>NC_045511.1:11472249-16894679 GCF_009650955.1 Corvus moneduloides
TAAACGTGAGCAAAACAATGTATTTTTTCATTGTCTTATGCTTGGAAATGGTGGAGTCATGTTGGCTACAGTTTTCACAAAAAAATTTCACTGGGGACAGATAAGCAGATAAGAAAGTTTATTGATGAAATGTTCTGCTAGACAGCATGATAAGTGATGAAAAAATATGTTTTTTAAAGCAGGCATGAAATGCTGTAGCTCCAACAAGTCAGGAAATATAGTAGTAAAATAGTAATAGTAATATAGTAGTAAAACTGTAATATAGTAGTAAAACACAAAATGTTATTTAAATCTCATAATGATGTAAGGGAATTTTTTTCATAAGCCCATTTTACGGAAGAGATCTTGGAATCCCTGTCCTGAGACTGGCGCCAGGAAGGGCCACTTGCACCTGGACAACAGTTTGATATGGTTCATGATGCAAGATAAAAGAATGTGCAACCTATACTTCATAGTTTGGCTCTGAGATTTTACACGTGGATCCTTGTGTCCATATCTTCACCTGCACAGGATACACCACCGCTGCATGGTGTCATTTGCTCATTCAATGCATGTCAGCAGGTGGCTTTTAGCTGATTTCCTAGAAAAAAACATTGACAACTGGCCACAGTGACTCTCTGACACAGCTGAGGTATGACTCATGCTGGAGTCAGAAGCCTGGAAGTGGCTTCTTCCCTGAGACAGGATGCTCTCTACTGCCAGATTTCTCTGTGAACTATTCATTGGTCTTCTGAATAGAATTACTCCTCCAATTTTTCTGACTTTGATTTTATAGTGAATGTTCTAGGAAAATAACTTTTCGTCAGGCATCACTCAAAACCCAGTTGTTTTCAACAGACAAAAGGACTGAATGAGGATGGTAGGCAAGAGGGGTACTGAAATCACACAGCCCTTTTTTTGCACTTACCAGATCACTCATGGCAATAGCTATTACTGGAAGGTAAGAAAAGAAGAGATCTCAGCATGCTAATGATCTGGCTCTGTATCTCTGTCTATAGGTACAGATATTTGTCTGATCTCCTTCTAAAAGCTGGTGATGGTGATGATCATCCAGTGCATGCAGACTCTGTATTCCAGTGCTAAACTGGTTTAGGATTAGAAATGTTTCTTTGTGTTTTATCTGGCAGTGAAAGTGGCATATCTACTTATCCTATTTGCTGAAGAGAAGGAGAACTGTTAGCTCTCTCTTTTCTGAGTCTTTTCTGGCCCGAAGTGGTGCATGTGCCAGATCTCAGGCTTCTCTTCAGTAGCCCAACCCACCTAATTTCCTTTAGTGTGTTCCCACAAATCATGATTTTTGGTTCTCTGGGTGCCTGAGTGCTCTCCTCTGCACTCCTCTCATTTGCACCAAGCTATTGCAGCTTCCCAAATAGGACATGGTGCTGGGGCCCTGCCAGTGCTAAGTAGAGCAGAAGGCTTTCTTCTCATCTGGAGGGATATAGTCCTCCAACAGGAAATTTGAATTTGCTTTGTAGTATCATGATGGGGACTCTTGTTCTGCCTGTACTTAATGATCTTAAGATCCTTTTCTACGGCTTGTTGTTCTTGCTCCCATGCAGTTGACACTTGTCTGCATAGGTTACTCTGCAGCTCTGTGGTTTGTCTGAGGTGTTTTGATTTCTCCTTGTCTGCTCCAACATGACAACTCTCCGTTTGTGTAATGAACCTGCTTTCCATTCTCCTGCCCAATTACCAGTAAGAATACTCAACAGAACTGGACCTCTGACAGCTGTTTGCTGCTCATCTTGCTTTAATCTTCTTTAGAAATAGATATCTGTATCTACGTCTATATCTATGTATATATAACATCTCAGTAACAGACATTAAATCACGTGGTCTGCAATGCCTCCATTCTAACTTTTATGAAAAAGCCCATTAGTATCCTTTTCAACGCTTTAGTTCAAGAATTTTGAATTTTCAGAGCTAACTACTCACCAGTTCTGAGCTGGTTTTGGTCAGGCTTTTGGGTTTTTGTGTTGTGTTTTTGTTCGTGTTTGTTTGTGAGTGTTTTTTGTTGTTGTTTGCTTGGTTTGGTTTTTCTTTTTTTCCATTTTTTTGTTTTAATCCTAGTTTTCGAGATTTGTGTGGTTTTAAAAAAATAAATCTCTCAAAGGACATGCTCCTTAATTTGCTCCTAGTTTGAAATATTAGGCTTTTGTCATTGGTATTAGACAGATGGTTCTACTGAATCTTCTTAGTGAATATTGATATAAAGAAGACAATAAGAGCTTTGGCTTTCTCCATCTCATTTGTCAATAGCCTTCCCTCCTGCTGAATAGATGGCCAGTGTCCATACTGGTCTGCTTTCTTCTTCCAGGACAAACTTCTTCAGGTCTGTTGTTACACCTGTACCTCTATTAGTGACTTGCCCTTTCTGGTTTCTACCACACATAATTATTTATACATGTCCCTAGCAACTTCTCCTAGTTGCCCCTTCCTGCATATTTGCTTTTTGTGTTTGACCTTGGTGACCTCTGCTCCTGCATGCTGCCTGTGTAATGGGGAATTTGATACTGCTCCCACTTCTTCAGAAGACTAATAGTTCTTCATAACTTCTTTATTCCCTTGCAATTGTTTCTCTAGCTCTTGCGCCTGACTTTTTAAACTCTTTGATCTTGGGGGCCGATTATTTTTAATTTTTTTTTTTCCTTTTCTACTCCTGTTTCTTTTTCTTTTCCAAAAATTAGTATTTGATTATTTTTTCACTCAGTCTTGCCCTGGTTTTCTTCTACTCCTCTGCAAGAATACAAATTAGAATACTGTTTTTGCCATCTATGACAAAATGCTCACACATGTTCCAAGTACTCTTTGGATATTTCATGTTTTACTGTATTTTTTCTGACAAATGTTCTTTTCAGATGTCTCATATCACATTTATCACATGTGACAGTGCACCAAAGAAAGTATCAGGGATACAAGAGGGAACATTTGTTGTATTTGGCAGCCGTGATATACAGTTGAAATGCGAGTAAATTTCTTATGAACAATGTTGTAAATTCAGGCAAATTCAGCTGGAAGTATCAAGATTCTCTAAGCAAGTATTGCAGAATAAGACTGGACAGAGCAATAAAAATTCCAAAATGAGACAGAGCCTGAGCTGAGGAGAAATAGGGTGAAATGCACTGCTGTTCATGGTCAGTACTTTCCAGGATAAAGTTTCTGACCCCCTGAAATACAGGGCATAGAAAAAAGGAAACCAGGCAGTGATGTTGTACAAGTACACTGAGCAGTTATGGGGAAGTTCTGAACAAAGGGCATGGATTTTTCTGGTGTCACATGCCTGCTATTAAATCCTAGTGTATCAGATAGCTAAAATTAGAAAAGAAAGTAGTTTTGCAATGCTTCTTTAATAGGTCATGCATTTGTTTCATATGTTGACTGACATGGCAGACTAGTTAGTGGTGTGTGACAGCTACTGGTTTCTGGTCTTACAGGTAACTGTGCTAAGACATCACCACAGGTTTCAGTTAATGTAACCTCTCCACTTCACATGGCTTGCTTTTAAGGTTTTAAACTCCATGAAACCTAGTCACAGAGAGGAATTATTAATTTTATTAACCATAAATATGATGAAAAAAAAGTATAAATTGGAAGACTAGGAAATAATAGTCTTCAAAAATTTGTATTAAAATTTGTAAAAATTTTTAGATTCATCAAAATATTCTATTTGATCTCAGTCAAATCTAATCTGAAAGTATTGAGCAATAATCAAAACCACAAGATTTTGTGAAGCAGTTACTGTGAAGTGCAAAGTTCGATAAAGTTATTCACATATTCATTGCCCAAGCTGGCAGAGTATTTCTGACTTTTAACTTTAAATAAATTATGTGTGAACAATTTCAAGGTGCTTAAAGAGGGAGGGACATTCTAAGGAGGAAGGTCTGATCTCTCGTATTCAAGATCCAGTCTACAAACTTTCCACTATTCTATTTATCCTAGCTCACTTGGGCAAGAAGATATATATGCTTAGAAAACTTTTATATTTCCATAACAGCCTGACTCACTTCTAGTGAGTGTCTCCAGCCACATTCCCAGTTGCAACGGTACCTTCCCGAGCTAGCACACTGTCCTGGTACCGAGCAAACTGCTGCCTGCTCTGAGCGGGACAGATGGACTCCGATCGTGTTCGCCTGGCGCCCCAATGGCTCGTGTGCGAAGGAGGCAGGACAAAGCGGAGGGACTCGATGTGGGGGAGCAGAGCTTACAGCAGGCCAAAAACCCACGAGGAAAGGCAAACCAGGAGGCCGGGCAGGGCGGGTCCGCACCCCGAGCAGCAGGCGCGGAAAACGCAGAGTAAGCAACGACACATCCGCCAGGGGGCGCTGCCGGGCGGGGAGAGCGGCTACAGCCAATGGGGGAGGCGGTAGGCGGGGAGCAGTCACGAGGACCAATCAGCTGCCGAGAAAGCCGGAGCGGGCCCTGCGGCGCTGTGCGCGAGCGGCCGGGCGTGGCGAAGGGCGGGGCGCGGCTGAAAGCGGAGCCGCGGGTTTGGGTGCTCTTCCCGGCCTTGTGAATGCTCAAGGCTTTTGGGGCTGGCCCTGGGCTTGGTCATGGCTCACTGCAACACCCAGTTTAGCAGCCTGTATTTGTATTTATTTAATTCCTTTCACTTTGATATAGCAGCGGGATACGTTTGTTTTTAAAGGTGATTTGACCTTGAATACTTAAGTTTTAGAAGTTGGTTTCTTATCAAGTAAAGTATAAAAAAATAGCTATCTGACATTGTTTTTAAATTCACTTACATAAACTACATGTAAAGCACTGGAAAAGTGTTTCTTGTTATCTCCTCACTTGCATTTAAATATTTATGAACAGGCCTCTGGTCAAATGGAATGTGACAGCAATGTCAGTTGCAGTTTTCCATAGCCAGTGCAGAAATAAAATATTTTTAAGGGAAGTACATATGAAGGAAAAAGTAGTTAATTTACAAGGGATTTTCAGAAATACCTCATAGGAATCAGTAACACAATGTTCACATGTAGCTGCAAAGAAAACTCTTCTTATTGCAGCTGAGGCCATCACAATCTTGAATGATTTTTGCCCACATTTTCTGTTCTCATAGGCTAAGAACTGTAAGTTCAATTAAAGATAGGGACCTGAGAAAAAACGTCGTTCAGTGTTGCTTTTATTTTATTATGTTGTTTTGCAATATTTGGTATTTTCCTGGAAACGTCCCAGGTCCTGGAAACAACACTAAAAGGATTACAAAAAAGAACTTTAAGACCTTGATCATGCTATGTGATGCAAAAAGAAAAAAAAAAAGAAAACAAGAAAAAGCCTCAATCATCATAAAATCCAGAAGACAAATAATAGAAGACCTTTCTTCTTAATTTCCTTATTTTCCTTTTTTTTTTTTTTAAGGGAAAATGAAATTATGTTAATAAGTTTTTAGAATGCTTTGATGAGGCATCTCTTGTGATTGAAAGGAAATTTCAGTAAGAAAAAGTCCCGATTTCAAGTTACTGGCTTTTTTTCTTCAAGTCTGTTGAGGCCCTGAAATAACATTGTGTTCTACAATCCTAATTTCTAATGAAATCATGTGGTCATAGAGTAACTTGGGCTTCCAGAGGTCTCTAATCTATCTGTCAAAGCAAGACCATCTTCAAAGTGAGCTGAAGTTTTTTCAGTGCCTTATCCAGATGAATATTGAATATTGTCAAGGATGGAGATTGCTTTCTGGACAACCTGCTCATGCACAGCCATCTTCTCTGTAAAAGGTGTTTCAGTTTTCTTTGTTGCAAGATGGGATTGCCCTTTTCCTTTGTGTGCACCTGAGAGAAGAATCAGTCTCATTCATCAATGTAACCACCCATTTGGCTGGAAGGCAACAGTGAGGCTCCTCCCTGGGGGAAGGATGCTCAGCTCCCTTGGCCTGTCCTGGCCTGGCATGTCATCACTGCAGTGGAATTCACTTGGCTCACTGTAGTTTCTCTTTGTTTCTCGTGCACTGGGTGCCTGAAATAGGCAGTGCTCTGCAGAGGCTGCAAAGCTGAGGTGATGGGAATATCATGTCTACATATTTACCAGATGTGGGCTCATTAGTACAGTCTGCATGCAGGATCAGGTTTTTTAAGGCTTAAGAATTTCTATTTGTACTTGAAACCAATGTCGTTTGCAGAGTTATGTTTACTCCACAGGTTCTGAGCAAAATCTAACACTCTTCATTTGATTTGCCAAAGTAGGTTAAGCTTTATAGCTTCCTTTCTATCCTTATTTGCTTCCCTTGGAGGAATATTCAGGTAGTTTGAATCTACATGAGCTGAAACAAATGCTGGTTTTAGTACAGATGCATTCATAGAGACAATATCTAAAAATCAACCCACACTGAAACTGCAGGTTTCACTGTCCACCTTAAACATGAGTCAATCACCCATGAAAACTAAAAGATACTCAAAGTTTTTTATTGAATTGCTACCTCTCAGCCACCACAGATAATTGTGGCAACATGTTACTGTTTGTTTAGCCTAAAGTAGGTTCAGTGATAAAAACTATAGAGTATGGATGGGAAAACTGGGCATGTATTCCAGAAAACGAATATAAAATGTCTGGACAAGTTAAGATCACATGCCCCTCTAGATGATCTCTGAATGATGCAAGACTTTTACACTAGAATTATGGAAATAAAACTTATTGAAATAAGCATAATAATTTAGATTAAATTATTAATATTATACTATTAGCCATCCATTGAGTTCAATCAAAATTTATTCTTCCTATATTTACTTTTTAACCTGCACATTCTGTTTAGGTCTTCATTTCTTGGTGGCATTTACTATCAAAAGAGCCAAAATGGTGTCAGAAAGATATTTTTGTGTATTTCTGACTTAGCCGAAGCAGGAAACACTGAAAATAGTGCAAGAGGTTCAAGTATCTCATGTAATTTCCAGTTTGGCTGACCAAAGAGCTGGGTTGATCATACAGTCTGAATCACTAAACAGAGTGTGATTATCACTCATTGTTAGTAGCAAGTTGCACTCTTGTTAAACAATCATTGACTCATTTAGTTGACACAATTAGAGATTTTAAATAGTTCTTGTTGTGGCAGTTGCACCTCCATGGTTATGAAATTGTTTGTGACTTGCTCTGCTTGACTGCTTGTTTTTCATTGCTTGAGATGGGTGATTTTTTACTGGATGCAATCCGGTACTGTTTACTCCTTTTATGTGAATGACTGATATTTTGAAATTTCTGAATGGGGATCTGATCTGCAATATGTGTTATCAGATGGACAGTAGGCTGTTCTGAAGCTGATGAAAGTTCTTGAATGCATTAACGTATTAATTGTGACCCCATAAATCACAGATAAATAAGGTCTGTTATTAGAGACCTTCCAGTTCTCATATTCCAGACAGTCTTTGGAGACACCACCAGCACCAGAACTTATCTCTGCTTATCTGAATTGCAAAGCCCATTCTGCACCTCAGTGGAAATAATTTGTGCTTCCATTTTATCTATCCTGGAGAAATGGAGTGGAGCACTTTACTCTGCAGGAGTGAGCCAGCACCAGATGAGAAGCTCTGTGCTCCTGTCTGGATGGCATGCTTTGATGTTTGCCAGATGCTTGGTCAGGTTATGGTAACCTGGTCAGGTTACGGTAAAAGCAAGTAAAAGCATTTTATTTACAAAATCCAAACACAGCCAAAGTGGTTACAGAAGAAACAAGGATTACTAGAAATAAAAGTAAACCATGCATGTATTTTCTTTTCCAGGGCTTTCCTTGAAGTCTGGTTGCTGCTAGCAAGCTGTTTAATCAGTCTCCAAATCTCTGGCACACATGGCAGTCTTTAAATCTTATATAGAATATTGTAGTTGCACGGGCAAAGGGGCATTTTCTATCCAGTGTCTTCTTGGGTTAATCAAGGATTCATTCAAACTCATATCCTTTGCTCTTCCAACCCTTTTCCTTTTGAAGCGAAAACATAAACCTTTTCTTACTTGGAAGACAGATTTGACATACTTATGCCAGGATTCTTAACCACCCTTGTGCTTAATTAAACAACTAATAAGTTATCCACCTCTATAATCCATCAACTTTTCATTGTGGCCAGTGGATATTAATAAACTTTTCACAGCATTTCACACATAGTTCTTCATGAAGAACATGCAACTTAACAACAATGCTTGCATGCAAACACCAAAATATATTTCATGCCTGTGGCTCATTGCAGGCCCTTATTTGTGGTATGAGCAGATTAGATCTGCCAATAATCAATAATATTAGGAAGATAATTCCAGGTGTCTGACCCTCTAGGATCTTTTCTGGGCGTACTTACATGCTGGCATGAGTACACCATGGTTTTCAAATCTGTCTCTGTTACAAACTGGGTAGTTCCTTCTTGTGGTTGAGACCTCTTGGAGGAAAAAACTGCCACCCATGGTACTACAAGCAGTTCAGCAACCTGACAGAGCATCCCACAGGTGCTCAGAAAGGAAGGCCTTGCACAAGGAAGCTGGTGTTTAGTGAACTTATGGCCATGGTATCTGGAGGCAGGCAATAATTGATAAACTTGGAGTGTGCACCAGACTACCATCACATGTGGCAGCGTTAGGGGTATGCTCAGTATCACAGTTCATTCAGCACTGTTGACTCTAAAGTTCAAGCACAAGAAGTCTAGTAGATTTTTGCTCTATGTTCTCGCAAACTCATGATGAAAGGAATACAGATAATAAAGTATGTATCTGTTGTCATTTATGGATATGGGCTTTTTTGGTTGTGGAAAGGACCGGCTAATGACAGCCAAGTTATTGTGTTTTTTAGTGTCTTCGTTAATCATTTGCACTTCAGCTGTCCTTATGAAGTTGTATGCACTTTGTTTTTGCAGACTACATACAGAAGGGACCTTAAGCAAACTGGTACCTTTCATAATAAGCCTCTGCTAGCCTTTAAAATGCAGTGATTCATCTGATGGATCATTTAAATTGACTTCAATAAACAGAGATTTCCAGTAAAACATGAAAATGTAAATGGGAAAGCTCAATCAGCACCCTAGAGTTTTCCAAAATGGAAGAACATAATTTTATGTGTTTTCACCTGTAGCATAGCATCTCCTGGAAATATCAGGAGCTATAACAGTAGAAAAAGTTACAGATCATATCTTTATTCTAACTTTCTCACATATAAGAATTATATCATTATAATTTAGAATCAAAATATGACTGAGCAGTGAATTTGCCTGGATGGTTGGCCACTGTCTTTCCTATAGGGGGGTGAAAGAGTTATTTTAAAATTCTGGTTGGTTTTTTGTTTGGTTTTTTCTGTTTGCTTGGTTGGTTGGTTGGTTTTTTTGTTTGTTTGTTTTGTTTCTAAAACTTATGTAACTATTCACAGCTAAACATGGAGAGTGTGAAGAGTATAAATTCTGAACATCAAGAGGACCATTAAATTGTGATTTATTTTTGCTATCATATATTAAAACTTCAGCTCACTGCAAACTTGCAGTTTGAGCTTTGCTGTTGCTGAAATGGCAGGATAGAGACTTGCACTCATCACCAGTGTCCTCCTCACTGTGCTGGACCCAGAAACAGGACTCATCTCCTGAGCAAGAACATCTCTTTATTCCACCTCATCATGATAATCCAGTCAAAGAAGTCAGCCTGTGCTCTGCCAATCTGTCATCCATTACCACATATAATGAATATACCTGATTTTGGTGACATGTATTTTGCTGATTCTGCTGTCCTTCAGTTCATCCATCTCTGGCATTAAACCTTTGGACAACTTCTAATCTACTTACTCAAGGATCTAAGAACTCAGAGGAATTGACTATGAAACTTTCTGCCTCAGCTCTCTGACAAAGCACAGCAGCTCATTTTTCAGTTGCATTACACTGGCATGTAAATACACAGAGGGTGACCAGGGAAACTGGGACCTTGCTGCCTCTGCAGATTCCAGAGTGGCTGTTTGCAGAGGTCCCATATGGTGCTCTCTGGCTGATATTTGTTGCCAGTGATGTCTGAGCACAAAATGTAAATGGAAGCTAGCCTATATTACTGAGACTGGAAGGCGTATTTTATATAAATTCAGTCAAAATGTCCTCAGAAATAATCTGTTAGTTCTTGCAGTTCTTTGTGCAGCACTGGTTGCCTTTATCTGGGTTTGGTATTATTCTGACTGTGTCAGATGATGAAAAAATGAACAGGCTGCACATGCAGCACCTCCACTGCTGCACTTTTTGTGTGCTTCGAAATGGGCAGCATGCCCAAGAATACTGCAGCACATCCATGCAGTCAGTGGCCAAGCCTCTCGCCACATACTACTGCATTAGATTTGAGGTACATTCTCCGGTACTTTGCTTTGTTCTCTGTGGTCAAGCTCATTTTCATCTACTAGGTTTAGTCTTAGGTAGCAGTGGAAAAAACAAAGAAAGAAGCTTTTTTTTTTCCCTGGCCATATCAAATGAATATAGAGGGCCAAATTATCAGCAAGGAAAAGACCAGCAAAGACAATTAAGCTAAGAGTTTGATCTAATACACCTAATAGAAACTTGATCCTGGGAAGCGGATAATGGTGATCCTGCTTAATGGGAGGAAATTAATAATTTGAATCATATTTTGTACCAAAATAATGTGGTTCAATAAAGAAAAAAAGCTTATGTTATTAAATCAACTGAATTATTTGTAAAGAGGTTAACTGAAATAGTGTATTACAGTTCAGTTTCAATTGATCAGATTTCAGGGTTAGGCGGGCTGTGTTTCTGTATGGTCTTTCACACAGCCCAGCCTGCGGTTTTTGATAAGGACAGTTAGGCCTGCCTAGCTGAGTTTTAGCTACTGGTGTCTCTTCTCCCTCACCTGTGGAAAGTGGTTCTGCACCTTAGCGCGAACTAAGACATACATGTGTCTATGTCCCTAGACATACAGACAAGTCCTCTTTTTCCAGCATAGGTCAGAGGTGGGATTGATCCCTCAGCTTCAGTGTGACAGCAGCAGGGCTGTACTGCCCCTGTGCCACAGCATTTTGCAGCCTCATGGATTCATCCCACACTGTCTATACCTCTGCAGCTGCTGCAGTGACCATCCCCAGCACCAGTCCAACCAGCAGAGAAACTTGTCCTGTTTTCTCCAAAGTAGGAACAAGATACAAAGGTGTGAGGTGACAGCTCCGTCTCTTCATGTCCTCAGTCTGAGAGTCTCTGACTGTCTGATCACAGTTTCTTTCCCCTGTTTTGTGAAATATGTACAGTAGTGACTGTACAAGACAGACAAGGTCTGATCTTGCTTTCTTCTGCTTTTCAGTTCTGAGCAAGATGCAAGTTGAAAGGTTAAGCATGTGGAGTATTTTAAGAGTTTCAGAAAGGTTGAGCTGCATGTGACATCCAGCCCTTCCGGTAAATATTTCATAAACCAGTAAGATGAAAATCATGCAGAGGCTTCAAAGTTTTTAAAAATTAAAATATTTGGACTGCACATTCTATGGGAAATTAAAAACTGGGATATTGTTATGATTCAGCTTAATGGTTTTAAACACCTATGGACCTATTTTGGATGCTGGGTGACTTCACATTGAAAATCTGTGATCTTTCTAGATTTTTTAGACAGTATTTTGCTAATAAGAAAATTTGTGATCACACCAGAAACTGTAGTTATGGTAGTTCTTCATAGAAAAGATATTCAAATTTACTATTTCCTTTAGTAAAATAATGACTAAATCCAAGGATCTTTTTCAGTTTTGAAAAAAACCCAGTTTTCAGAAATGCCAAGAAACTACTCAGAATATTAGACACTTTTTTCTTATGTATAAAAACACAGTTTGGGAGGCAGGATCTGCTTCAAAGTGGACTTCAAAGGGACTTTGAAATTGTCCTTTTGTTTGCCATTTTATGAACACTGAAGAACATCCTCTTTGATGCTTTTCTTTGGAAATACTAGGATTGTTTTTTCCTACCTGACACTAGTTGATTATGTCTACCTAGTTAGTAAAGTTAGATCAGTGTTATATACTGAAGTGAATCAATGAACCATTTTGACACTCAGTTTCATTGTTCTTCATTACCCTGGAAGAACCTCTAAGGAGTTTTTAGGAATTTTACAGGGACCCATTATGCCTTAGTTGAAGTGGCAAAAATGTCACATATTGTATTGGAGCAGTTAAACAGTCAAAACCAAAGCATTGTGGATAGTCCAACAAAAAGTCAGGTTTCCTGTCAAATTGCTCAATTGTATTCTCTTTAGTCCATCATGACATCATCATTCAACAGTTCCCCTGTCATCACACAATCTTGGAAGAAAGACAGAACCTGAATTTATATTGCAAAAAAACAAGCCAAGTAAAAGGAAGACTTGCGTTTGTTTGGGAAAAAGAAAAAACAAAAACAAACCAAACATGTTTCAGAACAGCTTTATCTGTTACAAAGACACAAAAGGCTGCTTAGGTCCAATTCTTGCTTTTTTCTACCACTGGAGAATTCCAAATGGCATGCGGTTTTTCCCATACGAAGTGCCCTGACTGTGGAATGAAAGCTGTATATCATGCATGGGCAAAGGCACAGTGAAGTCAGTGAGCTCTGTGTGGGTGTGCAATAGATCACAGCCCAAAGAACTATATTTCAGGGCCTGCTCAGGGACTGTGTTGCAACGAGGTCTGGGGATGAGGGTGTGCTGGATGCTTCCTGCCTTTGATCACTGCAGATCTGCAGTGGCTGCCAAGCCTGAACAAAGAGGCAGAGCTGATGCAGACCAAAGTCTCAGAGGCCAGCTGCAGAGACCAGAATTATGAGAATTTGGGAAATTCTCAGTATTTTTTTCTTTAGGCATAGGAACTGGGCAAATAAAACTAGCAACTGCTGTGACAACAGAAGGTGGCCAAAGGAAAGAAGATGCAAATCAAAAAAACCTGGCTACCGAAGCTGAGCTAGTTTTCTGGCTGAAATTGTGAAAGTATAAAAACTAAGGAATGTGTCCCACAGAAGAAAACACTTGAAAACTACGATCGTAGGCTGGAGATCATGGTGAGTTTTGAATGGAGATTTGAAAACATGGTAAGGCCAAAAGGGAAAATTCCACAGAGACACAGTGGAATTGTAACAGCTCTTGATCTAAAGCACCTAAGAGCACCCCATGAAGGGTGCTGTTATATTTTAGCAAAACAAAAAAATCTGGCCCACTGCCCCTGTAATGACTTTTATAAAATATACTATCACTTTTTGTATTCACAGTTTTCAGTCAAAATGTCTAGATGGCCAATTTAAATACTCGCCTCTTGTGCCAGTATTGTCAATAAAAGTAGCCCTTTTCGCTCCTAATTTACCCTTCATTAGAAATGTTTGGACAGCAAGCATAGTCATTATATTCATTCAGCTTTCATTTTCCTAGATTAGTCAAGACTTTCTTTTTCTAGTGTCTTCAGCTGAGAGTTGAATACCTCTGACCACCTTAACAGTCAGCCCCCCAGTTTGCTCTTTTTGAAACTTTATTGAACATGGCTTCCTGGAGTACAAATAAGCAAATTGTCATCAGTATCTTGCTCAATTAAAAAAAAAATCTTTCTAGATAAATCCTGGCAAATATCTTTCTTTTTGTTATAAATGCATTATTTTGATATTTTACTGATGTCCTATGCTCAACTCATATCAGTGTTTTTTCTCCTCTCAAGATATTCCTAGCCAATCACAAGCCTCTCTTCTTTGGTCATGTATTATATTCCCAGGTCTTATGGCATGTCTTGGAAATAATTAATTTCCACCCATCTGTTACTCTAGTAAAGTATGTAGTTTGTTCTTGTACATGTTCTCACCTTTTGAGTTGAGTTTTTGATGCAAATATTTAACAGGGTCTCTGTGGTAGCCTGTTAACCCACTGATTCTGTCATGCCATGTTCTCCCTGTTCCCCGCCCTAGCCTTGACCACTCCCTTGGTTTCTCCCTATTGGCTCCTGTACCCCAACCCCGCCCAGGGACCACCCCTGGGCCCCTGACAAAATCACTGCACACCCAGACCGCAAGGTCTCTCTCTTTGCCTCTGAGGGCGCTGGGACAAGATGTGAATAAAGCCATCTTACCACCCTCGTGGGAGACCCTTCTCTACCTTCTTCATTACCACTGCGTTGTAACACTGCTGGCTGCCGGAGCCACATCGTGGGGCTGTCTGAAGTGGACTCTGGGATGCGACCAGTCGCACTGCCCTAGGTAACCCCCGCTGTGCTCTCAGGGAGCTGCAGCCTGCTAGGCAGAGTGAAGTGGTCATGCGGCTGAGCAGAAAAAACTCCACTAGCATTCAGACAAGTATCTTCTCTTTGAAATGTACCAGCTGTCATTTTCACTTTAACATTTCCAGTCCGGTATGTTTGCTAAAAAGTACAGCCTCTAGCTCTTTTCTCCTGTCTTCCACACTCTTCCCTTCTGCTGCCAAATCAGCTTCCTATCTAGCAGCACTCTTGTCTTGCTTTGGTTCCTTTACCACAAATCCTTGTTCTCCTGCCCTTCTTCTAACCAGAAGCTCAATCCACCCCCACAGTTACTTCTCATATGGCTTCATGGTAGTTGACTGTGTTGGGTGGAAATCCTCTCCTGCCCTACTTTTGATGATCCCTGTGTTATGGAGTTCCTGCTTTCTGCATCAACCAGCTCTCTTATCCGCACCTGAAAAACCTGAAATTTGTTCTTGAACAACTTTCAGCACATCCATCACCCACTTCTCTCATCATGTTGACTGTTTCAAAGATGGCAAATTATGATATTGCCCATCAGATGAGCTGCCTATCCACCAACAGATGTCTTATCCTTCCCTCATCAGCAGACTGTTTTTCATCAATTCTGTTCCTTTAGTCCACTTCCATACCCAGTGATCTGTTTCTGTCCCTTTTTTTGCATTTCAGGCAAGTTCTTTTCCATTTGCTGAAAAGTTAAACTCACTTGTTGCTGATCTGAAAGAGTACTGGTCTCTTCTGATCTGTTTTTATGTTCATGCTCCTTCTTCCCAAACTTATATCCTGTTTTGTTATGGCCCTTTAGGCAGAAATCCTATCAGGTAGCTCATTATAATTATCACCTTTTTAAATTAAAATCTCTGGACCAAAACAAGTTTTTGTGAAACTCTGCAGTGCTGTTAGCACTTGAGCAAAAGCAATCTAAAGAGACAGAGGTCAAGCTCTCAGAATCAGGGTGAATATCTTCATTATTACTTCTTCAAGTGAGAAAAATATGAATCCAAGTATTGTCTCCAGACCACTGAGACAGCAGGCTCAGTCATAACATCCCAGTGGCAAAATCAGAAACCTATGAAGTTGTAAATACAAGCTTCTAAAGAGCATGTGACTCAGAGCTGATGCAAAGATTTCTAATATCCTGGGTGAATAGGCAGTGTGGTTTCAGCAACATTCCTTCTAGATCCACTTCAAGTTTAAGGCTCCAAACTAGAAATGCCACTAGGAGAGAAAGAATAAAGCTTTGTGGAGTAAATGCACCTTTCAAGGAGGACTGACTTTTGAATGCAATATGGTAAACTATTCCAGTACCTCGAATAATGTTGCCTTATTCTTCTTTCTTTGATGTGCTGTCATGCTTCTTGTCGCTCTGGAGAGTACGACATCCAGCATGTATTTAGTCTAATTAAAACAAGTCATCGTTACTTGAGGAATATCTACTTAAGGAACATCTATTTAGGAAGAGAAATTATTGTGGTTTATACCTTTATTAATATTTCATCTCAGTCTAGAAATCTTGATGTTGGAGCTGTAAAAAGCACCTAGATAAGGCAGTGACTCAGCTGGCAAAGTTTCCAAAAGACCCAGGCTGTGATATCCCCAGACAAGAACAGTCATTCTAAAATAAATATTAAAAAACAATTAAAAAAGCCACTGGATAATATTCACTCTTATTTAGGTAAAATTTCTGACCAATTTGAGAGATTAAACTTCTGATTTTGAATGTGATCAAGGCAGCTCATGCCTTTTAAAAGGAGTTACATACCTCGTTTAGAGGAACTTAAACTTCACTCAAAAATAAAAAAGGGAACCTAACGTATGGTTAGATAACTTATGGTTAACTTACCTCAATCCCATGTTAGGCAAAATCAAACTGAAGCAATTTTTATTTGAGCTGTGGTATGCATCCTGAAATTATGCTATCTTTCGCCCTTCAGGAGTAAACTTCTGTAAAAAAGATCTATTTGAAAGGCAAAAGCATGAATTCTTTCTCTGGCTCTGAAATTTGTTTGAAGAGACCACTTTTTGGCAGAAAGTGCATTTCTGTGAAAAAACAAAATATATGGCATTTAAGTAGGTCAGCATTTTTTGGACAATGGAAGTGCACAGGGGACACCTTTATGTCTTTCCTTATCACCATCAGGAGTGACATGTTTGGACATAATGCTTGGAAATGACAGTAGGTGCTGGGGCATACATTGGCTGCCACAGACATAGGCAGCCACCCCTGCTCCTATCACCAGAATGTGGAAACAGAGGCAAAAGAAAAAACCCTAATCATCAAGAAGTTATAAAAAGAGTAAATTAAAGCAAACACTCAAAACAAAAGATGGCCTCTGCTATAAGTTCCAAAGGTCATGGTTGTTAGCACAATGGAGGAAAGAAATCCTTTCTAGGATAGAAGATAATAGAGGTAATTTGCTTTATTAATCTTCGGCCCTCATTGCAAATTGATTCTAGATACATCTGTTCATTGAATGAAGAAAAAAAGTGTATTTTGAGTGGTTTAGAAGCTGTTATTAAGCTTCACTCTAACATATCAAGGCACTGCTAATTTCTTATGGTTGACAGGACTACAGAGTTCTGCTATTCAAAAAATAAATGTCCTGGACCTCTCTTTGTTGCTTTGTTTCTAAGGATGAGAGTTGAAGTTTTTTCTTTTATAAAACCCAAATATTACACCAATACATAATTATTTTATTCATGCTAAATGATCATTTTAAACTCTGTTGAGTACTTAGAAGTGCTGGAGGCATTATTTCTAGTTTGTGTGAAGGAAGCACATTGTCTTTTGCCTTGTTACGATGCAGACCCAGACAGAGGGTGGTGGCTGTAGGGTTGCAGCTAGTGATGGGTAATTCATACAGTGCACATAAAGCCCCACTCTCACTTGAGTAACAGATCTCAGACACACTGGCATGAACTTGGGGATCTGTCCAAAGATTTTGGAGAAACAAAGCAGAACAAGTAAGAGAAGTCTGGGGTAGTGTAATAAACCTTCATGTAAACACAACTCTCCTTCAGCTGCATCTGAGCACAGTCAGAGTCAGTTCAGGTATTTCTGCCTGTGTCCATGTCCTGTCATATGGGTGACTCAAGCTACCTCTGGAACAAAGCTTCAGGATAGAAGCGTCACCTAACCAGGCTGACGAAAATGCTGGGTTATTGGCAGCTGAGGTGTCTCAGATGCTGTCAGTGCTGGGAAACAACCCCTGCTTCTCTTCCTCGGTCAGGACAGGATGACTGGAGGCCTCAGCCTGAAGTGACTGATGGACATGCTGTTCCCTTCTTTTTAATTAAAGATGTTTTAAGAGACCATGGTAATGGAATTTATACTTACGCAATCACTAGATTTAATTTATACAAAGAGCCTCTCTCTCGGGAAAAATGTGGCAAATAAAATAGCAACAATAGGAAGGCTTTTGACTGCAAGATGTGAAAGGTCTGGATTAGAGGTTTCAAATGAGAAATAACTGGGAGCTTTTCTTTCTGGTTTTGAGAAATATCCTCAGGAATTGTACAGGCTGGTGTGAAGACTTGGAAACAGAGTTCACTGGCAAATGACAAGAGTCTCAAGATCTCTCCAGGTCTGCCTAGGGAAAACTTCTTGCAGGTTCTTGTATTCAAAGCAGAAGGCAGCCAAAAGGAAGGGAAGGAGCACAGTGCTAGAAACTGCACTCTGATTATGGAGATTTTCCCAAAGGGACCTCATTCAGTGAGCCATGTCTGAACCAGAGGAGAGAGGAGACAGATTGCTTCATCTGTCAGAAGCCAGTATCCTAGGGATAAGACCAGGAAAGCTTCAAGCAGCCAACAGTAGTTCTCCAGGGCTTAGCCAGATAAGCCAAGCTAGCAGGAACTGGCCCTGCTCCAATAATTAGGTGTTAGAGAGAATAGTAGCGACATTATGTACATGGTTTCCTAGTCCTCTCCTATCCCAGATTTTTGAGGTCCAGCTCAGACCTGGTGTGACCTCAAACAGAATCCATCCTGGCCAGGTCTCAGCTCTGTCCACTGCATAAAATCAGCCCAGCTTTCAAATGCCTTCATAGTCAATAAGTGTAAGAGCAGCAACTTAGGGTGTCATGGCAATTCACTTTTTCTAAGGTAGGAAGGAAGGAAGAGAGGAGGAAGGGAAGGAACACAACTCAGAGAGATACCTTTGCTTGGGCACCAGAGGATGTGAACCAGAAGGTACCCTGTGTGCCAGTGCTGAAATGCCACCTTCTGAAACCTAGTGCACAGCAAATGGCATCAGCACAGGAAACTCCAGCAAACTGGTCTCTGATGCTTCCTTTGAATTTTCATTTGCTGTGGTGGACAGCATCACAGAGAAAAATAGAATCAGCTAAAGCTATTTTCTTGGCTTCCTTCCAGCTATGCTAACCTTGATGCTGAGTCACATATTAATGTTTCTTTAACCAGAATGGCACCAAAGTAGCCATTTGTTCCTTGCTGTCACAGCAGAGTGCTTCCAGAGGCTAGATTTAAACCTTTTATTCCCAGGAAAATTATCTGAGGGTGGTTTCAGTGGCAGTGTGGAAGCAGAGAGCTGATACTGCTCTCCATAAAACAGACACCAGAGTCAGTCCCATGTTAAACCTCAATGCTTAGAAGATATTATCAGCTTGACACAGTTTGGTGTTATTTTCTTGCTGTGCAGATTGACTTTAGCAGTTTGACATTTAAGTTGTATTTTGTAGCATTTATCCATATCCAAGCACATTTGCTTTTACCCATCCAGCTATTTTCCCACTGAAAACACTGCCTTTGAGCCTGCTATATTTACCAAAATCCAAGATAACACTGCATCTAGCACAGGCTTACAAATTATCTAGTCTGATTAAAAAAAAAAAAAAAAACAAACTTAAATCTGTGTCTACTACAAACGAAAGCACACAACAACATCAACAAGTGTAGAAAAATAAAGAAATCCCAGAGGGAATTACTGCAGCAAATAGTACTGATTTCTCCTGTGGAGAGCTCTTTACTCTGAAACCTAACATGGTATGTTCTCAGAAAGGTGCTCTTCCATAGTAATGTAAGCTATCCTGTGTCTATGATATCTACGTATCTACACAAATACCTTTGCAGCAAAATTGAAACCGTGGTATTTTTTGGAAATGGAATTTACATTTATGCAAAAATACTTTTATCTGTACATGAAAAAGCAAGAAAGGAAAAACATCATGGTAAGAAGACAGAAAAAAGTGGATTTACATTGTTCAATCACAAAAGAAGCTAAAGAGTTAGTACAGATCTCATGTAACATCTCTTTGAGTCGTGAGGTTCCTAATGACTTTGGTGAGCATAGCAAACACCTCAAACAGAATGGATTTTAGAAAACTCCCAGGTGACACCAGGGAAGTACCTTCTACACTTCCTTTCAGCAAAGTGGAAGCATTTAATCTCTACTGGCACAGAGAGACAGAGTGCACTACAGTGCAAGTATGAATACCACTCCTTGAACACCTGCATTTCCTTCAGACACGTAGGTGCTTTTTCCGTGAGAGATGCTGGACATCTTGCAGGCTGGGGTAGGATAGCTTGATGGCCTGGTGAGCATTTCAGCTCTCCACAAAGTCCCCCACTGGTGCCAGCACAGGAGGACATAGTAGCCAAATGGCAGGTGTCCCAGCCCGATGATTTTTTTTGCAGATTTGAAATGAAGCTGCAAATGCATAGTCACAATATTTTTCAGTTGCAAAGAGGTATTTGGAGATTAAGGATCAACAGCTTCCTGTATCCCACATTTATAATGCATAAAAATGTTGCTCCTGTATCACCAGCAGTGTGCAGAATGAGCTTGTTTTTGTAACTCATCTGAAATGATTGCTTTAGTATTCAAGGAATAGTTATCCTTAAAATGCACAGATCAGCCAATATTAGGTTAAGATCCAGATTATATTATTCTTAGAGCATGAGGCACCATATTTGTGTAGCTTAATATGAGCTGCTTTTAGATACTGAATACTTCTTGCTCTCTGTCTCCTCTTTTTCTTTCAAAACAGATTTCTTATTGAGAAAGGGGGGACAAAGTGTGCAGGGCCTGACTGGCATGTGCAATGAAACTGTGTTCATTGCTGTAGAAGGAAGGAGACGGGCAAAAACCAAACAAACAGAAAGACAAAGCAACATGAAAGAGAAGCAAGAAACAGAAAAACAAAGGAGTAATGGAAAACAGGACTGGCCAGCACCCCACATTCCCTTATCTTTGCAACAAGCAGTTCATAAACTGTATGCACTTCACACAAACAAGGAGGGACCCAAAATAGAGATGCAGTAAACAGGAGAAACAACATCCCACTCACAGTACTCTTGGGGACAGCTGCCATAGGAGCAGTTTCCAGTGACTTCAGGGGCATTTGTTTGTGCACAGCTGATGTCTCAGAAGGAGAAATGTGGCAGGGAGAAAGTGTCAGTCATAACTTCTCCAATTATGCAGCAAAAATAGCTATCTAAAAATATGCCAGGATCCCTAAAAATTCCCCCCTCACTCCCCTCGTTCTTGTAATATCCAGCAATATCACTCACAGCCTGTTGGGCTGCCCCTGAGGCAGGAGCCCTCAGAAACAGGCCTGCCTCCAAAACAGCTGCTTTTGGTATGCATTGCAACTCTTTTAAACGAAAATGCTCTAATTCAGCTACCACAGGAAAGGAATAATGTGAGACATCTCCACATGACCTTATGAATCAGTTTTGTTGGGATGCTGGGACTGGTACCAGCTCCTCATCCCCTCCATTGTTTCTGGCCACAAGCAAAGGCCGCATCATTAAAAGTGCTGCTCCTTAAATTTCTTCTCACTTAGGTTCCCTTTTTGAAAGCCTAGCTTGTCAGCTTTGCTCGCTTACCAAAAATAAATGCAACTGAAGCAAAAGTCATTGCTAATGCCCCTCCTGCACTGCCTACCCATGCCTTGTCTGACTTATGTTACTTGCAGGGGGATAAAAGCCCCACACTGTGGCTGGTAGTTTTCTCTCCAGCGGACTCAAGGGGAAAAACAACATTGGCTTAAGAATGAGATCAGTTATTCTATTCCTTGGTCTAATACAAAAAAAAAAATGTAAAAGGTAAATAATTTTATAAAATTGTTCATATTTGCTTTAAATAATGATAAACAATTTTTTCTGCTTTTCTTTTTCTCTTCTTTGTCTCTTTTTATTTTTCTCTTATTTTTCTTTTCTTTTCTTCTTTTCTCTTTTCTTTTCTTTTCTTTTCTTTTCTTTTCTTTTCTTTTCTTTTCTTTTCTTTTTCTTTTTCTTTTCTTTTTTCTTTTTTCTTTTTTTCTGTTTTTGTTTTTTTTGTTTGGTTTTGGTTTTGGTTGGCTTTTTCTTTTTTTTCTCTTCTCCTTCTCCTTTTCATTTTTCTTTTGTTCCTTTGTCTTTTTCTTTTCCATTTTTTAAAAATTAGGGTAATATTCCTAACCTGGAATATTCCTTTTGTGCAGAACCAGGAACACCCTGATTATTTTCCCAACTTCAAGACTTTATGGAGGAACTCCACAGACAGGATTCATTTGGAAGAAAGGGTGATGCTGTTCCACAGTTCTGCACAGGACAGAAGTAAGGGTCCACTTTTGGTATATTGACCTGCAGCAAGATTCAGCAGCAAGAAGATGCTGGATTGACTTGTTAGAAGGCGGGGGGGGGGGTTGGGGTGTATTCCTTGGTAATGTATTCAGAGTGCAAAAAATCTCCTTGTTACAGAAGCAGTGATGTAATCGAAGCCCAGCTCACTTATTCACCTTAGGCTTTGCCTGCAGGTGTGCTATTTCACTGGCAAACCAACACCAACGTCTGTATTTCCCCACACATGCAGGTAAGCGTTTATACACCCTTGCCTCTTAAGAAAAGATTCAGCCTTGAAAATGAGTCATTACTTGAGGAGTCTTGCTCTTTTCAGGAGCCCCTCAGAGAGGGCAGATGCTTTTATGCTTTCAGTAACATTGTCACTCCTTCCAGGTTTCTGCAGGATCCTGTTCGTGTTAAGTGGGTCTTCCAGTGATTAATGAATCATATTTCTCTGAACTGAAAGTAGTTGGCGTTTCTTCTGTGCAGCTCCTGAAAAAGTGCCAAAGAACCTCATTGCTCCACTTTACATAGCTTGACTATATTTAGTATGTGCTATATCACAAACTCTAATATAGCCTGTGAATCTTGCCTTTTGTTCAAGAGATGCCGACTGTTGTCTCAAATGGCGACACGTTAACATGTCTTCACATCTCCTGGATTTCAACTTCATTTCTTTCTTCCTAAACCTTCAGTACTGTGTCCAGCACAACAGCAAGGTTCATGTACTGTTTGGAATACAGGAGAGAACTCTAGTAAGACTTTTTTATTAAAAGGCATATTAAGAATCATCTTGGCAGTCTTCTTCCCCACAGTTTTTTTTCTGTTTATTCAGAGGAGATAAGTGAGCTGTTAAGATGTGAATTAGCTTCTTCATTGAACTGGGATAGTTTTTGAGGGCAATCAGTACTTGCTGGTTTACCACTTGCTGTTTTGTGGTGTTTCATAATAAAGAGATCTCATTTTTGAAAAAAGGAAGCAAAAAATGTGCTTGAAAACATGAAAATTGGGAGATTTTTCACCATAATTCTTTTTTTTTTTAAATACATTACATTTATTGGTGAAAATTGAATCATTTTGTGGGAATGTGTTCAGACTCCTATGGAACTCCAATGGAAAGCAGGCAATCTTTCTGTTTATTTAGAAATCTGAACTTGACATATTTCTTGCTGCATTTTGGAAAAGTTGCCATTGTGCTACTAAACACCAACAAGTTCTCTTGTCATTAGCCGAAATATCCCAGAGCCCAGTGATCCCAAATTAAGAAACTAGCATTTCAAAGGTCTTGTAGATGTGGTCTGGAAATTCACAGTTTATTATGTTTTAGTCTTTAGAAGCTTTGAATGTTTTAAAAAGATGGAAGTTATTGTGATTTCTGGAATCTGGAAATTTTCAAAAGGCAGTTCTGTCATGCCTTGCATGACTTTGAGTAGGACTGTTCATAGATTATAGAGTGGTTTGGGTTGGAAGGAAACCTAAAGATCAGCTAGTTCAAATTCCTACACCACAGGCAGGGACACCTTCCACTAGACCAGGGTGCTCAATGTCCCATCCAGCCTGGCACTGATCACTTCCAGGGATGAGGCATCCACAGCCTCTCTAGACAATCTGTTCCACTGCCTCATCACCCTTTCAGTAAAGAATTTCCTCTTAATATCCAAGTTTAATCTACCCTCTTTCAGTTTAAAGCCAACCCTCCTATTGTAAAAAGTCCCTTTTCTGCTTTTCTGTATACTTTTATGTACCTTTTAGGTACTGGAAGGCTGCTCTGAGGTCACCCTGAAGTCTTCTCTTCTCCAGGCTGAACAACCCCAACTTTCCAGCCTGTCCTCATAGAAGTGCTCCAGCCTTCTGATCTTCTTGGCCTACCTCTGCACTTGCTCCAAAGTGTCCATGCCTTGTACTGAGGACCGCAGAGGTGGATGCAGTGCTACAGGTGGGGTCTCACGTGGTTAGAGAAGAGGGGTACAATCCTGATGCCCACACTGCTCTGGATGCAGCTCAGGATGTAGCTGGCCCCCTGGGCTGAGGGTGCAGGTTGCCAGGTCGTGTCCAGCCTCTCATCCACAAGCAGGAAGTCAGATTTGCTGTTGGAGTCTGAACTATCGCTAGAAAGGTAGGTTCTGACTGACTCAGTTTAAACCTCATGCTAATTTGCAGATTCCAAGACCAAACAATAGAGGTTCATGGGTTACAATCTACATTTTCCAAAACTCATCCCTGAGGTGTGTCTTTTAAACACTCCATTTAAGAAAATCAGATTTTCAGAGAACTTTTGAAGGCTGAGGAAAATTCCTTATATCTATAGAAACTTTGAACTTCTATATTTAATTAAAATTATAAGCTGAGGCACGTGACTTCAAAAGGTATTATCTTATGTAACTTTTTAAGGTCATATATTAGCTATGGCTGAGAGAAGGTCTGGAAGGGTGGACCATATGGTGCAATAATTTAGGATCCAACTTGCTGGTTTTTATATGAGGGGAGAGAGCTAGTTAAGCACAATTTAGTACATTTTACAGTTTTTACTGTTTGTATGTGGAATTTATGAAAGATCTTCCCAGAAATGGGTTCACAGAGAGAGATTCCCAACATGGCACATTTGGAAATTACCTTGAAAATAATTACTGTGACAAAATTAGAAGCTCTGCTAAGAAACTTAACAGCATATTTCAGCAGCTGGCACTGTCTTCTGATATATTGGAAGTTCAAAACCTCAAAATTATGCTCACAGTTGGAAGTTGATCCTTTCCAGTTGCTCCCAACTTCTCTCTCGGAAGCATTACCATTAAAAGGGCTGTGGCAGTTTCAGCACATCTGTGCTTATGATTTTAACACCAAAATCCCTCTATTCAAATTTTATCTTTAGTAGCTGAGGAAATGAAGAAATAGAAGCAGATGTCTTATGTGAAAAAATATTACCAGAAACTTAGGAACCGGTCCAGATTCTTCGGGAATCCATGTTTTCTCTGTTGAGCTTGGATGGTCCTGCTTTTTGCACAATACTATTAAAGGGAAATCGTGCTTGCTTTTGAACCAGAAAATATTAATGCACTTGGAGCCAATGCAAAAATGATGCTGCATTCAGGAGACACACACTCCTCTTTTGGAAATTGAGATCTTTGTCTCTGGAGAGAAGGCAGTGTTGGGTTGCTGCTGCCTGGGAGAGGGACAGTTTAGACCTGCCAAAGAGCCAACCCTTTGGGTGGCTCAGGAATTTCAGTGATGGGTTTGGGACAAAGCCATGCTCATTCTTTGGCTTGTAACAGAGCCCACATGATGCATGAAACTACCGAAGATGAAGAAGATAAAATGGAAAAGGCAAGGCCATTTGAGAATGTACAAGTGTTCCTGTAATCATCAAGTAACTGTAAAGTGTCAGAAGTTCCAGAAGTTGAGAAGAAGATATTAAAGATGGCACTGTTCAAAGAAGAATGACATATGTTTTCCAAAATTTTATTCTGTTCCTTGGTCTGTATGGAGCTGAGCATGCATTCTTTCTCCCACTCTGTCTCGCCTCTTTCTTAATTTCCTCACTGTATGTAAAAAATATTAAGAAGTTAGGAATTTCTGGACATCACAGGAGAATGAAGTAATGGCAAAGCTCTTCCTGTGGACTTCTATTTCTATATACAACCATGTCGTCTTAGTGAGACATGAGTTATTCTGATTTACAGTCTTCTGCTTACTAATCAGAATTAGTCACTTATATATAGAAGTGTTTTCAAAGTGATGTTGAACCTTTCTGTACACACAGGGCAGTGACCCAAGAGGGAAACTCAGTTTTCCAAAAAACCTTTAAATCAATGAGAAAATGGAAAGGGAGGAACTCTACAGACTAAAAATTGGCTGATCACTATCTTTGTGTATTGACTGTATTTGATAGAAATATTAATTTATTTTTAACTATGTGGGCAGGGATTTCTTTTTGTTCATGCATTACCATGCTTATGTAGATTGCCAGCTTTGTCTTACATTTCTTGTTCAATTGCCTATATAAACAGCTTTGTGCAAAACCCTGGTGAACCTCCTAACCTCCTTTATTCACAATGATGAGATGCTTTGAGAGATTGAATAAAATTCCTTTTTTTTTTTTTTTTGTGTTAATCATAATTAAATGCAGGTGTTTGATATTCCCCATTTTTATCAGTGACTCCATTTCACAAACTTAGATCCAGCAGTAGAGCTGTTACAAGTATAAATGTATTCCCAAGGGTAATCCATTCCAAGTGCATTTGGTCTGAAAAAAAGTTTGTTTCCAGTTTGCTCACAAAAAAGCATGCAGTTGAAAAACTGTTTGTCTTTGTGTTGTATGATCATTTGACCTTTCCCACCCATGCTTAACTAGAGTATCGTTTTTAAATAAAAAACATTTTTTCCTCATGTTACTAATTCCAGATGCTGTGAATAAAACAATAACATATCAGCCCCTCAGAAACAGAGAGCTCAGTCCTTATAGTCCTGAGAACATAATATTCAGCGTTAATTGACCTCGATGAAAATGATTAAGTGCTTAGCTTACAGTTGAGTTAAATGGAGTCAAGTTAAATGGCAATCAAGTTAGGCCCCTGATAGTATTCCTATAAATCTGCTGAGGGTTTGGCAACTGGCAGGAAGAGGAACTGGATCAGATTGGTCTGGTAAAGCACTTTCCTTTATAGGAAAAGTTAAACACTATTAAAAAATGATTATAATAGCAATTTGATTCTAAAGAGGGAGGACTCAAACATATTCCCGCACATCCACTCTGTCGGGGCAATGTCCGCATGTGTGCTACTTGTCTGTGGCAATGCACAGGAATTTATATGAGCTTGGCATTCTTTCACTAAGGCTGAGCTAATTGGAGTTACTTCACTTCAGCCTGGGGCAGGGAGCATACACATACATTGTTACCCCAGCTCAGCCAGCAAACAGCAGCTTTCTGATGAGTGCCAGTGAAATCCAACGGCTATTTTTCTGTGCAGAGCCACAACTGAACGAAAGTGTCCTTCCACTAGGAGAGTTTACTTCTGAATCGACCATGTGAAAGAGAAGAGAACATGTGGCACACAAGCCTGACGAGACCTGAACTATAAAATACCTTATAACCAGGTTACAGTGATGGTTTTGACCTGGGCCACAGTGTCCTTAAATAAAATAATTTCCTTATGTTGTGTAGGATTTTACTTATGAACCAAAAAAACCCAAAACCCAAGCCACTTTTGCTTTAAACAGCACTTACCTTGAAGAGCTCACTTGAGTTTGATAAGCATGACAGCAGTTAAGGCACAGCTATGACTGGTGACAGGTAAGAACCCAACTGAGTTGGTATCAAGATATTCCTGATCTCCCTACAATGATTCTGTCTGGAGATGGGTTGAGCCGGAGTTTAAAAGGGCCTTGTAATCCTCAACAAGTCCTTGGAGAAGTCTTTTTCCCTGGGCTTGCTTGCTGTTGGAGTGCTGTGGGCACAGAGCTCCCCTGGTCCCTGCTGCCAGTGTGGCAGCTGCAGCACCCTGAGCACATGAAGGCACGGTGCTGCTGCTCCTGCTCCTCAGGACTCTGCACCATCACTGGGAACAGCACCATGAGTGACACTGCCAGAAAATCACAGCACTGCAGTCCCTGGGAAATGTGAACCTCCAGCTCCTAACACAAAATTACAATTTTCAGAGTGATGAACAAAACTGCCACGGTCACATATATGCATTTAAGAGGCTTTCAGGTCATAGGACAGATATGCAGTGGCACTGCGTGTTAGTGAAGACAGCAGCTGAGTAATCTCATAACAAATCTGTTGCAGATAAAACACAAAACAAATCAAAGTGACTTGTTATGTAAACCTGGGATTTTTCTTGCTTGTTGTTGGCCTGCTGTTACCTAGCTACTGCCTGGTGAGAGAAACAATCACAGGTGAGAGTGATTTCTTCCAGCTCATTAATTCATTTTGCATATAATAAGTACCAGTCTTCTTTTAGATTCTGGGAAGTTGCTATTGTAATTGAAAGCTCATGATGTTTTCCTATCACCCACACCTAGATACAGAAGATCCAACCCAAACATGCATACTGTTTTGGTGAGTTACTCATCTTAAAAAGGGTTCCTTTTAGCACACATCTGGTGGTGCTTTTTCTTTACATCCACCAAATGAAAGATTATGCATCCTTGCTATGGAAGGCAACCACACATTTGTTCCTTAACGTCTTTCTTTCTTGCCACAATGGCTGGGGTTAGGGAGGTACAACACATACACAGGAGGAATTTTGAGTTTGTTGATGTTTAATCGATACCTTAATTTGGGGTTTGCATAGGATTTGTTTTACCTGTTGATTTTCTATAGTATCTTGCACTTCTGATATTGTTAATCTTAGAAATGTTAATTGTTAATATTAGAAATGTCTGGTACTGAAAATCTTGAAAAGTTGGAACTAAAACCAAAAGGTCTACAGAAAGATAAATATACCTGAAGGGATACAGAAATCTTCAGATAATTTTCATATCTCAAAATTCAAATCAACATAAATCCAGGTATTTTTAGCATGAGGTGAAACTAAAAGTAGAAATACTAATACTGACATGGAGAAATTTGTTCCAGTATTGCATAATTATCTCAAATACGTTGGCCAAGCTTACTAGACTACATACTGTTAGATACTGCAGATTTTCATTAGATTATTTTTTCTCTCTCCCTTTTTTCTACTTTATTTCAGAATCTCTTTAAATGTAAGACTCTGGTTTCCCTCAGTTCAGCCAAGTCAGAAAAACTAGTGTAGCTTTTCATCTATCACTGGTATACAAAATGTCCTAAAATATATATTACCCATCAGACCTACACAGAAATGACCTCATGTTCATGACCTTAATGCACTTGGATTTTTCATTAAAATTCTGTTTGCTAAGAAGTAGATGTCTTCAATTTTCTTCCTAGACCAAACTTTGGGGGAAAACCAGGCCACGTTGAAACTGTGTTGAATGGAAACTTTGCAGAATTCTCACTTTGAAAGGCATTCTGCAAAATGTGTGGCGCTTCCACAGAGAGAGAAACCCAAGAATACACTCTGTGATCTTCACAAAATATTTTCGTAAGATAGAAAGTGAGAAGCAGTGTATGTTCAGGCACTTGAGAAGTGCTATAATGACTTGATAATGCAAGCCCCAGAGTGCTTTAATACAGTTATAAAATGGACCTGTGTATCTATAAAAAGAATAAGTAAAAAGGATAAAACTTTATTGAATAATTTCCAAGTCTGCGTCACAATGAGCTTATGTCATTTGCTGTAATTATGAAGCCATAATCAAAGAATAATGATTCACCACTAAGCCATCAGAGTTCTTGAGTTTACAGGGCAGTTAGCAAGTGAATAAAGGATAAAGGAATTTAGGAACTGCCCCACAAGAAAAAGAAAATCCTCCTTCTTATCTAGTGTTTTGGACTGTATAGTATATAATACTTCAAAATCTCACCTACACATACTTAGGGTTAAAATATATATATAATACTAATCAATTTTATTCTGACTCAGGAAGTTTTATAGCTGAGTAAAACACTGGCCATTCTTATTTTTCAAAATGAATGCTACTTTTTTCAGCAGCAGAGTCTTTTATCCCAGAAATCATTGCATGCTTGAGCGCTTTGCATGACCTGTTCTGTTCGACTTCATTGGTATATCATCTCTGAATCGTCTCATCCCTTTTTAGAATAAATACTGTGTCTGAAAAATCTCCCTGGTGTATACTTATTGTTATCTCTCAGACCTTTCTTGAGGCTTTCTAAGGCGTTTTTTCTTGAGAAAAACTCTTTCTACTTATTTCCAGTGAATGACCATTTCCCACTCCACTCATGCAATCTGTTTGATGTATTTGAGGCACATACAAGTTCTTGACACTGCATTGTTGAAATCCCCTTGCTGCCTGTTTAGTTTAATTGCTAATAAATCCTGTAATGCATGAAATAAAATTTTCACTAGTTTTAAAGAAGTCATAAACAGTTTGAAGTGCAAATTGAGGTATTTGGTGCCAAAGTCCTTCGCTAGACACCTTAAGCACAACTGGTTGAAGTGCTGAACTTAATTGAAATTGAAACCAATGAAGGCTTTTCAAAGTTGAAAAATCACTGCAGTAAAGGCTGTGGACAATTAGTATAAAAATGTGTGTTCCCTCTTGCCAAATACACATTTACTTCTGTACAGTAATATCATTGCTTGACTTCACAATAAGGTTTATTAGCTACTTTTATGCAATGGCACAGCTGCCATTATGAGGAAGTACTGAAATATGAGTCTGCTCTCATGGAACTAAAGATCTTACATGATCAATCACTTAGGCAGAAGTAGAGGGAAGAATTTCACGACCTTTCTCCTCTTTTGTTACACCTACTAAACTGAAAATACTGGTCACTGATCTCGGAATCTACCATCTCTTACTTCAGTATTTCTAATGGTGTTTTTCTTCTCAAAGTGGACAGTTAAAGCCTACAAAATCACTGGACACAATTCATATTTTTCCAGTCTCATGATCTATTAACAGAAGAGACAGCTGGCTGTTGTAATTTTATTTTCTCTCTGAGAGAAGCCATCAAGCCAGACCTGATGTCACTGTAAATCTTTCTGGGTGGGTGGTCATCTTTTTCTTCTGCTTAGTGCAGTGTCTGGTGTGTGGGAGGCTATGGCTCTTAAGTGCTGTCATTACACTGCATGACTTAAGCTGTAAGAAAAAGGTAAAGATTTTTGGTAGGAATGCTGCTGATGTGGAGGGAAATTAACTGATATGACTGATCCCACAGTAGGACAGAACTTAAACAAGAAGGCCATTCCCATTTTCTGACCAATCTCTGGGCACTGGAAAGAAGTTGGTGTCTTGCTGCAGCTGGGGCTTTGGTTCCATGTGCCTCAGGTGGAAGGAGTGAAATGGAAGACACAGGGCCAGAGTAATTCTGGTATAGTCATAGCTGTGCTGAATGTGTATGCCAGGAAGCACTTGTAGCCACTCATATATAAGCAGACTTCTGGCATTTTTTATAGTGTAGTCTATAAATAAGAGGGTTGAAAGAGATTTACTTATTTTTGCATATGTCCAGGAACATACTAAAATATGGTACATACCTGTGATAATTCTGATCATTGCTCAAAATTTCCCAGCTGTCTTGAGAAAGGGAAGACACTCACAGTGTTAACAGCAGCAGTACCTTCTAAGCAATATGACAGTCATGAGCAGAAGATGAAAGGAAAATATATTAAGAAATCAAGAGCTGACTTCAGGAGGTAAAAAAATTGAGTCAACCATGAGAAATTAAGGTCATTAAATACTTTCCTGCATCTTACTCAGGGAGTTGCCTAGAAGGTTAGCAATGAAACCTGAAACTATATGAAACTGACTTGGTTTTGTACCACATTGCAACTCTGAAAATCACAGCAGATTTCCCAAAACAGGCCACAAAAAGCCTGCAGAAAAGCTGTGTGGTGCCGTGACTCTTTCAGCCAGCAGAGACCACAGCTGTGTGTCCAACGGCTCTGTGGAAGCGTGGCGTGGCTCCGGCTGGCCACCACACAGCTGTGTCTGCATGGCCTGAGCCAGGACGCCCTGCTGATAGACCACAGTGTGTGTGTGCTGGTCTCCAAGCGAGTCATGAAAGAGGAGCTGGCAACTAGGCAAAAATACAGCGCAATGAAATGCTTTCATAAGTTTGGGTGTGAGGCAATAAGACAACCTCAATAATTTTTTTTGTTCATGGGGTCCTACAACAGCATCTTCCAGTAACCTGCATCTGCTTTCTGGCACAGTTTTTTGGCAGACTTTGTTTCCCTTTCTATTAATGAAGGATTTTTTTCTGCTGAGGTCAACAGACTCTACCTTTGCTGAGACACTGATAGCTGAAATAAAGTAAGCCCTTTCTCTTCCATGGTCAGAAGAATCCTTGAAACTTTTCATATTCATAGCATGTTTCTTTGAGACCCGTGTCTGTTGCCTTCCTCAAAAGCCTGTATTAGATCTCAAAAACTCTGAAAAGATGGAGAAGGAAGGGTTAATTTTCCATACGTTGGTAATTTTCAGCAAAGTTTTATACCTCTAAATCTGTGCAGACTGTGCTCAGCAGGAAACTAGGCACTTAAATTTGGGAAAAAAATAATCCTAAAATAAGTAATCTGAAATAGGTCAAGTGAATCATGGGGTATCTGTTTTGTTCAGCTGACTACAGACGGTTGCTCCCTCCCCAATCCAAGAGATGTTTGCAAATGAGACCCACCTACTCTCACTCCCTCTGGATGCATCTGTATTAGAAGTGTAGGGAAATCTAACCTGTCTCCATGCAAACCACATTTGATTTGAAATAGTAGAGATATTATCTTGTGTTTCTGTGCCTGTTCTTTAAAGGCTAGGTAATACCATCCCAATCTTCTACTACCCCGCCAATTTATTGGGCTGGGCACAGAACTGCACAAATTGACTTTTTTTTTGCAGGTGTACATAAACTGGTATTTTGTACTACCTGTGGAAGATTTACCAGCACATGTTGGAAGTAGCTTGAGAAATCTCTGCTAAGCACTTCACATGTAAGACACAGACCTAAATAACCTCTTACTCCCTTCATTAACTGTCCCTTCTCAGGAGATAAGCTAGAGGAACATATCAAACAATGTTTGATTCTCCTGAACCAACTTTTCTGATCAGGTGTGTAGTGGTTTGGTCCAAAATACTCATTACTGTTTATCTGCTGTGAGATAAGAATTAGGAGAAATGCAAAACAGGCACCAAACTTGAAAGAATATAAAGAAGTTTATTAACAGACCTAAAAGAAGAAAAAAAAATTATACCACCTTCAGAACTCTCCTCCTTCCCCCCACCTTCCTCCCTTCTCCCACTGACAATGTGAAAAGACAACCCTTAAGATGTTCAGTCTGTTTACCACTTCCATAATAACCTTGTTCAGTCCATTTAGAGAGAGAAGTCTCTTCTTGCTCATGCTATGAAAACATTATCACAACGAGACAGCCGCCCACTTCCAAATATTGTTCAGTCCATTTAGGAAGAGGAGTCTCTCTGCCTGCGTGTGAGTCCTTTCCCCCGACTTGCAGCTTTTCCTGCAACTGCTTTCGAGGGTCCACTCTTGAAGTTTTTTGGGGTACAATTTTAAGGTTGAGCCGTTCAGAAACAAAAAACAGAGGCCTTTCTCCTTCCCTGGGAGCAAAGGGTCTTCATCATCTTCATCTTTAGGACTATCTCTGGGAGCATCTCTAGGGACTGAGGTTTTCTCCTTTCCCGTTCGGAGCAAAAGTCCTCATCTGGTCCATCTCTCCCTTTCCAAACTTCTCATGAAATTACAGCGGCGTCAGCATCTGCCTATCTCAGCGCAGGTGCTTTTGCTCACGAGTTGAACACTCCACCCCCCAGATCTTCATGAAATTACAACAGGATACTCTGATATATCATAGCTTCACAAGAGAATTTCAGCTTTAAGCATCTCCTCTCTCTCTTCCCTCAGGTTTTCAGCTCTTCACAGCAGTAAAAGGGTTAATCTCACCTCGGCCTTGCAGCTTTGCAGCTGGAATGTTGAATCTTTCTTATCGCAGTGGAGAGGGGGGAGAGCCGAGCCGCTCCGGCTGCCCACGGCAAGGCAGTGGGGGGGGTTCCACAGGTGGAACAGGTCCATCAGCTCCAGGATGGCCGTGGCCCGGCCCGGCCTGGCCCAAGCAGGGCCTGGCCGGGCCCGCTGGCCCCCACACGGGGCCCGCAGCCACCTGTGCCAGCGCCGGAAACGAGAGAGAGCTTGGGGGGGAGTTTGCCTATTCTTAAATGTGGATCACAGAGGTGATCACAACTTTAAGTGGCTTAGAGAATTGTCCATATTCAAACTGGCCAGCTGATAGGTTCTATCAGTTCCCAGAGGAAACTGTAAGCACCCCTTAGCAAGGACGTCCCTTCCGGGACTATGCTTGCTAACCTATGACAAGGTGTTACTATCCTTCAAACTGAGCTCAGGAGTTTGTCACTGGTAGATTTCAGTCTTTTCACAGGTGCAAGCTCTTTTTGCAAAAAGCAGAAGACCGTTCTGAGCTTTCCTTGACATCAGTGATGTTATTTTGCTTTTTTTTTTTCTAAGCAGGTTTCTTTCTTTTGGTCTCTTCTTTTGTTGCAACAGGTAATTTCTCCATAATTAATGTGTAAAGGACCTGCAGGCAGTCATTCCAGAAGGCCCTGGTGAACAAACCATAGAGTCTTATCATATACAGATTTGGAATTTTTTTATATTGGTCAGCTTATCCACTTCATTTTCCACCTGTGCTAGCAGTGTGGGAAAATGAAATCTCAGAGTTCTGTATTTAGTTGCATCAGGTATCCTTTTAGTCTCTTGCTGGGCTCATCACCAGGATGATAGGGAAAAGACTTCCTGTCCCATTACCTTCAGCCACCTGCTCTCCATACTGCTCAGCTCCACAGTCTGATGATGTGCCGGGTCCAAGAAAGTGGGTTCTTCTTTCCAGGAACATCCCGGGGAGTAGCTGTACCCCAAGAGGGGCTGCTGCATCTCTCTAGCTTTTGCTGCTTTCCTGGAGAAAGAGAGCTTAGTAAGCATGGCTGTAGTGTGTAGGGGACAGGCTACACCTTGCTGCAACAGACATCCCACGCTGCCTGTATGGGGATAGCTGGGTGGGATGTGTGTTACTTCTTTCAGATGTTTACCTTCTGAAAAGTGGTCCATAAGATATGAGATATAATTTTTAGTTTTCCTTCTTGGATGTGATATTATTGCACTTTTTAAAACTTGCTATACTGAATATATTTTTATACTCTTGTATTGCCTCAGTGTCAGTTCGCAAAAAGAAAAGTTCTAATGTACTCATGTGCACATGTACATGTCTTAAAATAGTATATTCAAGTGTAGATCAGTTATTTTCTGAAGAAGAGCATCTAAGACCTGAGTTACCAGCACAGGCACTTAGATTACTTCCTACAGAAATTGAATATATAGTATTCTATAGTATTCTATACAGTATTCAGGAAATAGTCACTTCCTGATGGTTCAAATTGTTTCATGCCAACATTAAAGATAATCCCTTAAAACAACCCCTATTATTCCCTATTTTAAGAAAGAAAGTTTGATACATCTTAAAACCTTTCATCTTTCTCAATCTTTAATGTCTTTAATGTGACTTGAACAAGAGTTCAGAACCTGATGCCCAGTACCGATCTCAGCATTTCTTGTTCTGCAAATCACAGAAGGGAAATAAAAGTGCCTTCCAATAGCACTCATCTCTTAAACTCTTCACTTTCTAACACTAGGGAGGAGCAGCATTTCAGATTATGCACACCACTGAATTTCCCTTCTGTCATTAGAACTGCAGCTTTCTGCAGCACATGCTGACCAATACCCAAGTAGTGCTTACATGTCATGACCATTCTTGCACAAATGAATTTCTATAACTGTTCATATAAAGAAGAAGAAAAGGCATGATCACATTCCCTGTTGGTAACCAAACAATTAGAAATGAATTTTTTTTCAGTAACAACTCATCTTGTCAGTAGTTTTATGTCAAATATTTGGTGATCAGTTGCAGAAGGCCGTTATTGCCATGTCCTTCCCTGGCTCCTTCATGTTCCCTCTTTTTCAGACCAAAATCATCATGAAAAGCATTTTGAACAGTTTTTTGGTTGTAAGTTTAGCCAATAAACCTCCCCCACACAAAAGTTCTGCAGAGTTATCTCCGTTGTTCACGTGTACATCTGTGAAGAAGGCTTTGATTCCAGCACAGGGAAGCATGAGATCATATGATGTTTATAGAGCACAATGGCATAAAACGTAGGATATCATCTAGTTATTTCCTGTACTAAGTACAAAATGTTGTATTTGTTAGTCATTTAATTATGATTCCAGAAATGAATTTTTAATAATGGAGGGAGGACAATATTAGTTAGCAATTAGGGAAACGAGAAACCTGTATTTATTCAAATAAGCCCAGCCCTTCTGTTTCCTGGATGACAAAATGTTATGGAAATGTGATTTCATAAGGTATGCTAATTTGTTTTGGAAAGTGGGAAAGAATTGTCCAACAACATGGAAGAAAAAAATTTGGCATTTCAGTGGGCCTACATTATTCCATTTACAGAAATTCTGCATCCTGAAAAAACACCTTTCCATTTCAATTTTGACCATGATTCACTAGAATATATGTTTTCTTTTTTACCTGTAAACACGTTAAACACATAGACAATGAAACAAATGGAATATAAAATGAAAGCAAATATCTCATTAAATTCAATTTTTTGAACAGTTAGCTAAAGCTATATATTTTCTCATAAACTAAACAATGCGTTAGAATAACATTATTTCACTTCAGAAAGCTTAAAGTTAATATCTTAAACGGAATATATGCTACTGAATTTTAAAGACTTTCTTAAACCAGATCTTTTCAGTTAAATGTCATTTATGTTGTTTTACTTTATGACAATGTTATTATTAATTATACTACTGCAAATATATTTTTATCTGATCCTAGTACCTAATGCTCAGAAGACGCATTTTATTTCTGTTTAATTCCTGTTGGTCTAAAGTCCCCATTGTTTATAATCCTTGATTCTACAAAAGCCATGGTTGTCATTATTCCTAAATAAAGTTAAAAACAAAGGGAATTTAAATTTTCTTGCTGCTATTGTTCTTACTCAAATAGGGTGATAAAAATGATGTTACAGATAACTAAATGTGTCACTTACCTACAAGAAATTATCTCTATGAAATGATTATAGCACTGAGCTATAATTGTCTGCAAATATGCATGAGAAAAATCTACATAACCAAATCCATTCACTGGCAATCACAAGAAAGAGTCCAAGCTGAGCAGTCTCAAGAGCTTCATTATTTCTACACTGAATACAGAAACAGGAAATGAATGGGGTGGTTATATAAATGAGCGCAATACTTTGGGCAGAATGAAATTCACATGATTAGGCCGAACATTATACAAGTAGATCTACTGACTTCATAAATGGCATACAGACGTAATTAGGATTGCCCAATCCTTGTTTATTAAACTGTCCCCAAACTAGAGATCTGTAAAACAAAACCCCAAGTGGTGAGATGCAGTTTGGCAATATGTATATCCAGTTTTATGCGCATACTACAAAAAGTCAAGTTCAAATTTTGATTTTAAGTGGGATTTTTAGACATCCTAGAAGAACTAAAATATTTTAAAGACCCCATATATTATGAATTTATGTATGTTTAATTGTATCACCTATACAAAATTTTGAAGTAGATTTTATAACCATATTTTCACCATGCTAAAATCTTGATGCACAAACAGAAAGAGTAGCAAATGAAGCAAATTGTAATTAACATTATCTTTGATGAACTACTTTCTTTTTAAGTTTTTTTTTGTTTGTTTTTGGGGGTTTTTGGGGGGGATGGGGGGGTGGGGGAGGCATTATAATTGTTGGATTTTTTGAAAATTCCCAAACTGTACTTTGGTTATCCAGCCCAGAGAAGAATTTCTCCCATCTGTGAACTCCATAGAAAATGCCTATAACAAATATATAATTGAAAGAGTAGTCAGATTTTCTGTCATGTCTGATGTGGGAACAAACAGTACTAAGTGCTTTCTCATTACATGGAACACAAGGATTCAATAAAAAAGTGGAGCTGGCCAGTGGATAGCAGTTCCAGTACATAAAACGTTGATGTTTCAAAATTTGTTTTTATTCTGGTTTAGAATAGAAAAGAAACCATGCAAGCATTCTGGAAAGGAATTTTGTTGAAACACTCCTTTTTAAATTGAAAAAGACTGTTTTCTTAATTTCTTTTTCAATGAAAATGAGCTTTGAGTTGAAAACTGTAGTGACCCACTGACAAAATCTGGGCTTTGGCAAAATATTAAACTTCAGCAAAAAATAAAATAAAATGTAAAAGCATATGACATCAAATTTTCTAGTGATTTCTAACACAAAGTAATCAGCAGAAGCTCAGTGATTACTCTTATCATAGCAATCATGAAGCATTACAGCATCTTGGCTTAGGATTTTAACCTGATCGCTAAAAATTATAAACTTTGAATCATTTTTTTACTTTAAGAAAAGGGTGGACACCATCCTGGTAGCACAAACACAGTCCATAATTTCCACTCAGCTATTTGACCAAAATATGAATACTTTTGTCATCAACTTTTTCCACATGGGGATGATACTACTCAAATATAATGACAGTGTGATGAGATGTTTACTTTATGACTTTTTTTAGCACTGCTATTCTTTTTAATAGACCAGAAGCTGTTAACCACAGGAAATTGGTCACTTAAATCTGCTCACCATTGATTTGATTACATCTGCTCAGAAGCAGAAAAGAAGAAAGCTTTCTGCTAATGTGTTCCAACAGTTTGAACACTCTGCATGGAGTCATAAACTTTTAGTCAGGTAGCATATGTAATTTTCTCTGTTTCTGATAATTTTAGATCAATAACCTGAGAAGCATGGTGTCTCAGGTGGATTCAGCTGTAAGAGCCAAGATCTGGTGCAGCCCCATAGTGTTAGATGTGCATGATGGCTCTCAAGGGTCTCATGCCAGAGGCCAGGGTCCAGGTGTCATCATGTAAACAGGAGGTTCCATGGCATTGTAGTGAAGCTCCAGCTGAACATCTTGTAGTGTGGATGTAGCTGTCATCAGGTATTCCATGAGCAGAGGAGACTTGATTCAACAGGGGATCCAGGAACCTGGTGAGACTTCCTCCTAGCCTGAGAGTCTAAATTGGGTGCCTAAATCTAGTCAGATACTACATTTCTGTAATTCCTACGACTAAATTCCCCTTGCTCCCCTCAAAAAAACCCCCAAACCTCACAACAGAAAGCCTGCATACTTCCTTTCTTGTTCTTTTCCACTGGCAAGAGTTGTTGGCCTCTGACTGAAACAACAGAAGGGTAAATAAGACCTTGGCAGACCCCAGACAACTCCATGCTCTTTGCTAATGGACGTATTTGTCTTCAAACCAGGGGCACAGGGTATCAATATTCAATCTTCACAGAGATCCGAGTAATTTATGGTCTTTGCATGCATCTGTTAGCAAATGTTTCAGAACAGCAAGGCTCCCTGCCACCACAAAATTTTCATCCTTGACTTTCTAATGAAAAGTGGCCTCACACTGTCAGGTGTGGTGGGTAACAGCTTTTGAAACTACTTTTTCTTTAATGAATCTCCTCAACAGATGTTGATGATCTTCAGATCTTGGGTACGAAGCTCTTTCTTTGAATCCCATTGAAGCTGTTGGCCTTAGTCACTATACCAAAGAAAGATATGTGAAAAGATTCAGTGTGAGCACAGCTACGGCTCGCAGCCCCATCAGCTGCTCCACAGAGCATTTTACAAGAAGCAGAACTTCAGAAGCATTTCCTTTTTATCCTCTAGTTCAAAGACATTAAGGGAATCAAACCTCAGAAGTTCTTTCTAACCACATACTCTTTTGGGCTACTTTGAGCATTAAGGTTTTCCTCTGTAATTTGTAGCCTTCTCTGTGTACATTTATGTAATTAGTAGCTATGATTAGACTACACATTTTTTAATTCAATGACACTTTGAAATGGATCTGCTTCACATATGCAACGTATTTTAATACATTTAGTAAATACCACAGTCCTTCCCAGGGCTCAGCCAGGGAAGTGTAAGGTGGGTACTTAGCAGTTTTATTTCAATACATATTTTGTAGATGTTGTACAAACCCCAAAAAGTATTTGATTTTGTTCATCCAAAGAAACAAGAAGATAAGTCTGTAAAGAGCTGAGATGAGCCACTGGCCATTGTGAGCTAACTGATGCAAGACAAAGAAATGTATCTGGGTGGCATCTGGCCAGTGGAAATATATTTGGGAGCTGCTGCTGCCCATGTGAGCTGCAAGTCACTTTCTGGTAAGAGTAAGCCACTGAAAAGAACTTTATGAAGGATAATATACTGTTATCTGGTTAAATTATGCTTTTGGAAAGATGTTGATATCTAGTGAAGGTGAGGCTCTAGGGAATTCCATCACTAGACTGGACTTAGACTAATTGTTGCATTTAGTTGTGACTGACACCAGTTAGCAATTTTTGTCAGCCACTGACATTGCTAACAATGTTGCATGTCATTTTGCAGAATATTTGTATTCATAAAAATATAATAAGACAATTTTCACTGGTATTTTATAGTGCATTTCAAGAAAACCATATACCCCACCCTCAAGGATTACATGTTACCAAGAACCAGCTCCCATAAAACGAAAATGCTAAGGTCCAGGTAAGAGAACCCAGAATCTCAGTTCTGAAGGAAATCTCTTGTTGTTTACACCTGTTGCAGACAAGCAATATGAACTCTGTCATAAATTCAAATAAATTAGGAGTATAATGACTGTCCTAACACAGGCCAGTCTTCAAAGCAAGGTAGGCTAAGGTGCTCCTTGACAAATGTCTGTGAAGGAGAGAAGTCTGCCTGATCTTGAAGAAAAGCTAGGTGAGTATCACAAAGACTGTGGTTCATCCTGGAAAGAGATGCAGTTGATCCTCTCACTGCCTCATGCTCAAGCATACAAAAAAGAGGATCTGTGGACTTTCCTGGAAAAGGAGGGAGAGAATCCTCAGGAATACAAAGAATGTAATATTAATATATAGAATGCCTGGATTAAAACTAAGCATTCTGAATTTAAACATGCTATTTCAGCTTTCACTCTCTGGTCTTTAAATTTTTTTTTTCCAAACATCATGTGATAAAGTCATTCTCAATATATTCAGAAATTTTAATCTATGTAAAAAAGCCCCAACACATGCAGTAGTATCAGCTCAGTAAGAGTTCACTTAATCCTTCTTTTCCAGGTGATACTTGGTTTGACTCATTTCTGGTGGCTCTAATTCAGGGTGGGAAAGAGAAAATTTCAAATCAAAGATATGATTGTATAATGAAAATCATTCCCTTGTTTGTTTGTCTTATAACTGCTTAATACTTTTGGCGAGGGAGGACTGTTCTGAAGGACTAGTAGTGGTTGAGGATGACACAGCTTGGAGGCAGGAGGTGGCACAGGTCAGCAGCTCTCTGGGTGGTGTCTGTGCTGCCATGCCAGTAATGCACCCTGGCTCAGAGGGGTCATGGCTTCTGAGTCACGAGGAGCTGGTGGGCAGTTTGGCTGTGCTGTTCAAGCCAGGGTTGCATCACAAGACAAATGGTAGGTCTGGCATAGAAGCTGCTGAGGAATCAGAACTCTTGGCAGTGACAGAAGATGATCCCACCAGATTTGCTGAGGCAAACGTGGCTGGGTTACTCTGAGTATGAGCTGTCTTGTGGCCCCCACAACATCCCCCGTCAAGAGTGCAAGGCTTGCTGAGAGCTGTTATCAGCAACACCAACAGCAAACTTCCGCCTGCATGCATGGAGGGCAAAATTTTGTCATGGGTTTGTGGCCATTAAGGCGTGGTTTAGTAGAGTCATATCTTCCTTTTAGGTAAATGGGACATTTAAACATATGCCAGAACGAGAGCTTATTGTGGCCAGGAGCTGTCTAAATATTATGCTGACTTTTAAAATCAAGACCATTTTTTTTGCAAGTACCCATTCAAAATTTGTGATGGTTTAAGCCTTGCTTATTGCAGTACATGACTATGGGACGTTGTAGGCTATGATCTAAATAAACTGTAAAAGATGTACCACATTATCAACATTACAATATCTAGAGTATACAAATCACACCTATGTTTCTATACACGAACCATATAGGAAATATGTATGTACTAAAAGAATAAAAAATAAATATATAAGCTCTTTCTTACACCCACTTGCAGTTCAGGAATGTCACACAACACTAGGCAAGGATAGTAGCTATGTAAATGATTTTCATAGCTTAGTTTAGAATTATTTTGTAATCTGTGAACAAAGAGCTAATTATAATGATGTTAATAGACACATAAATGTCTGTTTAAGCCCACAGTTGCTGCAATCTTTTAGGTAATCAGCTTAATCCGTGATCATTGCAAATGGAACTTGAAATGTGGTTAAGTCCTAATAAGGTTATGGATTCAGCTTCACATCTGGAAGCAAAGCAAACATGTTGCTCTCTTGAAGGCACTTGATTGAGCAAGGCTCCTGGTTTTCTGCTTATGCATGCTGCTAAGCTTCCCCCTGACCCTCTGTATGTATATCCTTCTTTAAATCCCCAAAGAAATTATTTAAAGTACGTCTTATGTGAATGTTAAATAATTTTTCCAAGAAATTTAAATGGCACTTTTAAAGCACTTTTTCCATTCACTTTCCATGACAAAATTAACTTGGACATTAAATTATACAATGCCAAAAAAGACATAAATTCCCAAAGTAGGACTAAAACTGAATTAGATGCCAGCTTATGGCATCATGGTCTGGAAATCCTATATTTAATTGTCATCTAAATTAGGATTTTTTTAAAAACTCTGCAATTACCTTAGTTTTGACCTTAGTATTTTTTAGTTAGTTTTTTAGCTTAGAATTGCAGCTCTGTTAATTTCCCACACTGCAGTGTGTCCACAGCACTAAGTAATTGGAACTTAATTAATGCTCAAGCTTAATAAGCATCCCAAAGTGAAATATTTCTCCTCTTTGAGGCCTTGAATGGATTTATCCAGGAGACATTGGGCCAGCAACAGAACTGGGCACCTGACAAAGATTTCTGAGAATGTTACTCTAAGACCTAACTGTGTCTGAAATTCAGGATTTCTGCTCTTAACTGAGTGCTCTGTTTAGCAAGACAGTCCCTCTTATTCTCACACACATACACAAATATTTTTTTACAGTTACCACTGGGATGTAATTTTATTTCAGGTTTGTACAACATCACCAGGAGGTATCCTTCACTTGTGTGCCAGAAGAAATTGATAGCCTTTGGTTAGGACATCTCCCAGGCAGATGAATACATGGAGCTGAAGAGCCCCAGATAACCCCATGGCATTTCAGATCCATGTTTTATCTATTACTAGAATGTTCAGTAAAAGTGGAGAAAAAATGAACAAAACTTACAGCAGTTGCAATGCTGTTATAATAAGACTGATTGGTCAGTAATACTCAGTGTGTCTGGTTTCACTGTCTGCTTTATTTATGTTACCACTTATGTACCCCATGTGACAATATGGACAATTTATTGCATTGTGGATGAACACATATAAGAATTTTTCTGAATGTTGCACTGGAAAACAGCAGAATAGAGTAAATATTGATCGACTTTTGGAAAAAAATAGTAACGATACCAACACTGGGAGGGAATCTGGGCTGTGAATGTGCATGGATTGGGATGCTCCTCAGAAAATTTGCTGGGGAACATTTTTCATCACAGCAGTTTTCATCACATGCTCAATCAGGGTGACTGCTCTCTGAGAATAAAATTCAGTACCTTGACTGTTTTGAATGAAAGTGTTAGGCATCAATTTTTCTCAGTTGCCATACAAGAATGCAAATTGTTCTGTGTTTTACGAAGAACTTCTCTTTAGAAAACCTGGGGTTTTTTTTTGTTTTTTGGTTGATGTGGGTTTGGTTGGGTTGTTTTTTTTTTTTTTGCTACATTTCATTTTTATATCACTTGTAGTGAGACAAAACCCTGAGCTTCTTTTGACTTGCAGTCTCAGAGTCATAAAATAGTTTAGCTTGGAAGGGACCTCTGGAGGTTGTCTGGTGCAATATCCTTTCCAAATTCATTGAAGTTAGACCAGATTATCCTACCTCCAGTCCCTCAAAGGGTTTCAGCTTCTGAACATCTTAGTAGTAACCCTTTGCTGAACTTTCTCTGTTTTGTCCTGATCTATCAGTATCTACTGGGAAAATCAAAGCTGGACAGGGTATTCCAAGTGTAGGCTGAAGAGTGTTACAGGAAGACAAATAATTACTTCCTTGATCTGCCTGATGGTCCTTGTTCACACAACTCTGCATGCAGCTTTTCCATCCTCCAGTGGCACACTGCTATCCCATCCTAAACCTGTTGTCCATCAGGATTGCCTAGATTCTTTTTTTCAAAGCTTGTTTCCAGAATAACCTCCAGAGTGCACAGCTGCATGAGGCTGGTCCCTGCCAAGGAAAGGACTTAGCATTTGTTTTGGTGAACATAATGAGCTTTTGGTTGCTCCATTTTTTCAGCCTGTCAAGACCCCTCTGAAAGGCAGTCCTGCCCTCCATTGTGTTGACAATTATGTGCTTTTTGGTGTCCTCTCCATCCTTGGTTGTGTTCTGTCCTTAGGCCCATGTGGTTCTTAAAATCTCAGAAGTATTGTGCTCCTATTAGCCCCTAAGCAAGACCAGTCACAAGTGGTGAGTCACTACCTGGACATCAAATCACTGATCACTACACTTTGAGTCTCACTGTTCAGATAATTTTCTACCCGCCTGGGTAGTCGACTCATCTGGTTCGTATGTCCCAATTTTGGCTATAAGGACATTACAGAAAAACTTCAGCTAACTGATGCCTGCTGCTCTCCCCTTGCTCACAGAATCTCCTATGAGAAGACTATCAGGATAGCCAGGCATTATTTGTCCTTGGTAAGGTCATGCTGGTTGTTCTTTTTCACCACCCTCTTCCTCTTGCTCTCAGTGAGAACTAGCTTTGTATTAACTCATTGTCTGGAGTTTGGTCTGTCACTTAAAGACTTCAGGTAAAGATTCTCCTCTAATTAGCTAGTTTCTCTGTCTCAGGCACAAATCAGGGCTTCTGTGTGAGAAAACTCACAGGACAAAACTGCACAGGCTGCTTTACCTCTTATGAGGTTCATAAGACTGCTAGATATTATCTGACCAGAATGGATGTATTTTGCTTATGATGTAAATAAATGTGTAAGGTGAGTGACATCTGAAAATATGAACTGTAAATTTATTTGCCATTTGATTTAATGTTTGAAAAGCAAAAATGGGTGAAGAAGCTTGCCAGGGCCAATATAACTACTTATTCAGATCCACTTATATGTAGATTGGCAAGCCTCGAGCAAAGATTGAAGACTTTTCTGAAGGAAACTCATGAGCAATAGGACCTGAGCAGGCTGAGGAAGTTCAGCTTTGTTCTGATAACTGCTGTACAAAGTGCTCTTCCAACAGTGGCCAGGCTGGAAACACTTTAAAGATACCAGTAGTGTAGATTGGCTGCAAACCAAACCGTCTCATTGCTCATTACCTTTACTAAATCACTGAGATATGTGCTAAGTAAATCTGTTGCTAGTACTAAATGATTTATGAGGCAGAGAAAAGAAGGCTAATAGGACTAAATCCCCCTTAGTACAACTGCACGGTATAATCTGTCATCGCAAAGAGATGGAGGAGAAACTGTGCAAGTCTTTTGCTAATCAGCACTGAAACCATGCCCAGACCTGTCTGATACACATCTTTAGGCATCCTTCTTGTCTTTTGTCATGTAGAAAACAGATTTTTTCTAATGATTTTTATTTCTTCATGCAGTTAATTTGCAGTTATTTATAATTTTGTTCTCTCCCTTACAAGTTAAGCATTACATTAAGAGTTTTACATCCTATATTTTATATATTTTCATGGTCTCAGTCTATCTGAACCTCTCATCTGCAATATGTCATACTCTACAGTGAAATTCATGATAAAATATAAATTTTATACTTTTTATAGTAAATATATTTATATTTACTAGTGTAAATGTTACAAGGTTTGCTCAAGTTAACAACTGAATAAAATAGCAAAGATCTAACTGTTGAATTTCTGCAACCTCACACTGATGCAAACCAGCACCTTAATTGTGTCTCCCTGATGGGGGAGGCTTTTTAGAGTCTTTTCCAGGAGTCACACTGATGCAAACCAGCACCTTAATTGTGTCTCCCTGATGGGGGAGGCTTTTTAGAGTCTTTTCCAGGAGTCAGAGACAAACGGGACTTTGAGCCTTCTCTTTCTTCTGTAGTTGTTTATTAAGTCTTATCAGAGAAGTACAAGCCACTGACGTGACCCAGACATAGCATGAAGCAGAGAATGCAAGAAAAGCCGAATTATCAAGATTACACAGACTTTTTAAAGGTAAATCACCCAATGAAAACTTAAAATGAAAGATATTTTCACTTTTCTACCAATGTCGAATAAATTATCTAGTCATGCTGACAGGAACTGTGGAATTCTTTATCCAATCATCCCAGACTGCTTCTACCACAGAGTATGGAGTAGATGAAGAAGAAGAACAAGGTCTGGAGAACAACAACAATCCCCAATTTTGATGTTTTTTGCTTTTATCTACTTACTATATTAATAAACCCAAAACCTCTAAATTTTTCACCCATCTTACATAATATTCTATCACCTAATTCACACCAGAATTCTAATTCTTCCCAGAGGGTAGGCAATTTTCTCCATGGACAAAGGTCAAAAACAGTGTTGTCCAGGGGGGTAGAACCCTTCAAAACAGGCAGAGAAGTATTCCCTGTATTCTGGGTTCCCACATCACACCTTTCATCCTTCCTCTAATTTGATGTTCCTTCTGAACATGAAAAGAGTTAGAAAATGTTTTACCACTTTGCTATGTGATTGTATTTTCCCCCTTGGCAGGTAGAAGAGAGACCACTAGGCTTGTTGGAAAAAAAAGCTGCGGTCTGCAAAAGCTGCACACAGAGCTGGCAAATACTGTTACTTCACTGCTCAGGAAGGTATGAATAAAATTCCTTTTACTGTTTTGTAATATTAGGGAAGAGGTCAGTGTGACAGGAGATGCAAAAGTTCTGTGTTACAGATGAATGGGATGTTTTAATTCAATGTGATTGCCTTTACATATCTTTTATGGAATTATTTGACAGTATAGGCTAACAAGGTCAGTTTAGGAGGACCTGGATTTATCAAAGTTATTTATACTGCCAAACCATTTGGGTATATATATTATCTTTAGATGGACTGGAGCTATGGTTTAACCATGTTTTTTGTTACCAGAAAATCTGAGAATTCAGTACTGGATCAAATTAAGTATTTACAAATCCAAGACAGGACTTTGGTGGACCTGCATCATGTCATGAAATACCACCCAATCCCCCTCTGTTCAGTGGGCACCCAACAGCACCAGGACCTGAGTTATCACAGTGCTTCCTTTTACAACCTGACCCTTCCCAAAGTGTTTCCAGTGCTGTTCTTGAGACTCTGCATGGCTCTCCCACACTGGACAGGCAGGTGCCTAAGCCTAAGGGGGTTTCAAAAAACAGTGTGAAGGCAGTTGTCCAACCTGTGCCCTTGTGAAGAGTGAGGCACGAAATCCATGAGCCTTTGGCTGGTGGTTTCAACATGCAGCAGAAGGTGAGAAAATGAGTTTTGATGTGTCCCAAGCTGGCTTCTGTAACATCCCATGGCTACTGAATTCAGCAGAGATGATGGGAGTGGCTGCCCCAATCATGTAGAGGTGAGAGAGAAGGTCTTAAATCTCCACAGGCTGGAAAGGCAATTGGATCAGGCTTCCCAGTTCCCCAGGAGCTGTGAGGACCCTGCCATCACATGAAGCAAAGGCTATTTCTGACTGTCCATCAACATAATAGCACATTCCATGAAGTCATTTCAAAGAAAAATATCAGCACAAGCCTTCACCTGAGGATTTGGGGTCACAGCCCCTGAGTGGCTGAAAGTGCAGCCTGTACCAAATGTCTCAGGCTGAGACCAGGGGTGGCACTGGACGGAACCCTGTGCTCAGAGGTTCCTGGTGCCAGTCTTGGCAGAGCCTGGCTCAATGTGCAGGGATCATGTTTCCAAGTCCTCCAGCTTTGCCTGCGCCCTCCAGCAGCTGGGCACCTCACAGACCTGCTGGTCAGGGTACTTAAAAGTTACCCCACCTGTTTATTTCTTTTGCTTAACTGTACAAAGCTTTTATGACCTCCAAGAATCTAAATTGCTGCATCCCGTAAATTACTGTTCATGTGAGAACATTAGGACTTTTAATTATAAATCAAAATTGCCACAGGTTAATGGTACCACAGACAGAGATGAGGAAGCTTTGATGATTCTTGTGCTTGCTTCATACATAGGGATAATCCTGATTCAGCAGGTAGTGGTGTCAAAGACTAATTTGCATGAACTTCAATATATTAAATATGCTTTCTTGTAATTTTCCCAAAGATTATCTGAGCAACTTGAGAGGTTGCTTGTTTTTCTTTCTCCTTCTGTAAAGCTGTGTTTGCTCTTTGCCCATTAAGAGGCATGTCCATTTGTTTAGGGCATGTTCACACAGAGATACAAACATCCTTGGTTTAATTGTTAGTCAGCCAAAAACAGGTAAAAACTTGAGATTTTTCTCATGAAGGACCAGGAATTCTAGTTACGTTACAGTATGACAGATTTTTTAATATTGTGACCATGGGTATAAATGATGAGTAACAATTACTGCAGGTGAATGCAGTCCTTGTTGCATAAATTTTAAATCTGACAGTATTAAGTACTTTAGGCCTCTGCTAAATTATCCCTTGTAATTATTGGAACAAACAGAGCAGAAGATTGTTTTTGAAACATGCTTATTATAATTTTTTCAAACAGGCAATGGTAGTGTGTTACAAAAAAAATAAGTTAGTCATGGCAACTCTGAACAGATGCTACCCCAAAACAGAGCTAAAACACTCAAAAAATTTCAAATAATGTAAAAAAAAAAAAAGAGAGAGGATGTCAGGTGTCAATGAACTCCTTGGTATCACTGTTACCTTCCTTGCTGTATTTGATGCTAAAATACAGAGTACATGGCTGCCTATGGACCACTGAATATGATCTGGACGCTAAGAAACACGGCTGAGTTGGGATCGACATTCTGTCAACTATAGCATAGCTATGGCAACACATCTCCCAAGTCATGAGATGGCTTACAGATCACAAGATTATTTTTGAAGGATAGAATTTTTCTGCCATTACTCTTTTCTTTCTCACATGTGGCATCACAAGACTGACTCCAGCTGCAGAAAAATAAATTTTTCTATTTATAGGTAAACCCTGTGAAAGTTGACAGGAACAGAATTTTGAGTGGAGACAGGGGCCAGGTGAAATGAAGATGATCAAGCTACCTGTACCCTGTGTTAATTTACTAATGAAGAAAACCACTGTCTGAAAACACAGTGATTATTGTCCTGACTACACAAAACAATGTAATGCTTATGATTCAGAAAAATTTTTATTTGTTTTGATCACTGAAAAGCATGGTAGTCTTCCTCCATGGTCAGGGGTCTAGAGTTGCCCTTCTGTCTTCAACCTCCTAGGCATAGAGACTGAAGGGTTGGTAATGGATAATAAAGGAGATGTGCTCCAAGTCTGTGCTTCTTATAGAAACTCAGGCAAAGGCCTGAGTCACTAACAAAACCTTGGATGGGACAGAATGGTGGGAAAGGAGAAGAAAGAGGGAGACAACCAGCTTGGCTGAGAGATAGACACACATAAATCTGAGACCAGGATAAATATTGGAATCACTAAGTTGAAATTAGAAGCAAACCAAGAGTGAGTGAAAGGAAGAGGGCATGATGCATTGTGGATGAGGCCGTGCACTGACAGAGGTGTGGATGACTCAGCTAAGTACATGACTCAGGTGCTGGGAACACTGACACTGACTCTTCACCACGATTCTGGGTGAGTCCCAGCTTTTCTCTGGGTCATGTCCGACCTCTGAGTAAGCAGATTGAATTCCCACCATGCTCAATGCAGTTAATGTTTACAGATGTTGGCTTCATATGTCACAGAATGCTTCACACACATCTGTAAATGTCTGGTTTGTTTGAAGAAATGCCAAATTATCTACTTCTATTACGAATTTTAAGCCGGAAATGCCAAGTCCAGAAGGGAGTAAGAGGGAATCATGCAAATAAATATCACTATCAGAAAAAGCTACAGGACTTTTAATCCTGGTTAAGATCACTGATCCTGTTTTCAAATACACTGAGCATCAGTTTCTTACTTTGAAGTACCTTCAACACCTCAGTAAATCAGACCATACACTTTCCTTCTGGGACGTTAAGAGGTTGTTAAACTCCACTGTATAGTCTCAGATCAGCTAGCTGTTCTGCTTTAATTAGTTAGTTCCCTTGAACACAGAAAACAATTTTCTTTTGCTTTATTTTTTGGCTGACTTCTCTACCTTCTGATGATAAACCACAATTTTATTTTTCTCCTTCCAAATAACTGTTTCCCTTATGAGGATTATTCTTACGGATATTGCCCTTGGGCCTCTGAATCTGTCTGGACAGCACTGATCCCAGCAGAAGCCTAAATCTATGTATGTGTGACAGAGCTCACCAATGGGTTTATTCACTGAATTTCTGGGACAGTGATGTATTTCTATCTCATTCTTCAAAGCCAGCATTTATTTGCTTGTGCCAACCAGAGCATTTCAATGTAAAGAATTCCCTTCTGTAACTGGAACTTAAGAAAGAAACAAAATTCTCAATCTCTCCAAGTCTTTACCTATATCTTATAGCTTTTGGGTTTTAAACGTCATTAGCAGTGGTGGACATGATTCCTGGCATGTGGCTCTGTCTGGTGTGTGACTGTTCAGGCAATTGTGGGTTTTGTTATTGTTTTGTTGGGTTTTTTTAGGTGCATATTTCATCCTAAATAATAGAAATAAGTAAATTCCTAGTTTTCCACACTTAACTGATTTACGTGCAAATATTTCTCAATCCGGGGCACAATTTCACTGACATCTGAACTTGTCTGTGTTGCACAAGTAGGAGCAAACGTATTACCTTGCAAAAATAGAGATTAAGTAAAAAAAAAAGTAAAAAAAAAAATCAACTCAAACTTTAACAAGTTAGTGTGCTTTCCACAGTTATCTGAACAGTTGAGCAAAATGACTGTATTCCCAGAAACTAGGTCCACATATTTATAAGAATGCCACCACAGAGATGACTAAGTGTTATCTCAGTGTGTGAACACCACACAATAGTAATTCCCAAACTGACCATCAGGGGAAAAAGGATATCAGAAAAGGGAAAGTTGACATAATAGGAAAGCATGTAAAGCAGTGAACTGATGTGTTTGAGTCAATGAAATACCGAACACAGATGACTACCATGCCCAAGAGACTATGAGGAGTCTGGACAGTTCTGGTGACTCACTCTGCATATGTAGATGGTTGGCTTAGGTGGAGATCCAAGACTGTTAAGGTCTCTCTGTCTTTTTTTTTAATAGTAATATTTTCTATTTTCCAATGCCTGCTGCCTCCCGTTGGCTCTGTGTAAATTTCAAGTACCAAATAGTAAAGACAGTAAAGATTAGTAAAGCTAATCTTTTATCTTTGTGAAATTTTGCTTATTCAGTAAACTTCCCAGTTTACATGGACATTGGCATATGCAATTCATATGAACTGAAATGCTGTGCTTTCAAAGAATTCAAGGTACCACACGGTAAAATAAATCATTAAGTTTTCACATCATTCACATTGAAAATGAGTCTTGCCTTCTCTCAAGTTTGATATAAAACTGAAATTCAGTTGAGACTGTCTCAGATTTGCAGTTCTTATTTGTTTACAATGAATAAGCACTCTTGGAAAGCTTCAAAGAGAACAGTGTTTTTAAAATTCATAAACTAATTCACAGTGTTTTGGCAATCAGCACATGAAACTTACTGGTTTTACACAGGTTAATCTGAAACCAAGAAAGACTTAGAATTTTTGTCTGACTTTTTAACTGAAACTTGGACTTTTTTCAATCAGTTTCACATTCGCATCAATCAGAAACCCAGCTGGACTACTATGGAAAAGCACTGTGTGTACTAGTGGATAATGTAGTGCTGCATGAAATAACAATGTAAATTTAATACTTTTTTCTACTTAAACCACAAGTAAGAAGACCAAATTTTTTCCTCAGATTGTATGTAAATATTTTCAGGTTACATCTATCTCCTGCTTCCTGTTGAAAATAATTTTATGCTTCAGAAAACATATTTTTTGACTTGCATACCAAAACTTGTCAGTCCCTCAGAGATACTGAGAGAGGGAAACAGGTGAAATTTTCTAAAGTACAGAAAATTCTGCCCTAGCTGTTCCACCGCAATCAGCAAAAGCCCTGACATACCCCTTGACATCCAGGGGCAAAGACATGAGTCAATGCTGAGTATGTTAAAAATTCCACCCAGCACTTTTGTGGTTCTGACAAACAGACAGCATCCTTTGTATTGATGGAAAGAGTGAAGAGATCACCAGAATGTTACATGTTTATTTGTGCAGATGTTTTAAGAGCATAAAAATCCTGCTGTCACACAGGGAAATTACTTGTTTTATTTTTCCTTGTAACATTATCCACTAAAATTGAATTGAAAGCTGTTTTTCTCTATCAGGACATACTCCATGACTTTGGGGGTTTTTTTTGCTGGTAATCAGTCATTCAAGACAGTACTTCACATCTCCAGATGCCGAGTGTCTTTTACAAGTCTTTCTGCTCTCCAGATAATTATCTTAGTGCCTTCGGTGTAAATTGGAAAAAAAAAACCAAGAAGTACAACAAATCAGCCACCCAAGTTAAAACTTTAGTGCTCATCTAATGTAAGATTGAAGGATTTTGGGTAGTTCTGGAGAGTCATTTGAATACCACAGTGCAAGGACGGCTCTAGTAAAGAAGTTCTTGAATGGAATACATTAGTCTAAAACAGTCTATATGCCTTTTCCATGGTGTTTAATTAGGAAGAACACTGAGGATTAAAAGAGTGACATATGCACTCATGGCCAGCAGTGTACCTTGAATGTGACCTGTCACAGCACTCATCATCACAGAGCAGAGCCGACCTTCCAAAATTTAAGGCTGGCTAAGAAGAGAATCAGAAGGAATGGCACCTGTTTTAGGCATAAAAGAAATTACACAGCCCTGAAAGAAGAGATGGATGATCATACAACAAACTGCAGAAAGGTCTGCAGGAGGTCTTACCTGTAGAGCCCTTTCTCCTCTCAGGTCTCCTTATCTTCTACTGAAGCCACTACAAAGAATAATTTCTGGCCTTTACTCTCCATACGATGGCACCATGTCCAGAGTGCATTTCTGTAGTGGTGTCCATCTTGTCTAACTCCTTGGATTTTACCTAAGGTCTCCTTGGAGACAGAGTGGCCTGGGACAAGGCCACTTCAGAAGTTTTGAAAGTGATTAAATAGCACAAGGAACATAGGTGAGTGTTCAGGTCACTTTCTGGACCTTTTAAAATTATTATTATAAATATCTTAATATGTCCTTGAATTCTGTCCTGTAGATGATATGAAGCCAGGTCAGAACATTTCGCAATAGTGAAGGATGTACACACAAGTTTTCATGATTTCTTAGTTGAATCATTACGAAAGTTAGAGGCAAAATCAGTAACAAGTGAATAAAAAGTTTCAGCTAAAAAGCAAGGAAAAATCCCTAAGACTGAAAATTCAATTTTTTAAAGCAGTCCAAACCCCGACAATCAATTTGCATTCCACAAATTCCAGGGATATACAGTGCCTTATTTTCAGAGACAGTTAAATGTACTTTTAAGATAATTTACTTGTTTGTATTATATCAAGCACTTCTCCCTCAGCATGATAAGAAATTCTCCTCTATAGAACATTGCTGTAGAAATGACTGAGAGGAGAAAAATGCAAAGATCCTTGTTATAAACTCTGTGTAAAATGAAGATTATAGCAGCTCTGTGCTTCGATTTTCTTCTTGTCTGGAAAGAGAAGAAAGTGAGAAATAAATTTCGACACTGTATAAATGCTGAAAGTCTGTTGTTGCCTGTTTCTTCAGCTCCACATTCCGTGTTGAAGATGTACTATAATTCAATCCAACATTTAATTGACAAAGGCTCATCAACTCCTGTGGTCAGGATATCTCATGGTTCATACCCATAGGATTTAATTTTTAATTTTATTTTTGTTATTCCACTCTTCAGTGTGGGTAGAGATGGAAGCTAAAGTTGTTCCAAACACATGCACAAAAAGCTACCATGGATGTGTCAAAGTACTTTGTAATGGTTTTTAAAGGAAATTAATTTTGGAAGTAGGGTGGAAAGACAGAGTGGTTTAACTTTTTTCAGGAAACTTTTTGAAATTTGACAATGAAAATGTCATATTTTGTTTTGGTATTCAGTTTTAAGCTTTTCCTTCCTTCTCATTTGCTGTATCTCTTCTTCCTCTTCCCTTTTCCTTCATCCTCTCACGTCATGAAAAAGTAGAAGGGTTGGACAAAGGAGGCCAACAAGAATTAGCAAAAGGATTAAAGATATCTACCTGAAAGAAACTGGATCACTGCAGTTATGGTTAATTATATAGTGAAAATTTCAACTTTGTAAAAGTTCTGCGTGCTCCTGATCATAAGATGTGCAGTCCTTGTGTGTACAGCTTTGGAAAATCATGTCACTTAGAGTGTGACAAAGCTTTCCCTTTGCACTGTCTGTTCCTCTTTTTTAATGTGAGCTCTTTTTTAAATCTCTGTTTTCAGTGGGAGAAATTCCAATTTTCAAAAGAGTAGAGAGTAGTCAAACTCATGCAACCTTTTGTTTCGTAACATCTCTCAAAAACTGGGCTATGCCATGCCAGACAGCAAACTGTGAACTTCCTTGTTCCCACTCTTGATACTTGAGGGGTTTTTTTTTGGCACAGCTTTATATTGGGGCTATAGATAGTTAATATTCTACCATTTCTGAATCCAGCAAGAGACGTCATTTATTTGTATGGTGCTTTGTATTGTTTGGCTTGGTAATTTATTAGTCAGCTTACTGTAGGCTTCAGTATTATGTAAGTGCCATAAAGTTTAATTGGGTGCTATTTCCTGTACACTTTCTCATGCCTGTTTATTAAAGGAAGTTCCATCTCTTTCTAAGTGCAGAAACATCCCTTGTTCAGGTAGACTGTTCAGAGAGCTGCAGGTAAGCAGACTGCAGACTCAGAAATTATAATTTGTCACGGTTTTCACCCTTATGTACTTCCATAAATTATTTTCTTTTGTCTCTTTTGTTTTCTAGAAGTTGAAAATGATCATAGGTAAATTAGCCAAGCAAGCAACAAAGTATTATTTTACAATCATGATTGAGACATATAATAATTTCAGTATGAAGCAGGATCTCCTGTACTGAATACAGTGACAGTGGAATTAAACCCAAATGGAGCCACAGGAACCTTCATTGACCTGCATAGTGTAAACAGTGTAAAATCAGCATAAAGCAGGTTTGAATAAAGATTTGTCAGTCACTAAAGGTGCTGCCACATGTGGAGCAACAGGTTGTCTATCATAAAAAATAGCAATTATGAAGAGTGCCTTGGATTCTAAACGGAGCTAAATCTGTCCCTGTTGTCACTTGAATAAGTTTGGCTTTGCCAAGGTACCTGGGATAACAGTGAGAGAAAAGCCTCCCAGGTGAATAGAGAGATTTTGTCTCACAGGTGATAATAAAGTCTGTGTGGGAGAGGAAGTGTGAGGTAGTTAGACACAGCTAGTGTTGCTGCCTGTTCTGAGCTTCCCCAAGCTAGACAGGAGTAACTGAAGCAGTGTGCACTCCCCACTGCAAATTAACATCTAGAACAGCAAAAATCCTCTTGACATTCTATATGTCTCAAGACTTGTGTGTCTATGCTCCATCCATCCATCCATCCATCCATCCATCCATCCATCCATCCATCCATCTTCCTGGCCTCCTTCACTCCTGTGGTCACAGCTACACTGCTGCCAAAAAGTGAAATCTACTTTGTCTTCCTTGTGGTTAATAGAAATACCTTCTCTGTTAGGGTTTCAGAAGGTCAGCTGTCCAGTGAGAGGGAACAGTCTTCTTGACCCTGCCACCTCTGATATGACCCTGGCTGCTCCTCCATGGCTATCATTTTTCCTGATTTCTCAAAGGAGCAATAGGCAACTTGTAAAACAGTCTGTTGGCTTCAAGTTTCTTGGGGTGGGAAAGGGTGAAGGGGCATGTTCTGCAGGGCTGCAGGGTACTGACAAGCAATTCAGATATCTCACTGACAGCAAAAAATGTATTTATGGACAGTAATTCCGTGTCTTAGATAAACTATAACCCTTTTCCTGATAGCCATGTCCAGCACTGCTCACTTCAGGTCTAGGATGTGATTGCTTTGCAGTATCTCTGTGTTCATTGACTTGTTTTCATGAAAAGCTCAGGGAACTCCTCAAGAAAATAAATATTTCATGGTCAGTGTGGAATCTGCTGTGAGTCTTTTGGTCTGAAAGTACACATATTGCTTATAACTGACCAAAGTAGTATTGGAAGAAAAAAGTGAAGAGTGAAAATTGTTAGGTGACATATTCCATTAGTCTGAGAAGACTTATGTTTACAGTGATTCTCACTGTTCACATCTCTAAACCTGGCATGAAGTTCGGGGTAAGAACTTAGGTTATAGGAGGTTGCTAAAGGTGCTTCTACATGCCTCTATGTTTGTTCAGTTAGAAAATAAATAGTATTTAATCTACCACATAATAACATTTAATAAATTCTCTGATGTGTGGTAGCAAAATAAAGATTGATTGTTTCCACTGCATTTTTAAAACAAGTATCTGTGATTTAGGGGAAAAAAACCCCAGCAGTCCAAAATGATAGATTGTTGATGTCTTATAACATTTTGAAGAATTTCTCCTGATCTCAGTGGTTACTTAGTCTTTACAGAGCCATGCGTGAGTTGATCCTGGGCTGGAAACAGTCCTACTTAGAGCAGTATATTGGACTAAATGTTCTACAGAGGTGCTGCCAAGAAACATTTCTACAACTGCAGTTTTTTCTCTCCCAAAACCACTGAGAGCTGTGCCTTGCTGCCTCACACTGGCTGTGCCAGTTTTCCTGGCTGTGAAGAGGAAATTGAACATCGACTACCTACCCAACAGGGGCATGGGGAGGAGGAGAATGTTTACACAATGGTATAAAAATGTAAACTAGGTGTCACAGTACTATGCTGTGACATTGCCTTTGCATCTGGGGGGGCTCTGTGTGAGGAAAATCATTTGTCCCCTTCTTGCTCTGTACAAGGCCCTGTGATAAATATGATTGAACTGTTTGGGCAAAAGGTGATTTGCAAAATCACTTCTTTCAGAAGCTTCAGCACTTCTTTCCAGCTGTCTTAAGTCCAACCCACAGATGACAAGAAATAAAGTGGAGGGGATCCTACTGTGTGGCTTGCAGTGCAAGTTTGTGGGTGAAAACAAATCCAATTTTAAAGCAATATCTGCCACACACCCACTGTGGATTTTGGAGAGCTCCTTCAGGCCTCCTGGAGGTAGCACACTGTGAAATGCAAGGGATGTTTCAATAAAGCTGGTGGTGTGGTATGCCTGCAAAGATTATTTGAGACTGCTTAGAGCAAAGAGAAATCAAATGTTTCTTTTCCCACCAGATCTCCATTAGGAGAGGTGCCCTGGGTCGTTTCAAGGGGACCTTTGAAGTCAAAGCCTTGCTGCTTGGCTGTGCTGTCTCACTGTGCTCAGCTCAGGCCTCTGGCCCAGGGGGCTCTTAGGGCTACACAGGAGCTACACAGGAAACCCAGGAGCAAGAGTATGGTGCTGACAAGTGTATTTCCAAGTTTTCTATTTTGAGACCTTAAACTTTGTTCACACAACTCTGGTTCACCCACTCAGTTTTTCAAACTAACTGAACAAATACACGGTGATCCCATTTGCTTTGTATCTTGCAGATGAATGTTTCCCTGTGTCCACTACTCCAGACGAGATATGAGGTTTGGATCTGCAGGAGACTGCCAAAGAGGACAAGAGGGTGAGACAGATGGGTTTTTTGAGAGCAATTCTCATCGTGTCCAACAAGGAAATTAAATGAACCTTCAGAGGAGAAAGATGTAGTACTAGGTATGAGGAAACATTGTTCTAATAAATTCCAGCCTTTAAACCCTTCTTGACTCTGCCATTTCTCATGATGATTGTCTACTGCTTTTTAGACTAAAGGGCAAGCTCACACCATAAATATGTTCCTGGAGTCTCCTCAGCTAAAAGCAAGTTTCTCAGCCTAATTCTGTTTTAGTTCCCTCCCAAAGCAAGATCAGCCATAAGGAGGATTACTCCACTGCACTAAAATTGTCTGAGGAAATGTCTATATTTCCACCTGGATTATTTTTCTGCTAGAAGCAGAGAACATAATCTTTGCATACAGAACGGCTATAGAAACTTCTTATGTCATTTCACTCCCCTTCTTCTCATTTATTTATATTACAACAGCGCCCACAGACCTTAACTGAGGAGAAGTCTCCATGGCACTAGACAGCGTACAAACATAGAGGAAGATTCCAAAGACCTTGCAATCAAATAAAGCAATATTATGGTGCCTTTTCTTTAGCTACAGGAGAAGAGACTTAGGACCCAATTAGATTAAGATCATTCTTACCCCCAATCTATGAGATTACATTTGCAGTCTCTTCCTGACACTCTATCTCTTAGGGAGCACTTGCATTAAATAAACCATATTATGGATTATGAGACAATATCAAATATGTTAATTCAAGTGGAAAAAAAATCAATATGAGAACTAAACAAAATATTGTGATTGTCTCTGCCTTTTGATAAATCCAGTTATTTGCTTAATCTTTACTGTGTTTGAAGGCTGTTCATTATAGGTTTTCCTCCTGTAGATGTACTTTCAGAAAAATTAATATTAACTGGAATCAGCTGAAATGAGGTGGAGCCCGTTCTTGGCTCTGATGATGCAAAAATAATAGTGAATATTTTCAGAGTTATATGACTACTATTTTGGCTACAAAATAGCCAAATTCAATATCACAAAAGCAATCCAAATAATGCACTTTAAATTTGTCTCATAATCAAAACAGGCTAACAGAAAAGGACTAGCTGCTCAGATACTTGTGAGGAAGGGCTCACACTGTACTTTAATTCACAGTAAACTTATCTTTGAAGAAAAAATCATAAAATCAAGGTTACATGGTTTTTGGCACACAAACTATTAAGGACAGCATTGTATTAAGAATGACTATTGTATATGAAGTAATAAGAATTATCTATTTTTCCCCAGATGTCCCAGTAACAGAGAAAAACCTGTTCTGTGTAAGTCAAGTGAAAGACGTGCCACAGAAGCATTTTTATTATACACATCCAGTAAAACTAAAATACACAGAAAACCAAGTGTAGCGAAACAGAATATGTCCTGAAGCTACAGTTACATATATATATCCAGTTACTAGTATGGACCTTATAATTTTTGTTCATAAACATTCAAGGTATTATTATCAACCTTTCACATCAATTAGGAAGAAGCAGTTTTAGGGAGATATAAAGACACATTCTAAACTTGATATGTGTCAATTATTAATGCAAGAAAACCGTGTTATATCTCAAAAACTTAAGAGAACTAAGAATGAACAAACTGTGCCTCTCCCTGATCCTTCCCAAATGAAAATAGAGGCTTTCAACTTTTTGTTAAATTGCCAGAACTGGGAATAAGGGAACAGCAGTTCCCTTCCTTTGTTGTTAAAGAAGTTAAATTAAGATTTACCTTTTAATTTATTGCTTGAAAATTTAGAGACCCACCCTGTGCACAACCTTTGATCTCCTTCAGAATGATGGAGAGACAGCAGAGGCACATCCTACTCACCCCAGACCCTCCTCTGTTCCCATCTACAGCCTCAATAATTGCTTGTGTGAGGTCTTCAGCTGCTCCTGTGACATGAATTGCCCCAAGTCTGCAACAGTGGCACAAGCAGAATAGCCACAGCTGTTATTCAGGAGTGGAAATTCTTTTTACAGCAATGTTGAAGAGAAATGCCTAGTGTTCCCATCCCTGTCAAACAATGACACAACCTGTGTGAACAATTGCAACTCTATGAGTAGGACTTTCACTATCTTCGAACAATTTATCATTGCTCCTGCGCAAAACAGATACTATCACCTGCTCCAGCTGGAGAGCATTGGTCTATGGGCTCTGATGGTGTTCATCCCAGGGTCCAAGGTCTGGACAACTTCATTATGGGACCTCCCTCCATTATTTTGCAATGGTCTTAAAAATCTCGATAGCACAGCTGACTGAAAACTGTAAAATGGTGTCCCTATTTTCAAGAAGGTTAAGAAGGAAGATTCTGGTAATTACAAGTCTGTCAGTCTCACTTCAGTGCCTAGTGAAACTGTGCAGAATGTTATTCTGGAAGTTACTGAAAAACACTTGAGAGACAAGGCAGCCTTTGGTCATAGCCAGCACAGGCTCACAAGCAGGAAATCCTGCTTAACCGACTTAATTTTCTTTTATGACAAGGATCAGCCATTTAGTTGACCCAGTTAAACCTGTAGCTGTGAGGTTTTAGGAGTTAGCAAAACTTTTTATTGTATCTCTCACAGTAACCTTCTGGGAAATCTGTCCTGCACATGGCTAGACAAGTCCATAATATGTTGGGAGAACAACAGGGTGATGGGTCTGGCTGAAAGTGTTACAGTAAATGGACTTACACCAGGCTGGTGGACAGTCACCAGTGGGTGCCCCAGGCTCAGTGTTAGGCCTGGTGCTCTTTAATGTTTTTGCAAAAGATCTGAACACACATGTCAAATGTACATTAAGTAACTTTGTTGATGATACTAAATGAGGAGAAGCTGTGGACTCCCTTGAGGATAAAGAGGCCTTATAGAGACATCATATAGACTATGGACCTGGGGAATTACCAACCACATAAATTTCAAAATGAGCAAATGCAGTTTTGGGCACTGCATTAGAGGACAGACATCAAAGTCCGGGAGTCTACCCGGAGGAGGGTCACCCAGATGGAGAAAGGTCTCAAGGACAAGTCTAACGAGGAGAGGCCAAGGTCAGTTGGCTTGTTCATCTTGGAGAAGGCTGAGGGGGACCTCACAGCTGCGTATATCTTCCTCATGGGGGACAGTGGACGTGCTGATCTCCTGTCCCTGGTGACCAGCAGCAGGACACAACCAAGTGGAATGAAGATGCACTGGAAAGTTCAGATTGACTATTAGGAAAAGGTTCTCCACTTGGAGGGTTAGTTCCTGGAACAGCCTCCCCAGGGAAGTGGTCACAACATCAAGCCTGTCAGAATTCAAGGAGCATCTGGACAATGCTTTCTGTGAAACTCCTAGTAGCTTCATCTACTCCTGCGAGAAGCAGGGAGTTGGTCTCAGTGTTCCTAATGGCTCTCTTCCAATTCAAGACATTCTGTCATTCTGTGATTCTGCCTTTCTCTCGTGAGGCTCACAGCTCAGTGACACCTGCAAGAAATGCTCGGGGGCACTGATGGCACATAGCAGATTGGAGGAGGAAATCCCTCCCTGACGCCCAAAGAGACCCCTGCAGTTTCACCCTGAAAGATATGGGGGTGGCTGTCTTGGTCTCTGCTCTGTCCTGTCCTGTCCACTGTGTCCTTGCAGATTTGCTAGTGTCCCTTGAGCTTCCTCCCATGTTCCATAAATTTTGCAACTTCTGCCAGTGCTGCCCATATTGGAGGAATAGAAGGGACAAAGGGAACCAGGGGAAGGGAGGTGAAGAGGTGAGGGAATGGATTACAGGTTACACTGCTGAAGAACGGGAACATGGGATACAAATACTTTTTTTTTTATTCCTTGGCCAAAGAAAGCTCTTCTCTGTGATGTGCTGTCTAGACATGTGCTATAAGGCTTAGAGGGAAAACAGCTCTCAAAATGTCTTGCTATTTGAGCACACATCCTAGTTCTACCATTTGCTCATTTCCAAATTTGCATGCCCACAGGAGCTTGCTAGACTATACCTTGCAAAGTTGTCACAGGTATCTCTGCCTTTGGATGCTAAGGCTATGCTTGGAGAAGGGTAGGGTGACTTTAGGTTTCTATGTGTGGCTATCTAACAGCTGGTTTAGATCTTATTTTCATGATGTCCCTTACTGGAATTTCTGGAGTGACATGACTCAGCAAATACTGTCTCTTTTTTTCTTGTGTATGCAAATAAATAAATAAATATCCAGTTTCTCCAGGGACTGAAATTTGTGCTAAAGTCAGTAACACTGCTGAATCTATTCCAGTTTTGCTATTGGCTTCAATTCCTAAAAATGTTTTTAAAAAGGTATATGGCAAAATAGAAGATGATGTTGTCACTCAGATTACACTGGTGTTGAAAAAAATACTATCATATTTTTTTTTAAAGCAATTTTGTTCTTCAGTTTCAGGTTTGCTTTTTTTACTAGAAGTTATATACACAATCAGAAGGATGTTAATATCCTACACATCTAGTTATAATGTCAAAGTGCATGATGGATTTATTGTTGTGGAAGAGTCAGGTCAAAGCTAATCAGCAGGTAAAAAGGGATTTGATTCATTTGCAGGAAAATGTATCAGTAAGCTTTAATTAATCAGGAAGTCAATGCATAGCTGCTAATTCACACAAGATTTTTTTCAGTGTTTTTCTGAAAAGCTAATATTTAGCTGTCATAGACATCTAGGTATAAACAATGTATGGTAAATTGAAGCATGAATTACAAAATTATAGGGAACTTCCTCAGTAGGAAGTTCTTGTAGGTATGTCTATGCGGTGTGGAAACACAACCAATTGAATGACCGTGTAAATTAGCATTGCAGTCTTGATCTATGGTTTGGGCATCCTGAGCTAAGATCAATATTAAAGGTAGAGGTCAAATCCAAACCAGAACACAAACTTATCTTGGTCCCAAAACCCTAGTGTACTGTTTTGGAGTCCACTTGGAGACAATGGGGAATCAGTTACAACTGCTTGTGAAAACAAAATTAAAATACCATTTTATTTTTGGCTGATGTTGCCAAATTTGAGGCAATTTCACTTACATTTCTTCTCTACTCAAAAATTGCACATTTTCACATATAAAATATTCTTTTGAATGTTCCACTGATTTATTTTTCCTTGGAAAACTCAAGGAAATTAGTAAGACTGGTTCTGAAGTATGAAGATTACAGCCTAAAGTAGAACAAAATACCCACTGCAACTTATCCTCTAGAGATTCTTTGAAGGGAGATGAGATCAAATGTGAGGAAGGTAGTAAAGATCTTTTCAATCTGTTGACACCTGATAGAAGTGGAGATAAAATATCATCAAGCGTCAAGGTTGTGACATTTTTGTTTAACATACTGTTTGGGTAGGGGTTTTTTTGTTAAAAAAGAGGCACACCAGAAATTGGAGAGATGTTTCCAGTTGTAATAGAATATCGACACTTGGACAAGTATAGCCATTATATACTGTATCATAATACTAATACAAAGTAGTAGCTGTTAGCACAAAATCTGCAAAGAATGAAAGATTAGAAGCAGAAAAAATACACAAGACTTCGTGTCTTGTAACATCTGAAGTACAAAAATCTTTTTAAGAATCTCATGAGAGCAAAGATTCAGAAGAATTTAGTAAGGTCATCCTGTGTGCAATAAAGTGTTTCAGTTCACAATGTTACATTCTTTCTAAGAGCTAAAATAAGAGAATTGTGAGGAAAGCTTGAACAGTTTGTCAGAGCCACCATTGGAGCAAAGAGCATCTGACTGCAGGGAGCATCTCTCAGAGCAGAAGCCACTTGCATGCTGAGAATGGCAGCACCAGAAACCTATAAGCCTGGCAAAGGATCACAGGCTAAAATATAAAATCAGTCTGATTATAACAAGGATCTTTGACTCTGTGTGATCAAATCAAGTGACAAAAATTATTGCCATATCTGAGGCTTAGAAAAGGGGGGATCTATTTGAGGCTTTAACCTTCCATATTAAGGTTTATTTAAAACTCAAAATGTGTCTGCTGAAACAATAGTGATTTCTGAAGGAACCAGGCCTGAGTTTTCTCAAGAAGCTCCTATTCATGAAAGATATTACAATGGAAGACTCAGCTCCACATCTCCCTGACATTTTTCAGTAAATAAATTTTGGTAGTAAAAACTAGTCCAGGTGCTAGAAAGACTTTATAAGTGAATGAATACAAAATGGTTATATTTGAATGGTTGTGGTCATTTTCCCAAACTACTGTACTGTAGCAATTCTTGTAGATATGAATTTTTCTTGGTAGATGAACACAAACGTAATTTAAAAAATGCACTTTTAAAAGATACAACATGCAGCTGTTCAGAAATCACTGTGTAGCAGTAAAAAAAAAACCCCAAAACAATAATTGCCAGGTACACAATTCCTCAGTACCATCTTCAGCTACTTTTACTATGAAAAGTGTGAGGAATGTAAGTGGGTATTCTAACAGAGAAATCAGCACTATAGAGCTAAGCCTGTTTCACGGACCGTTCCCAAGCAATTTATCCTTCTTCACACACAGAAAAGAGAGTAAATACCGGCCCCTTTTATTTACTAGTCTTAAATTAGTTTCTTACGTCAGCTTTTAAGCAACTGAGAAATAGGCGAATGTACGAGTACACAAATGCAACATAAGCACAAAAGATGCGGTCGTAGCTCAGAGTGTAAGTATGTTTTGTTTGTTTAAAATGGACCCATAGCACCACTTTCTGTATGAGAGAAGAGAGGATGTTTTAGAAATGCTGATGAAGAAAAGGAAGTCATCCTGCATGCAAGGTAATAGATTTCCAGAGGCTGAATATGCTGATGGTGATAGAGGAAGCAAAGACGAATACACTTATTTTTTTTGCAAATTAATTAATTTGAAAAGTAGTGCTTTTAAACAACATAGGGATCCTCAACTCTACCTCAGGGTTACAGAGTTGAAAAAAACAACTTTTGAGAGCCAACGCATGAACAGGTTGGGCATGTTCACCGGGGAAGAGCATCAGCCAGCACAACTCTTCTACAAGGAGAAGAGATTCAAAAAGGCCAAGGAGAAGTGTGGGGAAACCTGCACAAAAGCTGCTGCTTGTGCCAACTTTTCTAGAAAAGACAACTGAAATCCTTATAGTCATCGGCCTAGTATGTCTTTCGGAGAAGTTCCCTCTTTCATTATTGTTTATACCCTCCCCTTGGTCTAAATTATGCCACTCTTGCTTTGCCACATTTATTCATAAATTCTTCCAATGGCAAACCCATTATTAATCCCCAAATTACAAAGCCATTTCTTCTTTGGGAACTGAACAATCTCTTCTATTAGATTTTTAAATCTCCTCAAATTGTGCAGCTAAACTGTTAACTTTGAGGTATGACATCTGAACTGTACTATGGCACCACAAGCTTCAGGATAGCAATTCCCAGCTCTTTGGGGAGGAATGGCTGCCCAGGGACGTTACCTGAGAGCACTGCCAGAACAAAAAGTGAGAGTGGCTTGTGCGAATGCATCCCTGCTTGTGAAATATCCCCCCCTACCCTTCAGGCCCTAAGTTTTGCTTCAGCACATGGAGCTTAAGTGCCTGGCTGGAAACATGGGAATCCCACCAGATGAAATAAACTTGCTTTAGTAGAACAGTGAGGACAACCTAAACCTAAAAGGGACAGAGATCTTTAGCTAGTGTAAAGCATCCAGTGGCTCCATACTGAATTGCCTTCACTCAAAATTTGGTACATGGTCTTTTTAACTTTCAAGAAAAAATTACATGGAAAAGAGGTCCAATGAAATAACAATAATAAAAAATTGTACAGACATGGAATAACATAATAAACTGGAAGGGTGAAGTTGCAAAAGAGGAAATCGAAATTCTGGATATTTTGCAAGCGGTGATTTCCCTTCCCCTCCCTGCCCTTTGCTCCCAACACACAGGCTGAAACACTCTCCTCTTCACTTTCCCCCAGGAGCAGAACAGATTTTGCAATACTTCCCTGCTGTAGTGAACTCTTACTGAAACAAAGAATCCCACTAAGATCTCACAGATATGAGGAAATTTTATACAATAAAGGGAGCAGGAGAGGCAAATGAACAGAGCTAAAAAGTGTTTGTGTTCACAGAGTTTCTTTGCTCTGCGTATATGTGTACTTCATTTGCCAGCTGGCCCATGTTCACCTTGTTTCTGAATGATTTTCTGAACCAGGGCTTGATAGCTATTTGGACTCTATATCTCCATAGGTGACTTCATAGGTAAAGTGTCATCTGACATAACTGATAGGATGAGAGATACTAAATAATCTGTAGAATACATTTTTAAACCTTTTGAGATTTTGACCCATGGTCCTGACAAGACTCATCAAAAAAACCAGAAAAACATCTCTTGATTCTTCTGATCCATGTAGTCACATGATGTAAAGTAACCAAAGATGTGCAGTGACCAGAACACCAGATGAACTCAATCATTTTGGTACAGAATTTATAGTACAGAATTTGAGGAAGCTGTCCTGGTCAAAAACAACCCCAAACCAAATGAAATCATCGAAGAGGCACTTCTTGATTTTCTGTTAGTTAGTAACTACTGTCCATAAAAAAGGAAACATACAAAAGGATTGACCAGACTACTAACCTGCTAAACCCACAGAAATCTGAAGTATATCAGTACCTGCTGATAAAAACATTATTCAAAATATGTATTGTTTTAAATTTGATTTTTTTTTTTAAACAATAAATTTGCAATATAATGCTATATATATTTGCTCCAGATTCTGGGCAATACATTTTCCCAAGGGCACTCTGTTAAAGGAAGGGCTGTGTAATGAATACTTATGACTTCCCCAAACTACTTCTCAACAATTTTAGTAGTTAAATTTACTCGAAATTTGCTATAAGAAAGCAATGAAAAGGAAGGATTTAATTGTTGAAGCTGTTTTGTTTCCTAAGCATGGAGTGAAGCGAAAGATTTTTTGTTGTTTTTATGAAGGAAGTTGGAAACTATCACATGCTCTTCCCAGATGTATAATAACTCTCTCCTGCCAGACAGCCCTGGCAGTTCAGCTCATGAGAACCTACAGTGGGATTTCCTGAGGCTTAGAGATTTGGTTTTCCCCAATAAGCTCTACAAAGTCCTTCCCAAATTCTCTGAATTCTACAGATAGATAAAACTAATGTGCTAATCTCATCACCCTGAAAATATTGACATGGCAGCTTCCTTCAGAGTTTTTAACCACATCTATGCCTATCTATTTTTAACCACATCTATTGCTGCAAACATGAAATGTAAGATAGAAAAGTGGCATCTATCCCATTTTAGAAATTGTTCCCCTTGATACTTCCATTCCTCAAGACTCTCATTTAGTTCAGGTTCATGTAAAACACAAGACTGAAGTTTTGGAAAGCTGTTATCCAAAGCCAAGCTCTACCTTGTCCCTTTGCAAGTGAACACAGGTAGCTCAGGCCAGGGCATGTCTGGTGCATCCTGCTCAGTGACAGATATGGGCTCGGTCGGCCCACAGAGCAGGGACATGTCTGTGCCCCTGGTCGGAATGCTTCACACCATGGGAACAGCATTGCTCAGGGCACTGGGGGAGGCAACCTCTTCTGAAATTCATTGACTTGGAAGTGTGAGGGCATTTCTTTCCAAATCAGGACCCCAGTTCTCCTGGTTTCATGGATCTATCACTCTAAGACATATGGCTATGTCCTTGGCTTTGCAGCTGGAGATGTACTTGAAGATACTCACAAAGTAGGTGGTAGAAGTAGAAGTTGCTTCTTGGGATTACAACACAAAACACAAAATTGCTTTACAGCAAAATAACCTCTCCTAGCTTTAATTTCTATCCCTTCAAATCAGAAATTTTCATAACATTTAAAAAAAAATTACTATTAAACTGATTTTGTTACATCTCCACATAATTAGATTTTTAAAGCTGCAGGATTCAATCCCTGATTCCTCTGTTACAGATACAGAAGGTCTGTTTTTAATTTCTTTGTTGCATCTAGTGCCTTGCAGACATGAATCATATCCCTCACCACTTGCCACATAATTGTAAGGGGATATAGTACATCCTCATCCATCTTTGTTGAATGATGCTTACATAACTTGTACTATGCACATGCAAAGAGAATCATGTCAGCAGCAAACACTGACAAGAACCAGTTATTCTGCATCAAAGAGTTGATTCATCACTTTCAATTCCAAAAAATTCCATTTCTTTTGCTCTAGTTTATTCACTCTAAAGAGATAAAAGCAGTCCTTTAGAATGACTATAACTATCAGAAACAACAGAAGAACCAGTTGTTTCCTCTGCTTTGTTGTTCATTAAAGGGTATATATTGATCCATTGAAATTAAATAGTGATAACTAGTAGCTGTGATCTACAAAAGTCTAAGCCTTAAAGGATTAATCTTGAGGTTCTTACACACATAACACACTTCTGTTACGGGAATAAGTGCACAGGTTGCATCTACACAGCCATACCTGAATCTGGCCTAGGGGATCAAGGCAGCTTGAAAAGCTTCACTTAATTCGGGTTACATATAGATCTCAGCTTCCCTCACTGCAAGAGGCACTGATGCTCTTTGTTGACGAAGCCATGGCCACTTCACTGTGCTGTCATTTTACTGAAAGGATAGACAACACATGTGAGAGTGCTAAAGCACTGCTGGCAGCCCTTCTAGGACATCCTGCAATCCCATACCTGCTCATCCTGACCACTCAAGGGAGCTGCGGGGTCACTGCCAGCCTCGCACTCTTCTCTGGCACTTTGGACCACCAACCCTTTGCTCACTATGACACATTCTCAAGGGGAGTCAGAGCCTTGACCTTTCCTTGACCACAGTCCAACATTGCTCCTTGGAGAGATGCAGGCAGTGGATTTAAACTCCCATAGACCATGACCAAAGCTGAAGCTGGATCTTCCCCACTGCAAAATGAAGATAGTAATGCCCTGTTCTTTTTCAAAATATTGAAGCACTGTGACTACTTTTTTTTTAATTAGCCTGAGTTTTAGAGCAAAGGTATTGCCCTGGGACCAGGTAATGAGACCCCATGTAACGAGAGCCCCTGACCTGGCCTGGCACATGCAGGTGCTCTCAGTAGCCACTGGGCAGCGTGTCATCCTTTCCCATTTCCTGTACTTTTCTTCTTGTGATAAAACAGCTTTTGAAACACATTTGGGCACCTAACCCTAGAATACACAAGTGTAACATTGTTTCAGAAGACTGGCCTCTGATTTGCTTTGTAAAATTCTGAAGAAAATGGGGGGTTTTCTTCTTTGGAATAATTTCATGTGTTTTGCTTTAAACTATTCCCAAGCAAAGAACCTGCTGTAACAGGAAGCTGAAAACTTCAGGGACAGAGCCTCGTTATTCATTCTGATACCTTACTGTAAATAATTAACATATTTTAATGGTTTAAAAGGAATGCAGAAGCATCAGTTTTCATTCATCTGTAATAATAAAGGAGGAGGAGGAGTGAGCTGACAGGAGGATATGAGATAGTATGAATTAAAGTTAATAAATAATGCCTACAGTATTAGTCATCAGTTTTGCCTTGCACATCTCAACATCCCCTATGCTGCACATGCGAAGTCTTACAAGCATTTTGAAACGGGCTTGTTTTGTGTGGAAAAAAAAAATCATGGATTGTATTTACGTAGATATTCAGAAGAACTCACTTCAGATGGAAATTAAACAGAGGGAAATAAATCTAAACATTATTTTCTCTCTCAGTTTCTTTTCTTTTTTCTATTTTTATTTAATGTGATATGATTCATAAATATTTGATGGGCTATGACTCAGTAAATGTCACTTTCTTGGCTCTGAAGGGGATTTTGAGTGTTGATCAAAATGATATATAGTCTCTCTGAAACAAGTAAGACAAGTACTCTATATCTGAAGGCCAGATTCTAGGTCTGTCAAAATGAATCACAAAGCATCAATTGTATTCCATGATTAAAAGGGGCAAATTGTTGGGGAAATCTAGGTTAAAATTTTAGCAATGCTGTTATACTGTTAAATCTTCTGATTTTTCTTTAGCTCTTCACTTGCTGATACTGCAGAAGCAATAACTTCTGTAAACTATAAAGGTGTGCCCAACATTATGAAAATTACTTAAAGTGACCATGGCATTTTTCATGGTTGTTTTCAAGCTTCCTCCTGCCTAAGAAACAAATTTTTGTCCTCTGATCTCCTTGATGTTCTGACTGTAAACCAGGAGAAGTCTTCTTCCATGTCTCCATTGCCTTCCCTGGACCATACTCAAAAGGTGAGAATCAACTCTGACCTGAAGTGGGAGATAAAAAATGCATGTATTTTATTAAGCCCTCTGTGATTTTTGGTGGGCTGTACAGCAATCATTGCATAGCAGCAGCTGGAATTAAGACAGTGTAGGCTGGTGCAGTCTGTTTCCAGAGTTTTGTGATGAAACACTCCACCTCTCTATAGAGTTTGGAAAGACAACAGAAGAGGATGCAAGAAGGTGCATTTATTATCAGTTTTGTTGCTTTATTGTGTTTGCTTGTAAGTCTTATTTCCTCCCCTCCCAAGAGATGCATAAGTCCTGAAGCATGGGACAAGCAGATTAGTTAAGCAACAGGCAACTGGGCAGCCTTCCCAAAGAGAAATTCTTGGTTTTCAGTGGAAATATTTTTGCCGCAAAGTTTTCAGTTTCCAAAATAACAAAGCACTGATGAAGCCTTTTCCCATACAACTACAACTCTCTCCCTAAGACAAACAATATGAGAATTCAATAAAAGCAGGGGAAGAATAATAGTCAGAGATATCAGCTCCTACACACTTCAATATGATTTTTCTTTGGTGAACTTCTTTGATTTCATTCTATGAGAAATGACAGTAATTAGCAAAGAAAAAGATTTCTTTTCAAGCCCTTTATCTGGCTTCTTAAGACATGAAGTTATCCGATTTCTACAAAAACTTTTTGATTCATGTTTCCTGGAAACTGTGGCTGATACCCTGATATAATTGGAAATGCTGGTTCTTGCATTTGCTTTCTACAAACAAGTTCTCAAAGCATTTGTCCTGTCATACTTGAAGATGTGAATTTAACACTTTCACCCTGAGTAGTTGAATCTGTCCCTTCACTCCTTCTTACATGAATTCTTTAATTGTTACACTATTATCTTATTGAGGAATGAAAAAAAGGGAAAAAAACAAAAAAAAAGAGGAGGGGATGCAAGAGTACTTCTCCTTTGCAAGTACCACAGGAAAAAAAAAGGAAGAAAGAAAATGACTGCCTTCAACACATTCTGTGGCAGAGCCTGATAGCCTCAGTGCATCTGAGGTGCCACCTTGCAAAGCTGCCTGGGTTTGAGCCTGTGGAGAGCCCAGCAAGAAAGAAGCCAAGTTTGGGATGTGGCTGGGATGAGGTATGATGGTTGTGCCAGCCACTTCAGCCCTGTCAAGACACAAGGCAGTTCTGGACATGCTCAGAGGCACTACAAATGCTGAGTGGGTTGGCTATTCAAATCACAGGTTAGAGCTATGGAACTTAAATTTAGCTGAAAATCCATTTTAGAGCCATAAAGCTATCTGGGAGTGGCAGGGAAAGAGAAGAAAAGGAAGATTTAACCCTGATTTTCCATAGCTTTTGATTACCCAAAGACTCTACTATCAAATTTATTGGTTGTTTTGCTTGGCTTTATGAAACAATACCTGTTGGATTGGTACATTCCTGCCAAATTCTTCATGAATAGGCGATGACATGTATTAAGGGAAGGTGATTTTTCAAAACTAATTTCCTTGTGATCTTCTCCCTGCCACTGGGACCAGACAAAGGCCATTTCCACCCACTCTCATGCCTTTGGCAGCAGGCAAAGAGATCGGTTTATCAAAAGAGTTTAGCAAGCTCCAGAAGTTGTTTTGTTCAGTCATTAAACTTCAGGAGAAAATTTTTATGCCTGGAAGCACAGAGACAGACAGTTGTAACTAGATTAATGAGAATGTCATTAGTATTGATTAAGTGCACAATATTTTTGAATTGTCTCTTTAGCTTTTGTACAGCAGGACCATATATAGCGCAATTTGTGGTACTGGACAGCTGGTAAAGAGAACCATCCCTTCTGGCACTCTTTGGCAGCCACTTCATGCTTCATTATCCACTGCTGTCCTAAGGACACTAAACAATCCCATATGATTACATCACCTGGAAGTCTCCTGTGGCTAGTTTTCTTCCTTTTGAAAGCTGAACTCTTGAGTTTTGGGTGGCATTAGCAGGTGATGCAGAGCACTTGCAGCCCCCTCACATAACTCTGATGACACCAGCTAAGCATTGCCTTTACTGCCAGCTTCAGTCATGCAGCACAGAGAATGAGTCCTTTCACCACCTTGGCCACCTCACACAAGATAGAAGAATGAAAACAATAGAAGGAGCCCTAAAATCCCATCTCTTATGAGAAGGATATGTTAGTGCAAGCCATGTGGAATGCTGCCATGATCCACCCTGCCAGTGGAGACTTCTCAATCCAGGCAGAGGGTGTGTTCAGTGAATCCCAGGACATGACAGAGGCAGGACAAATTCACACAACACCACAGAAACCCTGGACTGCCTTGAAACCTGTAAGGCAAGGCAAGGGGACAACACAGCTCCAGTGAGGAGAGAGACAAGATGGGTAAGCAGAATGCACACAAAACTTCTCCAAAGAAGGACGACCATTATGTGAAAAAGGAAGCAACTGGTGTGGGGGCATGGACCGGGGTGGAAGAGAAATACAAGACCTAAATGACTGATGATAACCTCTGACTTCAGAGAGGTTTGGATCAGATCATCAGAGGTGTTACTTGGAAGGGATCACAGAAGTCAGTAGCATATATGAACTAACACCAGCAGAGAGGCTGATTTCACATGCAGATTATAAAAGTACCCTTAAGCATGGCCATGAAAGATGTGTGAATTACCCTGTAGCTGAAAAGAGGTAATGGTGTAAGGGGTAACTATGAAACCGAAATTATGTTGTGCATTCATACCCTCAGCATACTTTATGCATTGGCTTTATTGGACTCATATGTGCAAGGCAGTCCTGTCATCAGGACCATCCCCTCACTTGGGTGTCAGAGCATGTAAGATTTTTATTTCTTTCAAGGCCAAAGCCATGGTTGAAGGGCGTGCTGTGCTATTAAAAGGAATTATATGAGGAGAATGGAAGAACAGACAAGCTGAAGCTAATGCATATCTGACAGAGAGGCACTGTAAAGAGCCATGTGTGAGTTGCTCATTGTATCAGAGGTAGCATTTCAAGAGAAGGGGGATTTATCCCAAACTTGCAAGTAAATCATAGTGTTTAGCTATGAGAGACATATTCACCTTTTACTGTTTTGTGTCCTTCTGCTCCTGGATGGGAATCATCAGGAGGAAAAAGGAAATTATGTTAATGAAGTTGTGCAGTTCTTTCAAGCAGTTACTGGTCATGGGAAAACAAAGAAGGGCTTATATTGTCCTGGTGAGTAATCAGGAATGGGTGAAAATGAGAGGATTTGAGGACCCCGTCAGGACAAGGGAAAGAGCAGCAAAACCTTCATTCAACTCAGCACCTTCACCTCAGCTCTATGACAGTAGAGGAAGCAGCTTCTTCAATGGCATATGAGGACACTACAATTACTGCTTTTTGAAGAGATACTGGAACAAAATTTCTAGTTCAGACCTGCCTCCATACTGTGTACTCAAGCCTGAAGGTATACTTTAGTTTAATTATATAAATTGTTTTGTAAAACAGAACATGAGCAGTGGTATATACAAATGACTGACAGAACAGAGTATGAATGACCATGCTGTTTTGATGGATTAAAGGAAAGGGAAAGTTTATTTTGGATAACACTTTGAGAAGAGCTATCACTCAATTTCAGGAAATAAGGTAAGATGTGACTGCATCTTATTTCAGTACTCTTTTATAAACCAGTCAAAAGATTACAGACTTAATCCAGATCCCAAGAAAATGATTTCTATGATTCCCATCCTTATCTAAATAAGGAGAAGTCCTCAGGTCAGCACTATGGAGTGTGATGGAGGAACATATATTATTGTGCCCATTATTTTCAGATCACGTATAGTAATTTTGCCTTGTGAATTGTCCTAAACTCAGGAGAAATACTCATATAAGTTGCTAAAAGTCTATTACAATACACTGAATCTTCTTACAGATGCTTTATTCTAAAAAAGATACTTAAGGGGAGACCAGAAATGTCAAGAATTCATTTCCCTGGGTGCTCCTCTTCAATCGTCATGTTCATATCAAGCTTGGAAGGTGCACGGCTTACAATTTCAGTTTTGGAATTATGATGCTGAAAGCTTTTAGCTCCAGCACTTTTAAAAACAGAATCTTAAAAGAGTGGAGGAGTTGATAAAAACAACTTTTTGGGCTGTCCCAAACCTCTCCCAGGAGGGAATGATTGTAGGAAAGGTCTAGGTCCATTTTTAGATGAATCATAAATTATACACTCTATCTAGTAGTTAAAGAGGGAGAAATGCAGAAAAATGTAGCCTTTTGACCTTTCCTTCTCCAAACAGCTAAAGTTCTCAAGAAAACATGAACTATTATAAACATTAGTCACTCCCCTTAGAGATTAATTTGCTGCTTGAAATCCTGTTACAGAACTTGCTCTTTGTGCATGAAGGAAAGTATATGCCACTATGAGATCAGAACTTAGGGGAACATATTCATTAGTATGGAAGGCAATCCTTGTTATAGATGATTGCACTCAGAGGCAGGAGAGACAGTTTAATTTTTAATTTGGATGTTGACCCAAGAGTTGGAGTGGCAAGTTAGTACCAGTAATGAAGTGCAAAGAAAGAATAAATCCTCTTACAACCTCATGGTTTTATTCTGAGTTCATAAAAGGAGCTTGGTGGGAAAGGAATGGAGGGGGAGAATATCAGTTGTGATATAGGAGTCTTTTAAATCAGATTGAACCATGCAGCACAGTTTATATTTACAGCTGAGACAAAGCCTCAAGATAGAATTAATATTGCTCTTAATGCCTGTTCTCACATTTATGTAAAAATCCAAGAGAAAATTCCCATCAGGCAGGTGAGGGTTCAGCTTCTGGGATGAGGTCCCTGATGACCTTGATTGTGATGCTGGAAGTTGACAACATGCCACAGGCATGCCCAGACATATGGGAAAAGATTTCCCTTGTGCGGGTGGCACTGGCACACGGGCAGCAGTCTGAACTGCTGACATTTTGGAGGACATTTCTCAGAGCACTTGAACTGGCAGCATGTAAGCTGTCTTTTTATGAACTACAGGTCTTATTAATAGGAAGGGACTTGTCTTGACACAGGTCTGGTAGAGTTTCTTAAAACAAAGGTAGCCATTAACACATGCCAGATGCCAGACCGTAAACATATACATATATCATCACATAATTTTATAGCTTACAAATATATGCTCCTCCTTAACATTCTGCATTTTTTTATTAAGACACTGCATATGCTTTCACCCACTACGTTTTCCATCTGTACCTTTACCTTACCTATTTAACAAATGGAAATTCAACACAAATAAAGCAGAAAACTACTGGCATGAATTTATTATTGTTTGGAATAACTTAACTTGTCAAAGGAGTTGGCAAAGAATTTAAGTAATATAGTAATATTTATCTTTAAGGAGTAACTCATAATAAAGCCGTTCCACATTTTTCATTGCTTGGCTTTTTTTTAATTGTGAAATGCTCAAATATAAACTTTTTATAGTATTTAGACAACATTATGTTGCTGAGACTGAGATGCAGGTTGATACAGCGAAAGAGGTAGTCAAACATGAACCTGAAAGTATTTATTGAAAATATTTGGATTTTAAACATTTTTGAGGCTGAAAATGATGATCATGTCTTTGCCTTTAACTAAAAATGATGACTATAAAGGCCTTTTGATTCAATGGTGGGAAGAAACTAACCCATCATTTTGCATATCCTTTTCTGTAGATTCCAGGGGACTAACTTCACATTCCTTCTTCCATGGAAAAGTACTTAAGTATTAAAATACCAGATGCATAGATACCAGGAATTTCTGAATACATGTTTACTCTAATCCTCAGAATGATCCATAAGGGGGTGGAAACCAGTACTTAAAGGTTTCAGAGGAAATATCCTGGAGCCTTTTTAGCTGATGAATAACAGCATATAGATGAGAATTCTCTTCAGAAACTATTCCACTCCAATGGGCCTAACTTGCAGGGGCAGACATGGACACAAGCCACAGGCAGAAAGAAGGAGTTAACTTCATATCTCGCCACCAGCAATGAAACACTCAAATCTGAATCAAAAAATAGGCTTTAATTCTCAGGTTCAGGTGTTCAAAGCAGGGAGCTTAGCTCAGGTACATTGGTAATGTAAATAATGTCCTTGACTTACCTTAACTGAGGAGATTTATATTATTCAGCCCATTCTTATATGGTATATCTCTCCTTTCAGTCGGGCACAACTGGAGACCTGCATCTGGACAGCCAGCTGGAAGGCAGTGGTGTGCTGGATGGAACAGGGGAATGTGTTGTCTGCACAACTGCACTGTCTGGGGGACATCCCTGTAGCTGTTCTTGCTTTAATATATTTAGTATTTAGGCAAATGGATAAAATTCAAACTATCTTAAAAAAACCCTATATTTAAGAAATTTAATACATTCTAACACACCAGTTTAAATAAATGGGATTATTTAGCTGGCAAAATTAAATTCATTCATCAGAATTGCAGGTAAGGAGGGTGGTGAGGAAAGATCATTATAGTAAAAGGCACAGGACATATTTTCACTCACTAGTTTATTCAAAATTATCAACTAGGACATAAACAATTAGTCATCAAATAGTGTTACAAAAGGTTAACAAACCTAGCCAGCTACTAACAGATTAATAAAATGTTTGTGGTGTCCTCTGATCAAACCCCTGCAGCAAGGTGAAACACCAAGTTAGCATGTACGCTCAACTCTACCCCTTGCTGTAGAAATAGCAATAAAAAGAAAACCTACCATGTAGCAAAACCAGAGGCACCATAGCCTAAAAACACAATGTGGAGCTGAACCACTCTCTGAGCATTCACCTCAGTCCTTTAGGCTAGTGGTTTAGGGTCACATCTGCCAGGGTTGACTTGAGCCACCAGCCCTTGAGGTTGCCTGTGACAAATGTCAGTGGAGCAGGTTATTAAAGTAAATAAAAGGGACTCCACAGAATAAGAGAAAGCAGCCAAACTATTTTAGATTTTCCAGTGATCCAAAGCTTAGAATTATCAGGACATAAAAATGCTAGGAAGGCAATTTTCATTTTCTCTGTCTGGTCTGATGTAGATACAAGTACAAATCTGTACTAAACATACTAGTGATATTTTTTTTCACTGCAGACTTGTCTGCAGCAGTTTTCAGAGGCTATTCATGCTAAATATGCTGACAGACCCACCAGACAGAGAGATAAGGTTGTCCACTCCCATTGCCCTCCATTTTAAAGGAATGTCTTCACCATCCTCTGTTCACCACGGAGATAGCCTGGAACCAGATACCTGGCACGAGATAACTTATGGCTGCTTGAATAGAATTCTATAATTCTCGTAGTCTACATATCTGCTTTCTTTAGGGCCCTTAATCTGTTTTGGAAAAGAATTAAATAATATATTCTGACGAATCTGAAACATACTCGGGTCTGATGACAAGAGTAATGCTTTTCCCAGTTCTATCAAAAGGCAGGAAATTCAAGTCACAGAGACACGATTAATAACTGTTCCTAAGCACAGAGAAGAAATTTGATTTATCTAAAAACCTATTGGCCAGCTGGCCCATCCATTGCCCTTCTCTCTGCCTGCCATTCCCAACAGACAGAATGCTTTGGCTTTTTCCTCGCCAGTCCAGACAAAACCCTCTGAGGTTGCAGGACTGCGTGCTCTGCTCTGAGCACAGATGAAGGGACTTAGAACATAGACACTGGCGACTGACGACTGGGAATAACATTGCAACACAGCACTATATGTGTATGCACATGCATACCCTGTTTGAGCAGCATCTGCCTAGAAATGAAGTGAGTATAAAGAGGAAAATGCATTGGAAGTCTAGACACATACGTATTTGTCTGGCTTCAAATTTTTGTGAGTTTATTAGCACAGGGTTGAAAAAAATTTTCCACTACAAATTGCCTACAATAAAACAAAAGTTTTTCAAAATGTCAAATCATTTCTCTTTGACTGACTCTTTCAGGGGCTAAATTCAAACCCTTTTTTCCACACGGAAGGAGAAAGGGAAATGGAGGTTAGGGGGTGCTCCAGACATTGTCGCTGGCAGTGAGGCCTGGCAGGATACATCCCAGACATCCTGGCCCCAGCTCAGCCAAAGGAGTATCCTTGTCCAGAGTATTAGATGCAAAATGCTTTATTTCAGTGGTGAGAAACTGATGGCCTGAGCATCCAAAGCACTGCTCCACTTCAGCCCATGCCTTTGCATATGGTGGGAGCCCATGCTTACAATTCCCATGCTTATGTCTGTGCTCTGGCATGTACAACTGAAGGTGCCACCAGAGCCACCAAGTTTAGACCCCAAAACTGCAGATAACTGTGCTATGTTAAAAGTCACTGACAAGCCACTCAGCTCCAGCAGCTAGCAAAAAATACTCAAAGTACTCACAGAGAATATGTGGAATATTTCAACCTTACCCCCAGGCCTCAAAATTTGTATCAGTTCACAAAGAAGTCCACAAAATCTTGGAGTTTTGCAATGGAATGTGCCCTATTAGAGCTGTGCTACTGGCCATATTCTATATGACAAGCAACAGGGAAAGAAGTGGAAACAAACTCCAAATTCAGTAATCCTAGTCTTTTGTACTTGGAAAATTCTTAGGAATTTAGAACTGATTTGACAACAGGTCTAAGCATGCTAGTGGATAAAAGCAGCACAGGTTGTAAGGTATCTCAGTAACATCATTACAAAGAGGAATATATCTTTTCCGCACTACTGACAGAAACAGCCCCATTATTTTTGCATCTCTGAATGGTGGAATCCCTCTTCCTCTCCCTCTCTGGAGAAACATGTGAAGGGAGTTTCTTACAAAACCCAGAGGGATAATCTCTGCCTATCTTCTTGCCTGCAGTGCTCTCACACACACTTATCTTGAAATGAGAGAAGAAAATTTACCCCCCTACCAACAATATCAGGGCAGTTTTAGGTACTACTAGCTGGAAAAAAAATGAACAAACAAACAGCGAACCTCTTTGTGTTGAGTCATTGATTTAACAGATTTCATTTGCAAGTACTTCTATATTTTGAGGTAAATTACAAGCGTCAACACAGGTGTGCAAATAAACTAGTCACCCTACCTGTGTATACATGATTAGAATCAAAGTTAAGAGAGTAATTTATATAGTTTTCTTTGGTTTCTTTCATTCAACTAATATCTAAGATACAAATGCAAAAAAGCTCACTATACATTCACTTAAAATTAATTAGTTCCATGTTCCTGTTCTACATGTTGTTATACTCATTTATTGGTTACAAAGGACAACATAAAAAGCATCTACACATTTGCATTTTGCTTGTCATGCTATCTGTGGTACAGCTATTGTGCTGAGATTCCTTTCCTCCTAATTGTGCATTGAAGTAGCTCTGGGGGTTATAACAGAAAAACAAACTGCATCCAATTATTAGTGCATCAGAATTAATGTTCCAGATTAAAGTAAACTTTTCATGCCTCAGATATCATTTACAATTCTCTCTAAGAGAGACGTATGGAAACATCTGTCTGTTTGGATGCTTTTTCAGTTCACTCTGAAAATAACAATGAACAAATGAAACTTCACCTGGGAAACAACCAAAACTGCTAATGAGCTCAAATGAGCACGTGGTTGATTTTGTGGATGCTGATACAGATTTAGAAACACAATGATTTAGCACAAGTTTAGGAATTTTGCCCAAAGTTTAGTCTGGCCCAGATTAGAAGAGAGCTTTCTTACTGCGAACATTTTCTTCTTTTTTACATAGTGAAGAATTCTCTTTCTCTAATGAAGGTGGTATAATGAGGAGGAAGCTGTGAGCAGTAGAAGAAGCACGGTGAAAAACAAGGAACTGACAAAAAGAATTCATACAGGTTTCTTGCCTTTCAGACAGGACACTGAGAGAAAATGCTTGCATCTAACATGTAAAATGTTCTGTGCATTTCTTTTTTGTGAGGGCACAAAAAAGCTCTTGACATGAGCAGGGCCTTAAAGAGTGGCAGAACATGAGAAGCACTATGCAGTCAAGCCAATGTTTGCCACTGTCTGCTTTAGTTCCAGTGAAGCAAAAGTCCACTTGTTTACTGGAATGACCAAAAAATGTGGAAAACCTGTATTATATTGTGTTAATGGCATATTTAATGCTTTATATATAGCCTCCTGGAGTAATCCTGTTTTGAGAGAATCAAAATATTTAATTTTAAAATAGACTCCAGAGCATATTCTGCAAAGCTATTAATGTGTTACGAACAGCATGGCAGAAAAACAAAAAAAGACTTAACTATAAATTTTATTTTAATATTTTTTTCCCTTTAGAACCTGACTCATGTCTTTTATAATGGGAGTCTGGTCCAACAGAAACAACAAAATAGAAACTACAATCAAAAATGGTAGCAGCAGGATTCTGAGAGAGTAAAAAATGAACTTACTGGTATTCTCCCACACTTTTTGACTTCCTAAAGAAAAAATAATCTAGAATCCAAATGTTCAACTCTTGATCTCAGTCAGTGTTTCTTCCACTCCAGAGTATGTTCTTAGCCTGTATGTATACGTTTGAGGTGTTTAAATAGCATGAGCTACATTTCATGTGATCATTACAGAACTCTCTGTACGCCATGTGGGAAAAACAGTTATTTCACAGTAACATCCTGTGAAACTGAAACAATCCATCACCCAAGCAAACCAATAGAAAAGACTTAGAACTGAATGATTTGACCACTCAAAGCAGGCTCCAAGCAAGCTACCAGGCCCTTGAAAAACCTCGTATGTGGAGCAAAGTACAGACATCCTATCTTGCACACACTCTGAAGACATGATTGTCCTATTGCCCATCCCAGCAACTGTGTGTGTCCCTTTGCTATAGTGCACTGTTTTGTTCTCTTTCACCACTCTGTAGACTTCAATGTCCTGACCTACATCCCAAAATTAGGCAACTGAGTAAACTCTGTCTCACATAATGGGGAAGCATATGGGTGATAGTCCCAGTCTGGTCACAAGGCTGAATTTAGATACTTACACAGGTTGTAGAGTGGCAGGTTTACATTCTCCCACTGCTCTGGTGGATGTGCAGTAGTATCCTGATGAAAACTTTATTTTCCCCCTATTGTGGCAGAATTAAGTTCCTTCAGTTTTTCTTGTTGAATTTCCTACCTGTTCTGCCTAGAAAAGAAATTTGAATTGACCTAAAATCAAAAAGAATCACTATAACACAGTTGTAAAGGCATTAATTTAAAGAGAAGAACAGTTGGAGTTGAATTCATAGCAAGAAGAAATATTAATAGTGGCTTGCAGTCAGGCATCCCATAGCCTGGAGGCATGGCTAGATCGCCTGCAGAAGGACGATCAGAGTTCTTCAGTTCCTAGGTCTCTGGAAAGAAGGAGTGTTTGGAAGAGATAAAAATATCATTTATGCAGAAAACACTGAACAATCCTGCTGTAAAGATTGGAGCTGAGGAGTTCACAAATAGCCACCAGCTACAATGTGTAGGAGAGGTGAAATTTGTCAGCCCTCCCTGTCAGCCCCAGAGAGCTTGAAGGTGGTTTTGACAGAGCCATTGGATACTATCCGCCATCACCTCTACATTTTTTTAGATGCAGAGCTTTTCAGAATTCTGTTCTCCATGAGATTAGCCACGTAACAACAGCCATGAAGCCCTGTGTTGACTCCTGAGTGTGTGATGGAGCTGACTGCTGGTTGTGCTCCATGCTCAGCCTAGTCAAATTGTCTGTGGTATTCACTGTATTGCACACTGAAAGGACCTGGCTAAGGCTGAGGGAAATAACTGGGGCTTTCTGAGTCTGCGCATGGTCCATGGTGCTTCTCAGAAGCTGTGATCTTGAATGCACTTGCAAGGTACCATGGTTGCTGGGTGGTATTTTCAGAATCCAGTTTGGCGCTGGTCACCATGGTGGCAGGTGGACGATAAAGCATTTTGCGTAGCCTATAAATGTATGTTTATCAAATGCTGCCTTGTTTAGCCGATAGGTATTTGCACAAACTGAAATTTTCTAGGGTAGGCTCCAGGATGAGAACCTGGATAAACACAGAAGTTCTCTGTCTCTAACGAGCTAGCAAACAGCAGCAGTGGAGATTATGGAACTGCCCCATTGCTGCCAAATACAGTGTTGAAGTTTCATGCCCAATCTTGTACTGCGTTTAATGTTTCAATGAATGATTGGTCACAAGGGAAAGAAGAAACATTATGCTGCCCTTCAACTGACAAATACATAATATTTCAGAAATAAGTGGTACGTCTAGTTGTAACCATATATCCAGCCAGACACACAAAAACAGAAACCACTCTTTCTGATTGGACTTGGGAGTTCAGCCCTTTCTTGGTAGAGACTCTTGAGCAACAGAAACATTTTCTGTGCGTGATGATACTCTGCATGTGTTCTGTAATTGGGATCAGTCAGGTATTCTCCTTGTAACTTTCTGTTAGACTTTGGCCTATTATTAAATCACTAACTGAGGAAAGTTTTTGGCTCAGATTAAAACTAAAATGAAGTTTACTGCTTTACATCAGCAGGCAGATAGACTTCCTTTCTACAACGTCAAAGTAGAACTCTCCTAGAGAGTCTTGATGATTCTTTGCAAATATAGATGTCAGGGCTTATAGACATGCACACAGCAGTGACCCTGCCATCAGTTTTCAGATGCGTGGGTAACACCTTAACATTTGCCTAACTGCTAAAAAAAGCAATTCTAGTAAATTAAACAGAAAACAAGAAAAGATGCCCAGGCAGTGGGACTTAGTACCCAGACAATTGAACTATTCTGGCACAAATCTGGGTGGAATGAAGATTACCATCATAGATGACCCGCAGATCTACAGCTAATAGAGAGTTTGGTGCAATACACACACAGTTTGGATGTAGGTACTGTGTACTGAAGTTTAGTAATATGGAGTCTGTGCAGTTGGCATTGATGCTAGGCAAAAGTCCTGAGTGCGTTTTATTTATTCATATGGCTGAGAAAAACAAGCCACAAAGAATTTAACACTGTGCTCTGCCTTATAAATTATTCTGTTCTAGTCCAGATCTCATAAAAACCCAGAGCTCACTGGCCATGTATACAGCCAGGAGGGACCACCAGTGCATTTGAGGACAGTCTGAGAATGCAAAATTATCTCGGTAAATTAAAGCACTATCTCCTGAGGCAGGGGGTGGGGGGGGAGCGGTGGAAGGGGGCGGGGGGTGGCAGGAAGCAAAAGACCAACCAAACAAAAGCCAGCTACAATGAACTTAGTGAATTAGTCAATACAAGACTTTCCTTGTCAAGGACAATCCACTGTACCAGTTCAAGGTGGAGTGTAGCAGTCTAGGGAACAGTCTAGAAAAAAGGGTCTGGAATAAAAGTGCAAAAATAGATGTGAATTAATGGTGTCACAGTCTTGTTAAAAAAATAAACAGTGGCTCTATGAACATGACCAATTTTACTTGGCCTTAGAAAAACTCCACATTAAATTGTTAAGTATTTTGTCCGTGTTAGGGAAATCCAGGGAATTTCCTTCTTGCTTGTCACTCCTCCTTGTCATTCATTTCAAATCACTGTGCAGCAAGTTAAGAAAACTCAAAAGCAGAAAGACTAGAACACAAAGATATCTAGAAATATGACCTATGTACAGAAGTTTAAAGTGTCAGCAGTATTCAGTCTAGAAATGAGAACACCAGAGGACTACGTCTTCAGATATGGTAAAGCCAGCAGGAGGGGAATAGTCTGGTTTCCATATTGTCTTTAGATAGGATCAAGTGTCACAAACTTCCTGCAACACTGGACCGTGTTTTCTGCTGAATCTGAAGAAGTGCTGAGGGGAGGAGAATGCCCATATTAAGAGCAGGCTGGGCAGTAGATGTAAGGAGAGTCATGAGCACACTCATATGGGCGATGATCTCTTGAAAAATCATGGTTTATTTCCTGTGATTTCCATATATATTTCCACCTCATTGGTGTATGCCTGAAATCATACTAGAACTAATACCTGACTCTTTATTCACACATGGGGCATCTCTCTGCTCAGTGGTGATTTCTTATCATTTTTTTGACACTCAGGTAATTAATTGAATATTTAGTGTTAACTTTTTCTGGTAGTGTATATTATGTGGCACTTTAAGTCACACACGCATCACAAAATCTGTGGTATATAGCGTCCATACAGTTACATCAGTTTGCTATTTGGTTCCCAAGACAGTCCACTCAGCTCTACACACTAGATTCTTCTTTAATCCTTCAGCAATCAGAACTTTTTCTTCCTCATGGGAATGTAAGACTTTTTCCCTCTACAGTGCTTAGAAAGTTGCCTGTGTAGATTGTGGCCCTAATCCACCAGGGATTTATCAACTGCCTTTTGACAGGTAAAAAGGGTTTAAAAATGGTGGGAACATCCTGAACACTGAAATGTGAGAAAAGCAGTAGCATCTCAGTCTCTCTCTCATACAAATGTAGAAAACAATTCTTAACGCATAGGTTCTATGACATTTTCTTGAAAATCACCAGAGAAGAGATAAACTTGCTGGATTGTGTGGGCACTTTGAAGATCAGGTTTCAATCCGAGTTTCATAAAGAAGACAGGAAGGACTGAGAACTCCTGAGAGACAGAGAGAGATATTCTTCCTGTCTCTGTCTCTCTCTCTCTCTATGCAACACCTCCATACTCCCATTGGAAATGGGGAGTTGTGAACAGCCACTTACTGAATGAGCTGCTCAGATTTCAGGTATTCCCCAGGAAGAAACCAGTGTCCTCCTTGCTTTGGGATTTTTTCTGCAAGTCTTACATAGGGTCTTTCTTTTTCTTATGAGACAATAGTATAAAGGAAACCACCCAGAAATAGATGAGCTCCAAATAACAATGTTTACTAACCATATTGCTTTTTCTCACATTTGTTACTATCCTGACTGACTGCTGCCAATTTCCAAAGAATAAGTTGTTCATTTATAAACTAATAAAAATGCAGTCTGCTCTTATATAGATTAGCTGGTAGATGTAAATCTCACATGGATCAGCTTCCAGTGCAAGAAACTCATTGTATATCAGACACAGTGACTCAATTTGCAGTTCTCATGTTTCAGTGCCCACTCTATGGCTTTCATAAAAATTAATCTGTTTTGTCAACTGTGCTGTGTGCTACTACAGTTTATTTCAAGTAAACATTTTGCACAGAGAAAGAGTAGAATGACTGATTTATGTCGAAACACCGACAGCGAGGCTCTCAGAATCTGCTTCTTGATCACCTCCAGACATGATGCATGAGTTGGGCTACATCATGTAGTAAAACCAGGACAACACTAATTTATTGCCAAAGTGGATTTTTAGGGATAATTTTATTAGCGTGATGAAGTTCTGAGACTACAGAGCTCACAGCAGTGTGAATATCTATACAGAAATTTTATAACAGAAACCACCCAACTCCCCAGGTAAACTGATTCTTGTGTTAAGTAAGTAAAGTGCAGAACTGTCCTTTTGTTTACTATAGAAAAAACGGTCTTTTAAGCCAAGTAGCAACAAAGTTGAAAGTTTTTGCTAAATTATGTTTCTTCCTTTATTCATTCTAGTTTTTAAAACATCAACAAGTTTATCCACCTTTCTTTGTACTTGCATTCTGAATTTTTTTCTTGAGATGGTCTTACAAAAAAGGGAGGTAGCATTTTGTACAAACCAGACATATCCCCCTGTTAAAAGTGCTGCTTATTAGGTTAAAATAACAGCTTTGGTCTTCAGCTGGAGAGGACGTGTTCTCAAAAAACGCCTACAGGTCCCTGAAAATAGCATTTATTTTTACTTAGTGTGCTTGATTCTGATATTATCTTGATCAAAAAGGATAGACACAGCAAATCACAGAAAAGCTTTTAAAATCATCTATCTTCTTTGCTTTGTAGGCTCAAAATAAGAAAGAGAATCATTATTGTTACATCACCAGTACTTTCTCTGATCTCTTCACCCAACAGAAATTTCATTTGTTACTTCCTTACACCTCCTTCAATATGTCCATGAAAAATGAGGAGGTATCAATCTATGCTCCAGGTAATGCCCTTCTCAAACCCAACTTGCCCACATTTGACAGCACAGGAGGCTTGATTGACATGGGAAATGCAACCCCAAACTGGTTTCACTTAGTGCCAAATGGGACAAAGGGAGTTTTTGACAAAGCCTAAGAGGAATGGAACAGAGATGGCCAAGGCTGTTTCATTTGAGTCATTGCACAATCCTTACATGGTAGCTACTTCAAATATGTCCTTAATGTAACAGGAGATCAGACACCCAACACTCTGAAAAACAGATCTCACCACATCCTGATTTGCATCCAGACTCTAGAGTTAAGCTCCGTTCATTCGTTTTTGCTGTGGTTTCTTTATACAGTTCTTGGAGGAAAGAAAGGAGTTGTTCAATTGACATGATATTTTGCAAGACAAGTCCCCAAATTACAAGAAGTTGAGCAACATTTTGGCAAACACTTTGGCATTTTCTTTGCTTCTTTCATGCATTTATCTTTGTCCAAAGTAGGTCTTCTCCATGACTCTCCTCTCTGCACAAACTACTCTGTTTGCTGAAGGAGTCTTCACCTCCTTTTAATCCTTCCTGAACTTTGCAGCTTCCTTTGTGTTTAATTTTCTTTACTAGACAATGTCTTTTCTTTTTTTTTTCTCCTCCTCAATGATTTTCTTCTGTCTTTTTGAAGTTTTGTCCTCTTGGTTTTTTTTCTCAAGACTTGTCATGGCTTCTCTATCCCTCCGAAGGCTTTAGAAATTTTTTTTATTATTATTATTATCCTTTTTCTTCTTAACATTTCTCCTTAGCCAGACTTTTACTAGTAAATTTCTGTGTTAATGAAAAGGCAAGCAAGCATGGACAAAACACTACAAACTAGAACCAGAAACTAGATTCCAGTTTCCATGTAGATTTTTTGCATTATTTGTAGTTCTGAGAGTGCAAAGGATTATTTCCATATCCACTATCTTTTGAGAATTACATCAGTGAACAGCAATCTGAATTTCTCAGAACTTCTATTGGAGCAGTGCAGATGGAAGCAGGAATAGGAATATCATCCTGATCCTGTTCAGTACAAGCTGAAATGCTTTGGAGTGAATCCATGCCACAGACAATGGAAATCATTCAGTGACACCTGAGTATAAAGAACAGACCTACACACTGAGAACTCTTTTTCAGCATGTTTGGACAGAGTGAGTAATGGCCACTGTTGAAAATGAAGCTTATGAGAAAAGAACACAATCACTTTTCCAAAGCAGCTAGGTAGCTCTCTTCTATTTCCAGCAGGAAACAAGCAACATGTTGTTTGAAGCCGAAAGTGAGCTGAAAGCCTATGTAACCAGATTTGTAGAAATGAGGCAGAAATCCTTGTTTTGAGAATAATGTCAAGCAAAGTACTACATTTCCATAAAAATCTTAGTGCTTGCAGATGTGCACGTCCACACATACTTTTGAACATGCCTGCCTTCAGTGACGTATCAGGAGTCTGGGTAGCAATGCTCAGAAATTTATTGACATTTTGACAGTTTGGCTTGATATCAACTACACTTAGTAAAAAATTACCAGGCAGAGAATGATTGGGTTTTATTATATCAGGCAGATGCTTTCACTAATAATATTTAGTTTGATAAGATCAGAAACCTTTTATATATCCCTTATGCATACCTTTATGCAGAAGATGAGTACTGAAATATCTACTATGTTGACTGTTTCTGGTATAATGTAGAAACATTTAATTATTTATTTCTTTGGAATACTATTTACTTGTGAGGGGTTACAGATGATACAAATATAATCCAGCCTGTTTAGTATTCTCCCAAGCCTTTGTGGTGACTTTTAAAAACAAGACCATGGCATGAGTAAACAATTCCAAGAGCTTTTCTTATTTCAATTTAAAATTTAACTGAACTTGTGTATATGTCTCTAAAATATTCTTTCCTTAAAAAATATGAAATTGCTTTTGTTGTTTGTAGAATTTTCCATGGATGTGACCCAAATGAGCATTTGGAATAATCAGTAATAGCAGTAAAATCAAAATCATGTGCTTTGATCTTACTGAAGCAGTAAGTTTCACAATTTAAAAAAAAGAGAAAAGAAAAGTAATCATGAAAACATTACAGTTTTATAACCATTTGCACCAGAAGGGAATTTCTTACTCCAAGCCTTGTATATTTTTTACCAAAAAGTACCCTATTAGCATCATATAAATATTCCAAAGTCCCATATTTCAAAAGCTCGTAGTACAGAGCAGCTTGAACAACATGCTTTAATTAAGCCAAGTTCCATGGCTACTTTGCCCTTTATCTTCTTGAAACCCAGTGCATTCTATGCAGGGCCTACAGAGATATCACTAGGGATTTACTCCAAATAAAAATTCCTGGCAGAACGTGCTGCACAACATTTCACAACTAAGAGCTTCAAGACATACAGCATATACCCCGAAGAGTCAAAAGCCCAGGCACTGGTAGTGATGAAAGTGAATAACAGTCCTCCTAGAGGCACCATCACGACAGAGGTGGGCTACATGGGAACCAAAGAAACTTTGTCATCTGGATTCTAACAGCCCTTACTTGCTCATTTATTTTCCACAGCAAGGGCTATGGATTACATGATAGTCCCTGAGGGAGCAATCTGATGCTCAAGGCTTCCTAGTGCCCAGAAGTTGCATTCAATCTGCTCATGAGTCATCAGTGGTGCCCCAGTGAGCACTCTTTGGCAATGGCTACATGTATTTGTATGCTCACACACGTGTTCTGCCATGTATGGAGCTGTAGAGTCTGAGTTATGAGGCAAAATGACCAAACAGCTACAGAAGGACCCAAGAATCCATGAAATATCCTAATTTATGTGTGGGGTAGCATTCAGCCAACAGGAGACTCTCCTTTCTTTGAAACACAAAATGAGCTGAAAGCCTGTGTAACCAGATTTCTCAAAGACTTTCTTACAAAAGCCTGTCAGTATCTTCCTGCAGCACCCCAGAGTCTGCAGTGTTTGCTGGAAGAAAATGACACTGTGTTATCTGTCTCTTGGATCTACTCATCAATAGTCATTAATATTTGTATACAGTGTTTCAACCTACTATCAAGTAAATTAATCACAAAATCACAAGCCACTTTACTGCAGGGCATTTTTAGTCCTCAGTGGAGGGACAAGAAGGACAGTGTGTCTGAGAAGTGCCACTGAGGTTCACCCTCATTGTCCTGCCAGGTGCTAGCTGTCACTCAACATAAAACATGACTATCCCCTTAACCTAGCCTTAGTTCTGACATAATGCCATGAAGCTGACTTTTTAAAGCTCAACGTCTCTCAAATAACAAAAGCAGCTCCCATCACCAGTACTTCTGTTCAAACACGTGTGGAGATTAACAAAAAGGAACAGACTCTCAAGGAGAAAAAAATTCACAGCAGGAAAAGGTGAGTGAGCTCATTGCTTTCTCACATGATGAGTTCTTTTTTTAACTCTACTGTTTGAATCTCATGTGTTCCAGCTTTGTTTCTTGTCAAAGATTTGAAATAAGATACCCAGAGAAATTATCCAACCTGTGTGATACTTACCTACTTAGGGGTTTGGTTGGGTTTTTGTTCGTCTTTGTTTTTTAGTTTGTTTACTTTTTTGTTGGAGTTTTTGTTTGGTTGATTGATAGGGTTTTTGCTATACTTCTCTATGTTTTGTTGCTATGTGTGCTTAAAATTTTGTGGAAACCTTTAGCTGAAAAATTGCATATCTTTGCTGTTAGAGTGAAAGGTTACTTCCTTCCTTCTGCGTCACACATTCAGAGCAGTATTTGTACTAGCCAGAAGTATCACCATATCAGGCCTCCTCCCATTTTACTTTTTTCCAAATTGATGGGTTGGTTGAAAACCCCACCACTTTGGGCAGTATTATCAGAAGTACAAAGTGGGAAGAGATGATCATTAACAGATACACACAGACCAGGCCTGGATTTCTCATATCCTTACAGATTCGCTGTACACCTTGAATACAAACAAAGAGTTCATAAGGCCTTGTCTGCCCACATTTGTAAAGGACAAGGGGCCATGGACATAAATGGCAACAAAAGAAATTCCAACCAGACATAAGGAAAAAGAATTTCACAATAAGAGTGGTTAAGCACTGGTGCCAGCTGCCCACAGAAGCTGCAGAAGCTCTCTTCCTTGAGGTTAGAATAACTATATAAGGCCTTAAACAGACAGATCTGACTGAAGGAGGCCTTGCTCTTGAACAGTAGGTTGAACTGGAACCCTCAAGAGGGCTCCTTTCTCACCTGCTTAACCCTACTGTTTCAGAATCAGCCTGTGCTGGTGGATTGCAGAAATAAAGCAAGACTGCAAGCAAATGTTTAAGAATAGGCAAGTATGCTCATGACATGACACCTGCTACTCCAGGAAGGATGGAAGGGAATATTGCAAAAGAGACTCTGGACTGGCAAGAGTTTGGGGTGGGGGAAGGTGAAGGGAGAGAAGGGTAAAGAAAATAATCTTCTTATGACTTTGCCTAATTGGTGTATCAGACCGCAGCAGAGGGAAGCAAGGCAGGAACTAGCAGGCACACTAATTATGTATAAACTGGTTCTCAAGACTTCTGGATATGAATGAGAGATTGGTTTTTATTCAGAAAGTTAAGAATGAAAATGCAAACTACCAATCATGCAGAAAACATTGGAAGCATAGCAAGCGAACATCTTTTTAACTAAAGCTCAAGATAAATACATAACTGTAGAGTATGTTTTAGAAAAAAAGAGGATGTATTTCAAGAAAAAGTTTAAATGTGGGACAAAAGCAAACACAAAAGATTTAAAGACATATAGGAATTTTTTGCAACCAACATTTTTGGTAAGAAAAAATTCAGAACGGAAATGAACACAATGAAGGCAAGTGTGTACTATGCCTTCAGCACAAACACTGTCAGACTAAGAAAGCTAATATAAACAAGAACATAAAATTACAGAATCATAGAATGGTTTGGGATGTAAAGAACCTTAAAGATTATTTAGTTCCAGCATCCCTGCCACAGGCAGGGAACCTTCCACTACATCGTATGTTAGTCAGGACTCCATGTAATCTGGCCTTGAATGCTTGTCCAGGGATGGGTCATCCACAACTTCTCTGGACAAACTGTTCCAGTGCCTCACCACTCACACAGCAAAAAGTTTCTTCCTAATATCTGATCTAAATCTACCCTCTTTCAAGCCATTAGGATGAGTGACAAAGAGGGAAAAAGTCAGTTTGGATCAGGAAAACAAGAAGCTATTTATATGGACTACATGTTTGAATTGGGTTGGGTGGGAGTGAAATCATCCCAGGGCACAATTTACGACTGGGTGAGGTTCCAGATGATGGAAAAGAGCAAATTAATTTGAAAAATGTGATGGGAGCACCTAGGACATTGGTGATTAGCCAGCTTAACATAAATTTTTTGGAAAATATTAAAATAAGAAGTTGATCCATTGTAAGCATCCCAAGGATAACACAGAAATAAATAACAAGTAGTGTAGATTTGTCAAGAACAATAAAAAAAAATCTTATTCTTATCTATAACAAAAATAACAGTTTTTGAGAAAAGGAAAGCTTCGTTACCTCAGGGAGGATCTGTCTGAACCACCTACATTAGAAAAAATGTTTAGATTCAGTATTTGCTAGGTAAAGGCTAGTGAGAATTGCAAAGCCCAGAGTCTATTTATCATGGATTTACTGTCACACTGTGTAGTTATGTATGAGGTAGGATTTCAAGAGAGTCTGTTTGGGATTTAACAGTAGTCAGTGTTTCAGTTGTCTGAGTATTGAGGACTCATATTTGACAGCAGTTCCTGACAAATGGATTTTTGTGAGTAAGTTACAAGATACCGTCCAAAAGTACACTGGGAAAAATTGAGAAGTGAATGGCAGGTTGTAGGTTTTCAGACAAAGCATGCATTCTTAACACTGATCATAAACTCTGTCCAAAAAAGAAAAAAACCTGCAAACTTACTATCATATCCAATTTAGTTTCATATTTGAGGCAGAGGGAATAATCCTTTCACTTCATGGACTGCAGGCAAGTTCTCAGCTGTTTCCCAAGAGAAATGTAGATCAAGTGGAGAGTGCAGAGAAGAGCTACAAGCAGGTCAGAGGTCTAGAGAATGTGACCTGAGGGGAAAGAACATTTGTTTATTCTTACTGAAGAACGAAGATTGTGGGGAGACATGATAACAGCTTTCAAATATGCAAAAGGATGTTGCAAAAGGGGAAGTAATAATTTCTACTGTGGATAGAGCAAAACAAAAATGGGCTTAAACTATCAGCTGGTACATTTGAGTTAGACACCAAGACTTATTTTATAATGGTGAAGATAGCTAGGAACAGGTTATCTCAGAAGTTTGCCAAATATCTTGGTCAAAAACTAGAATCAGGGATGCTTTATGACTATGTGAAGAATGCTTTAGAAATAGTTGATCCTGACCTGGAACAGAAAGGTGGCCTCTTTAAATCTTCTTCATCTCTCTTTTCACAGCTTTATTTTGTCTTATTCTATGAGAATCATACAATGATACAACTGACAAACATCTCCAACAGACACTTCGATTTGTAAAAGAGATAATGACAACAGGAAAAAAGCACCATGATTATTTGTTTGAAACCAGAGCCTCTAAAGAAATGAAATGCCAACAGTTCTTTTGCTTAAATATATTGGGATATATTGGGATTTGCTTAAATAAATTGGGATATATTTTAATGAATTATCTCTCCATGATTCCTCAAACTCTTGCAATCATGAGATATTTCATAGGACAAAAGGTATACCCTAAATTTATGAACAGGTATCAGTTGATCAGATTTTGTGCAGCCATGCGTATGGGCTTCTATAGAGGACAGAGTTTCATGCTCTTTTGTAGGTCAGGTATCAGAAAAGAGACAATTATCTGGCCAATTTGTCCTTATACATGATGGTTTGTTTCTCTGAATGTCTTTTTAGCCCACTTATTAAAATGGGGTAATAATACTCAGTGTCTCCAAACTCTGTGCCCTGAGCTGAAGGGTGGAAATACAGCTCTCACTTCTGATGTGGAGAAAGAAGACAGTGCTTTGAAACTGTGTAATCTTTGGTTTGAGAAAACAGTAAAACTCCAGGCACCTTCCTGCCATGGTAGAAGGTTACACTCTTATGATGTCAAAGGGTAATGTTAGAAATAAGTATCTTCAGATTTAAAGCTAAGCACAGTGGGTAACAAACAGTGTCTTTAATGAGTCCACTTAATGGGGTCTTCTGTACCATATAAAAATACCCTTAATGCCTCTGCCAAACTACTAAAACTGTAATTTAAAATCAAATACCCAACTGCTTTCTGCGTTATCTTTAACCCCAGTATCATGGGTTTTCCTGAGCCCACTTGTGTGCATACACGTAAGCATATCTTGCAAACACTTGCAGAATCATGGCCAATGTAGAAACATGATTTTTAGATGTAGCATAGATATAATCATAGTTTAGATAAAAGTAATTGATCATAAAAGTATTTGTTAACACAAAAACCACTGTCAGCTCTGCAAACACTTTCTGGGTCAGTAATTCACTACTACAAGTCGTGGTCTGTGGTTTTTGCTGAATTTGTTTCAACTGTGCAAAGGCCTTATTTTGCAGACAAGAGAAATGAGGGTCATCCTGTTTCTGTCAGTTTTTAAACTGTAAGGCAACTCAGCTGAGTTTTTAGACCAAAAAGCCCCAATGCTGTAGAAATAAAGCCATTGCTTTAACAGTGGGGATCTGTGGGTTTGCTCTTTTGTAGTGGAGTCATTGCTGACAACAGTAAATTGATGCTTTCAATCTCTTCCCCAACCAGAATTTTGGTTAGAAACTTTGAATTAGTTTAAATAGCAACTGGTTAGAGACTTATGGACAGAGGAGCTGTGTCTTTGTCCTGGCCTTCCTCTGCATTGGAAGGCATTTGCAGAGAGAGAAAAACCTGTTCTGTTTGGAGAATGAGCAAAGACAAACAGCAAATCTAAGTATCCCCTTCCTCCTGCAGCCTTGAGCATACCTTCTGAAAACCTGAGAGGACAGGTGATTCCCCAAAGGGGAATCCCCAAAGGGGAATCCTGTTGAAGCCATGTCATAGGTTAGCAAGCATAGTCCCAGAAAGGATGTCCTTGCTAAGGGGTGCTTACAGTTTCCTCTGGGAACTGATAGAACCTATCAGCTGGCCAGTTTGAATATGGACAATTCTCTAAGCCACTTAAAGTTGTGATCACCTCTGTGATCCACATTTAAGAATAGGCAAACTCCCCCCCAAGCTCTCTCTCATTTCCGGCGCTGGCACAGGTGGCTGCGGGCCCCGAGTGGGGGCCAGCGGGCCCGGCCAGGCCCTGCTCGGGCCAGGCCAGGCCGGGCTACGGCCATCCTGGAGTCGATGGACCTGTTCCACCCGTGGAACCCCCCCCACTGCCTTGCCGTGGGCAGCCGGAGCGGCTCGGCTCTCCCCCTCTCCACTGCGATAAGAAAAATTCAACATTCCAGCTGCAAAGCTGCAAGGCCAAGGTGAGATTAACCCTTTTATTGCTGTGAAGAGCTGAAAACCTGAGGGAAGAGAGAGAGGAGATGCTTAAAGCTGAAATTCTGTTGTGAAGCTATGATATATCAGAGTATCCTGCTGTAATTTCATGAAGATATGGGGGGGTGGAGTGTTCAATTCGTGAGCAGAAGCACCTGCGTTGAGATAGGCAGATGCTGACGCAGCTGTAATTTCATGAGAAGTTGGACAGGGAGAGATGAACCAGATGAGGACTTTTGCTCCAAATGGGGAAGGAGAAAACCTCAGTCCCTAGAGATGCTCCCAGAGATAGTCCTAAAGATGAAGATGATGAAGACCCTTTGCTCCCAGGGAAGGAGAAGGGCCTCTGTTTTTGTTGCTGAACGGCTCAACCTTAAAATTGTACCCCAAAAAACTTCAAGAGTGGACCCTCGAAAGCAGTTGCGGGAAAAGCTGCAAGTCGGGGGAAAGGACTCACACGCAGGCAGAGAGACTCCTCTTCCTAAATGGACTGAACAATATTTGGAAGTGGGCGGCTGTCTCATTGTGATAATGTTTTCATAGCATGAGCAAGAAGAGACTTCTCTTCCTAAATGGACTGAACAAGGTTATTATGGAAGTGGTAAACAGACTGAACATCTTAAGGGTTGTCTTTTCACATTGTCAGTGGGAGAAGGGAGGAAGGTGGGGGGAAGGAGGAGAGTTCTGAAGGTGGTATAATTTTTTTTTCTTCTTTTAGGTCTGTTAATAAACTTCTTTATATTCTTTCAAGTTTGGTGCCTGTTTTGCATTTCTCCTAATTCTTATCTCACAGCAGATAAACAGTAATGAGTATTTTGGACCAAACCACTACATTAAATTGGTGTTTCTGCCCGGTTACAAACCGAACCTGCAACAAGCCAAAAGGAAATCCTTATGGACACCAAGAAAAGAAGGTTGAACATTAAAAGTAAACAGATATTACCATACTTTGGTTGGGTTTTTTGGGGGGGGTTCTGTTTGTTTGGTTTATGTTGGTTTGTTTGTTTGGTTGGCTTTGGGTTTTGTTGTTGTTGGGTTTGTTGGTTTGGTTTTTTTTTTTTGGTTCTGTTTGGTCGGTTAAGGTTTTGGTGCATGTTTTGTTTTTTGTTTGGTATTTGTTTGTTTTGTTGATGGAAGTTTTCAGACGAATGGGATTATTGTGGGAAAGACTGTGTAGGTTCAAGGAATTACCAGTTAGCTGGAGACCATACTTCTGAGGAAAACTCCTTAAATATTTTAGAAATTAACTTATTTTTTCAAGTTTTCCTTAAAAGGAAATGAAATAAAGACTAGCCACATAATTTTTGACTGGTATATGATCACCCCATTTGAAGAACTATTCCGAGGTGAGCAAACAGGTGAAGGTTTGCTGGGAGTAGGAAAGCGTGAAAAAAAATTCAGTTATCCTCTTAGTAGGACCATACTAAGACCATGTAGCTTTTACTCTGGGGTATCATTGAGCCTTAGAGCTACTCCCACCAGTCCAGCTTTCTCCCTGCATGGAACATGGCCTACTGCTACGTGGGGAGAAGAGTTCAGCTCTTCTAGTAGCTTAAGTCTAAGCTCCTCCTCCAGACTGCTGCACATTAACCAAGGTAATACTTGTCTCATGACAATTCTGAAGAATTCCACGTGCAATGCCAAGATGCCAGCAAACTTCTCGTAGCAATGTGTTGCAAGAAACAGCCATCAGTCTCCTCCAGAGAAACTGTGCTCTGTGGCTATTGTTACTTTCAAGGGAGGGTCTGCTAACTGGAACATTTCTTTGCAGCACAGAGAGATGTGGTGTGGTGTTGCAAACACAAGAGGCAGAGCACTTCATTTTCCATCCCTTTTCTTTCCAAGACTCTGACCAGTGCTTGAAGAGGACACGCAGCCCTTTTAAGAAACTAACATTTTATAATGTGACATTGTTAATCTTCAAAGCAAAACCTTGCTAAACACTGCATCAGCTGCTCTGAAAAATGTTTATTTCTGGGTTTCAAATCCTTTGCAGCTGGGTGATGCTTCACAAATCATCTTCATGTATAGAAATGCTTTGCTCTTCTAAAGTTTCTCCCTTCTAAGTATCTCAAACCATTTTACAAGCAAGTATTAATATCACTTCAACTCGGCCCCTGAGTTAGTTACACACTCACATTAGGCTGGGTAAGTACACAGCTAAAAGAAATGTTCTAAAACACTGACTAAGTATATGCATTAGAGATGGAAACACTCTGTTAAGAGGCTGCCTGGTTTGCTGCCTTGTTCTGAAAGCATGTATTATTCAAATGTGGTATAGTTTCTAATCTCAGCCTACCCTGATTTTCCACACCTCTGTCAGTAACACTTCCATTCTATCACTCAAAAAACCCTCTATTTTTTGTTTCACAGATTCCAACTAAAACACTTTATAGTAGAAGTCAGTCCCTGCTCAAGCGTAGCTTTTCTGTTGTCAGAAGCTAAACATGCTTTGTCACTGAGCTGCCCTTGAAGAAAATGGTTTTGTGACCACCTGATCAGGCTATTTCTTCATTATCATATCAATTAGAATGTCATGGATAAATAAATGAAAGATCGAAGTGTGTAAAGAAAAAGCTGTTTCAGAACAAAAAGGGGAGGTGTAATTTTCTATTTGGGTAATGATTTATTCATTGAAAAGATTATCAATGGGCACCTTGAACTTCAGCCTATTGCTGACGTTTTCCAACATCTGTGTAACTGTGATAAGAAGTACTCAGCTATCTTTGCATGGTATTTTTCTCAATGAGACACCTGTCATGAACTGTGGATCTGTATACCTAAGCTGTACCACACTGCAGGAGTTACTATGTCCTGCTCAACACAGCAAGTCAAATTCATCTGGAAATTATCTGGTGTTTGTAGGCAAAAAATTTTCATTAGGTTTCTTGGCAGATGTTAAAGCAGTTCTAAAAATGAAGAAGTTTGACTTATCTGATCATTTTTTATATGTGGAAGATGCAGTTTGATGTACAGACTACAGAGTTTAACCCATGTAAAGCCCATAAACATTAAAATTAGTCATTCATATACTAGGTCTTTAGTTAGTTCAGTGAGAAGTAGACATTATCTAGTGCTGTTACTTAATTCTTTGTAAAGAGTGGCAATTTGAAATATATCTGATGAAATGATATTACTGTGATATGAACAGATTAACAATGTGTCATCTGATATGTCTGCTATTACACATAAAATATTCCCCTGTATTTTCAGATCTCCCCTGGGTCTAAGAAAGAGCTTCTTTCCACATCAGGTTTCTAAGAGCTGGGCAAGGTAATCATTCTGGCTGGGCTGCACAAACATTCTGCCTATGAGCTACAATGAGACAGCAGATAACAACTTGAAAGAAAAGCTAATACTAATTTTAATTTTCTTTCTTAACAGCAAGGATGTTAAGACAATTATCAGGATGCAAAATGAACAAAAAAGATTTCTGCTAGAAAAGCGTCTTGGAAGGCGTTGTTCTAGGAAATCTATTTTCTGTCATTCCAACTATCAATCTGAATTCCCTTTGTTTTGGAAACATCAGTTTCAAGTACCCTAGAAGAAATTCTTGGCAATAACTGTTATTAAGAACACATTAGCTAACAGCAATGTCAGTTCTTCTGATTTTACAAATGAAAAAATAAAAGGCAAAATAAAAACCAAAAAGAGTTTCCATTTGAAATACATCTCTCCCAGCCACTGAGGTAAAATCACTTGGAACAGCAATGATAAGGGTTTTTTGTTGTAGGCATTGTAAACACAATTTTTTAATTTCACTTAAGAACATCATGTGCTACAGCAGCAGAAATTGTTATGTCAATGATAATAACTCTCAATTTTTCAGTCCCACAGCAAAACACAGAAACATTCTATTTCGTGTTTTCAAACACAGGCACACAAAGGCTAAGAGAGATTTTTCCCACAAACAGCTCTTGCAAGAAAATTTTAATCTCTGATGATAAATCAGAGTGTTTTAATGATTAGCATGTTGCTTTCAGACTGACCGCCTTCTACTTGGTTTTCTGACTTGCCACTGCACAGGATTTTTTTCTTGTGAGATAACTAGATATGTGTCCAGCTAATGAAAAGAACTGACTGTCAGGCAAATAACTTTATGTTGAAATTATCATATTGAGTATCATATCTTGCACCCTACTTGCTCTTTTTTCATCCATGAATCACTTTTTGGATCCCTTTTATTTATTTAAAAAGAAGAAATTGCCCAATTACAATATGCTTGTTCAAGTCTTAAGTAAACAAACACGAGCATTAATACAAAATGTGATATAAGGAAGTATATACGTTTTAATGAGGTTTCACATAAGAACATTAGAAACTGGAGAAGCAAGAAAAATCCCCACCATCTGTCCTGTCTTGTGGTTTATCTTGTTCTTTTACTTATTTTTTAAAATTCTCCAGACTTCTCTAATACCAAATTAATATGATTTTTAAATTATTTTGATCTTTTTCTGCATTTTAAGCCGTATATTTATGATCCATAATAAAATACATAACCTGTGAATTCTTATTTTAGGGGTTAACTGAAGCGCTTGGAATTAGATCTTTTGAGTAAACCTTCAGAATTTTTGGGGAGGCGAATATTTAACCCATATTAAAAATGTCACAAGGGTAAACAAAATATAAATCAGCTAATTTCTCAAACAGCAAGAGGTTTGTTTCAGGGCCAGGATCAACAATATTTAATTTCAAATATTCCAGGAGGCAGTTTCTTTTCTAATGTGTATAAGTATCACTTTTTATAAAGGCATGCAGAACTTTACTGTTTTGGTTTGTTTTTTTAAGTGAATCCTCTAATGAAAAAAATCCAGCTTACTTGAGCTCTAAAACTTGTTATTGCAGGACGCCGAGATGGGATGTGCTGTGCTGAGCCCATATGATATCTGCTGAGCCTGAAGCCCTTGCCCAGCACAGACTAAGTACTAACTATACCAAGAGATTCAGTGTCAGGTAAGAAAGAGTATTTGAGTAAGGGGATGGCAAGAAAACACCGTGGTTTTGTGATCATCTAGAAAAAATTACCTGGTGAAAAAACGAGTGAAGTTACTCAAATGCCCACATTTCTCTCCTAGGCTATTTTCAGAGTGACTCTCACTTCCTGGTGACTCTGTGTCTCTGGTAGACTTTGGGGCACAGACAGGCTGAGCACATATTTGCTCTTTGCACCCACTGAATAAGAGTGACAGGATCTCCTGAACATATATGGACTCAGGAATACCCAATGGTGACCAGGAATGTTCCCCAGCATTACAGATGCAATCAGAGTAAACGCCATTTGGAACCACAAAATCTCAGCTAATTTAAGCTATATCCTTATTTGAATGTTCAAATGGAAAGGAAAGCTTCAGATTTTTTTCTTAAAATAACTTCTGCCTCCTTCTTCTGAACATTCTTTCAGTCACCTCATCTCCTCTTGCTCCCAGACTACGTGCCATACTGTTTAGACTTCACTCAGACACTAAAATGATCTATTTTCTTTTGAACTCACTTGTCTTATATTTCCTCCTAATTTCACAATGTTAATATCTGTGGACAGAAGTCTTGCCACCATCAGCCAGACCATTTATTTCTGTTTCCTGGTATTGTTTTTGTCCATTATTCTGAAATGGCTAAAGTCCACTATGACTCACAAAATATCCTATAATAGGTTTATTCTAGAAGGACTGTAATCAAAAGTTTTCTGATAAACAAATGCTATATTGAATTTACTTCATGGACATATTGAATTTCTTTTTTAAATAGTGCTTCAAGAGCAATATAATTTGAAATAAATGATGTAGAGGTATTTTTCATTGCCCAGTCTCACAGGAACATTTATCAAAAGCTTTACACAGATAACCTGGTAAAAAGAGTGAGAATTTCATGTCTGTACATTCAAGCAGATGTAAATGCTTTCAGAATGAAGTAGTGGTATCCTGATGTAACACAATGTAACACTTCTGAAAGTTATGCTTTGCAACGCCAATGTCCTAGTGGGTTTCCCCCTTCACCCTCCCAAGGAAAAACCACTCTCTGCTGTTATGGTGAACTTCATGCAAAGCTTGGACGGAATCTCAAAATGGATGTCATGATGAACGTTTTAAGGATGAGGGGACTTATGGTTTGCTCAGATAAAGAACATTCTACCCAGGCTCTGCACAGAGGAGAGACTTTTTTTTTTTCTCCAGGGCTCAGGGTACCTCACTCACAGTCCTGGACCCTTTCCTGAAAGTGGATGTCTTGAAGAGAAATCATTCTCTTCATTGAATTTGTATGTGACAAAAAAGGTGGTGATTAGGGTCATCATCTAATGAGATTCTAAAAAAATTGGGTTTGATTCTTTATTTAGTGTATTAGTGCACCTTATGCCTTGCCATGGGGTGCCTCAAGCCTGAGCCAGCTCTGGCTAGACGCACAACCAGCTAGGTCCCTATGGCACTGTGTCCAGGAAATTTACCTTTCTTTAGAATGAGGTGTGTTACCTAGGAACAGCAGTGCCCTGGCTTTTGGCATTCAGAGAATATCTCTGCTGACTGTGTGGTATGCTGTATAAAATAACCTTGAACTTTTATTAAAGTTGTACAAGGGTTAAAGGCACAAACATGTGCAAAGGACATCTCTAACATTGCTCTAGAGACTCTGTATATAAGACACTGTATTTACCATAGCTAAGATTCTTTACTGTAGTTTAACTACAGGTGACAGTTCTTGCTTGTTCCTACTGCAAACCCTTCCCAGAGAACATTGGAAGACACACTGTACCAGCTGCACTCAATAAAAGCATCTTTCTTATAAGCAGTCTTGCTGGCATTTAAAAATAACGCTGCTTCTACTTGCTTGGAAATGCCAATATGCCTTTTGAGAAGACAGAAGGGAAAAACATTCATCTGGACTCTATGCTGTGCTGGTCATATACAAAGGAGGGAGTGATCCGGTGACCCAGTGTTGTGCTTCTCACAGTCTGTGTTTCAGCTGATGCTGAGCAGAGCTCTCACTGCACTGGGACTGCATGGCAGGCAGTGGGCTTTCCACACCATTCAGGGAAGGGTGCCACAGTCACACTGCAGGAGATAACAATCAGCTTGCACTGTCTACCATCCTCATTGCCTCAGGGACAAATTAAGGTGGTACATGGGACAGCAGTGGAGGAGAAAGGCTGAAATTCTTGGCTGTTCTGTGCTGTACTTCCCTCTTTTGGAAGCTGAAATTAAATATATGCACAGCAACATTTGTGTTCAGTGGCAGCTATGGTTTATATCATATACACTAGACAGTCTTCTAAGGAATAGAGCCTACAAGTATCAACAAGATTTCTATGAAACACCCATATACTCAACTCCAAGTATTCATAAAATCATTTGACTTAAAAAACAATAGTATATTTAGGGACTGTCATGTAGTGAACTTTTATTTTGAACCTTTGGAGTGCACATGGTTTGAGCTCTCAGTCTTGTAACAGCAAGAGCTGGAACCACTTAAAAAAACAAACCTAGATTCTCTCATGATCACCTGACTACAGATGTGGATTAAGAAAAATCCCAACTAAAGTATGTTTTAAGCTTAGAGCCCTCCATTAATCAAAGCTGACTACCCTGTCACAGTGTCTATATATATAGTAGATCTCCGTGCCAAATTTGCACTCCAAACACTTGCAAAATGCAATGTACTATAAGCACTGCCCTCTCAGTGCTGTTTCTTCTCTCCACTTATTATTAGAGGAGAACATTTTTGTTTAAGTTTGAAAATAAATTAGTGATTCTCCTGTTCCCTTTGTATGCTAGGACCCACTGGAGGGCAAAAGAGAGAAGTTTCACCACAGCTAAAAGAGTCTGAACAGCAACAGAATAAAGAATAATGAAATCTGCATCCAAAAATCCAATCTTCTATTTGATTTATCTACTTAAACATTATATCAACCCCTCTGAATTTCTAAAGGTTAGAGAATGGTGAAAGTTTCAAACTTAATATTCCACAGGATGATAGATGAACTTCTTTACAACGACAGCCCCAAAGAAGTCAGTTACCGCACCTGAAACCTGCTGCATTTCTTCTATCAATATCTAGTGCTACCAGTGGGAAGAGAACAATTACCAATGCTCCTTAGAAGCACAAAAAGAAAAGGATGTAACATAGCAATTATTATACAAGATGTCTTTTCACTTACAAATGAAACCTGAATGAAAAAAACCCCAAGCATTAACTTGTATTGACCTCCTTGCCAAGTTATCAACCCAATCAGACAAAAACACACAGCCTGAGAATATTAATAGAATTTTCCTGTAGAGTTTTATACCCAATGATGTTGGATAAATTGCTGGCAGAATATTTTTAAGAAACACCACAGACTGTACAGGAAAATCGAGTATCTAGATTTTAACTGATTTCCAGCTTCTAGCCACTTCTGTGTTTAGGACAAACAGGGAGAAGCTGGGGAAGCTCTCTCAGATACAACCTGACCTGTGCCTGACCAGATCTTGATTCACTAAAGGCAGTTAACACCAGGGAATTTTCTGTGAGATTGTTCTTTGTGATTGCTTCCTGAAATAATTATACAGAAATAGAATTCAGACCTGCACTTGCCAAAGTAACGTTTTTAGAGCTGAACATGAAAGGCTTCACCCTAACCTCTAAATTTACTTCCCCTCCTACTGAAATAATTTTGTTTTCCATCAAGTAAGTTTGTGAGAGAAGAACCTTTCCAGATACCATAAATCAACTAATCCAAAGGCTATGCACAAAGAGAAAACAGGCAGTATGGTTTGCAATCCACTTCCTCATGTTTGCAAACATGTCTCAATATGTCCATCCATCTAAGGCTGTAGAGGGAATACTACAGGAGACAGCAGCAATGCTTCAGGGAACACCTTAAATTATGTCACTCCAAGCCAAGGTCCATCAACTTCATACTTTCAAAGCAATGTAAATCCTCAAATCTCTCTATTATTTTGGAGGATTGAAGTTTTATCTATAAACACACATCCACCATTTTTGACACTCCAAAATGCTCCACAATTGTCCTTGAGGTTATTCTACATATGCTCCTGTAAACCCAACTCTACTACAGAAAAGGGTCCTGTTCACTGCAAACTATCAAGAAACTTGAGAGTGGTTAATTTCTACCTTTGAGCTGAAAGTGTGGTGTATAAGTAGTTTCAGTAACTTCACAAAGTTTCAGAAATTCTTTAGCAGAGTCAGATCTGAGGGTCACATCTCTTCTACCTCCCAGCCCTCACCTGTACCAGCACCAGCTTCTCTCAGCAGCTTGGCTCAATGCCAACTGCTAAATATCCTGATTGCTGTGAGATTCATGCATTTCCCCATAGGTTTTCTTCTCCTTCCACAAGAAGCTGGGAGATTCAAAGGCTAGTATTTACAGAGGGATATACAGCCAACCATCCTTCCAGGTTCAGTGTAATTACTGGTACAAAAATGCCATTGTACCTTAGCGGAAAAGAGAGAGAGATCCAGTATCAGTGCAGAAAACAATCAGAGCTGGTGGCAACTGGGTTGTTGACCTTGATCTGTAGCTCTTCAGTTTCTCGGTCGCTTAGCTATTTGAGAAACAACTTTGCCTTTTTTAGGCAGCTACAGGCAGTCAGGTTTTCTCAGGGTAGAGCCTGTGCAGTGATCTACATGCAGCTGGGAAGCAAAGGACAAAGAGCAGTCTTCCCTTAACCTGAGATTCACTGAGCCAAAATGTGACAGAGCCAAAATGTACTGAATCTCTGGTTACAATGCGAGGCTTGACTATTGGCTCAGTTCTCTGTCCAGGACTGGGTAGAACTCAGTCCTCTCAATACTTGTTTTTCATCTTTCTGTATGTTTCTAGAATGTGTTCTGAGAGTCCAAAGCAAAAAAAGCTAAATTCTCTGCCTTCCTAGATTTTTTGTCCCTCCATTACTCTTTCCTTATTTGATTGTAGGTTTTGCCATAGCAGGAACTACCTTTATCTTACGAATTAAAAAAGACTCTTAATTACAGGAAAGAACAGTGAAAATAAATCAGCAAATCAATAAGGCTAAAATGTCTCAGTGTCATTCAGACCAGAGAAAAATAAAATGCCTGGAACACTGAATATAAATTTGCTTCTGTTATAGAACATTGGCGATCATATCCTGGCATTTTGTTATGGGTATCTCCATACTTTACGAGTTAAAAGGAAGTTAAAAGGAATAGTTCCTTTCTGGAGTCTCCAAAACTTACAGACTTAAAGACTGGCACCTATGAAAATTCCTTTGGGATTTAAAAGTGCTTGGAGGTAATATTTTTAATTTTTTTTTCCCCTGGACATTTTGAAAGTTTTAGTTTTATGGTTTTTGGGTTTGGAGTGGGTGTAGAGGTGAAGCTTTGGCTCTTGGAGGACATCAGTTTGCCAAGAAATTTCTCCAGAGATATTTTCTCCATTTCCCCTTAGGAAAGGCCTGCCAGTCACATAAGATCAGCAGGTCTTTCACCCAGCACCTTAGTGCCACAGCTCTCTTCTTTCTCTCTGCTAGGGTTTAGCATAGCTCAGCACAGCTTTTATCTAGACTATCAGTAAAATGTTGACCAAAAAAAAAGCTAATCTGATCATAGTCTCCAAGAGTTCTGATGCTTGTGTCCATCTTGATGCTTGTATCTGTCATAGCCATACACAGACAGGGAAATAATGTAGGGAGGCATTTTCTGAAGCAGACACAGAAATTAAATATTCAAGTTACACTGGGTCTCAGTGACATTTGGAAACATAGCTGTATTTTACTCCTCAAAAAATCTGTCTTTACATCTTTCTTCTTCCCTGTTCTGGAGGCATGATAAATATTTTCTAATTTCCATGTCTTGTAACTTCATTGTAAGATCAGAATTAAAATAGCTGCCCTCTCTTTTCAACTGAGAAAAAAATGTCTCCCCTTGCCCTTCACAGTTTTTCTTCATATCACCCAGAGCATCTCAATGTTACTACAAAATAGTTCCAAGTATCTTTGGTGTCTTAGGTTGGTGGTTTCTTTGAAGATACAGTATACGTCACCAAGCTTCCAGGTAACATTCCAAAATAGGGGCAGACCACAACACAAAGTGAATTTTTCACTGGACAGGTACTATATAATTTTAACTTGCAGTTCAAACTGTTCAGGAGACACAGTCTATGGTGACAGCACTATTAGAGTTCATCCTTGCTCTCAGCTGGAAGAAACAACATAGACAGAAAAAATTAAGGTGATCAGACGTGATCTGTGTCTGTCATTTAAACAGTGGAACCACGCCTAATGAACCTCCCTGTGATGCTTTAAAAATCACTGCTCATTTTATATTCATTCATTTGAAATAGAGAACTGTTAAAGGAATTTTTGGGTTAACACATTCATATTTTTGCTGCAAACTTACCAAGACATTCTTAATTTGAGTAGTCTGAACAAGAAGTACAGGCTTATTTAAAAAGCTTTAATATAGACAACGAGGCAAAACAAATGCATACTCTTGTAATTTTTTTACATTACTGATCTACTGACAGAGAGCACCATGCTACTCAGCAGCTCTGCTCATTGCCTGAAGCTTCATTCTCATGCAGCCCCACTGACATCTGCTTGTGGAATATGATGCTGATTGCTGTGAACAGAGTACAGAATCTGATCTTTCCTAATTAAGATACATAAGAAGGAGACACAGAAAACCTTTCCCTCCTGACATGCCAATTTTCAGTGTCTCAGGTTCTATGCCATTGGGCACAAATCTGTTAGCAGCTCAGCAATGATGTGGCTGGCCAGCCCCAAGGACTGTACTTCTCTCCCTAACAGATCTTCATTCTGGGAATTCAATTTGTCAGTCAGATATTACAGAGAAAACATTCTAAGCCCCCACTCTGTCAGATATACAACTTAATTCTCTGTTAATACTTGCCTGTACACTTCTAACCTTCCCTGCTGCCTCTTCAGTTGGCTTTTTTTCCTGTTGTGTCAGTTTTGCATAATCTGTCATGGGAGCTTTGAGGCCTCTGCATCAATTAGGAATTCTGCTTCTCGATTGAATTAAGCACTTCCTAGCAGAGATTTCCTCATCATTTCGTTTATAAAAGCCTTATTATCTTGGCAACTTTCACCACTCAAGTGTCCATAAGAAATAATACAACCATTTAAGCAAGATTCCCTTCTTATCTCAGATGTAAGCACCATGATTCATTGCATTTTAGATAAACACTGCTAATTCAAACCAAGTTTTTGTTGGATCCACGTACAGTACATAATTTACAGCAACAAACAACTACAGCATTACTTTTATTCATGGATATTAGCCAGCACCATCTGGCTTTATCATGATTACCTAGACTTTGTAGGGTTTTCTTGCCCTTCCATCAAATGCAGGTGAGGAGGTTAAAAGGGCCCTGATCCATTGCAGTCATCTGTCATGGGGAGAAAGAAACATTTCTATGCCTTCAACTGTACATCCCCATTTTCACCATATCTTGGCCTGCTCTCCCTCACTGCGGTTGAAAGAACTGTTAACTCCTGTGTGTCATAAAGACAGACACTTTACAATGGTTTGGGAACCAGGAAATGTATTACTTTGCTGCTCAATTATATGCTACAGTGAATATGTCAAAGGAAGTACTCAAGTATTTGGAAGTTTACTTTGACTCATCTCTTAGCTAGTCAGCTAAAAGCTAACACTAAGAAATACAGTCTTTTGTTTCCCTCCCCATCAGCAATCTTGACAACCTCTAGGGTTGCTTCTGGTCTGTTTCCATGCAGAAACAATCTCAGGGATTTCAAAGAAGTTCTGGTTTTTTTCTGTGTAAAGAAGATCAGATACATGCATATATCCAGTAACACTGGACATTACTACAATTATTTAAAATCTGAAGGTGCTTCAGAAAAGTAAAAACCCAAATATTATCTTGCTCACAAGAAATAACAAATGAAAGTAACATTCCTACACTAGTGAAAATCCCAAGGACAGAGAGTGCAGCATAGGGTTTACTCTAAAATTTTGTATTGGTCATTTAAAGCAATTTTCCATTGGCTTGTCATAATGGTTCTCTAACAGAGACAAAATAATCTTTCTGGATAAGAAAATAAAAGCAGGAAGAACTTACCCAGTTCTTTACACAAAAATAACTAAAATAATTGTCAAGTTCAAGGCTTTCATTCCTTTAATTACAATGAGAAATGCTACTGAAACAGGATAAACAACAGTGTTTTCCTGGGTTATTTTTTTACCCAGTTTTTAGAGCAAAGTGGTCACATTACCGTTAGAGTTCTTAAAATGAGATAAACCAAATTAACAGCCCACTGTCACAAAAAACTAAGCCCCTGTTCTCCAGTCAGGAAAAGCTCTAAACAATGCCACACTCTGTATTTGGGATAAATTTTACTCTACTCACAGAATAGAGAATATCACAGAAATAAAACAGAATATCACAAAAGTACTAGTTTTCCCAAACTGTGTGTGCAAATTGCAAATTGTGGCTGTGCTTAGAGCTCACTTCTCCCTTTGTATGCAGGAGCAGAGGATATGGTCTCAAGAAGGAAGCTTTTCTTCCCCAGATATAAAAATGCATGTTGGTAAATTCTGTAGTAGGGAACATGCCTGCAGTTTAATCCATGAGGGATAAGGCTGACGTGGTCCCATATTGCACATGTACTACTCAGTACAGCCTCTAAATTTTGTGAATTTTTGACACGGAAAGGAAAAAAAAAACCCCACAAAACAACAGAGAAGTGTGGTGTTCAAAGTGCCAATAGAAAGAAAAGAAAATGTTTTCTGTGTAAACTGCTTGATGGCTTGAGAGCCTGGGACAGAAGCAGGCACTGATGAGGAACTATGAAATCCATGTCGTCTACACCTGTTTGTTCAGCACAAATTAAGCTGCCTTGGCTAGTGCATGAATACTTCTTAAATGAAAAATAATCTCTCATATATCTTTAAACCAGAGAAATGGTAATTTTGGTTAATTTTATAGGTGCTGTAGTCTCAGGAAAACTGAATGCTCTAGTTGGCATTGTTTACCATTTTCTTTTTTTTACACTTAGGAAGAGAAAGCATTACACTCAAAGACCAAGTATAAAATGTAAGCTCAAAGGGTAAAAATCAAGTGTGACTATCATCTGTAATTCTTGGGGAAAGGCTAAGGAGGAAAAAGGTTATTTTGAGGCTTGTAAATAAATTATTTTTAATAAACAAGGCCATAGTCTCAGGTCCATAAATTATCAAGGAAGCTATTCCTTCAGCCTGGATCATGTCTCTGAGAGAAAAAACATAAATATTCATAGCATTGGTTATGAAATTCTTGCAGAAGCAAATTAAGAAAGTTGGCAATTGACTTGCTCTTCTCAGTAATGCACTTGCTCCAGGGAATGGCTGGGCTAATCCAATACTCAGTTGATTAACATATTAGCAGCTGCCAAATGTCTTTTCTCAAGGCACTGGGACTTTCTGTATGTGTACCAAGACTGGAAGGGACATGTGTGCCATCTTGGCATCTCAGGTTCAGTAATGAGAGCAAATCTCGGGGAAAAAAAACCCAGTTTCTTCTCATCTGCTTCTGAAGATTTCATATATCCACTTGAGATTTTGAGAATTCACTCATGGAAATTTAACACCTGCAGTAAATACATGCTTATATTCACATCTGATATGCATTTGTCTGTGCTTAGACAATAAAGCTATTAATTTATCCAGATATTGTATCTAGTAATCACCAAATGGACACACATTTGATATGAAAAACTGGCCTTTAAGGATGAATAGTGAGGTTAGGTGGTATCTGTGAAGATACTGTGAAATCCAATCATATTTTGTATAACAGTAATTTACTTCATGCTTTCACAAAAAATTTGGCTGTTATCTGATAATTAGATTTGAAAAAATAAATAGAAGTAATTAATTGATCAATTAAGTAATTAAATGAGTCATTTTTATAAGAATTTCTACCTGGGTTAATATTCTATACAGCTGAAAAATCTTAAAACCAAGACTAGGCTCCACAAGAAGAATATTTTTCATTAGTGTTTCCTCTCTTTCTTCTCCCTTTTAAGTATGTTAAAGAAGGATAAAGGATTTACCTTCCAAATTTAACTTTTAGTTTAAAAAAATCAAAAGTGTAGATGGAAGCCTTTCTTCTTACCTAGTAATGGTCCTTTTTATATGCTACATATATGGAATTTTTATATAGTTAACAACTTAAAAAAATTCCAAATCAGGCAGATTTTTCCCAGCTATGGTCTCTGTTAAAAAGACACCATGCAGTGGAAGGAAAATGGATAAAACTGCATTCCAGCACCATTATCCCCTTCCCTATGACACCAGCCTAAAAATCGCTTTGTATATTTTGACATCTTTTTTCCTTTCTTTTGGGATTTTGTTCCACTCACTGCATTATCTAGTTTATGCATCAGAATTTCTGTATTATCTAAAAGATCTAAACATCTGTGTCTTTCTTCCCCCCCCCCCCCCCCCCCCCCCCCCCCCCCCCCCGCGCTATATTATAAATAAGTTACTTACTGGGTTAAATATTATATTTCCAAATGATTATACAATATCTGAATGATAGGTCTGATTTCACTCTTTCTCTGAATGCAATGTTTGCAATCACTCCAAAATAACTGTCATTAGCCATTTGGAAAAAGCAGAGTCAGTGTACACACTGCTGCTTTCCCACTCAGTACTCTTAATTGCATCTATCTGTAGAGCTCTGCAGCTTGCAATCCTTAAATCTGAAGGCCAAAAACCACCCAAACCCACTTGCATTGAGAGCAAGACAAAATGTATGACATACATCAGACAGGAGTGAACAGCGGAATTATTAATACTTTGGGAATTGTTGACACAAGTTCAACTCTGATGGCAGGAAAACAAAAGAAAGGTAGAAACAACACTCTTTCTTCTACACAACTTTCATTGTTAGTATTTGATTTTAGACTCCCTGTACTAAGCAACTTCTTACCTGTGTTTCCTTTTTCTTATCTTGGATTATGAACTTCCGAATGCATTTGAAAACTAAGAAGTCATCTCTTATCAGAGGGAGAGAGGACAAGTCACCATCTGGAAGAAACAGCTGGCTTGGATACATACAAGAGTGCCTTGTATCAGGCACTCAGTGAGTGTACAAGCCCAGCCACAGCTTCACAATCCTCACCTGCCCTCTATAGTTTGTAAGGAGGTTTCACACACAGTAGACTGAGTTGTACAAGATGTGAATTTGCAAGAAAATTTGAATGACTGTGAAGAGACTGTTGTTGCCATTTGAAGCAGAAATGCATCACCTGCTACAGCTCAGTTTCTAAACAACTGCATATTGTTATATGACAACACAATTTATGTTTTCAGACAAGAAAAATTAGTGACAAAATTTGGCAGATTAATTTTTGGTTCTGCATGGGCCACTGGAATGCATATTATTTCCTATGAATAATGAAGAGCAGTTTCAAGAATCTAAGAAACAAAATAAGCTTTGTAATTAATTTCCAGCCTGAGTTTGGTTCACAGGAGGTATGATGCAAACTCACGTGAACATTATTTGCCTCAATACAACTCCTCCTACAGTAATTTGCACATTCAAGGATCTATATGAGTCAGGTCATTTTTTCTTAATGAATAGGAAAAGTTCAGCTTGCTCCCATTCATTTCCACTGTTAGTGAAACCTTTTGGCTTTCTGTGCTCTTTTGGTCTGTATTGAGTATTATTTACCACTGGCATATCTGATTGCATCTGTGTGCTTTCTCTAGGTCATTTCTGAGTTTTCATGTGGTTACGACATTTTTCAGCGTATGAGTCACTGCAAGAAGTACAGTGTGTGCACTGGAGTCAAACCAGGAAAGGACAGCTGCAACTGATATCAGAGGAAGATACCAATTCTCATGACACTAAATGAACTAATATGGGGACTGTTCAGTTAATTACATAAAGTTAAACAGAAAAAAGCCAACATATGCAAAGATTAAGGCATTAGGCATGTTCATCTGTCACCATTCCATCTCTCTGAAAATAGGGTTACCATGGCTCTGTCTGAAATTTCCAAGGCTTTAGGGAGCCTGTCAGGAAGGCTCTACATATGGAAACAGGTTCGGTACTTGAGTTGCACAGTCAGCATTGCCTGTAAATATCCAGCTTACTCCAATTTATGTAAGCTGAATTGCCATATGTAGATATATGAATGACAACAGCAGATACATGGCAGCTATGGAAAAGCTGCTCTGACACAACCAGTGTGCATTTCAGTAATTAAGTGAAAACTTTAAAATCATGTGGGGGAAAGGTCTTGGGAAACTCAGACATACAATAACACTGCTTGGGAAAAACAGTAACCCTGTGTGAAGCATTACAGAGAAGAGTGTGCAGAGCACTTTCCCCTTTTCAAACATATGTGATTATTCTGCTGCAACACAAGTCATTAGGATGTAACTATCTGGATCAGTCAGAGATGATAGCACACACAGAGCCTTGCTTGGCCATGCTGATTACCTGGTAGAGCTTTTTCTCCCCAAGGCACAGCCTAGAAGGCTTTCTAATTACATCTCGCCTTAAGGACTGCTTCCAAGTCTGCATGGAGACAGTGACATTGGCTCTCTCTACGACACTATCCACACTCCTTCAACCCTCTCTAGGCAGAATTTGAACCCCCAAGGCTCCCATGCTCTCTTATGCCACAGCCCAGTCACTAACTGTGTGAGGTCATTTTCTGTGCCATACCTTTCTAGAGACCTGCAGCACAGGCCTCATGTTCTCTCAGACAGTTTGAACTGGAAAAACACACATTAAATAATAGTTTGGGCTGCAAAGCTGCAACACAGGACCCAGAATAGAACCAGAGGTTATGTTACTCTGACAAGAGTAGCAGCTGCAGAAGGTGTTATCCCTAAATAGTGTGAATACATGGCAGTCGCACCCCTTGGCCTCAGGCTCAGGGTCTGCTCGCTGGCACCCTTTATTCAGCAGGATCCTTTTGGCAGAGATGTGCACCTTCATACATTTAGAGGTCACCTACACCAACACCTTAATTTTGTACAAAATTAAGCTTATATCAAGCTTATATCCGTAAGCTCTCTTTCTGATCCAAACATATGTCCCTTTTTCCATTCTGGAAATTGCCTGAGCTATCCCACAAATAGTATGCCAACAGTGTCCTTCCAGGCAAGGATAACATCACTGTGGTGCTTGTACCCTGACCCTGTGGAGCTTCCCCTGTAGTCTGTGAGGATATTTATAAGCCAGTGCAGGTGTTGTGCTAGGGAGAAGCCAGGAAATCCTGTGTGCTCTGTCTTCTAGAAAGCCATCTGGTATTCTATGTGTGGGCAGTGTGAGTGTGAAAACTGAGTAAGATAAAAAAATTTCATTGAGCACTTACCTCTGTGCTCTGCCAGTGATGGGGTTTGTGGGATGCACTTGTCATGGCAAATTACAGCTTTGACTCAGTCAATCAACACATACAATGTTTGGAGACATTACAATTGAAAAACCATCTGGAATGTGTTGATTTTTTGTACTTGTTTTAAAATTTTTCATTGAATGTAATGTAATCTGTTCAGTAGAGTGCCACACAGATTTTACCATGTGACTAGACCAAATCTCTTTGAAGTCTAGGATATTTTTCAAAGCACAACAGAAAATAAGTATAATCCACCATTGAAAATTGAGTGTGCAGATTCTGAACACTGAAAAATCAATTTAAGCCATATTAGCCAAATGCAACAGAGAAAAGGCAAGAATATAACAAAGTCAATATCCTGTTTCAATGCTTGTAAGCATCCCAGTATATTTTAAAGGCATTTGAACTGTAACACTATTAAGAAATTAAGCCGTTTTAAAATTTGAGACAGAGGCATAGGGCAAAAAAAAAGTGTCCATAGAAAAATACATAGGATGTATTTTGTGGTATTTTGCAAGGAAATGATTAAAATTTAGTAAATCAACTAAACTTACTAACACTTACAAAAAACTTCACCTGAATTTCATTTGTGTTAGAGAAACATAAAATCTCTCTTCATCAGTGTACCATATATCACTAGTAATTGCAATAATCATGAGAACTTTCAATCTCTAACTGTTACAAATACTGCTGTTATGCTGATTTACTTAGGTCATTTCACTTCAGGCCATCCAGCTGACAGTAATTTCCATATGATCTATACCTCATAATTTTCAGTATTTCTTCTGCAATTGAAGTTTTTGTATATTCTTCCCTATATTTTTTCACAGAAAAACTGCTACAATTTTATGCCATTGCATTTCATGAAAAAACCTGTCCTGCAAATAGTAATCTCTCAGGCACGTGTAATCACAATGCAACCACCTACGTTTAAGTTTTCTCATTTTATAGTGCATTAAGTACAGGTAGTGTTAGCCTAGATAATAATAGTTAATCACTCAGGTTATGGACGATGTGAGGGATTTAGAAAGGGTCCTGGATAATATTATTCAACACACAATGTTTTATAAATAAATGAATACCAGTATTCGTTATAGAAAGGGATCTGATGATACGTATTTGCCATGTGAATTTTAGGTCTCAATTAGCTTGCTTTTGAGCATGCCATTCCACCCTAAAAAGCCTTCAAAAGCAGAACTAATGCACAGTTTTGTCTTTTCTACCATACTTTTCCCTATTTCGTCTTTTGTCAGCCATATTCAGAACCAGAAATGTTCCAGTTCAAAATCACACAACGTTTTGAGTCATTTTTATGAAAAAAAAAATTCATTTGTCTGAGACTAAACACAGCAATAGATTAAAATCATTTCTGATTGGGGGTGAAAGCAACATATCTGCTCTTTATTTTTGCTCTGGGGGTCACAGACCCATGGAAATTATCATCCCCTTCTCTCTATACACATATTATTGACAACTGGATAACGAGAGATCTGTCTTTAAAGTTCACGTAACATGTAAATTAGGGAAATATTACTGACAACTTTATTCTTCACCATCTTTTTCAATGGGAACTTTGCTTCCCGTAACGGAAGCACAGGACTTGGCTGGAGTGGTAATTCTCTCACTCTTAACAGGAGTGAGACATTCAAAAACTCAGGTCCACTCCCTCCACACTTGATGAAGGAAACACTTATTAAATTAATGGATAAATTAAAAAAGAGAATCTCTTTTATTTTCTAGAATCCCCATTTTCTAAATAAACACCAATGGGGGAGGACTAAATAATGTTATACCTTTCCTATTTTACTGAGGATCAGCTGTGTTTTCCTAATTCCCTGCATGAATCAACAGTTATTTACTTCACATCCCCTCTCTATTTGAATTCTTCAGAATTTTCTAAAGTATTTTTATTGTAGCAGCACAGTGACATGGTCTCACTTACTCTCTGGATAGGGAGTATCATGGGGCCTGCTCTGGTCCAAATCTTACCTCTGCCCACAGTGCTTCATACCAACATTCCAGACTTAAGAGGATACAGTCCTTTTGAAAAGTGAATTTTCTGTTACTTAACTTCCCTGTCCCTACTTGAATTAGGTCTCATCTTAACAATAACAAAACCACTAATTTTTAAAAGAATATCCTCTTAAGCAATCTCATCAGCTTTCATTAAGGGGAAGTCACTATTTTCCTACCACCACCACTAAGTTTCATCTATTTTTAAGAAGAAAACACATACAAGATTCTTTTACTTGTTTGGGGCTTTGGGGTTTGGTGGTTTTTTTCTTTGTTTGGGGATTTTTTGTTTGTTTGTTTTGGGCTTTTTCTCACTTAGAATAGTACTGCTGCTAAAGTATTCTAATTAGAAGGTATTTCTTCAGTACATTTGCACTAAATACAGTGTGTTCCAGGCACTGTTTTCTGTGTCTTGACATAACTGCCAACAGATTGCAAAACTGCAATGAAATAAATTAAGAAACTGAAGAATACTTTAAAAGATACATATTTTTGCAGGAGGGCAGTGCCATCAACCAGTCTTTATACTTTATCCTTTATATAAAAGGATACTAAGTTCTACCCTAAACCAGTTCAAAAGTTAGAAATGTTTTATTAACATGGAGCTACATGATAGGGATATAGATTCATATTTTTAGAATAAAAGATTAAAATTATTTTTCAGCATGCCCATGGCTTCTGAATAATACAGATGGACATAAATGACTATAGATGCAGCCATGGTGCCAGATGAGTCACACAGAGAGCATCTGTGGAGGAGGTGAAACAGAAGCTTCACCCACTTGGCATCGTCCCAGGCTGAGGAGAGCTCCAGATGGCCTGTGTCTGCTTGCGTAAGTGACACAGGGAATAACACCCCCGGGGTGCCACATGCACATGCTTCTCCTGTGGCTTTTAGAGGCCACCAGAAGCATTTGCAGAAGACAGCACCTACTAGTGGACCATAAAATATCTAGTATTGTCCAGATATACCATCATTTGTCACCAAAGTGGGTTACTAAAGCATAAAAACCCATATGTGAAACAGTTCCCCCACCCCCAAGAAAAACAAGCAACAAAACCAAAACCCAGAAGGGAATCAGAGCAAATACTGGTTTTCAGAACTGTATTTTTTCCTCTAAATCTGAAGAGTAAATTAATATAACCACAATATACTTTCCTCAAAAGCAGACACAAAAGCCTTTCAAAACAATTTGGTTAGTGATCCAGAAAAATGGAGTAAACAGCAAACTTCTCTGAGTTCACCCATTTGAAAATTTGTCTTAGATTGCCCCATCATTTATCAAGCTATTGGGAAAGCGCAGGCATTATCTGCGTCAGACATAACACGAAACGACATTTATTATAAAGTGCATTTCAAATGAGAGACAGTCTGTCTTAGTTTTACAAAATAAAATCCTCTGACCACAGTATTTTGAAAAATATCTTGCAAATATCATCAAGATTTCTCTAAATTTACCATCATCCTGTCTTAGGATAAATTTTCTGGCTCTGATTCCATTGTACCAAAGAGTGGATATTTTTTGGTAAGTAATTGAAATTGCAGTGCTTAAAGTTTATTTTAAACTTTCTGATCTTTTCTGACTACCTGCTAACAACTGAGTTCTGTTGACATGCAAATGTTGAATAATAGTCCCACAAACTTAGCAATATAAGTAGTTTCTGAAAATAGACTGGTTTGTTTGTTTTCCCCCACACACCCTCTTGCTAATTTTCGGTGACACTCAGCCATGAAAACAGCAGAAACCCAAATCTGTAGGTGACTCTCCAACTTGAATGGAGCATTGTCAACAGAGAATATTTTAGTCAACAGAGAAATTAGAAAACAGGAAAAATGCAGTCCAGCATACCACAGAGGAGGCATTCAGTGTCTTGTATTGAGTGGCATGATTTTAGAAACCTGGTGGTCTGTTTTTACTTGCAAGTCAGAAGACCTTTCTCAGGTCATCCTTAGGTCGGGTGGCATCATCCTGTTAACAAACTGGCCTGCACAGAACAGCCACAACTGCAGACTTAGATTTATTGAAACTCAGCTGCCATTGTGTCATCAGTCTTATGCTAGCTTAAAGACAGTCTCTCAGATGTGATTTTGAACTACTTCATCTTCCTTTCTCCAGTGATTATTTATTGGTTAATTTTACAGAGACACACACTTTCAAAGTTTTTTAGTCAACAGACAGCCCAGTGCCTTCAAGACATCTGTTGCTTCAGGGCTGTACTCCTCTCAAAGTTCTTCAATGTACTTTCCAGAGGACAAGACTGCAATATTTACATTAGCAACCGAAATGCCTTGCCTCTCAAGGCAACACAAGGAAAAAGGGATAAAATTCAGTAAAGTTCAATTTGGCTTGGATAGGGCTGTGATTTTACTACAGATTCTGGTTCTAGTTTGCCACTTCATCTCTCTGAAATTGTATTGAGCATACAGTGCAAATGATTCATAGCTGAATAAGTGGCAGTATAATAAATAAAAGTTTTCTGTCTCCACCTTCAAAATATCTGCATTTCCATAAGACCACTCCACATGCAAAACAAAGAATATGGCTTTGATATGCATAAGACAAAAGCAGTCCGGGATATTAGAAATGCATCTGTTGACTGAGGTTTTAAATCATATCAGGTATCACTGTCTGTGCAGCATTGCCACGAAGCAGAATTATCATAAAAGCCTTGTGTGGGATATGCCCAGCCACTGCCCTGGAGGGATGTCTCCTGAGATAAAAGATTTCGCAATCGCCCAGCAGGACTCCCCGAAAAGGCAACCACTTTTGAGTCATGGCGAGGAAAGGTAGACCCACAATCCTTTGGGGGACCCTATGCAGATCGTTCTGTAACCCATCGGTCTGTCCCAGACCCTCTGTAATCCATTGGTCCCCTTGCTGATCCCCTGTATCCCTATAAAAGAAGACCAATTCACCTCTGTGGAGGGAGAGCTCGTCCCTGGATTTCCCCTTCGCCGGAGGGGACCCACAATAAAGCTACCTTCGTGCGGAACCAGCCACACGGGCCTTCTCGTCTCTCTCTCTGGTCTGGTCTGGCCTGGAGGCTGCCCTGCAGAGCTGAGCTGGAATCACGAGCAGACAAATCACTGAAGAGCTGACAGCTTCTGCACGGGCCCTCCTGCCAGCAGCTGAGGGAAGACACCGGACCCCGGGAAGGCGATTCCTTTTGGGACCATCTGCCCGGGCCGGTCATCTCTTCCTGGGTCAGAGCCTCGGACCCCACCACCAGCTGTAATAGCCTTGCTTTGACACTTTTCATTTCAAGGTAATAATCTAATCTGTAAACTGCTGTTATAAATTAGTGAGGCTTTACATAAATGGAGGTAATTTAGGGAAGTCCACTGATTACCAGCAGAAAATATATCTGTGATGAGCCTGATATTTCCCACTTTGAAAGAACAACCATCATATTTCAAAGATGAGTGCTATTTGTAATTGTGTGACACGCTATTGATAGATGTAATAAATTTTATTTTTAAAATTTATTTTCTTTGATGCAAGAAAACTGTTTTATACAAACTTTTACACAGATAATTATGAGTTCTTGAGAATATTAATGCATGTTCTTTTTCTTTTATTTAGGCATAGCTCATCAAGTTATCAGACTGATGAAAAAGATCTGTCATGACTGAAAACTCATGTATTCTGTCTTCACATAAGAAAACCCAAAGACAAATAAAAAGAGCAGAACCAGGAAATATGTTGGTAAAATCAGGCTGTGTATGGCTGTCCGGCACCAAAGCATGATCCAGTTTTCATGCATGACTCCAACCCCTATCTTGTAGTAAACATGAACCATAATATCCAGTCAGTCAAACAATAAATACTGAGGTTTTAAAAACCAGGTTCAAATTCATCAGACCTATTCCTATTTGAGGCACAGCAATTTTAATATGCTAATGAAATTAATATGCTGATGGAATGTAATTGACTTGATATATTTCCTTTGCTACTGATATCTTGTCTGTGTGCCTATTCCTTCCACAGCATAGCCAGCAAGGAATTCAAGGTAAACACATTACCACAGCAAATTGCCAAGACAAACTGAGAAAATAATTAGTATCAGGCAAAACACAGACAATCCTAGACTATGTACATTTAAAGAACAGCCTCCAGGTTTGTACTAATTATTTCGGGATTAAAGCAAATACTTGTTCCAATAGAAATAAAAAACACCAGAAGGAACGCAATTACGAGTCCCTACACAGTACTAGCACCTGCTCCCAGGAGCCAGAGTGCAAGAAGCAGGAAAATTATGTTTACTTAAGTCACTATGAAGAGACTCAATTGTGGCTAAGCTTCTAAATATTTTATTCTAAATATATTTTTCTAATGATTTAATAAGATTCTCTTCATCAGGCTGGCTTGTACAATCAGGAACAAAAGTCAGTAATTCTTCCTGCCTTTTGTGGAGGCATTTAAAATCATTTGAAGAATTTGAAGAAACTGGCTTGGATGAGCTGCACTGAATATTGGAAGGAATGGATGGTTGTCTGTGGCTGTCCTGGTCCCCCCTGAGCACAACAGCCCATCCCTGGGCCTATGCAGCCATTTTTAAAGCCCTTGGTTGCAGTGTTACCTACACAGCTTCACAGACAGCTACAACAACAGTTCTCCTGCTTTGAGAGCATAAATTCCACCTGTAGGCATTTTTCCTCCATTGGCTGTGAATGCTGATCAGGACTTCACCGGTTATGTTGATGGGCCAAGCGGTCATTTACCAGTCTAGTAAATTTGTTCTGCTATATGCATTTGGCAGTCTTAAACACTTTTCTGTCCAATTTGCAACCAGATCATTACTTCTGGCATAATTTCTTCCTGAATCAATTCTTTCAGTAATTTTGAAAATATTGGAGTAAAATCAGATGCTTTAAAGGAAAAACTGTGTGCCTTTTTTGGCTCTTAATCTTTACACAGATATACAATTCCACTGTGAGTCTGGACCAATAGCCAGCCTTCTTAGAATAGAGATGACTGACTACAGGAATTTTCTTCAGTAGCTATCCAGATCTTTTTATTAGACTGTGGATATTGCAACATAATTGCTCTGTTAATAATCAAATTTGGCCTTCCACAACACATGACTTTCTTGAATTTGAGAGATGTCCATTTTCACCATCTGAGCATCTTGACATTTCCATTATGGTTCTAATAGTTTTTAAAGAGACTACCTAATTACCAAGTACTAAGTGGAAATCTTCATCTTGAAATGATCATATGAGCATTATAAAGGGAAACAAAGCATTCCTTCTCACACAAAATCTTGCCTCCTTGCTAAAAGGGATAAATTAGCAAATAATCCGAGTAATAAAATTTAAAAAAAAAAGAATCCCATGGGGAAATTTCATACACATTGTAGAATGTTTTGCAAAGTTTCTTCTACTGAATTTTACAATGTCAGTGCATAGTAGAGAAAACCATGTGAAACTGAAGTAAACACATAACTGACTTGCCTACAATACCAGCCTCCTAAAACCAAAGCTACAACCCAGCTCACAGTGAAGTACTCAAGCTAATAGTAACAACATTTTATACATCCCTTGATGCTAGGAATTTTACAGATGATGAATCTCCTGGATAAAAAAAAACTTGCTGCCACCTTAAATCAGGAAATAATACCCTACAACTACTGAAAATTCTGGCTCCAGCACCTTTTTTTTAAATAGATTTACAGAGGCAGGGCATGTCAAAAGCTTGGGGAAGCCCAGCCACACACCAACTTTCCATACACCATAGCAATGTGGACATGAGTTGGCATTACAGTGATAAAGCCCAAAGAGAAGTGGTGGCCATTTGCCCTCTAGTTTGGTTCAGAGCACAAACAGAAGCATGAGCAGCAATAGCAACTCATGAAAGCTACAGAGATACACTGACTGCAACTATGCTCAACTATCCATCCTGATGCTCCCGCTATACTGCTGGTGCTGCAGCTTCCAAGCTGACATTATCTTTTCCCTTTGCTCTCTCACACCCTCACACTTTTTGCTTTACATGCCCTCTAAAACTCATTTCTGCATCAAAATCTGCCTCTGACTGGGCATTGTCTGGTTTTCTAGGAGACAGAAGAGCTAGACTGAGAACGGAGAATGAGACAGACTTCCATGTACTGGTCATTCCCAAGGATAGGAGAAGCCACACCTATAGTTTGGAATCACAGACTTGCAGATGGAGACAAGGAACGGAGGGTTCTGCAGAGATTGCCTGGTCCTGCCCATGGCATCTGGCCAGATATCTGCCCAACCTGTTCTCACAAACCTTCAATCAGGGAATCTCTGCAGTTTTCCTACAAAAACATTTCCATTGCTTTGCTCTGCTCTCCAAAACCTTTTCCCAGTGTGCATTATAAATCTCCTTTGCTGCAGTTTGTGTCTACCACGTCAGATAGGTTCTAAATGGTACTTGAAACAGGATCTCTTGCCTCTCCCCCACCTCCTTCCACAACCTTCTACATTTATACATTTATATTTTTTCTCAGTCTTCTCTTCCCTGAAGTAGGGAATCCCACTTTCTTAAATTTTTTACTCATAGTTCAAGCTTCTTTTCATAACTCATAAGATGTGAGGAATCTCCCTGGCAGTCTCCACCTTGTTCTTACACATTGTTTTAAAAGCAAAGCCTGGATGGGAATGCAGCACTCTTGCTGAGGTCCAGAAACAGCTCTCTGTTCTCACTAGCTTTGAGATAAAAAATGCAAAGACAGGCTTTGTAGTGCTAAAAGTATGATAACAAAGTTATTCCATGTCTTTTCCCCACTATTTTCTTCTACTAGAGGTGTGTTCTTCATAGTCTGTTGGATTTTTGAATTGCATTTATGTATGTCCAGTTTTAAATAAGATAATTATTTGAGTTTTGAAAGTTAGACCACTAAATTAGTGTTTTCTTGTCTTTACTGCAGAAATCCACAACCTTAACCAAGCAATGTAATCAGAAGACTTTCAATGTTAAACAAGTACTATAAAGTAACAATAAAATAGCTAGTGGAAGACCACTAAATACCCTGTTTTAGAAGATTGCTCCTCTGGCAATGTCTGCAGCAGGGCACAGATTCTGGTGGATCCTCCAGCGGTTTTCTGTTATGGATCAGAAATTCAGTTGATCGGGTTTCTGTCCATAGGAAAGTGCAGTTTCATCAAAAACTAAACATTATATGCTGATTGATACTTTTAGTCTGATCATATCACAGTAATGTTGCTGTTTCAGTAGAGGAAAATATGTAAGTCTGACAGTATAAATATTTCAAGTTGACTATCAGTTAATATTTTTATTGTCTTAATATTGCAAAAACCCCCATAGTGTATAAATTAATTCATCTGAAAAATGAATATGAACATCTTTACCCTCCTGAAACTTCATTGTTCTTCATCATCATCATCATCATCACCATCATCACCATCATCATCATCTGATATCCTCAACATCAAATACTCCATGAGGCAGGAATTCTAAGGTTTGAAAAGTTTTGTTTCACTGGAAACCTTTACTATCTAATTTAAATGGAACGAATTACCCACAGGATGGAAATGTTAGTTTCCAGCCACGTCGAGCACTGTGATTTCATAAGAAAGCAGCTCATTAGAAATTCTTTGTATTGCTTTGTGAATGTCTGGTGTCAGTTATAAGGCATGATATACAATTTCTTTTCAATTACTAGGCATTATTAATTCAATGCACAACCAAATATATTTATGAAGTCCAACTTTTTGTCCTGATGCTAAGAATATTTAATATCTTGACCACGTTTGTCACCATTACAGAACAGAGTAAGCCAAGCTAAGCCAGGACTGCTGCACAGCCGCACCCTCCCTGCATGTCAGCAAGAGCACTCAGCAGCTGCATCTCAAGCCAAGTTGTTGATTTGATTCCCACTTTGTTGTTGTCAGGTTACTTTTCAGCAGCTTGAACCAACTGGGCAAGCTGACTGTGGAGTTGTGTGAGACTACATCTGGTGTTACTATTTGTGTGTTTACCATTCCTATCATACACATCCAGTCTTGCATGCAACCTCTTCCCCTGTGAAACAACCGAGCCAATGCCCCAGAAATCAAATGTGTCCTGAATACCAGGGAAGCTAATCAAGTTTTTTTCTCATTTAATTTTGCAATAAATTATTCTATGGAAATATAACTATAAATACACTTCCCTTTTCAATATCGTCTATCTTAATGAAATGCAGATAAAAAGTGAGTTGTCAGCACTCCCTCATCTGTCACAGGAGTGTCAGCCTGCTTCCTTTCCCATCAATCCAAGCATTTCTGCTTTGTCCTATATACAGTCATCATGTATTCAGATATAAACAACTTCACATTTGGATTCACAGTTCACATTGTGTGGTTGTACCAGTTTACCAGTCCCTTCTCCTTCTCAGATCAGAGCTACATTCAGTCCCACTTTACATCAGCCCAATGTCAGCTTATTTCCTGCTTCCCCTTCAGCTTTCTTCCTGAGTGCTCATAATCATTTTATTGAAGATCTAATTTGTTCAAGTTACCTGAGGGCTGTGGGTGTGCTGTTCTACTCATCAGAATAGTTAAGCTGAAGGCAACGAGTCCACTCCTCCTCTTGACTGTAGGTACATGGCTGAAACAAGTCCAGAGAGCTCAGCACCTCTCAGGGCAAACCCTTATATGAATGTTGCATATCAGTAATTGTGGAAAGGAATAAATGAGGTACCCTCTTGTAGTCCAAAAATACCAAACTTTGCCCTAAAGCCATTTCAAGGCAGCACCGTACTGAATGTCCCTGCACCAGTACTGGGAACTGTTCTAACATATATTTCTAACTATCCAACTTTTTTTATGTAATGCATCAGAGGAGCAGAGATATTGCTTCTTTCCCCTGTAACCAGAGGGGAAATGATGGAACATTCATTATAGTAATTTATGTCAGTCATGTACGCACTTAAACCAATAAAAAATCCTGCCAAATATTCCTCCAAAGCCAAAGTGTATTCCTGAGGAGTGATAAAATATTTCACCAAACACATATATATTTTTTTAAACAAAGCCTCTGTTGAAGAATCCAGGTATTTCTTTTGATGTTATATAATGCCTGAGAGTTAAATATAATAATCCCTGGCTCTGTTAGTGTTTGTTATTCAGCCCCTCTACTGAAGGCTTCTAACTTGAGCAAATTTACATTGGACCAGAGCCTGACACAACATATTAGCTCAAATGTAAAGAACTTATTTGGGTTTGGTGGGGGAAATATTTATTGAAAACAGAGTTTTTTAAAAGTTGGTTGTGATCAGTATAAATTAACATTTAGATTGTTTGGAACTTCTTCATCGTAAAAGAGAATCAATCAAACATTAGGAAGTTTATCCCAATTTTCTAAATTTTACATTTATCTCCAAGCTATCTCCATCATCAGAGAAGTCTCATCACTTAAAAGGATTCAAAATAAAATGTTAAAATCAATTTGACAGATTAAACATTTTTTCTTTAAGAAATATGTTCTATTTTGCCTTAAAAAAATCTTAATCATTGAAAAGATACTTTAGAATATTGAGCAAAATTCTAAGTGTTTACATTTTTCATAGTTTGATTTTTCTAAAATTTATGGCACATAGAGTAAATTGTTGACTGTTGATAGCTTTTCTCTGCTTTGGCAGTCCTCACTGCTCAGAATCAACAGAACATCCGTTAAAGTGACTGAGTATCTGGGTGAAATCCATACCAACATGCAAGATCCAAGTAAACAAGCCCAACGCACGAGGGCTTCCCTATAACCCAGGGCAAGAAACATATTTCTTCATTGCTTGGAATACAAATGACCCATGAATTCAGCTGCTTGGAAAGAGTCTCACCATTGAGTTTTGTCTCTAAGGTTCTCCTGTTCCCAAAGCCTCCACCACACTTTTGTGAATCTTGCCATCATAATCAACTGGGAATCACTTGAACGGAGCCTGTGCTTCAGGGGAGTCTTGTCTGATACTTTTTGGCATGGAGAGAAACTTTATAAAACATTCAAAGACAGTTTTGCTATTGTAGTTTGATACACAGTGCTCCACCTGCCACTTCTATCAATATTATTTTCCCATATTTACATCCTTCATCTGTTTTATCACCAAAGTCCTTACTTGCACGGACAAACTCAGTGATGATTTGTGTGTGAAAGGCAAGGAGAAGTTGAGGTCTTATAAACTGCTATCACCAAACTATACACGCTATAAATAATAATTTATTTGAATTATTATTTGTATTAAATTCAGTCTGCACCTAGGTAGATATTTTGGTGTATTATGCTTTGTGCCCAGGGAATCTGACTCCTCATCACCTGTACAGGCACCTTACCAGTGCACCTCATTCTGCCTCATTTGATGTACAAGAAAAGACGGAGAGAAAAGGCTGGGTTTGTTCAGACTAGACTAATCTAATTTCTGTCTTCAGCTACCTAATCGGTCATTCTAGAGGAGATTGAGTCTTCTCAGATGTGCATGGTGAAAAGATGGGAAATGGACACTGGCCCCAACATGGGGAAATTCCCGAAAAATATATTTGGAAAAAATCATCTTCCTTGAGGGTGATTTCATGCTGGAAATGATGGTCTTCTTGTGATAATTTGTTGCATGTTTGTCATTAGCACATCCATTTTTTTAATATAAAAAATTCTTATAGACTTTATTAAACATGTTTTTACTCAAGAAGGAAAAGGCAAATATTTTTCCAGTAACACAACTATAAACCAACAGAACCTATGATCGACACCTCTGTTTTTGAGCAAACTACAGACATTCTTGATTACCTTGAGCTTCCTACAGGAAGCTGGAAGTTCTTCCTGCAGTGCATCCGAACCACATTAAAATAACCAAGATATGATGGAAGTTTCAATAAAGGAGGAGAGGCCACTGAAAGCCAAAATGGGCCATTGTCTAACCAGGGAAAGATACCAAATCTTATACTGATTAGGTTAGACAAGGACTTTGTCTAACAGTTCCAGAGAATTTGTGACCTCTGGGCTGAACAGACCAAGCAGGGGCAAGCACTTCCACTAAAGGAGACAGCTATGTGGCTGTGAATTCTTCTTCAGGTTATCCCTTCCCTTTCCACCAATGGAACATGAAGTGCTCAGGCTCAGTTATCCCATCTTCTTTCCATTTAGGATTGATTTTCACCAAGCAGTAAAGACAGCAGTGTAATAGGATAAGTTTTACAGTGACTAAAATGGCTACATTATGGATTACATGCTTGCCTTTTAATTTCAAATGAAAAATACATCTTCAGAAGATCTAAACTTTCACTGATACATAAGCAAAAAACGTGTGCGTTTCTCTCAGTTCCTATTTTTCTTACTTAACGAAAACAGAATCTGAACTTTTCTGTTTCAGATAGTTGCAAAAATGAGCTTCCAGATTCAGTTTCATAATAATAATAATTTCCACCAAAGACAAAAACTTACCTTCAAGAGTCAGCTTTATACATTTGGTTACTTGTCCTCCAGTTTTTCCTTGATGGTAATAACTGTCAGCTGGAGAACTCAGAGTGCCTTTGGATAAGTGTACTAAGACACGTATTTTCTTCCAGAGAGCTTCTTTAAATTGGCCCTTAAGGGGCAACTACATTAAAAAAAAAAAACAACAACAAAAAAAGAAGTCCTTCTAACATCTAGCAGCTACTAAATTTATAAGTAGTTTAAAAGCTAAAATAATTTTACTTGATGCTGTCTTGACAGATGACATACAATAACATTCTACACTGCGAGATGGAACACATACTATACAGAGGAATTTGAACAGTTAAAAAAACATGCCTAAACTACTGTATCCAAAAATTATACATTTCCTATTCCCCTTGGGTGCACAGTTAGCTGTGAGCTCCAAAGATGTGCCAGAAGGAGCAGAGCATTACAAAAACAACAGTAACAGTAAAAACTCCCCAGTCCCCAAATCCATCTGAATGAGTAGACACCACAGACCCTGTCAACTACCCTCCTGTAACTTCCATTTTATGAGCTTGAACTTGGAAGAGCTAAGAACAAAAGCTGGTTTTGTTGCTCCTTTCTAGAGGCAAAGGAAACATATCCCAGATTCATCCCAGGGAATTTCTCTATTGATTTGAGACCATTTGTCATCTACTCCTGACAGAACCCATGCACCTTAACTTTGCTTTTCCTCATTAGTGACGGGAAATGGGCATTAAATTCTTCTGTTCTCCAAGACCAGTAGATGTTATTTCCCATGTTCCACATTATAATGTCAAGGCTGATCTCACAGTTCAAATATAACCAGATATGAGTTCATGAGATGCAAATACTAAACGCTATTGAGAACTGCACCTCAAATCAAAATTTTCATTCCAAAACATGCTTTGGAATACATGCTTTCTGTTCATAATTGCAGAAAATTACCCCTTGAAAAGTGATATGAAGTGTATATATTTACAGTTTTTCTATTAATACCTTGGGTTCTATTCTGGGAGCAATATGGAAATATCTGCACAATGCCTCTGCTCCTCTCAAAGGTTTCTGTGACATGTAGGAACACATCTAGTCAGTTTTATTGCTATAATTTCTCACCCAGCTAAAGCACACCTTAAAGCAGAAATGTTTTACTATACAAGAGCAGACATGGCACACGAACATTTCTTCTATGCTGGGGACCCATTTATGAGCAACAAAATTTTACCACTCCCTGAAAATAAGTTACATGATCTTCTACAAAGGGTTGTGGGAGAATGAGGGAGGCATGTTCTGAAAATGAAGAGCACTTGAAGAAACTGTAGGGAATATTCTCTGCTCTGCAGACAGAGCAGAAGGTGATCTTCTTGACTGTAATTTGCTCCTATCCAGCACATTTGTAGAATGAACTCACATTGTTTTGGACTCTATTCAGACCATAAACACTGGTGTCCCTGTTAGTAACATCTCTAATGCTCTGGATTGTAGCGGGTCCCCCTCCCCACACAGATGACATGAATATGCTCTATCAGCTAGGAAGTGACCCTCACTGCTTAGACATCTTCCAGTCTGATGCTCAGCCACCTGCTTAAAGTATTGTGTGTCATACAATGCAAATGGAAGAGATAAAATCTACTTCATACTTTAAAGAATGTCTTATGCTTTTACACAGCCCATTTTCTCTTCTCACCCCCCTCCTACTTCTGCTGCTCTGGAGTCTCTGCCCCAACTCACAGATGCCTCAGGAACAACCCACTCAGTTCCAAAACATCCTGCTCTATTAGTAGTACAATCTATTACTATTGCCATGAGTCAAGCAGAGATTTTCCACTATTCTCTTGTACTTGCTTAAAACAGCTGCATTATTATCTCCTGATCAGAAGTATAAACTGAACACAGCAGAAGATCAGGCTTGAAAACCACTCTCAAGTCTTAATTTATGTAGAGTGGTCTGCAAGGTCATTGTTTCCAAGCCAAAATTCAATTCCCTTATAGAGCGTAATATATTAGGCTGCTCAAAAATAATGAAATAAGCATTTTCAAAAAGTCAAAGGCTACTCTGAATGACTATTTTCTCACCGTGAACATGACTAATATTGTCTTATATTTGATAATATTTTATTTAAAAATCTAACATTTTCTTGACATGATGAGAAGATAAAGGATGAGGAGATGGTAAAAAGATATACCAATTGAAATACTTCATCCTTATTGTGGTCGTTTGTTACAACTGTGTTAAGCCTGCTGGATTCTACAGATTCAGCCATGTGGAATATTGCCCGTGAGACACATACCAAGTGAGTGTGTTCATATATTCTTTGAAGGCTCTAGTTTGAAGTGAAGCAATTTTATTTGCCACCCTAAAATACTTCCTGTGCATCTTTATCAAAGTGCTTTTGAGGGGTATCAGAAACACTGGAAGGTTTTAAAACCAGTGATATTCAGCACTCCTTTAACAAACCTTCAGTGGGGAAGAGAAAGGATGTGGAAATTGAGTTCCTTCATATTGAGTCAATGGACTGAATGGTCTAAGGCAATTTGGGAAAGTCAGAAGGTCAGATCTGCTTGAATCACCTGATAAAGCCCATTTGGCTCTGATATTAGGAACTCAAGGCATCCTCAGCTTGGTCTTCCATGTTAGACACTATGCACTGCCCTTGCTGACATGCTGCATGCGTGTCTTCATTACCTCCTGGCTCCCATGAACACCAGGCTCATGCTATTTTTTTGGCACCTCTTCCCACCAGTCAAGCGGAAAATTATTATTCAGAAGTAAAATGCATGTGTGATTTAGATGGTGGTAGGCCACAAAAGAGGAAACTGATGACATAAAGAGCCGTGTTCCATGCCTATAAGTTTTTGTGAATGTGGAAATCAGGATGTTTGAATAACCCTTCCCCAGAACTTTCTATAGGATGGAAACAGAAAAGCTGACTTGCTAAACTTAGCAAAGTGCAGTCTCATTTCAAAGCTAGAGCATTTTAAGTTAGAAGAAGGGTTTGGTTTCTCTTCACCCTACCTGACTGCTTATTCTGCTGCATCTAACAACAAACTTGAAAGTCCAGGATATTGCAGCAGTTCTCTAACCTCCTCCTTTGAGAGAAATGTACTTCAACAACATTTTCCAAGTTTACTATTGTCACATTATGCCTCTTTCACCTTAGAGGATGCTGATACATTTTAATTAAGTCAACATACTATGAAGGGGTTAGATCTTTAAAGAATAATTTCATGGTATTTGCATTTAGTAGCAATCAGTTATTATTAGAGGTTAGAAAAATTTTATTGAGATCTTTACTCAAGTTTTCTAAGGGTGAAAAAGAATATGATCTGTTGTAACCGCTAGATTTTACTTAGCAAAAAATTTTAGATTTTGCTTAGCTGTAGCTCCCTGAGTGATCAGCGGGGGTTACCTAGGGCAATGTGACCTGTCGCACCCCGCAGTCCATTTCGGACAGCCCCACGATCTTGCTCTGGTCAGCTAGCAGCATTACAACCAGTGATGACAGAGGCGAGAAGGGTCTCCCATGAGGGTAAGAGATGACTTTAATCACATCTTAAGCTGGCAACCCTCAGAAGCAGAGACATCTCATGGTCTGGGCGTGGGAGGGTTTTGTCAGGGGCTCAGGGGCGGTCCCTGGTGGGGTTGGGGTACAAGAACAAATAGGGAGGGCCTGAGGGAGTGGCCCAGGTTAAGTAAAGGGGGGAGCAGGAAGGGGAACATGGCATGAGAAAAGCAGTGGGTTAACAGGCTATCACAATGATCTCTTCTCCAAGTACACAGTGAAAATTCCACTTTGTTTCAGGCTCTAATCCTGTGAGAAAAAGTTAAATTCAAAACATTTTAATACTGGACTCATACATACGTGACACAGGTATTGGATTGTATGAGCACAGCTGAATGCTTCTTTCAGCAAAATAAGTTTATTTTGAAGTAGTGCCAAGATATCATCTACCTTAGTTTTCTATCTGCAGATAGCAAGGACAGGACAGCTACATTTTGGCAGGAAAGCACTGATATTTATTTATATTTAGAAATGCAACCTACATTTAGTGCAATTAGGAGGCCCTCAGAATTCTAAATGTGAGTCCAATTATGAAAAAACCAAAACAGAAATGAAAACATATATGTCTAACTTTAGAACCCTGATAATGCAGTTTTGGCCTTCACTTAGTAGACAGCTTCCAGCAGTTTTAGATGGTATCACCATTTACATTTCAGTTCCTCCACTTAAAATAAAGGCCAACGCCTTTTCGAGTTTCATGATGTAATAAATAAAAAAGAAACAACAAAACCCAAGAAACCCAAACCAGGTAACACCTCACTAATAAAAGAATCTATTCAAAATAACACCGCCAATGCAGAAAGGTTTCCTTCCATGATGGCAACTTGTATTTCCATATATAAAGCCAAGTTCTGCTATTTTTAATCGAATGTTAGGAAGCCATACTAGGCATAAAGTAAGCAAGCAAGTACCATGGTTCCATGAGCCAGTTTTTTTATTTTAGAGGATCTCTCAAAGCAACAGAGAATCTATTCCTCCAGCAGAAATGTCCTTTCGAAAAATGGCCCAAGAAAGGCTGCAACTGAGTGTCAGTCTCTTTGACAAACTCATGCTGCCTCCTGTGAATGTCAAAATATGCTACTTAATTATGAGACAAAAAAAATACTGAATATTGAACAAAAATTTTGAATATTTAAAATATATATTTTGAAGATGATTAAAGCATGTTAGCAGATAGTATTTTAAATAAATGTGTCTAAAATTCCACCTCTGATTTCTGGGTTTTTTAAAGTGTTCATCTCTTGATAAGTGATGGATCTCTAAGGACTTGTTGGAACTGAGCTATTTATCAAAAGTCGCATGTGGGGAAACAACAACATACACTGAGAACATGCTGCTCTATTCTAGCACAGTGAGTAGTGTACAAGAACAAAACACACACTGCTGATGGTGACCCATCTTATTCTGGACATTCATGTATTCACGTGACATGATCTATCAGTTGTTAAATAAATTTACAGTACTGTATTTATGGAAATGCTTTTCTGAAAGGGTTTCTCTGGGTTCTGATTCATGTGTGCTTTCCAAAGTTGTAAAAATCTGAACTGTGATTCATCTAAAGACATTTAAAGATATAAAAGATATTTATCAATTTTTAAAGATGCCCCTATAATACCTCTTTATAAAACAAAATTGTATTTCACATTACCCAGCTTTCATTGGTTTGCATTTTTATTTCTCATATTAAGAATGCTTTCCTAGATAGGCCTGGATTGGAGGAGACCAGAAACTACCAGACCATATTTATTATGACTGTGAAATTTTGACTTTCATCCTATTTCATGCTGTGGGAGACCATTGTCTTAAAGCCAAAAATCTTTCATTATAGTCAATGTGGTGACCTTGACAGAAGACCAGAGATTTCAAGTGGCCACATTCCTGTAATTCTGTAAGTCAGTATGGACAGCCACTGAGCATGTCTCTGCCTCACTAACCAGACTATTTGCTACATTGTGAACTACAGACCAAGTTTCAAAGGCCGGTTTAAGCCTCACAGATGCTCAAGATGCTACAGCCAGAGTGCTGCATGGGTAGGGTGCATTCCACCACTGCTGTCTAAATCCATCATTTTTGCTCATGTGACACATCAGAATCCTGTAATTTTCTGTAATATTCCTGTAAATCTTTAACCAATGGAAAAAGCTGTCAAGGAAACAAATTTTTCAGACTGTTGTGTTATCTAGGATGGTAAATTCATATATGTTGAGTGAGGCACACTCAAGGTGGATACTGGTGCTTTTTCTGCAGCTGTAATTACTGCAAGTATACACTCACAAACACTTTGTCCTTTCCAAGAAATTTCTATGCAATCCAATACTTACACTCATTAACCTTCTTGCGCTGTGGGATTCAGGACACTTACATGATCCCACTCTTGATTAGTTTTGTGTCTTTGAACAAAACCTCTGTTTCTCTTCTTTCCTCTTCCCCCATTTAATAGAAGAAAATTCAGGATGAGATTTTGTAGCGGGTTAGGTTTGTAACCGGGCGGAAACACCAATTTAGTGTAGTGCTTTGGCGCAAAATACTCATTACTGTTTACCTTCTGTGAGATAAGAATTAGGAGAAACACAAAGCAAGCACCAAACTTGAAAGAATATAAAGAAGTTTTTTAACAGACCTAAAAGAGGAAAAAAAAAATTATACCACACCTTCAGAACTCTCCTCCTCCCCCCACCTTCCTCCCTTCTCCCACTGACAATGTAAAAAGACAACCCTTGAGATGTTCAGTCTGTTTACCACTTCTATAATAACCTTGTTCAGTCCATTTAGAAAGAGGAGTCTCTCTTGCCCATGCTATGAACACATTATCACAACGAGACAGCTGCCCACTTCCAAATAACTCTGTTCAGTCCATTGGAAGAGGAGTCTCTCTGCTCACATGTGAGTCCCTTCCCCCAACTTGCAGCTTCTCCCACAACTGCTTTCGAGGGTCCACTCTTGAAGTTTTTTGGGGTACAATTTTAAGGTTGAGCCGTTCAGAAACAAAAGTTCTCTTCACCCATCTCTGGGAGCATTTCATCTCTAAGAACAGAGGCCCTTCTCCTTCCCTGGGAGCAAAGGGTCTTCTTCAGCTTCATCTTTAGGACTATCTCTGGGAGCATCTCTAGGAACTGAGGTTTTCTCCTTTCCCATTTGGAGCAAAAAGTCCTCATCGCTTCCATCTCTCCCTGTCCAACTTCTCATGAAATTACAGCTGTGTCAGCATCTGCCTATCTCAGCGCAGGTGCTTTTGCTCACAAGTACGAGCTGAACACTCCACCCCCTGTATCTTCATGAAATTACAATGGGTACTCTGATATATCATAGCTTTACAACAGAATCTCAGCTTTAAGCATCTCCTCTTTCTCTTCCCTCAGGTTTTCAGCTATTCAGAGCACTAAAATGGTTAATCCCACCTCGGCCTTGCAGCTGGAATGTGGCTTATCGCTGTTGGTCACCTGACCTCTGCCGGACAGTGGTGCTGCTTTTGCTGAAATCTTGGCCGCAGTGGGGAGGGGCGGGGGGGAAGCCGAGCTGCTCCGGCTGCCCACAGCAAGGTTGCGGGGGTGTTCTGCGGGTGGAACAGGGCCCATCGGCTCCAGGAGGCTGTGGCCTGGCCCAGCCTGGTCCGAGCAGGGCCTGGGCCGGGCCCACTGGCCCCCAGACTGGGCCCGCAGCCACCTGTCCCAGCACCGAAAACGAGAGAGAGATGTGGGGGGGTTTGTGTATTCTTAAGTGTGGATCACAGAGGTGGTCACAATTTTAAGTGGCTTAAAGAATTGTCCATATTCAAACTGGTCATCTGATAGGTTCTGTCAGGTCATGGGGGGAAGCTGTAAGCACTCCTTTGTGAGAACATCACTTCCGAGACTATGCTAGCTAACCCATGACAGATTTGTATGACATCTGCCTTTCTGAATTATATTGCTTCTGCAGCTTGATTCTGATGGTAGGAAAATTGAAGAGTCAGAACGGTTTGGTTTGGAAGTCACCAGTAAAGGTCCTCCAGTCCAACTCCCTGGCAATCAGCTGGGACATCTTCAACAAGCGCAGGTTGCTCAGAGTCCAGTCCAGCCTGGCCTTGAATGTTTTCAGTGACGAGGCATCCACAACCTCTCTGAGCAATCTGTACCAGTGTTTCACCACTTTCATCATAAAGATTTATTTCTAATACCTAGTTTGGATTTACCCTATTTTAGCTTAAAACCATTATCCCTACTGCTACTAAACCCATGAATGGATTTTGAAATTCAGACATCCTTGAGATCCTGAGAGTGAAACTATCAAATTATTTTATATGCAGCACCAGCATTCTTATTTGGCAAAGACTCAATGTTTAATAGGGTTTGATAGTTTGAATGATGTAATCGAATGAAGGCTTGTCATGAGAAAATGCTCAACACAGCAAGAATTCAGTGGAAGTGGGCAATTATATTGAAAAATTCATTCACCAGTAATCAGTTCCTTATTTGTGCTAGGGAAAAAATGAACAATCAAGCAAGCTTGAAGGTCATGGCTTTTAATGCCCACATTCCTTCTGCTCTATATGATCTACTGCAACTATGACAAAAAAATATTAAGACACATTTTTTGGCTCTATAACCAACAGTATTGATATTTTTATTTGGCATCTCTATGCTCTTTGGGCTTTATTGTGGCTGTGCTGAACTTCTCACAGTTGAAAAATATTTTCAATATCTTGAAAAAAGAAAAAGCAAAACCAAAACAAATGAAAGTTTCTTGTCAGGCGGATTTTCCCCCACAGCTCTAATTTTAAATAATGAAGTATTTCCTTGCAGAAATATTGTGGATTATTCTATTAAACCAATTAAAAAGTGATGAATGTTGCCCTGTACCACCATTTTCACCACCTTATAGAGGTTTTTGCCCTGCTATTATCTATCTCCCTTCTGCAACAACTATTTGGCTGCAGCATGCTGTTACAGGGCTCAAGTCCTCTGGCTTCTCTCATTCATTCTGTGCTTGGAAACTCATGGAAGTTCATAGCTTTTCTAAAACACACAGCAGATGTGAACCCCTGCTTTTCACCATGCAGGCTGCCCTGACTCTACAGGAGCCTGTCCCAAAACTTTAGTCTTGGGCATAAACCTTTGTTAACGGCAACAGCCTTTTGTGAAGCTGAAAATGATGGCCTGAAACACTTACCTTGAGCCTAATCAACATGCTAATCTGCTTCTAGACTCCAACACTATAGAGTTTGTTTGCCTAAGCACCACAGAGGTCAAAGTGAAGATTAACTAATCTTTGGAGAACTAACCCCTAAAATCTTCTCCTCTCTAGAAAAAAGCCACCAGTATCCTGTCTTCATTAGGGCAGCCATATCAAATGTTCACTTTCCTATCAGCCACTCTGTGACTTCTAAAAAACTACAGCTGAAGAATATTTGTCTTCTGTTGCTGCAGCCTCACAGATCAGTGGCTTCTTCAAGCAAAAGAAAACAACAACTTCAACTGCAGTGAAAGTAAGGCTGGTCCATGGGAAAGTTTAACTGCCTGGAAAGTAGACAAACTAAAGTTTTCAAAGCCTATTAATGTCCTGTTAAAAATAAAATAAAATACATTCTATAGCATAACCCTTCCTCCCCACCCCCCCTCCACTCCAGCTCTTGCAAGTCTGTGAAGTACACTAAAGGCAGTACTTCCTCATTCCTGCTCCTGGTGCTCTCTGGCAATTCCCAGAGTTCCCAGCCACCAACCCCTTATCTCCAGATACTGGCAGCCTCTGGAAGGCTGCCTGATTGCTCTGCATGAGTCTCTCTAATACTACCCACATATTTACAATGTACAGGTGGCCCTCTGGGCTTGTGTTAAAGCACAGTGGTAGAAATCAGATTTGAATACGCAGGCAATGAGATTTTACCTGTTTCTGCTTTGGCGTATTCTGCACACAATTCCCAAACAGATGCAAATATCAGTGCTCCCTAAACACAACACTGGATAGCAGAACTGGAGTAGACAGGATACTTTTAAACCACAGACCCTGAAGATATCTCCTTCCTCCCCATCCCTCCCCAGTACAGAGAACCAGATCTGCTGTGAGAAAAAGCTGTGAGAACTCATCACAGTTTGTGTCTGTCTGCCCTTTAAGGGCTGAAGACTCATATTTCCCTGTTAGAGAATCAAATGTTCTCTTTTTAGGTGAAAACCATCAGAAGGTGTAACTCTAAATGGCATTATCTCAAAAGAAAACTGCAGACTCACAGAGGTATTTGGGTATCCCTCCACTCTCAGGAGACTGATACATTCTGGTATCCATGATGGCAGTTGTTTGTCATCTTGGCAATGAAGAAATGATAATTCCTATGTAGACTATTCACCTTTGCATATTGGGGTTTTTATGCATTCGTTAATTTATTTCATTATCTGAACTTGGAAGAGTACGATAATGTGCTTTGACCCCCTGAAAACAATTCTAACTTCCTGAAGGACCTTCTAAAGCTGTATACACTGTATACATGTATTTATACAAACAAGGATGTATTTATATTACTCAAATAAAGCCTCAATAGTTTCGAAGTGCCACCCTTCTTTCATAAATCTGGAATTCAATATAGGCTTTGAAAACTAACTAGGAGAAGCTGGAATTACTTGAAATCAGTTAGCAGAGAATATCATAATGGAGTTTACGTCGTCAAAGGCAATTTTGTATCTTAATACTAGAAAGAAAAGGTATAAAATCTATTCAAGGCAAAGAGTTACTGTACACAAATCAAAGGCTCTGAAAAAATTGTGGAAAATTATTCAGCCTACATTTCTTTCAGCCCCTCAGAACAGTGGTTAACCAGTCAATTTGAAAAGCTTGGACAAGGCCATTATAAAGACATGGGGCAGTCTGGCTATTTGAAGCTCCAGCTGTATCAGAAGGTGGCACCTTCTACGCAGAAACCTTACGTTACCTCGGCGATGTTTCCAAGACTGTTATGGGCAAGACTCACAAGCAAAACTTTCTTCAGTCCTTTGGATACTTTTCACCACTCCAAAAAGAAATTCTAAGCCACTTCCATTCTTGCAAAAAGTATGACTGGTCACTAAAACAGCAGAGATTGTTTTCATCTTTATTTTGGTAATAGATCGCATTTTCAATTCAGGTACCTTAAACAAAGCACTAGCAAAGATATGCATCCTTGTCTTAGATAATGCAGACAGAGAGAGTAAAAACTTGGTATTTAACCTAAATATAAGCTTGATTTCTTGGTCAAAACAGCAGGGTGCTATGTTTAGCAGAAATGTTTATTCATCTTTATTAGCAACTGAGCAGTTTGACTTCCTATCATACTCATATATGTTACAAATCTGGCAGGAAGGTCTACGAAGTTTGGAATTTGTGTACCTTGGATAAAACCAGCTTTCTGGTCCTGAATATTACACAGTTTCAGAAAAATATGAGCAGCTTCAAAATTTTCAACTAGCACAATACAACATAAAATATAATTATTCAGTTGAGTGTCTATGTTCTTTGTTGAGTGGAGGGGTTTTCTGCCACTGGGAGCTGGCAGAAGAGGGTTTTACCCCTTGCGTGCCAACACAAAGAAGCCCAGAGGTCAATGCTGAAACTCCTCTGGAAGGCAGCACTCAGTGCCCAACACACAATGATAAAGGGGTAGAGTTCCTCACCCAAAAGGGGCTGGATCTTTCTGTTGCTGTTAGGCAGCCACGCAGGCGAAGGCAAAGAAGTAAAGAGAGGGGACTCTCTGCACGTGTTCCACGCAGGTTTATCCTGGTGAAAAGACAGGGACAAAGCGGCTAATTGGTGGGAGGGTCCAGGGATCTTATACTGGGTACAGAATAGGTGGGGAAAGGGATCTCAGCCAATGGGATAGAGACAAGCAGGTGGGATTGACAGGAAGGGAACCAATGGGAACAACACATAGGAGGGACTCAGGGAAGGATCCAATGGGGCATCGAGGAACAAAGAACTTTCTAGAACTAATACATATTAAAGAAGGAAAATGAATATACATAGCTTCATACATAAAACAAGGCGACAAAATATTAACCAATTGGGGAAAACAAGCAAAAGGTAAAACAAGGGAATCATGGTTTCTCACCATGACTGTAAAGTTACATGCTAAACTTGGGTTGCTAACCACCACAGCTGGTTGTCTGAGTTCTCTTCAGGAGAAAGAGTAGCTGCAGCCACCTGCACCGCTACAGTTGAGTATATTTTTTTACATCGCGTGAAGACTAAATAGGATCAAACTTCTTTGAGTTTGTACTTTGAGACTGTACTGGCACTGGGTGGGGTAGAGTTAAATTTCTTCATAGTAACTGTGGTTTGTATTTTTGCTGGAAACATTGCTGATAACACAGGGATGACTTTGTTATTGCTGAGCAGCACTTGCATAGAGCAAAAGCCATTTCTGCTCCTCATCCCACCTGTCAGGAATGAGGCCACACTCAATTTGAATTTTAAAATTTAATTTATTAAACAACATGGCCAAATTCCTTAATCAAAAATAGCTTATCCGAGTTTGCAGCGATCAAAGACCCTTAGAGCCAATACAGCAATAGACCCAATGCAGAGACCCACAGCACTGGGGTTTGCTTGGGCTAGTCCCAAGCAAAGTCTTCTAACAAGCAGGCCTAACACGCACAGGGCCGAATTTGCTTGGGCTAATCCCAAGCAAAAGAGTAGTCTGTAGTCCGGGACAGGGGTTTTGTATCTCTCTGGCTCCTCCCATCACTGCCCACTGTCCCACCTTCAAGGTAAGAGATGATTGGTAGAGCCCTTCTAAAGTCCAAATCATTGGCTCTAGGGTACGATTGGTATGATGTAAAGTCCTTTGACCAATGGCTCGCTTGCTGCTAGGGGTTCAGTCTCTAGGTGATGTCATCCAGACTTTTGGCGGGAGAATCTTGCATTAAAATTCATGGTTTCCACGGAGCTCAGTGACAGGCTCCCAGCTGGCCTTCTAAATATAACTCTTTGGCAACACGTGAGGAGGGGCTTTCCTTTTCTGCAACACAGCTTACCTTGAATATTAATTCAGGAAATATTACAAGGATTTGTAATACAGTCCAAACTTCCAAACCTTGACTGGAACATCAGATTAACACTTAGCATTTAAGATTTGTAAGAGTGAAGAATTTAAGAATGTAAACTTTCCTAACTTGAGGGATTAATCAGCAACCCAATCATGTACCAACAATACCAGTAACTTCTCACTAATTGTTCATCATCCCATGAATGCAAAAGCCAAACTCTTTACTTCATTTATGACACCACCCCACCAGTGAGGATGCTGAGGGTATACAAGAAGCTGGGAGGGGACACAACCACGACAGCTGACCCCAACTACCCATCGAGATACTCTGTCCATGCAGCATCATACTTAGCATATAGAACTGGGGCGGAAGAAGGAGAAAGTGGGGGGCACTGAGAATGATGGCATTTATCTACCCTAGTATCTTTTTCATGTGATGGAGTTCTGCTACCCTGGGGATGGCATAAAACCTGACTGCCCATGGGGAGTGGTGACTGAATCCCTGGTTTTGCTTTGCTTGTGTGTGTGACTTTTGCTTTACCTATTAAACTGTCTCTCAGTCCAGGAATGAATTTTCTAGCTTTACCTTTCTGACTCTGTCATCTATTCTTCCAAGAGGGAGAGAGTAAGGAGCTGTAAGGGGCTGATTTGCAGCTGGGGTTAAACAATGACAAGAAGTTTGGTTGATGTTGTGGCAACGGTATGTGTGTGCTTTTGTCTACATTTTATATCTTCTCTCTGGTATAATTGGCAGACAGATGGTGACACTAGATCACCATGTGAAAACCACTGCAGTGCAGTGACTGGTCCAATCCTGGAACTCTAACACCAGCAGCAACTGCAAACATGGGTTCCTATATAAAACACACATGGCAGTTCTAGATAGTTCTCTGCTACCACTGTTCCATATGGTATAGGAAAGCAAGAATTCATTTTAAAAAGTGGAAAGGAGGAAATAAGCCATACTTGGTAAATCTGCTTTTAACGGACTAGGGCTATAAGACATTTCCCCTCTCCCATTAATGGAGGTTTTTGCCTCCCTGCGTTCTGTAAGCTCTATTTCTCCCATTAGCACTCTGATGCTTCAGCTCTCCTCACTGTTCACATCTCATCAGTCTCAAGTCTCTGTCTATTATTCACTAGCTTGCCACATGGAGAAAACTGCCTACTTCTGCAGACAGGTTTGCATTCTCAGACCATCTTGGTTTGGTTGGTGACTGTAGGGCTGTGCAGTCATCTAGACATCTGGATGCTTCACAGCTCAAATGCCCACCATGCCTGCACACAACATTCCTCCAGTGCATATGCCCTGAAGGTCAGTGAGGTCCATGTGGGTCATGCAACCCGGATCTCACTTACCACATATCAATCACCTGTTCTGGGAGAGTAAAGAGACTATTTTATACTCTCATAGATTTATATCAACAAAACTGACTAGAAGAGCTGATGGAAAGGGATAGAAAACTCCGTATGAGTTTTGTTGATATTTCATTTTCAGCTAATCCTTCAAAATTTAGTAAAACAGTAATTGCACAGGCACAGTATGTATAAACTTTCCAGGCATCTCTAAACAGGTCCTCACAGGACTGATATTTGTCTTATACATGCAGGAAATATTTCTCTTCTAAGTGTGTTTCTATCTACTTTGCCTATGGGGCAGAACTAAAAATAGATATCAAAGACAGCTTGTTAAGGCAAAATTGATTGCTTCAGCCTTACCACTGAGTGTTCACAAGCAGCAGAATTAACCATTTTTTGCCTTATTTTCCCAAAAGAAGTCTTTCAGTTACCTCTCCACTTTCATTCACTAGATAATTCTATATAAAACAAAATTACTTTGTGAAGAAACCTCATCTACATCTTGATCTTTGAGGTGAAGCTTTGCAATTACCTGAAGGAGCTGAAGAGACCCATTTATACAAGTCTATAAAAAACTTTCAACTAAACTGTGATGAATTTTGTCTGAAAACAAAGGTCACATCTTATCCATTGACAGCACCATTACCTTAAAAGTGTTAGTGCAGTTAACAGAATCAGCCTGATTTTAACAAGAGATTCATGCAGAGCAGGAATATAAATGGGTCAGCACTGAACTCTGAATTCTTGCCCTGAATTTGCTTGGTTCTGTCCAAGTAGCTGTCAAAGAATATTTTACAATACAATGCAACTAGTTGAGATTACTTTAATGTAAACATTTTTCATTTGACCATGATTTCCTCCCATGTCACTCCTTTTTTACCTGTCACTTCATCCTGTGGGATGTGGAGCAGAAGGCCTTGGCTCTGTGTGAGCACTTTCAGCAATAATGAAAATGTCCCTGTATTATCAACACTGTTTCCAGGACAAACACAAAACACAGCCTCATACTACTTTCTGTGAAGAAAATTAACTCTACCTCAGCCAAAACCAGTAAATCAGCATTGGCACAGAATCAAAGTATGAAATGTCTTCATAGGTGTAAAAGTATAGTTAGTGGCACTTCAAAACACTGTAACTTTCTACTGTCAAGAGCCCCACATTTCAAGACCTGTTTTTAAGTGGATGATCTCCAACTGCTTTCCCATTCAAAAAAAACATTCTTCACCAAAGAATGGAGCACAGCTTGAGCCAGCTTTCCATCATTTTTTACTTGTAATTGTTTAAGAAATTATCATCTGGTAAACATTAAGCATCCACTTTTGCTCTTGAAATCAACCCAAATCATCTTGAAGACATTTTCTTGGCTCAAGAAAGTTTGGGCCACTAAGTGGGTTCTGGGTTAGAAGTGCAGACCGTAAAATGGTGTTAAATTTGACAGGGATGGTAAAGTCCAATGCCATTAACCAGTACAGTTCATCAAGGATTTTTCTTGTGTTAATTCTCTGGCAATGGAGCAACTCTATTACTCAGAATTGAACTAATCCTCTGGTCATTAGGTTTGACTTCAGACTCAAGTATATGCTAGTAGTGAAACTTCAAGTCCTGCCTAACCAACCTAGTGATCTTCTATGATGAAGTAAATACATCAGCGAGCAAGTGAAGGGCTACAAATGTCATTTATTCTGGATTTCTGTAAAGCCTTTAACATGGTCCCACACAATATCCTTTTCTCGGAACTGGAGACAGATGGCTTCACTGAGTGGATTGTTGGATAAGAAAGTGGTTGGATGGCTGCATCCAGAGGTTAGTGGTCAACAACTCAGAATCCTGATGGACGTCAGTGACAAGTGGCATCCCTCCGGGATCTGTACTGGGACCAGTGTTATTTGATATCTTTATTAATGACATAGATGAAGGATTGAGTGCACCCTCAGCAAATTAGCAGATGAGACCAAGCTGGGTGGTGCTGTTGACACTCCTGAAGGATGGGATGCCATCCAGAGGGACCTGGACAAGCTTGAGAAGTGGCCCATGAGAATCTGATGAGGTTTAAAAAGACTGAGTGCTGATGCTGCACCTGGGTAGGGACAACCCCCGGTATCAGCACAGGCTGGGCATGAACAGACCCAGAGCAGCCCTGCCCAGAAGGACTTGGGGGTGCTGTGGGTGAGAGGCTGGACATGCCCCAGCCATGGCACTCACAGCCCAGAGAGCCAAACGTGTCCTGGGCTGCATCCAGAGCCCTGTGGGCAGCAGGGGAGGGAGGGGATTCTGCCCCTCTGCTTCACTCTGCTGAGACCCACCTGGAGCACTGCATCCAGCTCTGGGGTCCCTGCACAGGAAGCCAGTCCAGAGAAGGGATGAAGCACCTCTCCTAGGAAAGGCTGAGAGAATCAGGATTGTTTATACTGGAAAATAGAAGTCTTCAGAGCGACCTAATTATGGTCATCCAGTACCCGAAGAGAGCTTTTAAGAGAGCTGGAGAAATTCTTTACTGTGAGGGTGGTGAGGCACTTGCATAGGTTGCTCAGAAAAGTTGTGGATGCCCCTTTCCTGTTCAGGAATGCTCAGGCCAGATGGGATGGAGTTTGGAACAACCTGGTCTAGTGAAAGGTGTCCCCGCCCACAGCAGGGAGGCTGGAACTAGATAATTTCTAAGGTCCCTTTCGACCCAGGCCATTATATAATTCTAATTTAATATTAAGAGAGACTTTTATGGATATATTATCTGGAACAAACGAAAAGGTACTGTGGAAACATACATGTACAATTACTGCCAGCAGTTTATTCTCTCATACTTTCCCTATAGTGTGATTAGTAATAATAGAAAGAACAATCATTTTGGATATACTGTCCAGGATTTTCTCCTTTTAGAGACTTGAAAAAATAACAATCTGTTTTAAGACAGGTTCTATAATGCTTGTGTCACTACAAAGGTACTTTTAAACATCCTTATATATGCCCAGGTATATATGTATACATGTGTTTGTATGTACATCCTGAATAGACTTCCATGGTATCTACACATCTAGGAATTAATGATATATTAGAAAAAAAAAATATCATTTGTTCTTTGGCCATTTTCCATTCTAAATACCATGCTATTTAAAGCAGAAGCAGCTGGAATTGTTTAAAAGATGCATAATATTTCACAGGTACTGTGGCCTCCAGCAAGATATCAATCAATTGCAGGATAATAAAAGTGCATGTGTCACAACTGGCAGTTCTTAATTTGAATGTCTTTGAAATGAGATCTGAAACTCCACTACTGGTTAAGTGGTTGCAATTCCCAACCTGACAAGGCAGCTGAAAACAATCCCTCAAAGAGCAGTGATTAGTACATGCTCTCCATTTATCAACACATTTTCAAGGTCACCGAAATATTTACAATCGTGCTTTTATTATTTCTTGAAGTGAAAATCAATCTCCAAAGATATTGCACACACATAGAGTGTTTGCTATGAGAGAAAAAGTAGAGGAAATGAAATATTTAAAGGTGAACTAAGAAAGGTTTCTATACTTGACACATTTTTTGTCTGTGAGCATGTGAAATCTATTGCAAGGTTGTTGGGGTTTTTTTACTTTACATGAATAGTCTTGTTTCAAAATGAAAAAATGTTTTGGGAGTACAAGTTTCCTCAGATTTCCCTATTTAGTACTTTGAAAGAATTTGGTTTTTTCAGTTGGACTATGTTTTAATGAAAATAAACACTAATAACCCCACATCAAATTTCTCTTGCAATAGTTTTACTCACTACACAGCTACCATGAAAGCTTTATGTAGAAAGGTCACCAGAAAAAATATTACCCTCACCACACAGAAAATGGTCAGGGGCTCTATGGGCAGGTTCACTGAGGAATATACATGAAGAAGGAAAGGCTCATTAAAAGAGGAAGGAGTCAGAACCCCCTCAGAGCCCTTATCAGTGTCCAGCAGGCATCAAGGTTTTATCAGTGTTACTTCTCTTTGAAGTCAGGTGCCTTGTGCTTCTCAGAGGGAAGTTTTTAGCTGTTGCAACTGAACCCGATGGCTTCCTACCCGAAGAACCAGAAAGCCCCTTTTCTTACCCTTTACTCCCTAGTTCAAATCAAATGTTCCTAGTCTCCTAGACCCTCCCTGGCACCTATCCTTGCCCTGCTCAGCCCCTGTGGTGATGCAGATCAGCTTGCTAATGTGAGAGAAAGATAGTCCAATGCAGAGGGTAAAGTCTTTTCTCCTGAGTTAGACAGATAAATCTGCTTACAGAGTGGCAACCACATGCCAAAATCTGTGCAAACACAAGGATGGGGCTGAACAACAGGAGTGAGGGGATTGAAACAGGGAAGGGCTTTTTCCTTCTAGCAGCAGTGAGATATGAGGTTGGCCCAGCTAGTCAGCTAACACCTCATCACCCCAATGCCATATTTCAGTAAGGACAATCTAAGACATGTAAAAGTCATAGACCACTTCCTCTACCATGGCCCAAAAATCACACTCTAGGTTAAAAAACAAATACGTTTTAAAATCATCCATTCTTTTATTGGCCTTCTGAGAATGTGCTTTACATTCTACCAGTTGCTGCTTTTTGTTTGGTTTTTTTTTAACATCAGGAATGAGGTAATAGAAGCACAAAACAAAACAAAAGCAAGCTTTTCACAAGTCTTGAGAAAACAGAGATTTTGTTGACTATTCTTTTTTTTCTTTTTTTTGGATCATGTTAAGTATCATGAGACCAATGACAAAACTTGTAGTTTGCAAGAATCCTCTTTCTGCTCTACATTGTTTTACAACAGATGAAGCAAGACAAATGTGGTTTTTTTGGTGCTGCCCTTACCCAATTACATCAGGCTAAAGAAAGTTTTACCTCCTTTTATCATGGTTTTTCCAAGACAGATGCTTCTGTAGAAAGAGGTTTAGAGGAGCAGGAATAAGGGCTTAGTTTTTTTCTCTTTCTGGCTTTTCATTTTTCCTCTCTTCTGCACAGCCAGCATCATACAAGTCACATTATCATACAAATCCATATCAATATACAATTATGATGAGTATTCAGTGGAACTGCTCCTGATTTATAGCAAACAAATGAAAATTAATTCTGTATCTTTCAGGGGACATCAAATACCAGTATGTTTTCCTTTTTATATACTCTCGTTGTACAGCATAACCTCCAGGTGGTGAATGACTGTTTGCAAGGGTAAACTTGTGTTAGACATCAGGACTAGTTTTTAATTACATCTTTGAACACAGTGTATTGAAGTGGAGGAAATGACTTAAAGCTAAAAGTTATTTATTGGATGAAGCATTTAGTATGAGACTGCAGACAATTACAGGAATGTCTGGTGCTGGACTGAAGCACAGAACTGCTTCTTTAGCTCAGTGACAGAGATGGTCTGAGAAGAAAGCAGCAGTTGTCTCTCACAGCACAATTTTTATCTTTCATTAGTGAGATATCAAGCACAATTTAAGTGTGCTGTCAGTGACTTTTATGCCAGTGAACCCTTGGTACTAGCAGTTAAGAAACTATGCCACTGAACACAACACATTTTGCATGATAATTGGCTAAGCATAAAATGCATTTCAGAGCCGAGGGTTTAATAACCTTGGAGTTTCTAGGATAATTTTCATGTAGACACTAAGATAACAAAATTTAAGTTCTTTTTTATGGTTTTCTGCACATGAAATCTAGTTTTTAAATTATAAAAATCAATGTATTTTAATTTTTCTATTTGTAATTACTTGAGCACCTCTAGTTCACAAAACTTGATGCTTACGCACTGTTTAAGGAATGCAAGATAGGAAGGGATATGTGCAGCTGCAGACAGTAATATCATGCTGCCTTTTTCATACAGTTGCTAAAGCTTCACTTCAAAACTGGTAAATAAATATTTTCCACTACTTTTTGGGAGGCTATTTTGGATGTAACATCTAAAATCACACTTATTTCCTGGCCACATTAATTCATAGGCAGCTCGCAAGTTGCATAATTTAAGATTTAAGGTTTGGTTACTTAATTTCTTTTCATAGATAGTGAAGATACAGAAGCACATGTACAAAGCAAATTTCAATGGCAATATCAATTCAATAGTGAAAAAAAAGTTTAAAGAACCAGGGGAACCCCTTAAATAACAAAATATGCATTCAAGGAATCAATACACACAACAAATACCGGGCATGAGGACAAGCTGTCAACAATTCAGTCATGAATTTCATTTTTTTTCCGGCTACTTGTAGCACTTTTAGGAATGACTGAGTCAAGCTAATCTTAGTTATTAGGTGAACCTCTATATATTAGCATAAAGATGAGCAAATTAAATTTCTTAAAGAAAAGTACAGTTTTGAAAGCATTTCCATATATATAGATAATGTTTATATGGGTAGTAGATATATTTGTGTGCATGGGTGTTCCAAACAGAGCAGATGTCATCCAAATCTTTTTGAATGCCAGAGGGAGCAGGATGGCTCTGGAGTTGTAGGTGTCCTTCCCCCTGAGCAGCTCACACAGCACATTTGTTCCCCTGTGGAACCCAGGCAAGGTGCTTCATCCAGCACACGCAAAAGGCCTTTGTGCTGATGGGACCAAGGCCAAGCTTCTCTCAGTTGTCTTTTGTTTAAGAAGAAATCGGGAAAGAGAGGATTAAGAATTATTTTACCACAATGAACTGGAAGCAGTATATCACTCCCTCCTTCAGCAGTGATTGAGGGGCTCTGCTAACCTTGCCATGCACACACAGAGCACGGCTGATCCCATCAGCCCTGCAGCCACACTCCCAGGGCATTGCGCAGGCAAGCACGATGGGGTCACCACTCTCTTCCCTCCCCAGGGACACAGTTGCTGATCCCTTCCTTTTCTTTTTAACGTCAAGCTTCTCTCTCTGCTGCCCAGGAAAGGGGAAGTCCTTTCAGATATCCTGGGTTGGAAGGGACCCAAAAGGACCACTGAAGCCCAAGCAACTTGGGCTCAAAGTCAAGGTGGGTAAGATTTCATCGCTTCATTTTTTTTTCTCTCATGGTAAGACATTGCGAGGAGCATTTGTTCCCAATGTCCCTTCTCAGGGAGTGTCAAGGGTTACAGGTTCTCTGCTTTTTCATCATTGTGTGTTTGAGAGGAGGAGACGGGATGATAAGCAGGGTTGATAATCAGGGGTGATAAGCAGGGACGCAGAACTTCACTCAGTGCTATAAAAGAAAAAAGCAAACAAAAAAAAATCACACTAATGAAAAAAATGTGAAGACTTTCTGCTTTCTGGGTTTTGTAGGTTTTTTTTCCATTGTTCCCTTATAAAATGATCGAGTTTTCCCAGCTCTGCTGGTGTCCTTGCCTTTTAGAGACTATTTGCAGAGATAATAGAGATGGAATTTCCATGTTTTAAAAGATCATAAATTGGTTAATTATAGAAGCTGCCATTTGAGCAAAGGAACTCCACTTTCCAAAATGATTTTATAATACTTGCCTATTTCAAACATCAATTTTAAGCTGCCATTAAAATAAATACATCAAAAAAACAAACACCACAACAACAACAACAAAAAACCCAAACCAGGACTGAACCTTTAATTTATATACATTTTCTATTAGGTATGTCCACTTTATACTGCCTACAAGTTGGTGATAACTCTGGTGGGAAAAAAACACAGAGCAGCAGCAAAAGTCTGGTCAGCAGGGAAATGCATTATAGCAAGGAAACCAACGTTTCCCTGTACTAGGAGCTAAGCAGGGTACCTTCCACATACTGGTGCTTGTAGCCCTCCTCCTGCTGACTCCAGGTCAGGAAATTTGACACAAATCCTTCCCTTACTCTCTGGAAACTAGAGAGAGCCCTTAAGCATCAGCCTGCTACCCACCAGTTTAACAAACGTGATTGGACCCATCCCTAGAACACTGATCACTTTATCTCCACATAATGTATCTCTAACAGATTTGATAATTACTTTCTCATAGAAGTCACTGTATGTCTGTGTCAAACACTGTAACAATCCTGTTCCGTATCCCAGAGGATCATAAGACTATTACAATATACTAAAATTTGGAAAGTTTTACCTGCCACTGCTTTGTGCCATGTGAATGTGATTCTAAGTTTTAAAATCATAAAGGCTCACAACTTCCATCATAAAAAGTAAATGCTGAGTTCCTGACATAAAATACCCCCATGGCTCCAGAAACAATTAGAGCGTTAAGAAAATCCACACTTAACATCAATAGCCTAGTGAGTGTGGGACACACTGCTGGAGTGATTCACAGAATAAATATTTCTGAGGTAACTTTCACAACTCATTCCTTCTGGCAAGCTCTGGGTCACTTCTCTGTCTCAGTTTATCTGACTACACCATGACAAAGAGAGTCTGCAACTCTGACGAAAATTAATGAGGACAATTTCAATTGTCAGCAAGTTCACTTTGCACATCCTGGAGAATTCAAACTACACAAAACCTTCTGCAGTGACCTTGCAGTCTAACTTAGGTGCAAGTCCAGTCTATCAACATACAGAGAACACAGTAAACTTGAATACACCAGACACAATGCAGGAACCATATACTGGCATGTGTTTTTTTGCTATGATCCATGCAAGAATTAGTTAAGGAAGCTGCATGGCACATGACCCAGGATTATTAAAAATAATTTAAAACATACAGAAAAATCTACTTCTTCCTATGCCAAGCTTCTTTGCATGTTCCATTCTCCACCTTCAGCCAAGGCAGCTCTGTAATAGGCTGGAGTGCCTGCAACCAGCCATGTCAACAGGCCTGTAGATTTCGTGACTGTAACAAGGTGAAAAAGGGATAGAATGCAGGTTTTTTCCATTCTACTCAGTTTTTATATAAAACTAAAATGTGGAATGCTTTTTACCCATGCAGATTAAACTAGAATAACACTGAGATAATTTCTTTCCCTGGCATCATATTAAAAAAAAAATCATTTTGCATGCACTTCTAAGAAGACTTTGACCTTACTCCAGCATGCTTGGTATTGAATTCTGAGTAAACCTTTGTGTGACAGATATAAATGTGGTTAATGAGATTTTAAAACATGTTTCCAAGTAATTAATTTAATTACATTGTACTGGGTTAAAGTGACCTTTAAAGGCCACTCCCTAGAGTTCCTTTACAATTACTTGGGAGCTATCTATCATTTAAAAAAGAAATACTCTTACACTGAACAACAAGGAAAAATTGTCCTTGCCCCCTTGTTTGATGAACATCACAGTTGGATTTCAGACTCTTGCATCCCCTATTGAAGGGAGAAAGCAAGGAGAGAGTTTTCTATAGGTTTCCATTAATAGAGAACAAAACATTAGATATCAATATCTGCAGACAGACTTGGTGGGCTTTACTCTCATTAAAATTTAGAAACACCTTTACTCCTAATCTTAAGAGTCTAAAATTTTCAAAATTACTGATCAGGCAGGACCAACTGCTTGTTTACTCAGCTGTATTAAATTTTGTTTTTTAATTTATGTTCAAGAGTGGGACCAAAGTTAAATGTCTTTCTTTCATTCGAACCCTCAGTAACTCACAGGCACGAGAGGGGACAGATCTGCTACATTCCCATTCTTTTCAAAATTACTGGCATCCAGACTTGTGGAGATTACAATAGCTGCCTTGTCAATCTGTATTGAAGGATACAGGAGAAAACATATGAGAAATAACACAATCAGAAAGATAATTTTTTAGTTTGTCCTTTCGTATGGTAAGAAAGGTTCAAGGGGGTTGCTCCAAACACCAGACTAAGTATATACTACTAAACAAGAGAAGACCAAGAAACAAATACTCTATGGTTCATCCTGCTGGTTATCATAGTAACAGAATTTTGGCCCATGCCAACTAGCACTCACAAGAGAAAGCTCAGGAAAGGTTTGGAGGGCATCACCCACAGGAGAACATTTCCAGTAGATGGTATGGACAAGACTGAGACAGGTGGTTGTTCCTCTAAAACAGTCCCCCAACATGGGGAGGGGTACTGTGATGAATCGAGGGACATCAGGTTTCCTCAATGATCTGCCTTGCCTTGGACGGCAGTAAAGGTACATGGAGGTCTGGGCTCCTTTGGCTCTGATGCAGACAAACTTAATTGAATACTGCATAACCTTTAGAAATAACCTACTTGAAGTGACGAAGTTATCCATGGGGAATTATTTTTCTCTCCAGGGCATCTGTTTTACTAAATACAATTAGTGGCAATGATTCTGCACTTCCTTTCTACCACTTTTCTACACTTCTTTCATCAGCTGAACTTGAGACTTGCAGACTAATAGATTGTGCACTAGTAGTACAGTGAATATGTCCAAGTAATTGAGCTACTGATTAGGTTATTTGTCTATCTTCTCTTGAAAGCAAATGAGCAGATCCCACCTTTTTACGGCAGCATCTTCCATTAGCCTTATTTGGATCCTTCTACATCAGGACTGAATTTAATATGCAAAAATATATCATCTGTGTTTGATTATCTATTGATGATCTCTTGACTCCAACAGAATTTCCTTGCTATGTTTATTCTTTCCATGTGTGTTTTCTGCATGTCCTTCTCTTAGCAATTTCATAAGCATGCACTACTAAACAATTTGGATAGATCTTCATTATCTTAATTTACTGCAAATGGGGTACTTTAAGTGGCTAATAGAATCAAGCCTTTCATAGATGTTTCATTCAACTGCATATACTTCATTAAAAAGAGCAGGGATGAGCAAGCTGAAGAGTTTAGGTCCTCTTAAAAATGTGTGATTGCACACACAAAAAAAATGGAGACTATCAGGCCAGACAAATGGATCAGAAGAGGCTCCATTACTGTGGTTGTGCTAAAAAAAATAAATGTGACAGTAGTTTCCTTACCAGAGAAAAGATATTAACCCTTCAGTAAAGTCAATGAAATAGATCATGCAATTACTCATCTACCAAAGGGAAGTTTGGTTTAAATAATTTCTGTTAGTCTAGATATTTTCTGGTCTGCTGGCCATCTTGTGTGTTCTGTATCAGAGGTCTTGCATGTCTCCTCATCTGAACATGCTCTGATCCTTTGCTCTTTTTGCAATTTGTACCTGTTGCTTGGTGTTCCATGTGGCACCTTCAGGGAGTTACTTGTTGCTCCTCTGCCTGTGGTAAAAAGGAACTTTTCGGAGGAACAAGTTATGAGACTTAAAAAAAAAATAATATTTACCCTTTAGTAATAATATATTTCTGTGCATAATTACTGCAAGGCTTCTTATTCTTAAAATGGTTTTGTTCATAACCTGTGATGCTGTCTGACATAAAATGTCAAAATCAAGGGTCATATAATTTAGATACTTCAGAAAAGAATCAAAATGTTCTTATGGATTATAGTAAACTAATCAATTTTAATCTAAAGCCAAAGAAAAAAGAAAAAAAAAGTAAGAAAAAAAAGGTACTGGAAATAAAGAAAAAATTTGCAGCAAGCCATATTTTTATGGAAAATGGACACCTATTTTGCAATACATGAGACTATTTCTAAAAAAAAAAATTCATTTCTGTAGTGCAAGAGTCTACTTTACTTTGAGGTAGATGTAAATTAATTCTCCTGTCCTGGAAAACATTTCCATCCTGTATCTCCTGTCCAATTTTTCCTTCTGCGTGGTAAAAAGACCTCTGGAAGATTTTCATGGTCATCCCTGGAAGTCCAGCCAAACACAGCAACTGTTCTCTTGGACAATAACCTAGCCATGAGTGCCCTCATCTGGCACACAAACAATAAAGGCATGGCTTTGCCTTTATCCCATGTGCCAGATTTCTGAAGAACCACATAAAGAAGGCCACAGCAGGTCAGCTATGCCTACCAGAGCTGGTCATTAACTATTCACTAACAGACAGAATGTTTCAATATGCCAAAGGTCAATTTTCCTGCAGTACTGGGTAACCAGGTCTCTGTATTAAGAAATACTTGATAATTCAAATGCTGAAAAGAACAAAGGAAATGGTCTTACAGTTCCATAAGCTGCTGGAAATACCATGTCTGCACTGTCCATGTCAGATAAAAAAGCAGACTGAAATTCTATCACTGCCAACCTAATGTTGCAAGTGCTGCCCAGCAATGTGTACCAGGCACAGCAGTTTTGACCAGAGATGCCTCCAGAGATCTGAGAGTTTTTAGAGAAGTTTAAGCACCACTTTGATGCATTGTCATCCTTTGAAAACCAACACATTTTATCACAAAATTACCAAGTAACTCAGTTTAGCTAGAATTCCTGCTTCCAGCAGTAGAGAACTAGAAAGGCAGTCTCCCCTTCCAAAAGAGACAAACTGAAATTTCATTGGCATGTACAGGGCATACTGAATTTTGCTTTCTTTTCAAGAACTACACCAAAGACCATTCTCACTGGGATAATCAAACTTTTCTCTTAAACTAGATTTACTCTGATGTCACACTATTGGCTACCAAGAGGATATTCTTGCTTTAGGACTGATACAATGGGAATATCTGCCATAGCCAGACTGTTAAGTAAAGATGGGAATTGATTTAAAATACGAGATGATAAATTTTACAGAGTAGATGTGCACAATCCATCCCTCTTCCTTTACCTATCCATGCACATTCTGAAGGCTTTCATCTGCTCAAAGCAGGTGATTTTCAGAAGAGGACTTGCATGGTTTCTCAACATAAATTCTCAAAGAGGAAAAGAGATACCACTAAAACCATCAAACTCTAGCCTATTTGGTAATTATGTATCTGTTAGAATAAACAGAATAAACATTCCCTAAATACTGCCCATCATACAATCTACTCTGTCAAAAGTATGTCTGAGCTTCTGGCAAAAATCATTAACAGCTCTCAGTCAGCTGTTAACATCTTCCCCAGATCAATCCCTAGGCAGGGTTTTATGCCTGGACATGGGGCTACAGCAACATTTACTGATGTATTTCAGTTTCTTACCTGTTCAGGTCACACCATGCAATAAGATCATAAACGCCATTCCTGGAGGAAAATCGCCTTCGAAGTTTTATTACAATCTTGTGTAAGGAAATGTGGTTGCCTAGATCACCACACAACTTTAATCTTCCTCATTGTCACAGCATGAATTACATGAGTGTTAATATTGGCTTTGACATGCTTTTATTTTTGTTTTTAGCACCAACAGAGAGTGTGGAATATGCAAAAAATATTGCTTCAAAGAAAGCCTCACCAACATGAAAAGACCCAGAGAGGACTCTCTCTTGGGTCTAGATAGAGATATCCAGCCTGCTTGACTTCTAAGGTTTCATACTACTGGTGATTTTTAAAATACCTTTCGTTTGCCTAAAAATCACCCCCAAAATAAAACAAACAAACAAAAAACCAAAACCAAATAATCAAAAACCTGCCAAAAACCTGTGTGATTGTATTTGCTACATACAAAGCCATTAAGAGAGATGACAGTAAGTGACTAGATACAGCAAAATTGGAAATCTGCAAAGAGTAGAAATTCAAAACCACCTTCTAACACTCCACAGGAAGGCAGGAAGGGGAAACATGGTGTCCCCTTCCTTAGTTTGTGTGCTGGGGCTTTTTTTTCTGGGCAGGCATGATCTGGCATCACACCAGTGTAAGCATCTACTTTTGAAATGTCAAGTTTATACCTTCAAAAAAACCCACTTTTACAAAATCATAAGGGTAATCCCCATGTCACTGAGAACTGCAGATGTCACCAGGCAGGCTTAGGAAAAATAATAGTATTAAGTGGCACTAAGAGCAAGCTCTGAGGCTGTGATAGGGCAGTAAAGTGTCTCCCAGGAGCAAACACAAAACCTTTGTTAAAATGATGTTGCAGCTGACACACTTATCTCCATCTCTCCGCTGGCCTTATCAGCTCAGCAGTGTGTCATACTCTGTCTCCAAACTGCTTCCCATTTCCAGCCTGGGCTATTTCCACTAACTCATATATCTCTGCTGAGTTATGGAGAGGCCCTCTGTGCTGTTCCGGTGGGGAAAGAAAACTGAGAAGACAGGGAATTATCCCATGAGCAACCAAGGGTCAAATTCTTCCTGAATTGTTTAGAGTCCGCTAACATCAGAGATAGATCTGTCACTCTTTCCATCCAAATTGTTTTTTATAGTGTTGCTGACAAGCACATCTAGCTGTTACATAATGAATGGTCTTTTCCATCATTAAAAAGCAAATGTAAAAAGCACAGCAAAGTTCTTTTCTGGATATGTTGTTACACAAGCACGCAGCTTGTTTTTCAAAAGTGAAGAGATTAACTAGTTTACTCCTTATATGCTTTTTCAAGTCACATGTCTATAGGATAAGACTACTTAAAAGAAAGAAAAGTTTGCAATATTTTGAAAAGTGCAGAGCCTGCCGACGAGGCAGATAATTTTTTATACACAAGTTTGCCAAGGCACAGGCTGCAGTTACCAGAGAACACAAAACAAACTCCAAACAGAAAAGCACATCAAGTTAGTAAAACGCATTATTAATAGGAACAGCACTGGAATAGCAGGCAAAACCATGTGTAATGGAGACTGTCACTTGGGAAGTCACAACAGTTCCCACCAGATCTTCTGTTTTAAAGCATTATACCAGTAGAGCAGTCAAATGCAGTTTTGTAAAGAAGTAGGATTATCTAATATTAGAATATTAGTTGTTTGCATTGCACGGTATGTGTAACGAGACAAATGGAGACAGATGAAAGTTTATTTTCCTGTGCTCTAAATTGGATAGCTGTGGTCCAGGTCTGTTCTGTTCTGCCAGGTCTGGTCCAAATGATGCACAGCCACATTACCACCAGCCCTTCTCCATGTAACAAAACCCACTCATTTGCACGTCACTTCAAAGATCATAGCTTAATGTAAGGAGGTAGATCTCAGGCACATCTTCACTCATCTCGATTGAAAGCATCACTTTCAGGTGTTCCCCTTGCTTGGTATACATGCTCTGAATAGTTGTGCCTTTGACTTTGAGAAATTACAGTTACCTTTGCATTCACATCTTTCAAGTCGTCAGTGTAGTCAATGCAAATTAGATCCTGAAAACACGGTAATCTATTGCAGATTTATTTTTATTCCTTTCCTCGAATCTACTCAATTCCGTATTGATCATGGTCAGTTAAAATATTACTCCCTAAGTTGCCGCTCTAGCCCACTACTATTCACCGGAAACACATACAAGGTATCACTTTAATGATGAGGTTATCAGTGAAAGTAGGAACATGGCTGCAAACAGGCTTTCTGGGGAGCATCTCTGATCTGTAGTGGAATATTTTTCTCTCCAAAACTATGCCACTGTTTCTATCTTTCTGATTTTCCTGGTTGGCATTAGTCAGGGCTGATCTTCCAGCAGTTTCACCAGACTATCCTGTCTTTGGTGCGTTTTCAGAGTTGATGTATAATTTTTCAGTTATTTCAAATGTTTTCCTTTCTCCTTTCATCTCCCTTTCATCTCCCTGAATTAGTAAATGTTTTGTTTTGACTAAACCCAAATTTCTAGTCCAAACTGATATACACGTCTTTTTCTTAATTGCGGCATTTCCCAAGACATGCGGTATTAGCACTTTGTTCTTCACTGTGGATACTGCTGTTCTGCAACATTCCTCCATCTCATGACAAATCCTCCTTTACTCAATATTCTCCTTCCTGTAGTTATTGCTATCAGTGAAGTTTACAGAAGCAATCTGCCTGCTTTCACCATTTCTTTCACAACTCTCGTTTTCTGTGCCAGACAGTGCAGGATGACTGGTTTCTGAGCAGCATTCTTCACTGACTCCTTAATTTTTTACCATATGCCAGGAGTTTTACCTGAGAGCAGGAACTCCTGGAGGAATTCTGGTTAACTGGAATAAAACAAGTGTGGAGTTACGGCATGGAACAGTAAAACACTCTCTGTGGAAGCAAAAAATTTGTAAACGTATCCCTGTTAAAGACAGTGTGGATCTACACAACATGACAATTCCTCTTTCATTTATTAGATTGAAGGATTCCAGGATTAGAAGGAAAGTAATTACATTTCAATAACCATGAACACTTTCTTGTCAGCATCACCACATAAGCACAGTGAGAACTACTTGCTTTTTTCTATTATTTTGGACTATCTACCAGAGTTAAGTGCATGCTTAGTTTTTAGCTCATATTCTGAATAACCTCATAATACAAATGAGAGATGATTTCCCAGCCATTCCACATTCCTAGCGAAATACTCCATATAACAGAAGTCGCGGACCCTGTCTGTGGAACAACTAAATCACCCTCTGTCTGTAAAATCATGATTCACGTTTTCTTGTGTTTCCTCAGTGCACAAGTATTCTGGTCCCCAAGCTGAGGGTGCGGAACAGGCAGAGTTCACTCCAGTTCTCACGTACAAGGAACTGCCTGGGACTGTTCGTGAGTGATTGTGGAGTGGAGTCACCTCTGGGAACCTGCGCAGTGAAGAAGGGGACTCACTGTGGTGTGGTCAGGGGGTTGACAAGCCTTCCCACCAACACTGTTATACTTCCTGACTACTAGAGCAAATCTTTGGGGCTTTGTCACTGAGGCTGTTTAAGTAATTAAGATATGGGCAGACATATTTTGAATATATCCAGAAAACTATATCCGGAAACTGGACCCATTCCAAGCCCATCTTTGTAAACCACGGGTTAAAAAGATATGCCAAAGGTACACTGAAACACCACGTGAGTACCAGGTGCAGATTAGATAGAGTACATTATGGCTTTTTCCTCATAATTATATAGCAGGATTTCAAACACGTCTCCCTTAAATATTTTTCATAAAGCACAATGTAATGCCTTGCCCAGAGACAATGAATATGCAGCTTAGATCACTAACAGAAAAATCCACATTGTGGCTGAAAGGTGATTAGGTATTTCAGGATCATCCCAGTTGATGCAAGACAAACATGCTACAGTGGGGAAATCCGTATGTTGTTTACACTGTATAGAACACACCTCTTTGGCTGAAAAGAACCACTGCAAAGATATGACTGTCAAGAAAAACCTGTTCAAAATGGGCAAACTGATATGACATTTTCATTCTGTTAAATTTTTTGTATCTATCATATCAGGTATCAGGTATCCAGCATCTATACTTTCAGAACAAAGCATTATTAAAAAAAAAAAAAAAAGAGATTTTCACTTTTATGGCTATGATTTTATACTCAGAGAAATTCAAATATGACCATTAATGAAAATCTTTCCTCTTTTTAAGCATGCTTTGTTTAATTGAACTCACTGGCATTAAGTCCTCTTCTGTAAAGGAATTACTCATACAGGCACAATAGCAGCACTGCAAAAAGCAATTGCAGTCACAAATCTGTTTCTTCTGTTTTCTGTAGATGTGTCGCCCTAAATCAAGTAGACATAAAGCACTGACGACTTTTCCCTTCTCCCTCAAATAAATTGGTGGAGTACAACAAAGCATCCATAGAGACAGACCATAAAATGTTTAGGTTGAAGAAATCCTTGTGAAGTTAAAAAGTGCACAGCTCTGCCACTGGGGCAGGATTACCCTGTGTGTTGACACAGGCTGGGAATTATCAACGCCACTCAAAACAAGATGGGGCCTGAGCAAAGCCTTACCCAGATTGTGACTTTTCTAAAGAAAGGAAAATAAAATCCCTGCTGGCTGTGTCGCACCAGTGAGGTCTCTGTACTTTTTGTGCAGATGATAGAACAGTAAGTGTCTACACAAAGGTCTCTTCACAGTTTTACCTCTTACAGTAATTATATAGAGTATCTTTATTTTATAGGGTGTTTTTGCTTAGGGTTAATGAGGTTTTAATATCAATTTCTATGACAGAAAGACTGAACCAAGTATTGTTCCCTTCATTTTTGAGACTAATGGAAGATACCATGGCAGAGTTTCAGCTTTGCCACAGCTCTCAAACTCCTCTGTTAAATGTATTAGTAATTCTACTTATTTCTTTGATTCATCCTCATTTTCCACACATATTAATATTCTAATCTCATACCATTAAAAATGGCAATGCTTAAACCTTTCATTTTTGGCAAGCATTTCTGACTCAATGAAAATTTTTGTCTTCGACAAACATCTAGCTTGACTGATAATATCTTTGTATTCGACATGTTTTTCTATTAGTCTGAAGTTTTTCTGTTAGTCTGAAGTATTTCTATCATGACAGAAAATAAAGCAAAAATCCATGACTGCAAACCAAATCATGAGGTCCTTTCTTAATTGTTACCTGACAGTGAGTGTGATTAAGTATAAATTCACAAAAATCTTTGGGAATTTAAAGTTATATTTATTTAAATGACAGAGTGTAAGTTATTGCATAAGCTATTTTTAATGTACAACACTGCATTTTATCTGTGTTTGCATTTTATCTGTGGATGATATGCATGTAATAGTGTGGCAGAAGGTCAGGTTAATGTGATTGTACTATTTACTTATTACTGTTGATACTCAGTGATACAAATGGTGCAAAGAATCAACTTTTATTGCTTTGCAAAACTGTAAAAAATAAAATGGAATTTAGTTCCCATTGCAACTATCTTATGGTATGCATTTATTTTTGTTGTGCTTTTGTTGTCCCAAATCAGTGATTAATGTGTTCCTTGAAAGGAATATGCTTTAATAGTATTTTTTTAATCTTTCTTTAAATAACAGGGAGTATTGAGGCTGAAATATAACTAATCCTTGATACGTATTTGAGACAGGGTCTGTTGAGGGTTTATGATCTCCAATGTGTAACAGAGAATTAAATGGTCGTTTTGTCTTTCCATTTCTTCTTTCTAGCCAAGGTGAACTTGAAAAAGTAATGTTTTACATACAGTCCATGCCCAGTAAGCATACAATTAGAAATACAGTAAGAACTACAGTTACAACTACAAATCCAGTAACAATGAAGTAAAATGTATCACCAATTTACATCCAAGCACAGATCTCCCTTTGATCTTCAGGGCACTTTGGTAACACTGCCTGTCCTACATACCCATTTAATACCTCAGTCCCAAGATATAGCTAGGACACACTATGAATGACAGCTCAGGTATGTAGGGTTAGAAGCTACCTTAACTCTTTTCCCCCAAATTTATTCCACTTCATGCATCTGAGTTTGGCCATCGCTCTTGCACTCGTAGACTTATTACTCGGTCTTACACTTAACATGTGAGTTTGAGCCCTGGCCATATGAGTTTGAGGAACATTACCCACACAGCTTTCTGAGGTTGAACTTGTTGGCATATTTTCTTACCTTTGGTATAGTCTTGCATAAACCCCCAAATAGCATTTTAATGGAGTCCATGTTCACATGATGTGATTTTTTAGGGGGGGTCTCCCTCATACAGTATCTTCAACAACCAATCCAAATACTGAAGTTGAAGTTGTTTCAGCAATATGGTCACTGGCTCACAAAAGAGCTTCTGTTCAGTGGCGGCACATTTAGCGTATCCATACATGCTTTGGCATTTACCCAGTTTCCAGCATCACAGCACAAACAGTGGGTGTAGCATCACCAGAGGACTGCTGGGGATTTGAATGGAGACAGAAGCTTTAAAGGAGGTGGTTCATGGGGGGAAAAAAAGGAACCAGTGCTTTGCACAGTTGGTTTCTCAGCTGTGGACCAGGCCACGTACCTCCTAACTTCATGTTAATAATCCTTCTCACTTACAGTAACACTTCTGCAGTGCGCTGGGCCCAGAAGCACCCAGAGAGACACAGGGTGGCTCAGTCACCGAGCTGGAGATGAACCCTCTGGTGGGAAGGTAGCAGCCAGTGGAGGAACTGTTTGGACATGCTGCTTCATACCAGCTACCAGAGAGCACTGACAGTCAAGACTCCCACTTTGATGTCAGTCTCAGGAGTTTGGAGGTGAGCCCAAAGGTAAGAGCTGAAAACAACACACTATCCAGGCTTGCTGAACATGGCAGCCAGTGAATGAATTCTTTTTTCTGCTAACATTTGTGAAACCCTCTTCTCCACAGTGGCCCTCTTTTCTGAGTTAGTTTAGGTTTTATAACTGCTATACAAGCAAAATGTTTAAACCTTTATGTGTTTTCCTGAAATGACATTTATAGCTGGGAGCAGCTGCATAAACTTTGTTTACTTTCCACTCTACAACAATGCTTGCATTCTGCAACTGCTGCTCTTCCTTTAATGCTCTTTTTTCCACCTGAAAGTGAGAAGACTATCCAGCGACCTGGACCACAAGTAAGTTTACTCAGTTCAAACACAGGCAACTCACTACCATACATCAGCTCCTGGGTGCCACAAGGCAAGACTGGAAGCAGCAGCATTCCAAGAGAGACATCTGGTAGAAACAAGAGCTCCTGAATCCCCAAAGCAATGGCTGTTTCAAACAGCAGTTTGGCAAAAGGAAAAGTATCATGGAAAAGTATCCAGGATCACCTGGATTGTTTGCCATGCTGCCTCTCTCAGCTCCATTTCACTCCCTATCGCATTTCACCTCTATATTATGAAAGAAATATATAATCCAGGAGCCCCCTGAGGCCTGGTGGCCCATACATTGCCCTCATGGTGCACTACACTGACATATTTCAGAAAAATAAACCTCATAACACTTCCACATACATAAACTCAGCATTTTGATCATGTTCTTGTTTCATCAGAGAAAGAGATTAAGATGATGGGGTTTGAGAGTCTAGGGGGAGAGAGGACTTTGAGGTTTTTAATGTTTTTTTTGGAATTCAAATTCGTTCATGAAGACATAATTTGTGGCAGAGGCATTCAGAAGTGGTTTTTTGCAAGTCAAATATATGTTTTGTATCTCAGGTGCCCACAATGACTCATTTTTGAAACCTTCTAAAAAGCAGAAACTTCCTAAAAACCCCACTGTGTGGTTTTTTTTTCTTTTTTTTTTTTTTTTAATTTAATAAATTAGCAGCAGCCTAGGAAAACCACAGATTCAGCATGCTCATATTTAAAAACAAAAATCATTACCCCCAAGCAAGTTTAATTAAACCAACAGAAGAGTTTACAATGCAAGAAGAAATAGGTCAGGAAGGAATAATATAAACCAAAATTACATCTTGAAAATAGTCCAGGAAAAGCAAGGCAAGTCTGAACTCAGTAATTAATGATATCAGGGAGAAGATGGGATTCTGAAGGGTAGAAAGTCATGGGAAAAACAAGGGCATTTGTTATCTAAACATAGCTGCAGAGCATTTCTGTTGGTTGTTTTGTAAGGAAAGTTGCTTTTCCACATGGTGTTTGTGGTAGAAAGATGTTAGGCTCTAGTCTTGGCCTTTTTGGATCTAGTACTCATCGGCCAGTAACTTTCTGAATACAAACTATCCATGTACTCTTTAAAAACTTGGCTTTCTGACACTTGAAGCAGAAGTTCTGACACAGCTGCTTTGCAGTGTTGACCACTTATTCTGTATTAACACATGAGGTATGATTCTCACTGACTTGTTGGGGTTAGCACCTAGAACTTTACATTGGTTATTATTTCCAATTACATCTCTGGGGGTCATTCTAACCAAGAACCATAAAATCAAGGGGGTTCATCTTGTCCAGTTATGCCCTGTCTTTTGATAATATTTCAGTAATTTTAGTGACAGCATAGCAAACTTCCAGCAACTTTACCTTGCCTCAGCACCCAAATGCAGGTTTTATTATGTTGTCCCATCTTAAATAGCAAATCATTATTCTTACAAACTACTTAAGATGTTGGTTCTTGAGTGCAATAATATTAAAACAGAAAGTAGAGACTTCTGGAGCAATAAAATCATCCCCAAACTCTGCAAGGGGAACTGGTTAAAGAAATACCCATCAAGTGAGTTCAGAAGAAATCTGCCCAGCCTTTGAGGAGGTCATTCAATCTTGCTAAGGGTTTTCATCAATTCTTTGAACTCATGTGTCAATTACTTCATTTTGGGTTCTATGGTAATGAATGTTTTCCCCTTAAGTAATGTGGTAAATCTTTTCCCTCTGCAGCTAAACTTCCCTGTTTTAGGGGAGTTGAAATCTCCTCTCTTTTCTGCAGTATGTACATGAGATCTGCTTTTGGCTTCCTGAGGTTTCCATCCCTGCTGTGTGCTGTGAAACCTTTTCTGCTAATTCTAGCTCCTTCCCTGGCTTTCTACTGTGATTATATCATGATATAGTTGTGAAATTATGAATGCATATCTTTATTGCATTTTACTCTTTGAACCTGCCTCTTATTGTCCCATTTGCCTTCTGAGTTGTTTAAGCATGAAATGGTGGTTGTTCCCAAAACAGACCCACTCATATTTGCATGCCCTGATTCAGAGCTTTGCTGCACATCTGTCTCTGTGTCAGCCTGAACCCAAAGTCAGAGCAGACACTGGAAACAAGCCCTTGTGACCATCACAGACCTGCCAAAGACAGGCATAGCTTTCCTGTGGTACTTCAGCAACATGAGCAGACAGCTGCAGGAATTCAAACATTTGAAGCAAAGCCCTCTAAGCTTCATTGAGGCATTTCCTCCTCCTCCACAGAGATAAACAAGAAATTGCCATGAGGAAAATGCAATCCCAAGGTAGGACAGTATTTAAGGAGGATGAACAGCAAGCAGACAGCTGCAGTGCAGATAGAGTGAGGATGATCAGTAAAGACCAAATAAACAATTTATTCTCAGAAGAATGAAGACCAAAAACAAGCCTATAGGTAGCAGCTTGGGGAAGACATGTGGTGGACAGGCTGGGCTGAAACACGTCTGCCAGCTCTCGGAACAGTCAACAGTTTTCTCACACTGGAATAGCTCACCTAAAGGGTCTGGCCTCATCCCCCTAACTTGTTTGTTTCCTGTATAATTGTCACGAAATTAAGTATTTTTCAGCAGCAAAATGGGCAGTTCATGAAATCTATTTAGGCTCATATTGCAACAATTTATGCTCATAGCTTGAGTCAGATTGTTCTACCCCGAGAACTGCCAAGAAAGCCAGCCTGTCTGTCTCTCTCAGACATGGGATATGCATGACTGAATGCTGTGGTGCCGTCCAGCTAGCATGCTGTCCTGGCACCGGGCAATCTTCTGCCTGCTCCGAGCGGGGAGGACGGAAACCGATCGCGGCGCGGGAGGGCAGGCAAAGCTCCTGCTCGGGTTCGCCTTGCCCACCGATGGCGAGGGCGCGCGAAGGAGGAAGGAGAAAAGAAGCGGAGGGACTTTTTCCTGGGCAGGAAGGGCTTTATTGGAGACAAAAATCCACGCAGAAAACCGAAAAAGCGTGGCTTGCAGGGGGTCTTGTACCCCCACAATATGGGCGTGGAAAACACACAGTAACCCATGGAACATCAGCCGAGGGGGCTACCAAGGCGGGGAGATGGAATTACAGCAAGTGGGAGAACAGGCAGGCAGGGAAGCGTAACAAGAGCCAATTAGCTACCGAGGAACATAGAACTCTCTGGAAAGACAACCAAATATGAGAAATAAGGGGAGGGGAGGGCTGCAGCCAATAGTAAGGCACAGATTTATATATTTTTCACAGACTTTTGAATGGTTAAGGCTTTTGGGCTGTGGAAGCATGAAACCAATGGACGTTTTGGTCCACTTGATTCGGCTGATCATGGCTCACCGCAACAACTGAAACCAGTATCACCTCACCCATCATCATCTCTTCTGATGGCTGGTGTGTCCTGGGCAAAATGCCCATTATTTCAATTCCTTTGTGCTGTTCTCACACAGGAGAAAATGCCTATAACAATTTGCCTTGCTGCAGCCTTGACAGACATACTAGGGAGAAACCCTATCCTGCTATGGGTTTGAATTTGCTGTCTAGGATTCAGGAACAAGTGTAAAATAACAAGAAACCCTTCCTTGCCACTGGCCTGTAACTTGGCCCCTGTGGAGACGTTGGGGCCTACAGGCACATTCCAAATCAGAAAAATAGGGTCTGTGACTCCTTTCATTCACCACTGTTGCTGTTCCTGCTGCCAGGGAGAAGAGGTGTCTGTTGCCTTTTCAGAGAATCACAGAATGTTTGAGGCTGGGAGGGACACATGGAGGTCATCTTGCTCAAGCCCATGCTCAGGAAGGCCACCCAGTGCAGGTTGCCCAGGATCATGTCCAGATGACTCCTGAATGTTGCCTCTTTTTCTGTCAATGTGGCTCACTGGAAAGAACCTGGCTGTGTTGCCTTTGCACTTTCCTTTAAGGTATTTACAAACATTGATAATATCTTCCCTGAGTGCAATGGCTGCATGCAGATAGTTTCTTCCTCTACAAAAACCTCACCAGGTGTTGAGATAAGTCTGCCCTAGTGGCAGACAGTTTTTCCCTCTCATTAATTTTTCTCTCATATTCACTCACAGGAATTTAGAGGGAGTATGTACTCCACTTTTGGTTTTTTCTATCTCATTGGCCTCCTTTAATGACTTATAAAAAGACCATTCTTTCAGCCTTGATTTCTTCAGTGGATAAAATCATCATGACATCATCTTGTAGGAACTAAGCACAGAACATAAATTTCTTAGTGTTTTTTCTCCTTAAGCTGTCAACTGAAACACCTCAGGCCTACAGCAACCTCTTCTCAGGACTACAAGGGGCTGCTCAGCTGAAATATGACTCTACGGGTTCTTACTGTCCAAAATCACCTGCTTTTCTAGAGCTCCCAAGGAGTGCTTCCTCTCTTATTAAGGAGCAATGGCAAGGAGAACAATGCAAAAAACTCCTGGAACAGCAAAGAAGTCAGATGACGTACTCCATGATGGCAACAAGGCCAAGCTTCATCACTAGGCCAGATGTGATTTTGAAGGTGCCCAGTTAAGTAGCTGCAACTGTGCCAGAACTAAACCCAGCAACATATGGATGGCCACATATCACACAGACATTCAAGAACAGGATGTACCAGATACCAGATGCTTGAGCAGTGACACAAGCACTGGAATACCACGACAGACAGATTTCAAAGAGACAGCAGCTTTCCTTCTGAGACTGGCATTTGTGTTCTTAAGAGGGCAGGATCAATGAGATTAATCTCTACAAAATAATAAAATATCTTAATGCCACTACCTTCAGCTGCCTGAATCACAGGTCTAGGACATGTTTTCACTCTTTCAAGACTTGCCACAGTTTGCATACTGAGCATTTGCTAAATACAATGCATATCTTGAAATAAATGGAGGAGAGTATATGGACCTTCATGATAGAGTTTCTGGGATAGAATACCGACCCTTCCATTCCTCTTCCAAATTACTATGTTAAGCATAATCACTCCCATTAATTCTGCTTGTTTTGGGAATAAATCATCTTTCTAAATTCCCACAACTGGTGACACTTACTTCATTTTGTATAAGATTTGAGTAGTCAGATCTATTTATTTGCTGATTTGTTTGCTTTTGTTAGGTTCTTCCCAGCATGCACTATTGTTCTTGGAGTGCTGAAACACTGGTTAGAGAAGAAATAAAGTGTTACTGTCAGTTGTTACCAGTGACTATAACTTAAAGCTTCTGGTAAAATAAATTTGGGCAGAATTTTGACAATCCTTCTTACTTCCCAACGAGTTTATGGCTGATGGTGTGTCAAACAGAAGTAAAATAAATATTTCTTGTTCAGTGTTGCTCATTTTCATCACTTTCATGTATGGTTGTTGAGATTTTTTACAGTTATTAGAAATACCCTAGTAACTAAAGTAGTTCCTAGAGTTTGCATAGGAAAGAATGTTCCTACTGTAGCCTGTCTTTCAAATAACTACATGCAAACTTTACTATTTGACTAAGGACACCATGTATATGGTAAATACCCAGCATTAGAAATACAACTTTGTCATATGTTTTAAACTATGCCTTAAAAATTAATTTAGAATGTGCTATATATAGTAATTTAGGAAATGAGATTTTCACTTCTTCCTTTGGACGTTACTTCCGTTGGTTACCTAATAATGACCAATGTTCATAAACATATTTACTGACTTTGGGATGGCTTCCCTTCAGTTTAGGTGTTCACCATGGGAAGTGGTGTTTTGAGTAGAATAAACACTTGGAAAGACAAGTCAATTTGGAGCACAATTTTATAGTTACATAGGTAATCTGCAATGGAAAGGAAAATCCATTACTCGTACATAGTAAGTACATAGTAATTATATAAGTTATTATTTTATGATATGCAACAATCATAGAAAAACAACACCAGAAGTGAACACTATATAAATCTGATCTCTTGCACAGTACCTTTCTTATATTTAATCAAATTTTTAGACCTTCTTGTTCCCCCTCCTCCAAGAATGTCTAATCTTAATTGCCAAAGGTACATCGACACCACTGGCAGGGTCTTCCAATGATTACTTAGCCTTTCAGTCAAAAACATACTTTTTTCCTCTTTAAATGACAAGATACAATTTCCACCTCTTGGATTTTGTGTCTAATGGAATGAAGAGCTGTCTTTTACCAAATTTGTGTTCCAGAATCAAATACTTATTAACATATAATAAGCCATTATTCATTGTTCAACCTTTTTTAATAGATAAAGGACGGAACGTCTTCGTCACTTCCATAGGAAATGTGTTTTCCAATTCCATCATTATTGTGATGGCTTTTCTTTGTTGATTGATAACCTCTCACACTGATGCTAAAACTAGACACAACAGTCACAAATTATGTACTACCACAGCCAAATACAGAAGAAATATTTATGGCATTCAAAATTCCTGTTCACACATTTCAGGACCATATTCTTCCAACTTATTACAACTTTTTTTGGGGGGATAGGTCACATTCAGCTGAATAGTTGCTAGAATATCCAGATTCCTCTCATATAGCTCATATACAGCCTTCCAAAACCAGACCCTTCTTATTTTATACTGCCTGAATCCCTTCCACTTAATTTTAGAATTTGAAATATAAGATATATACAGCTAGAAAACTAGTTTTATCCACATTGGATTACAGTCACCTTGCACAAATAAATCTTTATTGATATTAATTTAATGTTTTATTCTAGTACTGTAGGCACTCCCCACCATAAAAATAGTAAGAGTCATTCCATGGATAAATGGAAGGATTGTAGTAGAAGGATTGTAGTGTGTCCTTCTACCTAAACATCAAGTCACTGATGTCCAATCACTCAAACACCTTTAGAAGTCTGTATTGAACACTGAATTCATTCTGAACACCAGAACAGTCAGAAACAGCTTGTGGTACAACAAGAATAAAGGCTAGTTAACTTTAAGAGATGGAAACTATTTTGGTGTCACTCTAGACCTAATCTTAGACTAATAAGTGCACCATTCTATCAAACTAGCATTAGCTATCACAGGATCTGTAAAAAAAAGACCATAGAAATAAAAAATGAATACAGTTTCTCCTGTCTTTATTTGGTAAATTGTCATACTTTGTACTCAAACAAGAGATGATAATGAATTAATATAGATTCTTACAGAAAAAAAGTGATTTCCTAAATAAAATTATTCTTGTACATAAATGTGCAAATATATTTTAAGATGCAAGTCAGATGAAATATTTTACAGGACAAGGAAGAGAACAACATTTGGGTCAAATTTATCTTGGTCTCATATGAAGACTTTTCTGCCATGAATATCTTGCTTATTGCATATTCCTTGAGATTCATGCTTCTGCCTCCCTTTAAACTGTTCTAGGATCAGAACCTGTAAACTCATCTTGCCTAGAACCTAGCAAAAAAGTGAAGATGCTGATTCAGTAACTAATTTTTATTCATAAGCCGTGTACCTGGGCAGGTGCTACTGAAAGCACAAGTCTGAAGAAGAAATCATGGGAATATTCAGAGAGAAAGATGTCACAATCCTGATCAGTTATCACAGAATGGTTGCATGTTAATTAAAAATACATTAACATTGCAGTGGCATGGCTATTATGTGATTTCTATAATCTTCTTTCTGTCCTCCCACCCCCACCCCTCTTTTATCTTATCTACCCAGTCTTTCATCTGTACTGTCCCTGTGCCTCAATACCCTGTCCTAGCTACCTAGCAAATAAATGAAATGTTTACTGCTGGTGTTTACAGTTCTTCCAGCTGTCTCAAATGACAACGATGTTAATTGTAAGTGATGAATCAGAGATCAGATATTAGTCAGCAAATTTCCCTGCTATTTGCACAGCAATATTGGTCTAAAGTCTAACCTGCTCATTTCCTGCCTGGTGGTAATGAAACATCTGAACCCGGGATGAACCTTAGGCTCAGTTCTAATGGGCTGTTTGTAGAAGGATGATCTCCCTGAGTACATTAGAAATTCACAGGCTAGAATATGTTAAAAATAAATCTTTTGGAACGCAGTATTCTCAAATTATATTGAAAACATGTAATTTTCTCTGAAGTAATTGAGTGACAGGCACAATAAATGCAAATTAAATACCACTTATAAAATGTATTTTTTGTTGACTTTTTCGGAATTGACAAAAACCATGTTTCTAAACCACAGCTCAAGGAGTCAATGTCAGCTTTCTCTTTCTTATAGAACATAAGGTGCACAAAACTGACTTCTGTTTGTCATTGTTGGATAAGGCAAGCATGCTATGAATACAGCAGTGAAAAAATGAATATAAAAACATTTTCACATCTTCTATGAAAGTCATAACTACATTATGACAAGATGGATCCACAAAGTACATGACAGTATGATGAAAGTCAATGACTTTCATGAGACACTACAATGCAATACTACACACACCACTGCTACTACTACAGCTACACAACACTACATCTTCTGTGACATTGTTTCAAAACACATTACCTCATAAGAAAGAAGCTGCTGCAAACGTGTTTGACATCTCAAAATATTGCTGGTAAGGCTTTTTAGTAGGATTATATTGAAGGAAATATTCCATATGCATTTGAGTTTTAGACATGTAACAATACTTTCTTTGAAATTAAACAAAAGTTTTTTTAAAAACCTGCAAACAAACATATTTTGGTTTCAAAATTTCAGGTTGCCACCGAACTCTTTAGGAGTTTTTAAATCTGCATCATAATACAGATTTGGAAAAAACTACCCAAAAAAAAAAGTCTGTCTAAACTATCACAAAAGGAACTCAAAATATTTTATTCTGAAAAGAAACTTTTTCTTGCCCCAGCACAACCCAAAGAGTATGATAAACTTTAATCCATTTCAACAAATATTTTTTTTCATCTGAAATATATTATGACATAGTATATAGCTATCAAAATTCCTCTGATCCAATTAAATTTCATCTTTCCTTAGGGATTATCTATTCTCAAAATGTTGGAGAGATTCTCTGCTTTCATCTTCATTTCTCTGCTTTCTTCTTCATTTCTATGTACATAACTGCAGATGATGCCTAGATATCTTTAGTTATAAATATTTATATTTAGTTTTGAAGAAACAACAACGACTTCATTAACAGTGAGTTAATTTTTCTGGTTGCCATGGAAGACTGCAGACTGACTTCCTTACAGCTGCCTTTAAAAGCACAGGACAGCTGGAGCAGGACTGCAATGCTACATTTCAGTGATTAATTTCAAAACAGGTGTTATCTAAATTACTCATTATTCTGATGAGAGGATAGAGGGAAACACGTGATTAGCCAGAAAAGGCTATGATATTTTAAAGTTGAAAGAAGGGGATGAAAATAACTTAGCTCTCTAGGTAACTGAGAATAAGCAAAGCAAATCAAAAGGGTATGCTAGGTGATAAGATGGTCTGAGCAGGAAGACAGTGCTGCTGAAGTCAGGCGAGAATGCAGCAGAACTGAATTGCTCTGATACGTAAGGATAAGAAGCCAGTGTGACAGATCATATAGCAGCTTAGAAACCACTCACCATCTGGTCTCACCTTAGCAATTTTGTGGAAACTTGTGTTTGTTAGCATTTCTTTCTGAAGTTGTTGGCCCCAAAATTATTTGTTCAGCAGTAAACTCACCAGATAATGAGATTTGGAGATGTGAACACATTAAATTTCACATACCAGTAATGACAATACTCTCAATCAAAAATACCAGACTGATAATAAAACAGTGTAGACAAATTATCAAGATAAGGTTATTATTTTGGATAGAGAAAAAAAAAGCTCATTAAGTAATTGATGTTACCCATCTTTTTATCAATTTTATGCTTGATGTTTCATTACAGTAAACCACTGCAAGCCAATTCGGCCACTGTGTCTCTAAAATATTTTGCAGTTACAAAAATCTTAATAAAGCCTGTATTTGTTTACAAAATGAACAAACATATCTTCCAGAAAACAGCCAGATGCTTTATCCTTGGCTCTCGTATCTTGAAGCTGCATTGCTCTGGATGTCCTTTGTCAGTTTGACATGACACAAATTATTTCCTCTTCTAGAGAGACAAAAGAACAAGCATATGTGATTGCCACATTTGTGTCCCTTGTGTGAGAGATGAGGGTAGTGAACACAGCACTTCTCTACTTAGTCTGTTCTAGGGATATTTTACAATGCTATTTTAAAATTGTGTTTATTTGTAATTTATTCTTGTCCAGGAAAAAATTATAGAAAAACAGCAACAAAAAAATACCGTATCCTCATCTTCATCCAGTTTAAATACAGCAGAGAAAGGAAATAATCCAGCAGTCTTCAAATTCATACATGTGAAAATCCAAGGTTTATTTATCATCTTCTGTAAGAAGGGATCAGTTAAAGAAATGCTAAGGAGGGAGTGACACAACTCCAGACAACTGCATGAGACAAAGCATGGACCAACTTGAAAACATCCACAACACTATGTTTTCATGTTTCACTTCTGTAAGACTGAGTGGAGCGGCTGCTACACCAGAATGTCCTGCTGCCATCCAGAAGGAACTCAAGGGGATGATGGTAGCTGATGGAAGCCTCACAGAGTTCAAGAAGAGGAAGTGCAAAGCCCTGCACCAGGAATCCTGGTTGGGATACGAAATAGGAACTGATACTATGGAAAGCAAGTCTGCAGGAAAAGAGCTGGGAGTCTTGGTGGGTACCAAGGTGAAAATGAGCCAGCACTCTTCTGGAAATGAGGAGGAAAAGGAACTAATAAAAGGAAAGGGCTTCCTTCAAAACCAGATATTCCCACCTAGCTGGACACCCCTACCAGAATGGCAGGCTGCACACTGGAAGAACAGCTGTAACTAATTGAAGTAGCCCAACCATTTATTCCATGAATTAAGAAATTAACAAATAACTCAGTGAGTTACTCTACTTTAAGAGGTACTGAAGCAGTCATTTGTCAGGATGTGTGTTTCAAGGGAGGTGTGCTGCCTTCTGGGAGTCCAGATCAGAGATGTTATTGGGAAGAAGCCAAGCCTAATTAATCTCACTGATTACTACCCACTATTAGTGTTCCATGTGAGTGCCAGTGATACAGACAGCAGCAGTCTGGGAACTGCACGTAGTATGGGGAACAAACAGAAGGAACTAGAGATGTGCACACACCTGCATGGGTGTGGTATCATTGGCATCACGGAGACATGGTGGGATGGCTTCTATGACTGGAGCACTGGAATGGAAGGTTTTAGGCTTTTTGGGAAAGATAGGCTAGGGAGACAAGGAGTGGGTATAGCCCTGTATGTCAACGAGCAGCTGCAGAGTATGGAACACTGTCTGGGGAAGAGTGAGGAGCCAGCCCACAGCTTGTGAGTCAAGATTACGGGAAGGGCAGGGACACAGTATGTTGGACTGGGAGTCTGCTACACCCAGTCAGGTGGATGAAGCCCTCTGTTGGCAGATAGGAGCTGCCTCACAAGCCCTGATCCTCATGGGGGATTTCAACCACCCCAGCATCTGTTGGAGTGACAACACAGCAGAGCACAGACAATCCTGGGGTTTCCTTGAATGTGTCAACAACAACTTCCTCAGAGAAGTGATGAAGCCAGCCAAGGAAAGGTGCAATGCTGGTCCCTGTACTCACCAACAGGAGGAGCTGGTGGGGAATACGATGCTCCAAGGCAGCCTTGGCTGCAGTGACCACGAGATTGTGGAATTGGAGATCCTCAGGGCAGTGAATAGGGCACACAGCAAACTCACTGCCCTGGACTTCAGGACAGCAGACTCTGGGCTTTTTAAGGACCTGCTTTGTAGAGTCCCATAGGACAGAGCCCTAGAAGGCAGAGAGGCCCAAGAATGCTGGCTGAATTGGAAGGATCACCCCTTCCCAGCTCAGGAGTAATATATCCCAGTAAGGAGGAAATTCGGCAAAAATGCCAGGAGGCCTCCATGGATGGATAAGAAACTGCTGAGTAAACTCAGAGCAAAAAATTGAATCAGAAGCTGGAAAGGAGGACAGGTGGCCTGTGAGGAATACAGGGAAATTGCATGGGAAGTTAGGGATAAAGCTAAGCTAAGGCCCAGCTAGAACTGAGTCTGGTCAGGAATATCAAGGATAACTGGGATCCAGAGGAACCTTGACAGGCTTAGAGGTGCCACCATGCAAACCTCATGGAGTTCAGGCTAAGTGCAAAATCCTGTTTCTGGGTCATGACAATCCCAGACACACCCACAGGTTGGGTGGAGAACTGATTGAGGGCAGCCCTGAGGGGAAGGGCTTGGGGGTGATGGCTGATGAAAAACTCACCACAAGCCAGCAGTGAGTGCTCACAGCCCAGAAAGCCAGGGGAATCCTGGGCTGCATCCAAAGGAGAGTGGCCAGCAGGTCAAGGGAGGGGATTCTACCCCTCTGCTCTGCTCTTGTGAGATCCTACTGGGAGCACTGCATTGGACTCTGGTGTCCCCAGCATAAGAGGGACATGGAACTGTTGGAACAAGTCCAGAGGAGGTCACAAGGCTGATAGGAAGACTGGAGCACCTCCTCTACAAACATGGGCTGAGAAAGGTGCAGCTGTTCAGCCTGGAGAAGAGGTTGTGTGGAGACCTCACAGCAACCTGCCAGTATCTGAAGCGGGGCTACAGGAGAAGTTCTCTTCATCAAGAAATGTAGTGATAGGACAAGGAGTAATGAGTATACATTGAAACAAGGGAAATTTAGGTTAGATATAAGGAATAAATTCTTTATTGTCAGGATAGTAGAACAGGTTGCCCAGGGAAGCTGTGGATTACCAACCCTGGGAGTGTTTAAGGCCAGGTTGGATAAGGCCTTGAGCAACCAGGTCTAGTGGGAGGTGTTCCTGCACATGAAAAGGGAGGTTGGGACTAGACAACCTTTAAAGCCTTAACAAGCCTCCCTTCCAACCCTTAACATTCTATGATTCTATGAAATAGAAATATTCATGACTATTGTGTTAGTTTGCCTTCTTCCTCTGATATGAAAGGATATGATTGAGGACATTAGTTTTTGCTGAACTGTTCACTTAAAAGTAAAAAAGAATTATCCTAATTCTAAATAGACTCTGGAAAGGAGTTCCCACTGCTTTCAGCAAATGATAAATCCAGCTGCAAACTTGGCAACTCCTTTCCCTTTACCTTTCATGAGAGAAATCAAGTGAAAATACAGTGAACTATCAGAGATAAATATATTTGGCCTGGTTTGTATGTCCTCAAATTCCATAATTTATGACTGCACTACATTAAGGATGAGCTCGTCTTTCAGAACAGTTGTTGAAATGCTGATCGTTAACAAACCAGTAACAAAATTCTTTACATTAGCTTGAAGATTTTTCTTTCATGCAACATAGTACAACTGTGCTATCAAAGCCTTCATCTCTGCTTGAGAATTTCCAGTATTTTACAACTCAGAACATATAAATCAGCTTCACCCTAGATAAGTTGTTCTGCCTTATATCAACATCATGTTTATTTACCCACAACTCTTTAACCTTGACATGACAGATATAGTTTAAAAAAAGAACACACAAGAAACCTCACTGTTCACTTGAGAACTTAGAGAAAATACTAATCAGTAGAAAGATGACCTGAGGTAATGACATTTGGTTGGACATGTCTTTCTGGATACAGATAAAGTAAGAATTTCACCCATTTATCATAGCAGTGATTGCCTTGACAGCCCAAAACACAGGAATCTCCCACAGGAGTTCTTTGGGTTACTTCATCCATCTCTCCCACACTCTGCCCATACAAGAAGCAAGTCCTTAGGAAGCACCATACTTTTCCTAGTATTTATCATTTTCTACACGGAGGATGACTATTTTTGTATTTCCCAAAAGGTCTGCTTTAAGATTAAGTAGCTTTCTGAGGATAACTGCACCCCAGAGAAGAGTTTATAGTTTTTGTACTCAAGTATTTCCACTAGGAAAACCAGTGGCTACTCAGTAATTCCCTCTCAAGAGCCACTGTACTTTTCATGGTTGGGCAATGTACTTACAGACAACTCCAGGATTTCCAAAACTGCTAGCATATCTGTACTATCAGCTAAAGATGTGTTCACAGATTCAGAGGTCCTTCTTTGAGATCACTAATCAACACACTTCATATTAAAAGGAGCCCACAAAAGATAGAGAGTCCCACTTATATTTCATCTGTAGTTTCATGGCCTTCCTGTTGACTCCTAGCTCTGGGCCACTGGGACATGTTCCCTCCCTGGGCCTTTGAGTGAATCCTGTAACCAAGAGATGGGAATGTAAAAAGTGGGAACTGAGGGCAATGGAGTATTGGCGACACCCAGCAATCATATCAGGCCGAGTTACTGGGTTCTGATGCATCCAAGGGGGAGGTAAAGGGCAGAAATCCTTCCATATTAAATACGGGGAGGCTAGGTATGTGTTAGGTACTTGACAGCAAGTAAAGACCAGTCAATATTAGAATCATTCTGGCCTGCCCAGCAGACCATCAATCCCTTGGAAAACTTATCATGGAAAAAGCATAAGAATCTCAGGACTCCAGATGCCTCCTGGGTTAGGTTCATGTTGCAAGTAGTTCAGAAGATCTGGAATCTGGGCTTTGGTGCCCCCAGGTCTCATATATTAAGTGTCTGAGGCTTTTAGTCCCATCAAACTGCATTAGTATTGTGTCTGACTATCTGGTCTCAGTGATGAACGCAATCTGACCTTGAAAGAGATACTTACTAGAACTTTTTCTTTGCGTGACTGGAAACTTGGAATGCAGCTTTTCACAGTACAGTACACTTGTAGCAAGTTTAGACACTCTAAAGCTCCTACAGCTGAACTCATGATTTCCCAAAACCAACAAAAAGAGCAAGAGAAACATTAAGGAAGGTTTAGGCTTATTTTGACAAAACTGTTTGTTGTAAAAGACAACCTGCTGGCTATTTACATTTAGCTGAGGGGCCTTAGTTTGGGTTTACATTATGCATCACGTGATACCTTTATTTGGTCATCCTCTGAGCTCTCATTCCACTAAGGAATGCTACAGAAACCACTTCCCACTTCCTCCAGGAAGAGATTTGTTGTTGGAGATTATATACTTGAATATTAATAATGAAGTTAAAAAAATTAAATCCATTATTACATTATAACAGTACATGGAAGTCCTGTCTTTCTGTTAAAAAAAACAAAGGAAAAAGAAGTCAAGATTATTAAAAAATTACATAAACAGTTGAGTAACCTTGGACATGGAAAAAGATTTTCACATTCTTCACTTAAATTGGAGCTGATCTGGAAGGATGCACTCCTTTCTAAATCTGCATATTGTGCTCACACCTAAATAATCTCTTGGTTTTATTGTTGTCTTGTTTAGGCAGGCATGCTAATGTAGCATGGCGGATGTGCTACACTGCTTGTCTTATCAAATTCAGCAATTACATAACTTCCAAATGCCATACAGTATCTAGAAGTAAAACCCTGCATTGTTGGTTTGTGCAACATCTGATGTTTTAACCTTGCTACAGGAGTTTGCCATGTAGCCTTCCCAAGGCAAATTAAAAAAAAAATATAAGCCTTTGTACTTAACCTGTTTCCCAAACGTCAGTGGTAGAAGCTTTCTCAACTTTTACAAGAACAAAGCTAAACTTAGTGGGATGCCTGAAAGTGCTGTGCATGGGCAAAAAAGTGGGAAAAAAAAAGCAGCCTCTCCCACTGACTTTAGATTACACTTTTTCAGTTTGCAGATAATTCTGTAACCTCTACCTTATGAGTCAGTGTAGCAGAGTTATCCTTGCTTTAGAATTGTTTTTCCTATCTTGACAGAGTTAAAATACACTCATGTGAAACTGAGTGTACTTTGATTAACTTTAAAAATGAAGGGGAAAAAATTGGTATTTCATGTACTCACCATGATAGAAAAAGGAGAGTGAAATAAATGAATAAAAAAAATAAAACAATGAAACAAAACCAAAGCCATGATAGTCTGGAAAAGTTTCTAAGAGCAAGGATATTGAAGCTTTGGAACGGGTTGCATGGAAGTTTATTGAGTTTGTCTTTGGAGGTCTTAAAGGACATCTCTCAGTAATAATTTTTGTACAGTTGATCCTGCCTTGTGGCAGAGAGATAATTTAATGAAGTCTTGAAGTCCCCTCTAGCCCTGATTTTTGTGATTAGCAGATTTTCCCTACACACTCCCCACATACTTGTTTTAAGGACCACGTCATATTGTGGAACTCTATCCAGTGAATACAGATTTTGCAAAAAGTCCCTTGTAGATAATGCAGTTTATAAAATACCAAAATATAACAAAATCTAAATTCACACTTAAGTATGTATTTTTCTTTCTCACACTGGGAAATATAAGGATGCTGAAGGCAATTAATGAGGAGTTGACTACAGAAAAAAGATGTCAATCTTTTTGACGTAATTTGCTCTCAACTCTTCCCGTAAACCTATATTTACTTTTATAAGAGAGGTCTTTTACTATTTTGTATTTGAATTGCAATTCAACCATCTTTAATAAAACTAAAGATTATTCTTGATCTCTAACAAGATTTTTTTCTTAGGATTTATAATTTAGTCTCTTACTTACCAGACCTATAGTCTTACTAAACATCAGTTTTTAGGAAATCTTTCACTTCAGAATACACATAGCAGGCCACCTTTTTACTTCTCCCCTTTGACCATAACTTTGATTCCTTGGAAACATTAAAGTGAAAGGACAGTAGAAATTGGTTTATATAAATACCATGGCAATAAGTTCATAATTCAAGTGGAATTAGACCAATAGCAATCACAAATTGTTGAGCTCTTTCAAACAGTATGCTAATAAACTAACAGTTTCCAAAAGTTAAGCATAAGAAAATTCTCAAATCTGATCATGATTAGGAAAAGAGCAGAGGAAAACAATTTGTTACGAACTAATACTTACCTAATACTTGTTTTTCTCCCCATATTTCAAGTGAGTATAAGTTAACACATATGAATTCTATACAAGAAACTATCTGCTTCAAATTTAGCAATTTTCAGGATGTTGTTAATGTTTTGTGCCAGTTTTGGAGATTGGGAAACCTGGCAAAACTATCCTGGGAACCAAGTGCAAGCAATGTGTTCTCTAGGGATAGAGGTTCCTGGTTTGACCCCAGCTTTTGAGCAACTAGCAGTTGGATTTTCTGCCAAGAAATTAAAACTGCCATGCAGTTATTGAAGCTTCTTTATTCCATCCCAACTTGTATTTTTCCTCAGAAGGAACATAAATGTGACCTTGGGATATGCTTCAAAAAGTGTGTTGTTCCCATCCACATTTATGATGCTTTAGTTGCACGCCTATTATCATTGCTTAAAAACAAACTTATTTTCCCAATATTAAAAATAGGAAAGGACTCATTGCCCGTAAAAATGAACTATAGCTTAGCAAACAAAAACATTTTAAATAACTTGATTTCACTTTTAGCTGTGCTACCCTGGCCTGGAATGTCATTGCAACTTGACTAAGAATAAATTTTGCGCCACAAGAAATGTTTTTGAAAAAATCTACTATCTTAGTATTTATGGTAAACAAGTTGCTCTGTCGATGTTAGTTGGCCATCACTGATGACCTCAATGAAATTTCAAACCCAGACATGCCATTTGACTCTGCAGTAGAGAGAGAACATTTAAAGCCAAAATGATGAGTAATCTAAAACTGGGCCTCAAAAGAACACCTAGCAAATATATAAAAAGAATGTGTTTGTGAAACACTAATGAGTGTGCAAACACATAGAAATAAAATAAACTTTCACAGTCTTCTTCTTAAAGGATAGGAAGGTTCCCAATCAAAACACTTTCATTCTTTAAAGTCTGAGAATACTCTGTGCAGTCCACAAATTTTTGTATCTGGATCTCTGGCCACTTTTGGGTCCTTCTGTTCCCACACCACAGTTGATTTACCAGAAGTTATCTGGCTTTGGCTGTACAGTTATTTGCAAACCTAATCCTCTCCAGTGAATGTTTAGGCTGCTGGAAGTTACCAACCTTAGCCTGCTTTCTGTATTCCCATTCAGAGACATGCACACTTGAACAGACATACTCCCTAACAACATATGGGTTTTGGAACAGAGATAGAAGAAAGTCAGTTCTCTTAAAGAACTCTTCCTTTCTCTGCTGTTGCATAATTCTCTTCTTTCCCAGGGGTAAACCGAGGAAAGGTAAGCAGTTGTTTCCATGTTTCAAAGAAAAATAAAGAATTACTCACCTCCAAATCTCATCCAAGGGAAATTGCTGAAAATTGAGCTGTCACCTCAGTAATCTCTCATTACTACCTTCCATTTATTATAAGTAGAAAAAGTGTACCAGTCACAACCAACTTTATACGGACATTTCATACATTTGCCAAGTCCACAGCCCCCTTCCCATGTCTGACTCTGTGATCCATTTTTACACCCATTTCCTGATGAGGGACAGGTTCTCCCCTTCCTTACTAGTTGGATCCTGAGAGGGAAGTATACAGAATTTAACTGAATTATGATGAAGAAAAGAGTATCTTACAAATTTGTTCTTCTTTTTCCTTGAAGGTAGAAGTCTCTATACCACCCATTGAGTTCAGCAGAAGTTAAGCATCTAAATAACTTTGACATTCTGGCCTTACACATGTCAAAAATCAAGAAGATGTAAAGCAGAAGCTCACAGATATACACAAGAATCATGGAAGTGTTGGCTAGAAGAGAGCCCTGGAACCCATCCAGGACAAGCTGCTTGAAATCAGTCCATGAAAAAAGCCAGATTGGAGGTTTTTGAAACTTGGCTGCACAAAGCCACGACAGACTCAAGAGTGGAATTTCCATGGCCCTGTACACAAGTTCCTCCAGAGATGCACCACCTCCCTTTTTCCTAACAGCCAACCTCCCAACAAGGAATGTGTGGTCACTGTCCTTTTTTATTCTCCCCACCCCTTCTCAGAAGAGTCCAGCTCCATCATCTTTATAACACTTCCCGATGTTGGCTTGCCATTTGCGAAGTTGGCTGCATACCCACTGTTTAGGTGGGTAAAGGCTGATATAGCAGAAAGTCACATTATATCTATAGCTTGACAATAAATGTAAAAAAAAGGGGGAGAAAAAATATTTGAACCAGATACTCAAAACTGACCATGTTTACCAGTGTCAGCAAGAAGAAGAATGGAAGGGATTCCAAAGCCTATCTTGGGTCCAAGAGAGTTTCAGAAGTCCTACTCCTTGGACCCTGTAGAAATACTTCAGAATCACCACGGCAATGAGGCATTACTACATCTGAGAAAACAGTCACTTTCCTGAGGGTCTCCCAAACATGAGCAGAGTTTTAAGAAGTCTTGGACAATTTTAAATTTTAAAGAGTTTTGGACCACAACCCCTGAAACATAATAATCTATCTGCTACACCAGCAGAACTGCAATATAAAGTTTTCTACTCCCTGCCTGGCACTCTGTCTGTCATGTAAACAAACAATAATGCGTCTTCCTTTTTACTTAATTGTGTACAGAACATTCCAGTTCTAAGTCTTCTGAAAATTAATTTCATATAGCAAGAAAAACACATTAAGATTGTAGAGCTCAGCACTCAAAATTTAAAGTCACATAACTAAATGCCCTTGTAAATGATCAAAACATTTGTTTTACTGAGCCAGTAAGCACTTTAAACTAGAAAAGACAGGGAAGGAACTACCAGCAGTCCTGGTAGTTGAACAGAATTTACAAGCACAGAGCCTAGGATGGTGCAAGAGACAGAGAACACATAATGAAAACAAGACTTAAGTGGAGTCACCTCAAACTCCTGCATGTCAGCAAGGAAGTGCCTGCAAGGCACCATCATGGGGAAGCCTCAGAGACTTTTAAGAATATCAGTAGCTGAGCTGTCTCTCTCGAGTGCTTGTAAACTATGTATGCAGTCTGGAGGATAAACAGAAGGAATTGGAGATCTGTATGATACTGAGATATGGAGGCATGACTCTCCCATGACAAGTGCTGCAATGGTGAGGTACGGGCTCTTGGATGGACGGCCTGGGAAGGTGAGGCAGGGGAGTTTATGTGAGAGAACAGCAGGAGTGCACAGAGCACTGGGTGGGCATGTGTGACCCAACTGAGAGCTGATGTGTAAGGATTAAAGAACAGACATATATGAGCAGCACGGCACTGGGTGTCTGCCATAGGCTGCCTGCTCAGGGCAAACATGGATGAAACCTTCTACAGAAAGCTGGAAGTAGCCTTACATTCACAAGCCCTTGTCCTCATGTGGAACTTCAACCACACCGTTATCAGCTGGAGGGACAACACAACATGGCATCAGCAATTCAGGAGGCTCCTGGAGATCATCTATGACTACTTCCTGACCCAGCTGGTGGAGAAACCAATGAGGAGAGAGATTTCACTGGAATTCATAACAGGAAAGGCTCACTAGGGTATATGAAGGCTGAAGTGACCATGAGATAATGAACAGGAAGGAACAGGACCACAGTCCTTCAGGAGAGTAGAATTTAGCTGCTTGAAAGATCTGCTTGCATGGGTCACATAGGGTAAGGCCCTAGAGGGAGGCAGGGTCAGGAAAGCTGGGTAATATTCAGGAGTATCTTTCTGAACATGAGGAAGTACTTATTTGTTTATAGGAACAGGGGAATCTCCCATCTTTTATGTCTTCAAAAGACATCTCAATACTGTTCTTGGCAACCTGCTTGAGCAGGGGTACTCAGCTGAGATGAACTCCAGAATTCTTTTCCAAACTCAGTCATTCTGTGATTACAACACATACTGAAACCAGTTGAGTTGTGGATAGCAAATAAAACAGAGCTTTGTAACTCAGTGGTGCTCTCAGAAATGGTACACAGGATCAGAAATCAGTTTTGAGATGAAAACTTAACTTGAAAGTGGAAAAAGCAAAATGTTGACTGCAAAATGTTTTAAATTAATCCCTCTTGCACTTAGGCTTGCAGTTCAGGAAGAGAAGTTTCTTGGAGTATCTTAGAAGCATTCTTCCTTTGCATTTTCTCCTGGGCTTTCAGTGCAGTTTTTATGTGCACATGCCGACACTTTTACAAATCACTTCCAAAGATTAATTTTTTAAATTGTTTCCATGTTGATATTGTCCATCTTGTTTCCACAATTTCTCTTAAGTCTTTGTGTCCACCTCCTCTCTGAAATAATTATCTTTCCTTTTGCTCACCTTGTACACACAAAAACCAGCAGACTGGAAATGTTGCTGTGTGGGCACATAATTTCTACGTATAAAAAGTAGTTTACTGAAACACTGCATGCCCAGAGAAGTCAAAACTGTGACAGACTGTCATTTAAGTTGATTTTAGCTGCCTAGTGCCAAAAAGTAAAACTTCTGCACATCTAAATTCAGAGTTTCCAAAACATTATGTCAAAAATTTTCATGCGGACAGGAAGGCACTCTTGCCTGACAGAAAGGCCACAGTACTCTGAACAAATTTCAACTCCTTGCTCCAAAGTATGGACAGTACACATTTACTCAAATAAAAGGTTGCCAGGGTTGTTTTAACATTGCAACACAATGTATTTTCTCCAGCATTTTTCTTGGAAATGGCTAAACTGTTTTGGATGAAACTTTTTGGAAAAAGAAATTAAGTGAGCCCAAAATCATCTCATAGTAAATTGTAGCCTAAAAGGCTAAGTAAAGGCTAAGTAATATTTGGCCAAGTTGCGAGTAAGCTAAGATGAAGGTATTGTAACAAAGTTTTGATAGATCTCAATAATTGTCAATGCTGGCAATATCAGCAAAATGCAGTCCTATATGAAGGCCAGAGAACAAATATTCATGAATAACACTGAGAAACTGCAGACAAGATGCCAAGTTGAGCAGTAATGGAAATAAACCCTGAAATTTGAAACAGGACAGAGAGATGGTCATTTTAAAATATCTTTTATGTCACTGCACTAGCCTATGTAATGCTTTAAGTGCTCTACTATATGTACACATTGATGGACACATTAAGTAGTCAGCTGATACCTCCTTCCAGTAGATGCAGTTATTTCAGTCCTGATGCATCAATCAATACACTGAGCTCAATTAAGAAAAAAAATCCAGATTCAGCAATCACGAGATGTGAGTTCACATAGCATAAAAGTTGCTGGTGTTTGCTTTTGTAATTATAGAGGTTTATTTAATACCAATACATTAAAAATTTTGTCCAAAATCATATGGCACTAGGCCAAAAAATAATTCCTTATTTAGTTGATGAACTATTTGAAAAGGACCAAATAAACAAAAAAAGCAGCAAGTGTAAGGTTTGTCATATCAGGTCATTAATTCTGCATAGTTAAGAGTGAAATTGCAATGAAGAAAAGCATGTGTTTTATTTTAAAAATAAAACCACAAAGTAGCTTCTTGGGAATATTAAACTGTAAAAACCTGGAATAAAGAATTTTATGGGTTACTGTGGTATAAGCTTCTCAGGCAGTCTACCTCATCTGAATTCATCAACTCATACGGAACAAGACTATTAATATTAACTTAATTGTAACCAATGTAATATAATATACAAAGAATTAATAGTTTGTAGTAATTTTTTACATGGAAGTCATAATGGGTACTTCCATGAAGTTATACATGAAGTTAATGTATACTTCAGTGTCTGAGCCATGAACATCTGAGTACGTGCTTCACCCTCTCCTCACCTCCGAAGTCTACACTTAAATTTCACAGCTTTGGTATAAGAAAATGAATGGATGCATGGAAGCGTATGCTTCTGATATGATGCAGGCTGGCTCGAAGGGTCGAGCTCTGGCATGCCCTCGGTCAGAGGGAACACAGCGTCACTTCCACAACGTCCTCAGGGAACGCCTTCGGTGGCAAAGCAGGGTGCAAGGTAGATGCGCGTGCTGCTTCCTCCTCAGAGGAGGCACGACAGGCAGCCGGTGTCTGGGCTCGCATCAGCCTGGAGGTAAAGGAATAGAGAGGGGTCTCTGGTGTGGGTTCCAACACAGGTTTGTTGCCGGAGGGTCCAGGGACCAGAAAGGCCCCAAGGGAAGCCATGCATGGCTTTTTAAGGGGAGGTGGAACAAGGCAGGGAAAAGGGAAGCAACCACTGGAGTACAACCAAGGGGGAGGATACAATTAAACTTGAACCAATGGGGAAAACAGGGAGGCGGGAGTCACAACAGGGAACCAATGAACCACTGAGAAACAGAGAACTTTCTCGAACAGGGGGAGGTAACTTGGGTCCGAGAACCACCCAGGGGGATGCAGCTTAGACCTCCGAGCCATCCCACAATCCGCCCTCTGACCCTCTGTCATGGGCAGGGAAATCCACCTAATGGATGGCCCTGACTTGAGTGGCACGTAACAATCTCAGCTCCTGAGTGAGCTGAGCCACCCCAACACTGATATGCAAGATGCCAGATTACTTGGCCTAATGGTCTTTTCTAACCTCTGGATTTAATCCTTTAAATGAATAACAGGGATGGAGTACAATTTACAAGGGTATATCCTGTTTCTGGAGTTCAAAGGGCTTGAAAGTGCCCACAGGGAAGGTAAATGCCAGGAATACTGTGCCTGCTGCACACAAGAAATGTTAACTAATCCCCATTCAGGCACTGCGTCAGAATTACGTTAACTACAAGGTTTTGAGTGTGCAGCTGGCTCTCTTTTGACTACCAGCAGAGAGGCCCATACTGTTCCATGACTGACCAGTGTTGCTGCATATGTGTAACACTCTCGGACAGCCAGGTGCATTCAGTGCATTCACGACTCAGCACTGTGTGCAGCACCCACCACCCATGTGCATCTATCAGGACAGGCTCTGCATCCAAAATACAGAAAGAGCAGAGATGCTGTGCAGAGTAACCCATGTTGAAGCAGTAAATCCAGTTTGTTGGACCTGTAGATAGATGGTTGTTGTTGCCAGAACCTTACAGCCTCTTAATCAAAAGCAGAACTGATGATACGGGAAGGCAAGCAGTAAAGTTCATAACAGGTCTTCACTTATAAATGTCAAATAGTCAAAAAACCCTCGTCTGTGAAGGCTAGGCATATAGTGGAATTTTGGTGCCTAAATACCTGTTTGAATGCCTATGATAAGCATTTATTAAGCAATGACAGTCTCAAAACCCACCTAACTTCACAGACACAAATTTCCTTGGTAAAAGTCCTGGAATAATTCAGGTAAAAATGGAGGCTTGGGGTCATCTCACTGAACACCTATATCAAAATAACCTCAGCTTCAAAGGCAGATGAAGTTGCTTTAAGTCCTGTTGCATTTTAAGTCTCTGAAAGTGAACTTCTTGTAGCCTTTGTGGGAACCTGGTAGACATCTGCAAGGGAAGACTTTTTCCTCTATATCCATATGGGATGCCCGTATTACAATTTATGACTATTACTTCTTGGCCTATAGCTGTGCACCTGGAGGTTTTGGCTCCATCTTTTTTATGCAGACAATCAGATAGTCGAACAGAGAAGATCAGTACAGCTCTGACCAAGCCCTCTGTCTTCCAGGCTAAGCAAACCTTACTCCCTGAGCATCTTCCTGTACACTCCTTGTACATCATGCTCCAAACCCTGGTGACCACCTACTACTTTCTCCAGATTGTCAGCAAATTTTCTTTTACTCATGGCCCAAAACTGTGCTTAATACTCCATATGTGGCCTTGGGACTGCTGAATGAACGGGAATAATCACCTCACAGCGTGCTGGCTGCACTCTTACTAATGCAGTCAAATATGTAATTAGCCTTCACAACTGAAAAGGAACATTGGTGAGCCACATTTGCCCACTTTCTGCTGCTGTCTGGTGCACACAAAATGAAGTATGAATAAATTCTAAACAGATAGGTCTCTAGCTTAGTCACAGATTTTGACACAAGTTGAGAAAATAAGAATTAATCTGCTTATTTTGCTCTGGGACAGTTGATCTGGGAAACTTGTTTGATGCAACATGATGTGAACCAAAAGGTTAAGGAGGAATTCCTTCCTTGTGCATACCAGTGACCTAGTGGTTAAGTGATTCATGTGCTTTGGAGACCCAAGTTCATGTCTCTCATGTGTATCAGGGATTTTGAACTTATGCACCTTGAAAGTAGAGCACCTCACCTCTTGCCTCCTTCAGGCTAAGACCTTAACATAGTGACATGCACTAAATATTTTCCCTTAACAAGATTTTTGAAAGAAATAGGAAGTGAAAAAAAGGTCTGATGCTAGGTAACCTCTGATCCCTACTCTCTACAGCTGTACCCATTTTCTCTCTCAAATGAAAATATAATTGAGCACTGAGAAATATCCACATAACTTGAGGGGAAGTAAGAAAAGTTACAAACTTTCCACCCCTCCATGCTCTGGCCTGAAAAGTATAGAACATAAGTGTTCCATGCTAAAAGTGATTGCACTTGTCATCAATTTAAGGATTCCATACCCAACCCTGACTTGGGGTGGCTGGGGGGGGGATAGTGATGGTGAGTAAAACCCCAAAACCCCAAAAATTGCTTCACTTCATGCATAAGAAAGTGTGCCTGAAAAGGAAAGCTCCAGGAGATGATTCTGTTTTTTGAGACTTTAGAGGATACAGGTAATTCATTGTGAATTTGAAGAAAATCAAATAGCCACTTTGAAAAGAAATTTATTATTTGAGAAAGTCAAGAAAACAAAGTAAATGTTAGTTCTTTGAACTAGTTCTTTTTCATTCATCAAATGTGTAAGAAAAGCTTCTTAAGTTGGAAACTAGTTGCAAAATACTCACAAATCCCTTCTTTTTTTTTTTTTCTGGTCTCTTGGACCAGAGACTGACACTACTTTTGACTACAGTGTGATCAAAACAAGAGGGGCTTGAGAGAAAGGCTCTCTTCAAAGAAACAAAGGAAAAATCTTTCCCCTATTCTGCTAATTTTTCAATTCATCTTGGAGGAAAATTTCCAAGAAAAGTTTAAGGTAAACAAACAGAGAGGAGCTAAGGAAAAGAATTGCAGTATGGATTAGAATACAGGAAGGGCAAGCAAGGAATAGCAGAAGGAAGCTTTTATTGAAAGTGTTTAACTTCATGTATATTAGTCAGAAAATGTCAGCTTTGTACCAGTTCATTCTATGGAATCTAGTCCAACTAATGAAGAAAACAGATATTTATCTTGGCAGCACATGCCCCTTGACATGAAGTCTGGCTCCAGAGATAATTGACAGTGGCAGAGCAGGGCTCCAATATCCCCTGAGCACCTGCAGCCTCAGCTGAAGTCAGCAGCACCTTGCAGAGGTGCTCTTCATCTAACCCTAGCTAATCCTAGTTACCTGTAGGGAAGGGACTCTCTCCAAACCATATCCACTGCCACTCTTAAGATGCAAAATTTACAATAAGCAAGAGAACACCAACACATATTTGGATATCAGTCTGCAATCATGTGCTGTGCATATTGCTGTATAAGCTTTCAAAATAGCTGTAGAGCTGGTCTCTACAGTGTATCTAAATTACTACTCCTATTAGTACTAGTGGTAACAATAGCTATGCAATTGATGTGAAAAATATTATTACTTCTCTATGGTAATCTTAAATAAGGAGCTATGAAAAGCTCCAAGAAACCACCAGTAAGACTTACCAGGCATTTCCAGAACTTCTTATAGCTCATTTGTGGATTTTCTGCTTAGTGAAAAAAACCATGCTGTGGTTGACTTGCATTGCATAAAAATTGAAGTATTTCCTCCATCTTCCCAATGGTTTGCTACCAATGCCATGTTTAGGGAACTCAGAGAGGTTTCAGGAGATTTAAATTGAAATAACTCTTCCAGGCCCTCCCCTAAGTATTTGTAGACCAATGGACTCAGTCATCCAGGATAATGACAATTATTCAGTGCAAAAAACCGATAGTGCTTCAGTGAGAACATCGAAGAAAATACCAGAATGTCCAGCAGGTCAATGCTCAGAGCTCCTCAGTAGGAAAAGCAGACAGAGGACAGCTTCCACCTCCAGGGAGATATTCCAGCTCCTTGTCTAATGAAGGAAAGGGTTTGCTGGCTGTGAAGTGGTTAAGATAATTCCTGCACACCAGAGAGGTAAGTTCCTCTGGAGCTAAGCACCAAGCTTGTTCAGCGTTTTGTCACTAGCCCATTTAGGTGGCTCCTTACTCAACAAATGGATCCTAAAGAGTTAAGACCTTTCCATGTGCTGAGGATTAACAGAACAAAGTTCACCCTCTGGGCCCCTTTGGTAGCAGGAAGTGTGAGAGACGAACTAAGTCCTTTTTCATGTGTCCTCTCCAGCTCTCTACTTGGGACAAAAAGCTGGCAATGGCAGCTCTGCTTATCATGAACTGTAAAACTGTCAAGAGCAGTAGCGGTCTCATGAGAGAGGATCATCTCTGCATTTGGCCTGGTAAACAGAAAATCTCTCACTAAGAGGCAGTCAACAGTGAGTTTGGCAGCTGCTGTGACATGATGAAAGACATGGAAAAAGAATGATCTACACTAACAAAATATGGAGAGAAGGGGGGGAATGAGAAGTCACTATGTACTCAAAGAAAATGTTGGTAAGTTGCAATAGCATTATGCATTCATTATATTCTCAGTTTCTACAGCAATTGGCATAACATTAATATATTGGATATATAATCTTCAAATAGGAAGTAGATGGTAGAGCTCTGATCTCAGTGTGAAAAGGGTACTATGTCACATAGCTGTAAGTGCTAATGCATCCTGCTGTGCATTGCAATGGCTATTGCTATGGCGAGGCAGCTAAAGCCCTGGACAAATCCATAGCTCCCTGAATCTGGAATCTCAAAATAAATTGCCAACATATCTTCTAGGCTTTTGGGTCTGGGCCTTAAGACATCATGATTTATGGTTTGACTTGAAGGCAAATGCATTTCCGTGTCTGGACTATGTCTGACATGCTGAATGTGCTCATCTAAAACCAGTATTTTTAGGAAAAATTGTTCCAGAGATTTGGAAGAAGGTCTTTTGCCTGAGTTTTCAATAGCTCATTAGCAGGTTTTCAAGCTTTTGCAATGGAACACAGTCACATCAGTAAAGCTTGTCTCAGAATTTTTCTTGCTTCAGGGCTGGGGTTTTTTTATAATGCCATTTTCACCCTGGGCAAACAGCATTTTCTAGAAGGCCAGACACTGTTGACTAAAGTAATCTGAGTCAAATAAATCAAGGTTGCAGATGTATTTGGTTGCTGTAGTCAAACAACAAACATCAAAAGCTGATGTACGTGGGAGTTTTGGAAGAACTTTTTTTTAGGATTTCTGTGGGCAGGTGGTGCAGGGATCATCTGAATTGCTTTGCCAGGCCAAGGTGCCAACATCAGCTAATGTAGTAATTTAGCTGATCTGGAGACACCATTTGTAAGGATAAGTGATCAGTTCAGATTCCTAGTCTTTCTTTTCAAAAAACAGCACTAGATGTCATCTGCAATTCTGCAGGAAACTGAAGGTAGGAAAAAGAAGAGACAACAAAATTATTTGGCACAAGACAAAGTAAACTGTGTTGGAAGAGAAAAATAAAAAGACCCTAGAAACAGAAAACAGAGAAGAAGTAAAATACTGGTAGGTACAAAACAAGGAGCCTATAAGCATATTGAAAATGATGATTACTGAAATAACTGAGAGGCTGAATTAGTTATATAAAATTTTCATTGTTGGCAACACTTATCTGACACTTCATGCTTAACTTTATCCCTCAACAGGATTTCTAACTCTACAGTTTTCTGTTTGCTCTGTGTGCTTGTGTTCAGCAGAAGCATTTGCCGTTCTTTAGTTGGGATAGTATTTTGAACAGGAATATTTTGCTATTCAAGTTCTTACAGCATTCTGCCTCCTGCACCTATGTGTGCTTTTGAACAAAAAGATGGAGGAAGGGAGGGAGGAAGTCTGGAATAACTAATGCATTTGAGGAGTTTTTTATTCATTCCTACCACTATACCAAGAAAATAATTAGAATTTCATGATAATTCCATCTCTCATAACAAAATACAAGTTTTTGAGACTACAGGAAAAAAACAACATAGAACCATAACAGGTTAATTTCAAACTTATGAGAAAAAACTTGTCTACCTTAATACTTCTCAAATTGTGACTCCTGCATGGGAAGTCATTGAGTTCCTTACCTCCCTGACCAGTTTGCCAATGGACTTTTCACAAATAAACAATTCAAGTTTTCTAAAATTAACTTTTAAGAAGCTATTTTGGTTCCCACAGCTATGTCACCATGAAAACTCGGTCTTGTATTATAAGCAAAGGAATGCAATTAATGCAAATAAGCCCTGTTAGAAAATAAGCTTGAAAAGCAAAAAATAAGATTTATAAAATAATTCCTGAGAACACTGGGGGTTTCATGTTTCTATGCTGTATCAGCCTTCAATTCTATCTTGATCTTTTAACCTGCCGAGTATGTTGGGCAAGAGCAGAATCCTTTATTTTCCTTTATAAAACTGCATACAGCATAAGCTAAACAAGAAATTAATTGCATTATTTGTATTTTTTTAGTAAGACATCTTTCTGCTTTTTCTATCAGTTAGAATCTAGTAAAAGTGTTAGAAATTACTAGTAACTAATTTAAGCCTCTTGAATATGATGAGACAGCTTTAGCCACCATTGCATCTACATCAAATGCAGATTCTACACCAGGGATTGCATTGATTTGCTTTGTGACATCAGGTTTTTGATCAGACCTCCCTGTTCAGCCTGTTGAATTCAAGCCTTCAGCTGTGTGTGAATATCTCCCACATCTTGCTTGTCCCTGGAGGCCAACAGAACCTACCACCCCTGCGCTCAGCTGGGGGAAGGGAGGAGAAGGCTTGTTTTGTTGTTGTTCTATGAAACAAAATAATCTGTGAGAACAGTGTGGTATGAAGTTATCAGCTCAGATCTGCTCCTAACATGGCTAAAGGTTCCCCACTCCCTCATAAACCATTTACATAAGAGCTGTTTATGACTGCTCAGCATAGCACGTAACCACTTCAAGCCACAGCTCAGCCATTAGACTTTACCTCAGCTCAGCAGGTCTGGTCAAAACAGCACTTGACAGTGGGTCTCTGGGGAAAATGGGACCTCTGTAAGACACAGTGCTAATTTGGTTGTTTCCCTCATTCACATTTAGTGCTGGCTTCCTTCCATGGGACAGCACAAAAGGGTCCTGTGCTATTTCAGGTGCTTAGATAGGAAATAAAAACCATACTTTCATTACGAGTGAACAAGAAAAACTCTGTGAGTCTCCCCCTTCCCTGCAGTCTCCCATTCAGCACAGCAAAGGGGACCATTTCCAGAAATCAATCAACATTTAATTTCTAAAACTTCTATTTTCTTGAAGCTTATACGTGTGTGTGCACACACAAATCTCTCCTTGAGGATGGTCTGTATGTCCCAAAGCACAGTAGCAAAACAGCAATCTTCAATAATCTGTGTCAAACCTAAGCCTGAGAGACTGGTACCCAGAAACAGAAAATACCACCAACAGCTCAGTGATGAGCAGATCTGCCACACTATCTGACAGGAACAGTATTATTGTCTCTGCTCATGCAGCCCAGGAATTGAACAAGAAAGAAGCCAGAAAGGAAGGGTCATAGACAGCAGGAGGATCCCAGTCCCTCATAAGCATGAGATTCAAAAAAGGCCACCTGCAGGTTTTCTCTGTGTCATTCTAAAGCCAGACCTGTATCACTCACACTCTGCAGAACAGCATCACAGCCTCTGTGTTTTTCTGTGCTAGATGTACATAGTCAGGAGACTGCTATTACTTCCCAGCCCACAACTCCTGGGACCACACGGCAGGCAAGGCTGTGCTGGCCAGTGCTGTAGGCAAATGGTGCATCATTGAAACCTGAATTCAGGGAGGCATAGATTCAGATTCCATCCTCCCATCTAGTGCTTCACACAGCAAGTCCCCATGGATGTGGCCACCATGGTGCTGAAGGAGAACTAATGTACAGGGTCTTGCAGAAAGCCTGTCATCAGTAAGAGGAAGGAGAGAAATGGTCCAAGGAAGTTTCCCCACACCTGTCTGAGAACAAGGGCAGCAGTTGCTCCAATATCTCCATCTGGGATGGCACCATGTGGCACACCATTCAGAGTCCAGCCAGGATCTAGGAAACAACAGCCTTCTCTTTGGAGACCTTTGCAGAAACACCATGTTGTACAGTCATTAACCTAGCTCCTTTCAGGATTTATTGGTAACCCCCCAGTTTTCCTTCAGAATTTTTTCCAGAAGTTTTTCCAGCAGTAACAAGGTACCTAAGTTTCCTGGGGTTTTCCTCTGCATTTGAAGGGCAGAGTGGCCAAGTATGTTCACAGCAGTTTGTACAAGCTCACGTTCAAGTCTTGCTTTGGACGTGACCAAAGTGTATCCCGGGCCAGGCCTGGCGTGAACTTAATAGGCTGCTGATCTCATCTGCCTTAATGTATCCATTTATCCAAAGAACCTATTCCTGGCCAGGGTTAAAGAGTCAGGCCCTGACACGTAACTACTGTAATTGTTAACAGAGCTCTTGACACAATTTTGGCCTATGCCAGCCAGCATTGTCCCAGCACTTCAGGGAATGGGAGAAGTTTTCTTCTTGTGCTGACAGGCAGTACAGACAAGGACACTGGGGTTTTCTGGTGCAATTTGCATGGAGAGGAACTGCATGTACTCATACTCTTATACCCAAGATGGAGTTCTAGCCCATTGCAATTTATTGGTGAGAGTATTACTGATAGTAACAGGTAGAATGAATGACTTGCCTTTGCTCTGATTTTCTCTCTCCTCAGCTCCTATAATTCCATATTTTTCTCTTCCTCCTCCTAAAATTTTCTTCAGAATTGTCAAATTTCTCTCCCTAATGGGTTTTAACATTTAAAAAAAATAGTTAACGCTCCTCATAAAAGCAAAATAAAAAAGTCTATTTCCTTCTGGGTTTTGCCTTTAGACTGACTGCTTGATCCGATGGCACCTGATCCTCTCTATTCTATAATTAGTTACTAACTAATCATTATCCTCACCACCCTGATATGTTTGTTTGGTAGGGCTAAATTCATCAGCACCTGGGTTATCATGATTTTCTTTCCTGTGAACCTGTCGGTGTAAGACTATCAACATTCTCTTACTTTTGAGAAAATATGCACTCCCTGGGATGTAATGCAAGGACTTATTTCCTCCCCTATCAATCCTGTTCTCTGACATCTGTCTTACAACTTTTGTATGCAGTCAAGTAGTACAAAATCTTTCCTGAAGAAATGGTATAAATTTTATGGTTGATGATGTAGATTCTTCTATGCCATAGCTTAATATATATCCTCATCCCTACCAGAAGAATGTCCTACCTGCAACTTCTGTTCACCTCTGTTTTATTTCAGCACAGATGGTCTTTTCAGTACTGGCAGATATTTACTGTATCTGACATGCAATGGAACAACAGTGACATCCCTTGGCTAAAATAAATCCATGCTAGAACTGTTCATTAGACAAGAATTATTTCAGTGGAAAGTGTGTTTGACATAATTATCCTTTTACATTTTTATATGATCCATAATTATCAATGTTTTAGGAGTATCATAGAAGTTAAGTTTCACATTTTTCCCTCGGGTCTTTTCTGAGAAGTGATCAGTAATCTTGTCTTCCCTAGGAAAACCACCCAGTGACTGCCAGACATCTGTAAATTTAGAGAGAACTCTTTTTTTTCTGGATATTGCAACACTAAACCTTAAAAGCTCAAGAAAATACAAAAGATATCTAAAATTATTTATGAGGTGCATATAATATCGTGGTCTTCGTAGCTTGGTAGGTACTGTCCAAAGGTAGACCCACACTTTTTTTTCCCCCCCTTCTCCTTGTTTTTTTCTTCTCTTCCTCTCACCAGAAGACATTTTCTTTGGTAGCTTCAGTAACTTTTGTTTTTCAATCAGTTATACATCAGCTTACAACATGGTCTACCATCCATCTTCTTCTTCTTCCCCATACCCCAATCTTGATGTCGTCAGCCACTTCTGTCAGTAGCAACAGTACCAATATCTTTTTTTCCCTGATAGGGTAATAATAAACCATAGGGTTAAAATACAAAATGAAATTGTGACTCCTCACTGAGTCACAGTGAGGTGTTAAGGTCAATTAAAATCCAATTCTTTATCTATCTACACAAAGAAACCAGAAAACAACAAACATAAGTAAATGTTGCAGCCTGCTGCATCACATACTTTTCAGAAGTTGAGTGTCAAATCTTTGTTGTTGATCAAAGCCTCCATGAAAGCAGAAGAAATGACATTTCTTTTGCAGTTTCTGTTCTCCACAACTCTGCATTGATTGGTGGAACGACATAATTCTTTCTTTGTTGTCTAAGACTCCATTACTCTACTTACTATCATGTAGGCTCTAATTATCCTGGCTGGCCTGTTAACCTGACCCAGAATTTGGTGCAACACGAACTTTCTTCATTCCTCTGCTTTGAAAATTCTGTGCTGTTCTAAGATTCACTAAAAATTAAGAAATTGAAAGTAACATCCCAGAGAGTTTTCTAGGCACCTTTTATAAATTCTTTCTATACAGTTGTATTCCCCACAGAAATACCTTTGTTTTACTTTTTTTTCTCTTTACTGTTTTTTTCTCTTTAACTTTTTTTACTTTTTTTTTAATAGGAGAGAGAAAACTTTGCAGTAGATGGACTTCAGTATTCCACAAAATTCTCGTTTTAAATGAAAATTTTATAACTTCAATCATATAGTAAATGAATATTATTTCTTCTTTTTTCCTTCAGTTGCAGAATATCGCACTGGATAGACCTTTCTGTCAACTTAAAATAATTCTAATTTCTGAACACATCAGACTAGCACAGAGCACCGCATTCCCTCCATTTTTTGTTCTTTGGTTAATGATCATAGTTCTTGAGTAGAGTTTATTGTACAGTTTTGAGCAGGCAGTTCATGCCTGAGTACTGCTAAACTGTATTTGGGAGAAGGAGAAGCTGTGCTGATCAAGTCCTTTACCAGGTGACTCTGTGCTTGATTTATTTCAGTGTCCTGTATGGAAATCCATGATGACTACAGCATGATGGAGATGATAAATCACCTGAAAATATTGTTCTTAGAACCTTTAGGGACAATATACTGCATAAAACGACAAAGTGAATTCTCTTTGCAAGTTTCCTTTTTTGCAACTTTTCAATTTCAAACTTGGGTTTATAGTAATTTCACTATTTATCCTTGGTAATCCTTTGACTAACAAGTTTCCCTACTAATATCTTGTAGCAGTAAGGTAAGGTAAAGCAGTAAGGAGGTAAAGAAAATGCGAAATTATTCCTGCAGCTATTCCAGCTTCTGTTCCAGTGTTAGTCTTACTCCCCACAGTGGAACGCAGGGATGGAGTTGCTCACTTCTTAAAAAAAGTCATTATAGTTCTTATTTTTGCTAAACCTTTGCTGGGTTTTACTGCTTTAGCTTTTATTTTCATAAGAAATTTTACTGCTTCTTTCCTGGTGTTTTTGAGGAACTGATATCTGCTTTATCTTGCAATCGTTTTTTTCTTGTTCTCCCTCAATGCACAAAATTAAATGCTACCTCATTTATTCAAATCTAGTATTGGTTTGCCTTGAAACTGGTAATAGCAACTGAGGTTTGTATGGGACACTGTAACTCAATAAATAGTACAACATATCTATCTGAAGTATGAGAGCTGGTGTAAGACTTGCTGAGAAATACAAGCTGAGAAAAAAAATTGGCTATTATTTATTAAAGCATCTGGAACACTCTTATTTTTAACATAGGATTTTATAAGTTTTTATTTGGTGTTTGATTCTAACAATATGCTGTTTCACACCAGCAATTAAATATTTTCCACTTAAATCCTGTCAACTGCTCACATGTAGTCAGCAAGTTCAGCTAAAAGAATAAAGGTGGAAAGCATGCTGTGTGAAATGCTCCATTATGCCAAAATGACCTTCCAGAAGATATGAAATGAACGTCCTATTTACTCCACACAGATGAGATTGAAGGGTTTACATTATTAAGTAGGAGGCTTAAAGAAACTGATACACAGAATCAAATTAAAATTTAAAGATTTACTGCTTTCATTTTGGAAATATTTTTCTTTTCTAGAGTTGTGTTATAGTGTGTGTCACTTTTAAAAGAAATCTGGAAAGTTAAAACAAAATCCTTAGATGTCTGTAGATGTTGGGGTCCCTCCCCCGCCGTGTAGCCCTGGGAGAGGGGCCCTGAGGGCACAGACACGGGGCTTCCCTGTCCCTGCTCAGCCTCGTTCCCATTGGTTGGTTTGTGTTCCCTGCGCGGGCAGAAGGACCCTTGGTCCCGTGCCTGGAACAGTTCCTCGGCAGAGCTCCGGCCATGCGGCTGGAGAAATAAACATCTCTCTGAAACAGCTATCAAGAATCTGTCTGTCCGTATATATTTCCTTTCCACGGGACTCCTGGTTTGATATATGCGTGTTGCAGGATCCCCACTGCAACAAATGGTGGAGATTTGTGAGCAGAACGATCCCCGATCCCTAAGCGACTGATTTGTGTGAGTAAACCCTGGAAACTTTGGATTCCTCTTCTTGGTTTTGCTTTGCTATTCCATATCTAAACTATGGAGGAACGGTGGGAAGACTCTTGGCTCTCAGAGCCGCATATGGACATTTATCTTAAACTTAAAACGATTCTTGAACAACGATTTGTAAATTTTAGCTTGATTCAAGCTCAGAAAGAACTGAAACACTTCCTGGCATGGTTGTTTAAGAACTTTTTCTATGTTTCTTGGGATTTAATTCTTACCAAGGGCTTTTGGAAAACCGTTTGGACACAGTTAATACTGGAGTCAAAATATATGCCGATGGAAGAATATTTTCGTGAATATTATTTAGTTACCGAGACTGTTGAGCGATGTCAGCTGTGTCCTGGCGCAGGGACCGTGCGGCCCAGGCCACGTGCACCGAGCGCTCTGCGAGCAGCAGCGAGGCAGTTCCCGCGCGCGGGCGGAGCCACGCGAGCCGCAGCGTCGGTGGCAGAGCGAGGCGCGGCGGGACCCGGCGGTGCCCGCCCGGTCCTGTGCAGCGCGTGGTGGAGCGAGCCCCGTGAACGCCCGACCGAGAGGGGCGGCGCGCGGGCGGCGGCTGGCGGCGGTGGCGGTGGAACGGAGCCGCGCCGAACCGAAACATGCGCTGGAGCAGGGCGCGGGGGGGTCGTCGCTCGGGGGCCCGGCCGAGACGTGGGTGCAGCGCCCGGCATTGGCAGCGAAGCTGCGACCAGAGGAGGCGACGCACGGAGAACTGAGCGGCGCGGCCCGGCCCGGCCCGCGCAGCCCCGAACGCGACCCCGGGAAGAGCGCGCAGGCACGAGCAGCCCCGACAATTCCAACACGGGAGCGACCGAAGGAGAGAGCAAAGACGCAGCGAGACAAAAAACAGCAGCCACTCGGAAAAAGATCATAGTAACTAAGACCTTAGGGATAGTAAAATGGTATAATGTTAAGCAAAATTATGGTTTTATAACAAGGTGTGACAACCAGCAAGACATATTCGTGCATAGAACTGCTATTAAAAAGAATAACCCTGAAAAATGCATCCCAAGCTTGGGAGATGGAGAGGTGGTGGAATTTAATATTGTACTAGGGAGAAAAGGGTTACAAGCATCGCAGGTCACTGGGCCTGATGGTGTTCCTGTAAAAGGCAGTATATATGCAAAAAATCGTAGTCATGTTAGACAATATCTCCATTGTAAGCCCCCCCTACAGTTTCCCTTTCCTAATCCCACCTTTCCCTTTTACCCTATGTCCTATTACCCCCAGTGTATTCCCAATCCGTTTTTTCATCCATGGTTTCCCTCACAAAACCATGCTTTTGCCAATTGTTTCCCCAAAAATCCCTTTCCAATGCCGAGTGGGGGATGAAAAGGGGAAGGGACGAAGTTAAACCCTCTCCTGCCTCAGTTTCCCCACAAAGCATGCTCAGAGAATTCTGTCTCCCTTCTGTCAGCCCTAAGATGTTCCAGAGAATCTGTTTGGACATTTAAAGACTCAGGAGGGTGGCTTGTTTTGTTTTGAAACTGTTCTTGTTATGTTTATCCAGTTGTTTTCATTCTCCTTTTATTAAAATAAAACGGGTGAGGTGTTGGGGTCCCTCCCCCGCCGTGTAGCCCTGGGAGAGAGGCCCTGAGGGCACAGACACGAGGCTTCCCTGTCCCTGCTCAGCCTCGTTCCCATTGGTTGGTTTGTGTTCCCTGCGCGGGCAGAAGGACCCTCGGGTCCCGTGACTGGAACAGTTCCTCAGCAGAGCCCCGGCCATGCGGCTGGAGAAATAAACATCTCTCTGAAACAGCTATCAAGAATCTGTCTGTCCGTATATATTTCCTTTCCACGGGACTCCTGGTTTGATATATGCGTGTTGCAGGATCCCCACTGCAACATGTAGAGACAGGCTGAAGCTTTTTGAGATGTGGGTCAGGAGGAGCAGTTTTGTGAATACCACCTACTCCTTCAGAAAATACTGACAGCTATTCAAAACAAAATGTTATAGCCTGTTCTGCCCAAACCTGTTTGTTTAGATCTACAAGTGTCCTGGCTGGTATCAGCTAGGAGCGTAACAGAAAGATAGACATTTTTTCCATTGTTATTTTAACTCAACAGATATGCCAAAGAAATCGATGATCTGCACAGCACTATTTGTATGACTGTCTTCCTTGTGAAGAGGACTGCTGTGAATGTTGATTTAAAACTGTCAGTGAGAGCATTACTCCAAGAGGGACAGATGATGAGCAATGTCCTCCTGCTGACCATATGCAAACTGCACTGATGACACTTGAACCTGGTGTGAACCTGGATGTGGCTGAGGAGGTTTACTAAGTACAAGCATACTGGAAGGGAAATCACTGTCATAGTACCTCCTCTGGAATTTATTTATTTGGCACCAAAAATCAGCAGACTGATTGATTAAGGAAAAAATATTCTTAACAAAGGTCATCCTTCAGATAAATCATTCTCATCATTCTGATCAAAGCTGAATCATTCCAGCTTTGCATCTTCACTTGAGAATGCACATTAGTAACACACTTAAGGCAGGTAGCAGTGAAAGATAAGTGGTGTGGGCAATAAGAGTTCTTTGGGTCTATTGCACAAAGCTTTTTTCCCATGTTTAACAAAATGTGCAGAGATCCAGCAGGCAGAACATTTTCATGTAGTCCTGTGCTCTACCCTCCATTGCAAGTGCAGACACAGACCTCCCCAGACTTCAGCACCATCAGATTCAAGAGGAGATAAATGTGTCTCAAGCACTTCAGCAGGAATGCTTTTCTGAGTCAGAGCCAGAGAGGCCAGCCAATATCTTCAAGGAATCTGAGGAAACTCTCCTAGTTAAGAGAAATGTGCTTTTAAGTGATTTTTAATTTCCCTGATGCTTTCTTTCACTCATCTATTTTCTACTTAGCAGGGTATCAGAATGAGAACAAGATTTTTATTTAATGTGCTCATCTGATCCCTCTGATCTCTCAAACTACATTGCTAATCCCTGGTATGAGGAAAAACAATCACTTTTCCAGCAACTGGATGTGCTATTAAAGATAAGCTCATGCAACAGAGCAAGGGAAAAGCACAGATGTTTTCTAAACTACATTCAAGTGTCTAAAAGGTGGGAAAAGACATCTTGGTTGATATACAGAAGTAATATTTTATGATCTATCTTTAACTGAAGCAATTATAACAAGTGTTTAACACTCCCTGTAGCTACACACTTAAAAGTTTTTCTTCAATACATGGTATTGATTTACTTGTTCTATCATTTTAGATAGGATGCTAAAAGCAGGATCTTTATTTTTGCTGTACACCTCCTTTTGCCCTATCTTTGCAATGCTCTCTACAACATGAGGGAGTGCCATTACTAGAACAAAGAAAGCCAACATCCTTAATGTATTTAATAGTTACATACACCACTGGGGAAAAAATTATGGGTGAGAATCGTGAAGCAATTAAAGGAAAAAAAGTCTGATGCACAATAAACTTCCAAGCTTAGAAACCAAGTAACATTATCTCATTGCTATTGTCTACCAGTATATCAATGAACACAGAACCCGACAGGCAGCTCGCAGAGCTCAACAAAAAGGTTTCTTGCAGGTCCCAGGAAATACTGAACTAGGTTTTTGGGCATTGGTAAGGCTGAACAGGACTGAGCATCTATTACAGTCTTCAGTCCAGATCCTCAAACAACATCTAGGAACAAAATTCCTACCAGATCCCTGTGAGAATGAGGACTCAGAAGAGGCAATATCTTAAAAACTTTTTCTGATCCAAGGCACAGATCATTTAATCTGTCAGGGAAGAGATGAAGATTTACTTCAGGAAATCTAAATGCATGGAGAGGAGAACTGCAGGACGGGCTGTCTAGTGGTCAGGGCTTTCAGCTGCAGAAAGCGCAAACAAAAAGTCTCCCTTAGCTCAAGGACACGCTTTTCATTCTCCAGTGTTTATCACTTTGCTAGTTTATCATCACCAGTTACTTGTCTTTGGAGAACTAGGCTTGGGGACTTCCACATTATGAAACTATGAAAGAGGGCAGAGCTGTTTCATCTGGTGCAAAAGTGGGTAGGAGTAAGTACTTGAAGAAAAAAAGAAAAGAACAAGTGCTCCTCACCTTTATATATCCTCCAGTTTTCCAGCAATTTATGGCCAAGAGAAATCTGTATCTATAACTTTATGAAAGGAAGCTACATTTAATGTGACTAATTGCTTTTAAAGACTGACTTTTTTTGCTTTCAAAACATCCTGTCTTGTGAAGCCCTGAAATGTACTGACATGAGTGATGTAATGTGCATTTCTTTGTTGCAAGCTTGCTGCCATATCTGAAGGCTATATTTGAAGTGTGAGAAGCAGCAAGAAGTAGTGTGAGAAAGGTGAATTGGCTTCACTATCTCCACTATCTTTTTCATTAGCTGTGATGGATGCAATCCTGCTTGAACTAACTCCACTTTGATCCAGCCTGATGCTTAGCAAATAGGCTAGATCAAAATCCATCCTATTGTGTGAGGTTATCACCAACAATGTAGCACCAACAAAATAAAAAAAAAATTGTTTTGTTGGAGATTACTGATAAGTGGATGAAACAGCATTAACACAGTAGAAAATCTGACTGAAAATCAAGCACTTTATTCCATAAATGCCTACACCCAAGGGCCTGTTGACCTGGCTGCATGGCAGTGATCTCCTTGTGAGCAGGGACACCACTTATGATTATGCTGCAAGGCTGAGATCCCTTACATGACACCAGACATCGATGGGTTGGTAAGTGACATTTTTGTGCATGCATATCACATTTAAAATGTGCAGAGTAAGCATACACGAAATTATTTGTATCCCAAATTTAAAATGTAGCAAATGGAAGAGTACTGACTGCCAAAAACCTGTACTTATTAAATATTTAGTATACCTAAATTTGCTGGTTAGAGTGCAATTAAATTACTACGTCAGTTCTGAGTGTTCTTTCACTCGTCGTCTTCAACATTAGCTGCCCTAAATGAGAAGCCTGGACTCCCTGTTGTGTCACTACAGTCTCCATAGCACAGATCTCAGCTCAGCAGCTTTGTTAATCACACCTCAGATGCTTATTTCTAGAAGGCTTCTTGAAGGCCCACTCCAGCAGAGACTGAAGAAACAAAACCCTGCTGTATGCTGCCCTGCCCTCTGCTCCTGCAGCAATGTCTGTCACTGCCAGCCAGCAACCAAAATGTAACTGCAGCTGCAGCACACTCAGTGCCACCCACCCATTAACAAGCAGACACAGATTTGAGCTAATCTTTCACCTAACTCAGCTTTAGATAAACCCAAGCCTTGCACTCAGCATGGCATTTGACACTTGTCAAATGCTACTTCCTTGACATTTCTGTCCCCACTGACAGATTCTGCTCATGAGCATACCAGGACAAACACCATTCACTGTAAACAAGGACCGGCATTATTTACACTGACATAACAGAGATCAAAGTGCAGCCTTCCCACACACTGCCAAAGCAGAGATATGGTGTGGTTTATGGTTTGGTGTCAAGTCTTTGGAGTCAATTAGAGTCATTGCTGTTTGCAGATGTCAGAAAAAATAAAGGCTGAATGAGAATGTTTGACAAGGTCATAGGAAAGCAGATGATTTTCATGATGATATGCCTAGGAAGAAGTACGTCTTTATCCCACAATGTCATCATATAAGCCTGTGTGATGGCTGATATGATGAAGATGCAGAGGTTGCTGATGACTGCAGAAGGATGTGATCACAAGGATGGAAAGAAGAAGGTCAATTACACAAACTCAAGGGAGTTCAAAAAGAGCAAGGAATTGAAAGCAGTTTGTGCATGTTTACTCAAAAAGAACATTTTTAAGGAAAAAGTCATGTTACAGCAGATAAACTGAAAATTCTGGCAGTGGAAGGCTGTTTTTTTTCAAGACTGTTTCTCCTCCTATTCCAGTCACACAACCAGCTATGATAAAAAGGTTTTAGGAGATTGGCACTAGGGATTCATATATTAAGTGAAAAAATCTCTTCCAGTGACATTAGGGGTTAAAGATTTAGTTCACAGGGTGATAGTACTGGCCAGGTTCTTTGACCTTTCAACTTCACCAACAAGCCTTCATGCAGTCTGTCCACACTATGAGCTCCCGTCATCTGCTCATGTGAACTCTTACACCCACACACTGAGTGGAGGAACTGATTAACACATCCATTCAGAAATAACTCTTTTTCTGGTAATTTCTCATTTTATGATTTGATGGAAAGCAACTCACCCTTCTGCAGCATAAGGGTTAAATCTTACACAAAGCTAATGGTAAGATTTCCTTTAGAGGAAGCATCTCACTTTAACTTCAACCTAACAAATTTCATCCTCCTTATGCGAAGCATAGGAGGAGACTAATGACTAAAAGTTACATTTGTGGGAAGCATAAATATAGAGAAAGCAAGTTCCAGTCTTGCTTTCACTGAATGTTAAGCACAAAATAGTTTGTAAACTTTAAAGAAAAAAAACCTGAAAGGGGCAACTATGGTTGCTCTCAACCCTGTTCTTACAGAGTAACAGGAATGATTCCCTCAGCTCAGACTCAAGAAGGTGAGTACGTTCAGCATAAAATCTTTGAGACTGGCACATAGAACAGAGCCTGTTGAAGCTTCCCACTTGAGAAGCAGAATTTAAGGTCAAAGTAGGAACATACATCAATCTGGACATAATGAGAAAAAAAAGTCTTCCTATGAACTTTGGTGGTACAATACATGGGAAGAAGATGGAAAAGTTATGAAGGCACTTCAACTTTAGTAGCAGCCAAAGGCAAATATCATCTGTAGAAATGTAATGGGGTATGATGAAAACAGAAGCAAACTAAGAGTCTGAAATACTAGTGAGGTTTCTCTGAATGTTTCTTTAGGTGCTATTGATTTAGGACTAGGGGTTTTTTTATTTATTTGCTTTTAATTATCTCATAGATCTCCAAGAAGAAGAGCAAGACCCCAAAATGTTTAAAAGAACAAAATTGCCCTTGACAAGACAATGAACATTGGCTGTTTCACACCAATAAGTAGGGGAACTTATTACAGACATGTAGCACATGAAGTCTGAAGTCAGCACAAGCCAGACAAGCATGGTGGCATTCAGTCATTGAGACGAGTTTCCCCATAAAAAGTATTTTTGTTATTTCTTACTGGAATTTGCTCCCCACCCCACTAGCCCTGCAAATCCCGTTATTACTTGAGCATCAGGGCATATTGCCAGGCCAACTTTCCCAGGCTTTCCTAAGAGAGTTCTTGCTCTCTTTGTGTCCTAACAAGCAGAAGATAACGTGTTTCTGCTTAGAACAATTAACAACAAGGTGTTTTTATTATTATTGTTTTAAAGCTTAAACCTATCAAAACAAAGTCAGGAGTGGATTTATTTTTTTTTAATTTAAGAAAGCTTTACTTAGACACTGAGGAATGCTGTTCTCCATGGAGTTTACACAGGAGGTCAGACTACATGACAGTCAACCATATTGTCTTTTGCTTTTACAAACCACAGAGCCATATCAAATTTACTGCTAACACCAGTGGTGGGCAGAGTAGAGGGTTCCTGCCCAATTGCTTGATTTCAAGCACATAAATTACCTGAAATAGGGGCTTTGCTGCTCCCACCCTAACCCATTCCTAGTTAGTTTGTACTCATCTGATTATTAACGACATAAACTATGCCACTGTGAACTACCATATCTGTTATCCATGACAGGGCCATGTCACTCAATAGGAAAGTTCTCTATCCACAGTTAACACTGACAAATGAAGTATGCTGCTTATTAATCTACTTAGGAAAGTGCTGTATTAAAAAAACCCAACCAAACACACAAAGCCCCTCAACAAACAAACAAAAGAACTCCCACGACTCCCCCAGTAAAACAAAAAAAAAAATATTTTTTTTTAAGTTTGCAATTATCAAACTGATTTGACTGTGCCGTTATTTTGTGCACCAACAGAAACCAGAGAATATGCAGTAGCAAACTTGTAGCAAAAAAATCTTGCTGTCAGTCCTCTGATTAAAATTCCACTGTAATGGCATGTGTTATCTTCAGGGCCAGCCTTCAGAATAGCAGAGTCCATTACTTATTTGGCAGTTAGCAGCACACTTTGTAATTCATCCATTAAGTAAAAACTAAACTCTGACCTAGAGAGAAAATGGGCCTGAGAGAAAAAGCAATTCTTGGAAACTCCCATCTGTAATATGTTAGTAGTATGACTTAAATAGTTTATCCTCACTGGATTCTAGCATCTCAAGATGCAGTGCTATCAGCTCAGACTGCTGTGAAACTTGCCATGCTGATTTAATCACCTCTCTACTTTGTGATCTGTTGAAGATGTTGCATCATCTCTCACTGCCCTTTGAAGGCATGCAATGTAGCAAGATCTTTCAAGAGCTCTTCCAAACATATTCTACTGACTCATATCTGCAGAGCTGACCATTAAGTAACCATCCAGGTTACAGCTCTACGCCAAGCAAAGAACAAGAGCTGCCTTTAGAATCACATGGGTTTTCTCACAAGATCAGTTTCAGAAGCTGAAAGTGCTTGAATATTTGCTGTCTTCTGGTAGCTGTGTTCTCTTTTTATAACATTGTAATATAGAAGTTGATAAACATGTTAAAGAGTCTAAATAAAATACTTTGTTATAATTAAGATTATTAACTGTCTTAAGTTTTCTTTTTTAACCTAAACTTCAAAGGGCCATGTAAAGAACTGAATTTAGAAGAAAGTTTTAAATTTAAAAAACTTTTGAAAGTAATTATCATCTCAACTATGGCTTTGGGTGAAATACTGAAAGTACATTGTGTCCAAATAGAAATTTAATAGTGTTGTTTGTGATAAACCCTTGTAGCTCACCTGAATTATCTCCTTTCCAGCCTAGACTGCTGGAAGCACCCATGATTTTTTCCCTGTAATTCTCTAACAATGCAAGTGAGCAACATGGATTACAATTTGGTTACCAGCAGAGTCCCTATGCCCCATGCTGAAATTCTCTCTTGGCTATTTCACATTTACTGGACAGCAAACTACAGGAATTTCAAACTACAGAAGTTCTTACAGTTAATTCTCATTAAAGTCTTTTGGTCCAGGGACTTGAGGTCTGCTGTTTCACACTAGAAATCATTCCCAGTTCTCAAGCCTGCTGACTCACTGATTCATACTGAATCAAACCAGTGGTTCCAACTGGTTTTTGCATTTTGTATACATTGCCTTTGAGTCAATTTTTCAAGCATTCTGTACAACGAAACCAACTACTACTACTTGTGAATATGGCCTAGATGCACATTTGCCTTACTTGTCAACAATTATTTCCTTTCTGTAAACCAGGCTGATTTGAATGCATGAAAAACTTTGTATCTCAATTCTATTACAAGAAGAAACATCCCATCCTTTTCCCTTCTCTCGTTTTTTTTTAAAGCCTATCCAGTCAATCGTGTTGCAGAAATGCTGTGGGGTGTCACTACCTTTGGTGAAAAACTTGGAGGTTGAATATTAATACAAAGAGTAGCTGCAGCAACAAATGGAACCAGACAAGGCTTTCTGCAGAGCATCATTACCTAGGCACCCAACTCCCTAATCTCTCCACTTTTCTTCCAAAGTAGGTCCTGCCAGATGTGCCAAACTGTGAGGAGTGAGGAAACTATGTTTTTTGGAAGTTCACAGTGGAGGTAACACACTAAAAAAACATACTTCCCAAACTTTGCCATTATATATATCCCTTAGCCTAATGGGATAATGGTTAAAAGGCTCTCCATGTTCTGTGCTTTCTTCTCTTTCTACAAATGAGTACAGGAGAAAAAAGTTTGTGACAGAAAAAGACCACACTGTTGATCACGTTGGCTTTTAAGGACATTTTCTACTGGTGGGATATTCACTGTTCATGTGGGACCAGCTTTTGTGTTCTGCCAATGAATTCAGCTGGAAATGTTGAAGAATCTAAGCCGAAGCAGTTGACATGAGTAAGTTTGTCCAGAGATCAGGAGATCAGAATTTCCTTCCTTTCTCATATTGGAGAGAAAAAAGAGCTTGCTGTTTCTGATAATATTTGTAAGAAGTCTACTTTGGAAAAAAAATAATTTCCCCTGAGTTCTGTTCTTTCAGGGTATTGCCCAGTTCTCTTCTGGCCAACATTAACCCTATTGCACCAAACTCAATATTTCCAACACCACATGACTCTCTGATGTAATGCCTTACATCACCATCACTCACTTCAGTGTTCTTGATCAAAGTCACAGTAAAGGAAATTGACTAAGCCATGAAGACCAGACAGAACGCATATAGAGCTGAATGGAAAGGTACCACTATGGATGCACCTGACTGAATCATTCCCTTTCCTGTGCATGAAAATCCACAGGTTTCCAGCTCAGCAGTTTCATCTGTCTAAATTCCTGGCACATATGCTTTTACAAAGAGATGGATAACACAGAATGGATTCTTTTATGTTACAGACACAGTTCAAGGGATGGGGAACTTGAACCCTCTTCCCAGTCTTAGAGGTGTATCAATGAACCTGATTTCCACAGACATGGATTAGTGCCAAAATATATCATTACTGGCAATTAGTTAACTATTTCAGACATAATTCATGTCTTTTCATTCTTCTCTTTCCTTCACAGAGATACCTCTTCAATAACAATTTTCCCCTTCTAGCACAGAAATCCATTGCCAGGGAATTAAGGAAAACAAATTACTGTCTATTATGATGTTGCAACTCCTAACCACAGGGTTCAGCATTAAGAAGTAAAGAACAATTATTGGAACATTAGGGCTTAACTAAACATTTCAGTATTTGGCAGGGCATACTCTGAACCAACAAGGAAGCAGTCATGCATGTGTGTGCTCACCCTTGTTAGCTAAAAAATGTAAAAAACGTTAGCTAAAAAATTGGAACAGTGTTTTGGGACTTCGAATTTTACTAACATTATCCAGATTTTTAGCATAGGTGCTGTGATACTAAAATGAAGCACTTCAAAAACATTTTGGGTTGTTTTTATTTTTGGTCATTTGTTGTTGTTAAAGCACATGGTAGTATAGAGTTAATTCTTTGCATGGGTCTTCACAAGGGTTCCTGAGATTTTTTGACTAACCAGATCTTTATCAGTTGCTGTGAAAACCATCATTGAAAAACAGGAGTGCTGACCCAGAGACCACCTGATGTCTCTGCATTGAACACAGCAGCTGAAAGCCTAGAAAAATTGAAGCTGTGCAACCTATTTGCAAGATTTGGAGGTCAGCCTGCACTCTCGGTCACCCCAGATTATGCCAAGCTCCAGAAGTTAATTGAAATTTTCTCAAGAGAAGGGACAAACTTTTGCTGGACTGAAAAGTTTGGTGCCTCTTAAAAAGCTGGAATGTGTGTTCTTTTGGATATGAGAGGTCAGGACTCTCAGAAAATACATCAATTTTGAAACCATAGACATTAAGACTACAGAAAGCTTGTAGCTGTCAAAATAAGAGAGCAATTAATCTACAAGATGTGACATTCCCATATTGAAAGAATATATAATGTGTAAAATACAACAGATAAAAATCTCATCCCCACTACTGTACTTTTCATGTGTTATCAAGTTTCCCCCCTTTTTAAAATTTAACCGTCAATATGGTTAGTACAGACTCGAGGTCACTAACCAGCAGCCACTGTGTTTCAGATCTGAAGAGCAGATGACACTTCTCAGAAGGAGCCACTGGCCCTGCAGCACTGTCACCTTCTTGGGAGACACAATCCTCTTTCTGAGAGGCAGAAATTCATGACTTCATGGCACGGAAGATAATACCCCCTGCCTTCTTATTATGAAAAACAGACCTTGAGGGCTGCTCAGCTCCTGCCTTCTCTGACATGTGTCACAGACAAACTATGACCAAGTCACCACAAGCCCAGGGCAGAATAAACACTACAGTCACACTCCATGCCAAAATCTTTCTTATGTTGCCCATTCAGCAATGGCAAGAAATAGCGTTGAAATCTCACTCATGAGCTGGTCACAGACCAGGCATTCCTGTGCTGACCGCAGCTCACCTTCTTCCTTGGAGAAGCTGTACCTCAGCAGCAGAGCCCCAGAGTCCTATCTGCAGCCTCAGCCCTCACACCCCGACCTGGCACACCAGCTGCTCTTCTCTTCCTGACCAGGATGCTGCAGGGACAAACCAAGACAGTCTTTCTCATTTGTCCCACCATGTCCCCTTGTCCAAACTGAATACAAAAATTACTGTAGTATCCTTTTTCTGACCTGCAAGGCATCATCTTCCATCCCAAGCTGAGTTAAACACAGCGGCCCAGTTCCACCATCTACCAACATGATCTGCATCACTGCGAGCTTCTCGGATAGCTCTATAGGAGCTTGGCGCAGCGACAGACGGGTGACATCCTCAGGCGAGCGCTTCACGTCCGTGGTTAGAGGCTGACACCTTGAGCTAGAGAGCACGCCCTAGGCTCTGCTGTAAGGCAGCATCATCAGCAGCAAAGAAGCGAGAGGGACACTCCACCTGGGCGCCACGAACAAGGGCTTATTAACAGGTGAACATCCAAGGACGGAATGCCAAAGATCAGAGGTTTGCCAGGGGTTTTATACGGGGACCCGGAAAGGCGGGGAAAGGGACTACAGCCAATAACAGTCAGGGCATAGGGCGGAGTCAAGGGTAAGGGATTACAAAGAGGAGGGACTAAGGGAAAGGACCAGTGGGGTGTCGAGTAAGATAGAACTTTCTAGAACTTATACATATTAATGAAGGGGAATAAATATGTAACAGTGGTATACATAAAACTAGGAGGGGAAAACATGAACCTATTATAAGAGAACATGCAAATAGGGGAGGAGGGGGACTGTGGGCTCTCGCCAAAACCACAAGGCCAGATATTAAACCTGGTCTCTGACCACCACAGGCCGTTCTTGGTGTTCTCCTCAGTGGTCAGAGTGGCTGGTGCCACTTGCACCGCCACAATGATCCTCCTTTTAGATTAGATATCAGGAAGAAATTCTTCACTGTGAGGGTGGTGAGCAACTGGAACAGGTTGCCCAGAGAACCTGTGAATGTCCCATCCTTGGAAACATCCAAGACCAATGTAGACAGGGCTCTGAGCACCCTGGTTGTTGAAGATGTCCCAGCTGACTGCAGGGTTGTTGGACCAGATGATCATTACAATATCCCTTGCAACCCAAACTGTTCTATTATTTTATATAATCAGCAGTGCATTAAATCAACCAGCCTTAAGTAACACTGGCACATCTCTCTCTCTACAATGTGATGAGATTTTTTTGGTGTCTACAGCAGCAAGTGATTAATTGATCAATTAAACCTCTCAAAACAGAGCATTTCCAATTAGAATAATTAAGAAAATAAAATTACTAAAGTATTCAATATATAACAGCAAGCCATCACTGACATTGGTTTGCTGTCCCAACTTTGGTGGAAGACAGAGTGTGCTATTTCTCCCACACTGTTTCCAGCAGAGATGTGGTTTATACTGGCAAAAGGGTTAGTTAAATTAATTCCCAGGATAGGCATAGCTGTCTGCATTATTTGCCATCAGAACAATACTCCCAAGACTCCCAAGAAGCAAAGTTTTAAGCACAGATCACATGTTCCACCAGTTTCATCACTAACCTAGGCAATAACTGGAAGACAATTAGATTTACATGGCTTCTGCTAGCTGCAAACTCCTGAGTCCACCAGTTACTCCAAATCGTTTCCAACCTGCTTGAGTGCTCTCAAAGACCAAGGAGTTAATTCCTTACAGCATTGTCTTTAGCCAGGCCTCCCTTGCACACCATCACTGGTAGTCACTGGTTGGCTCTAAGTAGTCTAAGAGCAGGTACTAAAAGCACTCCTGAGAGCCTGAGACTGACCGTGGTTTGGGGTGAGCACAGCGTGAAGCAGCCCATTGCTTTCCAGCCTTTCACAAAGCAGCAGCTGAGCCATCTTAATTTACTATGAGGTCTCTTAGAGAAGAGACCTCAAAATACCTCCCTGCAATTTGCAAACGAGAACTCGCAACTCATCTGCCTATACATTAAGGCTGAGCTGACACTTTGAGCATGTAATTTCACCTGTCTCTTCAAGGCATCTCCACAGATGAATCAGAACACTAATAAAGCATTTTAGAAAGCCAGCATGCAGTTCATTTGAAGTATTAGACAAGCAAACCTTACAGAGGTCCCTGACATTTATCCCTAACATATTTGACTCATTGTCATCCACAACCTAGGATTTATGTTTCCTGGCATTCAAATTACTCTGCTTCCCTTAAATGGTACTTTTCTCTAAAGTGTTGATTTTTCCTTCTTTTGGTTTATTTATGATAAACTTACTATACTATTTCTCACTTCCCTCACTTTTTTTTTCATGTGGGAATCTCAAACTTCTTTTAACGTAATAAAATTCAGCATTTAAAGAGGCCTTTTAAAGGGGATTCCAATACATTCAAAAGATCTGAGATCTCCCACCAGCTCAATTATTCTGTGATTTTATTTATTTTTTGTCACGGTCTTTTCCATGTCATCTGAGTGTCTTTACTCATGCACTAAGCACCATGAATAACATCTGTCACATATTGTTTGTTTTCTTCTCTTTCCCCAGGGGAATAAGGAGGGGAGGGCCTTGGCAAAGTGATTTTCATTTGTTTATTTGTTTGTTTAGCATACATGTTGTTATGTGTTTACAATGGAAAACACAAGGTCAGAGTAATGGAATCAGAGTGGGAGGTGGAATGTATATAGAGGTCCTCAGGAACCAGAGGAACCCCTCAGACTGACAGGTAAGCCCTTGCCTCTTTCTTTGTGCAACAGGTGCACAGATGGATATGGGGTTTGCTCCTGAACTTCTTTGTCTGAGGCTTGGGAGGGCTTCGAATGAGAACACACAGACCTTAAACCTGATTCAGAATTCAGCAGGGAGCTGAAATGTAGAGTAAGGGATGTCTGGCATGGCTGTGGTAATGCCTGGCTGGGAAGAGCACCATTGTGTTCTGAGGATTCCTGAGCACTGATGGTTTCACACACTGTCCAAGGCTAACCAGGATGAGAAGAAGAAAAGGTTTAAAAATTGAACATGAGGCAGTATATGGCAAATGGAACTACTCTTTCACTAAGACAAAGAAAGGAAAAAGGACTGTCTATTGCAAGCTGTTAATGCTGATTTTGTTTGTCTAACATCCTGATCACTTGCTGTCTCAAGGAGAGCTTCAGAAAGTTGTTTTTGCTAATCTCTTATGAGACTATGACTGTCTGAGACTTACTTTTCTAATAAAATATTGGTTTTAGGTCCTTGCACACTTGCAAAACTTCATCCCTGGGGGTCGAAATGTCCCATATCTTTGGTAAATATTTTGGCAAAATTTTGCTCATAAAACATTGAATGACACAAGAAAGGATATGTTTTGCCCTTGCTAAAAAGACGGGCTGCTCTTCTGTGAAAAAGCCCTGGAAATGTAAAGGGACTGCTCAGGAAATTGCTAGATGTTATTCTAGAGAGATTTGCTTGTTTCTGTGAAAATACATGGATATTTGAGAAATTGTAAGCCACTGAAGAATCTCAATTCATGTAAATCCAGTAGTTACAATAAAGTTTCTTACCTGGCCTTGCAGTCATGTCCTAAAAGAACATCCATTCACCACTGCCAAAAGTCAGGAATATAAGGCTCCTCCCAGCTTCTTTGGGCAAAGAAAAAGGAACAAGGTTCTTTTGTGCACAGAAGAAACTGCCTTCTTCAGTCCTGTTCTCTGGAAAACGGATGAAGACTTCAATTCAAATGCCTAAGTAACATGTAAAGGTGCTAAAACATAAAAACACAGAATTCTTGAGTTTTTACATGGAGACAAGGAGAGAGAGGATGGGAGACCTGGGTGAAACTCAGAAAAGCATGAAATGCTTCCAGATTACTAACACAGCATTTAGGTTTATGAGAAAAGTCATTCTTAATAGATCATTATTGGCAATTGTTTTTATGTGCTATTTGCCTAAACTCATAAAAATTCTGGAAAAATTTTTGAATCACAAGTTTTGGCTGCTTTCAAATTTTTGGTGAAAATGTTGAAGATGACTGAATTCACATCATACCACACTGAGTCCTTGCATAAATAAAGATCTTTGATCAGGTGACATATCCACACATTCCTGGAGATGGTCATTTTGTCAATTGTTAATCAATTTATTGTTTATTAATACTCAATAGGACTTTTAAAAATTGTAATATTATAATACATTCAATGGCTCTGCATCCACATCAAAAGAAAATTAGGGGTTCCATGGGAAAAATCTTAATTCTGGCTTTTTCTCTTATTTCTTCATCATTTCTAAGTAATTCTTCATTGTTATTATTACTATAGTTTGCCATGCCATATTAAGCAACAATAGGGAAGTTATTATCTTTCATTTCCTTTCAATAGAGAGTGAATCTCTTAAAATCCTGTATTTACCTTTTTCTTTTGTTGGTTTCTCAGTAAGCACAGAAGAAAAAAAAATATATTTTTATCACTCTTTTAAGATTATAACTCTGACAAGTGCATGCTATTGTCAGTCTTGACCTTGGTAGGCAGACTATGAAATGTTTGTTAAGTTCAATTTATGGTTGACAAAAGAAACCCCTGGTTTTTACTGCTACAAACCCATAATGAAACATTTTCTTGTTCTGCCATGCATGTAATTGTCTAACTTGAAAAATCCTGAAAAGTATTTTGAGAGTAGCATGGGCCGAAATACTCCTTAAATACCGTCAACCAACCTTATGAAGACTTTGGATTAAGAAAAGCAAGGAAAACCAAGGTTTTCTCATTTACCCTGAGAAATTTCTCTTCTTTTTCTGTAGACCATCTTCAGATAGAACACCAATAACATTTTAAAGACTAAAGAGATGAACAAAAAGGAAGTGTCATTTAAAAAAGAAGTGTGCCCTGGGATTCAGGAAGGGTCCCGTAAGCTACAGAAAGACAGGAGAGGTGAAGGAGCTGCTGGAACCCCCGATGAACAGCAAGTGGAGAGATATAAAAAAAGGAGCGGTCAGTCAGGAGGTCAGAAGGAAACTCAAGAACAGCCTGTTGTAGTTCTGAGGCTTGGTTTAGAGACCTCCAGGAATTTAGAACAGGACTGATAGGACCCCAGCTGCTGGACCCCAACTTCTCTGCTCCTTCAACTTAAGTACAACATTGGTAGGAATGGTAGCAAGTGACAGACGTAGTGATTAAAGGTGTGAATTCAATAGAGGTAAAAATAAAAATAATTCAAATTCAAGGGCAGAGGATGCTGCTGAATAAGCAGATGTGATTATGAATGGATTTGGCTAGGCATGTCCTTGGTAGGACTTGAAATGCTTCAATTGTTCTCTACGGCCATATAAAATTGTGCCTTACTGTTTAGCTGAAGTTCTCATTTCCAAATCTGCAACATGGATATACAACCTAGAAAGAGCCATATTGCATGAACCAAAGCAATATCACATGGTTTAGACATGCTGTGTTTATTTTTGGTTCCCACTCATTCACTGTGTACAAAAATTTTAGTTCAATCATCACTCCAGAGTAATTTTCAGAAGAGTCATTGTAGGAATTACTTGTAAAATAACCATTTATCTGTTTAATAACCTGTTCCAGCAGTCAATATCCAGTTACATGAAATGCCCAAAGAATGTGAAGTACAGGCATTCCAAGGTTCACTTTCATAGCCTAGGCTATGGTGTGAACTACTAGTGCCCTTTGGGCGATAATCCTCTGGATTTCCATTCCAAGGTTTATCATAGGCTATCAAATCACAGTGACTTGATGATTCAAAAATCATCATTCAAAAATGAGAAGATATTTTTCCTGGAATTTCCCTGAGTTTCTTCCACCCTTGAAAATTCCTGATATCACTGGAGCCACATTTAAACTACATCATATTTAAAATTATAAAATTAATTACTGAGTGTGTTTTCTGTGGAAGATTTTGGAATATTCTTATTTATCATGTTATTTTACCTGCATAACACAGAGCAAAAGGGTCCTGGTCTTCATTACAAATTTGTCCCCCAAAAATGTGAAGCTGTTTGTATAATACTTCAGGAAAACAAGTTTTCTCAGTTCTAGAGATTTAGAAAAGATAGAATCATTACTATTTTTTATTATAATAAGAATTAGAGAAGATTTAAGTACAGTTTTCTGATTGCTCAGCTTTTAACAAAAGTTACTGAGTGAAAGACTTTTTACTTTGTAAAAAACATTGTAAGTATTCCCAAGTTTTGGGGGCAAAAGATATAATGCATTATCTGAGATACTATCTCCAAGAGCAATGAGAAGTTATTGACCTGATCAGAAATAACAATCATAAATATAATTTGTACAACTGGAAATAGGAATTATGGATCTAATACTTCCTTATTAGTAGGTGAGAAAAATGCAAGCATTCCACCATGTTGGTGTTACCATGGCTACTTGCTGGGATGCTGTATATTGTGTTAGATAAAAACCATAAATATAGAAGGTGAATATCAGCTCCATATTTTGTGCATTTCTACACTAATGTAATACTTTTCAAAAGTAATTTTAAGTAAGAATTTTCAAAGCTGAACAGTTGCCAAACATTGGTGGAACATGAATAAAACTGGAATCAGTGGAGTCACTAAGGTTTCTTGCATTAGAAATACAAGGGTTTGAAAGAGTAGCCGTAATAGAAGAGATCTTGTTAAACTTGATTCGATGGGAAATGCCGCCAAGGACCCAGTTCTATGTTCCATCTTGCTTTAATTGTAGGTCACGCTTCTGAAAAGACACAAATAGTCAGCAAGCCAAAGTGTTCTTATTGGCACACTTAACAGTCACGTTTTCTTTTTAGTTCAGTAACTACTTGAAAGAGACCATCAAGACATAGGGCATCTGCAACAAATATTCTTTTAAAATATTTATGATTTGTGCATTCAGAACTCAGGGTGATATTTTAGTTGCATGCAAAGTGTTGATTTTAGAATTATTACAAAGACAGCAGTACGCAAACATAGTCATGTTTGTATTGTTTCTTACTCCAAAGCAATCTAGCCTTTATTTCACCATCTGCTGAGAAAGCACAGGCTAAAAATATATTGGATATTTTGTCTCTCCTGTGATCATCTTATAAATTGCTTCTGTACAAACACCCACCCCTACACCCATGCTTCTGTTATCACTGTCAGGATTAAATGTCTTGGTAATGTAAAACACATCTTGTGGCAAACATCAGAAATACTGTTGGTTTCTTTTGCTTATACTCACATAACCCACTCTTGATCTGCTTGTTTTATTCAGAATGGGAGTAGTCCTATTCATTCCCAAGTTGGACCTCAGTGTGTAAACCCTTGAAGATCCATGGTAATTAAAAATTTTAAGAAATACTGATAAGAAAATTGTAAATAAACATGTATACTCTGCATTGTTCCTATTGGCATCATATGAAAGAATTTACACTGCACAGAGCATGACTGAGAAGCTAGAAAGCTTGTTCATACAAAAGGAAAAACCTCATCCTTCCCCTTCTTATACTGAATAGAATAAAAGATACCAAAATACATTAAAATAGTAACCCTTACTTTCAAGGGACATAATCAGATAGGTATCTGACTGGAAAAAAAACTGTTCTGTTACAGAGATGAAACTGCATTTAACTCCAGCAATACTGCAAAATTGTGTAAAGTGTAATCAAATGAAAGATATGTTCATAAAACCTAAAATTCTTCTTTGTCCAACAAGAGTGGGGCATTACACTGAATTGAATTACAAGGATTTGTCTGACTAAATGAAAATTTCTTTGTATTCTAGGGATTATCACAACCTTTTTCAAACTCATTTGGCATTACTAATATCCTGTGGAAATAATTTTGAGGTTTTAAGAGTCAGTATGCTCATGAGCCACAGCTAAATAGGACTAAGAGGGTTACTATTACAACACAGTATTTTACAGAAAAGAAAAATAAAGTGTTTATAGAAGTTATCATGTTAAATCTCCATCTTACAAAGAAGATGTTAGACTTTCTCCTAAAATTATAAATACTTGCTTTGGTGTGCTGATAACTTTATTAAAATCTGTAATGCAATTATCAGCAATATAAACTTCAGTGTTTGATAAAATACTTCTTTCTAACTGTATCATCTTTTGCACATATCTCAAAATTCCAAGCCAGACATCCTTAAATAAAGATCTATTTTAAATTGAAAGTTTATCCTTTTTTAACGTCTTACATAATATCTTCAAACTTTTACTTTGTAAACATAACTGCTTAAAATCCATTTATTTTTTGATGAAGACAACCTTTCAAAGGCAAAGATTCAGGCCTATGAGTTTTGGATTTAGAATGCAGTAGTCAAAGACTGACAATAAATAGAGTTTGAGAACTTAAAGTGTCAATTTGAATGCCACTGCAAATGTGCGCAGAAATGTTATACTTTTGACAGAAATTTTTGGCCCAAAAGACAAGATTTAAAGACTGTCATCTTCTGAGTTACTGACTCTGTGGATATTCTCTTATGAATACCAGTGAAACACTGACAGCTATGGCAAAGAAATGAACCTGAGTGATGTTTTGGCTTCTTTCACACTATTATCCCAGTAATATATTGATTCACCAAACTTAACAAAAATCACAACCAAAACTGGGTTGTGATCATCCAGACTTCTGTAACACCACCAGTTAAGATACCATGGGACTGTCACAGAGCTTGAAATTCTGTAGAAACACAAAACTCTACTGACTTGGGATGGCGGTGAGACCAAGCTGTGGCTGCAGAAATTTCTTTTTAATTGTTTCCAAACTGAATCCTGGATACCAAATGTGTCGGGATATATGTATGTACATATTTGAATAAAGCATCAACATGCCCTAAACCAGTGACGACAACACCATTGTGATCATGTTTTTCCCTTTATGTTCAGTTGCACTAAGGTAGTGGCATGTTTGTATCAGCTCAAGACTAGGTTCAGGCTGCTTCTCCCACATGGAAAAATCTGTCCTGTGTAAAATGGAACACTCTTGCTCTAGGTGCATGCATTTCAGCATGGCTCTTCAAAGAACTGAAATGTCTTTTCTGAACCTTTTTTCAAGGGGAGTTATGTCATCAGTTAATGAGAAATAGTCCCCCCTCACAACAGTAAAACATTCGTTTTGCTATTAGACTAAGTAAAGTAACATCACGTTATGTGCCTAATGATCTGGAAATACATTCACTTTGTACTCCACTTGCAATGCAAACATTAAACAGCCATCCAGACCCATACTTTTAGACAGGCATTTATCAAAATCAATCTTAAGCAGAGATTAAACATTATTTATTTCAGCCTTATTAGATACTGTCTGTTTTCTTATTTCTGTTGTTACTTAGCTCCTAGACAAAACAATATGACCTCTAAGTTAATGGGCAAATGAGTAAGTGGTAAGTGGATTTAAAAATAATAGGAAGTACCTGGAAAAAGGGAAAACACTATAACTCAGACATTACTTAATGAAACTAAAAGCTATGTAATCTACTTGAACTAAAGCTTACAGCTCAGATGACTTTTAAAGAAAGGAAAAAGGAAGAGAAAAACTGAAACACAGTTCTGGGGCAGTTATGACACCTCTATTGAAGCAAAAAAGAGTCAGCATATCAGGGAATAAACAGACTGATTCAGTGACTTGTCATGGCACACAGAACACTCTGATTAAAGCCCCTGAAGTTATTGGAAGAAGTTTTCCAGGTGTGATGCTCATCAGCTATTGCTCAAGCTGGGAATTAGTTAACAGTGTGCTGAAATACTCTTTTTCATCTCATCAAATATTTACCTTCCTGAAGTTCACTTGACCCCACCATCTGTGCTTATGTAAGCAGACAATGCTTGCTCAGCTATCCCAGTGTGAGGGTTTCCACTGTTCCTATTTCCTAGTTTAGATAAACAGATTTTTCATTATCACTGTCACACATTCAGCAGTACTAATTCCACATGTGTTATGCCAACTTTAAGCTTTAAGAGCCAGAACCATCTATCTCCTCTATCCATATGCCTCAAAGAAGTCCTTTCTATATTAACTTGTGTTAATAGGTTTGTTTTAGTGGCAAGTGACACAATAGGGCCATAATTTGGGGATTGAATCTGATGTTCCAGTTGCGTGCATCTGGCAACGTCAGGTTGGTTTACTGCTGTAGATATGTGGGAATTGTTTCAGAAAACCAACCGCTGCTTTAGACCATTTTGGCTTCTTTAGCAGAGTAAGTTGTCATTGCAGTAAGTAAGCAACCATCAGGTTCGGAGAGCTTTCCATGTTTGTCACATCATAATCATTGCACAGACATGCATAGTTTGAACTCGGGGACATCGAAGCAGAAGTTTCTACATTAAAAGTTCTGTACAGAAAATAAATTTGGAACACTTCTGTCTGATGATGCCTTAGGATTTTAGCTTTTATATTTTTCATATATTTGTAATTCTGCAATTCTTTTGTCTATAACTCTAGACACCATATAGACTTAGCTACTGTTTGCCCATTTACCTTAGTCCTTGACTGTCTCAGGCCCCGAGAAATGTAAACAAAAGTGAGTTGGGGGGGAGCAAACTTGGCGTAAATTACTTCATTACCTGAAACTGTAATTGGAGGATTAACCCCTGATATGCAAATGGACCAAACTTATAGAAGTATGAAAACCTGTGACCCATCGCCCATTTTTGTGTATAGGCCTGGGTGGGCTTCACCCACCGTAAATGTACCTGAAGGCCCTTCAGTAAATATAACTCCCTTTCATTCTCTTAATTTTATCTAGCCTCTGTTTTTAGGTAGTCCCAAAAGGCAATTTACCAATCTCAGACCTGAAACAACTACTGCAGTGGAGGTATTGTACTAAAGAACCTGTATCAGGACCTGCTCAAGTGTCCCAGAGTCATAGATGGACCTGTCATGGAGCTAATGAAATGCCAGCAGAACTTATAAAGAGGAATCCATAATAAAGTCCCCAAAATTAGCTTAGTCCCTCACCAGAAATCTAACTTCAGTCCATGGTGGCATCTGTAATGCTGAAGATTGTTTTATTTGGTCCAAGTAAGGTCTCCATACATTCACTCGCACTCTTCATACTGCAGAGCTTCCCAATGCACTCAGTTTTGCAGGGCATTTCACTTCATGTCTCAAGCTGCTTGTTTCATGTCATGCCAGATCAGATGAACAACTGAAACTGCCCAAGCAGATATCTGTTTGTGCAAGACTGAGCTGGAACAGAGACCTTAAGGCTGGGATTCATCTCACTGAGTTGAGATGTCTGCAACATAGATTATGACTTCTGAGACAGCTGTCCGCAGCTCCCAGGTGGAGTGATTCAGCTGACCTATTTCTAGACATCTGCTTTAGGGTAGCATGACTTAAGCTCCAGGAGTGGTATCTGTCCCTCAACTGAGTATAAAGGAAGCGCATGGTGACTAACCCAGTGGGAGATGATGACATTATCAGATGTTTTCTCTGACTTCTGAACTCAGCTCTTTCACTTCTGTTTAATAAAACACATTAGGACAGGAACTAGCCCATTATTTCTTTTCCCCTTTCTACAACAGGACACATCTACATTTAGTTACTCCTGAGCATAGTCAGTTCTCCCAGGCTAAAACAGATCTCCAGAAAAGCAGCTAATCTCTTCCATATGTCTACAGTATTCAGAATTATTTTATTGAGCAATATCTTCCACCACTACCACAGGTTCATTGCTTTCGGTAATTTTCATCTCCTTTTTCAGTTAAGAAGTTCACAAGGTGGTAGGTAAGGAAACTATGAGTGCCATCTTCCTCCTGTCTCCAGTAAGGTAAAACTGTTCAGCCACACTGACTTTGAGGAAGACTACTTTTGTCCTAAAAAAGCTGCCTGTCATATTTACATTCCATGTTTTAACCAGTGGGTCCTCCACTGATGAGTAACAGCCCAGAACAACTGATTGCCAATATTCTGCTGTTTAAGTATGTATCCAGCTAAAAGACACAAGAGGAATCTAGTTCCTAGATGTTAGATGTCCATGTCCCTGCGGTGTTAGAGACAATGGAATATTTTGGTTGAAAAAGGATGTAAAGTTTTTAGATAAGGCCAAGTTGTATAGGTCCCTGAGCGACCTGGTCTAGTGAAAGATGTCCCTGCCCATGGCAGGGAGGATGGAAATGGATGATCTGTAAATTTCCTTCCAATCTCTACATTCTATGATTCTTGATTCTGTGATTCTATGGCCAAAGACAGACAGCCATGACAGCCTAACACTGACACTAATGCAATCCTAGCTCTTGCATTAATTCCCCTCTCTGGAACTTGCCAGTGACTGCTAACTACACCTTATTCAACTCAGATAGAGACACTGTGAAAGGCATATGTACAGAGACTCAGAAGAACACAGACTGTTCTGCTTAGGAACATAAAGGCCTGGACAGGACATGCTGGGACATCAAATTCAGTTTCTTGGAAATTAAGGCAATAGTGAAATGTAATCCCCCTGCTGTACTGAAACATACTTGTTAGACTGTTTCAAGACTGAAAGGAAAACAAAAGCCCCAAGAATTCCTCAATTTCAGAAACAATCACCATCTGCACTGATCACAGCAGCCTAAATAAACAAGTAGCTCTTTGCTTCCATAAGTCAATTGCTCAAAATACTTATTTCTGTACATATACTACCCAGCTGTCACACTCTATCCTAATCTTGATGTGATTAATCTGTTCTTACAGATACTGGTATAAACAGCCACACAAAAGACACAGCCAAATCCTGCCAAATCCCAGCACAAAATATCTGGATCATACTCTGGTATTGGCAACATGAAATTTACTGCCGGGCATGATTTTTAATGATAGCAGTTAATCACATGAGAGGAATTATGCTCCAGTTTCAATGGTCATTACACTGTCTGCATTTCTTAATTTTAGGGAAATACTTAACATCAGGTATAGGCCAAAAGCTCATAAATCTAGAAAGAAAGTTATATTTCCTTCATGTAGAATGGCAATTGGTGTTGTTTTCAATAACTGCTTTATACTTCCTTTATATGATCACTGTTTTCCAAGAGTTTATAAGCAAAATCCATTAAAAAAGGTTTCAGTTTTTTAAAGTAAAATACGTGATGTAAAGTGATAGAAAAGGAAAAGAGGAAAGATACCTGACTTATGCCATTGAACTTCACATGCATTTTAAGGGAATTAATCCATATGAAAGTTATTTATACTGATAAAGATGAAAACATAAAGCATCTCAGCTACAGGTGAGAGAGACATTAAGGGCATGATCCTTCTAACTGCTACTCACACAAGATCTTACTCAAGACTCTATATTTTGCATGCAAGTGAAAGGTGGAAAAACACAACACAGACATCACTTTTAGAGACGAAAACATAATCCAGATCTCACCCCAATTAAACCTAAAATTTAGAGACTTGGTAGGCAATTACAAGAACGCAAGCATAGCACAATGGGAATTCTATTTCAGAGTTATATTTTCTTTTTTGAGTAAACATCTAGGTAACTGTCTTTCTCACCATGCTACATTGCCCTCTGATCTGTTTCCATGGGTTGTCTGTGCTCTTTCATACCATTAATTAAGAATATGAAGTTGCAGTTTTTTGTGAAGCTAGTATCTCCTGAAATGTACCTGATGAATATGCCAGGAAAAGGATGCTTAAATATTATCTTGTGAACACATTCATGTCTCAAACTTCCAATCTTAAGAGTCCTGGTACCACCTACAATAATTTGGGAAAGATCTGTACTATACTTTGATGCTTGGAAGGAAGAGAAAAGTCACCACAACACAAGAATTACAATGTAAGAAGGAAGTTATATAATTAGTCCTAACTTGTGGTTTAGATTTGAGATAATATGTTATTTTCAGTTTATAATTCAACAGCTAATTTTGTAGTGAAAGAAATACCAGAACATGCCAGAGTACTAATCCATCTGACTGAAAACAGATACACTATTCTGGGCCCCTCCTGATTCAAAATGGGTCCTACTTACACCAGTTATGAGTCATCAATAAGACTGGTTTTGGTCCAGATCTTTAGCTGGGTAATAGACCCCACAAACCTGAGATTTTTTAGAATGCATGTGCAAGGATGGATTATTTTTTATTTAATCTAATTCTTTAATTTGAATCAATTACAGTCCAATACTGAGGACAAAATGTTGTATTATGGATTTTATACTATGTAAATCCAATCTCTGTTTCAATTAATATCAAACTCTTTTTTTAGCTTAATTCATAATTATGATCCAGAACATCAGAGGACCTAATAGGGTGCCACCTTCTACATGTACATGCCCAGCCAGCTCTTAATAATTTACTCTTGGTTCATTTCTGGGAGTGGTAAAAACCATCCAGTAAAGATGACAAGAAATAACATGAAACAAGGAAGAAAACACAAAGGAAACAACTAAAATCAAGAGAAAAGATCTGATAATTGTGCAAGAAAAATCATGGATCTGAGAAAGAAAAGAGGGATTGGTTAATCGTTAGCAGCACAGTCTGAAGTTAAGCAAACTTTGTAGATACCAATATTTCGGGCACTACCCAGCTTCTCTTCTGTGCCACTCCTCATTCCTAGTGCGATCTCATCAAATATCATTCCAGATAAAGAGCAGCTCCAGAGTCAAGCATGGGAACATGATGAAAAGTCAAACAATGGTAAACACAGACTCATGTGTTTTGCCAATATGACACACTTCAGTAATAACTAACTGAACTCACAGGCACTGTATATTTAATTTTAAGCTGGTAAAGTAAGACATTAGAAAGCTACCTTTTGACTTGATAAATTTTTCCAAATATTTTTAAATTTGGGATCATTTTCACATGATCTTACATGGCCATGATTCTTCATAATGAGGGTAACAGAGTCCTGTTCTCAAAGTCACAGCTACTTAGGAGGTTACTAGAAGTCACATTTCACATTTATGTAGAGCTATCAGGTCTGAAAAACAGATGTTGTGTTTCTGAACTGAAACAGATGCATTGTCAATCTTCATCGCCACACACCAAAGGTCTGCAAACAGCTGTACTGGATCAAACTGGACAGCCTCCAGAAGTGGATTTCTAGAGAACACATAGTAAAAAACAATACATATTATGAATACCTTCCCATGCATTTATAAATACTGCTGCTAGTGCTCCTGACAACCTGACAGTTTCTTACTGAACACTCTGTTAAGGGCACTGATGGTCAGAATAGTGTGTGCCAGCTCCACATTAACCAAATACTGTTATTCACAATTTTCAGCTTGTTACTTTTAGAGCATACACAAACTCCCTGTGTCTAAGTGTTTCCCTATCAATTAAGGAACTGATTTATTTATGTACATGACTAACTTTGTTCATATGAGGAAGAAGACTTAATGGAACATAGGCAGTATTATTCATTATGTATTACTATGCCTTAAATACGCTGTCAAGTAAACATAATATTCTCTTTGTTTTCCTGTACATTCTTATTGCCTCAGTATTCAGCAGTCAACTCAATCTTATTGATGCATATAAGTTGCAGTAAATATCATACGCTCACATTTACTATGCTAACAGTGGTCTTGTGAATGCAACAGAACTAATATTATGTAGAATTATCATCAGAGTCTGGCAGAGTAGCCACCTAAAGCCACCAAATAATAAAACATCTTATTTTCTCACTGGGAAAAACAATGGGACTGCCTCATTTCGTTCTTTTCTCCTTGCTATTGTTTTATCTTGAACCTCATGAATGTCTTTTCCAAACTTCCTCTAGCAACCTGTCCTGGTTAGCACAGGTGTCAGTAGGGTCTGCTTTGACCTGCCCTGTTCCCCACCATCTATGAGTCAGATTTACCCAGTGTGTCTTCTGGCAATGCACTGGCTTTCAATGGTGTTTGCTGGTGCATAGCAGGAGAGTGCCTGTGTAAGAATGGAAATCTCCACCCACTGCTCAACAACTAGCCAAGCCTGTTCTTACAACCATGTGAAACTCTGAGTAAAAACCAGTTAATTCTTCGGTGTATATTCTTTAAGAAAGCCTGTGAGGAGTTCAGAAAACAGGGCAGGACGTAACCAAAACTGGACAATGAAGAAAAATTAATGGCATTGTGTTTTTCTTCTGCCCCTGTGATCCAAAAGGATTCCAAAAGGGTTAGCTCTGGAGAGGAGAAGGGAAGAAAACTCTACACTGCATCTGCTCTAATAATTCCTTGACCGGGGAAGATAGCACTCATGATGATTAACATATTTGTCCCAAATGTTCCAAAATACTTGTTTCAATAAAAACTGACGTTTCTCTCTTCAGTCTGAAGCCAGTAGTCTGTACATTCGGCCACACTACACCAGCTTAGTCCACCGGAATGGTTTTGGAACTGATCCAAAATAAAGTAAGTTGTAGGTGTTGTAGGTGGCCACTAGGTGCTCAGCCCTAGGGTCACAGAATTACACAGTGGCAGAAGAAAGGTAATACACAATGAAATAAAGGCAAATATTACCTTATTTGCAGGCAAGTTTGAGTGGTCTCATTAACCAGTCAATACAGAAGTTCTCTTAATATCTTAAAAGTGCAGAGGTGTCCCCATTCACAAAGAGAAGAGGCTGCACTCATCCAGTCTCAGGGCACAGGTTACTGGACATAGCAAGTTTGTTTCAGACTACTTGAAACATAGACGTTCTTCTGCAGTCAGTAAGACTAGGTCAAATCAAAACAGCCTTTTACAACAATCTCCACACGTGCTGTGGATACTTCTGAGGGTTGTAAGTGATCTCTCCTTCAAAACCAAACTTTGCTGCTGTTATCTGACTACTTTTAGAAGTTCCTGTTTTCTTCTTTAGTCAACTATAAACTGTTGTGCTCTCAGTCCATGCTTGACACATTGCCTCTGGCTGTGCAGTAGGGCCAGCAACTTGTCATTAATGGATTTATTATTTAGGAAATTAGTAGATACTCTTAAGATGAAAGAAAAAACATCCCTCACTCTTGTAATGTTTTCATAGACGAATGTGTCTTTGAGGCTTGGAACTGAGCTAATTCTTTTATTTATATATACCTGGTAAAATGCAAAGAATTTGGAATCAGGGAGTGCTGGAGGGCTTTGGAAGGAAGGAGGCTGTGTCAACGATGTGTGCACACAGCCAGCTCCTCCAATGCCTACACGCTCCCATCTTGTGCAGGGAGAAGCTGCAGGAGGACAACAGGATAAAGAATTCATGTTAATGCGGGTTTGGACTCTGATGTCACTGGAGCATTAACAGCTGTATGATTTCTTTGGCTGTCCTTTCCATCACTATAAAAGTTAGAATATCACAACAAAAGCAAAATGGCCCAGTTCAGATCAAAGCCAAAATCATATAAAACTGGAATAAACCTGTGCCAGATGATCTTCATCTACTGTAAGAAGATTATGTTGTATTTACTCCATTACTCTTTAGTCATGATGAATTTTCTCTGCATTTAAACTGATGAAATTATGAACTACCTTTAATGTGAATTTTACAGGAAAAAAACGTGTCTTTCATAAAATATTCTTCTTTTTTTCATATCTTTCTTTTTTTGTGGTCATCAGCTGAAACAGGCAAAGCTAATGAAAACTACAAGAATATAATTAAAAATTTATAAATGTTTATTGATATTCATTTGGAATATATTAAAAGTAGTACATTTTTCCTTTACTTCAGTATTGTGCACACCCATCACTGAAATTACTGCTCTGTACATACAGACAAAATAGCTGCACAGAAAGACACTGTCGCGGCTAAACACCTTTTCCTTGTAAAAATGTATTTTTATACAATATAGAAAAATGGTCCTGATGTACTATTAGAACACATTTATCAGGACTTGAGTACTAGGATTGCAATTTAAACAGTAAATGGGGTCACAGGTGACCTGATGTAATCTAATCCTTAGAGGCAATTCTGTTACCCTTGCTCCCTGAATGTGTTTTATGCAAGCCAAGCCAAGGGGCGTCCTACCTTTGATGATTGATGCTGGTATCACCTTACAACGGCTGGAATATCTTCATTCAGTTCTACAGTGAGCAGCAATTTCTACTGTGTTAGTTCTTCAAGGCTGTGATACAAACAGCATGACAGAGATCGCTGCCACCAAGGACGTGTAACTTCTTGTTTCTAACTTGTGATGGCACGAGAACAGAATATACACACTGTGTAAATACAGTAGCAGGTGTGTTTAAATTTTCTTGGGTTTGGGAATGAATAAAAGTAATGCAATAAGAGTTTTCTTGGAGTAATGGGAAAATGTTACAGAAGAATGTTCTTGCACCATGGAGCGATTTCCTGGGAGATGCAGTGCATTCACAGCCACAAGGCTGCAGCAGTACTGGTGTAGTTTGTTTCCAGCTATGTAACTAGGGGTGGCATTGCTGGCTGTCTGAGCAGTCTGAAGGACTAGCAGCAAATAAATGTCTGATTCACCAGGTTAAATCCATGCAGAATATAATTTTAAAGGCTTTTAAATGCCATTTGCAGGTTTTTGATGGTGGAATTACTTTAGAATGGAGCCTTGTTTAAGCTCCAGACTTAGAAAATCTAAGTCTAAGCGAAGGTTACCGACCTGAATTAAAGCCTTTCATTAGGAGACTAAGCTCTTTAGTTCCATGGTAAGGAATGTTTTGATGTGAATACTGAAGACACTATTACTTTTTTGGCTTAACAAAAAAGTTAGGCAATTCAGTGTGCTTACAGGGAGAAGCCCAGAGATGCCCTCTAGGAAACAGCAGATGATATGCATCACTGACTTGGGATTTGGTATGCTGAGTTCTGAGGAGGAGGAGAACAATTCTTCTGCAGAGTGTACTTGGGGTTAGAGAGAGGCAGATGTAGGTTTAGATCTTTACTACTCAAATAGGTTTGGATCCAGTGCTCCCATATCAACACTATTTTTGTTAACCGAGCCTATAGATATACATATGTCAAAAAACCAAAAAAAAAAGTGTACCAAGAGGATATTGAGGAAAATAGCCCAGAAGCATGTCTTTCAGATTATTAATGAAAAAAAAAAGTAGGTCTACAATAAGGTGAGTTTAGGGCATCTTGTATTTTAAACATTAAAAAAGTAATCTATGAAACATGTACTAATCCCTTTATTGGTTCAATTAACATTCTTGGTATTGAGCTAAGGAATATGTTGAAACCTGTAGGTAACCTGACTGTAAGATGAGCTTTAAAAACCACTGACCCAGGATAATATAATAATAAAATAGAAAGATACCTTAACTAGATGTTCTGTTTGAAATAGTACATTCCCTGAGGATACTTCATTAACATAATTATGTCTGGCTGTAACCAAAAAAAAATCAGACTACCTGGAAGTGAAAACACTACTCTTCCAACTTGAAGAAGAGTGGGTTCACTCTGAAAATATGGAACATCTGGTATTTATGTTTGTATACAATATAATGAGCTCTGGAGCCAGATGGTCTGATTTTGTTCAGGGCGCCGGGCTTTTGGGAGGTATACATATAGATTTAATAAAAGCCAGGAAAAAAAATTAACATCCCAAAATCTTCATCAATATATTTTCTACTAAGTAAAAGCTGAACTAAGAGATAAAGAAGTCTCAAAGAGAGAAATTTTTGTGTAAAGAATTTTTGCCTTTTGGATCTAGACTAAATGAAATCTCTGTTATGAGCAGATTTTCATTAGTTACAAGTATATGCAGACACAAAAGTAATCAACTGAGGCTATGGCTTTAAAAATGAAGAGATGAGGAAGGAGAAATTTCAGTTCTAATAGATGCCACATTTTCCCCCTCCAGTCAGCTGAGCCTAGTTTTTTCATCTCTTGACACACTAGAGTTATCACTCTATATGTATCCTCGTAATGATAATACATTTTCCTCATGCAACTTCAACTATCAGAACTAAATTGTACAAGAAAAGAAATTTACACCAGAATAGAAATCAAATTTTCAGGGAGAAAAAATTAAAGAAAAAAAGAAACATTTTTGAAAAATCATAACACTATTTAATGCTTTCCTAACCATATATAATTCCTATACAAACTGCATTTCCAAAACCCTCTAAAATAAGGTTTTGTTTTAATGATACTCTATTCACATCTGTAAAAATATATTTCTGATCTAAAGTGTAAATTGTTTAAAATAGCAAACTTTGACTTGACTTCAAAGGCAACTTTGATCATGAAGAAATTGCAAAGCTGTGTAAATTCACATTACTTGATATTCCAGTTATTTGGTACCAACTGCTTCCCTTCTTATTTTGTTTAGGTTTCTTTACTATCTCAATGTGAAACACTTTTTGCTAACATGGGAGGTCTTTTTCAAGGGACTTTCTTTCCTTGTGACTTTTAGCAATTGTTGGAACAGAATAAACATTGCTGTACACACTGCGGTCATGTCAATATTTCATGGATGCATTTTTCAACAGGGAATGCTGTCCAAGACCATTTCTAGTCACAGTAAACCAAAGAAGTACAGGATTAAAGCTGACTGTCTCAGACACACTGTACTCAAGACCATAACCCTGACTTTGTAAAACTTCCCTTCCTTGTAAGAAACATATTGAGGCTACCCACCAGAACCACATTTTTGTGCATTTCCATGTGAAGCTGATTTCAGAATAGGTGGGAGACTTTGTTGCTGCACTGTTCCTCACTCACAAAATTGGTCTGTTTTTCTATTGTTTTAGGCAAGATTCATCTCTCCAAACTTACTATCCATTCTTCCATCTTATTCCAGGTTTTACCCCAGTATTGCATGTTGCAGTGACTTCTAGAAGCAAAAAGGATATTTCTACTCCTTCAGTTGGTTCTGCAGAAGGCAAAAACTCCCTCATGAAGCTCTTCATTTACAACACCATCTTTCAATGAGACTTTCAGAGAAGTATGGTCCTAAGGTTTTACCTTGAAAGGTAACTAGCAATTTTTTGGTTTTTTTCAAATATAAGGGAAACATAAATTTCCAGAGATATTTTATTGTGCTATGTTAGAACTTCCACAAATCATGTTATGTGATAGTATGTTACTAGTCTAAACTGAATTATGTTTCAGAATTATTATTAAAATGGCCCATATTTTGTCTATAAGCATAAATATTCACCTTTTTCTCTACTAAAGTTGAATTTTTATTCCCATTTTCCAAACTAGTTTAAAAAACTAATTTTATATCTGTGCTAAACAACTCCACTGTAGAGATGATATGGTTGAGGAATTCCTACTTATTTTAGAATCAGCAGACAAGCTCCACTTCCTTTCATATTTAAACAAATAACTTTGAGGCCAGAATAATTCTCTCTTTCACTCCTGGCTAGGTGAGAAGAGTGGGAATGATTGTTTATTCCCAAGGTGTTCAGATGTCATAAAATTGAGTTTACTGTGGAAACTAAAGTACTGACTTTGATACAGTGTAATTGATGTAAGTCTACAGTTTCAAAGATTTTTTTGTATGGATAAGACATATGCAATATTTCAGGCCTGGACATTCTAGAATATCCATGTGATTCATAGTTGCCCATGGTCCCAAAACTCAGCTTTAGTGCTGGATTTACAAATGTGGATGATAAAAAAAGGAGTTTACTTTAGAGTTCTATTTGTCCTTTGGTGCCTTTTTTTATCATAAACAGAATTCACCCAATGATCCCTCACTTTCAGTTCGAATGTTCCTCTGTCTATTTTCAGAACTATTATTAAATAAAAAAATTTCCAAAGGGGACAATTGGAAATCATACTTAAGAAGAATTGAACACTTGTCTTCAAAGTAAGGTTTGCATAACCCAGAATAAAAATAGACACAGTCTGGGGTCTCATACATGGATACAAGAAGAAAATACATTAATGCCTGTTGTTAAATCAATAAATGTGGATTTTATTTGCTTGCACTAAAACTGGAAACGTGTGGAGATCAAGACTAGGCGTGGAGCTCAGACTGCTAACAGTGCAGTTAAAATCGCCCTGTCATTTTCAGGTGTTAGCAAGATTGTCAGGGTTCTTTTCATAACTGTGCTGAGGATTTACATTACTGAAGAAAGTGAGCTTTTTATCTCATTTCTCACTGTAGGAGAACAGTAAATTTTCATCTAAAATAATAAAAAGAATTTACAGTAAAACTACAGAAATATAAAACGAATCTGAACTTTCTGATCAACTGGTTAAGTCAGCACTTACCAGGTGTAAAAGATAGAAAAAGGTTAATCCACATCAGTGGAGAATGTTGATGGTTAATACAATATAAATCTTCTGTTCATATTGTTGCCAAAAAGTGAGCGATTGGGTCTACATGCAAGAGAAGGCCTCAAGAAGATACACGAGGCCTTCTAAAGTAGGGGAAATTTCGAGTTAATGTTAAAATAACATGAACTATGTTTAATACATAAATTTGGTTTATGCTGAGAGCTATTTCAGACCCTTGACACTATTGCTGATGTGGAAAAATAGTATTCATGGCTACAAACAGATGTATCTTTTAGTCTGTGCAATTCTTTTTAATATGAGGGTGTCCCTGACCTAGCTTATGATGTCAATATGCTATGAAGAATTCACAATGACAAGAGGAAACTAAATGGCAACAAAGAAAAGAGAAGGCAAGCCTACACAGATGGCAGGCAATTTTTCACATCTCCTAGGTCAGTCAGGAGTGAGCAAGCATATACATGTGCAGTTGATATAGAAACTGTCTAGATTATCTCTAAAAAAAATTGCTCAGTTTTGCTCTTTTTTGATAAAGCCTAGGAGACCCATTCTGACGCCTGATCTGAAGTAAAGAGAATGCAGATATTGGCAAAACTCTAAAAAGATTTTTGAGCAGGTGCTTAGTTAATTTCAGATTCTGTTTCTGAGGATAGATTTCAGATTTGAGTAAATTTAGGGAAAGTCTTGAACATATGATACACTAGTACCTTCAAGTTAAAACAAAAACCAACCAACAAATCAAATAAATAAAATCCCTCCCAACCAAACTTTGCTACACAAATAACTATTTTTAAATGTTACTGAGAATTTCTGAGATTGGTCTTTGGACATGGAGGGCTCAAACAGTAAAATGCTTGAGTTAAGGTATTACTAGGCTCTGACTACCAACTAGGAGACAAAATAGAAGCAGGAATGTCTGACACAGAAGCAGATCTTAAAGCTGGATATAGATGTACCTTTGGCAACTGTAACTCTTAATTGGAACTGGATTTCAAATGTAGATTTTAAGTAGATGTTACTGTCCCATTTGGAAACACTTCCATGGAAATACAAGGAGGCAGCTCTGTTCCTCCCTCCAGACTTATCTTATCTGGCCAGAGCAGTGAAATCAAGAAACAGGCAGGGATTTGTTAACTAGAAAGTAGGTCATAAACACTACGAGGAGAGAAGACAGCCTGTAGACAGATAATTTGTTCTGTTGTTTACAGACTGTGAAGCATCCGAAGGAAAAAGTGGAGGAGGTACACTCTTCTTGCTTATTTTTGTTTTGGCTGAAGCTGAATAAAAATCTCTGTGAATAAACCTGAAATTCTGGGACAGCAATGTTCTCTGCTGAACATGAGACTCCCACTGAGTTTATGTCTAGCTGAGTGGCCCTGACTCAGACAGAAGGACTTTTAAGACCTCCCCATCTACATTAAAAAGTCCCGGTACCTGCTAAGGCAAGAAAAACCAAACATCGACCACTGGCAGCTCACCAAGAGCCAGAGGGCTACATATAATAGCAAAACAGAAAGGATAATCCAGCTGTCGTTTTCCATTCAGAGTCTCTTCTCTGAGAAGGCCAGGATTGTAATGCTGGGCAAAGGACTGTGAGTCACCAAGAAGAAACTTGTGGCATTGCATGGCTCCACAGGAGGCCCCTGCTAGAAATGGGCAGCACAACTTCTCAGCTGACAGTTCTTACATTTAAGAAGGAAACAGAACATCATCAAACTTAACTGCTATTCTGATAAGAAAATTGGATAGTGAAACGATGTAAATCAGAAAAGTATTCATTTTAGCTTTTATTTGCTAAAGTAATACGTCTAAATCTGATCAACCAGGCTGAGCAAATCACTGTGTTGTTCTTTGTTGATAAATTCTTCCAGGAAAATCACAGTTTTTATTTACACCAAGTTGTCCAAGGTTTCATAATGTGATAAGGCAATGATCAGAACACTTCTGGTAACTTAATCTAGGAGCTAAATCTCACAATTTATCCTTCTTTTCCTTCATTTTTACACTTCAATTGCAATTTGATAGATAAAATTCTATTGAGTCTATGTTTTATCCTGATAGTGCCAATCTTAAACTGGAAACCACTAGCAAAAGGGAAAAAAATAATAACCCTTGCAAATACATTATTTGGATATACATTACCATACACCAGAAGGCTCAGGCACCTGGACAATACAGCTTTTGTCAATTAAAAAGATAAAGAAATGCAAATAGTAAGGCAGAAGGTTTAAAACAAAGGTTTATTTCAAGGACAAGAAGAGCCTTAAAACATCTAGATAAAAATTTCCATGGTCTCTTTTACTGTTTTGTGTGCCAATGAGGAGATAGGACAGCTAACATTCAGGTTATGGCATTGACCAGAGGTGCTATGAGACTGGCATTTGGAGGGATACATGATCAGCCACTGTGTGTCCATGTTTGTTCAAAAGTATTTCTGTCTGGAGTATGTCTACTCTGTAATGGCAAATAGATTAGTGCAATGTGTGACATGGACCCATGAAAACATTGATGACCTTCACACCCAGATCTTGATCCCAGCTCTTTCTTTATCTTCACATAAGGAGTTGAAACACAAAATCTAGATTGAAACTTGATTATTTGGATTTCAGCCTAAATGTAGTAGATTATTTAGATAAACAAAAACTCAGAAGTCAGAAATCAAATGCCTAATGGTGAAGAAAAACAATAAAACTGAGTGACAATTGAAAGTATACATTTCAAAATGAAATGAAAGGAAAAGAAGAAAAAATAATGGACTCTCATGGGAAAATAAATCAGGAAATTGAAAGCAGAAATTAGAACTGAAACAACGAATGCATAGCACTGAGAATTTAGGAGTGATAATGCAGGAGAAATGTTCAAAAAGCGCAAAAGTCAAGTGTAGAACCCTGACTCAGAAGGAAAAAAGCAGATGAAGAATTCCTGGGGGAAAAAAATGTAGTAGTAGTATCAGTGCAGTACACTGATCAGGAATTGTGTGGATAAGGCAGAACACCTTATATTTGCTCTGTGTAATTTTTGTGTCTTGTGCATTTAAAAAGCAGCAGCGTAGAGGAAAGAAAATAAAATCCTGTCCAGCTCACGGATTATTAAGGAGGATGCTGTATTCAGCATCATCTTTGCAGATAATTTTTTTAAAATTATGTGGACTTCCTCTCACGAATCCTAAAATAGACAGACAAGAATACCACATTAATACTAGTTTTATACATATCTTAGAAAACTAGCGACAGGTTGAGAGTTACCAATCAGTTATTGACAACGGCAGGAAAATGACCTAAATACTTATCACTAAATTAATCCAGGTGAAGTAGGAAATGAGTTAACATGGAATGCAAGAGATAAAAGATGAAAGGATGGGAATATAATTAATACTTGTTAACATCATGTTAGAGAAATTGGATCTTGTCAAACAAAACTGCTTTCACTAATCACGCTGCATGTTTGGTGGAGGCATAACAGAGAGGCAACAGGCTTGGAGTTACAATAAGCTGCATAACATTCTGGTTAAAAATAACACTATGCAATATCCTTAATATGCCAAACAAGCAGTTTAAGAAAGCTGACTGATAGACATCAAAGTAGATGCCATTGACAAGTAAATATGGAATGGGGATGTTTTTAGGTGACTACAGGGACTGTGGCTGTCCAATGATAATCAGAATTTTATTATTAATTTGGATGTAAATAAAAATGCTTCTGCCAATAAAAGCATGTTTTCCCAAAAATGGGTGCATGCGTAATAATGTTGAGCTACAACCCAGTAATGTTTTTCTCTACTTGCCAAAGTGCAAAACACTGTGCCACCCTGAGACCACAAGCATAAGGAGTCTTGGAATGAGATTAACAGGATATTGGTCGGAGGAATTAATTCTGCAGCTCTGCAAGTTTACTCTGTCACCACGATGTCACCCTGCAAATTATTCCTCACAGCAACTGGGACACGTGTCAAGTCACACGTCTCCATTCCTGCAACTTGACTTTTTAGGACAGGAAAAGCTAATGTAAGTAAAGCTGCTTTTCAGACTGTCACTGTGGGAGAAAAATACCCAGCAGTCCCCTATCCCTCCTCAGATCAGTCTAAGAAATTTTATAAATCACTTCCATTAAAATTCCAGACTGTTTTGAAAATCCAGAGGTTCAACACACAAACAAATTATCTCAAAGGGTAACAAGTTACTGCACATTACCTGTCTATATCCTTTGAGGTACAGTCTGAACTTTCAGATTTCCATCTGCAACTATCCTATAATCAGGACGATCTTTAGGCCTGCAATTAAGCACTGTCAGACTTTAAGGGCACAGTATTAACAACTGGAATTTTTTATAAGCACTCTTCTGAGATGGAAGATTTTGCCTTTTAGTTCTGGAAGAGAAAAGGCATTATGGGAGGAAAAAAACAAGCCACATGTCTTGTTCCTAAGAGGTCAGTAACAGTAAAGGTAAACATACTTTTCTGGACTTTGCTCTCAGGTGTGTTTTCTGACTGACTGCCTCCTCCTGAGAAATCAGACTACATCCTCTCCCAGAGGCCATGCCTCCTCCCAGCAAGGAAGGAGTTTAGCTTTTGCTTTATAAACACAAGACTTTGGCATGAATCTTGGCTAATAATTCGTAAAACCAAGCTTCCTAATTGCCAGATCTTTAAAAAATGCAGTGGTTCACATCAGTTAATGAGAACGGTAGCTTTGTTTCATCAAGCATATCTAACTGCTGTCTGTGTCCTATAGTTTGTAGGAAACAGACCTGAGTGTGGATCTCTTTTTACTTCACTTGTAATTTACAAACTGAAATGCAATTTCAATAGGTAAAATTTGTATTTCTTTATTTCCTTCAAGTTAATTGCCACATCTTAGTCTGAATATAGATTAATTGTATTTTACAATACAAAGTATTTATCTGTTTGTTTTAACTTCTGTTCTGCATCATTCAGACTAATGGGTGCTATGGCAGGATTGTACAGCTGCATCAGAAACTATTGCCTCAGGAGTCTGCTGCTCCTTTTAAATTAAATAAAGTTAGCAGGGAATAAAACCGAAGATGGAGGCGAAGTAAATCATGGCCTTCATGATAGGAAATGCTTGCCAGAACTCTTAGTCAGCGCCTAATTGTTTTCCTTTATACACAATGCCCTAAAACTTCAACAATCTTTAAAAATTAATTTCTGCTAATCCCTCTAGCATTAAATAATAGATCTTTTAAATCCATTTTTAAAGAGCAAATAGCACAGTACACTTCAATCAACAACTAGTCATATCAATTATAACAAAGAAATTTCAAGTATTAGAGATTTTATGTAATTTGTTTCCTCTCCAGGAAGAAACTTGGATATAAAAATTGACTTAACTGTCTTTCGACACAAAGAAAGCAGTATTTTGAAGAGAGAGAAAATACCTCTTCTGTGCTCCACCACTCTGCCTTTCACACTGTAGTCTTAAGGCTTGTTAACTGGATATATTCACAAGTTTTAAAATAAAAATTTAACATTCAAGTCATGGGGGAGCAAGAGATATACAATTTTTCCTGCTCCAAGTTACCTATCACTTTCATTGACTTTTCCAACTCTGCAAGGTAATTTCTATATAAGGTATTGTTTCTTTAGGGAATGTATCTTGCTATCATGCTGCAGAGCAAGTTGTAGTCATCATGGGGAAGAAATTCTCTTGGTAGCTACCTTGCTGCTATCGCTTTTCATGGAACATATTAACATGATCAGTCTGCCCTGTTCTGCATGAGAGCAACTCCCATTGATAGTGTGATTCATCTGTGGTGCAACTCCCAATATTGCATCCACTTTATGATAATCACACTGTCTCATGGTAACATACATGCTCATTGAAATGTGCAGCAAAGCTTTGATCACAGTGGTTCACCTACAGAATCAAGTTATCACTTCCTGGTTGCCAGCATTTGCTCTATGTATGAGATTTTTCTAACCCTCACAAAAAAGATAGGCAATGCTGCTGGAGAAACGTGAGTAATAAAAATTAGAACGTAAGATTCATACTACTCATTGCAGCAGGCTCTGTGTGGGTTTGTGGTCAATGACTGTGTGTGAGATAGTTGGCAGGGAAAACAGTTTTGAATTTTGGACAAAATCTTCTAGACATAGCAAGGACCTTACAGGCAACACAGTCCAGCACAGAATCCAGATGAAACGTAAGAGACCATTCTCTTACAATGATAAAGAGCACTTTGTTGGGACTTGCATGATTTTACACCATTGGAACACTAAAACACGCTGTTACTGGTAAGGAAAGAGAGTCCAGGCTGAAGACAGTTTTCTCACCCTTCTGCTGCTGTTCTCATTCACTTTTCTTCACAATTACTTGGTTTGAATAGTGTAAAACTAGTGCCTGTAGTGATCACAGAAGAGGGGGAAGGCACTGCTGAAGAGAAACATGTTAGATCAGTGCATGTGAGAGGAAAAAGCTCAGCTGAGGGTAAAAAGGACTGATTTTAAAGACTTTTAAATAAGTTTTGTTATGTGCCTGAATTTCAAGTAATCACTGTAGTCTGCATGAGACTGAACATGTCATGGACAAGAAAGCAGAATTAATGCTTGATATTACAGTTCTTTTTTTCTGAAAGAACACAGTGTTGCAGTTATAATCAAATGTAATGAATGATTCATTAACTTAATGAGAAGTATAGGCATAGAAACGTTACCGAAGACAAAACTCAGAGACAAACTGAGGATAGATAAGGTGGACTTCCAAATTAAATGTAGCATGCTAATTGTCAGAGTAACTAAGGATTCTATTAGCTTCCCGGAGTGATAAAAGATTTCATTTCATTGGAAGTTTCAAAACAAAATAAAGGACCTTAATTTTTATAGTCATAAATTATTGATCATTATCAAATCAAAAGGGAAAAGAAAAAAAAGACATCTGTACATCAGTGTCTCACAATATACACCTCCAAAGATAGGAAAAGTTATCTAATAGATCAGCATGGAAAAGTAAAGTCAGAAAAAATTAAGAGTAATTAAATCTTCCCCAAGAATCTTCTCAAAAATCTTTCCAAGTTCATATCTTCAGACTATCAGATCAACAGAGCAACAGATCAACTGCTGCAAAAACTTTAACATAAGGATATAAAGAAAAATCTAAAAAGTGTTAATTATCGGGGATTTTCAATATATGTGCAACTCATGCAAATATTCGGTTGACTGTTAGCATATAACGAGTCCACACGTGGAGTGTTTGCATATCAGACTTATTAGTCACAAGCAGGGTCTCTCAGTGCTCAGTACTGGGATACACTGTCCAACATCTCCATAAATCAGCTAGTTTGTTGACAACACCAAACTGGTTGGTGAGATGAACATGTTAGAAGGGAGAGCCATCTGACCTGGAGAGGTTTGGGCAGGCTGCAAGAGTGGGTGAGCTAGAATTTTATGAAGTTTAACAAAGATGTGTGCAAAATCCTGTTCCTGGGATGACATAACCAAAGATCCCAGACCAGCGTGGGATCTGTGTGGCCAGGCAGCACTTTGCTGAAAGGGATCTGGGTTCCTGGTGGACAGCAAGCTGTTCAGGTGTCAGTGCAAAGGCAAATCAAACCCTGGGCTGCATCCACAGGGACATTACTGTGTGGCAGACAGAGTCTGGAGCAGGACTGAACACACTTCCTGTGGCCATGCTTTGATGAACATGAATTACCGGGAGCAACAGTCGATGGGTGCAATATATCAACACCTGCTGTATGAGAGAGATAACTTACTACTTCCTTTTGTCATTACAGTGCAACAGGTCTTTCACACCTCTTAAGACAAGACCAGTTCTAGTTCCCAACATTCCCTGCATTTGACCATACATCTGTTATGTCTATACATCTGTTAAAAAGAAATTCTTCACTTAAGGAGGTAGCTAACAGATATATCCAGGAAACCATACAAAACTCAATCTATGGGGTCAATACTTGACCTTTTAAAAAAAAAATATATAGGAATGCAAAGTTTTGGAGGCCTACAACATGGTTATTTAGGTTATTGTTCAGAGAACAGCTTCTGGCTGACTTGGACAAAATGACCAGAGAAACTTGATTAATATTTTTTAATGCTTTTTTGCAAATTTTTGGAATTTATGAAAATTATTTTGACTTTTCACATCAGTTTCCTGCCTTGGTCATTAAGTAAAAGTCATTTAAACTGCTCACTCACTAGCAGATGTTACCTATAAAACTTGCTGTCATCCCTGATTTTGTACTGAAGAATTACATGGATGTATACGGCAAATAGCAAGCTATAGCATGGCCAAGTGTTTGATTTTGTAAGTTAATCATCCGGACTTATAAAGGAAAAACACATCACTAAGCAGCAAAAAAAATGAAGAGGCATATCTTTATTAAGAGTCTTGATGCTTGGCATTGCATCTCCCCCATACTCCTTGATCATTTATTTCAAAATTCACTTCCTTTTGAAGTGTTCTGTATTTGCAGTTGAAAGCCAGTGGACGTACAAGTGCCTGGTATTCCAGGTTAGGGGAAAATAAACTCATTCACTTTCTGGCAAATAGTAATATATATACTTTAAATCATGTTCTTCCAGATGCAACACTCTAGAGAATCCATGCCCTACCTCCACTGCTTGTTCTTTTCCTGCAAAAAACACAGAAAGAGGGGTGAACCCAGCACAGCATTATTAAGCCATTTTTTGGTGCAGTAGTGGCCCATCTGGCCATTCCATGCAACTCTTCTTTAAACAGTGGCCGTTCCTGTTGAATTAGATTGTCTCAACAGGGTGTGTAGTGCTCTAGAAACATTTTATTAAAGGGTTGAGGACAGTGTGAAAATATATTGCAACATCTAAATTACTACACTATTTCCTCTTCTTTTATTGTGGTCTTGAAGCAATGTTTTCTTCAATAGATTAGCTGCTTAAGTGAAACATGTTAAAATGTTGTGGTGTCCCATCCTTAAGGGGAAGAGTGACCCAAGATTCATACCTGCTTGTGGTAGAAAGTAATGACAGAAGTCAGAGGATCCACAGAAGCTTACAAAGTTTTATTAGTAAATTACACACTGGGCATGGGCATTGCTAGAAATCTGTCCCTGATCTCCTTGTCTAAGCACACAGAAGTGGGTTTTGAACAAAAGGGTGGGGTGAAAGGGAAGAGAGACAAATGGATTAAAGAGTTGGAGAGAGAAGAAAAGGAAGAATGCGAGAGAGAGATCACCAATCCCAGCTCCAGAGCTGACCCAGCTGGGTGCTCCAGTGTCCTGGGACCCATGTACACCCAGATTGGTGGTGGTGCCCTTTTACAGATAAGTTTTCACCACCCTGGAGATAAATTTCTCTCTTTCTATGCAAATCAGTTCTCATGAGCAGTTCACTCTTTCAAACCTTTCTGGAAATGGGTCAGGGGCTTTGGGGGTCTTGGGTGGTCCGGATCCCCCCTACAGTCCATGGCCACATCTTGGCCTCATTCCTGCTGTGCTGTGCTGTGTTGTGCTTATCTCCAGGAGCCAGAACAAGGACATTTGTCCCAAAAAATTCTGCCCTACCTCCTGGAGAGGTCTACAGAGACCTACATAGTCTCTTCTCCTGCCATATCCTGCTCTTTCTCACACCATGTCCTTACCAACAATCCTTGCCTGGCTCCACAGCCATCTGTCTATAGGTAACATACACATTAACTCCCTTATGTTCTAAGCTTCTGCAAACGTTCCCAAAACATTTTTATTGCTGAATCTCCTTAGACATTTGGTTCTATCAGTTGATAAGCTTTTGCTAAATTTATCTCTCTACTACTGTATCTGAGAAAATATCAACATTGTCACTTAAAAAGTTGAAATAGATTATGCTAAATAAATCTCATTAACAGGCTTTATCCTTTACACCTCAGGATAGCAATTAGTCTTTCCTGTGTACCATACCATCAGTGTTTCCATTTGATAAGGCTGTGGCACCTGGTGATTCCCAGCTACAGAGATGTACCCTTTCAGATAATTAACAAATACCACAGCCAAAAAAGCCTCAGTCAGCGTCTAAACATTCTTCAGAAGAAACTTACTTGAAACAAAGGTTTTAGGAGGTCAGTGTGAACTTTCCATTTACCTGAGATGTCAGCTTTCTCTTCTACCACAGAATTATCTTCTCATTCTATGCATTTCTCATCAATTTTCCTTACCTTTCCATACTCAGACCACAGTAATAGCATTCTGGGGGAACATTTTGGGAAACACAGATGGAATATTATCACTTCTTGCATTCTTATTGCCACAGAACAAAACATAGGAGGCCACACTTGAATTTGTGCTTAGGACCTGTACTGGTCTTCAAACAACAGAAGAAAATATTCAGGCGTATTCAAGAACCTGGTGACTTCAAGGCTGCATTTATGACAATAATACAATCTGCTGAAAGCATCAAGGTCTGATGACTGCTGAAGAGACCACTGTTGAACTCAGTCAATGGGTTAACACAGAAGAAAGGGAGCAGGAAATACAGGTGAGATTTGTCAAGGTTACTATAAGGTTCATTTGAGGTCTTATTTTCCTGGAAATGTAAATACTATTAGCATAGGAAACATCCCAGGAGCAAAATCCTGATCCCGTTATCGGCTGCATGGGTTTTGTCCTTAAATTCAATGTCTTGAGACAGATTACTCATTCTACAAAAACGGAAAAGTGTGTGAGAGAAGTGTCATGAGGGAAGAAGTAGAGAAAGAAGAACACTTTTTTCAAGCTCATCTACCACTCTACTCTCTCTTCAGCTACAATTCAATAAAACTGATATGGTTCGATATAAAACACCTTTATGGGCTTTCTTAAATACCCAAAGATTCACAAGGATTTCATTTCTTTTAGCTGTTATCCCCCACCCAAGCTAATTTTACTGTGCCCCCCTGTGGTGATGCAATACCTCTATTGTATTTTTATGTAAGTTTTCTGTACCCCAATGGTTCATCCCTACCTTCCCCACTCCTATTCCCAGTTGGTTTCCCCCAGACCCAAGCCTCTCCCCCGGTGCTCCCTACATGGTTGTTCTCCTCCCCTTGTTCTAGCTCTTTCCCTATCAATCACCCAAACCCCTCCTGTTGTTCCCGAAGGTCCAGTGTCCATCATCTGAAACCTCCCAATTTACCCTTATGTGGTCCCCATCAATCCCCCGAGACCCTACCCCTCTAGATACCTCCCCCTTTGGAAATCCCCTAAACCTCGATGCCCCATTGGGGCATGTGATCCCTTTCCCTCCTCCCCTTGAGGCTATCGGCCCAAGGAAATGTCTATCCTCGTCCATATCCCTCTCTTAGAGATTTCTATTGGTCCCCAGTTAAGCCATCCCCATTGTGACACCTCCCTTTATAAGGGGTTCCCTGGAGCTGCTCCAGGCTTGTCTCCTGGGGGATGTTGCCAATAGACTTGGATTATCCCGTGTGGGAAGCCTCCTTGCTACTTTTTATCCTCTCCCTCGTCGGGACTGCTGACAGCCACTGTGCCTGGAGCTTCAGCTCCCCTGGGCAGAGCTGAACTCCTGAGGAGCGGCTTTAAAGCCGAGAGCCGCCAGCTGCTCCCCACTCCTGTCGCACACCGCAGGAGCTAGCCTGGGCAGTGGTCAGTGGCGGTCATTGCGACACCCCCCATATCCCTTACCCACATTACGTCTTTCACAATAAATACCCTGCCAGCTGTGCAGCCCCAGCCACACCATTTGCTGTTGAAGGTCCACAGGAAAGCTGTCCAGAAACAGTTTTCTCACTTTGTGCCACAAAACTGGCCTGGATGAGGTTACAGTGTAAGATCTTTGGCACTGGTGGAATAAGACATTTTCACTGTGTACCATTTCAGGCTCATTTACAAACTCCTGTATAATTTAAAGAGCTTTCATCAGACACTGCACACTTGGCAGCTCTCTATGCTCCAGACCACTCTTGAGAATTTTTCTTTCCCTTGGGAAGATAAATAAAACCACTAAGTGTCCTGAGGAGTGGGATGTCTGTGAACATCTATCATATTTCAACCAATCATACTAGCTTAATCACACTGATTATGAATTTATCTCCACCTACAACCACATTTAAAAACATGGCCCATCTCTTGTACTTTAATCGTATAAAAACAAGCTATAAGAATTGAAGTCAGAGAATACTTTTTCTAATACAAATTTTATCAAGATGTATGTAAAACTGTGTCCAGACAAATTTATCTGTCCATAGCAGTGCTGAGTTTTTGTGGGTAGAGAATATTTTTTCTAATACAAATTTTATCAAGATACATGTAAAACTGTGTCCAGACAAATTTATCTGTCCATAGCAGTGCTGAGTTTTTGTGGGTTTGCTTCAGTCCCCTGCAAAGTTATACACAAGGGTTATAAATAGCATGAGGCACACACACACACAGTGACTCAGGTAAGAGTGCCAGCTCAGATCAGTAGGAAGGCCACTTGTTTGTGTCAGGAACACCCACAAGGGCTCATGTTACTATCACTACACTCAGAGGTGCATAGACATGACAGCAAATGCTGAGAAAGAGGACGTTTAAAAGCTTAAGAGTGAGGCACTACCAGGTTGAAACTGTAATTTCTGGAATTCTCCATACTGACTTCGTGTTGTGCCCATGCATGAGACCACTGTCTTCACAAAACCAGAACTGGGCCACTGAACACTGAACTTACCTGTGACTTCTGAATTAGCTTATGCCCATTTAGTGGTAAAATAAAACACAGAAGTCAGCTTGACCGCTTTAGAAATCTGTCAAATAAACCCAGAACTTGGAGGGTTTTTAATGCACTAAAAAGCAGACAGTCAGTTATGCATTAGCCCAGGATACTTTATTATTGCTTTTATTGCTTGTCTTATTTTATTTTCACTATTGTTTTTCAGCTTATTCAACTTATTATTTCCTTCCATTTCACACGGATTTCTAAAGCAGAATGGAGAGAGTATCTCTCCTTGAAAAAAATAATGCACCGTATAGATTAGGGATTTCTGTACACCTGCCAGGTGCTTGACCCGAACTGACTTTGTTTTTCACTCCTTCACAGTTCCACTCTTTGGACATCTGGCATCTCTCCCTGCGTCAGTTTTCTGACATATTTTAGACAAGAGCGTACAAAGACAAAAGAGTAATTTTCTCAGGGATAATTACAATAACTAGACTTTTATACAGCTGCAAGTTAATTATGTATATCAGAATGATAATGCTTCTAGATGGGCTAAGTATTTAAAATTCCCCAGAGCCTGAGCATACTTGTACACTGGCAAAAATCAGAAAAAAGGTAATTTGAAGCACTAGAAAGAGGCCAAAGGATGATTATTAGTTCCCTCAGGACTTGAACAAAATGTTATGGACCATGCAAATCTTAAAGAGAATGTGATTACTTTCATATTTTTCATCTTTAGGGGGAAAAGGCATCAGTCTAAATGCACTACTTACCACCTTAGATGAAGAGCTCTAAATGTACATGGTTGTTGGATTATGTGTTCCAGAATTCACTGCAGTAGAAACTCATCACACTTACTCGTAATTTTTTGCATTACATGGCAGAGGAAGTGAAATCCCAGCTTTTATATATTTGAAATTATGAATTCCAGGTTTGCAATACTTAAATTTATCAAACATTTAATATATTATTAAAGATATTTAAATCATTTAAAATGTTGTTGTTGTTGTTGTTGTTGTTGTTGTTATTATTAGATGGCAGCTTTCACTGAATGTTTTTCTTTCTAAAGACATCTTACAACCATTATGGTATCTTGATTTCTGAAATTCACTTCTTGCATTATTCTACTAGAAGCAGAATTCATAAATCTTGTGGGTATGCTACAAATTCTCACTTTTACAAGATGCAAAGGCATCAAGCAGCCAAGTCAGATGGTTTGAAAGCTAAATGTGTATATCATTCATTATTGTTAATTTAGAGATATTACCTTTAAGGAGATGGTTCTGGTAAAGCAGCTATTTGATGGTTTTGAACTTTTCTAGATCTGTATTTTAATCTACTTGGGAAAAGTGGTAATACTTAATAAAAAAGATAATGAAGGGGAACTGGCCAGGCCAACATATTTAAAATATACTTAATGGGGAAAATGGATTTGTAGCAAACCAAATTTTTCATCATCTGAGTGCTCTTTCATAGCCTGTCTAAATTCAGTTGGCTCTCTCAATGTTCTGCACATCCCAGAACCACAGAACCACAGCTAGCAACAAATCATAATGTTTTTGTTGGAGAAAAACAGGTCTGAACACTGAGTAATCAGAAGTGCAGCATGTGTAGCAATCCTGGGAAGACTGTGTCAAGCATGTCTCTGCAAGGCTTTTCCTTTCAGCTCCACGTTGTCCTGCCCTTTTTTTTAATTACCCATATCATATCTGTCTGACTTAAGATAAGTTGCTTGAAGCAAGAGCCTGTTCTAGTTACAAAGCACAAAGCACTCTATAAACTCTTTAAGATGTACTATAAAAAGTAACTACACTGGTCACTAGTTATGCTTTCTCTTTAGTTCAAACCAGGGAAATAAAAAGGTAGGAGATTCCCCAGAGCTCAGATGAAATAAATGTGTTCTGTCCTTACTCCTGGATTGCTCCATGTTAGCTTAAGGAAAATAACCACAATTCTTTTGCAAATGGGCTAGATGGAAAAACAGGGCACATGTTGCTGACAGTCATCACAGGGTCTGGAAGCTGTGTGTATATAGCAGAAAGGGAAGATTAGGACAGCTGAGCCTTTACAACACAGCTGCTAATACTTCTGAGCCAGGCTGCTCCCTTGAGCTTCCCTGCTAACCATGAAATAACTCCACTACATACCCTAGGAAGATGTCTTCTAATCCCCATGAAATTGCACTTGGTGGGGGTTGTGGGTTAAATGTGAAAGGAAATTATCCAACAATACAGAAGCAGGCATGCTAAATCAAGTGCACCCTGTGGAGAAATTACATCAGCTAAAATCAAAGGAAACTCAACTTGTCCTGCTTTCTTCAATGAACATATTTTAAATGTTGTACAACAGAGTGTAATATTGATGCTATAACATCAAAAAATGTACAAAATAACTGAAAGATGAGCTAGAGATATTATGGTAATATAATCAAAATAGAAATTTCCAAGTTACCATATTAATTGTAGTGTTCAAGTAAAACAATGCACTTCATGTTAAGATGAATCCCTGTTGGTATCTCTGTCTGAAAGATAATGTGGGCAGACAGGTGCATGAAATTAATGTTAGTGGGAGACAAAATTATGAGAAATAAATCCCAGTACTAGAAAATTACTTCATAGGGAAAACAGTCTTTTTACTACAAGGCTCTGTGACAATCTTTAGTTAATAATATACAGACTATAGTTATGCCCCAGCACCTTCATGCCACAGAGTTATGTCTACATCAGAAAACAAACTAAGTACAGTTGTTCCCTTTGAATGCATCTCAAGACTATCTGTGTCCTGATATCACTTGTCCTGCTCATTCTGCCAAGCTGTACTTGCTGCAGCCTTTTTGTTCTTATTTTCTTCTTTCTGATGGCATCACAGTTGCATCTTCACAGTCCTGTTTTTTTATTAAAGCCTATTTATCACAATAGCTGCCTACAGAATTCTGTGTATTTGTAACTGCATCTCAGAGGGACTTACAGTCATTCAGGGGCTCAGCCTGCTGTCTTTTATGCTGAGAAAAAATGCTATTCCTGGTGTTTAAACAGTCTAAACAACAGTTAGAGAGATAGAGTGTCCCGAAGGATGGCAGAGGCAGGGAAAAGCTGAATAAAAGGGGGCTTACCTGTTAATGCCAGAGGCAGACTTGGTCTTTAATGTGCACAGTCCACAGGTATTTTGTTCTGACAAGGCTACAGGTGGGAAAAGTTTAGCTGGGGGTCACAGGGAAACATTAGCAGGTGTTAGGAGCAGCTAAGGGTAACCAAGGTGAGGCGACCACTGAGAGAGTAGTGTGGCAGTAAAGCTATACCTGACACTACACAGCACACATTTATCAGCAGTGAAAATTAAAAGTAAATGGGAAAACTGATTTTCTCAACAAGAACTCAGGTAAGCTGTAAAAGAAATTACACAGCAGTTTTAAATTCTTAAAGGCTGTCTTATATAGTAAAGAATTATTCTAGCAAAAGTTGTGGAAGGAAGCTTTTGAAAACAAAATCTTCTGGGCATGTCCATCTGGATTTCTCCAGGTTTTAATAGTTCTTCCACCCAAACAATTAGGTTAGTGCAAAGGATTCCTTTACTGTCACATAAAGAGAGTACTGGTCCCATCCTTTGGGGGCAGGAAAGAACTCATACCAACCACCAGTAGTAAGTGCACAGTACTAGTTAGAAGGCAGAAAGAAGCCCAAAATCTAAGTTTCAGTGACACCACTGTCGCAGACTCTATGGATTTCAAAGGAGCTAGGAGAATGGCCTGTAGTCTTAGTCTGAGTCCTGGGCAAGTGTTTTAGAAAAACAAGGTGTTCAGGTGTTCACTGTCCATCTCTGCTCGGATGTAAGGTGCTGTTTCTCTTCCATGAGCCTTGGGGAGAAAGCCAAGGGCTTGGATTGCACTCTGGAAGCAAAGACTTGGGGAGTTGGTGTCCCTAGAAATCAAGTGCTAAATATCAGCTGACACATACAAAACCTCCCAATAATAAAAGTAATTATGAGTATGACAAATGTTACTCTCCAGTCTTTCTCTAACCTAGAGTTGCTTTTCCCCCTTCCTGGATGATAAAAAAAAAATTATCTGTAGTTAAGATCTCTGGTTCACTGAAAGGAGACAGAATGAGGGTTGGATGTGGCTACGTATTAAACATAAGATAATAATATTTTGCTGCAGATCTGATTAGGACTCTGAGGACACTGGCAATCTGAGTGGCTTAATGTGATTTTCCAGTATGAAAATGTAAGGTACTCCTAGGATTAGGGCCAGCATTTCTGGTGTATTGATTTGCTCTTTCTGTTTTCTTCTGCTTTCTGCCTTTTAGATGGATAAGAAGAAAACCATAAACACTCAGTTAAATTCCATGTCTTTTGTATCATTGAACTTAAATTAAGAAATAAGAGATAAGTATTGAAAACTTTCTTAAGGGTAAAAGTTTATCCTCTCCATGGACGAATTGTGTTGAGTCATCTTCATTATGGCACAACAGAACATTACTTCAGACCTAAAACAATTAGGGTTATGAGTCAGTTCATCAATTGTTTTAGACCTTAAACTCATGTTCCAGCATTGTCATGTAATGCAGTAGGCTTAACTAGCTGAGGAATTGGGCAGAATGGTTGGACCAGGAAACAAATACAGCTGTCATGAGCATTTCTTCTGAAAAAGAACAAATACCAGAGCCATATGGTTCCCAGTTCTGTGTCATATCCAAGTATCACAGCTCAGTCAAACACCTCTCTCTCTTTCATGAAACAGGGTCTCCTGCCTACAAGCAGAAGTTAGGATCAAAAAGACAAGTACAGTTCCTACTGTAATATATACACTCCCACTACCTGTCTCAAATAAACCCTGAGGCAAACTTCAAAATAAGTCTTGGGAAATATCAGCTTCGAAGCAGAAAACATGGCACCTTGTCACTGACACATAGCTGAGTCCAGCAAACTTCAGTGGGTACATTAATTGAGGGTTGCAACCCCATGATTAACAACTAATTTTGAAGGACAGATTAGACTCTTTTCAAGTAGTAAGCCCTGAACAAGGCCTTATTTCCAAGAGTGTTTCAAGGCAGGAAAAGGGCATTCTTACTGCCCTTGGAAATTAGGCCTTTTCATTTTAAAGAGGACACACAGGATTCTGACCATTGCTCTTTAGTACTTGAGAAAAAGTGCTATCAAATTACACATGAAGTTTAACGTAGCTATTTCAAACATTTTTGAATATTTTGACAATGCCATAAATTTGCCAAGAACCCTGCTTGAAGAAGGGAGCAAAGAAATGGGCCTTTTCTAAAGACCTCACTACCCCAAATCTGAGGCAGCAAAAGCTGCAAATAAAAAAAGCATGTGAGGAAGAGAATGACATAAACAAAACTATTTAAAGGCTCTGAGTTCACAGACACTATACACACAACTCTTGGTAGATCAAAGTCAAGTAATCTTCTGATTAAGTGTTTCAATTTCTACATTTAAACCAGTGCATTTCTTCTAGGTGGACTACAGAGATCTCTGAATTGCACCCATTTGTGATTTCCATTGCAAATGGCTGAATTAAGGCAGTTTTATATATAACAGTATACACTTGTCAAGCCTCTCAAGGTAATATTCAGCAAAAGCAGGAGCAACTCAGTGCTCATTCATAACTATACTCCCACTCTTACTAAACCGGTAAGATTATCTTTGCAACTTAATTTCAGTCATCTGATTCTTAGCTGTGATAGTAAGACAGATTCGATTCTCCTCGGCCCCTTTTGCATTCACTTTAAAACAGGATGTTTCAAGTTGTTTCCTCATGAGTAAATTCCACTCCTTGCCTGCAATTCTCCACATACTAGGGTGTGTCTCCAGGTGAGGCTGAAGATTAAGACAGGAATTTGCCAGAGCCCTAAGGCAGCAGGGTTGATCAAACAAGAACACATTTCCTTAGCTGAGATCAGAGCACCACTCTCTGGACAAATATTTACAACATTTTCTTACCACAACATGTTAGTTATTCTTCTGCAATTGTTCTTTAATAGACTGCATCATTTCCAGAGTTACTGATGAGGGGATGTCATCTCTTCAGCAGTGGCTACTTTTCTCCCAAATCTGCTTCCTTTGTATAGCAATAATCTTGAGGCAGAGATCAGCAGGACTAGTAGGAATCACTGACTTCAATTAGTCAAGCCTTTTATGAGGAACTGTTGTATAATCTGAAAGGTTTGGCAGTTAGAGTACAAATTTGAAAGGGAAAAGAATGCTTTTCCTTCTTACCCTTGGAGAATGACAAGTTGTCCTCAGTAGAATCAAAATATTTTTCTTTCTCAGCCTGATCCTAGGATGTATTAAAAGCAGATTGATCTGCAGCCATAGGTGTTTAATGATACACTTCTGATGTTTTCCTGTATGTATACATCTGCTACTAAAACGTCTGAAAAAAATTTAGGTTGACTCAATTTTTCCAGGACTGTCTGTGGAATAACTTCTGCTGCACTGGGTAGAGCCTCTCTACTTGTGCACTAAGGGCAGTGGTGCAGCAAGCATTCATTCTGTCAGTACCACAGCAGGGTTTTGGAACATAAACTGCCCTTTGAGAGGTAAAACATTTGGAGGTGAGATGATACGTTATAGTAGCAATGCATTGCAGCACCATGAAGAACAGACAACATGAAACACTAAAGGAAGACATAAAAATAGGAAAGTCAGTGAGAACAGCATGGTTGAGTTCATAGGCGATATGTGGTGCTTTGGAAACAAAAGAAGATAACAGGCCAGTTCTTTTTAGTCACTGAAAAAATATACAATCACATTACAGTCAAGGAAAGTATAATAGTTCTTGTCCTGCCCTAGTGATCTCACCCAGGATGTAAACAAGATTGTTGAGACAAAGCCTTGAACACAAAACAAAGAGCTTAAAGTTGAGGTCAATGGATGGGGAGCCAACAAGACTGCTGGAAGCAGGGACATGGCACATGCAAGCACTAGAGGAAGCCTGTCTCTCACTCAAGGGACAGCAGCCTTACAGCTCCATTCTAACACATTCCTTTGTCACACAAGCTGTAGAAAAACAGCGCTGCGAGTGCTGTGCATCGATGGCAGCAGAGTAATGGGGGTTGTTTTCCATAGAGCATGGCAGGCAGCAACACTGTATAGTTGTGATTGCATATGCTCTTCTCTTGAGAACAAGAAGGCTAAAAAAAGATCTTGTAAACCAAGAAGCACTAACACATGTTCAATAGGAACTAGCTGTTTATTCCAGCTGTTTATGACTACCACCTCCAAACCCTGCTTTCACCTCATCACGCAACTAGTTGAAAATTTATACACTAGTTTCATGGGGAAACATTTGAAGTCTGACTCAGAAAAAGAGCAAACATCTGCCAAACTATGACTGAGCATATAAGTAAACAATGAAGGGAAAGCAATCTACCTCTGAAGATTATAAATGAGGATATGAACAAAGGACTTAAAATGGTAATAAATTGGAGGAGAGGGATGTTGAGGGTTTTGGTGTTGGCTGTTTATTGGTGTTGTTTGTCTGTTTGTTTCAGTAAAATTAAAGCTTATTCAAATCTATTTGACACTGTTTTATTCAGCTCAAAATTAATGAAAAAAAAAGTATTTAAATGTGTACCAACTGTATGTTTCTTTCCTTTTAAACATAACAAAAACTTTTATTCAATCCTTCTGCCTCTATAATGAGTTTAGAAGAGCTTGTTGTGTAATTTAAACTCTTTTTTTTCCTTTGTGTGTTCATAAATCTATGTTTTACTGTTGTTTCAGACCTATTCTAATGTTCTGGAGTTATACGTAAGAGGTGACAAAATCTCTTCTGATTAAGTTCCCTTAGTCTCTTCTCCTCCAGAAGGAGTGTTGGGGTCTCCTCCCCCCTGCCGTGTAGCCCTGGGAGAGGGGCCCTGGGGGGAGACACGGGGTTTCCCTGCCCCTGCTCAGCCTCGTTCCCCACTGGTTGTTTTGTGTTCCCCTGCGCGGGCAAAGGACCCTCAACCCAGACTGTGAGGGCTCCTCGGCAGAGCCCCGGCCATGTGGCTGGAGAAATAAACATCTCTGAAACATCTACCAAGAATCTGTCCATATATATTTCTTTTCCACGGGACTCCTGGTTTGATACATGCGTGTTACAGTAATCCCCACTGTAACAAATGGTGGGGAATTGCCGCCAAGACACTGATCCCTAAGGACAGAACATTCGTGAGTAAAAACCACTCTAGATCTCTCTCTTCTCACCTTGGTTTGGATATTCTCTCTGGACTATGGAAGAATCGTGGGAAATGTGGCTCTCTGAGCCACAGAAAAAAATGTATCTAGAAGTTAAAGGAATCCTTGAACAACGAAACAAGAAAGTATTGGAACTGGGAGATCTAGAACATTTTTTTAACTGGCTTTTCAAAAATTTCTTCTGTATTTCTCAAGACTTACTTTTTGATATTGAACTTCCTGGAACTGGTCATGAGTGTTTTTGGCACGAGATCTGGGATGAGATAAGGGATCAAACAAAACATGCATTAGTGATTGAACCCTTGCGTGGATCCCTCGTGGTCAGTGAAGCTCTTGAGGAGCATTTATACGGTCCCATTACCCCTAAAGCAGAGGATGGCCATAGTCCCGCGGCCGAGGCCGCACGGCCGCCATCCCAGGAGGGTGTGACTGAAGCCGTGCCAGCGGCTGTGCTGGATCCACCCGGCCCCCTCAGGAGCGCGCATCTTATCACGGACCCCATCCCTGTCTCGGGGTCCCCGGCCACGCGGCTGCGAGTGAGGGAGCGATGCCGCAGGCGCTGCAGGTGCCGTGGGCCACGTGCAGCAGAGAGGCGGCCCCCACGAGCAGCCAGGAACCGGGCATCAGCGTGGCAGGCCGCTCTGAGCACACGGCTCGGAGAGCCCTGTAGAGCAAGAAGCGGCAGTTTCCACAGTGACACGAGGAGCCGCACAGCGCAGCGCCGAGCCGAAATAGGGCTGCTCTCAAAGCAGCGTGGAGTTGGCAGAGAGGAACCGCTCAGAGGGTGCGGGGCCGGCAGCGATGGCAACGCGGGGCCGCGCAGAGCCCAGACACGCGCCGGAGCAGCGCCGCTCGGAGGGTGCGCAGCAGCCGCAATGCGGGGGCCCGGCCGAAACGTCGGAGTCGGCGAGGCGGCGGCCACGCGGGACCAGCAGCTACAACAAACACGCAAGCACATGATAGGAGAAGTCGTAGCCACGAAAATCACAGGAACTGTGAAATGGTACAATGTAAAAAACAACTATGGATTTATAACACGAGATGATACAGGGGAAGATTTATTCATCCATAGAACTGCCATTAAAAGGAATAACCCTAAAAATTACCTGCGAAGTGTAGGAGACGGGGAAGTTGTACAATTTGATACAGTGCAAGGAAAGAAGGGTTTACAAGCAGTGAATGTTACTGGGCCTGGGGGTATTCCAGTCAAAGGCAGCCGTTATGCACAAAATTATAAACAATATCCATCCCAGCAACTTCCCTACCCACAGCCTACTTTCCCCTTTTACCCTATACCCAATATGAACCCTTTCCTAAATTTACCCCATCCCCAGTTCATTCCTAATCCATTTTTCACCCCATGGCTTCCCTATACAATTCCCTTTCCCTACAACTCCTCTCCGATGCCGAGGGGGGGATGAAAAGGGGGAGGGAAGAAATTAAACCCTCTCCTGCCTCAGTTTTCCCACAAAGCATGCTCAGAGAGTTCTGTCTCCCTTCTGTCAGCCTTAAGATGTTCCAGAGAATCTGTCTGGACATTTAAAGACTCAGGAGGGTGGCTTGTTTTGTTTTGAAACTGTCCTTGTTGTTTTCAATGTTAAGTTTTACATCTCTTTTATTAAAAATAAATGGGTGAAATGTTGGGGTCTCCTCCTCCCACCATGTAGCCCTGGGAGAGGCAGTAATCCCTGCTGTAACAAAGGAGGTTAATTCATTTATCACAATTCATATAGGTAAATAGGTATTTACCTATATGAATGAGGATCTAGCATCAGAAAAAAGCACCCCTCTCTTTCTCTGTGCTGAATCTGAGGTATTCTCAATGCTCAGCCCAGAACAGATAAATACTCTGCCTCTATTTCTTTGCATAACTAGCTACATTTCAGGCTTCTTTATAAACACTGACAGACCAACTAAGAAACCTTCTTGGAAGCAAGGTCGCTTCATCAACAACTTAAATCTGAGGCCTGGGAAGAAAGAAGCAAAAGGATTGCAATGAAGACACACAAACAGAAAGAGACCGCAGCCGGAGAAGTATCTAATTTCATAGGGCAACACCAGCTAGTCCAGATGAGATTTCTTATGGCAAAAGTAACAATATAGTTACTACAAGAAAGCCTTTCCAAGGCTTACCAAGAAAAGAGAGGTTTTTCATGAGCATATGTATAGAACTCCATGCTGCAGTGTTGTTACCTTAGCAGTCCTGCATTCTCAACCCATGTTCCTGCTGCAGGGACAGAAAGCCACTGCTCTTGCTCTCTCAGCAAGTGCTGAATGTCTGTGAAGAATTAGGGGCTCCATTTCTAGGTAACAGGACCTCTGTGTGACGTCTCACTGAAGCAGCAGTTTAGGACCCAGTTCTTCCCTGTCTCTGGAAGCTCAGAAAGTGGAGATCCCCGTGCTGCTTGATGCTTTCAGTCTTTGCACACACTGAATGTGTTCAAAGACTATGAATTACACCTGTGCCTGTTTCCTTTCCCCATACAATTTCCGTGTAGACTTCAGGAGAGAGCAGGGACAAGAAATAATGGTCCAATATGAAATCTGGCTACAGTCCACAGGTGGCATAGTGAAAAACACTGATGCAAACCGTTTTAGGCCAGTGTTATAAATGTCACTTCAGGACAATCCTCACAGAGCACATGGTCTTGTGGAGCAAACATTGTCCCATGAAATCTGAATTTTGTTGATTGTAGGAGAAATACAGCTTTTGTCTCTTAGAAAACATTAATATTATAGGCAGAGAAAAATTGTATTTACAAGCAACATAAAGTGTTGTTCTCCTCTCTAATATTGCCTGTTTTTTCTACTCAATAGCTAAATATGCTTATTATTGACTTAGAAACTGAGCAAAATCTGTAAGCAAAACCAATTTAATTAAATGCAATAGATCTCTTTTCCCCTATGCTATTGGTGTATTTGGACTATTGTGTCACAGCTGTTAAAAAAATATTTTACCTAACATTTTTAATTAATAAATTTAATTTAGTCATCTTTATACAGTGTGATTCCTAAAAGAAAAGAGAAATTGTTCAGCATATAATTCTGACTACTGCCTCACTAAGAACAATTTTCAAAGTTCTTTGTTTTAGGAAAAATTACCTGCCAGAAGAGGTGGCAAATTAAATGAACCCAGGAGCTGTTGAGCTGCTTACAGCAACCACAGTATCCCTATGAGTCCACAGCAGCTATGGATGTCTATGAACCATTTTAAATCTCACAAACTGAATTCGTAGAAGGTTGGCACTGTCAATATCCCGTGCAAGCATCCCACTCTACCTCCTGTCTCTTTTTATCAAAAACCCAGCTCATTTAAAATGCAAATTTCTGACTGCAAGGAAAATCCATGAACTGTGATGATGTACATAAACCTAATTCACTTAATCCATAAATTCAATTCACACAGACTTTGGGGTGGATTATTCAGCAATATAACATTGATGTGTCAGTACTGCCTGTTTCTGTTTACCATAGATAAGGCAGAAAAAAGGGGATGTGTGACAGATTACACACTTGACTATGGATATCCCTCTTTGTTACATGCAAGGGACAGGGGTGACAGGCACCAACTTCCACAAAAAGAAACCAAATCTAAGGAGGCTTATAGAACCATAGGATTATTCAATTCCCATCAAGGAGAGTCATCACAGCATGGGACAACAGCCCAACAAGAATACACTCAGTCTTACTTGAAATACTGCCTGAAAAAATGACAGCAGAAACCTACCTAGTTTACATGCAGGAACCATATTTTGGGGCAAGTATTTGAGTGGAAGTACTTCCTTGAGGCTTTTGTGGTATTTTAACCCCTGACATCTGTCTGGGAAAATAGATGGTTGTTTTAAATATAAAGTACCTGGTACCTTTTTTACAAAGTATTTACTGTTAGCTGTACTTCTCCTCCAGTATCTTCAACAGAAACTGCAACTTTCCAGCACATGGAATAGAACCTAGCTGTGAAATTGAAAGCATAAAAAAAGACAAGGCACAATAATAGTAGGTTAAGTCTTGAAAACGCTTCTTCAGGAGAACAGCCGAAATCATATCAGAACAACACATTCAGAGACTTACTGGTCACTAAGGCTTTCTGCTTACAAGTGGTTGGAAAGGATGCCCACACCAACCCTTGAGAAAATATATTCCCAGGCAAGAAGTATTCTCTCTGTTACAGAGTTCCTCTGACACTAAATATAATTCTAGAACCTCTCATATTTCCTACTGCTGGAAAAAGGCAGGCCATGGCAAGGTGCCTTTTTTTTAACACTCATTTTTACTGAGTGTTAAGCTGATATTAAACATCAGTTTTGAACTGGTTGCCTTCAGAAAAAATAAGCAACAGGAATGATGGGATGTTATGTCTTAGAGGGAGGAAGCAGTGATAAAGTAAAAAGTACTGTCTTGGTCTTCTCTAACTGGGGAGAGGTACCAAATATAGACTGACTTGTATAAGACCCACAGAACAAAACATTGACTCCAACACTGAAGCTTTTCTACTTTACTTACAGTATTCTTGGCGATATTAAAAACCTGACAGGACACAGACCTGTGCAATGTGCTCTAGTTGACCCTGCTTTGAGCAAGAGCAGGTTGGAAAAGACAGTCTTTCAAAGACCTCTTGTACTTCAATAATTATGTCATTCTGTTAAAATACTGTTTTAACTGAGAGTTTTCCTAAAACCTCACTACCTGACCACGTGGTTGTACAAAATTCACTTTCTTGTCCAATATGGTTCTCATCTCCCTAATAATATGGAATGGTTTGAGAAAGAGATTAATTTTCATGAGTCAAGAAACCTGAAAAAAATAAAATTAATCTAAAAATAGTATTTTATTATCCAAGATGGCAAGGTTTTATGCTCAAGATCTCTAAAAATCTTACGGTTTACTACATTAGTACCACTGAATTCTTCTGTAACTAGTATAGACAAAAGTCAGAAATTTTACTTGTGACTAAATAGGAGAAACAATTACATTAAAAAGTGTGTAAAACAGATGTAGGATGCTCCAAGAGCAAAGACTAAATGGGAGCAGATGTTTTAAACAATGCCTGATTATATGACATTTGTTGTCTCTTCTCTTAGACTGTTGTCTGTCCTTGGACAATCTGTAAACACTAGTCTTTTAATACTAACTTTTAAGAAAAAAAAAGGATAAATGTACCAATTATTATGACCCAAACAATGAGAGCACTTGCTTTGGCTACTCTGGGGATGGAGGTTCCACATCTGTTTTACAGCCGTCCTGCTTTTCTGTTTACTTGGAAAGCATATAGATTTGACAGTCATTCACAGACTGTTGCCTAAAGAAGAGTATTGTAAGGAACTTCAAACTGTGTCTTTTTTCTGACACAAGGCTTTGCAATACTTTACAAGCAGGATAATTCAGCTTAGAAGCATTGTGTTGTAAGATGTATCTTTCTCTTAAACAGGTACCACAGTACATAAATGCATGAGTTAGAAAAGGCTTTGTGAGAAAAATTTGCAATGAGTTGTTAAAAGCACTAAAGCTTTTTATCCTAGTTCCCCTGAAATTAACACAGAAGCTACAAACAGCATGCGAGATAGCTAACAGAGGACTTCCTCTCTTCTCTGTGTTTGGAAGAGCAGCACTTAATCTGTAGGTAGGATAGAAAGCAGGGAAATACTGGAAAATGCTGGATACCATCTGCTAATCTCAGGTGTACAAAACTGACATGACCCCAGAAAAAATGCATGCCTTCCAGATTTAAACTAGGAATTACATTTTGGCGTTTCTTTTACAAGTCTTGTGATAGAGAGGACTCTCTGTGTTTTGCTTTTTCTTTTTGATTGCAATAACCATGTTACTCACCCCTTCTTTTCTTCACTCTCAGCCACTGAATCTGATCTGCTCAAGGAACAGAACTCTTGGTAAATTCATCAAGATTGAAGGTAAGACTGTAGTGGGACAAATTCCAGTTAGTGCCGTCTTCTCAAGTACTCAGCCTCTATCTTAGCCATAAACAATGAAATATGTGGTAGTCGTTTGGTCCAAAGCAGGCTAATGTCTTTTCTTCTAAAGGCCACAAATTATGTTGAGTGTGGTTGCCTCAACAATAATACTTACAAATATGTTAACAATTGTTACTTACAATATGTTAACAATAGCAACACTATAAAGTTTCTCTTACTCTTTTCTCCCTAAATATTGTTGCCCCTCTCAGTTTCCTTCCTAGCAGTACTTCAACTACGTAGATCTCTCCATTTTGCATTTCTTTTCTGGAAAGCAAGATGTCTTTAAACTAAGAGGTGCACTAGATTCTTAGCTAGTAGCATCATAGGTATGGCATGTAGCATAATGGATTAAATTATGCTCAGTATCAGGACTACCATATCAGACTCTAAAAAAGAGTTATATTATTCAGGTGTCATGTGGACCACAACTGAAAAACCAGCAGTTACTGCACTTTCTTATTGTTATGTATGAAATATTTCTCCATTCTTCCAGGAGTCCCTACTCCTGGATCCAACAGACTACCTCTGCTCATACAACAGATTATGCAGACCTCTCCCACTGTGGCATCACTTCTCTCTTTGAGAAATAGGATCTTCCAAATCAGTGTAGACTTATGAGGAAGTGGGAATCAGTTGGACTCCAGGACTCCTTAATACCTTATGCTTCTACCAATTTTAGGAGAATAAATCAACCAGATCTTCTTTTTTTCAGATTTTTCTACACTGAAGCTATGTCTTTGAAACAGAAATACCAGATGAACTACCTAGGCCATCAGTATACTAATGAGAGCACACCATGTAGAAGATAAAAGATGCCCAGTAAAACAGATTTTTCACCTGACATCCCACTGAACAATCTGAGGAATCAGATTAGTTTTAGAAGTCTGATGTATTTATTTGAATAATTTCAGTTTGTGTTAATTTCAATTAAAGTAAAAACCTTAACATAAAATGCAGGTACACATTACATATCACACAAGTTTGTATGACTTGTTCATAAAGTAAACAAAGTAATCATTCAAGCTCCCAATATCTACAGCTCTGATGTCATCTTATTACTTAAAACACTTAAAGCAGTTACAAAACATTTCTTGTGACACCAATCAATTAATAGTTACAATCCTCTACAAATGAGAATGCTAGGAAGGTAAAGAAAATATTAAAGATAGCTTCTTCATTCATCCCAGAGAGATAATGAATAAAGGGCTTTCAAGAGTTAATCAAGAGATCAGAGAGGGAAGCTGATTTCACCATCTCCCCTCCCCTCCCTTCCTCTGGATTGGATCATGTTAGTGTATGAGTCAGCTAATTATGAAAGACTTCTCTGAAATGAATTAGATGAACACAGCATCTTTAACAGAAACAGATCTTGTGACCTGGCAGAGTTCCCATCATGGTCCAAATAAAGCCCACCCAGATGTGACCACTTCCTTTACTGTAACTGAAAGAACAGGGTGAAACATCAGTAAGAACTTCCTCACCTAAGCATCTTCTCAGTATTCCTGGTGGGTAGGAAAAATAGCCATTTGCTACTCTCATAAATCAAATCGTACATGGCACTAGACCCAGGGACAAACTAGTTCAATATTATTGAGAACCATGTTACAGTTTTCAGTAAAATATGCCAGTTTACTGTTGTCTGCAAAAAAAAAAGATTGAGACCTATGGACAAAGCAGGTATTTTTAAATGGCAGTTCTGATGAAGTTTAGCATTATAAGCTTGTCCAAAGGCACTGTTATCCCAAATGTGCTTTCCAGATTAAGTGGTTTTGGAAAACAAATTCAGTTGGTGCACTTCACTACCCGGAAAAAAGATTCTGCACTTTGGTTACTGGTCTGATATCTGATTCCTTCATGTTAGTGTGCAGATTCAGTTCAATGGTGACTTCAATAACCATTGCACTGGAATTGTGCTATAGTTCACTGTCATTAAAGAACAACTGAAAAATCATGAAACTTTAGTTTGTTTTGTCTCTGTGATGATGTCAGTAAACCAAGAGATTAGCTTCAAATTTAATACAAGCTATAGTTCAGTCACAGATTTGTAAGCATAAACCCCTGAAGGTCAGAAGAAAAGAAGGCAATATAAGTTGTAACCTGCACACTAAATGAACTTTTAATTAATTTAGCAAGTCAGATGTGTCAGTAGAAGTGGCCACTTACCTGTTTAGGCAAGTGATATCATACATACCTGGTTAACATCAACTAAAAGAGCTGGGGGGATAAAAAAAATTCAGAAGTAAACGCAGAAACAAATTCCAATCATCAACACCCAAATCAGATCACTTTGACATTAAACACTCTAAAAGTATCAGAGCAAAATCAGACACACTTCTCTGTACTGTACAGCTACTTGCACTGATTTCGCTATATACCTTAATGTAATGCTAAAGCCTGTTGGTCCACTGAAATTCAAAGCAGACAAGGCTAAGTGGGTCACATCAACCTCTGGAAGTTAAATTTTTCATTTCCTCTTCTTTTTAAAGAAAATGTTTTTTTAATGCACTACTTTTTTTTTCAGTGGGACCCAAGATTGTGAGAATACCAAAATAATCAGATATTACAAACTGACTTTCAATGCCTGAACGAGTAGCTTTACTTATGGTACAAAACACATGGCCAAAACCTCTTCTTTCTTATGCTAGTTAAAATAAACAAATACTATAAAGGAAGGCAAAATTTGACTTCTTATGGGACTCAAAAATAAGAGCAATTTTAAAATATTCTATCATTATTAGTCTGTAAACTTGTTCCCCCCATTAGTATTGCTAATCGGATTTTTCAGTTTGTTTTTTTAAGCATGACCACTTAATAGTTTCCTTATCTTTTTTAACATTTTCCCCGACCTAGTGACTTTCTATTTAACTATTTAACTATTCTACTTAAATTTTCCAGCATATTTCACACATATTTATTGAGCTCTTCAGTTAAATTTTACCTAGTGTGTGTATACATATCTTTCTGTTCTTTTAAGTGATACCCAGTCAGGTTCGCTAAGGGTCTATTTCCTTGGCCTTGAAGCTACCCAGGGGAATGATGCATATTCATTGCTAGGTCATGCTTTCTAGTAAAGACACTGGATAATATCCGTCACTAATTCACTTAATCAGCTTTCTCCTACTAAGTCCAAACTAATGCCTGTTAGTGCTCTCCAAAGGGTGATTAGAATCAAGCAATGCTTTCTGACTAAATGTTTCATTTTCACTATGTGCTGAACTTTTTTTTTTTTTTTAATATGAAATGTCCTACTTATTCTCTCTGACTGTATTAGAGCAAGTTCTTGTGAGGGGCACATTCTCTAGTATACCAAACCAGAGACAGCTAGAACTAAAACTGGTTTAAAATCTGATTATATCTCTCACTTTCACTATCAAGCATCATGAGCCTTGTAAAACATTTATTGCTTTTCATTTTCTTTCATTACTAAAATGTTTTTATTCAAGCTAAAACTCTTTTCTGACAAAAATTATGAGAGGAAAAAAGAGGTTTACTGAAAAGAATCTGTATAAAACAAGTAGTCCCACTTCAGGATTTCTCTGTGTGAAATTTCAGTTTCCAGTGGACCCCTGGAGGATGCATTGGCTGTATTGAGCTCATGCTACATAGCCTAGGGGTTATAGCAATGGGATACATAATTTTCAAGCCTTGTCTGATTCAGAAGCTTTGAATGAGGTCTCTGAGAGACCAAACTGTGGACACCATTAGCCACAAGCATTCTAGAGCATAAAGTTGCTAAGAAAACCATCTTCTCTTTGTCAGTTCTGTCAGCAGTTGTGAACCCTCTTAATAGTCAAGTACCAAGAGTCTAAATGGAAGAAAAATATTTCAGGAATGCTGAAACTTCAGGGTGGTTGTTATGGCAAAATTACTATGCAATACCAATTGAAGTACGTAAATACTTTTAGTGAAGTAAATCTGCATTTTTCTATATATAAAAAGTGCTCAGAAAAATCCTGCTGATCCTGAAAAACATCTGTCTGCACCATGTCATCCATCCAGATAAACACCATTCTGCATTTCAGTATCTTTTTTTTTTATTGAATTATCATGTTTTTGTACAGAATGGAGATGGTACAAGAATCACTGCATGAATCTATTTAGAAAAAGAAAGGCTTCCCTTTTCAACTAATTAATATTATAGAAAATAAGTTACTCTGTGCCAGCAATAGAAAAGCAAAGCCTTTTTAGCATTTTGACAATTTTAGCATTATTCAGTTTAATCCAGTTCCTATTTGTTTCATGCAATATTTCTTCCTCTTATATAATATATCTTTTCTCTCAAATCCCTTTCCTTGTTTAAGAAGAACCTTCCCAAGTCCTCTGTAATTCTGGTTTTTAAACTGTATCATGAAGTGGTGGGGTCTTCTCCTAGAAAGAAGTCCTCTTACGCTGCCCTACAGCTTTAAAAATTAAAATTAGTCAAAGGCCAACTTCTTTGGGTAAATCATACTGTCAAACAATCACTACCAAGAAAATAATGATTTCAGTCTGGTCATATGCTATGAATTTTCCCAGCATCCCACCACAATTTCATTATCAGGGCACAAAAGAGCTGGAGACTTCTTTGCACAGCAGACCGCAATGTACAACCCAACTCTGTATGTACATGTTTAGGTGTCCAGCCTGACCAGCCGCCCACATGAACAGCCCCTGTTCTTGCTCTTTTTGTCAGACAGCAGAACTTGCAGCATTTTTCAGCTCCCTGAAGAGACAGCCGCTGTCTTCCGCAAGGGAAGGGTAGGATAAGTACATTTGGTTCTCTGGGACTTTCCTCCAGCTGTGTCCCAGACCAGTCATTTCTCCTATTCCCCAAAAACAGTAGGAAGACCTCCTGAAGAAAGAAGGGGTGAATGTAGGCAGCTACTATGTACTTGTGAATGCCAAATATATGGAGAATGAGGAGGTGGGCAGCGACGCAGCAGAAGCAATAGATTCACTGAAAAGACAGAGAATATATACCCCTATCCTTCCTCTCAGGGTCCTCTGAAATCACCTAGTACATTCCAAATCTCAAATGACTGCGTTTGTAGTCCTTTTGCCCAGGCTCCTCAATCTCTTCAATGAAACCCACCATGGCACAAGCACAGGATTCATAGAATCACAGAATCATAGAATTGTTAAGCTTGGAAAAGACCTCTAAGATCATCAAGTCAAACTATCAGGCTATCATTATGTTCACCATTAAACCATGTTCTTATGTGCCATATCCACATATTTTTTTTAACAGTTCCAGGGATGATGATTACACCACTTCCCTTGACTGCCTGTTCCAATGTTTGAAAAACTTTCCATGAAGACATTTTCCTGATATCCAACCTAAATGTCCACTGGCACAACTTGAGACCATTTCCTCTCATTTTGTCGTTTGTTACCTGAGAGAAGAGACCAACCTTCGCCTCACTACACCCTCCATTCAGGGAGCTGTAGAGAGCAATAAGGTCCCCCTTGAGCATCCTTTTATCCAGTCTAAACACCCCCAGTATCCTCAACTGCTCCTTATCAGACTTGTGCTCCAGACCCTTCCCTAGCTCCTTTGCTCTTCTCTGGACATGTTCCAGCACCTCAATGTCCTTCTTGAAGGCAGGGGCCCAGAACTAGACAGAGCACTCAAGGTGCCATCTGGTCACATGCTACAGGTGCAGCCACTGTCAACCAGCATCCCCAGGTCCTTTCCTGTGGTCCCAGAGCCACTTTCCAGACACTCCTCCCCAAGCCTGTAGTGCTGTCTGGAGTTGTTGTGACCCAAATGCAGGAACAGGCACTTGGCCTTGCTGAACCTCATACAACTGGACTTGGCCCATCAATCCAGCCTGTCCAGATTCCTCTGTAGAGCCTTCCTGCCCTCCAGCAGATCAACACTCCATTTTGATTGATTTTGCCTGCTGAGAAATTTTGAGCCAGTTCTGAGCATGAGAAAGGAGAACATATCACTTGATCCTGTCTTGGTATAAGTAATACCGGCCACAGCTAGTCCAGGATCTAGAGCCCTCATTTTTAAAGGAGAATCACCCAGTCTTCAGAAGAAGCAACAATGACATGGGTCCTCAAGAAGACTGACTCCAAGAATCTGTTCTAAACATAAAATTATTGTACAACAAAAAGCTCCAGTATTTCTATTCACATCTATTCTACTGTTCCTCCACCAAGCACGTTTCATCTGTAGAATGCTTACTGTGAATATGAATGTGGATAATAATAACCTTCCCAGATGAAACAGCACTGAGCTTCTTCAGAGCTGTCTACAGATGCAGGAATGTAGCATTTGCTCACACTAGCCTTGTTTGTTCTCACAGCAAATCCATAAAAACCTAGATTTGCATTTTCTTAAATGCAAAATAGGGTTCTGGTGCAATTCAGGTACAGAACTCCAAAAACACAGCTAATATGTATGCTTCAATCCAAAGTCAATTCTGTGCTTGTTTCTGGAGAAGAGCTTCTCCTTAAGCTTACTTGATACAAAAAAATTTTATGGCACTAACTGTTTTTTTGGCACAAGAACATTTAACTATGCAACTAACACCTGTTCTGTACTAGTCATTTCTTGTCCAGTTTTTCATGGATAAGACATTAAAAAAATGTGCCACTATCTATGGGTGTTTATAGCTTGCTGTCATGGCCACCTTCAAAACAAATAGCTGTGCCAGCCACAAGCACATATATCACAATTAAGACACCGAAGTTTGTCATAATGGAACATACTGAGCAAACAGTTCATCTGTGCCCTCCAGGCCCCCTTCTCGTAGACAGTAAATGCTTCTGCTGTGAAATGAAGATCAAATTTGGGCATGTGCATATAGGCATGTTTAGAACCCATGTCTAAGGTTTCAATCCTCAGATTTACCATGCAGCTGACATTCAGTATGGAAAGAACCTAAATTACCAGAAAATTTATTTACTTGATACAAAACCACCTTTATTTAAATGTAAGGGTTCAGACAGTGATATCAAATCCTGAGATCAACAAGAAACTCAGGATGCAATAATACTTTGACTTACATTTCTTGTAAATATTGACTTGTTAGTGGAAAAAATAATAGGTGTAATCCACTTTTTACTCTACAGCAGAATAACTCCTGTACTCATCTCCAAAGGAAAGAAATACATTCAAATTATCCTTTCCTAAGTAGAACAGTCATTTAACCTTAATTTTCCCCACAAACAGGAAAGGTGAGCTAGCTTTTATGGTATCTATTATTCAGATGTGGTCAGTCTCTCCCAGCCATGTGGTTCCATTTTATATAAAGCTTGTAGGTATGTACAAAAGAAATTATGACTGCATGGAATGCCGATTTTAGGGCATAAATCTTCTGTTACCTGGAAGATCTGGAAGTCACTGAAGAGATTTTTTTGTTGGGCCATCATCTCCAACACAAGGATATAAAAAAATGAACCCAGTAAAGTACTAAAATGGTCTCAAGGGCTAAAGCACAGAAAATACCAGACTTTGAGAGAACTGTGTTTATTCAGCCTTGAGAACTGAAGGCAAAGGGGAGACAACATCACTATCTATAAATGCCTGATTGGAACAAATGAAGATAGAGACAGATCCTTCTCAGGGTTGCACAGTGGATAAGAGTATAAGAGACCACAAAACTCAGGTTGGAGCCTGGCTTGCCAACCTGGGGGACCCTGCAATCCTCAGGGATAACCCAGTCCCTGCAATGCCATGACAAATTGCAAAGAATCTTTCACAGACGGAAAGTAGCAGTTAAAACATATATTACAAATCCTATATAATATATAAATCATAATCAAAAATAAACATAAACCCCGAGCATATTGGCTCCATGCTTTGACTGCCACTACAGTCCAAAATGAAACATATGCCTCAATATTTTATTAGTATTTTATGCATTAAAACTATTGTAATATTTCAATATTACTCAATTAAGTAGCTCTGGCTGCTTCTTTCTCTTGTTGACCATTACATGATTTTGGACTTTTCTCCTACAGCAACCAGCAAGTGTCAAAGGATATAAATTACAGAATTTGCTCCCCTGGAAATGTTTGCTCCCTTAAAATTACTATCTAAAAATAATTTTCTCCCTGTTGAGACTCTTTGAGGCAGAATTGACTTGAAATTAATTTCTTCATCAGATTTTACAGAAAGATAAAATTAACTAGACTATTTAAAACTGTTTTAAAAAGCTAAAATATAAAGCTAATGAAAAGAGAGCACTGGGCTGTTGGATTATTAAGGCTCATCAGAGCATTTTTCTGTAATTTATAATATTCTGGCCATTTTGCCTAGCATTCTCAGTTGTACTTCAGCAAGACATTCTTAACTTTGCATTTTCACCTGATTCTTATAATCTTAAAAGCAAATTACCTCAAACAGGAAACTTTGACATTTAGAAAATCAGACACAGAGAACTGAGTTTTTCCCATAAAATAAAGAATTACGGTAAAGCCCAACTCAAAGCCAGAGCAAAGGGCAAACATCTTTGACCAGCATTCCCTAAGACAAAGCAATATGCACAACACAATGTTCCAAAACAAAAATGCCACAAATAAGCCTTGTCCCCAGAGGATGGCAGAAAGAAGAGACCATATATAACACTTGGATCAATTAACGCACAACAGGTTGGTGATAACAATCCAAGGATAACTCCTGAAAAACCACAAGAGAATGGACCCAGTAGTCCATGCTCACAGCCTGAGGCTTCAGTGTGACCCTCCAGTTGCTGTCTTCCACTTCGCTCCCTGCCGAACTTCAGTTCTCAAGGCAGAGAGACTGGAATCCAAAGCCCCAGTTTCAAAATACTTGACTAACTCCCTTTTGACACACCAAACAAGAGGCAATTCTTATATTCTCTCACTTAAAAAGCTGGGATAAAGCCCACTAAGAGTATTTTTAAGCTCTCATTTTTCTTTGCAGCCCTTACTTTTTGCATGTGCATATGTCCAGCGTTGTGTTGTTAAGTAAACTATGGATTTTTAGATGTGCAACAACAGTGTTTTCCCACTTGCATCTTAAGTGAGGCTGAATGCAAACCAAATCACTGTCAGCTAAGACAAACTATTATTTCATTGAGTGTTATCCAAGGTGTGAACAAACAGACAGAATTCCAGAAAGAAATTATAGACTAGTGAGACCATGTGCCAGTCATATAAAATCTTCCTTCATATTACTGATAGCTAATCCCTACAATCCTCACAATATTGGATGATAGGACCTTTTTGTCAAAACCTTCAAATATAAATTGACAGGACCCGGGAGACAAAAGTAAGTGGTTGTCCTTATTTCACTCAAGCAAAATAAGGGGTCGGGGCAGGAACAAGTGGAGAGCTTTCCATTAGCTGTCAAAATAAAGCTGGGATAAAACAGAGATCAGGCATGGAAAAAACTTCTGTCAACATAGTTAAATTTAAGCAATATGAAGGCACCTAAAATAAAGGCTTCCTACTGACTCTAACTAAAAGTAATGGCTTGTATTACATACAAACATCCACTACAAGAATCCTGACAGGAAATTCTTATGGTTATGCACATATAAGCTAATAATATTCCTTTTGCCATGATCATAAAAGATTCAATTCCGGATGGGAAATGATGAGACTAAAGAGACTTGACCTTGAAAAGGAAAATTGACTAAATTTAAATATTTTTCCTTATTCACAATGGAAAAAACATGAAGTAGTGGGAGAAGTATTTAATTCTCAGAGTCCATTTGAAGGTCTACTAAAAAATAAATCACTGGGACTCATTAGAATGTCTCTCGAGCCATATATTTTGGGAAAACACAAGGAGAAATAGTATTTTAGAGAAAAGACATCTGTAAATGTCAAAGAGATTCAGAGTTAAGTCAAGATGATTAGATATAAGGTAATACAGCAAATCACACCACCATCATTCAACTCAATCAAGGAATTGAGCACAGGACAGTTAGTGGCAGATTAGACAAATTTGTTAATGTTAGAACAATCTAAACTTCTCAGCCATAGTACTTCATGTCTGATTAAATTTGAATGATTTCAGCTTTCATTGTTGAGGACCTAATTACACTAGGATGTCATTAGCCTTTCTGAAGAGCATATAAAGAGCTAACTGCCGTAATAAAAACCACTGTGAAAAGATTCCCCTGGTTAGCCATTTAATGCAATGAGACTCTGGTGTTTCTGATTTGATAAGACTTCAGCAGTCACTGCAAAAACTGCTTTAGATCAAAAAAAGAAGCTGCATTTCTGGTCTTCACCAACACTTTTAATTTCTTCATCCATGCCTAACTGTTGACGTAAAATCCTTTCTTATTATATACACTACATAAATAAAGAAATAAAATACAATTTGTGTGCAATGATAAAAGACTTTATCCCAGCTTTATGACCAGATCACAAGTAGATTAATAAATTATGTTCATCGATATTTTTTGTGAAATTTTGAGATGAGAGGATATCTTTATCTTCATTTCTATGTGGCTGAATGACAGTGCTTAGCCAAATTGCTACTCTATAACCACAAGAATCCTCAAGCACTAAAACCACTCAGGTGGACAAAAATTAATACTTCTTCAGATAAACTAGTTTTCAAAACTCATTTCAAAGAATACGCAGCTAATTATCAGAAGGGGTTCATTTGCAGTGAGGAAAGGGGACCAGATGATAGAGGATAAAAAATCCAGCCATTTCCTAGAGTGCAGAAAATGTGTCCATGTTAGAGGAAAAAAAAAAATATTATAGCTGTAGTAACAAGCTTGAAAAGGAACTTTGGATTTGGGTTTGGTTGACTTTTGATAAAGTGTCATTCTTACACAGAGATGAGGTAGAATTTATGGTGCAGGATAAAGTTACTAAACTGGCCTAGACAGATTACTGTGTCAAAACAGTTGTAATGCTGTGAGATGTATTCCAGCTTATTTTAAGTCCTTGTTTAATATCACTTGTTGAAGGGCAGCACTTACTCTAGTGCTGAAGTACAGCACTTACTGTACACTTACTATTGCTAAGCAGATAACCATGTTTGCTCTGCCGGTGCATCACCACTTCAGAGGATTCATGTCTCTAAGGCTTGCTGCTTGTCTGTGCCCTGCAGAAGACTATGCAAGTCTGAAGAAATACAATCATCAATTGCAGCATTTTGAAAAAATCCTGTGGATTACGAAATACATTCAGAAATGGTAAGACGTAATAAAACATTCTTGACAATAAATTAATTTAAGCGAGACTTTTCTGCATTTTACTACTGTGTCTGTTGTGGTATGGTAAGTTTTCTTTGATCTACTGACTTACAAATGCAAGTCAGCTGAAAGGTTTGTAATAGTGCAGATAAGTCACAATATGAGACAGGAACAACAGTGAGACAGGGGTAACAGGGTAGATAGAATGATTAAAGTCATCACAGAGCACCTTCAGAAGCCTACAGAACATCCTGAAGGTGACCATGGAGCCACTAAATACCACCTAATGTAGCGCTGAGCCGAGATGTACCAGACCAAGTATCTTCCCCTTCAAACCTTCCATGTCCATCAGTGGCAAATGGCCAGATTGGCCAAGGTAGGGAAGAGGTCCCATGCCTTTGTAGGGCACAAGGTGGGGACTGTTTAAGTCAAAAGGTGTGAGAAAAAGCTTAGCAAGAGTCTCAATACAAAGTTTTGGAATCTGGTATACTTCTTGTACCTGTATTATATCAATGCAGTGGACTGAGAGGATGTATTTTACATAACATTTGTCAGGATTGTTAGCTGCCAAAAGTGATTTTTGGTTGGTTGGTGGGTTGGTTTTTTAACTAGCCTTAAGCATAAATAGAGGATCTATTCAGACACTTTGTCATCTATTGCCAGTGTTTCGGAATTCCAGTGACAGATTGAGGGGTAAATAGTCACAGAACTACAACTGCTTTGATACATGTACATAATCACAGATAGTCAAGATAGGGAGCACAGACTATTTTTGAAGGAAATGTTGATTTAAACTAATGTTGATAATTTAAGTGTTCATCTTAGAACAGTATCATAAGAATGATACTTTTTCAAAAGTCACCCAAATGCAGAATCAAATATATTTGCTCATATATCTCATATATCTATGCCATATTTTTTAAGAAAATTAAAGAGTTAGGCACATATTTGACCTCTTTTTTTTTTTTTTTAATCGAGAAAAGGACTGCTCTTATCGGTTTTCTGAATAAAGCTAAATCTGCAAAATACCAATTAAATCAAATTTCCACAATCCCAGGACCTCAGAGTGGATTTATATGCCAAAGAAAGTTTTTTATACGTTTTTTTGGGTTTTGGCTTGGTGATTGTGGGTGATATTTCGTCTGCAGGAAAGATAAAAAACTATGAGGTTTAATAGCAACTAGTGGCCCAAGTTCAAAATAATAGAGTACATTTAGGTCAAGCTAAGCTTGGCTGGTTTTGGCTGATTACAAGTTTTACCCAGCCTGAAATGAGAACTCCTTGCTCCGCTTTGTATCTCTGACATTCCCAACTGTATCAATAGTTGGTTACATACGCAACTTTTACATACACAACTGACAGACTCCATAGGATTTAGATCTACAGCTTCCTCAGTTTTCCCAACAGCTCTTATTCTGTATGACTAAAAGGAAAATGCTAAAATTATGAGATGAGTGAGCTATTCTCAAATTACAGAATGAAAATGCAGATCCCAGTGTCTGCAATGATTGTGGTACCATCTAGTGGAATAACAATAGCTGTACACACAGTAACAGCAACATATAGGTCAAAGGGTATAAGGAGAATTTGAATCTCTAACTGTGCCAGTGTATCCATCCAGCAAGGAAAAGTACACAGCACATGAAAATTTTGGAAGCTCCATGGGGTCTCTAACAGTAGTTCTGTTATAGCAGTGAATTGGTGGCACCTGAAAGAAGAATGGTTTCCATACCAAAGTGGTGGTAAGTACCAATAGAGTTCCAAGGAAGGGAGGGGAGAATGATCATCCTCACTGGAATGACAACCTGCTCTGCTGGCTCAGTATCAGAAGTTTTAAGACCTATAAGGCACTATTTGAAACAGATTGAAAGTGAAAACTGAATTGAATACAGCTCAACGTGGAGTACGTGGGAGAGGATTGTGCCAAGCTGATCTGGTAACTGGACTTCCAGGGGGAAAAAAACCAACAACTGAAAACAAAAAGCAAAACCAAAAAAACCACCCAAAAATATATTAAATCAAACACTGGAGTACAATTATGGAAAGTAACCAAATAGATATAAACCAGTCAGGAGCGCATCATGAGCTGCAAATGTGTCTAAACCTCCAAGGCCTGGGATTGAAGACAGCCTTCCTGTAGAGTGGAATGAGAAACAATCTAACTAGCTCTAAAATGCTCACATAATATATCTGTCCACAAGTGACGGAGGTTGGAGCTGCTGATCCAGGAAGTCTCTTCTCTTTTTGTCATATTTCCAGATCTTTCATTTTCATTCTAGATTTGCCATGAATCTCTAAGCAACACCTTGGAAGGAATAATTCCAATTGCAGAACCTGTATCTGAACTGGTCCTACATTGAGTATATAAATCCCTGCTTCTTCTTATTAATTTTCAAGCAACTAGCTCTTTTTATAATGTGTTTGATTTTCTCTCTGCTGGAATTGTTTTTCAGTATGGTGATGCACTATCTCTCCGCAGGTTTAATTTCCCAATCTAAAGGAAACGTCCGAGTCTGACCATCCAGGAGGCACTTCGGGGTCACACTTGCACCACCTAGACACTTTACTGGGACCGAGGCCCCTACACCACGTGTGGCTCCAGTGACCCAACAGGTGCCCCTATTACTCCCTACTCACTTCACTCTCACAGTCAGATCAGGTTTCCTTACTGGCTAGACCTCAGGTTTCCCATAGCAGAGTCTCAGATGTAGTTAAAATAATTTAATCATGGTGCAAAAAAGAATAACTCAAGTTGCCTCGAACAAAGGACTACTTCGGCTTTTACTCCCTCACAGTCTGTGTGCTCCATGGTCCAGGCTCTTCCTGCTGAGCCCTCAGATTCTGCCGTATTTTTTGAGTGTCTGGTGCCCTAGCTGGGACACAGGTCCCCAGGACCTCTCTTGTGCATGTTTCAGCTGTTCACAGCCTCTTGCCTCTGGCTCCTGCCATGCAGAGCTCACCCTGCAGCTCTACAGCAGCTGCACTCAGAGCTAATTTCACTCATTTCTTTCTCATATGGAGCTTCATGCTTGTGTGATACAGAAATGAGTTGTATTAAAATGATAGGTTACCACTAATCTGTCTTTGTGATTTTCTTGTCCATGTTAGCAATAAAATTCTTCTTACAGATTGTGATCAAAACAGGGAGGCAATTATCTCAGATTACTCGTGTGTCATCATTATAGAATGTTCTAAAGGACAGCAACTTAATAACCTCTGGAGCTCTGGCAAGATAGGTTTGTACAAAAGGACACAGAAAAATGTCTCCTTTCCTGATCTCCTATGAAGATTAGCTATGCAACCTGGAAAGAAATATTTGCATTTCTCATTACAACAGGTTATTTATAAAATAATCAAATAAAAGCATAGGTTTGAATACTCATGGATTCTTTTGTATACATTAATTGGTACATAGAAATGTCAGGCTCAGAGTTTACCTGGTTTTAGCACAGCAGTGGGAGCTGTCTGCAGCAGCACACAGAAGTGCGCCTTGACAGCCCCTCCTGAAGATGTAAAATGTCAAAACGTGGCTCCCATCCCTTCTCTGGGGAGCATTGTTTGAATCTGTGGAATACAGAATACGATCAGCTGTGTCAAGCTGCAGGAATGTCCTCCTTTGCAATACATTTCTCTGTGTCTCCTGGCTGTGCCTCCTTTTGCAGTAGCGTGGCAATACCCACAGAGGGTACTCACGGATAACCCAGAAGGTAACTATGCCAGGACTGGGGTCCTGCTTCTCGCCTATCTGAAGAAGCCATGGGAATTTTACTGCAGTTTGCAGTCTGTAAATTTGCTTTGAGGAGGATTAATCACACTTATCAGTACTCGTCAAGATTTTTAATTCTCGACTTACAATAGTCTCCCCTAATCAAAAAATACCTAGATTGGAAATGTTGTTGCTGTAACTTACTTACACAGAACTAAGTGGATTGAGACTTGCTCATGCACCTTGTATCCCCTCCAGCTCCTTGCATCACCTTCTCCAAATGAGCCAAGTGCTGAATCTTTTCAAATGAGATCCTGAGCCACCTACATCTCAGAGCATTAAACAGAAAAGAAACTTAACAGGCTGTTGTGCCAAGCCCAAGACATGTTTTCAACCTTCCACTTTCCCCAGAATCTCCAGAGCACAAACTGATTTTTGAATCTCCAAAACCTCTTAGTAACTATTACAGCATAACAAGGGGAATGAATTTCAGAGGCTTTGCCAGGTAGTCTTTGAACATATACTTGTATATATTTTTTTTAATGTGGTTCTGTGAAAAGCAACAAAACCTCTCTAGTCTGTGTCCTCTGGCTCCTGGCTGATTCAACCAGGATACTAGAATCTCTTCTCTGTTTTTCTGCACAGCCTGTAGGTTCTCCTTCTCCGTTCGAGCAAGGAAAGCTTGCTGCAGCCTGCTACAAACAGCTTCCAAAGTGATTTCTGCTACTCTGGAACAAATTAATGGAGATAATATGAAACAGTAAGTTGCTTCAGCTCAAATACTCTATCCAGAATAGAGAGCCTTTTGACCAAAGCTGTTCCTTATTTCTTCTACGAAGAATCTATGAAATCTTACGTCCATATAGAAAAAAAAATTGTTGACTGAATTCACAACAAGCATTAAATAGTTCATAGTTGCAGACCCGAACCTCACTACATCAATTAATTTGTTCACAATGGCTACTACTATACACGACTTTAACAGGGTCACTTCCCTATCCATTCCCAGTGAACCTGCTGAAGCAAAGCTTCCAAACTGCAGACAGCTTTACAGGCATGGAAAAAGAGTGGATCAAACACACTTGCCTTTCCTCAGGCATTCCTTTTGCATGGAACAGCTAGGATGTCAGCGTCTGGGTGGCATATCCCATGCTTTTCTTTTGCTGCAAAAGAATGAATGTCAAAATGAAATAGATAGAAGATATTTATATAATTATCCAAAATCCAACTTCTTGAATAAGTAACACCCTACCTTCAGCATAACATAGTCTAGTTATTTCTCAGATGCTAACAACCCCAACCATTAACCTTTCTATCCTTAAAAAATCAAGGTCTCAATCTGTATAAATCATGCTCTTGAGTTTAATCACCTGGGAAAACAACACGGTTAGTGGAGCCTTTGTATTTTTATTAAAGGGAAAAAAGATATCCCTACCTGCAGCAGTTGGAATCTTTAAATTAATTATTTCACATGTACCACTGTGGGCCAGACTTGTAAGAATATTTAGGTACTGTGGGAAAGCCTTCAAAATAACAGAAACTACTGTAGTTGCCTAAAGGTATACACAATGAAATGTACCAGAACTCTCAAAAACCTTCAGATAATTGAGCATCCCCCTACACCATTCTCACAGACAGTTTAAGGGCTGCAAAAGTGGGGGAGGAAGTAGAGAGGTAGTCTATCTCAGCCTTCCCAGTAAGCAGACAGAAAAGGACATTGCAGGGTATCGTTGGCCTTCAAACACCCATGTTTTGTCTGGGAAGGACTGATAGATGTAGCACCCATGACCTCTCCCGCACATTGCTTCAGGCTGGAGGAACAAGGAGTGCTGGGTCAATGTGGTGTTGCTGGGTCAGTGTGGTACTTGCTGGTTTGAAGGCATCACAGAATGAAGTACAGAGGTTAATGTGGACATGGAGGCCGCAGACACACCATGCAGGGAAACTTGTCTGCCACTGAATTATGCAGCTATCAGATGTTACAAGGTTTCTTGTCTACTCTCCACAGGCACTTTTGTGGTCAGCATCTTTTCACTGCAAAGGCAAGGACAGGGAGTGATGCTTGAACTCCCACCCTGAGTGCAAGCATCCAGACAATTTAGGCTCAGCCCATCATTAGCACAATGGACAAAGAACTGAAATGTCCCATTTGGTGACAAGTGACTGCTGCTGAGAAACTGGATATCCCCTAAATCAGTAGTTCTAAGTGTTTACCAAATATGCAGAGCAGACAGCTGGAGTTTGTAGACAGGAGAGTGATGTGGGTGTACATACAGGTGCTTCTCCTTAAAGGTCAGCGGCAAGCAGATAAGCTCAGCAAGCCACACTCTCGGTTGAAAATAAAACAGTAGAACAAAGAAAGCTATTCTTGTAATATCAGCACTGATTTCTAGTGGAATAGTCAAATACTTTGATTTTATAACTAGATTACTTGACTTTTGAAGCTCCCAGTGATGCCATGAAGATTTTTGCCTTTTCTTTTATACTCCTGTTATACCTTTTTACAACTTCTGTATTCCTAGTGCTTTTTGCCTACATTCTTGGACTTGTTTGTCAAGCTAAGAGACTAAACATTTTAGAAGCTTTGTAGCTAGGGACCAGTGTGCCCCAGACCCCAAGGTCCTCTCCAGAACACATCCTGTAAACCAAGATAGAACCATGCAGGGGAAGGTTCCTTGGGGAGGGGGACTCACTTGAGCCTCTCAATGGGGAATCTTTGATAGATATGCTAATTAGTAAAACCTATAATGTTATACCCGATGTTGGGGGGCGGGGAGACTCGGCGGGGTGCATCTCGATGTGTATGACCTGGACGTGTGCACCTAAGGATCCTTAAAAATAAATACCAAGGTAAAATCCCTTTTCCCCTTCTAACTGTGTATGACTCTTGATTTTAAGACCAGGAAAAGGCATCATCAGGAGATCCCACATCTTGCAGCTGGCTGTGTCTACATAAACACATTATTATCCTCTTGGTAGAGTCCCCTAAGTGACTCCTATATCCACACAGGACATAATGGCCTGACTTCCACTTGCACATACTTCCCAGTTCCTTTTTAAGCAGCTGTGTTAACATGATGAAGGTTAGCTAATAGAGAAACTACTACTAATTTTCAAGTCTAGACTCCTTTAAAATTAAAGCAAAACCACTCTTCCTGCGAGAAGTTGAAGGTTCTTGCAAGTCAGGCGCAAAGATAGCATTGAGGATGGTTTTGCAATCTTAAGGAAAGGCTGGAAACTCAGAGCTCAGGCAGGCCAGGTCCTCAGTGATGTCTCTTTTCACGACAGAATCAACACCTGTTAGAATCAAGTCTGGCCTTCAAATTTGTGCCATCTCACAGGCCCTATACATCACCGAAAATTTTTACTTTAGCCCTAACTATGTCTTATGGGAGCAGTCAGCGGCCAAGTCAGTGGTCACAGTCATTGACTGAAAATTTGGGAATAAGCACTGAACCCAAGGTTTGCCTACCAATCTGATAAAGCCAAAGAGTGAACATAGTCTTGTTCTCTGCCACAGTTCATGCGAATGATCAAAAGCAAATGATCAAGTTGAAAAAATTCTCATGAGATCCACATATCTAAAATATGTACAGAAACAGAATGGCAGGGACTTTGAAATACACTGGTGCTGCATATTGTCATGTCACGTCACACAAACTATTGAGATCCAGTTTGAACATGTGGATAGTATGGTGAGTTAGGAACTGGCTGCACTGCTGGGGCCAGAGGTTTATGGTGGTGATCAACAGTAAAACCGGGTGCCCAGGCAGGAGTTGAGTTCCTCAGCATTTGATACTGTTCAGCATTTTTCCTAATGAGCTGGACTGTGGGATAAAGAGCTGTGTCAGACATGCTCACAGTGTATTAGAAAGAGCAGTTAAGACACTGGAGGAAAGGATTTCTACTCAGAGGGACCCTGACAGGTAGGAAGGAGCAGCTGACGAAAACCTCATGAGGTTCAATGAAGTGAAACACAAAGTCTTGCAGCCAAGATGCAATAGCCCACACAGTGGCATGGGAGAGGAGCTGCCTGGGTGGAAAAGAGGTTCTCAGGGAGTTGTTTCAGTGGTGTGCCCTCACAGTGAAGAAGGCTGACTGCAGACTGGGCTGTCTGAGCAAACACACAATTAGCAGGATGAGGAGGAGACTGGTCTCCTTATTCAGGCAACACTGCTGCACTAATGAGCCCAAAACTAGAGGAAGCACAAGACAGACATTGACAGCTTGGAGCAAGTCTAGAAAACAGATTCAAGATGGTTGGGGCTTAGAACATATGTCATACAAAGAGAGGCTGAAGGAGGTGTGTTTGATGTCCAGCTGTGAGAAAATTCAGTCTGGCTCTTCACACTCAGTACAAGTCCCTAATGGGAAGGCACAGAGAAGGTGGGGTTTGACTGTTCTCAGGGATGGAATAAAAAGCAAAGGTTGCAAGTAAATGTGAATTCTGGTTTTACATTACATGTAAGGTACTGGCACTTTTGATCTCATTGGGACCAATTTTTCTTATTGTGTTTCTTCAAAATTAGCAACAAAATTTATATTACGAAGATGCCACTCAGCAAGAGTAAGACAATCAGAGCCTGATCCTAGATTGAGGAATGTTATTTGTTGTAACTACAGTTAGCTTATTTCTTTATGAAGCATGAAATCAAGAAAGAACAGTTTCATGCAAGCTCATTATAACATTCACATAGGAAGGACAACTTAGTCCAGTTGGATTTATGAAGTTATCACAGTTTAATTAAGCTCTGTTCAGATGTAACTATTACTAAACCAAATTAAAGGGTAAATCCCAAATAATTTTTTCCCTAAAAATTATGCATTCCTTCTGCAAGAAAAGCCTTGTTAAACAATAATAGGCCCACGTATAGCGATTACATCTGTACTACAAGGATGCTATTACTTTGTGAAACAAAGCAGAAAATCCTGCTTTTAAAGCTATATCACATATGCACAGAGAACAAAACAGTGATGACCTTTAATATATCTGTTCAAAAATAACCACCAAGACCAAGAAAACACTGCTGAACTGTCTTACTAGACACTCCCATGAACTCCTCCTCCATTAACAGAAGCAAACAGGAAGCACATCTTCAACCCTTTGGCTCTCTTCACAACTGTAGAGATGTCTGAGGTACCCCTGGCACATAGTGAAATGAGGTTTTGATCCTCAGCACTAGCTCTGATCATGGATTTACTCTAACATCCTCTGTTAGTGGATGTTATGTGATCCATTAGACTTACATTTCTCTCCCTCACAGCTAATACATGCCCCAAAGAGCTTCCTCCTGAAAATAACAGATCTTTCCATTCAACAACACATACACAGAGAAGAGTGTTGTACTTCTGTATTGAATAAATACCTTCCTTAAATGCTGTTAACATGCACAAGGTGTTTCACATCCAGTTCCTTCTCCTTTGCATTTATGCAGGAGCAGTGAACAACACACCATGCATGTGGTCTGTGCTGCTGACCAGAAAGACATTTTTGTTTCACTGCTACTGGCTGCTGCAGTCAGAGTGTTTCAGAACTTCTGCGTGCTGTTCCATAAAAGACAAAGCAAGCTGTAGTCATTCCCACTACGTGCACACACACATTCTGCTTCCCCCGGCCTGCAGAGTCTGCACAATACCACAGGAGTATCTCTTCCCCCTGTTCACCACCAACTTCAGAATCCCTGCTGCAGGATAGTAAAAGTTCCATCTTTGTATGCATTTAATTTTTAACATACACATGATTTTTCATGCATCAAACCAAAGACAATTTCCTTCATGAGAGGTTTGGGTGAAGAATTTAAGTTCTGTTGCAATAGTGCTTATACCTACATTCATAACACATCTAGAAAGAGTTTTGAATTCAATATCAGCCCCTATGAAATGAGCCTATGGAGGAAATCAAGAAGCCCAAGAGCTTTGACTGACCGTGCCTACAAGCAGGAAGAGAGGAACTCCTCTTCCCCAAAGTGTCAAACCTCCTCAATACATAGCATATTCCATATGTGGTGTCCTATGCTTAGTAAAGTAATATAAAACAAGTAATATAAAACTGTAAAAGCAGAGCCTTTTTATGTATCAGTAAGAAATGTAAAGCATAGCTAGATTTTCTGTTAAAGCAAAAGTACAAATGTTACTTTCTCAGTGGTTTCTCAAAGAAAATGCAGTTATTGGTGCCCTCCACCAGCTCCCTACAATAAAGTCAGCTTCTCACTCTCTGGTTTATTCAAAAACAGTGATTCCTTAGCTCTCATTTGGAGTAACACTTGAAAATATCCATTTAACAGGAAGAGATTTGAAACACGACCAGGCACACATTCAAGAGGGAAAAGACTATTATTAATTCCAAGTCATCAGTCTGCCTATTTTAAGTCTGCCTATGTTTGTCTCCTTGTTACTATAACAAAATTTTGTTTTCACTAGGGGTCTCTGCTCTATCTACTCCAGGCATAAATTGGAAGTTTTATTTACCAGGAAGGAAGGAAGCTTCATCTTTATACCAGCTGAATATTTGCTACCATAAATGAAAATATATAGAGGTCAGGCATGGGCATATGTAGCTTCCCTACCTGTACTCAATCTCTCATGGACTCACTCATGCAACAGGGTCATTTCTACTGTAACATAAATGAGGAGAAATATCCTTATTTTAGGGGAACTACTCCAGAAAAGGATAGATAGCAGGGATGCTTTTTCTAGGTAGGTAGAAAGGGTGGCTTTTGGACTATTTCCACTTTTGTAAATAAAGAAATAACATCTAGTATAGGCAGAAGAACTTGCAAGTACATATGAACAAACATAAAAGAACTGAAATATCAAGAACAAGAATGAGAAAAACAATCTGTTCCTAAAACCACTCTGAGAATCAGGGAAATTCAAAATACAAATTTAGAAAAAGAAATTTAAGCTAGTTGGTAGTACTCAACTGCAGCGGTATGACTCGTATGACTGGATATTAAACTCATTGGTTACAGACTATTTAGGAAAGACAGTAGGGATATTACATGGTTTAGAGCTGCAGAGAGTTCAGAAAGACAGAACGTTGTTTGTATACTAATTCACGTACTAAATTATAAACCACAAAATGGGATAATCCTAAGACAGTATAATAGGCTATTGAATAGCCTGAGGAAATAAAGTAGTAATCCCCTTCCTTGTTAAAATGTTGAGGAAAAATGTGTTCATCTACAGACTGTCAATTTAGGAGGTTTTGGTGCTCTACAAGTACAAATACAAGTAAATCAAGTAGATGTAATAACACTGATGTTTTCCCCATGTGGAAATAGAATACAGTTATGATTAAGATACGTACTGGGCGCTTTAAAAGATCCAGTCTCTCAAAGCTGAACACAAAAATCGAACAGAAAAAGATATTTAAGTACAAAGAACAGTTAGGAATTACCTCTGCTGCTGCATGGTCTTTCCACCAACCAAGTTCTTGAATTAGTTGGGCATGCTTCACCCAGATGTCTACTCCACCTACTCTATATATTACAGGCAGTGCAGCTTCTGCCAGTCTGATAAGTATGGAAATTCTTTCTTAACTCGCCACCTGGAGGACAAATTAATTTTTAGTACTTGAGAAGATACTAAACATCTATAAGGTCTATAATAATAACTGCACCTTGCCAAATATAACTCCTGTAGTTGCAGTCATTTAGTAAGTATTTAGATGATGGCATTCTTTGCCTCTTTCTGCAGCTCATAAACAACGAAGAAAAATTGTCTCCTACATCCCAGGGTGATCAGTAGAAATCCTGTAGAAATCCTTGGAGTGATATAATTTGCATTAATAACCAGAATGAATGCTGATCAGGAATCCTCCAAACCTTCCTTGGGATGCCAGAAGAAATGTGATAAGGACTTGAAATTGGTCAAATAAGGCTTTTGTAAATGTTCCAAACTGATAATGATTACTGAAGCTATCTGTAATTATAAAAAACAACATCAAGAGGAATGAAGCCATTTATAATGGCTGAGTATGTATGTGGTATGGAAAAGACTTGGCCACTAGAAAGGATAATATTGGATAAATACACTGATAAAGGAAGGCGGAAGTTAAAGAAGTCAGTGAAATTCCATGGCCATTAAAGATAAAAGGATAGAATTACTTGGGACTTGTCACAGAAAAAAATTTTTAGCCAGTAGTTATTAGTTTGGTAAAACTATTGAGCATTCACTATTGGTGATAGCCAGCAACAGAATAATTTATACATCAATGTTTAAATTCAGCATCTTTTGCATTGAGCTTGGAGTGAAGGTGAACTTGGAATAAGATCATATTCCAGTGAAAATGGCATAATTTTTGTTCAAAAGATGATCTTATACACTCTGCAAATTGCATTTTTGTGAACTTCCAAAATGTCAAGCTAACAGAAACCACAGATAAGATCAAGGAAAGTCTGTTCCATCAGGAAAGCATTGCAAGGTTATAACACAATGAATGCAAAAAATCTTGGCTTTGAAAAACTTGGGTAGCTGATATATCAGAAAAAGTATCAGAGAAGGGGAAATGGGTGTTTCTAAATGCAATTAGTCCTTGCTGAGGAAAATATAAAAATTGCTAGCAATATCTAGCATTTATCAGTATAATTCATTAGAGGTGTAAATGTGAGGAGAACTGATCAGTTATACAGGCTGGCTGTGTGACTTCCTAAGGTACATTTGTTTCAGCAGCATCGCTTTAACACAGCTAAATTCTGTGCAAGATACCTAGAAACACAGCTGCCAGGTGCACTGCTAGGGTAGGAGATTGTATCCTGGAAAGCAGCAACACTGGAAAGCGTACTGGAACTTTGATGCCTGTGCAAGAAGCTAAATGCAATTCACAGATGCATTAGCGGGAAACCTGAAGGTGAGAGTAGGGAAGTAATTTAATACAGAAATTACAGAGCCCCTCACTGCAATAATCTTACCAGATCTGGTGTCAACATTTTCTTTTAAAAAGGAAGCTGACAACTTTGAAAATTCACAGAGAGGTCTGCAATAGTGATTCAATGAATTACAATAAGAGACTGAGAAAGCTCAATTTATTTTGTTTGTTCAAAAGATGTTGTAAAATAGGTGGGGAAGAAAAATTTCCAGTAAGATCAGAGCATGTGAGAGCATGGTACATCATGAAATACACAGTCTGGCCAGGCTTATAGCACATGACAAAATTACTTGAACTCCAGACTTGTGAAAACAAGACTTCTGAACCATGTATTGCTTCATAATTTCTGTTGGCAACTCAAAATCAACTATGAATTTTTGGCTGGAACTAATCAGGAGGCAAATTCTTCAAGTCCCTTTAAGTATCAACAGAAGATCCTTCTGACAGAAAGTGACTCTGTAGTTCAGGGAAAAAAAAAGATTATCCTTTGATTTTAAAGGGAAGAATATTTTTTTCTTTTGGCCTCGGTTTTAAAATACACGAAATTCTACCAACCCTCTACCTTTTGAAAAGTTCCCTGTCACACATCTTGAGAAATGGAAGAGAATTTTAGTAAACAGCTGGCGCATAACAAATCAATTTATACTCTGATAGTATATTATCTTTCTATTAAATTCAGAACTTTAATTTCTAAATACAAAGCTCCATATTACCTTAGTTAAAGAGAAGTAGTTACTAGAGCTTGTCTTCTGATCCTTCAGGACATGCCATTAGTAGATGAAAAAAGCACGTTTGCTTACCAAGTGAGTCCTGCTACCTTTCCTGTAATGATGAAATTGTCCCACCCTACCTGTACCATTACTTCACTAGTTTTGGTGAGCTAAATTTACCTCCATTGTTAAAAATGTCTTAATTTTCCCTGGAGTGGAATTAAAATGCCTATAGCAAAATAATTGCAAAAGCGTGCAAGAAGAATATGAAGTCATTCTTTAGAACTTGTAAAGGAGCCCTAGGATCTTGGATTTGCAGTCAGATGCCTGGAAACATAAGTAATCATAATCCACAGGGGGAAAACAGGAGAAAGCAGTCTTTTGTGGATGTCACAAAGGAAAACCTTGTAAGAAATACTTTCTTTCATGTTTTTTCCACTCTCAGGATCTGAAAGCTAAGTCAGGAATTAATGGTTTGAATTCGCTTATGTATGTCAGCAGCTGCTCATTTAATAATCACTTTCACAAAGCAATAAAAGAGTAGTGATAACATATTCTCAGAACAACAAATTAGCTTATACCAGAATTTTTATTTATTGGAGACCTTTGTTGTTCACAACAGAAATATTGACCCATACAGTTGATTTTTTTCAATATAGAGAAGATGCACTTCTTTGTAACAACACGTGATGTCATTTAAAAATACATATGTATGATGAATGGACCATGTCTCTGCATACAAAGTATCCATGTTTTTTTAAGACAAAATCTGAATTGACATTGCCACTGATTTTCTTTCAACAATAAGGCAGCCTGCTTCATGTGGCACAGCATATGAAGTTAGTGATGGTGAGTCAAAGTCTTGTGTCAGGTACAGCAGCATAAATTCTGGATTGTTTCAGTTACAAGTCAGAGTAATTGAGAGCAGTGTTCAGCTTATCATGCCTCTGTTTCTGAGAACTTCCTGTATCTCATGAGCCTTTGAAAACTGCTTGAGTTGTTTTCTTAAGGAAATGTTACTGTAGAAATGTAAGTCTATGAAGGCATATTAGCTGTGTCCTTGTGAGGGACTGCACAAACAAAAGAACATAAATTCTTCCTGAAAATTGTATCTTGTTGGAATCAAATGTCTGATACTACAGAACGCTTTCTGTGGTGACTTTAAACTGTGACTTATTTCTGTTTTTGTTGAAAATTCCAGATTTTCTGTTTAACTATTTTTCATTCTCTATTATAGTGAAGTGTCTTGATTAACAGCTTGTTATCATATTTATCACAGTTTATCTTTTGTCCTTTCTTGCTTCTTCTAAAGCATACTGTTTTAGATAAGCTGAAAGGGAAGAAGACATATTAAAAAAAAAAAAAATTGAAGATGAAAATGCTCATTAGTAATATTTTAAAGTGAGATAACAGGATGGTTTTCCTCTGTAGGAAATACCATAAAAGAATCTATAAAAAATTATCCGCTGAGAGTGCAATCACATGATTCCCATGGGGAAGGAAAAGGCCTGGTTGTTTAAGGTCACAGTTCAAGGGACAGAGTAGTGCATTTCTGTATCCCATCAAATCTGAGAGCTTGAATTGTACTTATAAGACACTCTAAACTTATACCACAATAATAAGGTGTGGCTGCATGGTTGGGCCACAAGACTAAGATAAAGTACCAAGCATTTTGTATGTCAAATTGCTTCTGGGGAAAACAAATTATCAATAATATATAATATTATTGATATATTTATATTGATATAATTGATATATTGATTATTTAATATCGTGTAATATTTTTTCCCAAATTTCAGCTGAAATATATTATTGTAAGGAGTAATGTTTGTGCAACTGGCTGTGATAGCACTCTCAGAGACATTTATCTCCACTTTTCCAAATGGAGCATGGCAAGAAAATAGTTTCAAGTGTCAGCATTACAAAAACTTGAAGAACTCTTCTTTTTAAATAGTAGCATTCTGTAAAAGAATTGGGAAAAACAGGGAAGTTATTTCACATAATTTCCTCCATATGGATTTTAGATGACACTGAAGCTTCATTTAACTATGTATTATAAAATTAAAACTGAGGACAATGTAGTGTTTCTCATCAGTTGTTTAATAGCATAGAACTTCTACTTGAATAACAAAGTAAAGTCATGACAGTATGTTCCCTATGAAATCTGGTAAACAAGAATTAACATCTCCACTGAAAATACACCAATAGATCGTGTTCAGCAGATTCATGGCTGGTGGGCTGGAGCTCATTTGCTATGGAGGCCTCTGGCACACATTTTCCCAGAACAAAGTCCCATGATGATTATTTCTGGAACTTTTCAAAGAGAATGTGAAGGCCTGGGGAGACCTCCGTTCCCTGTGTCACCTTGAAAAGTCTCACAGCACTCATAATCTCAGAGCAAAGACAACTCTGAAAGATGAAGTTCAATTCATGCTTATTCTCTTAACCTGATACAAATTCCTACCTAATCCAAAAGAAAAATTATTTCTTTGATTATAGTTCCTTTCTTGGCAATGTAAAATATTTATCAAGGCCTCTCAGAGCAAAGGAAACTCAAGAGTAACCAGTGAAGTGAGATGGTCCATGCAGGAATAGTTTTAGTCCAGCCAAAGTCTCTCAGCCACTAAATGCCCGTCTCCACAGATGTAAATCTGCAGAGAGCAGTGTCCTTTACCATGCACTCTCACCTTGCTTCTATTTCCTTTGAGTGGCTGTAACAGATTAATGAAGAGAGGAAAGAAAAAACCCATAACTACAACACTGACACCTGGAATGAAGATGTTGAAGGGTCAGTTTGTGATACAACGAAAAAGCTGGAGATCTTGCCTACATAACTAGTGGGTCTGTTCTGACAACAGGTACATTAGTTTGCTGGTTTCAGTTTTGATTTTTGCGTAATTCCTAAATATTTTCTTTCAATATGTTCTGACAGCTCTCTCTGTTCCACACTGTATAAATCCAGTGGTTAAAGTAGCACCCCTTTCTTTAACTTAGAGGAAAGTTGTGATATATTTGTTAGGCAACCATCCTAAATTTTAAGTACAAAGTGGGAGGCCTACCCCAGTCTTCCCCACTGAAGGGACAGAAAAATAATAGGGTGAAGCAAGCACAAATGAAATTCAGAAGGGGTATGAGAGAAGAAAATGGAAATACCAGTCGGAAAAACTCAAGTACCCCCATTCTTGTGGAAGACTCGGCTGTCAACACTGCAAGGTAACAACTGACTCCATGGTGACATTGACACTCGTGCACTTACACACATAACTGATGAGCTGACCCAGTGGGCATAGGGGAAAGGTATTAACATAGGGAAAGAATGGTGTATAGAAGACCATGTTCATTCCTTCTTTCCAGCATCTGAATCTGGCCTTTAAGCTCAGTCTTTGCCTCTGTCTTTGCCTCTGACCTTTGAGACTCCAATCACAACTTCTTAACTGAAGGAAAAAGAAAATCATTAAGAGAAAATATTTTTAACAGTGATCTGAGGAACACAACACCACCAATGAGTAAGGACCTATCTAAAAAAAAAATAATCAAACATCCTAGAATAACTTCCAGACTGTTCCATTTTACAAATGAGGACTACTGGCACAATGTCTGTATCTCAAGGCATACTGTTTACTAAACACAACTAAATAACCATTGATAACCTCTAGCCTGACAGAATATGAATAGGAAGGCCTATGCTGGAACATTTATTTGATATATTGTTCTGCCTTTTTTTTCTGCAGGCGATATAGGCAGCTTTGCTTATTCTGAAAAGAAAATTTCCAAAAGTCACTCTTGCCCTGCCAGCACAATGTTTATATTCATGCTACAACTTGTTGGCATATAATACTGAGTACTAGGAATGATTATGCAGTACTGCATTTTTTCCTAATGAATGGGGCACATTCACAGAGGATTTGGGACACTTTAATTCGTGTCCCAAAGTTATTTTTAATTTTATTTGTGCAAAATATAGGAAATTTAGTTTTTACGGCAGGATTCTGCTTACCTAACAATAGCCATCTCAAATTAGAAACTTACTATAAACAATTTGTATAATTTTTCCTTATAATCAGTGATATAACCATCTAAAAAGGCATATGAGGTGAATTTTCTTCCAACAGGTCCCATGCATCTTCACTGCAGATAGATGAAGCAACTAGTTCTGAACTGAAGTTAGGTGCGACAGATCCCAGCCAATGGCTGGGTAATCTGTACCAAGAGAAAGCTGCAACACACAAATAATGTTCATAACCTCAGGATAAGATGACTGATTTCCTTTCTTGAGATCCATCAATCTTCGGTGCATAAATTCCTACAGAGTGTCAGAATTTAATTTGGAAAAACTCTTTTTTGAGTTCATGGAGGAGATCCTTCCAAATTCAGCTACTTTTCCAGCAGACTGAAGAAATACAACCATGGAGGTACTAGCATTATATAGAGTGAAATAGCCTATGGAGTCTGTCTGGCACTTCACAACAAAAATAGTGTTTCCATCACTGAGTTTACAAAATACCAATACATTATCTTAAAAAACACAAGGCTAGTCTGGATTCTTTAGCTCCATAAATTACATGAGAGCAATGGGCAATGCTGACTGTTTGATTCTTTCATGGCAGTTTCCCAAAAGAAGTGATACTACATGGGAAATTAGAATATTTGCAGAATAATTGATGTCTAGATGCACAGAGGCAAAGCAAGTAGCCAGTGGTATTCACCCTGCTCTCTCTCCTCTTAGCTGAGTTGAAATGGGCATTTGGATATGAAAACAGAAATAGATAGAACCAATTGGCCCTTTTCATGTTCACAGATAGTGGCACTAAGCCATCATGTATTTTCCTGATAGCCAGAGCCCATTCCGCTGTCATACACTGTTCCTTTACAACCCAAAAGAAGTTGATGACATAAACATATCCTTTTCCTAAACACTTGGGTTGTGTGTGATTTAACCTTTAACTCCCACTTGTTGTTATAGGTTAGATGTCAAATATTTCTTGCAAGCCTTTGGCAAGGGTTTGAATATGTTTTTGTCACTCTTCCCCTAACTAATGTAGGCTGCAGTTGCAGAAGCATCATAGGAAGGTTTCCCTTCCCCCTATCCCTCTGGCCACTTCCTCCAAGCTCAAACAGGAAAGCAGGGACAATGCAGAGGGACCAGCCATGGGCTCACAGTAAATCTGCAATTACTTGAAATGTCAATTCCTGTTTTTGAAACGTACAGAAGAATAAATACCCTTCTGGGCTGTGCTGTGAAGCCAAGGGGCCCTGGCGTGTATGCCTCCAGCACTGCTGGGGCTGGGCGCAGCAGGAACACGGGGACGTGCTGCTTGGCCAAGCACTCCGACGCTTCCAGGGGTTACAATCAATCTTCCCCTAGGGACTTATATATGCTACTTGACCTGTGTAAGTGAGATTTTTTTTCCCCACTAAGACTGCTACTCTTGCCTTAGAAAAGAGGGGTTTGATGTGGAAGGAGTTTTATACATATCAGAGGCCAATTTTCACTGCCAGTCTTTATGGAGCCTAATTTGTCCGAAGTCCTGCCATTCTGTCCTTCAGAAACATTTGTATAACTGTTTTCAGTAGATCCTGCTGAAAAATAACCCACCACACAGTTCTCCCCCTAATGTTTGGGGTGAATTTTTCACCTGTATGCAGTCTTTGGTCAAGACTTGAATGTAGCTTGAATGGACTTGGACATAAGCTGCAGAAAGGGCAGAAATGAGTTAAGTCAACAGTAGCTTAAGAGAAAGCTACTTATGGAACTGTGGTGTTAGTGTAAAGGATATTTCAGCTCTGTAAGCAGTATTCAAGCTGTTGAATAAGAATTTGCAGTAAGTTTTGGCATCACATGAATGCTTTCCCAACCCTATGTGTAGACTGACTTCTGTTCTTTTGGAAAATGAAGAAGAAAGCTCTATGAAATACCTCTCTCCTCTCAGAAACATGGCTTGGTGCACTTCCATGTCTAGCTGCTCATGCTTTACCAGACTGAAATATACTTAATTCAAAAAGCAATAGAGTTGAATGTTTAATTGTACCTCATGACCTAAGAACACCAGATCAGGCATAAAAGGGAAGCCAGTGTTGCCGGTTTTGAAAGGCTGACAATGGAAAATGCGTTGCCAAAGTGAGCAGATGTTGCGTAAAGTCAGAAACTGTTCTGTGAAGTATGTACTGCCTAAACTATTTTCAGAGAAATACTACTTCAAGAAAATTGCATAAAGTTCTTCAGAAGTATTTAAAAATGCTTTCTTGGTGTTGCTCCTGAAGAACCATATCAAACCCAGAAATTCACTGGAGTTTGTAAATCTTGCTTTTTTCTGCATTTGTATTTACCACATTTTCTTGCTGATTTTTTTCTATATAGTCAGCAAAGAAGGAGAACAAACACAGGGATCATATAAAAAATCTGTTATTATTTTGCTGTGTTTGGGGTTTTTGTCATTGTTGTTACAATGTGATTGTTTTTCTGATATCAAAATTGCGCAGGGAAGAGGGGCTGGAAAGCTGTCCAAAGGAAAAGGACTGTGAGAGACTGAAATATTAATAAATAATGACAGAAAATACTTGCCTATTCATGGAAGTGGCAGGGTGCTTTGCTGAGGCCAGGTTTGCTGAGGAGGAGGAGGAGGTGAGGGTTTGGGTCTGTAGCAGCAAGCATCCGGTCCACCGAGAGAGAGGTGAACACCCACCACGGGAGGCTAAAAGCCAGAAGAGAGGCAGACCCTGCAGAGAAGGGATGGTGCCTTTTATCATGCCAACTCTCTTCCCTCACAGGAACTCAGGCTCAGTTGTAAAACTCCCATGCTGCCCCCAGGGAAGACCACATTCACAGGAGTCTTTCACATTCACAGGTTGGCCTGAGGGGATTCATCCTTCTGATGGGGCATAGCTAGCTTAACTACTTTGACTTGAGAGGCAGCTGTCATGTCATAGAAGGAGTCATAAACTACCAAAGACCCCCAAAGTGCCCCAAGATTCATCCCTTAGGCCTTCCACTGGAGAACGGAAAGATCTCCCCACCAGAGGAGGTACATGGTCAATCCCACCCGAACCTGCGCGTATATTAACCAATGGGACTTTGTGCTTTGTGGGGTACCCCAACCTCTAATGCATTAAGACAGGGACCATCACTTCAACAAGACAGTGACAATCACTTCAGCCAATGAAATTGCTACAGCTGAGTCTCATCACTGGACCCCTGGCTGGTGACTCTATACCTTTCTTACCCTTTCTTTCTTTTCTTCAATATATTTCCTTAAGTGTTATTAAGCTTTTATGTTACTATATCACCACAGATAACAACCAAAAAGACTACATACCTGCTTTCCATCACAACCAAATTGTTCTAAAATAAACCCTACATATATATACATACTTAAAAAGACCAATCATTCAGTGTCATTTCATTCTAATACACCCCAAGCGATTTATTAACAAGAACCTGGGTTACCTTTGCCTTCTGTGGAAAGTTGGGGTTGATGATAAACAGTAGCTGAACATGAGCCAGGGTGTGCCCAGGTGGCCAAGAAGGCCAATGGCATCCTGGCCCGGATCAGCAATAGTGTGACCAGCAGGGCCAGGGCAGGGATTGTCCCCCTCTTCTCAGCACTGGTTAAGTTGCACTTTCAAGGCTATGGTGAGGAGGGAAACAGAGTCAACTTGCTTCAGGGTGGGTTTACATTGGATATTATGAACAATTTCTTCATGGAAAGGTTTGTCAAGAATTGGAACAGGATGACCAGGGAAGTGGTGGAGGCACTATCCCTGGAGATATTTGAAAGACATGTAGATGTGGTTCTAAGGAACATGGCTTAGGGGTGAACTTGGCAGTGATGAGTTAACAGATGGATTTGTTTTGATGATCTTTCCCCACCTAAACGATTTTATGATTCCATAAAGCTTGCAACAAACCCAATTTGGTTCCTGTTTGAAGGGAACCCAAATAGGAACATAAGAGATTGATTCCCTTAGGGCAAGAAATGGAGGAGGTCCCCTAACGCCTTGCAGGTCTCCTGCCTTCTCCAGAAAAAAACAGCAAAGCACTTGCCAGGATTTCTGCTGCCAAATTTCAAAAAAAGTTCCCTGACTCTCCAGGAGCAGCTTGAACAGGCTGGTGACCTGGTGCTAAGGAGTGAGTTGAGGGAATGGTGAGGGAGGCAGGACCATGGCCTTGCAACAGTCCCATCCCACAGCAAACAAACAAGATGAGCGGGTAAGGGACCTGTGCATTTAGAAACCTGAGGCCTTCAAATATAAACATCCTCCTGTAACACTGCTTTCTCCAGCTGCATGGTTTTGGAGGTGACAAAGGTAAAAAAGTGAGACTTCCATGTCCTCACAACTGGATCAGTCAGGTCGGACTGCCACTGGCACTAAAACTCCAGTGTGCTTTCTCCTTCACCGACAGTTTTGGCATTTTAGGCTTTCATCCCACACTTAAAAGAAATCAAATTTCAAAATACTGTCTTCCACACCACAAATATCCTTACAGAAAACTCTAAATTATATATCGCTGTAGAAATGCAGCTGGCACTGCTTGGAAATGGAGCCCCACACCACGTTAGGCATTCATATTTTCATTTCATATTTTCTACCCTACAATCACATTTTATCCCCTATTTTTTTAGATATACAGTTAATTCATTCTACCAGTACTCGTATGATACTGTTAAGACTAAGGCTTTTTCCTGTAGGATAGATTTTCATGTCTTGAACATATGCATGCTGGGAATCCAGAGTCAATAAAGCCTTACTTAAATGCCTGTTTAGCTTATGACCACAACCATAATAGTAAGAGCAGAGGTGACTCTATCAGAAAATCCTCAATATTGTGTGCTTTTGGAATTAAAACCACTCATTTAAAAATACAAGTGGAAGTCTTGAAGATATACTAACGGTGCTTTTTTTTATTGTTTTTTTTAATGGCATAATTTTCATGAACGAGTATTCCTGCCAAAAATATTGAAAAGGCCTGCCCTGTTTCCTGCCAGCTCATCTTCTGGCTCCAGAGACTCTGTGTTCTTACACAAACTTATAACCAAGATCATATCAATGTTAGAGATGCCAAGGCTTTGATATTATTAGGGGGCTGGGGCCACGGTGCCACTGAGGGCTCTCAGGGTCCACATTGAGCTGCAGAACACCTGTGACAGAGTTGAACTAGGGATCCTAGGATTTCGACACTTTCCGCACCTTAGCTGGCAACCTAGAAAACCATTAGATCCATAAATTAAATTTGAACCCTCATCATGTTAGAAATTTCTGTTCCCATTGCAAGATCCTTCATCTCTGGCCTTTCAGTTTTAATGTCACTTATTCAGCTAGGACTCCAAAGCAGTGGGAGATCTGAGGGACACCAATTGCTCCTGAGTTTTTTTGGGTAAAAGATTTAAAATATATATATATGTTACATTTTTCTATAAAACTCAGATATTCCCTTTCTGAAGAGACTATAACAATTTCAAGAAAATTATATGTATATGTTTCTAATTAAAATAATTTCCTAAGGTCAAGAAATGCTAATTGACTTCATGGCTTATACGTTTTAGACCTCAGGGAAGTCTTCAGATTTTTGGGGTTTTGTTGCTTGGTTGGTTGTGGGTTTGTTTGTGTTTATTTGGAGGGTTTCTTTCTTTGTTTTGGTTTAAATTTTTTGTGTGTTTATTTGGTTGGTTAGTTTCTTTTGTTTCATTTTGTTTTGTTCCATTTTGTTTTGTTTCTGTTATTGAGTAAAAATTTAAAATTAGCCAAGCCCACAAAAGCATATGCATTGATACCCTTAGGTATCCAACATGGACATGCTTAGTCCCAGTGGGTTACATAATTTTAGGATGGAATCACTTATGTGGTTTCACAATAAAAACAGTTCTTAGAGTGGTTAAAAATCAGATGCACAAATAAAACTAACAACTGGAATACTCACAGGAGGTATCTTTTGACTAAATACAAATTATTTCCACTAGAAAAAGACATGGATTTTTAAGAAATGATTATTACCTAAAAAAGTGTAAATATTAGGTGGAAGAGCAAGGTGGTATATTTTCACTCTAATTCTCACTACTTTTAACACATTAAAGACTACCTGTCTACAGATGACACTCATTTACATAAGTGCCTTTGAAGGACTTTTTAGATCTTACTTCATTGATGATGTTTGGCTTTTTCAGACTCAGTAGCCTAACCTACCCATATTATAACTGGCAGTAAATGCAGAGATTTATATTTAGCCAGCCATTCATTTCTGGGGATTTGGTCAAACCAGAGTTCATACTTTCAGACATTCCCTTAAGACTATAATATGATCACCCTTCAAAACCAGAGGATTTAGGGGACTTGGTGATTTAAGAGTCTTACTGCTAGTTTATAGGAATACAATTAGCATCTGCAAGGAATGCTAATTCTACTGAGTACTTTCATGTTAGGAATTTGTAAGACCAAATTCACTGTAATAATCATTATATTTTTACATTAGTTCTAACTAATGGATTTAAAACTGTTCCTTTCTAATACACTGCCCTAAGTGCTGTCTAAATCAACAGCAAATTTCAGTATAATCTCACAGTAATGTTCAGTTATCCTTTGATTTAGGCAAATATCTAGATTCAGGAAGTCATCGACATAATCAACTTTATTTGTGAGTACTCACCAAGACAGAGGTCTCAGCTCCTGCTGCAAGCTGATCTATTAAAAGAAAAAAATTCATTAAATTTGGCATTTAATCTCAGATTTTAATGATTCAGCCTGGAAAATCTGTAAAAATAATCAGGTAGAAATAAATTCCTTTGTTCCTCACATGTCTGACTACATTAGACTTTCCTATTATTATAATACCATGCCATAGTTTTAGTCAATATCCCCAGTTAAAATATATCCCTACTTTGATATTAAGTAGATTTAATTTCTTTGTCGAGGCACAAAGATTAGTAATATTTTCGTACTGTTTTGTATTGTTTTCAAGTGGATAGGGGTGGCTTCTCAGATTTCAACTTCTTCTGGAGAATATCCAAGGCCAGTCATAAACTAGAAGATTATATGAATTCCATAAATTATTAAGGGTCATCATTGGCCAACCTTTCTTCTCATTTCCTTTTGAGAGGAATAATGACTTTGCTATGAAAAACTTTCAAAAGTATAGGAATGTGAAGAATAGGCAGCCCAAATCTGTTTAATAAAGACAGATTAAAGTCCAGCTACACTGTAGTTTATGGGACAAACTGAATAGTATTGAGTAAGCATTTATGTAAACAACAGTCAAGCATAGGAAATAAAACAGTTTCTAAAATTTCAATTTGTTTGCTATTAGTTCATACTTGTGTTAAACATGAAGTAAAAAATACAAAAGTGGTATGAAATGATACCTACAGCAGTATGACCAAACTTCTCCCAGTCAAAGTTGGCCTTCTGGGAGTATGGCTTGTCTATTTTGCAGTATCTATCACACAAAAAAAAGTAAAAAGCAAACTCCAGCCAAAACTCTCCATAAGAAGTAACAGAGACTTTTCTACTTTATTTGGGCTGCTAGCTAGGTGATACAGTAGTCTTTAATTCACTTGACAACTTCTGTAGACAAAGCAGACAGCAAAACAGGAGTTATCAGCTAAGACAAATTTTGAAAAGTTCCTGGCAAGGCAGAGTAGGAGGAAGCCCTCATGTGATGTAACTCAACATGGCTCAGTTAAAATCACCAGCTGAGAAACTTTATAGCTTGGTGAAGATTTAAAACAAATGTCTCAGAACACATGCAGCCTTTATGAAGACTCTAATAATGTAAACTTTCCATTTAAAACCTAATATCACAGAATCAGAGAATATGCTGTGTTGAAAGGGACCCACAAGTATTATCAAGTCCAACTGCTGCCCTGCGCCAGGAGTCACACCATGGGCCTGAGTGTTGCCCAAACACTCCTTGAACTCTGTCAGGCTTGGTGCTGTGACCACTTCCCTGGGGAGCTGTTCTGGTGCCCAACCACCCTCTGGGAGAAAAACCCTTTCCTGATATCCAAACTAAACCTCCCCTAACACAATTCATGCCAGTCCCTCATGTCCTGTCATATGGGTCTGTATAAAACTGTCCAGCTCCTGCTTTTTCCAGACATGACAAACAGCTGCTGCACTTTTGCGGTCACTTGAAAGCGCTGAAGCTTCACCCAGGCTAATTATGAAACTGCTGTTGTTATTTTATGCCTATATCTTGACACAGAGGTGCGTTTCAGGCTTTGCCACTGTATCAGTTCATTTCTGTCTTGCCGGATTTCATTTCATCAATGTAACATGTAAGTCACAGTGGCTTGCGGCCTGCTCCTAGCAGTGTGTGTGAAAGTCTGTGTGAAATGAAGGGGGCTTCCTGGGCTTTGAACAGATGAGCACAACAGTATGAAGAGATGTCCTACTGTAAAAGGAAAAACAAATTAAAAATACATATTCTACTTATTGTAGATTTTATTTCCTCAGCTCTGACATTGGTAATATTCTTCAGGAAACTAAGTGATGTCATTTCCTTTCTACAGGCAAGTTACATAAATGCTGGAATATAGCCACTTCAAACAGCGTTCAAACAGATGGCTGTGTGTATAAGTGCCAAAAAAGTGAGAGCAGCCACTTGCAGTAAAAAATGTTACCCCACACATGGTATAAAGTTTATTTTAGAACCTCTCTCATGGACTTACATGGCTCATTTTTCTAATTTTTCCAGGCACAAATCCCTTTGGAAGTATCTGCAGAATACCGATGTAAAATAAATCAAACTTATATAAATAAAATAACTTGGGCAGAACAAAGCTTAATTCTCAATAGATACCAGCCACAACAGAGAATAGAATACAGACAGATCTCAATATCAAACATTTCATTTGTTTAGTTACTCCAGGACTGAATTTTGAGTACTAAACCAGTGAGACTCAAGAAAATCCAATTCGGTTCAAAGTATTCATAAAGCTTGGTAAGGAACTTTAACTAGAGGTGTGACAGCCAAATCCCTTGAACATAAGCCCTTATTTACTGTAAAAAAGGAAAACCTGTCTGTAAGGCAATGACCTAAAGCCAGATGCTGTACTCAGCACACACAGTGAGGAGGCGCAAACAGCAATTCGGTTCTTGGAAACACAGCCATAAGGACAACATCCAGTACTACACGACTAACCTTCCCAGAAAAGCTGTTGCAGGACTGTGAGCACATGGGAACAAGAGTGGCACGTATCAGAAAGGAGAGGGGAGACAGCACAAAGGAAGGGACCGTCCTCCAGGACACACTGCAACCCACCCCAGGAGACCTGCAGGCAGTGCAGCTGCTGGAGGTAATTGTGTTTCTGCCTTTCTCTCACAGGTCCCTCCTTACATTTTGCAATGGTGGGGTTCAGAATAAGGCAATACCAGTGGGTCAGCTGCAGCATCTTACAGAGTTAGGAAGAGAATCAAGGGTACCCTGAAAGTACAGGGCTAACATGAAGAAATCAGAGAGGCCACCTCCTGGTATTATAAAACGCTGCAATCCTTTCCAGCACCAAAATCTTCTGACTCAATAAAACCAAGCACTGAAAACAGTGGGTAAGATGTTTTTAATGGTGTTTGAAATTTTTCTGACTCTGTTAAAATCTAACACAATGGGAGAAATCCCTGACTTCAAAAGGAGTGGCAGAAGGCCAAAGCACAGCAGTTCTGAAGTTTCTATTCAGGCAGCTTTGGGGCTACTTTCTTTCATGCCTGCATTATGGGCGAAAGCTTTGTCCTGGCTCCAGAACTATGCCTCCAGTGCTATACTTCTGCCATGTGAAGATTCAGTTCTGGAATGTGGCAGACTGATTTTTCTCAGGTGGGAAAATCAGTGGCAAAGAGATCTGGAAATATATTTGCAGTTTAACTTGATTTACTCATTCACTGCAACCTGGTAATGGAGGCAACCACAAACCCACTACAAGCAATTTCCTTTTTCAAAGGTTTTCACTCACAGCAGTGTCCAGTTCCCAGGAAGGTTTTCTGTCTCAGCAGTCTCTTCCAAATGCAGGGAATAAAGTAAATAAAAAAGGGTTCTTGTGGATGCCACAAATTATTTCAAGGACCTTTGCATAACAACACAATACAGCTTATCTTCAGAGCAGATAGGGGCACTGCCATTCGAATTCCTGGTAGCAATGATAATAAATTAAGTCTCATGATATTGCCTAGTATCATATTAAGCTTGTTGGACAAGGGTCACCGAAGTTTCCAGGGAGCTGTGATTGAAGGCAGAGATGTTTCATTCTCCCTGCTCTACAATGTCTCACATCTGAGACATATTTTCTGGGATGCTTTACTCTGTTTCAGAGGTTATTAGAAAAGCAGCATTTGTGTGTTAGAATCCTTTCCCACGGATCCTACATGACTCGCTAGCACAGTACTTCTATGGCGTGAGGCTGTAGTCCATCACTCCTATAAAAGTCACAAACTTGCTAGCCTGCTAAGAACATAATTGTGAGATTCTGTATAACAGCACCACAACTGTCACAACCTACTATGTAACTCAGTTCCTGATTCGAACACTACAATAACAAAGACCACTGTAAATCACAGCAGCAAAAGTCACCACCCTTACTTTAAAAGGTAACAATCCATTTTTAATACTCCAATATGACTTTTTGTCTCCTTGCATTAAAACTACATTAAAAGAGAAATATGTATCTGTAATCCTTGAGAACAGATACATCAACAAAACAAAGTCTCAGACTTCAGTTGTCTATCTTCTTATGGGACAGAAAAAGTTGGACAGAGAACTGAAATTGTGCCGTAACACCCAACTGTATGAAAGAGGCTACACAAGATGAGGACGTCCTTTTAATTATTTGAAGTAGCGATTAAAGCTAGCAGCATGGTGTAAAATACCCTGCACAGGCCACAGTTTAATGCTCAGAGGACTGTCGAAGCAGATGAGAGGAAGGGAGAGAGTATAGGGGCTGCAGAGTCCTCCATTGTCCTCTAATTCTGTCGCCAGAGAAGAACGCCGTGTAACAGTCTGCTCTAGGAACACCCATAGAACAGCAAAATCCAGTGTTATCTCTTGCTATGGCTGCCAAAGCCAAAATTTAATCTGAGTTATTTGTCCAGTTTGTCTTATCATTCAACAGTATGAAGGAAGATCTGCTCACTCTGGGGTCATTCTGTTCTCACTGTGCAACAGGGACAAGGAATAATTTGGAAAAAGGTACAAACAGGTGCTGGAAAATGACAGCTCATTTGTGTTTCCCATCTGCAGCACTGTCTTTTTTCATCTCCAAGGAGACTGATTGACCCTCTCTGCCAATGCACCAGAGGCACAGAAATCCGCTGCAGTGAAACTTTGACTCAAGAACTCTTCGATACAACTTAAACTGTTTAAGAGCCAAGGATCAATACACTCTGCTGAGGAAACAGAACCAAACACACCAACTACTGCTGCAATCAAACCACTACTTTTTTTACTACTATTACAAGTTCTTTACTTAAGGTCTTGTGACTCTTTGGAATGTAAAACATTCTGCATTCAGGATGTTTCTCCCCTGTATTTTGTATGTGTTTGATTGCAAAAAAGCAGTTTAGAGATCCTATTACCTTAAGGTAGAATTGTGTCCTCAGATGTTTTTATGCTTCTCTTGGGCTCTGCTGCCTGAACTCCACCAAATAGTCTAATAAGTTCCATATGCCCATTTTTTTGAAGGGCATATTTTCAAAGCAGCAAATGTTTTGACGGATTGGCTCACAGAGAGCCTGAATGCTGTTATACACATCGTTTAGCATTCCACAAGACCCCCACTGTTAAATTCTGGGAATGTGGCCAGAGCAACCTACCTAATACTGCAATAACTAGCTTTAAAAAAAAAAAGAAAAAGAAAAAGAAAAAGAAAAAGAAAAAGAAAAAGAAAAAGAAAAAGAAAAAGAAAAAGAAAAAAAAAAGAAAAAGAAAAAGAAAAAAAGAAAAGAAGACATTCTTAACAATTGTGCTTTACTAAAGCACATTTGGAATTTGAATGTGTATTTGCTGCCCTGGTAATTTGTGTTTGAGGTGTGTGAGAATTAGGCTGACACATATCTGGACTCACTGAAAGAATGTTTTGCATAAAACTAAAAATATATTTTTAAAGTAGCTGACACATATCATCTAAAGCAGAAGCTGGGGCCCCTGCCTTGCAAGAAGTTAAACACCACCTGAGTGGCTGAGCCTCCCACACACAGTGAGTCCAGGCAAACACGAACCTGTCCAATACTATCTAGAGAAAAAACCAATTAGTTAAGAGTGCTCGACACTTCAGTCAGAGCAAAGACAAAAATATTTATGAGCATGCACCAAACACATATTTCCTGTAACTAAACTATATATTATGAGTGCATACAGGATTGGAAAAAAACCACTAACATTTATTTTGGTTAAGGAAGTGTCCTAATATTTTTTCAAAGACAACAACCTCAGTTTTGATTTTTCCATCTCCTTTTAGTAGTGGAAACTTTCTGTTTCTCTCTTCATATACTACTCTCAAGCCAAAACATTCTGGAAATCAGGGGTGGTTCTGCTATTTTTTTACGTGTTAAAGACAAGGCACTTGAGCAGACTGAGAAACAAATGACCAGTTTAGTACTGCAGCTTCTTATCCCCCATCCAAACAGCGCTTACTTCTTCTTCAGGCAGAAAGAAATAAAGAAAGGAATTACAATGCATTTGTTTGTTTGGAAAGGGAAACTTCCTGACCTAGCACACTTATTCTGTGTATACAACCCAGACAAAATTCAGTATCTAACATTAGGCCAAAGAGAGAGGAGAGAAAACAGTGAGGAGGACAGATATATGGGTGAAAGATATTCTGTGCCTCTGAGCACATGATGAAAGGCAAGGGAGGGTTCGTGACTCAGGAGGGTTCATCAAGATCTAAATTTGGGAGCAGGAGTTATTAGACATTCAGTAGCTGGTGTGGAAATCAGATATGAAGACATCACAAGCCATATATGACATAATTTCTTTCACCCAAGCCATTTGGATCACAAACACAGTAAGAATGAAGTGTATTGCATATGTTTGTGTGCAAGTGTGAGTACATAAAAGCAACAATTTAACACAGGAATATATGTACCTGCAACAGTAAACTGGATTTCAAAATCTATGCCACTGTTGCACCATTATATTAGTGTCATGCCTCTAGGCTTACTTGTTGAAGACAGTTTTCATTAATGCTTGGTCCAACAAGATGTGGTATAGGAAGGAAATAATACCTTGTAGACTGAATGGCTCACGTAAAATATGGTAATATTTTATGGGCTGATCCTAATATCTGCTCCACTTCAAATACAGATTTCTGTTGTCACCAGCAGTTATGTTGACCTGTTACCCCAGAGTGTGGAATGCTGATAGCTCTGCCTGTCATCAAGATGCAAAAGGACTGGAAAAAAAAAAAATGAGACCTTTGCAAGCTCCTAGCAGTCTATAATGACAAATAGAACTTGTCTGGGACATGCTGTCAAAAATAAGACACCAGCTCTGGACAAAGATCAGTGGGGGATGTAAGTATTTCTGCTAAAGTGCAAAGGTATAAATGATGTTGAAATAATATATTTAAATACACACAACAGCTACAAACTGGAAGAGGGAAAATGAGCAAGACTTGTTAATTTACAGACCAACAACTTTTTGTTTGTAAGATCTTCTTTACATTCTGCATACTACCTTGCAGTGCCTTATAGAATTTACTGTGTGGTTAGAAAGGACAAAGTCAAACTTTTATCTGTTAAAAGACAAAGTCTTTGTCATCACTACCGATGTAAAATACTCATATCCTTCCCATACATTTCTCATTCCCACCCTTTGCCACTCTCCTCAGTTGTGCTGGCACAGCTGTTTGTGCAGCACTGCCATAAGGCACTGTGGAACAGCTTGTAAACAGATCTCATTTTTAGAAACACTCCCAAAAAACTGTGTTTTCTGAAGCTGATGATGTCCTCAGTCTGATTCATCAACAGCTGCAAAAAACAACTGTGTTGGAACATGTGAAGGAGTGATGCACTAACTGGTATAATAAAACCAATATAATTGCCAAAGACTTCATCTTTTGAAGTCACAACCTGCTTTCTATGTGTATTATAAGTTTTTTTCTCCTAAGAAACTTATTAGTATTTCTCCTTTGAGAACTGTCTGGAAATTACTAAACCAAACTGTAAAGCATTCTACATTTATGCAACAACCATTTTACTGTCATATATTGCTTTCTAGAAAGTCTGGAGAAGACACAACTCCTGTTGCAGCAGAAACCTAGAGTTTAGAAAGGATACCTCCTCTGAATCACTGATCACCAAAGGATGCAATGGAGAGCAAAATTTGCAATGTCAAGAGAAATAAATGTAAGGATTATTCTAGAATTAAATTCAGGACAAAACAATGGTACTGGATTGCTCTGACCTCATTAAGCCAAATGAGTAGCAAACACTGATTTTCAGTTGATTCTGCTGCTCCTGCTGCCATCACCCCTTCAGAATTATTCTGCTTAGAAAAGTTTAAGGAATAACTTTTAAATTATTGTTGAATCTGTTCTGAATTTTGTCAGAACACTTGCTTGTAGAAGAAAAATAAAATCTCAACAGTGTATTTGAATAATCTACATTTCAAAAGCAAGCATTGCCACAAGAAACTTTTTACTCATCCAAATGATGATGTGATCCCAAATTGTTTGGGTTTAGATTTAGATTTTGGATTTAATTTTAGATTTTGGATGTTCTAGTGTTAGACACAGTGGAAAGAAGCTTAATCACGTTTTTTTTTGTTCAGCCATCTACTCACTGATGTATAGCAATGAGCATTTTTTAGATCACCCCTTAAAAGACAGTTTTCTCTAGAGAGAAGATCAAAACAAAGTTGAATAACTTGGTACATGTAATTACAGAAAAGATTTGGAATGCTGTTTTCATGCATACAGACTGCAAACACAAAGCTCTGTATTTTAGATTTCTGGATGTGACTTTAGCTGACCACTCACTTTAAAATACTGGGTTTTTTTAAGTCCTGTATGCTGCTGCTCGATGGTTTTTTCATTGTATTTTGGATTCAGTAACCAGAGGTCTGCTTAATCACTGAGAAACCTTGAAAAGTTACAGATTATGGCCTGTGATAATCCTAGGATTCATGGACTGCCTCAAGATGAAACCCCCAGGATCCCACACTGTCCCAGCTCTTACTGAGGCTTGGGATTTTTCTTGTTACCTCATCTTTGGCCAAAGCCAAAGTCTTCCCAGCACTAAGACAGTTGAAGAAAAGAAAATTCTCCACTGAATATGGACAATGTCCATATGTCACATAACATAATTTAAGGGGTGGTTTATGACAATCTGCTGTGGGGTCATACATCCTGTGACAAAACTTTCAGCATGGAATATACTTTGCCTAAGTCCAGTTCTGACTTTTTCAGCCTGGTCATCAAGTTAGTCCTTTACAACAGGCCGTCCTAAGAGGGGGCAGGAGTGTGATTTACATACATACTGCTGTCCATCAAGGTTCTGTCAGTAAAGGGTCAGCTAAGACCCTCAGCTCAGCTGTGCTCTAGATTGCTACTGATTTTGGGACTTCAAGCAGGTACATGGTTATGTGGCTGGCACTAGCCCTTCTACAGTCCCTGCTCTCAGTTTTTCTCAACAGAGGTGAAAATGTGGTGCAAGTTTAGCAACCATACATGAAAGAGTGCAAGATGAAATATCTCTTTTCTTAAAAACTAAATTAACTCATGATGCAAAAGTGTAATTAGGATATATTTGAGTAATAGTACAGGACATGTATGGAGCAATTATCTGTTTAAAGAAATGAACCTGACAAGGTATTTGATTGCAAAATCTACAGGACTTAATTTTACCAGAGCAAGGCCCATTATTCCTTCAGCGAATGCTGTTGCCATTATAGGAAGCCCGTATCACCTTTGCTGTTGTTTCTTGCAGTTATTTGGAATAAACATTTATTAACAGCCAGTGGGCTACTAAGAAGTAACACTTAAGTCTTCCCCATCTCCTCTGTCTGGTACCAAATATTTCCCCTTAAAATAATTTCACACATTAATTTGAACTCTCTGGGTGTTTAAAATGTCATTTGCATGTAGAAAGAATTGCATATTTCTGAATATCCTGTACAGCAAAGAAGAGAACATGCAAGAAAAAAGCAAGCAGGATTTGTGTCCTCTGTGACCTGGTTTATCAGGGTGTTCACTTGGGCAAAATTAAATGTAAATAATGGTGGCTTCCTCTTGCTGTCAGTCTGAGTAATTTTGCTTGATCAGCACTAATATGGAAAAGGGTAAGAGAAAGATTAAATAATCAGGCCACAAAGGAAAATTATGTACAATACTGCAGCACAGCAAGAACCTATTAGGAATGGTATTGCTTATTTCTTGAGTCTAGTTAGCACTGATGTGATCTTGGAAACAAAAGCACCCGGAGTTAGACACACTTCACTCAGCTCCCAGTCCATTACATTGCCACATGGTGATTCTAGCGGGGAGATCATTTTGAAGTGCAGGGAACTGGGAAGAGATGAGGACCACACTAACCAAGTCTTTCTAGAGGGCCTTCAATCAGGGCAATCTCTGCCTGAAGGGGCTGGGATAGCAGGACAAGCTGGTGGACCCTGGAGGGGAGGTTGATGGCTTATTGTCCCTCTGCCTGGAAACCCAGAACTTCAGAGGGCAACAGCAAGGAAAACTGTTTTCCTCTGTGCACCAGGATGGAATCATTCCTGGGAGGAGTCAGGTTAGCAGGGCTGACCCACATGCTGTCATCTGTAGTCATGCAAACTTCATCCTGGAGGCTTTGATTTTTATAAGATGCAGACATTGGTCTTAAGCCAGTTTCAAGTGCAGCATAATACTCCATTGCCCCACTGCAGGGTCACAGTCAATCACAGTACCTAAATTTGTATAAGCCTGAAACACTCACAGTTTGTCTTTATACGAGAGGTGACACTTTAATTTTGCTATAGCAGCAAGACACATCCAAGGCAAGGGATTTTTGGCGTGGAGGGACAACTGGTATGTGGTGAGTTCCTATGAGAAAAATGTTCTAGAAAGGATCAATATTATTGCAGAAGCTGTCAAAACCTCTAGTCCCCTCCCCTGCCGTGACATCCTTCTGCCTGCATGCTACTGCTTCTGCTTTTAAATTATAAAGTAAACTAAGATAATTAAAGGAAACTAGGATATGGAGGAAAATATTTTCCCAGACACAGGAAAAGTACTACACTTACCCAAAAAATCTGCTCAGATCTACATAAACAAATATGAACATGTTCTCTTTCATGTGTTAAATACCTATCTATGAGAACTTTGGAAACCAAGGTAAGACATGTGCGAAGGCACCAGGGCCAAAATATAATGATCTTGTGACAGGGGCTGAGAAAAGCCTGTGCACTAGAATCCCATCCCCAGAGCCCAGGTGGCCTTAGAGTACTGACCATGTACACGTATATCCAGCCAAGAAAAGCCTTGCACACAGGAGATCAGGACAAGAGAAAAGAGTAGGCGGCTACCTGCTTATGTAGGGAATGTGGTGAGAGAGGGTAGACTGTGAGACTGCTTTCAGATCTTGAATTCCCTCACAGTTCCTTCTCCCAGAGAGGCCTGTGGCCCTTCCTCCTGGGCTCCTTCCAGCTCCTGAAGACTCTCCTAATGCCCAGCTCCTGCTAGTTGCCTGGCACTTACTTCTTCCAGCCACTACCCCCTGCCAGCCCCTCACCTTGGATGATGGCAATGGAAATAGACAACTCAGATAGATTTTCTCACCTCCCTCCCTTAGAACATTACTATTTTTGGTGAACCCAAACACTGAGGACTGAATTATATGGCCACCACTTTCCCATTCTTTTCTCCTTCCTTGTCTTTCTCTTACTGAGGACATCACAGCCTGCTCTGATTCCAATCCACAGTACAAGCCCTATCTGTCAGAGAACCCTATGGTGAGAAAAAATACTAAATAATATCTTTTTAGCATTTCATTTGCATTTCTCAGCTAGTCATCCAACAACCATATGCCCTTGGTGCTAATAATTAAACCCCTGTATTCTTACAGCCCACCAGCAAATGCCATGGGACCTGAATAACAAAGCCAGTCACACAGCTCCAGCAAAACTTGGCAGGAATATTCAGCTGGCTCTCTTGCTTGTGTTTTCCTCCTCCGCTTCCTTGCTCTGACTCCTCTTTTGTTAGTTTTGGAGACACTCATTGACATATGTGAACATGCCACAGAAATCAATACTGAAATTCCTCAGGGTTCTGGAGGAGCTGAAGAGAATTTGTAGTGGTGCTAACATGGGCAGTGTTACCCAATCCCATCCCTGTAGGCCTAATTGCAGCAAAATATAAAGTCAGCTCCATCCAAAGGATGGGGCTTGAGCCAGAGCCATCAGTCTCACTCCCCACCAGTCCCACTGTCCAATCCACCCCCAACACTGAGTCATCAAACTCGCCTTTAGCCTTCTTCACTGCTGCCGAACAAGTCAGATGTAACCAGGATGTTGCAACACTTCCAGGTCTTCATACTTCAGTCATCCAATCAGTGGAAAATGACAGGAATGAAGAGGCAATCATGCTTCCTTTTCACTAAATAACATTGTCATTTAAAGTGACAAATACAGAAACAGGTACTGTTACTAGCTTGTGCTGAAAAAGGTTTTGAGGTTACCACAGTGGTCTGGAACATTTGCCAGTAGGAGGAAAAGTAACTGGCCAAAATAACAAAACAGAAGTGCAGAAGGAAAGTCATTGGCCAAAGACTCCTCTTAGTTAAGTTGACAGAAAAGTTTCCACTGTTTTCTGCAAAGGGAGTGTTATTACAACACGCATGAAATGTCTAAACTATCCTTAGATCTCATAAAACAAAGGAGACTTCATCATTTCTGATGAGCCAGAATAAATCCTGAGTCATGGAACATGGAGAGCAGAAAGGGTAAGGCATTTGCATTTTGTGCCTGTGAAGTGTGAGAGCAGCCCAGGAGCCAGCAGATCTCCCTGCCATGATGGAGACAGGATGAAGGAATGTTGTTCAGCTTGGCAGCACGTGGTCGCCCTTGCAGTACACAGCACTCTCCCAGCACGCTGCAAAGCACACAAGGAAGCAAGTGCTTTGCTCCTCTTCCTTCCTGGCAAGAGCAGGACGCAGACATTACCTCAAGAGATGTCTCTCACAGCAGGGTGAGATCCCAGTTTAGCATGGTACCGAGGCAACAGAGGCAACCAAGAAGTTAAAGCTGGAATGCTAGCTGGATGCTCTAAAATGAGGAATAAATCCAAATATCTCCCCAGGGAACATCATCATTTAATCATGCATTGGTTTTAAAAGACCCAGGATTCAAAAGTTCCCCGGAATTTCTTTTGCTCACCTGTAGTAGTGCAACTTAACAGAAGAGAAGTACAGATACTGAAAGACTCAAGCAAATATTTTATTAAGGAAGATACTGTTAGTGCTTTGTTCTAATACTGAAAAAAATTTGCATCGATATGATTATTTTCTCTTAAAAGTAGCAGTTTGCACCTTGTTATTTTGCTGCTTTTTCATCTGTTGATTCTGCAAGGAACTTTTAACTTTCTGTGCAGAATCCTTAAGAATTAATAAACAGATGACATTAGAAAAACCTAGCAAAAGTACAGATACTCATCTGCTATACATGTTATCTTAACAGGATAAAAGGATTTTTATAAAATGCTTTTGCTGTCATGAAAAGGATCCTGTGACTCAGCCAAAGGCGTGCGAGACAGGGGTATTTATCTTACTTCATTTGATGTTATTCAGCCACATCATTATGCTGGCTGCTAAAAAATAACAAGGAATGTCTTAGGAGAGCTGGCACAACATGCCCTGTGGGCAGTGTTCTTCCTCCTGTCTACTGGAAAGAATCCCTGTTTAAATATTTAGAAGAACAAATCTTGTATTATTAACAGCTGTACTTAAGCTAGCCTCAAGAGAAAAGGAGAGAGCAAAAAGGGGAGAGAAATAAAAAGATGGATAGAAAAAAAGATAAAAATTTTAAAATAAAACTAAGAAAAGATAAAAAAGAGAGAAAAGTGAAAAGAAGATCAAGGTTGCTTCAGACTGCCCAAATGCATATGGTTTTTTTTCACATTTTACAGTGCTTCTCACTAACATGATGGTGAAAGAGATACCTTAGATACAAATATCTTTAGGACACAAATCATTCACATCTCAGTAGAAATAATTTAAAAATAGGACAGAAAGGGTTCAATACCTGATGAAAAACAAGGCTGGGGCTTTAAACAGCAACGTGATTACAATAATGTTCTGTGACTATGCCAGGCTTTGGGTCTATACCTGGAAGGCAGGAAATGCTCTCAGTGATGTGCTCACATGAGACTTTGGGTAATCTAATTGATCTTCCTCCATTTTCTCATTTGTGAAATAGAAATAATCATAGTTGTCTCCTTTCAAATATCATTTTAGATTTTAAAAACGAAGATTTTATGTCTGATTCCAATGGGAGTCTTCTTTGCAGCCTGAATGAGAATACAACTTTCACACGGGCAGAAATTGCAGCAGATTTTGTGGAAATCAGTGGCTGAATGAAATGGAGCTGATTCACGCTGCAAGTGAGGCTCCATATATTTCCATTAGTATTGTCACAACATAAACCCTTTCCAGAGTTACCTCTGGTTGAACAAATATTTGTAATATCTATGGGTACAATACAGCTCGTTAAAATATGCTTCATGTTTATTTTTGTTCTCGTCCATACAATACCAAATGGTGAGGAACTATATAAAATGTTAAATGATTGAGTTTAGCTTTTTGTTCTGTACTTAAGAGAGTGATACACAGATCCCAAAGAAGATAAAGCAGAACGGACTCTGAAGGCTAATGCATATTTACATTTCTGTGCAAGTCTCCGACTAGTTTTCTTTCGTATTTATATTCCTATAAATGCCTTAATTACTGTTGTATTTATTCTTTATGTCCTGCTATTAACCTAAACTGTGACTGCTTTCTTAGTTCCCTTCTTTCATAAACTCTTTTTTTTAACTGCACATGGTTAAGGGCAACAGGGTTGATGGCTGAATACAGCTGCTTACACATAGGATGCAAGAATGTGAATTTTTAGCAGGTTTGGGCCATTGTTTAGCTGGCAGTGGCATTAGAATGTGTATCCATGACAGTGTCTCCAAGGAGAGAGTGTTTCAAAGACTAGGGACAGCCTGATATGCTCAGCTCACACAGTGCCCTCCATATCCATGAGTTACAGTGAAGCTGCTGTGGCTACATCTGAGTTCCTTGGTCAGGGTCCAGCTCTCCATTTCAAGGAGTGTCTGCATCCACAGACTCCAGAAACTTATGAAGGCTACAGACACTAAAGTGATGTTGGCCTTAGAAAATGCCCCCCAGGCAGGCACCTCAAGCTGTAAAACCCTACAGCAAAGCAAGAGTCCTCTCTATATATCTTTACATCAGGCTCCATCACTTGTTGAAAAATAAAGCTGTCAGAACAATAATCACATTACTAATGAAGCCTTCTTATTACAAACCTGTAGCATGCATTTGGAGAACAATTGTGAATAATCTCTCCAAATATTTGTTAACATCACAGAAAAACACCTCATCACAGCATTTCAATAAAAAGGAGATTTTAAATTTAGTCTTGTCAGTGATGGTATGTTGTATGAGATACTGAGCAGACATTGGCTTAACCGGAGTGAATAAACACCAAGGTTTATAGATACAAAAAGTAAATATTGGTGCAGGATGAAGGCAAGGTTAATATTTGCCTCAAGGGACAATGAATTCTGGTGACTGACAAAATTTCAAGTTAACCAAGGTATCTAACACCTCCCAGGTTAGTGGTATTAATCCAGAACCAGTCTGTGAAGTAAACACAGTTGTACCAGTTTGAAAAGAAACTCACGTTAGTCTTAATGTATTTTCTCTTTTTCCTTAAAACAATAGCCTGATATCATGGGTATAATTTTTGAAGACTCTTAAAATCCTTAGTCTTACAGTAGGTATTAAATATAAAGAGAAAATATGGAAGTAGATCTACTACAATGTGACATGGCTGAAGAATAAATGCAATGAAATTTATTTTTCAATTCTGAGATGACAGCCAAAAAGAAAAATGTTAATTTGTAGCCCAAATGAAACAAGCAACTTAATAGTTTAAATAAACAAAACTTGCATGGAATTTTGATCCTATGATTCTGCCTTGAGAATAATCCCAGCAAACTCATGTAAAACAATGCAGAATTGTAGTTTTAAAGAGTTTTCCATCTGGCTTTTTCCATCTCATGACTAGTGATAATTTTATTTGCATATAGTATAAATCTAGATCTGTTACGATTATGCAATCTGATTAGCTATTTTGTTACTTCAATGCTTTATGGACGGTTTCAACAGAATTAAACCAGCAAAACAATGGAAAAATGTCATTGCAAGTGAAGCAAGCTCAACTCTTTTCTGAAGTTTGCTTTTTCTGCCAGAAACATTCTCCAAGTCATGTGACCTAAACTCTAATTTCACAAAACAAAACAAAAAAACCCCAATCCAAATACTTTAAATGTCCTTTCAAGACTTTCTCAGAAGCAAGGATTTCCCATCATCAATACATCAGGTTCTTGTGCAAAGGGCAGCCACGGAGGATTCTTGCAACATCAAAAACAAATCCATCCTTGAGGGATCTTTAAAGTATTTCAAAATATGTTCTCATCAAAACAAGAAGCTCACACATGGCAGAAACATTTTATTGTCACTTCTCAGCCATTAGGCATTTCTGTGTGTAAATGATTTCTTACACTGTTATTCTACTACCTGAATATTATGGTGCTCTCTTCAGCTCCTGAAAAGATGTAAAAGAGGGTCTGTTATGTCCCTTTCTTTACATGTGAGGCTGATAACTTGATAAAGGTTTTGCAATCGCTTTTCCAAGGACAAACAAGGAAGAAAAAACATCCAAATTCACATCACCAACGTGTATGGAGGACTTTGACACTAAACTAGTTTGCCCGATGTAACCTCAAAAGGCACAGCATAAGAATGAGAAAAACATAGTTCTGAAAGTATATGATGTTGGTGTTGGCAATGAGTACTGCTGAACTGCTGAGAAACACAGGATGCTTCTGCTGTTGCCTTTTTGCAGAATATATTTGGTTTTGGAAGGGTTCTTTTGAGGTGTTTTCTGCAAATATAAACTGCCTAATGTAAATGGGTTCTTTACTAGTTTGATTACTTCTTACAAATAATTTATTTTTGCTGAATCAGGAATAATTGTGTTTGACAAGGGCAAATTTAAAGTTGCAAGCAAAAGCGAAATAGTTTGTTAGGGTTTTTTAAATCACAAAATTGAAGTAGTTTATATTTGTATACAGAAGTTCAGACAGCTTGGGCATGCATCCATGTAACCTTTAATTAATGTTTATTTATCCTAACACACAATAAAGAGGAAATAGTCTGAGCTGAATTCAGAATTCATGTTTTAACTTTTGGGAGGAAATTACTCAGTCCAAAGCCACAGAATTGATCCAGAAGTCATTAATTATATTTTGCTAATGACAATGCTAATTGGAAGGAATGAGTACATCACACTATGTTCTAATTATTGGATGGCTTTAGTAGTTTGAGTCTAGCAGCCAGTCTTAAAATATCCCAGCACTATATTTCTCTATGGAATAACTTAAATGGAAAAATGTCATGGAACCCTGTACTGAAGTGAACTTAAGCCTCGCCAAAGACGAGATTGTTAGTTCATGACAACTGCAAACATTTGTAGCTTTGTAGCACCTTTGTTCCAAAGTGAACTTCAAATGTCTGAATTACCTCTGCAGCTGACAGATTGACTGCCAGAATCTGCAGATTTTTTGTATTTTCCTCGGCTGCATGGAGCGTAAGCCCTGGATGCATGCAGATCAACCAGGCTGCAAGCAAGGGGCACTTCTGACACCTGAGTTATCTCTCACACACCAGCAATAGTCCTGCATATGGACCTGCCTTCCAGGAGGTGCCAGACCTCCTTTGTACCTCCCACACAACTGGCATGAGCCTGGTCTCCCAAGGGAAGCAATAGGAGAAGTTTGACAGGAAACAGTCACACTTGCCAACAAAACTAAGAAGTGCCACTTCCCCTTCCCCTTTCCTCCTGTGGCTTTGCAAGGGTCTTCACAAAATATGGGACTCACTGTGCACATTCTACTGTGCCCATAAACAACAACCAATTTAGAAACTCCCAGAGAGAGTGTGGCAGCCCTGTATAAAAAGTTTGAGTCAGCTTACAATGTGCCAGCTGTATCTGTCTGAGAAGCCAGAGTGGAGCCACTAGCTAATGTGCAGGAAGTCTGCTTTGCACTATCTTCTCTGCAGAGAGGACCACCAGTGCCAAAACTGGTTTCCTCAAAGTCCCCGCTTAGTTGCTGCCAAAAGAAGAACCATCTAAAATCTGTAGTTAATCTAGTTTCTCACACTGATGCACTCAAAACAATTAGAGTTCTGCTTTTCAGCATGTCTAAAAACACTTATCTCAACCAGTCTGAGTAATTCAGCACTCTACCTTCCCCATGAGCATAGATTCCTTTCACGCACAGACATTAACCTAGTCATCCTCTGAACACAGTAGAAAATCAGAGTGTGCATAAAACATGGTCAGAAAGAGATGGGACAGATTCCCTTTCAGCCAGAAACCCAAGGTAGAGTGATCTGGCAGGAGCTTATCACCAGATTCCTCCTCTGGACCTGGGAAATAAAAATATTAAATCCATATTTTCCACAGCAGACAGAAAACCTTTCTGCAAACCCAGAGATTCCCAAGTGCCTCCACTTCTCCCAGGAATTTCATATTTCCACAGTGAGTGGAAGAACTTCATTGGAAGACATTAAACCTTATCTCTCCCCTTTTCTCTCCTGAATAGTCCTTTGTCCTCTACTGAAAATGTATTGCTGCTAGGAGAGGTGACTGATGCCTGAAAAGCAGAGGATCTAGTACCTGCAAGTCTAGAACCAGGCTGAAAGCCCTTCTTAATTACAGGGAGAATGGCTGATGTTATCTCCTCTCCTGGAGGCATTTTTATAAGAAATAAAGCAACACAACCAACTAAACAAACAGAAAACAGAAGAGCTGTGTATTTTTTCTGAAGAAAGACTGTAGGCACTTAATTTGTGGGATGGGAATCCCAAGGCAATTCCATGTGAAGGGAGGATCTTTGTTGCAATCCAGCACAAGTTAACTATGCCCTAAACAAAAGTGGCATTCAGTTCTTGAAGATTTTAGCTCCAAGTCATTTACTGAAAAATCACTTCACATGTTTTAACTTTATTAGATGTACTAAGGTGACTTTCAGGGGAAAAAGCAAGTTAACAAAAAAGAACACTGAGGAGACAAATTCATGAGGACCCTGAAGGAGTCTAGAAGCAGAGGGCTTTTAGACCAATTCACCTCATCTAAGTGTCACACTGGGAACACTATTCTGTCACTGGTTGAAGATAGCTGTCTCTCAGGAACCTCTGCACTGTCCCTAATTCAGACAATGGATCTTTTGCAAAACATGAATTGCAACCCAAAACTGAGTTTTGTCAACCTACTGTAGCTGTCAAGTGAAACAGGACATTACTTTCAATTTGTCTTTTACTTTCTAAGTTGGAATCCTCTCTAGACAGAGGAATAGGCTACATACAGAAACTTCAACTTTCAGACAGTTCCAGTTTTGTCAAAAGAGAGCTGAGACATTTATGGAAAACAAATATTGAGACAAAGATGAAAATTTCATTTCTAAAACTGAAGATGCTTTCATTTTCTATACATTGTTATTTGTTATATTATACATGCTATATACCTCTTTATAATTTCATTTTATCCAAGTTGGCCCTGTAGAATAAAACTTAATATTTCCAAATCCTTAAATCCTTATAAGTCAGCCTTGTATTCGTAAGCACTTCTATTATAAATAATAAAAAGATTTATCCAAATACAGACTAGCTGAGGGAGTAACAGTGTAACACCAAGTTCTCAAGGGCAGATTGTGCTATTAAGACACAGTTTTGCATTGCTGCAATAGGGACATGCCTGATCCATTCCAGAGATATCTGAAAGAGATTGTGTATCAGAGACCACAAACATACCCAGACAGATTTATGCCATATATTCTGACTAATGGAAACTGTTGTGTCACAACCAACATGGGACAATGGTGTCTATAAATAAACAATTATCTTAAGTGTGTTTTTTTAGCTTCTCTAATTTATATTCTCTTCTATGAGCACACTTTAAATGTAGTTGGATACTGGAACTTAAAGCAGGGGCATAGGTTTTCAGAGAAATAGGACTTGGGTCTATAGTTGCCACACACAAGCTGGTCATTTACAATGCAAACAGACAATTAACTAACAACAGGATGGCACAAACTGCTGGAGAGATACTTGTATCTTTTTTAATCTTAACAGCAGAAGAGCTTTTCTGGTATCTCAAAAACCTCTGGTGGATGGCCATTATTTACCACCATCTGAAAATAAAGAGACTGACTTAAGGCAGAAGTAGAAAGTTGATGTTACATGAAAATAATCACATATATTGTGTCTGTGATCTGTCTCATAACAAAAAAGAGCATGTGATGAAGCCCTGAAACACAGCCCTTCTTGTCTTATCATCCTCAAGTATTTTTGCTTATCATTATATTAATTTTCATAAAAGGATACAAAGCCCTTCAGTGTATATCACCATTTAATGGTGAATCCACACTATCTGAAAGACTGAATCCTTACTGTCCAAGAACTGAAGGGTTTTGTTTCTGCAGTGAAATAAAGCCTAGAGGTTTTGGAAAATGTCTATGGGAAAGTTAGGAAAGAAAAATTCTACAAGGGATCAACACACAGAAGTTGCTAAGTTTCCTAGCTCAACTGTAGAGGGAGATTTAGGAGGAGAGAGAGGCTGCCTAATGTTTTCTATTTCCCAGTCCTTCCTCTGTCTGCATTTTGCAATCTGCTGTCCCTGGTGGTGTGGTTGTTTCTGGTCTATCAGACCCTTGTGCATAACATGGTTTAATCAGTAGTCTGAGTTACTTTTTTACTGTAGCAATGAAAGAAAAGCAAACAGTTAACAAGTGACTAGGAGTCTTTATAGTTGCTGACCTTCAGTAGTCTATATAATGTGACTTTAGGCCACTGAGTAATAAATAGACTAGTGTAATATTTACAGACGTGTCTGGAATGCAGTGAGTTCCTCTCTTCTCTTTCACGAAGTCATTAATGGCTCTGTGAGGAATCAGACTACTGCTGTTCGTGTTCCCCCAAAAACACTCTTTATCTCTTGACAGTTTATGCTGACCTTTCTACTTTGTTTTGATTTGCTGTCCACGGATCCATTTCCCAAGTCCTGGAGTTTACAAACTTTTGCAAGGGGTTAAACATTTTCAGGAGATCATTCTGTGAACTCAGTTCTAACCATGGATTCCCCAGCCCAGTGATCAGAAGACCTCTTAAAGACAGTGTTTCTCAATCAGTTCCTTTCAGGTGGAAAGGACCATGTCGTTTGTACGAATAGAATTTTTCCTGTTGAAAGTACACAACTCTCCCTCATTCCCAAACCAGCAGCCAGTTTCCACTGCTTTGAAATTCTGAACACTGAAGCAAACCTAGAAAATTAGGAAATGTGTTTGGAGAGAAGAAATGAAAACATATTGGAGATCAGTTTCTTGCTTCCCTTCTTTCCTTGCGTCTACGACAAAGTCTGCTTGTAATGGTGTCATCTAAAAAGTCCAGCCTTGCAGAAAGAAACTGTGGTCTCTGGTCTCTGAGCAAATTCGGTACACAGGATTTACTTATAAGAAGAGGGAAGGGATTACTTCCAAATAATAAAAATCAGTGCTTTTGAAGAAGTAGAGCAGATTCACAACATTGTAGAGCTCCATTAAAAAGTCTAGTAATTGTTTACAGCTGCCTATTAAATCTATTTCCTTTCAATCCCAAATCACTGAAGGCAGAAAAAGTACTTATGCCAATTTTTTATGCATGCTAGTGTTGCATATAAACCCCTCCACTGTCATCCCCAAACCATTTTTGGTTTGTTTCTCTTTTATTCCAAATACAGACAATAAACACAGTCACTTCATGTTCCAAACCAAAAATAAAATAATGAAGATATAAAGGAATGTATGGAAAATACATACAAGTCTTTACAAAACAAAAGAGAAGTACTGTTGGAAGTCCTAAGTATTGGACAGTTCATTAAAGGCTCAATCTGTATTTGCATCAGGTCATGCCTACTTTACAAAGGTAGAACTAAGCTTGGGTAGACTCCTTGACATAAAATACCACAGTCTGAGTCAAATCCGGTGTTTAGTATTCACGGAGATTTTCATTCCAGCTTGTAATTTGCTTTGATTTTAAATGTGCATTATGTTACACTATGACTCAGCAATTAATTTGTCCCATGGGTGTATTAAAGAAATTTTGTCCTCAGCTAAACTCAATTACCTTGTAACATTTACATTGTGGAGCTAAGTTTGACTTTCAGTACAATGTTGTTACCTTTCACACAACTATTCCATGGCCTAATTACCCATATGGACCTTACCTCCTTGGAAAGCAACAGCATTAGTTAAATAAAAGCCTATGGCATTTTTAACACTGGTCAGAGATGAGGGACCCAAACAATATCTATTTTGTGGAATGAAGAGTGAATGGAAATTTTTGGAAGGAATTTCTTTGTGAGGTCAGTACAATTATCAACATTCAGCTATTTTTGCACAACAGCAAATAAGGAAATGTGAGAAATCTGTCTCACGTTATCATCTTCCTCTGATATTGGACAAGCTATTCTTGGATGTGTTCAGCAATTTCTTTCCCTTTCATTCCCACCCCCTCCATTTCTGCACATGTGCAAAAACCATCTGTGTTAAAGCAATGACACATTTCTCACTTTGGACCCATTCCTTTCCCTTTTTAGGGAGAGCTTCTACAGTCCTCTCTAGAGGACTCAACAAGTGGCAGCATGATAGTATTTATTTTCACTTACTATAGAAAAGAATTTTTCAGCAGTAAAACGTCACTGTTTGGACAAGAGTGTCAGATACAGAGAGGACTAAGACTACAACAAAAGGTCATTTGCATTCTGCCTAAATTCAATTCACTTTGCCAAATACTTCTGTCTGACAGAACCACTACAGATGATTCAAGTAAGGAGGAAGAGAGCAATATATAGGTATATCTGATGCAAAGATAACTTCAGCAAAGGAAGGGAATGAACTGGGGTATTCCCAAAAGTACCGTGCTCTTTGTTAGGCTAGTTAATGCCCTTTGCATAGATTTCACTGATGCAGTGATTAGGATGACACCAACAGTAGAGACTCATTTAAATAAATTTTTCACAAAAAGAATTTATCATTGTGTCCCACACAGTCTTTGAAATCTTGTTTGATAACTGCTCCTGTCATGCCCTGAAAGAAGCAATCTTTTCAGTTCAGGTTATCCTACGGTACTCTCATTTTCCTGTTACATTTTATTGCAATATCCCAATTAAAAAAATACCAGCACAGGCATCTGTAAATGAGAAGCACATACAATCCAGCTTCTGTCTCCCATAGACAAAGAGGTTACTTTTGCTACACAGCTTAGTGTTTCCCCATGAAATATTTTTACTTCCTTTACTACAAATACTACTATAAAAACAAAAAATTGCTCTTTTCTAATATACAAGCAGGGAAATGAGTAGTTCACAACGTAAGTGCTTGCACAACCCAAAGAGACATAGTGCATGAGACAGAAAAGCCATGTAAACAATAAAAGTAGAGGAGTAAGAGGATTATTATGGGAAACTGACAAAAGGAGAAGCAAAATGTAAGCCAAGGCTTACATGGCTTCCAGTGTGTTTCTGCTTTCCAAAATGTATTTGCTTTTCCCTTTAACTATTTCATGTCTTTCTATGCTTTCTTTGCTACTCTCTTCCTCTTCAGTAGGATAAATGAAGAGCTCTTTGCAGCCGGTGTCTTTTCTTTGTTGTTCATATCTGCCCATGTGCTGAAAGCTTCCTTGCCATGTGCACAGATGGTTGGAGATGCACCTCCATTTCCCTGTCACAGTCCTAAAACAAGCTGATCTTTCTGCTGCAATCCCTAAGGCTTTTTTGGTCATTTGCTGTGTTTTGCATATCCTCCTTTTACCTGCATCACCTGCAGCAGTGCAAGGGCTTCCTTCTGGAGCTGAGCCCCCAGGACTTCATTCTGTTCACCTTCAAATCTGACTATTGCTTTTGCACAGAGACATGGCTTTGAATATTTTTGTTGATTAACCCCTGTCTGTCTTGTATTCTTTCTCTTTGAACCACAGAAAATTAATACCGGATGCACAAGTGCACAAGTACACCCAAAATCAACAGATGACTGCCTCTAATCTAGTACAAACCTTTCATATGCTGTCAGCTGATAGGATATAAAATGGCAAATTGGGATAATTTGAGACAAATTTGAGAAATCTGGCTTGCAAGTTTGTACTATTTCACCATTCACGGTGATGGTTGAAAAATGTCTCTATTTCTTAGTTTGCTTTCCATAGTTCTTGCCTTTTTTTAAAAAAACTTGTAATCAGAAGTTGAGTCTTCAGTTGGTTCTCCTAAATGCTTTGCCAATTCTGTCTTTTTGAAAAGGATTTTTGAACACTCTCAACAAAATTCCTTCCTCTTTCACTTGTTTGACTTAGGAAACACTGAAGCCGCACTAGTTCTGCAGTCTGCTAGATTGAGACACTTCTGGAGACACCACTGTGTTTTTCATGTGCAAAAATCAAATACCTTTCACAACAAAACAAACACTCTGAAGTTTCATATCATCTTCATAAATCATGCAAAGATGCATTCTTCAACTGTCTCCTCAAAAAAAAAGACGGAAAAGAGGAAAGGAAAGTAGGAAAGGCAAGGGAAGGCAAGGAGAAAGGGAAGGAGAAAGTCAAGGATTTATCAGGCTCCCAGGATTCTTTTTACCACTATATTGGCCACTCCATAAACCATTTACCTCACCATCATCACAAGAAGAATCACAGTTTTGAATGAGCCCAAAAGTCTTGCTAGCCTGTCTCCAAGAGTAGCATTAAGTAGATGGCTGAGCAAGTGCATAAAAGAAAGACAAGTGTACAGTATCACCCTATATGACTCTCCACATCACCTCAGCATCTTCCTAAGCTGGATGTAGTTTCCACATATTTGGTTACACTTGCTGTATCCTTCCATTCTGAATTTTCAGTCATCCTTTGAGCCCAGCTGAGCTCCTACCTACCATACCATCCTTTGGTCAGGTGCTCTGTGTTGTAAAGAGCTACTTTCTCTCTTCTGAGCCATGACTTCTCTCATTTTATAGACCACTCCTATGCTCTCCCCAAGCATCTCTTTTCTACACCAAAGAATGCTGGACTGTTAAGGAATTCTCATACTTTTTGACAAGAGATGCATACTTTTAAGTATTGAGTAGCCTACATGTCTGGGAATGGTGTTTGTCCATGCAAATGCTCCTCAGCTCCTTGTGGAAGTTCATCACTTTTGCCCTCTGACTCCAGAATGTTTATATTCAATTTCCTTGACCCAGTGTGCATACTTAGAATTGGTCTATAAGTATCTGTATTTGCTTCAAAAGCCTCACTGAATACACCTACAGTTTTCTAGCAAGCAAATAGCTCTGTTCTGTGGTTTCAGTGTAAATTAACTTTATTTACAATTAAGAACTTAATGCTCGAAAATAAACAATCTCACCAACAATTTCCGGGAAACAGAATATGGCTCTGATACTCATGAGCCACATTAACTCTCAATCAGCAGTTTCTCATATGCACAGGCAGATTAATTTGACACTTTATAGAAAGACAATATCCCCAAAATTACATCATTACAGCCTCACAGAATAACATTCTGACTGAGGACAAAATTTCTGCCTTGTTCATGTGGTGGGTCTTCTGGTTGAGGGAGAGCTACACCCAAATGTAGAAGGGCTGAATTTGACTCTTCTTGCCTGCAGGCAGCAAACTGGACTCCCCACCAGTCCTGCAGCTGTGCTTGCCAACACCTCCCCAGGAAAACAGCTTTTTAGCATCAGGAAGTACCGAGTTACAAAATTTTGTCTTACTATATTTTCTTTTCGTAAGCTAAGTAATTGCATGTAGTAGTCTAATTAACCCAGATTCTTGGCAAGCACAGAATTATCTGCTCCATTTATACACTACACCCCAGATGACACATTTTTATCTAGCTATAGAAACAACTGAAAGCTTTGGAGTCATTCCAACTGTTATCTGATTCACCCAGTTGTATTCATTGGGATTTATTTCTACACTTACCTCACAAAGTCCATCTCTCACCCACTTTTGAAAACTACTCAGATGATGGCTGGCACTATCACCATCCTGGCTGCATGGCACCTGCAGACAAGGCTTTGACAGTACCACAGAGACGCCTCAAAGAAAATGCCACCTGCACCATATGATACCTGCCTCTTTATCCAGTAAAAATAATGACAGTCTTAAAAATACTCAGTACTGTCTTTTTCAACATAGCCCTGACATCAAGAGAAGTGTGTAGGATGGAGTGCAGCTGCAGGTACCCACCATGCTGCTGTTACTGGAGACATTTTTCTACCTGCCATTGCTCACAGAGGGTTGCTGCATGGGCTGGGACACTTAAAACTGCAAACCATCCAGATATCTGGGACATCCAGGCCTAGCTTTGCAAACTGTAGACCATGAAATACAATATCACTACAGCTCTGCTACTCAAGACAGAAGCCTAGTGCAAAAGCAGGTGGATTTGTGGTAACATCTAGTCTAAGCAGTTGGATTTATCATCCTACACTGAGAGAAAAATTTCCAAAAGATCCCCAACGTGCCAAAAAAACCCCTGAATATTTGCAGCCTTTCTGTCATAGTGTTGCAAATCCCAACCAGCTCTGAAGAAGGTTCCAGCATCTTCCACAGACATGCAAAGCCCAGAACTAGCCACAGGTAAGCAGGAATCATGCTAATACTGCTTCACTGTGGTCATGATGGATAAATGGGTCCACCCTTACTTTAGGAAGCACAGCTCAGTTAGGCACACCCTCCAGCTGAGTCAGACCTTCCACAGACTGCAATAGGTTCCCCTGTTCTTCCCAGGCTACAAAGGGCTTTAACCCTTCCTTTACCGAGAATGTGCCAGTTTGCCTTTGGTCTTTAATTGCAAAGATTTTGTAGGCAGACACTTAAAGAGTTAAACCCTAACTGGAAAACAGAAGCTGTAGACATGGGACTCTCTAAGTATAACTTGCGCTTAAGCATTGAGAACCATCAGTATTGGCAGATAAGTGCAGAACGTATAAATGAATAATCACATCTGTCCAAACCTCATTCACTTTTGATCAGTAGGGTTTTCTTCCTCTGGTGTCACAGCACAAAGCAATTCATTTTTATGGGGTCTATTTATGCAACTTCTGCATTATTTTCCAATTACATCAGATTATAGCACTATTTCCTTGAAAATCCTGCCAATTACTCCTATACTTGTATCATTACCTGAATGCAGATTAGATCTTCATTGTCATACAAATGAAGGATCACCCTGACAGACTGCCCAGGATGAATAACACAATTAACAAATTAGTATAAAATATCAAATTAGAAGTCATAGCTGCAGCTACTGATGCAATTAAATGAAACACACGAATTAGAATGTATCTTGGTTTGTTACAAAATTTCACCTCATTAACTTTTGAATTTCAGTCACTAATTAAATACATTATAAAAATTGCTTTCCTATTATGCAAGTAGAAATTTCCAAATGAGAACACTGTTTCTCATTAAAATACTACTATCAAATATATCTTCTTTGTGTATCTATACCAACTTGTCTTTGCTATCTCTGTAGGGGCACTATAGTTCTCTTCATGCACATGAACTCATGCATACTTAATCAAATCACTTCCAGTAGTATGAGTTTATAAGCATATAGTTACTTTCTTTGGGCCTTTTTTGCCTGTTTAGAATGCACTTTTACACAAACAGAAAAGCAACAGAAATGGGATTTGCAACACACTGAAAATAGTCAGTCTACCATCAATACAGTCCAAGTCAATACTCCTTGAAAGAAAAGTATTAATGGATTAGATGATTCAAAAATTCAAAACACTCAGTTCCCCATATTGCCACAGCTGTAATGTCAACATTAGCTGTTAATAAACAAATATCCTCGTGTCATCATTATCTTGCTCAGTTTTCACTTCTCCATGAGCCAACTTTAGTCTCAGCCCTGGAAGCGGTGCATGAGTCACTCTGCACTTTCCAGGGCTAGTTGCATTCATAAAACTGCAATTTAAGAGTGGGACCTTAAGTATCCAGGACCAAAATCTGAGGTCTCTCCTCACTGGTGCAGGGAAACATTTAAGGAGGACCCTGAATGTAGCTCCTGCACTGTAGCAAGGCGGCAGCAAAAGTCTAACAGGAGGAAACCCATCTCCATTACCTTATCTGGTAGATTCTGGAGGTCCTCCAGCTCCCCAACAGAGAGATTCTGCCAAGCACACACCAGTCATGAAGCCCAGAAAAAGGGATAGGCCAAGGAAGAAGGTGTGCTGAGAAGGCCTGAGTGGGGACCCCAGAAACCAGAGAAACATACAGTGGAGTCCTACAGAGAAAATTCTGGTCCCTCAACAAAATCAGATGGCTTGAGAACATGGAAATGATGTGCAATAAGTGAAATAATGGAAAAAATTCTCTTTGCCCCTACCCACAGCCTCCCCTCACCCCAATTATAGCCAGTTTTATGATTTCACAATACTTTGTGTTATTGCAATATTTTCTTGGTGTTGCTTTTGAAAAGAATTCAAGTATATCACTCATCATGACTATGTACTGACTTAGCAGAAAATCAACACAGAGTCTCACTGAACTTCAGCTTCCCCAAACAGACAAGCTGTGAGACCCAAAATTTGCCCTGTACCCTTGGTGGAATTAATTATTAAAGAATGTAATAAAAAGATAAAGTTTAAAAGTTAAGACTTCTAAAGAGCTGAACAGCAGTGGAGAAGTACAAATATTTCTCCCAAAACTGTAGACTGGAACGAAAAAAGTAGAGGTAGTAAATGGAAGCATGCGCTACTCCTCATTCCTTTTTTCCCTTTACTTCTGTCATGGGCCAGAGTGGCTGCAAAATCACCATGTAATGAAAGACCTTGCCCTTCTAACCTGACACCCAAACAAGAAGCAGACAGACGTGGAGGAGATGGGGTGCTCCTGAGTCAGTTCCACAGTGTGAATTTGAAATCTTCCCTCTCTTACCCTTTATTACACTTCTGGACTTTTTGCTGCATATATGGAGTAGGAATCCTGTCAACTTCTGTTCCAAAGTCTCCATTTCAGATACATACTCCTGTTTTCAGAGGCTGATGATTGGGTTCCAGGATATTTTTTCTGCACTGAGCTTGGATGTGCTTTTGTCACCTCATGCAAGAAGGCAACAAATAAACTGAAGTCCTTCAATACTCTTTGAAATGTGTTTGCGTGTTATTTTGCCTATTCATGCTTTTGTATGTGTCAATCAAACAGTAAAGTGTGCATTATTTACAGAGCAGATACACTGAAATCCTTTAGCACAAACTGTAGGTGTACATCACACCTCACCAGGAAGAGTGATTCTGTCATCATGGTCCTCCTGCGGTGCCACCTTTTCTGGAACTAATCTGACTAGAGTTAATTCTGATAGAAATTTGGGGTGTATCTGTTAGGAATTAGACCGAGACCAGTCACAGTGTTTGCCATACAAACCACAGAGCTGACAGCAGCAATGACAGGCAGCTTTCAAGGACCTTTTGCAGCCTGAGTCTGTGCTGGGCCAGCACATCTGCAGCGTATCTCCAGTGAGCACCAAGAGCAGGTGTCTGATCCTGAACACAGTTCCCAGGCTGAGAGCTGCCCTAGAACAGACATCTATCAGCTGTTTTCACAGCAGCTCAATCCAAGGTTACGCAGCTGTGCTGAATCAAAGCTGACCTTGAATGAATCTTCCTAGGGTGAAAAAAAATCGCTATTTATCTATAAAGGCTACATTCATTTTCCCAGACAACAGGAAAAGAGCTCTCAAACAACAGAAAAAAAAAAAATCCCCAAAACATGGAAATGTAAAAAAAAATTGTTTTAAAACCTCTTTTTCTGCTGGTGTTCTTTGTTAATGATAATACAGATAGCCTGTGACACATGAGCAGCATGGAAACTGACATGGAAAATGTTTTCTGAGCTCAAAACGGTGGACAGTATAGCCTCTCAGGATTTAAGTAGCAAGTAGCTGGATAACTTCTAAGAGGTAGTGCTGTCCTGTATCCAGATTGTCTGAATGTATCATGAAACTTCAGGGCATAGAGAAGGTTGGAAAGGGGAGGTAAAAACATGGGATAGATTAAGACAGGGCATTATGGCACACAGCTGCTGCCTTTTTTGGAGCAGTGCACAATAAAGGGTGCAAGAGCACTGGGGGGAGATCCAGCACAGGATTAACAGGTTCAAGATGGGGGCTGTTAAGATCCATTTAAAATGAAGTTGGTATCAGCAAAGTAACAGAGCCATTCCTACACTGGCCCTTCTAACAATCACTTGGAATATTAATGTGCACAATCACTCATTGTCAGCCCACATACTTAAGAAACATTCTTTATGGGAGCCTTATCAGTAGACTCTAAGTTACCTTGCTATGAGTTTTCAAGTTATGATTATCAAGTTCCTCCAAACTATGGAGAAATTCCATCCTCGTATAAGATGGACATGCTTACAAACGTTTGTCCTGTCACTTAAACAACGTGTTCTGTGTCAGACACTCGTGCAGCAAGCTCTTTGTCCCCTGCATCACTTCCTGTGCTCTGATTCACAAGTCAGTCGGCTTTGCAAGACAGTGAGAACAGGGACTTTGGGTACTGGTACTTGGCTCAGATGACTCAATGCAAATCAGCAGAAATGAAGTTCTTATTTACATAATTTTATACTTATTTACATGTGGAATTTGAATTTTTAAATATTATGGGCTTGTCCCCTTTGAAAAGGGATTAAAAAATATATTTATTTAAAATCTGAATATGCACATTTTTTAGCCCATAACCAAGACTGAACAGTTGGTATCTTCTAGATTTGGGGCAGTCTTTAAGGCTGAAGTGGCACAGCCCTCCATTAAGTCTTGTGAAAGGGCAGTGCAACACCAGAAAAATTAATGGCTGCTATATTTACAAGGGCCCACATATAGCAATCTCAGCAGGGGAACACATTTCACCCTTGAGATCAACTCTGTTGTGAATGAAAGCAGTTTCCAGAATCAGTGCTGGAGAGGACCAGCTCCTCCAGTCACAGACAACAATGCAAAAGAGTTCTTTAGTCCAGAAGGGTCCTCACAAACCACAAAATACTTCCCAACACCCTGTAACAAGCCTACAACCTATGGTGCAAAAGACGAAAAGCCACACAGACTCCAGTGTGGCACAGGAAGAGGGAAGGAAAGCTCCAGCTCACCACCACCACCTTTGGCATTGACAAAAGCAATGCCCCTGGGAGAAGAATATATTTTTTTATTTCTCTTTGGTAGTGCCTTTTTGATCTGACAATTGTTAGTCAAAAAAAAATTCCAATTGTGCTGTAAAATACGGCCAAATAATATATTTAATTAGGAAGAGAAACTAGATAGCCATGAGTCACTAAAACTATTTGCCTTCTTACTCAATTTTAACTGCTGCTCTGTTGCTTCCCACAGGAGCTGAGTGTTAGTGAACACTAAATACCAAACAGGTTATACTGAAGTGTCCTTCCCTATAAGCAGCAACTGAAAACAACATTCCTCAGCCTTCTTTACCAACTGCATTTGTGAGAAACAATCAGAAAAATGTATTCAAGACACAAACCTGTGATTTTCCTTTTCCTATTTTAAAGCTCTCAGTATTGGAGCGAAACCCAAATTTGGATTCTGCCCTCTCAAAATATCCTGTGAGCATCCAGTTGGGTTGGTTTGTTACTGTGCTTCCTACATGATAGGTTATATTCATGGTCACATGTAAGCTAACGCATATTTTTGTTTCATTTGCAAAAGAAAGGCCACAACAACAGCAACAAAAGTTTCATTCCAGAGAGACATAGAGCCAGCTTAGACTTGGCAGGCAAATGTTGCTTTAAACATGGCTTGACAGACCTCCCAAAATATAACAAATATGTCATCAGAATATGCTGAAAAGGGAATTTTGGTTTGTTGCAAAATTAGAGTGTATTATTTTCCCTTCATTGCAGTTTTGCTGTCTAGTATATAGACTATTTTCTTCAAAAACTCAGAATCCTGCTGTTCTCAGTAGGAGCTGCATATTATGGCAGTGCTGTTGGAAGTCTTGCTTAGAATGACTGAAATGTTTTTGTAGGGTGTCAACTTCCAAGTCATCATTAATGTTTACAGTCTCAATAGCAGTTTGCATTGCTATAGTAACTCTTAAAGGAACATTCCTACAGGAAAAATAAAAGAAAAGGAAGCCACATTTTTACCAAACACTCACAGCATAGGTACTGTTCCTGGGACATCTCGGTAATTTATATTTTAAACAAATGCGACCTAAAGAAAAAGAGGGTCTCTGGTATTAGCAAATCATTTTTATATACTGCCAAGTGATGGGATGCCACAGAACTTGGAGAGATGCCCTCTCTTAAAAAATATAACCTCTGTCTGCTCTGATTGAAGTAAGTATGGGAAAGGAGTTAAGGAAAGTGAGGCTTCTTGTCAGCAATTTTTTTGTGTGTGTGTAATTCTGTGGCTATTAGTACAAAATACTAAGTGTACCGTGATTTTTCTATTTACCTCTAGGCCAATTTATAGAAAACAAAGATGTATTTTGAGTAATTAGTGCCATGCACTGTAGAGAGATCACTGATATGGTGGTTTATGCCCTATAACATTAATTCCTCTGCATGAGCTAGAGTATATGCACCAATCATCTTCCCAAGAAGAAGCAAATTGTGTTTAAGTCCATACATTTTTATAATTGGATTTATGTAAATTTGAATTTGTTCTACGTCTCTCTAATATTTTACACTATCAAAATCCAAATTTCTTTCATAGAGCAGTAACCTAGTAATCTGCATTTATTAGGAAAATCCTGAATTCATTTTGCAAACCATTTGTCTTCTAATAATGACAGTGTGTTCTTATCTTCCAGACTGCTTGGAATGCTACAGCTGGGGAGAGGCAATAAGATTTGAATGTTCTCAGATCTGTCAAATCATAATCATTTTATGACATTGCAAATGTTTCTCAACTTTTTTATATCAGTTATGACAAAAGGAAGCACAAAATCTAATTTAACTTGTAAAATATCAAACCCTGAAAAGCAGCAAGAGAAAGTTTTTTAGAATAAAAATTTTGCAAACAGGAAGTTTACAGAAATGAGCAAAGTCCAAGAAGTAAGAGTCATATCCTAATGCTGATCTTACAAGTACCTTATAAAACTTTATTTAGTTTGAACTTACTAAATGGCTTTTCCCTAACTTTCCTGCTAGTCTGAGTAAAGCAAAGACAAACTTATGTGGTCAGGGCCACAAACTGAGCTTCAAAACTCCAAGACCTCAGATGCCTAAGACAAAAACATTTCTGATTAAACAGGGATCATAGTCTGTTAAAGCTCACTACCCCAAAGATTAAGTCATAAGAGACCAGTTCAGACTTTCTGCAGCTAAAATCATTGTTTTTCTCTCAGAGACAAAGCACCAAAAGCTGAGCCTCTATTTTCTTGTACAGGTTAGGAACGTGTAATAGGAGTTTGTATAATGATCCTCTGTGTCCCTTTCTGTTCACTAAAACCAGAAATATTAACTGTGGGTGAAATACAAAAAATTTAAGATGGCAGTACGGATTAGTCAACCTGAAGAAAATATTATTAGCCACACTTTGCAAATTTAGGATAAATGAAATGAAAGAGATGGGTCAGTTTAGATGGTCCCCAAATGTGCCCCTGTCATTGAACTGGAGATGTGTCAGTTCACAAACACTGGTAAAAAGCTCACATTTGATGGGCTGATGCCAGAGACTGACAAACTAAAAAAGAACAAAAAAGGAAGAGGCAGCAGTTTCGCTGTATTCCTCATGATGTGCTACTTACAAGGTAGAAAATGAAGTTCCTAAAATAGGAGCTGACAATTAGACAGTAAGGCTAATAAGAAGAAGCTATTCTAGAAAATTAGGATCAAGGACAACTGGACAAGCCTAGCTGAAGATGTAATTCCAGAGATTTAGAGAAACAAGAACCAGGCAACAAGCAAAGGTAGTATGTGAAAAGTGCCTTATGTGAAAAGTGCAGGGATAGTTCTAGGGAATGCTGAGAAACAAAGTGAAAAGAAAAACTTTATGAATAAAGAGCAAAAAGAGGATTGATTCTTCTATATAGATAACATACCACACGACCAACATCTAAATACCGTAAATATACTGCTAATTTTATAGAAGTTATCACCTCTGTTACCTTGAGGATGTTAAATGGAATTAAAAGTATAGAAGAACAAAATTTAGCTTGGGCACTGTTATAAAACAAGTGAAAGCCTTTGCTCATCAGGTTTTCAGTACTTTTATGGGAGATCTTGAGCTCTAATTTTATTTTGAATGTGAAGTTATTCTGTAGCACAAACTACACTTCTGAACCCCACTCTATTTAACCTCAATCAGTAAAAGCAATTTACTTACAAAGGGTTTTGTGAATACATAATAGAAATGTTATGTCCTATGTTCAGATGGAATTGGAGGTTCACAAAAAAATCCCCAAAATATATTTCACTATGTTACATGTTTCTAACTTAGAGGAACAAGGTGCATGAACTACGAGAAAGAAGCAGATAAAAAAACTATTTAAGTCATAACTGTCCACATGTCTGCATTGCATATTTTCACCCAAAAATGTTTTTGAAAGTATTTATGCCACCTTTTGAGCATTCTTACAGAAATAATACCAGGGCTGGCCTTTCAGAGCAGTTTGGTACTCTAGGATGAACTGACTGAATCAGGGTGACTTAACCTATGCAACAAACAGCATTTGAGGAAGATTTCTGAAAGAACATGAACACAGAAAGGCTGTAACCAAAGTAGCTTCTGTATAAACAATAGAAGAAAGAACCATGTGTGTTTCTTCTTTTGGATGACTGATCCCAGCAGTGTTGTTTCCTGGCCTTGACTATTTATGAGCTAAACACAGAAATATTGTCACAGTCTCACGTAGATAAAGCTAACACCTTTCAGGCACTAGTTTGTACTTGTTTGGGCTCCTTAGTTACTTACTTGTTTACTTGGACAAATTCAAAGATGAGGCTTAGTTTCTGGAATTTCAGATAAATTTATTTTATCTCAGATTCCCTTCTGCTCAATATAGGTACTTTATAACTAAAGAGACAATCTTTGAAAATGCAACAGAACCCATTTTGTCAGGGATGTCTACATCCGATTATGTTACATCAAATAAGATCCTGTGGATTTTAATGTATTTTTCTAGATTTGCTTAGATCTAAATTGTGTGTAATGCCTTTTTTATGCAACTTAACTTTACAACTCACGAGGGTTGAGGACAAGCTTTCACACTGACACATATAGACAGGGAATTGTGCAGAACACCAAAGACAGGTTTTGTTTAACCAAAAGAAGTAAGATTAAATTTGTAAGACTAACTTGCAAAACTACCTAGATGATTAAAAATTAAGGCATTTTAACCAGAATTTGCAAACACAGCTAAGAAAGTCAACTGTCAAACTCCATGTAACAGGTTAGGAATAATGAGCCAGACCCCAGAAGAGGCTCACATGTTTGGATGTTAAATATTATGAAGCCCAAAAGTCAAGCACCAGCTGTGGACTCAAAAAACAGAGCCAGAATATGTAACACACATAAACAGAAGGAGCTACAGCCAGCCAACGGGAAACACTGCCAAGAGGAATGGTCTGAAATTCTCCCTCTCTTCTGGACATAACACCTCTTCAGGGAAGAAGCACACTGTGGCCAAGATCCCTTCCTGAATGCAGGAACGTATGTGCACATGTACTGTCAACCACGCCACAGATTCTGGCCACGTTTTTTCAAGAGAGAAAGAAGTCACCTCCCACTATTTACAGAGTACCCCCACAGTCAGAGAACATGGCTTAGGTATTGGCCTTTCTTAGTCTTGATGGCTGCCAAACAAAATACTGTGTTTATTTATCCAACCTGGGTCGGGGTAGTGCACTGTTTCAAATGAGATAATATTGCCTACCAGTGTATTTTTGTGCAGACAAATTCATGGTCCTGAGCAAAAACATGGCTGCAGATGACAGGGAATAGGAAAAACTGCTGAACAACTCAATGTGTCTCTCGTTTTGGAAGAGCTGGAGAGCTGCAGCACTACAATGGCAAGGCATGTGCTTCTAGTCCTGAAATTCCCCATCTCCTCCTCAAGTACTCCTGCTTGAAGCAAGGCAGACAGTAAAGTAGTATTGGAAATCATCCACCTTCAGCCACACATTAGTAGTCATCAGCTGAGTGAGCTGTTAGCTTCACCTCTTAGCAAATACCACTGAAAGCAATCTAAAATAATAAGGTTTACCTCACTGGTTAGGGCACAGACTGAGAGTACTGTTTTACCTCATTCGAGTCTCAGTAGCTCTTACACTTCTCCAACTCAGTCACTTCTGAATGGCTGAACATATTAAATTTATTTAACAATTTAAATCCCTGTGGCAGTCTAAGTGTGAAACACCCAAATTTGGGCCTCAAAAAGCAAGCTCTCAATTAAATAATTATTCAAGTCTATCCTTGATTCTAGGATAAAGTATTTGCAAGACATGTTTGAAGTCTTTTGATGAACCAGCATTTGGGTATTGACGTTATCAAAGTGCATTTCCTGGAGATATGCCTAGAGCTGTACAAAAATGAACTATAGTTTGTAAATTCAGATTTTAAAACAGCAAGGATGCTTTTTGCTTTGGATATTCTGTGGACTTTAACTGAATTTATAAAAAGAAGTGGTCAGCAAGTCCAAGTCACATGAGAAACTTGGCTGAGAAGTCCAAAGGCTGAAGTACAAATTCTTCCTTCATGTTTCCTTTGTCATACTTCACCTTTTCCCGTTGTCAGCAGTGAAGCTTCACTGAAAATGTACTCTCTGGGGCCGTTTTCCATTAATTTTTTCCCCACATATTCCAAAGTGACAATACTCTAGGGATAACATGAGCATCTGAAAAACTACTTCCTGTCAGCCTTTTTTTAACAGCACGACACACGTTTGCAAGTTCTCTTACATTCAGTCATTTACTGTGTGTCTGCAACCTCTGTAGCAGTGCAGGAAAGTGTACGAGAGCAAACAGTTTACCTTATGGCAAATTCCAAGGAAGTATTTAAAGTTCAAATGAAATTCCAGCATTCAAAGTGGGAGGTTTAAGGAAAAAAAGCCCCAGGTCTGTCAGTGAAAAGTTTAATTATGGACAAGATGACACACACATAGTAAAACACACAAAGGCAGAAACATCTCTATGAAAGCACATTCCAATAAAATCTTAAAAGATTACTTTAATAATAAACCATGCATTCCTGAGCAAGCCATCGCAAGATTAGCTACCAGATTGCTTTGCTGCAAGCAGATTTTTCACAAACTGTTATTGATACCACTTTCAAGGCATTCATGAAAGCTGATGTCTTCTGAAGGTCTCTGCACTTCGGTGGGGTTTCTTGTGCTGCTACCTCAGTTTCCACCCAGACTGGAATCCTGGTGATCCTAATGACAGGCTGTGGTTTGGGTAAAGTTAACCTCTGGAAAGCTCTAGAAAAATTCACTGATGTGAAGGGTTCCAGCTGCAACTTCAAGATAATTTTAGACCTGCTGGAAAAATGGCTTGTGTTTGGGAAGTGCTGAGGCTTATATTGTTCTGTACAAAAAGCAGTTAACTTACACAAAAAAATCCTTATGTAGTGGCTGAGCTTATGCCAGCAGTAGTAAAATCAGACACAAAAAAATATAAGAAAAAAGTCATTATCCTGGGAAACCCAGCACTCCTTCTCTACTATAATCTTTAAATGGTCAGTCTTAAAGTCATAACAGCCATTGTGCATTTGATTCTGATTTTGCTGTAGAGAAATAGAAACACTTTTACTCTTCATAAAGTGCAAAGCATGTCCTCATGCAGTGCAGTATAGATGAAATAACTGAGTTCCTGTGGGGCTTTCTGCCTGGATTCCTCCTGCATTCAGAAGGCAAGGCATATGTTTAATGTAACAGTTCTGAATTTTAGCATTTAGCACAACAATGTTGGACATCAGGGGAGATGTTCTTAGTCACTTAAAAAAAAAAAAATAGTTCATTCCTTCAAGTCTTGAGATATTTTCTATTTTCTAAGAAAATTGTAATTTTTCAAGTTAGTTATTAACCACTTTTCAGTTTAAAAAAAAAAAGGTTTCCTGTGGTGTTGTTAGTGATGTCCCAAGTGCTGGTGCATATTGAAGGACCTCACGCCATTTCTGTACTAGATGTAATTTCATTGCCCCTCAAAAGGGCTCTTAAACTGCTCATTTTTAGCAAATGAAAAGCATTTTCCTCTCTTCCAAATTCAACAACAAATAGTACAAATCATATTTGCAATCATTAGTGTGACTAGTCAAAAGTATTTTGGTGAAATGTGCCAGGGGTTAGTTTGGGCAAAAACAGATGATAATCCTGCTTATGCCAGCTCCAGGCTGGCCTGTTTCATAGAAGTTGCTTTGTTACTGCACCATGTTTAAACTAGGCACAATGTCAACCTTCATGTCAGGCAGCCTGTGTGACTCATAAAGGACGCTGAGCTAAGGATTATTCTTTAAAATACACAGTGCCCCAGGACCAAGAAGCTCCAGTCCTGCTGGTGGGTGTTTAGCACAAGTTGTTCCAAACAATGTACGGTGCAGTGCCAGCTGTACAAAACCAACATTGTTAAACATGAATATAACTGTGTCCCAAGGAATTCAGATCTAATCCTGCAAACACCGACGCATGTGTAGCCAGAAACCTGTTAATTGTAGCAAAATCTCCTTACTTACGCGGCATGCATTTCCTTCCGTGAACAGTAGGCTCGTGTAAAAAAAAAGACGTTTCTCCTGTCCTTTTTGGTTACATTAGCACTTCTCAAATGAAAAGCAGATACAGACAAGTGAGACACAGCTATCAGCTCCTAGGCACCTCAGGCACAGGGAAAAAGGAATACTATGCCGTATCTAGAAATGCATCATTTAGTAGCTTTGGATGAGGATGCTTGCCAAATGCCTCCACCAGTTTTGAGCCTTGAACTTCCCGGTGGTAAAATATGTTTGTGTTAAATATTTCCCTCTTTTGAACACTTCCAAACATCTATAAATTTTTTAAATTCTTTTTATTTTTTAATTGGGTATTGGTGCAGAGCAAGATGCACAGTTTCGAACAGAAATATTTTGCACTGTTCTGAAAAATCAAAAGATAAGCTAGCCTTGGAAAAAAACCCAAAAAAACATTCTGCTACAAGGACAAAAATACGATTTTTTTATCAGAGGTTCCTTCATACAAGGTGGAAAACAGCTGTACTACCTACTCTGGGGAAAAAAAAAAAAAAACATGATAGCTGTTTGAATAAAGATGAGTGGGAAGTACAAAGGTCAGGTCTGGATGTGACCCATAAACTGAATTGCACCGACCCAGTATTTTGGTTCGGCTGGTCACACATTTGGGGAGACGGAGGATGGAGAGAGTTACTCAGGTATTTGGGTTTGGTAGTTTAGGAAACCAAAAAACAAACAAACAAACAAACAAAAGCTGCTGGTTTGGGCTTGGAATTTTCAACACCATCACCGCACCCACGTTCAGGCAGCCGCATGAAGGGGACCCGTTTTCTAGAAGAGCGTGCCAAGCCCGTTGCCGTCGGAGAGAGAGAAATACCTGTGCCCTGCGATTTGTGGGCGCCACACGATTCCGTGCCCCGCAGGGTCCAGCTGTCTCCCAACCCACTTCCCTCCCCGCGCGTCCCTCGGGGGGCTCCGACCCCCCGTGAGAGGGGGGTCCGGGTCACAGCTCCCTCCCGCCCCCGCAGCAGCGGCCGGAGCGGCGGCTCGCAAGGGGTTAAAGTTGTAAGCACCGACACGTTGAGGGGGAGTAGCCAAGACCAAGCAGCAAAAACATCACAGCGCATTCCTGGGTAGTCCTCAGCTGCCAGCATCTGATTAAAACCATATCGCTCGCTGTGAGTGGCTAACTAATCTGAAGGCGAGAGTGCAACCCAATATTTAACCGGGGCCCCGGTCCCAGCCAGGCTACGGGCTGCGATCACCGGATCATGCACGGAGCGGCACGGATCTAGCCTGTAAGGAGCTTTGCGAGCGGGGCTCGGCTCTCGCGCAGCCTGGGAAGGGGTGATGCGGGGGTGCAGGAGCTGTCACCGGGGGAAGGAGCTTTATCCACGACGACCTGATAGTCGGTGCCTGCGGCGGGGCGCGGGGTACCCCTGTGGGGTGGGCGCTGACACGGATGGGGCGCCGGAGGGGCTGTGTGTGCCGGGCCGGGCTCGGCTCGCTCAGCGCTGCTCCCGCAGCCGCGGGCGAGAGGCGCCGCGGGGGCCGCGCTGCGCCGGGAGGCGGCGGCGCTGGGGTGGCCCCGGTCCCGCGGGGGTCGCGGCACTGCCCGAGACGGGCTGCGGGGATCGTGTCCCGGCTGAGGTGGGGTGGAAGCCGCCCGCCTCTGGCTCCGGCGAGGCGAGGCGGACGACCGGAGGAAGCACGACAGCAAAGCAATATAAACGCACATTTTCGGTTTTCTGTGTGGAGAGGATGGGGTTAAAATCATGAAATAGATTAACTGTATAAACACTGATTTTCCTATTTCCTATAACTAATTAGTTATGATAAATAACTAATATGAAAGAATCTCTCTAATAGCAGAGACAATGATCAGCACACGGTAGGATGCTGTGAAGCAGGAGTAGGGTTTTGCTCTGGTTTTGGATGGAGTATCCTTGTGAGCACTCCCCTGTCTGCCAGTGAATTTCTGCATGCTATTTTGGTCTGGGGTAATCCGGGATAGCTGTAGATGTTGACGATTATGTGGAATTAGTCTACCTTGAGAGAGAAACTTACTGGTGATGGATGATACATAAAGTCTAATGTCTATCATATGGTGACACTTAATGTTGGAATGGTGCCAGCGCAGTGAGCCATAAGATAAATGCAGGTGTTGCCAACATAGCCACACTTCTTCAGCTGGACTTCTCTGTAACAGAGCTTTTACCTCGCAAAAATGTTGAGACTGATTACTCGAAAGCTTACTACAAATTCACTGGTAAGGCTGATGATTTTATTATTTTGAGGGTCAGAAATTTTTAAAGTTTTCTCTTAATTAAGCTAGTTTGCCTTCAAAGGGTACATTTTTTTCTTCAGAAGTCTTCTGTAACTTCCACAAACAGGGCTGCCCAAAATTAACCAAATCTGAGAGTATGTAGGCTTAGATTTGCCCACTGTATGTTAAAGAATAGGCATAGGTATGCTCTGGGATGGCAACACCTGTGTAGACAAAGTAAAGATGCAGATTCAGTTCAAGAAAATTAATTATGAAGTTGCGTATTCTAGTTTGCTGTGAAGGCTTGACAGGCAATATTAAAGTGAAAGGATGTTATTGTGTCTGATAATGACCTGCTAGGCAATTATAATGCTAGCAGGTCTTCGGGTCAGCTTCCACTAGGACCTTCCAGGAGGTAAGTGAGGCTAACTGGAGATGTGAATGGTAATCCAAAGAAAATCTTTCCAGCTGAGGATTGTCTGAGGAAGTCATCCACCACATCTGTTCAAAGAATCATTGCAGTAGCATCCAGCGCAATGAGTCTTGAGACATAATCAGCTTTTCAAAGTACCCTGGATTGTGTGAGGATGTGATCAAGGCTGAAGGAGAAATTTTTATGAATAGTAAGCTTGCATTGGAAGGAAGACAACCAAATGGTAGCAATGGTAAGGAGGATGAGAGTACTAAATTATTATCAGGTGAGTCATCAGAACAGAGGCTTTACTAGCAAACCTCGTGATTTGGTGCATAGGAAAGCTCAGTGTAAAAGGGAGTGAATGCTGAGTCCTTCAAGCTTTATGTATCTGGCATCAGTTTCCTTTTGTGAAGGTAAAGATGATTGTCTAATCTACCATATACCTTCTACAGTGGTGCCAAGTATGTCTATATAGCTCCAGTACAAAATCTATTTTCTCACCGAGAAGAGTATTACTTGTTAAGTTACTTGCACACTGCAGACCAGTAGCTGCTATAGATACACTTCATAAACTTCTTGCTTAAGGCCTTTATCTCACAAGCACATATGAGAACAAACACTCTAAGCAGGTGAATATAATGTATGGAAAGGGTAGGTTTTTGTCTCTGTGGGAAAGCAAATAAGTGTACTTAATGTCAAGGAAGGGTGAATCCAGTGTGGATGCTTAAAAATCAAAGGAGAAAAGCCATAGCTTGAGATAAGATGTAAAAGTGTGCCAATATACTGTAGTTGTTGGGTATTGTTGCCAAACCTGCTGATTTTTCTCCTATTGATGCTCGCCTTTCCTAGCAAATGTCACACTTCTAGGAAATTTGAGTGACCAGCTGGGTTAACCCTGTTCTTGGGAATGCTTGTGGACTTTATTTAGCAAGGATAGCAACATGTGACCATTACAGAAGCATTAATTTGCCTGTACAAAGCAGTAAATTCCACATCTAGAGAAAGCCAGCTTGATCTTGAAATAGTGCTGATGCAAATTCTGCATACTGGCTAGATTCTGTCAAAAGAAATGATGAAGAAGCATGAATGTAACTTGTAATCTGCAGGGATTTTGGAGAAAAAACTTAGATCTTGCATGTAGACTAAGGGATTGTTAGTAGAATAGAAATGATACCACAGGGATGGGGGATTGCTAAGAGGTCTTAATTAGTTTCTGCTGTGAAACACAGGCATAAGCCACTACTCACTACCTCAGCATGGACTCCACAGAAGTACAACTTGGGGTTGTGTTAAAGAGATCAAGTAGAATAAGGTGTCTAAGGATTGTAACTGAGAAGAAAAACTGGCATTAGATACCTGATTCTGAGGCTGTGCCTGGGTTCAGGGGTCTCAAGGTTATAAAGATGCTGAATGAAGCACAGTGTCAGGCCTAGTCAATAAACAAGAGGTACCAGTTTCAACAGGATTACCTTGTTTTTACAAGGTGGGCAGTTGAGTGCTGAACAAAGCATCTTCTCCCATCCAGGTCTTCTCAGCTCTGGCTGATGGAGACATAAACCATCCTAGTCTCCCCACACCTGAAAGACTGTGCCTTGCATATGCTCTGGAGTGCTCAAGGATGAAGTGTCTCAGATGAAATGCCCTGCAGCTTTTTACCCCTAATTATCTGTATGATTTTTAAATTAGTTTTAAAAGTCTTTAATACAGCTTCAGAGCTGGTGCATGTCCCCTTAAATCTAAAAGCTCAGACATTGCAGGGCCAGTTAAGGACAGATTATTGGCCTTGGAGGTGAATTTCCTGCTGTTCTGTCAGTTCATGTTGCATCCTTAAGCAGTAAGATGAGGATTATCTCTTAACCAGAAAAAGTAGGTCTGAGAGACAAGATAATGGACCTTCCTCTTGACAGTCAAGAGGCTTCATGACAATGTCAGCTAGGAAATTGCACCTCCAGCAAAGTCTATGCAAATCCTAATGCTGCTGTGCCACACAACTTTAATATACCTGTCCTGTGGCTAAAATGCCTATGGATGAAACTTTCCTCTTAGGAGGGGGGAAAAAAGAAGCTGGGAGCACTAAGGATGTAGTTTTAACTCCGCAACCTGTTTTTCTACCTTACAGATCTCTTCTGTGCCCTGTCAGAACATGGCCATTTGTGCTTTGAGGCAAGGCACAAAGGTCACTGTATGAGTAAGGATTAGTTTTCTAGTAGCTTGAATCACAGATCTGTCTGCAAACAACGGCTACCCTGGTTGATGGAAGGTAAACACTAGATCTGACACTTCTCCTTGTATGCTTCTGAGGGATGGGGGCATCCCTATAATATGCTATCAAGATCATCATAGAGATGGGAAGTTAGAGACAACCTGGTGAAAATTGCTTTATAGTCTGGATTTAGGAACAATAGTGTAAACTTCCTCTAATAGGTGTAACTACAATCCCTGATAGGGAAATGCTGTAGAACAGTCATCTATGAAACTTTACTAGCTGTCCAGTAGGACATCTACTGTGGTAGCTGTAGTGGAACTCTGAAAATCCTGGTTAATCCTTTCTAACCTCTAGTATAGGTCTTTCTATACCACCTTTTAAAATTTGAGTCTTGTGTACTTATTCATTGCCTTTTTTGCTGCATATACAAGGAGAGCTGGGGGCCTTGATAATAACATCTTGAGGGCAAGAGTAATCCTTATATTAAGCAGTATGCTTCATAATAACTAACAAGACTGGATCTGCTGTAGAAGAGCCTATAGCAAGTAGGCTCTACGACCAGAATTTTCGTCAGTCATCTCAGAATACATTATGAACATAATTTGCATCTCTTACAAGAGGCAGTATGGAATGACTCCTGTGACAGTAACTGCTACAACAATTTGTGTATTGGAGGCAGAGTATCTGGAGGGTAGGTGGAGTGTTCTTCAATTACTGCTGAAATGAATGTTTAATGATAGACTTTTGGCTGCTCATGGCATAACCAGGCTGGGTAAGCAAACTGCAGTATTCAACAATGTGGCCAGGATTACATGGGTTTAGGCTGTGTGAATGCTACAATAATACAGGAAAATCCTATTTGTCACACAGATAAATTTGTGAACAGGTAGAAAACACAGTTCAGTGTAAACTCTGGAGAACATATGCAATCTCCCTCAGTACAGCTTGCATATACCCAAACTGCAAAGAAAGATAACTGTTCCAGCACTGGACAATTAACTGTATGCAGCTGAAATAACTTATGATAACAGCTTCAATGTGTGTCAAGTTCCTGCTCGGAGAAGGAGGGGTGAAAAGCATGGTTATTGGCAAGAGTCCTTCACTATACTAACAAGCAAGAAGATCAGAAACAGGCCCTCTAGGCAGGAGGGCCTTAGGAGTACAGTTGGAAATTAAGTGTTTGATTTGTTGTTCAGTTCAAACTCAGTTGCATCTGAGTAAACACTAGCTGCCTTGAATAACAATTGCTTTGCTTCCTTGTTGTTTGGTATATCCTATGAGTCTCAACAAGGAATATTGATAGAAAGTTGAGCTGTAGGCACTGCAGCCATATTGCTTGAGATTCCCCATCCTGTGGGCAGCTGATGCTTTCCTTAGCAATATCTAGAGCAGACAGCGGAGTTCTGGCTCAGGTGCCACTAATTTACAAGGCTTCAGAACTGGAAACTGGAGACAGGTATAGAGGAGTGGTCTCTTAGTTTTTCTTGAAGGCTGATAGGAAGAAAATTTGTGCAGATAATGCAAATATATAATCTAATCAGTCTATTACCAAAGTAATAGCTCTCTATCAAAAAAGGTATCCCAGTATGCCCTTTCAATTTCTTTCTAAAGGAAGAATCTGGAGTTCAGGTGTTGGTATTGCTGATAGTAAAAGTGAAGGGATTTCTTAATTCAAGAAATTCACAAATAGGTTAGCATAGCTGATGAACAGAGATTGGAAAGGCTGCTCTCAAGACTTGTTGCAACATGCTGTCTTATTCCTGGAACAACTCATAATCTGAGGTGGACTAACTAGATATCTGGATACTCTCTTTGGACACTGAAGTTCCTGGCTGAAAAAGAACCCTATCAAATAGACTATGACAGTGCTAGTTTCCTTCATCTTGTGATCAGGTTTTCAGGGAACCAGACAGCACTAGCTCATTAAATGCTTTTCACTCATTAATTTATATGTTCCAAGTTATTCATCAGGTACAGCTTATTTAAACTGGTCACTACTTCTCCTCAGCCCTCTGTTGTAATCTTCCTGCAAAAGATATATTTATTTCCATGACAAGTGGAAGAAAAATCCAAAATAGAGCTACTGTGGTAGCTGGGTTGACAAGTAACTAATTATCAGAAATCATGTGCTTAAAAGCATAGTAGAATGACAAAAAGTACCAATTCAATTGCACCACTTGAACTGTGTGACCTGTTCAGTCCCAGCTGCTAACTTAGTGATTTTCTCTTGGCTGTGATTCAAGTGTGTAGAAAACACTTTCGGGAACTAAGTTTGAATTTCTGTGTTCTTGCTAAAAACCAAGAGGTTCCGAGGAGACTGATGTGATGAGAACAGACCGTTCTGTTCAGCTGATGAAATAGCAGTTGGCATGGCTGAACGGTGAGATGTCTGTGTGGTTTCACAGGCATGATCCTGCACCAGCAATGGTACATGCCAACATCTGTAGCTGACAGGGCTCAGCAGTGTACTAAGACTTTTACCTACTTTGTAGGTGGTACTAGGGAAGGGAGCAGAATGAGGGAGGTATTCCCTGACGTGTCAAACTCTGTACTTCTATCCTACTAAGCAGATGAAGGTCACCCTTCCCTGTTTCTCTTTACTGGTTATATATGATGAAGACAGCTGGACTATGTTCCACATGCTGCAGTATGTAAGTACTGTTGTAGTTTATTCCAAACTGGTATTCACATTGACAGATGAAGTCCTTGGTGTAAGTCTGCCTTTATTATCTCAACAGTATCAATCCACCTGTTGGGTAAGAAGACAAAACATAAAACAGGGCCTAAAAATCAAGTTGCACAGAAGTTCCCAAAAGTCAAATCCTGTTATTCTAGAAATACTTGGTCCAACAGGTAAGCGCCTGGTTTAACTAAAGTCAGGATATCAAGCAAATAATCTCTCGAACACAAATCATATTTCTACCAATCTACAGCCTAAGTAGGACAGTTAAACAGGGTTTTTGAGCTGAGTGATGGATGCATTGCTAATCTAGACCTTACTGAATTTTGGGAATGACAGATAGCTGCACTTGCCAGGCAGCGTAGTTTAAAAACCTTTTCAGTTGTCTCTCTTACAAGACCAACCACAGGACCTTTGGTTAGACTCTGCAGTATAAAAGTATGTGTTCAGTCATCTTTCTGACAAGTAATGCTGCTCTTGCATTCCAGACATGGCTAAAAGTGGAGGTGAATAGTTCCCAAGCTGTCTATGAAATTTCTTCTACCACTTGCCTTCAAGCAGGTACTTGTTATGTGTAAGTGTGAACACATCATGTATAACCTACGTGTAGGTAACGCTGTTACTTCTCATGGATAATATTTGCTGGATATGCTGGTTTGTAATAGAATAGTGTGATTGTTTGAACAGAGAAAACAGACCAATGTCAGTGCTTGCATCAGAACCAGCATCTGGAATGTTCCATCTAAATCATTATAATCCTGTGTCATGTTACAGAAGGTTTATTCAACTTGAACTCCTTGGACACTGCCAGATACTAGAGCAATGGGTGTTCTACTAATGAAAGAAAACATTTAAGATTATATTTTATTTGACTCCTCAGCATGAATGATCGTGTTTAAAAACCAAAAGTCTGATTAGCACGTTCATATTTTTGATTTATTAATGCATGCTTAGGGCTTCTCAAGGCTACTACCACTGAATCAGGAATTGAGCAGAAAATATGATAATCAGATGGGGAGTTGTTAGATGTAAATGTCAGTCAGTCCTACAGGGGTTCACACAAATGCAGTATTATACTCCTGACATGAGCGGAAGGCTGCCAGTCAAGATAATTTACTGATAACAGACTATCTAGCTTTGCAACTTTGACTCTTGCGTATTGTGTAAATTGTTGTTTAGCCTATATTCTATTTCCTTAGCTTGAAAACGAAAGTCTTGAATTCACTAATACAACTTTCTAACCAGAAGAACCTGACTAATTCTTCAAGAACAGTGGGGAAGGAAGCAACCTGTCTCAGACACATGTTCCCCAGTTGAACTGTTGCTGTGCTTCCTGTTACTACTTCATCCTAACAGGCTATATTTCACTTGGCAGTAAAAGCTTCTCTTGTCCTCTCTCGGCCTTGCAGATTCTAATTCAAGGTTAATATTTACATGCAATAGCTGTTTAAGCTGAATCGTGTACTTGTAGGGACAAAGAAGGAGCACAGGCTGTGAAGAAGACAAAGTATTAAGCTGCTGAGCAGATGTTTAGCTTATCTGCCTCTGACTTTTTGGGTGTCACTAACCTCTTCTCAGATAATTTCTCATCAACTTTGAGACATTTATCTTTGTCTGCTGGGGGGGGGAAAGCAGGTCTATTTGTGAGGATTCTGTTCAGTCCTTAATCCCATGACAGACTACAGCCATAATGAAGATTCTCAATTGTGTACAGGACAAAACCATAATCATTAAGGGTATCTATCATGTTGCCACCCCCTGCTCAAATAAAAGATATCTGTAGAAGTATCTCTAAGGGAAATGAAACGTTGCTCAACAAAATTGTTCAGTACGTTCTTCCAAGTCTTGCTAAGAAACAGGTATTTCAGGGATGACTTGTCATTACTGACAGCCTTCCCTGCAGAGAGTTCAGAGAAGACACCAAGAGCACAGTATGCCAAAAGCTAAAAGACTGAACTTTCCTAAGGCAAATGTGTAGAAATTAGTTACATTGCTTGAATGGAGAGTAGTCAGGCTTGCGACAGTAGGTAGCAAGTTGTACTTCAAGGCCTGTGTGTTGAGGGCCTGACATGGTGTTTGTCTGAGGAGTCATTGGTGTCTATCTGCTCTTCACAGGATAGTCCCTAAAGGAAAGGAAGAAGATACTACTAGTGGTCTCTTTGCAAGCCCTTTCTGGAGTAAATTGAAAAGTGGGTGAGCAAAATGTGTGCAATGTGTATCTGTTAATACAGGCAGAGTTTGGTGCACTTCTCCCAAGGTGGCAGCATCTCTAAATCTGTCGTCTTTAGATTTTTGAAACAGTGCATTTAGCACAGTAATGAAGATGGGCCATACAACTGCATAGTGAGTAATTAAGGTGTGGTGATACCAATGGATCTACATGGACAAGATTCAAACTGCTTTAAACTAAGTGCTGACATAGTTGCTGGGGGAATGACCTTGCTCTTTTTACTATGCCAGTATATCTGAAGGCATGACTGTCCTTGCACCCTTGCATAAAAGCACATGCATCTCTAACCCTGCCATGCCTGCTGGCTGACTCTTTTGAGACAAACTCAAAATTAAAGTGTAAGAGAACAATTCTAGTCTTGCTGCCTTACACCTGCAGCTGGAGTAAGGAAATTCTAAGAGGCTGAGTACTGTGAAAGGAAGCCTCCAAGCAACAAACAGATTTTAACTTTATTTTAGTTACTTGCATGTAAAGCACACCTGCACCTTCCATGAAGATAACACAAACTTAAGTATGATGAAGACCTTGCAGAGCTTTAGCTTGAGTGTAAAGCACAGAATCCATATCTGGTTGAGACTCTTTTATATTGAGAAAAATAGATTGCTGCTAGCTTAAGCTACATGTTGACCCCCACCCCAGTGAAACTTTAAGGTGAAGCCTGAGGCAATTTTGTGCAAGACATGTGGCTTAACTCAGGTATCAAGAGCTAGTTATTTAAAATACAAACAGCTATTAAGGTTGCCTTTGTCTGTCATTGCATTCTTATTTTCACTCATTCTCTTGTTTCTGAGGTGATTCTCAGAGACATCAGGTTCTCCAAAGGTATGATAAATAACCATCATGTACTGTGAAACCTCACCAGGGGACATAAGTTTTGCCACATCTCAAATATGAGAGTGGGCCCTGTAAAGTGGCCAGAAGGCCCTCACTAACCTAGAATTGCACTGCTAGCACTAAGAATAAGCTTTTTCATAGTAAGATGGGGCATTTGCAAAGGTTCAGCCAGACTTGTATGCATCCCTGCCCATCTTCCTCCACTGTGGGTTTTTTTGCTGTCTGATTCTATAAAAATAAGTGGTCTGACTTCCATACAATGGAGGCAGATGGCAGTGATGACCAGAGATGCTTTGAGTCTAAAGATGGCAGCTGTACATATAGATATTGACCATTTTACAGTTGCCAAAGTGAGGTCTTGCTTGTGAATATTTGCTCCTTCTTAAGTTATTTACTTTTTATTGCCTCTTAATTTTACTTCAACATGTGATACAAATTGTAAAAAACCAGAGCTTAGTGTAGCTCTACTAATTAGAAGAAGGATCACTGACAGGCAGGACTCAGTCCCCTGAGGTTCTTATTTCTTTCTCCAGCATGGAACTGGGCAGAATGTCCTAAAACTATAACTTAGCTTCTTGAGAGCAAGTCTTCCTTCTCGCTTCTGGGCCTTTTCCTTCTATTTTCTCAACAGTAATCTTCCATATCAGGGTGGGTGTTCAACTAATGATCCAACCTTAACTCTTTCCTTCTTCATTATTTCTGAAGGACTTGATAAAGGGAGGGGCTCCTTATGCTTATGTCTAAAAGCTATCTCCACCCAAAACTATACTATCAGGCAAAGTAGCTTAGCTACTCTAAAAGAAGAATTCAGTTGACTTCCTTTTATCTGACTAAATTGTGGATTTCAATAGGCACAACCTATTTTAGCACTGTTGCAAGTATCCTGCAAGTTCCCTCTTGGCTTAATAATTTTCCCCTTGATCTTTTGTCAGAATGGATGCACAAGCCACTCTTTCAGTGATAAAATTTCTTAAATAACCATGGCTTGCTAAATAAACTCTTCCTCTGACATCTATTTCTACTCAGAACCACTTGAAACTTTCACAGCAACACCTTTGTTCCCTTGCATCAAATGTTGCCTAACTGTGGCCAGGTAAGTTGCTTACAGAGGAGAAAAGGTATAGCTGACAGTTCTTTTGTATTTGAGCACTCTTATCTCTGTTGATTTACTTGACCAATGCTAAATGGAATTCACAAACCATCTGGTAAGCAGCTAGATCAAATTTTGCTTTGATTAGCAGCTAGTATCCTAAAGGCCTTCCTGCTGGTAAATGGAAATGGAGGCTTTTAGGGTGAAATTCTCTCTTTAAGATCTAGGAATTTTTGTTCTTCCTAAGTTAAGAATTAGTTAAGAACTGATATCCATTACTCAGTTAGTGGCAAGCTGGTTAAGTCATTCCAGCTAGTGACTTATCATTAAACTGAGGGACAAAGAGAAAGCAGAAATGAGAGCAAAACCCTGAAAGTAAATTTCAAGTAATGCATAAAGCATCAGCTATTACTAAGGCAAATGAGGAATTGGCTATTGAGAATAACAAACTTCTAATGCAAGGGGTTATTCAATGCTTCAGCACTTTTATCTACACACACAGTATGTCTCAAATACTGGATAAAAGGGGTGGCTTTATCCGTGGCAGTTTACCTGGATGTAGGGGGAATTAGAGGGGAGCCCAATTATTTAATCACCTAAACAATTTCTTGACTTCGTTATCCTAAAATTCAAGGGGCTAACTGCAGCCATTGCAATATCCCAGACAGAAGATTGATAGAATGGTTTCTGTAGCAGATGTGAATGTCCGGTTTTTTCTAGCTGGGTACAGATCTTCATCACTCTATAAAGCTGCTCTGAGTACCTCTTCTTGGTGAGAGTGAATGCTTCAGCTATGTTGGAACTAAACATGGTGACTGTAGATTATTTTTTAAATTTGAGTCTCAGAAGCAAAAAGGGCGCATGGCATAGAGTTAAGTCCTAAACAGCCATAATTTCTTGTCCAATTGCAGGGTTTTGAAAATCTGAAGGTTACTTGATTACTGTTGAGACAAGCGTGTGGGGGGTTTGGCTTGAGGTTCTGTTGTGTTTTTACTGGAACAGTCTGTCTGCAGCCTAAGGAAATTATTTGGTTTTACCTGTTGGGTGGTATAACGTCAGACTTTTGCTGGTTATAGAAACACAAAAAATATCTACTGGCATCTTTTGGGTGTTTTGGTGTCATCTTCATGGGCATTTGGAACAGATCCTAGCAAATGCTTCTTGTGTTCTCTTCTACTTTAGAGATGCCGCTGGCAGTGCTGAATGAGAATAGAGCAAAATTTCTGAGGTTCTATAAATAGCCTTAAAAGGCAAAAAGAAGCTAAAGATTGACAGGTTAAAACATGTTGGTTTTGCCCACTGATGTAGATCAGTGTGACCTACTGCATAGGTATTACTGAGGTGAGTGTTCATCACCTGCTGGCCATAACTTCATGCTCTCTGTAGCCCAGCTCTGAGTCAGACTCACCATATGATCACTCCTTATGCTTTCAGGCTTTATCAGGCATCAGCGTTCAGCAGAACTGACATGGACTAACAGCTCCAATAAGGATAGTTCTTCTTCAAGGTAAAATATAATGTCCATCTTCTAACAATTACTTGGATTTTTAAGCCTACAGCAAACGAAACTGGCCACCATCCCATCATGTCTACTGAAGCTGAAACTACTGCTACCAACAGCCCGCCTGAACAACAGGCTCCACCAAAGCCACAATCTTCAAAGAAGGAAAAAAAGAAAGGTAAGAAATGCTTACCACTTGAACACCTCCTTTATTCCATGTCCTGAATCTTTTGCATTTGCCTAAGATCACCTACCCGCTACTGCTAAAATAACTGAGTTTTCCAGCTGACTAGAAGAGTGAGTAAATACGCTAGTATAATAAACTTAACCAGAAGGTAGGCTTTTAAAGGATTTTTTTCTAGCCTTAACTTCTAAAGCTCTCAGTTCCACGTGTTAAATAAGTTGTTTGCTCAGCCTGACAAGTTAGCAAGGGCCCAGAGAAATGAGAGCCTCCTGAGGTGACCAGACTCTGGACCATGGTGGTAGCTGTTAGTCTGAACTTTAACATGACTCCTCCCCACCCTCCAGAGAAGGATTTTTGTCCTGGATACAGATTCTAGTCCAGGGAAGCTAGAAAACTCATTCCATGAGAATTATTGTATATTAGAGAATAGATTTTTTGATAGATTAGATCATGTAAAAATGATTACCTCAAATAAAAATACATACCTAGGTACATACTTACTCAACTGTGTTGAGCATGCAGAGAAGAAAAGCAAGCAGTTCCTAGTAGCAGGAACAGCAGAAATAAAAAATTAGCTAAAATACCAAATTATTAGAAGGACAAGAGTACCAGGACTTGTTGTAGAAATGATGGTGCTGATAGCAGGTTCTAGTTGGGAACTGGGAGATTATTTTTGCACAGCAAGAAGAGATCTGCCCACATTAGAACACAGGGATAAGACATAAAGGCTTTATTGAAAACCCTGTATGGCCATGGGAAGTACCATTTCTGCATGGTGTTTTTTCTTAGCACTTGTATTTACTTGGCTATTGCTTATCAATATTTTAGTCTTTTATGTGGTGAACAATCATTCTGAAGCCCCTAGATCTTAAGCACTGGGCTCCATTCCTTGAACTGAGGCCACATTCTGCAAGTACTGTGACTTTGAAGGAGTAACTGTCTTGCAGTCCACATGGATTATTAGTCAGCTGTACTCAAGGGACAGTTCTAATATGTACTTACATGGCGTACATTTTTTTAAAGATAACAAATCAGCAAAATAGCCATTTCTATCTTTAAAAAAAAAAAACCAAACAAAATGAAAAACAAAACAAACAAACAAAACCCAACTCACCCAAACAAAAAAGTAACCTCAACAAACAAACAGACCCACGAAACCTCTTCTCTGTCTCCAGGGCCAGAAAAGACAGATGAATCCCTCTTGGCTAGATTCAAAGGTGACGGTGTAAAATACAAGGCTAAACTGATTGGCATAGATGATGTTCCCGAGGCAAGAGGAGACAAAATGAGTCAGGATTCAATGATGAAGCTGAAGGTAAGGGCTTGAGCTGTCATGTAAGGAACAATCTCTGGTTAGCCCTCAAAAAGCAAATCAAATAGTCACTTTGGGAAAACTTCAAATACAGCTTAATGATAATATAGATGCTAACAGCACTGTCTAGACGGATATTACTTCCTAAGATGTAATCTCTGGCTCAAAGGACATTTCTCAAAAAGTTTGGGAACATTCCTTTAGGTCTGTAGGCATCCAGTATGAATGCCAGCAATATGAATTTCGTCATAAATTATGAGCTTGGGGTTTGGAAGGGAAGGGGGGATTGCTGTGCAATTTAACACTGACCTAAAAGCACAAGTTGGCATCCTGTGTCAATGGTGACACCAAGTGATACAGATAAACCAAAAAATAAATTAATCCCTGCAGCAACAAAGACTACTACTTCTGTAGTACAGAACACTCACATACCTTCAATCAGGCTGAAAAAGCAGGTAAGGATACTGCTACTGCAGCAGTTTTGTGAACTAAAATCAGTTTTAAAGCTCTAAAACATTTACAGAGCAAACAGTCTAGTTCTGTGGTATCACTTTACACCTAAGCAGTCATATGTTGCAAAGAAAAATTAAAGCTCAATCCAACAGAAGTCTTATCAATACTTTGACATTCATTCTCTTTAGGGAATGGCAGCAGCAGCCCGCTCCCAGGGTCAACACAAACAGAAGATCTGGGTAAACATTTCCCTCTCTGGTATCAAGATAATAGACGAGAAAACTGGGGTAAGATATAACGTATTTTCTTAAAGCTAGCGAGGCACCTAGAAGTTAGACCAATCTGAACTAGATTCCTTCATGGCACCATACCCCACTTCCACATAAATAAATTGGCTTGTGAAATGTTTGCAATGTTGAAGACTCCTGGCAAAAGGACAGCTATGTCCTATTGTGCTTAGTCAAAGGCTGATAAATCTGAGGTTTTGACTGAAGCTTTTTAACAGTCTCAATCATTCTAACTACAGAGAATGGCAGCTATTATGTTTCCAGCAATTTAAACCAATAGTTTTTTTTCCCAATTCCAGGTCATAGAGCATGAGCATCCAGTAAACAAAATCTCCTTTATTGCTCGGGATGTAACAGACAATCGTGCCTTTGGCTATATATGTGGAGGAGAAGGCCAGCACCAATTTTTTGCCATAAAAACAGCCCAACAGGTATGGATCAGATACTTTTTTTTATGTGCTGTGGATAAGGCTGTTGTATAAACATTTAACATGTGATAAAGGTGTAGTGTTTTGCTGGTAATCCTACAAAATTCTTATGGGGAATACCAGCATGCACGGACAGACTTTATTGAAAGAAGGACAGTAGGAATTTACTGTGTAAACAAACACTGGCTTCTCACTTGTACAGTTTCTTTGTAGTCCAGAATAAAAGCACTCAAGTATTGTCTTGGTTACTATGATTAACAATGCTTAACTTGTCTATATACCATGAAAGTCATTAGTGAGATGAACAGAGCCATTATCACAGGTTTCCCACTGCGAGAGTACAATTTCTTACGTAGCCAGAGCGTCACCCAAAATTAACAGGAATCTAGAACTACATTTGTCTAGTTCATGTGATGCTTTGCTTTGTGCAGCAGGGAAATCACTTATTTAATTGCAATGATGATTCTGGGGCTTGTAAATGACAGGTCTAGTCCTCCTAGGACCTCCTAACCTTAACTTGTGGGAGGGATTCTGATCCTTCCTTGATAGGTTCCTCCCATGCAGAAATCCTGTGTGCAAGGTTAGCCTCTCTGAGGGGAATTTGTATGTCAGCAAAACTGGAAACAAGCTACTTAAAAATACTGCTGAGAATTATGGAGCTTCACAAACAACCTGAAGTTAGGTATTTATTGTTTATCAACTCATCTTTATAATGATTTTATAATAGCCGCTATAATGACTTGATAAGCCCAGACTTCAAAGCTAGAAATTTCTTTTACCCATTCCTGCCTGCCCTCCCAGAGAACCTGTTGGCAGCTTTGGACCCACTACAGGTGGGACTGAGGACATCCTTGTTGGAGCATGTTACTACTTCAGTAACAGCTATAAGACTCTCTTCTAAGTTTGTTTAATCAGTTTGTCAGCATTCTGATCAATAATTGTTTTGGTTTCAGTGGAATTGTAGATTAAGCACAAAAGCCTTTTGTATGTACCCTGGAGTCTATTCCCTCAGTTCACCATGGGGTGCTGCTTGCCAGCCTCTAAGCTCAGCCGGGCTTTAGACAGCTCTTGACTTGCTGCTGGTTATTTTTGACATAAACTTACCTAGCTTAGAAGTAAGGGCTTTTGCAGCTCTAGTCTGCTGCAGCTGTACTCCTAGATAAAGTCAGTAGTTCTTGAAATGGCTCTTTCTGCAGCTGCATTTCTAAACCCTGTGATTAGGAAAGGATAGTTATCAGGTACAAACAGTGAGATCTATTCAAAGGATTCTCTGCTTGAGCCAAAGGTAGTGGCTGAAGAAGGGGACTTGTTCTACTTTAGATGTTGACACAGCTGCTGTATGCCCAACACAAGTGTTCCAAAGCAGTGTAGCTGAACTTGCCACCATCTCAGCAAAAAGATTCTTGTTAATGTATGTGCAGGGCATGCCATGCCTTTCTAATTCACATTAAACTGTCATCCCATTTAAAGCTGGTCTCTGCTTTACACATTTGAGGTGCCTTGCTCATTTGCTATTTGTATACTGCTTAAAATAAAAGTAGTATTATTTATAGAAGCTTTCTCCAGCGCTGGAGTTGGTAGAAAATAGACAAATGCAAAATGCTTTTCTTCTCAGGAGACTACCAGAAGGCTTGGATAAATTTTGCACTTCTAGGACTTGCCATGCACTTAAGTAGTATTGCTACTAGTTTTTTTAGCAAAAACATAACAGGTTAGCACAAATTTGCGTACAGCCATTTTTCCTGTAAAGTTAACAGTTCTACACTGGTTGTGTTCCGTTCTCCTTGGATCCTGCATAAGCAGAATCTTGTATGAAGACTAAACAGGTCTTTATATTCTTGCTTTTCCTGTTATCTCAACCTACGTCTTGCACCATTTATGAATATTTGGCTTGTTGCACAGATAGCAGCAGTACAAGTCCAAGTAAAAGTAGTACATGGCCTAAAAACTACATTCTTTTCCAGGCTGAGCCTCTGGTTTCTGATCTTAAGGACCTCTTCCAACTAATATATAATATGAAGAAGAAGGAAGAAGAAGAAAAGAAAAAGGTGAGTAAAAATACAGAAACTGCATGACTTTGCATAAAGCTTATTTCAACTTTGGCTGAGTTTTGGGCTCTTGTAAGACTTGACACTGAGCTCTGCCTAAATCCAGGAACACTGGAAGCTATTGGTTGGCAGTTGTGCCAGCTGTCTGATTGCCTAGGTCTAGTAAGCTCCTCCAAAGTGAGAGGCTTTTGACATTCTACGTGATGTTTAGATATTAAAAGTCTTCTTTTTTCTTTAGAGTGAAGAAGCAAGTAAGACTGAGGTAGGTTACTCCCACTCAGCCTCTCTTGATTAGGCATGCTGCTGCACCACACCTGACTTTGACTTTCTTTATGCTGCCAGCTTTATGAAGGCAATGTCAGATGCCCAATTACATTGAAATGGAAATAAAAGGGGTCTATGGAATTAATACTGAGTAGTGATCTCTCTCATGCTTCCCTTTTCCATCACTTGTTTTTTAAAGCCTGCAAGTCCCTTGCTTAAGGCAAATTTTTAAATTCCAATTATTTCTGAAACTGTTATCCATCTATTACAGAATGGTGGTGAAGCACCGCCTGCTGATCAAGCTGACAAAATGAAACTGGTAGGTTAAATTTTAAAACTTTGTTGATGCCATTATGGAGTTCATAACTGATTGTTTCCATTTGTATAGGAAATGCACTGTTTATAGACTTTTTACAGTAAATCTGCATAATGATTGATTCTTTTTCTTGTGAGGGCTCTAACAGATATCAATTCTTTCAATATTTCTGGCTTCAAGGGAGTTGACCAGATGGACTTGTTTGGGGATATGTCAACACCTCCTGATATGAGCAGTCCCACAGTAAGTAGAGTCTAGCTTAGCTGCCTTGGCTTTTTCTTTGAAAGCAAATTTAGTCCTAGTAATAAATACATTTTTTACTGAGACATCTGTCTAGCAGTCATCAGTGTACTAGTGGGGTAGGGCTGTAGAAGTACCCACTTAATCACTAGACATCATTCTAGTACTTAATTCTACTAATGTCATTCTAGTAGCTCTAGCTCAAAATTTGGCCTAATTGCACAAAAGTGTGCATAAACCTTGTCATAGTTCAGTATGATCCCAAAAATCCTGTCATTTTAAATCTGGCACTATAAGCCACCATCAGCCATGATGCAATTGATGCTGTCAACCCAGACAGTGACCAAGTCTTACCCTTCTCCTGCATGCTTGGTGGAGAATTAACGTGTTATCTTCCACTGGAAAGTAGTTCTCCAGTGTTACTCTGAAGCTGAGACTGCAACTTGAAGTCATACTAAGGCAGTGTGATTTCACAACTTGACAAAACTAAGGACTAGAACTCAAACAGGGGCTTGACTCAAGTGAAAGCCTAGGTGTATTTAGTTCTTACTGACTCTACAGCCACTAGATAGAAGAACTAGGATCTGATATTTAACTATGGGATCTGGAAACAGATGTTTTATAATTGAGTTTCAGAAACCAAGTAACTGTAATTTGACTATAGACAGCAGTGCTTGCCTGTGTGATTTTGAATATTTACTGGTATAATGTATTGGATACTAGGATCTCTTGCAGCTATTTTCCTTGAGCTTTTTCACTGTGCACCAAAATCTACAAATAACTAACTTAATTTTTCTCTCTGAAAAAATAGGAAGCTAAAGAGATTCTGTTAGTGGATTTTAATTCTGAAATTGAGACCAAACAAACCTTTCCAAAAGAGGATCTCTTCTTGAATGGCATCACAGCCTCTCTTCCACAACCAAAGGCACAGACACCCTTCTTGCCTGAGAGTTCTTTCTCTACCAGTCTCAGCTTCTTTCCCACACCTAATCCAGATCCTTTCAGTGATGATCCTTTCACACAGCCAGCCCAATCTGCACCATCTTCATTTGATTCTCTAATATCTGATCAGAAGAAAAGTCTGAGTACCTTGACACCAGTGGGTAATGGTGCATTAAATGGTGAGATTGACTACTTTGATAAACAGTTTGACCAGATTTCTAACAGAACTGGCAAACAAGAAGCACTAACATGCCAGTGGCCACTTGAGAGTAAGTCACCTGCAGCAAGAATTTCCAATGTGATACCAGAAAGAGAACGGAATGGTTTTCTTGAAGTCCCAGCAAACCTGTTTGTGGAAGGTGCTTCCAAAGGATTATCTCTGCAGAATGGAGTAAAGCTGGAATCTGAAAACAATATCCAATTCATGCCACATGAGTCTATAACAATTAGCCCACCACCACAGAATACCAAGCCAGGAAGAGGAAGGAGATCTGTCAAGGTGAACAGTGTTCAAGTAATTTATGGTGATACTCATGATTTTACTTGGAGAAGCTGGGTGAAGGAAGCTTTTCCTTCTTATTACTGTATAACTGGCTACCTAGATTCACAACACATCTACTTCTGCCTGCCCTGCTTACTCTAACCTCTCTGCAGCCATGGTACCTTCTAATATCTGTGAATGCTTCATAGTAGTTATGGTCACTAAATTCTGTACTCTCTTCTTTAATGCTGCCATACTCCAGTAAAGGTCTGGTAAGTATGCCGCTATGCATATTAACAATTGATATAATGCCAGATAGCAGTGTGCCCATCAATCTGTGGTTTCATACCAATAAGATACTAGTACTAGCTTACAGAAACCCGTGTGGTTTCTCAGTATTTGCCTACTGAAGGCAATTCCAATGACTTGCCTGATTAGGCACAGGGTGGCTCTCGATCAGATTTGTCTTGTACGCAAATTATGCAAAACTCTGCTGGCCTTGCCACAACCATGGGCATTACTGCAGACTAAGCAGTAGTGTCTAAACGGGTGGGATGCAGAGGGAAGCTCACTGTGATAGCAAGTAATTCACTCATTTTAAGTCCTGCTCTTCTGCTGTTGACTTGTGACTGCTACATATTTTACCTATTTAATGCCATGTATCTCCATAGGCATGAAAAAAAGGATGATGTTTGAAGCTCTTATACTCTAAATGATACATCAAAACTCTCCTCCTCTTTAGATGAAAAAATCTTCTAGCTCTGGACCAGGGAGCCCTGATCATGCTAGCATTTGTTCTGCCATGGCATCTCATAAATTTCTTTTTCTTCCTAGACTGCATCGAATGACTTACTCAGCTCAGATTTCTTTGTGCCATCTACGGAGAGCCTTAGCTTGAGCTCAGGGGCACAAGCAGGAGCTCTACCAACTAGTCCACTGAACCTCTTCAAAACAAGTTCTACCACAGCATCTCCATTGGCTGGTCTAGGTTAGTTTACAAAAGTCAAGGTCTTGTTCCACTCCAAGATACCTGCTAACACCAAAACGCAGATCCTAGTTTTCCTGTACTTCCTGTGTAGTGCTATACCCTTTAATCCATGTGCTGTTTGCCCTAAACTATTAAGTCCTGTGAATAGAGGGCTAAACTCTGTACACTTAACTGGATCAGGGCTTTTTTGCTTTAACTCTGCAGCAGATTGCTGCTTCAGGTACACAAGGCTCAAGTGAGCCAAGCACAACTTGTGAGGTCAGAGTAACAGTTTCTTAACAATCATTTAAACAGAAGTAACTACATGGCAAATCCACCTGTCACTTCTGTGCTAGAGCTGAGTATGTTCCTCCTTCCCTTACAACAACCTCAATTTTGTCCTTGCAGCACTGAAATGCAGTAAAGTAAAAAATTAAACCCTTTCTCCCACCCCCAAATGTTTTGATTTGTAAGTGCAAACCAAGACATTTTTGCAAACAGTACATGAATATCTTTTGCTGGTACCCTTTGTGGAATTGATACACTCCTTTTTGTGGTCTTCAGATGACTGAAGTCTGTGTAACAACAATCTCCCCACAGGTGGCTTGCCAGTAACTTCATCACCATGGACCCCACAGACAGTTTCCTTCACTCAGGCTACATCAGTCTTTCATGGGTCTATGATGCCTGCTCAGTCTCCAGGATTTACTCAACCACTTGCCTTTGGTACTCAAGCAGTGTCAGGCTGGAACCAATCTGCATCTTTTGGTGCCACACCCACTCAATCTTCTGGTCTCTGGTCACAGCCAGCACAAGTTCCACCTAGTTCTTGGGCACAGCCAACCAGTGCTGTAAATCCCTTCCAGAGCAATGTGTTCACATCTCCAACACTAGCAGCTCATACAGCCTCTGCGCTGCCCTCCGTGTCAACAACAGCCAGCCCACCTCAGCCACCACCCAGAACTACACCGCAGAAGGAGCTGTCCAAGAAAGAAAGTGATGCATTCATTGCTCTGGATCCACTTGGGGATAAAGAAATGAAGGATGTCAAGGAAATGTTCAAAGACTTCCAGCTGACAAAGCCACCTGCAGTCCCAGCGAGAAGAGGAGAACAGCAAAACCTTTCAGGTGCTTCTGGAGTTTTCAGTCTTTGCTTTAGTAGTAAAGTAGGCATTTCCAAAGATAGTACAGATCATGATGAAATGGAAGGTAGCAAGCTGTCTGCCAAAATGACCGGTAACATTTTTGATGGCTAGTGAAGTAGGGGGTTGAAGGGCTATCTCAAGTAATAAATTGAAGCCTTGATCAGCCTTCTTGATCAGTCAGTGGCTAAACACTGACACCTAGTGCCTAAATGACTTGACTAGAATGGGGCAAACTTAAGTCTGTACAACGTTAGAATTTCCATCCAGCTTAAGGTTAGTGAGGGAAAAGCAAGAGTTAAAATTGTCGCTCAAAGTCACTCCAAGCAACTTCCATGTAAGATTTTTGTGTTTCTAATTAGATGAGCTGTGGTGTTGCTATATAGGCAGACCTGAGTTCTTGTTAAAGCTATTAAGTGATACAGCAGTATGTCTCTCTTTTTTAGAACCACCAAAGCCTGTTCCTCGACCAAGTGCACTGCCAGCTGATGGCCTGTTTGAAAGTCAAGATAAAACAGACCCTTTCAATCCTTCATCTGTAAGTAGTAAAAAAAAAACCCGAACAAACAAAAAAACCGAAACACAAACAAAAAAAGAAGAATCCATCAAACCCCCCCCAAATGACATCACCATCACAAAAAATCCATCAAAAATCTTTCTTTCTCCTTAATAACTGTGGTGCCTATGTTTGAGTAGTAGCTTAGTCCTGGCTTTAGAGGCCATACAACAAAAACCCTTTGCCTCTTTGAGGCTAATATGTAATATAGCAGAGGGTATTTGTTGCAAGAAGGCTAACAAAGCATTATTATTTGGCTTGGCTTCACAACCAGTTTCCCAAGCTGCAAAGACTAGCAGAAGGTTCTTAAGTACTGGGACCGTCTACAAAAGAGTATCAAATAATGTAGCTGCAGAAATATTCCACTTTGGTTATACATAACCCTCTTTAGAGCAGACTGAGCATTGTGGATCGTGAAGCTCTCTAGCTGAACAAATGGGAGGTTCCATGTTCAAGGACTCTGGGGGGGGGAAAAGTGGCTTCACCAGATCACTGCATGTGGGAGACAGCATTTGAAGCCCTCAGTGGAAATTCTGGACCAGTTCCAGACTGCTGACTTAAGACTTCTAGCATTTGACTTAAAGATATCTCATCATGACTCCACTGGCTCCAAATGAGTTCAGCAGCAAACATGGTTTTCTGAAAAATACCTTTCCTTGGACTAGCATAACTGCTAGCACAGCTTAGAGCCCCCTTCTTTTGTTGAAGCAGTACAGTAAATGCATATTTAGCAGGAGTTCTGAAGTATTCTTTCTAGCTCTTTGGAACAGGGACTAGCTCATAGAGCTACTCTCATAGAGCCATGCAGAGCAAATCTGGTGAAAACTGGAAATCCACTAACAGCATATCTCTCTTTCCTTAGAAAGAATCCCAGAAATCACCTTCTGGTCCTTTTGGTGATAATTTTGGCAATCCGTTTGCATAGATCAGGTAAGTCTTCCACTAGTAAACCAACCGACTTTATCCTCTGAAATTTATTGAGGAAATATTTGGTAAAGAGATAGCTAAAAACTGCAGTAGCTTAACACTAATGCTCTCTAAAGTATGGCAAACAGTGCTTGAAAGAACTTCTGCTATAGTACTTGTATCAGACTTGTACATAGCTGCATTCTGTCTAAGCCTAGCCAGCTTCACTTACTTAGAGCCTTTATTCTTCCCCAGACTTAAATCTCAAGCCCACAATAGGATCTAAATTTCCTTTCCTTGAGGAAAACTAATGTGCTGCAGAACACAGAGGAGCTGACTTCAATACCTTCAGATATCTGTGGGAGACTGTTAGCATAGAGTGCCCTATATACAGCATACAGCTTTCTGAAGTCTAATCACCTCAACAGTTGCAATTACGGACTCTGGGAAAATTGGAGCAAAACTAGAGTAACGGTCTTACTCTGATTTTTAATCAAAAGCTGTTATAAGAGCTTTTATTGCTAAAAACTAATGTAATTAAAAATTTCCTACCATTGACTGGAGAGCAGGATCTGTTGATCCATAAAATCTTCTTCTGTAATACCATTAAGTCTTCCACTGAAATACTGTCTAGCTTCTGACAGAAGACAAGTGTTGGTATTTATGGCTGTAGTTTTGTTCTCAGTGGCTCTGTTTAAGCAATAAAGCCATTACTTAGAACCATCCTAACACTAATTCCTTTCCATCATACTAGGCATAATCAGAAAAGGACAAACGGAATACCTGGACCTCTTCTCAACGTGATTTTTCTACGTGTTTCACTTTGCTGTCTGCTATTCTTGCTGTTGTTTCATGATGTCTGCAATCTAAAATATATCCAGGTGGATTGAAGCATGGACCCTCAAAGAACATGCTGTGAAGATGATAATTCAGGGCAAAGCAAATGGGGATATTGACTCACGCTGAAAACCCAAATTCAAATTGGTGGATGTTACCTTTACTTTAGTTCTTTGCACTCCTCTGGCAGCACTGAGTAATGTATCTTGTACTATTTCCCTTTACACAGCACTTACTGTCCCAAAATAGAGGAACTTAATGTACCTAGGGAAGAAGTGTTGCCTTTGCACAAGGGGATTGAATTAGTAGCTAAAACTCCATACCTTAAACAACTAGGTCAGTTGCCCGTTATGACAGCAGCAGCCAGTTGTAAAGTTAAGTGGATGCTACTCAGTTCTAATTGGTGACTGGACAGATGACTTGGTCTCTAAGCCACAAAAATATAACTGTGTAGAGGAAAAGAATCTAATTTTAGTCTATTTAACTAAAAGTAAAAGTATCATTCTGCCATAAATGTGTCATTAAGGGACTGCGGGGTCTGTAACAGCACTGCTGACGCCCTGAGTACTAGAGGCCTACACTGTAAGCTGAAAAACTTCTTGCAGAACATTTAGGTAGTTGTGGACACTAACTGTTGTCTTGGTGCTAATACGGCATTTTTCAGGGAGGGAAATCTACGAGGATTACTTTTTTATTAAGGTGGCTTGGCAGACAAGTGGAACAAGCAGGTAAGGTTCTTGCTTATATCTCAGTGAATCCCTGACGTGCTCAGTTTAAGTTGTCACATGGTGTGGTGGGGTATGTTTCCAGCATGTTAGAAAACAAAAACACCATAATGGCTTCACTCCATGCCTAGGCTCCTTGTGAACAGCTGCACCACCTCTGTGCCATTTATTTGAGGTAGTACTCTATCTCTTGAAAAGCATGCCTTTTCTCAAGAGCCTCTTTACTAACAGATTTTTGAACCAGTTACAACTGCCTGTAACAGCATTCTTGGCCAGTGGTGATGACTGATGTGTCAGAAGTTTTTCTGTTAATGCTAAGTATAAACTTGAAATGTTATTGTTAAATCAAATGCCTAAGCTGTTGCTAAACTGGAGAGCTAAGAAAGTCAACTTGAATACAGCCTTAGTAGCTAGTTCAGCCAGTCATGCAATTAGTCTTGTATACAAACTTTTCTTGCACTTTCTGTAATGCAAAAAAAAAAAAAAATTAAAAAATGAAATCACAAATTTAAGTATTTGTCTCAAACTGGAAATGTAGAAACTTATTGATGTTACACAAAACTGTAGTATCTGTTACTTAATGACATTAAAAAGAAGCAACTCTTCATACCAAATGAACATCAGTGTGGCTGTTGATTCTGTCCTCTGTAACTCAATCTTGTGGTCTAGTTGAAATTAGGAGTTCAAATCAAAGCATGCTAAGAATCATTCCTCACAGGTTCTGTAGATGTCTGATGGCAAAGTGTCATTCTTGCATTGGACCTGTTCGAAAAATGCTGTGCCATATTAAAAAATAAAATCTCCAACTGATTTAGTAAAAACTGTCACTAGAACTTTGTCCCTTAGACTGTTCAGCCTGAGCTTGTTGCTGCTAAAGATGCCTTCTTGCTTCTTTCTGCAGGACCATGGGATTTGGGTACTTAAATTGCATTGCATTCAGAAGTTTCAATAATTCAACTTGTGTATTCCAGTTTTGCAGGAGATCTAAACAGATGCTGGGAAATCTAAACTAGAACATGTTCTCATGTTTGGAAGAAATTACGTAACTCCTTTAACAGAGAGAGCTAAACAAAAAATAAATCCGTTAGTAAGCTGTTGTTTTAGACTATTCTGCTTATTTCTAATATTGTTTGATGGTTAAGGGATTAAAAACAACTTATTGCAAGGGGTTTGTTATCCAGCTTGAAATATAGGTTAAGGGGTACACAGAGTTACAGTCTGGGGGTTTTTTATCTTCTTGACTGCATGGCACCGTGTAATTTATTAGTAAAACTAAGAGGACAATTGACCGTCTTAATGCCCATATGAAGGAATATATTTTACTAGCATTTCAGTTAAGGATTTAAATCACTGCTGGTCAGTCCTAGATTTTGAAATGGCCATCAGGCTGGTCACTCAGAGCTTGTTAGCAGGACCTCTTACAAGCTGACCAAAGATGTTTACTGGTCTGCTAGCTAACTTTGAATAGCTGTTTACTCTGAGTCTCTGTCTTAAAGAACAACGAACTGTGATAGCAGGTATGATGAAACAATATTACAAGTGTCTGTGTCTTGCATTCTTGCCTAATAAATGAGTTTATTGTCACTGGATTCATCAAGCTGGACCGAGACATGGTAATTTGGAATATCTTTACCCATTATAATTATTTTAAGATTGCATCCAGATATGTAATTCTTAACAGCTAAAAAGCGGGTTATTTATGAGTGACTTCTGTCTTGTGACTGTGTCCAACACAGGACGCCTTACATCTGGATTACAGAAAACTACTGAGAAGGAATGCCCTTCTAAAGAGCTGGCTTGTGGTTTGGCTTTTTGTTACAGAGTGAAAGCTCTAGATGAGTTTTAGTCTCATTCAAACCCACAAAAAATACTGTGTTGTTCCTTTATATTGGCTGGGGGAGGAATAAAAAAGGAATCTTGGGACTTCAGTCCTCCAGTACCCCAAATGAAGACTCCAAAGCTGTTATACACTGAACTTGCTGTTGTAAACAGCTCTACTTTGGGAACTATTTTTCTTTACATGAGTCACTGTTATGACAGATTTACTAGGCAGTTAATGGCTCTATTAATTCCATACATAATGTCTTTCCTATATTCAAAAGGTACTGTTAAACAAAATTGGTTTATTTTTAACCTTGCAAGTGCTTCACAGTATTTCCCCATTCAGGAAAAAAGTGGCATTTTCTGAAAAGTGGACTTTAGAGCACTTACAGTAAGGCAGATTTGGCCAGTTACTGGCATTCTTCAGTACACACAGCTTTGTTTGTTCTCTAGGTAATAAATAACAAAAGGAATAAATAAATTACAAATTCAGTCATGACAATTCTAGTCTATTCACCTACAAAATGAGAATCATGCATGTTATCCTGCAGCTTCTAGCCATACTATGCAATGCAAAGATGGTTGCCTCACTTTGGGGGGAAAGCAGAAGGTAAGTGTTCTTTGTCTTCTGCAGCTGTCCCCACTGTTTTGTTTCTCTAACACAGAGTTTAAACATCCCATATGGACATTTCTAATGGTACCTTGGTCAGATATCCTATGAAAAAGAAAACTACTTCTTGCTGTATTTTGAGGATTCAGATAAGCAATGGTTTATCTGTTTATTTTGGGTATACGTGACACAAAAAAAGTGACTGATAGTAGTTGAAGCCATATTTTTGGAGGCAGGTAAAGCTCAGGTATCTTTTTTCTGTTGCATGCAAGTTTCAATCTATTTCTTTCTGAAGATGCACAGTTTAATGCTGATAGTACTTCTCTTAATATTTAAAGTCTCCTAGATTGCCTATTTCTAATCTTAGAAAATATAGCCCTTGTGTTTTCACTGCAAGTATCACTAGGAGAACAAAGGCCTAGTCCCTACCAAATGATCACGTGAAAACATCTAAAGAGCTACGCTACCAGAAATGTTTGTGTCATTTACAAGAATGGTCAAAACTAAGTGATGAAAAAATGTGAGCCTTATACTAGACATATGTTGAAGCCAGCCCAGAGGAAGCCACAAAGTTAATAAGAAGACAGAAGCACCTCCTCTACAACAACAGACTGAGAAAGTTGGGGCTGTTAAGCCTGGAGAAGGTTGTGTGGAGACCTCATAGTCCCCAGACCTTCCAGCATCTGAAGGTGTCTACAGGGAACCTAGAGAGGTACTCTTCATCAGGAACTATAGTGATAGCATGAGAAGTAATGCATGTACTCTGAACGAGGGGAAATTTAGGTTAGGTTTTAGGAAGGAGTTCTTTACTTTGGGGGTAGTGAGACACTGGAGCAGGTTTCTCTGGGACACTGTGGATTACCAGCCCTGGGAGTGTTTGCAGCCAGGCTGGGAAAGACTTTGAGCAACCTGGTCTAGTGGGCGGTGTCCCTGCACATGGCAGAGGGGTAGGGACAAGATAATCTTGAAGGTCCCACCTGGGACACCTTTCACTAGACCAGGTTGCTCAGAGCTCCATCGAGCCTGGCTTTAAACGCTTCCACAGACGGGGCATCCACAACTCCTCTGGGCAAGCTGTGCCAATGCCTCACTACCCTCACAACAAAGAACTTCCTCCTAATGTTTAATCTTCTTATCTCTTCTAATCTGTTCCCCCTTATCCAGTCACTCCATGCTCTGGTAAAAAGCCCCTCTGGATCTTTCTTGTAGGCTCCCTTCAGCTATGAGATGGCTGCAGTGAGGTCACCCCTAAGCCGCCTCTTCTCCAGGCTGAACAATCCCAATTCTCTCACCCTTTCCTCACAGGAGAGGTACTCCATCCCTTTCATCATCCTAGTGGCTTCCCCTGGACTCTCTTACAGGTCCCTGTCCCTCCTGTGCAGGGACCCCAGAGCTGGATGCAGTGCTCCAGGTGGGTCTCAGCAGAGTGAAGCAGAGGGGCAGAATCCCCTCCCTCCCCTGCTGCCCACGGGGCTCTGGATGCAGCCCAGGACACGTTTGGCTCTCTGGGCTGTGAGTGGCATGCCTGGGGCATGTCCAGCCTCTCACCCACCAGCACCTCCAAGTCCTGCTGGGCAGGGCTGCTCTGGGTCTGTTCATGCCCAGCCTGTGCTGATACTGGGGGTTGTCCCTCCCCAGGTGCAGCATCAGCACTTGGTCTTGTTAAACCTCATCAGATTCCCATGGGCAACTTCTTGAGTTTGTCCAGGTCCCTCTGGATGGCATCCCATCCTTCAGGTGTGTCATCAGCACCACTCAGCTTGGTGTCATCTGCTAATTTGCTGAGGGTGCACTTGATCCCTTCATCTACAACATTAATGAAGTTAGTTAATAACACTGGTCCCAGTATGGACCCCTGAGGGATGCCACTTGTCACTGATGTCCCCTGGGACTCTGAGCCATTGACCATTAACCTCTGGATGTGACCATCCAACCACTTTCTTATCCATCTATCAGTATGGAATTGAATCCATCACTCTCCAAATCAGAGAGAAGAACGTTGTGGGGGACCGTATCAATGGCTGTACAGAACTCCAGATAAATGACATCTGCAGCCCTTCTCTTGTTCCCTGATGGAGTCATTCCACCACATATTGGTCAGGCCCTTGCTCCTTATGTTTTGGTGGTTATTGCTACTTTAACATTCAGATCCAATTAAAACACGTTTAATTGTGTATCTTCAGTTAGAAACCATTCAGACAGAAGACATGATTATTAGAGAAAATACATAGCAGACAAAACTGGCCAGCAGTCCAGCTCCCCAGCATACCAAAGGCTATGCAGCTTGAAGACGGTGCTAGCAACTACAGTTGGCAAAGTATGCTCTCAAGTGATGCTATCATGTCTTCAAATTCAAGAAAGATATGCCTTATTTCTTGGTCAGTGATAATTATAAAATCAAGACTTTTTTTTGAGTCATCTGTTTTGTAACTGATGAAGTCAACAGCCCGCTATTCTGAAATATGACTCAACAGCAAATCATCAGAGCTGTGTGGCCTGAGGGTGTATAGAGTGTACTGTGCAATCCAAGACAAGGTGCAAATAGTTCTGTGTACTGATTGTGAAACAGCTTTTGCTTTCCAAAGAGTGCTCTTCTGTCCCTCAAACCTCTCAATAAAGGATAGCAGAGAAGATGTTTTGATTTCCATGCCTGTCTCTGAAGTTTATGCTCCCAGCTGTCACCTTCAGTGATGTGTTTCAGCAGCTGAACTGCTTTTACCTCCTCTCCTATATAAATTGTGTGACATAGTATCTGCTTCAATGTGGTTTTTCAGAAACATTTTTACTTCAAATTTAACATGGAGGTGACAAGTTTGCAAATTTTTGTACTATCTTGGTTCTTGTAAACAATGTTGATGAATATATGTCCCTTTGAATTCCCAGATAATCTATAGTGGATGCAATAGTGGTGTTTCAGACTTTATGAATCATTTGCAATGAAATTTTTCTGACTTTTTTTTATTATTATTTTTATTTCTCTAACCTCAAGTAAATTCAAAACCCTAAAGCTGGATCTGCAGCAAATCATGTGAACCTCATACAGTATGCTGGAGAAGGCCCATGGGTGTATGTACATCACTCAATGAATATTCTTGCAAAAGTTGTTAAATTGTGATTATCATAAAATGATAGAATCACCTAGGTTGGAAAAGATCTTTAATTATGTGAAAAATGTTGTCACCCAAAAGTCAGTCAGAGACTACCATCAGCTCAGGTTTGCAGACAGGTGATGGCAAGAGTTCCATTTGCATTGGAAACTTCAACTCAGTCTTTTCTGCCTGTGGTTTTTATTTTAGACTCTAAATAATGACAACAACCTCTGGGAGAATCTTTAGGACCTGAAATAGTTTAAGTCTGATTGCTTCTCTAGGCATGTGGCTGTTTTCCATGATTAATTCTTCTTGCCTGTACGGGTTTTTGGCTCTGTTTTTACATTAATTTAGAAGTTCAGAAATATATTTCAATGTAAATTTGTCTAACATCAGAATACTTGGTAACTACTAGGAATACGATAAATATCTGCTTTCGTAAATTCCATTAAGTGCTTCAATATATCTTATAGGTCTAGCATCTAAGGGTTCTCACTCCTACTAACTTTAAGGAGAACCTGTCAGTCTTCAACCCAAGATACCAGAACAGATGTTGTTACTCAGATGTTTGCAGTCCTCCATCGGTAAGGAGATGGAAAGGCATTCTGCAGCTACAGTGAGGAACAAACTGATTCTCATTCATTTGCCGGAGCAGTAGATTTTAATTTTTTCCCATTGCTGACATTACTGTTGTGCTGAGTGGTAAGAAAATACTTCATAGAAAACTGTACAGGAACTTTTCAAGAGTTGCTTGCTTAGCATGAAGTATCAGTAAGATGAGCTAATTACAGATGAAAGAGTTGCTTTTTAAGAGGCTACATCAAATTTCAAATACCCTACAGAGACACCAAGCCTAGGGATAGCTTGGAGGGTGGCACAGCGTCTCGCTGATGACAGCCCTTGGCAGGCAAGTCACAGCGGTTGGAGGGCGAGCCCCTCACTGAGGAGCAAGCCCCAGGCTAGGGTGGTAGAGGCATCAGCAGAGGCGAAGAAGCAGGATGGACTCTCCGTGTGGGTTCCATGAGCAGGTTTATCACAGATGAAGGATCCAGGCATGAAAAGCCAATTTTACAAGAGGGTCCAGAGGTTTTATACTCAGGGAAAGGAAGGCAGGGATAAGGGTAACAACCACTTGTGCAAGGCAGTAGGGGAGGGGTTAACTAGGAAGTAGCCAATGGACATAACTTGTAGGAGGGATCACAGGGAACAACCAATGGGGCATCATGTTACGCAGAACTTTCCAGAACTGATACATATGCAACTAAGGGGATAAATATTTATGGCTTTCTACATAAAACTAGGGGAGAACAGAAACCAACCAACTTGTAATAAGCAAATTAAGGAAACTGAGGATTATGGGAACTCACCATCACCACAGAGGTGATCTTAGACATTGGTGCCTGACCACCAGGACTCAAACGCTGTCGTTCCCTCTGGGGTCATAGTGGCTATAGCCCCTTACACTGCAACACAGTTCAGCTTTCCAGAATTTCATAGACCTACTGAGTATGTTGAAAGGAACTTCTGAAGATCATCTATGATGTTGTCTTCAAAACAGGGCTTTAGATTAGGTTATCGAGACGTCCTGCCAACAGTGTTGCATATTTCCAGGGAAGGACATTCTACCTTTTCCCTGGGTAACCTATTTCTTGTTTAATAGTTGTCACGGCAAGTGTTGGGCAAGCCTGTGATCCCTGAGCTGGTGAAGACTTGATAGCTAAAAAAAAGTCAATTTATTGTCTCAATAACAACTTAGTACACATGTAAACTGAACATAGAATAAATGGCACCCGAGAGTTGGACCAAATTCTATGTCTTTCTCATCCAAACTGCAGATTTCTTAATCTTGTGGAATCAGATTACATTTGTTTGGACTCCTGCAGTATTTGTATGACGTAAGGGGGTCAAAGAGCGGAGGGCAAAGCCCTGCCCGCAATGAAAACCCATACGTACCTCACACTGCAGGAGCTGCAATCTGCCAACCAGCTCGGCTCAACAAAGAAGGTGCCATTGTAGAGCAGAGGCAAGAGCATTAACTTGGAGAGATGCAGAGAGAGATTGCTTCACAGAGGATGAATAGTTCAAATGTAAGGCCAAATTGCAATAAGTTACTGAGAGTAAACAAGGCAAGTCAGACTTCATTGCTCCTTTATTCCTCTGCTATCTACTACTGCTACCTGTGAAGATTAAGTCACCAGTAAACTTTTTAAACTTGGTAAGTCATTCTACAGTGCATCAGTTTTTAATATATACCAGTGGGTGCTTTAAGGGAACTTGATTTCTATTAAGTGATGGCCTTACACTTACTGAAAACTAGAAGTTTGATGGTATTTAGAACTGAGCACCAAAACGACGAGTCGCTCTAAAAAAAAGTAGGCCTAACTGCAAGAGTATTCAACTTGGCAAGCTGAAGAATAGTAAGACAGCTAAACATGTCTGTTTTTTCTAGCAATGTAAGTTATCCTGTTACCAAGTAATACCTTTATTTATGAGTCTTCTTTCAACTCTGGAAAGCATTTATGCTTTTATCCAGGCTTAAGAGCAACACCATCAAAGTCAATAAGCTAAAATCATAAAGATGTATTGAAGTGCTACATGCATTTGAGATATGCTGCTGTATCTTTGTCTTTAGCTTTACGTATTGGGGAGTGCAACCACTGTCTGAATAGGAGACTGCAGATGTTCTCTGTATATTATTGTTTCATTCTCTTCAATAACATGACCCACCAGAAGAGCATTTGTATGCACAAAGATCTAAAAAAGGGGAAAAGACCTGGCTTATTAAGTCTTCAAAGTTTATTTTAATGTAATTTTAAACAACCAAAAAATTTAATATTAGGCAGCTGTTGATACGTCTCAGTACCGCTGTGAAAGTGAAACAGAAAGCTTGAAGATGCTTCCAAAATACTGGTCTATGGTTTAAATAAAAACTCACATGTGATTTTAGTATACTGCCCAGGACTGTACTGGAATATTTTGTTTGACAGCTCTTCAGAAAAAGCTTTTTACAGGGGAATAAGGGAACTGAATGCTCCATCTCCAATAGACTGTAAACTGAGCAGCTGGAGCGCGTGGGGGCCCTGCGACCCATGCACCACTCAAAGGGTAAGTTGTCCTTGGAAGTCTTTGTTCCAAAGTCACAACCAAAGGGATGATATCTGTCTGCCTGTTGGTTATGACAAAATGTCAGATTTCAGCTTTTAATACTGGTATGTTCATGATTTGATGAAACCCAAAATAATGTCAGATTTGAAGCCATAGAGTAAGAGAATACTACATCCAGTTCTGCAATACTGCTCAAGTATTCTCACTCAAAATATTTTCTTCATAAAAATTACCTATGTTGGCCATGTGGGTGTTTTTGTTTAAAACATTATTTTTCAATTTATTTTTATTTTTTTTAATTATTTTGTTTTTCAAAAGCAAATGTTTATTTTCTTTGGGGAGTTCTTTTAAGACTTTAAAAAATCAAAGACTTGAAAGCATACAAAATATAAACGATGCATTTCCACACTGGAGTGAAATAAACAAAATAGTATAGTAAACTAAATAGTGAAAAATTAGCATCTCTACATACTAGCTAAGTATTATTAAACATAATTCTTAATTCAATGTTATTTTAAGCATGAATTGTGCCTATGGATTTTCAACAAAAAAATTCACCAAAGACATTTCATTTTAGAAAGTTCTAAGTTCAGCTGGAAACCCTGGAGTTCTGGTAGAGTTCTCTTTTCTCTCTGAGCAATATTAATAATGTTATTTGCCTTTCAAGTTTCGCTCCAGACGTATTGAAAGATTCGGGCAGTTTGGTGGAAGAGCATGCCTGGAAGCCCTAGGAGACACACAAACCTGTAAAACCAGTGAAGTCTGTCCTGAAGAACCAGAACCAGACTGTGGTACTGACTTTCAGTGCAGTTCGGGTAAGTTTTGTTTTCATGCCATAGCAAGTAAAGCAGTAACTCAGAAACCACATTTTACTTCTGTGAATACGTTGTATCAGCCTCATGCTAGCATTTAAAAACAGTCCATGGACAGGTGGGTTCAAAGCCACAATGCCAAAACCACAGCAGCAAAACCACTTACGAAGGGGTACATTCCTCTCATCTTCCATTTTAATTTGCATCTAGTTTAATTTCATCTGTAACTTCTACTCCATGATTAGAAGCTGACCATGCTGACCATATCCTTTCTTCTAGCTTAACTGCCCCACCTGCTATTGAATCACTAGTTTTATGAAAAATCACCAGGAAAAAAACCAGGACTGAAGGAATTTTAACAGAATGGATATGGAAGTTTAGTGATCTAACTGGTTTGATAGATGTTAGTTGGAGACCAGAATGCATCTAGATCCAAAATAAGGTATAAATTTGTAAAGTAATACAAGGCATATGAATGTAGTGCTCAAGATTCATCAGAAATCAAAACAAAGTAGGAAAAGTTAATAGTAGTAAAACTAGTCAAAACAAAAAGAGAAAGATAGTAAATTAATTTGGAGTTCCAAGACATTTTTGGTATTGTTTTTAGCTCAAATACTGAAAAGTGCAAATAAAGCAATTCAAAATTAGAACATAGACCCTTAACTACTATTTCACCGGCGTTGTGCGGCATTTACAGGTGAGGTTGATGGTATCAAAGTGTTGTTTTATTATGCTATGGCTAATTTACCAAAGTCTTTAAATCCTGTAGGAAAAAAAAAAGAGTCGCTGTAAAACTTGTGATATGTAAACCCTGTTGCTTTAGAAATCACTATAGTTTTGGACAGTACATATTATTCATATAATATTCAAATAATATAGTCCAAATAACAACAATTTAAATTATTTCAAAAGAATTCTTTGTTGATGTTTAATTGGTATTTTCCTGTATTCTCTTAATACAAATAAGAAAATCCCAACCAACCTAACAACTGAAGTTTACTACAGCACCATCTAGCATTTAACAATTTTCTTCAGATGACAGCAGTTCTCCTGCCACTTACTTTTCTCAGTCATCCTACTAGCTTATATGTCAATACAGTAGTATGCAGGGGTTTTTATTTGAAAGTGGCAGAGTATAGGATTTTAATCCCTCCTGACAATAGTAGAAATATACCTAGGGGAAGATCTTAATAAAGAGTAGCTGAGGGGGCCATTTAAAGTCCGTCTTGACAAAAATGCATTCATGCAATGTTTTATTCCTTGATCAGGTCGATGTATAAAGCGAAGACTTGTATGCAATGTAGATAATGACTGTGGAGACTATTCTGATGAAGATGACTGTGAATCTGACCCACGATCACCATGCAAAAACCATGAAATTGATGTGTCTGAAATTGGTAGGACTGCAGGACACGGGTATGTAGTAAAATGTAGTACTAGGTCTAGTGAAGAATTTGGGACTGACTCCAAAGCCAGCTGAAAAAACTTGGACACAGTGACATTCCCAAAAGTGGAATCTGAATCATGGTAGCATTTGTATTAAGAAATGCTATGTAGCCTTTGAAAGAACACTTAACTACCATTTTATTTTGTATACTTGTGAGGATAAAATGTGCAGACAGTGTAAATCAATCATAATGTTAGTAAATAGAGCCCTACATAGACATCACATGAATAAACTTACATATTATTTAAATGTAAAGTTTATAGATGTATAGATTTGTTTCTAATGATATTTCACAACTAATCAGTAATTCCCAATTACTTTACTAAAATGCATGTCTAAAAGAGAGAAAATATCTCTTGACTACTTATACAATGGGATGCCTTAGTGCAAAAACACTTTGCGTGCAGCTTTTTTCCAGTATTGAATTCTCCCCTTCACAGATCTTTGTTGTTTACAGGAGCTTTCATCATTAATCTAAGTTGAAAATGAATCTTTCTGCTCTCAGACCCTTCTGGGTTTCTTTCATCTCTAAGAGAAAGAAAACGTGACATATTGTTTACCTATAAATAGAGTTAGAAGGCAGCAATCCAAATTGAACAGAAGATAAAAGTATACTACAGCATCACCATGTGTTTAATGAAAAGTATACATCCTTTTCATTTCATTTCTTACTGTGCAAGAGCAAAAGTGCTGTGTTTTTTAGCATGGGGAAGTAAACCAAATATATAAGCAATTTAAAAAGTTTCTATTACAATCTATTACTAAAATCTACCATGATAAAACGTAGTATAGAGACTCAGTAGCGATGCTGGTGATTGATGATTTGTTTACCACTTTCTACACTCAGACAGGTACACATATATTTTTCAGATTTAAATATTGGAAATTAAAAGATTGAAATGTATGAAACAGGCACAAAAGGGCAAAAAACTTATACAGAATCCTCCAAGGAGCAGTTATTTTTGGAAATATTTCTTGTACATCAGTATATAGATGCACAGAGCTATACAGCTGTTGTGCCTGCTTTCCTAGTTTCGTAAGGGTTTAGATTTCCTCTCTTATGCTCCAAGAAATGCCGGTATTCCACTAGGTCACACCCTGCAAAATGAGACAATGCTAGGAGTAGCTGTATATTCATTCTAAAGTTTTGATGGATGTTGATAACCAAGTATCTACCAGCAAACAAATATAAATTATTAAAAATATATATACATAGTTGAGATGTACATTTTAAATCTACAAGGAATGCTTTCTCACATGTACTGGTCAAGAGCAAATGTTCTTTCTCACAAATATATTGGTCAAACAAAAATGGTTTTTACCTCCTTTTATTCCTAAGGTTCTCACCATGTTTGATGTTTAATGTTTTATTTGTTTATTTCTCATACACGTTCCTTCAAGAACTTTACAAAAGATGTATCCTTATCTCCAATACTCAGAGGACAAGACCACAAGAGATGAGGCAAGCTGCTTGGATGGAGCAAGATTCAGTTTCACAGCTATAATCTCCATCTCTTACAAAACATGACTCTTCCACTCTTCATACCATTGTCTACAGGTCATGTGTGCTGACATCCCCTCTTTTGAAGTATAATTTCTCTTGGTTTTTTCTTGTAGAATCAATGTTTTAGGAATGCAGCCACTGGCCAGCCCATTTGACAATGACTTTTTCAATGGTCTTTGTGAACGGGTGCGTGATGGGAACACACGGACATACTACCGCAAGCCATGGAACGTGGCTGTTCTCACTTATGATGTAAGTTTAAGTCCTTTGAAAACTAGGATGTGTTTAATTGAAAGTCAGGTCCTGGCATACTCTTGGAAGACTCAGTATATCTCGAGTCAGGCAGCAGCTTTTTAGGCTCAAGCTTGTGCTAACGTCTGGAGGAAAACATCTTATGTTAACATTTACTTCAGCAGTTAGGCTCAGTTATGCCAGATAAATTGCCGCATCTTCGTTGCTGCACCCTTGCACAGTAAATGAAACTATCTTTCTGGAAGGTTTAAAATATGAGCAGAGGAAATGAACAAAAGATGTACAGAAAGGATTATGATACCCAACTTTTACTACGAAGAAGAGCAAAGAAGCTACACTTTCAAGGACATGTAAAAGCCACTGATAAAAAGGCAGACATAATATTACAATATTCTTGTCCTACTTGTTTTGTCTAATCAGTGCTGATTTTCTTCTTCCCACTGGGGAAAAAAAATCTGTTAGGCTTTTAAGTTTCAGACTATGACTTTCAGTGAAGTTTGAACACCAAAAATGTTGATCGTTGAAAAAAAGTCAGATACTTTTCGGAAATCAGAGCATAATTTTGCCTCCTAGATTACTGTAAGTAGGAACTTGATGAAACAAATACAATTTAAACTAGGTCCTTCCCAAAATGAATAAATCTGACCCAGAGATCTCTGGTTATATTTGATTTTGCTGTATAACAATTTTCAGTTGCTAAAATGTGATGTTCTGCTAAAGTATGCTAAAATAAACACTGAAACAGGTATTCTGAATTAGTTATTGTTTTCTGTAAGAAAAGAAGGCAGAATCATAATTCTGACTTATTTCAGAAGTCAGGAGCTTTTAGCAAATCTTAACTGTGTTTTAGGAAAGAGAGACTATTATTCCTCACATAAAGTCAGAGAATCTCCTGAGTTGGAAGAGACCCACAAAGATCATTGAGTCCAACTCTGGGCCCTGCACAGGACACCCCAAGAGTCACATGAGAGCATTGTCCAAATGCTTCTTTGAGGCTTGGTGCTGTGACCCTGGAGAGCCTGTTCCAGTGCCCAATCACCCTCTGGGTGAACATTTTTTAATATCCAACCTAAATCTCCCCTGACACAATTTCAAGCCCTTCCTTCACTGGTCACCAGGGAGAAGAGATCAGTGCCCTCCTCTACCCCTCACAAGGAAGTTGTAGACCGTGTGAAGGGATTGTTGGCACACATAAATTACTTTAACAGTGTTACATGCTGAGATTTAATACTTACTAAATTATAGCCATTGCAGTTTTCTGTTCACTTTTGAACCACTGAACTGATCCAGACGAGATAGTTTGTGGAGGAAGTGCTATTTCCATTTGTTTTGGTTTAAAAGGAAAAAGAGCTGTAAGAAAATGCATTGATATCCTCTGTAAAAGGTACAGCTTTAAAGTGCTACATAGATTTTTCTACTACTGCCTATTTTGTTTTCTCATACAACCTTTTCTTTACAGACAAAAGCAGACAAAACTTTGTCATCTGTGTACTACAATGATCGTGTGAAAATGCTACGAGAGGTTTACATAGAAAAACAGAAACATTTTAGTGCTGGCTTCTCTCTGAAATACACACCTACTGATGGAAGTAAAACTCCTTCGGAAGGAAATTTCAAATATGATTACAGAAAGAATTATACATTTGGTTCCATCCTGCAAAGCTACACAGAAAGGGTGAGTCAATTCTTCTAAAGGTCTTAATGTAACTATTTCACAAATTGTATGGTTTATGCAGTGTTAGAATAAGGCAATAATAGTCTAAGTATTCTAGTCAGCTGGTGCTCTTTTGTCATTTATTTTAAAAAAAAGAAATACAAGTGACAGTAGGGTTAAGATTTCAGACATGGCCAAAGGGCAACTCAAAGTATCTTCTTTTTCCCACTGTTCTATCTTTGACTAGCAAGCACTCTCATCTTCATCAGGGGCTTGATGTCAGAAAGGATCAAGACCTCTGGTCTCATCCTGATTAAAGAGCACTCTGATCTAGTGCAATGTGGGCAAATTAGATCGAGTATTGTGATGAGAAATTGCCACTGAGTACGCCTACACTACATAAACACAAAATAAATTTTAGTAACAACTGAAAGATCAGATCTCAGACATTTGGGTACATCCGGACAAATAAAATAGCCAGGACTAAAAGGCACAGGCACTAGCACTGGTGCATGATAATTCACAGTTTTAGCAGCATGCTGCCGTGACTTTAGTCAGTGCTAGCTCTCATGCTCTCATAAGCAATGCCCATCCTGCACTTCCCCACAGCATGTTTGAAGGGAATGTTCTTGTAGACAGTGTGGAGAAAAGCAAGCCCATTTTGGGATTGCACACAAGCCATACCACTACCTGCCCTTTGAAACAGCGGAAAGACCCTACCCCATTTTATTTGACAGTAAAGAAGTAGCCTTAGCATTTAGTGAGGTCAAAACAAGATAGATCACAAAAAGTGATGCTAGACATGTTGTGGTTGAATCCCAGCCAGCAGACAAGCCCCAGGCAGCAGCAGGATCAGGGAGTGAATGGGAAGGGTAAAAATAAGAGAACTCATGGGCTAAGATACAGCCAGTTTAACAGGGAAAGCAAAACCCATGCAAACAAGCAAAGCAAAACAAGGAATTCTGTCACTGCTTTCCACGGTCAAGCAGGTGTTCAGCCATCTCCAGGAGAGCAGGACTCTATCACGTGTAATAGTGACTTGGGAAAACAAATGCCATCACTCCAAACATCCCCCCCTTCCTCCATCTTCAAACCACTTTATACACAGACCCCAATGTCATATAGTATGGAAAATCCTTTGGATCAGTTTGAGTCATCTGTCCCAGCTGTGTCTCCCCCAACCTCCCAAGAACCTCCAGCTCCCTTGCCAGCATAGCAGTAAAAATAGCAGAAAAGGTCTTGCCTGTGTGTAAGCAATGTTCAGCAATAACAAAAACATCTCTGTATTATCAACCCTGTGTTCAGCACAAAACCCAAACACAGTCCCATGGTAGCCATTGTGAAGAAAATTAACTTTACCCCAGCCAAAACGAGCACAACATGACATTATGGCCTAATCCAATAGCTGTGTGCTAGTAGAATCAACTGATCAGGTCATATACCCTTTTCCACCCTACCTGCCAAAGTCTGTGATTACAATATGCCATCATACTCAAAGCCTATCAAGCCCATAGAGCTAAAATATACCATGTGCAAGGAATACTAGGTTTGCCTCAACTATTAAAATTTTCAGGTTTGTCAGTCTTGTTGTCTAGGACCCATTCAGAGCTCTGGAGGTCAAACAGATATAAGGGAAAGCGAAGCTAAGTTTTATCACTGATGAATTAAAATAATGCTGAAGGTCTGCACTATTAAGATAAGCTGAATCCAGCACTGCCTTTGTTGTACTGGTATGAGTTTTCTTGGGATGGAAACAAACCATTTGAACCTCAAACCACAGATGCAAAAGATCAAACTCTATGGCTCAGGGGGTTTTACTGTCAGCCTATAGTCTAGTGACTTGGGATAGGAGTTTTGGACTCAAATTCTTGCTCAGAGATCAGTTCAGAAAATGAGTCACAATCTGTCACAAGCAGAGTTCTATCACTGCAAACTCATGGGGCTGCAGGCTTGTGGAGTGGCAGTTCCTGCATGAGAACCCTCCGTGGCTCACATGAAAGTTAGTGTCAGAAGCCTGGAGGTGCTGGGAGGCGCCTGGAGGTGCCGGGAGGCACCTGGAGAGAAATAATTTGTGCATGCTGGTTGGCAAGAATATGGCACCTACAAAAATCTCACAGTGATTTAGAAGCCTGAAGATTTCTGCCAGTCTTAAGCAGCATCTGAGTCAGCAGTTTAAAATCCATTAAATGGTGCTGGATAATGTGGTGGTCAGGTCCTAGGTCCCTCTTACATACCTCCTTTTGGGCACTGCTATTAAGGGAGTCATAAATACTGCAAATAATAATGGGGTTTGGAAGGGATGTGTTTCCTTACAGTCTTAAGTGCAACTATTTCACAAGATTTTATTTCACAAGTTATGGGCAGTAGCTAAATCCTAGTTTAGAACATGATATAAAACCACCTGGAGTGTAATTTACAAAAATATCAGTTGCTATACCTAGCCTTATAATGTATGTATGGGTCAAATGCATCAAATGGATTTTTTTCCTCATTAATTTTCATTTTATAATGTTGTTTTGGAGATTTTTTAATTGGAGCTATGCCCTTCTTTCTGGCAGTCAGGAAGGTTTTGTTTTTAATTGGAGCTGTGCCCTTCTTTCTGACAGTCTGAGAATAACAGGGAAGTGATCCAAAAAAAGAGAGAACTTAGTTCTGCTCTGACTTTATAAACAAAGAGGAAACTCCATCTGACCTGAGTGGGCAGCTTCTGTTCTTTAGCAAGCCATGTACGACTACTTTTCAATGTTATAAAATCAGAAAGCCACTTTTCGGTAGGCATTGTGCTTCAAGAGACCTGTTATCAAATAGATCACAAAGGCTTTGCTGAAATGAGTAAGAGAAGAGTTCTGCAAAATTGGAAGAACTAAAATAACTCCCTTGCTGCTTCCTCAGTTTAAATCAGAGAGCTTTTTAATTTTTATCAAACAAGTTGGTCCCTCTTCCATAATGCTAGATTGAATGCCATGGTGAAAAGCACTGCAGCTTCTTTACAAGTAAAACAGAACAGATTTTTGTTGTAACCGCTTGACTCTGCCTAGCAGGCTGCAGCTCCCTGAGAGCACAGCGGGGGTTACCTAGGGCAGTGCGACTGGTCGCATCCCAGAGTCCATTTCAGACAGCCCCACGATGTGGCTCCGGCAGCCAGCAGTGTTACAATGCAGTGGTGGTAAAAGAGGGTCTCTCATGAGAGTTTGAGATGGCTTTATTCACATGCTATCCCGATGCCCCCGAAGGCAGAGAGAGACCCCCGTGGTCTGGGCGCGGGGTGATTTTGTCAGGGTCCCTGGGGCGGTCCCTGGGCGGGGTTGGGGTACAGGAACCAATAGGGAAAGTCTGAGGGAGTGGCCAAGGCTAGGGCAGGGAACAGAGGGAACATGGCATCACAGAATCAGGGGCTTAACAGGTTACCACAGATTTTCCTGCCATGCGGCATACCAGAATGACACTCCCTTCTTTTTTCTTCTCCCTTCATTCAGAATCAAACCTTCCTTCATATAAAAGGACAGATTCAGCTGGGAAGATTCCAAATTCGGAGTCGTGATATCCGCCTCAGAGATAGTTTCCTTGATGATTTAAAATTTCTGCCTACTGAATATGACAAGGGGGAGTATTTCAAATTCCTAGAAGACTATGGAACTCACTATGCGGTCTCTGGAACTGTAGGAGGAAAATATGAACTGGTTTACGTGCTGGATAATTACGCTATGTCTCAACTAGGTATGCTTTTTGTTGGCTTTGCTATGCTGATTGTCACCAAGTTCTCAGACTTTCAAAGAGATGTGGGATGGTAGATCTGTGCATGTGGAAAAATACTGAGAACAGGACAGTTCAGTGCATGCTGCTTGTGACACACCAGTGACATTATAGAATTACATCAATTAACAGAGAGAAGAGTCAACATTTGTAACTTACAGAATTATTTGAAATCTCTGTTTTAAGTCTGTGACTGAGAGGGGTAAAAAAACCTTAAACAAACCTCGTGAATAATTAGCAATAATTGCATGATTCGCAAGAGATCTCCAAAGACTAGAAAACCCACCTAAACCTTAAATCCTATTTGCTAGTTGGTACCTTTTTGTGGTACAATCACTCTAAGAGTATGGTGGTGACAAAAAAGAAGGAATAAATTGAAGTGCTCTCTAGAAACCATATGGAGCACTTAGGTGTGTTGAAATTGATTTTATAGCTTTCAACATTCACACTGGAGTATTCCATATCCTGATTAAGATAGGAGAGTAAAAAATTAATCGTCCTTCACGTGCAGTTAAAATACAGGTGGGTTTGTGCTGGATTAAAGTGATCACACTGGAATAAAGTGAAAAAAGGCAATTCTCATATTGACTTTGGAGATCAGAAAATAAGTACCTGCTGCATGCAGCACCAATAACGATATTACTCTCAAATATTCAAGCTATGCAAAGGGACATGGGGCAAATATGTCACTTATATTTCCCACTATTAGTCTGTTCAGCACCTCAAAATTGTGGTTCTGGATTTTTTTTAGGTCCCAATTTTTTAAGTCCCAATTTCAAGCAAAATTCTTTCTTAAGAACTTCCTTCACAAAAGTGAAGTTTCAGATAATGTGTTTGAGTTCAATAAGGATAAAGGAGGTGTTGGAAACAGTAGTGGGTAGAAGAGGATTAGAATTCATAGAAAAAGTGTAGTTTTAAGAGATCAGTGGCCCTGATTACCTTTTTGGGGGAAAGGAGCAGAGAAATATAATTAAGATTCGGAGAGAGACTGGGAGAATTCAGTAACTTAGCACGTAAAAAGAGTAAATATTAAGCAGCTGCAAAAGACAAAATTTCAATATAATAAAAGGAAAAAATGGTCCCTAAAGGGACACCTGCTTTCAACTAGATAAAGGAAAACAGAAATCCATTTTTGGTATTTTCCTAATCACCACAAATCTCACCTGCATCTGTTCAGGCACTTCAATTACAATCATTCTCATATTGAGTACATAAACAAGAAAAAAGAAAAAGATAAATGGGAAGAAAAAAGCCACAATCATTTCCAATAGCCCTGAAATGTATTTTGTAAGAATAATAATGTCTTGGTGTTTATGCTCATTCAATCTATCTAATTACCTATTTCTACTTCCAGGAATCACTGTAGAAGATGTGAAGAAATGCCTTGGCTATCACTTAGATGCCAATATTGCATATACAAACATACGAGCCAATTTTAGTGTTGATGGTGGTAAATGTGAAAAAACGCATGTGAAGGACAAATGTAAGTATATCCTTGGTTTACGTTACGTCTTTTGCTTAAGGAAAGATAATACCAGTTGCTTCCTCTGAATAATCAATATAGTTATTGCTGTTAGGGAAAAGACAAATCCAGTAGACCAATATAGGTGGGATTCACATTCTTCCATGCTCCCAAGTCAAAACATGGAATGTGTTCCCAGCATGCATACACATGAACACACTTATATGACGCATACACACAAATATACATACAAACATCACTGGCCACGCGAATAAATACAGACAAAATACAGACAGCACTCAGGCAAACACAAATGGCACCAGTGGCTTCATCCTTTTCTCCTCTCCATCTGATCAGGGAGAAAGTCTTTTAGTGGGCAAACTTTTAGTGGGCAGAACCACAGGATAGCTGATGGTTGGGAGGGTCCTCTGGAGACCACCTTGTCCAACTCTTCTGCTCAAGCAGGTTCATCTAGAGCAGATGTTCTCCTCAGGCAGCACAGACCTCAGGTATTTCAGTCCCTCCACAATATACATATATAATCAGTACAGATAACTCTAGCAGCTGACCTGAAATATCCAGTTGAACAGCAATTGCATCGTTAGCCTCTCCTGTTAGTGACAGAGATATATAACACCAGGCCCACAACTCCACTACCACTGCTGGTGCAGACTCCCTGACACACACACACACACACTCTCACACTCTCACACTCTCACGCTCACGATGTCTCCAGTGAACGCCTTAGGTGCTCGGTCTGCCCAGCAATTGGCCCTTAGATCCTCTTACTTCCAGTTGCCTTAGAAATACACTCATATGCAAACAGGTCTCAATCAACCCCAGGACCATGAGGTCTCTCCAGTATTTGGCCTAGATACCCTGGCCACTCCAGTAGCCAGCTCCTCCACTTGTCTTGCTCTGGAGACATAAAATCATAGAATGGTATGGGTTGGAAGGGATCTTAGAGATTATCTAGTTCCAACACTCCATTTTGGAAAGGGATTCAGTGCACTAAATCGGGCTGTCCAGAGCCCCATCCAACCTGGCCTTGAACACTTACAGGGATGAGGCATCCACAGGTTCTCTGGGTAATTTGTTCCATTGCTTTACTCCCCTCTGGGCAAAGAACTTCCTCCTATCATCTAATCTAAATCTCTCCTCTTTTAGTTTAAAACCATTCCTCCTTGTTCTGTCACTATCTAACTGAGTAAAAAAATTGCCCTCCTCTCTTTTTATAAGCCCCCTTCAAGTACTAGAAGACGGCAATGAGGTCTCCCAGAGCCTTCTCTTTTCCAAGCCGAACAACCCCATCTCTCTCAGCATGTCCCTCACAGGAAAGGTGCTCCAGCACTCTGTCCATTTCTGTGGCTTCCTCTGGACTTGCTCCACAGGATCTACATCTTCCTTGTGCTGAAGATCCCTGAGCTGAATGTAGGTGGGATCTCATGAAAGCAGAGTGGAGGGGCAAAATCTCTTCCCTTGCCCTGCTGCCCATGGTACTCTGGAGGCAGTCCAGGACATGTTTCACTCTCTGGGCTGTGAGTGTTCGTGGCTGGGTCATATCCAGCTTCTCACCCACCAGCACCCCCAAGTCCTTTTGGACAGGGCTGCTATCCATGAGTTCTCTCACTTTTCTCTCAGGCCTGCTATTTCCTGACCCAGGTACAGCACCTTGCACTTGGACTTGCTGAACTTCATGAGGTTTTTGTGGGCCCACTTCTCAAGTTTATCTGGCTGTCTCAGGATGGAATCCAATCCTTCTGTTGTGTTAACGGCTCAGTTTTGTGTCATCTGGAAACTTTCTGATGGTGCACCTGACCCCACTCTCTGTCACTGATGAAGATAGTGAAGATCATTGCTCCCAAAACAGAGCCCTGAGGGACACCACCCGTCACTGGCCTCCACCTGGACATAGAGCCATTGACCACAGCCCTCTGGCTGTGTCCATCCAGCCAGTTCCTGGCCTGACACTAACCGTGCCATAATCAAATCTCTCCTGATGGGAGAGAGTTTTTAAAGTCCTTGCCAGGAGTCTGAGAGATAAACGGGGACTCTCAGCTTTCACTGCTTCTTGGTAGTTGTTTATTAAGTTGTATCAGAGAAAAACAGTCACTAGCATGATCCAGACACAGCACAAAGCAGAGAATGCAGGAGAAAGCCCAATTATCAAGATTTACACAGCCTTTTAAAGATAAATTAACCAATGGTTACTAAAAACATGCATTATTTTTACTTTTCTACCAATTATTTAGTAACACAGCCAGGAACGGTGGAATTCTTTGTCCAATCATCCCAAATTACTTTTACTGCAGAATATGGAGTAGTAGAAGAAGAAGAAGAAGGTTTGGAGAACAACAACAATCCTCCATTTTGATGTTTTTTGCTTTTATCTATTTACTACATTAACAAACTCAAAACTTCTAAATTTTTCACCCTATGACAATCTTACATAATAGTCTATCACCTAATTTACACTAGTATAGTTTCTAGTTCTTTTCTAATAATAGTCAGTTTTTTCCAGGGACAGAGGTCAAGAGCTGTGTTGTTCAGGGGGATGAAACCCCTCAAAACAGGCAGAGAAATATTCTCTGCACTCTGGGTTCCCACACTGGCCCACCAACAAGTCCACCCTTCAAATCCGTATGTCTCCAGTTGGGAGATAAGGAAGTCATATGGGACTGTGTCAAAGGCCTTACAGAAGGCCAGGTAGATGACATCTGTTGGTCATCCCTTGCTGACTGTTGTTGTCAATGCATCATGGAAAGCCACCAGATCTAGGCCACAGTAACAGCTGCTCTGGTACTTGGCTCCCAAGCCACTTATCCTATATTCACCCGCTAGTCTGGCTTGACACCTGCTAGTGATCACACACTGGCATATGTATTGTCACTGCTCCAGTTATTACCACTACAAACACCAGGTCCCTATCAGCCCTTGTCCAGCTCTAGATGCCGGCACACAGAGCTCCATACACATGCATGCATGCAGAATAGAGTCCCTTTCCCCTAGGAAACAACTAGAATGGAATTTAATGGTAAGCCAGGACAGACTGCAAAGATGGACAGTACATAACAGACAAGCTCACAGATCAGTCTTTTTCTACATGCAATCAGTCCCTTTTTTTTTGCCTTTATCCCTTTATTCTCTCAAGTTTGTTCCTCCCAAAGTCACCTTGAACCCCCCCTAACCTTTTCAGTGGCACTCCTCTAAATAGATGCTAAGTATTTGAGTTGTGTAATGCCATTCTTTGCATCCAGAGACACCTTCCATTGACTCATCTTGCTGTTGATTCACCTTCAGCCCTATCCTTATCCTGCAGGGCTAATGGCTCTGCTGGAATAGGCCTGGGAGGAGTCAAAACAGGGGCTGTCTTTCTCTGATTATCCTATTTGTGTTTCCCTGCCTGTCATGGTTCCCCTCTGCTCCTTTATGTGTCTGGAGAGGGGCTTTATTTCACATGGCATAAAAATTGCAAAAGGGAAGATTATTTACTACTAAGTGCAGAAGAGGCAGTTATTTTCAGTGCTCTGCTCTTGTATTTTAATTATGAAGCAAAAGCTCCTACATTCTAATTCCTGCCCTGTTTTGGTTTAGCTCAGGGGATACAGTAGAATTACTCATTATCTTTTGCTTGTTATCAAAGGACTATGATCCCCATAATGTATCTCAGTTTGTCCTATCCCTTCTTTTCTTTTGAGATCTAGGGTTTTCTAATTTAATTGCAAAATAAAATATTTCCTCCAACATGAGAGGTATGAGCAAACAGATACTGAATTCTGCTGCAACCAAGAGTTCCCTCTATAATCATTTTACAAAGAGGGCCTGGCTGCACTAGGGGTACAGATGTTCTTCCAGATGCATGGACATTAAACATCCTTCTTCTTCATCCTCTCTTCCTTTTTTCTGCAGCAGAAAGGAATGATACTGCTGTCATTGATGATGTCCTTTCCTTAGTTAATGGAGGGAAGATTGACTTTTCAGTTAAAATCAAAGAAATGTTACTACGAAGATCCAAAGTGGTTGATGTAGAGGATTATATACAGTGGGCTAAATCTTTGGTTGATGCTCCAGCAGTGATACAGCAACGGGTCAGTATAGCTTCTTCAAAGCTGTGGCTTCTTACAGTTTGAAAGCTTTTGTTCTAAGATGGAGGTGAGACTCCAAGTTTATCATGAACTTTCATGCATTTTCTTCCTCTTAACCGTTTCTTCAGATGTTTACTCTAGTGATAGCTATATCAAAAGGATTCAGAACTTTGGAAAAGCATGTTATGCATGGACTTTTTTTCTTCTACAGCCTTCTCCAATACATACACTTGTTCCAGTTAAGATGAGAGATGCATATTTAAAGAAACAAAATTTGGAAAGAGCAATTGAAGACTACATTACCGAATACAGTGTGTGCAAATGTGAACCCTGCAAAAATGGAGGCACCCTTGTGCTGGTAGATGGAGTCTGTACCTGCATGTGCTCAAGTTATTTTAAGGGAATCGCTTGTCAAATTCCCAAATCTACATTAGTGAAAGGTTAGTAAATACCCAAATAAACTAAAATGAGCACAGTTGTTGTTAACAATATGCTGACAAAATGAGCCTTCATAAGAACAGAAGCATTTCATTGCACTTCCTTATACCTACTGCTGTCAAATCTCAAGGGCAAGGTGTGGAAGTTAATGTAAGCTACTGTGTTCTTTCCATAAAGAAGATACTTTAATTTGGAGTTCATTGTCCCACATACACTACTGTGTCTTGGAATGACACAAAGTTCATTTAAGTACACAGGAGTATTATTGAAGCATGGTGCAGTACTGGTAAACTGATTTCAGGCAAAAGCAATCTCACCATGCCTTAAACTATTTTGTCTTCAGTTTTCTGCACAAGCTTGGTGTTTGCTAGAACATGATCATGTTTCACAATTACTGTGCTATTTTAATATTAGGTTGGTCCACAAGGGTAAAAGGGAAAAGAATGCAGTTCCACAACTGACAATATAAATAATGTACTGTGCAGTACATTCATTCTCTGTGGCCAGGTTTTTAACACACAGGTGCTCAAAATGGGCCTTAGAGCATGTTTCCTAGTATGACAAAAATGTTGAAAGCCCAGGGCTCTTAAGCAGTGCCACTGACAAGCACATTTTCAAAAGCCAAATCTTTGTGATGGCTTGTGTGCTGGAGGCTGCAATGATCCACAGGGTCACCATAACTGAGTTGAATCATGGTGTACCTTCAAAGAGGTAGATGAAGTAATCCTGCTTGTTGTCTTAATACCAGTTGTGACTGATGGAGGCTGGAGCTGTTGGAGTGCCTGGTCCACCTGCATCAATGGAGAGAGCACTCGAACTCGCCAGTGTAATAATCCTGCACCAGGACCTGGTGGCAGACCATGCCAGGGAGAAAGCATTGAAAAACGGCACTGTGAAGAAGGAAAATAGTTATGGTCTTCAAAACCAGGTAATCAGCCTCTTTAAATGGGTTACTGCAATTTAGAATAAATGCTCAGCCAATATTTGAGGCATTTCAGAGACGCAGTTGATGAAGTGATGAATAAATTCACTTTCGTATTTCAATTAAATCTGTGATTTGATACAGCTGATCAACCACCTTGTATCAAATTTATGAATGGTTAGATTTGTATTTGAGTGTTCTGACAACTAATGTTATATTACAGAACTCAAGATTAGAACAGAATTCTGAATAAGAATAGACTTAAAATACAGTTCTCAAAAAAAACCAGATTTCATCTCCAGTCAGACCACCCATCAAAAAGCTTATGCCTTAAAGAGAGGGAACAGACATGTTTTCCAGAAAAAAAAATACTAAGACAGTTCAGGAGACTGAAGTCTCTTACTTGATAAATAGAAGTCTCTTACTTGATAAATAGAATGCTTAAATCTGATAAAGCTAGTGTTACAGCAGATTTGAAACGTTCAGCTTGAAGAAATATATTTTAAGAAATGTCTAGGAACATCTTTTTTCACAGGTTTTTGGTTGGTTTTTTGGTTGCTGGGGTTTATTAAATTATTATTGTTATTATTATTAGATTATATACTGAAAAGCAAAACAAACAAACAAAAAAAAAAAACAAGAAAGAAAGGAAACAAACAAAACATAACAGGATTTTGAGGATGTATGCTCTAGTCTCTAATCTGGCAAGGCAGACCCATATTTCTTCACCTGCTGAAAACAGTAATAGTTTTCGTGCCCGGAAAAAAGTGTTTGGGTTTTATTCTTAACATGTTGCCATAAGATTCTTACCTTCTGAGAGGCCACAAGAGGAAAAGAGGTGGAAATACAGGGAAATATGTTGAACGTTTCCCCACTGAAACTACTTGATGATAAGACTTGCAAGATGTCCTCTACCTGCACCAAAAATATCTATCAGAAGATTTCTACTGCCCTCTCTCAGCTTCAGTAGAGCTCAGCTACATCTAATATTTCACCTGTGAAGCACCCTGAAGCAAGCATGGCCGGCAAGACTTAACAGCCTTACAGACACCTTCCTACAGCACCACATCTCCAGGCTGTCAGAGCTACTTAGTCCAATAGTTATTCCACAGGTGGAAAACATAACACTGAGAGAAGAATATGATACGGTTCTGGAAAATCAAAGAGTAGTATCATGGGGACAGGTGTAAGTATTGTAAATTAAACAAACCAGCAAGTGGCAGATTTTAAACAGACTGAAGACTGGTCCTTCACACAATGGGCATACCAAAAGTAAATATGCATTTTAAAACCTCAACACAAAGAAATGGAAGGTTATTAAAGGTAAATAATCATGTTCATTCAGGAAGTCTCTTAAGAATCAATTTTTGCAGGATTGGAAACTATTCTGGGAAAGTATTTCTATGTGTTCCCCTACTCCGGGACATTCCCTAGGTCAGTGCTATTGCCCTCTTGTTAAATTCAGGGTATGAAGTTAGCCTTTGCTTGATTCAATTAAGTCGGTGTTACTAAAATAAAAACAAATCTCGTAAGCAGCCTAATTTTATTCCTGCACTGTATCATTAACATGTTCCTGTTCAGCCATGAGACCAAACACCACAATGATTATTCATGACACACACATATTCACCAATGTTTCCTCTGGTATGGCAAAGAAAAAAATATTAACCTAACTAGCTTCTGATATTTGTGTGGTTTCAGACATGTGGAGTACTCACTCTCAAAGCAGAAGTCTGAAATTTAAGTCTTCTGAAAATCACACTATGAGTTTTCATTCATCCTTCACAAAATCACAGAATCTCAGAATGGGTCAGGTTGGAAGGGACCACAGTGGGTCAGCTGGTCCAATCTCCTTGCTCAATAAGGGTCATCCCAGAGCACATGGCACAGGATTCTGTCTAGATTGTGCTTTATTAGAATTCTTTTACATTACAGTCATACCTGGGACACAATAAAATCATGATCTTCATGAGCTGTGAGAGTAAAATTTCTTTTAAATTTTGACCAAATATATATGTTTTAGCTACTATTTCCTAACACTTCTGCACTATTTTTTCTTTTTTTAGAAAACATTAATGGATTTCAAACCAATTCCACGAATCACAGTTTCTGCTGGCCAGCTAGCTACCCAAGAACAGTGTAATGGCATAATTTAAAAGCACCTGCAGCTTAAATGATCTGTAATCAAAAAAAAGCAATAAACAATGAACATATTAACAGAGATGTGCTGATCAGTAGCTGTGGTCAACCTTTTGTCTGTGGCTGTCATTAGAACATGAATACTCCACCTTTGTTAGTCAATGGCATATTGGTACCCCTTTATCTATGTTTTTTTCATAATTATTTCTGGTTATGTTTTCAAACTGATTTTCAAGAATTCAAATCCAGAACAAGTGTAAGAATAATCTATATAGCATCAGTTGATTGATGGTATATTGTTAGAAAAGAACTTTGAAGAGTCATTATCTTCAGCAAAATGGCCTTGCAGATTTATTTCAGCCCTACATTCCACATCTAACTCATGCCATTAATCTCCAGGATGTTTATGAAGACATGCAGTTTTACTAGAGTTATTGCTCTTGCTCCTCCCAGTATGTGCAGAATAGTCCAACACTGTATCTTGACTGTGTCAATGAGTAAAAGATTTTATGTAAAATCAGAGGCACCTAACAAAGGGATAGAAGAATTGTCATATTAACATCCACATTTTTAGCAGAACTTCCAAAACAAGGAAACAAAGCTGATGTAGTCATGTTGTCACTGCACCTACCTGTCCATCTCCCTCAGTGACTTCTGAACACAGCAGTCAATTACTGGAAAATTTATTTAGGGTGAGGAGGAAGGATAGTTCTCAACAAGGAGAAATTAGCGTTCCCTTTGAGGGAAAGGTAGCCATGTTAACTTAGCTGTTGTAACTGCTGGACTCTGTCTAGCAGGCTGCTGTGGCCTGAAAGCTCAGCGAGGGTTCCCTAGGGCCATGCAATTAATCGCATCCCGGAGTCCATTTCGGACAGCCCCGCGATCGGGCTCCAGCAGCCAGCAGTGTTACAACGCAGTGGATGGTAAAGAAGGTAGAGAAGGGTCTCTCATGAGGGACTGAGATGACTTTAATCACATCCTGTCCCCGCGACGTTCAGAGGTAGAGCGACAGCGTGGTCTGGGTGCGGGATGGTTTTGTCAGGGGCCCGGGGCGGTCCCTGGGCGGGGTTGGGGTACAAGAACAAATAGGGAGAAACTGAGGGAGTGGCCAAGGCTAGGGAGGGAACAGGGGAACATACAGAGTCACGGGGTTAACAAGCCACCACATTTAGCTATACTACTAGACATCAGAAGACTCCCTTGGAAGCAAGATATAAGGAAACAGTTAATAACAAAGATATATGAAGGCTCAGTGGTTTGGAAATACAGAAACAATAAATGTCATCAGATAAATGAGACTGGTCCCTCGCATATTGGCAGTCCAGATCTGGAAGAGTCCCTTGCAACATTCTTTACCTTCCTCCTGCCCACCACAAGTGACTCTAAAGACTTTTGAGTACCCAAGATTAACCATCACAAAAGAAAGCAGGAGAGAGAACAGTGAATCACAAAATCTACTGTGCTACAAAAATCAGACCAAAAAATGGCCTTTCACTGGTCCTGCCACCATGAGCAGTCCCTTCAGACCACAGGAGTGGCAACAGGTTTCTGCTAATAGGCTTCCAATAATTAATGCTCCTAAGCTCAAACACAGGATATTCCCAATGGACGGAACAGGATGCACATGCACCTAGCATTCCTGCAGTCTTCCTGGGACGCTTCAGAAAGCCTCAAACCTGACAGGCTTTTTACTGCACTGTGGACCTGCAATAAAGCACCTCTTGGTGAAGATCTGGTATTACTGTCTCACAGTGGGAGAACTCTCCACCAACAGTAAAGCTATCAGATATCAGGAAAGCTTTAACAGACAGAGTAAATCCTAAAGAGCTGGACGTGGAAACATTCCTGCTTTAAAAAAAAGTACAGAGGATAGGCCTAGGGTAACCTACCATAATCTAAGAGTTAACACTCAGTGTGAGCAGACACGGTGACCAAACATCTCTCTGATCAGCAGATTTTTTTCCTAACAGCAGAATTCTCCCTGTCCTGTCATTAAATGTCATTAATAAATTGGTCATGTAAGATATGCAAGCATTACTGATCTCCTTCCTCCTCTATGCTCTTTGGAAGATCATTTCTGAATGTAAATGAATATAAATTAATAAAAATTATAGTATAATATAATTCCCACTTTAAAATGTAGTCACAACTTATTTATACACACTTGATTTTAATCCCTTATTTTTTGGTATAAGTTATCCTTCCCTGATGCTTATAGACCTTGTCATAACCTCTAATCTCCACTTTCTTAAGCTACCCAAGGTAAGCTCTTCCAGTATCCTTTCAGAAGCCAGGAAGTCCTGCTCATACTAGAAGTTTTCACTTGGTCACTCAGCATAGTTGACCAGAGTTGCACACAGGGCTGTAAACAAGACCTCATCAGTCCTCTGCACAAATTCTTTTCCTTCCTCTCCCAAAAACCATTTGCCTAATGCACATGTAAATTACATGTGCTTTTCCCATGTGCATGTCATGTTAGTGACTCATTGTCTCCCTGGCACAAAGCAAATATGACTTTATTATTTAACATTTTATCAAACTTTGGTTGAGTTCTATCACTCCAGTACAAAACTCTTCTCATCCTTCCTGTATAACAACTTGATTTTCCCCAGGAACCATTCAGTTTAGAATAGCTTCAGATAACATCAGTATAGGCACCAGACTCCTGACCCAAGTCATGGATCAGACAGGATCAGCCCCATGACAGATACCTGCAGCACACTGTGAGTAATCCCAGTTAAACCCTTTCCACTAAACTGATGTAGCTTTAACCATCTCCTTGTCTACCTTGCAGTCTTTCCGATAGGTCACATCCTCTCCCAATTGCCGTCACTTAAAATTCAACAAAGGACATCACATCACATGAAATACTCTGTTGAAATCTAGGCAAATAAATTAAATGTCAGCTAAACCTTGTAAAAGAGGAATTAACTTATTCAGACACAATCCTTCTTTAGTGAAACCTACATTAGATGTAGTTACATACATTGAATGTTTTTCAAACATTCAAAACTGTTCTTAGAGTTACATAATGTTGTGCTCAAGAAAAAAACCCACATAGCTGCCCTAGTGATTGCCTGGTTTGAGGAAAATAGGTAGTATGTTTACTAATTGCCCTTATAAGTATCTGTAGTTGTATTTGCTATTATCTCTATAATAGATAGTATAGATATGTTCCATTGAAAGTTTAATAGAAAACAACTGGTTTGGGACTTAGAGCAATACAGTAATGCTATCTGTGCTGTAGCACTGAAATTATAGGGAATCCTGATTTCACCACAGAATGCAGTTTAAATCTTGCTTCTTACACAGATATGGTATTTTCTATTCTTTTAATATCATATTTATTTATCCCCCATTACTTCATACTGAGAAGATTGCTTACCAAAAACTCAACTGATTTTTATTTAGAAGTTAGACATCACCAAAATATGCCAGTATCCTCTTTCCTGTATCTGCCAGTATTTCACTCCCTTTCTTTCTTCTTTCACCCTTTTTCATTAAGCCCTTTGTTTTAGTTTTTGGGTTTTTTCTAGATCTAGCTCACTGAAGTTTATGGCCGTATGCCCCTTCTTCGTTTAATTTTTGTGCAGAATAGGAACTCTGCAGAACTTTAATACCCTGTCAGACAGGACAATCCTATTTTTCTCATAGTATCAGCTATGAAGAGCTGAATAATTAAAGGCTAATTGATAGAAATATAGTTCAGCCTATTAGAGATAGAAAATTACTTCAGATTTTAAATATCCATGAAAGTCTGGGTCAGAAGGAGACATGCACAGGGTTGATAGTGAAGCCTAAATACATGAAAATGCAGGAACCCTGAGTATGAGAAGCCTAAATACATGAAAATGCAGGAACCCTGAGTATGAAAAACAAAACCAAAATACATTTGCCTTTTTAATTCAGTCAAAGATTACTGAAAAAAATAACTACATAATTTTATCATCAGCATAGACAGGCTTTTCATAAAAATCTTGGAAGTCATTAAATGAATGAATAAAACCTATTCATTCTTCAAAGTGGTGCGATGTAACCCAAACAAATACTGTTTAAAATTCTGTTAGGTCTCTGATAATGTGCAAAACAAGAATACTGCTGATATCTTTTCCTGTGAAGGCTGGACAGACCACATACGCTTTCTAAATAAATGTTGACAGTGAAGGACAAAGAACATTTCTGACTCCCTCTAGTACAGTGCATACTCCTTAGCAGGCTTGTGGAGACAGAAGAACTGAAATTATGGTAAGTACAGGACTTTATTCATTTACTTTTTATTAAATGGATGCATTGCCACTAAAACTGCTGTGAATGTGACTGTAAATCTTTATATTTATTTCTAAGAGTTTTCAAATCCTTCCATCTGGCTTCCTGCTTTTGAGGGCATGAGGAAACTTTTTATTTTTTTTAGGTCCTTCATCATCTGAACTGGTTTGTATGTACTTTACTGATTCTGGCATACAAAATTAAGGAAAACAACTTATTTCAAGGCCAAACTGAAAAACTAGATTGTGTATCCAGAGGAATTCTGCAGTCAAATGTCAGTGTGACACCAACAAAGAAATGGGGCACACCTAATTAGATTTTAAAAAAATCAATTCTACTATCTTATTTTGATTCAGCAGGGCTTTGTAACTAAAAAGATAAAGGATTTTATCTATAAATCTTCAGTATAGTTGGATGGGGACTGTGGTGTGGCGTTGTGTGTTTAGCAAACTGATAGAATTTGTTTCCTTAGAAAGTCAGTTTCATTAGACTCTCTGTATGTATCTTTTTATAAGTATTTTATTAATAAAACAAACTGATAATTTCAAGATTAGTGTTTTTACAGGTAAATGTTGAAAAGTAAGAAATCTGAATAACTTTTCAGGCCATCTTTGCTCTTGGAAAAGATTTAGAACTCCTGGAGTAGCTTGTATACATTTATCATGGTACCTCTGTCCAAAGGTACCACAACCATCTTCCCTGGCTGCAGTACTACTAAAGAATTATTATTTACTTGAGGCTGTTAATCCTCTTTCAAAAGAAAAAAACGTGCCTTGTGAAACTTACAGGTGAAAAAGGTTGCTCATTGCAAGTGCCACTTGAAAAATGGTAATGTGAAATAGATGGAATAAAATATGGTTCACACTTAATAATGCTGCACAAAATTCTGAGTGCTCTGGTTGAATTTGTCTCTGCTTTACACTATGATCAAATTCTTACTGAATCTGAAGCAAAATGTTTACATAAGGCATACTTTTTGGTTTTAAAATATAAACCAGGTACTTTTATTTTATTTATTTCTGTTGTAATCCCACTGTGCAGAACCAAGTACTGAAGGTCAAAACACTATATTTGCTTACACCAATAATTCAAGTCACTTGACTTACTCTAGATTTACGTATGAATAAACAGGATCTGAATAAGGACTACCAAAGTAGTATCTTGCTGTGCTGTTGCCTGCTGATTTCTAGCTGCCACAGGGATTCTTGTACTAGAGATACGTATGCAATACTTCTATTTGCAAAATCCTACATTAAAATTTGCACACAGTTAGTCTTCTGGCATGATTCAAGTGGCTAGCTGCTTTCACAAACAGGTTTGTTTAGAAATAGTATGCTTCTGGATATGTTAATCACTGAACTTCTGCTGTTGCCAAATGGAGCTTGAAAATAAGCAACAATTAACAGTTTCACTTTTTTGATTAAATCCTTACAGATTTCCAGGTTGTTTCCCTGATTCCAAATATGAATGACAATTCAAAGTTATGCAAGCCATGAATTTATTCCTTTAGTCTATTTTCTTGACAATGCTACATAAAATTATGGGGAAAGAAGTGCTTTCATCTTTGCATTACAGGCAACCCAAAAACTTCACCAAGGAAGCAAATCACATTTTTTGGTCTTTGCTTTGATGCTGCACAGGTGGAAATTTATATTACAGCAATATGAAAAGACAGAAAAAAATTAGGAGGAGAGCAAAAGAAGTAACAGAAAAAAGTAGAGCAAAGAGTACTTTGGGAAAGTTTGATTTGTGGCAGTTTTACACCAGCAAACAAACTTGTGGAAAAAGTAGTATTCCTACCAAAAAAAAAAAAAATCAATGAACTTCTTGAGCATGAGATTGGGTATAATCTGGTTTTAGTGCATACAGAAAGAGATAGAGGGAGCAAAGTTAGGCCTGCAGAATCCTGAAATCCAAATGAGGAGCAAAACATAGAATTCACTACTTCATTTTTGACCATCACCACAGAGGAAAGTTTAGACCAAAACACTTGGATATAATATCAGCTGAAAAAAATACAAGAACTACAATAATAGCTTCAGACAGATGAGACTGCAGCTTATTAACCCAAGGGGAAAAGTTGCATTTTCTTTTGATTTCAAGTCAGGACAGGCTGCATTGATTCCTGACCTAGAGAAATACCCCTTAGCATGCCTGTCTTTTTGCAGTGATACTGATAATTCTCAGATACACTCTAAGAAGCAAAAAAACTTTTGAGACATGAGAATTTAGTAATAAATTTTCTGATGAAAATAAGGCAAACCAAGAAATTTGATTGATCTGTTAGGGTTTACCCTTTGTTTAAAGAAAAAAAATAAATCCTACAGATTCTGCACAGAAAGATGTATTATATACAATTATATGTTGGTCATAAAATGGGATGAGTGCCTAACCACATTCAGAAGGAACCATCTCCTAAGGTGAAGTGAAGTGAGTTCTACCTGCCTGCGAAAATCACTGAGGTCACTGGACTTCTGACAGCCACAGAAGACCAGCAGGTCTTGCATAACTGCAAACACAGACTTTTGAAACTGATTTGTGCAAAACACAGCTCGCAGGGCTAAGAATAATAAAATGTTCAGGATACTATTGGTTTTGTTAAACATGCAAGGTTTTCTGTCTGTGAAGCTGAACTGGAGCATAAGAAGTAGAGAAACACTGAGAGATAATTCTTTTTTCCTGATATTTATGCTACTTTCAAAAATTCTATAAACTAACATCTGCCCCAATTAAATCCAAAAGTACTTTTTTTACTCACTATATAAGACACTAGGAAAAACACTGTAATGGTAAAGCCAGACAAGCGACAGGAGGATTGCCTGCAGCTCTCAATGACAGCTCTGCTGTGTGCATACATAATGCCCTCTATTGGCACAGAGAGACAAGCTGCACTCAGAGCCTCACAAATCCCAGCATCCTAGTTATCCTATTGTGTCTTGCATCCAGCTTGAGAGCCCCATCATATTGTTTAGGGAAACTGTTGGCAAGCCAGGACTACTACATCCACTAGACCATTCACACTGGTACCAGGCAATATTTAAGAGATGCTGAATGAATTGCAACCTTCCCCATCCCTGTACTTTGAAACTTAGACAAAAAACACATTTGCAGACACCCCTAGAATTCAGAACAACAATACCCTTCATATGATATTTATTTGTTAAAGTTTTTCATATTCTTGGGGAGTGGAAGGGAGGGAGGAGGAGGGGAAGCTAATATAGGAAAATGTGTTAGGTATGTAAATTAGACCAAGATAAATCATATGCATAAACAAATGTAAATATGAAGCTGATATAGAACATATCATGCAACATCGATAACGGCTCCTGATAGCATAATGCAGATAACACAAGGATATTTAAAGGTGCACTTTTAAATTTTTTGTTGTAGAAGCAGTTGTAGTTTTTATCAGTAAATCATCCACGCCTGAATCAACAGCCTTGGATTAAGAACTTGATGGGATTTGTGGGTTCATTTCAACAGAAAGTCATCTTTTTAGATATTTTTTCTTACAAACCGTTCATGTTTTTCATTTAGTTAAGAGAAAAAAAACCCTAAAAAACAATAAAAGTAATTCTTCATCAGAGTTCAGTTTTCTTTACAGGAAAAATATGAAATGAACAAAAAGAGCACCTACCTTCAGCCACATCCCTCAATGTAAAAGGTGAAGTACACAGAAAATTAAAAGTGGAAAAATTACAAAGAAATGTACAAAAACAAAGCCACACCTATGTTCCAGCACTGAAACTGTGAACAATGGTCTCTTAATTTGCAATGTCATCACTGGATGATATTGAAAAGCCATGAAAATTATTTATTGCTCATTTAAAAGTGGGACATGTAAGAAATTTGCCAAATTCAATCCATAATTATAGGCAAAATGATTTAATACTTTTAGAGAGTTTACATTTTCATTGAATGAAATAGGGATCAGAGGATCTTGTGCATAATGTATTTGCAGCTATGGCTGGGTGTTCCTTTCACTTCTGCTGATGCATGTCTAATGCCTTTTCTTCCCATTGGTCACTTGTTTCACTAAGTTCTTGAGAAGTGTCACAACCTCTACAATGCCATGATTCTTCTGTAAACCCCTGAGGGCATCTGCATTTTGATTCTAAAGATGAATCATAGGGATACCTCTTTTCGTATGTCTTTGGGAGAAGAAAAACTTTCAGAAATCATGTCTCCAGGCTTTCACTTAGTTCTCTTCTACAAAGGCTCTCAAAACAACAATTAAGGCACAACCATTGATCTTCTCCATTTCTCAGTAATTTTTTTAACTATTTCCAAAATCCTTTTGTCAATTCCTTTTATATCTTCAAGTGTTTATTCTTCAGTGGTCCTATTTCTATGATTTCTGTGGTCTTACCTTATTCTCTTCTGGATCTCAGTCTTTAATTCATTATTCCACACCTAAGTTTCCATGGATTTGAGTATTTTCTTCACATGACATGAGTTTTTTATCAAATCTCTGTTCATCATCCTGTAAGAGAAGTTTTTCAGGCTCAAATTTATGCAATAGCCCACAAGAATGAACAGTATGGACCCCCCCTCAGCTGACCAGTACTGCATTTCTGTTTCCTGCTGCTCTTCTCGCCCCCAGCAGCTGTCATATACTTCACAGTAAAAATATTCTGTTCAATTGATGATCTACCCAATGGCCCAATTTTTTATGAATGCTCAGCAGACTCACCTTACCTTTCAATCTAGCCCTTGCTCACCAAAAGGTTGGCAGTGTGATCTTGCATAACAAAAAAAATGGAATTTTTTTTTCCCATACAATTTAGCTTCTGGAACAAAAAAAATCTGGTATATGCTGCCTCATCTGTCATGGCCTATAGCTTCTCTGAGGCAACAGCAAAACTGAAAGAGACCCTGATGAACTTCCCCTTCTCATTCACACAAATTCTGTAACCAGAAGATTCAAGTGCCTATAACAGTGGAAATAACAGATTTGGTAAGTAACTAAATTTGCACGATTAAAGTTAAGAAAGCAGTCATAGCTTCTCTGCCTCTTAGGCAGGACAGCGGGCAGGCACTGAGTAAACATAACAGCAGCAACTCAATTCCCTGTGCTCACAGTAGGTGATCAGGGAATTTGGACGCATGACAGACAAGAAGTTAAGAGAAGCATTATTGCTGTTTTCAAATGTCTAATGGAAGTGTGTCATACTCATCTCAGAGATGCACAAGGACAGAGTGAGAGGCAATGGGAGAAGAAAGGCATTAGAAACAAAGCAAAAAAAAAAAAACCCACAACAAAAAATCCCAATTAGTTTACTTTTTTTGTTGGTTTTGTTTTGTTGTTGTTTCTAGGTTTCTGGGTTTGTTTTTTTTTTCCTTTTACTTTTCTTTTAACAGTGATGGAAATCAAAAGCTGGGACAAGTTAGAGGGGCTGCAGATTTCCACCCTTTCTCCCTACCTCCCTAAATGATGCTGGACGGTTACGATTTGTAACCATTAGAGGTCACTATTGTGCCGGCACCCGGGAAAGGCACCACGTTAAAAATAGGCACAGGATATTTGTACAGAGAAAGCGCTGCTTAAAAGCGTTCCCTTCTGTGCATGGCTGAAAGGTGGGACCCATCTGACCGCAGGGCAGGTGTATGGTGGAAGAGGGGATACACAGGTCACTTATGTCTCATTTCCCAGGTAGCACATTCCAAATACTGGATAAAAAGGGGAAGAGGTTAGCAGAAGAGAGGGAAATCTTCAAAAAAGAGAGGAGAGTAGGACAGGGAGGAAGAAATGTTCTTTTTGAAAGAAACTCTTAATGTACCAGCAAGGCTTCAGAATATAGGGTTTGTGAGCACACTCTGTCTAAGCTGACTTCACCAAAAGGACTCTCAGCAGATGGAAAACTGATCCTGGTTTTCTGCTGTGATTGCCAGAGGCACAGATGAATGCATTCTCACATAAATGAAATTCTCCTTTCTTTTGTTTACGGATTTATATCACAGGCTAACCAGTCACTTTAAAGCCAGAAGGCTTTGTGACCAACCTGCCACTACCTGCTAAAGATCAGGAATCAGGGATAGTCAAAGTTTTTTAAAAGCTTAAAGGATAGGGACCTAAAAAGGATGTCAGGCATTAAGCAAACACTAGATAGAAGGACTTAGTAAATTTTTTCTGAATCATTCTTCTTAAAGATGTTTGGATTAAACTGTGTTTTCATTTTTAAAATTCATTATCTCTGATTAAAACTGTTTCTGAAGTCACTTTGTGTTTTGAAAAGTTTATGATGTGGGAGCATTCTCTTTGTTGTTGTTATTTAGGCCACATCATTATTTTCTTTTTTTCTTAAGCTTTGCCTTTCCCCCTTCTTGTTTTAGAATATAAAAAAAATTGCAGTATGGCATACATGGTAACTAAAAAATTAAAACTTCAGACCACAAGAAAAGACTCTACAAGTACCAGATGTAGTTCAAATAAGACAATTATCACAGAAGCACTGGAAAAGGATACAGAAGCAGAGTGATTCCTGCAACTGAGAATTTAACTTGAGCCTTAACTTTCTGTTTCAGATGCGTTCAAATTTAGCCTCACTTGTGACAGGTAACTTCTTGAGAGCAAATAAAGTACAGGAAAGTGTCAATTTTTCACTCATTAAAACTCTTTTTTTTTTAAGCTTTACCAGGGATTGTTTGACTGATTGAGATTGACCGTGAAAATGTAGGAGATTTTGTTTGTTTCAGGTTTTTTAAGCAAACATCTTTTAAAAGCAAAAGCAGCCTGATCCCTGTAATATGAATTGGGGAATAGCTAACAAATATAAGTCTGATCTTCCACTTTTTAAAATGAAAAGACTGAAGAGCTGTTGTTAAGAAATCATCTGACATTTATAGAGATTATATTGCTCTCATCTGAAACCTTTTATTAGAGGTTTAAGGAGGATACATTGAAGGGTGAAGGCCCTTTATTACCCAGTTCCCGAGAAAGCCTAAGATACCTGAGCTAGGTGATACCTGAAGAGGCACAGATGTCAACTGCAAGTCCTCTCTGCTCCATTAAGGTAGTGCAGAAGGGCAAACAGCTCAGAACAGGACCTTGCCTGCAGCTTGGGTGCTTTTTAGGAAATATGAATTTCTGTTTTGCTTCTCTGCACTAAAAGCAGGTGAGACGTGAAGAGCTGATGGGTGTTTAATATACAAGAGGGCAGGAAAGGAAGTTGTTAAATTTGTGTATGAAAGTGCGGGCGGTCCAGAGACATCCCTCTCTCCCTCCCACAGGGTTTACACAACTCCCGGTGACACATTTGCATAGGTTTTTGCACACCTTTTTGCCTCCCAGGCGGAGGCAGGGAAGGACTGTTGAAGAGAACGAGAAGTCAGGAGAGCTTTGTTAAAGCTGACTGTTCCTCCTGCTCACCCACTTCCTCCTGGCAGCGGCGGCAGCAGCAGCAGCTGAGGGGTGGGGGGGGTGGGGGAGGGTGGTTCTGAAGGAGAAGCCAACCAGCTGATAATCGCCTGCCCAGCCATTCACATGAGGGTATATAGGGTGGAAACTGAAGCAACTTCTTCCTTGAGAAAGTTTTCCTTCCTCTCTGACGTCCCAATGTCTCCTTCCCGCAGTTGAGGCTCCCTCCCTTCTCCTCTCCCCGGCGCAGCTGCTGCGATCGCCGCCTCCGCGCTCTCAGGCCTGCACGGGCTCCGGCCAGCCCCGGTCCCTCCGGGCCAGCCTGAGTCCCGGCAAGGGAAGCGCAGAGTCGGGCCCGGCGAGCGGACGCTGGAGGAAGGCCGGGCACAGGCACAGTCATTCCTAAGGGGCACGGAGGAGGTGGCTGAGGGAGCACAACAGGGCAGACCCTCCCCCCGCTGCCAGAGGTCTTCTCCGCACACAAACTGCTTGTGCTCAGCTTCCAGTAGCCCTGCCCTGTTCCTCCATCCTCCCTGTCACCCCAATCTCTCCTAATTTCCTCTCATACACAGCTTCTAGCAACTTCCCAGCCAGCGAGTCGGCTTGCCTGCTAGTCTCCTGACTGGCTGCCTTGCCTTACTGCGACGGCCACCACGTCCTGTCCACATCCCCCTTGCCTCAGACTAGGACTCGGTTGTTGCAAACTCAGCCATCACAGCTACACTCACATCACCTGCGATTTTGCTCATTAAGCCGTCTAAGCAAGCTACCCCTGGTGACCAGGGGTGGCCCTCAGTGAGGCAGAGTTGTGGGGTGTGAGCAGCAATGGTGCTGTGGCACACTCTGTGAGCATTCATCAGCGCTCTTCACATCGTAGTGAACTCTGTGCCCTCCAGAGGGTTTCCTTGTGGAGGGGTTTAGCAAAAGCCTGGTGTTACCATTTGGTCTGTCTGGAGTGTTTTCTGCTGCGGCACTGCTTTCAATTCCCCCTGGACTCCTGGAACTGAACCCAGGCAGATAGAACCCCCCGAGTGCTGACATGAGCAGAACCCTCACAGCTTGCAGGGCAAAAAGCCTCGTTGAAAAGCCACTTAATCTGAGCCCCCTGTGTGGGTGAGCTAGGCAGCAAAAGGGGCAGGGAAGAGCCTGTGACATGGCAGTGGGCACTGGGGGTCAGTGCAGGGGCAGGCATGGAAGGGGGTGCAGGGCAGTGCAGAACAAGACAGCTAATGCCCGAATACGAGCTTTTTATTGACATAAAAATTGCTTGAGATTTGAGCACTCCTCAAGTTACTAAATGGAAAGACTTCTGGCTTTTAGCATGAAAGATTTTTCTGTACAGCTGGTGCTTTGCATCAGCTTCAGCTGTCCCCAGGAAGGCCTGTGATTTATTACAGTACATACACCCCAGCAGAAAACCAGGATCTTAACACCACTTGATTGTGAAGCTCTGGAGTGTGCCAGGTTTCCTTCATGACAGGAAAATGTCCTTCACAAGGCATAGTCAGGGTAAGGACTTTGACTTCTTCCTTGAATTTGGCAATCCTACATTTCTTTAGTGTAGAAGAATAAAAATAGTGGAAACAGATTGCTGCACTCCTTGTTCAGGCAAGTATAAATTTATTAAAAATAAGCAATGGTTATAAGGTTATAGATATTGAGTAACTACATTTTAAAAGAGCCACAGCACTGACTTGAGGAACTTCCAGGGAATCCTGCATGTCCCCGAAAGCATCAGGAAAGCCAAATTGTTCCCATAAGCATGACAGTGCATGTAGACACAAAGAAATGCTGTTAAATTGCTCATGACCAAACTTCTGCCAGAAATACTAAAACCACCTTCAAATGAGAATGAGATGGAAATGCAGCAGCACATTTTTGAGGAAGTCTAGCCATGTCTGCAGACACAAAGATAACGCAGACTGACCCTACCAAAAATGCTGATTCTCATAGTGCGCTGTAGCAACTGCAGACAAAAGCTCCTGCCAGTGTTCAGGAATATCAAGTTTATTCTGAAAATCAGGTACTTTCCAAAGTGGTGCTGTAATAGCATCACTGCTACGGCAAGATGGCACTTCTCCCCAGGAACTCTGACTCTGGGGAGTGGCACAGCGCTGTGAAGCAGGACTGCTGAGTCTTTGCCTTGTCCTCTGATGAGGTTCATGTACTCAAAATGTTACCTCAGAAACTGCACAAAACCAGGTAGTCTGAAATTCTTTCAGTACAAGTATGTACAGAGATTATTGATAGAGAAATATGTTATTTCTGCTCCTGTGGCAAGTCTTCCCCCATGTCACTGAAAACTGGGAAATAAACTCTCCAACCAATTTGTTAGTTAGGAAAACAACATTACTTTATTAGCAACACTGGGTGCATGGGGAATTCTCCTTAAAAGTATTCTTTTAAGAATAATAATTCTCCAGAGTATATTCCTGAATACATGTATATATACTAATTACTTCAATTTACTTGTTTGAATATGGTTCCAGATCTTCTGATGAATCTTTTCTCCTTGAGAGTGTCAGGTCATAATGTACTTCTCTTATCATTCTTTGCTCTGACACACAATCCTTGTTCTCAAAACTAAGATATCAGCTAGTACATATTAATCACTGATAGAAGTAAACAAGGAAGCATTAGCTGGCACAAGACTTATTCGTCACAGATGTAGGGAGTTAACACAAGGCCACATTAATCTCTGGTATTTGTACTAAGCACTGTGTGGTACAAAACTAAGCATTAACCATGAATACAGGGATCATAGACTAATGTGCTAAAGTTAAAAGAGTTTTCCAATATCTTCCCTCACTGCTGCGTAGACTACTTCTTACAGAGACATAACCTCTTCAGTAACAACTAGGAAGAAAAAGCCCTCTGAGAAAGAGGAGGAGTAGGCAGGAAGTAAAGTTTCAGTGAAAAACGCTGCTAACGTTGACTTTTTCTTGCTCAGTGCTCCACATACTTGCATGTGTTGTAAATTACAGAGCAACACTATTCTGACTTAGGAAGGAGATTTTCAAACTGCTTTAATGGTATTAATGGACCTGTCCAAAGGTGTCCCACATACTACCCCCTGGCCCTGACTGCCCTGTATACACGTTTTAAACATTATCTGCCCCAGCCAATCATCTCTGCCTTTTTCTTCTCCCACCCTCCCTCACCACTTAAGTCTGTTGTGCTCTCTCGCCTAATCTGCGATCATGTAATACACTTAAAGTTAGTGAAATGAAGCAGGTTAAAGACGACATCAAAAGATAAAGATTTTTTTTTTTATCATGTCACTTCAGTTTACAGGAACTCAAACAATAGTATTGACACAGCTGTGGAGGTAACAAGATCCTAACTATGATATTCTTTGTGACCATTGAATTGGAAAGCAAGAGGTTACACACATGGAAGTTCTTGACTTTTCAAACCATTTTGGAGCAAAGGGCAACATCAGTAAATGAAAGAAAAATACCTTAAAAAGGTGGACTGGCATTTACAGCAGAGACTCACACAGTCACGGAATCATTAGGGCTGGAAGGGAACTCTGCAGATTCCAGTCCAGTCCTCCTGATGAGGTTACACAGGAACATATCCAGGTGGGTTTTGAATATCTCCAGAGAGGGAGACTCCATGACTGCCCTGGGCAGGTGTTCCAGTGCTCTGCCACCTTCATTTGAAAGAAGTTCCTCCTCGTCTTGAGAAGTTCCTCCTGGAACTTCTTGTGTTACAGTTTATGGACATTGCTCCTTGTCCTGTCTCTGGGCACCACTGAAAAGAACCTGGCACCATCCTCTGGGCACCTGCCTCCGAGATATTTTTATGCATTGGTAAGATCCTCTCTCAGTTTTCTCTTCTCCAGACTGAGAAGACACACCCAGATCCCACAGTCTCTTCTCGTAAGAGCGATGCTCCAGATCCCAAATCATCTTTGTGATCTTTGCTGAGCCCTCTCCAGTAGCTCCTTTTCTTTCTTGTACTGAGTAGCCCAGAACTGGACACAGCACTCCAGATGTGGCCTCACCAGGGCCAAATAGAGGGGGAGGATCTTCCTGAGTGGCCAGGGTTCTGATTCTTTTTCTTCCCTTTCTTCTTTCCTTGATTTTTGACAAATTTAATTCATAAGCAGCCACTTTTTCCAAAGTTACATGGAAACAGCTGAATAAATGCTCTGATAGAAAAATTATATACTTAAGGTTGCAGTCATAACATTTCCTCATAGGAACAGTAAGACACCTGTGATGTGCTGGGATTTAGATGCTGGGTTTGGTCTACACAGAGAGTGTAATGGCATTTGTACATATAAGAAAGCATTATCATTATTAGCATCCTTGTCTTGCTTGAATATGAACTTGTGATTTTTTTGCTGCTGCTGCTGTTGTTTTTCTGAAAAGTAAAAAAGGCAAAATAACTTCACATTGCTTTCAGGCTTGTGGGTCTTGTTCCTTAAAGTATTAATTTGTTCAGATTCTTTCTTCACCTAAAAATAGCTAATTTCCCTGTATCACTTTCCAGCAACCTTCACAGAAATAAGTGGAAAAAAACCAGAGAGATTTCAAGAAGCTATTGCACCTGCAAGTGTAAAATGAGGCACATTCTGGATATTGCAGATGGGCAACTTTCACAGCAATTTCACAGCATAAGCTGTTCTTTTCATTGTGTTTGTTGCAATTTATATTCTCATCAGCATTCTGTCAGTTAGGGATGTACTTATTTGTGTGTATTGGATGAAAGAGAAGACAACAGGAACTGTCTAGCATTCAGGGCTGCAAAGATAAGCTAGTTCTTTGATCATTGCATGATTTGTCTAGAGCTGATACTGGGAGTAAACCCTTGCAGTAATGTTTACCCACACAAAATTACTCTAGTGCTACAGTTAGCATCTTAAAACAGTCATGAAAGTTGCCACATACAACAGCAAGTCACAAATTCTAATCTGCCTTAGTATTAATAATCAATGTATTATCATCTGTGATGATTGTTTATTTCACAAATAAATACTACTTTGTAAATAAAATAGTGTTTAGCTGAATGAATAGCATAAATAACTGCGTTTCTCCCGCTACAAAAAAGCCATTGTGTTATATTACAAAAAGAACCAGTTATCATTGGCATATAGCAGTGTTTCTAACTCAAATAAGATCCATCCAGCACCCTAATAAACTTCTGAAGTAGCTGAGCTAGAAGTTTTTGTAAAATTAAGCTGGAAATATCATGCACTTTCAATACTTTACTTTAACACCCCAGAATGTTTCAAAAAATACTAAGAAGGTTGTGCAGAAGGAGAGTATAGTAGACCATGGAAAAGATTCAAATAACTTTTGATTAAGCTCAAGGACACACAGCTTTTCTTCTGCAATCTACTCCCCAAGCAGAGCTCCAGCAAATTCACTGAGCTGTATTTTGTAGAGGGTTCCGCCTTTGTGGTTTTGATTTACCTTCAGCACAAACACAAGTCTAGAATTTCTTGTGAAGCTTATTTACTCAGTATCAGCTTTTCTATCCTATATCATCCTTCAAACTCTTTGACTTTTGTAATGAACACACAGGAGGAAGGACAAAAGAAATGTATGATCATAGGTTTTTTAAAAAAATATCCACATCGTAGAAGTTTTTAAAACCTGGCCAGCAGAATCTCAAGATCCCACTGGCAAATGTGGGGGAGAAAATGAACACGTTAGCTGACATCTGGTGAGTGGGAATGTATGCAGGATTCTCAGCGGTAGCAGGGCGCTGGATTTGTGGCCAGTCCACCCTTTATGCCTGTAATTACCGCACACATTTCATTAGCAGCTATTCTATAAAGGCTCTACAAGCGTATGCACTGAAACAGCCTCACAGGACTATGCAATATGGGGTAAATGCAATACTTTTGGATATCACATGGTGCTTACTGCTGATGGCAGCAGCCAACCAGTCTGAACACACTTAAGTTCCCTTTTCCTCCAGCACTTCTTGCCTAATATCCTGGGGAGAGCAGTTACTGTTCATGGTAATGAAACCCACAAGTGTATCTTGTGAGAAGCAGAACTCCTCTTTAGCAAAAAGACCAGGCCGTTAAGTTGATACACCCGTGGATTGTTGCATTGAGGGAGCCAGTTTTTCTGCTTGTATCAAAATATTGGAGAGCTTTGGGATATCCAGGTAAACTGTTGTACATATTTGTCTTAAAAATAAGCATGGAAAGTTCCAGAAGAAAAAGAATCAGTACAAGGTATTGAGTATAACTTAATTAACTGGAAATCTAGTTGTGGAGTTTACTTAGTTTAGGAGCTGAACAGATGCTAAGCTGACAAAATGGACTTTTCTGTCTCAAAGTTTTGTGTTTAGTTCTCTGAAATTTTACTAAAAGTGGTCCTAATTTAAGTGGCCTTTGCATTTTGAATTATAGCAGAAATTCTTTTTTAGTTATCCCTTTTGCAGTAATTATCATTTCTTAAATTATGAGTAGGATTTTTTTAATATACTGTACTCTGGATTGAGATATCTGTGTATGTATTTAGTCAGTAGTTGGTCGGGGAAGATATTTTCCTTTCCAGGTATGAGTCAAAATGGTACTCACTGTCTTAAAATTGCACAAAATTTCTTTTAAAATCATATGGGATCCTGAAATTCTCAAAATAAGGGTAGGAACTTTGTGGTGACAGGAATTCCAAGTTTTTCTTCCTTGAGGCTTGGAGCATTCACTTTAGTGGGATAACCAGACAAATCAAACTTTCGTAAGATAGTGACTGTATACATTACTGTATAAATAGGGGTCCAAGTGAAGAGAAATCTGTTTCATTTCTGGGCAGATCTTGAGAAAGTTTACATTAATCTGAAAGAAATAATTCATAAAGGGTATGAGAAAGCATATGAGAAAAATAATTCTAAAAAGAAAATTATGAAATATCATGAAATTTTGTGTTTATATAAAACTATGTTGCAAAAATGCAATCCTTTTGAAGAAATGGATATTAACTAGTCTGTTTATATCAAATACAAATTCTTAATGGAAAAATTGAAGCCACCAGGCTTCTATTGTTGAAGACCAAGTTGTCAGTGGTTGATACTTCTGATTTTCACTTAAACAGGTACCAAAAAAATCCATTTAGAGAGAAATTTTGTGGTGAGCCTATTAGGACATAGGATGAATAGATGATCGTGCCTCCTTTCATACTTGGACCTTGCACATGGTCTTTGACAGAATTAGTTTGGGAACTACAAGTTCTACTACTTGTAGTAGTGTGGGATGTAATCTGGCTGTTCTGGTTGAGCCCTATGCCCTCACTTGTCCTGGTCTCAAACTCATCTGGAGAGATCCTTTTATTTTTCTGCGGTATGAGTAGCTGGTTTTATGATTAGGTAGAAGGTGAGAAAAAGTGATGAGAGAGATAAGAAAGGTGTAGAGGAATGCACAATGGAAAAAATACAGAGTAAACTGTAACCAGGCTGGAACACTGCCTTGTCTAATTTTGACAACCATACGTCCTCATGTGTGTGCTGGTTTTGTCTTGCTGGTGTTAGAGGGATGTTTGAAATGATGCTCTCAGGATAACAGAGGCTGTCAGCTTCTCACTGAGGAATCCCTTTGATTGCTCTCTATCCTCTCCATCCTAGAGGTCTGCCTTTCATAAAAACCCTAGACAGAAGAATAGCATGTCTCCTCTGTCTTTAGTATTATGTTATGAGGGCTCATTTCTCTTTTATACCAACCATTGTATTAGCAAGTCTTGTTTGGCCAAACTGTGTCTCTTTGCATTCCTTTCATGCTTCTGCTACACACATTCATAGGTGCAGAGCATTGCAACCTCTCAGCTCCACTTTCCAAATGCTGCACTTACTCTTGGAGGGAGTCTTCTTGAACTAGTAATTACAGCTAGACTCAAGGGGAAGAAAAGCAATTTGGAAATCTTTTCTGGAAACAGCAAAGTTGCATAATGATAATTCTGAGGTGTCTGGGAAAGAAAGTAGTCGAGCAATAATTTATCACAAATTCAGAATGGCACTAGCATGTAAACAAAAAGCTACACTGCCTCAAATCTATTAACTTCAGTAGAAGTTACATCAGACTTATATAGAGTTGCAAAATAATTTTCAGATCTATATTTTTCTATAATTAGCTGTGTAATTTTCCCTGTCTTTTTTTGTCCATTTGCTTATTCCTTATATCCTGCCCATAGGTTAGAGCTCAATTCCCTTAGTGGTTATCAACTTTTCTGGTTATTTCGCTGTCACAGAATTCATGAGTAAGGACAGTTTTCTTCTTAAAGAGATAGCTTTTTAATCTTTATTTCATTACTCTCTAGCAAACTCATCAAGATCTGATTTTGAGTTTTTAAAGGGTATGTTTAGACCCCCATCAGTTGGGAATAGAAATATAAAAGTTACAGCTGAGAAAAGATGGGGGTTTTATTCTTTATAAATCAGATCTGAATGTATTTTGAGTGAATTCTTTGTACAGTCAACAGTTACATATATTTCATTTGCCTAGTTAACGATTGTATGCACACACATCTGCTATTCTGTTCTCTGATCCAGTGTTGCTGTTTGAAGAAAGAGTGGCCTCAAGGGGAAGTTGAAGTGAAATAATCTGTTGGCTTCATCAAGACAGGAAAATAAATAATAAAGTTATATTTATGCCAAGGCAAAAATATTTTTTTGTTCAGGCTGCCAGTTGAGACTAAAATATCCATATTCAGGAAGAATACAACTGAAATTTTTTTTTTGTATTTTCATTACAGCATACTTCTGTACAGAAATGTACAGCTACATTGTAAATTATCGAGAATTACGCTTGTTAACACTGAGGTGTAGCTAAGGTGTAGTTGTGGAACAATTCTGTACAAGTGTAACTTCGTACCTGTGTGAGTCTCTGCTGAAGGCAGTGGGGAGGCTGTGAAAGCTCTGTGTACACAAATATATCTAAGGCATGGGAACTAAAACCTGGGTATTGCTCTAGATTTGAGCAGACACATCTGAATAATGCAACCATCTTGTATCAAAGGAAATCTTACTGTGCTCCTTATGTGCTGCTTGCAGTTCAGATCAAAAGTTGAAAAGCCAAAATATTTTGCACTGAGTGCAAATAGAGATCAAAGAGAAAGTTCAGAAAATAACCCAAATAGTTTTTGCATGAGACTCCTCTTTTGCACGAGCTCCTCTTTTGCACAGACACTTTGAGCTTTAGAGGGGAAGGATAGGGGGAACTTAATCTCTCTTCGGAATCTTTTCAAGTTCCCATTTCATGATTTACAACCTACTGTATGTGATAATGGAATAGGTAACTGCTTCTGGGAAGGGAAGCACAGAAACTGTGGAGATTACTCTATGGGCAGGGCCACAAACAAAAAGTTTTCTTTTTTCCCCAGTTCCCCGCTGTCTACCTGACCAGTAGGCTGTGCATTAGAATCTACAATATGATTTCTAACATGACACTTATGAAGGCAGACATTAGTGATGTACATTAAAGAGAAGCAGAAAGATTTCACCAAGTTTCTTACTCTGTTTTGATTCTTACTATTACCTTTACCACTTACTATTCAAGTTAAGTAAATGAAAGAGGTTTTATTGTTGATTGTAAACTCTTCCACATGTCCAGGAGCCTTTTACTCTTGCTGAGCTTGTAAGTGTGCATGACTAGGGCGAGGTTTATTCACAATGTTGGGAAGAAATTTATTTTAAAAAATCCATTGACACTCCTAATATAGCAGTAATGAATGGTTCAGTGCATTTGAAAGCATGTATGAATATAATTTGTGTAATTCATGTAATCTTGCTATTGCAAATGTAGAAAACTTCTCAGAAACCATATATCATAATAATAAAATTTTCTTCAAAGCCACATTCCCAGTTTGCTAAAGGTCTACATGCTGAATGGCTGTTGCTCATAAAAAGTATTGTCATTTGCACAGTATGTTTTCTTGTATTTCAAATAGAAAAAGTGGAAAAGGAATCAATTTGTTGCTATGACTTTCAAAAGAAATGAGCTGCTGAGTTGGCCAAGCAGCTGATCAAATCTTAACTTAGAAGCTCTGAAGACTTCAGACGTAAGCTATAATTACGGTATCTGTGGTGGTCTAAATTTTGATACAGACCTTAAAAAAAATCATTAATTAATACTAAGTCAAAAGAGGTCAGAGATGAAAGGCTTTGTTATTCTCTCTGGCGTTGCAGTTGGCTAAACTCTCTAAATGGGTAAAATCAGTGCCTTGTGAGGTATTGTGGGACAAGTCTTGAATGATTAATGATACATATATGTACCTCTGCAATGTAATTGTGTGTGTATGTGTGAGTGCATGTGCATCAAACAGCAGTAGATGGCTTAACCCTGATAATCTCCATAGTAAATGTGTACTTCCTCCCTTCTCTGTATGTGCAAAAACACCCAACAATGTGGTTCTCTGGGTAAAAGTTTTCATTATGTCTATCTTGTTTTGGCTGCATTTAATGTGAGTAATTTGTAGCTCAACACAATCAGTTTGGAAAGATTGAATTTCTCGGCAATGCTGACAGATTGGGATAGTTACCTTTAAGTTGCAGAAGTTTCAGGTATATAACTACTCCAGCATAGCAGGCTGTTTATGTAATGAGATACCATCAAACAGAAGGCAAAAGGAGCAAAAGCCCAATTGAGAAGCTCTTGTTATTGAAGTTAAAAAAAAAAAAAAATTCACTGAACACTTGCTGAACACTCGCTGAGTGAAGACACAGTTCATTCTTAAACCTCTAATTTTTTTTCAAACACCAATTTATTATGCTTTGTAGCAATACTCCTTTGTTTATAAACAGATGCTTCAGAACTCTTCCTAGTTATAACATTCCTGCTTTATATCATAAGTTTTACATTTTAACTCACACAGGAAATCCGGGTCCTACTTGTGAATTGGATGTAGTAATATATCTGCCATAGCTGCGCCCCTGCTGCCACTGTCAGCTGGGAGAGGACTCCTTGCTCCAGAGCATTCCTGGTACCCAAAGGTGGCCCCTGCCCAGTGAGTGGGACCAACTCACTGTCTTTTGCTCCCATCCTGCACTGTGATGTGTTTTATTTTTCCTGAATTCAAATGTTTTGAGCTTTTGGGTTCAGTTCCTATTAAGACTGTTCCTGTAAGTTATTGAATTGGGCTGACCAATTAAAACATCTATTTTTGAATGAAGCTGGCTTTTATTCTCTTGGAATTGCTCAACTTCTTTTTTTTAAAGACTTCTTTTTAACAATATCTGGGGGTATTGGTTGTCTTTTCTTTCAGTTTTACTTCACATATTGTCCTTTGCTGTCCACACATGCACAGTTTTATTCAGATAAAAAATGGAGAATAGAAACAGGGACAAAGTGAGGGTGGGGGGAACGGCAAGGAAGAAAACTGCTGAGAAAGGAAAGAAAAATTGGCACACACGTACACCAACCAGAAGAATTTCTGTTTTCACAAAGGAACTTGTAGTTCTCCCAAGAGTTAGCAGGAATAACACAAATCTGGGTACATTCTTCCAGGTTCCAGTAACCTATGCTTCTCATCACAGGACAGTCAAATTTTTAGGTGTGTTGATTTTAAAGTTATACATATTTTCTTACATTTATTATGTGTCCAGTTCACAATTCCAGAAGTAAACAGAAATTATAATATGCCCAAAAAGACCTGCAGCACCTGAAAGGCAGTACTTGAATGAAAATTTTAAAATATTGTATAAACGCTACAAGGATACAACAAAATGCTCAGCTTCTCTTAACCCTACAGGAAGATGAGCTGTAACACCTCCTCAGCCAATCAGCAGTACTAAAGCCTCAGACCAGGAAACTCTTTAAAGTACAGTATTTGAGAACATTGCAACAGGACTTACCCACTGCTGCCCTTTCTTTTTCTCTTCTTTATGTTTATAGAGTTGCAAGCCACGTGTGAAGTTACTTATGGAGAAATTTGAGGGAGGTAACAGAGACACAGAGGATATGTCAAACAGTCGACCCATCAAAATGCCAAGACAAGATGTCCCTACAGGAATACAGACAAGGAAAGCAGTACTTGAGAAATTTGCAAGTAAAGGATATGAAGCATGTTCTCCAGGACCCAGTACCCTTCAAAAACCTGTTCAGCCTAAGCCTCCTCTGGGAGTCAAGCCTTCAAGTGATGACAAAACAGAGAAAGATCCAAACCCACCACATTTGAACCCAGTGGCACAAAGGTTTGGTGTTCAGCTTCAGCCCACTAACAGAGGAAATGATGAAAAAACTGCATGCACTAAATTCTCTATCAAAACCAGTGACCCATCAAGAGAAGACCCAAAGCCTTTGAACCCAAAACCTGCGTGGAACAAGTTCCTTTCTCCTCCTGATAAAGAAAAAAGTTCTCTGGGACCAAAACCAAATTTAAATTTTGTACCACAGGAGAGTGAGGCAAAACCAGAATTTTCAAAAGTAGCTGCAGTTAAGGAAAAATTAAGGTCTGCAACACAAGAAAATGAGCCCAAGCCTCCTGTTTCTAAACCACCTCTTGCACAGAAGCCTTCTCTAAACAATGAGGTATCTCAGAATGAAGACACTTCTAATAAAAGTGGTTTTCTGCAAAGACTGTCAGGACCTAGAACAAATACACACGCACTCCCAGAAGCAAAGGAAATGGGTGAAAATAGTAACTCTGCTGCAGAAGCTGCAGGCAGTCATTTTCCTAAAATAACTCTGAAGCCTACTGGCCACAGGTCCAGCTTATCAAAAGGAACCCCCAAAACTGTGGAGGAAAACACTGAAGAAAAGGGAATGAGTGCTGCCAAGAACATCTTCCTCAACAAAATCATCCAGGAAGAATCAGGTTCTTCTCATAAATTCCATAAGATGAATACAGCACTTGCTGCAGAAAGACCATCAGGTGAACCACAAGATAAAGAGGATGAGGACAGGAGTTCTAAAATGCCCAAGCGGAAAACCTTGCCCTCAGTGTTCAAGCTGGGCCAGCCCCCACAGAAGCCAAGCAGACCCCCCGTTGTGCACCTGGGAAAGTTCCGGAAGAGCCGCCAAAAAAATAGTAAGTCCACTCTGTTTTGCTTCCTTAGCTTTTTGATGCATTTAGTACCAGTTCAATTTCAGATGGAATCTCCTCTTCTGTTCAGAAATAACACGACACATGTGCATCAGAAAACCCCTTAGAGCTTTAACTTAGGCTTGTGTCTCTTGCATACGGGACAGAAATTAAAATTATGTTCTCTATCCCTCGGCAATAAAGTACAGGATGAATGTTGATGGTACTGGGTTCATCTGTTTCTCAAAACTACTCAGATGCAGCTATAACTTGTGTCAGGGAGTATTTTCTCAACAGACATTTAAGTCCTGATTTAATTAAACAGATCAAACTTAGATTATTCAGTTTTCAGCATAGATGGTGAGAAAGGGGGATGCCCAATGGTGTGATTCAGAGCTCTAAAGTAGCTGACAATGGATGCTCTAACTCCATGCTGTGCATGTGTGGTACATCAGGTAAATTCATGTGATTTAGTTGATACATAATTTTTCCTTGTACCTTCTGTGTCTAGAATACAGCATGGCTTGTGTTTCAGCAGTTCTGAATACACATAAGGTTGCTCTTCCTGAGGCCAAAGAAGTTCAGAGGGGCTATGGCAGGATGAAAAAGCTCAGAGCTGATTTCTCTCAAGACAAAAAAACCTCACTAAAAACACAGAGTCTGCATGCAACTATATGTTGTGTTATTATTTATTCCACTCAAATATTAGGAGTGTATCAGTAATAAAAAATGTACTTTTTTTTCAGCTGCTGTATTCTGGCTTTCCTTTGTTACCCTACAGTTAAGGAAATGTTCTCACAAATCCAAGATCAGGCCAAGATCCTCAAATGGGCAAATTTGTGTATGTCTTTAAAATAAATACGCCCATATACAATCTCAATATAGAAAGGCAGCATTTTCAGCCAACTACACCAGTAAATGTTTTGGTTAAATAAGAAGAGTAAGAGCTCTGCTAGTTAAAACTTTGAGAAGTCCTGACAAAGGCTGGGAACACAGAAAATGACAATTTTTTTAAATACATTTTTTCATTAAGTAATTAATGGAGGAATTTTTATTTCTTGTTCTGCTCGTTGTCTTTTTCAGATTTTTTTTCTGGTTCCCATTCAGTTATCGACGCAAAGCATTTTTTTTCACCTCTTTTTAAAACTGAGCATAAGAAGTATTTATCCTGTGCATTTTAAATTAACACTGTGAGCAGGGCTGTAAGAATAATATCAGAATTTTTTCCTAGAAGCAGGGTGTCCAGTCGTCACTAACCAGGGGTAAGAACAGCCACCACCTTGATGAGTCATGGGAACATGAACTAAGGATGGAGATGCCCAGCATGGTGGCACAGGTGGTTTTCCAAATATGTTGCAAAACTCACACACAACTAAGTAGAAATCAGGATCAGACATGGTCTTCTCTATCTCACAGTCATAGGGGCAGATCAAGACTGAAAGATTTAGGGACCATATCCATGAGAAGCTGTTCATAGTGTCCCTGAACTTCAGCCTTTCCCCCCAGAGCTGGCATGTAGATTTTGATGTTCTGTTTGGCTTTAATTGATGCGGCCCATTTCTTTGTGGCCAGAAGTCTGCACAGAACAGTTCTGGTGGACAGACAAGGTGTTCTAGAGTGAATCCTGTACTCCTTTTCAGCTCAACAGTTATTCATTGCTGATGTGTTTCTTGGAGCATAAATAAAATCTACTTGGTTTGGAAGGGTCGTTAAACTGAACTGTATTTTTTTTCTTAACTGTCATTTCAAGAATCAAAGTCATGTCAGGAAGACACCGCAGCACAGATTCTTCCTGCTCATTACTGTGTCCTGATGAACAGAAGATTGCCATGGTTGCTTAATTTGCTGCTGTGATCCAGGTGCTGAATATAAAGAAAAAGCAAATGAAAATAATTTTTCCATGCAACAAAGCTTTCTGAGATCTAACCTTTGGTCTGAAATAGGGCAAAAGTTAGGCTTTGCATTGTCCTTTGAGAAGAGGAAACCTCCACTCATAGTGGTTTTTACATTTGTGTTAGGAGCTTGTGCCTGCATTACAGAAAAGCTTGTACTGCCCAATTTAAAACAGGAGTTTGAGCTCTGCCTTCTCAGAGGTATCAATTCACCCCTTTTTCTTTGGTTGTTATCCTTGCCCATGAAACCTGTTTTACTGGTTTTTGAAAACAAGTATTCATTGGGCATGACATGACATTAAATGTTAGAGGCAGAAGGACTTAGTTTTGACACAGCAGTCTCAGTTATGTGTGGGAGAAGGACTTAAATCATCCACCATGCCTGCATGAATATTAAGGGATGTTAGTTTGCTGTTGGCCTTGCTGTGGATTAGAAATTTTCACCTAGTCCTGAAAAACTTCACGATAAAACTTCTGTAGATAAAATTGTCTTTGTTAGGAAAGTCTGACTATTGAAGTGCTCCTATTTTCCAGTGAAGGCAGTCTTTAAGAAATTCCTGTCTGGGCTTGAGAATACATGGCAGAATAGTAAATTCCTGTGTTATGCCCCATTTACGGCAATTTTCCCCGAGGGATCATATTTATGTCAGCTAAGAATCAATGAGACGCATGTGTTTTCAGTGTCCAGAAAATAATACCAACTATATTGTTTGATAATAAACACCCAAGGTGTTAGGAAAAAAGAAGAGAAACCAAGTAGTTTTGCTGACAGCTTTCCACGTGAGGCCGCAACTGTAGTGTTGCTTTCCAAGGAGAACTGCACAGAGTGTAGTGGGATCATACAGGTACAGGTGGCCACACACACAAAGTCAGATGGAGGCTGAGACCCCCAGTGCTCTCCATACCTCTGCACAACTCATGAACAATTAACACTGGGGCTTCAGTTTTTCAGTGAACAAGAAGTGGGCACATGGCTGTCAGTCTGCTTCAGTCAGGGAGAAAATTCTTCAGAATTTTTAAGAGCTTCCACAGCAAAGAATATTAAGGCTATGGAGGAAAACCCTGCCACTCTGGAGTTTTTGCAGCATTACCTTCAAAGGTCAAGGATTTGCCACATAATTCTCCTAAAATATGTGGGCAAAATTGTAAATTAAACTACTAGTATGGCTTACAACATTGAAAAAGATAAATCACTGCAATTTAAAAATCAATTCAACCATCCTGACAGAAATATGGATGAGACGGTTATTTCTCTGTCTTAGTTAGTTAATTAGTTAGTTAGTTATCTGCTTAAGAAAACAGATAAATCAACATTGAGTGTTTCCTTGCAGGAATTGTTCTGAGTGCAACTTTCTGCTTTTGTGCATAGGGAAGCAAAAGTACACAAAATCTATTGCAAATTAATATTTAAACTCATTGTACTTGATTATTTCCGTAGCTACAACTGTCTGCAACATTTTCCAAATGTCTTAGAGTATATTTTTATTTTTAAAGGAATAAATTTTATCCATTTAGCATCAGAAGACAGCTCTCCGTTGTGCATTGTCAAAGCTTCTGCAACTGGCAGAAGATATACCCCTATATATCTCAAATTTTGTTTGTTAGGGCTTATGTGCACTTGTTCCCTTCAAGATTATCTGATTCTAGTAAATTAACAGTAAGATATGGGTTTTTTGTGTCATGGGATGGAGGCACAGAAAACTATTTTTCTCATGTATACACTTGTTAGAGTCTACACATGAATTCTAGAGTTGTTCCTGCAGCTAAGTCCCATTGAGTCAGCTATAACCATTCCTGAGTGGAGGCTTCAGAATCTAAGATGCAAAATTTCGGACACAGAAGAGAAACCATGACAGTGAACCTGTTAATTTTGGTAAGAGGTTTGACACGTAGTTTGAATGGCTTTTAAATCAAAGTATACAACATGTTCATACAATCTGTCTGGACCTCTGCAAAGGACTGAATGAAGCACATGACCTGTTATGCTCTACTTGAAACCATTGCCCACCTTCCAACACGGTCTGTGCTGGACAGATTTAACACAGTGTCTTGAGGATTACACTATATACAACAGCAGCCTTTTGAAGTGCTGAGAACAGTAGTTAGAAAGGAAAATTCATAAGGCTGAAGAACAGCCATGAGTTTGTCATGGAAGGTGACAGAAAGGAAGCTACTAAAGAAAAAAAAGCAAAACTGATGGAACTGAGTAATTCTTTCTGCTTAGTAATATTTCCTTAATTTAATTTCTGAAATCTTGTTATTTTGTACACCTGTTTTGATTCACAAGAAGAAACACCTACTTATGCACCTTCATCATATGGTTGCATTATATGGGTCACAATCCAAACGCGTCTCTGCTGTACCAAAGTTTCAAGTGTTCTGAAACCTGTCTAGATTCCAGAAAATAATGTGAACACAGAGCATATCTAAAAATTTAGAGATTGATAAAAATTATAAGAACAGGCTGAAAGTTTCCCATTCTTCAAGTTGACACATACTTTGCTTAAAGCCTACTTTACAACTATTTTTAGCAAGGGAGTGTATCCAGCAAATCACATTACTTTACAGACAGCTTTATGGTCGAGTTGGAAAAGATCCCCTTTTCCCCAATACACAAAGGTACTGTGGTGATGGAGTTCTGGACATGTTGCTGATACCATTACTGGAGAATGCATCTTGAACCCTAAAGGTGTCTAGATCAAAAACAATGCTTTGTAGTCTGTTTACTTGTAATTACAAGAATGATTAGCATATAATTCCCGTATTTGAAGTTTGATATGTACTGAAATTTCTCTCTGAGCTGAAAGTCCTAATTTCTCCGTACTCTTTAAATATTTCCTTAGCAGCTCACAGAGGTAAAACCTATGCAGCATGTATAATGTTTGAATGTGAAACAATCTGTGCCCTACAGGTGCACGCATTTTAATCTTTTTATTTTTTAGACCTTTTTTGACTCACAGGGAAAAATGCTCTTAATAAATCTTCATCATTTGGTACCATTAAATGGGTAACACAGCACAAATTAATATAGTTCATTATAGAAAAGTATATTTAAAAAACCATAGTTCTTTATAGTTCATATATAGAAAACTTTCAGTCATTCTTAAAAGTTTTGATCTTAAATGCTACAATAAATATTCGGTATTAATAGAGACAAAAAAACCCCCAAGCATTTCATAGTAAAGCTGTTAGGAAGATTTGGAAATTGTATCTAACAGTTGTTTTTATTCTAAAAGGTTCATTTTAATGAAGAACATTCCTGAGGTCATTGGTTTCCTCTTGAAATTGAACCCTCCTCAGATATGTGTATTTGGAACAATGATGTTCCTTGTCTGCAAATTCTGAAGAGAAAATATGCAGACTTCCACTATCCAAATGCAGGACTTTGTTGCATGGGATTTTTTAATGAAAATTATTTTTTATATACCATGCTATGTATGATGTAATTATTTTTCACATTGAAAAACAGGTATAAAATTATAAAACCCTTCGTCATTATTTTGTTTTGGGAAATAGTCGCATTTAAGAAAATTTTTCCAGTAAGTTTTCTTTTGCTTGCCTTTGCATCATTGTACACAGTGTCTTTTGCCTTCTCTTTCAAATATAAATGAATTACAAAAGATTAGTTTTAAATTATTGCTATCTTACATGTACTCCATCTCTGAATGTTTTCAATTTTTTTTCTTTTTTCTTGCATGTGAAATAATACCATGCAGCATAAAATTAATTGACGCAGGTTTATAAATATTTTTTATTAAAATCAGAAGTAGTCATTAAGGCTTTTTATCAGACAAATGAAAAGTTTCAACTGCAGTTCAATTGGGAATTAATTTTATGTTCCCCTTCAGATAAGGATAGGCTTCTGTCTATGATAACACATCTGCAGTTGGAAATCACTTTCCTTATGCCAGTCAGCACTGCTCAGGTGAAGAACTAGTAATATCTAACCTCATATTTAGTCACCATAAGGCTCAGTCCTGTAAACTTTTACATACTGAAGTACTTTGGGTGAAACTGTGAGCTTTCTTTTGGGAGTCAGACTATGTGCATGCTTAATATTTTTCAGCCATCAACCTTAAATGTAGATTTAGATGCTCACTTTCATGTGCTGTATATTCTTCATCTGCTTGTCTCTACGTACCTGGAATGGGAAAAGTCTGCTACCAGGTATGGAGTCTAGGACTTAATATGTCAACTCTATGACAGTTTTGAGAATATAAGGGATGGAATAGGTTTTAAATGTTGTGTGAAATGCCCTTAAGGTAGTCTGTGAATGTGTTGTGGAAAGATTTTCCAATTGAGACCAATGAGAAGTTGTGGGTGAGGGTCCATAGTGACGTAGAGTCCCCAGGCACGTGCAAAGGAGAGCTGCTTTATTGCAAAAACCTGGCATTTTTAAGCAGTTAGCCAGTTACCAGTTACATAGTTTTAAAGCATAGCAAACAAAATTCAACCAACCACCATACACCACGATGTGAACACCCGATGGTTATAAAACATGTTTTTCTACCCCTAATTCAGCTGTGTCTCTTTCCCAGAGTCCTTTTCTACTTAGCCGAAGTAACAGACCTGCGCCATGATTTTACAAGGTCTTCCCTTTATAAAGCCTTACTTACCAGTAACAAGAAGTTTTGCTTAAAAAAGGACAAATTCTCCTCCTGCTTTGATCATCTTTTTCATGATGTGTGAGCAACCATCAGCAAAGTGATCTGAGAAAGTATGCAGACTTAGGTCTTCATTTTCCCCTTTTCACTTTGTCTGAAATTCCACCCATTTGGGATGTAATTTTGTTTGCACACAGGAGAAAAAAAGGAGCTTAACCGCCTAACTTTGAGGAGAATCCGGAGAGATGAGGAGAATAAAAGAAAAGAAAATTCATAAAGGATTGTGCCTAGGCATTTTTAAAAGTAGGGTCTGGACTCAAGGAGAGCAGCAACCAGAAACTTTCTGTGCTCTTTGTTTTCAAGGTGTGAGCAGTGTTGCAACAGAACTTTGTTGCTATAGTATGTGTAACAAAAGCATAATCAAAGGCACTGAGTTTCAGCTCTGTTGTAAGTTTACCTGCTCACTTTGAGCAGCTCCAAAGCAGCGTAATAGTGAAACCTGAAACCATGGTTTGTATCTAAACGAAAATGTGGTTAGGGAAGCAGAGCACAGCTCTCTGCACATTACAAATGAAGTAGGAAGTGGCTGATCAGCTGCTGGAGATGTTGTTGCAGGTTCTTATTTAACCCTCTGTAAAACCCAGAAAGCTTCCCAGGCCTGGCATGTAGAAGTGGTGAAGTGCTTTGCACTAAAACTGAAAAGCATGTTGGCTTTGCAGAGTAGCCCAAAAGCATTTTGCTTTATAAAAGGATTCTTTCAAAATGCAAGTCTTTCTGGTGTGTAACTGCTTCAAAAATCCTGAAGTCATTTTATCATGATAACTATAAAAATTCACTAAGTATTTTAAAATTACAAGCATTTTTTCCTGCAGAATATTTGACATTTCCTTGTAGTACATGCTCATTGTCAGGTTTTCTCAACATTACTAAAAGCAGGAATCTACACCACACCAGGAGCTACCAGTCCCCTTGCATCAGGGGTCAAAGGGAATAAGGTCTCACCAAATGCCACACTCTAGGCCAAAGAAAGAAGATGTGGTTTTAGGATGCAAAGTCAAGAATCAGTTTTTCCCTCGCATGTGCAAGAGACTGCATTATTATGGAACAGATTTTCTTACACATGTATATGTATTTATGCTGTGTATTTTTGGTGAAGTAGGTATGATGAGAGCAAACTAGTGCTATGCATTGCTGTTCAGTTCCAGATTTATTTAGGATGCAATCTTGAACCAGAAATTTCTGGATTGAGGCAATGGATAGGCTGGATGCTACAGCCTGATACCTTAAACATCATAAAGAGTTCAGTCTTTGTAGTTAAGTTGGGACTGTTAGGAGACTGGAGGCCAGGCTATTGCATTTGCAAGAGACTGTGTTGCTGATAAGATCAACACAGCTGTTCTGAGCTAACTGGGATTTCTAAGGCTTTGAGAGCAGGTATATATTGCTGCTGCAGACCAGCCAAAGATGAGAAAAGTATGAATAACTGAAGCCAGACCACCCTCTGCTAGAACGGGATATTTTCCTGCTTCAAGGGGGATTATCAAAATTATTATGTGTCATTGCTGCCAGTTAAAAGCTTTGTGGCAAATAAACACATTCTATTGCAATACTGATTGGATTGAACAGCCAGGTTTGTATCTTCAGCCAATGGATGTAGAACTTGTGGGTGTGTGTGCTAAAAAATATGGGGGACTTTTTCCCTTTGACAGCTTCTGTTCTGTTCAGGTTGATGATTGGATATTCACGTTCTTCTGTGTGCCAATCTCTCACCCAAACACTGAGATATCCTGGTATTTAGGGAGGTGATAAATAGAGACATGTCATTTAAGCTTTATTATTACTGGAGCCAAAATCACCCTTGCACATGAGTCCAATTCATTTTACAATTTTGAAAAACAGAGAACCATCTGTGACCAAAGGACTGGTTCCCATAAGATTACCATCCCACCAACTAGTGCTTGTTCCAGGTGTACTCCACTATGGACTCTGAGCAGTGCTAGAACTTCCCTTCATTTTGCAACATACTTAAGGTATTAGCATCTCAGGACAGCACTTTAGTAGGTTGAGAATGGCTTTTTCTCATTCTGCCCTGAATGCTTTTGCCCACATAGAATTCACAGGTTCCAAAATAGCTGGACTTCTAATTTCTCTTTGAGTTCACATGGAAGTGGCATAGAAATTATAGAGTACTCTTATATGCAGGTTGATTTCTTCTGCTGTTGAACACAGAATATCTGGACATGAAGGGAAGATGAGATCTTTCTCTAGATGTCATACTGGCTACCAAAGATGTATCAGTGGTCAAAGTCACAAGTATTTCATCAAGACAGCCTTAGTGTCCTTCACTTCCCGATAAACAGACACTCCCAAGAATGTAAGTGACCTTTTGGCCACTGCCCATGTGGAAGTTGTTTGAGAAGGTTCTCCAAGAACACAAGAAACATTTTTGCAGAGTTCTGTGCACAGTTGTACTGTAAGTGCTGAGGATCTGGGCATGATTAAAGAAGTTTAATGCCACATGCAGCAGTGTAATGGGATATTTGAGACATTCTGTGGACAGTTTTTATGGCAAGTTTCTCTATACAGCTGCAGTCCCTTTCCATCTGTTCTTTTGTTTCTTTTTGAAGAGCTTCAGCTTCTGCCTCTGTTTATTCAGTGCAGCACAACATGTGATAAAAACTGAGAATCCTAAGAAGAGAGAAGAGGCTATTTGGAAACTGAGGTGTTAGCTGTCAAACTTGCCACACAGTGACCTCCCTTAGCACTGTTTACTGTGATGAGAGTGCTGCAGGTGCATGTGAAGCCAGGATGTAGTTTCAGCTTGATTTCTTGATCTGAGTGTTGGCAGCTGACTGCTGTTCCACTACCTCCACAGAGCTTTTCCATGTTTTTATAGTACCGTGTCCCAAATTAAAAAAAAAAAAGAAAAAAAGGAACTGGAGTCAAAATAAAGTGCTGCATTAAACTAGCAAAAAACACACTATTGAAATGTTATGATAGCTTTTGCTCAGCAGGCCTGATTATAACACCTTTTTTTTCCAAACAGGTTTTCAGCATGTCACTTCCCTACCCAACTCATTGCACTATTTTCAGTATTAGAATTAGCGTATTTTACTCCTACATCAGTCTTGGTCATAAGTGTAGCTAATTAAGCTAATTACAACTCTAAAGGCTGAGAGGAGTCAGTTCTGATAGTTCAAAAATAAAAAAGCAGTCCTTCCATTAATACAATGATCATTTAATTAGTGTTAGATTATAGCAAACTACAAAATTAAAAAGGACAGGTTGTTCAACCTTTATACTTAAAAATAAGCACTTAATCTAAAATGCATGTGGTGTCTTTCCCTGACTCAGTTTCCTATAGCTTAGATTTGGCTCTTGAGAGACATCAGATGAAAGAAGTATTATGCACAGAGACTTGGGAAGAACTTTTACCTTAGCCCTACAAACTTATCTCAAGAAGTAATAAAATATGATTACATAATGTTCATATGCATGTTGTTCATATGCATGTTGTTCATACGCATACACCACATTGTATTAGTGCAACATAGATATAACCACAGAAAAACTGATACAGGATTCCCTATTAAAACACAAAAATAAATTTGAGAGTATCATTAGTGCCAATTAACATGGCTTTCATGAAAACAAAACAAAAGAACAACTAAACAAAACCAACCAACCAACCAAAAAACCAGACTCTTTTTTGGTTGTATTCTTTGATTAGAATCTAGAATTCAGCTGCAGATACATGTTGTCAGTGGTATTTATCTTTATCAGGGGTTTTTAAAAAATGAGAAATTATAGTTGGTAAAGTTTGTGGATGAATAAAGACTGTGAAGAATTAAAAGCTAACATATAGTCCACAGATACACAGGTACAACAAGAGCACAGTCATGTGTAACCTTGGCTCATTTAAGCAAAGTTTGCTTTTATTCAAATGCAATTGTACATGTATATTGAAGAAATGTAAACCATACCTGCAAAACAAGGTAGTGTAATGCTTTGGAGAAAAAAATCTAGTTATAAGCAACATGGCAATTGGGTAAGGACTATGATGAGACACGAGTATAATGCATAAGGGTTATCAGCTTGTAACTCTTAATTCTTGGAGTTTTACCCTTAAGGAATTTTCATAGAGCTACAAAGTTTTTGAATAAAAACTTTTTGCTCATGGGCATTAGTCAGGAGTCTGCACTTCCAAAACAGGAGGAGGGATGACAATTGGAGAAAATACTGAAACCCCCTGGATGCAATCAGTAGAGTTATGGCCAGATGAAGAATGACTTGCAATTTTCATCTCTACATGTGGCAGACAAGTGCATGCTGTGTAGAATTCCAGTGCCAGATTTTTTAAAGTATTGGAAAGGTTGGAGAGATAACAGAAATAGCTACAAATTAATTGCTACATGGGGAAAAAAAAAAAAAAAAGCACCTTAATTTGAGATTTTAAATGGTGAGTCTAAAGTCACTGAAAAGAAATCTGAGTGATATATTAATTTCAGTGGTGTCAATACATTATAGGTATAAAACAGTGGTAAAAAAAAGGCTTTTGATCCTGTGTGCAAAGGTAAAAATAAAAGTAATAGGACCTGAAGCCTGAGGTACTTAGAAAACAGTAAGATGCAGGTTTTAATAGTGAGCAAACTTAAAAAAACAAGTACCACTACAAAAACACTGTAGTATCTTTCTCAACACCCCTCAAACAACTGAAAGACACATTTTAGCCAAAATGTTACTTTAGTATATCTCTAGCTGTTGAGCTCAATGTAGCAGCAAATATTTCAAATGTGATGTAACGCACAGCACAGCAATCAAAGGATGTCAGCATTGAATTGGAAGGGATATAAAGAAGTTGTTTGTCACTATGTTGATATCCATCCCTATGTATAGGGTAAGAACAACTGTACTAGAATTCATTCATCCCATAAATTTATTCTACTTCTTCAACATGGACCTCAGGCGTGGAAATTTCACTTTCACTATTCGAAAGTGCCACCCAACAATGTTGCTGGTCTTTAAACACATTACTTATTGCCTCTTCACTGTGGAAAAGAAGGGGAAAAATATAAATTATCCCTTTCTTCACTACCAGAGACTTACGTCATTCATTTTGTGCTCCCCCAATCTTACCATGTTTCCCTAAACAACCACCATTTGTTCAATATATTCAGGAGTTCATGTTTTCTAGAGCTCATTCTTGCTATTCTCCTTTGGGTACTCTCCAGCTGGCACACATTAACCCTGCTGTAGCCTCCTCAGTACTAAGAGGAAGGATTATTTCACTTGATTTTTGGGCTATATTTTTGAATAAAAGGATAAAAAGATAAGTGGCACAAATTTAATCTTGGCATATCTTAAATTGTAAGGATCTTCTCTTGCAGGATGAATGTTTCTTAACAAAAACCACAGAAGAAGTCACATGTGTAATCATCAGTGTTGGGTCTATGGGTACTTTGTTGTTTAAGAAATGGAGGAACTGAACAGGTTTAAAACGCGCTGTTGTTCATATGTATGTTGACAAGGTGGTCCAAGCATCCATGAAGAAAAATATATCCACATGTTTTTGAGTTGTTTGGTAGTAAGGAGAAAAACTGTCAACTTGATAATTTCACTTTACTTTCCATGTGAGATATGGAAAGGTCCATCAAAAAGTTATCAATACCCCTTTTCCTGTCAATCCCAAGGACAGAATTCCAGACACCCAAGAAGCTAAAAAAGCCCTTCCAATAGCTTCTTGCAACTTTCAGTCTTGATATTAAACTTTAGTAAATATTTGTCATTGTTCTGTGTTTGAGACACTTTTTTTCAGTGTAGTGAACATCTCCTTTGCTTGACAAGATTTTAATCTCTCACAGGTGTGAACTTAAGGAAAATTGCCAGAAGACAAGGGGTTTCTTCTCAGCTCTAATTGATTTTAACAGAACTCTGTGCTTTTTCCTTCTGTTCTCCTCTTCCTTGGATTTTCTTGGATTTGTGTCCATGCAGCTGGGGAGAATTCTTTTTGGGTAGCTTTTAATCCACTGGTACTTCAAAACAAATGATACTTCAAAAACATCATGGCATCCAAACCGTGACTTAATTTGCTTGTGTAGAATAAGTTCTCTCAAAATGAACCCTCAGAGAAATGGTTGGTATGGTTTGGCTGTGGCTTGTGCAGGGAGCATGAATTCAGTGCCACACACATGCACACCAGCTCACTTGTGTAATTGTGGCTTCTGTGCCTGGTGCACAGCACTGTCATTTTTTTAAGGCTACACATGTCTCTTGAGGGTGTAGCTTCTCTGCAGCTTCTCAAACTGCCACTTTTCTAGTCTGAGCTTGCTAGAAAATTAAGTCCAGACTTTTACAACTTACATTAAAAACGTATTTGAAGATGTTCAGAGACCTGAACCTCTCTTAATAAATGCCAAAATATGTTTTCGTCTCTCATTCCCTCCCATAAAACTCTTTCTCTGAGCAACAAAAACTCAGCAAGACTGCATCAGTGCTCACATGAAACTCTGCAGTTGGTCTTTTCAAGCAAATTGTGGAATTAAATTATAATTTAGTTTTAAAACACAGGTGCTAATATATTGGATGAACTTTGATGTTTTTGTGTCTTGTTCATGTCTTGGCAAAGACATTTTCAAGGCCTTGTACGGGCAAAACATTATTGAATGCAGTCTCTTCCCCTCTACTCTGGTAAGATAATGCAACAAAAATATTTAAGAGCAGGTTCAACAAAATATACTTTCTCTGGGGTGTGTGCAGTACTGGTATTTTAGCCAAAACTTCATTGAACACAGCAAGGTTCCTTCCTCAGCTGTTTTCCTGATAAATTCAGTCTGTTCTGCTTTATTTCAGATCCTAAAAATGAAGGTTTGAAACAGAAAACACCTTCTTCAGCAGCACTTGCCCTACCAATAGCTCCATCACACTCTGCTGTGCAGTTGCCACCTCCTCCACCAGCCTCTCACCCATCACTGCAGGTGCCAGCAGCTCCCAGTCTGCCTCCCAGAAACATCAAGCCCAGCTCTGAAACAATGTGAGTGAACATAAGCCACAAGGGCTTTATTTTCTCACCTTTCTCTGCCTATCACTTTCCTCCTGCAGCAGCAGGTGAAGGCTGCAGGAATTCCAGGTTTCTGAGAGAGGGCTGTCTCACACTACTTGCCTTATCCCACCCTATACCTGGCCTGTTTAGAATTAGCTTTTATTAGTTTGAACCCTCCATCTATTCACTTGTTTCCCTGAATTGTCTTATCTGTAACAACACTTTTTTGCCTTGTGGGTGAGGGAAGCGAGAAGGGAACAGACTGGTTTTTTATGCCAGAACGATCCAAAGACTTTAAACACTGATAGAAAATCAGTTTCATCAATAGCTGAAGGTTTTCCTTGAATTTTTCTGGGCAAAGAGGGAAAGGAGGGTCAGGTCTATGAGTCAATACCCCAGGAAGCAGCTTTGCAAGCTGGAGGAACTGAGCTCAGCACTGCTTGTGAAACTGCACTGAGGCGGTGTCGTGGCCTTGTGTGATAACCCTGAGAAGCCTCTGTTGATATGGGGCTCCTTTCTTTATCCTTCTTTGGAGAGCTGCGTACAAAAGCGGAACCTCGGCTGACACCGTTATAAGTACTTGAATCCAGCATCAAAACTGACCAGAATCAAGCTGAGCCTGAATAATGAGCTGCTCTCTGGCCAGCAGGTACTGCAAAGAGCATCAAACAGCAGGCAGGGAGAGTTAGAGAGACGTGTCCAACTCAGTGCTGTGTCACAGCATTAGTCCTGCCTCACAGCCACAGCACCTGCAGTAGCCATCCTGAATATCATCCTCTTTACCAAGGCATGGGAGCCAAGTTTGTCTTCAGAGACCTGTGAAATGTACCTCCAGATGCCTTGTCTGTTCTCCCATTCCTGTGTGCCCTGTGAAGCCTTATCTGCTGAAAATGTGTGTCTGGGTGCTGACACCTTTGCTTTCACCTGTCTCCATGCTTTCCCATCAAGCCAATTTTAGAACATCCCATTCTGATTTCAAGTCCTTTCTTTGATTTTACCTCTTCGATGATGACTGGCAGCCCTTGTTTTCTTTCAGCTGTTACAAGGCATTATAAAGTTAAAAGTTGCTGATATTATTAGTTATATTCTCAATTCAGTTTCTTTATTCTCTCATTTGGAGAACATTTAAAATCTAAGAGCACTGGAGACATTTTACCTGGCCTAACCTTATACCATTGTTTCTCTTGTCTGTAGTTTAGACTTTAAGCCCCAACAAGTCAAAGTCTCAGAGCTATATTTAACATTGAGCAAAAGTCTGGCATTGTCCTTTTGCATTGTGTAAGAAGCCTGCACCTGCAAAAAAGGTTAAAAAGCCCAACAGATCTTTCCGTTCAGTCAGCTCATCTGCCTATTATATTTTTCATACCACGTTCATCTTCATGGTATCTGAGTGCCTTCAGCTCACTTGATGGTTTTTACTCAGGATAAAGGTGGGCCCATCTGAAACACTGAGTCACAGTCAGGGAGACCAATTTAGAAAATCTAGTGTGTACTTAAGTAGGATATAGGGCTCAATAGACTGTTCAGGCTTTGTATAAAATAGATAATAAAAAGCACCAGAAAAATGGTGTATGAAAATGTAATCATAAAACCATCTTCATAGGTTTCACATGCCCACTTTTTCATACTTACAGAAGCCCAGAGAATGAAGAAAATTATGATGACGTTGAATTTGTTTCACAGGGTAAGATGCATGCATTTAATAGATTTAATTAATGGCTACTATGAGAATCTGTAAGCATATTGTATTTGTAAGATAAACAAAAGTATGTTGTATTCAAGAGTGATCTGTGTAACTAATTATACTGGTTCCGCAACTTTATCGGTGAAGATGGTTGTCTCCTAACACTAATAGATCTACTGTTCTGTGATTAATATGACAGACTCTCAGAAACTGCTTTAAATTTCTTTCTTCCCCCTCCCTGCCCTGTTTTTTGGTTTGGTTTTTTTGGGGGTTTTTGGGGGGTTTTTGTTTGTTTGTTTTTTGTTTTTTTGGTTGTTTTTTTGTTTGTTTGTTTGTTTTTTGGGGTTTTTTTGTTGTTGTTGTTGTTTGGGTTTTTTTGATAGAAATTTGCTGGGACCATAAATCACCAGATTTTCAAACCCGAACTAAAAGGAATGCTGCTCTTTCAGAGTTGACATTACATGGTCTGGTGAAGGAGGCACTGTTTCATACTTGATTAAAAAAAGAAAAATCTGTTGACTGTGCTTTTACTGTCGCTTTGTGGTCTGACTCAGTGAGAGGCAGTGAGTTGTACCAGGAGCAGCAGAGAAGCAGATTGTGGCACAAAGAATTTCAATCTGCCTTCTGTTCCCTCCTTGGTGGCACTCGGTCTGTGCCAGCCACACTGTGCATCATTTAGTGTGCTAGCCATCCATGACTTACAGCAGGGCAGGCTGTGGAGCTGAAACCAAGCTTTTCTTACCTACCTGCCTGCAGACTAAGGAGGAAGCAGGAGAGTCTCAGAATATCTTCTCCTGCTGCCCAGGGCAGAGGCTGGCTTAGGAAAAGAGCCTTTGAGCTACTTATGCAGCTGTGGGGCTAGTGCAAAAAAGTTCTTTGATGTCTGTTTGGATTTATTAGGTTTTTGACAATTACTTTTTCATATAAATAGCCATTTTTGTAAACAAATAGCATAGGTAAATTCACCAATGTCATTAAATATTTTTTAGAACAAATTTTCCACTTTTAAAATATAAATATAAATATACTATTTGTAGACATTTTTAGTTTACAGCGTTCTACAAAAGCAGTATAGAAAAACTCTGATTTTTGCATTCATACCATCCTCAAAAAACAGAAGCCTGTACATATTTCTAGTTAATATCACTGATGTTATTAACGGTTTTAAATAGTTAATGCTAGAATGAATTCTTTTCTGTACAGGAAAAAAATAAATATCCTGGTTTTACTTTTTCTTCCTATAGGTCATGGAAATACACAGAGGGTAAGTGCTATCTGCTGACACAAACCTATCCTTTTTTAGCAAAAACTCACAAATGTAGTAAAACCTCTTCAACACATTAGACAATTAATGGCAGATTTAATGCAGTGTATTGACAGTAAGTTGTAGAAACAATTATTTGTTGTGAAGGGTAGAAATAAAGTCAAAGAAGCAGAGTAAACTGGAATAAATTATCAAAGCTGGCTACACACCAAAAATTGTTTAAAAAAAAAAAAGTGCAAAACTACACCTTCTATTACCACTGACATTTCATTTCACTGGAATTTTCCAGAAATAATAGAAATAAGGGCCCTATTCCATTCTAGCAATAGAATATATCAGTTAATATTTCCGTTAATTGCAGATTTTTATCAGTATGTTTAAGTGCCTGGCTATATAAGGACAAAAACAGTTTCTTGGACCCTAATCTGAATCCCATTTAGATCCTTAGTATTCCAGTTTAAATAGTGCTAACCCTGATGCCTTCATTATGGAGTGCAATCATCAGCACAGACAGAGTTTACAGGACTGACTTTACAACTAGAGCATCCACTTTGGATTAAGCAATGTGTTAGTGTGATTTGAAAAATCCAAGGCTTCATAGTTGTGATATTGTAAAAACAAAGGCAGAAAAAAAAAGAATAGTGGGTTTGAATAATGAAGTAATTTGTTTGGGGAAGAATAAAGTAATTTGTATTTGCATTTTGCTATAAATGTTTTTCATATAGTTTGTATGAAGCTTACATAGCAGGCCCAGTTTCTTCAAGTCTTTCCAGTTGTACTTACACCATTGAAAATGGATTATTTTTTATAGGGACAAGAAAGTGATGGAGAAACATATGAAGACATTAGTGACATCAGGTACTAATTCTGAATGCTTTAAACTATTGTAACTTTATTACTATCTTTTCTAATTGGTGTATTTCATCTGGCACTAAAGTGTCATTCCACTGCAGTCCCTGCCAGGGATTACTGTCCTCATTCATTTCACCTGGAAGAAGTCTGGTTGTTCACAGGTTCTTTCCTAGTTAGATCTGCCATGCCCTGGCCTGGAAAAATGCCTGCAATTAAATTATGTAGTAACTGTGCTTAAGGTAACAGAAGTCTGGTTTCTGATCTAAGGAGTATGTCCGAACCACTGGTTGGAGTTACAGCCTAGGAGGAAAATAAGCTCAGCTCCAAGGTAGTATGGTGCCAGATAGATCTTTTTTTGTGGTTGTTCATCTTGCTTTTCAAATAAATGCTCTTAGAACTCCTATGAGAGGCTGGATTGACAATTTTCATTATCCAAGTCAACTAGTATAGCTACAGAGACAGAATACAAGCTCTGCTTATTCTTCTTCCATTTAGACCTTTGCTTTGATGACTCTCCTGCCCTGGTAATGTCTGAATCTATGGGATGAACTCTATTGCAATAGCCAAAGAACAACTTTAATTCCCTCTGAATAAGGGATAGATGTAGAATATTTCAGATGTAGAACAATTTTCAGCAAAAATTTATTGTTGAATTCCCTTTGCAAATAAATATTTTAATACATGGTTTATAACCCAAACAAGCAATCCTCATTCAGACTTCTTTTTTAGCAATTTGAGCCTTTCTGTTTAGCAAAAGTAAAAAAAAAAAAAAAAAAAAAAAAAAAAAAAAGGGGAGCCTCACTCAATCAGTTCCATAGGTTTTCTAAAACATAGGTCTTCCAACCAAGCATTTGGCAGCAAATGACAGAGCTGGAGATGTAGTCCTTGTTCCATCCCAAGTGCCCAGACCTCAGTACCTCCCAGTACATGAGGCACAGCAAGCAGTGTACCTTGGTGTGAAGAAATGAGCACAGAAGACTGACTCATTTGTGTAGACTGCTGGAATAGGTTGCAATCAGGTTTATAAATGCAGTCCAGTGGCAGCTCAGGCTTCAGTTCAGCCTGGTGAACCTGCATCAACCACTGGTGGCCTGGGTAAATATTTAACCACTGCATCTAGTACGACACCTAGACTGCTGCCAGTTCCCAAGCATGCTCAACAAATTTAGCCCAGAGGTATCTGGACACACACATGTAGAGCCAGATAACCTTTTCTGGTGTGCTGTCCTCATGAGGACAAAGACTTTAACTTATACATGTAATAAAAGGCTGCCTACTCTTATCTGTTGCAGCTGCATTATGGTTTAGAATCTGTAGCTTTAATTTCACTTGGAGAAGTCTTTTTTCATCACCTGAAGTTATTTGTCAGCCTTGGGTAAGGTAGTTCTAAGGAAGATTTGTTTCACACATTCTGTCCTGGCAATGCACTTTCAGACCACCAAGGAGAAAAGAGAAGAAGCGGGACAAAGAAGATAAGAGAAGAATGGACCAAGAGAAGAAAGAACAAAAGGAAAAAGAAAAGAAAGAACAGGAATTAAGGAAAAAGTTCAAAGTAAGCTTTTTATTTCATAATGTGGACAAAGGTATGCAAGAAGCATTACTTAGCATTGTCAAGTTCAAAATACACTTTTCATCTGGTTACAAAACTATTTGTTACGGTAGGTAGTTCAAACACCTGCACAAATTCTGAATAAGGGCTTAAGCTACCTTTTTGTGTTTGTCATATGCTTGAATGCAAGCTCTGCACTGATGGCAAAGACTGTGCTTACACAGTTTTCATTAAATTACCTTCTCAAGTTTTTTCTATATAAGAAAGCCTTAAAATTACATGTTTTCACTTTTCTGTTTCTAATAATTTACATCATTAGAATAGCATCAAAAGTCCTTAATGAAAGTGGGAATCGAATCCCATACACATAGTGTTATTTGTGTCACTGTAGTCAGATACAAATGTATTTAGCCCTTTAAAGATTTCAAAACTGTATTGCAACACACTGCTCTTGCCTTGGTAGAAAGGGACTTAGAGGCAATTCCAGCTTAAATGAGGAGGAGGAAAATAAGACATGTATATGAGAGCTGCAGTCATTGTCTGCGGCTAAATAATGAGACAGTTCCTTCTGTTTTAAATAACTTTTATGTAGCTGGTGGTCAGCATGTTCCCACAGTTTACAAGTCTCCCAGTCAGTTTTTCTTAACTAATGCCTGTTCATACTTCTCCATTCTGCTACTGTCAGTTTCACTGTACACAGTGGGCAGCTTTGTTTTTCTTCCTATTATGCTCTGTACACATAAAGCCATAGTGATTCACATCATGTCCTTGGTCTGCTGTGGAGAGACCGACATGAGTTAAGAAATAAATATTAAAGGTACACGTAATTAATAACAGTGAGTTAGCTGGTGTTTATTAGGCCCCAAGTCTATTTTTTAGACCACTCCTGAGAAGTGTAGGCACTAGTGCACAGAAAACTTTTAGCTTACAGACTGTTCTCCTGCAGCCATTAAGGTATTTTTTTAATCTTAAACAAATATATTGTATTGCACATTTTCTTTCCCATTTATTGGCCACCTATACTGGATAGATATTCCTGGGCTAGTCTATAATGGGCAAGAGCAATATGCCTCTGAAATACATATCTTAAAGTCAAAATACTAAAACCCAAAATGGCTTCTTCATAACATAATGTAAACTTCTCACAAAGTGAATCCTGAACAGCAGTAAACAGCATGATCATCTCTTGTGAATACTTTCAAGATCATTTATAGAGCAGAATTGTAAATACAAAGCAGTATGTGGTAGACTCATTAACGTTAATGTTAATGAATATTTACTCCTATGACTTGTGTCAGGAATAATGTGGCCAGCAGGACCAGGAATTGTCAGATTGTCCCCCTGTACTTTGCACTGGTAAGGCCACACCTTGAATCCCATGTCCAGTTTTGGGCACCTCCCTCCAAGAAAGACATTGAGGTGCTGGAGTGAGTCCAGAGAAGGGCAATGGAGCTGAGGAAGGGTCTGGAGCACAAGTCCTGTGAGGAGCAGCTGAGGGGAGCTGGGAGTGTTTAATCTGGAAAAAAGGTAATTCAGGGGGGACTTTATCACTCTCTACAACTGCCTGGAAGGGAATTGCAGCCAGGTGGGGATCAGACTCTTCTCCCAGGTAACAAAGGATAGGACAAGAGGAAATGGCTGACACTGAATCGTGCTGTAAATCAAATCCCTCCTGATGGAAGAGAATATTTTAAAGTCCTTGCAAGGAGTTTCAAAAGATAAACCCAGACTTTTCCTGGAGTTTCAGTGCTGTGAGATAGTTGTTTATTAGGTCTTATCAGAGGAACAGAGCCACCAGCGTGACCCAGGTTCAACACAGAGCACAGAAAGCAGGAGAGAAGTCCAATTATCAAGATTTACACAGCCTTTTAAAGATAATTTAACCAATGGCTACTAAAAATGTATATTATTTTTACTTTCCTACCAACTATTCCGTAACACAGCCAGGAACTGTGGAATTCTTTGTCCAATCATCCCAAATTACTTTTACTGCAGAATATGGAGTAGAAGAAGAAGAAGAAGGTTTGGAGAACAACAACAATCCTCCATTTTGATATTTTTTGCTGTTATCTATTTACTACAAAGAGAAGCCCAAAACCTCTAAATTTTTCACCCTGTGACAATCTTACATAGTAGTCTATCACCTAATTCACACCACAGTATTTTCTAGTTCTTGTCTGATCGTAGGCAGTTTTTTCCAAGGTTGGAGGTTAAAACAGTGCTGTTCAGGGGCGGGTAAAAACCCTTCGAAACAGGCAGAGAAATATTCTCGTCACTCTGGGTTCCTACCATGGCCTCAAGTTGTTACAGGGGATGTTTAGTTTGGATATTAGAAAAAATTTATTCATGGAAAGAGTTGTACAGGATTGGAAGAGGTGCCCAGTGAAGTGGTGGAGTTGCTAGCCTTGGAGGTATTTAAAACATGTAGATGTGCTGCTTAGGGACACGGTTTAGTGGTGAACTTGGCAGTGTTAGGTTAATGGTCGAGCTCAGTGATCTTAGACGTCTTTTCCAACCTAAAAGATTCTATGATTCTATGAGTAGTTCTGCTGGAAATAGATGGAGACACCCACTGGAATTAAATACATCTGTTCTGTGAACTCAAGAAAGGTGTCATAGGTTAGTTTGTTGATTTTAATCTTTGTATTTCTGTGATTTTGCCAGTCAGTTCTTCAATGGCTCTGTTTCCATGCCATTCCCCTCTCTTTTAATCTCTGATTTTAAACTTAAACTGTGTAGTTGGGGCAGGAGGAAGCCTTTCTGTTTATTTGCCCATACTATTTTAAATGTCAATGAAACAGACAACCATCATTATCATTATTTTTACTTTTTTTTCTAAATGTCTGGGAAAGGACTCCATTTTTCCACATCTCTGATATGTTCTGTTTCTTCTTCAGTTAACGGGACCCATCGAAGTCCTTCATCAGGCACGAGCTTGCGTTGATCACAAGGGAGGGAAGAATGAACTGACTGTCAAACAGGGGGATAAGATTGAAATCATTCGCCTCACAGACAACCCAGAAGGAAAGTGGCTGGGCAGGATAAAAGGATGCTGTGAGTTCTGTTTCTTCACTGTGCTCCTAAATTTTTTCACTGCATGACAGCAAACGTGAGCATTATACCAAGGACTAGCCCTACCAAGGCTGGGTCACTGGCCACCAAAGCAAATAATTACCACAACTCACCCTTCTGTCTTCAGCTGGCATACAAGGTCTAGTTCACTGCACAACATAGTATAACATCTATAGGCACTAGAATACGTTGGGTACAAGATGCTGGGATCGTCACTGACATACTGAGGGTTAATCCCCTGTCAGCAGCCTTCAAATAGCATCAGAACCCAGCTCCCTGCAAGTAACAAGTATGACATTTTTTCATGTCTTTGTATTAAACATAATATGGGTGTTCCTCAAATAGAATTAGCGAATATAAGGGCCTGTTTTAAGTGTTTTTCTTGTTCTTATTCCTATGGAAATTTTCTAGCTGACTCCTAGATTTTATTTTCTCTGAAATCCAAGATGTTTCTCCTGTTGTATAAATACCATCAGTGGATCTTTGAGTATAAACGGGTTGATGTTCTGGCTCATGGGTTATAAAAGGTTATAAAAGGTATAAAAGGCTCATGGGTTATAAAGGGTATAAAAGGTAAAATCAATCAAAATTATTAAAAGCACATGCTTGATCTTTAGGGGGACTAAAATGACAATAAAATTAGTAAGACAGTTCACATATGGAGAACAGAGTTCTACAACATTGTAGATGATACCAGCTGAGCAGTTTGTAGTGATAGATACATACAGATAGTAAGGAACTGAGTGTGTCTCATGCAAAGAGATTCTGAGAGAGCTGGGACTGTTCAGCTGCTGAAAGGAAGACTAAGGGGTATCTTACAATTGTTCACAAATACGTGGTGGGAGGAGGTAAAGAAGGTGGAGCCAGGCTCTTTCCAGTGCTGCCCAGTGGCAGGGCAGGAGGCAACAGGCACATACTGAAACACATGGGATTCTGTCTGAATGCTTTTTTTACTGTGAGGGCGACCAAGCAAGGGAAAAGGATGCTCAAAGAGGTGGTGGAGTTTCCATCCACGGAGATCTTCAGAACCTGATAGGACATGGCCCTTGCCAACTTGCTCTAATGGAGGATCATGTTTGTTTAGAGGGATTGGCCAAGATGATCTCAAGAGGCAAGTTCCAATAACAGCTTTTCCACAATACCTTGAAATTGTGAAAATAAGTCAATTACATGGATCATTTTTTACACAGAAAACCAAACCTTGGTGAGGGCTGGGAGAAGGGTATTTTCTAGTGCATGTGCAGTCCATTAATTAATTTACTTTTCATGAATTAATTTTTGCGTCAGCAAAATTTGAAGCTGTACAAGGTTTCTCATCTAAAAGTGTCAACAGTACAGACCAATTTGTTACACCCATGCTTTGGCCTTCCATGTTCACAGGCCAGGTCTGTGAAGAAGACCAAACAAAAGAAAAAAACCAGTTCTTATCATATAAGTGAGAGGAAACACACTAAAAACTGCATTCACTCAGAAGCAGGAGAGTGATAATTTTCCATTTTCAAAGAAATGCATGAGCATTTTTCACCTTGGAGAAATCCATTTGTGCACTTTTCTGTACAGGCAGTACACCTGTCTAAAATTACCCTTAAGAGAGACAGAGTTTCTCATCTCAGGCCAACTGCTCTGATCAATAAAGCTACAGTGTGTCTGCCAATCTGAAGAAAAATCAATGCAAATGACCCTCCTAATGACCTATCAGGAACTGTCATGGACTTTTTAATGTCCACATCATGGACTGCCCTAAAATATGCCACAAGATTCCAGTGGTCCCAAAAGGCAGCTGAGAAAGGGAGTTTGCCCCATGATTCCTGGAGTCTGCACAGAAAATTCTTCTGCTGCAGCTGAGAAGCAGATAAAGGTGAACTTAACATGAGCTGAGGAGGGCTTAAGGCGGGGATCTGAGACAGATCTGATATTTGTGTAGATAGATGAGGCTGCTTGGAATGAGACATTTCTTTGAAAGTTTTCAAAAATCATACAAAACAATTCAGTCACTGGTTCTGAACCTCTTGTTAAAATCATCCCTTTACCATTACCCCTTAAACTGCTTCATTTCATTTATTTAGATGGATACATTAAAACAACCATGGTGGAGATTGATTATGATTCTTTAAAAAGAAAGCAAAAACCATCTACCAGAGCTGCTGTGAAACATACAGAGAGTGACCAAGAAACTTATGATGATGTTGGAGAGCAGGACGCGACTAGCAGGTATGTATAAGGAATGTATGGAAAGAAACAAGTGATTCACCCGGGTCAGCGTAGACGGGAAGTTTTACAACAAACCCAACTCTTGTCCCAAATCAGCTATTTATATAAGAAATGTGTTACTATTATATGTAGCTCTTCAGAATGATGTAGTCAGAGGAGTTCAAATGAATCCTGGGATCCAGCATCTGTAAGCACTTATACTTAGGAGGAACCCATACTTTTGGAAGAGGACCTACCTCATTGAAATCCAAAGGAGAAAAAAATGCAAACCATGCAGGATTACAGATCATCTGCAGGAAGTCCAATTCTCTTCCCTCTCTCTCTCTCTTTACTTGTTCTGTCTTTTGGAGTCGCATGCTCCCTTTTCTAACATGCAAGAATAAAAGACTCTAAAAGCAATGGAAATACTCACTGCACCAGGGAACTCTTGATCACATTCTTTGCTCTCATGAGCCTTAGCATGAGTCTTTAAATCTTTCCTTTACCATTTTCCTTATGAAAAGAAGGGACTTCTGGAATCATGTCTAGGATAGCCCTTCAGAGAAGAATGCGGCTTATGAGTTTAACCCTGAAAACAAGGCCTCTGGAATTCTATGAGATGGGTATAAGCTATACTTTTTTGACTTCATCAGAAGCACAGTCTCCGTGCATTTGCAGTGCAGTGCTACATTGCAGATTCTCTACTTCAATATGTCATCTTTTTCATGTCAAGTAGGTCTGCAGCTAGAGAAGTGACTTATCCAGCAGCAGAACAGACTTGCTGGCAGGGAAATACCCTAGTGGTCTCTTGTCACAAGAGTCAAGGCTATCACATAACCTAGCATGACAGTGGTACTTATGTTACCAGATCTCACAGAAAAGTTTGCTTCTTACATGTGATTCAACAAACCAGTGCTCATTCTCCATTAAATGTCCTCATGAGCAGAAACACAGAGCCTGGGATTCAGATAAGCGATCTGCATATAGGTGTAAAGGATTTCAATAAGTAGGTCAACCATCTTGAAGCACTCAACCTTTACACCTGCTTTTACTGCTTCCCAGGAGGATCCTTAGCTTAGAGGCCTGTCTGGAATAAAAGGACTGCAGCTGTTTGGCTACTAAAACATCCCCATGAGCTCCAGCAGCAGCATTTGGAAAGATCTGCCTTCAGGCTGGCATTCTTTATACAACCAATAGTTTTGTGTCTGGTATTTTTCCAGGTTGCTCAATACCAGTTTTCCTCTCTGAACATTGGTCTCATAGCATTGTGACCTAGCATAAGAGTCATGTTAGTTGTTCTAGGTTTCAGGTAATCTCAGCATTAGTTACTTCATTGGAGAGCTATCTTTGGCCAATCCTTTTCACTAGGGCAAGCATTACAAGTAGCCACCTCAATGCAAAGAATTTAGAAAATGTATTGAATTCAAAAGCAAACAACTGCACTTACACTGTTGCATACTAAAATAACAGTGTATTCCAAGGAACTTCAAAGGATGAATGATTGGCTCAGATTCATTAAATCCTTTAAGCTGTATTTTGACATTTTTATCTTCTCTGGTGATTAATAGCATTCTGTTCAGTTCACAAGCATGAACTGTTGGAAGGTCTGACATACATCAACGAGCTTTGAAATCACCATAAGAATGCCATTCTAAAAAAAAATTCTTGACCAAATAGTATTATCTCATTATCAGTAGTATTGCTAATATTCCAAGATTAATAAATAACTAGGGGTGGTGTATTTCAGTATTTTTTGGCACAAGAGTTTAACAAATATCTTGTTTTGATGTATAATTTTAAGTAAAGGTATGATCCGGAAATAATCTCAGCTATTATGAACCTCTCAGGCTTTTTTCAACTACTCTTAAAACATTGGGCTAATATGGTATCCTTCAAATGTTAGAAACATACATTTATACCCAATGAAAGCTAGTTGATAGATAAATTAACTTGTTCACCATTTCATTTCAAGAAGATCCCCTCATAAGCAATGAATCTAAAGGGTCTGGATCTACTCTATAGTGCTCAGGCAGATTATATTTTAATTCCCATCAAGTCTGACTACATGATCTCCTGAGATCCCTCCCAACACAAATTATCCTATGATCCAAAGGCATATTTTGTACTTTAATTTAAAGATATCAACAGGCATATAAAATATATTCTAAATATTTTTTGCCAAACCCAAAAGCTTTAGAATTAATAATTGCAGAAGTGATGGGTGATCATGGTGTTTTCTTTTTCTGAAGAAGGACTGCTTTTCTCTAAAATGTCTTTTGTTTGCTTTTCCAGTCAAAGTGGTGACCAAAGTGGAGGTGGAAGTAAGTTCTACTTATGTGTTTAGGGGGGAGTTGTTTCTATGTATTTCTTACCCTCACATTTTGACTCCTGCAGCTTCCACATAATGCAGTAATTATCCATAAGCAAGTTAAATGTTAGCTAACAGGCAACAAACAAGGAAGGGTAGTGGCCAACTTAACTTCCCCACCACCTATGGGAACTTGGGTAAGACAGAATCTTTGTGTTCAGATACTGTGAATCACCAGCATGCCAGATGACCAAACTTTAACTTTTTACTTGTTTGTGAAGGCAAATCATCCCACGAAACAGCACAGATGTAACTGGAGAAATATCAACATGAGCAAGAGGTTTTGTACAGGAGAAATCTAGTTCTGAAATAGCCAATATCAATTAAAGCTTCATTTTGCTGACAGAGTTAGGGGAACATCAGTAACAGCAGTACACTGGAGTCTGAACTACAGTAGCTTCACGCTGTCAAGCTGACACACTCAAAGCCAGTTTCCCCTTTGTTAGCATATGTATTTGTAGCATTCTCTGTTAATCACAAGAGCACAAATTATCTTCTCAGCTTCAAGTTTAGATACTGGTCATGGCAGAAGCATCTCCTGGCAGTACTGAATGGAGCTTCTGCCAGTTGAGTACGGATTTCAGTGGCTACTCTGACCAGTGCCTAGAATTCGACATGCAAAGTGAGCTAGCCCTGCACAGAAGGAGGTGGGGCACAAAGGTCAAAACTCAGACCAAAGTGGGGAGCTTAAATTGCCCTTGTCTCTGACTTCTTTGGGTGAAAACAAGGTGTCACTTGCTGAGAGTGTTAGTCTGACATGTTCAATCATCACTTGAGTCACACATGAAAACTTGAAAGTCATCATAATGTCTGGACCGAAATCAGCCATTTAGAATTTCATTGCCTACAGTGTAGAAGCATTTGTTTTCAGTATCCATGCTCTTGTGATTGGTAGTGACACATTTAAATGCTGTGGATGGCATTCTAAACTGGGATAAATCTAAATTTCTGTTTTAATAAAGAGTCTGGGCTGATTTACAGAAAGATTCAATTTCCAAGGATATTGCATAAACTGTACACACATCTGATATAGTAAAGAGGCCTATAATGAATACCCTATTCAGCAGCATTAAATATAATTGCATTAATTCACTGTTTGATCTGTTAAAGACATGTTCCCACCTCCTCCTTCTGATCAAGACATTTATGATGGAATTGATGATGAAGATGCTATAGCTAGGTATGTTTTTATATATTTTAAATAATTTGTTTCTTTGACAGAAGGTATTCAGTTTTTAGTATTTTTGAATCAATCATAAGAATTAGCATGTGATCAGCAAGTGGGTATACATCAAAATGGGTATGTGAAACTAGAGAAAAGGATTCTTCAGTCTTTTGAAGAAGTTTCGTTCTGTAATTTTGATATGTCAGCAAAAGCAGTTTGCAATCATGAAAATCTCCAAATCTCCAACTAGACAGAATAGGTCTGAAATTAAAATAACGAACTAAAATGGTAGGTTGCTGAGTAACAACATGAAAACTGTAAGCCACTAGATTAATATCCATATTACAAATACATCTCAGTATCTACAAGTAGCCTAACATACCTATTTCTAGTTCAGCATTTTAGCATTTGGGTAAGCGACCTCACTTTGGGCATTAATGATAATTATGTGCATCAATGGAGAATTTAAACTGGGCCTTTTAAGAAGAACATTACATTTTACATTGTGATAATCACATGCATACTCCAAAGGTCTGTATCACAGGATGAAGATAAGAATGGTATCTGGTCCTGGGGAATCTTGAAGAGGCTAAAGGTCAAAGATGACAAAAAGAAAAGTGTACGAGAAAAAGCAACCAAAGTCAATGAGGCAGAAGAAAATGAAAATTTTTTGTAAGAGTCTGCCAGGAAATCAAAGTGCACATTAACTAATTCTAATAAAGCATTGATCACATGCTACTAACATGTCCTCACAGCAGCCTAATGAATCATGCATCAAATTGCAGCTCAGGATTACACTTTTCTGCAAAAACACTGAGCTTTCTTTTCACCTGCATAATTATTCTCTTAACAAGCTGTATTTGTTGCAAAAGTCTGGTAATTAAAATATGCCAAATTCTTTTTTTGGTGAAAAGCACCAAAATAATCTATCATCTTCGTGCCACTCTGGTCATGTAAATTTGCTGCACACTCAGTTAAAATTTACTTTTCTGACCAGTACAATGTAGCTGAGATAAACTGGTAAATCTACAGCCATTAATCAAAATTTTAGGAATAATATGACAAACAGAAAAATGCAAAGATTGTATTCTACCCATCTTACCTAGAGATTAAATCATCAGGTGGTGTTTTTACCACTTTCTTCAGTCATTTGGTTCTGAACCAGTTTGCTTTAATTCAGTGACAGAAATATATTTAGTCCCTAAGTATTGCTGGTGTCAGTGGCACTTCAAAATGTCTGGAGATTACTTGGAGCCCTTGTGTTGCAAGTTTTTTAAACTATTTAGGTTACAAAAAAGCCTATTAATGTGATATAAATACTTAGTGAGCTTTTTTTTTCCCCCCAGCATGTCTTCCTCAACAAGGCAGTCTGGAAAAGGTAATTAATAGCCTATTGTTCAGTCTCCATATTGATTCCTGATTCTTTTTCTGTATACATTGCTCTGTATCATACTAGTCACAAAAATACATCCAAGGAAGGAAACAGGATATCCTATTGCTTACCCAGTTCCAGTAAACAAATTTCAAATATTGTGACTGATCTTGCTGCAGACAAGGTGATACATATACATTGCAAGCTCTCTGGTAAACAATTTAATGTATTTAATGTGATTTTGCTACCTGAGATTTACACTAGTCCATTTTATTTGACATTAAATATGAACAGATACAGCTGGAAAGAAGCATTCGGTGACACACCCCAAAAGTAAAGAGAAATCCTTTTTGCTGTATTCATCACTTGCAGTGTCTTTGTAAAAGAACATATAAGCATCATCTCAGCTGTGGAATAAAAAAAATTTCTTAGAATTTTTGAGTCTGCTTCTAGAACAGAACCTTTTATATCCTGCTGATTTTTCTAGTCATTGGTTTGATGAGTTGAACAATTTCTTCCCCTCTACAAATATGCTGAATGTGATTCAAAGAATATTCTTGGGCTAAGAATTCTCTTCACTGCTTTGGCATTACAAGACGGCCTAAAAACTAACATACACATGATCCATCTCCACTTCTAAGCAATGTTACACTGACCAGGGTGCTATAGAAGTTATTGAATGTACCTTAAAATCAAACTCAAAAAATGTACTTTGGTGCAATACAATAGGAATTGGATTATTAAAATGAAAGTAAAAAGCTATCTCATGTGTTAAAACTTGCTCCAGCTTCAGATGAGAATTTCAGTGAATACCTGTTGTTATTATTAATAAAGAATCTTAATCTGAAAAGATTGGGTAGTGTTGTGCAGGTTGTGCAAAACACAGAACCCACAGTTACTATAGACAGTAAATGGCTACAGTACTTGCCATAATGTCTTGTCAACTTAGCTAAAATACCATACATTGTAACACAATGTATTCACTTCTCAGTTTTCACGTAATAATGTTTCATTCTTTTAAACACCATTGTTTCAGATTATGGAGACAATGTTTATGATGACGTAGATTCTTCAGACTTCCCTCCTCCACCACCTGATCCCAGGCAAGTGAAAATATTACCTCCCTGATTAGAAATCTAATACACTGAGAGACGTTTTTAAAGTATGTAACAGAGGCAGATTGCTACTCATACCTGATTTATTTGGTGGTGTCAGGTTTTGTAGTTCTCATAAACCTACTGCTGATAATGGCAGTTGAATGCTCTTTCCTCCATTATAGACTGAAATAATAATTAGACTCTAGAATAATTAAGCATGTTTCACATGCCAACAAATTCAGTCCCTGATGGACAAGAGGTAGAAAGTTATACAAAGACTAAAAACTCAATTGTAGATTTTAGTTCTTTTTCTATCAAAATTTGGGGACTCTTAGGATAGATACTGTATGTCAGCTGCTGCAGTATTTTAAGAGAAAAGGAGGCAGTGCCTGTGTTTAAAGAATGAAACATATTTGGAGGTGTAAGATTCAGCTTGAAAGACTTTTATCTGAACCAGAAAATCAGGGTCATCTCTGGAGCACAGTGTTATGAGCATAGTTGCATCTGTGAGGATGACTGCGACATGTCACACCCTGTTGTCGCTTACTCTGCTCAGGTGGAGTGACAGTGCACTACAATATTGTAGTCTGGAAACATAAAACCAGAGAGAGCTCTTTGGACTGTGTATCTAGAGGAAATTATGCAGTCCTTCTAACCTAAATCTACGGTAGGTCATACAAACACATACATTCATCATCAATGAAACTGTCATCCTTCCGCAATCAGCTAGGATCAAAAAGTAGAGTCAGATTTTACATTCCCAGGTGCATCACCAGAAAGGGCAGTTAGGGCATGAAACCCTTCCTCGTTCTTTGGCAAAAGTCAGTGCTATCAAGGATGTGCAAAAAACAGTGGAACTTGAAATAGATCATGTTATGCAGATTCCCTGGTGCGCCAAGGTCTCCAGGCACATAGGACTAGCACACACAAGGCTAAGATTTTCCAGCTGCCTCCACATTGTGACATGTTATTCAGCTTGTTGCCCAAAGATACACAGTCTTCATAAAAACTGCTCCTTACTGAGAGATTCTAAAGCGTCATCACAGAAAGATATTTAAAATTAATTTTCAACATTCACTTATGTGATAGATATACTAATATCAGAGAAAAGCAGGAAAGACAATCCATCCCAACATTGTATTTATTTTGAAGTCAAATGTGTATTGTATTCTCAATATTAGGTTTTCAGAGCAACAAAAACCTGATAAAGACACATGAAGGCACATGCATTTTCACCAAAATTATCAGAAAGCATGCCAATGCCTTAGATGTGTTGCTAGTTTTGTTTTATCTGTAACCTCTTGGTTTAGTTCATCAAAATCAGGAAGCTTTGGAAAACCTAAGTCAGATGAAAAATACGTACAAAAGCTCAAGAAGATGGAAAAAGAAGAGAAAGAGTTCAGAAAAAAGTTCAAAGTAAGTTTTGTTCAAAGTGTTTTGTTCACATAAAATATAAAAACAAAGTATCTGTATGGTGCCATCTAATTTGTTTCCCATAACTTGCTTTTGAAAGGTGAAGTATTACTACTTGTAAAAACAGTGATCTGAGCATCTCTAAGTCCAAGTGGCAAGCATGGGCACATACACATACTGTAGGATATTTGTTAATTTTCAAAAATTTAGTAATAAATGGGAATATATTAATGGAAAAATGGTAATGGGTTTTAATCATGGTTTCTTTTTTTCTCTCTCTCTCTCCTTTTCAGTTTGACGGTGAAATAAAAGTTCTTTACTCTACAACCACAGTTCAGGATTTGTCTCAGAAAAGATGGGGATATAAAGACTTACAAATTAAACCAGGGGAATCTCTTGACATTATTGAAAGTACAGATGATACTAAGGTCCTTTGCAGGAATGAAGAAGGAAAATGTAAGTTTTATTAAAAAACTGTAGTACATATCAAATTGTCAGTGAATGGTTGAGTAGGATGTGTAAAACCTCTCTTCCCTGGTTTACCCATGGTTTGTCTGGGTGGGTTATCTTTGCCTGGTGGTTGACAAGAGGCAGATTGTTGTTACCTTATTAGCATGTTTTAAGACTGGGTTGCCTTAAAAAAAATCCAAACACTTCCAATGGACAAGATATACTAAATATGAGAAAAAAAAGAACAATTCTGTTCTGTGAACTTTTTCTTTGCAGCTAGGATCAGCAGATGCTTTTGTTGCTTCTGTCTCCCCTGCTTCGCCAAAAGGAGTGTAGCTATGCTAGCCCACTGAGTCTAGTAAAAGTAAAATCCTTGCTGCACCTCTGGATAGCACTAGCCCATCAACTGCAGCCAAGAGAAAAATCAGTAACAATATTCTTACTTTGGATTGCAAGAGATACAGTTTAATCTTTTCAACAGGCTGGGGGGAACATTGCTTAGGCGTCTTCCCCCCAGCTCCCAGCTAATCCAAGGCATATGTCCTTGCTGGTTTGTCTGCTTGTTCTGGGAGCTGCACAAGGCCTTTCAGTGTTTCTTTGAAATCCTTGGCCACAGTTTGCACTGGCAGAAATTTTTGAATTTTTGGAGAAGTCCAAAACCATCTCCTTATGGTTTCAATTTCTTAGTGAGCTTCTGTTACAATACTTTTCAAATCTCCTAGTGAAAATTCACTTTGTGCTGGAACAGCCTACTTTCAAAGTAGCAGCATCCTCCTGCTCACCTTTACTTTTTGCCTCTGACCTATGTTGAAGACAGTCCAATGCTATAAACCTCTGAAGGGGATTCAGCCACCTTCCTTTTATTTTTTCCCTCCTGTACTCAACTGTTACAGTCCTGGAGTACAGCCTTCTTCCTGGCAAGACTGCAGGGTTAGGAAGAATTTCTTGCATAACAACACATATGTTTTTCAAAATATGGATTGCATTGGTAGAGCCACTTCCCAAAAAAAACAGCTTTCAAAGCTGCATTTTTTGAATCAAGCTAATAATAAAGTAGAAAGTAGTTCATGTTTTCCTCTCATAGTCTTCAAAGCCTTTCAAATAATGACAGGAGCTACTGCTTTGCTATGCATAAAAGAGCAAAACAAATAAAAATATCCTCCCTGAAAACTTCTGAATAGATCCCAGTCAATTTTCACATTAGTTAGCAAAGTTTGAATCCTACTTTAGTTCAGTGCATGACAGTTTTGTTTATTTACTCTAGTTGTTCTAGTTCCTCAGATCTTAAAGCTATGATTTTACCTTCTGAAGGCCAGGTAGACTGAAAATCCCCAATTAAAGACGATTTTGTTATTTTCTTGCAAATGAATCCTTTGATTTAATCATTAACTTATGAAGCACTTCCATAGTTTCAAGCCTCTAACAACAGTTAAAAAAACCTACAAATTATATTTCAATGGGTTCTCACCTTTTTAAGCAAGGGCTGATGATCTTACAAACATATTCTGCTATGGTTTATCTTAAATGTTATGAAATTATTTGAAATGTCAAAAGTGAAACAAGGAACTGATTTTCATCTACCATCTCAAATTCCTTCTTGGTCTGAACACACACATTTTGAAATACACAAAAGCTTTCAATATAGCTTCATAGATTTTGCTTAATCAGTAGGACATAATTGGACTTCAGTGGCCCAAAGTTTAAGTTTTGACCTCTCTGAGCTTCCTTTGCACCGTCAATGAGCAGCTATCACAATGCGTTACAGCTTTCAATGGTTGCTAAGTAAGCAACATGGAGTGTGCTGACCTGCTGGCTTCTTCTGTATAAAAACTAATAAATTACTTAGAAACCGAAACTTTGGACATGTAACTTTGGATTAGTAAATCTGAAAGAGTGTGAGACCAGCATGGGCTGTATCTCCCACGTATTTAAGGGCTAGATAGTGCTTTGCAGTGGTAGAAGCACTGTCACATGACTTGCAAGAACACTGTTCGTATGCCATGAGCAAAGAAACTTTGCTTTCATGTATTTCACATGAGAAAATTATATGAACAAACAGAGTACTTTAGATTAGCCAAAGGATTTAAAATTATTCCCTGGAAACTTCAGGAGTCATGGAAATTATTGGACTGCCCTAAAGAGAATTCTGAAAAGACAATATCTTTAAAAAAAAAAAAAAAAAAAATTTCCATGTCTTTATTCCAGAAAATAAAGAGGAAAGACAACTGAGCTAAGATATCCTGAACAGATACTCCTAAAGATTAAAAGAAGGAAATTTACATAGTAATTTCAAATACAAGACAAGATCACATTTATTCTTTAGAACTGTCCTAATTTTGTACCAGCTTACTAATGTTTACCTACAAACATGTTATTACTGTTATGGCTCTCTCTTTCTTTGTATTCATTATACCAACTGACAAGTATTTCAGTAGATATCTTTCACCAAAGACAGGAAGTAATTTTTTATAGAAATTATGTACATTTAAAAAAAAGTGTACTTTTATCTGATTTCATTAGTAATGCAGCAGAGTAATAGAATAATACACTAGTCAGTAGCTTTTCTAATGTATTTCCATTATTATTTCCATTATTGGTCTTATTAAGGTTACAGTTAAAAATTTTAAACAGTTAAAGTTAATAGTATTTAATTGGTCTACACATCTTGAAATAAATTTTTGTCCCTGTAGGAAACTTTAAATATTTCTGTTACTTATTATTACTGCAAATATTATTACGTTATTATTATACTGCATTTTTGTCCTATAGTTTGTGAATTGAACTATAGTTTTTGAAACTGTTGTTTCACGCCCATCTCATGCAAGCAGGAAACTGATACATAAGATGAAAACCTAATCTTGCATAACCTCTATTACTATTTAAGTAGGCAAATAAGAATAACCAAAACATTGCATGCAGCAAAATCTTCATCAACTATATGTCCATTGTACATTGTTTTCCATCTATTATGTCTTTCTGTCTGATGTATGTAAAAGAGAAAAACTGCATTTCACTAGTGCTAGGAACAGAGGTAATAAAGAGTATTTCAATTTAACTTAAATACATATATATTTCACTTTTACAGATGGCTATGTTCTGAGAAGAAATTTAGTTCAGAAGTAAGTATAAAGTGATCTTTTTGAAAAATTCGTTGTAACAGTTAATTTTGTTCTAAATGGTCTGGTAAAAAAAGTGAAATATAATTATTTCAGTCTGTCATTCTAAACTTGCAAATTGAGTTATTTTTATGGAGTTACAATTTGTCAAAAATTAATCACATACATCCATGCAGGAAACTTGCCAGAGCTTCATTCCTCATTGCTTAGCCATAAACTCTGAAACTGTAAATTTAAACTATGTAAAATCACATAAATTAAGCATTATTGGTACTAGACTCTATTTCTGAACAGCAAGTTAATGTAATTAGGTGTACCGATGCCTTTTTCAAATGTTTAAAATAGACCAAATTTTCTTCAGGTTTATTTGTATTTCAGTCTTAGTGGGACAGAGATTTGGCTCAGTGTTGCTCCAAATGCATGGAGATCAGCATTTTGGTTCTAATACAAAACTCTTGTCAAACAAAGTCTCTCCATTTCCTTCAAGAGGCTCTTTATATTAGACCCTTAAATATCAAATCAGATCTCACTTTTAGAATTGTCACATTTAGAATTTAGAAGCATTTAACACTTACACAAATATTTGAATTATATATATAAACAGTCTTATTATCTTCTGGGGGCCTGTCCATCCATCTAAGTGACATATTTGGAAATTCCTATTCAAGGAGCATGTATCTTTTATAGATGTTACCTAAATTCATTACCTAAAAAGCTGCACCTCCAAAACTCTTATGTAATTGCTGAGTACAGAAACAAAAAGAATTTCAAGGGCATATTGACTGGGTTTTTTCATTCAATTTTCCTGGTGATCATTTAAAAAAAAAATTAGGTATTTAACTTCTTTATGGAAATAACTTCATGAGAATATCTATGTAAAAATGTGATAAATAAAGCAGACTTTTAATAAAGCAACCCTTTCATGTTTGAAAGAAATATATCCAGGTCAACCCTTCCCTGAAAATACTTTGACCTGACTATCTTGCTCAACATTGTTCTGTTACCACAAAGGTTATATTTTCCTAATTAGCAAGTTGATTATTTGATAGATTGCCTGCACCATACTGCTACTGTATTTTGTATTTGCATGCAAATACTAATAAGTATCTGATGTCTCAATTTTTAAATATATTATTTGTCTTTTTTAAATTACAGTGATGGAGACATTTATGATGATATTGGTGACGGTATGTTGAACATTTCAAACAATACTTTAGTTATATTCAATTACAATAAATAACTTTATCTTTGTGTTGAGTACTACACAATATTAATATTTTTGTATTTTATTTCCATTTCAGATTGCATCTATGATAATGACTCTGATGCTGAATTCTCTTGAAGTAACAATTTCATTGAAGATCAAACTCTAGTTTGGAATCCCACTTGTGAAAGCAAGAAGAGTCATGAACACTGATTGCAAGTTAATTGGTTTCTCTTTTAAATTACAATTAACCTTTTTCTAGGATTTCAGCCTTTTATCCTCCAGTGCTTTGTAAAAATTTGTATTGCCATTTATCTGAGCATTTAAAATTTAGGGAATATGAGCTAAAGTAAGGATTATGATTTTTCACTTCCTTTCCACATTTCTGACAGTGCATGTAGAAACACTTCTTTATCTATTCCCAAAGAGGCCAGTTCATATCTGTGAAGGGTACTAAGGACAAAAATCCCTGGCAACAGGTTTTACTATATGTTTCACTTATTAAACTGCCACTCTGGGTAGGACAGTATTCTGAAAAAAAAAATGGTGATAACATCCTGTTGTGAAAACAAGAAATCAAAAGTGGGCATCAGAGAAGACAATACATCACTGACCTGCCATTCCAACTGCAATAGTGTTAGCTACACTGACATACACAGTCATGTTCCATTATTGCAAAAGTCTCTTTTTCTGTGTTGTACTAATGATAGAATATCATTCTCTAAAATTTATTTGAAGTCTACTTTAGAGAATAGTGTTCTACTCTATACTGTAGTGTTGCTCAAAATATACTCAGAACATTTAGTGTAAGATTTAATTTCTATTTAGTTTGAAGATAAGATGTCACTATAATAATATAGGTATTATAAGCTATAAACTGATGATAAACTTGTTGGAAATTACTTCTAGACTAAATATATAGGTACATTTATCACTCTATTTTGATAATGCCTTTTTTTCCCTAAGTATTGCAGTTTAATACTAGATTTGGCTAAGAAAGAATACAGAAATAAAACATTTCCATGCTTATCCAGTGTAGAAACAATATTCCCCAAGTTCATTTTTGATTCTGTTGTCTGAATGACTAAGTTGCAAATAAAAGCAAAGTCAACAGGTGACTCATAATAATAAATATCACTTTACCCTTATATATCAAAAGTCACTGGAAATCAAAAGACATTTACAGTAAGCTCCTAATAAATAGGGTGAGTGTGTGCAAAAAATGGAACATCTGTTGCTGTAGTGCAAGTTAATCAAAAACCTGTAACAGCCAGTATGGCTGGATCAGTGTAAGCAGCTCCTTTTGATGATCGAGTCTCCTATAATCCTGAAGTGAAGTCAGGTGCATTGTGCAAAATTACAAGTTTAGTTTATAAACATAAAAAAATGTAAGTCAGTGATTTTTGGTCTCACCTTCAGTGGAGCTGAGATTCCATCTTATAAAAGTGTCTTTTATTGCTGCTTCAAAATACAGTAAATCTCAAAGGAGGCATAATGCAGTGGGGATATCAAACGTAAAATTAAGAGATAGTAGCCTATAAGCTATTTTGTACTGTATGTAAAATCATTGATAGTATACTGAAAAGCTAAATGCAAACTTGACTTTCTATTATTTCTCTTATCTATTTGCTATTCAGCCAGCATCCAGGCATACAAATACCAATTTTATGTGTAAACATCAGCAGCAGCACCCAAATATAAAACATGACCACACATATTAAGTCCAATGGATGTGTCTGACTATTTGACTGTGCCACTGCTAATAGACTATTTATTTTTCAGTGGCATTTAAGAGGCTGTCTGCATTAAATTAGTGATATGCCAAAGAACTGAGTAGGCATGCAGACAACTACAAAACTACATAGTTTTTCCATGTTCTTAGTGTTAATGTGTATAGGCACTGCAATTCTGTATTAATACAGAATAATTTGTCATATGATACATTAAATCATGAAGAGAAATAAAATATACTTATGGCTAAAACTCTATACATTACTTGTTCAAATCAAATAAAATGTGATTGCTGCAGGGTGTTAAAATAAATTTGTAAGGTATTACTCATTGAAAAATTACTGGCATTTTATCTTTTTACTTTTTACCAATGCCATTTGCTGGATGCTTTTCTTTATTTCTTCTGAGTAAAAGTATTTCTTCTGAATAAACGTTTTTTACTAACAAGAAATGTGGGTACACTGTCTTCTGTCAAAGTAGAACAACAGCAGCTGAACAGTAACTTCTGAAAATTATCATTGATCAGCTAACAGAGTGAAAATCAACTTTATTATTGTTGCAAAGACTGCACAAATGCAACGTGGCATTTGTTAGTAATTGCTACCCAGAAAATGAAATGTAAGCAGAAAATTTTCCAGGCAGGAAAATCTATACTTAGGCAGCCCACATTCTAAGGGTTTCTCACCTGTAATTTATTCTAGTATCTTTAAAAAGAAATAAAGAAAGAAAAGGAAAGTTGTTCACTTGATATTTTTCCATCTCTGAATTCATTCTATAATCCTGCAGTATTTGGCTATGCCTGCTAAAACACTCGGCAGTGAAAACATCAAAATATTGACATAAAAACTAGGTTTCAGCATGAACATCCTAGTTAGGGTAAACAGAGCTGGTTTTCATCTGTGTTGTACCTCTATGCTGTCCCAGCAAACAGGCTACCAAAACTGGGAGGGCAAAAAAGACTTCTCTAATTCAGTAGCTTTATAACATTTCTCTGCTGTTACCTCAGGCTCTGGACTGAAGGAATGCAGCTGATCTCCTGCACATTCCTGTGTAAGAGGTTTATATTCTCGATCCACATAATTGCAGATCCCGTGCCTACCCCTCCCACAGTTGTAACAAAATTTCTTCTATGTGTGATCCCTTTGCATAATCCATCTTAACTGTAAAGATCAGTACTTTAATAAGAGCATGGAAATTCAGGGGAGGAATGTAGGTTCTCTGTGGGAGTTAGAACACCTCTTACCATTACATTACTCTACAACAGACACAGTTGTAGACACATGTGTGCATAGGCATGTGTGCATGTGTGTGTGTGAGTATACTTTATGTATATATTAAGGCAACTTCTGAGAAAACTAATGGACCCCTAAAAGGGTACCTTTATGACTCCTGTACGGCAGCCCCAGACCATTCTACATGGAAATGCTTTTGCACATAGTGCGAAAACTCAAATGCTAGGAGAGTCAATAGATGTGCTTGTATTTGCACAGCCTCTGTTCTGACTCCTTGTGTGGATTCATCGTTAACTGTGTGCGCAGTCTATAATTACATGATGGCTCAGTATTTTTTTCCACAGGATCCCCGCCTCATTTAGTGCATGGGCTGGATGAGAACTAACAGAAAGAGCAGTTGTTCAGCCCTGCTCATTCAGTTTCTAGCCACTCCTTCATTTAGTGCAAATCTTCCCGAGCTTATGCTGTGCCCAGAATTATTAGTTCCTCATGGCATTCATCACAATGATATCTCACATTCCCTTGAATAGGAATGGATTTATCTTGTGAGAGAGGAAAACATTTTATCCCCATTTTAATGTATGAAAGGAAGGCACAAACAGAGAACAATTTGTGGCACATATCCATTAATCCTGGATATAAAACCAAACCGCTAAAGCTAAATTAATTTTTTTTGTATTTTCCTAGATTAGGACTCTCACTATTTTATCTTCCTCTTCTTTTACTCTGCTTATGGTTAAATACAAAGAAAAGAGAGACAACATCTTGTGTTTAAAAAGTATTAGCATGCAGATTTTGTACTGTAAATAGACTACAGAATCACAGAATCGCCAAATTCTTCTTGAACTGTGGCAGACTTGGTGCTGTGACCACTTTCGTGGGGAGCCTGTTCCAGTGCTAAACCAATCTCTGGGTGAAGAACCTTTTACTAACATTTAAATCTCCCGTGACTCATCTTCAGGCCATTCTCTCAGGTCCTGTCACTGGTCATCCCAGAGAAGAGATCAGTGCCTGCCCCTCTGCTTCCCCTCACGAGGAAGTTGCAACAGCAATGAGGTCTCCCCTCAGTCTCCTCTTCTCCAGGCTGAACAGATCAAGTGACCTCAGCAACTTCTCACACGGTTTCCCCTCCAGACACTTGACCTCCCTCATGATGCTCTCTAATAGCTGAATGTCTTTCTTACATTGTGGCACCCAAAACTGCCCCCAGCACTCGAGGTGAGGCTGCCCCAGCTCAGAGCAGAGCAGGACAATCCCCTCCCTTGCCCAGCTATCCATGCTGTGCCTGATGCCCCCAGGACAGGACTGGCCCTCCTGGCTGCCAGGGCACTGCTGACTCATGTTCAACTTGCCATCAACCATGATCCCTTCCTGTAGCGCTGTTTTCCAGCATTCATTCACCAGTTTGTCCATACATCCAGGGTTGCCCCATGCCAGTATCCCTTCCAGTCCTGCCTCCAAGTCATCTATGAAGATGTTGAAGAGCACAGGGCCAAGGACGGAGCCCTGTGGAATTCCACCAGTGACAGTTCACGAGTTTGATGTCAGCCCATTCACTGTAACCCTTTGTGCCTGACCCATGAGCCAGTTGCTCACCCATCACATGATCTGTTTATCCAGCTGTGAGCTGAGCATTTTGTCCAGGAACACTCTGTGACAGACAGTATCAAAAGCTTTGATGAAATCCAAAACGATTATATCAACTGGCTTCCCTTGATCAACTAGGTGGGTTACCTTGTCATAAAAGGAAATCAGATTTGAACCATGTTTACAATAATAAACAGGTGAGTAGATAGGGGATACTGAATAAAATTTAATGTAAATAATAGGTTAGGCTATATTCTGAAACTTAATAAAAAGTGAGGACTAATTGTAGATTTAGTGGTCCACATAATTACACTTTATATCATTTGCTATCTCGCAGTTCCCATGTTGACAGGCAGTTTATTGGTATGGTTTTGAGTGATGTCCATGGCTCTCACCAGAATTAAACCTTTATGTTTATATGGTCTGGGTAGATCCAAGGCTGAGACATCTAAATCAGTTCTGAAAGAGCCAACTTATTTATCAGAAGCAATTCACTCAGGATAGCAGCATAACCATACAAGCTTCCACCTTGACTGCTTAGCCTGGTTAAGAAATAAGGTGGTTGTGCAGATGAAGGGTCATCCTAAGCAGTTTCCATAACCCCAACCACTTGGGAAACATTTCAGTGCCAATCTGACTAGCCATGGTACTGCAGAACACCACCTAACACATATTGTAATCTCGTGCTGAGCAGCAGTGTGGTAGCCCCCGGTCCCCTCGGTGCAGCAAAATACAATGATCTCACAGTTTTCCTTCTCTGTGTTTCATTCTAGATAGGTGACTCCTGAACATACATAGAATTCAGTAAATAATTTCTATTTGCCTCCTTCGAAAGCACTTTGAGAGAGAAGATGTTAATAAATGTATAGAGTTTCTTGCTGGAGGCTTTTTATACTGTGGGCCTCGTTGCAAAGAATATTGGAAACGGTATCTTTTAACACACAGACAGGTAAATATTGCTTGAATTTAAAATATTCACTACTAGGCAGAAAGGAAGTATGCAAAATGTCAACACAAACATGAATGATATGCGAATTAGATGGATACCAAGGGTTTTAAGAAATATTATACGATCTGCTTTACTTCAGTAATATCTCAAAATCCTACTGCTCAGGCATCATGAGACAGACTAAGAAAGAAAAAATTAGCACTGGCTTTTTTCCCTGCTTTTTTTTTTTGGCTTGATTCCTGATTTTCAAGTTCTTAGCAGGAAAAGCTGCCTGATCCTTCATTTACGTGTGGGTGTGCTTCAGGTGGAAAATGTACACAAAACACAGACACACAATACGGGGCTCTCGTCCATTTTTGCTGCTGACAGAAGGGACACACGGCCAATCTTCCTTCTCTTCTCCTGCGTCTCAGCTTCTTCCACGTTCTCCTGCCTTGGACAATGTGGTCACACACCTTCCAGCTCACACAGGTAAGCCCAGTTTCTTCTTCTGCATTGATGCAAAGAAATTCTTATATTTTTGTTGTCATTGCCTCCTTTCACTGCCTGAGATGTTCTCTGTACTCTTTCTTACTCAGTTACTTCCTGTTCCCCATAATTATTTCTCTTTCCCTTGACTGTCTGACATTCTGTTCTTTGCTTTTCTGCTTCCTTGTTCCTTTCTCTTTTCATCCTTTTAAACTCTTTCACTACTCCTGCATTCCGGCCTCTGGCACTTCCATTTTAATTCCATTTTTAAAAGCTGCTCTGTTTAAATGCCTATTTTTTTTTTTTTTGGTGCAAGATTCCTAACTCTGTGGGTGACACCAGCAGAGGTTTAATGACTCAACAGGCACTGAGGAGACTTATAATTCTTGTATTTTGAGTTCTAGGCTGTTTATCCAACAGTACTTAAAATCAGGTCAAACATACCTTCTCTCTGCCCTGAGTATTTGGGGGACTTTTTTTCAGTACTTAAGTTGGGATGCTATATATAACTAAATCTTACAACTGCCAGTTCAAACTTTATAAAAAAAAAAAATTCTATTCCATCCCTTTTTTTCTGCTTCCATATTCATAGTAAGCTACTTGTTACTGGCTGTGTAAGAGACTCAAGCAAGTTCTAATGACAGTCACTGGCTGCTGAGAATGTCCAATATACAAATATTTCAGTATGGATACCATGATGTGTAACAGCATTGCTCTTAAAATGTTAGCCAGGGTTTGTCAGCCAGCGCCTAAAGAAGATATTAATGGGCTTCTCAGTTTTTAAGAAAAGACAATGATTACAAAAAATAATTTCTGCTGCCATATAGATTTTGTATCAGTTGATGATAAATTATCCTTACATAGAGCTTCTGCACTATTATTGGAGTTTATTTGGACAGAAACAGCAGCTGTGTTTTGTTAAAGCCTTTTCCTCAGGTGTAATTATTATGCCAACCATACATAAACTAAACACCTGTTGCTTTTCACAGCTTCAATAGGATTACACAGTGTGGAATGCTGGGAAAAAATCTCACATGAATGGGTGCCTAAGTATAAGGCTGTACTAATTAACAATCTAGTTAGCAACCTACCCAATTAATCAGGAAGACTTGTTGCAGCACTTGACATTCTGTTATTTTCCTGCTGATTGTTATTGCTTTAGTTTGATACTGCTGTTCTTGCTTAATGTTCTGCTATGCACTGTATGTTCATTTTTGTAATTTCTTCCGTTATGGGGAGAAATATTAACTGAAGAAATATTAACACTACAAACAACTGCAATCAATTCTGATTTTTATTAATACTTTTAATTTCTTTCTTTATTTAAGGGTACTATATTTGTGAATTAACTTAGATTAGGAAGTTTTCCAAAATCAGAGCAATTTCAGAAAAAAAAAAAAATTTACTGAGCTAAAAATTTTGTTAGGTATTTGGGAGCTCACATTACTTTTGCCAACTATATTACTGATACTTAAAATATAGGACTCGTTTTCCATAACAATATATGTAGAAATACACCTAATTAATTGTATTTGAAAAGGTTAGCACATAAATATATTAGGAATATAATAGCATATAAGCCAGGAGAACATTCACACCCCAAAAAGCAAGCCCAGTAGTAGCAAGCACAAATTGCCCATTTCTTTTTCTCCAAGCTGTTTGGTGAACTTGAGACCAAAATGATCATATCAAAAAATCTAACATACGGATCAAAAGTTCAGAAAAAAAATATTCAGCATCCACTTAAACCCAGTAGTTACCCACTAAGTTTCTCGTCTTTTGACTTGCTCTCTGCATTGTGCCAGTCTGGGCAGTTTGGCAACCCACACCTTGCCTATAACCAGATGCAGCCCACAGCTGCATCCATACCACTCATTTAAAACTGTCCCAGGGAACATCCCTGGGCACTGGACCATGATGGCCTTTGCTGTCACATTGCCTAAATCAGACAGTTTTGGCTCAAGACCAGTGCAAGACTGTTCAAAGAATTCCCAGCACATATTTACAGGACATCCATGTCACCACTGCCCTCCCCAGGTGACCCCATGAGCCAGATGGATTCCCAAGGGAGAAGATGGGTGTAAAATGCAATATCCCTGCTTTTACATTGCAATTCTGTTTCAAGACCTCTGTACTTCCCAAGACCCCAGATTCTGCTAGGTTTTCAACCCAGCTCTGGGTTGAAATTGAATTGAATTGAATTTTTTTCGGATCCTCTGGTGGCATCCACAGCAAAAAGACTCTGTTCCCATGATTTTATACGCAGGAAGAAGGACCCTTCCTATTTCTGGTTGTTGCTGTGTTATGGGAACACAGAACAAAAATCTCAAAAATGGCACATTAAAGGACTTTGGTTTATGTAGATGGAGCTGCAGCTAATACGGTCACCTTTTTCTCTTTGTTTCCTTCCCTACATTCTCTGAAGAGGATGCGTTTTCAATCTTGCAGACAACCCTCTCCCTAGCAGGTCCTTCTGTTGCACAATAGGCACACAAGTCCAGGGCTGCAGCTGCATCTTCCCACACACTGCTCTGTATCTGGAGGGAGATGGGGCATTCAGGCTTGTACCACTTTATGCCAGTTGTGAAGCACAGGGAACTCTGAGAATGCATGGTGCTCACAGGTCAGGCATTGTGCAGGTCTGCTCTAAGATCTGTGTGTTGCTTCAAAATGACCACTGGTTGTTCAGAGCTGCCAATAATTTAATTTGATACTATGCATTTGTCCAGCTGCTAAAAATGTGCTGATGAGCTGGATTTGATTTGACTGAAACAGCGGAACCTCTAAACCAAGAATCTACCAGGGCCGATTCTTAGACTCACAGAATTGTTTAGGTTGGAAAAGACATCTAAGAACATTGAGTCCAACTGTTAACCCGGCACTGCCAAGTCCACCACTACATCATGTCCCTAAACACCATGTCTATACAGCTCCTAAATACCTCCAGGAATGGTGATCCCACACTTCCCTGGGCAGCCTGTTCCAATGATTGACCAACTTTTCAGTGAAGAAATCTTTCCTGCTATCCAGTCTAAACCTCCTCTGGTGTAACTTGAGGCCATTTCCGCTTGTCCTATTGCTTGAGAGAAGAGACCAACTCCCACCTTGCTAGATACAACCCTTTTCTGGCAGCTGTAGAGAGTGATAAGGTCCCTCCTCCTCTCCAGGACAAACACCCACAGCTCCCTAAGCTGCTCCTCACAGGACTCCAGACCCTTAGCTCCTTTGCCCATCTCTGGACTCACTCAAGTACCTCAGAGTCTTTCTTGACCTGATTCTGACAGACAGACAGGCTCCTCAGATAGACATTTTTACAGTCTGAGGTTTTTTTACATAAGAAAAATCAGGTCAAGTGTTCTTTGTAATATCAAATGGACAAAACAGTATCTGATAAACTTCTGAGATACTTCATTCAATCAGTGATGTTTTCTTTATACCTTTCTTTTTTATACCTCCATTGACAGTATTTCTTAGCTGTAGAGAGTAGAACATAGGTTTTATCACGTTCTATACAGTTTGATGGGCTTAATGTCAAGAATAAGACTAAAGAAATAGAGTGATTATAAAAATTCTTGCTAACAGTACAGAAATAGCAAAGAAGGGATGATTTTTTTAACCTTCTGATCCCATGCACTAGATTTTCTCCTCTTCCTGTTTGTCCAATTGTCATTCAGTATTTATAATTTATTTATAGCCAATTTTATGATATTTCAAATGAAGGAAGAGTATTACAAATACATTTGCATAAGATAAAATGCTCTTCAGCTACAAATCACAGTAGCTCAGTTGAATTCAGTAAGATAACTTCTTGTCTGCATAGCTTGATTCAAGTTTGTATTTTTTCTTCTACATTTATGTGACAGGCAGGCTGCAGCTGGTGTACACTGCACAGCCATATTCATTTCAATGGAGTTTAAATGATTCAAGACGGTTAAGGCTCTGCCACTAGCTTTCTTCATCTGACCCCAGACAAGTGAAAAGCTTTTCTTTTTGATCTTTATTTTGGATTTTAAATCTTGAAGATTTATAATTCACACAGTAGTATCCTCTACAGCTTATGGCATATCCCTGTTCAGTGTATAAAAAGGCTGCCCCACACATGAGGGGGTAAAAGCAACAATTTTGTGATTGGAAACAGAAGGAAGAAAGCAGTTTCTTTTTAAGTCCTTTGCACGCATACACAAAAATGTGGCTCAGGTTTGAGAAGCCTCTTTCCACTCCTTGGACAAGTAGAAACATTTTGCCATGGTTTCAAGATTAACCTGCCTCTGCAAACCTCCAGGTGACACTAGAGGATTGTTATGGTCTCATATGTCATGCTTTGCAGTTGGGAAAGGAAATACACCAGCAGCTCACAGGAAATTCTGCTTTCACAGTGTGTCCCTGGGTTTTGGAGATTTACTAAACTACATAGAGAAGTTATTTTCACATAAAAATAAAAAAGAAGAACTAAAATTGAAGTATTCTGATTCCCCATTTGGCCACTAATATATCTTTTCTTTGATTGGATTTATAGTTATTTGATGTATTGTGTTTTAGACACTGAAAGACAAAACAATAAATAGAAGTGGCTGCCATACGCTGGGTCAGCTGTAATCTGTGACAAACTAAATGCAGAGGTTAATTTTCTCTTTGGTGTTAATTTTCCCCCTCCAAATGGGCACAAGAGTTTTTTCCCCCTCCCTATTTCTCCCCTCTGCATACTCAGGAGCAATAGTGGTTGATGAAAGCGTGTGGAAAATTTGACAGGTAAGGAACCTTTATAATTTTTTAAATAAACGTTTGTGATTCTTTCCTGACATTTGAAGACTAGAACATAGGAAAAGCTCCCAAAACAGATACAAAAATGTCCTCTACTCTCCTAGGGTGAGGACTCCTCATGCCAGTGATGACCACAACATTTTACGGCCCTGACTCTCTTTGCAGCCTTATGTACAGGGCTGTATGTTTGTTTGTTTGTTTTGTGGGGATCTAAGTGGTAGTTAAGGTTAATGCACTCTCACTATTTTCCATTTCACCATAATGAAAAACTAAAAATCTGATGTTCCATTTCCTTTCTTTTTCCAGTTGTGGCAAATATTAATTATACCTCAAACTATTTCTAACGTAGCCTTGTGGATTAGCACTTATAACTGATATTATGACATTCTTTTATGCGTCATTATCAGACACAACTTCAATTTTGCCTGCAGAATCCAAATATAATTAGGGTGGAAAAGACACAGGAAACTGAAGACCCCCCAAGATAAATGTAATATTTTGATTATAAAACGGTGTCTGCAGGAAAAAATCTACAAAAGAGTACTCTGGGATTTAAACATTACTCCTTCCTTATTCACCCTTGTTGAAATATGATGTTTGGGTCCTCTTGAAATACCTCAAGTCTCCCAGACCTTGTATCAGTTAGGGAAGAAGCAAGTGCTGAACAGTAGCATTTACCATGAGTGTCCAAAGCATTTTACGTAGAGATTACAAATTCGTATCCAATCCAGACTGGACCAATGCTTAGTGGCAAGTCAAAAGTACGTGAAAATAGTTAGACAACAGTGGAATTCGTAGTAAATAGGATGCAGCATTACTACCACCAGCAGCAGTTAATTTGGCATTTTCAGGAGGCCAAGGGTTCCCTGGACATGAAATCCTAAATTTCAGCCCTGAGGCATACTGATGAAACTGCTCAAGGAAGTTCGACCCATTCTGTTCCTGTGTTATGGACAGATGAGATATTATTGTTTAGAGCTTTTAAGTTTGAGAGTCTTCGGTTCCGCCAAAACATCAATGTCATATTTAAGAAGCAAAAATCCTGATGCAGAAGCTTTTGAAAATCATATTTTAAATTAAGTGTACTTGATATAACTGTATTGTATTAAAACAGGATTGTTCTGTGTCTGACATTAACTGATAGGCCAAAAGGTTTTTCCACTCTGGCTTATCAAATAATTATTTTACTCTCCTAAATAAGTATTAATGTTTTAGAAGTGTACCAGTAAGTATAAAAATTTTGAGATGAAACTTAATGTTCATTAATACTTAAAACGCCCAGATTTTTATGAGTAATGCTAGATCTGAATTGAAAGACCTCAAGAGAAGATAGAAAATTCAGAGTGGAAAATGACTAGAAAACAGGAAAAGAGTTATCTAAGCTTGTGAAAGTATGTTTTCTATGGCTGGCTACTTCTACACTTCAACTTGATAGTATTTGCTGGATTTGGTCTAGAGAATTTGGGACGTCTGAGTGCCAGGATTTGCCTTGTTTGTGGCTGTCTGTAGCATCAGGGCATGATGTAGGGTGCTATCAGCAAATTTAAACTTCTCCCTAAAAAGGAGCCAGTATGTCAGTGCATGGTTTCTTGCAGTGGGACTTCTTTACGACATTGTTTCTTGGTTTGGTTTTTTTTTTTTTTTTTAATATATACATTTATTAAGCAATTTTAACAAATGTAAAAGCAGTAAGAAATAGAGCAGCACTTGAACCTACAGAGAGACTCATTGCGCACCAACCAAACAAGCTATGAAAAGCTATTTCTTTTTCCTGTTTTTAATTACTTCACGCATTAAAAAGCAGAAAACATCCGGCGTACAAAGCCCACGGTCACGCCGCACCCATGTGAATTACCACCTCATCACAAGGCCGGGAAACAGGGCGGGCAAACCCCGAAAAAACGAACGAACGAACGAACGAACGAACAAACAAACAAACAAACAAAACCACAACAAACATAAAAGAAAAAAAAAGTAATTTCTGTTGTCAGGCCGCTCCCGCGGCCCATCCCCGCCCCGCGCCGCCTCAGCCGCCCCCGCGCCCGCGGTGAGGGGGGAGGTGCCGGGGGGGGGGGGGGGGCGCGCCCTCCGCGTCGCGGCTCCGAGCGCCTCCCCTCGCGAGAGCGGGCGAGGTTTCCGGTGTTGTGGCTGCGGGGCCGCAAACATGGCGGCGACGCTCCGCGCCCGCTCGCTGAGGCACCTCCGCATCCGAGGTGAGGAGCGTCCCACGGGCCGCCCCGCCGGCGCCCGCAGCGCCACGGTGCCCGCCCCCCCACGGTGCCCGCCGGCGTCCCCCGCTCCTCTCCCCTCTTTCTCCTCCCTGTCCCCGGCTCCTTCCTCCCCGCCCGTCTAATGCCTTTCTCTCCCCCCGTTCCCGCAGGTCGGAACGACAGCGGCGAGGAGAACGTGTCCCTCGATCTCAGCCGAGGTACGGGTGGGGCGGGGGGGGCGGCGGCGCTGAGCGGCCTGGTGGTGCCGCGGGGCGGGCGCGGGGGCCGAGGCCGCCGGCGGGGGCTGAGTGGAGCCTCCCGCGGGTGGGAGCCGCTCCTCGGGCACTTGTGGGGCCGCGCCGAGGCCGCGCCGGGGCCGCGCCGGGGCCGTGCCGGGGCTCCCTCCTCCCCGGCGTGCGGCTCAGGCTCCTCGGCCGGCGCTGGGGCTGTCCTTGAAGCCCCTGCTACTCGCAGACGGCGTTGTTTACAGTGCCTGACCCTCCGGGTGATCTTGCCGTGCGCATCTGAGCAGCACCTCGGCAGCGGCGAGTATTCTGTCTCCATCCCTTTTTCGTGTATCCCTGCCCGCCCTAGGCCGGCGGGCCACGGCGCTTGCCCTGAGCCTCTTGCTCCAAGACCAGCAGCCACTCATCTCCCCTTTGCTTGTTGACTTGCTCCAAACATCCTCCACTGCTCTCAGATGTGTCTGTGTGTGTGTGTGTGGTGGCGGGGGCTAAGAGGAAGGAAGCAACGCTGATATCTGCTACACGCTAAGAAATTTTGTCTCAGGCAAACAGGTGCTCGTTCCTTACCCACATGTATAGGCCAAATGTGATCTTGCCTTGCTGAGTCGTGAGATGAGGGTTAGACTCTCCCAAATAGATGGATAAAATTCAAAAAGCAAACTGGAATGTCATTGCTCTAGAGGCAGTGATATTTCGTGGGACAGAGGATCCTAGTCTGGCGGAGGGAATAAAGTTGATGCTGGTATATAACTGTTCTCTTCAGGAGATCCAGGATGGCTATTACACTGAATAGATCCATTTTCTGAGGAAGTAGGCAGGGGAATGACCGAATCAATGAGATTGATAAAAGTGGCCTGTGAAATGGAAAAGAAGTAAAAATATCAGCAGTAGAAGTAGTGTTTTCAACTTGGAATTGTTGATACTGCATCATACTTTCTCTAAGTCTCTTTTCCCCTAAAGTAAGCTGTGTTTAGAATTATTTTATTAAGAAGTTTTATCATGGGCTGCAAGTTATTTCTGTGTATACATATCATATTTACAAGTATGTTTTAATAGTTGGGAAAACTGCTGGGGTTTCCTCAATTTAAGGAAACAGGCTCTTCTGTCTCTTCTCACTCTATCTCCCAAAGGACATGATTGCTTTAGAGAAATACTGTCTTTAAAAATCAAAACTGGTGAAACTTTTATCAGCAAAATGTAGAACAAAGGCCTTAACAGTTTAAGCACATGGCAAAGTTATTGCTGTAAGCAGTGCTACCTGTTTATGAAATCTGCAAAATTAGGATTTTAATGAATGGGTTTAATAACTTTTTTATGTTCTGTAACATACTGAAGTGTTCTGAGGTGAAAGAACAATACACAAAATTTAAATGCTGGAGTGGTAATTTGAGATGTGGACTATTTGAAATCTTCTAATCAGAATTCGGTAGGTGACTATGATTGTGATATTGACTTTTGCCATGAGGTGTTTTCAGCTGCCTGCTGATTCCAAGAGACCTGTAGTAATAGCAGTACAACTACGACATGCATATAGTGTTGTAAAAGAGGCTCTGGAGTAAGATGCAAAACACGTTTTTAATACAATGAAAAAAGGTGTTTTGCACTGTGGCTGTATAGCTCCTATTAAAAAAAAATCTTTGGGGAAATCAAATAAGAACTTGCTTTAAATTTAGATGTCAAAAAACCAAGGGTTTTGGGGTTTTTTTTGAAGAACTACACCTGACTGATCAGAAACCATATAACACTGTGTATCCACAGTAGGTATTAACTGCATTTTAAAGAGGAAACCAAAGTAAGAAGCTTAAAATTTTGTCTCAGCAAGACATTACCTAAGCTAGATGATAACTTGATTTCCACAATGAACACAACGAATATTTGTTTTCCAGCTGTTACAATAGTTATGGAAGCAATTATATTTTGTTACCCTAATTTGGTACTAATAGTGCAGTGTTTTGATTCACTGTGTTGTGCAGATCACATAGTTTTCCACAGGGCTCACGTTTGCATTAGCTTGAAAGAATGTTCTAATGTTTTTTGTTTCCCGGTACAACTGAACTTTGTGTTGATTAATGTGAAATATCTGATTTGAGCAAAGTAGAGAATCACCATAAACAGAGCGTAGCCATATGCTTCTCGTTACAGGGGCCTCTTTGTTACAAACACGAAAAATTATATTGGCACTGCCTTATTTTGAATAGGTTCCTGTTAGTAATAGCATGACTTAGCACACAGATTAGACCTTTACTCGTCTATACCTGTGGACTGTATACTGTTTACACTTTCCATGCAAGAGGCCAGTGCTGTTATTAAGAATTTCAAAACAAATAATAAATGTGGGGAGAGCACTCCTGGCTGTGCTGCTTTGAGTTCAGCTTCTTCCTGGCTTTTTGAGCGGTAAGGCTCGAGGAGTGCCTTGCTGCTTGCAGAGTGGTCTACATTTCTCTGTATGTGTTTGGTTTGCTCTTTTCTCCTGTCCTGTAGTTATAGGGTTGCTCATGTTTTCACAGAGGACTCCAAGCTTTTTTACAAGTTTTCACCATGGCTGCTGTCCTACTCAGCCCTCCCCATCTTCTAAGAGGATTCAGATAAATCATTTTTAAGAAAACCACTTTGCTGAAATGCTGATCAACTCTGGAAGACTTGTCCCCAGGATAAGCATTTTTGTGTATAAGGCTGGTATAGTAAGAAAAAATGGTGCAGATACAGGGTAGACTCGTTGCTTTTGACTACTTAAGATCATATGTCATGTATTCTGTTGATTACAAAATTGCAGTTAATAACTGGGATTTAGAGCACTCATGTTTTGGCCTTGTGTTATATTACCTGCTCAGAACAGAACAGAAAAGGAAACGGAGGACAGACTCGCCACCAGTATAACTCCCATTGGAGTCATCTGGAAGGAATTAGCAATGGGATGAGAGAGACTGGTTTAATTAGACTACTGAAATCAAGCTCATAACTTCTGAAGGCCAAAAAGGACAATTGGAGGTATCGACCAGATTAGTGCATTTGCTAGGAATTTTTCCACTGACTCTGGCCATGGTTGCATATATAACCATAATACAAATATTATATGCCTTTTCTTTGTTTCTGACTGCTTTACAGGCATTCAGAGCTGAGTCACAGAAGCATATATACCTCCCAGAGCTCTGGGCACTCTTAAAGGCCTGTGTAATCCACACTTCATTTGCTCGTAAGTTTTTGCAGGGAGCTTGGACTAGGTGACCTTGAAAGGTCCCTCTCAGCCCAAAACATTCTGTGATTCTTTGCTCACCTTTGTAACTGGATCACCTTGTCCTGCTGGGTGACCAGCACCTCTTCCTTTGTTGGAATTTTGGCTGTTGTCCTTGGGTCTTGAAGACCTAAGTAGTTTGGAACTCGGCTAGTTGAGAGCAGTCTCACGGTGCATTATCTGTAGTCAGGCTCATCTTCCTTCAAGGGATCCCTGTTTTCTTGGAATCTGTAGCTCAGAGGTTGCACTGGCTATTAGGAACTTTTCAGGGCTTGTTTGCTTACCGGTGCAGGAGTGCCAACTGAATACTGAAGTTGAGTAGAGTGCTGTTCATGTCCGTATGTGTTCATTTCCTCCTTTTTGAGGGTAACAGTCTTCACTTTCTGATACTGTACTCTTTAATCAAGTGAAATGTCCCTATCTCAAGCATTAGTACTTTCATTTATTATTCAAAAACATGCATTACAAGATACTACTTTGGTTTATCAACTTGTACAGCCAATTTTCTCTACTTGGTAAGTGTTGAGTCTTCTGACTGTAACACAGGACATACATGAATAAAGCAGCTGAGAAAACTGGTTGTTTTTTTTTCTTCCTGAGACCGATATCACAAAATTGACTAGTGTTGTCTGAGAAAATACCCTTTTCCTTTTTAGCCTTCATTTCCCCATGTCATGTGGATAATAATAAAATATAGAGGAGTTCCGTTTAACTTCATGAGGTCTAAACCATGTTACTTTTCTTACTGTGCTTGAATAATTTTAAACCATGTAGTATTTGATTCCATGTTCCTACACGGCAAATTGTAATGCATTGCATGCAGGGCAAACATCTTGGGATGCTATTTGCAGTTTGCAGCCCACAGAAATGTTGGGCATTTTTAAGGGTTATTTGTGGGATAGTTAAAGAAGGCTGGATGAATTTTGTTTCCAAAATCAGCTTGAGATTTGATGACCATACTGTTTCCAGCTTCCTTCATCAGTGTGGAAGAAGCAGGGAGGAACAGAGCACATGTCCGATACTGAAGGCTCAAGTAGTGGGGGAAGGAAAAAAAAAACCTTTTTGGAGTGCTTGCAGCATGGCAGTAGGGAACCACTGCAGAGATGGCAGCTGGTGCATACTTTTTGATGCCTCAGAGGCAGTTCTTCCACTCTTAAGTCTGCTACAGAAAGCGTTTAGGTGGTTCTTTGCATACTCATGGGAAATGTGGCCTGGCTTGAAAACATCGAGAAGTAGAGCTCCACCATGCTGTAGAAGCAGTATTTTTAAAACAGCCAAATAATCAAAATGTGTGGGCACCTTTCACCCTTACTTTGCAGTATGGCATAATTTTTATGGGTAGCTGTAGCAGGATGTTGAGCTTCAGCAGGTCATGCAGAGCAGTTGTTTTTTGCTCCCTTGTTTGTGAATCTGTAACAGAAACTGTAACAGGAGTAAGCAGGTAATTAGTAATATTTTTTATTCAGTGTCCTGAGAGACAAAGTATGTGACAAAGGGGCAAAAACTGTTGAAGAGACCTCTTAACTTTGCTTAATGAGAAATGTTCTACTGCATTATTTTTGTATGTTGAAGTTTTTTGTTACATAGGGAGAACAAAGGGAAAGTGATCAATGATGGTGGCCTGCTAAATTTTTGGCAATGTGTGAGCTTTTGATAGGTTTTAAAAGTAAGAGAGTAAGGTGCTGAATACGTGCACTTCAGAATTAAGTCATACACTTAACTTTCCTGTCTGCACTTGTGCTTGCACATTGACCGTTGTTTTGGAATTGTATAGTGCATTGTCCTGGTTAGATTAATAACACTTTTGTACCTTTGGCTTTGCTTCCTAAGCCCTGCTTTTATAATCTTAAGACTTCTCAGAACTGCTAAGATGGTGTGTGCTTAAAATATTTTCACTTTCCATTTCTTGAAAACAGGAACAACATTTTTAATGAAGGAAAAGTTTTAGCAGAAGAGCACTTCAAAACCTTATGACTTGCTTATCTATTGTTAATATTTCTCTAGGAATTGGGTCCTACCATGTCTTGGAAGATCTGCACTCATAGCTGTCTTTAAAGTTTTTGTGTACAGCATCTCTAAATTTGTTTTTGTGTGTGGGTTCTTTGTTCTTGCTGCTGTGGTCAGAGAGTAAAATGACTGTTCTAAGATCTTGTACTTTCTATTACAAAAGATTTTTCTGTGATTTGGATCGGTGTCGATACACTGATCCAAACACCTTCTTAGGCGTTTAAGCAATGCTCTGATTTCATGACATTCTTCAACATGCTTCCTTCCTCCCCGAGTGCTGAAGTATCAAAATCTCCTGCTGCCTTCTTGATATGTTCAAGTGTTTGTCATAAATGTTATTCAGGTTTTTTCTGTTGCTTCCCAGTATCCCACTTAGATATTAGAGCAATGCTTACTTTCAGCATTTTTTTCTGTTAGAGCCTATGTATTGTAGAGGCTGTGTAAAGTAACACACTCCTCATCATAAACACAGTAAACAGTGGAGCTATGTCAACCATCTCCTGTCCAGAAAGAAGCGCATTGCTTGCCCAAGCTGATGACCTTCATGTATACTTAAGCAGTTACCTAGCAATCTCAGGAGTTATACCCTAATAACATAGAAGAGATGCTTAACATCAGGTATTGTTATTTTTCTTTAAAGTGGGAAGAAGTGAAATAGTCGTAGTTAAAATTGCAGTTTTCTTACTTTTATATCTATACAAACTCAGACACTGCAGCAAATGCTCGAGAGCAATGCTCAAGAGCTTTACAGGACAGCTTGAGAACTGATTTTGGAATGATGACTGACTTGGGGAATGTACTGAAAAATCAGACAAGTTTTTCTTAACTTTTATAATAATAGAAACTCCTCCCAAGATTTCTTTTTTAAAATAGTAAATGGCGCAAGTCATCTACTTTTAACACCAACTACCTTCTTGCAGCTAAGACAAGAGCATGTGTCTTGAGGCTTGGATAACTACACAAAAGATCAGATAAAGTAAGAAGTTTGCTTTTCTTTGGAAGTGTTTTACCTGCCTGCAGGTAGGCAGATGCTTGTACAATAGTGCAGGTGAATTCACACACTGAGCAGTGAGTACTTTCGATACGGAAGGGTAGGAGACAACACTGCTACGTAAGTGCTGGCTGATATTTGTCAAATTTTTAACTGGAGCACTTGTAACTGTTGTAACAAAATGTATCTATTCTAGTTTAAGAGTCTATAATGTTGGTATATTTGTATATGCTGCAGAAATGATCTTTTTTCATTTGCCTGTCATCTGGTGTGGTGATGGAAAATTTCAGAAGCAAAACTTCAGGATATGGTTAGTGAAAAGTGTATTCATCAAAGCTTTGCGTCTGATGTAAAGGAGGTGCGCTGGTAAAGATGCATAAATGAGAAAATGTAGTAAAAAAACCCCAAACACAAAACCCAATCCCAAAGAACAAAAAAAAATTACTTACAGTTGTATTATTTAGATATTTGACTGAATTTTGCTGTTAGCATGTATTTGAAAGCTTTCTAGGTGTCAGTGGTGGACGGCATGGGTTTGGGTAAATAAATATAATGAGGAAGTCTCTTCACCTAAATTCTACCTGTCCAGCAATAGCCTTTGAATCAATGTTGTTCATTAATAAATCAATCTGAGTGATAGCCTTTATGAACATTTTCCTAAAAGGGAGACTTTTTTTTCTAAATGTACTGGTTTTGTTCTTCACTAGACTTCCCTAAGCTCATTTTAGTTAAACTGCTATTTACTGCTATGGTTTTGGGTACATGTGAACATTCACTCAGGTGGTTGCTCCTGCGTAATTTCAGAAATACAGTTTTAAGTTAATGTATTTATTTATTTGCTTGTTTACTAGAAATGTGCTTAATTGTCAGAGATGCAAAACGAAAATTTTTAATTCTGTTTCAGTTGGAAAATGGTTAGAGAACATAATTTCGTGCTGTTTATAAATGATACTTTCAGTAACCATTTAAGTCCAAGACGGAAAGGATGGCAAAATGGTAAAGATGACTGTTACTTGCCCATCTTTGAAATGACTCCTGTGAATTAGCAGTCATTTGGCTGAAATGAAGTAAGTACATCTCTGTGCCCTACTTGCATAAGTGTTCATTGTGAAATTAACTACCTCTGTTGATTTAAGACTACAGAATGATTGATAGAGATGCTTATTCATAGAGTTTAGGTATTTAAAGCAAAACAATATGGCCGTGATTTATGGAAAAATACACAATAATTTTAAGAGTAACAAAGAGTAATTTCATTAATCTCTTCATGTAAAGATGTATGGTGCAACACAGGGATTTTTGTTTGGGTTTTTTTTAGCTGCATAGAAGATTGGTTTCCTACGTGAAGTGTACGTAGACTATAAATAAATACATATATTTAAAAATAATTACTTTATAAAAATAGATGACTTTCAAGAACAGCTGTTGCCTAGAAATTACTTCTTTAAAAACAAATTATTAAATCTGTAAGTAATCTTACTCCTTTGTTACCTCCTGAGCATCAGTGAAGTCAGAATTTCGTTTGAGCAACCTCATATCTAGAGAATTTAGAATGTGTTCATCTCCTTCTTTATGCAAACCATATGTGTGTGTCGTGGGTAGACTTCTGGGGTTTTTTTCATGAAGTACAAAAAGTGAAATAGAAAAAATCTTGCTGTTTCCATAAACGTGGTGTTAGCAGCTCAGTTTTTAGCTTAGCCTGTTACTGCAGTGGATAGGTTTTTCTAAATTGAGATTGACCAATGGATTAGGTGTCCTCTGTCTTCAGAGAATTGTATTTAGATCATGTGAAATCTGTAAATACGACGTTTCCTGTCCTTTTTCAGGAGAAAGAGTGGAAGTCTTGAATGGCCACAGCAATGTGACTGTATTACCTGTGTGACACAAGGACCTGTCCTGTTCCTTAGTATGAGGGAATGAAGTCCACAACTACCATCAATCAGCACTATTTTGAAATCTTCTGGTTATAGCATTTTAGGATGGGGAAAACAGCACATCACATTTGTCACAGTTTAAATGTTTGATGTTGCAGTCCTGCAGCAGTTTGTGAATTACTTGTAGTTTCTAGTTGTGTCCCTGTTTTAATGTTTGAATTTGTTATTGCAGTGGTGTTTCCATGTTGTGCCAAATTGCCCTTCGTGTCTTGATTGGCAAACTGGGTGATCCTACATCTCCTAATGTTGATGGACTTAACATGTAACATGGTATTTCTGGGGACAGTGACTACTTCCTGACACCTTAGAGTTTATTAGTAAGAACCATGTAGCATTTATGTTTTCAGGTTCTTGAACAAATTAAACTGATGCAGAAAAGAATCAGAATGCTAATTGAGAAAATAGTCCTATGATTATATTTCAGTTTGATAATATTCAGAGAAATACGTGATCAAAATTCTCAAGTGGTTTTGAAAGCAGATTTGCCTGGTCTACTCTCCAAACATTAGTTGCAAGATGTCAGAAAGGCATAGTGTTTTGTTAAAACAACTGAAAATTATGGCCATCCTGATATTTCTACTTCTGAAAATGGTGGCAGAAAAGAGGGAAATGAGTAGGAAGAGCTGAAGATAATTTTGTAAAGCATTACAATAAACTTACATTCACCATTCAGATTCATCACTGATGTTCTGGGAAGTATTAATTTGATTTGTGTACTGACATAAGCAATTTTGTAAATCTGGGAAACGCTTTTACTGGCTCTTGAGCATAAGAACAGTTGTACTGGGTCACTCCAACCTTGGCAGTAGTTGATAATTGTTGCAGAGAAGAGAGCAGAACAACAGGGCAAACAAATGCATAGTCACACAGTTACGGAATGTTCCCCAGCCTCCAGCATGTTGACCCTTTGTGTTTTTTGTCTTCTTTTTTTTTTCTTTCTCTTTTTTCTTTTAAACATCTGAGCTTTTGAAAGTTGAGAGGAAGTTCTTCCTGAATTTAACTGTATTCCAGAATTATTTATATTTGTGTATTATTATGTGTATTGTTAAGTGGTCATGATAGAAATTCTAAGAGACTAGGATTCCGGTTTGGTTTTAGTCATGATAATACGCAATAGTTACAGTTGTGTATCTTGTATAGCAGAGGGATGACATTCTGATGGGATTTTTTGTGGGGGGAGAGGTGGAAGAACTGGGAATAAGTTTGTAATTCCCAAAGACTCTGTATATCAAGACTTACTGCTATGATTCTTGGCATCAACATTATGTCTACCTAGGAGTTGAAGAATAACTGTAAATTTAAATGGAGGACTAAATTAAGCATTTTCTCTCTAGGAATAGACAAGTTTATTTTAAATAACAGTTTTTTAAATATGCTTTGATACCTTACATAGTCCTAACTAATATTATTTAATACTGTTTTCATAATTGGTCTTTGAGGAAGCTGTGCAGGACTCTAGATTTTGTATTGCTATAAAGCATTTAAAGAACAGTTTGTTTATCAAAAACTGTATGTAATTAATTTTCAAATCACCATTGTAGTTATCCTTTGGAATGGTCCTTCAGTTTTCTCTTTCTATTGTGGGAAAGCTGTTAACATTTCAACTATGAAACCCATTTTTTAGAAGTTTTAGCAGTAATGCAATGCTGTTTACAAAGCTGATATACAAGATCACACGTTGGGAATAATTAATGTAATTCCAAGGTGTGGGTGTAAGAATGGCTTTTCTACACATATAATCTCAGTGTCTTGGTTAGAAATAATACAAGACAGCATTTTGGAAAGTGGTCCATTTTGGAACTGCTCTTCAAGCTGACTGCAACACCAGACTGTTTATTTCCTGCCACCTTTATCTTAGGAATATTGACATTAAAAAAAAAAATCCTTTAATTTACAACATTTTATGCACATCTGCAGAAGAGAAATCTGTACAATCACAGTAGACGTTTAAATTTTACTTACTTGTTTTCAGAAGCACTTGTCTGCAAGTCTAGATGTAGAGAATTAAATATGAAGGATTAGATGCCTAAGTTATCCTGATGCATGATTTCCTGTTTATCTGAGGTTCTAGTAATACCTGAATCCTACCTTGAATATGCTGTCTTTTCCACTGCTTTCTTGTTCACAGGCATTTTTGTATATGTGATGGTTAATTTCTACTTCAGTGATGTAGGAAGATGAGTAGTTTTGTTAGTTTCTTTTCTGACTGCCATGAAAGAGAGGATGTGTGCTTTTTTCCATATTAGTGAGCCAGTTTCATATATTCATAGCTTTCTTGAGCAACAAGGGTGAAAATAGTCTGAGTTCTTAGTTTTTCTTTGCTTTCTGTTTTCACAAACATGAATTACTGGAATTTACCTATCTTCAAAATAAAGTATGGTTCCCCCGTGAAAACTATGGGAATCAAACTAAATAAATCTCTAGGTGCATTCTGCAGAAATCACTCTTTAGTCATAGGTACTTTCTAAGGGGTTATTCTCAATTGTTAAAGCTTGATATACATGTGGATTTTTTTAATCTAAAATTTTCAAGTCTTGTTTGGCAAAACTTTTACATCACATTATACCAGTGAAAAGTATTTCCCACCTTACGGCTTCAAGTGTGGTAGCAGAATTTTAACTGTGGTCATAGAGGATATCTATCTGGCTAGTATTCAGTACATTTTTCAACATAACTGCATTAACTTGATACTACGAACAGACAGGTTTTTATGTTTTTACACTATAAATTGAGACATGCCTTCAGTCTAAACGTGTATTACTGTGTTTTTGAAAATCACAGGTTGAATGTAAAGTGTTCATGCACTAATTTTTTGGAATCTGGCAAAATAGAGTTGATGTGTTAATATAAATAATACAGGAATGATCTGTGTCGCAGAGTTCGCCTTTTTAATATAGCTTTCTCATCTTTCATATTCTCAGGTTTTCTATGCAGTTTCCACCTTTTGAATTAGATGTAAATTAAGAATACTTTAATATCATGAAGGTTACATAGTTGTCCTGATTTTTTTTTTTTTTTGCAACAAGTTGGTAATGGTAGGATATGACTTACCATTGATGTCTCATTTCATTATTAAAGGTCTTGATTAAAATGTGTTTTGGGAGGCTGACTTATCATATAGTCTTACATAGGCACCTCTAAGTAATTTCTAATGTTTCACTGCTTTTAATAACTGATAACTCATTGCTGTTTCAGTGGAAGTGGAGAACAGTGCCTTAATGTTTCTAGTTGGTATATTTCACTCAGCTTCATTTTGGCAGCTTGTACTTTAACAAGCTACTAAGAACAGCTTAACTATATGCAGTTGCATGGCTTTTACACTCTAAAAATACCTGATAAATGTAGGGGTGTATAGGAAGTTCACCAGGATTATCCATTATCCAGTCATTACTGTGATTCTTTCAGTAAGAGGAAGATACTTCTCATGTTCTTAGTCAATGGTGAGATGCTTGACTGTAGGTAAGTACAACTTCCTTCTTTAAAGGAAGTATTTAGGAGTATTTAATCTTTTATTTCACTTTTTGGGCCTTGTGGTTCTAGTAGGTGTGACATCAGCTGCTAGTGCAGTCTCTCACTTGAGTGTTACTGTATATACATTGGCTACTGTGTACAGTTCTGTGTACTGTTTCAGCACCTACCAAGTGATGCATATAATACACACTCCTCAGTTTGACTCATGCCTGACTTCAGAGTTACTGAATTATTTGTGTGCTAAAGCCTACCATTCTTTTTTTTTTTTTTTCTTTTTCATTCACATGTGCATAACAGAACAGCAAATTGGCATGCTGCTAGCATACTGAACGTGGTCAAACAATGCTACTAAATCTGTCAGGCAAAAGGAGCCGTCACTTGTGCTAATATAGCTATTGCTGGTCCTATTTCATCCCTGCATTAGATGGAGTGCTAGCTGTTTTGTGTAGCTGGACTTCTGTGGTATTCTTTCTCTCTGGAGAATGGGATCTGTCAGAATGCATCATGGTTCTCACTGGGGAAAAACAATGTCACAGTCCTGAAGGGGTGAAAAAATGAGCTAAGCCTTAAGAGGTCATGAGAGTTTAGAAACAAACAACAACACAACATTGGAGATTTTAAATATACATGCATCTGTGACATACATTTAGGCATAGAGATTCATGTAGTTCTTGAGTCTGGAGTTCTAAAAACACCAGCTTTGCTCTATGCTAAAGATTATAATTGTAAGTACAGTGTGTTAGTGCAAAGAATTGTGGGTGACAAATTGTGTTTAGTGTAACAGAAGTAAACAGAGCAACTACTGCTACCTCACAGTTTTTGCTGTCCAACAAAAAGCAGACGGACAGAAAATGAGAGTAATGATTAGCAAGCTAAGCTGTTGCTGCTAGGCACTAGTGGGCTGACTTGCAATTTTTATATGTATCAAGTTTGTAGATGACATTTGAGTGACGTGGGTTTGTGTACAATGTTTGGGACAGCTTACCAGTTGTAAAGTCCAGGTAAATAAAAAGACAACTTTATTCTACTGAGTGTCATGTGGAACAGGTATGTCTTGCTTCCACTGTTCTACCTGTGAGTGGCTCAGTGGCACAGCTACTTCAGAGTGGATTTTGTAAGAATTTAATACTCCGTTTGAGTCTGTAACTCAGTAGAGAACTAACATAGTCAGAAGAACAAAAAAGGATTCTACTGAGGTACTTGGCAGGATGATTTTATTGTGAATTTGACGATGAGTGCTGAAGTAGTGTAAAGGATAATAGTGGGACAGGAGAGAGAAGGGAAGTAAGGGAAGGGGTTGTTCATCTTTTGGCAGAAGAAAGTTGGAAGATAGTTTAGTAATTTTGCACAGCTCCACTCTCAGAAGCACCATGGGAAAGAATGTGAAGATATTTGGTTGTTGCTGTGGGCCAGCTGGAGATCATAGAGTCATTTTGGTTGGAACAGACCCTTGATCATTGAGTCCAACTGTAAACCTGACATTGCCAAGTTCACCACTAAACTGTGTCCCTAAGTGCCATGTGGATGCATCTTTTAATTACCTCCAGGGATGGTGACTCAACTGCTTCTCTGGGCAGCTTGTTCCAATGCTTGACAACCCTTTTGGTGAAGAAATTTTTCCCAATACGAGTCAGCATCTCAGCAATAAATGAAGTGAGTCAGGAAAGCATAGACTTTTGAGGGGTCTTAAAATAGTAACAAGTAGCTTCTCTTCTTGCTTTTTGTTTCAGATCTATAACAGAAACTTCTGATGAGCTAGAGAGTAAGAGCTAAGAAATCTCTGCAGCAGTGATATGAACTGGGGTCCTTAAAACAACATGTTCAACACCAGTTAGCTCAGTTGGTTAGAGCATGCTGCTAATAACACCAAGGTTGTGAGTTCAATCCCTGTATGGGCCATTTACTGAAGAGTTAGAGTCTGGGATTCTCATGGGTCCCTTCCAATCCAGATATTCTGTGAATCTGTTAAACACTGACAACAGCCCCTTCTTCTCCCCCAACAACCCCCCCAAAATAAAAACAAAAAAAAAAAAAAACAACAAAAAACCTACCCCAAACAAACAGAAAACCAAACAACAACAACAAAAAGGTCTATGTCAACACCAAGATGAACTGTTAAGCTTGACAATGAAATGTTAAGGCTGTGATACTACTTTGGAAGATCAGTCTCTGATTTTGTGCTATGCTTTTTTCTGTTTCTGCATTACTTGGTATTTTATAGTGCCTTTGTAAGATTTTGTGACAGGAAGATAGATAGTGCCGGATCTGATGTGTGATATCAGGAAAGTCAGATGGCTTAGTTTTTAGAATCAGAATGTAGTCTGTTTCCAAGCTCATTTCAGTGTGAGGGACAGCCTAGCAAAAGACTGAATCGCCATTTGTGATGTCATGTCATGTTGGTTGTTTTAAATTCTTTTACATTTGTGATCTGAAGTTTTTTAGGCCTGCTTACCTTCCTTACTGGCTTTACTTTTACTGAAAGTGAGTCACTCTTGAGTGAGTAATATAAATTTTCTACTTCTTTGTAATGTATGCATTTTCAGAAGAAGGAAAAACAAGATAGCCAGTCTTTCCTTGAAGTTAGTATGTCACAGTTATTTTGTTAAATATTTAATGGAATACTTTTTGTGAGAGGGTTCTTCTGAAGTTTTAAAACAAGACTTCACCTCAGAATATTTGACCAAAAAGACTTCTGTTATTTTAGTTCCTTCTGAGGTAATATGTTATGAGAGACTTTACTGTCTTGTTTTTCTGCATCAGCAATGGTTTTGATCGGATTGAAGTGTGAGACAGCTAACTTGCTCTATTTGTATTATCAATTCAGTTGTGGAAATGTCTGTCATGTTCTCAGTTTCCTCACAGTTTTGTAGCTTTTGTTCCAGAGTTGCCAGTTTGCTTCAAATTACTTATCTGCTAATGAAGCTTCTGGGAAATACCTCACTGCCCTGCTAAGCGTCACAATCATGTCTTTCCTCAAACTTCTCAGTCTCTAAAAATAATTTTTTCCTCAACAGAAGGAGGACAGGATGAGGGAAAAGTTGCTATAACTGCAGTTTCTCATGCAAAAATAGGGGGAAATATTTTTAGTATACATTTTATTTAGGCATCCTTATTATACAGATCTGTCATTGCTACGTAATTGTTAATATGAGAAATGGTAGTATCATTGTGCCCTTATTTCTTCACATCCAAATTGACTGGCTTTTACCACAGGGCAACTCGCACACTTCTGAGTTAATGCCAGCTTTATCAGATAGCTGAATAGGAATGTCCGTTGCCATTGCACAAGAGGTTTTCTGGGCTAGTCCCGTGGTCTTTTCCTGTCCACACAGTGAGCTTAGTTTTCGTAGGGTTTTACCACGCATATGTAGCCATATGCATCTTTAACTTTCAAAATTAAAACATACTTCCAGTCATTTTGCAAAGTTACGTTGCTCTAAGACTGCTCACCTGGGATCTTTCTTGTGGCATAACGGGGAATTCTATAGGTCCAAAAGTGATGCGAACCAGGGAAATTCCCACACATTACTCAAGGCAGGCCAAAGCATAGATATGAGCCAAACTGTATTTTCAAAGAAACCAGATTATGAAGAAGATACTATCCTCTCCTGTTATATTCCCTTGAAATTAAGGGGCTATATGATATAAACTATTTGTAGTGCCATAACTAATCCCAGTTACTTTTTTTTGCCCCATCCTTTAAAGTGTTCAAGTCAGGTTACATAGGAGTCTGAGCAACCTGGTCTGTGAAAGATTCCCTGCCCATGCCAAGGGGGTTGGAACTAGGTGATCTTTAAGGTCCTTTCCAATCCAAACCATTCCATGATCTTATAGCTTGCGCTGTTGCAAACCTCTTAAACTGAGTTAAGCCCTGGAAAAGCAAATTGTGCGGAGGAATCTTAAACCTGGGATAGATCCAGTAAGATTCTCAGTGTCTCTAATTTCTGTGATCATATCAAAGATTTTTTTTCTTTTTTCCTAGGTATTCAAAGAGGTCCATGCACATATTCCAATTTAAATTCAAAGTTATTAGATGTCTGGTTTTGCTGTGCATACTGCTCAGCAGTGCAAGATAGCTGTGTCTGTACTCGTGTATCTGATGGGGTTTTTTTTTTTTTTGCGTATGCTGTGATTAGGTTTGTGGAAAAGGACCTTTCACATCAAGCTGGTGCTAATAGAAATTGATGCCCATATTTATATTTAAGAACTTACCATGTCTGCCCAAATTCTCACTGATCCTTTGTTTGAAAATTATCACAATTACATGGTGTAACAGCAGCATGTCTCTACATGTGCTAAAGTTTCGTTATAAACACCACAGTCAATACAACTGATTACCTTACCCTTGAGCAGGCATCTAGCAGCTAATCAAGCTAATGGCATTTGATTTCATTGGCCGATAGACAAAATCTTCATTGACTACAGTGGGTTAACAGGTTTGTACACATTAATTGGGGTGCCTACCTGTAGGTGTCATAATTTTAAATAATGTCTTGATTCCTGATCATGATGCAAGTAGAGGTCTCATCTTGCCAAACACATTCTGGATATATCCTGGTAAGATTGCTACTTATGTTTGCTTTTCTAAATTTGTTAGTTTAAGTTTTTAAACTACAGGAAGTGATGTAAAAGCATGGTTTGTAGAGAGGTAGTGAAGATGATGCTTTCTTTATATCTCCAGTGCTTGATTTCCTTTGCATAATGAAAAATACACAAACACACTTTGAGGAGGAACAAGAAGGTAAAAGACTATGTATATGCCACAAACTCAGCTGTAGCTCATCCATTCTGCAGTAGGAGGCAAGTTTTTCTTACTGAAGTTAGTGTGGGACACCACACATAGAAGAGCCCTCTTTGCTGCTTTTTAGATGTTTGGTGTTCAGGCATGTTCTAAAGACTTCATTTTATGTAATGCAGTTATTTCTTCTTTTTGGTAATATATATTACTTTCAATAGTTTACATCTTCAGGATAGCCTGGGTTTTTCATTAGTCTAAAACTGCTGATAGTATTGTTGTAATACCTATGCTCAGTGTCTAATCTAATGCTCCATGAGAATCCTGTGTCAAATATGTCCCTTTAAAAACTGCACTGCCACAGTACCGCTAGGTACAGATTTTACTACAGTGTCTGTTGCAGTACCTCCCTAGGCCCAGCCTCACTCTGTGCTGCTTGTTCCACTCTGCCTTGACTTCCATCCTTAATCCCAGAAGTGGGACAGGAGTGTCTCTTCTCTTCATGGTATTTGTTTTCTGTTTTCCAGCAGAATGCAGGGTCATCAGTTGGTGTGCGAATACTGGTTTGTGGGGTTTTGTTGTTGTGGGTGGGTTTTTTTTTGTTTGTCTGTTTTTGTTGGGATGGTTGACTGTTAGGAAAAAAGGAGAAGAGATTAAGTCTTTTGCATACCTTGTAGTTCACTTCCCATTTCATTGGAAAGGCTATTTAAAGTTTAGCATCATTATGGAAAGCAATTAATGTGGAGAGAACAAAAGAGGTCCCATCTTTCCAAAATCCCACCAACCCTTTGTCTGGAGGAAAAAAGGAATAATGTTGTGTGCCGGTACCATGCTGTATTTTTACATCTGTCTTTCAGTTTACTTTGTCTTTAAATTACAAGGGGATTAAGGGTAAAGTTGTTCAGTTACAAGATGTAGGGATTGGCGTTTCAGAAGCTAAATGGATTTCTTTGTCAACTGCAAATCTAAGATACTGATTAAAATCTGCGTTAGAGTGTCTCTCTTCCGTGGCCTTTAGCATTTTTTTGACAGAACTCAGGTATGCCTGGTTTTCGTCCCTAGCATTAATCAGATTGATGCTTCTTGGAGCAAAAGTGCTCTTCATCCCTAACTGAGATGAGGAGAGTACCTATTATATTTACAAAACAGCATGTTGAATGCATGTTTAGATTTTTGTTCTTTTTTTTTTTTTTACTGTATCTCCTAATACGCTGTTTTCTTTTGCAGACCCTTGTGATAATATGAGAGAGATTCTCCAAAATGTGGCCAAATTACAAGGCGTGTCAAATATGAGAAAACTAGGTCACTTGAATAATTTTACTAAGGTAAGACCTCAAATGATGTCATAGAACAAGTGATTGTACAGGTAAAATGTTTCATATTTACTGTCAGACATTGGCTGGGATGCTAATGAAATTGCTTAATATCACAGAGCTGTAGTTGAAGTCTACATACAACGGGAAAGGAAGGTATCAAATAATGACAAGTAAGTATGTGAATGCAGGGTTATGCTGAAGTTTGCATGCCTGTCCTGCTGGTTGAATTTGTGTAGTATTTTACTGCTTAGATGATGGAAGTATCTCCCAATGGGTTAAGTTGAGTAACTAGAGCTGAAGATTTGATTCCTGCTCTGCAGAATTGAAATTAAAAATGTAAAATGCCAGACTTTGATGTAAACTTACTGAGTATGGTGAGGATGGAGGACTGTATTAATACACATTATATGCAATGTTTTGGAAACTAAAAGATTAGGAATTGTCAACTTTGACTGCAGTTTTCATAGTGAAGATGATTTAAAGGGTCCATTTCTGGAATATATCCGTGTTGATGATTTTTGATGTGCTTGTTCCAAATTGTGGACATGTGACAGGTACGCGCTGAAAATACAACAGATATATTGGAAGCTGTCGTTGTGAGCTGACAAGGCAAGAATTAAAAACTTACTGTAGGATCAGGGTGTAAGCTGAAGAAGGAAGCCATGAAAGATGTTCAGAAAGACAGCAAGTAACATTTTTTTGGGTAAAAGAGAAACCTGTGAAAAGAAGCTGAGAGGACTCATGGGAGGTGGTCAGGGAGTGAGGGAAAAGGTGTTCATTGTAAGATGGTGAGTGGTTGTGGTTGGACCAGTGTTCGATTTATCAATGCAAGGGACACTTGCGTTGCAGTCGGTGAGGCAGGAGACGTTGGAGCTTCAGTGTGAGCCTTACCCAAATTGATGGGCTGATAGAAGGATGTGGTGTGTTGTACACCTTTCTGATAGAGATAGGGCAGCACACCTGAAAATTAAAACTGATTTCCTATGACTGAGGATGGATCCTGCAACCAGTAGCAGCCAAGAAATAACATAGTAGAGGAGAATTTGGGGGATAAAATAAGGTTTAAATTATGGTTGCAGATAAGTTACAAAGAATTGAGTAAGATTACCAGGAGTCCGGTTGACATTTTTGAGCCACTCTTGAGTGAAAGAGCAAATACTCAAGAGAAGATGTGGGGAACCAGTTGATAGGAGAAGGACAAACATGCATGATAACCTTTGAAGTAGGCATGTTGGCTGTTAAAGGCAGTCCTTGTGAGATTGACCACTTCAGTGGTAATGTGTAAGATTCACGTGAGTGCTGAGAACAAAGTCACAGTAACAAATACATTTATCTTCTAATGCACTAATAACAAATCTGTAAGTGCTGCTGCATTATCTGGATTGGTTCAGAACATGTGTAGATGCATAGCATTCACTAAGGAACTGAACTTCATCCTGAAGTCTCTTCTTTGGGTCATTGCCTTGTGTCTATCAGACATCAACCATTGACAGAATGCTGCTCTTTTCATTGGGATTCCAAAATGTGTTGCAAAAAAGCTCTTTATTCTGCTAGAAAAGTCTAATGCATAGCTAGGTTTCCTTTTTGTGAAAATCTGGAAACTTCAAAATGTGAATGCTTCGAAATTCTCTTAATTGTCTTAAAATTAAAGAGCTGGATTAGGCTTGTAGATGCATGGTTAGTAGTGAAAAGTCCATCTTTGAAACTATGGATCTTAAAACAGTGTCAATTTTGCTATGAAAAATCACATGTTAAGCACCCATAACTGTGGAAAATTAAGAAATACACATATTGTAATTAAAATATGAACTAAATACCCTTTTTCAAAGATAGTTTTGAGAAGTTGTGTAATTCTGTAGTTGAATATTTGAGGAATATTTGGGGGTTTTGTTAAACCCAATGTTGAGATTGGAAAATACTTAGAGAAATGGAAGAACGGTTTTCATAAATTGCACTTAAGACTGGGAGGAAATTATGAGTTGGTGAAAAGCAACTTAATAAAATTAAATATGATATTTGAAGATGGAGACTGTGGTTCATAACCTGATTTTGATTCTAAATGAGAATCTCCGTGCATAAGGGAATTATACTACTCAATTTAGTATCGGACATTTGTTCTTATATTCATCTTTCTGGAATATATGTTTTATAAGTGGGTAACTTAGTGCATTTGGTTTTAAAAACTCTTCCTATTCTTGTTTGAACTGTAAATGCAGTTATGAGAACAGAATAGAAGTTGCAAATTGTGCTGTATTGTCTGCCTTGTGGTTGGAACAATTCTGTGTTTTTCATTCCAGTGGTTAAAAGTGAAAGCCTGGAGCTTGGCGAGATGGTGTTATTTCCTTTTTGCACTCTGTTCTTCTACCATGAGGTAGTGTAGTCTCAGTTCCGCCTTTGTGAAAGAGGAGTGTGAGTAAGATTAATATGCTAAGGGTTGAGGATGTTTGTATCCTGTCTTGGAATTATAATGAATATGAACTTAAGTTGTTTATAAATTGTTGCATTTTGTCGTCCAGTTTTGAAGAGTTACTTGCTATCTGGGGTATTTGTACTATGGACAGGGAAAGGACCTTTGAAAATTTCTAATAGCATATTTCACATAAAATAATGTGGAAAATCTATTACTCTCCTGCTAAGAATATTATTATATTTAAAAGAAAACATCTGAACAAGTCTAAGCAGTTGCTCCCAACTACTCCACGTATTTCCTTCAAAGGCTGCAAATCCCACTGTTCTAGTTCTTTGGTCAGGGTAAGCAAAATGTTTTTATCACATGGAAACAAGTAATGTAATTAACTCCAAATGTGGAGTTTCCTGACAACGATCATGATAGACACCAAGTTTTGTATTATTTTCAGGATATCTGAGTTGTGTTATGTCCAGGCTTCTTTACATGAAACTGGACTAGATTTTTAAGGTGAGATCTGTTCCCCTCACCTCCCTTTTTTTAAAAAGAACATACTCATCCTGTAAAAATTACTGAATTAGTACTGAACTAGACTCCAGGGTTTTATGTAGAAGTTAAATACTTTTATTTATTTTTTTTTTAATAATTATGGTGATCAGAAGTCAACAGGAGTTACTAGTTCATCTGCAGGAATGATACAGTAAAGCAGGTACTTGTATGCCTAGGTGCTGTAACTCCTTTTTCATTGCTACTTCCCTTTAAGAGAAGTGTTAACTAGTTGTGTTCAGGTCTGCACAGCACTCATTATTACTGTGCAAAGTATGCTTTATACATGATATTGTACAAAAACTTGAATTTCATTTATCAAGTTTTTGCTAGTACTGCTTACTAGCTAAGTCATTACTGTTGCAAGTTTTTTGCTCTTTATCTGCAGAATGTGGATTGTTCTTGCCCAACAAGACCACCCAACTTAGGCGGTCTAAGTTTTCTGTTTCAGGAAATTAGCATTCCCAGTCTGGTGATACACAGGCTATGGAAAGGTATGTTTTGTTCTGAATTGCAGCAGCAGCAGACTTGGAAATTTTACCTATGTTGAATCAGAGCACACTCCTCCTCTGCTTCTTGTCACCTAGTAAGTGAGGCTGGATTTTTGTGGGCAAAAACTTTTGTACAGTACTGCCTCAGTCTATATTATTTTCAAGCCATCCTATTTAAGCTAATTTATATTCTGACGTGAAAACTGTTTGAGGATTTGACCTCCACTAAATGGTTAGTGACACTTTGAATTGTCACAGCATTTCACAAGTTTGGTATTTGCCTTCAGCTCCAGTAAAATGAGTAGGATTACCCATCTTAATTTATATGGCCACCTACATAAGGCAAGCACCTTGAAGTTTCCCCACTTTTGCTGATTAGTATCAAAACATCATGGTTACTTCTTTGGGATTTTCCCCACCTCCATGAGAAGTAGTAAGTGATAAGTCATTGAAAACCAGAAAAAACTGTGCAATTGCATTTACCTAGTGGAAAATACCTTTGTGATTTGAAGTATTTATTTATAATCCCCTGTTATAGAAGGTTTATCCCACTGGGAGCTTCTGAGAGATCCTTCACACCTTTGTAAAACTAAAAGGGTATTTTAATAACAAGACAAAAAAAATCCCCAGATGTTGTAGGAATTTGTTTGTTTGTTTTCAAAAAGAAAGGTACTTCTTAAAGGACAAAATCAAGCAATTTATTTTAGATATAAACTTAGCAATGGAACAGCATCAGTAATACAGTGATATGAAAAATTATGTTTTCAGTCTGTTCAAAACTAATTGTTGTTATTTAGTGAAGCTTTGCTGTTCTGCTCTGTATATTTGTTAGCTTTTGACCATGCTGCTGACTTTCACTAGGATGATATGGATTGAGTGGGTTGGATGTGGATATGGCCATAGAGGCTTTCACGGATAGTGTCCCCAATTCATAGTCTGTCATTTTAGAGTCTCAGCTGTCTTTTGCAAAACCCAGGTATATTAGACTGAATATATTGTCTGACTGTAACATTTATCCAAGTAGATAAACCACTGTGGGAAAACCTGAAACCTCATGATGATGTAGCAGACAGGAGCAGAACATGTTGCTTAGAGACATTCAGTGTAACAAATGTGTCTAAAACCAGAGTCCAGTTTCAGTAGGCTTTTCTTAAGACTAGGATCTACAAAGTAGTCTTCTTTTAAATGTTACCAGTGGTGGCTCAAACTGTACTTCCAAAGTTATAAAGCAGTAATTACATTCTGGATGCATAGAATAATATAATATTTTTACCTAGTAATTGCTGTGGCTATTCTACTAAATATAAATTTGAATGGTCTCAAATCTTCACTCCACTTGTGTATGCTGTTGACCTCCTATGGTTTTGTTGTTCTGAGCTACTGTTTCCAAGACATGTTGGTATGTTACTCATATTGCTGTGACTCATCTGAGTAGTATGAAAAACTCATAGCTGACAGTAAACATGAAAAAAACCTTCACTGTAAGTTAGTCACTGTCTGGCTTAATGTACGTACCATTTTGTCCTAATATGTAATCTTATCCTCAGTGAGTCTTTGCTATGCCCAGTCATTGTGTATTTTATCACAAAATTTTAATTTTAAAGTGGACTCATCTGCAGTTTTAACTCACAAAGTATACTCTGCTTGGTTTTGTTTGTATCTGTATGTAAAATTTATTGTGTTTATTTAAAAATGTATACTTTCTATAGGTAAGATGGATATATGGAAAATACAAATAGTATAAAAATATAAATAATTTCATAATTCCGGGTATTGTATGGTAATCCATCACCATTTTAATGAACTATGCCAATGTATAGCCAAAGCTAGATTTTAGCATTCTGGTACTACTTGCCTACAGAGTTATGCTATAATGGTATGTATGTTAATTGTTAAATCTTATAGTCAAACATATGGCAGTTACTTGGCTTTGTCAGGAATTCAGCCATTTACAAAGATCACTGCATTTGGGCTGGAATCATTGATCTGGGTCATGTTGTTTGAAGGTGAAATTAGAAGAATGCAGTAAAGTTTTTGTATAATACATTTAAGGCCAGACATTTATAACTTAGCAAATACCCAAGGAATTGGGACCAGGTGAACAGTATGTTCATTATAGCAGCTTCTTTGACTATTTTTCCCCTTTTCAAATTTACAGAAATCCATCCTTACCAGCCCGATGTTATTTTTCCCCCTAGATTAAATAAACCAAATGGCTCAGCCTTCATGGGTGGATTTTCTACCTGCCTTGTACATTTTTCTGCTACACTTTTTCCACTTTGCTCTTAAAATGTGTCACACAAAATTTTATTCTTGCAGTTTTGAGAGCAGCCTGTAAAATGGAAAAAGTCTTTTAATCTCAAACATAATGCAGTCCTATTAGTATTGATCAATACTAATAGAACCTTTTAATTCCAGAGATAAAATTTGTTTTCTTTTTTATTTGAAATTAACATTCTGAATCTTAATTTCTGGACAGTTTCTGTTTCTCTGCTGGCCTACTTTCATTTCGTATGTGTCTATTAATGTGTGGTACCCTGAAGGATATGATGTTCCTATTATCTAGTTAAATCTTCTTACTGAATTTCGGCACTCCTTTCAAGTCACTGAAACATTTTTGAATTCTGATCTTCCTGTGCATCTTTTAGGCCCTTTTCTATCTGGAGCATATATAAATTACAAAGAAAACTAATGCATAAATACTGGTGGCCCATTAGAGGGTGAATAAGCTAGTAGCTATTTTCTTTTCTGTGGGAGAAATATTTCACATGTGTGTACAGACACCATCAAAGACTTCTATAACTATTACTGTCAAATTCAGAAGTTTATATACGAACAGCAGTTAAATTTGATGAAAGTTTTAACTCATCAGGTGACATGACTGAATTTCAAGATAGGTTAAGTTCTTTTCAGCTTTGGTGAAGGTGTGTGCAGTGGGACCACATATATAGATGCAGACAGCTGGTATTGAGGAGCTAATAATCACTGTATGTATTTGGTGAGAGGGACAACCAGCCTAGAACTGGTCCAGTGAACTGAATGCTTTTTAGCAGTGCAGCAAGTTAGATGGGTTCCTGGAACATGTCAAGTGCTTCAGTTTAATTTCAGGACTGCTCAAGATGCAAACCAGTGGTAAGTGTGATGGAGACGAGCTTCACTAATGCACTAGTGCACACAATAGTGGCTTTCTAAAACATGGGTTTTTCCTGCATCAGAATTACAATTCTATGGGGTTTTTTTGAAGTAGGAAAAATAGACTGTTGAGGACATTCTGTTATGTTAAGTTAGGATTTCTCATTTGTGTCTAGGGTAGAATGCTGGGGAGAGGCTTAGATATATAAATGATTAGCCTAAACAACTACTGATGTAACTGTCTGAAACTGAACAATGTTTTTACTCACTATCTTCTCGCACTGTTTTGCTTACACTCTGCCAGCCAATTTTTACAGTTCATAAGATGTCAATAGAAATGCCAAAGCGGCAGTGGTAGCCTTAGGCAGTCAAACAACATGGCATAAAAATAGATTGATGTTAGGAAGTGACATACTGTCATAACCAGTTAATGCATCAATTGTCTAGTTTTATTATCACTTAAATTTGAAAGATGGTTAAAAAAGAGGTTATGTAAAAACTTCCCTTATGTTTTATAATCGTCTTTGGTTAAGAAAAATGCAAATTCCAAAATACTTCAATTAACTTAAATTATTTGAGCCCAAACATGGAGCTGATCCAGACCAATTTAATAATCTCTTATTAACAGTCTTAAATTTCAGCATTATCACTAGGTATTTCTCTTGAAAAACAGTTTTGTAAGATGTAGTGTGATCCTCGAATGAATTTGTACTTGTTGAGCATAAACCTAAGTACTGTTTGAATTTTAATGATCTTGCTAATAAAATGAGTTTACTTGAAAGCAGAGCTTTGCTGCAATATGCTGTTTTTTCAGATGGAGGTCAACGGTAGAACTGAAGCATGGAACACACTAAATATTTTAACTTACAGGAGCCTTGATGTTCATTTTGTTTATTATAAATTTCTTATTGTTAGCAGTAAATACACATAAAGAATGTGTCACAGGGTTTGATATATTACAGTATTTTCAGAGCAGAGGTAATGACTAGTTAGCACAAATACTTCCTGAATTCCTCACTGAGGAGAAACTTAATACTGCGCTGACTTAGAACTGAATACATGCCTGTTTTGAAAACAGAGGACAAATTGCAAAGCTATTGCAATCAGTATTAGTCACTTGAGTTTTTGGAAGTGCTTGGAAAAGTGCTTTGGGATTTGGACATGATAAATATTTTATAATTTTAGCCAGGGATAGTAAGTGAGATTGGTAGGAATTTCTTTGCTGCTCTGCCAAACAAGAACAGCATCAGCTCTTCTTACAGAAGAGATTGTTTTCTTTTCCTCAAGAGGCTAAAACACTGGCAACCTACGTTGCTCTTTTTTGAACATGGTTTTGGACTTAAAAACTGTGCTTGTAAATCTTCTTTGTTCACAACGACTACATATGGTTGAAATGTCCAGTTCGTGACAGTTTATAGCTGCTTTTTGTATGCATAAATTCAACCTTTGCTCTGATTTTTTCAGAGGTATAAGTTCTATAAAATGGATGGCAGGCCAAGACCAAATATCGGTTACAAGACACTCGGCAATGCCTTCTGATTTTTTGAACTTCTGCACTACTGTGACAAAACGTAACAGTGGACCATCAGTGTCAGTCTTTGTTTCAAAACTCTTACCCGAGCCCCTGCAGATATGCTTTCATTTCAGTCATTTTTGCTCTCTGCTCAAGCTACTAGTTGCCCAGCTAGCAATCTGGTGCTGAAAAATGGACTGACCAGTACACAACTTTGACAACTGTGCAACCTTTTTTTGGTATGAGAATCCACAGATGAGTCTCAGTATCTGATGTGTGTATAGGAACAGAATATAGACAGCAGAAATTCTCAGGGAAGTCTGAAGCTGGTACTCTCTCCCTTGCTACAAATTAAATTCCTTCCTAAATTAAATGCTTTTGAAATCATTTCCCAAAATCCACACGGTCATTTTTCACAGTCATTTTTGGAGAGCTATAACTAATGGATATTTTCTTTTATTTTCAGCTTCTTTGTAATACTGGCCATGCTGAAGAAAAGCTAGGTTTTACCTATGACGGCATCATAATATGGTAAGTAGTAGAGCACTAGAGCAATCCTAGGGAATGTCAGTTGTTTTGGTGCAATTAAACTTCTTTTTTACTTTTGAACTAGTGTTCAACACTAGTTCGGAATTTCATAATGCAAGCAGATAGCCTGCAAATATTTTAATGAGTAAAATCAGAAATACATTATTCACTTTTGGGCAGAGAAAACCCACTTCAAGTTAGAAGTGTAGATTTCTACAGTATATTCCTCACAGATGTAAAAGTACATCTGAATATTTCAGTACTTGTAGAAAGCACGTCTAATAAAAATGTACATCTACAAAATACAGAGCATATTCTTGATATAGAATCAGAATTTAAAGAACAGTATTTTATGTTGTATTGGTATGTATATGTCCATGTAGCACTGCTTTCTCTGCTACTGCAAAGCACCATGTATATACATTTAAGTGGTATTCGTATCTATTTTGTGGCCATTTCTGACTGTCAAATGTATCTACATGCTTATTTCCGCACAGAAATTGGTAAATTCATCTTTAGGACCAGCACTCGTGACAAAAGCAAACAAGATCTAATATTTAATGCGTTTCTCTGTTCTTTCAATTTAGATCTCACTTAAGAAAAAAAGCTTAGGAAAGCTAATTACTCTTTGAGCAAAATGTTGGGAAACCTTGTGTAATTGGTTATGGAAATGTTGTGAGTCATTTTCTTAACTTGAATTGTTTTTATCTTTTTGACAAGTTCTATGTTTTCACTGCATTTTCACTACTTAAAGATAGTGACACATATCTTTTTGGTAGCTGTTGCTTTTGAATGTTGAATCTCACAATAGTGTTGTTCTTTGTAATGGTTTCACTGTGCCAGTTCTTTTACTGGTCTACAGCTTCCTCATGAGGGGAGGAGGAAGGGCAGGTATTGATCTCTTCTCTCTGTTGGCCGGTGACAGGACCTGAGGGAACGGCCTGAAGTTGTGTCAGGGGAGGTTTAGGTTGGATATCAGAAAAAAGTTCTTAATCCAGAGGGTGGTTGGGCACTGGAACAGGCTCTCCAGGGAAGTGATCACAGCATCAAGCCTGACAAAGCTCAGGAAGTGTTTGGACAACATTCTCAGGCACATGGTGTGACTCATGAGATTGTCCTGTGCAGGGCCAGGAGTTGGACTCAAAGATCCTTGGTATCAAGATTACCCCTGGTATCAAGCCCCCCACCCCCCCCCCCCCCCCCCCCCCCCCCCCCCCACCCCGACTGGAGTTTGAACTGATCAAGAGCAGCCCTGCTGAAAAGGACTTGGGGCTCCTGCATGAGTCAGCAGTCCTATGTCCAGGCTTGAAGTCCAGAAATCCAGTTATGTCCTGGGCCGCATCCAAAGAATCATGGGCAGCATGTTCATATTACAGGAGAGATGGTCTTGAAACAATTCCCTGCTTAGTGCTGAAAGTAATAATCAGTTCATCTTTATTTGCGAATGACATGGCGGCCTTTCTAGTTTGTCTAGGTAACACCTGAGAGTAGGCTTCTGTTGCAGTGATTTACCCATGCCAATTAATCACCAAAAGATTCTGAAGATTTTTTGCCTGGAGTAGCTGATTACCGTGCATGACAACCCTAGGATAAGAAAAGAAAAAAAATAAGCCCTTTGTAGAAGTAGAAATTCAGTCTCACTGGCTGAAGTATTTACATTCTTAGATGTCCGGTGAAAAATCCTACTAGAAAATGTAATTGGGAGATTGAGGATTCCCACCCCACCCTGCATGTGGTTGGGGAAGAGGGACGAATCTCTTGAGGGACTTCAAAAGGAAGGTGTGCTACTTCATGCTTTTTAACTCCATTTCTAGAGTTCTTCCATATTTTGTTTCTTCTTACCTACCTTATTCTACCTTTTAATTTTCTTGGACTAATATTGTGCTCAGCTGTTTTGTCAAATAAAAAATTGTGTACAGGTTTTTTTGGTTATGTGTAATTTCATGGATGTACAAGCTGTTACTTGGGGGAAAAATTGGTTTGTGGCTTTTTCAGATTAATATATTGTCTACATCTGCTGACCAGTATGAAGGCTTGCGTTCTAGGTTGCAAATGAGAAGACCTGAAAGTTGTAAAATAACATCAGAACATTTATTTTTTAAAATCATGCTATTTGTAAATGAGTGAGTAGTAGCTGCATGTCAGATGGTGAAGTCTACCTGCTGCCTAATAGTTGTTTGTCCCTCTTGTTTTCTTCATTGTAGTCTGAGGTTAGCTTTACTAAACGAAGCAAAAGAGGTGCGAGCAGCAGGGTTGCGAGCCCTCCGCTATCTTATTCGAGACTCCAGTATTCTCCAGAAGGTGCTAAAGTTGAAAGTGGATTATTTGATAGCCAGGTAAATTTGCTTCTTCTTGTAAATTGTGAAGTTGTAAATCACTTGCTTTTTCATGGTTGAGACAGGTGAGGAGTGTTTTCATATTCTCTTATGTTCTTAATAAGTAGTTTTGTAAAAGGCATTTTTCTTCAGCAGAATGATACTTCATCACACCAGCTAATCCAAATAAAATGCTGTCCTGATATATGACATATTACAAGTAATCCAGAGAATTTCTTCTTTTAATCATAAATGCCATTAACTATAAATTAATAAGTTTGAAATGTTAATAATTTTCATGTCTTAAATTGTATGGGAGTTGTTTGATTCTTTGTATTATCACAGTGCTGCAGAGCCTTCAGTACAAAGTCAGGGCTAAAAAGTAGTTTGTGTCCAAGAATTTGTAGTCTAAGTATAACCAATGACACAACAGAAAAATCCCAGAGGGCAAACCAACAGTGAGATAATACAGTCAGCATGATGAATAGATGTAAATAATAGCATCTTTAGTGCTTCCTGTAATGAAATTTTTTATTTGATATACTGATACAGATGTGCATGAATTTCTGTTTATAAATGTATAAACATGTAGTTTTAGTGTGCTGTTTAATTTTTTTGGAGCAAAAGGACTTCTCTGATCTGAGAACACCCAGAATATGTTGATGTGAAACATTACAAATACTTGGTTTGGTCTCATTTGCAAATGCCAGATGCAGCTAGCTTGGAAAATAATTGTTGAAGCATTATGCTTTGCCATTTTGTACTTGAGAACATTCTACTGACTTAGTTATAATGAAAATAGCTGGGAAAATATAAACCAAAGCTAATTGACCTATCATAATGAGTATGCTTGCTGAAAAGTGTAGTTTTTAAACAAGTCAATTCTTTTTCTTCTGTATTCATATGCATAAATATTAACGTGAGTTGTTAACAGTTAAGGTGAAAGTTACTATTGTTATAAACAAAATGTGTTTTTTAACTTACTTTAGGTGCATTGACATACAGCAAAGTAATGAAGTAGAAAGAACACAAGCACTTCGATTAGTCAGAAAGGTAAAATCTCCTATTTATGGTTGTATCTGCTGTGCCACTCAGTTGTGCTGACTCCTGGTTGTCTCCACCAACAGTGCTTTTTCACAGTCTCTAATACCTTTTTTTACCTTTATCATGTAATATAGCTGATAATTAACAAGACAGAAGAAAAAGTAGTGAAGAGACTTGTTTTGATCTTACCGTGTTACAATTTGGAATCTCAAGTGGACTAGAAGAATCTTGCTAATTTTCTCTTGATAGAGGTGATACTGGACAAGGTTTGGAAACACTTATCAAAGAGTGAATGCAAGAGCATAAAAACAATATTAAGTTTCAGTATTGAAATTATGATGACTTCACTGTATAGTTTGTTTAAGCATCTGTGAGTCAGAGATTGGGAGATTTTCTGCCATGTGAGAAATGAGAAGCTGTCACTGAAGTGATCATTCAAGGATTGCTTATAGACTTACTGCTTTGTTTGTGGCAGTTGATGCTACCCATAGGATTTTATCTCAGGTACTCAATAAAACATGGTTAGTCTGTGATGGTTTCTGTACTGTGTACCCATGGGTGTGAGATTTGAAAATATGGTAGCTGTATTTTCAAGTTTGTCCTAGAGAAATTGGCATATAGAGATACTAAATGTATTCAGGAAACATAATATTCTGCCTTTCTGCTGGACTTTATTATTCTTATATTCTTACAAAAACTACCAAAGACTGGAGTAAAGTTTGAGGTAGTTGAAGAATGGTTCCCCAGGAGCACTGTCTGTTAAATCTCATTTTGTATTTTAAACATATGTTTTCTGTCTTATAGAAAATACAATGTACTTGATAAACAATTGTGCCAAAAAAATGAGTTTTAAATATTAAACATGGCTACGTCCTCCAAACTCAAGCAAAAAACAAACAAAAAGCCGCACTATGAAGGAACAGGTCCTTGAGGAAGTTGCACTTCCTTTTATAAGTTGCACTTATAAAAGTTCTTTGCTGATCTCCTTTGAATAGGAGCTTCAGTGTAGACTCAGAATAACATAAATCAGAAGATGGAATGGAAACACATTAATAATTGGTTTTATTTGGGTCCGAAGTTTGTCCTCATTATTTCTGGGCTTTTTTGAGCATTTTGTGCTTGAGCAAAAACTTCTGTCGTGCATGAAAGAAGAGACAGCAAAAGAAACAAATCCGTTAGTTTGATCATCATTTTGAAAAAATGATGGTGAGAGAGAAACATTAAAGAAATCACACAGCTGGCCCTTAGTGGTTTTTTTCTCCATTGTGGTGCAGGGGTACTGGCGTGCACCAGGTGTGTGCATCGAATGCACAGCCTGTGCAGCCATGCTTGTGGCTCCTTGATGCTGAGAACTGTGTTGATGAAAAGCCTTTTCTAGCATCTTCTGCTACGTACCTATAACATTCTGTTTTCTTAAAAGACAATGTCAGACCAACAGTGAAGCATGCATTGGCATAGAGCAGTCAGTTCTTCAGAAATTCTCTCACAAGGAATACTGTGCTTCCTGAATAGCACATTCTGTATTTTCACACTTTTTGTTACCCTGCTCTTGCCCTTTCTCTGCTTCTCTCTTCAATCTCCCTCAGTGTCTCAGACTTAATGATTTGATGCCAGGATTCCTGAAAGGTTATATAAAGGTCTAGAAGGGGAGAATAAATGGCAAATAAACTGAAAAAAGGTAACAAATTTGTTCTCAAATTTACTGTGAAACTGAACTGGGTTTTTCCAGTATTGCAGAACTATTATTTTCAGTTTCAAGATTTGGCTCCTTAACCTCATCTTTGGTAACAAAAATGTGTGTGAGAATTGCATAGACTAAAATTGAAACTCTTTTCTTTCTTTTCATAGAGAAGAATAACAAAATACAAAATACTGATACTGCTTTATGAATGCAGAGAAAGGCAGTCATAAACTTTGTTTTAAAAATATTAGGTTAAAGTGGTGTCGGAAGATTTAAAAAAATCTAATTTTTTAAACTTGATGTCCAATAGTTTTTGAAGGCTGAGTGCTCACTGTACGTTTTGACTGTAATCACCTCTACATTTCCTAGTAAAAGCTTTGCAATTTAGTAGTATCTTCCACCATGAAAAGGATGGCATGAAGTTGGCTTTGGGAAGCATTTTTCTATCTAATAGAAGTCAATAAGACAATTTTTTTATGATTTAATAGTCCAGATGTTTTCTTTTTTAAGCAAAAGTCAGGGTTAGATGCAGTATGAGCCAACCTCTTTCTTCCTCTTTTCTAAAGGAGTCTTGAAAGACCAAATTCATAGTCTTTATTACTTACTTCATCTTAGCCACTTGTAAGTAGCTTCCCATTACCTCTCCTTGGGCTTTAGAACTGCATTTTAATACCTAGAGCAGATACAAAGTAAATACAAAAATTTATTAATTCTACTGATGTATTTAGAATTGACTATTACAAGAAACCTTTCCTTCTCATGTCTTAAAAACAAAGGCAGTGAAGCAGAACAGCTTGTGTCCTCACAGGCTGGTTGTGTCCTCATAGGAAGTGCATGTCAATATCAATAGAAAACAGGTTGCAGTTTTATAGAGTGGATTGGTGCACCTATTCTGTTGCTTATTCTTGTTTCTTCTTGCCAGTGTAAGAGTGAAAGACTGTGTGGGTGGGAGAGAATTTCTTTTTTCTTTAAAGTCCTACCTTAAAAGCTTCATGTTTTGTTGGCATTAACATTATGTATAACACAAAGCTTCTCAGAAACTTGTATTTAAACACAGATTTGTTAAAACTCTTCCAAAATTTTGGTTGTAATGGTTGATTCCCTCTCATTTTAGCATCTCTGCAAAAAAAGGTAAAAAACTAATCATCTTTGCACAAATATCTGTAGCATGTCAAAGGGGGAGATGTAAAATGGATATAGGACAAAATGGTTTTGGAAGAATTAGGAAGATAAGCCTGGTTTTGTTGGAAGCAAAAAAGATGGTAAATAAAACCATGGGAAACCAGCCTTAAATTCCAGGTCTTTGATGGATATTGAGTATTTTTTAATGTCTCATTTTTATTTATTAGTGGAGAAAAAAAAGTGACACGGCTGAGTGGGCTATAAGACATTGCACTCTTCCCTTTTTAGGCAATCAGACAAAAATCTGCTTCCTCCTTAGTAATACATCTGTTTAGCGATATTCTTGTTCCGGAAGGATATGTGTATTTAATTTTCACAAATTGAGAAAATGTGAACAAGCAGCTCCTCAACCTTTGCAATCAAAGCCTCACTTGGGGGATGGTGAAGAGTTTGTGGTATTGGTTGGTTGTTCAGGAGTGTCTTTCTTTACTTTTAATGAGTGCACAGAGGGCCTTGCTCATTATTCTTGGGGGAATTCTGAGTGTGCCAGAGTCAAAATTCCCCCAAACTGAGTGTCCTCCCATTTGAGGCTTTCCATGGTGCAGAACAACCTTAACAGTAGATGAGTTTTTAATCTACCTGTGTCATTGGATAATGTTCTTTGTCAATAAAGATATTCTTGGGAAAAAACTATGATAAAGGTAGTCTTAATTCTCACTGCACCAGTCATCTTTTAAATTCTTTCTTATTATGATAAAATATAAAAATAAAAAACTGAAGCAGGAAGAGAATGGTAAAGTAAATTGACAAATGAATTGAAATTGAAAAAATTTCAAGAGCAAAAGAAACACTTACGGAGATTAACCAGATACAACCAAGTAACAGATGGACTGGTCTGTCTAACTGTTTGTATGGAACAGAGTGCTGGTGAATATGTAAGTGTATTTAGAGAAATATGAAGAAACTAGAGGGCTTTTTCTTTCCTTTTTGGCAGATGATCACTGTGAATGCTTCACTGTTCCCCAGTTCTATTACTAATTCTTTGATAGCAGTTGGAAACGATGGTCTTCAAGAAAGAGACAGAATGGTTCGAGCATGTATAGCCATTATCTGTGAACTAGGTAAGATAATTTTTCTTAATTAGTGTTCAGTTTTGATGTGGTTGTCATTAACAGTATTTGTTTAATAATAAATTAGATGTTGTGTTCTTATTGTCAATTCCATGGATTTTAGTAATTAGCATGATATAAACCAAAATGACTTAAAATCTATTTATGTATCATACATGAAGATTTCAGGTTTTTGTCTTTCCTTCAAGACTTGACAGTTTCTGATTTGCCTTAAAACCATTTCTGTACTGCAGTTGGTGTTTCTTTAACAGATTTGACGTAGGGAGAATTCCATACACAAGATGCTGACAAATTTAGAAGAATTCAGAGAACTACAAAATACCTTCCTTTTTAAAAATTATTGGAGTGGATACTGTAGTTATCGGGGCAGTGGTTTATACTAACTCCCTAAACTTTAATTTGGCTGCTGATTTTTGAAGTTTTTTTCAAAAATCAGTCAGTGGGAAATAACTTCAGCAGTTTGTTTTCAAGATTAAAACTTGTTTTAAAGAAGATAAATAAAATGTTACTCTTATATTTCAGTATAAATAATTTATCTATGTCAGTCCAATGAAGCATGAAAACTCTTTATGGGGAAATCCATAAACTACTATATGGAAACTTGGTTGGAATTAAGTTGGGAAATGGTCATATGCTGGATAGTGAGTGACCAGATTTTTGTGTTTGATAACTGAATCCAAAATCTCAGTTCATTGCTAGTGTCAGCCAGTTCCATTAGAAGCTTTACATGTGCCTCAGCAGTGTTCAGGATGAATAAGATACGCGTACTAAAGAGATGACAAGTTTGTCATCGCCATGAAATGTTTTATCTTCAACATTGGCCAAAATGACTTGTTTTCCTTTATCTAGCACTTCAGAATCCTGAGGTGGTGGCTCTTCGGGGTGGTTTAAGTACCATCTTGAAAAATGTGATTGATTGTCAGCTAAGCCGAATAAATGAGGCTCTGATAACTACAGTCTTGCACCTCATTAATCACCCAAAGACTCGACAGTACGTGCGAGCAGATGTAGAATTAGAGGTGAGTGCAGTTTTACTTGTTCAGTGACAGAAGTTAAACTTTAGATAATAATAAACTCATTCAAGTGTTTGATTTTTGTCTCAGATTTCCTCTGTGTTAGTGCACAGTGTCTAAAAGGTAATGTTTTAGGCTAAGAGCCCAAGATTTATAAAGCAGGAATAATGATAGTTTGGAGTGGGACTGAGGAAAGGGCAATAGTGATTTAACTGTATTTTCATGTGAAAATAACGCATGTCTTTCTTTTGTTTAGAGAATTTTAGCCCCTTACACAGATTTTCACTACAGGCATAATCCAGACACAGCAGAAGGACAACTCAAGTAAGTGTTAGTGCTGCTACTTGTGCTATCAGTTATGTTCATCGCATTGGAATTAAGCTGTATTTCCTTCCAAATACTAAGTTTCTTGAAGTTGAATATAGTAGGCCAGAGTACAGCTTCCTAAAATACTGTTAAGCATTTAAGATTTAAAAGGGCTTGCTTAGCCTGGAGAGGAGAGGTTTGGGGGACACCCTCTGCAGAATAGCAGCCTTTTTACTACCTATGAAAATGCTTTCAAGGTGATGTAGCCAGGGCCCTTCATGGTGGTGTAAGGTGGGAAGACAAGAAGCAACAGAGACAAATTGAAGCAAGAAAGATTTCAGCTTGGTAAAAGGGGCCGGGGGGGATTATTTTATGTGAGGCTGGTCAAGAGTTAGAATAGGTCGTTCAGAGAGGTCCTGCAGCCTTCATTCTTGAGAGTTTCTAACACGCAACTGGATAAAGCCTTGAGTGTTTTGCAGGTATTCCAAGGTGAATTACAAAAGCTTGTATACCTCCCACAGCTCTGGGTACTGTAAAAGGCGTGTGTACTACACACTGCATTTTTGCTGTGTTCTTGCAGAGAAGTTGAGCTCGACGACCTTTAAAGGTGCCTTCCAACCCAAACCATGCTATGATTCTATAATGTGGCCTAGTCTGATAACTGGTGACTTTTCGTGCAGTAATTTGGACTAGAGAGAGGTCTCCTGATACGGCTTCCAGCTTGAATTATTAAGGGTTTTTTAATTATCAAATAGCATGAGATGTTTAGGTATTGGTAACTGAATAAAATCTTTACTTTTTTGCTGTAGACTTAGTGTCAGTGGAGGTGCAGAGTGATTCATCTGACCCCTATAGGTGTTTACTTCTTGATGTTATCCTTCTCCTGTGGAAACTCCCCTGGAAGAGGAAAAGTAACCATACTTAAAAATTCTGAACTTTTTCTGTGTATATATACATTGTGTAAATACATCTGCATACATAAAATATTTCTATTACTCTGGATTTTGTCCCCCATCTAAAATCTCAGTTAACTACCTTTTACAATTACAGTGGTAGTAATAGTGTTTGTTTGATAATTATTACCTGCATCGTGACATTTGTTGTTTTAATGGCAGAGAGGACAGAGAAGCACGATTCCTGGCTAGTAAAATGGGAATAGTGGCAGCATTTCGATCATGGGCAGGTAAGATTTGTTTATTTGTTTGAAACTGGATAATTGGAAGCGTGATTTTACTTCCTAGTATAAATGGCACAGGATCTGTCTCATTTGACATGTCCGATTTCTATCAATACCTTCCTACAATGCTACTTAATACGTGTTTTGATACTGTAAAATTGGAGGACGCATACCTAGTTTTCTTAGACTCCTGACAAGGCACAGCTTATCCCCTCCCTGTGTAAAATGCCTTATAAACTACATCTTGATTGTCGTTCTTGGAGTCTAATGGGTGAAAGGATATTTAAAATAACATTGTATCATAAGAATTTGCCTTTGTGGTGGTTCTGCCATAAATGAAATCTTTTTGTCTGTGTTAAGAGATTTGGCAAATAGTTTCATGAGCACCCACTTCTACCAGCTGCCATAGCTGAAGAGAACTTGCAAATGGACATTGTTTGCAATTTTTCATGTGGAAGACATTTCTAAATGAAAAAAGTAGCTTTTTTCATTTTACTAAATCCTTTCTCTGCATTATTACAATATGTAAGATGAAGGTTCTGCCTTGGGGACTGCTTTTTCTTTTAGTCAAGACACTGTCTGGCAAATTTAAATCAGTTAATATAAACATTTACCAAAATTTTGAGTGGAATTTTTCCAGGCTATACTTAGGCTGTTTTGTGACACTACTTGTGTTATTTTTTAAGTTCTGAAAATGATCACTAACCTAATTTTAATGCCCGGGTATCCTTCAAGTTTCTTGTGTGCTCTCACATGCTTGGAGAGGAAGCACGTGACAGCTTTGAAACTTCCAGAAAATAGTTTCTGATAGGTGTGTTACTGCATCTTCCTACACTGAGGCACTTAGATCTAACAGCTGTTAGAATTCACCTGAGACATAAAGGAAATGAATAATTTATTAGGTTAAGGTACAGCTTTTGCTTGAAATTCCTCACAGTTCTTCTAAGATCATGAAAACCTTTCAGGCTGAAGAGTTACTTGTTATAGACAATTCTGTCTTTTTGTCATTTCTTCCATGCATATGTTGTTCTCACACTTATGTATTGTTCGCAGTAGGAAGGACAAAAATAGCAATATTTTTAATGAGGATATGAAGTTTTGTGATTAGGAAGTTTTATTAAATACTGTTGATTGGGAAGGAGATGATATTATAAGCATGAAAATGTTTATGATTAGTAATTTTTTTCATGTGTACTTGTTTTCAAACTGAAAATCTAATTTAGCAATGTGTCTATTGTCCTTTCTTTCACTGATGAGGGAATATTATTATACATTTAATGTTTTCTAGGTATTATCAGCCTGTGCAAACCTGGAAATTCTGGAATTCAGTCTCTTATTGGGGTACTCTGTATACCAAATATGGAAATACGGGTAAGTGGTGAATATTTAGTACTGATGTAGGAATAATATTTGATATTTTATTTTTTCTTAACCTTTTAACAATTTAGTGGTTTAAGCACAGACACCAATTATGAGACAACTATCCTTGAGTTTATTTAACCCCCAAGTTCAAGTCTGTAATTCTGTTATAAAATTCCTGTGAAATTGGGAAGCATACCATGTATGTGTGACAGAATGGAGGAGATTAGGTATGTAAATTAATTTTTACTCTGTTCACAAATCAAAGGATGTTTACAGTAGCTGCAGTTGCAAGTTTAAATCATAATAGTCAGAGTTTAATTCCAGGTAAATAAAAACCTTTCTTCACAAATTAAACTTACTAAACAAAAGTTGATGGTGCCAGATGTAACCGTTCTAAAAATCTGCAATCCAAGTAGCCTGAAGTGCTAGAGAATTCGTAGTGACAATAAGGGACAGTTCAAAAGTAAGAAAGCCACATTCCCCATCCTTTCTTCTCCAGTTATTTCAGTTTGTGAAAGAAACAGTGCAACAAATGCACCAGTGTTAGCACTGTAGAAGTCTCAAGTTCAGTATTAATAGTGGAAAAAAAGGACAATTTTGTAAATTTGTAAAATTCTTGTTGTGTTATGTTTTCTTTGGTAGCGTGGCCTGCTTGAAGTTCTCTACGATATATTTCGCCTTCCTCTTCCTGTTATTGCAGAAGAATTTATTGAGGCACTTCTCAGTGTAGGTAAGTACTTTAAAAGTTCACATAAGAGTTCTGTTAAGCTCCTGTATAAATTTGAAACCTTTTCTGTCTCCTATGTATTATAAATTGCCTTAGTATTAATTGTTTTATCACTGAATTTATTGGGTGCTCTGAAGTCCCGTTTAAAATTCTTTATCACCTTTTAAGTGTTCTAAGTTTGATGAAAGATCGGCATAGTTAAGCATTAACACAAAAGACTGTAAGGTCAGCACTACAAATTAGACTTCTTTGAACTGTTTGGAGTGTTCAGAATTGTAGATGTGTTAGTGAATACTACAGAAAAGTTATTAGTCAATCTTTTCTGTATATTGTCTGTTAGCTGTCTGCGCTGGCCTTAGACTTCTGCTTTTTTGAGGGCAAGTGAGTATTTTTTCACGTTTTTAAGTTTAACCAAGTAAGTATTTTAACTTTAGAATTACTCCTTTGTAAACCCAAGAGCATTCTATGCTTTTTTAATTTATAAGTAAATAAATCATTCTTTGTTGCAAACTTGCTACTTCTATATATGGACACACCTTGTAACATATTAGGTGCTTATGGTGTTTTCTGTTAAACACATTAAATGTGTTTATGGATTGGAAATGTCACTGGTTTTGTTGACACTTAGATACAATCTTTGTCCTAGCTTTCAAGGTACCCTTGCTTTGTTCAGGAGTGTGGTTTGCATGACTTGTTAAGAGGTCCCTTCTGACAAAATTTTCTGTAATTTGAAACCACCTGAAATAATATTTGCGGGCAAGGATTATTATTTACCTACTGACCACCTTCAAAATAATACTGTGAAAGCCAGTGTTATAATTACCATTGTCCATATTTTCTTGTTCTAGATCCAGGCAGGTTTCAAGACTGCTGGAGACTTTCTGATGGCTTTGTAGCTGCTGAGGCTAAAACTGTTCTACCCCATCGAGCCAGATCAAGGTGGGGATTTAATGACCTTCGTCTAAACCCTTTTTCTTGTTTTGTTTTGTGGCAGTGTGGATGAAACAGTTCTTGTTTTCTTGCAGGAACAATAAGAAATGTACTTTCTAAATTGTTTCCATACTTCTTTTCTCCTTAGGCCTGATCTCATGGATAATTACTTGGCTTTAGTGCTTTCTGCTTTTATTACCAATGGACTTCTAGAGGTAACTAATGACTTCCAGTTTCAATAGATGCTTGTTACTTTTTTTCCTACAAGAGTTCAAGTAAGATGTTATACATTAAATGTTGTAATAATATTTTTCCTTTTGAAGGGTCTGGTTGAAGTGATCACAAGTAGCGATGACCATGTGTCTGTCAGAGCAACTATCCTTCTGGGAGAACTTTTGCACATGGTAAATACCACTTTTTGTAACTACTTGTAAATAGATATTTGCTATTATAGCATTTAATTTGTATTCCAAGCTTGAAACATGTAGTTTTTGTCTGAATAGTGGATTAATTTAACATTACATCTTCTGGCACTTCATATATTAAAGCCAGTATTAATCAATAGGAAGACTGCTTGGAAAGCATTGAAGGTGCTAGGGGTTCTATTCCAAGGTTATCTGCAGCTCTGACTCTCACCAGGACACTTTCTTGCCATTGTAGGAGTTTTATTTTTAAGCTGGAATCCTGCAAACATACCCGCCAGTAACTGTGTTTGGGGAAAAGGACCATAGCTAATTTTTGCTTTTCTTAGTATGATAGTCAGTAGGCCTCCAACAGTGTGTTTAGCTTTCTGCTTCACTGGGCAGACAGATGAACTTTTTCCAGATTCAGTTGGATGTGGTTTTGGTACTTGACGATACTCATTTAGGCAACTTCATCTTGATGTAGTGCTCCTACTACAGGGAAACTTCAGCTTCATTCCACTTCTGTTGACCTAAGATAGCTTTTGCAGTACCTTCTCTCTCTTAAACTAATCTTGTACTGAGATGATGATACTGTTTTCATAAACACTCCAGTGCATTTCAGCCTTTGCTTTTTATAATATTATATGCTATTTTTCTGGTTTCCTGAACACTTGTGAGTGACAGTGATTGTTGACTCACATTGGAGTATGCTGTAAAGCATAGGTATTTTTTTATTTTCTGAAGAGATGATCTGTTAATCAGATACAACTACTATTTATCAAAACCTGAAAAAAATACTTGTATTTTTTATTCAGTGTTTGGAAATGTAAGTAATTTCTTCATCCATCTTGCTTTTAGTTTCCAAAAATATTTGCAGAACTACCTATGTTTATTAAAAGCAGCTAAATGTCTAATAACGTAGAAAGTTATATTAATTAATCAGAGTTTTTTTATGCAGCAAAGTTTTAGTAGAAATCATCAGCTTTAACAGGTTTTCTGATTTTAGGGTTTTTTAGCAGTTTTATGTGCATGGCATAAGCATATCTGATGCTTTGCAAGTTTTTGCTTGTTACCACTTAAACTCCAGTGCAAACAATATCGATTATAGCATTCTGAAATCTGAAATTCTTTCAAGTTACTTTCTAGTGTAATTCCGGTTGGTTAGTTAGATCACAAATTCAAAATGGTGTGTGTAATTACACTCTGACATTAAGCAAAAGGTAGTTTTATTGTCATAAATTTGTGAAAATCTTGTGAAAAGTGGTAGATTCTTTAAATGTTGATCCTAAAAAGATGGATGAAATTGTTGTACTAAGTTATTCTAACTGGTCTTCTGTTGGGTTTTTTTGTAGGCAAACACAATTCTTCCTCATTCTCATAGCCATCACTTGCACTGCTTACCAACACTGATGAATATGGCAGCATCCTTTGACATCATGAAAGAGAAAAGACTGTAAGAATTCTGTGTTACATTTAAAAGCATAAAGCTCTGTTACAAAATGCCATCTTCTGGGTACTTCACACAATTTAAACCTCCTAATGGAAGAAATCAAACAATTTCATAATTCACATGTCTTTAATATGTATTTCTTCAATTCTGTGTTCTTAGTTGCTTTTCTTTGTAGAAGACAAATTGAGTGTGTTGAGGTTTTTTTCATAAGAAATGTATTTGTTAATTACTCTTGCCATTTCTGATCTGTCTTGTCAGATTAGTATTCTGAAAAATGTATCATAATGTTCTGTCTTTCCTTGTGTTGTCAGTGATAAAGAACAGCATTTTTCCAAACTGCAACTGTGAAATAAATAATGCTGCATGTAGAGTGCTTCCTAAAAGTGTAGTACTCTTCTGGTTTTTAGTTTCGAAGGTTTCATGTATGTCAGTAGAAGATTTTGATACTCAATGACACTGTTAGTTTTCATAAAAGGCATATCTGAAATTTCAGGAGAGGATATTTCATATTTTATATATGGCCTAAGTGGTGGGATGAAAGGAGGGATAAAGAGCAGAAGGGAGATGCTTGTGGATTACCTGCAATTGTTTTGCTTTTTGGCATTTCTGGACATACCTGTTAGAGTAGTAAGAATTCCCATTTCTGTTGAAAGAAAGTGATTCTTTAGAAGTAGTATTTTTTATTTGGGGATCTTGGCATTGGTCAACACTCTACACTGTTTTATAGTCTGAAAAACTGTGATCTGTGTTACAGATTAAATTTAAATAATTTAGCTAAGTGACCAAATCAAAAGGTATTTGTTTGAAAATAAAATAAAAGAACTGTCCTACACTATTAGAATTTTTGCTTATAGGGAAGAAAGATAAACTTAACTCCCCATTTTTAGATTTCCTTATTTTTATTTGCTCTGTAGGTGGGGTTTTTTGCTGCTACCACTGTTTTGTAATTAACTGGTTTTGCCCTTGTTGGCTGTCATTTATGTAACTCCCTATCTTTTCCTAGAAACCTTACATGCTGTTGCTGAACTGTTTAGATATAAAAACAGGAAGTGTACTATTGATACTCCTGCCCTTGCAGGGAAGCAGCGGGTATGAGAATGTATGAGATTGATTACTATAAGTTGATTACTTGATTACTATTAGTTGAAGCTAGCTCCCTGAACTTCCAACTTCACTACAGGATGTTGATCTACTGTTGCATCTCCCAATGGAATTCAACTTTAAACTTTACAATATCCTCTCTGAACTGTGACAGACACCACTAATTGCTGAGTAGAAGAAAAGTTATCAGTAACGATAATACTTCAGTGCTAGGAACTCTTTAAAAGATACTTTTCTGTACAATTTCAATATGAGTCTGAGTCTTGTGAATGTATAAAAACATGTCTTAAGAAAATAATTTTCTTCCTATGTGCTTCAGAATTGTTGGTCAGAGCTTTCTTGAGCTGTTCACTCAGGAGCTAGTGGTCCTCTTTAGTCTGATAACAACTGCCAAATACTAATTATAATTTTTTTTTTTCTATTAGGCGAGCAAGTGCAGCACTCAACTGCTTAAAACGTTTTCATGAGATGAAGAAAAGAGGCCCTAAACCTTACAGCCTCCATTTAGATCACATTATTCAGAAAGCAATCTCAACACACCAAAAAAGGGATCAGTACCGTGTGCAGAAAGACATCTTTATTTTAAAGGTATTACGATAATTCCTTTTTCAAACCTGAATTTGGCATTGTATTTTGGAGACTTGGGTCCTGCCCCCCCAAGCTTCACTCATGTAATTCAGAGTAATTTGTGTGATTCTTTTTAGTACTTTTTTATCTCATTTGTCTTGCAGGCACTTTTGGATACTAAACTGCATTTCTAGAAATTGAGGAATTAAATGCCAATGATTTTTAATGCTTTATGTGACCAGTTGTGATCTCTTACTTTTAGATTCTTAATGCTGTACTATAACTATGCAATTTACCTTCAAATGTACATTACTGTGAAACACAGCCCTTTCAATGATTTTTACATGAGCGGTAAGTGTATCATGTGGCAAGACTGAAAAAGATGATGCAGGGAAACCTATTGTATTTTTCCATGTCTGTATTCCAGGATACAGAAGAAGCACTCATCATGAATCTTCGAGACAGCCAAGTTCTCAATCACAAAGAGAACCTTGACTGGAATTGGAATCTAATAGGGACCATACTGAAGGTGAGCTTACAAAGGCTGTGATAATATGTTGAAGAAATTGTTTGGGGAAGAAGTCTGTTTCAGATGTGAGCTTTGACTTTCTAATATTAATTCCACAGTACATCTAATAATTTGTTTTATTTCAGGAAATTAGAATCTCCTGGGTTTAGTCAGTGCTGATGTAGTCTCTTTGTATACAGCCCTTAAACTATATTCAAAAACACACTACAGTTAAATTCACAGTTTTCCTCAGAAGCATGTATTAAATGTTATATGTCTTTAGTTGTATAGAAATCAGTTTCACAGAATTAGGTATATTGTCTTTAAAGCTGCTAATACTTCAAACTGCAGAGGGATACTGCTATGTTCAGATTCATAGCAGATTTTCTTTAAGTAAAGTGAGCTGAAGGTTATAGTAAGAGATGGGTTCTAGATCAAACTTCAGATGCTTAGACTGAACTACATATGGAAACATCACTGAATGTTTTGAACTAATGCAAATACTTCTGTAGCATTGATTTCATTACAGAATTAATTTATTTTTACAACATAAAGGGAATACCTAATGGGGTGAGGGGCATTATTTTAAATATATTTAAAGATATTAAATATATTTAATGCACAGATTTTAAGATACTACCTCTTTTTGTAAGCAGAAAATATACTTTGTTTGACTAATAAAACTTTCTGAGTACTTAGTATAGTCTTCAAATCAAAATTGCTCCAAAATGTCATTCTGTGCATCAAAGCCATCCTTCAGTTGAGTAGCATTCTCTTACTGTCTTCTTTGCTGTGTTGTTACAAAGATGGTGAAAGTACAAAAAAGGATTAATGGTGACAATCATAATCAAGACTATGTTGTTTTTTAAAAAAAAAAAAGAAACTAAATATTTCTGTGCCTTTTTTTCAGGGACCGATAAAGTTGAAAGAGCAAGAATCTGTCTGGTATAAAGACCTGAATATGTATATGACAGTAGCTTTGCTCCACCAGAGCACTGTTTACAGAATTTTTTACTGCAATTATAAGATTTACTGGGTTACTAGATAACTATTATTAGTCACAGATGCTTTTACCTTTGATTTTTAATTCAGTATTAAAGATATTATCAGAATACTGTTTTTCAGAATCTCACTGTTAATTAACCTCTGTAGTATTTTGACAGTGGAAGCCCTATGTAGTTGACCACTAATGTGTTTTGGGTTTTATTAAACTGGAATTTATGTCAAACAGCCAGTTTCTCTGCCATCTCAGACCTCCCCAAAAATACATTTTCCAGTGCCCTGTCAAAGAGTTCCTAATGTCTGAAAATTGGGGACTTCTTCCTGAATGAGAAGTGTGTGTGTTTTCTGGCCTACTTCTAACCATTTCTGTTTCTGTTAAACTGTGTAACACCAGCATAAATTGAGATGATGTTACCAGAGCGGTTGTCTTTAGTCCTCTAATGAGCAGGATCCAGATTCCAGTGTCTGAAATTTATGTCATGTGGCTACTCACCTCCCCCTTGTCTGTTGCAGCCTTGTATCTGTGGAGCATCAGCTCTCTAACCACCTCATCGTGTGCATCTCAGGTGGTGCCTTACTGCCTTTTTCACTTGCTCAGCTTGATGTCTAAGCTGCTAAAAGAGCAGCAAAAGTGTCAGCCTCATCTGTATCTGGCGCTGTTACTGGTGTAGTCAATTTTACTAATCATTAACGAGTGCACTGTGTGTCTTAATACTGGAATACTAATTGGAAATGTAGAACTGTGTCACATGGATAGGAAAGAAGAGTGTTTGATGCACTTTTTTTCCGTTCCTGACAAGAAGATATTCACTAGTAGCAACAGAAAGAAATCTGAAACCGTAGAGAAAACAGAGGGCTGTAAAAACAGAGTAAAATGTAATGGGAGGAAAGAATAGGTCCTGAAGAGGGGACATTCATGTGGTTCACGTTTTTCATATGGTCATTCTTAATACATCTTAAGAAGTGTCAACAGGGGAGTTTAAATACTGTTTTAATAAGCACTGTTTAAGTGATCTGTAACAGAATAATGATTCCTTTTAAACCAAATCTGATAAATATTCAAAACAGCAACCAACAATTATTTCCCTGTTATGCATATCTTTTTTTTTTGTTATTTGCAGAAAAGAAACTGAGCAAAATTGTTTATTTTTCATCAGCTTCGCATAGTTTTTTTGTTTTCATTAGAATTGTGGCCTTGTACATGTAGCATGTGACCAACATTCCCTGTCCTCTAGAAAAAAATTGAACCATTCTTGAAGCAGGAAGTGTGGGCTTTTCAATAAGATAAAGTCTTTCTTAAGATATAACATTAGGTGCAAGAAAACTTTCTAATTATTAGGTAAATACAACTGATAGAAATAAGTGAATTTTAGTGACTAATCAAGGACTGATGTTCAAGTTTTGTATAACGCTATATTTGCTGTTTTTTCTAGTGGCCAAATATAAATCTAAGGAACTACAAAGATGAACAGTTGCACAGGTATGTAAAAATTATGTAGACTTTCTTCGAAGAAAGAAATTTGGAAAAACTGGTTTTTACTATTGCAATAAAATATTCTTTAGATGTATCACATTTCTAAAATGTGTAGATAAGCAGTTAAGGTGTAAATTTGGATAATTAAGTTGCAATATTTACTTTAAATGAACTGTTTGAGCTTTAAAGGTGTTTAAGCTTCTTTTCTATGCACAGATGCTTTATGCATTTAGTCCCTTACAAATCATACTACCTTTGCAAATGCTCAATTTAATTTTAAACCTTAGAAGTGTTACTACTTGATAAGCAGTAGTGTTCTATGTCAGAGCTTGGAAAGTTTTTACAGAGTTAAGTCTACAGTTGTACAGTTTTATAACTACAGCTTTCATCAAAAACCAAGAGGAAATTATTTCTAGTTAGTGTTAATGGCAAGAGAAGCATGTGTAATTTGTGACACTGAACCGTGCCGTAAATCAAGTCCCTCCTGATGGGAGAGAATTTGCTGAAAGTCCTTGCAAGGAGTTTCAAAGATAAGCCAAGACTTCTCCTTGACTTTCAATGCTTCCAGATAGTTGTTTATTAAGTCTTATCAGAGGAACAGAGCCACTAGCATGACCCAGGTGCAGCATAGAAGACAGAAAAGCAGGAGTGAGACTAATTATCAAGATTTACACAGCCTTTTAAAGATATTTTAACCAATAGTTACTAAAAACATACATTATTTTCACTTTCCTACCAATTATTCAGTAACACGACTAGGAACTGCGGAATTCTCCATCCAGTCAATCCAAACTACTTTTACTGCAGAATATGGAGTAGAAGAAGGAGAAGAAGGTTTAGAGAACAACAACAATCCTCCATTTTGATATTTTTTGCTGTTATCTATTTACTACAAAGAGAAGCCCAAAACCTCTAAATTTTTCACCCTGTGGCAATCTTACATAGTAGTCTATCACCTAATTCACACCACTGTATTTTCTAGTTCTTGTCTGTTGGTAATTTTTTCCAAGGTTTGAAGCTAAAACAGTGTTGTTCAGGGGGGTAAGAACCCTTAAAAACAGGCAGAGAAATATTCTTGGCACTCTGGGTTCCTACAATTTGGAAAAAAAAAAACAGTGAACCAAACAAAAAACCCCCAGTACAGCTCTTGTTCCTTTCATATCTGTTGCCAATAAGGCATTTTTACTCCTTTAGTGCCTGTGTGGTTATAGTGTTACTAATTAGTTCTTGGATGTTCCTTTTAATGTGTGTTTCAGAAAAAGATTACATTATTTTGAAGAATAGGTCTGTATTTGTGGGCATGAAAAGGTACTTCCTGAATTCGGGGAAAATCCAGAAGATAGAATATATGCTGAAAGGCTTGTGTGGCTCTATTCTAAATTTTTACCAAGGAGTAGTCAGGGTGCTTTTATGAAGTATTTACAGCATAAGCAGTAGTCCCATTGTTATCATAGCCATAATTTAATTTTGTGTCTGTATTTTTTCCCGGTTTTCCTGAAATACTTACTGCCAATCTGTACTTTGGGGTAAAGGATTATTTTCCAAATCTGGTGGTTTATAACATTGCTTCTCTAAAGCAGTGTCTTCAGTCCTGACTGTGACACCAACACGCACTCCTCAACCTACCTGTGTGGGACAGTGTTCCTGTTCCATGGTTTTGTGCTGCACTCAAGCATTATTAAGTGCCTAAATAATTTAATTCCAAATAAATTGGGAAAATCTAGAATTGAATTGGTGTGATGCTTCTATAGTTCATTGATCCTTTCTTCAGAATTGGGAACTTAATAGCTTTAAAATGCTGTTACTCCTGTTTAGTTAGAAGTCATTAAGCCCCAAATCTCTCTGGTTTCACTGCTAATGATAAAAAATTTTCATCCCCTTTGCTTTTCAAGTGTAAATTACATTGATTTCTCCTTCTGTAAGTTGATCCTTTTTTTTGTGTTAGTGTTGTGATGATCTTACAGCTGTTACAATGAAATTCCAGATATTTTTATAAGGATTTCTTCATTTCCTAGAGATACAGTTAATGCAATGTGTGTATACACACGAGATCATAGAATCGTGAAAAAGACCTCAAAGATCATTGAGTCCAACTGTTCACTGCTAAAGAATGTTTCCAAGTGCCATGTCTGTATGTCGTTTAAATCCCTCCAGGAGTGGTGACTCCCAACAGCTCCTTCAGGCAGTTCTTTTAGTCCAGAAATTTTTCCTAATATCCAATCTAAACTTCCTTGGGGGCAATTTGAGGCCTTCTCCTCTCATTCTGTCACTTGTTACCTGGGAGGAGAGACCACCCCCACCTGGCTACAGCCTCCTGTCAGGGAGTTGTAAAGAGCCCTAAGGTCTTCCCTAAGCCTCCCTTTTTCCAGGGTAAACACCTCCAGTTCCCTCAGCTGCTCCTTGGACTTGTGCCCCAGAACCTTCCCCAGCTCTGTTGATCTTCTCTGGACTCACTTCAGCTCCTCAATGTCCTTCTTGTAGTGAGGGGCCAAGGGTTCCAAAACTGAACACGCGCGCATCGATATATACACATGCATGCTTAAATATATTCATAGATATATAAATTTATAAATTTATATGTCAATATGTATTTATTGCTAGTAACCCAGAATAAAATACATTTCATTTGACAAAACTTAATTAAGCCCTCAGGTTTCCTTTATATTTGGTCCTGTGTTTGGAGTTAGAGATAGTGGATTACTCTGACTTTTTCAAATACAAGTGCAGTTCTGTAATTAAGTTTTCTTAATGCCTGACATATCTACCTTCTCTTGGAACATTCTGTGTTATTTTAAAGCACAAATGTGTGTTTATTTTTTGATGAGGAATTCGTGAGAGGAGGATCTTTGCTGAAGACTTACTGCTGTGATGAAAAACTCAAGCTACATTGTTTACTGTGATTTTTAAAAGTCTTGAGAGTGTGTTTGCAATCACTGTGTTATGCTTCAGAAATGGTTAAGTGAGGTGATTGGAAGTACTGTTGCTGAATTAATGAGACTTTTTCCTGGCAGAATGCGAAAATGTGTTTTTCACAGTAGCAGTAACTATAATAGCTGAAGAAAACTCAGGTCACAAGATTCTTTTTTAAGCTCTTTGTTAGTTTACATAATACAGTCTTTGAAACTTGCCACAGGATAAATTACAGCAGAATAAATTATGAGAATTAGAAGGAAGCTATGGCTTCTGAGGGCATAGAGATTTTAAGTTCCTTTGCTTGTATTAAGTCATGGTATAGAAAACCCTTTATAGCACATAATACAGCAGCATCTCTGGAATTGTGGCTGGATATCCTCACTGTTACCTGCTACTCTTTTGATAAATTTTTAAAACTTACTGCCAAGAAACCAATTCAAGTATAACCCATTTTTTCTACTAACATAATTTTGTATTGTGAGATTGTCCTTGTACTGAATAACAGCCAATTCTATTTTACTTTCTCTAGGTTTGTAAGGAGATTGCTGTATTTTTACAAGCCTAGCAGTAAACTCTATGCTAACCTGGATCTGGACTATGCCAAGGCGAAGCAGCTCACTGTTGTGGGTTGTCAGTTTACTGAATTTCTTCTTGAATCAGAGGAGGTAAGAAGTTTCCAGCTACAAGACTGGAAGTAGAATGAGTGCTCTTGCTGAATGCCACTTGGAAAAACCTTAATTTTTGGTAAAGACGTCTGAGATTTTGGATGTTAAATCTAAAATGATCAGTGTAATTAAGAAATACAATGTGAAATATTGAGGAAGATGACTATGTTTATGTAGAAGTTTTAGTAAATACAGCTTTGTTAAATGCAACTTAGAGTTAGAAGGGATTTTTTTATTATGCTGTGTATAACCTTCCTTTTCTAACTCCTTGCTTCTTTTGTGCTAAAGACTTCTATGCCTCAGGTCAGAGGAAAATGTCATTGAATAATACTTCTCCCTTTTCCTGGAAAGAAAGAATTAGTCCTAAGATGTCTCCATGCTTAGCTTTTTTTATTTCTCTTGAAACTTTTTCTTAATCTGAATTGTTTTCAAGTCTGCATTTCTGGTTTGTATCCATGTTGTATTCGTACATTTTAAGAAATTTAAAGTAATGAGTTCCAGTAAAGAAGAGACACATTTCTATTGGTAACAGACACTATTCCTTTTTATTTTGTTAGGATGGACAAGGTTACCTGGAGGAATTGGTTAAAGATATTGTACTTTGGCTCAACTCTTCATCAGGCATGAAACCTGAACGTAGCCTTCAAAATAATGGGTTACTAAACACCCTTAGCCAGCACTACTTCCTGTTTTTTGGTACTTTATCTTGTCACCCTCATGGAGTGAAAATGCTTGAAAAATGTAATGTGTTTCAGTGGTGAGTGCTTTTATTCAGTTTGAATTGTACTTGCAGTGTAATAGTTATGCAAATTTTAAACTGTGCGTGAGGGCCATCATCTTTTGAAAAGCTGAAAACTTTAAGGTTGTTTTGGTGTAGTTACAGGTAAAGATTCCCATTTTTTTCTAAGAAAAGGTCTTTTAGTCTGTCATTACTAAGCAGACAGAGGTGATTCCATAAGCATTAACAGCTTACTTTTTCCTATCCACACCTGTGTGACAGAGGTGAGTATCAGGAAGGATTATAGTGTACTGAAAGATACAGAATGGGGAAATAGAAAAACAAAACTCAAAACACACAAACTATGGAAAAATGGCAGATACCATACTGTTTGTGAAATGTTGATGTATATTGCACTTAAAATTTCAGTCCAGTGTATTTGAGTAAAGTTCTGAAGCTCAAAATTTTGTTCAGCTTCATGGGAATAAATTCGCTGGTGACTAGTACTAGTTTATTGACATACAGTAAACTTAAAGCAAAAATGCAAGTCTTTTGATGTACTCATTTTTCGCTTGTTGATTTTGTTGATTTTTAGAAAGCAAGCTTTTTACTAGCTTCAGAAAACTTGATGTACAGTAAAATCTAGGCAGTTAATAGGATTAACTTTATGGCAGTGTTTAACAAAAAAGAATTGTTCACAAAGCTTCATGAGCATTAGTTTTTATACTTATAATCACTATATGCTGACAAAATTTTTACAGAGCTGTTATAAAAGGTGTTAGTTTGGGGTTTTCCCCTTGCAGTTCAGTGCATTATTTCATCCCTATTATCCTATCCTATGTACAGTTATAACAATTTAAAATTACTCAAATTCATATGAGAACATACTTTGTATTCTGCATTTATAGTAATAAAAGTATAATTCAAAGTAATTAAGTTTAAATTAGTGATGGTTCAAGTGGGTTCAAATACTAATTTTATTTTCTTCTTCCTCCCCTTCCATGCCTCCAGTCTTCTTAATCTTTGTTCTTTGAAGAACCAAGATCACTTGTTAAAATTGACTGTTTCTAGTCTGGATTATAGCAGAGATGGATTGGCAAGAGTCATCCTTTCTAAAATCCTGACAGCAGCCACTGATGTAAGTTCAGTTCAACTTATGTTCCTTTGTTATTGCCCTCTATACGTTTGTTTTATTATTCAAGGTGCATGACTTTATTTTTAAGTTGTTATGTATGAAAAGAGTTCTTATTTTTTATTCAGAGAAATGAAATTCCTGCAAGTGTAGCTTTTGAATTTGTTGTGAACTTCATACCTTGTATTGTATTTGTGCTCAAGAAATTAAGTCCTTCAAATAGAGCTTCTCTGACATATGATGGGAGCTAAAGTCTTGATATGTATAAACTAAGTGTAATGTGCAGGTCAGTGGCAACTTAAATCAATTGTGAAGGCATTGTTATCAGAAACAGAAATCTGTATTTCTAGCAGCACTAAGCATGTTAACCTCCTGGTAGTAGATAACTGTTTTGATAATAATTGAGGTTACTCAGTGTGTTGGAACTAAGTAGATGCTCTAGCTGCTGGAATGGGGGGTTGGTTCAGAAATAGGCATTGGGATTTGTTCTTCTGAATCAAAGAAGGTGAGTAAGGATAAAATACAGAGTTATGTGGACTTGGGAGAGGAAACTCCTTACTTTAAAGGTAATGTTAGTAGACAAGCAAGCACTGATGTCAGGGAGACAGATGACAATTAAGTTGAAATATAACTAGGAAAGAATGTTCATTACTTCAAATGAAGTTGTTTCTGTTGTCTGAACAGACAGAATGTGTTCTTGAGTAGATACAAGAGAGAAAAATGTAGACACTAGCTTTAAATGTCTGACTGTATTTTGAAAGAGGACATAAATTGAGGATATTTCTCTGAGACTGTCGAAGATACAATTTTTCTTATGGATAAAGAGTGGAGTCTGAAAGTAATGAAGATAGTTGAGGTTGAAAGAATGACTCATTGAAAGAAGATGAAGCTCCCTACTGACTATAATTTTTTTAGTTGGCTTCTAAATTCTCTTCAAAAGATACAATAATGTAATAATAAGAGATATGGGATTGGACACTTATGGTGACCAATTTAGTTGTGATCTTAGATTCAATTTTCCCATTTGCTAAGATAGAAATAGCTCTCTAATAAACTGTAATCTTAATAGATAAGGTGTGTATCAGAGTTGCTTGCTGCAAAATACAGTAATTGAAAGGTATTTTTAGAAGTTATGTATCATTAACTGTATTAGTTATTTTTCTTCCATTCAAGAAAACATTTTCCTTACTTTGCAGAGCTGCAGGTTGTATGCAACAAAACACTTACGAGTGTTGCTGAGAGCTAATGTAGAGTTCTTCAGCAACTGGGGGATTGAGTTACTGGTGACCCAGTTACATGATAAAAATAAAACTATTTCTTCTGAGGCACTTGATATTCTAGATGAGGCGTGTGAAGACAAGGTGAGCATCCCTTCTCTTTTTAACCTCTTTCTGGTATGCTGCTCTTAAGCTCTTCCCCACTCCTTTCCCTAGCAGCAAAGTACAAATACACAAGAAGCTACTCATGGTTTCCTTTCTTGATCGTCATGAAACTACTGGAGTGTTACAGACAAGGAAACATAGACTTCTGGATTATGCCTGTATTTAAATATGAATTGCAACTAATTCAGCTATTTTGTTCATTATACTTTTTGTGAAGTAGTTTATATTTAATGACAGAAGGTACCTAAAATTGATAATATTAGGATTAAGTTGGCATTTGATAATTCTTATTGTGAAAAACGTGCTGGTTCATTGCAAGTAGAGTGTTGTAGTTATTGCAGTTTTCAGAATTATGTAGTGCTCAAATACTGTTTATGTGTTCTTAATTATTTTAGGCTAATCTTCATGCCCTTATCCAAATGAAACCAGCTCTTTCTCATCTTGGAGACAAGGGTTTGCTTCTACTCCTAAGGTAAATGTTGAATATGCTGTTGGACTTCACACTGTGGAAACAAATAAGTGTTCTTTTTATTCAAATTCTGTGAATTGTTTAAATTACAATGTTAACTGTCTGGTGGTTTTTTACAGATTTCTGTCCATCCCAAAGGGGTTTTCATATCTAAATGAAAGAGGTTATGTAACAAAACAGATGGAAAAGTGGCAAAAGGTAATGATAAGAAGAAAATGTTTGCTTGATACTAGGAGGAACGGTGTGAATATGTGGGTTTAGAACAGAGATTCTTAAAAATAATTGCATATTAATGTATGTGTAAAGCTAATGCAAATACATTTATTGCATCAGTGACATAATGTTGTTGCTGGGAAAGGTCGACGGGGACTTACAGTTCCATAGCTTCTCAGTACATGTGTGCTTTTGATTTACCAAGACTTTTATATAGTTTTGATATTTCAGCAAATATTTCAGGAGTGTAGTGACTTTCTAAAATAGGTTGTTGTGGAAGGTCATTATCTAGAGAAGTGAGCAAAAGAATGCTGCTTTTCAAGATATCTGTTATCTCTGGTTGTTGGTAATTAAATGTAGAGCTCATGAGGACAGAATTGGCTTATGCTGTTAGGAAGTAAAGAGGAACACAGGACCATTAAGAAGAATTCATTATTGTCATAACTTGAATAAAACTCTTCTTACGTTATTTTGGTTTTGTAATTGATTATAAGAGATTGGTCTCATTTCTCAGTAGTAGTTTAAGTATCACTTCTCAAGGAGTACTGAAATGCATGATGGTCTATTGAAATTATTTGAGTTCATCAGAAAGAAGTATTTCTTTCTTCCTTTTTTGGACAAATTCCCTGAAAAAATTATGAAGTCAATTGCTGACTTTGCAGACTCATTATATGTGTGAAGCACATTCATTTTCATAAACCCCACCTTCAGATCATAAAAAAATTCAGTCTTTCTTAAGGAACTTTCTTCAATTTTTTCTTCCTTATAAAGTATCATGCTACAACACCATAAACCACTAAATTTACTGTGTCAACCCTCGTCTGTCGTCTTACAGGAATATAACTTAAAATATGTTGAATTGATTGAAGAACAACTCAATGAAGCACTTACAACGTACCGCAAACCTGTTGATGGGGATAACTATGTTCGTCGGAGCAACCAAAGGTAAATTTGGGAAAATCAGTTTTGAGGCACAAGCTGGTGGGACTGATCAGGAGAGCTGTGAACAGGATGTATGAGGGAAAGGGGTACCAACAGGATTTCAGTTTATTCTGCTCCTGGAGCATTACAGTACATCAGCACAGTATGAGAAACAAACTGGATGAACTGGATGCATTGCTTAGCTCTGAGAGCTTTAATATAATTTATTTCAGAGCTTTTATATAGTTAGTTTTAGAGCTTTAATAGAATTCATTTTATTAAGACTTGATGGATTGAGTCCCATGATCAGAGTGTTGGAATGGAGGGCAACAGGCTTTTCAGGAGGGATGGGCAGATGAATGTGTCACTCTGTGTAAGGAAGAGGTTTGATTATACAGCCCTTACAGTTAGTAGTGATGTGGTTGAGAACCTCTGGGTGAGGATTAAAGGAATGAAGAACAAAGGAGGTGATGTAGTGAGTGTCTGCTACTGATTGCTCAGCCAGGATGTTAGTTCTGGTGAGTCATTCTATATACAATTAGGAGAAATTTCTGGATTAGTAGCCCTTGTTCTTATGGGCTACCTGTAGAAGATTTCAACTTCCAGGCATCAACTGCAAATGTCATCATGCAGTGACAAGCAATTTTGGAAGTTCTCTATAGGAGAAAGTCTGTAGGCGATACCTTCTTTTCACAGGGACTCAGTGAGCCAACTAGGAAAGATGTCCTCCTCGACTTGCTGTTTGTGAATATAGGGCTTGTGGGAGATGTGATGGAAGGGAGTTCTCCAGGCCACAATGATCATGACATGGTTAAGGTTAAAATTTTCAATATAATGAGAAAAAGCACAGCAAAGTTGCTGCTGAGGGCTTCAGGAGAAGTAACTCGGGGAGCTGCTTTAGCAGAGTACATTTTTGAGGGCCTAGGTGTCCAGAAGTGCTGGTCCATCTTTTAGAAGCACAGGAGTAGGCAATCCCATGGTGTTGTAAGTCAGGCAAGTGGGGCAGAAGACTACCTTGGCTGAACAGGGAACTCCTCATGGAGCTCAAGAGGAAAAGGAAATTATATGATCTCTTGAAGGTCACCCTTCACAGGAAGACTATAAAACTGTGATTCACATAAGCAGGGGGAGGGCACAAAAGGCAAAGCTCATTCAAGACTGAAACTGGGCATTGTTCTGTCATACAACAAGAAAGAGGAGGTATGAAGAAAACATTGGATTGATACTTGATGAAGATGGTCACCTGACTTACAGGGATGAAGAAAAAACAGAGATTAATTAAAATTCAGTGGGTTTTTTGCCTCAGTCTTCAGCAATATTGATAGACCTTGGGCTGCTTGGTTCTCTGATCCAGAGGTCCACAAATGTGGAAACTGTGACTTTCCATTTGTGGACACTAATATTGTAAGGGACTGTCTGTATCAGCTGAATGTTCACAAGGTTGTGGGGCCTGGTTCCCACTAGGCTGAGGGACTAGTCTCACCAGTGCTAGCCCATCAGTACTGAGGGAGCTAGCAGATGTTGGGTCAGGACTCATCTCTACCAAAAGTCTTGCGAGTCTAGGGAAGTCCCTGCTGCCTGGAAGCTAGCCAGTTTATTCCAGTTCATAAGAAGTATGTAAGACCCAGAAAAGTAACCACAGTTCCTGGAAATATTATGGAGAAGACTATACTGGCAATTGTTGAAAGGCATTTAAAGAATAATGCAGTTGTCAGACACAGTTAGCATGGGTTCACAAAGGGAAGGTTTTATTTATCTAAGTTATTATCCTTCTGTGATAAGGTCACCCATCTAGTGGGTGAAGGAAAGGCAGTGGATGTAGTTTTCCTGGCAAAATTTTGGTACTGTCCTTCACAGTGTCCATGTGGACAAGTTGGCTAGCTGTGGGATGAGTGTGGTGGGTGAAGAACTGGCTGAGGGACAGAGCCCAAAGGGTTGCAGTGAATGGCGCTACATCTGCATGGTGCTTGGTCTCATCAGTGGTGTTCCTCAGGGCTCCATTCCAGGGCCAGGTCTGTATCAACAGTCTGGATGCTGGAGGTGAATGCATCAGTAGCAATTTGCTGGTGGTCCAGACTGGGAGGTGCTGTGGATTCTTTTGAGGGACAAGAGGCCTTGCAGAGGCGGATTGGAGCACTGAGCAATCATAAATTGGGTGAAATTTGACAAGTCCAAGTGCTGGATTCTGTACCTGGGATGGGGTAACGCCAGGCACAGGGATAAAGTGGGAGTGGAGTGGCTGGACAGCTGCAGAGGGGGATGTGGGGCTGGCTGGTGCTGGGCTCGGTGTGGGTCAGCAGTGCCCGGGCAGCCCTGAGGGCAAACCCCCTCCCAGAGCACCGAGCACGGCACAGCCGGCACAGAGAGGGGATGGTCCCGCTGGGCTCAGCCCTGGGGCAGCCTCAGCGTGGGCCCTGCTGGGCTCTGCAGGTGGAGAAGGATGGGAAGGTCCTTCAGCGCATCCTGAGGAGGGAAACAAAGCTGGAACCTCCTGTGAGGAGCAGCTGAGGACTTTGGGCTTGTCCAGTTTGGCAAAAAGGAGGCTGAGGGGTGACCTCACTGCTCTCTGCAGCTTCATGAGGAGGGGAAGGGCACAGGGAGGTGCTGAGCTCTCCTTCCTGGTACCCAGGGACAGGATGTGTGGGAATGGCTCAGAGCTGAAGCAGAGGAGGTTCAGACTGGGTACTAGGAAGAATTACCATAAGCATTGTGGGTGGTCACACAGAGGAACAGGCATCCTGGAGAGGTGGTCCATGCCCCAAGTCTCTCAGTATTCAAGTGGCATTTGGGCAGTGTCATTAATAACAGGATTTAACTTTTAGTCAGCCCTGAAGCGGCCTGGCAGTTGGATTAGATGATTGTTGTAGGTCCCTTCCAATTGAAACAGTTCTATTCCTTTCTAAATTCCTCAAAAGAATTCTATTTGTTTGAATAAAATCAAGAGTAAGTCATTGTATTACATTGCAGTGCAATTTATTTTAGAATAAAATATTAGAAATGTTGGGAAACCTACATATGTTTCTATTTCTGCCAGATTACAACGACCACATGTCTACCTGCCAGTTCACCTTTATGGCCAACTGGTGCACCATAAAACAGGCTGCCATTTACTGGAGTCTCAGGTGAGGATAATAACTGTTTATAACTTGAAATATTTTAAAGATCACTGTAAACCTTTTGAAAAAAGGTTTTAAGAAAAAAATGGTGTTTAACAGGCATTGCAGAGGTTGATGATGAGTCTTAAGTTGTGAAGACAGTCTTCCCCATCTAATCTCATGTAAAATTCCTTCCTGAAATATCAGCAAAATAGCTTGCAACATTTTTCTTAAAATGACTAGCAAAATCTTAGCATGGAAAGCAATTCATAAATAGAAAAAAAAAGTCAGTCTCTGTGGATTGTATATTGACAGTTATACATGTGGTAAAACTATGCCTATCCTTTTAAGCATACAAAAATGTGGAAATGAGGGAATAAAATCTTCCTAATATTTTGAAAATCTAAGAAAACAAATTCTAAGCCATAATTGCTTAAATTAACTTCCAGTGTGGATTTGTAAATGATTTAATGAATTGACAATGCTCTTTGAAAAGTTCAAGAGAAAACATATATATTGCAGTGTGCTAGTTTGATTAATCTATCATCTTTATAAAATCTGAAATAACTTCATGGAATCAGTGATTTCATTAAAATTTTCTTCTTGCATTATCACCGCTGTTAATTTGTGGTTATTATTCCAGAATTACCACTGTTCTTCCTAGGGTGCATGATGTAAATTAGTGCTTTAACTTTTACTGTAAATGCAAGAGAACCTGTATGACTGAAGTCTCCATTTTCAACTTAATCTTTTCTTCTTCTGTTTTTCTCCTTCAGAGTATTGTTACAGATCTAAGTTACACTGTTCGTTCCCCAATGCTGGATAAGTGGGAAGGAATTAAGCAGCTGAAAGCAGCCCTTTGGGCCTTGGTTAGTAATAGATTTACAAAGTTTTGCAGTTGTTTAGTTGTGTTATAACTGTTCATTCTTAAATAACTAAGCAAAATTCTGTAAAAATAAGAAATTAGGGGGTTTATCAAAAAATGTGTGAGTTTTTCAAGTTGGCATTCTGTTCCCTAACTATACTTTCAGTTGAAAATGGTTCACTGTACCTGTTTTATTCTGAGGTTTTTAATAATCATTTTGTCTTTTTTTTTCTTTTTAACAAAGAACAATAACCCATTGCCATAGGAATATTAGTATGGAACTGGTAGTTAGAAGTTAAAAGTTGCCATGGTCTGAGTTTAATGCATTTACTTTAGTAGCCTCTAGTATTTCTGCAAGGAAGTTGGCTGCCAGTGTTGATCCATGTGGTTATGGCACCCTGGTACTTGGTACTGGCAAAAACCTAGTGTTGGTGTGTATCCAAGCTACACTCCTAAATGTGCTTTGTCACTCAGCTGCTTCTTTCTTGTCTTCCCCAAAGTTAATTTTGAACATTTGTCCAAGGTGATTATTATTGGAAGATACTGTAGGTATGTAAAAAGGTGCCTGTGTAAGAGGAATGTAAAATAAATAAACGAAGATCACGCTGCTGGCTAATAGTAGAACTGGTAAGGTGAGGAATACATAGTACTACTAATTTGAGCAGCTTTAGGTATTATACACAGTGTGCTGAGTGCTTTTTTGTATTAGCACAACTAGGTAATGTCAGAAGGGGTGCTCAGATCTTTTAATTGCTTTGAGAAGATGTAGCTTCAAACTCTGCTACCAACAAACAAAATTATCAAAACTTTACATTGATAGTGCTGCAGATCACATTAAGATCAAAATTTACTTGACAAATTTCATTCCAGGGCAATATCGGGTCGTCGAATTGGGGTCTTAACTTGCTTCAAGAGGAGAATGTAATTCCTGATATAATGGCACTTGCTCAACATTGTGAGGTTCTGTCTGTTAGAGGGTATGTGTATCTGATTTATACATAAAATTTTCAAATGGTAGTTGCCATCAGTTTTCAAATAGAAACCTGATTTACATGAATACAGATTTGTACTTTATTGGAAACCAGTTATTAAAGTCACTGATGATTGAGTATCAGTTGTATGCAACCGTAAAATTGTGTAGGAAGTCTGAAAGAATGTGCAGTAAACAAATGAAATCGATGAAAAAATATACTACTTTTCTCCTTTTCTATAAAACAGTATACTTGCTACTTATATCTCTGTGAAAATTTATTATTACATCAATTTTTAAAATATATTTTTGAAATATTTAAAAGCATAAGTAGATGGTATTTTGTCTAATACTGCTACTACGTTAATATTTGGCCTTTTTTTCAAAAGGTACTTTTCTGTTTTATGTAATCGGGCTCTTGTGATAATTAGTTTTTATTTTTGAATAGTATATTTTTCTCAGACACTTTAGCGTATTTCTTAAGCTTACATTGATTTACAAATAAAAATTAACAATATACTATTTGTCGGTTTTGTGAAGTTTCTGCTGAATTGCTTTGAAACTGTTTCCTTTCAAAAGTGAAATGACTTTAGTTAAATTAGGTGCTATTATTGTTGCTTTTTTTTCTATATATATGTTAAATACAGAACCTGTGTCTACGTGCTTGGTCTAATAGCCAAAACTAAACAAGGATGTGACATTTTGAAGCATCACAACTGGGATGCAGTGAGACACAGTCGTAGACAGCCTTGGCCAGTGGTCCCTGATGACATGGAGCAGCTCTGCAATGAACTTTCTTCTATACCCAGCACTCTTAGCTTGAACTCTGAGTCTACCAGTTCTAGGCACAACAGTGAAAGCGAATCTGCTCCATCAAGTAAGTAACCAGAACACCAAAACAAGCAAACAAGGAAAAAATGAACAAGCAAACAAGAATAACCTGTGAAGAGCACAACCCACCACAAACAGCATTTTTTGGTGTTCTTACCAGCGTTTTGGCAGGATGAGGTTCAGACCAGTGGTGTAAAGGTGTTCTTGCAATAAAAGAGTACAAGCAATAGGACAGTTATGTACATTCAGAGAGATGCAGAAAAGTGAGAGGGAGTAAAACAGTGTCTTAGCTTCACATTTGGTGTAGAAGAAAAGTTGTCACATGATGGTAAGTTACTAATTTTTGTGTTGGATCATGGCAGTTTGCTGTAACATGCTGCAGAAACCTCCATACTTGAGTATAAAGATACACTTGCTTGTCCTCAAAGGAATATTCTAGAAAATGAGTATTTATGGTCTCAGGGTGTACAGAAACACCCAAAATTTCTCTGTATTTAAATTATTGTGTATTGCAAGTACCTAATGCATTTTATTTTTGCTATGGTTACTTGGAATTTAAATCGAGAAATATACTGCATTTAGATATCATTAAAGGAGTGCTTTGGTTGTAATCCTAGTAGCTGGATGTTTGCGCTGAAATAAGGCCGTGTGGCTTTTTTTTTTTTTTTTTTTTTGAAGGCTTTTTTTTTTCAGCTCAGTTACTCCTCAAGATAGTTAATGTGCAACAAGTTCTGCAGGAAAAAAAAGAGGAATTAAAGTTGCAGTAAATTGCATAGACCACCCACTTGGGCTTCTGTAGAATGGCTTCCTATTTTGCAGCATAGTTTGTAGACTTTGAAGAAATGCCTATTTTGTGTGACAAAGTCTTGTATAATTTCAGGTATGTTCATCATGGAGGATGACCGTTTCGGTAGTACTTCCACCAGTACTTTCTTCCTAGATATTACTGAAGATGCAGAACAAATATTTTATGACAGACCTGGACCTTCAAAGGACAAAGACCGTAGTCCCTTTCCTTTTTTTTCTTCTAGTAGACTTGTGAAAAATCGCATTCTAAACTCTCTTACTCTACCTAATAAAAAGCACAGAAGTAGCAGTGATCCAAAAGGAGGAAAGCTGACATCATCTGACAGTAAATCAGGCCTGAGGCGAAATCGTACAGTAACAGAACCTAGTGGTAGCATAGACTTTCCTGCTGGAGAAGAATTGAACCCTGTTTTCAGGGTTCCAAAAATTCAGACTTTACGATTAGAAACTTCTTTTGTTGGAAGTAAGCATGTGGAAGATACTGATTGTACCCAGAGTATTGGAGAAAATGATCTGAAGCTGCCAAAAGGTCTTGGAAATGAAATTCATCGAGAAAACACAAGCAAAGAAAGGCTAATAGGAGATGGTACTACCCAAACACATTTCAAGAGTCGTAGCTTAAGTTTTAATACAGATACCACAACAAGTGGCATAAGTTCAATGAGCTCTAGCCCTTCAAGGGAGACTGTAGGTGTGGACACTACAAATGTAGATACTGACTCCGGAAGTTTGAGTACTGTGGTAAGCACAAAAACAGTTAAACCAAGTCACTGTTCAACACCACAGTCTAACCACCTGCCTCTCTCAAAATCCAACTCTGTATCCCTGGTTCCACCAGGGTCTTCTCATACCCTTCCCAGAAGAGCCCAGTCTCTTAAAGCTCCTTCTCTTGCTACAATAAAAAGTCTTGCTGACTATAACTTCAGCTACACAAGTTCTCGAGATGCATTTGGCTATGCTACACTAAAGCGCCTACAGCAGCAGAGGATGCATCCCTCACTGTCTCACTCAGAAGCCCTGGCATCTCCAGCAAAGGATGTGCTGTTTACTGACACTATCACTATGAAGTCTGGCAGCCTGGATTCTCGACTAACCCCAAGCCGGTAAGAAATTACTATATGCTCATTTCTTACTTCAGTGCTTTAAGAACAACTTAAGAACAGTATCTTCCTGTTGTTTTTTTCTATTTGCACCTAAAAGGGACAGTTGTTGCAAGGTGATGCATAACTTCACTGAAGGCGGTACTGGTATTAAGTGAATAATAGAAGCACAATTCTCAACTCTGTAAGTGTTGTCAGGGAAGCCCAGCTTTCATAGCTGTTCTCAATCCTTTATAATGGTATTGGTGACAAAGGAAAATGCCTCCTTTTATCACATTTGCTTCCTGTTTTAACTTCTGTAATACAAAAAATGCAGTTGCACTGCTGACATTATTAAAGCTGCTAACATTATTAAAGTTGCAAACACACCAAATTGCCTGTGAAGTCAGAGTTATATTTCAGAAGAGAATTTTCTCAATGTCACTTGGGGAGGTTTTAGGACAGAGACTCTTGCCAATATGCTATATTTGTGTTCACTGGCATTGAGGCCAGTGATGAGATACTGGTGCCACTGATAGGAATGTCAGTTTGGCTTCTTAGCTACAACAGATCAAAGATTTTACTCATAGCATTTATTTTTAGATGGCCATGTCACCTCTTTATTTTTGAGCAATATTAGATGTTCTGAAGACTAATTAGATAGTTACATAAGATGTCTAGCTCTTGACATTGACACTGTTCCCAGCTGCAACAGTCACTGCTGAATAGCATTCCCTTAAGAGCTCTTGTATTAAATTTTTCCTTCACATCATCTTTTAGCTAGTGCACTGGATTTTCACATTAGTGTTGAAATGGAAAAGACACTTTTTATCTCTGTTCTTACCTTATCATCTCTCAAACGAGAGAAGGAGGAGACACTACCAGTGTATGAGTCATCTGCTTACTGCAGAGAACAGCAAATGCTCAGTCCTTGAGCTGCCCTCCTCAAACCCAGTTGAGTGTGTATGTCCTGATTAAAAGCAACATCCATTTGTTGCTATATTCACATCATTCTGGAAAGATGCCATGAAAAATACCTTTGTTCAAGTAAGTTAGAACTAGACTGAGTATGTTGGTTAGATAAGGGTGATTTAGTAGTTATCTTGCACTGTCCTGGAAATTGGAAGTGCCATTCCTTGCTCTGTCACTGGCGTCCTGTGCTAGTGCAGGAACAAGTAGGTGTCATTTCAGTGGTAGTACAGGTTCTGTAATGGCTGTAAGTGATGTTTTACCATTCTTTGCAGTCATGCCTTTGATGTGCAGAGCAGCCTTGCTGCAGTGGACTTTGATCCTGCATGCAATGTCATACAGACTATTCCTGGTGCTTAGCTGTTCGTGTTCTCTTGTGTCAGTGGTTAGAGTAAAGGATTTGTGCTGACATGCTTAACACTGAAATGTCTGGAGTGCTTGTATCTCTGAGAAGGTTAAATAATTGCAGACATGTATACTCAGAGATACTCAGATTGTGTTAGTTGCTAATACAATTTTTGAAAAGACTGCAGTGAAACTAGTACATGTGTTTTTCTTGCTGGTTATGCTGTGTCTCCACTGAAAAAATTATGGTACTTATAATTTCAGATTGTGTTTACTCATAAATTCAGAGTATGTTTACTGTTCCAACTAAAACTGTCCTTAGATTTTTTTTTAAATAATAAATTAGAAAAAATTCTGTCCTTTTTATCTGCCAAATCAATTTTTCTGTCAGTCTTCAGAAAACTTTCATTTACGGTTTTTTGACAGATTCATGTGTTAGTAGCAACTAACTGCCATTTTTTTACTTCTGCAGTGTTTTTAGTTGTTCTTTTCATTCAGAGGTTAAAAAGCCTTTTTCTTTGCATAAATTTTGTGAAGCTGTATTTCCCACCTTCGTCTCTAAAGACCAGCCATAAATGTTAACGTGCATGTTTTGGGCCCTGGCTCTCACCCCATCACCTGCAGACATTCTTTCATGAAAACTTGATGGTGTTTATCACTACTAATGCTTTATCTGTTAGCTTTTCTAGGAAAAGCAGGGACAAAACATTTAGGATTAATACTTCTATCTTTAATTTATGTTGAGAGTAATTGTAGAATGCTTTATTATTAAATATTTCATGCAGTTGGTAACTTTTTGATTCTCACACAATTATTTAGGTTGGAAAAGACCTTTGAGTCCAGCTATTAACACAACACTCCCACGTCCTCCACTAAACCATGTCCTTAAGTGCTCCATCTACACATCTTTTAAATGTCTTTAGGGATCGTGACTCAACTGCTTCCCTGGGCAGACTGTTCCAATGCTTGACAACCCTGTCAGTGAAGAAATTTTTCTTAATATGCAATCTAAACCTCCTCTAGCACAACCTGAGGTCTTTTCCCTCTTTTTTTGAAGTATGGCTTGACTTCTGTTGTGAGTCCACTGCTACTGTCACTACCATTGGTCAGAATTAACAAGAAAACTGTTGATATCCTCTAAGTTGTATTTTGTGCATTTCCATTGCATAATAATTTCTTGAACCTTACATGGTCAAACTTCGATATTTTAATTTTATCTCAACATAAATCCCTTCTGTAGGTATAAGAGGACTCTTTATTGCCCATCTAAAATAAAAAATTGATAGAGAACTACTTTCAAGGCAAAAATTCAAAAAATCAAATGTTCACTTTACTTTCCAGTGTATCATGCTTTGCAGTAAAAATTCACTGTTCCTGAGGTGTGTCTTTTTATTAGGAAACTTTAATCCACTGCATATAGACCATCTACATAGATTGATTAGCAGAAAACATTTTTAGGTTTTTATGTTTGATGAGAAGTAAAATGATAGCTGAATGTGAAATTTCCATCGTCAGGGTTCTGGTCAGCACTGAGGACATGTTCTCCAGCCTGCTCTCTCTTGTCTCATTTTCCCATCCTATTTCTTTATTTGTTCTTCAAGCTATTTGTCACAGTCAGCTCTGCTCACTGTGCAGGTTTAAGTTTGTTCTTTGTGTATTCATGTTGAACAAATACTTCCTCCATGCTTGGGTGACCTAATGGGTAGCACCTTTGGAATATGGGAGAAAAAATGTTCCTTGTGCGTATCACTGGTAGGCTCAAGGTGTGCCTTTTCAGGGATGTGCCTGCTCAGCTCAGAGTTTGTGACTATCTGGGAAATACACATTCAGTGCATAGGTACATTTCAGAATGAGGTAGTTAGGAGTTTAGAAACCCAAATCTTTACCGGCTGTGTCTGAGCTGTAAATATTCAAAGCTGGAAGGTTGAAGAACATTCATGTGTTTGCAGGATGGGCAGGAGTTCCTGTACCAAGAATTACAAAGAAATTTTTAGTCCAGGAACTGCCAAACCATGCAAGACAGTATGAGGCAGAAAAAGCGATGAGCCTATAGCTGTAATTCGTCCTAACAAACTCTGATATCTTCAGTGGGAAGATGAGGATGGTCTTTGTGTTAGCAGTCCTTCTTACTTTTAATGCGCCAGAACGAGAGTTACTGAAATTTTAATGTATTTGTTTCAATGTTACAGGTTCATGAAAGCTTTAAGTTATGCTTCATTAGATAAAGAAGATTTATTAAGTCCTATTAACCAAAACACACTTCAGCGTTCCTCCTCTGTTCGCTCCATGGTTTCTAACGCTACCTATGGTAGCTCTGATGATTACATTGGTCTTGCTCTCCCAGTGGATATCAACGAAATATTTCAGGTACGTATGTATTAACTGATTTGGTTCATTTGCATTTTCATACTGAAAGGCAGTCAATTGTTGCCTTTTCATCAGAATAGATTAAATCTAGAAAAATGAGGAAAAATGGATGTGGTACTTTAAAGAAACGCATTTTGAAGAGCAAGGGTTTCTCTTTCAACTGTTCTTCTAACCTGTTTACGCAGGTTCACTAGGCTGGGTTGTGTTAAAGGCAAATAATGGCAAAGACTGTGTTAGAAGAGTGTTAAACAGTGGTGACATAAATTTGCTGTCATAAGATTTTAGTTGACATCTGGCTTTTATACTAAAATTAGCATAGTCTGTGGACATTCATTTAAGAATGAATAATTATTAAATTATTAGTTAATAATTAAATTAATTAATAATTCCACTTTAGCCAACAATTGGTATGTTCATCAGTCACCTATAAATTATATGCATAATCACACAGTTAACTCCCTGCTACCATGATCTCTATTAAATAATAGATTATTTTATATAGGTCATTATAGTATAAAATTATATTGTCTTTACTTAGCTTTGAAGGTACATGTATTTAAGTTAGAAATTATTTTAATTTCAGTGTCTCAGCAATTCCCTTCCTCTTTCTGCTTGGTAGAAACACATTCCCATTTAACAAACTGATGCATCATAGGGCTTAATATTCTGTTACTTAATTATCAAAACCAGGACGTGGTCTATGTCAAAGGTAGAAGTGGGCTTCCTTATCTTTATTTTACTTAGTCTTTGCCTTTCAAATCTAAATAACTTTCTTACTAATCTCAAAAAATTGCTAAACCTAGAGCAAAAGCATGTTATACCGTGTTTCTGCTTCTGTTTTTCCTTTGTGAAGTGACTTCTTTTTCCTTCACAGTCTTTGTGCCATATTTGTTATCTCATTTCTTCTCTCTTAGGTCTTTTTGTGGTTGAGACATGTCTCAACTCAACATCCTACAGGCAGCATTTTAGATTGTTTTTGTGCTTTTTTTGGTTTTGGTTGTTTTTGTACTTCATTCCCAAGATCTCCAGTGGTGTAGAGGGATCATGGACAGATTATGGCTGGCCACTGTGGGTCACTTGTTTCCTTACAGCCTGTCACCACCATTTTAACATTTGCTAAATCTTCATAAGCCTTTGTTAATACATGTTCATTCACTAATATTTGTCTCATTGGGCTTTTCTTTAGTGCTCAGGAATTCGTTCTTAATTTCCTCCTCTAATGGCATATTTTTCCTGAAGTAAAAGAAAGACAACATTTCATTTCCTCATAAAATCTATTTTTATTTGTGTTTGATTATCACCTGTGTTAATTTTAATTGTCACTTGGGTGTTTCAGGTAAAGGAAACTCCATATTTTCAGAAGAAAACTACACCTCCATTTGATGAGCATGGATCTAGGGTCTTTACATCTGATGGAGGAGGTAGTGGTTTTATTCCTCTCCTGTAGCTTTCTGTTGTTTATTGGTATATTGGGTGGGTTGTTGATTTATTTGTTAATTTTTCTTGACAGAAAACAAAATTTTTAGCTGTTAAGTTTTGAGAATTGTGCTCTGGAATCAGGATAGCAGGCCATTAATTCCCTGTTTTACTTAGTTTGAGCTAATGTGTTGCTTCAAAGTTTGGTCCTGCTCTTAAAAATGAAGGAGGCCTGCATATCTCTGATAATGTGAGCTAAAGCTGCTCAAAGACTAGTAGTCATACTGTATTAAAGGATGTAACAAAATTTAAGCTTAGAAAAATAAAAATTCCACATACTGAACTATTTTCCTTTGATTACACGGTAATTTATAGGAACTTTCAATGGTGTTAGATGTGTATTTCAGAAAGTAAGTTTTGTCTTTCTGTTATTTGTTCATGACAATTGATCAATGAAGGTGATGGGACAAGAGAATTTCAAGTTCTGTAATGCCTGGCTTGCTCTGGAATGCACCTCCGTTTTACTCCAGAGAAGTCAGAAATCTGTAGGGTCTTAGTATGTGTCTTTTCAGCTGAAAAAAAGAAGCCTTGACACTGTTTATTTAATAGTTTATTAGGATAGCTGTTGTCCTACCTTTTTTTTTCCCTGTCATATTAATATTATACACAAAGTTGATTTTGCTGGAGGTATGTTTCTGTAGTTTGCTAAGTTTCAGTGTAAAGTAACTGTTGTTCAAAATTGTATTTGTTTGTTTTTTCCACCCAGGGAAGAGCATGTCACTAAAGTGTCTTCTGCTTGTTTCTGCATTGCTGAGTCTAGTTTCTTCCTGTCACGGCCACTAAGTTACAGTTTTTTAAGTTGTGTTTATTTTTGCATTGGTGCATGTGTAATTCCAACATCTGGTATATTGTTGTATTAATCTCGTTTGACACTATGAAAATTGGTAATGTATTGGTGTTATGTGGGTATTAGTAATGTTCATATCACGTCAGGATTTACCACTTACCTTCTTACAGTGTGTGTGCTTAGAGGTTGAATTCTGTCCTTTGCAATGTTTTGTTATGTATAATAATTTGGGACTAAAACGTTATGTCTCTTTCTCAAATGCTAACAATCTTGGGAGCTTAACCATTCAAAAAAAAACTTCATAGGTCTTCACATGCACTCCATCCCCAGCCTTAAAAGGCTTGAAAGTGGAAATTAATTGAAAGAGTTAGTGTTGGTAGCTTGGTTTTGTAGGGTTTTTTTGATAACTAAATCTTATCTACAGGTCTTCCATCAGGTGCGAGTGATGTTGTCAAAAGCCCTTTTCAGATGCTCCGCCAGCAGATCAGCCTCACAGAAATAATGAATACAAGCCGTTCAGATGCCTCTCAGTTCTTAGAAGGTACAGAGGACACAGGGCTCCAGGAGCACACAGATGAGAACTGTCTTTACTGTGTCTGCATTCAGATTCTGGGTTATCAGCCTAACACCAAAGCGAGCCCTTCATATAATCGTGCAGGTTAGTGTTCCTTCTGCAGAAGTGTGATAAAACCGAGTGAACATACTGGCTTTTGTTCATCTTTAAATAATCTGGAAAGGTTTTTGTTTAACTGACTATTGACCTTAAAATTATTTCTCTAATAAGCTAATTGTGCAACCAGTGGTATTGCTCTGGTCATTTCCAGTCTTCCACTTTTTAGTGTTAGTAGGAGTAAGTGCCTGCATGTTTTTTTCAAATATTTCTAAGAGCATATCAAAAGACAAAATTTGAAACCTTATTTAGTACTTAAAATGCATGTTCTGAAAACTGACGTTTTGCTGTTCAACTAATGAAAAGTCTGACATCAAATCAAGTCTATGCCATAAATACAACAAAGGAAGTCTGTGGCGTCTGTTGAAGTTGAGCTGTAATTTCTGGGATTTAGTCATCTTCCCTCATATTTTGAGATTCAGATGAGATTCAGAGTTATTTTTTCTAACCTCCTCTGCACAGCTTGCAGTTACATGCCTTTTGTCAATGCCCGTGATGAAAAGATAATCCAGTAGTGGCTGCTTATTAGGAGTCTTCACTGTTTTACAACAGTGTTAGACATTTGTTAGTAGCAGTGTTGGCAAGGGGGTGATGCACAAATTTGAAGAATGGCTCAGAGAGCTGAGCTGGAGTTCAGTAGCGAGAAAGTATGGCAAATAAAATCCCAGCTGTAGTTACAGGTGCAGCAGCTCTTGCCAGAACCCTTTCTGCAAACACCTGTGACAGCTGTGTGAACAAGAAGAAGTCTGCACATGCAAGAGCATCTGTATTGTGTTACATAAAATGGAGCACAGATATTTCAGTAACAGCACTCTGTGTGACGGCTTCTTAGGCTTCCATCAGTGTTTGGAAGACTCCACTCATGTATTTTAAGATTAAAATGAAAAATCAATTTTGGAAGAGTTTTGGTATGATTTGTCCAAAGTCCACCACCTAGTTCCAAACTGGTTTTATCTGTAGTATTTAGTGCATCAGTATCTTTCATGTATTCCATTGTTGGAAAATAACAAAAGCATGTGAATTGGGGAAAAGTATGAATAACAAAGGTGCAACATCTTGTTCATGTCAGATTTTTCAGACCTTCCATATACTGACTGGTGTGGGCAAACCATTCACAATCACTTAGATGTGCATTCCTCCAAATTTTCTGGAATTTCAGGCTGTAGTGATGCAGTATCCCATGGTTCAGCCAGCAGCACTAAGAGTACAGAGCTTGTATTAGGTAAGTTTGAAAGCCTTATGATTATTAGAGACTATCACTAATAAAGTATATTTTAGGCATTGTGAAAAAATTAGATTTCACTTATGTACACTGCAACGAATTAATGTTCTTTGTTAGACAAAAAACAAACAAGTCTTAATAAAAACATTATCCATCTCCAGGTGGGAGAACAAAGTTCTAAGCTCTTCTCCCTTTGCTCCCCTCTGCAGGTTATTCAATACCTGACATTACAAGTAAATTGATTGCCTTTTTTTTTCTACTCTGATGTTAGTTTAAAAAAGATTTCCAAGATTTACTGAATTACTTTAAAGAGACTTTTTTTATACTTGTGTATTACATTTTGAATTATGATGGTTTCTTAAGAAGTAACTGGTTTTTAAATTCTCCACTATCTCATAGAATCTCATCCAGTTTGCAACATGGTTTAGCGGTAGCAATACCACTGTAACTTTATCTTGCGGGTTTTTCTTTGAAATGGTAGAAATACTTTTGAAAAGGTAAACTGTTCAAATTCCTGAAAATAGTTGTGTTTTAAGTTTTGATTTCAATAGAAATATTTTTGATAGCTCAGAATACGGGTTAATATGTGTGTTCCTGTGTGTATGGAATGCATAAACAGATTTACGCAGCATGAGATCAGCACAGTCAAAGACAATTCTGTGTAAATCCACACTGATTTGTTTTTCCAGGAGTAAAGTCAATCCCAGATGACACACCAGTGTGCAGGATACTTCTGCGGAAAGAGGTCTTACGTTTAGTTATCAATTTGAGCAGTTCAGTAGGAACTAAGGGCCATGAAACTGGACTTCTGACGTAAGTTCATACAGATGCTTTAGCAACATTTAGTCATAAGTATTCTCTTAAGGCCTCAGGGACAGTGAATAATCTGACTTCTCAAAACTTGTCAGGTAGATATGATTGAACATAATGTAGAAGCTCAAGAAATAATATTAACATTTTTGCTCTGTTTAGTATTTTACTCTTAACCAGACTTTAAAATCAGTAATTCAGCAGTAGTGATTACATACCTAGTATAACGTGTATCTTTAAAAAAGAAACTAATATTTTTTTACTTATTCTGAATAATAGATAAGTACAATAACAAGCTGAAAGTAACTTCTTGAGAAATACAGCTCTACTTTAAGCAAGAGTACAACTACTGAAATTAATTTATTTTAAAAAATGTTAAAATATAGAAATATAAATCCAGGGACTAAGTGTGGTAACCTGTAGATTTCTGGGCTAATGCCATTGGAAACTGACAACAGCTAAAAGAAAATGTAGAAATGCATGGTTTAGTTTCAAAAAGATTGCAGGTTTAAAAGATTAGTTTAGTCATTATTCATATTTTTATGACTGCTGTACATGTGGATGTCAATTATGTTACACACTGTTCTCTTTCTAAGTCTGTTATTTTAAGACTAGGCAGTGATAGTAATTCTGGGCAACTTGCAAGTTGTATATTCTGTTCATCTCATTAGTGTAGATTTCTTCCAGTTTTGTAATGCTGTCTGTTTTGATTTTCTAGCTTTGTCATTTCTAGGATTTATAATGCCTATAACTGAAGAATTAATGATGACAATCTAATTCAAAAGCTGGAGGGTTTTTTAATACAATAGAAATATTTTCAAGACTTACACAATTTTGTCTGTTTCTTTGTTCAGAATTAAGGAGAAGTATCCCCAAGCATTTGATGACATATGCCTTTACTCTGAGGTGTCCTACTTGCTAGCACATTGTACGTTTCGACTTCCATCCCGAAGGTTCATTCAGGAGCTATTTCAAGATGTTCAGTTCTTGCAGGTAAGTGGAGGGTGGACGTGCACTGAATGTACCAAAATGGCTGACTGGGTGTAGCTTCCATGTCCTCATCTTTTACTTTCATGAGTAAAAGATGCTCACAGATAGGTATATCCTAAAGGAAACCATTTTGTGATGTCTCTTGAGTAAAATCTCTAGCAATCTTAATACTCCATCCTTTCCTTTTAGATGCATGAGGAAGCAGAGGCTATTTTAGCAACTCCGATAAAACAGCCCGTAATCGATGCATCAGCTGAGTCCTGACCTCTGCTGAGGCAGTGCTCTGCGTACAGACTTTGAAATGCTCAGACAACCTCCCACTGACTGGATAAAAGACTTGGAACATCATCTTCGAAACCTTCCAGAAACTACTGGTACCTGAAGACTGAACTGAAAACATTTTCTTCCTCAACCAATTACTGGCACAGTCATTTGAGCCCTTTGGGGATTTATTAGACAGTAACATAGTTTTAATAATAGTAATTACCAGTATATGCAAGAGCCAAGCACTGAACACCTCCACAAGTTTTCATTTCATTTTCTACCATAAATTACAGTGAAATAGGACAACTTGCAGAGACATTTTTAATTGACTTCCGATTCTGTTCCAGAGAAGCAGAACGATGCCTTGCTTTTTAAACCCTGGATACCAGGAATCAGAGAGATGGGGGTGCATTCCACTGCCAGCAATGGGGAGCCATGCTGTAGTTGTGGGCACCAGGGGATTAATGTTAGCCCTTCTCTGTTGATTTTTGTACTGTTTATAACACTACTTTGGGGATTTGTAACTTCAGACAGAAAGAGATGCCTCTGAATCTGAGGTTTCATTAAGTTATTTTAATATTGCTATAGTTGTAAGACATTTTATTAGTAGTCTCTTCAATTTCGTTGCATTTACATACATGTATCTTATCTGAACCAGTTAAGGATTTTCACTACAATTTGATTTTCAAAAAACCAAGTCATTTAAAACTTAAAATGCTGAAACCAGATTGTTTTCCCTGAATACTATGCATGTGTTTGCAGTTTCTACACTCATGCTCATATAGTACAAATGTGGGTCTTACTCAACTACAATCCTTTAAAAAGCATGATTTATATCAGATAAGCAAATATTGTATAAACTGAACTTAAAGACATTTAGTCATTGCAGGTTTTGTGAGGAGACTTAAGTATGAGTGTTTTCCAAGTTCCACAGTAACAGCTTTTTATAAAAACAAAGGTTTATTTGAATTTTCAATGGATTAGTGATGAAGCATCAGATAGTACTAATAATTGTAGTGAAAAGCCTTAAGTAACAAATTTTGGAGCAGCCGTACTTAAAATTTTGTACTGGTATTTAAGACTTGTTGTAAAAGTTAAATGATACAGTGACTGGTAATGATTGAAGTAGTTGCCTCTATCATGTTACTAGTGCCATTTCTAAACTAGTAAGTGCAAGCTAAACAAAAAAAAGTAGGAATCCCTGTCACTTTTATCATGGATCTAAAGATTCAGAAGCCTTTATATAAAGGTAGTATAAATATATGCAAATGTGTATATACAGTAGCATGGCCACCTTTGTTAGAATGCCTGTAATAGAAGGAATTACCCTTTGATTTTGATATAGGTGAATAATTCAGCTGGACTGTACTAAGTAGAACGTATTTTTATCCATTCACTTCTACCATTTTTTAAAATTGTCAGATTAATACTTAAGTGAAATTTATCCTGATGCTCATAACTCTGTTCTTCCTAGCTATGCTACTGGAGATTTCAATAAGTAGTCCTGTGAGCAGTAACACACAATTCCTAGTGAAACGTAGAATTTATTTGTTCTTATTGGAAATTTCATCATGCCACATAAGCACTGCTTTGCAGCTGTCACTTCACTGAATTTTTATGTGCACTGCATACCATCAGGTTCTGGTAAAGCAGACTGTAAGTTGCTGCTCATAGTCAAATTTAGTTCCTAAGATTATCTTTTAATGATTTCCCACTGAAAGTAGCAAAAAGAAACTGATTGAACTCTTCTGTGGTCATTGACACAAATAATATATGTGTGGCAAGACATGTTTGAAATGTTTAGAAAACACACCACACCAGTAACTATTGGACTTACAGTCATAACAAATAAATGCTTTTGTAAAACCAAAATGTCAATCACAGTAGACCAAATAGTGGTATAAACTCCAAAGGAAAATAATGTAGTTTTCCCACAAATGGGGATAGCGTATGTTATACAGTAGTTTCAAACACTACCTCAGTTAGGCTAGAGTAGAAGAGATTTGTTTTAATAACTAAATGGGGTTACATCAAACAATTCCATGTTATTTTTCTGCAGTTAAGGCAAAATAAACAAGTTTTATCACCTGTATTTAAAAAACCCACCTCTGTTCATTTGTTAAGTTTAACCCATAGCACTTAATGTAGAAAGCATCATAGGAAGGCCTCTGATTATAAAAAGGTAAGCAAATGTACTTTTGAAAGAATCTCCATTCTGAAATGCTCATGTGTTCTGAATTACTCACTTGTTTGGGGATCCATGGCAACAGAAACTTGACATAAAAAATTATGGCTGCAAATTCAGTTATAAAGCGTGATTTTTCTTCTGAAAGTGTATGAGTGTCAGTAGATTTCAACAAGTATGCATCAAGGATGTAAAGTCTGTATTGTACATAACATACATTTCTAGAAAATTAATTTACACACTGACATTAAGCTCACATTGATGTTTCACTTTAATTGGCAAATGAAGGGGATACTGTTATTGAAGGAAATTTATATTGGCATAATTATAAACTGTGAATTTCTAATTTTATAGTTCTCTCTTTTTTTTTTTTTTTAAATGTCCCTTTCAAAGTCCTTATTTTAGGGTTTTCTTTGTATCATGATAAAACTTTGAAAGAAAGCTGTAGTAAACAATGATTGTGCTTATATTAGCCCTAATAAAAAATCTCTTCCACCTCTCCTAGGGAAGCTGACAGACCACCCACTTTTTATATTTCCAGTCTGAGTGATGAGTGATACTGCTCAATAAATGGTAATGTGTGTAGTGTTTACTTACACTGTATATAAATGCAGTTTAGTTGCTGTGGCAGAGAAAACTCCTCAAGTACTCAACTTGCTCACACACACAGCTCAGAGGCAGAAGCCGCTCTGGGAAGGAGATACTCTTGTGGAACCAGTCACAATTAGCATCAGCTGTCTGATGGTCTTGGTCTGCTCATGCAGGCAGGGCAAAGGGAAGCCCTTTCCAAAGGGCAGAGTGTGACTCACAGGCACCTCCACAGGGGCCTGGTCCTCTCCACAGAGGGAAGGAGGACCAGGCTGGGTGCTGAGTGTCCCCTTTGGAGAAAGCGAACTTTTCACCAGTCTGAAATCAAGAAATGCAGAACACTCCCAGCTGTTATGGACATCACTTGGAGCTGGAGATGGTCAGGCTTTGAAGTTCCCAACTTCTGTGTGGAGCCCCTGGCATGCTATGCTTGAAAACAGTTGCTTTTCTTTATCTGACAGCTCTTACTTGACTGACGCCTGGCAAACCTACCCTAAATGCGCTCTCTTTGCAGGGTGGTGGTGGTTTTTCCCCCAGTGGACTATTAAACAATTCCATAGTTTTGGGTGCAGTGGCTCGCACACCAAGGTAAGCTCAATTTATAAGGCACCGGTGAGAATCCTGCTTGTCTTTTTCTCATTTTACTTTGAAACATACATAGGTGGTCTCGAAAGAGAGTTGCGGTTTGCAGTGAGACTAAAAACAAAACCAAAGCACCTTTCCTAGGTGCCTGAAGAGTTAGGTAGTTGTTCAAGAAATAGTAACCAAAACCAAGTGTGGAAGGGAAGAGTTGCTGCTTTGTAGTCTGTGCCCTGGACTTGGTATTCGGCAGTTTGGGCTGTGGGAAGCTGGCAAAGCTTGTAAGTGAACGTGAGCTCAGGTGGAGCAATCGCAGCTCAAGAATTCTCACCAGGCTCTGAGGTCCTGCTCACCTCCCCACAGTTCTGCTGCTCTGAGCTTCACTGGAGCCACTTGAAAGCAGGTCTAGCAACTTTTTTTTTAAGTCACACTTCTATTATTGTGTGCTTATGAAAGGTAAATGATGTGAGAGTAAAATCTTAGAACTATAAAAGACTTTTGAGGACATGCTAGAAACCATGTTTGTGTTTTTCTGGAGGTCTCCAATCTCCTTGGGTTTTGTTTAACTCCCGATGCTGGTTCCCTGGATAGTTTTGTTTTCAACAGATTTATAGTCATTAAAGAATGTGGATTTTCTTTGGATTTTCTTTGTAGTGTAGATGGACAGCAATGCCACAGCATGCAGAAATTGCACATTTTGCTTGAGTTGCTTTTTAAAATACACTATTTTATTTGCAAAATGTAATTTATGCCAAAAAATGTAATGTCATTTTGCCACTGAATAGGGTGTTTCAGCACAAGGTGCTCTGTCTAAAGGGGAAAAAAGGCTTTACACCTTGTTAATCTAATTGAAAAATTGTTCTAGTACTGGGCTGTCAGCATCCCTAAAACTGCATTGCAAGAGATTATCTAAATTAATCATTCTGATCTGAGGGAAAGGATCAAGAAAAATCTCAGTACTTACTCTCCCTGTCCTGTGTGGTCTTTTTTTTTTTTGTTTAGTAATACGCTGCTACAAATTTGGATGTTCTAGTGTTTGTAGGTCACTGAACAGACATTGAAATCTGATTTATATTGTATACCTGTAACATAGAAAGAAAAAGTATTTATATATTTTACGTAAGAATATTGCATTGAGCTGTGTATAATTTAAACAGAGGCTTGTCCCAAAATGGTATTGCCCACCTTGATTTTTTCGTGTTTTTTCTTTTTCCTTTTTTTTGTATACTGTGTACAGTTCATGTCAATGAGCATTAAAGGCCTCCTGAAGCGTAGTCTTATCAAAGGGATGCATTGTTAATAAAATGTACTTAAACTTCTCATAGTTGTTCTGGTCTCATATGTACCTCTCAGCATTAGAAAGGGGTTGGAATTGATTTATATTTGTAAGTTACTAGGTAACTAAAACAATCAGAAGCTTCCCAAATAAATGGTTTTGTCAAAAATATATTTTACTTTAATGCTTTATAAGATACAGAGACTCTTTAATAGTTCACACACGATTTTTATTTTAGAAGTTTAACATACTGAGAATGATTTTCTATATGTGATGAAGTATAAGCATTTCAACAACAGCTGTGAAAGTTGAATTATGAACAAAAAAAAGGGTTACGATTTTGAACTCATTCAACCATTAATGCAAGACAGATGTTTTAATATCCAAAAATTATACACTCTTCCCCACAAATGCCAAAATACTTCTCTAATCTTCAGTTCTGGTGCCCAGACTGTGCCCTTGGAATGGCACAGAGGCATTATCCTTCTTGGAATCCTCCATCTGCATCCTTTGATGCACAGGAGGTTTCACAAAGCACCACCCATTGGCACCAGGAAGCAAAAGGTTTATAGGGAAAGAGGAGCCCACTTCTCCTTCCCTCACCCAGCAATCTGGAATGTGGTCAAGTGTGTCACTGCATCCAGATAATGGAATTTCATCAGAGCAGGATCTCCCCGGGAGCAACCAAGGGACTGAGAGGTGGGAACTCAGCAGGCCCATGTGTCTCACCCCACCATCAGGAAGGCACAACTGGCTGAACCCACACACGTCCCTTCATTCACTTCCTGGGTGGAATTGCTGCAGCCAGGCCTCAGTGACAGCAGCTTTTTCAAAGCAGGAGTTGTGCCTGGTTGCAGCTGTCCCCTCTGGCCCAGGGAACTGCAGCAATGTCAAAAGTTAAAATATTTTGTGCAATACTCTGATTTCTTTGACAGACATCTTTCTTTTCTGACATCTGTATGTGAATTCCTTAGCTACCTAACTCTTGATTTAGGATACCTTTTCAACATTTTAGAATAAATACACATTTTTCTGAAATACACAGCTCAGGAAGTTTTGCAGCAGTGGTGACAAAACAGCTCCCTTATGTTTATTGGCCTTTTTTGCAGCATTAAAGCTACACATGTGATGAAGCACTTTGGAGAAGCAAATGTTCCAAGCTGTAAAGAAAGATACTGTGGTATCAAGCTTTCACATGCATTGTAACTCAAAGAGGTTAAGATAAAGGAAGGAACTTTCTCTGGGATGCATCTGTCAAATAGGATCACCCTTCTGCCTTACCCTCCTTGTCCTCTTGCCCTTCAGCAAAATGTGTCCAGCCCTGTGTCCTTATCCTGCTGGCTGGAGGCTGAAAGGAAGGACTGTGCTGCAAGTCTTCTCCTCCTCAAGCCTGTGAGCCACCTGCACCTGTGTGCAGCATACAGGACATGGTACAGTGTGGACTGGACACCTCCAATCACATCTGCCCATCTCTGTCTGTATCGCTGTACCCCCCTTTTCCTGGCTGAAGACTTCTCCCTCTGTTTGTAGTCAGTGCTTGTCTTAGCCCTGACTGTGCGAGGTCCTATTGGTTTTCCTGCTCCAACACAGTTTGTGGACATTACAACAATATCTGTAAGCAACAGTACCAAAACTAGATGTGGTTCAGTATCAGAACTCACTTCTGTCTCCAGCTGCTTGGTTTCTAGGAGTGTGATGAGTTAGTTAAACAGTGGGAAGGCAAGTAACTCCATTTTAGCAAACTAGCTGCACATCGAATTGTCAGACACACTTCATTTTTTTCACCTTTGAGAATTGCTTATGCTGTGCTGTTAAGTTGAAACCATCTATTTGTGACAGATTCCAAACAGCATAAGGAGGCAAAACCAAAGGGTTCTTTGTGCACCGAGGTAAATCTGATGAAACTTTCAGCTACGGTTCCAATTGTACTGCTTCATTACAAATGTACGATTTTCTGAAATCAAAATGAAAAGCCAAATTCATTGCTGCCTACTGTAGGGATTTTGAGTGTTACAATAAATTTTTTTTTGGTTTTGTTTTTATAACACATGCAAAAGTAGTATTGAGAGATCTAGCCAGTATGCAGCCTGATTATGATGTTCTTCACAAATGGCACTCATACACCTGTGCTTCTGACCAGCCTGTCTGCTTGGCTGGTTGGGGCTTGCTATGGAAGTACAAGGGTCAATGCCAAAAGTTCAGTTCATGTGCACAAGCAGAGAGGCCATGGTACCACCTCTGTCCTTCAGGAAAAGTAACTACTCTCACCTAACTTCCTACATCTCTTCAGTGTATAGTTAAGAAAATTTTAAACAGTCATCTTTAGGCAGAGAAGGCAGAAGTTGTGAGGAGCCCCAGTTATGAGAAATGGAAGCAGGTTCTTCCCTATAAAAATCTGTCTTCTGTGCTCTTTCATCCATCAAGTGCAGTTAGGACACAGGTGAAGTAAAAGCAGGATGATCACTGGATTTGGGTGCTCAGGGCAGCACTCCTGGAGAAGTCAAAGTTACTTTGAATCTTCTAGGAATGTGCCACACTGTGTGCAGGTAACACTTCCATGATGATTCCTTACATGGTTTGAGAGAGAGAAAATACAACCCAGCCCCCAGCATGACTGGGCTGGGTAATGCTCCATACCCAGCAGCACAGTAGCCACTGGCTGGGTGGCCAAAGTACACAGAACACTACAAGAGAAATACAGCCCTTGAGCAGAACAACCTTCTCCCTTGTTTAATTTGCTCCTCTATGAATAAAGTTTTAATCTCTGCAAAATAAAGCCGTTCTCTGCATCAGCCTGTGACAGATTGCTGTGATGTAACTTTCTGCATAATACGGGCCACAAACCAGCCTATAAATCTCTTCTAATGCCCGTAACTTGTAATGGAGCCATAGCACACATAATTCCTGTCTAAGTCAGTACTCAAAACTAGTCCAGAAACAACAGCTTTGCCATGTTAACGGAAGTCAGGCAGCTGGGCTTGTGAGAGCCCTAATGTAAAGTTGTCGTTTTAGAAATTCTCATTTATCATGTGTAGCCAAACACTGGATGGACTCACTGGAGGACAGAACATCAAAGCCTCCCACCCAGGCAGCGCAGATCTGTTTGTGAGATGTATCTCAGACTCTTCTTTCTGTCAGCTGTTTCTCTGGTGGTTGAGGCTGTATCCTCATGAAAAATATCTAAATAGCATTGTGGCTGGTATAGCATCACTGCTGTCTTGCCTGCTTCCAGTGTCTCCGGTATTTGGCAGGGATCAGATTCAGCCTCAAGTGGAGAAGAATAAGCAAAATTCTCGAAACAAGTATGAGTTTCAGGCATAGATGGGGGTGGAAAGTCTCTCGCTACATTTTCGCTAGGGTAAATCCAGGAAAAATTGTGACCATCAATCTGCTCTTCAGTTGGTGTTGAAGATAATGGGCTCCAGGTAACAGGATGCAATTTCTGAGCTTCATCATTATTGTCCATGGCCAGCACGTCAGGAATGCAGTCATTTATCTTCAGCACTTTCTCAGAATCAATCTGCAAGAGAATCAGTAAACAAGAAAATTACTCAATGAAAGAAGGCCACAGTAGAGAAAAGGGAGTAATTACTTTGAGGCATTCTAGGAATATTCTACACATTTTTTTAGTTTGCACTTTTCAAATAAATTAATTTGAAGTAAAACCTATGTAGAAGATGTTCAACAGAAGCTGCATTTTATGTGAAATTTATCAGACTATTTATTTAGAGATTTCTCTTTTAAGTAAACTCACTATGACTATATTTGAGCCCCTCTACTCTAAAGACTTTACCAAGTTTTTGATGTGTGCTGGTTTTTATGTGAGGCAGAACCAACTGGAAGACAGCAGCAGGGGCTGTTAGGTGTACTTCACTCCTCGCTCTCATGCTAATTTCAGTGAACACCAGCAGCTCCACGTGCCAGGCAAAGGCTTGTGATCCCCCTACATGCAGCACAGAAGCAGCGGCTCCCAGTTCAAAGGGGCTACAGAAGAAGCTGAAAGCCTTTTGGCCAATCCTGTTCTCCCAGCTAGGCCTGGCAGAACCCCCCTACATCCTCCCAGGGCCAGCAAGTGCACGGCCCTGCAGTGTCCCCCTGAGGGAACTGGGGCAGGAGCAGCGGGCAGACACAGCTCACAGGCTTCAATGCAGTCCAGTATCCTCTGGGCTGCTGAGTTCAGACAGTGCAGGGGTTTGAAGAGTAACAGTGGCAGAATCACCTGATCAAAAGATTTCATTTACTCTTCGGTTGTGAATTTGCTTTTTGGAATAACAGACTGCAATATAAGCTGGTCACTGCAGAGTCACACAAATGTCAAAAGGAGAGTTTTCCACTAAATGGTAACATTAAACTGTCAATTTTTGAATAATGATTAAATGTAGTCAACACAAAAACTGACAAGAGGTTAATTTTTAAATGCAGTCAACACAAGAATAGTATTTTTTTTTAAACTCTACTAAGCAAAGAATGGACAAATTAAAAACTCCAGATTTTCAGTGATCTTACCTTACACTCTTTGAATGACAGCACTTTGCTCTTGTTAGGACTAGGTATTACAGGACAACAGCACTCTTTCACCCTGGAAATAAGAGAGCAAAACAAATGACATTTTTGTTCTCTTACCAAAGCACACTCCACCAGCAGAAGCCCTCCAGAGATGTGTACAGGCACAGCAGCAGATGACCGGTGTCTCAGAAATGCCACAAGCCAGGTACTTAAAACATCCATGCAGTCAGATAGCCAAAAGAAGAGATGAATGAGGCCTTACAACAGGCTGGAAGCAACAAGCTGCAGCAGTGGTTTGTGAATTAGCTTATATTCTCTGTCTACAGCAGAAATGCATTACAACTTACCACTTCATCTTCCAGTGGCATACAGCTGCTACTAGGGTTGGAACTATCACTAGCAGGAATACAAAGTACAGCATGTTTGCTGTGAAAGAAAAACACTTTAAAATTTTGTTTTTAACTTCTTACATGTTAAAGTCAATGTAGCTTGAGTTTCTGGGGCAAAAATAACATCAAGTCTGCGTGGGATGCCAGCCATTTAACTCAGCAGTAAAACTGTGTGGTCCATGGTAGCAAGTTAGTTTGGCTGGAAGTTCTGGGATACATCTGTAAGCCTTTGGACCTTGATTTCCTTTACCAGAACTGAATTATGGATTGCTTTTCTTTTTGCACTCATATTGGCACCTTAACTGTAAGAGTAATTAACAAAAGTTAAGGCAATGATAACCTTACTTAAGTATTGTTTTACGTTTCCTCTCAGACCCGCGGAGAAGACAGATTTTTACTGTGAGACATGAACAACAGCTGTACTTCCATTTTGGATGACTATAGCCAGAGAAACACTACACAAATACTCAAGTCTCCTAGGATTTAAGCTGATACAAGGACCTCAGTATTTCCTTCTAGATAGAAGACAGCCTTGGGCTATGCTGTTCACAAACAGCTGACACTGTTAGTGGGTTGAGGGGAGCATTAGTCCATCCCTGCTCTCCCTCTGTCCTGTCCAGTGCCCTCCTGCCCTGTGCCAGAGAGTTTGTGAGTCCCTACCACACACCACAGCAGGGAATGGACACAGGTTACATTCTCCTTGTATCTCTTTTGCATTCATTGACCCCTTGTTTTTATTCTCTGCTTGGTTGTACAAACATCTGGCTGGTTGATGGGAGCTATAACTTGTGTGTTAAGAGGCAGAACTGTGCCCTTGAGGGTGCCATGATGGTCAGACACTGCTCTAGTAGTTAGCCTAAGATATGGCGTCTCCTTACATAAGTCAATGCTTCCCCCTTTCCTATCCCTCCCCCTTCACCTCTGACCCTAATGACTTTTTCAAAACCAGGCATCTCCAGTTTGGATCCTAAGTTTCACAACCATGCTGACTGGTATTTTCAAGGGAACAAAGTTATGGGCAACTGATTTCCTCTTCTGCTTCAGTGATCAAATCTGCCCAGTTAGCAAACTACTGTGCCCATGCCAGCAACCCTTCTGAATTGGCTTATGAAGGAGTGAACTTGGCAATGGTTTTAAAGACTGATGAGAGTAAAAATCAACATTAGAAGTTCAAGAGTCCATACAGGAATTACCTGTTTGTACACAAGTCTGTAGGTTTTCCTATATTAGAAAACCAGATAAATCCAAATACAATTTTTCAATGAGTTCTAACAAACAGGACTCATTAGGCATGCAAATGTGCATATATTGAGCTATCTCCCAGAAAGATACAAGACTTAAATAAGGATGTAAATTAGGCTCATTCTAAAATTATGAAAAAGCTTTCTGCTTAGAAGTATCAAAGCACCATGTTGGTATGCTTGTATCATTTCTCAGTTGGATTCTTTCTTAAGTGCATGTTGCATTGAATTCAATGTTTTCCCTTAAGAAAGGAAGATTATTATAGTGTTTTAAATCATCCCATCCTTCTGCTAGAGGACATTATTCACAGCCAGTACTCACAGTTATATGGTGTATCTATGTATCTAAAGTTAACAATGGGAGTCTCTCCTCCACCTGTAAATGCTTTAACCACTATTTTGTATTTTGTGTTTGGCATCAGGTGTTCCACGGTGTATCTCTTTTCTTCTGGGTTTTCAATTGTGTATTTACATAGCTCTGAATCATCTAAAACAAAACAGATGAGATAGAATCACAGGATCACAGAATCACTAGAATCAATACAAGGGACCATAAAGATCACCGAGTTCCATCTCCCCAGCCACAGACAGGGACACCTTCCACTCAGCCTCATCCAGCCTGGCCTTGAACACTTCCGCATATGGGCATCCACAACTTCTCTGGGCAACCTGTTGCAGTGCCTCACTACCCTCACAGTAAATCTTCTCCTAATATCTAATCTAAACCTACACTCTTTCAGTTTAAAACCATTACCACTTGTCCTATCAGTACAGGTAAAAAATCCATCTTTTTTATAAGCCCCCTGTTAAGTACTGAACAGTTGTAATAAGTTGTCCCCAAAATATTACAAAACCACTTAACTGAAATAAAAAAACATCTGCAATCCGCCTTCTTTGTAATTTGCACACTTCCTTCCAGGAAGGATGATGCATCCTGACTCACTGCCACTGGGCTGAACTCCCATCCCTTCTAACTGGACTGTCCACAGCATTGCCCTCCTCTGGCAGACACCTAACAACTTGCTGTTAAAGGCTGAAGCTTGTTTATTTTAGTTTCTTTTTCCTCAAGCATTTTACCAGAAGGATTTGAGTTTTGCTATTTCTTTTTTTTTTTTTTTACCAGAATCCTGTAGGCCTTAAGCTTATGTCAATTTCTTTGAAGATAATCAAAAGCAAGAAATCTCTGCCTGAAAAAAAAAGCTCTTTTGCCTCTCTGTTGTGCAACTCCCAAACCCCAGGGAGAAATGGGTTAGCTTATTTCTGCGGTTCTCAGTCACACCCCTGGTCTGCTAGCAGAAGCACTGAAGCAGAAAATCTTTGATTTAAACTTTTTAAAGTTTAACTGGCATTATTTACAGAATTATGGTACTTACATGGTGAGTTTATTTCCGACAAGAACTTTTACATAAGGCTCCCTCAGTTCAAACTATGCTTTTCATCCTGGCACTAGTCTAATCAGAACACAGGACATAACCCAAGCAGAAGAAGAGGCAAGGAAAAAAAAATAAAATATATTCTTTTAACATGTTGGAAACATCTGAAAATTATAATGGAGCAAAGTCATCTGGAGCAGTTTTGCATGTGAAACAGAAAGGTCTGATATAAATTAGTGGCTTTGTGCCACTTCACAGCTCAGTTCTGCTGAAAGAACTCCACTGTAGAGTATACACACAAATACTTTCACTAGAAAAGAATCTACATGGGGAATTTATACAGTGCTCCAATTTTGAAGGAAATAAATTTTATCCCATCTGTTCCTAAAATACCCCAAACGCTACTAAGACTAACATGATTCTTAGGACTTTTATCCAAGTAGACCACAAACAGATGTTTTTCAACATTCATCCAGAACTCACATCACAGGAGGAAGAACTCCTCCTATAGTACCAAAGGAGTCTTTCCTGAAGCTAAAAAAGAGTCATGGACAACAGAATGGGAGCTGTATATCTCCATAAAGCTGGGAATCACTTCTGCCTACCAACACCTCAAGCATAGAGAGGAACCAAAACCAATAGGTATTGAAATCTACAGATGGCCAAATGAGCCAGCCTAATTGCTTAATGTGAAATCTTCTAAGATGCTGCAATACCAACATGCCTTTCATCTGTATCAATGACACAACTTTTTGTAGTAGAGAGCTCAGTTACCTGGAAGAAGGTGCTTTTTTGATCCTTTCAAATTGCAGTTCCCTTGTATAGGTGACACATAAACATGGTAGCCTCTTAAAAAACCAGGCTCTGACTCATCTGTGAGATAAGAATCCCAAGACAGCGTTACTGAATGGTAAGTGAGGTCAACTTTTCTCACAACAGGGTCAAGCCGAGGAGCTGGAAGAAAGGAAATTCAAGTTAAACTTGCAATTATTCTTCAAGTGTTTTCTCTCATCATTTGAAAAATCCACACTCCCATGTGGTGCTTATATCTTTCTTGTATTTAAAAGCTGAACAAAGCCAAAGTTCTCTACAAAAACTGTCAGCTTCACAGAGCCTTCATGCATCTACGTAATACACAAAGCAATGACTGATAATCACAGCTTTGTGTGCTGATATAGAACTTTTAAATGCTTCACTGAAGATACAGAAGGAACACAGAAAATACAGTTTTATCTAGCTGGAGGAGGAGGCAATTATTCTATTTGTGACAAATCAATTCAGCAAATGCACAAATCCTAAACATGTTGCCAACTTACGCAGCTCCCTGAGATAACCAATCTTCTTTTCCAATATGGAGGCCTTATTAGCAACAGATCCATAGATACGGAATTTGTATCTCACCCCTGGAACAAAAGCAGCTAGAAAATAGTTGAACAAAAATAGGTTATGGTTTGTCTTTTGGTGTTACTTTTATATAATTGCTTCCTACAGAGGTCAATAACCTATTAGACACCTTCTCTGAGTGCTATAGTACTATTAAAGCAACTGAAGGAGACAGAGGGCAAGCCAATTCTTGATGTGCATTACGTGAATGAAACACATTTATTCTGAGTGAAAGACAGAATTGGGGGAGGGGTCTATATATTTTTTGCTGCCACACAGTGTTCAAGGTGACTGCACAATAGACTCCAAATGCACCAAAAAGACAATTTCATTTACGTTTCTGGCACAGGCAAAGGCTGCGTTTTGGACTGTTTGATGCACATCAAACACACCAGGATTCCATGTTATCCTCACTGACATCCACTCCCATTCACATTAAGCAAGTGCAAACCACTGAAGAATGTGACAATACTCTTCCCATGTGTTACCACATTCCCCTTCATTACGTGCAGGTTTCCATACATTTGGATGAACTGAGCTGCAGTTCCCTTATTGCAAATTTATACGTGCTCAGCCAAATTTTGTTCAAACAAGTTTAATTCCGAAGTGAGCTCTCAGCTTGAGAGACTCTAGGAAGGCTAAATTCTTGCAGCTGTGGAAGCAAATCAGAGCAACTCTCACACAGCCAGAAAGGATTTAGGCCTACTGGCCACCACTGGAATAAAAAACATGCAACTGATCCTAAGCAAGGACTGGTGCTGAGATGCATCATTTGTGGCACACTGACAGCACCAAACCTCTCACTACACTGTGGGTTTAAATTGCCCGAGTCTAAACTTCTGATCCATGTTACAGATAGGATAGAGTTCCCTTTTGTGTCTCTCTTGCTAAAATATTTTAACTCCTTCATTAACCTCACCATCCTCCAAGATGCTGCTATAAGCCCCTCAGAAGAGGTTTTGTCTAAAATACTGAGTTGACTTTTCTCATATAGTATGCTGCCTTCCAAGGCTTAATAGTGCTGGTACATTTGTGGTGTCTAATTAATTTGGTAGGAAAAACATGATGCCACATGCCTTTGAAGAATTACACCTGCATAGCACAGAAGTCAATATTCCACATGATTTGTTTCCTAAATTCAATTAATGCCCATGGCTTGAAGGATTGCTGCACAGTCAGAAATAATAGTTGTTTGGCTTTCACCTGAGCTGATCACAGCACTGGAAGTGTTGGGTCCAAATCTCTTCCACTGCAAATCACAAGGCTGCAGCCTGGGAAAGTTACACCAATCAATAATGTAACTGTCATATATACTTCTGGGCTCCCAGGAGATTAAAATGCCATCATCTGTACCATTAACCAGTCCTTCCTTAAGCTCTTCAGTGCCTAGGAATGAACAAAACAGAATCTCTTATTATTGTCCTGCATGAGACTTCAGACTCATAAATGAAGATCAATACAGTTCCTATACTAACAAGCTGAAAACAATAATAGAAGAGTGGCATTCCTTCAATAAATGACATATGGGGTCTTTCACATGCTAAAAGCTGACAGCTCAGAAACCATCCAGCAACCGTTACTACACATTCACAAAAAAAATCAGCTGTAGAAACCTAGAGTCAGAGAGTCATAAGAGACTAATCACAGTGGCACTAGCTGCACCATCAAGGCACCTACTGCAGGTGTCAGGCCCTAGTTGTAGGCTAAATGTATTTTGGTCTGTAGAGATGCTCTGTGCACTTAAGCTTAATAAACACAGAGCAACGATCCTGCAGGAGAAAATACAGTTGTAATTTTCAGATAGCAGTGACATAAGTTAAGAGGTAAGGTTAATTTGTTGCCCAGGATGATAAATTATGACTTCACTAAAAATAGGTAGAAACAAAACTCTAATAATGTAATTATAACTGAAAATACTCTTACTGTTATCTGGAGCTCCAGAGATGATCAATACTGAAGGAAGTGAAAAATTAACATTGTTCTTTGCCATGATACTGATTCTGTAGGAATGGTTATCAATGAAAATCCTTGTGCTATTGTAGACTGAGGAAAAGGAGAAGCTTTCAGGCTTAGAGCCATCTTCTAGTTTTTCCCAAGTTACTTCATATGAAATAATTTTTCCGTTTGCTTGAAAACTTCGTGTTTTCTGAGAAAAAAAGTTATGGATGAAGAGAACAATAACTTTTGCTGAAAAATCATTGTAAATTTTGCTGAAGAAATATGAGAGGATAATTTAGAACTTTAAAAAACTAACAGGATGTATTACTTCTGTAAGAATATAAACCTTTGTTTCTATACATTTATGCACATACTAGTTGAAATGGAAATGCAGAATTCTTGGTAATCAGATCTGTCTTGTTCTAATACTTAGAGAAACAGAATTGTATCTCTGAAATTCCAGGACAGCACACCATCATAGTTACATGTGTTCTGAGATATTTTGTATACAATCTGTTTTAGATTTTTAAAAGACATTTTCATACTGAATTGCTATCAATTGCATACAACTCACGTGTGCCATTTCCAACACCTTTATGAAGGGCTTTGTTTCTATTTCTGTAGGGTGTCTCACCTTCCAGAACAAGGTCACATTTTGTCCCCCCAGAACTGGAGTAATTTCTCTCCACATGTCCAGTTTCCCTGATGGAGCTGCAATAAATATAGAAAAACAAGAAAATGAGAATGCTCTGGGCGCAGAAAGGATAGGCAGTTTAACTGCTTCCTCCCATCTGAAGAAATTCCACTCCCAATGTCTCCTTTTTCCCACCGCTCCCAGGTCTTGCCCAAACATTATCCTTTAACATCTTTTTCCCTTCATTCCTTTTTCTGAATTAAAATCTGGTTAATTTCCCCAGAAAATCTTTGCTTGCAGTCACCAGACTCTTGTTCCCACCTCTGCACCATTCCTCCAGGCCTCACAGGGCACTGTAACTCGGTCTGTCCATCTTCCCAGTCAACTGGATTTCCCACTGCCTGCACTGGATGAAATGTCCAAGACTAGCAGGTAGGCTGAGAACTATTTAAGAAGACATCTTCTTGAAGTTTGCTCAGTGTGTTTCTTTTATGCATGCAACAGGCCTCTGCTTTAGCTACACAGCAGAAGAGTAGCAACAAACAGCAAAGACAGGTGCCAAGCAAGGAACATCCCTCAAACTTTGCTTCTCCACAGGTTGGACATACTTCCTTCCTTCGTTCTGATGGGCAGGGGTGGGCTCCACTCACTCCACCTCCAGAAGTGCTTGGCCGCCCCGCAGCGCACCCTGGCCGTGTACTCCGTGTACGGCTGCAGCCCACGCACTGTGACACGCTTGTGCCGTGACTCCATGTCGGAGCTGTTGTGCTGCAAAACACAAAGACACAACAGCCACAGCTCAGAACAGCATCTTCAGCAAGATGTTATGAGAAAATAGCTCTTCCTCTAGACCCTGCAAAAGCCAGTTAAGCTTCACTTGGGAAAGACAATCACGGCACAACAATCAAAAAACGAAAAAGCCAATAATGCACAAGATCAAAACAGTGGGAGATCCAAAAAGACATCTGGAAGTCACTCTGTGTAACTGTCTGAGTCACTCAGAACCCTCCACATGAGTACTTTTCACATCCAGGAAGGAATTTACTGAGATCTTGCTTTCATAGAGTCTGGCGCTATTACCTCATGTAGAAGTAGGATGCTGTTCCAGATCTATGCAGAGCAATCTACAGCTACCTTTTCTTTCCATTTTTTTTCCCAGCCTTTACCCCACTCCCTCCTAAGAGACAGAGTGAGTTCTGGTAAGAGTCAAAAAGCCAGCATGCCTTTAAGCCTCTCCTCAAAACTGTCTCTTGCAATAGCCAGCTGCAGTGGTCACTTGATCTGACAGCTCTTAAGCTACACTCAAGACAGAACACAGCTTGACTGTGATCTTCAGTGTGCCTTTTTAATGTGCCTCTAGAGGCAAGCTGCCTTCTGAGAAAAGAGCTACAGAGAAGTGACAGTACATGGCCAAAGAGTCTGTCAACCTCACCTGTTGTGGAAGAGGTGGAATAAGATAAGGAATCTACTCAAATAATCTTCTAGGAGATAGAAGAGGAAGGAAAGAAAAACTGTTCTGGGATTCCATCACAAGAAATCAGACTCACTACCATGAATTACAGTCAACAGCACACAGAAGATCTCGGACTAATACAAAAGAAATCTTCAACTCTGCTCTGTTGTGTGTGAAATGACACGACCAATAAAAACAAATCAAGATTACCTGTAGCTAATATATACACAACACATATTATACAACTCTACAATTATTAGGCCCCTCAGTGTTTTCATTAACGTCAACAAATCTCAGAACCCATCCAGCAGAGCACTGAGCCACAGTAAGACCAGCCACACCACGTACTTCTGCCAGAGTACAGGCAGTGTTTGGAGTGTGAATTAGAGCCAGCAGTGCCCACATGGACCACAAAATCAGTGTAGTGCTTGCGAGCAAATAAATCCGGAAAACAGACACGTCAACATGCTCACAAGATTTAGAGTGTATCTGTATTGCTGGGGAATTATTTTTTAATCTCACATCAGAAAGATCTTCACTATGTTTTTGTTTAGGAAATTCAGGTTCCGTACCAGTTCTACTTTGCCATCAGGTTGGAGCACTTCAGTCTGCCAAAAGAGTTCAATTCCAATTTTTTCATAATTCCAATGTAATGTAATTTCTGTATCTGTGCTATCTTCCCAGACCTGTAAAGGTGCAGTAGGATATACTGCCAACAGAAAATCTGAGTTAGCTCTTGTAAAACAAAAAATATATGCAAAAGTATGTTAAGATATTTTAGCTGAGTAGTAAAAGCAAATAAAAAATACACATTTTTCTCCTAATCCAGAAGAAACACATATGAATTATAAAACTTCATTTCAGAATATAAATATAAGTAAATGTTACACAAGGTTTAAAAAAACCCCTTGTGCTGACTTAGAAATATTTTAAAGCATCATGGACAAAAGGAAGAGGGACATTTATTGCAAACCAGTAAACTTCTCTTATTCAGGGCCTGGCAGAAACTCCTGATGTAACATGGTAACATTTGACACATTTCTACACCCTGGAATTGGGCCTCTTTGACAGAAATTTTGTTCACAACTCTGGCTCCTGTCAGTAGTTATTCTCCAGTAAACAGTGCCAATGCTACCTCTTCCAAAAGATTTCTGAGATCCTTTATTGCTGTGTAAGAGTATTCAGCAAGTGAACTAAATCTCAAACTCTCCCATATTATCAGTGTAATAGTGAGGAAAGCAATGCAATGTGGGGAAATGGCAATGCAAGTGAGGGGTATGCTTACACCCTTGGCCATTTATCCTAAAACTTCATGAATTACATTATTGAATTACACTACTCCATGAAACACAGTTTGAGGACGTTCATACATGAAAGAGTTTGTATTTGATATAGAAGGTCCAAACTACCACATGCAGAATTGGAAACTATGGATTTACGTTTTTCTTTACTTACTGTCATCCTTTAAGTTAGGAAAATTCTAATGTAAATATTTGCAGGATCAGAGAAAACCTGAAGGATTTTACAGGAATCACTATTTAAAAGCTTAACTCATCACAGATATTATACACCATTTCTTTAACTTGCAACAATCAGTAAGACTGGAAAAAGAATATTGTAATAAAATTTTAATGTACTTATCACACTGAATGTAAACTATTCTGCCTGACTTCCCATGACAACAGTTTATGACATTGTGTTGTCTCCCTACAACCTGTCAATTTACTCCTCCACTTTCTTGACCTATTTCTTCTACTTCCAAACAATCGGATTATCAAATTTTAGAATTTTCATGCCTCTCTGAGACAAATCTAACACAGAGAGACATTTAAAATAAGTTCCTTTGTATAAAAAAGCATGGCTAGCATAACTGTCAACAATGCCTCTGAGGAAGGAAGCAGTGCCAGGATGCAGCAGTTACACCAACATCCTCCTAAGCTATTGTCCTTTCAGCTTCTTCAAACAGGTAAGGCAGCCACAGGACCTGGGGAACACTGAAGTCAGACATGGGGACACAAGGAAAACTGGAAATACTCTGGAGACTGAAGAAATACCCAGTTGTTTTGAGGCAGGGGTAGGAAGGAACTTATGGGACCCGGGGCACACAGAGATAAAGGATACAACTACTAGGGAACGAGGAAACACAGCCATCAGATACTCCTCAGAGAAAAACCTGGCTTTTGCCACTGATGAACCAGTCTTCCTCCCTTACAGTAGCACAGTGGATGTTACTGTTCCATATTAGGACCAAGAGCACCATCACTTCTTTCCCAGCAATAACTCCATCACGCGTATCACATCACATATCATACCAATTTCCATAAATACCAATTTTGCTTAAACTCCCTATTTTATATCCTTGCATCATATTGCTTTCTCTTCCATAAACTAGCTTCAGCGAAGCAGTAGATTTTAAAACATTAAGGGGTCATTCCAATAACCAAATCTGACCTTTGGAGTAAAGCTGTTTTCTACTGTTAATGCAACTTTCCAAAGCTGAAACTGAAGAGAGAGCAGGTAACTATAGCACAGGGACAGATAAGTGATTAAACGGTGAAGATAAAAATCAAGGACTTTCATACTTTAAACAAGGACGCAGAAGTATCAAGCTCAGAAGGAGCAACAAAAAGCCCTAAACAAAGACACAGAAAAAAAACCCTTACTTCTGTGTTTTATATCAAAAACATCTGTGGCAGTTTTCTTTCCCAGTGGGTTTTCCACAGTCAGTGTGACATTCCAGATCCTCTGCTGGCCTATATCCCAAGAACATGAGCACTGCTTAGAACAACTTGCTTCACACAGAGACATATTCTGGGATGACCTATAAAAGAAAGGGAGAGGTAGGAGGCAGGGCAAAGAGAGAGAAAGATGTCTTTCCATAATGTACAATCAACACAGATCTTGAAGTTTCTGATGTCCAACTAGAATACAGCATCATAAAAAAAAAGGCTGAGGGGGGAATATAAGAAGCCACCCAGTTCTTTCCCTTAGCCTGAAGTAGGATGAACACAAATATTCTTAAAAGAAAGTTTTCTTTGAAGATCAGGTTTGTCTTTTTAAGATACAATTACATTGCTTTTAGAAATTTTCTTACGGATATTCTAAACCAGAGACTTATTTGCCAAGACTTAAATAATTTACATGTCTACCGCTAAGCTTTTAAATGAAGCTGTAATTTCAACTGCATCTTGAAGTGCGTCTTCTAACCTTCCATTTTTAAAACGCCATCACAGTATCTTAATAGAAGTGAATGATGCAGAGACCCAGAATGTATGTGCAATGCTGGCCTGTTTTCTGCTGAGATCTTTTGATGAAAGTTTGTTGTGATGATGAGGTATCTGTCCTGTTTCCCTTTCTCTGCACACCTTGCTGTAAAGACCCTCTCCTCATGTAAGGGCCATGTCTGATATGACAGAGCTGTGTACCCTTTACTCAGCCTGCTAAAAAACCTTTGAGAAAGTCTGCAGATTTTTTTTTGTTTTTAAAGTAAAGAAGCCAGGTGAAACTACAGAAATTATAGACACAAGAAGGACTTTTGAGATAGGATTGTCAGTAGCTCAAGGACTCAAGAAGGAAAACATCAGCATGTAAAGCTCTAAACTCCTAAAGGAAAAGAACTAGGGAGGCTAATCAAGCTAAGTGCTGAGTCAGCATTAGTGTCAATGGATCATGAGCACACCACTACTCAGCCTACCAGCTGATCAGATGCTAGTCACCTGTTGTGCATGCTACCCAGTAATTATGTTATACTTTTAATTTACCTACATCCTGATTTCAGGGTGTCTTCACACCTACTGAATGATATCCAAACATATTAACTCAAAAGAATGGTTAGAATAAGCTTTATCAGGCAGAACTTGATCTTGTAAACTTATTATAGCTAGCCTAATTCAGAGCAGTTCTGCACTGCTCAAGCTTTGTTAAGTAAGTGGTCAGTGAGGCCGAAAGAGGCAAGCAGCTAATTACAAGAACAAAAAGCATTTCCACAGCTTGTAAGGGAAAGATGGTGACTGTTTGGTACAGCACAGATCAGAGTTAATATAACAATGAGACTTACGTTTCAGACAAGTTGTATTGTGGTGAGTTCCGTCCATAGAGATAGGTCTCTCCTTCTGTCCAAGTACATGTTACTCTTTTCATATCTTGAGTTTGGCAGGAAAAATCTTTAGGTGTGTCAGGTGGTCCTTGTCAGATGAAATAATGAAAAAAACAACAACATCACAGCAGTCAAGGCAAAACTCATCAACCTTTTTAATATATTAACAAGTTAGAAAAAATGGGTAAGTACAAAGTCTGGTTTACTAGAGATGTTATTACTGAAATTACACTTATTTCAATGACCACTCTGCAGAGATAGTCAGGATAATACCATGAGTTAATAACAATCAAACACTTTTATACTCTCTTTTTTTTAATACTCATCCTTTCATTTATTCAATCTGGGTTTTTTTCTATCTTTAAATATTGCTATTAGCCTTCAAAAAGGGGACTGTGCTGAGTTTTTACTACATGCACACAGACTATGAAGCTGAACTCCTAAATGGGTGGGTATATTTAAGAATCAATCACCTGCCACATGGTCAATTAATTTAATGCTATTTTTCCTGCTTTCTATATATAAGTTTACAGGCCTGAAGTCAGGCAGAGTTCAGCCAGGCATGACAAGACCATGACAACTTACAGAAAGCTTTTTTTCCCCGTCCATTTTTTCCACATTCTTGAGTTAATAACAAGAGGAAAATAAAACTGTTAACAATGTGTTCACTTACTACCCACAAAGAAAGCTGCCTCATGTGACTCCCCATCTTCATCATAACAGTAAACCTGGATGTTAGACCCCTTGTCATGTGACAGATTTTCCACAGTAAGAAGTCTGACTGGACTGTTTGTGTGCTTGAAAACATCAACAGTTGGGTAGACAGAGAATTCCTTAATGGTTTGACCTTTCCTTCCTATGCAGCAAAGAGTGATATCAGAGCCTTCTGCTAAAAATTTTTCTTTTGGAAAGATTAGTGGCCCGCTTCTATTTGAAGTGTCCAGGCCTGCAAATTAAAAAAAAACATTTCAAAATCTGCTCAAGTCAACAGCCCTCAGCCAGAACACAAAACTAAGCATTTACACAAGAAATTTCTAACATTATCCATTCACAGACTTTTATTTAGTATTCTTCCCAATACAGAGATGAATTTCACATGTAATAATACCTTTCTCTTAAACTCATAAACATATAATGTAGTCCAACAAACTACTTAAAAGACTAGATCTGTTTTACTGCCTTTCACTTAGAGAAAACAAAAATGTTCTGCCAAGAATTGCCTTTACAAAGGAACACCACCTCCTGCTCCTATGCACAAGTTGTTGCTTATACCCAAGATGCCTGCTCCTGAAGACTTTGAGCAGAGGGCTAGAAAAACATCTGATGTTCATGCAGAGCTCAGCTAAGAGAAGTCAGCGCTGACTGAATCAGATCAGTGAGGGGATAATCAACTTGGAATGAGACTCCTATAGCCTTCTATGTTGGACTGCTTGCTGGGTGCAAAAATTAGTGGTATTTAAGTGACTCACAGTCTTTTACACATATTACACAGATAAAATCAACTCTCAAGAATCTGATCCAAAAACCTGATGACATCTAGAGTTATTATCTTTCAGAGAGCTCTAAATCAGGTCTGTAATGTGGGATCAGTTTGTGACCAAGAAATAGTATTTTTGAACCCCATTCACTTGCAACTGAAAAAAAATAAAATCTCCAAGATTGAGGAGATTGTGGAACAGAAAGAGAGTCTTGCATCCTATTTTCCATTATATAACAAGAGGGAGATGAGTGCCACAATCCACGTATGAAGACCTGTGATATCTCTGCTATATACACATGATGCCTCCAATATCTTAAAAGCCCTTGCTGCTCCAAATGAGTGTTTCATTATAAAATCACTGTAGTCATATTTTCTAAAGTAGTTACATATTTTGTTTAAACAAGATTCTGTGGAAATCAAACTGCTCTAGTAAAACGTAGTCATCTAAAAAAAAAGATAACATTTTGTGATGCCATTAATTACATTATTGGTTCACTCCGTGTTAATTCTTGTTGGAAAGGATGAAAGCTTGGTAAGAAAGTTTCACAGATATGTAGGCTTGGCAGAAAGATCTCTGAATGTAGAAACTGAGGATGAGATAGAAATGAAAGCAAGTTTTGATATAGAGTAAAAGATGTTTTGCTGAAACACTGAGCACTGAACAACTGAGAAGGCAAAGGTTGGAGATGAGTTGGAAGGAGATTTTTATGAACAGGACAAAGGTATGTGACTACAAACAAAGACATGTTTTTCACCAAGTAAATGAGTCTCAAGAAGAGCATAAGTAAATAGAAAATATGTTTTTACCAAAAAAAGAGATATTGCAGGCAAACAAGAAATGTCGATGTAGCAAGAAGAAGAGATGTCTGAGAATTTTCCATTGTAAGCTTAAATTGTAACATACTTACTCTTGTGATTGGATAATAATGGCTATAATATGGTAATGGTAGTAGCTATGATAGGCTATAGGCAAATGTAAAGGTATTGTGTATGGTGCTTATTGGTTGTTATGTGTTAAGATACACAGCAAAGAAAAGTACATAATGCTTTGTAACTTGAACAGAAAGTGGCTTCAGGTATGCCTACAGCTGGAGCTGACAGCTGTAGGGCTGGCTCTGGACACCCACTCCCTGAAATGCTGTAACTTTGCCTATGCAATAAACAGCTTTCAAGAGAGCCGCCTGAAGTCCAGACATCCTTCGTGAAACTTTCTGCTATAAATTCTCATATAATTCTCACATAATTCATAAGACATTCATTCCAAGTGACATAAGGAGCTGACTTCCTCCTTTCTCTCTGCCTTCTGTTGATGCCTAAGTTTTTAACTTTTATATTTTTCAAATTCTGTACTGCTTAGTGTGTAACTCTGAAAGTTTCTTGTAGCCTGTTAATTTCTATTCTTGTGCTAGGTAGACATAACAAAGCCTCTCTGGTCCTGCTCTTCAAGGACACTTAGACCGTCCTAGGCCAAAAGTATAAACCAAAGAGCGCTAAGGGGGGATAAGCTGAGGGCAAAACTGAAGCTTTAATTGGAGAATTAAACCTGCTATGCAAATGAACCAAACCTATAAAAGAGTGAAGAACTCGTGACCGGTCATCCATCTTGCGGTCCATCTTGGCAACAGCCTCTGGGCTTCCCAGGGGTACCTTTGAAGGCCCTTCAAATAAATACGTACTTTTGTTCCCTTATTCCTGTCTAGTCTCTGTGTCTAGGAGGCCTCTTAAGGCATCAGTTCTTTGGTGACCCAGATGGAACAACTAGGCTTCCGAAAATCCTCTGGGACTCAGAAAGATGCAGCTCAGCTTCCTCCCCCTCTGCTGGCACCCGAGGGGGGGTAGTTGCCAGGAGTCCAGGAGGCAGAGGAGCTCCAAGAGGCCAGAAAACTCTCCAGATCCAGCACAGAGGCACGTGAGTAACTGAATAAAGGTAGTATTCTGTTGGCACCTGGACTGGGTGTTAAGAGGTTTCGTACAGTTTGTTTAGGGACTCAGAAGAGTCTGGGAGTGGGGGGTTTCACTTAGTGTTTCCCCTCTTGTTAGGTTGTCAACTCCTGAGAGCTTGTCAGGGAACCCCTGTGAGAGTCCCAGGGAATTTAATTTTCCCTCTGTTGGTTTGTTGCTAGCTTGTGTCCAGCCACCACTCTATGGCACCCAGCCAGGTGGTGCAGCAGCTCAGAGCCTTGGAACTATTTCCAGCCACAGTTTAAATCTGAGGGTGGTGGGTTCAAATCCTACCTTCTCTAGTTTTCTCTCTTTGCTTTATAGAGTATTTTATATCTCGTTGCTTTGTTTGTGTGAATTTTCTGTTTATAAGCATAAAACCATGGGTGGTAATATTTCTTGTATGGGGAGTGAAATACCACAAAACTCACCTTTAATCTTAGTCTTGCATAACTGGGGAAAAGTGACTGGCAAAGATAAAACCCTTACAAAACCAGAATTAATTAGGCTTTCCACACTGATTTGGCCAGCTTATAGGTCAGATAACTGGCAAAAGTGGCCGCAATTTGGAAGCTTAGATGAAGAATTAATATTGAGTTTAATACCGTATCACCAAAGAGATCACTGTTTCTTAGAACAAGAGTATGCAAAGCTCTTCTTGGCTGCATCTAAGTTACAAATATCTAAAAGAGAGCATATATTGTTTTTAAGGAAAAAAGAGAAAAAGGTTAAGAAGTCTATGTTGGACCTGACAAAGGGGAAGGACGTGGAGATGGATTTAATAGTTCCCACCTTGAGAATAGACCCCCTGCCTCCTCCTCCTCCTCCTCCTTTAATTCAATATACTAATTCAAACTGTGAACCCCAGACAAAAGCAACAGATTCATCACATCATGTAGCCCCTAGCTATGTGCTTCCTCTCTTTTGCCTGAGTCTGGGCTGGGGATGTGCCTATCCAAGATCCCATGCCACTCCATCTACTAGATTGTCTTAATGTGTGAGCAGAAAAAAAGCTCTAGAACTTTTCGTCTACTAGCTTAGGGAGATAGTCTGCAAATTATAGCAATGGCAGAAGCACTGCTATTATTGCCAGCAAAATACAAGGAGATGGTTAGCGCTTAGAGCAAATGGATTCTTGATTTCATGCTGTGGTGGGTTTAGCAAAACTTAGGGCCTTGGTAAAGTCACAAAGTCACATCATAAAGTCACATCATAAAGTCACCCCAAGACAGATGTCATCTCTCCTGAACTGTCCTTCACAGCTACATTCACTGGTGAATTACCAACTAGCTTTATACCAATATTGCAAAGTTTTGTTTTGCTTACCTGGGACAGTCTCCCACAAACTCCACTGACTCCAAATTTTTGATGCTTCTGCCTTGCTCCTGATTCTCACAGCATGTGACATACACTCCAAAGGTATATCTGAATCCCATGTCCAATGAAGAGGCTTTTCCAATTTATCAAGTGTGACATTATGAAACTCCTACAAACACAGAGCAGTAAGGCAGAAGTATTGAAAACACAACAATGTGAAGATTTGGAAATACAATCAAAAGCAGCGAGAAAGCTCAGAGGAGGAAAATGCTTTTAAAAATGAATGTCTGAAACTCCACTAGCTACATGTGATCTCCTACTACGTAACTAGTCAGCTAATCAATTTCTTACAGATCTGTGCTAGCAGTGGTGGAGTGACTGATGTGCTGACATATTTGTGAGTGAGACCCTGCTTCTCATGACATGGATTTACTCTCAGAGACTTTCAGTAGGTTATTGTTGCCTGCTGTTACATAAGCTGCTGCCTACAAATGCATCCTAATGCTCTGGGTTACACATCCCTGCGGTGGAGTCACCATCCCTGGAGGAATTTAAAAGATGTGCAGATTCAGCACTTAGAGATGTGGTTTAGTGGTAGACTTGGTAGTGCTGGGTTAATGGCTGGATGCAATGATCTTAAAGAGTTTTTCCAACCTATAAGATTCTATCATTCTATATATTTTAGTACTTCTTCTAGCAACCATTCCAGATTCTCAGCATACAGATCTGTGCTGCTCATATGATTTGCACCAGAGCCCTGATTCACACTGACCACTAGGGAACTTCTCTCCAGTGCTGCTTTCCACTGGCAATGCCTGCACTTTTGTATTCCCACTGCTCTGAGAAAAACTCTGCCATCAGTTCAAAATTTAATTTCTCAGTTATAGCCCTGAAAAATGTAGCCACTGCTCTGGAAGTTATATAGGCTGCCCAAGCTTTGGTATGAGCAGACTCACAGAGTTTCTTTACTGGTACATACTCTTCAGAAAAACACAAAAGCAAATATATTCCTGTATGGTAGTGACATCCAAAGTAACTTGTCATGTTTATTACGAATAACAGAACAGACTACATTCCTGGATTTGAAACACTTTTACTTCCTTCCAGAAAGTTAATAAGAGTTTGTTAAAGGATACTTCAAAAAAGCCCAAAACTTAATTGTTTGTAGCTATATGGCCTCAGTTACTGACTTCAGAGTTAGATCTACTCATGGGTCTAAAAATCCTATCCAGTGTATCAAAGTGGTAAAAATCTGCAGAACTGCATAGAGCTCATTTGCAGTGAAGATGTGGTTCTTCAAACTCAGAGACAAAACACCACCAACTAGAGTGATCAAAGTAAGTTGTGATTTTTAACAACACCTATCTTACTTAATTGATCACTGGTTTCAGAAAAATAAGCCCTTGTCTGTTTTCTGTGCTTTCTGACAAATAGCAACTCTAAATGAGCTAGTGCAGTTTTTCAGTTTTACTAGGTTTTAAATTTTCTTTGGAGACCTTTCTCATACAGAAGTCACAAAGAGAGAAAGACATCCAGAACAGGCCTAAGCCTATTATTTGGGTGATCTCCTCCTCTTCAGAAAATGTTGCTGGTTTAGGTGCTAAGGAAAACTATCAGGATAGGGACTTTGCAAAGAGAACATCACAACATCTTCCATCATTGTCACTTCTTTTCAAAGTACACTTACTGTCCACACAGTAGTAGCTTCATCGGTTCGACGGACTTGTATCTCAAAAGACATTGCCAGCTCAGCATCGTGTGCTGACTTGACAACATCCCATTCCACCAGCAGCCGCTGAAGATCCGAATCCTTGGAAATGTTAAGGTATCTTACTGGAAACACACTGGATTCTAGGAGTGCAAAAGGGCACAAAAATATTACTGTCTAGTTAAGTTACAAAGCAAATATGAAACAACATTGGTTAGAGGTAAGACAGGTTCCACAGCACATGGTTCTGAAGGAAAAAACAAAAGTGATGAGGACCTCTGCTGCTGATGACAAAAGGGAAGATAATCCTTCTTCTTAAGGAACCAACAGTCTAAAATAAGGTTCCTAAATCTATCCAATACCCCCCACCATGACATTTCGTATGCTATTTAATTTCTTTATGCTCTCAGTTTACTAGCTGTTTTATGGAAATACAGAAGATCCATCCCTTCATAATCTTATGAAGAGGAACAACATAAGAAGGACTAAATCCCATAATATCCCAATCCCCAGAAAGCCTTCATATTATTAGGGCAGAAACTCTGGGCTCAGCTTTGATCTCTGACTAAATTCAGATTAAATAAATTAAAGCAAAACCATTATTTGAACAGAATAGGTTAAGGGTTTCCCTCCAGTAGCTAGCTCAGATGACAGTCTAGTATTAAGCACACTCCTAGTTGCTCTACACAGAGCTTAGGTCATGGCTGTGGATTCTTCCACTGGAATTAGACACCTAGCTCTAATGGGACCTGCAGTCTTCTCTTGGTCTGGATTTAATTCCCTTGATAAAGTAAAGTTTAAAAGTCAGACTGAAGTCCCTTTTTGTGTTGGGAAATAAAAGGCCCTTCAATATTATTCTGCTGAAAACTACAAATGACCCTGTAAGTGGTTCCTCTTTTTAGACAATTCCTTTGTGACCCCTCCCTAAAAATCCTAACTGTTGGAAAAGATGAAACATAGCACTCACTGATTTTTCATTTCTGTACTTCCTGAAAACTAAACAAACATAAACCCCCTAAACTTAATCCAGTTGTTAATGAAGCCAGGGAGCTGAAACACCCGAGTAACCAGGCTTTTTCTTTTGCCACAGGTGCTTTTCAAAGTGCTTCTGCTTGTTACAAAAGGACAGTCAGAATTTTTATACTAACCAAGACACAGAAAAAAAAGCCACAAAAATAGCTGCATCTTTTAATAAAATAGAACTCATTCTGTGCATTCCTGCCACATTACAGCCAGAGTCACGAGGGACACAAGTGACCTCAGCAGCCCCTTCTCACAAAACTGTCACTACCACTCCTGTCTCCCAGACACACTTCTCCCACTGAATCACTTGAGACTTTTGCCATGTATCATTAGAAGAAACACAAGTAATCAGGAGATTTAGACTGAGAATCTACATTTTGATAGATGCTTCTGGTAGCCATCGTGTATCCAAAACATTCTGCAATTTATCCTGCAGTATCTGCATTGCACTAACCTCTGTGCAGCAGTTTTTTCCTACATACGGATTTTAACATTAGGAGAAGGGAATGAAAGGCTCAAGAGAAGCAGCAGTTATAACAATCTCTAGTCAATCAAAGGAAGCAAATAAAACTTTTTAAGCATATTTGTTAACTATGAGAATACAGACACTGACACAACTTTGTTGTTTTTATAAGTCTGGACTATAATTAAAAAATAAATGGAGGAAAGAATATATTTTACCATTAGTACAAAGTTGTTAAAAACTGCTGGAAGAAAGGATTCTCTTTTAGCAAATCATCCAAAAACTCTGTGCGGTATTTTTAACCTATTCCATTTTCAAGGGTACTAGAAGTCAGAGCAAAATGAAAACCATATGCTTTCAATCTTGAGGAAACTATTGGTATAGGCTTCTTCAGATAAGCTTGGAGGAAGAAATCAATTTTCACTGTTCAAACACATGGTCTCAGAATCAGGATTGTGGTACCCTCAAGTGCTTTGGAGAAAGAAATATAGACACATATACGCAACACACCGTCTATCAATTCTCAGTGCAGTTTGAGTATTTAATTACTGGGAAACGATTAACATGTGTAAATTACGTGAAAGCAGAATTGGTAACATTCGTGCCCATGTGAGGTAAACACAAAATGTTTCACACGAAGAAGTAAAATTTCCTTTTTGGCTATGGTAATGGTCCTTAAAAAGCGTATCTGCTGCTTCACAGCTGCTTTTGAAAAATGATGGGCATCAGCATTATACTGCCATAAGGAAACCCAGTGCCTATGACAATTAGTAGGTGTCTGAAACTGAGTAAACAAGGTGGATGGCTTGGGGATAAATTTCACTGGATGATGACAGAGCATCAGTTTTAGGTTTTACTGGAAAAAGGAAATATTATTAGCTTCTCTGTCAACAACTGACTAGGCAAGAAGACAGAACAACCAAAACAACACAGCGATTCAAAATTAACTGTGGAAGTGGAGTATCACTTTATTTTGGGAACACACTTCATTTTCCCACATTTTACAGACTTTCACCATGAAAACAAGATAAACACGGTTAAAATCCCACTAATGCTAAGGACTTGACTGTAATGTTGTTCATCTCCAGTACGTAATCTTAGCTGCTCATTTTCTGGCCAACTTTACTTGTACGTTCATCTTCCATTTACCTGAAGTACCGTGTACCAAATCTCTTGGGGGATCTCATTTCACATACACAAGCAGGTGCCTGATCTAGAACTCTGGCCCTTGCCATTATCATTTTTTCTGTCTGCACTGCTGAAGCAAAGGAAGAAGAGAGGAACTGGGAGAAGAAAAGGGCTCTCCTTGTCTCTCAATGAAATTCACCAGCACAAAGTAAGAGTCCAGAGAAAGGAAATAAATACACCTGAAAGAAAAGCCAGCCAGTTGGCAGAAACCCCTTTCTTTTTCAGGGTGCACCATTAAAAGAAACTTCTGCATATCATCTGAATTTCCATATCCTCTTTCTGCTCTTTTTCTAGCAAATTCTAATTGCAAGTGTCACTATTATGCCTATTGTATTGATGATGAGCCTGCATTTCCTCTCTGACCCTGTCTCTTTTCGTCCAGATTAAAATATCATCCCTTTTCTCACAAAAAAGAATACTTCCACCTGCCACATTTAATTGACATGATAAAAAAACCCACAAAGGTCTCATTAGTTTCTGTTTTTTCTCCATCTGTACAAGTGTCCACTATCTCCCTTCAGCTAGACGACATATCACTTCACACCCCACACAATTTTGTTTTCCAAAGAGTCTGGCATAAGACAGTCTAGATCATCAGTTGGAGCTTATACACAGCACTAAAAAAAAACAAGAAACAGTATGGTTAAGGATATATCCAAGATCTTGACGACCACCAAGTTACGATGTCGGTATTAAAGGATTTTGTAGCATAATTTTAACGTGGAAATATTTGCGGCAGTCACAGTTACAATATTCCCTCCTAGCAAAATTAAGTGATCAACGCATCTTAAGACTTGTTTTAACTTGAAAGCTAACTCAAGACTATGTGAATAGCTTTATGACTAACAACAGAGACTAATTTTATTCCTAAACAATTGCATGTGAAAACAAGCAACCAAGTTACTGTAATGAAGCAACTGTTTGGACTTGCCTGCATTACAAAGTTCTGCCATTCTAGGAGAGCACTGATAATAAGTCTCAAAACTGAGACTTGGGTGAGTGGTGTGTGAACACATGAATTTCAAGGTTGAAGAGAGACAAAATGTCTGAAACAGATATATTACCCCTTCAGTATGATAAAAAATATATTTTTAAAAACCCAAACATCTCTCTTCCTTCTTCACCAACTTAAAAAAAGGCAGTAAAATTTCCATAACGCAGACTAGAGCCTGGCAGACCTTACGCCTTTTCAGTGGTGGTCACAGAAAGGTCAATTAAAAATTTTCTTTTTTCTTTTAACGGATTCATACCCAAATGCTATTGCTAGCAGCAAGTACACAAGAAGTATTTTTACCTTAAAATACACAGACTTCTGAGAAATTATCATTATATTCAACTTTTTCCCCTTCTAATATGCATGTCTGCTTTTTGTATTTGTATTGGATAAATATGTAAAGTGTGAAAAATAAAAATCTGGTCCTGGAATCTTGTGGCACAATCAGAAAAGAGACAAAAGAACTGCTAAACTTTTCAGAGATGAGACAAAAAAAGAAAGGAAAGAGATAAAAAAACCACAAAAGTTGTCAAAAAGGAAATAAATTATTTGAAGATGACGGCACAGATCAAAAACATAGGAGAAAGAGGAGGAGCAAATAAATAAATACACTTTGGCTTCACATCATTTCAAGTTGTTGATTCAACAGGCAATTTTGCATAATGGGGTCACAAAAGGTAATAATGCAAGTTGCTCCATCACCTTACCAAAGAGAATAATTTGATTAAATGTGTAACATGTTACTTAATCACAGACTTACAAATCAGCAAGTTGGATGCTTCAGTTGCTGTAGATTGCTTCCAAAGAAAAAAAATCAAACATTCAGACATTTACCTTGCTGTGAGTATGTAGTGTAGCACGTCCTCAGGTGGAGCAGTACTGCCAGAATCATGAAGTGATTCATCATTTGTCCACCTTTTCCTGCATAAGACTTACCAGCAAAGAAAACATTTTTATTTATTTGTTTCTTTCAGGAGAAACACAGCATGCCAAACAATAGTCCAGATAATATTACTATATTTAAGAATGAATAAATAAAAACCCAACCACACAGGCTCCAGGAAGCTTAACAGAAATTCAGGAAGAACGCACAAAGAAAGATAAAGAATGAAAAAATGTAAACCTCTTGTTTTTAGACCTAGTTACTACAGTCAAAAGTTCAATTGAGTCTAAACAAATAAATCATACAATATCTTTAAAGTTTTTTATCCACTTATTTCAAATAAATATTGAAGTAGAAGTTTGTCCTAATATCTTTGGGCTTTTTTTCTGCACAAGTAAGAAGAAACCTACCCTAACAAGGGGAAAAGAGTATTAAAGGTGCAAAACACCTTGTGATTTCTGCTCCACCTACAGCCTGACTGATGAATCCAGCAGACCCCTCTGGCAGCACACAGGACACTATATGGAGGGTTTAAGTTAGATGAAACACTCCTATCAAGTCTTTGCAAGTTCCATTCCCAAATGGACTGTCATCTCAAGAATCACAGAGCTCTATCTTGCATTCCATTTACAGCTTTGACACTCAGCTGTGCCAGGATGAAACTCTTTGACTTGAACAGCCCAGTTCTGAAGGACTGATTGTATGCTAGGTCTCAGAAGACATGAATTACCTGCAAATTCCCCCATGCAGAAGGGAGAGGTAAACATCAGGCTGCAGTACGGTCAAAGCTCTTAGGCACAGAAGGTACAGGAGTACAAACAACAGGAACAGGACGATGGATACAGCTATCTTTAATGTAGAACTTGTGTATTTTACATTTCTGGAGCTGTGCAGCACACTGATAATCTTCTATCAGTGCTTCCATAAAAGAAGTTGGAACTGCTGAGCAGAAGATATCCAGAATGACCCGTTGCCACTAAAGCTAAGAACAGAGCATTTACGGATTTCAGAAGGGCCAGGAATTCACTACAGAATTTGTTTCTAGCAGAAAACTTCTAATTTAATACCTCAGAGCTGCAGACTCTTAACTCTAATAAGTTTAATTAGATTCAATAGTTTTGAGAAGCTCTGAATTCCTCCAAAGGATCAAAAGACTTCAAACTTTTTTTTTTAAATGTGTTTCTAAAGGTCACACGAACACTGTAGAACGGTCCTGCATGCAGCACTGCAACCCAGGGCTCAAAGCTCACAACAAGCACCCTTGCTGCAGTGTGCCACAACTTTTCCTTATGAGCTTAAACACTTCACATGGAGGCCCCCATATTTACCAGGTAAGTGCTGTCTTGCCTAATGCATAGGCTTCTGCAGTTTTTCCTGCCACTAAACAAATATCCTCAAAAGTACGTAGATAACACTAAAAACACCATGTATAAAGAATCTAAATATTTTTGATAAGCTAGGCCTAGTTCACATGCAACTCTTAGACTATTCCAAGAACTGATTTAGGGAAATCTTTTTTTTTTCCCTAGATTTTCCAAGGGTTTTTAGCACCTAAAAGGGAAAATAATTTGTTACGTATTCTCTGGAATAAACAAGACAGATTAGCTCTTTCTTATGGAGTAGAAAGTGGTAAGTAAATGACACAAAAAGAAACTTTTCCAAGGCAGATCATGTTAAAACTTCTGGTAACTCCTTCAGCAGATAGTGATTTTTTGAGCTGTACGAAATTATATTGATACAAAGCCAAACAGTATATTCCTCTTTTTTTCCCCCCATGAAAAATATTAAACTAAAACTGCTTTTAAAGGCAAAGGACTTAACCCTCTGCTTTAAGACAGTTTAACACATGGGTGGTCAGTTAGGTTCAGCAGCATCTCTCCTGACTTAATTATATTAGCATGATGAAAACCTGGCCCAGCAAGACTTTTTATTTTGTAAATATCTTTGGGGTTGGACAAAATTTGCCCTATTGGTTATAAATCACTTAAATCCAACATTAAATACAGTGGGAAAGTACTGTGGAAAAATGACATATTAGACTACTTAAGTTTAAGTTACTTCCTATTAGGAAGAAAAATCTAAACTTCTTTTATGCTCTTAAGAACCATTCTCAACTACTGTCATGAAACCAATGTCTAATTTAATGATCTAGATCCAGTCATTTACACCATCAGTTCACTAATGGCACAGCCTAGATCACTTTTACTGATGCAAAAGCCTTATGCCACTAAAGGATAGTGTAATATAATAAATTATTACCAAAATAGAATCATAATTGGAAAGCAACAATAGTTTTCACTATTTGGTATGCTATTAATCTAGTTTAATAGTGCATAATAATTAGATTATGGTAATATGTGCAATTGTAGGTAACAAGCCAGTTTTCATGAGAAAAGTCCTACAATTCTCTAACAAAAGAGACTATGAAGTAATTTTAAATAAAACACTAGTCGAGAAAAAAGAAATAGGGTTCTTAATATATGAGTAATATTTCCAATTAAATTCTCTTTATGCAGAAACATCTTCCTGCAACTAACAAATTAATCACACATAATAACTACCACCAACAAATGTCAAGCACTTATTCCGTACAATCAATAATTAAGTACTATTATAACATCATAATTTAAAAGTCTCTGTCTTGGCTACAGTTTTACAAAATACATTATCAGTTTAATTAAAAAAAAAAAAAAAGGAAAAAACAGCAAAATGATGATAACAGATTAACAACATCCTTGCCAAAAGTGAAAATTGAACAACACAGGGAATGAAGACAGGTAGCCAGAAAGGGGGAGATAATACTGAGTTGCAAGTTGAAGTCAATTGGGCACAAAATGATCTGTCAGAACTACAGAAGTTAGCTGAGCAATAAATCTTTCATTTTAGCATACATTCTTTTTCCCTTATAAAAACTCAAATTCTCTGGGGGAAATACAGCAGACTTGCTTGGTTTTATCAGCCTGCAGGCTAAAAAACTAGGGTTTTTTTAAATCATAACTATGTAGTCTACTTGTAATCTTCCTGTTGGAAAAATGTAACCTGGGATGTGACAAAACAGATACAGATGGATTCAGGACTCCCCTGCTAACTTGAAACTAATCAGGACTGATAGATACTTCAATAGAAGAGAACTATTTTGGAGAGCTGACAGCAATTGAAATAATATTCAGCAGCAACAGGAATTATTCAGATTAAATACAATTAAAGAGGAATCACTCAAGAAGTGGAGACAGCATAGGAGCAAACTACCTTTGAGAAAATGAAATTTCCTTAAGGAGGCGGTCTGTGAATATTTTAAACAAATATCTCAAGGTAAACTATTTCTCCTTCAGAGCTAAAGGCTGGCTTGCATGATTCCCAAAGTTCTGTCCAAGCCAACATTTTTGTGATGCCTTGGATGAAACTAAAAAGAAATTCTCACTATTTATTATGGTAAACACACCAAAGATTAACGTTTCATCAAACCCCACTTCAAAGTCACCGAAGCACCAAAGCCCAATTGACTGGCAGTTGGAGCTATGCAGTGCACATATTGCTGCAGCACCTGGAACACCCGTGTGTGCGTAAGTATAGGGAGCCCCTGCTATGAACATCTAGTCAAAGCTGACTGCAGAGTTAATCTGTTGTGCAGCAATCTTCCTAAAAGGCACATATTTCAAATCATACTTCATACAACTTTCTTTTCTCAGTGCCTTTTGCTTTGTTTATTTAAAACAGCTGCCAGTCACAAGCCAAATCCTTAAATGAACCTGAGCCTGTACACAGGCTGAGAAAAGAAATCTTTCCAGTTGCAGGATACTTAATCTATTTAATGGCGAGTATTAGGTAGGGATACCAACTCATAACAGTCATGGATTGAACAAGTTTTTCTAAACCAGATGTGGAAGAGGACTGTCAATGAGGCAAATCAAGTAATAATACCATTCATTCAATGTTGTTATTCCCTCTACTTCATAAACAAACTGAGGATAGGAATAACAGTCCAAGTTTCTACCAATCAACACAAGAGTGATAACGTAAGTGAAAGTTTAGTGCCAAAATCTAATAAACTCTTTCCACAGCCTCCAAAGAGGCATCCCTAGAAAGTAAACAGAGTACAGGAAGACTAACTCTTCCTCCTGATATGGTTTTTTGTCTCCTAAGTAAAGAGATAACTAGGTTATTGTCAAAAGGAGCTGGCAGGCCCTAAATCAGTGATTTGTGTAAAGACTCTACAACACAGTGTGCCTTCACTCTCCTCATTCCTGCAATTCCCAGTATATCCCTTGCGAACCAACAGTGCAGAGCTGACATCCAACTGAGGCAGCTTTTCTTGAAACACGGAGGAATGTCAAGCCATCAGGACCTATGGAGCGTTGGTTGAGTAGTATCTGCTAAAACATCCCAGATAAATAGATCCCACCTAAAAATAAACATCACGCTTTTTATAGAAAATCGAGAATTTGATTGTCAACCATCCTGAATGCTAAAAAGAAAGCCACATTCTAAAGTGGATGAATCTTTCATTTAGTCCTTGTACTTGCTTTTTTCTCCCAAGCATTTTTAAAGATGTTTTCAATTACTCTTAGTACATAAAATGTATCTGTGTATAAGACACTGCAAGCTCCTAGTAAGCTTTTGTAATTTAATGGCTGAGCAACAAGTTTAAAAAGCTGCATAAGAAAGAAAGAAAGAGATTTCTATAATTAAGGCCTAATACACATGTAATAATTTGACCACTGAGGGGTAGCTTTATCTCCTGTGTTTTGGTAAACAGAAAGCTCTTTGATGCATGCTGTTGCTTTTCTAAAAAGCTCTGCCAAAATAGAAAAACATGTACTTCATGGTCCCACAAAGACAAGAATCCAAACAAAATGGCAGTTGAAATAGGGGAAAAATGGGATCTAAAATCATAAAGCAATTAATGAACTTTGTAAAAGTACTCCTGCCCCATCAGAAAACAAATGTCAGCAATTGCAGAGAAGCAATTTTTCAGGCATTATCAACTCGTAATGCTATTAGGATCTATCTGGTTTGCCCTACTGGAGCTGGGACTGATTCAGGCATGCAAAACTTAGATAAAAGGAGAGGCAAAAAGGTTATGCCAAAAAACCACTCAAACTCCAAAAAAAAAATCAGGAACCACACTGGAATTTATGTTTTCTTATTTACTCAAATGGCCTTGAGATCAAGCAATGGATTTCAGCTGCTTAAAGTGGAAGCAACACTTTTTCTCCGATGATAAAGGTCTGGTCTCGCATTTCTGACACCTTCAACAAATCAACACCTTCTCGAAGCAGCGGGCACAGGAGATGTTAAAACCAAACCCTAATCACCTGGCAGGTGCAGCATCCTCACCCCACGTAGGTAACTTTTGCTCAGGTCAGATCAGCAGCTTTTATGCTGTAGCTAAGCAGAGGCATCCTGAAAGCAGAGGAGACTAGGCGGTCATGATGCGCCTTAAATTCATCGGTATGTTATGATGCTGGCGGGTTTCTGGAGGCGCGGTACGAGGGCGGCGGTGCTGAGGCGCCACTACAGCCCTCCCGCACCGCCGAGGGGTGCCTGGAAAACACGGGATAACGGGCGGGCACAGGGTGGAGAGGGCATCAGAAGTGCTAAATTTCAAAGGAAAAACTCCACAAAGCACTTCAAAACAAGCGCCGGGGTGAAGAGATAGGTGTTTCTCAGCGGGGCACGCAGAACTCCCCTCAGCGAGGGCGGACGGAACGCCCGCGGACGGAGAGGAGAAGGGCGGGGAGGGGGGTCACTGAGGAACCGGGGGCTGCCGTGACAGGGAGACACCGGCATCACTCACCTGCAGCAGCCGAGATCTCTCTCACGGCCGGAGTCAGCCGGATCCCCGCACGCCGAGACGCGGCGGCCCCCCCAGTCAGTGCCGGGAAGCGGCTCGGCCGTCCCTCCCCGGGCAAGGCGGTACCTCCTCCCACCTCGGGAGGCCGGGTGAGCCGCTTGTCGGGAATTTCCCCCCGCTCCGGGAAGCGCGGGCCGTTCCCTTGGCTGCCTTCCCAAAGGCAGAACGCGGGCCGCGGGCCGCCCCGTCCTCGAGGCGCCTCAGGGCTTCAGGGTCCTGGGTGGGCCGAGCAGGTACAAGGGGGACAGGCAGGGGTAGCCCTAGAGGACCGCGACGGGGAGAGAATGGATACGTTCCGCTCTGCCCGGTCTCCAGCGGCCAGGAACCGCAGGCAGGAGTGATGTCCCCAAGGCGCCTTCAGCTCTGGTGCCATGGCCCCGGGTTCCTGTGTCTCCTGGCCTGGCTGGGAGCAGGGACGGTCGCTCTGGCCGCCAAGGCAAACGGGGTGAGGAGGTGCCCGCTGCCTGCAGCGGGGCTCGGGGGCCAGGCCGTAACCAGCCTGGTGCAGTGCCACGTTCCCGCAGGCACTGTCTGAGGAAGTCCTTCTCAGAAACCACGTCAAGTAAGGCTACGGCTCGCAAAACAAACTCTTCACTCCCCAAAATCACATAAAGCAGGAAGGGAGACCAGGAGCTGACCATGTTTCTGTTGCGAGTCCCCATGGCGCCATTCAGATAGGTACAGTATGCCAAAAGCTGCCTGGCTACGTCTTCTCATGTTGTCACGAGAAAGTTTTGTTTATAGTTGTTGCTTATCCCTTCCAGGGCATTTGTAATGAAGGTTTTTCCAGTTTGTATTATTTCTACATAAAAGAGGTCTTCTGTCTCTTCTTTTAAATTTTTGTTTGTTTGTTTTTTGTTTTGGTTAAACATAATGTATCCATTAAGACACTCTTTTCCTTGCTGTCCTCTGGATTGTCTCAAATTCTTGAAGCTTGGTTGCTTTGCATCAGGAGTATGCAATCTGCGAAGTTTTCAGCCTTATAGGCTATGTTATTTTTACACCTCATGATACATAGTTTGCCATTTTTTTGTAATAGCACAGTGTTGCCGACATGTACTTTTCTTGTGATCCGCTTCAGTACCTTGATGCTTCTCTTCTGAACTGCTGTCTAGCCGTTTGTTCCCTGCCTTGTTGTATTTCAGGGATGTCTCATACTTCCCTCTGCCAAGTAACATCCTGTTCCTTAGTCAGACGTTCCATTTTCTTTCAATGCTCTTGCTTTCTAGTCAAGAAAATTATTCCTAGTCAAAGGATAGTTTAATTTTTCAGAACTGTGTTCCAAATAATTGCACCTATTTCTTCCACAGAGTTCTTGTGTATATTTTGTGAGTCATGTAAACTGAACTTTTCAGAGGGTCACTCATTTTTCATTGCCTGCATGTGGTCTGGAGGCACCCCAGCTGGACATTTACTGTTACTTCAGAATTCAGAGCAGTATGCACATGAAAGGTCACCTAACTGCTAAGTTCTACTGAAAATGCAAATCACAGATGTCTATGGTTAGATGCCAAAATTTTGGCTTTTTTTTTCTTACATTTGTTAACAAGTCTCTGCAATATACTAGTAAGTTCTTTCCTCTAATGTTTCTAGACAGTATAATTAGTAAAGCTTTCTGGAAACCTTTCAACTGAATATTTGAAAGTAGGTTTTGAATTGTATACGATAAACAAAATGTGGGGTAGAAAATCTTTGCACTTACTATTTTAAAGATAATATATTAACCCATTTTTGTGCTTTGAGCACTCTCATCTCTGTTTGAAAATATATATTCTTTTAGGACTCTAGTGGAGATACCTTTTAAAATCCATCAATGTATTTAACATTTTCTGAATCATTTCAATACTGTTGTGGCTCTCTATTTCCTCTTTGTTTGGGTAGCAGCAACACTCTCTGATTTTGCTTTTACTGATCCACATGATCCATAAGTCACAGAATGAACAATGTATTAGCTTATTCTTTGAATGCTTCCTTATGAACATATGAATTCACTGCTATTTAGAAATTATGTTCAAGGTACTAATTAGAACCAAAAAAACCCTAAAAAGTTATTGAATAATGTCTATAAGGAATTTCATGCCTGGTCAGAAAGTGTTTCAAAAAACAAGTTATCAAGTTCCTGATATCTGAGCAGGAAAAACTGAAATACAAGAGAAGAACAAAGGTAAATCCACAAAACAGCCTGGAAAGCTCAATGTATCAAGCGTCATAGAATCTAGAGAATTTAAAATCTCAAGTCAGGTACCAAACTTCTCTATATACCAGGTTATAGCAATGTAGTTTGAAAAGGCCTAGAAGACATGCAATCCAATCTGGCACCCTTCATGCCTGTACCAACAGCTCTGAGTTTCACCCGATCTTTCTGGGTGTTTAGTTGCCTGTGTACAGGTATCCAAAGCCCGTCTCTGATATGACACACCTGCAGGACCTTGAGCCAGACTGCTATGAAAGTTTGCCATCTGTAGGGAATTTTTAAAGTAGGGACAAGGACATGAGATTGTTGAGGGATTTCAGAGGGAAAGTACCAGCATGAAAAGGTATAAAGTCATAAACATAGCCTGGGAAAGCATGGTCAAGCTAGACAGTCTAGTTGGGGACTAGCTGTGAACCCTTGTGTCACGGTAAGTGTTGATGGAGGATTGCAAGTTAGAAATGCTGGGATTCCTCTCCAGAGAGCCATGAGGAGTGACCCTTGCCTAAAGAAGCGAGGGCTTCGGCGGATAGATGCCGCGTTTGTCCCTGCTGGATCCCTTGTGGACACGCTTAGGTGGCACTCTCCTGGCACCTATGGATGCACACAATCTCACCCTCGCAGGTGGTCGCGAACAGCCGCTCACACACACAGTCTGTGCACGAGCCGGAGACAAAAAGGTGAGAGGAGTTCTCTGCATGCAATTCCGAGGTGTTTAACGGCAACACCCCGAAGGGAACAGAGGCAAGGACGAACAACTCGAGAGCTCGCGCCCGTTTAATCCCGAAAACTCTCAAAGGCGGGCAGAGCATCCAAAACCAATAGCCTGAGGGCTAGGGGGCAGAGGCAAGGTTGAATGACGGAACAGGGGCCAATGGGAAAAGGGATGGGAGGGGGGAGAACGCCAGTGACCTAGGCCAGCAGAATCTAGGCAGAGGGAGAACTTTTTGGCACAGTATTGTAAGGAGAGACCACTTTTAAGGCAGCTTGAGGGGTGTAAGGTGGGCTTAGCCATCGCAACACTTACCCTTTTGACTCATGCCTGCATACTCAGCAAAGACTTCTTGAGTAGCTTAACTTTACTTGTGAGCAAGCTTTATAGTAATGCTTTGTTTAGCAGCTCATTAAACTCTAGCTAGCTTTTCTGTCTGTCAGCCAATAACTAACTGCTTTATTTTCAATTGTGTGTATTCTTCTTGCAGAGTCTCTGCACCTGGCTAAAAGACATGAACAAACTGACCGAGTGTGACCAATGTACTCAACTCCTTAACCAAACTAAGGGTAGGTATTACAAGCTCCAAAGAAGGTAAAGCCCTGGGACATAACTGGGACAAGAAGTTCTCTAGTTCCAGTCCATTCTGTAAAAATACACAAAGGAGCAAACAGAGTGGTAGAGGTGAGCATTGATGCATATGAGCTTGGGTCACTAATCATGTAAATAACATATGAATAGCAAGTAGCTTTTCTAGGACTCATTTAGCAAGGAACAAAGAAAGTTGTGGGTGCAAGGAATCTCACGCGTAGCCTTCCGATTGTATGTAGTTTGACTACAAGCCAACCACTTTATTCCAGAAATATGACAGCCTAAATGAGCATTCTTCAAGCTCTCCCTGCTAAGTAGCTGGTTACATGGGATCTCCTCTTGAGCAGGGACACCTCTCAAGGTTGCTCTTCAAAGCAGAGAGAATTCCCACCAAAAGCAGATCCTTGGTAATTGGATACCATGCATAATCTGGTATTACAGTGCCCTAAGATTTTTGTATGGGTAGCTTTGATTTTGGTATTGGCAGCTTTGAATCATTGTGACATCCTTTGTGCAGTAATACGGCGAACCTTGCCATTGAATTTTGTTGTAAAAGTTGCACTTTCACAGTGTATTTCAATAAACACACTCATGTTCTTACTTTTGGTGGTAGTTCTTTATTTTTCAAATTTTAGTGTCAGCTCTTCCTAAAATAAAATATTTCCTCTTTTATAGTGTTTGTAGCTTCTTGCATCAAAACCTATTTCTTCTCTGTTGAGATCTGTGTCCCTCAATGTTCTTGTAGTGCTACATAACCTACTTGCATAATTTACAAAATCTACCACTGATGTTGATATATTAATAATTTTTACCCATACTGACTTATATGATACAGTAGATCTGCCCCTTATGAGTAATAAAAAGGTAATTTTCTTATTCCTCCACCCTTCAGGAAGAAAGTAAGATGTTGGAACAATGCTATCTATGTTAACAGGACCATTTCAAAGGAAAACAAAAAAATCTGCAAATGTAATGTACAAAACAAAATTCCCTTTGTCAGGCACTGAATAAAGGACTCAAAACAAGAAAAATGGGGTAGTTTAATGTTCCTCATTAACTAATGCAATGAAAGACTTTACTGTGTTATTTAAAGTAAAGCAGAAATATTAGTTCGTGTTTCAAGAATTTCTGATTCCAGTTAGTGATCATATGCGTGAGTTTCTGCACAGTTTAGCAGAGGTGTTGATTCTCTTAGTAAAATTCTTTTAAAAATCTGAAGTTCTTTCAGTTGCAAATTAATATTTAATACAGTGTGAAAGATGCCGTCTTTAGCCCCAAAGCAGGATGAATCACGCCCACTTCCTGATTCTCAAGTTTTTTTCTTAAAACCACCCATTCCCAGAAGTTCCACTGCCTTTAAAGGCAGTGTCTGGCTAGGACCTAACTATCCTTAGTGGTAGAAAGTTGTCCCTTCTAAAAAAGGTTTGGTAGGTCTTTATACCCACTGTTCTGTGCTTGCAAACTAATAGAGACCAAGTTATTCTTTCCTGTTCTGCAGCAGATTAATAACAGGACCCCCTCAGTCTTCTCTAGGTTAAACAAATGCAACTCTTTCCATGATTTACAGAATATTGATTGTGTTCATGGCTATTCACATGTCTCTTGAGTCCAGTTTCAAAGAAGAATTGAAGGACACAGCACTCCTTTTAACAGGAGCCTTATTAACACTGTATTTACCCAGAGGTGACACTACTGTTCCTACCTGTCTCTATGTTTGCTGTTTCCTCAGAAGCAGAACATTGTTTATTTAAGATCTACCTGAGATGTTCTGTAAGTCACAGATCATTTTTATCTTGTCAGTTCTTCTCTTTCCTTGTTTAATTATTTCTGCTTAACACTACAACACTGCTCTTTCCCTTTCGACACACCATTTCTCTAACTTGTTAAGGTGCTTTTGAATCTTAATCTTGTTTTCTGATATGATTGTGATGCCCTATAGCTTCATGCCATTTGGAAATCCTGGGCATCTTCTGTTTTATCAGACAGTTTGTTGGCTGTGTACAGCCCAGATAGATGTTTTTAACTCCACTATTGTTTCAGTTTAGCTGCAAGCCAGTGCTAATTGCTTTCTGACTGCACAGTGGCAACTTCCAAACCCAAAGTAAAGCAAGCTGCTGCTTTCCATAAACAATGTTCCTCTCTTACATGATTTAATTCCTACTCAGGAACAATTTCTATTTAGTCAGAAGTTGTAGAAGTACTTTACAGAGTGAAAGAGTTCAGAGGTAAGTTCTTGAGCTGAACTGCACTGAACTGAACAATTTCAGATGTACTATTTAGTGCATCTAGAATGCTAAGAGGTTCTCGTAAATATTTGTGGAGTTTCTGTGAGAGTAATTTTTGTCATCCCACAGCTGAAGAGGAGTCGTTGAAACTGTACTACCATGTTGTATTGAGATAATACTCTCTATTTCTCAATAGGCCTCTCAGCTTGGAGTCCAGTTAGGATTCCTCAGTGCCAATCTGAATCATCTCACAAAAAGTAGGAGGCAGGAATGGTCTGACTGTCTGCACTTGTTTTGCAGGTGCGTCCTGAATGCCCTACACAAGCAAGGTTTGAGCTTTCTGTAGGCATTTCCATTGTGGTTGTGGTAGGTCACTGTAAAGGGAAAAGTCTGATCTTGTATAAAATTGCCGTTTGTTGTACACAAACTTGTGTGGTTGCAGCAACAGTCTCTCCTCCAGGCATATCTCTTTGATCAAGTAATAATTGTGGTTCCTGACAAGAGATGGTGCAGGTGTTATATATGTATTATCTGATATGATCTTAACTAATAAGTAACAAGTGCAAGTTTGTTCTAAAAAATTTAAATCATAGTAGGATAAATAAGTTATAGAGTCAGTGAAAAAGAAATGATCAGTTATTTGCCTTTAACTAATAATTGCTCAACAATCCCTATTAGAAACAGTTGCTATTTAGATGAAAAAGCAGTGAAGTATAGGAAATGCCAACATTAGAATCAATATATAACTTCAAGAGTCTTTTTATGTATATACATGGTTATATTTTGGTAAATTGTTTCATGTGGGGTATGCCCAGCCCCTGCCCTGGAGGGATCTCTGCTGAGATAAGAGATTTTGCAATCACCCAGCAGGACCCCCTGGAAAGGCAACCACTTCTATGGTCACGGTGAAAAGACAGACCCACAATCCTTTAGGAGACCCTATGCAGATCCTTTGTAACCCATTGGCCTTCACCCATCCCCTGTAACCCTATAAAAGCTAGTCCTCTGCCCCTGTGAGAGAGAGCTCTCATCCCTGGCTTTCTCCTTCACCGGAGGGGACCAACCATAAAGCTACCTTCATGCGGAACAGCTACATGAGCCTCTCATCTCTCCCTGGTCTGGCCTGGAGGCTGCCCTGCAGAGCTGAGCTGGAATCACGAGCTGACAATCACTACAGAGCTGACAGCTTCTGCAAGGGCCCTCCTGCCAGCAGCTGAGGGAAGACACCGGGCCTCGGGAAGGCGATTCCTTTCGGGACCATCTCTCCAGACCAGTCAACTCTTCCTGGGTCAGAGCCACTGACCCCATCACCAGCTGTAATAGTTTCACATCTGCTTTTTTTCACAAAGTCTGTTTTCCCAGTGAACAATGAGATATATGAAGTTCACTTATTCTGTAGATCCTTTGTATTTTATTTTCTCCCAGATGTTGAGTGGAAGATCTGCAGCTTAGTTATGCTGAAATATTTAAATCCAGCTCAAAAACTAAAAAAAAAAAAAAAAAAATCGAGATAATCTTTTTGTCTGTGGTCCTTTATCCACAATGTCATATGAGCAAAATTTATGTACATCAATTTAGCAGCAATCTCTAATCTTTTCCCCACCTAACTTACTTGGAAACTAAAGCTACCAAAATTTTCTGGTGTTATTAGAAATGCATTCGGGTCCATCAGTGCAAGATAATAGATTCATTACTACCTAATAACTACTTACATCATTTAGGCACTTATTTACCAATTAGGTTGTTTGTAGTTTAGAGAACAGCACCTTCCAAGAATCTTTAAAAGTCCTAAGTTCTCCTCTGAGTAGATAAATTCCAGCCATGTCCCAGAACTATTCTTTCCTGTTGGATTGGATGAGGCACAAGTAGTCTGACTCTCCAGGCCCCATGCTTCTCTGTCTTTCCAAAGAGTGACAGCTTTAACTTGAGGGCAGTGGCTGTATCCATTTACACTACTGTTAAATCTGTGCCTTTAGTCATTCTTTGGGGCCATTCCAAGCATGTATTTGAAATTCTTCCAACTGAAGAGGGAATTGAATCCTTCTCTTTACTTTCAGGTTGAGCACTCTGGTCAGTAGGCTATTATAAAAGGGCTGTGTGCCTTAGCATTTTAAAACAGTGGTCCCCAGCATCTTCCTGTAAGGGCCAAGTGCATGCAACATGCACTAGTCATACTCTGGGAATGAGCTTCATGGGAATCCCCACACCTAGTTTTTGACTCCAGAAGCATTTGTGCAGCCTGCATGCTCCTCACACTGTAACGACTCTGTACATATGAAGTCTAATTCTTCAAGGAATTTGAGTGTAGAGATGCCAAGTGTATTCAGACTTTCGGGTTAATGGATAGCTAGACGGGATTCCAGAAGGGAAATTAGCTTCTGCCTGAGAGCCTCGACATGTAATTATGTCGTTTCCTGGCTCATCGGAAACAAAGTAAGCTCAAAAACACGCACTCTCTGGGTCCCAAACTTGAGACATTTCAGTCTTATTTTCAGATCAGTTTTTCTCGGGAGAAACTCTCTGCTACCCTCTTGTGATAATCTAGAGGAAGAGACATCAAAAGCAAACATTTTTGGTTTACATGGGAGTCAAGGGTTAAAATTCATTCCGTATTTGGACTTACAAAACGTGGAGAGTGTGATGTAACATTTCAGGAGAGAAGAGTAAACAGCACGGTGTGGTGGAACAAAGTAGTTGTCCACTTTTGTATATTGAGATTGTGTGCTCAAATATGCTGGATACATACTTGCTTTGTTACTGGGTTTGTGGGGGTTTTTTTCTGTGAGGTAATTTGCAAGGGTGAAAAAGGAGCCCAGTATTTCTCTCTGTGTGATGAGAACATTATAAATAATAGTAGTAGCAGGGCTACTTGATGACCTTTATGGTTACATTGGACAGCACTTATTCTGGACATATATACAGTACATATCTGTATCCAGATAAAACTGCCTTTTTTGAGTGGATGATGGATTTGGGCATATTCAAAAGGAGGAGAAGAAGGTTCCCTGTGGATTTTTGCTGTGCTGCGGATGTAAGAACAGATCTGCCTGATATCTGATGGAGAAATCATACCAGTGTTTGAACAGTAGTGCTTTCAGATGCAAATCCGGCATTCTAGTTGGAGATATAACAGCCAGCAGGAGACGACACGAAGACACTTGTCTGTGAAAGTCCCCCTGGTGGCACAGGACTAGCCTAAAACCATTCCTGAGTTCTGGGGCACAGCAATCCACTGACAAGATGTGATAGAGTACAGGCAACAACTGAGACTGAGGCAAAGGACTGTTTTCCACAGGGTGAGGGTAGGAAGTGAGGTTTGCTACAAAAAATAGTTGTTTCCATAGATGCTCCACTTTTCTGAATTAATACTATGCTATTCTAGCTCATAGTACAATTATTTGCTTTACACACAGTTTCAGCATATGTCTACTGTAAACCACATGGAAAAATCTGAATTAGTAGCTTGAATGGGCTGCTGCAGCTAGATGGTTTCAGGCTTCTCAGCCAGTTATTTAAAATGAGCATGGGGATTTCCAATCAAGCATTGGAGATAGTGGGACAGTGCTGGAGTCTCTCCCCCGCCGTGTAGCCCTGGGAGAGGGGCCCTGAGGGCACAGACACGGGGCTTCCCTGCCCCTGCTCAGCCTCGTTCCCATTGGTTGGTTTGTGTTCCCTGCGCGGGCAGAAGGACCCTTGGTCCCGTGACTGGAACAGTTCCTCGGCAGAGCCCCGGCCATGCGGCTGGAGAAATAAACATCTCTCTGAAACATCTAGCAAGAATCTGTCTGTCCGTATATATTTCCTTTCCACGGGACTCCTGGTTTGATATATGCGTGTTGCAGTATCCCCACTGCAACAAGACAGCTCTAAACAAGTCTGGGTTTCCATTAAATATGATTACTAGAAACTGCAAAGTCACTTGGACTGAAGTTTAAGAAAACAAACAGAGGCCTGCAAGAGACAACTGGTATAGAAAATTTTAACCCTACTGAGTTTTTCAACTGAATAAATGACTGACAGTAGCATCTTGAAAAGGTAGTGCTACCTTTATATGCCTGTTTTTCAGTTCACAGTAGTCAATAAAATGAATTGGAAAAGGACTTTTTAAGCCCATTGGTGATGCAAATGGAAAAAAAGACAGTTTGTTTTGTTCCATGTCTTGTCTTTGAATTGCTGTATTCAACATTCTTGTTCCTGAAAATCTTGTTCAGTAGAAAGTCTGTGAAAAGCAGAAACAAGCCTTAAAAGATGAGGTAAGTTTTCTCAGACATAACTCCGAATACCTCAGCAACAATCAGGATCTTATCTTTATATATTGTTGAAACATCCTGGATGAAAACCTACTGCATTTACTGGAAAAATGAAGAGAGTCGGGTGTTTTGTGAATGTGCCAGAAGTAGAAATTCAAATTCCTGCCAATGAGAATTAATGAGTTATCTTTTTCCTCTTTCCCCAGAATGTAGAGTCTGGCTTAGGATGTGTGAAATTTAAAGGAATGGGAGGGCAGGAGGTCTTGAAATTTTAAGTACGTTAGTGTCATGTACTTTATCTTCAATAGGCTGAAATGCCTAGATTTAAGTTATACACCACGAATAGTTTTATTACTGGTTGAAACTTGAGTGTGTATTTGGTGAATGAATAAGGTAATTAATCAATTAGAAATTAATCATAAATTCACAATAGAAGATGATATAGTGTGAATGTATGATGTAATGTATAAAAGGCTGGCCATATTATTTAAAGAAAATTGCAGCTTTGATTCTTTGGATGCTTAGGCTCAGTGGTTTGATGAAATTTAGTGCAGTATTTCCTGTCTGCCACACTGAATAAAAGAATCTGTGGCAAGGCCAGTGTTGTGTTGTGTTGTGTTGCACAGTGCACTTAGGCGATGCTGAGGCAGTCTGACTTGGAGGCATTAGAAGCACATCCTGGATTAGTGAACTGAGAGCACCAAGCAATCATTCCTAAGTGTGGGGTGCCAGGAGCTGGGAACGCTGTGGCTGACAGTGCCAGTTAATGACCATTAAGTAGGGAGGAGGCAGACTCTGCAAGGAACTGCCCAAAGAATATATGTCATTAGAGCTGCTCCTGGGCATACTCTCAAGTATTGTCCGTGCCTCAGGGGATTGTGGGCATTCCGGCAGCCGCTGTTCCAACCCTAAAGTTGTAACAGCAAGCCTCTCCTGGAGGCAGAACTCTGTCATGGTATAGCCTGAGCAGTTAAGCACTCACCCAACCCGCTCCCGGTGGAATGGGAAGAAGACTCAAGAGTAGAACTTGGAGGTTGAGGTAAGGAAAGTTTAGTAATTGAAACGTAAATTGAAAAGTAAAATGTAAAATATATGAATGATAGCAAATTTAAAAAGGGAAGAAACAAAACTCAAGGAAAAACAATTGATGCACAATAGTTACTCACCCCGCATTGAGCAGTGCCAGACCCACTCCTTGCACCCTGATCAGCACTGCTTCCAGGTAATTCCCCAGTTTATGTACTGAGTATGGTGTTCTATGGTAGGGAATATCCGTCTGTCCAGTTCAGGTCACCTGTTCTGGCTGTGCTCCCTCCCAGCTTTTTTTGGGTACCTTTTCACTGGCAGAGCATGACAAAAAAAAAAAAAGTCATTGAACTAGGACAAACATTAGTTGGCAGAAATCAAAACATTAGTGTGTTATCAAGATGATTCTCATACAGAATCCAAAACACAGCATGGTATCACCTACAGAGAAGAAACTAACTGTATCCCAGACAAAACCAGAACAAAAAAGTTCTGTTTTCTTCACATTGCTTCCCTGAAAAAAAACAATTGTGGCCAGCTGGTGACGTAGGGAGTGTTTACATAGGGTGTAGGTCCCACACAAGGTTGCACTTGTGCCACTTAGCAGTATGATGGTTTTTTCTCTGATGACGTATTTATAGAGGTTTGCAGATCATGTCTTTTTCTAAAAGGGTAGCTTTTCTGATTTAGCTATAAAGTCTTTAGAGATGAGAAACACACGCTCCAAAATACCACCATCATACTAGGATGTTTTACCTATGGAAATACTCCACTGTGTATTCAATATTTAAATATACTTCTTGATTGATACACATTGTTCCGTGACAACAGATTCCAGGAGAAAATGTCCTCCAGACGAGGCTAGGTGGCGCAGTAGGTCAATGAATTGAACTTTTTCAGCTGTTTCAAGGTCCACAAATTCCTGTAAATTTCCACAGCCTCATATGTTTATTGACATATTGATGCATTGATCAATGTGGAAGAATCTCATTACCTTTTGTGGCTTTTCTGAGTCATTATTTTTCATAATCATCCAAGTAAAAGTCCACATAGAAGAAGCTTCCAAGGTACTTTCTGGACTAAACAACATAAATACTTTCCTAATTTTTTGTACCTTGCCTTCCAGGCAGAAGTGTAGTTGAGGGCAGAGTCTGGCTGCTTCTAATTTGGGAAAATTAGAGTTTATTTCAATCTTACTGCCCTCTTGAATACTGCAGGAGTGTGTTTATAGATGTTTTGTATACCAATAAACCACTGTCTCCAAATACCTACCAAACATTAAAGAAATCTTCAGTGTCAGCTGTTTCCTCTATGGAAGAAGAAAGATTTTTGAAAATACATTATTAGTGTGCCCTCTACTTCTGTCTATGAAAAAGAAAGCAGAGTCTAGTAGTGAAAACTTTCTGTTTTGCTTAGAAAACCTCAGGAGAACTACCCAGACAGTTTTGTGAAGCTACTTAGTAAGCATTAAGTGGAATATTTTTTGGTTGCCAAATTAGGTTGTAGCAAACTGCCAGTTTCTCAGATAGAGAATATTGTTTATGTAAGAAGTCCAAGATAAGTGTCCATTTCATGCATTGTTATTTGCAGAAGATAACTAAGTCATGATTAGTGAGTTATTTATTTTATTTAGCAGAGATCAGGAGAAGAGTTATTAATATTTGAGCAGTAGTATGTGGCATTTTAAATAACCCTATTATCAAAAAGGTTGAGGGTAACAGTTGAATGGTTAATGTACTGAGCATTTAGCATCTGCTCCTGTGAGGTGTCAAGTGCCTTTGCAAGGCTCTGAGTGCACTCAAATTACATTAAAATAATGACAGAACTCACTTCCTTACAGGAGATTCTCAGCCATTGGCAGAATAAAGCTATTATCATGCAAGCAGTAATGGATAGAAGGAAAAAGCCATTTCCTTCTTTCAATTTTTTTTTTTGTGTGTGTATTTAGCTTTCTGCTCCGTAAATGGCTTGTGGAAGTTACCAATGCTCTGTAAACACCAATGTGAAAGCTGAGTGCCTGCAAGAAAAGTATCTTCTGTCTGCTCTGAGACATAGGGTAAGCACAAAAGCTGAAGATAACAGAGGGAAACTGAAGAGAGCAAGAGGCCACGAAAACCTTTGTGTGGTAGATTTAAGCCCTGCACTGCAATCTGTTTCTAGCACAGTGCAGCTCCAGACATCTCTGTGCAATGTGGCCACTCCTTTGCATGTGGACACATTGGTGGGAGTTCTCTGCTGCCAGTCTCTGCCCCGAGATAGAAATGCAATTGCTGAACAACGTAGCTGCACAAATTTCAGGAATCACAGCACACAGCTGACCAGCATTTACAGCTCATATTCCTGACTTGTTCCAGGATAATCTGCTTGTCCTGTCATGGGATGGAGGAAGGTGCTGGTTTAGACCCACTTTGTGAGGGCTCCTACTCCTAAAATAGCAAGCGCTGTGCCAGCTGCTTGTGATATTTTCGATTGCTACAAGACTGTTTTTGGAAGGTTTGGACCAGAAGGAAAGTGACAGCTGTATTCCACAGGAAAGCAACATCAAATGAAAGAACCTGAACAGATTTAAAGAAGTGTGAAGCAAGGTGATGCTGCTTTAGAACAGCAAATACCTTCTATTTAAGTATGTTTATTGAGGCAGTGTCCACACATTTCATACAGTGCAATCATAAGAGACACATGCAGAAATGTGCAGGAGGAAATACTCTGGAGTTTGAATGACACCCTGTTGAAAGAGCCAACAATAGGTGAGTGTTTAAATTATTGTGGAAGCTCTCTCCTGGAGCCTCAATCTCTTCTATGCCAAGTCCTACACCCATATTGGACAAAATAAATGTAAATTCCAAACAGATGTGGAAATTTGAAGTAAAATACAGCTGATGATTATATGCAGAAAGGGGAGCACAAAGAAACAATATTTTTTATGTGATAAGTAGTGATAGCAGGATTATATAATACTCAGCTATAGTTGAAATTTCAACCACTTTATGATATTGAGTGTGAAGTTGCTCTGGGGAAGCAAACAGACTACATGCATTTCTCAAGCTATTGAAGTATAGCGGCTGTTCTAAGTCTACGTCATGTCACCAGGGCTGGGGTGGAACAGGCTGCTGAGTATTGTCAGCTCCTCTCTTGGGAGAAAGTAAGCCAGCAAGAGTTTCTGAAGCTGGCACTGTGAGACAATGCTAGGACCCAGCTTCGCCCCAAACCACAGATAGAATTGTGGGTCTTCTGGGGAGCTACTGTCATCTTTGTAGAATGATGTTCTTGCTCTACTCAGATCTCAGAGGGATATGGTGTCTTGTGGTTCCTAGCCCTCTGGTTTAGGGGTCAGCTAGGGTGTCCATGCTTGGGTTAGTCCATGAAAGGCCTTGAAAGACAAGGAAGGGAAGTCAGAGATGCGGTACTGAAAGAAAGATAACCAGTCAAAATGAAAGATAACGATAAAACACTGGCAATAACATACTGAGCAGGTCAATCTGGAAAAGGCCAGGGAGGAAAGTTTCTTAGGGACTGACATGAGACACAGCAGTCTTTTTAGAAGAGTTTTAGCAAGCTATGTAGATAGAAGAGTCTAAGCTGTAGAAATGTTTTGTGATAACAATGCTCAGAATTTAGCTCTAACCTGCCAGTAAAGACATGGGAGGGTGTAGTCAATGATAATTCCTAGGTTATTGACTTGAAAGACTAAGTGGCATTCGCATTCACTCAGAAAAGGAGAGTGAGGGCCATGTAGTGGATTTATGAGAAGGTTAAAAGTGCCGTCAATTTACCAGGAAATGCTTTAAGATTGGGAAAAAATTGTGAGTAATATGGAGAAGTAAATACCAATTAAAAGAACTGGATAAATTTTTAGTATGTCTGAGTGTCTTCTGCTGAATGGGCCACACAGCAAGCTTGTTTTTACAGATTGAGTATATATGCCTTAGCTCACTCTGTATCTCTGCTAGGAATTATCCCTCATATTCTGTGGTACATGGTAGTATCAAGACTATACCAGGGAACACATGGTTTCTGAGAGTTTCCTACCATGGTTTATAACTCAAAACTTACGTGTTAAACCCATGGACATCATTGAAACACCAAGGCTTACTCACTGATGACACAATCATATGTCATGCCCTTCTTTCACTTGCCCTCACCATCCTTCTCTTCTTCTTTGCTACACTGTGTCATCTTCTGATCAATGAGGACAATTCTTTGTGTATCATTACTCATCCACTGCTTCACTATCAACTTCTGTCTTCTGTCCCAGACACTGAATATTCTACTAATTACCGGCTTACAGCTTTACATGTATAATAACTTGCTCTTATTCTTAGCAGTGACAGAAAAGAAATGAAGAATTCCTCTCAAATTCATGTCAATTCCTTTTTACACTATTGCAAGTGATAGGTTTTGTATAAAAAATAATTTTTTTCCTTACTCATTCTTGTGAGTCATTATCCAAGGATAAAAAATGAAAACTTCATTTCATCAGTCTACATAAAAGGAAAGTATTCCTTCAGCAAATTTGTGTTATCTACTGTTTCTGACCATAATGCCACCTCATCTGCTTTCTCACCAATTCTGTTCACTCTGAAAGTTTTCTGAAGGAAGCATAAATCCTACATGGTAATACATGAATACCAGTTGATGGTACCAGTTTTTCTGTTTTGACCTCACTGAATGTCATCTTGTAGCAATACCAAACATCCTATGTGGGCAGAGAAAGGGAATGGTGAGAGACAAGTTATTTCTTTCTTGTGTGGTTAGCAGGCATTATTAATCCTTTGGGCATCTAGTGGATGTTTAGATATACTTTGAAGACTCTGTGGTTGGACTGGGTTTGGTTAATTTCGACTCATGGGAAGACATCAAAGGATTATGATAACTCTGTTGTGGTTGCCCAGAGCTGCACGTTTTCTTTGTGGTAATGTGCAGTAATGAAATGCCTTGAGATTTGCCCAGTGGCTTACCTCGTGATGGATGTCTCACCTTGTAGCAGTGAAAATGAAGTGCAGTTGTGTGAATGTTGGGTAAGGAGGAAACCGTGGATGAGAGACAGGAGAAAACAAAGATGTTACAAGACCAGCAAACAGTGACAGCAACATCTAGGGTATTCGAACTAACAATTGAAAGGAGATACATTATATTCAGAAATTTTTCGATCTTCTGGATTATATTCAGACATCAAAATCTAATGGGTTAAAACCTCTTAAATTTCACTGCTTTGTGTGATCTGAGCTGCACAGATATATGATTTGTATTTCGGCTATCATTTTCTTCACCTGTCACAATCACCACTCGCAATGTAAGGATATAAAAAGATCTTGTCTGTGTTGTTTTTCCTGTGTCATTTGAATCTCCTTCCGGTTAGCAAAGTGTGAGTGGACCATTAGGTTGTTATTACTACCATGGGTACTCGGGCCTTCCAAATCCATTGGGAGTAAAAGGTGAGTGGATCCTTTGAACAGCCCTGTGATGGTGTAATAGTTCCATTAGTATGTGGTGTTTCCATCACCAGTCAAAGACTTTTTTGAGATACCTTTCTGTCAAAATCTCCTGAAAATGTGGACTGTAGAATTCCATTATTTTTACACTGATCTCATCATTTTACATATGGAAGCATGTGCTACTACTTCTCTCTGTTTGGATTCTTCCTGTTTCTTTACTGTTCTGTCACTGTATCACTGAATTTCTAGTGAGTTCCTTGTCCATTTGGCCCCATGCCCTTTTCAAACTTGTTATAGGACACTTTTGCCTCCTTTTGTTCATCTAAACCTGCTTAAGTTTAGAGTACGAAGGAATTCAGCTCACCCAAGTGATTTGAGGCTGTTCTCTGCTTACTTTTGTTTTCACTTGCCACACCCCTAATTTTATGTCATCCAAAAAAAATATATTTATTTTCAAGTTTAAATTCTTTCTGAAAATGTGAGATAGCATGTAGTAATGGAAAACCAGTGAAAGCAGTTTGGTGCAATCTTTTTTGAAATTATAAAAATGTTTTCTCTGCATCTGCAGAAAACATTCAGCAGACATCTTCTAACATAGCATATATGCCTAACCATTGTAACAGCTTCTTAATAAGTGGAATGTTTACAAAGTGTTTCTGTATCATTTTCTAGATGAGCGCCCCTTACTTCATTACCTTCTAGGGGGTTATATTAGTGAACTGATTCATAGGTATATTCTTTGTTATTTGAGGTTTCAGTAATTCCAGAGTCATTGATCTCTTTCGTACAGGTCTTTCTCACTGTTCCTACCAGTTACAGGGTGGTTTTACATTTCAGTTTCCTGGAGTTGCTGCTTTAGCATGTGAGCAATTAAGCATTTTCTTTGTATCATTTGCCACATAGATTCAGTTTCTCTCTTAAATACAGTTTTTTAGCTTGCATAGTACTTGATTCCTTTTGCCCGTTCTTCATATCTCTGCCTTTTCCAGTGCTTACCAAAGGTATCAGGTGCTACCAGCAGTTTGGACCAGAAGGACTTTCAAGAAGCACACTGAAACAATGCAGCTGTGTTTGCATTTTATGGAAGACTTTTGGAACATTATAAAGCACAGGGAAGTCAGGTTCTGCCTGGAATTATAATCTCAAGCATAAACAAAAAATGCCTGTAGTCAAACCTTATCAACAATAGCCTAATTGTACTGTATGAGATTAGTGATGCTACACTGAAAGAAACACTTTCTTTTTTTCTTTGTAGTACACATACACACAGATGCAATGAGAAGGCAAGCAGAGTTTTCCAGTGATCATATTGTGCTTTGACACATAGTCAACTTGCTAACTTCTTATAGAGAAGATCAGCTTTCTTCAAGAGAAATACAAACCTATATAGAGAGCATCCCGATTGTGCGTCTCAAATAAGACATTAATTTGAACTTTAATAACCACAGCTCTGTCTCCACAAATCACAACTGCAAGCATTTAAGAATCACAGGCTGAAGTGGGAAGCATTGGATTGGTTTATTTCCTAGAGTAGAGTTGAAGGAAGTTTAATGGGTCACCTGCAAGTCTTCTGAGAAATTAGGATGTTATGGCCTGCCAGAAATGATTGAATTTTTATCTGCAGTTAAACTCCCAAGCACAAATGTTATGTCTCATCTTTATCAGTGTGTGCATGTGTGAGTAGAGGATGCTACAGGATATGACTGTTTCTCAATTGAAAACATTAAGTCAGGGATTTTGCATGACATTTGTGTACACTGCAGACTCATCACAAGATGTCCAGTCTCAGCAGGATTCCTTTCCATTTGACCAAGATGTTTGGCAGTTGTATCCAGGTCTGCAACAGGGACAGTGCAGGCTTTCTATGCTTTTTAGATAAGAAAAATGCAATGCAGTGAAATCACACAAGAATAAAGAACAAGCAGGAATGGATCCCTTGCCCTCTGCAATAACATTTCCTCAGTAACTCTCATACTTTGTGTGGAGGCTGGTGCGCAACTTTGCACTTTCACAGAGGATCTTTGACTACCTAGTTCAGCGTCCACATAAATTTGTACACATGAAATTGCAGTTTCATATATAGGGCAGCAGTAGGCAGAAGCTTCCACAATTTTTCATTACAGGCTCCAGTCACAGGCAGATGGGAAAGCCAGAAGTAGAAAGACCATGTGCAGAAGTGAAAGGCACATCTGCTGTCATCTATCTTGAGCACAAGAAATTATTTCAGCTTCTCTCTACATACTCAGATCATTGCTGGGTCAGTGGATAGTTGGGGTGGAACAGGCTGCTCAAGTTCTCAAAGTTGCATGTGGCATAGACTTAGTTTTGTCCTGTGTTTAATTGGTCCCATCTTGATGCTTGGAAAATGGCTTTGAAAACGTTGATTTTTGTAAAGATTGTTTCTCTTCATTGTGGTACCTGGATCTCTCTTTTTGGAGCACTTAGAGGAGAAGTGCCTGTAATTGTTAGAACTTGTGTGTCAGATCTGAGGTTGCAGTAAGGCAAAGTCTTCTCACAGCCCCTTTCTGATGGCAGCTTTATAATTACTGATCTTACTTTTCTTTCTAAGTATGCTGTGCAGTCACAAAGATGCAGGATTTCTTGCTATAAACAGTCGTGAGATTACACCATTGCCATTTCTTCTGAGACTGAGCTAAGAATGGAGGATTTTTCAGCATGAGTCAATGCCTTTGTTTGAGAAATACAGCCTGCCTTTTGAAGTCCCCCTTATTGCAAACACAGGCTGTCTTTAAAACAGCAAATCTCAAGACCATAAACCTTAACTGACATTCCTGTGATGTGCTTTTGTTTAATTAGTCACAAAATCCTTCTGCTAGCCTCTCACCCCACTTGCCATTGGTAGCAGAGATTTATGATGTTCCGAACCACTTAAAATCTGTTTTAAAAAGTGGGCCTGAGATTTTTATAGAAAAAGGAAAGTCTTTTGGGCCTTAGACACTACACTAGCAGGAGTGTATTTCCTGTTTTTACACTAGTACTCATAAGCCAGCCATAAGTGGGCACTCCTGAAGGGCAGCATGTGGTCACTCAGGTAGGAGACTCAGAACTAGTAAATAGGACTTTAATGAGTGAAATGGAAACATACTGCCACCAAGAATTTTTTTTTTCTTTCCTTTTCCTTCTTTTTTTTTTTTCTGAAAGAAATAGAAAGAGCATATAGGAAATTTTTCATTTATTAAAAAAAGCAAAATGTAGGCTAATTTCTAAATTATATTGACAGCATTTTTTTTTAAAATGCTTTCTGTAAAAAATTGATTTGAAGTTTATTTCTAATTTTAGAGTATTAGGTAGACATTATTGCTATTTAACATATAAGACCTACATGTTATGGAGAGCCATTCAATTTCCACATCCTGGTGTAAAAATACACGTAAGGCTCTCCTGTGTATTTTCCAGTTTTTTCTAGAAACATGAGTTTCTTTTGTATCTTCATTCTAAAAGCACTACATTCACACTTTTTTGGGGGTTCGGTCGTACAGCTTTCTTTGGTCGTCAGCATTACTAAAACTTTCCATTTCCCTAGGTCTTAATAAATACGTATATAAAATACATAAAAAATAATAAAATAATGCAACTTAGTATGCAGTGTAAATCTATCTGTGATGTAATTATGGTCTTCATTAATCAAATAATTCTATTCTTTAATGTATCTTATAACCTATTTTGAATGCTCACTACTATGCACAATTCCTTCCTGATATTTAAATAAGCAAATATGGTCTAATTTACATCATCCTTTTGCTGGTATTTTGATTTCCTTCTCACTGCCTTTGTTTTCTTATGGACAGAGGGAGTAATTGGGGTTATATATAAGGACTGACTGGTTTTGGATTTGCTTCAGCTCTGATTAGGAAATATGGCTTGTCTCTCTTACATGATCCCAAGCAAGTTGCTTTCCCCTTTCAGTTTAACCTTTGTGGATAAGACATTTTTTGTAACGTAGTCCTTACCCACAAAATCTCTATATTTAGGTCAGTGGGGCCTGTTTCTTGGAAAATAACATTGATGTCACATCTGGAAAGCATTGATGGTAGGTTTTATGGCAACACCTGACATTTCGTTTCCAGCTGATAAATGTCTCTGGAAGCTCTGTTTTGTCAGCATTCCTTTACTGGCCATCTGTATTAGGAACATGAAGACTCAAGTTCTTCTCAGCATGAGAAATGCTTATTTTGTCCTGATAAATAGCCTCCAGCTTATTATTATTAGAAATTTAAAAGTTAATTTTCTATTTGTACCTGAGAACCTGTGCTACTTTTGATCAACCAGGATTAAGAAATGTTCTAAATGTCAGACTTTATCCATTTGGTTTTTTGCCATTGAAGCCACTGAAAAAGAGATCAAATTACTTAGTACAGGTTACAAAGAAAGTTATTGATTGATCTGAAGTCCTCACAATTTACCTTTTCCTGGGCCTCTTCTCTGACCAGCAGTCAAGTTCTCTCTCGCATGTAGTAAGACAGGTTTATTTGAAAAGGAATGTCGTCATTAAGCTCTGAATGTTTAAGTCTTTTGCAGTACTAGAATAAAGAATAATGGCTTTTATACCAGAGGTTAATTTGTTTTGGCGACATAGCAGAAATGCACATTCCAGCAGCTTAACCGTATCACAGGGATAAACTCGTTGATGGAGCTACTTTGCTGTAGCCTTGCCAATTCATTCTTGATATAATGAGCACCATTCATTAACTGGAGCTGCCCAGACTGTGTCATAGTTCTGGTTTTTCTCAAGATGTTAGGTGAAGGAGGTGGCCTTCCTTACTTATCAGTATAATTGGAAAAAAGATTGTGGCACACCTTTAAATGGCTTCAAACTTTCTGTGGAACTGCAAAATCATTCTGATCTTCCGAAGAGAGAACAGGGAGAAGCCCAATCCAAATGAATTAGTTTATTTAGTTTCAAAGGTTTTTTAAAAACCAATTGCAACACTCGGGGCATCTAAATAATTTTGTGAAAATAAAGTTTGCACACATACTCTGACAAAATAGGTTTTCACAGTCACTCCGATAGTGCTCTTGTATCTCTCACTTTCCACTGATTTCAAGGAACTAGAACACTCTTCAAGAGTAAGACACAAGGCTCAAGCAGAGGACAGAGTCAAAGAAACTCAGGGGCAGCAGTATAGATCCTAATACTTCCTAATCCTATCTTCTGCTTTTTTTTGTAAGACGGTCTATTGGAAAAGTCTGAATTGAAGGAAAATAAATATGAGAAAATTTTCCAAAGCAAAAAAGCCACGTTGTGGCTTAATTGAAATTGGAGTTGTCAGCAAGTGAGATTTATGCTTTGCATTCTAGTAAGAAAGCATTGAGAGGCGAGGAGGCCTGAAAAATGTACAAGGACTGGAAGCAGGAGGGCACTCAGTGGTAGGTAAGAGTAGAGAAAATAGCTCCAAAGAAAGAGCCATTCAAATTTGAAGAGATTAAGAATGCTTGTGATTCCAAAATTAAAAATAGAAATCTAGATGTTTTCTGACCCAAAAGCCAGATCTTGTTGCTTGCATCTGAAGGCAGCTGGAAAGGCAGTATTCAAATGCCTGTCAATAAGTGTTGAAAAAAGGAGACTTAAAACATAATCTCATCTTCCCTCATAACATTTCTTTACAAGATCATTTTCTTTACAGAATAGATTTGTGTTTACCTCCTGAGCACATCCCTTTTCCCCTGAATACATTTCTTCTAATACAGCCTTATTTTTAGTAATGTTTTTTTTTCTTTTGCTGCTGAAGTGAAGCACAAACACTACTTTTAAAAAGGAGTAATAACTACCTAAACTACCCATGTTTTTCCTTTTTCTTTTTTGAATGCTGAAACAATTTATTTGCATTTGTTCTTGAGATTGTCATCTGACCAGATATAGGTACTTGCTAAGTGTTGCTGCTGTCAACATTCAGAAACAGAGACAATGGCTTGGCTAAAATCCAGCTGTCATTAGAAAACTCTTTCTAAAAAGAGCTCTGTGGGATTTTAATTCCATCTGTCCTTCATCATGACTTCAAACAACCAGTATTTCTAAAAGCCAACTAAGTTCCTTTTAGGTCAGTCATGATCCCTAGGGACAAAAGTGAAAAAGAAAAGCTTTAGCTGACAGCTTTATCAATGATATATGAGGGAAAACAGAATTCAGTGTTGTTTTTTATAGCTGCATTAGTTATGCATTGCTGGCAATTAAATGTCATTTTCAGCAGTAAAATAAACGAACATAGCTATGGGTGATTTCTTCTCCCTTGAAAAGCTTTCCCATACTGATGAACTGCAAAATGCACAGTGAAAAGAAGAGAGCTGGTAGAAGAAATGCATGAGACAGAATGCATGGGACAGGACAGGGTGAGACAGGATGGGATGGTGTGGGATGGAATGGAATGGGCTGAGATGGTCAGAATCCTAGTGGGATCTTAACAGAGTTAAAACACTGCTTCATACCAGGAACAGATCTCTTTACAGGTAGTTAGAAAGTGATAATGGAGTAAGATAGTAAAACTTCCAGTGGTTTCCCTGGGAAAGATGCAAAAGTATCCTTCGAGAAAAGACTGTATTAGGGGTGTGTAGCTTCTTCAGGACCTGGGAGCAGTGTGCTGGTACCATACATACACAGCCAAGAACTGGGGTAGAACAAGGGGGATCTCCACATGCGTTTTTGCGTAAGGTTGGTGGGTTCCCTGACATTGGCTCTGAGTTATTAGCTAGTCTATAGATAGGACATCCATCACTTTCAGAGGGCCTTACTTGAATGTCAGTATGCCAGCCACGCTTCAGATATTCAGAAGCTCAGCCCATGTGCAGTGAAGCAATACTACTTCAAATAGCCAGTCTACTGATATTCTCTGAAGATGGTATATTTTGAATTGAAGAATATTGAATAGGATGTAATATACAAAGCAGAACAAGGGAATATGACCTAGAAGATACAACAGCTTAGTTCTGGTACAAAGCTAGGCTGCAAGTAATAGTGAGTAGCTTTTTACTTTTGCAGTTAGTATGATGCCTCGTCATTTAGCTTTGGCATCTGGAAGCAAAAGATTTCTGGTCCACAAACACAAGAATGCTCTTAATTGTGTCAAATTTATTTAGTGTTGAAGAAAATGATCCTTTTCTTGGTCTTTTGTTCAAAGCTGTAGTTGCCCTACTTGAGGATTGAGGTAGTGTCAACAGTCTAAAAGCTGTGAATGAGAGAAAATGTGACACAGTCTTTTGGGCACAGCCAGCTAGTGGTTTATGCTTTAGACTGGGCTTTCACAAGGGGATAATATTTCAATTTAAGCTTTCAATTTAAAATTACAGTATTGTTCTGTGTCAGGATTGATTGAGCATTTGAGGTAAGTATTATATAGTAGCCTTCAAAAAAAGAAACAAACCCAAACCGCAATCTGATAAATGCGGGGGAGCTTCACTAGATTTTCCCAAGAAGATCAGAGAGAGAAGGGAAGGAATGGCTATAGCTATGGGACCCACTGAAATCCTTCAGCTGTTTTTTGGCTAATCATGACTGACTTTGAAGGGATTAGTTCAGTGCAGGAATATAATACTTTTCCCTATCTGTTTAGGGAAGGTGGAGTTCAGGTTTATAACATAGGTTCAAAAGTTTCCTTGAAATCCCTGGGTGATGTTTTGAGATTTAAGGACTTTTGAAGATCCTTGTCTTTCTATTGCCTCCAATTTTATACAGTCCTTATCCATTGATGCCCATCTAAAATACAGAAGCCTTCCCATATAAATGGGAGGTGCTTATGCCATCAGTGAGGATGTTACAGTATCACATAATTTTGTCCCCTTTGCTTCAGCAGGATATTTTATGGATTGAGTTACTACTTAACACACACATGGTTTTTTTGTAAGCTTTCAATAGTTCCACAGTTCTGTTCCACATTGAAGGAATAGCCATGTGAATTATTTCTGAGATCTGACTTTTCCTGAACAGAACTGCAGAGTGCTGTACCAGCCTGGCTGTATCAATCACTGAAGATAAAAAAAAGTTGTTCTGTGTTGAACTGTGCCTTTGCTTTTGGGATGATGTCTCAGAAATGCTTTCTGTCTTCTCACATAATGTTTCTAGAAATGGAGTCCATACTTGTGATATTCTGCCTGGAAGAAAACCACATATTCAAAATCATGACTGCCATCCCCAAGCAAGTATTGGGAGAATGAAGAACTGCCTGCTGTAGGACATGACTGGGTTCATGAACATCTAAGGAACATAAAGGTACACAATCCATGATTACTTCCTTGAGTCCTGAGGAAGTTTCTAAGCCATCAACCATCACATTTGAGAAGTCATGGCAGTCTAGTCAAACACCCACTGATAGGATAATGAGCTATTTTCAAAAAGGGAAACAAGGAACACCCAGGGAACTACAGGCCAGTCAGTCTCATCTCAGTGCTTGGTAAGATCATGGAGGAGATTCTCCTGAAAACTGTGCTAAGGTACATGGAAAAGAAAGAGATGATTGTTGACAACCTGCATGGCTTCAGTAAGGGCAAACTGTGCCCGACAAATTTGGTTACCTTCTATGATGGGTTTGCAGCAGTGGTGGACAAGGGCAGGGTAACAGACATTCCTCTACCTGGATTTGTGCAAAGCATTTGACATTGTCTGGCACAACATCTCTGTCTCTAAACTCTAAAGACATGGATTTGATGGATTTTTAACCACTTGGTGGTTAAAAAATTGGCTAGATAGTAACACTCAAAGACTTGCAGTCAACAGCTCAATATCTAAGTGGAGACCGCTGATGTCCCTCAGGATCAATGTTGGGACACTATTTAACCTCTTTGCCAGTGACATGGACAATGGGATGCACCCTCAGCAAGTTCACTGATGACACTGAGCTCTGTGGTGTGGTCACTACACTGGAGGGAAGGGATTCCATCCAAAGGGACCTGGACAGTCTCAAGAGGTGGGTCTGTACAAAGTTCAGCACAGCCAAGTGCCAGGTCCTGCACCTGAGTTGTCACAATCCCAAACAGAAGTACAGTCTGGGTGGAGAATGGATTGACATTAGTCCTGGGGAGAAAGATCAGGAGGTGTTTGTGGACAAAAACCTCAATACGACTCAGCCATGTGCAACTTGCAGACCAGAAAGCCAATTGTATCCTGAGTTGTATCCAGAGCAGTGTAGCCTGCAGGTTGAGGCAGGTGATTCTCTCCCTCTACTCCGCTCTGGTGGGACCCACCTGGAGCACTGCATCCAGTTCTGGGGTCTACAGCATAAAGAAGGCCATGGACTTGCTCTGGCAAGTCCAGAGGAGGCCACAAAGATGATCAGGGGGCTGGAGCACCTCTCCTGTGAGGAAAGGCTGAGACCATTGGGGTTGTTCATCCTGGGGAAGCAAAGGCTCACATGAGACCTTACAGCACCTTCCAGTACCAAACCACGCCTACCAAAGGGGTCACAAGAGAGCTGGAGAGGGTCTTTTTGCAAGAGAGTGTAGTGACAGGACAAGGAGCAATGGTTTTAAACTGAAGGAGGGGAGGTTTACATTAGGTATTAGGAAGAAATTCTGTAATGTGAGTATGGTGAGGAACTGCAACAGATTGCCAAGAGAAGCTGTGGACTTCACAACCCTTGAGGTGCTCAAGACCAGGCTGGATGGGTCTCTGAATAATCTAGCCTAGTGGAAGGTTCCCTCTCCATGCCAGAAATGTTGAAAAAAGTTCATCTTTAAGGTTCCTTCCAACTCAGGCCATTCTATGATTCTCTGTTTCTGATTCTATGATCTAAATTGAACACCAATAGCTTGCCATGCAGTTTACCTTCAAAAAATCCTAAGATTTCAGCTTGTGATTTTACTTGCTGGGCTAAACACCAGTTCTGTGTCTCTATTTTCCAGACTTTCGAGAATCCATTTTTCACTTCCATGACTAACATTAATGCTACTCCTTACACCGCCTGAATTTCTCTCTAAATGTTTGATGAGAGAAGGAGGGCTTTTAATTTGCCAAATGGTAGTTTCATAATGCAAAGTTTAGAGATAAATACCACTTCCATCTTTCAAACATCTGAAGTATAATTAGACAAATCTTAAGTACTTCTGAGCACTCCATTCTCGGATGACAGCCCTGATCCCATGTTAGAGCACAACTAATGCAAGCCTCTACATACTGCCTTTGAAAAGTGGAAGAGGTTGGAAGAAACATCAAATAATGATACTTATCTCTTGGAGCACTTTTTGGCTGTAGATAAACAGAAGTTCTCCAAGTATTGTTGCAGCATACTGAACTACAGATGATAAGCACAGGTTCCTCCTCCTTTTTCTTACTACTCTGGCATTAACATTAACATTAACTAACATTTGCCAGGAAATTGGTCACTCTGAGGAATCAAAGCTCCTCCTTGTTGGATGCAAGATGGTCTTATTTAAAGGAGTTTCTTCTTTTTAGAAAAGGTTGGAGCTCATAATGCCTCACTCCAGGCAGACACACAGGACAGAGACTGTTTTGTCTTCTCTTGAATTTTGCTTTACATCCTGGCAGAGGATAGGAGGGAAAACACAGACCAGCTAATACTAGGAATGCTAGCCTGAATACAGATTTTGGAAGAGGTATAATTAGAACCACATCCTCCTACATGGTATGTAGGCAACTACGTAGCTTTTATCCCTACAGACTTCTCTGTATGCCAGGAAATGCCTAGGGGCAGCCGAAGGCTTCTGACAACTCCTGCAGAGAGAACGCATTTCATGGCTCCTCCAACGCCTGTCAGCTACTAACACAGGTTTCACTTCCTTGTCCTCATGTTCTCCATAAACCATATTTCTTGCTTTTTTCTACACAGGAGGTAAAGATAAAAGGGTTGATTCTCAGACACTCAAAGATCCTTTTCTTATAGACTTTGAGAAGTAAGACAGCATCAAGCTACATGGTGAAAATAAAAGTTAACCCTGAAATATTTCCATGTGTTATTATTATTGGTATTAGTTCATTATCTATTATTTTAGAAGTAAATATGTGCATTACAGCAGTTTCCAGCACTAGTTTTCAACTCTACTTGATTCCTGATCTATTTCTGACTCCTGCTTTTTCTCCCAAATGGAATGTCCTTCAGTATCACTGCCTTGTCCCCACTTGAACATTAAATTTAGCACTTTTGGCCATAACCAAGAGAATCAGAGCATGCTTAGAACACCAGCAACTCCCAGCAAATCCTGTCTTGCCCTTAAACATCTTCAGACAGCTTCAAAAGTTTCAGAGAATGAAACAGTTCTTCAAAATTGCTTCAGTTTGATTAGAACATTCCTCCCTCCAAAGGGAAGGATGAAGCTTCAGGTGTCCCAAACATACAGAATTGTTCTCAAGCAAGATTGTCAAAGCTGTAACATAGGAAAGCTAGGACAAGCTTTGCCTGCAAGACATCTAGAGCTTTGCAATACATCTTCTTTGTTCTGGGAAAATTCAGACATGTAGGTTATTGCTCTTTTAGGAGAAATTCAGGACCACCCATAAAACCATGGGTATTTTCTGCTGTGCAAAAACCTCACAAAATACAGTTAGTATTTTTAATGTGGTGTAGCCACCCTATCGGAACATCTTCATTTGCTTTTAGGACAACTAGGATTTTATACAAGTTTGTTCTGCATCTGGACTAACAGCAGACTGAGTCACAGGGTTCAAGTAACATCACCTTTAGAAAAAGAAAAATAATTTTCTGAAAACCTTAAAGTAATAATTTGCTTAGAAATTCCAAGACAACGCAAGTGAAAGTAATGAGTAAGTGAGTGTTCTAAGAGAGAACAGATCTTGTGGGAAGGTCTCCTGGGAAAGAATTGTTCCAGGCACTGAAAGCAAATACTGTTTTAATGTTTAAAAACATGTTTTATTTCCTTTGGTCTGGCTTCCCTCTAGAAAAAGTTCCAGTGCAACTGAGTGGTAAGGAAAAGAAACTGACTGTCTTGGAGCAGTTTTATTAGGCTTTGTACAGCAAATATGTACTGGACCATGGAAGTACACAAGTAAGATCTCACTTGTGCAACAGAGATGAAAATACTTTCTATCCACCTACTCTTACAGCGATTTCAAAGTCATCCACCACTGCAGTAGGAAGTAGCTTTCCCATTTTCTGTATATACAGACAGCCTAAAATAATCAGAAGGTGGTGTTTGAAATTAAAGCCCCTACGTGTCTGCATTCTGGTTCTACTTTGTGCACGTAGTTTCTACCAATTTGTTCCTTTAGAGCAGCCAAAATGCTAAACTCGGCATCCTCACCAAACCCATTACTTTGATTATAATGCAGCACTACCTGTGTTTCATCCTCATAAATCTGTGTGTTTCTCTTACCCCTCTTCAACCCTTTGGAACTCATTGCATGCATAGCTAGAACTACCTAGCACTACTAGCAGTGGTCAGCTCTGATCTCTACCCATAATGAAAATTTCAGTGTGCTAGTATGGAAAACAACAAGGATTTCAGGAAAAGCCATTGAACGTGTCAGACCACAATAGGGAGATTCAACTCTTCTCCAGGAGAGCTGGAAAGATGCCAGGGAGAAATTATTAAAAAACCCAGGTCCTTTGATCAGGCTTTCCACCTGAGTGCTGCTGAGCAATTTTGCACAAACAGTATACGAGGTCAGGCACCTGTCAAGCCTGCAAAAGGGCTTCAGCTATAACTCTGGATGCTATTAGATGTCTATATAAAGGACCATGGGAATTCCCAGTAGGAGGTGTGTGTGGCTTGGCGGTGCTATGTGCTGCTCCGATATATTGGGAAGAGGATTAAGAAGTTTATGATGACATCCAACAGATGATTAAAACAAACAAACTGGCAGGCTGAGGATGAGGAATCAGCAACACAGGAGCATGGTTTTAACCTAATGATTTGTTGCCTGCACTGGGCAGCCTGTCTAACCTTGGTATATCCGAGTTGCATCATTTCAGGGAATAATGTCCCTGAGTGATTAGTACTGCAGTAAAGTTACAGGTCAAAAGGTTTGAAACATGACCTGTTTGGAAAGATGGAAGAAACAGCAGTTGTTTAGTCTGGAGGAAAAAAGACTGTGGGAAGGCATGGCACAGCTTCAAATTTGCAGGAAAAAAGGAAAGCAATACAATGTTACAGAAAAGACAGGAAGTAGTGGGTATGAGTTACAACAACAGAGATAATGTGGTAGAAGCATTAGGTAATCTGTCTCTGTCTTAAGTTTCCTAAGATAGTGTTGAATCCTCATCAATTAAACTAAAAATGAATTAGACAAATATCACCAAGTGACATGGATACTGTAGATGGGCAGGGAGATGACCTAGACGAACTCGTGCTTTATTCTGGCAGTAATTTGAGTAAATTTTGCAGTATCTCTGCATACTGAAAATACACAAAGTCTGTGTATTGTAGTAGTTATTTATGAAGGGCCTCTCCTAATCTCTAGGGCTGCTTGATTTTAGAGAACTGCACTGAACATTTTGCACAGAACAATGAGGCTTTTTTCTCTTTCAACCTTTTTTCAGCATCCCATATTTGAGGAGAATATGGTAGAGTTTTGCAATTTTATCACTCGTGATAAAAGCAGCTCATTGTTTTGTTTCCTTCCTTGTGTTTGCACCTCTTGAGTTTGTTTTGCTAGCATTCATTGCCAACAGACTCAAAGCAGAGAAGAAGAAGAAACCTTGTAAAGCATTGACAACTGCTCATCATACAATATCACTAACTGCAGTCTGTAAGGTTTTTCCTGATTCTCAAGACTGTATATGATAAACAAACATACAACTACAGTAATCAGGGCTGGTCTAAGCCCAGCTGGCCCAAATGTGTAGAGATTCACAGGGAGCAGAGCAATCAGGGAAGCAAGGAGCTGTCTAATTCTATAGCAAAGTAACATAACAAGAGTACAGAACGGACAGCTTGCTTATCACTACTTGTTAGTGTTTTATTACAAAGAAATTGGTCTCCTAGCTGCTCACTGCAGTCTTTTCCTGCACAGTCTACTTCCCTTCTGATCTGATGATTCATGTTTATGAAACTTTTTAAATTAATGGTGTGACTTTCTGCTTAAGACTAAGGCTGTTTGCCAGCTCCAATTAGGGGAAGTGCTCGAATGCATACAACCAGATGGTGCTTGCTTGCTTTACTGATTGCACAGAAATTTAGGCAGCAATAAGGTGCAAATACAATGCAGTGACTCTCAGAGGCACTGAACTGGGACCCAAATAACCATGTTTGCATGGCACTGCATTGTGTTCAGACTTAGCGCAAGTGTTCCTATACTTTCCTATAAATGGTATTTCTATTAGTTTGTGATTTGGTCAAACCTGGACAGATTTTCATACAAGCAACACAAGGTCTAATATTCTCAGATTGTCCCTTATCCTATTGCAATACTTAGTCTAAATCTGGAGGGTTTTGAAATGAATTTTTAGATGTGATACAATCTGTTTTCTCCTTAATTTACTCTCAGGAATGGAGGTGGTATTTTGCCAAAACTAGGAACAAACAAGAATGTTGTAGCAATGCTCCTTAATGATAAACTTTTGGCAAAAGAAAAAGAAGGTATGTAATAACATAAATGCAACTACTTTATATTGCCAGCTCTCTTGCTTATGGTCAGTATCATTTAAGATCTTTATTTCATAGAGAAAGGACAACAATAAATCAATTGATTTCTGGTTCTTAGAAATGCTGATAACTTTAACTTGAAGTTTATATCTGCTCTGATGAAAAGTAAAGTTTGAATGTGGTACCTTTGCATTTCTTATAACAGCCAGGTAACCCGATGTTATTAATAACAAAGTATTTATAAATCTTGTTCTTGTTCTGGGCTGAGAAGTAGCATGTACTGTGTTATCAGTTGGCTCTCTCCTGCATACCTTCTTAGGGAAGTAAAGAGCTGGCACACTTGGAAACCTCTGGTTAATATAATCTGGGGACATGAGCAAGGAAACTGGAGGTGTTGGAGATAGATAGGCATGATATCTGGCAAATACCTGCCTAAACTATTTGTGGTTATAGCCTTTTCTTTTTATTCCTCCCTAATCACAAGCCCTGTTAAGAATTTTAGTGAAAAGTTAAAGGTTAAGAGAAACTCCTTTCACCTTTTTTGCAGCTGGTAGTTCTAAAACATGAAGAACCTCTATGACAGTGTAACTCAGAGAGAGGAGAGAAAGAGAAAATGTAAATCAAAAGGACAGTGACATTTGCTACTAGAGTCTTAAAAAGAACAAGAATATTTTAAGATGCCTTTGGTGCATGACCACCTTCTAAAATACAGAAGACCTTGAGAGTGAGCTTCCAAAATAATTTTTAAAAGCTAGCCACAATTTCTTCCATTTTTGGTGTATTCTGCAGAATGTATTCTGATGCGCTCAGCTATCCAGTCTCATCACAGACACATTCTGTTGTCTGTCCCCCAATCACAGAAATACACATGTGTTTTATAAAGCAGATTCTCACAGAAATGAGCTTAGCACAATGGTCTCTCTCCTCCGACATGTACAAGATGCAGCTGGTTGGTCTGATTTTTTTGCTCCTCTAGTCTAAGCACTCAGCACCTGTGGCCCTGAGCAGGGTAGTAATCATTCTAAAGTGCTGTAGCCAAGGCAAAAAGGGACAATTTTTCTGTACCTCATAGCATGTCTTTTGAAATAAAAGAGCCTTGCCAGAGACACACTGAAGAGCTGCAGCCAGACTCCCCTGTGCCATGTGTGGACCCCTATCTTTCAAGGAAATACTCCCCATCATGAGTCCTAGCATGCCTCCATCTGTGAATAGCAAAGAGAAAGTCACCTGCAAGGTCTACAAATGCCTTGTGGTGAACAGCTGATTTTCCTAAACATTGAGTCCTTCCTTTCTTCTTTCAGAGAGTTCTCAATAAGACCAGTCTCTGACTTTTTCAAAAGTAAATGGTACATTGGGCTAAATTCCCATATTAAGTATGAGCTTCATGGGCCGTGTCAGCCACAGGTTTTACTTGTGATACCTACAGTCTAATGTAATGCAGCTAAAAAGCTACAACTACCTAGGAAGAATAAAAAAACCTCAGCTTGTTCTGGTATAGATTGTCTCATGCCTGTACTGGCAAAATTATAATAAATTGATAATAATCTGTCACTTTGGGTGGATTTCATGTCTTTTTTTTTTTGAGTGACAATTTTTTAAAACATATCAGGTGGAAAAAAGGTGACTTATCTCTGCCTAAAAATAAATGCATGTATTATTAAATGCTGAAAGACCTTTTATGCACAATTTGCTGCGCCCCAGTACCAAGTAAATATCATAGAATCATTGCATGAGTGCACACAAATGAAAAATTATGACAGGTGATCTCTTTCATGTGTTTTGCTTTTGGGTAGGGATTGTCTTTGAGAGTGGTATGATTTTCTAAAACTGAGTCATCTGTATGCAAAACAGCTAGAAATAATATTGTAACAGAGGCTTAAGATTACAGCATTCATGTATTTAGAAGCTGTTTTCTTCCTAAGAGGCCAGTGTTTACAAACACATGAAAATCCTTATAACATGCCTAATAATATGACTACACTCAAATTTGATATTGATTAGGTGAAATTACGGGCCAAGGTCTCCCAAGACAGAGCACTTCTTCTACTCAAACCGAACATGATAGACAAGATGAAGAATATGTTTTCCCCTTCCTCCTTCTCTCTTGAAGGTCAAATCATTACTCTGATTGCTTCATGTGAACTGTCACGCTGACAAGCCTGTTAAGTTGTGACAAAACCTCTTGCCCAGTACCCTGTCTCTGACAGGGAGCAGTAACAGATGCCTAGCAAGGGCTTGAAAAGCGTGACCTACTGCCAGGTACACTGTCCTAGCTATTGGTCTTTGGCAGCCTAATGCCTTCCTGAGCCTGTGGCTGTATCTGGATAGTGCCTGACAGCCACTGACAGACGCAGTAGGGCACTATTTTTCAGTCTTTTCTTCAGCCTGTAAGGGCTGCAATTTACTGTAACTTTCTGTGCATTCCTCTGGGAGATGCAGGTCAAGTAACAGAAAGGATGTCTGCTTTCGATGGCCAAAAAAGGGTCGTTCAATGCCCTCTTTTCTTGGAGAGCACCTGAATGTGCTTGACAGGAGCAGGACAGAAAGATGGGCAAAGAGCTCTTTCCACAATATGGGGTGGAACAGGCAGAAATGAGTCACTAAAGCCATGTTTCTGTTTCTAAAAGAGACTGACTTAGGAGAGGAGCTTAGCTGCTAGCACAGTCTGGTACAGTTTTAGCCGGTGTCAGCTAGCTCCCTCTGAAATACTGACTGAGCATGGTGCAGGCAATAGCACGTGCCAGGCTATTCCCAGGCTATTCCCAATAGGCATTCATATGTTGAATCCCTACTCTTGAACACAGTCCTTCTTCTAGTTTTAGACAACTTACACTGAAAAAAAAAAAAAAATAGAGCTGCATAATCACCACATGGAACAAGAAGGAGACCCAGAGCCAGCTCTGTGTAGTGTGAACCCTGCCATTTGGCACAGGGTATGGGAACAGTCCCTGCCCTTGTGTCACTTAGCAGAATGAATGAATCCAGAGAGACTGGGAAGCTGATGAGAAAATCAGTAAGCACACCCCAAACAGAACTCAGAGATGGTAAGAAGAGTGAGTTTTTTATGAACTTGAGTAGCTGCATGGAACTGGTTGTATGTCAGAAACCACCACACTGATGGAGTAAGAGGAAGTCTGAATCCAACACCAAGATAATTAGGATACTTCTAAATCTTGTTGTATGTCTTCCATCCCAGTCTGACCTTCTCTACTTTAAAATAAGTTTATTCCCAAAGTTTATCATTAACATCCCAAAAATGTTAAAGCTTAGCCAAACTCAAATTAATGAAGCCTTCACAGAGTCATCCTGAGGTCTCCACTAGACCCATGCTCTGACACACTCAGAGAACACTGGAAAGAGCTGTAAATTTCAGCTGTTCTGAACAGGACATGTACCTTGCTCCACAGAATGTACTACCAGTAAAATTTTACTCACTCTTCTCTGTGTGAGTTGTCTTCTATACTACTTTCTTGCAGATTACTTCATTTAAACTTCTATTTCCATTAAACTTCTGTAGCATGGTACTCAGGAATAGGGCCTGAGTCACACAACATATGTAATGTAGTCTTCAGAGGCTGATAGACAAGAGATATAAGTAACTTTTCCTTAATCAGAGTTACAGTGGCCATAAATTTCTCCTCAAAAGGACATTGGTCTTCCAGATTGTCTCTCATCATAATCCTGATTCAACCAAACTCTGCCAAGCTGTGCTAAGCACCATTTTCGGACAACTCAGTTTGACACACTGATTTTAACTCCATCTTTTCCAGATTCTTCCTACTGGCTAAAACAAGCTACATGTGGTTAAATACACATTAGTCCTATGAGTTCCTTGTTTTCAAAAATCTGAGTATGCTTTTTCTGAAAATGGGAAGTTACCTCTCAGCAGACATAAATTCCTGTAACCATATAATCTGTCATTGAATTAATGCATTTTGCAGTACAACTTATCTCATAAAAGTTGATTTCTCATCTCTTTAACAAGAAATATTCAATCAGGGAGAAGAAACAAGAAATATATAAGCATTTAAAAGGAGAAGATATGGTTGCTGAAGGCACTGCATATCATACATATTTATAACAAATATTCACACTTTTCATTTATCTTCTCAGTGGCCACTTCATTCCTACAAAAGATAGAAGACAGCCAGGATAAATATAGATACGTAATCTAAAAAACCAAGAAATCTCAAAGGTGCTAAATATATATAAATACATAATCGCTTCAGATGCCTCTTTCTCTAAATCCACAGCCCTGTCAGTGCTTTCCAACACTTCATCATTTGTTGTGGACAAAGAAATGGAATGCTTACTTGGGAGGGTTCCTTTTTTTTCATTGGTGTTTCCATTTCCATTTTCCATTTGTCCATTTTGGTGCCAGTAAATCACTCACCCCCTAGGTTGTCATAGCAGAGATGTCAACATACCGAACTAAGCTAGACAAATTTGAGGCCTAATTTGAAGCATTCAGCTCAGCTCTTATTCCACATGTGGAATATGCATGGTGAGAACATTAATAAAATTCATGAGCATGATGAGAAGAGGCAAAACTAATCCCTTGAGTAAAAAAAATGAAAGGAATTGGCTCATTTCCTGGTTGAGAGTGGTTAACAACATACAAATTTTTCTTCCTCTACTGCAAAAGGCATATGCTAACATGCAGGTCAAAGCTGACTGATAATAACTATATGCTCAAGAAAAAAGATTTTAGATGTTCAGAGCCTATAATAGGGTGAAATCACTGTTTTCACTCTCTTCCTCAATGCACCTACAGAAGCATATAGCCATACTTCATAGAATAGTTAGCAACTTGAGGCACAGGGACTTTACACTGTGGCAACAATTAAGCTTAATAAGAGTTCTACAGCTGAATTCCCTCATGCCTTCAGCTGAAAATGTACTTCTAATGTGTTTAAACTTATTTCCCTCTATAAATTTTTCTCTGTAAGTTTTTCACCTTTTATGTTATTAAAAATTGCAGAACAATTTGCATATTTTGCAGTCGCAGCAAATGTCTATGTTTCTTAATCATGTGGTTTTCCTCCATAATTGAATTTCAAGGGAATTGCTCTGCATGCTGTCATGGGTAGGGCAGAAAGTGTTGACATATGGCATTGATCTCCACCACCATCACCATCTGCCAAATTGGATCCTGACTTTGTTCATTTGTGGAAGGTTCTATTAATTTACTTACTGCCTTCACTTTTTTCTGACCATGTTTTGCATCTTGTTTTTCTCTAAGTGCTCTTCTCCTCCCTGCTTTTTACCTACTATCTCGATTTTCTTCTCAACTACATAATCAACAGAGTATTTTCTCATTATATATTAATGGCCTGCATGTTTCCAAAGCTTTTATCAGATCTTTTCAATTGAAAAAAACACATGGGGAAGCCAAATCACAGGTCTTCAAGACAAAGCTCTTCCTTTTATCAGTGACACCTCCCTTGTTCATTTAACTATTTACATAAGGTTATATGCCATTCTGGACAAGTTCTGGCTTCTCATAAGTTTCATTGTGTACAGGAGAACTTCAGGAAATTTCTTTGTTTTTACAATGCAGATGTTGAGATTGCATTCTGACCAAATGCATTGAAGAGAAACGTGCAAGCATTTATTAAAAAACCACTAGTTTTGTGTTTGATCTTATATACACTCATTCTAGTAGGAGAAGAATTCATAAAATCTGGCTCTGTCTTTTGTTTCAAGGAGTATCAAGAGCATACCACTGTAGAAGGTAAGAAAAACCAAGACAAACCAACCACAACAGGCTGGGCAGAATGTTCCATCAACAGCTCCTCACCTGAGGAAGAGATGAAGAGGTCCAGGAACCATTCAGAGAGTCTCGCCAGGAGTAGCAGGAGATGGGATGAGGGAAAAGACTAAACTGGGCTATGGCATAGCCCCAAGAGTCATTTAGGAGGAAGGGCTGAAGGCAGGTGTGCTAACAACCTAGCTCAGCCAGGGAATGAAAGGCCCGGATCTCAGCCTACAGGGAGTTCCTGGATGTGGGCAAAGGGTGGAGGTCCAAGACGATCTTATAAGATCTATTGGTATACTCACAGTCCTGACAGTGGGGTCTTCCATGAATTTCTTAGTGCCAGGTTTTTCATCTGTGTCATCTAATTCCTACCTACTTCATAATTAGAATCTAGTGAGCTCTTTAAATGTCTTTAGAAACTTGGCTGCAAGTGCAAATGATACTCAGCTGTTAGGCACCTAAGAAGCTTTCAAATACATTCCTGAGGTCAGTGAGGCCATTTAGCTGGTCAACAAATGCTTGCATTGCATTTTAGCTTTAATCTCTCTGTCTCTTAAGCTTTGTTGTCTTCAAAATGGCATTCTCATGCGGATTAATTAGCCCACACCTGCATTGCAGGCAAAGCACAAAAATTTCTTCAAACTGCAAGCAGTTATGCTAGGAGTCATTTTACATGCTAATGCTAACATTAGAATTGATCTTTACACCATATAAACTGGTAAAAGAGACCCAGTAGTGGCCATTCAGAATTTCTTCACTTCCATGTGGTTTTGCTTTAATCAGTTTTTCTGCATTAACAGTCATGTGGAAAATCAAAACCAGAAAAGTTTCCTTGCAGTGTTTCGATAGGTGAGACAGAGGAACAGTGGCAAGTAAGCATGAATATCAGATATGCAAAACTTGGTAACAGATCTGTAGTTTTTTGAAATAAATAGCCTGAACCCCCCCAGTGCTTAATGAACCCTCTTGGGATAGCCAGAACAGAGCATGTGGGAGCACGAATATGAGATGAGACTGAGTTCAGGTGGAATGTACTTCATAATGGATAGGGACTGCTCCTCAAAGTCCATGTGACAGACTGTTTTGCACTACTGATCTTGCAATTCCAAATGCCATTATTCTATTTGACTGAAAAATTGCACCTGGCACATTTGGCAGGGCATGGAGGACTTCCGTGGAAGAAGAAGACTGTCATACTTGAAAAGTAAAAATGGCAAGGAATAAAGATCAGCTTCTGATGCATTCCTTGATGTCTATATCTAGGGACTATTATGCATGTATTTGTCATTTTCAAGGTTCATTTTGGATTTTTAACAGTTCAGCTATGTGGCTGTATAGCTGAGTTACTAATTTTGTTGTAGTGCTATCTTTGGATGGTGAGCCATTACTAGCTGATTGCTATAGCAATACATTGAGCCAAATTTATTCTGACATGACTGCTTTGCTCATAGCAGCCACAGAGGTCTGTTTATGAGATTTTCAGACAGCAATTCACATCTTCGCAATGCTCAACAATTTCTATTTCAGGTCCCTGTATCCAGGCTTGGCTCAACACTGCATTACTCCACAATTATGCTGATAGAACTACTTTGGACAAGTTGGTATAAACTGGAAGAACTCAATGATAAAATAGACTTCCTATTCTTATTTTCAAGACAGTAAGGCTACCATCCTGTGATATGGATGAACAGAAATATCCTGTTCCAAATTACTTCCTCAGCATGTGTTTTTCCCTTGTTGTTTTGGATCTTTGAAGCTTTTAAACATTTGCTGTATGTTTGTGAGCACCCCTATTGGATTAGTCTGTTTTGGTTTTTCCCACAGAAAACTGACATTAAGTGGTTCTTTTCCCAGCAATAATAATCTCATTTACTATAAATTATTTTATTTGGAATACCTTGGAGACGCCCTAATGCTTTTACATAATGAAAGGACCGTTTATTTCCAAATATTGTAAAGCTTGTTTTCAATTTTTTTTCCTCATTTTTAAAGTGAAAATCATTGAATTTGATGGGGAAGGAATTGCTTTTACAAAAGAAATCAGTTATACAAGTGTATGTATAGCTTATGTGCAGGCAGAGATAAAAGGAAATATCTATTTCTTAAACCTACAAAGGGAAATATGAACTTGTATAGATAAATAAAGTGAAAAGTACACAAAACAAGTGAACTATGCATTAGGTTGAGTTTCCCATTGACATTTACATTAAAGCATACAGTTGTCTGCATGAAAGAGATGTCTGATAATAAGGCATGTTTTTGAAATCTAACTTGCACCAACATGACTTTGATTTTTAGGCACGTCTGGCAAAGGGAAGAAACTTCAAAACCCAGTTATAGAGGGAGGGTGAGGTAATGATACAGGCATTTGTATTTTTTTTTACGTAAACCAAGCAATAGAGGAGTCACGTAGAACTGTTCAGTGTATACTGGAAAGAGGATACGCAAGGTACTGCAGCAGCATAAAAGTAAGGGAAAACAATTTTGGTTCCCTCATCTTTATGGAATACATTGCAGATACGGAATTATTCTGTGACAATCTGAACAGCCCCAATGTATCTTCTGGTAAAAAAGAACCAGCTGGCCCGGTCCAGTTCCATGGTTCCCACTGAGCTGCTGGGATCTGCTTTGGCAGCGTGTGCTAGAGTGTGATTTCCAGAGTATGACTCTAAATAAACAATCCTCTCAAGCTGCATATATGACAGCTGGGAGGTTAAAAGGATTAAGCACTGTTCCATGAGCACTTCTTAAATCCAGGTCAAGTGCAGAACAGGTGCAGATGTTGCTTCTTCAGAAAGACCCTGTGACCAGTGACTGTGCAATGGGAAACTGCATGCCTAGGTATGGACCAGGCAGCAGTGAAGCAGTGGATCATCTTATGGAAAGGGTGGATTGTGTAGCATGGAGAGGCTGAATGGGGTCTGGGCCAGGGATGTGAATATTTTTATATAAATGCCACAAATTTTATTTCTGATTATTTGGTTCTTTGTAGCTGCCTTCAGTTCAAGGCTTAGACCTAGACAGACTTGAGACATGGGCTGCTCTAAACCATGTGACATGGCCTGGTGCAAACCACCTGAAGTCTAACACTGCCAGGTTCTGCACCTGGATCAGGGCAATCCCAAAGAGAAATATGTTGCATGGGGAATGGACTGGGAAAAACCTTGCCAAGAAGGACTTTGGGGGTAAGAAGTCTGACATGAGCTGGCCCTGTGCACTCACAGCCCAGAAAGCCAACTGCACACTGGGCATCCAGAGAACTGTGGGCAGCAGCTGTGGGAGAGGATTCTGCTCCTCTGCTCTGCTCTGGTGAGACCCACCTGCAGCACTGCATCCAGCTCTGGGGTCCCCAACACCAAAAGAGGGTGGACCTGTTGTAGTTGGTCCAGAGGAAGCCAATAATATGATCAGAGGGCTGGAGCACCTCTCCTTGAGGACAGGCTGAGAGAACTGGAGTTGTTCAGCCTGGAGAAGACAAAGCTCTGGGGAGGCCTTATAGCACCTTCCAGTACCTGAAGGGAGCCTACAAGAAAGTTGGAGAGGGACTTCTTAGAAGGACATGTAGTGATAGGACAAGGTGAAATGGCCTTATGCTGAGAGAAGCCAGGTTTATGTTAATGATTAGGAAGAAATTCTTCACTGAGAGTGATGAGGCACTGGAACAGGCTGCGCAGAGATGTTGTGGATGCCCCATCCCTGGAAGTGTTCAAGGCTAGGTTGGATAGAGCTTTGAGCAAACTGGTCTAGTGGAAGGTGTCCCTGCCCACAGCAGGGGGGGTTGCAACTAGATCATCTCTAAGATTTCTTCCAATCAAAGCCATTCTGTAATTATGTGATTGTATGATTTGATACCCAGGAGAGAGCATGCTAAATATGTGTAGGTGCATACAGCAGTCAGTTCTGTCTTTGAACAGTTATTAGTACTGTTCAGCAAATGCATTCCATTCCCATCTGACAGCAATGAAAAGCCACCACAAACACAGATTGGTGGATTTGATGTTCTGGGCATACAGCCTTTTTTTTGGGCCATTCCTAATTGAAAGACATTGTCCTACTGGTGATTGTCAGACCTCTTTTTATGTGAAGGGCTAGCAAAATTGAAGGCAGACTTATAAATCAATGTTTACCCCATGAGTCATGGCACACATTAGAAATCATGCATGACACTATCAAAAAACTGCCTTTACTTAATTGGCAGTAAAGCTTGAAGCATAATTAATAAAAAGGTCAGATTTCCCAGGCTGTAATGATTTTGCTTTGATCAGTCTACCTTCCCGTCACTTTGATGATGAGGTTGTTTCCTATGAACCTTCGATCACTTGATTTTTATGGAAGTAGTTGCCAGCGTTTACATTTGTTCTTATCTATCACTATCATTATCCTTTGATACAACTATTTTTTAAATTATGTGTGTATTAAGAGTGCGGTGTTACTGCTGCAAAGCTAAACATCCCATGTGAATTATAAATAATTACTGGTATAGTTTGTCTTCCTATGTACTTGGAACACATGTACATTTTTCAGTTTAACTGACATGATTCTGGGTTAGAGAAAGTAAATGCAAAAGTAATTAGGAACAGTTTAAGAGTGGAACTGGAGGATTTTTATGTCACTGTGATGCCTTTTCCTGGTCTTAAAATCAAGAGTCAAACATGGTTTGAAGGGGAAAAGGGATTTTACCTTGGTATTTATTTTAAGGATCCTTAGGTGCACTACATCCAGGTGGAATGCACCAAAAATGCACACCACAATGCCCACCCCCAAAAGATCTGGTATGACATTATAGGTCTTACTAATTAGCATATCTATCAAAAATTCCCCAAAGAGAGGCTTGAATGAGTCCCCCTCCCCAAGGAACCTTCCCCTGGCTGGTTCTTAGTTTACAGAATGTGTTCTGGAGAGGACCTTGGGGTCTGGGGCACACTAACCCCTACCTAAGGAGCTTCTAGAATGTTTAGTCTCTCAGCTTAACAAACGAATCCAAGAAAGTAGGCAAAAGCACTAAGAATACAGAAGTTGTAAGAAGGTATAACAGGGGTATAAAAGAAAAGGTAAAATATCTTCGTGGCATTAACTGGATCAGTTTTGCAGAGAGTGTAAATGCCTAAGTTTCAACAACTGAGCGGGCACATAAGTAGCAGTGGAGATGCTCTAGGAAGCTGCAGTACACAAGAAATAGAATCTCCTCTACTCGCCCAGCAGTAGATGCTGCAGTACTGCTTTTTACTTTGTGGAGTGCTGTCAAAATAGTGTACAAACCTTTGCATTCAATATATGTGCTACACAGAAGATACAGTTAAGAGGAAGAGCCACATTGATTTTTCCAGTAAGAATTCTACTTTTTTTACTCTTAGCTCTGAGAGAGCCAAGTTATTAGCTATCAGTAGAGGTTGCAGGATGTTTAAACTCTGCTTTTTAGTGACAAGAAAGTGAGATTAATGGGAGTTCTAGTATATCTCTGCTGACAAAAAGCCCATTTTCATTTTTGCTTTTAAAGGAAAGAGCCACATTTCTTGTAATTTGCAAGACAGCTATCAGCTACATATAAGGAAAAGAATATATATTCAGTCTCCCTTCTGAGCTATGGCATCCTGGTTGTCACACTTACTGGCAAAAGAGCATTCAAAAGCACTCCACTGCTGTGTTTGTTGAGCAGTTAAGTGCAGACTTCAGTATACTGGGACTTCATAACTCACGCACTCCACCCTCCAATTAAACCACATGTTGACTTTGCATTCTCCTCCTGGGCTTCTGTCCTGCATGTTTTTCCTCTGCTGCAGATAGTTTCACAGAAATATGTGTTGAAACAAGGTCAGCCCCTGTGTCCTTCGTCAAACACCTCTTCCCAAGTGAAGCTTGCCTTTGGGAGCTTGGGCTGTGGGCAGTGAAACACTGCACAAACTGCTCTGTGTCTCCACTGGTTTGTGTGCACAGATCAGTCATACTGACTTGTATTTGCCCTGAAAACTTGTCTGGCACCTTCTGATTGATTGTGCAATGACTAATTTCCTCTTTTCCCAATCCACACTTACCAGCACTGACAAGAGACTCTACACAAAGCCTTTTTAGCCTATGTGTTTTTTTGTAAGGTAGTGCATACCTCCTAGGTTCCTGCATTTCACAGTCATAGAAGATCTCAGGTTGGAAGGGACCTTTAAGGATCACTGTGTCCAACTCCCTGATCCTCACAGGACAACATAAAACTAAATCATATCACTAAGAGCATCATCCAGATGCTTTCTTGTGAACTGTAGGGGAGTTCTCAATAACAAGTGTATTGAAAGCCATTCTTGGACTCCCATACCTAGAAACTGACAAGGTGGAATGGAAAGGAAGAAGATATTTATTAGGAAGTGGATGAAGCCTCATTCTGGCTAATTAAGGCCTGTTGGTGCACTCATGGCCCTCTAGGGATATTATAGAAGTAGTGGTGAGTGCTGCTAGGAGAAAGAGACATTTTAGACTTGTGGCAGTGAAGGCAAAGAGTTGGGAAGAAGAGAAGTGATGTATTTGGGACGTGCTGTGGAAAGCATGCAGTAAGAGCACAGGGGAGATCTGGATGGAAGACATAACCTTGTGCTGAGAGCTTGCCACCTTTACTCGCTCAACTTCTAGCGATAAAAAAACATCAGTGAAATACTAAATGAAACACCACCATAAAGTTTTTGACTGTTTCATACTGGAGATCTCATTTGCCTAACTTTGGTGTGAAAAAGTTATCCCTAGAGGATAACCTAGAGAATGCTGCAGATGTACATAGTTTCTAGTGGGATGGTCAAGATCGAAAGTAAACAGTTCCTAATTTTTGTTTTGCTGAAAGCAAAACACACAAGCTTAAAAAAAAAAAAAAAAAAAGAAAAGAAAAGCAAAAAGCCATGCTCAGCCAAGTTTTGTTATTTCCATACATTTTTTCTACAGTCACTCTCTGCACTAATTTTAGTCCCTTAAAACAATGGGAGGAAAATTGTACATGGCAGACTATTGTAGATTAGGCAGTAGGGAAGATTTTGCAGCCTACCCAGCTTCTGAGTCACAAATGAGATATCCAATTTTGCCATTCTTCAGAATGCCCTTTGCTGTTTGAGTACAGCTTCCCTGACATTGCCCAAGTCTGAAATTTTATTCTCTCGTACAACATTGTTATTTCTACCACCTAATAAATCCCCATGGCTTAGTACATTTACTGATCTGCTTAACAACATTTTGATACGTTGTGCTGAAGCATCTCTTACTGCATCTCTTAATGCAGTCATCTTTACTCAGAAAGTGGCCTCAGATTAGCCCAAGTTCTGGACAATTTTAGCTTTCCTGTTATAGTCTAATAGATATAAACCAGGCTCTTCAGGCCTTATTTATAGTAGTTACAGTGGTGCACTTCCTTCCTCAGGGAAAAGATATGTACACTGGCAAATGAGTTGTTTTGCTGTTACTGCCCTTACCAGTTCCTGGAATTTAATGACTTTACTTACTTTTAGGCTGGTATGACCATGGCTTTAGACCTTGGGTCAACCTCAGTGAAAGGGAGCTGATTCAAACTACCTTGCTTCTCATGCAGGCAAAGCATACACAGACAGCTGCAGTTATGCTGCAGAAACTTGTTTTGTCTATCTAGGGACTCCTTTGGAGTGTCTGCCAGCACAGTTGTCAGAGAGGTGTCTGTAGTTTTTTCCCCACACTCTTAACCAGCATCTCTCTGCCAGTAAAATGTCCACGTTTAGACTGGCTGTGGTGTGAATGCAGCTATATCAGTAAAGCTCATTTCTGTATTAGAAGAGAACAGTGTTGTACCGTTGTAAGGAGCTTTATCATCACACTTACATTAGGGGCTGTATCAGCATAAGCACTTTGGCACAAGTGAGAATTAGGCCATTTATCTAGCGCACACCCCACTCTCGACGAAAGGGCCCAGTTACAATCATCTCTGAACGTCTTAGGAAGAACTGAAGGATTTGGTGATTGAGGCAAGGTAATATATCACTAGAGAGATTCACAGTGTCATGCACTTTGAGTGGTGGTTTTGAACAAAAGCATGGGAGCTAAAAAAAAAAAATCTAACCATTACCATAGCAACCTGATGGGCCGCTACATGTTTCCTGGCTGGTGGCATCACCCTTGTTTGGCAGGGCTTGTTGAGCTGGCCAAGTTTTTTTGGTCTTGATCATTCATGCATTTCTTAATAAGATATGATTCTGCGACAACCTCAAAGGAGTTTTTTAGCTGGAGACAAGGCTGCACCTAGATTTGATGCATTTTATTTTCAATAAGGTTATTCAACAGGAAAAAAAGACTCAGTTGACAAAACACTGGAGTGAAAGAAGAGCATGACAGAATGAAGAGACATGCATTGCCCTAAAAATTTTAGTAGCTTTTCTATGAAGTTATGTCCCTGTAGTGTCTGGCTGTGTAGGCCAAGTATCTTTTCATTTTATGTCCCTTACCTGTTGTTGAGGGGCACATCATGTATGCGCTTTTTATGAAGAATGTGAGGGATTGCAAAGTATTTTAGTAGTCGTTCTGTGTACTCTGCAGTTGAGTGGGAACTGTTTTCTCAATTTTCTGGGGAATTCCAGAATTGCATTTTCAAAATTGTTTCCATCAGAAAACAGTTCAGACAAACAGGCAAATATCTGCCAGGGACCAGAATTGTCCAAGATTTGTCCTTTACCTGAGAGCTTTAAGCCCTTGAGTTTGAAGAGTTTTCTGGCAAGTACATGACTTTTTACTCAGTGGTTTCAGTAAGACATGGAGAAGCTGAAGGGGGCAACATATCTGTTTCTGCCATTGCTCACATGAGAGGCTATATAGAAGGTACTTGCAGCAGTAGTACCTGACCACCCTCAGAAAAAGATTTCTAAGCCTTTCCTAGTACCCAGTGTGTAGGCCCTAGAGATGCTGTTTCTGACACACCTCACTCTCCCCTGTCTGTACACAAAAGATTGCAGTACTAGCCTTTAATAGTATTGTGAGGAATCATCTATTCCTTTAACAGAACTGCTTTGCAACATGCCAGTGCAGGGTCCTGGGAAAATGTTTAAAAACAATTGGCTCTTGTCTCCCTTAAGCAGTGGTAAACTGGTTTGGATGGGCAGTAGCAAGGTTTAAAGACAAAGATTGCCATTTATCTGAACCAGCAAAACTTCTGCCATAGTCTAGGATGAAACCAGACACAATCCTAAACTGAAATGGGGGAAGCCCAAGAAAGTATTTGCTTGTCTTGCTTGACTCTGACTATGGAAGTGCACTTCAGGCTCCCACCTCAGCACCCCGTCACAGGCTGGGAGGTAGTCAGGCATGTTCTTGCTTTGCTCACAGAAATAACATAAAACAAATCTACCAGGAGAGTTAAAGCAAAGTGAGCAGCTGAAATGGATTCACTAGTGTTTCAGTTTGGTTGTTGGCTGGTTTGGATTACTTTTAAAAGAAAAATATGACTGTCTAGTTCTCCTTCTTAGGTGAATGAACATCAAATGATGAAACCTTAATGATTTTTTTTCTCAGAACAGAAACGCTGTCCATCATGTACAACAAACTAGGCAAGTTGTCTCTGGATGTCTCTTCTCATTAATTCAAAACACTTTTGCCCTGTATTACATAAACTTGCTATGGAGCAAAGGCAGAGACCCTCAAGAGTCTCCAGGGTCTTCCTAGGCCTTAGTAAGTGCATGCAGGAGCAGGACACCCCGTCTTTCTGGTACTGTCCTTGGCACTCAGGTGGGTCTCAGTTCAAGCACATGTTGATAGTCCATCACTAAAAAAAGACAGGTAATAAAACACTAAGAGCAAGCTTCCATGTCTCCCTTTTCCTCCTCCAGGTCTTTGCATATGAGGTTCTTTTTGGTTGGAGCAGAATTTTAGAGGTCATGTTGTTTCGGCCCTTTGAACCCCAGTGTTCTCTATGTCCTTTGAAACATTCTGTTCTTACACACAGCTTCCAGCCTCTTTACATCAGGACATTTGGTCTAGGAATCTGCTCTTTGGATGTCAGTAAATATGTCCTATCTGAACTTTCAGGATGACCATTTGTTTAATCATGAGTTCTCCAGTCAGCTTTTCTACTCTAGACCCATTTCTCAGGGGATGAGTGGAAAAAGCTAGTTTCTGTAAATGCCTGGAGCTGGTCTGAGGAACTTGGAAAAATTCAGGGGATTTGAATATAAAGGGTACAGTGTGTTTTCTGCTTTTGATTTTTTTCTGCCTCTACATTCATCTATAATTTGTGGCATCACAGTTAAATCATGTTATGCCACTGACATTTTTGTATGGTGTAATCATTCCTGATTGCTGTCTCTGCCCTTTGCTAGCTGGTTTCTGTCTACAGTACAGCTCTCTTGAGAAACCACAATTTAAGAAAAAATAAAGAAAGGAAAAGAAAGGAAAGGAAAAGGGAAAAAAGGAAAGGAAAGGAAAGGAAAGGAAAGGAAAGGAAAGGAAAGGAAAGGAAAGGAAAGGAAAGGAAAGGAAAGGAAAGGAAAGGAAAGGAAAGGAAAGGAAAGGAAAGGAAAGGAAAGGAAAGGAAAGGAAAGGAAAGGAAAGGAAAGGAAAGGAAAGGAAAGGAAAGGAAAGGAAAGGAAAGGAAAGGAAAGGAAAGGAAAGGAAAGGAAAGGAAAGGAAAGGAAAGGAAAGGAAAGGAAAGGAAAGGAAAGGAAAGGAAAGGAAAGGAAAGGAAAGGAAAGGAAAGGAAAGGAAAGGAAAGGAAAGGAAAGGAAAGGAAAGGAAAGGAAAGGAAAGGAAAGGAAAGGAAAGGAAAGGAAAGGAAAGGAAAGGAAAGGAAAGGAAAGGAAAGGAAAGGAAAGGAAAGGAAAGGAAAGGAAAGGAAAGGAGAAAGAGAAAGAGAAAGAGAAAGAGAAAGAACATTTTTTAAAATTTCTGAATCTTTGAGTAAAACAGGTCTTCCATGGAAAATAAAGCCACATGTAATACTGAGATAAGTTTTGGGTCACCTTGTCATCTTTTTTACTGATTTCTTCCAAAGCAACAAAAACTTGCTCTCATCAGCAAGTCTTAAGAAACATTGGTTCCTGGAAGGGAATCAGTCTACATTCTAGTAAGGCTTTGCCTCACCATGAAGGAAATAAAGGAATGAATCACATAAAATTAGTTCTGTTTCTGCATTACACTGTGTGAACCTCTCTTGAACTCCTGGCAGGGGCATAGCACATATGCCTTGCTCTTTCCAGTTGCTCTCAGTGTGCTGGGCTGGGCAGGTAGGCAGGTCATGAAGGAGCCTGTCCACCCCTACAGACAGAACATTCTGACACTTCTGTCCTATGGCTGGCCTCAAACAGTGCAGCAAGGAAACTGCTTTCTGAACAAAATAGCTCATAGGGAAGATGAAAGGCTGTGTTGTGGCCTGGCTCTGGAAATGTCAGTTGAGTCTAGCTGGCTTGGAAACACTGGGAAGCTTCCTCTGCTCTGGCCATATGCCCACAGTCTCCACTGCACTGCTGTCCCTATCCAGATACCTGTATCTTCAGGGTCAGGAAATCAGTAGGCAATCCTAGAGCCAACAGTGTTTGCTACTTTGGAGGCATTGCTTAGGACATACATACAGTGTTGGAGTAGGATTTTTAGAAAGGGGTAGTGTCAGGTAGCTTTAAACTCCAGATGGGTTTTAATCATTAGTCCAGCACATCTGTCTCTAGAACAAAATAAAATGTGTAACATCTTTTCCATCCAGATTCTACAAAAGGCCGAGCTGTGTGTAAGATCTTTCCAATTGTACTTTTAAACAAACACATTCTGGCCTATCAACTTGGTGATACACCAGCTGAATACCTCCTCGATTCTTTCTGAGGCAACATCTCTTCAGACTCAGCCAATAAGTCATTAGCTGGTGCATTTGTGAGACAGGGCTGTGAGCAGTGGTGAGAGAATTCACTGACAGCTTACAGTCAGTAGCTTACAGGCACTGGCTATAGCTACAGTCTTATGTAACTCATCAGTACAGAAAGCGGCAACCAAAGGTGCCGAAGTTCACTATCACAGAGCATTTCTCCACAGCATGGAAAACTTTGGTCAGTTTTCATGTGTTTGTAAGTCAGAATCATTACACAACTCTTCTCTTTGGATGATTTGTTTAATGAGAAAACCTCCTCATGAGATGATTTCAAGATTTAGGTTTGTTTTGGTTGGGTTGGATTTTTTTGACTATGGATATTGTATAGTCCTAAAATTTAGCTTTTGCTCATATTTAGCCACACAAAGTTCTTCCTTCAAATTACAACATCCCGCATCCCTTCTCAACTTTATTAACTGTACAAGTAGGTAATATAAATAACAAGTCTTTCAAAGAATGTGTTATCTATATCAGCCTCATGAATTTGAAAAATCTGATCTTTATTATCGCTGTGCATTAATTCTGATTTGTAAAAACGATGAGATCTAATTGGCCTCTGTAATTTCTTTTTTTTTTTTTTTTTTTTTGATTAATAGAAGCCAGATGTGGATGGGACTAAATTACTTTAGTAAAATCTGGTGTTTTGCAGATGACTAACTGATGTATGGAGCTCTGATATATGCAGACCATGGGGAATTAATTTTGATTCATACAGTTAAGGAGAAGTATAAATTCCTCCTTGCAGTTGAGCTATACCTTATTTTTCAGAAAACACATCAATATAAAGACCTTACAGGTGAAATTTGTTTTACATCATTCCAGCTTTAGTGTTCAGTGGTTGTGTAGGTTCACTCTGCAGTTAACAGAGAAACAGGTATTGAAGGCTGACATTTCTAAGAATGATGGGCTCTATCACCTCAAGAGCCATCTGTCTCTCCCACTGACTCTAGAGGGGACCTAGACAATTAGCTGAGGACAGATTTTCATAAGCAATAATATTAAAGGCCACCCCAAGTGCTACTGTGGGGATGTGCCATCAGCACTCTAATGACTGTTGCTTACATATCATATTTTAATTCTTTCTAATAACAACTTCCCACAACAAACACTTGCCCAGACCCCTGATATATTAAATTGTGACTTAGGTAAATGAGAACTCTCCTCTTTGTGGTACATCCTAAGACAATGACCCTGTGGAGTTTCTAATCTCTTTCACAAATTTTGAAGGTCAACTTCTTTTAATCTCCTTTAATAAGCCCATTTTTCCAGGTTGTGTATCACCTCTGCTGACAGAGAAAGAACCTGAAAATAATCTTGCAAAAAGACCCTTAGAGGCTGTTTCAACCTTCTCTTTTTCCTGGGTTAGTATAACCTTCGTCCTTAAAACAGAGCATTTGCCATTCCTAACAGAAATTTTCATAGCTTATTTTTAAATCATCAAAACATGATTTCACCCTTGAATTCTGTAACCTAGCCATGCTGTATCTTCACAGTTTTTCTTAGAAGAAATTTTTCCTTAAGATTTAAGCTTCATTGTTGTGGCTGCACTTTAGAGTCCATTGTTACTGCCTTTGTAGTCTTCCACTCCGGGGTATAGAACAGTCGTGCTTTTCTCAGCACCATACACAGGACAAACCTTACTTTCCCCCCCTTCCCTTGTTTCATAGAAACGCAAAATATCATGAGTATTTTCTCTCTTTACTGTTGTTTGGGGTTTTTTAACCTCTATGCAGAGTATATGTGTTACCTGACATTGTATCTGTCTGTCTATGCACCACTAACACAATTCCTTGTTAGTCTTACACTGAGGAGAAACTGAGGTATACATAGGTGAAACAGTCCTCCTAATGTTGGGATGGACAAAGCATGATTAATGGTTCTTAATAAGGAAAGGCATACTGGAAAAGTAGCCACCAGAATAAGTAAGTATAGAAATAAAAGGCAGGGCTATGGGAAAAAGCATTCTGCTGATGGGTTCAAGTCTGATTTCTCCAGAAAAGAGTGTCAGACTGTAGCAGCTGACAGGCTATTGTTCTTTACAGATACAGAATCTTCTGAGATGTGAAGGAATGTGAGGAGATGGATAGCTAAGTTTTAACTTGCATGCAAAGCACTGCCAGGACAAACAAGACTTCTGAATCATTCCTTAACAAGAAATCAGGATATTGTTGTACTTCAGAGATATATTAACAAGAGAAGGCTGCTGAACTAATGATCTCCATGTCATACACAATGCCACAAACTTCCAGAGTTGAAACAAACCAGTGAAAATTATGGTCCTATTCAGCAGAGAAAATGCTTGACTATATCCAGCTAAGGTGCACTTACACTGTTTGGCTTATCTTTCTGCAGCTGTGTGTGCTATAAATGGAAATGAAATGTTTTATATCCCTTCTACTGTGCTCCTTCTGAGTGGTGTAGCAGCTGCAGCTGGATGTAGAAGAATATAGTAGCTCCTAAAGCTCAAAATTTATCTTGTGAAAAAAAGATTACGGTAATAAATCTGCAAGTTCTCCCATTCCTTTAACCTTCAGCCTACATGTATACTGGCAAGGGACAGGGTCTTCTGGAGCAATGCCATACACCCTGTGCCTGTGTCATACAAATGCATAAACAAAAGAGATGGTGCTTGGTATAACTGGAAGCATCTTGACATGAACTGTATGTTAATAAACACGGAATCTTTGTAACAATTCCAAAGTAAGACCCTGCCTTCTTGAACTCTTGATTGTGTTTTAACTCTGAATGAGAGCCTGAAATGAGAGTGCTGACTGTAAATGCTACTGTGAAATATTGGGTTGTTGATTTGGAGACTCAAACCAGACGTGCTAGAAAGAACACAGGACAAAATATGACAAAGCTGTACTCACACAAGACTTGTTCTCAAATTCTTTGAAATTTAGAGACAGATAAAACAGCCTTTTATTTTTGATTATTATTCTGAGTCCTCATTTTCTTCTCTCTCCCTGCTGCAGTGTTACTTGTGGTGCTCCTGTCATGGAGAGTCTGTTTCATTATTTCAGTCATGGCTGAATACCATCATAAACCCCTTCTTTAGAGCATGCAGTAAAAAACAGAGCATGCAGTAGGTCTGACCAGACATCTCCATTTCTGAAACAGTTTTTTGGCTGAAGCTTGCATCCAAATATTCACTGGTTGAAGAGAATTCTTGTGTGATAGATGGTAGATTGACTGTGAACAGTAATACATCAGATAACTCAATCCACCAAAAACAGTAGTATGGTTATAAGGCCATGGAGAAAAAATGTTTTCTTTTGCTACTGAAAATTATTTTTTTTTCAATAATGTCAGCATGAGAGTGAATGAAGTCTGAGCAGAAGGCAGGAGTGAGTCAAACTGCAGTACAAAAATAGTTAAGGAAAAATCAAATCACATCTTTAAAATATGCTATACATTCATTATATAAATAAACTCATAATGCAAAGATTTAAAATATTATATGTGGTTTATATTAAAAAATTATACTAGCAGATGATGAATTTAGGAGGAACTGACTCCTCATACATGCAGGATCAGTAGTTACAGACTGAATTACTCAGTTAATCCTCAGGACTGTGGCTACTGAGACAGGATCTTGTCAGTCCCCATGGTGTACCCACAGCCCTTAATTGCATTGGCCAGCCTCCCCTGGGGTCTCCACAACACTCTACCCTTGCAGCTAGGTGCCTCTTTTAAGCTCATGTCAGGGATTTAGTCCCTGTTGGAATTTAGTCCCAGTTGTGGGAATACTGATCTCTACCTCAGCCACAGCCCAGCCTAGCAGTGGATCCCATTGATCCTTTTCTGCAGACTGACTCCCTCGCTTGTTCTCAGACCTGTCTCATTATTCTGGACCTGCTCCATTTTTGCTGAGCTGTGTCCTGCCCTCATCAAATCTTATCCTGCTCCTGATCTCTGGATTTACTTTGTGGCTTGACCTCAGACCTGCCATATTACCATGAATTCACCCAATAATCTGGATCCTTTGCTGACTTTGGCTACCATCTCTGAGCCCATGCTGCTCATCTTCCTTGGCCAGTGTGGGATCTGAGCTTTCCCCAGACAGTCTTGTATTATGCTCAACTCCTGGCTCCCCTTCCTTCAAGGAACAGCCAGTCCTCACTGTACCCTGCAAGGTCTAGCCAAAGCACTGTTACCACTGTTGTTTTTCCAAATTACTCTGTTCCAGTTACAGAAGAACTCAAACTATCTATGCTACATTTCAAAGACATGATTTCAATCTCATTTCTACATAAAATACTGCATAGACTTTATTGCAGAATATTTTAGTGATTGGTAATGAACAAAATGCTCCAATACAGTATAATTCTGTATTCCTATTAGCTCATATGGGGCTAAAACCAGTGCATCCTAACTCTTAGGTTGAATATACTGCTATTTTGCACAGATTAATACCTATTCTTTTTTCCCTCCAAATATATAACTCTATGTGTGCCAGTAATGCAGCCCCATTCTTTTAGCCAGAGTCCTAGAGATTTATTCTTGCCTACATCTGTGATACTTATGCTGGTAGGATGGCACAAGTTGCTTAAATGAGAAGGAGACAATTAAACTGACAGCTGTCTACTGGAATGTAGTGGAGCAAATAACTGCCTGTACTTGAAAAAGAAATTGTGATACAGATACACGACAACATAGCCAACCTCCTTGAACAGGGAGAATAAAAGCTGTCTGTTCCCTGAATAGTGTCTGACTATATTGGGAACACTCAGGTATGACTCTGAAAGCTGTGGCTTCAGCAAGCAAAAAGTGATCACAGAATAAATAAAGAAATGAAAATACACACATTCCCACACACTCAAGCAGAACAGGGAAAATAGAAAGGATAAACACAGAGTTCAGTTTATTTACTTGGTTGCGAATGAAAGTCAGTGTCATAGCTAAGAACAACAAGGGCCTTGGATTGTTTTTCAAATAGGTGAGGCAGTCTTTTGGTTAGAACCAGAAGAGAAATGGTTTGAGCCTCAAGAAATAAGCCAGACTTTCAGAGTGCCCAAGTCTCACTTCAGTTTAAAGCCTTAATTAAGTCATTATGTTATGGTCATTACTGGAGACTTCTAAATTTAAGTACTTGGGACTAGCAGTTATCCAAAGTCATTTAGGTCAATAGCAGCTCCATGGACTTCATCAAGCTTCAGGTCAGGTCCTTAATGGGAGTTTTTAGTTGCTACGTACATACACAGAATAAATACATAATATATGTGTAATGCATGTATTACTACAGAATAAAGCTATATATTACACACAGCTTTTCCCTGCCTACCTAGCATTAATAAAGAGGGTTAAGCATGCCATTTCTCTTTTTTTTTCCTCCTGCGACAACCCGTTTCAGATATGAACAATCACATAGTTAAAGATTACACAGTGAGTTATTAAACACCCTTCTTTCCTGAAAGCTATGTGGTAGAGACATTTGAGGCTGGGGCAACTCCTCTTACATAAGAGAGTTTTTCTGCCAAGTTATTACCTCAGACAGTTTTTGTGTTGTAGGTGAATATTTATATAGAGATTTCTCCTCCTCATACAAGGGCTTCTTGAGAGCTTGGATATCCAGAACATGGCAAAAGCAGAAATAAGGCAGTCTTGGGCTTGATAAAACTGAAGAAAAACATCTCCAATGAGAACAGACAAAAGGAAACCAAATGCTGACTTGTAATGCTGTCTCCTGTGAAGCCTTACTCCCTCCTACTGCTTCCAGCATAAGCAGAGATCTCTTGACACCTTGCAGAAACATAGGAGTACCTGGCTGGCTCTCAAGGGTAAGTCTCAACTTGTCTATGAGTTCACTAGAAAAACACTAGCATGTTGTTCTTTTTCCACCTGATGTTTCTTTTCAGTTTGCCTACAAAGGCTCTGGTCAGTGCAGTTTCTACTTCTCAGAAATTCCACCAAATAAATGCTGATATGCTTGACTTGCAAGTTAAAGTGCCAAGTCAAGCAGCTGTCCTGAAGGTCTTGGCTCCCTTGGGTGCCTGAGGTTTCTGTCCTTACAAAAAGAATAGAGAAGATGGCAATAATACATACTCCTTTATTCTTCTCTTTTCGCTGGTTTGTTGGTCTGGGGACAGCATGTACTAGTTAACAAGTTCTGCCCTTTGCTATTGTTATCCTAAATTGGTACTCTTTGGTCAGACAATTAGATCAGGCAACTAGAGGGCTCTGTTGTTAGGCTCCCTTCTAATGTGTATTTAGATTATGGGCAGCCTAAAAAGATTACTGTGGGTGTCTGTCTAGATCCATACGATAGCTTCAGAACTACTCAGTCAAATTCCCTCTTTTCCCTCCAGTCAGTAAGAAATATTAGGGTGCTTAACGGAGAGGAAAGCAAGGGGTTTCTCACTAAAGTGTAGTCAGACTATTAAGGAGTGGTGTCTGTGAATGAACTGAGGGAAGGCTGAGAATTCCTGCAGAAGAAAACTGCTTTGGTCCTGAAAAAGAGGTGTGAGCGAAGAACCTTTCAGACATTGGCTTGCTTCTCACTCCCACTGGAGTCAGTGAAGATGCCTGTAATTGATTTCAAAGGGAGAAAATCATGACAGCATTTGTACAGAAGTATTTTTTGTATACTTCAATACATGGGACCAAAGTTCTGGCCCTTCTGTAGCTTGTGTAATGGACTAATCTCCAAGAAAAGGGAAAATTGGCTGCTATATAGACATGGAAACATTCATTAATCATTGGATCAGCACTCTAAACATTTCCTGTTTATATCCAGAGTGACACATCTTTAAATGATATTGCCAGCTTCAATTTGGCATCAATGTCTTATTTTGTAAAAACAAGCTGTTATCAAATTTAACAGAAATAGAACAGTTTCCATAAAGAAAATTATTTTGAATGGCCTTTGGTTCAGATCTTGTTTCAGAAAACAAACTTTCTTCAAAAGTTTTGATCCAGTCACCTCAGACTGAAAAACTGAAGGGAAACTGGTTGGGAAAAAAAAAGTTGGAGCTGTCCTGCATTGTCCACTTCGGGAGAAAAAAAAAAGAATTATTAAAGACGTGCAATTCCCTGGCTCATAGTAAATGAGCCTGTGGTGGATATTTTTCTAAAAAGAAACTGCAGTTGTACTGCTCACACACAAAAATGTCCATTCTTATTATTGCTGTTTGTCACTTCTGCTCTCTCAGTATTTCCACGATCAGCAGTTCTCGCTATGTCCCCCTCCCAGCCCCCTAGACTTAAACCTACCTCCTTTTTCTTATCAGGACCCAAATAACACACAGATTTTAACATATTTTAGACCACTGCATGACTGTACAAACAGATTTTGCAGGGAGAGAGAGAGAGAAGGAGGAATGGGGGGAAGGAAAAAAAGCATCTGAAAGCTAAACCTTCTAATACTCCATTTCTGTCAGTGTCTTCAGCATGACAAGGCCAGGCTTTTCAGGCTAAATGTATACTAGCAATTTCATATATTAGGAAACAAAAAGCATTTTTGCCACTGAGTTTAACTGGTGCAGAACGGCTATATCTATGCAGTTAAGCAGTTTTGCCCTCCAACAACGCATGTTGGCTGTATCCAGACCACTAGTTGTGACTGATTCCTGGAAGCATACCTGGGAATTGTCTGGGAGACCCCTACCTGGCTTCAGCTGAAGCCATGCCCCACTGCCCAACTGCTTGAACAGTTGAACAGTGAAGGCAGTTGATCAAGAATCACACAAGTTTCCTGGATCTGCTTAGTTTGCTGGTGTAAAGACAACCTAGTTATCCCCTGGACTGCAAACACTAAGGACACTATACCAAAAGAAAAAGTGCAGTAAAATTTAAATTATAAAATATTCTGGGTTCCAGGGTCTCTGTGTTGTAATCATGAAGTTTCATCTAGACAGTCTGATGTATCTCTCCTCTCCCCCTACACACCTAGCCAGGGAAGATCCTATATGGTATTGGGGGCACTGGCAAGCTCTGTATTCCCTAGGCCTTATAAAGGAAGAAGGAAAGGAGTTTGTGAGAGAATATAGTGAAGAATGCACCCACCCTCCCAGGTCTTCCCTTGCCTGTGTGTCTTAGCCATCACGTCAATGCACGAAAACACCATACCTAAATATCAAACTCCCATATCTCTCACCCCTTGGAAAACAGGTGGATGACTAATGCACCTAAGGCATGGTTGGCTAAAATATAGTAAATACCAGAACACTGTGTCTGTTCCTACTTCTTATCTGTTCTGCTGTTTCAGCACATGAAAGAAACAGGCTTTAGTGGCATATAAATTGCTGATGAAAGTTGTGTCTCCTGTCATATTTTGTGTGAAGTAATGGTGAATCTCAGAGTTCTCCTTGCAAGGTAAAACTCTCTTTAGTAATCTCAGCAGAAAATCACTGATGCTCCAGTGTCATGGCATTTTTAAATCAAGTCATAAACCTTTCAATAAGGAAGGATGTATTTTAATCCAAGCGAATTCTTTCCAGTGCAAGAGAAACAGTTTTAAATTCAGTGGGTTGTATCAAAAAAGGCTACAGAATAACTTAATCTAGTAATCATTTGTGAAGTTCAGGTCCCAGGATACAGCCAGCAGAAGAACTGTAAAACTTTGGCTGTCTGTTTAAGCTGTCCTGACATACATTACCCACAACAAAGCATTTAGCCTGTCCCTTTACAACACTGGCTTGTTCTGTGGCAGAGCCAGGAATGTAGGAATGTGGCTTCCAGCCAAGCTGGTGGGGAGAGAATGCCCTTGACCTGGAGGATTCCAGCTCTCTCCATGTCTGCATCTTTTATCCAGCGCTTTATGCCATTTGAAGTGGGTGCTTCTCCATGCTGCCCACAGCTGCTGCTCTCCCTCCTGCATCTGCCATTCTCACACTCCCAGCCTGGGTGGTCATGCTGGGTTTGTGCATTGTGGGCTAGTCAGGATGTGGCTATTGAAAGGGCAAATGTGGGGAAGGCCAGAGCTTGGCTATATGTGCGTAATAGCAAGTCAGTCAGTGTTCACAGGCTGAGAATACCACAGTGTCTGAGCTAAGGGAAGCTCTTTGTTTGCTTTTCCTTGCACTAGTGACTGGGTTACTGCAGCCTAATAGAAGGCTCTTTATTTTATTTTATGCTCTGTGAACCTGACATATCACAAATCAATTACAAAAAGCTTATAGGTTCTTTCATCCTGCTCCTCCCAGGAAGGGCAGCTGAGAATAATTCATGATGAATACATCTGATAGTTCCCAGAAGACTGTGCTTAGTGAGCTTGAAGTTCTTCCTTCTGCTTCAAACATTCACTGAAAGAGAGAGTTGAGTTTCAGGTGAGGCAGTGGTAGTACAAGAAAAGATGTTTTACACTTCATTTTTACCAGTGGGCAATTTCTGACTGTCCCTCTGATATACTCTATAACTTTGGAAAGCATCATCACCCAGGGTCCTCCCAGGAGGTAAAGTCAATAATAACTGCAGAGCAGCAGGGCTCCAGACTCTTGCTTGACACTTCACAGTTCACCCTGGCATGTGAATGTACCAGCTTCTGGAAAGTTTAGGGTTAAATAAGTGAGTAATTTATTCTGTTGTAATGACAAGAACTATTGTGAATTCATCCTGTGGCTGTAGGTCCAGATGTTAAAATTGACTGAGGCCCATCTCTAATTCTAAACTCAGTGGTAGTCTACAGAAGAATTAAATTTATCAGCAAGAATTCAAATTACATCTTTTTCCAAAGCTTGTTTATATTCTTTTCTTTAATCGTACTTTCATTGGGCCAGCAAATAATAACATTGCAATAACATTGTGCCAGATAAGCCACTTCAAAACCAGGAAGAAATAAAAATTACAAACACTGAACTGGCAAAGAAGACAACCACTAAAGATTGCCCAAATGGTGCCACAGTGTCTGCAGACATTGCAGGGAGACAATGGGATACTGTAGAAGGGATAAGAAACGATTCTGGGGGCAGGCTGTTTGTTCAGGACATGGAGAATCACAACCTCTGAGATTTCTATTTCATGTGCCTTATTTAAGGCCATGTTAAAAAAGTATGGAAGTGTCTGAAGAGTCAGGTTGAACTTGTGGGATTTTAGATGGGAGATGTAGATGCTTTTGAGACCTTACAAGTCACTATTCTGCTGCTCTAAATACTTTAGGAGTTTGGCTTTTTGAGACTGAGGGGTGACATGAAGGTTGCATAAGTACCAAGCAGCCTTCATTCCCATTCACACTGATGGGGGTATGGAGATCCTGTCCTCTCCCTCAGTGTTGCTTTGACCCATTACTTAAAAACCCTAGACCCAAAGGTAAGCTCTGACCTACATAAGATTCCTCCAACAAGTGATGGTTTGTTGTCAGCTTTTTAATTTCCTTTCCACCTTGCAAGGGTGTTGTGATACATAATTTGAGTTTGCAAATTATTCTGGCAGGAAAGCACTCTGACAAGCAGTATTTTGTGTATGCAGAGCTTGGGTTTAGGCCAAACAGAAAAGAAGCAGGAAGGAGATCAAAATTTTATTTTATCCCTTGTATTTCTGAATCCATATAGAAAGCAGCTAGGTGGGTCCAGAAATCTCTGTATGCTGGAGAACCTGAAAATAGTCTTCACTTCTGCTTATGAAACTGTACTGGAAATTTTTCTCATGCCATTTAGTCTTGCAGGTCCAACACACTTAGTGCCTCCAGCCTGAGAGCAGAGTGAAGTTTAGGCTGAATAATGCAGATTGAAGAGATGCCTCAAGGTGTCAAGGGAGGCTAAGTCCTAGGACCTTCACCTGTTGAGGACTGCACGCTAGCCAGGAAAAACACTGAAAAAGCCCAGAGGCCTGGCTGCACCCTCTGGTTCACGGCGGCTTCCACACAAAAAGAGTTCAGAGTGAGTGAGTTCCTCACTCCAGGGAGCTACTCCTGGTCTGGTTGTCAGGCGCACAGACGGAGGCGAATAAGGAGAGAGGGGACTCCTCGTGTGGATTCCACGTAAAGGATTCACTAATGTGAAGGGACTAGGGACAAAGAGCTGAAAATAACCAAGGGTCCAGAGATTTTACAGCGAGGGATGGAAAGGCGGGGATAAGGGATACAGCCAATGGGACAGAGGGAAGGAGGCGGGGCTGAAGCTGAGAGAACCAATGGGAGCAACACATAGGAGGGAACAAGGGAAGTAACCAATGGGCTGTCGAGGAGTGCAGACCTCTTTAGAACTAATACATAGTTAACTGAGGGAAATGAATACTTACAACTTCATACATAAAACAGAGAGGGGAAAACATTAACCAATCAACATAGAACATGCAAATAACTGCACCAAGGGGTGATAGGATCTCGCCCTAACCGCGCAGTCTTTAGACATTGCTCCCTGACCACCAAAGACTGGGTTCTAATGCTTTATCTGAGGTCAGAGTGGTTGCAGCCACCTGCACTGCCACAACCTGTTTAAATGTATGGGACTGAAATGGGTAGATTAACTCCCAAGGCGTAGGAAAGGGTAGCTAGTTCACTACTAGAGTATAGCGAAGGAGATACGAATGTTTGTGTGAGAAGACACAGCAAACACAGCACCCACAGCAAATAAGCTCTGAGTTACTACATGGTTATTAGCTAACTTATTTAACTTAAAATTTCTTCTCAGTTAAAGGGAGAACACTGGAGTTTGGAACATTTGGAGCTTGTACATCCTTACATCATTTAATAGAGCTCACAAGGAGGTGTGCTTAAATTCACTACTGCAGCATGGATATCCAAGGACTATCTGCCTTTTATGCTAATTAAAACACTTGTTGCTGTCTTGATTTTGTGCTTAGGCGGTGCCAGTAACTGAGTGAAAGGAGAGCACTGTTGCTAGCAGTTGAACCTCCAGGTTAGCAGGTGTGAAGTTGGAGGACTTGGGCAAGAGAAGGAAGCCTGATCTGTTGCCTTTCTTCTCAGCTTTGAAGAATGCACATAATTTGTAGCACATATCAAGGTCACTTTATAAAGAGAAATCTTTGGCAGCAAACCAGAGGGGAAAGGGCTCATACATGGGAACTAACACATACATACATGTATGTTACCTCGGAATTAATTGTGTGTATGTATGTAGGCATGTGCCTGTGTGTGCCTATGCTCACGCACACATGATTGTGCCATGGCTCTGCCAGGAAAAGCAGGGAGGAATTCATAGCTGTCTCTAATACAGATTCCACAACTAAGCTAGTGACTCCACACTTCCTTACAATCAGTGGTGAGAAACAGGCACTTAGCAGAGCACAATTCATCTTATCATCTGTAAATCACCTTTTTAAAAGGCTGTTTCTCTTCATTATCTGAAAATGAGCAGAGATACATGTTGCAGAGTTGTAACATGAAGTGAGATGAATCCCACCTTTCCTGTCTGAGTTCTCTGGAGTATTCCACATTCAATTTACTGTATAATATGTTACTTGGAGTGCTCTCTGCATGACCTGAGTGTTCACTTGCCAAAGCCAATGAGTAAACCTGATCTGAATCCAACTGAAAATTGTAACAGATTTTTCCACACAGCGACCTCATTATTTATTACAGTGGTATGTGCTTTCTTAAATACAATCTTCAGTGTAAGAGATTTTGAAGGGTTCTTTTTAAAATTAGTTGTTCATTGATCTACATTATAATGTCATCGCACAGACAGTAGTGTTAGCATAATCAAAAGAGCTCTGGACCATGTAGTGGGACAAGAGGCAGGAATCTCTTAAACCAATATTTCTGCTAAAGTTTCTGTTACTAGAAAAAGTGTGAAGAACTGATTTGGCAGACAGTTGTTACAAGGTGAATTAATTTATTCATCAGTAAAATAAGCAGAGTAGATACCTGCCTCCTGCAAACACAGCTGGCTAGAATGTTAGAGGGCATCCCCCAGGAGGAGTTAAATAAATGGTTTAATGCAAATGTTCATTTTTCAGTAGCATCTACACTGGTCACAGTTTAACATGACATAATTGTTGCCCATGGCAGAGGGCTTGGAACTATATGACCTTTAAGGTCCTTTCCAACCCAAACTGTTCTGTGGTTCTATGATTCTATGAGGTACATCTTAGAGATGCTTAGGGCAGTTCAGTTCCTCAAATTACTCAGAAGAAATGTCAGATGATGCCAACCTGGTTATACATCCTTTGCTTATTCATACACAGAGATAATGATATAGGTGAAAAACAGGGATTCCTGAGGTACGCCCAGATTCATCCTACCTAGCTTCAGATGCTGAGATGTCCAAGTCAGAAGTCCAGCTGTTTTAAGTCACTGTGGATTTAGTGGAGAAAGAGACAGCCCCAAAGACCAACTCAGATTTGGATTTAAATTGCTCTCCATAGGTATCTCTCTCCCCTGATGATAGAAGGAGTCTAGAATGTGTAAGTACCAAATGCAGGTGCTCTGGTTAAATGGATGAACATATTTCTGTTAGCACCTTAGCAGTCCTGTATGGCATTCATAGGGTCCTCAGCAAGTCCATCTGGATTTGGTATGTCAAGGGAAGAGCATATTTTTCCCTAGTTACTCAAGCACAAGTTATCAGTTGCTGTGTTTGCTAAAAATCTCAAGATCTCAATCCTGAGAGTGCTGACAGAGGCATTTGTGGTGCGGATCTGAGGCTGTGCTAGCTAGAGAGAACAGTACTTACAAACAGTTCATTAACTCCACTTGCATTAGGTACTTACACAGCGGATGTTTAGAGGCTGTCTTGGCTCGAGTTGTAATGGCAAGTGGTTGCTAGGAGGCAGGAATGGATTAATCCTAAACAGAAAGGAAGGCAAGAGAATCAGCTTTTGAAAGGGCAAGAAGGATGACTATGGAAACTACAGGCCTGTCAGTCTCACTTCAATGCCTGGTAAGGTTATGGAGAAGATTATTCTGGGAGGTTTTGAAAAACACCGGAAGGACAATGCAGTCATTGCTCATAGCTGCCACGGCTTCATGAGAGGCAGGTGCTGCATGTGGAAAGCACTACTGTCTGCAGTGCTGGAGAGTAGACCACTGCATCAGGAAGACACTTTAACCCTCCCTTCCACTACAGAAATTAATTAAGAGGGAATTCTATAAACCCTACCTCTTTCAGCATGTTTGGGGTAGAAAACAGAATTTCAATGACCCCATAGGGTGCTCTTTGCTGTTGCTGGAAATAAAGAGCCTTGTGCAGAACTACTGGAGAGTCCAGAGAAGGACCACTAAGATGATTAATGTGTAAGATCATTGCCCCTATTAGGACAGGCTGATAGAGCTGGGAATGTTCAGCATGGAGAAGGGAAGGCTCATGGAGGGATCACATCAATGTGTATAAAACCTGTAGGGAATCTGTAAACAGGGTGGAGCCAGGCTTTTTCCAGAGGTGCCTCGTAACAGGATGAAAGGAAATCAGCACAAACTGAAGCACAGGAGGTTCCCTCTGGACATCAGGAAACACTTTCATTTTTTACTGTAAGGTTCACCGAGCACAGGAACAGGTTCCCTAGAGAGGGGGCGGAGTTTCTAGCCTTGAAGACTCTGATAGTTTACATGGTCCGTGTAACTCTACATGGTCCATGTAACTCTACATGGTCATAGGCAACTGCTGACCTGCTTGTGGGAAGTTGGACCAGATGACCTCTAGAGGTCACTTCCAACCTTAGCCATTCTGATATTCTGTAGATGTTAGCCTGGCGGTCATCTGTGGATTTGTGGTTGTCAAAACTCAAGGGAAGAAAGCTGTCCTTGCATATGTAAGAGGATGTTAGTGGGGAAGAGATCACTTCCAGCTTATCTTTGGATGCCACTGTCCTTGCAAGCTGTTGAGGAATTAACACACATGGCAGCACTAACATTTGCAGGAGGATTTGGGGTCTGTAGAGCCACATGCCTCCTACGCAAGAGGAATAGCTGAGAAAAATTGTTTCATTGTTCCTGATGCTTGTTTTCACACTCGGCAATCAGCTTCCCTTGGCATCTTTCCATCTCTGGGACCCAGCTGCCAACAACCAGGTTTGGGTTTAGCTGACCTATTGTTTGCTTGTCATTTTAAATATCATAGACCCAAAAAAAAAAAAAAAAAAAAAAAAAAGAGAAGGGTAATTTCACTACAGCAATGAATAAGTGCTAAGTAGATTTTCTTTCAAATGTGGTATGTTCATACCACGTGTGTTTGCTAAATACCTGGTCTATATCCTCCTACAGTCACCCTTGAAAGAAATGCTGTAGGTGCTTTTAGGTAACTCCTCTTTCTCAGAAGTGGCAGCCTGTGATCCAGGATACATAGCAGTAAGGAGACCTGCTGGATTTTGCAAGGAACCTTAGATCCTTTCCGTAGCCTTTCCCATGCAAATTCATCAGATAAATAATAAGCCGTAATTTTGCCTACTTGATAGGAAAAAATAGCTTTCATAAAACTTTCAAGTAAATTGACATTCTATTTGTTTAGACTGAACAGGAAAAAAGAGATCATGTGAAAATGACCTAGGGATAAATCATTTTGATATGAGGATGTAGTAGTTTTCTTACTGAGCAGAAGCAGAACAAACACAGTGGAAGATCTCAGATTATATGGGTGAAATAATTCTGCAAGTGGTGGACCCCGACGATCCTGGGACAGCACACTTCTTTCACCACCAGTTGCTCTCAGAAGTTACAGTTCTCATTCTCTCAGTCACATCCTCTACAATACAATCTTTTCAGCATGATTCACATGCCACTTCCCAAGTCAGAGACCTTCCCAAGCAGTTCCCTAATAGGGAAAGTATATTTGAAGAGTGGGCAGAAAATGAAAATGTTGTGTGGTCCGGAATCCTCTGTTTTCATACCTTATCCTGTTTTTATATATATATATATATATATATATATATATATATATATGTATAATGTGCCAAATCTGGTTTCTCTGTATGAAGTGAGCATTGTAGAGTAACTATGATTTGTGTAGGGTAAATGCTTCCTGTTGCTATTTTAAAGCATACAGAGGCAGGCTTAAAATAATGCACCAGCCCAAAAAGTTCTTTAAATAGCACAGGAAATATTATGAACTCTGAGTCCACCAGTGACAGTACAGGAAAAGGAAAAACAGAGATCAGATAAGACTTTGGTAACAGGAATGACAGTGGGATTATATATTCTTCCAGAGGTTATCACAAGCTTGATTCTGATACAGGTAGAATATCACTAATAAAGAGAATATTTTACCAGGATGGGTTATAATCTCCTAATTATGGAGCTGTTTCTGTGGCAACAGACAGAAACCACATTTACCCTGGTTTTGGTGGCTTGTGTATCTTTAATGATATGCTTCAAGAGAATTAAGGAGGAAATGAACAGTGACTTGTGGAAAAGGTCAGCATGGGAACACTTTTTGTCCTGTTGTCTTGCTTGAACACACTGACTACTGGACAGAAAAACTCTTGGTATCAGACACCATGCTTGGTTACAGTTTTAATTATAGTCCTACAACTAGAATAGTATTCCAGTTGGGACGAGGGGGCATGGGAGGGGAGAGCCTTACTCTTATGGCTGCTACATTGCTGCTATTAACAGTTAGTGCAGAGTCCATCTCCCTCCCCTTTCTTTGTTCATTTATGTGGGTGTTGCCAAACAGAATTAGTTTATAATCTCATTATATATACCTAATCCTGTTTACTCCTACAAAGGAGACTGGCCGATCTCCCTTGTTTTGCTATTTCTCTTTTCCTTTAGTTATTTCAGAGATATTCTCTATAAAGCATGGACTTTCAGAGTGAATGCTTATCCTGTTTACTGTCCTTAATTCCAGACTCATCAAATTCAGCACCCTGCCCTATCCCTTTCAGTAAATATTTTTTTTGAGTCAAGCATAATACAAATATTAGCTGTAGCTCTTCTTATGTTCAGTTCATGTAATTGCACTATTCTGAAGCAATTAAACTTCTCAAATGACATTTTGGGTTTACATTATCTTTTGTGCCTTTAAAAAGCAGTCTCCCCTAGAAGATTTCTTTATGGGCAATGCAGTAAAGAAGACTAAAAGCTGAAAATGTCTACACTTATTTTTGGTACTTGAATACTAAGGTGCTTAGTAAGGTAGATTCACTTAATTCAGAATATTTCTAAAGCACAAGGAATCACAAGTATGTTTTTGGTGACTAGAAGTTCTTAACAAGGTTACTAAAAGCATGTAAGTGTCGTTGATGTGAATACAGGCATTAGGAGCATACCCACAGTAAATATAAATCTCGAGAGCAGTTGTAAGGCAAGATGAGAACCATAACTACATCTACGTGTTTACCTTTTTAAGTGCTAAATGTAGTTAACAATAGCATGTTTGACTTGATAAAGATTTGCATAGATAGGCTAATAATTTTTGTTTTACCTATTTAGTGCTTGTGAAAACTCCTAAGGAAAATGAAGACTTTATCCTTATTTATATAACCTAGACAGTGAATAAACCCGTTTCCTGAGTTCATTTTAATCAAATAACCCATTCTGAAGTGATGGCTTTCAAAAGTACTTCAGTACCCACTATTTAGCATAATAGGTTTTGGAGGAAAGAAGGCTCACAAGTTCCTAATGATTACTTTTACATGGTTCCAAAAGCTATATTACAGTTAGCTATACTGTAATCCTTCATCATTAGCTATCATAGAATTTCTATGCTACATGGGGCAAGAATTGTAGGGGAAAGTAGCATCACATTTTTGGCTTGAAAAAGCAGATGAGCTTTCTTGGAATGGAACAAGAACAGTTCTACTCAAAAATCTTATCTTCAAACTTTGGACCAAGATATATGTGTAACAAGACTATTTGCAGCTTAAGCACTACATATGTCTTACTTAGTTACTTATTTTATGTGAGAAAACAATTTCAGTGTAGTCACATGCAAGCTGCCATTCCATCAACTTTCAGCAACCAGTATGTCAAGACTGCCTGCCCAGAACTACCACACTAGGCATTAAGCATTGTTGATCATTTTATTGCATTTAGGAACACACTGAGGCTTTGATAAGGATCTCCACCAGGTAAGTTTTTAGTCTAAATACGAATGATTATCTTATTGTGACAGTGCAGAATCTCACTGACGAGGGGAAAGAAAAAAGTTTCAGCACAGCCTCTAAAGTTACAGAACCTAATGTTATGAGAAAAATAAAGTTCCTATATTTTAGGGCCCAGATTTCAGTACCATGTTACCACTAGGAGCTTCTAGAATCAGTTGCTATGTAATTGTTTATCTGCTTAAAATCACTGTGTTTGACTTCCCGCCTTTAACATTTCTGAAATTTCCACGATAGGCCTCTCTATCGGCCTTCACTCAAAAATCAGATAGCAAGAAGAAGTCCCTGTAAATGGAAGAATTGGTTCTACATCCAAAGCATTTAAAGAAGAAAGATTTTTACATTGGGTCCTGCCCTGCCCCAGCTGAGGTCTCCAGTCACTGCCCTCTGAAATCAATACTGCTTCTCATAAAATGCTGAAGTACCTGCTGGGAGGAGGGATAGGAATCACAGCACTCCACAATTGTGTCCTCAGTATCAAGACACAGAAGCAGTTCTCTTTTTCTTGCCCAAAGACTATTTCAGAAGTTTGTATGGAGTGAGGTAACTTCTACAGGAGAAATGGAAGACAATTGCCCCATTTGACATAGGAAAGATCTGCTCTCAAATTTGAACCAGAGGAGATCCCAGGTCACAGGCTGAGTGTTTTAATTAACAGGCTATTAAGTTATTAATGGAGACTTTTTTTCTTTCTTTCATGAGAACAGCTTATCTGGACACAAATGGATGCAGCTGAGATGCTGATTCACAGAAATTGGAGGTATACACACACAGACTCCCCCACCATGTGATAGAAACACATCTCACTAAATGGTGCCAATGTGAGGGACAGTGAGGCTGTGACCAGTGCTGTAAATACACACACTCTTACTCTTTCCTAAGATCCAGTCCTCCTGGCTCTCTCTTGGCTGCTGGACCTCCAGTTCTTGGTTTGCCACATGCAAAAGATGCTGGGTGTTCAACCAAAGCCTATTACTTTTATCTAGGTGACGAAGAAGTTACTCATTCAGAATGGTGAACGTTGTAGTAGTATTCACCATCAGTGATGTTCTCAAAGATTTACAGCTGTGGAATTATGTAAAGCTGTGCCCAGACCTAATTTCCATGCCAGTGTCTTGTTCTTTTCCTCTACTCATCTGTTGTCCTATAGAAATGATTCTTAAAGTACAGAGACCAGATTTGCAATCAAGTATATCCTGTGGTTGTATTACTGTATAATAATTTACAATAAGAATCCATTAGAAATGCACCTATTAAAATGGCATAGGAAGCATCCCAAGTACATATCCATTTCCAAATTTTCCTCAATTTCCCTTGTTTCTCTCCTTTAAAATTTGAAAGCTTTTAAAGCACAGAATGTGAGCAGAGCATATTCCCTGGGTACTTCAGGATGCTGGCCTCTGAGGTAAAGGCTTTTTGAGACAGCTGCTGTTCCTTCTGCTGCCCCTCTTGCCAATGCCCACCTGTTTACCTCATTTCCCTTTGCTTTTACCTGTAGGAGTCTTGCAGAACTCTTCACAGCTGGGCAGTTAAGAAGCAGAGCCAAGGAGACACCTGAATATCTTCTGCAATTGATACCTGGGTGACAAACACATAGAGAAGCTCTCCATGTGCAATTTAGGGGTTGTAACTTGGTTCAGGCTGCAGAGTGCTCTGTAGCAGACTTTGTAAAGTCTTCTCTATTGCACTGAATCATTATTAGTTTCAATATAATGACTCAACAGAGCACTTCAGAATAGAGATATGCTTTATTCTCAAATCCATCTGTGTTCAACAAAAAATCTAAATATCCACTTGAGTTAGAAAATGCTTAATAATTTGCCGAATCAATCCTTTACAAGCAGACTGATTTTATCTTGTGCTGCTTCTCTTCCTACTCCGTTGTAGCTGTGATCCTGGAATCTCAACTGCAGGAAAGTACAGCTATGCCCTAGGAATACAAACAATGGAATTTGAGATAAAAAGCATTCTGAGGAGAAATTCCAAGTCATGGTTTCCTTTCATTAGTTAAATTAGATCTACGGTGGCAATACCACCCTGCAGATACACATAGTCAGACACAGATATACAGACAGATATCCAGAGAAAGGCATTCATGCTCTTTTTACTTAGCAGGCCACATAGTGATTTTTTGCTTTGCAGGAATTCCCACAGACTTCTAGACATGACATGATGAGAGCATACAGTCTCTTGCCTAAACAGTTTCAATTGATTTTATTATGAAAAAGGAATATTGGAATAATAACTGCTGTAAGAGACAATATGCCTCTTATTCTGACATAAGTGCTGACAGAAAGAGCATGAAAATGTATTTGCTGTAAGACATCTCAAAATCTCTGACAGCTGCATTTAGTGTTGTGTTTGGGCTGTAATTTTCAAAGGGGAGCAAGGACAGAGGTACTCAAATTCTGTGGAGTGTGGCCTTCATTCATTAGGTGCCTTAGAAGCTTAGACTTACTGTTCCATTCTAAGCTGCAAGAAGTATCCTTTGCTGTAGAAATCCTAACCAGGCATGCAAGGAACATTGTTACCCGGGGCAGGAGTACTCCAAACTATAGTGGAGAAAATATAGAATGACATGCACGTGATAGCCTTGTTAATAAAGTTTCTTAAATCCATGCTGGTTTTCTCAGACAATACAATCGATAGTGTAATTTAAATAAACTTCATGGTGAGTGGTGCCATGAAGAGCGAGATATCATTCACAGGTGGTTCTAAGCGAGATATCATTCACAGTGGTGCCAAATGGAGGGAAAGGTATCCAAGGTTACTTCTGCTTCTTAGGGAGGATCATCACTATTTATTTTAGCAGCAATGGTCAGAAGAAGGAAGAAAGTAAAGGAGGGTAGGATTATGTCTCCCTATATTGCCACTGATATATTATCAATTCTCTGAAATTATATTCTCCATTTTTATAATATTTGAAGGAAAAAACAAGCAAACTGTCAGTACCTCAAGCTAGTGGAGCATCCCAAACATTGGGAATATAAAAATGTGATCCCAGAAAAGAAATCCCTAACAACTTACAAGATTAATTCTGCCTGATTGTGATAAGAGTCTTCAAGGATATTGCAAAGCGTGGTACCAAACACTGCTGTATGGCTCCAATATGAAAGTAGTAAAGGTAGATGTGGAAGACAGGGAACTAATGTTTATTAATTGTTTTTGTCACAGTTAAGGATACAGCTGAATAGCACAAAAATGTTCTAAATAAAAATGTTCTCAAGCATATTCATTTATTGATCAAAGCGGTTCCTACTAATCAGATTGCATATTTTGTCTCAAGAAGCAAAGGAGAAGAGTGATAGCACAAAAATTGTAAGAAAAATCAGTAGACAAGTTACAGATATAACACAACTTTCTGGACCTATCTGTAAGACAGGCTGAAATAGGCAGCAGTTAAAAACAGGCTTCAGGAGATATCATGACAGACCAAAGAAGATGATTCAGGAGCATTCTAGGTGTAAGGACAAAGAAACATTGAAAGAGCTCATGGGAATGTAACTGGAGACAGGCATGTAACAGTGAGTATAGAACTCCCAAGCTGCTCTCATGCTAAGTGTGATATAAACATGATAAGGCAAACAAGCATCTAGAGGACCATGCAGGGTTTTCAGGATTTGGCAAAACAAATAAAGCAAGAGGAAAATGCATGAAATGTGAGAGTATTTAATGAGAGCTATAACACATGGAGACAAGATCAGCTGTGTGTGATAGCAAGAATGCAGTTATGGACAGAGGGAGAGAGGGAGGGAATTTTTAGTGACTTTCTTAGTATAGATGTGTTAAAGATAGCTGAGCTGTTTGAGGAAGATAAGTTAAAAAGAGATTTAAAAGGCAGTTTAAGCTCTCATTAGGAAAAAATAACAAAATGTGGGGAATTTTAGAACCGAATAGTTGTAACCAGAGAGATGATGGAAAGGACTTTGTGGGATGGTGGGATAAGATATCTTAAAGACTACTCAAACTGACTTTGTTGGACTGCAAATAGTTTTTCTCCAGCATAATGAGCAGTGTGTCATAAAACTTCCTGCTCATTTTAAGTTCCCATTTGTGACATTGTATGTACCTTTCCCTTACACAGAAGAAAACAGATGAATAGAAATGTGGTTCCTGGAAAAAGGAGTGGGAGTACACAGAAAGACTGGCTTTGTTGTGTCTTCTTAAGATGTCATGGGAGTCATGGCACAACTATAAAATTCTCTGGAGGAACAGAAATCAGGTGATCTTCCGTAGTCCTCTGATGTCACTAGTAATTTTGGTGCTTGCAGAAGAAAGAAAATAAGATACAAAGGGTAATTGGACACCTCAAGGAAGTAGAAAGAAAAATTTGACTTAAGATAGACGAAGATAAAGCCAACTCTGATAAGAAAATTTTAGACAAGATTGTCTAGCACCTGATAACTGTAAATACCAGAACATTGGTAGCTAAAGTACCTCAGATCATTGACCATCAGGATGTCAGTGAGAATACTGATACTAGTACCAATCTGAGGAGGTAAATGTATTAGGAACATGTGTTACTTTATTTTTAAGTCAGACCAGAATTTATAATATATCAGACAATTTTAATGCATCTTGTTTTACACAGAAGTGACGCTTGGTCATTTACTAAAAAGACAAATTAAGGAAATCACTTCAGAAATAAAATACTGCTCAAGGATGTGTGGGTAAGAAAATTAATTAGGAATAACGGGGGGGGTCAATAAAGAACATGAATAGTCATTTAATCCCCATAGCTTCAGTGGTCAAAGTGTGTGGTTAAGATGACATAAGGCAGATCAAGAAGCATCTGGGTAAAGTTCTTTCCGCTATTGCTTGAGGCTGGTCAATCCAAAGGAAGCAAAGTGGAAAGACTAAGTTAAAACTGTGTTCTTAATACATATGACCAGCTACAGAAAAAATGTGCCCTAGCAGAAGGAGTTTGGGGCAAACTGAGAAGTCATGAGTCATTATGTTCTCTAAATCCATGAAGGGGGGAGAGGCAGCAAGAATGTGGGAATGAAATGGACCACCATCAGAGATTTATGCCTTGCAGGCATACCCACATGCGATAGGAGACAGGCGTGTAACGGATGAGTACATTGCGATGATGGTCTGCCAAATGGTGAGCAACCCAGGTCCTAAGCCGTATCACCATTTTCATCATTCCTGAGTTTACTCATCTAGGTCTCAAAATAAACAAAGCAGTTCTACTTCACCTTAAACAGAAGTTTGAACATATTCCCCAAATCCAAAATGGTGCATGGAATGTCCAGTTCCCAGTGCCTCTGAGGCAAAAGTGAGCTGTGCTTATCATGTACACTCTACTGGTCAGCTGGCCCGACACACAGGATTGAAAGTAATAACAAAAATTGAGATGTAGCTCACTGCTCATTTGTTATGTGCTGGAGCTCATCTGCCCAGAATTACCAAGGAGTCTGTGGATTTCAAGCCAGATTTAATTGCCATTATGAAGGAAAAGTCCTTCCCACTTATTTTATGGAGAGTCTAGCTTTTTGCCTGAGTATTTAAAAATGCACCTACTGCTGCCCTGAAATACACAGTAGTGAATAATAATGTTCCTGGTTCTTGCATTTAAAACATTATGCTTGGTGCCAAATGGTACTTCAGTAGCAATATGAGCCATGAAGTTACATAGCAGTTTTCCTAATGCAACCATGCCACATGCCCAAAATCAGGAAAAAGAGGGAGTTTTAAACTTCAAGAGCATGAATAAATTTTGGATGCTTATGGATGCTTTCCCATGTATCTCAAACAGCATATAAACTATTCTGGTCCACTAAAATGCAGCTGATCACTATTAATTGCCGAACTCTTTATTCCGTATTATTTCATTGAACTATTGAAGAAAGTGCCACCTTTGGGCTTGGAAATCTAGAGAAGGGTATTTCCCTCCTGTAAGTGTTTTTATAACAGAATTATTTTTAACTCAGATTTCTGCTAAGTTTTATCTACAATTGAAAACAGAAATAAAAGATACACTAGAGCCTTCTGGAAAGAGTCAGAAGCACAAAGAGAAAATAAATTATTTTACAAATACCTTCCAGATTTGAAGACAGAGTGCATCAAATGTTACTATAAAAGCTGAACTGAAGTTGAAGCTAAACCTGTATTTTAAGAATAAGAAAACAACTTTGTGTGAGTCACTGAGGACACAAAAGCAACCACAAAGTTTGTGCACAGTCTATACAGCGAGCTTGACATGATTTCCAAAACCTTTAATTTCTGTTGGTTAGGGGAACTAAATACATCCTTTAAACAAAATACTGTGTTTCTGCAAAGCTTATGCTTTGCAAAAATGAAACAGTTACTGAAGACATTAACTCTTCAGTGCTGTACAAATATGGGAAGGATGTATACTACTGAAAAGCTTGCACAGATCACCTTGGGAATGAGTGTCTGAGCTATTGACCTGGGCTGCAAAGTATTCTTTCAAGAGAAGGAATATTTTCCAGCACATTTTTTTTAATAGTTTAGAGCTTTTCTTCTGGTTGTATTTCAAGATACAGTATGGTGGAGTAGATATTTTATTTATTTCATAAGAATTAGATGCCTAGCTTGCACCAGACAACCCTGAGCCCTAGTATGGACACAGACTGTTTATTTAGGCTGTTATCATCAATGAATCACTAAAATTCCTCTTTGTGCAACCTTTGTCACCTACTGAGAACGTATCATGGCTTCTCTGCAGGTACTTGTCCAAGTTAATGAATCTATGGCAGCAAAGAAAGTTTTCTGGCCTCAGAGCCCAAGGAGCTTATCCAAAGCCCACTGGATTCAAAGTGAGCTTTTCCATGACAAAGATTTGAACAAAACCTTTAAACAAAACATGAAATCCTGGAGGGGATGGTTGCTGTTCTTAAAGACATATTTTACCAGTATCAATGTTGTTGTGGTGTCAATGGTGTCAATGCCTTCTGTGGATGAAGGCTGGTGAGAAAGCCACCACTAACATAAAGTATTTTCTGAGTTGCTCTGCATGAAATGAAGAAAATAAAAAATCTGTCATAATAGTCTTCTAAAAAGAATAAATTGCGTTTAAGTGGGTTCTGTCTTAAATGTGGTATGAGCACAAGTTAGTGAGGATTTCATCAGTGAAAAGAAACAAGCAGTGTAGTGAAAAATCTGGTGCCCCTAAACATCAGTAGAAATTCTTATCACATTCTCTCCTATTTGTCTGAGCCATGAGTGTATCCTTTCTCTTTACAAGGGGAATGAAGATCTTTCACAGATGTTACAGGAAAGCCTATATAAATTTTTCTGCACAAGTCAGCAAGACAGTGCAAACTGGAAATTATATATTTATTATGATTATTCAGAATACATATTATATTTTCAATGCCATGGGCACATTGAAGTGTAAGTGCAGCTCTCTTTTGTGTAGACTGTAAAGGAACTAGTGACCTAAAGTGTTCTACACATTTGGTAGGAAGCTGCATATACAAGGCAGGTATTCCTTAAACAGTGTGTGTGACACAGGCAATCAGTGTCTTTTTTTACTGCTTCTGTGAAAGCCAAGTCATTCTGCAGAAAGACTTCAGGTCTCATCAAGCAGGAAAAAGACAGCAGTAATGCAGTAATTGTAGCACTTTCACAGACTAATGGAACCCTGCGTTCTGGTCCTGCTTAAAGGGCTATTTATGTGAAATAGTGAGTGGATTCAGGGCACAGTCCTTGGAGCAGGGGTTAGAATTCAGATCTCCCCTTCCTGTGACAAGTATTCAACTTAATACATTCTGGTAAGAATCTGGAGAAATCTGTGTTGTTCTTGTTTTGTGTTGGCTATCTTTAGGCATCTTTTGCAATGAGAATGCTGACTGAAGGCACTTGCACTCAGTGCTCAGAGAATTATTTATGAAAGCCAAATGCTCAAGGGCGAGGCCATGTGTGACTTTGAAGCGCCTAAGAAAGAAACAGATATTGGAAACCACACTTTCCAAAAACTCTCTCAAAGCCTCTTCCAGCCTCAGTTCTGTTTGCCTCTCTGTAGGCACAGGAAAATAGCTCACAGAGTATTTGCTGCAAATCTGGAACAGAGTAATTTCCTGCAAACTAATACTCAAAACTGGAAACCTACATTCATGTTATGTAACTACATGTATGACCCTCTTACTTATAAATTCCAGTCTGTTATGGATAAGACTGACAAAATTGTACAGATACTGCTCAGAGTGCAGGAGGAAATATGCTGAAATAGGTCATTACTTGGCCATTGTCTATGTAATGCAGGGGCCAAAAATGTTGAAAAGAGATTATTTCTCCCTGTGTATATTGAAGAAGAAAAGGTTACCCAAGGTTTTCTATGCATTTGGCTCAAGGATGCTGCAATATGAGAACATGTGATTTGTTAGGGAAATCCTATGTGACTCCTCTACAGCAGCTAACCAAGTAAACAAGAAGTGAGCTGGAACTTTCTGTACAAGGACTTTTACTGGAATCATTCGGAAGCTTCTGAATATACTTAAGCTTCCTCGGGAGGTTCCCTCTGTTACTGCAGGCATCATCTCTCAAACAAATGAACTTTGAAGAGGTCACGATTTTTAGATCAAGGACTTCAGAAAAGTTTTTTCACTCCCATAGAAGTTCAAGGTCATGTTATTGTAATTTCTATGAGAGTTGATAGACTTTTACGAAATACACTCTAGACTTCTATTTTTTAAAGGAAATAAATAGCATAAATATAATTTAATAGGCCTTTGATCTTAATCTTGCTGATAATCTTCATATATAATATGAGTGTCTTTAAAAGGCATTTTTTTGCGTATCTCCACGTGGCTTTTCAGACATTCAAGCTGGCACCTGTTTGTGGCACTAAATATAAAATGATTCAAAACTTCCGATCTTATTCTAAGCCTTCATCTATGAAAATGACCAGTGAATTCCTTTACTTAACTCCAATGAAATTCATATGGGATCACTGAATACTGAGTGCTCAAGTCTATCATGACCAAATTACATCACTCAGGAGAAGTCAGTGGTAATATCTTCTTAAAAGATCACAAGCAGAAGACATAAAAAGTAGGATTATTGCTGGAAAAAAAAAGAAAAAAAAAAAAAAGCTGGCCAAAGCACCTCATTTCATTCTTACAAATTATTTCTTTCTGCACTGAAATTTCCAGAGGTACATCAGTATCTCAACAGTGTCCGTAACAGAATCTGGACATTTAATTACTGTTAAAAGTTATTTTAAAATACATTTTCCTTGTTCTAATATGAAAATGGTTGTATTCAGAAGTTGGTGACAGGTGCATTTGGGTGTATTTGCCCCTCTTTTATTCCCTCTCTGTTTCTTCTTGCTTGGTTTTCCTATGTTAGTGTTTTCACATTATTTCAGAAGGGGGATCTCAACTCAAAACTGTTGGTTTGTGACTGCAGAAACAAATATCAGCAGTGAATGCCCATCACTTTGGAAATTCATCTCCTTGTCTTTACAGTGATTATGCCTATTTGGCTAAGCTCAGTGACAAAAGCACAACAATATTTCATACCAGAATTCAGTAATCATTGGATTTGTAAATCCGTGGCCATTGTCCTGTGAGTAATCTTCCACCTTTACAGCTTAACCACTACAGCCCCATGCTTTCCATTAGTTTCCAATACAGAAACTGTCTGTGAAAATTACTTCTCATGTCATATACGCTGACATCTCTAAATCATTTGAATGAAGCAGAGAAAACCCCCCAAATCTCTTCAAATCAGCTTATACAAGACTTATTCATAGATGAAGACTGGACACTGTACTTAAGTTTTCAGTTCAGTTGCCGGCTCTTTGGTAGCAGTAACCATTCAGGATGAAAGCAAAACGTGACATTGAGCACCTGCTCAGTGTTCAGGAGTTGTACTTTGTATCTAGGATATTCCTATGATTCATGTATCCTATCACTCCTATTAGTTTTGTATGAGCCTTACAGATAATATTTCTGCTTGGGTCCCCCGCTTCATCTGAGCAAGTAACAAAATGCAGGCTGTTGTAGATGATTTATATTCAGAGAATAAGGTAGTGACAGAGTCAAGACCTTTTGTGATGCATCCTAGTTTACTTGCAAAGATCCCAGTAAGCCTGAGTACATCAGCCTCTAACAGCTGGATTCTCTTCCACTGCTCCTAAGTCCCTGTTTCTTTCAGCCAGCACTCACAGGAGCTCTCATCTAACTTCCCATTGCTCATGGCAAGTGCTTCTACAGTGACATCTCCTATTTCCATGCAACTTTCTCTTCCTTCTCATTTATTTGTTTGTCGGCTATGCAGACCTTCAAAAATATGTATCAGAAAAGTCCTTCTAACAAAATTTTGGGGTAGAGAAAATTATTTTTGCTGGTTTTTTTACAAAATACCAATAGACTCACATTCCCTGGACAAATTTTGGTTTCAGTTCTGTTATTCTGAAGCAGTGGGAAAACGGGTAAATGTCTTAAGGATACTGGAACACCCCAAGACAGTACTGTGACTTCACTGAGAAGCAAATAGTGCTGTCTTTTATATGTCTTTTGAAAACCTGAGAGATCAGTGCCAAAAGATGTACTTTGTAGAAATTCCAAGATCTTGTCATCAAAATCATGTCAAGAGGATCACACTCCAAAGAGCATCAGGGAGGTAGAGACTGCTGATGCCTAAGACAGCTTTACATGTTTTCTCTGAGTCTGGATCTGCATAACTTCTTTTGCTTTTCATAAGCCATCAGGACCTTGGATTTTGCTGGATGAAGGAGTCATATAAAAATAGTGTAATGGAGATTCTCTTCTCTTCATAGAATGCCACAGATTCTTCATGATCTAAATAATTTTGGATTATTTTAGATGCTATATGTTCATTCTTCAGAACTTATTAAACCTAAGTAGGAGATTTTGAAGGTCACAAAAAACATAGACTGTAAAACTAAAACATTGTAGAATATACTCCCTTGGTAGAGTATTTGTTGCCTCTCTGAGTTTTGTAAAACTAAAATGAATACTTTTATAATAATAAATCGAAAGAACACAGAAAGTTTACCAGCCAGGGAAAAAAAAAAAGTTTTGTAATAGAAGTGATATGTGCAATTTGGTTATTGATTGCAATTTGGATATAGATTGATCAGCAATTATTACTAATTTATCAAGATTATTCAGAAGATGCCCAATGTTGTTTCCCTTTTGACTAAAAAAAGAAGTTTTCATGCATAAAACCCTTCCTCAAGAAAGATCAAAACGGATCTATTTTGAAACTTGCAAATATTATTCAGTGTTGCATTAATTTCAAAAGCAAAATTGCAAAATCACAAATCACATGTTAATTACATCTGTTTCCAAAGCAAGCATTAATACACAGCCTTTAAACATCATTAATTGGCACTTAGGACTAAAATTATGGGGCAGAAAGAGTCATAGTTGTAAAGTAACAATCTTTCTAGAGATAATGTCACTACAGTTATCCTCTCTGCTCCATTCATCTTTTGTTTTGTGACAGTATAGGTCTTATGGTATAGAGTTCTTTTCCCACTAAAACTGACAGCAAAGGTTTGCATAGGCCTGATACGCTCCTGAATACATCAAAGACAAGGGATTTGTGCTCACTTTGCTGGACAGATTTGATATTGAACATACATGCTAGTAAATATGGAGCTGGTTTATGTCCCTTAATAAAATTTAACAGTTACATAGCTTTATCTTTCCAAACTGCTGTAAGGTGCAAATGACTAGCTAAACACAAAGATAACCCTTCCTCTCTAATCTTTAGAGTGCCATGCTTCCCATTTGTTTCCAGTACAGAAATTTCCTGGGAAAGTTACTTCTCTGAACAGCACTGCAATTAGATGAGAAAATTTAAGGCATCTCTGGGAGGCTATTTAGTGGGTTGGTTCTGCAGCTTGTGGTTTATCTCAAAAGGTAAGAATAGCATCATATTTGGTCAGTGACTGCTGCAGGATGCAATGAGGGGTAGCTCCCTGGAAATTTCTATGACTCTTGGAGCCACCGCCTATAGCCCTTCATAAGAAAGTCCTAGAGTAGCCTTTAACCAGCTTCAGAATAATTAAACAAAAGAGCAAAGGAGAAGGGAAGGAAGAACAAAAAAGGGAAAAACCACCATCTAAGCAAAACAAGGAGAGAAATAGAGAGGCAGTATTTGCAGAGCTGTGGTAGTTAGCAAAACTAACATTTTTTAGTGTTTAAGGTAACTGGCCCCCGATTTTCTCTTCTAAAACTGAAATGCTTGTTTCTGGGTCAATCTGAGACTGTGCTGAGTAGCTCCCTTTGGAAGCAGAGTTATTGGTGTACTTCTTACCAGCTGTGAGAACCCATCCCACAGGCAAACTGGTACAAATTCCCCCCAAAGCTCTTGGTACGCTCCCTCTTTCTGGAGTCAGAGCCAGTTGCACTACCAGAAGAGACTTCACATCCATGTGCAATAACAGCAGCCTGCAGTCTCTCTGGCAACCACTTCTTGCCAAAAAAAGCAATGATTTATGCAACCACTGTCATCTGTGGAGCATATAAGCTTATCTCTTAATACCAGAGCCCCTCTCTGGGGCTGTGGGCACGGAGAGAAACTTGCTCTGCTATCACTGCAGGACAGTGCTGCTCTGTACTCCCAGCTGGAAACAGAATAACCAGCCCTTAATTACCGAGAGTCACCTTTTCTCACTGCTACGAAGCTTTGGTTGGCACATACCCATGGCTACTGAAACTCCTGCCTCCTCTGGATGTGGGGAGGCTAGGGAGAAGCTTTTACCACTTGGACGCCAAAGGAAAACATGTTAATGGCACAGCTTGTGTTAAACTGTTGAAGAAGTGGGAATTTCAGCAAGTCTTTCTGTCCAGGCTTTCTCTTCTGCCAGTGGGAGGAGTCAAACCATTCTGAAATAGATCAACACAAAGGGTTGTGTTCCAGTGAAGTCCGGGAAAGTGGTAGGATTGCACAAGACAGTTGTCAAGGTCGCTGCCTGTAATAAGGGACAGCGTGAATCATAGTGTGACTGTCACACAGGCAAATAAAAATTTCTTCCCAACTGTCTGAGAAAGCCTCACTGTTCTGTGTGAAAAACGCACGATTTCTGCACCCAAATACAATGGAAAAAAAAGCATGCCCTGAAGCAAAAACCTGAAGTTTGCACTTCCCGCTCCCTACCCAGGCACTACTGTTTGCACAACCACCTTCACTCCCGCTTCTGCGCTTCCTGCCTTCACAGCTTCCCTGTTGGTTTTTAGAGGATGTCCATGCTTCAAAATCAGAGTGGACAGTGCCCTCTAGCCTAAGGAGGTGGCCAGAGCACCCTGCGGTCATGGAAAAGAGCGTCTGGAGCACCCCTGCCCTTCCACTTCCCAATCAAGCCTTTAAAACCTGTCCGTACATTTATGACGGTTGTTTTTCTCTTATGACTACAGAGAAAGAAATTTCCCTGGTGTTTAAACCCAAGAGAGAGTTTCAGGGCCACATATGCCAGTTGAGTGACACTTGAGTAGAACTGTTGAGGAGGTAGGGCAAGATGTAACAAAAAAAGATTTATGTTAATGCCATCAGCTCCAAAGCCAGGAAAGACTCCATCTAAATGTGACTTCACACAGTATGTATATTCTACATCTTACAGTTTGAAACATTCAGAGTCTTCTTGGCATCAGTTTTGCTAATTACAGGCATGAGAGGGAAGACTGCCTGTTAGGCCAGGGGTCTGGAAGAAGGCATGGTGGAATTGCTGCCTGTTAGTACACAAAAGTCAAAAGACAACAAAATCTCAGCTACAGAGCTGTGTAGGAAAGCAAAACTGAGAAAACAAATGAAACAACAGGAATTTCCTTTTGGCTAGAACAAGTGCTCTGTGATCAGCAGGTTGCTTCCTGTAAGCCTTTTCCCCTGTTCACTAGATGCCTATGTGGATGTTTTATTACATATTTTAGGTTCAGCAGAGACTATGTCAGGACCTTGACTTTTAAGTTTGCAGTTTTCATTAAAGTGAAGGAGAGCTAGCAGCCTACCCAAATGTGAGGAACATCAAAATGCCAAGTGCTGCATAACTCATGCATGTTCAGCTCCAGGCTGCATTTCACAGCACCCCACGCATTAAACAGGGGAGAGGTACAGGACGAAGAGGCATTCAGTACTTGGAGAGTGCAACAGCCAGCATGCCAAAACCAAACACCCTTACTGGGCCTTCACTGAACTACCTCTAAAATTGCAGTTAGGAGCTTAATAAAAGCTTCTGGCATGTATGTTCTCCTGAAAGTCAGGTAATCCTCCCAGGCAAGTTGATTTCCTTGTTCCAGTGGGTATCCAAATGAGTTGGTTACAGTGTTTTGTGGAGGATGAGCACTGCTGTTGTGGTCAGATGTGGGCTCACAAAGAGAAGAGTCCAGATGATCTTTGCAATTAGGGACACAGCTCACCTCCCTCAACTGTCACTGTGATGCTTCAGACAATGGATAGAAGGCAAGTCCCCTTTTTCCTCAGGTTCCTACTGTCAGTTCATCCTGGCTATTGCAACTGTGTTTGGGTCCCTGGCTGTGCCTGAAACACTCCAATCTAATGGCTAAGGCACAAAGCTGAAGTTTGAACTCAGCACCTCCACCAGAAAAAGGTCAGCCTAGAGCCCAAGACTTTGACACACAGCAGGAGCGCTCCTTCAGCTCTTGGATGTTAATTCCAGCCCTACAGCCCTTTAACCTTTGCCGTTGGCTGTTTATTCCTGTTTATTCCTACCTCCTACCAGCCTTCCAGTGGCTTGATGTTTGTACTCAGTGTAACTCACAGCAGAGAATCTACTCAGTTAAAAAGCAACTTGAGGGGAGATAAAAAGAAAACAGAAAACAGAAAAGAGAAAAAAGAGAAAAAGAAAAAAAGAAAATAGATAAATGAAAAGAGAAAAAAGAAGAAGAAAAAAAGTCATTGTTTCCTCAATGTCTTACTGTGTGGATGTATGCAAAGCATTATGTTAACACAATGCAGGACCACAGAATAAGAGACATATGATGGATACTGAAGTTCATACTGGTGGCAGAAAAAGTACCTGCCAAACCCTAATCTAGGCCAATACATGCATTAACTCACCCTGTGTCTCATGCACTCACAGAATCTGTCTGAAGAATGTGCTTTGCAGCCTCCCAGGTGAGCTGCGTTTCAGAGCAAGGAGGACAGAACAGAGACAAGTGTGAATGTGGATCCATTTTAGCTCAGTGCTAACAAATGTGGTTCTGTGACATTGTGTTAGTTGTTCTCTGCATCTCATGTGACCCCAGTGGGGGATGAAGCTGCCTAGACATCCAGCTTGGCCAAGAATGGAAACAAGAAAAAGCATGCTCAGTCACACAATTTTCAGCATGTACATACATTTCTGGTGTCTCCACTGCTGTCCACACGTGTTTGGAAAAGTGTTTTATGGAAAATTATTCTCTGCCTGGAGAAGCTTAGCCTTGCAGCACTGATGTGACAACAAATCAGGCCCTGTGCAGGCAGCTCCTTTGGCTTTACCAGGTTGTGCAGAGGCAAATTATTAAATTGCCATTAGTCTTCAAACTAGTGAAAACAAAAGTGCTTGTTACACCAGAAGGGAGGATGATGTGCACAGATATGTAATTAAGTCGATACTAGGTTAGAATTGTATGTCATTATGGAGTTATTTTTGTACTATAATTAAAAACAAAGCGAGAACAAAAATAGGTCCACCTTGATGGAAACTCCTGGAATAGATACAGAATTTGCTGCAATAATTAACTTCATGCAAACAATTGCCTGCTTTTATGAAAACTTCTTTCAACCTGACTTCGAAATATGCTGAAATTATCTGCTTTACTAAAGTTAGCACTTCTGTTTGTGTACAAATACAGACCTTTTATTAGCCTACAAGAGAACTGAGGTCAAATGAAACGCCAAAAAAAAAAAAAAAAAAAAAAGCATTTCTTAAGTCAGGCCCAGAATGGATAAAGTTGATTCTAATAACTGCGTTTTGCCATCATACCCTCCAAGGCCACACCTTGAGGCGTCTTATTTGCACAATGTTTAATACTATAACATCCCAAGCTCTGATGCACTTTGTCAAGAAATATTGAAACCCACATCTGAAAAATGACATGGAAAGACTGACAGGAGAAATGCTATGAACCATGTAAATACAGAACTTCCTGTGCTCCTGAAAAGTATTTGTTACATATCTCTACCTCCTCTCTAGCTGAGATGTCTTTGTCTCACTACTTCTATGCTGATGCATAGAAATTTGGTTCCAAGCAGTGAGTGGGCTAACAGCTCAGCCCAAGGATAGTGCTGGAGAAGTCATATTTCTTTCCCTGGATACGGTTTAGTGTGGGTAGAGGGTGTTCCTGCCTGGAAGGTTTGTGCAAGGAGAATTTTGAAAATCCTAGCCACTTATTTGGGATTCACTGAAACTGGCAGCTCAGCTTGAGTTACATGAATTCTAGTTGAAAGGCTCCTGTTGATGTGGAGATCAGCTCTGGAGCGTATCTAAAGTTCATAACAGCTTAGAATACTCCAAATTCATCCAATATTCATCAGACATGTTCAGACCATGGACTGATGCACAGAAAATCTGAAGCAACAACTTACTAAGCCTTGTAGTACAGAGGGCATTTCTCAGTGAAATCTCTTAGAAATGGATAAAGCACGGCAATATCTAGCTGATAAATTGGTGATCAGAAAAGTGTGACTGACAGGAAAGGCACTGCATTGGAAATAGAGCCAACACAGCAGTGACAAAGAGTTGTGAAATAAGGAGCATAGTTAAAAGTTGCACAGAACATGATAGGATGTTTGAATGTGCTGCTGTCAGGGAGCCAGTGAAAAGCCTTGTAAAATTATGAGCATATGAATGTCTGAGATGTTCTTGATATCTTTTATTTTCAGATTTCCATGCTTCTCTGGCTATTACAAATCTAAATTGCTTCTGACTCTCATAAATCCTAATTTTTGTGATGTAATTAGGCCTTTCCACTACTGTACAAAGTATGCCTCTTCAATTTCATATCCATAAATCACACTTAGTTCTAGGACTGATTCCACCAACTCTTCCACAATCAGCAAGATTGTTACCATTTGTCTGTGTTTCTTCAAAAATATATATTTAGCTTTATTCCTTTCCAAGAATTCCTTTTGGTGTCCTATTTCACTGTATGATGCATCCAACGTGATGATTAAGCATGTGCTGTACTTTACACTGCCAGTATAACCACCTGCATGATGGCACAAGTGCTTAGATCAAAAAGCAGGCCTGCAGCTGTTAACTAGTTACAGCATGGAGATTGTTATAGCAGGGGAACTTCAGCACCAAGTCCCTTCTCAGGCACCAGTTCACTGTAGCCCCTGAAGACATGTTTAACTGAGGTATTACAACTTAGCTGAATGAAATACAAATGGAAATGCCTGCTTATGGGAGCATCAGAGGCCACACTAGAGCAAGGGTGGAAAGAATGAGCATTACTAGACACGGGCATGAACAACTGTAGTCAAAACAATGAATGGTGAGGAGTGTGCTGATTACATCAAGATCACAAGACCAAAAGTTTGGTTCCCTTAGCATAGGCTACTTGTCACACCCTCCCCCCAAAAAAAAACCTGTGTTCTGACAACATGGGCTCAGATGACGTCTTCTCAACAGGAAGGCAGACAGTAGCCATAAAGATGTGAAAATGAGGAAATATGGTGATGTGTCACTGCTGTCTGCAGGGATGGCGAGAAAAACGACACAGAATCCAAGTCCAGGATAAATGGAATTATTTAATTAATTACCGACTCATTTATATAGCTTTGTTCACAAGAGTGGTATAACGTTATTGGGTGCTTGACCATACACCTCCCAGAGTGATTGGCTAAATGCTACGACACCCATTTCAAAATATTTTCTTCAGTGTGGAAAACAAGACTGTGCATAACAAGTTTGCACCTGTGAGATACAGTCTTGGTTTACAAAACCCTCTACACCGTTTTCAGCTAGCTTGCATGAGAAAGGAGACTTTCACAAGCAGCTGTAAAAATGGGAAAATTTCTCTGCCAGCGTTTTTAGCATCTACAGTGACAGGCAGAAACTTTTCCAAAGGCTCTGTAGAGTAAGGCAAGGAAGGGTCTGAGGCAAGATCATTGCACAGCTGCTTGACTCAGGAAGATATAAAAGACCTGTTCAAAAGAATTGTTTGTAGCTGCCACTGAAGATGGACTCAAGGTACTCTGTGAAGACTCAACAGTCCATACCCTCGTCCTCTGTCCTACACACAAATGACCCTGGTCAGACACAAAGATCTTGGCATTTGGCAATGTGTGGCAATGTAATCCATCTCCTGTCACCTCTGTAATGCGTGCGAGAAATTTTACTTTCACTGCCAGCCATGAGGGTCTTATTACTGGCAGTGAATCCAGTATTTCAACACCATGTATTTCCCAGGCATCTGAGGTAGATTTTTTTTTCCCAGTGAAAGGAATGTGAGTGCATTAAATTTAATTGGTTTTGGCAAGTAGTGTTTTTCTTCCAATTTCTTTTTAAATTCACTGCACTATCAAAGTTAGTGCAGGTCAGTAGATCAAAGTCCTCCATTACTTCTCCCTGCAAACACAAAAACCACAATAGACTACATGGTTTTCCTGCAGACAAGAGAGACCAGGGAATTTTTTGAAGCCCTTTAGCAGTATATTACCAACATGTCCCTGGATTTACAGGCATAGATCTTTAATGATCAAGAAAATTCCCTGTATTTGAAAATAATTAATTACCAAGAATTTATTTCTCTGGGGTCAGTGTCCTCTTCCAAGAAAAGCTCTGTGTCAGCTTGACAAGAGATGCTTGCACTGAGACTTTGTAGGAAAGAACTGTTGCATTGTAAGGGCACAAAAATACATACGCTATCCCCAGTACTTGAGGTTATTCTTGGCATGAGCAGAGGTTACTCCTGTGTTTATCACAGCCAATCTGAGTTTTGTTATTGGCCTTCCAGAACACATTCAGTCAGACCCAAATTTGCTTTGTTGGTTGTATTATATTATTTTGTTTTAAAGAAAACAGGGATAGCCCATAAAAACAACCATTGACAGACCTTTGCTGGCAATACTATATATTTGCAATTTCAGGTTTTTGTAAATGCTGGTAGAAGTACTACCTTTCAAACTTCTGGTTAAACTGTATGGTCTGTAAAATGTGCACGCAACTTCTCAGCAGAGGAAGTTCTTTAATATTCTTTATTGGCTGGAGGAAAGTGGGTGCCAAATACAACTGTGAAACGGGAAACAATGCACAAAGGAAAAGTTCCAGAACATCAACACATCCGTTCCTTTTCTCTGCCATAAATAACCAACACACCCTTAAACACAAGACTAAATGTCTCCAGGAAACTCTCATTAATGAAAATGTCCTAGCTGGACTTCTCACTTTCATTTAGAATTACATGCCTCAAGAACTTCTTTCTGACCTAGACAGCAGATCTGCTGTTCTCTAAGTAATACTAAGAGATTACTGAGATAGACTAAGATAAACTGAAGCTAGCCTACTTTCCATAGAGACTTAAACCTCTCCCTCTCAATGTCCAAAATATTAGTGTTGAAAGGCACAGCCCTGTTGCTGTTGACATAAATGACAAGATCCTACACTGACTTATATAAAAACACAGTTGCACTTTCCAGCATCTGCTCTTCAGTTTTCTGGAAACAGAGATAAGGCAGGAAACAAAACAAATGGCCTTCATGTATGTACTCTATGCAGATAAATTTCCTAATAAAATATAGCAGGTACGATATTTTAGAGAGAACACATCATGTTGAGACTGGATGCGTTTATAGAATACTTACTGCAGATCAGAAGTAGTGGAGTAATTATTTCATTTATCTCATTATCTCATTTAACTATGGGATGTTTATATTAAAATTAACATTTTTCATTGTATAAAAAAAGAGATAACTGGTACCAACCATCTGTAGTCTTATCATCTTGAAACCTGTCCTATACAGACTTGTAAATTGCACCAGACCTAGAAACTTCTGTCTCTTAACTTCCAACCGAGCCACTGAAAATGGACCCATTATTACAATATCAAAACATTAAAATAACTTCAGGAACTACTCCTACCTCTGTTCTCTCCTGCAAGCTTCTTCTAATTTTACAATCACACTTTTCTGCTTAAAAAAAATCAAATAAACACACTTCCTGTATGAAATGTCTGTGAATTACAGGGAAGCTACCTGGCTAATTAAAAAGAGAAAACAGTAAAAAATACTATTGCTTGGTTTTGTGATCTAGAAAATTTGCCAAATCTTCTGCCACTACTGATGGTACCATGTACATAGTACAGGGCTTTCTGACAAGTGAGATGCCTGTGAGCCTTTACTAAAGTTGAAATAGCATGAGCTGCAGAAAAGGAAGGTGGTATAATTTAACATTTTTAATGCCTTTGAAAAGACAGTTCTTGTCTCATTTTCATGGATGGAAACCTGCATTTGTGTGTCTGTCATCCATGGCACAAGTGCATGCTACAGCCTCATGAAACTTGGATGCAGACTCTAGAGAAGGCACCAGGCTCCAGTAAATGAGGTCTGGAAACAAAGACAGAGGCAGTCTTCCCTTGAATGGGTGTGTACAATGAAATGTCCACCTTCTCCTCAAAACTTATGGTGCTATGGGTATTCCCAGTTACATTTTGATTTGGCTGCTTTTGCATGGAAAGAGGGTACAAGGACATCTGGGCTAGAATGGGAACTAAATGGGAAAATGTTCTTAGGCAGTTGACATATCAAACCTCTTTGCGCCTGCAGTGAAGTCTTCACCACAGAATTAGCTGTCCAGCAGCCTTTCCAGTGGGGAGAGATTTGGTACTGTGAAAGGATGACTGATGTGCTGGAAAGACACCTGCTTAAACCTACTAAATAGAAGATCCCTAATAGGGTCTTGTCTAAAAGTCTGTCCATCCTTGGAGTTGTGTTTCAATGTGCATCAATGTTCTGCTTGGGAGTCATAGCCCATGGCTTCTCTTCAGACCAGGTCTAAAATAATCCAGGAATGGTAGGTGTATACGGAGACTCAATCCTTCCTCTTGAGATGACACAGACCAACACATAGACAAGTATCACAGAGTTTAAGGCCTGAGGTCAAGTGTGTTCTTGAGCTAGAATAGATCTGAAGTTATATCTTGATGCATGACCAAATCACAAGGTTCACATACATCTTGCTGGTCTACTGAAGCTCCTGTTCTGTTTGCACAAGTAAAAGTGCTGGAAAGGAGATAGAACAGTGGCAGATTTCTTCTCTACAGAACAGCCTGTGTTCACTTAGACCATGCAGGCAATGTGCAGGATGACAGGAGAGTCTGTATTTGGTGACCTGAAATCATCTACTTAGCCATCATGGGACACAAGTTTGGCCCAGGACTTCCATGAAAGTATTTGCAGATCCCTGTCATCTGGGTTCTGAGACAAACGAACAATCTGCAGCAACTTGGAAAACCACACTAAGAAAACGTAGGCAAAAAAATGCAAGGAAAATCTAGCACTCACTTTTTCTCCCCATTCTCCTGTGGTTGACTGGGGCACAAGAGAGGAGCCACAGGCTTGCCAACTCTTCTGATTTTATGGGTCTCGTGGCATACTTTTTAATTGCCCGACTCTTGAGACTGTGGGATTGTGAAGATTTCAAGTTTAATTTAAAAGAGAGGCTGACATGCAACAGTTGTGGCTTCAAATAAATACTGGAGGTCAAGTCCCAGACCTCAAAAACTAGTGGCAAATACAAAGATAAAATGAATCAAGAATCGCCTGGGTCTGTAGGGCCAGGCCCACCACGTCCAACCCTGGAGGTCTGGCAGCGCTGGAAGCATTCAAGGTACTTTCCTAAGAAGGAAAGTGTCACGGAGAAAACCTGAAAGGGTGAGATGAGATCCGCGCCTTCACCCTCCCGGCCGTACACTCGCCACAGCCCGCTGGCGACCCAGCCACACGGCCGGTGCTGCAGTGTCCCCGGCAGCTCGGCCCCCGCCACACGGCCAAGGGCGCCGTCAGCCCGCAACCCCAGGCCGCTTCGGCCCAGCAGCAGCGGCGCTGAGGCAGCGGGGCCGAACCGGGCCGTGCCGGGCGGCGGGAGGCGGCGGTGCCTGGGGCAGGGCCGGGGGCGACGGCGGGCGGTGCGCGGCGCAGGCTCCTCCCGCGGGCAGCCCGCCAGCCCTGCTCCTCCATCCCTCCCTCCCTCCCTCTCTTTGCCTCCTTCCCTCCCTCCGCGTCTCCATCCCTCCTTCCTGTCGGCGCTACGCACTGCTGCCGCCGGAGCTGGGCCGCGCCGCGCACCGCCCGCGCACCCGCGGCATGCGGCCCCCTCAGGGCACGGCCGGGCGGCGCCGGGTGAGTGCGGGACCGCGCCGGGCGCGCACTCCCGGCCGCTCGCACCTGGGAGGGGGCGGCCCGAGGGGCGCGATGATGGATGTTCCCTTCATCCCTCCCTCGCTCTGCCCGCCCCGGGGAGGTGCCGGCCGGGAGGGGCGGAGGGGGGGGCTGGCAGCCCCGCCGCGACCCAGCGCGGCGGCGGGGATTTTCGGAGACCACCCCCCACCCCCCAGCTGCCTTACCGCTGTCGTGCGGCTCGGGGCTCGGCCGGGGCTGGGGACAGGTGGTGGCGGTGGCGGCGGCCGTCGGAGCCGGTGCGGGCGCAGACCGCGGCAGCCTCCCTCGGGGGCGCGGGGGGAGACCGGCGGCTCCTCTCTGCCGCTGCCCGGAGTCTGCGACTTAAATAGAGGCTGTGTTTTGTCAACAGCTCATTCTACTGGCTGGCAGGTTGGCTGGCTCAAGGACTGAGCAGCGGGTAAATACTATTTATGCCTCTTTTTGTGATTTTATTTTAATTTTATTTTATTTTATTTTATTTTATTTTTAAGTAAGTAGCACCCTTTTGAAAAAATGGACCTTAGGAAGGGACTCCAGAGCCTCTTCTGTGTTTGGGGAACATCCAGACATGCTGGGCGCCTCGCTGCACACTGGCTGTACAGGGACTCTGGCACAGTAGCAGCTGTGTCTGTTTTGAGTAATTGAATTTGTAATGTGTGTAGATATCGTATTTGTAAACGATCTCTCAAAGCCTTTGAGGTAGTTCTGTAAAGAACATTATTCCCTTGTTAAAATTCAACATGTAAATTTGAATCGAGTATGCTTGTGCTGGCATGCTGTGTGTTACTTCGGTAGGAATTGGTTATTGGTTTTTCAATTGTCCTTGGTGGTGAATGCCTCGGAAGATTGCTATAAATGGGAGCGAAGATCTAGATAGGTGTTATAACCATCTAATACTGGGGAGACTGCGATGGTGAGCTGTTGTGTAGGAATTGTCACTTTGATTCTTTTTGACAATTACCGTTGCAAAAATAGTCAAATATTTATATTCCATTGTCAAGGCAATGCCCTGTCAAATTTCTTTCAGGGAAGCCTGGGAATTGGGTAGATTTCTGCTGTATTTGAAACCCAGCTTGTTACCTAAGTAAGGCAGTGTGACTCATCTTTGGCATCTCACCTGGAAGTCCATTCTGTCTTTTTTCCTTACTATTCAAGAAGTCTTTAAATTCTTGCTAAACCCTTAGTTCAACCCCACAGCATGAACCCAGACTGTTAATAAGACTGAGCAGGTTTAGTACCTGTGGGAAAGATTAAACTCTATGTCATGCCATGTTCCTTCTCAAATCAGCATGTGGCAATGCCTGCTGACACGGTATGTTTTTTGTGGTGTAGATCCATCAGTGCCCACATGCTTTATATATAAAGCTTTGCACATCATGTGGGGAAGAATGCATGAATGCCTTGATATGCAAAAAGTCTGTGCTTAGCTTATCCTTAGCTCATCAACTGTTTTATGCTGCACGGTTTTGGTGATAAAGATAAGCTTTGATTTCTGTTGACTTCTGTACATAAAGGTGAGAATAGACATAGAAATCTCCTGCGTTTGGCCACAATGTGAATCAAGGTCAAAACAAAAAAATATCTTTGATGAGGGGAAGGATTTGGAAGAGACAGGAGCAAATGCCATGAGTGTATCCGCGGAATGAGTAGCAAGCACCATATCTGTACTTGATTGGTATTTCTCAGCATGAGCTGCTGGCCATTAGCTGCAGATTACTTCTGAGAGGACTAAGAAAAGACAGTCTAGTGTCAGTAGACTGCAGGGCTGTGATCTACCCTGGAAAATGTTGCAGAAGTTCACAAAAAGAAAGCTGAAAAATCACTAAGTTGGAGCTGGTTTCGAACATAACTTTTAGGGAGTCAGTAGATAATCTGATTTTTGTTTGCTTTCTGTTTACTAAGTCTTTGCATCCTTTCATCTTATCGCTGTTTCACCTATTCAAACTTTTATCAGCATTATTAAGTGATAACAGTTTCCATTGTGCACTCTCCAAATACGCCACTTTAGTCACCTAGAGCAACCAGTGGCAAGCATTATCTGTGGGTTAGATTGTGCAAAATCCCTTTACAGGTGTGCTGAGGAAAGGGAGAGACTTAACCTTTAGGTGAGGGCATTCTTGCCAAAGGCAAATCAGGAATACATGGGAACAGCCATATGGGTGGAGATGCTCCTCTGAAAGAGAGGAAGACTTTTTCACAGGTGGCAAAGCTGCTGCTGCTGCTACTCTAGCAGGTATTCATAGGGCTCTAATTTTCAAGTGCTTGTTGAGTTACAATCTGTGGCTGTAACGTCACATCTATTTCAGTGTCGTGCAGCTCAGTGCTTTAGAAAAGGTTAAAAAAATACCTGAATTTATTAACATCCATAGGTAATGCTAGAACAGAATCTCTAAGTGTGTTAGAAACAGCTCTCTTAGAGTATGAATGTTGGATTACTTAATCCAGTGAATGTCTGACAGCAAATATTGTGCTTTATGAAGAGGATATATTTAAGCTCTATATGTTAGCAAGAATTTCATCTGAAAGATGAAACCTCTAGAAAAAAGTGTTTGGCAGTCTTAAACAACCTAGATGTTTGTAAATACTGACTCTATCTTGCAGAGTGCAGTATATCACAAGGCTGATGCAGATGGATTATGTTTTTCTTTTCCCCTGAGGTTTGGTTATGATTACTTTTTGACTATTAGGCATCAAATTTTTGTCTAAAAATAAGAAAAATAAATTGCTTCTAGACAGGACTTGAGAAGTGCTCTATGCTTCAAAGCTGGTTGATACATTTTGTTCCATAAACAGTTTAATGTAAAAGAGGAAAATAATCCCTGGGACCAAGACCTGGAGACCATGGTCCCTCACTTCCAGTGAGTGCCCTCTCACAAGGACATGAGTTCTGCACTGGGTCAGTGGTTACTTAAGCTTCAGAGAGAAATGCCAACATCAGAAGAGCTGGAGGAGTCTTCATCCTGACTCATTTGTCACTTTGAGTAACCTCTGACGGTGGTCAGAGATGTTTCTGATACCCCAGCAAGTGCTGCAGTGACTGGGTTGCCTCAGAAAAAGGAGCACTCCTCCTGCTTTCTTCTCCTATATCTTTAACCAAAAGAAACTGCTTTTCTCTTTGGAACCTAATTCTTTGGTTTTGTGCTCATTTTATCTGCAGATGCATGCAGGGAGTAATTGCTTTGTGAATCTTGAGTGTTTAAGTATCAGGCAAGTGGTATGGCCCTGTCAAAGACAACGCTGTGTCTGTGCGTGCTGATGCCTACAAAATTTATCATCACCTTTTATTTTTTTTTCCTCTCTAATATTTACCTGCAGCTAAGTGGGATTTTGGAACATGTCTCCTTTAGGTTGAAGCATCAGAAGTCTGGGTTTTATATGTGCTTAAATGTCTTCAGGGATCATCAGCCAGAATTGCATGGATTTCTTCCAGAGTCATTAGCATGGCGATGATGAGGGCCATATAAATTCCTAGATAAACAGACCTAGATGAACAGACTTGCATTTTTAGGGCTTGAGGGACAACTAGGGTATCTATCACAAAGAAGTTCCCTCTATTCTTTGCCTTCCTTCCTTACTGACTTACAAACTAACAGATTTTAATTAGAATAAATGATCTTTGGAAGTTCTTGTCTCTCCCTGAGAAATATATCCAGGGACTGTTTTTCATACACATCATCATTTTTTTGCTGCTCATTGCTATCCTCCTTCCTCTGGAAAATTTGCAGTCCCTACATTTATGGACTGTGGGAGCCCTCCTGCTGTGTGTCTGTAAGGTCCTTGAACTCCTGCAAGCACCAGAAGCTCAACAGGGGCTTTTTGCCACTTCGCTGCTGTCTGCCTTTCCCTGCTGCTGTCTCTTGGAATCCCTCCTAGTAGCAGGTTTCACTGTAAGCAGAAAGTGCTTAAGCTAAAAATAACTTCTAAGCCATTGGTATGAATGTTGGTCAGGGTGTAAGGTTTTGAAGGGCATATGTCCCCCCTCCTTTCCATGCACGGTCTGGAGCTGGCACTGGAGTGAGGTCAACTGTTGCTACAACAGAACCAGCTTTCCCTTATCCCACAGGCAGAGAACTGCTGAGTTGTCAGCTGTTGAGTCCAAATTGTGCCTTTTACCTCAGGGAGCACAAGTTATAAAAGCACATGCCATGGAAACAAGAACAGCATTGTGGCAATTCCCTGCTCCTTCTGCCTCACTTTCTACCCTGCCAAAAATCAGACCCTCAGCACAGCGCACAGCAGAGGATGGACTGCTGTGTTGGCAGGTTGGTTTTAGGACCACCTCCCCCCTCTATTGGGCCATGTGTTGTCAGGGAGCAATGTCCTTTCTCATCTGTACCCAGCAATTCAGGAGCAGTTTCCTGCAAAACGAAAAGCACAGCCTTTCAGCCAGCCTCAGTCTCCTGAAATTTCCTTAAGTAGATAGTGTTTTCTTGAGGTTGATTTTATGTTGCAGCATTCTCTCCCCAGCCAGCCAGTTTCAGTGATACAGTAACACTGGTTAGGAAATGACAAGAGGTGTTTTTTTAGTTTTTGGTTGGAGTTTTTTAGTTTGGTTTTTTTGGGTGTTTTTTTGTTTTGTTTTGTTTTGGAGGGGGGCGGCTCTGTATCGATGAGTAATGTTATGCTGGTGTTACCTGCCAGTATAGCTTACTGCATTTTGATCATCAGTCAAAAGTACTTTCTTTTGGAATATACATATATGCCAAAAATAGAGGTATACCTTTGTGCTTGCTTTGTACCTACAACTGCACTTATAACAGTTTTGTAATATTGACTGAATCTTGATAGTTTCATATCAAGGTTGCTTGGTAGTTTGTAGTGAGTAATCATGAATTTTAAATAAAGCAATGTATTTGAGTGTTTTCTTTAGGTGATAAACACTGTCTGAAAAGTATGCTGGAATACTTCTTATGCTTGCATAATTTTGTCATTATTGCACAAGTTGCTTAAAGGTATAATAAAAGTACAAGTAACAGGAGTGGTTGAGGGTGGTTTACACTGTCAGTCTGGCTCAGAAATAGTCCATGTTTTACTTCTGGGCCTCAGCCATCAACTTAAGCGACTTTTGCTCCCTGAATAAATCAGCTACTTCCCTCCAAGAGGAAATGCAGGCTCAGTTGACTGTACATAACTCAGGCACAGTTAAGCATTTTTTCTGGATGGTGTGGATATGGCCTATGGCAAGGTTGGCTAGGGCGGTGAGCAGAGCAAGCCAGCTCTCTCCTAGCTGGCTTGATGCCCTTGAATGCCCCCCACATTGTGCCCTTGGGCATCACACATCTTTCAGCCTAAAGCTTTAAAGATTGCTCTTTCTTCATTTCAAACACTTTGAACATAGAAGCACAGAAAAAGCTGTTTTGGAGCCAGATGGTAACCCAGGCCACTTACTGCAAAATTGTCTAGGGTGGTCTCAAAAAGTGAGAAGGTGAACACATCTGCAGCATTTAGGCTGTGGGTGAAGATACCTCCACACTGCAGTGCATCAGGGTGGTCTGAGAATATCTGATATTCATATTTTCTTTACCTTTATTAGCTGCATTTCAAATTACTTCCATGTTTGAGAGTTGCAAATCTCACATGCCTTGGAGAACCCAGAGGAGAGGAAAATTTGAACAAGTGGAAGAAGAGTCTTGGCTCTGCTCAGCATGGGGCAGGTCTGCCTTTGGGGGTTATTTGGTGGTATCTGCCTTCGCCTGGCAGCCGTTCTCCTTTCCAAACAGGACTTAGCACAGTCACCCAGAAGCTCTTGTGCCAAGACAGCAGTGTTGCTCATCATGTGATTTAACTCTGTTTGTATGGCAGATCATGGTTTTGCCCTTCTTGAACTGGGTTATCTAACGGCCTCTCTTAAGTATAAAATCAGTGAGGACAGAGATTCAAAATATCTTTCTTAAATAATTGGTTTTAATATTACTGCAGGGCAAAAATGCTTCCTAAATCAAATGAACTTAGGAAGAAAATTATAATGGTCAGTATTATAGGTGGAGCTTCTGCAGATTCTGAAGCCCAAAGGTGAATGTAAGTTATAAGTATTCCAATTGTAACTAATTTTCACAATAATTCGTATTTTGGATCAAGTTCAGCACTTGCGGCAAGAGATGTTTGACCTCTGAGGTTTTTACAGCTACTCTGGAGCTAAAACCAAGGAGATAAGCTTCTAATGTTTAATCCTAGGCAGAAAAAAGAGAGGAGATGAAAGAAAAAAAAAAAAAAAGAAAAACTGATTTATTTATATTGTAGACTTCAGTGTTGGCTTGAGTTATGTGCAACAAAAACTGAAGTACTGTGTGTGTGAGGTGAACATAAATGTCAAACCCTTTTAGGGCTTCTCCTGGTTGTGAGGATAATAATATCTGTTCCCTAGAGTATACCTGTTCCTCTTCCTTTTCCCCTCCTTCTCCACACATTTCCAAAGGTCATGGCTGTGGGAAGTCTTTAGTGCACAGGTCTCAAGGCACGTAACTCGTAATTCATCTGCTAGAGCAGCATTGTCACAATTCCCAATATAGAACAGCCTTCTCCAAATTAAATGTGGTTGGTCTGTTTCTTTCTTCAAGATGATGGGAAATTTTTGACCAAATGTTGCCTCGTATTTCAAATGACGGAATCAGTCTGGATGTAAATCCAGCAAGATGTTATATGATCCTTATTTTAAATCTTACCTCAAAGTTTGTATTTTGTCTCCTGTATATTGTCTTCCTTCAGCATTAAAATCCTTATTAAAGTGAGATCTGTGCATGATTTGTGCTAATCTGGTCTGACATTGGAGTCATGTGAACAAAAGGCTTTAATACAGGAAGACTTGCATTGAACCCATATTTAGAATTTCTTGATAATAGATCCAATCTTATTTTTTATTTCAGTCAGTTCACCCCTCCCTTGAAAAGCTTTGCCAATACTTAATTAGTTTTACTTCTCACAACGTTCACTTTTCAATGGAGGTCTACTGCATGGCATTTCCTCTCATGTCTTAACATGGTGGGTTAAGTTTAAATCCTTTCTCTGTGTAGGTAATTGAGAACTGTGACCAAGTAACCTCTCTGAACTAAATGGTTGCATTGTTTTAGCCTTTGCAACAACAGACCCAAACTGCTTGAAGTAATAATTTGATCCTGAGTATAAATCGACTTTGTACTGGATGAAACCATTTCCACTGCTAATGAATGGCTAGTTTTTCTCTTGTGCTGTTGGATCAAGGGCTTTTGTAAGGTAGCCTGATCCATACAGAAAAAGTTGTTATGACTTCAATTTTCAGTATCTTTTTTGTATTTATTTGCTTGAGCTGTGATAACTGATACTTTGAAAATTGAATGTTTTCCAGTTCCTTCTTCATATTTCAACTAATGAGCAATGCAGCTGGTGTTAATATGCAAAGAATGTATCATTGAAAACGTTAGATTCTTGTCTGCTATCCTTTTGCCCTGGTGTATGCATGGTTGCTAATCACTGTAGGTAGCTCTGGGCTGGAATTTGGGCAGTGATTACTGCAGGCAGAAATGGGAGCAAGCACTCAGCATTACAATAGCTGCTGTAGAATTAGGTCACTAACAGGCTTTCAGCAAAATAGTGTTAATTTTCCTCTCCACACACTCAAACATAGAATGTATAGTTATAATTCCACATCTTTTCTGAGTGATCCTCAAGTGTAGCATTCTTAGCAATGGTTTATATATGAGTCCTTCAACTTCAGGTGCCTCATGTGACTGCCCTGTTCAGTGATCACCTCTCCAGTACTGAAGACTAAGGAAAGAGCTCATGTAGTTGGGCTCCTGCCAACAGTGCAAATATAAGTTTGTGCGTACCTTCATTCATAAGTTAGAATTAGTCATATACTTTATGTGTTTGCAAATTCCAGAGCAATATGTGTATATATGTGGTTACTGAGGCTTATTATCTTGCATAAATCTGCAGTGAGTTAGTCATGAGCAGCTCTCCTTGGCTGTGAAATGCTCTCTCATCAGAGGACACAGGTGATCTCTGATAGCATTTAGCTGCTTGTTTCATGAGACCTGAGAACTAAGATGAATAAGGTCCTGCAATCTAAACCCAGATTTTTGATTAGCCGATCACATTAAGAATTTAACAAGTGTTGGTAAAACTTGTCTCCATTTGATCTCTTCTTTTGAAGCAATGACCATTAATTTTTGCCATCTTTAATGATGGTCAGTTGTTTTGGTTTGGTTTTAGTTTTTAAAATTTTCTTATTTGGACAAAATATGGTATTTGTCACTTGCATTCTTAATACCTACACATATATCTGATCTTTTTAAGCTCTTCTACTGTGCCTTGCAAGTATTTTCTGTATATACTATTCCAAAGTCAAATACTTACATCCTTGAGGCATCTGCATTGACATCTAAATATGTTTTGCATTTATAGTCCTTGTGCAGATTCTGTGAATAGTATGGGAAGTTGCAGAAATGGGAAAAGCAGAGTACTCTTCAAAGATGTTTGAGATGGTGTTATTTGTATAATGCTTTGTGAGTTCTAATGACTTGCTTCGTGGTGAGATTGGCACAGGCTTTTGTAGAAGAATATTTCAAACAAGGAAGAAAAAGAGATGTGTTGGTGTTTCATACCATAAAATTAAAAGTTCTACCAGTTTCTGGGTTTAGAAAGGTGAACTTGTAAGGATGTGCTTGGCCTCATGCATCATGTGCTGTGTGTCTGGATAGACCTGATTAGATGCATGAAGAGCAGAACTTTTGCTAAGGAATAGAATACTGGAATAGAAACTAAAAATAAACTGAAACAGAATATGATTCATGTAACTACACCCAGATTTTAATTCTCCAGTTCTCCAGCTCTTCAGGTTCCCCTTGCCCCTGCCTTCTCTCCCCCATGTCTGGGCAGCCACCAGAAAGACCATTGAGAATTGTCGCACGTCTCTCTCTCCCGCAGTCGAGAGCCCTTGCTCAGCGCTTTGGAAACAATAGCTGCTTCATTGCTGACTTGTGAAACAAAAAAGTTAAACATATCAGCAACAATGCATGAAAAATGTGATGAACTGCCTTCCACAGGAAGAGGTTTTTCATTCCACTGTGTAGGTATACAGAATTTATTGGTGTCAGAAGCTAATAAGTAAGAAATCCTTCTTCTTTGTGCTTTATCTGCCAGCTCAATACTGAGAGAAGATGTGTGATTTACTAATAATAGCAGGAAGGAAGAATCCTGTTAAGCAGAGATAGAAAAGTTGGAATGACTTGTGTGTGTAAAATCCAAGGTTGTTTTTTCCTCTCCTCAGCCCTTTTTTATAGTCACTCTTCAGAAAAGAAAAAAAAAAAGAGAACTTCAGGAGGTAAATCTCACTTTCAAAGGAGGATTGAGGGAGAAGAGGCAGATGCAAGTTACAGATGCTATAATGATGGTCATGTGAAAGTGATGTGAAGATGTGAGATGTGGCCTTAAAAATTTCTGTTTTGTTTCTTATTCTAAGCATGAATCATGTCAGAAGAGACTTGTGGAACTGACTCACTCCATGTCCTATTAGTAGCAGTCTCAATCTTGTAGGAGCTGCTTTCAGTTTTAAATGAGGTGCAGCATCATTACCCTTGCAGATGCTGCTGTCTCAGCACTTGCTGGTGGGTTATTTACAAGGACTCAATTCTCTGTTTTTCTTAGCTTCTAAAAGAAATTGCAGAAAAGCATTGTTTTATTTTACAGCAGTAAATATCATGGATCCTAGCCATTGTGCCTATTATTTAAAAATGTTCCTATCTTCATTGCTTTGTTTCTTTTGCTGAGCATTATCTTAATGGTGCAGAGTTTGCTTAAGTATTTTATCCCTGTTGAAACCAGGACAACATCCCTGCAAAGTACTTTCATAGCAGTATTTTCCATTCTGAGATGCTCCATGAAACACCTAAAGGGCTGGTAGTTTTTTTTTCATCAAGGAAAATAAAGGAACTTTATAAGATAGAAAAACTCATCCAACAGACAAAATACAAACTTCTCATTTAGATTACTCTGAAAAAACTTAGGAATTTTTCGCATCTTTGTTTTCTTTTTAGACAATGTGCTGCCTAAACTGAATGATCAGTCTAAATTACTTGGAAGGGAAAGCTGGGTGTTAATTTAATTGTAAAACAACTACATCTTGTGCCTTTGGCGTTGCAATAAGTGATTTGTTTCAGTTAGGGCAATACATTTAAGGAAGTGCTGCACGTTTGTAGAGGGGATAACATGAAGGAACACACTAAAACTGAGGTGAGGCTGTCTGTTTCCTGGAAGCATCAAAGTCTATTAGACAGGTAGAAAGGATGACATGAGAGAGTCAGTTTATATTGAGACACTGGTTTGCTGTGCTGCTACAAGGTCTACAAGTAGACCATAAACCCTTTGCAGGGATCTCTGTGAGAGGAGCAGAGCAGAAAAGGAGGAGTAGTTGCCCTCAGACAGCTAGATTAGAGTGCCTGCATGTCTTTTGGATCCTTGGCTCCAGTGGAAGCTGTGAGAATGAAGCAGCAAGAGAATGAGGGAGTACCATAAGCAGGCATGAGAGTGAGTCCATGTATATGCATGAAGTGCATGGTTAATATTAATTTCTTATAGCCTGTGTCTATGAGATTTGATTAGGAAAGAGACCAGCTCTGAAGTATATCAACTGTAGAAGTCAATATTTGTATTTCTGAGTACTTAATTCCCACACTTTGCCACCTTAAAAGGAGGGGTATGCATGTATATATGTGTAAGTGAAAAAGTCCAGGGGGGAAAAATATGCAACTAAAACAGCATGTGAAGGAAATAAACAAAGGAAATACAACTGCTATGTAATTACACATGGACTGACTTGTTCTGATAATGTCCTACTGTATTGCAGACCTTCCTCCTTTGTCAAGATTGGAAGGGGAATGGCAGCATTGAGGGCCCACTTGGGAGCCGAGCAGACAGGAAAGTGTCTGCCCACCCCAGTGGAAGGGTGGTCATACATGATAACATCCTTCAGTATGTCTTCATATGATCTGTCAGCTACTTATTAAGAGTGGAACTACAACAGGGAGTGAGAGCTTTTAGTCTCAATAAAGATTAGTACAACAGGAATTTGTCAGAAAATATAGATCTATAGTTTCAGGAATTGCCCATTTCCTTGATTAGTAAAAAAAATCAATTTATTTCTCGTAAGTGACTCTCATTCCTTACATTCACTCTAAAAGGATATCACATAACTGTTGCTCTTTATTCTCAATATATTATTTAATGTGAAAGCCACATTTCAGCCTTTGATCTATTTATATGCTCCTTGTAAATATGAAGAGAGACTTTCTTTGGATTTGGTTCATTGTACCTTAAAAATAATTCAAATACCACAGGTTTCATTGTAAACAATGAAGGATTCCAGCCCTTGGGTCATTGCTGGTTTTTAAAAAAAACACACTTGGAATTGCTTCAGTAATTATCAGTGTTCTCTTATAAAACTAATTAGGCTTTTCCTGTGTTGGAAAGAAGATTAGAGGTCATATAGTTCAAAATAAGTTTTTGGACATTTCCAGATTAAGGAAAATAAACTCTTCATTAATAAGGTCAGCTTCTTTAATGTTTCTGAGTTCATAAGGAAGTATGAGCTGAAGAGAGCCGGCAGGGACAAAATTATGACTCTTCTAAGGAACAGCAGTTTTATTCTGCAGTCTTTGTAAAGTCTGAGTGATGTGGTCTGGCTCTTGAACCTGACATTGAGTAAAATGCAGTTGACAATGTGGGCAAACGGCATTTTCCTCTGAAGACATGCTGTCTTGAGAACTATACTGTGGCTAACAGTATCCTCCAAAACTGAAATGTGCTTTGGAATAATTGGATTATGTTTTCTTTCAGTTATGTGTCAGTAAAATGCAATCAGTACTGGAGCTGGGGGAAACCTTCTCTGTGTGTTTTCATTGGATCCTTGGTTTATCTACTGCAAAAAAAAAGAGGCTGCCTTTTTTTCTATGCTTTGCACCTGTATTAAGTATTGAAAAGGCATAGTGGGTAGCCATTGGAGTAATGATAAGAAGTATTTTTTAGTAATCAGACTTGTGTGCCTTTGCTCACTGTGCTTGTTCCATGCTGCATTGCAAAGCACAAGAATTCAAGGAAGTGTGTTGATTGTGATGTCACCAAATTCAAGCATATCAGGAAATGTGTGTAGCCGAATCAGATTTATACAAGTACATCCTTCATCTCCATACAATATTGATTTTCCAGTTGTAGTAAGTATCAAGAAAATTTTTGAATGGGTTAAAACAGAAGTGTGCAAGTGACTCTGAGTTGTTTCCTTCTCCTGCACAGCATAATAACCTAGAAGATCAAAAATTCTCTTTTGGCCAGTAGTGTCCCTTAACCTTCACCCCTTTGCTTTGTTCTTTGTTCAGATGATTAGGTGTTTTCCATCTGCACCTCTATGGCAGAAGAATCTGTGCTTGTTAATTTGAGCTGACTTCCTAAGGAAGCTGGGCTTATCTGATAATGTGTTGTCTGTCCTCTCACCCCTGCAGTAACCTTTGAACACACTGCTCAGGTTCACTTCAGTCAGGAGGAGGAGGTGAGATCTCAGCATACTGTGTCCTTACAAACTTGGTGAAACTCTGCAGCTGGAAAATGGCTGCAGAGTGAAGTCAACCTTTACTGGACTGCAATTCAAACCTCTCTAGCATGCCTTTTCTGATGTCTAATAAGGCCTAGGGGTAATCCATAATAATATTGTCTTAATATGTAACAACAATAAATCATGAACAGGCTTGCAAATATCCCAAAACATATTTAGTCTATTTTTGATTGTATTTGGGTTCACTGGGTTCCTCAGAAGAGTTTGTTTTTTGTTGTTACCATCTGGAGAGCAGTGTTGTGCTCCTAGTAGTCATTGGTGTGCTTGTATTTAAACATGTACTCGATGACTAATTGATATGGCAAGGGTTTCCAAAATCAGGAGTGAGATGCCCAATTTTCCTTTGAAAGTGTCTTGTTCTTTTGAGTAGCTCACGCTAGGAACATTAAATGCAATGTCTGGCTTGGGAACTACTCATGTGGGGTACACTGAACAATACATGAAAAAATTACTCTAGTAGGACTAAGAGTTTTTAAATTAGCATGCAGTTTAACTGAAAACAGGCATAAATCAGTGAGAGCAAAAGGCAAAGTGTGCAAAACGCATATTTTGCTTGAAAAACAGAAAGTGACTGAATAAGTTACCTTTTGATTATGGTAGAAATAAATCATCAGTTCCTACAGTGTCTCTTTGCTTTGTTCTGCCCTTTCAGCCCACTGCTCTGCCTGACTGCTCCACCTCTTCAGTATCACTGTGCTTTTTTTGTCTCCAGCTCATCGGTCCCAGCAGGGGTATTCTTCCCAGTAGTCTCTGTCTTGTTCTTGTTTGGTGGGGCTTTTTTGTTTTACATCAGTAACACAAAGGAGTCTTCCATTGTACTTTCCAAATCCATCTCAAAATTGTATACATTGCTATGATTAAAGTATTTGATATCTGCTTCTGCTACGTATTTTCCTTTCTTTCAAAAGGCAAGTCCTGGGGGTCTCAGTTTCTCTGTGTTTGTGTTGTATAGTCCAGCAGGTACTAAATACTTTCATAAAATCACCCTTGACTTGTGGCACTTGTTCATGAATTTGTCATCTCATGTCCTTGCCAGGTAAAGGTGCTTCTCATGCAAATCACTACCTGGAAATACCCTGCAGCTCTTCCAGTCTGCAGCTTGCTTATTTGTATTTCCATAGTGTCTGACAGTCTTGGGATCAGAAAAAAAAAGGAAAAACTGAAAATACTGGAATGCATGTGCAGTTGCAAGTTTGCCTTACAACCTGAGACTGATGACATACTTACCCTGTCTGGGGTGCACTTTTACCCTTGTTGGTAAAATTGCTTGCTAAAACACTTGCCTCTGTAGGTGGTACTAGAGACCAGGAGCTTTAAAAATGTTGAAGTGTTGATCCTTATGTTGAGCTTGTGTGCTGTCTCCTGACTTCTCACTTCACCTTGCAGAGGCAGGCTGGGTGTCTGCAGTGGCTTTCCAGTATCTCAGAGGTGATGCTGCTGTTCGGCAGCTAGAGGAAGCAGTAAAGAGGGAATTTTTCTCCTTGTGCTTGACAGGAAAAAAACCCCACCAAAACAAATGTCTCATAAGACTGAAAGTTTGGCCTTATGTACTCATGCACATTTACTGAATAATATATTAACACCCTGTCTTTGTTTTCTTTTCTTCCCCTGCAGATTAGGAAAAGACATTTGGTGCAGATAGGAAACTTAAATTATTTTATCAGCTTTCAGAAAGAGAAATAGCAGATTCTTAAATTAATTCCTCAAAACTGGGGAAAGCCAGATTCCCAAATGGGACTCAGTCTTCATTTATAAACGCATTTCAATGATTCATGTCCTGCAAATCTTTTATAAAGTGGAATGGTGCCATGTTATAAAACAGAGAGGGAAAGCCTGCATTTAGATTACTAGAGATTTTTGTCTCAACTTTGGAGATTTTTTCAAGGAGGTGGAAGAATGTACTCTATTAAAAAACAGCCAAGCTCTCTCTGCCTCAAATAAATCTTATTAATTCTTTTTTTTATTATTATTACTCAACTGGTTATAAAGTCAAAGATTGGAGGCTGTGGGATCAGCAAAGCTGTTCTAAAGAAAGCCAGTTCATCTTCTGTTTCTGTGTTCATTGCCTTTACTGTCAGCTGTATTGGCCATTTGCTTGGTTTCCGAGAAATGTGTACTTCTGGCATGGTTTTTCAGATAGGGGAATTTTTTTTTGGAAGCTTTCAGTTAGCAACAGTAGCATGCATAACTTGATATATGCATTTTTATGTGGATGTAAGTGTGTTTTCTTTCACTTTGAAGGTTGAAGTAGTATCTTTCAGCAGAGACAAGTAAAATGAGCTTTCTCCACCTGCTGAGCAGAGTAGTTTTTCTTCTAGCAAGGTTTGATCTAGGCACATACTTAGCACCTGCATTTCTGCCTGACAATATTTGGGATGATGGCTGTCTAGTATTGCCAAAAATTCAGCCTCTTATCATTCTCTACAATATTTTGGTGCTGTGCTATGTAATTATTTTTCTTGAGAGCTTTTAATGTTCCATTTGGTGGCAAATTGTTGTGATGATACCTTTAGCTGTGGAGGCAAAATATAAATTGTAGCTGGAGAAAATTTATCGATCATGAGACTTTTTCTTTTACATTTAATACATATATTTTTACTGTCTTAATGGTTTCATCTAGATTTCTCCACTTAGTTTCCCTAAACCTTTTGTATAAGCTGACTTTTTAACCATTTCTTTTCAGGTATCTGCTTCTGGAGCACAGTTTTATATATAAAAACTCTGGCAAATAATCTTCAATTCACAGACATTTCTAAAAAACAAATCTGGAGGCTTGTGACTGTCAAATCAGGTTGCAGGTAGAAAGCAGTCTGGAAAGATTATTGTTTTTTTTTTTTTCTTTAGCTGTTTTGTTTGTTTGTTTTCAAAGTGGTTTCCAAGCACTTGACAATGAAAAAGTTTGGAGACCAGAAAACTCAAAAGTACAACAAAGCTTTGCAGAACTTTTGTGCTTAGAGAACTGATCTGTTACAACTGACTAAGTGTAAAACACTTTTTTTTTTTTTTTTTTTTTTAAGAGAATTGAGCACTTGGTCAGCTGTGCTTAAAAAAAAGATACACGGAACCAATTAAGCCAAGAAATATGTAGTAACAGAGTCAGAAAGAGAGATACCAGTTATTTTCTGATTTCTCCTTTAAGAGGTAAAGTCTAAAGAGGCTGGTAATATCTTAGCTGCCCTCATTTTCTCAGTTTGTCATAGAACCTTTAACCTTCTTTACAGCTGACAAGGTTTTAAAGCAAAGCTGTCTACATGTATTTTCCCATTATTGTCTTGGAGAGCCTTCCCTTTCTGATCTATCTGATCACTAGTAGGTGCACTGACTGCATCAAAACATCTTTAAAAGTCATTTAAAAGTCTATGATGGCTACTGAGCTCTTTTAAATATAGGCCACCAACTGCTGGCTTCAGTGGTTAAGAATCTGAATCTAACTGTTCTTTTACTGTGTAAAAAGAAATTCAGAATTTCTTTTTTCTGACCACACGCACAAGGGTTCTTCCTCTACATGACATAAAGCCCTGGGCAGAAGTCAGGACATTCCCATGTGCTGTACCTTCCAACAGTTATTATGGAATCCTGCTTGTAGTAGCTGCTCTTAAAAAAGGGCAGTATACACTGCAGCCTGTCATGCCTTTGCTGTTGGTATGGCATGAATTTGCATGTGAATACTTTTTATATACACCCACAGTTTTTTTACTTAGCAAAGACTTATTGGAGGCTCTTTCCATATTTTAAAATTTCAAAAGAGAAAGACCTTTTCAGGCAAAGGCTTTAAGATGAATTTGCTGTGCAAATACACTCATGCTCAGTCAGGAGATTTGCAGTCCATTTGAGGATGAGATTGAAGTCTGAAGTACTAAATAAACAGCTATGTGGCAGCTTTGTACAGTATCCAAGGCTGGATCACACACCGAAATTAAGTCAACAAGGTCTGAATGTAGGAGAAAGCAAATATGGCATGGGCTGTGTAAACACGTAGCTTTGCCTTAGGAAAGTTCCTTCATTGTTCTTGATAATGCTCAGGCCTCAGGGCAGAGATATTTCAAAACTGTGGATACAGCAGCTTTGGTTCACAGAGAAATGTTTATTCCAGGAATGATCAGAAATCTAAAAAGTGAGACAGTGAAATGGTGAAAAAAAATTGGAGTTTTTAAGGGAGGAGCTATTGGAGATCAGATATCAGTCATCTTCTATGTAAGAGGTTGCTGCAAGGCAGAGGATAAACTGTTCTTTGTCTCCTGGATATAGGACAAAGTAATGTGCTTAAAATGGAGCAAGAGATAGTTGTGGAGCACATTTGAAACACTGATGATAGTGCCAGTGAAGTGATACAAATACATTGCCCAAGGAAATGAGATTGTTATGGGATGTGCTATTGCTGATATTTTTTTAAGATGGACAACTGTTAAAAGTGGTTTAATTCTAATGGCTTTTTCTGGTGGAGACAATGGGCCTAGCCCCCTTCATACCATTTTTAAAAACAAAGACCGGCAATGTAAAGACATTTACATTTAGTAACAACTGCTCTTGTTGTGCTCCGGCCAACAATGGTCAAGGTTTTGCCTTCTTCCGACAATGTTGAGCTTTCTTGTCCTACATAAATATCCCTTACTCCTAAGAGTGCCTCTGTCTAGAGGATAACATGCTTTTGATATCTTTCAGGGTAAGGAAAAACACCCTTTCCTTGTTTGATTTAGTCTTGAACTGATAGAAGGCAGCTTTCATCAAAAGAAAGGAAACTTCCTATTTTTAAAGTACTTCAATTATTTTGTAACTTTGTAATTAAAACAAACCTATAAATGGGAATCTTCTCTCCTGACTAATGGCCCTTAATTATGTGACATGAGGCTTCTAATTGCCAACTTTTCAGCAAGTTATAAAACGTGTATGAGAACACAGGAGCCAGGGAGTCTATTCTTGTTACAAAAGTTTGTGGTTTACAAGACTCTCATCATACCCTGCATGAGACTACATAGGTTCACTTCTGTGCCTGACTCTGAAACTGAAATTAAAACTGTGCTTTGAATTAGGAGAACTTGGTATGACTCAGATTTCTTGTAATGCACTGCTATGATGTTACTCTTAAAAATTTTTCAGTAGGAGGACAACTCAGTAAGCTATGTGTTGAAAGAGGTGCAGAAAACCAGATTTTGTTAGAATACACACACACACACACACACACACACACACAGAGTTGCTGAATCTACCTCATAAACCTGGCATGACCAAACAGGTTTTGCACAAACCTACACAGGTAATGTGTTTAGAGGGTTGGGAATAATATGAGAGGCTTGGGATTTAATTACTATCACAGTTCTCTCTCCTTCATATGGCATCAGGGCTTTTTATTCTTTCCTAGACTTTGCCAGCTGATAGGGGTCTGTCAATCGATTGCGATATAGAGCTTGAAGTTTTTGGGTTTGGACTTTTCTGCAAACCGGAAATAGCCTTCAAAGAAGTCCTCAGAAACAGATAAAAGTTACATATGCTTCACAAATATAAATCAGTCATTTTATTCATGTAACTCCCAGGCCTGAGTGGTCTTCAAGTTTTGTATGAAGTTAAAGTCTTGTGAGCAAAGTTTAAACCTGGAGATAACATCCCATATTTTCATTAATAGCATGGAGAAATACAGTATGAAGACTCTGAGATATACCAGAATGCAGTGGGGGAATTTGGCACAGAGACTAATATATTTTATATGCTCATTGGTTCTTGATTCATCTTTTCCTGGATTTGTCAGCCTCTGCTCCTGATTTGGCTTTTAACAAGTTGCACAGCATGGATATTACAAATTAGGAATATATGAATGATACTGGCTGGGGGCAGTGTAGCTTAAATTAGTGGGTGTTTAATGAGGTTTTCAAATGGTTTGAGAACATGCTGAAATTAAAATAACTATTATGTGTTATGGGTGTCCCTCCATATGTAACAGTGGTCTTTTCCATAGCATTTCTCTCATCTCTTGTGCTGCCTGGGCCTTTCCTTCAGACTGGTTATTGCAGACCAAGAGAAAGAAGAGAAATGGCCTCTTTTGAGCAGCTCTGGATTATTTGGCATAGTGCTGCTATGTTTCTCCTTGCGCAGTGCAGATTGGTAAGGGACAGAAGAGCACTTCAGCCATTTCCAGCTGTCCCCTAAGGGAGGATTCCTTACAAAAATAAACAAAAAACCAAACTAATAAAAATACATAGTTGTATTGCAGGGATGAGGGAGCACACTCCTTGTGGCACAGGGGACTTCAGTGAAAAGGGGTTTCTTTTACAATTACAGAGGCTTTTAGACAAAGTTTGTTGTTCTGCCAGTGATGTTCATCTGGCTTTGGAAGATATTTCTGAGTCAAGGTCAGGAGCGTTTCAAAATCTGAGCGTGGACAAAATGGGAATAAAGCTGTAGGCTTGGTCATATTCTCACATGAAAATGGCCCAGCTCCTGCTGTTGGTTGCTGAGAGAACTCCTCTTGCTACCTGGGAGTTATGGTGTCTGGAAGGGTGCTCAAGTCTTCATAGATTGAAGCAGGGAAACCATGCACCAGGAACTGACTGAGCTTTTGGATAGGTTTTCCTTCAGTTTTTCCTTTTTGAGAACAAAATCTGAAGGTGGTTGATGTATGGGTGGAACTGAATGTGTTGCCTGGGTCCTGCCGAACAGCTGAGCTTCTCTTTATAAAACAAGAAACCTGTTAATCTTCAATGGACACACTAAACATCCAGATAAGTTTTTACTCTAAGGTCAGTAGTTGCAGCGACAAGTATCTTTTGATAGAGAAATGGCTCACTTTTTTTTCCCCATTATTTTTCCTCCAGGGGTTATTAGTTAACATTGTATTGAACCAGTGATCCTGGGTGATCAGGTCTGGTTCTGCAATGTCTTGGGTGTTCCATAGCTTTGAATAGCAGCAATATGAAAATTGAACAGAGGAAAGAAGAAAACAGATGGTGTGTTTGGTCTTAAGTGTGTAAATGAAGTAGGGGACATTTCCATTCACGATATACAGTATCTTTTGTGGATATGACATTTCATCTAAGATGAAGAGACTTATTCTAGGGGAATATTCTGCCATGCCTGTTCTGTTCTGATATTAGATAGTCCTGCAGAATACCTATGGACTATAGAGTTTTATATGTCTATGATTCTTGAAGAAATATCTTACTGAAAATGCATGAATCAAGGAGTTGTTGGGACAGAGAAGAGGTTTGTTTGCCAGATGAAGAAAAAGGAATTGCTATGCCTGGGAACGTTACTGAAGAAGAAAAGTATATGGAACAAAAAGTGGCATTTGTGGCATACCAGGTCTAGAACTTAAAACTTTGTTGTTTTTTTTTTTTTTTATATCTGTATTTAATTTTAGAACTGACCAGCTTGTTGGAAGATGACGTTTACTCCCGCTTAAAGCTGCTATTCTTAAAACAAACAGTAGAAGAATGTGGGAGAGCTCAAGCCTCCGCTGCCTTTTAGCACTAGCTATTTTGTGCTTAAGAAGCTTAGTATATAGCCAAGAGATAGGTAAGTTTATTGCCATGTAATTCACTAACTACTTTTTCTCTGTAACTTCTGTACCTTGTAATTGCGTTGCTTTCCTACTATATGTATGTTCAAAACCTGTCTCCTCTGTGGCCCCACACCATCCTAGGAATGGAGGCAGTGCCAGGCCTGGTCTTCTGCTTTCCAGCACCCAGCAGCATCTTCTAAACCAGTGAAAAACTGGGTGTTAAATTTTCCATAGTGCCACTGATAGTCTGCATATGCATTGGTGTAAATGTCTGCATTGAAGCCTTTTGTTGGCTCTCTTCAACCGTTTCACACGTTATCATTAACTGCCCTTCTGTCATTAATCGCCCTCCATGTATGACATGGAGGAGAGCAAAAAACTCGTTAGGTTAAAATCAAAGCTTGTGGTTTTGCCATTGGCCCAAAGCCTGCTTATTAGGCTAGGCAAGGAATAGGTATTGTGGAAAGAGGCAGCTGCCTCTGTTATACACATGGGTATAAATCCAGATCTCTGGTCCCTCTAGAAATGAGTGAGTCTGTGGCTGTCTAACCAGGCACACAATCATTCTAAAGTTTTAAAATACTGGCTAGACATGCATGCAATACAAATGTAAGAAGAATGGTTATAGATGTGAAAAATAGCAGTTGTTTTACAGTTGCTCATTTTTGACCTACAATTTTTGACTGTATTTTGACAATTTCTTTTCTTATATGATTTCAGGCTCTCTAGGGGACCCCCAGAATTTGAAATGTGTAACGCACAATTTACACAAGATGCTCTGTACTTGGGATGTCTCTTCTAGAGGAAGACGTGGACAAACTGACTTTTGCTATGCTACCAAGTAAGTCCCCCCCACATACCTGGTTGAAAAATACCAAATGATGAAAATACAGTTTTTCCTCAGTCACTGCCCATGGAAATTGTGATGCTGTTGTTTCCCAGCATCTCCCCATCAGTTTTCCTCGGGTGGTGTTCTCCCTAGGCCTTGTTAACTCAGGCAATGGCAGCGTTTCTGGCAAAATTGTTCCATGCTAACAATTTGCCTGCCAAAATCTGCTTGCTCTGTTCAAAGGACTGGAAGATGCTCTTATTTACTCAGACTTCTCTGTGTGTCTGCCTATCCCTTGCTCAGAGTTTTCATGAGGGATGTCTTCAAAAGAGGTTCAGTCCAAAAGGAAATTAGAGTTGGAAGCAGTGAATCCTGATGTTATGATCCAAGGCAGTAGAATATATGACCCAAGTGTTGAGATTCATGTGGATTTCATGTGGAAAAACATGAAAAATCTTTCAGCGACTGCCTCACAACCTTTGTAAATTTTAAGCTATCTGAAGAACACTGTATTAGAGAAAATGTAGAAAGTATTTCACAATTAAAACAGCTTTTCTGAAGTGAATGCAAGTTGAGAATTTTGAGAAAAGTTAAAAAAACTTAAATCTTCTGTGCGTTTTTCACTAATGAGAACTACATGTTCAATTCCCCGTGCTGTGGGTCTGCCAAATACTTATCATGGGCTAGGGATGAGTTCAAATCCATTCTGTATCTTAATCCTGCCCCCAATCCAGATATTTGTACTGTCTTTTTTTCCTGTAAATTCTGCAGGCAGCCCAGACTTTTCCTTGGGGTCCCAGGGCTTGGCTGCACTTAGTCCACCTACATGCTTGATTTTCTGTGTCTCATTATTCCTGCTGCATTGCCAGCTATCATTTCTATTTTAAAAAAACACCGTATATATGACCCTGTGGCAAGAGTTCAGAAGTGCAGAGTTCATGAGGTATTGCCCTCTGAACAAGAACAATTATGTAGCTGCTGCTGTCTCTCTTTAGCAAAGCAGGACAGGCTGGGGTCCCTGAAGCAGAGAGTCAGAGATGAGCTTGGTGCAGACATTCCTGAAGGAAAGAGGTTGAGTTTTTCAATTTCCCAAACATCCTCTAATAATATATCAGTACTGAGGAGGAATAGCCTTTCTGAGCACTCAAGTCTCAGCTGGCCTTTGCTAGCCCAGAGTTTTGTGTGAATCTTAAGAGTTCAACCCAAGCTCTTGACTCCAGCCGATGGGAGCTCCAGGGTCCTGTTCCAGTTTCTAAGTGAGTAACAGTCCCTCAGCAGGAAGTCTGGCATTGTTCTCTCTGCTTTCCTTCCTGCCGTCATTCCCCCAAGAGAAAGGTCTGGATTTTTCCAAACTTTCTGCCTTTCTAGTTGCGTATCCGTGATAATGAGCAAAAGGACTTGACCCATCCATTATTGTTTCCTGTATATATCTACAATTCCAAGACAAAAGCCAGATCATGTTGTGCTGAGCACTGCACAAACATTAAGCACAGACTGCATTTTCACCTGGTATCTTAGGAATCCTCTGCCCTGCTGTCTGCTCTTTCCTTGTGAGCTGAGCAGCAGAAGGGAGCTAAAAGATTTGTTCGAAGATGTGGACACAGATGGTAAACCTGCCCTTTCAACCCATATGCCCTTGCTTTGAGAAGACATGGAGGGAGAGTGAGTCAGGAAACACAAAGAGAGGGGGCGATACTACTAGGTTTGGTTTGGGGTTTTTTATTTTTCTTATTTTGAAATATTGATTCATGGTGACTAGGTTTCAGAAACGTGTCTTTTGTTGGCCTCGAGTTTAATATTAAGAAAATATTAAAATATTAAGAAAATTTTTTGCACAAAAAGGGTTGTAAAGCATTGGAACAGAGTGCCCAGGGAAGTGGTGGAGTCACCATCCCTGGAAGTGTTCAGAAAACATGTGGATATGGTACTTAAGGACATGGTTGAATGGTGAACATGGTGCTTGTGTTAGGTTAACAGTTGCATTTGATGACCTTAAAGGTTTTTTCCAACCTTAATGATTCTATGATTCTATGATTTTGGTTAAAAAGCAAAGTGAAGAGTTCTCCTAACAACTAGGTGGTTGCATTACACAGCCAGTGCACAACCTATCAGTATGATAAAAAGTGACTTGAAAGGTGAGGGAATGCCATTAATCTGAGATTAAAGCCCGTGTAAGGCTCATTTCTTCACAAACTTGATATGGAGCTGTCTGTTTATTACAGATAATTTGTGTTTTATTAGTGTGCAAGAATAGGACTTAACTTGCCTTAGCTTCCTATCAGCTGAAATAACTGCTTAATCCTCTCTGTCTTTTCAGTGACCTTACCCCTCAAGTGTGTTTTAAAACTAAGGAGAGAAGGGTTGAGATTCCAGTCCCAGAGAGCTCCATCACAGTGACAATCAAAAGCCCTGGAACTGCTTTTGCCACCAAAGAATTTGTAATTCACCAGAAAGACATCTGTAAGTATCAGGTCGTATGTGTACCTAAGGCCTTTATACTATGTTTAACAACTCTTCAGATGTGTATATGCTTGCAGGTTTCTTTGGCAGCATTCCTGTATGTAGCATGTTGATATGCTGAGTCCATATGAGGCTACCATATATCATTGTTTTCTCTAACCTTTCAAGAGAAAGAATACTCCGCTTACCCCTAGTTCATAGCAAAAAAACCAAGGGCAGAATGTGAGGAGGAAAACAAAATACGTTACATCCCTCACTCTTTGCCCTTTTTTGTCCTACTTATAAATTAGGAAGCATTTGTAAACGAATTCCTAATCTACATGTATAAGTAAATTACACTTTTTCCCACTTCCTTCCGGGAAAAGAAGGAAGTTGTAAACAGAAGATGGCAGTGACACAATCTGCCATCCTTGCTCTAGTTTTTGCCTTCGGTTTGCTTGCTTACTCCTTCAGTGTAGTCAAATTCTAGTGTCAGTAACACTTCTTATCCATGGTTCTGTTTACAGTCAAGAGCAGCTTATGAACTTCAACAAAATGCAACTCAAAAATATTTGGTCAACACGATGAGTCGCTCGGGTTCATCATAGGTTATCATGGGCAGTTTGATTGTGCTGAACACTTTGCAAGCTCTCAGATTCTTGGTCAGGAAGTGGGATGTATCACACATATTTTTAAAATGTTTTTGCTTGCACCAGGCCCAACCTTGTATTACCAAGGTTCTTCCCTGTTTCTCAACCTCTTGCTTACCACCACACATTTACAGAAGAGATGCTTCTGTTTAATCTCCCTGTCCTGTCCCCTCTGTGATCTCATGCCCTTAGTACTTCTTGTAGCTTAAAATCACTTTCCCCATGATCTTCTTCAGAACCTCATGTGAGCTTCTTCCATCATGTGGTCTCCTTCCTTGCCACTCTCCCTTTTGTTGCAAGTCCTCACTTCCCTACTGGTCTCCAAAACATACTTCTTCTTCTGGGGATGTTTTTCCACCATCGTCCCTAGAAGTGTTCTCATGCGTACTTCAAAGACTGCCACCATGTTTCCTTTATCACTGTGGCATTGAAGGGAGGTTGAGAAAGATGGGATGTGTTCCCTACTATGCATTGTGAAGAGTCATATTCACAATCAGTTACTTGCCCATCTGCAAGCTGAGGTATTAAAAGAAAATGCTACCTGATGATTCACCAGCACCTGTGCTTTCCTGAGAACTCTCATGCTCAAGTAGCCACAGAGCCTTGTTCTAATTACAGAGGTTGAGTTACGTGTTTGTATGGCTACTAGCCAGTTCAGAGCAGAAAGATGTGGCTGTTAAAACACCTGTAGGGCTGGTGTTCCTGACAAATGACCTGAATATGGCTTCTTCCCCCTGCCTCTTTTTCAAGCCTTTGTTCCTGCCACTCCACACATTCTTAGTTTAACGCCTGACTTTCCAACTTCCACATTAAATCTGAAGTGGAGTGATAATGGATTGGTTTTCCCATATGGACTGGATGCCCTTTGGCAGATTCAGATACTTCGAAAAGAAGCAATGGAAGAAGTTACACAAGTAAGTCCCTTTCTTCCTTTATGAAAAATATATGTACAATTTCTGCCCTTGGTAATGTTCTGAGATGTCACTTGAAAAAAACTGAGAATGATGAAGATAGTAGAGCTTTGCAGGACCTGAGTGTAGTCATGCTTCTGGTAGGTAACTTCTTGTTAAATTTCAAAGCTATGGAAACACTGGCTACTGTACTGTTCATACTTAGTCACAGCAGTTTGTTTTTTTCCTGGTACAAGGATTTTATAATTCAAACTTACTTATGAATTTGGCAGATACTTTACACCATTGTCTCTATATCTCCAACAGTGTCTCCTGTCTTGGTCATCTTTGAATTCTCAGCTTGCTTTTTTCTTCTTTTGTAACAGGAGTTTTTCCAGGCCAGTTTGTAGCTCTGTACTATACATTTTAGTATTGGAGAAAAGATGAAATGTGCAGCCTGGGACTAATATTAGAAGAGTTTTATTTTGGAGAAGTTGGAACATTTCCCTGCCTGGGAGAAGCCCAGGATGCAGTGTATACCTCTTTACATGCATGGAAATCTTCCTGCTCTCCTCCAAATATCTGCCCTCTGGTATTTCTGGCTGACAGACTACCTAGCTAGTGGGCTATTTAGCAACTTAGGCTTTTGTCCAGGTAAATTAACAGCACAACTAAAAGTTAGGTAGAACACGCCAATAATTTATGAGGATTTTATGATTTACTTCACCTAATTTACCATTCTGTTGACACTTGGGAGATGGTATGTCATTTTTAGCAGGTGTTCATAAGCTCTATCTTGGTTGCTTTCTTGGTGCAAAAACTTTGCAGGTTACTTACTACTCAAAACTGACTCATGAAGACATCATTCTTTCTTGGAACTGGACATCAGATATGCCTTTGGAGTGTACTTCACACTATGTGAAGATTCGCTGTTACATTAATGCAACACAGTTTGTTGGCCCCAAGGATTGGAGTGACTGGAGCCCAGCAGAAGTGATCCCTGGTATGTTTGTTCCCTTGCTACCATGTGGACTTTTATTTCTTTATAAGAAATAAGCCAAAGTCAGAGGAAGGGCATTAGGCAGTGATGAGCTACTGCCTTTGAGACTGTTTTGATTAGAGAAAAAATACTATCACTAGTTACTGAAACCTAGCAAACATTTATTTGTGTGCATTGGAGTGCTCCTCGGTCACATTTTAGCTGATCACATCATGTTTATAGCAAATTGTTCATGCAAGGTTTCTTGGGGGTTTTTTTGTTTGTTTTATTCCTTCTCTGCTAGGAAAAGATACTGAGCCCGGTGGGAGTGGAGTGTTTCCTCTGGACACTGTGGTGGCAGTAGGTTCAGATGTGACATTTTGTTGTGTCCATGAAGAAGATCAGCGCATAACAAATATGACTTACGGATCAAAATCCTACACAATGATGCAACTGAGCAGTCGAAGCCATGCCATCAGAGTGCTAAATGCCAGTGCTTCTAATAGCAGCGGGACAAATGTAGTGTGCAGACTCGAAAATGGGATGGATGGATCTGTCGTGTTTGTTGGATGTATGTATCATGTTTACTAACCTTAGAAAAATCAAAATAAGTTTGAGACTCTTAGGGTTGTGCTAGGAAAAAAATACTGTTGTGGCTTTTTTTCTTCTTGGCCCTTGATTTTGAAGTTGAACTGGGGATTGTACGTGTTTGATTTCACTGTGGAAAGGCCAGCTCTTGGTGGAGACACCAAGTCTGGAATGATAAGGTATGGTGAAGAGGATGAGCCATTCAGGGCTTGCTTTAATTTTCAAATTCCATGTGGAATTCATGCTAAAGGGACCATTTCCTTGACACGACTTGTTTGGAGAATTCAAAGCAGTGGTGGGGCTGGCATGTTAGAAAATGTGACGCACAGCCGACAGCATTCCTGCATTGCTCAGCAGCTGAACTGATGCTCAGACTTTAAGAAAACTCTTGGCAGAGTTTCAGTGAAACACTTCCAGGTCAGAGCCTGGAGCTTGTGAACATGTTTGCATGTGATTTGCCAGATTACCCACCCACTTAGAATTCTCGAGTCAAGTGTTAGTCAGATGGGGCTGATAATAATTATCCATCTACTTTATTGTAATTTTCTTTAAAGCATATTACTTCTGTGATTGGGGTGTAACTATTGCCATGTATTTTTGAAGCACGCAATCTAGGCCCAGCAAAACAAAAGAGCCATGCTTTCAGGAAGCCAGTGACCCAAATGTCACACTAGGATGGCAAAACATCAGCTAACTGATTTGGTTTCCTTTCATGCTACAGATGCTCCTGATATTCCCCAAAACCTCAGCTGTGAAACATCCAACTTTCTGATAATAAAATGCACCTGGAAACCAGGCAGGCCCAGTGGACTATATGGAGAACGAAAAACAAAGTACAGTTTGTTTGAAAGGTAAAATTAATCAGCACTAAAAGGAGTAAAAGGGTACAACTGGAATACCTCCATTGCTGCCTGGGACTTACTGCATTATACCTATTTAAATGTGATTGCTTGGAGCCTAAAATACTTTCCAAGAGTTTCTGGGAGCTGTACCTAAACTAAACTTGGAAAACCCTTATGTAGCCCTGCAAAATTCCAATGGGAATTAAGGATGACTTTTCACAAAGGTTTATACCATTATGAACTCACAGTTAGATAAAGGCCTTAGTGTCTCAGGTTGCTGCCAACATGTGGACAAGGCCAATATGAAAAAGGGAGATAGGAGGAGTCAATCACTAATTTTAAATTTTTTTTAATATGAAACCTGGGTCAGATTATGTCAGACATTTATGGAACTTCTGCTAAGCAGGATGACAGAAGTTCACTGAGAAACAATTGTAAGGCAGGTCGTAGGGCCTTTCCCAAATGCCACTAGGGAAAATAGCAGTTGGCCTCCATCCATTCTCCTCTCAGCATTAAGAATTAGAGCAAGCAAAGTAAATGTTACCCATAAAACATCGAAAGGGACAAATACTGGTTTCACCCACAGAAAGCAGTCATGTTGTGTCCTACTACATTGTCTTACACCATGTAAAGCCTTGCAAAAGAAGAAATGTTGTTTGGAATAGCACGTGCAAAGTGCAAATCACCTCCTGGTGGTTGTGATTAGAAGTTAGTGAGGAGCTAACAAAATTCCCATGGTGAGGAGGCTCCTGTGTCATTCCAAAGGAGCAGTCAGGGAAAGAAGCCAGGAGAGGCCTGAGTCACACAAAATGATGAGAAATGGAGTCTCATGGTTGCTTTAGAAGCATGCTGGAGGCAATGACGTTTGAGTTACAGTCAGAGATGTCATCTAGAGTGCCAGTGCTAAAAAAGCCACTGGGTAGGGTGCAAAGAGATGGACAAAACAGAGCAGGTATTCAGAAGAAAGGAGCTTCAGTCACTGCCTATATTCATCTTATAAGGAAGGATGTTGTCCAATCTTGTTTTGCTCAGCCCAAAGCTGTGAGATTAATGTCATGCATTTCAGGATAAATACTCCCATCCTTGTTCTCAGCCCACACTGAACTATTGAAACAGAGAGTGTGGCGTGGAGGGAGATCAGAGCTCAGCTAGAACACGATAAAAATGCCCAAGGGAACAAGTTAGTTAAACTTGTGCTGCTTGAATGAGAGGCTTACACAGATTGTAATTAAAGCAAATATATGTACATGCATCCAGATACACAATTTAGATTTTATGCCTAAAGATGCACCACTGTTCTTGTCTGTTATCAGACTGCCTGTCCTACTCTTGGTTAAAAGACAACTGGGACTAGTGCATGTATTCCAGGTAACAAACCTTAGTTCAGATTTGACAGGGCTTTTAGAAAGACAATGTGTGTAGCATTTCACTAGTTCAGAAAGCAATTAAGAAAATTCTTTAAAAGTAAGTGTATGCTGATCTGAACAAAGATACTTTAAATCAGAATCTGAGTTGTGACTTGTGAGGTGGTTTTACAGGACCTACCTGTTTTCCTGGCTTTTGAGAAGTGAGAGAGTGGAAATGTTATGCTAGTGGAAGAGGAGAGTTTCACATGAGAACAGGGCAAGTCATGACTGATGTCACTTTAACCTGCTTTGTGGTGTTAGATATGCCTCTGCAATCAAATCATTCTGTAAGCCATGTGAACTGAACCCATTGTTCTGTACCATGTTTTCGGTCTAGATTTCTGACTGTTGCTAGGAATTAACTTACTCAAAGATTAAGCTTTTCCCTCCTCTCTTTACTTTGTAGAATATCTAGTAAAAATGTTTCATGCGAAGTCAATGAAATGAACAGAGACCGTGTCTGTGGCTTTCCAGTACTGCCTGATCAAAAAACCTATGATTTCGTATTAGATGTCTCCAATCCTATTGGGCAAGCACAGTCATCTCTTTTGGTTGATATAACTCAAAGAGGTAAGACTAATGACTTAAAAAGGGAAAAAGAATTAAAATTGGGGTGAACTGTAAATGACCCTGTATTTCAGTGTCTGCTTATAGGACAAAATATCACACAGTTTAACAGCAGCAGGATTTGGAGCATAAAAGAAATAGCTTGAAAAGACAGAAGGTAATATCAGGACTATTGCATGCTGTTGGTAATAGCCGTGGTAATCTGCTGTCATGGTTTGGAGAAAGGAGTACTTTTCTCTTTAGATCTTCAGTTTAAAAAAGGAAAGGGAGATGACCACCTTTCTAGCATTGCCAACCTTTTCTCCTCCACAACGACAGCTGAGGCTACAGGGATTCCTATTGGTTGCAGTATTCTGCTGTTCTCCAAAAAACTGAATTTAAGCATGAGGATAGTGCATTTTTTTTGGTCCAAATCCCAGTTCAACTAGCCTGAGATTAGAATTGTCAGAGTAAATTGGCAGAGTTGAGAGAAACATAATTTGTTTCTGTTGATTATAAACTGGGCTGTTTCACACTCAAGTGATATGCTGCTATTTCCTATTTGTTTCCTTTTCTTTCTTTCCCACACTGTCCACTTAATTCCTGAAGCAGACTACGTATTTCCTTAAGGGTAACTGGACCAATTCCAACAGTAGATATTTTTTTCTCTAATAGCAGTGAATATTAGTGCTGAATATTTTTGAAAAATTCTGTGAAGGGAGTTTTGGGGTGTAGTCATTTAGGAATCCTCCTCTATCCTAGTCTGCAGATTTTAAGTCCTGACTTGAAAAGTTCACAGAAGTTGAAAAAGTTGAGTAAATTTCATCCACCACTGTGGTCATCTGAAATAGCTGATGTTTCACTTTTTTGATAAAATCAGTAAGAGGGAAAATGTTTTTCTGTGTCTCAACTCTTTATTACATGTTCCAGTATAGCCAGTCTTAAGTAAATCTGTTTCCATGTTTGATAGCTGAGAAGAGAGTCAGGAATGGGACTGCTTGCAGGTGCCTTCCCAGCACCAGTTTTCCCAGTTGCTGATTGAAACACTTATCCTTCTATTCTCTCTGATCTTCTAAATTAAGATTTTTCTGAACTAAAATAAGTGGGTTTTTTTCTTATAACTGAAGGCTTTTTCTTTCCTTTTTAAGTTCATCCAAAAACCCCAGAAAAGTTAACTGTTATTGGAAACAACTCTACAAGCATCCAACTGCGTTGGTTTATAAATGGCAGCTTTGCTGGGATCAGGCTTCTGTGTCAAATTGAAATTATCAGTGGTCACTCTGAGAAAAAACTGGTAAGTGTTGCTTTTAAAAGATCAGCATCCAAAAAATTGTCTTTTTCACTGAACTAATCACATTTCAAATTCTTTTCTCACTAAGAGCTTCATTCTGATGATCTTATTAAATCATCAATGTAGTAATGAGTAGAAGTTCATTTACTAAAATCAAAAAACTTCCTGCTCATCTCTGTTGTTGCCTATTTTGGGTGATTTTGGTTTGTTGGTTGGTAGGTTGGTTGGCTGGTGGTTTTTTATTTTGAACACTAGAGAAAAGTCAAATTGCACACCATGTTATTTGGTACTTGAAAGGGGTGCATAGTGCTTTGTGCTGACCTCTTAGGAAACAGTCCTTGTGCTTTGTCCTTCCTGGTGCAAGCTGTATTAACACACTCTAGTTCCAGGATGCATTGCTGCCCTGCAGACTTCCACAGTGGCTGTTTCAGATCTTGCAGTCTGCAGCTGAATTTCTCCCTTTATTTTTTCCCCTCAGAGAACAGTTCATTTGTTTGCTGTCAGCAGTTGACATGCATGTGGCCGTAATGGGCAGCTGCTAAACCTTTCATATCTCAGTGATGTAGAGACAGGATAGGGAAGGATTCTCCCATGTGATGTATCAGTAGGTAAACTCCAGTGATACATCCTCTGCAGCAGGACAGAAGGTGATATTTCCGGGTGGGGTTCAGATTTTCAGCCATTCACGCTTCCAGCTGCTGCCTGGTGCTCTGCATCACGGACTGGAGCTGCATATTTACTCTGCAGACTGTCAGAGGAGCTTAGGATACTAATTTAGACACCAGCATCAGATACTGGGTGTAGGTAGTGTGAATATATCCTCTTCTGTATTGCCTGGCTTAGCATGGGGTGACTTGTCCCACTGAGGAAGCCTAATGAGAACTGCATTTCAGTTGGCCTGAGATTTACCCCCAGTTTCTTTGTGTGTACATTTCAAGTAGGCACATAGTGAATTCTTAGGTCTTGGTGCACAGAGCCTGAATTTTTAATTTGAGCACATTAACCTCAGAGGCTTCTTTTTGAAATGCTTGTTTGATTTTTAGCAGTATTCTATTACCCTTTGCATTTAGTTGCCAGCTGGGCACAGCTGTTGAGCACAGCCTTGAATAATGTAAATCGAGCCACAGAAATGATGCAGCTAAGATTGAAGATAATCATTATGTACATGCCTCCAAAATAATAGGGTGCGTGCTCTGTAAGAGTATTTTTAAAATACTTTCAAAGCACTTAATGAGTATGGAAGCCTTAAGCTTTCTTATTTTCTCTGTAATTACATGTGTCAAGTAATACCAGAGATTAAATACTACAAAAGGAACTCAGATATTTTTGGAGTACGCAGCTCTAAACCTGGGGCATGCACTCGTTTGTGAACCCTGCTGCTGGATCAATCATCTAGGGTAGTGGGAGAGGGTCAGGACTTACGCTTCCGCAGCAGTTTGATTCCCTGTACCTGTATCAAAGCCTGCAGCCGCAGATATTTTGTATGCAGCAAACAGCTTGGCAGAAGCTTTTATTGCTTTGTTATATGGTCGCTGGTTGCTTAACAAAAAACTCCAGGAGTTCTCTGTCACAAAAGTAGCTGTGAAATTGTTATGGAGTTTTACATGGCATTTTGAGGATGTTTTCAGAAGCATTTCCATCCATATGAGAGATTGTTGGCTTTTCTAGTATTTTTCAAGTTGTCATTTGACTTTAGAAATGCACAATTGGTTGCATCTTAAAGTCACTTGGAGCCCAGTTTTTGGCAGCTGTGATGCACATGTGTTATAATTAGATTCAGTAAAAAAATATTCCCAGGCTTAGGGTTTCTTTAAGTAATTGCGAAACAGAAATGCTATGTAGAATCTTGCCACTTTAAGAATAATAAGAGAGACTAGTCCTGTCAAAGGAGCTGTGAACTGAGATCACCTGGATAAGAACTGGGTACCATCTTTTGAAGGAAAAATGAAGGAAGCAGACTGCATGGTAAATATCTTGCTCAAATAGACTGTCTTTAGTATACTTCTGTGCATGTCTGGTAGGACTGTCCCCACAGTCTGATGTCCTTGTGCTCAGTGGAAGTGCAGGTTCTGAATACCAGAGGTGAAATCCTGGCCTGCCCCATGTGAGCAGCTTTGCTGCATATGGGAGAGAGGGGGACTGAATGGGATAGACAGGAAGTAACCACCTGCTGCTTTGTGCAGAGCTCAACCTGTTGAAGGCTCTTCAGTGTTGCATCTCCTTTTCACACTTTATATCATCTCAAAGGTGCTGCCTACTGTCATGCTTCAATTTCTTTCTATACAGGACTTTATTTTGGTGCATCTCTGAAGTTTTTTTCATTGGCTAGGGTGACTGCATAGGAAATATTTTTATTTTTCACTATTTTCTTCATAGGGCTTGACTGTAGCTTTGACGCTGTCAGTATTCTTGGGGGAAAAAAACCCCCACCTTGTTAGGTGTTGACTAGCAGCGTAATCAAGGGGGAAAAAATGCATGTATCATGTCTATTTCTGTAAATTTTTAACAGCAAAATGTCTCCATGACTGGTGGGAAATCCTCAAGTTACACAGCTCAGCTGAATGAGTTGCACCCAAACACCAATTACCAGTTCAGGGTGCGCTGCTCAGCTGCTGACCACTTCTGGAGGTGGAGTGACTGGAGCAGGGGAGTGGACCAGACAACATCAGAAGCCCGTAAGTTCATCTATCTCTTGATGACAAAATGTTGAATTTGTGAAGACATATATTTTAAAATTAGTCATCTAAAAAAACCTAACTTTTTAATAGATGGTAAATTGTCTACTATGCAACTGGAGAAAAAAACTACCACTCTTATTTTTTTATTTAGCTCCTTCAAGAGGACCAGATATCTGGCGAGAGAGAAGTCCTTCTGGAGAAAGCCTAAAAGTCTTCTGGAAGGTAGATAGGGGATTTAAAAGAATATGTAATGTAATTGTACAAAAAGCTATTTACTTACACTTTTATAAATTAATGAAGTTTATAGTCAATAAACCAGGCTGCTTTTCTAAACTTCCATAGAACCATACGTTGAGACAGTATTTTTCCCCAAATGGGAATGTTATTAAAGTTTTATAATTTAAACATTGCATTGAGAAGCATTTCATATGAAGAATTAAATTTTTATACATCTCAGTTGGAAATCAAAAACTTAGAAACTTACATGTCAATTCTCAAAGTCACACTTGAGTAACTTTTTTGCCTTGTGCAGTCATCAGACTAGATCAGGAACAGTAAATTTGTATTATCCTATATATTCTTCTGTATATTGCATTTTGATTTTAATGCGCTCTTTGTCTGTTCATAGCCCTTATCCCTTTCTGAAGCCAATGGAAAAATAGTGTCTCATGAAGTGTCCTGCTTCCTGCTAGAGACACTACTGGAGCATAAAGTAGTCACTGAACCCTCAAACAGTACCGAGATAAAACTTGGAAAAAGTGATTGTATAATTAGTGTTGTAGCCAAAAACCATGCAGGCTCATCTCCCCCCTCAAGGATAACAAGCGTGGAACTTCCAAGTGGTGAGTGCTCCCAGTTGAGAGTTAAACACCTTCAGAGCTTGGGGAATACTGGGGAGAGTGAGTTTATTGAAAAATAATGCTTTGTTTGTTTGTGTTAATTTCCCCACACAAATCTGCTGGGCAGGGAAAAAAATGCTGCTTTGCTTTTCGTGTGGTGTCTCACCAATTAATTGTGCTCTTTACATAAAAGAAACATGATTGCTTGAAGTCTTTGCAGCTGTTTGCACATTTCTGGACACCTCTCAGGAACAAGAAGAATGAGGCTTCAAAAGCATTGGTCTGGACCCCTGATATTTAGGGAGCTCAGTTTGTTTCTGTGTGTTCTTGTTGAGACACTGAGAAGTGTTACATGCTAAAGAGATTCAGAAGTTTTGGAGGTGTTGTGTGGCTTTTTAAGGCGAGAATTGTCAGTTCAATGCCTGTGAGCTCTGCAGGAGAATATTAATTGGACTGGTTGGTAAAGTGTTGGCATCCTTGTGCTAGGGAGCTAGTATTTGAAAAGGATGTAGGGCTTTAGCTTCCCAATTAAAACACTGCCACTCTTGCTGAGGGTTTTGTCAAGGAAAGTAGCTGAGCCAGATAATGATTTTCTGCTCCTGAGACTGAGCTTGGAGAGTAGATAATACTGTGAAGTGGTTATTGAGAGTCCACACTTCCCTTCACGCCAGAAAGTGTAATCTCACAAAGCACAAACCTTTAGCTCCAGATCTGGCTGATGCTCTGCAGGGAGGACAGATTTACACAGCAAGGCCCCTCTCTGGTTGTTTGCCAGGAGCATTCATGGTTCTGCTTCTCCTTGCCCATGTGGAGAACAGGTGTCACAGTTGCTTGTGTGGCAGCTCAGGTTCTGATAAGACATGGCCATCTCTCATAGGAAGAAATGTGTTTTGGCTGAGATCCACAGTGAGATGAAAAAACAAGTTTGTTACTATGTGAAGGAAAACCATTGTACATAATGTTTATTGTGCTTCTACAAAACAAAGATTCCCAGAATGGGTCAGGTTGGAAGGGTGCACAGTGAGTTTTCTGATCCAACCTCCCCACTCAAAGAGGGTCATCCCAGAGCACACAGCGGAGGATTGTGTCCAGATAGTGCTTGGGTATCTCCACTTAGGGCGACTCCACAGCCTCTCTAAGCCAGTTCCAGTGCTTGGTCACAGCACAGTAAAGAAGTTCTTCCTCATGTTCAGGTGGAACTTCCTGTGCATCACTTACTGCCCATTGCCTCTTGTTGTATTGCCCAGCACCACTGAGCAGAGCCTGGTCCCTCCTCTGACCCCTCCTTGCAGACACTGACAGACATTGAGGAGGTCCCCTCTCAGTCACCTCTTCTTCAGACTCAGCCTTTCCTCATAAGAGAGATGCTCCAGTCCCATAAGCATCTTTGTTGCCCTCCCCTGGACCCACTCCAGGAGCTCCATGTCTCCCTTGTTCTGAGGAGCTCAGAATTGGGCATAGCACCAATGGTAATGCCTTGTAGTATATTCTTAGTCTGCCCGTTGGAGGGAAAAGTAATTGTATGGGACAGTTGATTTGAAATGCTTTTATAGCTCTCCTTCAGCAGAGAAAGAATGAGGCTCTGGAAGTCAAAGAAGTCTCTGTAATAGGTTTGTGATGTGGGATAGCTGATGGCAGCTAGAGCTTTGCATTCATTTATAGGTTTCTCTCAGATGTCTGAGGTTCCCTTTGGTGTTACCCAACTTGTACTCTTAAAGATTTGCTCCTGAGTTGGTATAGGAATTGAGTCACTGACTGGAGTCATAGAAGATGATTCATTCAAAGAACTGGATGACATTTTTGCCCAGACATCTTTTCTGGCTGCTTCCTGTGTGCAGTCTGTAAGTGCTTTTAATGTCTATAAGAAAGCAGAGGATCTGAAGCTGGAGATCTGCTGAGGTTTTCTGAAAACTGAAAACACAAACAAAGGATACTGTGTCATAATTAATTTGTCACTATCTCTGAAAAGTGCTCTGTAGAGAGTTGGGGCATATAATCTGTCTGATCCAGGCTTCCTTACCACAGTAGTGCTCTAGTGCTAGTAGTTATTTGTTCTTCTAGTCTAGGTGGCGACTATAAATACACCAAAATGAGCAGTACTGCCCATGGTGAATTTCTAGTCATCTAGCTCAGGAAATAAGATGGAGTGTGGTGTATTTAAGTATTTTTTAGACAGTATGTGCTTACTGTCAGTAAAAGCTCTTTTCTGTAATTAGGAAAATTAAGGTCTGCTAATTAGAAATATGGTCTTTTCTGGCATCATAGAAATGTAGTTTCACTGGATGCATAGTAGTTTTTCTGGGGAAAGTATCAAAACCATTGTGGAGTTGGTTTGCTTTTTTTATTCAGTTGTCTTTTTCTTGCCATGAGCAAGCTACAAAAGGATTGTACATTTAACTGTATGTTAAGATTATTTAGAAATAGGCAGTCCTTCGACATTCACAGCACATCTGTGAGAGTAAAGTTTTCATAGCACTAATTCTTAAAAACAGTCCTTGCCCTTCAGCCTTCCATAGTTTATGGCTTTAATAAAATGAAATAATAGACTCAATGGGGAGCATAAATGAGAACACTGAAAAAGGAAAACTGAAACCCTGAGATTGTTTTTGCAGATCTGTCATGGGGCCACTGCTTTTGTGGTGGCCTTTGGAAACCATCCCTTAGCTCTGCGGGGTCCCATCTGATGGACAGCCATGGAGGGCAGCTGCAGGAATCGGAAGCTGTTCCCAGATCCAATCACTTCAAGGGCAGCCAAACATTTGATAATCAGAAACAAGGAAAACAGACTAAAGGCAGAGATTTTTTTTTCCTTCTTTCTTGTATAATTTACCCTTGGTAGACTGAAGCCTCCATAAAGTTCACCAGGGACATGATTATTGCTGTTGATTCTTCATGAAAAATGGTTGTCTGTGGTTGGGCGAGTGACAGCAAGACATTTTGAAGGAAACACAAAGCAAATCATTTGATGAAATGACAGCAGGAATTTATAGCTGGAGGCTCCTGCCAAATTGGTGTCAATTCATATTTGAACCTGACATCTGCTGTAAATCCTTACCTTGAAAAAGTGCTTTTTAAGCCAGTCCTGAGCTGCTGCATTTCTCGTCATCATACTTAAGGCTGGCTGAGGGATTTGCTGCAGGCTGTGTCTGAGTCTGAGCACTCCAGAAAGCTCAGCTGAGTGCACTGCTTCGAATTTCACAGTTCACGCTCACCTCTCATTCTTAGAAATGACAGCTGTTTATAAAGCCATTGTGCTCTGTCTGGAAGGCTTTCTTTCATCTTGGGCTATAGATAAGTGTCTGGTCTTTGATGGATTTTTGTGTCATCTTTGTTGCAGACAATGTCACAACAGATCAGGCCGTGGCAATGGGGAATGGAATTAATATTTCTTGGGATTCTTACCCAGACATGACCTGTGGCTACACAGTAAAATGGTGTCGTTCATCTGGGTCTGAACCATGTATTGTGGACTGGCAGAAATTTCCTTCAAATACAACAAATGCAGTGATAAAATCTGGTAAGTCAAAAATAATTTCTTGTGACTTTCTGGTTGAGACCCTGAGCAGCAAGTGGAGTAAGAGCAGCGCAAAGCTATAGGTTGCAGATTGATTGCTGTGTACTTGTGTAAATAAATGAAATTCTTCTTGGTACTGTGTTTATTTTAATTTCTTACACAGTCTTGCCAAATCCAAGTATCATCTTGACTTAACTTCTATCATCCTGTGTTTATTAACTGTTTTGAAATAACCTCTTCTAGCTGTACCCCACAATTTCCTAACTCAGCCTAATGCGTAATGTTTAATCTAGAGTTTGGGGTTTTATTTGGATTCTAAGCATAAACAGTGCTGCTCAGGATGGTAGAAGACTAATCCGTTGTTTTTACATCAGGCAGATACTTTTAAGTGTGACCTCCATGTGTTGGCTTGCTGTCAGCTATTGAAATTTCCTGGAACAGGGCACATTCCAGGTCTCTAGATGCTGGTGGGCAGATCAGGGAAATGAAACTCAGCTGTGGTGGGACTAGTAGCAGCAGAAGAGAAAAGAGAGTAAAGATTTAGGATTTTTTTCTCTGCTGTCTATGAGGCTATATATTTGCTTTTTAGAAGAATTTAGTATTAAAGTCTCCATTCACGAAAACAACTTGGAGCTGTGTACATAGGAAAGTTGAGGGGGAGTGGGACCTGGGAGGGTGGGGGCAATATGTTTTTCTGTCTGTAATTACAATGCTGTGTCCATGTTGTTTTCGTTTGTGCTAGCTAGAGATTGCTTTTTTCAAGCAGACAATACTGTGTCTGTCCAATGATGCACTGCTTTACTCCTGAGCTCTTCCCTGGGATGGTTCTTGCAGAATGTGACTCTTGTGTGCGTTATCCAGCTGCTAGGGCTGGCTCAAGCTGGGAAATCCACCTCTGCTCTTAGTCTTTCTAGGAGAATCTCTCAGGCTGGACTTGAACTCTTGCAAAACCCATTTGACTTCTGTATAGTTTCACAGGGGCATCTTGTTTAGAAAAAGTCTTGAAAGTAGTGTACAGCCCTGACTTGAGAAAATCCTAGAAAGTGGTATTTACACATTATAGGATCAAACCCCTATGTTTCCATCAAAGACATGAGAAGCATAAATTTGATGACTATCTGTGTTTTGTAAAGTCAGTTCAGGACTGAAGTTCATTGCTAAGTTGCTTCACTGTAACTTTTGAGAGTTTTCTGCATACCTTTTTTGCTCCAGTAAGCCTGGTTATTTCAAAATACATTTGTATTTCTGAGGAGGCAGGATCTACATGGCTGCTGTGGGAGGAAAGGAAGGGGATTATTTCTGGTAACTTCAGTTTGTGTTTTCCCCATGTAAAGGGCAATTTATGCAATTTGAGTAGCTTGTTTTGAATCCTTTTTGTTTAGTACTAAACTTTCTCTGGAAGCTAGATTTGGTTACTGCTTCTAAACCACATCTGATGGCACAGCTTTTGTAGGAATTAGAAGTACGGATGGTATTTATACGATTATACTTTGAAATTTTTTAATACATATTTATATGTCTGCATCACGTGAAATCTAAAAGTGTCATTCTTCAGAAGTGAAATGTTGTTACAGCAATTTTCTCTTGCAGCTCTGTTCAAACCTGGCGTGAGATACAACTTTTCACTGTATGGCTGCAAATCCACTGGATATCAGTTGTTGAAAAACATAACTGGGTATATGAAAGAGCTGCGTAAGTGCACTTTTATCACTCAGGATCTCTGCAAAGTGAACTTAGTCTGTGTCTATTTTTAGTTCAGTGTTGGCAGAAGAAGACTGAGACCAGAATCCCAATGCAGTACTACTGACTTCTGTTTGTTCTCAGTCTATAACTGTGATACATTTCTCCAGCCACTTCCAGTTCCAAGCGTATGCAATAACCCTGTATTCTCCAGCTTGTGTGGTGGCACAGTGTCACGGCAATTTACAGCTGTAACTTGAACCACATGGCTGTGGTCCCTTCTACAGGACAGAAGGCAACTTTTTTGATTCATCAAATCAAAGTAAACTTCCAAGCACATTTGGTACAGCTCAGCAAATAAAAAAGTATCCATGATATTTCTGTTTGAAAGCACTTCTTAAATCTCAACTAGATTGTAGAGCACAAACCACCTTGAGAATTGCACTTGTATTCTGTCCCACACCAGCCCTGTCTGGGTAACTGGGGTTTGACCCAGTGCTGAGCTTTGCTGGCCTGAATATGCATTAGTGTCTGAATGCTTTCTGTTCCCAGGTGTCTGAACATGACTTTACTCTTTAACACCACAGCTGTATTGTATTGTATTGTAACTACAGCACCCATTTCACTTTGAAGTTCAATGTGTTTTCTGCTAAAATAGTTTGCTTGGAAAACTGATCTGCTGACATAATCTGAGTCCTTGGAAATGATGTTGTTTATTTCATCGCTAAGGTTGAAGGTGAGGTTAAGGCAATTTTACCAGAAACTCAATTTTCAGCCATTTGAATATCTGAACAGTTTATCTGAACAGAATTCTGAACAGTTTCCCAGAAGAGTTTTTCATATGTGTTATGAACAGATCAGACAGAAGCTTTCAAGATACAAAGACTTTGAGGGACTAAAAATGCATTGAATGTGCAGAAGAAACTTATGAGGAACTGAGAAATGCACAAGAGCATAGATTTATCCTAAAACTTCAGATTTGCCTTTGGACAGATAATCATCAGGAGAAAAATGGATGCATTCTTAAACATGAATTCAGCCCTGCTGGATCAAAGCCAAATGTCAGACTTAGTCCTGGTGCACATGACCTTAAGCATTATCTGCTCTAGCACTTTCAGTAGGCTTCAGGTATTGGAAAAAGGACTTGTAAAAACTGCTAAGAGTAGTTCTTTTAAGCTGAGATAGAATTCCATGGTAGGAATGTAGAGTTTGTTTAGTTTTAAGACAAGCTATGAAGTCACAGAGTTAAAGCCTTTAAAAGCTAATTTGTATCCTCTGAATGTTTATACAATCTTTTGGGGTTTGTTGCAGGAAGAAGGGTATTTACACGTACGGGTCTGTAAGAAGGCTGACCAAAGAGAAATTTTTCTTTTAGCACCCCTTAGCAGATAATACTGCAGTAATTAATAAGTCCAACATAGCTGTATTTTTGTAGTATCTCCTGCTAAATCTTTCACATATACTTTACAGTGAGGAGTCCTGAGGAAAAGGTTGGAAAATGCTAGTCCCAAAACAAAAGTGATGAAATACCTACATGGTTTCGGCATTTAATGATAAGGTAATTTCTTACTAGTTTCTTCCTTCATAATTCTCCCTACAGCTCCAAAAACTGCACCAAATTTTATTGTTGAAGAAACTTCTTCAGATTCTATATTGGTAAAATGGGAAGACATTCCTGTTGAAGAATGCCGAGGCTTTTTAAAAGGATATCTTCTTTCCTTTGCAAAAGGTGAAAAAGATGCTTTAAAGCCCAGACTTTCAGAATCAGGTAAATTAATTGTATAGATTGCAACTTCCTTACTTACATATTTCTTTTTTGTTTTTTAGTAGTTTAATTTCACTTTAATAAAAAAGAGTCTTTAATAATAATTCAGTTGCATTACTCACTGTTATAATTGGCCCCTGATATGTGACAAAGGCATTTAAAATAATCAGCTCCTTGTGTAGTTAGAGCGCAGTTGTTTTTTAATATAAAGCAAAAGTTGGAGAAAACGTTGTCTCACTGGGGCCATAAAGTAATGCAGTGACTAAGTGGCAATGTGTCATGCTGTCGCCTGCTCAGATAGCCTGGGCAGATGAGGCAGGGAGGTTACATGGCTATATTTAATAGGGTATATTCTTCCAGTGCCTGTCCTGTCAGGAGTGAAGGCTGACGCACATTCATAAGAGGATGAGCAGGGGGGTAAGGAAATGAAGTCAATCTGCAGCAGCAGCACCACACTCCTGTGCTGTTCGGTGCTGTGTAAGCAAGCAGCATTGCTAGGGTTCTTTATTTCAGTTTTCCTTTCATGGACTGTTCTTCAGGTTTCATATGCTCACTTCATGAAAGTTTTGCAAAAGCTGAGGTTGTCTTTTTGAATCCTTTCTTACAAAGTTATGCTTTTCTTACTGCTTCCAAACAAACAGGGAATCCAGAACTTAAAGTTAACAATATCACTGACTTAACAAAGAAGTCTATGAAAATACTTGATCTTCAAGGCAAAACAAGTTACCAGCTGGAACTACAAGCCTACACAGCTGGTGGGTTGAGCCCTCCAAACAGCCTCTATGTGGTGACAAAGGAGGACTGTAAGTTGATTTTCCCTGTTCCCTGTCTTTAGCACAGGGGCTGTACAATATGTATAAAGCTGAGCTTATTTTGTTGGTTTGTGGGCTTTTTTCTCGTCCTGTAGGTAGTTTGGGCCTACAGTCTAATTTTTTCCTTTATTTAGCTGGTTATTTATAAATACAAAAACTGGTACGTTTCAGAGTGAGGGAAAGATCCTTTCCTATTACAGCTACTTTGTAGTTCATGGTAATGTATGAAGAAAAATAACTTCTAACCTACTACTAAATATAGTGGAGTCTGAGCTTAGTTTTCTCAAACAGCCAGTTGTTTTTGTCAGGGTTCCCATAATGAATATCTGCTAACACATGGTGGGAAGAAGGACATTGTGGAAATATTTATCAGTTTCAGAATTGTAAACAGATGCCTCTCTACTTTGAATTCAGTTTTATTGATCCCCTGACAGAAGCAAACACAGACAACTACAAAAAAAAAAAGATATTGACTTTGGGGAATGAGAGAAAAAAGTATTTCCTGTGAAGTACTAAACACTGGGGTGCAACTAAATACATGAAAAATCAAACTTGAGGCATTTAATATCAATGGAAGAAGGCACTGGGGATGTATTGGAGCTAAAACGCAGGGGTTGGAAGCATTGTAAAACATATAAAAGACAATGATGTTTGTGCAATGAGTTGTTGGCCTAGAAGAGTCATTACCAGAAACTTGGCCAGCTCAGGTAGCGTGAAAGTGCAATTCCAGAGCTTAGTGAGAATAGAATCACAGTAGCAACAAGTCTTGAGCTGCACATGAAACCTTCTGCAATTAAGCAGTCAGAGAGAAATATCTGCTGATTCCTGTAGTTATCACTGAATCTGTTTATGGATGAACTTTGCCCATCCAGCAAAGGGGAAGGGTAATGGTGTAGGTCACTGTTTGCAGTCCACTGCACTAGGTGAGTGTAATGGGATGGCCTTTAATTGGTGGGAATGTTAGAAAAGGCATAAAATTTGCTGGTAACATTGGATATATATTTACTGTCTTTTCTTTTCTTTTATCCCCCAGCTGTAGGATTAATCATTGCAATTCTCATCCCCGTGGCAGTGGTGGTGCTGCTTGGAGTGTTGGCCAGCATCTTCTGCTACCGAAAGAGGGAATGGTAAATGCCTGCCTCAGGTTTTCATCTTTTCCTGGAAGTTTTTGCTTTAGTGCTAGGGTTTTCCATTATTTTAATTACTCCTTTGTTTCTCTAACTACCCAAAGATGTTAGTGGGCTTTGTGTAAAGGTGGGTGGCAAAAACACATTGTAGAAGGTGAGGGAGAAACTGAGTTGGAGAGAGGTCAGAGGGAGGAATGCAAAAAGTTTTTGCAGGAGCCTGTCTCCCAGTGAGCACCATTTATAAATAGTTCCCAAGTGGAAATAAGCTGGTGACAAACTGTAATTTGTGTGCCCTCTACAAACAAAGGTAGACATACCATCTTCAACTTTTAGTAAATGTGGAGTATTAAATTCCCCACTTAAAAAAAAAAAAGGTTGCTGTTTTTTCCTTTATACTCAGTGAAACTTCAACACACTAAATCTTTGCACCAGATGTCTTCAGTATTCTGAATTAAAGGGAGATGTCCTGACTCCTTTTGTGTATTCACAATCTGTTTCAGGCCTAGCTATCTTTATAATAGTTTATTCTTTCATCTTTAAAGGATTAAAGAAACATTTTATCCAGAAATCCCGAATCCTGAGAACAGTAAGGCACTGCAGTTTCAGAGGAACATCTGTGAGGTAACCCTTTTTTTAAATCTAGTATTTTAAGCTTCTGAAAGATAAAACAAGTTAAAGAATTCTTTTGCAAACTTACTCTTGACTCATTTGTTCCAATTGTAGAAAAAACTCTGTGGAAGGGGGAAACAAGCCAATTTACTGAGTAACTCCTGTCAGGTGCTATCTAGAGCTTTGTTGTTAATGCAGTTACTTGCAATGTTTGATCTAGGAAAGGACTGCTTTGTCAAAGTGTTAGAAGCAGAAAGTATGGAGGTGTGTATATGCTACATGAGCCAGAAAATTATTAACACTTTCTTTTTTTTTTATGTATTGGTATTAATGGCTGTGGGATGAGTAATTTGGGCAAGTTGTTGCTTTCAGATTTTCCAGATCTTTTAGCTTAGTGTCTCCCCCTTCTCCTTTTTCTCATTTCAGGGGAATAAGACACTTAAAACACTGGAAATGAACCCATGCACCCCCAACAGTGTTGAAGTGGTGGAAACACAGTCTACAGCTCCAAAGATTGAAGACACAGAGATGATGTCCCCAGCAGCAGAGACCACTGTGCCTGAAGATGGCTCTGACTCAGAAATGGAGAACCATGTTGTTGTGTCCTACTGCCCCCCTATCATTGAAGAGGAGATCTCAAATCCCCCTATGGATGGACCTGGGGGGTCATCTCAGGTGGTTTACATTGACATCCAGTCAATGTATCAGCCTCAAATTAAACCAGAGGAGGAGCCAGATATAGACTTAGTGACTACAGCAGGCTATAAGCCACAAATGCAGCTGTCTATCAGTGCTCTGAAAATGGAGGGTCGTTCACCTGTGGAGGAAGAATTGGATAAAACCACAGGTTACAGACCTCAAGCAAACACAAGCACCTGGAACATGGGCACTCCAGACTCTCCTGGATCAGTTGAAAGCAACAATGAAAATGCATCTTTTGGGAGCCCATGTTCAATTAATTCCCGACAGTTTCTCCTTCCCCCAAAAGATGATGAAGACTCTCCTAAACCCATTAACACAGGGTGGTCCTTCACACACTTTTTTCAGAACAAACCAAATGATTAACAGTGAGTCCTCACTGAATGTGAACTTGCCTTCTGAATAAGCTTTTATTCCTGATGTTGTAAAGAAAGGAAGAAGAAAAGTGCAAAAGGCATGAATTATTCTTGGAGACAGTCAGCAGAAGTTCTAGTGAGCTGAATGTTACCATGTTTAAGATAGTCGAAGTGTTAATATTCCATTGTAATAGAGGCCGAGAGGCCAAAATTATAGCAATTTAGTTATTACTCTAGTAAAATATACTGGATGTAAGGGGTACTGAAGTTAAAGCCCCTGATAATTATAGTCAAAGAACTCTGCCTACCTTCACATAGTGCTCCAAGATTAACATGGTCTCATGCAATTTATAACTTGGAAAGGTTGCTTTGCTTTGTTGTAGCTGTTCTCAACTGTGCAGACTCAAATGATGCAGCAACAACAGGTTTCCTTACTGAAGGCTTAATTTATCACAAACCTCAGCCTAGGACATGGAAACAACATGGTTGGAAACTGTTGAGATCTTTTACCTAGTTATAAACTAAGAACAAATGAGAATGCTATTTTTTTTCTTCTCCTGTATGGAAGGTTATTGTCACTGTTTAACACTTACAAAGCAATGGCCATTCAAATCTGTTGCTTTTTAACTAGACACTAATTTCTGTACCTACTGTACAATGTTTATTAAATGTTTGACTCAGGGGTACAAACTTGGGGGAAAAAAGTGTAACACTGACTTAAACCTCAACAAGAACTGCATAAAGTTTAAAATTTCCTTTTTTTAAAAAAAGCTTAGAATGCTCTATATTTTTTCTATCCTTTGGTTAAGGATTTAATCTTTCCTAATGTATTGCACTAATGCATTTTGTATTTCATAGCTTCTGGTCTGGATCTCCTGCTTCGAAGTGGTACAGTAGTCCATTCATCCTCAGAGTTCAGCAGTCTTTGCACTATGCAGTAATGTAAGCCACGGGGAAATCTCTGTCCACTCACCTTAGCTGCCATTAGAAGCAGTTTGGCACATGAAATTGGAGGTAGTAGGACTAGCTCCTTGATAAAAAATTGCTCTTCAGATGGTCTTTATTGTATTAACTTTGTATTACCTGCTGCCTGGCTGATCTCAGGTGTCAACAGGACCTTCTGCACAAATCCTGCCTGGGAGTACAAGGTAGGATTTCTCTAGTGGCAGAGAGAAACCCAGAGAGGTTTTAGTGCCGCTAATTCTGCCTCTCCTTTACCAGATATGTGATGCAAAGAAAGTTTAAATTATGTTCATTTGTGTGCTTAAAGGAGTGTTTAGAACAATCATCTTTTAAAATGCTTGTTTTCACATGTGCCTCTCCAGACAGCTGTAACTGTAACACTTTATTGTGTAAATTTCAGGCTGTGGCATACATGAATTTCACTAGCTCACAGGAGAAACTTTCAAGAAACTTACCTGTTTCTTGCTGTAAAACACAGTGGTGAGGCATCAGACCTTGGAAGAGCTTGATCAAAGAGGGTCTCCATAAAGTCCTAGCCAAATCGATTTTTTTTTTTAGCTCTCTGTCTCCTTAGTTACTTTGTGTTTTGGTTTGGTTCTGTTTTTTTTTAATAAATAAGACATGGGAATGGTTTTAAAAACAAAACAGATACAGAAACTGAATTACCTAGGCTGCTAGTTGAAAACGTGTGAGAGGAGACCAGGAGGATGACTATCATGACAGAGATTTGGTCTCCAAACCACATGATCTGGCCATCAAAATAAAACCAAGCATTAGGTTAAACCTAATCATAGCAATGCATTCTGCAGTTTCAGAGGCTGGTATGTCTCTGCCATCTCCATAGAATGAAAGTGTAGAGGTGTTTCAAAACTGACAAAAAGGCAAAACACTAAATAGTTACCATAACCAGTAACAACTGCCTGTGTGTGCCTCCTGGAAGAGTGAACTGTGAAGAAGTAAAAAACAGACCAGTCTGCAGGCCTGGCAGAGTGCAAGGTGTCTCTGAAAGAACAGAAAGTGCACATTGGATTCAGCTATTGAGCCTTGGAAATAGCTAAGCTATGAGTGAAAAAACAGTCAGTGCAAAGAGCTGACGTCCATTTGTGACCAGGAATCAGCACAAGGGGAGTGTCATAGCCTATTACTCCGAACATTAAACCAACACATGGAAGGAAGCAGTTATGCCCTTTTTGATTGATTGCTGGGAGGAGGCTAAATCCTAATAGTAATAACTGTTTTTCATAATTCTTTTTTAGAGTATTTCTTTTCACTAGTGTGGATTTGGCTTAATGTGTCTATCTCCTAAGATGATTGTTAGTTTGTGCTGCTATATGCTTTTAATTGAAAGCAGATGATGTCATGGACAGTGTGTATGGGTAGTGGTTTGGGGTTTTTTTATAGAGCAGTTTCTCAATGCAGAGGAGCAATCAGTATTGTATGGTGATTCAAATGAAAAAAAAAAAACCCCTCTGTAGTGGAACAGCTGACCATGAAGAATAACTGTGCTTTTCATATGGCTGTGTATTTCTAGAAGCAAAATCAAACTGTAGTTTGAGAGTACTAGCAATTTTTAATTTGGAGACTGGAAATCAGGGCAGCTGCAGAGAACGAACAGAGCTCACAGGGAGCAGTTCAGGACCATTCACAGTGTTCACATGGTGAATCAGTTACACACAAGCATCACATACTCAGGTTTCCCAGTGTGCTGCTCTTCCTACTCAGTAAAGACAACAACATTTTAAATTGCTTCATTTCTTAGGGATTAGGTAAGGAAAAGCTCCACAAATGCATGGTCTGCCTCGATGTTTATGCTATAAACTCCCTCTTACCAAATTATTCATCTCTTATTTTTCTTTTTTTTTTTTTTTAACTTTTGACTATACATTTTTTTTGCCTAGTGTTCTGACTTCCAGGATGCAGGGCAGAAAGGTCCTGTTAACAGCAATGGCTTCAGTAACAGGAGAGTGGGGCAGATGTGGGAGAGACACAGGCTTGTGCAGTATCTGTAGCATCATTGTTGCTTAATGCTGATGAGCCAGTAAGCAGTTGTCAATCCAGCACTTGAAAGTTCAGCTGCTTCACCTCTGTGGTTTCCTCTGAGCCTATCCAGTGCTGCCTTTCAAATGCCTATCTCAGACTTCAGCAGTGAATTCAGATGTGTAGGGAGAGGTGGTGTGCTAATGTTGTGATCAGGTGAAGCCACCCCTAGGTGCATGGAGCAGTAGAGATGAATGACAAGGACTGTCAGGGAACAGACTTACTTTCTGAGCCCAGGTACCATGTTAAACCAGTGAAGCATCTTTAGGAATGTCTTTAAACCAAATACTCTTTCAAAGTATGGTGCTTTTAGCCTCTAAATCCTTTGATAACAATTGTAAGCTTCAGAGGGGATCAGGCTCCTTGTACTAGTGCCTTCTAGCTTCCTGATGAGCCTCTTCGGACAAATTTTTTTTGAAAATTATCTTAGGAATCTTAAAGTTTAAACTGCATTTCCTTACCATCATTTTGTGAAATATCTTATCCTTTATTGAACATTTATTTTGCTTTAGTTCTTTTGGCTTTTTACTTTGGTTTGTAGAAGAGTTGAAAGTGAAGCTTTTAAAAAACTAAATTAAAAAAAGAACAAAACAAAAACCAAAACTCAGCAACTTCCAGAAGGGATATGACCAGAAGGGATTGTGTCCAAATTACTATTATGCCTAACTCAGTGCTTCAGACCTCCAGGATCAATGTTCAGAGAGGCAGGGTATTAATGCCAAGCAGTTGCTTTCTGAAGAAAGTCATTGGTTCTGCTGCTTTTTGTTTTTGAGCCATGCCTGTCATATGTGACAATTTAAGTTTTGTAATGGGTTTTTGTACTGATCACTGTATGCATGGAACATTAGTCACATTTGATGTATCACTGTGCACTCTCCTATTTGACACATTCATTGTTTTTGTTTTTCTGGCATGCACAGAGATCTGGGATCTCGGGTTTGTGTGTTAGATTTTTGGTAGATCTGCATTTGATATACCTCACAGAACTACTAGTTAATATATCGACAAAACAGTAAGCTAATATTACAGGCAGGCAGTGAATTACCTCCCCTTCTAAGCAGTGGCTGTATAGGCAGACCAAGAACCTGATAACTGAGATTTGCTGTGGTAGCTTCTTTATTATCTCTAGTTGCTGCTTTCATGGGTAAACCATTTCCAAAGGGAACCAGTATCTGTGTTGTCTGTCATGGCTCAATTGGCAGATGCACTGTGTTTCTTCATCTTCAGGTGGGGGACCAGAACTTTCCCGTGCCAGGAACATGGCAGCAGCACACTCTGTTGACCTCCAGCTTTAGGCTGCTCTAAAGAGGCATTTTCAAGCCACCTTTTTCGTTGCTGTTGATAGGTTCAGCTGGGTAAAGCTTAGAGCTGTGGTGTTTTCTGTGACCATGTCCTCCAGGACACTCAGTTGAACATAAATAGCAGCAAAAATGTAAGCAACTGGGTGCATTGGAGAGAGAAGGTGTTCAGACATCACTGAAAAGGCAATGATCAATTGCGTGCTCTATTTTAAAATAAATATTGCTTTGTAAATACAATACTTGTATCCCTGCAAGTAGATAAAAAAATAGTAAAATAATTTGAAATATATAAGAACAATGTAACATTTAGAGAATGAGATTGCTAACAGGGCTCTGTGTACCATAAACCTATGAAGAGCTTCCCATGTAAATAGCATCTTCTGTTCTGCCACAGACTTTGATGAAGGCTTCGGTGTAAATGACATTTAATATTTATAACACCAAGTTCTAACTCTTTATGCACACATGTGCTTACATCATCATGTGCCTAGGTGCATATGGCAGAGGAAGTCGGCTTGCAATCGCTGAAGTGATTTTTTTGGAGCCCTGTGTGTGAATATATACCTTCTGAGACAGTTTTGTCTAGAGGAAGCAGCTGCCATCTGTGCTCCTCCCAACACACTTCACACCACTTGTGGTGCTGTGCATTTAATGGTGCTCTGCATGGCTGATGCTCAGAGATGCTGTTTCGCAGTTTGCAAAATTTGTTGGTTTTTTTCCTTGCCTTTTCCTTAGCCAGCCTGGAAACACGGTCCCAGACCCCAGATGCTAGATAAGGATTCAGAAATGTTAGTGTTTAATTTCCTTATGTTTAAGACTGTCCTGAATATCTCATTAGGAGCTGGAAAACAGTTTCTTCAACCACAATTTTCTTTCCCCTCCCCCATTTATATAACTCTGGATTTTCCCCAGTGTTTTTAAGATAGCCAGTGTTTGTTTCCTTTTTGCATGTTATACAAACAAACCTCAGATGATATTGGCAGGCTTTCTGTAACTTACAAGTTGTCCCAGGGTGCGTGACAATACTTCTCCCTCACAAAACATCTATTAATTCCTTCTGCTTTTACAACTAAAAAAAATGCCTCCAGAGGTATTTTGCATTTTGGAGGGCAGGGGCTCAGCTTCCCCATGCGGGTGAGCTGGTCTAATGACAGGGTGTTTCATGAGAGGATGGCGTTAATCCCTCTCCAGTCTCACCTTCTTCTTGCAACAGCACTGCTCAGGTGACTTTGTGGTACAGCAGAGCAGATGAAATCCTTGTTTTTTAATATGATACCTAACAAAATCTCTAGGACAGTCCCAAATCTGCACTTTGACTGAAAGCAAGCTTCAGTGGAGGTGTATGCACAGCTTCCGCTGGAAGGCTCAATACCTTTGCAACTCATTTGGTCTCATATTGTGCAAAAGGTAGTGAGTAAAACTAACCCAGAGACAAAGCAAGAAATGAAGTGTTCTCATTTTCATTACTTGGATTAAGAAAAATTAAAAAATAAATAGCTTGAGAAGGGCAAAATAAAATAGAAAGGTCACTCTCTTTAGTAGTAATACAATTTAAAAAGAATCCTTGAACATCATTTTGTCAATGTTTTCTTAATGTGGTTCAAGAATGGCTTTGGATGAACATTTTATGTTTCATAGCATGTCAAAAGTTTGTAAAGCTGGGGATAACAAAAAGAGAAGACAACTGAAACAACTCATGTCTGAAATCCTACTTGAAGGTAACACTAATTTGAACTTTGAGCCTGTTGTGGTGCACAAAACATCAGAACTGGTGTAATCATACAGGTCACCTGAAAAAAACACACAACATTGTACTATAATGCTGTAACTTTAAAACATATACTGTGAACAGGTTCAATGTTTTTTTAGCTCTTTTTATACCGTATTTTTTACAGCATAAATAATTTGCTTAGAGATGTTTTTTATGTTCTGTTTTTATGAAAATTTTAATGGACTTTTGTTTAATACTAGTGAAAATATTGTTTGCCAATTTCCAATTGTCATCTATAGAAGTTAATTCTGAAAACAAATCAATAGACTGAGCTGAAAAAAATAGTCTTCATAACACACTAAATCTAATAAGTCATTCAACACATTTTTGTTGCTGAATGATACTGAAATCTTCCAGCTTCCATGTCTGCTATTGAAAAATTACTTCTTTCACAATTTTAGCAAAATCATCACATGGCACTTTAATGAAGCTGTAGCATGTCAAGTAAAATACTGTTTCAACAAAGTGTATCAATATAAAAATTTATCAGCTAAGCAGTTAAACAAATGCATGCTTAAAAAAGGAAGCATGGGATCATGTTGGGGATATAATATTTCAGTGTGGCAGTTGACATTTAAGACTAACCTAACACTAAGATACAACTCTGCATATATTTTAAACCTAGTTTGCTTGCTTGTTGTAACTCCTGTTGTATTGCTTGGGTGTCTAAAAGTAAGCATGTGTTTAACAATTTTGCCATAGTATTGCCATGAAATTTAATAAATATATTTTCTTACACTCTTATATGTCTTCATATTCTTTGCTTTCCTATTTATTTTTTAAGTAAGAGTTAAATTTTGATCATGCCTCAGTACAAACAGAGTTATTTGAATTTTGTGCCAGAGTAAATAACCACAGGATCTAGCAAGAACAGCCTTGGCTTCCTGATAGTCAGAGTGGGTAGTAACAGATACTCCCCAAGTGGCTTCTCCTCAGCACAGCAGACCCTAGCACATCCAAGGCCCCCTGAAGCCCTCCTGTTGTGATGCAGTGATAGGAAGAAGTCCTGGTCACTTACCTGTGTCCTCCTCAGCTTGTGGCTCTAACACAGCTGGGGGCTGATAGGTGATCCCCCTGCATTCCTGGGCTGAGGTGTGCAAACATCAGTCACTGGAGACTCTCCAGTAGTCCACGTGGTGGACGTGTCTGCATGGTGGACATCCCTGTGCCAGGATGAAAGGTGTAGCGGCAGGATGAAGGGGCACAGGCTGTGCACTGTGGGGTTGGTTTGAGTGGCATAGGACACTTTCTCAGCGTGTTTTAGTGGAACAGAGATGACCAGCTAATACAGTGGTTGTAACGTGGGCCTTAAGTTTGAGGTCATTTATGTCTTGTCATTGTGTCCTAGTGACAGCCAAGGACTTTTGTGGCTCATCTAACCCACAGCACCTTCGTTTGGGAATGGCACCTGAACTCAGCAATGTGTGAAATGACAGGTGCCACATCACAGCATGTCACATGAAACCATCGTGGCATGGTGGCACTGTGCTCTCTCCATCTCTTTGGAGGTGTTCTTGGAAATCAGAGTCAATTCCTTGCCTCACAATTCCTTGCCTGCAGATCTGTAAAGCTTGGTGTGACAGCACCTAGGCAGGATGTGGGAGCTCCTCTGAGCACTGGGGAGGTGTGGGATTAAGGACTTTTAGCCAGACTGAAGAGTACTGCTCTGAAAAGATTGAAACACTTAGAGCTGTAGAAATGAGGAAAGGCTTCAAGTGTTCCAAAAGTGAAACCCACAGCTGCTCTCTCCAGCCCTGCTACTGCTTTGGTCAGAGCAGGGACACCAGGGAAGAGTTCCAGACAGGTCTCACTCCATCATCTGTGTCTCAGGTCTAAAACAAATAACAGGGTCATGGGTTTGCAATATTTTCTGAAGATATTGAAAGTGTTCAAATACAGCTCATTCAATCCTTGGCAAAACCAGGCTAATCCAGCTGGGCTGGATATTTAACACAGCTCCTGGACAGCTGGAGTGAGTAGAGGTACAATCATCATGGAGATACTCATGCAACAGCAGCACCAGAGGACCATGAAAGCAGGAGGTTTTTTTGCAGGGACCAAGAACTGTCCCATATGTCACCATCACAATGAGGGTGGAGAGAGGGAGACACCATCCATGTCTTCTGTCCCTGTTCCACCCTGTTCTAGCACACATCCTTATCTTCTGCTTGACTCTCCCAGCGCTGCCAGTGCTAGTGTCTCCCAATGTGGCACTGGCTGTAGCATTAATGTACAGCACTCCCCTGGATTTGCAACCACAGAAAATTTCTCTCAGCACAAAAATAAAGCTTAAAGTCCCTATGTATGAAACATTTGTTAGCTGTTAAAAGAAGTCTGTGTTTTGGTAAGAACAATCAGTTCAAATGAAAACTGCCTAAACATGATGATAAATTGGTGATTACGCTTTTGAATTCTGCTTTGCTGACACTAACACTGAAAACTGTAGAGAGGAGGAAAAATGGAAGTAAGTGAAATGGTAAAGAAAATATTAGATATTGCTCCTCCCATGTTTTCAAAAGACAGAAAAATTTAGGAAAATTCCCCCATGTCCACAAAAGTAATGACCTAGGCTGCCACTTCTGCCAATAGAAACGATTTAAGAGTCTGCAAAACAAAACATTAGGTTGGAAAGCTGCTGTTTTGTGAGACAAAGCATAGCATGTATGTGCTCTGCAGCTCCATTTCTTCCACGCTTCCCCATACATCTCAGTAACATAAAGTGCTGGAAAACATGGCCTGTGGGGACAGTGTTGAAAGAATTGGCACAGTTGTTTTCCTAGAAAGAAAGACTGAGGGAAGATTTAAAAAGAATGAGCAGGGGAAGAGGAACAATGTCATCTTTGTCCTGTGCACAATGAACAAAGAAAAATGCTGTGATGGTGAATGGATATTCAAAAGAAATCAGGGCAGTCGGTCACAGCACTGCCAGGCAGTCTCCATCACAAGCAGTTTGACAAGAGGGCACTCACAGATGAGTCAAGTCCTGTCCATAGGGACAGGGACAGAAAACCAGGACCTTGCATAGCTGCAGTGGCCACAGGTGCTGGCACCAGGCTGTTATTCATGAGTGAAATGCCCAAGTGCATAATCAGGGACACAACATCACTTGAGTCAAACCAATAAAAAAATGGAGTGGGAGACAGTAGGTGAAGGGAAACACCACCCCCCGCCCCCCCCCCAAAAACAGAAAATAAAACACTGATAAAAGATACATCTGTCTGATGGGATGTGGCTGTTACATGACTGTACTTTATCTAGGCCTTTAAAGTGAGGAGATTTGGCCCTTGAGGGGTGATTGTGTTGTGGAGGGAGCTGAGTGTGCAGAGCTGGAACAACATATTTCCCACCCAGCTTATTTTGCTGTGCAAATTGAACGAAAACTTTTTCTCAAAAGGAAAGCCTGGCTGACAAAATAGTAACTCTTAACAGGCATCTATTGCAGGGTAATACTCCATCAGGGAATGGGCAATTTGCACATGTACCTGCAGCAAAAGGGACACGGCTCTGCCAACCGGCAGGAACTTACCCTGTTCAGCGCTGGGGTCAGGCATCGCGTCTGAGTCAGCTCGAGCAACGAGTAATGTGCTAATAAACATTCCTGGAGACAGCGAGCAGCATATGGAGGCCAGGAAAATGACTAATCATTCTGCCATGTCCTGTCCACCTTTCCTTTCTCCTTCCTGACCCAGCATCAGTGGGGAGGGTGGTAGAGGGCGGGAGACAGAGCCTCCACATGTGGCCTGACAGATGTTCCTGATTTTCTGGCACCTGACTCCTGCTCAGCCCCTGGAGCGGAAACCAAAGACTCTCTCCCATCCCCAAGCCTCACCAGGGAGAGCAGAGATGTTGATGAGAGATGTTTCTCAGATTATCTTTAAAAAGAAGGCAGAAAAGATTTTTTTTTTTTTTTTTTTTTTTTTTTTGTTTTGGTTTTCCTTAAATGATTTAAACCGCTCAGCATCTTTGCTATTCATGCCTCCACCCCCCCGCCCGGCCTGCACGGCGCAGCTGTGCTGCTCCGATCAGCCTACAGGGTTGCAGCATCACGCTGCAGGGTGACGTCGCCAGCCCCGAATTCTCGCGCTGTGATAAGCAGAGTTGGAAACAAGCATTTGGAGAGCTGCCGTTTGCTGCTCTTCTTTTTCCACAACAACAACAACAAAGGTATTTCCTACCCACTCCCCTCCCTACGCTGCATTTCAAAGAGCAGCTTTTGTTTTGGCAAGGTACAGCCTTGTGCCAAAGCGCCCGGTATCCTGCAGTAAATTATCTTAAAATAGAGACCTCTCCCGCCAGATGTTTGTCTTGGAACTGGTCTCCAAACCCTGTGACAGAAATGAAAGGATGGGAAAGGCGAGGCATGTAAGACAGAGCAGAGGATGATGCTGTTTGTGGATCATGGTAGTGCCCCATCAGCAGCAGCACAAGAGGTCCTCAGGATTAGGGGTACAGCCATTCAAACCTCCCTACTCTGTGCCAGGTCAGAACAGATCATTAGCATGTGGGAAACCCCTCAAGCTCATAAAATGTGAGTTTTCCCCCTCAGGCAGCCAGCAGCTCAGACAGGACCCAAGCACAGGCTGTGTCTGGCCACTGCCACAGGGCTGCACTGAGCAGGCAGAAAAACCTTCAGCCTCCAGAGGTTTTAGTTTTCACCCTTCTCAAACCCAACACATTTTCCTTTTACATCCCAAGGCATCAAATTCCACTTACTTTCATTTTAAAGGCACATCTTGATCCTGTATACTTTATCCTGCTTTTTTCCAGCCATGGAGGTTTCTCCTTCCCCATGGGGCTCCCCAAGCCAAACCAAACTTTGCTTCTCCTGGGAGGAGAACCATGAGTGTCTCCAGCTCCTCTGCAAGCTGCCCATGTCTTCTACAGTCCTTTTCTTCTGAAGTATCATTTGAGCAGGGGGCAGAGCACAGGTGTACATTACCTGATGGGACCACCATATATTTTTCTGTTACTTTCTGTTTCTAATAAGTGCCTGCATTTGGTTTTGACCATTGCTACCTTATCTACAAGGAGCACAAGATCTTTCACCTAAGAGATCAGGGTGTCCCTTCAGCATGCAGGACAGGAGCTGAGGTGTCCTTGGCAGGTATTTCCCTGTGCCATTATCTATGCTGTAGGTGGGATGAATCTAGGGAAGATGTTGGATCTCTCAGGGAGCCAGGAGCACTCTGAGCACAGTAAGAATGCAGCAGAAACCTCCTCACCTCCATTGCTTTCACCACATCAGGTCCTTTTAGTTCACAGGCATTCAGGTGAACCTGTGCCCCTGAGGAAGTTTGTGCTTACCCTCCCAAGGGCACGTGGCAGGCTGTGGGGTGCCCTGCTGCATGGTTGGTCTCTCTTCCCCCATCCCACCCACCAAAGGCTCACTCATCCACTTTGAATAAAGAATTAAGGAATAAAAATCTCCAAATTATTAAAATCTGGACCTCTCTTTCAGTGTCTCAACAGCACTCTGTTTGCCTGCTTAAATTACACTTTGGCAATCAAGGTTGCATAAGTGCTGTTCCAGTGCCTAGAAAACATAACATTTGAAGAGGACTGTGACCTACCAAGGTCTTTCGCACTCCCTTTTCTCATTTTTCCGACATTAAAAAAAAAAAAAAAAAAAAAGTGATTTATCATACCACAGTAGCAAGCGTTTCCTCTTTTTTTCCTAATCTTTTAATCTGTTTAAGACAGGAAAGCTTCATAATGTACAATTTTAAACTGTCAAAATTTACAGAACAAAAAGAGTCAGATGTAAAACTGGTCATAACTCACAAATATCCCCATTAAAACTGTATAATACAGACATTAAGCCACAGGTCCATTTTCTATTTTTAGGAAAGTGTGCAAAGAGCTAATTGTATAATACATGTAGATGTTAAAAGCGATGCCATGTAAGCAGGTCTGCTGCTGCTATAAAAAATAGACAAGTATAAAATTACTTCTACAAAATTGGTTCATTGTTTTTGTTGCTTGTAATAAAAAAGTAGACTTGTAAGAACGTTCCTCCTCAACAAACAACAATATTTTGAAACCAGTCATTGTAACTGTTATCCTGTTACACAAGATGAAACATAATTTAGCTACATCAGAGAGTGGTAGGGAGAACTGCTTGTTCCAGGACCTACACGTGAATGCAGAAATATATGCTGCCTGATGGTGCAGTTGTTGAACAGCACAGTCACTGTATCACTGCAGGGTGGGGTGATTGAAGGTGTTTCAAGACTGCTTTCTCTGATACTACAAAAGTTAACCTAAGGACCACAACACAGTCATTGAGCTACTTGTAACGTCACACTTTGCCGTTTGCACAGATGCACAACCTTTAGCATTCACTACACACTTAAGGGGTAGAGGGCACGGTTCATACACAAAATACTTGGTTTCACTTGGTCAGGAAAGGAGAGGAAAGGAGAGGGAATGAGAGGGAAAAGTGTTCTTCTTTTTCTTTTATGTTTCCCTTTGGCTTTATCATCTTCCCAGATGGCAAACATGGTCCGGCTGTAGAGGACTCATCAGCCAGCTCTCGCTCAGCTACACACACAAGCACACGACGGGTCCTCAGCACCGGGATTCCTCTCTTGTCACTTGGTCCCACATGTGTTGATGTTCTTCCCGTTGGTGGCATCCTCCACCAGCGAGATGTGGTAGTCGGTTGAGAGCGTGAGGTGGGAGATGCAGCCCACCAGCCCCCGCAGGTACTGCCGGTTCGTGTGCAGGGCAATCTCCTTCATGCCACCTGTGGGAAGGGCAGCCGTGAGGAACCCTTTACCAACATGGGCGTCTGCTCCTGCTTGGCAGGCTGCACACCCAGCAGTGCCATTAGCCTTCCTAGTGCCCCTCAGAAGGGAATTCTAATTTACAGGTTCCTCTGTGTTGTTTTAAATAAACATTTTCAGCGCTTGAAAGTACAGAGGGGATAAGCAGGAGGTAATGAACTAGGATGTTAATTATTTGTTCCAGAAATCGTAGCATGAGTAAGAGATGAATAAGCTTGTGCCCAGATCCACTAAGCTGTGGGGTTTCCAGCTGCCTCTTGCTGTTTCTCCATGTACCTGCCAGGAGTACCATAGGGCATCCCGTGGTGCTGGTCCCTTCTCATACCAATTCCTCCATCCCACTCAGAGAGGCCTCCTCACAAAAAACAGGCTGTGGAGGACTAGAGGCTGCTGTGTAACACCTCCACCAGGAGCTGGCCAGAGCTGGAAAGCCCTGCCTTGCAGATGACCTTGTATCTGTGTCCTGAATGTGAATAATTAGCACTCACCTATGTAGAGATCTCCATTGATATTTAGCTGCCTCATTTTCCCAGGGGATTTACCAGTCCTGGCACCATAATCGTCCACGGTTACTTTGCCAGACTGTCCATCCCTGAAATGAAAAGCAAAGCACTCTCATGCATCCAGCCTACAATCAGAACGGGGGAGGAGCAGCAGCCAGGAGACCAAGGTGAGACAGAGCTTGGAAGGGTTAAAGGTAAAGGCCTGGGACTGGGAAGCCCCACAGACACAATGTTCTATGGCAATCCAGGCTTTTCAGGTTTTAGGATTTTTTTATAGATGTCAAAGACCTGTAAAGTGTGCAGGATGCATTTGCAGAGCAGAAAGTGCTGGAAAAGAATCAAATTTCACAGCTAGGGGAGAGGGGAGGATGGACACATTCTGACCTGTTGTTAAAGGTAATTTAAAAGTAAACAGCAGAAGCTTCCACAGAAGGGAAAAAAAATGGGCAAGCTAAGGTAAAACATACTTCTATGTGGGGTATGTCCAGCCCCTGCCCTGGAAGGAGGCCTGCTGAGATAAGGAGATTGCATAACCTCCCAGCAAGATCCCCTTGGAAAAGGCAGCACTTCTCAGAGAGGGTGAGAGAAAACAAGAACCATGATCCTCTGGGAGACCCTATGTAGATTCTTTGTAACCCATCGGTTTCGACCCTCTCACACCCACCCTTGTATCTCTATAAGATCTACCCTTCTCCCTCTTTGAGTTCCCTGGCCTCCCCTTCGCAGGGTGCGGACTAGTAAAGCTGCCTCATGCGGAACTGCTAAACGAGCCTCTCGTCTCTCTCCTCCTGGTTCAGCCTGGGGTTTGCCTTGCAGAACAAGAGCTGAAATCACTCTTGATGAATCACTAGAGAACTGACAGCCTGTTGAGACAGTCACCCTTCTGCGAAGGCACCCCGGCGGCCGAGGGATCGCCACAGACCTCTGGAAGGCTGTCCCTTGTGGGACACTCTCTCTGGAGCGGTCACGGCTTCCTGGGTCTGAGCCACAGACCACAACCCGGCTGCAATACTTCTAGGCAGCTTTCTTTCTCACTAGAGGCATTTTACATATGGTCAATAACAGTACTGACAGAAAAGCTACTTGATGGGTTCCTATTCCCACCGAATTTGGTAACAAGCTGTGCTAATGTCAGACTGTGATTTCCAGGGAACCAACCTCTCATGAAGAGAGGGATGTGTGCTTTCCCTGCTGAACACAGTTGCCTCCCATGAGGTAATGAGTTATAAATAAGAGTTATATATACACTGCAAGATGTCTGCACCTCCTCCAAATAGAAGAAGTAGGTTTACACTGTCTGTGCTCCAGTGCTTGTGCCAGCCCACAAAATGCTCACTAGGGAATTTCAAAATGCAGACATTAAAGAAAAATACTCTTAACCCAAATGGTATGGGTTTAATAGAATGTCTGTCAGAGCCCCAGAATAGCCCTGCACGACTTTGGCAGCCTGCCTTGAGCTGTGCCGAGCTGGCACTGTCACCTCAAATACAGCAATCTTTGTGTACATCATCCTCAAACAGCCAAGCTGCTAACAGTTCCACTCCTAGGCAACATGTGAGTATGGAGTCACAGTGATTCACACCCCACCAGCACCCAGACATGCCAACCAGCATCTTTAATGGCAGGGTGGCCCCCAAGCACCTCCCAGATGAAGCCTGTCCACTTACCGAACAGCCTTGACTCTGTGCCACCGGCCATCGCTGAAGGAGCCGTTCACCGTGATGGAAGCAATGCCACTGCCCAAATTGTAGCTACAATTTAAAAAAATGGAAGTGTTAACTGCCTTCCTTGAAAGGACTGGTTGCCCGCCAAGTTTCTCAGGCATCCTTCCTCCCTTTTGGCTCAGATTTTGGGGCAACCAGAGGAGTCCTTTGCAGTCCCAGCAGCAGTGCTCTTATTTTGCAAAGTCAGTCTCATGGACAAGCAGGCAAAACTCCCTGAGTCAGAGTGGGTACCATCACCATTCCCACGGGAGCAAGAAGAAAGCCTCTGCAGGGTCATTCTTCCCCAAATCAGGGGATTATGCAGGTCAGACCTTTGGACTAATGGGAGACAGCAGTCTCTGCTGGACTAATGGGAGACAGCAGTCTCTGCTGGACTAATGGGAGACAGCAGTAACCATGAAAACATGGTTAATAAATAAATCTTTACAAGAGCAAATAAGCATGTGACCTATAATAGATATACAAATCATCTGAATTGTAGGGAAGGTTGGGACCTGTGATGTTAGAAAAGATGAAGCCAAATAAATGCAGAGATAATTATGAAGTTACCTGTTTCAGCTGCCACTCTGATTATTTCTTTGTGTTTGCTTCTACTAAAATTACTCAGCAGATATAATGTCCCCATCATGTTTACACATCAGGCACCTTAATTTCTGGGTCCCTGAAGCTTGGGCTAATCTTAAAAAAGGAGAAGTAGATGCTACAGCACAGTGAGCTATTGGGTCCTCAGGATGAACTAGACAGAGCCAGCTGCTGCTGGACTTCAGCCCATACCAAGCAGGAGGGATTAAAGCCAGCATCACTATTGCTTCAAAAAAGACTGAACATGGTATGAACTCATCGCCAGCAAAGGCTCTCAAAACAGCACATTAAACTGTGAGCTGCCCAGAGCAAGCTGATTTTCCTAAATTTGTTTCCTGGGGGCTTAAGTGAGTCTCAGGCAAGCACCTGAATTACGCACGATGCAGATACTGGTCGAGGTCAAAACCAAGAGGATTTAGGTGTTAAGGATTGCATCAAAGTGTTAGACCTTTGATTACAAAAATGAGGTTCATATCCCCAGTGAATCCCTCTACAACAGATGTCCCCCTACAACAGTGAAATAACCTTCTACAGAAGCAGGGAGCAACAGAAAGGATTTACAGCAGCAGGTACACTGTACAGGGAATAAGATGATAGAAAATGGGAAAGAAAACGTGTGTTTTGAATTTCAAATTGGATCAGAACACAGACATCTAAACTTGACCTGCAGGAAAATACTTCTGACCAATTCACAGCTCTGATAGTCTTTTGACCTCACCTCTCAAAAGGTGAAAAACTAGCACAAGGACCAAGCTTTTGGAAAGATTATTTTTTTTCTGCATTTGTCCTTTCACCACCTTTATTGTTGCTCCCCTTCAGTGAGCAGTGATTGCTTATGAAAGTTCTATTCTGGTAACTCAATCTTTCGCCTTCTTAAATACATGTGGAAGGTACAAATTTTTCAGTAAAATTCAGCTGGTTTGTTCTAAAGCCTTTGAGTATCTTCATCTCTGGGGAAGAGCAACAACCCTAATAAAAAATGAACTGTGCCTCAGAAACAGACTGAATAGGTGTTCTCTCATGCTGGTTAGACATAACAAACCCTCTCTAGGTTTGTACTTCAAGGACACCTTGTTGTCCCAGGCCCCAAAATATGTAAACTAAAGCCTTTGAGAGGAGGGGCAAGCTTGGGGTAATTGCATCACTAACTGAAATTGTAATTGGAGAATTAACCCTGATATGCAAATGGACCAAGCTTACAAAAGTGTGAAGAATCCGTGACCCAGTGTCCATCTTGGGTGGAGCCTCTTGACTGCCTAAGGTGTACCTTTGAAGGTACACCTTCAAATAAATACCTACTTTTATTCTCTTAATCTTGTCTAGCCTCTGTTTTCAGGTAGCCACTTTGAGGCATCATTACTACCACGGATCTTGGCAAGGCAGTCTCTCCCAGAGACATTTAAAAAATGCACCACTTTTGTAGAGTCAGTTCCTTGTTTATAAAACAATGAGGAAACTAAGAGTTTTTGCCAAGTTAGCCACTGATAAATCACATTTTAAAAGAAGCTTACAAGAAACTAATTTAAGTAGAAATGTGCAACTTATCTATACATCCATGGTAGCAAAGAACAGCCAGTTAAGTAAAGTAAAAAAAATTGGCTTAAGTAATAAACTCTCTGCTACATAATGAATAGTGTCTCACAACAATCTGCAATAGTGATGGCATCTGTAGTTTGCTGTTTCAGTGTTGGTCTTACACAACCTAAAGGAGCACCATGAGGAAAGACAAGACTTTCAAAACACAGGAGTCCCAAAAAAGCACCATGCAAAAACTTGCACAGGGTCTGCCTGAGTGTCTGCAAGGGAGAAGGAGATTCTGGAGCAAGAGCCCAACATTTCCCAATACTCCCCAATTCCACCATTTCCACAGCAGTATTACTGCTTAATTAAGTGATTCTGTGGATGGTGGCAGAAACAAGGTGTGGTGACAGCTGTGTGTGTGCGTCACAGAGCTGGCAATTTAAGGGTTTGAGATGGTGGAAGCCCTGCTCTCATGTGCACTCTCTGGCAAAGAGAGAGCTCACAGTCGGCACTGGCACCATCAGAGCTTGTCCTCAACCCCTGCTCCCTCCACCAGCCCTACCCTGCTCTGCCCAACGGAGATGGCTTTAAGAGGCTTGTGGGGGGATTACCAAGAGTATTCAACCCCTCGTAAGAAACCATTTAGAAAATCACAATAAAGCCCAGATGTTTGGAAACTTGGGAAGGAGCGATGCAAATCTTCCAGCACCTTACCTCTTCAACTTACATCCTTTCCCAGACAGCAAATGGGACCCATCACTGAACAAACCTTTGAGGATGTGTCTCACACTGTACCAAGGGACAAGTGCACTGGATGTGTTGTAGCAACTCCTCTGAGCCCTGTGTGCTATACAAATAAGGGAGAGAAAGTTTACCTGAATATTAACGCTCCCTCCTGAAGGCCTAGAGAGATGAAATCACTGTTAGGTCGCATGGGACTGTTTCCCCTCCACATCAAAAGACCGTCCTTCATTGTGGTCTTAAACCTCATGAACACGTTTGTTCTTGTTCCTGACACCCTGTTTAATGTAGAAGGAAATAATCATAAAATACTAAATTGCAACTGTTTTCTTTTAAAAAAACACAGAAGATAATGCAGTATTTCTTCTATGTTGGTCAGGTGGGTTACTGTCCTGTAGCTCATCTACACGCTGATGTGCGAAGGATTCTGGTTCACATCCCCATTCCCATCATTTCAGAGCACAGCAATTGAACTCGTCTCTCCAGAATCCCAAACACAATAGCTGCTAGGTTATTCCAGACAAATAAGAGAAAATCCTTTTTGTCCTCAAAACTAGTGTGAAATCCAGCCCAAAAAGCATATTTTGAGAATGTCCAGTAGATGTGGTGCCCTCAGAAACCAGTGGAAGGAGCATAAGAAGGGCAAATCAGAAAGCCCCAGTAGGTGAAAGGCACTAAATGGCAGTGAGGACACTGGTGAACCCTTCTCTACTCAGTGGCTGAAATAAAGGTAGATGGAGGAATTTGTTGAAACAAGCCTCAATTTGCCGGAATGTGGGGATGTTCTATGGTACAGAGCAGCCAAAAAAGTAACTTTGAGAATCTACACGTTAGGCTAAAGCAGGAGTTAGAAAGGAGTTAACGTCTTTAATCTCCTTAGAGACACAGGATCTGTATGTCTGTTCTTTGCCCTCAGGGAAGAACCAGTCTCTCTACATGCCAGATGTACGTGTGCTATTTCTTGACAGGCTGCAAGATGCTCAAATATAACAAACTAAGCCACCAGTATATCCACTTAAAATGTATTTTCCCTTAAGTTTAGACATACTGCAGAAATACAGCTAGAAATACTATAAATACAGCTTAAAACATAATATAAACAAAATATAGTACACCCTCCCACATAAGGCTGCTAACATTATTACATTTAAGAAACAGACTACTTAGGTTCACAGGAGATACTTTACCTTTTCAGGATATCTGGATTATCATATGTGAGGTAACTGCGACCAATAAATTGTGGGATTTCAATTGCTTCTGTAATGGCTGAGAAGTAAATACAAAAAATTAAGAAGCATGTCAGATAGCTGACATGGAAATGGAAAGAAAAAGAGACAAGGCTGTTTTATTGATTTACTCCTGCAGTGGCAGGTAACTGCCAGTGGCACAGACTGAGCTGAACCCATACTGCTTCGCAAAAAGCCACTGCCAGTTTTTACCAAAATGTAGGGGCAGTAGTTAAGGGAGTTTAAATTGCTGACAGTCCCTCTGTTTACAGCATTCCTGTCACAAGCCTAATGTATTGCTCCAACATAAATGGTAGTGCAGAAGAATATGAAGTATTGGGAAAACATTGCAAATTTTATCTTTACCCCCGTTACCACATTCCTCAATTCTCCATGTGGTTCAACGCTCCCCCCTGCCAAAGTTTATGCATTAACCACCCGTGTTTATAGACTAAGAAAGTCCTCCCCAGCTCCTAACAGAGCACCATATGCAGAGCACATTAGGAACCTCTCACCCTGCAAAGGGAGGCTGAGGCAGCACACACAACCTGTTTCCTCTTTCAGTGTATGTGACTTTGCACAGAGTGGCTGCTGCCTGCTCAGAGCTCACCCCTGGGGTACAGTGTGGGGGGCAGATTATCTCCAGGGAGGACTTACGGGGTGTTCCAGATCACTTTAGGTCTGAAAGCAACTGAGACTACACTAAAGGCTGCATGGCAGAGGCTGTAGAGCCCCTTGGTGTATTCAACACTGCAGTGCGGCCTTGGGGGTTGTTTTCTGTGTCCCCCATACAGCATTTCTCTAGGGACAGCCCCAGGTACCCCTGTGGTGTATGACTGGGACAGTGGCCCACATCGGAGCCAGACCTGGGGTTGGTGCACTTCTGCCCACATATATCTCTGGCAATATAACTCAGCTGTGTGACATAAATCACTGAACATCCCTGATACAGAGCCCCTCACCAGGCTATGAGCACTGGCCTGAACAGATTTTTTTGCTGAGTGAACACCCTACAGCTTGTTGCTGATCTCCCATAATTGGCTGCTGCATTAATACAAGCCAGTTGTATAAATTACCGAAAATAGATGCCTTCATCCTATTTTCTTCCTGAAGAATAATCCCTTCAACCACAGCTAATCCTATTTATATAAATTTCAAGCTTTCCAGGGCAAAGATGCTTGCTTTCTTTATGCAACACAGGGTCTGCCTGGGCTTTTAGACCTCACTGTGACACAGATATGCAACAATTGGTGTAGTCTGGCAGACAGCAACAGCAATATGAAATTTAGCTCTAGGTGCCAAGACTGAGAATTTTAGATAGTGACAAATGACTGTTTTCATCCATAGTGAAATCTGGAAAGCTGCCTAATGTGTCTAATGTCCAGGCCATGTCCAGCCTGGAGCCTGCCAACATCGTTCAAGACTGCAAAAGTTGTGTTACGCTGGCCAAACACTTCTCACCAGGTCTGACACTTTCTGCACTGGACAGCCTCTGACAGCAGCAGAGCATGGAAGGAGCCCTTGTTCCCCCATCACATCCTGCACTAGAGCCCCAGTGCTCTTGCCTGCAGCAGGGGAAGGTGCCTGTGTTGTGCACCAAGCCTTGCCTTTGCCAGAGTACTCTGATTTCCTCCACGGGGCTTAATGGGCATTTACCTCTGCTTGCTCTCCATTTGTTTCACTGACTCTGACTTCTTTGCAGAAAACCAAGCAAATTTTAGCAGTATCCTCGATGCATCCAGGATCTTTGCAGCTGGTAGGGAGCTGGGCCAGTCAGGAGATCTAGGACTAAACACCTCCATTCTTTGCTCATCACCATTCAGCAGACAAGCACCAACGCTCTGATGGAAGCAGGAGTAAGCTCTGAACTGCAGGGCAGCCTGAAGTCACACCACAAAACCCTCAGCCAGCTGCCTGGCTCCTCTGCTCTGCAAATACAGGGACCAGCTCTACAGCCCCTGTTCTGAGCTTGGCAAATGCTTTGGATGCAGTTTGAAATATCAACAGCACAATATTTAAGGAAGTATTGTATAACCCTAGAAGATATTTTAGCTTTATGACAGAAACTTGCCAGGCTTAATGGAAACCCAGCATCCAGACAAACACACAATGACAGAGCAGTTTTCACGTAATTTGCAGTACTTACTGTTGAGGCAGTAACTTCCACACTCTGCAGTGAGTCAGCACAAAACAAAACAAGAACATTCTGGGTTTATTATTCTAAAGCTTAAAAATCTCCCATAGTCCAGTTTCATGCCCACTTTTCTGCAAATGTGTAACCCCCCACCTAGCACTTGCATAAATGACTACAATCACCTATGAAGGTAGCACCGGTTTTATTATTGGTTTGCCCAAGTATGTATATTTTTCTGCTCAAAACACACAAAGGTACAGACAGGTGGGACCAGTACCAAACCCTTCTGCTAGTCCTGCTTCTCAAACCCCAGTAACTCATCAGGTTTTACTCAGGGATCAGCTCTAGACAAGGGAAAACAAAGGTTTACTGTTCTATCCATCTTACGGTTAAAGTATAAAAATACCTTTAGCACTCCCACAGCTTGGACAGAAGATATAAAACTTAGCAATGCCAGCAGAAACTCTATTGAATCTTCAGCTAATGAACCATTACGATATGAATCAATATCTCATATACCTCATACCAGCATTACTTGAGCTTTTAAGTGGTGTGTATAATTTTGAAGAATGTGGTGCAGTCTTTCACGAGCACTTTGCTTTTTAGGGTTTTTTACAGCAGCCTGCCACCAAGAAGGTTGGAGACAGCACCTTCACCCCACATACCTTCAGAGTGCACTAACCAAAACCCTGTTGCGAAACAGAAGTGGACACAGACATGATCTCACCTTAACCATGTCTACACTCCTGTAGAGACACAGGTAAGGATAATTTTGAGGAATCTGTTTCAGGTGGTTCTCCTCAAGGCTGTCATGGGCTGAGGTTCAGGAGCGATCTCCTTGATCTCTGCACATCTATCAGAAAACCCTTCAATTTTTGGTGGCAGCTGAGGCTGCACAAGTGCAGGGAGGTTGGGCTGCACCTGAACAGGAGCCAGAGGGTGCAGGAACAGAAACCAGATGACTCATGCTTTTGGACACTCTTAAAAATGAATAAAGGTTGGATTCACATAGGAAGCACCACCCAGGATCTGGCTAAAGGCAAAAGGTTCTTCAGACTGTCTCTGAAAGCCTGGGCATCCACTGAGGTGACAACAGGGAGGACACACCAGCCAACTGGCAGCAGTGCTGGTACTATGAGCTTGGACACTGCTCCCTGGGCTCAGCACAGGCCAGGAGCCAAGCAGAGGCGAGGAGCTGCGGCTCCAGAACTGCACAGGAACTCACCAAATGGGCAGGCAGTCACACACCCAGGCTGCAAAGCATTCCCTTGACTGACTGCCCTGGGAGATGTGTCAGTACAGCTGCAGATACCATCTTGAAGTCAGGAATTTAGCACCCTGTACATACCTAGAAAGCCAAAATCCCAGTTCTCCCTCCTCCCTACAAAAAAGCCAAGGTAAATGACGTTGTTTCAGCTCTTAGTTAGACCACAACAACGTAAGCAAAGGGGTTTCTTGCATTGTATTTTAATACGACACTTTTGTTCTAAGATATTGTCTGTTTTGAAGAAAAGGACAATCTATTCATCACAATTTAACCAAAACCACTACATTTAACTTTGAAGTTTATGCCTGTGAGAAATGAAGCAGTGGGTGAAGACAATAATGTCAGCCAGCTCTTCTGAACTGAGTTTACTGCTGCATTACAAAACCTTCCCGTAGGAGTTTTTCAAGATCAAGCTTGACAGAAGTGAAACGTCTCCATCTAGTGGAATAACCCAAAGCACACTTTTTAAACCCTTTCCATGCAATCTTATCACTTTCCTGACTCTAAAGTTTGAACTGTTACAGTGGCTCCAAAGAAAAGAGAGTAATGTGCATGTGGATGAGTCTTCCTCCTTGGTGGTCTGCTTCACCCCACCAGAGCAAGATCTCTGCAGATGGTGAAATTACCAGCAGAGGAGTCAGTGTCTAAAACAGGAATAGACCTTTCTGTGTGTGAGAACAGAGCTTGCTGTCAGCTGTATGGAGGATAAAATTACAAGAGTTATCCATGCTCACGCTTCAGGATGTAACATAACTGCTGGCTGGAGGACCCTGGCAGAAATTCCCCTACTGTATAGCACTGCACAATTAAGGAGGTGTATGAAGTGTTACTGTTTAATGTTGTTCACCACAAGCAACCAGATACCAGGTTGCTATCTATGGATCCTAGCCTTGTGCTGGGATAACAGTTACTACATTCCTAAATAACTAAACAAATTCTTCCCTAGATACAGGGAAAGTGTACAGATATAAGGGGAGCTCTGGCCTCTGGGGTTTCTATTTAAAGGGATGTGTACAGCAGTGGTTGTAGATGCTAAATCTTCCTTATTTTTCTGATCAGCTCCAGAACCCTGGGTTGATATCCAGCCATTGTTACCTTTTTGGCAATGTTGCCCATCAAAGCCCAGGGGACAGTCACATTCATAGCTGTCCTTCTTGGGAATGCAGGTGCCTCCATTTGCACATGGTGAGGTCACACAGGGGTGGGCAGCATTGCCGAGGTTGATTCCAAAAGTGAAATCCTGTTTCACATCAATTGTCCGGTCATTCAAGATAATCTGTGTGTTAAAAAAAATTAAAAAAAAGTGTGAAAACACATTGTAAAAACTCCCACATTCAGAGTATCCTCCTGCTAGTTAGAAGATGCCTCTGAAAGACTTCAGAGAAATGTAACTTTAAAAACTTGGCCCAAATCCTATTTCTTGTGTGTTTTCCAGTTGCAGAGGTCCAACCCACACTTTTGCTCCCCCAGTCCACTGGAGATTAATCTCTTTTGTGTCTTGGGAAACAGCCTTAGGCAACTCCTGTATGCGGTGAAGCTGTGTGGAATTTACCAGGCTTGTGCCTGAACACTGGTGCAACACTTTGTAGCTGAACCATCAGCTAGGATGGTAAAATTAGATGAGCGCTGCTGAGGAAAAGCATTTCTGAGATCAGAAAACCTCCCAGGAGATGAGTGTTGACAACAGAAATACTAAGCAGAACAGCTTGTTTTTCATATTTACTATTGCTTTCTAGTATCTCATCTCATCTGAAAGAAGCTAGAGTTAAGATGAATGAAAAACATAAATAATGACTTCACAAAACTGTTTGTATATAAATGGAAGACAACTGCTAAGTGCTGGGATTTTTCCAGTATGTCAGGAGCATATGTTCTCCAAAATAAACCTACATTGGTATAATCTCAGCTGACATCTCGGGAAGAGAGATTACATGAGGGCACAGCATCTGATCTCAGCTACATCAAAATAAGTACATCTTAACAAACAATAGATTTTAAGGCCAGAATTGAGAAAGGTAATAGTTGCTCTGGCTCCTGCATAATTCAGACTATGCACCCTAGGGGATCCTACACAGAGAAGGGGTTTCATCAAGCACAACACAACTCCAACAGCAGAAAAACATCCAGTCTTGTCATGTAATGGACCAGGGAAGACTCCCTTATGTTTTCAGCTCCTTTCTAAATTTTGACTACATTATTCCAGAGGCTAACAAGTCTCCACTCACAAAAGCATGTCTTTTGTTTCTGGTTTTAAACTTACATTCCGTTTCCAGCCCTTGTTTCTCACCACATCTTTTTCTGCACAATTCCAGCACCATGTATCCAAAGAAATCTCATCTTCGTGCAGGAACTAGAACGCCATAATAAAGTCACTTCTCAGCCTTATCTGACTAAACTATATAGATTGTGATCTTAGGTCTTTCTATATGCTGCATATTTTCCAGTACTTGGTGATGTTTGCAGCTCTATCTCTATAGTTCTCCAAAATCCTACTATGTGTGAAGCAGGCAACTAAATGTTCCCAGTGCCCAAAAGGCATGCAACATTCTTCCTTGACATCCCATTCATGCCTCTGAGAATACAAATACACCTTGCTAAGTACATCATAGAGATAAGTGCTCACACTCTGCATTTCCCAATCCTTATCAGTGCCTTTACTCTAGCTATAACACCTCACCTTGTAACTGTAACCTGTATTCATTGCTACTAGGCTATCTTGCAGCCCAAAATAGATTGTGTTTAGTCAAATCTACCTTCCCAATGATGTCGTGTGTCTGACCTGTTCCCATCACTATTATTCACTACCTCAGTTCTCCTTAACTTCATGTTTTCTGCTGGACAGCTGACAAAGACAGTACAAAATGTCAGATCAAGTGATGAAACCACTTACGCTGACCTACCATTACTGTTATGTCGTGGAGCAATTGTTAACATGACCCACTAGAGAGTTTTAAATTTTTTTTAATTAAAACTATTATTAAAATTTTGGGTTTATTTGTTATTTCTTTTCATTAATCTGATGCAATAATTCACACTTATAAAGCTGTGAGGATTCAGGGCCAACCTTCCAACTTTATCCAAGCTATTTTAAGTATGTTTAGAAAGAAAAATGTTAGTTCAGTTTGAACTTTCATTGGATTACTTACTAGGACTGATTATGAATTTACATTATCTAGAAAGGAACTGCACTCATGCTCAGCTGACCACATGGGAACATCATCCCTAATGTCTGCTAACAATGTAAAACAGCTCCTCCATTCATGTGCCCCACATAAAATTGTAAGAGGGGAGAGCAGTAAGGTATGCATCTCCATTGTGGTGTAAGAATGCACTAGGTGGACTTTTCACTGTGAAATAATAATTTAACCACTTCATGGTGGGTTCCTGAAGTGAAATCCTAGATTATTTTGATTATTGCCAGCTGAATATGGGCAGGTTTCCACATAAAGCATGCACTGGATGCAACAGAAATTAATGCCCCCAGTGTGTTTCTCTGGGCACACACCTTCTGGATGCTCCCACTGAAGGGTCTGAGGATCCCAGAGTTCTTCTTCACATCATCATAATTAGGGACTCCACCAATAAATATTTCAGAGCTGCATTTAATCTGTGTAAAAGCCCCCTGCAAGAAACATAGAATAAGATTTTATTAGAATAGCTGGAACCAGGCTTGTATCTTCAGACTAGCCTACATGAGTTGTTATAGCCCTACTTTAGATCTTACAGCTTACTTCAATGCCTCTTCTTTGTACAGTCCTATCAAAAAAGCCATTGTAGGACATTCTCAACTGACTTGATGTTATCCCAGTCAGAAGTAGCTGAAAAATCTCAAGTATTTCAAAACGGCAATACTGAAGGAGGAAAGAAAGGAAACTGCCTCATTGTGTTTTCTGATTGCACAATTAGCTTTATTTGCAAAGACTTGAGGTACAAGGATGTAAATCTACAACCAGCATGAGGTTCTTAAAGCTAAAAAACGGAGCAAAGTTCATGCAACAGAAACTCATTCAGTTTCCAACATCTAAGAGATAACCTACTATAAGTTATGGGGCTAAACGAAAGAAACACTGAGTTTGCATTAATTACCAGCAGCAGTTGCTCAGGATACCTGATGGGAATATTCAGGGTCCTGGAGCAAACTGAAAGACATTTAACAGCTCAAGACAGAATAACTGTGTAATTCCAGTCCTGCAGAAGCTTCTGTGCTTTCATGGTTGGCTGCTCCCAGCCACTCTCCTCCTGGAGCACTGCACTGCAGCACTTAGAAGAAAAAAATGGGATTGTTCATCTTAACCCATCTATCTAAAGAAGTCTTGAGTGCTTCAGTCAAATGTTTCTCACTCAATTTGTTTCCTGACAGACAACTGGAATTTCAGTTTATTTAAATTTTTGAAGAAAAGTCAAAGCTTTGATAAAAGTTTCCCAGTTTGCTGAAAAGCCTGCTATGGGATTTTTCTTCCATGGGATCTGGAGTCTGGTTTTCTGCCTGCACTCTCCACTAGGAAAGAATAAAAGACATTTTCTATGGAGGTCTAGCCTCGGGTTCTATCAAAATAGAAAATGTACCTCTGTGCATGCATTTGAGTGCTTAAAGTGAATATCCTGCTCGGTACAAGTACAATTTCACTTTATTACAAATTTGACTCACTGTGATCACTTGGTGAGCAAAGAAAAAAAAGCAAGTCATCAACTGTCTGATTATTCCAGCTCCTACTCTGGCCTGCAAATTATTTTTGCAAGAAGAAGATGACAAAGAAACAATTTTCTTGTGGCCTACCTTTCCAGGACAATATTCAAAAAAGAGGTTAAAAAAAGATTAGGCACATACTTTTCAGTATCATACTTTTCTAAATTACACCTCTCACAGTGCACACATTGCTCAACAGACTTAGCCACAACAAGTACCAAGAAAAGAACCTCAGGAACATATATGAAGCAGACACAAAAATGTGAGTCCAGTTACATGTCAGGAGCAGGTACAGTCAGATTTCATCTGGATCCCTGACTTTACAGGGATCCTTGTCCTCAGAGGGAAGACCTTATGCACAAATTCCCAGCTCTGGGCTTAAGAAAATGTTGCCCTAATGTGTGTACTGTTTTAAGCTAGCAAGAGCTTTGAGAGCAGGCTGTGCAGTCTACCACACAATCATTTTACAGTTCAACAGCTGCATTCAAGACAAGTCTGCCGTAAGCTCACCTCTGCCATCCCTTCCACTGGCTTCTGTTTGTCCACTTGTAGGATACCATTCTTTGCCGTGCGGGACACTCGTAATTCGTGCCAATGACCCAGACTGACAGGTTCTTCACTCCTGTTTTAAGGGCAAGAAAATTTTCAAACACGTAACACTATGCCTTTCTGATACTCCATAATGTTAAAAAGTCAAGTCCTCTGGGATGATTTTCTGAATAAAAAATAAGTATCAGCCACTATGATTCTTCCCTTATAAGGAAGTAACAATCTTCTGAGCAAAGACCATATTTCCAGAGCAAATAACAAGCACTCTATTTTTATTTATAAATGAAACGCTATCATCAGCACACACTTTAGCTACCTCTGTGGTAGTTTTTCTGCCCAGTCATTTATAACATGTAAAGATGAATTTTTGTCTCAGCTGTACATCCTCATTTCACTAGAAGCTTCCCACTTAATGGTTGGTCTAGCCCCACATTCTTCATCCTCTTTTAAAACAGAACTACTTTGTGTTGGCTTATCAGTTCTATTTACGCATCCTGTTACATTGAGATCTACACACACACATGTGCGGCCCGGACGCTATACATAAAACGGAAGTAATTAGAATATGACCCTAATGATGTGATGAGATCTTGACTAGGAACAATAATCCCCAGTTGTGCAAAGTATTCACCAGTCTCAAAGGAAGCATTTTTAAACCGTTCTTACAATCTTTACTGGCGCAGCACTTATACGAATAGCAGCCTGTATGAAGGGCAAAACCACATTCCCCTTCACAAGTTCTGTAGATCTTTGTATCTTGTTTTCAAATGTCATTTTACTACACTGGCTAAAGCATTTTATGTCTAAATGAGATGTTGCAGCCTTTCCTCCAGGAGGACTGGAAACTTGTGTTTGATGACCAGGCAAGCTGGAAAAATCAGAACCGTGTTATCTAGGACCCCTAAGACTTTCTAGCTTCCAGTGAAAAAATACAGAAGTTCTGGGAATGAAATAATGTTTTGTATATTCAGGATACTTACATTTAAAAATAAAAATCTCCCACATTTTGAAATGAAAAAAATGGAAAAAAAATGTAATTTGAAATAGTGAGTCAATAGTGATACACATACTGATTAAAAACTTACATAATTTTGAAAATGTGACAATAGCAATTTCTTTTTTCTTAACTATCAATATCAGTTTTGAAACCTTTCTGCCATATTTTTTTTTGATACTTTAAACTTTCTTAAAGTTCATTTTTATCTATTTTGATGATGCTGGCAATATTACTTGACACTTCTGAATGACACTTTGTTCAGAAAACCTCCATAAAAAATACCATCAAGCAATGCCAGTCGTTTCTCCTCATTCTTATGTAGCACCATTTAGGGTTTAACTATCTTGGTTAAATCAATAGCTAAGGGAATCTAATCACCTTGAAGAAGTCTATGTATACATATAAAAGAACCAGATAGATTTGGCTACATAGTAAGCAGCAATACAAACATCATCTCCTCTGCTGCTTAGGCCATCATCATGCTAACCTTCCTGCTTTGCTAGATTTAATTACAAACAGGGATGATTAAGCCTAGCAGAGTCATCACTTCAGAGCTGCAAGCTATTTCTTGGAATCAGGGGTTTTTTGAAACCAGCATGGGTTTTGAAACACTTTCATCCAGTGTTTGAGCACTCCTGCCTCTTCATGTGCTGGGAGGTTACTTTGTCCCATGTAAACCAAAGCTTAAAAAATACACCAGATCATGAAGATCACAATCCTGTGAATGCTCAGCCTAGGAGAATCCCAGGGAAATTCCTCTGAGATAGTTCAGTGCTCAGGTTCTGCATCTGTCCACCCATTCAGCATCCCTTCTCCCTGTGGAGCCCTCAGAGCACACTGTGCTGCTTCCATCCCAGGACACATCAGGAAAAACAAACCTTCACCAGCAACAGCTCTCCTACTGCTGCTGCTGACATACAGAGATAAGCTTGCCTCATCCTAATTATAAAGACATTATGGCTGTGTTCTGATTATATTATAATATCTAACAGCCTGGTAGTCCTATGGCAGAGGTATCAGGATGACCAGAGCTACACCTCCATTAAAGACAAAGGGTAGGCATGAAGCAGTATGATGAAGACAGACTTTTAAGTGGACATTGTCCAGGCAGGCATGAAAAACAGGGAATCTATTTATCTTATTTAATCACTGACAGAGCTGATGACAGGGTGCGAGTTGCACATTTTTTCTAGAAAAAAGAGCTAACAGGACAACCTGACAACTTCCATGAAGCCTGATGGTCTCATGAGTCTCACCCACCACTCTGCTATCTCACCACACTCTTTTTCCTCCAGTAAATGTAGTTCAGGCATTAGCTAGCATCCAGCTTGTTCTTCTGCTTTCCAACAGAAAGAGGCAGTTTCCACTCCCAGGCATATGCTTGTGGCTCTCGCCACATTTTATAACCCTACATATCAATTAAACTTTAGTACAAGGTGTTTTGAAGTGCTACAGCATTCTTGGAAGAAAAAAATTTCTGCTTTATATCTTACGGTTGCCAGTAACAGGAATTAGAAGGCTGCAATCAGTAAAGATTGAAGGCTTTTGTACGAAGGGCTATTCTGAGTTGGAGAAAAGGTCTCCAAAATCAGCTATTTCTGCCACTTTTCAGCAAGAGAATAGAATAGGGCAAATATGAAGTGATTCTTCCTTTGATATATCCTCCCAGCTTCTGGCAACTTGTCATTTAGCAATTTCCTGAGTCAGAGGCTGCATCCGTACAATTGTGTTTGATCTCCCTCAATGGATCTTTCTTCAAATTTGTCCAATTTTTTTTAACCTATTTATAGTTTTGGCATCTGTAACTTGCTGTGACAATTAGTTTCCACAACTTATTTATGTGCTGTCTGAAAAAAAAAAAAAACCCAAACCCAAAGAAAAAAGTCTTATTTTCTTTGATTCCTTATTTTCTTTTCATATTGAAAAAATACAGAATACTCATTAATCTTCATGTCATTCATCATTTAAAAAACTCTATCATACTTCCACCAAACTCTTTCTTTTCCAGGCTGAAAGGTCTTGCTGTATTTTGTGGAAGCTGTTTCATTCCCTCTCCTGGATCTCAAAACTACTCTTTTAAACTTTGCTAATTTCTTTTGAAATGAAGTGACCAAAATAGCAGCAAGTTTTCAAGACAGGGTGCATTGTGGGCTTTAGCAGAGACAGTCTTCCTTATTCCATTCCTAATAGTCCTCTGCATTGTACTTAGGTTTCTGTACTTGTCTCTGAGCAGTCTGCTGTTGCTTCCACAGAACTATCCATGACGGCTCCCGGATCTTTCTCTGTCTGACAACACTAACTGTTTTTCCACAGCTGTGCATTGTTAGGCTTGTGCATTATTTTGCATTTGCTCCCTTGAAATTTCATCTCTCATTTTGTCATCTGAATGGGTTTGTTTGCTTGAGTTCTCATTCAGTATAAAATCAGTACATTTCCCCTAATCACACTAGAGTCAAAATTCCTGATGTCCATCCACAGGAATCATTGGTATGCAAGACTTGCAGACAATGTACACATTTTGCATAAGCTTTATATAGATTATTTCTAAATATCAGGTCAGCCTGGTCAAACTGGCAGCCTCCTGGGCCATATCCAAGATACTGAGTGCCTCTGTTCAGCCCAGTGCCTTTTCAGAAAGCCCGGGAACAGTTGCCCAGCGACTGGGCATTCAGTTACACAGGGAGAGGGAACAGCATTTTTGAGGCATTTCATTGCTTCCATCCTCCTAGACATTAATTTTAGGATGCAATGAGTCATTCTCAGAAGGTCTGTATGGGAACCTGGGTGACCAGTTTAAACCACATTTTTATCTTTTAGACAGCTTATGTTATATAAATTGAATACTAGCCCCAGGTCCCCCAGAAAACAGCACTGTGAGGAAGTGTTGGGACCTGGAGGTGTATCTTCCTGTGCCACCTCCAGCCTGGCACCTACCACTTGGAATGGGAAACCAGGAAGGAGGATGCTTACAGAAGTGCCCAAGTGTGAAATCCTGTGGCTAGGAAGTATATGCATAAAACATTTACAGATCCCCTAATTAGTTATGGTGCAATGTCACGGGGGCAAGAAGGGAATTACTGCAGTACCATACAGACACAAATGTAACATCTGCAGTACGATAAAGCACAAAGCTTTGAAACATAAACTGATGTCTCCTTGACCACATTTCTGGTGCTTTTGTACTTCCTTAGAAGTAGGCACTAGAGACCAAGGGGCTCGCACACCTCATCCTAGGCTGTGTGTCTTTCCAGTCCACTCCTCTCCTCGATCAGCACCCTGGCACTTTGGGGAAGGAAACATGAGCAACACCATTTACCTGATAACAGCCGTTCCCGAGCCACAGTCGAACCTGAACTCCACGTAGCCAGCCACCATGTTAATGGAGAGGAAGTCCTTGCTGTCTGTGTCGTAGCTGTACAAAAGGATACCAGTCTCTAAATCTGGACGAAATGTCAGCTCAAACTCCATGAAGGAAAGGTAATTCTGTGGTTCCAAGGGCCAGGGTGTGCTAGCAAATGATCTTAAGGATTCGTTGAACTGAGGTATGGCCAAGGTGAGTGCTGGAAATCCAGAAATCATAAGCAAGTCACTTGAGGCTCAAACGACTGACCCCTACCAACCAGTGTTCCTTTTGTTAAATATTTAAAGCTAATCCTTAGCAAAACAACCTGAATTTTTTTCATCTAAATTAAAAATACTTTTTAATCCTACCCAATACTGCTTAATCCCTTCCTTTTCCAGGGATGTATCTGTACTATAAAGCATTGTGTACCTTTTCTTTAGTGATTCATAATAGTGTTTTTCAAATTAGCAAGCATACAGTGGGTGGTAGCATGAAAAGTTCTACAGCATAGAAAATAATGCTGCACTTACTTTACTACTTGTATCTATGATTTTAGCAGGAAATTGACATTGTGTCCTTTACATTTCAAAATATACAACTGACACTGGTCAGAAGAAAAGTGGGTATTTTTTTAGAATTAACGTGCAGCTGTGGAGTGGTACATTATTTTAACTTCTGAAAAGGAATTTTGAGATGCTTAAGTACAGTTAGTTTAAATAAACAAAGAGGTTTGAGAATCACAGATTATGTAGAAGCTGGATGTAGCTCCAAAGCAGTAAGAGAAGGGTTTCAGCATGTGACTTTAAAAAGATGAAGTAACAAGTATTCTCTTCTGTCAGTGGAACAGGATGAGACCTCCTCAGCTGTCTCTAAGTGGAAAACACATTGAAACACTGAATAACACACAGAAAGAAATAGAGGCATTCCAGCATCCACTCACCTTCCTCACAATGATGACCTTTAAATCCAAGAGGGCAAAGGCAAATGTAAGAATCTGCTTTGCTTGCAGTACAGGTGCCACTGTTGATGCAGGCTGCCTCATCACAGATGCCACTGCTACACTCACCTAAACACAGGAGTCAGAACATTAATTTATCAGAGAAGTTTGTCAAAGATTTATTTGGTTGTTGATCACTGCTACTAATCAACGCAGTTTGCTTTTCTGTCTAGATTCTTTCCCAATTTGTCAAATGGTGTGCAATTTAGACAAGGGAGCTTGATTATGAGTATTTTTTTTTAATATCAGACCAGCAAGAGACCTTAAAAATAGCAAAAAGTAGCCCTTACAAGCAAACCATGACAGATGTAACTTTCAATCATTCCCTGGATTACTTACTGTCTGCTCTTCTTCCTATTTACTTTCTCATAAAACACAAATTTCACTAGATTGTTTACAAGCACCATGCCTTGTTTAATTTCAATTCTCTTAAGTGCTTCTTTGTTCACTGTAAATTCATGCCATGCTGAGCATGGGAAGTGTTAAGCATCATCAACTAACCTTATTATCCAAAATGAGGTTGTCAACCCTCTTGTCCACACTAAAAGGGATCCACATCATCAACATATGGGCTTTTTAAGAAGCATCTCTACTATTCTGGCACATCAACTTAAGTAAGAAGGAGATTATTTCTTCTTGCTGGATTTTAGCTGAAATTCTAGAACAAATAAATTCTCATTTGCTCCTTAAAGCTGATATCTATAAAGTCAGATTATGCAACCATCAAATGTACATCTGATTGAAGTTCTTGTTGAATTTATTTTCTCCTTTATTTTACTTTCTGATCAAGTAACTCTCTCCTTGTCAATAGTAACAAACTGATTGTACACATTAAGAAGATCAAGTAAGACTTTGGTGGTGTACAACTGTAAGCACACCATTTGGAGGGGCGTAGTGTTTTGTGGCAAACTAAGAATTACACATTTATTTTGAGGTACATTTAAGCATCACTTCTGAGATGACAAAGGGTTCATGAGACAGCTCTGACAAGTGTTGCAATTTGAGATGATTAAGAGAAGTCTTGAAAAACTACTGCAAGAAGGGGATATGCCCTTTTTGTTTTGTTTAAACACAGCACTCTGATTGCAAGCACAGTTTCCAGAGCAGGTCTCCACACATCTTCAGAAAGACACTGGTGTTTGTACAGCACCAGCTTTACGGTTTGAATTTCCATCCCACCGCCAGAAAACCACACACAAGTATGCAGATGTAAATGGCTGATGTGCTGGTCCATCCCAATCACTCTGCTGTCCACAGTGGAAAATAACCTTTTCTAACTAACTCAGGACAACTCACAGGTCATCTGGTACAACTCTGCCAGACTAGATTGTCTCATATTGCACATCTACAAATCTCCTACTAGGCCCATTTTTCATTGTATGGAGGGAAGATCTGAGTACAGCAGCCATGACACAGGACTCCAGAGCTAACCTGAGGAGCACAGACAAAACACGCAAGTCCCCGAGAGGGGAAAAAAGGCTCCTTCTCCATGGAAGGGGACAGTTACATCTTCCCCATGCCCAGCCATGGGATCAGGGCTGCTGGCAGTGCACATTGAGCTGTCTTTTTCCCTTCTGGTCTGCACTGTAATGGCCACAAGTGAACCAAAGCAGGACAGGTATCTTGTTGCTCAGATCCCTCATATACTCACCCGTTATCATGACACTGACAGAATAGCACTAGCTGTGTTTTACAGGCAAGGAAACAGATCCAAGACATGTGTGTAAACAAGGATCTCTGTGCATCAAGTGAGAAGACACAAACAGAAAACCAAGAAAATGCTCATCTTTGCTGCATCTGCTGCAGTGCTAATCAATGTTGGCAGTATGTTCAAACAGATCAGAGAAACAGAAAAGAACAAGGAAGACAACGGCAACAGGACCAGTCACAGGATCACTGGTTTGAGAAACAGCTTGAACTGGAACAGTCTTGGTATTTAAGGACAGGCTGCTCTCCCAGTGTCCCAGTGACTTTTCACAGCCTTTGGGCCAGCACAAGTGACTTTGCTGAAGAGGCAAACCATAGGTGTGATGGCTGCATACGCTTGGCTGCAATGGCAGATGAAAAAGAAGGGAAACTGCAGCAGGAGTCCAGGGTCCTGCCATGCCCACTCCAAACCATGGCTGCTGCCTCCTCTGTTGGTCCCTCAGCTCACAGTCCAGTGGGACCTCTGCTGTGGCCAGAAGAGAGAGCACAGGGAGGGAAGGACCCCTCTCCTCCCCAGCCTCAGTTCTGTGATCCATGTACACAGCACCCCTGATTTATACACTGTGCCAACAGAAAAAAGCTTCAAGAGACTGACTGGAAAAAGTCATCCCTAAATCCTAGCAGAGTTTACTTGCAATTTTTTAAAGTTAAACGTACATGACCTATTGTTTGCAAGTCTCTTCTGGTACACTTTCATATAAATGTGTGCAGTCACACAAGGACAGTAAGGCTTTATCAGTCAGTTTCGAGTCACACATGGCAGAGCACAGCATTTATTTTCATTGATGTTGATTGTTAATGCAGTAGTATGTGGAGCATTCGTGGATGGGAATGAAGCTAGCTGCATCCTAAAAGGCAATAGAGATTAGGGCTCAGAAAAGTTCAGCAGGGCTTTCATCTGTCTAAATTCCATAGATTCTCACTCTATCATGAAATTACACTCTGCTTCCAAAATCTTACTCTTTTCAGCAACTGTTTCTTGGGACAGTCTGTTTTACCCCAATATTGCACAGAACTTTGGGCATGGTATCTAGAGAATACAGAGCAATTCTTAAGAAGTTTCTCATAATTTCCTTCTTGGGATGTCAAATGCACAGCTACAGAAGAGAAGAAAGATGACTTTGTGGCTGAGGCATGGCATGGAGATTCCAGCGACACGGAATCTATTTCTCGCTGTTACCACTTGCCTTCTGTCTTGGGTTTACTCTTATTCTTAAACCATTTAGACTGGGAGATCATTAAAGCAAGGATTTTGTTGCCCTGCCTTTTTTCAAGTGCCCATTACATGGATGAAATAGATGAATAAATGAGACAGGACTAGTTAATTACCTTCCCTACTTCTCCATCTTTTACTCTGAGAATAGAAAATAATGTTACAATAACACTTCATAAAGCTGATGGAAGTATTTATTCCAAGCTATTTTTAAATCATACCATGACTCTGGATAGCAAAACAAAGGATGGCATACAGGAAAGCCTATATGCTTCATCAGTGATTGGGTGTAACACAGAAAGCCCTCTGTAACAGCCACAGGACTGCTGTGGGGCTGAGAGATTCATGTATTACTTTGGACAAGTGCAGTGATGTCTTTAGGCAAAACACATTTAGTTGGGCCCATATTGTTTCAAATGCAAGCTCAGCATACACATAATTGATTTCTGATGACATGACTGTGTCAGTCAGGGGCATGAAGAGGTGTCCTGAGAGATGTTGGCAGAAATACCAGCACAGTTGTAATGATATCTGCAACACAGATCTTACTGTTTGCTCATGAAAATGGGTTCACTATTTACTGTGCACAGGAAGTGTGTCCACAAAGGGCTTACTTGTGCAGTGTGGTGAACTTTTCTACTATAGACCCAGCAAGAGCAATGTGCAAAGGAACAGAGGGAAACCAGGCCAAAAATAGAGATCACACCTTCTACCTCTTAAACCCGGACCATCGCTCAATTTGTTCCAGCAGCATAAAAGGTAACTCTGGGTTAGTCATGGATTAAAGATCCCACACCATTACACTTACCCACGTCAGCACCACTGAGAGCTTTCCCTAATGGCCAGGGTCTCATATCAATTATCTTTCCATTGATGCTCAGTGACTGGACACAGCCCTGGAACCCGCGGTTGGTGCTGGTGGCCCTGACCAGCCAGTACACGCCGGGAGCACCGCCAACGTAGAAGGGAGTCTGGAATGTGATTTTGCTGTACTGGCCCTGAAGGGAGAGCAGAGTGCAATATGCTGCGTAACAGATACAACACAGGACAACTCATTAAGCCACAGTAGTTGACAATCAACTTCTTTCCTCCATGAAGAATCGTGGCAGGGAGTATGTGGGTTGTTCATTGGTAACTCCTTCCCATTAGTCATCCCCCAAATCAGTCCACCATTTGAAATCAACCTTTTTCACCTGCATCCCATCGTGATAACATGAACTACTAAAAGCACAATAAAAAAGACTAAAAATCACTGTTTTGAGGAGAAAGTGTGGTCTGTCTTTTGCTGCAATTCCTTCGTTTCCTTTTGCCAAAAATTGCTTCTCTTCTAAACCCTAAGCCCTGAGGGACAGAGACCAATGAGATACTGTCTTTTGGACAGAACCCAGCAAGTGTTTAGCATTGAATAATACTGAAATGACAAAAAAAAAAATAAAAAGGATAAAAACAAAGAAAAGGCAAAAGCCAGTAAAATCACAACTTCAGTAGTGTTCTGCTCACTTTGCCATTGCTAAATTTACTGCCCATCTCATTTTTTGGCTTTAACAAGCCTATAGAAACCTACACACACAAGTTTACTAGTATTGCTACAGTGCACAGGAAGGAACAAAAAACTTGAAAAACTAACACAACCTTTTTGGATCACTGAATCAAACTCCATGCTACTGTAGCCAACTGAGTCAAAATTCCTTCCACAAATTGCTCAAAATATGACTTTTGCCTCCTACTCAGCGGTTCTTCCAAAAGTCACGGACCTTTAGAAGAAAACACTCAAAATTCTCAGTTATTCGGGGCCAGTTTTTACCAACCTGTGCTTCTGACAGCCCCGACCTCTAGCCTAAAAGCTTTCTGGATTTTTCACCCCTGCCCTGTTCCCATAGTGTTTATAACAATAAATTCTATCCCCATAGCCTGTATTTTGCCATGCTAAATAAGCTGAGGTTATTGGGTCTGCAGGTGTTCACTCACACAGTGCACTGCAGAAACTGTGCGCATCTCTCCTGATTCACATCTGCCCTTTGCATGGCCTCATAGCACTGGTAACAGCAACACATGATACACTGAAATTCTTTCCTCTGTCATTTCCAGCTGATGAGAACTCAATGCACTGCAATTTTTCCCTTCAGTGCCTGCACATGAAAAGGGAAAATAATAAGACGTCTGAAGCTGCTTTCTTTCAGGGCTATGGATGGCATGCTAATAGCGGCCATCAAAGGAAAGACATCTGAAACAATTTGAAACTGCCTTTCCTTCCAGTGCCTTAATTTTGTTTTCTGGCCCAGCAACAGATGAGCAAGTCAAGGCATCCTTCTCCATTATATTTTATCTTGTCAGCCTTGTATGAGCTTGCTGGTGTTAACAAAAGTCAGGGCAGAATGTCTATCTCCATTACTATGCTTAAATCTATGTCCAGAATTGTTGGGGTCCCTTCCCCCCTGCCATGTGGTCCTGGGAGAGGGGCCCTGGGGGGAGGCACGGGGTTTCCCTGCCCCTGCTCAGCCTCGTTCCCCATTGGATGTTTTGTGTTCCCCTGCGTGGGCAAGGACCCTCGGGTCCCATGATTGCTGCAGTTCCTCAGCAGATCCTCAGCCATGTGGCTGGAGAAATAAACATCTGTCTGAAACATCTATCAAGAATTGGTCCATGTACATTCCTTTTCCACAGGCCTCGTTGATTGACACGCGTGTTGCAGTATCCATACTGTAACACAGAATATGCATGTAATTACACCTCTGTATACAAACCTTGTGTGGATATATGCATATTATACATAAATATATACTCATATACACATATGCATCTAATTTTTGTGTCTGAGGAAGCAGAGCAGCTCTCTGAGGCTTGAAAAAGAAAGCAATCAGGGACAGCAGCAGCTGTACAATCCAGTAAACTTCTAATAGCCTGTATTTGAGATTGGCATAGGGCAGCGGAAGAGTAGCAGAGCAAACATGGAGGACAACAGGGAAACTGTGATGGAATTCAGCCCTGTGCTATTTATCTCTGTGATTTCTAGACAACGTATTTGGAAGAATAATCTGTACACTGATCACTAAATGTCCTAACACCAATAAATAAAACTGCACCTTTCAAATCTGATCAGACTTCTGGTGGCAAGAAAAAAAAGGTCATTATAACCTTGAGAGACCCCAAGATTGAGCCTCAGGGGCAGGATTACCAACCTGAGATTTTCCTGTCACTGGAGCATTGTTGTCCATCCTGAGCCAGCCATTCACTCCATCTCTGAACAATGTGACACTGTGCCAGTTCCCCAGCTTGATTTTGTTTTCACTCGTTATGACTCCAACTCCAGTGCCACAGTTGAACCTAGGAGCATGAGACAGAGAGGGCAAGGTGACAATCTTACATTAACCAGATAACCAAAAGTTGGTTTTAGACTCCAAATACTCTTTTTGCGCTCTCTGTTCCACACTGCATATTAGCACAGGAAAATTAGACAGCAGGCCTAACATATGATCTGTTCCAAGTTTCAAACTTCATTATCTATCTTTCTAACATGGAGAAGATTTTGCATTCTCTGTCCATACCAAGTGCATTGCTAAGCTTGCCAACAGCTGAAACTGTTTCCAGATGGAGGGTATTACAATCTGAGTTCCTGACATCACAGTAATTTCTCCTGGGAATTCTTCTAACTCCCTGGTGAAAGTGCTACATTAATAACTCCACTAGTCTGTATGAAACTCAGCACTGATTGACAGGAAGACCTCCAGGAGAGCTGAATGTGCACAAAATGTGCCATTTTTCCTGACTGTCATGCAGTGCAGGTGAACAGAAACACAACGAAGGCACATCACCCACTTTGTTATTCCCCATTTTCGAAGGACTCACCCTCACAAGTAAGGAGATCCTGGAAATACTCTTTCACTTGCTTCATATCTATCAGACTGCAAGAAACACTCTCCATCTTCATTTAAAAAAACCTGCAAGTCTCATCTAAACAAGGTATATAAGGTGAAGTTCCTGGCCCCCTTGCTGGCATTATATCCTTTATTTTGCTACATTATCTGCAAGTCTTTTGCTGTGAAGCAAAAACACTGACTCAATACACCATCAATACACCATCAGCTTGGCAAATACAGTGTCTCACTGGCATTTCTGGCAACATAGCTGTGAGCCCCAGACAAATGCCTTAAAGAAAACTGATCATTTTCCCTTTACACTGAGGTCTAAACAAAAGAGCTCAACAGGGCACATGTTCACAGACTAAAGGATGAGAGAAAAAAGTATTAAAGAACTCTTAAATAAAATTACACTGTCCATTTTGTGCATTATATGGGGCACAAGTCAAAGACACTGGAGATATTCATCACATATAGCAGTCCCAGGAGGCAGAAATAGCCCCTTCTCTTTACATCAGATTTAGGATGGAGGTTTTACCTGAACTGAAGGCTACGTCGGATAATTGCCAGTGACATAAAATCACCACGACCATGTTCATTTTCTCCACAGTACAGCAGCAAACCATCTTCGGATTCAGCCTGCAATCATTGTGTCAACATGAAAAATCAAAGCCTCACAATTGCAGACAAAAGCAAGCAGCAGTGGGGGACTTTTCATCATTTTTCAGATTGAGTTTTTAACTCGCAGAATCACAAAATGTTTGATCAGTTTTGAATCCTGCATTTGAAAAACCTAGAAAATCACTGCTTTAATGGTTAAACAATTTAAGACCATCTCTTAAAGTATGATACTACCAGACCTGAAAAAAAGCCTGGAAGTATTAAGGACTGTCAGACATGTCCCATATGAGACTCCTGAGTAAAAAGTCTAGCAAGACTGTCCTAGCAAGCCCAGTAAGTGTAGACACATCAGACTCACTGCACATGAATACATACGCCCTACTTCACTTGTTCCCTGAGACTGACACTTCTCAAGCCAAACAATCTGTGCTGGCAGCATTTCTCCATATGTGTGCAGCAGCTGACACAGTGGCTTTTTGCTGCCATCCTGCATTTTAAAATGAAATTGCCGGAGGAGGGTAAGATCACCACTGAGGCAACGCACTGCTGCTGCTTCAAAGACAGTCTCCTTCCCAGACTGTGAGGCTGGTGAGTCTGCTTTATATGGGAGTTGGGGTGCATCCAGGAGTTTCGCCACCTTCCCTAGAGGCAGCCCTACATGTTTGGCCCATAATGAACAAACAGCACTAACACTAGCCAGCATGGGATGTACCCCCACTTTAGACCTGCATTTTAAGTTGTATGTATCCTGAATATATTAATAGCCCATGTCCCAAATTTCAGAGGTGGAAAACAATGTCCACTTAAATCCTGCAGGGTGGGAAAGGAACTCTACATATAGGGCAGTGTTTTGCTCAGTATGACAGGGTCATAGTTTCTTGTCCACAAAAATACTGCATACTGTTTCCAAACTCTAATTCACAAAAATTCTGGGTGTTCTTCAGCCTGTACCATATCCATGTGACAATAACCTTGCCAGCGTACATTGCTGCTAGTCCACAATACCACTATTATTAGCCCCAGGGATTCTCTCACGCAGTGCCTACCAATAATGGATGAAAACACTTCAGCTGCTTACAAACTTCATTTACATTCACTGAAGGTTAAGACAGATCTCTGCAGATGAAGGCTATGCACAGGTTCGCCATAATTACACTACAAGCTATACTGAAGCTTGTTCTGTTGTCCACTGCATCAGAATAAGTAAATAAAATTTAAAATGCCTATGTGAGAATTGCTTAAACTTACCCTGAATTCAAGGGTAATTTGAAATGTCTGATAGGATTTTTTCAGTGGTTCAAAGGTGATATATGAGTGGCCAGAGAACTGAGGATACTGGATACTAATGTCTGAAAAGCAAAGAGGGAAGCATGTTATTTAGCAGTTTTCTTCCATATAAAGATCAATATACACATTTAGTACTAGATAACATCAGGTGGCAATGAAAGGCAGAGTACCCCCAGAGACAACCATTAGTAAGCAGCAGTCAACAATCAGTTAACCTATTGCCTTGTCCTCCCACCACTTTTTACAGCTAATTCCTTTATTCCCAAGGACCTGGTGAACTTGGAAAGAAACAGGATACTGAGGGCCAAGTAAAGCCCAATAGTTTAATCAGAGAGTTCAGAGGAAATTTCTCCAGGTTTTCATCCTTGTTATAGAAGACAGAACCCATCAACTTTATATTTATCTTCTTTTAAGAACTTATTTAACAAAGAGAGGACAAAGTAATTTTCTGTTCTGCAGGATTACAAAAATATAGGTGGGAAATATGGCCAGACTCTAGGCAGCATTAGTCACTGCTGCTCCATAGCTGCTGCATCCAGCATCTGGAGAATCACTGGATGTCTCATAACAGCCCAGAAGCTTCCAGCACTTCCCTAAAGTCAGCTCAGGGCAGAAGCTAAAGGGAGTGATGGGGAGAAGAGAGTCCCCGCAGGCATCTTTCCAACCCTGGCTGCAACAGTGGCTCTTCTTATTGCTCTTGTCAAATGGCATTATAAACCCTCACTCTTTGCTGTCTTACGTTAAACCCTGACCCTGAGAGAAAATGAAAATCAGAGATGTCCTACTGCTAGCCACTTTCAGCTGTAAAATTACCTTTGCAGCTAATTTTCCTAAGGAGCACTGAGGACAGACGCAGTTTTTGCAGTGGATTTAAGCCTAATGAGGAAGGAAGGGTGAGGAGTCCTATTCCTCTTTGCTATCTGAATACTGAGTGTGTTTTTCTCACTCAGTTTTTGAATCTGGATAGAGTTCTCTCAGTGTTTTTGCTTGCAATGCATACATTTTAAGCTGAGGTGAAGGGGATTGGTGCTATAAACCTGAATGCAACTTCAGCAGAGAACAATTAACTCATGTCCTGATCACAAGCAGAACTGACTGACTTCAGACCAGAGTGTCATGCAGCTGTTGACTGTGAATTCAGCTGCTGACTTTCCATTCAGATTAATATATTATTTAACAATATTGGCTACTGAAGATAAATTCAGTACAAAGGAGTATTGGCACATGATGCTTAGTCTGGAATAACACACTCCCCTGTGAAAAATGAAGGGTTTGGACTGATGTTAACAGACTGCTTTCCAAGTTGTATATGGCCATGTCAGTTCAAATAAATCCTCAACTCTCTGCACTTGATCAAGGCCTAAAATCACATCTGCAGCTGTTCCATGTCGCTGAGTCACAACAGATTGTTTTCAGAAGGAGCTCTCTTTGTTCCAGCACTCCAGTTTGGAGAAGACAAAGCATCTTCAGTGTCTGTATCCCTGAGGCATGACACTGTGCAACACGAGGTCTAACGTGACCCTGTAGAAGAAACATGGGTTCCCGATGCTCTGCTGCATGGCAGGGTCTTGGCAGATCAGATCAGCATGCAGTGGGACGGACAATCAGCTCTATGGGGATCTGTTAATCCACTGCTTTTCCTATTTCACATGTTCCCCCTGTTCATCCCCCAGCCTTGGCCACTCCCTCAGTTTCTCCCTATTTGTTCTTGTACCCCAACCCCGCCCAGGGACCGCCCCGGGCCCCTGACAAAACCATCCCGCACCCAGACCACGCTGTCGCTCTACCTCTGAACGTCGCGGGGACAGGATGTGATTAAAATCATCTCAGTCCCTCATGAGAGACCCTTCTCTACCTTCTTTACCATCCACTGCGTTGTAACACTGCTGGCTGCTGGAGCCCGATCGCGGGGCTGTCCGAAATGGACTCCGGGATGCGATTAATTGCATGGCCCTAGGGAACCCTCGCTGAGCTTTCAGGCCACAGCAGCCTGCTAGACAAGAGTCCAGCAGTTACAACACAGCTCTTTCTTAGCTGGAGGGACAGCCACCACATTTGTTGTGGTGGAGCTGGACCACCACAACAAATGGGACATTTTCTTCGAATAAGCCCCGGAGTCCATCTGACCCCTTGATTACCAAACCAAAAGAAAAATTACTTCAGGGGGAAAAAAGTGACCTGCTTAGGGCCTGGAGAGGGAGCTGGACTGGCTCACCAGGTGATCTCTTCACTGTTAACCTTGTGAAAGGGTGAGTTTAGGTCTCTAGAGGGAAAGAACAGGAAGGCAGCAAGGGAAGAAGCAGGACAGCCTCCTTCATCTCAGCAAGCTCTTGCCATGGCTCAGCTGCCCTGGAAAAAGGCAACGGGATGGATGGCAAGTCCTGACTGAGACCAACACACCTCCTCACATTGGCCCAGCCTTCAGGTCATGCTTTCTGAACTGGGGATAAGACTTTGTTCCTCCCTTGCCCCAACCTGCCTGACATAAGTGCTGCACTGCAGACCTGCAGACCATGTGAAAAGCCTCCTCTGGAGGTATTTTTACAATGGGAGCTCTCTCACATCCCTGCTGTGGGACCGGCATCATCTGATGGACCACACTGAAAATGGGGGTGGTTCTGGGCTTCAGCTGCTGCCAAAAGGCAAGTGTTAAAGAGGGGTTGAATGTCTTCAGCTTCCAGCTGTGGGTGCCATGATTGGATCCTGCCATACCTGGGTGATTAACAACATACCTGCTCTGTCATCTCCTGACTCTTAGGTGAGGGAGGGAGGATTAACCTCCCCTGTGCATCTTTACACAGGTTCTGCATTCAGCTTTATTAAAGAATAACTTTTTCCCACCTCACTGAGGAAAAAAAAGAAAAGGGGATGGTGCCTGAGCTGTGACTTCCCGCTGGAAGTTGCTCCTATCCTTAGAGATCCACTAAATCCAGGTGGCTATTCCCAAAGTGCACATTGGTTGGTTCTGTCCTTGACCCAGACAAAAAAGCAGCCAGCAGCAGTGGGCACACAGAAACCTACCTTCCTCACACATGTCCCCTCCTTTGCCCAAGTTGCAGTGGCAGCGTGAGCCGCCCCGGTCATAGTCGTTGATGCAGAAGCTGTCTGCAGAGCACACGGCCTCATCACAGGACAGGTCAAAGAGGCGGGCAGCAGAGGACATGCTGCCCCTCCTCGCTGCCCACGCAGTGGTCGCCCTCACTGTGGTTGAAGGGCGTGTGGTGGTAGGAGTGGAAGTAGTGGGTTCAGAAGTGGTGGTGAGAACCCGTGACAGGAGCCTGGAACTAGACCCTGGTGTGACCTTAGTTTCAACCAGAAATTTTCTGTTGCCTCCTTTAATAGCAGGAAGTGGTCTGAGCTGAAACAAAGAAACACCAATTCAGTAAATCTAAAATGCTATGGGGAAATGAAATTAATACCTTTCAAGATACAGATCTGAGGCAACGAACTCACCCTCAATGAAGAAAAAGAAGTGCCCACATTACTATATGTGAGCACACAATATCAGATATTAAACTTCCTGACAGGACCAGACACTTTAAAACATCCAGACTATAAAGAAAACAGAAGTGCCAAAGAGAAATCCTGACATTTACCTCTTCTATATAAATGTCGTAGTCTGAATCATCAATATCAAATCCATCACCATCACCAGTCACTGTGTCTGTGATGTACTGATGCCCATAGCTTCCACTTCCTAACTCCTCAGAGCCTGAAAAGACATAACTGGCATATTCAGTTCACAGAGTTTGCACACAGCAATTCAGATCTTACCACCCACCCCGATTCACAACACTTAAGTCTGAAGTGATGCTAATGTTCATCCTGAACAGACAATGCAAGTGTGGAGATGGCAGATGTTGTCCAACTTAAAACACACTCAAAGTGAAGACCTTCATTTAGTCACTTACTAGGTGATTAAACAAATAAAGCAGGCAAAACTCAGTTCTCCTTCTGCAAACTGACTTGTATTCATCATTTTTCCAGGAAAAAGGTATCAAACTTTTTTGGCATGGACAACATTTCAATGACTTAATTGTTTTTAGGTCAAATTTTTCCCTTTTGGAAATACAGTCTTTTATCTGCCTTACTGGCAGCCATGTAAACAGGAACAGCAAAAGAGATGCACACAGCTAGGATACATTCTATTTAGGACTTAAACTACCTCTTCTGACTCCAAAGTTCCTGAAATTAGCGTCCTATATGTATTCCTAGACTATTTTTTAAAATCCAATTCAGTACCTTGAAAAAAGAAACATGCACAAACATCTTCACCCAGAGGGTGGTTGGGCACTAGAACAGGCTTCCCAGGGCAGTGGTCACAGCACCAGCCTGACAGAGTTCAGGAAGCACTCAGACAAGGCACATGGTGGGATTATTGGGGCTGTCCTGTGCAGGGTCAGGAGCTGGGCTCAATGATCCTTGTTGATCCCTTCCAACCCAGGATATTCCATGATTCTATGACCATATGTTTTTCACGTACATAATCAACTTCTGCCACTCCCCAGAGCACTGAACTGTGCTTTGAAGGACTCTGGGCTGGAAATGGACAGTTTAAACTGTTCCATTAAGGGGATCCTCATTTCTATTTCATAGAAAAGACCTGTACTTTTCTGCACTTTACATAGCAAATTCTGCCTAAACAATGGTCCGTGCTTTTTAGCTATTAAAGTTCACCAGGTCATGAAGAAATATAGTAAAAGCAACCACATCATTGCAGTTACTCATCATTTCAGCAAGGCTGAGAACAGATAACATTAAACTATTAAAACAACAGATTCATGTATCTGCCTTTTCCATGCAATATTTTGCCATGACTTAAGAACAGCATAGGTAACCTGCAGAGTTTCTCTACTAAGCTGACCCCAGCTGCCTGTGTATTTTGGCAGCCGTAACCTGTCCATATCTTCTGGCAGTTAGCAGGTCCTTTACATTGCAACATGTAGAGATGCAAAGTCTTGCTGGGCAGTGACTGTCTGCAGAAAGGAGAGTCAGAAAATGCCACTTGATGGTAGTGAGAGCTTCACTACCAGTACTAAGCAATCATATAAAGCCAGTGAAGTTAACGAGGCTCAGCAGACTTTCAGAAGGAGCAGTGTGGGCACAGTGCTATTGGGCTGTTTGAGTCAGTCTAACTGGGATCAGCCATTTCCCAGCTCAGTGGACAATATAGCAAAAATGTTTCACTAAACTGATACAGGCAGGAGTGTACTTACCTAAATCTTTTTGTACTCTCTCCTCCTTTGCTGTGATTGCAACCCAGAAGTCCTGGCAGACAGTTATGAAATCTAACATATGTGCACCGGAGATGAATGTGTGCCCTGGCTGACTAACTGGCTGCACTCCACATCCTCTGCAGGGGTTACTTATCAATGGGCTTTGCACATTACATCAGCACACAGAAAAATTAGAGGCAAATGCATAGAGGTAATGAGGCATACACACTTGCAACCAAGAAAGCATGCTGGACTGGGACAAAATGTGTATAAGCCTTTTCACTCTAACATGTATACCTAGTCAATCTGTAAATAATACATTTTATCTGTACATTAAACAGAAGTATTCAGCCCTGAGTTCTACCAAATGAGCTAAGCAGATAACTCTATGACTGGTAACAAGATGAGGCAAACAGGACAAACTACATCCAGATTATTTCTGCTACTGACTGTGAATGCACAGGCAAAGGATTAGAGAATTAGACTGCACATTTATGAACTGGTCCCAGTCCTGCAACCACTGGAATGAATTTCACCATATTGAAAACAATAGGTACTATCAAAACATAAACAAAACCTCTTACTCCTAGTATTCACTTTTATAGTCACTCTGGTTAATCACCATCCAGAATAATTTTACTCCAGGTTGGAAGCTAGGGAGAATAAAGCAGAGTAGAGTAGAGTAGAGTAATTATTCAGGTGGAAGGAACGATCACCTAGTCAAGCTGCATCTTCTACCCATCACTGCATTAGAATCCCCTTCTTTGGTAACAGTGATTCTGTAAGATATGCCATTCTACAAAAGTTTCAGCGTGTAAAACCACGAATATATGCATTACAAATATGATTTGCAGTTGTGTTGGTTTTGCTTTGCCTGGTTTTGGTAGGAGGATGGGCTACAGGGGTGGCTTCTCTAAGAAGCTGCTAGATGCTTCTACCGTGTCTGGCAGAGCCAATCCCTGGTGACTCAAAAGATGGACATGCTGCTGGCCAAGGCTGGGCCGATTGGAAACAGTGGTAACGCCTCTGTGAGAATGTATTTAAGAAGAAGTCAAAACAAAGTTTGTGGCAGTTTTAATTTCATCCAGAGAAGAGTAGGTGAGAACATGCAAGAGGAACAACCCTGCAGACACCAAGGTCAGTGAAGGAGGAGGGGGAGGAGCTGCTCCAGGTGCCGGCACCAAGATTCCCCTTCAGCCCCCGGTGCAGCCCATGGTGAAGCAGCTGTGCCCCTGCAGCCCAGGGAGGTCCACAGGGTTGCAGAGATCCACCTGCAGCCCATCGATGAGCCCACCCTGGAGCAGGTGGGTGCCTGAGAAGAGGGTGAAAGCCCACAGGAGACCCAGGGACAAGTGCCCAGCTCCCAGGCTGGAGCAGCCTGTCCTTGAAGGACTGCACCCGTGGAAGAGTGACCCACTGCTCCAGCAGTGTGAGGGGTGCTGTTGCCTGTGGGATGGACTCATGCCAAAGAAGTTCATGGAGAACTGTCTCCAGTGGGAGGGACCCCACAGTGCAGCAGGGGAATGACTCCTCTCCCTCACTGGTGAGAGAAGCCCTGGGTGATGAACTGACCACAACCCTCATTCCCTGTCTCATTGCGCTGCTGGGGTAGGAGGTAGAGCTGGGAAGGAGGGAACAGGGTGGGGAAGGTGTTTTTAAGGGCTTATGTTACTTCTCATTATCATGCTCTGATTTGGTTAGTAGAAAATTCCCTTCATATCTCTAAGTTGATCCCGTTTTGCCCACGACGATATTTGGTGAGTGATCTCTCCTGGTCCTTATCTCAAACCATGAACCATTCATTAAATTTTCTCCCCTTTGTCCAGCTGCAGAGATGAGTGAGAGCAGCTTGGTGGGAGCTGGGCATCTGGCCAGGTTAACCCAGTCTTTTTATTAGACAATGAAGGCAATCATGATGATTTTAAGATGAGGATACTAACTGGGAGAAGTAACGGGCAAAACAAGTACTGGTAAATGTTAAACAGTAGAATGATTGTGGGGAATTTTTGTTTTAATTGTGGTGAAGGATCCAGGGGTGTATTTTGTCTAAATTGTTAATTTTTGTTCTGATTTTGGTTTTGGTGGTTTTTTTTTCTTTAAAGTTCACCAAAAAAGGGATTTATTGGTATATCATATACAATATCTTTTTAGTATCACCTACAATATCCTTACTTCTGCCTTGATTCAGATTCGGGTTAGGGTTAGGGTTATTAGATTTAGATGTAGAAGCTCTCAACGAAGAAAGCCAGCACCAGTTCACAATCTGCTCCTTGCATTGCTCATTGGCTTCCTCCATTCTCTTGACCAAGAGCTTTGTATTCTGCTGCTTCCTCCTTGCTCTTTTGAGTGCTCTGCTTCTTCAGAGCAATATGCCTGCACTGCAGCACTCGAGGAGTCCCTAGTCACTGGTTCTGGGTTTCTTGCCCCTCTTGTTCACAGGCTTCCTCACAACGTACTGGCGAGCATCATCCTTCTTAGACAGGTTGAACAGCTTGCAGATTCTGCAGGTCCTCTGTAGAGGGAATCCTTGTGGAATATAGGATACCCCAGGAGGGCTTGGGCATCCCAAGGCTGTTGCAGAAGTACCCCTGATGGGGCCTCAGGCTGAAAACAGGCTTGCAAGGCACCTGCTAGCCGGCGGCCTTGAACAGCCTTGGGAAAAGGTATACACTGGTCAGCTCCCTCGCTGCTTAGAGGCTTTCTCATGGGAAAGGGGCGTGAACTTTGAGAAAAAGTATAACTTGGTGTAACCGAATAATAAAACGGGAGCACGATGCTCAAATCGTATCGGTGTTCGTATCGTGACTCTGGCTGGATTCCCCTGCTCCCGGGACCCCCCCCCGCAACAGTCCTCTTGGGGCCAAGATGACAGGGTTGTGTCCATCAGCCCAGCAAAGCCCTTTTCACCCTTTTTCACTATGACCAAGTTCAGAACACTCAAGTTTGCATCACTGATGCAACCATGAATGGATTTGCACTTTATCTCTCCAGTTCTTCTGGGGCAATAGCAGGAATGGCCCTTGCTAAGCAGAAGGCAGACACATCCGTGAGGCAGGACACCTTCATGGAGAATCCTTTGTCATTGCCACCACTGATCCTGACAACATATCCCTTCCACTCCTCAACAAGGGAATCAGCCAGGACCTCTGTGGCCATTCGTTTCTCTTAGGATGTTCTTAGCTTGCACCCATTGTCCGCTTCAATGAGCTTCTGGCAGCCAGGGGCTGGGAAAGACATATTCAGCTTCATCCTGCTCGTGCCTTGATACTGCTGGAAAGGGCAGCACTAACTCAGCTTCCAGCATTCACAGCAATTTTCAGCTCACTGAATCACAGAATTAACTAGGTTGGAAAAAAGACCTTTTAGATCATCAAGTCCAACCTACAACCTAACACCACCTTATCAACTAAACCATGGCACTAAGTGGCACATCCTGTCTTTTTTTAAACACCTCTAGGGATGTTGACTCTACCACCTCCCTGGGCAGATGATTCCAATGCCCAATCACCCTTCCTGTGAAGAATTTCTTCCTAATGCTTAGCATAAACTTCCCCCGGCACAGCTTAAAGACTGTGTCTTCTTGTTCTGTCATTGATTGCCTGGGCGAAGAGACTGATCCCCTGCTGCCTAAAACCTCCTTTCCAGTGGTTGTAGACAGTGATAAGGTCTCCCCTGAGCCTCCTTTTTTCCAGGCTAAAACTAAATTTCCGTGCATTTTCAGTGAGCTTTTGAGAATATTCCAGTTTGGCCCCCACTCCCAGCTCACCTTCTGGGGGTGGTTCCAAGAGTTTTTTGTCTCAGTCCTGATCTTTAACTTTTGGAATGAATAACAATAATCTGGGAGAAAGCCAATGGGGTATCAGCTCCTTCTGGGGCATTGTTTGGAAGCTCACCACTTCCCGCACGCTCCCAGTATTTTTATCACAGGTTGGAGCGGGCAGAGGGATCAGTACCCCCTCCCCAACAAATCCAAACTTTTCATGCAACAGTATGCATTCTTATTAAAAGACACAGCTCTTTGCCATGTGCTCTTTCTTCAGAAAGCTTTATTTCATTTCCCAACATCAGTAAAATTTTCAAAAGTCTCTATCCTCTGTAACTTAGTTAATTCTGCTGTAGGGTGTGGTATCATCACCATCAGCTCCACTCCATCATATGCTAATGTTTTAAAAAAGAGCAGGCTTGAGGCTGATTATCAGGGGGTGGCTCCAATGAGTCATCCCCCTCCTCCAAAGTGTGAAGGGAGGTGACATCAATGACCAGGGAGTCCTGCCTAGCTCTTTACCTCCTCACCTTTTACAAGTGGGCACAGTTCAGGGTGTGGGGAGGAGTCTGGATTTGGTGCAAACTCCTCCCCAGGGGTGAGGTAATGCTCAGGGTGGCCCAGCACCACCCCCAAATTGGCATGCATGCTTCCCCTAAAGATGGTAATTTTCTTTTCTAAAGCTCTGCACAAACTGGTTTAACAGGTTTCTCAGGTTCTGGGCTAGTTGCTTTTGGGCCATCAGCCCTGCCTCAGCCCTGAGGCAAGCAATTGTTTCAGCCTTCAAGGCAATTTGCACCTTTACCAGCTCCTCAGCAAAAATGTGCTTCTCTTTTTGAGTAGCCATTTCAGACTCCATTATGGTTTTTGTCCCTTTTAGGACAGCCATCTTAGATTGACCATGTGCTACCTGGCCAGGAGGTTTCTTTTCCCCCTTTGCCAAAGTTCCAATTCTCTCTGTTGCGACTTGCGGTTTTTGCCAGTTTTTTCTCAGAGACAAACTTTACAAGTGTACAGCAACTTCACTTCGAGAGCAATCCAGGACTGCCCTTGACCTTATTGCTGCAGAACATTAGTTTTAACAAAAAACTTTCTCTCCTTAAATTGCAGCTAGCAATGATCTCCACACAAAGCAACTCTTTGCCAAAACTCAGAGTATCCAGCATGACTATGCCAATATCCCTTCCACTCCTCAACAAGGGAATCAGCCAGGACCTCTGTGGCCATTCATTTCTCATAGAATGTTCTTAGCTTGCACCCATCGTCCACTTCAGTGAGCTTCTGGCAGCCAGTGGCTGGGAAAGAGATGTTCAGCTTCATCCTGCTCACGCCTCGATGCCACAGGAAAGGGCAGCACTAACTCAGCTCCCAGCATTTGCAGCAATTTTCAGCTCCCTGAACACTTGCTTTTACGTCAGGTCTGTGCTACTGTCACCAAAACTGCTGAAAAAACAAAAACTCTTCAACAACATTTTTAAGTGGTAAAGAATTACGGCATTTTTTATTTTGGCCAGGATGTTGTACTGGCCAGGATGTGCAAGAGAAATCATTTCATCCGGGCATTGCCCGGGCTGAACAGAGAAAATCATTCCATCACACATGGCTCTTTACTAGATTTTTCACATACTTATACAGTCAAAACCCAGAGAAATCCATTGGTTCAATGTTCATTAGTACCAAGTTACGCAGTTCTTAGTATTTGGTTTTCTATTGGTTATTGATCCCTTTGCCTTCGATGCTAATTAGGTCCTCATCCTGCATTCTCTTATTGATCTTTTCCCAGACTAGGTGTCTCTGAGACACCAGGGAGGATGATCGGGCATTGACGTTCATTGTGGTCACTTATATCTTGTGCATCCCCTGGCAGCTCCCAGTCCATTGAGTTGTTAAGCTCCTCAGGCCCTGCCCAGGGAACAGAGTCTCTTGAAAAGAAACTTCCATTCCCTTCCTCCTGGGCAAAGATGAACAAAACCCTTGACTAAAGTTAGTTAAAAATATTAGAAGTTGTATCATTTCCAACACTACTACTTACTGCCTTTTATGTGTCTGAAAGTATTTCGGAACTAATTTAGTTCTTTTAATGTATAAATTTGCCTAAGAGCAATGGAAGCCGTAAGGATAATTTGGGAATAAAGAAAGGAAAAATCACAATCATGTGTCAGGGGAAACAATCTAATGTGTACCCAAACAAGCTGTGACACACACACTCCATTTTCTAACTTGGAAGTCATAAGCTACAAAATAAATATCTGTTATAGTCAAAATGCTATCTTTTTTTTTTTTCCAGTCAAACTTTCTATTGGCTTAACGGGATGTAAGTTTGATAAGGATGGCAAGAGTGAAGCAATGCAGAAAATGAAGTATCTTTATATTCATACATAGGAGAATGTTAGGTCTCGAATTCACATTTAGATAAACACATTTGCTTGCATATATGGATATGATTTTAATGCCATGCCAGTTTTACAGAACTGTAACTCTCCTGATTTGAGTGGTTATCACTAAAAATACATTAATAAGCACCAGCATGCAATGAGACATGGTATCTTAGGAGAGACTGGCAGTTCCCCAAACAGCAGGTGTCCCTCTTTCATCTGGCAGATCAAAACGTTCCATGCTTTCCTAACAGAAGATGTTGGGAGACGAAATGTACCCACTATTTTAAACTGGACAATGGTTCCTTTCACGTTACTGAACTCGTAACATTTTAGAGCCTGGAGAGAGCAAAGAAGGTACAGCTTATTGTGTCTGGTAGAAAGACTGCTTTGAGGCCCTTCTTCAAAGACATTCACTATGTAAGGTTGGCGTCACCAGAATAAGTGTGACTTCAGAAGGTGTCCTAATATCCACAGGTCTTCAGATCTCCAGTTTTTCCCCTTCCTGACTGTAACTGAATTTCAGCCAGCACATGCTACATTGCTCTACTTGCTGATCTGTGAGCAGTTTTGGTAGCATGTAATGCACTCAGGAGCAACGGAGCAATGAGATGCATTCACTTCTGACCATGTCTGGATTTATACAGATGAGTACACATATGACTGATGAGGTATCAGCCCACTGGCTTCTCAGTTGCCTTGTTCTTGCCTACATTTGGCCTTTGCTCACTGGACATTACATGACAGTCACATGTGACATGATGCAATATAACTACAAAACAGGATACAGAGAAATTAACAGGACTTTTTGTAGATAAACCCCCACATCAGCCCATCTCTTAAGTGCTTTCTGTGTTGCTTTCCTGGAGAGCTCATCTCATAATGGGTGGTAAATCAGGGACAATTAAGCGAAGTGGTACTCTGCAAACACCAAAACAATGACTGTAGAGATAATAAGCAGGCTGTATTTAATTAAATCAGTGTTCCAGTGTACAAGGAGAAGTAGTCTGATTAAGACCCTCTACCAGGTTCTATAATCCTGTTTTATAAATAATTGAAAAAGTTGAGGGGGTCATGAGCTTTAGACAGCCTCTTTCCAAATAATTAGGGATTAAGTTATACTAAAGAAATCTTTCTTAAAACAAATATAAAGCCACATGAACTTTTTTTTTTTTTGCTAATTAGGTTGCCATCATCATACTGAGGAAGGGACACGAGGGAGTGTAGGAGGTAGAACAGGGGGCACTACAACACAGGCAGATTGGATGGAAGTGTTAACAGACTTACTGCCTTCATGCAGAACCTCCCATAGGTCTTAACCCAAAATACAACAGGAGTATTTAAAAATTACTTTTATGCTTTTCAGTGACTCACAGTGTGATGATGCATGTCAATTGACCTGTCTCTTGCTTTTGTCACTGTCCCTACAACTACCAATACTGCTTTTGTAAAGTCTCTGGAGATCTGCGGGGAACAGTTCTGTGAAAAACCTTCTCCATTTACTATCTCCAGGACACATCACCACCATTTAAATCAAGGTTTGGGCCCCAGAGATTTTTTTTCTTTTTCTGTGCCTGAGCCTCAGCTGACCCATGCAAGCTCCATGCAGAATATTTAAGCACCTATGCCAATGCCCTGCTCTGTGTGATCCTGGCAGTGACGGCCAGGACCACAGAAAGGGATGTGCCCTGCTTAAGCAGTCACTTCTGTCACATTTGCTGTGGAGACAAGCAGGAGGGTATTTTTAACAGAAGACACTTCCTCTGTTGGTCTGGCAAAGCTCAAGGCTGGTGACCTTGCAGGCACAGTGCAAACCCCATCTGTTTCCCGAGAAGATGAAGGGTATTGAAGCAATGCAGGTGATGACATTTTTTTTTGTTTGATTCTTTGGGACAGTTTATTACGTTGTTTCTAAACTGAGTATGTGCAATCTGTTATTTTCCAGTGAATTGTCCATGACATTTTGAAAGATTTTATACAGCAAAACCCAAACAGCCATGTAAGTGAAATACCCACAACGTGCAACTGTAATTAAGAAAGGCAAGAAAAAAATTAGTTTATTGCATCATTTCCCTCTAGAAAAAAATTAATGAAACCAAATCACAAATAAATGAGAACCCTTGGGGAAACTTGCCCTCTCTTTCCTCCCTGAAAATGGAGCAATTAACGAAGCATGCATTTTTTACTAGGTAAGGGGGTAACTGCTTATAATCAAAGCCACATGTTCTACCTTGGGAGGTCTGTCACAGTAGGTGACACTGTCAGCATCCCTTTAGTGAAGCAAACAAAGACAATGTTTTCCTATGCTGACCTAAAACAATGCAGTCAAGAGTACTGCAAAACCCCCGTTTTAAAAACAAAATGAGTGAATTACCTGTGAAAATGAGATAAACCACAACAGAAAACATCCCTGAGTAGCATGGACCCATCTCTGCCTCAGCCTGCCTACAAGAACTCTCTGCAAGCCAATATGGACCCTGAAGACCCTCTGCTTTTGAGGTAATGTTGGGAATCCGTTAATCAGTTAAAATAAGCATCAGAACAGCACTTATTTCAAGTCAGGCATGAAAAAGCCAGCATATATAAGCTTAAAACTACAAATTTTTTAATTCCAAACACAGTAAGGACCTTAGTGCCAGCACCATGTGAGCTAAGTGTAATGCAAAGGAGTCAGACATTGTATGAACTTCTGCCAGCTTTCTAAGATATTTCAGGAATTCTGAAGAATACATAGGCAGGCAGAAAATAGTATGAAAAATCTGTGGCCTGTAGCATGTTTCACTGCTTAGGTGGGAGGAGGAACCATGGTAATAATGAAGGTCGTAATTCTTATGATGTGCACTCTGAAGGATAAAGGTGCTTCAGTTTCAGAGGTGCCAACTGTCTGACACCTTTTCAAAAACACAAGGTGACTAAGGTGTAATCTGCTGGCACTTTGAGAGAGTCAAGCAACTGGTACCACCTGAGATACATCACCATACCTGAGACAGCCCCGGGGGACTGTCAGGTGTTTATGAATGGCACATGCCCTCCTGTAGTCACTGTTGAAAACCACAAAACTTTGAGGACCTCAAATCTGCTGAACACTTACACTTAAGCAATTGAAGTGAGTGATTAACTGAGCCAAAGAACTGGGTTTTCTAGCTGCTAAAAGCAGGAGGGTACCTTCAGATACATAATGTGAATTAGGACTGAGTTTTAATTGGATGCCCTTGAGTTTAGTGTTTCGTTTGGGGCTTTTTTTCTGTACCGTGAAACCTGTCAGTGGTTTAAATCATTCTTCAGGGGTTTTTAATGTTTTGGAGAAAAATAGATGTTCAGGCTATGCACAGCTTTAATGAACAATTTTCTCCCAACAAAAGTTTAGCTTTTCTACTAATGTGTAATGTATTTGTGTGTCTGGTTAACATCAAGTCAGTCTCCTACACAGACATCACAAGTAAAGACAAGTGAGAGCTGCTATCAGCTAGACTATCATTTGAGCTACACTCCTGCCTTCAGAAAACCAAATAATTTATTTCTAAAGGCACTCATCCCTGATGCTCTTGAGCAGCACTCCTTGCTCTGCAAAAATGTGGTTGTGACGACAGGTATCCGCAAGATAACACGATGTGTAGTTTCAGGTATAGTGCCTATATGTAGTTTTTAAGCCTATTTTCAAAGAGCACACTGGCAAAAGAATAACATTTGCGTTTGCCAAAGTAGCTCCAAGTACAAGTACCCTGGAGCAGGACTGGAGCACATCACAGACATGACATGGTCCTGGGCTGCAGGAGCTCTGCCTGGTCATGAAGGTCTCTGCCAAGTACTGCCAGGCCCTTGGAGCAGGGAAACCAACCTCTCAGCCACTGCAGCACCCATGTGCCTACCCTGGGCCAGCACAGACTTTTTAAGCCCATTCAAAGAGCAGTGCAAAATGCATAATATATTGACTTTTCAGATCTGATCCAGGCACAGAGAACCAAGTTCCCATCCCTTATGAACCTCTCCAGAAATCAGTGCTTATACACACCAGATGTGAATTTGTTTCCAAGCACTAATGACAGAAACCCATGTTTTAGAGACATCTTGGCAGGCCTCTGCAGAACAAGCAGTTTCCAAAGACAAAGTGCCTTCCCTGGAGTACTGCACAGCATGAAGATGATTCCACCCTTATTAATAGAGCTAAACACTTTATGTTTTCGACCAAAGAATGCAGCTGCTAACATCCAAAGATAAACAAGATACCAAGGAACACACACATGTGCCTGAGGCAGCAGGAGCTGACCCTGGAGGATCCACAGGCCAAGGAACTCCAGAGTATGCTGCAAGAGGTTTTCACAAACATTTACTTCAGAAGTTAAACTTTTGAGCTCAGCAGCCATAGCAAACTACATGCAAACTGTTCAGGTGGCTGAATTTAGGACAGAGGGACAAAAAGAATGAAAACTGCCATATAAGTCAATGAAAACAGGGATTCTACAACAGGGAGGCAGTTTAGAAATAAATCTTTATCAGGTTAAATTGGTGGATCACTAAGCATGTTGTTATGTTTCTGCAGCATGTAAAATCTTATTGCAGAGCTCACAGTCCTACCTAAATATTTGCTGCTCATTTTCACTGGTTAATTAGAGATGGTTTGCAATTGAGAGAGTGAGAAAAGGAAAAAAAAAGGCACATAAAATACTGATACACATTTCTATATAAAAAGTTTGGAACACTAAAGATATAGCTCCTTTAGCCCAATTTAGGCTTTGGCTCTCTTTCCTCCATTTCTCTTTGTGACATTTGGTTTTTTGCTGTTAGAAAATGTGATTTGTGTGATTCCCAGCATACTCTATGTTGCCTTGGTTGGGATTCTCACATACAAGCTGTGACTTTGGGTGTGATGAGGAGCAACAGCCCCCCCAAAATCACCCCACAGTGACACCAGCATTGGCAGAGGATTGCATCCTGAGGAAGCCCAGCAGCAACTGGACTAACACTTACTGCAATGTGCATGGTCTATATTGCTACACAAATGTAATTATAATAGTTAACAAGTTGGTATGTCAGCATGTTCACCTAATATTTTTGCTATGCAGCTTCTGATCAAAAAGGGGTGCTTACTTCTTTATTTTCACTATTTCACTTTATTTATTTCACTATTTTCACTTTATTTACACTATTTTCATGACTGTGTTTAATAGTTAAGAGTGTTATTCCTCAGAAAACTGTACAGGTTTGATTTGGTGTTTCTGAGTTGCTGATATTATATATGTAATATATCAGGTTCAGCTTCAAAGAACAGAAAAAATGAACAATATACTCATCTCTCTCATTTCTCCCCATGATATTCACTTATCAGTTCTGCATGAAGCCAGCACAAAATTCAGAAAGTAGCCATCCAAAAATACCTGGCAATGACCTCCAGAGTGGAGAAATGGCATGAAAGTGATGCTGCCTGGGTCTTTTCAAATCTTTGCTTGTGGCTTGACTTTCACAGGGTGCTTGCTGCAAACTCCTCAGACAGGACTGAGAGGTGTGAGAATGGGGGTGACTCTTCCTGGAGAGCAACTCCTTCCACCAGCAGGCCTCCACAGCTATCCCAGATACACTTTATTTACAGATATACTTCATTTTTGTTTAGCTTTGATTACAAGAAGGTGCTTGTACTCACTGAATGTGCGGATGACATCACTTGGTGCACTGGCAGGGCTGGATCCAAAGGAGTTTGCTGCTCGGACGGCAAACTGATACTTCGTGTTTGGGAGAAGTCCTTTGAGAACCATGGACTCCATCTGGATCTGCTCTCTTATTACCGTCCAGTTGCTGTCAAGGTCTGGCCTTGAGGATCAAACAAAGACCACATCTTTAATAATTAAAGCTGGCTCTATAAATTAGCTGCCTTTAAACTTTTCTAGGGAATACACTAATAAATGAGACAGAAGTCTACTAAATCACTGAAACCCTTCACTCTTAAAGGGTCAGACTGTGCAACCCACAATTACCAAGCTGTGAAGCCTGTGATATCAAAACTGTACAATCATACAAACCCAATACTCAGATTTTGGTTATAAAGCCAAGGAGGCTGTTTAGAGGACATACTGACAAATCCAGTTATGCTTATCTGTTTTGTGGGTTTTGGGTTAGTAGTTTTCAAGTGAGGGTTTATTACCTGTAGTTCCCAACTCCCTCCCTGTATGGCTGTATAAAGCAATAATTTGCAATAGAGGGAAAGATCCTGATTTATTTCTAAGAGCTGGTGTTCTAATGCCAGTAAGTCCCTTCAAACGTATACAAGCATTAGCAAGATGAGAATCCATCATTTGATCTCCCAAGTAATTAGGTTAATCCACTCAACATAGGAAATACAGATCCAAAGTCTCTTCAGAAAACAAACAAACAGACAAAAAAACCAACCTGAAACAAAAAAACCCAAAGCAAGCCACCAAAAAAACACACAAAGACAACCCAAGACCCACAAAACAATAATGCAGAGAGTGTGGCCTATGTGCATGGGTCTTGTAACCACATTCCTGTAGCTGCCTTTGGACAATGCCTAGTTAACTCCTGATTCATAGTGGAAGCCAGCTGCCAACAAGTGCTTCTCTAAGTGCCATTATAATCCGGCTGAAACCAGTATAACCATTCACATGGCAGTTTGGTATCAACTGTTTTAAGTTCATACATACAGGCACATTGTAAAGGGGTGGGTGATTTCAAGTACTTTGAGAGAGTATTCTGATGCTTCTGCACCATTTCCACTCTCTCTAAAAGTGGCCTCTTCTTATCAAAGAGAGAACAAAATAAGAAGCTAAACAAATACAAACAAAACAAAAATGTAAACATTCACTCTAGGCCACCCAAAATACTAAAATTAAAGTTTATGAAAGTAAAATAAGGACAGAAATGGCTTTCAGAGAAAATTATTCCAGTGTTCTTGCAATATTTATTACAGGAAATAACCTCCAAGTGCACCCTGAATCTACCAGTGTTTACACAGGACTAGCTGCAAATGTCTCCAACAGTCTTCAAATTAAAAATTATAGCACGAGGCAGGCATTTTGTATTTGTTTATTTTCAGCTGGAAGGAAATGCCAAAGTTAATATATGTTTTATTTTCGTGGTCAATACAAGATTTATTGATCACTGAGGTTCCATTGCTTTGTGCCAGCATGGCAAATGCAGTGGCAAAGCAGCAGTTCTCAGCTGCCTGTCCCAAGTGCACAGTGGCACACGGAACATGAATATTTCATTGTCTTGCTAAAAATAAAAACAAAATCAGACAAACACACAAGATGTAATGATAGCTAAATAGACCATCTTAAGTCACCCTTCACCACCATTTCCTGGTAGACAGGAGAGCATTTATTTTGGCTACTCTTCCATTGTTTCCCTCCTCTGAGTTTTTGATGCCTGGGCCAAAATGAAAATATATAGTGTTTTCCAAATGAAAGCTGTTAACATTGCTTCCTTCCAAAGGCTTGCTTAGTAGTGTTTTCAATTTTCCTGTACACATCCTTTTTTGGTTCTAATTCCCATCCAAGGAATTCCTGCTAACTCAAAAGCTGCCTCTTTGCAACAGACCTTGACGATGTGTCCACTCAAGTAGAAACAACACGCCTTTGATGAAAGAACCCAAAGGAGGCATTGCACCCTAAAAATATTTAGGAGATAACACAAACAGCAGGCTAGCCTTCAAATACAGACTGTCTCTCCCAACACTTCCTTCTGCAGAAGTCTGTAATAAAGGAAATGTCTGCAAATATGTAAGGATCTGCAGCTGAAGGAGAGGGAAAGAGGAAGATTTATCACTCGACCTTTGCTACTTCTCCAGAATGCTCCCTGTGTGAACAAAATGGTATGAGATGAAAACATGGCAAACAGATGGGGAAAGGAACACAAATTCTGCTGGTGACTGCATCCAGGGCCAGCCAGCGCCCATGTTCCCTGAGATGAGAACAGAACATTTTATTGAAAACTGTCTCCATGGTCCTTTTCTGTATGTCAAATGATTTTATGTTGTCAACTTTTACACTGGAAGGGCTCATTTTGATACCACTTTTCCCATTTTCCTGCAGCACTATGTTGCCCAACACAGGTCTCACTGCCTCTGGCCAAGACCTTGCAGGGTAGGTCCAAATGTATCTGTGAATAGGGAGATCAGACAACTTCCATGGACATTGCCTGCTCTTGAAGCTGCAGCTGTGCATCTCCAACACATAAATGCTCTGCAGCAGGAATCTAACACAAATCATAGTGGTTTTGAGATAATAAATATATGGCTAAAGTCAATAGGACTGGATGGGTATAAACCAAGGGCAGAATTCCATGCCAAACTTACCCAAAAATTTTGGATTATTGCTTTATGTTGTAACCTGGGGACTGATTCAGTTCAAGAAGGGAATTTTTTCTGATGCAGAGAATCGCAATTTTATAGTCACTTGAACTTCCTTTTAAAATCACCTGGAAATTATTTAAGTGTGAGGCACCCACTAGCAATCCAATTTTTCTAAGGTTTCTGATTGTTCTTCTGTGCCATATTTGTACTCATCTCAAGGGGCAGATTCATCTCTATAATGGTTTTTAAAAAGTATTTCAGCAAATAATAAATATGATGACAAGTACAATACATCATCATTCACTGGATGGAAAAATCTCTTGTAGATATACTGCACTATAACATATTATTTTTAGTAACGATTATATTTCACATTATTGTGACACTTTCTACAAAATATATCAACCAATATGCCAGGTCAGTTCTGAGGAAAGGAAAAGTGGACAATTTTCGTAACTCATTCTCTTGTTAGATATTCTTCTGATGCTATCTAATGTTGTTCAGCGCTTCCTCCATAATATCTTTTGTTCCTCTTTCTTCATCAGTTACCTTTTCAAGGATTTAATCTCACAAGCAGTGAGGTAAATACTGAGGCAGACATGCCTATTTCATGCAATAATCAGGGAAACAGTATTGAAAGTATTTTTCCTAGACATTAGGAGGTGTCTCCCTGGTCAGCTCTGTTGTTTCAGGTTCTTTGCAAACAAAAGCAAACAATGACTGTCTGGTTCAGTGCAGTGCCAAAGACAGACAGTTCAGCAGGGAATGGATTCAGGGATAGATTTTTCTGGGAAGGAGAGGGAAGGCTTCAAACTAATCAAGAAATCTTATTTCTTACACCACCATACTGAATCCACACCACCCTAACATCTGAATACTAATAAATCTCCCAGTTTTATCAGCAGAACACGCCCAGTTCATTGCAGCAGAAGTTTCATGTCACTACCAAGATACTGAACATTTTCCTTTTGCATGCCAAGATTAATATTAAAAGCTTTTGATTTCATCTACATACCAATGAGATGAAAAGAAAGTGACCTGATTGTTTTAGGGTATGTGCTGCTGAAACACTTGTGATTCTGTAGCTGCTATGTGGGTATAAAAATTTGGGTAAGTTAGTCACCAAGTTTAGAAGATCATGTAGGCATTGAACAGATTAAAAATTTGAGTATTTGGAGTATTTGACTGAAAACACCCCAGATATTTTTAAGAATTAATTTTGTATAGCATCTTTAGGAAAAACACCCAAACTCAGATGCTTAAGTCCAGGGTCTTGCTTTAGCGGCTTTCATAAAAATGTAATTTTTCATTAAATACTTCTCGCCATTAACCAACAGAATATTTACACTGAGCCTACAAAGTTGCACAGATACTATGTATTTTGGTTTTAACACATTCTACTGCACATTCCTTATGAACTGTCCAGTGAAGAGTGAGTCCCACAGTCTCCCTCCTGACTTCCAGCATTTAGACAAGTTGAGATTGTCATCTCCTTAACATCCTCTTTTAGTCAGCAGCAGAGCAGAGCCTGAATTAGCTCAGCTCATCCTACATCTGAAGCCACCTACAGCCCTCCACTGCCTGTAGTGAACCAAAGGTTCCCAAGGGAAACCCCTTAGGCAAGTGCTTAAATAAAGCACCACAGGCTGCAGGCTAGCTCTGGTTCTGATTAGATTCTGGTATCTCAAAACAGTTAAGGTACTGAATTTTCATGAATATATTGAATTTCCCCAGTATCACAGCTGAGCAACTGAGAGGAGTGTTTTGTCCCAACATGTTTTTCCTAGGGTTAAAGTCATAAAGTTAGTTCTAAGGAGATGGAAATTATTAAAGAATGTCATGGTTTTTAGACATTTGTGCTGTACCCAAGTGAAATTACACATTTGCATTAGAAAGTAATTAATTTTGCAAAATCACAGGATAATGGTGTATTTCTTTGACATAAGAGGACTCAATTCTAGATTTACTTGAACTGATTTGTTTTAGTTTTACATTGGTTTAATTTACTGGCCTTAACTCACGATAATACATTTTACAGTAATTAACACTATATGCAGCAAAAGACAATGAGGCTTAAAGTTAAATGTTTACCTCTAACTGCCATTAGGGCTTATGGCTCATTGAACTTACTCCAAATATATAACCAAGCTTCCAAGTCTAAGAGAGTGTAATCCCAGAATTAAGAAAGGCACTTTCTACTTGGCTCTAAACCTCAAACTAAACAGTGCAATCAAAACATTTTGCTCCTAGCAAATTCTTTCCCAAAGTCTAAAGCTGATGAAACACTTAAATTTCAATCACTCGCATCTTTTGACCCAAACAGCAAAGGCAGCTTTCCACTCCCTGGCTGAACAAAAACATTGTGACTGTGTCAGATGGAGATGATGGTGCCCACTTCTTCCATTAGCAGGCTCCTGGTGCTATGAAGAAGTGTACATAAGCCTCCAGGTTCCACTTTCCAGTAAAAGCACGGAGGTGATACAAGTGCAGTCAATCAGAATACAACAAAATCCCTTCCCCATCAACTGAGCAAATGAGAGAGAAGTGATGGAGAGAGAGCAAAAAGCTCAGATAAAAATTGTGTTAAAGAAGTAGATATTGAAAAAATTTCATTGTAGGTCTACAGCAGACATTAAACGAAGGAGATAAGTATCTTCAGTCCTCACATCCTGCCTCGCAGTGCCCTGAACATTGGATTGCCTCCAACTAAATATGGGGCATTTCAGTCCAAACACAAAGTGCATCACTTAAGAAGTAGGTTTTCAGTCTGGGTATTCTTTTTGCTATATCAATATCTTTTTGGTAGATTGTACCCATACTTTGAAAAGCAGGTTCTTCCTGTCTGTTCTAACAACAACAATTCTTTTTAAAAAATGACTATGTTTTCCCAAAGAATGATTTTTTTGACTTTTACAGATTAGAGTAGCTAAAGAATCAATTCTCTCTTCTTTTACAGGAACCTCAACTAAAACCTGTCATCAAGTATTCGCTCAAAGGATTAAAAGGCTGAATTTTACTTTCACTGTAAGGGTAAACATTGAGGCGAATAAAAATACATAGATTTGTATGCAGATATTAGCTCACACAAGCATATGAACAGTCAAGTACAAATACTTGTTATGCTTGCAGATACAATCACCTCCTCCTGACCCTTCTTATGCAGCTTATAAAAGCAATTTGACTGGCAACTTCTGTCAGTTCAGTTCTACTGCTGCAAATTTTAGAGTTCAATAAAAGTTCAATAAAAGAACAAAAAAAAGGCCCCACCAACACACCACTTTCCCCCCCAAATCTAAACAGAGAGATCAACATTTCATGTAAACTTGATTAGCATTAGCATAACAAAGCAAGTCTAAATCCTGCAAGCTCAAGACCCAAATGGCTTTGTGTTCAAGAGGTGTCTGGGTCTGGTACTGTGTGATGTGGTTTAGGGGCTACAGTGGTAGTGCTGGGTTGATGATTGGGCTGGATGATCTTGAAGGTCTCTTCCAATCTCGATGTTTCTATGATTCTATAACTTTTGTCAGGTAAAACTGTCCAACATGCTGAATTTTCAATCCTTGAATTATTGTCTACAGGCAACCCAGGGAAACCATTCTCCCAAACACTCTTTTCTCAGCATGGTTTGACAGCATTTGATGACAGGAGAAACTTAAAGCTTCATTCACCCAGGCCACTAGCAGAGGGAACAGATCAAATTAGACCTTATTTCTCTTCCATCAGAAAGTACAACTTATTGGTGATTTTATAACAAATTGGATCATTTCTGGTTTCGTCTTTAAATTTTCATGGTAATTCAACACACTGAGAGGAAATCTAAGCATACGATACACAGTAAGTAAATAAACCATATCTATATGCAGTTTAATAGAGCAGTTTAGGTTTAAAAAACCCCAAAACACTATAGTGCGCAAACACCAAAATTCAGGCTCCACTGGCAAACTTGCCTGATAAACTCCACTGTGTAGTACTGGATGGGAGAACTTCCTTCACTCACTCCAGGCTTCCAGGACAATGCAACTTCTGAATCAGAAACCACCACGATCTGGGGCTGATAGGGTGGTGCAGGGGGCATGCACTTATCTAAGAAGAGGTGCAAAGGAATAGCATTAGAGAAGCAGCTGCATTGCCACACACAATAACCCAACACCCACAGATTTAAATCAAATTTATAGCCTTCTCCCCTCACCCTATTGCCCCTCTAAAACCCTACAATTGTGGAAAAGTAACAGAGAAGTACTATGATACTGCACGTGACAGAGGTTAGGTGTGAGTGCTAGAGACAACTGCCCTGCCAGTTTTGCAACAGAGCCCTGCAGCAGTGTTACCTTGGGATAAAGTTGTCACCTCTCTGGGCATGCTGGGCCGTCCTTTCCCTGCCCAGCCGTACGCTCCAACGCTAACGCGGTGTGGGGTGCCTGGCTTCAGGTCACCAATAACAACATCCTGCCAAGTCAAGAGCAGACAAGCACATTGTGACAGCAATTCTGTGCAACTGGGGATAGTGCCGTGAGCTGGAATTTGGGGATCTTACATGGTGTTTTCCATGTACTCTCCTAGGAAGATTGTCCCCAGCCCAGTTGCAGCTCAGAAACAACAAACACAAATAGAATCATGTTTCCTCTCAAGCTGCAGCTTTGCCCCAGGGGGAATCCACAAGGTTGACCTGGACCCATTTCTCAGCACAACTCATAAGGTTGCAGATCATTTGTATTTGATATCCAGCTTTTTCACTGGTGAAGTCAAAGTCACATACTATTCCCTCCCTTGACCCAGCTGCTAGCATTTGGTATCAGTCTGGTGTGTTTTGCCCTTTTTTTTTCTTGTTTGTTTTTATTTCTCTTTTAAATTCAGAGGCCATAAAACCTCCTGAGAGTGAAGCAATTCGATGCAGTGTGAACTGATGATCCTTAATTTCTCACAGAGCAGAGCTCTATCCCATCATCTCTCACAATTTTACGAGCTCAGCTAACAGCCTTGACCTGAAGCAGGCATTTCCCTTATTTGTCCTTCTGCCATAAACACAGAAAGATTAACCCACAGACAACTACTGTAAAGGAGGCAATGCTCAACTCCATGTGAAGAGCTTGTGCTGATGAATACTCTTCAGAGGAGCCTGTTCAATTCTTCCAGAAAATGGAAAATGTCACCAAAATATTACATTTCATCACTGGCTGCTGCACATAGCATGGATCAGCCTCAGACATATAGATCTCGTGGATCTTTAATGGAGAATGTGTACATGTGTACAGAAATTGAGTATACTTTACCTGCAGCCTACCTGGAATGCCTGTGTTAATCCCAGATTTATGAATTTTGACAGCATACACACGTAAACAGAAATACCAGGTTCTACACCACAGACTGTTCTGGTGTGAAAAATAAGCACTTACAAAAAAACTGGTTTACAGCAATTATTCTTCTGGTTTTCATTCTCTGATATTAAACACATTAGTCACAGTGCATTTGAAAATGTGGAGTTATCCTTTCTCTTCATGTTGGAACAGACTTTAAATCTGCACTTCCAGTTGCAGTAAAATAGTAAACAATCCAAAAATTTTATTAACTGCTAAATTTCCTTTTGATGGTCATTTGGAAAAAACCACTTCCTCTCTACTCTTTGGGGAACCTACATTATTACTACAATGTTGTTCGACAACACCCTGCCATCTGTCATTTCTCTGGACATGGTTTTGGAGCACTAACACTGATTTCCTATTAACATGGACCACCTGACCGCTATCCTGTTTTTCCATCATTCACACTTGATGTGTTCGAATGATCTGGGCAAATCTGAGACAAAAACAATGCTGGAAAAGTAACTGTCCAGAGAGAGGCAGCAAGAACACTCACTCTGGAAGATTAATCTGGGTCTTTCAGTCTCATAGCTGAAGGGACTGAGATCTTTCACAATGTGATCTGAGAAGCCAGTTGCTGAAAACCCAGTACCTCCTCCTGGCGACAGTACTGACGCCCGTGCTCCTGCCTTTCTATCCTCCATGCCATAGGTATTGTCTGTCTGCCATTAACTCTGTGCATTTGTTCCTGCCAGTATTCCTCTTTATTACACTCATTCTTATAAGGAAAAAATCCTTCATTATTTGTCTTTTTGTTTTCACACTATTCAGGAACTTGGTGCTTGCAGAGAGTTGGATATTCATGCGCATGCCTCATACTATTACCTGCAGACTCAAGTCTACAATAAGCTAAACAGAGGGAATCTCATTGAGTGCCTGGCCAGTCAAGATCAAAGCCTTAATATCTACTTAAGTATTTAAGTTCAACATGTGTGCCCTCAAAACCTCAATAAGGTGCACTCATGCCTTACACACGTGGCTACCTGCCTCCTTCTGGCAGTGCCCTTTCCATGAACAGAGCTCTGGAACACACAGTGGGTATCTCTGAGATCAAGCCTCTTCTAATCTTCAAAGATCAGGACATCAGTGAATAAGTAAAAATTCAGGACGTCATCAAGCTACCCTGACCTGTGGCAATGTCAGGGAATACCCACCTCACACCAGGAACACTTTCAAATCAGATCCTGGAAAAGAAACACATTTCCTTGTCCCCCATTGTCCAGCAGCCTGCGAGTACATGTTTCATTTCTTTTTTTGCTTGTATTTAGAAGACAGGTCTTAAACCCAAGTTTTCTCCCTCTCAGAAGAGACAGAGTGGCCTCACAGATAATGAATTTAGGTAGTATGTGGAAGAGCTACCCCCATCATTTTTGTAGTCCTCCCTCCACTCAGATTACCTCTATATTTCAAAGCCTGATGCCCCAAACTCAACACTCGATTGCTGATGATGCTTCAACAGTCACCAACCTCACTTATTCGTCTTGCCCAACTCTTGCTAAAATCCTAAAAAATTACATTTGGTATTCTCATTACAATCTCACACTGTTGAATGGGGTGAGGCAATGTGATACCTTTTCTGTGGTAGGGGAGCCAATTCCTTGTAGATTATCCCATATATCCCTCCCTGCCCTGCCATACAGCTTGCCTTCCCTACAAGTGTGTTGAAACTGGTTTTGAGGCTCAGTAAGCTGCCTCACAGACACCAGGATTACAAATTGTTTTCCAAAAGAATGTCTGTTTTCTGTTTTGTTTTAATCCAAAAAATCATCAAACCGTGGATTACAACACAGCTGCAGGAACTGAGCTGGGTTTAATGACACTCTCTCCCCTGACGACAATTCCTTCCCTGCACTACTGGTCCCAGCTGGTCACTTCCCATTTTGTACTGGTATGTTTAGTGATTTGACAGGGAGCAGTGTTGCTCTCCACGGCTCTGTGCCCAACCTAAAACTTCCCACCTTTAAAGCCTACTAATTTTTATTGATTTTTCTTATTTTTTACATGTGCTGGAGTTCCTGAATATTATGCCCAGTTAGAACAACCGCCTTACTAAATGGTACTGCATCTGCACTTCTCCTAACTGCTGTCACTTACATGTTCTCTACTTTATGATGATATAATACACAATAATCCATTATCCACTTTCCTAACACACAGGCACATGAACATAGGCATGCACAGAAACAGGCGGTGCAAATCAGCTCTTGCTACAGCGGTCTCACACGACCCAGAGAAGCCTCTAAGAAAGCAGCAGGGTCATACCCAGCACCAGGAGAGGCTCAGTGATGGAAACATTAGCTATGCAGACTTAACCACAAAACTATTGCAGATTTCTGTTGAGTTTGGTATGAATAAAACAGAAAGCATTTCATCGAGAACACCACTTCCTGGAGGATTAATGACAGCTGGGAGCTGATTAATCCCAGCCATTCATACTTCTCCACAAGTACCCCTCCGAAGTGTTATTTTTATCAAGCAGAAAAGTAGGGCCCAGCATGGAACCTCAACTCTGAGATGCCATAATCCAGACTCAGCTCAGCTAGGATTGAACCAGATAGTCCTGGTTCAAGTGCATCCTGAGGATTCAGCCTCCTATAGTGCAACCAAACTTCCCTTATTTCAGACCACAAAAGTTCTGTGAGCTCCACCAACTTCGTGAGATTTCTCTATTCCTAAAATAGCTCTCAGAAAAAAAAATTTGCAAGAGGCTGTTGATGTTAGGGATTTCAGTTAAAGACTGAAATTGCTGTCCTTCTCCTACCTAAACTCAAGCACCTCCTGCTTGCTTCCTGCTCACAATAAACCCAACCTGTTTACTGCTCACAGGAAGCAGACTGGACTGAGTGCAGGACTGGAAATAATCAATTTGATTAATTCACCAGCTGCAAAGCCATTAAGAGAGTTGGTATTTCTTTCAAACTTGTTTTAGACTAGTAGCTAGTCTCCCACTCCTTCCTCCTGGGCGTTGCAAGGCTGGCCTCTTCCTGTGCTCCTCCTCCTTCTTGGCTCTCTCTGGACTGGCTCAGGTTTTTCCCTCTTCATCTCCTCTCCAACTGCCAGACTTTGTTCTTCCCTTTTAGTGTCTGTCTGACTACTTGACTGTCCCCATCATCTTTAAATCCTCACTGCCTGGATATACCTCATTTTTTGCACAAATGTACTCCATCAAAACAAGACATCCCTAAATACCTCTGATGACTGAGAAAAAGGTTTGTCCGTTGCTAAAAAGGGAGCTACTTGTCCTACATGTCCGCCTTGTTCACCTGTGGATTTTGAGCTTTTTGGGGCTACTATTTGCTACATTTTGACCATGAAAGGCCCTGTATAAGTGCTACATAGAATCAACATTTGAGATTAACTTTGTGCGTGAGTCTGTGGAAAGACCAAGTCAGAATCATTCAATTTCTTTTTAAAGCTCATCTGTGACCAAGTTTCATGCGAAGCAATACTTACAAAAATTGCTTGTCCTTCAAGCTGACCCTGGGAAAAAGCAAATAGGACTTATTAAGAACTAACATAATAAAAAGTGACAGCAAAAGCACATAAATAATGGGTCAGGGAATTAAAACAAGACCCATATGCTGCAGCATGTAGTATTCTATGTGGCTGTTAATCATCTGCATGAATACTGGGATACAGACTCTCCTCTCCCAGTGATTAAAAAGTACTGCTGTTAGGATTAAGATAAAAAACAGTGTGCTGTTTGATCTTTCTTGGCACTACTAGTAAGAATGGTTTTAGGAAAAAAAAAAGGCGAGAGAGGAATACAGAGATAAAGATAAGAAGGGAGAAAATAATGCATAAATAAAGAAATTATATATCATGACAGCAATATTGTTTCATTCACTGTGATCCCAGGATCCTGCAGAAGTCAGAACTGACAACCAGAGTGATGGAAAACTGCAGGAAATTTGAGCATCCTCCTCACTCACACTTCTAGTGAGGAAGTGGGGCAGAAAAAGGGAAGAAGGAAAGAGAAGGGGCAACTGAAAAAAAGCCCCAAAGCAAGAATACAAAGGAGATATAAAAGAAAAAACATAACTTAAAGAAACAAATTGAGAGCAATAAGAAAAAGTAGTGTATTCAAGAACAAAATAAACACCAGCATCTAGGGGAATCTTCTAGAATATGAACTTGCAGAACTGCAACTAAAGCAGCCATATCTCAGAAGGCCACAGTCTCACACAGAAGCAAAAACACTCTTTAAGTCACACAGCTATGTCAGACACTGCAATACACATACACTGATAGTGCAACTCTCTCTAACTGTGCATAGACTTGCGCAACTCCACCCCTTCCATGTATGAAAATGCACAGAAAATGTACATTCAAGATTAAAAGTTCTATTTTAGTAGATGTCAAAGATCAGTACTAGGAAGCTGAGAGCAAGTCCCAATAGTTTTACATGATAAAACAGTCAGACAAGAAGGAGCAAAAGTGCATCACGCAAACAGAAAAACATTGTGATTTCCTTTTGCTCAACACCCCGAGTAGATCTGGGGCTTGGATTGCAAGTTTCCACTTGCATGTTCTGCTCCAGTGCTCTGATTGTTGATGAAAAGCAATACTCACCATGCTAATCATATCCAAACTGAGGGGTACATCATGTGAGAGCTGTTTAACTGCTTTGTCACCTTCAACTTCTGAGTAAAAGACCTTGGGAAGAAGATATAGTCAAACCAGTTAAAGCAATAACTCAGTGTTTCAGAGTTACTTAAGAATGAGTGCACCAGTGCACCATTCTCACTCTGAGGACAGCATTTGAGCCCATGATCTCTTACCTTTTCAAATGCAGGAAAAGGTAATATTAATATTTAATATTCCTTACATATTTGCTAGAAGTTGTCGGTGTGACCAAAGGACACCATCACAAAGTGTATACACTTAACTAATGTGAGACGCAGTTGTAGGGTTTGTAGTGCAGACCTGAGCTGACTATTTTCATTGTGCATCATTTGTCTGTGGTGAGCATGGACAGCTAAAGAGTTGTGGGACCAGTCTGCACCACTTAGACACCTTACTTCATGTAAGGAAGATGTGAACATTACACGATTATGACATTATAAAAATTGCTCTATCGTAAAATGTTTCTCCATGTCTGTTGCCATGTACTGGAGACTAATGAGACAGAGAATCTGCTTTCCCATGCACAGAGACCCAGAGATGCCAGAGGGTCAAGATACTACAGTGAAAACATTTTAGGTACAACACTATTGATGCTGCTTGTCATTGGTTTTATTATCATGCCACACACCAGCTCAAGGCTTAAAAAAAGTAGTGGAGCTCAGATGCTCGATCTGCGTGCATGAAAAGTGAAAACTGTTTACGACTTAAGACAATTACTCATCACACCTCTGTTTTCACAGAGAAGGATGGACCCAGCTACACAGAGCCCACCTGAGGCAGGTCCTGGCCACAGCCAGTGATTTTTGGAGTTTTAGACTACTATATTCTAGTTCATAGCACTTTCATAACAACAAAATCAACTCTGCAGCTGGGCTGCACTGGTGTGATTTACAAGACTGTGGGATAAAGGAGCATGTGTACCAGAAACACCTGTTGCAGGGAATTGTCTCACCCTTTTAGTGTACATTAATAATAAAGGTACTCAGTGGTATTCTACTTCCCCCCTTTTTACATAAAACTGAATTTTTGGTATTTTATTCCTGGAAATTTCAAATCCTTCCATAGAAAATGCTAATAAGAACAACTGCTATTTGGTTTTTTTTTGTTGAAGGTGAAAGCAACACATTCTAGTCAACATCTCACATCTTTGGTGCTAATTTCCCACTGACGAAAACTTCCATTTTGGGACTGAGTTTCATTGCCATGGAATACCTGTTAAAGCAAGACCTAACAAAAATGAACGAATGGCATGTTAGTGCTCATTGTTTTTCTTCTTGAACACTAAAACACAGTAACCAGTTTAGCCTAGCCATTCTGTTTTGCCATATAGTCAGAAGATAACATGGCAGAGCCTTGATGGGGGTCAGAGGCTTCCCTATAAAATTGCTGAGTACAACAGGAAAATCATTCAGCTTCTTTAACAGAAACTGACTTCTGAGGTAGGGGGGAATAAAACAAAGTCCTTTTGATATTTAAGGCTGTTGGTGGTTTCCCAGGGATTCTGTGCAGTACAGTACCTATCCAGGAAGAGACTCCATGAAAGTGACTCCTTCCATTGTACCTGCTACCAGTCTGGGAAGTTTTAGAGGCTTCATTTGAAAACATATTCCTGCTAAAGTAATCGTCAGGCTGGATGTATAAGTCAAAGGAGCTGGATGGCCCTCATTTGCACAGTGTAATATTGACCTGCTCTGCTCTACTTTACTGTTTTATCAGCTGCAGAGAGCACTGAGAGCTTTGCAGGAAAACCACAACAGTTGCAGGAAAGCAATCTACATCCACTGCAGGCCCTTGGCATCCAACCCAAATTCCCATCATAGCTTGTTTCTAAAACATGAACTGCTTGGTTTTTTTAAGGTTACAGTTCAATCCACTCAAGCCCACTGTCCCCTGGCTACTTTCTGGGAAGTGGCACTGTGTGTTAGGAGAAGGGGCTGTCCCACTGGTGTCCGTGTGTGCAGGCTGAGGCTGAGGCAGCAGCAGGGAGCATCACTTACCGTGTACCCCGTGATGGTGCTCGAGTGCTGCTTTGGCATCTTCCATTGCACACTGAACGCTGTGCAGTTCAGTGAATCCAGCAGAATATCCAGAGGAGGCCCCAGCCTATCTGCTAAAAACAAAATGGTACTGTATAAGGAGCCATAGGACAAAAACCCTCTCCTGTAGCTACCTGGCAGGTATGGCTTTCAAAAGTAGGCCTGTGTTGCCCTCATTCCAAACTATCAAGCTACTCAGATTTTACTTTTCCCTTTTCCCTCTCCAGTTCTAACTTCCAAGGTAGCAGTGGAACACCAGGAGAGGGGGAGCAAAGGAGGACATCTCCTCTTCTCAATGGGCAAGCTGTTGCTCAGCTCAGGAGTACCCAGTGCTTCAAGTAATTGAGCAACTCGTAGGCTTTAAATGTGTTCCTGAAATGCTGGGTACTACCCAGGACCCAAACACAGGGACATTCACACATTCATACTGCTTCTATAGTCTGTGGCACAGATTCAGACTACTGGAAAGGCCTCCTCAGAGTGTTCTGGAGGACGGCACAGCTCACCCACCACATCTGTAAGTAAGTATGGGCATCTTTGGGGAAGGAAAGGAGTTCAACTGTGTGGATGAGAGCCAAACCATGCCATGTTCCCTGGGCCCCCACCCATTTTCTTCATTAGCAGGGAGGGACTTAGTCCAATGGATTCCTGCTTGGCCCAGGGGCTCTGAACACAGCATGTGCCACCTCCTAAGCTCACCTCCTGCCCTGCACTCAGCAGTAGCTGGAACCATACACCACCTGCTACCTAAAGGAGTGGCAGGGATGAGCAGCCAGGGCTGGGGTATCAGTGTCCACTTTAGAAGCATTTTACATTCAGAAAACATCTTTCCAATATCCACAACACCCAGTGAGGCAGATTAGCATTTCAGCTGCATTAGTAGTAATGAAGAAAGAATACCCCCTAAACATTCACTCTTAACATATTCATAGCATCCTTGTGTTACTTTCTGGGGAAGCTCTATGAGACAAGTTTGCTGGAAGGCACAGTTGCTGAAATAACAAATTTTAACCAGCAATGACAAATAGTCATGTAAGGCAGGTTTCGAATTCATATTCTGACTGCACTATAGGCCAATAACATTATTTACTGAAAGTATTTGGTGAATAATTTGGAACAACAAATAAATTTGAACAAAATGCAATCCATTTGCAGACTATCTGCAAACAGAGAGGCAACATCTGTTTAATAAGGAGCCACATAATGAATTATTCACTCAGCCCTAGAAAACACTACTATCTCCAGGATGCAGATGATGAAAGAGACACAGAGAGCCAAAATTGACCTCAGCTACACTGGTCTATAAATTGTCACTGTGGAGTAAATATAAAGCCCTGGCCTAAGCCAGGGAAAACAAGAGCAAGGAGCCAGAGAGGCCTGTATTTCTATCGTCCTTGTTTAATTCTCCCTAGAAGTTAGGGAATTCCCCTAACACAACAGGGATATGGCTGGATACATGCTTGGGAACCATCAGCCTTAGCACTGTCTTTACAAGCAGCCTCAGATGATGGCCAGAGCTCACCACACCACTGCATCCTGCCCTCTCTGCGACAAAGCCGTGTGACAAGCAGGCACATGGCAGTCACCCTGCTGGGGACCTGCTGCCTCATGCCCAAACCAGGAGCCAAGAGGACAAAGAAAGCCAGTGGCAGCTGTGACCCATGCACAGAGTTATTTCCTGGGGAGGATAGAGGGCAAGGCAGAGAGGAGTATCTCATGCAGCATGGCAGTCCCACGGTCCTCTACTATCACCACTCCTGGCCTGACAGCTCAGTGATGTGTGTCTGGGGATTCAGAGTCACTTCTGGTTGTCAGGGTCCGAATTTCACACAAACCAGCAGAAAGTAAAAAATGTCCATTTCTGGACTGAACTTTCCCTTCACAACCATGGTGAAGTGATGGCAGGATCTGACGCAAGCAGTTTTAAGGCACTGAGCTACAGGAGATGCCATGGCTTTTGAGCAACCATATGAAAGCAGTTTTTCAGCTGATCACAACTGTTGCAACACTTGTCACTGCTCTACTGATGAACCATTTTGAGATAAATGTGAGCTTAACGTATTTTGAATGATTTTACAGAGCATCATGTATTAGGCACACTAAAAACAGATATTGAAACTGGTCTAAACATTTATGTCTTTATGTCAGATGTCATGTTTAGACTATTAAAAATAATAAAGAGTTTTCAAGGGTAAAACTCTTGGGGTATTTGTAGTTTCTCCTACAGTTGGGGTCAGAAATACGTCTTCTCAAAACTCAGTGTGAACTCTCTGTTAATCTGGTAGCACCACGCACAGTGCAAAACCACAACAGAACCTACTCCCCTCTGAAGCCTGTGGATTGGGAATCTGCAGACAAGGGGGTGAGACATATCCACTACTTGTGCATTCTCTGAAGATCTGCCTCAGTAATGATCCCCCTGCCAATGTCCTCTGCAGCTGGGTCCAGTGAATACCTAAGAAGGCATGGAGACTTGCTCTGATCATAAAGGACAAGGATCCAATTTATATAAACAATAAAATTAAACATGTTTTGTACAAACACAGTCATTCTCCTTTCTGGCCCATCAGGCACAGAAAGTTCGATATTGTCCAAAATGCTTTTATGGTAATGGAAGCAATGACTCCAGTGCCATGCAAAGAAGCCATTAATCAAGAGGGAGCACTCTCACACGTATTATGACTATACATTGTGAAAGTATATCAAACACAACTTAATGAGGATTTAGCCATAGGTAAACGATGTTGAGCTGACAATGTTGTGTTTACTTTTCTGCTTACAGCTACTTTCCTTCTCATTTATACATGTCTTTGGCTCTGTATTTCTAAAAATATGCAAAAACCATCAAACCAGTAAAGAAGTCACCAAACAAGCTCTCCAAGTGAGCTGAAGAATACAAAAGCACTCTCCCTGAGATGGAGTAAATTTTGCCTGAAAGGGAGTAAAATTTGCCATTTCAAAATAATGACCATTATTTAAATTTTTGCTTCACAAAAGTAACTCAAATTAAAAATGGTGAAAATGCTTATGCCATCAATACAAGTGTCACTTCCATTGTGGCTCTCACTGCTACATACAACAGCCTCTGCCCATATATTAAATACCCATGGACTACCATCAGGGTGGCCACAGGCTAAATGTGTGCCTCTTGGGAATGGTCCCCAGCCTGGGCCAGGCAGTGGAGTTATCCTTTACTGTAAAGAAGAGATTAAATTCTTTGCTGTGAGGGTGGTGAGGCGCTGTCACAGGTTGCCCAGAGAGGCTGTGGATGCACCAGCCTTGGCAATGTTCATGGCCAGGCTGGATAAGGCCTTGAGCAACCCAGTCTAGTGGGAGATGTCCCTATGGCAAGGGGATTGGGATTAGATGGTCTTTAAGGTCCCTTCAACCCCTTAACCTTCTACCATTCTATGATTCCATATACCAGTGCTGCTGAATGCTCCTTGCCATCACTGAATCCACCAGCATAAATGTCACTTCCATGTCTGCCCTTGTGATTTTGTGCGGTTACCTTGAGTACACAATAGAAACACTTCCAGTGAATCTACCCTCTGCTCCCAGGACACCCATGCTGGCCTTGTGCCGAGCTCAGGAGCAGCCACTTCAGCCTGATCTTTTCCTTCAGCTATTGAAAAAAACCTGCATATGTAGGCACAGTTCTTCCTTCCTTCCTTCTAGTCATGGACTGATACCAAAATCTTACTACAGCGATGAACAGTTACGAGAAAAAAATGCTGCTTCAAACCAAATACATTTCTAATATCCACAAGCTTCACACTTGAAGCACTTTGGATTAAATGGATAAAGCTCATCCCTGTTAGTATGTACTACTAGTACCACTATTTTAGAGCAAATTTCAAAACTGATTCATATTTTAAATTGGTTTAAAATAATAGTGATTGAAAACTAGTTTTTATCTAAAATACTGATGAATGGACTCTCTGAAAGGATTTGTGTTAGAAATTTTTCTTTCAGAATTTTAATTATATTTTGGATTTAATCTTTTCTTTTTAGATGTTTTTGCTGTATCAAGGCATGCAGGTAGTCACAGGTACTTGCAGATCCTGAAATAATATGCAAATAACTCAAAATCCACATGCAATAATATGGTAATACATTTAAGGGAAAACAGGTGGTTAATTTCATCTTTACTACTTTGTAGTTTGGAAAATAAAAATCTTTATACTACATTTTCTGTACTACTCTTAATGAGAGGGCATAAGCCAATGGAAGGAGATAAGCATTTCACTATTTTACTTTTAAATCTCTGTGGGTAACAGCTAAGAGGTACTGACTAAAGGGCTCCTTATTTTCCAGGTTGATGTGTCTCCTATTTGTGTTCCGTGAAACAAGTGAAACTTGTTGATGAAATGCCAGCTGTCACTACTAACATGTCACAATGTAAGAAAACAGGAATAAAAAAGCTCAAGAAAAACAATTCAAACAAATTCTAAATTGAAGTTTTCAAAACAAAACACTTTCCAGAAATACCTCGGAACATTATTTGTGTTCACCAATTCATAAAAAAACTCACTCTGAGTTTTATTAAAATAGTATTTTATCATTGTAATAGCTGTTTTCGAGGCAAAAAAGGTTGCCCACTCCTAGAGGTGAAACAGTCCTTCTCTCACCGAAATATTGGTGAAATTCTTATCTATAAAACAATAAACAGTGATAAGGTCTTTTGCTTCCCTTATTTTACAGACCAAAAGTTATGCAAACACCACAGTGGAAGGAAGACAACATGACAAACTGAAAAGGTCAGGAAATTCTAAATGAAAAAAATATGCCGTATTTAAATTTCTTTGAAGCCTTTTCCAGCTCCCACTGCCCAGCAGCAGTACGTAAGAGAGCAAGAATTTCACAGCCACAACAAGTACAAAAGACAAGGACTTGAAACTGGAAAATCTCAGCCAGCCTGTCCTGGTTGTGCACCCCAAGCAGAAACATACACACACACACATATAAAAAAATCTTGACAGTCATTCCTCCAAATGAATCACCTTCCACTGCATCAGATCCTGACAAAAGGAAATCCTCTGGATCGTCTGGACACTGCCACACTGAGTACCAGAGCAGAGATGGCAGGTAACCTGGCCCTAGAGAGGCATCACTGGTTTTGATCCAAACCTCAGTGCACAAATCTTTGGAGAGACTAACCTGACCTTCATTAGTCCTTTAAAAACACTGCAAAAGAAACCACAATGAAAAAAATCCCTCAACATTTTAATAAATAACAGGCTTGGACTCATGTGATGTTTTTCTGATGCTTATATAGCATCTGTTATCTGCCCCAGGGACATCTGAGGTGATGGTCACTAGGGTTTTTATAGCCCGGGGAAGGGTAACGAAGGAGACAGAGCTCAGAACTTAAGCTGCAGTGCAACACCACGAATCTCATTAGGAATGAACAGGCACAGTGTCACTGGTGACTTTGTTGTGGCTTTTCCTGCTTTACCTTGGCCCTGCAGATCACTGAACAGAAAGGCAGCAACGGGAAGCCCCAGTTCTCTCCTCACCCTCCTTCCTGGAGCAAGGCTCTGCTCCCAGGAGGGCTCCAACTGCAGAAAAGAGAAGGAGAGAGGAGCGGAGCTCTTCACACTGCAACACTGACTTCTAGGAGTGAAAATGAAAAGGAGTAACTGCTTTTTACAAAAAAATTTTTGAAGATATATATATAAAATTTCTAGCTGTGGATGGTTATGCCCTGGACTCATTTTTGGAGAATTCCTAGTGCTAAAGGTTATAAAAAGTAGGGGACATCATACCTCTGAGCAAAAGTCTACTTTGTATGTCTTGCCCTAGTCAAGAGGAGCACATGGGGCAATCTCTAGGTAACTCTCACAGGCTTGTGTTTTTAATAATTACTGCTCAGAGGCCAGTTTGATTCACAGAAGTGCATACCTGCATACCCTGAATCTTCACCAGGATAACTTGGTGAAATATTTCACCTAATGGAAGCGTTTTCCACTTCCAGGGTAAATGGAGTATAGGTGCCTGTAAAAACCCCCACCAAGACACTTCACTTGCGTAACTTCCAGTGCATTTCTGGAAGTGTGAGTCAAATCTAATGCTCACTCCCCTAAAACCAGGCTTGTGCTTTGCCCACTGAAGCCCCAGTGCTGGGGCATGGCTGTCCTAATTCCTGACATCTCCTGCAGCACCTTGGCCTGGCATAGGAAATTGGTAGCCAGGTTCCTATTCCTGGAGAAGGGACACTTAGGCTCACCCCTCCCTACTCCAACCTAAAAGCTGCTTGAAAATGCAAAGCTCAATATTTTTCCTGGCTTGGGATTTCCTGTCTGGGCTTCAACCTGCCTTGTCCCAGTGGATGTGTCCAGCGACTGGCAGGCTGCAGCCAGCCCTGCCTGCTGCCAGCACACTGCCTGCCCCGCCATGGCCTGCCTTCTCATCAGCTGCTTCACCGCTTTTCAAATAACTTTTTAAAAAAGTGTCTCAGAGATACAATTTAAGTGCCAGAAGGTAGCTGAAATCAAGCAGCAGCATGTTACCATGTGTTATAAACATATATTGTAATATTGGCTTATCGCAAGTATAAAGGTAGATATTATATAATGTTAGAAATGCTTCTTGCTGTGTGGATGTAGTTTTCTTTCTTTTTAGCAAGGATGTTAGCAAGTGGGAGCAAGTAAGATAACCTCCAAGCGAACAGAGGATGAGGCCCGAGGAGCTGCTAATCAACACTTTGTCCAGAGAACAAAAGGGCCCAAAGGCTGCTCCGCCCGGAGAACGGGCGGCCAGGAGGGTCCGAGAGCCCTTATCATCGCTCTGCCCGGGGGGCAAAGAGGCCCAAAGCTGCAATCAGCCCTGACTGTCTGGAGAATTAAGAGATCCACCCTACCATCGACTCTTACCTAGCGAGCCCAACCCCAAGAATCAAAAGAAGTAAAACCGCAAGGCAGAAGACTACGCATGCTCTAAAAAGGCGGACCCAAGGAGTGGCCATGCAGAACAGCTCCTGGAAAAGTTTGAATATGAATAGAGAACAGACAGTAAAAATGATATAAAAAGGACTAACCTGGAGCATCAGATGTGCTCTTGGCAGAGCGCCAAGGCACCCAGCCATTACCTCTTTGCTTTATCTTATGTGTCTCTTATTGTCTCTATATTAAACCCTTTAAATTCCCACAGGAGAGTGAACCTCGTTTTTCACACCATGTCTCTGTAATAGGCATTAGTAATCAGTGGGATGGGCTGCTTAGGAACCAGCATGCCAGAGGCATATCCTGGCACCTCCTCCAACCTTGTGTCCCTTCATGGTTTCCTATAGCGGGACTACACTGTGAACATCCATCACTTAAAATGCCACTCAGCTGATGGGCAGCATCAAGCAGCAGCTTTCCAGCCAGGCAGCCTGGTGGGTCGGCACAGGCTGCCGGGCTGAGGCACACACAGTGAGCTGCAGGAGAAACTCTGCACATGAAGGAAACTGTGCCTTCCTGCTCTGAAACAAAATAATAAAATTAAAGATAAATGTCACCCTGCTACATTTTCTGAGCGTTGGGTACATGGGTACAATACATAAGAGAACCCCATATGAAAGACTTCATATTTATTATCAGAAAATACAGTTGCATTTTATATATATATATATATATATATATATAAAGTAAAAAGGCCAGTGAAATTGTAAAAATGCCAAATAAATAACTTGAAAAATTATTTTCCCGTCAATCAATATCACTTATTTTTCAGGTGATCTCTATACAAATCTTATTATCTCAATGGAACACATGGCAAAGTTGTTCATGATAGTTGAAAAGTGTTCTCCTTGATGTCCCTTAATCTGTTCGCTTTATCTACTACACTTTTTTTTCTTGCTGAAACCCAGAACAAAACAGCTCTTGAAGAAGCATCTTACTTGGTGAAGGAAAGAGAATCAAGGGGAGCTTCCTGAAAAATGGTCAGATAGAAAAAAATTACAATCAGACAATCACACATGCATTACGTACACACATGCAAAAAGATAAAAGAGGACAAAGCTGACCAGGTGACAGGCAACAAATGTGCAGGGGGAGGACACAACATTTGGGTTCACACAGTCCCTCCAAGTCCTGAGTGATTGTTTTGAAGTTCATTATTCGTGGATACAAACAATCTGGTCCCATCCCAGAAAGCATCACAAAAATCATTGTGCGGGTTTGTTATCCCTGAGGGTCTGGCACAGGCCTCATAGAAAACACAAAGGGTAGCAACCTCCCACCAAACACTTTGTACTGATCACAACACCAGCAAAAACTCATTTCTCTGTAGAAAGCGGAGTAGTTGGTCCAGTTGGTGTTTTCAGTCCATGACAGGGTGGAGGAGAGTTCAAGGGCAGCTGAACCCGAGAGCTGAAACAGACATTTTCAGGAGATCCTTGTGACACTCTGCAAAATCACAGAGGGAGTGAGGCTGAAAGGCACCTTTGGAGATTACCTGGTCTGAACTCCTGCTCAGAGCAGGCTCAGCTGCACCAGGTTGCCCAAGGCTTTGCCTAAAGGGGTTTGAGTATCTCCAAGGACAGAGATTCCACAACATCTCAGGCTAAATTCTCAGTCACCCTCACTAAAAAAGTATTTTCTCATGTTAAGGGGAATTTCCTGCTTTCCCTTTGTGTCCATTGCCTCCAGCCCTGTCACAGGGCACCACTCAGAAAAGCCTAGTTCCATCTTCATTACTCCCCCATCATTTATATACATTTGTATGATTCCCACAAGTATTTTACTTCCAAAGCTTAATTGTTCTTCTTCACCTCTTCCCATTTATTCACCTTTGTGGCCCTTTGCTGGACTCGTTCCAGTACGTCCATGTTTCCTCTGTTACTGGGCAGCCCAGAACTGGACCCAGTGCTGCAGGTGTGTCCCACCAGTGCTCTGTAGAGAGAAAAGATCACCTCCCTCAACCTCCAGGTAACACTCCTCCTAATGGACTCTGGTATGGTGGAAGAGCACGTCCACTTGGGCTGCCACTGCACAGTGACCCTAACCTGCTCAATTGCAACTGTGATTTTATTAAAGGCTGTTGAAGGCCAGGTCAGGGAGAAAATCTGACATCTACTCAAGGAGCAGGAAATTCTTCCCCAACTCAGTTCCTCCATAAGAAATTGGATAATTTCAATACCTTTTGCAGTCAGCAAGTCTCTCCATTCACTAGCACTATCAGTAAAACCAGAGGAAATTCTTTGTCTCCACTAAGTGACTGAAATAGTTTTGGTTTTTAAACCTGAATCCCTGCACTGATTTAGTGTGGGACATGGCCTGTATAATCAAAGAACCAGTAACAAGCAGCAGGATGTGAGAGCTGGGAGACTGACAGGGAAGAACAAAACCCTCTTTGGTGCAAGAGACAATGAGACGTGGAAAATATATCACAGCATAAAGAACAAATACATAGGGGAAAAAAAATAACACATGGCCCAAGCACAGCTATGATGTCCACACAGCTAGTATCTAATGCTTGCTAATCCTCTCAAAGCATTCCCTGCTCCACTGGCACATTGTCTTCTGCAGGCTGTGGAGTCCAACCCTTTGACCCAAACCTTTACCAGGCCTACCTCATGCAAACCATGCCCTTTACTTGGCATCAGCTGGTCTGAACAGCTTGCTTTTTTTTCCCCTTTAAACTCATTTTAGGTGCTGTCTTGTTCTTTATCCAGAAGCCCCTGAAAGAATTGCTTATGTTCTCCAGGTTTCTTCTTCCATCCTATGATCCTATGGCTCTGCAGGGGTGATTATCTGGAAGGCCCCCATCTCACCCTACGGAGCGAGTCCTTTGGCACACACATAGACAGAGAAACAGTTCTTGGCTGCAAAGTTCAACTCTGCCATCGTGACTGATCAGTTATGATGGCAACATTAGCAACCTGCACACCATAGGTTCACATGGAATGAGAGCGCCATGAAATGGGAACGGGAACTAAAAATGCCAGCAGGACACCAATCTCCATGCATGGCTGGAGTATCATCTGCAATGCCAACATCCCTGTAAATACTCATGTTCTTAAAATGCCTGCTTATTTTTGGAAACATGTTACCTTCTCCTGTAATTGTCTAGAAAGCAGAATATGGAAGAGACCTCACATTTCAGTTCCAAGGAACAGATTCTGGCTTCTGCAATCTTTAATTAAACCACAAAAATTTTGGTCCTAGACACGTACTTTCTATCATTTACAGTTTGACAGGTTTAGTTCATGGTTTGGCTTCTTTTTTCCTAAAATGATATTCTAGTTGAAATTTTTCATGCATAAAAGCAATTAAACTTGAGTGAAATACTGTATAATATTTGCCCTTAGGATTTTTTATCAGAAGATTTTTGAGCCAGCAACACAAAGCCAGTCTTGATTTAAAACTTTGTATGTGCAACAATACCTCTGGCACAGCAGAAAGATCAGAATGATTTCTGTATTTGAAAGAAGCATGATCAACATTCACAGGATGTTCATTTCCCATCATTTTAGAAAGACAATTTTGCAGGTTCCAAATGTACAGAGGTATTGATATATACCATCATTTTCATAGATGCCAGCAATTTTAAACTACTTTTAAAATTGAGCGAGGTGTGAAGAATAATCTGGGTTGAGATTCTTCCAGCTTCAGAGATCTTTCTGTGAGAGTTAGACTGGACTGACTATCCTCTGAGGATGTGGGGAAACTCAGAACCACTCAGTGTCCATTTCTCAGAACTGCTCTTGACATGACTGCTATCTGCACTGTTGTATAAAAAGTGTTTATTAGCTGTAAGGTTAACATATATAAGGGAAAAGACACCCTATCACTACTTGGGGATACACTCAGAAAGCCAGGTTCAGATGTTAGCACCTGCATATGGTTTATATTTCCTAGCTCTAAAAAACTATCCAGAATAACTTCAGCAATGCCTGAGTGAGAGATCTTTTTAAGAAAAGAAAGCCAATGCGTTTTGGCTATCCAACTACAGGGATCCAAGCCAAGAGAAGAAAAGGTTTCTCCCATGACCACATAGCTGTCCTCTTCCTTTTGAAGAACTGGCTCCCTTTGTCAATATTGTGTGGATTCCTTTTTCATTAGAGGCCAATATCCTGAGGGACTTTCCTCAAAATTAGTCTTTACTCCTGGGTGTAGCTACCCTACACTCAGTGGAAGAACTGGCATGAACTTGGTGTATTTCACACTATACAATTCTCACCTGCAGAGTTTTATGGATCATCACACACCGTATCATCATCTAGATTTGAGTAAGGTATCTGATTGTCGTGGAGCTTTCCCCCTAAGCCTCCAATTTTCAGTGGCTTATACCCTCCTGAAGCAGTTACTTTCAAAGATGAATTCTGCTGTGCTTGTTCTCAGCTCAGTGACTCTGAAAAGTCTAAAACAGTAATGTTCATCTTTTGCTGTGGTTTGGATCGTCATGTTATATGAAATAACTACTTTAGTTTTCATGTGTAAGCATCTTCACTGAAAGTAAAAAATAAAAAGAAATCAAATCTTGCCTAGCCTTACTGAAAAGGCTTATTTCCTTACTTATTTCCTTTCAGTTGGAATTAGTTATGAAGAACAGGTTTGGGGATTTGTTTGGTTTGTGGCTTTTTTTTTTTTAGATAGATAATTTGTTTGCACAGAAAACAATTAAGAAATTTTATTCAAGGTCACACAGTTAACATAATCTCCCATGTGCTGTGATTTAGAAAGCCTTTTGTGATGTGATCATAGACCACCATTGCACATTCACTGATAAATATGGCACCCAACTGTACACTCAATAATGAAATAATAAACTCTGCAAAGACCTATTCATGGCTGTTCCCTTAGATTACAGGTATCTTTAATATCGTTTAATGACTTTTTAATATAGAAAACTTTCTATAAGCATTTTAGAGTTTCATTTCCTTGTAATGGGAAAGTTGTGAAATGGTCCTATCAGTCCTGCTTTGAGGATATGAAGCAACATTAGTCACCTTTTTAAAATTAATTTTATTTTCAATAAAACCACATTAAAAGAGCATAAACAGAAATATGCAAAAATTTGAGTCCCAATATAAGCTTGATCTGAGGAGTTAGAAACATCCAAGTATACTCTCAGCTAATCAATGAGTTTGAGGGGCACTGAAGAGAACTCATGCACTGACATTTTCTGGTTTAAGACAAGGTACTATTCTGCTCCACAGGATGTCTTTTGGGTGACTGACACTCAGAATCCCTGCCATTAAGTTTAAAGTGAGTCTGATTGTTGGATGTGTTCACTCCTAATGAGCTGCACACAGTACACGGTGCTGTGTCCTATCTAGTCCGGTGTCAATGAGAGAAAAAGAGTTATTTTTTCTGCAAGGCACACTAGAAGACACCGAGAAAATCACCTACATATTATCACTCAGTTAAAGCCTAGAAGCATTGACTAAAATTGGGGTACAGCTGTGCTGAGCACCCTACAGGAGTCTAATCGCTGTCTGAAGTGGCATAGTTGGAAAAGGATAAAACCATAAAACCACTCCAATGCCATTTTAAAAAATGAAAATCTGGTCTGTGAAGGACTGGCAAGCCATCAAAGACAGTCTGTGACAGCCTCGAGGCAAAAAGCTTTCCCAAAGATCACTTTAGTGCCCTAACTCCAAAACAACCCCTCGTCTCCGAAGCATCACTGTGAACCCCAGTATCTGGTATAGGTATAATTCCATCAATATTTAAAATGCCTTGGTTACTTTTACCTTTCTGAATACTGGTAGAAGTCTGAATAGTCATTTCAGGCATTGGCATTGGCAAAATGGTGCCCAAGAAAAACATTTACTGAAAGTTTCCTTTTACAAAGGAAGATGGCAGTTTCATAGTGGGAAGGGCACAAGATATTTTGCTGCGAGACTAACTAAAGTCAGAAAACATACTTCAAAATGAGTAACAGTGACATACAAAGTAACACGCTCAAGTGGACTAATTCACTGCATTCCTATTGCTGCCCTGGTGAGTATTACTGGAATGCTCATATCTGCATGAGGTGGTGATGTGATTGATCAGTTTTCAGGATTTACCAGACTATGGACTCCAGAGGTACAAGAGCAAGTCCAGCCAAAATGAGAATGTCACATAAAGTTGTGATGCAACTTACACCTGAATGTGACAAACAACAAATACATATATAATTAGTGCTTGATTTTATTGGTGTTGAAGACATTTTTGAAGCTATAAGAGGATGATACTAATCTTCCCCCACATAAATTATTCACATCTTCTTTATTAGTTCTAGCTCACAGATATGCACTCTGACAGTTCTACATCCCTCACATTAGGAATCATTCAGCTTCAGAGTCATTCCTCTTCTCAGACACTTTGCATTCAGCAGCAAATCAACCTTACCCCTGCATGCTTTACGTGTGGGATTTATTATGACAGTGAATAAGAATTCATCCTATCGTTGTTCCAAGAAATTGTAATATTTGAAAACTCAAATAAGCACCTTCTTTCCCAAAGACTGGGATTTTTCACATTTGTAGACCTGATTTCAAGGCAGTTTGACCTGTTTTGATACATAAATACAGCTAGACTTTCAAAAGTGTTCCATATCTAGCAGCTCTTATTATAGTCAGATTTTCTGAAGAATTCAAGTATCCTAGTGCCAAATCCTTTGGAAAAAAACCTAACTTACTGTAGTGCTGACCAAGGATCTGTACTCTTCTGAAAATCTGGCCCTGATATTGAGTGCTACTTTCTTGTAAAGTCTTCAGACCTTAACTGGTCTGATTCCTCCAGCATTTACACAGAAAGCTGGTGATGTCTACTGCTACAGACATCTGGGAAAGAGATACAAGCCAAATTCTTTATTTATATTAACTGGCAAGCATAATATATTTATAAAAGGAGAAGCATTCCTAAGCATCAGATATGATTATTTTTATTCTCCATGCAGACAAACTTACCCGTTTTATTATTCTACAGGGAGTTGGAATTTTGCATTCTGTTACTAAAGAAGCATCAATGCAATACAGTGCAACAACTTTATGCCATGAACATCCACAGGACTGGTCAGCTCTTTCCCCTAAAATTCTCTAAAATCACACAACCACTAAAATTAAATTTTGTGTTCATATTAGTAGCAGTGTAACACATTGGGAGCTAGTTTTAGACTCTCTAATCTTCGACCAGTTGAAACTTGAAACAGATATGGTGAAAACCTGTGTCTTTGCAGAAGGCAAAAGCAAGAAAACAATGTAAAAGCAGCAGTATGAGTGCCAGCTTCTGGGAGTACAAGATACAGAGAATCCCAGGCTAATCTGTTCCCAGCTATACTATTCACCACATGGTGTCTAAGGATTTGTTTTAAGCCCTTCCCAAAGAGTCTGTCATCCCGTTTCCTTGTCTCCAGAAAATGTATTATGTAACTGTAAATAAATGTTCAAATGAGTTTAGCAGTCATCAGGATGTCTTGTATTTGAGTATGATAGCCTTTTCCCCTGAAGATTAATTTAAGAAGTTGCATTTGTGGCCATTTTACTATATATTTTTAACTTCATAGATTTCCCACTTTGCTGCTTTCCTGGGCTTACAAAACTGATCTTTGTAAGCTAAACCTTGAACTGAAACTTGGGAAAAATGGAGATGCATTTTCCTATCTTTTTTCTTTTGACACACAGGACCTCCAAGTCACCTTCTGTTATAAACTGGTTTTTTGACTTCTCTCTTGATATAATCTCTTGCTTTCACCTCAGTTACAATTCCTGTACAGGTCTCACTTCTATCACATTAAAAGGGCAAAATGAAAGAAAAAAAATCCTTAAGAACTTTTTACTATCTTATCTCTTCTTTACTCACTGAATATGTAATTATGGATGTGTGAGTAAATGATTATTCTTTTCCACTCTTAACCTCCCAGCATATGATATGCTGCAGAACCAGGCAGAGATGTTCCAGCTACCTGGAACTACACCTGTTCTCAGTGTTTTGAGAGCAATATTTCTCTGTAAGGACCCAGTCATGGGATTCTTGGAAGCTCTCAATTCCAACAGCCCCTGGCAAAATGCAGATGGGATTTAAATCATATATATACTACTGCACACAAACTGTCTGGGGGATTTCCCTCTTCACATCTTGCTACAAGTGAATTTTTAAATGTTTGCACAGATTTTGAACAAACTGTGCCAAATAAAACTCACTACTTCTTATACAGCAAAAGAAGCAAGAAAGGAATGATTGAATCAGTGAATCTGAAGCATATTATAAAAAATTAACGTAAAATGTGTGCTAACAAAAGTAAGGTAAACACAATACTAACATATTAATTGATTTCCTTCACAACACTACAATTAGTTTCCAAGCTTTACACTGTTTTAATTTAATGCGCAGAAATACATTTTCCCCAGGACTGCCATTCCGCTGTGACTAGGGGAAGCAAGTACACCAGTATGTTACAGTCAAGGAATATTTAAAAATATTTACATATTTCTCTCCCCAACTTCACATATCCAGCATTTTTAATACAAGCTACTAATCATCTCATTCACAACAACTGTCTGCCTAATTTACTCAAGTACTTAATGGTGGCTATTATGACAGCCAAGGATCATGGGACTAGATCCCTAAGAGACAAGGTCAGACCAGTAAAATTAGCCATCTGTCCAGTAAGGGTTTTAAGCTCAGGCTCTATTTAAGTATTAAGTTTCCAACTGTACAGGCATTTGTTTTCTTTTCATTAGCAAGAAAACGCGCAATAGTGATGCTAAAAACCAGCAATAAAAATCTTTCAGTACTGTGGGATAGATACAAAAAGGATCTGAAGCTACAAACACTTTGTGACATGAACTTACTAAACTTCTTGTATTTTCAACTGAACTGATCCCAGTGAACTCAGTGATAAGACTCAGTGTTGGTCACAAAGACTCCAGGGTAGTCCCAGTGTTGGAAACAGTCTCGGGCATAGTTATCTTCTCTTAGCACCGCAATTTGTAAAGTACACAGAATGTCAAACTTCACCATGCACTGTGTCCCCATCTCATTGTTTACATTTTACCGTACTGTTTCATACGCTGCAGACTGTAAAAGGGCTGTAAAAGCTGCTCAGACTCAGGGTTTTAACTTTCAGCGTCTAAGGACCGTTCACGACCTCCTCGATCAGCGCGCAAACCTCCCGCCGACAGCCGTGGGAACTCTCCCACAGGACACAGATAGTGCACAGCGAGGACCAGGACCAGGAGGCTCACCACATCATGCTTGGTACACAATAGCTACATTTTTGGGACAAAATCATTGCTTCTCTAGTAATTTTTCTTTTACATTTACTACTCTATGTCTTACATTATTTGCTGCCACACACATAAATGTCACAGCCACGGCACGACCTTCCCGACAGGTCACCTCTGACTGGCTTAGAGGTTCACCGGGCTTCTAACTCTGCTCACGCCGGACCGCAGGTAACGGGATCCAGGGAAAACCGGATAAAATCTTTCCCAATTTCTTCCGCAGTAGCTGCAGACTGGTCCTGGTCTGTAACTCGAGTGCGCCCACCGGTACTGGGTATAAGATGTCGGAGAAAATGGGTCGTACACCGATCCCGCAATTTCACGGGTCCCTGCCATTGCCGGGGCATCCTCTCCTCCCCGTGAGAGGGCGTCGGGGACTCGCAGGGGACGGCGAGGAGCGGCGGACGCCCCGCCGGGCACCCGGAGCTCCCGGACGCGCTCAGTGCTCGGGGGCGCGGCGGCCCGACCCGGGGCACTGCCCCGCTGCCCACCCGGGGGCTGCCGCCCGGCCCCGCTGGCGCCTGTGCCCCGTCGGGGGCACCCCCCGTGTTAAAGGGACGCGGAACTTCGCCGGTGCAAGCGTGTCGCCGGGCGGGCACCCCTCGTCTGGCGCTGCCGCCCGTCCTACCTTGCCGGCGGGGCATGTTCCTGCGCGGCGTGGCCGCGCACCCGATGCACGAAGCCAGGAGCAGCACCAAGGCGAAGCAGCGGCGGTGACAGCCGCCCGGCACCTCCATGTGCGCCGTGTCCCCCCGACCGAGCAGGGAGCTGGGGCCGGTGGCCGCGGGCGAGGGGCCGGGCGGCAGCCGGGTGCGGAGCGGAGCCGGGGCCGGCGAGGAGCGGAGCGGAGCGGGCAGCGCGGCTGGGACTCGCGCCGGGCAGGGACGGGGAGGGACGGAGGGAAGGGGGGAGGAGGCTGGGTCCGGCGCTTTGATGGGATTACGGCCGCCCGGCGCGGGGCACGGCTCGGCACCTCCCCCGCGGGGCGCCGGCGCCCCGGCTCGCCCGGCCCAGCCCCGCTGGAGGGGTCGCGGCGTCCCCTGCCGGGAGCCCCCCGTGCCGGCGGGGTCGCTCGGCAGCCCGGCCCTGGCCGCGGGAAGGGTGCTCAGGACCGACCCCCGGGGACCATGGGGCAGTGTCTCACCCCTTCCTCAGCGAGAACCCCCGCCCGTCCCTGCCTTCCCCTGGCCTTCGGCCCCCTTCCGCCTTGAGGAACACCCACTCGAGTGCTGCCGTCCCCAGGGAGCATCGGCATTCGACACGGGTTTCTTCCCTTTTTTCCCCGAAAGTACGGGGCTGAAATGCTAGCCAAATGCTGGGGCGAAGGCGAAGCTAGGAAGAGGATTTGGTGAGGAAATTGTTGCTGAGTTAAGGGGATAAATTAAGTTTAATCCCCCCCAGATGGAGGCTGAGACCTATCCAGCCACTCAGACTAATATAGAAACCCCTGTGGAGATTAGAGGGGATGGGGAGAGCTGGGGGAGAAAGGCAAAGGGATGCGCTGGAGTTTGACGATCTCACAAAAAACCTGAGATAAACAGGAAATCCAAAGCATCCCTTCAGAGCAATAAAACCTTGGTGGGGTGAATGACCAAATCCATTTGGTTTAGTATCCCGTATTTGAAATTTAAAAGACAGAAGGAAGTGCAGAAACTTCATATTAGCAGACATGAGATTTTCTGCCCTCTGCTCCAGGTCTCATCTTAAGCTTGGTTAGTTAGAGATCAGTATAAACCCTGAAACACCAGAGTTGTTATGTCTTGAGGGTTTGTGTGGGCTTTGGTTCGGAAATCAGCTTCATTTGTTTATTTTGTTGTTTACTTTGATAACTTTCTGTGGGTTTGATGTCCATATAAATTAGGTATGTTTATAGAGTCTCTTTGTGAATCTGTAAAACTGATACCCTGTTCAATGAGTTCCATGCTGTAATTTTATGACATGTGGAGAAAATACAGGAAGAGATCAGAAGAAAAACTGTCTCTCTGTGGAAATAATGCTGAAACAGGAAAATAAGGAAATCTGTACCATTTTAGGGTATAAGAGGAGACAAGGAAATGGTGATGAAATCCTTTTGGACAGAAGATCAGAGGAAGGGAGTTTGAGCCCCTACCCTGTAAAAGCACTGCAAGTACCTCATGAAGAAGTTGGAGACCGTAATCAAAGCTCTTAGAGGAGACAGTGGAGAGGACAGCCCTTGCTTACCTCGGGGACAAGGAAAGGAGACAGAAACCTTGTCCTTTTAAAAAGGGCAACATCCAAGTTTCAGAGTGATCACTGCCAGTATGCGCGAGGCTGCAGGAATTAAGTAGTTTTGTTAAGTGTAATTGGGATGCCAGTGGTGTGTCTATCTCACACTCTTATCAGCCTGCCTTTGCAGAGACAGAGGAGTTGCAGTACATGTGGGAGAAGTGCAGGACTCATTGCAGGAATTCCTGGCAGGGTCAGTAACTGTGGTGCGCTGTGAAACTGCAGTTCTCAGGGCAGAGAATGAACTCTGGACTCCATATTTGCCCAAAAGGCACATGGACTGCTAACTTGTTGGCAAAAGTGGCAGGCAGATCACAGCCAAGGGTGGAGAAAAGCAAAGCCTGTCCTTTATATACACTCCAAGTAATTGTTGTTTGTACAGTGTGCTGTCATCAAATATATTACTATTTCTGCTTTTCTTCTTACTTGATCTCCTTCCTCCTTACTTTCACTCCCCCATTTCTTTCCTCTGACTTTCTTTTCTGGCAATACTGATAATAACCACTGTAGTTCATCTTGTCACATATGCCTATCTACCTAAAGTATTCTGTGATTAAGTTGTAGTTGGACATATTGAGGCCAAACTGACTGGAACACCAAAGTTGATACTGCTGAGTTTCAGGCAACTGCCTGAAAAGATTCAAGACAGATTTTGTAATTTTAATTACAGTTTTGAGAGATTATCTCTGAAGCCATGCAAGTTGGCAACTTTCCTTCTGCTGTGATGAAGTGGGATATTCAGTTCTGGATGTATGGAGAGGTGCTCTTCCTGAAAATCCTACCAACAAAGGTAATCCACCACAAGCCTGGTGAATTCCCTCTAAATAACAACATGACTCCCAGTGGCTTTCTCACTGGTAAGATTTTTACTCTCTCCTCATTGGCAAAGTCCCTGTTGTCTTCCAGTAGCATATGGATTTAAGTTAATAAAACTTGGCACACATTTGTTAATGCAACCTCTCTCCAGAGGAAGAAGCATTTTAGTGGAGTATATACAATTAAAGCTTAGAATTATGTTTAAAAGATAAACGTGTGCCTTGGTGTTCATTGATCTGGGAGATGGCAAGATGAGTGAAGTGTAACATGAACTTTTGACAGTGCTGAGTTTTGGGAGGCTAGACAGTTGCTGAGTTTTGTGCCAGCTTGTGAGACACATCATCATCTTACAGACGGAAAATTACCTTTTTCATGGAGGACTCACTTGTACCAGAGAAGCGAAGTTACTAATGATACATCTTGTCTGCATATTTATCCAGCTGTTTCTGCTTGTGCTCACCTGAAACTTCTGCTGTCTGGATTTGGCTTTAATCAGTGGTCTGCAGTTGGATTCAGCTCAGAGCCATCTCTATGCCAGCAATGAGACTTTTTCCTGTCTCTGAGAATGTGTAGATGTGTAAAACACCCATCATGTGCCTGGTTCTCCAGTGGTTGTAAATACTTGTTGATAAGGACTGAGACACAGTCTTTCAAAAGTTCGTAAACCCAGGAGTCTAGTGGTGGTGGAGGCAGTTTTCCATCATCTCCTGAATGTGTTCCACCAGGGAAGATGCTTACTAAACCAGCACATGGATTTGGATATACTATCCCTGTGTTCAGGTCGAATATTCCATCCTTTCTCTTACTCTGTAGCACTGGGAGAGAATCAGTCCACATAGTTTCTTACTCAAGGAAGCAAAGGGATACAACACAGAGCACAGAATTTTCCCCTCATTTATCTTCCTTTAGAGACAACACATGTGCATACAGCAATAGGGATGCAAGGAATGATGTCCTGGGAAGACAGGAGAGACACTGTGTCATGCTTCAGTGTACCCAGACCCCTCTAAAAGCTCACATCCAGAAGGATTGACCTGATTCAGCTTGCAAATACATTAGCCTGTTACATCAACATGTGATTTGCAAGTGCTGAAATCAAGAACCACCCCTTTTCCTTAAAAAGATAAAAATAGGTATAAATGCAAAGCACCATATTTTCAAGCATGGCCATAATCTCCCTTTCCGGTCTTGGAGGTCCAGGGTAACAGGACTTGATTTTTTTGGTAAATTTCAAAGTTGGCACATCAGGACTCTCAAAGAAAAAAAGTGTGTTCAGTAGACATCTAGACCATTACTCATTCATAGTTAAAAATAGATGCCTACGCTTATTTTCAACACCTGATTTTACAATAAATCACTGAGGAAGCATTGTGCTGCGGAAGGACCTAAAACAGGATGTTTTTCCTCAAAACTATTTGGTAAAAGCAAGGAAATCTTTGTGTGCAGTTAAGTGAGCAGATGGAGAGACTGGATAGCATAAGAATCTGGCCAGTGAAGTTAGCAGGCTTTTCCACTGTGATTCATGAGGGTAAAAGAGCTTTGTCTTTGCCTTGGAGCTTGTCTTCACTTGAAAGAGGAGTGTAAATTTATAACATTTTCCAGAGTTGCTCCACATGTGGACATATTTAGTCCAGAATAGGATTAAAAGAAAACCAGTGAAAATTGAGGGAGAAGTATGCAAATGGAGGCATCTATGTTGAAACGGGATATTTTGCACCTTTATAATTATTTTTATGATGATAGTATGGGGGGCATATTAAGACATTAAGAATCTATACGTTTTCATAATTATGAAGAATGAATTTTTTTCTCGTTAACTGAAGCCTTAAAAATTTTGTTGTTCTCCCTCTATTTTTTTTTTTAAATAATCAGCAATTTTTAAAAGACAAATTCCAGATATGTAGCATTGTGTCAATTTGTTCATGATCCACTAGTTTTGTCAGGAGTTTTTCATAGGTTCTTCTCAAAGGAAAAGCATAAACTTTTGACCTATTTAGGTCCTTTTAATATGCCAAGGTGATTCTACCTATTTTACTATCCTGGTATTAATTCCAACAAAATACTGACTAAGAGTGATACCAATCTATATAGGTGTTAAATAGAATTATATAGAAGTGAAGATCTTTTTATTGACTTTAGTAACTTCAAAGATTTATGGAAAATAGAAGGACTATTACTCACTAGCTTTCAAAATTAAACCTCACAAATGTATCACTTAAAACCAGCAAACTTTAATTCAGCAGGTCACATGTAGTTTTATAGCAATAACAAACAAATCACGGTAATTTGTATCTTATTTTCATTAAATTAGAAACCAGTGCTGTTTCATAAATGAATATATGTGTTGCTTCTACTAATCTTTATAATAAATAATTGACTTACAAAATGCCATAGATGTGCATAGAGTGCATATGACAATATCTCAACTAAAGCCATAACTCTTCCTCATACACTGTTTTTTTCTGGCTTAACTAAATTGAGTGTCTTGGGTAGACCTGTTTCTGATATTCTACAGCCAGTGTACATCTGACCAGGATACGAAGTAAGTTCAGGCTGCCCAACAAACTCGAGGGGAAAGGGTCATGGAAACTCTAGTTTTCCTGCAGAGTTGTTAGGGTTTCTTCCTTAGGATATTATTAGGAAACACACAGAGGTTTATGTAAATTTAAACTACTTTGAAACAGTGAAGGGATGAATTTATCCTTTTAGGTTCTTAACTTCTGACACCATCTACTTATTTTTGATCTGGGTCTGAACTGAGCCTTCAAGGCTCTTTCTATTGCTCTGTTTTCCATAAGACAGTCTGTGAAGACCTGATTTAATTAATTTAGGAGAAGGAACCCAAAACAATCCCTGCCCGCCATTTACTTGTATCTTAATATAGAAACAGCTATACATCAGAGACATACTACACATGGGCATGTATTAAATGCTGAAAAAAACAAGACCAAACAAACAGCATCAGATTTCTCTTCTCACATCAATAAATATTTGACATGTATTTAGTAGCCAAACTGACAGTTTTAAGTCCATCAAGATTTCCAAGGTCTCATATTCTTTCTGCCCCCCATTGTCTCTCATACAGAGTGGTTGTAGCATTGCCAGAAAGCACACGTGAGCATCTGCAAGCAGTGACTGTGCTACAGAGATGAGAGTCTTTGCAACCTTCATTCACGTGCTGTCAGGTCTTTCTCCTCATCTCCCTGCTTCCTGCTGTATTCTGGGCTATTTTTCAGTCCCTCCATCTCTTTGCTTCCTACAACATTTCAGGATAGTTTTATTAAATACATTTCACTGGTTACTTGTACTCCATCAGGACTTACAAACCCCAGTCAAGACCAGTAGTTCTACACACAGAGACCAAGCGATAACATAGAAAGGCCTTGTTGTGGCCTAGACTTTCAAATGGGCCACAAGTAAATGCTGAGAACAAAAGTGGGGAATGGGAGGATGATGAGCAGCAATAGTGGTCATAGCCCTGCAGTCACCTGGCCAGTATAAACCATTACATTCCTCATTGTTGTCTCACTCTTTTGCCCTCACTCATTTTCACTTTCTTTTATGCTGCATTAGTACTTATCATGTTATCAAGTGTTCTTTCCTAGCACACTATACATTTTTTATTAGTCACAGACTGACACTTTGCAGTGTATTTGTAATTAAGAACTAGTATGCACTACACTGTTAAAACAATAGGATTACAGGGAATAAACATTTGATGTTCCATTTGTGGGCCAACTTTATTACTTTGTTTGAAATTTAAAATAAATGCAATCAGGAGTGAACAGAATCATTTGTGCCAGCACTCCAAAATGGATGTTGCAGTCCATGTGTTCAAATCCTAAAATTTAATCCTGTCGTTTCTTTTGGTAAATATTACTTTTTCTGACTCCTATAGCAAAGAATTTGACAGCTCTTTGGTCCCAGATTAGGGTGTCAGTGTGCTGCAAATGTCCAAGGTAAGCTCCAAAGACAACTCAATCTGAGTAAATTTAACTACAAGATGGGAAAGTTCGTAAGCAAAGTAGGCCCCTTGGAAATAGGGCCTAGCAACATGTGTGGTAGCTTGGAAGAGCCAAATCTGACACTTTTTATGAGAAAGCTATTGAGTTATTCTTTCTATCAGACTTGTTTGTGGATTTGCAGGTTCCTGTTTTATTAACCTTGTTTTCCTCCTCCTTTTGTCTTCTTTGGCTGTGTTTTGGTAAGGTGGAGAAAGCATTGTCTTGAACTCCGAATGTTCTTTATAGTGTCCCTTATTCAGCTCACAAAGAAACAGCAGAAGCACAAAGACCAAAATTTAAAACAATTCTAACCTAAGAATCTAAGCATATTTTTATTCATCTCTCTCACCTTTTCATCTCAGGTACGTCAATAATTTCCAGTTTTATTCGTGATGAGTTAGCAGAGCAAGTTCTTCTCTTGCCAGGTCAGTTCTTGACAGACTTTGGACCTATGGTAAATGCAGTGAAAAGCAGCAGAAGGAAGAAATGTGCTCTTTTACAAACCTATATATATTTTTAGGCACTCATTCTCTTGGGGTGATTTTATGAAAATACTGTATTCCCCTGTTGTCCGCTTTATGCCCAGAAATGGGTCCCATAGCTTTTAGCTAGGTCCAGCAGAGGGGGGAGAGATGCCAGGTGAATTCTTCGGCACAGTTTGTGTTCAAGGACTCACACACACTCCCCCATGTCCTCACCACTGCAGAGCTGAGGGAGCTCCTCTCTGCTTTTAGCCAGCCTGTTACCTGAGGCAAGAAGTTCTCCTATACAGGCATACCGAAATCCTCTGGTAAATTCTTCTTCCTCTTCTGGGACTGTTCGGCCTAGCTGTAATCCAAGAACCAGATCATCTCACCCCGTGGACTGGCAGGGAGGCTGCAGGGACACCGCATCCCAGCCTCTGGCCTCAGGAGGGGCCGAGCCAGCTACAGAGGGAACTCTAAATCCACCAGCTTTCTCTGCATCAAGGAGGTTTAATATTTTAACAGTTATTCATTTTTCCTGTGCCCTGCCGGCACTTTTTTTGTCAAGTAAATAGTTTTTTTCACTTTCCTTCAAGAAATTCCTTTGGTATTGGTGGGGGAGGGAGTGCTGAAACGTGCCTTCTGTGGAGGAGACGTACCTACGTACCTTCCAGAGCGTTTCCCCCTAAACTTGTCTCAAACTGAGATACTCATAAATTTTACATGCAGTAAATATTAAATATTTATTATTTGTAAGTGGGGGAGATGTTGGAAAAAGGATGCTTTTTCCATCTTTTCTGTTTATGATGATGATATAAAGAAAAATTAATGATCCGCAATGCTTTGAGGAGTTCAGGTCACCATCTTCATATTTGTTTTCCCATTTCAGTCCTTCTCTGCTCTCAAAAAAAAAGTGACTTCAAAAATTGTCTTTCATTGTTTTTCTATTTAATATAATATGTATCAACTCCCCACCCTCTCACCTGTTAATTTCAAAGACTGGTATATAACTCCTGTTTAGGATACAATTTCCCAGGGTATTTCCCCACGTTTTTGATCAGGATTTCAGAATTACAGAATCACAGAATGGGTCAGGTTGGAAGGGCCCACAGTGGGTCATCTGGTCCAACATCCCTGCTCAAGCATCTGGTCCAACCTCCCTGCTCATCCCAGAGCGCATGGCACAGGATTGTGTCCAGGTGGTGCTTGGGTATCTCTGATGAGGGAGACTCCACAGCCCCTCTGTGCAGCCCGTTCCAGTGTGTGGTCAGTGTCACAGTAAAGAAGTTCTTCCTCATGTTCAGGTGGAACTTCCTGTGCATCACTTACTGCCCATTGACTCTTGTCATATTGCCCAGCACCACTGAGCAGAGCCTGGTCCCTCCTCTGACCCCTCCTTGCAGACACTGACAGATATCAGTGAGGTCCCCTCTCAGTTATTCCTTCTTGAGGCTGAACAGAATCAATTCTCTCAGACTTTCCTTGTAAGAGAGCTCCTCCAGTCCCTTCATCACCTTTGTAGTTCTCTGCTGGACCCACTCCAGGACCTCCATAATCTCTCTTGTACTGCAGAGACCAGAACTGAGCAGAGACTCCAGGTGAGACCTCACTTGGGCTGAGCAGAGGAGCAGGATCACCTCCCTTGACTGCTGGCATTGCTCTTCCTAATGCATCCCAGGATTCCATTGGCCTGGGGCACTGCTGGCTCATGGCCAGTTTGTTGTCCACCAGGACCCCCAGGTCCTTCTCCACAGAGCTGCTTTCCAGCAGGCTGGCCCCCAGCCTGTGCTGGTACCCAGGGTTGTTCTTCCCCAGGTGCAGGACCCTGCATTTGCCCCTGTAGAATTTCAGACAGTTCTTCTCTGCCCATCTCTCCAGCCTGTTGAGGGCCCTCTGAAGGGCTGCAGATCACTGTGGGGCATCAGCCACTCCCCCCTTCTTACTTTCAGGAAAGAGCAGTAAATGACGAATTTGCAGAAGGAATGGCATTTCTGGGAAGGCCACTGAAGAAGTGGAAGACTACAAGATCTGCTAGTTCTCTTTCACTCAGTCAGTCTCTTCTCCTCCTGCCACAGGGAAATATGAGCACTGGAGGAAAAAGCAAAAGTTTTAAGAAGTTGAATTTTTCTCTCCAAATTTTTCTTGAGGTCTGGGTGTTCTAACACATTGCCATGGATATAACATCATATACCAGTTCACCTCTGGAACCTGACATTAAAAAACCCTCTTGTACGTATCACATGGTCTCCCAGTTTACATGAATATAAAAGATAAGAGGTCTCCAACTAATTTTGTGCATTGATTCACCTAAGAAGTTCCTCCCCTGTCTCTTCCCAAAGATCACTGAAAACTTCACTTGCCACAGATTAATTCACTGTCTTGAAACAGAGAGAAAATACTGTAGAGATAACTCCAGCTGTCTTGCAGCTTGACAAGCCTCTAAGAAGGTTTTGAAAATCATAAATTTTTGAAAATATGTTTAAAAGCAGTTTTAAGTGTTTGCCCTAACAGAGTAGTAATATTTATATAAAAATAGCTGGTAGCAAGTTCCAAACAAATCACCATAAAGGCATCGACAGCACCAAGATAGGATTACATGGTGAATAAGTTGTGAAACCTTTTAACTTTCTCATTTTTTTGACTAAGAAAATACAAAAATTATGTGTTATTTATTTCCCAAGCTTGACTTGACATGATTTTACATCTTTCTTGTCATTATAAGAGCCCCCTGCTTGTGTAAATATGAAAATAGTGGGTTAGTGAGGTACTCATTTTATCCTAAAACCATGCTTCTTATTTTTGGGGTGAAAGATGTTTTAGACAAGACAGCAATTTCCTTTTGCTTTACCTGTGTAGGGTAATATCTAGGTTCCACAAAATTCTAGAGGGACAAGTTCAACTGTGGCCACTGAGGGCGACTGCTTGATGGCAGTCGCTGGCACAGGAACCGCCCAGACTGTTAATGTAAGGGATCTGGGAGATTCTTTGTTTCCCCAAGAGCACATGACCAAATGAGCTCTTGAATAGTCATAGAGCAGCAGATTTTATGGAGTAGTAAATGTCATCATGTGGCTTATTTATGTTTATAATGACTATGTTGTGGATCCATATTTCAGGTCCCAAATGTCTTGGTGGGCTGCAAAAAAGTACAAGGAAAATGGTGCTGATCTCTCAGGCAGATTCAGAAGATGAGGGCACTATTCTATTGATGTAACCATAGCTCTGAAGGTGTCCAATGGTTTCTGTGCAGGGCAGCTGTGGACTCACATCATGTGTGATATCCATGCTAGTGTGTGTAAAACTGTCTCAGGTCTTGGTCAGTTGTGCTGCCCTCTGGCCTGTTAATGCATCTCAATTTCCTGTGGCTTTGAAATTCAAGGCCAGATTTTTCCAGCACAGTTTTCTAATGCCAAGGCAGTTCTGACATGCATTTCCACTCAACAGTCCTGTTACATTGCAGAGTGGGTGGGGTGCAGGATACTGTGTTCCAGTCCCAACATCCATCTTGAGCTTGTTTTCCTAAAATTGCCACCCCAGTTTCAATGCTGACCATCCTGCCTTTTACTTCTCTGTTACTCACTGCTGAGATATGGCATCCCAAGCGCAGAGGTGAAGTTGCTGCGAGGCAGTGGTTTTGGACTTGAAGTTATGCATTAACTTGGCCAGCTGTCCCCTTGCTATGGACATACTAATTTATTTTCTCTCAGAGACAGGGAACAGAAAGTTATATTCAGCTTGTAATTCAAATATGAGTTTTCAGTCTGATTTAGCATTTTTTACTATGGATCTAATACAAATAAGACACTTCTTTTGTAACTTAGACCACATGGTTCTGCAAAACTTATTAATGCAATTGCCTTACTGGACTGGAACCAAAGCTGATAAAGTCAACTGAAAGCCTTTTAGTGACTTTAGTGGATTTTGCATTTGTCAGATGAGCATTGAGGTGTTCAGGCATGATTTTTAATACCTCTACGCATGGGGACACATGAAGCTGCAACCACCATGCTCCTGCTCAAGGCAGAAAGGGCAGTAGCTGGGAAACTCTGCTTTGTATTCTGATCTATGCATATACGTAGGACTTTGTATCCAGCTTCCAAACAATATGAAGGTCTCTGAGCTACACTGCTCTTGTGTAAGAGCAAAACTCTTGCGTTGTCTTAGTGAGACTGGAAACCTGATGTGGACACGGTAAGATCCCCTCAAATTTACTTTCTAACAAAAAGTTAAGAAGCAACAAATTATGCTTTGGCTTACAAGATAGGAGAGAGGAAGCCATTGACCCAGCCCCCTAGAGACTGCCCTAGTTCTTCAGGTGCACATGACACAGATTAATATGATTTCCTACACAGTCTTAATATCTGCACAGATATGTTAAAACAAGGATGGTAAAGCTAAGGCTGAACTAAATCAGCTGTAATATTGAAAATAAAGAGCTAAAGGGAAAAATAAAATAATAAGTTTTTTAAAAGAAAAAAAATTCTTTCATAGGAATTGAGAACTTCATGTTTTTGAGAGACTTCCTTACTATATGCCACATATATTTTAAATTGTTTTGACTTACAGTACTCCATAATATAATTTCATTAGTACTACTGTGGCTTTGACCAGACTTTCCTTTCAGAAACACATCTCTGTGTGCATGGCATAGTGCCTGCTCTGTTGGTATAAAGAGCACGTGTACCAGGTGGGATATGGATACTTAATGAATGTCATCAGGTCTGCTGCTTCATTAGGCCTGATACTGAGGGATCCTAAAAAATGTGTGGAAGTCCTTAAATTCCGTCCAGATAAAATTTCCAGACAGAACAAGAATATCCAGAAAAATGGTGGCTCTAACTACATTGAATAGCTGCTTATTTCATGTTTATATTCTAGTAAGCAACGAGCTCTATCAAAATTAGATAAACTGCTTTCTTAATAGAAGGAAGTAAATACTGACCATTACACAGTTTGGAAGTGAAAATACAACAGCTTATACTCAGAGTAATCTATCCATCTCTACCCATATCTGTGGAGCTATTCTGGATTTATAGTACCATTTTTCAGTTCAGGATCAGGCTCAAGACAGAGCAGTGATAAAGGACATATGCATAACTATAGATTAAGTGGAATGAACCAGGCTGTATTTCTGTATTCTAATTACTTAAGGACCCTCCATATAAAAGAGACAAATCTCATAGACACTGGGTGCAGAAAATCCAGGGATTTTATTAAGAGGAGATACTTTTTTGCTATGTAAGTCTAAACTCGTTGTTTCATCTGAAACTGCTGTAGGAACAAATGCCACCTGTATCTTTGCTTTGTAGACACATTTCCTGAGGTCACTTTGCTGCTGCCAAACACACAGATGACCAATAAGTGTATAAATGTATGTCCCCTTTACATCAACCATATTATCTTTTGTAAAATATTAGGTCAGATGTAGCTTTGAGTCAGGACAGTTCCTAGGAGACTCCATCAGCTTCAGAAAAACAGTCTCCTACGGTGACCAAGGGTTTGTCCCCAGCATATTACCTTATAGCAGTATGGGGAGTAGGGACAGTCCGCTGATGAAATAAGATTCCAGTGTTGATGTAGCTTGTGTTCTTCACAAACGCTTCTTCAAAATCATCAAGGCTTTCCTTTTCTCACTCATCCAGTAGGAAGACGATGTCTGAGTCTTCCTATTAATTAAAAGCATTCTAACATTATATTTAACATATAAACTATTTTTACTTTTTATTTTACATGGTGAAAGAATACGTGAGTTTGTTCTCCCTTTGTCTACCATCAGGAAAAAATATCTTCAAAAGAAAAAAGTAAACAAGTGATGCCCATAAAAACTTCTCAGATCTTTAGGGACATCCAGATGCACTTTGTTAACAGAAATAATAGAAGCTTTCATCCTGTGTATCATATCTGTGAGACATCACATTGTTTCTTGGATTAAGCCAATTTTAAAGGTATTGAATGCTGCTTTGTTGGTGTCATATTTAGATATCTTTCCTCAAAAATACAGTTCTGTATCTTCCTAGAGTAATATTTCTTTGATTTATTTCCATTCCTGTACCAATCCCAGAGGTAAGCCATGCTATTTTCTGCTAAGAGAGCACTGCTCGGATCCATCTAATGTTGTCCTCTTTACATGCAGTAGAATGGCAGTTATCCCAGGCTTACTCTTTAAACCTCTCTGACCAATAAACTCTCTACATTTTCATCTTCTGTAGGCCATAAGTTTGTCAAGATCTCAGTTAGCTAAATCTATTGTGTAATGTCAGTGTGGCATGTAATTAAGAGCCTAAAATGTTTTCGTGTTCATTTTGATAGGTATTATATTAATATGTACTGCTGAAAACCAGTACTGTAACCTTCCTTCTCACTAGTAATCTGATGCTGACTTTATGTAGAATTTAATTCTTAAATAGGTATTCTTTTTTCTGTCCAGCACAGCCGAAAAGGCACATCAGGAAGATGGTGTCTGCAGTGTTCTGCCTCTGATCTCCCCAGAATGCTCTAGCTTTTGGGCTGTGGTTCTCAGCTGCACTGCAGCACCACTCACTACCAGGATCCAGAACCCACACCAAAAAATAGCAAACTGTTCTGCAACTGTTCTGGCCCCTAACTTTGAAGCAGTTGTGGCAGCACAGACATCTGAACCCTGCTGACCTATCTGTCACCTTTGAGAGCAGTAGAGTTGGTGTCATTATGATTGTCACAAACCATCCACACATGCTCAGCTGCTGGTTATAATCACATGCTGTAACCACTTCTCTTGCTATTTGCAAACCCATTGTTCATGAACTCTAGAAAAACAAAAATAAAAACTGGTTTAGGTGGTAATAAACATTGCTTAGTTTTCTTCATATGAACAAGAAGGATTTTTAAAACAATTGGGACTTAAAAATGCAACCATGCACTGGGGTCTTGGCCGAGGAACTCTTTAAACACTTATGAATACCTAGCCATGTTATAAACATTTAAATTCCCTGCCCATGTTGTGTGTACACAGGATAGTTTGAATGTCATACAGATCTCTTAGAAACAAAATGTAAACAGACCTTTTCAATTAGCTGCAGTGGGAGTCTCAGAATTCAAATGCCAAAATGCAGGCCTGTGAAAGCTGTAGGGGATCACTGGGGTTTGTTTATTGGCTGGTGTGACCTGCTGTCTGAGAACTAAATTGACACTGCTCCAACTTAGTGGGTGAAGGAAATAAAAAGACCTTCATTCTCCTCACGCTATGAGAAGCAAAGTGGTGACTTAGGAAAAAGGCAGCAGTAGAACGGAGAAAATCAGTGCCTCCCATTCCTGTGGAAGCCAGCCACTGTCGGGGGCTGATGGTAAAAGGGCATGGGACAGAGTGGTGCAATTCTGTAGGCTAGAGATATGAGCTTTTCCAAAACAAGTGAGGGGGAAAGAGGTAAGGATAAAGCCTGTACTTTGATCTCCACAAAAGGTGATGCTGCTCCTCCCATCCATCTCATCTTAGGTTTGAAATTCACAATCCAGCCCTAAGGGACTGCTCTCTTGTCTAAGATTTGATGGGTCAGTTGGGATCTGGACAGGCTGGGTCAATGGCCCAAGGCCAATTGTATGAGGTTCAGGAAAATGGTCCAGCCCTTGGGTCACAAGAACCCCAGGCATTGCATAGGCTGGGCTAAGCGTGGCTGGAAAGATGCTGGGTGGAAAAGGATCTGGGAGTGCTGGTCAACAGCAGCTGAATATCAGCCAGTGTGTACCCAGGTGGCCAAGAAGGCCAATGGCATCCTGGCCTGTGTCAGCAATAGTGTGGCCAGCAGGACCAGGGCAGTGATTGTCCCCCTGTACTTGGCACTGGTGAGGCCACAACTCATGTTCTCTGTCCAGTTCTGGGCCCCTCAGTACAAGAAGGATGATGAGGTGCAGGAGTGAGTCCAGAGAAAGGGCAATGGGGCTGGGAAAGGGTCTGGAGCAGGAGTCTTATGAGGAGCAGTTGAGGGAGCTGGGGGTATTTAGCCTAAAGAAAAGGAGGCTCAGGAGAGACCTTATCACTGCTACAACCATCTAAAAGGGGGTTGTAGCCAGGTGGGGGTCAGCCTCTTCTTCCAGGCAACCAGTGACAGGAGAGGAAATGGCCTCAAGGTGTGCCAGGGGATGTTCAGGTCAGACATCAGGAGGAATTTCATCACTGAAAGTGATTAAGCATTGAGATGGGCTGCTCAGGGTGGTGGTGGAGTCACCCTCCCTGGAAGTCTTCAAGAAACATGTGAATATGCACTTGAAGACAGGGTTAATGGTGAACATGGTGGTGGTGCTAGGTTGGACTTGATGATCTTAAAGACCTTTTCCAGCTTCAGCAACTTTATGATTCTATGAATGAGGCTCTACCTTGGAAGATGTTAGAGAAGATGCAAAGGAAAACTTTGATGAAATAAGCTCCAGAAAAAAACTTGCAGGGAAAAATAGTGGATAAAGGGAAAATAGTGGATAATTAGAAATTTGAAGGACAGCTGCAGGTAACTGGGGCATTTCTTTTCCAGAGTAGTTCTTGGAAATAAAGGGAATGAAACCTTCTACTGTCTCCTATCTGTGTAAATAAATTAAAGGGATGTTACAGTTGTCCCAGCCCGGCACTATCTGGTAGGTACAGCTGGTGCTGTCTATCCTGACCACACTGCAGTGCAGCAGCCCAGTCTGAGGTATAAAATTACTTTTGTGATGGTTGCTGTTCCTCCCATGCAACTGGACAGAGAAAGGATGGTCAAAGATGGAATAGTACAGCTAAACTTCTGCCCTTTGAAATGAATGATGTGGTGAGGAGAAAGGACTCTACACCAGCAGTGGCTGTATTGTTCCTCCCTTTCTCCAAGGAAAAAAGGAGAATGATGACTTAGACTATACACAGAATCTTGCAAATTCTTCCTTGCTAATAGGATATTAGGTCTATAAGGTGTCCTTGACCTCACCAAAATGATGCAGCTGTCCATTTCTTCCCTTGGAAGTCTGTGTAGCTCATTAACTACTCTTTGGTAAAATGGATGTATTTCTAGTAGCTGGAGAAGTGAAATGCCTAACTTCTAGAGAGTGAATGACAGGACTTTCAGTGTAATGAGTTAATACCTTAAAGAGTGAGAGCCATCATTTCAAAGCAAGATTAATATGGTCCAATTGCCTAAATTGTATATGTAAATGTGGTCAATGCATAATCAAGGAAATAGCATACCCAACATAAATCACTAGGAGGACGGAACAACAACAAAAAAATAGTAGTGATGGTTGCATGCAAGAAAGTGGTACTAGCATTCACAACACCATAATATGGCTGCATTGTCCAGAGAGTTAAAAAATGCTTCATTAGAGATGAGTGCAAGAATGTTAACACAGCCTTGACTAAACATATAAAGTGTAAATACCGAGGATAAAAGAAAAGAAAAAAGCAACTGAAAAAGAAGATAAAATCCGCTTTGTTTGCAAAGCAAAGATAAAAGTCCATGGATACAGGCCTGAAATGGGTTTAGCATAATGACAAACAGGGAGATTTGAGATGCACACTCAAAAAGAGGATGTATCTTGATAGACAGAGAGAGTGAGTGCCAGAGAGAAGAACCAGTGAAGAGCAAACTCCAGGGGAAAAATCTAGAGCCAAGTATGTAAGCGTGCGGGGTATGTCAGATCAGAGACATGAAATAAGTCTAGGGAGAGTGCTAAAGATAGCACGTCATGGATGAAGATAAAGGAACCAGCTCAGAACCGCAGTTCTATTGAAAAGCTACAGGACCTCTGAGTCCCTCAATTTTTAGAGGAAACATCTGGGGTGACAATTTGTGCATTGTGAAACTTCAGCTCCTGGAGTTACATGATCATACACAGAATTAAGGATTTAATTTAAAACTCAGTTGTTGTAGTTTAAATTGGAGGAAAAAAGAAAAGTTCTACATAAATCCTAAAAGAATCCAACAGCAAAAGGCAATCAGGGGGATGGAAATTTATTCATCTGGGCATTTTTACATTATTTTAAAGCAAATAATATTATTTCTGAACACTCCCAGTCGTCCCTATTCCCCAGTCCCACTTTGAGGACAGAAGTTCAGGGAGTCAGGAGAAACCTCTCCAGTCCTGTTTCATAGTTCCTCACAGCCCATTGATGACTACTTGCCTGACATAGGTGTTACGGTGTTTTACATTGGAAGCAGAAAATAAATATTTTACAAGAAATATCCTGATAAAAATCACAGAATCACTGAATGGTTTGGGTTGGGAGGGACCTTTAAAGGTCAGCTAGTCCAACCTTGATAAGCAGGGACATTTTCAACTAGACCATTTTGTTGAGAGCCCTGTCCAACCTGACCTTAATTGTTTCTATGGATGGGGCATCCACAGCTATTCTGGATCACCTGTTCCAGTGTTTCACCACCCTTAGCATAAAAAATCTCCTCCTTATATCTAGTCTGAATTAACCCTCTTTCACTTTAAAACCATTATCCCTTTTCCTATTCCTATGGGCAGTCCTATTTGAAAAAAAATCTCTTCAAAGGAGACATCCATATACAAACTTATATTCCTGGGGCTGTCCCAGGAAGATATTTTTGTGTTTGAGGAGAGGGGATGCTGTAACAGAACACACACAACCACACTCCCTCACAGGCCTTTGAAATGGGGGAATGTGAAGTGTTGGGAATTGTGCAAGAGTTAGGATCTCCTTTATCCAGTACAACTTAGTGCTTAAGAGAAAGAGGCCTTATGTCTTCACAAGGAGGTGTTTGTGTAACACCTCCAATAATAAATAAAATAAACCACCGAAAGAGAATGAGTGATGAAGAAACAGGATGTCCTAGTGCTGTACTGAGCTTGTCCAAGGTGGCCCTGGGGCTGGAATGCTCTGTCTCGCACCCAAACAGCCAGATGTGGCTGCACTGACTCTGCTTTTGCTCACATGGCCAAATGACAGCAGAGTCCTGAAAGATGAACCTTCTCCCATTCTGTGAGGAAATGACAGTCTACCTGGGGTATCTGCAGCAACTGGCAACTCCATTTGCTTTTCACTGTATTCCAGGATATCAGTCTTATTTTCTACTTGGCTACCAGTGTCAATCAGCTACTAATAAAAAATCAAAATAACATCCAGACTTGTGATTTCATGCTGTGACAGTGCAAAGCTTGCAAGGTAATACCTGAAGGGAAGTGACACATTAATCCAGGGGAAATCTGGATTCTCCTGTGCACCAGAGAATCAATACTGACTTCTTGGCTGTAGTGGACTGTAAAGCACAGCTGGGTGGAACATACGGAGAGAGACTGTAATTTCCTATCAGCAAGTTCAAGTTCAGGGGGCAGGGGTTTAAAGAGCAGAGAAATGAGCAAGAGTAAATATCATTTGTGCTATGGGCTTAAGCCTGGTGCAGACCCTGGAACAGTGTGGTGGGGAGGACACTGGAGCTGGCCGGAAAGCCAAGATTGATGGATACCTATCTCTTTGGTAGGGCAAAACTAGGAAGAGGTGAAACACAGTGTAGTTTGTGAAGGACTGAGTTAGCCAGTGATTTCCTTATATATATATATATATATATACACATATATATATGTAATTAGCCCTTGTGCAGTCCTTACTACACTGGTAATCCCAGTGTCTGTCTGTCAGCACTGAGGCTGAGGCAGTGAGTTTAAGCATAGCACATCTCTGGCAGACAGTTATCACCAACCTTGTCTGGCTGCTTTTGGTCATCTGAGGCATGTCCTTAGCATACCCAGCTGAAACAAGTGGCTTCTCCGGATGAAAACCATCATGTAAGGTTAAATTCCAAATCTTTAGCTATGAAACTGGAACAAGATGAGACCGACTTACCGTACTGGACACTAGAGCTGAGCTTCTAGGCTTAGCAAGATTAGTATCAGCTCTGTATCCAGCACAAGGGGACTGAGTTTGTCTGGAGTTTTTTCACCTCAGGAAAATCTGCAGAAAATCAGACTCTGTGCAGGGAAGTGATGGCCTTGAAACAGGAAAGAGCAGATATGTGTTAGACATCAGAGCTCTGAAACACGTGAGTGAGATGGCTACAACTGCGGCAGCCTGGAACATGCTGAAGAGCAGCAGAAGGTCCTGGTACTTTCCTGAGGAATATTTAGAAAAAACCCTGTAGAGTGAGTGTTTTAATCTACCTCCCCTCGATGTGCAGAAGTCCTATTCATTGGCTTATTAAACATTGCAGTGAACTGGACAAACCCATTTTTGTTCTTTGCACTGTGACAAAAATCAGGATATCTTTATGCTAAGCACTGCACAGATTTTTCTGTTTCTGTTCCTGCTTTGCAAAATGCAGAAAATCTATGACATGAAATAATATTGCACAGATGGAGGGATACACTGGAGTTTATTCTTCTTTATAGACACTCAGTTTTCGTTCAAAGAACTGCCTCTGCAGCATTCTCAAATTCCAAAGTCAAGTAGATAAATTAGTGGAGGAAAAAAGTTTCCTGCATTTCCTAATTTAAAGAGTCCCATCCACCCCTGGGAAAATACCAATTTTGATTAAATATTTCCATTTTTCAAAACAACATTCTGAAATTAACCAAAGTGCTTATTTCAAAATGTCAACGCTTAGTTTGGAATTTGTTTTAACTCAGACTTAATTTTCTCTAATGCAATAAGGAAATTCCTAGAGAGAAAATGTAACTCTTGTCTTGATGTTTGATTTTAGAGAAATCTGCAAAAGAGTAAATTCCAAGGATAATTTACAGTTCAAGAACACAAATTATTTTTTATGGAATATATAATGATTGGTTTTCCTCTTAAAATTTGTGCCCTTGTTATTTCATTTTGCCTTTTTAACATTTCTGTGCCATGGCTTCAAGTTAATAATAATTTATCCAACCTCACAAATAAGCAAAGATCTAGACTAAAGCCAGTGGGAAGTTTGCCATCAGCATTGATAAGGACGAGGTGCAGCCTCAGGTTCATTGCCTCTATAATTTACTTTATCAGTGTGTTTCAGCTGACTGGATGTCACCTGATTCACAAGCTGATGATGCTGGATATTCGGTTCCACCCTTCTCTTAAATTCAGGCCATCAGACAGTGAATTCATCAGTGAAAAGCCACTCATTTTGTGTCTGGAATGAAATCACTAGAAAAACCTGTGTATTTTATTAGGAATTAATCAGAAGAGCAAGCCTAGGAATATGATCTATTTCTTTATTTTGCTAGAGCATTTGTATTATTGTTCTCTGTTTCTCTGTTTTCCCTCTGCAGAAATAAACTCTTTTCTTTTTATCTTTGAGGTATTCATGTCATAAAAACCTAATTTTTTTCATCACTTCAGTTGCAATTTCTTTCATTATTGCACTGTATTTTGTATGTTAGATTCTCCAATTCATACAGTAGGTAAGACAAAGACAAAAGAGTGAATCCTATCCACAGAGAAACTTTTTCATTGGGTGCAAAGGACCACAAAGCTATGGGTGGTATAACTGTATAAATAATTTAAAAGGCAAAGAAAATAGATGTGGAATGCAATTGCTGAATGTACACTTTCTGACAGATGTTTAATAATTTTTGTCAAGGGAATTAAGTTAGTTTTATTGTACACTCAAGCTGCTAAAAATACACACACGCGCACACACACAGAGTCGAACACATACAACAGCATATGAAAGCAATAAAAGATGAAAGTACTTTCCTGCATTAGTTGCGCTGGTTCCAGCCAACTGCCCCTATCTTTGGTCGGCGTCTTTGTCAGTGCATCAATGTTATATTCTCTAAATTTCTAGTAATTTAAATACACTAAGCTGGCAGGTAATGTTACTGCTGGAAAATGTATGTGAAAAGCAGTTTCAGTACTCTGGAGAAAAATCTCCTCTCTCTTCTCTACCTTCTGCTCTCCTAAAGATGCTGGACATAAGTCTGGAGCTGCATCCCTGTGCTGCAGCAGAAAGTTCCTGCCCTCCTGTACACAGATGCTGGGATCATGAATGTGTTGCTTTGTGCAGCTGTTTCTGTGCTGCAATGATGAGCAACAAAGAAAAATCTGAGTGTAAAACCTTGCATAAGGAAATGGAAGTTTCTGTCACAGATCAGGAGTGCAGGTGGGGCTTTGGACACAAAAAAGATGTGGGTTTTTTCTGTTTAGCCTAGAGGATCCCAGCTGTGCAAGGGCACACTGTACCAGGACACCAAAGAGGTCCTGCTGCCCAGACTTGACCACACACAGATGCTCTTCAGCCAATCTTGTGCAAATTTCTCTGCGGACGCTGGTATTTCAGCCAAGGGTAGGTGTATTTGACACAAGCAGTTAAAGCAGTCCTCTTTTACTGGGACAGCAGACACAGATGGTTTACAGCAAAGCAATACTAAACACACATTTCACTGCACTGGTTTAAGATTATGCTGTGAAGAAGGTTTGTCTGCCAGGAGGGTCACTGACTGGCAAGGGAATTGCAGTATTTTGGTTACCTCACATTAGTTCCCCTGTGGGTGCTCATCTCGTTTACACCCTGTGGAGGAAATTGAAGACATTGGTAGGTTATCACCTCATGACTACCCTGTGGCACTCAGCTGGATGTGTTGATTCCATCATCAGAAGACCTCACACCTAGATCTCTGCATGTCACCTTCCACCTAGCCCCCTAGTCCAGCTTTGGCAGAAAAAAGTGAAGCATGACTGATTCTCATGTGGAAAGTGACCATCAAATAATAAGAGGGATTTAGTAGCATTTGTTCTGAAGGTAACTCTGAAGTCTTCAGTCTCAGACTTCTTCCCAGATTCAGATTTTAAAAAACAAGGAAACTCCAATCTCCTTTCTTACACAGTTTGTATAACAGTGGTGTAGAGGCAAAAGAGATTTCTGTGGGTTGTGTGAGGAAACTTGTTGTTATTGATATGGGCATTAAAGTATACCCCTGCACATCCCATGGATTGATCATCTTTGTGAAAGGTACTTCTGAGCAGCCCTATTACCTCCATCACTCCAGAGCTGATTTCTCAGAAATCTCTGTGTAGACATTACTGGATTATCCTTTCTCCTATGGCACAGGGCCTCCCTACTGCAGAAGGATGGAAAGCTGTGCTGTATCCAATTTACCGTATTCCTTCTGTGTCAGAACATTTCCAGCAATACATTTTCAGGGGGCCTGCTCGTACTGAACAGGCCTTTGCATGACAAGATTAGCTGTTATGAGATTTGGTCCCTGTGTCCAAGAAATAAGTTTTGTTCTTGGTCTGAGTTTCCATGCCCTGGTCCCCTTTCTGCTGTCGCCTATGGCTGGTAAAATGCATGGTGTTGTTCTGTTAAACAGCTCCTGCACACAGCCTGACTTTGTATTCTGCATATCCATAGGCATTGCCTGATGAGAGGGGGCTTTGTGCTGCCAAGAGCTGCTGGTTGGAAAAATACTTCTGATCATGTATAGTGCTATTGTTGCTCAACACCACTGCTTGATCAGCAAAGCTGTATCCTAACTTCTGCTACAATATTCAAGGAAAACGTGTATGTCAGCAAGAGATCCTGGGCAATAAACCCTCAATGGCTCAAGAGCCGGTGAGCAACAGAATCCTGTGCAAGATGCAAAATTCACCCCCTTCAAAGGAGAAGACACACAGGAATATTTAGAAGAACTGGGAGTTTTAACTTCCTTTTCTGTGAACATCCTGTCAGGTGCTGAGGAGGCACTCACCTAATGCACTTCAATGTTAATTGAGCCTGTCAAAGTCAGTCTTCTGTGGGAAATGAGAAAAAGACAGCAGCTGATGACAGCAATGGGGTGAGAAAGGTATTGAGAGGCCAAAAGAAGAGCAGAGCACAAAGACAGAGAAGCTGTGAAGTAAGATCTGAGATTTGAGCTTATTCCAAAGTGGAGGTTAGGTATTTAAAATTGAAAATAGTGATGAAAAAGAGGAAACCTTTGGAAGAGGTGTTAAGCCTAGCAACAAATGATCACAGGTGTAGGAGGATCCATACCAGTAAAACTGGAACTCAATGAGAGTTCTTGCCCCCTGGTTAAACTAACAATCCATCTGATCTTCATTTGTTCTTCACGACTACCTGGTTCAATCCATATTGTAAACATTACAATACCGCACTGAGAGCCCTATGCTCCAGAGCCATGAGATCAACTCAGCAGTGCAGCTTGCATTGAAAATAAGTAAGGCCCTAGCTTTTGCAGTAAGAAGGAGAGCTTATAAACATGAAGGTAACTGATACAAGTAGCTGGAAAATGTAGTTATGAAGCTTAAGAGCTACCCCCATATTTCAGTGACAGTCTTACTTCAGCCCACTGTGTGTGTCAGGGAAAACATCCATGGTGTTGTAGGACAAAAAATAGTTCAAAAGGGCCCCCAGGACAGGCTCACAGGACTGAGAGAGTCCTTCTGTATCATTCTTCTGGGTATCAAAGGCAGTCATAGAAAAAATCTTCCATGACATCAATGTTCTTCAGCTACTAGGAAGACCTGGCTACCAAGAGCCTAGCTCTGCCTATCAGCATCAGATATGACAGATATAAGGTCAATTCATTGAAAGAAAGGGAATTGAAAGAAGGGAATATGATATTGTGTTTAGAAGAACCTTGGTCTCATTTGGCAGTAGAAGAAAAGTCTCTCAGATCAGTTTCATGAGTGTGTTAGTGAGGGTCTTTGACTATCTTCACACAACTGTTTTATGTCCAGTGCCTACCTGCAGTGTCACTGGAATATTGTGGACACACTCTCATGCTGCATTACAGCCTGACAGTCCCCAGCTCTTAGGCCACCACCAGTGAGGCTGAAAGTGTTTCACTGGGAAGGGGTTACACCCACATAGCTGGTGAGAGAACTGAGCTATGGAGAAGTGATGTTTTGAAGGCCACTCAGCCATGCAGGGTCAGAACTTCTCAGTGGAGTCCCGATCTCTGGGGTCTTCTAGGACTGGATGGTGCTTCTGTCCCATCTGTGCCGCACGAGTGGTTTAAAGCATCACAAAGGCCACCTCTGAATGTTTCTTGTGTTACAAAGAGTTCCTCATCCTTAGCATTGGAGATCTAAAGGCAAAACAGGCCCTGGAAAGTTTGAATATAAGCATTTGGGTTAAAACAAGCATTTGCCTGTACCTTCGTGGAAGGATTCCAGTACCTTAAAAACTGCCACAACTGTGCCTCAGTTTTCCTGATCCTATGCATGTGCCTTTTCCTGTCTCATTCCTTTAAAACCCCCTCAAATCTGCTTTTCAAAAAAGGCTGGATAAGACTCTGTTGAAATAAAATTTAAAAAAAAAAAAAAACCAAAATAGCTCAGATTAACCCCGGGTCATTTTGCTAGCAAGAATGGAGGAAATGAGCCATGGAAGAGAAGGATGGATGGGAAAGGGAGGGTGCTGGAGAATGATACTTCATTTTACAAACATCAAGATACCATCTGAGTGTTGGCAAGACACTCGAATTCCTAGGACTCCTCTGTGGTGGATATGTGTAATGTCTGTGGTAGAAATAATCAAGAGGCCGCTCTAACACTTGTGTGTCATCTGCAAAGCAGTCACATCGACCCTCATTGCCAAAGCTAGTTAACTTGGATACCTAAGTCAACAGTCTGTCTATCCACAACCATTTCCTTAGATGCCTTTCACCCACCTTCACATCAAACATAGACATAAAACTTACCGTATCTGTCCATTGTAGGATATCTGGGTAAAAACTGAAGTCAAAAACAAAAGGAAGGCCTTATTCAACAGGAGTACAATGCTCCATTTTCCCTTTTGTTTTTAAATGCAGCAATACAAATATTTATTTTGTGATAGATTATGGATGTACAACTGCTAGCTACACAGTGCAATGAAAATTAAATCTTCACCCAATGGGCTTAGATGGAACTTACAGGAAGCAACATAAATAAAAAATGTATTATTCATTACTTCATTGCTTATTTGCTGTGAAGGATATAGGAGTTTGCTCTTCAAGTGGCTTATGATTTCATAGTGCAATAAAAATGAAATCAATGGCCAATATCCCCAACATTTGAAAACAATTCTTTATGAAATAAAACCTTATTTCCTATGGTGCCTTTCATACCATCTATATTCCAACAAGTTATGCATACTGAAAGAATCTGATTACAGAGATAATAAATAGGAAAGGGGAGTGTAATGAAAGAGATACTGGGAGACAAGGGGAGAAACATAAATAATATGCAACAGAACAAATGTTTCTCTTACTTAGCTTTGTGTATAATGATTACCTTGGTGGGATGCTGTTGGAAGTGGTAAAAACCCCAGCATGGTCCATTTCAAAGGCCACAATCAGCAACCATTTATCAGCTGCTGCACTGAAGGATATACTAATGTTTAAAGGGCATCAAATCACGCCCATAAAAGCTAATGGAAGGGTTTTGCTTTCTCTGTGTATTGGATCAGGCTTGAGTGTACATATTAAACCAATAATACACATCTCTCTTTTTTTTTATCTAGATCTCTACATCAAAAGAACAAAACTCCAAAAGGACTTTTTCAAGAATGGCAACAAATCACCAAAGGAAGATAAAAACTCTTTTAACTCTGCAAACTTGATGTCTTTCTGGCACTTTTTACTTGGGTGTCATTTCACAAGATACTTGAAAGAAAATGTGTTTTCAAACCATAAAATAAACTTAGTGGGGCGAAAAAAAGGAAACTACTATGTTCTTCTGAAATGCAAAATGCAATACCTGAGGTAGTTGACTAATTGAATATTACTTCCATCCGGCAAATATTTTCTAATATGAAAATTTAAGTCCTCAATCCATTATAAACAACAACAAGTAAAATATTTGCAAAGAGAGAGACCTGAGCAGAATGTAAAATAAAAACAAATGTTAAAAATACTGTCCTTAAACTAATACTAAATAAAAATCTAATAAACTAATACAATATAATCTAATAAATAAACTAATACAAAATAAACTAATACAATAAAAATCTACTTTACAAAGGCATGGGACAGACTCAGTTTTCTATCTGGCAGAATGAGTATGTTTACAGGTACTTGAAAAAATTACAGTAATATAGTCTCATTTCTTTTTAAACACATTATGCTGATTTCACAGATAATCAATAATGGTTTTCAAATGTTTATGAATGTACCAGATTTAAATATAAGATGTGCAAACAAGAGGCATTTTTTATACAAAAAAAGAGAGAGATTCTATCCTACTGGAGTGGATTAAGTGCTCTAAGAAAATCATGTGTGAGACAATAATTTCTAGGATTATATTCTAAAAGTAAAAATGAGGGAAAGTAAAAAGTTATTTAAAATAGAGGGCAGCACTGGCATAAGGAATGGGGATAAGGAGATAAGGCAAAAAAGAAAAGTGTATGCCTAGTGAAAGCAAGGGTAGGTGGTGTGGAAGAAACAGTAGAGAGAAAATTCATGGGGCCAAAATTCAGTTGGAGTAGAAGCTGGACAGAAATGTGGGGGAAAATAAAAAGAGTTTCAAATACATTACTGGCAAAAGTCAGTGCAGAAATAACATCAGCCTGTTACAGGATGAGGATGGTCACTTCACAGACAGGGACGGAGACAAGGAAGAGGTGTTTAATTCTTTGCGTCTGTCTTCAACACAGATGATGGACTGAGGGGATCCAGCGCCCTGAGCTGGAGGAACACGGCTGTAAGAATGACCAGGTCTTAGCTGACCATGAAGTAGTGTGGGATCAGCTGCTCCAGATGGACCCTTATAAATCTATGGGGCCTGATGAGATTCATGCGAGAATACGCGAAGAGCTGGCTGATGTCATCACAAGGCCCCTCTTGATGATTTTTGAGCAGTGTTGGGAATTTAGAGGGGTCTCAATTGACTGGAAGTTGGCTAACATTTTCCTAGTTTTCAAGAAGGGTGAGAAGGATGACCCTAGAAACTACAGGTTTGTCAGCCTCACTTCAGAGCCTGGTAAAGTTACAGACAAGATTATTCTGGGAGGTATTGAAAAACATCTGAAGGATGACACAGTCATTGGTCACAGCCAGCGAGGCTTCATTGGGGAAAGTCCTGCTTATCAAACCTGTTTTCCTTCCATGACAAGGTAACCCACCCAGCTGATAAAGAGAAGCCAGTTGATGGAATCTTTTTGCATTCCAGTATATCTTATGACACTGTGTCTCCCAGTGTCCTTCTGGACAAAATGCCCAGCTCACAGTTGGACAAACACATCATGTGATGGGTGAGCAGCTGGCTCATGGGTGGGGCACAAAGGGTTACAGTGAATGCTGGTGACCTGTCACTGGTGGGGCTCCACAGAGCTCCATCTTTGGCCCTGTGCTCTTCAACATCTTCATAAATGACTTGGACACAGGACTGAAAGGGGTACTAAGGAAGTTTGCTGAGGACACTAAATTGGGAGGAACTGTTGACTTCTGCAAGAGCAGAGATGCCCTGCAGGGAGACCTTGACAAATTAGAGATGGGTAATCAGCAACCATGTAACAAAGACAAGAGCTGGCTTCTGCACCTGGGATGGGGCAACTCTGGATGTACCCACAGACTGGGGAATGAGATGCTGGAAAGACATGCTGGGGAAAAGGGACCTGGGGGTCCTGGTTGATGGCAAGTTGGACATGAGTCTGCACTGTCCTGTCAGCCAGGAGAGCCAACCCTGTCCTGGGGGCATCAGGCACAGCATCAGCCGGGCAAGGGAGGGGATTGTCCTGCTCTGCTCTGAGCTGGGGCAGCCTCACCTCGAGTGCTGGGGGCAGTTTTGGGTGCCACAATATAAAAAAGATATTAAACTATTAGAGAGCATCCAAAGAAGGGCCATGAGGAAGGTAAAGGGTCTGGAGAGGAAGTCATTGAGGAGTGGCTGAGATCACTTGGTCTGTTCAGCCTGGAGACCTCATTGCAGTTACAACTTCCTCATGAGGGGAAGAGGAGGAGCAGACACTGATCTCTTCTCTGTGACAGGACCCAAGGGAATGGCCTGAAGCTGGGTCAGGGGAGGATTAGATTGGGTATCAGGAAGAGGTTCTTCACTTAGAGGGTGGTTGGGCGCTGGAACAGGCTGCCCAGGAAAAGTGGTCACAGCACCAAGCCTGACAGAATTCAAGAAATGTTCAGACAATGCTCTCAAGAACATGGTGTGATTCTTGGGACTGTCCTGTGAAGAGGCAGGAGTTGGACTTTGACGATGCTTGTGGGTTCCTTCCAACTCAGGATATCCTATGATTCTGTGACATAAGAAAAAAGGTTGCAAACAGTGTCAGAGCACATCTAATCTGAAAATCAGACCATTAGTAATCAGCAAAGGAGTAAATGTCTGAGTAAGTCTCTGACAGGACCAAACATGGGGCAAGAATAAAAATGTTTCCACATGTAGCTGGACTGGGTCTAGGTGAGGTGGGGTACCATAGAAAGTCAGATCTACTGCCCACAAACGTCTATTCCCACCATTGTTTCACCTTCCCAAAATACTGCTGAACCTAGCTTTTGAGCAGCTTGGGTCTGTTCAAAACCTTCCCAACTTCAAGAGAATCTTCTTTCCATTCTTGTCTCAACCATCTTTCACAAGCTCTTTGTTTCCTCCGTACTCCTGGATTTCCTTCTACTGTCCTAGATTTTGTTGCCTTCAAACTTGAAGGTCGGTATCTAAACCATTTCCTCAACTGCTCTCTTATCACTACACAGCAAATTTCCCCTCTGTATGCATTGTGCAGCCAGAGGCACCGGTGCCTTTTTCACCCCAGGCCTGCTAGAAAGTCTCCCCTGAGATATGTCATAAGTAGAAATATGAAGTCAAAGAACCCCAGATTTTGGCAGCAACCACTGAGAACATGCTGAAAATATGAAAATATTTTCATTCTCCAAAGGGAAGACAACTTTGTGATATGCTTGAGAAGGAGGGGAAAAAAAAATAGAAAGGAAGCACTAAAAATCTCTTTGCCAACAAAGAAGACAAGCTTTGTTAATCTATTTTATTTTAACACTGAAATAGCCATAAAAGTCCTAGGTAGTTATTTTGGATTATCTTAGTTTATCTGGTTATGTGGGTTTACAAAGACACCCACTTCCCAAAAAGACACTGTGGTTTTTAAGAAACATTAACTAAAGAAGACAACCCTCCGTCTTCATTTGAACTTTACCAAAGGCTCTGCCAGACAGGGCTGTGGAAACACAAAGGTTTTCCTTCCCACTAAAACACACCACACTAAATAGTTTTTCTTTTATTTTCTCAGTCTCTAACTGAGCAGGTGCTTGAAAAGAGAACCACTGCAAGTCATGTAATAGTCAAGACCTACGTTTCCTCCTACTAGTCCAAATCTAGTTTCTGTGGACTCCTCTCTACATCTTTTTTAAACTAGTGCCATGTAGATACCCTGATGGGTCTTAAAGTGTATCACCAGTTAGAACAAATAAAGGCCTTGATATCAGCTCTGGTGGTTTTTAGCCTAATACAGAAAGGCATAGTTGCGTCCAGGGCCTGAATAAAGGTGGGCAAATTCCATCTGGAGAAATCTACACATTTTAAGTAATGAGAGCAATTAGTTAGCAGGACAACAAGCCTAGGATCACAGTGGATTTTACAGTCTTTCTTGCAGGTTAGGTATCTTTCTAGAAGCTGTGTTACTCTCAGCAAGCAAACACTTCAACTGTTGAAACCTTTCTAAACACATGCATTAGCAACAGTATGGCCTGTCTTTCTGGTCTGTGCTATAAGGCATGTCAGAAAAAATGTTCTTATGGTTCTTTGCATTTATAAAATAAACTAAAAAAACCCCAAACCCAGCCTATTAAGCCATTTTTGAGTATTGTTCCTCCTGCAAAATTGAAAAAAATTATCTTTTCACTCTAAATGTAGTTTATCAATACTTAGAACAGGGTCTCCCAAATTCAGCTGCCTAGATAGCACAGAAAAGAAATTCCAAGGCACTATGCTAGCTGTAGCATGTAATTGCAACAAGTTTTAGCTTTTAGTTCTCCCCCTCTAAAGCAAGAGCAGCAGCTCTTGGCTATTGTTCAAACAATAAAAACTGACAGATACCCAGGCAGCTAAATCTTCACATGCTCAGTGGAAGAGTAAAGTGCATCTTTGTAAGCTAAGCAGAGCAACTTGTATATCTGTGGGGGTCTTATATATGTTTAGAGACAGAAGAGTTGAAATTTTGGAAAGAAAAAGCCTTATTTAGAAAGGCAGTACCCCAAAAGAAACAAAAAGCCCCAAACACTATTAATAACAAGTTAGGACCAGCTTTGTAAAGAACCCTTGTGTGTGAGCTGTGAATAGCTTTACAGCCTGAGAAGCACCAGGTCCTAAACTGGTTTGTTCATTCTTATCCCCTGTGGTCCAATTAGACTTTCACAACTTGCTCGACTTGAATCCTTGAAGGAAGCCCAGCTTTTAACGATAAATTCCCACTGAAATCTCGTTTACTCAATGTATTTTTGAATATTAAGCTTCCTCTCCAGTACTGTCTCAAGGATCAGCATACAGATGAATAAAGAATTTACCTTTAGTAGAACCTTTTATTTCAGAGGTTGTAAACTTTTGTGACTGAAAGAAGTGCCAGTTGAGCTGAATGACTGCAATCGCTGAGTTTGTGGGACATCTAGTGGAACAAAAAGGTTACTGTCATGGGTATGCAGTCTCAGACACTATTCAAGGAGAAAGATAACCCTGCAAGCACAACATTAAGCGGTATTGTGAGGAACATGCGAGTACTTGCGCCTGAGTGCCTGGGGAAAAAAGTCATCTGCTACTCTGAGCGTGTTTCCCAGAACATAAGTGCTTTCTGCTCTTCCACTGCAGTCTGGCAGCACACGCACAATAAGAGAGGCATTCCCTCTGCTGGCTGCGATCTTGGACATGGTAATGTGGTCCAAACAGTGGCAAAGGTAGAGCAGCCCAGATATCAGCATGGGCTGACAACTTCAGCGTGTTACCAGAATCCTGAACAGCCTATATGTTCCCATTGTTATTTTTCCTGGCTGTAAGTCAATGACATGTGGTGGGTCATCCTATAGGTTTACCTAATTCAGCATTCCTCTCCTGAAACAGCCCCTGAAGAGCTACCGGTCTTCTCAGTGTACTTTCCCAGCCTCCAGACATTCCTGGCACAGAAACAACTCTGAGCTTTCTCTTTGCACCAAACAGAATTTTTTTCCATTCAAGGTACAAATCCTATCTTTAAATCCACACTACCATCTGGCATTCACAAAATTCCACCAGTGTTTTCCACACTTCAGAACCCATTATGAAATACCTCATTTTGATGTTAAGTCTGGCAATACTTTGTTTCATTTAACATCTCTCAGTTCTACGTCATTATGAAAAAGAACCATAGAATCATTCAGTAGTTTGAGCTGGAAGGGACCTTTAAAGGCCATCTTGTCCAACTCTCCTGCAATCACCTGGGACATCCTCCACTAAGTCAGGTTGCTCAGCGTTCCATCCAACCTGACCTTGAATGTTTCCAGAGAAGGGAAGTCCTATTCCAGTGCTTCACCACCTTCCTTGTAAGAAAAACTTTCTTCCTTATATCTAATCTAAAAAGACTATCTGTAGTGAAACCCCTCTACCTCTAGTCCTATTGCAAAAGGTAATTTATCCCCAAAGATTAGACTCTTTCCACATACCTTCTCTGTGTTGCTCTGTTTAGACATCTCTTCTTTTCCTCTCTCTAACATACCTTTTTTTGTAAGTAGAAGAACCTTTGCCTGTTCAGTTGATCTTTGAGCTGATGCTGCAGCAAATCTTGGTTCATCTTTGCCACCCTTTGAGACTTCTTTTTTTTTTTTAGTTCTGCTATGTCCTTTCAGTGACAGCATTTCTTAGCTGAAAACAGTGGTCAGGATATACTCACACTATGAATTTCTGTAGTAATATAGTTGTATGTCCCTTTTATTTACTTTTCCTTTCCCAGTATGCTTAACTGTAACTGCAAAGTGAGTTGACATTTTCACAGAAATATGTTATGAGTCTCCTTCCTCAGAGATAATAATTAGAGCTGGATCTGTCATTGTACCTGTGGTTTTTTTCTTCAAATGCATTTCTGCATGTTTGGCAGCACTGGATTTCACTAGGTATTGTATCCTCTAGCCTACCAATAGAAATCTTTCTGCATGGCATGTAATCCTGCATAGCTGTTTCTTGGCTTTCTTGCCATGAGTAATTTATTATCACATGCAAAATTTGCCATCCTCTTCTGACTCACTTTTCCAACATCATTCATGAATACGTCAGATAGCAAGGCCCTAGGATCCCCTAGAGGATTGAGAGAACAGACTTTTATTCCTACTCCATATTTCTACCTGTAACTAGTCATCAATTTATGAGGAACATTTAATATCATTCTTTTACAGATCAACAGGTTTTTTTGACACTTTGAGAAACATTGTTGAAAGTCTCCTGGAGATAAGCATGTGCTCACATAACCAAGAGCTTCTTCAAAGTGGTCCAACACAACCCTGAGGTGCTACTGTCTTCCTGTAAAGCCACACCCAATCCTTCTCCACTATGGCACGTCAATTCATGTCTCTACTAAATCTAATTTGCAGTGGTGCCATGGAGCCTGAATTGAGTTTCCCTGGGCTATCTTTTCTGTCACATTCTTTTGTATCATCTCTCACAGCCAGTGACTGCCCCAGGCAAGAGCAAACCCATCCTGGGGCTATCACACTGCAAGAATAGCGGCTCAATAGCAACCAATTTATACAGCCCTGATACTGGGATAAATTAATGGTGGGTATTCATGTCTGAATTCATAATTGGTGTCCCTGGTCCTTTTAAGATCCCCATCCTTTTTCTCTTAGAAATACCTTACCATTCCATCAATGGCCACTGGGAACCATCCCAGCTCAGGACATGACACTTTTACCTTATTTAAGCGAGCTAATAAAACATAAACTTTACCTGTTAAACACAGGTAAAGAAAAGCAAAGTAAAATGAATGAGAGCTGTTCCTGTTCATGACCTTGAACAACTGTCTTTTCAGTTTTGTATATCCCAGTTCTCCTCTCCCAGTTCTCCTGCCCTCAAATCTCTCTTCAAACACAATTCTTTTAGAATCAGATCAAGCTTCACTTCTGCACGATTTCTCAAGTTCCCCAGGGAAACATATGGGTTGGGATACTTGCCTGTCTTGATGAAACAGCTGATATTGAAAAGAGAGCCCTTAATTTTTTGTATATTGTAAAGTCAAGTAAATGCAAGTGTGTAATTTCTTTCTTTCTTATTTGAACATGTTCTGCAAACACCTTTCTTTCCTCTTAAAAATACAGTTCATGAAGCAGGAAAGTTTACTGTTGGGGAAGATGAAACAGGAAAGCCTTATAAATATGATTGCCTGACAAAAGATTTTGGGAATATGAAAACTATAAGCGACATCGAAATGAAAGCCACCTTTGAGATACCAAGTCTTAGTTACTGAACAACTGGAAGACAATGGTATGGCCGACTGAAGGTAATCCCCTCTTGATTGAACAATACCCTCTGCTTGCAAACAGGTCCAAGGGTCAGAGCAGACCCTACTAGCTCAGCAGAAGGGGTCCAAAGTGTAGTTTTTAGAAGTTAAGATGTAACACTCTATGGTAATATAAGAACTCTTATAGGCTGTATGTAAATGCTATAGGATTTGTATCTTGTATTAGATTGGTTAGTGACAATTAGAATATTCAGTACAGAAGATGATTTATTGTATTGTAACCAGGACTTCACAGACACTCTTATTCCTCTCTCTCTCTCTCTCTTTCTTTACTTACCCGCTTGCTCTCCTGGGCCTGCTCCGAGCTGAGTCTGGCAGCTCTAAGCAGTGCCCCTGTACCCACGCCCTTTGCAATAAACCGCATGTTCCAAGATCTGACTTCAGAGATCTCTCGTTTCCATCCGTCCCGACCGTCCGAACCCACCCCAAGCTCCCGCAGTTTACCTCATTTTTCACAATCAGTGCACTAGCCAGGTTCACTAATAAATTGATAAATGTTAAGATTAAGGAAGATTAAGGAAGAACACTGCCTGAAAGATCCACTTTGTAGCATGCTTTGAAGGTGACAACATCTGGCTTTGATGGACTGCCACAGAAATTCTGGGATGGTTTAAAGAGCCTGCCCTGACTCCAGTTGTGAAAAGTACTCATTTACAGGCAGCTAGCTATGTTGTATCTGCCTTTTTGCCAGTAGTCACAAAAAAAAAATTGGCTGAGAGATATATTCAAGTAATTAATTGAGCATTGCTTGTAATAAGAGGTGTTTTTAATGCTAAGAAGTTAGCCACGCTACTGCTAGCAAAGGGGAATTCAGAACATGCCCTCATACATCAAATCTCTGCTATGTTGTTTATGAGCAGCAATTTGAGACCAGGATTGGATTTGCAGAGGTATGTGAATTGTAAACAGTTTGCAGAAATGGCAACCAAGATTCCAGTGTGCTTACTGTAGGCCTGGAGAGGTTTGTGAGGCCTTATTGTTCTTTAAACTTAATTACCAGGTACAGTTAAATCCTAGGCCAGATTTTTATCTTACATCATGCAAGGAAGGCTGAATTTGATCTTTTGGAGGCATGTCAGTCAGTTGCTGGGAATATCATATGCATGGTCAGCATCAGATATGCTCGCTTATGCTATTTCAACACTGCTAAAGGAATCTCTCCTAGTATTTTGTGTTCAGCCCTGAGATGAATTCAAATAACTATGGTGAAGTCCTTGTCTAAGGTCCTGTGTGGAGGACTCTTCTCACTCTTAAAGCTTAACCAAGAATGGAAAGTAAGAGCTCTCTTATAACGCTTTGGAAGAAACTGAAACCATTTTATGCAGTACTACAGTATCAAAACTTGTAAACTCACAAAATACATGATTTGGGAAAGAAACAACGTAATATGATCATTTCAATCACAGCAAGTGGAGTTCAACCTTTCAGTTCATTGAAAGACCACTAAGGAAAACAGACTTCCTGCTAGTGGGTTTAAGTTGAAAGTGAGAGGTTCTACTTGTCAGAAAAAGCTGAACCACCCCCCCCCCCCCCCATGTTAACATATTACCAGATAAAGTCAATGCTTTTAGCGTTCAGTCTCCCAAGTTTTACAGAAACTTGCAGTAAGCTCTAAAGATATGAGCTGCCATTTGAGGAAATCCATAGCAGCATTCAGAATTTGAGTTGCACGGTGTGCAGCCCTGGCCAGGGATTCTCTTGGTGCTTCCTCTCTCTGTAAAAATCTACACAAGTGTGCTGTGACAAGAATATTCAGTCAATAAATGGGGATTTGTAAGTTTAAAATAGCACCAGCTGAAATAGTAGGCTAGCATCATGTAAACGTTTTTGCACTTTAAATTCTGATGTCAAGCTTTTGGCAGCTGACACGGCCAACATTTTTTCAAGCCACTTATATAATGCAGGATAAGTACCGGACTTAGCAAAGAAACGGAGAATGAGTTTGACAGCTGAAAATTGCTGCTCCAGAGAAGTAAAAAGAGAGACGCAAGCAGGTTTAAAGCGCGCAGTGAGCAGAACCGGGGCGAGGTCCGCAGCTCTGCCGGCAGCAGCGGAGCGCGGCTGCTCCCGTGGGCGAGCGGTCACCGGCGGGGCAGCAGCGGGGGCGACGGACTGGTGGCCACCAGAGGGACCCCGGACCCCGCCGGACCTCTCTTCGTCCTTCACTCGGCTCATCTGTGCTCCCGCTCCCTGCACTAGTCCCTTTCCTGCGCACTACTCCTCACTGGGACGATCTGTTTGAGCTGGTCTCAAATGCTGGAGCTGTTACTTCAGAAGGCAGATGGTTACATGAGATGGGAAAGCCATGTTACAAAACCAAAACAAAACCAAACAGAAAACAAAAGCAAACCAAAACAACAAAAAGACAGGATAAAAGTAGAAAGGTAGACACCTGAAATAAAACAGTTGAAAAAAGCAAGAAGTCCGAGGGCACACACAGGGTGGGGGGTGAGGAGAGAGGGAGGAGGTGAAAAAGCACAACGGTAGCTGGCTTAGAGTGTTGTTTTCTCCACTCTTACTAGAAAGAGAGGAACAACTAGGGGAAAATCTGAGCAGGAGTATAATTACAGAATTTTTGCAGATGAGACAAGCAGGTAAAGGGAGGTGATTCTGTCCCTCTCCTCTGCCCTTGTGAGACCCCACCTGGAAGGGAGCCACATCCAGCTCTTTGGTCTCTAACATGGAAAAGACATGAAGCTGTTGGAGAGGGTCTAGAGGAGGCCACGAAGCTGATCAGGGGCTGGAGCGCCTCTGCTGTGATTACAGACTGAGACGGATATTGGGGATATTCAGCCTGAGGCAGAGAAGGCTCCAGGGAGAGCTTATTGTGGCCTTTCTGTATTTAAAGGGGGCTTATAAAAAAGATGGAGAGTGACTTTTACAGCAGATAGTGATAGGGCAAGGGGCAATAGACTTAAAATAAAAGAGGAGAGAATTGGATTAGATGTTAGTAGAAAATGGATACTCACAGGGTGATGAGGCACTGGGACAGAGAAGGTGTGGAAGCCCCATTCCAGGAAGCGTTCAAGGCCAGGCTGGATTCAGCTTTGAGCAGCCTGGACTGGTGAGTGGCATCCCTGCCCCTGGAAAAGAACTAGGCTGAAACCAGATGATCCTTAAGATCCCTTCCAACCCAAGCCATTCTCTGATTCTAAGTTTTAAGATGTCTATTTTCAGCTACTTCTAAAAATTTTACCCTTTGTTCTCATTTTTCTTACATTCATTAACGAGGTTTTTCCTAAGAATCCCATTAATTGCTGCTACTGGATGGGAGCACTTTCCAGATATTTTACATGAGGCTGAATAATTTCAAGATGGTTTGGGGTTTGACTTCCCATGGTTGAGATTCTCATATTACTGAGACAGACCTTATTTTCAATATAAGTTCTTGGAAATGAATGGAATTGTTCCAAATTAAAATTAGTTTGCTCAGAAACTTTGTCTTTAGACCAAAAAAATAGAGTTAAGAATTATTAGCAGGATTTCAAATATTCTGTTCTGTTGTTCTGCTTATGGAGCAATGTGTCTGAGTCACATAATTATGCTTTTTATGGTCCAAATTTTTTTAAATGTTATGCTAATATATAACCCTTGCAATTCTCAGGAAAATATACTGAGGATCAGAGCTGAGTAATGCAGTTATGTCTTCAGAATTTGCCAAGGATTTCCCCCACAAACGAACTTAAAAACTAGTTTTCAAAGGCGTTAATTGCCCCATTTACTTCAACGGGTTGAGTCTGAAATCTGCTGTCAACACTCAGTGCTGCTGCACTTACCTCGCACTGCCTGAAGTGCCAGAAACACTACCTGCCAAAGGTCTCCAGATCCACCTCTTCTCTTTAATGTTCTAATTACTACCTACTAATACAAAAATACCTGGGCTTACTGCAACAGCCAGACCAGTCTAGTGAAACACGGTGAAGGACCTACTTTAGACACAGTACTTCTATCAGGGATAGAGCTGAGCAAAGTATGAAGATTATGCTTCATTTGAAAGCCTGCTTGTAATCTTACAGTAGCTGGTCATACCATAAGGTGCTTCCTAAGCATGTTTTGGATTTAACAGGTCTGGACTTCTTACATTTTTGCAGAAATTGAGGTTGTAATAAAGACTGGAAAGGGTGTAAAACAACAGTGCTAAATATACCAGGAATGTCAATAATTCAGTATGCAATTCCTTCAGTTAGTACTGGCTTTTGCAATTATTTGTGGTACCCATGCAGGTGAAGTCTTTTTGAACAGAGAACAGAAAAAAGACTCGATACAGCCTTTGCATGCATTGTCTTTCTCAGTCATACTGCCCACTCCAGTCAGCCTCAATTTTTTCAAATGCCAATTAACAGGTGTGAGAAATGCTACTTCTTACCCTGGGACCAATGTCTGCATCAGTGATACTATCTTGGCAATCCAGTCTGCAGCATAAATATCATGGTGTTTGAGCCCTCGGGGCCTGTGGAGTTTACAACTATGCTGTCAAGATCTCTTCGTTGGGATAGTCCTTGAAGTCCTGCCAAGATGTAGGGGACTCGGGTGCTTTTATGTGCTCCCAAGCACAGCTCTGGCTCCAGGAGTCAACACTCTTGTCAGGCTGAGTGATGGTGTGAATCTCAACTCGCGAGCTGAGATTCCAGCAGGGAGTGTGACAGTGCATGCTTGCATGATGATGCCAGAGAAGCAGGTGACACTGGCAGATAGCTGCAAGGAATAGTAACTGGGTGGCTTCTTGTTACATATCCTCAGAACTTCACAGGATGGAATTCGAGAGAGAGGAACAGTTATAAAATGAGGTTACAAAATCCGGATGTCCTGATCAATTCGAGACAGTTGTAAGGTACCTAACACTGCATGCACAGGCAAGAACAGCATTCAGCACTGGGTCAGGATCTGTTTGCATCATATTTTGACTAATCCAAGGATTAATCACATTGCAAGTCAATGAGCTGTTACACTCTTCCAGGCTCTCCAGAGACTTCCTAGAGAAAAAAGAAGGGGATGGTATGTCAAAATAGTGACACGAGGAGGCGCAGAGCGAGTATGTTTTCCTTGTAATAAAAACTACACAGGCCCAAAGTATTTAAACACAGCTTGTAAAGAAAAACAAGAGTTAAAAGGACAAAGTTTATATTGGCAACATCCCAAAAAAATCAGGGAAGTTGGATCAGTTCTGCATTTGTCCTTCTACAAATACAATAAATGGAGAGAAAGAGCAGTAGTTTGTAGTCTGAAGAACTTCACATTTGGTACTTCTCAGGCACCCTGAAAGCCTTCAAAACTGACAGAACTCTTGCAATACAGGGTGTTACTAACAGGTTTCTGTGCATCACATGCATTTCTGCTGCAGTTAAGCCACAAATATTTAAATAGTGGCATGCCTGCTTTTCACCTGGGCCAGAATTCAAAGGCAAGTTCAAACAGCATTTAAACGCCCATGTTCATTCTGCTGACAGCTGGGGCTGATTTTGTAGTTATCCTCAAGCTCTACTACCTGCCACAAATACATGTACTAAAATCTTTTAGCTTAGCCACGGAAGATCTGCTGAATGTCAAGTGGTCATTCCACTGTCTTGGTTTTCCAACTATTTATTCAAGGGTATAACCTTGTGAAGATTTTTGTATATGCTTTCATTGGCACCAGCAACTAGCCATGTAGTTCTAGAATGGTGAGAGAGGCTGTTAGACCACTCACTGCTTCTGAAAAGCTTTTCTCTTGTAGTTCACCCCTAGCACAAGGGGCAGTATCCAGATGAGACAAAAATCAACAACAGAAACCATATTTGAGGGACACCGTTAGTGGATGTATTGTATCTTTCCCTGTGCTGACCTGCAGGGACAAATGGTAAGTGTTTGTTTGAAATGGTTTTTTGCAGTAAACAAGGCTGTTAAGTTTCACCATTCTCTTTTAAGACTCCATGAAATAAATCCATGCTCAGGATCAGTTCTGTGATTTACTCAGTGTCCTTGACCTCTCACAGAGAATGACTGTTTTAATGAAACACTTCTGGCAGGGTTGTCCCAGCTTCAATGCATGCTGAGCATCTTCTGTTCACTGAAAGCAGCAAAAATTCACACAAATTACATTTTCAGAACAAACATTGTTTTCCCTGATAAGATTAATTTTGAGCTCAATTCTGCAAGGTATTGTCTATTTACTGGAAACCTCTGGTTAACAGAGTTGACGGTATTCAGTAGCCCTTTGTAAACTGAGCCCCTATGAAAAGCACTTTAACTGTTGATTTCTTAATAAATATGAAATTAAGCAAAAATGAATTTGCAGGTCAAAGTGATTTCTCCATAAAGCATCAAGGGAAATTACGCAGTTAAGTTAAGCCCGTGAATAGAAATCAGTGTTGTACTACTCAAGGACAAGGAAAGTTTAAAAGACACCTTTAAATTCCACTTAAAAATTTAAAAGGACAGGTTTGTGCCTTATCACATGGCTCGTAATGAAGCAGTCACACACTGTCAGATGAAGATGAGATGGAGGTAACCTGAAGAGGAGAAGCAGGTTGGTATAGCCTGCTGTTCTTGATGTTTACAGTAAACAGGTGTAGGCCAATGGTTAACATTGGCTTTTCCCAGTGACAAATTGATGGGTTACAGTTACAGGACTCAAATTGAAAGAGTATTCCCAGCACTCTGACAGATGGAAGAATAAGTTTACAGGCTGAGAGATTTAGCTAAACCAAGATCTTCCATGAGTTTGTGTGAAGATTCGGCCTCACAAAAATTCATGGTCATATGGTCCTGGAGTAACAGGGAAGATGCCCACACCAAGGAGCTGCAGCTGCCTTTTCCTGCTGTCACTTGCCCTTGAGCTACCTCTATTTCTGCCCAGCACAGCTCAAGAGCTTAGGTACATCCCAGCCACCAGCTTTGCTTTTACTTCTGCAGTCAGTAGAAGTTTGCACTGTCCTGAAATACTGGGAACAGAGCTCTTTCCTGTGAGAAAGATGTGCTTTATTTATTCCTTTCCTTTTTAAAAGAATTTTATATGGAAAATGTTTTCAGGTTTGGTTTCCTCAAAGATGTTTGTAGAGAAATCTGTGCTGGTCTTGTAATTCCTTTTATTTCCCCTCCAGGATCTATGTATCTATTAGCATGTTAAAAGAATTTTCTTAACTTTCTTCATCACTACCAGTTTGTATTCTGCTTCATTGTGCTAAATGAAGCATACCGAATACAAATATAGAGAGAAAGCAAAATCGGCAACCCATTTGCAAGCACTCACACTATGGTCTCAGGTGGCTGCAACCAGCAATCTGCTCTAATCCCATGCCTGTGTGGATCATAATCTTGAGCAGACAACTGCTGCTGACACTGTTCAGTGTGTGGTGTGGTGACTCCATCCCGATGGCAGTGGGTAAATGATACTGCCACCCACAAGCACCTGTTCTGCCCACGTGGCAGCCTGCTGAAGCAGTCTGTAGAGACATGGCAGCCACCTCCAGGCACAGGACAGCATGCCCTCTGGAACAGGGGCATGTCTGGCTGTCCCTGTGCACACATACTAGTCTGCATCTCAGTTCAAACATCCAGGCTATAATGCAACCCAGACTTAAAAACTTGTGCACCGCAAGCTTGGAAACGCAGATGAATAAAGTGTCCACAGCAATGCCTTCAAGGCTGAAGAATCCACGACTAATCTCCATGCAGGGTCCTACTCAGGTTTTATAAACCCTAATTCTCTTCTCAAGCTGTCCCAGGACTTCAGAGGCTGCTTTATACAACATGGATTAGAATTGCTGTGCTCTTGCCTGCCAGGGGAGGGGAGACACAACTTCACAAGGTAAACCTGCACCTCCCTGCCTTAAGATTCCTCAGATATTCCTTCAGCAAAGAGAACTCTAAAAGCTATTTCCTTAGACTTGTGACAGCCGCACCACATCATTCCAGATGTTCCCAAACGTAGGGCAAAGTTGTTCTCAACATTAGGATATGAACCAGAAAGAGGTTACTACTCAGTTTTGTTCCTGCTACCACTAAATGCACTGCTGAATCTAAGTGGAAATTTTACATTATTAAAATGAATTCCTCTAGGAGAAGTTTACAGGATTTTTTTTATTTAGGACTTATATTTCATAAAAATGAATACTGTAAGATAGTGATTAAATTATTTGTCCAAATTTGTTTCACCTTCTATCATAATTTGCATCACCCTATTGGAAGGGAAAGGAACATAAGGGTTTCCAAAATGAGCAGGTTTTAGCTTCAGATACTTCAGGCTGTTGTTCCCCCATTCCCAGAGACAAGGGTGCAGGCTTTCTATGGCCATAGGTGAGATGTGGAGAGGGATAGGGTTAGGAAAGCTGAAGAAAAAAGCGAATGCAGAGAGGAGGAGCTGAGGACATCATGAAGTTACTGAAACTGTGCTATAAACATAGGATGGAAGCAAAGTACTTTGGGATGTCTTTCATTCAGTAACTATTCCTAAAGTTTCATATGCTGTGCTTCCACAAAAACTCTTTCTATTCAGTTGTGACTGGACCTCTGTAAGATGGTACTAACACATTGGGAGGATCATATTGCTGTAATTAGAGTGGCTGACGTTACACCCTCAGTGCAGGGTGCAAGGTGCTCCTTTGAACCTCTCCAACCTAGTTTGGCCTAAGCCTCAGCTCAATGGAACACCGCCTTCCATTAAGAGTCAGAGCAAATCCAAAATTTAACAGCTCCTATCACTGAGATAGGATTAGGAGATTTTCTGGACTAGGAATTTAATTCTGAAAACAACCAAGCAACCATAGACTCTGTGGTCTTTGGGCCATACTAGCTGTTACAGGACACCACAGAAGAATGGTCAGCTGATGGATGATTAAGAGCTGGCTTTAGGCTACTATGACAGGGAACAGTTACCCTCTCTTTACCAGGAAAAAATTGGCCCTAGTCCAACCACAGAGTTGCCAACACAAGGAAATTCCTTTGCTTTCAAAGCCAGGTGATGTTTGGCACTAACAGAGTGGAGTTGTTCTCCACATCATCTGCTCACTAAGCATTGCAATGTAAATCACACACCATCTCAATACGCAGTATATTCCCTGCCCAGACCATCCCTCTGCTGAAATGGAAGCCTTGCTGCAGTCAGCCTCAGCAGGTAGCTTATGTTAGAAAGGGTGGTCAGGTCAGGATCACCAGACTAGCTGACTACAGAGATGGCAAGAGCAGCCCAGACCTCAGCTACAGACATGTCTGACACAGGTGTATGCTTAAAATGCAATTTTAAACCTCATTCAATAGAAAAAAAAAAATATATATATATATATAGATACATATATGCAAGACTGGATTGGATTTATTGAGGGAGAAACAGGTACCATATCCACAGTATTAAAAAAAAAACCAAGCAGAACTTCACCCATTTAAATGGGAAGATGAGGCTCTGACTCATCCAAAATGCATCCAAAAATAAATGCAAATCACGACTTTTATTTATCTAGTTTGGAATTTTTACTATGTGTGGTCTACTGTGTGTAGCTGTACTGTGGTAGGACATTTAATTCTCTTATAAAATGAAAAAACCCCTCCCTAATTCAATTTTCCTTCTAATTCAATTCAGAAATTTGCATTCAGTTCCCAGAAGTGTTCTATCTTCGAGCTTTAGGAAATGAAGAAAGTGTTTGAACTTTAGAAACTCCTTGCATCATTAGTTTTAGCAGATGCACAACACAGTAATCATCACGAGTGCTGTAACACTCATGTAGCTGACATTTTATTAAAAAATGGAAATATACAGATGTGTTAATCCCTGCAAAGTGCACATGCATCACCACAGATGACTTTTTATTCTTAGGCCATGGTAACCAAGTGAACAAATGTGTGGGCATTAATGATTTCCCCTGCCATGTGCTCCACTAGCAGCAGCACACAGTGTTAATTCTGGTTGAATAAAATGCTCTGGGCAAGTAATATCAAAGAATCTATAAGGCTGGGGGTTGGGGCTTTTCTCTGTTAAAAAATGCACTCAAATGATCGTTACTATCTGTACACATGGTCGTGTGAGATAGCCCCTGACTGATAAAGTTAGTGTACAAGCATAGACTGATTTCTTATAGAACTGCTGCTGCAATTTTCAGACATGTCTCCCAACTCTTCCTAAGATATACAGCAGGTATTAGTTATACTTAAGGATATCAGGTCTGTGAAAAGTAGAAACATAAGTTAAACAGAGGTGCTGACATTTTGTCTGACATTGTGGATGACACAAGCAGCCAGATCACTAAGTGAATAAACAGAGCTTTTTATTTTCCCTGCAGCTATGTGAGCTCTGCTTATTCCTGACACACCTGCAAAACCTCTGTGGAGCTTAAGATGAGTGTCTCACAGAGAAAGTTTGACTTAAACATACATTTTGTTCATGGGATCTGATTTTGGAAGAGATGGACCAACAGTACTATTAGAGAGACATACCAAAGAACTGTGAGCTTGTATATGTACAAGTTAACATCAAATCCCTTGTTTGTGAGGGAAAGGTTATGTGTGCATTCCTCATTAAAAAGGTAGAGCTGCTTATTAAGGCAGATAAAACCACATTTGGCTTCATATGCTCTCTATTTCTTAGGACATTAAAAGAGAGAATCTCTGTTTTGCCCTATTGCTTATTCCACAAATAAAATCATCACCACTTTCATGAGGACAAGTTACAAAGCCATTGTTCATAAAGAGCCTTTGGCAAATACTGGTACCATAACCCATGGATAAGCTGCTGCTTCTGCTCAGATCCCTCAGCCCATGTGGTGCACTACTCTCTCCAGCACAATTCCTGGACAAAGCAAGGGTCATGGGTTGACCCCAGCTGGGAAACAGTTGTTTCTTTTTCTTCTTCTTCTCCTTCCTCTTCTCCGTCTTCTTCTCATTCTTCTTCTCAATTCTTCTCCTTCTCCTTCTTCTCCTTCTTCTCCTCCTTCTCCTTCTCCTTCTCCTTCTCCTTCTCCTTCTCCTTCTCCTTCTCCTTCTCCTTCTCCTTCTCCTTCTCCTTCTCCTTCTCCTTCTCCTTCTTTACTAGAGGCTGAAGGTTTCTTCCTTCACTGAAAGAATAAACAGAGCCAAAAACAGCTGAGTTATTCATGCTGCCTCTTTCTGAGTATGCCAGGTAATGTACCACAAGAGCCTTCTTTCTAAGGAAAGATTATCACCCTAATATATCAAAAAAAATTTGCTGTCAGACAACTTTTTCACCTCCCCAGTCATAAATGAAAAAATTTCCTTTAGATTTGATTAGTACAAAGAGATCAATTATTTTTGCTTGTAGTAGAAAGAGGGAGAACCTTCACAAATATATTACTCAGGTCCAGCTCCTTCACTACCCAGAGGGAAGCAGGCTGTTTGATGAGGTGACAGTTAACTAAACTTCATTTACCCAATAAAGCCTGTGGGAAGCAGTTTGAGAGGCAGAAGTGCAAATGCTACTGATGCTAACCCTCCGCTCAGCAGATAAAGACATCATCCAGAAATGTCAAATGGGTAGTTCTTCCATTTTCTGGTTCTTCCCCTTGGGAATACGTTATGGGTATGGACAGGATCTGGAGCAACAGGGAGGGGGGAAGCCTAGAAATGGTGCTATTTGTTAATCACAGCCCTTCAAATCACAAGCTGTCTGCTATTTTCTTTCCTGCTCACCCTTAGGACTCTGACCTGGTTTGCAATAAATATCAGGTCCCCAAGAGTTTCACCTAGTGACAGTGAAGCCAGTGACAGACAGCTCTGCTACCATCACAGATCAACTATTGTGCATAAGAGTACTTAGTGTCACTTATTTACAAAAAAAACGACTAAACAAATACAATCTGTCTGTTCTCTTTTCTTTGAAGACCACCTGGCAATGACCTGTCCCCATGGGAGGCAGGCAGAGCTGCCTGCAAGTCCAGGTTGTGACTGAAGATGAATAAGGAAAGGGAGGATTGGGCTGAGGGCAATATTCATTCCCCAGCACTTCGACTGCTCTTCCAGTGTGTCTGTTATTAAGAACTTGGTATTTTCATAACACTTAGATAATGGGCAGTGGGTGTTTCTGTGGTGACATATTGAGAACTCAAAGATTAATGTGTCATTTTATTAGTTCCATTCTGATATCTCTATGCTGATAAATGCTCGGCAATCTCACCATCCCATTAGTAATATTAAATACTGTGAACCTAGGGTTTAGAAAGATATAAACCATTTAAAAATTGAATATGACCAATAAAATGCTCTCTGGGCAGTTTTCCAACACAAACACTCTCCAAGCTCACTATCAAAACATGGCGTAGAAAAGAGCTACTAGACATTTCTTTCATTATTGAGACTAAGGGATGTGAGGTTTTGGGGTAGTCTTTTATAAAGAAGCATGGAGATGAACATGCAGATATTTCTAGTTTCAAATAATATTATGGCATGGATCAGTAACATTTGGAGGAGCTTCATTTAGATTTTCCCATCGGTGTTGGATTGAATCTCTGGCAAATGGAAGCCTCTGCTGTATCACTCTGTTCTGACAAACTCCACTCCTCTCATCCATAAAAGATGGCATTGTTTTTGTCAAAGAAAACTCAGAGTAAAGCCCAACAAGCATGAAAAGAGATGAATTAAGGCCTTGGTGGGGGTTTTTCTTTCACACAGAAACCTTTCTTTTACCAGTACAAGACTGAGATGAGTTAATCACCAGCCTGATGAAGTCAATCCCTGTTCCAGTACACTTTCTCCAAGGTCATCCAATGAGTCAATGCGCAAACTGGGCTGAGAACATAGGAATTGTGTCCTACAAGAGCAATAGTTCTACTATTTATCCAGGCTCTTGGGATTCCTAAAACTTTTCTTTTTTTACGGTGAACATCAGCAGGCAGCTCAAACCAGGCATTATTTGAGACCTCATACAAAATAAGGTATGCAGCAAGTCAGCATCAACAGACAGGTGTGAGTGCTTCGGAGGCCTTTGGGAAGGGTTCAGAAATTCATCCAGGATTCATAGTGAGCTTTAATGTTTAAACATTTTCTCAAGAGAGAAAAAAATTCAAACCCCGAATAAATGGGACTAGAGCGTGACCCCAGGAAAGGTCACTAAAGCACAGAGGCACTTTTCCATTCTGTTTGGTTTAGACACTAGAATGCAATCAGGATGCAGCTCTCCACTCCTACAAGCACCTTAGTTGCATTACATTTAGATGTGTATATCCTGCTGCCTTATATCTCAGCCATAACAGGATCTTTTCTCTACCCTGAATAAACAAAGCCTGATCTTCTCCCATATCGGTCCTATTTCAGTAGAAATAAAGAGGTCTGGTTATTGGTCTTGACTCCAGTAAGCTGCTTTCCTCTATATATGGGCTGAGCTCTTTCTGGGCACAGTTTGAACCTGGACTCAAGATGACACAACAGACCTACATTGTTGGGGGGCTTCCAAGAAAGCATCAAATAGAAGAGCAAGTGTTTTGAAACAGCTCAGAGAGAACTCTGTGAAGCACTGACCACCATCACTGACCACCAGTACCTGTACAGTCTGATGGGTAGGGTGAATGTGTTGAGCATGGAAGTGAACTGAAGTTGGCTTAGCAGCTCAGCTGTGCTTAAATCTAAATGGACAATACTTAACCTTTCCTTCTCCTTCTTACCTTCCCTTATAATCATGAAGGACCTTCCTGTGAGTGTACAGCAGTGTTTGTTCCACCAAGCCCTCAACAAATTTAACACCACTGATGAGAACGAGAAAACAAGGCACAACAAAAAATCTTCCACACAGACTCTAAGGCCACATAAAGAAAACAGTATTCTGTAGATTGTCACAGTATATTAAAAAAAGGAAAAGGATCATAGCAACATCAGCTTTAACAAAAGTAAGCATAGCTTCAGTCCAAAAGTATCTTCAGAATTGTTTCCAATCTGGAAAACCATTACAATAAAATAAGGGGCCATGTGGTCTTTAACACATGGGTCCTGACTCACCCCTTTCGCCAGACGACTGCCTAAATGTGAAGCCTCTGAATGTTTAGATAGAGTTAAATATCAGTAAGTAGGGCTAATTCCTCAAACCCATAAGATTCTTATAGGTGACCAGACATCCTCATGTCCAAATGTCACTCCATAGGAAGGTCTCTTTACAGAGGCTTATGGGAAAGAGTGGGGGTTAGAAGCAGAGCTGCTCACCCTTCTCATCCGCATATCCTTTCTCTAGGACACTCTTAACACCCTCTGATGGTATCCACTGGATTTCACCTATTCAGACAGCAGAGTAACCTGACTTGGCATCTGCTGTTGCCATTCAGTAGCAGTTTCCTCTCCCATGTCCATAAGTCATTGTTAAATGAGGACGTGAACAAGGCAGCTTCCTATTTCTGTCCTCCTTGATGACCCATAAACATGAATTGCTTTGATGGCTGATTCAGCCCTTTTCCAGAAATAGGTGTCCCTAGCACTGGCTCTTCCCAATCTCTTCCTGCCTTCTTTTAGAGCAGGCCTGTGGGCTCGTGCTGGTGCTGTCCCTATACAGAGAGGAGATTGTGGGAGGTGACAACTTTCACTGCACACAGGAAGAGGACACACAAGGAGGCTTCTTACCTTATTCTTCCCTCCTAAGAACAAGAGTGCCCAGGAGCCAGGTAAGCTCAATCACAGGTTAGATTCAGCTTGCTCTGCAAAATCATCTCATAGCAGAACATACTTGATTAAAAACTGCACAGCACACACACTCAGCTGCCCACAAGTTGGCTGGGACTCAGGAAGTCCCAAAACTGGCTTTAAAAATCTGTTCTCACAGCTTGAAAATAATGCTCCTTAACCTAAGGACAGTGTCACACGGGGACTGATTAACAGAAGTTTGCCACTGATTTTGGAATGTAATTACCTCATATCAGTGAAGGTTAATTTCAGTTAAATAGACCACAGCAATATCCTTTGAGTCTGGGCAAGCTGATCTAAGATGAAGCTGCCAGTTCAGTGATTTAAAATTAGAGCAATACTCTCCCTCCTTCAGCCCCCCCAGCATCATTCTTGTTACCACATGCTAACCCCGCTGCAACCTGATGCTGTACCCGATCAAGAATTGCTATGCTCAAGTGGGAGGCAATGAGAACACAAGCACCACGGCTACAAAAGTCAAATAGAATTTGCTTTATTACAAAAAAGGGTGAAGAAATATGGGGGCTGTTTCTGCGGCATTGTGATGGCACTGTGTGCAACTCCTATGTACAACACTTTGTTTTTAGGATAGGTATGTGCCCTCTCTTGAGCTCCCCAAAGAGAGCACAATACAACAGTTGTGAGGTGTTCCTTACTATCTGGAAAAGAGAAATAGGCAGACAGGCACCAAAAGGCTGATAGAGAATAAATATCCTTTCATTAAAACCAGATAGCTAAAGGAAGAGAGGAGAAACCCAAAGAGCACACTCACTTATGACCAATTATTAATAACCTGTCAAATTGAAAAGCAATTCTTTCTCAGAATTGTGACAGTCTAATTCTCAAAGAAGGACAGTCTGGTGCCTTTCTCCAACACATCAAAGCCCATAGCCTTTGTCCATTAGGGCTTGCACATCACTGCCTGCCCATGCCAAGTCTGCTCACACACAGGCAAAATAGCAATGTCGTGGCTGGTGATCTGGTCCTTAAAACACAAAAACTGCATTTCAGCCAGAAGAATACAGGAGATTCTGTCTCTTGGGCCATTGGATTGGTGCCTCATTGGACAAATATCCTTTTCTTTTAAACATCAGAGTTCACCAACCCCTACTTATGTATGTGGACGGAGTACAGCAGAGCCGTATCCAAATATTTCCTACGTATATTAGACAACTATAACAAAGAGTCCACTGGCTTTCATGATGCCTTTCCATTTTTTGCTGTCTTGTTACAATGGCAGATCTTAAACTGTCTGTGAGCTTTAAGCCAGAGAGTTTTTTTAAACAGCTCCAGTGCACGAAAGGTGAAAAAGCAGTGACAGGCACACAGAGCTAGGACTGGAAGCAGCAAAATGTCACTCACATACCACTCATATGGAGTCAATTTCTGGGATGACACATATATCCAAAAAGCCCCTTCAGCTTTTAAAATTATCAATAATAGACTTTTTTAATGGTTATGTCTAGTAACCCACTGGCAATCCTAGATAAAAAACTTCACCCCTTTCACTACCTAGAATTTGTAAACCAGAAGCACTTGCTTTTATGCTCTGTGTAATTTTTAAGGATGTAATTTTACATTTCTCTGTACTGACTGAATTCTATATCCTCAAAAAAACTATTAATTTTTCTCTGCCCTAATGTTTTCATCTTTGCCTAAACTTTTTCCCTAATTCCTTTTGAAAGGCTCATTTGCAGCTTTCCTGTCACCTGGTATCACTCAAAACTTTACTACATTCATCTTCAACTCTGTTGACTCAGTTCTACTCTCCTGGAGACCTGAGCAGGATGATATAAGCACTGCAGTCAGTAGAACAATATAAAACTGTTTTGAGAGAAGAGCCAGATGCAGAGAGAATATATGAGAGAATATATGAATCCTGGGCATATGAGGACACACTTGCAGGATTGACCCGGAGGGGTTTCAAAACAGTTAATGCTGTCACTGGATTGATAACTCTGTTTTATGCTAGTAGCACATAAAGCTTTTCACTCTTGTCTGTGGTCACCTGCAACTTATCAATAAGTATTTACCATACATTTTCACATAAATGACCTTCATACTCTGAGTTCAGCATGCCCAAGATGTATCTGTTGTTTAATAAAACTGTTGTTAGCAGCAACCTGAGAAATGTGTGATCACATCCTTTCTGTTTGGACAGTGTCATTTTCTTGCTTTGTGCTGTAGAAGCTGATGGGGATACAGCTAGGATGACTGGCAAGGTTTTCCACTACTTACATCAGAAAACTTTAATCTGTGATCTAGATTTTACCTCGTAATACTTTGGTTTTACAACTCTCTTCACCCACAAATCAAAGTCCCTGCTCCCACCAAGAGGAAATCTGGCCCTCTCTTCTCTGTATTTATCTAATGCCAAATGGAAGAGTTTCATGACAGGAAGCAGCCAAAGCTCTGTACATCTTATCTAAGATGACATAACTCTTAGTACAACTTAGCATTTCTCTTGTACCCCCAAAGTGGTCAGGAGAAAAAGGTTTTGCTTTCACCAAACTATCAGCTGAAAATGGGTGCTTCTGAAAGCATCTTTGATGGGAAAATACTTTCATACCAAAAATGAAACACAGGCTGGCCACAGGTATGGGCCAGCAGCAGCAGCAAGACTCTCAGCTAGACATAGCAGAGCCTTGGGCTATAAATCCACTTTATTTGGACAGCTTCCCCTATGACTAGTCCTCAGAGAAGCCATTTATTATTTGCAGAGCAGCCCAGCAAGGCACCGTGGGGCAGAAGCAAGTTCCTCCTGGTCCTCCAGGAAAGCTGGCAGTGTGACACTCCTGCCTTGCATAGCCTGGGACAGCTCCTATTCCTGATGCCAGGGAGACATTTGCCTAAGGTGAAGCCCAGTCGAATTGTGGAGCTGTGTCAGCCACCAAAGGACGTTTGTTGTGTGCTGTCACCTCTCAGCAGGACGTCTCTGGTTGTGCAGCTGAGCTGCTGTTCCTCTCTCCTAGCCATGGGTGTGCAAGACATCAGGAGAGTGAGAGAGATTACCCAGCCTTTAACCTGGCAGTTCTTTGGGGGACAGAAGGGAACACACCTCTATGCTCTCCTCTCCTTGTCCTCTTTCTGGGCACTGGAGAACACTGGCCACAGCTGATGTAATGAGGGTCTTTGAACTCAAAGCATTAATATTTTAGAGCCTGTCCTCCCCGATAACATCTGTGACAGCTCTTACCAAGTGTTGCACAACAGTGCACAACTAAACATGCCAAAATCCATGAGGCAACAGATCACACATTTATAGAATGTTCAAAGGGAAAATGTGATGTCAACTCACCAAAGGCAGCCCAATTACATGCACAAGAGAAGGGACAAGGGCCTTAAAGGGTTAATAGGACCACTTAGGATACTATTTTTGGACTTCCCTGCATGAGGAGACAGCGGATTTTCCCAGCATGTCAGTGACCTCCTCCTACCTACACTTATCTATGGCTGCATATAAGACTCTGCTCGTGAGAGTTATCACTGGAGCCTTTAAAAAGCCCATAAACCCAAACACTACATGGGAGATGGGACACTAACAGAACAGGATGAAGGATTTTCTTAACTGATTCATCACTATGACCCTTTTGGTATGTCCTGGTGACATACAATAATAAAATTTGCACAGTACTGTTTTATATCAGAGAAATTTATTGTTTGGGAAAGCTGCTGTGAGAACAGTTCTGAAGAGACCTGCTCCTTAGAGCAGCGGCCACTGTGTGGTGGTGCTGTGCCCAAGCTCACTGCAGGCAGAGTGACAGTCGCCTCCTGCCTCTACTGGGTTCAGACAGCCTCCAGGTAGTAACAAACCGGTGCTGCTTTTGAGAAAAAGTCTGGGGTCAATTAATAGGGTAAAAATTAAGTAACTAAAGTAGTGATCCAAGTACAATCAGACATGAATGACATCACCTAAATGTGATGGTTCAAGTTGGAAAGTCTCAGGTCCCACCACAGCAAAGAACAATGACAAACATCAGCTCTCCAAAGAGGAAGGACAACAGATGGGAGTTTATCATAGGATGATATTTGCAAAAGTGCTTATGCTATTTCAGAGACGAATGTAAGAAAAATCTGGCCTCAGTTACTCTATATTTCCAGAAATTGCCATTCAAACTCAGTTTAGCAGATTTTAAATTCTGTTTTACAGGATTTAACCAGTATTATTCAGCAACCCCTCTGAATGGAAATAGCCCTTTAAAAGATTTGAAGATTTGCTTGTTTATAGGGAAAAAATTCTCCCATTGCAAAATTCTACATATTGAGTAAAACACATTGTTTGGTGATTCATTTTGCAATTTGTCTGCATAACAGATACAAAAGACTTCCAGCTGACAACACACCTGGAGCTTCTCCTCTGCAACCCACGGTGGGTGGCAGCAGAGGCCTGGCAGACAGGGCAGAAGGAGCCTGAGTCACTGAGATGTTTATCTGGACAAGCAGATGTTGCAAAGGATGACTTCTCATGTTGTTTTGTCCCATTTAAAAGGGAAAAAAAAGTTTTCTTGTAACTAAAACAAAAGAGACAAAACTAGTTGAGAAATAAATTCTTGTTCAGCATCCTGTCCAAAAGTGTTCATCTACTCATAGCAATATGCATCATAGGCTCTGATTTGTTTGATGCTAAGCATGAGTAGAGTTTGTAGAGGCTTGAAAGACGTTGCACCTTCTATGTAATGGCAAGTACTTGCCTTTAAGCTACTTACTGTTTGATGCAGCCTACAAAGTATTCAGTCTCGAGAAGAAATGTTAGAGATGTCTATGATAGAAATTGTCTCAGTGGGGACACACCATCAGCAGTAGTCACAGTGGCTGCTACCACATGTTACAAAATTATACCCAGGTCCTTACAGCATGGTACTGAGATTTTCATGGCAGCCGTTCCCAAGATATTCCTAACTCAGAACACCTGTTAGATGGAAACCTTAACTAAGTATCCATCAAAGATGAAGTCCTTAAAATTCAACTTAGAGGAGCTAAAAACTAAGAGGTAACTGCAGTCTTATATGTGCTTTCATGCTTTTGTGCTTCTTCATGGTTTTGTCCATTCAAACATTTTTGCTTTTTTTGCATTTTTGCACTTTCCATGTGATTTTTAATTTTTGTGGATTAAGTTTCGAAAATCATGCGAAAAATAAAATAAAGAAATTTCCTATTGTAACTCCTCTTTACTGGGGTGCACAATTAAAGCCAGCACTACAGAACTCATACTACAAAAACCACTAGAAATATTAGTAGAAATAAAAAACATTAACTACCAAGCATTAACAGAAATCCCAAAAGGAATATTAAGTTTTCATTTAAAATATTTTTGTCAGTAAAAATCCATCAGAATACATTACAGCTTCCATAGATTTGGGTCAGTTAAATCCACTAGAGTAAGAAAGGACAAAAGAAATGTAATCTGATTTCACTAAACTTCTGTCTTTTAATGTGGATGCATAGTTTACACTAGTAGATTCATTCTTATCCCAGGATTGATCACATCTTATTCTTCTAAGTGTATAAAAATAATCAACTTCTCAGGAAAAAAAAAAAGGAACATAATTCCCTTGAAATTCTGCAGGGCAGCTGTCAGTACCCATGTATCCAGTGAACACAGTTTTACTTCAAATACTGCATTTGGAAATTACTTTGTGGAAATGATGCTGTCACTGTGACTGAAGGGAAAAGGAGGTTTAAAATTGTTTCTATTCTGACTTTTCCTCTGGATTTTGGTATCACGAGTCACAATATAAGTTTAACTCATTTATACAGGTAAAAGCTTTGAAGATTGGGTTGTTGGGGGGTTTTGGTTTGTTTTTTTATTTTCCCTTTTTCCTCCTTAGAGGTTCATATTAAAGGTTTTGTTGTGAAAGGAATAAAAAGCAACTTCCAGTCTGCTGCTTGACTATTTAGGACAGATATGCTGCCAAAGTCCAGCATACTTTTTTAACTGCTTACACATGTACTCCAGATGAGTTTAGTGGTGAAACCTAGGTTTTATTCTTAGTCATATGGCTATAAATTAAAAACACAAAGTAAAAAGACAGCTTCCTCCTACATTTGCTTGTTAAATTAATCTACTAACTAAACTATTCTTCTTTCTTGCCTCTGTGTTTAAATTTGTCTACATAGGCTAAAAGTCCAAAAATGATGGAGATAAGGAAATATTAGGAACAGTTAAGACTCAGTCAAATTGGATTAGAGATCCAATAAATTATGATAAACAAGTTAAAAATGGATATTTTTTTTTTAAGTGCATATTATTAAGCAGTCTCACAACTTTGGGATCCTTGTCATTTGACAATGTAAGAGACCTCAGGCTCTGCTCCTTCTGGAGCCACTGTAACCTTGGAAACTTTGTGCTCAGTACAAGAGGAGTAAAGTTTTCAAAAACTTCACCGTGGGTAAAATTTATTTGTAGTGCAGTTCCATTTACTTGTCTGAAGTCAGCCTAGTAATGAATTGCAACCATATACTTCACCCAGGGAATTTACTGAGTGAAACTGAACAGGTGGCTCTAAAAGAGCTCATGTAAGACAGGAAAGACCACACAATATTGGAAACTCAACCATGGTCTCCTCAGCCTACTGTTTGCACATACCTGGTAACACAGAAATATCTCCTTGAAATTAGGTCTGGGAATATAGTCAAAACAGCAGTTGTAATTAATCCTCTGAAAAGTATGTGTAGCAATAGTGAATTCTATTCTACTTGAAGATTTTCACCAGTGTCCTTCAGACACATAGACATGAGTTGAAACAGAAGTTGCATGCTTAAGACAAAAAGGGATTGTTTAAATTCTGTGAGATGTGTTGGCAGGAACTCATGCGTCGTCATCCTGAATTTATTAAAGATGATGGATCCATGATGTGCTGTGATTTTTTAAGACATGGTTCAGGAAAGCTGCTAGAGGCTGGTTTCATCTCTCCTATACCTTGTGCTCTGAATTTAGAACAAATCCCATCATTTTCATTGCCTTCAAGAACTCGTAAGACACACAAAAAAAAAAAAAAGGAAAGAGACTCAGAAATAATTACATAGGATTTTCATGAGGGTAGCAAGGCACAGACTCTCCCACCCTGAGAGAACATCTGATTCCTGTGTTGGCCCCATGCACAATGGGTATGTGCAGAGTTTTGGGGAACCAGAAACAGAAGTTACACCACAAAAAAGTGCAGAGTGGCAGAATAAAATACTGGAGCTTTATTCTTCAGGAACAGTTATATGTGACTATTGAAATGTCAGCTACTTTTACAACTCTAAACCACCTATGACATTTAAGTTAAAATAAATAATATTGATGTCTTCTTAATGAAGTCACGATTAAACTATAATGAAAGGCTCAAAATTTACCAGCAGAATGTATTTTTCGAATGGGTCACCCACATCAAAGATGCCATATTCCATCATAGAGATAATATTTTAAAAATAACTTCCTGGATTCACATCCTTCCAACAGATTATTCAGGGGGGAAGAAAATTACTGAGTTCACTCTTGACAAGGGCAGAGCACTTGTCTTTCTTGCAGTAAGACTACTGTTTGAAGAACAGGTTAAATTGTGGAGGAGGACTGAGAAACAGGCTAGTCAGAAGAAAGAGAAAGCTTATTCCAACAGGGTACACGTTTTAGATGTGTCAAAATCCAATGACTAATTAAGACAATAATTCAAATTAGAACCAGCTGGTAGTTTAACATTCCTCAGACCCTTATTCAGCAAAAGTTTAAAGTGTTTGCCTCGTTTGGGTCCCACCAAAGTCAATTAACAATCTAAGAGCAGTTCAGAAAGCTTGAAACCTGAGAATAATATTCCCTATTTTTTTAAGATTTCTGAGGCTTTTGTCTGGTGTTAGCTAGCTCAGTCCAGAGCAAAAGTTTTGTACAAGACCAAACTACAACTACATTTGGTATAACCTATGTATAAGAACAGCAGTGCAACACATAGGGTAAGGTTTTGACTCTGTGAATCATCCAGCTCAAATCTTGGTGACCAGAGCCACCAGTCAGGTGCAAGAAATCCTTTCTGTGGAGACCAAATCACTGAAAAAGCTTCTTCTTTATCCATTTATGGATCACCATTTCCCTTTTTGAGACCTCATTTCCCTTTTAAAATTTCTATATAATCTCAGCTAATACAATTGTTTCAGATTATGCAGTTTATTTTGTTTCTATGACAACCTGAGGATGAGAGTTCCAGTGATTAATTACACATCCTGGAACAGGATCTTAAAATTCTGGCATTGCCCAAGCTGGCCACATTATCATCAGTTCAGATGTATTTTTCCGCATCAGAATAATGACCTTCTTCATTCCAGAGACACCCTAAGCCCAGGAAGAGGAGAAGGCAAGCAGTTCTACAAAACTGCCCTCCAAAAGTCCTAGTGGTAGTGTACAGCAGAAAGTCTCTAACATAGCCCTTCATGAGAGCTTTCAAGTTAAGTCACGAATTCTTTTCCCTTAACAGTTGCCAAGGACAAAATGCAAGACAGTCACAGAAAAACTAAAGTAGTTGCTGTCACTAGCAATAAACTCCACAAACTTCATCAGAAACTTAAAAGCTCTCATACTACTATAGAGTAATAATTGGAATTCCCTTCTGCTCTCTCAGACCAGTTAAAGTCTATTTAAAGTCCATGCTTTGATGACCTCTTCAAGTTTTATTTTGGGCTTCAGACCTCATGAAGAAGGATTTGTGGCAATTTTCTGACACTGCTAACTTGTCAGAAATTTAGATGTATCATCTTGTTATCTCAAGCAGTTTGGACATATCCTTAGGAATGTAGCCATCTGTGTACTGGAAAGGTTTTATTGCTGTTTTTTTTTGAGATGTCTTGTATTTGCCACAATATTGCTTTTCTGTAATATTCATTCCCCTGCTGCATTCCAAACATAGGGTTATTGATGAATCTTTTTGATGCACGCAGATTGCCATCATCACATAGTATGAGATAGTGGATGTAGCTTGTGGAACATTGTGTCATATATTTGGGAAATAAGTCACACTCCAAGTTCCTTATTTCACACAGAGAAATGTGTGCCTTATATCTTCTTTCACAAACTTAGGCAAGATTTGCAAATATTTTCAGCAAAAGGAGAAAAATGTTTGAGAGAGGTAAAAATCCTTCTTGGACTGTTTGTATGAATTGTCTGAGTGACAATCTGAAACCCAGCAAATTACTTACTTTTCCATGGGACTGAGTTCCTTAGAAGCATATTCTATTCTGAGACCAGTGAGCAAGAAAGAAAATAACCTTGCAGTATCCTTTAAGCCTTATCCAAACAAGAGTCAGGATTTTTTTTAAGTGACTAATGACTGTAGGTGCCTTAAGACTCCATAAAGAGGTCTGATTTCCAGGGCTTAAGGTGTTACCTGAAAATAGCAGCCTTGCTGGTGCCTCATGTTAGCCAATCTAGTACAGAGGCACCACAACTCACTAGACTTTTCCCTTACGTCAACTTCTATTGCAACCTCCTGATGATAGTGTGAAACAAGCTACAGCCTTCCTGCTTCAGAGACTCCTCCATGTTTCCTCTCCTACACAAGACTGAAATAGCTGTCCTGGTAGTTTGAATCAAAATTGAGTAATTCAATTTGTCAGACAGAGAAATTTTAGAGACTCATGACTTGAGGCATTCTCTACTTCCAAACCCCCAAATGAAAAGAGAAGAAAATTAAGTACTTTGCCCCTTTAGATGTCTAAGATAACCTCCAAGTTGTAAAACAATCAACTCACATGTTATAGAGACCTCAAGCAGACTGACTAAAGCGAAAACAACCAAGGTGCTAATTTCAGCAATCGATCTCCAGGCCAGGATTCACTTCAAAGGATGCTCGTGATCATTTGAGTGTTAACATTTCCAAACAACTGGTATAAAAAGAAATATCCTGTACTGGGTTAAGTGACTTTTTTAAAGGAGTGTAATTCATTCTGACTGATATACCACAGAACATATGTTAAAAATCAGACTCTCTGCAGCATACGAACTGTTACAATTAAAATTATGAAAGTCTACCCTCTAGGGTACAAATGAATATGCCTTTATCAATGATATAAAACAGTGCAGCGTTTAGAAGGAGAAAATTCCACTGTATTTTGAAAGGAACCCCCAAACCACCTTCAAGAAAGAATCACTGGCCACTAAGATTTCACTCCCAGTGTACCCATCCCCTTGTGCTTTAGAGTTCTATTCACAACCATTAGGCAGTAGATGGCTTAAGACAGCACGGGGTATGGAGAGTTTCACTGAAGATATTTCCAGGGGAGGACAGGGAATCAGAAACATTGCAACTGGAAGCATTTACAGCATAAAAATTCATGTACATTGGCCAATGTAGCATGGTCTCCTGCTTTCTCTCTTAACTGTAGAATCAGGATACCATGTGTTGTAATGGAAATAAAGGGAAATACAACCATGTCTCCAGCAGACCAGAGTCTACCTCTCCTGAGCAATGCTGTAGCTTTAAAGATAGCCAATATGTGTGAGTTAACCACTCATATTTTGACTATCTATATAGTTTATGTCACTTCTCATGGACGTGTACCTGGCAGGACAGAGAAAGGAGCCTGGGAAGACAGTAAGAACATTATCCACTAGTAGGTCAGCATTTGTCAACCATTTTAAGCCAGTCTGCTTTTCTGCAGCTGAGCCTTCCATGCTAGAGAGTCTGTGCAGTCAGACCAGGGAACAGACACTGGGCTGTATTCCTGTCAAATCCCACTGATAAGGGCATGTTTGCACTGGCCTGGGAGGAGGCCAGTTCTGTGGCCTCAGACTCAGTGACTACTCATCACTCAAAACTCTTGCCTTGAGCCAGGTCATATTTTCAGGCACCTCAGGAAGTTATCACCTCCCAGGGAACCCAAAGTCTTCCAGGCTTGTGTGGAGTAATTAAGCTCTCTGTTCAACTGCAGTGTTAGTTGTACGGTGCCCACGTGCAGTGGCAAACCACAGGCTCACTTGCAAGAGAGCTTGGCTGCCTAAGTTATGTTCCAGCTGTCCACTAACTGTGGGTTTCCTGCTAAGACAAAGTAACTGCCATATGAGCACTCAGTTCACTTCAGAAGAAAGTGGAACAATTTCAAATCGACAGGCAACTGAACTGACACTGTTCTGCTCAGCTGTGTTCTTCTGATTGATAGTGCAAATTCTACATGACGGGTTCACCATATAAAATTACTGCTATTTCCATGTTGCTAAGATTGGCTAGTCAGAACTTCTTTAAGCGGCTAGTCCCAAACAAACATTTTGGAACATGGTAGTGTTAAGTCTGAGCTTTTCTTTCCATCTTAGCATGGGCTTGTTTTGGTCAATGATATGCCAGGATTTCTGACTATTTCTTTTAAAGAATTTTAAGGCAGATAAGTAAGCTTTGAACTTCTGGAGAAGAAATTTATTTCTTGAGATGTGTTAAATTGAATCCACAGCCTGTTATAATATTTCGTTGCTTACTGTCATTCAGGTGACTGTCAGTTCCAATACGGCTGGTCATTGCAAGCTCTAATTTTTTCCAGTCCCGGGGAGGATAGAGAGACCACAAAACTAATAATCTGCTGGTTTCATCACAAACAGCCACAGCTGAAAACCCTTTGCAGACTGCCCATAAAGGCTTTGTGTGGCTCCAGTGGCCAAAAAACCATGCACATTTGGAGTTCCTGGAAGGAAACAATGCCTGATTGCCACAAGAGGTTTTCCACATGAACCTGGTTCCCATAACACTGTGAGATGCAATGTCATGTCTGCACGGAAGTCTCTTCCCTTGCCACTTCCTCTAGATTCAATGGCAATACAAACTGCCATGTTTCCCCCTTAGAGCTACTTAAGGACTTCAGCTCCCTAATGCTGTGAGAGTATCAGCTTGATGTTGGCCAACAGGTCTCTACTCACCCACTTGTGAAGAACTCTGCCTCACATATTTACCCTCATATAGCTTGTGCTCCATGAAATATTAAGAAAGGAGAAGAGAGTTTCTCTTGCCCATCTTTAAGCTGCACTGATCAGTTATACAAAGAACTCAGACTGTAATGAACATGCATTTCAAACTATGTTCAATCCTGCTGCTCTGTTGCACAAAGAAACAACTGTCCTTCACACACAGGCAAGACGCACTTGGCATATGGGCTTTGCACACCAACGGAGCTGAGCCCTTGCTGGCAGAATGCTGGTGTCACCCAGCAGACAAGAGTTTAATGCCTTCTGACACAACCTTTCATTCACCAACAGCCAGCAAAAGAATCACAGAAACACAGAATGTTTTGAGCTGGAGGGGACCCACAAGGATCATCAAGTGAGCACCTTTGCTTCCTTTCCTAGGAATCCCGTAAGTCTGGGATCAATGCACAAGGAAGATGAATTCAGGCCATGATGATTGTGTAATGAAAAATGCAGACATAAAGGTCAGAGCAGACTCGAGAGAAAACATGTCCACCTAATAGAAGAGTCTATTAGGCTTTCCTGTCTGGCCATGCCCTCACTATTTTAACCACACAGAATTAAACCCAGCTAAGTTAAAAATGTTCAGTTGAAAACTGCAAATGAATGTAACTGAACTCAAGGTCCTTGTCCTTCTCCACTCTCATCTTCTTTTTCACTGTCGTCTCTTTTCTTCTCCCTTCCTTCCTCCCTTCCCAGTCAGCATTTTTGAAGTTTATATCATACTCAACTCTGGCATTTCAGTAATGCGCTTGGAAGTCGCTCCTAGAGGCCAAACTTTATTCTTCCATGTGAGTTATTTTTTGCTTCACTCTTGAACAGGCATTTCTTGGAAGGGCAAGTACTCACAGAACCGTAGCACACGGCAATCATGTAAATATTAATATTCACACAGCACTGAAGATTACAAGATAATTAGAAACTATATAACCATGTAACTCAGTTTATAAAGAATATGACAGTCACAGGACCAAATTTTGTCTTTCTTCCAGGCCTGACTCCTTGGAATCTCTTTTTTTCCCTTTGTTTATGAGGAATTAATCATTTGGAACCTGATCCAAAAAGCTCTAGAGTCAATGCAAGTCTCCCATTGACTGCAGCAGATTTTGGTCTTCGATTAAGTAAACTCTCTTGAGTCCTTGGCAGCTCAGACCTCAAGCACATTACAGGCCTCCTGGTATCCCATCCCTTGCTTGACAGAGCAAGTTTTCAGAAAACTTTCACATGAGATTCACTCTTGGAACAGATGAGAGGGTCAGGCAAAGCCTTTCGTTTGGAGAGAGGACATGGATGTCCTCAAGCACATTAGGTCACGTACTGCCAAAGCCTGTTTAGACCACAACATCTAAGGGTCAACTGCCTGGCTGAGCTCCCACCTGGTAACACCAGGCCAGCTCCTGGCAGACAGTGACATTCACATCTCCCCAGAGGAGCAGAGGGTCTGTGGGGCTGTGCTGTAGGTAAGTCTCCACAAAAGGAACATGGAGTGGGAACTGTGAAACATGGCTTGGCAGGTATAGCATCAGAAAAGAGTGTTTCCAGCTTCCCCCTCTCCTACCCAGCCACCACTCTGGATCAGACTTTGCTTTTCTGGTGGTATCATCTAGTTCTCTTTCTGGCTTGCACAGTTATGGAGTCAAACAAACAAATTACACATCTGAATACAGCCCTTGGTGGATTTAGTACCTATAGGTTTATGGGAGCTGTTTATATGCAATCTCCGTTTTTACAGATTTATTGTTTTAACTGTTTTCCTTCCAGCTGTAGAGGGTCAGCAAACATGGTGACAAAGAGATGCCAATGGACAGGTTTTCTCTCACATGCTGCCATGTTGTCAAGGAGCCCTTGACAGAACGCAATTGCCAACAGACTATGTCCCTTACTGAAAAAAATTATGTGTTTTAGACTAGAAGAAAACTGACTGATGAATAGCAAACAACAAGTATTTAATACTGGGCGCTTTTTTTCCTCTTAGAAACTGTGGAATGTCAGTCCTAAGTTAATTATGTTCACAGGGAGGCATTTCAGAGATATTCACAGACCAAATGCATCACTCTGCTTGAACAGTGAGACCTAAAATAACATTTAATGGCACTCTCCCTAAACCAAAAGAACCGACTTGGAATACATTTTTACTGTACTTTCTGTGCAAACACATTCAGTAAATCCCAGAAATGTTACAGTGAGTCTTTTTTGCAGTGAAAGTGTTTCTCAGGTAAATACTTGTGCTTTAGGTGTTTATTATTATAATATGTTCTGAAGCTGTCTGCATCCCATGTTTCTGGAAGAGTGGATTGAAACAGTTCTTATTTAAAGCTACTATGTCACCATCACAATATTGCATGGTATCCAAAAGAAAGCAATTCAGAAGGTAAATTTTAAGTAGTCCGCATTTCATAATGATTCAATTATGCCATTTCTTCCTCTGTGCATTTATATTCTGTGCCCTGGGGCTGAGGTTTCACAATACTACCACGCCCCAGCAGCTTATTCCCCACACCCTGTGTTTCTCCTCCCTGATCATTTGTATACCCTCCAGAACAAGCCAGCTCATGTTTAGGGCAAAATTTCTTCAGTAATTAATGTTTGACCTCCAAATAGTTTGTGAAGCATTTTGAATTATGTGTAAATAGATAATTTAAAAGCTTTTATTTAGTGTTAAAATACAAATTATGAAGGCTTTCTCCTATTCACTTAGACAACTTTGTACGTATCCATCGAAGGATGAATTCCAAAACATTACCACTGACTGGAATCTAATATGTGCTTTTTGCAGTCCTTTTAAAAGCCAATGTATCATTCATTTGCATCAGTTTTCACAAATAGCAGTCCCCCTCTAATCCCTGAAACTAAATACACAAAGAAGGCTGAACTGAATTTTGGCTTTAATACTGAATGAAGTTAAAGAAAATGGTTTACTGCTACTAATTTCTACTGCTTATTTGCATTTTTATTTGCATGTAAATGGTCACGATTCAATTTAATAATTACTGATTGTTCAAGGCTAAGGGAAGAAGTGATGTGAGTTCCCTCCATGCTCCCACTGATGCCTTGTGCCTCTGTCATGAAGTCACAGTGAGGGACAAGAGGTTGCTAGAGAACACAAGCTCTCTGATGCTTTCTCAGCAGTGCTGGAGCTGCAGAAACAGTGGTAGCCAGAGCTTTGAAGAAGCACTGGTTGAACTTCACATACATAAATTAAACACTGTAGTGAATTTTCTCTGCAGTGTCTGTAGCTGCATGTTCCTCTGAACAGCAATATGTCTACATTTTACAAAAATAAAAAGGAAAAAATTCTATTCTAAATCTAAAAATTAGACTCTATCCTCTCAAACACTTGCTCTGCATTCTTCTAAAAACTGTGCTGCTATAGATATTCAGTGGAGCACAGCATGTTACCAGGTCATTTCTACAAACTTCTCTAAATGAGTAATTGAAGTCAGCCAATCCTAACAGCTAGAGAAAAAATTCTTACTTGAACTGAGAAGAGAGAGATTTTATGTTCAAACTTCACAGTAGAGGACAAGAGGGATACAACCTAGCACTTTGAAAACAAGTCACAACTTTACATCACATAAGGTCAGTCCTAGCTCCGGAGTGAAGCATTAGGACATATGGCAAAGAATATCAGAATGAGATCCGGGCAAAGAAGTATCAATGGACATTTTCACTGAATACTCAAAACGTTGAAAAAAATAATAAAATATCTCCCAGAATACACATTAAAACCACGAGCCAATCCAGCTGTTTTTTTATCTTGGTATCTTATGTGTATTAATATATACTAGACACATTCAAGTAACAGTAAAATTATTTAATTTGACTGTGGATTTGGAAAGTGGATTTTAGAAAAAGTCATATATACTCTTTCTGATTATTTTTATAATATTCAAGGCAACTGTCTCATGGCACCAGATAGGATGATCCAATGCCTCACCTCAAGGACGTTGCAGCAAATTTTCCAGCATGCTTGCATGAGGGCTCTGTCCCTCCATGTTCAAGACTGTCACAGAATCACTTGATGACATCCAGGTACAAAAAGAAAGCTTTCTGTTTCTATCACTTCTCAAACTGGTACAACACTACCTTTTCTATTGCATTGTCCCTTATCTTACTCAGCCTTGTACTTTCAGATGTCCATTCATAAATCAATTGAAAATTAATTCTCTCCAAATGCACCCTGTCATTTATGAAAAACCTCACCATGGATCTTGTTTGACAGAAAAAAGATTCCCTCATAATTTGAGTAAAAGTGAATGCTAGAGCATCTTTTGAGGGTTAAATTTGGTGTGGCTAAGTGTGTCATAAGCTTTGTTTCTCTATGTGGTTGATTATCCCCATGCCTAGTCTCAGTCACGAGCTAGACATCATCATCATCATCACTGAGCCTGTTCATGGATTTAGAACAAGTGCATTTATTACTATAGAAGCTGGCAGGAAATTCAAAGGCACAGAGGGTGAAAACTGAGGGTGAACCACAGAAACATAGAAACATAGATGGGAGCTGTGGCCTTAGTGCTTTCCTTTGGTGTCAGAATGGCAGTGTCTGAGTAATGTCAGGCCCATGGAGAACCTATCATTAATCTGGCTCTGCCTGGAGGTGAAAGGAAGAATGACGGGGAAAGAAACTCATTCCTTCAATCAGGACCAAGCTGGCCCTGAAGAGTTCTTGCCAAGCTGCAGATGGACAGAAAAACCCAGACAAGGTTTTTGGGGCAATGACAAGTCAGCTGAAACCCAAAAGATCCTGTTAGATATGAGCTTGCTGTGATTAGATTAAGTGTTCTCTTTCTGTAATTTCTTCGTTTACCTCTTTTATAAACATTTGTAACTGTGTTGCCTATATTAGATGCTGTAAGAACTTCTCCTGGCATATTTCCCAAAACTCTCCTTTAATTTAAACCAGGCTAAGGTAGCTGGGTAAGATCAAAGTGTTTTTCATCAAGACTGGTGAATTTAAAAACATGAGTATTAAGAAACTGTGTCATGTATCCAGCTCCCCAACATACTTCAAGAGAGTTAAAGGGTAAAAGACCTGCCCTTACAGAAACTTCATGAGCTGACTGAAGACTTGGCCTTGCTAGGAAGGAGAAACAATCCTGTGAACATGGCCTCCCCTGGCAAACAGCGAGGTGGTGGGAAGCAGTCCTGTACACAAGGAACCTCCAGGATATACAGGAGATTTTTCTAAAGGAAAAGCATTTTTGTTTTCTATGATTGCACATGGCAGACAGCATTAGACAGTTCGTCAGACCTGCCATTCTCAGAAGTCACACGACTCTCTTTATTTGCAAAACCAGCTCTGGAAAATCTAAGTGCAGCTGAAAAAAAACCTGGAAAGGTTCTGAGTGTGCACAACCTGTAGTTTCACAGTTTAGCCTCAAAATCAAGCCACTGTTGTGTTACAGTGCCGTGATACCTGTTTCAGCACATTTTTTCTCTTAAGGTTTTCAACTAGAGTTTTAAAGTTAAAAAATAATCTGTTTGTACAGTTGTGTTTAATCTGTATGTTGGATTCATGTGGACAGGTCCCCTCTTTTAGAAACAGCAAAATTCTTTGACCGCAGAGTTAGGTTTTGGGGTGTATTTAAGTCAGCATGCCCCATTTAAAGTAGGATTCACAAGACACTATCACAATGCAAACAAAGTTCATTACTACTTATAATCTTCTTTTCACTTTAAGAACCAGTGGAGAATGAGGCTTGTGCCAGGTACCACACCAAGAGAACACCAGACTGGCTCCATAAAAGGAGCTTATTGAACAGAGACCTGGTGGTGGGAAACACACAAGCCCTTGGAAAGTCCAGTGAACACAAAGCAGTAGCTCCAGGTATTGGAGTGGGGGATTGGCCAGAAGGTTTAGGCAATGAAAGGGAGAAAGATGCTGTAAAATATGGTAAGCAAAGGGATAAGAGTGGAGTAACACAGAGTTGAAGAAGCTGAACAAAAAGGAATGGGAAGATGGACACAAACAGGCAGACAGTGTGGCTAGCTGGAGTCCAGGCGAAACTCTGTGGAGCCTCTGAATGCCAGAAGTCCTGGGTTGTGGCTGGCTACAGTCTCTGGCCAGCTCGTCTGCAGACTTCCCTGTGGGCCACACAGTGGAGCGGGGAGGATAAGGCACCTGGGCAGGGCTCTCCCCTGCACACCTCTGGGTTCAGAAGGTTGCTGGAAGCTCCATCTCTCCCCTTCCCCTCCATGCAGCAGGCCCGGTTTTGGCTGCCTTCACAGCTGCAGCTGTTCCTACCAGCTGGAATCAACTGTCCTGGCCCTGTTCCAGCTCAAAAGCAATTACATTCTTGCAAGTGGATATTGCAACTTCCTGTCCTAAACAATCATGTACTGTTCCTCTGCACTTTTAACCAGCTGCTGCCTTCTACTCAGAGATGGCTGCAGACACAGGGGTGGGGCCCTGGAAGAAAGGTGGTGGTGTATCAAGAGGAGATCGTTCCTGTGTAGGTTCACCTGAAGCTTAGAAAGGTCAGGGAGTGCTTCCTGACAACTCTGGATGTCTGTATATAGCGCTCAATGCTTCAGCAACATATGAGTGACGGAGATTAATATTACCTAGGCTAGACACTGCAGCAGGAGAGTGCTTCTTCTTGGCCCAAATCTTCCAGGAGAAATCTTCCTCTCTGCCTAAACTTTGTAAAACAAAGCATCTCCAAAAGCTTTGGCAAGAACTCCCTTGCCTTTGCCAAGCATTTAAAACCAGAGCCTGGCCCATAACACCTGCAAAGGGGTTTTGTAAAATATCTTAGTGCAAAATTTGCTGAAGGCATTCAAATGATAAGTGGGATTACTGGTCCCAAACTAACACACTTCCTTACCTGCAGCTGGTCTTCTAGAATTGCTCCCCTCCATATCCAGCTTCTACACTGTGTGCACATGAGAAGAAGAGGAGGTATATATATTCATATGCCAGAGAAGAAGAAGAGTCTGCCCAGGCATACTGTTCCTTTCTAACTTTGCTACATGAGCAGCGTGGATCTGAAGTGATCGTAAGACTTTTTATCTCTGTAACCTTTCCCATATCTGAGCTTTTCAGAGGCATGAATTAGTCAAGGTACCCACCCCTCTGAGGAAGGTGCTCACACATTTGGTAATGTAAGCACAACACAGAGTTGCACAGAGTGAGGCAAAGTACCTTGAAAGACAGAGTAAACACATGGGGAAGCTGGATGCCAGGCTCCCAAGTAAAAGGCTGCAGGCATGCTGTAAAAGGTCAGAAGGATTTTGGGGATAGAAATTCCCACTCAGACAGGCACTATCACTTGTAACAATCAGCAGATCCACAGTGACTGGTCAGGACAGTTAAACCCCTTATTTCATTTAAGAATAATTGACTACACATTTGGGGAGGGAGGGCTTTTATACATTGCTGATTCTTACCTCCTTAGTTCCTAGTGCCTAAATCTTGATGTCTGTAGTTAGAGGCCACTTGATTGTGCCTGTGTTGATGTGCCCGTGAATCACTTGTACCTGGTCGAAATACCAAACATTCTATGGACAGAACAGTCCCCTAACATGACTAAACAAGCCTGATAGATATTTTCTGAAATTCTGAAATTGCAGTTAACATTATTTCCCATGCACTTTAATAGACTAATATTAAGTGATGCACTGACAAAAGAAGCATTTAAAAAAAAATTAAATTAACAGTCATATGATCTTTCCACCTAGTGTTTTAGATTTGTAATAGGACCTGTCTTGGCCGACAGCCAGGCAGTCCTAAATATAGTGTAAAACCAAATATTTAAGTGTAAGTCTGAACAGACAGGGGGTTTTGGTTGGTTTTGGGTTTGGTTTTTCTTTTCTTTTTTAACACAGTTCTTTCAAGTGCTACAAAGGCGGCTGCAGATGCAGCAATTGACAAATTTCTCCTCCAAACGAAGTATTATATGCTATGGATTCCCAAGGTAATGCTACAGGAGAGCAAGTACTGAAGTACTATGACGTATGGATTTGAGTGCCATAATTTATAAAAATGTCTCAAAGTGTTGTACAGTACAGAAAAGCACTCAGATAAATCATAGAAACATATACACTAAGTATAGTATATTTTCAGCATGTGCTGTCTGCCAGTTTGTAACATATGCACCCACACAGGGGAGTGCTAGAAAGCAGTATATTCAACATTATTTATTACCTATTTGTATCACAAAGCTGTCTTATCTGCATGTATCACTTGAATACTCTACCTTGCACAACTGTACTCTGTTATCCACAATTATCTCTCCAGTGTGATATTACCTGAGCAAGGCCACTAGAGTGAGAATGAAACAGGGCCACTGAAAAAAATTTTTAACCAGGATGTCTTACTGATTTTCCACAACATCCCGATGTCACGTGGGATTCTGATTTTTTATCTTTTAATTTTGTCTCATATAACTGCTTTCTCCAGTTTTCCCCCCTGCTAGCTTTGTGCTGGATGATCTCCAGCCTGTTTTGCAAATGGGAACACCTCACTTGTCTCTCCAATAAGCAGCTCTTGTTCTTCCTGCAGCTCTGTGCACAGGCTCAGAACTGAGCCATCTGGTACCAGAAGACAAACTTACCACACAAAAAGAAAATACTTCCTCGCACTAGTGAGTGAAAGAGTGGATCTCCAGGGGTCTGTAATAACCAAAATCAAATAGGTCTCCAATCCTAAGCCAGGGCTGAGGAAATACTGACATGTAAAAACGGCTTATAATGGATCCAGGAAATTCAGCATCAACTCCAGAATCATACTGAAACTTCTTGGGTTTGTTTTTTTTTTTTCTCTAATTAGAAAGCTTTGGGCTTTTCTAAACTTTTAGTATTGGGAAATTAAAATTAACAAAAGAGAATGTTCTTCAATTCCTCTTATCACTGACTTCACACTCTAACACTGCTTGCAACACTTGGTAATATTACCACCCTGATTTTGAATCTCCTCCCAGTCCTCCTCCCAACCTTCTTTCTCACATAAATCATCCTAGTCTCTTTTCTATCACTCAAATAGCATGTTTACTATCTCACTCTCATCTTTTGCTTGCCTAATTAAAGTTTTCTCAGAGCTTGGAGTGTGATCTAGTCTAACCTTTTTAGTTTTCTAAGTCCTGTTAATTGAAAAAAAATAATTATCATGTTATCACAAAAATTAAGACAATTGCCATAGTCATGAAAGGAATTCCTCCCTTTTTTGCTATCATCTATGTCTTCCCTGTCCCTTGTTCTCCATAGCAATGGTCACTGAAAAGCTTTGGATTTGTTTTTGCACTGGCACACATCTTGCACTCAGTTATTGGATGTCCCATTCTCTTGGGAATTTAGATTGTCTTTATTAATTGCCCACTAGTAACAACAGATCATGTTGATTAACAGTTTAAAGAAAACAAACAGGCAGCTCCCATTAGTTTTTAAAGCTTCTCTTTGAGTGTCATATTTAAGTAGTTCCTCAGGGACTGCTCTTCAAAGTCTGGCCCATTTTGTTGATAAGAGTCTGCTACAACATACCAAGCATCCAGCTGAGCAGAAAAGGATTTAGTGGGACTGTGAACCCACCTAAATAGGCAGATGCTCTCTTCCTGTCTACTCTTGCAGGACATTTTATTTTTTGCCCACAAAATCTGATGAGCATAAAAGAAGGTTTAGGACATTACTTTTTCCAGGGTTATGCAGCTGTGTTAAAACTATTAAACAGCATCTAGGGTCCCTATGCCTTATCATAAACCAGTAAATACTATACAACAGAAAAGGGATTTTTACAGCCATAGCTTTTACTTTGGGCTGTGAGGCTACAGCTTTTCAGGTTTGGAGAGGAAAGGTTTTACTCCAGACTCATTATTTTTCTGTTATTTCATGTGTCAAATATAAATTCTGGATGGTCCATTCCTGTTACAAATCACCATCATGTACAGGTTCTCAATCATTGCAGCTGAAAAACAGGAATGTTTTTTTAATTCACTAACACTTACAGAGTGATGTTGAGTGAATACCGCTTTTTGACCCAATATCTTTGATCAGGTACAGGACAATGAAACTTCGCCATACACTGCTTTCCCCAGTAAAACCCCCTCTCTGCACTTCTTAATAGCTTTGTTCTCAGAGCTGAGACATTCATTTTTACCATTTCTAACCCTTCTAGATGTACCTATGGACACATGTGCTACAGACACATGGTTTGCATGCACGCTGCAACTTTTCTCTCTTCACCTGCCAGATTTAGCATGGAAGAGGCTGATGGCCCATGCAGTCCAAGATTAACACATGGCCAGATGGAGGCTTTAAAGGATAATGTCCCTGAACAGGTCAAGGAAACTTCCACAGAATCACAGAATAATTCAGGCTGGAAGGGACCTCTGGAGGTCACCTAGTCCATCCTGCTGCTCCAAGAGGGGCCAGTTTCAAATGTAGATCAGATTTCTCAAGCCATTCCAGTCTCAAAATGAGCTGGTCTCTGCCAGAAATCCAATAGTGATACTTCCCAGAAAAATAACCGTATATAGCATCTTTCCAGTAAATCAGCTACAGAACAAATAGTTTTAATTACAGCCAATACACTTTCACGGTTAGGTAATTCCATGACAGAGAATAGCTCACTATACATGCATATTCCCCTACAGGAGAGAGGCAAGCAGCTCAATTGGATAGAAGTTATAGACAATCAAAGGTTAAAAAGTTTGGTACCCTAAAGTTACAGAGTAGCCACATGTTAGTCTCCCATTTTCAAGATGCCTAAGTCACCTTTAGTCTGTCCCACCCCTGGGACACACAATAAGGCTTTCGTCTCTGCAGCCAAATAGTCATTAGTTTTAAAGCTTGTCAGCATCAACTAAATCAACCCATGACATTATCTGTTGCAGCTTTTTTTTCACATATAAAATCAAAGCACAAGCCACTAGAAAACAAATATATTTTTCCATGTCTGCAGTGCTGGAGGCCTCAGGTACAGGTAAGTGCTATGTTGATACAGCTGTGATTCCCTTGGGAATCCCTTGAGCCATTCTGTGGGCTGGCAGTAGCGTGTCTTCAACAAAACCTGGTAAGCTTCCACATCCTTACTCCACTTCCAGTCACCTTCCTACAAAAGAGAACTCAAACAGCTCCCAGCTATGCAGCTTCTAAATTAGATAAGAAACAAACGGGAAAGATGCAGGAAAAAAGAATTAATAAAATCGTCACAGGGGTAGGGAAGAATAATATATTTAGAAAAGAGGTCCAAAATAAATTCTTTTTCTCACAAAGTTATAATCTCTTTGGGGAGATGGGCTGGGGTTTTTTCTATTATTGCTCTTGGACAGGAGAGAATAAAATTTTGCATTTTCCAAAGAGGTGGGAAAATGTAATATAAAAGTTGATTTAGTTTTCAGGTTTCCAGCATGGAAGATTACAAAGATTTGTCCTTTAGTTTCAAACAGCAGATTTTATTGGAGAGAAAAAAAACAAAAAAACAAAACAAAAACCACCACACTAAAAAAACTGCAGATCTTTTTATGTCCACTCTTCATAAAATCCTTGGAAGTTATTTTTGTATGTGTGAAAATAAACCTCGAAGAAGCTTAAAACAGGGTGATTACTTGAAAGAAGAGAAATGCCAGATCAGATATCACTTACATTTTTAATGCAGAAATTAGGATTTGCTCCCTTTATATTCCCCTACTAGCATTATTCTTCTTAGTATCACAGCACAAGGGGTTTAAGACAAAGCAGCACACAGTGTTCACTAAATCCATGCATAAAACTGAGACCATAGACACTTGCATCCTAATTCCACTTTTATTATTCTCAATAAAATGGAATCTTTGAAAACCATGGAGGATCAGTGATGCTAAGAAATACATCTTCCAGCTGTTTAATGACTGTATGACTAATGCATAGGTAAAGCAGTTAGAAAACTGGAAGCAGTTTAATTATATACAGACTAATGATTGACAATACCACCCCAAACTCCTACTTATACCAAAAAAGGCATCAAGCACCACTGAATCTCTCAGAGAAGCAAGGCAATCTGTGCAGTCTCCTGCAAGGGAAGCAGGATTCTTAGTTAATCTGTCCCTCTCCCCTGCGAGACTGAGACCTTTTAGGGACATTACACAGTGACAGGGACTGCAGCATAAGAAGGTCTGATATTCCCCCTTGATCTCAAGGACATGCGATCACCTCAAGAAAACTTTTCCATTCCCTGGATACTCTGACCCCATAGATCTCCCCTTGCATAGCAGTTTTGCACTAGGGCTTGGCTGGGCAAAGGGCAGATCTGCCTCCAGAGCGGAAGCTGGCACACAGGCGGGTGGGGAGGGCAGCTCAGGTGAGGCAGGGGACAGGAAGGGCAGAGGACAGCGCAAAGCCAGGCCACCCCAGGCTACACAGGGCAGCCCAAAGTAGAAGTCGAACAAGCATCCAGGGTAATATCAGCACCTCATCAGTTTGATTACGTTGATTGTGCATGTTATTTGGATCACAGTACTCCAGTGGTATTGGTACATCAGCCACTGCAAAAAGCTCCCCAAGCAGCATGGAGAATTTAGAACACAGCTCTCATGAACTTCAATGAGAATGATGCATCTGTCTCCTGCGGTAGCTTTGAAGCTCTCGGCCAAAAGTATTCTTAGCCCTACTGTCATGCATGTCCCCAAAGAGACAAAAAAAGAAGGTGCGAGCATGTGAGACCGGGAGCGGACGTGGTTGAGGAAGTGAGAGACCAAGTAGAGCCTGATCTGGGAACCCTGCAGAGACGGATCATGTCCCTTAGGCTTTATGTTATCAACACTTATTTGGAGGTAAAGAACAGGGCTTTTTCACCTAGCAGAATGAGGGAACCAGTCTGGAGCACTGGGCTCCTGACACTGAGATGTTTTCAGTAGCATTCTGAGGCCATTATAATCAGCTTTGGTATCTCTACCTGACCCTGTGGCCACAGAAATCAGAAGAACCAAGGCAGAGAAAATAGTACAATGAAGAAACAAAGTGAAGACAAGTTTGCAAGAGCTGAATGTACAAATATTCCAAATCAAATTTCTTCTGCATTTGTAAATTGTGTTTTCCCAGGAAGTGATTGGATGTGGAAAGGGAGAAAAACAGCTCCTAGACAATTTAAAATAACTCCTTTTTGCAACAGTACAGTTCAGTATCAAAGTTCCTTTCTTCCAATTGTGCACACAGATTTTCACTCTGGCCTGTGCTGCAAAAGCTTCAACTTCCCTCCCCAACTGCACCTGCGTTCTTTACTTGTGTGTGGTCTCTTGCATCACCACAGTGCTGGTATCATCTCCTGCTCCTAGCTCAGAAGGGCTGGAAAGCAATGGCTAGGGCACATTAATAACAAGCAGTACGTATCAGACTGCTCCTCAGGGGGTTAGAAAATATTTGCATGGAAAAATAAGTCTTGCAATACTTGAATGTGACCAGCTTCCAATCCTTGTGAAGTCAAGCAGTCAGAGCTCCCTGTGATGAATAAGTAACACACAGGGAGCAGCTTCTGCACTTTGGAATAACCCTCTGTGCCTCATAAAGGCATTCCATGGAGAGGAGGCAAGAATTAAAGTATTTTAGATACAGTTTATGTGGTCCCTAGAAATAAAGAGATACCTGAAAGTTTGATGAAAAGTCAAGATCAGTAATCTTATATGCCAAGGAATTAATTAACCAACAATTTTTCTATTCTTCTTTTCATTGTATCTGCAAGGGCAAAATGCCAGTTCAAAGCCTGAATTTAACTGAGTATAGATGTTGCTATTGTATATTCCTTATCTGCTGCAACATCCCTTGGAGCCTGACAGTTTGAAATTACATTTTCATGTTGGAGCTGTATTTTCACAAATCCTGCAAGTTAAATGACTCTTAGAATAACAGAGAAGATAATACATTGCCAACTAGAGTTGATATTCTTTTTCATTATTTGTTTCTATAAATAGGTATGATCTTTTTTTCTGGAACATAGTCTCATGTAGAGCAATACCTTTTCCTCAGATGGCATCAAGAGGCACAAAGTAAGCTTAAAGTTATCCACTCTCCTTACTCCACCTCCCTTCAAAGCTCTCACAAGAGACAGGGAAGATTAAAGGACATGTAATCATGTTGCTACACAGGAGTCCCAACAATTCTGAACCTTGCACGGATAAAACTGGAACTACAAAATATCCATTTCATTTGAGAAGCCATTCTTTCATATTATGTGTCCCTAATGTTTCGTCACCTTTCTGCACTTTCCCAAAATAAACTGTAGGATTACTAGACCCACACAGACTGAATGCACAGAGCTGGAGGATTTCCACGACCCTCCCCGATGCCCAAGACACTGTCAGCTTCAACAATTTTTTAACAACACAGATGATACATATTGGTGTTGGGGAATACATCTGGTGTAGGTAGCTGAGTTTGCAAGCTGCAGTTTGAGATGTGATTGAGCTCTGGGTGGGAGCCTGAGACAAGAGGCCATGAGCTACCAACAAAGGTCTTTAACAAAGGGCACAAGAACCAGTGGCCAGCCAGGTGAACGGACACTTGGAGACACAGCAGGAGAGTAGGACTCAGGAGAAGGAGCAAGACTTGCACCCGGCCTGGACTGTGAGGGGATGAAAGCCCAGGAGTTCCTTTGTTAGGGGTCCCTCCTCAGCAGCACCAGCTCAGGCTGTTTCTGTGTTACTGTGCTGTGAATAAATGGCTTTATGGAATGAAACATCTGAGACTCTGCCAGGGGAAAAGTAGGGTGGGGCCAGTGAGGAAACCTGGTCTGACTGAGTGGGATGTGCAGGAGCCGAGCAGGGACCCTTCAGGGCACTGGAGCCACCCATGGTGGAGGGGCTTCGGTCCCCGCAGTGAAAGTCTCTGAACTTGGGAGTGAGACTGCCGGGGGCCTCGGGAATGGCCAAGCCGGGAAGTCTCCCTAACATTGCAAAGAAATTAAATGAAATTACTGTTCGAGATTTCTGTCTGATGGCATTTCATTCTTTAGGTTTCTAATGGAGCTCATTTTCAAGATAGCAGTATAAACTTTCATTGCATGGTTCTTCAGCACCACAAACATTAAACATTCAGAAATCACAAATTATATCTTGACATCACAGTTGGCATCAATGAATCTTGGGTTCTTAGTTTTGACCCTAAGAATGCCATTTCCAATACCGTCTCTCTAATCACATGAAACAAAACCTCACTTTGAAAGAAAAAAAAAGCCCCTTTCAATTCTTATGCAGGCCTGACTATGGAAAGTTTTCTTTGAGGCCTAAAACCAAATCTAGATAAATGAGCCTATAATAACCCTCTAAAAACAAAAGTGTTCTTCATAGCACAATAGAATCTGTGAAAATGAAAATGAAAAATAAATCCAGTTTGATACAATTCTTTATATATTCTTTAGAGCAGAGTCTGTCCCTTGACTTTGTACATTTGGTAGGTCTCAGTCAGAACCACAACAAACTACAAGAATTTATGCATACTCAAATGTAGATCAAAAATGGTTGAATACAAGCTTTCTGCCACTGAACTGCAAAAATCCAAGTATCCATTTATGTACCAGGATTAAGGAAAGAAAAACATGGAAATTAAACGCTTTCCAGTCAGTTGGTTCAAACTAAAATGTGGTTAAATCATTAAGTTCATTAAAATATACTTTGCATTATAAAAATCTAAAGAAAACAGTCACTGTGGCACTATGCAATACAAAATAGAAGAGAACATTTTCAGAGCTATTGTAAAGGAATTGTGTGTGTATCGAAGTACTGTGTTTTCATGGGGAAAAAAAATTGAGTGTATAAAAATTAAAGCTTACCTAATAGGCAATAGTCCTGAACTTTCTCACACCTGGTCTAAACCTTTCTTTGGAAGTTACCATTAATACAGCAGTTGGATCTGCACACTTCTGAAGTATCACATATGTTTAAATAATGCCTAGCCATTTCACAGTCTCTAAAACTTAGTGAAATGAACTTCACATTGATTACTTTAGGGTATTGTGAAATTCCAGTTTGTGTTATCTTAGAAAAATACAAAGGCAGCTGAATATAGTCACTTCTTGCTCTGTGTCCTCCAGAAGAAGGCACAACCCACCAGCTCATGGGAAGGTTGGAAGAGCAGGATATGCTACCATATATTTGAGGAAGACTGCACCAAAGCTGTGCCTACAAACCTCTTGGGATCATTCTGTTAAAAAACAAACAAACAAACAAACAAACCACACAGCAAAACCCCAACAACAGCTAAAAAAAAAAAAAAACACACAAAAAATCACAAATAAACTAAAAAAAAAAAACAAAACAAAAAAAAAAAACAACAGAAAAAACCCCCCCGAAACAACTGACAGCCAAACAAGCTAACAAAAAACAACAACAAAAACCCCAACAACAACAAAACCCCAAACCACTCTGATTTAAGATCCTCAGTGGTTTAGGGCACCAGAATTACTGGAAGCAAGGCAGTGCATTTGCAGTCTCACAGAAGCAACTGTCACCGTGGTAAACCTGGGTCAGGCACCCTCTGCATGATTTGAAGTTACTTACATCCTCCTTCCCAGACTGGCATTTGTTTAAGCTGATGGTAGCTGAGCTCAGGCGACAGCAGGTCATTTTCAAATGCCAGCTGCCATTTCCTGGGCACAAGACCTGCACAAGAGTCTTGGCAGAGTCAAAACTACCCTGTCCCACCATGGTTTGGCCTCACAGGTGTTGTCGTTCAGTTTTCAGAGCAATTGACCAGGAAGATAGGCCTGTGAGCCAGACTGATTGATTTTTACACTTATTTTCTCCAACAGCTTAGCTCACTCACAGGTGTGACCAGATGTATAGACATTTACAAAACCATGAAGATCACTTATTAGTCGTCAGACATACAACAACAGTTTCTAAATCACCTCTGGTCTGCCCTGCATGGGCAGCCTTGTCACTGATTCAAGCTCCTTTAGCCAGCGGAGGTACTCTGACATCTTTGCAAACAAAGCTAACGCTGTGATTTAGACAACTGCAGATAAGCATGGATTAGCTAAAATCAATAACCTGGGGTAATTTCATCACACACAAGGTTTTATTCACCCAAACAATCTTGAAAATCACTCCTAAAAAATAGAGACAGGGTTAGTTATGAACTAAACTGTAAAATCTGGAAACAGCTTGCACCTCTGAAGCATTCTGGCCTAGAAATAGGAAAGAATTTGGTGATAGGATGCATCTCCCGAAGGGGAACATGCATCTTCCTTAGAGAGATTTCTATTGCTCCATCAGTTGTGTTTTATTCATAAAATCTCTCTCAAGGGAAAATAAAATTTGACTTCAGATATTTCAAGGCTGCCTAGCTGCCAGACCTGTTTAAATCATCTGTGCTGGCTGAGAAAACAAGCTCCGAATGTCCTGAGCAGTGAGCAGCCCTGTAAAAGCTGGAGCCAAGGACAACTATACTACTCTGTGTTTGCAGTTTTTAAGCACTGCCATATCTCTCTTGCAGTCTGGAGCAGTGACCTGAGCTTGGTTGCCAGGAACAAATACACCCAGGCTAGTAGTACAAGCACATACAGAAGCTAAGCTGTAGCAGGATGGGTCTCAGTGGGGGCTGTCCAAAACCCACAGCATTTCTTCACATGAGTTTTGCTGATAGTTCAGAACAGCCATGCAAGCCCACGGGCTTCTGGAGGCAGCATACACAAATCTTACCAATTCTGCCTCATCTGGAAAACAGCTGTACTCACAGTGCTTATTGGTGTACTCACAGCCATAGTGAATACACCAATAATATATAGGCAATAATGCCAAGTCTAAGTTTTATACTTAGGAGAGGATTTTTAGTAGTGCTCCTGCCGTTCCAGCCACTTGCTAGGGAGTTTAAGGCTCAGAGCATCACCATGACCTGGGCATGCTTGGCAGCTGGGTCACATCAGCCAGATGCCACTGTTAAATGCAAGCAAGCACACTAGCTGCAGAATACACGTGCTTTAGACAGCCATGGAGACACTGATGGTGAGTGGGCATGGAAAGAAGGATTTTAACCAGCAGAACTAGGGAAGAGACTACCTTTTAGTCACAGTATCTGCACTGACAAGTTAAGTCTTCCTCAAAAGACCTGCCAGTATTTAACATATGCACTTATGCTGAAGGACAACTATTTAAACAAGTGCCTGAGAGTGCTTTTAAGAAATCAGCCAGAACTAATGTCAGAGAAAGGAGAACAATCATTAAAACACTCTCAAAGATTTATAATATGTCTTAAAATAGCATCCTTGCATATAGGAATGCCAACAGATTAAGATCCAATATCTCAGGATCTACTGTGTCTAAGAACTAATACTATTGGAAATGTGCCCTCTTGAATTTTTGACTGCATATTGTTTCCATCTCTAGTTGTAATGAGTGTCAAAGTTCCCTTTTCTAAAACATTATTGTTTGCCATAGATGGGTATGATTTGGGTTTAGTAGGTTACACTTTGAGGAAAAACAGATTATTGGTTTGTGTTTGTTGGGTTTTTGTTTTAGTTTTAAGATGATAACTTTTAAAAGCAATGTAGACAACTGGCTATTAGCAAACAGCAAGCTGCTTCAAAAGCGCAATTTGTCACAGGACTCTCCAGCTCATGGGTGTGACTTACTCAGCTTTCCTAAAATGTGAGAGCATGCGGCAAAAATGGTTTTGCCACTCATTTGACAATCAACACAACTCAAATGTAAGTCTACTGTTTATGATTAATGGCATCACCCCAATGCAGGCAAGCAAGTATTTGTAGCATCACAGATTCTGTTTGTAACACCCTCAGTTTTTCCACATGAGTTAGTATGAAAATGTCAGTATGTCTGCCATGATTTTTTACCAAGCACTGGTTGAGGAGCGCTCTGTTGAGTTCTGAGGCCCCCAACACAAGAAGGACATGGATCTGCTGGCGCAAGTCCAGAGGAGGCCATGAAGATGATTGGAGGACTGAAGCACAGGCTGAGAGGGTTGGGGTTGTTCAGCTGGGAGAAAAGAAGGCTCCAGGGTGACCATAGAACACCTTCCAGTACCTGAAGGGAGCCTGTAAGAAAGCTGAAGAAAGACTTTTTACAAGGAGTGATAAGACAAGGTAGAATGGATTCAACATGAAAGACAGTAGGTTTAGATTAGACATTAGGAAGAAAATCTCACCACTATGAGAGTGGTGAGGCACTGGCTCAGGTTGCCCAGAGAAATTGTGGATGCCCCATTCCTGAAAGTGTTCAAAACAAGGCTGGATGAGTCTTTGAGCAATGTGGTCTAGTAAAGGTCTGACAGTGTCCCTGCCTACGGTAAGGGAATTGGAAATGAATGATCTTTAAAGTCCCTTCCAACTCAAACTGTTTCATGATTCTGTGAATATTCTGAGATAAAAATCAGCAAAGTCCCAACTGTAGATCTGAAATATATTTTTTGTTGTGAAAAAAAGTATTTGTGAGAGAGATTTTTAAATCCAGCTCGCTCCACCCAAGCTTTCCTTTGGATAAGCCAATTGGGATTTTCTTCAGTAATGTCTCTGGCTATGCTTTCATATATTCCTCCACACAGCCCACATAACCACTTCCCAGGACTCCACAAAATAAGGACAACAAAATGAAACATCTTGGCTACTACTAACATGAGGACAGATGGTTTGAAACAGCAGTGTGGCCATCAAGAACCACAGGGCTAAAGAAACCTCAAAGATCACTAAGAATGCCTTACACCATATTTTATCAGTTTCAGTCACATAATCTCTTGAAACTCAGCAATGATCTTCACCCAAGCAGATGCACAATCCCAAACCCCAGCTCTGAAAGTCTTTAAAGATACGATTTCAGTTTCCAACATTTCCACTCATTGCTAACATCAAGGGAAGCATATCCAAATGCAATATCCAAGTGATTACCTTCCGATTGCACTCACATTTACCTAAAACCACAGTTTTAATTTTACTTAACCCCAAGGGGAAAGTGCTCCTAATTAGCCATCATAGCTACTTCCTTCAGTTGCACACACACTGACTCCCCCTCCCCAGTGGATGGATATCTGTCCCACAGCTTGGCTGTTCCTTTATCCAGCTGGGAAGCATATACCAGGACAAACAGTGCTAAACCAGGAGGTGCTGGAACACAATCCTTTATGACTGGAACGGCAAATATTTGCATGCCTCTCATATTCAGCCACTGTAGGCCATCCTGCAGCCATAAATGAAATCAATCACCCATCTGAAGGTTTCAGGGCAGTCTGCTAATGGTTTTCATATGATTTCTTCTGCTAGCTTTGAGACATCAACACAGGCACAAGAAAACCTGGATTTGGTTCTTGTTGCTTTTACCTTAAGCCATCCTATGACAAATGTTATCAATGACATTCAAGCCTCTCTTACAGTCTTCAGTGGTTAAACTGAGACAGATAATAAAAACATCTCCAGAGCTTCCATTAACTAGAAGACCAGAGTCATGTAAGTTTGTTCCTAGCCCAGCAATTTGGAAAACACCCAGCAAGCCAATTGGAAATCAGGAGGATATTCAGCTTTTGCACACAGGTCATTTGCTGCTCTTTCCCTAGGACCCATGGTACTTCCCCTGCTTCAGATACTCAGTTTTGTTGGAATAACTCGGAATCCCCACAGTTACAGATATTTGATTGCCCTTTTGCTCACCTTTCTACAGTGGGCAAATATCTCCAGTAAGTTAGCCAGAAAAACAGATGGAGGAAGCAACCACACCTAAATTTGACAGAAATCTTAAAGATCTGTATATGAACATAGTTTTTAGCACAACTCCCAGCTAGATGGGGTAGGTTGAATTACCCCCTATGGTGCTGCATCAAAAAATCAACAAATCAGAAGTTGGAAAGGGTACCAAGGCACAAGTAGCCAATATTCATATGATTTGCTACAAGTCACTAAAGGATCTAATTTCCATATCTGCATGAAATATGGCAAAAGCAATTGTCAATTATATTGACAATTTATACCTCCTGACACATGGATATAGAGACACACAGAATATGTCAGCTGTGGCTAGGATGAGTGCCACAGGGAAGCTGTAGCTGGCTGGCCAAACTCAGAGAAAGAAAAAACAGTGAAGTGTTGAGGAAGGTGGGCTGACAGAGGAAGAGCTTGTATGGCTAAGCCAGTGAATGGGTCAAGGCACCCTAACAGAGAGAAAAAAGCTAGAAAGATGTAATATACGCCACTCCTTAATGGGGTATGTGAGATTTTTTAATGAGCAATCTATGCTTTTAACCTGATGGTTGTCAGAGAATACAACACCAGTTTCTGAGAAAGGTTCTAGTGTATGTTTATATCAATCAGGTGGAAAGGTCCCTACTGGGTCAAATGCTGTTCCTTTCTGTTGCTCCCGATATTGCCAGCTGTTCTGGGCCTTTCCAGATGAGGAGGGAAAAGAAGGGGAAAAAGAACAGCAACTTGCAAAACATGTATTACACAAATCCACTTCTTTACTAAGAGTGCGCTTCAAAGAGAAGGGAAGAGTATGAATCTGTATCTGCAACCACATCACCTAATTAATACATCATGCCAAAGTCAGTTCCATCATTAAAGCAGTAGGAATGCTAGTTACTGAAAACACTGGACCTTCAGTAGTGTTGAAGCAGTTTTGTGCTGGCGAGCTAGTAAATGTCAGAAGGAAGGAAAATCGATTTTTATCGTATACCTAAAGTGAAAGCAAAACTGTGCAATTAACTTATACGCCTATTGACTACATAATGAAAAGTGCAATTAGATATATTGCTTGCAAATCCTACCAATGGGAGCATATGGAGCCATGGGAAGCATGTGGGTATATTTGAGTGTATGCTTAATCTAGAAAACAGCAGAGAGGTAATCAAGTTAGAATTAAATATAGTTATACCAGTTCAGTTAGACAACACAATTCACTTCTAGAACACAAATAACAACTCACGAAGTGAATGAGATCATTAAAGCCAATATACTTAAAAAATTTATTTGCTGAAAGCATGGGACTGGAAGCTTTACTTAGAAATGAAAAATCTAACCAATTGGCAACAAAATGTAATATAGGAAGGAAATAAAAATAAATTCAGAACAGCAGGCTGGCTGCCACAGATAAGAAACAATAAAAGCTAGAAACTTATCGCTGACAACTGACAATTTACGGCACTGCAAAATACAAGTGACCACCCTCAGACTGTTTTCATTTAGTAGAATACTCAAAAGCTTCTTCTGAGAAAATTAACATTTTCAGAATTAATCATACCCATTTAGATCTGTGTTGACTTCAATAAGTGTACTTATACACAGTCACTGATATCTATGAATTTTTTTCTAGTATTATTACAGCAGGATTTGGAATCTGTGTGTAAGAACAGGCTCCTCTTTCTGCTCCCCTTCTGCTAGATTCAACAGTTACTTGGATACCACAGTATCCCAGAAAATTTTTATGCTGAAAAAGTAACTTCCAGAATTTGATACACCAGAATGAACATACAAAGATAAATATTCCAAGGAAACGAAATTAAAAATCTAAGCTACTCAGATCCACTTTCTTTCAACTGTCCAAAATTTTGCTTTTTATATTCTTTTGAATTGCGTTCTTTAATATATTTCTGCTTATATTAAATACATAACATAATACACAAGGGAAGTGCAAAACTATACAGCCTTTTACTATCCAGACTCCTATGTATTTAAATGCATGCAGTAAACATTTCCTTAAATGCAGTCAAAAGTAACTCAGAGCAATCACTTGACAAGATGGTAACAGAGAAGAAGATAATTAGCATGGAAACCATCAGGACTCTGCAGAACCAACCAACTTTACTCCTACCAGTTGTAGAAGCATCATCATACTAACAAAGGAGCAAGGCCATTTTAAATCTCAAATTTCAGAACAAAAAAAGCTGAATAAAAACCTTGCCAGTGGTGTATGTCCTGTTAACTGTCCTCATTTACATCTGTACCGTAAAACAAATGAGGAGAATATTGATGTACGTACAATACCACTACAGTGTAACTCCCCTAAAACACATTAGGTCACTAGCTTTACTAGGCTAAAACACTGATGTGCCTGCCCCATCTGGTCCTGTTTTTATTGTATATACAAATTACATTTATGGGGCAGACCAGTAACTGGTGGTAAGGTTTAAGGGCAAGGAAAAAAGGCCTTTTCCCTGGGGAATAATATTTACAGCAAGAGACTTAAATAATCAACATAATTCAAACAGAAAAACAGTGGATTTCCCTGTCTGGAAAATAGAGTGAGCCTAACCTCCCTAACAGGGCATTTCTTCTCAGGAACAGAATATTAACTGTCTCAAACAAGCCTGGCAAGGGATCCAGGCACTTCAGATAATTAACCCCAGGCTTCTTACTAAGAAGATTAGTCAGGGCTGAACACCAAAAAGGTGCCAGTGATCTAGTAGAAGGGTGGTATCTTTCTGTTCCACCTCTCAAGTCTCTCCTCATCTTTCAGCAAGTGTGGGAAAAGTCAATGATACGGAGTTGTTTTCTGCCTTCTGGGGAAAGGAGCACTGCACCTTACACAGGCTCCAGAGGCAGAAGAAGTCTCCTGATTCAGTGGCCATGCCAGAGAAGCCCTCACAGCCCCTTGCAGGCTTCCAGAACTGATGGGAGCAGGAAAACTAGCAGGGAGGAAGAGGCAAAGTAAAGCTCTGCAAAGCACAAAAAGAGAAAACTTAGAAGTCCTCAAAGCCTAAGTTTAAAGTTTAGTCTCTCCTCAGAGGCAACAAGGAAATAGAGGCCATGAGATACACATTCTGCACTCTGATGTCATTTGTGATAAGAAGCCATCAACTCAGAGGCCATTCCTCAACTTTCCTCAGTCTTTCTTGCACCCAGGAGATGCTCTTCATTCAACTAATCTTCCCCTCTTCCTAGCAGGGAAGTACTAGGCTCTTCTTTCCACTTGCATGCATTAGCCCCCAATAGACAATCAAGGTTATGATTTTAATTTCTGCAGAGTTCTGTCCCCTGCATAGAGAAACAACAGCTACACAGCACGAGTTACCTCCTGCCACCCCCAGACCCAGTGGGACACTCATACACTGTAGTTCTTATGAGCCCAGGCATATCTCATTAGCAGATAATCAGCAAGCAACTCATTATCTAAAAAATGAGCATTTTATTACAAAAATAGACGGAACTCTGCAAAAGATACTTTTACCACATTTCATATGATTTGTTGTGCTTTTGAACACCCAGCCCCATGATTTTGTGTTTCAGAGAATTGTTTTTATGTAAATCAGCATCTGAATAAATAAAGATTGTAAGAATGTGTGATATTGTCTATATTTCAGCCCAGGATATGTAAATGCAAAGACTTGAAATTAAAATGTATGTCTTCTGCATAACTTTGAGGTCTACAAAGTAACAGGAAATAGATTTTGATGTGATTTATGCATAAGTAGATGCGAAATAAATCCAGTAAAATTTAAAAATATTCTCAAAACCAATGAGAAGCCTTTCTGTCCTGAGCACAGGGATCTTGACTCAAGAGGGAGCTAAGTAGCTGGTTTTATAAGCAGAGCATTTCAATACTCTTATTTCTTTTCATTTGAAAATTAAGAAATTTAATAAACGTTCTTATGTTCGCAATTGATCTTGTTGACAAGAAGACAACTAGGAGTTTTATTCCCTAGGTTAGAACCCCTGACTGCATACTGATGGTGATTTCACTGAAAGATTTAAACCGAACACTTAAATTCAGCTGAAGAGCCTTTTCCTATAAACTGCAGAATAGTGTTCAAGAAATCCTTCACTTTCACCTTCTCTTCTCAGACAAGAATTCAGAGGATACTCAACTCTTTTTTGAACTAGTAAAGCAAAAGTAAACACAAGGACTAGTAACATAATGGAATCACAGATTGGCCAGGGTTGGAAGGGACCTTAAAGATCATTTCCTACCGCACTGCTATATTCAGGGACACCTTTCACTAGACCAGGGTGCTCAGAGCTCCCTCCAGCCTGGCCTTGAACAATTCCAGGAGTGTCACTCAAGTATTCTTCATTTCCATTAGAAAAGTGTAATGGTATCTGATATATATATATATATATTTATTGCAAATATAAATTTTCAAGAGATCAAAGGTAGATACTATGGCCTGATATTTTGCTGCATAGTTTGTTCAAATGCTTTTACTAGATAAAACTAGTTTTACTAGATTCAAATGTTCATTTAAAAAAAGCTCAGAATGAACCTAAAGAAGCCTTAGCAGGAGACACACTCTATCACAAATGTTGACAGAGCCATGCAGATGCAGCAATGACAAAATTACGAGAAGCCAGATCAAGTAAGGAATGACTTTTCAGAGAAAGATAATTTTATGGAATCCCCTACAGATTTTCTCTATAATTCTTTTTTAGGGGTTTGAATTTATAATTAATACTACCAAAGTACTGTAAAACTCCTACTGTAATTTAAAAAATAGCCCGAATCATAGGGGGGAACAAAAGTAACATGCCAAAGATACTTACTGTAGAAAATATTTTGAGCAAGAAAAGGAATGTTTTTATGTTTCTGTGCAGGGTGGCAGGGGTGCTCCTGGCAGCTTTATTTCCTGCTGTAAACACTAGAACTGTACCCAGCTTTCCCAAGTGGGCAGATGGGAGCCATTTATTTATTGTTTCTGCAGTATAAAACTCAACTTTCAAAAAACAATTTTCAACTCTTGGTTATGTGCATAGCATCATTCCAGTCACATTTGTGTTTGTGACTTCAGGTACCCTTGAAAATGTTGTGGGGCAAGGCCCAAAGATGGGGAAAGATGAGGGATTGGCTGTGCACTGAGGCTAGTGGTGTGAGAGCCTGTGTGCCAGTGGCAGCACACAAACCCCCAGCTGACCTTCAGTCTGCCCCAAACACTTTGACAGAAGAGTCACCCCTTAGGATGACAGGACTGTATTCCCCAGCACTAGGACTCTTGACACAGCTGAGAAGGGAATGTAGCACACTCACCACTCCAGCCTTCCCAGTGTTTCTTGCTGTTCCGTGACTAATAATCTCTCCTATTTATTTCAGAATAGGTGGAAGGGAAAGCAAAGCCTATTCACAAAGTGTTATGTAAAGCAAGGAAGAACATCTGCAGTTGTTTGTCTGGAGGAAGGTTCCTCCCCATCCCTGGCTAATGACCACAAAGTTTGGACAAGGAAGGAGGGAGGGAAAAGCCTTATGGCCTTTTGGCACTTGCATTCCCCTTCTTGTCACCAAATTGTAAAAGGGGAAACAGTTACACAAGATTTGTTCCTTTCACAAATAAGGAGGGTGCTGGAACTGATTTATTTGTTTAAGTTGTGCAGTAATGGTTTTGCTCTCTGAAGTGACAAGGAATGCTTGTATGAAGCAGACATACTGGTGAAACTTCATATTGGGACAGAGTCTACAAAACCAAACACATAAGCCCAAGTCTTGTCACCCCCACCCCTAAATTCAAAGCATGTGACAAACAACACTACACCAAAATCTGCAGAATTTATGTTCAAGTTAATTGCATTAGAGTTTATTTACACATAATAATTTGCAGCAGCAGGAAAGAGTCTTAGCTAACAAAAATGGGCATTGCTCCATTTCTAAATAATGCTTCTAACTTAGCATGTAAAGAAAATACTGTTTAACTAAGTAAGGGTTAAATTTCACTACCATGCCAGAAAGCCATCCAAGTTCATTCTGCTATAAACAAATTCTACTGCCAGTTAACAGGCATTATTACTGTAACTCTGAGAAAAGTTCTTAAATATCTATGTTTGTCATGAAGGCATTGAATTATACATTAAAAGATCAGTGTCTTCCTCCAACCTGGCAAATGCTGATCAGGCATTTGCCAACTTAGAGCAACATGTCAAACATTCAGCTAGACAGCATTAAAACCTTAAACCTCTTGGGGGCAATGAAAACAACACCTAGAAAGCTCAAATGAACAAAAGTGGACTTTGAAGCATCATATGAAAAGCAGCAAGAAAAGAATTAACAGCAGATTCCTGCATTAGTTCTCCTTCTTTGATGCCTGATGACAAGCCACATATACTACTAAATTCTAAATTACAAAAACATTACATATGTGATTGGATCAGGGGAGAGCAAGGGGGGCCTGTCCTGAGAGCTGAGAGATGAGCAGCTGCTGCCTGAGACAGGAAGCATGAGATGCAAGTCTTGGGCTCTGCAGTTTGAGAGCCAGTCTGCCTGGGGTGGGGAGAGGAAACCCAGAAATCCTAACACAACCCACTCACCAGGGCTTTCTCTTTCATAATTCTCCTGTTGGCTCTAGTGGGAAGGAGGAGGCAGAAAAAGCTGTAGAATATGTCCCTCTTCCACATCCGCAGGGAAATGTGCTGCCCAGGGCAGCCAAGGAGCAACAGCCCTTCCTGCTCAGGAGAAACACAGCAAAAGGGTAGCAGAGGACAAGCCAGCAGGATGACACCCTATGCCATGTGGCAGTTGGATCTTTAAGGTTCTTTATGCAGCAGCTACAGAATTGCTAATGGCTGCTTCTGTGGTGAAGGTTGTTTTTGATCTCTGATAATACCTGTGAGTTAAGTGGAGACTTAACTATTCAGCCACCCACATCCAGCCAAATCAAAACCTGGCAAAAATAAAAATTTCCATTTTGGCATCCAAACATTCAAAATAATTTTCTTTTGCTGTTTTTGAATCATGAGTGGAAAATGACAGATGTGCATTCACTCAGCAAAGCAAAACCATACCAGGACTCCAAAGCCCGCTTTTTCAAACCATGAAGTAATCACTTAATTTTGTTTAAAAGTACACAGTTATAAAAGCTGAAAAAAATGAGGTAAGTTAGAACTAAACACAAGAATGTCTGCTGGTTTTAGAAAAAAAACACTGTCATAAGCATCATGACATAATCATATTTGAGGTACATATTGCCAATAACCCGTAGACAGCCTGGGCTATGTCCATAAAAGCTTGTAAACATGTGGTTTTATTTATTTATTTAATTTTAGGCTTTGAGTTACTTTGAAACTGGTTTTAAATGTCACAGAACACCCAACCCACAGAAAAGAGGAAAGGAGGTTGTTTCTTCATTGTTTGAACTCTACAGAGAGAGGAGACATTTCCCACATTGCTTCCTTAGAGGTATGATACGCAAATCCCTACACGGAAGTAGCCAGAAGAGTTGCATTACCTTCACAAAAAGAGCAATACAACTTACTGAGCAAAATATTTAGAGCAAATATTTCCACTCTAACTTCGTTTATTTTGAGCTAACTACTCTTTTGGCAATACTACTTCAATACCCACCTTTGCACCAGTAGAAGCTGACGCTCTCACACCCTGAAACAATTAAGCATCTTGCTAATGAGAGAAGCAAAAGAGCAGAAGACCTCCCTACATTTAACTCTGAGCTCAGGAAGCCTAGGAATTCCACATAAAGCAGCACCTGAAGTCGTAGACAGCCCAACAAGTCCTTTTCAACTTTCTCTTCCTAGAACAGGGCCTCCAAACACCTACCTGGACACTCCAGCTTGAGGAGAGTGGTAATGGCTGCTTGGCATAAGACTCACCAAGCAAACACAAACTATCTCTTCAGCTTTCCAAATAGACTGAAAAATCAGCAGCCTGCCATCAAACTCACTAGTCACCACTTCCTGAGCAGCCACGTCCCAATTAATCAACCCACAGGTTTGATAGCAGCCCCCAGATTTACAACCTCATCCCTGAGTTTTGATTTGCTTCAATTTTTTCAGCTGATCTGCTCAGCTGTCAGATAGCAACTGCCAGTCTGACCCCAGCACACATGTCTGACCACTCATCACTGGGTAGTTGCTGTACCCTTCAGCTGAGCTGTCCTGCTCTGCACAAATACAGGATTCAGGTTCTGCTCCTATTCTCCAGGTAATGAAGTTATCTCAAAAGAGACAAAATGGGTCATCAGGACATATTCTAAGGCAGGTCATTTGGGGAGAGCTCTGAATAAGAGGCAATGTGAAGAAGAGGTGGAGGAAAGGGTTTTTTTCATGGTGCTAGTTCATTAGCATTAGCTAGTTCATGTAGCATTACCTACAATGGCACTGCCCATGTTATGGACTACTTTTAAATAACCATCAGGCACCTAAGGAACTGCCTTAGGCTTGCCATGGCAACTGGACCCTTTGTTATGTTTCTATTACTGACTGTCCAACACATTTCAAAACCATATTGCTAGGAAGTAAGGTGACATTCAGTCTTTAGGGGACCTTCAGAGCAATCTAAAAGACAAGGGGAAATAAACCCGTGCTACAACTTAGCATTTGTGTACTTCCAACTTTACCATCCAATATCCTCGTACCACATGTTTTAACCTGAACAGATAAGACCGAAAGGCCAGGAGCAGGATTAGCAAGAATGGGGGGAAAAAAGGGAAATGGTTGGTGGAAATTAGGTGGCTTTGAGTAAGTTGCTGAGAGACACAAGGCTTAAAATCAGCTGAGTAAACAAATTGCAAATGGAAGCCAGCAGGGAAACATTTGAACCCAGTACTATTACTCACAAGGTAATTCAAAATATACTGTTTAAAATTCTTGTTTGTTATAACAAAACTCTTTCACTTGAATATCTTCAGGAAATAAAGAAAATACAAAGAAGCAGAAGAATCTAACTTATACCACCAGTTTTTAAATCACAGCTCATATTTGCAGACATTGTGTTCAATACTTTCCACATTCTAGCTAGGAAGTCAAACATAAGGCTATGAGGGAAGGGTATTATAGGCTTTTAAATCATTCCTCATATGTGCTTGAGGTGATTTATGTGACAGCTGTGCGCTGAAGTCCACATATTCACTTAGAAAAATGTACCTTCCAGAACAACATAATTAAATAATAGGAATTCAATTCAGGTAGGTTCTTCAGTTTCCTGTAGTGACCCCCAAACAAGAATGCTTGTCTGTAGACAACAAATTGAATTAGAACATTTACTGGAAGCAGTAGATGACCTGCCTCATTAAACCAGCTGACATTTGATTGTAATCTCTGACTGAAAGGGCTATTCATGGAATTTTGCTTTCACTTTAGGTTTCTCTTGCTTCATCCTCTGAGGTATATTATATGTTCTTCCTATAGGAAGGTTATGCTACTAGAATGTCTTTGTGTGAAACACAGACAGCTGGCATTTGCCATCATTTAATTTTAATATTGTCTTCTCAGAGAAACCTTAATTTAGGGTGTATTTTTCTCCCATAGAAGCATCATATCCTGAATCTGGGAGTCACCTACATAAAGCTCCATTTGTCAGCAGCATTCTGCAGTGAGACTGCCAAGATTTGGTCTCTTCTTTGTTGCATTCTCTATCAATATTCTCTAACATGATTAACTAGCATCTTAATCTGGCAATATGGTATTGAACTCCAACATGTCTTGATTTGATATTTGTAATAGTATTTTCCTAGCACATTACGTATAAGCAGCAATTCATTTGAACTAAGTCTGTAAAACAGGGCTAAACAACAGGGTAGAGATTGCTTTCAGACTTTATGTTGAGCTGCAATATATTACTCTTGATTTACGTAACTCCATAATGCGTTTGGAGCTTTTTGTGTCAGACCTATAACCACGTGATCCATCAGACTGTATCACCCAGATACCTATAAAACATGTACAGAGAAATAAAGACATGAGATTGGGGTTGGCACAGTACCAGCCTGTTATTAGAAAACACATGGCATGACCTTATTGAAAAGGCAGAGCACTAAAAACCTTCAGTGTGATTTACTCTTTTTTTTTTCCCCCAAACTGGCACCATCAGTCTTTCTAAAGCAAATCCTTGTCTGTCCGTTATTTGATACTTCTTATTTTCTGCTTCATCAAAGCAATAAAGAGTGAATTAATCTTCTGATAACATTTCTAAGAATGTCATAGATTGTTCTTATGAATCTGCCTTCAGGGACTGATTGAAGGACATATGAAAAAAAAAACAAACCAGAAACACCGAACCCCAAAACAACTAAGGAATCTGTGTTGCAATTTTATACTGGCCAGTATTCTGATATAAACTTACACAGTGGAATTTTATCAACAAATTAAGACTGCTTCCTACATCAGGGCTCAGCATATTTGACACATTCTATACCCACCGTTTTTGATGGTTATACTGTTTGCTTCCCTATCATTAGCTATATATTTTTTAAAAGTCTCAGCTTCAAGTTTTCCCACAGATTGATTTATTAGGCCACTTATTTTGTCTTTCCTTCTGTTACCCGCAAATTTATTGCCACAAAGGTAGCTCCTTCCTGGGAGAGTGGCTTTGGAGGCCTAGAAGTGTTACCATATCACCACACTGTGTAGGGAGTAGGAGCCCCATTGAGTCAGAAGCCCATAAGAGGTATCTCTTATGGAGGAAGACCAATATGACAAAATGAAGGCCTGTGATGTACTTCTCTGCTTGTTCAAAGAACAGTTGGGAGTGCTGTCAAAGGCTGTTCAAGGATATCCACATCTCCAGATTGGCCAAACTACCATGTCTTAAGTAATTGATCCTATATCCATCAAAGAGGTTTGTTTCAGTACTTTGAAGGAATATTACATCTCAGGAGACTAACAGGTTTCTTTGCATCCTCATCATATCTCCTCTACAGCTAAAATTTCTGCAAATTTGTGCCCACTCTGCATGGAATTTCCCATGCAGAATGAAGTGAGTAGAATTTAGTGAGCTGTCCTTAAAAACTTCATTGAGATACCTGGCAGAGAAATAGAAAGGGCCCTGTCTTGCAGATCCCTGATGCTCCCTCTAGCAAAACTTTAAAGCAAATTCATCTATTAATTTTCCAAAATAAATTTATTTATTCACATGCCTGGAATTAATTAAGTGCTTAAAAAATTCAGCAAGGTTGGGTGCTTGGAGAATAGGGTTTTGAACTTTTTTTGCCAAGCAAAGCCCAAAGTGGGCACTTTTCTCCCATGAATTTGCAATGTTTTCATATTAGAAATACAAAAATATTTGGGCTTGCATTTCTAATTATTGCATGAATTTGGCATGAACTGCACTCAGAAAATCTGATACAATTGTTATTCATTATTCTAGGAATCCTAAATGCTGATGTAATGTAGCAATGTACAGGTTTTTTCATGGGGAGGGGATGTGAAAAGGGAAGAGGGCTTAACCTTGCAATATTTAAAACCAAGGCTGACTTCTAGTTCTATAGGGAATTTAAAGGATGTCTTTGCTAAAAGCAGATGCGTACATACATATGTGTTTACACATATGTTCACACACAGCCAAGCTTGCTACAGGACCTAAAGGAATAGGACTGAGTTTGGATAAGAGTCACCCTATAATTAATGGGGAACTGGTCACTCAGGCAGGAGTGTCAAAGGCACTGACTGTGGTCCAAACCACATGGCTGTGTTCGGTTGGCTGTGGAAACTGAAAAGATTAACTATATTAGTCAAAAGGGTTCTCAGGTCAAGACAGATTCACCTGATGTAAATCCTAAAAGGAGAGGACATCCTTTCCAGTTCAGTTACTGAGGAATGTTTTATAGATGTTTTGTCATAGGATCACAGAGCGGTTCAGGTTGGAAGGGACATATAGATCGTCTCGTTACAACTCCCCTGCCGTGGGCAGGGACAACTTCCACTAGACCAGGGTGCTCAACGACCCACCCAACCTCACCTTGAACACTTCAACTGCTATTTCTCTGGTCAACCTGTGCCAGTGCCTCACCACCCTTACAGTGAAGAATTTCTTCCTACTATAAAATGAAAAACCTACGGTCTTTCTGTTTGAAGTCATTATCCCTAATCATATCACTCCATGCCCTCGTAAAAAGCCCCTCTCCAGCTATTTTTTAGGACCCCTTCAGGTACCGAAGATGAAATATGGTGTCCCCAGAGCCTTCTCCCAACTCTCTCAGCCTGTCCACATAGGAGAAGTGGTCTAGTCCTGATCATCTTCATGGCCTCCCCTGTGTCCTTCTCATGCCAGGGACCTCAGAGCTGGATGCAGTGCTCCAGGTGGGATCTCACCAGAGCAAAGGAGAGGGGTAGGTTCACCTTCCTAGTGGTCAGACTGCTTTGGATGCAGTCCAGACTACAGCTGGCTTTCTGGTCTGCAAACACACATCATTGGATGCCAATTCTATTCCTTAAAAAGCAATTTTCTCTCTGCTCCCATGTATCCTTCATTGAACTGACTACATCTTATAAAACTATTCTCGATTTTGACTTGAATTTACACCTCAGCTATGACTGGCAACAAAATCTCAGCTGGGAAATCTCAGTCTGGACAAAATAGCTCTCTGGATTTACCTAGCTCCTTGGAAAAGTTTTAAAGTTGGTGCATATGTGTCCATCACTGCACCAGTGTAACCAATGTTGATGTGAACTGAAAGAAGTGAATTAGCAAGAGAACACTTTTATGTTTTTGTGAGGCCAGAGTTAAATATGTGCCCATTCCAAGAAAGCAAATATTAGATCCCAGTATTATGTTCTGAGAGTACTTTAAAAGCTTACATCAGCTTATTTCAGTTATTTCACCCCCAAAAAATCACTCTGACAGTCTGCAGTTTGTACTGTATAGACACACATAAAACTTCTTGCAAATGCTATCAAATACTGCAGCTTCTAAACAGTCAATGGTAACATTAATATTTGTATTTATCTCTGCTGTTCATAATGCATTCCTTCTTTGGAGGTACTTGAGACTGCCTTCCAAACATCCCAGAAGCCAGATTTACAAGCACAGCTACAAAAGATGCACCTGCAAAATCAGTCTTTGCTGAGCTCTATGGCAATTCAGTTTTTACCAGCCTGGAGTGAGAAAGACAGCACTGATTAGATACACAGACATGGATTTTGGAAGTCAAGGAGCCTTTATATTCAACATCTTTTAGTCTTTATGCAATACATGCTGAACAAACAAGTACTGAGTTCACTGGAGGGGAAGAATATGGTAACAGACTTCTGGAAATGTTCTGTCAAATGCTGTATAAACTAAGGATTTTAGACTAAAGCCAAAAAGAGATGCCAATGGAAGAAACTCAGAAGGAGCAGGTGCAAGTCAGGAGTGACAGAAAAAATAAAGTTACTACTTATACAACTAGAACTAACCAAACAACAAGATAACCCAAACTAAAAAAAACCCAAACAACTATGGCCAACGCCTTGACCAAGTATGCCTATAAACAGGTGGATATATTAAGTATATGCTCTTGCTGTATTTTATAGAAGGAACCTTATAGTAGAGACGACAAAAGGTGGTATTTTCCCATTTGATGTTCACATTCCGCCTTCCTCCTGGAGATGCAATAGACCCTCCCTTCCCATCGATTCCTTCAGTTTCGTATTTAAAGGCCCCCTGCTAGAAATTTGCCTTTTTTTTTTTTTTTTTTGGCATCATAACACATCCAGGAATTTAAATTTTCAGACTATTGTGCCAATTAGAATCATTTACACTAATCAGTAATTTCTGTAAAGTTCTTATAAAACCTTGGAATACTTTGCTTTTCTAACTAGTCTCTTGAAATTTTCTGTTTCCAGCTCATGTCTGATGGTCTACAGATTCTGCTTCCCATTCCCAATGTCTGCCCTGGCATTTCGTACACCATTTTCTGATGTGGTCACAGCTGCCCAGCACCTACCACAGACTGGGGTGACTGCGCTACTGACCAAAAGAGCCAGAGGGAGATCTGGGCCACAACTTGACTGTGCACAAACTTGCCACCAGATTTCAGCCAAACTGCAATTCTGTTCCTCAGCACTGTATCAGCAGTGCCATCTGGAAAATGAAAGCAAAACAAGAAAAAAAATTGTTCTTTTTCTGCATTTCTTAAAGGAGCTCAGATATGTAACAAGAATGTATTTTTTCCTCCTATCCTAAAGAAGTTAAGAATACCAGTATCACTTAGGATTTTCCAGATGTAAGTTATGGTTTATGCCTTAATATTGTATGTTTTGGAGTTGCTGGACATAGTTAGGTGTGTCTTTTTCCTCTGTTCAGTCTGGTAGTCATGCAGGAAACTCCTCTAGGTAGCAAAACAGGTAGCTCCAAAAGACAATTATCTCCTTCTATGGAAAGTATCTGATAGTGACTATAGAGGGAGCCTATCTACTACCTAAGCCTGAGTGCCTCACTTTTGTGTAGATCTTAGGTGAGAACATGAAGCCACTTATAGTTCCTAAACACAGTTAGATGCACAACTTGAATAGTAGGTCTTGAAAATGGAGAACACCTCATATATGGTGATTTTCAGCAAAATAAAATGACACAGATAAAGGAGAACGTAAGAATTCATGGTCAATGATGCTTTAGGTGAAGTGGTGTCTAACCAATCTGTCATAAAGCTGTTGTTAATAGTCAGTAGTAACTTAAAGTCAGTAGTAACTCAGAGTAAACTGAAAACTGTAGATCAAGACACACCCTGATATTCAGAGAGAGGTTCACACCCCACAAGATTGTTCCTTTCAAAAAAAGGATTTGGGCTACATTCATAGCAAGTAATGGACATCAGCAGTAGACAGATATCAAAGTTTCTCTGAGTGAAGAAGGAACTTATATGAGGAACAGGATCTGGATTTTAAGCCTGACACCAAACAACTGCATAAATTGACCTTCTAAACCTGTAGTGACTAATGTATCATGATTTATGATCATCCCATGGAGGATTAGGATTAATCAATTATGCTGATAATAAAGGTCTTGGATTATAACTTGCCAAAACATAGTTTGGGGTCTGGGTGATCCTGTCATGATCCAAAACACAGGTCAAGCAAAATTCTCGCTTGCATCACAGCAACTAATTTACAGCAGAACACATGCTTTCTGAAGACTACTGGGACAGCTCAGCCACTATAGGTTCTTCAGACTAAAAGGAGATTCAAGGGATGCATAAAATCTCCTAGAGATTCTGTACAAGATTCTTTGTCAAGTAGCTGCATCCCAACCACTGCAAGTCTGCAGCCCGTTACCATTTCCACCTGTACTGCCATGGTTATGCTCCTGAGGTACTCAGTCCTACTGAGGAGGTCTCTGTCTTGGTAAAAAGCTTGGCTCAGAAAGGCTTGCAGTGCAAAATGGTTTTAGTGTGTCACTGTCTCTTAAAATCAAGAAAAGAGCAGCCAATTTCTCAATAACTGGCAGAAAGGTTAAGATAGAAGAGAATTAAGTCCCTGACCCCTTGCAATTTCCAGTTCAACATTCCCCAGAGATCATCTGTGAAATGTTGCCACCTTGCTACACTGAACATATTTGTGGTCGCACAAGGATACCCATATTTCTGCAGCACAGTTGGTAAACTCCATGGCTGAAACACAGATTATTTTCTAATATAAATAAAACAATATTCCAGGATTCCCTCCAGAGACATTAAGATTTCCTCTGCTCAGTTAGTTTTGGCTTTGGACAATTACAGTAAAAATACATGTTAACTATGGCTCTCCTACTTTCTCAAGCATGGGAATTCTGTGGAGTACAAATGGTAATGGGGAAAAATGTTATTTAAAATTCTTCATATATCTACATACATATGACATTCAAAGTAACTTTTAATATATTTTATATTACAATAATATATATTACATATACTATAAAATAAATATATTAAATACTGTCTGTCTATCTATTGAGATATATATTAATAAATTTTACAATAAACCAAAGACACAGCCACTTGAAATCTTTCTCATCACAATGTCCCTGGTACTCAAAAGTCCCCTGCATGCCTGTTCCATGCCTGAGACAACAGCTCCACCAGAAATTCCTCAGTTGTGCCATGGCTAGATCAACGGGCTACATCTGTAATGGCAATTAAAAGTTACATGCTCTAAGCTGAGACCAGCTAACATGTAATGACACAAATAAGTTTGCTGTCAAACTCATTGCCACCAAACCACCACTGGAGTTAGCTTGCTCTTGTACAAACTGCCAAGCCACTCAGAGTTTGGGAGCCATAACACAAGTAAGGGTCATACCTGGGGCCATTCTAACCATTTAACAATATAGAAGATCAGGGTCCAGTGCTCAGCACTGTTTAATCTTCTACAAAAAACAACAGCTGGAACACCTCACAGAACTGTCAAATCTATACCTGACATTCTATTCATTGAACTTCTGTAGCAATATCAGCTCTTCATTATCATTACTCCAGTTTGATTGTCAAATTAAAATCTGATTTTCTGGTGCATTCCTTGGCCTGAGCCCCACTAAAATAGCTCTGTGATTTCAACCCAGGTGAAGTGAGTGCCCAGAGCAAAGCAGGAACTCCTGGACTCCAACCCTATTCACAAATGTAGGCTTCCAGTTTCTGTAATGGAGACTTGGTTCTTTCTTTGGTGCCCAGACCAAACCAGAACCCACCACCAACACACCCTGGCTAAGGTACACATCCCGAGGCTTCTTTTGTACCATTCCTTTTTCCTTTCTGGCAGTCAGATGCAGAGAACTTCTAACAACAGTTTTAGAGCTGGAAAATGGCTGAAGAAAAAGAACCCAAAGTGTTGAACTATGAATAAGATCCAGTCCAGGTCTCATAAATGATGCTGGCAGATGTTGGTCTTGCTTCTGTCCCACTACAAGGGAGACCAGAAGTTCCATTCCTAAAAGCCCTCCAATTCTTTTAATGTCAGTTCCTCTGCAAGCAGAAGAACTGCTACAGGCATGCAGACAGCCAAATCTGAGAGTCTTTCACTGACCGGACTTTCTTTGGAGGGGCATGACACTGAGAAGTGGGATCTGAACAGCAGTGAGATCATGCAGTCAGGCTTCTGATCTTGGGCAATGTGCGTAGCCTGATGCAGCTACCCAACTGCACACATGACATGCAGAGCCTGGCTCAGACACAAAAGACCTGAAAATGGGCTCTTTGTCCTGGAGCAACAGCCGCACAACCCTAATTCAAATCCACCCAGGTGAGTGAAGAAGCCACTACTGCAAAGAAGTTATGTAGTGCTTGAAAGGGGGTGCAGATTGATTGGGGTTTTTCCCATTAGAAGTGGGCAATGTATTATGCTGCCATGCAGCAGATGATCTTTATAGAAAAGACTTCAGAGATCTGTGGTAACAGATATCCCAAGATACCAGACTATGAGCACTACAACACAAAATTGTGCTGCCTGTTGGCAGTGAGCAGTGAGTACTTGAATCTGTTTTCAAGAAGCAAACCAGAGATGAAATCAGCTGCAGGCTCCGGAGAACTGCAAGTAAGAAAAAGCTTCCCAAATACAGTTCATGAGTAGTTAAGTACCCAGAAGTCAAGAGCAATCCATTCACCACTAAGAAATGCATCCCAGGAACACTAACTTCCTGAGAAAATTAAATACTGTGAATATTTTTGGCACATACTAGAAAGCTAAATATATTTCCTTAACTGCAACAATTATTTAACACAGTAGGTTATACAAACAGATAAAAATTTCATAACTTGTATCTTTGCTTTCAGAAATGTTCCAGTATAATGTGGGACTTCCTTGCCAATGCACAGGATTTTAAGGAAACTGCATTGCTTTTAACCACTTCAGCAACCTGACAATGCTGTGCCATATGTACAGGAAAGACAACATTTCCTGTTAAGGCCATTTAAGTGCAATTTATTTCTGTACAATGCTGAACATTGTAGGAATAGAGGAGTGCAAATGCAATACTAGCAGTGCAGAGACATTACTTGCTACACTAAACTATATTTGACTACAGACAAAAATCCTCCTGAAGTCAGAATCAATCCTGTAAACATCAGCAGAAGTCTAATGCAGCTGGAGCCATTTCTTTGCATTTAAAAGAGAACTAATTAAAGAAATATAAAAAATCAGATGAGACCTTACATGTACTAATAATGCTTGATTCACTCCTGATACGTTTCTTCCAAATTGTATGTCAACCTGAGCGGGAAAAATCCCAGAAATACTACGTCAAGACACATTCAAGCTCTAAACCTCTCTGGATCTCTTTGATTTTTCCATCATTAATGAAGATCTACTTAAGGAATGAATGCTTCCTTTACGTTGTAAACACTTGCAGTGTAACCAACGCTGGTGACATCGCGTTGCACCAAGGTCTCAGCACTGGTAAACTCAAGGGTTAGCATGGTGCACTGCTTTTACTTCAGTTAGTGAGCTGTACCCTTGGGCATTCAACCTTCAAATGCTGTCTGCATTTACCTGCTTGATTGTGCTCTCCAGAACAGATAAATGTTTGTCCCAATCCAGAGATCTAAGCTGTGACCCGAATGAAGAAAAGTACTGAGGTAGAAACCCTAGCAGTTTATACCTGAACGTGAGAGAAAGCCCCCAAAAACTGCAATTTTACAGCATTTGATCCAACTTTAGTATGCAGTGTACAACTTTCCAAACCTCTGACACTCCTCTGTCCTTCAGGAAGAAGCAACAATGATGGTAATGATGGAATCTTTAGCAACCAGAAAAGAGGGTTTGTACGTGAAGGGCTGCAAATCACGTTTACATTCTGAGAGGATACATAAGGAATGCACCCAAAATGCTGTATATTTATGGCACTCTAGAGATTTTGATGGCAGTCAAGGTTTTCCCCGTTTTCTATTCCCTCTTTCACTTTTGGCAAAGAGTAGTAACTCTACTGCCAAAACAAGTCTCAACTCATAACCTATCATATTGAGAAAAAAAAGGAGTAGCACAGTTGACAATAGCTTTTCTCCAATTCAGATATTCTGCTTTAGTTTCTGAAGAGCCAGGAAAGATGGTGATTTGGACTGGTGAGATCCCTTTTCTTCCCATGGAGATACTGACATCGATTTTAACACCTTACTGATTTATTCCTGAGGACATGAACCAATGAGAATTGCAGCGTCTGAGTACCAAAAAAAAAAAAAAAACCAACCCCAAACAAAAAAAAACCAAAAAAAACCTCACAAAACAACCAAAGAAAACAAAAACCATGAAACAAAAAAACCTTTACCCTTAACAAACTATTTTGATGACACACGTTCAGTTCATTGTGTACTTTCACATGTTTTAGAAAGAAAAATTTAAAAATTACAAGAGCTCATGAGTCAGAGGAAGAGACAAAGTAATAGTTGTCATAGGAAACCCACAGTGCTTCCTCTTTGCTGTTTCACTACTTTAAATCATTTTATGGCTCTCTTCCATACTAGGATTGTACTTTTGGAAGTTCATTCTATTCCTAATTCCATCTTCAAATGCAGCTGGCTAATGTTGTGTGGATGTTCAGCTGTCTCCTCTGGGAGGGACTCCTCTCTCTAACCAAGTCATGTGAAAATTTGAAAGCATGACAGAAGACCGAAAGCATGAAACAAAATACCTATTTTGTTACCATGATGGCTATGTGATGTTGTTTGTGACTACAACAACAAAGATGCAATTAGAGTATTAAGTGTGGATGCTCGCATTTCAACCTGTAAATAAATGCAAACAAATAACAGGGAGAATGTGCCTTGATTTAAGAAATGGGACTCTACAAGAAAAAATGGATTATCAGAGACTTTCACTGACTTTCAAAGGATCATGTTGCACAGGGCATGCCTGATGATAAGGCCAATGTGCTACAAGGCACAGAGGTTTCTAAGCTGCCTTGTAAAGAAAAAGCTCACTGCTATCAGGCAACACAAGTGAACAATGAAGAAAGAATAAAAAAAAAAAAAAAAAAGGGTAATGCATATTTGGACCTTTTAAATATTTGCATTTTAGTTACTGATAATTCTTTGAGGCTCATGTTGACAAACAATGTTTCAAAGCAAGTGATGTTTGCAAATTGACATTCCAGTCTCCTTTTATAATCACTGGCTAACCCTCCCTAACCAGATTTTTAAGTTGGAAAAACTAAATTAATTCAAAATTTAAAATTCAAAAATTCATGTAAATAGGATAATATTTGCCTCTGCTGTGCTGTTCTGCTTTTCCATTTGTTCATCTCCCCATCACAAATTTTTAGGCAGTAAACTGTCTCTGTCTGCCTCCTGCTCTGCTTGCTCAGGGCATAGCACAATCTAAATTAACAATATATAAGAGTTTGCTTTTCAACATTTCAGACTGTATTTGACCTGTATTTCACCAGGCTGTGCTTTTTATCAGAAAAACCCTTGTGAAAGCGAACAAGCAACACCAAGTTATGTTGTAATGAACAGCATCAGAAAATAACCATTTAATTCAGGCAGACAGAGTCATTGCTCCTCTGTTCAAATGCCAAAAAACGGTGGACATCTAAACCAAAAATGTTTAAAAATGTTTTGTATTTGAGCCTATCTACAAATTAAAATAAATTGGGATACATAACCAAGTTTGGCTTCTGTTAATCTACTACAGTCTGCTTGTGTGGGAAAGAAAGAGACAGTAAGTGGGAACAAGGTCAGTTGGGTTTTACAATCTATCCTCATGCTTCACTTGCATCCATTTCCAGAAATGCCTACATCCTTCTGGCTGTTGTAAATGCCTTACCAGTCCCTCAGGTCCCTCACGTGCTCCTCAGGTCTGTTTAAATACCAACACTGGAGCTGCAATCAATGAGATGGAAGACCAAAAATCAATACAAGCAGTGCTTCAAGATCACAATCAAAAATCAAAATGATGTAAAGCTAATTAAGATTTGACATTTACAGAGCAGAACTATGACCTTTTGATGGCAGGCTTTGGAACTCATCACATATGATTTTTCTCCACTGAAAAAAAATATTGACTATACCCATTGACAACTAAATTATGTAACAGTAATCAAAAATATTATGCTTTATAACAGGTACTTTTTGTTTTTCCCAAGAGTGGAAAGAATTGAAGATCTTAAAAACTTATTTCGTCAACGCAGCTAATAGAAATGGTCAAACTAATGATGTATACTGTGTTGCTGTAACAGATGGAATTGTTGGGCAGGAAGTCTTTCATCAACAGAGTAAACTGATAAGCCTTTTTTAATTTAAGAAAAAAACCCAGTCAAGTCTAGTATGATTCACAACAGCAACAAAATACTTCAGATTTGTTTTCAGTTCTATCAGAAAACAGCTGAACTTATTGTTCAATTAATCTGTGATGTTGGAAGTCCTAAAAATCCATCTTCTCAAATATCCAGCTACTAGCTGTCTATTGTAAAGAGTACACAGAGTCACAGAATCACAGAAACACAGAATACCCTGAGCTGGAAAGGACCCACAAGGATCATCAGCGTCCAGCTCCTCACCCTGCACAGAACCATCCCCAAGAGTCACATCAGGAAGCTGCCTGAGAGCATTGTCCAAACACTTCCTTAACTGTTAGGCTTGGAGCTGTGACTACTTTCCTGGGGAGCCTGCTCCAATCCCCAACCACCCTCTGGTGAAGAACCTTTTCCTGATATCCAGCCTAAACCTACCCTGACACAACTTCAGGCCATTCCCTTGGGTCCTGTCACTGTCACCACAAGAAGAGATCAGTGCCTGCCCCTTTGCTTCCCCTCATCAGGATGTTGTAGACTGTGGTGAGTTCTCCCCTCAGTCTCCTCTCCTCCAGGCTGAACAGAACAAGTGATCTCAGTCACTCCTCAACAGCTTCCTCTACAGACTCTTGACCACACTTTTGGCCCTCCTTTGGATGTTCTCTAACAGTTTAATAGTTTAAAATAGGTTTTTTATTGTTGCACCCAAAACTGCCCCCAGCACTCAAGGTGAGGCTGCCCCAGCACAGAGCAGAGCAGGACAATCCCCTCCCTTACTGGGCTGGAGATAATGTCCTTGATGCTCCCAGGACAGGGCTGGCCCTCCTGACTGCCAGGGCACTGCTGACTCGTGTTCAACTTGCCATTGACCCAGGTCTCTTTCTGCAGTGGTGCTCTCCAGCCTCTCATTCCCCAGTCTGTCAGTACATCCAGGGTTGCCCCATCCCAGGTGCTGAATCCAGCACTTCCCATTGTTGAATTTCATATGGTTGGTGATTTCCCATCTCTCTAATTTGTGAACATGTCTCTGCAGGGCCTTGCTGCCTTTGAGGGAGCCAACAGCTCCTCCCACTTTTGTACTTTCTGTGAACTTGCTCAGTGTCCCTTCCACTCCTGTGTCCAAGTCATTTATGAAGATGTTAAAGAGCACAGGACAGAGGATGGAGCCCTGTGGAACCCCACAGACAGATGGCCAGTCTGATGTCACCCCATTCAGTACAACTCTTTGTAGCCTACTCATGAGCCAGTTGCTCACCTACTGCATGATGTGTTTATCCAGCTGGAGTCTAGACATTTTGTCTGAAAGGACTCTGTGAGAGATAGTATCAAGAGTTTTGCTAAAGTCCAAAAAGATTTCATCAGCTGGTTTCCCTTGATCAACTGGGTGGGTTACCTTGTCATGAAAGGAAATCAGGTTTGATAAGCAGGACTTTCCCCACATGAAGCCTTGCTAGCTGTGACCCATTACTGTGCTGTCCTTCAGGTGTTTTCCAATCCCTTCCAGAATAATCTTCTCCGTAACTGCAGCCTTGCAGCCTAAGATAGAGAAGTGAGCATTCCTGAAAACAGAAACCTATCCATCTGAAAAGGACACTGAACAAAAAAGCAAGGTTTAATAGCAGCAGATCCAGCCATAGAATAACTTCCTGTGCACAAAAAAGTGAAGAAGTAAAGTAAAATTGCCTTCACCTCAGCTCCCCAGCCTTGATACAGAGACAACAAAAACCACTTACTTACATGCAGCCCTCCTAATTCTCAAGGTTAAAGGTCCCAGAAGAGGCCTTCCAAGGCCTTCTTACTAACACGGCTTTCATCCTGGTTCCTAGCTCTTAACTGCAAATGCATGAAGAACTGCTAAGTTACATATGCAGAGCTGCTACCAAGGCTGGGTGTTATAACAGCCTTCTGTAGTGAACATTTATGTTTGAAATAGGACCCATGTTCATCAAGAAGATGGCATAAAAAAATGGAACACCTATAATAATTCACTATTTTGCATCTTCAAAGCATTGTATACATAAAAAAGTTCACTCAGTCTAATTGATGCTGCTCTGCTTTTTTTTTCAATAGAGAAAGTAGAAAATATCATGATTTATATTGTGATTTAGGATATGTATATAAGTCGCACTGCCCTGAATATGCAGCATTTAAATTAATTCTCCATTAATTGCATATGGTAGGAAATACAGATTTTCAAGCTGGATTAATAAAAAATAAATTAATTAAATTAAAATAAACCCAGAAACTTTAGGAAGTTTCTGCTGTCATATTTCATGTATAATTTGGCTGCCTGTTCTGGCAGAGGAGGAAGCTTCGAATGAGGTCCTTGTACTGTGGCAGTGAGGCTATGGTTTGTCTTTGCTTTGGACAGGGTGAGGACAGGGTGAGCCCTGCCCTAAAATAATCTCCAAGACAAACAAACCATCAAAACATAAACAAACAAACAAACTCTGCCCAGACAGTGGGCACATGGAATTCATATCCATGACAGTATATTAAAGTCAGTGGAATGCCAGCAAAGTCCCTGAAATAAATGGGAAAAACAGAGTTAGTGACAGCAGCCAAACCAAAGCTGATTGACCACACTTTTCTGCACCAACTGCAATAACAGTGCAAGATTTCCTTCCAGCCCATGGTAACAGAGCTAGAAAAGAAAATGATTTTTCTTCAAACAATGAACAGCTGCAGAGATTCACAATGCAAATATACTTTCAAGAACAGTTGTAATATGAAAGACAACCTCTTCCCTCTCTTTAGTACCCTTTCTCAGAGCCATTTTACTGCATGTACCCATGGGCATTCAGACCCATACTCAAAGAACACTGAGCAAGCAGGATGCAGGAAAGCCAGTGTGCATGTTTGAGACCTGCTTTGTACTTGCTACAGACCCTACTGTGGGAGAGGATCATGCCAAGCTCAGGGTCTCTAGGTTGCTACATGGCTTTATTTCCCGGGAAGCTCCTGCCAGACTCATGTTTTAAATCAGCTTCTTACAACATTCATCATTGCCATGTTTCTTCCCTAAAAAGCTCAGGACTGTAGCTGACACAGGAGCAGGCCTCTGAGCAGAAGATGTATTTCCACCTTCCAGTCTTCTGCCACTTCTCCCTTCACCTTGTAACAAGCAGAATAACCCAGCTGAAAAGTCATCCTGCCCTCAAAGCAATTCACTGTTGATATAGAAAATACCCCAGTCAGCTTCAGCCAGGACACAAATCTGCCCTTTGAAAATGGAGCCTCTTATTTTAGGAAATAGGAAGCTTCATATGTCACCTCTGCATTAGACACTGCTTTATGGGATAGCAAAATACACCAACAACAAAATACACCAATAACAAAAGGAAAACAAAGGATGATGTGGGCTCATGACTAAATGGAGAGGGGACCCTGGTAACAGAGGACAGAGAGAAGGCAGAGTTATTGCATGACTTCTTTGCATCGGTGTTCACTGTTAAGATCAGGCCTCAGTGATTTCCAACCCAGGAGACCAGGGTAAAGGAATGTTAGAAGGAAGACTTTCACTGGCCAAGGACTGGGTCAGAGAACACATAAAAAAAGTTGGCATCTGCAAGTCCATGGGCCCTGACAGGATGCATCCACAAGTGCAGAGGCAACTGGCAGACATCATAGCCAGAAGACTCATTATCATCTTTGAAAGGTCATGGAGATCAGGAGAGGAATCTTAGGACTGGAAGAAAACCTGGTCTTCAAAGTGGCAAGAAGGATGACACAGGGAACTACCAGTCAGTCAGCCTCACTTCAATCCCTGGAAAGGTGATAGAGCACCTCATTCTGGATACGATCTCTATCCACATGGAAGACAAGAAGCTGATCAGGAGTAGTCAGCATGGATTCATTAAAGGTAAGTCATGTTTGACCTGCCTGATTGCCTTCTACCATGAAACAACTACCTGGATGGATGAGGGGAGAGCAGTGGATATTGTCTACCTCAACTTCAACAAGGCTTTTGGCATTGTCTCTCACAACATCCTTGTAGGCAACCTCAGGAAGTGTGGACTGGATGAGTGGACAGTGACATGGATTGAGAACTGGCTGAGTGTCAGACTCCAGAGAGGTGTAATCTTTGGAGTGGCACAGGGTCTAGTTAAAGCCCTGTCAATATTGATGTCACCCAGGGTTCAATACTGGGCCCAGTCTTGTTTAACGTGTTCATCAATGGCTCGGAGGAAGGGGCAGATGTTCACTGATGATACAAAGTTGGGAGGAGGGGTCAATACCCCAGAGATCTCTGCAGCCCTTCAGAGGGACCTCAACAGGCTGGAGAGATGGACAGAGATGAACCCGCTGAAATTCAACAAGGGAAAATGCAGGATTCTGAACCTGGAGAAGAATAACTCCAGGCATCATATAGACTGGGAGTCAATCTCCTGGGAAGCGGCTCAGTGGAGAAGGACCTGGGGGTCTCGGTGGACAAAAAACTGTCCATGAGTCAATTCTACCACGATGGTTTTGTTAGCTAATCCTTTCAGGAATGTTTATACTGTGTGGATGGGTTTCTCTTCCCCTCCAGAGACATATGTGATGTACAGCAAGATTTTCCTGGATTTGTCAGAGGACAGAGCTAATAGTCAGCAGTCCAGGAGTTTTCATGCAATGAAGAAACTTGCCCAACCTCAAGGAGAATTTTTCAGTGCAATTAATTTATAGTGTTTTGGTTTTGTTCAGGTGACATGGAACAAATACATAAAGACCATAAACCTATTTCACCTTCTGGCAGTGCAGTCAACAAAGCAAACAGATAACTGATACTTGTCACTCTTGTTTTCTTTTGGAAACATTTTTCTGTGGAAGAACTCCTTAAAATCATCTTCACATGCAGAGTCAAAACACATCTGCAGTCCCACAGATAGTTCCTCACATTCCCAGCTTGCTCCATAACCAGCTGCAATCCAGATGCCATGTGACAGCATCAGTGTAAATTTGAGTCCAGACTATAAATTCTGCCTTCCCAAGAGCAGACATGCCGCTGTCTGCACCATGCATGAGTGTCCTTGATGTCTCAGGACTAGCTCACCAGTAAGCCAAGGACACTGAGGGATCCAGCGAGTGTCAGCACAGCCAGACTTGCCAGGGGAGGGAGCTAACATTACGGACAGGGTTATCATCTGGCAAGCAGCGCAGTGACACCCCAAATTCAGACATTCCCTGGACACAGGTGTCCCTGAGTGCACAGCTTGACCACTGTTGCTAGCCCAGGATGTGGTGTGTACACCAGGTGAGGTGGCAGAGGAGATACTGATGCTGTACTAACAGCTCTGAGGTCTGTTTGAGCCCAGCACACTTCAGCCTCCTACTTTCTCTTAGACCTCCTTGAGTAGCATGGCTGGATCATGTCTAGGCTTACAGTTCTTACATTCTTTAGTCAAAGTGGTTTATTTAAGTTACAAAGCCCAGACCTTCCATAATTATCCTTAAGAGTGCCAATCTTGTATATATTAAGTCCAATAATATTAATGGCATCACAGACTGAGCTTGAGCATATTTGAACACTTGGTTATTTGGAATACTTGGTCTCTCACTGCTCTGTATCTCACAGATACCTGGGAATCATGGTAGTGATATAATCTTGTTCACTTCCATGGTGCAACAAGCTTAACTTCAATGGTTAATTTATTTAACCTTCACAATCAGTATACTTTTTTTCTGTTACTAGTCAGAGACAGAATTGACACAACTGGCTCTCTGCCTTCCTTTGGCCCACACCTGGTATTTCTCATAGGTCTGTCCATTTCCACCACCATGCATTAGTGCTATTACAGAAAATTCAGAATGCTTCTCAGCTTTGCTAAGGCTGTAATATTTATCTGTGTGCTGTATTAGAAATGCATTTCATTGCCTCCTTAGCAGAGATCAGATAATCTCACTTGTATCAGAAGAGTATAAAATGTTATCAGTCTGGCTATCTAAGACACAGTACTTCTGCTGTCCAATGTTATGTCTAATAAATGTACAGCTGCCTTATACTGAAGCTTGCAGCCATTTAGTTTTTGAGAGCTGTTTAAGACTGACAATAACGAGTTTAGAAAGATGTTTTCAACTGTTCCCCAAAGATGTTCAAACTGCCAAGATCAAATAAAACTCTGCCATAATATAGGCACAATAGATTAAACATGTTTTTTAGGTTTAAATTCTTTTACAGCAGTGATGTTGTAATCTACAAGCCAGAGCTATATGAAGACCATTCACTGAAATATTCCCAACATGAAACCAAAGCAAAATACACAAAAACTCACTGGAGCCTACTGCAATCTCACAGTCCTGAAACAAATACTTCCCTCAGAAGTCAAACCACTATGCAATGGTGGTAGGGTTAGTATACTTTTTAGTTACAGCTGTGCTTCATTGCCTGTATAATTGTAGAACATAAAAAGGAAGGAAGCAGGGGAGGCATTAAAGTCTCTGCATGTTTTTGACGGGATCTTTTTCTGTCCCAAGCGTGGGAGGTGAGAAAACATCAGAACTTTGGGTGTAGTAAAGGCAGCTAGTGACACTCAACTGGATGTGAAAAGTCTTTTATGGGGAGCATGGAAATATGGCCAGGGCAAACTGTTTTATGGGCAGATGGGCAAAAATTTCTTGGAAAAAGTCCATGGCAGCAGAGTCATCCTTTAAAAATAGCACCAGGGGGGTTTAGTTTTCATTTTAGCATTAGCTCCTTCTCCATCCAGTTTGTCATTGCAGCAAAATCTCTGGGAATGCCAGCATCAGTGCACAGAAAGGTAAGCGGAGGTTTTCTGTACTTTTACAAAGCCTGACTGGGAGTTTTCTCCTGGGTTTCTGAATCTTCTGTGAGACCCTAAAGAGAAGAGGGTGCTTTTCTACAGAAGTACAATATCTGCTATATCACAAACATCAATTTATTGGACAGCAAATTAATACCTATGTTTCTCTGTCCACAGCATCACAAAGGGCTTCAAATCTTCTCTGAGAAGCTCCTCTCTCCTACCTTTGTGTGAAGGACATTTTTGGCATTTTTTTGGCATGGGTGCGTTTACTCCTGCTGTTTCTATTTCATATCCCACCCTTATCACAAGTTCAGTAGATTTTGATTATTATTATTTTTTTTATTATTTATTCAAGCAGTTTATAATACTAATCAAGTAGATGTCTGGATAACATAGCTCATAATATAGTGCTTTATTTTTCCCATAGGGAAATTATGTTTATGTTGCCATTATATCTATATGAACATGACCTTATGCATCTCTCAGATCCTCCCTAACAGTACCCAAATCCCTTTACCAATTTCAGCTGAATTTAACAGAAAGTTCAGCACCTGTCATCAGAGACAGAGAGATTTGCTACTACTGCCTCTGCTGATGGGAAGACAAGGTGCTCTCATTCCTTATCCACTCAGTCCTACTGAGCCACTAACCAGGCATGAGCCCCTCAAGCAGCACATGAGGTCCCTGACCCATCAGTCACAGTGCTCTTGGGCCATAAAGATGGAGATGGGAGAGGGTCCTGAGGACATTTGTTTGTGATGAGGATCTGAGGGATTGTGGGGCTCAAAGAAGTAAAGGGCCAGAGCTGTGGGTATTAAAGTTCGGAACTGGGCAAAACTGAGGGCATGCCAATAATGTTGTACAAAGCACACAAGGAGAGATGTGGCTGGGAGAGGAAAACAGGGGTCCTGCAGGAGAGTCTGCATTGCATGGATGACAGATCAGGAATCCATAGGTGCCCTCAATTTCTCTGTGCAGGGAACAACTTGTTATGATCATGCCTGATAGGATATTTGGTGTAAATCTGTTTACACTGGCACCATACCAAGTCTGTGGGTTTGATGGTATTCTCTGAATCCAAGGGTAGGCTGACCTTCTATGTCCCAGTCTTTCCTTTGTACAAATTCAGATGTGCCAACAATAAAGTTTATGGGAAAAGTTGGTCTTTTCAGTGAAAGCAGAGATTCTAGTATAAAGGTTAGAAATTACTTCAAAAGAAACACCTTCTCATACTTTCTTAGAAATCTTGCTTTTTTACAACTAATACTACCTTCTCTTCATTTTTCTGGATATGTAAACAATTTTTTTTAAATTATAGAAACATTGAGGATTTAATCTCAAGTTTTATTTAAAATGTTATGATTTTGTAAACCTAGGTCAAAGGTTTTACTTTAAAATGGTTGCTCTTGTCAATACTAAGAAGCAGTTGCTGGGGAGAGATTCTGTTCTCAGCTCTGCCAGTGATTCCTCATGGGACCAAGACATTTAAATTTCATGCTTTCTCAGTCTAATCCATCTGTAAAATGAATGTAATAGGCAACTCCATGAAGTTGTTGGGAAGCCTCTTTAATGCCTGACAAGCATTTAGATGTCATCCCACAGTTGCTTGTATAAGCAGAGTATGGTAATTTTAAGTGTTTTTTAATTCCTATTTCTTTTTCTCAGCCCAGTCTTGGTTTTGTGTCTTGTTGCTGCAGCCTTGTCACAGAATACTCTGACTTCATCCTGTGGAATCTGTTTTATTTGTGCTAGATAAGGACAAGAAATGGGTTTGTTTTTTATAGCACAGATAGAGTGCTATGAGTTTTCTAGGAATGTATCTCTTCCACAGTTAACTTTTTCTGGCATCGTAACAGATTTTAGTGCTGTAAAATTTGAAGAATCTGGAATCCACATTGTACATGTATACAAATTTCATTTAATCAAATGGAAAATACACTGCATTGACTGTTTTTCTCTTAAAAACTGTTGCTAGTCCAAGTTTCAAAAACAACATGAAAAACCAGTCTTGAGGTAGGTTGAAAGCAGGAGCCTGTACTTCAGAAACCATTTTCTGTGCAACTTCAACTCTGTATTAGCTATTGCAATTGACCCATCTTTATTAAATTAAATTTTAAACAAAAACCAAACCACACAGTATAAGCATAGCTGAACATAGTGTAATTCTGCATTTTGATACCAAGAATAAAAGTAATTTTCCTGTCATATTCAACACAAAAGCTATCCTGGCTAATGCTAAATCTGTGACAACCAGAGAAATCCAAGAAAATATGAAGTTAATGCTGACATTTTCTTCTCAGTGCTTTTCAACACATCATTCTCCTAGGAAATTATTCTTTGATTTCCATGAAAAGATTTCCAGGTGTCAGGGTGAAATGAAACCTAAAACATGCACTGACAACAGCTTTTTACTTCTTTCCATGCAAGTCAGACTACAGGTTACAGCCATGAGCCTTATCAGAGGGAAAGAATCTTTGCCTGTTCAGAGCACAGCTGATATGGATTAGAACAGAAGACTGTGATTTAAAGTATTAATAAAGTGGTGGGAAGCACAGGCCGTTTCCTCCAGATCTGGGATTTCTATTCCCTTTGGGAGCAAGGCTAGTAATATACTTCACATTATTCACTCCTTGCGCAATATGTTGACTTTAATGCATCCTATCTTAAGTCTCAAAAGTTATGTACTAATGTAATAAATTAATACCTATTGTACAGTCACTTTAGATATTATACAACTACTTGTGATTTTATTTGTTCTTTATGGTTTAGTATTGAGGCAAATGGAACAAGAACAAGAGAGATCAATACTGAAAATATCCTTTAGTATCCTTAAGGTACCACCTCCTTCAAGATCAAGACATCAGTGTCTATCTCCAAATTGCCCATATTGTCAGCCAGCATGATTTGCTAACATTTCTAACGTCTCTGGAACTTCCCCAGTAGTACATCTCACACAGAATGTAAGCACCAGCCAAATAACCCATTTTTCCTACCTCAGTTCACTGTATATACTACATATTCTGCCAGAAGTTCTATAATAATAGGGCTTAGGATAACCAGTGTTCTAGAACCATTGTTGCAATGCTAAGTTTAGTTTAGCAAGCTGCAGCTTTCCCTGGGAGCTCAGCAGGGCTGCTTAGGGCAGGGCAGCCATTCTGTCCTCCCGCAGTTGTTTTCAGACGGCTCCACAGTTTTGCTCCGGCCCGCTATCACCTCTACAACACAGTGACGGTGAAGCAGGCGAGAAGGATCCCTCCACAAGGGTTTTAGAAGATCTTTAATCTTACATCTTGTCCCAGCAATCCCCAGAGGCAGAGAGACCTGGTGATGCGGGCACAGGGGTCTTTTCTCAGGGGCTCAGGGGCGGTCCCTGGGCAGGGTTGGGGTACAGGAACCAATAGGGAGAGCCCCAGGGAGTGGCCAGGGCTAAGGGCAGAGGGGAGTGGGGGGAATAATATGGGATAGGAAACGTAATGGGTAAATAGATCACCACAGACCATAATTGCCAGCTAGTTCTTTGTTTTCATTCTATATTTAAATTTCAGGTTTCTTTGGTACAGAGAGGTTATTTTCCGCCTCTGCAGCATGTAACATAATAAGGTCCTACTGACTGACTATGGATTCTAGATCTTGAACCTTAATAACACCAAGCCCTACTCTGACATCCTCTAAGAAATGTCTCAGAACCATGGAACACACAATACAACGCATTCATGCTCACACTCACATTACTTAGAGATGGGTACCTACACGCAAAATTTAAGACTTCAGTCCTCTGTTTACCGTCTAAAAGTATCTCTTTTTGGCTCAGAAAGAAAAGCATTTTGCTGCAACTAACACTGTTCCAGGGCACAAGCCGTATCAACTACCATGCCTGAGTGCAGGAGAGATGCATGTCTGTACTGGCCTGTGTATGCTTAACCTTAAATTTTTCACCAAAATATCTCTTAAGTAAATTCATTTTTGCTGCTTGCCACAAAGCTGTAGAGATCACGATCTGTACTGTGCAGCTCAGTTCCTGCCGCAGGCTTAAACCATGGTTTAAGGTTTCATTAAGTGCTCTCTGCATTTTAAGGAAGAAAGAATCCTATAAGCACAGTTCACCATTCCCAAAATGGCAGACTTCATGCCAGAACCACCTTCTTATTTTTTCTTGGAAGCCTAAAGCTTTACAGTAGACCAAAGCACTCCATAACTGAAGTACAGGGATATAAATGAGCCAAATTCAAGGCCATGTAAGGTACAAATTGGAGCAGAGATCTGACGACCACTTCCAAGAAAATGCTTTAACTACCAGGCTATTGAGCACTTCAAGGAATGTCGTCTCCCCTGTTGAAGAGGTTGTGATACAAAACGAGTGAGAACAGTGCAAATACCTGACTGGGGATGGTTTGCTGAACTGAAAGACCACCAGAGTAAAGCTAAATAATTATGTATTTTTGCATCGATAATTAAATAATCACTGGAGCAAGAGCTTGAATGTAACGCTTCTTTATTTCAGACAGATCTCTGCTGACTGAGCTGTTGGCCAGAAGTGCAAATGCACCACACCTTCCATCCCCTCCTCCTATTACAGCTGCACTTTATGTTATAAAGTCCTGGCCACCCACCTACTTGCAGAAAAGGATTCATGGCTGTCAGTGCTAAGAAACAGAGGCACCCTCCTTCAGAATTAGCTGCCTAAGCCTCTTTGAGAGACAGAATAGGACGAAACGTTTCCCACATCCTCAGGTCCTCTGGTCAATCCCTTGCTTAGTGTCCCAAGAAAGGAGTCCTCTCCTTTCCCTGTGCCAGCCAGACATCCCTAGCTGCCTGCATCAGGACTGCAAATTCTGCCATTCGGGACAATGACTAAAAGACAGGAACATGAACCTGGACCCGGACCCAAACAGGCTGATGTGCCCTCAGAGACTTCCCACCAGTGCAAATTTCTGAACCTATTTTATTTTGGCTATGCATATAAATGAGGAAATTTTGACTGCTTCCAGACATATTTGAGATTCGTGCTGAACAAAGCTAAGTGTGTGAGATTAAATAATATTAACATGTGGCTCCAATGCTCCACTTTGGCTAAGCATTATTAAATCAAAATATTTTATTACCAAATAGACACAGAGATTACAGAATTACTATCCACTCATAATATTATTTTGCAACACTATTATTCAAGCCACCCTTGGTTAATTAAATTCCCATTGGGGAAAAATAATAGGAAATAAAAACCAGACTAATGAATCAAGATAACCTGTTCTTTAACAGTTGTCCTTTTCCTGTGTCAGCCAAAATCTCTGACCTAAGTTATGGACCTGTTATAGATCTTGCAAGCCCTTAATCAAAACCAAAAGGATTTGTGTGACATCAAAATTAAAATCAGACTGAAGATAAGTAATGTCTATGTCGCTGTTGTTTTTCATTGAAAAAATATAACTGATTATCCAGAATTAATTGTAACAGGTGTTCCAAACAGAAAATGTGTTTACTATTGATTTATGCATTTTTTGCCCTGAACCATGAAAAATTCATATTAATAATGCAATATGACATTTGCTATCCATCAATTTTATTGCACATTGTTTCACATGCACTCAGCAGACCAGGCACTGCACAAGCTACAGTCAGTGCCTCTACACACACTTTTAAAGATCAGTTGGGGAGCAGGAGGATACTGTAGGGTCTCTAAATTGCATCCGAACACAGACCCACAGTCAGCCTATGGACTGCCTGCAAGCTGCTCATCTGAGGGTACCCAGCACCCAACTTGCACAGAAGATCTGTCATTTTCCAGAGGGCATTTCCAGTTATACATTCACCTTACAGAGTTTGCTTTCACTTGCTTTCAGTCTGGTCTTGGAATGGCTACAGCTACCCTGTAAAAACTGACCTAGAGCACCTTACAGAAGGATAACCTTAGCTATGAAAACATGATAACATGATGCTTGCTTCTGCAAGGACAAAATGCACACACTCCCGGTGGCATGTTGGTGCAGCAGGGTTTCTGTGCAGACGTCTGCATCTGCCTTTCCCAGAGTGCAGCAGCAGGGCCTATGACAGTTGTGACAGTGAGTAGATCAGACTGCATAACTGACTCAGGAGAGATGAGTAAACCAAAACCCCCAACACCCTGAGAAAAAACCTTCTACTTTTATCCAGCAAAACAAGCAAAAATGTCTTTCACGTGATGCATTTCATTTACAAGAGCAGGGGAACCTACCTTAGAGCAGGTTTCAGTAGCAGTAAATTCATGCACATTACTGAAAGAAATACACCTGGCTGCTGAAATTTTTTTGTCAAAGATACCAGACTGCAGCATTTCAATCTTTTTTATAAAATACTTCTTTTTCCATATGAAAAAAAATTGTTGAATTCTACAAGAATTCATAAATAATTTCCAGACAACTGAAATCCACGAATTTGATAAACAATTACCAGTGATGGTGAAAAGCTACCAGGCACTACACCATAGGACCCTAAAGCTCTTGAGAACCTCCCAAGAGGCATTCAGTTCTATACAGACTCAGGTTCTTACAGTGGCAGCCTGAACCTGACGTGCCCATGGATGAACCCTGTTCCACAGCTCCGAAAGAGATCAGTGACTAAAACATCCAGTTCCCTCTCAGGTAACGTGGCAAATACCCATGTGACCCACCGAAGAAACCAAATAAAGGCTTGTTCGGGCAGTGAGAATCATGCCTAAGGTGTGAAAAGTTGTAACTAAGTTCAACCAACTTTTGTATATTTTTATCATATAGCGGTAAAATGGTGTGATCATATTACTGTGATATTTAATGTTGTTGCTTATTTGGAAGGGTACAAATACTAATTTTCTATAAAAAATACTGTTTTCAAATATGAAGAGATCTAAAATGAGACCTTATCCCTTATTCATGAGAGACAGATGTTATTTTTGGCTTCACAGTTTAATGAATACCATATTATGTTCTTTATAACCTTACACCAGAAATAACATACTTCTAGCACTCATGAACTTCAAGCCATTATCAGTAAAAGCTTCTATTAACATCCAGAACTTCTCTCAGTTCTCACTGCAAATGCCTTAAGCTGTCATCTACAGCCCCTATGATGGCAGGGTTTTTTTACCCTGCAAAAGACATAATCCTTAGCAGTTAGTTGAGATTGAAAACTGCAATATTATTCCTATCGTCTTTACTGTATTGAATTTACACATTTGATGCCTTGCTGTATTTTTGTGTTTGTGTTTTGGTTTATAGCCTTCGAAAAGCAAAAATACGGCATCCTTTTAAAAATGCTGTTACACTTCTGTTTACTTTCACTGATTTGGAGCAATGCCTGCCAGTAAGTATGAGCTGAAACTAATTACCATAAGTACAAAATCTCCAAGCTGAACTGGGATGCTGACAAAAATGCAACCAGAAAACGAATAAAATATTTCTTGGGAAACAGAGATCAGTTTCGGCAGCCAGTGACTACAATGAAAAATAAAACCCTGAATACAAACAGTTATTCTTAGCATTTCATTTTTGTATGGATAACTTTCTTCATAGAGTAAAGGCTGCAGCTAAATCTACTTGGTTTAAGCCAACTACAAAGGATTTTGTGATGCCTGTGTCAGTGTGTACAATAGGATTTTTCCCACTGCATCTAATACAATTGCTTGAAACAAATAAGGCTTTTCTAAGAAAGATCCTTAAAATTTAAAGTTTCAGGCATCTGTCTCAGCTTCATATATGAGAATTCAGCAGTATATCTCCCAAACAGGTAACCATAAAGCCATTCTGAGCTTCCCAGGCCTGAAGTACAACAAAGCTCAGGAGGGCATGGAAAAGGTAAAATACCCTTGCGGCCTACCACAGACTCAGTCAATGTGAACAGATCATCTTTGAAGGTAAGTGTGAAAGTCTCCAAATTATCCCCTATGTTCTCATGGCCACAGTAAAGCCATTCTAGCAATTGCAGATCTTGAACAACTTTCAGCTACAGCAACCTGCTGCTTTAGGCTTCACACAGGAACCCACCAACAAGAGTGTGAGGTCAAAAGGTGGCTGAAAAGTTTTACTAGGAAATATCAAGCTAGCAAGAGATATCAAGAAACAGGAGCAACACAGGATTAAACCAAAAAACAAACTTAAGAGCAGACCATGCTTCATATTGCACAACTGTGCTGAGCAGCATTTCCACAGCAGTAGAGGAGGACTAATTTCTGGCACTCCAGTTCAACTCATGATTAGCCTGGCTACAGCACAAGTCAGCCTGTCACAGAGCAAAAGGGACGTGATGAGAGCAAATCCCATGTTGTTACTGTTCCCACAGAAGCTGACACTCCGTTGAAATGAAAAAAAGGTGCCCAACAACACACTTCTTCCCAGGACAAACAGAGCTGCTAGACGTGTGGAGCACACCCAGTGACAAAAGCCATCTGCAAAGACTCACAGCAGTCCACAAGTGCCAAATTCTGTGAACAGTAACGAGAGTCTCAATTTACATGGGCATGTATAAATTTATGGCCCAGTGTATGGCCCAGGATGGCCATTTCTCCTGGGCACCTTATCCTCCTTTAATTTTTTCTGAACAAAAGAATAGCCATGACTTTAGCCAAAAGTTCCTCCAATTCTGTGTCTTGTCTCTGATGATAGCCTGGCAATCAAGAAAAATGTAGCAGTAATGCCAGTAATTATTTGTATTTGCCATACTGTCAGTGGGAAAAGGGAGTAAAATACAAAGTCTGCCTTAACCTTAGGAAATCCACATACTTAGAATAATTGACTAGCAAAAGAACTTACCTCTGAATGCATACATGAAACCCAGCAAAGGAAACTGAAGTATTACTGGCAGCAAAAAACACTGGTTAAAGCTGTAGTCAAGTGACTTTAATGCAGCTGAAGAGAAGACAATTTATAATGTTTAGACTATACCAGTGCTGGCATTGACGAATTGTCTGAGTAGGCCAAAAAAACACTCAGAACATAGGTAAATTTAAATATGTCTGCACATGCACATGAATGACTGTGAATGTTTTATTATAATTCCTTCCTTTCCTTTTTTTATATTTCATACCTAATATAGTTCACCCTTCCTGACCACTGACCTGGAAATTTAAATAATGAAATGCCACAAAATGACTTGAAGTTGTAATGTCAGTGAAAAGTGCTCATAAAATGTCTTCAAATTTTATTATTGTTTGTGCTCTTTTATCTCGAAAAGCATCAAGTTGACTTTTTCAGATACCTTGAGATTTCCTTGTGTTTCCTGCACTCTGCTCCTGATGGTCAACTTTTATCTGAAAAAAACCCACTTTTACAGTTCCATTAAAATTAGATAAAAGACAGAAACACAGGGCTAGGGTATGCTGATGCAGAAAAGTTTTAGTCTCATGAAGGGAAAAACAACATATTTCTGTAGAATACTGCCAAGAAAGAGCAAGATATTAAACAGGGAACACCAGTATTTTTCCTTCACAGTGCTGATTTGCATTGGATGATCATTTGTCCCCCAGTTTTTTTTCCTATTACATATTTTCCTTTTATCTTAGTGTTCACGATGTTTGCCGGAAAAATGAAAAGTGTAGGAGCCAAAATACTGTCTGGAGAGCTGGCAATTCCTTACAACATTTCATCACACTGTCTCCACTTGGGAGACTTGGGATAAAATTCTTCCCTGGTTGACTGAGCTGATGCAAGGATTAATCTATCATTATTTTAGGTATTTTCAAAAGGACAATTTCCATAAAGATTACAGTCCTACAGAAATCCAATTCCTGAGCCTGCATCTTTTTGGGTTATATTTTGTAAATAGTCTAATTGAGCTGCTCTGCAGACTTAGATAACTGCATATCAGGAAGCCCTATAGCATGGTGACAGTAATATATTATGAACCACGGGAAGCCCTGTTCCTTCAAGACCAGGCTGTAACAGATGGGAGAACAGCTTCAGCACAGAGAGATTCTGCACACAGTTAGGCACTTAATTCTCAGTCGACTCAGGAAAATGGGAATTATTTATGCAGTGCTGGCTCGTTGGCTCGAGCTCCAGCATGCCCTCGGTCAGAGGGGAGGCAGCGTCTCTTCCGCAATGTCCTTTAGAGACGTCTTTGGTGTGGGTAGGGCGTAAGCTGGTCGTGTGTGCTGGCTCCTCTACGGAGGAGGCACGTCAGGGAGCCGATGGTTTGGGCTCACATCCGCCACAGGCAAAGGAAAAGAGAGGGGCCTCTGGTGTGTGTTCCAGCAGGGTTTATTAGCAGGAGGGTCCAGGGACCAGAAGGGCCTTGAGAAGGGTTGTGCACACAGTTTTATGGGGGGGAGTGAATCAAGATGGGGAAAAGGAAAGCGACCAATAGGGTGCAAGCAAAGGGGAGGATACAACTTAGCTTTAACCAGTGGGGAAACAAGGAGGCAGGAGTTACAAGTGGGAGCCAATAGATAACTAAGTAATGGAAAATTTTCCAGAAGCGGGGGAGGCGGCTTGGACCAAGGTGCCACCCAGGGGGATGCAACTTAAACTTCAGTGCCGCCCATGGATCCGCCCTCGGACCCACTATCTTGGGCAGGGAAATCCACCCAGGGGATGGCCTCAACCATGTTTGATTGCCACAGCCCCGAAGGGGGCTGGGCACTGCAATATCTCCCCTGTTTTTATTTATTAATTTTTGAAATGGGTCAAAAGAACAATTTTAACCATGATAAAAGCTAAGTAAATTAAAAGAACAACAAAGACAATTAACAAAACATAACGATTTTCAACTTAAACAATGATGGTTCCCGTGAACTCCCTCCTTTTTTCAAAATAAAATGAAGGGTCACTTTGGGATAGCGAAGCACATTAGGGAAGATTAGGGAGAGGAGGTTTGTCTTTTCAGGCCTGGGAGGAGAATGTCTTTTTCAGGAGACCTTGCCTTTTCTCCTCTTCCAGGCTGTAGCCACTTCGTTGTGTTTCTCTCCTGTAGGTGGTGATCTTAAAAAGGATTTGATCCACTTTCCAGGGATCCATTTTGGAACCCCTGGAGTGGATACATACCCATAGCCTCTACCCCAAGTTACTAGGGGGGTAAGGGCCACATATTTGTAAAGTGTCAGGGTCTTTAACAAAGACCTCTGGTCTCTCTGTTAATTTTGCTTTTGAAGAGTTCGTAAAGTGCCATAAGATGGGAGCATTGGGTTCTTCAAAAGTGCAATTTAAAAAGTTGAATGTGAACAGAGCCTTGGATAGTCTTAAGATAGGGGCGGCGATTTCACTGCCGCCTTTTTGCCGCTCTAGCAGCTTCTTCAAAGCCTGATGTCATTGTTCCACAATTGATTGGCCTGTGGGTGAGTGAGGGATACCAGTGATGTGTTGCACACCCCACTCTTCCATGAAACTTTTGAATTCTGCGGGGATGTACGCCGGGCCATTATCAGTTTTAATTTTCTTTGGCGTCCCCAGCACAGCAAAGGCCTGGGTCAGATGGTTGACAATGTCTTTGGCCCTTTCCCCACAGTGGGCTGAGGCAAAGGTCGCACCGGAAAAGGTGTCTACAGATACATGAACATATTTTTGGCAACTAAATTGGGGAAGTGGGTGATGTCAGTTTGCTATACCTCACAACTGCCTAGGCCTCAAGGGTTAACCCCTTGACCTAATGATGGAAGCTGGTGTTTTTGGCAGTTGGGTCATGTCTCCACAATAGCGTTTGCCTGGTCGTTGGTAAGGTGGTACATCCGGACGAGAGCTGGAGCATTTTGATGGAACATGGCATGGCTCAGCTGGGCTTGTTGGAACCTAATAGGCAGGTTTGCCAATTCCACGGGCATGGCTAAGACGTCTGCTCTCCGGTTCCCCTCCAGATTCATTCTGCAATGAATCCTGGCAGGTCAGTATGTGATCTTACATGCATGACATAGAATGGTTGCTTTCAGTGGGAGATCAGCTGAATCAGTTTCGAAAGCAAGTTGTGAATTGTTGGACTTGCAACCTCCTTTAGTAGGGCTCTCTCTGCCCTGGAAACTACACCTGCAACATAGGCCGAATCAGTTATCAGATTAAATGGCTCATTGAACCACTCAAATTCTCTGACTACGGCTGCAAGCTCTGCAACTTGTGGTGATCCTTCGACCACCTGCACATCAGACTCCCACTTCTGAGTGTGAGGATCCTTCCAAGTGATTACAGATTTATTGGATGCTCCAGAGCCATCTGTAAAATTGTCAGGCCATTCAATGGTTCTCAACTTTGAATTTCTCTTGGAATCATTTTGAAGACCAAATTAAACAATTTGTCTCTGGGATTGTGGATGGAAATTTGGCCTGGGTAGCTGTCCAGGGCAAATTGAAGGTGCATGTTGTTTTGAAGGAGGTTATCAAGCTAATCAGTTGTCAGTGGTAAATAGATGCACGTAAAGTCACACCCTGCAAAGGTGTGGAGGTGGGATCTAGTCTTCATCACCAACTGAGCCATGAGCTCCTGTGGCGTTGTAATGCTTTTGGACAGCTGGTGCGAGAGGAAAACCCACTTGATGATCAACAGGGGATCCCTCTGCACCTCGTCCCACTGGAAAATCAGCCCATAGAGGTATGGCATCTCCCCCCAAAACAATAAATCGAAAGGGCAGACCTGGGTCGCAGTGATGTGCCTGCCTTGACGACGACACTTCTTGAACTTTCAAGATGGATTCCCTCTCCGCCTCCATCAGATGTCTCAGTGAACGGAGATCATCATTGCCTCATAGTAAGTTGAACAGAGTGGCAAGGTCTTCAGTCGTCAGCCCCAGGAGCGGCCTCACCCAAATGATAGACTCACGGAGTTGGTGGAGTTCCTGCAAGATCTTGGGGTCATCATTAATTTTAATTTGCTGGGGAACCACACGCTGCTTATGAATCGTAAGTCTTGAATGGAGAGGTCCTCTGGACCTTTTCGGCCTGGATTTCGAATCCATTGGCCTCCAAGGTCCCGATTACTTTCTCTAATGTCCTGTCCAGGTAAATTTGATTGGGGCGCACACTAAAACATTATCCATATAGTAGAGCACCACCGCCTTTGCTGCCAACTTCTGGACAGGGGACAGAATGCAAGCTACTGGCAGATGGTGGGTGAGTTCTTCATGCCTTGCGGCAGAACTCACCAGTGGTAGTGCTGCATGGGAGCCTCTCGGTTGACTGTGGGCACCAAGAAGGCAAACCAGGGCGCATCGTCTGGGTGTAGGGGGATCTGGAAGAAGCAGTCCTTGATATCAATGACTGCTAACTTCCACTGCCTAGGGAGCATAGAGGGTGATGGCATTCCAGGCTGCAGGGGCCTCATGTCCTCAATGACTTCATTAATTTTCAGCAGGTTGTGGAGGAGCTGCCACTTGTCTTTCCCTGGCTTCCTGATCACAAAGACCGGGGAGTTCCAAGGGCTGTTGGAGGGCTCAATATTTCCTTTCTTCAATTGCTCCTCCACGAGTGCAGTGAGCGCCTGCAATTTTTTTTATTCAAGGCCCACTGGTCCACCCAGACAGGCTTATCAGTGGTCCAATTGAGCTTCTGAGTGGGGCACTCCGCAGTGGCCCCTACTAAAAATACCGAGGCCAAGATGGCATTTCAGCCTGGGCTCCCCGTTGAGACATGAGATCCCTGCCCCACAATGTAAACCCGGAGTCAATAACAAATGGGCGGACTGATGCAACCTGCTCCTCCAGACCCTCAACTTGGACAAGAGTCCTGCTTCTCTGGGCAGGTATGGATCCTCCCACGCCAGTAACAATACCTTCCGTTGGCTGCAACTCCCAGTGTGATGGCCAATGGTTGGAAGAAATGACCATCACGTCTGCCCCTGTGTCCATCATCACCTCCCAGGCTGATATCCGAGCCTTGGCTGGACAGTCTGCAGTTGAGCATTGGTTTGTCCTTCCCAACCACCTCAGTCCAGAAGACAGATGGGTTGTAGTTCTGTGGTGAGTTTCTGGGCATGAGGATGGCTTGGGCGACAACCTGGTTGGCAGCAAGGAAAAAGGGCGGGTTAATACACTGGATGTTAACAGTGAAAAGTCCTTGTGGCCCCACTTGGACGATCTCAGGTGTAATTGAGATGTCAGGTGGTATATGTGTCGTGTCCCCAATCACAAATAATATGCAGTCTTTGAGACTTCCACAACTTACAAGGACTCTGTGAGGTGTCATGGAGTCCATCGAGGTTGAGGCGGTGGTAGTGACAGTCTCTCGAGATGCAGCTCCTTTATTTCTGTCCTCATGCGGGGCTGCAGATTTGCACTGGTTCATCAGTTTTCCGGCTGCATCCCAACAGGGGCAGGCGATGTCATTTGCCCTGGGGAGACAGCTTGGAAATTGCAGTTAAGTGGAGCCAGAGCTCTACAATTCCAGGCTAAATGCCCTTGTTTCCCACACCTGTGGCAGATCCATTTAAAATTCCTTTTGTCCTGAGGTGCTGTTGCCTCAACAGCACCTGTGGTTCTCACTGCATTCCCCCTTGTTTTTAAATTTTGTTGGCCAACTGGGACTAATGTCGTGCAAGCACGAATCATTTGGTTTAGCGTTTGTGGAGGATCAAATGGAAGATTTAGAATTACATATTTACATGCCTCATTTGCATTTGTTTTTGCAATTTGTGTGATTATATTTTCTTTTGGTTTTGAATCTTCAATTTGTTTCTCCACCACAAGTCTTAATTTGTCTATGAAATCAATAAATGGTTCATTTGGTTGTTGCCATATCTCAGTATAATTTAATTGAGGCACCAATTCAGGGGGAATCATTAAAAAGGCTCGCTCTGCTGCATGCTTCACCACATTCAGGACTGGCTCCGGTGTGTTTCAGGCTTGGTCCTGTGGCTTAGTCAACAACCCGTCACCAGTAAGGTGGTCCATGGAAACTCCTGCATTGTTTGGGTCTTGCAGTAGGACTGGGAGGACGTCTCCTAGTTGTTTTCTCCATTCCATTTCCCACATCTGGAATTAGGATGGGGAAAGCAAGCAGGAGAATATATTTTTAAGGTCATGCGGGACCATCACTGTGGTTGTGAAGGTTCCCGCAGGAGAGTCTTAAAATATTGACTCTCCCTCCAAAACTCCTTCTGGGCCTTGCAAAGCTCTTTGAGACCAGAGGAGTCAAAAGGTTTCCATGCGAGGTTGTTACCAGCTCGGTTATAAATAACCGGAGTGGCAAAGGGATTGGAGGGCGCTTCCGGTTCCGATTTCAAGATGGCGTTGGTTCCGGTTTCCACATTATGGGAACCAGAAGACGAGGCATGTGAACCGGAAGGTCCCTCCCAGTGGGTGGGAACTGAGGACAAAAGGGAGTGGCCACAAGAGGGGCGGGAGCTCCCGACGCAGGGGGTGGTACCCAGCGCGTGGGAGGAGCTCACAGCAGTCACGTCCAGGGGTGGAGACAAGAAAGGGTTGGAAGGAGAAGGAAGAAAAGGACAGTGGGAAGAAGGAGACATAATGAAGGGCCATGCCATGCGGTCCCCTCCAGTTTGTGGGAAGGCGGGAAAAGGGGGCAAAATGGCGGGCTGGGAAACTTCATCTCCGCCATTTTGTGGGGAACAACATTTCGAACAGTTATGGGGACTAACAACTGGGGAAGAGGGGATAGGAGATTGGGTTTGGGTAGAGGACGAAACAGCCTGACCAGGGCTATTACGACGGGCAGAGGACTGAGGAGGGTCAGGGAGACGGTGGCAACCCTGTGCCTCGAGGCATTTTACTCCTCCCAATCTTCTCAACAAAGGGGAAGTGGGATGAGGGACACAAGGGGAGGAAGGAGGGCTATGGGGAGAATTGGGGAAAACTTTGTTTTTTCTTTTACTTTCTCATTTAGTTTTTGCAAGTCCCAAAGGACTAAAACCAGGGGGTAAAACTTTTCCCCTGAGGTGTCTCCTTTCCACTTTAAATCAGAAATTTTATCACCCACAGCTTGCCAGAATGCAGATGATTTTAAATATGCAAGGTACACCTAAGGAAAGTAAAAGAAAAGCCACCTTATGCATTTCTTCAGCAACCCCTTTGAAAACACAAACCCACTTCCCTTAAGGGACTCGCCAACCTGGATGTAAACCTCTCTTTGAGGCTGAGAGAGTTTTGATCCCATGGCTCTCTCAGCACTCTTTTCCACCCACCACCCACAAAAGGAAAACTAAACAAAACTCCCAGGAACCAGGAATACTCACACAAAACTCAGATGCTCCCCCTGACGGAGCCACAGACATCCAGTCCTGGAAACTGAAAAAGCACGGGTGGGGTCCTCCAGGACAGGCTGCTCTCTGGAACTGCGAGTTGGCAGCCTCCTCTCGGAGCACCACTCTTAGAACAGAGCGTACTGCAACGAGAGGCATTGGCAGCTCCAAGGATGTGGACACTTGCCATCCTCTGACGACAAGGATGTTGCAGGAACTCATGCTTGTGAGTCCCTGTTTGGGTGCCAGACTGACGCAGTGCTGGCTCGTTGGCTCGAGCTCCGGCATGCCCTCGGTCAGAGGGGAGGCAGCGTCTCTTCCGCAATGTCCTTTAGAGACGTCTTTGGTGTGGGTAGGGCGTAAGCTGGTCGTGTGTGCTGGCTCCTCTACGGAGGAGGCACGTCAGGGAGCCGATGGTTTGGGCTCACATCCGCCACAGGCAAAGGAAAAGAGAGGGGCCTCTGGTGTGTGTTCCAGCAGGGTTTATTAGCAGGAGGGTCCAGGGACCAGAAGGGCCTTGAGAAGGGTTGTGCACACAGTTTTATGGGGGGGAGTGAATCAAGATGGGGAAAAGGAAAGCGACCAATAGGGTGCAAGCAAAGGGGAGGATACAACTTAGCTTTAACCAGTGGGGAAACAAGGAGGCAGGAGTTACAAGTGGGAGCCAATAGATAACTAAGTAATGGAAAATTTTCCAGAAGCGGGGGAGGCGGCTTGGACCAAGGTGCCACCCAGGGGGATGCAACTTAAACTTCAGTGCCGCCCATAGATCTGCCCTCGGATCCACTATCTTGGGGCGGGGAAATCCACCCAGGGGATGGCCTCAACCATGTTTGATTGCCACAGCCCCAAAGGGGGCTGGGCCACCACAACAGATTATGTTTACATGGTACAATAGAAAGTGAGGCAGAGGGCTCAAAGTTAGAGCCAAACGTGCTAGCATGTACTCACAGAATGGAGCAAAGCTGTGCAGAAACCATACTTGGGCCCTCAAACCAGACATCTCCTCAGCATGTCATGGGCCTGATACTAGTTCGACTGGCTGTGAGGCTCATAGCCAAAAGACTCCACATCATGCCAGCCATGTTGCTTCTGACTGCAAAGTTTCATAGTTCACTGCCTGAGGCACTTGAAAGATTTGACAGGTGCTCCTCAACATCTCTAAGCAGATCCATGTATCCAGGTTTTAAGTAAGGAGTAGTTCCAGGACCTCTACTAATGCCACTCCTTGAATTTAAGTCACTCAAATAATCAAGCATGTCACTGATACAAAACAGCCGAAGCCATGCCTGAGGCTGAAAGGAGGTAAGGATGGAAGATGACAGACAAAAAGGGGAAAGCCAAGTCAGTTTTAGGATCTGGAACGAATTGAGAACTGTATAACTCAGCCACCTGCATCTTTGGAGCAATAGTTTTAAGCCCAGAAGCTGTCCTTGATGGATGGACAGTTACTCTAGCTGGAAATACATCCCACAAAGGCAGTTTCACAGCCTCCATTGGCAGCTGTCTTTTTTGTTCCATTCCTCTAACAAACCCTCCATGCTCGATTTATATTCTTATTCCTGCTCCATCCATAATTACTTCTACCATCCTCGTGGATTAACATGAACAGTTATGCTGCTTCTCCTTGTGAGACTGTTTTGATGTGAGATAGTCAGGTCCCATGTTCCCATCACTCATCTCTGCATTACATATTCTCACTTCTTTTCCACACAGGTCTTCATTTCAAAAACATCTATCACATTAGCTGCACTTCTTTGATCTCTCTCCAGCTTGTCTGGGTCTCTTTTAAAACATGTTGCCCAGAATTGAACACAATATTACAAATCATGTGTTGACTACAGCAAACTAGGAACACTTGCCTCACATGTAATACTCTTGGTAGTTCAATGAAGTACACGAGTAGCTATTTTTCTCATTAGTACTGCATTGTTTACCAACTCAAATCACCACCCACTATAATCCCCAGATACTTCCCTATGGGCTAAATACATGTCCCAAAAGATTTCCCGCATTCTATATTTATTTTTTCTTATGTGAAACATGTTATGTTTGCATTTAAAACTTCACTTGACTGACTTCAGTCTGTTTCTACTGTTATCTTTCATACAGTATTTTTAACTGTGCTCTACAAAGCATTCATGACTCTCTTCAGACTATTTTTATGAAAAAGTAATAATGAAGAGATTCTGAGAAACATTTAAACCCCCATGAGTACAGAGTCCTCATACATCAGCATATCCTGGCAATGAACAAATAGCAATTACTGGTTATATTTGTTTAAACTTACTTTATTCAGAACAGACTGGAATCTCACTATGGCAGCTATAGCTCCACCACATACCTGAGCTTTTCAGAAAAAAACTTCACATAAGGAAAAAAACCAGTATGGGCACTGCATTTCTTTCTTTCATTAAGATAACCACCAAACACATAATTTAACTTGTCATGAGTCATTCGTAACAAACCCACATTATCTTCTATTCATTGTCTTACTTTCCTCTGTTAAGATTTCACTGCTCTCTCTGTAACTGTAGTATTTAAGGACACCAGTGAGTGAGAAAAAAAATATATGAGATTTTTTTCTTCTGTACAAATCAACAAGAAGTCGGTTAATTAACCCAACACAGTCTTTTGGTCTCTTTCAGTACCTGAGCTAAGACATGCAAAGCTACCTCCATATCTCTACACTGCACTCCAGCCTGGAACATGCACAGAGAAGCTCTTGTTACCCTTAAGTACAGACACTGAACACAAAATAAAGCAGATTTCTGGCAGTCACTGATAGCTGAGCATTCCTAAATTAAACACACCTCCAGCTCCTCTCTCCTCTGATTATGATCTCCACAGATTTAAAGCCTCCTCAAAATGAGAAACTTTGTAAAGCATTTATTTCATTCTGTATCTGCCAGCAGAGAGGTCCAGCAAAAGACAGACTTCAGAGTCCAGACTCTTCTTGTTGTGTTCATCAGTTTTCATTTATTTCTGGCAGAGAAAGCTAACTATGAAACAAAGCTTAAAAAGTGGAAGGAGTAACACCACATAACAACAAAACATGAATGATGTCTGCTTAAACAGAGTGCAGAAAGAAGGCCAACTGATTGAAGAGTTTGGGGGTGATGTGAAAATGAAGGACAAAATTGTCATATAGACAAATCAAAAGGAGAAAGGATAACAAGCTGAGTCAGTAACACAAACCAGACTGTCACTAGGATCAAAGTCCAAAGCTCTAGGAGACAGATTAAAACCTTTGACAAGTAACCCTTAACAATGACAGTATGACCTGCAATTTGAACGAAACCATTCACTCTGGAATGAGGTGAATATGGCTGTTGAACAAGAGACATGATGAACAAAGACACTATGGCTGAACAGAGTCTGCACATCAAATTGATGGGTATGCTTGAGGTTCACCATGGTAGAAAACAAGGTCACTAACAAGCAACATATCCTCATCAAGATTTTTGGGGTTTCAGCCCAGACAGGCACATGCTACTAGAGATTAGGAAATATGCTGCTCACATCTTCAAAGAAAGCACCAAGAATCTTGTTTTGTCCAAGAAGATGTCAGGCAGGCATAACATTGGTCATTAGAGACAAGAGAATCTCAGGATACAAAATAACTCCCACAAATAAAGTCCTTGTTTTTGAAAACCTGCAGTGCTGGTTGTCTACATGGGAATTTCAGTCAGATACTGTAAGAACCTAAGTTACAGGACACTGTTTATAAAGGCCAGTAACAGTGAGAAAGACTGAATTAATCTAGTATAGTGCTCTGACAATGCTACAGAAGAGCTGCATCAAAAATGTGCTAGGAAAAAAAATGTGAGAATGGGACTAGAAATAAGTGAGCCCAAAAGGCAGCACTGGAAGTAATTAATGATGAGTTAAATTACTGACTATTCAAAAATATGTCTTTAGAAAACTTCCAAAAGAAGAGTCTTTGGGATCAAAGCATAAATGAAACTTCCAGAACAATAAGTCCCTTAAATAATATTCCAACAGCAGAAAGAGGGATCTCTGGGCATTACAACTTCCATCAGGGACAGGAAAACCCTAGACCTCAATTTAGGTGTGATTTTTTCTTTCCTGTTGCTACATTTCCCCTACCTACCTCTCTCTTGACTACCACCTCCTTCACACCTTGTTTCCCTTTGCTATGTCTCATTTTCTAGCCATTTGCCTCAGAAAAGTCCAATTTAGATAGCCCAGAGTTGTCTTACAGAGCACTGGTATCATCCAATGTCTTCAGAGGAAAAGAAAAGCTGAGTGAATTACTGAGTTTGCCAAGTTTTGTAGTGACAGTAACTTTGTTCCTCTGAGAGTCAGCAACTCAAGAGTGCATGTTTGCTGTTTCTATGCTCTTTTCTGCCTCCTTCATCTGCTTGTCTTTCTTTGCTTTCAGAAACAGAATCAGATTGTAACGACGGCAGAATCCTCAGATCCAGCCACAGACCCATACTGTGTGTTCTTTTTCCCAAAGTGGAAAGGTACTATGTTTCACATTTGAAAGACTATTGAACAGAAGATTTCCTTAGACAAATTCAGTCATCCACAGTTTAAGGAGAAAAGAATCTCATTGAAACAAATCTTTCTTCTACTTTCCAAATAAACTGTCTCCTTTTCTATCTTTTAAGGTTAAAAAGATTTTGAGAGGCTCTAAGGGGTAACATCCTCAGACCACAGCCTCGTGAATTGTAGGAATCTCTATCCTCAGCAGTAGAATACAGAACTGCCATGGATCCACACTGGTATAGCCTAAAGTGGAGTGCAGCACCAGTTGTGCTAGCTCAGTCCGAGCACCCCAGGATGCTGCTGCTCCACAGCTAACCAGCCCTGACTTTCAGCACCCTCAGACTAACATGCTAGAGAGGGTTCACATTCACCCAGTGCTGTAATTATGTTCTGTCTGCTTCCAGCTCAGTTGGAACCTAGGTGTCCCTGCAGCAGTTGCAGATCTCTGCAGAACAGAGATGTATAAAGTTCTTGCATATACCTGATGTTATCCAGAACCAGCTGATGCTGGACGGAGAAAAAATCTTACCCTTTGCAAACACCAAGAGAGAAGAAAATGTGGGCATTTACTGACTTGGTCATCATGATTGCTACAAATAAGACTCAGCTCTGCTATGTCTCTTCTGTGAATAAGTTAGACTTTTTTGTAATCAAGAGATTGATTCTCTGAGGCTGTCCTCACTTGAAGTTATGCTTTAGTTCTGATTCTGTGTTCTTATGTGCTGGTTTTATCCCCATAATGAAGGGAACTGCTCAGAGAGGTAGAGTAGAGAATCCTTATCTCCTTTTTAATCTAAAATTTTATTTCAAAGCATTAATCAATTTCTGACAATCAGAAAAACAGAAATTTTCATTTTTACTGCCCTGTCATCTTCTTTTACCAGTATCATTACAAAGATAAATTCAAAATCCTTCCCTCCTACATACTCAAAAAACATCTGGAATTAAGCCTCAGAATTAATATCTCAAAATTACAGTGCAGATCAGTGTTCTGCAATGCAAGAAACTTTTAGCTGTCACGTATCCTGGCTCCAACCTAAAGCTCCGCACACTTTCTGACAACTAGGGCTGTTAATATGAAAAAAATCTTTGTAAATGAATGTATTGCTTTATTAAATACATCTTCTATAGAAACACATTTTAACTCTTGCAACCAAGTTATCTCCTGAATTTTTCTCCAAAATATCTCATCTACTGTCATGAATCAGTAGTCCAGAGGTTGTTACTGCTGGTTTTATGTTTGCTTCTAAAGACTGGAATGGATACAGATCCTAATCGAAACCTCACTGAAGTTGAAGAGATTCCTCCCTTTTTTGTAGTATTTCTGGATCAGTGTCATTACTGAGGCTTTCATGCTAAGATTTCATCTTTACACAATAGGCCAACCTCAAATCTGCTGCAAATAAATACAAATCTTACGATTTTATGTTGGCAACAAGATTTAAAGCATTCCTTAACATCACAATAATCACTGAATATGATGCAAGCAAATGTGTTTATTGGTCAGGTTGAATTTCCACAAACTTGTGAGATCCATATTTTCCAACTTGTAAATCCTTTATCTTTTAAAAATAAAAGAAATAAGGAAAATTACAGTTCAAGAAAAAAAACATTAGCAAAATAGTTTATGCAACTGTTTGTATGATGCACTTCGACATACTGAAGCAAGGTTTAGATAGCTATCATTGTCCAACTTCAGGAAATAAATCTAATTGGCAACTCAATAAATACATTGTGTTCTAAGTTGTACCATAAACTCTAAACTAATCATAAGATTTGGTTTCTAATGGGAGGCATTCCACTGATGCTTTACATGTAAATAAATAAGACTATCTGTAAATAAATAACCTTTCAGATGTCACATAAAGAGTAACTGGTATAACACAGGAGATGGAAGAGTGAGTGAAGATTTCAGACACTACATGATAATATCCACATTGTGAGACCTAAAAAAATTAGTTAAATAAAAAATTCAGTAACAGTCAAGGAATTTCTGTGACATCCTTCCCAAATGGCTGAAAACAAAATCTTCTTTTCTTTATGTCCTATTATCTGTGTTACAGCTGCTGGAGTCATTGTTCTAGCAGAGATTTAAAAAAAACCAAAAGAGGAAAGATGGATGTGTAGATAGATAGATAGATACTCATTTTGGAAAACAGCAGAGTAATTCTAAGCTTTGGTCGTGAATCCTTATGTGGTTACTTTGTTGGTAGGCTGACTGTGAGGAGAACTGAAAGAAGAGAAAGAAGACACCATCTTCAATTCCTTGATCATCTTTGTTTAATACTGTACATTTATATCATGACATTCATTTGAGGCTTCTTCTAGCTGCCTGAAATGTTCAGGAAAGAACTAGTTTCCCCTTTTTTTATAAAATTTGACATGTTTATTATTTTTCTTTCAGTCTTTCAAATATTGGAGATAAGTCACATCAAAAAAAAAATATATAGACCAAGGCATTTCAATGTGTACTGATTTTGTACTGTTTCTCAAGATCTAAACTCAGTACAGGGTGTGTGCCTTGTGGTCTCTGACAGATTGAGACACATGGACTAAAAAATCTTCTGGACTAACCATTTCAGATGTGGCTCCCCAACCCTGTGGAAGTCAAGACTCAATGATACAACCAGTCCCTTTTGTCCATTCTGCATTCATATCGTCCTGTGTCTGAGGATACTGAAAGACTTATATTAACATACTGACCTCATTACAGAATCACAGAATCATAGAATATGCTGAATTGGAAGGCACCAATCAGGATCATAGAGTTCAATGCCTGATTCTCCCCAGGACACCCCAACAACCACACCATGTGCCTGAGAGTGTTGTCCAAATCCTTCTTAACCTCTGTCAGGCTGGTGCTGTGACCACTTCCCTGGGGAGCCTCTTCCAGTGCCCAACCACCCTACGGGTGAAGAACCTTTTCCTGATATCCACTCTAAACCTTCCTTGACTCAGCTTCATGCAATTCCCTTGAGTCCTGTCACTGGTCACGAGAGTAACAATACCAAGGTGCCAACACTAGAATGTGGAAAAAGGTTCTTCTGGTCCCCCAAGGCTGAAACAGGGTAACAAGCCTCATAAGGGAAGCTGACAACTAAAGAAGAGATCACCAGATCAAAACCATGGTGGTAAAAGCAATAAAATGCAAAATGGAGGAATAAGTAAAATGTAGTGAAAATAGTATCCAAAAAAGCCTACTGGCTGTGGTGCACAGCAGAACCTGATGGTGCAAAACCCATACCAAATAATTAGGCCTGGGTCACAAATCGTATTCTGGTGCAGTTATATATAGCTTGTTAGAAACCACGGGAGACCAAGCAACTCTGGGTATCTGTTGCATTGTCCACTACAGCTATAATCTGAAAATCATTGTGCTGAACTTCACAAATAGCACTCACCCAACCAAAGAAAATATTAGGAAACACAACAAGAGGGGTGGAAATGATGCTGAGTACATTGCAATGCTGTTACATTTTCCTGTGACATGCTCCCAGCTGGAGTACTGTCTCAGACTTATCTCTTTGGTTCAAAAAGAGACCCAGGCTTTTTATAGCCCTAGAGTGCAGCTAATGAGACCTAGGCGACCTGGCTAACAAAACAAATCAGACAGTTCATTGCCCCCAGTCTGACATAGCCTCACACACTCCTCCTTTGTTTGGGGTTGGAAGGTCACAAACTGCAGCTCCCATGCTATCCATTTTATCACATCTACAGGCCTTAAAATTGTTTCTAGAAGGCCTTAATCACAGTACATTACAAACATTTAAGTAAATACTGCTTTACATTAATCTAAACTTGTGAACCCCTTAAGTCATTTCATAATATCTTGCCTTGAAAAATACATGCTGCAAATTGACACCAGTTCTAAGTTTGGAAGTAGAAATAATAACGGCAGCATCTACATTTGTCAAGTCAAATCTCTTAGTCAGAAAACTCTGTGTTCCCTGTTGAAAAAGTTGTCTTTCTTATAGGCCCCTTTCAAATACTGGAAGGTCCTATCTGGTCTCCCCAGAATCTTCTCCAGGCTGAACTACCTCAGTGCTCTCACTCTGTCCTCACAGGAGAGGTGCCCCAGTCCCCTGATCATCTTTTTAGCCTCTGGACACACTGCAACAGGACCATGTCCTTCTTAAGCTGGGGACACCAGACCTCAATGCAGTGCTCCAGGTGGGGTCTCATGAGGGCAGTGCAGAATGGGAGAATAACCCCCCTTGATGTCGCTCTGGATGCAGCCCAGGACACATTTGGCTTTCTAGCAGCACAGTGCACATTGCAGCTTCATGTCCAGCCTCTCATCCACTCATAGCCCCAAATCCATCTCCTCAGGGCTGCTCTTGAAGCATTCATCCCTCAGCCTACATTGATACCAGGGGATCTTCAAGTGTTCCAAGGTGCCCCTCTACAGGGCAACCTTACTGCTTTGATGTGCTGTAGCCCAGATCAGCTCTTGCCTGGCCCTGTGCCTGGCATGGAGCCCTGCACATTTACCAGTATCACACATCCCAGCCCAGCATATGGTGTCAGGAGGATGGTTTGCACAGCTCAGTGTGGTGATGGTGAGGGGAGGGCCTGTGCAGCCCTGCCCACCCCATGTGTGTCTCCTGTGTCCAGTCGAGGACGCTCTGATGAAGGCTGTGCATTCCTTGGCACCCTCAGTGGGTGGTCACTAAGTGACCTCAGGTGACCTAAACAGGCTGAATGCAGGTCCCAGAAAGCACTCAGGCACTGTCCCCACACCAAGCATCAGCCCCCAGTGAGCGGCTGGGGGGCTCCTGCATGGGGAAGTATCAGTGGGACATTTTTCTAACACCTTGAAGAGTGATAAAAAGCCACCACATGGCTGCTTGCCTTCCTAATGGGAATGGGACTTCATGACCATCCTTCATGTGCATGTGGGTTTCCTGCAGCAAAACCCATCTCTCTTCCTCCCAGCAGTGGAGCAGGAATTTTATTTCTGTTTCCTATCAACTTTGGAAGGGGCCTCAGGCCACAACCTCCCTTCACCTTGGGAGGGGGCTTATAGAAAACCCAGAACTAGTAGCCCCAGTAGCAGAGAGGAAACAGCATTCTCCCAAGTGCAGAAATGAGGAGCAATTTGACTGACTTTCATTTCTACAGTTGCCTCCAGGTGTGGGTGGATGAGCAGAAAGCCACGTGGTGATGTGAAGATTTTGCTGTTCTTTCCCACCTATTAAAGTAACATTCTGTCAGCCCAATCCTCGGCTCTTGGGAAAAAGTCTCATTATTTCATTTTCAGAATATAAAGGACCAGATAATCACAACGCAAAACTCATTAGCAAAGTTTTAAAAAGGAGCTAATTTAAGCAGCATAACTTCTCCACTCTGAAACACAGTTCTTAGTCGGTTCAGAACTAGGGGCAAACGAAGAAAATATTTCCAGCAGCGAAGAGGAGGTTGCAGCATACCATTAAATTTGCCTGTGGCATTCCAAACCAAAACCTTTTGCTCAATGCATTCAGCTTACTGAGAGCTTATTATAGGAATCCCCATGCATGCCTGCACAAAGAATTGCTATGGACCTATATATATAACTATTTAAAAATGCATGGGGGGGGGGGGAGTTGTGCAGTTTTTCATTTCCTACACCATCTAATTGGAGCTGTGATCCTTGAGGTCAAATTATTGTACGTAGCTCCAATAAGAGAATTAACCCCCACAGATCAGCCACCAAATACCTGGCCTCAAAGCTTCTGGCTCCTTCTGTGAAATTCAAAACCCAGAGCTGGGTGCTAAGCCTCCCTTCATTGAGCACATGCAGAGTTAGACCTCTCAGAAGGGCCATCCAAGAAAGCACATGTAGAGCGGGAGCCACTTGGAGCTGGAAATGTTAATTGCAGGAGCGTGGCCTGAATTCTTGTACCCTCTCCAGGGTTGCGGTATCCGCCCATGCCAGAGCTCCAAATAGAGCCTGACCCTGCTCCCTCCCACCAGCAGGCAGCTCTCATCAGGCTTCTGTTTTCTTTCTAAAACCCAGGCAAGATGCTCGAGCAGTGCTGGCACTCATGCATGTGTCATGCTCTGGTGCTGGTAGCAGGGTGCCAGAGGCAGGCACGTGGGTGTGTGGGCTCCTCCATCAGCTGGGGGATCATCTCCTGCCTCCCAGCAAAGCTGCTTTGCAGCAGGTCTCTTAGATTATGTGAATCGGACTTCCATAGCTTTCCCTGGGAATCCCAACCTGAATTATGACCCTAGCAGCAGGTTTTAGCACTTTGGGTGTGTCCAATGAATATGGATGGAGTTTTAGCACTTCACAAGGACTGACTTCCTATGACCACCCATCCCCTGATACTATCCAAAACTACTGCAAGCTTTCATTTGCTCTTGAGAATATCAGATATACCATCCTTGCAAAGAGCTCTCTACCTGTAACCCACGTTTCACCTGCTTGAAACCAAATGCACTTTCTGAATTTTGTCATGTTGCATAAAAGGATGGCATTTATTGATGATTTGGGACAATTCATCTAAACACATTGTTGTCCTTTTCAATTCTCTCTTGCTAATTGAACAATTTTCCTTTTTTATCACAACACACACACACACACATCTGTGCAGTAACTGTCATTGTTTTTACACAGGAGTATATTTTATGACATGTAACAGGGTTGAGTTAAAGCTAACCTGTCATAAGATCTGAGTTAAAAAGAAAGCCACATTTAGTCATAACATTTGATGTCAAACCTATGTCCTTAAAACATATCACTTCTTGTGAAGAAATGTTTCTTTTAGCAGTGAAATCAATTTTCATCAATATTATCTCTGAATCTGAAAAAAATAATAGAAGAACATGGTAATCTTTTTGCAAAATATGAACTACATGTCTATCAGAATTGATGTCCACCAACATCAGTGGTAGAAGACTGCTCTGAAATGTAACTCTACCATGGATGCATGGTGACATCATATTTCTGGTTTTTATGTTTGCTTTGAGCACCTGCACCCAAATTCCCTGTTGTGAAATCAGCTAAAGTTGGTATAACTTAACAGATAATTATATTTAGGCTCAGAAGGAAGATACTGAGATTCAGATTACATGGCAGAAAATAAGAACTCTCATTAGACCTGAATAATTCAGAATAAAAGTTGACTTTTAAAGTCTTAAGGCATGAAACAGGATTACTGAGAGACCTTTTTTGTATCTGAAAATACTACTTTAAATTTGTAAGTGTTGCTTCATGGGAAAAAAATTCTGCAAAGTTAGCGATGATTTACACCCTGCAGCATTGCTATAAACAGGTAATTCAAGAAGTTCCACTGGAACCTCAGATGCATAATTTCAAAATAAGTTGCATTGAAATGGAATTTAGCAAAATTCCCTGACATGCAGCAGAATAAAGCACACACCTCCCAACTCCATGCCACTTGCAAGTCAGGAGTCTTACTTTCCAGAGAAAGGCACTGCAACTCCTCTCTATTAAAAAGAAAAAAAAAAGTCAAATGAAAACCAGGGGCAGAATGTGAAGAAGTATGTCCTTGTTCAATATGCAATAGCAAACACAAAAGGAAAGTGCTGGCAAAATCCTGAAAATTTGGGAGCACACTGAAAAAAGAGACTGCTGGGGCATGGACACAGTAAGCTTTTAGGCAGAGCAGCCTTCTAGAGAGTGCTCCCTGCCACCAACATGTGGCACTATAGCTGGGGAAAGAGATGATCATTCCAGGAGGCAAAGGTTTTGCGTTTTTCCATGAAATGGCATGAAAGTGAAAATATGTCCTTCTAAAACAAGCTTGTAACAATGGTGCGAATGAAACGGTTACAACCAGATACCTCAGCACCTCTTCCGGAACTGAAGAGCCACTTTTATCATTGTTCAATCCTTACACCACTATGAAAATTATCCAAGTCCTCCTTGCTAGGCAGCTTCCTGCTAACGTCCTATCAGTTTAATGCTTTCTACTACTCATGTCTGCTAGACTTTTCTTATCTGAAGGTCCCCTTTGACTGAAATGGAATGAAAGAAGAAAGCCAAGATACGCACAGGATGTCTCTATCTGAAAAAGTAGGAGCAGGTAGATAACTTATATCACATATCCAGGCACTGAGCCAAATTTTCAATGCATGTAAACAAGCATAGCTTCACTGAAGCTTGTGGAATCTTGCCAGTAGAAAACTCACTTGAGTCTGTTATTTTCTTTACCACTGTACCAAGCTGATATCCTAGGACAAAACCTGAATTCCTTAAGCCAAAAATAAATTAAAAAAAAAAATCACAGAAAGCAAAGCTGTTGAATCAATAAGTGTCTGAAAGAAAATCAGATACCTGAAACTGTAAGCTATCACTTTTACTGTGATGTAATCTATTTAATGAATATTGCATTTACCTCCAGAAGCTTTAGACAAGGTAACAGGCTATGTGCACGTGACTGTTACCAAAGCTGCAATACTTCTCTCACCCTGGATGAAACTAAATGATGGGTTCTTCAAAAGCAGGGCTGAATTCCTCAGGACAGCATTTCTAATTTATTAAAATCACTCTTGTGCAGTTAAGACTTCCTTCAGATAAATGAGGACAGATCTTGTGTTGAAGTATATTGACCCTGCATCTTATTTCCAGAAAATGTAGGCACTTGTGCAACTCAAATATTATGTGTCAGATTATCACACATGCTGATAAAATTACTAAATAACAAGTAGATAAACATATTCGTAATACAAAGGAAAACCTGTTGCATGACTGAAAGCATACAAAGCTTATAAACAAAGGAAGAATACATGACAAAGTTTTATATATAAAATATGTGAGTACCATTTCAAATACTTGGAATTAAAGGCCAGCAGGTCATGAATCTCACTAAGAAATTTCAATGTGAGGATTAATGGTACATATTATTTAATAATTCACTGTGAATCAGGGTGAGAAAATTGTATGTCTGGCTATATTATTACTACATCCTTTCAGCATTCATGAGAGTTTCAATTAAAACAAATTAAATACTTAGTATCTCAGTCTAAATAGACTTTCAGAATTGCAGTGGCTAAACTGAAATACATTTTATATTACGTAAGATTCTGGGTTGTCCAGGGCCTAGAACACCTCATCACCTAATCCATACTTTTTATATATTGTTGCCATTTTTGCAAATGTAATTACTTAAAACACAGCAAATCAGTGTGGGAAAACACAAATCAACTTGTAATGAACTTAAAGTATTTTTTTTCATCTATGAGAATACTATCTGAGCAACATTTATTAGCATCCCTTTCATCTATCTGATATCTGCCTGTTGACAGTGCAGAAATAGATGCCTGATGGTCTAGCTCACCAAGTCTCCCAACAATTTCCATCCTGGCACAGGGAAGTTTATATGAGCAAAGGCCTCAAGTGTCTTCAGGTTTTGAGTCAGATTTCCAATACACAGCGGAGTGGACTGTGCAATTTTGAGAAATTTGTCGTGGTTTTTAGTTCTCTCACATTACATTACTTTTATTATTTTCATCTTAGCAAAGTTAACACTTTGTGATAATTTGTAGAAACAATGACACTTTAATTTACACCTCTCCAATCTCTTCAGTACAAAATAATAATCACACTCAGGCATAAAGCGCTGGACTTTCTCACTCTCCCTCCAACTCAGCTAATACAAGTTCTTTTTTCTATAACATTTTTCAAAGAAAAAACCTACTGAATAAGGATTTATACTGCAGTTTCCTAGAATAATCTTCAAGAAGGAAAAGGTGCTTCCTTGTTACAGTGCAGATACTGCAACACACGTATCAGACAACAAGGCCCATGGAAAAGAATATATATGGACTGATTCTTGAGAGATGTTTATTTCTCCAGCTGCATGCTGAGGATCTGCCGAAGCAGTCACGGGACCCAAGGGTCCTGGCCCGCACAGGGGAACACAAAACAACCAATGGGGAACAAGGCTGACCAGGGGCTAGGGAATTCCGTGCCTCCCCCCCAGGGCCCCTCTCCCAGAACCCCAGGCAGGGGGAGGGCCCCAACATTTCACCCGTTTATTTTTAACAAAAAGAGATTTAAAACTTAACATTGAAAACAACTGGATAAACATGAGATAACAAGGACAGTTTCAAAACAAAACAAGCCACCCTCCTGAGTCTTAAAATGTCCAAACAGATTCTCTGGAGCATCTTAAGGCTGATAGAAGGGAGACAGAACTCTCTGAGCATGCTTTGTGGGGAAACTGAGGCAGGAGAGGGTTTCTTCTATTTGTACCTGTTGGAACACTAAACAAAAATAGTTAATTTCTTCCCTCCCCCTCTTCATCCCCCACTCGGCATTGGAAAGGGATTTTTGGGGAAACAATTGGCAAAGGCATGGTTTTTTGAGGGAAACCATGGGTGAAAAAACAGATTGGGAATACACTGGGGGTAATAGGATATAGGATAAAAGGGAAAGGTGGGATTAGGAAAGGGAGACTGTAGGGCGGCTTATAATGGAGATATTGTCTAACATGACTACGATTTTTAGCATATATACTGCCTTTTACAGAAACACCATCAGGCCCAGTGACCTCTGCTGCTTGTAACCCTTTTCTACCTTGCACAATTTTGAACTCCACCACCTCTCCATCTCCCAAGCTTGGGATGCATTTTTCAGGGTTATTCTTTTTAATAGCAGTTCTATGAACGAATGTGTCTTCTTGGTTGTCACATCTTGTTATAAAACCATAATTTTGTTTAACATTATACCATCTTACTATTCCTAAAACCTTGGCTACAAAGATTTTTTCCTTTTTCCAAGTGGCTGCTGTTTTCTGTCTTGCTGCATTTTTGCTTTCTCTTCACTTCCGCTCGCTCCCGCGTTGTAACTGCCAGGGCTGCTGGGGCCGCCGGAGCTGCTCGTGCCTGCGCGCTCTTCCCAGGGTCGCATTCGGGGCCGCGCACGCTGGGCCGGACCGTGCTGCTCAGCTCCCCCCCGCGCTGCCGCCTCTGCTCTCAGCTGCGCTGCTGCTGGCTGGGGCTGCACCCGCGTCTTGGCTGGGCCCCCGAGCAACAGCCCCCTGTGCCCTGCTCCAGCGTTTCGGCTGGGCGCAGCTCCACTCTACTGCCACCGCCGCCAGCCGCCGCCCGCGCGCCGCCCCTCTCGGTCGGGCGTTCACGGGGCTCGCTCCACCACGCGCTGCGCGGGGCTGGGCGGGCTCCCACCGTGCCTCGCTCCATTGCTGACACTGCAGCTCACATCGCTCCGCCCGCACACGGGAATTGCCTCACTGCTGCTCACAGAGTGCTCGGTCCACGTGGTCTGGGTCACACAGTCCCTGAGCCAGGCTTCCCTTCACCAGGACACAGCTGACATTGCTCAACAGTCTCGGTAATTAAATAACATTCAAGAAAATACTCTTCCATCGGCATGTATTTTGACTCAGAAATTAACTGTGTCCAAACGGTCTTCCAAAAGTCTTTGGTAAGAATTAAATCCCAAGAAACATAGAAAAAGTTCTTAAACAACCATGAAAGGAAATGTTTCAGTTTCTTTTGAGTTTGAATTAAGCTAAAATTTATAAATTGTTGTTCAAGAATCTTTTCAAGTTTAAGCTAGATGTCCATATGTGGCTCTGAGAGCCAAGAGTCTTTCCATGGTTCCTCCATAATTTAGAGATGGAACAGCAAAACAAAAACAAGAAGAGGAATCCAGAGTTTACTCACAAATCAGTCCCTGTAGGGACTGGGGATCATTCTGCTCGCATTATCCACCATTTGTTACAATGCGGATACTGCAACACACGTATCAGACAACGAGGCCCGTGGAAAAGAAATACATATGGACTGATTTTTGATAGATGTTTCAGACAGATGTTTATTTCTCCAGCCGCATGGCTGGAGTTCTGCTGAGGAACTGAGGCAATCACGGGACCCGAGGGTCCTTGCCCGCGCAGGGGAACACAAAACAACCAATGGGGAACGAGGCTGACCAGGGGCTAGAGAAACCCCGTGTCTCCCCTCAGGGCCCCTCTCCCAGGACCACATGGCAGGAGGAGGGCCCCACCACTTCCTCCCTCACAAATCCCCTCACTCCATGCACACACAACAGTGTGCTCTGGATAGGATGAAGAAAAATTAGAGAGGATATGATTACTTCACTAGAGAAAGCCTACTCTCCTCCTGCGCCAACAAGATATTATAGGTCAAGTCAAGTAAGGTCAAGTGAGTTCTTGTCATGTCCAGGATCCCTGATTTATTCTGCCAGCTGTTCACTGTCATGCAGCACGACGGGTTGAGTGTCAATACTGAGATAGTGCAAAGCGACCGGACCAGGTTGATTTAGACTCGGATGGCTCATGTTCACTTGAAAAAACACAGTGAGCCCTGCTGGGTGATTATGGACATCATGGGGAGTGTGGGATGAGCAGTATATTAGTACACATAATTTATGTGTGAGGCTTTCTTTGCCTCTAAGAGCACAGCCCCTGGGATGGGGAAGTCCCATGGGTTCCTCCGAGTTCTGCTACATCCTGACAGACGAGGAAACATTAAGGAAGTAAATGAGGAAGAGCTGGTGCAGTTAAACCCAATGCTTCTCCTCTCAGCAGATGCACCCAAGGTCAGCAGAAAAATACAGCTAGGATCCAAAGCCTTGAGTTCCTGTTTGCCAGCTTGGTGGAGTGTATTACTTCCTAGCTCATTGAAGCTACACTTCCAAGAGCTGAAGTTCAGCATTTCCATTGAAAAGGCAGACTGTATATGCAGATTGTAGCGGCGGTGTTATGCAAGTGAATGACGGCATCAAACCTGCAACTTTTTTTTAATACTTTAATTGGCAGATTTTTATTTTTGGCAGTACTATTATTAGAGATTAGGCATATTTGTTTATGCTGATCTTTTTCACTCCTTTTTTATAAATACACATTTTCTGTGGGCAGAATGTAAAGCAGAACAGTTTCTGAAAGGGATCTGATAATTATTGGAACATCCTGAACTTTCTTTAAATCACTAGTTTTTGATAGCCTTAGATTTTATGGGCATGCATTTCAACAGTGCAGGAGTCAAGGGCCTCTCTTTAAGTGGAAGCTGCAGTCATTCATCAGATATGGAATCGGAGGTACCACAATTAGATGCAATAGTTGTATCACTATCCAAAATTTCAATTTGTTATAGCATATGAATATGGGATGTAGACACTTATGTATAGATGCATTTTTGTGCATTAGATTATTCAAAAACAGAGTTTAATAGAGAGTTCTTTAATAAATGTGGTCACGCTATAGTCTAAAATACCTGTAAACTAGACTATTATTAGAAGTCAGGTTATTAAGAAACCTTGTATATTGTGGGCAAAACCATACCTCAGATGAATTAATTAGCAAAACTTCACTGACAGCAGTGTATGCAACATTCCTCACTGTGAAAATGTTATGAAGCAGGGTTTAAACAAGAGCATTGTGAAACAATCAACTTCTGCCTGTTACAGGCCACACTTTTTCCTAAATGATTCTGATCTGGAGCAATCCATACACTGTTATGTTTCCGCTTCCCACAGAGATGGTCTTTGGACCTACCTCTTCAATGCCAAAGTTTACAGTTCTGAGGCTGGGCTGATGCTTTGATAAACACACCAAAAAAGCATCTGCTCTGTGAACTAAGGGAAAGGATGTTAAAATAACAGGAAACAGTCTAAGAAATGAGTTTTCTTTCTAGACTTTGATACCATTGAAGCCAAAGGATCTGAATACTGTCAGGTAAAGCAGATAGGACTCCATGGTCATGCTGTGTCTTCGGAGCCCTGCAAGTATTTCCATAATTCCTCCTCAAAGAACTCAATTTCATTTTGTATTTCAGGTTCAGGAAAGAATTTCCAGTTTCCATTTCTATTCACTTCCTGAAAAGTCTCACAATTCATTCCTTTCTGATATCAAACCCACGAAATAACCATGGAAATCCCTGATTTCAGACCTGCTTTTATTGGTTAGCACTCTAAAACACAGAATACACAGACACACACATAACTTCAAGCAAGTGAGTAATCTCAGCACTTTGGGCTACACCACTGAAGTGAGTGGGAGTCTAGCCATTGAATTTTATGGGAGCATTATCGGAGTGTAAGTGCTTTGCTGGTTCAAGGCCAATATTTTCTTAGACTTTAGAGGAAGCCAGATTGGGCCTAAACCCTACACAGCCTGTCCTAGAAAGACCAAAATAAAAACAAATTATACTAAGCAACAGGAATGCACATAGAATAGAGGAAAGGAGCATTGAACACAAGACAAGCTGAGGAAGCATTACTCATTGTATAGGAGAGAGCGGTGGCAGGTTTAGTTCACAACATCCTTCATGCCCAGTTTTGCAGACAGACAGTTTATCCATTTAGCAAACAAGCATCTGTCTGACTGAGATCCAGAGAGACAAATAAGCCTGCCACAGAGCCAGGGCTGTACCTTACGCCAGCATAAGGGGCTTATGCTGCACAGGTTAGAGAACAGGCTGTGAAAAAATACTGTGTGCACTAATCACCTGTTTCACACACCTATGGCAGCAGTGAGCAGCATAGGCCCCAGCTACAGGCAGAGCAGACAGCTGACTGAAGCCTCCAGCAGAACAAGAATGGCCCTTTTGCTCCCTTAGTCTGTACCTGCAGAGGTGAGAGCAGGAAAGGCAGCACAGTGCTGGCCCTCTCTCCTCACAGCCAGCACCTTCACATCACTGCCACAGCAACCCAAACTGCAGTCCAGAAACATCTACATATGCCACTGCCAGAAACACTCTTTCTGGAACAGCAGCAGCCAAGTCCTGAACCAGTCATGCTCTAACACCTCTACAACAGCATTTCAGGGAAGTCACTGACTCCTTATTACTGCACTGTTTGGCTTAATATAGCTGTGTTCAAACTGTGTTGGTGCTATCCCTTCACATTAAGGAATTCTTCCCATATTAGGAGTTGTGTAGACACGCATTTTGTCCAACATGTTTATCATTTATGTGCACTCAGAGCTTGAGATATTATGTGCATGACCCGCTGTATGTTTTAATGAGGCATCCACCACACGGACACACAACCGTGGCTGGTGATCACACAGCTTCTCTAAACCAGTTGAACCCTGCCGGAACACAGTCTCTTAGGTCCAACACTGAATTAGGAATAAAGCAACCTTGGGGTGGTTTTTTTTGTTCTAGGAAGTGAGGGGCTTTTTCCCCTCTTGTGGCTGCGTTGGAAAATGCCTCCTTAAGCAAAAACTAGCAGGCATTCCCTTTGGTTCTGATTCTGTTACTCTTTAAGAATAATCCAGTCACATGTGTTGTTACTCCCATTGAAGTCAGTGTGATTATTTTGTGGGTAAGATTTATTCTTCTAAAGCCACAAAACCTAGACCCTTGGTTTACTACTATATTTTCTTCAGTGGGAGAACATTTATTTACTCCTCTCATTCCATTCAACCACACAGTTAGTCAACTCTTTCAGGCATGTGTAACTTTTTATGAAACAGAAACCAACTACCAAATGCTGTGTTGTTTCAAGCCGATTGAAATCGATGCTCTGCAGAGCACATGAACAACTCAGCTCCATTAAAGGCACATAGCTTGAATTGCTAACCAGCTCTGGTTAGACCAGAGCATTTTAAATGACAATGTCACATGCAACTTGTGAGTAAGAAGCTATGCCACTGTGATGTCTCTGGAAATAAGTGCTACTGTTTTCCCTAGGCACTTCATGACCTTGTGTGTTGATCTCAGTCCATTTTCCAGGACTGTAAATAAGAGCACTTGGAAAAGCTTTTCTGTTCACACATTTGTAGTTACAAGGGAGAACTCCTGAATGGAAGCATGGCATCCATCAGGCAAGCACAGCAGGTGGCACAGGACAGACTGCATTAAGCAGATCCTACAACTGGGACTTCGACAGAATTTTATTATGGTAACAACTGAATATATATTTATCAAACAAAATTAAATATAAAAAAGTTATTCCCCTGCACAGTAGTAAGCTGGCAAGTTTCCAGTTGGCAGTTTTACTGTTGGCAACACAAAGAAGTCACTTGCTGGGGTCACCAAACTGCTGAGAATCTGCAATTACTTTTATCATATTATATGACATATGTTATTTTATCATATTATTATTATAAGGAACTTTGTTTGGGCTCCTATATACTCCCAGAAGAAATCTCATTTGGTCAAAAGACCAGTGAAGCTGAACAACTTCAATTGATAGTGTTATAAACATTATAAAAGTTACTTTACCCCCCTTTTCAGCTTCTCAGGGGGTGATATTTTCTGCTTTCTCTATTAGTCTCTATTTGTAATATTCTGTTCAGGGCTATCCATACTGAATGACTGAGCAGCAAGTAAGATTACAAAGTGGCTTTTATATTGTCCATCCTAGAGTGCCCAGGAAAAACGCTGCCAGCAAAGCATCTGGGTGCTGATATGAACTAGTTCTAACCCTTAAGTCAGAAAAGAAGCCTTGGGAAACTCGGGAAACCACAGCCATTCTGCCACTTTCACACAAGGAAAAGAAAATCCTGAAATGGAAAATGACATCTGCAGGATAACATATGTGCTAAACGTGCTGCCAAAACAAGGAAGTACTAAGTCCTCAACACCTGTACTTACCAAAAACACTAATGCAATTACAGGGAATGCTTCACTATTTTAAAAGTAAAATGTCTCATCTTCAATTTCCTGAATCACCTTTAGTAATTTCAAATACATAGAAAAGAGGAAAAAAATTGAAGCAGAAATAAGTAAATGGGAGACAGCCATGGTTATTGGTAGTTTCTGCTGCTTCCTTCCTGTAGGCTTGATAGATTACTTCACCTGCACATTGTTCTCTATATGATCAACTATACATACATATGTGCACTTGCAAGGCCAGACACTGGCCCAACCTACCTGACAGCTCCCACTCAATATTTGAGAGGAAAAATGAAACACAGGACATGGGCCCATTTCAGTGGCCCCATTTCCAACTGTGATAATCTATTACTAGATCTTCAAACAAAAATCTCCTCTTTTTACCATATTGGTACTTGCACTTCGGAGCACCTGCCTGAAAGAAAGAACAAAGATACCTCACTGTTGTCTTTCAAATTCTTCCTGAAAATTTACTTGGCTAGTGATGACAACAGCAAGAGCTGACAACAGCAAACTGTTGAGATTGCACCTTAGTCCCCTCTTCACTCTCCAGGTGCAGCCAGATTTTCTCTCCTGTACTTTTACACTACACTCTCTAATGACGAGAACTTACTCTGATGGTCAGCAGAACTGAGAAATTAGGACAGCTCTTCCTTTCACAATATCCATTTCCCTTCACACTATATTGAAGGATACAATTAAACATATTGTAGCCTGTCAATGGCTTCTATGATCACAGAAAGCTCCCTGACTACAAGAGCCCTTACAAAAGGGAGGAAATTCCTCATACAGGAATAAGAAGAGTAAGACTAAAAACTCACAGATTTTTGATATGCTAAGCAGAGTACCAAAAAATGGACATACTAAACCATCAGATCTTCGTATAACAAAAAGTTCATTTGATTTATTACAAGACAACTATTCCTTCTTACTTAAAAAAATGAAAGAAGTCAGAGGTTTTACCAGTAATTACTCGTTCCCTGAAGTTGAAGGAGAGAACCTGTGCCAGGAGGAGGAGGAGGAGAAATTGCAAAGATAAGTGTCTTGGCACAATAAGCCAGAGAAAGTCTAAAAATAATGCAAAGGAAGTGGTAAAGAAAGAGTTTTCAAAAGGATCCTTACACACCCCAGAAAAAAGATTTCTTCCCTGTGAACATCTTCCTCTTTGTTAAAGCCTTTACTGGCTAGAAACTGATTTCAGCCCTGTAGTACAGCATGGAAAGATGATGAAGAATTACAAAACAAAAACTGCAGTGAAGAAAACACAGAATTTCAAGTAGGAGTCAGTCTAAAAAGAAATATTTTTCCTCTGAATCTCTAGTCTGATAGGTTTAAATTTTTATCATCCCATGGCATTACTAACACTTCAGAAATGTGGCATTTTATGCCATACAGGGCAGGAAGAAGGAGACTGCCAGTAACAACACTGAAGAAAGGACATGTCTTTTCTCAAAACATCTGGTGTTCAGAGTTTCTTTAGGACCTCTAGCCAAAGTCACTTGTGGCACTGAGGTCTTGTCCATCAATGCCACTAGGTTTCTGATCTCTTTGGGGAAGAGAGACTGACAGTCATTTTTAATCCCCATCAAAGACATGTTTTCCTATGCAGCCTTTTGAGCTGTCAAACCCTGAGCCAGACCTTTCTATAGCAACAAAGCACAGTAGGAGTCATGCCTTCTGGAAGCTTGGAAGGGCAGGAAGAGAGATATGCCAGTGTCTCTCTATTTATACCTTTAAAGCCTATGAGGAGACTGGCGGGGCATGAGGACCATGGCCAGCTAGGAATTCCTTGCAGAGCTAGTATTGCTAGCTACTCTGAACCTAGATTTCTCTGTCTAAGCTAACTGCTGTTCTGTGGAAAATAAAACTTGTGTGTTTTGCCAATATTTTAAGACAAATAAATTAAGATATATGGGAAGATAAGCGATCATGTGTTTTGTTAATCAATACAGAGCACATGGTACTTTCAATGGCTTACTTAAGCTAAACAAAATAATCCAATAATTGTGCGATTTAAAAAATTCTACATGTTCCAGCCTGAAACTACCGGGAACCCATTGAAGAGACTACCAAAACTGCCCACAGACATGGACAACTAAAGGACAGCCAGCTGTGTGCAATAAAGGCACATATTTTATACTAACAACACCAATTTATTATACAAGGGAAAATATTTATTTGATCTAGATCTGCATAACATCTGATAAATATTTCTTAGTACATCAAGTTTTTCCCAAGTGAGTCAATGTGAAATGTTATTAATGTGCATAAATACCATAAAAAAAATCAGATTTGTTTCTGGAAACCAAGAGGAAGGAAAAAAACAACAAGAACAATCCTTTCTAAAGAGAAGAATAACCTGTTTAAAGCATGGCTCAAGATCCAAGAAAATGAAAGTATATTTAATGACAAGGCAAATCTGCTAGCCTTTTATAGAGATAAAGCAAAATTTGCTTCTATACCTTCCAAAATGTGAATATCTCTTAGGTAGGTCACTAGAAACACCAAAAAGTATTTTAACTTTACTTTTGGGGCACTTTTTAATTGTTCCCATGGAAAAACATGTCCTTTCAATAGAGATTCTGAGAAATTTTCAGCACATTATTTAATTTATATTTCTCTTCTTTAATGCAGCCTAAAGCATTCAAACCTAATTTTACACTGTCCCATTTCTGGGAGCTTGACTCAAAGAGATCCCCCAAAAGCTCTGCAGCACCTCTGAACCACTGTATCTCCACACCTCAAAACAGCCTTGCACCCACTCCCTCTTTCTAGTCTGCCCTCTGGAGACAGGCAGGGCAGTGAAAGGTTAAGTCAAAGCTGATTTTACACCTTTGCATTGACAAATTTCAGAGAACTTTGAATTAAACCCTCAACTGAAATATTTCTGATTATTTATTACTAACTTACATTCTTCCTTCATGTGCTCATTTTTTAGATATTCTCTGGCAAAAACTCAGTATCTCTGATCTGTTGATTCATGAAGTTCATTTCAGCTTTCATTTTTCAAATCTGGCTGAGGGCTGCAGAGGTTTTCTGAGGAAAAAAAAAAATGGACTCTTTCTAAAGAGGACCAAGAAAAGTTGCCAGTGGATGAGTATCTTGCCCCCACGAGCAGCCATTATCCTCATGAATGGCTCCTGAAGTTTGGTCCTAACCATCCTGTTTCATGCTCTGCCTTTAACAAGTCTGTAAGTACTTGCTTTAAATGCAAGAGTGATAGCACAGCAGTAGGCAGATGGAGGCATGATCTACTCCTTATGAGAGGTCTCATTCCAGTCCATAATTGTTAGCAGAAAAATGAAGCTATTTATTACACAATGTAGCATTTTGTCAACCTAAATCTCTTTTCTTTCCTTCTTTTTCCTGTTTCATCTTAATTAAAGACCTGGCCTTTACCATCTGCTGAAGAGAGATATGATAGCAAACACTGGGTTATCTTTACAAGTATCTGATATAGCTAACTGCTTCATGTCAGAATTGCCTAAAATGTTTTTCTCTGAAGGAAATGATAAATCACAGCTCTCATTTTTCAGTACACGTTCCAAGGCAATGGTTTCCAAACTGTTTTGGACCTTGCCCCACTGTTAACTCTCAGCCATTACTTACACGCCATCAATCGCCATTACTGTCAAACATTCAGCCGAACTCCCAGGAGAGCGTGGCTCGGTGTGCCAGCTACACTCCGTGCCCTTGCAGGCCACCAATAGGGACAACCTCCCACAAACCTGCTAAGAAACAGCCCACAGTACAGCCAGAATCAAGCCTCCCCTCACCACTTAAGAGGGTGATCTGAGGCACAAGAAAACTTCTATCTGCCCTTAAGTCCCAAATGAAGAAAAGGAATAAATGACAGCCCAGTGTTCAGATGAGCTCAATGATCCTTTCTCTTTTTGTGCTGGAAGATTAATGACAAAATGCTTTTGTTTCTGCAGAGCACAGTACAGAATCACAGAGTCATAGAACCATCAAGTTTGGAAAAGCCCTCTAATATTATCAAGTGTAACCATTAACCTAACACTGCCAGGTCCACCACTAAACTGTGCCCCATCTAGACATTTTTTGAACACTTCCAAGAATGGTGATTCTGCTGGCTTGTTCCAATGTCTGACCACCCTTTCAGTGAGGAAATTTTTCATGACATCCAGCCTAAACCTCCCCTGGTGCAGCTTGACACCATTTTCTCTTGGCCTCCCCCTTGTTATCTGAGAGACTGACCTCACTACATCCTCCTTTCAGGTAGAGAGTGATAAGGTCTCCCCTGAGTCTCCTCTCCTCCAGGCTAAACACCCTCAGTTCCCTCAGCTGCTCCTCACCAGACTTGTGCTCCAGATCCTTTCCCATCTCCATTCCCCTTCTCTGGACTTACTCCAGCACCTCAATGTCTTTCTTGCAGTGCAGGGCCCAGACCTGGGCACAGGACTCGAGGTGTGGCCTCACCAGTGCCCAGTACAGGGGAACAGTCACTGCCATGGTCCTGCTGGCCACACTATTGCTGATCCAGGCCAGGTGCCATTGGCCATGTGGGCACACAGTGGCTCAGGTTCAGCCATTGTCAACCAGCACTCCCAGGTAATTTCTGATGGGCTACTTTCCAACTGCTCTGCCCCAAGCCTTTCACATTACAGGGGTTTGTTGTGACCCACAACAAGCAAAACGTCAAAAATTGGAAAGCATCTGGTAGGAGGAGTCCACCAAGACAGCCAACACAAGGGTTGAGGTGCATGGAAGACACATAAAGGCACATGTTTATATACCTTTCTTATATCTTCCTGCATGCTTGCAGAGCTCATGCAGGATGTGTACCTTTTTTAACTAGCAGAAAGCTTCTAAAGGTGCTGGTTTCTCCCGGACACCCTGCCACTCTGATGAAGTATCATCCCCATCACAGCTCTGTGAGACTGTCTCCCACTCCTGCAAACTCTCCCTTGTAGGACTGCTCTTTCCCTTCATGAACCAGTGACAGCATCTCCAAGGAGCTGACCAAGGTATTTGATTCCCTTGATTCACTGACCATGAATTTCCTCAAACACCTGGACCTGACCCTCCTGTCGCTGAAGTCCAGGGTTTTGTGTTTGAATTCTGTAAAAGCAACACTGAAGAGTCTCAAACCCTCGTGACTGGACTGGTGGAAAGATGGAGGGTTTGCATATTATGTGCCTGCTTTATGGCTAAACCCCCAAATTTTGTTTCTACCAAGTTTTCCCTAACAGGTCCTTGTCCAAACTTGAAAATTATTTATATGCTCAAAGAGAGGAGAGAGAGGGAGTTTCTTTACAGCTGACTGAGGATTTTAACTTTCTGGCCTACAGTCAGCAGAGCATCTCTCCGTCCTTGCGAAGCTATAAGTGTGTCATCAGGATACCACATGCTTTGATAATTACTCTAGTGGGTATTAAAGTTAATCCTGGGCTGTATAGATCACTTACAAAACACAATAACTGAACCAGAAATCCTTATGTGAGACAGTAATGAAATCAACATCTCAAAGTGCCAGCACGTCTCTGACATGTCCGGCGTAAACTGGAACCCAAAATTCCTGCCTAGAGCAGCCAGTCAGGAATCCAACTCTTCTGTGATTATGAAATCTGAGGCATGGCAGAGCAGCTTATGTCAGATCTACTGCGTACCCATAAGCCTTAAACCAAGACTTGTGAATATAACCCATGCCTTTCCAGGATTGTGAGAAGGGTCATGAGCAACTGGTGAAATTTCAGACTGAAATAGCCAATGCATCATTCAGTGGACCCAGCTCTTCTTCCTTTAAAGACCAGACACCCATCCCAGATGCACTGATCCTACTCAGCTATATTCCCAGCATGAAATCTCCTGTTCTGAAGAAAGCCTAGAGAAAAAACATTTTAGGCTTTCTGAACCTTGTCTCAAGGAAGAACACAAAGCTAAAGCCACGTTTACAAGGAGAGTGGAGAGGAAAAGATATCCATCCTTCTCACCCTACTGCTTTCCTTTGCTATGTCTCTGCAGCAGCTGACACGTTATTGTGTTCTCACAATAACTTCTCACTATATTTTCCCTGTACTACTGGTGAAAGTCCCAAAAACTACATTAAATTAGTTTCAGTCCTTCCCAACAGGAGAAATTCAATGAACTAAATAATAACGGCAAACAGCATGTCCCTTTAACACCTCCCTTGGGTCAGTATTTTCTCTATTTTTCCCTATATCTTTGTATTATACTGCACTGGATAATACATTCAATACAGAAGCTCTGTATCCTGGTAACAGAAGTTGTGGAAGGCTGTGAGCCCTTGGCACAAGAGCCCTCTGCACTCCCTTGGAGGAGAGAGGCCTGAGGGCAAGACAACCTTCCCCAGAGATAAGCGACCTTCCCCAGAGATAACAACCTTCCTTGGGTCATGGTGACAAAGTGAACCACCCCCAGCATGCCTTGTTTCTATATGGTAGTAGCCTGTACCCCGTTGGCTAATTGGTTTCTACCCCACCCCCTGCCTTTCCCATAAAAAGCCCCCTGTTTCTGCCCCGAGGAGGGAGCTTTTGTCCTTGGCCTCCCCTTCACTGGGCTGCTGGACAATGAAAGCCACCTCTGTGGAACTGCTATATGAGGCTCCTGTCTCTCTGTCCCCAAGTTTTCCTTGGGTGATTTCACAAAGGGTTGAATCACAGGAGCTGAAATCACTTCTAGCAGAGAAGTTGCTACACTTGCTGAAATCACCTGCTGCCCAGGAAAGCCTGCCGCTGCCCCTGGAAGAGTTGTTCCTTGCGGAACGCTCTCTCTAGGAAGGTCGCGGGGTTGTCCACCCCCGGCTCTCGGGAAGTAATAAGAAGGCACCAAGTATCAATACTAAATATCAGCACCTACTGCCACCACAGCTGTCTAGTGCTTAGACAACACTGGCTTAAAAGTGAAGAGCAGTTATAACTCAGTAACAATGCTGGAAGGTAGTTTCATGCATCCTGAATCATCTGCAGGCATGTAATTATCATCTTTGCTTAAAGATTTCCAAGCAGCTGCCTCTGCTGTGCTGGATTCACCATGTGCTCTGAAAACAGTATTTCATAATAACCCTTTCTATATTCTTTGTTAGGTGTAAGAACCTTCCCTTTATTTCAGATGAAAACTTCAGCTTTTAAGTGACAAACAGTCTGAACACCAAAGTAGCACAAGACGTTTGGAGAATATCTGTTCTATCTGTGCTTTAAATTAGGTCAAATCAGCCCCAAGGTCTTGACCACTGTTTTTGAGGCATTCTTTTTGCCTAAGTCCAGGAAATATAAAAGGCTATGAGCTAAGGGTAGGTAGGAAAAATTTCCTCAAAGACCAGGAGTAAAACCCTGAGTACCTCAATACTCCCTACTCCGCATATATGGCTCTTCCCCTGGTCTTATTCTCCCCATACTTAAACTCACAGAAATATCCACAGCTTAAAATATACATCTCTTGCTAAAATATTTTACAGAACAAGTGTCTCATCAAGCAAAGACTAAAGAAAACATAGCAGAACCTAACAGTTCAGACAAATTATGAGACTCATTAAGTAACACAGGATGGAACAGAGTTCACCTAACAATAAGGTCTCTTAGGACCACAGGAGTCAAAGGTCAAGTCCAAGCCCAGACTATGGAGAAGGTGAGGATATGGAAAGGACACAGCTGTACTGGCAGCAGCTGGGGTAGCTGAAGGATGCAGTGGCCTTTGGGAGCAGAAGAGGAGATGCATCATTCCACTGGTGCAGTCTGTTCCTGTAGGAACTAGTAAGGATTTACAGTTTCCATCCTACATATACATATGGGTCCTCATGCATACCCACTCTTACCTAGCATGGAAAAGATGTGTCCTTTCAAAAGTGCACCATTCAATATGCTCCCAAGAAGGTAGACCTCTATTCTTAAAATCAGAAGAGGCATGATTCCCAATTTCATACATGGGTCTAAGAATTTAGAGGGTTTGGAGTTTCATTTCTTCTATTTCATATGCAAACAGCGGTTGGAATAGGGTTAAAGTTTTCTGTTCAGTTAAGTCTAAGAGCCTTTTAAACAATGTCCCCTGACAGTGTTATTTCCACTACCTTTAATAATTTTAATCAGGCTGATTATCCTATTCTTCAGACTTGAAGGAGAGGTAATTCTCAGTGATCTCTGAGTTTCAGTACCACTAAGACTAAATAGTTATTAATATTAATTCAAATAAGCCCTAAAACCCAGTCACACTAAGGTTAAAACCACAGCAAATAGACAAATGACCAGGAACATTGGAATTAAAGGGCCATTTTGGTTAGAATGTCAAACTGAGAGGACAGGAAATAAATCTTCATAAATCCTTAAACAGGAAGTTAAAAGAGGTAGTTATGTAGGTTGTTACAAATCATATGAGCAAATTTTTGCCTGCAGCAGTAAAATCAAATTTCAGTTGGATATATATTTTAGTGCTGAAGCAAATTACTGTTTATGTCTAGATCACAATCTCAAGGCCAGCAAAGGCTTCCTCCCTACATTTCTGTTGCATGAAGACTAATCTGTTTCCTTCTGCCTCCCCACAGAAATTACAGACTTCAATAAGTCAATCTTTGAGAGAAACGTCTAGCAGTTTGCTCTCCCAGATGTATGTGCATATGTGTGTGTGTGTATATATATATCACAGCTTAATTTCTCTGGAACTTGTCACAAAATGGAACATGAAGATTTCAGTCTGAAATTTAGCCCATAGAAACTAAAGAGATTAACCTTGCTCCCCATGCAAGGTTTTTGCAGGAATTTGTAGGCACAGGGCAGCATTATGCCAGTTAGATTTATCTGCCTTCCCAAGAAAATCGATTGGCCTAAACATCAGACCTTCTGCCCAGTCTTTGCCCTAAGCTGCCCTCCCTACAGTATCTCTGCTGGAGGCCCCTGGCAGTGTGAAATATGCCTGGGATTTGGACAAGAATTGTACAATCCAGGCAGTTTCCTATAAACTGCAGGGCTAGAAGTTACCTTGTAATAGTGCTTGTGATTACAACAAATACAGTAAGCAATAGAAAGAGAAGCCATCTCTGAACCCTCCCCTCTGGAACAGGTGATCAGAGCATACATTTACAATTACCAACACCTGGTAGATTTCTAAAAAGCCATAATCCACAATTCTCTGGGCAATCACATTCACACACACACTTTCGCTGGGCAACCTGTGCCAGTGCCTCACCAGCTTCACTGCAAAAAGATTTCTTCCATATGTTCAGTCTAAATCTACCCTCTTTCCATTTAAAACTGTCAGACCTTGTGCTGACACTACAGGCCCTGATAAAAAGTCTATCTTTCTTACATGACTTCTGTGTTGGCTGAGAGCCTCTCAGCCTGTCCATTTCTGCCCTTAGATTATATTGAGGAAATGATTATTCCCCTCCTAGCTACAACTGCTCTCCTGCGTAGATATGACTACGTATATCCTGTCCCACTCACGCACCACCCCAAAAGTCATCCAAACTCTGATTCATATCCTTTCCCAGGGCCTACTTTAAAAATTCCTGACCATGATTGCCATGGGAAGTCTGTTTGCCTTCAGGCCATGAAAAAAGTTCTGTTACCCTGTGTTTTTACATGGTATGCCTGCCTGACTTTCAGAAATAATAGCAATCATTCACTTTAGGGCTGCTTCATAGGAAAAATAGTTTGGCAAAAATAAGTATCAAGTGGAAAACAGATGCTAAAATTTGTTGGCTGGTTCCTCAAACACCTATGGCTCCATTAAATGGTGCGCACAACTGTTATGGTCATCCTCGTAGCAGTGGGGTTCTGTATCAGTCAAACATAGCCAGCTGCATCTGTATTTTCTATCACTTGTCAAATCAGAGTGCAAATTTATCTTTCTCAAGGCTAAATAGACAGTGTCCTGAGTCATGCAGCAAAACCAGTGGTGGCTGCGACCTTTCTCCATCTTATTGTAAAGTGGCAAGTTGTAAAGATTCAAGCAAGCTTTGCTCACTTTAAATGAGCCGCTCTCCACACACACACACACTTCAATGGGCAACCACGATCTTTAGAGGGATTTTTGAGCAGGCCTGCAACTTTATTACTATATGCAGATTATTTCATAAAAGTGAAATCACACTTAAAAGTTACAGCCACTCATGTCCTTCTTCGCCAGCTCTTGCTCCACTCGAGTTTTGCATACAGCAGGAAGTGATTCAGAAAACAATGATTTTCTGTGGTAACTGGATCTGGAAAAGCATCAATGAAATTATACCACATCAATCAATGCTCACTTACAACCTCCCCAAAGCAGATGCAGACAGAGGCAAAGCACTCTGCTCTGGAGGAGTTCCTGGTATAGGACTTCACAGGAGAGCGGTAGCCTTGATCTCACAGTGTGAAACCATCCAGTCTGGACAGCTTTACTTTTACCCTCTTTATTTTGTGAGGGAGAGAAGGTACCCAGCTGACCTCTCAGTAAGCTAGGGAGAGGCTCTTGCTTACCCCTGCAGGAAGGATAAAGCTTAGTAGCATGACAAACACTGCTTTACTTATGTCCTTCTGCATAAATTAAAAGAAAAATGTTATGCAAATACATCCTACACTACCACAGATATAACCAAAATATAACTTACTATTGGAAGACATAATTTTAGGCCTTGTACTCAGCATATATTAGAACATACAGTTCTGCATATTTTTATGATTTTCTTGATTCACAGATGAGTAGCAAACTTCAGAAATGTTATTTTTAGGGGAAAGAGAAGCAGACAGACAATTTCACATTGATCTGCAGAAGACAAAAAGATATTCATTACTTTTTCAATCAAAGTATTACATCTGCTCTAAGTCCACAGTTAAGAGCTCAGGGACAGAACTGCAGTTATCAGTGACTTCCCAGTAACTGAAGTGACTTACATGGCTTATGCAGGGAGAAAATCTTACATTTCCTTATGTTTAGATACAAGGAAGGAAGGATGCAGGCTCTGGCAGTTCTTTGTATTAATCCAGTCCTAAGGTCTGACACAACAGCCAGCAGCTAGAGCAGATGAGGTAATAAAATCTTCAAGAGTACCGCACTTGCAAGCACTGGGTGCCCAAACTGGGGATACCATGAGAAAATTACTTTTTCAGCTCATACAGGTCTTCTCTCTGTCTTTTCTTCCCAAGCTACACTTGGCTGCAGTCTTAAAGAATTTACTTATGTCACTGTAGATTCTCACAGAGTTGTCTTTTTTCCTCCCAGCTCATTTTTTTTATTAGCCTTGTTCATTATCTACCATGTCTCTTCTTTTTCTTCCTGATTTGATGTCGTTATTACTAGAAAACTTCTTCATTCCATAACATGAATTTGAACAATTGTCCACATTATTTACTTTGGGAATTCCAGTAGCCCAAAAATAAAAGGATCAGAGTCTGATACTGGCTAAGCTTATGTAAGCCTGAAATAACTCCCCTGATTTGAGGAGAGTTTGACTGGATTTACATCGGTATGAGCATGATCAAAATCTGGCCCAGAGTTTCTATTTCTTCACTCACATTAGAATTCAACAATCAAGCAATCCTGGATGCTAATAGTTTGCTAAAACTGGAGACAGTGTTTTTCACAGGGGCTGGCACTTTATGGTCTTTTCCAGCTATGGAACATCAGCTGTCTGTCCCAGGAATCTTCTGTTGATTGAAGCAATTTAAACCTCCAGCCTAAATTCCAATTCATAATTTAAACCTGCTACTAAAGTGTAGCTATAAATTTTTAACAAGTTATAAATGCATGAGAAACTTAAAAATCAGCAGGCTAGTACTGGTTTGGGCTCCAAAGATTCATTTGTAAAGTAACATATCATTTGTAAAGTAACAGAATCCTCCTCTTTGAAGATCACTTGCAAACACCTGAGGGATATAAACTGGCTTTGCTGTAAATAAGAGTTGGGCACTTTAAATGTAGCATTTCTTTTGCTGTTTATCATCAGCAATTCTCTGCAGCACATTGACTTCATCTTCTGGATGAGCTGCATGCAGTTGTTTGGCTTCTGCTATTGAGACTTTTGTCCTCTATTGACTCTGCCTGTCTCAGGGCATGCTACTCTGCCAGTGGCACCAGGGTGTGCATCACCAGCCTTGCTTTGTGGTTCCTCATCACATACAATTTCCCTCAGGGCAGCAGCAATTTTCCTGCAGCGCTGGCCGTGGACATCAAGGGCTTTTACATTGTGGGGTCAGTATCCGCAGTGGACTCTTAACACTGCACAATTGAATGCCACTGAAGCCACTGGAGCACCATCAGCCTGTAGGTCAGCAGAGTTTGGGTAGCAGCTCATTCATCCCGTTGCATTATGTAAGAAATGGTGGCTGCTCATTACTGCTGCACTGGGCAATAGTCCCTGTAAGAAAATTATTTCTTTTCCTGCTGATTTACTCAAAGCACTTTGAAATCAGTGGAAAACCAATCACACCCTGCAATTTTTATTTTAGCTGACTGGCACAACCATCTTCAGAGTTTAAATCAAGAAACTTACTGTAGCTGAAACTATCTAAACTGTGATCCATCAACAGGGTAATATCATTTTTAGCTTGCTGCCTGAGGGCACATAACTGACATTTTGTCTATATAAAGTATTGGCGTTCCTCATATGTCAGAGTTTAAACCACAGAAAGAATCTTCTGGCAGATTCTTACAGAAGCTCCCAGAGGCAGCTGAAACAGTCTATTATCTGTGCGTGCCTGTGTTGAGTAAAAGTTACACATAGGCTGCACTCCACTGTCCAGCGAGCAAGACACAATGACAGCCTTATCCCTGCAGCATTTCAGAACAGGAGCTCTCACCAGCACCAGGGCCGCTTTCCCACATCCACCACAGGAAGAGCTGCCCTCTGCCAAACCCAGCAGGAGCTGCACAGGGAGCACCCCACACCCTCACCACAGCTCTGGGACTTCGCCACACTGCTCCAGCCACTGGACAAAAGGAACTAGGATTGTATAGAGATGGGAGAACACAGTGACAGGTCATCTACAAAATTATTTTTAAATTTTTAAGACTAGCGAAGGGTAGAAAGTCCATGAGGCAGCTTGTGCTGAAAGTACCAAGAAGTATGTTCCTAACATGTTACACTTGAATCTTTTTCACTCAAAGATAGCCCAAGGCCTAGGAGGAGTGGAATTTTTCATCCATACTGGTTTCTTAGGGCTGCTTGAATGACCTCTTTTCAGTCTTTAATTCTTGTTTTTCAAATCCTCACTTTCTTACTTGTAAAGCTAGGATGCAAGTAATAAAAGCTACCAGAGAGAGCAGTGTTTATCCTTGCGCTAGGTTTTTATAGAAAGAGCTTGAATGTCTGTTTGCACTAGTAAGCTCTGTGATTTTAATTACAAGAAAACTAGTCAATGTAATGGCTCATTTTGGTTCTTCCATTTTAAATCCCAGAAGACGAAAATGAGCAGAAAGGCTTAATTAAACAGATACTTTCTCCCTAAGTCAAAACAGCAACACTTTAGAACAAATGGATCTGTGTTATTAAGACCAGTTTTACTGAGGTTTTTTGTGTATAACATTGTAAGTCATACCGGGGCTCTTGCTACTGTTCTTCTGGCATTAAAAACAAACAACAAAACAGTTTTACAGTTACCCTGAATTTAATTTAGATACATAATGAATTTTATTTGTATTTTCAGTGAGGTTTATTGCAAAGAAAGGTTCATCACCATTTAGTTCACCCTTTTGTCCCTGGCTCATGGTCACAATCAGCTCCTGCAGACAAAGCAGTTAAGCACATGGAAAATTTAGCCATATTCAGTGGGAGAAAAACAACGCTTGTTTGTGCTTTGCTCCTTTTTTAATATTCGCCAGATTCATGCTTCTTAGCAGACATCATTTCAAGTTTTATGAGAAATTGGCACAATTGATATTTTACCTATCAGTTTTCCATATTCTGGTCAAACACTGCAGAAGAGTGTGGTAACTTTTTCTATAGGTGCATATCCTCACATGCAATAAAATATTTAGTCAAGATGGACAGCATTTTTCCCATTGTTCAAAACTATGGTTCTGTTTTCTGCCTGTTCCAGTACTACATAGCTGCTGCCCTTCCTCCGCAAACATTAAGTTCATCTTGAGGGTAGGCTCAAGTGGTTGACCTATAACAAAGTAAACACATGTAGCTCAATCAGATGAGCTCAACGCATGCTTGTGTGAGGTTGCTTGACAGTCTGGGGTCTGTGAAACAAAATGTGTAGCTGCAGCAGTGCAAGCTGCTCCAGAGGGGAATAGTTTACATGAAGGCAAAGCAGAATTTAGATTAATATCCTCTGGTACAGTGATGTTGCAACCTTGTCCGAGATCACTCACCTCGCAGAGCTTCGTTTCACAGCCTCCAGGGTGGTGAAAACCACACTGGCTGCTCACCAGAGCACTCCTCCCTTGCCCGTCTTCCTCTTTAGGAACTATCCTGGGCTATTTTCTGCTCTAGCCAGGCTCTCTGCAGCACCAAGGTTGGGCATGTAAGAGAGGGAAGAAACAAAAGTTTTACTGGCTGTTCACAGCATCACCCCTTATTCCCACAGCAATGGGGAGGACATCTCCCAGGGTCGAGTAGGAAGCATTCAAGTGTAGTTTTACTTTTCCCTCCAAGTCATTGACTCAGGAGCAAAAACACTCACAAATACAAAAAAAACTGTAGTGGAATGGATCCATAAGCCCCACTAACATTTCTGTGGTTAGGCTGGAAATGCCCTGCCCAATCCATCTTGGCCTTGTGCTCTAGTCCCACCTCACACTCATTGCAGCTATACCTCCCACGTGCCCCTTCTCAGCCATCTCCCTTTTCTCCTTCCTAACAAGCTGCCCCAGGTCTGGCTTTATTCATGCCAAGGAGACTGAAACAGAATGATCATGGTATTTACAGCCATGGTACTGTTCTCTCAGCTTGTTTGTCCTCTCCTCTTTTTCTCTCTGTCTGTATCCACCTGCAGCATCTGTGCCATGTTGCAAAACTCAGCATATTTTTTGGTGCTTTTAGCATACGAAAGTAAAAAAATATTTCCCACACACATAATGAGACAGTTTGAAGAGGCAAAATTCAAATTGCACCTGCATTTAATTAAGAGCCCAATTTTCAGGCACCAGCTTCCTCTGCCATGGGGAGGAAACCAAGCACACAAGTCACTGTCTGCACAGGCATCATCATATCTAAGCACACCAAGCTTCAGATGCAGGGGTAAGAATTTACTCCAAGATAGTTGCAAATGAAAGTGGAAATATCTCACTACAAAACTAACTCAAATTTCTGTATGGCATAAATGATCACATCAGACTGAAAATTTGGTCCCAGTAATTCAACATCCTAGGTACTAAGTGATGACTGAACCTCTGGTAAACTTGAAAATGAAAAGGTCAGAAACTTATATGAAATGATTATTCTCTGCATGCAGAAAACAGCTGTTTTCAGCATCTAGAGTCAATACATGTCACTGGTTGACTGCAGAAGGGTTCTTTCTGTATATGCAGTTGATCAAAATGAAGATGCAAACACTGTTCATATTAAATGGAGTTTCTTTTAAACTTTTCATTTCTCCTTTCCTTCAAGAATTTTTCATCACAATGTAAAATGACTGATTACAATATTATGATTGCTGGTGGTATATTTCAAACCCACCAGAAGTTAAGATTTCTGCTCAAAAAAGAATCTAAGTTAATGCATTTTCTGAAAAAGAGCTTTTCTGGCAGGAAAGCCTGGTGTGAACCGAGGGCTAATGACCACAGCCAGTATCAAGAACTCCAGTTTCTCTAGCACACTTTCCAGGGCCAGCATTCAAGGTCTGACTGGTAACTACTAAAAGTGAATGAGTTCTCTCTATTAAACACACAAAAAAATATTGTTATGCTAAATACATACAACTAGGCAATATCCTATCAGTAGCTATATTGTCTAGCTCATCTCATTCCTATGTCTTCATATAGTAAGAGAGGCCTGGCCCAGTATGAGAACTCCAGTGCTCGTCCTGCATAGAGAACAGAGAGTCCTTCCTCCCACAGCAGTGGGGCATGGCAGTCTCTCTCATGCCCTTCAGGTGGTATTTATTCCTGCTGTCAACAGCAGCAGCGGCATGCTGACAGTGTTACCAAATCTGCTTTGACTTGCTGCTGAAGGAATAAACAAACTCACTGGTTTGGGAACTACACCTCTCAACAAAATCCATCCTGCAACTCCTATGGCATTTCCAGCCTCCTATCTGCACTCCTGTGTATTTATGGGGTGGGAGGCACGTGTGTGAGCATGTGCATTATTCTGGAACTTAAGTTCAGAACATTCAGCAATTCACATTGTCACTGCAAATGTAACCGTTGAATTTCTTACAGCTTGGAATCAATTGGGAGTTAAAGGTCAGTTTGCATCAGGTTTTCTTTTTAATGAGTAAAACTTAAGTGCTCAAAAAGATGTCTCATCCAAATGAATGTATTTGGTCCAGTGGGTTTATTTCAGAGCAGAGATGTTTTGAAAGCTATAAGCATGATAGTTACTGTCCTATCATAAGGAAAACAAAAACCCAGTGCTGTCCTGAGAGGTTTTCAGGATTTTATCACCTACACAAAAGCCAAACATTCTTTTAAAGGAATTGCCTTAAAAATAGAAAAGCTATTTTAATCGAACGCCTGGACTGCATTATCTCATCACCTGTGCCCAGCAATGGAACAATTTTTCCTTTAATAGATACTTTTCTTAAAACATCCTGATCACAAATGACCTTTTGTTTTTTAACCAAAACACAATGGAACAATTTAGTCTTGCTCCTCTTCAGGTCAGTGGGAAACCTGCCACCCCTTGCAGCACAGAGCATCTCAGCCTGTGACATGCACAGGCTCTACTCTGCAAAGCCATTTCACCCCCCAACAGAGTTCATGGACAAGGGGGGGCTCTCAGTCCCTCTGAGGATCAGGGCCAAGAGATGCTTTCCAAATGATCCACAATAGAATAGCTCGGCATGCAGCAGCCAGCTGACAGATGAGAGTCCTGTGGGAAAGAAGCTTTCAGTTCTGATTTACAGTGAAAGGGCAGCAGTATCTCTGGCATCTTTGGGCAGGGACTTTCAGGGATGAAGTAGCAGCTGCCCAGTCTGCATAAATTTATGAAAGGGTGAGACAAGCAGGCTACTATACGCTGGCCCTTTGGAGAATGAAAGGTGTAACCAGATTGCACAGAAATAAAGAGCTCAGGTTCAAACCGTGAAAGGCTTCATAGAGTCTGTGGAAAGCAAATTACCTCACAGGAAATACTGAAAACAAATGTAAGCAAAGATGTAGTGTAGTATTCAGTAGTGGCTGGTTGGAGCTCTGGAAGCGTGTGCAAAACAAATTATGGCAATTTTTTTCTATGCAGTAAACCAGCATGAGAGGCATTGCAGTTTAAAGTGTCTATAAACAAACTGTTGTCAGGGAAAGGTGCACAGGCAAAAACAGCTTTTTGTTAACTCATGTTAGTCTAAAGAATATCTCCACTAAGAAGTATAACGATACTTTTTGTCATTAGCTGTAAGAACCCTTTAATTTTGTTTTGAAGTCTATTTTACTTGTTTTGATATTTATGCTTTATCATGACACTTTTGTACAAAAACTACTACTTCAATCTCCTAATGCAATAGCTAGGAGATGCAAAGCTTACTTAACTTGCAAAAATTATCAGATACTGAACTTAAAAACACCTAAACAAAGAGATTACTATTATAGTAAAACACTGCAGCCAGCTCAATTTATTACAACATACCCAGAAAAGACAAATACATAGTCAAGTATTTCAACTGGAAGAGCTGCAGGTCCAGGAAACACAGTGCTGATATTCCTGAAAAAGTTGAAGTCGGAGTTCATCCCAGGAAAAAACAATTACTCAAATATTCATTCTTCCTCCTGCATCTATGCTTCTCTGGTAAAGATCCTTAAGAAACAGCATGTAAGAGAGGAGATGGGCAAAAGAGTGCAAATTCCTAAACAACTGCTGGAAGTGTAGTCAAGAGTAAGTTTCCAGATCATCTAGTCCCTGATACAGCATAGAGAAAGAGCAAGAATTCTAAAATGAAGCAGTTTATGAATAACATCTCACACCACTTCAAAACACAAAATTTTCCAGGGAAAAGCATGAACAGATCTAAAAGCAGAAGCCCAGAAGACACACAAACAACTTTAAGAGTGACCCCAAAGGAGAACCTGAAATCCATCAGAGGAATGAAGGTGCTCAGGTGAGCAAGGGTCATCAGCCAAGGGGCTGCAAGATTTTCCACATTCAGGGCAGCAAAACAACGACATTCCCAACCTAGAGGAAGTCCTAGACCACAGAGAAATAAATGTAACTCACAGCAAACAGGAGCCAGCTCCCCTGAACACTGTCCCGGGCTCCTTGTGCTGTCAGTCCAAATTGAGTCATTAGAGACTTTTCAATTTTCCACATTTCAGGGGCTTAATTACAGACTTATTCTCTATGCAGAAGTGCAGGATTAGGTGTCTTCCCAAGTAAAATACCAGGAATACAGCTGCTTACCGTGTTTTACAGTAGGGTTTAATATTAGCATTAATGACCACAGGTGACAGTAAAAACTTGCCTATTAATGAGGGCACGATAGCCAGGAAAACACTGAAGAAGCCCAGAGGCCTGGCTGCACCCTCTGGTTCACGGCGGCTTCCACACAAAAAGAGTTCAGAGTGAGTGAGTTCCTCACTCCAGGGAGCTACTCCTGGTCTGGTTGTCAGGCGCACAGACGGAGGCGAATAAGGAGAGAGGGGACTCCTCGTGTGGATTCCACGTAAAGGATTCACTAATGTGAAGGGACTAGGGACAAAGAGCTGAAAATAACCAAGGGTCCAGAGATTTTACAGCGAGGGATGGAAAGGCGGGGATAAGGGATACAGCCAATGGGACAGAGGGAAGGAGGCGGGGCTGAAGCTGAGAGAACCAATGGGAGCAACACATAGGAGGGAACAAGGGAAGTAACCAATGGGCTGTCGAGGAGTACAGACCTCTTTAGAACTAATACATAGTTAACTGAGGGAAATGAATACTTACAACTTCATACATAAAACAGAGAGGGGAAAACATTAACCAATGATCTGGAAATACAGAAATCACCAAACCCCGGGATGATGGGTACTCACCTTAACAACGGAGTGTGTTGTTAGACATTGGTGCTTGACCACCACATGTTGGTTTCAGTTGTAATTTCGGGGGTCAGAGTGGCTGCAGCCACATGCACTGCCACACATTAACCAAATTTTCAGATAATTTCCAGAAATTAATCAGCCATTTCAAACAGATCATTATCTTTGCAGTCAGTCTACTTCTTCACAGATTGCAAGTCACACAAAAACTCTTGGATGGAGGGCTGCTAAAATTGTGTGTGCCAAATTAACTTTAAATCTTACAAGAAAACAGATATAGCTGTGGTGAAGCCAAGGGGGTGAACTACTCCCATGTGTTTCTCATTTCCTAGTCAGCACAATCTGCAGTAGAAACACAGAGAGCAGACAGAAAAAGGCGTAGTTTGTTTCTGCATTGGTGGTTGTACAACCAGTTATCAGGAGTGCAGCTGTTGAAGGCATTTCTCTTCCCTTTGCCCATCAGACAGGTGATGACATCCCAAGGAACCTTACCTGAGAGGTTGCACACTCATAACACCACTATTAGCATTTGTCTTCTCAGGGGTCATCAGCTTTACAATAATTCATTAAACTTGGTGATGCTTAAATACTTTCAGTGCCTTTGCCCTTGCATTTTCTCATGCACCTGTGCTGCCTTTCCACTGGAGCCAGGGAACAAGCCAAAATCTGCGTTTCTCTTTAGGCTATATCTTCTTCCGTGAGAAGCTGCCTGCAAATTTCCTGCCAAGAAAACCTGGCAGAACTAAGACCAGAAGAAGCACAACTAAGTCTCTCTGGCCTTTGTGCTCTGGGGAATTATGGAGGAAGGAATATCTGTCTATATGCTGCATATGTGTGTGTGCAGCATATGCACAGAGCAAGGGCTGGACAAGAGGAGCATTCATCCCAGGGCACTGCTCAGTAGAGGGGAAAACTTAGGCCAGAAATACCTCAGAAATTAGGTGGGCAAGCCATTCCCAGCAGTGGAAGTTTTGGGGAGGGAGGGAAGGGCTTTCAGAACCACAGGGCACTGAGAGTCAAGTGTGTGTGTTTCTATAGGGATGCAAGTGTTTATAGCAGCCAGCCCAGAACAGAGAACAAATGCTGTGTGTGAAAAACAAGCTTCTGAGAACTCCTGCCAATATATAGCCATGCATTGGAAAACAGGTCCTCCCTACCCTGCTCCCATCCTATAGACCTGCTGTCATCCAGCCTATTTAGCAGAGATGCCTCTTTTATGAGACTGGGCACCTCTGGTTTCCTCTAACACCAGTGATGACACACAAAGCTGCTGCTCGTCTCTTAGGTAGGCCAGATTGCCCTCTGGAGAGGCTGTACTCTCCAGGAAATACGGAAAAGGCATCTGGCAAACTGGTTTCTCACTTGGGCACCTAAGCTGCCTGACAAAAATTAGGCAGAGGGGAGCTAATTCACAGTACCTCTCCTAACATCTTGCACTGGGAATTTCCCAAAATAAAGCAACATCAAAGGAGCAAGAGGGTTCAAGAGAATCAGTGTTAAGAGTCTCTGTGTATTTACCCTAATTCCATTCCTCTGGTGCCTCTCTCCCTCACAAAAAAACCACAGAGAAAATTCATTAAGATCTGCAGTCACCTCAGTACAAAGTGGGGAATGTGCTAAGGACTACTGGAATTTCCATAAAGGGGATAGGGATGAAATCATGTGTTCAGGAGATTCAGTACCAAACAGCTTTTTGAGTGTGGGGCTTCTTTGTCTTTCTTTTTTGTTTTGGAGGAGTGTGTCAATGTCATGGGTTTGGCTTTTCTTTTTATTTGAAGGTGGGGCAGAGCGGGGTGTTGAGTTTTTGTTTAAATTAGTGCTCTGTCTTATATTGCAAGCAGAGAGGACCAGTGCCTGGTGCCTGCACCCTCCATTCCCATGATCCAAGGAGCACGTGACCCCAGCAACACCCATGCTGGCACCCAGACACAAGCCCTTGATGTCTCTGATGAGAACATCATTGAAGACTAAAGACCGGATGGCAGAGGAGGGGACAGCGAGTTTTGAGCACAGAAGAGAACCTATAAAGTGAGAGGTGAGAAGTAGTGGAGGGAAGGGTCACCAATAGCAGGTGGGAGATGCTACTTGCAGCACCTGGAGAGAGTGAAACAGGGAAAGTTGCCATATGGAAAAGTGAGAGCTGCTGTGGCCATCCTGAAACAGTCAAGGAGCATTGAAGGAGCAAAACATCACTGAAATTTTGACAGAGACTGGGACCAGAATTGTGTCCTGGGTTGTCAGAAAAAGAAGGCTCCTACATTTCAGGAACAGATGGTTTGGCACCGTGGGATTGTTTCTGAATTAAGGATTCTGTTGATGTTTTGGGATAAACTGGCTTGATGTCAAAAGCTACCTTGATTAAATCTCCCCCAAATTTTCCTCGTATGTTGTACTGTTCTGACACATGACCCCCATTCCTATAGCAAAAGATGATTCCAGGGCTTTTTTCCTGAACAAACAAAGTAAGTGTTCATCCCCACTTTAAAAATTCAAGTTTGGCTTTAAAAATGCCAAGAGAAAAATAATTGATCTGAACAAACAGCCTTTAACAGCTCCCACCATAATATCACATGTTCTCCCTGAGGAGACCTGCCAGTTTTTCCCCAGCTCCTTTCAAAAGGCCCCAGAAGAAAAATACAAAGGGAAACATAATTAAGGAAAGCTGTGGGAAAATTACCCTTTTACCAATTTCCAGAAAAATTAATTCCTTGGGATCTGACCTAATAATTATATAATCTTTATTCCTGCACAGGAGTGAATTTCTTCTTACAAAAATAAAGGATTTGTCTTTGTTTCCATTTCTCACTTCCATTCCCACAAACAAACCATAAGTTCTGAAAAGCCTGATGCAGACTCTCAGAGAGTACAGGTGAGATATTTTGTGGAAAAAGTGATATTGGGGGAGGATCTAAAAAGAGAGGAATGGGAAGCAAGGAGTTGATTTGACTAAAGGCAATAATAATTTTTCCTGGGAAATAGCTTTTGCACAAACTGGACCTATGCCTGATCCAGCAGCACCACACTTACTCTGGAAGCAACTGGTCACTCAGGAAATTATCACAATGAGGTATTGCTGGAGTAAGAACAGCAGACACAGTTCCCAATATTGATTTTGTATTTACTTTTATAGGCCTGAGAGAGCAGACACTTTGAAACCTTCTAGGAAAGTTTACCAACAGTTACCCATGAAGCCTTGTAGCATTCTACTATCCTAAGATATACAATTTAATCTGGGGTTTTGTTGCAAATTTTAACATTTCTGACACTGGTTTTGGACTGATCATATTTTTCCAGTAAAAATGACTAATCATACTCAGGATTCTTTCACACCTTCCCTCATTTACACACCTCTACATTCCTCTATTTCAGTTTGCTGATTAGTACTGTCTATTCTTTTCACTTCCCATTCACAAAAGCAGTGAAAATATAACTTCATGCTGAGACACAAAGAGTCAGGAACCAATTCTGCAAGAAGCTTGCACATATCTAAGTATGCTAACCATCCTTGGCTCAAAGTCAATGTTTCACTCTTATGCTGAACTGACATCCTAAGCCTAAGCTTCAGATGAACTTTGAAGATCACATACATCATTGCACTTCCAAGTCTTACTAACTGTGGAGAGCTCAGAGACCATGGTGCAGTCCCCCACACTTTTCCTTGCTGACGGAGAGAGACGTCTATGCACAATTCATGCGGGGATTTTATGAAAAACAAGGCAAAAGTGCTCCTACTGAGTGATTTTAAAAGAAGCCTGGTATAAATAAAATGTGTCAGTTTGCATTTTCATCCCAGACTATAGCCCCAAGTTTTAAGAACATTTTTTGCTAACTGCTGAAGATTTTTGTATGGGTAAGTTCACAGTTCTGTAAATTATTGCTATGCTTATTTTGCCTGTGAGCTATTTTCTCTGAATTTGTAACAAGACATAAGTTTTCTGCTCTGTTAAAGCATAATCATAAATGCATCTTTCTGAACATGGAGACCAAATAAATACTTCTACTTTCAGTACTAGTGATGTTTTCCCAATGTAAGCCAGCATGCTGAAACAATACAAGCTTGTGGCCAGCACACAATATAACCATTTTATTTTTACAAAAATAAAACAAACACTGCCATAACTACATATTTGCAAGGAGAAGAAAAAGTATCAGTTAATTGTCTCTACATGATGTACATATAAGCAAGAAGCCGGAGATTTATAGCCCAGTTGTTCTTGTAACCAACCCCAGTTACAATGTGTCTCTGCTCATCCTAACAGAAACATCTGCCTAACCACAAGAGCTAGGCATCACCACTGCTATCTGACATTGCAGTGGTTTACAAGGACAACGCAGTTACAGCTGCAAATCTGCCACAAGCAAAAAGCTAAATACTCTGCTGAATGCATCACAGTCATTTGGACTACTTAGATGCTTCCTCCTACCCTTAGTAACAGGCTAAAATGGATGTTGATCCAAAAGAACCAAGCTTCTGCTCCTTATCTCATAAAATTTGATGGAGTTTGGTTTATGGGTTTTTGAGAGGGGTTTTTTTAACAACTTATCCCGGCAGAACTTACAAGCTAACAAATACTTCTAAAAGACCTTCCTTATGCCAACACCTGACAGCAGAGCTCAAATTCAGAAACACAGAAAAACTCTTGGGAGAGAGAATCCAAACAGTAAAGCTCTGCACTTTTGCAAAGTGTCACTGCTTGTTCCACTTGTCCCTCTGCATGGCTTGCTCCTCTTGGCTGCTTTCAGCACAGATTAGTGACCTTCAACCCTGGCAAATATGTTGCCCTCATGCTTTTATGATCTCATAATCTCTCAGAAGGTGCCACATTCTGAGATTAAATACACCAGAATCCCAATGGCAGCATAATACAGATGCAGCTGTGATTAATGCCAATTAAAACAGTAGCAGCATGTGACAGCTGTTACAATTACTGTTAATTAGCAAGTTTTAAACCCTCTCTTGTCAGGCTCTGCTTCGAAGTATGCAACTAGAATAGGTCATGAGTTCATGATTCCTTAGTCCTCTGAATGTCTTTCTGCTAGAGAACTACTACATGAAAGGCTCTAGCAGAAAAGCTTTGCATGATCTATTGGTATTTCCCTGGAAAATAGATCGTAAAGAATAAAGGAACTTCAGCTATGGGGGGAATTTGGGCACAGGACACTGCCCAGATGAACTGTTAAACACAATTTGCTTACAGTGTTCCCCAGGGCATGTTGAACTTCACATATAAATATACAAGTTAAACAATCCAAGTAGGTGTCTACAATAAAGTTCTGCAAATATCCATCAAAAGAGGAGAGAAGGTTGCTCTTAAACCGTTTGCCACATCTCACACCAGTTTTAGAAACATGGTGTGTAGGAGCTTTGGGTGGTTCAGACGGTCGGGACGGACGGAGACGAGAGATCTCTATAGTCAGATCTTGGAACATGCGGTTTATTGCAAAGGGCGTGGGTACAGGGGCACTGCTTAGAGCTGCCAGACACAGCTCTGAGCAGGCCCAGGAGAGCAAGAGTGTAAGCGAGTAAGAGAGAGAGAGAGCTAGAGGAATGAGAGTGAAGAAGTGTGTGTGAAGAGAGAGTAAGAGTGTGTAAGAGTAAGAGAGTGAGTAAGAGTGTGCGAAGAGTGTCTGAAGTTCTGGTTACAATACAATAAATCATCTTCTGTACTGAATATTCTAATTGTCACTAACCAATCTAATACAAGATACAAATCCTATAGCATTTACATACAGCCTATAAGAGTTCTTACATTACCATAGAGTGTTACATCTTAACTTCTAAAAACTACTCTTTGGACCCCTTCTGCTGAGCTAGTAGGGTCTGCTCTGACCCTTGGACCTGCCTGCAAGCAGAGGGTATTGTTCAATCAAGAGGGGATTACCTTCAGTCGGCCATACCATTGTTTTCCAGTTGTTCAGTAACTAAGACTTGGTATTTCAAAAGTGGCTGTCATTTCGATGTCGCCTGTAGTTTTCATATTCCCAAAATCTTCTGTCAGGCAATCATATTTATAAGGCTTTCCTGTTTCATCTTCCCCAACACTGGTGTCTTCTCCCCTTTTCCCACCACAGCAAGAGAAGAGCCCCTGCTAAGGACTTTTTTCAATTGCACTGGGAGGTCTGCCTGAAGCACGTGCAGACACGCTGGCTGCACCTATCCCAGGAAAATAAACACTGCAGGGATGCTGCCAGGCCCAGCCATTGATGCTATCACACTGGTAGAACAGTCACTGGCATGCTGGGACCCATGCTGTCCCAGGAAACATCATCCCACATGGGTGTACAAGTCCACAGGGGACAGGAGCCATGCCCTGCAGCCACCCTCTCTGGCAGGAATGAGAAGGATGTGGTCAAAAGGCAGCAGTTAGCCTCCAAGCTAAAGAACAGACCTTGGCACTGGCTCACGATAATTCTAATAAACACAGCAATTAGGGATATCTTTAAGTAGATTGCTTGAGCAGGTAGTCAGGGCTCCAGCACAGGGTAGGCACCTCATAGGCCCCAACAAACCTGCTCTACCCAGGCAGTTGCCACATCTTCACTCTAGTTCCTACCTAAATCAGTGTCTCACCCCTTGCCCACCAGTTAAGTCATGATAATACACATTCCATGGGATGCAGGAATGGTAGGTGCGGTGTTGGATGTCAGTGCAGAGCAGAACAGCCACCCATGTCCCCAGAACAATGAATTCCCGACAAACTTTAATCATCTTAAATAAAGAAAGGAAATGAGTCCTCAAAGCTGTTTCATGCAATGGCTGAATGCTGCAGGGATCTCCTGCAAGTCTAGGGATGACCAAGGGCGTTTGACATCACACACAGGAGCAGGCAGCTGCGGCCCAAAACACAGCTGCTTCCCCAGGCATGCAGCCGCTTGGTGCATATTCCTGGTACTCAGATGACTTCCAAGGGCACTTGCTTCAACAACAGCATGGTCTCCTCTATTACTAATACCAAAGAAATCACCACTTACTGCCTGAACAGTCATACTGTGACTAGGAAATAATGTTTCAGATTTCAAAGGTAACTTAGAAATTACAGTATAGAGCGCTTGACATCTTAAGAGATCTATACATCATGTTGACACATATAAACAAAAAATGAGAACATACTGCATAATGTCAAGCAGCTTTTTAGCTTGTTTTAAAAGAGCCAACCTTTACAATGTAAAGACACACTTTATTTAGGTCTGAATGGGTCATTTTTCTCTTCCTGTTTTTTTTTCCTGACAGCAGACATTCTTTTTTTTCTTCACCGAAAGGAGTTTTATCTCAAGCAGCTCTGAAACACTTTCATGATCTGTATAGAAAAATATAATCAATTCTGAAGTTTTTGTAGCTTTTGTTAGCTTTTAATAGAACTATGGAAATCTTTCAGCAGCTACTTTACTTTCCATGAACAAAGAGTGCACAGGGCTCTCAGTAACCCTCCTTCCCAAGAGATTTGCACCGGCAGCACAGGGAGAGGCAGGTACATTATTTTGTGATTAAGAACTAGCAGGTTTGCCCTCCATTTATTTCAACCATCCTATTAGCGCAACTAAGACATCTGCCTAACATTTCCTTTCACTCTGGTTCATGTGAGCTAAATAACACATAAACTAAAAAATGGGCTTTCAGCAGCTTTTAATAGCAAGGAAAAATAAACTCCTCCAGTATTACAGATGGACAATCTCTGTCTTGGCTTCATTACCTTATGTTATTTGAAGAAAATTAGTGGCTTTGCACTAGCAAAACCCATGCAAAAGAATAATGTGTTGAGCTCATTTTGTCCAATATGTGCAGTAAAGTTTTAGTTAATGATCTTGCACATAAAATGCTAGTACTCTGTGTCACCATAAACGGTGTAACCAAGGCATTCATTTCAGCGTGTCTAGGTCCCCAACCTTTAATGGAGGCGCCACGTTGTATCCGTTCCTCTGCTCTGCTCGGTGTTTGAGCCAGGAATGACTTTTTGCGCATAGAGCACTTGGTGCACACAGCACTTGCATCCATCGCCCATCTCACAACTACACGTAAATAATTTTGTGACAGAGGTAGCACAACCTGAACAGTATCGCTGAGCCAAACCAAACACTCCTTCTTGTAATGCCTTCTCCTGTCCCCTTCTGGTGTGCACATATATATATACAAAGATGCATTTATCAGACGCTTGTGTCTTTATTGTAGAGATATCATATACCCTGTTTCTTTTCAACAGATTGATCTGTCATTGTCCCACTTGTTGCCTGCAAAGAGGCTGTACTTCAGAAACTTTTATTCCAGGTGTCTATCACTGGATTGTCTGTACTGAAAGAAGTTAAGATGACTTCAACGTGAACATTTACATTTATGTATAATACTGTTTAATATTTATAAAGTAGATAACTTCGGGGAATATTTTACTCTCCTGTACTTAGAAGAAGTGTCTTTCGTGCAAATTACGCTTTCTTCAAATGCCACAGTAGGAAAAGAAATACTCTGAAGTTAAAGAAAAATCGAATAAAGTAATTCTTTCGGACATTATTTCTGAGTCACGAATCTGTTGCTCCTGCAGGGACAGGGAAATCGTCCCAAGAAAGGCTGACCACTTCATCACAAATGCCTCATTTAGTGGAAGACAGTTGTGAAATTTCCCCTCACTAGGCAGATGACTGCAGTGATGGAAAAGCCATGCTGCCCAAAAGGCTTCACAAGGAGTTTCGTGTTCATCTCTCCATCTTGTCATCCATTGGAAATTTAGAAGATGCCTCCTGCAGAAACGGCATCCTGGCAGCCCATCCAGATGACATTTAGCAGACCCCTCCAAATTTCCAATAAACATCTCAAAAACCTTCACTAGTCCCATGGAGGGCACAGATATTGATTCTCATTCTCATTACATCTAGTAAGGTGACTGTGCCCCCTCTACTGTGCTACAGCCCCTGGCCTGAGATCGCCTTCACAACTGAGAGCTTGGAGGGTTATGCACATTTCAGACTGATGAAGAGCACACAAGTGTTGTTGGCATGCACACACCTGGCTCTGGAGTCCACATGCAAGGTTCTCACCCTACTTCCTAGCCAAGGGGTGCAGAGAGAGTGCAAGTGTTGCAGGATGGGCTGTGCACAAAGCCTAGGGCATGCAGCAGGAGCTGGTCACACTTGCCTCCTACATCCTCTCCCTGCAGGGCCTGGGACTTAAACGGGGGAGTGGGAAGAGGGGAGGATAGGGGAAAGGAGGAGGGAGAAGGAAAGTGGTATACAGCAGACGAGGTGGCGCAGAGATTGGGCAGAGTCGGGGATAGGCAGCCCTGACGGTGGCAGTGTTCGGACGGGGCTCGGCGCCTCTTTCCCTTCTTTCTCCGCCCTGCCGGACCACCCCCCGCCCGGGGGTGCAGCTCTGGCCGCCGTCGCTGCATCAGGCAGCCGTGCCCGCGGGGTCCGGGACGGGCAGCGGTCACTGGAGGGGCTGCCTGGGGGCTGCTCCTCTTTCACGGGAGAGAGAGACGAGCCGGTGCGCACACGTATACAACCATAACCACACACATATGCACACCTGGGGCAGAGATCGTACGAAACAAACCCGCAGACAGGTGTCATCTTTGCGGGAGGCCCGGGCCGGGCCGGCCATGCTCAGCGCGGATCCCTCCGTTCCGCAGCTCCGGTGCTCGGCGCTGTGCCGGCGCAGGGGCTCCGGGACCGAGATGGTCTCCTGGGGGTTTCGCTGCTCCATCCCATACACGAGTGCCTTCCCCCCACAAAAAATAAATATCCAGAAGCAAAGACTATTTTAAAAGACAAGCCGCGCGAGGCGGAGGGAGCGATCTCCCGACCGGCCGCGCAAAACCTGCGCTGCCCAGCCGCCCGCCCGGGCTGCGCCGCGCTAATTCCGCAGCACCGGCGATATGAGGATCTCATACCTCCGGACAACTGCGTGAGTCATAAATACACGGCGCAGGGCTGAAAGTCGACACTGTTTACAGCGGCTTTGCCGCGGCCTTCGCCGAGTCAAACCGCCGCCCCCCGCGCAGGGCCGGGCTGCGCGGAGGTTCCGCACCCCGCACTGCGACTTCCGCGGGGGACCCGCGGCGGCGGCGACACCTGCGGCCGGCGAGGGCGAGGAGGGTGCGGCCTCCCCGCCGCCGCCAGCCGTCGGTCGGTCCGTCAGTCCGTCCGTCCGCGGGAGCGCGGCGAGCGGCGCTGGGGACAGACGCGGTGTTGGGTTACCCCGGCCTGGCCCCGCCGCCGCCGCCGGGCCAGCGGGTGCCGCGGGGCTGCGCCGGCGGCCGCGCAGCCCACGGTATGTCGGGCCGGTGACTTCAGCCGGCAGATATTTGGAGGCTCCGCGGGGTCCGGTGCGGGGGGCAGCGTGTGTTTGGGTCTGAAAGCGAATCAGCGGAGGGCGCGTCACTGCCAAAGGGCCCTATAAATCCATCTGCGGCGCCGAGTCGCCCTGGCAAAGCCCCCGCGTCCGCACGTCCGGCTCCGCGCTCACGCCGTCCGCGGGTGCGGCGCCCCCCGCGCCTTGCCCAGCCCCGCACCCCCACCCAGCCCCGCCGGCCCCCGGGGAGCCCGGCCCGCCCAGGCCCAGCCGGAGCGGGCGCTCCCGACACCGGCCCAGCTTCCCGCCGCGCTCCCGCTTGGATCTAAGCTTTCGCCGCGACGGGACCCCGCTCTGGAGGAGGAAGCCTCACTGCTGCTGCTGCTGCCCGGCTCTACAAATCCCAGTGCCGGCCTCTGATTCTCACAGCAGGCTGAGGGGGGGTGGTTAGGTTTTTTTTGGTTTTTGTTTTTTTGTTTTTTTTTTTTTAATCGTTTTCCCCTTCCTTCCTCCGCTGGGGTGGGTTTTTTTCGTGGTATTTTTTTTTTTCTTTTTTTTTTTTTTCCCCGCCGTGGTGTGCGTGTCCGAGTGGTGCGCGGCTCCCGGCAGTGCTGGACCAGCTGGCATTACAGGAGCGCTGATGTCTTCATCTGACTCCCCGCAGTTGTTGATGGAGTGTCTTTCTCAGATTTCCAGGCAGGGTCCCAAGCGCAGCACCCAGCGCCAGCTCCCGCTGCCAGGCGGCGCTCCCCGCGGCTCGGGCCGCTCCCGCCGCTGCTGAGCGCGGCTCCGGGGCCGGGGCGGGCAGAGACCCCCGCGGCGCCGCTCCTGCCGTGGGCACAGCACCTGCGGCGGCGGCGGGGGAGGCCGCCGGGGACTGGGCTGGCGGCTCCCCGCTGCCTCCATCCAGACCTGCGACCTTACACCCCCTCTTCCATACGTGTGTCCCCCTTCCCCCCTCCTTTGCGCAAAGAGGGTGCCGGCGGTCGGACCCCGACCTGCCCACATGCATCGCCCGTCCGGCCGGTCGACTCCACGGCGTTAATGTCCATCTCGGGTCCGACGAGACCAGCTCAGAGGTGAGGGCGAGGATGGGTGCGCGGACGGGAGGGCGGGGCGGGTGGGCACTGTCTCCGGGGGCACCCCGCAGCTCCCTGAACACGACGAGGTGCGAAGGCAGCGGCCGGCGGAGAAAGCGCGCACCGAGCGGCAGCCGCGCCCTAAGCCCCGCCGCTGGACCGGCATCTCCGCGGTTCCCCCCGGCGGGGCTGCGCCTCCCGGGCCGGACGCTGCCCTGTGCCGCCACCGGGCCAAGCCGAACCGGGCTGGGGGCAGCTGTTACCCCGGGGCGGCGTGCAGAGGGCAGCGGGTACGTGCCGTGGCAGACCTCGGGCAGGGCGGCCGGGAAACGAGGAGGAGAAAAGAAAAAGGGGCAAGGGAAGGGAAGGGGAGAAGGAAAGGGAGAAAATAGAGGATCGGTGAAAAAAAATAAAGAGAATGAAAGAGCAAGTAGGGGAGGAGAAGAATACGAGGAAAGGGAACTGAGAAGGGAAGGGAAGGAAAAAGAAGAGGAAGATTAAAGGGAGATGGAAACAAAGAGGAAAGGGAAAATGAAAGTGGAAGGAGAAAAGGGAAGGAAAAAGGAAATCTTGAAGCAAGGGGAAAGGGAAAGAGGAAGACAATAGTGAAAGGGGAAAGAATGGGAAGGAAGAATATAAGGGGAAAAAGGTGACAAATGAAGACGAAAGGTCAGATAAAAGGAGAGAGAAAATTAAAATGAAAGAGAGGACTGGATAGGAGAAGGGAAAGAGTGGGGGAAAGAAGAAAGGGGAAAAGAAAGATGGAAAAGGGAAAGGAAAGAGGCAAGAGAAAGGAAAGGGGAAGAGAGGGAAAGGGAAATGAAGGTTTGCTTGTAGCAGATCAAATCCGCACAGACCAGCACCCAAGATCAGCCCAGTCCTCCCCGGTCCAGCCCAGGAACAAGTGCTGGAGAAGCCCAAGGTGACCCACCTGCCAGCGAGCACAGGGACATGGTCACACTCCCACGTCCCTAGAAACAGACTTCTGGGACCTGCATGCCTGCATTCCCCAGTGCAGCTTTCTCAGGCACAGAGGGACTGGAGGCCATCCTGTGCCTCCCTCTCCCACACCACTCACTTGCTGGGGAGAGCCCACCTTACTCTCTCTGCCTGCACTGGGAACAGGTTGTTGTTCCATCCTCTCTGTCCTCAGGCCTGGCCCGGGTGAACCAGGCTGATCTGGGGTGCGAGACTGCTCGCCTTTTTCTCAGGGCTGACAGGGTGGGGGCAGGACTGGGGGAGCACAGCAGCTGGGAGCTAACCCTGCCTCTCCTATCTGCCAGGGGCCCGTGTTGGAAGGAGATCTAAGATGAAGTTATGGGATGTTGTGGCTGTCTGCGTGGTGCTGCTCAACACGGTCTCCACCTTGCCCCTGCCCACCGGTAAGACGCCTCCCAAGGGGTCCCCTTCAGTGGTAGAGGGACCTGAAGATGATCTCTCCCCCATCAGCCTGCTGCCTCCCTATGCTGTGCACAGTGACTGTAAGAAATATTCCCCTTTGTAGCAACTGCTGTCTGTCTTGCTAAACCTGCTTCCCTTTGCTCGGGCATCAGGATGAGGAAAGGATGCCCCCACTTTGTGCCCCTATTTCTCCACAGGCAGTGTCATTGGCTTTGGTCTTGCTCAAGCAGCTCCAAACCTAGTCATTCTCCAAAGCTTGGCGTTGACAACTGCAGTGGCAATGACCCCTGCCCACTCCAGCCCTGCCTTCTTGGTAGCCTTAAGATCCCTCTGGTTGAAAAACATGAGGAGGTGGGAAAGTTTGTTGTATGCAGAGGAGCCAAGAGGAGGATCTGGTTCACACATCTCGCAGCGCAGGCACTGAAACTCCTTCCCCACTGCCTCAGCCTCCGCTCCCGGCTCAGACCTGCCAATGCAATTATTCACTGCCTGTAGTGGGCGCAAGTCCTGATGGAGGCTTGGCTCCGTGATGGGAGGCACAGTACATATCCTGGAGTACTGCTGAGCTTCATTAAATCCTCCTTGGATTCTGACCTCGAAATTAGTGTGTCCGCATGGAAATTTACAGAAGAGTAGCTGCGGCAGGGTTAGGAGCTTGATGCAGAGAAATCCACATGAACTAGCTCACAGTAAGACAGTTTACAATCCAAATGGCAGATAATAATGCCTTGCTAATAATAAGTCTTGTACCTACAACAGCAGGTACAGGATTTTTACAATGGTATGTGAGTGTTATGTTAACTCTGGTGGCTTTTTAAAGAGAGAGGTAATAGGACGCAGTAAGAAGTGGCAGAATACTCACATGAATAGTGGAGACGTTCACTTAGCAGAGGCGCTGACACAGTTTGAAGGTTGCTTCTTTTGCCCTTGCTCAGCCCTCTCTGTTTAGCTTGTTACAGGATGCAGACAGTATCCAGTAATTGGGATTCATTTCTATCTCCTTTTCTGGAGGCATGTCCTTTCCCTGCGCCTGCCACAGCTCCAGTCACGGGCATCCGCGCTGGTTTCTCTGGGAGCAGCCAGGCTAACGCAGTGTGGAGGAACCAAGCATGGAATCATGTGCCATGACTTCACTTTGACCCCTCCCAAACACTCATCTCCTCTTCTATACACACACATCTATGTCTTTTCCCATTTAGTCTTCTCTCTTTCCTTCTCCTGCTAGTGTTTCCTCCTTGCTGGAATCTTGCCTAGGCTTCTGCCTCCACATATCCCAGCCTGGGCTCCTGCTGCTCACAGACTGGCAGACCCTGACATCCTTTCAGGCCATCCACACAGGGAGGTTGGCCAAAAGTGTTTCCTAACAGGACTCCAGCCTGCCAGGATCATGGGTTTATCACACATGGTGATCTTCTCCATGGTGAGCCATGTGGCGGGTAAGTGCTGTCCTACAAAAGGCTGTGACCAGCTTTTCAGGTCACTGTGTTCTTCCCCTCTGTACAGGCTTGCTGAGGTGCTGGTGGAGTAAGAGCATTAGGGGGAAAGTTGTATCAGTCAGTTTGTAGCTCTGGCAGAAGCTACAGAGTGGGAGACCATTAATGCTCCATCTTTCCAGAGTGATAGTATTTGTATGATGCCTGCTTTTATCTTGAAACTACCTTCTGGGAATATGGTCCCTGGTGGGCTGATTCCTCTGCAGCTCAAGGAGACAGGCAGCAGTAGTGATTCTCTCAGTTCCTAGTATCCAAAACTTCTCATCATTGTCTCTTTTTTTTTCCTTTCCTGTGGATTGGGTAAACAAGAAGCAGGAAGAAAGACAACCTATGTTTTACCTGGGCTGTGTTAGTATCAATATTATCTTTGTTTCCAGGGTAAGGCATAGTCTTAGCCATGCAGAGCTAGGTCACCAGTTATTGCCCAGGATAGCCATTTGAGAAAGGGCTGATAGTTTGGTCTCAGTCTCTTAACCCTGTGTATCACAAACAGATGGGCCTGGCTGCAAGGGGAAAGGAAGCAGTGCTGTTCTCCATGTCAGAAATAAAGGAAAACCCAGAGTGTTCCTGTCATCTTTGTATGGCAGCAGTTAACAAAACAACCGAGCCTGAAAGTTAGAAACGCTTCCCTATGTTGCCAACTCAGATGAGTCAGGGGAGACCTGCAGAAAGGTGACTGCAAGAGAGCAGTGAAATACTTTGATCCACTTTTATACTGTTTGATTTAAAAGTGTATGGAGAACAGTCTGCAAACAGGCTATGAGGCTGATCCTACCCAGGCACATTGCTGCCTTCCTGCTGCAGCAGCACTTCGCTCAAGTCACTCCCATCAGTGTCTTTGACATATTTGTTCTCTCAATTTGGTGGCATGCACCCTTCAGCACAGGAAAGACAAAGAACCAAGTACACAAGAGGAATTGATATCTACACCATGTAGATTTCCCTGTCCACTTGGAGGCTTCTGTCACCATCAGAGCACAATGTAGCATGAGCATGGAGGTGTGCTTACATCTCCCCGGCTGTCTGCTGGTGAACCTACCATGTATTCATATCTCTGTGGATGCTGTTGGTCAACTGCTTTGCTAAGGGCTTTTGCAGGAGACAGCTCACAAAGAGGTGGGAGCACCATCATCACCTGTGTTGCCTCATATGCATGGGGCAGTGCGTGGGCCCTGAGCAGGACTGGGTGCTGTGTGCATTCAGAGAGAGGTGCACTGCTGTCCCCTAAAGCAACCCAAGTGAAGACTGAGTGGGGAGTAGCCATTTTGCTCCAAGGTGCCCACAGAGAATTTGGGTCTCCCACACACCACTTGCATCAGGTCTTAGTAGGATTGTGAGATCAAGTCCACTCCTAAGGGCAGGCCAAACAGCTTGGTGGAGCACAGATCTGTTTCCCAGGCCCTTGACACCTTTTTGCATTCTCATTTGATGGAATTGCTTTCTCTGCAAAGTGCTCTGAAGTCACCTGATGTCACCCCATCCCTTTCAGGTTGGCTTGAAACCTTCCTTCATTCCAGGCTCCAGGCAGGGTTCTAACCTCGTGGGCTGATCAGGTGTAATGTGCTGACCTTTGCTGTTCAGGGCAGTAATTAGAGATGGCAGAGGGTGCTAGCAATTGCAATCTTCTGCATTTTTAATTGGACTGGAGGCTGGAGTATCCGCCACAAATGTAGTGCATTAGAGATGAATCCAGTATTTGTAGGTGTTTTTCATCAATATTCATGGGATAGCTTATTTCACACTCACAAAAAAAAAAAAAGTAGAGTTTGTAACCATTTCTTTGTTTCTCTTACACTACAATCCTCTGGGGGAAGAACACTATTAGCTTAAATACCAAATGCAAGTAGAACAAATATAAACCAAATTATTATAAACTAAATACTAAGTCAGCAGCCTCAGAAGCATGACAGTGCAGAGGGAGCCAAACACTTGTTTGCCTTATACACAGTCCCCAGCAAATACATCTTGTAACGGCTTGCTGTTGGATGCACATAATCAACAGGTACATGAAGACTGGAATGTCCTAAAATTCATGACATGATATGTATTCTCTTGATCAAGTGAGAAGCTTTGCTAAGAATGAGTGGTAAGCAGGTAGAATTAAATGAAACATCTCACCATGGGATTTTCCCTCCTAGCAAGAGGAAAAGGTGGGGTTTTTGCATCAGGGTGTCTGAGTTACTCTACCGCTACTGAATGGTCATTAATTGCTGGAGCTCCTTTGGTACATGCTGTGACACACGATGGTATGTGTGTGTTATACCTCTGTTAAAAATTCTTCTTACCCCTGCTAAGAGGTATTTGATGTTAAGTTACTGCTTTTTGCTGCAATTTTATCAACTAATACAGAAAGTATCTAGAAAAAATAGTGATGTTGTAGGGCTCTTTATGGCAAAAGCAGTATTTAATTATGCTTCCAACAGAATGCATTTCATTCCCTACAATATTTATTAGGCCCATTCAGTGTTATGAACTACAACTCTCATGTTTCTGTCCGGGCTTTGCTGCTCAGCACAACTACAGTGTGGCATATGTGCTTTAGCCTAAGACACCCAGAAGCTGCATAGGTGGCCTGCCCTGCACAGTAAACCCGTAACAAAGAATGCATCACAGAGGTGTCAGCCACACTGAGCAGGTGCCACCCTGCATCATCTGATCCCTGTGTACCCAGCGCAGCCAATGCATCCAGCACAGCTGTTGCATCCTGCCAGTGTCAGGTCGAGTGTGCCTGGGTGCCCGAGCCAGCACATGCATGCACTAAAGTTTGTTTGCACAGGGATGAGCAGGTTATCGAGGTATTCAGAAATCCCAAGCATTCAGATGAGTCCATTCATGGGCAAAATTCTAGACAAAGAAGGAAACAGGGTTGATCTGGTTAAGTCTAGAGGCATGTAGCCCTAAAAGCAAATTCCTCTGGAGTTTCACATATAAATACTGAATATACTCCAGAGAAGAGCATTCTGTGACTAAAGGAAGAAAGTTCTGAAATGCAGGATAATGAGGCTCTATTCTCATTTTGACTTATCCTTTGCTGAAAGTTTTACTTCTTTGCTGTTTTTCAGTTTAGGGAGCTCAAAAAATTGCCAGTGAAACTGTGGATCCTGTTAAATGTTTTGCAGGTGTTTATCGACAGATAATGTACCTGGACATACTTTTCTTGGTCATCTTTCATAAGCCTCTTCAGTATATTTTAGAAATCCCTGGGTTCAGGGTTTGCAGATGAAGAGCTTCAAAACATTCCTTGAAAGGCTGAAGAATTCAGTTGTGTGAAGTATTCATCAGACTGTTATTGAATTTAGTGGAGGAGGCATTGTTTGTCCACTAGCAGAAGATCCTCAGACTGATAGATTGTAATGTCTTTGTAAATTATACTGTTCCTGGTTAGTACTGCAAAAAGCAGTTCTAAAATAATTAAAGTTACAAAGACTTTGAGAAGTCATTTGGGTCACCAAATCCCACCCTGCCGCAAATGCAGCTGTTCAGGCATGGACATCTAGTGCAAATATCCAGCTTTCATCCCCCCCCCACACTGCCTAGTCATCTATCACTGCAACATAAAACTTGTAGCACATACGCCAAACCCTACATAACTACATTTGTTGTGGATTCCCATATTTTTGAGGTAGTAATTTAATAAGTAGAAATAAACAAGGAATACAAAATACTGCAGCAGAACTGTGTTCAGGATCATCAGACATCTAAATAGGCCACTGACACATTAGCGTTGGTAGAGTGGTTAGCACTGCGGAGTGGTCATTTTTTATGAAACAAAGCTCAGTTTCTGATCAAGTGATATCCTCTGGTAAAGTGAACCAGAGGAAAGATTTCAGTGGTTCTTGGAATTTCAATCCTGATTACAAAGAAAAAGAAAGAAAATAGGATCAAAAAGATTTACTTGAGACAGTTGCAAATAAAATATTAAGACACAAATTACATGTTAGAATATGTTTTAAGATCAAGGACTTAAAATTAATTTTGTGAGGTATTTCATGTACCAGCATTCTTTTAAAGGAATAAAGCTGCTTGTATAACCTAGCAGAAGTTTAGGCTGTATGTATTATACAGCACTTAAACTGAAACCTGCAGGTGTATTTCTTTGAAGTCTTTGGGAGTCATGCAAATATTTTAAAGATTATTGAACAGGGATATTCTTCAAAAGAAGCAAGCACTGAAATCCTTGTATTTGTTTTCCTGTGTCGTGACTGGGCAGCGCTAGAGCAGTATGCTAAATCTTCTCTGGTGGCCACGTTTTCACAGGCAAGCTGGTCCTCTTTAAATAACAAGCTATGTACAAACATTTGCACTATCTCTGCTCCCATCCAAAGCATTTCTTTGGCAAAATCAGTCAATAGTCAGGAAATTTCTGAAAGGAGACAGTATCCAGTGTAGCAGTTAGGAAGGACCTTGCTCTTCTGAGCACATGCCAGCACTATCTGGCAGGTGCCAGTCCACACTTCCCAACATGAGACCTTCTGCAGTGGAGTACCTGCACCTGCCCTAGAGCCAGGGATGGATTATTATAATAATAACAATTTTCAACCAGCAATATGAAAACCTTCCATATTTTTCCTTTTGCAAACTCATTGAATTGAAGGTAGGGAAGGGCAACAGTGAAAGATCATGCGTTACTTATAGATCAGATCAAATCTGATAGCAGCAGAGGTTGCCACAAAGAAACATCAGCCAAGATTTTGCCCAGACTGCTCTGCCATTCACTGCCGCAGGGAAGAGAGCGGGTTAGGGTCTCTTTAGGGTATGTTCGTTCTGCTTTGCTGCATGTCTTTGTTCCTTGGGGACTCCCCTAAAACCCAGTGGGAGAGGCTGTGTAAGAGCACAGGTGGCCCAGTAATAGCTGATGTTATCGATTTAGGCATGCTCTTTCCCTTCAGTGAACTGTTACTGAGGAGGGGCTGGGTTACCATTGTGGGGTTTTACTGATGTCGTAAGAGGGCTGGGCTGGATCATTTTTGCACCAGAGATGGTGAAGAAAATACCATCAGTATTTCCCCCTTTAAAACTTGTGTGCTTGCCTATTAGCTGGCTGCAGGTGTTCTTGCTAACAGAGATCGCAGGTTTCAGGTCCTGCTCATATATACTCATCTGAGGCTCTTGCAGGATTTGAGGTTCTAGCTTAACCAAATACTCATTGTAAACCTAGGTTTTACTGGGAAGCTGGATGTTTACACAGCACAGTATGGATGTGGAAGGGTACCAATCTTAGGGAGGAGACAACAGGTACGTGTCTTCCCCACTCTTGGCTTCAGGGAGGGCACTGGCACTTTTTCTATCTTCCCCTTTTACTCTCTTCATGCTATAATTTCTGATGAAGGGATGCCCTGAGGGTGCTGATGTACCCACCACCCCATAGGATAAGGTCCTAGTGCAGATGGGCCCCTGACAGCAGCGGCAGGAGCTGCTACAAAATCTTGAGTGTGACTGCTGAAAAGCCATATGCTCTATGGTGCTCAGAGCTGGTGATTCAAAGCTCTGTGTCAGAGGCAAGACCACATCCTCCTGTTGCTCCTCTGCTCCTTGACTGCTAGTGCACCTCTGCCCACCCCAGAGAGGCCAGAGGCAGGGGTGGGCAGAGGAGGGCAGCCCATCATTGAGCAGGATCCTGTGAGCAGCCTTCCTGGACTGGGTGAAGAACAAGAAATTCTTGTGAGCAGGTCAGCACATGAGGCAACTTCCTCTGCTTAACATGGTTCATCTGACCTTGCTGTTCCCCCCTGCTCTCAGGGACTTCCCACACTGGCAACAACTGTGGTGGCCCTATTGTCTCCCCCTGTTTTTCCTCTGTTGGAAACCAGCATTTCTACCTGCAAGAATGCAAGCAAAGTACAGAAGGGGAGGCACTGCCAAGCATGGCAGAGTGAAAATACGAAGGACTCTGTGGATTTGTCATTATGACCAACACATGGGAAACTGCAGGCTTAGCTAGTGAGCTACAAACACATAACTTGACTGCTCCATTAGGAGCAAGAACACCAGGAAGGTCAATCCTGGGCCTTCTGCCGGGTTTGCCTCATCATACTTGACTGGTGCGAGTGGCCCTGGCATCATCCACTGGGTTATTTAGCACTTGCCTTGATGAGAGACAAGTGACACCAGGGAGAGACTCCATTTCTAAGGGCTCTCTGAGTCTGAGGGGAGGCCACAGCATGGGCTGGGATTGAAGTAATACAGAACTGTATTAAACATTTAAAGATAAACTGACTCTGGTGTGTTTGATGCTCTATTTCCTAATGGATACAATCAATTTGTTTCCATTTCACTCTTGGTCCCATGGATTTTCATGTAAGGCATGAAAGCAAAGTTATGCCTCAGAGAGGTGGTATTTTAATTGTTTAAATACCAAAAACATTTCAGCATAACTATTCTTAACACCCGCCTTCACTTAGATGCCTTCATATACTACTCTTTGTCTTTTTATACAAAATATTTCATTTTCAGTTAAACAAATGGTTTATCCCCATCACAGCTGCTACTGCCCCATCACTTTGCAAAGCAGAATGATCATCACGTTAGTAATTTTAACCTGGATAAGATTGCTCTTCCACAAGCAAGTTGTTCCAAATCTCTCCTAAAGTATGTCTTTGTGGTGTGAGATGGAGGCATTCTGTATTCAGATAGGCTATGTCCACTATAATGAGCACATGAAAACAGTACTGCAAAGCAAGCTAAATAAAAAAATAATTATTGAATAATGATTATGAAGTAAAGTAATATTTTGATTATGAAGGTCCCAGATTAAAATACCAGAGCTGTTTCTGAAAAGGGGCCATTTAATCCTAATGCAGATCTGGATCTAAATTCTCTAAATACTGCTTACCATTACAGTTAGCTGGATTAAACCCCTAGAACTCTGAAATCATACTTTAGGGCCTGATACTGCTGTTTGAACTTCTGTAATTGAAAGACTGTGCTCAGGTTAAATAATTTAGTTAAGTGTCTGGTCTAATATTTTTATGTGATAGCTATACACTGTCACAAATGCATGCAAGAAAGATACAATCTAAAAGCAAAATCTAATTTTATAATGTTTAATATACCTTTTGTGACTTCTGCTACATCACTTTAGCTCAGGGTATGTAAAGTGCCAAATTATGTGGCAGTGACATGATTACATTTTTCTGAGATCATTATGGAAAGCTATTCTGTAAAGCACAGTTTCAAACAACTTAAGATGTCAAGTTTTATGAAGTTGAAAAAAAGAAAGGGAAAACCCACTGATGCCTGGAGAGGCCACCTAAAAACAGAGACTAGACAAGAATAAGGGAATAAAAGTAGGTATTTATTTGAAAGGCCTTCAAAGGTACCCCTGGGAGCCAGAGGCTGTTGCTGAGATGGACCCCAAGATGGACGGCAGGTCACAAGTTCTTCACACTTTTGTAAGTTTGATTCATTAGCACATCAGGGTTAATTCTCCAATTAAAGCTTCAGTTAATGACGTAGTTTCCCAAGCTCAGACCCCTCTTAAGATGTTGGATTACATATTTTGGGCCTAGGACTGTCTGAGTGTCCTTGGAGAGCAGGCCTGGAGGGGATTTGTTATGTCTACCTAGCATGAGAGAGCAGAAGAACAGGCTACAAGAAACTTCAGAGTTACACACTAAGCAGTGCAGGATTTGAAAAGTATGAAAGTTAAAACCTAAGGCAACACCACCTATATAAATTCTTATTTTGCGATATACAGGATTTAAGCTTTTCTTGTATGCCGTAAGAGACAGCGTGGTCAGAAGAAACTGTAGTTAGTCTTTTAAAGGTACAAAAAGAAGTAACTGGATTTTTTTCTCAAAAATTGAAGATCCAAACCATCAGTTTGTGATCAGGTACAAGCTGAGAATTTCTTGCTTTTCCATGCTGGGTTGCTGCCATTGCATGTGGAGGACTACTTTAAAATGAATCTGCTGATAGTGCAATCAAATGAATAGATTTACAAAATATAATTGCAATCACATTTGAACAGACAGAAATAAATTGTCCATTTTTACTAAATGGAGGCTGTTTTTTCACGAATGGGACGAGTTTGGTTTGAGTATCCATTTAGACCTGTTTCATGTAGAAATCTATCAGAACACTGTGTAATTCATTCTTCTAAAAAGTGCAGGGATCAGATCCCAGTCCTGGTGTCATGTGGTGTCTCTAATTAAATAGAAATGCAAGGACAGGTTCTGGGGGGTTGCAGTGGGGAAGATGCCTGTAGGAAAGCACATTTGCCTGCACGCCCAAAGCAGAACTCAGGACTGAATTTCTTCAGGAGCTAATGGGGAGTGCCATGGCTGATTGGCTGCAGGATCCTGTACTCATACATGCTGCCAGCTCTTCTTGTGCCCAGGGGACGGAGACCATGGGACAGGCAGGTCAAAACTTCAGGTTCCAGACAACATCAGTGAGGCAAGAATTTCAGTTTGCAATACAGAGGGGTGTTCCAAACCTAGGAGGCTGGGTCAAAGCTATGATCTGACTGTGCCCTAAATGTTCAGAAAACAAGCAAACAGCAAGCAGATGGTGCAAATATTCTTGTGTTGTTTTTTTTTGGTTTGGGTTGGGTTTTAAATTGGTATTTTAAGTTAGTCTCTCTCCTCTGGTGAAGGTGTTCACCAACTCTGCTCCCAGCCTGAACCTTCTGCTAGATTCCCATTTTTCTCTGTCTCGTGACATTTCATTCTTTCCTTCTTTGTTTTTTTATTCATTTTTCTGGTCATGTGAGAGAATCCTCAGCAATCAAGAGCCTTTGTTCAGCTGGACAAGGGAGACAGAGAAGGTGCCCAGAGGCAGACTAGCACATGGACTGTCATCTACACCCAGCATTCTTGATTCTCTGGCCCTAGAAAACAGACTCTTGCTCTTGTTGCAACCATAGGAAAATGCTCTGCCTGTTCCCACCTGGGTGGTCAGGTCCTTGGCACAGTAGTGAAAGAAGGAGCATGGAAAGGAGCTGCAGGAATGAGCTGAGTGGAGCAGGACACTTATGGCGGATGCAGTTCCTATAAGCCCTGCTGCCTACCCCAGGCTCCTGCTGGAGGGGTGCTGGACAGAGGTGATGCATAAACACCTACAGGTGCCTGCACACAGACTGCCTCCAAGGGACTTCCTCAGGGAGCTGGACAGTCAGGAAACAGCTTTGAGAATTGTGACAAAAAACCCAAACAAAACCTCATGACTTCACACTGGTCTTGTGAGAGACCACAGCACCATAGCTTAAGCAGTGGGGCTCAGCCTATCACATGCATCCAGTGGGGTCTGTGAGCCTTTCTCCCACACTCTGAACAAGACACACAGAGACCCTGTGTTCCCTGAGGGAAGATTTTACTTTTCCGGGACATACGTTCTTTTCCTTTGGGGAACACCTGTTTTGAGATGCATCACAGGTGCGAGACAACCTTTGCAAACCTATATTGAACACATGCTGCTCTGGGCTATCCTATCCTGTCCCATCCTGTCCTGTACTGTCCTGGATGTCTTTCAATTTTTAAATTCTAATTCCTTTACACCCTGGGGCTTGGGACCAGGAACTACTGCTCAGAGATCTTTGCTGCTTTAATGCCACAGTATCCAACCATTTTCTGCTGGCACATTGCACAACATGACAGGCATCTGTCATGTGTTTGTTCTCTCAGCTTTCCCACCAGAAGGCAAGTGTTTTCAGTAAACTAGTTTGTTTTGAAAAAATGTGTGTGTGTGTGTATAATTAGTCGTATTTGTGTCTGTGTATGTGTAAATGAAGCACACATACACACACATGCAAAATGTGTATCTGCTTCTCCCAGGGGTGTGAAATCCCCCCAGCAAACTCTGTCTGCTGCACAATCAAGTCAGCACAGTCCATGCAGTACGAGATAAGCAAAGATGCTGTGAGACTATAAACATATTCTCAACAAGTTGCAGACAGAAGGGTAACAAAGTACACCTCTATCAAAGGGCTTTATTCAGTTCACAAACCATGTCTCCATGCTAAGGCAGCCCCTATGAATGTGGTGATGTTCCCTGGCCACAGCTCAGCTTAGCACCCCAGTTGTCCCCAACAGAACTTACAACAGAGCAGGGACCAAACAAGTGCTCAGCATGTGGTGTCTGTGGTGCAGAGAAGTCTCAGCATCCCTGGAGCACATCTACCAAGTGCCTATCAGGATGGGGACATCCTGCAGTCAGTCTTCTCCACCTTCCCTTCTGTCTATTAGCCTTTTACAGAGTTTAGTGCTTGGTCAGTGGTTATTGCTCATTCATGTATGATGTCTGGTGGTAGCTTCCTTAGCACTTACCTCTAGTGCCTTGTTTCAACCCATCATGCCTGGTGTCAGTGCTGGCGTTTCCACTTGATTGCTCTGGGTCCTATTTCAGCAGTTTTTCGTAGCATTTTGTTTAAGGCTCTAGGTCTTCACACCCATACTTATTGGACAGCTGAATATCCCTACTGAGCCATGACGGCATCTCAGCACAAGGTGACAAGCCTCCCTTCACTCCTGGTTGTTAATCTTTCCTCCAGACCCCTGTGACCCACATTCCTAGAGACTGCTTGTAGTCACACTGATGGCTCTAATCTAATCCATCAAGCAGCAGAAAATTAGCTGATTGCAGGGATTGGACCTATCCCTAAAACTGTTAAATTATGGAAGCAAACTTGGCAGTGCATTGGAATCTGCCAAAAGAACATTGATGCCCTGCTCATGACCAGTTTGGGGATCCACAGGCAGAGGGGAGTGTTGCTTACAGAAACTTGCAAGGTGTTACTGAGTAGTTCAGTAATGCAGCTGCCATCGTGTTGATTGGTGTACCCATATAGGCCGTAACAGCACGTGTATTTTAGGTGGGCAGACACCGACCAGGATCGAGAGCACATTTTGTCAAGGGGAGCTCTGTGACCACTCTTTCCACCAGTTTCCTATTATCATTCACTTGCCTTTTATCTCCTCATGTGATGTAATCTCCAAATATCGGGGATCACTGCAGGAGTCTTACTGGTAGATTTGGATGTCTGCAAGGGATAGTTTCCAATTCCCTGGCTGAAGGGAAACTCCACGCTGGAGACAGGAAATTAGAATTCATCTTACTGATAGTGCTGGCATTCCTCCCAGTGAATTTCCCAAGAATATCCTGGTGCCGCAGCAGGTGATGAACAGAGCAGGGATCCCCAGCTCCATTAGACAGTTGGAACACTTCTTGCACGGTTCGTGTTAGAGCCTTAGTGAGATTAGCAGGATCAGTCATGCTGCTAGTGGCCCCAAATTCTGGGTGCAGCTAGTCTGTGTGTGTAGGTAGGACTTTTCTACTTGGATATGCTGTTGGTCTGATTACTTGATCTACTTTTTGCCCTGCTGCTCCCACCTTCTGCAGGGTTGACAGCACATGTCGGCATCAGCAGCATTGCATGGGCCTCTTCAGTGGTGTGTTTCCTCAACCTGAAATCTCACAGGCCACGCGCAGCACAGAAGGCTCCCAGTGGCATAACCTGCCCTGGTGCGGCTGGGGTAGGAATCATACACGAAGCAGGATAGACCTCAGCATGTGCTTTTAGCACGTGGGCCTTCCCTCCTCTTATCTATGACCCTCCAGGTTATAGTTGGCAGAACAATGCTTGAACTCTGTAGCTGTCTGTTTGGTATTGGTAGATTCCTGCATGTAGCACTCTCACAGGGGTAGAGAGTATTTTTGCCCCTCAGTTGCAAGCCATTTAAAAATGATGTGCCCACTCGAATTGTTATCTCTTTGGGGAATCCACAGTTTTGTTTCTCCCTTCTTAGGACAGGGACACTTACACTCTCACTGCGCTGACAGTGTACCAGGCTTGAGATAAGTATGAGGCTGAAGGCTGCAAACAAGAATCTCTGCATATAGGTTGGCTTTCCCTGTAACTGTCTCCTGTCCCCTTCCTGATGTTTGATCACTGCATTAATTTTGTTAAGACGTCATATGTTTCCCTATGGTTGTGTTTCACTCTCCATAGCCAGGGTCTCATTGCATCATAATGTTGGTACGAGGGTTGGACTAGGAATACATGGAAGAGGTGTGGGCTGGGGTAGTCACAGTAGTATGTGGGGGGGGAAGCTGAAGGTCAGAATGGAGAATGGAACTTCTAGAGCCATCTTCTCAGGGCTACATCCTTCTCTTATTTGGTTATAGACTAAGAAACCTAGTTTCTGTGTAAGAAATCTAGAAACTACTCAGTCCCAAACCAATCTGCCAACTACTTTCTGTCTGTGTCTGTGTCAGGGCCAAGTTTATACTTCAGCAATGGGGGTTATGTGAGCTCCATGTGGGTCATCTTTTTTAACTGAATCTAGAAACGTGTCTAGCCTTTGTTGCTTTAAAGGAACAGAGCCCACGTATCGCCTGGACCTGGTTCTTGCTCAGTAGAGCAATATTTGTATGGAGTAGGCAGACCAGCCTGTTCTTCAACAGGGCTGGGTGGTACATCCAATGGATGTGCCATCCTAGCAGCCCCCTCCAGCCGGTATGGCTCACAGTGGGTATCTCTGCTACAGAGACAGAGGAGTGCAAGAAAGGTGTACTGACCTTTGGTATCACAGGAATATGGGGCTGGGTGCAGGGTCCTGCCTTGTTCAGGTTCCACATAGCTGTATAGATAGCAGCCATCCTTCCTTCATGTCTTTGACAGTCACTGGCCTGTGACACTGTTGTCTTTAGCATGGATATCTGTAAAACAAAGTGTAATTCACTTTTTTCATCTCCAAACTCTACAGTTTATGGCATCCTGCTTGCCTCGTATCACCCTCATTATATGGAGATTTCCAGCCTCCACTACTCTTTCACCAGTCTAAACTTTTTTGCTGGATCAATCCACCAAAAAATACATACTTCTGATCCATCACTGTTTTATCTTGGAGGGAGGCCTCTAGGATGTGGCAGCAGTCCCTGTTCCTCCTTATATGCAGATGCACTCTGTTTCAGCAGGTTTTTGTACTGACAGAGTTAGGATTCTGCTGACCCCCATCTCCTCTGTATTTGGTGCTTCTGCTGAGGATATGAGTGTGCACTCTTGCTAGGCAGTGAGGGACAGCCTCATGCCTTCCTCTCTCCTGTTAACAGAGTCCATGCTACCCTGTGTGAACTGGGTACCTGTGCTGCCTGGTCTCCCATTGGGATTCCTGTCTTACTGTGCTCCTTAGGGAAGTGTGTTGCTGAGCCTTTGCCTAAGGAGCTGTTCCTATCTCAGCACCTCACTGAGTGGGAGCCTCTGTTGCTTACTGAAGGTACCAGCCTCTGACCAGGTGCACTGCACTGGATATTGCCTCACCCAGAGTTTGCTCTGCCTGCAATATTTGTAGCAGTATTGGAGATGGATTTCCCACATGTGCAGGGCTGGGGTGACACTGGTCTGTTACAAGTTAGGTTGTTAGGAGTTAAGTACAGAAAGAAGCATTCTCTTAGGACTTACTGAAAAGGAAGAACTCTTAATTTTTGGCCAATTAATACAAAAAAAACTCTCAATATTGCAACGTAGTTTTTATGTTTAAGATACAGTCATTAATAATGTGGTGTAAGGGCACCTACACACAGGGTCCTGACAGCCTGACCCCCTTTAGTTCTCTGTGTTCACTAAAGCAGGTAATTCTGAGGGATTTAGTCCATGGGAAATTTAAGGATTTCAAAATGCAATTTTTTTTCCCAAATCATGAAGAAATGGCAAAATTTAGGACCATTTCAGAACACATTTAATTTCACCCTTCTTGAAGAGGTTCATTCTGTTAGTATCAAAACACTTCTTTGATTTCATCATATAATTTACTTGAATAATTTATCAATGATAGAATATATATTAGGTGATAAATTAAATAGATTAAAAATTAAATCTTCTTGAAGGGAAAATGCATTAATAATATTTCCACTGCCCATTAACATAATACTTCTATTCTGACCTATTTCTACTCAGCATCTAGTCTAATCAGCATCTTGTGATACAAAACACTTACATGAGAAAATTTTCAAAAGCTATGAAAATAATTACCCCCAGAAGCATTAAAAACCCAGGCATTCAGCCAGAAATAATATCTCAGCCTGGTACCCCAGGAAATCCTCCTTCTGTCATGCCCAAAAACCTTATTGATAGGTGGCTTTGGCAATACTAACTGCTGCTGGTGTGAAAAGAAAATAATTAACAATTATAATCACAAAATTGCTTTAAAGAAACCTCTTCCTATTGCTGCTTTGCTGGGAAGAGTCTGTATAACCTCTTTACAGTGGCTTCAGCTACCTATTAACTAATATTGGTACCATGACGTGCTTTTCCTTCCCTCTGTTTTCACAGGGCTCATTCAATTATTAAAAAATGTGCTGAAATGCTACCAAGCATCAGCAGACACCCACAGAAATACAAATATGTCTCATTTATCTTTCCCCAAATGAGTTTCCATGATTATCTAAACCATTTCAAATTCTCCTTGATTTCTAAGGGTCCTGGGCATGTGTTCTGAAGTGATGGACAGAAAAGCTTGCATGTGCATAATATTTTTGAGCTGTGAATGACAAACTTAACGATAACTGATGTATGACAAAGCCTTTTCTCTCTTTCCCAAACAGCTAATATGCCAGAGGATTATCCAGATCAGTTTGATGAGGTAGTGGACTTTATTCAAGCCACTATTAAAAGACTGAGGAGGTCACCAGATAAACAGACTCCAATTTTTTCTAGGAGGGAGAGAAACCGTCAAAATGCAGCCACAAACATAGAGAATTCCAACAGAAAAGGAAGGAGAAATCAAAAGGGCAAAAATCGAGGATGTGTCTTAACAGAAATACATTTAAATGTGACCGACTTGGATTTGGGATATGAAACCAAAGAAGAGCTAATTTTCCGGTATTGCAGTGGATCTTGTGATGCAGCTGAGACCACCTATGACAAAATTTTAAAAAACTTAACCAAAAAGAAAAAACTGGTCACCGACAAAGTGAGGCAAGCCTGTTGCAGACCCACAGCCTTTGATGATGACCTGTCCTTTTTGGATGATAACCTGGTTTACCACATACTGAAAAAACATTCCGCGAAAAGGTGTGGATGCGTCTGACAGCTGCATGCTGAGGCGGCACCAGTTTTCCATTCCTGCTGCGCTGCAAAGAGAGGGACCAAGGTTCCCAGGGCAGTGTCTGCTCCAAGTGGAGGAAAAAGGACCAAGAACACAGAATGAGGAGCCATGAGAACCTGGGGATAAGGAGGCATGCGGCAGAGTAGAAGGATGGAGACTTCTGACGTCCTATGGGGATTTAGATAAAAGCTCAGGTGGAGATGACGATGGATGGATGATGTGCACGCTACCTTTCCTGTTTGACTCAGTCCACCATCAGTGAGACTCAATCCATGAGGAACGTGCTTAAAAACACAACCCTGCCATACCATGCTGTGTTGTAGTTATGCCATGACATACCAGTTATACCAAGAAGCTTAGCTAAGAAGTAGCTTAGGAGTACCTTACTAATCCCCTGTGCCCTCAGCTCTACTGAAAGACACATTGTGCTACTGCTCACTGGAGGGCAGTTCCCAAGTGCTTAGGACAACTCCTAAGCTATAAGGTTACCCTTGCAAGTAAGATGATATTGGGCAAATATCAAAATGACCAAGCTCAAGTTCTCATGAAGCAAAACAGTTCTGCTTACTGGCTAAGTTTGGTTATTTCCATCTTGTGTTTCTTCAAAATGAGTGCAGGACTTTGTTCTTCTGCTACCTGTGAAAACAAGTTGAGTTTTTAAGCACTTCTTCCTAGCATAGTAAGAGAAGTAACAAGCCCAGCCTACACAAAATGCATTTCTTTAGGTTTACAAAGGACTAACGTCACTTGCATAACTACATTTCTATTTGGTCATTGTGATTGAGAGAGACTACTTGATGCAATGCATCCCTTCAGAGACATAAGTATACAGAAGATATTTATTGAGATTAAGTTATTGTTATTTATTACAGTTCAGTAATGAGTCTCCTTATTTATTAAAGTGTCTTTCAAAGGTGCCAAAGCAGATGGCGCTTGGGGATATAGAGAGACAAAGACGTTGGGAACAACGGTCCATGCTTTTGATTGAAAGTGTTAACTTGAATGCAAAAAATCACTTACTTTACCTTTTTTTCTTTTAAACAAAATCTTGATTATGTTCACAAAAGGTAGTGCCGAAGCCTGCAGCCCTTATTCCAGTTCACTAAGCCTTTTGAAAATTACTGCAGTCATACATGTGCAGGAGCAGCAATGGCTCTGGATGAGTGAGGGTCACAGGACTTGGCTCAACATTAGCAATTTGTTAGAAAAACTAATTTTAGTCATATTTTAAATGTAGCCACATTTGTTTTCTCACACTTTATGCCAAATGACCTCATATAACTATTGACAAATGGAAAATAATCACATTTAGCCTTATAATTTCTAGTTATATTTATTTAAGCTTTTCCTTCCGTACTTCCGTATAGAAGAGGTTAAATCCCTCTAACTAGTTAGCCCTGGATTTAATATAGCCTGCAAGTAAACAGTTGTGTTAAATAACCAGAGTGTTTTGTATAATTTGCTGAAACATTACAGGATCATACCCGTGCAGCAGAACAGTCCAAGTTTCCTTAGGAGGAGGGAGGTTGTAGAGCAAAGGTGTTCATACGTGACCGCTAACACAAGCTCTCATTCTGGAGACATTTTTCCCAAAGGAGCAGGAGTGCAGGTCACTAGACATACCTGACAACCAGTGAAGCATCAACTCCCACAAAAGCAACATGAAAAAAAAATCCCTATTGAAAACAATGGTCCAACCTTTTATCTCATGCATGTAATGGCTCTCCATGCTCATTTTGCCCTGGGCCTCTTGGGGCACCACTGAAGAAGGGTCTAGAGGTCAAAAAAGTCCCGAACAGGCATAGAAAGTTGTACCAGGTGTATGGCATGTAATTCATCCCCGACTGCCGCCGCTTTCCTGGGCGGAGGGAGGACAGCCCTGGACAACCACCCGCAGGTTCTGTTCTCACACTGCCATGGGGACACCATGCCTTCCATGCTGCGCAGGGGTGGTGACGCCACCACACTGGCACGATGTGGGCACCGAATGCCTGCCAGACGGAGGGTCAGCTGCACTGCCGAGTGGCTGAGTTGTGACAGCGCTCAGAGCTGTGCTTTCCCTTGCTCCAGCTGATGAAAACTTGCCTCAAAGCATTTTCTGCGCAGCTTGAAGAGGCTGCAACCAAAGCGAATCTCTATGTTCAAAATACAAAAGGGTAAAGTTTGTGATTTTTTTTTTTTAAATTTGTTTTTTTGGTTTTTTTTAGTTTTTAGACCTTACTGAAGACAGGAGTGTGCTTCTCTGGATTTTTTTACTTCACCTGCAATTATATGTCTCAGTCATTTGTGTTAATCAACCAAAGTTCTCTACAGACTTTATTTTTGTACAATATTCATTTTATAACTTTTTACAAAATAAAATTCATTTCTATTGTTACCTGGTTGTTGCTTGTGCTTCCCCATTGTATAATTTCCAAGTTACAGTGTTGCCCAGTTTCCCAATCTGCATGAGACAATGCCGTGGAGCCAGCAAATCTTCTATGAAGTGGAGCCATCCTCTCCTATCTCACCACCACCTTTAATGTGGATCAGAGGTGTCTGTAGCTTCTTAGTGAAACACAACTGAGTCACTGCAATAACTGACTTGAAAATGTGTGCTGAGCAGTGACAGTAATCCACACAGGGGCAGGCTTCAAGCCTGTGGTTACGGAAGCTGTCCCTTGTCCATGCAGGGCTGCAGTGTCTTTGTGGCGGTCTTGCCATGCATGGCCACAATTCCTGCACACAGAGGAGATTGCATTTTTCTTTGCTAATCCAGGTGTCACATCAATTGGACTAAATTCCATCCCCTTTGGCAGTTCTTTTTCCTTCATCTTTAATCAGGAAAATTAAACTTGAGGAGTTTTCTTTTCCACCCCATCACGGAACAGATGAGGACAGGTTTTGTGGCTGTGGCCAGCAACATTTTCTCAACTGTTTTGTGTTAAGCTTTGCAGTTCCCATCACAGAGCCTATAAACACACACAGACTTACAGGTTTCAACACTGCGCTCTGTACTCCTCAGACTGTTACAGAGAGGAAGAAGGAGTATCGGAGCAGCAACCCAGAGATCAGGAGATCAAACACACCTAATGCACAGCATATGGATGCCTTGGTTTCATTTGTGCTGGCAGGGACCATGCACGCAGCTCTACCCCAGCTGCTGGAACGCACGGCAAAGCTCGCAAGCCTGGCTTTTGAAGCACGTGGTATTGAAGGCATTCCTCCTCACATGCCAATGCCTCCACTTCTTGCAGCAGAAGCCCATCCATCACGTGCAAAAGCTGGACACATTAAGTATTTGGCATGGAAATGACCTGCAGTTCCACATCCAGAGGAGATCGTGCACTTTCCCAGGAATTGGAAGGAGTGTCTACATAAAACACAGCTGTGAGGTGCTCTGAAGTTTAATCTCTGTTCTTACAGCCCTTCTGTCTGCTATTACATGGATGGGGATGCAGAAGGTCAATGCAGATGCCTTTCTTGGTCTTATCAGTGGCTTTGAGTGAGGCACGAAGTACCTGGCAGGAACAGTGTTGCTTGCATGGAGCTATTTCACCCTTCTTCCCCAACCTTCTCAGTGACAACAATATTGGAGAGAGCAGATGAGGCTCTGCTACTGCAACTCCATGCTCACCACTGCTGGGCTGGCACCTTCAGCTCCTTTTCTGGTTAAAGTGAGGCTTGCAGTAGTGTCCTGACACCCTGCATGTGTTAAAGCAGCTTGAAACCTTCAGCTGGTACGTTGTGCAAAAGATTTCAAGAAGGAATTAGACTTTCATTTCATAGGTAGTGCCAGTACTGGGCTAGACATTATGTTGCTGCTTGAGTAGCAGGGACAGCACTACCCTGGATCCCTTCTGGAAGATAAGACACGTCCCAAGACAGATAAATTTTTTACAAGGGAGAGAATGAGGCAAACACCATAATTATTTACACTTAGTCAATATTAAAATCAGGATGTTAAAAGCTTTATTACTCAATATCTTGATACATCTTTTTTCTTTTTCAATTTTTGGCGGATTTTCTTCGATCAGTTAGCATTGTGCTGCCAAACAGGAATTACTGGTTAGAGACTTAGGACAAATGATGAATGTCTAAGGAAAAAGCAGGTATTTTGCAAGGAGGGCTAACTTACTGATGCAGTGTGGAAGTCTGTCCCTCAGTGAGTCCCCTCCAGCAGAAGGGATTGCAGCTATGTGCATCCCACAGGCAGGATATCAGAAGAGAAACTGTCATTAACAGCAGGTCCTTCTGCTATCTCTCCACCCCACAGCAGCCTGGTGCTGCTGGTCTCAGTACAAAGAGGATGAAATAAGCAGAATTGTGTCTGATTTTGGGTTGTTTCACCTCTGCCCACAAAAGTAGAGAAAGGACAAAGCGAGTCAGTGCCTCAGTCTGGAGCAGCACAGGAGGAAACCAGAAGCAACCTCACTCATTGCAATCTGGATGGGTAACTAAAAATACAGAGGAAAACATCAGGATGAAGAAAACAAATGGAGCTGACACATTGTATAAATAGGTCTTCAAATGTCATGCATGGCTGGAACAAAGATGTTTTGTTTCAAAGCAAGAGACAGCTTGAAATGGTTCAGTAATACACATTGAGAAGTTTGCTTATTTGGAACAGAGCTCTTCTAATGAAAAGGTTAATTGTGTTGCAATGCAAAAGAAAAAAGGCAAAGCAGAGGCCAGGCCTGCACTCCTCACCCTAACAAAATTTCCCACTGGCTCAAAGTGAAGATTTTCTATCACAAACATCACAGGACTGAACTCCTAACATTCCAATAAATTATACAGTAGGTATGTTCATGGGTCAGTAAGAATAGCTAAATAAACCATATATTTCAGCAGCATTAATCCCATTGACTTTCGGACAAGCTGCTGCAGCAGCCAGTGAGGGAAACACGGTGCTCAGCTCAGCTTGATGTAGGGAAGTTTCCTTTGTCAGGCACTAAGCACCAGTGCTCAAGGTCAACGCTGAGACATCTTCACTTGCCATTGGTTTTTTCACTTTGAAACTGCAGCATTTTATTTACTTTCCCCCAAAATTCTCACTCATAAGTGAAGAAAAACACAATGGGCTTTTGAAGGCTGCAAAGGGCTTCTGTAATTATCCAAAGAGCTGATGTTTTGTCTGCAACTTCTCCAGCTTTTTGACAGCAATCTGAGCTCTGCCACACGTGCAGGTTTCCTCCCTCTGCACCAAACCTTCATTTTTCTGTCTGCTGGCACACCAGATGAGGAAAGCTTCCTTCTCTGTCACCTCAGGAAAGGCACAAATATCAGTCCCTGGTCCAGACTTGCACACCTTATCTCCATGTGGTCCTGGCAGGACTAAAGCCACCAGCATCCTCAGCAGTGCTACTCCATTGACTGTTGTGCAGTTTCTCCAGTTTTGTAGGAGTCTAAATAAGCGTATCAAAGCTGGTTACTTTCTTAGCAATATTCACATACAAATAGAAAAACCATACCCTTGTAAAATCCTCCTACTCTTTCTACTTTTCTTTTATGGCATCATAGAATAGTTCGGGTTGGAAGAGACCTTAAAGGTAACCTCCTTTCAACCCTTCTGCCATGGGCAGGGACACTTCCCACTAGACCCATCCAGAGCCCCGTCCAAAATGGCCTTGAACACTCACAGGGATGGGGCATCCACAGCTTCTCTGGGCAGGCTGTGCCAGGGCCTCACCACCCCCACAGTTAAGAATAGTTAAATTAATATCAAGCCTAAGTCTACCATCTTTCAGTTTGAAGTCATTCCACCTTTTCTTATCACTACATGCAAGCATAGAAAGTCCCTCTTCACCTTTTCTGTAAGCCTTTAGGTACCCTTTAGGTACAGGAAGACTGCTCTAAGGTGTCCCTGGAGCCTTCTCTTCTTCAGGCTGAACAACCCCAATGCTCTCAGCCTGTCCTCAAAGGAGAGGGGCTCCAGCACCCTGATCATCTTCTTGTGTTCTGGGATTCCCAGATCTTTAACACATTTCACTGTGCTCTGATCATGTTGCTAGTTTCTTGGGGTTTTCCCCACTGGCACTCACCCACAGCTTTCTCTTCCTGGACAGTCTCATGACTCATACATTAATCTCTGGCTTCACACATTCTGTAATTATGTTCCATAATTCTTATTTCAGGTTAATATCATTCCCCTCTGAGGTCCAAACAGGGGTCAACAGGCACTTCTTGTTAACATTCAGTATTATTTCTAACAGAAGTTTCAATCTGAAGATGAAAAATTTTCTTTAAAAAACTTACAGCTTAAAGATACATTTTGAGTAACTGTATTTTGAAAGATACAGAGACTCCTTTCCCTTTTTTCCACAGGACTAGGCAGGTTCTCTGAGAGCGAAAGTGGCTGTACAGCCAGGGGAGGATGAAGATCTCTCAGCACCCCATCTCCCACAGTGACCCTCAGCTGGGAAAGGAAGGAATAGAATAAAAAAGCAAACTGGGAGTTGTATTTTCCCTGAAAACCCCATCCCAGATCCAACAGTTTGCAGCTCAGAACATTCTAAGCCATCTGTTTTATTGGTGTCCTACAACCCTTGTCAGGTCTGTCTTGCCGGGAAGGTACCCAACATCTTCCTTTGTGTATTAGAGCTCGCCTGTACTCTGGGGCAATTTAATTCTGTGTAATGCAAGAAAGAGCTTCTCTGCTACCACTGAAACTCCATTTCATCAGTTGCCTACTCATTCCTGTGTCCCAGTGAGTTACCAGATCTTCTCCACCTTCGTAGTCCAGGTAGATCTGTCCAACCTGATGAACCTTCATATCTCTCAGCATCCGTGTCATCTGAGCCACAGGGAATAAGATGCTCCCTTCAGGATGCTGGGCAGGAACAAACTCTAGATTTCCACAGAGGCCCATCAATATTTTCTTCTCTGTCTTCCAGTCTGTTTCCAAAAATTCCTTTCAGGTGCTGGGTGGGGAACTCTGTAGAAACATGACTCCTGAGGCAACACGTTACATCCATTTGGGAATCCCCTTTATTTAACACAGAACTTTTGCCAACTATCAGGTCTGAACCTGACTAACTCCAATTGTGTTGATCTATACAAGGTATCATGTACCAGCCAAAATAAGATTTTTTTATACTGAAGTGAAAGCATTGTGTGCAGTGACCAGGCGCTCCTGCATACAAGGGTTTCAGGGAGAAGCCGAAACCTGTCACATGACATCCCCCCCCAAACTGAGATGATCAATGGAACAGGGTTTCTGTCAGCCCAGGAAACAAGAGGGTAAATGCAAAAATTTATCCAAAAGTGAAAGTTTCTACAGCTCTTACATGGACAGGGTGCCCACCACAAGAGAAAAATGAAGTCTGTTCAAGGGGCCATTTGGGAGGAACTGAAGAAAATCCTGCAGCAGATTTTTTTGGTGTTTATTTAGGACATCAAATTCTGCTTACAGCAAATGTTTTCCTGTAAAGGATATCTGGTTTCATTTCAGCTACAAATGTGAATCTCATTTAAAAACCCAGAGCAAGTCAGTGATAATGAGACATTTTTGCAAGGAGTACAGAAACCTCCCTTTCTGATTCTGACCACTGGTGAAACAAAATTTGGAATACTTAATAATGTTCTCCAGAATTCAACAGCTGTCTTGAAATTTTTTTGCTAATCTATTATGAAAAGCTTGGTAACACCTTAGGCTGATTTCTTAGTGTCAGTGACAAGTGACTATTATAGGACAATACCGATAAATCTTAGTAGTAGACTTTGTATTTGACTGTGAGTGAGAGTATATTATGTGCTAGTAGGAACCAGTGAAGCACCTCCATTTCATATAATCTGTTTAGGATAGGTACTCTGGGAAGATTGTTTTAAACACCTTTAAATTTTTGTATGTTCTTTTAGAATAGATGTGATACTGGCCATATTTAATGTAAACAAATCTCAGATTTTTCTTACATGACATCAGTAACATGGTGTGACATTCCCCTATATAACGTGACATTGCCCTACATAACGTGCCTTTTAGCAGAAGGTGAAATATTGCACAGCCTAAAATTGTTTCATCATCCTCTGAAGGATAAATGAAGAACATGAGTGTCCAGAACCGAGGCCACAACAGTGTTATTGTACTTAGGACAAGAAAGTTTATTAAAAGTTTCATATATTGATTTAACCTGTCTCACAATAAAGCATAAATCTCCCCTATCTTCTTTGATGACTCCAAACTCAGAAGTGTACTTCAAGATTACACTGTGTGAAGACTTTTAAATAATTATGATAAAGCTTTGCTTTAAAAAAAAAGGGCAATCCCACACGGACTTAGTAATGTTTATGCACCTCTTCCAAAGTTATAACTCAGTAAATACGACAGCCACTAAATGTATAGTTTTATGGCTGAATCTGCTCTCTGGCACTCATTAAATCATGTGTTTTATTGTCAGCTCTTCTCAGACTCTCAAGAGTTGTTCCTTATATGCTTTCTGTAACACACATTCTCCTAGTCCCACTCATCATTTGGTAGTATTGCCTTTCCTTTAGCCTCTTGATGACATTTATAGCTTGTGTTTTCCCAAGAAATAGCATATTTTTACAGCAGAGCCCCTTTTTCACTTTTTAGTGTTTTGGCTCAATAATTTCTCACACACTAGAAATAGTCCAGCTGATGTCTTGATCTTTATATCCATCCCCATCCAAGAAACGTAAGCAGCAGTGAAAACTCAGTGTAGTGATTCCACCTTCCTTTGGGAGGCCCCATGGAAAATCCCTTTCCTGCTCTGCTCAGTAACACAGACTCAGAAGCGGCATGTGCTGTGGTCCATGGCACCAGGCCCTGCCACCCTGTCTGAGTACAGACACTGTAACCATGGGCAACAAGGCCAACGCAGTACAGAAATACAAACATTTGTCCACATTCACCCCCAACAGAACACTACCAGTGGCATGATACTGCCAGCTGCTGCTGTGTAAATGTGTAGTGGTCTCCACTGTGCACAGGGTTTACTGACGCTATGGGGCTGTGTCCATACAAAGTCTAAAACAGAATAAAAGAGTATCTTCTGTTGGAAGGGACATAAAATGATCATGTAGTCCAACTGACTGACCACCTCAGGGCAGACAAAGTTAAAGTGAGTCCTCTGAGTCACATCCAAGGAATAGCACACAAGGATCAAGGGGAGTGACGCCGCTTCAGTGGTTACCAGCCTCATTTAGACCCACAGGGTTTCACATGGATAACTGTTTAGCAAGGGGAAACAAGAAAATACGCTGCTTCTTGGGCTTTGATTCATTTCCACATAAAAATATTTTAAGAAGAACAGTAAAGATTTACTGTTTTTCCTATGCTTTTTCAAACCCAGCAGTTTGTTTCTCCATCAGAAGAAGTCAGCTCAGCAAAACAGAAACCTTTTGTGGTAACTCATCCGTTCAGCTAACGCTCCCTATGCAATCAACAAAGGGAGCTCAGCTCACTTCTCCCATGGATCCTACACAGCACGCCAGGCTGTACAACAAATGCTCTGCACGCATGCTCTGGCATTGCAGGGGCAAAATATCCCACCAGGTTTTGAAAGAAATCCTTAACTACCCATTCCTGGCACTTTGTTTCCAGTACTGGTCTGCAAGAATGTTGTGTCCATCCTGACAAGTCCTGTGATCAGCCAGCTGATGGGATGCTAATCAGGGCAAACACACACACTTTCTTGGACTTGGTGAAACTAAAAACAAAGCCAGAAAACCCCGCTCCTTTCTGATAACTGACCACTACAGAACCCTCCCAATGAAGGCAATGGAAGATAGCAACAACTCTCACATAATCAGTTTTAGAGGAACAAAATCACTGGAAAAGGTAGTCCTTAGACTGTATTAAGTCATACAGTTTTAGTCTCATGACCCTTGTGTTTTCTAAGTTTCCCCAAAGGCTCCTGCTCTAGGCTACCTGTGTTGCCAAAAGTGCTCAGCAAACAGGACGGATGAGAATGCAGAGAGAAAGCAGAAAGGTGCTTGGAGTTAGGAGGCTGGGCAGCAGTTATGACTATTTCCATCCAGCTGAAGAAAACCTTCTTTTTGAGATCTCACAGAGAGCAAAGTATGTGTGTTTCCCAACCTCAGCAAGGGTCTGGCTGAGAGGAGCCATTTCAGTTGCTGGAGCAGTTCACATCAGCTTTGCAGATTTGCCAGCTCCCCCTGCAAGATGGCCAGGAACATGTGTACACATGGTATCTGGCAACAGCAGTTCAGCAAAAATGAAAAATGCTTCTCATTCATTGCAAACAAATGGGTACAGTGCAATCCCAGGCAAACTTTCTCAAAGCAGGCAGCTTTCTGGATTAAAAAAGAACAGAGTAGAAAAAGAGTTTGGGGGCCTGGAAGACCCCTGACAGGAAACGCGTGGGAATGGTTAGTTCAAAGAGTGGCGTAGATATCTAGGAAAAGAACAAGCTTCCAAATGCAGCCTTTGCTATCTGGTCTGGGAAAGCAGAGCTCTTCAGGTGTACTGCCAGAGCTACAAACCATGGCCACCATCAGTGCCCTGACCACTGCTCATCCCCAAGCTATCCCCCAAACAACTGCTTCTGGCACTTTAAAGCCCTGTAACTCTGTAGGCCTGGGCACCTTCTGAGAAATAAACAGGCCTTCATTTGCTGCCAGGTTTCTTCCTTGCAGAGGCTTTGCATGCCAGAGCTTGTGATAATAGCACTCAAGGCCACTGGAAGCAAAACACCCATAGAGAAACTCTAGAGGACAGTCCCAAAGCTCATCTTAAGAGGGATGTTCCAGATGAAGGCATCAGAGCCATCACAGTGAGAAACAACACAGCTCAGGGCCATATGGTCACACAAAATTTGAGGAAACCAATCTGCCTGTTTCTGCATCTACACCTTTACATCCGCCTCAATCTTTGCTGACATAAAATTGGCAATTATTCAGAAAAGGCTCAGCAACTATGTGCAGAAATGTGTGCTACATATACCACTACTAGGCATGAAAAAGCTACAGTACCTAACATAGGTGAGCAAATAAATCACTTATAAGAAAAATATGACAGGAAAATAAATTTGGATTGTATCTGGTGAGAAAGCTAAGGTACATTACTATGCGTAGATAAAATTCAATTCTCACTTTACCTACGGCATACTTGTATTTATTTTCACATGTCAACAATGTATACAGTACAGCATTCATCAACTGTTTCAGCAATGGGACCTCAATACAAAAATAACAAATTTCATAGCTAACAATTAAAATGCTAAAACAAATGGATCATTTGATCTCTCCAAATCAATCATAAACTGATAGATTCATTGTAGCGTTTCTATTATCATCGGTTCAAAAGCTACAAATGGGCTTTCCTGAAGATTTACAGGGAATAACAGCTGGCGGTAATGTCACCTGGGACACTGGATGGGAGAGCTCTGTTTGAGAATTGTTTTGCTTTCCCTTGTAAAAGCTCTGTTGTGTTTACTTCACTGCAGTTTAACCTGGCTATGATTTCATGACTGCTGAATCCATGGTGCCCCTTGGCCAAGCCATAGCAGAGCGACTCAATAAAGATGAGTGACATCATTAACCCAATACAGTAGCTATTCAGATATACGCTGTGGTCTCCTTACATAATCACCTAATTTTAGCTACTGAGAGAGCTGCATACAGTACCACAGTGTATTATGAACTCTGAATAACAGCCTAATATCCAGATGCTTTTTCCAAAGTTATTTTATTTTCCTGGTTTAAAATTATTTCCTTGCGCAGATCTCTAGGTGCTATTTTCCCTTAAGCAAACCCTCTCTTCAAAACAGGTTCAAGGCTTCTGCTGCTCCTGATTACCTTGACACCTCGTTAGCTGGTCACTGAGGTTGTAACAGTGCTCATGGCACTGCTGTATGGCCAGGACCTTGGGACTTCATAATGATTGTCAACAAGAACAGCCCTAGAAAACAGTAAGTTGATACAAGCCTTAATTCAAGCACCAGATACGACACACACATACTCAACTAAAAGCACTTGATTTGCTAAAAGTAGCTGTTTCTTGTAGTTTTACATAACATATATGAAAATACTTCTTAAACCAGAAGTATTTCAGGCTGAAGACTTCCTTGTGCTACGTGCTACAATACGAGCCTATTCAAGTCCTATTCCTGCAATCATTTCATAATAAAAAGGTACATATTTGATGCCATTTATTGGTACAAATTCCAGATACAAGTTAAATGTGGTAGCTTAGACATGGTAGTAGTAGTGTTGGAAATCCCAAGGACGGATGCTTCACTTCAGAAGAATAAGAAAACAGAACTCTCACTGCAGGACTCCCAGGCACAATGTGCACCCAGGTGCTGTGTGTGCCTTTCAGGTGAGTTGTGTATCATGTGTGCTGTAGGTGCAGGCTGCACAGATCTCACCACGTACAAACCCAGTGGTTCTATTTCATTCAATTTACCTTTCTTCAGCCTTTTGTCTGATATTTTTACACAACTATGCTCAAGCAATGAGAATTGTAGCTTCAAAATCCTCCCCATTTCTATAGTGTTTGTCATCTAAACGACTTAAAACACTAAATCTCAGAACTTTTAATTCCTAATTGCTGAGAAGTTCCTCTGCCTTATTGAAAAGAGTGGACAGATTTCTTTGCACTTACATAAAAGAAAAGACAGAAGGCTCTCAACAGTGCTTATACCAAGACACTCTGTTATGGAGCGTGCCGAAGGAGATGCTGACTCGCAGGTTACAATCCTTAGACCACAGTTCTGCTAATCCCCACCACCCTGGTACCAGACATTTGACTTCCCCTCTCAGCACACTCTTCAGCACTGCTGCCTGGAGCTGTTCTCCAGCCAGGATTGCTGGCAGCTGGTCCCTGTCCCTTGTGTAATTAACTAGCTCACCTCAGAGATATGCTTGCATTGTGTCAGTGCAGACTCACTTCTTCCACTTTGCAGCACTATGATCTGCAGACAGAACTCTGGCCTGGCTTTCTGTCCAGTTAAAACTAGTGTCTTTGTGGCAATTTCTGGAAAAACAGGCAGGCAAAAACCTGCTGGCAATAATCTGCTGGCTCAAGTCACAGCAGCTCCTTAGTGCTCATTTCCATTAGCAGAGGTGCCGGCTCCTGAATTCCAGTTCACTCTGTGCTACTGGCACAGTATTTTTGATTGTGGAGTCAAACAAATCATGTTAATGTTGGAAGCTGAATGTTAAGCTATAGAGGGCAACTAGCTGAGCACAGCTCCTCCCCCCTCTCCACCAATCTCAACACTGACTCTATGTCTAAAGATACCAGGGTCATGAAGAACAAAAACTATCCATGTGGTAAATATTGACTGTAAAAATCCCTGGTAAAAAAAAAGAATGCATTTAATCATTAGATTAAACCAAAGCCCTACTGTGCAAAAGTGCTGAGTGAAGCAAATGGGAATGCTGATCGTGCCTTGGGACAAGGAAGAGCCTAGCTATCCGCTGTCCCTCTGGGGTACTGTTTGTTTGTCTAGGCATTTATAAACAGCATAAGTGAAATAGCAAGGTTTGATTCTGCCCAGGACTGTTGGAGTGCAGCCCCTGCATTCATTCTTGCAGGCAGAGGGCCCTATGCTTGAGATTCCAAACATTTTTGATTTAAAAAAAACTGGCTCCCAAGCAGTGCAGTGAGATTCATTAATAAACATCATCATGCTGAATTTGGGCTGTACACAGCCAGTGCAGCACCCTTGCTTCTCAAAGGAAGTGCAACGTTCCTCAGCTGAGCACATGGAACAGCAGACCAGGAGTGAGTCAAGGAGCTGAGTGGAGGCGGACAAGCACAAAACACGAGGTAAGAGGAATTCCCTGGTTCAGAAAGGTGGCTTACAGACTTTCCTGCAGCAGAGATATGCTACTAAAGAGCACCAGAGGGACACTGAAGTAGCTGAACTATATTCCTAGCTCTGCCACTAATCTGACTTCAATTAGCTCTCCTCATCTTGTATTTCTGTTTCTTCAATCCTGCTGCAATAGTTGTTTTTCCCATTTAGATTCTTAAAGCAGATGATACCATCTCTGATCACAAGTTTGAGAAGAACCTAACAGAATAAAAGTCTGAACTTGAAAGAGTTCTTGTAGGAAAGCAAGAAGGAAAGGTGGAAACGGGGATACTCTCAAGAATTCAACTAAGTTACTTCCCTCCCCCCTCAAAGAAAAGAATTTAAACAACTTCTCTTACAGAACCGTTTAAACTCTGTTGTATGCCAGAGTAGAACAGTATGCTGACAGTAAAACAAGTGGTTAAAAGACACGGAAAGAATATATACCACTGTGGTACCTATATAATTTCCAGAACTATTTTTTTTGTGTAAACATGAGCTAGGAGAAATTAAAAAAGGAATCCAACAAATTGGCATTTTATAGAGCCTGGACAAAAAAAATTTATCACCTTGTGAGCTGCAAAATCTACCACCGCATTTGGGAATGTGATAGTTATCTTTATTGAAAGCTTCTTCTTCTGTCATCTTTCTTATTACAGCATGATTTTGCAATGTTTTTTGCAAAAACATTGTTGGAGCCTTTGAAACTTGACTCATTAACTTTTTTTGATTGATCATTTTAATGATCATGGGCTTTGATGCATGGGTGTGCATCATCTTCATCCCCCATCTTCATCCTACAACTCACCTGGAGTGCCCATCTGTCAGTCCCACCACTCCTGGAAAGGTTTCTTTAAAAAGTGTCAGTGCAATAGCATCCCACAAACCTGGACTTCACAGCAGAGGATAACTAAAACTGGACACCTCAGCATTGGGGAAAATCTCATCAAGAAGAAAAATTTCAGCACCATGTAAGTCTAATTCCTCTTCTGGGTTTTTGTTTTTGTTTTTTTTTTTTTTTTGTTGTTGTTTCATATTGTTTTGTTGTTTTGGGTTTTTTTTTAAGGGCTATTCCATTGCATTGTTCCATTCTGCAAAGGGTTAATACCAGAATTTTACCTAAGCATATTCCAGTTGGCCTGAGGGAGGCTCATGTCCCTCAGACTGAAAGACTTAGTGCAGACTCTTCCACTTGTTCCTTCATGGGCTGTGCCTCTCATTGATTGCATGCCCAGGTTCAGTTTCTCTGGCCTTCTACATTTCATACAAGACTCTGCCCTAATTAAGATGAATACCCCCCTAGACAACTGCTTGTCCCCATAAATAAAGGAAACAATATATGTACACACACGTTTGTCACATTAAAGACAACTTGATCTCAGTTACTTTAGCAGGTGACATGCAAGAGGATTAGAGTTTGAACCATTTGGTTTAGTCACATATTTTTTTGTCAGTGTAACACAGAACATTCCTTTCAGAGTAATTTTCTAGGCAATGCTTAGCGTTCAAGGATTACCTTTCTCATGGCAGTCTGCAGGATGAGGCAGAGCCTCCTGTGAATCAGGAGCCGGCTGCACTGATATTGTGCAAACATCAAATTTTACAAGGATCATGGATCTGGAAATCAAGCATGGACTGTTTAGTAAATTAAAAATGCAGGAACTATTTTCCACCTTATGACATATGGACAATTTATAATGGGCTGGTGTGCTGGTTTTGGCTGGAGTCAATTTTCTTGACAGTGACTAGTATGAGGCTGTGTTTTGGATTTGTGCTGAACACAACATTGATAATAGTGTTTGTTATTGTTGAGCAGAACTTGCTCAGAGCCCTTTCTGCTTCTCAGACTGCCACACTGGCAGAGAAGTTGGGGGTGCTTGGGAGATTGGGAGGAGGCACAGCCAGGACAGGTGACCCAAACTGACAAAAGGGATATTCCAGACCATGTGACATCATGCTCAGTATATAAATTGGGGGGGAAAGGATAAGGGGGGCACGTTTGTCATGATGACATTTGTCTTCCCAACTAGCTATTACATGTGATGGGGCCCTGCTCTCTGGAGATGGCTGAACACCTGCCAACCCATGGGAAGTGGTGAATTAACTCCTTGTTTTGCTTTGTTGTGTGCACGGCTTTTGCTTTCCCTATTAAAGTCTCTTTATCCCAAGCCACGAGTTCTCTTGCTTTTACCCCTCCTATTCTCTCCCCCATCCCACTGATGGGGGCGTGAGTGAGTGGCTGCCTAGGGCTTGGCTGCTGGCTGAGGTTAAACCACAACAGCTGGCAAATCCAATATTAGGCTTATTTTTTTCATTATCGTATTTCCTTCAAATCTCTATACATATTTTAAATGGGGTGGGGAGGGAGGGGGAGGATGAGAGAGAGAGAGGGGGAAGAGATCAAACTCCCAAATGTTTTAAGATTTCTCTTTAAGGGAAAAACAGAAAAATGTTTCCCCCAATTGAATAATCACAAGTAACTCTAAAACAGAGAACCTGAAGCACATGCGTTTGGCTAACAGCCTGACTGGGAAGAGATCAGCAGAATTGCTTTCTGAAAGTCAAAATTTCCAAACTAGAGAGAGTCTCTTTCTGCAACTTCTCTTGAAACTCTAGGATTTTAAAGATGCAAATAACTGCAATTACAGGCGGGAGAAAGAAAGCAGTTCTTTAAAGCTGATGGGAGACAAGAGTTTGCCCTCAGACAGCTGAATTTGCAAGGCTGCAAACACAAAGAAGCACTTTTAACTTGCAGTACATATGACATCAGCACCTGGTGCTCACAAAAAGAGATGCCTCTGTACTGTATTTACCAGGCTGATTTTCAGAGGAAGGTCATCCCAACCACCTTTGTACTCCTCAGTGGCTGTGAGACAGAAGGTGCTATGTTCTCAGCCTGGGTGTCACTCAAGCTGCTCGGTCAGGAGCAATCCTTTCGGCAAAAGCTCCACGTGCATTTTATTTTCTGCCTTGTCAAAGGAAACTCAGAAACACAAACTGCTATCTACTATCTCTGGTGTAGCTGAGAGTCATCCAACCAGCAAGGAAAAAATAACCTGCATTTTGAATAATCATTTTCCAGATTTGGAAAGCATTTGTCAGGGTGACATCTTGTTATTTCCTGCTTCTCTTTTTTCAGTGGTGTTTGCAGTATTCTTCTGTATCATCTGTTAATTTCATTAACACACTGTTTGATGATCTTGAAGGGGGTAACCTAAAATTATGTTACATAAAACCGGACACAAACTCCCTTTTCCTGCAGCATCCCACCACTCTCCTCCCACTCATCTCTGTGCCCTATTATTTATCATGACCTGTTTCCTCGCCTTCTGCAAGAGCTCACGCTGTGTTCATATGATATACCATTTTCAGGTGAAAATTCCTGAGCCACTGGGCATTGGTTTCTTAGTCTGGAATCGCTTCTGTGTTTTCTTTGACTGCTACATTGTGCCTTTAAAGATTGAATTAAGTTGCTCTGAACCTTTGCAATAGCAACAGTTTTGCACCAGTTCTGTGATGTGCTAGTAAAATATGGGGACATGCCTATAGACTCTTCTTTGTTACAAATTACAGTGGTATCACTGTAACAAAGCAGATACTTAATATTCTCACAAAAATGTTAATTTTTTTCCACTATTAACTCAGTTCATTAATATATAAATATATAAATACACACACACACACACACACACACACACACTGAAATTAGTTTACGAATAGTCAAGGAGATCTTACTGGAAAATACCATAAAACCTTAGAGCTGTTGATGATAACCTTTCCTGCAAAGGCTAGTTTGAAGATGCTGACCTCTCTGTTTGGAATATACCTGATATTTGCCTCTGCTTAGTCAGGTAATTTTAAATGAAGAGTCAGCTGCAAACTATACACCAACTTCCTCACAGAGGGGACCCCTTGTTGATGTTCAAATTCATAGTGTTAGAAAATTTGAAATTTATTAGCTAAAACATATACTTCATAAGAATTACAAGCAGAGTCCAAGTCTTTTGCTTGCATAACCATTGCAAACTCAGGGTTCACTGTATTAGAGAGAAGCCAAGTGACAATGGAAGAGAAAAATACAGAAAAAGGATAATCACCAGCTGGCTAAGAATGGCTGCACTACCACTTGTGTAGTGTACACGGGATGGAGAAGTGTGCCTATACACAATGTCACAAAAATAAATGCTACAAATAAACAGATACAGCAGCAAGAGCAGCTCAGGCAAAGGTGCTGGCAAGTCAAGACAGGTCTGGATCCAGGTGAGTGCTGAGGCCTTTAACCTTAACACATACCTTGACCTGTTACTAGCAATGGCAACTCTGTATTAAAGGGCATCCCAAGCTGCAGAGAGTAAAGCCAAGTAACACAGGACACGGATGGACTGGAAATGCAGATTTCAGAGCCAGGTGCCCACTGCAGAAATCAAGGGGCTACAGCAAAAGACAATGTCCAGTCCAGGAAAAATGGTGCCTCTGAGGATGTGAGAAACAGGGATACTAGGTAGTCAGCAGCATGCAAGGAATAGCAGCACAGAGTGCCTGGAGACAGACTTCCAGAGATCTCCAACATGCTCCACAATCCTCAGCATTTGAACACTATGGACACCTGCACACTAAGGGTCACCCGACACTGGGAAGCTCTTAGCTGCCATGTACACTCCTTGTCTTCTTAAATCAGCTGCACTGCAGTCCTGTTGATCATGACAAGCATTAGCAATGGGCTAAAAGAAAGCCTAAAGATGATGATTTTCAGTAAAAGGTTTTGGAAAGTCCACCTGCAGGCAACACAATGACCACAAGAAAGGCAGCTGCAGGTCTCACTGCAGTATCACAGCTCTTGCCAGGTATGGATGCAGGAACTCAGTCCTATCACAGACCACAACACACGCACACCTATGGGTATGTGGCTGTTACATGAGATTACAGCATTTTTTTATTTTAGGAAAATTAAACTTGAGGGTCAGAACACCTGAAAAAAAGCTGGGTATACATTCAGAATGCTAAGTATTGAAATGCTGAGCACAAGCAGGTCTTGAGGTCTTCCACATCTAACACTGATAATGTCAGCACGATTCCGGCTGGACACAAAGGGTCAGACCCATGAAAAAAATCCTGAAATGAAATGACATTAAGGGAATTATCCAGCAATTTCTAGGAAAACCAATTATTTTCTTAAAAATTTCTGAGTACATTAACTATAAGTTTATGAACCCTTAAGAAAAGTAACATACATGAAACATTTCCCTCCCATACATATGGGAAACCTTATGGATTTGCTACTAACCACCAACTTTAATAGTGGCTTAGACGAATGAAGGAGGACTACATTTGTTAAATCCATTGACAACTGGAAGCTGTAAAAAGTTGCAGAACTTTAGGTTCAAGAGAAAATTCAAAATAATCTGACCTAAATAATAACACTTTCTGAGAAAATGCAATGGAATTGCCTATGGGGGCCCACATTCAGGATGTTGCAAAGCGGCTGCCAAGACTGGTAAAAGCTGAGGACTACTCTTTCATGTGGGATCAAATGATGCTGGGACAGAGATTCCAAAATATCAAAAATGACTTCAGGTCCCTCAGAAGGAAGTTGAAAGGATCTGGATCACAGACAGTGTTCTCTTCAACCCTCCTGGTAGGGGACTGGGACTCAGAGTGAAATGAGTGGATGGGGTGAACGACTGGCTGCATGATGGTGCCACGCTTAGGACCTTGGGTCTGTGCCTTGGAGAGACTGGGCATGTTGGCACCAGGTGGGGTGCACCTGACCAAGCAGGGTAAGAGTGTTCTGGGGAGCAAGTGCACAGGACTTATGGCCAAGCTTTAAACTAGATTTAGTGGGGCAAAAAGATGCTCTAGCAGGTGTCAGTGAGGAAACATTAAACAGGACTTTAGGGAACAGCAGAGAAATACCTGTAAATCTTCCCAAAGGAGTTGTAGAGGGCCCCTCCCAAAGGCTGAAGTAGTCAACAGCTTGGCTGAAGTGCCTCTACCCCAGTACACGCAGAACAGATAATGAGTAAGAGGAGATGAAAACCATTATGCAATTAGCAAACTGAAACGCAATTGCTATCATGGTAGAACAAGGCACGTAACTGGAGCACTGCAATTAAGGGTACAAGCTTTCCAGAAGAAATACGGAAGGACAAGCAGGGGTGTTGACCTCTGTGTCAAGGAAGGGATAGAGAGAGACTGTGAAGAGCTGTGTCTGGGAAACAGCCAAGGACAGGTTGAGAGCCTGTGGCTAAAAATCAAGGATAGGACAGGTTGAGAGCCTGTGGCTAAAAATCAAGGATAGGACAAAGAAATGACACCTGGTGGTGGAGGTTACCACAGGCCGCTGATCAAGAGGAGCCTGTTGATGAGGCCTTCCTGCTTTGGCTGCAGGACATGTCACTGTCACCAGCTCTCATCCTGATGGGAGGGTTTAACCACCCAGACATCTGCTGGGAGGGCGATACAGCCAGCTGTAAGCAATCCAGGACACTCCTGGAGTGTGCAGAGGACAACTTCCTGGTCCAGGTATTGGACAGACCAACCGAGGAGAAGCATTACTGGGCCTGGTGCCCACTGATGTGGATGAGCTCCATTAGAGGGGTTAAGTCTGGAGGCAGCCTGGGCTGTGGTTACTGTGCCCTGGTGAAGTTCGTGACCACAGGAGTGTGGGCCTGGCAAGGAGAAACGTCAGGACCCTGAAGGTTAGAAGAGAAGACTTCCATGTTTGAAGAGTTGGTGAATGAGATCCCTTGGGAAACTGTCCTTTCTAAAGTGCTGACAGCACTTAAAGGCCACTTTTCTTAGAGCACAAGAGCTTGCCATCACAATGTGTAGGAAATCTCACAAGGCAGGCCAGAAAACTGCATGGCTGAGCAAAGATCTGCTCTTCAAATTGAGAAGGAAGAAGAAAATGCACAGCCAGTGGAAGAGGGACAGGTGACTTGGGGAGACTACTGCGATATGGTTTGGGTGTGTAGTGACAGCGATATGGTTTGGGTGTGTAAGTAAAGCCAAGGCACTGGGCTTGCAAAGGCATGTGAAGAATAACAAGAAGTAAGGATATAAGTCAGAAGAGAAAGGTGAAAGAAATTGTACCCTTGCTGGTAAGCAAGAAGGATGAACTGGTAACAACTGAAACAGAGAAGGCTGAGGTGCTCAATGAGTTCTTTGTGTGAGTCTTCATTGTGAAGTTCAGCACAAAGAACAAAACTCAAAAGAATAATACATAACCACTAGATGGTGAATTGACTGGGCAGCAGTGGGGGTTCTGCACTTAGTGGGATTAGGATCTGCAAGGAAAGGGTTAGTGACATTTCCAGAATATGCCTTAAACAAGCTGGATGGTGAAAACTTATTGCAGAAAACTTCACAGGTGCCTCTGCACAAACTGGAATGAAGTTTCAGTTTTGACCTTGCCAGGGGCAGGAGAGACACTGATAGTTTTCACCCCAACATTCAACTGCAGTATGGTTTACAAGTGAAATAACTGCACTAGTGCAAGAATTAGGGTCAGAAATAGGACACCTGATTCTGTAGGTATTTGCTTTGTATGACTTCCAGAGAAGACCCCTGATGACCATCCCAGCACCACGAAGAAGCCCAGGGCAGTGAAGGACCAAAGCCACTGGATCCACAGTGGTAACCATTTTCTGCTTGCACTCTCTCCTTCCCTATACACCTAAATATTACCTCTTAAAGCCTGTGTTGTTGAATGGACATTTGGTCTTGTTTGCACCTTTCTTTAGCCAGAGGACTTCAAACTGAACAGGTCCTGAACATAAACCTGTTTGGCCAAACTGCAGAGAAAAAAAAGTGACTGTAATGAGACATGCAAACATTTTTCTTTTGTTTACTCAGTAGTGCTAAAAAAGTAGCTTACTTTGAAACGCTGTATAAATTGTGGGCAGTGCACTTCAGGAAATACAGACAATCAGAACACAGTAGATATTCCGGATGATATTCCAGAAAACATAAATCATACAGAAAAAGTGAAAGAATAAGAGGGAATAGGAGAAGATAATAAAATTCAAACATAATAAAAAGCTGCTGCAAAGAGGAACATCATATACTTAGTTCAATGACTGCTGGGAACAGGATAGGAAATAATGGTCTTAAATTATTGCAAGAATGTTTTTCTTAGAGATGATGAAAAATCTTCTAGTCCTAAGAAGAATGAAGCAGTGGAACAGATTGTTTAGGGAGACTGTGCAGGGTCTATCATGGTAGTGGTTAAAGATCCACTTAACATGCCAGACCTTGTTCAGGTACAGATGATTTGAGTCAAGGATGGACTACAGAACTTCTCAAGGACCCATCTAGCCCTTATTTATCTATTGCAGATATTAATCCGTTGTGTCTTCTATTTCATGAAGAACAAGGAAATAGTTCAGAGCCCAGGGGAATACTTCTTTGAAAGAGCAACAAAAACTACACCAGCCTGAAACACAACAGCCCCATGGGAGAGCTAACATTAAAAAAAAAAAAAAGAAAAAGAAAAAAAAAGGGAGACATAATGACATAATGGCTATGCTTTCTCAATCATTCTTCTTTTGAGTCATCACAGAGCAAGATGAACTGTCTGATCATCAGCCATTAAAAAAAATGCCAAACTATTGCCAAAGTGCTTTAGTGACATGAAGGTCACATAGATTCCAAGAAGCTGACCTAAGATACTGCTGCCGAAGTGGGAGACAATACCTTTGTATGTAGGATGGGAAGCGTTGACATCCAAAGCAAATTTCATCTGGAATCATATGCTACAGACAAATATCTCACATTTCAGAGCTATCCAGATTGCATGAAGTAATTAGATGCTGAAGTCCCATCGGACGAAGTGCATACTGAGTGCATACTGTACACAAAATTGTGTTTAATGGGATTAGCCAAAAATCCTAGCAGATTTAAAAACTGATCTAATAAGACACATCTATGCTTCAATTCCAGGCAAGCATAAGGACATCTCTGATAGACAACTATCAAATCCTTTATTCACGTGTATGCATGGAAGTCCAACAGATTAGAAGAGCGCAAGGATTAACAACAGTGGACAGAACCTCATGAACTCCCAGACTGCCCATGGTAAGGAGTCAAACCAAACCTGCTGATTTTCAATGGGGGTAACTGTAGGACTTCCAGTCAATTCCCATTGCTGAGAGACAGCCTAGAAGGATATACAGGCATTTAACACGACAAAAAATATAAGAGGGATTTTGCAATACTGTTGTGACTAACGGGCCACATCAAAATTCTTAGGATTAAAAGAAGATGTGAGCTATAAATGTCTCAAGCTGGACACCCCTGAAGGCATCAGGTCAAAGAAACTGATGGATAAACATCTAACCAAGAGGATGGCACTTCAGCTCAGCAATGCCACTCATTGCAGAACAGTCCTCAGGGTCCAGCAGAGATGGAAGTGATAGGAGAAAGGATCATGGTTTCTTTTCCCATAATCCATAATTTTCCGCAACAGAGAAAATGCAGTTGGGACAAGGAACATGAAATTAGGCACGGAATCACGAGAAAGGAGCCAACAACTGGACCCTCTGGGCACAAATTCACAGTTCTTGCTATCAATCACAAAAACTGGAGGCAAAAGCATCGCCTTCAGTAAATTATATGTCATAGGGTTAAGTAGATCAGAGTGGAACTTAAAACAGTCACCAAATAGCTGCAAACAGGCAGAGGAAAGTGCCAGGACTTGTCAATCTTCTTACCTGCTGCAGAAAATTTAAATAGTAAGATAGAAAAGGAATAATGAGGACAGGACAAGACAAAGGGTCAAATTCAGACCTCTGTAACAGTGGCAGCAACACCAAACAAACAAGGAATGGGAAATCGGGCTGGCTAGTAGCTGGTGGGCTGCAACAGTCTGGAGGGAAATGCCTTGGCCCTATGGACAGGCAAGAGGTACCTAACAGTTGGTCTACAACTGTCATTAGCACAAAGGTATAAAGACCATAAATTACTATAAAAAACATCCAGAAGCTGCACAGAAAAATCCAGGTTTGGAGAAAGCACCATGGAAGCCTTTCTGCATGCAGTGATTGTGGTACCTCTGTAAACAACTCCTAGAAGGAAGCAAACAAAATAAGCCCACCCTGTTTCAGTAACGCAGAAACAACCTCCCCTCTGGACTCTAGCCATTTTAACACTAAATACAGACACACACAGGACCAAGATTACAACTTGGCAATTGCTAAAAGCCTTGTCAAGTTTATAAGAAAACTAGATTTTAAAAAATTTAATACAATACTGTTTCTCATACTCCAGTTTGCATCCAGAGTTCCATCTGTCATAGCAAATATTTATTTGTATTAATATTTTTAATGTTAAGATGTCTTCCAAGACAACTCAAAGGCTTGAATCAAGAATTTACTATCCCAGGTATGGTCAAGCAGACTGTTCACATCTTCTTTCTGATCAGATTACCTCTTACCATTGAGCTGTTCAAGATTTAAAATTGTTTTTAAAAATGCATTAAGATGTTCCTTGCTGGTGAACATTCCTGGAAACCTAGTTTAAGGCTTATGCCAAATGAACCGAGCCAAGGGTTAAAGTACAAATGAAACTTAGTTTTAAATGTTTTTAATACGTATCTGCACAGGCACTGTTTTAAGTTCTAGGCTGCCAGAACAGTCATTCAAGACAATCACTGCAAGTAACAACGATGAAAACTTAGAGAAATTCTAACAGAACTTTTGCAGTGTTCACTTACGGAACTAATTCTTTTAAGAATTACAGAAACAAGATCTAGCTGATATGAATAACAACATAAAAGGAGATGTTCCTCTCATTCTCAGAGAACAGCTGCAGCACTTTTCCTCATCTGCCTTCCCCTGCAGCTCTGCTCCCTAAGTCACACTGCCTCAGTGAACAACTAACAAAGGAAAAGATAAAATGCTAATATTCAGCCTAAAATGAAGAACATATTAATCCTTTAAAATTATTGAGATTTTACAGAAATTTTTTTGAAAATACTTTATTTTGTAGGGCAATAGTTGGATGAAACATGAGACAAAAAATAGCCTTAAATGAAGCAATGCCATCTTATGTTTTTTTGCTGGGGGGGAGTGCATTGGGAGGTCATTAGCAGATTTTGTTAACAGCTCCTCTTTATCTGGAATTTTTTTCTTTCACCACTTACTTTCCACCCGTCTACTCAGTCTCTCATTCTACATATTACTGCTACAATTGTAAATTAAACATTAATTTGCTATTATACATATGTACGTACTAAAATAATTCTACACAGGTCAAAGACAAGTTGTGTGTTATAAAGTTCACATGTAGTGAAGTTCTGCTGTTATCAAAAGACTACACTAGTGAAAGCAGTGGAAATATTTTGTTGTGGGTATTTTATGCCAATGCTTCTCATTATACCTTTTGAAGCCGGGCTTAGTTTTCACTGAAGTATAAAAATAATAATTGAAAAAGAAAGATAAGCTTGGAAAAGGAAATCATATAATGAAACAGTGATGCAGAACAACGCTTAAAAAAAAGTCTAAGCTCTGCTGACTATCAAGACCACAGTCTTGAGGTTAGGAAGGTGATTAAGGGCTTTACTAAATATAGTCTTAAAATACACCTCCAGGACCTATTCATAAATAAGAAAGCTTGATTGCTTATCATGTCTGTTACTCTCTGCTCTTAGTGGAAATGCAGACTGCTTGTTATATTGTGTATTATTATAATCACAATACTTAGCATACTGTGTTACAATCACAACATAAATGCCTGAAACTAACCTAGGTTCTTTATCCTTCTCTAAAGCACATTCATTAATTTTAAATCTGTCCTTCCCTTTATGACACTCAGAACTGCAATTTTGTGTAAAAAAGGGAAAACTTTCCATATTTAGACAAACTACTTTATAAAGAATAGTATCAGTCTTCAGAGAGTGTAAGGCAGGATATACATAATTCAGGCATACACAGAGTCAAAGTCAATATACACAAGGTCAATACACACAAAGACCTGGGTAATGAATACAGATCTGCTCTATCCTAAAACTCATTCATACAAACTAATAGGGATAAGGAAGCCTGAACAAAATTTTACATTGACTCAGTAATAAACACATTATTTTTACTACGCCAAATTATGTAATTGTCCATTGCAATTTCACATTTTTTAAAAATAAAAGCTGTATAAAATCTGCTGTAGATACTACACATACTTAAAAGGAATATCATGCAAAGAATTACAGACACTAGAAAACATGTTTTCTAAAATTCACATGAGCGTGAACTGAATGTGAACACACAAATGAACTAAACTTGAATATTACACAATAACTAATCTAAAGTTTGTTGCATTTGTAAAGCAGTAATTTGTTAGCTCTTACCTGGGAAAAATAAAAAGGAGTCTGAAGAATTGTACTATTTTATTTGTATACTTGAATTCATTGAACACTGTCATGACACGGCATTTGTAAAGTTGGCAGTCATGAAAAACATTTGGCAATATAATGAATTCACTATTTATAAAGAAATATTTTTCACTTAACTCACAAAGCTAAGTAACTGACATAGAGGAGTTATTTGCACAATATAAGTAATTCCTTATTACAAAATTCAGATGTGGGATTAAGCCAGTGTAATTCAATAAGCCCTTTTTATACTGCAGCAAGTTTTATAAATTGAAGTAATTTTTGCTTTCAAATTTTGACCCACTATCCCAAATAAAGAAATAAACATTTCGTTTCGTTTCAAATGCTCTAAAATGATTCTTTAAAGCAATTATTTTTCAAATTTTACGTTTTTTCCACTCTGGCTTGTCTGTTTCATCATCTTCTGGTTCCACTTCCGCAAAAACTGTTTTTGGCTGTGTTCTAGAAAATATTAAAAAGATCAGAATAGTGGTCAGACTACAATACTTTATCAGAAACTGTATTAGACAGGCACTAGACACAAACGAGATAGATACATATAGACACTTCCAAAAAAAGAGCATTCTAGACTTGTCCATTTTTTATTTTTGACATTAACCTATCAACTAACCTTCTCAGAACTGAAGAAACTTGCAGCTCACAGGCAAAAAGCACAACAAACACATGTATTTTGCAAGTATTATCTCCTCATTAGTTTACAATCAGTATCCATGTATTCTATGAATAAAATTAAGATAGATGTGAGGAACAAATACATTTAATTCAATGCTAGAAAAGCAGAGTCTCTTCATTCCATGATTTTTTTTAAAAAGAAACTTCCATTTTGATACACTATAGAACAACAGCAGCCAGTAAGTGAAAACAGAACAGTTAAGCCAGATTTCTGGCTAAGCCTATGCATGAAAAAACAGCTTCTCCTCCAGAGACTTTATCTAACACTACTGTACCACAAAAAACCTAATGACCTTCATATGAGAACACAGTGTATCTGACAGTCAAGCGTGATGGTATCAATTCCTCCACTCTTTATTTGAATTTTAAATACCGCTTAAACTTTACAAAAGTAATTATTGATTACTTTCTAAATGAATGCAGTATCAAGTAGCAATTCAATAAACTGTTTGGACATTCAGTTCCCCTGTTTTACTCTTCAATAACTGCACAGTTCCCTTTTCCAACCTAATTCTCAGCACAATCACTACAGAGCTGAAACTATTAGATTTCTGATCCTGGTTGTGCTCACCTTCTCAACATGACAAAGTATAAAATGCAGCCAAGGCAGTCATCATCTCATTACTATATTAACTAATGTTTTTGCAACAGTCTAAGGATGTGAAGCATTATTATTATCATAGCAACTGTTATTTGGCAAACTCTACACAATGCAGAAACCTTAAAAAAATTATGCCTGCCTTACGTAACACAATAGGCAAAATCCAATGTTGCCTCTGACTTCAAAGAGTAATAGCAAGACATCAGCTCTTAAAGAGAAGGATTCTCCACTTGTTAACTAAGTGATCCAAAAGGCACCAAAACTAGTCAAAGAAAACTCCCCTTACATACAGGGTCTTTCTATTGCCCTGCCTGCTTCTCCATCCTCCAAGCTTGCGATTGAGGAAAGGGTCATACTGATAATTCCAGAGATGGCCCTACTGCAGAGCTCTGACTGGCACACGGTCCCTGGGTGCAGGCTGTAGCAGACCTTGCACCCAGATGAAGACCTATACCATGGAAGTTAGATGAGTCCTTCTGGTGTCCATGGAAACCAGAACTAAGATGAAAAAATGTTTTCCTATTTTAAAATTTCATTATAAAATACGTACATAAACTCTCCTTAACCCATTGCTAAAGAAAGATGTAAAAAAAAAAAAAAAAAGAAAAAAAAAAAAAAAATCAACATTCAATCCAAACCAGACACCAGGGATGAAGGCTTTATTGGCTGAAATACTGGATTTTGCTAGCTGCTGAAGAGGAAGAATGTATGGAATCTTCTCTTTTTTCCCAGACATACTGACAGAGGTTTATTTATCCCATTTTAACAATGTACCTTCCTTTTACCCCAATAGATGAGAAGTATCTAAATGTCCCCTAGGATGACATCAGTATTAAGAGTTTCATTAGTAAAGCACAACTAACCAAGTGCAAGCCTGTAATTTCTGACCACAAACCTGCAACTGTCATAATTCAGATAGGCATTTCCAACTTAGAAGAATGAATAAATTTGTCAAACAAGCAGCAAAACCTACGTTTTTTCCAGGATAGGAGTGGTACAGAAAAAAGTCATAGACTTCAGATAATGTAAGTGTGCTACTGAGTGCAGGAAAACTGAGGTGGGGGGGAAGCAAAAAAAAAAAAGAAGAGAGAAACTGTACCATAATCAAGCAGTAACCAGCTAAAGCAAAAACATACAGAGGAAATCAAGTCTGCTTGCTACTTCACTTTTTAAAATTACCATGAAATAGCTGTAGCCTCAGCTGAAATGTAAACTGTTCCACCTCCACAAGCTACATAGCTGTAACTGGGGCACCTAGGGTGATTCATATGCCTGACCATTTTAAAACACTGTTTTTGTTATTGCTTTATCAGCAGTGATCACTTAATCTAATTAAAAGACAATTTTTTTCTGCTTAGTAACTACACTGGAGATAGCAAATGTAGTAGAAGTTTGCTGTGTGATTAATATTTACATAAAAATTACAAAAACAATTTTTCTACTTCTAAATATTCTTATTTCTGAGGGCTAAATAATACATGTGGAAAGCTGTGTTCTTTTTCCTCATCAAATTTCTCAGTTTTATTTATCCTTGACTTTGGGGGTTGATTTCAGTTTGTTTGGGATCTGTTTGGCAGATCCCATGGCAAAATACTATGGAGGGCAAAGGGGCCTGAGGAAAGCTGGCTGATCTTTGAGGAAATCTCCTCAAAACAGATTACATTTCATCTGAAGAAAGCACAGCCTGGCAGTAGCCTGGGGTGGATGCATATGGATCTGACCATGATAAACCACGAAGTCCAAAAAGGAAGAACACAAAGGAGATGAGGACACCCTCAGCTAAGAGGAACAGAGGCGTTACATGAACATGGAGGAACAGAGTTAGGAGTGCCAAAGCTCAGATGGAACTGAAACAGAAAAGAAATGTGAGAGGCAACAACAAAGGACTTCTACAGCAACACTGACAGCCAAAAGAATGCAAAGGAAAATGTGCTTTATTGAGCAGGTAAACCACTAACATAGCATATTGAAAATGTCAAGATACTCCGTGCTTTTTTTGGCTCCATTCTTCCCTGATAAGGTCTGTCCTCAGGCCTGCAGTACTGTTACACTACAGCAGAATCTTTGGTAGGGACTGAGACATTTCTAACAGGAAGAGGAAGGCAGAGAGTTTGTAGCTCATTGGACATGCAAAAATCCATATCAGATGGGTGGATCCAGAGGGACTGAGGGAGCTGCCCCATGTCATTGCAAGGGCACTCTGTCATCAATGAGATGTCATGCTGACTGGGAGAGATTTTCACTGGCTAGGAAAAGTAAGAATTTTTGTGAGGGGCACAAGGAGGATTTGGGGAACTACCCAACCTGAGTTCCTAGGAAAACTGTGCAATGACTCCCAGTGGAAGGCATTTCCAGAAGCATAAAGGACATGAAGGTGGTAGGGAACAGGCAGCATGGACTTAGCATGGGCATACTGTGCCTGCCAATCAGATTGCTAGAACAGGCTGCCCAGAGAGGTGTGGGAATTTCCATCCTTGAGGATATTTAACCTTGGTTGAGCAAGCCCCTGAACAACCCAAATCTAACTGGATCTGAGCAGCTGGATCTAAGTGAATGCACTTGAAGCTGGAGCTTGGACTAGATTACTTCAGGCATTCCCTTCCTACCTAAATTGTTCTATGATCCTGTGTTTCCACATGACTGTCAGCTGAAACCAGTATCTCATACACTGAAAAATGCATTCCTATTGTAGGTTATGGTAACAGGCTGCAAACAAAAACGGGAAAACAAACTAGCATGATTTATTTATACTATGTGCTTTCTCTTTACTTCAGTGGTTTTCAAGATATTCAGATATGCAGACCTCTAGAAAATTTCCAGGGGCCAAGAAGACTGCTTTAGAGTCACCATAATCCCTCTGGTTATGGGTTGTTTTTCTTAATTGCCTTTCGAGGATCCCGTAAAAGTAGCTCATTGACACGGACTAGCAGATAAATAATACTGCTGCAGCAAAACCAGCTGGAGATGACAACTACATATCACAACATGTGACTCATGTCAAAGTAACTTTTGAAATTTGTGTTTATATTGCACAGAAGCAAAGAAAAAAGATTTTCAAGCATGCTTGGAAACCAGAATAATGCCATAAAGGTCCTTTTCAGACTGAAAAGTTAAGGTTTTCAGCATCAGGCACCTTTTTTGTTTCTTTACCCCACCAACCATCCTAACTCTTCCCTAAATCTCAGGGGCTCCCCTCTCAAAACCACCAATTTACAAAAAAAGATTTAGGATAAATATACCAAGGCATATCAACAAGGCTGCTGTTACAAGACATTCTGTTCAGTCCTGATTCTTCAACTAATGATACTTGAGCCATTACATGACTAACACTTCACACACTGGCACTGCCTTTGAGAAAAAGTTCAGTGAACACAACACAGCTACAGACTCTTGCTTCAAGTCATTCCCTTTTGACAGTGACAAGCAGCAATCAAAAAGACTGCAAAATAGAGGCAACATCACTGAAATGAAAGGTATTTTCAAGAACTCCAGTTTACCTTGTTGAAGAGGGAAATTTCACCCTCACTTTCTCTCTGGTACAGAAGAAAGCTGCATTTGGGCCTGATTAGACAATGCTTAGTAATTCCTGCTGATCCTTCAGAGGGACATCTGAAGTCATTATAGTATATCTGTACAGCTGTGTTAAAACAAACAGCTCACAAAGAATGTAATTTTCAAACATTTACAACTGATGCCTCAAGTTCCTTTCCTGTAGTTCTTTACTTGAAATCTTCAATCTGTCCTTCCTTTCCTTTCACTCCAGTGGAATGGCTCTTGCCAAGGACTCTAACAAGCTTTTTACTGAGAAATCTCAAGATCTTTTCCTTATCCTCATCCATTATGACTTTTCTGCTGTGTTGATCACATCTTATTTGACACTTTATTCATACTGGGCTTTGGTGACATGTCATCTCCTGATTCAGCATCCCCAGCATCCTTTTCAGCAGCATCTGTTTTTCACCCATTCTTTTGCCTCTTACTTACTTCTGCCTCCTTTCTGACTCAAATGTCAGGTGAAACGGAAAGGTCAAGATAATGATAACAAGCTTGAAAAACTTTTCAAGTGATAAATAATGCAAATGAATATTTGGCTTCAAGAGTAAATTAGGCACCTTTAGCTCTAAAAAAAGGGATATATTTTTACATAGAATGCATAAACTAACAGCAGAAGTCATGTGTTTCTTACAAGATTTATTGAAGTGAAAATCATAGAATGGTTTGGGTTGGAAGGGACGTTAAAGATCATCCAGTTCCAACCCCCCTGCCATGGGCAGGGACACCTTCCACTGGATCAGGTTGCTCAGAGCCTCATCCAACCTGGCCTTGAACACTGCTAGGGACGGTGCACCCACAGCTTGTCTGGACAACCTGTTCTGCGCCTCATCACCCTCTGAGTAAAGAATTCCTTTGTAACATCTAATCTAAATCTCTCCTTTTTTATTTTAAAACCATTCCCCCTTGTCCAGTCACTACCTACCCTTGTAAAAATGTCACTCTCCCTCATATACTATTAGAAAAGCATTAAATCAGTTACCTGATTCAGAATGACTTAACCAGTATGGATCAGGAACAGAGAAACTCCAATCCAGTCATCATATTCCAAGTTATAAAAACTGATTAACCACAAGAAGATAATTTCTTAATCTTCTCAGTCTAAAATTATTTCATAACTGGAAGTGGAGAAAATTATGTAATTATAGTTTCCCTACACATTCTCTGAAGAAAATGTGTAAGGAAACTATAGTTTCACTGAACATGAGTGAAAACTTTATGTGCATGGACAGCACAGGACCAAAAGCCTTGTCAAACAAAAGATGTATCAAGTGGATAGTTTTATACTATGTTTAAGTAAAAATTTACTACAGGAAATGTGGAAAAACTGGCATCAGAAGAGTAAAGTAGTAAAAGAATAAACACCATTTTAAAAAATGAAACATACTGCATGTATGGTTTTTAGGTCTTAAGACAGTATATGATTTTAAGAAAGTATCAGAATATCACCTTTCCTACCTCTATAGTGTAACTTATGCTATAGCTAAAGCAGCTGTCCAATATACAAACCAATATTGCATGATAATTCATATCAATTACTTGCAATTTGCATATTTTATTAAATATAAGTCTGTAAGTACATCTGTAAGATGCATTTTATATACAGGTTAAATATACATGCTCTGTAAAGTCAGACGTAGGATATTACTATAATATTATATATTATTATATTTCATATATTATATTATAATAGCACAGCTTTTTGTGGCTGTTAATATAGACCTGAATTTCTGAAAACTAAGAGCATGACACAGTAAGAAAATTTCTGCATTTCATTGTCTTAAATATTATTAGTATTAATATTAGTGTCATTATTAATAGTATTATTATTGTGTTATTATTATTATTATTAATTATTATTGTTTGGGGGGTTTTTATGCTCTTTGCACAGAGATATCTGAAAGTCAAGCTTTTAAAGCAAGCATAATGGCAGCTTCAGTAGGATGAGATTTATCAGCTGACAAAGTCATCAAGGCAGCATGCTGCTGGCTGCAGTCCAATTCCCCCACATACGTATCACCGGCTGGTGTGTAAGTTAATAGCAGTCTGGACTTGCATCCTGCCCACTTCTCAGCCAGCTCTCCTCTTCCCCTGCAGCCACATCTTTAACAAGGGACTGTAATGAGATCTGGCCACCTGACACAGTAAGCCTCCTGTAACACAGCTTTGTCTTAAAACTTTCATGTCTACTACATTCCAGGTGTCAGGGATGAAACTTAATATACAATCAATGAAGTTACTTAAGCCAAAAGTATGCTGAGGTATCTATCTACCTGATGGAATGTGTGATTGCATGTACTTTTGAGAATGGATTCCTCAAATAAAACCAGATGCCTACACATTCCAAGTACATTTCCTCTCTAGTAATCATGAGCTCTCAAACAATTAAAAAATCAATATTTAGCACACTAATTACAACAATTGCTACAGAATTGGGCTTTCAAACATTGCATCTTTGGTACCAAGAGTGATACTGTATAATGCCTTGGTTTGATGTACAAATGCCATACTTATCAATTACCAGTGTGCCATACTTACTAATTACCCAATCCAAAGTCAGGCTGGGTCACTGACATTCTCAAGCTGCTTTGGAACAGTTATTTAGTTATCTCTGTGAACATGTGGGTCAAGTCAGAAAACAGATGTCACCATCAGAAGCAAGCTGTGATTCTTAGTATATTTCTAGTTTCTGGAAAAAGGTGGTGATTGATTCAGCTACAGAGCCGAACACCAATAAAGAAAGTAATCAGGAAAATACTAATGAATGTACAGCTTTGGACATAGAACACTGGGGTGCAAAAAAAACGTAATTCATTATTGGCATACTGTTCTGTGAAGACTGTTTCAGCTCTTCAAAATGTTTTCCTTATGCATTTTGAAAACACTGCTTGACACTATTTTGTGAAAAAAGCTCCCTCAATGATAATAAAACATGACAATTCTACTAATTTCTAAAGTGTTCGTTTCAGTTCATTAGTATGAAATGCATTTATGTAGTACTTATTTCTATACTATTGTATATTAATTGTTTGTATTTAATTGTTTAAATGTATTTATTTTTAGGAAAAAAACTCCTTGGCTAGAAAGTATTCAAGAAGCACAATCTTCATTTTAATCTATGCACACAAATACCACACTCACACATACAATTTAAATTGAATAAAGTACTGTCTGTGGGATTGCCAAGGTTTTACTAAAAAATCTTTTTGAGGTTCTTTAATTTATGTAACAACTGAAAACTTACTTCTTTATGTAGAATTTTTGGTAGGAGATTTTATCAGTGCAATTTTTAATATTGCTGTACCTTTAAAACCAAGTTAATTCAGGCAGTTACTTGGATCCTCATGTAGGAAAAATTCAGATAAAAACTTATGATAGTTGAGAAATCATCCTGTCATAACACCAAGTAAATATTTTGAAGGTTTAACCTAAGAATCAGTCAGAACTAGAGGGCATATTGGAAAATTATCCCAATGTATCAGTGGGATAGTACCCTATTAAAAGGTATATTGCAATTTTAGGCATGGATTTGGAGAAGATTCTAAACTCAAACCAACTTTGCAAGCTTCAAAATAACTTCTAGCACTAGCAGGTACATTTTAAAAGTGGAAATATGAAATTTCAACAATTCAACCTCCTGGAAACTCGTACCTTCATAAAAGAGTATATTCTTGGTTTACGTATTTGTGGCAGCAATCCAAAAAAAGGCAAAGTATAGCATTAAAAATGTCTCTTCTATTTTAACTAAACTCCTATTGGCCTCTAGAAATGTTACTTGTATTCCTAATTGGTGCCTTACTTAGCATATGCTGGAGCCACCCAGTATGGATTCTCCTCTGCTTCCTTCGCGTGACGTAAGATGGCCTCTCGAGGGTTGCTGTCGTCTGTCTTGTCCAAGGCAATGTTCTTGACTATATATGATGACAGGGTGACCCCATGAGTCCCAACACGGCCGCCACGACCTGTGGCACGAAGAGAAAAATATTTAAGAAATATGCAGAGTCTACTATGGTGATCTGATACAAAGAGGTTATTTAATGCTATAGGAAGGGTTTAACTTAGAGCTCCATTCAGGCGGGTGTTCTGCTGATTATGTAACTCAAAGTAAGCCATTGTGATTACTAATTTTTTGTAGGCAAGCACTCCAATGAGACATCAATGTCTTAAAGTGCTGGATCTAGGGAGTAGAGTCACCACTCAAAAAATGCAAATCCAAATGAGTGTAGAACCAAAACATGATGGCCCCTTCAGCATATGACACTCTAAAATGATTATGCCTAGATTACCTGCTCCTGCTACTGGAGGTTCAGGTTTGTGAGACTTCATGGGGTCCAACCTATCCTTCTCCAGCTGTTTCCTCGTGCTTCGTTGTCGTGGTTCACGGAACATCGGAAGCGCATGGGCTGAAGGGTCACAATTTGGAGAAAATTAAATGTTATAAATTCCACTTTCCTTCTAACATCTTCAATACAAAGAGTTGGGTTCTTTCTTGCAATGGAAAAAGTGGCAGGAGCAGCCTCGCAGTAATCCTATATCCAAACAATGGTTTACTGAGTTGTACTTTCAGGGGTTTCTTTCTGCTGAATTTTTCAAAGATGAAAACAGTCTGATACCAGTGTTCCTTCAGGCAGGAGCCTCTCCTCTGAAATGCTGTTTCCACAATTTATGTGTATTTCATTCATATCTCTGTCATTCAGTTCTCAACATTAGCATTGTGACAACCACTTACTCTTTTCTGAACTTCCCATATTTCTAAAGCCTTCTCATGTGCTCAGAGCATGACAAGGCACTTGATACATTCTTGGATATGACAAAGAGTGGAGCGGAAACCCCTCAATGATTCCAAATGTAATTTTATGCTTATGAAGTCACAATCATGTTCTTTCTAAAATAATAAGATTACTCACCATTGGAAAAATAACATAATTGAGGCAGTCTGCCTAAATTGTAAGGATTTAAAATTTCTATTTCCTCATAAAAGTGCTATCTTCAATCACAGTAATGGCTTTGATCCACTCAGACAAGAGACTCATTTGTTAGCAACAGAGAAACACCATGTTAATGGACATGGTTTTCTTGCAGCGAAGTTTATATCTCACATGCAGGTGTGCTCATTGCTGCTGTTTCCCAAAATAAGGGAAATTGTGTCAGGGCCAAATGATCCAATAAAGACAAAAAATAATCAAACGGATCTTAAATTTAGGAACATTCAGGTACCTATTAGCTTGAGTTTTCAGTTTATTTCTGTAGGCCTCTTCAATTTATTAGACTGAGTGAAGTCACAGACAGGTGACACACAGTAGATCTTTTGAAACCATTTTTGCAGATTTCTTTAAGTATGAAATGCCAAGGACAATTTTCTGCCAAGCACTAAGCTTGATCAGTTTCCACAGAGCATCTGAGGTGACTAATGCACAGATCCAAGCTTTTGCCATTTGTGGAGTCAAGGTTGTCTAAGGAAAACCAGGCTGTGTATTTCTGTGTTTTAAAAGTGACACTTAATCCCTGAAAACAACATTCCTGCATTTTAAGTAGCCATTGCAGGCAATTCTCATATTAAGGAGCAACAAGAAATCTGAAGGAAAAGAAAAAAAAAAAAAAAGAGAAAGAGGGGAGAAAAAAGAGAAGAAAAAAGAGAAGAGAAAAAGGGTCAGTTCACTTTGCAAAAGCACTTTGGAGATATTCGGGTATTCCCAGTTCTATCTGTAACTTAAAAGACAGACATCTAACCTCTGAAAAGTTTCCAAAATATGCAAAAAACTTAAACATTTGCTGAGCAAATCCTTACAACATTTTTCTGCATTACTGTATATGGAAACATCCTTGTTTAGTTTCAAAATGATGTGGAAGAAACAGTTAAACAGCTAGAAATCAGTGACGAAATCCCAAAAATTTGCATAACTTGGACCTATATCTTTCAATGACATTTATAAATGCCATTGAACACACAAGTTTCACTGGATTTTAAGCAGAATTTTCTTTAAAAAATCACAGAAGTTCTTTAGAGTATAAACACTAATGACAGTGCACACAAAGCATTACAGTGAAGGATGTTATAAGGATGGATTAAGAGCACCCCATGAAGATAAATAGCCCTGATCTTTGGCAGTTGCTGCTTAAGTTTACCCTAAAAACTGGAGCTGGACATCTGCAGCAGTATGGTACGTTGGAGACAGCTGTGGCTAGAAAGTGCCCAAGATGGGAACCCAGAACCAAAGTGCCTTGATATAGGTCTAGTTACCAAGACTGCCCAAACCTTCTCACTCTAAACCTCTTTTTGTTTATTATGCTGCCAAACAACTTGTTCATTCTAGAAAAAATGGTTTCAGTATGTGTAAAACCAAGCTTACTAGAAATCAGAGCTGAACACCCTGGAACTGAAAGAGGATGAAGAGAAGCAAGACGGCACAACTGTGTGACTGTTCTTATTTCACATGAGGAAACACTACATAGGGCAATGCTAATGGGGAGGGTCAAGACCTCTCAGTTAATCCTCTCTTTCCACTGTAAAATTTGTCACTGGGAAAAGACAGATGATTAAACATTTTATAGAAGCAACGATAACTATTTTTTATGCATCAGTGAGCCTTAGTATGAACATAAGGTCTTAAAAACCCCTAAGGCTAGGGATAGCTAAGCTGTCTAAAACCCTATATAACTTGGGTTAAGTTATAAATTTGGAAAAACCATTTGGTATTTGTTCAAGACTTCTCTCTCATCTCTGATTTTGTCACTGGTACTGCAAAGTGGCAAAACTCTTCCTAAACCCATCTACACTCCACAATTAAGCAAAATGGAAGATTTACGAAAGCTCCAAAATTTTGGAGGCTTTCAGGAGCACCACCTATCAAGAAATCAACCATTATGAACAACTTTACAGAGCATACGGAATGTATATACCTTTCTGGTTGTGCAACACTACAAAAATTTTGTATGAAGCACCAATATATGATATCAATGATCAATGCTTAATGAAAGACTTTTTAGAGGAGAAGAGATAAAGCTAAATGATCTGCAAATCATTTCAAACCCAAGAATGAGCTACGGATGCTGTTATAAAGATATGTTTAAATTTCTTACGTGTTATAATGTAATCCTGTGTGAGAGTCTCTGCTTGTCTCTCTTTTCGTTTTGTTTTGACCACGCATAATTTTGCTCCCCTACGAGGAAACAGAGCAGTTCAGTTAGTCTGTTTATATCAAACAGAAATCCGTTTTTATTCAAGACAGTCTCAACAAAATTACACAGCACTCTAAATATTCATGAATGTCTGTATCTTTGCCTGTTCATGCTCATGTGAAGGAGGGTAGAGAGATTATAGTGTTTCTGTTACAGAGCAGTTTATATGACATGCAGAAATAAGGGTGGAAGATTCATTTCACACTTCATTTGTCCACAGTACTTTAGTGTGCACATTGGAAGTGCTGCTCTCCAAACTTGGGCACTCGTTTGCCTCTGGTATTATTCTCTCTAAGCAGCAGAGGTGGCAGTTATCTAACCAGGTGTCTGTAACACTAAGGCAGGAAAGACTGCATAAGCCTGGCTGCAGCAAGATTGATTAAACCAGTAGTATTTTCCTCCTCATGGTAAATACGAGGAAACAAACCAGTCACAAAACTGCGCTAGGGCTCTGTGGTCCAAACAATGATGATCAATTCTCTTGTTCTCTAAACTGACAAAACCAGAAAAACAAAACTTACTTCTGATAATCTTGTAAACCAGAGTTTATCTTCACATCCAAGTGCCCAAGTGACAGTAAGTATCCAGAAAACATTAACTGTAACACAGTTTGGTTTTGGGTGCCAGCAGAACAAAGATGGCGCATACAGGGGAAACAACTTATTTATCCCACTCAGTATCAAAGAATTGTACATTTCCTCCAGACTGACAGGAAGGAAGCATTCCCCAGTTCTCCAGCCAACCCAGATGGTAAAGGCAAATGAATTGCAAAACAAGTATTTATAGGCTACTTAGGTCCTCTTCATCTTAGGCTGGCAAGCCACCTTCTGATAAATCAGTACCACCTTTCCCTTAGATGTACAGGCAAAATCCACGTCATAAATGAGGGTGGCAAGGAAGACTAGAAGAAAGGTGGGGATGTACTTCCTTGCTCTACACCTTGTCAAACTGTGTCTTCCAGTATTACTTCACCAGCACTGAAGTTTATGCTTCTAAACAAGATTTTTACTTCAGGAAAAAAATATGCATTAAAAATACATGACTAAATACCATAAATACCCATTCAGTCAGACTTCCTCAGCAACCTCCAAGAGACAGGATGAAAGGGTGGTTATTCCTACTGCAGGTTTCATGCAATTAAAAAATGAAAGCATTTGTAAATTCAGGTAGAATAGTCATCATACTGCAACAGAAAAAGCTCAGAGGAAAAAGTGCCACTCTTCATAAGTAAACATTCTGGGTTATTTTTTTTTCTCTTTCTACTGTTGCTAAATAAGTGTAACTCTGCAAAACAAATGTTACTAAACCAGGTTTTCTCATTTCTTAGTATAATCACTGAATCACACAATCAGGCTAAATTTGTGAAAACAACCATAATAAAACACAATTACATACCTCTGGCTTTTGACAGGATCATAGTACACTTTGGCTAAACCATTTCCAGTACCAACCATGATCTGGTTGAGCTTGGGATGCCAAAGGCAACGCACGACACTCTGAAATGAAGTGAGATATTGACAGTTAGTTGGTCACTCATCTGGACCTTAGAATTAATATTCACATTGTCAGAGAGTGCATCACACTGTAGTTGGACCAAGCTTAAGCACATGAATGAGCATGTGAATATGTGAATGAATAACTCCAGAGTAGAATACAATGTAAAAGGAGTGTCAACACAAGGATGTAGGCAGGGAAGGAAGTAAAAATTGGTGACAGGGTGATAACCAGTGGTTTCCACAGATAATCTGTTGCCAGGGTCTTCATGGGCATATTGGAAATGGAAAGTAAGAAAGGAATTTGAGGAGAACAATTAAGCTTCAGATATGATACAGTGATCCAGGCCTTCATGACTTTCGTGTTCTTATTTTTAATTCTTAATTCTCCCACTTCATTCATCACCTTATCTGTTTTTTCCCTTCTTGTCATACACTGTTGACCTTTCACTTGCTCACTGCAGAAACGGAAGAGATGCTGATTTTCACTCTTGCTTCTTTGTTACCCACAACACTAAGAACTTGGTATTTGAAACCAATGTCTCACAGTACTGTCACCCTTCTGGTCAGCAGCGAAACTCATTTTCAGACATTAAGAGTATTGTTCTACATGTGACTTTGAATCTCCATGTGAGTACTGTTTTCAGTCTGATTCAGCAGCACAGAAACTCTAAGACTCAAACTTCTGACTTGAGAGAACCAAAGTGGGCACAATCTCCCACAGAGGACAACCTGTCTCATCAAAAACACAAAAGAAAGTATCTATTTTTGACAGACAGTGATGCCTTAAAGGGATAGCGTCCAAGGCTGAAGTTTGTTTGTGCTACTTATGTAATAAATGTATTCAGAGCTAGCAAGATACATTATCCTGTTAGTATTTCATGGAACAATGCTCCCTTTTCTAGCCTTGCCTTTCTTCTCCCTCCACTTCCCACTGCATGTTCCATACTATTTCTGGTTTTGTCAGACTCCATTTTTTTGAATGCTAGGAGGCACATAACATTAAAGATACTGAAAAAATCCTGAAGCCCATTCAGCCATTATGAATCAGAACTTCATTTTACCACAAGATGATGCATGACACTCCTCTGAGCTGTTTTTTTGCTTTGTGTTCTTGTTTCAAGAAAAACTGAGTGAGATAAGTTTCATTAATCAAATAGTCATTCTTTACAAGGTTCCCCAGCAGAGTATCCTCCTTCTACATATACACAACATACAACATTACTTCCCATTTACTTACAGGTACAAATAAACCTGGCTTGCTTATTACAAGACAACTACAAAACAACATTTTTAGAGGTAAATCTGAGGTACACAATAGGTAAGTTATTAATAGATAAGCTATTAATAGATAAGTTATAAGCTAACAAGTTGTTTGACTTAAGTAAGAGTCTTACGTACTGTTATGTAATGCTCAAAATGCTAAAGTAACTCTAAAACACAAAAGCTACTAACAAGTATTGAAGGTCAAAGGTGGGTGGCCTTTTCTTTTATTAATATTTATTGCATGTGGTTAGCCAGCCTTTTTAAACTCTGTAGTTAATGTGGTTCTCCACTTTCTACTGTCAAGTAAATGTATTTTATAGCATGGTAGTGGATACCAGCCAACAAAAACAAGCCTGAGACAGTGTGGCTGTCTGATGGGGTTTGCTGAGTTTCTAACTTGTCAAACATGCACAGCACACTTAAAACCACCATGGCACGTGCTACAGTGCAGGCAAAAGAAACTGCCATTAAATGTAGCCCTATAAATCTTCTGAAACTGTAAAACGTCCCCAGAATACAATGTGTTAAAAACTAAACAAACTCAAGCTCTGAACATGTAGTAATTTTATTAATCCACTGGCATATAAACCTACTTTATAAGTAGTAATAAAAACTATTTATGTGGTTTTCACATTATTTTAGAAACTAACAATACTTCAAAAATACCGAAATGCTGAATTCCTGAACTATATCCTAAAAAATTTTCCCAATCATATAATCCTAAAGAAGTGAAAATTCTAATCAACTGTATAACAAAGGGATCATTGTAGGCTAGGTCTTAACACTGGGAGGGAAGGGTAAGGAGAATCTTTATCACACAAAAATAATTAACACTTAAAGAGCATTTATTTGATGCCTCTAACTTCTCACTGCTTCCACTTAGAATAACTCAGGGACACATATTTATCACTGGAAATGCTAAACATCAAATTCCATCTCAAAGTAGGTCCTACCTCCCAGCTCTCCAGGCAAGTAAGTATGTTAATTGCAGACAAATAACTGGTTTCCTGCCTTTGCTTACGTGTGCACGTAGGTAGGTACCCACCTACTGATACTGAATTTCACACAACTCCAGAATGGCTGTGGTTGGAAGAGAGGTCTGGAGATGACTAATTCAACCATCCTGCTCCTAGCATAGTCAGATACTACAGACAGCTCAGGATATCACCCAGCTTGGTTTTTATTATTTCTCAGGATGAAGACTCAACAGCCTCTTTCAGCAACCTGTTTCAGTGTCCAACCAGTCCTACCATAAAAAAACCAAAAACCCAACCACAAACCTCAAATAATTTATTTTGTTTAAAACAAGAAAAACCTATGTATATTCCGAAAACAAAAAAATTCCAGGTCATAGCTGAGCAAATGGAAAGTATCTTATAACAAATAAGAATGATAAAATGCAGAATGTACCATCACATAAACATCTTCAACATTTGCAAAAAGGATTTCTGTGATGGCTGGATGTTTTGGACACTATGCTTTTGGAGCATGAAGTCCCAGAAGCCTGTCACAAAAACCCTGAAAATAATTTTTCCATAGATTGATGTGGCCAGCTTTGTGATTATAAGAAAATTACAAAAGATAATTACCAGTAATGATTTAAAAGCTGTTTTGTACTTTTGCTGCTGCAAAAGCATTAAGTTCTTGAAATGAAATCAATCTGAAAAGTCTTTGGCAATGTCTATTGCATATACAAACACAGTAGCTTACATTGGGAAATCCTGAGAAAACATTGTGAAAATATTTTTGTGAAGTCAGATGAGGAAAATATTAAAAATATTATCCAAAAGAGAAGAACTCTAAATTTACCTTCCTGACTCTCACCGTTAGAACAGATTCAGTGGGTGTCAATGACAGACACAATGAGAGTAGGCAGCTCTGGGGTGGTTCCTAAATAGTCTCAGCCCTATCAGTCTGTTCTCACCTGCGTGTTTCCCCTTTGAATCATAGAAGCAGAGCTGCTGCTGCAGGTAAACAGTAAACACCACCAAATAATTTTTCTGTCAGGTTATTCTCCATCTAGGTGAGCTCACTAGGCAACTACACACACAGCTTTCCTGGTACCGTGCAAGTAATAGTGCTTTGACATGAGTTAACAGCAGTGTCTCTAAATGAGAAACTGAAGCCTCGTTTTCTGTAACACAGAATGGTACATTTATTCTGGCCTAGGAACATAGCCCTGTGTTAAACAGGCACAGTGAAGAATAACTAAAGCAGATTTGTCAGCAAGCAAAAGCTAACTACTTCAACTGAAACTGTCCAGAGCACTTAGGCAACACCCTGACAGGAGTAAACAATGCAGAGAGGGCATTTTACAAGGTCAGCAAGAAAAGATTAAAATGATTTGTGGCATAGGAGTGGAAAATTTACCCCCTAAGATGAAACCATGAAGCTGGTAAGGTCATAAAACTACAGAGTGATGTCAAAGACTGCAAGAATTTTCCTGGATCTTTGCTTATAAAGATGGTTCAAGACTGCAGCAGCGAAGGTGAAGTTCAGTTCCCTGGGCCACACTTCAGACAAAAACATTCAGGTTTAGAGTGTGGATAGAGCTGGTCCAGGATGGGAAGAGAAGTCTCAGAGGGGTCAGTACAGGTTGGGGGCAGGAAAGAAAGGTTAATAATTTCTAGTAAGGGGGACTATGAATGGTTTGAGATGACACATCGGCAGTGATAATGTGGATTGTAAGAAGCTTTGAAGAGGACACATTGTGATAAAACATAAAGAAAAAAAACATGAATGAGCTAATGCAGCAAGTATTCCTAGTTCCTATGAATTACAGAGTACATACAGTCTTCACATGAATATTACATCTTAGACCTAAAATATTTTTCTGCAGCATTCCAGAGCCTGAGCAGTCACTTAATCTTACTAGTATCTTTTGAATCTACCAAAATGTGAGGTTGCCCATTATGTACAAAATAACAAGAACATATACAAAGAAGGTCTCTTTCCTCCTTCACACTGTTGCAAAATACTAAGAGAAGATTTGGGTTTTCTGTCCATCACTGCCTTCTTGCATTCCTATACTAACATTTTACATGTCTGTGAGCTGATCTTGTACAAAAGCATTTATTTTTTTCATTTGGTGCATTTCAGCTGAGATCCAACAAAATCTCACTAACTTCTTACGTAAACAAGGCCCATGATAACAGTTAATCTTTTTTTGTTAGCAAAATTTTATTAAACAGACATGTATGTGTGTACACATATGGAGGTCATAACTGCTACAAGACTGGCATGATAATGGTTTCATCATTTTCCAAAAAATTCCAAGAACTTTCGTATTTTTGACATAAATAGGAATCACCATACACTTCTAGAGCACATAGGTCAACAGGACTATATTCTTTCTTTGCTACTGTGAAATGAAAAGTAAATTAGAGGGGCCATATTTTACAGTGATGTTTTAATTTCTTTTCCCTCCTTCAGGAGGTCTTAGTGCTTCTCAGTCAGGCACTGTTTTCTTTGGAAACCACCCTTTCTCCCTAAAGACAGTTAAGTTTTAAGGTTAAGTACCATGCAGCTGTTTTTGAAAATGAACATTTCATGTAAAGTGTATTTTCAGATAATGCATGATAACGTATCAGCTTTTTCAAGTTCTTTTGTAAAGCTTCTCCTGCCATTCAAGGAAGAGGAAAGAAAAACATGTTTCCTTATCAGTTATGCACTCATGGAATAAACATTTTCCATTTTTCTTTCTTTTCACTTCAGGTACACACTTTCACTCTTGTCTTTCAACTGGCTTACACATTTGCTGCAAAACACCAGATATGACTAATCAGTTAAGAGCAGCTATCAGACTTTTAAGCTAAATTCACTAAATTAATGTCTCCTCCCACAGCTATTAGTGCAAACTATTCAAATGAAAACACTGACTACAAATCTGATTTGCAGACTGCATCTGTCTACTTCCATCCCTACGTGAAACTACCCTGAGAAGGTAGAAATCTCTACTGAATGATGCTGACATACAGCTAATATTCATACTTTCCCTGTGCTGGATGTACAGCCAACATTCCACCTGTAAATTGGGAAAATCAAAAGTGATCTTCCAAATAGCCACTAGAAAAAAATACTGCTAATTCCAGAAAAATACTGAAAATGGAAAGGAAACATGCTAATCCTAGGTTTTCACACATCTCTAACCTATGATGCAAGAATTCACGAACATTTGAATTAAAAAGCGTTACAATTTAGATAAAGTTCAGTAACTCCATGGTGACGTTGCTGATGTTTTGACAGTTGTTGGGAAATCACGTGCAAGTAAGAGAGCGTAGGCTTCACTCTCAGCTAGAAGAAGCCTTTCATAGAGCGGCAGGCTTTTCTCTTGTAAATTGCCTATAGTCATAAATCTTAAATCAATAGAAATGAACGCAAAAGTAACCCATTATCTCCTACTTCGCTGTCGGCAAGGTCAGAAAACAAGAGCCTCAATGTTCTAGTACTTTAGTAGAAGACAATAAACACCCACAGAGGGAAGTGAAGAGTTTAGGTGGGACTTGTTTCATCAAACTTAACATGTCTACACCTCTAATCTTTACAGGTCTACTCTTTAAATGTCTACAGATTATCTCCCTTTATAGTTAATAGAGAGAAATCATTTTGAGAAAGCATTTTGCAGAGGCCTTCAACTAACCTATTTTAGAGATCTATTTTAGGATGAGATAAAATCACAGTCTGAATACATTTATTTTTCTCTGCTGATTAGAAAAGGAGCCTAGGGTGACTGGATCAGCTGTAGACATCTGTATTTGGTCAGGTGAATCCCTACAGTCTACAGTGGCCAAAATAACTATAAAAGAAAAACAGAAAACTAATGAGGATCTATATTACAGCATGTTGTGCTACTTAGATAAAACTCCACAGTACAAGGATAAAGAATCCTGGTACCCATATTGAATATTCCTAGTGCAGAAAGAATACATCAGATACAAACTTCTAAAACTGCCCAACAAATCTTGAAAACCTTAGCTTCAAAGATCAGGTCTAGCTCTGGAGATACTTAACAACTGAATAGGGATAAAACAGAAAAAACTCTATGTTTGCCTTTATTGCTTACCCCTTTCCTAACCTACAATCTAATAAATAATTCCTCAGCATCTATTCTGAAGCTATACAATGAAAAAGTGAAAGCAAGAGCTGCTGCCCTAAGAAAATATTTTCAATTAGAAGAAAAACTTAAACAAACCTTCCCTCTTTCCTACGTGCAAGCTTTGCTTCAGTGGCTGTGACAGTATGTGATGGGCTCTGTTTGAACAGCACTGCTTGGATTTGCTGCATTTGGCTGTCCAGGCAGTCAGGTAAGTGACATGTCAGCAGGGAAGACGGCAAACATGGAAAATGAATTCTGACCATGGCTGTGGATTCTGTAAGAACAGGTGACCCCAGCAGTGGCTAAGTGGGGCTTTTCTGATGAACTGAGGATTTATCTTAACTGTAATCATTACAAATTCCACTCTTTTTGAAAAAACCTTGCCTATCAAAATCAGTGCAAGTATGCATGCAACTAGTTTATTTAGCACATCTATTCTGTCTTTTCTCTTTTATAAAACTACTACGTATTTACAGTGAAGAACTGCTTGCAGTATCTTTTAAACTCAGAGAAGCTCAAAACATAATAAGCAATACTACTTAGGAAGCCTACAATAAAAAGCAACTACCTTCCAAATTAACATTATCTGTTACAGAAGCCTATATTACATTTGTATTTGAGAGGGGTAAGCAATTTCAAACTTGGGCTGAATGGAGGGATGAAATCTCAGTGTAGCCTTTCAGTTTTATCTTATATAGTTCTGGAACTTGCACATTCAGTCCTTCTGACATTAGCAGTACATCTTCCCGTATGAGAAGGGAAAGTACAAAGTTATTTCAGGAAAAAACCTCCATTTATTTAATAGCGTTTCTATGTCTTTGAATAAAACATGCAAATATTTAGTGCTGAAGACAGCTTTGCACTACCACAAGTTGCTCCCCATCCCTGTTTGGTTACTACCGCTTTTAATCAACTTCTCTTATTAGGAAAGATATTAAAGCAGAGGCTCTCGAGCTTTTCCATTTCATGATAAAGGTGTGGAACCATTTAGAAACTTCAGATATTTAGACTGCTGTACCGTGGATACAAATCTAGTTTTTGTACAAATTTTCACAGATGCGTTTTATGTGGCTCACAGTTTACACGGACCAAGTAAACCTCTGCCACTTTTTATTTTATTCATCCCGGCAAGAATGCATACACCCCTTGAGAAAACAGAGGAAAATGCCTCAAAAGATACTAAAAATCTCATGCTGAGGAAAGATCCATATGCATTCTAACTCACAGGCAGTAGAGTAACTCCTTCCTGTCTCAAAGATCTCAATGCTTTAAAAGAAAACACTACTCTCACTCATACTCCATGAAGTTCAGAAACAGACCCTAAGGACTTTTAAGCAAGTGATTCAACACATTTTCTCCCAAGTTAACAAATAATTTCTCTCCAATTCTGTGTAATTGGAATTTAAAGGAAAAAAAATTTAAAAAATCCAAAACTTGATATTCTAATCTGAAGATAATAGCAATCTTACCTGCTGCGATAATTTCTACACAACACTATCATTTCTATGCAATAATCAAAGATCATTGATAATGATGGTTGAAATGCAGAATGGAAAGTAAAATCCACCAATGAAGTTAGCATTAAAAGGAAATGCTTCAATATATATAGTTCTTCCCTTCTCCTACTGTTATCTTGATTTCTCTGCAGACGATCTCCATGAAACATCAGCTACATTAACCATCTGCTGCCCTCCAAGAGCTACAGAATTTCTGTCTTTAGAATCACAGAGAAGCAGTGCTTCTCAGAGGCCATATCAATTCCCACTGTGCACTCTTTAATCTCATTTGACTGGTGTCTTAGAGAACAGAGGTGATACAATAGCCATCTACCTGGACTGCCATGCTGCTTTACTTGGAAAAGCTGGTCTGCCTCCTGGAAGCACCAGAAGAGGGGATAAAACTGTGTAACTCATAAAACTGCTGTATTTTTAATAATAATAAAAGAATTAAATAACAGATTTAGAAGTATGCCATCTTCAAATGTCTGCCATTTCTTCTTTCAAGCAAAAATATGGTTAACATGCTCTGATTTAAGAAAAAGGCTACTCACATAGTAAAAATGCACTAATATTATATGTAAAAATATACTGAAAACCCCAATTGCAAAAATCTTCACGTTCAAGATTTCCCTGGAGCTCTTCCAAGGAAAAGAGCCAACTACAATAAATAAGGTGGGAGGTTAGGGAGTATCTACAATGCAGTGACCTGCTATCATTAGATTTAAAATACTCATGAGAATACAGTAGTGGAGGGAAGAATACTAATGTTTTTCCCTTATGAAACATAGCTTAGAAAATGTGTGGAAATATTCAATAGAAAAGGGACCAGAAATGGATAAAGCTTACAATTTTCTATGTAGAAACCAGAAATACCCTAAAAACATTTTCAGAGGCCAATATATTAAAGAAGGATTTCAATATAAAAAGCATGGATTACAATGCTGTACCACTCATCTTTCCAAGTACAGCTATAAAATAATTCTTACAAGTGCATGGAGCCACTGAACAATACTTTGCTCTTTTAATGAATAAAAAAGCAACTTAATCAAGGTGGCAACCTGTTTCCCTTGTACTTACAAATGTCGAGCATTTTCAAGCACCTGGTCTGTTAAAATTACAGCCACACTTTCATCACCATATATCATAAAACTAAGGGAGACAACCTTCATGTACACCCCCAGTCCCTGTTACAGGGGCAAAACCCTCACAGTTTATCACTCTTGCATACCTCAAACCCCTAGTGACAGCTCCCCTAAAACAGAGTACATGCTGCTCCAGGATACACAAAGGGAAGGACCACATTGTCCTTACATATATGGAAGCATAGAATAAAAACTGACAGGCTACCATACTATAAAAGAAAACACATTCCCATGATTCACATCTTATACTAGATATTTTTTGCTGTTCACTTTGAAAAACAAATACATTTACTGGGCCTTAAATATCATATTTACTTCCCTATTGTGAAAATATAGATTTTCTTTTTAAATAAAATAAATGGCTTTAAAACAAACAAACAAACAAAAAACCAAACCAAAACAAAAACAACAACAACAAAAAAAAACCAGAAGTAGCATGATGATCTCTTCCAGAACTTAAAAGAATTTTTCTTAAATTCAAAAGCTTTAAATCATAGTGAAAGGGGCCGCAGTGGAAAAGTCCTTTACTATATTACTGCACTTTATAAACAATAAATGATATTGTTTGAGGTCAAGAAAAGAAATACTGCAATCCTCTATCAACTGTGCATAAAGGATGCTGGAAGGCTCATATTCCTTATTCCTTCTTTCCTTTTCACTCTTTCATCTAAAAAGAAGCTTTATTTATAGCTTGTCTCAGAAGACCTTCCTGAAACATCCCTTAGAGGTATTTTCAGAAGTATTTAATAATTTAACTTTTGCTTATATTTGAGAAACTAAGAAAATATTGAAGAATCCTCCTAACAGAAATAGGTTTCCCAAAACAACCATGAATCTATGTTTTTGGATTGTTGCTTATCTACAAAAATTTGTGGATATTTTAAAAACTTGCACATCTTATTTTATAATGTACACAAACTCATCAACTTGGATCATTTTTAAATTAAATTATTACTTAAATGTCCATTAAAAATCAGCAATTCCTGTAACTATACAACTTTTTTTTTTTTTTTTTTTCCTTTCTCAGTGCCCATTCTTGCTTGGCAGTAACAGGGTGTAATACTTGTCCTTTCCATATGGGGAAAATGAGTACTCTACTGCTGCCAAGATCAATCTTGTCTGTAATAAGGATAACTACCCGGTGATCTGTTGGAAGTAGCCAAATGAATGACAGACATGTGAGAGTGATTCAAGTACCTATCCACAGCTATTTTAAATTAAACTGACATTGGGGGAAATGTTGTATATCCAATTTTTTTTCCCATACACTAGGTATTTATAACTGGTTCCCATGAAGATCTCATGCTTGCATAACCAAAGCAAGCTTTCATCTGGCTTTCATCTGGCAGTGAAATCTCCCTTCCCTTCCAGACTGCAGTTACAGATATCCCAAAGATGAGACCTTGCAGCTACAGGTCTTCCTGCCTCTCATACTACCTGGGGAAAAGAAAGTGAAATGGTCTCTGCGTTTCCAGACAGAAACTCTGTACCCCCATACTCTGGCACTATTGTTTCCTGCCATCTGTTTAAGTCTCTTTATCCATGTAAATGAAGAAACGTTCTGCATGCAATTATAGGTATTTCAGATTAAATAAGCCTCTAATGCTCAAATTGAGCAAGTTTAATAAATGTATTTCACTGTGAACATTTGAGGTGAGAGCAGAAGAACCTTTCATAAATAATACTATCAAGATAGAAGAGAAAGAGACAGAAGAACTATGACGAGGCTGCACATTCATAACAGGATTTTTTCAAGTTCCATTAAAAAGAGAGGAATTCTGTACAGTTCAGTAAACATAACCATTGTCACAGTGCAAAGTCCTCAAAATCTCCAACTGTACCTTAACACACTAAGTCAGAGCAAGGCTGGGGTACTGCACACAGAGCATCAGCTTCATTATGGAAGAGGGAGAGGCAGGAGCTCCCACCCTGATGTAATTTTGATGTAATCTGCAGTAAGTAAATGACCCTGCCATAACCTGCATCACGGGTGATTTTTCTCCTTGATAAACTCATGGGAAAAAAAATCCACTGAGTGCTATTAACTGCAAAATTCCTGTATCTGCATCAAGATATCTAGAAAACAGCAGTCACTGGAGATAGAAAGGATGGTCAGAGAAGCACCGATGATTTTGTGTTTGGCCTGTTCACACCTCCTCCCACTACTGGCCAGAGACAGAGCCCGTGGTCTCCAGCTCTTTTGAGATTAATTTCCTTCAAAAAGTATTGCTATTTATCTAAGAAGCTTAAATTCTACAAAAGTCCCAATGCCTACGTGGTGGGATGGTATTCAGGAGTGGACACAACAACACAGCTGTTCAAGCACAGATTGTGTCTGAAAAAAAAAAAGCCAACACTAATACAAGAGAAGAAAAGCAAATTAATATTCTATACCCAGTCACAACAGCAGAAACTAATCAGACTGTAAGTCCACTAGTAAAACCACAAGGTTTCACTCCAGCAGCTCTGAAACAGTAATAGATTTTCCCATGAAAACTTGAAAGAAAAGGTGAAAAAAGGTTTGTGTGGTATGATGGAAAGGAATGCCAGACACAGCTTTGGTCAAACATTCCCATTAAATATTTTCTCATTACCCACTAGGTTCACTCACAGGCCAATTTCACTGGCTATTTACCAAGGAGGTTTAAGATAATGTTTACTGCTCTATACTGTTTTTCAATTTTCTAAGCTTGCTGGAATCTCCCTCTAAAAATTCCTTGTGAAATTAAAAAAGAAACACATGAATAGTTTATATTTTTCCTTCATGGTAGATTTTCTGTTATTCTGATTATATACATCACATCACTAAACTGGAATACAATTGCCTTCAAAAAGTGTTACTATTTTAATTTTATACTGGAAATAAATTACTAAAGATGCCTTTTTTCTTTAGTAATATGGACTAAATCTAACTGAAATCACTGAAATTATTTCATTAGGAATGAGAGCAGATCAGGCTTTTTGCTGAGAGAGATACTGGTGCATTTGAGCTTTTATTATACATACAGCATAGCATAACTTCATCTCTGCAATGCCTAAAAACCCCAAAATAAAAAGAGCAAAATTACATATTTCAGCGCTAGGTAACATGCAAAATGTAAAGAAGTATAACACTTAGTTGCAGAAAACAAACTGAAGTCCTAGATAACATTATGTGCTTATTTTTAATTACACTAATGCTAAATGCTAACTGCTACTTTTGAGAGTATAGGAAAAAATGGAAACTACGAACGTAGCCGGTAGAAAGCAAGTAATTACTGCACTGCTGAGAAAAATGCTTTGATAAACTACACACAAGATATTAATCTCCCAGTTTACAGACCAATGATCTTTCCAACAAACAGCATTTACTGCTTATAAAACATAAAAGCCAGCTTCTTGAAAATTAATTTGCTTTTAGCATGCCTTTATGCATTTATATTCCATCAAACACAGTAATTTGAGAAGAACAAGTAAAGAACACTAATGAAAGAGCCAAAAGATACCAACAGTAGAGAGACATTGAAAGAATATACTGCTTTTATTTTGTAAGACGACTTATAGTCATTTTTGTCTTTTAGATTCAGATTGATATGCTACACTGTATTTTCCTTGGATGTGTAGAGTTAAAGTTGTAAGCTAGACAGACTCATTGTACAGATATTGGTACTGAAAATTATGTCATAAGATCAGTATTTGTGAGTCTTAATTCTTCAGCTATTATTTCCATTATTTTCACTTCCACTAAATGCAAAGCAGAAGAATGATGGTCTTAAATTTTGTAACTCCAAATGAAGAAAACCAGCAGCACTAAAACTCCATAGACTAAAGTGATTTACTACAGTCTTAAAAAGTACCATATAAATATCAGCACCTATACAAAGTTATAGTATAAAATTATGAACCTGCTTAGATTTGTACACATACTTAAAATTTTACTACGTTAGTGGCCCCAGTGAAGTTGCTTATTGACAGTTTCCTCCTGTTGGGTCTCAGTTCCGTGTTTCTTTTGTACTTTGAATCAAAGAACAGAAATTTAGCTCTCGATTCTGAGAGAAACTGAGAGCAGGCGGAGATTTTGTGGACTCCCCAGTAGCACCACCTTAGCAGGTAAACAGACCCTTTATTTGCAAGATATAGAAGAAAAAGTTACCAAATGAAAATAATATTTTCTTTGGATGCAAAAAAAAGCAGATTGGTGAGCAGCATTCCTCACTATTTAAGTGGTTTTGGAGCTACAGAATCCACCACTGACAAGCTCTTCCTTCTTGCAGTCTTAGAGCTTAAGTGAAGTTTCTGCACACTGTTACTGACTCGATCAGTACTAAAAGGAGATACCATCATGACCACCTCCAAACACTCAGGTCTAAGGAGTTCAAACTGACTGTTAATGGAATTATGAAACTATTTTTTCCTGTACCCATGGACAGGAGAGCTCCTACAAAAATCTACTTCTTGCGTTTTATCTTACGTAGTTGTTTTCCTTTTCTCTGTCATGAAGTTTCAGAGGAGAAACTGAAGCATTCATGTTTTCTCTCAGAAAAAGGGTATAAAGACTTGGTATAAATATAATAAATGGTATAAATACTAAGGCTTGCATGAGAAAATAAAAATCCACTAGAAATTCACATTTGCTAAGTTTGGTTTGTGGTTTGGCATGCTCCATAGGAGAAAAATATAAAAGCCAATTTCTTCTGTATTTGGAGAAATTCTTTAGTACTAAATAAAATTTCCAAAGTCATATAAAACCCCTTTGTATTAAGATTATATGCTTAAGATGAAAACAGGTGTATTTCTGCTCTAGAAAAAAACACATGTTTTCTGCTTTGATAAGAATTCTGCATTTTTAATTTGCAAGACAGCTGCCACCGAAATTATAGGTGTAACAAATCCATCCGTAAGCAGGTATTACCTTACGATGAACTAAAAGCAGGAAAAAGAAAGCAGGACTTGAAAAGAAAAGCAAATACAAAGGTAGATTCTGACAAATGACATCCAGCAGAAGGAAGTTTGGTCTGCTGGGCTAGGAAAGACTGTTGAGCTGGCTTAAAAAAAGGGCAGAAGGAGAAAACACAAAGTGTTTATCAAATGTGACAAAGTTGCTAATCTGACATACTGCAACAACTAAAGTGACATAAGCACATATTGCCATACTTATCAGTGGCAATTCTGTTCTAATTTCATCCACTCCTGTTTGTTATCACCTATATGCTTACTCGTGTATCACAAGGGTAAAAGGACCTTTTCAACTATGGTATTGAGCTTTTCCCTTCGGTACAAGGGAATAGGCGGTCACTTCAAGCCATACACAGACCCTTCGGTATTACAGGTTCACTACCTTAGGTTTTTATAGTAACTGGTGAGAATGGTGTTCTTGATGGACTTCTTAATGATGCCTTCCTTTCATCCCAAATTCTTGCATTTAGACAAGAAACACATTATAGAGTAACCACTAATTTTGTCACACGGACAAAAAGGAGTTTTGTCACAATAGGGCATTTCATCTTGATAAGTGGTGAAGTAAACCACATAAACATCTACGTATTTTAGGATTTGTGTCTCACTTCACAGATCATAAATCCTTGACACCAGAGCAGGGAAGTTCTACTGTTTAAACACCTTGTCCTAGGATTCTTTTTTTTTTTTTTAAAACTGAAACAAGAATAGTACCTATGCAGCTTACTCTAGCCCTATCTCTTAATTGTGGAGTAGGAAAATGACAATAGTGTTAACAGATAATTACTTGTATAAGGGAAAACAAGCATATGAATACGATTTCATTCATATTTTGAAGAGATGACAAAACTAAAATACATACTGCATCTGTAACTTCTATCTCATACAGCTTCTGGAAGGTCTCACGATAAAAGAAAAACAGCTTCCCACTGCCACCACCTTTCTTAACAGAAGTGCCTGTGACAAGGATTTTATCATCCGGGCTGAAACAACAATCTGTCCTGTTGAAGAAAAGAAAGCATCTTACTGGGTAGATAAATAATTAACATATAGAGAACTTACATATAAATTGCACTTCTTAAAACAATCTTTTCTATTAGTTAGTCCTTTCAAGACAAAGCTTGAAAAAGTCTTTTGTTAGCTGTCATCTACTGCTATAGTTATCAGAGTTATCTGCTACAATTGTTACTACAGTTGTGCACGGGATGTGCAAAATTGGCAGATTCGGTAAAAATCCTCCTCTCAACAAAATTCTCTTCCACTCAAAAGTCTTGCTAGCTTTTCAACACACAAAACAAAACAAACAAAAAAGTACTTTCAAATCTGGTGGTCATCATTAAGTAAAAAAATGTACTAGTCGTGAAATCTGTTTTTGCTGATGATACATCCTTCAGTGATGCAAGGTGGTGTGTTTATACATTGGCCAAAAATGTTTTTCTGTTTACTTTTCCTCTGTGTTACAAACTGCAGTTAAGATTAAGCTGTCCATGACTTGTCTTTCTAAAATCTTATTCCAAAATTACAAACTGTCCTTAGGGGATTTGGCTGTATTACAGCTATAGAAATGCAGATCAGACCAATAATTGAAAACAATACTTAGCACTACGCAGTTAAATAAAGTCAGCAGTTCTGACACCATAACCTGAATTCATACCATGTACCTTCATGTTATGTCTACTTTTTGATTCAGTTCTTTTTTTATTAACCAGAGACTAAATAAGAATGAGGTTTAAATCTCATTACACACAAGTAAGGGGCTCCTCCTGAAAGGCTGCTAATCCAATTAGCCTTAAGACATATGAGACTGAAATACCACAAAAATAAGACCTTTTAAAGCAACGTGAATCCCTAAAATAGACAAGAATTTTCACTGCGAGTCCTCCTTGTGCAATACTCTCTGCACAATTGTGGACCTTGTGACTACCAAGGATAAGAACTCCAGTAGAACCCTTCCCCATTCAGCAAAAATACTGCTATTTCTTCTAGTTGGAAAGAATTAGAATACTTACATCGGAAAGAAGCTGGGCAGTCCATCTGCTGAATTAAGAGGCTTTTTAAATTGTCTAATATCCCATATCTTTAAAGTATCATCTCCTATGAAACAAAAGAGACAAAGGTTAGCAATAAAGAATTCAAGTCAAGAACTTAGGCATGTCAGAAATTTTCTCCCACTAATTCAAAGAGAAGGAGAACAAAATTACATAGCAGAAGTATCCAAAATGGGAACGATTTGGAAGTTTTTCATTGCTAAATGACTATGACAGTGCAAGGTTGAGAAGCTCAACAAGCTGCACTCCAAGTCTATCAGAAACTTCTCCTCAATGGCTCAGTGGTAATACCTCCTATCAAGAACCACTACCCACAATGGAATCAGATTCCTCAATCACTAATTTATTCTGTGTTTGTGAGCATTGATGCTTTGCTGCTAGGAGCAAATTTAACTTTCAAGATATCAAAAGAAATTAAAAATGTTGCCATGAATGGTCTAGATCAAAAACTAAACAAGTTTTATACGTGTGGTTTTCACCTGTCCTGAAAAAGCAATCAGGAAGAATAGAAAGCGCATGAAAGTCTTCCTCCTTCTTTAGCAGGCAAACAGCAACAAACTGCTATCTCAGGATGGAGAAGACGCTCTGGAATCAGTCAGAAATCCTCAGGGAAGGGGGTGAAGGGAAGCGAGTGAAACCACACTTGCTATAATGAAACCTTTTCACCACACTACCTTTAGCCAGAAAAGCCAAAATCAAGGTTACAGCAAGACATTTGTAGCAGTTCTCATCTGTGTTTGATAAACATGGTGTGACTGCAGGCCAGTAAAAGTCAGGCTGTTTATCCCTTTTTGAAAAGTTATGACATATTAACAAAGTGAGAATAGGGGTAAAAAAAAAAGAGATTAGCTGGTTATTCTCAGAGACATCTACATCTCTGCTCTGATTGTCCTTCTGGAATACATATTTCCAGCATGAGATGAGCTACAGAATTTGAGCTTTGAAGTACCTCACTCAAGCACCTAGACATGTCCTAGCATTTGACAGCAGTGCCTCAGCACTTTTAATGGGTAAAAAGAAGGATACTTAAGCAAGAATTCTATTTGAAAATATCCAGAGATTAATTTTAGAACAAAAAGTTACAAAATCTTCCTGACCTAGGAGGAAAAGGAGGCAAGACCTTCTTTCTTCCAAAGTACAAATCTTGAAGGAAAGTAATTTGGTTATCTACAAGTATTTTGCAGATTCATAGCCTTTGAGCTAAAGAGCTCAAAGGAGGCCTTGGAAATAAAATGTTTTTAAAAGAAGTAGCATGCTGTAACAAAAGAAATCAAGGCCAGCAGTGCCCTTCACAGGGAAGGTAGTAATGTGTGGCCTCGTACATCATGTATGTTTATATTAAAGACTAGGATAACTCCTTACTACAAAATATTTTTAAAAAGTGGACAACTTAAATAAATTATGTCTAGAGCAGAGTATATTTCTGTTCATTGGGAAGCTAAAAAATGACAAGGAAGAAAAATGTTGGGTCCCTGTTTTGGGAATATCTGTTTTCATATTGTTTCTCAGTAGATTCCATCCCAAGTACTTCAAAGCATTTAGTCTTGTAAAATGAGCCCTCCCTTTCCCCTCCCACCCTCCAAGAAAAAAAAACACTTATCATCGAGATGTTACATCTAAAGCACCAGCACTTTATAAATGTATGCAAAGGACACCACTCGGCCACTTTGCAAATCTGAGTAGGGACAGATCTACGGCTAGCAGCCAAGGCTGTTCTGTTCCTAGTGGAATAAGCCTTGACATGATCTTCAAGCTGTAGTCCTGCCAGATTTTAGCAGGAGAAATGCAGTCAGACATGTAGCTATAGCTCCTTTGCTAGCAAGAAAATGTAATGGGCTGGTTAAAAACTTTAGAAGACTCTAGTAGGACTCAAAGCTGTGGTTGATTCCAAGTCAACATTGTCTTAAACTGGGCAGAAACAGATGATTAAGCATTTGGAGAGGAAAAATGCTAGTAGAATGACTTGCAAATGCTATGAAACTTTACCATCATTAAGAATTTGGTCAAATACACTATTCCTAATTAAAATTATCAGTGTGCAAATGCAAATTGGTTCCTAAATCTAATTTGCATTTGGAGTTGAAATCACTGTCACTAAGATTACAGAATATTAACTTTCCTCAGCAGCAAGGGTTATTTCCAGTAGCATCCTTCTATCGATGCTTAGGAGGCTTCTTCAACAGAGCTGCAGTAGTAGTGATCTGTTTTTACTTACTTATCTTATCCTTAAACAAAAGCATATAAACAGAAGTTGAGCAAGTCAGTATGAAGCATTCAAAATAGTCTACTCAGATCATTCAGTATTTTTTATTGATGGCAAACTTCTCCACAGCCTGGTAAGATTATTTAAAGCTTTTATAGCACTTTAAGTAGCATTTCAAACTCTATTTTTTGCCATTTTAATAAGAAAGATACCAACAAGCAGACTCAAAACTGACACAATCAGGTCAGACACCATTGCACCAATGGTATTGAGCACTGGATTTATCAAGAGGCAACAATTAGGTCCTAGAAAAAGAGTCTTTGGTGAAAAAAGCCAGGCATTTTGCAAATGCCCTTTAGTCAAAATAAAGCCAAAGCACTAATACTATGAAGATTTTATCTGATATTTTTCTTTTCTTTTCTTTTCAGAAGATACTGACCAGGAAGACAAGCACATGAATGTAAATAGGCCCAAAAGAAGCAAAAGTGCTGCCAGGAATTCACACAGCCTACAGTCAGCGACACTCTCTTTTAAAAGAGGGAGTCCTGTGTTGAAAGCAAAGCTCGAGGATAGAAATTCTTCACAGAGATCAATGAGGAAAGTAAAGAAACAAAGGAACTGGGAATTTTAAGACGTTACAGCTTAGGAAACGCATAGCATAACAAGCTTACCAGAATATGTTTATCAACTCTGAGCCTTTCTGTGAAGGCTTATACTACAAATGTGAGAGACACCTCTGAACAAGTTACTGGCTTCTGCATTCTGAACTGGTTCTGCAGAAGGAGCTGTGACAACTACAGAACAACCTTTGGAGTCATCCTAGGTTGGGACCAAAGCTGAAGATCTTGTGAGGGAAGTCACAAATTCCTAGGTTGGAACCAAACCCGAAGATCTTGTGAGGGAAGTCACAAATTGAGGAATCTATACCTACATTTGGAACAGCTCTCAGCATCACCTGCATACATACCAGCCTGATGAAATACTTAAGGGCATCATCCTCCCTAAACATATGGAATGAACATATGAACATAGGGCAAGAAGGATACTAGAAGACTTTCATAAAGCCATTTCCGCTCCAAGTATTGCAAGTAGCTGATTATGCCTATTAAAACTAGTAAATGCATTTTTGGCATTGTCAGAATGAACACCAGTGTTCAGCTTCTCAGAAATAATACTTGACAAAAAACCCATTTGATTTTTAAAATGCTAATGTTTGGATTTACTATGAAGAGCAATATGTTACTACACTACACGAAACGGTCACTATACATGCTGCTGCATGATCCTTGAGCATACGAGGTGTTTCTACCTTTTAACCCAATTTCAAACTGACGAAAGAAACACAAGTAAAATGGAAAAAAACCAAAGACCAACAAAAAAATATCAGGTGTCCAAAAAATTTTTTTGTATTTTTACAGTAAGACCCCAAGTCCAATCCTAATTCTTATCTCTCCCCTGCTAAACAAAGAAAATGTTCCCCAAATACTATCCTTCATGGTTTCAAGCATGCAGAAATATCACTTTCTTAAGTTTCTGTCAAGTTACTACCTAATACCCAACAAGAATAAGACTGGAAACTTTCATAAGCAGCTCCTTAGGTTTTCATTTTCCCTTGTGCCTGCAGCTGAGCCATGCCTCATCTTCTCATATCCAACACAGAATCTACATCAGATGCAGGAAAGTCCATCAAGCTTTCAATGAAAGTTCCCATGCCCCAAACAACTATCCTCCCTTTGATCCTCAGCACTTGGCAGGTGTGTTAATCTACAAAAGCTGGATCCACATCTGCTTTTTTGTTGGTACAGATCCAAAGCAATACTCATATTAAAGCACTAACCAAACAAGTCAAAATAAGGTATGAATCCTCCTTACTTTCCAGCATAGTGCACACAGAGCTCTTTTTCTTCTTTTAATATGCTAGACAAAGGTAGCACTTTTATCTACATTTGAGTGGCCAAATTTCTGTGCAGTCTTACATTCTGCAAACAATCAATCAACATTTTATACAGCTTAGAGCGGAGTGTGGTAGATAAAACCTGAGTAAATTAAAGTCTGTTTAACATGAGACAAAAACTGGAGACAGATGAGGAAGAGCAGGCAAGTAAAAGTGCCACATGCAACAAAAATAAGGAAAGGTCATTTATGTGATCTACATTCATAAATGTGAAACAGAAGAGAATTTACATAAATGGAGGTTTCAAGACAGCACTAGCAAATACCCTTCCCTAAGTATTAGCCTTGTTTGCTGTTATATTTAAAAGCACACCAAGGTTTATCCCTAAATTTCCTGAAGTATGTATGTCTGTGTGAATTTTTTTGGGGCAAACACCACTGGCACACAGATGCAGCGTTTTACCTAATGCAGAATGGAAAGACACACAGTTCACGTATTTTCCAAGCAGGAGAAGGCTCACACATTGTAAGAGTCTGGTTCAGTAAGGACAAAAAAGCTTCAAAGCTTTTACCTCACCACTTAGAACCCATTCATGATGGGTACAGTGGCAGCAGAACTCTGGATCGAGGACCCTGAACAGCAGATATGAAAGAATACAAGTGCCATTAGTGTCCATATGCCTAGGGCCTTTGAGGATAAGACTACCAAGTCCTTACTCTGAAAGATGTGTTCCGGGAAACAATATCTGGAATCTTTGAAATGTGGCAAGACATACAAAAAATCAGTGAGGCAGCAACCAATATTCGTTGCATTTCACTGCACTGATGTGCACCAGTCAGACACTCCTCCCTTCAGGGACAGAGGCATAGGGAGGACACAGGGAGGAAAGAAAATGCAAGCTACTTGGCTAGAAAATACATCTACTGCTTCAGAGTTTTTTTATCTATGAATACCTCTATTCTGGTATTTCATGTATGTAATCTCATTCTGTCTATGTACCAAACTGACCATATGTCCCAAACATATGTTAGGCACAGCGTTAGCCGACATTAATGTATACTGCCTCTCCCTAGGCCTGTTTATTTGGCCTTGGGGCAATGCTAATGCATACACAGAGCTTCTGGTTACAGCTGTTTTCCATCCAGACAGCTTGGCTTGTATGCTTGCACCTGCCTGCAACATACTGGGTAGACAAATCTTTGCATGAAAAGTTGTCTTCAACAGACACAATCCTACCCCAACAATGAAGTGAATGAGTCCTCAAATACATCTTTGCCTTCTCAAGTCTTGTTCTGTTATCTAAGACTCTTTTATAAAAGTTTTATCTGAAGTTTACGACACAAGCCTTTCTTTCCAGTCCTGTGGACATTCCAAATTCTTTTGCCATTCGAGTATATCTTGGCAAGTCAATTCCAGTCATCAACTTTCGATGTTTTTAATATAGATTAGATAAAAATTCCAATTAGGACAGAAAATGACATTGCCTAAGAAAGTTATATGAGGAATTAATAAGTTCAGAACAGAGACAGTGTTATTCAGAGGCACTAATCTTCCAAGGAAGAACTAAGCAACAAAACTGGTCTTTTTTTATTTTTAGTTACGCTAATTATTTCCTTTCGGTGTATTATTACTGCTAGACAAGACGACAGATCAGAAACTGTAATATGATCAGCAAATTTCTCTTAAAATATTTCTTAATTGCTGTAAAATGCTCTTTCAGGAACACAGTATTGCATGGCGTATCAAATAAAAGTAGTAAATTGTGAAACACTTCAAATTTGAATCACTGCTTTCCGATTTCACTACCTTATCTCCATCATAAACAATTACATCTAACAATTACATGGTTTATATGGTTTGTTTAATGAACCATTTCACTTACTAAAGTTAAAACTGTCTTACATTCAACATGTCATAGGGTTCTTTCAATGACCTACCTCCCCGGCTGGCAAGGACAGTACCATCATAGGAAAACGTCAAACACGAAGTGTCAGTGCCTGAAGCATGGGCTTGCCTGCAGTGGAACTTTGTATGTACCTGTTTGTCAAACAAATAAAACATTACAAAACAAATTACAATTATAAATTAAATTACAAATGAAACAAACAAGACAAACATTACTTCATAGCATTTTCTGTGCTCTGCTTCTATTCCTAACTCTAAACAGAAACTCCTGCATTTTTAGGAGGTACAGTAGCTGACTATTTCCAACAGCCTTCTAAAAATGTCATATGTGTTTCAGAATAGGCTTTCATAAAAAGAGCTTGAATGCAAAATTTGACTTCTTCACAGGTTTAATTATACAGTACAGATTTACATAGCATCAGAGCTTTTGGAAAACTCCCACTAGCACTGAACAAAGGTAGTTATGCCTGGTTAAGATAAAAATACATTCCAAGATAGTTCTCAACACTCCCCTAAGCAGGCTTTTAGTTTCTAAAACTACCAAAATACAATACACATATTTTGGAAAGGACTTAAAAGGACTGGAAGAATTTACTTTTGCCAAATTTAATCCCTGACGGAATTCATGGCTTACATAATAGAACAAAGTTCAGATACTGTAAGGTTTGTGTTCCATTTAGCTGCAGTAAAATTCAAGTTTGGGAATGATGTATGTTTTCTTTGAATTATTTCTATATTGCTGATAATCCTAAAAAAAGGTTGAAATTCTCTTCAAGTTCACATTTTGTTCTTGTATGGAGATCACTTCTTATTTATTAAGTCATTATTTGGTAAAATACCTAAAAATTCTATTAAAAATTAAATTCGATTTAAATTGTCTTGGAAAATTAAGTTTTCCCACTTTCCAAAAACAAAGGTGTCAGCTAAGATTCCAAGACAGGAAGTGGAAACACAGGAAGGGGAAAAAAAGGAAAAAAGGGAAAAGACAGAAACAGAGACAAAGGAATTTGAGACAGGTTGATTCCTTTTTTAATACCTAGGTAACTATGCTTTTCATTTGCCCTCTTTTCATAAAAGAAAACTAATTCATATAGTTGAAAAATTAAACATTCAAACTTAAAGGTTGCCAGTGCAACTGTACCTCATCTTCCCATCTGTAATTAAAACACAGAGGAGAAGATGACAAATTAGTGACTTGAAGTCCTTTCTTTTATTGTAGCGATGAGCAAAACAAAAATATGCATAGAAGCGTATCTTTTCACAGGAGAGGTTAAACAACATGCAGTAAAATCAGACCTAGAATCCCACCCTGAACAGTAAGAGGACAAAACACTGAGCAGCTGCTCAGTGATTTCTAAACAAACTATTCGTTAAAAGAGACACAATTCTACAGAATAAAAATGGACAATGTGATCACAAAATGCAATCATACAGACTGATTTAAGCTTGCACAGGAATTCTCAGTTAATATATCTTCTAATTTTTGACTATGGACCTTACTAAGGCTCTTTTTATGGGCTATTTTGTAAGTAAGAGAGACAAACTAGTAAAGTAATTAATGTTGTTTATTTTAAAGAATATATTCTTAAATATATTAATGTTAAATGTTCTATATTTGGTTCTAAAGCTAGAGAATCTTTGTGTGATGACATTAATAACTATTGCAAGCTTCTCTTGGTGTGCAGATTTAGTCAATCATTGAGAGGAGTCACTTGAGGCATTCCCTCCACAAATGACTATTCAACAAAGGGGGACTTCAAATACCAAGAACATGTATCTTACAGTATTTGAACATAGAATGCAATGGCCTACATTTAGCCATAGTAATTGTTTTGAAATTACTGTCACTTCTAGCCAATTATGCATAACCCGGACTCTATGAACAGACTGCAGTTTACGACTGTTTGTCTTTGGTGGGAGTGTTTATTAATACTAAAAAAACATATTTTGTGCATCCAATTGCATAAAATTTTCCAAGTATGTGGGAATGTGTAAAGAATAAAGTGTGAATTCGTTACCAGGAAATAAATTTTCTGTAGTATTTGTTGAATGTTAACAAGCAATTAAAATAATATAATTTTTTGTCTAAGAAATACCATGAACTCTTTCAAAAACATCATAAATGGTTAATATTCAAACTTTTAAAAATGCCAGAAAGATTACATTATGATATAAAGCTAATTCAAATAAATTGAAAAAACTTCATTTGGACTCCACAACACTCCCATCCCTCCAGGCAATGTCACACTGGCATACATATATTAAAATACTGGTTTTTTCACTTTGCTGCCCAACTTAATGTGAGGGTGGAGGGTTTTTTCCTTTCATTTCATCCTCAATCAATCTGAAATTCTTTCCTCCTGCTTTGTGTTGGATCCAAATTAAAACACAGAAAAAGATCTGGGGTCCAACTAGTGCCTTTTCTTTTATGTTTTACAAGTAAAAACCCAAAATGTCTATCTAGAGATAGATAGCAAATCACGTAACAGTTCAGAATTTGTGTTATTTTCCTATGGTCATATGATCTTATTTAGCATTAATTTATTAATCCATTAATAAAATCTAAACCGTATCTTTCAGGAATTAAACAACTCATCTTAAACTGGCCCCAAGTTGTGCCAGGAGAGGTTTAGATTGTGTATTAGGAAAAATTTCTTCACTGAAAGAGCTTTCAAGCATTGGAACAGGCTTCCCAGGGAAGTGGTTGAGTCACCATGCCTGGATATGCAGATGTAGCACTTGGGAACATGGTTTAGAGGCGGGCTTGGCAGAGTTAAGGTTGTACGTAAGATTGTAAATAGGGGGACTTGATGGTCTTAAGGGTCTTTTCCAACTGAAATGACTTTTTGACTTCACATCATGCACTATAGAGGCTTCTCAATAAGTACCTATACTCTGAATAGTGTTTACCCTTTTTCAACTGGCCTATAGAGAAATGGAAACAGCAGCATACAGATATCAAAGACTGACATTATTTGCCCTTAATGACAAAAATGAAAACAAAAGAACAAGTTCCACCCAACTCTATCCAGCTTCGATGCTTTAGGATTTCATGTAAAACTAGGCTTGTCTGAAAGGCCTAGTAAGACTGCATGAGCAATTCTATTTGTCTTTCAAAATAAATTTGCTCAGTTTACCAGTAAAAAGATTGTTTTCCTAACTTTGAGCTCTGCAAGCTTGCCCTCCATATATTATTCTGCAAAGGAATATAACCTTGAATTGTAGTACTAAATCAAACATTCTAAAATGATTGAAGGTTGAAAAGAAGTTTTTATACATACTGGCAAACATTCATTGCAGTTCTCAAAGAAAATAATGGGTTTGGCCTCTGACCTCTTAATATTTTTAACAGATGTCTAATCTTGCTAACAAATCATTAGCAAAAAAATTGTTATCAGAATGTTTCTTGCTGGAAAGACATGAAACAACAGAACCAACGTACCCAATTCAAAAGTTTGATTACAGAAGGGAAAGGGAGAGCATTGAAACATAACATAAAGATGTCAAGATAATTAGGGGAAAGTGTATCTACATATCTCCTTCATTATCCTTTCTCCTTCTGTTGCAGAGGTGCCTGCTATTATGAAGTAATAGTCACGTGCCATACAAAATTTGACAAGTTCATCAGTCCTTAACATTTTTAAAGGTATAGTTACTTCAGCAAATTCTGCAGTAAACCACCATCTTCTGCAACTTGTTTAAAGGCTTTCTAACAAATAATTCCAGCAATGTAAGCACTTTCCTCCTAGCTTTGTATTAGCACGTATATTTTTGTTAAGCAATTACAGCTGACTGTACTTGTGTGCAAAATGAGATGACAGGCATAAAACATGAAGCACATGTGAGAAAGGACACAGTTGCATGTATCAAAAAAACCTAGAAAAACAGATAAATGTCAGGGTTTGCAATATTGCCACAGTCCTCAGGGAGGACAAGACCCAGAAGATAAAAGGAAACCAGAGAAAGGACTGGGAAGGGGTGGGGGTGGGGGCAAAGGTATGTGACTGGAGGAACATCAGCAATGAGTATCCCTTGTACAAAAAACTGTATGGACTGAAGAGGACCCATACAGGAATTGAAGAAGACAGTGGCCACATGAAGGTTTTATCACAAAAGAATGATCTGCAACAGAGCCACATAGCTACAGCTCTGTGTCCCAGAACTGCTCTCCTGCTCCAAAACACTCAATAAAATTTATTCTAGGAAAAAGACAGACCTACTCAGTTGTTCACCTCAGAAAGCCAAGCCACATCTGTTGCAGTGGGGATCCTGCAACACGCATATATCAAACCAGGAGTCCCGTGGAAAGGAAATATATATGGACAGACAGATTCTTGATAGCTGTTTCAGAGATGTTTATTTCTCCAGCCACATGGCCGGAGCTCTGCCGAGGAACTGTTCCAGTCACGGGACCAAGGGTCCTTCTGCCCGCGCAGGGAACACAAACCAACCAATGGGAACGAGGCTGAGCAGGGACAGGGAAGCCCCGTGTCTGTCCCCTCAGGGCCCCTCTCCCAGGGCTACACGGCGGGGGAGGGACCCCAACACCTCACCCGTTTTATTTTAATAAAAGGAGAATGAAAACAACTGGATAAACATAACAAGAACAGTTTCAAAACAAAACAAGCCACCCTCCTGAGTCTTTAAATGTCCAAACAGATTCTCTGGAACATCTTAGGGCTGACAGAAGGGAGACAGGACTCTCTGAGCATGCTTTGTGGGGAAACTGAGGCAGGAGAGGGTTTAACTTCTTCCCTCCCCCTTTTCATCCCCCACTCGGCATTAGAAAGGGATTTTTGGGGAAACAATTGGCAAAAGCATGGTTTTGTGAGGGAAACCATGGATGAAAAAACGGATTGGGAATACACTGGGGGTAATAGGACATAGGGTAAAAGGGAAAGGTGGGATTAGGAAAGGGAAACTGTAGGGGGGGCTTACAATGGAGATACTGTCTAACATGACTACGATTTTTTGCATATATACTGCCTTTTACAGAAACACCATCAGGCCCAGTGACCTGCGATGCTTGTAACCCTTTTCTCCCTAGTACAATATTAAATTCCACCACCTCTCCATCTCCCAAGCTTGGGATGCATTTTTCAGGGTTATTCTTTTTAATAGCAGTTCTATGCACGAATATGTCTTGCTGGTTGTCACACCTTGTTATAAAACCATAATTTTGCTTAACATTATACCATTTTACTATCCCTAAGGTCTTAGTTACTATGATCTTTTTCCGAGTGGCTGCTGTTTTTTGTCTCGCTGCGTCTTTGCTCTCTCCTTCGGTCGCTCCCGTGTTGGAATTGTCGGGGCTGCTGGTGCCTGCGCGCTCTTCCCGGGGTCGCGTTCGGGGCTGCGCGGGCCGGGCCAGGCCGCGCCGCTCAGTTCTCCGTGCGTCGCCTCCTCTGGTCGCAGCTTCGCTGCCAATGCCGGGCGCTGCACCCACGTCTCGGCCAGGCCCCCGAGCGATGACTCTCCCATGCCCTGCTCCAGCGCGCGTCTCGGCTGGGCGCGGCTCCGTTCCACCGCCGCTGCCGCCCGCCGCTGCCCGCGCGCCGCCCCTCTCAGTCGGGCGTTCACGGGGCTCGCTCCACCACGCGCTGCACAGGACCGGGCGGGCACCGCCGGGTCCCGCCGCTCCCGCCGCTCCTCGCTCCGCCACCGACACTGCGGCTCGCGTGGCTCCGCCCGCACGCGGGAACTGCCTCGCTGCTGCTCGCAGAGCGCTCGGTGCACGTGGCCTGGGCCGCACAGTCCCTGAGCCAGGACACAGCTGACATCGCTCAACAGTCTCGGTAACTAAATAATATTCACGAAAATATTCTTCCATCGGCATATATTTTGACTCCAGTATTAACTGTGTCCAAACGGTTTTCCAAAAGCCCTTGGTAAGAATTAAATCCCAAGAAACATAGAAAAAGTTCTTAAACAACCATGCCAGGAAGTGTTTCAGTTCTTTCTGAGCTTGAATCAAGCTAAAATTTACAAATCGTTGTTCAAGAATCGTTTTAAGTTTAAGATAAATGTCCATATGCGGCTCTGAGAGCCAAGAGTCTTCCCACGGTTCCTCCATAGTTTAGATACGGAATAGCAAAGCAAAACCAAGAAGAGGAATCCAAAGTTTCCAGGGTTTACTCACACAAATCAGTCGCTTAGGGATCGGGGATCGTTCTGCCCGCATTCTCCACCATTTGTTGCAGTGGGGATCCTGCAACACGCATATATCAAACCAGGAGTCCCGTGGAAAGGAAATATATATGGACAGACAGATTCTTGATAGCTGTTTCAGAGATGTTTATTTCTCCAGCCACATGGCCGGAGCTCTGCCGAGGAACTGTTCCAGTCACGGGACCAAGGGTCCTTCTGCCCGCGCAGGGAACACAAACCAACCAATGGGAACGAGGCTGAGCAGGGACAGGGAAGCCCCGTGTCTGTCCCCTCAGGGCCCCTCTCCCAGGGCTACATGGCAGGGGAGGGACCCCAACACACATCCATGAGAAAAATAACAGTATGTTTAACTGATGGAATATTTGAACTTTCCACATTGTTTCTGGGATACAGTATTTCACAGTAAGCTGACACTTTCTCAAGATTATAATGCTTCCCACATTCTGCCCCCCCTGCTTTTCTTTTAATGAAACATTGAATGTCCCAGCCAAGACATTCTTCTTCCATCTTATTCCTAACATCTTCTAGATTTTTTTTAAAAGCAGACGCAGTAAATTAAGGCAGGCCTTGGGGAAAGTGAGACATATAAAGATGGCTATATCAATCTTTCTCTGTTATACAGATGTGTAGCAAAATATTACTTATTTATTAGTGTGAACACACTCAACTATAAACTATACAACCACGATCTAGATTTATGCTGGTTTCAAAGATGAGGCAGAAGGGCAGCACTAGGTCAGCAGAGATGCCCAACAAGCAAGTCCCAGGCCACATACAACTAGCTGAGTTTTAAATGGGTCTTTTCACCTAAGATACCTACAGCAAAATAAAATAGCTCACACTGACAATATTTAATTGCAAAAGTTGTAGTTTTTAGCAAATTTAAAAAGCCTTCCAAGATGACAGGCTCAAGGTGACAAAAGTATGAATTACAAAGCTGCAAGAAAACAAACAAACCAGAAATCTCCTTTTTAGTCACAACTGAGCAAAGCTGTTGAAAGTGATCCCAATCTGAGACAGACAACATCTCAGAGCTGTGATCACAGCTGACAAGACAGACAGGTTCCCAAGGCATGAGTTACACTCTCCCAATGTCTACTTCCCCAACCCCCTTCAGCCACCTCTACTGAAGGAAGCGTATCTCCTTTCCTCTCAATTATAATCCACAAAATAAATGAAAGTGTACTTTCTGGGTTTACTATATCAATTAAGAATTGTCAGATCTACACACATCAGCTGAATTCAGGAATTTCTCAATATATTCCCTGAGTAGGCAGTTGCAGGCTGTATCAGATGCTTTTCTTAAGTCCCTGTAAACATGATCCCCAGGCTTTCAATCTATGTGACAGCTTTTCAATACCACTCCCCGTGGCGTAGAAATGGATGCTGTTTCAGTAATGAGCACACTGATGCAAAACAAGATTAACTTGTGAAATCTGAGGGTTTAGTGTTTACATGATTACACTCTTACATGATTTCCTCTTCTCTGTGACTTTCTAACTCGGTGACATTTACATGTATCATTAGCAGATGTGAAACACTCCTTTTCTCTCAATCCTAATTAACCAATTAGGAATACAGTAGCCTAACTTTACTTTCCAAAACCAGGACATCTGACTGACAATTGTATTTAACTATCCTGTGCATCCATTATATTCTCATCTGTTGCAACTAAGGCCTTTTTCTGGGTGACAAGTCTTCAGGATTTCTTTATCTCTCACACTCAGCACTGGTTCAAAACACTTCAATAATCTCTCACATGTATAGAGATTATAGAGAAGCTTACCTAGCTACTTGCAAATACTGAAGACATAAAAGACTTGGCTTTTTTTATTTTTTAATACTCTGTAGTTTTTCTTGAGCAACTATATTACAATGGAAAACCTACATAATCAGGAGCGAAAAAAAATGTATATAATTATTTTTAAAGTTTATGGACTATTCAATGAATCATGCAATTATCAATTAAACTAAAAATACAAGTGTGAAATACTTAGAAGATGTTCAGATATTATGGAAAAGAGCAGTCTTAGAAGAGAAGTCATACAGTGTGTAGCCAGTCAAAATGAAAAATTACTTAGGTTTTGTTAATGGCAATTGATACAAAGAACTTGATTTCTATTTAAAAAAAAAAAAAAAATCTAAAACATTTACGCAGAAGGCAATGAGGAAAGGCATCTGATACATTTGACCATACATGGGTTTAGGCAAAACAAGAAAGCAAGCAGGCCAGCCTGTCCTAGAGATGTCTCTGATCCACTGTAGAATGGTGAGTAAGTCCTTCCTATCTGCCCATGCTTCCTTCACCAGGAAGGACATTCAATTTCTAAGAATATTGCTGACCACAGAAACAATTTCTTCTTGTTTAAGATTGTTCATCAAGAAATATTTCAGGAAACCATTTTAGAAAGATGACTTCTTAACAGCATTACTAAATATTTGCCTAAAGGTTTGAAAATGAAACCCCAGGCTGAATGTTTGGCTGCACGGTCGAACTTTGCATTTGAGAAAATAATCTATCTTGACCACAAAAATGATAAATATTACTAATAAAAATAGCTTTTGGAAATTATTCTGTTGGCTTCCTTTGGGGATTTTTTTACACTGCATGAAAAAAACATACAAGGATGTAAAAGTAAGTTTCTTCTGTATCTTTTCATAACTTATCTAACCCATCTCAGGTTATCCTAGCAAATTTACATTTTTCCTCCTTTGTACTATCATAAATATGGCTTTTGTAAACCAACAAAAAAGACCACTCCTCCTTTTGCCTCTTTCCAAGTTAATCAGTCTTACACTTGCCCAGCTGTTGAAGGTTTCTTTGCCTTCCAGAAAACAATCAAATGTGATCAATGTTATTTTGTAAAAATCTCATTAAAGATCCAGCTAAGATATACTAGAACTCCACTGAGAGTCCACAGATTTCTTCAAACTCATCTATGCCAACACTGCATGTTTCATATCATTTAAAAGTAGCTTTTGGCCTACTGGCAACAAACAAACAAAAATATAAACAGAAAAAAATTATAAAGAAGCTACTAAGTTGTCTTCAAAAAGCTACTATGACAGACTCATTCCCAGCTTATTCCCAATTATTCAATATAATTTCTCGTATTCTTTCAGTTCATATTCTTTTCAGCTTAAACCATTTTTGTGGTCTAACAGAGGCACAATGCAAATACAGTGAAATACACAAATTGAAAATACACAAAAATCTACATAAAGTTAGTATTTCTGGTTCAGTAATCCTTGAGCCAAAAAAGGTGTATTTTGCAGTGAGTTATCAAAGATGGCTGTCTAATAAATCTATTTGCTTGTTGAAAATAGCAGCTAGCACATGTATATTCTAAGAGGATGGGTGTGTTTCTCTAAGAAATTAAAATATTTTCACTAAACTCCTTGTAACATATAAAGCTATTATTTCTTCTACATTATTTGATTTTTCTGATAAAAATGTAGTGTAAATCATTATGCCGTATTTTCTCTGCATATTATTTAAAAATATGTAATTTTTTTAGACTACGGATTTTGTTTTATCTGTTCAGATCAAAAGATGAGGATGAAAAAATGCCTCAGTTAAAGGGGTGATATTTTTCCTCATGAAGCATGTCAGTGGTAAAATGAGCATTCTTATCTCTGAGCCTCGGTGGTTTACTATGTTGCATGAAGTGGCTGAGATTATTAGCTCAGTATACTGAGCCTGATTTTCAAGGACAATACATATGTGAATTTCATTTTTTAAGTCTCTAGAAAACAAAAAATGCTATCATCATTCAATGCAATAAGTTGCTAAGAGAACATGGTTTTGAGAAGTTAAAGGAAACTCCCTTTCTTCTGTTTACAGGTCAGCTGGATACTTGATATACTTTTTTTTAATAATCCAAAATACATTGCTATTAATCTGCAAGATGCAGAGTTCCTAAATGCCCTTAATTTCAGTTATCTTTAGCTCAGAATTTTACCTGGTAAGTTCACCAATTTCACGATTAGGCCTCAGACTTATATATGAGCAAAATGAAAATACAAGGAGCTGGCTGGAAAAGAAGTAAAACAAAGGCAACTCAAGTAAACGTAATTTTCTTTTCAAGCAATATTCTTATCTCAGTTCCAGGGTTTCTTCTTTGATGTTGCTTTTTTCTCACAATAGTTTTATATATTTGACTAGCTAAATAAGCAAACCTACACAAATAAAAACCCTTGCAAGCAAAAAATGGGAAAAGGAGGAAAAAGTTTTCAAAAATTGTTTATAGTGGTTTACACTAACAGAACAGAGTGTTCCAAGCTAGCCTTCAGAGCAGCAACCAACTACCTACGCATTAGATGGAGAGAAAAAGTTTGTAATATCCTTTAGAGAAAAAGTTGCTTGCTATTCTACGGTGCAATTTCTGATAAAATTTCAAACATGGGTCACTTTTAAAATTAGTTTTCTTTTTTAATAGACCTTAAAACCAAATTACTATTTTAAGTATGAGAGGAAAGAATTCTTTTCTGTTTGCTATTAACATCCGTAAATCAATTAATCCCTTCTGTCTCATGTAATATAAATAATAAGATGATTATTAAGGGTATGGAAATATAAAAATGTCTGAATTGATATCCAAGATTCCTTCAAACAGGCTGCAGGATTTCCACAAAAATTTGTCTCTGAGGATACAGAATTGTTACAGAATTTTTCATTCTGGAGTTAGCCTTCTCCTCTACAGCTGATGTTTGCTACTGCTTTCAAACCCCTCTTTCCTCTTCTTTTTCTATTTTCATCATGTAGTACCTCTGTCTGCTACAATTCTCTTCAACCGCTAGCATCCCTAGAATTCTTCTCCATCCAACAAAAAGATTAATTTTCTCATTCTAGCCTCCCTGTTTTACTTATACCCAGTAATTTTGTATTTCTTCACCAGCAGTGGCATCCTCAGAGCATAGAGAGATAGAACTTTCACAAGCAGCAATTCATGTATCTCAAAACCTTATTTGCGTTACCCACTTTTCAACAAATAGCTCCATGTTTCTCTCTTAGTCTCTCTTTTGCCTTTTCACCCAATATTGCCTTCTCCTCCACCCTTGCTCCTTGTCAATTCCACTATATTCCATCTTGAAAATGCCACCTGAATTCCCTCCTGAGTCTCAGAATTATCCCTGACAAACATAGAACACCGCCCTTATTGTCATCAACCTCGGGAAAAAAGCATCTGTTTTCTGCTTCCTCTTCTTCATTGTTTGATGAGGTCCAGTATCTCCTGCACACCATTTACATGTTGGCTCCCTTCTTCACTAGTTTCTCTGGTACACGATTACCTTTCAATTTCTCTGGCTATTCACTGCTACTCAATCCCTTGGTCACTGAACTTCTCACTCTACAGTGTATTTTTAAACACCTTATTCACATATTACTCCCAATATTTTCACACCACTGAACTGTCTTCCAAATAAAGGTATATCATTGTCTCTCTGCTGAACATCTTTGTTCATCTCAACATCACTTTGTGAATGTTTAGCTGGAAATACAAATTCAGTATGATGAAAGCTGTTCCTGATTTTCTTACATGCATACCATATCTTCTCAATTTCCCTGGAAGATCTTACGTCCTTTAACCATTCATCATAAGAAAAATGTTGTTATATGCATCCCAATGTGTCATCTCCTTTCTGATACACATTGTAAAACATACTGTAATAAATCCAACCAATGACCCACTGTCAGTATCATTACATTGCTGTGTTTTCCCTCGTTTCCTTGATAATGGTTCTTTTACTTTTAGGGGTCCACTCTTGCCTCATTTTTTCTTCTTTAACAGCTGTATTTCACCAATGAATTAAATACACAGTCTTTTCATAACAGCAATTACAGACCATTCATTTAATCTGCAAGCACACCTGTGTTTTTCTCACAAAATAGAAGAAAACCAAAATCAAACCCAACAAAACCACCACTCCTTTTTCTGAAACACATGTGGAAATACATTAAACTATCAGGTAAAAAAATGACCAAAAAAAAAAAGGGTGCAAGACAAATAGTAACTGAGTTTGCACATCGCCTTGTTTTTGTTTGCTGGTATAAACTACTTACCAACTTGACACTGAAGAATTCATTTTCTGACATAGCCATCTTTGGTTATGAAGGAAGTCAAAACTGAAGTTTGTTTTAGACGTGCAGACTGACAGCACCACACATTATTGCAGCCCTGCCTTGCCCTCCCGCCTCAATGCAACAGCCAAGAAACCATAGTGACCTGTCTGGAATACAGAAAACATTCCTACACCTCTGCCAACTCCTACCCAGTTTGGCAACACACTTCAACACATCAAATATTGAAATCAAGCAGGCATTTTCACATTTGTGAAAGGTAACAATGGCTGGCAATGCAATGTTTTCTGCTTACTGCAACAGGTGTCCCTGCTTCTGAAAAATCACTCAGGCTCTTCAAGGCAATCTTGAATATATGCCAGTCCTCCTGTCACAAGGCCAGGGATGCACTACCTGTCCTAGTTCTGCTCTTGTGAGCCCTGGTGAAACAGCATCTAATAAAGGCCTGCACAGTGTACTCTGATGGCCTCAACAGGATGAAGTTTGGTTAAATATCTTGGGCTCTCCAAGTGAGACCACAGAACTGCATAATGGTGAGGACAAAAAGTAGGCTAGTGAGCTACGATGCAGTGCCATTCATATTTTCATACCAGGTAACACGTTGATCACGGCATCTACATTCATCAGGAGCTCCTAGTGGCCATAAAAACAACACAGAGTCTGTGATCATACAACAAAATAGAGTTTTTACAGCAATTTTCTCTTTGTATGTGAATTAGCATAGTACTTTATAATTTGGTCATCCTATCCCAACCTCTACAAAATGCACTAAATATAAAACAAAATTGAGTACATTTAGTAAATTCATGGGTGACTGCTTTGAGCACAAAACAGTCACAAGCCAAATCTCGAAGTGATACATATACACAGTGCAAAGTGAAATAGTAACCAAAAAGGCATATTTTAAAAACTCCACATACTGCTTAATCTAAATGAAAATTACATATGTTGAAATATCTAAGAATACACTGTTTAAATTACTGCTTAAAATGATTATACACATCCAGGAATTCTATTGAACTAGAATGTCATTATAAGTCTCTGGACTTTGTATATGTATATGTATTTACAAATACATTGTATATGTATTTACAAATAATGTGTGAAACACATAGGACATAGGTAGTCATATCCAACTCCAAGTCTAGTTTTCTATCTCATGAGAAATTTAGAACTTGGTTTAAGGAAAGCAGCTGTTTCACGGATGTATCTCATTTCAGTCTGTGTAGTATCACTGCAGTCATACATTAAATAAAGCACAGCTGGACAATGCTCCACCTATTTCACCACCCTCTCTGCTAACTGTTTAGCACTAACATCTGTTGAAAACAAACTTCAGGAAATAGGGAGATCATGAAAAAAAAACCCTTTATTTTAAAATATTTTGCACTGGAAGAAGTTTTGCTTACTTATGAAGAAAGCTTCACATGTATTCAATCAGGTCTTAATTAAGAGATTTATACGAAGAGTTGCAAGAAAACTGCTCACTGAAGGAGTCTTATAAAAAAATTTAATATTATTACAAATACTTTTAATTTCATATGATTGGTTTAGTTCTGTCCCTGCTGCCCTGCTGCCAAGATATGTTTCAGCTGTGCAGTTTACCTTCTCATTGATAATCATGGACACAAAAATAACTTGTTTGGCTTATAATCATATTATGAATTCTCTAGGAATGCCATTCAAATATTTTCAGTTAAAATTAACCAGACTTAGTTCTTTAGTAATTGAGGACAGTCTCTAGAGTATTATGGCCAATTATTTAAACTGTACCCTCACAGAAGTGCACCCTTAATGGATGTAACCATGAAACAAACGTTCTCTCTGTATAGAAAAAGTTGGTTTTTATCAAAGTTCCGGAGTCAAGAGTATGTAACCTAATGTTACATACAAAAGCTATGCCTCGCTATAACTTATCTTCTGCAAACCTGTATGTTTCATGGCTCAGAAGCCATTTCCTACATTTTTTGGTTTTAATCCACTTGTTCAAGCTGTAACAGCTTTCCTTTGTTAAGTATTTTAAAGAATGGGAGTTTCAGGCATCCCTAATAAAATAAACTTAATGACCAAGAGTTTTACAGAAATGCACTTGTCACTGCTTTTAGGAAATTCACAGCATAATCCTGCTGTTCATCTCTTCACAAGCTTCAAGAAATAGTGACCTACTATGAAGCAGATTGAGATACATTTGGAGACAAAACTAGCTGCCTAATAGACACATCAAGCACAACATTCTTTCATAATTTACAAACCCTATCAGACTCCAGACCACTGAAGTGTTCAGTTTGCTTGAACAATGCATATACTACAGTATCTAAAAGCCATTTCTCTGATAAGTCAAACCACTCTGGAGCTCACTTCTTGTTAGATCAGAATGTAGTACTTGTACTTTCCACTTTTTGTCTCTGCATAAAAGTAAAACTTCCTCTAAAATAACGAAGCTAGCTCAAGAAAGCTCTTTTATTTTTTCCATTATTTTTCATTATTTCATCTTTCTATTTCTGTAACATTATTCATGTTATATTAATATTAATAGCACTACAATATTAATAAAGCCAATCACATTGCTATAATGCCTACTCTTCTCAAATTGTCATTTTTAAATTATTTCTGTAAGTTACTACTTTTAGTTTTCCAAATAATAAACCAAAGAGAGATATATAATCCTAGTGGGATAAGCCTTTTTCCTTTAGCCATACATGAATCCAAAGTGAAATCCTTAAAGCTATTTTCATTGGGGTGTGACAGACTTCAAGATTTAGAATTGCCTTTCATCATTATATTAGATAGTGCAAACATTTAGATAGTTCTTAACTATAAACTGTTTATTACATAAGAGAGAAATGCACTTAGAAATACAGCAGGGCACATTTTATCTCAGCATATGATTGTCAGATTCTTTACTGTGGCTGGCTTCAGGGTACAGATAGTGATGTACTGGCTAAACCAGACATATACAAAAAGGAATAATATATGAATCTGTTAATATTTGCTGCTGGCAAGCTTGTGTGTGATTTCCAGTTTCTGGAACAGAGGTCTGGCACATATACATATGGAATGAAAGGGTGGAATATTATGGATATGGAAAACTTACCTTAAGTTTGAAAGGGGAATATAGTATATTTGGATATCCTTCATCTTGTATTTACACAAGAAATTTCCAGATGTAGCCAGACTGCCCTCTTCAAAGCATGAAGCATGTTACATACTTGGGGGAAATTGGAAGATTTGCCTGATGTTTAGCTATAGTAGTGATATTCAGCAAATTTAAGAACATTCATTGTAAACTGTTTCTACTAAACATTGACATTTCACTGGAATATTTTTAATGCTGTAAAGGTATCAATATAAACATTAAATTCTATATATAAAAAAATCATCCAAATAGACAAGTGAATAATCCATAGTAAAGAAAGTTATAAATAAAATCTAGCTGGTGTGAAAAAACGCATAATCCTGAAATGCTGTCATAGACAAGATACCAAAGACGCACACAACGAACTGGTAGAAACCACATCTAAAAAGGCGTATGTACATTAGTAAAGTTCTCTAGTGGATAGACATAAGACATTTCAGGAATTAATTACTGAGAGCCATGGTTTTTGCATGTCAGCATATGCAAAATGCATCCTGTAACTGTGCAAAGATCCAGCAACATCATCTTCCTAACACATGGGTATATATCCCCTCAAAGGACCTTCCAATTAATGGAGAAAATATTTACGGCAAGTCTCAGATCTTACTACTAGTTTTCATTACTCTGTCTTGGCAGCATCAGCTGTAAAATCCATCATGAACAGCAAAATAAAGTTTGAAAAAAAAAATTTCCAAATAAGATCTGGACTTGGGATTCCCATTTAAAAAAAAAAAAAAAAAAAAAAAAAAAAGTACCTCACATAATAATTTTTCATCATCAAAATCCGTGTCCTTAGTTGTACAGTATTTTTTCAAAATGACTTCTGTACTTGTAAAATTTTTAAACTTTTCACCTAAAAACTCTACCTTAAAACTTCCAACAGCACACCACGAAACTAAAGCTTACAGAAACCCTTTCAAAGCAAACAATTACTAAATATAGAAATGTATTTATCTTACATCTATAAATCATGCAATTATTTGGAAAATACTTTTAACATGACTATTTGTAATTAAAATGTACAGAGCTTAGATCTGTTTAATTTCAGTGCATACTGTGACATCTCACTTTTCTTCCCCTTATATTTTGAGGATAGGGTGGCTTAAGGGTGTGTGGAAAAGAGGTTATTGGGATTACCATTTCATCACACCACTTTTGGAGATATTCATGTGGGTAGTACATTATTACAGTGTTGCATTTCAGTATTATTGTGAATTTTAAGTTCTGCAAAATCACTTTGAGCTTTAGCTTAGTAATTTAAACTGATCACAACACATAAATTACTCTAGCAATTTAAAATCAGAGTACAGTTTTAAAACCAGGAAAAAAGGAAATGCTAGCAAAGCAGTAATTCAGCAGTACTGTAGCAAACGCTCACTTTTGAGCTGAAGAGTGGACTTAAACCTATGGCTAAGTCTTCTGTGAAACAAGAAAGTAAAGAAATGGAGGTTAATCTCTTCCTATAAAAATATTTCCATGAGCACTGAATCCATTTGCTTAGTGAGAATTATGCTGAAAATCAGAAAACATTATATCTTTCATGTTCAGATTTGCACTAGATAAAATGATAAACCTATTACAGATGTAAAAGACAAACCTGTTACAGAGGTATTTGTCGAAACTAATTCTTTACTACTTATAGTGCAGCCAGTAGATAGGTAAAAGCTTATAAAAACTACTCAAAGTTTATAACCAAATTTAATATAGCTAGAAAAAAAATACAGACAAGATTTTGGGTGTACAAGCTGTTTTCTCAAAGGCATTTAAAAGACATGACCACTTCTTAGAAACTCCACCTCCCCAACATCCTTACTAATGCTTTTGTATCACAGCTGCAATGATACACCATAAAATATGTGATGTGTGAAACTATGAAACGTGATTCAGCCTGCCATGTTGTTTATGCAGTCCTGTGCTGAATGCACCCAGGAAAAGTTGGGGGGAAAAAAAAAATCACATAACAGGTAGCCTCACCAGGTGGTTTGAAAGATTAAGAAAGGCTAACTAAGAAGTCTAGCTTTTTTTCCCCAAAAAAAGCCCATTTGTAACTAATGAAAAACATCTCAATCCTTTCCTGCTTATTGTGGAAAATGAAGGTAGCTTTTCTGTTCATTCAAGAGATTTCAAGCAATTTTAACTCACAGTACACTTCAAAAATTACTTCAGTCTTTCCCTATCTCTCTGAATGAGATGCTCCAATTCCTGGACGGGAAAACCAGGCACACAAAGGTTTACTGATGGCAAGACACTCTGCATTCTTGATACTAAAGACTGACTCCATGGATCGGTTTGTTCAGAAATACATACTACTATCGGCTTGCAAAAAGCCCTGAATGGGCAAGCACAGACAAGATGAGGAATTTGAACTTATTTGAACTGTAGGTAAACCTAGTGGTTTTACTGCACTCCCCTGTGAATCAAAAATGTTGAAGGTCCTTTCTTATTTTGCTCTTCAACTCTCTGTACTTGCCAGACATTTTTCTCCATGTCTCAGAACATTTAAATTGAGTGTTCTAATGTGCTGTGTTATGATTGACTATTTCACACTGTTGCTTCTACTATTCATTCAAAGTTTGAAGGAAGTTATTTTTTATGTCCTTTGAAGCTGTTATTTTAAGCCAAGTTGACAGTGTTCATAATATTTCAAATACACTGACAGATCACTCTGCTAATGTGCACTGTAAATGCACATGTACATGAACCTTAAAGAAAAAACATGCACTGACAAAATAACATATGTGAGAAAATAACACAGATTTATGACAAAACAAAAAAATCCTCTGAGGCAGGTGATTATAATGGATCATGATCCTGCTGAGGAAGTTTGGAAAAAGGCAAAGCAGAGCCGGAATACATTTGGCTAACTTCAGCATTAGCAAGTTACCAATGTCAGTGTCATGAATTAAGAAAAAAATCTTCCTCCAAAAGTTCCAAAAGTGTTTTTACTCTCACTGCATACAGCTGGGAGATTTGGAATCACACCAAAAAAGAGTGGAAGTAAAAAACTGAATGAAACATTCATGGTGTTCATTACTAGTCAGAACTAAAGGAGTGAACAGATCACTCCCTAGGCACAGCAACATAATTTAAAAAAAAAAGCTGATACTGAGATGGTTCAAAAGTGGTTTAGAAAAAAAAAGCTAACTGATGAAGATAAGTTGCAACAAACAGCTACTTTGACTTCAGCAGGATGGATAAAATATGACACAGAGAAGATCTTGTCTTTCTCTAAATGAAAAATCAAACATTATTTAATTACACCATTCTAGACCAAGTTCTACACTGTGGAGGAGTGCACAACACTAGTGATGTGTCTGGGGTGATGGGGATGCCACTGCACAACGGGTTCATTTTTAATTTCTTTGCCCTTTGATTGACACAATGGTAGGATTCCTCTAGACAGGTGTAACAAGTAACATGTGAAGCAGAGAATAATAAACCTATACCAGCAATCAGAAACTGTGACTACAGTGACAAAGGACAAAGGTGGGGGCTTTTTAGGTAGCTTCTGTCTTGCAAAGTGGTACAGTGATGGCTTCCCACCAACACTGCCCCACTGCCTGCTTTTTTGCTCTTGGAAAGGGCCCAGAGACCCTCTTTCCTACTTGGGTATTCACTTCTGCCCTTGGAACTGCTGCCTCATACTTTAACAGGACACAAGACAATGGGCAGGAACTGATGCACAGGAAGTTCCACCTGGACATGATGAAGAACTTCTTTACTGTGCAGTGACCAAACACTGAACAGATTGCCTGGAGAGGCTGAGGAGTCTCCCTAACTGGAGATATCCAAGAATGATCTGGACACAATCCTGTGCCGTGTGCTCTGGGATGGCCCTGCTTGAGCATGGAGGTTGGACCAGATGACCCACTGTGGGCTCCTCCAGCCTGACCCACTCTGGGATTCTATGCTGCGTTGATGAGCCTTTTTCTCTGGGAAAGCAGAGACTTTACATTTTCACTGAAGCAAACAGAAACAACCCCCTCTAGAAGGCTCTGTGTTTGACAATAGGCTGTAGTTAAGTCAAAAATAAATGCATCTAAAAACTCTCACAGATGACCAGAATAACAGGCACTATGGATATGTATCTAGTGAGAGCCATAATATCTGGATGGAACATCTTCACGGATTTCGTTTGTACTGTTACTGTCAAATGCAGGAGCAGTGGTTTGACCACTCAAGATCAGGGCTGAAATGTCATTTATATTCTTGCATAAAGGAAAAATCAAATTCAGACAGTCACGACATGCCTTTATTGGGTCACCCCTGTCATGACAGTACCGTCAGGTAAGCCACAGACAGTTTTAAACAACTTCCTGAATCTTTCCTTCCTGCTGCGTATGGACCAAGCACACAGCATAAATAATGATGCCAGAATCATTCCAGACTGATCAAGTGTAAGAAAATATGGCAATTATTTTCTGCTTTCAAACACTAGTGACTTTTGTTACTGACTAAATAGAGCCTTGTCAAGAAAAATGCAAATGCTGTCTCAATTTTGACTTGAAAGCTAGTTGTACTGTAGCACAGCAAAATCTGTACACATACAGCTCTACACTTGTTTTAACAGAACCAACTGGTATTTGCTGGATGGGAATTAACAGCTTTCTGTTCAAAAATCACAAGTTAATATTTCTACTATATATTTCTCCAAGAAGCTTAACCCTCACACCTCTATCCTCCACAGCTTTACCCATTTTCCTACGTCACACACAACTTGTACCCCTAGAGCTGCACCAATTTGTAGTAGCTTATCATTTTCTTCTTCATCTTGCAAGCATCTCTGTATCCTGTCAGGCCAGTAAGGGCTTTCATCATTCCACTGCAGGAGCCAGTCTCATCCTCTTCTTTTAAACTATTATGTTGAACACATGTTCCATTTGAAAAATTTTTTCTTCTCCCTTCCCCACCCCCAAATACAAGATGAAGGCTTTGTCTAACTGTTTAATCAAAATGCCTTTTGAAACACTTGATTTTAACTATACACAGGGATCTCCAGAGGACACCAGCAGTTTTAGGTAAGAATACCACTAAAAATCCAATTTACCTGCTCCTTTACCTAAAAACTTTGCACACTTCTTAATGAAACCAACAAAGGCAAAGACAAAAATTCTATAGACATTAAAAATACAAACCCAAGAACACCACCAACTTAATTTCCACTAGAAAATCACTTTAATCTTGCCTTGTTATGCAGGGGTCACCCATTGGAAATTGCACAAGATGCACAGGATATATCTTTAAATTACTCATCATCACCTTAAACTGCACTCAATCAGCATTGCAATATGTCATCTTGCAGACACAGAAAAGTTCAAAAGGAAAAGCACATGAAAAAGCAGACTACCAAGAGCACTATTGTTAAAACTACACCAGAAAGCTTAATATTTCAATACTGTATATGTTAAAATAAACAACATACACAGGTGATGAAAGCCAGTCTCTGAAAAATTTATTATTCTGTTAGAAGAAGTTTACACTTAGGATGAATTCTCAAGCTTCATGCCATTAGGAAGTTTTACTGGGTTTATAGTGGAAATAAAAACAGAAATAAAAATAGATGACAATCCCAAAATACAGGCTGTACTTTGAGTATGATGCACAGGCTTTCTTTTCCTTTTAAATCTATATATTTCCTCCTGCCTCCAGCAATCAAACATTTTAAATCTTTATAAAAAGCTCCCTAGATTGTCTGTTTTCCTTTTTAAAATCAAATATTTTGAAATATGAAGTTGAACAGACTCATGTAACCTGTACTAGTTCAGTTTTACTTCCACACAGCCATCCTACTGGAATTGTACAGCTTTCAGAGATTTATGACATCAGTTTCATGATCCTGCTCTTCTTCCCTCATTTCCTCTGTATTCTCACTTTGGCTTTAAAAAAAATTGACCCTATTTCCATATTCTCCTCCAATGCATGCCATTGGTACTTATCCCACTGAAGTGAAAGGGACTTCCACTTCTTTGCATAAGATGGGCATAAAGAGAGGATATGGATGATTTACTAGAATGATTATTTTTTAAAGCAGTAAAGCTTAGCCTGGTGAATTTGCACTTGACATTGCAAAATTAAACTCTTGGAACTGGACTGTTTGTAAGCTGTACTACACAAAGCATCAGTGAGCACTGAATGCTCTAAGCTTCAAACTATATAGTAGCAAGAATTGTACTTGTCAGTTCAAGTCATAACACACTGGAAATTGATTGCTTGGTTCAATATGAACAGAAGTATTTCCTAATTTTCAAAAATTTGAAATAGTTTCCATTCTGATTCTTGCATATTCACAATGCATTTACATAAATAGTACAAATTTGCCTCAGTGTTAATTATTACACATTAGACAATATGACAACATTTGCCATTTCATGAGCAGCATTGGCCTTACCATTACCCACTTAGAAGCTATTCTTCTCTAGCTATTGTATGGATTAATGACCGATTTCAGTATCAAGTTTTAAGAGTTACTCCTTAATATATACAATATCTCAAATAAATTATGTAACAACCAACAAGAATTACAGCTTTCTCACAAACATTGCATCTTAAATGAGTAATAATCTAGATACAGATCTGTGGTAATTTCTTTTTTTTTTTTTAAGCTGACTGCAAAGAGTTTTCCCAGCATTTTGAACTTAGTGGCAGCACACTGAATGATTAGTTATGGAAAGGCAGAAGAAATATTAAGTTATACCTATGAGTTACGTGGTTTTCTGGATGGGGAGGGGAGGGGAGGGAAGGGAATGGGAGGGAGTAATAAAAGTACCAAAACTGATTTTATCTGCTTCAACATTCACACTCGAAATATTAGAAGTACATATTGTTATCAAATACTGGACTTACACTCATATTCCTATCCCAGATCTGGATAGAACCATCTTGACAGCCAGCTGCAATAAGTTTCCCATCTCTGCTGTATGTGCAAGTTGTAGGAATCACCCGTTTACCTTGAACTGATCGTGGCTTAAATACACTTTTGTGCTTTTTTTCATTGTTAACATCCCAAGTCCTCACAGTTCTGAAAAAAAAGTTTATATAAACAGCTGTTTAAGATAACATTAATACATATAAAATAATTCTTCTTGTGGTAAAACCAAACCCCTTTTCCAGCACAGATGGCATACAATACTGTTCAAATTCAGTTGTAATGGTTTAAGATATGAGAACAACTTTCCAAGTAAGAAACATCATGTACACTAAAATGCATCTCAAGTCTAAAAAAAAAATTAAAACAAACAAACAAAACCCAAACCAAACCAGTTTTTCCCAAACCTCTCATGTAAATACATAAATTACTTAGAATTGGAAAGGTAACGAAAGATTATTACACAGGTACCATATAATCTCCACTGCCACTGGAAATCAAGAAGATGAAAGTATTCAGTCCTCTACAAAGAATGAATACTTCAGAAAACAGGCATGAATGCTTATGCAAACTCGTAACTTAAACAGATTTCTTAATGATTCTGACATAATTACACCTGAATATTCTGCTTTTAACTGGCTGGTTATTCTTCAGACTTTATTTTTAAAAGACATTTTAAACATTAATTGTAATATTATTGTAGTTCTCTTCCACTAATCCTGAAGGTCTTAGAGTTCTACTATAAAAATGTTCTTCAAATACTTTAGAAAGACTCATTTATGTAATATTGTTTTCTTCAAGTTGAGTTTTTCCCACATTATTAGCAAAAACAAATACATCCTTTCTTCTTTTAATGGAAAAAAGGAGTATCTGCCTGGATCTTCAGTGTTCCTTAGATACGGAAAAACATCCAAATGAGAGAGAACTAAAACACTAGATACAGGTGGACCCTTTAAACTGTCTTAGATACAAATGTTTTCTGTCCATTTAATATGTTGAGGTCTTTCCAGATAAAAATTCAAAACTCTTCTGGCATCTAATGCAGAGAAGAGTTTCAGAATTTGGCAAAGGAAGGAAGATCATTTATTTAGAAAGAAAAAATCTCAAGGTTCTCAAGACAACCCCATTTGTTTAGACTATACAAACATTGCCTATGATCCAACAGCACATAATTCACTGGTGTCTAGAAAAGCAAATACAGCTTTAACAGAGGCTGCCATTTCTCCAGAATGAGACAAGATGCCATGGCATAACATTAGGAACTTCCATCAGAGCTACAAGACCACACAGGCCAAAGAACTGACATAAAAATAATTCTAGAATAAAATAGACTAGAAAATTAGCCGGAATTACCTGAAGAGAGGTTACATTTAATTGCACATTTAATGACAGTAATGAGAAATCAGTAACTGTAAGTTAGAATGAATAAATAGAATTAATCTCCAGTTGTCCATAATAAAGTCAAGGTTAGTTTCATTTTTAAAAGTCTTCAAGTCTCCTATGTGTAAGGCACCACTTCATGGCTCTATGTGGAGCTCTAGCATAAGACATTCAAGCATTCTGATGACTGTTTGGGTTTGAGGTTTTGGTGGGTTTGTTGTTTGGTGGTTTTAATTATTATTTTTATTTTAAATGAAGCACTATATTACAATGATAATTAGGTTGATTAGAGGATCTTCAGAAATTGCTTTCATCCTCAACCGTCATATGATTCCGAGACTCCCTTTTTCGCCTCCTTGTGTTGTCAATAATCATCTCAGTCTATTGCCTTTCATTCATACTTTCTCCCACCATGATACTTGCTCAAAACTTGTATCTTTTGCCATTTCCCTTCCCTCATAATACTCAATCCCTCCAAAATCTCATTTGAATATCCTGTACCTTCAGCTTCTCTTCTTCCTTCAGTGATGACCATCTCCTACTGAAAAGCTCTGTCCTCTCTTACAGTCCAAGTTCCAAAGGACTGCCTTGGCACACCCCTTCTCAGGTGGTGCATCTGGTAACACAGTTATGTGCAGGGAACTTCGGAGCCTGCCTTCCCCTTTCACTCCAGATGTCTCACAAGCATCTCAGATGTAATTCCAGAAACAACCTCTTGAGAATCCTTTACCATCCTAATTCTTTATTTCTGCTGGCATGGAATGACTTTTTAAAAGTCTTCAGTTTCCTCTTTTTAGGGCTCAATGTCCTGTCAAAACCTCAAAAACTGGCTATACTAAGAGCATGTTCAAACCTTTTTATCATTTACCTATCTACTGTAAAGGAAGAACAAGCACTTTGTAGCGGGTTGAGTTCGAAACTGGGCAGAAACACCAATTAAATGTAGTGGTTTTGATTCAAAATATCCATTATTTACTTATTTTTCTTCTGTGAGATAAGAATTAGGAGAAAAGCAAAGCAGGCACAAACCTTAAACAGTTGCAGTACAATGAAAGAGCTTTATTACTAACAGAATTAAAAGTAAAGAGAAAACAACGAAACAAAATTAAAGTAAATTCCCCTTTCCCCCCCCCCCCCCCTTTCAGCACTTCTCTCCTTTTATCCAGCTCACACAAGGGATAACAGAACATGGGATGTTAGTCAGTGTTGCAGTTCTTGAAAAGTCTTTCTCTTATGCTTAAGGAAGAAAAGGTTTTCCTTCAGTTGCACGTGGTTCCCAAACTGCCACCAACAGCACACCCGCCCGGAAACAAACAGTCTGCTGTGTGTAGAACATCTCTCTCATGAAGAATTTCACAGTTCTTTCATACTACAAAACATGGGCCATCACATGGGGTTATTCATCTTTTTAAGGATAAGTTATTTTGGCCTGCACACAGAGGCTTTTCTTCGCCACAAGTCTCTAACAGCCTCTCACTACTTCTATATAGCCTGGCATAGGCATTCTTCACAATCTTCACAGGCACACGAGGATACTCCATCCCCCCATGTTCTTTCATTGGATTAAAGAGACAAACAGTTTGTGGTATTACGGTTTCTTACCACGGCATGCAAGAAGGTTTCTTTTAAGCTGCGCGCCAGAATTGCGGCACCGCCCTCTTCTCTCCCGTCGCCATTTCCAGCTCCGTCCCACGTGACTCACTTCTCTTTCTCTCTGACTCTGAAACCGCCATGTTGAAGGGTGTTCTTGTTCGGGCTTGACGGTGGGGAAAGCCTCGCTCCCTCTGTGCTGCTGGCTGCACGGTGTCCTCTTCAGTTCAGCACGAAGTGTGCTGGCTGCAGACAGGAGGCTCTGCCGGCTCCCGCTGGCTCCGCCGGCTCCGCATGGAGAGGAGAGGGACCCGCCTGTCCCCAGAAGCCGCGCTGGATGGGTTTAGCTGTGGCAGTCCATGGCTGGTTTGAGCTGCCTGCGGCTCTGGGACAGTCCCCCCCAGCGACCCAGGGTCCGTGCCGCAGTGATGGGAAAGGGGGAAAGGGGCAGTGGCCCCGGCCCGGCCCAGCGGGGCCGGGAGGCTCGGAGCCCCCCCACCTTCCAGCAGGCGAGCTCCGACCAAAAGGGGAAGTCCCGCCTTTCTGTGCGGTTTAAATATGTAAATTGTGAGAAGCGTAATTGGTCTTAAAGACTGTCCATCAACTCAGGGTCAACCCAACACACACTTGTATACTTTTATTCCTTATAACACACATTAAAAGTAGTATGAGCCCTAAATCAGCTGTAATATCAGCAGGTCAGCTGAAAAATCAAAGTTCTCTGAACTGCTGCTTCCGCTGCAGACAGTTGGCCATATTCCCACACATATGAGTTACATGCCCTGTCAAAAATGCCCACATAGCCTACAGTATATATTTAACATTCCCTCAGTGTTTTCTTAATGTCCCCACACTGAGCATGTGTTTGCTGTTGCCTTGCTGCTACTACATCTAATGAAAAAAAAAACTTCTACTAAAGTAAATACTTTGTATGAAATCTATGTATTAGCTACAAATTTGTCAATCATTCCCAGAGACCCCTTAACTCTTGAGCTAAGACTGAGCTCTTTAATGTCTTCTTTCACATAAGATCTTATAAGTATTTTTTCCTTTATGGAAATATTTCCTATTCTTATTTTAAAATGGACATCATATTGCAAACACATACCATGTGCAAAATTTCAGCTTAGCATGGTTCCTGACTGAATCACCACAAACTAAAACATTAGGAGTCATTTGTAAACGATGTATGTTTTACATTTTCCTTCAGAGCAGTGATAGACTAGAAGCAGGGATCACTGAAGGACCTCGGGGAGATACCTTCACTGGAATGAGACGAGGTTTAGGCTGGACATTCGGGAGAACTTCTTCACAGGAAGAGTGATTAGACACTGAAATGGGCTGCCCAGGGAGGTGGTGGAGTCACCGTCCCTGGAGGTGTTTAATGAGACTTGACACAGCACTGAGTGCCATGGTCTGGTTGACCATGGCGGTGTTGGGTCAGAGGCTGGAATCAATCCCAGCGGCCTTTTCCAACCTAATTGATTCTGTGGCTGGACATGCCCCAGCCATGGCACTCACAGCCCAGAGAGCCAAACGTGTCCTGGGCTGCATCCAGAGCCCCGTGGGCAGCAGGGGAGGGAGGGGATTCTGCCCCTCTGCTCTGCCCTGGTGAGACCCACCTGGAGCACTGCATCCAGCTCTGGGGTCCCAGCACAGGAAGGACAGGGACCTGCTGGAGCCAGTCCAGAGGAGACATTTAAGCTGATCAGAAGGCTGCAGCACATCCCTATGAGGGAGGACAGGCTGAGAGAGTTGGGTTTGCTCAGACAGGAAAAGAGGAAGCTCTGGGGAGAACAAAAGTAACTTCAAGTACTAAAAAGGGGCTTGTAAAAAAAGATGGAAAGTGATTTTTATACGAGACGACAGTGATAGGAAAAGGGGGAACAGTTTTAACTAAAGGAGGAGAGATTTAGGATCAATATTAAAATAAATCCTTTACTGTGATGATGTGAGGCTCTGGTACAGGTTGCTCAGAGAAGTTGTGGCTGTCACCTCCCTGGAAATGTTCAAGATCTGGTTGGATAAGGATCTGAGCAACCTGGTCTAGTGGGTGGCATCTCTGACCTTGGTGGGAGGAGGCACGAGATTGGAATTAGGTGACCGCTGAAGTCTCTTCCAACCCCAAAGGTTCTGTGATGCTGTAACTAATATTTAAGTCCTCCCATTCTAGCCAGAAAGAAAGGAGATAAAAAAAAAAAAAAAAGAAGCATAGAAACCCAAATAATTTACCTTCAGGTAATATTGTCTTTAAATTGGCAATATAGCAAAAATACTCTAAGAGTGCTTCCATATATTCTCTCCACTTTTGCTACTGACCCTCAATCAGCATACCATAAAACAGTCAACTCAGGGAACATTATGTAATTATCACTCCGGGGTTTTTTTTCTGGAATATTTTTTACCATCTAATGATTTCCTGTTCCTCAGACATAATGAAAAAATAAATGCGATTGCATTACGGAAGTTGTATTTTCACTTCCTAAGTTCTCTGAGTTCAGTCCGCTGTTTGTGTTGAAATGAGTAAAAAAATTTATCCCTGCATCCATCAGATAATTTCCAGGACATTCATTTTGTTCAAAAAAACTCTCTTACTAAGAGCATATCCTCCAACTTTAAAAAGTGGGAGATGAAACAATAACACTGTTTTATGCTCCATGTTGCACCATTTAGTAGGAGTATAATAGTAATATTTATCTGTTGATAGGCAGACTAAGGTATTTTTGAACTCCAGTAAAAACAAAAGAAAAATGTTTCCTGAATGGGTCTTTTTTTCCACCTGAAAACAAATTATGTTATATGAAAGTTTGTTCTGTAGTAAAAAGTATATGTAGGGATTTTTTTTAAACTATATCTCTAACATACACTGTTGTTTGTTCATTACAACAAGTTTTAATACATTGAATGATATGCACAGTCACATCAACATTTTTGATTTCTCTTTCATAAACTCTTTTTCAATTAAAATATCCATGAAAAAGGCTTCACATACACGTTTAAATTTAACTTTTTAAATTATGGATTCCACATCTGCAAAACAGATTTTGCAAAACTGATTTTGTAAAGTTCTTATATTTGCCAAGAGCAATTCAAAGCAACTTAGAAAAGGAGGAGAATGTTCTTTTGGAAAGGTAATGTGGATATTTTCGTGACCACTGAGAAGTTAAGTGACATATAATAAACAACTAATTTAATTACTGGGGTTCAAGGGGAGGTTTTGGCAGGTTTTTTCCCCAAAAATGTTTTTTTCTCTTGTCCTTATGATGTTATTACTAATTTAAAATTTCTAATAAAATTAATTATTGGCAAAATGCTGCTGCATTACACAAACTATTATTATCATTATGTAGCTGCATTTCCCAGACTGCAAGGACAGAAAATTTCTCTGTCATGAGTCAGCTAGACACTGCCCTAATACAATCTGTTGAAATTCAAGAAGTGAACCAATTCAAACTTCAAAAGCCTGACCTGCCAAATTCCACTAAGCTTTTTTGTCTGTCCCACCACCTCTGTTTCTACTGGACTAGTAAACTCTATTGCACAATGCTGAATGTTATTGGCATTTAATATGTTAAGTCTACTTAGAATAATTAAGGCTACTCTTTATCAATTGAAATACAAAAGAAGCAAAGAGTACATTATTGTTAAAAGTACAGATCAGGCTTAATGCTGAATCTAGTAATCACATTATAGTGCTCACCTTTGCAATGTATTATAGTGCCTTCCTGTGTAATACAAGGTTGCAAAGCTGTAACATACTTCAAAATCATCACGCAAATGTGGAAATGGAATTGATCATCCCAGTACAAGACACCAAGACATCAGCGATAGAAGACACTTTTTCGAAGTGTTAGATTAAGACTCTTTATAAACAAAAAAGCAACTAATCTTACAGTAAGGGTTTTTTTAAATCTCTTTTATCACATAAAACAACCATATATACATGGGAATGAAATTAAGGTACTTATTAATACGACGAAAAATTGCCTAAAGCAGAATATGTAAAGAGATTAGTTAAGAAATAGCTGCAAAGTTCTGTTAAGATGCACTTCATGCATATGGTGCAGCATTATGTCAGCAAGAAAACTTTCATTATTATGTTCTTTTTGCCCCCTTTCAGCAGAAGTAAGTTACTTCCTTTCGTTGAGCACACAGGACCCAATGAAGGTTGAGTCACCTGCCAGACAATGAAAAAAAATTGTACACAAAAACAGATGGAGAAATCCAGAGAAACTTTCCATACTTGCTTGGCAGAAAAACTTCTAAATAAGCTACCTACTTCCAGCATTTGAACAGAATTAAAACAATTTGAACTAGAATACAAGAAAAGTCACATCTAACATATGTAAAATCGTAACTACAGAAGGAACTGCCAAAAATATGGACAGAACTTAGGAATTTATAACAATTCTACTTTTCTGTTACTTAAATAAACCCTAGATGTAAAAAACAAAGAGAAACATTTAATAGAGTAAAAAAAAAAAGGTATGTGGTATACAGCAAATGAGCTAAGCAACTATGAAACCGTATCTTTCCATATTTTCAAATTAAACTGGTAGCCTTTTTTTGACAGGAGAAATTACCATCATTTGTATGTACAAAATACAAAAGTATGAAGTACATAATTTGTATGCAAAAGTGCAGCTGAATCTTAATTACTGGGGGGGAGCAGATTAAAACCTAATAACAATGAATGGGAACTGCTCCCATTCTCCAGCGTGAATGAACTAAAAAGCAACCAACTCAAAATTAAAGTGACACATAAGCATTTGAGAGAGCATGGAGAGTAGGTGTTCTGAATTACTAAGCAAAAATCCTGCTGCTGGCCAATATATGCAACGTTTGAGGAAAACTAACTTAGAAAAGAAGACAGAGAAGAACTGGAAGAATATCGGTTTGGCTAAGAAACCAGAACTAATGCAGGTAAAGGAGAAGAACAGAGACAGAAAGAGACAGATTGAGTAAGATAAAAGCAAGGAACAGAATGTAAGTTATCACGTCATGCCAGATTTGGCACGACTGCCCTCAAGTCAGCTGTGCAGCATGTTCATGGGAGGAAAACAGCAGCAGCAAATCCTAATGAGTTACGACATACAATCACCTCTGACTGAGGAGCTGGCCAAAAGATGCATTCAGACACAAAGGGTTACCCACCAATACATCTGTATGACCCTTCAGAGATTTTACTCTAAAGACACAGTAGAACACCTATCAACAGAACCTTTTACTTACGGCATAAAGAGTCTGTTTTTAATGAAATCAAAGCTCACAAGCTTTCTGGACTGAGTAATTTTTGCTTTTTCCCAGATTAAATCACTGGGTCAGGCTAGCAATACAAAAAGGCACTCTTCAAGAAGGTAAGAAACTTAAGAGCAGGAACAAATTTCCTAGAAACAAGCAAGCAAATAACATAAGTCTTATACATTTTTTAATCATCAGATCCTGTACATAAAATATTTGCATATGTATTGCATATCTATTTCAGCTGTTCCCTTCTATATAGCTCTCCAAAGTGATAGAAAATACATCCTTTGGAATTTTGTACAGATTTTTTTTTTTAAGTACTTCTTTCAAAACCTGAAGATTCCCCCAAAGTATCTACAGATCAGTTCATCAAAATGACCAACTCCAAAATTCAGTCATCCTCAAGGGTTATAGCAGACATATTTTGCATATCATATTGGCAGAGAAGGAATGACAAAACACTACATAGTAAAAATCAAATTCTACGTTTTAAATGTTTACATTTCTCAATTATCAACAACAGCTGTTAAGTCAAAGCCCAAAAAAGAGCACAAGCACACAAACTGAAATATTTCAGAATGGGTCATAAAAGAAATTCCAATATTCTGCTCTATACTGTCTTCCCAACTTCACTGTGAATTTTCCACTGAATTCCCACTGAATTCACAAAGCAAAATTCAGAAAAATACTTTGCTGCACCCAGTCTTCAAAGATTCTGAATGCTTTAATTCAAAACAGTAAGTTTCATCTGGGACCTAAAAGTTTCACAAGACTTTTATTTTTTTCTTTCTAAAAACTCTAAGATAACAACTTGCTCTGAATGTAATTGCTACCTTGGAAGACAATATAATGTATTAATATACAAAACATATGCAGAAAGGTCAAGATCAAAAGAAAAGTAAATGACAGAAATTTTTCAATAAAAAAACCAAAAGAACAACAATACTACATGTCTATTCCATTAACAGGTTACTAGTAAGTTCCAATGCAGTTACTAATGCTCAGCAGAATTTTCCTCATATCAAAACAAATACTCTGAACACAAATAAAAAGTTTTGTGGGAGAAACTTTACAACCTCAGAATATAAAAAGAGCTATTATGGGAAAAAACACACAAGTAGAAAAAAAGGCTGAGAAGGAATACAGAAGTGAAAAGTAGACCAATTGTGTAAACCTAAAAAAAATAACTAAGGTAACCAGTGGACAGAAAGCAGCAGTTGAGGACACACAGGCATGCAATACCAGTAAGAATCCTCACTTCTAAGGAAGGAGGATTAACATTCAACATACATGATACATTCAGTACTGCTTAGATTACAGAAAAATAGAAGAAATCTAAAAACATTGATTACATTTTGAAGACAGGGTAATTGTTGGGGGATGAGGTGGGAGTGGGACAAACATCCCCCCTCTGTCTCACCAAATCAATCCAACAGCTTCAAGAACCAATATACAAGAATAAAATACATAAAAGGGAATTTATGTTATTGAGAGGACATATTACTGAGAAGGAGACTGCACTTAAATACATTCAAATTCTGTAGAAGACAAATTGGAGTTAAATCACTGAGGCATTAAAAAACAAACAATGAAAACCCCAAAAAGACCACCAAACAAAAAAACCCACACAATGTAAAAACCAACACACAAACATGCTCCAGAGGACTGTTTAAATTCCCAAAAGAGTGATACAGAAAAAGGTCTCTTCAGCCTAAGAAAATGGTCTCCAAATTAAAGGCATATATGGTACTGAAAACAAATGCTGCAGGGCTGATAGATTAATAAAAAATAATTCACTTAGGTGTTCAAGTCTATGTTGTTGTGATGGGTTCTTCCTTGAATAATTTTTTCTCAAGTCTAACCCATGAATTCAGTCTGTTTGCCTCCCTTCCAAAGGCCAATGTACAGGCAAAAGCTGAACACGTCATCGTGCCTGACTTCCTATAAGCCTTTCTTCCTTAGTATTTCCTTAAATATTAAACTGTTTTCCTTTTATATTTCCCTGAACCACTGACTATATTTGATTGCATTAGTGATAAATATTTGGGCAGCTAAACTGCACCAAGAAAAAAAAGTCTTGCTGGTTTTGAATTACTTTCTCGCTGGGACTGACAGCTAATTTGCTTTGTTTCTTGTTGATGATGTCGTCACACTAAATTCTGACTGAAGAAGAAGGTTGTTTATCTTTACATCAACCATTAAGACAGCAATCATGTATGTCTGCACCAAAGTGTATGATATTTTCAGTTCAAATCAGCAAGGTACCTAAAAGCAAGTCTTCAGAAGACTGTGCACAGAGTAGGTTAGAGAACTATCCCCTTAAGATATTTTCTTCAAATGAGTAACAGATCTGGTGATTTTAATGAAGTATATTGAGCACTGTAGGGAGTCAATATGCTTTTGAATTAATAATAATTCAAAGTCTATGTTAATGCTGTGCTATTTAAAAAACCTGAGCACCGGTATTTTCCTGAGACTGTGTAGCACTTTACACACAAGAAGTCCTTCATTTGATATTCCAGCAACATCTAACTTCAATATTATTATTTCTATACAGAACATTAGATAAATCACAGGTATTATGTGATTCTGTTCTGAAAGTTGTGACAGTAAAAGTAGATACAATTTTGTGTCATTTTCCAAATGGGGCAAGCAGGCAATGAACTGAGATCTCATCTCCCACTTAGAAAAGATAAAGTGGGATGTAATCAATCTCCCTAGGGGGTATATCTGATTAAGATCAAAGGGGAAGACTTCTGGCAAAGAACATCTTAACAGTTCAAGTTACTGTCACCTGCAAGAATTGAAATTACTCAAGAGCAGTCTTGCATGATACTGCAACAGGAGGGGGGTTAATCACTAGGAAAACAGGATGCTTTCTAAAGACCTGATTAGTCATGGCTATAAAATAGCTTAGGCTCACTTGGTTCTCAAGTTTTTTTCACCCAATTAAATAACCTAATTTGGAACTAACACTCAGCTGAACTCTTCATTACACCATTGAAAAATCAACTGAAATTAAAACAGTCAAGCAAACAAAATCTCTCTGAAGCAACACCTCAGCTGACCCTACATGCATGACAATTAGTTTTAACTGGTTTTGCTGTCATCTTAGATCTCACTCACTTTTCTGCAGGTCCATTAGCAATGAGCTCCAATCTAATGAAGGTAAGTACCTGAAGGGAGCAAACTGTAAGTCTTAACTGTATTTTGATTTCTGAAGTTACAGAATCTGTTCTAAAAACGCAGTTTGACTCAGCTGCATAGATTAACTATGCACTTAGGGCTACAGAAAATTCTAAAAGTGAGTTTTACTTTGTATTCATGTATGGAGTACCAATCTTCATACATCGTAATGTAATCACATAAAAACTTATCACCTACTTATAAAGACCAAGACAAACTGCTCACATAAGGTAAATGCAAATTTAGGTACTTATATTTTCTGAAATATCCATCAAAGTCTAAGACACTTCTCTCATCCTCACAGGAATTCAGAAAGGAAAACAGCATCTCTTCAAGAAAAGAAATTACTGTTCTTAGCCTCAGAACTCTAGAGAGTCATGATACAGTCCCACATCTGGATAATCACAGAGAATATCCTTTTTTCATATACTCATCATCATGGTCTGCTCATATCATAATACTGCCACTACTGAAGAAGCCCCTGTATTCTTTTCTTACTTCTGTGTAAAGATAAAAGTCTAAAGCAATAGATTAGTAGACAAAATAGTATTAAATTTTATGATTCTTGTGGATAAACACTAAGGGACTTACGCTCCCTTATTAATTATATTCTCCACATGGGGGAAAATGGTGGGAATTTTGCTGACTTTAAAATGCGTAGATTTAAAAATACTAAAGGCAGGACATAAACAACTAATTGCCTTTTAACAAAAAAAACCCACCAGCTAAGTGACTTGTTTCATAGCTTAATTTGCTAAAATAATCAAATAATCAATAATAAAATAAAATATCAAGTAACTCTAGAGTTTGAACACGCTACTTGTAGTGCTCTAGTCTTCTGTTTACTTGAAGCCCTGAAATTTCTGACTGTTCAGAAATTCACCTTTTATTTCACAGCACAACCTGCTGCTACCTGAGCAACCTGATCTGAGTTGGCTTTGCACTAAGTAGGGAATCGGAACAGATGACCTCCCTATGTCGCCTTCAACCTAAATTATTCTGTGACTCCAGACAACTCAAAAGGGTATTCTACCATGCATTTAGAGCATATGAATATTCCTGGCAGAAACCCACACTTCTTATATCTAAAATTCTATGAACCAAGAAAAATCTGCTCAAAAACTAGTAAGAACAGAACTAAGTCCAAAATCACAACAAAGACATACAAATGCCACCAACACATCCAACTTTAAGAGCTACTGGGAGACAGATACTGGGAAAACTCCAGAAGCTCCAGCTCCAACTTATCTCCATTGTCCCAAATGCTGTAAAGACATGTCTTATGTCACCACTTCCTACTGAATGAATGAGCAGTTTAAAGTACCCACTGACATACCACAGCAATCAAATTTTAACTTGTAACCGAAAGAATTCCTACACAGCTCAATCAAGTAGCAGGAGAATTCTCAAATTTTTTTGTTTTTCCCAAGCCAGAATTCATGGACGCTTCCTCAATAATTCGGCTATTCTTAAGTGAGTACCAATGCCCAGCTCCACCTTTTCTTTTTACCTGGGGCATCAGCAAAATTCTTAATTCTTATTTTCTCAGAATCACAGACCAGAATCACAGAGTATCTCGGGTTGGAAGGGACCCACCAGGATCATTGCTCCTTGCAGATCTATATAAAACTAAACCACCTGATTAAGAGCCTCATTCAGATGCTTCCTGGACACTGCCAGGCTTGATGCTGGGACCACCTCCCTGGCAAATCTCTTCCAGGGACCAACTACCTTCTCAGTGAAGAACCTTTTCCTAATGTCCAGGCTGAACTGCCACTGATGATGCTTCATTCAATTTCCTCAAGTCCTGCCACTGGTGACCAGAGAGACAAGATCAGCTCCTCCCCTCTGCTGCCCCCCAAGAGGAAGGTGAACACTCCGCTTCCCCAGGCTGAACAAGCTCAGCAATTTCAGCAGCTCCTCTTAAGTCTTGCCCTCAAGACCTTTCTCCATTTTGGCCCCACTTCTCCTAATACACTCTTAACAATTCAATGCCATGTCCTTATCCTGTGGCACCCAAAACTGTCTCCAAGACTCAAGGCAAGACCCCACCAGTGTAGAGCAGTAATTTAGCATACTTTGGTCCCATATTTTCTCTACATTGTAGGAAGTTTCCCTTTTGATTTAAATTTTTAAATCTTAAGATGATTTACCTGAAGGTGTGTGTATCCTTTAAAAATGAAGTTATGCAGTAAAAATGTCAGTTGAAAAAGCCCTCAAATGTAAGCTCTTACCATTGACTGCATATCTTATTGTAGCAGCTAACATTTCAATAAAGAAAAACTTCAGAAAAAATATTAATGTAAACGCACATAGTTTATAAAGACAAAAATAGCTTTACTAACCCTTTTGTAAACATACAGCTTTCAGCAAGGGCCAGTACAGTCATTATTCAAACTCTTCTTAACCAGGCCTGCTCATTTGCTGTACTCTCTTAATCAGCTCTGTACTGCGTATGTACCTAAAAATAGATAAGCTAGTCTAGGAGAAGCCATCCTCATGGATCTGTAATGGACTTCACACCTTTACGCGTCAAGACAAAAAGCAAACTACTCTGCCAGTGCAGTGCAAATTACTACACACATGTGAGATAACCACACTTTTTGATGAATGCAGTCTTGTATTACAAACGAGTTTCCAGAGACAATTTTTCCAAATACTTAAAATTATGACTTATCAGAAGATTTTAACAAGAGTGACAGAACTTTAACCCTACAAAACCAGAATGATCCCTCTTGCTGCAAAATACCATGGTTCTGCACCAAAGGATGAGAATTCTACTGTTCCAGAGACAGGAGAAAGAAAAAACTCATCAGAACTTAACATAACTGATATACATAATTCCTAAGCCTCACTGTTGCAAAGAACTGAATTGCTATGGCTGACATAAAAAATAAAACATCAGCATTGTGAGGATAAATAAAGTGGATATAAAAATCTCCGTAAGTAATTTGATCTTCATAAATGCCAATTCTGCTTTATTTTTACCTCATGCAACTCTTGAGAACAAGTTTTTAGATAATCTGCGTGGCATTTCAATACAAGTATTTAAACATTATATAAACATTATATAAAATGCTGGTTAAACCAGGTTTGCGTGGAAGCAAAAAATACTATATTTACATAGGCAAACACTGAGATGAAGACTTAAAACCTCTAACTGACAGAATACTTAAAAATCACTTTAATAAAATCACTTTATTTTGGGACCAGGTACCAGACTATTAGTTCCTTACTCTTGGCGTTCACCTGTGTGCATGCACACAAACATCAGGCTTCCCTGAAGCCATAACATTTTGTTACTTCATGCACCTCTAACTTTCCCCTGGTCTGAATTTTATGAATGTTGCACTCGTCACATACATTTGATATTTAGTTCTAAGTAGTATTATCTGCAACAGTCTGAAAGTGCCTTATTTAAGTTAATTTCCAATTCACAAATAGTCGATTACAAGAAATAAAGCTCGTTAGGCTCATATACCTTAAAGTCTTATACCTGAAAGTCTTTACGGAACTAAAAGTACATGGAGTACGTTTAAGTTATATTCCATATAACGATATACATTTCCCAAAAAAGTGGGTGAATCTTCCACATCTCTAACGCTTTTGGAAACTTTGCAGTATTTGCTACTTTTCCAACACCTTACACTCTTGAAACTGGTAGACTTCACGAATACTTCAGCTTTCACTTGAAAGTACCATGAACTTGCAATACTAGGCAAGTTCCAGCTAGAGGCTCAGAAACAAGAAAGCAAATAACCAACTTATTAAATATTTTATTTTATTTATTTGTATTTTGAACAAATGGATGTTATCATATATCTACTTGAAGATCTACTTAGGATTGTCTAAGAAGTGACCATCTGTTTGTTTCATTGCTAAATCATTCATCTGAATGTAACCTGATGAAGAGGCTCCTTAAACCAAGCCACTGTCTTTCTAACAAAGCAGATGAGGAATGTTGACAATATTCATTCCATCAATCCTGTCATTATGGTGCTAACCTTCAGAAGAAGGTTAAAAAAAAAAAGGAGCTTGCATGTGGAACAGTTAATTTAAAACTACATTGACTTTTCCCCAAAATATCCAATCTGTGAAACTGAACTGTAATGCTACAGTTTTTCATGTCCAGTGCTCATGCGTTTATTAATGCCATCTAGAGCCTCTAAACATGGGTATTTGGTTCAAACCCAAGCCATTCTAGAGTCACTGTGAGACACGTTACTCAATTGCCAATCTTCATGTAAATAAATGTGAGCTATGTACAATATAAGAGACATCCTTCATTTACTTGAAAAAGTTTTCAGAGCAGACAAGCCATGGCCATGGACTCTGGTCCTCTGAGGTAGTCTCACTGCGTGAAAGAACTGGAAACATATATTCCATTTAAATGGTAATTTTGATTTAGTGGTCCAAGAAGACATCTACATAATGGACTCTTACAAAGGCACAACACTCACTCAGTGTTCTTGAAAGACTAACAAAAAGATTCCAAAGGAAAAGCAGTTCATGCTGCAAGTAAACAGATGCTGGAATGATACATCAACTAATAGATAAGTAAATTTCAAAATTATTCAGAAAAAATCCAGAATTATTACAGTTTGGATGAAATAAAATAATTTTTTTTTAAAGACACCAGGACAAGAGATCTAAAGCTAAATTTTATCTCAAAACAGATCTGCTTTAAGTTAAATTATTTGCTAGGTTTTGTAATAAACATACTGATAGAATAATTAATTTTTAAAGTCTAAGTGTGTGCCACCAAAAAAGAGAAGACACCTTTTTCTCATCTAAAACTTCAGTACCTGTTATTCTGCTATCCTTTTAATTCACTGTGAATCACACAACAGAAGAAAGCTACAAATGAACGTAAGTAAATTATTTATTTTGAAGGGAGGAATGTATATGGTCTAGTAAGTTTATGATGACAAAAGAAGATCTGCATCTTATCTCACCAAAAGTTCAACCTTAGGAGACTGAAATGTTTGCCAGCATGTTCTAAATCATACAGACACCAGTGAATGTGGATCTTAATTGTGTAGAGATTAGCTGACCAGAAGTTTCCACTACTATTAATGAGCTAAACTAACGAATATCAATCAGATGTTTTCTGTCCTAGCAAACTGAAAATTCACAAATCACATGTCTGGAAACATTTCAAGGAGAAGAAACATTTCCAAAACCAAACTAATCCCTCTCAAGAGAAATGTATTTAATATAAAGCTTTATTAGCAAACATTTGAATTACTATATTAGCTTTAAAAATTAACATTATTGCCACAAAGCAACTGCAAAATTACCTACAGGGCAATGATTCAGCGACAGAAAGGGGGGGGGAAATGAGCTAAAAAGTCAATGAGGAATTGGTTGATAAAAGTGTGAAAGCAGACTGATTTTGAAATAAAAACACACAACTAAAAAAGGAATGAAGTCTTGCAATTAATGTGGTATTGTAAGAACTATTGGATCCATACCCTACCTGCAGCTCCACACGGACAGTTCTGCCATCCTCATAAGGACTATGTGTGGACTTCTTCCTATCCTCAAAAACTGAGTAACTTTAACAGACACTCACAGCTCAATACCAAGCCTTTATCTATAAAAAGCTAAGTCACATGTACAGTTTGATCACAGTTTTAATCACTAAGAATCACCTGCCTATTCCAATCTCAGATTTATTAAACAGTGCTTTTTGTGTTCACTGGCTTGTCTTGATGATTGAAATAGAAATTTCATCCACAATTTCTGTGTGAAAGGTACAATCGGTAAAGAATTTACTGCATTTCTTCCTTAATAATCAGTTATATAGTCATATAATATATCTGTTTACAAAGAAATACTTTCTTTCTCTTATACAAACTTCGCTAACTTTCAATCACTGGCTCGAGTTATGTCTTTAACAATTTAAAGAACTTTCAGATGTTGGACATTTTATCTCTGTTTCAGTATTTTTTTGCCATTGCCAACTCTCTTAATATCCTATTCAGTAAGCTGAAATGTATTCAGCCTCTTGAATATTCTTGAATTAGCTGAAGTTTCAGGATACATCTCTGTCATTTTTCCTTTTCAATGTCTTTTACTATCCTTTTTAGACTGCTGTCATTGGAACTAGACACAGAACTCGATAGGTATTGCTGAAACAAAATATTAACATCATATCCTTTACCAGTGCCCTCAAAGTTAATTCTCTGTGCATGCATGCATTTTTAAAAGATGTCTATCTGCTTTTCCACAGCTTCATACTAGGAGCTTATATACAATTAACCCTACATAACTTTCAGGAAAATATTCTTCTGTGTATGATTTCCCATGCTGTTGTTTGCACCCAGTTCACTAACCAATCTGCTCTCAGAATCAGTGGCTAATACTTAGTGTTCTTATTTTACTAGAAATACATTCACACTTTCTCTGATAAAATCTGCTTTAATTAAAATAATTTATGGAAATATAGAAGTTTTGAGGCAATAGTTCAGTCTTATGAAATTGCATTAGGAACATGTTGTTTTGATTACTTCAGATTATCAGTTTTAAGATCTCTTCCTATTAGCTAGCCCAGCTGATAGATGACAAATATCTCACATGTATTTACAAGATTAATCCTTTAAAAGTCACAAACAAAACTTATTGGAATTAACAGAAAAAATTTCAACAGATTTTGGAATGCAATTTACTGCTTTTAAGTTACTAATGGATACTATACAAAAATTTATAAAAGGTTTTATTAAATAAACAAGAGAAGCTTCTTTCACAAAAACCCATACATGATTTCCATGATACTCTCACTTGCGAAATGGGATTTATCTGCCTTAAACAGAAGATTCTGTACTGAAAACTTTTCCAAGCTTCATCACCTTCCAGTGAAACCATGCACCTTTGAAACCACTACCAGCTGAGAAATGCAACTTCAGGTTGTTCCAATTCGTTCCATGAAAAATGAAAACCACCCGACATACATCTCTAAACAAGCAACTTAGCAGTGGGATTTTAACTAAAACATGTATTTATATAACATGAGGACCCTGAGAAGAGGAACAATTTAAAATTTCATTATTCAGACAATAAAATTACCTGCAAGTCTAAACATTAAAAATCACAAAGCAAATATTTTCACAGAGTTTTGATCTATAGGATATTAACTATCATTAGTCATTACTGTGTAGCTTTAATACTGAATCAGATTTGAACATTAATCATGGCAATTTAATTTTATTTTCTTAGACAGAATGCATATTTTATCTTTGTAAGCAAATGTGCCAAAATAAATCGTTGTCTACCCTACTCCACTTTCCCATTATCAAAAAAACCTATTTTAGTTTAGTTTGCTAAGTCTATTGTACTTCCCATTAATACTAGAATTCTGGTAATTTGAATAAGATGCATATCTCATGAGAAAATAGTCCTTTAAACTGAGTTATAGGTTAAAATTACCAGTGAATACTTGTGAAGAAAGGATTTCATCTTCATACAATAAAAGACATAATACATTTTTCATGGGAGAAGACAGGAGAGGAATTGCCAGTGAAAGATACTTGAGGAACAAAGTTACCACAATGGAAGTATTTGCTCAACAACCTGTGTATGACCCCAAACCATGGAAAGTTTCTTACCAATTTTCCAAATGGTAAATTTCTGTCTTCTTCCCTATCTGATATCAAGTTGAGCTCATTGAAATACTAAAACTTCCAGTTTCCCATAATTTCTATTCTGCCAGAAGTTACCCCACAGATCTGCTAACAGAACTGCTCAAAAGTATTGTCTTTTCTCAGTCAAGATGAGCCAGGACCAGAGAAGATGTAATAGAAAAGCTTTTCCAGTCTGACAGAAAGGGGTTAGGAAACAAGTTTCAGGGAACGCTTATCCATATATAACCCAACTAGAGCACAATACAGCTGACAAGTGAAATACTATGTCTTCTGGGATAAAAGAAGCAAATACACACACCAAAACTTCTGCCTTTCCATCCTAAGCTAAGAACATTGCGAAGGTCTAGCAAACGCCTTTGAAAAGACTGTCCTTTCTTGCTCCACTCACTGCACAGTTCTAAAATGAGCAAACTCTTTAGAAAGTACTGAAGTACTGTGAATACTTAAATTCTTGTCAGATAAACCAACTAACTAATTTTTTTAATGTGTGCTTTCATCTGACGCACAAAAATACTCTGAAGTTTCTTGCTGTAGTAAAAAACTTTACCTTGGTATAATTAAAAATAAACCACTCAACAGAACTGTATTCCTCCATGTTCTAAATTAATTCTGAAAATTTGCCTAAACTGTAATATTGTACTGGGAATAAAAGTATCTCATAAAAATCTTGAAGAAACATTTTCAAATTTCAGTATTTAATTTTCATATGGAACATGCCACAGTGACTGTATATGTGTATACACACCTGTATGTGTATGTGCTTGAAATAACTTGGCAAGAGTTATTTCTTTTCCTAGGATGGAATTCCAAGTTATACTATTCCTCTGGCAAATTCAACTGTTTCAACACAATGTTATTTGCATTCCCTACCCTATAAAGTAGTATGATGCAACTAGATGTGATTCAGGGTGATCTTTTTGGTGAGTAAGTACTTTGGACCCCAAAGCAAGTCCTATGCTCTGTAGTGTGCACTTGTTTTAAGAAGTAAATCTAGAAATTGCACAAAAGAACAAGCCTAAGACTGCAATTCAAGATTTTTAAATGATCCCCCATATGGTAAAACATCAGTAATTACTTTTAAGTACGCTTTTTCCAACTAGCCTTCAAATCTGTGAAAACAGATGCAGTGTTGAAGCTTAGGTTGTAACAAAAGTTTATACACACATCTTGGTAGTAGCCTTGGCATTGCTATCTTACTATTCTCAGCAGTTTTCAAAGCTGCAGATGGATCTGCAAGTTAAGAGGAGTTTTCAGACTCATTCCCTAACTGCTCTGTCTAGGCTCTGTCTCATTTCAGTGTGCAAGCTGAGCAGCTTCTGTTTCTCTCATGCAGGAGTCAAAAAGAACTGTGTCATTTTCTTTTGAGTTTTTCCTGAGTTCAACATTGTGTCCTTGAACAGTCATACAAAATGCACTGAGACTCCCTGCTGGTAACCCATATATCTGCAGTCTGAAGTAATAAATTTACAAATAGCCTAACACCTGCACATTAGAATATATTATCATCAAAACCTACTTCGAGGATTTTTGTAAAATGTATAGCATATTTGAATGCCATGGATAAGTCACAAGAAACAGATCACCTCTCAAAATACATCACTTACAATAGCAATTCTAAGAGCCTTCATTTGAATTACTTTTTAGTTCAGACTATTACTACAGCCCTAGTCACCTGGAATCAAAACAAAACTGTCACATACATAAAAAGACTATCCCTAAGTGAGTATTTAGAGTTATAGCAGGTTAACATAAAAAGTTTAAAATATTTGAAAAGCATTTACTTAAAACACATGTAAAATGTGTTACTTTCATTTGACGCCACACAGCCACTTGCAGATTTTGCTTTTTAACTTCTTTATGCATCATGAAAACTCCGGTTTCAACATGCCACCCAGAAAATGCAATTTTCTTTCTTTATTTTTAAGCTGTATGCAGGTGGCAACCATTCAACTAAAGACACAGACAGTGCAAATGCTACAGGAATCAGATAAAATACAGTCCACAACTTGCAAATAGTCATTCATTCAGTTTATGAAAGACTGTTTTCTCTAGAGGAGGTGCGATCTAGAACCATACAATATAGAAATAAGGCTTAACACTACACTAACATCCCTCATGTGCTCTCCTCTGTCCTCTTCTCCTTCAGCCTCAGACCCTGTCATTCAGTGTGCCCCAAGGAGCATGACACACATGCTTCTACCATTACTTTCAGCACCTTCCAAACTCCTGGATGATTAACTAAAAACCCTTAATTCTTTTCTTACAAGCATTTTCAAAAATAGGTCTTTCAAAAATACCTCTCCACATAGAAATACTCATCATGTGAGCAGAGAAGTTTAAGAGACAATTATCACTGTGCTTTACTGCTCTGTGTGATGTCCAACACAGATTAAAACCAGCAAAAAAAGGGAAGACTTTCAGCTTTCCTTCATACCTATATAAAGTGCATTCCTGGTATCATCTTCCCACATCCACACAGGATGACCCTCTGAAGGGTCCCATTTTGGTGTTTAGTGTCAGATGTATATACTTCTTTACACATGCCAGTTGTGGCAGTTCCCTTTCACAATCTGAGGCTTAAATCTCAACTTGTAGATATACAGATAGCATTACATTCCCTCTTAAAAGAGTTTCAGAGTGGTTGCCGTACTTAAGGTAATTTATTCTTACATCAACATCTAGTAAAAATTCTAGAACAAAACTAACATGAATCTACTGCAAAATTTCCAGAGCTTCTCTTCATTGCATACAAGATGCACTGTTGAGATAAAAAAAAAGAGTAGATGTTTGATTGCACTTTTCCTCTCATATGCAATACTCTGAAGCTTTTAATTTCTACTCTTATGGGTATAGATGGTCTTGATAAACAGTGAGAGTTTAATATGTCAATGTCTATTATAATTGTAAAGCACATTCGTGTATAATGTCAGGAATGTCAAAACTGGGTACGGGCAGGTCTCCTGCCTTGTAAAAATATTGTTTTAGGACTGGGAGACTTTCTCATTTTTTTGTTTAAAACTATAAACATTCATACCCAAAATCTCTATGTACCAGAGCCACATAAAGCTAGACTGGGCTTTGTCTCACCACTTTGCTTGAGAGAGAAGACCTTACAAACAGTTAACTTATTCACATGAACACTGCACAACTCCAGATATAAAACCAATGCAAAAGTATTGTATCTTGAGAATCCACACACTACATTTTCAACAGTAATGCAGCATGAAATTACATCCTAATTATTGCTGTCACTGAATAACACAAAGATATAAGGCACATCTGGATACATCTGATCAAAGGTTCATTTAGCCCTGTATTCAGCCTTCATTCCAGCAATAATGATGCTGACAAAGTCTGGTCATGACAGTTCATTCCCTTCATTTCGCCTTACTATCCACAGCTGTCATATAGAAGACATTATAATGCCTATTGCATTTTCTATCTGTTTATGAGTCCTTCTAAACATGAATTTTTCTCATTCCTTTTTAAACTTGCCTCCATGTCCTCCTGTGACAACACATTTCAGAATAAATCTGAACAGCACTCTTTTTTTTTTTTCTTTTATTAGTTCTAAACTCAACTATATCCACTTTCAAGAAATACCTCTTAGGTTTGGAAGAAGTTTTCAAAAACAACAGTTCCACATTCAGCTCACCTACCATCTTAAACATTTCACAAACTTTGATCACATACTCCTCCTACTTGGATCCCTCTTCCCTAAAATAAAGATTGCCAGTCTTTGGTCTGAGAAGACCACAGTCTCCAAAGTTCAAGTTTTCTTATAATTATATTGTTTTCTTTGCATGCAACATAAACCAAGTTTTTACATGGACTCTTCAACAGTTTCATATTTCTGCCAGCATTTCATTAAGTGCAAAGCTCTTGTCTTGAACAAAAAAGCCAGCTTTACGAATCAATGAATACAGTTCTTCAACACCTAAGGGTCATGTATAAATACAGGAATAATTGTAAAAAAATTAGACAGATAGATACAGTTGTGACATTTAATGGCATCCATAACTCATTCTATGCAAAATGTCAGATAAACAGTATCAAGTGAAAAAATTCTGGTTTCTAGAATGCTTGGTACAAATTGCATTTTCTTAAAATTCAGGAAACCTGTTTCCTTTAAGCATAAACGAATAAAAGTTTTCAATTATATCTTGCTGACACAGAGCATTTCTTTCTTTACATTTAAACTCTCTGCCTTGACACCTAAGTACTCCAATGTTACTCTCCTAAGCAAAATACTGAGAATACCATATTAAAGCAATCTTACAGAAGTTATTTTTCCTGATTCAAAAATCACCACCAAAGAGAAGTCAGAAATTCACTAATTATAATACTGGTTATAATAGTTGGTATAATTCCAACAACTGAAGTCAGTTAGAATCATTAAGGTTGGAAAAGATACTGAAGATCACCAAGTTCAACCCTTAACCTAAAACTGCCAGATCCCCCACAAAACCAAATCCCTAATCGCTTCCAGGAATGGAAATTCCACCCCTTTCCCTGGGCAGCCTGTTTCAATGCCTGACCACTCAGTCAGGGAAGCACTTTTCCTAATTTCCAATCTAAATCTACCTTGGTGCAACTTGAGGACTATTTCCTCTTGCCCTGTCTCTTGTTACCTGGGAGAGGAGATGGACTGACACCTGGCCACACCCTCCTTTCAGGGAGTGTTAAGGTCCCCCCTGTGCCTCCTCTTCTCCAGACTTAACCCCAGTTCTCTCAGCTGCTCCTCATCAAACTTGTGCTCCAAATTCACTAATGGAACATGTATTTTCAAAGGTGTGCTCACTAACTCAACTCACCTTTACACAACATGGCTAATGAAAAGGACATTACAACTTTTATTTATCTCTTTCATTTAACTGAGTTTTTGAAGTTCATTAGACACTGCCATAATCAGATGACCTTCCCTACTCAGACACCTGCTTTTTCAGTTCGGCAGGCTCAGTGTGGGTCAGCAGTGCCTGGGCAGCCCCGAGGGCAAACCCCCTCCCAGAGCACCGAGCACGGCACAGCCGGCACAGAGAGGGGATGGTCCCACTGGGCTCAGCCCTGGGGCAGCCTCAGCGTGGGCCCTGCTGGGCTCTGCAGGTGGAGAAGGATGGGAAGGTCCTTCAGCACATCCTGAGGAGGGAAACAAAGCTGGAACCTCCTGTGAGGAGCAGCTGAGGACTTTGGGCTTGTCCAGTTTGGCAAAAAGGAGGCTGAGGGGTGACCTCACTGCTCTCTGCAGCTTCATGAGGAGGGGAAGGGCACAGGGAGGTGCTGAGCTCTCCTTCCTGGCATCCAGGGACAGGACACATGGGCATGGTTCAGAGCTGTGCCAGGGGAAGTTCAGAACACTAGGAGGCATTTTAGTGAGAAGGTGGTCCCAGACTGACACAGGCTTCCTGGAGATATGCTTGATTGCTCAATGCCCTTAACAACAGGCTTTAACTTCTGGACAGCCCTGAACTGGTCAGACAGTTGGATGAGCACTGCAGGTCCTTTCCAACTGGAACTATTCTTCGCAATTCTTGTTCACAGCTCCAGTCTTAAGATGAATTACTGATTAAACTTTGGAGACTTTTTAGTTTCTGTTATTATTAAATTTCACAGATGAAATACTGTCTTCAAGCCCTGTGGGGCAAATTAAGCAATCAAAATTGTTTCTTTTCACAGGACATGTCCAAATCCTGAAAAGACATGCCACTAGCAGGAAGCAAAATGCAATGGGCTTAAAATACTTTTCTTGTAATTTCAGCCACACAGTGTCTGTGAAAATGCAACTATGCAGCCATTTATAGTAGTGTTTATCTGGTTTTCTCTTACCTGTCCAGACCATTTTCATTCACAGCATCAGGGATGTACTGAATACATTTTTGGTATACTAGTTAGGGACTTGCTTAGACAGGAGAAAATCAGACAATCTTCATAATTTATAATATCTTGTTTTTCATGACCTACAAACTATTCAACCTAATAAAGAAACCGTACTAATGTCTAACTGCCTTCAAAATATCAACAAACTGTTTAAAGTATTGATTCTAGCATTTAATAATAATTCCTACTATGAAAGTAGTACCTTCGTGCCTACAATCTGGAACAATATACAGTTTGCTTAACTGTATTTTTACAACTTAATTTCTCCATAAAGCACAATGTAGTATTTAGGTTTTTCTCTTCTGACACAGTTTTATCAGAAACTGTGAATTTTCCTATTAAAATAATATTTTCATGTACTCGTGTGTTAAACCAGTCAGTCAGTCCCTTTTGGGGGGAAAAAAAGCCCAAACAATGTTGTTTAAAGTAATTGATAATTGAAGTACTCTTTTTACAGTGGACCACTCTACAGATACATTAGTGGGGAAATTCAATCCTTACTGTCACTCTGGAGTAAAAGAGATTGCATATTGGAAACATCAGTAAAAAGTCAATCATGAACCTGCTACTGACAGCTGCAGTAACTCAATTAATGCAGATGCCATGTGACATTTTGCCATTTGATTCTAACCACAAAGATCAAGACTGAAGCCACAAAATAATTTCTGACAGTCTCTTTGACACTTGTCAAACAACATCCATCAATACTCAGTTACACCTAAAGTGAAACTTGCAACTTCCAATTGAAATCCTCAATCTTCCTAGTGAATACAGTTACATTGAGTCTCTCCACAGGAATTACTCTACTCCCAAAGAATACCGGGTAAAGTTAAATTTTATCCAAGAATTTTTGTAAAAACAATTAACCAAAACTTTCATGAAATATCATTTAAAATAATTTTAAGTTACAGAACTAAAATAATACAAACAAAATACCTTTACTATCTAGAGGCAAAACAAATATAATATTTGCTTTCAGATCTCACTGTCCTAAAGAATGGTATTTAAAGTAAATCAAGGCACACTAAAACACAAAAGCTAAACAAGTCTCTAGAAAAACACTGTCAAAGAGTGAGCTCAGTACTTACCCATCATTAGAACATGTCAAAAATTCTTCCTTTATCTTTGGATGCCAACAGCCTGAATTGAGCATTGCTGTGTGACCCTAAAGAAATAAACACAGAGGTCTTACAAGGCCTTGTAAGCTGTCTTACAAAGTTTTACAACTTTTACTCCAAATCCTTGAAATGGAATCACATGAAAGCTGAGGGACGAATCAGACCCTCCGGACTCTTCTGACTGACATTGCGGCGATCTGCCTACCCACCGCTTTTCCGATGCCACGTTCCCGCTCCCGCTCTCTCCTGCCCTTAGCCCTGGCCACTCCCTCGGGCTCCCCCTATTGGTTCCTGTACCCCAACCCCGCCCAGGGACCGCCCCTGAGCCCCTGAGAAAAGGCCCCTGCGCCTGCATCATGAGGTCTCTCTGCCTGTGAGGGTTGCCGGGACAAGATGCGATTAAAGTCATCTCAAACCCTCATGGGCGACCCTTCTCTGCCTCCTTTGCCATCACTGGGTGTAGCGCTGCTGGCTGCTGGAGCAAGAACCGCAGGGCCGTCCGAAATGGGCTACGGGATGCGACCATGGTTGCACTGCCCTAAGCATCCCCACTGAGCTCTCAGGAAAGCTGCAGCCTGCTAAGCTAAATCTAGCAACTACAACATGACATCACAATGATTTAACAGATTGTATGTACTCTATCCATTTCATTCTTGCTTGTTTTAGAAAAACCCTGACATTCTTCTACTTTTTTTTTTTCTTTCAGAAAACAGCATAGAATCACACTTCTTTTTTCTCTTGGGAGAGCTGTAAAGCAGAGAAAGGATGAAACAATAGGCATCAATACAGCGTCACACAAACTTTTTCAAGGTACAGAAAAATAATGGGAATAACACTAACAACCAGGGTGACACAATACACATACCCAATGTCAATCTACACTAGCCAAAGATTCTGTTGGAGAAAACTGAGGAAACAGAATTTGAAAGCCAAGACAGTGAACCTCAAGTGAAATTTTCATAAAATATTAAAGTTGCAAATTGACTAGTCAGTTTTCTTTCTTTAAGACAGGAAAAACAGAATGTGTTTTATGCAAGGTAAACAATTGCCATTATGGTGACTATGAATATAGCATTACTGGACTAGATATTGTCCAGTTGGCTTTACTTCTTTGAAGTACAGGCACATGCTCATTGACTATGTTCAAAGAGAAATTTGGAATCTGCTCTGCAATGCTTGAATGACTTCAGTTTGTTTTAAGCACAAATAAGGAGAGAAATACTGAAAAGTTAATGAGGCAATATAACAAATATTTTAGCATTTTGACTGTTGGACCACAATATACTGGAATTCTAGACATTTACAAGATAAAGAAAATCTAAATTATTTTTAAGCAAACAAGAACTAAAGCAGATGTTGTTTGATAGTTTTATGTATGTATCACTAGCCAAAAGAAATAGTCATCTGACAAGAACAGCTTTAAGCAAAACAGCATTTAGCCTAGTTATTTGGCAATACACTTTACAAGCAATAAGTAAATCAACTTTATCATCAGTTTGAGCTTTAGATTTTATCATTACTTTTTAGGCTTAAGCTATTCAAAAAACCTGACTTGAATGTAAATCATCTAGGTAAATAGAACCATTGTATCAAAATTTGTGGAAATACAAGGGCAAAGTCGTCAAAACACAACCAACTGTGGTTGAAGTACTTCAAAACTATGAATGAACCCTTCTGTATTTGCATTTTTAACTACCATTAATAATATACACATTGTTGCTTATTAGTCTCACACTCACAGCTTGCAAGTAGACAACCAACCACCTCCAGCCCCTGCCTTGAAACCTCCAGCCCCTGACTTTACCTTTGTGTTTGTCATATCCACAATGTACTGGTCTCCCTTTATGCATTCCATTACTGGGAAGCCATCTCTGTCAAGGACTTTTGCCTGAGAGTTACCAGAGACAACGAGAATGACATCTCCTGTGCTGCTATACTGTAAAGATTTGATTTGGTGACTATAAAGAAAAGAAAGAAAGAAGAAAAAAAAAAAAGGAGAAATAAAACATTTCAATTAACGGTCCTATAAACCTACACTAAAACAAAAGTGTCAATGGTGCATATCAATGTCAATGGTCATATTGCAGAAATAAACCCATGTACACTCCTGTATCAAAGAAATGAGAGGCAGAAGATATTTTACTAATGGAATAAAGTTTTTTATTCCACGGTGTGTGTGCATATGCATGTGTCCTGTTTCTTTCAACCACATGCAGCTCATCAAACACATAAAACGTCATTTCTGGCAAACATATTTCTTTAAGAATGCTATTATAACTCCAGTGGAAAAATAGTATGTGTCAGATTTAACTATCCAGAGCTGAAAATTCTTTATCATCTTCCCAAAAGTAAAATGTGGAATGACAGTAATCTGTAAATTACTACAAAAGGATGTTGTAGTCATACATAAAACTTCATTGTACCTTGCACACCAGGATATTAGTCATAGGTCAGCATTCTTGCAACTTTTTATATGGTCCGGGCTTTAATTTCATCTAAATCTAAGATAAAGTTAAATATACCATCAGCCCTGGAAACATGACAATAGATAACAATCTGTCTAGTCTACTTATCTTTGGTGACTGTTCATTTGTTGTAACAGTGTCCTCACACATTTGTTCCATTGATTGCAAAAACCTGGGGCAGAAACCATGGAGTAATAGCGAGATGACAAAAATGAACTGAAAGTGGAAAGCTGACTGACAAATGAGAAGCCCATTTCCACCTTCAGCATATTCTCTCAGCATCTTGCTTTATTAACAAGTTTCATGGCTCTTGCTGCATCTGAAGGAGATCTCCCTTTGATCCCCTATACTCCATTACAAGGATAGCAAAAAATGCAAAGCAGTCTATCCACTTCACACCAGCCGGAATTTATATCCTGGCACATTAACAGAGTGTGCACAGTAACATTACTTTATATTAATACTTCAGCTCTGCATCTAGATTACTCTCAAATACAGGACCAGAACACATTTGCTAGCTAGATTTGGATTCCCATGGCATCCACAGTGTCCTTGAAGAAATATCTTCCTTAAGTTTCAGAACATGACTATGTACATTCAAATCCTAGTACCTTTCAGGAAACTACTTTTTAACACTATTTCCCATCAGTAAAGTTAACACTCAGATGACCAACAAAACCAACTATGCAACTTGTAACTTAATATTTTAGCATTTCAGTTCTTATACAGTAGTGATTTCATATAATTGTCTCAGCAGTAGCTATTACCTGTTAAATCTGTCCTCAAATCATGAGTTAATATATGAAACACTTAAAATATCATAATACTTATTTTAAAAGTTCTGTATAGATCATAGTAATGTAAACTAAGCATAAATTTCTTATCCAAAAAATGTTTGGCAAAACTGATATTATAATTCAAAAGCCAAAAATTGCTTCAAGCACCCTATTACGTAATACCAACTGGCAGCCAAATTGGACTGAGTATGATAAAATTATTTTTAATAGAAAGGAGACATTCAAATATGGGAATTTCTGAAATAGATTGCAGGCAATGTTGCAAAAAACATCCTGACCCTCAAGAGCAAAAACGAATACCTTCTCAGAAGAGAAGATGGCCAGCTACACTAAGCTCAGAGGAAACACTGGAAGAAATTAAAGGAAACCCACAAGAGAACTAATATCTAAAGTCTAGAATATTCTCTGCAGACAGACAGCTGATAAACCTAGACTAAAGAATACATCAGATTCAGCTTTTGCAGAACAAATACATCTTAGGATTTAAAAATTTTTTCTCAGTCATACTTCCAAGTGCTCTTGCCCAATCACATGATTGATACAAAGCTCAAAATATTCCTGAGCCCCACCCGAGTACAATATACAGAATGAAGTACTCATTAGGTTCTATTTCTCATAGTCTAATGCTGAAATTGGCAAAAGAAAATAGCCAGCATCTCCAAAGCACAGGTTCATATTTTGCACTTATCACTGTTGAAAAGTAAGAACAAAGAATATTTAAAAACTAGACTAAAATATTATTTTCATTTGATGCATGTCTCATGCATGAAAAGGGTCTGACCACTAGTTAAGAACAAACAGCTCAGAAGTAAAATCTGATTTCTGAAAGAATCCACAATACATAAAGGCCCATAGAGTCTTCTGAAAAAAAACCTGTTTTCAGACACTGAAATACTAGAAATAAAACTACAGACATTAATACCATTAACACGGCACTGTTCATAATTCAAACAATGTCGTCTCATTGCTCCTTAGCAGTTCTGTACCAGCATGTCTGAACAAACTTTGCTTTCCTCTTAAAATTTCTCCCAGTAATGAAAAGCAACTGGTTTTACAGCATCTAGCACAATGGAACATAACCAATAATTTATCAAATCAGTCATGTAAAAAAATGCGTTTGAGAGACAAGATTTCCATAACCTTTACCTAAAGAAAAAAAACCCCAAACCCACACCTTCTTGACCATGCAATATGACTTTCAAAATCATGTTTAGAAATTGCTTCTGTAAGTAGAATATTTGCAAAGTCCCAGAAGTTACCACTTTTCTGACGTTTATTGGAACATGACCAAGAGTGAGGCTCTGCAGAGGCAATTCCTTAAGAAAATATTTTTAGTTCTTATTAATGTTAGAGCAAGTCTTGGGAAACTTGCAAAAACAGTTCCTTTTAATAGCATGTAGTGGTTTGGTCCAAAATACTCATTACATACATAGCATTAATCCAAGTCATTTTGGTTTAAAGCTGCCAAATGTGCACAGCACATTGTACCAGGACCTGCAGAACAGAGCTACATACATGAGTAGAATCATGACAAACAAATATTTTCTACACACATAACAGCTTTGCCTTACACTTGCTTTTGGCTTTAACACCAAGATATGGCTTGAAAGTACTGGCTTTTTGTCAGGCTGGGGTTTTTTTTAACTTTACATCACAAATCCAAGGAGAAATTAACAGAGTAACCTGATATTATGCTACAAAATGGAGCCTTGACAATATAGAATTGATCTCAGGCTCCTTCATTTCTAAAATGAAATTAAATTTATACCTCCAGATCTGGATTTCTGCTAACACCTAATGTTTCCATACCAGAACTCCTCAGAATTCTTTGAAATTCAAGTCTGTGAATGCTAATAGCCCTTGCAATAAACTTCATAGCAAAAAAAGTAATATAAGAATATATATACACCTGGACACAAGTTGTATAAAATTCCACATAGTGTTCACCAGCTTGTCTCAATGTCAGCATGAAAGAACTTGAAGCTGAATCTTTTTACCAGACAGAGATACGGTTCCAGTTTTATGTTTAGAAAAAGATACAGAAGTTGTATTTGAACAATAATTTTTTTAAACCCCTAAAATTAGTTCATGACACTTGCAACATAAGTGTAATTTCCAAACTTCACACCAGTCAAGTCTATTTTTAATATTATTTCATGTTTATATTTTAAGTACTTTATTTATACATCAACGTACTCAAACTACAAGAATCTCACAAAGAACATTTATATAAAAATACTTGTGAGATCCTTGTAACACTAAATGAACAGTGTCAGGAATAACAAATATTTTAAGTTCATATTTTATCATTAGTTTTTTGCCAAAATGAGCTTACCAATTTATCTGCAAGCTATCCCTGAAATAGAACATTAGCATACATTCTACTTGTGGTTTTTATACAACATTTATGTTTTATACCATTATTAGCAAGTACGACTAAATCTGAATGCACTCTTCTGTTAAACTTGAAAATGCTTCATTAAAATAATTTTCTACTGTGGGAGTAAAGACTGTCAGCTCTTTCTGCTCAGTTATGACAGAGGAAGGACAGTACCATTTATATCCTGCTAACTAATCATGTAAATGAAACTCATACCAGAAAACTCTGAATGTCACTTTACATTTGAAAACTTTCATTTATTTATTCCTAAGTGGCAGGTGTACTTAATTATGTTTTCAAAGTAAATGTGCCATTTGTCAGTTTATTATAAGAAGTCAAGGTCTGTAAAAGAGATTGGAATTGCATAATGCATTAAAGCACACTTTTTACTTTTCTGATTTTTCACACTTCAGAACAGCAATAAGAATCCCTTTCTATTTTGCCCCTCTTCAGGATAACAGCCCTAACTTTTTCTCATCTTTCATTATCTAGATTTTTGGCATATCTATAGTCAGTTATATGCATTCTAGCCTTCCAAACTGACCAAAACTCAGCTGTAGCTTTTTAAGATAGTAATGATTAAAATTAGACATTCTAAATACTACTTACTCTATGTATAATAAAGTTCAATCCTTTTTTTAAGCATACTGAAATACCTTATAAACTGCGCCACATAAGTTAGACATCAGAAAGTACCTTAATAAAACCACTGGGTTTTGTTTTGGTTTATTTTATGTAATATATTTTTTGGAAAGTTCAGTGTGCACTACCATTGAAGGAGTTCTGTATTGCCGATCTCTGGAATAACTAAATGAACTCACTTCACTTACTTTCTAAATTACCAGTGAATAATATGGATAGTATGGAAATAACTCCCTAAAAATGCTTCCTGCATTTTCTTTTCAATTTGCATATATAGAAATATAGGAATAAATGTAAAGAAATACATTTTCTTTGAGAGAGACAATATTTCACACTAGGTTGCTATTCAGTGATCACTGCAATGCAAAGGACCAGTGCTTCCTGAAACAGAGGACTTCACAAAAATTAAATAACTCACCCTTCCCTTCAGAAATCCTGGCAGCAACTCTCCACAAAGGGGTCAATTGTTTTAACTTGCTTCTCCTCTTAATTAATTTTACATAAGCAGAATACATATAGAAAGTGATTTCTGTCATTTACAACTACGAATGTCAACTTGTCGTTGGTCATTTTCTGATGGGCTATTAATAATTGCATCTGCACACTCACCTGTAGCTTTCTAAAAGTGGAAAATATGCAAGTCACTGTAAAAAGCAGGAAAAGAAATAAGAAAACAAGTTCTTAGGTTCACATTCTTTGGTATTCAAGAGCCTTTTAAACAAGCTGTCTTACAAGGCTTTTGTGCATTCTACCAGGAGCTTAACATGGAACATTAAGTGCAAACTGCAGTCTTCATGCCTACCATTCACAAGGCTGGAGGGACCGAAAAGCTTGGAGAGAGGCATCCATTCCAGCAAAATCCCAAAATTTTACATCATAGTCATATCCACCAGTTATCAAACGAGCACCTGAAGGATCCAACCCCAAAGCAGAAACCTGTACAGAAAAAAAATACATAATCATATTCATACAAACTTTTTATTTTTTTTCTACAATTCTTCAGGGTGTCACCAAAACATAAAATGCTACTAAAGTGAAAAAAAAAACAAACCCAAGCTTCAAACAACCCACTGCCCTGGTTTCTTACTACAATATCTTAGCTATATTTTCATTTTGAAATTTCACTACCTTGAATAAAGTCTGAGTACTTCTGAAGGATTAGGAAGAATGGAAGTAAAAATTACATAGTCTGAATAAACCACTGAAGATAGCTGAGAAAAAATAGTTTACAGTGTTTATCTCCTAATCATCTCATTGCAAGATTTGGCTAAGTTCTGTTTCTATGAAGAAAATTGTACTTTAGACTTCTATCAAAAGTACAAACAATATTTCTAGCAAAATAACAAAATAGTTTAATATCCACTAGTTTAAGATTCTAAGTTTACTCAAGACAGCTCATGTGCACATACACATTGCATAGTTAAATTTCTTTTCTGAAAAAAATAGAAGAATAAAATAGGGTATTGATTTTTTTAAAATCACAGATTTTAAAAAGATACCGTTGTAATAAAATAGGTCAAAATAACTTCTCAAAACCCATTTCTTTTGTATACAAAACCAGCTGCTCAGAGCTATTCAGAATTTTGAGGAAAGAATCCTAATGCTTATTACTCTTATCTGTTATTCTCAAATCATAGGTCAAGTAAAATGGGAATTTTACTGAAAATCTATTTTAATTCTCTATTCAAAGAACAGGAATGTTCTATAGTACAATAAACAGTATTTCATATACTAAAATAAATAGTAGTGTTCAAATCATCACATGGAGAAATAAGATAACAGAAGTATTTCACTGGAAATTATATAAAATAATTACATAAAATCATTTACCTTCAAAATTATTTATTTTCCTTTCTCATTTGTGAAAATATTGTATCTACTACTATGATTTCAAACATTAGCAAAAGACTAGTTGGACAGTGTGCTAAATTAATTTAGATACCAAGAGATTAATTTTCAAAAATTAAGTCATCTACATGGGAGAGTGTTGAAAAGTAGTATCAAAAAATATAGAACAAGAGTATTTTTAGAATTACTAAAAATTACACCTAACCTGAAAATTTCAGGAAAAGATAAAACTCATATGGAATTCATGCTTAGGTTTTAATAGAACCCATGGGTAAAACCCAGACTATAAACAGCAAATTACTTTTAACCATTGCACAAAAACATGGGTCATCCCACATTTTTAAGACAGATAAACATCAGGTTGAAGAACCCTTTCAGTAAGTCTCCAACACAATAAAGTAGTAGTAGTAGTAGTAGTAGTAGTAGTAGTAGTAGTAATGATAATGATGATGATAATAATAATAATGTTCTATAAAATGCCAGGAAAAGCATTTCAAGAGATAAACCAGAAAATCCTGAAGGAAAAAGAATAATATTATACTTGAAAAAGAACATTCAAACTTATACAGAATAAAAGAAAAGCCTTCATTTCTGACTGGAGGGTAATGCCTGAGAATAGTGTCATGACTACAGGTTAGCAACACCGAATGTCTTCAGGAAAAAAAAGAATTCAGAGGAATTACTTTCAGATGTCTAAAACTGCATTTAAAATTCTAGGTATGGATGTACAAAAATGATAATAATTTTACAGAGAAGATGCTTACCTATACATATCTTCTTTACGTGTATACATGAAAAGTACTGACTGGAACTATGATTTAATGCAGGGACATAGAAATACCACCAAAAAAACCTTGTCTCAAAGATATATTAGCCTACTACTGTATTTTTTTTTCAAATCTTTAGTATACATCTATATACCCTGTGTTACGGAGACTTCTAAAACTTATGTAAACTGTTGAATAGTTCCCACAGAAAACATTTTAAAACATGGAAACAAGTTCAATGAAAAACTAAACTACAGAAAACAATTGTCCCAATAAAAACAGCATGTATGAATGAAATTTATTCTTTAAGATGGACAGTTTGCTTTCCTAGAATTTAGATTTCCTTACATGAAATAGTATGGGCATCTTTTGAGTTTTCTTTTTCCAGTTTCATGTAGATGAAGTTCACTTAACTATTCCTTATTTTATCAAGGGCTCATTTCTAGTCATTTTCTCCTTTAGGTTCCTGCTGCTCCTGACCAGCTCTCTGCTGGTCACTTTTAAAGCATCACCTAAGGTAGGAACAGGTGATTCCCAAAGGCTGGAAATCAAGCAGGTGAGGCAGAAGGCCGGCTTGGCTGAACAGGGATGTTCTCTTGGAAATAAGGCAAAAAAGAAAGGCGTATGCCCTGTGGAAGCAAGGTCAGGTGACATGGGAAGAACACAGAGATGCTGCTTGGTACTGCAGGGAGAAAATCTGTACCAAAGCTCAGATGGAGTTGAAGCTGCCCAGAACCAGGGGGAAAACACGATTTTTTTTCAAATATATTAATGGTTAAAGGCAGTGTAGAAATAATAAAAGCCCATTACAGGACTGGGATGGGCACCTCACAAAGAGGACAGAGACAAGGCAGAGGTATTTAAAGCTTTCTTTGCCTCTGTCTTCTGATGGACCAAGGGGGTCTCAGACCATGACTATGAGAATGATCAACTTCCAGCCAATACTGAAATTGTGCACGATCTGCTGCTCCAGGTGGATCCCTACAAATCCATGGAGCCTGATGAGATTCATCTGAGTAATCCTCAAAGAGCTGGCTGATGTTACTCCAAAGTCTGTCTTGATGATTTTCAAGCAGTCTTGGGAATCGGGAGAGGTCCCAGTTGACATCATCTTTGTGGATCTAAGTAAAGCTTTTGATACTGTCTCTCATGGAGTCCTTCTGGATAAAATGTATTAGGAAAAGACTCTTCACCCAGAGGCTGGTTGGGCACTGGAACAGGCTCCCCAGGGAAGTGGTCACAGCACCAAGACTGACAGAGTTCAAGAAGTATTTAGACAATGCTCTTGGGCGCATGGTGTGACTCTTGGGGATGGTGCTTTGCAGGCCCAGGAGGTGGACTTGATCTTTGTCAGTCCCTTTTCAACTCAGCATATTCAGTGATTCTGTAATTAAGATACCTCACAGTATTTCAAATATACAATGCCCTAGTATAGCCAACTGTCTGAAAATAGTACTTTGAAGAAAACCAACAAATGATGGTCCTATTCACCAGGGAACTGACTCCTCCTTAATCTAAATGTCCTCCTATAATTCAGAGGCATTCACTTGCGGAAATCTTTTCAAACGTGTAATCTCTTATGTGTTTCCAAAACGAATATGCCCCCTTTACAACTTAAATGGAAATTTTGAACCCTAACCATTTCATTCATGATTTCTGACATGCAGAAAAACTAGACACCTCCTGATTAATCAAAACACTCAAGTGTTCTATTCAATAACTTCTGTATGAGGAAGCTGTTGTGATATGAGATATTAGAAAGCACAGATTACATATTCTTTCTCATACCCACCTATGTATCAAAAGTACCATGAAAAATAAAAAATATATATGGAGTTTCAATGGGAACAGTAATTCCTATTACACTGTAAAAGCAAGACAACTGGGAAATTAATCAGGTTTCTGGAAAGACTCTCTAGCTTGGGAAATCTTTTCTGAAATTTCTCAGCTGCACAGGAATAGAGTCATCATCAAATCCACATTCACTAGATTGAAGAGGTACAGATGGGATATATAAGTTTAGCTGAAATACAGTACACTGTATGAACATAATGAGAAGACTGTATTTAAAAACATTGGGGCAGAACACCAAAATCAAGATATGAAGTTACTCCCATCCTCATGTATCTAAGGTCACGGGTAAGTGGTTTCACTGTTCTAAAACAAACAAGAAAAATGCAAAAAGATAGCCCTTCTACAGAAGAGATCTTTTTTTCAATTATATGTTTCATTTACTGCATCCAGTCTAATCCAACTGTGCCATATATATCCCACATTACAATTCACCTCTGTTCTAGGTGATGACAGCTGCATTCTCCTGCAGTCAAAATATCTCAGAAGTCTTCCAAAACTGTAACTTCCACTTTACAAGGACTTTTAGTTAGAAATAACATGAGCTTATTCTTTAAGAAGCCATGAAAAGATTTACTGGTTTAATATAAAGAAAAATAAATCAAAAAATTTTACCTAACGAAGTTTGTTAGGACATGTATTCAGAAGGAAACATACTGCAGAAGCAGTTACTGTCACATGTAAAACAGGAAACTATTTGCACTAGTACGCTACTCTGCAAAACCTAGTATTCATAAAAATTAATACGCAAAGCAGTTGCATGCAGTGTGTGTAGAAAAATGCACTCTGTTTTGTTTAGTGTAATGCAATGCATCTCTTACAAGTCTTCGACCAGTCAGCATGTAAAAGCAATTGAATTTGTGTTGGAAGATGTGATTATACAAAGATAGCAACACAGAGGAAAAAAATGATACTTCCAAGTTGGATTGTGGTTCTTTAAAAGAAAGCAAAGGAACAGTAGTGGAGATAAAATCTAGAAAAGACGGAGTCAAAAACAAGAAAGAACAAGATCTCAAGAAATTGAGAAAGGTGTATAAAAGGCACTAAAAAGATTGAAGTAGAATGAAGTACTCAGCAGCAAAGAAGTCGTTGGAAAGAACATTCTCCTTTAAACCAATGACCAAAGAAAGGTCTAGATTAGACCTACGTCTACGTATTAGGAAGGTCTAGCCTACAAGAGGAACTCTAACAATTACAGAGAGAAGACTTGATGAAAATGAGACAACAGTTGAGTCATACAGAGCTATATTTAGGTTTTTATGAGAAATTGAAGAGGTGGTCTTGAAACACACTTTCAATAGCACTAAGAAAAGAGACCGACTAAAACAACAAATCAAGGAAAAAATTCAGTTCTTCAACTTTAGCTGGTAAGTATTTGTTAACTTATTTCACAGACTGACAGTTCTAGAAGAGCTTGAAGGGTTGAAAACATGTTATCACTTACTGTCTTCGTTCCATGTTGGAGTGTAATTTCATGAGAATCTGGAATTTTCTTGACAGGGTTCTGGAAAAGAAGAAAATTCACCTCTATGAAAACAGTGCTATCACCAAAAAAACCCACTAATGCAATATATATGTAAAAGTAAGAAAAGTTTCCATCACAACAGTTGTAACATGGGGAGGAGAAATGGGAAAATCATAAACCAGAGACTGATTTCACATTTTTATTTTCATGGATATACTCCCAAAAAATATCATGAATAATTGTTTTAAAAATATGACACCATCTTAAGACAAAAACAGGAAAATATTTTCTTTTTTTTTCTTCTTTGGAAGATATTAATTCACACAGAAAGAAATATAATGGAAGTACTCAAGTACTTTGAGCAACTTTCTACAAAGGTCATATGAATCATTATTCTCAAAATACTTATTTATCTGGCATCACTCCAGTTTCCTAAAACAGACACAATCTATCCCCTTGATGTCTGACATCTTTGTTATAATTTTCTGTTGCCAAAGTATGATTTTAAAATAATTTTAGGCACACTTTATACTACACATTAAATCTCTTTCCTTATCCATCTCTGCCAATCCCTTCATTATTTTTCATGCTTCACAGAAGTCTCTATAGCATCAGGCTGATTTCCTTCGTACTTGTTTTATCTTCTTTATCATTTCCATCTTCTATTTGTCTGATAAAACTGAAACTCTCATTATCTATGGTTTAGCCACACCTACCCTTCTTCTAACTTTACTTCAATTAAAAGGAAATATATTTAGGTTAGGTATTAGGAAGAAGTTCTTTACTTTGAGGGTGGTGAGGCACTGGAACAGGATGCCCAGAGAAGCTGTGGATGCTTCATCCCTGGAAATGTTCAAGGCCACGTTTGAATGATGCTCTGAGAAACTTGGTCTAGCGGAAGGTGTCTCTGTCCATGGCAGAGGGCTTGAAAGGAGATGGTCTTTAAGGAGGGAGGGCATGTTGTGCACGTGCATTCATTAGTTGTCTTCCAGAGCAACCACTTTGCTCACTGAAGCCCTACTGGGAAGTGCCAAGACATCCCCTGCTGATGGGAAGTAGAGAATAAATCTTCTTGTTTCCCTTAAGAATAAATCCCTTGTTTCCACATGTGGCCTGCACTTTTACTTCATTACGCTGCCTTTATTTTGATCCATGTGATTTTTTTCCATCTTCCTGTCTTCTCCTGCTCCATCCTGCTGAGGATGGCAGTGATAAAACAGCCCAGTGGACACCTGGCATCCAGCCAGGGTCAGCCCACCACAAGGTAACAGTAAAGGTTTTCCAATAGCTACACATGACATCCTAAAAGGTATAGCCCACACAGCATTAAGTGACATTTCCACAGACTCAGTGGTTTAGAAGCTGAGAAGCAGCTGTAACTCAAAATTCCTAAGAGAAGCTGTGATTATGAAAATGAGTTTATTGTTCAACTGACACTATAAAGCACACAGACAAAGGTATAATTATAATACAAATTAAGTTTTCAATGCTCCATCATTTCCTACACTATAAACTGGTATTTGCTATTCTTGGGATGCAAAAATCTGCTCAATAGCCACTTGCTATCCAAGCACATTCCATAAAAACCAAGCAGTGAAAAGCAAACAGTTTCCAAGATTCACCCACAACAGCCGTCACCCACAACAAAAGATGTACTATTTTTGTGAATCAGAGGCTTTCACAGAAACCATCTGTTGCATTCTTGTCTTAATGACTGCAGGGTCGCTCTTTTGCTTTGGAATATTATAGAATTCTTCATTTCACGTACCTTACCACAAAGGTAGGTACTGTAAGTCTATATTGTGTCAGCACTGAATTTAAGTTTCAAAGGGTATCTTAACTACTTTAAGAGTTCTTTCAATAATTCAAAGAAAAAAAGATGAATTTACTAATAAACAAAATTAACTAGAACAAATGTAATTTATTTTAATTGCTAGCTCCTAGGTGACAATGATTAAATTCCCATTTTCATGAGAAGAGAGGAGCACTAACATGAAAACATTTTTGCTTTACACCACACTCACACTGAACAGTATTCTGGCTACTTAGTTTAGGAAAGAAGAACAGATAGGAATATATTCTGCCACCTGATAAATCAAACATCCTGAGCCTGAAAGTTAGACATTTGGCGACTGCTACTGGTGCTAAGCTCTGCAGTGTCCAAGGGATGCCTGACAGTTAAAGTAACTGTTTAGACTATTCAAAACAAGAAATTAAGATAACAACATCCAGGAACATATCTTGGCATAACATCTTCAAATTAGCTAAACATTTACAAAAAACCAAGGTGGCTTATTCTATTTTAGTTAACCATGAACTTCCTAAATAACTCAGAATGCTGTATCGCTAACGTGCTACAGCACATGCCTATAAATACCCAAGATAAACAGATGCAACTACCACTTTCCCAGTCATTACACTCCAAAGAATAAAGAATGCCATAAAATAATTTTTTTCACAATCTGAAAGGGGAATATAGTTAGTATATTTATGCTGATTTGAACATCTGGATATCACGTAAACTGGAACTGTTTCAGACTGTAAGTCTGAAAAAAATGAAAAGGTAGAGTTTGCCTGAAGTGTACCTGCACTTCCAGGACTTAAGCTTTTGCTTGGATTTCAGATGCTAAATTTACACAAACTGATTCCATAATTTCACTAACATTGTTCTGCAAAATTTGTATTGTAATTAAAACTAGAGGAGATAAAACCTTTAGAGGATTTCTGGTTTGGTTTGTTGTTGTTGTTGCTGTTATTATTTTCTTTTAAAGCACATGAGGAAAAGACAGTATTTTAAATTTCCCCTTCAGCAGAAACAGAGGGAAACATTTATGGTGTTGACATATCTCCTAATATTTTTACAAAAATTCTCGATTCCCTGGCTGACATAAGATCAATATATATTAAATCTGTGAAACAAGAGTATTCTGTGAGTTCAGAGTTCTTCTCCAAATGAAAACTCTTCACTTAAAAGCAATTTCTGCAAAGGGACATTGCAAATCAGCATCACATCTGCAGTGATGGAGTTACTCTGCAGTATGGAGTTACAATTTCTTCAGGGAATTCCAGCCCTAGCTGAGCGCTAAACTCCTGTGCCTAACAACAATCCTCTATTTACTGCACCACTGTCAGTAAATACTGTGGATTTTTTTTCCTTGTTCTTTTTGGGAGGTCCCTTATTCTCAAACAATACTCAGAAAATAGGCCACTAGCAACCAGAGGCTGAAACTAGATTAGTCTCTCCAGATTGTCTTGAAAAAAATCAAAGACAAAACCAAAAAAAATCAAATAAACCGAAATTACTCACTTTTTCATGGCCCAACCAGAGAAGGGGAAAATGATGCCTTTAGGCCTAAAATAACCTCTACTGTTCCATTTGCAGAGGTCTATATATCACTAAATGGAAATTATATTGCATGAGAGAGACTTGCAAGCTATAGGTATTCTTCCACACAACAGACCTTGAAATAGGAACTTCTCTGGGTACCCAAAATACTACAATTTACAGAGAGAAACCACTTTTTTCCCCTCTGTGTTTGCAATTGCCCTTATAAAGGATCATGCCTTCTTTGAGGATTTAAAGACTGTATGCTGCCCTGGAAGAAAATATTACTTTCCTTTTCTGGATAACTCCTTTGTTCTCAGCTCTCTGCTGAAACGCTGGCTTCCTGGAAACTTGAAAAGACACTCATTTGTGAGAGCAGAGCTATTGCACAGCATGGAGAAAAAAATGCAAAACTACAGCTGGTTGAACTAAAAGGTGAGCACTTTGCCTGCCTTGAGCAAGAGAAAAGGTTAAAGCTGATTTGGCTACTATCAATTTTAAGTATCTTTAAGAGAGCCACTAAATTGATCAGGGAGCTGGAGCACTTCTCTTGTGAGGACAGGCTGAGAGCGTTGTTCAGCCAGTGGAAGAGAAGGCTCTGGGGAAACATTATAGCACCTTCCAGTACCTAAAGGGGGCCCAAAAAAAGCTGGAGGGACCACAAGGACATGTAGCATTAGGACAAAGGGGAATGGGTTTAAACTGAAAAGGCAGGGAGGCTTAGGTTAGATATCAGGAAGAAATTCTTTACTGTGAGGGTGATGAGGCACTGGCACAGGTTGCCCAGAGAAGCCGTGGATATCCCATCCCTGAAGTTTTTAGGACCAGGCTGGATGGGGCTCTGAGCAACCTGATTTAGTTACAGAAGCATTGGAATGAGATGGTCTTTAAAGTCCCTTTCAATCCAAATCATTCAATAATTCTGTGATTCTACTATACTAAAAAACCCTTCTGCTCCAAGTGTAAACACACCTTGCTCTTTTGGGTCTCTACTTTGGTATGTTCCACAGGGAAGATGCTGTCTGTTCATGAGCAGGAGTGATGAGGAGGCAAGAGCTACACTTTACACAGATTTCTCCATTTCTGGTGAAACTATGGGTTTTGCAGAACAAGTATCACAGAGGTGGTCTGACACCAATGATTACTGCCTTATTTGAAGACAGATGGAAATGACTGGAATCCTAAATGGGCAGCAGGAATGGCTGGTGGAAGTGGAAGGGGAACAACAAACCCTAGCAACAACTGGTAATGAAAGTACCTCCATCTGCTTAAGAAACTGCAGCAATTCCATCTCCCAGAAAAAAAGGAGTCCCTACAGAAAGCCATGTTTCAATCATTCAAATTCCAGTCCTTCTAGCAATTAAGAAAAAAAAGCTTTCTATTTTTGTGCCTTTTCTTTAAATACATAATATTCATGTTTTCTTTCAAGTTCTTTTAAAGCTTATTATTTTTCCATCCAAAATTACTGTTTTGCGTAGAAAAGCAAATGCCATACTGCTGAGGGTAAAGGTGGGGAGAGCAGGAAAGTTTGAAATCTCTTGAAAGGCTTTTATTTTGTACACCAGCATACAGACTGACAGTGCTGAAATCTGCCTTGTGACCAGATACTAACAAATTTCTCTCTCTTCTGTTTTCTCCAGCAAAGAGTTCAAAATCACAAATGCAAGTAAAAAAGAGTAATCAAGACGACAGCAAAGAGTTAAAAAGAAAAATGTAGTATCTCCTAATAAAAATGTTCATTCTATAAATTATGTTACATACTAAAAGAGAATGCTCTTAAAACATTTTAAGGACAAAAATATGGGCAGACAACTCATCAACAACCACGACAGAAAGAATGGGATATCTGACACAGTAATTCCCAAAGCAGACAGGTACAATAGCACAAGCTTTTCACAGAATCATGGAATTGTCAGGTTGGAAGGGACCTCTGGAGATCATCCAGTCCAACCCTCCGGCCAAGGCAGGGTCACCTGTAGCAGATGACACAGGAGTTCGCCCAGGAGGGTTTTGAACATCTTCAGAGAAGGAGACTCCACAATCTCCCTGGGCAGCCCATAAAGTTTAGATATAAAATACCACAGAAAATCACTGAATTCTGGAGATATACCACTGTTCATCTCAACCACCAAAGAAATCTGGTCCAACTGCTGCAGTATCTAGGCACAACCACATGTTGATATGAATAGCAGAAGGCTTCAATTCATGTTTGTTGTTGCTTGCTATTGTCTGTATCAAAATGTGTTTGGTTTACAGGTCAAGTATTCTCTCTCATACATCACTTAAAATACAACCTAAATGCTTCTTTTCGGTGTAAAGAAGTTATAGAAGTCCATAAAACTTCATAGGGGGACACTCGCACAACCTTCTTGTACTGGAATTAATCTCAGGCCCACAAACAAGGAGTTTTTTCCTTTCTATCTCACATTCAACTTCAATATGCTAGTGAAGGAAATCAAGAGACTATTTTAGTGATGATGAACGGAGAGAACAGAATCCTGCTCCATTCTTCAATATTAAGCCTGAAACACTATTTGCAGAAAGATAAAAGGGTGTTATGAGGAGTATTTCACATATCTGGAAGAAAACATCCCTCATGCCTCTTTTCAAACTAGATAAATGTTTTAAGCTGTTAGGCACCCAGATGAATTTTCCATGACAGCAGTGAAAGGTGAAGGCAGTAGTAAGTGTTCTCATTTATTTTTTCTGTTCTTTTTTAACCTCGTTTTTCAAACAAACACACACTGATGTCACGTTTTGTTCCACAATCATGCACTGATTAAAACCATATTACTTGTAAAATGGGCAGGTTTTCCAAGTCACAATTTTTCACTCTTTTCCTCTGTAAATTAAACTGAAAATAAATGTGTAAGATATACACTTATGTTGCCCAAGTGAAGACTCAAGAGAAAGACAGAGTATGAAAAACCACATTATGAGAGATGGGCAAGATGCTGTTCTACAGCAACCCAAAAATATAAATATTTTCAGGTTTACAGGAGTGCACTACCCACAAACTTCCATGCAGAAGGAAGCATATAGATTTGAAAGGACATTTCAACAACTTTTAATTTCCTCTCTTTTAGGTGTTAGAATTGACAGATGTATTCTCATTCAAACTTGCATGTTATTAAACTCAGCTTGGCCCAGATTCCCATAATCTGAGTTTCTAAATGTGATGCATCTAAATATGGAAAACACTTACTCCAGACTTCCTATACAGCCTTCAAAACTAAGCAAATAACTCAAGAAGAAGGATCAGTGTACCAAAAAAACAAAATCAATGGGAAACCTCTCCTCTTCATGAATTATTACAGAAAGTGCAAAGCATCTGAATTCCTAGCATAGGTGCCTTGATTACATTGGATGAATCAAGGCATGTGTATCTGTATTATCTAAATTTCTGGTCTGAAGATAAAGGAAAATATTCTAGAAAACAGGAGGATGCATGCAAACACTAGTATGAATTATCTGGGTTGGCATTCCTACAAAATACCCAAAATATCTGTTACTCATGGAAAAACAAAGATAACTATAACTGCATGATGAATGCAGAAAACCTTCAAAATTAACAGAAATATTGGAAGGGCCCTACAAAATTATATTAGCCTTTAATTTAGGTAAGTCAAAACAGCGCAGAACTTACATCTTGAATTTTAAGTATAGGAAGATCACGGAGATGTTATTCTTTCCTTTAGTGAACTAAGAGGTAGTGCTTCAGTGTGCACTCAAGAATTAAAAGGTACTTTAAGTAGATGAACTTCTTTTCAAATACCTACAGGAAGTAAATTTAACTATTCAATATGGAAATATTATTGTGGCTAGTTCCCCCCAACATCATCTAATTCACAGATCCATGTAATTTTTTCTTATGATCTAAACCTAAACCTTATGATCTAAACCTGTCACATTCAACCAACAAGGGGAAAGACCTTAGATTAAAACTTTATTCCAACACAACTGCCTAAAAATAATAAATTTCTAATGTTATTATAGGTAAGATACAACATATTTTATTACATGATGGGTCAAATGGTAACTCAGAGACTGCGGCATGACACAACAGGTAGTATCGATTAACTCTCCTGTTCCCTTTCATGCCCCTTACCAGCACATCCTTTTCTGAAAAGACTCCAACGGCTTAGCAGTTTAGAAAAGGTATTACAAATAGAATCTCAGCATGTTTGCAAGCACCTTTTTTAGATATAAACACCATACTTCTGAAGTACAGCAAAAAGCCTGCTTGATCTGTCTTCTGGGGGCTACTCTTAGATAGATGTCAGGAGGTTGCTATTTTTCATCTAGGTTCCAAAGTCTCATTTAGATAAATTTCTAAATTTGTAACAAACCTTTGATTTATGAAGTCATAGTTATGAAGTCATGGTTATGATCTGAGAATTGTTCTCACAATGTATACCGAAGAAATTCTCTTGAGCCTTTTCTAAAACAAGTTATTATCATTGATAAAACTGATTTAAATCTAAAATTGCCTGGAGTCATTCAAGTTTCCTCTGCAGTTTCTGGGAGACAGGTTTACTTAAGCTGAATGTTCCAGTTACATTCCACTCACATACCCACCCACCTGTTTGATCTTTATCTTCTCAGTTTCAAATGCGTATAAATATAAATACTTCATATTTGCTGAAACAGTATGTACAACTGCCATGTACCACCAAAAAGCACCTGTGTTCAGTCAAGCCAGTTTTACTACAGTAAAAAAAATACAAAACATTACTGCTACCTGCCATGTTAGGAATGAAAAAAATCTCTAGCATTTTCAGTCAGGCATATCCTCTGTTAAGGTTATTCTTTAGAGCTGAATAGAGTACTTTGTTTTAACATAATGGAATAGTTCCACTTACTCTGCAACAGTAAAACAGCTCACACAACCATAGATCAGCTGACAATGAGGAAAAATAAAACAAACTCTGAAAGCTCTGTTCAGGTTGGTAGGTTTCCAAACCATAGCTTAATTATAAAATCAGAAAGGACAAATAATTGTGAACTTTTAAGTCTTTGGAGTAGAAGTGCCAAATGTTTAGTTCAGATGCAAACAGGCATTCGCCTACTTTACATTCAGCTTGTGTAGAATTTTGTACCACAGGTTCCATGTGGGATTTCTACCACAAGGAATATGCCATAAAAGACACTCATGAAAGAATCCAAAACCAAAACATAGTATGCACAACCAGAATGAACTTAACATTCGTTAACGTGTAATGTTTTCAGCCTGCTAGCCAGTTCACTTAATTACTTACATTAAACTTGCTCCAAAACATCTTTTATCTAAACTATACAGACACTTTATCATTATCACCATTTGGCAAACTTTAGGGAAAAAATAGCATGAACTTCTTTCACCTGACCCACCAAGAGAAACCATGAACACTTAGATGTTTTTCTTTCTTTAAAATAGCTTTACTGTTCTCTAGATTTAGCCTCTGTCTTAAAATAAAAGTACTTATGAAGTATCTTACAATTCAGAAAAACGTACAAAGTTAAACATGTTTTTTTCAAAAACATATTCCTCCCCTCTCTACATTTAAAGAGTCAATGATAATATTAAGCCTTTGTAATGCATGCAGCAAAAATCAATTTTAGCTACATGCACTTCTATGAAAAGTACATTAAAATTATATATGCAGTAAAATAAGTATTAAAGCTTCTTTTGCAAATTGCCTAAGCAGTGAAATTAAGTCCATCAGCAGCAATACACTTAAGATTTTAATTCTGGACTCATCAAAACTTAAAAAAAACCAACATAACCAATAGATGATCAATATTTGGCGCTGCTATCTAAAACATATAGTATTACTACAACTGAAATAAAATGCATTTTTCCTCATATCAAAAAAGAGCCTTATGCTCATTTTAAGACTTCTGGTGAACATGTTAGCATAAAATTTCATAAGCATCAGGATGATAAAACCTCTATACCAGCATAACAGCAACCTCATAAGCAAGCCATCTCTTTTAAATTGTTTGTGGTTTAATGACCAAAATTAAAACAATACACCATTGGTGTAGACCAATCCTTGATCTTTGACTGTGCAATTTATTTCACTCATACATACCTCAGTTTCCTCATCTGAAAAAATGGGAATAAATAATGCCTTTTTCAAGGAATCTGCTATTAGTTTTTCAGCAAAGTTGGTGAAGTTTTTCACATTCCCTAGGGATCCTGTTGTTCTTAGCAAAAACACTAGTCATGAAACTAAACAATTACAGCTCAAGAGAGAGAGAGAGGTGTTCACAAACTACCCTTTTCAATTGTTCTCCAACTGTTATTGTAAAATGTGTTCATTAAATGCTTACTTCAGGATCTTGAGAGACAGAAATTCATGCAAAATATCCCACCTAGTGACAATGACTGCAGTTGTCTACAAACTTACCAAATAATTAGGGTAAGGAATTAAAAGTGTATGTGTGTGTTTGTGTCTGTCAGCTAGTCATGAAAAGAAGATCTGCAACCACAGGGCGAAGATAGGGGGACAAGGGTTAAAAATTACAGCATGTCTCTGTTACTGCAGGAAGGAAGAACAATTTCCTATGTAGCTTCCACAGCTGGTTCCAATTCTATTACTGTTTCGATTACTAATTCTCCCATGCCACCCATAAATTACCTTCAAAACATTAACATTTAAGCTCTATTAGAGCAGCACAATTTTATGTAATGTGACATGAGAATAAATTGCTAAGTGACTTTAACTATGCATCTGGAAAGGGGAAAAGATACGTTTTTATTGTATGGACTTGACGTCCATGCTTGGAAGAAACACACCTTCCTTCATGCTTCACCCAGTCATATTCTTTTATCTAAAGCTTATGGCAGAAGCAAGCAGTCCATTAAGGCCAGATTATGTACCTCATACTGCTAAAATGGTTGTAATACCCAACAACACTGCAATAATTTTCAAAATGTTCAAGGCAAGTACTAAGCACTAGGTTAGAAATGGTAACTAGTGTGAATATCCTAGTTTTATTTGTAATTATAAAGGAAATAATTGTAAAATGTTGTGCCCAACAATTACAAAACATGCTTGTCTTCTATGCATTTATATGGTATATTTTACTACAGTACCTATGTATGTTGAGATCCCTCCAGCATATTGTATCAAAAATACCACTTCCATACATGTAATGTAGTCTGAAAATTCCAAAGGATTACAATTAAACCTGACAGGACACACAACTAGACAGCCATTTATTTCTACAACGCAATCAAACTATAATTGTTCAGTATGGCTCAGTACTGGGTTATACAGGAAAAGAACAAAGACCTCAACACATCTTTCCGTGGAATGTCACCTATGTTAAATCCAACACTTACTAGAGTCATTCCTCAAGCAGCCTGAGATGTAAGAGTATACAGAAGCAATGCTTTCACTTTTTAACCCAGACTAAGATAAAGATCCATTGTCTTGACAACAGACAACACTTTAACTGTGTGCATGGAAAAAGAACACAAAAATTCAACATCATACCTTATTGAAATGCCTCATTTCACAGATTTTTATTGACAATATTTAAGATCTCATATATCTTTCTTCCTTCATAACATACAGAAAATGTAGATTAGATACAACCTATGATATCTGTCCTTATTCAATAAGTTTCTTGATCTTCACAAGGAGTTGCTGCTGATACTCCATATTCTACAAATATTACTTGAGTTACAGGAAAAATCTTCCTTTACAATCTAAAATTTAAGTTTGGACTATATGACTCAAATGAAATTCCTATCAATTGTATACATAATAAACTTGTTAACCTAGTCGAAATGGATTAACAACAACATGCATCTTCAACTTGGTCTTAACAGACAGTTACCAATATATTTTTAGTTCATACAAATATGGCAACTTCAGATATTCAGATGAAGCTCTGCAATTACTTTCTTTGCAAGAGTCAGGAAAGAAAAGCACAGTCCATAGATACAAAGAACTCCAGATTTCAGACCACATATCTACTACGTATCTACCGTAAAATTTTCAATATGACATTTGCTTTTGTGCTTGTATGTTTTAAATAGGATAAAATGTCCCATCTCGCAGGCGTGCTATCCTGATACTCCAGTAAATATAGTAGGTGTGTTAATTGAGCCACCACCAAGACAGAAACCATTATTAATGCCTATTATTTATAAAGAATCATTGAATTGTTTAGTTGATAGGGACCTGTAAAGGCCATCTAGTCCAATGCCCCTGCAATGAACAGGGATATCTTTAACTAGATCAGGTTGCACAGACCTCTGTTCAACCTGGTCTTGAATTTCGTTTCCAGGGATGGGGCATATACCATCTCTCTCTGGGTGACCTGTTCCAGCATTTTACTGGCCTCAGTGTAAAAACCCTTATATCTAAGATAAATCAACCCTCTTTTAGCTCAGTTCTATGACCTCTTACTCAATAACTACAGACCCTGCTAAAATGTTTGTCCCCATCTTTCTGGTGAGGCTCCTCTCTTTAGTTACTGGAATGCTGCAATAAAGTCTCCTCACTGCCTTCCCTTCTCCAGGTCCCAATTCTCTCAGCCTTTTCCTCATAGCAAAGGCGCTGCAGCCCTCTCAGCACCTTTGTGGCCCTTTCCTGGACTCAAGCTAAAAGGTCTATGTCCTTCTTTTGCTGGGGACCGGCAGAATCCCCTCCCTCCCCTGCTGCCAATGGTGCTCTGGATGCAGCCCAGGACACATTTGGCTTTTGGGGCTGCAAGGACACATTGCCAGGTCATTTCCAGCTTTTCATTCACAAGTCCTTCTTGGCAGGGCTGCTCTCCATGGCTTTGTCCTTCAGGGATGTAAGACAAACAAAAAAACCCCCACAACAGGGGAAAAAAATAACAACCTTTGTGTATAACGCTTAAGTTACAAGTGCAGTCTTGCTGTTGTTGAGAAAACAGATACATGGTATTTCATACCTCCTGGCTGACTGATTGGGGAGGTTCCTAGGGAATGCATGATTCCATAACTACCGTTTCCATTAAAAAAGCAAGCTCAAAAATCCTCTAGCAGTTCTTCCCCTGTAACAAGCAAGTCCAACATGCTATTCTATCAAAAGAGAAACAGAAGTATAAAATACCCAAAAATGTGCGTGAGAGAAGCAGCAAGCTTAAAAACTTACTGGCTTTTCACAGGAAAGGATGAAGTGGTGGGAAGGAACATACAACCCATAAAATAATCTGAATCAAATGCAGTCCAAGATTTTTTGCTCATATTTGTTCAAATTCCCTGTTATGGACATATTCCAGATAACTCATACGGAAGCCAAAACAAGGATTCCCAATTTTGCATAGTTTGCTGCACTTGGGCAGAATTTAACTCCTGTTTCTGGAATTCACTCTGTAAGCCCAAATTCTTCACATTAACCTCATGTTTGACATCCCCCTTGAATGTGTGATCCACTAAATGACATGGTTTAGTTCTGAAACTAATGCTATCTCTCATAACACCTACTGCTGTCCCAGACTCGACTGTTTCCCAAGCCTCCTAAGAATTTACATTTCACCTCTTGGGAGCCACACAAAATGGACAGTAGATATGCTTATGAACCAAACTGTTTTGCTATGAGTTTTTCAATGCCATTATTATGTTTACAGAAAAATTGCAAAGTACGGGTCACTGGAAGGCACTTTTCTTTACATTCTTGCTGTCAGAACTTACCTGGCCTTCTGTATCATATATTTCAGATACGCTGGATCCCCAGTTCATTTAGCTACCACACGTAATATCCAGTCTGAGACAGCAAAACTGGATCTCTTTGTAGAGAATGATGGCAACCCCTTGTCTTTAGGTTCCTCTCATGAGATCTGATAAACCACCACAGACAGAGAGAAACTTCCTTTACTTTATTTAAGGAGTAAAATTAGGGAGTTTAGTATTCACTTCATAAATCAATTCTTTCAGAAATGACCATGATGGGCAATCTATCAAAATGGAAAAACATTTAAAATACAGAAACCCTGACACTGGGTAAGTTGTTCCTACCTGTGAACCATTTACCCTTAGAATTTCAGTGTAATACAGAATTAAGGAAATAGAGAAAGCAAAAGAATCCTGCTTTTAAAACACAATCATCAATTTGAGACAAACAGGTACAAGAATTATTAAAACCCACTATAATTTACTCATGCATTCTGAAATCCTCACAGTCACTATGATACTGAACAATTCCAGTAGCACAGACCATAGGTGAGGTAACAAGCTAGAAAGAGTGAGCAAATGCATATAAATAGATTTTTGCAGCTGGTTGTGGATATCAAGGACTTACAAGTATCTATTAATACTGGCAGGGACCAGGCAGATAGAAATTGCACTATTAAAATTTCGCACAATAAAGGGAGTGGGAGAGTTCTGTCTAAGACACTGGAATTTTTCATATGGTTACATATTTGCTCCAAGATTATATTTACTGTTCAAATATCCACAAACTTGCACTTAAAGAACTCAAATAACCCAAAAGCTATAATGTGAACTGCAGGCAATTTAACCTATCCACCCCAAAGGATGAAAGACCTGAGATGACCTTCTTAGAACTTGTAATTACAACAAGGTATGGTATGTTAAGCCTAATGCTTACAGAGTAAGCCCTTCTCACTGCAAAAGTGCCAAGCTGAGAGATTATTGTCAGTGTGCCTCCTGCATGCCTTTTAGCAAGAAGAACAGCACACAGCAAGGTCAGGCAGTGCATCATCAGGGGCTGCCACACAGTGTTTTCAAAGCCCCTACAAAATCGAAAGCTGGGTTGTTTTCTTTGAAGAAAGATGAGTTGTCACCGGTTAAAGATAAATTAAATATTATTTAGTCAACTTATTTCAAATAGAAATATTCTGCACGTTTGGATTCACATCAGCTCATGGCCCGCAAGGCAAACTTCCTAACACAGAAAGCCTAAATCTACCAATGATCTTTCTTTAAGATTAACACTCCTGATTTAATTTTCTTTATCTACAAAAACTTCAATACCTACAAGGAGCTTTGAACCAAAACCAAAGGAAGTTTTAGGAAGTTCTAATTACTGGGAAATTCTCCTGCTCAATTTAGTTCTGAAAAGGAGCCAGTTACTTAGTAGCTAGGTAATCATAAGAGAAAACACAGCATAAAAATACTTTTTCATTTGCATATAAATTTGTTTTAAAATGCTCAAAAAAAAATATCACTAACAAATATTCCAAAAAGGTGAACACACAAGAAGTGCCAAGGTTGACTCCAGAAGAAAAAGAAAAATCTTCTTGCTATACTTGGAAAGCAAGTAGGTTTAAAAAATACATAACCATCGGAAGGAAACATGAATCTGCAATCCCACGTTTTCCATTTCTTTTTCTCTCCATGCTTTGGAAATTTTCAATACTTTAAAGTATTACTCAGAGTTACATTAACTCTTCTTCAGACACCCATCCACAAGATGCAGCTAGACACAAATTTTTCCCAGAGAACTCGGGTAATTTCTGTGATATTCTCCCACCCACTCAAACTTGGTTGCAGAGTCCATCATGAGGATACTCCCTAAAAGTATCAGACATAGTTGCAGCTTCCATTAGTTCCTACACTGTGAGACAATTCTGAAGAGGTAAACTAATGCAAATTGCATTAAAAGACAGAGTTAAACTACAGCTGACAGCTATTATATTCTTTACAGGATAGGACTAGTTTTCATAACTATCATGTGAATTGGGCAGATGCTTATTTAAAACTGCCTTATAAATATCATAGTTATGGCTGATTTAGATTTAGTGACATTTATTTTACTCAAGGGAGTTAATATTTCTGCTGAAAATGCATTGAATTATTTTACTACTGCTCATTTGTTGAAGAACTGAATGCAGTTTCTTATTTGGACAACAAGACACTGAAAAATCACAGGAAACTACCATTAGGCCTTCTCATAAATTCACTGTCTATTCAATGTATTGTAATTGTCTTCCCTAAGAAAAGTATTTTATGGACAGCAACTAGACTAAGCCTCACACCATTAATTTACAGGTAATTGAAAGGATCTGCCTTTAAAATTGCAGTTGTCCAATGCAGAAACTTTACTATTTACAGGCTTGCACTGTCACAAACATAAACATTTGTTATTTTAAAAATACATTTTTCAGAAGTTCCTTTACAGAAAGGAGAAAAATATGACAGTGTCATAAGAGATAGGGATACAAGCAGGAAAGGGACAGAGAGGATCAACAGAATGCCCGATCCCTAAAAGGAACCGTAGGAAGAGCAGTCAATTATGACAGAGTACTGGTTTGGCAAAAAGAAAAAAAGCAAAAAAAGAAGCCCCAAACCAACTGGCTGTCCTCACCAAAGAAAATGCTAGATAAGGCAACATTTCATCATAGAACAGAGAAACAACTCTGAAGGACTCTGTGAAAAGAAATGTAATAAATGCCAAGTTAAAACAAATGAAGTTATTAAACAGGTAGTTATTATACCATTGACAGAAAAAAAAAAAATCCACGTCAGAATTTTTAAACTATTTTCTATTGAGATATACTGCCATTACTCCGGCATTGTTATTTCTAGAATTTAAATTTGGATAATACACTTTTAATGACTAAAAAAGTATCACACTCTTATGTGTGACCCAACATTTAAACCTTGTGTGCCTGCACATCCATGCATGTCATCCAAATGAGACAGCATTTTTTAAACATGAGGAAAAGTAAATGTATGGAAAATACACAAGTGATATAAAAAAGCAACTAGTACATGGGGGTTTACATCTTCTCCAGAATTTTAATATTTTTACAGGAAAAATTTATGGAGATAAAAACCAATTTATTTTTAGATGGTCTTAAGGCATCTAAAATGGCATAGAAGGCTTATGAAGACCAAGACTTAACACTGTAGACCAAGAAGGGATTGTCTTTAAAATGATTCAGCACTCTGTGTCACAGTGATCTTACAAAACAGGCATGTGCTGTTTGTAGACACTGAGAATGATTAAGCTACTTAAATTTTCCTCTGAATTTCCATTTCTGACATTTTTGGTACTCAGTAGAAAAGGTAGCAAATGTACTTAAAGAAGGATTGTCACTGAGAAATATCTTTATTCTTATATTTAAGAGCAGTTACTTTGTGGCATCAGCTTTGCAAGACACATACACTGACTATATGTACTGCAAAAAGTTACAAATCTGGTGGCACTGAAAGCCAGCTCATGCCTAGAGATGGCACACATTGCCTGATACACACATTTGCCTTCTTTGAAGAGACCAGCATGTTCCAAAATACCCCAAGTAACAGGCTGGTTAGAAAAAGATAAACCTTTACAAATCCAGATGATGCATGAAACTTTTAAGGTTACTGAGCTAATGAAGAAACACTTACACTGCTGCAAAAATCCTAACTAACTTCTCCATCCGCCAACTAATCTTCCAAAGGTGACAATTCCATTTCTAACATGAGACAAAAAAGAAAAAGGCTATATGTGTAACCTAAGTGATTTCTTTATTTTTCTGTTTCCCTCTTTAAATAAAAGTATTAAGTCCTATGGTTTGCCTGTACTACCTAACAGGAAAAGAACAGCTAACTCACACAAGCTAGTAGAGGCAGACATTAATATAAAATTTGTCCTGATTCATAGGATATTGCAACTCTTATAAAGGTTATCAGCTCTTTCTGACACCTGAATTAATCTACAAATACACACCGTACAGTAAGTGATAGCGAAATACCACTATAGTCCATGTGAATCACCCTCTCTTTCTACACTTTGGTTATTAACACTTTTACTATTACTGTTTGCTTTCATATCCCATGGCTGTTTCCAGTAAATTGTTCTTATCTCAACCCATGATCTCTGCCTTTTATGTCTCCCACCAGAGGGAGGCAGCAGAGCAGCTCATGGTTTTCTTTTTAATGGCAGTACTAAATTGGGGAGTACCATTCCCAAACCATGACATGGTTCATGGTCATTATTACATGAAAGATGACCTATGGGGCCTCTGTACTGCAAAAGGCCACCATGACTGACTGAGTTCAACCTTTATTTAAGGCCTCGTGTTTCACCACATGAGAATGCTCACTGAAGTGAATTCCACACATCCACATAATCCAAATCAAAATCTTGACATAGTACTACTTACTGTGAAACCGTTTCCAAGCTAGCTGCTAAAGAGGGCTGCAGAAACTATGGAAGACTACTAAAAGTTCCAGGAAGGCTGGTGTGCATCTGTGGTGTTTTCAATGCCCCTCTATGCAATTGTGGGGGAAGAAAAAAAAAAAAAGAAAAGAAAAAAGAAGTGTATTGATGTTAGCTGGCAGTACTAGGGCTAAGAAGAGACTGCTCCGCTCACGAGTTTCTTATCTGCACCTTGAGAGGACACTTTGCTGCAACATACCATATGCTTTCATTTATTAAACACTGGTTAACTAATTAAACTTGGAAATAAAAATGAAAGTCACAAATCACCCTCTTTCTGGTAGAAGCAAACTATATTTTTGTCTGTGTCTTCTGTCTCATCAATAGTGAAAAAGTAAAGGTACGCTACTTGTACTTCCAGTGAGTATGCATACTCAGTCCCACTTACAAAACTGAAGGTTTTCTGCAGTCTCACTGAAGCCAACACAATATTTACATGAAAATGGATCTAATACTCCAACCTTAAATAATGAACCTGAGCTTCATGAGATGGCTATTTATTAGCTATTTGCACTAAACCCTATTTTAGAAAACTGAATGGGAAGCCCCCTAATGCTACTACGTAAAAGTCTTATCTGAACTATTGATTTTGTATTGGGAAGTAAGGGTTACATAACATATCTCCTTTTTGGTATTCTTGCACAGGATGCTTATATGAATGTAGCTTTTGTTTAAGAAACTAATTTTCTCATACAAACAGATGCAGGATCTTAGAAGAAAGCTGAAAAAGAAGTCTTTATCTTACCTGTCATTAAGGAGGTACTTTGAGACATTTCAAGACGTTTTTCTACAGAACCAACAGATTTAAAACTGATAATGTTCAAAATTAAAAGACTTCTAAGTTGAATAAAGGAATAAACAGTTTACAAAAGCACATTTCAAAAGCCTCAGAACTGGACCACAAAAAGCCATGGTTAGTAAAAAGTCATACAATTGGTTTTTTATGATTATTCAGGTCCTCTGGAGGAAGTAACTATACTGGTTTATGAAAGGAAATGAGAAAAAAGGCTTTCTTCTTTCCATATTTGGTTATTTGAATATTTATCTTTAGTTGAACATATATCTTTAGTTACAGTGGTACGTCAAATAAACATTTATAAATAGTACACAAGGTAAAGCAGTAAAATACTATCCAAGATCCTAAGAATTTGAAAATAATTTTATTAGGTTTTAAAATACAAAGAAAAGGATAAGCAGGAGCAAAGGAAGGAAGTTCAGTGTGATTGTTGTGTGATCTGGATACTGTTAGCATCGAGTATGTGTAGTCCCTGTATACTGCTAAGTGCCCACCTGCAAATAAGAGATGCCATTGCAGCAGTTGTAAAACAATACATGCGGTAGTCTCACATTCATAAAAATCCAAAGCCGTCTTTTAAACAAACAGCAGACATTCCTAGAGTCAACAAAATTGCTCTCCAAGGATTCCATTGTCCTGGAGTCTGGTCTGTAGTTCCAATAGCTTAACATAAATCACTTGTTCATCAAAAATCCTGTGAAGACTTGTTTTGGAGAGGAAGTGTAACTGCATGTCACTTACACTCTTCCTTCAAATGCAATCCTTTTAAGTTATTTATTCATCCTCACCATAAATATTTCAAATACTTGTTATCATCCACTTCATTTTCCTCTTGATTCAAGCAAGAGTTCTCTGTACCTGTATTTCTCCTTATTCTGTTTAGAGCATAAACAACTTTTCAAAAAGATAACACTCACATGCCAAATACAGAAAAAACTTGCTATCTTCCATTTGTGTTTTCCATAGTGATGTCAAGGTCGAATACAGTGTGACCATTGCTGCTAGTTCCCTGGCCAAATTTAAAAATATTTTCTATATTCTAACACTGACAGAAACAATAGGCTATCTGTTTTTAAAAGTATATTGGAAATTTGTTGTAACTGCCAAAAAATGCATCGAGCATCATGTAAAGAGGTAGTCACCACCTCCTTTTGACTGTAAACTTTTTAGGTTCTCAGAGAATAAGTTAGTTTCACTATCTTCACCTCCAAAGATCCCAACTTCCAGTGGAAGTAAAGAAAATAATATTCAGGATAGAATGTTCATATACCATTGCATGTACAAAATTTCCTAGTATTTCCAACTACCTATTCTTGTTAAATAATACTGTATCAAAAATACAGTCTCGTGACTGAGATAAATGTGCAAAATACATGCCTAGAAAGACTTAATTTTTTTTTTCTTAAGGGGTATGTCACAGAATTGTACAGTCTCAAGGTTATGCATGCCTTAAACATACTTGGCAGAAAAAAAATTAGAATTCTACTATCCGTCCAAGGGCAGTAGAGGACATTAGCTTCCACAAAATCTTCTGGCTATAAAGAAATCAAGGGTCTCAGAAGGGATGAGCATGTGGATCCCATGTTTCAGCTGTGGAAGGTTTACAGCCACAGCATATTTGGTCCTGAGATGAAGAACACCTTGCATCACTCTCAACAGCTTTCTCTTCAAACACAGAAGTGGTACCAGCAGCTCACAAAGAAGGCTTTCTACAGGCTTCACCAGCTAAAGTTGACTTGTTAAATGTTGCAGTGGGGATCCTGCAACACGCATATATCAAACCAGGAGTCCCGTGGAAAGGAAATATATATGGACAGACAGATTCTTGATAGCTGTTTCAGAGATGTTTATTTCTCCAGCCGCATGGCCGGAGCTCTGCTGAGGAACTGTTCCAGTCACGGGACCAAGGGTCCTTCTGCCCGCGCAGGGAACACAAACCAACCAATGGGAACGAGGCTGAGCAGGAGCAGGGAAACCCCGTGTCTGTGCCCTCAGGGCCCCTCTCCCAGGGCTACACGGCGGGGGAGGGACCCCAACACCTCACCCGTTTTATTTTTATAAAAGGAGAATGAAAACAACTGGATAAACATAACAAGAACAGTTTCAAAACAAAACAAGCCACCCTCCTGAGTCTTTAAATGTCCAAACAGATTCTCTGGAACATCTTAGGGCTGACAGAAGGGAGACAGAATTCTCTGAGCATGCTTTGTGGGGAAACTGAGGCAGGAGAGGGTTTAACTTCTTCCCTCCCCCTTTTCATCCCCCACTCGGCATTGGAAAGGGATTTTTGGGGAAACAATTGGCAAAAGCATGGTTTTGTGAGGGAAACCATGGATGAAAAAACGGATTGGGAATACACTGGGGGTAATAGGACATAGGGTAAAAGGGAAAGGTGGGATTAGGAAAGGGAGACTGTAAGGGGGACTTACAATGGAGATACTGTCTAACATGACTACGATTTTTTGCATATATACTGCCTTTTACAGGAACACCATCAGGCCCAGTGACCTGCGATGCTTGTAACCCTTTTCTACCTCGTATAATTTTAAATTCCACCACCTCTCCATCTCCCAAGCTTGGGATGCATTTTTCAGGGTTATTCTTTTTAATAGCAGTTCTATGCACGAATATGTCTTGCTGGTTGTCACACCTTGTTATAAAACCATAATTTTGCTTAACATTATACCATTTTACTATCCCTAAGGTCTTAGTTACTATGATCTTTTTCCGAGTGGCTGCTGTTTTCTGTCTCGCTGCGTCTTTGCTCTCTCCTTCGGTCGCTCCCGTGTTGGAATTGTCGGGGCTGCTCGTGCCTGCGCGCTCTTCCCGGGGTCGCGTTCGGGGCTGCGCAGGCCGGGCCGGGCCGCGCCGCTCAGTTCTCCGTGCGTCGCCTCCTCTGGTCGCAGCTTCGCTGCCGCTGCCGGGCGCTGCACCCACGTCTCGGCCGGGCCCCCGAGCGATGACCCCCCCGCGCCCTGCTCCAGCGCGCGTCTCGGCTGGGCGCGGCTCCGTCTCGGTCGGGCATTCCCGGGGCTCGCTCCACCACACGCTGCACGCGGCCGGGCAGGCACCGCCGGGTCCCGCCGCGCCTTGCTCCGCCACCGACACTGCGGCTCGCGTGGCTCCGCTCGCACGCGGGAACTGCCTCGCTGCTGCTCGCAGAGCGCTTGGTGCACGTGGCCTGGGCCGCACAGTCCCTGCGCCAGGCTTCCCTTCGCCAGGACACAGCTGACATTGCTCAGCAGTCTCGGTAACTAAATAATATTCACGAAAATATTCTTCCATCGGCATATATTTTGACTCAAATATTAACTGTGTCCAAACGGTTTTCCAAAAGCCCTTGGTAAGAATTAAATCCCAAGAAACATAGAAAAAGTTCTTAAACAACCATGCCAGGAAGCGTTTCAGTTCTTTCTGAGCTTGAATCAAGCTAAAATTTACAAATCGTTGTTCAAGAATCATTTTAAGTTTAAGATAAATGTCCATATGCGGCTCAGAGAGCCAAGAGTCTTCCCACTGTTCCTCCATAGTTTAGATACGGAATAGCAAAGCAAAACCAAGAAGAGGAATCCAAAGTTTCCAGGGTTTACTCACACAAATCAGTCGCTTAGGGATCGGGGATCGTTCTGCTCACAAATCTCCACCATTTGTTGCAGTGGGGATCCTGCAACACGCATATATCAAACCAGGAGTCCCGTGGAAAGGAAATATATATGGACAGACAGATTCTTGATAGCTGTTTCAGAGATGTTTATTTCTCCAGCCGCATGGCCGGAGCTCTGCTGAGGAACTGTCCCAGTCACGGGACCAAGGGTCCTTCTGCCCGCGCAGGGAACACAAACCAACCAATGGGAACGAGGCTGAGCAGGAGCAGGGAAGCCCCGTGTCTGTGCCCTCAGGGCCCCTCTCCCAGGGCTACACGGCGGGGGAGGGACCCCAACAGTTAAAGGCTCTCTAAAAGAGTTGATAAGCAGTAAAAACAAGACATAAGAAGATCTCTGAACTTTGTTGAAAAGGGCAGTAAAAATAATAATTATGTTCTGTATCACATTTTATTTAATGTGATAAATCACCTAACTTTGAAGTACCTTATAGTCAGCAAATACATGCCTATTAATGTTCTCACAAAATATTTCTGGAAACAAACTCACAGGACCCTAAGTACCTATCTGTAGAGGAAACATTCTAAAAATTTTCATATTCTGTCCTATTACAAATTAATTAAAATTCATATCATCCACCAAAAGGCATGGTGTGATAGACAGCAGAGAAGGATTGGCCTTACTAAATTCTGCAGAATCAACCAATAGAGATCTTGGCAAGTACACTCTAGGAACAACCGGTAACCAGGAACTCTGGGGCACTGGGTTGAAGAGGAGATGAGCAAATACCCCACACCTTTTTATCGAAGGCCAACACTTCCTAAGGGAAGCTTATTAGCTTCCTCTTCGTATGACGAGCTCTGCTTCTTGGGTATTCCTTTCTTTACAGCTTCTGTTTGATTCTCTCACATTGGAAGACAGGGACTGATTATTTTGTTTTTTCCATTTTGCCAAGTTTGCAAATCCATTTTAACTCACTTTGGAGACAATCTTTCTCATTCTTTGCACCACCAGTAACCACATCAATGATCCTTAAAAAAATGCCACAACTTGTTCCAACTTCAATATAAATAAAACACATTTACCTCATTTTCATTGTTAAGACCTAAGAACATATTATGCATATATATGGAAAAAGCATTTTCTTCATCATTACACAGGAAGACAACACACAAGCAAGTTGAAAGCAAGGGGTAACTGCTACCTATTTTTTATCAATAACTAGAAATACATAAAAGACAATGCCTCTTGCCCTCAAAACCACACTTTTCTGTCTCTCTTGCATACACAAAAATTGCTTTGTTCAGCTTACTATACTTTTTCCTCTTTAGACAAGATGAAGCATGACTGGGTAAATCAGATTCAGCAGGACAGACAATTCTCAGTCTAAATCTTACAAATCCTTAGGATGACTAAAAATTCCCACAACATTTATTTATTTTTACAGCACCATAATTTTTAGTCTGGTACCATAGCCAAATTCTAATTGGAGCAATTACAGTCTATTTAAATTCTCCATCTAAATCAGCAGGAAATGGCTTCCTTCCATTCTGAACAAGTAAGTATTAACTGGTACGTCCTGTTAAACTTCTGTAAAAAATTTATAAATATCTCCAAATAATTCTAGAACCTGAAATACAGCTATGCTATCATTTTGAAAACATGCCAAATCAGAGTGCAGCCTTGAGCCTTGAAGAGGCCCAAGGCTGTACTTGTGTCAGGGACATAATTACAACATGATTAGTATCCCTTTGGTGCTGCAGGGAGAAAAATTTCTCTGTTCCAAAGGAGAATGAACTGTAACTCAGCTCCAAACAGAAGGTAAATCCTTGCAAATCCATCTGGCAAATTTTTCAACAATCATCTTTACCTTTTGCCTCAAGCCAGGAAAAGTGTCACAAGACGCTAACACTGCATTACGTTTTGTTAAAGATCTCAGCACATTTTCTAATGACATTTCTAATTTTCCACCACATAAAAGAGAGCATTAACAAATAAACACTCTCTTACTAAAGTCTTCTAATACATGCCATCCATTCCCTTAGAAAATGTTTATGTCCTAGATTTAAAGCTGTCTACCTACCAATCCTGACACAACTGCTCTTGCTGGTCTTTGTCCCTCTCCAGACAGATTTTGAGTGCACAGATTTCAGACAGACTCCCAGTGCATTTTGCCAGGGAAAAAAAGCTGGCCAAGACTCTACCACGTTTCCTGTTCCAAAATTTACCACATGCAATATTGCCCTCATTATCCATTTGCCCTCTTGCAAAATAAGCTGTTTTCTCTTTTAAAGGTTTTCCTGAAATTTTCTAGAAAGGTTTAGATCACAGGATAGATCAAGCCTGAAAAACTTCACACTACAGAAGATGCTCTGCTTCCTCCCTCTCAGCTTACAACCATGTAAAAAATGGACACTGACGATCCCACCAAGTTTTTACACCATTAGAAGAAAAAGCACTACAGAAAAGCAAGTGCTGATCACAACTCAAATAGACAGCTTCTTATTTTCCTCACTCCTCAAATTAATGCAAGCCTTTTATATAAAACAGGATACTAAGCCAAGAGGAACATATCAGAGGGAATTAATACCAAGTGTACCTGTTGTCCTCAAATGTACTTGATAAAGCACTATTCCTTACACTACTACAAAATAAGCACTGTAAAGCATTTGCATAAATACTCACAAGCATATTGTGGTTTGTTAAGAATCATCACTTTTGACACAACCGGAAGTGAATGATACTAAATTAGCAAGTTATTAAATCTAAGTATTTATTTCTTAAATGTAACTAATCATCAATATCAAAACAGATTAATCAAACACAGAAAAATTGTTTAAAACAGCACCACAAAGACTTGCATATATCAAATGAACTTACACAACATCTGGGGAAAAAAAGTACCTCAAGTCAGAATTCACACACTTAACACAGTATCTAAGGCTCTGTTAAAAAAAAAATTATGTTTGGTTTGTATAACATGTAATTTACACAAATTACAAAAATGCATAACACTCAAAAGATACTGGTGCCAATTCAAAACATTCAGCAATTAACTGCTGCTAGTCATTTTCCCATAAAAACACCAAGGTATGAAAAATTCCCATCAAAGGTAATAACCACCAGCTACTCCTTCCACCTTAACATTTATTCAGTAAAATAACTCATGTGAGCTGGGCAGTCCTGGGTCAACCCTGGACTCAAAAGTTGTCTGCCTCATAGCAAAGCCAATGTGACAATGTCCCTACTGACAGTCTGTCATAAGAAAGCAAAAAACAACTGAACAAGCAACAGTGAAAAAACAATGTTCCTATAATAAAAAAGACATCTAAAGTCAGGCTTGAGAGACAGTGGGAAAATGTCAGGGTGAAGCCAGTATTTTGGTGTATTTTATCTGTCATACAAAATTCACAAGACTTCAGATTACAAATTATATACTGCAACACCTAGAACTATTAAAGAAAAATTTGATTCCTTCAGGATCAAAACCACAGATAGTTGTGTTTTCAAGAAACTAATTCAGCAGCAAAATATGACAATAAAAGAGAGACAGTCTCACACTACATCTAGGGAAAAAAACATTCAGCTTTCAGTTTCTCCTGTCTCAGTTCTACACCCATGCATACCGACCACAGGCTATGTACAAGCAAGAGAAAGGAATCACAGAGTTCTCGTAACTGCAACACCTGCCTTCCTTGGGGCTCGCAAGATCATACTGTGATCACCAATCGATCAACAGGAAACCAGGAAAGCACAGCTGCTTCCTGATTCCCTTCACAGGAAAGAAAATAACTGAGTTCATGAGCAGCAGTAAGGGAAAGCTCTAGACCCCAAAGGCCTCCAGCATTCACACTGACACAAAATCTCCCCAGTAATAAATTAACTGTTTAGACTGAAAACCCACAAGTCTCATATTTCTGCTGCTCTGCTTATTCTCAACCAAATCTATGCTAGACTGTTTTGTAACTATTGTCTTAAGTTCAGACAAACGTAAATCACACCAGACTACAAGTTACCTTTCTGTCTGAAACGTTTCGTTAGGGTCTTTTAACTCTGGTTTCTAATAACTTCACTTCATCAAGCCAGTTGTTGCATTATTCAAATACATATAAATAAAAAATAAATATCAGTGTCTTGTTAGAAATTAAAACAGCCAATCACCAAAGTGACTACTGAGAAAGACAGGCTAAAGCAAAATCAGCTGTTTCTGCACATTGTTTTGCCTTTGGCGTTCTGGAGAAGTTGGCAGAAAATAAATAGTGATTTTAATATAACATGACCCAGAGAAACTGAAACCCACTGAGTGTACGATGCCCTCAGGAATACAGACTCACTCCACAGTGCCCTAACAGCTAAAAGTTAAGAGAATTCCTGGCACAGATCACTAGTGAGTAAACTTAAACTTTATGTCATTCTCAAGGAAAATTCCAGATTTATCTCTCCTTGGTTGCCTGAGACAGAACAAGTCATCTGTGGGGTACAGATACAATCACAGAAGATATGAGACTAAAATGTCCAGTTTGATAATGAAAGAAATCCATAGGCAACAGTGAATCAAGTGAATCAGACAAAGTGATAAAAACACCTAAGACACCAGAATTCCCCATCACTTATCCCCAGTGGGTAAACAAAAGAAAAAAGAAAACTTTGTGATCATGTAAGTTTAGGGTCACTCTAAAAATGAGTTATGTCTTGGCTTAAGAAGTTCCTCTCAATCATTTAAAATGAGTACTTTAAATTTTAAAACATCAGTACAAAATATGCAAGGTAAGAGTTGTGACAGAAAAAGAACAAACAAACTGAATCCCCAGTAAAAACTAAAGAAAAATCAAAAGGAAAGCTTTAGGACACCTGGAAATTCAGGGGTTTTTTAGAGTTTGGATTGTGTTTGTGTAACAGGACATACAGGTCTTTTTCTGTTACCAGATGGTTCAAACCAGCAGTAAGCAAGGCTGTTTTCACAGGACTTCTATCACTGTTGTTACACATGGAAACCATCACACAAAACCCAATGCCACAAAATATTCAGTCCAGGGAGTTCTGAAGAACAAACATCAAACCATTAATCTTTTCACAGAATCATCAAATCATCAGGGCTGGAAGAGACCTTTAAGATCATTCGATTCAACCCAGCAGTACTATTGTAACCCATAAACCACTAAACCATGTCACCCAGTGCCAGATCCAGATGCCTTTTAACTAAAAGGAAAGGTTGGTTAACTGAGTATCTGTGATACCAAAATTAGACTGTTACAGGTTCTCTTGATTTCAACATAGATAGAAGAATCTGTATTCTCAACAACAAGTAGGTCTGGCACTTATTTAGAAAAAAGCAAATTAAAATGAACACAAGTAAACAAAAACGACCAAACAAAAAGCCCTCAGTTACCACAGTTCGTTTCTAAAAACAGTACTGGAACAGTTTTTCTTCCTAGATTCAAGCCCACCTCTGCTTCCTCTTTCTTATAAAAAAATTCAACATTTGCTTTGGAAAATAAACCATTAAAAATATCTATATTAAATATTCATTTATCTAGTCCTTTTATAACATGAAATCAAAAAAGTAAACAATATGTACTAATAGAAGTTGCATTTCCCTTGAGATTCACATGCAAATTTTTGTTTTAAATCCTAGAATTTTTAAATAACAATAATTATTTACATTTGATGAATAATCACTAGAAAAACAGAAAACCTGCATTTTGAACAAGACATATGTCACCTGGAAATTCCATCAAAAGGAATAGTGCACATACAAATCAGAACTCACTGATTAAAGGATTAAAACATTAAAGAGAAACAAACTACTTACATTATCTTCCTCCTCTGTATCATCATTGTCATTGTCGTCATCACTATCTTTGAACCCAGGGGGAAGTGGTGGCCCAATGAATTCTTCATCATCATCATCATCATCATCAGTATCCTCAGTTGGACCTTTAGCAGAACTCTGTGATGGCATGGAAGGACCACTTAGTGCTTCATTTGAGTTGTCCTCACTTTCACTATACACTACCTCTCTGCAAGGAAAATTTAAAGCATTAGTGTTTGAAGAATTTTCAGATAAAATATGTTGAGCACTCTTGTAAATCAGTAAGCACCAAAATTAGCAGGAAAACACACATTAACTTTCATTAACAGAGTAGGTAAGGTAGAACAGGTAGGCCCACCATTATCTTTTAAAACACTCACAAGTCTAGACTATAAAAGTTACATTAAATTACCATTCTGTTGTTGCCAAATCGGTTGTGCAAACACATTATTTTTGGCATGGGGAGATTTCTGAAAAGTTGAGTTATTGTGCCTATGTTCGTGCAATTTATTCAAAACAGCCGCGCTCCCTCTGCTGGCAACTCCCGAGCAGCACCGCTCAAACGGGCAGAAGGTCTGTACAGAGAGAGAAGCTCAACTTTCCAGACTTCGTTTGGGAGCTTATATTTTCAGAATCTTTAAGTGAGCAGGCCACAAAAAATTCCTCTTGTCTTTGTTAAACTATAGAGGTATTTCTTTGTTTGGGTTTTTTTAAAATTTAGGGTATCACTTTAGCACTATACTAAAAACACGAAAGTTTAAGAACATAATAAAAGACTAAGAAAATCAGTTCTGACCTATGTAATTGTGATAGAGAATTCTGCCCTGCTTTGCCTCCAGAACCAGCTGTACACCAAGAAGGTACTAAGTTGCACAGAAAAAAATTGTGTTGGATAAGCAATTGAAACTCTGTTTCTGGAAGAAAACAGAATAAACTAAAAGCAACATGACTTAGGTCCTGAGATGTTAAAGTGAAGAGCAGGGTTTGCATGCCTGAAAGCTTGTATAGCTTAAAGACTTAGGTCAGAATATCATTACGTAACAAATCTAACCCAAATAAAAAGAGCTTCTCTTACTCTACGACAATGAGACAATCAATACCCTTTTACCAAAGGGAAGGTTTTCCAGCATGAGAGGCACAGATGAGGATCTTCAAAGTTCTTCAAGTAAGGTATCCTCAAAACTAACATCATAAAGTATTATGTGCAAAAGTGCTATGTGCAAAAGAGTTGTGTTTTGAAAGTTGATATGCATTCCTACACTAGCAAACCACACATCTTTTCCCCAAAAGCCAAGCTATTTAATTAGTTTTGGAATGAAACCAAATATATGCTGTGCCAGTGAAAAGGATGTATACAACATAATGATTCAAGGAGGCTATTGCAATCCTTGAATCCCAAATTTCCAGACCTTTCTACAGACACCCAAGAACAGTATCTACCCTTCTTCCTAATTTATCATTCTGTCATTTGCTAGGAAGGAAATTGACCAAATCAAACATTTCAGTATTTTGAGGGGCAGCACAGCCATTCTGCATGTGATATGGCCAGAGCTGCAGTGTGATTTTTCACCACACCCCAACCAGGGCAGGGACAGCCAAATACTCCAGTAACAGCTACAGGTATCCTCTGTCCTGACTGGGATAAAGTCAAACATAAGAACACACCAATGCAGCCCGACCAAAAGCCCATCTACCTTTCTGGCAGCAGCTGGGAGTGGTGCTGAGAGAAAGGACAAAACAAGTGGTGTTTCCCTCAACTTCCAGTCTTATAATCTTACTCTACCAGGGGCTGTAAAGAAAGAAGAACCATTTTGAACCAGCTCCTTTCCCAGTATTCAGAATATAAGGAATATATATTTTTTTTTTTTTTTGCTTTCCCTCATTACCTCCTCAGTAAGTGAAACAAGCTGTTAAGAGGAGAAAAAAAGGAAAGCTGTAACAGAGCACGGATGGCATACTGAGAGGAGAAATAATGAAAAACATTCTGAGAGTTGTACAAGCATGTGGGCATATCCCCCCCATGTGTTCACCCTCTGCACATCGCTCTCTCAATTTTCTCAGGTTTTTCCTTTTCATATACTAGCAGATGCTTTCATTTCACAAAGCGTAATTATTATATGTATGCATAAATTAAACACCATAAGCATTGTAAATATTTCTCTACAGCCGAATAGCTCAGGAGCAAAAATAATCACTGGCTGTATTTCACATCATTTTGGAGTGAATTTTTAACTGAAAAAATAGTATATGGACTACTCTCATAACTTAAAAAGCTCTGATAATTTAAAAAAAATTAAAATTCAGTGAAGTGTTGCCATTTTCAGAGAATAAAAGATGCTGTGCATACTAAATCAGTTTATAGTAATGAAAATCATCGTTATAAAAAGAACTAGAAAATCCTATATTTCAGACTCAAATAGTCAGTTGCAGGATTGTTCCTCTGAATTATGACTGAGTCACAATGGCATGTGTCTTTCTCCAGCTTCCTGTTTTTACCTCTAAGTGCTAAGCTATGTATCCTTTTTCACAAGGAAATATAAAACTTCCAGGAGAGCTTTTCATGTCAAGCCCTTCCTCCTCAATGCTTAGTAAAAACAAAAAGAAAAACAAAGAAAATTTACTATGAGCAGAACGCTGGGGAGTTATCAGAGCCTACCTAATAACTCAGCATACTGAAACGTATTTGTAATTTTCCTTTATAGTAGGTCCCTGGAGGTCTCTCCTGTCAAGTCAATCAGCAGAATAAGATAATTATGGAAAGCCTCTGTATTGCCTGACTGCTCTCCACCTTATCATTTGTTTAAATTGCTTATGTATATTGGAGTCACCCAATAACAATACACAATCATGTTACATTTAAACTCTTGTCATCCTTCATTATGTCACCAAATGGATAGATAAGATCATCAGAAGCAAATGGAAGCACAGAGTATTTTTCCCTTGAGCACAAGATATAACACAGGATCCAGAGGGAAGTATATAGTGCAATCAATTATGTCAGTGAGAGTGCACAGGTTTTCCAAAGAGCAATAGGCAAAAACTAAATTTTCTAACAAAAATTTGCTCAGTCTGAAACTCTACAACAACTCTACAAACTCTCGATTATATTGTCTATAATAACCTACCCCATATAGGCTCTATCAACCCATAACATGCATATATAGCGGTCTACTAGAGTCTTGTTGTTGCAATTATTAAAGGATCAGGGGGCATGGATCATTGAGAGAATTATGGGATCAATAGAAGAACTGTACAAGCAATAGGCCTGGAAGCAAAAGGCCTGTGTGTGAGAAAAAACACTCCATGAGAAAATTCTTGTGAAGAAAACAAGCAGGGCTGGGAACAAAGAGGGAGTTTTGAAAAGGTACAGCTTTACAGAGGGAGGAGGGTGAACACCGAATTCTTTTAATCATAACATAACTGTAGAAGCTTGCCATTGTAAGTCCAATTATGTAGAAGTGGAAATTCACTTTGATAAGTTTTAAGCCACTTAAGAGTTAACAAGCTGGTATACTATATAAGTGCCTCTGGATTGCTAATAAATGGAGTTTTGCTCTTATCAACCATATTGGCTGGTCTGCAAGTAACTCCCCCCGCCGGAGCCGCCGGGCCTCTCTTCTTTTTACAATTCCAACATTTGGTGCCCGAACAGGGACTGGGACTGGGACTGGCACTTCATTTTAACTTCGGAGGGAGCTGACGTGGCACCGATTAAGCGGTGATCGGAGGGCAAAAGGTCAACACTCGCTGGCGAGTGTCTGACCTGTGCCTGGACTGACCTGACATCAGGGGTCTGCCGAATCGGCTGACAAGGGCTAAACCTGCAAGGCTGCATGACCGTGACAACAGGGACAGCGGTAAGACGCGGGGTTTGCGGAAGGACGCAGTTACGGAAACAGAGGTGGCCCTTGGTTTATGCTTTTTAGAAAAGCGGGGACTTAAAGAAGTACACCTTTATAAGGAACTAGCTGATCCAAGATTGGTTAAAAAGAAAGCTAAAGAAACAAAAGCTCTCAAATTCACCTGGAGAGCAGTAACTAGCACTCTCGCAGAAATAAAAACAGAACAGACAGTTGCTGTAGCTGCCATAGAGACTTTAGAGAGTGGCAGCGCTGGCTGTAGCAGCTCCGAGAAAGAAACAGACGCTGGTCTTACGGAGCGGCGGGCAGAGACCGGAGCCGAGTCCGGGGTAGCATGGTCCTTCGGGGTGGCCGCGAGAAAACCGGTTAAAAACGCGGCGGCACACGTCCGCTCACTGCAGGAGCTGCTAAACTCGGCAGAGCCGGATGTTATCCCTCCGATGGCCGAGGGAGAAATGGCTGCGAACGCGGAAGCAGAGACACCCGATCCAAGGGGCGGGGCGCAGGCAAGCCAAGGAGACACAGGCAGTCCTGGCGTCCTGCCGAAAGCGGCAGAGCAACAGAGAGGTCCTAAAACCCGGCCAAAAGCGGCAGAGAGTAACCCCCCCCCGCTGAACAGCAGCACGTCCGGCAGCAGCGCGGCTCCTGCGGTTTCGTCTCCTGCAAAGCCAAAGCCGGCCGGGGCGGCCCGGAAGCAGCCCCAAAAGAAGGAGAAGTACCAACAAATAATGCAAAAAGTAATCAAAAAGCTTGCTGACTTATCTACACAAAGCATTTTGCAGTCTATCTTTACAGCAGATGTCCTGTGTTCAAATGACTACACCAGCATCGTACAGTTGTTGTTAACCCCTTCACAGTTCCTGCTCTGGGAACGAACGTGGACTGCAATGCTACAGAATGTCCTGCAACAACAGGGACAAGGCATCACTACATCACTAACCAGAGAGGTGCCCAGCAAAGCGGTGGCATGCTACAGGACCCCAAAACGAGAAGGCGCAGTCAGCATCAGCTCCTGAGGAAAGTGATGCCACTACTTCAACAGCTGGGACTCTGAGACCTGTCCCGAGGAGCCTTGGGAGAGGCTGCAGACGTGGCTGAGTGAAGGAGCTGAGGACTTGCCAGATCCACCACTCGCCGCAGCAGGAGAAATAGCGAGACTCTGGGGCAAATGTAACAGCTGCCCTGGGTGGTTGCTAGTGACTTGTGGTGGGTGTCAGGGAACCCTCTCCAAAGGCAAAACTAAGAAGAAGAATTGCATAAATTTTTGGGTATATTGCATAAATTTTTGGGTATATTGCATAAATTTTTGGGTATAACACCAAACACAGAAATAAAGTGAAAATTGTTTTTTGACTGTCTTGAAACAAGAGCATTAGCAGGCATTTTCAATCAGCTGTCTGCCCATTTAGATCAAGTGAAAGCAGTTAATTTAGTTAGCATTTATGTTTTTACCTGGTATCTTAGCAGCCAGGGTTCACGCTATTTTGCATAAACTTGCTTGCTGGGAGAGGGATAAGTTTAATATGACTTTGCAAATGCTCAATGAGTTAAGTGTGTGTGTTATTAGTGTTAGACATATAATATTACAAGATTAAGCAGCCATTGATTTTCTACCATTAGCTCACAGCCATGGCTGTGAAAGGTTCCAAGGTATGTGCTGTATAAATCTTTCGAACCACTTTGTCCTAATTCACAAGCAGATAAGTGAGTTACATCGATTAACTACACAATTACAGAAAAAAGAAGATGGTCTCAACTTAGAGGGATGGTTAAAGTTATTACGTATAAAATCATGGCTAGTTTTATTTGTGTAGCATTTGATTACTGTAAGACTAGTAATATTACTTAGTAATATTACTAAGGTGTTCACCTTGCCTTCCAATGCTTGCAAAAGATAATATACAAAGTCACCACATCTGTGACCCATCAAGTATTGCTTGTACAAAAAGAAAAAAAAAAAAGAGGGAATTGTTGCAATTATTAAAGGATCAGGGGCATGGATCATTGAGAGAATTATGGGATCAATAGAAGACCTGTACAAGCAATAGGCCTGGAAGCAAAAGGCCTGTGTGTGAGAAAAAACACTCCATGAGAAAATTCTTGTGAAGAAAACAAGCAGGACTGGGAACAAAGAGGGAGTTTTGAAAAGGTACAGCTGTGGACATAAGACCCGGAGGGAGGAGGGTGAACACCGAATTCTTTTAATCATAACATAACTGTAGAAGCTTGCCATTGTAAGTCCAATTATGTAGAAGTGGAAATTCGCTTTGATAAGTTTTAAGCCACTTAAGAGCTAACAAGCTGGTATACTATATAAGTGCCTCTGGATTGCTAATAAATGGAGTTTTGCTCTTATCAACCATATTGGCTGGTCTGCAAGTAACTCCCCCCGCCGGAGTCGCCGGGCCTCTCTTCTTTTTACAATTCCAACATCTTGTATGGGTCGTTAAATTTCCATAGATACAGAATCCTAAAAATGTACAGTGCGCTCCTATCTGCCACCCCTGCCACACAATGGAGCTGTGTGGTCCCCATTGCCCTTAGCTACTTTTGATTTCCCAGCATTTCAGAATTCAAACTGTAAAATCCATAGCATATACTGTTTATCAGTAATACACAAAAGTTTAAGAGTAAATTTCAGACTGAAGTCAAAACAAACAACTTTCTCTACCTCACCATTACTCCATAAAATCTGCACACAGAGGCTGTTCATGCACTTTGCCTTCTTTTTCATCAGGCATGAACAAGTATATTCTATCTACAGGTGGGCACAGTACCTGCTAATAAAGTCATCATATGTTGTCATTATATTTGCCCTAATACTTTCAAAAAATACATAGATAACGTTGTTATTTTTTTTAAAGTATGCAAAACAGGATCAAGGAGGAAACAGCAAAATTGACTATTAAATACACCTAATGCCAACATTTGCAAATATTGGCGTATCTTTAAGAAACAAATTTTTTAAAAAATTTGAAATCTGTATTTTGACTGGAATACTTAAGATAACAAGACATATTCACACAAGCTAAATGATACTCATGTTATCAAAACAAGCAAACACCCTCTGCAGATAAGGAAAGTGGTACATGGAATCTCCCATCATATCTAAGTACCTTTCAGGTAATGTAGGCCCAGCTCTTGTTGCACTGGATGCTGAAGCTGATGAGTCAGTGCATGGAATTCTGAACTCCTTTTCAGTCTCGTCTTCTTTTTCTCTTTCACGGGCCTCTGAATAGGGAGAGCACAGAAATAACAAATAATCAAAAAATATTAAAATTACCGGCTTGCAGAGGACAGTAAGCCAGTTTCTTTTCATTTTCAGACCTAGATGAAATACTTGAAAAGGTAACAGCAAATAAAAGATTTAACCTGAAAATACTTTTTCACATATGTTAAATTTCCATTGCTACTGCAATGGTCGCTCAACAAAATGTCACAAGGAAAATGTAAACACTTCCCAGTTGTTCATTTGTACACACTATCAAATATAAGTTGACCATATAAAGAAGCTGATATTTCAACTCTTTTCAATACTACAGTAAAACAGCATGATCAATTCAGTGAAATTTTTATGTTTTCGTAACACAACTAAATTAGTGCAGTTAAACTATCCAGATGTACATATAAGAGAATTTTAAATATCATTTATTGAAAAGAAACACAAAGTGCTGTTTGCATTAGTAGTTCATTTCTACCTCACTTAGTGAAAAAGAATCCCTGAGCAACATTGCAATAAAATCTAAGTAAACAAAAACTTCCATCTCATATTACATAATCAAGGGGGGTGGGGAAGGGTTTACTACTACAACTACTATGTTGTTAAAAGTTCTCAAATATTTCAATTAAGGTGTCGCGGGTTCGGTTTGTAACCGGGCAGAAACACCAATTTAGTGTAGTGGTTTGGTCCAAAATACTCATTACTGTTTATCTGCTGTGAGATAAGAATTAGGAGAAACGCAAAGCAGGCACCAAACTTGAAAGAATATAAAGAAGTTTATTAACAGACCTAAAAGAAGAAAAAAAAAAATTATACCACCTTCAGAACTCTCCTCCTCCCCCCACCTTCCTCCCTTCTCCCACTGACAATGTTCAAAGACAACCCTTAAGATGTTCAATCTGTTTACCACTTCCACAATAACCTTGTTCAGTCCATTTAGAAAGAGAAGTCTCTTCTTGCTCATGCTATGAAAACATTATCACAACGAGACAGCCGCCCACTTCCAAATATTGTTCAGTCCATTTAGGAAGAGGAGTCTCTCTGCCTGTGTGTGAGTCCTTTCCCCCGACTTGCAGCTTTTCCCGCAACTGCTTTCGAGGGTCCACTCTTGAAGGTTTTTGGGGTACAGTTTTAAGGTTGAGCCGTTCAGAAACAAAAACAGAGGCCCTTCTCCTTCCCTGGGAGCAAAGGGTCTTCATCATCTTCATCGTTAGGACTGTCTCTGGGAGCATCTCTAGGGACTGAGGTTTTCTCCTTTCCCGTTTGGAGCAAAAGTCCTCATCTGGTTCATCTCTAGGGACTGAGGTTTTCTCCTTTCCCGTTTGGAGCAAAAGTCCTCATCTGGTCCATCTCTCCCTGTCCAAACTTCTCATGAAATTACAGCTGCGTCAGCATCTGCCTATCCCAGCGCAGGTGCTTTTGCTCACGAGCTGAACACTCCACCCCCCATATCTTCATGAAATTACAACAGGATACTCTGATATATCATAGCTTCGCAACAGAATTTCAGCTTTAAGCATCTCCTCTCTCTCTTCCCTCAGGTTTTCAGCTCTTCACAGCAATAAAAAGGGTTAATCTCACCTCAGCCTTGCAGCTTTGCAGCTGGAATGTTGAATTTTTCTTATCGCAGTGGAGAGGGGGGAGAGCCGAGCCGCTCCGGCTGCCCACGGCAAGGCAGTGGGGGGGGTTCCACGGCTGGAACAGGTCCATGGCTTCAGGATGGCCGTGGCCCGACCCAGGATGGCCGTGGCCCGGCCCGGCCTGGCCCAAGCAGGGCCTGGCCGGGCCCACTGGGCCCTGCTCGGGCCCTGCAGCCACCTGTCCCAGCGCCGGAAACGAGAGAGAGCTTGGAGGGGGAGTTTGCCTATTCTTAAATGTGGATCACAGAGGTGATCACAATTTTAAGTGGCTTAGAGAATTGTCCATATTCAACCTGGCCAGCTGATAGGTTCTATCAGTTCCCAGAGGAAACTGTAAGCACCCCTTAACAAGGACGTCCCTTCCGGGACTATGCTTGCTAACCTATGAGGAAAGTTACTTTCTTTCTACACAAGAAACATTGTGTTCTCTTTTTCCTCACTGTTTATTAGCTAAACAAAAAAAAGAAAAACATGTTTTCAGCAAAGCTAGGAAACATTTTCCTCTAAAGAGGACCACAAACAGCTGTAAGATACAGAACCTGGAAATGTATTTTGATCTCAGTTCCACAAATCAGGCAATGGGGGAGACATATCCAAAAGTTATCACAGTCATTCCAAAAAGCTAAAAATCAGGAGTGTATCTCAACAAATCTGAAAATAAAGTGCTCACATTAAGCCATCCCTACAACAAATACGCATTTTTGATTGCTATACTCTCAATACTAAAATTCATTTCTAAGTTAAATTGCTGCATTACCTACAAAGTTTTATCATTTTTGGCAAAATTATCAACTTTACAAACATCAAAATGCTGTGTGTTTCCATTACAGTAATGGTAAGGGATTGGGAGGTAGTCTGCTGCAGGGCAAGGGAGAGGGCACACTCAAGATGAAGGTCAAGATATCTTGACATAAAAGCATTGTATTTTTGCAATCACTTATTTATAGTGAAATTTCCCTATTGTTATAAATAAAGTATGTAATCCGTGCTATTATGTATAAAACTGAAATGTAGACCATGCAGAGAGAGTTTCAAAATCCCTCCACCAGCCTGGCTGAGAGAAAAATTTCACAACACTGAAAGAAGCTCTCTCAGGGATGTAATCAATAAGTGAGGATTCCACCTAGGTGGGGTTGGAGCTTATCACCAGGACATTGACACCATGACGACTTGATCATCACCTTCTGATACCTACATCTCATCTGATAAGGAATAGGACATTCCGGGAACTAAAAATAACTGTTCCAGGAACCAGAGATGGCCCATTCATCTTCAGAGATGGTCCATTCATCATCTAGGATGGACAATTCATCAGACCCAGGAAAGGCTTTGTGCAGCCCAACTTTGGGACAAGAAAACTTCATGAATATGCTAAAATTACAAGAAGAATAGAATTAATTCGGACTCTGCCCAAAAACTGTATTAGAAGGAACCAGCTTTTGAAACCGATATTTTGGTTGCATAATAAATGTTATTTCTTTATAAATTTTGATTGGGCAATCTCGTTTATCCCACTACTAAACAAAAATGTGATATAAATAAACGATTCCTTATAAAGAATGAAAGCTCAACCTGAACAAGTATCAAACATAAAAAGGTTTCCAACATGCACATACATTGGTGTGTTTAGATTCAGCCAACACAAAAAAAAAAACAAAAAACAAAAAAAAAAAAAAAACCAAAACAGTCCAAAATGAATTTTGGAATCCCTTGTATATTTGAATTTCATAGTGTTTTTAAGTCCAAAAAGTTGATGAGTCTCTAAATAGGTCTGATCCAGTTCTGTATAGAATCACAGTAATAAAAACATGGCATCACAGTAGAACAAAAGGCCCACATTGTCCACAAACTGGCGAAGGGGAAGGAGAAAGCATGGATAACTGTGTTGGCAAAGGGATTTGTAGAACATGCATGAGTGTTCTCAAAGACCTTGTTTGGACTGGAGTTCACTTTATTACAGGCAGGAAAAAATACAATTTCCTCCATCTGCCACTCTCAAAACAGCCCCCTCAAAAAGTGCCCACTCCCAGCACAGCAGAAGGCAGAGACACATTTGTAGACTGCTATACAACTTGCTCCTTGGTCTAAGACACACATTTCTTCTTCACTACTTTGCTGTCTCTAGAATAAAGCTGTCTGTACCAATTTCTCTTCCAAAATAAATACACAGCGAAGTAAAAGAAGAAAGAAAAGAGTTTGTGTGTTTTTCCTGTATCTGAAAGCTGTGCCTCACAACAGGAGCTTTGCACATGCACACTGCTCTAACATCCTCAGACAACATCAGCAAATTAATAACTTAACTGTTCATCAAGGCCCAAGCTGCTTAGGGCTGTCTTCCTTGACCAAAACTGAGTTTCTGTTTTGTTATCTACACAGCCAGTCCAAGACACTTCGAACATCACCCTGAGGGAGCAAGTCAAAACATGTTTTAGAATGCAATAGCAGACTACGCTCGCACTTCTTACCCAAGACTTTCCTGCTCCTCTCCACTGCAGTTCTCCTCGTTTGCTCAAACATAGCTTCGAGGTCGAAAGTTCGAGCCTTCTTCCCTGGAAATGAAGCAAACGGAGACTGAAACACAGGCCCACCTGGGGCTGACAGGCCCCACGGCTTCGGCCCCCGCTCTGCCAGCCAGCTCCTGGCCCCCCCGGCCGCATCGCCACGCACCGAAGCCGGAGAAGCCCATGGTGGCCGCCAGCTCCGGGTCTGGTGTCCCCAGCATCTCTGCGTCTGCAACGAAAGGAGAGAGCAAACCACGGGGGTGAGCGGGGGCCGCGGGTGAGCTGGGCCCGCCTCGGCCCCGGCGTCCCCACCGCTCACCGCCCTCAGCCGCCGGCTCCATGCTGCGCCTGCCCCGGATCCACAACAGGCGCCGGCAGGAAGCGGCTGGGCGGGGACAGCCGGGCTTCCTTCCCAGCGAAGGAACCCGGCAGCTTTATGGGGTCGGAATCCGTGCTCCTCGCAGCACCCCATAAAACTACAGCACGTTTCTGCGCGTGTTGTGCAGACGCTCCTTGAGTTCTTCCAGGCTCGGTGCCGTGACAAATTCCCTGGGAAGCCTCTTCTAGGGACCGACCACCCTCTCAGGGTGGGCCTTTACCTGATGTCCAACCTGAATTTCCCTTGGCAGAACTTCATTCTGTCTCCTCCTGTCCTGCCGCTGGTCACCAGGGAGAGGAGATCAGCACGTCCCCACTGCTGCCCCCCATGAGGAATGTTTCCACAGCCTGAGGCTTCCCCTCTGCCTTCCCTAAACTGAACAAGCCAAGTGACTTTAGCATCTTAAATCTTACCTCAAGACACTTCATCATCTTGGCCCCCCTGCTCCTGACACACTCGAACAGTGTGATGTTTTTCTTAAACTGAGGTGCCCAAAACTGCACATAGGACTCGAGATGGGATGTGCAACCCCACAGTACAGCGTAGAATGGAATAGTCACCAGTCCCTTGACTGGCCAGCAGTGCTGTGCCTGATGCCCTCCACAACGTAATTTGCCCTTTTGGCTATCACTTTTGGCACACTCTTGACTCATTTTCAACTTGTCATCAACCCAAAAACTCAGATTGCTTTTCATGGAGCTGCAATCCAGCTTCTCATCCTCCAATTTCTCTGTGCAACCATGATTTCCCCCTCCTGTGTGGAGAATCTGGAACTTGTTAGATTTTATATGATTGGTCATTTTTCTGTTCTCTATCCAAATCTCTTGCAAGGCTCCTCTGCCATCAAGGGAGTCAACAGCTCCTCCTGGTTTCGTATCATTAAACTTAATTCCTGCAACCAGGTCATTTATAAGAACATTAAAGAGCACTGTCCCTAAAATTGAGCCCTGGGGAACCCCACTGGTGACTAGGCACTAGCTTCTTAATCTTGAGAAGATGAGAGAATTTCCTCATTTGCTGTTGTGCTGGCTTCAGCTGGGGTACAATTAACCTTCACAGTGGGTATCACAAGGCTATGTTTTGGATTTGTGCTGAACACAGTGATGATTATATAGAGATGTTTCTGTTGTTGCTGGGCAGTGCTTGTACAGAGCCAAGGCCTTTTTTGCTTCTCAAACTGCCACAGTGGCAGGGAAATTGGGGGTGCTTGGGAGGCTGGGAGGAGACAAAGACAGAATAGGTGACTCAAACTGGCCAAAGAGATATTCCAGACCATATGACATCATGCTCAGTATATAAATTGGGAGGAAGAAGAAGAGGGGGGGAACATTTGGAGTGATGGTGTTTGTCTTTCAAGTAACCATTATGCATGATGGGATCCAGCTCTGCCAGAGATCACCAAACACCTGCCCACCCATGGGAAGCAGTGACTTAATTCCCTGTTTTGCTATGCTTTTGTGTGTGGCTTTTGCTTTCCCTATTATACACACCCTTTATCTCAACCCACAAGTTTTCCAGCTTTTACCCTTCTGATTCTCTCCCCGATCCTGAGGAGTGGGGTAGTGAATGAGTGGCTGCTTGGGGCTTGGTTGCTGGCTGGGGTTAAACCACAACAGTGATGTAAACCCTGCAGGGTTTGAGGTTTAATTCTATGAATCTTCATTTGGAAAGCAGAGGGTAAGGGTGAATTTCCTTTCTTGTGCCATGTGCCTCTACCATTAATGAAGCTTTCTAGAATGGATGCTGGATCAGTCGAGGAGCAAAGAGTCAGTGCAGTCTAGGCAGCAAACATCATTTATAAACCAGACCCCTCTGGAAATCTAATTTTCTCCCAGTCCCAAAATTTCCTGTGACATTTTGGGAAAGCCTATGCTGTTCAGGGCACACACACATCACTTAACAGAGACCCAGCCTCATCAAGTTAAAAATCTGATACAGTCACACTGATGTTTCACCCCAAATTCTGGAAAATCAGCAGCCACATCAGACCAGTGCCATGCAAAGGCAATTTACTCTGCTTTTACACCTTAGCTCTGAACAGAGGCACTGTACATGCCTTGGGAGTCTCCATGTTGTCCTGAACATGAGCTTGTTATCTGGTGCGCAGTTTGCACACCGAGATGAGGCATTTCTATTCCTGTATTTCAATTTCTATTTCTTTATTCTTGTTTGTGCAGATTAGGGAGCTGAGTGTTAACTCACAGAAGGCTGGCCTCCAAATAATCAAAGTTTACACTATTTATACACTCTAACAAGCAAAGGCATCAGCATTCATCTGTTACAAATCACACAACTTTTTTATTAACTAGTACTCAAACCTCTATTTGATGGTCGTATATCTTGCTTCTCATGGTTATTAGTCTGCAGGGGCAACTCCTCCAGTTGAGTCTGGCATCTCTTCTGAGTAGGTGGTTAATGGGACATGATCACCCACTCCTGGAATTACCTTTCCCCCAGTTACTGCTCAGTCCTGCTGACTTCACTTCTGGTGGTTTTCGTTCAGCCAGCCCATTCACCTTGGGTTTGTCTTCTCCTTAAAACAAAAGATTAGCCACGTGTACAATGTTCACAATGCAACTGCATTATCATAACTGTCCAGCCACAGTTACTGATGAACAAACAAAAAAAAAATTCCAAAGTTTGACTCAAACCCCTATTCAAATCTTGAGGGGTTCAGATCGGGAGGGGCCTGATTTAAGCTTGGTTTTGGCTTATACCACTATACACAAAATCACTTTTGTGTGATTGTTTGGGTCGGGAGGGACCTCTTGAGATCATCTAGTCCAGGCCCCCTGCCAAGGCAGGGTCACCTGGAGCAGGTGCCACAGGAACATCCAGGCAGGGTTTGAATGTCTCCAGAGAGGGAGAGTCCACAACCTCCCCGGCATTATGTTCCAGTGCTCTGCCACCCTCAATGCAAAGAAGTTCTTCCTCATGTTGAGCTGGAACTTCTTGCGTTTTAGTTTATGATCACTGCTCCTCATCCTATCACTGGGCACCTCTGAAAAGAATCTGGCACCATCTTCTTGGCACCTGCCTTTGAGATATTTTTATGCATTAATAAAATCCCCTCTCAGTCTGCATTTCTACAGACTGAACAGGCCCCGTTCTCGCAGGCTTTCCTTGTAAGAGATGTTCCAGATCCCTAATTATTATAATATTGTCATTATTTCATTCCATTATTTATTTATACAATTAATTAATTCCTATTTATTAGAATAATTATAAATATTATATTCTATTAGTATATATAATTATTACATACATTATATATCTTACATGTCTAAAATATATATTATACCATATTTTTTTCTTGTATGAGGGTAATTATTTTCATATTTTTATTATTATTACTACTACTACTACTGCCTTTGCTGAACCCTCCCCAGTAGCTGCTTGTCTTTCTTGGATTTTCTTTCCAAATCTGCATGTCTGCACTACCTTGTGCACTCCACACGATCACATCAGGCTGGCAGCAAATAAACACTGAATTATGTAGGTTGGAAAAGATCTCTGAGATCTTTGACTGATCCAATATATATACGATGTATGTGTGATCCTAGACCCTGTCTTTGAGTGGGCTGTCACCAGGGCCCAGCCAGAGCTACCGTGCCTGCAGAGCAGGCAGGTGGGCAGGGAGCTTCCCAGGGCCACACCGGACAGGAGCCGCTTCCCACTGCTCCCCTTGGGGCCACCTTGTGCCTTTGAGGGGCTGCACAGCAGACTACGCCTGTCCCTCAGGCGGCCCTGAGGACGCCTAGGTGATGCACCGCAGGCCCAGCCAGCCTGTTAGAGCATATCACAGGATGTGTCAGGTTGGAAGGACCACAGTGGGTCACCTGGTCCAGCCCCCTGCTTAAGCAGGGCCATCCCAGAGCACATGGTACAGGGTTGTGTCCAAACAAATGGGGTAGCTCCAGAGAGGGAGACTCCACAGCCTCTCTGGGAAATCTGTTCCAGTGCTCGGTCACCTGCACAGTTCTTCCTCATGTTCACGTGGAACATGTTGTGCATTAGTTTCTGCCCATTGCCTCTTCCCCTCTTCCTCAACACCACCGAGGAGAGCCTGGTCCATCCTTTCGGCACTCGCTCCCCCCCCCCTTAGATATTTAAGCACATCGACGAGGCCCCCTCTTACTCAGCTCTTCCGCTCATCCCCTCCGGCAGCGAGCACCTCCCCGCCCCGGAGCCGCTGCCCAAGCCCGGCCGCCTTTTCCCCGCCCCCTCCCTTCCGCTCCCCCGTTTCCCGCCGCCGGAAGCGGCCTCGCGCGCGGGGCCTGCCGGGATTGGGCGGGCGGTGGAGCGGCGCGAGCGCGCGGCCCCGCCATCGCCGTGTGGCTGCTGTCCTTGTGTCGCCGCCGTCACCGCCGTCACCGCCGTCGCGATGCCCGCAGCCATGAGCCCCGCCGCGCCGACCGCCCAAGAGGCGCTGGAGAACGCGGGCCGCATCATCGACCGGCAGATCCAGGACGACCGCTGCTACCCGGACTTATCGGAGCTGCTGGCGGTGCCGGCGCCCGGTGGGTGAGACTGTGGCTCGCGGTCCCTGTGGCCCCGGGCCCCGCCGCGGGGCGGCCTCGGCCGGCGCGGCTCCGCCGGCCACGCTTGCGGGCTGTGGGCCCTGCTCGGGGACTGGGGCCGGGTTTGAGGAGGCGTCTCGGTCGCGGAGTGAGGCATGGGCCGTACAGTGTCCGCTTCAGTGCGCGGATCAGAGTTGTGGATGTGAGCAGTGCAGGAGGACTGGGCTTAAAGTGCCTCATGTTCCTCTAAAAGGTGAAGAAAACGGCCCTAGTTTTAGGTTCTTCCTATTGGGAAGTTCCGTGCAAAATGCTCTTATGGTAACCAAGTGCCCACCACCACGCCTAAGTTACAAGCAGCCTGGAAAGCTCTCTTAAGCTTCTTTGGCTTTTTTTTCCTTTTTTTTTTTTTTTTTTTTTGTCTGCAGCTTTGTGTCACACTTATGATATAAGGTGTACTTTCTCCCGTCAGATATTTGTTTTGTTCTCCTTAACACGTGGAGGCAGCATTTCTTTCTCCATTAGTGCCGAGTGCCTGGCAGAGTGGGCTCTGAAGAGATATTCTAGTCATATATATGCAAAGGTGGCTGGATGCAAACAAAGAGTATCTGTGTTCTGTTGTGCAGTGATGTGCATGGCCACAGTGTAACTGCTCTGGCAGCGTCGTGGATACACAGCACATAAAACAGTGGATGTATGTGGGTGTTTTAAGTCGGTACTGGAAGTACAGTCAGCTTTTCTAGGTGAAGGAATATGCTTCTGGCTTGTTCATGTGAATGTCTGGCCATACAATGAAAAAAGCATTGGAGGGTGTAACAGAAAAAAGGGGGTAAAGAGTAGGCTGGGGTCCAGGTGAGTTGTAGTAAGAGTTTGTTTGCAAATCTGTTTGCTCTTACCTGATTTGAGACTTAGACGTATTGTTTGTGGCTTTGCTCCTACAGAAACATTTGTCCACACATATCTTTTGAGTAGTGATACTTACATGTTTACTTCATACTTACATTTACTTCAAGTTTCTGCAGCATCAAGCATCAAGACTTTTTTTGTTGTTGCTCTTTCTTGCAGGTAGCCCTACTGTATCTGGTATGTCAGATATGGATTATCCTTTACAAGGACCAGGTATGCTGTCGATACCCAATCTTCCAGAAATCAGCTCAGTCCGCCGAGTCCCACTTCCACCAGAGCTAGTGGAGCAGTTTGGACGTATCCTTATGAAAATATATGTCATAGATTGTGTAAGAAATAATATTAGAAACAAACTTCTTGCCTCCATATTTTTCTTCCCCAGTCTTCTTGTCAGACTCCCAGCAAAAAACTTGAATGTTGTTTAGGTTCTCTTACCAACACTCTTAAGTGGTAACAAGGTATTTGTGTAGAGTTGTTGGTGGAATTGGTTTCTATATGAAGAATTTTCAAGTATACAGTTTGTGTAGCATATTAATGATTTTTTTAAATGCTCCGAAGAGGACCTTGCCTTTGCTACCCAAAATGCATTTAATCCTTACATCAGCAGTGCTTCAGATATGCAGTGCAATTGTATGATGGGAGTATTTCCAGAGATCAGCAGAGCTTGGCTGACCATTGACAGTGACATCTTTATGTGGAACTATGAAGATGGGTATGTAGAGAATGCATTCCTGATGTTGTTTTATTGGTATTGTACCAGAATTAAGCAACTGCAGCAGTGGAAGATTGTTTACTGGCAGCATAGAGATGTGCTGTTCAGTTTCACTGATCTTAATTTCTTTCAGGTTTTACTAAAACTTTTGAATACTGAGTATTCAAGGATGTGTAAGAGTTAGTAATATTGCTGCCAAATCATCTACAGATGAGGGAAAGGAAAATGTATTTGCTTCTGGTTAGACTTTGCTAATATTCTGAAGTTACTTCTGTACTTACACAAAGGCTTTGCTTGTGCTGAAAAAGTAGATACAAATTACGCTAATTGCCTAACTTTTATAGATTCAGTAAGTACTGAGATGCATGTAGAGTGACCAATCATTCCCACAATGGTGAGTAATAGGGCATTAGTATTTTGAAGTATTGTAATTGAAGCTCTCCATCCTTGCTTATTTTATGGATGGGTAAAACTGAAAATAAGTTCATTAGATTCTGAAATGGCTTTGATAAATTTATAGTTTGCATGTTCGTTTCTTTATTTGCCCCCACAGTAAGCATTTGTGTAGTAAGAATTGCTTTGTACATATTGTTGCATTTCCTAAAACGCATAAAGTTCAGATTAGCTACTATCTATACATTTACATTGTGTCAGAGTGTATTAAATACATTCCCCAAAGAAAACAGTGCTTCATGGTGTTAGTGATAGATACTGGGGGGGTAGTTGGGAATTTTTGCTTCAGATAATTTTCATGGGAGGAAAAACCCCCATGTGATTTCCTTCTTTTGACATTAATCAGTATTGCAGATGCTGCACTGTGTAATTCAGAGTAGACTATATGAATTAACAAAATCCAAAAAAAAAAATACCGCAGTTGGATTTCATGTTTGAAACTCAACTATAGGAGCTGCAAGCAGCTCGAATGACCTGCTTTCACTGAAAGATGTAGATGGCTTCAGAGTGTTACAAAAGTATTAATAATTTTAAGTATACATTGATTTTATTTACTATGTTATTATGTAATGTTATATGAAAAATTTCATGCAGTTTTTCGTTTACTTATTGACAGAGGAGATCTGGCTTATTTTGATGGCCTCAGTGAAACTATTCTGGCAGTGGGCCTTGTAAAGCCAAAGGCAGGTAAGGAATGTTATGACAGAGATTAGAATTGGACAGTACTGAACCTTCTGTGTATTTTTTTTAGTCTTTATATATATATCTGCATTAATAGTTTATATAAATATTACGATTAAAATACAAAGTAATATAAAAACTAGAAGATGTTCTGTGTTTTATATATGGGTAGATATTAACATGCATATGTGTTTAATGCATGGATGTGTCACTTGGTACTATGGTTTAGTTGACATGGTAGCATTCAGTCTCAAGATTGGATTCTGTGGTCCTGGAGGTATTTTCCAGCCTCAGTGATTCTATGATATGTGAAAATCTGTGTTTTGTGTATGTGTATATATGTACACACAGGATATATGAGTTTGTTTTGATTCTAGAAACACTATGAAATTAATTACAAGCCAAAAATAATGTATAGTTTAACAATTATTTACACTGATAAGCTTGCATTTTTTTGCCACATCATGCTTTAACATTTGTACGTTTATAAATTTACATATGCAGGTGATAGTTTCCATGAGATTCTGGTTTATAGCCCTCACAGTTATTTCAGTGTCTACTGCTTAGATAACATTAAAGTCAAAGTTGAACTGGCAAGTGAGTTGAGTTTAAAAGAAGCATGTTGGTAAAAAAAAAGTCATTTAAAATATCCTGTATTTAATGAAATGGAAGTTGAGCTGCTGGCTGATACTCCTTTCTAATTCTAGAATTTCACAGATCATTAAGCTTTACAAGTGACTGCTCTGTCTAATCAGTTGATGTGGCTTTCCAATGGATTTATTTGCTTACATCATTCTGATCCGAGAAGCAGGGTGCAAACTAAAATTTCTTTTTTTATTTAGGTATCTTCCAGCCTCATGTACGACACTTACTTGTTCTGGCTACTCCTGTGGATATTGTGATTTTAGGGCTTCATTGTTCTAATATACAGTCAGGTAATTCTGTCTTCTCCCCTTATTCCCAGTTGTGTATTAACAAATACACATCAGTTTTATTAGTAGGCACTCAAAATATTAAAAAAAATCCCCATGTGCCAAGTGCCTTTCTAGTTTTTAAATCTTTAAACCATGTTACAAGCAGGGAAGATAATTTTTATGGTGTGCGCACTTGCTGGATCATGGACTCCATGAGACGCATTGAGTTTTATTACTTGCTGATTTAATGTAAAAAGAGCTTTTGAAACAGGTTAATTAAACAGCATGTTGGAGGGAGAGAGAAGACAGGAACATGAATCTTGAAACTGGTGAATAGGGTTCATTAACTTCATTGGCATTTGTACTCCAACAACAAAAATTGAGAACCTGACATGTTTTTATGCCGTGTATACTAAGAGAAAAAATTGTTCGGTGAGAGTATGAGAATTATACTACTTTTTTTTTTTTAATAATATGTCAATGTGAAAGAGAAAACAAGTAGAAACCTGTTTTGGACTTGCTGTGAATTGGAGGAGAGAACAGTCTACAGAAACTAAAAACAATGCATTTCCTTCCTTGGAAACCTATGTAGAATGGATTTGTTACTCTGCAGTTCACACTGGACAAAAGCTGTTCCAGAATGTATTCAGTAACTATGAAATTTGCTGTAATTTTTTCTGGTTTCTGAAATGTTTCTTATCACAGACCTGCAGTATTTATTAAAATAGCTTAAAAACTAAAGAGGATTTATGTTTGTTTGTTTGTTGAAGGTACTGGATCGCTCAATGACAGCATGTCTGGAGGAATGCAGCTGCTACCAGATCCTCTGTATTCGCTCCCTACTGACAACACGTACATCCTGGCAATCACATCTAGTGATAATGGGCGGATCTTTTTGGCAGGAAAAGATGGCTGCTTATATGAAGTAGCATACCAGGTGACTGTGGGTTTTACACTCAGGTTTTTTCATTGTTTCACTGTTGTGGGACCTCAGCAATAATAGTTCTAAATCATGTCAAGTTTGCAGTCTTTTTACTTCTATAATTGTGTTGCATGGCTTGGTTGCACAACAGCTTAGGGTAGATGCATTTTCTTTGAAGAAGTAGTAATTATGTGAGGAATAGCAGTGCAGTTTTGGTGAACTTAAAAAATTCAAATTGTGACATCTGCACACTTTTTTTAATGCAAGTTTTTCCTTTTAATTATCAGTGTTTTCTTTCCATTGAATAATGCATACTTGTTAAGTCAATAGTTTGTGGTTAGATCTTTACTTGTTGTCATGCTCGTCCTTTTAATGACTTTTTTAATATCGCATCTAGTTTGGATTTTGTTTTGCTTTTTCTTTCAATGCTGTATTTCTTTTAAATTGTAGGCTGAAGCAGGCTGGTTTAGCCAGCGCTGTAGAAAAATCAATCATTCAAAGAGTGCGCTGTCGTTTCTTATTCCTTCATTGCTACAATTCACATTCTCAGAGGATGGTAAGTACTGATGTTAAAGAATTAGCCAATAACTTAATGCAAAGTTTTAAAATAATACTATCAAGAAGTCAGTCTGAATATTTTGCTTACTCAGAGCATTTAGTTATTGTCAGTGATACTTACAGTGGTTGATTATTATAAAAGAGCGGCACAAATTCTGTGTCTAATTCAGGATATAGATAGCAAAGCCTGAAAAAATTGACATTTCTGACTAAAGTTAGTTATCTGTAGCAAAAAATTAATATGTGCTTAGTGGGATCACCATGAACATGGAAAATCTGTAAGTGGATAATCTTGCCCTCTTCTACTTCTTAGTGAAAAATTATTTTGAAACTATACAGTTTTTTGCTCTGGGGTTTTGTTGTTTGTTTACTAGCAGTTGTGTTAGTTGATTGCTGTTTTAAATCACTTACAGCAGCAGTCTTGTTTGAACAAAACTGCAGGTTTTTTAACTCAAAATTCATTATTTTTTTAGATATTCTGTCCTAAAATTGCCTTCTCAAGTCCAGTGTTGATTGCTGGTTCTCTTTTTTTTCTCCCCTCTCCAGATCCTGTAGTTCAAATTGCCATTGACAACTCTCGAAATATCTTGTACACTCGCTCAGAAAAAGGAGTCCTGCAAGTATGTGACTTCTTATGATTTTTTGGTCTGTTACTAATGTGTGTAATAATGTACAGATAGGTTCGTAAGTTTATCTCAATACCTGAGAATTCTCTGTAGCTATGTCAGGCCCTTATTCGTGTTTATCTTCTTGTAGCAATGTGTGTGCTGAAGACTTGAAATACTTTTTTTTTTGAGGAAAGAGTAGCCTCAATTTTATGGAAACATGGGTATGAAATAAAAATGCAGCTTGAGTTGCTTCTTGATAGGTGGGGCTGCATTTATTAATTCATTCATAAATCACTAAGTTGTGTTATTGAATTGCAGGTTTATGATTTGGGGCAAGATGGTCAAGGAATGACCAGGGTTACTTCTCTTTCACAAAATGCTATAGTTTCTGCTGCAGGGAGCATTGCCAGGTATGTTCATGACAATTACAGTATTAGAGGCTTCCTTTAAGGCCAATAGTTTCACAATACGGTTTTGAATAATGTTTATCTATTTCTTTGAAGTAAAAGTGTGTTGGGGGTTTTTTGTTTTATTTTTCAGAACAATTGATCGTTCTGTATTTAAGCCTATTGTTCAAATAGCAGTGATTGAAAATTCTGAATCCATAGACTGTCAACTACTAGCAATTACACATGCAGGTAAAAAAGCAGTGCTACCACCCCTCTGTTTAAACTGATAAATGGTATCTGCACAGTTTGTGATTTTTTTTCGTCTTTTGTTCAGGTGTCCGACTGTATTTTAGTACTTCACAATTTAAACATCCAACAGCTCGTCCTTCCATGTTAACTTTGGTTCATGTCCGTTTGCCACCTGGATTTTCAGCTTCTTCAAACGTAGAGAAGCCTGCAAAGGTTCACAGAGCTCTTTATAGCAAAGGTAAGCGGTGGAACATGGCTCAGATGAGATTATCTTTTGTGTAACCGTCATTATTACATTGATCTGCATAAACATCAGTTTTACCTTTTAGATGGCAAATGGTGTTAAAAATAACCTTTTGAAGAACCATATCACATACAGACCCAGGAGATATTATTTGCTATTCAGATCTTATGATAATGACTGAAAGATTGAGTTTTGCTAATTTAGGAATGAATTAATGAGTTTGCATTTAATGCGTGATGATTGCTTCTAATAAGGACTTACTATTGCTTTTCTTGCTAGGGGTCCTGCTGATGGCAGCTTCAGAAAATGAAGATAATGATATCCTGTGGTGTGTCAATCATGATTCTTTCCCTTTTCAAAAGCCAATGGTGGAAACACAGGTATAAAGCAAACTTCTGTATGATTTTGATGAAATCTAGCTATTATGTTTTCTTTCCTGATATCAGATGCCCAAATAATACTGTCTGCGAGAAATAAGTAGATCTCAGAAAACTTCATGAAGAGTTTGGAAACTCTCACAAAGCTGAACAAGTCTCTCTTAGTAGGGATCCTTAGTTCAAACATAACTTTTCTGGCTTGATGCAAGCTAAAGGTCAAAAACAATTGCCTCAACTTCTAAGACTTGACTTCTAATTAATGTATTTGAGAGTACTGCTGTCTGTAGCAATGCTGCATATTGTGCACAAGCACAGAAAAACATGGTCCGTAGTCCATAATGGTGTTTCTTGATCAGGATAAAATTTGATAAAGATTGTTTAAAATGTAGATGCTAGAAACTTGGGGATTCCTTATTTAAACTTATATGCCATGTCTTCATTAAAATCCACACATGGTTAATCTCTTTATTTTTTCATGAGAAGAGGTTCTGACTTTCATTTTCCTGACTGTTACAATAAGTGTGTTTGTAATAGAGGTTTGGAGGGGGTTAGTTGCCTTATGTGTCAGTTCAGAGACAATACGTATTTCATCTCTGAAAGAAGTTTCAAGTCTCCTGCTGAAGTAGGGGAGTGACATGTCTTTTAGAATTCATTTAAATTCAGGATGCCTATGGTACTTACCTCTGATATGGTTAGTAGATGGTTGCTGTTTATATTGTAGCAGCCTTACTTTGCAAGTTGTTTTACATTTAAATGTAAAACAACTATTACATAAACAACTATTACATGATACTACTAAACATTTTACTATCCCCGTGCCCCAAAAGAAGCAATATATTATTCCCTTTCTCCTAAAAGCAGCAGTGTATATATAGCTGTAAATTTGGTGGTAAGTTTCTGTTGGACAGTACAAGAACTTGCTTATTTTATATGAGTTTTCTTATGTGAAAAGCAGATTCTATTCTGTGTAATTTTAAGCAGTAAATAGTAAAATATTAACCATGGATGTGCAAAGCCCACGTCTGTGACCAAGCTTTGGATAATATCTTATCTGTTCTTCAGATGACAACCCGTGTTGATGGACATTCCTGGGCTCTTTCTGCTATCGATGAATTTAAAGTTCAAAAGATTGTAACACCACTAAATAAAGACGTTATTCCCATTACTGATTCACCTGTTGTTGTGCAGCAACACATGCTGCCACCTAAGAAGTTTGTTCTGCTTTCAGCCCAGGTGAGTATTACTTTTCTTGGTACAGGTAATCAGAAGAACAAGTATAAAATTGGACAACTCATCTAAACCTGTACATGATTCGTTTAAGATACGTTTTAAGAATTATATTGTGAACATGAATTGGAATAAGGAGGAAGATTGCTGAAACTATCTATACCTATTTTAAATTTAGTCAAAAGTTTTTAGACCAACTTCTCTTATACAGTATATCAATAGTATTTGTTGCTCTCCAGAAACACTTGCAGATACAAATCATCTGGAAAGTATTTTCAGCTTCAGTTATGCTCTTGATTATATGAAATTGAAACAGTCACTGTCTGTCCAGAAAATACAGTAAGTTCAAGTAAATATTGTTGGCAATTAAAATTTGAATTAATAATTTTTTATTCGTCATAGAAGAAGTCCCAAAAGGGGTTTTTTGAGTGGGTTTTAAAAAACAAACCCACAAAGAGAAAGAAATGAACTTTCCTAGTTTTCTGATTACATTTAGCAATATTTTAGGCACTCAATATCTTGACCAATATGCTATTTAAAACAAAAAGTGTTTAAATATTAATGTCTTGCAAACTCTAGACCTGCAAGCTGCATTTGTTTAATAGGAGCTGTTTTGTTGAGGACATTAATTGGGTCCTTTCCAGTAGTTAGTTTGAATGCAGGGAAGGTGATTATTGTGAAGTCTTTCCCATGCCTTGAATTCTTAGAGCATTTTTCTTCCAGACAGTTTTCAGGATTTGCAAGATACACAGTGCCTTTCTTTTCTACTATACTTGTATAAGCTTATATTCTATCCTTTGTGTTAGGGTAAGAACAGTAAAATTAACTCAGTTTATGGAGAGTTTATAGTCATTGCAGTACTTTATCTTTCATAGACTTACTAGTGAATGGCAGCTGGGCTTTGGGCACCAGGTACGTTTTGATCCAATGGTGCAACAGTGGAAAACTCAAAATGCTAAAGATAAACATCATGGAGATGAATGTGTTGGGGTGAAACACAGTAAAGACCACTTTATTCTCACTTGCTTTGTCTTACTTTTAGGGAAGCTTTATGTTTCATAAACTCAGACCTGTTGATCAGCTGCGTCATCTGCTTGTGAGCAATACAGGTGGAGATGGAGAAGAGATTGAGAGATTTTTTAAGTTGCATCAGGTAAGAGCTTTTGATGCATTATGAAAAATGGAAGATTTGTAGTCCTTTCGTTGTTGCTGCAATCTTCTGGTCAACGTTTCATTTGCCAGTTAAAGCGATAATTTTTTCTATTGTCTACATATAGCTAAATTGTATAGAGAAATAATTTCTTGTTTTATGGTATCTAAAAACAAACATGTAGTTCACTTCCCCTGAAATTCCTGTACATCTTGTATGCAGAAGTCTAATGCAGTTCTTAGTTTAGAAAGAAGTTCATCTGAGAGCAGGAGAGGAAGAGTTCCTCAAAAAGCTGGATTCCAATCACTACAAGGGGTTTTTATATTTTGAAGGCCAGGAGAAATGTGTATAATTGGTCTGGGTATTTTTTTTTATTAGCAGCTGTTTTTCTTTAAGGTAAACAACAAACAAGGAGAAATCTGGTTATTGTAGATTACAGTTTTAATATGACTAGTATTGTGTAGTATCTATAGTGAATGTTCATTGTAATAATCTATTTTCTTGTGCATGGATAGGACATAATTGATATGTTACTAGAATATGCAAACACTGATTTATGCAGGTGTTTTTTCTTGAAACACAATGGTAATTTATGTTCTTACAGAAATTGCATGAATCTTACTCAAGTGTCAGGCATGGAGATTGTTCCATACGAGGAATAGCACTGAGTTTGCAAAAACTGTATGGCTAAAATTTACCTGATACAGAGGATTAGCTTGCTAGGATTCACTTCTTGTCTGTAATGGGGAAGAGCCGATTTCCCTGGCTTCTAAATAAAATTTTGCAGGAAGTATTTACTGTTTTAGTTACTGAGGAATATAACTTCTATGCTTTTATCACCTACTTGAGGTAAGGCAACACACTGACAGTGTAATATGCTCTAGGAGGATCAGGCCTGTGCCACTTGCCTTATTTTGGCCTGTTCTAATGCTGCCTGTGATAGAGAAGTATCTGCCTGGGCTACTCGAGCATTCTTCAGGTAAGTTTCAATTCTGTGTGTCATTCTGAATATTATGCTCAGGATCACCACAGCACTAAACATTTCTACAGACTTTTTAACCTGCTGCCAGTTCAGGGCCCGGTGACTTTTGGTTATAGGTGTTCATATTTTGGTGGTGGTGGTGGTTTTGGGTTTTGTGAGGTGTTTTTTTTGGTTGGTTGGTTGCTTCAGCTGTAGTTGTTGTTTAGTTTTGTTTGTTTTTTCCAGTACAATGTGAGTGACAAAGTATGAGCTTCCACTCTGGAGGATTAAATTGCAATCCATATGTCCTAAGTACTGCATATCCTTGGTGTGGTGTATTGTCATTGGCTGCCTTAATGAAGTTGGTATATGCAGGGAGTTGCAAAATGGTTTGGGTTGGAAGGGACCTTAAAGATCATCTAGTTTCAACCATCCTGCTATGGGTAGGCATGCCACCCACTAGATCATGTTGCTGTAGGCCCCATCCATCCTGGCCTTGAATACTTTAATGAATGCAATATCCTCAACTTCTTTGGCCAGCCTCTTCCAGTGCCTCACCTACCTCACAGTAAAGAATTTTTTCCTAATACCTAACCTAAATCTCTTTGATCTTTTAGTTTGAAACCGTTCCTCCTTGTCCTATCACTATCTGCTCTTGTGAAAAGTTGCTCTTCACTGATTTTTATAAGGCACCCTTTAAGTCCTGGAACATGCTATAAGTTCTCCCGAGAGTCTTCTCATCTCCCAGCTGAACAACCCCAGCTCTCAATCTGTCTTCATAGCAGAGCTGTTCCAACACCCTGATGGTCTTCATGGCCTCCTCTGGACCTGTTACAGCAGGTCCAAACTCTTTCTTGCAGCGAGGACCCCAGAGCTGGATGCAGTGAGGGCGTGCAGGTGGGGTGTCACAAGGACAGACTGTAAGGGGAGAATCACTTTCCTCAACCTGCTGACCACTCCTCTTTTGATGCAGCTCAGGACAGCGTTGGCTTTTTTGGCAGACTGTTGGTTTATTTCCAACTCTTTATCCATGAGAACCCCGAAGCGTTTCTCCACAGGACTGCCCTCAGTGAGTTCTTTCCCCAATCTGTGCTGTGTCTGGGATTGCCCCAACTCAGGTGCAGCACCTTGCACTTGGCCTTGTTGAACCTCACAAGGTTCTTGTGACCCTATATTGTGGGTCTCTTTGCTGTCCTCGCAGGAAGAGAAAACAGGTTTTGGTAAGATATGGCTGTTGAGAGTGATGATAAAATGTGCAGCTTGGAGTGTTATGTTCCCAAAAATCTTTTTCCTTGCCAAAACTTGTGCAGGTGTTAAAGTCAGTCAGCTGTTTTCAGTAGGTTGTGAACAGTTGCTCTTTATTAAACTCAATTTCATCACAAAATCTGAGACCAAATGTGGATGATAACTCTGGAGTTAGCAAGGGAAGACGTAGCAAAGTGCTCATGTAACACTATAGGATAGACATGAATAGAAATTACTTGTGGAAGGTAGAAGGACAGCCATGGGTCATCTCAACTGTGCCTTTCTTTCCACTTCCCTGTAGTAGCAAACCTTGAAAAGATACTAAAGCATAAGCCTGACTTTGAAATTGGTAAATTTCTCTTTAAAATGACACTGGGATTTTATTCCCCAATTTAGAAGAAGCACAAAACTTCTGTTAGTTCTCAAAGGCATGAAAATTGAATGGGCTGTGCGTGACATGTTGAGAATTTTTGGTTTTGCAAACTTTAGGTATGGTGGAGAAGCACAAATGAGATTTCCATCAGCTCTGCCTCCTCCCAGCAACGTTGGACCTATTTTGGGTTCTCCTGTTTCTGCAGGTATGTAGCAAGCATTTCATAGTTTTGGACAGGTTTTTTTCCCTTGAATATGTTGTGTTTTGTCTTCTCACAAGTACTTGTGTTCTTTTTGTCTGAAATAGACTGGGTTTTTATCACTTACTGGCTAGTTAATGACAAGAGCTTTTTCCATTTCTCTTGAGTGATTTTTGGATTTGGTGAGGAGGTCTTGTTATCTGAAATTGTGTCCATGTTGCATATACTCTGTTAAGACACTGTGAAGAAAGTATACATTTGTTATTTCCAGAGTCATTTCAGCAGCCAGAGAACAACTTATCAATAATATATTTTAGACTTCACAAAGCTTAGTTGGTTGCTGTGTAGCTATAACAGTATCTTCCTACAGTGTCATTGTCATACCTCTACAGATACTGCTTATGAGAAGGAAGAAGAAATTTGATCAAGAAATGAGCTAGTCATTTGGAATGACTTCTCCCTTTAAAAGCTCTGTCTTTAGCATTTGGTTTCTGCTTCAGTCTTCAGTGCCACCTACAAAGGACAAAAGTGCTTATTGTTTCTCCTCAGAATTTGATGCTTCTTGGAGTGGAGGCCTTTTTGAATTCTCAGATTCACTTACATTTCTTCAGTTGCTGTCCCTTAATATGTGTCACTCAATTCCATATTTGAAGGGTTTCTGAAAAAGAAATTCATAATGATGAATTTGAAACTCTGATTGAAATACTGAATTAAATTAATTACTATTTTTTGTCAATAATTCATTTATGTATAAGATCCTCTACCTTTATCTGACATGTGGCATTTGATTTTACACAACGGACTTGGGAAATAAACTTGTTTGCCTGGAATTCAAAGAAATTCAATTTTGCTACCATATTTTGACGCATACCCAAATTCCTAAGTATTGGAGAAAAATGTGCTGAACTAGGATGAAGTTTAGGAAAAGCAGTTGACCCTGTTTTTCAGAATTCTTAACTACTATTAAAATACTAAGAACAGTGGCTAGTTTTAATGAATCAGTGTCATCACTTTCCAACCCTTATGGTGTGGAACGGTAACAGTATGGGCGAGAGCTGAGGAAAGGCATAAGTATGTAAAATTAAATCTGATTTTGAGAGAATGGCAGCTGTGGGAAGAACAGGTGCTAGTAGCAGACTAAGAATTAAGTTGTGGGGGAAATAACAGGAAGCTCTATAGTCAACGAGGGGACTCATTTTAGAAGTAAGTGTACTTTTCCCAAGTCAAAATGTTTGCATATTTTTGTCATTGTCATAAATGCCTCTTTCAAACCTAGTATCAAAGCAGATGTTTCCATTTTGCTTCAGTAACAGGTCCAGGTGGAAGATGGCACCATTCTTCTCCTTCTACTTTCTCAGTTTGCTCAAAGGGTAGAGAACTGTCATGTGAAATTAAGATTCTGATATTGTGGATGTCCCATGTGGTGGGTCAGACACTGCTAACAGAAATTCATTAAACCACCTCATAATTTTGCATGTGAAACTACATTACAATAATGTTAGCATTAAAAGGCCAGGTGCCTTTAACTTATTTCCATCTTTTTCCCATTGTTCAAAGTCTAGTCATGCATTTGCATGCTGCTTTTCTGCGAGTTTGTGCTTTGCTTGGCACACAAGACCGTGTGCTCTTGAGAATGCATTGGCACTGTGTTATCCTATGTGCTGTTGTGTGTTGCCAAGTTGAGAGAACTGTAGGAAATTAGGCAAGAACTGATTCTTTGATAGAAGCCATTTTCTTGCCTTTTCTGTGATACATCATCTTGCTTCCTAATGTGGACATTTTTGTAGATGACCACACATGTTCCTGATATTTTGAGGTTGTAAGTTAGATATTCAGACTTAATTTTCAGGAGGAGATTGAGTATTCATGACTGAACTTGAGGCTGTGGACAGTCTCAGACTAAGTGTTTTGAGTTAGCAGTGTTGCTGTTGTGTTTGTCCATCTTCCCCATGTAAAAATAAAAAGTAATATTACCAGTGTTCAGCATTCAGAAGGTGAGGAACAACAAAAAGTATGCAGACAATATACCCAGTGCAGACAACAGATGATGTGCAGTAAATAACACATGAATGCTGGGAAAAAAATGCTGCTTCAACTGCACTTGAAGGAAGTGTATCCATTTGGTTCACTTGTGGAGTGTTCGTTGATAAGGAATGAGTGCGATTTGATACTTAACTGCAAATAAACTATAAATAAAACATTTAAAGTATTTGATTTAACAACTTTGCTGCTTTATACTTTATGTGTTAGATTGGGGGGGGGGGTGGTTTGGACTGTGTTTAACAACCTTACTTTTATTTCTTTTCCCTTTTTAGGTTCCCCTTTGACTGTTGATAGTCCATATTCTAATCCTAGCATTTTGACATCTGGGCAAGGTAACACCTTCTTTTCTTTCTTTTTTTTTTTTTTTTTTTCCAACTAGGCTCTTTTATTGGCATTCAAAGGAGTAATATTTACCTATTTTTACCCTAGGTTTACAACCTACTGCTATGTCAACTCCCATGTTTCCTTCTGGAAATTCCATGTCTCACCCTGGTACATCCATTAGTGGAATGATGGGCCCCGAGATAGTATTTTCTGGAAGACACAATGGAATCTGCATATACTTTGCTCGGATTATAGGGTGAGGTCTTTGTAAAAAGAGATTCTGTCACTCAATTTGTTTTGTAGTTTTTCTTTGCACTAATGCTTGGGTACATTCTATATTAATAGCATTTAAATTGGAAATTAGTAAATTTTAATGTTGTATTTATTAAATACCTGTCTATATAATACATTGTCTTTGCAGCTCTTTTAGTAATAATACATTCACTGAATGCTTAGGGCTGGAGAGTTGCTTAGATACTGAGCCTGCAATCGAGTGCATAAACACAACTCTGAAAACTGAAGTTTTATTTTTCAAACCTATGTGTGTTTTAAACTCCTACGGAAGGATGAAACAAAAATGCAGAAGGACTTACAAGATCAAAGTCTTGGCTTTAAATAACTTCTATTAAGAATCTTTAATCAGAATGCTCAAGTCAGAGCAATGAAGCAGCACTAAAGATTCTGTTACCTTGGATGCTGAGCCCTAAACAAACCAAGCAAGAACAGAACTCTGCATATGTTGGTGATCTCTCTGCATGCTGACTGGGAAAGAAATTTTTGTTACTACACTAATTTGTTTACACTCTTATTTCCAGGGAATCATATTCATCTATAGTATTTGAAAGTGTCAAATTTAATTTAATCAAAGTTTTAAAATCTGGAATTTTATTAATTACTTATATCTGTGTCATTCATAATTATATAATGGCTACTTTTTTGAATATTTTTCAATCAAAATAGTTTTCATCAAATATTAATAGTTTTCATCAAAATTAATCCTTATTTTAGACTTTTAACTTCAAAGTTTTAATAATTCTTTTTTAAGAAATTATACATAGAAAACTTGCAAAAATACTTGCTTAAATGACTTGGCTTTTAACACAAACTGTTTTGTTTTTCAGAAATATTTGGGATGGCAGTATAGTCGTGGAGCGAGTTTTCAAAAGTGGCAATCGAGAAGTTGTTGCAGTATGTAAAAGATTATTCTGTCTTCTTAAAAGTTTCTTTTAGTATTTGTCTTAAGTCCTTTTAAACTTCTGAGGTCCTTTTTAACTTCCATGCCCAGTTATAAACTGTTAGGTACAAAACCCATCATTTGTCATGTCATTGTTTTCATAAGTGCTGAGCTCTTAACTGAGCATTAGTTGTCTTTTTAAGGTATTCTTTCTAATGTTACTTTCTAAGAAACCAAACTAATTTAATCTCTGCTTTTAATTGGCAATGGCCAGTTTTCTCCACGTTTACTAGATAGCACTTCCTTAATACTCACTTAGGGTTTCTGCATATGCCCTCCAGACAAACCCTAAAAATAAAATGCTTTAGTGGTTTGGGATAGTCACTGCAGTTATGGAAAGACACAAAAAAATTTCCATCATTTTCCTAACATCTTGCTGTTTCACTTTTTGTCCATGATCAAAATAAAATTTCTGGCTGTGGCTGTTGGTAAAATCCTGATCTGAGTAATTTGAGCACTGCAAATTTACTGCTACATGAGCTTTTCTCCTCCTACCTCCTAAGGTAACTGGGAGACTCTGGAAGACTTCGGCAGTTATACTCTGTGTTTTGGCAGTGCTCAATCCTTGTTCTAGTTTAGAGTTGGAAGTAGTAAAGCATAGCTGATTTAGTTATCAGAGGGGCATCTTGAATACAGTGTATCTTCAGAGGACTCCTGCCTCTTCACGTGTGTGCCTCCTCAATGAATGTGGTATAATCGTGTTGTGTTCTAGAGATTTGTTACTAACACACAATTTATTTGTTGTACCCTCTTATTTGTCTTTTCAGTGACATTAGCTTAAAATGGAAATTTTTTGGAAAAAGAAGTGGGAAAACCCAGCTTTCTGTAAAGAAGTTTGCTTTCTTTTGCAGATAGAAAGCAGTGTTCCATCCCGTATGCTGGAATGTGTGCTACAAGAACTAAAAGGTTTACAAGAATTTCTGGATAGAAATTCACAGTTTGCTACAGTAGGAGCACTTGGAAACCCAAGGTATATTAACTGTGGTAAATTTACATGTGGAATTTAATGTCCAGCTTTTGAAAAACTACCATATGTGTTTGTAAAGTTGAAGTGTTTGTATGATCTCCAGCTTCAACATTCAGATGCTAAAATTAGTTTGTTAGATTCATCATTAAAAGATTCAGTTTTTGTAATCACATTAGCGTTTGTTGGGGTTTTTCTTAATTTGCAGTTTCAGCACACCAGCCAATCTACAGCAGAGGCTCCTGGGTTTTATGCGGCCTGATGGTGGAAGTTCTCAGCAAGTCCAGCAAGAACTCCAAAGGAAATATCATGGTACGTAATAATTTTTGAACAGAAAGTATCAGGGAATGATGCATTTGGATGTTGCCTTTCTCACTTTTCTTATGAAAGCCTCTGAATAAAAAGGCCTTTTTTCTACACAAATTTTACGTTATGCCATTTTTTTGCACACTTGTCTCTGTTTTTTCCTTCCTAATGTTCTCCATTATGGATAAGGTTGTTTAATCTCCTCACAGTATTTAGTAGCTGCACACCTGTTTATATTTACAGGATAGCATTTGTCAAGCAGTTGTTTTGTGAGACAAGTGAGCACAATTCCTATTAAAAAAATTACTGTAGTGCAGATTTTCAAAGGTACAGTCATTGAAATGTCTACAAAATTTTGTTTAGAAATATGACGTCTGTCACAAAGCCCATTTGAATTCTTGTTCTCTTATAGTGCAGCTTTTCCCCAGCACTTGCAGGCAAGCTGGGAAGTGTTGCAGCTGCATGTATGGAATTAAGGATGTTTGTGGTCCATGTTAGTATAATCCTGGATTTTTAATAGTGCAGATGTAAAAGTTTTATGTAAGTCACTATGTAGGATTTGGTTGACCTTTAATAATTTTATTCTTTATTTTTATTTGTTACTAAGTTCATAAATCCTTTTGGGTTGCTAAATGACACAATGTAATTATTGTTACCTCATCTGTGAAGTGTAAGCACTCAAAAGTACACACATAAATTGTTGCAATTACGTTCCACCAAGTTACAAGTATGAACACATTATCCTTTCAGTTAATAGAATACATCCTACCAGATTTAAATATTGTAGTTTTTGGAATAGTGTAGACAGTATTGACCACAGTTGTTACCGTAATTGTTCTCTCTACAAGTAAATACAGGTCAGAAATACATTTATGATAGCTATTTTTGAAAAAAAAGTAAAAATTTAAGGCTGATATGTAAATCTAGTGCATTCACAGGAAACCATACTTCTTTTTCAGAGCGTCTGACTCCTTTGTTGCATAGTTTGAATTAAATGTTAACAGATTATATTTGTTTTGGGGCAGAGTTGACATGGTGGTTATCTCCCAAGAGAGCTAGACAGCATTAATCAAGAATGGAAAAGGAAAAAAAAAAACAAACCAGAAATTTAAGGAGGTTGTTACTGAAAAACCTCAAAAACTTACATGCTTATTTGAAATACGTAGAACAGTTATGTGCTGGCAATCTCTGCTTTTTCAGCTGAGGCACAGCTAACTGAGAAGAACTCGCTTCAAGGCATCCAGCAGCTTGTTCGCAAAACCTGCCAGGCACTGGCTTTATGGAAGTTGCTATGTGAGCACCAATTCAGTGTTGCTGTAGGTGAGCTTCAGAAGGTAAGGTCTGGATCTGGATACAATTTTAATTTGTTTGTACTTATCACCTGAATTTCTTTTGCTATGTAAGTATTCCCAAAGGATGATTATTTGTAAATTTTTATTCAGGTTACAAATGTTTAAGAGACTGATACGTAGTATTGACATAATCAGTCAATTTTATGAAATTGGAAGTGTCACTAACAAATTGTTTTAGTTTTATTGATAGTTAATACTGAATCTGATTTTATAAATTACTGGTTTTTTACCTTAAGCACATTCTGCAAAATGTGCTGAAATGAATAGACCAATATTTTCCAGCCAAGTGGTATTCACTCTTTGCCTTAGTGTTGATGAAAGATGGAGAACAATATGGTAATAGCGTCCTTCCTCTTCTGTGTAAGTGGGGTTCCAGAATTTACCACAGAATACTTGAGCCTGGAAGGAACCATTGGAGATCATCTGTCCCCTCTGCAGTGGGGTGAATAATCTAATTGACTCTCAAAGCAGGGTCAGCTAGAGCAGATTGCACCGGACTGTGTCCAGTAAGGATTTTAATATCTCCAAAGATGAAAACTCTTTGGTGTCTCTGAGCAACCTGTTCCAGTGTTGAACCACCTCTAGAGTAAGAAAAATTTCTCTTCCATTCAGGTGTAATTTCCTTTGCTTCAGTTTTTGACCATTGTGCAGTGTCCTGTTACTGGTTACCACTGAGAAAAACCTGACTCTGCATTCATTACACTTTCCCAAAAATATTAGTAAGATCCCACGTACTTCCCTCAGCCTCCAGGCTAAATGATCCCAGTTCTTTCAGCCTCCTGGTTTGTGAAGAAGGCAACTTGTAGAACTACGGGTGCTACTGCTGTGCACCCTTTGCTAATGTCAAATTTGTACCCAACCTTTGAAAAAAGCTATTAATTTGAATACTAGGCATTCTCCCCTAGAACTCAATAGGATTATTTGAGAAGTTGTATTCTTTGTTCACAAAAAGAACAATTTTAAAACCTTACAGAGGTACAGAAGCTGTTGCTCTTCGGGCTCTTGCGTTGGGGAGACTTAGGCAACTATTATTTTATGTTGGACAAAGAGATAACTAACTGTTTAACAAGTAAAATATTTTCCTTTGTCTTCAGTAGATTAAGAGTTTTTGTAGTTGTATTATCATGCTGTTAGTATCATCTGTAGACACTACATAGATACCACTGGCAACTGTGTGCTCACATATTCATAATAAATTTTTAAAAATCAGAAACCTTTAATTCAATTTTAAAAAGCATAAAGAGTGCACACCTTGAACTTTTCAAACTCCTGCTTTTATTGAATCTGTCATTTTTTTCATCTATGACAGTAGTCAGATTGTTCCCATTATTAAAAGCTTGGACAGACTCATAGGGTGTGCATTCTGACAGTGCCCTGTGAAGTAAAAGGAACTGCTAATTCCATTCTTACTATCAGAGATCTGAAACAGAGGTGACACGTAGTGAAGATGGCAGAGGAAGTCTGTTAAGAGTTTTCAGTGTCCTTAGGCACCCAGGGATCTAGTGCCTTCAGCAGTAGCCCTTGCTTTATTAATTTTATTTTGCTGTAAAATGTGTATTTTAAATAGTGTATTTCTATGCTTTACATTGTAGTCGTTGAAATGTTGTATGTTTTTAATTATTAGAAACAGTTCACTTTGCTGCTGGAACATTCTGACATTCCTAAACAGGGTCAAGTAAAAGATTTGGTAAACAAATGAAATTCTGTCTCATCTTCAGGAACTTCAAGAACAACTAAAGATTACCGCTTTTAAAGACTTGGTGATTAGAGACAGAGAGTTGACTGGAGCACTCATTGCATCTCTTATAAACTGTTACATCAGAGATAATGCTGCTGTGGATGGAATCATTGCCCATTTGCAAGATATCTGTCCTCTTCTTTATAGCACTGATGATGCTGTGTGTTCAAAGGTAAGTGTGCTTCCAGATTGTACAGCAGCAAAACACAGCTTAAAAACATGCTCAAATGAGGTACGTTGGGCAGCTTATGAGTCATTATTATGCTCAAGTAGTTTCAGAAGCAGAAGAAATAATGAAGTCAAGTTGTGGGCATATTTTTGTCTTTTAGTTGATTAATGCTGAACATTACATGAAATTTGTTTGAAGCATTTGCAGTTATTTGTAACGTTCATAGTGTCTTAACTCCAATCTGATGTCTACCTGTCTTCTTTATGTTGCTAAAATGTTTTCTTATTCCAGTCTTTCCTCAGCATAGTTGTCACGATCCGCTAATGCAAGTGGGGGTCGTGATGGTTCATTTATCGATCTCAGAGTGTAAAAGGACACGAGATTTAGGTCTTAATCAAACAGTGCACCTTTATTAAGTGCTCACAACACAGTAATGCAATAGAAGAGAGAAAGAGAGAGAGATAAAGAAAAACAAAGTAGAGAGGGGGGGAAAAAGAGGGGGCAATAGCTACCAACAGATGAGACAAAGTCCTTGTGGTCTTCCGCCAATAGATCCATCTTCTTTCCGTGGGGAGATCTCGGGCTCAGTTATTTCAGGAAGTCCCTTTATAGTCCTTTTCAGAAGCGAGGGGCAACTGGCCAAGAGGTGGGGAAATCTACAGCCATTGTTATGGGGCCCATTGCTTTGGGAAACAGGTACAGGACAGATGTACAAGACAGGTGTACAGGACAGGTCATTCCTTTCCGCTTCAGCGCAGTCCTTCCTGCCTGGGGAGCAAGAACGGCGCAGTCCATTGTGACCTGCACTAATTTTCCTCAGGAATGCGTACCAGTTCCCAGCGGGCACACCCGTAAGCAACACTTGGCAGACACTCCACCTCAGCCAGGCCAGGACTGCTGTGTTCAGTCTCTGTCCTCGGTGATGATCGTGAGGCAGATGAGGGATCTTCAGACCGTCTCTTACAATAGTATCTTGGTTTTTGTCCGTGGCATGGTTTACTGGAATTTGTGAGAGAGAATTGTGTTTAAGAACTTAGGTCTTTGAAGGTTTTCAAATAAATTTGAAACAAGTAACTGGTGAGGAGAGAATGAGAAACCAGTTGTTAAGTCTTCAGCCCTTCTCACTAATGCTATCGTAGCCTTTCTGCTGGAAACTTAGTGACCAGAGACTGCTTTTGAGAGGGTGGTGTTTCTACTGTTTCAGCTTTGAAGTTTGGAATAATAATTCACTCACAGCATCCATGATCTGTGCATGATGTGCTCGTGTGAATAATTTCCATTTTTCCATCATTTGTCTTTAGGCAAATGAACTTCTTCAGAGGTCTCGACAAGCTCAAAGCAAAATGGAAAAAGAGAAGATGCTGAGGGAGTCACTGAAAGAGTACCAGAAGATCAGCAATCAAGTAGACCTTGCTAATGTTTGTGCACAGTACAGGCAGGGTAAGAGCCAGTCACTGAACATGTTAAATAATTTCTGTGGTATCCTTTCATGCCATGTTTTCTGTTTGTTTTGTTTACTAATTTTCAACTTGGTTTTTATGGTTTTTTACCATAAACGGTTAGTTAATAACTCTAACTATTAAAATGTGCCAGACTGTTCTTCTTTTTTAAAGCCTTTCAAGGTTTCACAAACCAACCAAAAAATCCATTTCTATATTAAAATATTCCCGTGCACTTACTTCATATTGCAGAGTCTATTTGTTTCATATATCTGGTTAAAATATTTTTAGGAAAATTATTGGGTTCTATGTAAGCAGACGGTTTCAGGTTACTTTTATACATAATACACTGTTTGAAAGGTCGTTCTGAATCCAATTTAGTGCAGTAGAAGCTAGTATATCAGTTACGTCTACATTTAAATTATATAACTGTTAAGAAATGGGCCTCTGTACAGTATTATACATTGTGCAGGACATTCTGATGTAACTTAGTATCTAACCTCAAATTTACATGTAAGTCTCACAGGGTAGGAATAGGTGTAAACTTTATATGACACAGACCAGAGTGAAGAGTGGGGTTTTTTTTCTTTCTTGCTAAAATGAGAAGTGTTTGATGTCACTTACCGTTTTGTTGTGGATTTAATACAATAATGAACAGTGATATTTGTTTTGATTTTTCCTAGTGCGTTTCTATGAGGGAGTAGTAGAGCTCTCTCTTACAGCTGCTGAAAAGAAAGATCCCCAAGGTCTTGGCCTTCATTTCTATAAAAATGGAGAACCAGAAGAAGATGTTGTTGGACTCCAAGCTTTTCAAGAAAGGCAAGTTTCCAGGATAATTTATGATCATTATATGGGGTGCTTTATTTCAAGTGACTGGAAGAGTAGCTCTTTTAGGGAAGGTATGCAGGGTAATAATAAACAAGCATTTTATTATAAGGGACACAATATAAATATTGTTGCCCAGCATGCTCCCCTTGATTATGATTACTATGGCAGCATCTTAATCTGAAACAAAAAGTGATAGATGCATAAAACATTGTGATCAGAACAGCACAGAAATACTTCTTAGAAAGATGAATGAGAACAAACTAGGTTGTGACAACTAGCTGACAATAATCTGCAACCTTTTTAAATTTTAGTAACTGTCTACAAAGTCATACAATAACAACACTTGAGAAAACTACTTCATAGACAGTTGAATGAAAATTACGGGGCTTTTATTTTCTTTTGCTCTGTTTACAGATTGAACAGCTACAAGTGTATCACTGACACCCTTCAAGAGTTAGTGAATCAAAGTAAAGCTGCTCCTCAGTCTCCCAGTGTACCCAAAAAGCCAGGTCCTCCAGTGCTGTCCTCTGACCCCAACATGCTAAGCAATGAAGAAGCTGGACACCATGTAAGAAACTCACAAGAAAGTCATGACTGCACTCCAGAGAACAGTGTGATTTGAAGGGGTCTAGAATTTATCATTTTAATAGAATTATGGAATAGTTTAGCAAAGTGAAGATTTGTCATGAATTGGCCTCCGTATCTAGAGCATCCATAGAAATGATGACATGTGAATAACATGAACCTAAGTATTGTCACATGGTAATTCACATCTTAAAGTTATGTAACCACTTCTGGAATAGCAGCTCTGGCCTTTTCTTCCCTTAGTTTGAACAAATGCTAAAGCTGGCTCAGCGTTCCACAGATGAACTCTTCAGTATTGCACTTTACAACTGGTTGATACAAGCCGACTTGGCGGACAAGCTGTTACAGGTGAGCTCATCTATACACAGTTAAATGGGAGAGGTAATTGTAATAATGCTTCAAAAAACAGGGAAGAGCAAGAGTATAACTGTTTTCTTTCTGATGTCTGCAGGTTACTGCCCCCTTTTTGGAACCCTACCTGGTGCGGATGACCAAGATTGACCAAAACAAAGTCCGCTATATGGATTTACTCTGGAGATACTTTGAAAAGAACAGAAATTTTAGTAATGCTGCTAGAGTCTTGGCTAAATTGGCTGACCTCCATAGGTATGGATTATGTGTGATCTATTGCATCTGTATTGAGGTAATTAGGGAAAAACTGGAAAAACTAAAACCAAAACATTATGTGTAAGTATTTTAAGAAAAGGTCAATGTTCAAAGAGGTTTTCTAAAAAAAAAAAAAAATTTATAGAATGTGCTATCTTTAAATTTAGGCAATTATTTGAAAAAAAAGATAATGTTTACTTAAGTATTATATATTACATTGCAATGTATTTCCTGTAATTACCATATATTAAGTGGTCAGTTCTTTGAGAAGTACACTAGTACTGAGCTTGCAGCAAAGATGGGGTTACACAGTTGGATCGCGTCCTGAATGAAAATCTGGAAAAGGCACGTACTACTTCCCAGAGTCTAGCTAGAATATAACTAACCCTCAAATAATTATATTAAGTATTCATTTTATTTTGAATATTTGTTTTGTAGCACAGAAATTTCTCTTCAGCAGCGTCTTGAATACATTGCACGTGCTATTCTGAGTGCCAAAAGTTCCACTGCCATATCCTCTATAGCTGCAGATGGTGAATTCCTACATGAACTAGAAGAGAAAATGGAAGTAAGAAAAAATACTGATCTAAGTTATACTGTAAATACATTATTTCACTTTGTCTCATTGGCACATAATGGTTTTATTACCAGTTCTGTATAAATGGATTTCTGTGCTTTCCTCCTGACATGGCAAATTTAGCCAGTTGAAAATAGACCTAATGGTGTAAGGCAGCAAGATTTCTACATTTAAATACGGTAAAGTTAATTCTGGGTGTGTTCTTAAACTTTGATTAAATTAATTCAATCTTGAAATACTGTATTTTCCTCTTAAACAAGGTTGCCAGGATCCAGCTTCAAATACAAGAAACATTACAGCGGCAGTATTCGCATCATTCTTCAGTACAAGATGCAATCTCTCAGCTTGATGCTGAGTTGATGGATATAACCAAGGTGATTGAAATTTCCTTGTGTTAAAGTCCAGTTTATCAAATTTTGGGAGGAAAAGGTGTTTTGCAAAGAATGATTCTATCCTTACTAGGAAGAGTAATAAATAGGCAGTTTATCATCCCTGGTCTCAGAATGTCTGTTACCCTGGACTGTCATTTTCTGTACTTTAATAGTCTTTCAGTCTTCAGTACTTTAATTTCTTTCACATGTTTTCATTATTAAGTCTCTTAGCTTTCTTCATTTGTTGAAAAAATTGTTGGAAAATTAAGTTTTAATTTTAAATTCATATAAAATGTAGGGTTGCATCTAAGAAGTGAAACTAAATGTAGCAAAAAAAAAATTTAGTAATTGACAACAGTTACTTAAGTTGCATCTTTACTAGTCCGTCTATCACACAAAATAAGGAACAACTGATTTTTAAAATCTAATTTGATCCTACATGAAAGGTAAAGCTTGGTAATTTTTCTTTCAGCTGTATGGAGAATTTGCTGACCCTTTTAAGCTCTCGGAGTGTAAGCTTGCAATTATACATTGTGCAGGTCATTCTGATCCTATCTTGGTGCAAACTCTCTGGCAAGAAATCATTGAAAAAGGTAGGTCTTAATGGACTAGCAGTTGTGATGATCTCTCTTATCCTTTACCGTGAGTTAGTAATTCATTCTCTGTTCCTGTTGTTTTGGATTTTTTTTTCCCCCTTTGGTTTTTGGGTTCGAGTTTGCCGTTGCGTAAGCAACCTTGATAGAGATCTAAGGGAAAGCTGTGTGGTAGTGGATTTCTTGAGGAGTTCTGGAGTGTGGTTTTGTTTGGTTGTGGCTTTTTAAGTAGATTTGCATGGAACTTGACAGAAGCATAAAAACTTACGAATGTACATGCAAACACACCAGAAATGGTTGTATTTTCACTTCCATGTGCTGATTTTTCATTGACAACAGTGTAAGATTTTCATGTATTATTTATAAATTTAGGTGCCTTGGTGTCGTTCTGTGTAAATGTGGAACTTTTCCTGACGTTCTCTCTGTTTTCTTTTCACTTCCAGAGTTGAGTGACAGTGTATCTCTGAGCCCCACTGACAGAATGCAAGCACTTTGTCTGAAGCTGGCATTGCTTGGAAAGATCTATGCTGGCACACCTCGCTACTTTCCTTTAGGCAAGTTGTTAGCTTGCATAGTAAATAAGCATATGGGTTTGATGGACAGGTTTCAGCTTGTTTTTTTAGCCTCTTTAAAAAGTTTTAAACTAAGAAGCATTTTTCATTTTTTAATCTCAAAAGAAATGGGAAATAAATGAAGTTTAGGTGGCAGCAGCAGTTACTTTTGGATGACTGTGCAGATCCCATTTTAGAAAGTAGTAAAGTGAATTCAAAGCACAAAGTACAAAATATGTATTTATGCATTTAAGATTTTAAGCAACCACATTTATTTGCTGTCTCTTGGAATTCTGTATAAACTGTCTGCCATCTAGAGGGTAGATCCTGAAAACAATTCAGGAGATTTCTGGACCATTTTAAGAGTTTCTGGTTTTTTTGATGCTCATATGTTTTGACAACATGGTATTATATAAAAACCTGGAATATTTATTGTTCAGCGGTAAATCTTTTTTTATAATACTAAAATATTGTGCAACGGCATTAAAGATGAACATTTAGTGCTGAACAATACACTGTTAATTGTTACAGGCACTTAAGCTCTAGTCGTTTTGCTGGCCATTCTCGCAAATGTAGTGATAGTATGTGTTTTTGTGTAGAAACAAAAGTTAATGGATAGTTAGTTGCATAGTTGCATGGCAAAACTGTAACAAAGTACTAAGTGTTACTAATCCCTGCCATGCACTGCTGATAGTAAACAACTTTTAAATGCCTTTTTTTCCTACAGTCCCAGTAACAAGTTGGAATCTAAATATTCCCTCACTTTTGTCCTCCAGATTTCCTAGTGCAGTTTCTAGAGCAACAGGTCTGCACTTTGAACTGGGATGTAGGTTTTGTAACATACACCATGCAAGAAATTGGAGTGCCATTGCCAAGGCTGCTTGAAGTATATGACCAGCTGTTTAAGGCACGGGTAAGGAAAATAGCACAAATAAAAATTATGGTTTCAACTTTATCAAGGTCACTCTTTAGTTGGAAACATGAAATAATATAAGGAAGGATGTAACAAAATATACATCCAAGGCTTTACTTTCTTTGTTCAAATACTCTTAAAAAGCTGTCTTTTCCCGCTGTGAATAAAATGTGTTGATTTAATTCATTTCAGTCCTAGAGCATGATGAGGAAATTTGTTAATTCTTTTAGTTCACCTAGAGCTAGTTTAGGATGAAATAGGATTAGAATTCTTACGTTGCAGAAGGAACAGCATATATTGAATATATTAATATTATTTGTTTCCTAATAATGATTAAAATCGGTTGTATTACTGCATCTTGTCTGATCATTGATGCAATAAATAAAGAGATTCGACTTGTGTGGTAATAGAAAATTGAGTTAAATTTAAGTATGTTTTTGTATGTAATTGAAAATAATATTTAAGTGCAGAGTTAAATATAGATTAAGGTAGAACTCCCATTTATCTTACATTTTTTATACAATAAATAAATAAGTGCTGCAGCTGGCAATTTGTGTACACACCACACACTTTTTTTTGTCTTGTCTCCTTAATATTTGTGTCCTTAATATTTTGGGTTGTTTTGGTTTGGTTTGGTTTTTTTTAGGATCCATATTGGAATAGAATGAAAAAGCCTTTGCACCTCCTAGAGTGTATTCATGTATTACTATCAGGATATGTACAGGATCCCAGCAGAGTACCTATGAGGTAAAAGAATAGCTATATCATAATGAATAGTGAAACATAAAATATTCTAAATACTTCACTCCAGCAATTCCCAAAGCTTTTCTTCTTTTCTTTTGGGTGAATTTAATATTTTATTCCTAGCAGTGGTGACTAACACTCATTATTCAAAACCATTTTATATAAAATTGTAGAATTCTCCCTTATAAACTACTTCCACAAAGGCAATTTTCTTCACATCACTGAAGATACATAGGAACTGAGAGGATTATTTTGTAAATTTTGGCAACAGACTTTAAGGATTAGTTCAGACAAATCTGAGGCAATGTGTAGAAGCGGGGGAAAATGACAACTGGGCATTTTGTGATTGAAACTGTGAACTGGTTCATGTACAAATTCTAGAAGCTCTGAGTTACTCTGGAAAAGAGAAGACTAAACATTGGGATGGATCTTCCCCGGTTGTTTATAAGAGGCTGATGATGAATCAGTCTCCAAGACTAAAATTCAGCTTAGTTCACATTGGGAAGAAATTTAGTTATAATAGAAAAAATTTCTAGCAAAAAAAGATAGCTAAGTACTTGAAAAAGTTGCCTGCATGTCATCTCTAGTTTTGATAATTTTTTGTTCAAATAGACTATACGAACTTCATTCAGAGCTATCTTATCTCAATAATAATAAGCAAAACTAGGCAAAGTCTTGATAACTCTTCTAAACATAGATGTTTCTGATTCTTCCGAAAAACATACATATAAATATCCCCTGTTCACATACTGTTTATTTCTGTCTTTTATCACTTTATTGGTCTTCTATGGTTGGCTGATTTAAATACTATGTTAGAACTTAAGTGAATGTTGTCTGATTTTAATACGTACTTAGATGTTACATAAATTGAGATTTTATTATAATTTAAGACATTGAAATTGCTATCTAAATTAGTAACTTAAACATGACTGTAATAATATCTACGGTACTATCTAAATATTTCACATTGCTATGAACTGTATCATGCTTTATAGTTTATATTTAACATCAGATAAATAGTAGTGGGTCATTTATTTTCCCATTATGCATTAGTCACAGGCATTAGATTTCAAAGATAAATTTCTCTAATAAATAGTAAAATACTTAAAAGTAGCTGACAGATATCTTACTGATACGCTATTCCATTACAACTCAAAGAATGCTCATGTTCTAGTTCAGATGAATTCTAAGATATGGGATTAAAAAGGAGCTTGTTGTTATTCTTTGTTCTCTTTGCAGGCGACGATTCACAAATGTTTGCTTGGATGCTGTTAGTTGCTACCTGGTTGAACTTCAGTCTATGAGCCCCACGCTAATGGTGCAGACTACTATTGGGAATTTTAAATCTCTACAGGCCAAGTTAGAACGGCTTCACTGAATGACTAATACAAGAACAGAATCATTAGAGCAGGTAACATAAACTGAAATAAAGGTTCAGATGTCAGCACTGAATTATGAACGAACAAATCCTCAGAAAAAAAGTCCTGAGAAAGTTTTCTCCTGCCACGGTTATTGAATGTGTGGCCTGTATTCATGCTATTCTAAAAGTATCTACAAATTGTAGAATGTAAATGTGACAAATGGAGTTTCTTTTACTACTACTAGGTTTTTTAACAACAGAAAGCTTTTTTTTATACTGTTGAAATAAAATACATTGTGTGATCTTTGCCTTGGGGATAAAGAATATTTCAAAAATATTTTCTTTTTCTTTGTTTCAAATAATGGGGAAAAGCAAATTATTTTCCCTATTCTGTCTTAATATGTTGTATCTGTTAAAATCAAATAAAGAAGTCAAGAAGTGACTTCTGTCTACTTTTATTACATGCACACAAACACCAAATTGTATACACACTTAGAATCCCCTCCTTCCCCTGCTGCTTATGGGGCTCTGGGTGCAGCCCAGGACACGTTTGGCTCTCTGGGCTGTGAGTGCCATGGCCGGGGCATGTCCAGCCTCTCACCCACAGCACCCCCAAGTCCTTCTGGGGAGGGCTGCTCTGATCTGTTCATCCCCAGCCTGGGTTGATTGCAGGCGTTGCCCCAACCCAAGAGCAGCACCAGCGCTTGGTCTTATTATGCCTCATGAGATTCCCATGGGCCCACTCCTCATCTGCAGACTTGCTGATGGTGCATTCGATTCCTTTGTCATTAATGAAGATGTTAAATAACAGTGGTCCCAATACCTTGGACCCCTGAGGGGGACCACTTGTCACTGATGTCCCTCAGTTGACCACTATCCTCTAGATGTGACTGTCAAACCAATTCCTTACCTACTAAACAGATGTCTTTCAAATTTAGAGAGAAGGATGTGTGGGGGACCATGTGAAAGGCTTTACAGAAGCCCAGACAGATTACATCTGGAGCCCTTTGTTTGTCCACTATTGGAGTCACTCCATCATGAAGGTTACTGGGTTGGTCAGGTAGGACTAACCCTTGGTGAAGCTGTGCAGGCTACCCCAAATCACCTCTCTGTTCTCCAAGTGCCTCAGCACAGTTTCTAAGAAAATCTGTTCCGTGATCTTCCCAGGCACAGAGGGACAGCTGACACATTAGTAGTTCCCAGCGTCATTCTTCCCTTTCTACAGATGGATACATTTTCCTCAGTCACCTGCGACTTCACTTGACCACCATGACTTTTCAAATATCATGGAGAGTGGCTTGCGAACTACATCAGACAGTTCCCTCAGGACTCTAGGAGGCATCTCACCGGGTCCTATAGACTTACATACATTCAGGTTCGTCAGGTGGTCATGAACCTGATCTCTTGCAGTGGGAAGCACTTTGCTCCCCCAGTCCCCATCCTGCTGTTCATCGACTCAAGAGGTGTGGGCAGAGAGGTTTTCATTGAAGACTGAGGCAAAAAAGTTGTTGAGTACCTCAGCTTTCTCCTCATCTGTTAACAGTTTTCCATCGTTTATCAAGATGTTACGCCTTCTTTGACCATCATTTTCTAGTTCACATAACTGTAGAAGCCCTTCCAGTTATTCCTTATGTCCCTTGCCAGGTTCAGTTCCAGCTTCTCCTAGGCCTTCCTCACCTCATCCCTACATAACTAACCTTTCTCTATACTCTTCCCAGGTTCCCTGTCCTAGTTTCCATTATCTGTGCATTTCTTTCCCCTTAGTCTGACTAGCAGTTCCCTATTCTGCCATGCTGGTCCCTTGCCTCCCTTGCCCAATTTCTTGCTCCTGGGGATTGCTAGGTCTTGTACTCTATGGGAGACAAATCCATTAGAAGAGGATGGTTTTAATCCATCAACCTCTAGGTTATGGGCCCAGCATGCTTCCACTGCTCCACTCTGCTCCTCCCAGTGCCTCTAGAGGACATGGGACCACTACCAAACGGTCTTTGTCCAAACAAGGGGAATGAAAAGTGTTGGAGAATGAGAGCATCATTTCTGCTGCCTCACACATGCTGAGTCCTCTACAGTACCTTTATTATGAAATATGATTGCTCTAAAATTTTGCTTAAAGTATATTTCTTTCTCTGTGAATAGCCAAAAACATTCTGGTGATTTAAGACAGAAAATGCACTCAGTGAAGTAATATAAAAATTAAAATACAGCTCCTTTTTACCTTGTTAGATCAAAAAATTGGTGAAATATTAGAATTAGCTTTTTTATATAGTATTTAAATAGAAGTAGTACTGTGTGTCCTGGGAAAAATATTTGCATCTTTCCATATAAAATATGCCATCTGTAGATAATAGAAGTTATCTTCTGCTAGTACCTATGTTTCATACCGAGGATGTCATGCATTTACCCTTGTTAGTGCAGTTCTTTTCATACAAATAATGTCCAAAGTCTTGACTGATGTATTTAACTAAATTCCAATATTTGCATAAAAATATGTTGTGTTCAGCCACATTCTGTAATCCATGTAGATTACCAAACAGATTTCTATTTTCAGATCTGGAGAAATAACTGAAAAGTTTGGAACAGTCACAAATCACAGACTTGAGGTTCGGCTCTTCTGGTTTTTTTCTCCAGTTAATGGGATAAAGATGCCTCTGGCAACACCACTTTATCAAAGTAGGAGTATTTCAAAGTGTATCACAAGTTACCTCTGATATTTTTCAGATGACAGCAGGTAATTGCAGTATAAACATAACCTTTTATTTTCATAACACTTACTGTACTCTCAGATGGAGGATAGGTTCTGTTTCCCAATTTAAATTTGGACCTACATGGAAAACTGGGATCAAAGGGAAGTGGTAGGTTAATGCAGTAGATGAAATAAAGGATGATAATTACAGGGAAGTTACAGACCAACATGAATGTGAAACATTATGTGAAACATTAACAATATTATCAGTGTATCATTACTTTTTTTTTTTTCTTCTGTAACTTTCAATCAAGACTGATTAGGGAAAGGTGGCCGAAGGTAGGAACAAGGGCCAGTTTCGAAGAATAGCTGCTTTAAGGGTATCAAGGGCATTTCTTCAAGGTGATGAAATATAGTGACTACTCACCCTACTTGTATTTCATCTTGTCATGGTTTAATCCCTCTCGCAGGTATCACACAGCCACTTGCTCACTCCCATACCCTCTTCCGTAGGATAGGGGGACTTGGGGAAAAAAGGTGAAACTTATAGGTTGACATAACAGTTTAATAACTGAAAAAAAAGAAAAGTAATAGTAACAAAAAGGAAGACAACAAAAAGAGATGAGTAAGATACACAAGTATATACATAATGCAATTGCTCATCATGGATTGACTGGTGCCCAGCCTGTCCCTGAGCAGTGATTGGTTCCTTCCACCCAATGCCCTGGGTTATATACTGAGCATGATGTTCCAGGGTCTGGAAAATCCACTTGGCCAGTTCATGTCAGCCCTCCTGGTCATGCTCCCTCCCGGCTTCTTGTGTACCTGCTCGGTGGCAGAGCACAGGACACTGCAAAGTCCTTTATATAGAGTAAGTACTATGGTGCAACAACTGAAACATCAGTATGTTATCAACATTGTTCTGCTAAATCAAAAACATAGCACCGTACCAGCTACCGGGAAGTATGTTAACTTTATCTCAGCTGAAACCAGGAACACCTAAATTCCAGTAATTCTTGTATTGTATAGAGAATGCTGATCAGCTGTGTTTCCTACTGTTTCTCATGCCCCTCATACCCAAATACTGATATTGATGTAAATTCTCCCCCATGGAGCCACAGCAGTGTGCCCTGTTGCCTGTGGGCCATTGCCACAGGCAATCCATGGTGTCTGGCTTTCCCCACTGAAGGAGTGGTGTTCATCAAGTCTCCATAGTCAGTTTTCTTGACACACGAGACTTCATAGAACCCTCAAATGGTCTGAGCTGGAAGGGATTTTAGAGATCAAATAGCTCAAACCCCCCTGCCGTAGGCAGGGACACCTTCAAGTAGACCAGGATGCTCAGAGCCCCATCCAACCTGGCCTTCAGTGTTTCCAGGGATGGGGCATCTTCAACTCCTCTGGGTGGCCTGTGCCAGCGCCTCCCCACCCTCAAAGTAAGTTTCTTCCTAACATCTAATGTAAATATTTTCTCTTTTAGTTTAAAACTGTTCCCCTTTGTCCTACACACCCTTGCAAAAAGCCCAATTTTCGTCTTTTTCACAAGCTCCCGTTAAGGACCGATTTGCCTCAATGAAGTTTCTGCAGAACTTTTTCAGGTTGAACAAGCCCAGCTCTCTCAGCCTGTCTTCATAGGAGAGGTCCTCCTACTTCTGTTCATCGATGCGCTCCTCTGGACCCTTTCCAACTGGTTCAATGCCCTCCCTGTGCTGGGACTCCAGAGCTGGATGCAGCGCTCCAGGTGGCGTCTCACCAGAGCAGAGCAGAGAGGTCGAATCCCCTCCGTCTTCTGGCCACGCTGCTTTGAATACAGCCGAGGGTACGGGCAGCTTTCTGGGCTGCCAGCGAGACTCCCACCCGTCTTGCCAAGCCGGCGCGTTCAGAGGCGCGGGGCTAGCCGGGCGCCTTGCGCTGAGCCCGCCCGGGGCGGCACAGGAAGGCCCTCCCCTCCCGCCGGGACCCGCGGGGCGGGGCTGCGGCTGCGCCCTGCGCCGGCCCGGCGGCTGCCACAGCGCGGGGGGAGCGCGGGGCGGCGGGGCCGGGTTCCCTCGGCGCCCCGGCTCTGGCGAGCCAGCAGCGGTCTGGGTGCGCAGCACGTCCCGCTGCTCGTGCCCCGGGGGAGGAGTCCGGCACAGGGCCGTCTCCGCCCTGAGCCGGGCACAGGCAGCGCGGGTTGCCGAGAATGGCGCTCGGCGGCGGGGGAAGCCTGTGCCGCCCCTCGCTCCCCGCTCTGAGCCGAGCGGCTGGCCCCGCGCCAGGCCGGCGCCCCTGCCCCTGGAGTTCCTGATCTCGCCGGCCGTTTTCCTCGTCTTGTGCGTTTTTGGAGTTCTTAGCAATGTACTTGCGTCTTCTCTCTCTTAACTGCTTCTGAGCAAGCGTGTGATAACCCGCACGGCTGAGCAGCACATCGCCGCTGAGCTGCACGGACGAAAATATAGTTTGGAGGTACGGATAAGCATCAGTTCTCTTTGTGTTTAGCAGGAAGCTGCTAGAGATAGTCAGGACTTTGCGTCTGAATTCCTCTCCTCTGCGCCTGCCCCCAGATAACAAAAACTTTCGGTCTATTTTTTTTTCTTTCTCAGTTTCTCTGTAAATGTGTGAAAAAACCACTATTTGCTTTTTTGTGTAATGGTTACCTAGAAGTTTAGTAAGAATGGAGGTTAAGCTAGATGTGCTCATCTCTACGTGTATCAAGCAAAGAAAACCATGGCCTCGCATATCATGGGTTGGACAGGTAAGTGCAATGAACTCGTTATATAAAATTCTGCAAAGAGTTTTAATTGTATAATACTTTGCACTTCCACTTGCTTTAGGAGGGTGTAAAAACAACCTCAAGAAGTGATTTGAGTGCATCTTAAGGGTTATCAAAATAAACGATTTTTATCTTATTGATATGAGGCTGGAGATTCAAAATTTCTCAGGGAAACATTGCAGAGCCTTTTTTTTTTCCTACCCCAAAGACCCACACCTTAGATGAGATTGTTGCTTTGATGGTTCTAGTTTTCATAACCTTTTTTACAGTACATTATGGGAAATGAGAACAATTTGGTTTTCCCCATTGCATCCTGCATCTGTTGAAAGACATTCTTTCTTAGACTTCGATAAAATGAGACTAATTTTTTTGCTTCTATGATTTGAATTCAGGAAAGTTTGAATTTAAGGCTGTTTTTTTTTTTTTTTCTGTTGAAATCACTGGCAGCTATCTCACTCAATTAAACACTGTAAGACAAGATAGCTAATGTCCAATTTTTGTCATTTTTTAGCAGGTACTTTAGTTGAGGTACTTGGAATAACTTTTTAATAATAACTGTAAAATTGTTTGGTCGTTTGAAACCTGTGAATCAAGTTCATCATCAGTATAGGTCCATGGTAGATATGATGTACTGTAAGGCAAACATACCAAAGAATGAAGTTAATATGGCAATTGCTGCTCTTACTGTATTTTTCCCCTAACATTTTTTTATCTCAGCATTATTTTTAAAGCTTGTGGAGAAAACAGCATTTTGAAAAAATTAAATGCTCTTTAATTCTTTCAATAGGAAAAAGAGGCTGTTTTTCTTCTAGATGGTAAACGTATAAATGAAATTAACCTGGCTTCAGGGAAGACGAAGAAGAAAATCCCTTCGCTGCAGTCATTGTTGAAAAATGTGGTTGTCTTAACAACATCAGGAAATGGTTAAGTATAATAGCTTATGTATTATAAACTGAGGTCATTTTATTTGTATTTGTAAGAGTCTGGAAAGGCAGATATCTAAAGGATCTGCCAGTTCACTGTTAGCTCTAAAACTGTGGCTAAGATGGAAGAGAAGTAATTTTAAGTACTTCACAGTAATATCCTTCAAAACTTCTCTTCCCCAATGAACACAGCTGCTTGGTTGGCAGGAATACTTACAACAGGAGAGCTTTTTCTTTGGAATAAAGATCGGGACTACTTGAAAATTGTGCCAGCAATCGAAGAGTCCAAGAAAGTAGTAGCAGCAGCAGAAGGTAGGTTTCTTTTCAATTAATCCTGTAAAAAAATGGAATAGAGGGAAACTTGTTTTCCATTCTTTAAAAGCTATTACGTGGGTAAAAACTATGTTATCATATTGTTTTGCATTTGTATGATTTGTATGCTAGATAAACTTTGGCAAATGTCCTTTGTTATTTGGGTGATACAGATTTTTCATTTATTAATCCCTGTAAATAGTTCATTTTCAAATACTGTAAGTGTATTTTTTTAATGGTTAATTTTTTATTGTAAAAAAGCATTCCTGACTAGGTTATCAATATTTTAGAGCAGATATACATTTGATGGAAACAGTATATGGATAATTTGAAGCCTGTTCTCTAGGTGGGCTTTTATGACAAATGCTAGCTGGAGAGAATAAAGTCAAGACACATATTTGCAAACTTAATTATCAAATACTGCCTTGTATTGGATAGCGTCACTGATACCAGCTTGTAAAGTTAAGTGTTGCAGAAGAAATTCTGTAATTTCAGGGAAGATCAGTAGTACACTTAAGAGCTAAAAGGAATCCATAGTAGAGCCCTTAGACAATCTCAGGAAACATCTCTAATGGCTGAGTGTTGTGGGAAAGATACTTCATAGGATGCATAGAGATGAGCATCCATCTGACATTACTGCTGCCCAAGGTCTGCTATCAGTGGTGAAGCTGGAAATTTAAGATGCTTAACATGGCAGCTTGGATTTCTTGTCATAGACGGGAAGTAAAATTTGCTTCTTCTATTCTTTTTAATTCTATGTCTAATGACGGAACAAAAACTGTTCTGGCACATTGTTGTGTTTGTTGTTATTTTTTCCCTCCAGAGTGTTCAATGAAGTTGTACTTGTATGTATCTGGAGATGGCAGAAAGGTACTATTAACTACTCCTACAGCATGTGTCTTTCTTTGGGAGAGCACAGAACACAAAAATACAGCCTCTTGTAAAAATTCTTCTGGGCGTTGGACACAAATTTTACCTGATGAATCAGTCATATTGCCTTCTACTGAAGAAAAAGAAACTGGAGTGCACGCTGCTTTCATACAAAATGAGGTAAGAAATAAACCGTAAAGCAATCATTTTATTTCTTAGTTAAATTAGAGCAACAAAAGCTTCAGTGAATTTTGAAAGCCATGTCTGCTTCTTCGGCATTTTGCGTAGGCTTAATAATTTGGTTCATGTTACATTTAATGACAACATAAGAACAGCTATACTGGATCAGATCAGAGTGTCTGGCCTATTTATATTCTTGGCAGCCTTTACATTTCTGAATGACAACATTGTATTACTTAATCTGAATTGAAATAGCTATTGATCTAAATACATGGATAATTAAAGAGAAGTTTGTGTGCGATGAGCTTTTTGGGATTGTTTTGATTGTTTTCTCTTTTTTTACAGGTACTAGGTGATTGCTGTTTATCTGCTTTTGTGTTTTACTCTGGTGATTGTTTGGTGCTCACATTTTTGATTCTTCGATGGCATGAAAGTGCCTTTAAAAATGTTAGGTAAGTTCAAAGATATCTGAAGTTACAACAGCTTCAGGAACATTTTAATTATTTTTTATAGTTGGGATTCAGAGATGCAACTGAACACATTTACATGGATGTCCAGTTAGCCTATGGTTATAAGCACCTACTTATGTTCACATATGTATGTTTTTAGGATGCCCTCTGTGATTTTAAAGCCATTCTCCCCTGTCCTTTACATGTCCCCTGTAAAATGTGTTAATATAACAGCATTTATTTACATATTCCATACTTCATTATCAGCTTACACCCAGATAAAAATGTGTGTATTCTTCATTCTATGTGGGTAGCTATGTATACATATGCCTGTTGGCACGCACATGTGTTTTAGTGTCATAGTTTTTTGCATTATGATAATAGAATGTATTTTTCTTGTTTTTTCTTATATTGCTTATTTTATATTTTCTTATATTTCTTATACAGCCATGAATGCCCTGACTACCTCTTCCTCTTCTTTATTATGCAGATTTGTGTATTTTATTGGTTTTCTGTTGCCCTTTCCATTTCTTTTGCTTGATGAGAATAGTGTGTCTTTATCTGGGTTGGGACCAAGTACTGACACAGTTATACTGATACAACCAGTTAAAAATGCAATTGAGTAATAATCTTGAGTATATGTGTAGTCCGTTCCTCTTGCTGGGTGACATATATATCTATGAGTTTAAATGGATATGTCCTCTGCAGGTGTTACTTGAATAATTTGCTAAAATTTTGTCCTACACATGATGTGGTACAACTGCTTTTGTTATATGATGTTCTTTTTATACTGACTTACTAATGATGTCCTCCTTGACCTAATCTTCAGTTTATCAAGGGCATGGTAATTCCTTTCTGGTAAAGTAAAAAATGAAATAGAGCATAAAATACTCAGTGCAGAAATGTCTGTCTGTTTGTCTATCTGTCCATCCATCCATTCACATCATAGTAGTTGCAGCCTGAAATTGTAACCACATTTCTAAGACATTTTACTAATATTTTCTTATGCCAACTTAGGCTTAGTTTCATTGCTTGCTGTTTTTTAATTAATTTTTTCATATTATTTTTTTTTCCTGTCAGTTGGACGGCATGCTTCTGGACAGAATTGTATTTTCTGTCATGTTCTGAATCTTTTTAAGATCACAGAATGGTTTGGATTGAAAGGGACCTGTAAAGGTCACATAGCCTAACCTCCCTGCCATGGGCAGGAATACCTTCCACTAGATCAGGTTGCTGGAAGCATAATCCAACATGTCCTTTAACACTTTCAGTAATGGGTCATCCACAGATTTTTGTTCAGAGCCGCATAGTGTTGATTTTCAAATTCTGAGTATTCCTGGGGTGGATGGTATTACAAGGTCTGAGGAAGCTCTTCCTGGCTAGAGTGCAAGTGCCTCAATTATGTGTCATTGATCTATATAGATTTGCATGTTCTAGACTTACAGTCCAAATTCCCATCCCATAAAAATAATTCTTAGTGCTCAGATAAAATTTTTAAACTTGAGTAAATACAAATTTTTTTTTTCATTCGTAAAGCATATGAAGAAAAACAGGTGGGGTTTTTTTTTTATAGCTCATGCTTTATATGATTTTGTATTGCATGATTTTTTACTATATAGGAATAATCCCTTTCTGCAAAATGGAGTGACCACTTGGTTTTGTTGTCTTTTTGTTGGTATTCAGTTCTTTGCCATACCAGATCCAGTGGGTACAGCAGACTTGTTCTCTTGTTAACTTGGTTCCTCAGTGTGTGTCTGTAAAGTCAAGGGGAGCTCTGCTATGTGCATTTGCAGGAGATGGACTTTTGCTTGCAGTAGCTGTTAACCAAACTAATCCAAAGGTATGTATGACAGGGCATCATTTAAGCTAAGAGTTCAGTTTGAATGAAGTGGTAACGAGGATTTAAAAACACAGTTTTAGGGTGATTCGTCAGCACTCATAAGGGGACATGGAATTACATTCACATTGATATCCGCAGCTAAAAACTTTTACTACAGCTCATAATTGTTTGAATGTGATGTTCAGTTAGAAGTAGGTATAAGATCCTCTGTCATTTCTAAGCTGCGATAATAAAGAAGTTAATTTCAGTTACTGCATTTTATCTGCAAAGATTCTGGGTGATTCTGATGCCATGATGATTTTTTGCCTTTTCTTTTAAACCCCTTTTATACCTTTTTACAACTTCTGTATTCTTAGTGCTTTTTGCCTACATTCTTGGACTTGTTTGTCAAGCTGAGAGACTAAACATTTTAGAAGCTTTGTAGCTAGGGATTAGTGTGCCCCAGACCCCAAGGTCCTCTCCAGAACACATCCTGTAAACCAAGATAGAACCATCCAGGGGAAGGCTCCTTGGGGAGGGGGGGCTCATTCAAGCCTCTCATTGGGGAATCTTTGATAGATAAGCTAATTAGTAAAACCTACAATGCTATACCCGATCTTTTGGGAGGCACCGTAGTGTGCATTTCGGTGCATTCGACCTGGACGTGTGCACCTAAGGATCCTTAAAATAAATACCAAGGTAAAATCCCGTTTTCCCTTCTAACTGTGTTTGACTCTTGATTTTGAGACCAGGAAACGGCATCAATTCTCAGTCAAGCCTCAGCCTAACATGTTTTGGAGTTCCCACTTCATAGTGTTATTCCTATTAACAACTCAGAGGTCAAATTTTAATGTACTTTTTAATGCTTATGATGATGGGGAGCATGGACCAGTTTATTTGATGTACCAAGCTGGGATGATGCAAACCTTCAAACCTCCAGTTGTTAATTACCAGAAAGACTAAAGAAGACAGATCTTACATTGAGTGTTTTAGAAAAAGTTATGTTAAAAAGACTATTGAGTCATATATTAAGTATATCATAATCCTTAGTTATTTTTCAAGTGTTGAACAAGGTGTAGAATTTAATAAATATTCACATAGTAGTAAATATTGAAATGCAATGTCATTTTCATGTATAGTAATGTTACCAGTACACCAAATATAATGCATAAGTAAATAGTAGACATTTTTTTTACAATAATGACATTTTGATACAAACATTTATGATGTCTTTACATTTATTTTTTCTTTCTAGGCAACTCAGGTTTTATTTTTAAATACGTTGAATTTTGTAACTGTTTCGGGTAGCCTTCGAGGTTGTAGTAGCAAGAGTAGCATGACCCCATCCAGATTCATCAGGTCAGTAATTGATGCTGTTTCTCCTGCTGTTGTGGATTTTTTTGTTTTGTGTTATGGCTTATTTGTTTATTTTATAACTATCCTAACTGATGCAGAAATTTGACAGAGAAAAAATATTTTTTTACCTGCCCAATTTAGATCTTACTGGGTTGGCGATATGTGTTGGACTCCTGATAGCCTTTTCTTGGCTTGCATGTTAAAACGTGGATCTTTGATTTTATTGACATGTATGGGTGAATTGCTGACCTTAATTGCTTCTGGATGCTCTGTAGAATTTGGACCAGCACAGTTTATTCCATTTCATCCACTAATAACATACAGGTAAAAGGGTTTGAAAAGGTTTATATATTTCTGTCTTATGGTGTTACCTTACTTTCTATCATATTTATTATAATTTTGCATAAATGTAATCTTTCAAATTCACTCTTTTGCTTTTCATGTGTCTTTCCAATATCTGTTTCTCATTCATAGTTCTCTTCTATTTCTTATAATGCGTTTGTCGTGATGAAAATTGACATTGCGACAATGTAAGTATACATAAAGTGATTTGTTTTTCTAAAACTGTTTGAATTTATTAGTAATTAAAATTAGCATTTTTTAATGAAAGAAGAAAAAATGAAACTTAAGAAAGTGCTTAAAGTTCAAATTTATTTTAATCCAGTGCTATTTCTCTGCTCACTGTTTAATTTTATGTATAGAACCTGATGTAAGATATTGTAAATAACATATTTGCATGGACAGAAACTAGGTAGTTTTAAAAATGTTGTTTTGGGATTTTCTAGATCTGAATTCTGAGATTATGCTGCTGGGTGCATGAGAGAGTAGAAGGTGATAAATACGCTTTAGTATAAACTGAAAGTAACACAGTCAAATAGAGAAAACAAGATAGCATCTTAGCTTTAATTATTTTTTAAAAATCTTACTAATTTTGCATGCCTTAAACCAGATAGTGTGTAAATATAAAACCTTGTGAAAGCATTCAAAGCGGTATACTACCTTCTTACACTATCTGGTTGAAAAATCAGATACTAAAATGTATTAAAATACATGAATTATGATGAGATATTGAATGTATGCTGCTACTTTTTTTTCAAATAAACACAATGTATTAGGTGGCTAATAGAATACATGTGTTACACAGTTTTCTGGAACTCAGTAAGGAGGGATTTCTGTATAAGGAAGACCTTTCTGAAACAGAAGATTTGTGTGTTTATAGAATTTTTCTATTGAATGTCCTAACTGATGCTGAAATTGTGAGAGTCAGATTTTCAGGATTCTTTTGTCTTTCATATATGACTTTCTTAGCGTAACCCTTCAAATTTCATATTCCAGTATTTGTCATAACAAATAAGAGCTAGATCAGAAAGTGTGATATAGAAATTTAAAGTCAAATTATGAAAAAGTACAATTATTACTAATGAAATAATAAATGAATACTGAAAGCTGGTTTTAAATTTGTTTCAATTAAAAGAAGTTGCTACTGTAGTAAAATACTGGCGTCTTGCAAGCATAAATAGTGTTATCCAGAGCACTTATCCTGCAAAAGTTTAGACACTTCGCTAGGATTCTGAAAGGACTTACTTGGATAGTAGAGTGCATGGTATTACATGTTATGAAGTTATTCCTGTTTGTGATTATTACATATGATAGTTGCTTCTTAATTTTTGATGTATTTCTATTTTAGACAGCACCGCTCTTTCTGTCAAGACTCCAGCCAGTCTCTTGGTTCTTCAGATTCTGAATGTGACCTCATGAGACAGAGATTCTCTGTTGCTTCACATCCAAGACTACCCTACCTCATTGTCTCTGATGGATATATGATAACACTGCTAAGATTTCCTAACAACTTTTCGCCATCAGGATTTATAAGATCCCTTCTGCTTGATTCAACCCAACAGCTTGAAAATATCCATCAGAATTTGCTGAACTTCAAGGTAGGGTTATGAACTGTTTTGCAGGCTTTAAGTAAAAAATTTCGTGGGCATGAAAAAGTGTAAAATCTAGACTGAATACCTTTGAATTATAAAGTTGTTTAAACATGTTGATCTGCCAAACAATGAATACAGTTTTACTGAAATTTTATTCCTTTGATGTCTGGGTGATATTTCAGTAAAATATAGTGGGTGGGACAGTCTTAATTGTCACTATATTACTTTTTGTTGGAACTCTAAAAGAAGCGGGGATTTCTACATCTGTAGAGTTGATTCAGGGCATTGAGAGGCATTATGCTGCTCTGACAAACTCACCCTTTCAGAATGATGCAGAAAGAATTCTGTAAATCCTCTCTAACTTTGTCCCAATGGTTCTGCATGTATTTGTCTACTAGCTGTTCAGTCAAGGGTGGCAATTAAAGCTTAATTAAAGCATTTCTGTTTAATTTTCTGTCACTTCTAAATTGAGCAAAGTCTGGGAGAAGGGAAACCATTGAGGGAAGAGGTCCTGGCACCGTTGCTGACCACATAAGATATAACAGATACTTAGTTCAGAATACTTGCATTTGCTGATAGAATGCAACTTCTCAGTTGCAATTCAGTTTCTGTTCTGGATTTTTGGAGAAGTGAGCTATCATGGTGTTCCTGCATAAGCTAGAATAGTGAGCTTGAGGATTTAAAGAGGTACGTATAGTAAAAATGCAGAAAAATCCTACATACAGGCAAATTTCTAGGCATCAAGAAAGCAAATTCTTTCAAACTAAAGTTGTCTGGTGTGAGAGATTTCTGCTCCCCAAAGCATGGTGAGGTGATAGTTTGTTTCTGTGCAACAGATGCTTGCTGACCTGTTCTCCCTGTCTTTCTGGGACTTTTGAACTGGAGCTTTTTACATCAGTCACCAATTTCCTTGACTTGTTTAGAAAGTGTCTGTCTTGCTAGAAACTGATAATATGTTTTCTGTTGTTGTTATTTCTTTTAGTCTAAAGGGAGATCTTGGTATTTAAGATCACTGATGTCTTTAAAAGCTAGTCTTTTAAAACAAGTTCAAAATCAAAGTTCTATCTTCTCCACCATTCCGAGATTCCTGGAGGAGGACACAACAGAAATGAATGAGAAAACCATGGATTTACTGGTACTTAATGGCATTTTTCCACTTACAATTGTGAAATTACACAAGTTTAAGGTATTATAAGGGGAAATAACAGCAGGGTTTTTTTAAAAAAAAAAAAAGTTTATTTGTTCTTGTTACATGTATTTAAAATAATTCAATATTGGTTAAATTCTCTTTTTCTGTATAGGTGTGAGGAACATGCCTATTTTCTTCAACTGATACTTGATTTTTTTTTTCAAGCATAATATTTCCTTCAGTATGTATTCACTTTTGGAGGAGTATGTGCCAATCTATATATATATCAATTTACTGTGTTTCAGTACATAGAATGGTTTGTGTTGGAAGGGACCTTAAGGATCATCCAGTTCCACCCTCTTCTAGGGGCAGGGACACCTTCTACACGTCCTGGCCTTGGATACTTCAAGGATAGGGCAGCCACAGTTTCCCTGGACAACCCATTCCAGAATCTCAGCACTTTCACAGTAAAGAATTTCTGCCTAATACCTTATCTAAGCCTGCCCTCTCTCAGCTTAAAACCATTGTCCCTTGTTCTATCACTACCTGACCATGTAAAAGTCTCTCTCCTGCTCTCTTGTAGCCCCCTTTATGAAAGGTCCTGTAAGGTCTCCCTGGAAACCTAATACTTTAGCTTCACTTTATAATAAAATGTATGGGGCTGTAGAGTATTTTAATAACAGTCTTATCCTTAGTAAATAAGATACTTACCTTTATCCTCAGTTTTAGAGGGTTCTTCAATCAGTTCCAAAATCTGTATTTGTCTTTTGGAAGAGTGGCCCTGTGATCATAGCTATTGAAGAGCCTTTCCCAACTTCATTTCATGCTTTTGCATTTTGGTTTGTTCTTTGAAGCTTTTGAGCTTTTGTTGAATAGCTTTTATATCTTACAGGTATCTGGCAAAATCTCTGTCTTGTACTCTAGGCTTAATGAAGGACAGGGTTTCACTTTCTCATATAGTATCTACTGCTGTATTGGCAGTGTAATTTTGTTGTTAGGTAATTTAATTTCTGTCTGCCCAACTGTTTTGCAAATAACGACATTTAATTTGAGATTGAGATGAAATTGCAGTTTATTAAATGTACTAGCATTTAAGCAAGGTAATTGAGCATAAAAATTTCATTTGTGAGACTCACTAAATGTTGGTTCATAACAGTCTATGCTCTCTCTCTCTATCAATAATAAACTTGAATTAAACTGTTGATTTTTTGCTTGTCTGATTTAGGACCATGAAGAAGAATCAGACAATGAAAAGCAGTTTTGCAATAACCCTTCCAGCTTCTATAACCAAAGAATCCATTCGTTTGTTAGTAAAGCTGATCAAGGCTGCTTAGAATTTGCATCAATGTTTGATACCATCCATGCAGAAGATGATATTGAAGAGAAAGATAAATCATCATTGGAACTATATTCCATTCAGAAAAACCTCCTTGGTGCATGGCAGATAGGGATTTCAAAAAATACAGAAGAGAAAGATGTGTTACTGAATTACACAGTGAACTGCATTATCCACTTTTTCAGCATTGTTCAGTTTGTGAAATGTACTTTGCTAAACCAGGATGCGTCTTCAAACAAGTCTGTGAAGAACACTCAATGGATGCACTGTGTCCTGAAATATTTTCAGCAGTGTTTGACTGTCTTGTACTGGCATTCAAGAGCCAGTGTGACTGGGCATGTGGCAAAACTGACATTAGAAACTTTAAAACTGATGCTTATACAGCGACAAGATCAGTTGTTCTCAAAAAACCTTTTGGCATGCTTCTGTCTTTTGAAAATGGTTTCTCACACCCTAAGTAGAGTATGTGTAATACAGTACGAGAATTTTTTTTCATCTCCTGACAGTAACATTCTTGTGGAACTTGACTCACTCACTGTGCCTGTTTTCTTAGTTCTTGATGACAGTACTACTCAGCAGTTCAGCTCACTGAAATCTCTGCTTAGAGAGCCTCCTCAAGTAAACCGTGACACAGAAACAGAAAAAAGGTATGAATAATCTTTGCATGGGGAAAAAAAAATGTACAGCAAAACCAGGTGATCAGGCCCAGCCAGCACAGGTTTATGAAAGGTGGGTCCTGCATGACCAACCTGGTCTCTTCTGTGACAGGTCACCTACTTGATGGATGAGGGAAAGGCTGTGGGTACTGTCTACTTGGACTTTAGTAAAGCCTGTGACAAAGGTTCCCAGAACTTCCTCCTGGAGAAACTGGCTGCTCATGGCTTGGACAGGAGTGCTCTTTGCTGGGTTAAGAGCTGGCTAGTGGCTGGGCCTGGGGAGTGGTGGTGAATGGAGTTACATCCAGCTGCAGCTGGTCACTGTGGTGTTCCCTAGGACTCAGTATTGGGGACAGCCCTGATTAATATCTTTATCAATGATCTGGATGAGGGGATGGAGAGCACCTTCAGTCAATTCACAAATAACACTAGGTTGAGTGGGAGTGTTGATCTGCTAGATGGCAGGAAGGCTCTGCAGAGGGATCTGGACTCACTGCTTTGATAGGCTGAAGCCAATGCTATGAGGTGCAATGAGGCCAAGTACCAGGTCCTGCGCTTGGATGAAAACAACCCCAGGCAGCACCGCAGGCACTGTATCAGGCAGTATATCAACAGGCTGGGGTAGAGGGGCTGGAAAGCTGCCCAGCAGAAAAGGACCTGGGGTGCTGGTTGACAGCAGGTGCACATGAGCCAGTGTGTGTGCCCAGGCGGCCAAAAAGGCCAATGGAGTCCTGGCAGCAGGACCAGGGAAGTGACTGTTCTTCTGTACCTGGCACTAGTTGAGGCATCAAGTCCTGCGTCCAGGTCTGGGCCCCACAGTAGCTGAAAGGGTTGTCAAGCGTTGGAGCTGGCTGCCTGCGAAAGTGGGTTGAGTCTCCGCTCCTGTAGGTATTTAAAGGATGTGTAGCTATGGTGTTTAGGGATGTGGTTTCGAGGTGGACTTGGCAATGTTAATGGTTGGACACAATGATCTTATGGGTGTTTTCCAACCTAAGTGGTTCTTCATGATGGAACAAAAATTGTATGAGTTGAACTATTAACTGCAATACCCTTTTGGGTTTTTTTCCTGCATTTTACTCCATGGAAGGTAAAAGATAAACAATTAAAGCATGCAGATTAAGGCTCAGACCTATAGTTGAATATAGTTTGCTTGTGGTGACTATACTGTCACTGCAAATCAGCTTGGCGATAACTGATGAGTTGACAGCTGACACCAGGCCTGGTAGTGCAGCATCAAATCAGATATCAAAAATTTAGACGGTTTAAGTGCCTCTTTTGCATTTCACTCTTTCCAGTTTCAAACTCTATGGAGCAAGAGTCTGCTCATATGCAATATATCAATAATGTCAATTTAGTCAGCAAAGTTTTTATTCATTATGGATGTGGTGTCTCAGCAATAAAAAAAACCCATTTATGGAAATGTACTAAACTGTCAGAGCTATTTCTTCCATACACATAAAGTTGAAAGACACTTAAGTGTGCTGTCCAACTTTTGGGAAAGTATACTGGTATCACTGGTGTATTTCCATACTGCAAAACTCAAATTAATAAAAGTGTGTTATTCACAAGAGCAGGCTTCTTCTTTCCAGAGATTTAGAATATAAGAAGCATTATAACTCACAAATTTAGTCCTACTACAGTAAAACGTATTTCTTAAATAATCCTTAAATGTAGTACTGTGTTCATTGCAAATCTGATATGCAAGGTTCAGTTGTCTCCAAGAAGATAATCCGTATTTTTGATTAATTGTGCTCCAGGTGCTGAGGACTGTGCATATGACTTGACTCTTTATGTGTTAATTATGAGCCCAGTAGTACTTGAAGATTCAGATGTGTTGCACTTTTGTGCAAGCTTCTTCGAGTGTCTAACAATGTGTATTTGCTTGTATTGTTAAACTTATTATGTATCTGAGCAGGTACATCTAATAGGACTGTGCTAGGCAGCAGGGACTTGCCAGCCCTAAAACCATGCTCTGCAGTCTTGTTTTCTTGTCTTTGCTTTTCTGTGTTAGGCTTTAGTTGTTTTCTACTCAGTCATGTTTATAAAGATGCTGATACCAGTTTTGAGGTTTCTCTGTGTGAGATTATTTCATTTCCCTATTGTTTAGCTAGCAAGGAGATGAATTTTGGGGGCATTTAGATGCTTAAAGTAGATTGCTGTGTTAAGAAAATTCAGAAGAATTAATGTTTGTTAGTCAAAAATGAGGCAAAAAGTGTTTCATTTTTCCCCCTCACTGAAGTCAAGAAAGTAGTTGATACAACTTAATTTTCAGGTGCATAATGCAAAATAAAAGAAAGTAAGAAATTGATGTAAGCAACTTTGTTAGTTCTTGCTTGATTCCATAATATTGTATTTCTTGAATTACAGGTTGACTGTACTATGGCGACTATTATATAAGAAAGTGCTTTGGTATCAAGTGCAGCTGAAAAGAAAAGTGAACAAGAATGCAAAAGAGGCTTCTGTTGTCTCCTTGCTTTTAAGTCATATACAAGCAACCATTCAGTCTTCAGGAGTGACATTAGAACAACATCTGAAGATGAATTCTATATCTGGTTTGTAAAAACATTAATTGAACACTAGGCAAATTAGGTCCAACTTAATAACAATGAGTGACTACCAGATTTTTAAAAAGTGAACTTCGGAACTTGAAAAATTCTTATGTCCTTTGTTTTGTGTTGTTTCTGCTGAAGTAAATGGGCATCACAATTTGTCTCTTCTGTGTAGAAATCTTGTTTACTCTATGTGGTCATCATGGGCATGAGCATGTTGTATTCACAAATGTAGTCAGCTTCAAGTAAGCATCTAAATTAGTGTAACCTAAGATAATTGACTTAATCTAGCATATTTATTTTCCAAGCAGTATATAGTTGTAGCCTAATTTCTTAAAATTTACTGTCCTGTGTTCTGCCTTCCTTTTGACTTCTACACTATTAAGCCCAGCTTCCCATTTATGTCTCCCTCTACGATTCTGTGTCCTTGCCATGTTCTTGGTTTCTCTCCCTTAAATGACAGTTCTAGCTCCTCTTCCTCCAACACTCCATACAATGCATGAGCTCCTCCTGGAGGAAAGCTCCTACATTACCTGTCCTGGTGAGGAGTATTCGAAGTCATCTTCTCTCAGATACTCAAAATTTAGACTTAATTGTGAGAATAGAAGTTTACTGGGGACTCACATGTTTCATTCTGCTTTCAGTGAATCTCTGATACTGAAATAAGAGCATATGTGTTTGTACATGTAAAAGTAACTATGTAGAGCTTTCAATTTGTTAATATGTCACTTTTATAGGTGAGGAACAGTTCCTTTTAGGCTCATACAGAGAATCTGTGGACATTTGGAAAAGATCTCTTTGTGAACTCAAGATAAAAGGTAAGGGATAAAATCTTTGGGGGTGGAGGGGGTAAGTTGTATAATCACTTTACATTTGTGACTCTGTGTGCCCTTCAGAAAAAGGGGATGAGACACATAAAGGGTCTGACACATATTTGAAATCAAGATGGGATGAATAGACACCAGACTAGTTGCTCTCTGAGAAAAGTCTGTGAATTTCTATTTTGATACCAGTGCTTTCCTGTGATTATGAAGTATTCCATGCAGAAAAGCTCTAGATATATCTGTGAGCAAGAAAGAGACAATGAAAAAAAGATGAACAAAAGTCAATTCCTTTAATAGCTGTAAAATAAAAAGAATTAGTGTTTGGAAAGTAACAAAACTTCTCTCAGGAGTTTTCATAAGAGTTGATTTGAAACAGATATACCACAGTCTCTTTCCAGGCATCATGGGAAAATTTTCTGCTGGTTATTAGAATTATTCTGCTGGTTATTAGAGGAATACATCATTGAGGAAAAACTTCAGAATCTTGGAAGCTTGGTTGATGCTGAAGTAACTCCACTGTGGTTTAGGCATTCTTTCTTTGAAGTCTAGGCTTCCTTAAGCTCTCCTATCTTTGTCTCAACAGTTACGCATAGTATTGTTTTGAAAACTGCTATATCTGCAGAAGTAAAAATGTTGTGGATGAGCTGTAACTTACTAGGGATTTAGAGGTTGTACAGAAGGATCATACTCTAAAATAGCTGCTCCTGATTTCTATTCCACAAAGTGTATGTTTCTGTAGATACGTTTCTGGAGAGGAAAGAACTAGTACTTTCACTTGCTGCATCTGTTTTTGTGTTTGTTTTTTTTTCCAATTGGACTTCTGCCTTTTTAAAAATCTTTTAATGCAGGTGGAAAAAGAGCATGTTTTCTTCAGCGTAGATACTATCTTGCAATACTGTTTTGTCACCTGTATCAGTATAACATATCTGAAGCTCAGGGACTCTGTGATCATCTGGTAAGAGAGATTCTAAGGCGATCACAGCTTTCCACAAGTCAGATGGAAAAATTTTCCGGTATGTTTATATTACCTAAAAGTGTGATAAGGTATGTTGACACTGTTGAATAACCTAGTGTCTAATTTCTCTGCCCTCACATGCATACTTGACAGCTTTTGATGCTTTTCTCTTTACACTGTTTTCAGTGACTTTAAAGACCTTTTTCTGATCCGCAGATGATATTTCAGCTGCACTTGTTGTAATATGTGTTTAGACAACTCTCACTGTCTTGTAGTGTCCTGCTAAATAATTTTAGACTCTAATCCTCTCAAGGAAAGACTTTGGATAAGAAAAATAAGGGGGAAATTATGTGAATTGATTTTATATTAACTTTTTTTATGATGCAACATGAAAAAATAGCAGATTTTAGTTTGGCTGCCAGTCCTAATTTGACAGTGGGATGTTTTTGCAGGTGCTTGTGGTTTTTTTTTTTTTTTTTTTTACAAAGTCTAAATCTAAGTGAAATCTGAATTTCCAAGTTTGAACAAGTGTTTTTTTGACTCAGTGCTGGTCTAAATTTGGATACTAGAGGTCCGTCTCCAGTCATTAAAAACCTAGTAAAAAAGTCTTCTAATATTAGTATAATGTGTAATTAGTGTAAAAGATTAAACTCTGTAAGTTCTGAAAGCTTGTCAAGGAATTAAGTAAGTTTGCTCATTTTAAAAGAATGTTTTATAACCTGTGAGTAAATAATTTTAGCATTCAGATTCAAAATAATTTTTCTCATAATGTTATAATTTGATTTTTTTTTTTTTTTTAGATACCAAGTATTTTCAGCATGAACTATGGATGGTAACCAGCATCCATACTGACACTGCCATGGCTGTGATTCGATCCATGGCACGATTCATGGCTGCTTATTTCACAAAGCAGCTACTCTATATCTTTCCCCCACATAACGTTGACATCCTTCATCCACTTCACATCAAACAAGGTATTTTTTTTTGCAAGCAGTTTTAGTTGCTTAAATCTTACAGTTTTTCTCATGTGTATCAATGATGTCTGTTACGCTTTAACTTGATGATCAAGTCAGCTTTTCAGTGGAGTAGGAAACAGAAAACAAGGTATAACTGATAAAATTTTTGTTCCAACAGATAGGATCATTTAGGTTGGTGAACACCCGTAAAATCATTGTGTCCAACCATTAATATTGCCAAACCCACCACTAAACCATGTCCCTAAACATTGCACCTACACATCTTTTAAATACCTACTGGAATGGAGACTCAACCCACCTTCCTGGGCAGCCAGGTCCAATGCTTGACAAGCCTTGTAGAGAAGCAGTTTTTCCTGATATCCAGTGTAAACCTCCCCTGGCATAACTTGAAGCCATTTTCTCTTCTATCACTTGTCACTTGGTAGAAAAGATGGATCCCAACCTGGCTACAGCCTGCCTCCTTTCAAGGAGTTGTAGAGAGTGATAAGGTCTCCCCTGAGCCTCTTCTTGTCCAGGCTAAACACCCCCAGCTCCCTCAGTTGCTCCTCACAAGACTCGTGCTCCAGACCCTTCACCAACCTTGTTGCTCTTCTCTGGACAGTCTACAGCCCCTCAATGTCTGTCTTGTACTGAGGGGCCCAGAACTGAACCCAGCATTCAAGCTGGCCTCACCAGTGCTGAATAGAGGGACAGTCAATCTCTTTTTCAGTTCACTTAGGGAGAGTAGTCTCTCTTGCTCATGCTATGGAGACATCTCCACAAGAACAGTTCCCTTATGGCTTCAGTGTCACAGCAAGACAGCCGCCCGGGTTGGTTCTCTGCTCACATGTGAAAGTCCCTTTCCCCAACTTACAGCTTTCCCCACAACTGTTTTCGAGGGTCCAATCTTGAGCTACTGTGGTACCATTTTAAGGTTGGGCTGTTCAGAAGCAAAGGTTCTCTTCACCTATCTCTGGGAGCATCTTCAGCTCCAGGAACAGAGGTCTTCTTCTTCCCTGGGAGCAAGGGTCTTCATCACTTTCATCTCTCTCTGTTCAAGCTTCTCATCAAATCACAGCTACTTCAACATTTGCTTATTTCAGCACAGATACTTTTGCTCACAATTGCAATTTGAACGCTCCACCCCCCATCCTTTCATGAAATTACAGTGGGTATTTTGATGTACCATAGTCCATCACCATAGCTTTGCAACAGAATTTCAGCTTCTAGGTTTGAAGCATCTCCTCCTTCTCCTCCCTCAGGGTTTCAGCTCTTCCTTCTTCACTGACTTTGGTGTCTTTATGGTGTTTTCTTCACGTGGCTTCACTTTTCCTTATCCTCTGACTTGGGAGAGGATTGATGTCTGCAGGCTTCATCTGTTCTGGACAATCTTACAGCACTAAGAGAGTTAATCTCACCCAGGCCCCGCAGCTGGAATTTGCCTCTCACTGTTGGTCACATGATCTTTGTGGGGCAGTGGCCTCAGATGAATTTTGGCCGCGCTGGGCGAGGGCCGGGCTGGCCGAGCCGTGCCTCAGGGCTGCCTGCACGGAGCAGGGCCGCGGAGGGAAGAGGGCCGCGGAGGGAAGAGGGCCGCGGAGGGAAGAGGGCCGCGGAGGGAACAGGGACACGGAGGGAACAGGGACACGGAGGGAACAGGGCCTCGGAGGGAAGAGGGCCTCGGAGGGAACAGGGCCGCGGAGGGAAGAGGGCCATGGAGGGAACAGGGACACGGAGGGAACAGGGACACGGCGGGAACAGGGACACGGAGGGAGCAGGGCCGTGAAGGGAACAGGGCCACGGAGGGAACAGGGACACAGAGGGAACAGGGCCACGGAGGGAGCAGGGCCGTGAAGGGAGCAGGGCCGCGGAGGGAACAGGGCCGTGGTTGGAGCAGGGACATGGAGGGAGCAGGGCCACGGAGGGAACAGGGCCGTGGATGGAGCAGGGCCACACAGCTCCAGGGTGGCTGTTTCCCGGCCGGCCCGGCTCGCACTGAGGGGGCTGCACTGGGTGTCCAGCGAGCAGAAGCAGCTGAGATTTCAGCCAAGCCGTGCCGTGGCTGACCCAGCTGGGCCGCTCCCTTGGCTCCCAGTTACCTGTCCAAAAGCTGGAAGAAAAAGAGCTTTCCCGGGGTTTGTTCGTTCTTAAATGTGGATCACAGAGGTGTATCAAGCTTCTTAACTGGCTTTAAAAAGTTGCCAATGTTCAAACTAGCCAGTTGATTGGTTCTGTCGGGTCTAGAGGAAGCTGTAAGCATCTCTTTGCAAAAAATCACTTCTGTGGCTGATGGAGCCCTCTTTAACTAAAAACCCAAACTATGCTAAACCGTGACACCCCTGCACCACAGTTAGGCTGAGAGGTCTGTAGTTCCCCAGACCCTTCTTCCAGCTCTTCTTGTCAATGGGTGTCTCTTTTGCCAACCTCCAGTCAGCTGGAACCTCCCTGGTGAGCCAGGACTGTTGGTAATGATGGAAGCTGGCTTAGTGAGTACTTCTCCCTCAGTACCCTTTGGTGCATCCCATCCAGCCCAGTAGAACTGTGTGTGTCTGTCATGGGTTAGCAAGCATAGTCCCGGAAGTGATGTCCTTGCAGGGGGGTGCTTACAGCTTCCTCTGTGACCTGACAGAGCCTATCAGCTGGCCAGTTTGAATATGGACAATTCTTTGAGCCACTTAAAGTTGTGACCGCCTCTGTGATCCACACTTAAGAATAAACAAACCCCAGGCAGAGCTCTCTCTCGTTTCCAGTGCTGGGACAGGTGGCTGTGGGCCCCATGCGAGGCCCAGCGGGCCCGGCTCAGGCCAGGCTGGGCTGGGCCATGGCCATCCTGGAGCCGATGGGCCCTGTTCCACCCATGGAACCCCCCCACAGCCCTGCTGTGGGCAGCCGGAGCGGCTCAGCTCCCCTTCTCCAGTGCGGCCAAGATTCAGCTAAAGCTGCTCTGCTGTCCGGCAGAGAGCATGTGACCGACAGTGATAAGCAACATTCCAGCTGCAAGGCCTAGGTGAGATTAACCCTTTTAGTGCTATGAAAAGCTGAAAACCTGAGGGAGGAGAAAGAGGAGATGCTTAAAGCTGAAATTCTGTTGTAAAGCTATGATATATCAGAGCATCCCGTTGTAATTTCATGAAGATATGGGGGGTGGAGTGTTCAGCTCGTGAGCAAAAGCACCTGTGCTGAGATAGGCAGATGCTGACGCAGCTGTAATTTCATGAGAAGTTTGGACAGGGAGAGATGGAAGCGATGAGGACTTTTGCTCCGCACGGGAAAGGAGAAAACCTCGGTTCCTAGAGATGCTCCCAGAGATAGTCCTGGAGATGAAGATGAGGAGGACCCTTTGCTCCCAGGGAAGGAGAAGGGCCTCTGTTCTTAGAGATGAAATGCTCCCAGAGATGGGTGAAGAGAACTTCTGTTTCTGAAGGGCTCAACCTTAAAATTGTACCCCAAAATCCTTCAAGAGTGGACCCTCGAAAGCAGTTGTGGGAAAAGCTGCAAGTTGGGGGAAGGGACTCACATGCGAGCAGAGTGGACTGAACAGAGTTATTTGGAAGTGGGCGGCTGTCTCGTTGTGATAATGTTTTCATAGCATGAACAAGAGAGACTCCTCTTCCTAAATGGACTGAACAAGGTTATTATGGAAGTGATAAACAGACTGAACATCTTAAGGGTTGTCTTTTTACATTGTCACTTGGAGAAGGGAGAAAGGTGGGGGGAAGTGTTCTGAAGGTGTGGTATGATTTTTTTTTTTCTTCTTTTAGGTCTGTTAATAAACTTCTTTATATTCTTTCAAGATTGGTCCCTGCTTTGCATTTCTCCTTATTCTTATCTCACAGAAGATAAACAGTAATGAGTATTTTGGACCAAACCACTGCACTAAATTGATGTTTCTGCCCGGTTACAAAGCAAACCCGCTACAGTGTCTTAAGTGGTGTATGAAGTTGCTGACCACTTTCCCTTGGATTGGGGTCTTCATTCTGTTTGCCATCCCTGTCTTCCAGCTCAGGGGGTTTATTAATCAGAAAACTGGTCTTATTACTAAAGACTGTGGCAGGGAAGGCATTAAGTACCTCAGCCTTTTTATCAACTTTTGTCACAATTTTGCCTGAAGATCTGGCTCTGACTGACTTTGATCCTCCCAGAAGTGAGATAACAGCAGTGCTTAAGAAGTAGTTGAATTGGATCTGTGATCCAGTGTGACCCCAACTGAAAAGCCAGAGGAAAGCATTTTTTGCTTATCTAAAAGTCAAGCTCTTGGAAGCCAAAATGCTTCAGATACCATATTGTCAAAGCAAGTGAGAATGTCAAGTTGCTTTGGTGTTGAACCCAAGTAGTATTTGTTAGTTTAAGTCCTGCTTCTCAGCTTTTTCTGAGAATTACTATTTATCACAGTGAGTGATTTCAGCAATATTCCATTTAAAGATTTCCTTTGTTAGGAAATTTTTATTTTCAGAGTTATGTTTTCAAATGTTTGTGGGAATAAAGATTTGTTTGAAAGTATTTTAAGTACTCTACCACTAAGTTAATATTATAATCCCATATATTTTTCTACAATGTTAACTTACTTTGATTGATTATGTTTTCTGTAGTGTATTTGAATACATTGAGTATTTTTAACGTTTCTGTACTACAGCATGCACTGGTATCTACTTCTTTCTTCATGGTCTTTTGGACGCTTTATTTAGACAGCTTTCAAATAAAACCTACAAAATAAAACCTTGATTTTGATATTGATTAGGCAAAGATTGATGTATGTGGTGAGAAAATCGTGGTAAAATTAGTTGCACGAGCTGGATTAGTCTGAATATCTCCTAAGTAATGCAATTGTCTGAGCAAAACAGAAACTGTGAGAGATGCAAATAACTGCTTAGAATTCATGTTGGTCAGCACCTCTCCAGGAGAACCAGGAAGCAAAACCTTGAAAAAAAAATCTAAATCTAAACAAAGAAGGAGATATTAAATTTGTCTGAAGTTTGTCTCTATACATTCTCCTAAAATCACAGAATCACAGAATATTATGTATTGTTCTTTTTCAAAAATGCATTTTAACATTCTGTCTTATGCAGTAAGTAGCAAAATGAGTACAAACAATGTGGGTACACTAGGAAAACTCTAGGAATTTCCATTTATCTCAGGTGTACCCTCTGGCATATCCTACAGATATCAGGAATATTTGCAAATGATCCATCAGTGTGATTAAGTCTTTAAAGTAAAAAAACCCTCCAGTTTTGCACTTGCTTGCATATCCCACATTATTAAGCAGAAAAATAGCCTATTCTGAGCACACTATTATACCATTGCATGAGCTCCCTGTGCCTGCTGCAGATAAACTTTCATAGTGTGCCTCTAATAAAAGTAAATTAGTAATAAAAGCAGTAGTACACTGAAACGAATCCCCAAGCGATGTGAACTAATGAATTCTAGATTATTCATCTGATAGCATGCGGGTTTATGTAAACTTTAAAATGTGTTTTTCATGTCACAGACTTACCTCCTCGTGTCATTCCACTGCAATACTGTTTGGTTACCAGAGCTGTGGGGGACCAGAACCTTTCATCTGTGTGGACACCTGAATATGCTCTTGATTTGTTCTTTATTGGTGGACTCATTCCAGAGGCTGTGTGGTTAGCACACACACTTGGGGACTGGAAGCTCTCTGTTTCAATTGGTCTGGCCTACAAGCTGTATTGTCAGAACTCTGATGAGCTCTCAAGGTAAATTTACACTTGGAATTAGTATACTATATTTTGTTATATAGTTATTTGCATGAAGTTTATTGTGACAAGCCATATATATTGCCTTAGAAATTTATGTTCCCAGGCTCCTGGTAGGTATAGGACTTAAGGTGTTATGATTAATTATTTTAACATAGGTATTCATTTAACAGATCTTCAGTGGATTATGTATGGATATTACTTTGTTATTCATGAGAAGTTTCTTATTATACTTTCAGACTGAAAAAAGCAGAGTGTCACCTGCCATTAAGCTTATTACCAATGCAGACTTTTCAGGAAAAGTTACAGTCTCTATTAGGACAGCCAGTAACTTCTGAACCATCAGGACATATTAAATACAAGAAGTTCACAGGTACTTGAAATGAAAAATAATTGTGGTTATTTTTCATGTTATTTGACTACATACTCAGTATGTATTATACTCTGAGAAAGAAACAATTGCTTTCTCTTCTCCAGTCTGTGTATTACTGTTGTAATGTATTCAAGCACTTTAACTTCGTGAGGGTGTGTGTTTTGGCTTTGATCATTCCAGAAATGGAGTGTATTATCAATCTTGTCTTCTGTATTTGTATTGTCCAAACTCTTATTTGACTATATTTGATATTAACTTGTTTGGAAGAAAACTAAAGCTTCGTTAAACAAAAATTTAATGTATTAACAGTATGGAAAGTATCATCACACTTGAAATTAGCTACAAGAAGGTGTTTCGTTTTGGGTTTTCCTTTCTCTTAAAGTGGGTCTCCAGGTCCAGCAGCTAGCAAGGCTGTGTTCCCAGTAGGCACATACACAAGCACACATACACAGCACTTACATACAACTGGCCACACATGAACTCCTACAGACCTGCTCACTGCTAACACGGGCAGCACCAACAATCCTAACACATTTCCCTCTCCTCTTCGTCAGGGTGAAGGTCTGCATATAGATACCTGTTTGTACATTCTTCCAGTAGCTGGGCCAGTAGCAAGACCAGTAGCTGAGTGTCACAGGTTGCTCATGTCTGTGTATATGAGCCCCCAAAGCCCCAGCCCCTCTCTGTTTCCCAGTACAGACCCACTCACAAACACCCTCTTCCCCCACACACACACTGTCCATGCACCGCTGCAGTATCTGGCCTTGAGTATACAGCCTGTCCAGATGCCTGACACACACATACCTAGGTACACACTGTATTTCTGGCGTGTGGTCATGACTCCCTGGTTCTCCTCTTGTCTTGCCCTTAGAGACAGGAAGACACACAAGCAGGTCTCTCAGTTGTCTCTCTGGCTTGTTGCAGCAGGGAATTACTGCAACTTGTATAGACAACGAGGCCTGTGGAAAAGAAATATAAGGACCGATTCCTGATAGATGTTTCAGAGAGATGTTTATTTTCCAGCCGTATGGCCGGGGACTGCCGAGGAGCTGTAGCAATCAGGGGACAACCAGGGTCCTTCCTGGGCAGGGGAACACAAAACAACCAAGGGGGGAACGAGGTTGACCAGGGAGCAGGGAAACCCCAGGGCCTCCACCCCAGGGTGCCCCTCCCCCTGGACCCCACGCCACGGGGGAGGAACCCCAACACTGGCTGTTGGCCAGGTCTTCACTGGTACCTGCAGGTCCTGCGAGGTCCTAACTAAATACTTTACTCCTGAAATGCACACCATTAGCTAGATCAATCTGCCTTCATTTACATTTTACAGGAAGTTTACTGGCACAATCTGTATTTTTTACTCTGTTTTTATCTCTTTGAAAACATTTCAAGTTCTTATCAACAGGTGGATGTACTTACTGATAAAAGAGTTGCTTCAGTCCTTATTAATAGTGTACCTAGTTTATGCCTTCTTGTTAAGAATCATCTGCCAGAATGTTATGCCAAGCAAATGCCTGGCTAAAGAGTTCAATTCTCTGCCTAGAAAAGCAATAGCCTCCACAGTAATGGAGCAAAATTTAAAATTAATAATTGAATACTATTTTTAAATGTATGAGATCTTATCTTAAAGCAAGTAGATGAAGTCTGTCATTGTAATATATGAATGCAAATTCAGATAACATAATCTCATGATGTCAGAATGAAGATCCATGTATTGATACAATTAATTTATCAGCTTCTGCGCTTAATATGTCATAGATCCCATTGAAGAGGAAGATGCAGATGTTCTTTACAATAAAATACAGGAACTACTAAAAGCAGCTGTTATGGCAGATGTTGATATTCTCTCAGAGACATTTCAGCTTTTGATGGATTCTGCCAAGGATCTTTGCAGAAAGTTTTACGGTTTGGTTCCAGTTGGGCTTTATCTTCCAGCACCACCATTGTACTGTCCTCAGCCAGCTTCCCTCAGTGAAGTAAGTATGTTTCTTGTGTGTTTGTTTAGATGTATTTATGAACCTTCATGAGCTTTGTTCTGGTTCCTTTCAGCTCATTTTTCTGTTTTCTTTCATATCTGCTTGTTTACTTAAGTAGCACAACGATGATAAGAAAGTACGTGTGCATGCTGTAAAGAAGAAGGGATTAGGACCAGAAACAACATTTAATTATATGTCCTTTCTAATTTTGGGGTTTGTTTGTCTTTGCATTTTCAGGAAGACAGCGATGGCATTCTTCTAAAAATGGAGAAAGAAGTCCGTCAGAAAGTGTCAGGAGTTCTTCAGCGAATTATCTTGCTCTTGCGGGCTGCTCGTTGTTCTTGCTCCGCAGCACAGTGGTATATTAGGCAACTGAAGTGGGCAAGAAAAGTTATGCAGAAAGTAAACATTTAACTTCATATTTTTAACTTGATTATCAGTTGTAAAGATTACTGACAAATTTGCAGCTGCAGGAGCATTCAGTCTCACCTGGGCTTTGATGTCATGTTTTGTACGTGTCATCTTCTAGTTTTACACTCATGTTCATTTTTTTTAGGAAACCAGAACTTAAAGATTTAGGATGTCTAATTCATAAAGTGTTTCCTTTTGGGTGTCTTTCTATACCTGCTTGGTAACATACAAATTCATTTATTGTCCATTTGAAAGAAAAAAGCAGACTTTAATTGGGAGTTATAGCTGTTAGGTGGAAACATGCTCCAAATCACTTAGGGTTGGATATGGAACAGAGAAGATAATGCTCACTTCAGGTAAAGGGTCATCTCCATGCATAGAACTTGTAAGATCTCATTTTACTTTTGTGCAATTTGTTTGCACAGAAGCAAGTTCAGAATAAATAGATTAAAAGTTTTTGTGTAAAATCAGCCTTTCCTTAGGTCATTGTAACACAGCTACTTAAGGAAGATTGAGTTAATACAGTGGCTGTCTCTCTTCCTGCAATGCCCTTGCAGCAGCATTAATGCAGTGACTGAGATCACAAACTGGTCTGACTAACAAGTATTTACTTCTGTTTGCATGGTCACATGCCTAATGTTGGCATGGGGAGCTGGTCAGACGTACCAACTGAAACTGGAGGCAAAGCTGATTAGCCTTGGTGACAGCAACCTGGACTGTGTTGAATTAATCTGGTTTCTTGGTTGTGATCTTAGTTCTTCTTATACTTTGTTACTCTTGTATTTCACAGTAATCATGAGTACCATTCAAACAAAAGCATTTTTTGTGCCATAGCTCATATTAAACATATTCCCTTAAATGAATTTTTGGAGTAGTGAGTTGAAGAAAATGGAAAGCCAGCTTAAGGGAGTTTTACTCATCTTGGCAGTATTCTGCTAATATCCAAGAGGCTGTGCATTCTGTAGTGATGCATGTAAAATGTTAACTGATTTTCATTTCCATTTTGATTGTTTATTTACTTATTTTTATAGATTCGAATGAAAGGTTCTCTTCCTTCGCTGAGTCCATTCCCAGAGACTTTGCTTCGTTACTGCAGTTTCCGCACTGTTCTCTGTGGATCTACATCTTCTGGACGCCATCAGTTTGATGACATGACCTGTAAAATTTTAGGTCTGTATGCAATAACATAAAATAATTTAGAGAAAATCCACATGTGGCAAATAAACTCTTATTAGCTTGAAATAGTATATTGCAATGTGTCAGGAACACATTTCATTTCCAGGTTTTATGTTAGTTATCAAAACTCTTATTCTAAAATGTGCAGTTCTAGATTCAGGGCAGGGGGTCATGCTACAGACCTGACAGATGTGAAAGAACATGAACACTAAGTGGGACTAAGGAGCTGTAGCTCCAGAGCAATACTGAAAAATATCAAGCTGTTCTATTTAATTTATTTAAATAGAATCTCACCATATTGCATGTTTGTATTTGTAGGTTGGTTCAGGGAGTTCTGTGCATTATGCTGGATGTTTCATGTTCGTGAAAAATTATCTGACAACTGTAGGCGGTACCAAACTGCAAGGGAAAATATTAACAATATCAAGGTAATTACATTAGTAATATAGTAGAGGTACATTTTAATTGTGTGAAGCTATGAGAAGAATTCGAAAGGTCTGTTGTATATTTCTGTGAGAACTTTTATTTGCGTAATAAAATAAAATGAGCGCAGTGCTTCCAATGTGAATCATGTGTTTGATGCTACGGAGCAGTGCTGTGCATGTGAACTCCATCTTCCTGACAGTATTTCTGTTAGGCTTTTGCTTGGTATTTAACTCAGAAGAGCAATAGCTGCCAGGAGAGCAATAGCTTCTACATTCGTTGACCTAAGAATTTACTGTCTGGGTGGGGTTTTTTTTCCCCATTAGGTCAAGATATTTTGGGTATTTCCTGAATAGTGTGTATTTAATACACACAAAATGGGGTTTATGGTGTACTAAATATACAGGGTTTTCAGAAAGAATAATGAAAAAAATAAAAACTTCATCACCTTTTCTTTACTTATACCCTCATCAATTGATGTCAGAGGTTCAGGAAGAAAAAGAAAGAAACTACTAGCATATTTGTCATGTATTCTGTAAAAAGTCCAAAATTTTTCTTCACCAGAAAAACCAAGTTTCAGATAAACAGGATGGCTCTGTTTCAAATGGTAGAATATTCTGATTTTTCTGTACTTTGTGTGACAGTGGCAAATGAGATAGAAAATACTGTTCAAAATAAACTGATCCATCTTAAAAGCCTCTTGCAAGGCTTAATTATCTTGCTCACGAGAAAGAATTTATGATCACCTGAAGTCAGAAGTAGGATTATTTACTTCACAGTTTAGGCAAATCCTCAAGTTTTACCCTGACTGCAAACAGACTCTTCAGCAGAGTGTTAATGGAATTATTTCCTAAGCTGGTTTAAAAAAGCTCTTCTTTTTTTCTCCTTTTTTTTTTTTAATGTACATTGTGATCTATTACAACCTTGATCTGTCTCCTGCCCTCACGCACTACTGTTTGGCAGATAAGTTAGAGATTTTTATTTTCTAGGAAAGAAGCATTACTATTTGTAATGTATGAATAATTTTGCTGAAATATATTGTTCATACCAATTAATGTTTCTGGTGATTTTTTTAGGATCTGAATAAGAATGGATATGATGTCTCCACAGTTGAGCATTGTCTGAATGCAGTGGAGTGGGCTTGTCGAATGCTTCCTTTCTGCAGGTTCATGAATGTTGAAGAATTAGTTCAAGATGTAATTTTGAGTCTGCTTGGAGAATTGCCACCAATAAAAAAGGTGAAAGACCTTAAAACTAGAATAAAAGCAATAGAGATTATCACAAATATTTCTCCTCCTTGGAAGAGCTACTAGTTAGATTTTCTAGTGGTATAAGTTCTGTGTGAAAAGACACCTTACTTGTATGTTAGCTACTGGAAAAGATGCTCTTTTTTTTTGTGTAGGTGGCAGAGATTTTTGTAAAAGCATTTCCTAATCCTGAAGATATAAGGGTTTCACTAAGAGATAAATATCATGGACTTCAAGAGCGACTAAGTCACAGTATTGTTAAAGGTAATGTTCATCCCTCTTCAGGAAATTTTAAACAAATTTTATTTTTTATCCTACTTTCTAATTTGTGAGAATACTTTCTTTCATACTCCATGCAAAACAATTATTGTAGTTTTCAGTTAGACAGCTGAGTTTTGTGACAATTTCTGTATTTTCTGTCTGGTATGTGTATACCAATCACAGAGTATCATGGCTTTCAAAGTGTTGGTGGTTCTTCACTTTATCACAGTTTCTTGTTAAATTTATAAATTACTCTAATTTATGATTTTAGTTGAAATCTAATTCATGTCTAAATTTGAGACACTAACTCAAAACTGAAGATTAAGATTGAAAACTTGGTTTTCTTTCTTTTAGTAGGCCCTGAAAATGAAGAAATGATGTCTGTTGTTATACAGGCTGCTGAAGAAGTGAGGAAGAAGGCCTTGAGACGTGTAGTAAAGAACATAGGCCCTATAGAAATCAACATTTGGGAGCCAGTAGAAGAGGGAGCATCAAATGATGAGGAACACTGTTATGACAGATTCTCACTAGGCACTAGTCTTAGCACGAGCACACTTACTGATCTTGGGAATCCTCAGATATATAGTGATACAGACACAGCAGACACACTTTCCAATGCTTTGTTTACTGAGGAAACAAGAGCTCAAACGCCGTCATTCCCAAGGTATGAAAAAATTGCAGCAGAAAGCTTTTGATTTAAATAAAGGGGAAAACGAAAGAAAAAAGAGTTGTGTCCTGCTGATCAAGTAATCTCTTCACCAAACAGGGTGATTGTCACTTTGGGTGATTTATCAAGTGAAGAATTACAAATTTACCAAATCTTAGAACATCTTAGGATGTTATATCAGTTAGTATGTGACTAATATGTTATTGAAGTGTAAATTATTATCAGCTATGTCCACATGTTACTGCCTAGTTTCTGTCTATGGATTTTGGATTTGATTAATCTACCACTTCAGCATTGTACTAATGTAAATTTGGGTTTGTTCATTTGCCTTTTTTAACACCAATGGAAGAAAAGGAACTAATGTTGCATGTAATTCTTAAAATGGATTTGGGTATTAATGGTTCTTACATTTATTGTCTTACAGGGATAACGAACTCCAACGACAAAGGGAAATAGGCAGCAAAAATACCACACACAAGATAAAAGCTCCTAATTGTAAAACAAAACACAAAGTATGTCAAAGAGACATGCTTAATCCATGTAATTTGCCTGTAGTTGGTGCATGGGAATTTGAACGTGATGATGATGAGTATGTTAGATTTTTAGAACTCTTTTTGAGTTATGTTCTTGAGAGAGACCTGATAAAGTATGGTGAGCTTGGAATTCCATTTCTCACTAGCTTTTCTGGGCTGCTTCGAGAGCATGAATTGAACTCTCTCTTTTTTGATGTTCACACAACACTAAAACGTCGACAAAACAAAACTAGAAGTCAAAGTGTGTTTAGCGCAGGGTCTTGCTATACTGTCACCCTGGCATCTTGTGATCCTGAAAAAGTGCCTGCCTGTAGTGAAAGCAAAAATATTTTGGAAAAACCAACAATTGTACAGTCCATTGTACAGACCACAGAACCTTCTGTGCATAACCTAATGAAAGGACATCAAGAAGGATTATTTGGTTTAAAATACAAGTCAATTTACAGAGCTCAGACTGACAATCAAGAAGTCACTGTTGCACTAGCAAGCCAGACCTTTCCTAAGCATACTTCCTCTACCCTGCAAACTCAGGCAACTTCTAAATACATTTACAAAACTCTTGATGTAGTTGGTATTCTGCCAGCAGAAGAACTGCCTATAGAATTGACAGGCAAGTTGAGCAATATTGCAAAATTGCTGGAGTGGATGATCAGATGGTCCGATAAAAGACTGCTCTGTGGTTCCAATAAACAAGATTCTTTAGAGGAGCCTCTCCCAATGATACATGTGAAAACATCATCGGCAGCTGTCCTTTCATCTTTTTGGTTGTTAGAACAGCTATATGGAGACAGATCTCTAACAAAGAGCTTTAGATGTAAGGTAAGAAAAAGGATGGGACAAGTGTCAATGAAATGTGTGAGTGAGTTATGCCAGTAAAGAAAGTCACATACATGTTTTACCTCATAGTTCTGTTCTCAGTAAAACCTGGAGTATTGAGTAACAGCCTTTCTTTTAAGAGTTGCTAAGAAAAGAGAAAAATTCCAGAAATACTGAAATTCTCTCTGTAAAAATACTTGAGTTGGAGATGGAAGTTCTCTGGAAGTTCAAAATATAGCTCATTTATCCAGATACCACATTTTTTGCACAAATTCCTGTAAGTTTGGCCACTGTGTCTAGTCTTAGACATCATCTTTGAGGAAACCTACTGCTGGAGATAGAATATGGCAAAGCAAGGCAAAGAATAAAGAAGTAGTTTCTCTTGGAAGAGCTTAAGTTCATTTGTCTTTGAGGACAGTGCAGATACAGTCTGACTGGAGTATTTAGACTGGTTAAAGACTGATGAAAAATGACTAGCACTGTTACAGAGATTTGGAATATATGTGTGTATATGAAAGAAGAGATTTGCCAGGAGAACCTGGTAGGTATTGCTTTAGTTTATACTTTCAGGACAACTGGATCACTTAGCTCCTTTAATTAACAGTACCTAGAATCAGAGAATACGTTAAAGGCTTTGAGGGGAGAGAGTTGTGGGACTTTTTTGAGAAGGCTTTTCTCCCATTTCAAAAGAGATTTTTTTTTTTCATACTTTTCGCTTGTATTTTCTGGTTTTTTGGACAAGTATTTTATTTACAGCTTACAAATTTTCTGCATGCACCTAACCACAAGATTATGTATGTCTTTGCCTTTCATACTGTTTTCAGTGGTAATTTGAGAGTTCCATATTACACCTGATTAAGGCCAAATCTTACTGTATATATTTGTCTCGATTATATTGTCATATAGTGTCTTTGACAATTAACACTCAGTTGACACTGACAAATCTTTCTTAGATTTCATTTGGATAATTCAGAGGACCATTGCTTCACTTAATGCAAAAAGGGCAGAAACTCAGCGTTTCACAGGCAACTGTTAATCCAGGATTTCTTGGCTCTATGATAAAGAAAAGGATACGAATTAAGCATAATCATTCTATATGAAAGCATTGTGGTTTTTTAAAAGTGTCTGGTTTTTTGGTTTTTTTTAAAGTAGTGAATTTTGTTTATCATTATTTTTATTAATAGCATCCAGATAATCAGTATCTGAAAGAAATTGCATCTCTATCAGAGGCCCAGTCTAGAACAGACAAAGAAAGTAGTATGGATGAAGGCTCTTCCATAGTGGCCAGTTCTCCTCCTGGTGTCCAGAATGTACAAGCCTATGATGATCTTTGTGAAAGTGATTTGGGGTAATTTTTTTTTTTAACCTAAGAGCTCTAGTTGATCATAATTCTTCTGTTGAGCACCATGAAAAGATCCACTGTTATTATGTGTTATATATGTGTTTCGTTTTGAGTGAAAAGTCAAAGTTGTGCATATTGGTTACAGCTGCATGAAGCAGATTAAATATTCTCCATCAGCGCAGGTACATTAGGTAGAGAATAATGTAGCTGTTGCATATTAAGTGAATTGTACATGGTTGTTTATAAACTTAGTAATGTGGAAATAGAATCTAGATTTCCAGTATCATGGGTATCATGGTTTTCTCAAAGAATTCAGATAACTTCCCCTCTCTTCACTGTAATTTTTTATGATTTGAGATGATTTATGATTTGAGTTCACAATGTTCGTTTATTTTCCCCTGGATTTGTAATCTAGCTGTGTTCATATGTGTGCTTGTCAGAAAAATAGATGGAAAAAGCAGTAATATTTGTTGATATCTTGCACTGTCCTGAAGATGAAGAATCCTTAACCTGAACTCCTCTGTGGCATTTCATCTTCTGTTGCAATAAAGAAAAAAATAGATCTCTAGTATTAGAAGATACATGTATAGAGAGAGAGTTAGATAGATCTCTAGTACTCTGAAAATAATCTCTAGTATTTTGAGACATTGTTGTATGTCTTGTCTGACAATTTGCTATTTTTTTTTAATAAAGGAAGTTTCTGTGAGGGAGATAAGTGTAGCCTTAACCAGATGATTTTGAAGACATAGCACAGGTTTGCTTCCATTTTTGGTAGATCGTGTGTGTTGGTTACATTTTTCTGGAAACAGCTCATCTGAAAGAGTGTACCATTAATGACACTAAAATATCACAGCTATCCACAAAAAAAAATTAAGCTTGGTTGAAGTCATAGTCAGAGAGAAAACTTAAATGAATATTGATTATATCACAACAGTGTTTATTTTACAGTTAGGCACTAGCCTGCAATCTGAAAGGAGCAGCATACTCGAAGTGAGCCAGATACTTATGTTGTTAATTACCTTTTGTAATCCCAATTACCAGAATGTCTACAAAGTCAAAATATTTTGATAAGAAGGAAATTAATCATGGAAATAATTCTGTCCCTCTAATGACTGAAGATCTGAATGAAGTGGGACCATTTGTTCAACAGGAGTTGAGTGTAACACCAGAACAAGGTTTGTTTTAATGGTGTATCCTTTTACTATGGTCTGACATATAAAGCAGTAGTTTTGCATGAGTATGATTTTATGTCCCTCTGTTTATTTAATCAAAAAATGTGAGTGTTTTCATTGTTGTATTGGAATTATTTTATCCAGTTTGTATTATAACTAAATTATATAAAATTGCTTTATCAAGACTTTCCAATTACTATTTCACTTATGTTACTTTTTTGCTATAGAGATAGAACAATGTATGATATATATGAGAGAACATGTTCTGTTCTCTCATATACGTTCATTCCAGAAATATTCATGCAAGTGTGTAAAACAATTTGCAAATTTTAACAGCTGAGTATGCATAAGTTATCGTATTTGTACCCTTTATATAAGCTGCTTTTTTTTTACCTCTCTCTTCGGGAGCATGTATCAACACTACTAAGAGCGCAATTTTGAATTTGCTGAAGCAACTTTGAACACTTTACTCCACACTAGTAAAAGAGTGAATTAATGTGACCTGCTGTCAGAAATTGCATAAAAGTACTATAATCCATGTAGTTTTCTAATTTAGAGTAATTGTGTTTATTTTGTAGAGTTCTTTGAGGAGCCATATGAAACTCCGAAGAGCTCCAATAGCTCTGTCAAGATCAAACCTGTAGAACATCAAAGAGAACAGGCAAGTTACCACAGAATCGTCAGGGATAATAGAAACATTTGGATTTGGAAGGGACCTGAAAGATCATCTCATTCCAAACCCCCTGCCATGGGCAGGGACGCCTTCTACTAGACCAGGTAGATTATCCAGGGCCCCATCCAACCTGGTCTTGAACACATTCATGGATGGGACATCCACAACTTCTCTGGGCGACCTATTCCAGTTCCTCACCTCCTCACAGGAAAGAATTTCTTCCTCTAATCTAATCTAAACCCACCCTTTTTCAGTTTGAAGTAATTCCCCCTCTCCTATTACTATGTGCTCTTTGTAAGAGGTTCATCTCCAGCTTTCCTGTAGGCTCCTTGAGCTACTGAAAGACTGCTCTAAGGTCTCCCTAGAGCTTTCTGTTCATTATGCTGAACAACCCCAACTCTGTCAGCCTTTCCTCATAGGTGCTCCAGGCCCCTGAACACCCTTTGTCCTGGGCTTGCTTTAGTAGGTCCATGTCCTTCTTGTATTGGTGGGCACAGAGCTGAACACAGTACTCCAGTGAGTCTTCTGAGGACAGAATAGAGGGGAGAATTGCCTCCCTCAATCTGCTGGCCACATTGCTTTGGGTGCAGCCCAGGAAATGTTTGGCTTGGACAATCTCTCAGTATTCCTCACCCTGTCCTTGTTTCCACCCTCTGTAAGCTTCATTTTTGTGTTTGACTTTGTCTGGGAACTCCTTGTTCATCTATGCAAGCCTCCTGGCGTTTTTCCCTACCTTCCTCTTTGTTGGGATGCATCACTCCTGAGGCTGGAGGAGATGATTCTTGAATATTAATCAGCTTTTTTGTGCCTCTCTTCCCTTCAGGGCGCTATCCCATGGGACTCTACCGAGCAGATCCCTGAAGAGGCCAGACTCTGCTCTCCTGAAGTGAAGGTCAGTGAGCTTTCTGTGTGCCCTCCTCACTGCCCTGAGGAACTCAAATTCCACCATTTCATGGTTGCTGCGGCTAAGGCTGCCCTTGAGCTTCACATTCCCCAGCACCTCCTCCTTGTTGGTCAGATTGAGGTCCACCATAGCACCTCTCCTCACTGGCTGTTCTGTCACATGTAGAAGGAAGCTATCATCAATGCCTTACAGAACCTTCCGTATTTCCTGTGCCCTGCTGTGTTGCCCCTCCAGCAGATACTGGGATGATTGGAGTTCCCTGTGAGAACCAGGGTTTGTGTACATGAGGCTATCTGCATATTCCTATCTGCATATAGAGGACCTCATCTGCTTCATCTTCCTAGTTGGCAGCCTTTTATCAGACCCCCACTGTAATGTCACCTGTCCCTGCCCTCCTGGTAAACCTGAGCCATAAACTCTTGGTCAACTCATCCATCCCCGGGCAGATCTCCATGCACTCCAGCTAGTCATTGACGTAGAGGGTGACACCCACTCCTTGTCTCCCCTGTCTGTGCTTCCTAAAGAGGCTGCATCCATCCATTCCAACACTCCAGTCATCAGAGTCATCACACCACATGTCTGCAATGCCAGTAAAATCATACCTGGCAGATGTACACATCTCCAACTCTTGTTTATTCCCCATGCTATATGTGTTTGCATGGAGGCCTCCAGTGAAGCTCAGTTACTGGCAGGAGTAGCTGTAATTCCTTTGTGCAGCTCTTCAGGTGCTCTGTTGACATGCAGTCCCTCTCCAGGCATCTCTTTCTGTCTCTGGCATAAAATTGCCCCTCTCCTGGCAGCTTTAGTTTAATGCCCTCCTCCCCACTTGCCAAGACTATGGCTGGAGATGCTCTTCCCCTGCTCTGATAGATGAACCCCATCAGCCCTCAGCAGACGAGGTTTCTCAAAGCAAGTTCTATGGCTGAAGAAGCCATACCCCTGGCCGTGGCACCAGTCCTGTAACCATTTGTTGATTCAGCAGATTCAAACCCTTTCAGACCCTTTCCCTTTGACTGGGAGGATTAACAGCACTCCAGAGCCCTCATTGCCCCTCCCTTCTCAGTCTGCTCCTGGATGTGTCACTGGCACCAGTGTGAAACAACAGTGGCGGATAATAGTGGGCTGTGCCGGGCTTGGTTGTCTCTTGGAGAGCCCCAGGGAAGCAGCACCTCTCTAGAGAGTGTGTCAGGTCATCAAATGGGTGCTTTTCTACCTCTCGGAAGAGAGTTGCTTCCTACCACCCATCAGCTGTCCTTAGTTGTGCTGGTTGTTACAAAGGGAGCAGGTTGGGCTGCCTTACTCAGCTCCAGCATTTCTCCTGGTGTCACAGGATCTTACATGGAAGCATCGAATTGTTATGAATACCGTTTTCAAAGTATCCTGACTTCATCAATATATTTGTGAAGTTGAGGGCTTAAAGTGTTTAGGATTGGTGAATCTTCTTCCTTGCTTAATAAAAGCAATGATTAGAAGGTAATAAAATGATGTGTGCTCTGATCACTTTTGAAAATGTACATATGCTTTTATATATGTATATATATGTTAGATATAATTATATATACATAAAATTACATTAATTTTTAAAAAACTAAATATATCAAGAATTTTATTTTGCTTCTGTCTGAAAATTCACTCTGGATTTATAAATGAGCCTTCTTTTTCAATGCATCATTTTTGGTCATAGGTATCTTTTCTTTAAAAGTTGCTAAGGGCTATTATGCTATGTATTGTGGTCTTCGATTTTGCAATACATTTTACTTCAGTGAATCTATGGCATGTGTAAAATCCTACATTTGTTTCATTTTCTTAGTTTGTAGGTAGTTTGTGTATAATAGTGTTGTTCCCACATTTTCTTCTTCACCTAGGGAGTGTGAGATTAGCAGAATATATATGCAGGGTACTATATGAATACGAATTTGAAACTAAAATCTCATAATAATGAGTTTAAGAAAAAGAAAGATGCTCAGGTGAATTGTTATATCTCTTTGTTGCTGATCTGTAACTGTCTTTTGATAAGTATGTAATTTTGATTATTTTTTAGTTATATTTTTTTAATTGGATGATTAATCAAAAATACATAGGCCAAAAAACCTGTACTTTATTGAAGCAGGAGGGATAGAAAAAATTTGCAAGTTAAGATACATCTTTTTATATTCAGCAGGACACCATTTCAGCTGTAGATGGTCCTGAAGATCAAAACATGGAAGAAACAAAGGAAAAAAAGGCTAAACAGAATATGTAAGGGACTTGTTGGGTTTTTTTAATTCCTCTTTTAACTTTGCTTAAAAACAGTAGTAGTTGTGTTAATGATGGTATCCAGTGAAGTCTCAGGGGTTGCTGCTGTTGTTTATAGCAACAAAATCACAGTTTCAAACAGTTTCAGTCATCTCCTGTTTCATGTACAGATATTTCACATATACGAAGTGCAGGGTTGATGAGTCATTATTTTAGTAATGATCTAATAAAATAAGCATGGTTTGTGGGAAGGTGTATTTTATGTCTAGGAGAAAGATAGACAATAACTGGAAAAATGGAAAATCTTATTATGATGACATATAAATAAATGTCCTTATGTATACATAAAGTTTGTGAAAAACTTAAACGGCTGACTTTTTGAGACACTTGAAATCGCTTACTATTTTAAAATTACATGGTTTTGGTTTAACTGAATGTAAGATGCCCCTCAAGAATTTATTATGGCATTGTTTTTTCTCTTCTAGAGATGCAGATTATAGTGATATTAACAGTATTAGTTAAATTGGGTTTTCTCTTCCTTTGTCTACTGGAATCAACCTCTTTTTTGCGTGCTGTTTGAATAGCCAGAACTTTTCCAGTGCTTTTGTTTGAGTCAGTTTCTGATTGCTAGGGGAAACAAAACATGAATGTCAGTATTTGCCAGCTCAAATTGCAGTGTAATGCAGTAATTGAAGTAATGCAGATCAGTACAGCTTTGATCAGGTGGCTTTCAAGTATTTCATCTCATTCTAATTAAAATACTTCTTCAGGAGTTTATGTGTATATTTATACACATACATGTATATAAAATGAAAACAGCATAACAAATTATTGTAGAATTTGCAATACTATTTTTTTCTCTCTTTATAGTATGACTGAGGTTGTTACTAGTACTATTTCTCACTCACTCTCCTCAAAACAAGATGCGGAAGTTCCTAGGTAAGATAAACCTATACTGTTTTATGTAATAAAATAAAATTGTTGGTTTGAAGTAATGTGATATGTAAATTTGACTGCAAAATATTTGCAGGTATAGTATATTGAACCTGCAAACTAAGTAGCTTTTCCTGAAACTTCTTTGTACTATAATCCTTGTGGATCATACATACTCGTGTGTTGTCTGGAATATCCCATGAATCAAACCTGTTAATTCAGAGCTATCAGATTTCAAGAGACATGACAGTTTAGTTTTCTCTTTCTGGATAGAATTCATTATATAATATTACTATAGGAGAACATATAGAACACCTGAACGATGATATTTTAAACTTGTAAATACATTTTAATTAAAATTATTATAATGCATATATCCTATGGCAACTGATATATTTACATAAATATATACAAAATAGAGAGAATGTTGGAATTGGGAAAAGGAGTCAGGAGTCAGTCTCAGGCTTTCAGTTCTAGAACAGTCCTCTATGAAGCTTTTTTCATTTTAGAGGAAGATATGAACTACGCATACTTTTGGGTTCCATTTTCATGTGTCACTAATCTCTTTTCCTTCATGAGCTTTTCATGCCAACTATTTTCAAAGAAAATTTATTCAAACTTTTGGCATCTCAGTCCATGCTTGCACATTCTAATTGCCTTCCAAAAGATTTCATATGCCCCTTCACAGCTCTTAGATATCTAAGATATTACCCATTAGCCATTGCTTTATGCTTCTGTTTGTTCACATGCTTGGAGGCCATCCTGTACAATTGTAAAAAGTCTGTACAGGCAGCTCCAAGGGTTGCCTGTATCCATAGCAATGTCAGCATTTTTCTTAAACAGAGAAATATGTCTCTTGGGTCAATTTCTGTAGGTGTAAGTGAAGTCCTTCAGTTTCTTTATAGCTTAATGTAAATCCTAACCCTCTCTTCCTTATGTAGGGAATTAATGTACTTGATATTCTTTACCTACTAAAAGATCTTGTTATCACTGTGGGAAAATGTAATGTATTGTACATGTTACTCAAATTTTAAATTATTTTCTTTAATCTGAAATCTTGTTGCTTTTTAATCCCAAATATCTGAAGGAACATTACTTTAAGTCAAAGTGAATCTGTCTTCTGCCGTATTTCAACTAAAAATGTCCTTCTTCATTTTCTGTCAGCTGTTTGACTTTATGACTAACCAGGCCTTTTTTCTTTCTGTCAAGTCATTGTTTTCTGCCTGTATCTCTAGTGAAAACAGTATTTTAGATACACTTGTGGCTACAAAATCAGATAGAACTTACATCTTTACTGCTGTTTTTCAATATTTTAAGGAGTGTTTGGAAATATGTCATACGTGCTCTCTGGTCAAGATTGTACACTGTTGATTATTAAGTTGTTCCTACAAATTAATTAAGTTTTTATGAAACACAGCTATCTTTAAAATTTTTATGGACTGATTTAAGACAAACTTAGATAGGTGTTTTGAATTCTGAATGTTTTTCATAGTTCTGTCCTTTTCTTTCTTAAGTAGTGCGGACATTTCTGTAAGTGATTCTCAGCCTTCTCAAACTGTTGTTTCAACTATATCAAGTCTTGCCTCCCATACTTCTGTTTGTGCAAAGAAGCAAGAAGTCAAGGAAAAATCCTCTAGAGAAGAGAAACCAAATGCATCAGAAACTGTTAGGCAGATGCTGCAAGATGAAATGTTTAAATTAGTTCAGGTGAGAGGATCTGATTTTTTCATGGTACAAACTGTGTTGTTTAAAAAAATGTAAATAATTACTGTGTTAAAGGCATTCTGCATGTGGTTGTTCTTGAAAGAGATTTCCAGTCCCATCTTAATCACTGTGAAAACTTATTTTAGACTTAACTCTTGCTTCTGATTCAAGAAAATTAGTGGTATAATAATAGAAGTTTGAGTGTGTTTTAGCTATATAAGTCAATGTGCTTTAATAGTTTACATTTGGAAAAATTCTGATGCTGTGATAACTTTTCAACTGTACTAGGATTTATGTTGTGGTAGTACATTGAGCCAATTTCAAGTGACCTTACATTTATTGAAACTTCACAGAAGAAGTGAAGACATTAATCTTGCTTCAGCATAACCTGTCTGTGGCAGGTATTTGTTGTAGCTTATAAAAAACTCCAGTACACATATACAATTATACAAATGAATCATTATTGAATCATCCTATTATTGGGATGGTTTTTGTTTTGTCACCTGATAGCAAACAGCTGTAACATAGCCTGGATATTTTTGCTAAGATCTCTGTTGAAGTTGTTGGCATTGTTAACTTTGTGCATGTGTATATTCAGCTACAGCAGATCAACTTCATGAGTTTAATGCAAATAGTGCAGTCATCCTTTACCAATGTGCCAAATGTGCAGCAAATGTTACCACAGCATCAATCAGTTCATCTGGCAGGGAGCCAGCCTGCACACACTGCTGTAAGCAATGCTTATCCAAAAACACAAGTGCCCACTCAAGAAGAAAAAAGAAAAGCTGGTCAAGAGAGCTCTGTTTTTCAGCCAAGGAAGAGTGTGAAAAACGGAAGCAGCAATGGCCAAATAAAGGTAGGTATATCAAAGTGTGGTTTATGAAGACTATTCAGTATGTCTGATACATTATCTATCCTGTTGAGTTAGGAAATGTGTTCGTAGTGATTGGTATAGAAAGAATTGGGTTTTTTTGGTGCGTATTTAGTGCATGGTAACTATGTAAATGCTGGTTTGTTTGCTTTTCTCATTTAGAATCATCTGGATATGAGTGCCTCTTTGACATTATTTGAAAGCAACAGCAAGGAAACAGGATTGATGTCACCATCCCAAGATTTGCATTCTTCAGTGCCTACTAAACCACTTCATCTCCTAGCTCCTTCCTCAGGCATCCAGAAAAAAATAAAGCTTATCCCTGTTGAAAAAAAAATTAGTTACTCAAATGGATTTCCTTTGCTTAAGCTCGAATCAAGTTATCATGCCAAACCAGCATTTTTACATCCGATAGAAATGTCATCATCTTTTGCCAGACCACCCCCAGTACCACGAGTAGCTTGGAGTTCATCAGATTCCTTATCATATACACCAAGAAAGACTAAGGCAGGAGAAGATTTCCACAAGAATAGATATAACCCTGAGATTCCAAGGCAAATGCATGAGGAAAAGGAGAGATGGGCAGAAAGAGTGCATAAGGGACCTCCCAAATATCTGAATTTAGATCAGTATGAGGGACAGCAAGAAGTTTCGCCTCGGCCACAGTTCCCTGCAAATGTCGATGTGTACAAAGCTCCGACCACTCAGAACCTGGCTGGTGTTCCACTGTTGCGCTTGCAATTTGGTCCAGTACCTAGAATTCCACCAGCTGTAAGGCAGCCAATCACTACTACTTTAATACCTGTTAAACCTGCAACAAAAGGTACTGACTCCAGAAAAACACTACAGGATGCAGGAATATCACTACTTCAGATTAATCTACCTGAGAAAAAGAAGGTACTGGATTTTAATAATATATTTTTCTAAGTTGTAGTGTTTTGTCAGTTTTATGGTTTCTTATTCATCACAAGTAAGTTCACGTTTACAGGCTATGGACTTTGGAAGTGTTCAGCACAGGTATTGGGAGGAATCTAGAACTAAACATATGTGCATATTGACGTGCCAGTGTGAGGCAGCCTGCAAGCCTGAAAGTGTCTTTAATGACATAAGATTGATTCTACATTCCGTACTTAATCAACTATGGAATCAATTCATAGTTAATCACTGGTAATGAGTGTAAAGAATTTGCTGTCTAAAATACTGAACAGACAATATTTATATGATAAAAAAATAGGGTTTTTTCCCAGAAATTATAATAGAATTATTTACAGAAGTAGAATGTGATGAAAAATCCTTTCTTGCAGGGCAGAAATGGAATGGTAAAAGGCTTGGTAAGAAAATCTTACGGATGCTGAATACCTGATGTTTTGAAAAATTTTATTTCTTATAGACTTTATATGCTTGTATATCCCAGTTGAGAAGAATGGAAATGATTTTCCTTGAAAGGTGCTTCTTCAGTCTCTGTGTGCATTGGATGGTTCCTGACTTCATCCTGAACTATGTGCATAAGAAATGCAAATATTAGTGAAACATGTTCTATGGAGAAAATTCATATGTTCTGTGGAGAAAATTCACACCTTTTCATTCACTTTCAGAAAATAGTTTACACATGTACATATTGGCAGAGGTTCTGGTCTGATGCTATTAATATTCCGTTTCCATTTTCTTTACAAAATGCTACAGGAGTTTTGTTTGTTTAATTGAAATCCAAACTGGACTTACTTTTTTCATGCAATCTGACTGGGATTCCCCTCCCTGTTTCCTCTGTCTTCTTTCTCTGTCTCTGAATACTCTTAGGCACCAAAACTCATTCCACTTCAAGATATCATTGCATTTGAGCAGCTCCAGAAGCATCATTCTGTGCCCAGTACTTCCTTTGGACAAGACCAAACCAAACCTATGGAGCTACTAAAAACTGGTGTTGAACCATTTGAACTAAGAGATGTACAGAACAATAGAAAAAGGCAAGCCAAATTTTTGAAGTGGAACTTCCTTTTGAAAGACTGACTGGTAGCCTGTACCTTCTAGCTTTGACATCAAAGGGAGTGGATATAACTCTCTCAGCAGAGAATAAAATAGCAAATGTTAGTAAAGACACAGCAGAATTGTATCACTAGGGTGTGAAGAGTTTTTGCTCTTACGAGATTTACAGGTAGAAGATTCCAGGGGAAATGTTTTTCATTCCACTACTTGTGTTTTGAGGTCTTCTTGTCTCCTGACTGTTTGCTATACACTCTTCATGAAATGATTTGCTCTTTGCACAATGATAGACTGCTGTCTGGGCTGCATATTGTCACTGTCATCTTCAAGAGGGAAAGGATTATATGCTTTTTCAGTATAATTCAATGTGTAGGCTTTTTTTAATATAGACAGTGATTAATTAACAAAATTCCTGCTGAAGCAGGGTTGGGGTTTTTTTGCTAGGTATGTTATTCATTACTTACAAAATTTCATCTATTAGATGTTAATTGATTCCACAAACAGTTAAAACAGATTTTTAAGCTGCTTACATATCTTTGTTCAGTTCTCATAGAATGCTGATAGAATGTTCTAGAATGGAATACTTGGTTCCTTCCAATTACCATGCTTTTAACTGTCATTCCAGAGCAGAGGCTCAAGAGGAGTTTTTCACTCTTAAAGTGAAAACTTGCTACACTAGTAACTGCAGATAGAGTTTAGAATACATTTTGATAGTATCTGCAGAAGTGCTTGACGCTACAGTTGCTGTCGTGTAATCTACTTGTCACATTTTAAAAAAGAAGCTACAGTTGCTGTCTTGTAATCTACTTGTCACCTAGTAATTAGAAAACTTTGATGGGTATTGAAGTTTGTTTCTTACAGATTCCTTACAGGCCTTATGAGTAGTAATTATTAATTATACACAAGATATAGATGTGAAATGTTATGTGGTTTGTAATATTTAATATAAATAGCTTATTAGACAATTAATGGATTTTAGTGTGATTGCTAGTATTTTTATGGGTTCCTACAACAATTTTATGTAGATTTCAAGCAGGCAAAAATTGTGTTTTAAACGCATCTGTATGCAGCAGCTCTGTTCATCTTTTCCAATCTTTATTTCAGGGTTTATTTCTTAATAGTATTATTTCTTACAGAACAGCAATCGGTATTTTTGTTGTTTCAGAGCACTTCTTACTCTTTATCTGTAATTAATATATGTTGACAGTAAAAAGAGGCGTAATAAGAAACAACTGAAAGAGAAGGAGGATAAGAAGAAACCAAACGTGTCCTTCCACCCAGACGACTCCATCATCAGTATTAGTGACACAGCAGTGGTTACTGAATCAGAGACTGGGGTATAGAATAATGTTTTTTTCTTATCCTTTTCCCATTCAAGTATTAATAGAAAAGAAAGAAGCAGGAAACTATAAACCAAACAGTAATGTACATCTCTTCCGGGCTCTAGCCTAGAAACAGTATACATATTTTTAATTCATATACTTGCATTTTCTGTAAACAGGAGATTTGTTTTTATAAAGGATTCCAAGGTTGCTATTTTTTTCCTGAAACATGAACTTGTCTGTTTTGATAGGATATAAGTCTGTATATACATCTGTAGTAAATATATACAAAAATGTTAAAAATGAAAAAAATATAATTTTTCCTAGTAGTAATGCTAGGACAAGTGACCCAGGCAATACTCTTTCCATGTGAGGCTGGATGGATGACAATATAAGAGTAAGCATTACTTAGTAGGAACAGTACCAGTTTAATGCTAGATCACTACCCAGAGCTGAGTTTCTGGTCCATTACCATACCTTCTCTGAGACTTCACTCCAGCACAGCAGCTGGAGACCCTCACCAGACCTGGAGGTATCAGTCAGGGTACAGCAGGGGTAGGATAGACTCAAAGAGGAATAAAGAATTTGTGTTACTGCGCGTCACCCCAAGGTACATAAGAGAATGTTACCTAGTCAGTAAATTCCATTAAGTTGGAGTGGATCAGAGGAATTTTAAAAAGGAGTGAGAGCAGTAAGTGACAATTACTTTTGTTTTTCCGCAAAATCATTACTCATATGAGGTATATTGGATAATTAACAGCATCAAGAAAGCCTTTAATCTGCACTGGGACTGTTTTCTAAGATGATGCTTTTTTTCCTTATATTAGGATCACGAACCAAAATCGACATCTTACGTTCAAAATGGTTTTCTGATCTCAATGGGCAAGTACAACGCCTTTTAATGTTTTGAGTGCTCAAATAAAAAAAATTAAGAAACATAAGTTTGTTAGAATTCACAGGAAAACTCTATAGTCATTAACATGTTAAAAACTTGGATAATGTGTTCTGTGGGCTTACTGGCTTAGGAGGGCTTTCTCCAGACCTTTCAGGATGTACAACAGGTATTTGGAATTTTCTGGGGATACTCAGTTTTTAGGGGTTCGGTGTGGAGAGAGATGCAGGCAAATTTAAGATCATATATTAATTATCTGAAGATTCAGAATAGTTTTCCCAAAAATTATAGAAGTATTTTAATTTTTCTTAAAAATGAATGACAGTCTTGTATTTATGTTTATAAACAATGGAGTTAATGGAATAATAACAGTATATTGAGTAAATTCAATTAGCTGTGGTTGACAGTGATTTCTGTTCATGTGATTAATCAAAATAATTCTGTAAACCTTTCAAATCCTAAATTTTTTATTTATTTTAAAAAGATATTATTCCAACAGTATTTGCCTGCATATTCTAATTACACAAAATTAAGGGCTCTTTTAAAAGAAACTCAATGTTTACAATGTTTCTAGCTTGCAATATGAAGACCATGGCTGTGATTTGCTTCTTTATAGTGTGTTAATTCATGACAATATTCAGTTCTATCACAGGACAAAATGCAATTCATTCTCTGAAATTTGGCCTTAAATGCAAACTCTGTAGAAACAACAATAAAGAAATGAAGACATATGTGTTATAAATATTCCTCCCCTCCTTTTAGGATGTGAAGCAGACTGTTACTGCATACTAAAATATTTAATTTAAAAATCACATATCTAAACTGAATCTTGATTTTAATTCAGTGTAGCATTGTAAGTGTCAGTACAGCTGTATAAAGTAGGTAGCGCAAACTTTTCTTAGAATCATTTCTGAGGTATGCTTAGAGAAAAGTTAAAATTATCTGTTGAAAATACAAAGAAGGAATTGTTGGGGCCCATAGTTGTGAGTTAATATCATTGCTTTCAAAGATGTCTAATTTTTATATCGTTTGTAGACACCGATTTTGTATTATCACATTTTAGATGCAATGGAGAAAGCAAGTACTATCTCAGCAGATCTACATTATTTGGCTTCTGTAGGGAAAAAACCAACAGAAACTCAAGATGCAAGTACAAATACTAATCCAGGTAAGTGCTGCACAGGTAATCTGCAGAAACCAACTATTTCTGGTGCTGCTTCTTGATTAGTTGTGATATTTGGTCAGGTTTCAAAATGCAGCAAGTTTATAAAGGGGAAAACAGTTTTTTGTGCTCTAATTTCTTACTTTAAAAAGAACGAAACCAGAAAACATTGGAATATAAATTACAAAGCAGTAGTTAAAATAATTATAAATAAAAACATTACTTATGTAAGAAATTATGTAAGAGTCTCCTCATGCTTTCTGTAAGTCAGTTCTGCTGTGACTTTTTCTGAAAGCTTCTTTTAACTTAACTTGAATTTATCTAAATGCATTTTAGACAATGTTTTACACATGACTGAAATTGTTTCCTTGCCCTCCTCCTCCACAACTTTTCTTTTATTATGAACTGGCAAATCAGAAATGTACGCTTAGATAATGCTATTGGTATTATCTTTAAACTCATGCATTCTGATCGTCTTCGTTTTTTTTTTCCAATCAAGTGCTCGAATCATATCAGGATCATGGGATCAGTAGATCAGGAAATGAGGTTTCCAAAGTTCAAAAAAACGAGCTGGTCACATCTGTTCCTGCATCAGGTGTGGCTTCAGTCTTTCTCCACTTCATTTATTGTTTGGGAAGTCTATAAAAGTGTGACTGTTCTAACATGGGTTTTGTATCTGAGATGGCTTAATGCAGGGGGTAGATAACATGCTAATTTATCTGACTTCTTGAAACCCAATCCTTGTTTTGTGGATTTTAGCGCCACTTAATCTTTGGAATTTAGTGTAATATAGACCAAATGAATTGACCACTGGGATGTTAAAAGAGATCACATGAAATTGAGCTGCAGTAGCATTGTTCCATAGATACTTCACATAGATTTCAGTACCCAAGTATTTTCCCTATGGTACCAAGAGAGCATGCTAATTTTTCCATTATTGTAAAATTCAACAGTGTTTTTCCATTTGAAGATAATTTTACTACATCATGACTCATTTGCAGATAGTTTTATTAGAGGTTTCTATCTGAGTAATCTAATTTCTTTGGATTAAGTAAAGATGCAGATTTTTTTTTTTTTGCCTAAGTAGGAGAGACTGGGATATTAATAGCAATCTGGATGGCAGCTTAGTCAAAGCTTTTCTTATCTTCTAGAGAATGCAGAGCTGTTTCCTTATGGTCTGACTTTTTTTGGCTTTTACTGTAAATATAATACTGACTATTATTATTTTCTTGTAGAGTCATCTAGTTCCTCTGTGATACTACTGTCAGACATGTATTTAAACCTGAGTTTCCCCACTGAAATGAAGGACAAACCTTTACCATCCTTTCTGTCAGATGCACCTGATTTGGTTAGTGATCTAATGTACATATGGCTGAAATGCATTTTAAGTATACTGTTTGTCTTGATGAATTTGAGTTCTTTGTATCTGCATGAGTCAGTTGTGTAATATGGTAGGGAGGATTGTATTTATTTTGTTCTCTAAACAAAAAGCCTTTCAGCTACAAATGTAGGGAGGTAAACACAGGAAATTGTGAACAATGTACTATAAACAGCTTATTAAAAACACATACTGTATAATTCTTCATTATCTTGTTGTTTAGCATAAACAGGAATATATAAGTGTGATCGACATTGAAGACAGTGACATCCTTAACAATTTGCCAATGAAACCTGAGTCTACAGAAGAGATAGCTGCTGCACAGCAAAATGAGAAGCTTGAAATTCCATCTACTGCAAAACTTAATCACACAGCAGCTTCTGTTACTAATGCAATTCCACCTGAGGCGCTTCAGAAGCAAGGTAAACCATTTCAGTTTTAGATCCAAGAAAAAGTAATACTCTTGTGTTGTCATAACGCCCACAGAAAATCTGCAGCCTTTTCCCAATTAACCTCGTTGTTTTTTAGTCTTAAACATCAACATTGATACACTTGATTTCTTTTTAATGATTCTTGCTTCGTAAAACATATTATTATCTATGGCACATCTGTACCTAATTACTTGGAATATTTAGGTGCTTGTGGCTTATTCAGTGATATTGGTGCATTCTTTTTTATTTATTTTAAGGTGATCATCAGAAAAAGGTATCAAACCAATTGCAAAAGAAAGATAAGAAGTCAGATTCTGCTACAGATAGTGTAACCTGGAACATAGCACATGAAGAAGGAAGAACTCTTCCTTCTTCAGGGCTTCCATCCAAAGTAATTGAAAAAGAATACTTTTCCACAAAGCAGTGGGAAATGGATATGCAACTACAGACACTACAGAACATAATAGAAAATATGGAGCAGGATTTCAGAAATAGCAAAATGGTGAGTTCTGAGTGCTAACTGTTGTTTTTTAGACAGTTTATTTTTTCAGCTAAGGACAAAACCTACATTTTGGAACAATGTTCTCAATCTGCTTGGTATCTGTTAAGAGATATTGAGAATAATATTATATATATATATATATATATAAAATATATTTATTGTATATTTTTACACTCAGGTGGATTATTTAATCATGTATATTCTTCATCAAGGTTGTTGTTAAAGTCAGATTTTTTTAAAGCCTGTAGGAAAAAAATATTTTCACATATCCTGTATTTGTTTCAGCATTTCATAGCACCTGGGTTTTAAAAATTCTGAGTATCTAGCCGAATCCTGAAGAAAAACCTTTTTTTTTTTTTGCCTGTTTTTTTCAGTTCATACTAGTTGATCACTCCTTTTTTAATAACTTCTTATGTATTAGGTATCAGTTATGAAAGTTGTTCTTTCTGAGACTAATGCTCAGTAAAATGCCTCACTCTGGGTTCGTCAGTTTTAGTTTTCACTTTCTAAACTTCAGAAAACTTCAGAGTTACGAAGACTATGGAAATGTTCTAATTTCTGTGGGTTTTAGATAAAATATATATTGGAAAACTCCAGCTACTTCAAAAATCATGTGATTGGTAGGAGTAAAACTGTTCAAACAGATAATAGATCTTATATATATTTTTCTCAAAGTAAGCATCCAGAAGATTGAAATTCTTATATGAAATGAATCTACATGAACTACTTTGATTCCTGAACTTGTTTGTTTTCAGCCAGGAAACTGCATTAAAATCTTTGTAAGATTCTGACAAAAAAAGTGTATTTAAAGTAGACTTTGCATAAATATCTGTAGTGTAAGTCTCAGCAATACGTTGAAGAAAGTGTCATTACGTGATTTTCGGGTTTCACTTACAGTTGGTGAAGCTGATAGAAGATTTTGAAAGGGCTGCGGATTCAGACCTTGGTGCTCGTCTTGCAGTCTCTGAAGCTGCTGGAGTCATTGGTGCTGGTATGTGTCCAACTAACAGGATAATAAATTTACCATTGAATATTCATCTTAAATGACTTTTAGTTACCACTGGCATTTAGTGCAATCCCTAAAGGGGTTACTGAAATACAAACCAAGAATATCAGAGAAAGAAATAAAATGAAAGGTAGTAAATCTGTGTATTGAGTTGTAATCTACTGGTTTTATTAAAATCTTACACCAGCTTAACTGTTCACTAGAGCAGATATATTGAATGATCATTTGTTCATTTAAGAAGTAGCTATGTAGTACCTTCTTCTAGCTACTGTACTATGCCAAGAACATAGTCTAATCTACTTACGGAGTTAATACAAAGCCAAGTGGTGGAACCAAATCATGGCTATGTCTGTGTTTGTATGTAAGACAATATTTGGGATGTCCTTTAGGCTCACACGGAACAGCTCCTGGTCCAGTCATTTTCTTTGTGCCTGCAGGACTGGGTCACATAGCACAGCCCTTTCATAGGGAGGCACAGCTGATCCAGGTTCAGGCTGTTGTAGGTGACAGATAAACTAAAGATGTCACTAACCAGCTATCACTCATATACGAGTGATAGTTTCTGCGTTGTGGGGATTCTCCATTGGTCTACACTAAGTACTCTATCTTTTTGTTTTTTTCACAGAATCAGAACATCATTTGACAGGCATGATATTTGAAGAGGTCACAGATGATCAAAAGGAGAGCTTAAACTTGGAATACCCTGTACCCAGTTCTACTACAGTGGATGTACACTCTCCTGCCTCTGCAGCCTTGGCTTCTAACTGTCCCAGCGGCCTGAAGTCACCTTCTGGTATAATCTTTATTGTATATTTTTCCCGTTTGCATCTTATAAAAATAAGTAAACCTGTTGTTCATGGTGGAATACTTTTTCATGGCTGTTACACAGAATTTTATGTAATGAGATGATTGAAGTCAGTCATGAGTCTTTCTAGATTGCATTGTTCAGAATGGCTTCATTGATGTGCACTGATAATGAGTTTGTTACAAGACAACAGTATCACTAAGCTTTGAAAACAGTTCAGCAGTGAATCATACTTGCACTTAAATTCACTGTCATTGAAAGAAAATAACATTGGGTCTGTTTCTGAAACCCATCACTGTGCTAATTTGTGCTTACTTACCTAATTGAATATAAGTGGGTACGATGTCACAGAACACTCAAAGCTTCTTCCAAAAGCTGTCTTTATCATTTCTGTCATCTACCTGTGTCAAGAGGGGTGACATCTCTGTTAAATACAGCCTACATAAGCAAAATTAATTGGTTTATTTCACCGTACAGTAACTACTGTCTGTGTCCTAAAAGATTATTTTATGAGGTCTAATCATTTTGAAAACTGAGGGTAAATTGATTTTTGCAATTACGAAGACTGCAGTAGCATTAAAAGGAGGAGGAAAAATCATTCAGCAAGCGACCTGTTGCCCAAGGTTAAAAATGCAGTTGTATTGTTTTCTCTGCGTGTTGCCTGCATTGCTTGCAGTCAGGCTCCCAAAAATTATACATTCTTTGTGCATTTGAACTTGCATTTGACAGCCACATTTACAGCAATCTGTCTTAAAATGTGTTAAAACATGTTCCTGTGTCTGTATACAGCACTAGTGAATCTCAAATAGTACACACACCCAGTTAAATTTTGAAAACAGTAATAGAGTTTACTAAGTATAAACTTGTTACTTGCAAGATAAGAAAACTATAGGCCATACTAAGATACAACTATAATCTTTTGAGATGGAGAGTTTAGTTTAGGAGAGGAAGCAGTGCTCTTCCTTCCAAGACAACCATATTGCTCTTCAGTTGCATCTTCTGAATTCCAAGCTTCTTCTGAGTGCCTGGATTCCTCAAGTAAGTGTCAATCATTAATTTTCCATGAAATACTGTATAATTAATTGGAACAGATAATTTGTAGTTAGTTTGTCATGGCAAAAAACTGTCAACAGCGATGATATCGTCCTAGCAAAGCTTCCCACAAAAGCCAGAGAACTGTTAATTAGTGCTCTCTGGAGCCTCTGTGCTGACCTGGCAGTCAATGACATGTTGTCTCACAGGCTGTTAAGCTTATGTACAATATTAGTTTATTTTTAATGTCAGCATATTGAGGTTGGTGTGTTTCTGTATTTTATCTCACAGGCTGTTTAACATATGTATGATTAATTTTTGTACCAGTGCAAAGATATTATTAAAAAAGATTGTTCCTGTTTCAGGCTCTCGTGTATGCAGAGAACTATGTGCTGGGTATGTATTTTGCAACTGGTTTTGTTGAAAGTTGACCAAAAAGGTGACTGGCAGGGTGGAATGATCACTTCATAAAAATCAAGGCATTTATTTTCAAACTGAATAAAAGCCCTTTTTTTAGGTAATTTACTCTGACTTTGGTAGTGCCTGTTAGATTTACTTTATGCAAAAGCTGCAGAAGCATTCAAAGTTCTTTTCTAGTTACAAGTATTGGAGCTGCTAATGTAAATGGTGCTCTTGTCTGTGTGCATTTGTTGTTTCTCCTATTTGCAAACCACTTTTTCAGCAAAGTACATGCAATTGCTGCTAGTAGTTGCCTACCAAAGCCAGCTATCACCAGAAGGTTTTTAAGGTGTTACTGTATGAAAACAGTAAAGCAACAGACTGAAGATTTCGTAACTGGAAAGAGCATATGCATTAAATAAAGTGTTCTGACATGTATTTTTTAGCTGCTGTTACTCTTCTGGATATAGTAGAAAAGAGTAGCTGGTTTCCTTTCTTCCTAGTCATTCTGCTCCATTATCCATCTTTATTGTTTTGCTTAAATCATAGCAGTAAACTGAATGGTTTATCTTATTTTTCTAGTATTTTAAATGGAACTGCTTGTTGTGACTGAAGTAGATTAGGGAGTGGTTAAATAAACTAAAGAATGAGGGTATGATGCAATAAACTTTAGCAGACAGTGATTTTAACCCAAAGAAGTAACTTGAAGCAACTACAGCTTGTAGTCCTAAACTATGAGATCAGTTTTTTACTGGGAGCAACTGATTAAAAGAGAGGAAAGAAATGGGGAGAATTTAGGTGGAACTGTACTCTCACTGACACTGATTCTTGCTCAGAAGGTCATTGAGATTTGGGTACCATTGAAACTGGTAGCACCCCATAACTTTATCTCCTCATGGGCAGCAATACAAACCCTGTGGATGCTACTGGCTGCCAGCCTCAGCCTCCTGTGGACCAGCCATGTTCACACACCCCAGTGGAGCTCAAGCATTTCAGCTCTGGATGGTCCCTCTGATGTTAGTCAGGTCATGCTCCTTCTGTCCTCATCAAAATTGACTCAAGTGTACTAACGCAGTGGAAATGTGGGGAAAGAAAATTCAGTCCAAAGGCTTTATGTAAAACAACCTGGGTATTCTCGTTTTAAGTGTAAAAGAAAGGGGTTTAGTTTGTTATTCTTGCGGTAATGTTCTACAGTAATTTAGTAACAGCTTTTTTTCCCTACCTAACATCAAGCTCTTCAGAAGATCCCATGCAAATTACTGGTCTGAGTGATGTTACTGGCATGAATGATCGTGTGGTAGAAAGTGACATCTCTGTGTTGGAGCTGGGCTTTGCAAAAACACAGGCTAAGAAAATCTCCAGGTAAATACCATGGCTGGTTTTTGTTGTGTGTTGGTTAAGTCATTTTAACCCTGGTTATTCTCATAGCTCACAACCTGTAAACAATGGAAGCAAGTATGTGGTTTGATGTAAATGGGACTAGTATTAGAACTTTTAATAGCTACAAATTCGCTGGCCATTATTGTCATATATACTAATTGTTTTCTATTATTTTGATTTTGAAATTCTTTCCTTCCTCTTTGCTTGTTCCTTCTTCTACTAGGTATAGGCTGGAGCACAACTCTTTTTATACAGTAGATTCAGTTCAGACCTTCAGGTCTTCTAAAGCAGTTCTGAAAGACAGAACAGAAATTTCCTGCCCATGGCACAGCAGCTTTAGAAACTTCCAGCCCCAGATTTCAGCTTGTCATGCTCCCCTCCTTGCTGGAGACTTCCACACCTTCCTGACTGTCAGTTGTAAAATCAGCTCTGTTCTTTCCTGAGAGAGGTCAAAGTGACAGCTGTTTCCTACTCCTGTTTGTGACATCATTTGCTGACAAAGGGAAAAAATACAGCTGTTCAGGTCACCAGTCTGTTGCATGGGTACCACAGTTCCCACCAGTTTAAGATCTAGTTCTATTATCTGAATGTAGCTGACAACAAGAAGTAAAATTTTGCAAAAGATGATTTCCCCTCTTGTTCATTACTTACGCTTCCAGCTGTGTCAGAATTTTGAAGGGTTTGTCAGTGTTTTTATTTTATCATGTAGTTGCTGTTGTTTGCGATTTACAGGATGTGCTAGATTATTTCCTGTTTACATCTGCCCTTAGGGTTCTTGATTCTGCTTCTGGGCATTCTCAAAGAACAGAAGAGGAGCGGAAGGAGATACAAACATGGATGAAAAGAAAGCAAAAGGAAAGAATGAGAGAATATATGAAGAAACGGGATGAACAAAGACAGAAAGAACATCATCCATTCAACCTGAGGAAGAATGTGGTAAAAATAATGGGTGTCTTGAAGAGTAGTTGTTACTTATTGTATGTGTTGATTATTCAGGTTAGATAATATAAAGACTGAAAGTTGGGTGTTTTTTGCCTATTGTAATGTTGGGGTTTTACATGTATAATTTGATTTTGTGGGAACTGGCCATAGTTGTGTCAGAGAAGCAAATACACCAGTGTTCTTCACAGGCTGCAGTGGTGACCATTGGCTGCAGGTGGCCATTACAAGGTAATGGATACAGCTGCAACATTCACTGATGAAAGATACGTTTTTCAGGCAGTGATAGCTACAGCAGTTATTAAGATGTGTTTACACCTTGTTTCATCTTCCCATGTGCCTCCCAAAAAACCCCAGTGAATTTAAAAAGCAGAGTTCACATGCCAGCATCCTTTACAAACATGGTAGGATACTGAGGGCAGCCATCACTGTCATTCACCCACACAAAAGTGTATGCAAAAATCATAAAGGGTCAGCAGAGATGCTAGAATATGTCATATATGTCAAGTATCTTAGGAAAATTTTTGTTGAAGTCTGGTTTCAGTGAACAAACAGTCCCCTCCCAGAATTTTTTACGTTTTAAATTTAATTAGTAAAAACACCTTTATGGCCTGATCTATCTTTTCTGTGCTGGAAATAACAGAAAATAAAAAAAACCACACAAAAGCAGTTCAGAAGAAATTTTCCAGTCAGTATTAACTCTCAAAATTTGCATTTGCCATCTGGATGCCTTCAGGACCTGAAAGGACCCTGCTGAGTCACAGGAAGCTCTGGTGTTACAGGAGATGAGACCTAACACCACCAAATATATCCCTCTACCTTCTACTTGTTGAATTCAGGATATGCTGTAAATACTTCCAGGCTGAAGCTCTGTTGGTTTTATCTCCCAAGCAGCAAATACGTAATATACTCAAGTTCCCTGTTACTAAATAATTCAGTTGTATTCACTTTCAAAAAGAGTAATAGATCTCTGTGAAATAAAGTATTTCCCCTGGTTTTAAACAACCTTTCAGAACTGAGCTGGGCTGCTCTTCTGCCCATGCATGGAGAGAAGTGATTCAAGAAAAATAGGTCCTGCTTTCTCTCCTTTTCCTGTATTGTCAACCCATAAGTATACACTTGATGCTTTTGCTATGGGCTTTTCACCTGAAATCATTAGTGGAGGGATTCTCAGCTTTCAGAGGATGGTTTGGGTTTGGTTTTGGCTTTTTTCTTTTTAAGAAGGAAGAACTAAAGAATTCAAATTGTATTCTAGCAAACACAGGTCAAAGTGCCACCTTGCCCTGGTTTTTAAATTAGTTGTTAGGAACATCAGTGATGGTGAGGCCATTTGAAACTTTGAGCTGGACTATGAGGACGTATCCTTAGGAATGTTAGTATTTTAAGCATATGCAGTATGAAAGATGTGACTGCAAGATTTCAGTATATTTTTTGAGACTGGAATGTTACAGAGACAATCTTACCTGAATTTCCTGGTAGGACCATATGTTTTCATATTGTTTTTCTTTGTGAAGAATGTCTTAAACAGTAACTTTCAAGTCAATTAAGTACATTTTGAGAGTGAGAGACTGGAATGAGACCACAGTACATAGTTAATGATTTTTATACTTTCTTACACAGCATCATAATCCTACTTCAAAGGATATTAGAATCTTCCAGAAGAAGAAAGAAGAAAAAGACAAGTAAGTTGCTATAAATACAACTCAGGATATCTTTAGTTATATATTAGTTTTCCAGTCCTCAAAAAGAGGTAGAGATAGTTTTAACTATATTGCCTATGAAGCTTCAGATATTGATGAAATTTCAACCAAAAGCATAAAAAATTCATGTTTGCATCACCATTTAGGAAAACTCTGAACATGTTTCATCCTTTGACTGTATTTATCGCTTTCCAAATATCATTGTTTCTTTTTTTCCCCAACATTTACTCATGCATTCTGTCAAACTCACTCACTCAACTAAGAAATGGTTTAACTTTTTGCTAATGATCTTAAAAGGCTTAGTATATTTCTGTGAAATTCTGTAAAAAAGTGTTCTTCATGTAGTCTTACAGGACTCACAAATCAGCTGTGGTGAAATGAGTGAGAGTGTGAGGTAATGTGTAATATTATTTCTCCACAGAGCCCTGTTGTCTGAGCATCACAGTATAAGAATATCACAGGCACTTTCCCTGATGAATGAAATGTTATCTGACACAGTGGCGTCACCAGCAAGTGATCATAGAACGTTGTCCAGCACAAGATCACCTCAAGTGTACAGAAGGAGGGATGTGGCATCCAGTACAGGGTAACACTCTAAGCATCAAACCTGCTCTGGTGTGCTGGTATCTTCACCACACTTCAAATTTTGCAGCAAGTTGAGACAGGATTAGCTTGAGAGACAGGTCGTATGCTGACAGAATCAAAGATACAGCTTGTCTGGATCAGCGGACTCTCAAGTCCCTGTTCCAGTCTTGTTACAACCAGTACAGCAAATCTTGGAGGGAGCCTTAAAAATGCCTTTTGGAGCATGGAATAAGCCAACTCAGGAGTCAAGCTGTAATCAGTGTCATAACCAATTCCACTCAACATCAATTCCTTTACAGAAAGGGTGGTTAGACATTGGAACAGGCTGCCCAGGGAAGTGGTGGAGCCACCATCCCTGGAGGTGTGGCTGGACATGGCACTTGGTGCCAGGGTCTAGTTGACAGGGTTGTGATCCCGTCAAAGGCTGAACTCGATGATCTTGGAGGTCCTTTGCAAACTTAATGTTCTGTGAGTTCCACTGAACTATAGCCAGCAATATAGACCTGAAGAGCATCTAACAACAAGCAAGAAGCAAATAAAAATTCTGCTGTGCAAACTCTGGATTTGTTCTCTTGCTTGCTAATTTTTTCATCCTTTAGATTTTTACTTGATCTTTCTTTTGCACTTCACGTACTGCCTTTTGAGGAGGTGAGGGTATCTGAGTATTATAAATTGATACATCTGTTCAGTTTAATGGCATTAATGCCACATATGTGTATGTGTGTTCCAGGTGTATATTGCATTGTAGTTCTTCTTCTTATATATATAATTTTATACTTTTTAGAATAATAGGAGGAACTTTTTACTTCAGGTAATCCTGTGATTTCCAAACTTAAATATTTCTGCTTCTTTTTTTTTGGTACAGTACCTTTTTTAGGTACAGTTCCAGAATACAGCATTAAAGTGAATGTAGTCAGTGGTGTACAGAGCCTGCTGGTGGTGTCCAAGGGAAGTTTAAGTGCCCAGCCAGAATCAGACATGCTAAGGAACATCATGCAGGAATCCACCTTAGGAGTGGCAGGAATCAATAAGAAGTTTTGTTGGACCTAAAGTGGCTCTCTATAAAGCCAGTTTGATGTGTCTTCACTGTGATTGCAGCAGTTCTGATTCTGCTGAGGCTTACTGGCCCCACAGGCAGTGTGTGATGCTGATCCTCAGCCAGGTGGGCTGAATGTGGTTTCTCTGGCTTTTATGTCTCTTCTGAATATGCCCTGTCAGATCTAAGTTGTGTGGAGGAATGGTACAGTGATAAGTATTTAAGCTTTGTTGTTGTGTTGGTTTTTTCCTTTGTCTTGTTGTAGAGGGCATCTGAATAGTCCTGTTCTGGCAGAAAGGAGCAGAATTGCTGCCAAACCTGGCTTTGGTCAAAAAGTACAACGTTTCACCCCAGCTCTTGGTTTGACAGAGTCCAAGGGTAAGAACAGAACTTTTTTGATGAAGACACATACTGAAGAGGTCCTTCAAGTGACTGCTGGATTTTTGGGAGAGAGGAGCTTTGGTATCTGTGTAGGAAATCAGATTTATAAACCTGCATGTTTCCTGTCCTGAGGCTTTTGCAACTGTGTTTCCATTGGCCTGCTAAAGATGGGAGTTACCTTTCCTTATCACTTCTTTAAATCCAAAGTAGCTTAAATTGCCATAGCAAGAGTACTGTGTAACCCAGGGCAGGAGACTTGTAGATGAAAATTTCTGAGCATCTTTGAGTATATTTGATCTGCATTTAAAAAACAAAATGCTTACTTTGTCTTTCCAGGAAATGCCTGTAAGCTCCTTCAGAAAAGTACCTCCAGAAGAAGACTGAGAAATGCTACAAACTGTCCTGTTAATTCCAGACACTGTAAGTTACACAGAACAATGACAGAATGCTGCATAATACAGGGGGGAAATAAGATGCAGATACAGCATTTGTTTAGAAGAATAAAACTCATCATTATTTCCCCACTTAAAAATCCTTTTAATTAGAAACTTGTGAAATATTTTAATCACCTGTTTAATCACCTCTGAACAGTTTTAGCGAGATGAGAGTTTCAAGATTACTGAAATAAATGTGCCAGATTTTAGTGAATTCCTGAAATGCATGTTATGAAATCACTAGATGAAGGCTTTGAGTCTTATCTTTCAGTTCAGACTGACAGAGAGAAAGTTAATTAGCAGACCAGGACACAAGAATTATGTCTCTCCCTTACCTTTCTGTGCTGCTTACTCTCCAAGCTCTTTAAAGTAGGAGTTGTCTTTATTATCCCTCTGTACAGTATCCATTTAAGATATCATTTTGTCATAATGTTAGCATGGAAAATTTATGACTAAGCTCAGGAAAAAGAAAAAACTTCTTGGATTTTAGTGGTACTTTTTCCCATGCCTATCTTTGTAGGTCTGGATCCACAAAAGATTGCTCCTAATCGTATTCTTTAACAGAAGCAGTACTTGTTAATAGCAGCAGAATTTCTGATCAGACAAAGAATGAAGAGAGAATCGGTCTGAGACTTACAAAATACTGTGGCATGATTCCATTCTGCCTTACACCAGAATTATACTATTGGCATGATTTGGACAGTCAAAGGTCAATGTATTTGAGTTGACAGTGCAGGAAATTGAGAGAAGCACTAAGAAGCAGAAAGGCACTTTTCCTGAATTCCTGAATTCACCTCTGCTCATGTGGAAAAGTAATTTTTCTCCTTTCCATATATTCGCTTTTTAAACTCTATATTCAGGTTGATCGTTCTCTGATTTTCTGGCACCTTCTGCTATCTGTTTTTCCAGTATATCACATCACTGATAAGGGTTTCATTGAAGTTCCATGTCTTCTAAAGAGGCACAAATCCAGAGTTTATTTAGTTTAGTCCTCTGCCAAATAATGAACAATGTGGTTTTTTTTGGGGGGACTGCACCACAGAACCTGGATGCTGTAGGCACCATGCACAGTCCTGTTCCACTTCGTGTTCTGCCCTGGGAAGGCAGCTCAGAGCATGAGGCTGGAAGGGACCAGCAGCCTTTTCTCCCCATAACCCCTCGTCAATTGTAGATAACAGGGCTGGCTGTTTTCACGTGGATTTACACACAGCTTCAGTTCTTAGAACCTGGAGCTTCTATTCTTGAAGGAGTTTCAAGAGATTGAGATGAAAAGGGCAAGAAGTGTTGCAGTGCTGTGGTTGGCCTGTTTTCTCCTCAGCTGCTGAGTGTAGAGTCAGCAGGAGCTCAACACAAAAGCCTCTTCAAGTTGCCACTGCAGTTCAGACAGAAGGTGTTGATCTTGACACTGATCGAGACGTAGTGAGTCCTTGGACTGTGCCTGAGGATATCCAAAGAATACTTCAAGATACTCATGACTCCATGTTTCAGGTAGAGTACCTACTTATTCTATAAACTATTTGATACAGGCCATTTAACACTTTGTTTTCTTCTGCTGTATTTAAAATGTGGTTCTCTATTCAAAACATGTGGGTGAGATAAATAATGCATCACACAAATGGTGGGGCTTCAGCAGAACTACAGTTTTCCTTTACAAGTGAAGGCATTCTTGTGAGCCTTGAACTTCAATGTACTTTTTAAAAACTGTGTAGGCACATTGCCTGTCCAGGAAACGGGCATCAGTGGGAGGGCATAAACAGGAAAATAGATTGCATTTGTTACAGAATAATCAGACACATACCTTGATTTGGACACGTTTTAAAAGAGTGGCATCATTTCTGCTGTCCATGAATGATGCACAATGATCACTTCATCTTCTCTTCCCCCACCAGGCCTCTGCAGTGCATGGCATGAGTTTCTCTCCTCTTGGCAGTATCAACATGGACAGTGTTTCTGAAAGCACAGGGAGCATTCTCAGCAAGCTGGACTGGAATGCAGTTGAGGCTATGATAGCAGATGTGGAAGACAAGTGAAAAGTTCTCAGCCACTGTGCTCTTCCAAACAGTTGCTAGTGTTTGGTTTTGTTTTTTAAAAACAGTAATTGTTCTGCTTAAAATGGATTGAGGCCTGCACTGTTTCCTTCTTAAGCAGCATGGAAACTCTGACTGTTTCCAGTCTTGCCTAGATGAAGCTGAATTCCTTAACATGTAGTTTGCTTTCCCTATGTCTTCAGGTGAAGAAGAACTAAATATAGTTGGTAAAGGCAGACCCACAATCTTAAACAGATCTGGGTCAGCTGCTTTACACAGAAACATATGTAAACACAAAAAATGTTACTTTTATTTTAAGAGCAACTGTTTTACTTTTGTATTTAATATTTAACATTATTATGAAGTTATTTTTGTAACATAAGAGTTGTGATCAACTGGTTTAATAAAAGTGATTTTATTAGTTTCTGCTGTAAATGATTTACACGTCGGTCGCACTATTAATTATTGCCGTGTACCACTAGGAATGTATATGTACATGTGCACTACCCTCATATTTTAAACCCAGCCTACTTGTGCAGTAGCTCTGAGAAATCGTAGAAGAGTTTGAATGATTGATAGAAAGAGGTACAAATAGTCAGAAATGAAAATGAAAAGTAGACTTCTAATAGGAAAGTCAGGCAGCAGTGTGAGGCACAAAGGACAAGTACTTACTGGGGTAAAAACAGTATCATTGTTCATCTGTCTACAGAATGCTACTGTTTAGAGCTCCTCCAGCAACCCCCAGGGGTTTGTAGACAAATCTTCCATGTGCTCAGTGACCATCAAGTTGTGGTAGTTTGAACAGATGCAGCTGTGTTGACTTGTTCCCAACAGCTGTAGTTTTTATTTTGTAGTGAAGAAATCTGAATTTTTCATGGAAGTCAAAGGTGTGTTAATTTCCAGTGGTTAATTATTGCCACCCCAAACTGTAATAATTAAAAACCCTAAAAATTGCATGTTTCCAAGTGGAGCTGCATCTTGGCAAACATCAAAAAATAAGGTTCAAAGGCTGTTACAGGATTAGACGCATGCCAGGGTAGAACTGACAGTGCCTGTAGGCTCAGAGGCCCAGACAGGCCAAGTGTCATAGGTTAGCAAGCATAGTCCCAGAAGTGATGTTCTTGCAAAGGGGTGCTTACAGTTTCCTCTGTGACCTGACAGAACCTATCAGCTGGCCAGTTTGAATATGGACAATTCTTTAACCACTTAAAGTTGTGACCGCCTCTGTGATGCACATTTAAGAATAGGCAAACTCCCCCCCACAGCTCTCTCTCGTTTCCGGCGCTGGGACAGGTGGCTGCGGGCCCCGTGTGGGGCCCAGCGGGCCCGGCCAGGCCCTGCTTGGGTCAGGCTGGGCTGGGCCACGGCCATCCTGAAGCCATGGACCTGTTCCAGCCGTGGAACGCCCCCCCCACTGCCTTGCCGTGGGCAGCCGGAGCGGCTCGGCTCCCCCTCTCCAGTGAGGCCAAGATTCAGCTAAAGCTGCTCTGCTGTCCGGCAGAGAGCATGTGACCGACAGTGATAAGCAACATTCCAGCTGCAAGGCCTAGGTGGGATTAACCCTTTTAGTGCTGTGAAGAGCTGAAAACCTGAGGGAAGAGAAAGAAGAGATGCTTAAAGCTGAAATTCTGTTGTAAAGCTATGATATATCAGAGCATCCCGTTGTAATTTCATGAAGATATGGGGGGTGGAGTGTTCAGCTCGTGAGCAAAAGCACCTGCGCTGAGATAGGCAGATGCTGACGCAGCTGTAATTTCATGAGAAGTTTGGACAGGGAGAGATGGAAGCGATGAGGACTTTTGCTCCAAATGGAAAGGAAGACCTCAGTTCCTAGAGATGCTCCCAGAGATAGTCCTGGAGATGAAGATGAGGAGGACCCTTTGCTCCCAGGGAAGGAGAAGGGCCTCTGTTCTTAGAGATGAAATGCTCCCAGAGATGGGTGAAGAGAACTTCTGTTTCTGAACGGTTCAGCCTTAAAATTGTACCCCAGTAATTAAAGAGGGAACCCTCGAAAGCAGTTGTGGGAAAAGCTGCAAGTCGTGGAAAGGGACTCACATGCGAGCAGAGAACCAGCCTGGGTGGCTGGCTGATTGTGATAATGTTTTCATAGCATGGATAAGAGAGACTCCTCTTCCTAAATGGACTGAACAAGGTTATTATGGAAGTGATAAACAGACTGAACATCTTAAGGGTTGTCTTTTTACATTGTCAGTGGGAGAAGGGAGAAAGGTCGGGGGGGGGAGAGGAGAAGTGTTCTGAAGGTGTGGTATGGACTTTTTTTTCCTGTTTTCTTTTTCCTTATTTTAGGTCTATTAATAAACTTCTTTATATTCTTTCAAGTTTGGTGCCTGCTTTGCATTTCTCCTAATTCTTATCTCACAGAAGATAAACAGTAATGAGTATTTTGGACCAAACCACTACACTAAATTGGTGTTTCCCCAGAGCTGGATGCAGTGCTCCAGGTGGGTCTCACCAGAACAAGCAGAGCAGAGCAGAGCAGAGCAGAGAGGCAGAATCCCCTCCCTCCCCTGCTGCCTACGGGGCCCTGGATGCAGCCCAGGACACATTTGGCTTTCTTTTCCAGGAGTTTCATGAATTCCTAAAAATACTTAACGTTTCCAAGCATATGTATGTTTACACTTTGCACAGAATAAATGGTTAGAAACATAACTTTATTTTAATTTTGGGTTGCTGGCTTGTGTGGGAAATATTCAAAGTAGCTTTTTTGGGAAAATGAGAAGGAAGGTGAAGAATAACATTGCCAGATGCAAACAAAATCCTCATTGTTTAGTTACAGTGTCAGTTCTGCTCAAAATATTTGTCAACAGTCTGGATGCTGGAGGTGAATGCATCAGTAGCAATTTGCTGGTGGTCCAGACTGGGAGGTGCTGTGGATTCTTTTGAGGGACAAGAGGCCTTGCAGAGGCGGATTGGAGCACTGAGCAATCATAAATTGGGTGAAATTTGACAAGTCCAAATGCTGGATTCTGTACCTGGGATGGGGTAACGCCAGGCACAGGGATAAAGTGGGAGTGGAGTGGCTGGACAGCTGCAGAGGGGGATGTGGGGCTGGCTGGTGCTGGGCTCGGTGTGGGTCAGCAGTGCCCGGGCAGCCCTGAGGGCAAACCCCCTCCCAGAGCACCGAGCACGGCACAGCCGGCACAGAGAGGGGATGGTCCCGCTGGGCTCAGCCCTGGGGCAGCCTCAGCGTGGGCCCTGCTGGGCTCTGCAGGTGGAGAAGGATGGGAAGGTCCTTCAGCACATCCTGAGGAGGGAAACAAAGCTGGAACCTCCTGTGAGGAGCAGCTGAGGACTTTGGGCTTGTCCAGTTTGGCAAAAAGGAGGCTGAGGGGTGACCTCACTGCTCTCTGCAGCTTCATGAGGAGGGGAAGGGCACAGGGAGGTGCTGAGCTCTCCTTCCTGGTACCCAGGGACAGGATGTGTGGGAATGGTTCAGAGCTGTGCCAGGGGAGGTTCAGACTGGACATTGGGAAACATTTCCTTATCCTATGTGCCGTTCTGGACTGGAACAGGCGTCCTGGAGAGGTGGTCAATGCCCCAAGTCTGTCAGTGTTTGCATTTGGAAAGTGCCATTAGCAATAGGCTTTAACCTTTGTTCAGTCCTGAAGTAGTCTCTGGATTAGCAAAAAGGTCTTTGGAAATGGCAGGTGGATTAGATGATTGTTGTAGGTCCCTTCCAACCAAAGTTATTCAGCTCTGTACTATTCTATTCTAGAGTCTTACGATTTCTTTATGGTGATATTGAAATGCCACATTAATTTTGTTAACCAAGCAGTGAGAGGACAGTGCAGCACCTGCCAATTAATGGCAAGATGACGGGAAAAGTGATGCACTTTACACTGGGGGTCATTAACCCCAGAAGCTCCTTGGCATCTTTTACCACAGTCACTATGTAAGAAATCTCATTTTAAACATTAAAAGCCCATTTTCTTCCTTGCACAGAAACATCTAAAAGTACAAATTCTCTTTTGGAATTTTAAACTTGCTCATTTGCATGTGCATATCACCCACTAGATACAGGATGACCCAGAGGTTTCTCAGCTGTGTGTGAGTCAGTGACTTGCTCTGTCAGGTCTGTAGCTGATGCAGGAGTACTGCTCAAACAGGGGTGCCAGCAGGATGCCTTCTGTTGTCATTCCCTGCAGGACACCTTGGCAGCTGCTCCTCAGGGCTGGCAGTGCAGCAGGACCACGGCAACCCTTTCTCTGACACACCTGACAAAGCCAGGATGGTGGGTGCCGTGGCAACCATCATTAAAGCCACTGCCTGAGGCTGTTGCCATGGACACTTGCACTGGGATGTTGCTGGGGCTGGGCACTGTTGGCAACTGTGACAGGGCCTCAGTGCAGTGAATTCCTCTGAGACCCATTACTGAGGTTGGGTGCTGTGGTAACCATCCTCTGCCACTGCTTTTTAGAAATCTCATCCAAAGAGACCTAAACTTCATTTAGCACTCTAATAGCATGACATTTCCATCTGACTGAAAGAAATTAAGTTTCACAGATGAAACATATGATTATTTGCACTGGATTAAATCATGTGTAGAGGCTGTGTTCTGTATGTCACGCATTTTACATTTTAATATGTTTCAGTCTTTATTTTCTGGTGTTTTCCGTCAGAAAGCTTTAAAAAGCCAAAAGCAACTTATTTCAGGAAAACCTTTGTGCAGGAAGTTTAAAAAACCAACAACAAAGCAAAACTAAAAGTAAAACCAAAAGCAAAACTAAAAAAAACCTCACTAACCAAACCCTGAAGAGAGATATTGTAGACAGCACGTAACACCAACCTAAAAAAACCCAAAGTACAAGAATTAAGAAGATGAAAAAGACAAAGCTACAAAAGTAAGAACATACTACTTCAACTATTTTGGTCCTTTAATATGAAATCTTGATTATTAAGGGACTCAGAGAGTAATAAAGTAAATGGTACTTACCACTGGCTGACATGAGATAAGCACCTTCAGCAGAGCTGTCTCTAAGCCAGAGCTCTGGCTGAGTGAGATATTTAAACTTGGAAACTACTAACAAGATGTCAAATTCTGTGAAAAGACACTTTAAGATACACACGGCTGGCATTGGTGTTTTGTCTACAAAACCACTGGTCAGTGAAGAAAGAGAAATAGTTATGTTTCAAGAGGAACATACAAGGGAAGACAGTTTCCTTTCCAGCTCCCTGTTGTTACGGGTGGGGATTAAATATATATGGAAGAAATGTATATGGACCGATTCTTGATAGATGTTTCAGAGATGTTTATTTCTCCAGCCGCATGGCTGAGGATCTGCTGAGGAACTGAGGCAATCACGGGACCCGAGGGTCCCTGCCCGCGCAGGGAACACAAAACAACCAATGGGAACGAGGCTGAGCAGGAGCAGGGAAACCCCGTGTCTCCCCCCAGGGCCCCTCTCCCAGGGCTACATGGCAGGGGGAGGAGACCCCAACACCCTCTCTCTTCAAAGCCACACTCACACCTTCTGAAGATGGAAGTGAGTGTCTTCAGCTGAGGAATTTTAAGGATCCTACACAGGCTTCAAGAAATTATGTGTGGCATTGGTATGTGTACACAAGATAAATCTGCACTACAATTTGTAAAATTTCGTAGGAAAAATGAACAAAACTTCACTACTACCCAAACAATAAATACAACCCTAAAACTTGCTTTTGAAATCATATTGTCAGTTTGAGATAAAACAGAGCAGGTAAAGCACCAAAAGACTATTCCCTCACCTGGGAATTTTTCAAATACACTAAAATAAGGGAAGGATTTTTTTTCTTTTCCTGATATAGAAAGACACAACTAATAGATGGAAGGAAAGTTCAAAATGTACTCAAATTTGAAACGGGCCTGCTGAGTAATACATGCCTTGTAATGACCAGTTATGTGCACCCTCCTACAAATATCTAGTATGACATTTAAAGAAGGGGCCTGAGTGGGTTTCTCAGCCAAGACTTAAAAATCAAAGGTAGGAAAAATTTACTCTAACGATGGAGGATCCTGTAATTGGGATCTGTTGCCCAAAGGGGAAAACTCAGTGTGTAGAAGCCTGTATATGACTGGTCTGGAAAGTTTGATCTGGATGACTCGAAGGCTGAACATGGACTTAACAACTTCTGCACCAATTATTTCATGTGGATTTCAACATGAAGGGAAGGAAAGGAATCCTCTCTCTCTCGAGTAGTGCAACAGCAGTACTTTTGGACAGCAAATAAAAAGCCTTGATGAGGAGTGATCCAAATCACACAGAACTTGGTATTGCATGGATCTGACCTGCAGGTTTGTCAGTGGAGATGGAACTGCAGGAACACATTGCACAGGCGATGATCAAGGCTGACCTTGAATCTGAACATCCACCTACACATGAGACTATTCAAAATAAAAAAGCTCTCATAAATAAGAAACAAATATATTTTCTCAAGGAATCATCACACTTTGTTTGCCTGCTCAAAGAATACATTTAGTCTAAGCAGGAAACCCACAAATATCTCCCTCTACACATGGATTTCAGGAATTTAATTGCAGTTAAGGAGTATTTCTGTACAGTCATAACTCCTAACAAGAGAACAAAACATGCAAAATAAGAGACTGAAAGAAGACTGTTGTTCAGAGAAAACATAAGTCTTCAGTCTGAGCTTGTGAAGTCAAAATGAAAAGCAGATGGCCCCCTGTATGGTTTCTCAAAAATAAATTACATGTAATGACAAAATGGGGCTGTTCCCAACAAATTTTGCAGCCTTTTATAGCTGGGAAGAGAAATACAGGTAAGGGACAGGTAAAAGAAATTCAGAAGCTCTCCTGGGAGAAGGGAAAGGAGGAAGTACATTGAAAGGGAGCCGATTGACAAACCGTGTTGGAGAGTGAGGTGCAGCCAGCACCAGAGTGCCCACCCAGCACAGTTCAGTGCTGGGGACCACACCTCCTGAGAGGCAGAGGCTGCACTGCCGGCACAGCAGTAACATCCTGCTAATGACCAGTCCCCAGGAAAGTGGGGGTGGAAATCAGATAAATCACCTTTCTAGATCTTAGGAAGCAGGATCATGTTTCAAAGTAGAAATACGAGCCTTTCAACACAGCTGCACCAAGTACAGTGATGGAGAAAATCTTCTTTGAAGCCCAACCAGATTGCTTTAAATAAGTCGCTGAAATAATGAGAAACATGGGTCTCTCTGTGCCAGACACTGGAGGTGGCACAGGCAGCCACTGGTGACGTCCTTCTGTAACGCCAGTGCAGGGAGTCCCTGCCCTGAGATGGCTGCCAAGGGCACAGCCACACTTGGGCCACCACCCCGCTGGTGTTGGTGGCTGAGCCAGTGCTGCTTCTCGCTGGATAATCCCTCCCCTGCCCCCGCCCGTGGCCCCGAACCAGCCCGTAGGGTAAGGGGTGTTTGGAGGATATAGCTTGGGCAGTTGTGAGCAGCGCATGCAGCTGCACTTTACCTGGATAACGCAGAAATTAGAAATGTAGTTGTGTCTGATGGGGTGAACACAGACTGGCAAGAAGTCTCCCAGAATAATTCAAAAGTGCGTTCCCTGGATAATTTACAAGTGCCCAGGCATAATTTGAGCACTGTGAGCATAGTGAGAAAGGGATAACAAAGTGTATGCACATTCTAGGATAAAAACTTGCAAGTTTCATTTTAGAAGGGTCCAAACTGAACTCTTAAAACATTTATTTTAAATAAATGAAATATGAAAATACTATGAACTTATTTGTATATAACAATAACACTTTAATATTTAGTCAAGGAACCATGAAATCTAAAAACTTGCTACTTACATTAAGAACTCACCCATTACAACTCAGAACTTCAATGATAAGATGACAAATTCTCTGAGGGATATGGAAACGCTCATACGATCATGGTGTGGCTCTTTGGTGAGTGGAGGAAAACTAGGATATAGGAATTGTGGCTTGCACTCCTGCTTTTTGCAGGGCATGAGAGTTCAGGAGTGTCGGGACATAGGAAAGCATGGAAAACGTGTATGTCTGAATTCAGCATCACTAAGATCTGCCTGGGGCTCGGAGTCAAAGCAAAGGATCAGCTGAACTCGTCCATTCTTTTTCCTGGAATACCATTAACACATGCATTTGGCAGAATGTCCTGCTGCTAACTAGCACCAGATGAGCCAGACCTGATTAAAAACTTTTTTTTTGACATGAGCCACAAACACATTTAAGAACTACTTTAGTGCTGCAAGGTATTTCATGTTAGAGCTAATGTTCAGCACAACCTAATTATTCCACAGTAATAATATTCTTACTAGTGACACCACATAAGCAAAACAAAGGCTAAAGATTGACTCAGATTTCAAAAATTAAATAGTTTTTTTTAATGGCCACACCTCACTAAAATACTTAGGCGAATATTTCCCATGCCTACTTTATACACATTAGAGTTGTTAATATAAGCAATAAAGAACCTCAAAAATACAAAAGGGTGTTACTGAATCATTTAAAAAAATACTTATAATTACAGTTCTGTCAAAAACTATTGTGATCTTGAAAATATTCAAGAATTATTCTGCAATTTTACAGTACTGAAGTGGAAGATTAAAAATAATAATTTCATTTTTATTTAGATTGTGGAAGTGTCTGTGTTTTCTTAAAAAGTACAATATGGCTAGTGTTAATTCTAAGAGCTTGACAATACCCCTTTGTTAGGTAAGCTGCTGCAACAAGTTCCATGTACAGATCCTGTACTCAAAGGGAAAAAGTAGGAAGAATAAAAAATTCAATAATCTTATAGTTACATATGTAAAAATCTATAGTCATACAGTGAAAAAATACTACAAAGCTATGTCAATACAAAGGAGTAAAATTGTGTCACTGGATCAATTACTGCACTGCAGCACTTTAACAAAAACCAAAACAAAACCAAACACTTTTTCATGTAGAAAAATTCTTGTCTTGGTATGTGCTGTTGCTAATGATGTGGTTCATGCTGGTAAAACTGCAGTTGCTACTCAGAGGTTGAGCCCTGCACTGGGGTGCCACTGATGTCAAGTCTGGGCCCTCGACTTCGTGGTGCAGAGAACAACCAGCCCACGTCATGCACAGCAAACAGGAGTGTTTCCCAAAATGGGGCACTGCTACCTTCTCCTTTCACAGCAGGTAACCAGAGTATTTGTGATTGGCAAAACCAGACTAGGTATTACTCTGTGTACTTTGGGAGGGCAAAATTCAACTCTTAACTAGTAAGAATCATATTCGATTTATTTAATAATCTATAATCAATTTTATAACTGTAAATTATATAACAGCCATCACATCCCATCAAGGAGCATGTATGCCACTGGCATATCATACAACATAGTAATGGTCTAAATCCTCTCAACTAAGACAACTTTAGACTTCAGGTTTATATTGTTTAATTATAGTTTCTTTCTGATAATTTTATTCCAATAAATACCAAGCAAATTGAAATAAATCCCCATCTTTGCTATTGGAAAAGCCACATGACAGGAAATGAACAAGGAAGTATTTGTATTACCTACTAAAAATAAGATGCTTTAATATAAATCGCATCAGAAATTACTAACAGCCAACTTAATTCTAAACTGCAACTGTATGAAATCCTTGGGTTTATCACTTAGGAGTTTCTTGGTGAAGAATTTTCAACTCTGCTTATCAGTAATATGTGACATGTCATATAACCCCTCTATCCTCCGAGTATGAGTTTGACACTATAAAAGCTGCACCTGGCCCTGAGAAATATAGTCTTTCATTGTTTGCTACAAAAATGTCCTGTTTCCAGAGCTGCAGAGGACTGACTCCTGCTTCTTCTACTTCTCCCTACTTTAACAATACTGATCTTAGCCCAAGAGGTGGCTTTTTGTATAGTGAAGAAAACACTATCAACACTATCAAAAAAAGAGGTGTGAAAACATTTCTGTTAAGAAAAATTCCAGTGGTGAAACAGCAAAAAGGCATTCTCCAACAATTTACTAACTGGATTCTGAGGAGTTATTAATAATTAGTTTAATGTGTTGTTTGGTTTTTTTAACGTATGAATATTTTGGAATACTGTAACTATTCCTCACAAATTGAATAATGTATTAGAATTCTGCAAATCAGTTTAATAAAAACAGCCTCCTACGATATATTAAATTTTTAAAAGAAACAAAACATAATAGAAAAATAATTATGTTGAGAAACACCTGTTTTTGATAAATACATTTGAGAAGACAGCATGGTTTAATAGACTCCCAAAAAGTTTAGCTTTATTTTAGATTTTTCCCTGTTTTTAAATATGCTGCTTTTCTTACTCTCTAGGAAGATGAACTGCTTATGAAAGGTTGTGGCAAGGCAGTTGAAGCAAATGCTTCTGGAAGATTTCAATAGCATTTTTTCAATTTACAAAATGTGAAAACATCTTTCAATTAGTAAAAAAATTAGTCTAATATACAAACTTTAAATAAAAAAATTCATTTGTGAAGGAATGTAGTGTAATTGCCCAGACTCATACCCATTCACACCTCAGATACTGGTAGCTAGCTCCTCTTGACACAAGCCTCTCTGTACTAACCCAGAGAAATGCATACATGGCCAGTGCGCCCAAGCAGGAGTCATTCAGCTTTCCCAAAATTTGAACTATCATAAATTACCATTTGGACAGCATTAGAAAGAAATTGAAGCATACAAGGAATAAACTATAGTTTCTTTTTATATCAAAATGTACTCTTGAAAATGTGTTTGGCACAGTGCTAAATCATATAGTTAATACTAAATATTGCAGGATACAATAAAACCCTGGAGTTAACTTGTGTTTACACCCTTTTAGGGATAAAAATAAAAAGATACCAATTATTCAGAAGTCAGCCTATACAAACTGTATAAACAATATTTTATGTCTTGTTTTGAAAACCACTGATATAGTAAATTTTACATAAAAGACTGCAAAATAATATAAATGGATTTAAACAGATCTTTACAATAAGAAATTCAAATGGAAACAGACAAGTAACAAAGAGAAGTAAAAAAATTTATTGCAGTATTCGTTCCACCAGATTTGCTGGGGATCCCTTTTCTTGTATTATTTCAGGGTGACCTAATACATCAAAATCTACATTTACAAAAACTCCTCCTGCAGATAGGTCATAGATACTGCATGCTTTTTTTTCTTTTTTTTTTTCTTCAACAGAATAAATTATATATCCAGGAGATTCTGCCACTTTACAGCCTGGAAAAACAATGCTTCCCTGGAAACTGGGCTAAGCTAAAGAAAGCCATCCGCTGCTAGGTTAAACTCCAAGAACACTTTATTAAGAACATTAACAGACTAATTTCCAACATTCACTTGTTTATTTTTTTTAAACAGAAAGGTTTTTTTTTTTTCAAGATATAAACAATTTTTTTGTTAAACTATAATACAGTGGGAGTAAAAATGAACTGAGAAGTTTCTGCTGCACAACAGCGAAGGAAGCTCCCACAAAAATGTTTACCAAACATTTCCTTCTTTTTTCCCCGCGTCCCAGGTTCCATTCTTACTCTTCATTTAACTGATTTTTTTTTGCCAGAAAGTTGGTATTTCAAGTTTTTCTGTTATTTCAATTCCTGTAAATTTGGCTGCATGTACAAATTCATTAGCTGGAAGTTCCATCCTTGGCGGCATACAGCGATCGTAAAGTCTGCACAACTTTATTAGTCAGCTTATTAGCACTCGTTAGAGCAATTTTTTTGTAAATAATGTCTGACTCTTTAATAGTGTCTACCCAAGGCACCAGTTTGCGGCCATCACGGCGCTTAGCCTCAGTCCAGGAGCCACTGTAGGAGCCTGCCATCCACTGAACACTGAAGCCATTGCTGGTTTTCTGTACTACTCTTGCAATTTGTGGTCGGTCTTTGTACTTTGGACAGCAAATAGCGATGACATCCATGACATCAACACTTTCATTCATCTGTGCTGCCAACTCCGTAGAGTCTGAATTTCGTTTTGACCTTCTCAATGACTAAAACATTGGGGGGAAAAAAGACCAAGTGTTACACAAAAGAACTTTAGTGAAATTATTGCTTTTATTGCTTTTAATCCCTTGACGCCGGGAGTTGGGATTCCCCGGCACACATTCCATTGCCGGCAATGAGACGCACCGCGACCGCCAGCGCCAAGGGGTTAACATATCCTTGTAAAACCACATACTCTTAATTTGTACCCGTGTCTTTATCTCTTATTGATATATAAAATTATATATACACATGAATCATAAAGCTACATAAAAACTTGGCAACAATAAAAAGGATAACACACAGTACATTCCAAAGGAAAATTAATAACTTTTTATACGGGATAAATCTCATTTTCTAGTTTGGTTTTTTTTATTGTCTTTTCTGTTAAACTTTCTACAAAAGTTGTATAAACGGTTAAGTAGAGAATCTCTATCTACAAAATGCTTTCTTTCATGTGGATTACATTACTTGGTGTACATTTAATATAATAAACTGACATTTATAAGCACATAAAAATCATTTTACGTAATACGCTGCGAAATACGTTGACTCCTCCTCCGCCTCACCCCTGAAGTGCCTCCTCCTCTATCCTCCCCATCACTTTCATCGTCCTCTGTCTCAGCTGCATTGTTTTTAGGGCTGCCTCCTCCAAGCAGCGAGGTAATTGCTTTGTTGCGAGCATTTGTGCTAGCTGACACCTCTCCGTCTTCTTCCTCTTCATCAGGATCCAAATGTTCCATAAGGAGCTTGAACTATTAAAAAAAAAAAAAAATCAATTCACTTTGTAACTTTAAAAATGGACATTTATATCACACCACATTATGTTAGAAACAAAATGCAATATAAAGAAACAGGGTAAAACAAACAGTAGACAACTTCAACCGATTTTGTTGTGTTCTACAAATTTAACTTTCTGATTTTTTTTTTTTTCTTGGAGATACATAAAAGCTTTCTTCCTGTGTTTTCCAAAAGGCAAGTTTTCTCAAACTTATTGTTATTGTTGGGAGGTGAGGGGCAGTTAATAAACTACATCCAGTCTCTGTTCCCAGATGAAAACAGTCAGGAATAAAGTGAACAATTAATATGGGACAGGTATACAACATGGATGCCAGAAATTAGAAAATACTCTATAAAGATGAACCTCCTTTACTTGAAATTATCATTGAGTTTAAACTTATTAGAAATCTTTGAAATACAGTTCTGCTAAACATCCTGAAAGGAAGATCACACATCATATCAGACAACCAGGAACTTAACATTTTGAAGTGTACTTTCAAGTTTATATTGCGTTAAAGATTTCAGACTTTCTGCAAAGCAACTTTACTTACATCTAAGTACTGTTTTACTATACTCCTCTTCACTTCTTCCGTGATCTTGGAATTAGCCATATCACTCCGCAGAAAATCCAAGGTTTGTTTTGGATGGAAATGCACTCCTGTCTTCCTGTTTATAGCTTTATCATAAACTTTCGCAGATTCAGATGGAGAATATTTTTGAATTTTACTGTTTAAAGAAAACAAAAGAGAAGATCTTTCAAGGAAAGTCCAGAGTAATCTGAACAAAAAGCTTTTAAAATCTCCAATGTAAGTATTTATCTTTGAATTATTCCATATACAATAGATAGCCTGGTAAGAAATAAAATAATTTGGTTTTTTGAAGCCAAAGTTTCATTACATTCAACGTAATAAATTTGTTTTCTCTGTTACACAAGCAAATCTATTGCTTAAACAAGTAGTTACAATCAGCTTAAATAAATAGAAAAAACTCCCAAACAGCTTACTGCATTACAAGTGTCCTACTACCTAAATAGCCTTACCTATCAGAGAATCCACAGAGGTTCTTTAGATGCTGTTTCAGCATCAGAAGTAATAATATGCCTTGGGAGACATTAGCAAATTCAATTAAAGGAGCCGAATTTTCTGGTAAGCATTTCATCACTGCATTTATATCATTTTCTTCATCAGAATCTGAATCAGAGTCCACTCGTTTCCGTAACCTCCGAGGCTTAGAAGCTTCCTCCTCACTTTCACTCCCGCTACCACTGTTACTGTCACTCTCAGTCTCCTCATCCGATGAAGGCTTTCTTTCCTTTTTTTTGTCTTTCACCATAGACTGCAAGACAGATAAGTTAACACATATTCCAAAATTAGAGTAAGTAACATCATGTATGTTCCTAAAATAATCTGTCCAAAAATCATTAGTGGCTTAAATTAGCAAGAATTACCTGAACAATGTTATTAATTTATAATTTGATAGTCTTAAAATTATTTATGGCAAAAAGATACTGAAAAATTTATCCAAAGCCCAGATTTTCTTGTGAGGTGCATACAAAAGGAAGTGAAGCAACAAGCACTCCCCTAGTATGTGATCACTAAAAGTTTATTATATTAATTATAATTATTAATTTTATATATATATGAATATTCATATATTCATATTACGCTGAAGTTCATTAGCAGTGACAGCAAAACACAAGTAGAAGGCCAAACAATAAATCAGGAAGAAAATTCTGGTTTTCTTTCACCTGAATATAATTTCAGTGTATCATGGAGATTTTCACATGTATTTTGGGTACAGACTAGTCCAAGCTGGTTTTAAATCCTCATCTCTTAAAACTCTGTGACACTAATTGCACTGCTGACCAAAGTGATCAAATTAATAATGAATTAATAATGATTAATAATAATCAGCTGCCCTATCCCTGGCAATGTTCAAGGCCAGGCTGGGTGGGGCTCTGAACAACCTGGTCTAATGGAAGGTGTCCCTGCCCATAACAGGCAGCTGGAATGCGGTGATCTTTAAGGTCCTTCCAACCCAAGACATTTTATGATTCTATGATTAGTTCTACTACTTGTACATCTTCAAAATTTCACACATGCATTATTACTGCACATAGTATGATTTTTCATGACACAGACCTAATCAAGATCTCAACCTTTTGGTGCTGGGTGCTACACACTGGTTCTCAACCTGAAGAATGCATCGTCTCTTTCTAGCAGATTAAAAATCAACTTTGGTAGGGTGAGAGTTTAAAGCACAGTACTTTTCAGGCAGTGAACTTTCAGGCATCAACTCTGACTTGTATTTATTAGTCAAACTGGACATTCTAGAAACTGGTTTGGTTCCTGACAATTTGCATCTTCTACGGTAAAAGTCATTTAGGAAAGGAAGACACTGAAATCTTTAAGAAGCAGAGGACTCTCCCTTACAGGCTTGTGTGTTGCCATAACAACAGGCACTCTATCATGATTAAGGTTCTTATGTGCTCCCTTAAGAAATACTGCCCGCTCCTCTCTTGCAATAAACAGTGCATTTTAAATCTCTCAGGCAACACGAACGCAACTGCCATCAGCTACTTGACAATGAAATAAACTGCAAACTGGATTTTATTGTTAAAATTTTACAAACAACCATGACAAACTAGTATTCCATGATGATTCTGGGCTCATGTGCTTTCAGATGCATACACTCAAGTGTTATTCAGCCATACTGGGAAATTATATAGACTTGATCTCAAAACTCGTAATTCTTTTTTAATAATATAAGCATCAATGTAAGTAAAGTTTTCTAGTGTCTACCAGATACAGGTCAGAACAGACTTGTTTTATCACTATTGGTTACATGCAAAGTAATGCAACTGGTTCACACCATAATAATGGTACTGCATCCTTTGAAAAATTGACCACATTATAGAGAAACTTATTTCCACCATAATAAATATACTAAAATATAAATGCACATACCTCTTTAAATGACTGTAGTAGGTTGCTACCAGAAACTGATAGCGTAATGTCTATATGATGCATTATGAACAGTGGCTCTTCCTGTGTTTGGTAAGGAAAACAGGCTAGATTGTCCGCTATGTACAAAAGCATATTCACCTCCGTTTTCTGAAAGTTAAAGAAAAGATTACATATAAATACACGTACAAATATCTTGGATTCATACACCTCTCCTGTGTTCCTAACGGTATAGAGCAAAAAACATGATCACAATTTTTTTCTATATAGCCCCCAAACCCACTCTAAACAACATATATACATGCAAAATTCAGTCATACCTGAAGATACACTAATTCTGATCAGTCCAAAGTGAGTATAAAAAGGTACAGAATGATGTAACATGCATTCTATTACACAGAATACCTTATATACCTTATATTTATACCTTACATTACAAAGCAAAAAATGTACATTGGGGACAAAGCTATCAATAATTATGTCATAAAAATACATCATAAAAGGAGAATTTAAGCTTGTAACACTGCATTTTAACTTCTTTGTAAGTGAAGGAAATGTGGTGCTTACTGCAGTATCATCAAAGAGGTTGAGTAAGGAAATTAGAAAGGCTCGTCTGTGTTGACGGTTCCCTCGAATCATGGAGTAGAGGTGTGAACACAGTGCACTGGACGATTCATCATGTCTAAAACCTCTTACAGGATCTTTTGGGCAGGTATTAATTGCCTGTTGTACTTGGTAAGACATCTTCATACCAGCCACTGCTTTCATCTGAAATGGAAATGTATTTATTTTTATTCAAAGCATTGCATCCAAGAAGTACAACTGATTCCTTTTAAAGGGATGCTCATTCAAGACTTAAATTTAAAACATGCACTGAGGCAATACTACCTTTCGAGGTGGCAAACAGAACTTGTGGCAGAGGTCAGAATGTCTTGTGAACTGCTTTGACTGTAAATTCTGCTAGGAATACACAGCTAATCTGTTAACCCACTACAGCCAGGTATTTAAATGACTTTCAAGAACACTGAAATGTTTTCATACATGAATAGAATATTTTACCAAATGTATATGCTTGGTATCACCTGTAGTGAAACCAATAACTGAATCCATATGAGCACAACAGGACTAACAAACAGAAAATTAGGTGGTTTGGGTTTTTTTTTTTTATATATGCAAACATTTCCAGTTGATTTTACTCACTTCAGTGATCCTGCTCTTGTTTCAGAACACACTGAATCTCTAGTTAGGCTGCATATCAAACTGTCCTCATACTACATCTGTTGCTGTTCAGCAAAGTTGTCTATGTGTCTATACGCTGCCTTAAATCCCAGCTGCCTAACACAGCAAATTCCAACTGCTAGTCTTCACCTAATGGATGAGGTATTTGTTTGGATGCCACCAACAGTGCAATGCTCCAAATGCAGTGGAATACATGGAAGGATATGTGAGAAGTCCTGTAACATAGTACACACACTGAACCTAGACTGCGATCTTCCAAAATAAGGAGAATGGTGCAGCCTAATTTCAGAACTTAAGCAGAACTGGTGCCATGCCACAACTCCACATCCTTACGTAGCCCTCAGTTTTTCCTTTCAGCAAGGTTCATCAGATGTTTCCTATGCTCCTTCTGCTTAGATTATATTTTATAAAGCCTTGGTGACTTGCACACTCTAATATATATACTCTAAGGACTTCTTTTGACTGTTACATGGTATTTTCTTTTCTAGTCCACTGATACAGGAAAATCATTGCTAAACATTATGAAACACTTGTCCTTACCTCTTATAAAATAAAGGCTCTTAAGTACTATTTAGTGTGGAAAACATTACTGTGAATCATAAAGGAAATTTTGATCTAGAAGAGACACTTCAAAATATATTATCCTTTCTGTTTCTCAGAAAAGAAATCTCCAAACAGGGAGAAGAGTCATCTTTTACAACTGCTTACAGTTACTGTTTATTCTTTTACTTTATACCCTTTTTCTGAAGCTGAAGCATATTCAACTGTTAAACCACTAGAGAACATAAGAGTATTTTGTAAAATGTTAAATTAGAATTACTTACGTGAATGAACCCAGCATATTTTTTGTCTATTTCCACCAACTGTTGGTCAGCTTTATTTCGCATAGAGGGCTCTGGATCTGTGCCCATAGCAATTAAGTACGGCACGCACTTGAAAAACAAATGAAATGATTATTTAGAGGCATTGTACCTCCTCTTTCTCAGTTTTTGTTCTTTGTTTCTACTGAGGAAATTAGAATACGAAGGTCTATGCAACTTACTACCCTTTTTCAAGTAAATAGAACAAAATACTATGAGACACCAGCATTCTCACAAAGTTGTGTGAGATGTCAGGTAGTATTTCCCTTTTTCTCAATCTCTAAAGTCAACTTAAAATACAGAAAATTGCATTTAAAAACCCCCGAACAACCACTTATGACTGAACATGTGCAATGGTTGCAGTATCAAAAATTAATTACAAAACATTGTGTAAGCAAAGAATGATGGAGATGATGATTGAAGTTCTGACAGTGACTGTGGAATTCCATATTGTTTGGAGGATATAGGGATTGAGGTGGAAGCAAGCTGACACAGGATAAAGAATTAAACAAAGAAAACATTTTGGCATATACCTCAAAGTTGTAACAGAAATATGCTCCAAAGTACATATCTACATGCTCTTTAGGCACTGCTTGGGCTTCTACATTTTAATCCAAAAATAGATAATAAAGCATTTGGAATCTCATGGGCTAACAACATAAGTCAGATTTCAAAATATATCTTCTGTAAAGGCCTCTTGCTACAGTAAGAAATCACTGTAACATAAGAGAAGACCTGGAAATTTATATAGTAAGTGTGAAAGCCTCTAAAAACATGAATAAAAGAAAGTCCCACCACAAAAGCCTATCATACCTGAACAGGATGGATGAGACCTTGGTTTAATGTCAGTGCAATGACATTTAGAGCAAAGTGGCGTACACTGGACTGGTTATGAAAGAAAGCCTCAAGGACCTGTTTGAGATATAGCTGCATGATGGAACTACTCATCCCTGAGGAAATATCACCCATTTCTTTCAGGTCTTCCTGTTTTGCTACTTTTTTCCCTGTAAAAAGGACAAAAGCAATAGCACACTCACCATAATATAATCACTTTTTTTGCCATGACTTGATATATGCTGATCTTTAAGTTTCACAATAAATACACATTTCAGCTGTCTTAAAATAGGTTTATGATCTCATGAAACACAGAACAGCTAATGTATAAATATATATAAAAAACTAGAGAGACAAAATTTTAATTCAAGTCTTAATTCCTTAATAAAGGATTTCTAAAAATGTAGTATTTATTTTTTTATCTGCAAATTAAACTTAGAGGGTTTTTTGATAAAAATTATTATTACCAGCATTACAGCAATTATGAATTCTGGATTGCTTCCAGTATTTATACATCTTGGAAGTAAATAATACATTTATGCATATACCTCTTTTTAAATCATTCTAAGATACTTCGGGTACAACACTACTGATCTGGTTACAATTTTAAGTGACTCGGTGCAGATATATAGTGACTGTATGCAACAAAGTCAGGTTTTGCAAGGCTCATGAGCACAGAAGAACTCAGCACTTACAGTCTCTATCTGCCTGCTGCATACGTGTATCCTCCTCCTGCAAGTAGGTCTGGAGGTTTTTTAACACCTGGATTTTTAAGTTTACAGAACAGTTCTTATCTGAAAGAATGCTGTTGTACAGAGTCTTCACTTCCTGTTCGAACATTAAACTTGGGTGCTGTATAAATGCAAATCCTAAGGGTGGAGAAAAGAGGAAATGGTTCTCATTATTATAATCTAGAAATTGTATTTCTGCTTTTTAAATCCTTCAGAAGAAAGGTATGACATTTATCTCCTCCCAGCAGCATGGCTTTTTCTAGTCCAAACAGTATCGTGTTTCTGTACGGACACCATCCATTGCTTACAAGGAGTTCTGATAGCCATATCAGTTCTATTAACCACAACTCTGTTTGATGGATAAAATGCAGTGTTGACCCAGGGCAGCTGCACAGAAAGTTATACAGGTCTGGAACCAGGTCCAGTGTAGTGGCCTGCATCTCAGTGACTAGGAGCTATCATAAGAACAAGAAAGGAACATTACCAAAAATTATCTGTTATTTTTCTAATACAGACAATCTAATACATTTAGAGACAAACATTTTGTTGCAACTGTAAAATGTGACTCACATGGATGCAGAGAAAATGTGGAAAAATTGATAAATATCATGAGTATTTAACACTGTAATAGAAAAAATGATCTCCAGGGAACACAGTAAAATTTATACCTCTTGCTGTCGTTATTCATATACCTATTGTAGTCTTCTCTTGAGGACTGTCTGAAGTGTTCCCAAGACTATGTGTGTTGGATGACACACACTACAGAACTGTTTTTAGCTGTAGTCAAGGAACTGGCTGTCTTTAAGTCTGTATTTAATAAAAACTTTTCTAAATTACTGGTAGTGTATACCATTTTAGATAATGTATGTAGATTTAGAAGTGCTGCTGACTACAGAGTATCTTAGAAAAACAGTAATGGGAACATAACATCCTAATTTAATTTACATTTAACTATTTCATTTTTTTAAGACTGTTTAGGAAAAGAAGACATTAGATGCATTTTCTATGACCACAAAAAATTCAGATTTTAAATGAGCACACAGAAAATATAGGAACATAAAAGAAAAATGGGGGAAAAAATGAAAGCAAATCAATGTATAAAAATAGCTGTAACAGAGGGAAGGTTGAGTCAAGTTTTTAAAATAGGCTCCATACACATGAAAAGACAGTGTAGGTAAAGGCTAAGTCCAAGGCAAGCCCTCAGTGTGTTTCAGATCTCATTTCAGTCCCAAAACAAGAAGGAAAGAAGCAGGTGAGATGAAGGGAAAAAGAGAAGAAAAAGGAATTATGGTGTCTTTGGACTATGTGGTATGATTGTGCAGTCTATAAAAGTGCATATTGATGTTTGTAACTTGACCACCTCTGTGCAGAATCCAACCCATTTCTTATGGTTAATTTTGAAAATGAAAGGCACATGGACATATGTGTAATGACTCATAAAGCTTTTTTCTTCATTCGCTTTAAGAAGTCTAAACCACCAGTATTTTCAGAGAAATTTTTACTTTTCCAGCCCCAGTTAACTGGGGAAGAACTCTTACTTGGCATAAGAGGCTGTCATAGCAGATGAAAGGCACCTGCTATATGTTTTTTAAAGACTGAATTAACATCTGAGAGATGCTGTCACACCATTTCTCTTCATACCTTTGTTTTCACTCTGTTAAGAATCTTTAGAGTAAGCACTGAACTTGGTTGAGTAAAATGTTAACTGTTAGATACTTAAAAGTTTAGCTAAATTTATTAACAAAATCTTATATCCTCAACTTGCTTTGCAAGTACATATCTGGAAAAGAAGCATAACCACAATTATTAACCTTAGGATTAAGCTTAATCCCTCAACAGCAGTGGCACATCCCAAGGCAAAGGCTAAAACTGTTGAGTGTCCCTACTAACGTGACAGGCTAATAGGAATGTTCACTCTTCACATGACCCTTTTCACCATATATAAATGTTGAGTTAGCTTGCTAGTCCTTTTCACCATACTGCTGCTCAAAAACATTGAATGAGTTCGGCAACTTTGCTCAGTGACCAGCCTGAGGTGGGCATTTGCACTGCTAACACATCGCCATACACACATACACAACAGCTATCTTCAGAATCAGTACTTGGATGAAATCAGTGTATCACTGAAAACAGTGAGGTTTAATTAAAATAAAGACTGACACGCTTACAGGCAGAAAAAAAAATCTGAAGAATGGCTACTGACAAAACAGATCACAGTTCAGTCTATAATTCAGAAACATTTTTGGCAAATGTGACATACTGTATATCCATGAGCAGAGTGATCATGTCTATGGTTAGGAATACAGACCCTACCCCACATGCAATATTCTGTAGAGTGCAATTAAACTGGACTGGACTATAGTTAAGTGTTGTATACATTGACATAATGCCTAGAAAAACTCCAAGCAGTCCAGAGAACCATAGCATTGCTCCTGCAACAGAGGCAACTCCAGTGCCATTAATCCTGCTCAGCTGCCTGAAATGGTTTCTCATAAAATATGAAATGAAGATTCAGTCTTGATCCTTATCCTCAGAACCCTCACTAGCCTGAATTAGAGTAGGATATCTGAAAAGCCACCTAAATAGCAACACAAAGAGGCAAATTCTTGTCTGTAGTTAAATTATACAACAGAGGCTCTCATGCCTCGGAGACAATTTATTTTAGACCAAACAATAACCATGAACCGAACTCTTCTAGAAACCAAGACCAATCTGCCCAAACAAGATTTTCTCCAATTTATGATTTTTGTCCCTAAATCAGTGGAAGTTCATTTTCTACTGCAAATCACTGAAATGACATATTAATCCCACAAAGGCCATCCAGCTACTATGAACTGCAGAGTTCCCTTGACTCCTGCAGAATGTCTGCTCCTACCCCTAAAATGTTCAAAGTTTTTCCATCTTTTTTTACCTTGTAGACTGGAAAACAAGGTTTGGAGTTAAAACATACTTGCATGTGGAGAAAAAAAATAACATCTTCATTACCTTGGAAATTTGCTGCTCTCTACAACTTGGTCACACATCAAAAGGCATTCGCTGTCAAAAGCACCCAGTCTGCTGCAGAATTATGCAATTAGCAACCCTTTGACAGCTTTTCTATGGCCAGTTCTCAAACAAAATACAGACTAAGTTTTGATTTTAAGCGAACTCTCTTGTGACTGCACAAATACATGAATTCCTACTGATACACATGGATTTTTACCAGAGCAGAATAAAAAAAACTATTAATTTCTTACCAAGACCAATAATGGCTTTTGTCTGTACTTCTTCATCTGAATGCTTTGTAAAATACATCAGCAGTTCAAGTACTTTATCCTTAATGTTAACCTGAGCAAATTAAAACAAAAATAATAGCCATTTGAAGACAAAACAGATGTTTTTAATCTTTTATAAAAAGCATATCTATCAAAAAGAAAAGGAGAAACACAACTTCACTGCATAGTCCTTGCAAAATCATGTATTAAAAACTAGAAAGCTATACCATATGCATTATGGAAAAATATATAGCTTTGGGGGACTAGGAATAATGTGCTTTCAAATTAAAGCAGAGCATTCATTATAAGACATGGAGAATAAATGTTATTTTACCTTACTGTTGCCTTTAAAATCTTCCTGATCAAAATCAAAATGCCGACACAGTGCTCCAACAGTGAAAAGTGACCTAAGGAGTGCTGGTTTATTGGCAGTAAGTATTGTACTGTTGGGGTCTTCTTGATGTTGATTTTTTAATTTAGAAAGTGCACCTGCAGTAAAATAAAAGTTTTTATCACAGTGTTTAATTGTGGTATATCCCTAAGATAAGAGTTGTAGTCAATACTGACGAGTGACAATTACTTTTTATGATTTTACTTACCATAGTATCTATTAAAACAGGCCCACACAAATTTATAGTTCTGAGTGACCTTGTTCACAACAGCCCCAAGACAGCTCACACAGTGCTGAACAACCTAGGAGCAAGAAAGAACAAATGTATTATCTATTTAGAAGTTTAAATTGAGCTTTTTGTGAAGTTATGCAGGAAAAACCTATGCTGAACTAAAATTAACAATCTAATATCATGTGATGTCCATCCCTAGACTGCTCTGAAAACCTGCTCAAACTCATTAAAATACAGCAAAACCAGTGCAAACCCCCGTAAACCAAGTACACTGATTTTTCATGACTCAGAAGTTATCTTCATAATAAAGACAAGACTGTCTTTAAACCAAAGTCATGTGAAATGTAATCAGTAGAATAGTAGCAATAAAAAACTTACTGTCATGCCATATTTGATGATGAGTTTCATGAGGTCTTCCTCAATAGTGGCAAGAAAGGTCTCACTTGGGTGCTCCATTAGCGGCACTACAAGCTCTAAGATTTTTGCAACATTGCAGATCACCATGAAATCATTCTGGGTCTGAAAAAACAGCATTTATGGTGTTTAACATTTCTGGCCATGGATATGCTAAGTACTATTAATATGCACTGGTAGTTGAAAACTCCAACTTATTTAAGATATTTAGTAAACATCTAAAAGAATATTTATATATTTTACACCTGCTATTAAATGACGTATTACTATGAAATTCAGTTCTATTTACTACAGGTATTCTGGGGAAAAAAGTCTGGATGAGCAGGATACACCTCTTATCAAGGCTGCATCAGACCTGAAAACCTTTGGGTCTGGTAACTTTCTGCAGTCCTACAAGAAATCTAGGAACTCTTCCTGAGATATGCACACTAGAAACACAACACCTGAAAACAGGTATCAGCAACAACATGAAGTTGTGCTATGACTTAATGCACCTTAAACAAAAGGTAATAATTTGCACAAGTGTAGAAATTACAATTAAAATTACTACTGGTTTGCATTATTGTGACTGTATGTATATGTTAAGTGTGGAACCTATGGAAAATATTTATCTATTAAAGAGACATCCTGCTAGAAATGGACTTCTGACAAATCCAGCTCACTAATCAGGATAAATCCCTAATGCTAGTATCAAGCCATTTGACATGTTCAAGCTGTCAGTGGTAATTCTATGATTCATCTCAACCATGTGTAAATACAAACCATACGCAACCCACTAAAGGAGCTGCAGCAAGTAAATATTTAGATAACTCTAAATACTGTTTGTTCAGAAGCAGCTCTAAGAGTCTGTTGTAAATGTGCCTAGAGAATGTGGAAAATGGCTGGAAAATGCCAGGCTGTACCTACAACCTACGTTGGTGAAAATTACCCCTTAAGCCTGCCCTGGGCAGCTTACCTATTGAAAAGGACTGCTACCACCCACCCATGCTCATCCTCCTTGAGCCATTGGTGCATGATCCTGCCCTGCTCCTTCTAACAGATCAGGGTGCCAGATCAAAATGGCAGAAACCACTGCAAGGATTCAGAGACCTGAGCTGGGGAGGTTTTCAGTGTTAGCACTCTCTACAATGTCTTACAGAGGAATACAAGAGCACTAGAGCTAGAGAAGTGAGAGATGAATTCTAGAAGAGAATGGAGTAAGACATTTTTCTTCTCATATATTTGCTATATATTAGATCACTCTATCTTATGGAACCTTACCCTTAGTCTTATGACTCATATGTTAAATATTAACTACTTTTAAGACCGTGACTGTAAACTAAATTTTAAGAAATTACTTCCTAACAGGAGAAAACCTGGGAAAGAGTTTCAGTTTCATTTGGCTGTAAAATATGGAGGTAGAAGGTGAGGAAGAACATCTTAGAAGCTACAGGGATCTTCAAAAGGATCTAGTAAGTTCCAAAGCTATGATGCCCATGAAAAAAACCCTACAATGTTAAATTTTCTTTTCCTACCTTAAACTTCATCAAGTATTCAATACCGATGTTCATTTTCATGCTCAATTATCTAGAGAAATAAAAGACTGATTTTCTCTACTTACACTACATTTAGTGGTCAGGTATGGCTGCATGGTCATGGCATGTTTGACCATTAGCTGGGGCCTTATTTTGCTGAATAAGAACAAAGTGGTTATGCAAGCAACCAAGCGACCAGAATTCACACCTTTATTGTCAGAATCTGCAAAAGATTAGAAAATATGAAAAGGATATTAAGACCAAATACTATTTAAGCAGTGAAAAACATATGACCTACTGTTTAAGTACCTCTTTCAATGCATCTCTTTCAAGATCAAAACAGAATATTCTTATTAGAAATGGGAACATAATGTGTTAACATTTTTAAGAGACCCCAAAAGACTTTCAAAAAGAAGTGAAGATGCATCAAAGACATCACTAGTTTTTAAACTCCCTACTGTAAATGTTAGACTAGCCCAGCTAATGATTCCTCTTACAATGAAGAACATACTAATGCAAACAAAATTTGCCATGCTTGTTTTGGTTTTAGTGATCTGAAATTTAGAACAAGTTATTTTAAAAGTAGTTCTCCTATTGTAGTTTGCTAGTGAAGATTAGGGAAGTTTTATTATTACACAGTGCTCAAAATTTCATAACTTAAGAGCAATGATTTATTACAATCAGCTTTATAACAGGAATTCTGGAACAGTAACTTCTTACAATGAAGTGATTTGAACAACTGTTACAGTATCATAAAAAATTCAAAGGATTTTAGCTGAGTTTTAAATAATATTACCTGATAAAGATTCTTCATATTTAAGAATGTGCTCAACCAAATTGTCAACAAGTTGAGTACAGGCTTTCTTCACAGGTTTATATGAGGCATCCTCTTCTGACTTCAACAGCTGTAGCAGATGAAACAGGAAGTGGTTTAGGGTAAAGCTGCATTCATTTGCATAGGATACATGCTGGTTTTATAACAATAACTACAGATACACAAGAATTTTAGACTACAAAAGTATTTAATTCTCCATAAAACTTACATGGTGAAAAAAAATTATGGGAAGTAAAAATACAACATAAGTAAAGAAAAAGTAACTGCAATAAAAATCTGTAGAAGTTCTCCTGATTTTTCCATTGGGATGAAAGCTGCTTTATGCTTAATGAAATAATGCAGAAACTAACAGGAGTTAGAAGATTTTTTAAATGCTTAGAGAAATAAAGAGCAAATTCAAAACAAATGTTTTTGGCCCTATGCTAAAATACCAAATGAGGATCTAACATACCTGTGTATCAACATTTTATTCAAACTTTTTACATATGACTTTGGATACTAAAATTGTGTCCATGAAGATTCTTCTAGTATCTAAGAAGGATCGAGTCTGTATTATAGCCTTTTCTTCAGTGAAGAGGCTCTTAATGAAGAGGCTCTGATTTACTCATATCAAAGGATTTTTTGCTTGAAAATTAACCAGTGCATGCAAGATGTACAGAATGACAACACAAGAGCTATAAACAAAGCAAACTTCTTAGAAATATTGGTATAAGTAGAATATAATGCGGAAGTAACTTATACTCTGAGGATTCACTGCTTCCATAAATTGTGTAGAAAAGACAATGAATGTGAAAACACACTTATCTACTGTTTAAAAAAAATCTACATTACTAGATACCTTATTTCAGAATTAAGTATCTTAGCTGTGGACTTTGTGTTATGTCAGTCATTACTGAAGAACCAATGAAATTAAAAACAAACACACGAAACTCATCCCAAAACCAAGAAGTGAAGTATTTTTAAGAGATCATTTGCAAAGACAGAAACTAACGTCAAAGAAAACTGCACCGAGAAAGATAGAAAAAAAGGTCAAATGTTTAAAGGGCAGGAATTGAATTTGTCTATTGTAGGACTGCTCTTGGAGTCCCCCCCCCCTCCATGTGTTTTAGAAGCAAAAGGAATACTAAAATTCTAACAATGATTGTACTATACATTCAAAATTTTTTACTTACATTTTGAAGAAGCTGTTCAAACCAATCATACCCTGTATCTCTACAAGCTGCAACCTATAAGTATTTTTGAGAATAAACTGGTTAATAAAAAAGGCATATGAAGAAAAATTACTTCAATACAAATGTCATCTCAAAAGAACAGTAAACGTGCATACATTTTCATATGCATTAGGAACAACGGGGACCAGAAACTGTCTTCTACATTTGAAAAATAATTCCCACCATTTAAGTGACTCTATAATTTGTATTTCATACAAATACAAATTTCAAACACAAGCCTACATGCTTTACTGGAGACTTGTCTCTAAGTGCAAGACAAACTTCTGTTTTGTAGAAAATTTTGCACGAATTTAAGTACAAATTTGACACTTTGAAAATGGACATGCATGTATATCATAGAATCAAAGGATCTCTCAAGTTGGAAGGGATCCACAAGGATCATCAAGTCCAACTCCTGGTCCTGCAGAAGACACTCCAAGAGTCACACTACGTGCCTGAGAGCATTGCCTAAACTCTTCTTAAACTCTGCCAGGCTTGATGCTGTGACCACTTCCCTGAGGAGCCTGTTCCAGTGCCCAACTACCCCCTCTGGATGAAGAACCTTTTCCTGATATCCAACGTAAACCTTCCCTGACACATCTTCAGGCCATTCCCTTGTGTCCAGACACTGGGCACCAGAGAGAAGTATACACACACACATATTTATTTATTTATGTGTATATATACACATATTTTTATATAACCAAACCAAGCCTTCACTGGTATTGTATGCCAGGAACAGCACACAGGTGCTTCAAATTAGAACTGGCAGGAGAACTGAGAATTAAACTGAAGTCAAATTGACTGACTTGTCAGACAGCAAAAATGCAAACTAGACTGTAATTTTTCAAAATACTGTATAGCAGAATGAAGTTTAAACTGTAAGCAATGAAGTGAGTTTTTTATTTGAGATTTACATCTTTGTATAATTGATATTAAACCACCTTTTCAGCACAGTGGTTTTATACAACACATTTTCACTACAAATTAAAGCATTTTTATCTGGAACAGATTTTGTTATTTTGGAGAGATGCTATTTAATTTGCTGCTCCTAAAAATGAAGATACAATTATGCAGACACCAATTTACTCTGAGCAAAAACATGATGCTATATTTATTAAAAAAGCTTATTAACCTTGCCAAATAAAGGTTATCAATTGTTTGAGGAAAATTTTCTTTTAAGAGACAAGTTCTTAGGTAGGCTTAACTATATGCTGCTACTAGCAATTCTTGCAGAATGTTACATACAATAGAAATTGGTTGTATTTTAACTGAACAAGTACTTGATAGAACCTGAATATACTGTGATCACAGTTATTCTTGCCAGCAGATTAGCGAGTGTTGAAAATTTCCTACAGCCTGCTCAATCACATGAATATTTTTGGCATACATTTCATGCCAGGAAATACAAAAGGGAAATCATCTGACAAATTATCATGTTCAAAAAAATACAGATAATACTTCAAAGATACTAAAAACAAAATTGAAGTTTGCACACAAATAAAATTTGTTTAACATACCACATCAGTGATGTTTAGTATTTTCCTTGTCATTGCTTCTTTGTCATGGTGTGGAGTTGGAGTAAACCAGAGCTTCTGGAATGTCTCATTTACTAATTTCTGAAGGAAAATAAAATATTAGCAGAAATAAATAAACTTATATTGTCACATAAGTATTATTTCTAATACATCCACATACAATAGATTTGCTGATGATCTGTGCCATTTCATAAGGAATTATGCAAATTAAGTGAGACTGTAGTAGGAAATGTTGTCTGAGACAGACCCAGATCTACTATTACAGGACTTATAATGATCTCAAGTCAAACTTCAGCAAAATGAAACAATGGGAACTGATGCTACAGGAAATAAAGTTACCACCTTCTTGCACTAATTGGTGTTCCTCAGGAAAACACAGCTGAGAACGTGACAGCTGAAAAAACAATTCCTACAGCAGAACTTCAGCAGCAGTGGTAGGTTCCTTTAGTTTACAAAACAGCTGGGACAAGGTGGGAAAGAGAGAGAAACCAAGTCTCTATACTCAAATATAGGAATTATATTCCCTTCCAATGTTTTTGAATGGAGGACAATACAGAATAGAATGCAAGTGAACAAAAATTATTCCAAATTACTTCTCATTAATGGAATTGTTAAAATCACATTGAAGTTAATGCCCCATTTTTTCTCATATTGTTAGAAAAGTAGAAGGAAGGAGGAGAGAGAACAAGGTCATCCTCCATTTCCAGCAGCACCTTGGCTTTAGCTGTTCATCTACTTGTTGATTAAGAGTCTTCTCAGAAAGCCACTTTACATTAATGTACCTCAAGAGGTAAAAATATCTGCTGCAGCTTTAAAGTTTTCAAATTTTACTGAGAGTGTGATACAAAATTATTACAGGTGTATCCCTAATGACTCAAAAATTTTAAAATTATTTTGTCAAATTAAACAAAATAATCCTCAGGTTTATGATTTAACACATTATCTTAAGTTTGTGCCCTTCTGCAAACACACACCACACAAAGCGTAGAGTATGAGCACATAAGCAACATTTTAGAGCTAATAATTGCTTCATAGAATTAATACAAAATTAGCACAGATAAATATTTTATAACTTTAATAATTATATATGGCATATATTAATATCAAGCAGTTAATTTTTACTTAAAATTTATTAATTTGCAGAAGTAAGTTTTATGCCAATTTTGCTTGTTAGAAAAGCACCAGAGAAAATATTTGCAAGAAGAAAAAAATCTCTGGAAAATATTTTAAATATTTCAATTCTCAGAAAGAAGTTACAGAAAACAGAGGATAGAAAAGAAAGAGAAATAAGTCAGAGAGCATTACAGAAAGCTAAAATATTGGCTCTTAAAAATTCATAACTCATAATTATTACAAAGGAGCAATGCAATACTTCTTTTGTTTTGTCAAAATAGGGAAACACTAAAGTAACAATAACTAAAATTCTGAGGGATATGTTTCATTCTACCTTAATGCCTTCTTCATCATTGACTCTCCGAATCATTTTCACACACATTTCTGTAATTTTGGGAAATGTTGGTTGTTCAATGCAGATATCCCTAAGTATTTTTATGACTCTTTTTCTGACACTGATACCAGTATCCTGTAAAGAGAAAGGATTACACTCTTGAAAACAATTCAGAAACATTAATTTATGTTCTATACGGATTAGTATTTGAAGATCACCCAATCTGACTTGCAAAACTTATTTAGAAAAGGCAACTAAAATCTTCTGGAATGCATTTAAAAAAAGCTCAGCATAACTTGTTCTAAAAGTTCTGGCTGAGTTCCCAGAATGCTGCAACACTTTCTCCATCTATACCCTCCTATTTAAGAGCTCATGATGTTGTAAATGTATAATCCACTTCTTAACTCAAGAGCTTACAAGCCAGATGCAGTGATGCTTTAGCTACTTTATTGGAACACATGAGATTCCCTATAGATTTGGATAGTAATACTTTAAGCCTTTGGATAAAGCTTATGGATACGATACATGCAAGCAGTCCTTTTCATTTTACTAGGCTTCATCTAAAGAGGTAGATGAGGAGCTCCACTTCGTATCACCTTATTAAAAATCTGTTGAATCTGAATGTCAGGTTTAACTGCTTTATGCAGTATTGTATGCACGTGACCTACTTACCTCCAAAAGCCTTCACAAACTTGTTTCATCCTGTAACTATAGCACATGTGTAGTACTTGACTAAAATCCTGACATGGATGCTATGAGCTAATGTTATTCTACAGTTAAATTAACATTGAACAACTAGACAAAACCTCCACTTTTTTTGTAAAAAAACTCTAATAAGCCTTTCAAAAAAGCTAGCATATAAAAATAGCATAGAAAAGCTGCCCTCAAAGATCCATATTTCAGACTTCAAATATGTAGCAAAATTCCTTATTTCATCTTGTCCAGGTTAAAGCTAGGGTAGAGTTAATTTCTTCTCAGTGGCTGTTACAGTGCTGTGTTATGGATTCAGAATGAGAACAGTGTTGATAACACACTGATGTTTTCATTTTGGCTAAGTCGTGTTTATCCTAAATCAAGGATCTTTTTTCCCCCCCTCCTGGTCTCATGCTCTGCCAATGAGGAGGTAGGCAAAAGAAACTGGGAGGGAGCATACCTCAGGACACCTTCAGGACAGGTGACCTGAACTGGCCAAAGAGATATTCCACACCACAGAATGTCATGCCTGGTATATAAACTGGCGGGAGTTACCAGGAAGCACAGTCAATCTAGGTTTGGGAACAGGGCTCTGGCATCGGTCAGCAGATGGTGAGCAATTGCTTTGTGCATCAATGGTTTGTCTCCTTTTTATTACCATTATTATTATTTATCATTATTATTGCATTTTACTTTATTTTCAATTATTAAATATTCTTATCTCAACATGTGAATTTTACTGCAATCCTCCTGCCCATTCCACCAGAGTGGGGGTAAGAGAGGTGGGGGGTTGAGTGAGCAGCTGAGTGGTGTGTGCTAAACTTTTATTTGGGCTTAAACCATGACATAGCTAATTTGAGCACTAATAATGAAATCAAAAGGAATGTAACCCTGGTCCTGATGCAGTACAATTTTCTGTAGAAGTTTACCTTTCAACATAATAAAGCCTCCCTAGAAGCAAGTGGTGCATTTTACAAGGTTGCTCTTAAAAGCATGAGGGCTCACCATTCAAACAATTCCAATTTATTAAATATGCTCAGTTAAAACCAAATTTTCCAATGCCACTTATTTTACCATAAATACCACAAGTCACCGTACCAAAATTCTTTCAATCAGCATGTCATAATACTGCTCAGCAAGCTGAGGACGACAGAGCACAAATCGTCCGAGCAGCTCCACAGCTGCTTCTCGTACACTAGTGGAGTTATCCATTAGCCGCCCATGAACTCCTCGCTGCATATCCAGCTAAAAAGAACATATGAAGCAAAGATTCAGATTAAGAAATAAAGATTTATTTTAAGGATGATATGGGCATGGTAGATATTTCTTTCTTTACCCTGGCTAGAATACTGGGGTCTACAGCAACAACCTCAGACAAACACTTCATGGCTTTTGTTCGAACAGCAATTGCATTTTCACCAAGTACACGCAGAATCTAGAACAGAACAAAAACAAAGATTCAATTGTTTTGGGAAGGTAGCAAATTATAATTGAGAGCAAAAATGCAGCAGAATAACATACAAATAATATTACTAAAATAATAATACCTAAAAGCTGAGTTTATCTTCTCAGAGGTGGATGTAAGTGATGTTTCTTCAAAAGGTGCATGTAAGTGATGTTTCATGGCACTGAAAACTGCACATGGATATTTACCATGATTTGCTAGTTCTCTAAGATGGCTTAAAAGGTTCTTAACTTCAAAGTCTGCTTCTGTCATTCAGTTGTAGCTTTCACCATGGTTCTTTTAACAGCAATGTTGGATATAGGCACTCTAAAAATGGCTTTGTATGCAGATCAATTTAAGCAGTGCAACCTAAACTAGTACTGAATTTCAAACATGTCATTCTGCCAATATGTTAGTGCCCCTTCTCCAATAAAAAGCAAGAAATTACGCTGGTCAAACAGCAGTTTCCAAAGTGACAGTAACATGGACTGCAAACAACTGGCCAGTCTACCTTTTCCTTTCAAATCAAATTATGCTCAATTTCATGAGCTAATTCTACCAAAGGAGCAAGCACCTTACAGAAGCTGTGAAAAATATTTCAACACTTTGTAACGATCCTCTGACTGTGTGCATACAGTGATTTTGCCACAGTCATACATGAATAAATAAAATAATGTGTGCACATACAAAATGCATGCAAGAAAAAGAAACCTAATCACTTATGCCATCAATACAGAATATGAAAGTACATGGTGTTATCATGGCCTGTAAATACCTCTGGTCAACAATGGACAGATATGGCACATTGCTGTGAAAGTGTTTGGAATCAGAATCCAACCATGCCTCACTATACTAAGACTTCCAGCACAGTTTACCTGTGTCAAATAAATATCGAAGCTCTGGGCAAACGGCCTCATAGAGGCCAAGTAGCGAACAATCAAACATGCATCTTCGTAGTCCACAGTATCAGAATTCATCCTGAAATAAATTCCACGTGTTAATCAGAATGTGTTCACAAAAAAATTACTTAAAACATCAAATGCATGGCTAATAAAGAAGTAACTGGTACTGAAACATACTTTAATGTACTGAACTGAGATGGAGCAGTTTTAATGATGTTGCGAAGAAACTTTTTGCGGCTTTCTGCTCTATGCATGATTTGTCCTGTGGTCTCAACATCTTTTGCATGATGAGTTCCTTCAGAAGAATCCTCATCCTTCTGAGATTTAATTGCTTTTTCTGTCTCCATAGTTGTATCACGGAACCACTGAGCTACATAAAACTTCCGAGAAAACTGGAGAAATAGAGCAGGATGCACAGAAAACAAAACCAACAGATACAGAAAAAGAAAATTAACAGATTTATAATGAGATTTAGGGAATGCATCTAATGCATCAACATTATTTTAAAAAATACAATCAACAGTATATGTTAGGGTGACAATTTAATTGAAGCATTAATATGCATAATCAAAAATCATTTTATTCAGTATGTTACTGAAATTATTTATATACATTCCTAATGAAAGAAAGCTGAAAATTACCACTAATGATGCATCAATTTCTGTGTTCTCATCCAGATAATCTAGTAAAGCCTTTTGCAGCTGTTGAATTTCATCATCTCCTCCTGAAACCTGTCAGAAGTAGAAAGATAGCTATAAACAAGAATATTGCACAGTCATAATTACCATCTTAAAATCTGCATGTCCACATATAAAATACACTCAAATCAGTTGTTTCCATAATTGTAGAGCATTAATAATTTTTCTAACCAATTAGTTAAAAAGTCAAAAAAATATTAAGACAAGAATAGACTGGTTTTAAGACAGACTGATTGATTTGGTTTGTTTTCCTTCTATGATCTTGCATGAGGACCCTCTGTCACAGAGGAAGAAAAAAGGGCAAAACCCATAAACCCCTTTTATTTGCTCAATATTATACTTAAACATGCAGATCCTTGCAGTTGCTGATATTACAGCAGAAAAAGGTATTTTTTTTTTACTCCAAAATGAATGAGTTCAAGACTTCAAAGCATGCCTACAAGACATAGTGATTAGGTTTATATATATATATATATATATGCATATATATATATATATATTTAACACTCTGACATATGTGCGAATTGTGAGTAGAAATTCCAGCCTTTGATAAATTTGGAATTCTGTGAATAACTGTATTAATATAAGGGTGCTTGATGCTTAACTGCCTAGCTACTTTCAAACAAATAAAAAAACCAGAACAATCAAAGACAAACTGTGAAGCCTGTAACAAATCATATTCAGTAATCAAAATGAAAGCAGAAGAATAATTTTTGGCTTAAAATTCTTCAGCCAGAAAACTTTCTTCTTCAGCAATGAATTTTCTAACTTATAACCATCTTAAGTTCAGTATTAACAGCACTGACCGAGAATCTTGACACAAATGCAGCTATAACATAGCTTGCAAGCATCAGCAAGAGGAGAAAGGTACAATTAACAAGCCCAGACATCAACGTATCAAGAGATAAACATGAAAAGCATGCACAAGTGTTCAAACAAACTAGACAATCTATTTCTAAAAAAAAATATATGTTTGAAAATGTCAAAACAGAATAGATTTTCCCCTAAAACCTATTCTATGAAACATGGGTCCAAACCATAGTAGAGAGCACTTATATGCATTTATCAATCCTTGACAAATATCGTGGCAATAGTATCACCGTTTAGAAGAAAATATCCAACAGCAGTATTCAATTTAGCAGGAAAGAAAAATCTGTAGAGGTGTGAGTTAATTTCTGAATGGAAATACTAGTTTAAGTTTCTGATGACAACAGCTACCAATGGATCTTCTTATTTTCTTGCCATCTGAACAGGAAAGGGAAGTTCAGCTGTCCTGTACTCATTGTTCTTCTCTTACAAATTTATAAATAACACAACAGTCTACCCTGATTGATGGTACTGCATAGTACACACCTTCCAACAATGCATGGATGGTACTGTCTACCATTACTGATGTTAGGTCTCCTGAGAAACTGAAAGAAATATTTTTATCACCCTACTGCCCACAGCAATTTTATTTTCTGCAGACGCCAATGCCTAGCAACTACCTGATCCCGCAAAAACTCAAAACCAAACAGAAAAATTCAGGTCACTGCTCAGGTATAAATCTTTCTAGGATATTTTTCAATACTATTACAACTTCTGAGGATAACAAAAGAGAAAAGGATTCTTCTAAAATACTTCCTCACTAAGTATAATGTAAAATTGTCAGAATCACTGTCAACAGTGGAGAATTATAATCCCTTAGTATATAGAAGTATAAATTATATTATGCCATGGACATAAAGATTTGACAATGTATGTTGTAGAATTTTCTAATTGAAAAAAATTATGGGAAGAATCAGCCTCATAAAGGAGTAGATGACTTCAATTCTTTAATTGAATGCCTGTGAAGTTTTTCCTTCAATATAAATCTAATGGTCATTATAAAGTAAATGTAATAGATCTGTAGTCTTTTCAGGGAAGTGAAAGGGAAATCCTGAGAACAGTTAGTTCAGAGAGAAATGTATAGCGTCCATAAGAAATACGGAAGTCCCCATTTTTAAAAGGACACATGGGACACGAGATTTTCTTATATTATGTACTGTATAGAGCCCAAAGGCATACATTGCTTTAGCATATGTGGCCACCCCTGCAGATTTTGAGCAGCATTAGCAGAAATCCAAATATGCACTCTCTAATGAAAGACTTTGCATGGCCTGGTTTTGGTATTGGGGGGGCTACAAGGGTGGCTTCTGTGAGAAGCTGCTTCCATGTCCAGCAGAGCCAGTCCCTGGTGGCTCCAAAGATGGAGGTGCTGCTGGCCAAGGCTGGGCCAATTAGAAATGGTGGTAATGTCTCTGTGGTAATGTACTCAAGAAGAAAGAAAAAAAGTTATTGTGCAGATGTAATGGTGGCCAGAGAAAAGTGGGGTGAGAACACGTGAGAGAAACAGCCCTGCAGACACCAAGGTCAGTGGAGAAGGAATGGGAGGAGATGCTCCAGGCACTGGAACTGGGATTCCTCTGCAGTCCCTGGTGCAGCCCATGGTGAGGCAGCTGTGCCCCTGCAGCCCGGGGATGAGCCCCACCCCAGAGCAGGTGGGTGCCTGAGAGCCCACAGGAGACCCAGGGAGAGGGGCCCAGCTCCCAGGCTGGAGCAGCCTGTCCTTGAAGGACTGCACCGCAGGGAACAGTGACCCACTGCTGCAGCAGTGTGAGGGGGACTGGTGCCCATGGGATGGACTCACATTGCAGCAGTTTGCAGGGAGCTGTTGCTCGTGGGATGGAGCCATGCTGGAGAAATTCATGGAGAACTGTCTCCAGTGGGAGGGACCCCACAGTGCAGCAGGGGAATGACTCCTCTCCCTCACTGGTGAGAGAAGCCCTGGGTGATGAACTGACCGCAACCCTCATTCCCTGTCTCATTGCACTGCTGGAGTAGGAGGTAGAGCTGGGAAGGAGGGAACAGGGTGGGGAAGGTGTTTTTAAGGGCTTATGCTACTTCTCATTATCATGCTCTGATTTGGTTAGTAGAAAATTCCCTTCATATCTCTAAGTTGATCCCGTTTTGCCCATGACGATATTTGGTGAGTGATCTCTCCTGGTCCTTATCTCAAACCATGAACCATTCGTTAAATTTTCTCCCCTTTGTCCAGCTGCAGAGAGGAGTGAGAGCAGCTTGGGTGGGGGCCTGGCATCTGGCCAGCATCAACCCACTCAAACACATATGCAAGTTCAGTAAAAATCACCAAAACCCCCCCAAACCCTCAAATTACACCACATAAAAACTAACCGTACAAGACTAATAGATTAACTCTCTAAAGCATGTATTTGAGCATCAGAAGCTCAGGTTCCACTTTGCAATAGCAAATGCAGGTTCATATGTATCTTTAAGGCCTCTTAAGATAGAAGCCAACTGTTGCTCCATGATTTCCTCAGTATTGTCACAAGAAAACTGGCTAACCACTGTAATTAATTGATTTATACGATCACTACAGAAATGGTGCAAGGAAGACATGAGCTAACAAATGTGATACTTATAAATTGTGTATATTTGATTCAGAAACCTAAACAGTGAATGAAGACTGATTCTCCATCATGTCAATTCTTCAAGTATATTTAAAAATTTCAAATATTTGAATGGATAGATTTCCATCCCGCTGCCATGGATGTCTCTCGCACCTGTTTGAGGATTCTGGCTATAGATCCTTGATCCATTTTGCTAGTGACTGCATCTTTCCTCAGTCTTGCTGCTACAGTTCCAAGATAGTCAAGTGATGCAACTCTTAATGCCATTTCTGTAGATTTATTACTGAACTGGTGAACCTAAGAAAAGCAGAATAGACATTTAAAAATAAATATTTATGCCACTGATATTCTTCTCACAAAAGATTGCTTTACCTTGTTAAAACTTCCACCCAACTTCCATATTGCATAAAAATATGTAATTTACTATTATATCACACACACATTACTTACTTTATATTAATGCTTCTTTCTTTATTGGGTCTCTCTCTCTCTCTCTCTAAATATGTCTGTTAGAGTTTTTTAAAATATGTATTTTCATTAAACAAACTGGACAACTAGCACAGCAGATCTTCAACAGCAGCCATAAGTGCACCTTATGTAGCACCATACTGCTACCTCCTCATTATTCACATAAACATAAAGCTACATTATACCAAGAACAGGACCATACAATATTTTTTCAAGAAGCAGCTCAAATTACATTATTTTGTGTTAATTACATTATAATACTTAAGAGCAACACTCAAAAAACACACAAACAAAAACATTCCCATTCTCTAGAATGTCATAAGCACTTGTTGTAGTTGTAAAAAACCAAACCACTCAGTTATTTTCTTAGTTGGTTCTGTGCTAAGGGAATAGTCCAGAGAAGATATTTAATATGTATAATTACAGCTATTAGGCTGACTTTACTCCAAATAAATATATGCACTTCTTAGATGCTATGCAATGACACTTTTTTATGTTGAAAATGTAATCAACTAATGGAACTGGACTTCCATGAGAAACTATACATACAATTTTTAACAAGCTCTTTATGAGTGATCCTCTAACCAAAATTTTATTAAAGTATTACATAGTAGTGATATATGCTGAAATAAACAAGTCTTCATTGTAATAAGAAATGAATTCATATAGTTAAAACCAAGAATCCCTTACCAATAGCCTTCCTAATAAGCTAAGTAGCAACTCTGCAGCTGGCCATTCTGGTTTATTGACTGTTGAAAGAAGATCTTGAATAAAGTTCTCAAACAGTGGCCTGTAATCTTCTTCCCCTTGTTTACTGCCACACCTGTTGAAAAGAAAATGCTTTTTGTAAGTGAATTTAACAGCCACATATGGTTTTCTTCTAATGTAAACAGAAGTAATCCTATGTTTAATCAGAAAAAACAGTTTTATGCAATTCCAAGAAAACAAATCTGAAATACTAGCAGAAAATTTGTTTTATTCATTTGCAGAAAAATAGCTTAAAAATACCTTTAAAAAGTGCAACTTTTCCAGTTGCACTGGAAATAAAGCAGCTAATACATGATAGCAGAATTTTGTTCCTAAGATTTTTTTATTTTTTGCTCTGCATTGAAGTCTGCATTAACTTGTACAGAAAAAGTAGGTAGAATTACAAAAATGAAGCTAGAGTAGGATATTTAAGAGTTGGAATGTTTATATTCTTTAAGTTTGATTTCATTTATCTGATAGTGATAAGACATCTTAGTATTATGCTTCCAGTCAATGCAAAAAAAAAAAAAAAAAAAAAAAACCAAAAAAAAACCAACAACAAACCAAAACCCCAAAAGTTAACATACCTGATACTTTTGAACTTTTCATCCCTAAGTTTAACATCAGAAGCATGCAATTGCTAGATGGCTTATTAAATAGCTTTTCAGCATTAAGTGTAGAAATTAATACAATAAAAAACCTAAAGACTTACTCTTTGCAATCCTATGGTTAATTCAGGTACATTTTTTATTCCTTTTTGAGCAACTGACATTCCTAACTTTAGCTAAATGAAAGTAATTTTTAGGTTTTTTTATATCTGATGACTGAATCAATATGGTTTCACCACTTAAATATTTGCTCAGCCTTCTCTTTCAGGCTTCAGATAAGTAACAGACATGTAATAAAGGAATCCTACATGAACTGTGAGACAGATTCTTAAATGTATGAAGAACACTCTGCAGAATTTCTCTTCTATAAACTTTTTGTCTAGGCAAGAAGCTCTCTTAGGCATCTATAAAATATATTATTAAAAGCAACTTTATGAATAGGTATTTATCACTGTTCAGTGGTCAGGTTTGTCCTGAAGTATTCATTTGGAGTTGGTTTCATCAATACACTAAAGAATGCAACAGTACTTACTTCTTAAGGAAAATAGAAAGGAAGTTTTGTGCTGTTCTCATGGCTGTTTCATATGAGTTAGTAATAAGCACATCTTGATCCACCTAAAAATAACAAGATACATTTGTCTATTATTTTAGCATAGATCTATAATTTCCAGATCAGCATTTTTCATGCATCAAAAAATTACAGCAGACATAAAATTATAATATTTGATTACTAGAGCAGTGTAATAACGTATTATACCTACGAACGCACATAAGTAATTTCTGCACACACATAAAAATGGCTTTTTAAAATATCTTACTTTCTTGTTTGATTCCTCCTCTGAATTAGAATCCTTTTCTGCTGATGGTAAGTGCACCACACACTGAATAAGTTGCAGAACTAGTGCTGTTACCATCTGAATGTACATAGGCTCTCCATCAGTGTCACTGCTATTTAACCTGTTAATAAGAAAAGACAGTATTAACACTAAAATTAAACAAAAAGGACAAAACACAAGAAAATTTTTTGTTCCTAAGCAGTACCTTTCAAAAATTATTACCACAGCAAGAAATCTACATTATAGACATTTATCTAGTAATTTGCTTATTTTTATGCAGTGTAACATTTGATCTAACAAAACCAGGAAGTATTGCTCTTGCACAGAAGAGGTGAAATGAAACAGCACACAGTTCATTAGCTGAAAAAGCCACAGGAATATTTACTAAATCAAACACCTAATACACCACTAAAATACGTAATAATAAGCTTATTATGTATAATACCATGTCCTCTCCAACACAACAAAACATACTGAACTGTTGCCATAATAATTTTTCTGTAGTATTTAACATCTGTGAAATGTGTAGGACATTTAAACAACAGAAAATAAATGACCATGACCTGGACTGATTTGTACAACAGCTACACCTACAATAATCTGCAGCAGCATAGCCGAGTACAAACTTCAGCAGGCAACTGTCTTAAGTTGGTAAGAAGTCTGTTTTTCCCTAACATAAGCTCAGAAAAAGTATGAGTTTACTGCCCATACATATACCAGTACCACCTATTGCTAAGCTTAACAGCATGAAAAGGTGGTAAACCCTGACATATGAGATGATATGAATATGAAACCGATTCTCTTCCTGAAAAGGGTGCTCTGAGTGTACCCTCAAAGAAATTCAGACAGAATTTTCCTATAAAGATTTAACAATGAAGAAATTATGTAACTCCATACAAACAGAATTAAAGAATTGACCAACAAAAAATAATTCTCAACGCATGCTAACATTACACCCATTCACATTCTTAGTGAGAAAAATAAAAAGATATTTCAATTATTTTTGTAAATAGCGACTAAAGTGATAGCATAAAGCCCAGCAATTATTACAAGACATTTGTCAAACAATTTGTTTTGAAATCTCAACCTGTAAAAAGTGCAGCTACATTCACATTTTCAGTGTAGTTATCAATGAAGCCTAAAATCCTACATCTACAAAACTGTACATGCTACAGCCTACCAGTTATTAATTTATGTCAGAAGTTACCTGAAGTTTCTCAAACTCCTCTTGCTAGTTGGTAGTCTCGCAAGGGAAGTGAAAATTTCTTCTAGAATTAGCTGTCTGTGTTTTTCATACCGGGAAAACACCTATTTAATAGTTACAGGATTATTAGACAATGATTTATTGTTACATAAAATATTGCTTTTAAAATACATTGTAAATAATTATACATGACAGCATACACTTCACATGACACTTTAATAAATTATAATTCACCTTATTTTTAATGGATTTTTAATTGAATGCTTTCTCAATTCAAGCATTTCTTTATAAAATACATAAAAACTTTTCCAAATATAGATTTAAAAAAAATCCTTATGTAACATAAATGTGTAACAGGTCTTGAAAATACCTCCTATTTAAAAAATTTTTGCCGATGATATAACACACTGTAAAGTCAAACAGTATAATACTGAGTTTTTGGACTTTGTATTTCTTTCTCTCAGTACAAAGAAAAACTGGGGTAACACAATTAACATGAACACAGGTAGGTTGCAGGGTACATTTGAGAAAACAGTTTTACTTTATATGCCAGGCTTAAATGCTTGCCTGACATGACATATTCTTTCAATTTACAGGGTCAGGACTGCTGATTTTGCCTCCCCTTTTGTTCGGGCAGAATATTGAAGTATATAATCCTTACAAAGATGGAAAGCTCCCACTTGAACAAGGACATTTGTATTCCACTACATTTTTCCTGAAATAATACTTTACCTGTCCTGTGACTTTTTCATATAGTCACCTGTTCTGAGGAAAAGAATTTATTCTATTATACAGAAATACCATACTAGTTCTATGCCTTATTGAATAATTTCAAATCTTAACACAGGAAACAAGGAAAGCCACACAGTTAAGATTTAAGATTACAAAAAAAAAGATTTCTTACGATAAAAAAAGGGACAGGCAAGAGGAAGGAGTTTGTGTTTAAATGACAACCAAAACTGAGAAGCTTTTTTCTTTAAGTAGGCAATTTCTTTCTATAAGTTCTCTACAAATAGGAGCAGCTCAGGTAGATATAATACTGTTTCTATATTATGATATCAAGCTGTAAAAATGTGCAAGAATAACATTAATTCTACACTCCAATTCTCTACCAGAGAAAAAATACAGCCTATGTAAATGTCCTAAGAATTCTCAGAAGTACAGGCACATGAACACATAAATTAAAAAGTACTTACTGCAGTCACTAATTTGATGGCACATAACTGTAGCTCACTGACATTTTCTACAAAGAAAGGTGTTATTCCCATCGATGACACCTATTAATGGAAAGAAGTTTTTTTAAGTATATCTGACTAACAAACTGGTATTCATGCAGTTTCACAAGCAGGTTATTAATTCGGCAGGTAAGGCATTCAACCATTACTTCATATTATTTTAAAATAGTTATTGAATTAGGGCACAGGTCTTATGAGGAGTGGCTGAGGGGGTATTATCAGGCCGCTTATCATGGAGAAAAGGAGGGTCGGGGAAGCCTTATAATCCTCTACAACTCCCTGAAAGGAGGGTGCAGCCAGGTGAGGTTGGTCTCATCTTCCAGCTAACAAGTGATAAAGGAAATAGGCCATGAATTGTGGCAGGCATGGTTTAGATTGGATTTTAAGAAAAAATTATTCATGGAAAGGGTTGTCAAGGATGGGAACAGGCTGCCCATGGAAGTAGTTCAGCCAATATCCCCGTAGGTATTTGAAAGACATGTAGATATGATGTTTATAAGGATGTGGTTTAGTGGTGCACTAGGCAGTTTAGACTTGATGTTCTTAAGGATCTTTTCCAGTGTAAATGATTCTGCTACTCTATACTTGAATACAATCAAGTTAAACTTTTCTTAAGTGTACAAGAGAAGATGCAGACGACATACTACACAACAAACTAGTCACTCTGATGTTAAGAATTCAAAAGCTTGTACTGATTACAAACTTCATGTCACTGAGACAATCATACTTTACATTCACTCTAGGAAAAGCAAAGCTAACATTTTTGGACAGGAATTCTGAAAAAACCTACCTGAAGAATAGTTGTATCAGTGAGAAGCTGTATCTCTAGCAACTCTGACAAGCTGCTGACAATGTCACAAACTTTGTTATACAACATCACTATAACTCTTTGCTTGTGGGTGGAACACTTGGCACGTTTTGCTTTTGAACTTAGAACACCACCTATAAAATAAAATATATATATTCATTAATGTTTTCAGTGTTTCAAATACTAGAAAGATGATCTTCCTCAAAGAGTGCCCCCAAAACAACTACAGCTTTGCAAAAGCAATTTAGAAAAACTACTTAGTAGCATCAGTGGGAAAACAAGAATTTCACATGATAATTATTTTTCATAATTACTCTAAATTCTGGACCTGAGGTTTTTAGAAAGGTTCTTGAAATTGGAGTCATGCATCTGTAGGTGTGTACATGAAAACAAGAGGCTAGAAGCTAAATAGTTTTCCCTGAAACAAATCATTATATACATGGAGATTATGACTGTGAAATTACTTATTCCTACCTATAATAACTATACACAAAAGTTGAACTTCAAACTTCTAAATACTTATCCTAGATACTTTGGTTACATTGACATTGTTGCAGTAAACCAAGGTGCTATACGACTAAGTTCTTCAGATGACAAATTTAATTGTTCTTTTATTCTATGTTACATCATCCTCAGACTAACACAGTGCATTAATTCAGGATGTTGAATGTGATAAGAAAGAACTATCGGTATAAAAATTGCATATAAAAATCTTATTCCAGAAACTCATATCATTTACATCATCATACAGTAGATGGAATTTTTATAGCTTTTAATATGGAAAGATTTCTTAGCATACTAACCACCATGAGGATCCACTCTATACACAGGATCATACTGAGGATAGAGAGTGTTTTGCAAATGAAATTTTGTGTACTGAATAACTCTTTCTATGACGTCCTCAATATATACAGCTTTAGGCATATTTGGTGATGTCATAATATTGATAGCAGTAAGACACGCATCAGCAGATTTTGTCACTCTTTCCATAATAAGATCTCGCCATAATCTCTCCTCATCTTCAGTGTCATTATTCTGCAAGGCAAGAAACACAGGAGAGCATGAATAAGAAGTAAAATTTTTATTCTCACCAAGTAAAAAAAAGAAACAATTACCTTAATATGCTTACAAACGCGCCTATATAAAATATTGTATTTTCTTTTTCATACCCAAATAATTTGTCTTAAAAATCAAGTAATATTTGTTTTACTAGTAACATGTTTGTAATGCCTCCCTAAGCTACACGTCTTCAAAGTCCTGTATTCTGTATTCGTCTGCTAGAATACAAAGAACTTTCTGTGTCTCATTGGGAAGCACTATGAGGGAAGACTGCTACATGCTCTATTTAAGACCACTGTACATTAAGCAAAATCTAATTCCTTCATTTGGTGTTTTCTTCACTGGCACCACTTGCTGCTTTGATCCATCTGATTTCTGCCACTAGAGGGAATTCTTACACAAAAAGACTGTTGCAAGTCACATAAAATCTGTAAGTACACAACTTTCTTGCTTCATAGATCAACCCATCTATTATCAACAGGTTTAAAATATGTCTTATCAAATATGTCCATTCAGATACCATAGGCTATTGAGTCTCTATATTACTGTGCTTGTATAAGCTACTAAACCAAACATACATGAGGTTAATTACGACCATCCAGCACTACTTAAATATTGTAGCAACATTACTACAGCAAAGCTAGGTAGAATTTCTCATAGCTTCTCTGGCACACACAGAGCCTCCAGAGAAAAGGGGTCTAATTTACTACCTGTATGAAACCACCATAGTTCAACACGGTTGACTTTCCTTGTAAAAATTACACATCAGTGAAACTGTAACAGCTTTCTGCCTTTGGGGTAAGAGAATTTGAACCAATAGAACAGTGCATTATATAGATGATATACATAATTATAGAATCAACAAAAATCTGCAGATCAGGAGTTCTCTGCATATTTCTGAGATATTATGGCTTTAAGGAATTTACTACTTACACAAGTGAAACCTTGAGAAAAGAAAAAAATTTCCCCAAATCAATCTTGGAAATGAAAAGGATATTAAAGCATCCTCTGCCTTTGAAAAATACACTGACATGGAGGTAAGATACCTTCATTGCACTGTAAAAGTAGCGAGCTTACTCCATAGCAAAGGCTTTCTTTGCCACAATGATTTTAATAATTTTTAATAGTTTTAAGAAAAATCTAAAATTTGTTTGGTTTTTTTTAATCGAAGTTTGTCTCTGAATTGCAATCACTGGACAATTTCATTAACTGAAAACTTAATAATTTTGAGTTTTACTTCAAAAAGCTAGAAGAAAATTATCACTTTAAAATCATTACCATAAAAATTTCATCACAGTGAAGTAGACCAGGTAAACCAGCACTTCCTTTTTACGCATTTTTTGTACTGCCGAAGACACAGAACCGTTTACTGAAACTTTGAAACCCCTACAAACTGTCTAGATGAAAGTATTTAGGTATAAATAATGTGTCTCTGGTTTTCATTTGCTAGTTGAAATCCTTCCTTTCTGATATAAACAATTACTCTCTTATTTCTACACATAAGGAGTTTTTTTCTATAAAACTCAATTCTAATCTTGCTAGAGTATTGTTTTGAATAGAAAGTATACAAATAAATATATCAAATGTGAAATACAGGACATCAACCTCATAAAACCTCAAAATATTTGAGTAGTTTTAGGTATACCAGGAAAAAACCCCACGTCCTATAGTATTAAACTTCATGTTAATTTTATTTACATAGACAACTGTCACTTTGCAGTGTAAGAACACTTAAACCTTAAACTTCCCCCTTAATGCTCAGGAGAAAGAAACACTCCATGTGAAAACTGCAGTATTTCTTTCATTTTTTAAGGGATGTTTTAAGGACACATAGCAAAGAAATGTCCAACAATGCAAATTACACCTGAATTACCACGAATATTTCAGGATGAAACTATAATATCTAAAATTAAACAAAAGAAAATACAATTGTTCTTAATACATCACTACTATAGTAAAACATGATTAGTACTGAAAAAATATAAGTAATTAAATTTTGCTTCAAGTATTAAAATTTGGCAATGTCAATCACACATGTTATATCAGAAATCCCTTTCACACACATATACAGTATTGAACCTATTGCTAAATAGGACTCAAGTGAAGAAAACTATTCGGCACAATGGTGTGGAATTATTAAATTTCAAACTCACATGATTAAGTAAAGTAGAAAGCTTTGATCCATCTTGAATATTCTTCTCCAAAATATTCAGGACTTTTACTGTTTTATCTGTTGAGAGCTAAAACAAGTAAAGAAACATATCAAACAACTGCAGGAAGAATAGTGATTCCAAATTGCTGAAAAGAACATTGAGGAATGAAGGACACAGCTTGTACAATCTGAATCACTTAAATTGTAAGCAATCTGGCATAAGGAGAATGCAGATAACGAAAACAGGTAAAATATATTCTAGGATTACAACTAAACTGCTTTTTCAAGCAGCAAAATCCATAGAAACAGATTTTTCAACTGTCATTAATGTTGTGTAGTTACACATTTTTGCTTCTAGAAATAGAAACCTGCCAAATCCAAGTATGATCTACAAATTCTAACTGACCATAGAGAGCTTAATTAGGAGAAAATCCAAACTGCATGAACAAGGAGAAATAAATTCCCGTGAAAGATAGTAAAAGGGAAATGTATTCTTAATATCAGTGTTAACTTCAAAGAAGTAGCATGTTGAAAAAGGTAAATATAACTCACTTTATAACTTTATATATAAAAGTTACATAAATATATATGTATATATATTTATATATATATATAAAAAAATACATATCAATATAACTTTATGATCTTCTGTAGCATTCTGATCAAATAATTTGTGGACTATATTAAACTCGAGGAGAGCCAGTTTCTCTCATCTAGATACTATTCACCTTTGAAAGCAACAAAACTGATTTTATGTAGATGTGTGTGTATGTATATATGTACGTGTGAAAAATATGAAACAGAGGTTAAGGGTGAGAACGATAAGGAAAGAAACAATCATGCCACCCACAAACTACAAAGGAATGCAGGGAGATTGAAGTAAAATCCAGGAAGAATATCTTAAGTTTGGATTAAAGAAGTTTGGAATAGTCCAGAGTCACTATTTTAGTAAGTGGTTTCACAGACACTCCATAAACAGAAGTGCAGGCAGAGAGTTTAACATAAGACTGCCCAAAGCCAATAGTTCCAGGAAGATAAAAGGAAATCACGAACACTGTTTCTAGAAGTGTGACATCAACAAGTCTGCACCAACAAAAGGTCCTCTAACTGACTGGGGAAGAACATGGCAAAGAAACCATAGCATGCAGTCTACAGAAAATTAATCTTATTATCACCTGGCATGGTAAATTTTCTAAGGATTTTTGTTTTGCGTTTCTGGCTGGACATCATACATCTACATTGCACTGATGGCATACATGAGGAAAGGTGGAACTTTTTACTTTGCCAGCAGGTTCTGATTTACTGTGGCTGTTCCAATACAGCTGAAAGGAGCAAAACCTATAGGTTGATGTGCTTTTGTGAAAACAGGTTAATTATTTTAGATTTTACTGTTGGCACAGGTGTTACATATTGGCATATAGTCAACACTGACACAGAGGAGGACCTTTCAACAAAAATGTCTCAACTTCTGAAACAGTAAGTTAGGATGTTGTAACTTCCTAAGCACTTCAGCTAAGCGAGCAGAAGCTCAACTGTTACTCCGTTCTGTGCATCCTTGAAGAGGGTGCAATGTTATTACAGAGGAAACTTGTTTTTGTATGTTAATCAATATTTTATGTTCCAAAAAACGTTGAATTATGAAGAGGTACCTTGTCCATAATGCCCATTGCCTTGATTTTTGCAGATTCACTACCCAACTCACTAAGCTGATGTTTTCCCAGCAGCAATTCCTGTGGAATCTCATCATCATCACCTTTAAGAAGAAAAAAAAATGTAAAAAATTAACAATTATATTTCTAGTAAGACTTCTAGGAAATCAGTATTTTTGATTCCAATATGAAAAAACTCAAAAAGAGTTGATTGTTCAAATAGCCAGCATCTAATGGTTCCAAATAATTAGCATCTAATAAAGACTGATAATGACACCTTTTGGTTGTGTTGAAACCACGACTACTTGTTAAGCCTGACTGGTTCTGAAATACCATTTGAGAGCCCAATATGAGGCATGCATTTCTGAAAGTCACAAACTAAAAGTTTTTAAAATAGCAAATCCCATTTATTGCAGCATTTGTGCCATCATTTTCAATTCAGTAAAACAAATCTTAAACTATTGTAGCCCTAAAGTTCAAATCTGGGCAAGAGCAATAGATGAAAAGCACATATGAAATTAAGCACCCTGAAATAATCTGAGTCTTAATTGTATTTAACCTTAGAATAAAATCATGTTACCAGACACAGAAAGATCCAATGCAATGACTTCACTTCTAAGTTCAAGGTTGCATACACTACAGCTTTAAAAACTATAGAGATTTGTTTACTATGCCTCTCCCCTGTTTTAATCCTGTGACAAAGATGGTAGAAAAAAAATTAATGAATATTCCATTAGCCATTTCAAAAGAAAGTGACCTTTGGCAACATGCACTATTTCCTCAAACACTTAGCTAAGGAGGCTGTTTTTCCACTGAAATAGGTAAGTGATTCAGTGTCTCAGCCATAAATTCACAAGGACTGTGCTGTCTGAATTGAATAATCAGGATCTGCTGGGGCAAAGGCCACAACCGATGTAAAATTATGTGCCTCAGACATTACTAGCAAGACAACCATCTTGCTAACATGTTTGACAGAAGGCAACACCCTAATGACATCCCAGAGAAGTCTCCTTTCCACTCCAAGGGGACTACTCATTATGACTTATGCCCTGTTTGGATTCTGCAGAGAGAAGATCTTCTTCAGGCAGTGGCAAGTGAAATTGGAAAGGTAAAGGCCACCACTCACAGTGGAAGCCATATAAATCCAGTATGCCCTAGCAAGTATCATGTGTAATTAAATCCCCATGAAGTAAGTTCAAAAATATCAATACAATTTTTTTAATGCTTCTTGGATTTCTAATTGGGGCAAGCATTTTGAAAATTTATGTATTACCAAAAGCTGTAAAATCCATGTCTTCCAGATTTTCCAAAATATTCTCTATTGAAGCAGTAAACCTTTTGAAGGTTGAAGAATCCATCATTTCTGGTGAAAAAAAAGGGAAATTCATAAACAATTATCTTAAATATAAAGCAGAAAATACAAACAGTCAAAAATAAATCTTCTTAAATTACCTTCAGGTGTTAGTTTAGGTTCATAAGCTTTCCTCTTCTTTTGTTTTTCTTTTTTCTTCATTTTTCTAGCCACTAATTGAGAGAATAAGGAGTCAAACAAATACTTTCTCGAAACTTAAAGACAGGATTACTTACATTTCTTATACTTGTGCTCAATATTGTATGTAATTATGTCCATTTAAAAATGTTTAACATATTCATCAAAAAAGCACTAGTAGTATGGAATAAAATTAAATCTTTATAATGATCAGTTACCCTCACTGAGGCTAGGAGGAGAAGAATAATCATCCATATCAGAGTCATCGGGACTGCGATTACGGTAACGGCCACTACCAGAAATCCTCCTTCCTTCATGATAATGACCACTTCTCCTGTGGTCACCAGAACTTCTTCTGTCATGTTCTTCATACTCCCAAGCTTCATCTCTATCCTTTTTGTGTCTCTTACGAGAAGCTAGAAATGAATGCATTTTCATTTTAAATACAAAACTTACACTTTTAATAGTTCAAAATGGAACACTTTTAAGCATTTAAAAGATGTGCAGATGTAGTGCTGAGTGACACGGTCTAATGGTGGACTTTGCAGCATTAGTTTTATGATTGGACTTGATGGTCATAAAGGTCCTAAATGATTCTATGATTCTCAAGTCAAACACTCTTACATAGCTGTTCTGTAAATCAAACGGACACTAAAGTTATCAGATTCTTTCTGATATTATTCAATTCTGATATGGATTATTTATTCTAATGTTTTCTTTTGAATTACACAAAAACTGTGCCTGAAACTGGAAAAGATACCAGAAAGCATTTAAAATTATGAATTTACAGGGCATTTGTCCTTTAAAAAGCGAAGTAAGGAAAGTGGAACAAATCAAAATAAGTTTCATCCTTTTATAAGAGAACATTGAGATAATTTCCTCAGTTATGTAAATTGCGACTATTACTGGGTGTCCATGTTCCAGTTCAGTGATTGCCTTGCCCATCTAACACACCAAGTTCCAATGAGACTTAGTAATCTATTTTCTAAAAGATATTCTGTTTTGCCAAGACAACTAAAATTTTGCCTTGGTATATATGGCAGGAAATTTGTGTAAAGGAGAAAGCTGGAGTCACAATTCTGGGCCAAGCAGCAAGCCTCTACCACAGATGATTATTACAATTAATTTTCACAGAGGCCCAGCAAAAGTGAATGTTGAGAAGCTGGAGTAAATAATTGCATACAGTGATTTGGTGGAAATAAAATAGGGGAATAGAATGACAGTTCTCTGTTACTTTGAAAGAAAGTCTTGTATGTTTTGAAGATGACAGAGTTCTCAGTTGTAACAGAAAAGGAAATGGATGAGGAGGTAGCTTCCTCCAAGAAATCAGCCAACTTTCCATTTTTTTAACACAATCAGCTAACTGAGTTACCAAAGAGATGTCTAACACAGACTGTACTGAGAAGATCAAAACACTTCCAAAACATCACATTCTAGACTGGCAGTGTTTATTGCCAGTCTACTGCTTGTGAACCTGCATATAACAGTCCTGATATTGTGTGCCTCTACCAAAGCCTCCTTGGCATGACTGTATATAAGGGTGTTTCTGAGCAGAATGGCTCAAAGCACTTATACAGAACTGGAACTGAACTGAGACGTTCTTACCACAACTCATTTATTAAGAAACATACCAGGTTATAGTCAATAGTCAGCCCAGGATCAGAATTAATAAAAAAAAAACCCCTGAGGGAGTACTTCTATTTTGCAATGAACCCTAGAGGTTTCAAATTCCAAAAATGTAATATAAAACTCCTGCACAGAGGTGGTCCAAGTCTTCAATGTAATAACTCAGTTCAGGCTTCAAGCTGCACTGCGTCTGGATCAGACTTGCTTCTGGAAAAGTACAGTCATGTTCAGGATGGCAGAGGTACAAGCACTGCCTAAAATGGTTGAGAGAGTTAACTGTGACTGAAAAAATGGTGGGCCATCTGGGACCACTCAGTGGGTAGGAAACTGGCTGGATGGTCACACTCAAAGAGTTGCGGTCAATGCCTTGATTGTCAAAAGGAGACCAATGACAAGTGGTGTTCCTCAGGGCTCAGTGTTGGGGCCAGTACTGTAACATCTTGGTGACACTGACAGTGGGATTGAGGGTACCCTCAGCAAGCTGCAGATGACAGAGCTGTGTGGTGCACTGGATGGAATGTATGCCATCCAGAGGGATTGTGACAGGCTCTAGAGGTTAGCCTGTGTGAACTATTTTACAAGGACATGGAATCATAGGACAAGCAGTAATGAGCCGAAACTGCAAGAAAGTAGGTTTAGATTAGAGAGCAGAAAGAAATTCTTTATGTGAGGGTGGTGATGCAGTGAATAGGTTGCCCAGTGAAGCTATGGAAGAGACATCCCTGGAAATGTTCAAGGCCAGGCTGGACAGGGCCCTGAGCAACTTGGTCTAATGAAGCATTCCTGACCGTGGCAGGGAGGTTGGGACTAGATGACCTTTAAGGTCACTTCCAACCCAAACCATTCTATGATACCTGGAGTAAATGTACTGGAGAAGTAAGAGTTTTATGGGAAAAGGCTTTACACAACTTACTCCTTTACCCCACGAGACAATGTTTTGTGAAGGCAGATCGATCTTTCTCCACAGTTTACAAATCATCTGTAACATTAAGCTCTGTAGGATGAATTCTGACCCCAGTTACATTTCCAAAAGAAACGTAACTTCCAATATCGTGTTCTGGCAGAATTTCCAATGCTACATGACAGAACAGAATGTGTTACACTTCTGTTAGCTCTACAAGACAAATAACGTGAACACTGGAACAGCTATTCACAATCACTGCTCTACAATATTTATTTTGAAATCAATAAAACTGACTAAAAATTTAAGTATTAATAACATTTCAAAGGTTATGACTGATTTTATACATAAATAGTATTTGGAATATAAACACCCAATTTCCTTCTGAATTCTCCAAACGTTTAAGCAATATCACATTTAGCAGTTACTGTAAGAGAATGACTTCATCAATCTTTAATTTCTCATCATTTAGTTTAACGGCATGTCCCTTCTTAATGAAATATTCAAAGAAACTTCTCTTTTTTCTATACTAGTCACTATTTCATATTTTTAAGTTAATTTTTAGGCAAACGTAATAATTAAAAAACATGTATTTCTAACAATGCAAATCTATTCAGTGTACTTGCCACAAATCTTTCACTTTTGATAGTTTTGTCTTGTTTTAAATTTAATTCAGTTCTACAGTATTCTTTAAGAAATACTGTAATTTATTTTTAAACCAGATGTCCTACTGAATTGATTAGAATGATGGCCAGATCTCGAGTGGATGTAATGAAACTAGGATTCCTCAAGGCATATAATTACCGTGAAAGTTTCCCTTAACTTCTTCTACTTTGTATTTAAGAATTTCAACAGCCACTATGGCTAATATATAGATGATGGTATTCGAAATTCTTGACAATTCTCTCCATTCCCAACCAACTTAAATAACTTTGCTTAGTTAATTAATTTTTTAAATTCACTGTTCCAAATTATTAACATCATAAACAGGTGATGTGATATGATATGATAAACAGAGAATATAGAATTCCTGAATGAAGCAAGTAATCATTAATCCTTTGTCATAATTTAGACTGATTACAATTTACCTCAAGACATCACATTCATGCACAGAGAAGCATTATTCAGTTAGAATTAAAAGGGAAAACAAACAGGACATTCTTCTCAGCTTCTTTGATAAAGATCAAAGGTATCAGTATTATAATTTTCATGTGCAAAAACACAGTGTATATATATGTTGGATGAGAACTTGAAACATACTAATAAGCTGAACAAACAAATTTTTCGCCTTTGGACCTTAAGAAATACTAAACCCCAAAATATTATATTTTACGGAAGTTCATTAAGATGTTTCTATAAACAAAGGTGCAAAACTTGGGAAAAAATCATTATAAGCAAGATTCCTTCTCAGGCTCCTGTAGTCCTGCACGGCTACACAGCTTCCGACAGAACTGATTCACTTTGTTCTAAGAGTTTATTTCCACTGCTGGTTAACTTACAACCATAGAGACAAACCAACCATACTTTTATCAACAAGTAGGAAATGCCTTCCTAACTTAGAGGCAAATAACAATTTTTTTTTTTACTCAGGAACTTTATTCAGTTGCACAGCAAAATTCTAACTAGAAGCTTCCTCTCTCCCCTTGAAAACAGTTAATTCAAGAACAGTATCAGCAGGAAATGGTATTTTGAGAATCCATCAAGACCAACTCCAGTTTTTCAAGTGATATGACAAGAGAAATAGTAGAAGAAATATTTTAAGAAACTTCTGTGCAGTAAGATTCTCAATTAATTATGTCAGAAAAATTAAAGAGCGGATCTTTCACTTTTCTTATCAATAAAACTAAGAATAACTCAGAAATTTATTTAATGAAATTTTTCCTTGCATACAATTGTATGTAAGTTCTGTGCTTCTTTAGAGGATATTTTCCTTAATCTGATTGGTTAGGAATGTTTCCTGGTACAACTGAAAGCAAAAAAAAAAAAAAAAAACAGAAAAAACAAACAAACCAAAAAAAAAGGCAGCAGTTTCCAGTAAAGTAATTAGAAAAATAAATTTAACAACTCACTGCTTTTCATCTTGAGTGACAAACTGTAATCAAGTAATTTTTTTTTTAAAACAAGCGTTCTTGGCTAGGTAGTCAGGACAGCAAATTTGGGGCTGTATGTTTTAGGGTAGTCAACTTAAAAAAACGTGTATCTTTTTGTAAAAGCAAAATATTAGCTTTTTTACCTTAAGGAACAGAATTATGTACTACTTACATTCAAAAGCTTCTTCACTGTCATTGTCTTCGTCAGAACTGATTTCAGCATATTTTGGTTTCTCATTAACTGTGCTACGTTTGCGCTTGTTCATTTTCACACGTTCACAAAGTGGCATGGTGGATTCAATTTCTGCCAGGAGCTCAGGAGGCAACTCCTTTAACACTGACTGATCTATGCTACCTATTAGTGGAGAGTAAGAAGAGCAAATGTGAACCTGAAGATAAAAAAGAGGGCCCAACACTACAATCCCTTCTCTGGAACCACTCACAGGATAACCACTAACAATCAGTTAGATCACAGTTAGATAGACCTGAAGGTATTTCACAGCCTTTTTTTAAAGTTCACACTACAATGAGAAATTAACACAATAAATTGCATACACATTTCCTTCAATAAAATATTTTGTCAGTCATATAAGTGAACTACCTTTGAATCACCTTTTGAGTTACCTTTGTAGAATGATATCCCTGCTCTAGTCCACAAAGTTTAGTCTTACTTCAGTTCATCCTCTGAATTTATCATGTTTTCTAACAGTTATAAGTAAATTACGGATTCTTAGTGCCTCAATAACATTTCTGTTTACCATCATTCATAGATTAGTGTACACAAAACAGTAACATACCCTTTTTCAGTAAGGAGGGACAACCTGTGGCAAAATTTCGGGAGTCATATCCCTAAATAAAGACCAAATCATTGACAACCCAACTTTTGCTCCAGATTTTTTCTTTCCTCCTACTGGTAGTTTGATTATGCAACACAAATCCTTGCTTGATTTTTTTACAAAACAAAATTGAAACATTTTTATTTAATACAGACAAACAGCTAGCTGAACCACAAATGAGGCTTCTTTTCCACAGTGATAAATAAGTAGACAATATCACACCATTTTCATCATTTTGAAATCAAGATTAAACCCATGTGCAGTCAGAGTGAAGGAGATTTGCAGGCAAAACTTTTCAAACTGACAAAAGGAAACTAAATTAATTCAAAGGTATTTCTTTGGGGTTTGTTTATTTGATGTCTTATTTTTAGTTTTTGAAGAACCTATTGCACAGATTTGCAGGCCATCAGACTAAACTGTTAATCTTTTTCCAGCAACAGAAGAAACATTTTTGTCACAAGCACCCCTCTCTCCTTCCCAATGAATACTTATTGAGAGAGGAAATCACTTCCAAATTTCTATACACACATATTCCTCCTCAAAAACTCACTTCTGGATGATAATATACTTTTTAATTGCATTCACTACATCACTACCCTAACTTTCTAAAACTTATTTCCATTTTTGTGTTAATATCCTAACTTCTAATGCAAGAAAGTATTTGGATTTTTTTCTTTCTCTTTTTAAACATCTTTAAATGGAATTAGAAGAGTCTTACTATGAGATTCTGGCATCAAAATACATTCTGCAAGTCATCTCATTTAAGTGTATTTTAAAAAACAATTTAACTTCAAATATTGGGGGTTTTGAAGTAATGTAGGGAAACATATACAAAGTAGAGTGATAGTTAAAGTTGTCCCTTCTTCCTTCACATTGTGTTCACTGTTACCTATTTGTGTTAGGTTGCCATCCTTATACAATCACCATGTACCAAAGCTACCTAAATTCTCAATATTGCTTTCAAAAATGCTGTAAAACATTTCATGGTGTGGTTGGCCATATTTCTTGGTTAATAATTAATTTTGTGTGCACTTGACTTCAGACAGGTAGAAGTATTGGCAGCATGGGTAGACCACTTCCTCTGTGTGTACCAGCAGCTGACTGGATGACAGCCAGGTCCAGTTGGGATGCTGCAGAGCTGTGCATCTGAGCAGCGGTGTCCCCATACTTTGTATGCCTATACAGTGCATGAACAGCTTACATCCAGAACCAGAATACAGAAAATTTACATATACAAGCTTTAAGAAAATTTCCACAGATGAAATTGATAGAGTGCCATAAAGCCTGGTTCTCTAATAGTATTTGCAATTTTATGCCCATTGGCAATTTCATTAAAATCAGCAGGACTATACACACAGCATAAAGTCTACAGTAAATCTGGCCAAACAAAAACATTGCAAGGCAGCTACAAGTAAATGAACAAAAGTTGCATTATCCTCAAACAGCAAACAAAACTCACAGGCTATTCTATCGTCTCCTAGGAATACCTGTTCTTGCTTTCTTTTCTCACTGATTTTTCATTTTGAGCTAATTCTTGAAATATAAATCAAATATCACAGCATTCACTAGACATAAGTGGAAAAAAATTACTACTTTAAATATTTGTAAAACTAATTTTATTTCCATCTCAACAGTTTCAAGTTTCTATTCCTCCAGTGCTAAATTCAACTACTGCTTGATTTGCACTCTCTCCTGTTACAGATATTTCAGATTACAGTATAAGCTTACCCATTTTTCTTTTATTAGGAAATAGGTAAAGCTTACTTTATTCAAGTAGGAAACAGCAGAAAAGAGAACAAATAGAATTATTATAAAGCTCTCTGTAAGCTATCATTGAAGTTTTTCTTTTTGTCATAATGTTCCCTGAAGTAAGTGTACCACATGCCCAGTTTTCTTAGCTGCTGAGGATTGTAAACAACCAAATCTATAGAGTTTTACTTACGCAGTACAAAAGAGTTAAGAATGACTGTACACATATGAACAATTCTAATATACATGGAGAAGGATTTACCATCCTTTCTGAAGGAAATCAGGGATATTTTTGGTCAAGTCAAGAGCTTGTTAATATTTACTTTACTCTATTAATTATGCTACCTTGAGTCAGGGCAGCCCAAACGTCACTAGAAATATCCTACTAAATTCCTTCTTTAATATCTTCTATTTTATAATATAGGCACTATTTTTTTGTTCAGGGTGGTAAAGAAATACTTACAAGAATCCAGTTCACCATAAGAATCCAGTCACATGGCAACAAGAATTAGTTATAAACACAACCTAATGTCTTTTCAGTTTATGGGAAATTTTCCTAAAACAATTAATAGAATATACAACACAAATCTCTTTGAAATCTACAAATCCATGTACAATCACTTTCAATTTCCCAATTTTTTTGCTAAGTTTGCTAAGACCTAGTACCTACTTCCATGTCTTCCCTTTAATCAGTTACATCTGGCTATAGCATGCACAGCCTTTTAAACAGCAAAGAGAAAGTAACTTTACAAAAAAGTTACTTGATAATCTAATAGAATGCCCAAATATCTTGCTGAAGGACTGTCATCACCAATGGAAAAACTCCCATTTTCTGCAATTTGTGTGATCAGTGTACACAATATGCCTGAAATGGGACTATAGGCATCTGTATTCTTCATATATCATTTATGTATACGTTCAAAGCTGTTGCAACTATGAAAGCAAACAACCAAAAAAAAACCCCAGAAAAAAAGAACCATCAAAACAAATTATTTTTCAAACTGCCAAGAAGAGCATGCTAACAAACTCCACATTGGTGAAACTGAAGGGAGGACACAGAAGAACAATTTATCTCAACGAACTGAATACATGAACAGTCACTTCTACAGTGCTTCTCCAAACATATGCAATGCTGTCTACAACTTACATGCTAGTTACTTGCCGAAGAACAAATTCTTGTTTTTGCTTGATTGCTATTATCAAAAAGTTTCTAAGGAAAGATATGAATGAATCTTGATCTACTACTCAATGTCCACTGACCCTCAAGATAATGTGTTTTCTCATCAAGCATTTCTTTACAAAATATAATACACTTAAAGATCAACAGAGAATCTCAGTGAGAAATTAGTCTGTAAGCCAGCTCCCATATTTTATTATAGACTGGGAAGCTTTTCACAGGGTTTTACTGTGTATAGTAGAAAGATTTCTATAAATATCTAGAGGATGTAGTATTTCCCTTCTCCACATATGGTTTAAGAAACTAATGGAGCAGAACAGATCTGAGTCACAGTTCAGTATCGTGTTTTGCAGCTTCGACTTTGTAGAACAGCTTTAGCTAATATTTATGCCTATCTAATCTTTAGGAGGATCCAATGTCACTTTGTGTTGACTTTGCAAGTCAAGTAGATCTTCCTGATCCAGGCAGATCACCCTTATGGACTTTTGCTGGGTCCTTTCAATATGGACAGCACAATTATTTTTTGACACACCAATCTGTGTTCACATTAGTTTCACCAGGCTTGGTGTAACAACTTCAAACAAGCACCTGTGGAAAAGAGGATGATTCTTACTGATGCTTAGGTGAGCTTTCCAGGATCAGAGTGGCTGTTCCTGTCATGAAATCAAAACCAACATGAATAAACTCTTATTTTTTCAGTAATGATGTATCTTTGCTTTCCAAACTATGGAAAATAAATGCATAGTTTAGATCAGATCTTGGTACAATTTCCTATGAACTACAAATACAGTTAGAAATCTAAACTCTGAAGTGCTACTTTCATAACTATAAGAGAGAATTAATACAGTGGAAACAAATATCTTTTCCATTTTTGTGTGCTAATTGTCTGCAATAAGCAAAACTACAGTTAATGCAACTTCGTATTAAGTTTTTCCAACTATGAAGACATTATATGAAAGAACACACAAGGGTCTGAGAGGGAAATAATGCCACCTGTTTGGGGTGAGGATATGAATCTTTACTTCACATTTCTCAGCATTTAGAAATTGAAGTTTGACCACTGAACTTCTATACTAGAAAACTGTCACTCGTCTTCATTTTGACATTAAAAATAAGCCCCTACTGGCTGCAGCTCAATTTTGTCCTTTTCTTGTTCTTTTTTGGTCACAAAAGACATTACCTGCTACTGGACTTTTCTTATTTTGCTGATGACTAATATACCCAGTCTTGCTATTATTCCACAGAGGCCAAGCTCACCTTCCGTAAATGTCCTCTCTGAGGATTTGATAAAGGATATTCCTCCCTTATCTAATAAAAGCTTACAGCCTAACTTTCCCCTTATGTCAGGCATATACATGCAGGAAGGGAAGCAGTTTCTTTCTGAATTAGCCCAAACAACCTTCAAACCTGTGCTAAATGAAATAAATGATCCTTATTCCATAAGAAGAGTGCTGCTATCTTGCTGAACAGCCATGTCACTGTAGCTACAAAAGCAGAGACTCACAAGTTTAATCTACAGCAACTACTCATGCAGATAAGGTTGTACTTTAGATAAGGAACTAAAAGAAAAAAAAAAAGAAAGGATAGAAGTACTCCCTATGTTACGAAGCTGTTTACAAAATAAACACCCTTCTAAAATAGCTAACTATTGTTAAGAGTATTCAAGCACTGCAGTGCAAAGGGCCACATGACTGCCTATAAACTGATGAAGAGGTTGCTGGTTAAAGCTGAAAATCTCGGATTCTTTCTCTAGTGTGGAAATTTAACAATATAATTTCCACCAGGTTCCCCCTTAAAATGCTCCAGTGTGTTCTTTACATGGTGCACTGAGCCCTTGGTGATCAGTCTGCTGCTCACCAGCTTCACACTTGTCCAAATAATTTTGTGCCCTGAACAGTTTCAATAACAGAAGGGGGAACATGGGGAAAATCCCAATAATTTCATTAGGTGAATTTAAGTTTTGAGGACTTATCTGCTCATAAGATGAAGTCCCGCTTTTATCTCGATACCCTATCATCAATTGAGAAACACATCATAAATGAATACTGGTAAAAATAAACTGAGTAGTACATTTACTCCAGCAGGTTTTCTCTTTCCTCTCCCCTCTCCATTTCACTGCTGTAAAGCTTATGGGAGGGTATACAGCTGCCTCCTACAGGATGTATCCAAAAAGATATAACCCTCTATTGAGTGCCTTACCCTCACCTTTTGGCTACATACATGAAGGGGTAACTCCAGACCTCACCTCACATACATTCATGCCAGAAAAAGGGCAAGAAACTCAGATGCTCTCACCACCATCCAAGGGGCTGCATGCACAGGATTCTCTGATGCAATGAATTTAGCAGGATGGAGAAAAGTAGTGTTGGGGAGAAGTGTGCCCTACATTTCATAGAACCTGCTTGAACATATTTTTCGAAACAACTCTACCTCATCTGCCCCAATAGTAGCACAAAGGAAAGGCTCCCAGCCTAAAAAAAACAAGTTTCAGGCTCTTTGCTTCTACTCTGATCCTTAGCTCTGGCCTTGAAAGATGGGACCTAGACCAGCTGGTCAGAGAAGATCTGGACATGGAAACAGAATAATTCTATGACACAATGGAGATCATCATTAACCACAGCTAAGCAGCTTAGATTCAAAACCAATTTTACAATAGTACAATACTCTGAGAAAAAATAAACATTTTTAGAAGGAGGGAAGAGACTTCAAGAGAGAACTCTGAAATTTCCAGGCAGAGAGCAGGGAATATATCCAACAAACACTCTCCCAAGATGCCAAGAGAACTCACATTTACACTGGCAACAATGATGTTCTCAAGCTATCTGATTGCTGTAGGAACTTATTGCTGGCCTTATTGCTGGCTTTTTGTCTGTATACAAATTGATAAAAGAAGGCTAGAGCAGTCTGGTCTTCCAAGATGATGTACAAAAAAAAAAAGCAGTACTTAGAATAAAAAGGAGCACGGTTGGCAATTGAAATAAATGTAGTGCTGCACAAACTCCCTCACTTTTATGAATCAGTGTTGGGGGGTGCTTTTGGATTTTGCTGTCATTGCTTTTGAACATATGCATTGAAATTTAGGCCAATTCAATTTATTGTATTAAGAAGTTAAGGTATTTTGTAGAGTTGCAAAACTCAGCACGCATTTTTCTGTTAATATTCTTCTATTAAAACTCCTTTCAGTACTCAAAAGGGGCTTATAAAAAAAGAGGGAGAGTGGCTCTTTACACTGGCAGATGGCAATAGGACAAGGGGGAACAGTTTTAAACCAAAAGAGGAGAGATTTAGTTCAGATGTTAGAAAGAAGTTCTTTACTGAGAGGATGGTGAGGTACTGGAACAAGTTTGCCCAGGAAGGTTGTGCCTGCCCCATCCCTGGAAGTGTTCAAGGGCAGGCTGGACAGGGCTCTGAGCAACCTGATCCAGCGTTAAGATGTCCCTGCCCATGGAGCTGGAATGAGATGATCTTTAAGATCATTTCCAACCCAAACCATTTTTTGACCCTATGATGATTAATGTTTGGGATCTGAAATTTACGACTAATGTATTTTCCCAGCCATGTATTCTGATTAGAGAAAAACTTCAATATAAGGAATATAATACAACCAAAACTTTTGCAGAGAATAAGCAAAAAATGGCAAAAGCCATTATTTTATATCTCATCTGTGACTTCTAGGCACATCAAGAAGACCTGCTTATTTTTCTTACTATTGCATGGAAACATTCTCAGTCCTCATCATTGAAATTATTGCATGAAGCCACTAAGTTTGCTTCTTCAAGGTAACTTAATTACATAAGGAACAACAAAAGATTGCTGATGTTTTAGCTTTAAATATAAAATAGTACAGGAAAATTGCTTGGAAGATAATTAAACAGAATATATATTTTTTAAGGAAAAGTTATTCAATGCAAACAACAGTTCAGTAATTTGAAGGACAAAAAACATTTCATACTCTTCTTTTCTGTTTGCTGGTAGTATTCCCATGGAGCAAAAATAAACTCCAAATTTCAAGTAAACAGTTTAAATTTTCTTATATGAAAAGAGTCACCTAGAACAGCTGAAAATGTTGAGCAACAGAGATGTTAATTTTCCAGAAGCAAATGTGAGCCTTTCTACTATTTGTATTTAGCCAAATTTACCCTTTAGCTAGAAGAAAATTAAAACCAAAAATTTCAAGCACATATCCCTGCACACAATCCAAGATTAACATCCACATTTAGATCCTCAGACACCTGAGCAAGTCCACATTGCATACTGTAATTGACATCAGACAAATTGCTGGGCCACATTTACACATTGCAATGCACTGTTGCAAAATTTATTTATGCAAAATACCCTTAGCTATTCCCAAAAGCAAGAGGAACTCAATCAAGCATCCATGTCCACAAACCAAGAGCAGTTTCAGACTTTGAAGAAATTGTTCTGACAAATTAGGTAACAAATGTGTATCACTTACATGTGCCAAAGTAATTTTTCAAAAATCAACTAATTCAACAATGCACTCCTAAATCTGCAAATAGACAAAGCATCATATTTCAGATGAATCAAAGTATAATGAAACTAGTGGATTGGGTCAAATTTATTGTTGCTGCTAAGAGCTGGATGTGACACACACAAAGTTCACTCTTCCTATCCAGAGAAATACTGTAGGAGCAAGAATCAAAATATTTACCTTAGCAGAAAAGTCTAAAGTAGGAAACAAATAGTAGGAAAGCAGCCACCAGGCAAAGCCCTGTGCTGAAAATGTCACCTCTATTACCGGTAACAGCTCAACACAAGAAATTACTCCAGTATGCAGTGGCTGATTCCTGCTCTGTACCAATACCAGTTCATCCGACATCTACTTCTGAAAAACTAGCACCAAAAATGAAGGCCCAAGAGGATATGTACAATGCCCATACAAATCCCACCTACTTTCTGGAATGGGACAGACACACCACGCCTTCAAATTCCCTGCAAGTAGGAACAAACCATTCCAGTGCAAAGCATGTTAGAGAAATCAGATCTTCCTAGACTTTAACAAGTTATATATAGTTTAGACTTTTACCTAAACAATGCTTGGAATAGTTTTCAAAATGTGAGCTTCTTAATCCAGAAAGGAAAAACAAATAATCAGGGGTCAATTAACAAAGTGCATACTAAAATGGATCCTCTGCAAACTCAATAGATCTTGAAATACTTCTAATGGCACAAGGGTGAGCCAGTCCCTCTTCCTGTCAAGCCGAGAGGAGGTAATCATTCGTATCTCAGAAAAGAGAAAAAACAGGAAGACTGTAGAATTCTCATGAAAGTCATAGCTGTTTTTCTAAATTGCAATTAAATTTTAGTTTGAAGAAGGTTTAAACATTTCAGCTGAGAAAAATCATTACAAATTTTCTGCTGTAAATGCCAAAATACAGTATTTTTTCCTATGAAATGCAGCATAATTTTCTATACATCCCCCCGGTGCTGCATGCACATGCAAGATGGTCAGCAGGTTATTACTCTGGCCTTGACACATGCAAATGCAGTTGCTACCAGGAACTTCAAGACAGTGATTTCAAATTCAAGATATATGGAACTGAGGATTTTCAAAATGCTAACGTTTACAAAAGCACAATTTATGGGAAGCAAGCTGAGTTTGCTTTCCCTTTCCAAGGGTAGTATGTTTTTACTTCCATTATCTCCTTGCAGCCCTTCTGATTTCTATGTCTATTTCAGCATCAAGAAATTGTTATTTTGGAAATAAATTTGTGTGAACTCTCAAATTTGATCTGCTAACATCCATAACCCATTTTTGTCCTTAGAGAAGTCCTATACATGAAGGATTTAAACAATGTTTAAAATTGGTACTCCATTTCTGCCCACAGTTTTCATCTGTACCATAAAGCACCTTTAAGCAGTTTGGCAGTGCTAACTAGAAATCAGTGAGAGGCATCACAAGCTCACTCATCTGAGCCCACACAATCTGGATACAGCTTTTCATCCTGAAATGCTCCCTTTCTTGTCACTACTAGAAGATAATTGATTGCTGTTCCACAAGTGAAACTATTTCCAACAGTGCTAGAACCCAAAGACAGACTGTCATGTTACACAAATGCCGAATCAGTTACTATAGGCTCTGAAAAAGTCACCTGGAATTGAAAACAAACAAACCAAAAACCCCAAACAAACCATATAAGCACAGAACACAGAAGAATCCAGAAGCATTATTTTAATGACATGAAGACAATTAGGCAGTAAGATTTTTAGCTGATCCAGTAAAGAGTATGTATGGAGAGCACATTCAAAGAAACGTCAAATCTTTACTCAAATTTCACACCAGGGCAGCAGGGAACAGAGTATATTTAGGAAGACTTGTAGTGAGCAATAAAATCTTATGTCTTCAGTCCTGTGTTGTACAGATAATGAAATCCCAAAACAAGACACATAATGGAAGAATAGCATTCGGATCAGAATTTCCTTTTTTTTCCTTAAAACAACAAACTCCTTTTAGGTGATGCAGGAAGATCCAAAAGATGCTTATTTTGCAAAGACAATCCTTCAAACATATTTTAAACCTACTCAGACATCTCCTTATACAGACAGTTACAGCTTCTCTCATTACTCATACTTTAACAATGGAAAATTTGTCTTGCTCAGAATGCAGTAATGTGAAGCTGTTAACAGCTCCCATCCCAACACAGGTGATCAGCATAGGTCTAAAAAGCAGCAGAAAAGGTATTCGCTGAAGCTCTGAAAAGAAAGGACAGCAAACATGACCTCCTCATCGCAGGCACAAGCTTAAAGGGAAAAGTTTCATGGATCCCACAACAACATACATTTGCATTAAAACCAAGATAAAAGACATTCACAGATGTTAAAATCAGACAAAGAAAATGTCACAGTTCATTCTGACCTGGACAAAATTGGCCACAAGACTTCACCACAAGACCCTGTAACAAAAGTACTTCGAAAAAAATGCAAAACTTCCTCTGAGATATAGAGAATCTTTCAGAAAAATGCTCAAAGATCAGGAGAGAGAGAGAGAGAGAGAGAGAGAGAGAGAGAGAAGTTCCTTCTTCCTTGTAAATGCCAAAAGGGACTCTTGGATTGATTCAATATTAACAGTCACAGACTGTGGCTACCCCTCCCATTCATAACTTGATAAAATTTCAAATGTGTCTGTAAAATTCGGTGAGAATGTTACTTTGTCTTTTTGAAGTGCAATGCAAATAACGACACAATTTCAAAATTTACTGAAACAATGCAAAAAGTTGTACAAACTTTCAGTTTGCAAAGAATTAATTGTAGCTTAATATGAGTCAATGTTATTGAGTTTTGTAATGAATGGGAATTAGTGCCTTAAGACAGAATGACTATCTACATGGTGTTTTAAACTAGCTGAGCAACCCTATTTTAAACTGCATTTCAGATAATTTATAGCAATGAAGTTGTACATGACAAAGCCAGGAGAAGACATTTTCTTGAGGGAGGGATGGATGAGAAACAAAAAAGAAAGGACAAGAGATACAAGGGTAATGAAATAAGATAAAGTAAAATATACTAAGCTACATGGCATAAGAGGCATGTGAGAAGTTGAATAATGATGCTAAAAGGCAACACTAGAAAAGAATTGCTACAATCTACTAAGCAGTATAGGATGAACTAAAAGAAGGTTTACAAAAATTACATTTCCTAGTGTATTAAAATGTTTATAACTAAAAATGGCACCAAGTAGAACTGTGAACACTATTTCAACTGGACTGAGGACATTGTGGCAGTGGCACGAACACATCTATATGAGTTAGCTGTTGACAAATAGACTTTGCCTGATGAAGAGAGAGAACTTTATAAATTATGTACCTTTTCAAAGGTACACTGGAATTCACCTGGTTAATTAGCATAATGTGTTCTAGGAAGTAAGTTACCAGGGAAAAAAATACAGAACTAAATTACACATCAAAAATCTGCCATTCAAAGACACTTTCTCCAAAATCTGCCTGCTGGATGCTCAAAAGTTGATTTGTAAGATAAAAATAGTTACATTATTCTTTTCATTAAACCTATTTCTAGTATCATTTTAAGAACCTTATTCTGAATACAATTGCAAAAAGACTCATATCAGATTCAAACAATTTTTCCCCTGCAAATATGTCCCAAGTTATTTAAAAGTACGCAAGAAAAAGATTACTTCAGAAAGAAAAAAAAAAAATGCAGAAAAACACTGTAGAGAAATTATAAACCTGACTTTAAAATCAATGCTTTGCTCATCTGTGACAGCTACTAGAATCACACCAAAAGTCATTAAAACTTTTACACACTACTAAAGCGTTCTAGATACATAACCACATGTAATATAGATTACAAGAAAAAATAATTCAGAAACATTTTGGAAAGCATACATGCACTGCCTATTGTTCTGAAGATTTTAAAGGAACTGATTTTCTGCGCATAGAATTGTGTGAATTCAAAATCTATCCTAGTGACACTAGACCCTAGTTCCATCGGAAAGTTTTTAGCATTTCCTACCTAGAATATAAGGGTTTTATCGGAAACCTTCAGATTAAACTGAGAACAAAGATGTCATAGTTTTATGGCTAACTCTAGATACCTGTTATTAGAAATAGAAATTTTGCCTGTTTTAAACCTCAAAAAGGGACAGGGACAATGTTCTTATTTCCAGGACAAAGAGAAATCCCTAATAAGGAGGCTAGTATTTTACAAAGAAGTAATATACATCATGAATTATTATTAAGACTTTTTAGAGTTAATATAAACAAGTTAGTAGATAGAAAACAGGCATAGCACAAGAAATTGATGATACAGACAACACCTCTTTACGGATGCACGTAAAATAGTTAACACACTCACAAAGATGATTTCTACATAATTTCTAACCAGACCAGCTATATAAGAAAATGTTTTCATCTTGCATTGATTATACACCTGGAAATGGATTTATAAATCATCCTGCATACAGCTGTAAACATCTCCTATGGCTTTTGATCTGTCTATTTTAAGGCACAACAACTCTACAAACACGACTATATAAGAAATTTAAATTCTTTAATGTTAAACATTTAAAAAACCCAGAAACTTGACTAGTTAGTAATACTGATTTCACAATGTGAAATTATCTACTTCAGTCTGAAACCAAAGAAGCCAAAATTAAAGCACCAAAAAGAAAAGCAATCTTATTTTTAAAAAGTGTTAATCCACAGAAGAGATAATCAGTTAAATATCAAACCTACAAGCTATTCTGATTTATTTCCTGCCCACATACTAATTTCAAAATGCCAGCCAATTGTTCAGCTTTCTTCTTTCTGCATATAATGAACACTAGAGACAATGATATATGAATTCTTCTACAGACCAAACGTTTTTCTAAGTTTATTATCACAAAGTCTCAATCATGGAACCTCCTCAACTGACTTGTATTTATAGTATTAAAGAGGCAGATGGGACTTTGCAACTAGGTTCTTACTACCACCATGTCAAAACATGCCTCAGAAAAACCCATTGCAATTCAAATTAAATACATACAAGAATCTTAGGGCTGCATACTTAGTATTTACCATCACTCCAGCTACATTATTTACAGTAGTGGTAGTACTTCATACAGACACACCTAAACCCGGTAAAATTATACATACAAAAGTTACATTGCACTGGATAAATTACCATATTAAACTAATGCAGCTGAAGTATCATTTAGTGCAGCCTAAGACCATTTAAGTGTTGCCAGATTAAGAACTTGTACTGAAGTAAATAAATAATTTCAGGTTCAATTGTAGCAAGATTTCCAATAATGACAAGTCCTTAGACTAGTTTCACTTTATTTCTCAAAATCCCCATATAAGCAAGCACATAAACTAGCAAATGTTTGCATTTCATTTCTAACAGCAGAAGTAGAAAATCTACAAGAACTTGAGTGTAAAACATATAATGCAATTAATATTAAAACAATCTTACCTTTATTAGGTTTGGATGACTTGTTCTTGTTAGGTTTAAAACAAGAGCCCCTTGATTTATCTTCTCTGTCCTTAATAAATTTCTGCACATCATCCAAAGAAAGCTTTTGAAGGACAACTACAGGTTTAGCTCCTTTATTTAGATCTTCAACTAGCCCAATCTTCTCTACTTTTTCCTTCTGTTCACCTCTAAATTCAGTTTTCCTTGAATCCTGAGAAACATTGCCATCTTTATCACGCTTGATTTTTGGAATGACAAAATGTTTCAATGCGCCAGATCTTCCCCCCAACAAATAACTGGGAAACTCTGCTTTATTGTCACCATGTGTTTTATTACTATCTACTTTACTCTTATTACCATCTGTCCTTCGTTCATCCTTGCTGTTTGGTGACTTAAAACCAGGTTTATCAGGTCTTGATTTGCTAGAATCCCCTTTACCTTCCTGTTTAATACGAGGGCTATCAGGTCTTGATTTCTGCTCCCCAGAAGAAAACCTTGAATCACCAGGCTCTTGCCTATACTTCCTTTCAAATTTCTCAGGTTTTGAACCATCAGATTTAATACCATGCTTAGAATCATGTTCACTTTTGTTTGAGGATCTCAAATATTCAGGCCTTCTAATCTTGGATGGATCTCCTCTGTATCTCTCTGAATCCCCCCTGTCCTCAGATCTTTGTTTAAGGCTATCATGGTCACGCCTTGGTGTATCAGAAACTGAGCGCCCATCAGGCCTCTGTTTTGTTGGATCAGGTCTACTTTCAGGTTTCACCCTTGAAGGATCAGATTTCACATCTAGTTTGTGCCTAGATATTTCTATCTTCTTGTCTGACAAAGGTTTACTGGAGTCCCTCCTATTATCGTGTTTGTGTTTTGGTGTTTCTGGCCTCCCTTCACTCTTCTGTTTTGGTGTTTCAGGTCTGCCTTCACTCTTCTGTTTCGGCGTTTCTGGCCTCTGCCGTATTTCCTGTTTGCCATTATTTTGTTTTCCCTCATTTTGTTTCATCTCCATTTGCCTGCTCTCGTTCTGTTTCAGTTCTGTCTGTCTGTTCTCATTTTGTTTCATTTCCATTTGTCTGCTTTCATGTTTCACTTCTAACTGCTTGCTCTCATTGTATTTACTTTCCAACCGTCTGCTCTCATTTTGCTGGAATTCCATTTGTCTGCTTTCATTTTGCTGGATATCTGTCTTTTGACTTTCAAAGTCTGACTTTTTTCTAAAAATTTCTGGATGGTTTTCAGGTTTAAATTTAAGAGCTCCAACAGTGTCTTCTTGGGGAACACACACAAACCCGTCATTATACTGCTTAATTTCTTCAGGTTTTCTGATGGTGTCCAAATCCTGAGTTACTGTTGCCTGAGAGTCTGCTCTTCCTGCTTGCTGCAGATCAATACTAACCATCAATGCTGGCCTTGCCCCATTTCCTGCAGAACCTGTCTCCTGAGAAGCTGCTCTATTTCCTCCAGTAGCACCTCCAGCCTCTGGTGGTTTGTTTTCTTGTTTTCGCTTCTTCAGAGGCTTATCTGAAAGTTAAAAGAGAAAAGATCACAAATTATATATAAAAACTGATAAATGTCCAAGGAAGAATGTCCATTCCCCTCCACTCCCACAATTAATCCTCCTCAGCATGTATTGCAAACATAGAAAAATCCACTGAATTTAAAAGCAAGAATAGGACTTCTCTAGCTAATACTTTTTCATGTATTCAGGCTATCATTCACTGTCAGTCTACCACAGATGCCAGTTAGTCATTAAAAAACCCCTCCCTCAAAACACATGAAATCAAAGGCCCTGTGTAATTCCCAAGAGAGCCACCTAATAAAGCAGCTAAAATACATTAAGACCAAAAAACCCCATGCCATCTAAAAAACCCCCAAACTACTCAATTACACTTGAAGCAGAAGCTGGAAAAGTCAAAGTTAAGGTGCATCTTCACAACTACTTTTTGAGGAATACTACTATAAAAGATATCTTCTGCAGATTCAACCTGCTTTATTATACATGTACTAAGCAAGGATCTGCAAAGATTATGACAGAGGTTTTCCCTACTTGGTTCAGTGCATCAGTTGGACTTCACACATTTTAGTCAGGGAACACACAAACAATGAACAAAACTGATAAAGTAACTACTCCACCACTCCATGCTTCTCTTTGAAGCTAAGCAGTACACCAAGGGTTGGAGTCTCTACCATAACACATGCATATTAGGTTGGGGACCACTACACACTTAAAAACTTGAGTATTTTCCCTTTGCAATCATAATGCTTTTTACAGATGAAACAAAAAGTATAGCGATAATTTTCTGTCAAGAACCCAACTCTGCAATAAGCCTTTCAGTTTACACTAAAAAATCATTAGGTGCAGAATAAAGAAAAATCAAGTGAGCCAACCACACAACCTGAAATCTGGTAGAATTCATAGAAATGAGAAGCACATGGAAGTATCCAAAAGAGTATATTCTACTCGTACAAACTTCAACCCATTTATATTACCAACATGGAACTCTAAACTAAAAATAATTTCTGCCATGAAAACTAGATGCCCTACCTGCACTAAGGCATATATTCTCATTTCTCAACTATCACCATGTAATTTGTCTAAAAAAATCCTACTTTCTCTGTAATCAGGGAATATGATTTTAAGTCTAAGGAATGACTAAACACAGATGTATTGTCAAAATCCCTAGACCACAAATGCAACTTAAGAAAGATGTACTTTGTGCCTACGTTTGTGGTGCCTTATCACTAGACACAATGAACCAGCTCTCCTATTCAGAGCAGGTGAATGAATGGTAAGGAGGATGCAATCAAGAAAGAGGGAAATAAATCCCAATGAAAAAAGCCACACACTCCTCTGTAACTGTAAACCAGAATTACAATATATGACTTCTAATTTCTTGTAAATTTTTAGAACATTCTTATTTAGAAATACTTTGAAGGATCACCTCCAAAATGAAAATTAGGCCACAATAACAAGCAGTAACATGGTCAATTCCAGTGATGCAAACAGGCTTCTTCCCCCCCATCACTTTCATCCTCAAATCTATTTGGGTATCTCTAACTTTCTAAAACACAAAAATTCTGTACAAGATTCAGTGGCTAGAAGACAGTAAGGACAGATACAATAAACTCCATGCAGAAACTGATCAACTGCAAAAAAAGAACTTTGCAAAGCTCAATAAAAGCCTGTAGGAATGACTGCCAACTTCATGATAGACGTGTGAAGCAAAATAAATTTTCCAAATCAAAGATGCAGCTTTTTAGCATGGAGATTTTTGCTTTTTTTGTGCTACAGCAGCTGCTGGATTCATATGAGGACTTACACAGATGATTTTTTCTACATTATGGAGAAAACAAATATACAATACATTCACACACATCATTACCTTACTTCTCAATTAAAACTCATTAAATTTTGAAACATAAGTTCAGAAACTTGCATTCTTTTGAGAAAGTTGGTCAGCCTTGTCATTTTAGTCCAGAAATGCCAGGCACAATAAAAAAATCCTGTAAAAGCTCTGATGGTGGATCTAACAGTAGTCTTTAAGACATTACTGTTATTCATTATCTGCCCCATCCCTTTAACTGAAGTTATTACCTGTTACAGAAGGGAACACGCATTCATATTTCCACAACTACATTTCACTGTCTAATGCATCACCATAAGGCACCAGTGAAGGTGGTTTGTATTAACCTACCAGGCTGAATGATTCAGTTAAAAGCAAGAAAATGTTTTCCTCTCTTATGCCTATTAAAGAAGCAGATGGCCACAAGCTATGGTGCCTTAAACAGCTGTAGCTGGATCATTCAAAACTCACCTTTCAGAGCCCTCATGCTGAAGGCACCAAGAATAAACAACCAAAATAATTCAAGTAGGGCCAATTTTCTTGCTTGGACTTCTGTAAGTGACCAGGCTCAACATGCTGCTGCTCTTCATCATCCAAAATGTCAAATTGTAAGTTGACAACACAAAAGTAGATGGTCACATCACAACTTGGCACACATATTCACTCTAAATACATAGCTCTTCTGATGCACATTCTTCATTTCTCTTGACAATAGCATACTGATATTTTAGTAACTTGACATCTTGTCTGAGAAGAAAGGGACACCTTCAAAAGTTTTATTTTCTTAGATGGCAAGGTGATTGCAGACAGAGTTAAGATGACTCACAGATTTCTTTGTATTTCCAGTGCATCTTGAAGGTGAGCCTCAAAACTAGACTCGATCATTACTGCTTTGCCTCTATGAGAATTCTGTATCTAGGACAAAAAAGCTGTCCCGAGTACAAGAAAATATCCGGTTGAACTAGGGGAAAAAAGGTAGGATGAATACATAGTTCCACTGCCTTCATCAAGTATAATGAAAAAACTCCATTGAATAAGGATAAAAACTTTTTAATTTGACATGATAGCTGCAAAAATTTGAAAGCTGAAATATACCATTGGATTTTGTGGGCTTTATAAAATCTTGAACTCACTTTCAGCTATATGAGCATTAGAATCAGAGAGATGAGGGAGGATAGAGTAGTGAACCTCTGAAAACAGATGTGTTCAGATCTTCTCTTTTACAGTCAAATATATGCTAGTTTGCATATACCTGCTTTGTAAGTCATGAGTCCCAAAATGAACAGATGAACTTTTACAACATCCACTGAAATATACTTCATATCCTTCAAGGCATCAGTATCCAAGCTTCATCCACTTCATTCCATAGACAGTAGTATTTCTATTAATATGGGGATCTAGGACTTCACCAAAATACCAGACTAATGTCTTTCTTTGAAATCCTACAGACCTAGATCTAAAGCTTGTCGCAGTTTCAAATATGCTGGCTCACAAGCTCTTTAGTCCAATAAAGTGTGATCAGGACACTTTTGCTTCCATCTTTATAACAGTTTTCATAGTAAAAAGAATATGCAGTAAGTTACAGAAGAGCTTTCTGACTATATTAATGATTTGGTATACAAGTTCGTTGTTTTCAGATTGTTTCCAAAACCATTATTCACTCCTCCACCTTTCTCTGAGGCTGTAGATATATTCAAAATATATCTACATTTTTTCCAATTCCTTTAACAAATTTATGGTAGTTCAGAGAACAGTCTGATCCCAGTTACTCTGCGTATGAATCCTTTTGACTTGGCAAATCCATAAGAATATTCTTTTTACCTTGCAACATGTTCACTAAAAAAGGCAGTACCTTGGAACTCAAAGCAAGATCATAAGCTACATTATACTGAAAAATAGTAGAGCTGTTCTAGCAAATGAAATTATTCATTGTGGCACAAGAAACAAAACATTACTGGAACCACAAGTGTGACATGGCAAAAAAATTAGCAGGATTTCCAAGTGGTAATCTCCCACCAATCCCTTTATGAACAGTATTCCTGGAAACAGGTTATGGCCTTCACCTTTGGACATATCTGCACATCCAAGTTACGAATACTTTAAGATTAAGAAATTAATTAATTACTGTGGAACCTTTGTGCAAAAAACCACATTGCACTGGAATAACCACAGACACCTTGAGATACATTTCTGCTGAAACTACGAGGCAAACATGACTTGAAGAACATTCATCCTGAAAACAAAGATGCTTGGAAGCTGAGGAAGTGTTAGAAGCAGCAGCTGGATGAGGAGAGCTGTATTATAAAAGTATCTCTGCTCTTTTACTCACCCATGAATCTTTCCAAAGCAGCAGTCAAAACACCTTTAATGCTGAAACCCTTTAATGCTGAAACCCCTAGGTTACTGCTTCCTTGAAAGCCTGATGATTGCCTTAAATCCCAGAATAAACTCTTAAAACAACTAAGTATAATTGAATGATACCCAGCTCTAGAACTGCTTGGCCTAGCAAATTGAAATGGGCCTTTTGTAAGTATCTGTGAAAAGGTAACAAGTCTAAATAATAGCCATGAGCATCGTTGCTACGCTTCCTTTTAGTAGAATGGTAACATTTCCCTCTACTAATACTGTTTGGTATACTTATAAACAGACAAAAGCGATAAATTTTTGTTTCCCCATTTACACCTTGCAAGGGACTCAGTGGGAGACTTCATATCCAAAATGGTTAAATATGAATATTCCCCTCTTCAGAGACACAAATAAGATTGATCCTCTAATGCTGAATTCTAGATGAACCATTTCAATGGTAATCGAAAGTACAACTTTTCTTTTTGTAAAGCATATCATTTAAGAGTTTTACATTTTTAAAGCTCTAACTCTTCTAATGTCTCATATTAGAGATTACTTCCACTCATTTGAAATATCACTTATTTAATGACATCACTAATTAATAAACTTAACTCAAATATAGTAGTCCTAAGGGGTTATTACATATTGTCAAACCTTCGATTTTTAACAACATCAGAGACAAGTCAGACAGAGGCAAATTACAAGCTTATCTTATTTAAATTAGCAATCAAGATCAGAAATTTTCAACAGGTGACACATAGATAAATGTCCAAATAAGAAACATATGTCTACAGTCAACTGTTTCCTTTTCTTAGTTATTTTTCACATATCTCTTCAAAGCTGTCTAAGGGCCCTTTTCCCCCAACCAACAGTGCTCTGTAGAACACGAGAATCTAATCTGTATACAAGGAATCTTTAAAATTACTTCAATGGTTACCAATGGATGACCTATCAATGGAGTGAGGGCAAAAATCCATTCTTTCCTACTCCTTCATGAATGCACACCATTGACAACCATGAGAGTTTGCTCCCATGTGATCTCCCCTCAAAGTCCTATGCCAACTGAAAAAAAGAATTGAACAACCAAAGAGAACCCTTCACATCAGTAGAAGAGATTTCCACAGTACCAGCTCCTCCCCTTGAAGGAGAGATTTAGCCAACACAAGGCAAAGATTTTATTCTCACTGCTTCCTCCCTTACAGAAGAAATCAAGAAAGTACAGTCATGAACCTCTTATAGGAAGCTTTATAGAATGGCACGTAATTCCAAAAATCTCTGAAGAAGTGACCAGAGGACTTCCAGCTGCTGCAGTTCAAAGAAAGGGACTTGCAAGACTCAGAACAGAAACAGCTGCTAATCTTTAGCGACCTGTTAAAAGACTTCATCGAACTTCTGGTCACTGTCCAAAAAGGAAACCCCATCAGAAGGGATGTCTAAACTCAGTTCAAAACACGAAAAGGCTACAGCGATCCCTGGCATAACTTAAGGTGTAGAAGACTTTATCAAAATGAATATTCTGAAGTTTTGTTTGCTTGCTTAAATACAGCAATAACACACTCATCATACTGTGTTACGAATTTTTCTACTTAAGGATGTCTGGTAACTCATTATTCTCTGTCAACTACAGTAATACAAAGGAAATACTACACCAGGAAATAACAAAAATTAAACTGCAGGAAAGTATAATCAAATATCTACTTTTGTTTAGAGATTGGAAACTGTAACTTAAGCTCTCTGAATTTAATATTGCTGTCTTACAAACCATACAACTTTAATTTATTTATGAGATAGATTTTTCAACATAAACACCGGGTTTTATCCACGTGATTGCTTTGTGCAAAATTACAGTTTTGTAATCTCAAAATACCTGAGCAAAACCTGAAGTGCACTTACTTTGAAATACCCAGTGCAGCATCTAATTCCACAAGAAAAATGCAACACACTAATATCAGACTGAATGAAAACTAAAGTACCACAGCTAACATATCCAACAGGATTTTCATTCATTTGTATAGACAGAAAACTTTAGAAATAAGAAGTGACTTTCCCTTCTCCCTTCAAGCTGCTGATTTTGTTCTGACACAACGCCTTGCACTCAAAAATACCATCAATTAACTAGATCAGTAACATTTATATTGCATGACATTGAAAAAGAAATCTGTGTCTTCTTAGGCTGATGTCAGAGTGAACTTAGTGACTGCGAACTACAGAAATGATGGGATTAAGCTCTTAATAGGGTTTATTCACTACTCATGCCATTTCTTTATCAAGATTTAAAAACATTATAGAGAAATGAGTCTCCCAGAATGTAAGTTGTTACTGGGTAAATAGTATCATAAATCCTTTCATCAAACAGGTACAAACAAGGGTATACATTACATGAAATTTATATTGAATTTTCTAGTCTTAGTTCATGGTGTAGACTGAAACAAAGAAGGCTTCTTGCTAAACTGCTACAGTTTAGTTATTTCCTACACCTTCTTGCAAGAGCAGTTTTCTACACTACCCTATGTAAAGCACGACCTAGAATAAATAGGGGAATTTTGATGTCATGTTACATATGAGCACAAATAAAAATTCTATTAAATTATATGACCCTACCATTAAAAAAAAATCATTTTGTAAGTATTTTAATCTTTACGAAAACTGTAAAAGGAAGTAACTTTTCCCAGATGGGTGGAAACATTGCAACATTTCATTGCAATTCCTCTAATAGAACAGGAATTTCTTCCCTTCACTTTTCTTAAAACATGTCTGAACACACACACAAACACAATATCAGTCTTCTACACGACATGGAGGCTGCAAAGCTGCTTTTTCTTGGAAGAGCTATATGAAGCACCAGTTTCATCCATTACATTACTCTACAAAATGCAGACCTAAGGAAAGCTTCTATACACAAAATACATGATAACTAAGTCTCACATTCTACTACACACAGAGCTATTTATCTTTCGCACTGTATCTCTTCACCTTCTGGTATTAATGACTGTAATCTGCAAAACTACTATACAAATTACTACTTAAAGCCCCATTTTTAAGGAAATAAGCCCCCTACAACATTTTTGGAAATGAATGCTAATATACTGGTTATAATTACACATTCTGTCATTTCATTAATTGGCTACATAAAATTAGACATAAACAAACTATTCATTCATAATAGTATTCTTCTATTAGTTTCCTCTTTAGGGAATTTTATGGGGGAGATGGGTAATGGGGAGAAAGGGAGAGGAGCCGGGTAAGAACTTAAAAAGTAAGAGAAAAAGGGTACTTACCTATAACTGTAGTTTTGAGAGTTTTGCTCCGGCAGATTCACACTCTTGGGATGTGTGTCTCTGCTGCTAAGGGCTTGGAACGAACCAAAAAAAGAAGGGCCCACAGCAGGCATCCAAATGCCCCCTAACTGATCCAATTATTGGAAATAAAGTTATTAAAGCTTCAATACTTCCTAATTCAAAGAATCCACAGTAAGATTCCAAAGAAGTGGGTAAAATGGACCCTCAGGGGTAAAATATATAGGGAAAAACACACATAAACAAGTCAGTTTGTCTCATTAAAAAAATTCATCTAATGCTTTCAAGTTTAAAAAAAAAATATTATCCTCCCAATGAAATGGTTAATGATTTCATTACTCTTTTCACAAATGCCAGAAAACAGTGCCTTTTACAAGCAAAAGCAGAACTCCTCAATCTGTAAAAACAGCGGTATTATAGAAAAGTATCTTTGAAGATGCCTAAAATCTAACCACACACTTTATGTATGGAAGAGCTCAGATTAAAACCTAGCAAATCTGAGTAAAATAAAAAAGCTAAATCAATTTGAAAAAGAGTATCTGAAAAAGATGGGTTACTTTCTGGGTTTTTATGTAATTTTCAAGGTTATCTTCCCTCTTCCTGTTGCTAAAAGACTCAAGCTCCTTTTAGCATTAATATGTTAAACATTTTTGTTTCACAGTATTTGGAGTTTTTAGAAAACCATGAAAGATCCTAATGTATAAACTTTGTATCTGAAAATTAATTCTGTAGCAGGTCTAAATCTTGAAAAACAAGAACTTCATTTAATGTTCTAGGAAAGTTTAGTCTGCAAGTGATGCACTAACTTTGAACTGCTTAACTACACACAAAAATAACTCGTGTACCTGAACAGTGGCAAAGCACAAGTTAATGCAAAGAACTGAGGTTACCAAAATGAAATTTCTCCCTCAACATTCCCATCTCCCAAAAGGAAAAAAGATGCCTGAGAACAACAGAAATTCCTGGGACAATTTCTAAAACTTAAGAGGGTTTCCTGAACTTTCTGGGAGTAGTCAACTTCAGAACATGAACAAAGCACAATTTCAGTTAAGTAAACAAAATTGGTTCAGAACATAGACCTCTACTTGTTTCAAAAGCCTTCAACTGCACCAAGTAATACAGGAAATGTGACAACTGGCAGTAGTTAGAAGAGAAGAAAGTGTGCGCTAAGTTTCACTACCTTCCTGAAGAAATTATACCATCAAAATATCACAATGTAACTAGAGAAGAGGATGTCAATCCTGTGGAAATCATTGTGGAAAAAGTCAATCCACTTCTGTAACATCCCTTTTGAATCACTTTTTTTCCAACTCAGATAATCTGAGTCTTGAGAAATAATAGCCAAATCTATCTGTAATACTGCACATTTTTGTATCTGATGAGGGTATAGAGGCCATTGTGAGGGGAGCAATGGGAACTGAAGACCTGAGTTACGTCACGTTCCAAGGACTTACTTAGCAGTACTGAAGCTACTAAATGTAATGGATGTATTAGAATGTAACTTTTGGTGCCAACTGCCTAGATCTTCAAATCTCCTTTCACTAACAGATACAGAAAACTTACTTGTGAAACTAATCAATGGAGAGACTTTCTTGATGGAGAAAGTAGAAAGAGATGAACTCCTGCCCTTCCATACAGAGGACAAGGATGAAAACAGCTTTTCAAATTTCACAGCTCTCTATCATGACAATACACTCAAAAGACAATCAAAGACAATACACTCCACTTAATCCAAGAGCCAAGTACCCCAAAAGAACAGAATTATAAAAACACAGCTGCAGAAAGCACTCAGATATGAGGAAGGAAGTCTGTAATCTAAAATCACTCCTTATGCATACCTGACACACACTAGCTCAAGTTTGTTGGATTTTGCAGTAGTGATTTTTGCACTAAAGATTCCTCTTAATAAAGCAAAAGCATGAAAATCAGATTTCAGAATGATAAGCTGCTTTTCAAAGAAGGCAATTCTGCAAAACCCTGTGTTAGTTCCTCTTCTGAAACACAGACTGCCTCCCACTTTGAGAGACTTTGTTTGGTAGAAGTTAAATATTTTTACAGTTTTATTAGAAACAATGAGTTATTACAGAAAGTACTCTAATTACCACAAGGCTCCAATCCCCATTTCCCACCAGTACCAAATATAATAAAAGGACCTCAGCATCAAAAAAAGACCCCAGACCTGAGCATTGCCTTAGCCAAGTTGTATAATTTTTAGCAAGAATGCCCCCCAAAAAATTTCTGCTGCTTCTCTGAAATAAACACCTCCACACTACCGGTTATTAGCCTCAGAAGAACATGTCCTATCCAACCAAACCGTTACTGTTAAAAAGAAAGCATTTGAAAATCTGTGATGGAGCATAGAACTATTGAGATTTCATGTCTGAAATAAAGGACAGAAGAGACCACTAATCTACTATCAAAACTTGTGAGTACCACTTTACTGAAAGTAATTTATAGAAACTGGTGTGAGTACACACAGAAAACACATATGGCTGTAATATGCATTCCCATGCCTCTGTTACAAAAGCAGCAAAGAAGCTTCCATGCAGATTTTAGCATGTGCTAGCATTCTGAGTAAGTTCTCTAAAACAACGCTTGCTATTGTAAAGCATCATCTGGCACTATGCACTCTCACTTTAATTAGCCTGAGCACTTGCTACACCCACACTCTTTTCCAGACAAAATGTGATCTGAAGTTACAGTACATGTACAAAAATGCACAAATGCCAGGCTTTTGTATAAATACACTATACGCAGCTTTGCAGAAATGAATGACATATTTAGAAGTTACTGAATATGTTTCCAACAGACATATTCCCATAGGAATAATAGAGGAAGCTTCCTCTTGCAGCCTCACCAAACTAAACAGCTCTAACTAGAAAAATCCCAGAGGGTATCAGTTTCTAGACATAGCACAAATTTAAAAGCACTACCAAAAAAGTAGTAACTGTATTTCTCCGAGGCAACATTTTCAGGAAATCTGTTCCAAGACTGCTAAAAATCTTTCTACTATATACTATGCAGTCATGGCTGAAACCTCAAGAGCCAAAGTGAAAAGTGCTGCTGTCTATCATAGAGGCAACTTAGCACAAGTGAATAAATAGTTATAATTTGTCCCAATATGAGGCAGCAACTCTTGCACCTGATTTATACCAAGTATAGGAACTCAGGAAGATCTGAGACCTACTAGTGGATGCAGCTAAGGGGAGAAACCATAAGATCAGAATCTGTATTTGGGAAGATGGTTACTGACCAGTGGTGAACAGGAAGGGTCACATTCTACAAAAATCACTCCTTTCCCCAAAAGAAACAAATCAAGGCTCTGACCATGGATGTTTAATTATGGTAAACAAACTTTACAACTAATACTCAACATTTTCTGAAAGCCAAAACAAAACAGAAAGTATGTTTTTAGTCTTAATCAAAGTGTTTGAAAGCTGCTGTGCATTTTTTCAGCTGCTTCTCAAGTAAAACATGGTGGAGATTCTATTTCAAGTGCGTGGACATAAATGTTGCTTTTGAAGTATTAGGCCACAAACCACAAGCTCTCCAACAATAAATTTATAATTAATGGAAGAGATTTAAGCAAATAAACAAATTCCCCATTTCACTGAATTAAAATTAAAGACAGTAGAGATCAGTAGACATCTTTTTTGAGGTGAACACACCTTTTCTCCTTATGTTCATAAATAGTTTTTCCTAAAAAGATTTGATTTAGTTACCAAATAAGAAACATCTTAGAAGTTCAACCTTTTAGTACTGCAACAATGTTTACACACATACACACACACACACACAAACTCTCTCTTCCCCTCATCACTCAGGCATCTTTAAAAATAGTGAAAAACCACTTTGAAAAGGGAGCAAATTTGCACCCTCTCTGGTGGTTAAAACCCAAACTGTGTGTAAATTCATTCCATTCAAGTATGTCTCCATGGACCATTTTTACCTATGAACTTCCAAAATCAGAATTTTCACCATTTTCCATTCTGCAAGACTTTTCTCGAGAGTATCTAATAAATTAGGATTATGTTACGAAAGATCTTTTTCTCAGAAGTTAAACACGGTGCAGAGGAAGATTCTGAAAAATACTTATGGTAAATTATTATTATCTAATTCAAAAAATACGTCTGACACTGAAGACCTTCAAACCAATTAACAACAGAAAGAGAAATCAAAATGAAAAAATTGATAGATTCAATTAAATCTATTAAGACAGGTGCACCTACTGAAGCAAAGATAAAACATCTCAGAAGCCCACCTGGTTCTGTGCTAGAGACCGTACAGATATATGGTAGTTCTCTAAAGTTTCTAATGCCTATATAATAATTAACATTCAGTTGAACAAACATTACAGACGACATAATTGTATATGCTACCCAATTATTACGCTACTTTTAAAAGAACAGAATAGATGTGATTTTAGTCTAACATCTCCTTCACATTAAATCCAAATGGGGATATGAATAGAAATGGGACAAAACCGTTTCCTGAATTTTCTTAAATTAGGCAACATGGATTAATAATACAACTATCAAAACTCACTACAAATTTTGATTTCTGGTACTGCTGGGGTTTTAGAAACTATAAACAACATCAATTGTACTTCATTCAGTCTCATGGTTCAAAGTAAAGAGTATCTTAAAAGAATTTTGAAACATAAGAATTTCACTTTCCGTCCATTAAGACCCCAAATAAAGACTATCAGATATTCAAAATATGCATATATGAAAGATTACAGTTCATTGTTGGAAGGGAATGGAGATGAATGTTGCAGAAGAACCTACACTGAGTAAACAGAATTGAACTATGTGACAATGACAGGAAGTTTTTTTTATATATATATATGGGGTTTATATGCGCATATATATATATTTATAGAATATATAGTGTATATACACACACACAATCCTTTTACCTTTATCTTGCACTTCTTTTGAAAATCGCTCCCTTTCAATAGCTGATTCACGTTCTATCCGCTCAATTTCAGCCAATGCATCCAATTCTACTTCATCATATGACGTTATAGCTCCTTGTTGCGAAACCTGTTGCTGTGTCTGTACCACAGGAGTTTGAGGTTGTTTTGCAGCAACTGAAGTGTTCTGTTGTAAAACAGGCACTTGTTGTGCCTGAAGGAAAGCTGTCTGTTCATGCTGCGGCAAACACTGAGCAGCGTTTAGTGGGCGGTTAACATCCTGTGGAGTAACGGGTGTTTTAGAAGTCTGTCCTGGGTACTGCACATTAAAAGGAATATCACCCTCTGACACACTGCTGTTTTCCAAGCCAGAGAGCATATCATCCTGCTGGTCCATATCCGAAGATCTTACACGAGACAGTCTTAATGTAAGCTTAGTGGAGTCCTTGGAAGGAGAGCTAATGATATCATACATTGCAGCTTTTTCAGTCTGGTCTTTTTCATCCTTGCCTAACTTCATTTTCTTTTGTTTCTTTTGCTTTCTTTCTGGAGAATCTAACAATATGTCTGGGGGAACATCTCTAGGTGATGAATAAGGTGGAGGCTGAGATTGTTGGATTAAAGGTTGTCTTGATCCTAGAATAATAATTCAGAAAAACTGAACAGTTATGTTGTTTCATGTTTATATAAAAACACTCTAAATATAACCTATATAATTTTAATGTGTAGCTCTACATTTAACTGTGTTTCACAAAAGGTCTAAATAAGATTGGTAGGAAGCACATCATTGCTAGATCAAGATGCAATCGAGATAGTTGCAGTATACTTCCTAGGAATTTAAGCTGTCCACTGCAAGTAGAGAAGGGATCATTTCAGAGAAGACGGAACAAAAAAACCCACCACCAAAAAAGAATAAATAAAAATAGTACCTAAGGTTCAGAATACCAGCTATTAGAAAATGATCAATGAAAGCAAGTTGATGACAGAAAAAAGAAAAGATCAAAAAGATTCTTATTAAGGCCCAGTCAGTGATGAAGACTTAATGATCAGTGTACAGGCACTAGCCATTTCAGCCACACATTTTTAATTTTAAAAAACCCAAAAAACCAAAACATACGCAACCTCCTTAACTTGGATTTCATTTTTAACATTTTTTTCTTTTCTTTTTTTTTGTCTTTTTTACAATTTTATTTTAGGTAAATTTATTCCAACCTCCCCCACTCATTACTATCTAGAAAACACTCATTATCTGAAGGCATTTTTCTACCATTCCCTGCCTTATCTCCCCTCCTTTTTTGTTAATGTACGATTTTTTGCTTCTACGTGCATTCTTTACAGGATTTGAGTGTATCTACAGAAACTTAAATAAGAGCATCCATCTAATTAAATAAATTCTCCAATTAATTACATTTGAAGTTCTAATTTCTCTAACTAATCAGTTCCCTCTGTTAGCCCAGAAAAAAATCTGAAAAACAGAAGCTTTTCAACCTGTCCCAACTGTATTTTTGGCTTAAAAAGGAATACTGTGCAAGGTGGGGGACACACACAGTCTCCACTTCTTAAAGCAACCATTCAGATTCCATTCATCCATTGGGGAATACTGATCTTCAGAAAGCAGTGACTGAGATTGTTATTAGTCATTCTGGTCACGGCATCAGTACTTCTAACAAGCAAAATTAACTGGAATACAGTTCCCATGTGCTTCATTCAAGAAACACCACTAAACAAGAAAGCAGCTTTATTCTGTGGCTTAAATTTCTACCAGATATTTTTGGAAATGTTAAGAATCTAAGACCTGTAGATGAAAAAACAGAATGGATATCTCTATCAAAGCTTCAATTCACATGAAAGGTGTGCTTTTACTGATGATCTCTTTTTACAGACTGCTATGCTTATTTTGTCTCCCTAGACCATTCTGTAAGAAGTCCCATGACTTCTGTATGTAGAGAGCAGGGTATGACATGGGATTATCTTAATCCTTGGCCATCAGCAACAACTCCATATTCTGTCATACCATCCACAAAGCTGGGAAGCCCTGTTTTGACTCATCCAAAAATTTTCAAAACTCTTCTACTACTCTACTTCCCTTCCTCAAATCAGATACCACACTCAGCCACCAGTACCAAAGTTCTCACTACACCCTAAGAAGATTTCTCCCTTGCCTTTCACCAGATTCCTATTCTTGTTATGCTCCTCCCCGCAATTACCATTTCTTTGGGTAATTAACAAGATCAAATGTAATGTGTAGCAGGAATCATTAGCTACCATTTTCTTTTATGGTAATGTCTACCACCCAGGAAACACAAGCTGCAGGATAATTTCTACAAATACTAGAGGTGACTCAGAACTTTTCAAAGAGATATAACTGACATCTTAATCTTGAATTATCTCTTATATGAATACTTTTAAAGTTGCAACAATGGAACACGTACTGTTTTTCAGAGTTACACTTCTGAACACAGGGAACAGATTCGATTCTCCCTTGTCCTAAACTTCTGAATAAATATGACAAGATGAATCTGATTTGGTATTAATTTGGCATTTCTCATGTTGAAAAGTAACACTGCAGCAACAGATAAAGTGGTTCTTTTTATCTTTGAATAGACTTGAGGAGGTCAGAAGGATTTCAGTGCATTCCGTTGAACAGTCTTAGAATCCAGTAAATGAAGAAACAAAAGTAAAGCTTTGCCTCTCCTAGGCAGCACTACGAATAAGTATTTGGAAATATCTTCCTCCTGAAGGAAATTCTTGAAAGGTTTTGATAGTAAGGCCTGTAAGCTGCACATTCCAGCAATAACTTCACATATTTCTGAAATATTTAATGATGGTTAAGCCTCTGATAACAAGGAGGCTTGGAAGCTACAATGCCTGTGTATGGAGGTGAAAAGCATTCTTGAACAGTTCCACCCTACCACAAACTTTAGCAGTTTTGAACAGGTACAACACAATGAACACACAGCACATTCTGTTCAATACTGAGGCTTCAGACAAAAACCAGAAGTGTACTGAGGTGGCTAAGAAGGCCAACGGCACCCTGGCCTGTATCAGCAGTAGCACAGCCAGCAGGACCAGGGCAGCGACTGTCCCTGTGTACTCGGCATTGGTGAAGACACACCTTGAATGCTATGTTCAGTTCTGGGCCCCTCACTACAAGAAAGACACTGAGGTGCTGGAGTGAGTCTGAAGAAGGGGAACAGAGCTGGAGCACAAGTCCAGTGAGAAGTGGTTGAAAGAGCTGCGGGTGTTTATCCTGGAGAAAAGGAAGCTCAAGGGGAGACCTTATCACTCTCTACAACCACCTGAAAGGAGGTCGTGGCTAGGTGGGGATCAGACTATTCTCCCAGACAACTAGAGGAAACAGCCTCAAACTGCACCAGAGGAGGTTCAGGTTGGACCTCAGGAAGAATTTCTTCACTGAAAGGGTGGGTAAGCACTGGAATGGGCTGCCCAGGGAGGTGGTGGAGTCACCATTCCTGGAGGTGTTCAAGAAACGACTGCATGTGGCACTTGATGCTATGGTTTAATTCGCATGATGGTTTTCCATTAAAGGTTGGACCAGATGATCTTGGATATCTTTTTCAACCTTAATGATTCTATGAAAACTACACCCATTATACAGAGAGGGTTTTGGCTATTAATTTTGGGATCAGTCTGGAGTATTTCCTATGGGAGAAGTCTGAGAATATGTCTGAGAATAAATATCATTACCAAGACCAGATAACAGAAAAAAAAGTTTTTTTAAAGAACACAATTATAAAGAGTTTGCTGAACCAGCTGAGATTCCAAGATAGAGAAGGTTTGTTCTACAGAATGCTGTTGATGCAGTAAATAATATACAAATCTTCAGAAAATATCTTTAGGAATGAACCAACTTTCTTATTTTAGAACAGGAAAATATTTAGGCAACTTTTGAGTCTAAATCTAGGGCTGGGCAGTAATTCAGGAGAAAAATAAATCTGACTTTTTGTAGTTGATTTTCCATAGATAGTATCATTAAAAGAACTTTGTGCATTCTCTGTTTATATAGCAGGAATATGTACAACTTCTGAGATAAAAGGAGGTTCTCCCCTGATTCAGGAATGTCATTGTATCATTACTGAACAGCAAATACTGGTACTCAACCAGATAACACCAAACATAACTGAGAAGCAGGTATCATTACAGGAAATGAGAAATGTTTGTTCTCTACAGAGAACAAACACAACCATCAACAATACCTCTCTTGTCTTTCAGCAACAGTCATTCAGAGCACCCATGATAACCCTAGGACAGGTTCTCTACATTTCCTAGTTCTTCTATTGATTCCTAATGGTAGATGGCACCAAGTATGGAATAAGTTTTACCAACTGCTGTAGCAATTTGCAAACACCTTTTTTTCTGTGAGTCTTGACTGGAACCTTATCAAATCCTATATAATCAACTATAAAAAGAATTTGATTGTATTGACAGAGACTTAGCCTTCTTTAAAACGTAAAGTTTTGAATCCACTTCTAGTTTGTTTACCCTGGCTATACCTGCTCACTGTGTGTCACTAGCTTGGATAGCAAACAAGGAAGCTTCTGTCCAGGAGACTGCACAGATCACTGACATCTCCATCTTACGGTTTTGTCTGTACTTGCTAATCACATCACAATACTCACAACTTCTTTAAGTATTCATGATACTTCCTCTGATTGTCTCTAATCCTCTTCATGTCACTTGCCTTTCACAGGTGATGCAGCAAAGTCACACCACTGATCACATTCCGTGTTGTGATCCACATGGTTAAAAAGCAATTACTAAGGTTATCAGGAAGTCAGGACTCACACATTTTTCAGAATTCAAAAAAATTATTACCTTTCCACTTGTACAGTAACAACTTCCAAAGGGTCACATGAAACATTATCCTAATATTCCTTTAATTCCCTTGCAGGCAAAGGTTCTTGGGTGCTGATAAAAGCTTTTCACTCATTCTACACCCTGTTTTGCCAGAAGTATCATTTCCTAAGCATGAAAGCTGGAAAGACTGCTAGAGAATAAATGAAGACTAATGTTTAATACTTGGTTCACAGCACATTGGAGAGAAACTTCAAGAATGTTGAAGCACTACACTTTTTGAAATCTATAGGAAAGTGATCTTCCACACTCCTGGAACATGATTTCAATAAGTACCAAATTGGTGTATAAACCTGGACACAGCATTCCAGACATTTTACTGGACAATCCTTTGGAAAGACACTGTAAGAAAGGTGTATGTGCTACATGTGAATTATTAAGACTTCATATATGACTAATTGTACGGTAAGTAAGTTCGTAAGGGCACAAGTTGAAGCAGGAGAAGAGAACCAGAGCACCCTTATTGCATACACAATGACATTTGTCTGGGAAAGCTAGGAACCTTGTGATTATAGAACACGAGGAACACACGATTGCCAACAGATTTTAAGAGACTGCAGTTACACTGTGTAAATTAAGCGTGTCTTCCTCCCCCCGCCCCCCCCCCCCAATAACATGATCTTATTTATCACCTTCACATAAAAGGAAAGTTTTCACAAAAATGGGATCAGACAAATTCACTCTGGAACTCCAGCTAAACAAGTCTCAAAATTGGTAATAATGACTTTCAGAATTTGCACCTCCAGTAGACTCAAAAAGGGAAGAACAGTTCCTTCAAAAGGACGGTAAAGGCCTACCCAGAGTATAACACATAGTCTGTACGATTTAAGTATATAATACTAGAATAATTTTTCTGTAAGAACTGAGATACTGAAGAAGTGGTAGTCCAAAATTAATTCATTAAGAATAACTATAATCAAATCTTGAAGAGGACTGAGTATCATATCTGGATTTTAGCATGGCTTTCTATATAGCTTCTCATAATAATTTCACTAACAATCTGAAGAGTGTTAATCTAGTGTAATCTAGACAAAAATATGTTGATTATTGTAAACTGTACTGTAAAGCTATGTGCACACAAATTCTATTTTTCTTAATAAAAATGGATGAAGTGAGTATATGTGAACAAGTGCAGCTTTTCAGAGCACTGTCATAACAATAATAGTTTAAAATATTTGTCATTAATACCTTCTCATGTAACAGATTTAGAGACTATTTTATTAATCTAAACATCATTACTGCTTTTGATTTCAAGTCTTTGAGAGGACAACTTTTAAAAATAGAATCTAAAGTTTTCTTGACTAATTCGAGTAACTTTCTGAAACAAAACAATTTCAGTGAAAAGAAGTACAAACTTCTTATAATTGCAAAACAATAAGAGGAAGATAGACAAGCTCTATAGAAAGACAGTAGAATGTTTAAAACAATTTGCAATATAAATCTAAGTTACCAGCAAAGAGCAGCTATACTGTCATATACAACAGTAGTATCACAAAGCAGCCTCCACTACTTTACTGACTGCTCATCCTTCTAAGTCTTCAAAGAGAGATGTATCTGTGTCTTAGGACAGTAGAACATCAAGACATATGTAGACCAACTAGAAGTCAGTTAAAAACATCAAAGACAATTAGAAGCTCAGAAATGATGACTTATGTAAAGGTAATAGAAACGGTGCTGTTCAGTTTGTAGATTAGATTAGTGTAAGACATGATAATGCGCTTTGATATGTAAATGTCTGCTATAAAAAAAAAGAATGTGACCTGTTTTTCTTTGCCCACTGGAAATAAGTCAAGAAGCATCATGACTAACTGCAACAAAAATGGTACAGGTTAAGCGTTAGGAGCTTTCGAACGCTAAAAATTTGAATAACTTGCACGGCAAAACAAAGGAAACTGTTACCGACATTTTAAAATACATCGAAGTTACTGAGAACGATACTGTTACAGCTCAGCCAACATGAGTGTAAGAAGACGGCAAGTCCTCAAGGCCTTTCCTGCCTTTCTAAAATCCTACAATCTTCCTCTGGAAAACTCCCAAAATTTTGCACTACAGAAAATGTTACTTATTTTGATTAGCAGACAACGTTGACACTTATTTACAAAGAGCATACCTTAATTTAAAATTCAAACTCAAAGGGATATCCTATGAGACAGATAAAGAACATACATTTGAAAAGTTTTTAGGGACAGATTGCATTCACTTTCCACATCCTCTTCCAATAGTTTTCAGGGAAGAGTCCCTCCACTCTACCCAGAGTTTGAAATGCCTCGTGAAAAACCCAGCTTTGGCTGTTCTACCTGAGAATGGCTGTATTCAGAAGCCTCCTTGCATAAAAATTAAGACTTGAAGGAATAAACAAGAATAAATTTTTATTTTTGGTACTATCAGAAAAAAATCCTTGAATAAATTTCTTCTGCCTTTCTTTTGAAGGAGAGAAGGGAAGATGATATTTTTGCTTCACAAGTACCTTTGAGAGCACTGAAGTCTGCACTACAGATTTGAGAGGATTCCTAATTCTCCTGGTTATCCACCCTATATTCAGAGACCAAGTGTAGTGGAATCTGCCTGGAGGAGTTCTGTGAAGCTCTAAGAAAATAGAAATGACCTCTCCAAATTATTCAGAAAATAATCAAATACTCATTAACAATTTCTGGAGGGAATACAACTTATTTGTGGAAAAAAGTGCCGAATTACATCATTTCGTAAGAATTGTTGCTAATCCTTACAGATGCTTTCCTTTAGGAAACTACGTGGAAACAGGACTGTAAATGATATGAACATGCCTCTTGGTAAGCAACAGACTAAAAACATTGTGGAAGGCTTTCCTTTATACAAATCTTTAGAAGTTTCCTCAAGAAAAAATTAAGAATTAAAATAACAAGTGAGGTTCCATAGCAGTAGGAAAGTAGAACAAACGGATAAAATATTGTGACAAGTAATCAATCTTCAGTAATGGAATCCAGAGGATATTACGAGGTCAACAAAAGGAAAACACTCCATGATACTCCATACTCTATTCACAGAATAAGTTTTTAAAAAGTGGATGTGGCAACAGATGACAGCATGAAAATAGAGCCATTATGATGTTTCCATAGCTAAAACCAAAAAATTTATACTAAAAACATAGGATAAAGACCAGCCTAGACCTTTGGGATTAAACTTCAGGTACTCTTGTACCTTTACTGAAGCAGAAGTGAAGTAAAGATAGTGAAATTTTACTCCACTGATTAAGTGAATAACCACCCGAAACACAAATGTTATGTCCTGCCATCTCTCAAATATTTGCCTGCGTTGCAAACAAAACTTCTCCCACATTCAGATTCTGTCAAACAGACAGCTACATTCAGTGTGAAGGTAATTCAAGACTGTGCAGTCGTGTTCTCCATGTCTCCAGAAGTCCTATAACCTTCAGCAAATGCCTCAAATGTCTGTGTCATGTAAGAAAGCTCAGACACTACAACAACCTTCCTGAGATCTCTCTCTGATTGGTTACGCCTAGTGCCATTCTTTTTGTCCTTACAGACAAATGATAAGTATTTTGCTAATTTTCTTTATCAAGGTTTGTGGCCTGCCAACCAAATTTTCAGGGTCTAAGAAGAGAGCAACAAAAAAGCTCAGCATAGATAGATACTTCTTGTTGTATTCATCCCAACTTTCATTACAAAACATAGGCGAAAAATTCCCTGGAGGGGATCCCACGTTCTTAATAACACTGCAATTATTTACACCTCTTCCATACATTTCTAAAATACTAGATGCAGCATCAAGAACTTGTTCTCTCAATCAGGGTTCATTAATATCTTAAAGAGGGCAAAATGCTAACACCATTAGCAGCGGTATTTCAGTCGTGCAATTTATCAAAGGGAAAAGTAAAGCTAACACAGAGGTAAATAAATCAGAAAGCTCCTCTTGCACTTTCTCAGTCCCTTTAATGCTGAAATATTACCATCTGAACTATGCAATCAGATTGTTTTCAGAAATAATCTGAAAAGGTATCCCTTCAAAACTGGGTTCTAAGACAGCCAACTGAAATAGCAGCAACTTTAACCAAAAAAATAATTTTAATATTGTCCGGCTGAGTGGTAATCTGAGTGGACTAATTTAGATCCACAACCTTGTTAAACCTGTAAGTTTGACAAGGAGTGGAAAAATAACCACATTTACATAAGTCTTACAAGAAGTCCTTTAGCACAAGACCTCCTGAAATACTGAAGCTGCTGGCATCCTATACACATACTTTCCCTTGCCACCTGAACCATAGGAAAATTCAGTTAAGAAGAGACCTCAGGAGATGTTTAGTTCATCCTCATGCTCAAAGCAGAGTGAGGCAAGGACACATTATGCCAGGTTTTATCCAACCTGATCCTGAAAACCTCAAGGATAGAAGATTCACATATTCTATGGGGATCCTTTTCCACTGCTTGACTGTCTTAATAGTGAAAAAGTTTTCCCTTCGACCTAGTTAGAACCTCCTAAAATTTAAATCCATTGTGTTTCATCCTTCTTCCACAACAATGAAACGACTGACTTTGATCTTCCTGATAATCTCCTCATAGGCATGGAAAGGCTGCCCTGAGGTCGACCCCTGCCAAACATCCTCTTATCCAGGCTGCATAATACCGTCACCTTTTCTGTAATCTCCCCCATCTTCTGTTCTCCTTCTCTACCTAAACTGATCACCTAATAAGACTTATACTTTTGTTTCAGTTGTATAAAGAAGAAAGCACTGTTTCATCTTTCAATTATTGCCCTGTAAATATATAATCACTAAAAAAATTAACAAGAATATGTCCCAACCCCTACCTTACTAAGTGGATTTTAGTATAAAGAATTATTTTGAGCAGATTTTTTTCTCTTTCCTCTCAACTGACAGACAGTTCACCCTATTCCTCTCCAGAGCTAAGGTTTCCAGACTTCATGCATGCTATGTGTATTGAGCTCATTTATTTTCATGTTTTTAGAATTTCATTATTGTAATTACGACAAATATTGCATGTTAAAACACTTGAGCTGGTTAAGGGTTCAATACTCGTAATGCTGCCTTTAAAACTTTTCTTATGTAGAGCAACTGAATTCTTATGAAGAATTTAATCCTCAGATTGGAAAGGATTTTAAATCCTTCTGTCCTCCATAAATTTGAGCTTTATTTTGAAAGACGATTACTCAATTTTCAGACCATCAGAAATTTCTTCTGGATCAGGGCTCAAAATAATTTTGTATCCAAAACATAATGACATAGTCTATTACTATTTACTATATACTATTTAAATACAGAAGTCAGGAGGAAAAACTAAATACCTCTTTAAACTCTCTGTTCTTTAAAATTGGGAAAAATAAATTGACATATATATGACTACTAGACTACCTTTAAGGGCTCCATCACTTCCAGCTGGAGAGCAAACGGACTGTGGTGACCTCAAGGAAAAAGACGCAGCATTCCTTATTGAAGGATCGCCATCCTAAAGTAATAATGATAAAAGAAGTTAACATTATGAACATTAACATCTGTTAAAATAAAAACTGAAATTAGTACATAAATTGATAAAATGGATTGGACAAAAAAGCATACAAGAAGTATTAGAAAAATATTTACTTACATTAAAATCTTTGTAATTTAGACTGCTATTAGACTACTATATAAGCAATGCTCCAATCTGACCTAAGAATCTATAACCAGAATAGGCACACAAAAATAAATCTTTGTACATGTTTTCTAGCTAGACAAGCACTTTTGGGTGTGCACTAAGATTCCACTTAGAACTTTCTGTTGCAGGTACTCATAGTAGAGAAGAGCAGATACATGAATTTATATAACACCATCTGAAAGAAACTGAGCATAAAACGTAGATTTTTAAAACTCCGGTTTTTAACTTAAGATTATCTAGAAAGCCATCTTGCTTTTACAGTTCAACAAAGTAACACTTTGTATCTATATCCTTAGCATACAGAAGGCGTGACTGAACAGAATCTCTAGCAGTCCCATTACAGCAGCTGGGTTAGTCTCAAGTAAAACACAGCTGGAGTGATATTAGCTTGTAAGCGTTAAACAGGAAACAACTCAATGGCAATATGAAGCACTTCCCCAAATGCTCCAAAGAATAATTTCAGACAAACTTTTTCATAATATAATACTAATTGCAATGTAATTATGTCCATGCTCTATTTTTAGCAATGTAAATGTTTACTTTTTACCCCCACACTATCCTTACACGAAATATGAAACTCACTATTCCAATTTCCATTCAGAGTTTTACATGGGTTTTTACAATGCTTCTGTGAAGCCCTCTGCTGGTCACGACTACCAGCTCAGGAAATGCCCTAACTAAAATTTCAATTTTCCCACTTCAACTACTGTTTTTAATACAGCATCTCTGAGAATGTTTGGGGAAAGGAAAAACAAACAAATTCTGTACCTTTGAAAAGAAGATTTCTATAATTATAAACAAATTCTAAAAATGTCATTCTTCCAAAAAGTACAGCCATACAAACAAAGGAAGTCTCCAAATAAGTTCTACGGTTATTTCATGTTTCCTAATTAAACTGGTTATTTCCGTACCTAACATTATAATGTGGCCCCTGTTGAGGTATCTGGATATAGGCAATATTTTCACACAGCCTTTTCTTTCCTTTTTTTTCATCTGAATTATCTGTCTGACAAATACTTTTTAACCTTTTGACCAATACCAACCCAATTAACAGAATATTAGAAGGTTTAATCGTAATTATGTTTTTACATGTCTGCATGAACAAAATCAGCATCCAGTAGTGAGATAGAAAGCTAATTTGCTATTTCAAGGAGATAGAAGCCTGTATAGATGCACAACTACACAGCCCCTCTGACGATGGCCAAACAGCCAATTTCCACATGTGTAGCTGTAGACTGGGCCATTTACAGACTATGCCTTGTTAAGGGGTAGATGACACTGCTAAGGGAAAAGAAGAGAGTTTGAAGTTTATGGTCTTAAGGTGATTGCAACTCAAAGAACACAAATCCATAAGAAATCAGATTTCACCGGTTTCACCACCTATAGGCACTTATCACACAGTTACATTTGATTTTTTTTCTTTACATTCACAGCGCAATAAACCTAAAACTTACACTTATTAATTACACTTATTTTGCAAGAGTGTTTGCAAAAAGAGCTGTTGCCTTGTGAGGAAATTCTCATGGGCAAAGGAGTGTAATAGCACAATAAAATGAACTGCATATTAAAAGTCTATGATATTATTTTAAGTGAAACTGAATTGATATAATACTGAGTTACTCATTTAGCTACCACACTGAAATTACAGAACTGATATTTTTTTTCCCAAATGGACTTTTCTTTGACTTGTAATAAATGTGAAAAAACACCCCAAAATATTGAAAACTAAGCTTAGGAACTTCTTATCAGGTATGTTTTATTAGGTATGGGGAGGACCTTTAACCATGATTTTCAAAGACACAGGCAAAGACAACTTTTACTAAATTTACTAAACAGACTAACTAGGTATATGACATTTTGGGTAGAGATGTCATTCCTACCAAAGCTGACAAATTTTCAGAAATGTGCGTTTACACTTTCTTGGTTTGGAGCTTCACCAAATTATATTCTAGGAATGCTCTCAAATTCACAAAAAAAATTGTCCTTACATTGAGTGAATGTGTATTTAAGGGTATCCTTGCTGATTTGGTATTTCAGAGACACACAATGTTCCGTTAACTACTAACTTTTTTAAAGGAATAAAATCCTAAAATGTAAGTTTTAGAAATTATGCTAAAATAATTTAAGTTATTGAGTCTTATGATTCTTAAAATACTCATTCATAAAGATCTTTTCCAAAGTAGAAAAGGCTGCAAAATTATGATTATTATTCATACATAGATGCAAAACTTTAATCCAAATTCTTCAAATTGTTTTTTGCATGATAGCTTCTAAGATCAGCTTTTAAAGGTTTCATATCTTAGTTTTCATGAATTAGGATGTGGTTGCATTGCTTGGATCACGAAATTAGGGATGAACATTTTAACATGCTTATTCATTAAAAATATGAAATAAGTTATCCTAATACAAAAGTTTTCAAAAAAGCATGCTTTAACTGTTAACTAAATTCTGCTAATTGTCTTTTCAAAACCAAGATTCCCTTGATAGTGCCCATTTAATATAGTTGGAGGGATATCTGTACATCTAAAGCAAAGAATATTTTCCTACTTAAAGGAATTTGCAGCACTGAAGCAGAGACAGAAAAACATCTGATGACTGTGTATTATGACAGATTCTTTCATTACAACACTCTCTCATTTGAGATAGTACTTCTTAGCAAATATTTTTAACCACCGTAATTGTTATACTTAAGAGAAAAGCAAGATGAATAATAAACCCAGTAACTCTTTTTGAGTTCTACTGTATTAATCCCTATAGAGGATTTAAGGAGTCTGGTGTTTCTGTAAGCCAAATAAAACATGCACACAGCCACACAAAAGATAGAGACCTGCTTCCTGCTTCTAAGGGGTTTAGATGAAAAAATAAATTGAAACTTAAGGACTCTCTGTTTATGATCTGTAAACAGATTGCACACCAAACTTGCAAAGAACAATTTTGACCAGTTTTATCTACAGAATGGGATGGTTACGAAGAAAATGAATCAGCAGCTCAAAAAGAAAGTGGGAGAAAGATGTGAGGCCTTTTTCCTTTAGATTCAGGATTTCAGAAGGAATTTCTCCCATATGAAACAAATTCACTAAGGGAAAACATCCTCAAAAGAAACTACGCCATAAAAGCATGTAAGAGACCATTAAGAAAAAAATCTCTATTGCCTTTGACACCACCAGTATATTATCCAATAGTTTGGTCAATTATGTCAAATCAAATTGACAGTTGCATAGATTGCCAGAGACGTAAGACAACTACACACCTACTTAGAACCTAGATTGTTTGCATTAACATATTGCTACAGTATTTCTAGAGAAGCTATACCATATCTTTAAAATTAACTCACTATGCAATTATGTGAAGATTTTTTCTTGTCCTAATTTCATCAGAATTAATGTTACAAACAGTTCCAAAAGAAAGAGTGATTTAGAAAAAATTTAATTGCACATGTAAAAGTTGCATTGTTGAGTCTACACATCTGAAATTGAAATCTATCTTCAATGGTTTTATCCATCAACAACATCATAAAATATCTGACTTGTAAGGCAGTTAAACACATACTTGCTTTATCATAGGAAACAGATTTTTAACATACATCACTACTGAGTCTGTGCACCATCTGTAGGTAGTCTTCATTTGAGCCATGTCTAGAATTATCAGCATGATGATTAGCTGAATTTCCAGACAACTGACTTGAAACTTTATTTTCATGGAGATTCCTCATCCCAGCTGTGACAATGGGACTGGATACAGAAGCTGAAATATAAAAAAAGTAAGTAACTGCACTGATACACTCACAAGTCATGAATTTGAAAAGTTTCAGAGAAAACACCCTAACAGTGGATATTAAAAAGTTGGATGCAAGAAGCCTGGAGTCTGAACAAGAATCCAACTTGCTACAAATACCTTGATAAAAAATAGATTATCTAAGATTTTTCAAATGGATTTAAAATCTTAATTCCATGTACAAATTAGCCAAATTTCTCTCCATATTTGTTCTAATTACAGTATCTTCCTTACTGATTACAGAAAACTTTGTTTACTTCTATATAATTTGAATTCACTACCTTAGTAGCTTTCAATGAGAGATACAACATTACATATAAAACAGCTGTATATATATTCTAAGCACAATGTTAAACTTCAAGAAAAAATTGTTTAAAAGAATCCAATAAAATTCTACCTACCAACATAGAAATGCCCTAGATACCTTAATACTGTTCATGGGTTCAAGATTGTTTTTAGACAAAGGAAGAACAAAGAAATCCATTCGTTCTGAAGGTCATCTTTGCCAGTTACTGCATACCTTCAGCATAATTCAAGCCAATTAAGAATTAATCTGACACTAAAAAAGGCCAGTAAGGCTAAAGAATCTTCCAGCAAAACTTAACTTTTCCTTGGCAGAAATGAGATTTTCCCTAGTACATGTAAGTGATGCTCACAGCTAACAAATGTAACTTTTGGGTTGTTCAGATTTTTTTTATTGTCATGTATACAGGACAGCAATGCAAACTGGATGCAAATAGAGGAGCATTGCAACATGAATGTGTTTTACCTTTTCTTCTTCTATTTAATCTTTTAAAAACGAAGTAGATACTACCACTCTTTACAGCCAGAAAAGCAAAGATTAAATACACCTGCCTCAAACATCTGCATTAAGCATGTAACTCCTTCAAAGAAATTAGAAACCCATGAAACATGCACATGAAAGTAAAGTTGACATGAAATAGGAGAACAAAATAAACATCACAGACTTACCTTGCATTTGAGGATGAGCTGTATAACTTGGAGGATGTGAATACGTCATGTAGCCTGCAGGGCTTTGAGGAGCATATGGACTAGGCACTGGACTGTTCTGTTGTGCCAAAAATCTGCTACCAGAGCTTGTCTGTGGTGGCACAAACCGGCTAAAAAGAAAACAAAATTGAAAAAATGTTTTTAAAAGTTGAACTAGAAAATGTAGACAAATTCATTATTTCTTTTGGAAATTATACCTTCAGAACATGACAATTTATTTAAGATAAAAAAAGCCCACAGCACAGTCAAGAACTTCCTTCAAAAGCAGTATTTTAAGCTGCCTATACTTTCCTAACTGCAAATACTACTTAAGAGTCAGAAGATAATAAAAAGCATTCATAGGACCCTCCACCTAGGAAAAGAAAACAATGACACCAGTATGTATGGAAATTAGATCTGCAATTTCCAAAAGTTAATCTCAGAAATTTGAATGAAAGTGACAGCAATTTAATCGACAACTCAGTCACTAGGATTAACAAGGAGCCATTTACTCGTTCCTTACTTTCCAGTAAGATTTCAAGTAACTCCGTCTAACAGAACTACACTGTCAAGATACAGGAATGTGATAGGCAGCTAGGTAGGACCCGACCCGAGCCCACTGAATACAACTTTCTCTTTCACTGGCTTTATCTCAGATTCACTCTACAGAGAGGAAGCCATAAAAATAACATTGACTTGTAACAGTACATTATTACTTACATTCTTATATGAGCTTTTCAGAATTAAAATAACCAAATAAATACATGAGAAAGTATGTTTCATATTTTCATAACCCTTAGTTCTAAATAGGAACTCCATGAAGCTAAGCTTCCATAGAAAGAAACAGCAAGTTTCTTAACACAAGAATTTTGCAAGGATTTCAAGAAAACTTTGTACTATTCATTGTAATATTCACAATCTTTTGAGATATCTAAATATCTTTTTAAAATATCTTATTAAGATATTTAGATATCTAAATATCTTAATATCTAAAAATCTTTTTAGATATCCCTTTTAGATATAAAAGTTAAGAAGTGTACTGGTTGTTGTGAAGATATGGAACATTTCATTTGCCAAACAGTTACAGTAACTTGAAGTGAAACCTGAAATCAGTTTATTTTAATAATGATATCTAATAACTGAAGATGGGATCTTTTAAAGCCCAGTACCTGGGTTGAAACTACATGCAGAATGCTCTCCTCTGGTCCAGACTACTTTAATATACTAATAAAAGCCTAAATTATAGGTAGATGCTACTTGCAAACACTCAAAAACCCAGAAATCTGACAAGGATGCTGCTGGAAGATTGGCCAAACTATTGGGCCTATCCTTCTGCAAGAAGCCTTTTGTACACCTGTTACAGTAGTACTCCATGCTTTTACAAATCTTCTTTCCCACCATTCTGCTAAACCAGTACTGGGACATGCTGGAACACACCACTCTATTCTCTGCTATCCTTTTGCCACCAGTCTCAGCCTCTGACACGGGTAGAAGACAACCAGAGGGTAACAGGACGCAGAGGGACTCCTTAGGCAGGAAAGAAAGCTTGGTCAAATTACAGGATGGAGCGAGAGAGAGGAGAATTCATGATGAATCCTTGGAATACAGGGATTAGTTCACTGACAGAAAGATATTTCTTTGTGTATTAAGAAACTTACCCCACTGCCAGACAAATGCAAAATTTGTTGTGACACCGATCATCTTCCACTTACATACTTGCTACAAGAATTGGCTGTCAATGTACGAAGAACTTGAAGTTCACTCCCCTCCCACCCCACTAAAAAGAAAGGATTACCTGGAAGGGCTATGTGAGATAGTGGTTTGTTGATAATTGGAAGATGCAGGACTACCACGCATGGAATTCTGAGAAATATTAAACTGTGACATCATCATCCCTATTAAAAAAAAGATAGCAGCATTATTTTGCACGCATTTCCTTTTCAATCAATGAAGTATCTCATTTCAGAATTTACTATATACAATGAGATTATAAACTTTAATAAGATTATAAAACAGACAATAAGATCATCTACCCTCAACTGTTAAAAAACATTAGAAACTACTGAATTCATGTAAAATGTCCATTTTACATCATGACATAAAATTGTGTTCCCTAAAGTTGTGTTAATTCAGTTACAAATATTAACAGTAGTTTCCTCCTTTCTTTCTGTTTTTCTTTCTTTCTACCTGTTCCTTAGAGCTTTCTAAGTCAAAACCTAGTAGTAAAGAGAAACATTTTAAGCCAGGACATATATTCAGCACCTCAGGCTGGTGTGTACAGTACTCGTTGTGCTAATAAGCAAAAGATCTGGCAGATTCACAAGTCAGAAGAACAGAGAAAACTTATCTTCAATTGTTGGAGCAAGTATAGCAACCAGTCATCCTGGGCTGAGTGCTGCAAGATATTCTCACTGCTCCAATAATATTTAGCGGTCTCTTCCTACTCAGAGAAAAAAGCTTTCTACTCCACCTCTGCTAAGCTTAGAAGGAATGTTATCAAAGAGGGCGCTGAAATATTTCAATAGCAAGGCAGAACCAATATCCCAGCTGTGGCTACCACAGCTAGTAGATAACCATAGTCATGTTTCGGAAGTTCAGGTGTCGAACCAGCTGGCAAGCCACATGTACCGCAGTTCTTGAAACTAATTTAAGAGGCATTTTGACAATGCCCTTAATTTGGTTGAACTTTCGGTCAGCCCTGAAGATGTCAGACAGCTGGGTTAGATATCATGGTAGGTCCCTTACAACTGAAATATTCTCTTCTATTCCATTCTGACTCACATCACTGTAAAGGACAATTTAAAGGAATCTTTTTTTTCCTCTCTTCAACACAGGAATAAAGAACACCCTAACAACTACATGACACTTCATTTACACACAAATGTAAATGAATTTGAAGTTATTTTAGTGACAGAATTTCATGTCTTACAGCTAAAAAAGTGTCAGAACTCATGAGCACACAGTATCTTGGAATGCCAAAGCAAGTGATCTACAGCCATAGGTAGAAGCTCACTCGTATTTTAGACAGTTAGACAAAAAGTTCCCAATATGAAATTGTTGGAAGATTTTTGTTAATCCTACAGTTTCTATCATCAATTTCAGTTACTGCAATAATCACATGTGCAAAACTAGATTCAGAAACCTTCCCTGTCACCCTCTTTGCTCCTCCACTTTCTCCAGTAGATAGAGATAATCCCGCAAGAATTAAGCTATTACTACCTCCCAGTAGGTGGTAAATGCTGCATTCTATGTACTTGAGCACACTAAAACTGGCCCTCAACAAGAGTTAAAGTCCTGTGTTGTGCTGAAAAAAGTTAGATACTTCCATACCTCAATATAAGAGTACATTTCAGTGTCCGGAGTAACAGATGGGGACTCCTCAACTTCTACAAAATTTGTTTAAATGGATACTGGTTACCTCACATAGAGGCAAGTGAACATGAAATCCCAAGGATTTTTTATGCTGGAACCAGTACCCAGCATGCCCACTGCCCCCTCACCGCTCACTGGCACTCTCAACACAGCCAGGTATAATATTTCAGCCAAACAACTAACCGTAACATTCCTGTACAGAAAGCTGACATAATATATCCATATCAGCATGAACTATACAGACAAAGTTTCAGTTTTGTACTTAAAGTACAGAGTACTCTTTTCAAGGGCTTTAAAAATGTATCTATTTGTTTTCTCCTCCCTAATTTAAAACATGCTTTGAACCACAGATGTGTTAGTTTTTGTTTTAAAAGAATGATGGAAAACACATAATTAATTTTCTAATGTAATTTTAAAAATCTCCTAATTAACTTAATCTGTGATGGATAGCTCTCACTTCGCTATCTCTGTTATGGATGGCAAAGGTAGGCCCAGTCCAGGTAACTTAAAAAGAAAAAAAGAAAGAAAAAAACCAAAACAAAACTGAACACCCCCCAACAACCAAAAACCAGGTTTTTCCAAAGTTTCCAGACAGATAACTGTATATGTGATAATGATGTAATGAGAAAGAACTAAAAACAAGCCCCAAACACTGGGTCTAAAAGGGATTTGAAATCAGTCTGGGGCCATTAGCACTACAGTATCTTCTTTTACTTTTTCACATTGTTGTCATATTACTACATAGCACTGAGAAAACATCATCCTAGTAGAAACATTACTAGAATGAGATTCCTTACATATACTCCCAGTCTTACTACAATTTTTCTTCTTATAAAAAAGCAATATGCATAAATCCATTTTAGCATTCCTATCAAATGGCAAAGAATGCACTTCATAAAATCATAATTCAAGGTTACATAAAAATTCTTCAACAACTAAACTGTATTACAACAGCATACATGCTTAAGCTAGGATAGCTCAACAACAGATGATTTTTCCGTGAAATATATATTCCTATTAAAAGTACCCATGTGAAGTTTTTTCCTTTTACAGGCAAAAGTGCACTTGAGTTCTTGTATAAATGTAAAAAAATTATTGAAGTAATTGACATTTCTGGAAAGATGCACAAGGTTTTAGTCTCCCAAAATCCATAAACAGCTTAGAGCTGTAGGGCATCACAAGTTGCTAAGATGAGGAATGGAAGGGAGGAGTGGTTAAGGATGCCTCATTCAACCTTATTCGTTACTCCAGAACTGTTAAGAATTCTCACTGCAATGATACACTATAACCATACAGATTTTCAGTAAGATCAACACATATTTTTTCAACTTCAATTATTTACTAAGACGAACATATTAACCTAGGCATAAAAAATTCAAAATAAAATTGTTTTGAAATAAAATCCAATTACTTATCCTACAGATTAAATTTTGAGGTGAAATAAAACATTTTTTAGAAAAATACCGGGTAGCTTTTACTTTCCTTCTTTTTACAACACAATTGCTCTTAGAAGATGTTAAGGTACATAGCTTTAAATCACTATCAAATACAAGGCAAGGCATAAATACAACAGCTGTGCTCCATACATATTTGTGGTTAATATCAGTCCCCTAGATTTACAGAACAACATAAAATTAATCAATAGATAATCAAAAATCCTTACCGCTTTGTACCCCGTATCTGTTTTGCATGCTTTTCTCCCTGAAAACATTAGGATTCCTTGCCAGGATAGCCTGCAGCAAGACTGGTATATCTCCCTCTGGATCATCACTGCCAAGGTTATCTTTCAACTCTCTGGAATTGTGGAAGTAAGCAAATAAAGAGGCAAATGCATTTTCAAATTATAAGAAACTATGAGTCAAGTAAAAAAAAACCAAAACCAAAAAAACAAAAAAAAAAACCAAAATCAAAATGAAAGAAGACAATTTACTGTTAAAATATAGGAAAAATCAAGTCTGCAAAGCACTGCTTCCTGCCTCTAGATTTTTCACTCTCTTCTTAAAGGACGGGCAGAAGAAATATTTCCTCCTAGTCCTCACAGTCATTTTCTATTACTCAACTCTTACATACATTGTATATGTGGCTGTCAGTTTCAGACTATCATAAGAAGTTTCTTAGGCACATTTTTATACCATGGTCTTCTCTATAATAGAATGCTTTGGCATATCATCAAGAACGTATTATTGTAAAAGTGAAAATAACATATGCATGAATGTATAACATTCACGTTTCAACTCAATGCTTTGAAAATCTTTTTATTTTATTTTTATAAAAGGGGAAATGGGCATATCTTTGAGATCACAGGATTCCCTCTGAACCATAAGGAAATGTAATGGATTTTCTATAAATGCATCTGTGCACTCACTTCTTGTTTGCTTTGAGGACTTTTTAAAGCTAGTTCCACTTGAACAAAACAATTGATTAGAACATGTAGGAAAACGACAGTGTTGTCAACATAAAACAATTCAAAGGACACCAGGGAGAAATAAAAAAAAAATAACAAAAAGAGAATACATTAGCATACTTGATGGCTCAACTGTTAAAATACTGAAGTTCAATACCTAATCAGAATTGACACAGGTGTCAAAAATTTTCTTTTGGGTATGTAATTTGTCTACACGCATTAGTGACTGACGTTGAACACAAATTAGTATTGCACAATCAACACCACGATGTCTGCACTCTTAACTAGCAAGGAAGGAATAAGCATCAGATCTATAAAATAACCCCCACAGTTATGCGTAAGGGGTGCTGAACAATTATTAACGTTGTCTGACTGAAACACTTGACTAAGTCTTATATTGCAGCCATCTGCAAAGTAAGCCTAATGAAAAACGTGCATGTTCTAATTTTCATACTCTCACAAACTTCCTTCTCAATCCAGTTAGTTTTGATTTCAAGGAATAAGGATGATGATCTGATGTAGAAGTTCAAAATACATACATGTGATCTGTTGACACCTGATTGAGACTGTGGACGAGCTGTGAAACCAGATTTTCATCCCTGCAAGCCAGAAGGCAGTTCACCTCTTCAGCTATCCGTCCATTGAAAAGCAGGCTTTTTGTTGTGGTGGCAGGTAAAGGTGATGGAAGAGGCAGCTGGTTCAAAACTGTTATCAGAAAACAGAACTACTTCAGAATCAATTCACAAGACACAAACATACAAATGTGGATACCCCCTTACTCTCTTATGAGATTAAGAAAGACATCTTTTGCAAATGACATACAGTAGCAATATGAAGAGAAAAATTAGAACCTTGAAGGTTTGGAGTTACGCAAGATGTTGGGAAGAGCTAGATTTAAAACACAGGGAACACTTCTGCACTTTTCAAAATTCTTGAATACATACACACAAACACACACGTCCCCACTCACATACCCACACTGGACTCTCTAAACATTCAAGAATATTAAGCTATTTATTATGTTATGGCATCTTTCTGTTGGAGCCAAAAGCACGGATTAAGAAAAGGAAATTCAAAATTTTTGCAGCTACATGCAGTACTATGAATGCATTGAACATATACTTCCAGTTTTCTACTCAAATCTCAATATTTAATCGGTGTTCCCACTTCATAAGGTCTTTAAAGAAAAACCTAAAAAAACAACCCCCCCAAAAAACCAAACAACCCAACAACCAATTAAATCCACTAATTAATTCTCAGGGTTTTTTTCTCTTCTTGTATTTATTCCTATGCAAACCATCTTCTCAAGACAGGGCTAGTATTGTTGGTTGGTGTGTTCACTGAAGCGTCAATTCAGTCAGAAAAACTTACAAATCTCATAAAAGATTTAGTGAAAACACTATTTCAATTAGATTATAAGCACACTTTATTTTAAGAGGGCATTCTTAGGTCTTCAGACATAACAAGGAAGTGTACATATAAGAAGGCTTGACCAGATGATTGCAGAGTTACTCAGACCAGAGGAGGGTAAGCCAGAGGAGGCCCAAAGGCTAGATAGAGAGGAAGGTCACTTCAGTGGGCTCAGGAAAACAAGCTGACTCTAACTGCAAGTTACCAGGCTGATCACATCCCTGAGATCAAGGTTTTAACTGAACCATTAGAAACAACTTCAGAAAAAAAACCCAAAACCGCCTAAGTGAAACATATTCTTTTGGTTCCTTCATATTTTGAAATTACTTATTAAAAAAAATTGGGGTGATTCCAGCATTTTTATTCCATATAATGTATATCATTGCTGTACTTAGAAATAAATTGCAATTCATATAGCAGTGTGTAATATATTAAAAACACTAGCTTTCATTACTTGCATCAGATTACCCTGAATGTGCCTGAAACTTGGAAAAATTAGCAAAACCAGCAAAACATACTGATTAAAGCTGGGCAAACTTTGCTAGCTTACTCTGCTGCCTTCAGGCATCATGTCACCAGTTTTCAGGGCAACTAGTCTTGTCCATTCCAGTTCAGTGTTTAAAGGAACTCTTGCACCAGAATCTGATCAGTGACTTCTACCAGTTAAGTAACCTTACCTGCAAATGCTTAATTCTGGAAAACTGTCCATAGCCAGAAACTTACTATTTGCATCCTGATGGTCTATTATTAGACATACATGATCATACATACACATCTAAACACATAAGCTGCATCTTCCACTTAAATACTTCAGAATATACCAGAAGGACATGAAGTGGGTTTTTCCTCCAATACATCTGCCTTTTTTACTGTGAGGAATTAAATTCAATTGCTGGATATATACTTCCAGTGTTTCTTGGAAAGCCTTCAATTTTCAACAGTGTAACAACAGAAGTGCTTAGAAGAAGCACCTAGGTCACTGAATCCAATTATCCTCAGACAGAAAACTGAGCTATAAAGTCTTTCTTACACTTTACATAACCAAGACACCCCTTTGTCCCAACTGCTCTTACTGCAGTGATTGTTCTAGGACTTCACTATAGAATAACAAATCTCCTCTTAGTTTTCACTAGAAATTAATTTTTGGTCACATTATAATGATTTGGTTTTGTGTCAGTACCAGCTTTTAATGTAAATAGTTCTTTTTCTTTCCTTGCATTTTGTCTTCCTGACGTATTTAAAGTCAGCACACACACTTCATATGCTCCTTTTGTGGGCTGAACAGCAAAGAAAGAAGACTGAGGTTCAGCTGCTTATTTTTATTCTAGCAGTCATTTTGTGCACCTATTAAAAAGTTCAAAATTAATGAAGGTTTCAAGTATATTCAACATATTCTACAACTCTCTTGATAAGTTGCATATCAGTCTAATCCTGTGTCTCTTTCTTTTCAGTGAAGATGATAGGATACATATTTTAGAGAAGTGCTTCATCATCTATATGTTTTTCTTTATTTGTGCAGTACCCAGATATGTTACTGAATGATATTCCAAACAAATAATGAGTTCCTATATTTTGTTTCAGGTCTCCTCAAGCGTTCTTTTAACCTGCATTTCACTTTATGCTTAAATATGCATGATTTTTTTGGATAGAGTTTTACAATTCCAGCAATAACAAAACTAACATATTTAGTGTCAAGTCTGATTTTAAACAGATTTAACTCTAAAGAACTTCTAAAATAAAAATCTTTTTAGTATTTTGAAAATGCAGGTATTTACCAAAGAGGTAGAAAACAGCATAGTAAAGACAAGAAAAAGAATAGTACTTACGGTCTGTAAGACTAGCAATCCCTGCAAGAGTAGTGATGGGAACATGAGGCATATCCCCATTCATCCTGAAGTTCTGGGAGAGTAGTGCCTACACAGATATTTCAGTTCAGGTGCCAGCTATCATTACTTCCCATCTCCCAAGCACTAAACACAAAAACAAAAAGAACAAAACCAAATACAATCTCTCAGTTTACTTTTGAAAAAGTTTAAATTCATTAACATAAATGAAACAGACCATACTACCTTTAGTTGCATACTGAGTGAATTTTTTTTCAAGAGTGGATAGAACAGTGAAGATTTTTAAAAACAAGTGGCATTAGGCAATTAAAAAGCAAGCTTCCTTCTGGTCTCAGAAGCAACCCCTTCATCAAAAAAAGATGCAAATTAAGGCAATTAAAAATAGTTTGGTCAGGTTATACAATACTGACTGAAAAACTGGTAACAAAACTTCTGTTAGTTCATGCTGAAGTGTGATAGGACTTAATGCATAACCAATTGAAGTAATTAGCTGTTATATTCACTTCCCAGTTTTGCAGAAGGAGACATTTTCTTAAAGAGACTAGCAAAACTAAAAGTAGCAATTTACAGATTCAAAAATAAAGGAGCAAACAAATTGACAAATACAAAATCTAAGTACATTATAAAAGCAGTAGCTATTGCAATATCTTTTTAATATATCACTGTCGGGTCAAACTACTACCAGAAATACTATTAATTCCTCCTGGGGAAAAAACCAAAGCTTTGCTACCACTGAACTAGCTCATTTATTTCCTGTAAAACAGCACATTTTATATTCAACTACAGAAAAGGGAATTAGTTCACTCAGTTTTCACTAATTGTAAAGATCCCAAATGTAAGGAAGTCCACACTGCTAAAAAATAATTGTAGTTCCAAACTATCAGAAATTTACAAACATCACATATTACAATCCCCTAGTATATAATGAAATTGACATGATTTTTCTGAAGACATTAAAGGAATTTGATATGTGGTTACCTGTTGTAAACAGGCACCTGTGTTGTCAGTTTGGGAAATTGTAAAAAGAGTCCTTACATAAGCATTTCTCTTACCTACTGAAATGCTGAAATCATTATTTACTTACGCTTACTTTACAAGCCTACATTTTTGAGAATTACATATGAAATACATACAAACCACAAGATCCTTGTCATTTCCTTAGTAACGTTTATCTCATTCTTTCTCATGTCACACCAATGTAGCAACATACGGCAATATATAGCAATATATATAATACCACTGCTTATAAATGCATATAGACTCCAAGACAAGGAAAACAACGTTATAAGTCTTTTTCTGCTCAAAGTTTTCATCAGCCACTGAAATTACGTTTTCAAAGATTCCCTGTCTGCACATTTGTTGAAAAAAATACTAATACTGAGGTTTAACAGAACTGTCAGCGAGTTGACTTCCTTTGCTGCACCTGCCAGAGTCTCATTCTAACCTAAATTACTTTTTTTAAAATTAAAAATATAGTACATTGCAGATACAGAAATCTAGTAAGGAAACTGCTACAGACTACAGATAGTTATTCTATGTGGGTTGCTGTGTTTGGTTTGTTTTTTTTTTTTTTAATCCAGGAGAAAACATCCCACAGAGCAGTTTCAAGTACTACTCAATACTCAAGGGTTTTTTATCCTGAATGAATACAAATATATGCAGAATTTCACTGGTTGCCTAATTCCACAAATAAGCAATTCTAAAAAAGAAATTAAAAAAAATAAAATAAATACTCTAAGAGTCCCATAATGAGTCTGCAGCAACAAACTCACAGGAGATAACACTTCTAGAATCTGACTTTTCACTGAAAGCCTAGAAACTAAAGAACACCTTTCATGCATAAGTTACATTTACTATAAAAATGTCATGTCTGGTGGCTTCTCCTGACTGAAACTGCATCTACGGAAAGGCCACATCACTAGCCAGTATTATCGGAAATTTTTATGTAGCACAGAAATAGTGAAATATAAGAAAAAAAAGTCTATTCACTTTCACTTCCTCATCACATGAGAAAGCTGTTAACGCAGAGGCTGTTACTCCTAATTCAAGTTCATTCCTAATTCAAGTATTACCGCCACAAAAAATAGATTATACAGACATTTTACAGGAAAAATTCCTCCAAAACCAGACACATAAAATTAGAAACCTTTTCCACAGATATGTGATAAGAAACCTGAACATGGCAAGGTCCAGACCTGAGAATGGAGCAAGTGCAGTGAGCTGGGATGGTCAGGGGAAAAGTAAACTTTCTTTGAAAGAGAAGAGAAAAAGTGGTTGGTTTGTTTAACTAACAAAACAAAGGTCAAGAGGGGATGTGGTTGCTCTCTCTAAGGCGGTCAAAGAAGGTTACAAAGGAAGAAAGCCACAGAGCAATGCTAACACAACAATAAATGGGCACGTGAATGCAAGCAAGAAGAAAAACAGAAAAGAGCTTTTCACCATCAGAGCTGCCAATTTCTCGAACAGCCTTCCAGTAGTATAGATAAGCAACACCACTACTCCAAAGGCGGACTGTACAGATGTTACAAAAGGGATGGGATGTGGTTGCCTGCACCAGCTGGGGGCTAAGCATGGTAATTCAAGAAGTCTATCTCTGACATTATGAAGTTTTTGCAAGCATGATGAAATGAATAAACAGATGAGAGTAAACAAGAGAGAAAGAGAGACTGATGGGATTAAGTGATAGGATTAGTTTATAAAACAAACACAATATGAAGAAACCACATAGTAATATCTGGGTCCAAATACTACAGCTGTTGTGTTGAGGGCAAAATTGCATCTGTTATAAAATTGGCAAACAAGGTGGGATTCAATTCCAGAAGCAGAGACTGGGATCCAGTGAAATTACAACTCAAACTTGATGCTACTGAGAACATCAATAAACTCACTGGCTTAAAGATTTTAAAATCTCAAGCACTTAGAGGAATAAAGATTGACAGCTCAAGACAGTATAGCTTTTTCCATACAAAATATCAGAACAGCATGTAATGATAGCTTGGCTGTCAGGCAAGTTTTGCTGGGGTTTTCTCCCCCACCACCATTCCCCAAATGTAAGAAGAGTTAGAAGTGCTATTGTAGCAGCTCACAACTAGTCAAGAAGAATCATCATTTTCAATATCTAAAAATTTTCCATTGCCAGGTTTGTTCAGTAATTGTTATCAATACTATAACATTTTTACCCCTTAACTGAAAAAAGTGAAACTGTTAGTTATATTAGCTGAATTAAGGAAATCAAAGATCTACACTGGAAGGCCTTTAACCAATGCATTAGACTGCAGCGTAGCAGTTCAAACAGAGTACAAGAAATTCAGTCCACATACATGTATGAGATCTTGGATATTCAGTATATAGGTACTTATACTCTTGCTTCTTTATAAGAAAAAACGGATACCATAGAAGACATTTTAGGGAGGAAGGAACTGCAATGTACAAAGGAAGCAACACAAAGAAACCCTCAGTGAAAGGAAAACAGTGAAATGGCAGCGTATCTAAAGACTAACACATGAAAAAGTTATCATCATAATACACATTAATAAAGCAAAGCCAAGCCAAGATAGCATGGAAAGTAATATTTAAAAAGTTTAGGCTATGGATAATAAGTACCCATTTAAGTGTTATTTTTGTAAGCTATCCTTTTCACTTTTGTTTTTTTTAATGATCTATATTTGTATGTTATCTTCTTTCCCCCCCTTTTTTTGTTTTAATTATCTATATTCCCCCTTAATGCAAGGGCAAAATAAAGGGACGAAGAGAAGATGAAAGTAAGTTGGGAACAATTTAAGTACAGACACTGACATCCAGTGAAGAGAAATTACAAGCATAAAAGGGGGAAAAAAAAAAAAAAAGCAACAACCCAAGCAAACAAATCAAAAAAATTACCTTGTTAAAATAAAATAAGAAATAGAAACAAATTGCAATTGTATTTTTTCAGATATTGCAGCATTTAACTACCAATGAAATTATGAGAGGACTCTGACCACTGGTTATCATAGGAAGGTATAAGCTCTGCATTTATGAAACATTCCTCTTGGTTCAGAAACTGTCTTGTATCTAACAAAAATACCAGGTTTTCCCCAGCTTTGCTACATGCATGCATAAGAACAGTAAAAAACAAATGAAAAAGAAAAATCTGTTTATATGCACTAATACAAAAAGGCTCAGTAGCAATGCAAAGACAAGCAACCTATCTCAGAATTCAGAAGTTTTAAATGTTTCATTCCTCATTCTCCAGGGTACTCTTCAACTTATTATATATTTGGATTTAAAACAATAAATTATATGTAACTGACATGATATTTTCCAGGAAGTAAAAAGGTGGATTAAAATTAAATTTTAAAGAAAAGCTACAATATTAGACACCTATGGTTTTCTTTTTAAAATTAAATAGTCTTGTTTTATTTCATTTAGATCATGGAATCTTTATTTAACATGAAAGTACTTTAAAAAGTAGTTCCAGTTTCCTATATATTGAGTAACATCATATAGATTTAATGACAGCACCAGGATCTTGATTTCTTCACCTGCATATGCAAATTAAACCAGTACAACTATATAGTAGCTAATTTGTAATTTAGATGAAAAGAGAACATTTTCTTTTTGTTTAAATCAGCAAACCTGCAATCACAATTTAGCAACCTTTGTCTCATAGTCAGTTTTAAACTTCTACATTTTGCAAAAAACTACTTTTCTTGTTTGTTACTACATAAATCTCTGCTAGCTATCAGTCCCTAAACTATCCTTTAAAAAATTTGCTTCAAGAATGAGAATCACAAAGAGAATGAATTAATATCGTTTAGTTCTAATTCAAATAAGGTATTGTGACTGAGGTACATCATACAGATTTATCCACAAGAGGGCAGATTTCTGGTTTCCATTCCACAGCTACAGTTTTATACAATGACAGTAAGTTTCCAGAACTAAATGCTTTCAAAAATACTTCAAAAAACATACTAAAGAAGAAGATATTGTTGACAAAACATAATTTAATACTTAAGTATCCGGGGAGGGGCAAACATACACATTTACAATATAAAGTATTTAACACAAATTCAATCTCAGAAAAAGTCAGTATTGGAAACAGAAGAGTGAATATTAATTAATCAGCTGCCTGGTGCAGCTGTCTAAGGCTAAAATAGTAACACAAGAAAACATGAAGCTACTGGATATTTATTTAAGTTGAATAGCCAAAGAGGTGGTTGCAGCATGTGGAGTGAGGTAAAGGAAAAGGGGGGGTGCAAGCAGGGGAGGGTGTGTGTGTGCGTGTACTAGTGAAATCTGTATGTTTCCTTTATAAAGTGATAAGGCAGCAGAACCAGTGATGCTGACAAAACAAGTCGAAAATGAAAAAGTTTGAGATAAGGATCACCTAGTACAACTTCTAAACCAGTATTAGGATAATGTGTTTTCCTACAGTAGGTGCTCAAATCACCACAAACTACAACCACTGTAAAAAAAAAAAGAAATCTCAGTGAAAAATACTATACTGTACAATTGTAAATTGCTTATCAGCATAAAGCAATCTTTACGGAAAAAAAATTTAAAGCATCCAGTTTCTTAATCTGTAACTACGGCCACATTCCTTTGGTCTCTGCTGCTCTAATTTGGTAACAATGACACTGATGTCTCTCCTGCCCATGTGATACCAGTGGCAGTGACACCACAGTACATGGCAAGAGAAATACCAGTATGAGCAGCAGAAGCACAGACAGAATGAGACTGGCCTGTGAATTCAGCAAAAGACATCCCCTAATGCAGGAGCACACATACTTCTACCAGGGTAAGCATTAGTTGTGCTCTGCACCTGTAATAACTCTTCCCGGGGGAAGAGAGAAAGGGAGTTGACACAATCAGACCATGCCCGAATTCAGACCAAGCCATTTGCAGAGAACAGATACCTATAGGTAATATGCAGCTTCCCTGATCTGTGGGACAGTGGGATTGAGTGCACCCATGGCAAATTTGCTGACAACTCTGAGCATGTGATGCAGTTCCCACACTGGAGGGAAGGGATGCCATCCAGAAGCACCAAGACAGGCTTGAGAGGTGGGACTGTGCAAAACGTTGTGAAGTTTAAGTGGAGCAGTCATGATACTAACCATCACTGAGAAAAAAACATAAAAGGAAAACACCAACCTACTTCATTTGCTCATACATTTATTTCTCACCTGCAGTACATATTCCACACACAATTTTTACTTCAACAAAGAATGTAAAAGCTCTTTTTAGCGAGCATAGCCCTGTGCTTGCTCAGGCCCATATGCAGTGGCTCGTATTAGATACAGTTCATTTTATTGAAAGAAAATAGCTAAGGGATGTACAGAAGAGCAAAAGCAAATAAAAGAGTTCATTTAAGTCAGCTCTGTCAAACGGAGAACACTTCAGATTGCAATATCCATCTTTGTTAATAAAATAGTTGTGACACGTATTAGGGAGGAAGTAGCAGTTTGGTTTTTTTCAACTTTCTGGAATGTCTCATATTAGCTGTTACTAATGCTGCCCTTTCCTAAGAACTGTTGTGTACTGACTTCCACTTATATTTTAAAGACTTTGTTCTTTTACTAGGCTGGAATTTAACCAGACTAAAAGCCTAGTGATTAAAAACTGAACCAAAACCTACTTAATACAGTAGTCTCTTCCAATTTTTAATCTTGCATTTCTGCCCTCGAACTCTCTCAGATGCTTCATAACCTTTACAAAACAAAACCGGTAAGAAATTAACCTCTTGAGGCAGCAGTTGATTTTAGACAAGTCTTCATGACACACAATTTTTGCCTCTTTTTTGACTTCGAAAATTAATTAAAATTTCTCCAAACTTCTTCCATACACACTAAGGAAACAGATGCACCCAGTATACCATTTCTTTAACCATCTGCAATAAACACCAACGGAAAATTCTACATAAACAGATTTAGTGAGCTGCATTTCAAAAGCACATCACTTCCTCTTCATATTGGAATTAATACTGACCAGTGATACGTTATTTCGTTCATCCTATTACTCATCTTGTTGCCCGTTTTTCAACTTTAACTTCTCACACGTACAAGAGAGATGCTATATAGCACTGCAGGTAGCTAAGATGCTTTTCTTCTGGATTGGTGTATTACTTCCCCTCATCCTCTCAACACAATGAAGCAATTCCTCCATGCAAAGACTCTCTTTACTAGCCTGCTGTAACATACCCAGTTTCTCTCTCTCAAATCAAATCCACTCCCACACCTCTCAGCTGCTGGACGAAGAGAGACAGCACACGTTGCAGCCTCTTTCTCAATGGGAACACAAGAATCTCCTCTATTCAACAACCAATTTCCACAAACTAAATTGTCTTGAGACTTCCAGGCCTTGTAAATTATAACTGAAATTTGCTGATGCTTTCCAAAATTATTAGGCTGAAGGACTTACAGATAAGGAGGTGCCTAATGATCAATAGGTAGAAAATTATTAAATTAATCAGTGTTTTTAGTGACTGTGCAGAAACACAAAGAGCTCCCGTTATACTGTCCTGCTGTACCCATTTGCACCATTAGTGGCAACATAATTATTTTTGTGGCTTTATAGCATTCACTACTGAAAATTTGTTCTGTTTGGTTCATTTTACCAAGGTAAATGAGGTATTTTATATTGTTTATGCACCATACAGGCAGATACACTCTCTAAAGGAAAGTATGTTAACATTTAAGAGACAAAAACCCCTAAATAATCAATGCAATTTAACATTTTAATTAAGATTAATAACATCGTGCAAAAACATATTGCCACAGAAGGTTGAACACAAGAGCAAAGGTAACTTTCAAAAAAACCCAACTGCAGTGTTAGTGTCTAATAAATACCGTAACTGTGTAAGAGACTCCAAGAGATTAAATTTTTCTGTTTGATAACTGATTTTAGTTAGTGTTTGTGTGCTAAAATTGAGAATTACATAAGCCTTTTGAACAACACACCATCCAACCTATCAATGCTAAAACTGTAGAACTCCATGACTTTGTGACTACAATTAGTATCAGGATTCCTTGATGTTTTACTTTATGACATTTAAAGGAACGTATTTAAAGGAATACATCCTATCCTATTTATTACAATCCCTATTAACACTATAAAAAAGAAGTTACCAATAAGCCTGTAAACTAGTATCACTAGTCAGCCGAGATAGTCCCACACACACTCTGGTCAGCTAACCTTCTGAGGCAGAATGAGCTCAAAGACATAGAACAGAAAACAAACGGAGACTAGGGCTCAGGGAAAAAAAACCAAACACATTTAAAAAGTTAATAATAAACCCTGAAGCATAGCACACACAACATCTAGACATATTGTGCTGCAATAACTGTTAATGAACTAAGCTCAAATAAAGGCCAGCTTACCACGAGCAATTGGGGCTAGACAGTAACAATCTGAAATGTCTCAATAGCTAGGAAAAATATTATATTGGTGTTTGGTCCTTGTAGGTCTGGGGACGGGTTCACCACGTTACCTATGAAAGTGCCCTGTGTAATTCTGAACTTCTGTGGCTGTTGCTGGTTCTCCTACAGCTGCAGCAAAAACACAGCAGAAATTTCTTAAGCTCACAAACTGTACTGAAAGGAGGGATGCACTTAAAAAAAAATTAAATTGCTCCGAAGTGGTGTCTCTTCACCTTACTGACCATCTTCCACATGTTACTCTTGATAGCCTGTATATTTACAAATCTAAACCAAAACTACACAGGAATTGTACCAAGTAGTTTGCAAAGCTGCTCACCGGCTAAGGCAAGCTCACAGCTTCCACCAAGATTACACTTTGCAACTTAGGAAGTTTTCAAACTTACCACTGTCACACCATAAACAAACATTCTATCAAGAACAATCAGATGAAATTATGATGGTCATGCACAAAAAATGTTTGGGGATTTTTAATGTGTGTTCTGTCCGTGTTAAACATTCTCAGTTCACTTTCACTGGGTACTGCAGCAACACAAAGAAACACAGAATAGCTGTCAACAGTGACAACATACTTGTAGAAGTCATAATTTACAGCAAAAAAAAAAGGTAATTATTTATGTGGATAGGAATACCATGACCCAGTTACTATATAACAAGTACAGTGAAGCACACTACTTTGAGGAAAAATCTCCTTTTCATAGAAATTGCCTAAAACATGCATCTGATTTTTTTTCTTTAACAAACTTAACTAACTGAAACCAGTTTGGAAATTTTCTTCATACTTGAGTAGAGCTCACTCAATACAACTTAATTTTATAGTAAAATAAAAGCAACTGAATTTAAGCTAATTCTGAAAGAGAATATAAACTCAAATGTTTAATGTAGCTCAATTCAATCACTTTAAATTAATTCCTCCTGTTAATTTGCATTAAAAGTCTTAAGTGTTGTGAGGTAGACAAGGATTGAGCAATGCCTTTACTTCTAATTATTTGAGCAAAGTCACACATTTTGAAACGGTTCAGCTGACCACAAATAATACACCTATGAACTAGCTTCCCATTTGTTTTTCCAAGAAACAAGAACAATTCCAAGTTACACCTTATAAATTTCTTATCAGAACTTCCAGTACAAACTTATCAATCACAATAAAAGTGTGTAGAGCACAGAAAACAGAAGATTAGCTATGACATTTTGATATTGAACTGTTGTCAATATAGTAGATTTTACTTTCACCTTAAGGAGCACAGCAGATCATAAACTGTGACACAAAGAGCTGAGAACTGAGGAATGGTGCAAAAAATTTCACTTCCTTTGCGGACTTCTTCGAAAAACACAGAACATGGCCCATCTGTCATGGCTACCTCTTCATCTCACAACAATTCCACAAAGTACAAGGATGAAAGAGACAAGGCCAAAGAGCTTTCTGAACAGTCCATGAAATGAATGTGATTACCAACCAAACAAGTTATGTTTTGCTGACCTTTTTCCCACATCCAAAATGGATGTTTTTAAATTTAATGTCTTGGTATTCCACTCTGGTTTTGTTCTGTTCCTTTAGGCCTTTGTTTCACCAGCTGTTTTTACACAATTCCCAAGGATGAGGCTGAGTCACATGGTTAGAAAGCTGCAGCTCAGCGGCTCAGACAGGTGGATGTGCAGACACGGCTGCGCACTTACAGAAACCAGGGAGGTAGATGGAAAAATGAGTTCAGATAAATCTAAGCAGTAACTCCAACTGGGATTCCCATCCTGTTACGGAATTTGGCTTCTGCCGATGCAGTGGACAGCACAAAGACAAATAACTAAAAAGCAACAAAGATACACTTTCCAAAACGTTTAGGAACACTTGAAAACAGCATCTAGCCGACTGAAGGCACAATACACACATTTGTTGTATCCTGACCTGCCTTTCTCCTGCTCCAACTGCTTATCACTTAGCTCTGTCCATGATGTATGTATTAATCCCATTATTGCATAAAATATGGTCTGCCCATGCAGATATTTCTCTAAAGGTCTCCTTTTCAATATGCAACACAAAGAACAGCAGAAAACAAGGAATTTTAAATTTGAAAGGACTGCAAGCTGCCATCACGTCTGCAGCTGGACAATGCCTTTCAGTACCAATGAGGTAAACAGTTCATGACAACAAATACCAAAGACACTGAACACACATTTGTTTTCCCTTCTTTGTTCCCCCCCACCTCCTTACCCTTTGAGGGAGAAGGAAGGAATAGAGAACTACTACTGTGTTTATGCATCCAGGAGTAATTATCTCACTACATTTTTCCAAAAAAAATCACAGAATATTGAGGGAAGTGACCTCTGGAGATGATCTTGTCCAATCTCCCACTCAAGCAGGGACACCATGATGTCCAGAAAATTGGGGAGGGGGGTCGGAGGGGGATATAAACCCTCCCATTTTTTAAAGAATCAATCTACTCAAATTGACTATGCACTTTATTTTCTTTAGCAGTAATCTTTATTTAAGATGGCACAGAAGTACCTGATTTGCTCTATAGCAAAATAAATCCAAAGACAATTCAACCATCGAGACAACATCTTTTATTAGACTTAGGAAAAAAAATATTTCCCAAAATCTAAGGCTCTCTGTTCAAAAAGTCAAAGTGTAAACAATCCATTGAGCAACATTATATTAGCGACATTAGTATTTTTAATAATTGCAGAATACTCTGGTTTTGAACTCCTACTCTAGTAGTCATTTTCTCCATTTTCATTTTAAGAGCAAGCAGTGAGAGTTTTAGATTACAAAGGCCCCAGGGAAAGTAACATTTCTAATCTTGACAGTGACAGTAACAAAGCAAAAACTTCTCCTGAATTTAACATTAGCCTCTATCTTTAGACCAAGTAAGTCACAATTAACCACATAACCATATACCAAGAGTATATACAGCTATAAAAGGTTACCACAAGCTACAAGGGCATCAGTAATTCAGAAATTGTACCAAATTGTACAAAGAATTAAGTCTACACTAAACTTTGATTCCCAAAGCTATTCCATATTGTAGTTTTTACTTTCGGCTTTTAATTCTATTCATGCATTACTTTGATGGAATGCAGAAAGTAAGTTACTTGCTTGAAGACAGCTAGCATGTACAGTAAATAGTCCAAAAAAAATCCCTTCTACTGTAAATAAGAATAACAAATAAAAAAACCAAACCCAATACAAACCACCAGAGGCTTTTAAAAAGCATCTTCCAAAAAGAAACGAGTATCTCAACATCTCCAGCTGGAAGGGGCCTTTTAAACAAAATTCAAAGTATCTGTAATGACAGAGAGATTTTTTCCTACATGATTAGTGGATACAATGAAGTCTTTTCTACTCTTCTCAATTCACGTATTCATGGAACTGTACAAGACTCAGCTTTCAGCTTTAAGTGATAGTACTCGATATGAGTCACAGGCTTCCCAGTCTTGCTTTGACAAATATGAAGAATTTTGGTTAAACAAGCTTTCTGCAACCAGATGAAGTTGAAAGAGGAACACATCCAAGTATCTGACTTTTCTATTTCCCCAATCAGAGTGTACCTGTAGTTTAGATTTCTCCTTTTGCAGCAACCCTTCTCTTGGATCACCAAATACAATGCCTTTCAACTGCTGAACTAACCATCATTAACACTCAGCATACAGCTGGCCTCAGTGCCCGCAATTCCTACAGCACAGTCTTACCAGTAAAACCAAAATACTGGGAAGTATTTTCAACATTACAAGAACCTGAAGCACTTGATTTTTGCAACAAACAGTGCGCAGAATAGAAGAAAAGGTAGGCAAGTCAAGGCAGTTTACCTTATAAACAACCCTTTGCTACCAATGAAAACTAACAGTAGTTACTTCCACAGTTGTAGAGGAGAATGGAATTTTTGTAATTCTAACAGCTGTTGAAAAATCTAATGCAAAAAAGCCAAACAAACAAAAATGTGTCAATTTATAGCACTATATAAACAAGTAACCAGAATAAAGAAAATTATTGTGTACATACTTTGGGTCATAAAGGTTTCTCCATTATATAAACTCAATTTTAACGCAGACTAAAAAGGATTTCTTAAGTTTTAGAAAGAAAGTATGTGAGAATTTAGAAACTGTATTTCACCTCTGCAAAACTGCCTTCAGGCTAGGAAAGCTGAGAATTCTTATGGGTTGTTTTAAGCGTGCCTCCTGATAACAAAACTAGGCTAATACTGCAAGGTTTTCCCTCTCGCACTCGTGTTTCAGAATTGCCAGAAGAATTTACACCAACCAGTGTTTAAACTCATCATCTGAGAATTCCGGCACCCTCCAGAACTCTGTTTCTCTCCCTGTCTCTGTACACGGAGATAGAGCAAAACAGTTTCATGTGCTGCAGAACCAAGGAGAACTTGTTTTATGCAGTTTCGTATTCATACCAACTTGAACTTCAGCTTTTATCCCTTATCTATCAGTTTATGGATAACTCTTATTTATCAGGTTACAGATATACTACATACAACACACAACATCCCATTCCTAATTCAGAGCTACATGGATGCTGGACAATGTTATAAAGTGAAGTTATGACTGATTTTATTCTGAGACAACATGGCTGGGAAGAACTAATTAAAGCTTATGCCACATTTGGCCAAGACAGCCGTCATGAAGCATGCCACAGCAAACTGTGCCTCTCTTTCAGACACAGCTGACTGGCAGAAAAGTTTCAGAATTTGGTACAACTGTGTTTCTTTCTGTAAGAAATTAAGCTAAGGAACTGCACTCACAGTCTTAAGAAACTTATCTCAATAGATAGGGAAATACTACAGAAAGTGACATATGATAGTCAGCAAGTTGAACAGACTAGCAACTTAACTCAGAGGTGGTTTACCAAATCCATGATGATTCAATGGAAGAGGGATCATGAAATGCTGTTGCAATTTAGTAAGTCATGAAATGAAGGTAACATAACCAGCAGCAACTTAGAATATTAAAGTAATATAACCAAAGTCTCATCTACATATACTTATTTCCAGCTTTACTTCACTGATACAATTGAATCTGCTTGTTCAAACCTAAATTTTACAAATGTAGAAATACTAGTTTCACACAAATTTTGTAAACCTCAAGAACTGTAAGTATTTAACTTTCTGTAACTGCCAAAATTAAAAGTTTTTCTTCCAATGCATTTTCAAATTATTTCCAATTAATCAAAAAACTTAAGAGGAAGAGAGCACAACAGAATCAGTTTTTACTCAGAAAGTTTTCATCCTTTTTTGACTGCGAGGGACAGAAATTGCATACTGGGGACTACAAATGGTTCTAAAATTTCATTATATTAACACCCAGTAAAGAATAATTATATAGCCAAGTATCATAATGCTATTCACTCTATTTACTATGTTCTTGGGATAGGGGAATTCGCAATGTATTTTCTCCTCAGTTAAGGATCACTGAACCTTGTTCGGTAAAGAAGGGAAGATATATCACCATGTCCATCACCATTGTTTATAAGACTGCAGTTTAAGGCGTAGATTAAACTCACGTGGTCTCTGATTTTCGTATAAAACAAGTTTCTCTATCATAAGCAACCCATTCTTTGGCTCCAAGCATATGGACTGAAATCATGGCAAAAGCATGGGCCTCCAAACTGGGCTAGAAAGAACATGGTTCTTTTTTTTAACTATCAATTCATTTGCTACATGATTTTTGGTCTAGGCAAACTCACCTGTTGATGCCTCAATTTTTCTTCAAATTTGCACAGGAATGGGATGGCACATCTGCTAAGATACAGAAACAGAACACAAAACTACTCAGCCTCCTTCATTCCTTCCACACTCTTTTCTAAAATTTATCAAACATGGTCATTCACAGAAGCATTCACGAACAAAAGTCCCCTCTGAGTATACATGAAGACAGAGCAAAACTATTCTAGAGTAGAAATGAAACAGTCAATTCCTTTGAAACAAAGAAATGCACTTCAGCAACAGAAATAGTTTTGGTAAAGAGACTGAGTAATACAATATGCATTTAGAAAGCAAGCTTTCCAAAACAGGGTCTTAACTACGGGATTTCTTTGTGAATCACATAGTACATTCAATGCCATTCTCTTATCTCAAAAAAATAGCTCCTATAGCAGCATTGACTACAAATCAACACCATTTCTTTGAAATGTACTCATTTCAAAGAAAAGGAACATGCAGAGCAAGTGCATTTGTTTTGTAAGTGTCCACCTTCAAACGCAGCATCAAATCAGGTTCTTCCTTTCAAACACACCACTTCTTTGGTCCTGCATTATACTTGCAAAATCCTTCAATGGAAACAGCTCAACACTACAAATGTTTGTTTCATTTCCACCCTAAGATACCCAGAAATCTTAATCCTATTAGCACCAGTGGATTTACGTATGAATAGTAAGTTCCAGCTGAACGAAGTGAGGGGGACAAATTAATCTCACCTTTTAGTAGTACCAATGACTCTACCTTCCCAACAGAAAAAACAAAACCACAAAAACCCAGAAATTTTAGCTATCAATGTAAAAATTCAGTATACATTTAGAAGGCTGCCTGACTAAATTAGATATTAAGTTCCCTTTCAAAGACAGCTACAGTCTAAAACTACCAGTAATTCCATTACTTGAAATACGGCTAAATATACTAGTCCCATATATATAATATTCAGGTTCTTGCAACTTTTGTTATTTACAGACTTTATATTTTCACATCAGAAATTATTAAACAATTTTCACACAGTGTTTTCTTACAAAATAAGAATATCCCTTGATCATGAAGTCCAGACCATTATAATTTACATCACACAATGTACTTCAAATATTTAGTAATTTCATAAACATTTTGCCTTCATCATTCTTACTGGAATGCAATTCCAGTATCTCATTCTTTTGCATTCTAGAGCTTTATATAAATTTCCAGACCGGAATTATTCAGTCAGTTTATGTTCCCTTTTTCTTGCATCCTCTTGGCCGGTAGCTCCTCTCCTTTCCAGATGTGACTCCTTCCAGAAAATTTAGAGCTCATCTGTGTCATCCCCTCTGCAAGCCCCTAAAGACAGGACTGTAGAACACAAGCAGTGTATACTCTTGACAAATTTAACAGCAGGAGAATCACTTTTAAAAACCCACCAAAAAACCCAAAAAACCCCAAAACATAGTCCCAAGCTCAGAAATGGAACAAGAGAGAAAAAAGGCTTGGGAATTGAGGCATGAATAGGTCAAATATTAAGAGTACCACTTGTAAACACTCCAAGCTAGTCGGACATGAGCCAGCTGTAGCCCAAAAGTCATGTAAACAAATTAGTTCTAATTAGTTTTAATTAGTTTAGCTGCACTGTAGCTTATGCTGAGAGCCCTCTGTTGCAAAAATAATTTTTCGCATAAATTTTTCCAACCTTCTTATTATCCTCTACACTTGATGCTTTCTGGTTATTCTCCTGAGCCCAAAAGAATCACACACCAATACATTGTCAATGCATGTATTCTGATACTTGAATATTTCTACAAAGACATATCTTTCCTGACAGATTAAAAAAACTGCATACGCTTTTTAATAGTCTCATTTTACTGATGACTAAGTATTTTGTAATAACATCAGTATACAGAGATCTTATGCTTCCTCTGACATACAATGCTGAAATGCTGTCTGTTTTCAGCATAAATTCTAGTAATGAATCTTTAAATGTACCAACACTTTGCACTTGAATTTTACCCTACTTTTATTTCTGCTGCTCTCAAGGTCATCAAATATTTCCTGACAGGTATTCCCAACCTTCCATATGCTGAGGATAGACAGCAACTTTATATCCACAAGTGATAACTTCTTTTTTTATTCATGGCTTTTTAACAAGTCATTATTTTATAAAGCTTGTGGATTCATATTCCAGAACTCTTATTTCCTAATAACTACCTTTTAATGCCTAACACTGCTGTACATTTCAATGCATTCCTTCTTGCACTAACCTACAAAATTAAATTCACAACTAGCATATAACTTTTCAGTAGCTAAAATAAAGTACGTTCTTTAGAAAACATTAGATTACATTCTTTAAATATCACTACTGTGAAAGAACATTGAGTTGAAGATGTAACAGTAGTCTCCACCTACAAAAAAGGTACATCCATAGGAACTGGAAATAAAAAATAAAAATATTAGGAAGAAACTGAGCTTCTAATTATGATTGCTTTGAGTAACACCCATCAGGAAACACCTCTAGGTAAATTACTTTAGTACAATGATTCCCACTCTTTCTTTCATCATTTAAACATAGAATTTCAAAAACTGGATATGCAATTACAGTAAATCAGATCTCGAAATTTGAAATTACATTTTAATTAGATAAACATCTTAATCTAACTGAAATGTCTAATTCCATCAGATCCATAAGAGGTACCATATAACTTATCCTAGACAGGCGAGTAACCTCCAAATGTTGTGCTTAAATGAAACTTTGTATTCACACTTGGATTATCTTGAATACATCATCCAAGTAAGACTGAACTGGACCAGTATTTTAACAAAGCTTTCTCTCAATAACTCCTGTTGCTACCAAGTGTAGACAATGATTCTAAACAGAAGCTGGCACAAAATCAGCCTCTTTACTGTTACAGGGGCATCTGGACCAACCCTTTGCTCAAAGGAAGAGCAATCTCAAAGTTATGTCAGGTTACTAAGGGCCATCCCAGTCAAAATCTGAATTCTTTCAAGAATGGAGACTCACTGTGCATTTTTCCAGTTAAACCCAGTCAGCATTTCCCTTATTGCAAGAGCAGCTGTTGCTTCTTTTGTTTTGCACCTCAGAGGAGTCTGCCTCGCCTTCTACATAAATGGTCATTATCAGCCAGCTGAAGACAGCATTTCAATCCCTCTCTTAGCTTTCACTTCACCACAGCAACCAAACCTCAAATTCTCCTTCTAAATTTCATGCTTCAGCCCCATATCATCTCAGTAGCCCTCTTTCACACTTGCTACGCTTTATCATGGGATTTTTTTTTGTTATCTGTGTCATTTACATTCTGTTTTCAGACTGATTTTGTCTTCATGCCCCACAGCATAATTCATTGTTACAACTGTCATCATGGCATTTTGAGTCCACCTTTTTGTCTTCTATCTTCAACCAGCTTCCATATCTACCCCACAATGTTACAGCTGCAAGATTTTGCAGTTTCTCCCGTATCACTTACATGCTTTGTCTCACACCACATTTCATGCCACCTCCTCCATACTGCCAATAAGGCCAGCCTCCTCTATCATTTGCTCCTTTCATACTAACAGTCAAATGTTTTGAATGCTTTGTTCTGTCTTCTGTACACAAAGTATATTTCCTAGATACATCACAAGTCCTTTGTGTTCTCCACCCTGATATCTTTTTCGAACAATATTCTCCTTAAAAAGCACAGAACACTTGCTGATTATCCTGAAAAAGGTACAACTTGTATACATTAAGGTGCTGGTTTCAGCTGGGGTAGAGTTAACCACGACAACTATTTACATAAACTTGTAAATGTAACTGTATTTACCTACTTTATTTACCCACAAATTACCCCATCTTTCCTGAGAGTGAGAAGTTATTGTAACTTTTGGTTTAGAAGGCAGCTGTACAGCTGAGGTAATGAGCTACTCTTTCACCACTTTTGAAAAACTAGTTATTTCATGTATGGACTTGATTGTTTTCCTGACAAATTGCAGAATGAGTTTATATTGCCAATATTCCAGCTTAGGTCTCTTCTTCAGGCTGCTGTGCACCAGCTGAGCTATGGTCATTGCTGACTTCCTGCAGCTTTGCAAAAAAAAAAATAGCAAAAGTGCAAACAAGCCTCTGTCAATATACAAAAAACATCATGCTATCGTATTTTGACAACGGAAGTTTAGGCCCAGAAAACATGTGTTTTCTACATCAGGAAGATTTCTGTTTCATTTACTTTTGCATTAGTATGGCAATTTTATAAAAAGTTTGTATTATAGGTTTAGATTAAAAACATGGAAGCAGGAATCTGAATCACTTCAGAATTATTCATATATTTAAAATTTAGACTGTTCACAATCGAAAAGAATTTAAACAGTTTACTGTATTGTTTACATAAACAGAAAAAATGGAGCAAGAAATAACATGATCAGTTGACAAAAGTCAGTCCCATGGCCTTCTGTAAATTAACACATCAAGAAACAGAAAGAGTAAATAGAAATTAACACACAAAACAGTAAATGCAGGACAACCTGAGAATGGGAGATGCTGAGTGAGAGTAGTAGCACTAAAGGTGCTGACATAAAGTAGAGGATAAAGTTCCAAGTAACAGCTGAATTGACTGCCACCGAAAGCTACTGTTCTCACAGCACTGTCTCCGATTCATTATTCATTTCAATGAGAAAAGACAATATAGTACACAAACAGGAGGGTAAGAATGAGATGACCTAACCTTAACCTGAAAGGGGGTACTCAAAAAAAGTCTGTATTTTAATTTTCTAATTCAATTAAGAGCTGGATTGAGAAATAGTAGAAAGACACTAACCATTTCTTTATCTCCCTTTGCCTCTTTCTGTATATTTCCAACCTCTAAAGAAAAAACAAGTGTACCTCCTTTCCTCCTATTGTTGTAACCTGCAACTCTTCAAAATGTTGTTTTGCAAAAATATTTTCTCAAAATCAACTATTTTACTTCTTACTGCTTTCCATTTCTCTCAGTTGTATTCACTAGCCAGGTTTCCTTCCATGCTGTCCCCACTGCTTCATGCAAAGATCAAGAGAAATATTTACTACATAAACACCAAGAAAAACTAGGATTAATCCTGCTCCTTTTGTTACCTCATGACAGGACACCAGCAGTATAGTACATCAATGTCAGTGTCAGTGGAAGCACGGGTGAGAAAAGGAGATAATGTTTGAGAGCACTGATACACTGAATTCTTCTGTCCTATCTATCAATATTTCCAAATTCTTACATATTATAGAGTAATAATTCAAACCTGAGATGTATACCTGAACCCAAATATATAGGGGCAAAAAACTACAAAGAAAAACAAAAACAAAGAACCTCCCCAAATAAAGAAACGAAACCCACACAAAGAGAGAAACATCATGGGAACTTTACCATCAGTGAGGAAAATTACTCTGATGAAAGGCCTCTCACCTCCAACTACTCCAGAGACTATGCAGTGATCCAAAGCAGGTAATTTCTGTTTCACCTGTTTCGACCATCTTATTGATAGTTAGCTGGTCTATAGGGGGAAATTGGTCACTTTAAATACTCACACCCCAATGTTCTGCAACTGTCAAACACCCTGACTGTCCCCACATACCTGACAACATATATGTATTTATATACATATAATAACACCACATACTATATCCAAATTAAAATGAAGACATATAATCACTAAAATACACCCAGGTCACTGAAGAATTTCTACCACATTGTCTGGCAGAATCCATGAAACTTTACCTTACACTGGTTGCAGCACAGCAGCATAACAACCCTGGCAACATCTGGCCATTTTCACTGGTACTACTTTAGAGAAAAACACCTAGGACTGAACCAAGTTACTACTACTGTAGACTGGAATACCAGCAAAATGATCATGACTTCTATTTTTATACTGTAGAAGAATTACCCATGCTGCTCTCTGGAGAATCAAACTCAAACTCCACCTGATACTTCACTTGCCAAGTAAACCCTAACAGTTCATTTGAAGGTGGTTTTGGTCTACTGAATAAACTGACTGAAAACAACTCATGGTTGAGGTCTGCAACTTCTATGTATATATGCAGATATTTAACCCATCATGCAAGACTGTGTATACGAATATATGGCATAGTTTTAATTTAATCCTCACTGTTCACTGAAAATGGCTCATTTTATACAGGTTCTTATTTCAAATATAAAGGGCAAGCTCTTCTGTAACTTGAATTCTATTCTGTGCCTGACCTCCAAATCCAAATTAAGAATACAGGCCTTCTAAAGCATTAACATCTTCTGTGTAAAACCTCAGCAATATTTTGGCACCAACTCCAACACTGTCAAGTAATCCTCTTCAAAAAGCTTAATGACCCAAGACGATTCATGACTCACAAACAACAGCACTAGTAAATACTAGAAATTAAGTAGTACTTCAGTGAAGGGGCAAGTAAAGCCTGGGATTCAGCAGCAATATTTCTTGGGAATATTTATGGATCCTGCAGATGTGTTCACTGGCCTGTAAAGGAGCAGAAAGTTATCTTGAGTTTTAAAGGGTGGTAGGCAGAGATGCCTAATCAATACAAGATGTGGTGAACAGGGAGAAGCATTTGACCCCTAAACTGCATGTAGGTATTTCCAGCTCTTAACATAAGACTTTTTTAAACATATAACCTTACACAGGAATTCAGTGAAACCTATTTAGCATACAGAAAATCCAAAGTTAAATGCAAAATATATGGTTAAGGCAAGGCCTAACCAACAGAATGTAATAACACATTCTTCAAAATATCAGTTCGCATGTCAAAACAGTGTATAACTATTCTAGCAGTTAACTTCAAAAATATTTTCTTCTTGTCAACATTTCTGCTACAATGCAACCAAGATCTCTCAAGCAGTAGTTAGAAAAGGTGCTTCTTAACAATTGTTTCTTAATAATTTAATTAACAATTAATTAATCTTTCACGCAATTTCAAGTATCAATAGGCACAAGCTGTGTAAGCTGTGGAATGGCTGAACTCAATGATCTACAGTTGGTCTTCATCTAAGACGTCTTTTCCAACCAACACAATTCTGTGATTCTAAGCTGGGTATGACACCTGACCAGCCAGACCCTCTGCTGAAGGTACTGGAAAATTTAAAAGTTGCAAAGCTTTTAAAAATATTTTTTTTCCTTTTTTAGTCATACCACCTTCTACATCATTTTACCATGTTTTGCACACTCTTCAAGCTAAGAACTTGAAAAGCTAAGAAATTAAACTCAGAGATAACTTCAAGTACAGAGAAGAGTGATTACACCATTAATATTAACATATGGTCTCATAGTATGTCTCTCACTGGTTTAATATGTTCAGTTGGATAGACAAATCCTTATGAAAAATAATAAACTAATTTCCAACACAGTAATGCATGTCTTCCATTGTTTCAGAAAATAGACTGAAAGGCAACTGACATAATCGTACTGAAATAATCAAATATTCTGAAAGGCTGTTTTTTAGGAATCAATACATTTTTTGTTAAGAGTCACAGTTTGACTGCCTGGGGCTTTTTCTGCCTGGTACTCAAACTGGTGTTCAAATTACACATTTGTTAGTTCTCTTTGTATTATACACAGACACACACTCAGATAATACAAGCAAGATTAATGATATCAAGCCAATCATAAAAATTTCTGGCCAGCAACACTTACCAGTAACAGGACCTAAATTATGAATCTTTTTTAGTTTGAGTAAACTAAAGCTGTAGTTACAAGGGTGGCTGGACAAGCAATATCAAAATGAGAGCTAAAAGAAGAACCACTATGAAACTAGAAAATTATTAGAAGATTTCAGATTTTGTTAGTCACAGTTAAACTCCTGCATATGACAATCTATTTGGTAACATGTTTTAAAACAAATGTAAAACTCTGTATTTTCCACCTCGAACACAAAACATGGGAAGGAGAAGATACATAAACCGGAAAGGACTCTCAGTCAATATGTAATGACTGCATGCAACGGTATTACCACAGATATTTAATCTTTTTTAAAGACTGTCCTTTTAACAGATTCAAACAAAATTGCAGTGTTAAGGAGGCTCTTACCACAAAAGGTAAATAAAACTTGATAGTGAGGTTTCATTCACCGATTTTGAATAAAAGCATTTTTCCTTTTTTTTCCAGTTTTGGACAATCAGAAGATCAGAGCCGTGTACATCCACTACTTCTCACTACAACTCAACAGTTCTGAATAAACTAGTTTAATAGACTCATTTAAAGTCAGTAATTGCAAAGCTTCTGCACTATCTATTGTGGAAAAAAGTATCACTGTTCAGATAAACAAAGTACCTATTCTATAATTTAGGATAGGGTGTGCACTAAGCATGGTCACTCCCAACAAACCTCCTTGCTCTAAAAAGAGAGGCTTAATTTTGCATCATCCATAAAAGCTCGGATTAATAATCTTTATGCTTCCCCAGTACCATACTGTCAAACTCATATAATTAAACCACCAATTTTATAGTACAGGAATAAATGCAGCTAAATGTCATTGACTACCATAGTTTACCTAGCTGGTCTTAATATAATCATTGCACCCAGAGTATTTTTTTTTAGCTTAGGGAAATTTAAATGTAGCACACTCAAAACTGGGGAGCTGAATAAGCAAAGTTGTTCATATTATAATTGTCCTGTCATATGAACTTGACAAAAAAAAACATAGCAGGCAGAGTTAAGGATGAGAGATAAACTGAACCGCAGACATCTTAACTCTCTGTGTCTTGTACTTTCCAAGAACAGATCTGGTAAACAGGCAATAGTCTTTTGGAAAAAAAAAATAAAGGAAAAAGAAAGGAAAAAAAATCATGCTAGTGACAAGGCAACTGAACCCTCTCCCTAAGTCCTTGGCATCTCCTGTAATATCTTAATAAACCTACCTATTTAACAAAAATTTTAAATACTCTATGAGTTCAGAGCAGTCTAAGGTTCTCTGAAGTGGTCTGTGATAGGTTCTAGAAAATAACTGGAAAAACAAGAAGCATACAAGACTGGAAGATATCTTACAGCTACCAACTTACATATGTACAGAAACAGAAATAATTTAATGGCCAGAAGTTTTAGGACATTATTCAGATCACATTACAGCATATGAGACCCCTATAAATAAAGTACAGGGGGGAGACACTGGACATTGGTGAAAATCCCACTTCCCTCACCTTCAGTGCGTAGAGAGAAAATATTTATGCCCTTCCCAAACACCTATCCATTTAACTCAATGAGAATTTTTAAAATTAGAATGCTTCGCTGAGCACTGTCATATGTCAAAGTGGACACATCTTAGAAACAGACTTTAATTTAAAATAACAGAACTTAGTTGTTTCAACTTTATAACATTGCAGTACTTCTAAAATAAAACAATTACATTCTACAATTGCAGGTCTAGTACACTTTGATTTGAATTTTCCCCACAAATATCACTACGTTGTTTTCAAAAGTCAGATTAAGGATTTTTACTGATGCAAGATTTCCAAAAAACAGAGATGCTATACAGTGTTCCTATTTTGCTTCGGAGCAGAGTATCATCAAAAACTGTACATTCCATACGGAAAGTCCTCACTAGATCATATAACTGCTACAACTTAATATAAGAAAGAAAACAAGACAACACATTCATACATGTAAATCCATTTTACCCCAAAAGCAAAGAAAATAAAAGATACAGGCAGAATTATCTATTATATTGAAATGTGTAAGTTGTTAGTATCTTCCAACCAGCCAAAACATTTCTCAGGATCTATTTTAGCAACATATTTTGAAAGTCAGTATTCCTGATTATAAAATCATTTATAAGTACTTCTAATCAAGCACTGCAATACCATAAAACAAACAATGAAATTCATTGCAAATCAACAACAAATGCTCCCTCAGAAATCAGGTTTTCTCCCACAAACCTACCCAACTTACTGACGTCAAAATACTTCTCTTTATATTTTGCAAGGCGAGAAAGGGACTATCTAGTTCATGTCACATACTTGCAAAGCTCTGGCCTCATTCATACATCACCCAACCAGTATCTTCTGTCAATGCTCCAAAGTAAAACAGGACAAGAAAGATTTTTATTTCCCTGTACCCCTCGAGCAGTCTTTCATGATGTGGCTTCTTCACTGGCTTATGAGAGCTAGTGATTAAATAGCCAATTTCAAAATTGTGGGGGACGGTGGGAAAACAAAGAGATGAGCAAGCCCTTAATAATGAAAAACAACTACACTTTTCTAAAAAGTAGATATTTAAACTGGCATCAGAGAAATGCAGAAATCTAATTCTCAGTGTAAGAGCAGCTTGGTTTAGGTTTAGCTAAGCCTGTTTTCAACTTCACTTACTAAAGTATTCACATGGCCTTTCCAGCAAGTATATTCTAATTATGTCACATATACAAACTCTAACATACAAAAGCAAGGAGTTAATGAAATTGACAAATAAAAAACACACCAAAACCCCATTAATATGTGAAAGAAAAAAGTGCTCTTAGCAATACTTGTTCAAAGAAATTACTGGTAAAACCTGAGAGAGGATAAATGCATTGCTACTGCTTCTTTACTCATTAATGTACAGCACATATTTTTTCCATATTTATATAAATAAGTCACACCTTCCAATATGAGGAAGTTGGTCATTAATTAATGATCAAAACTGCAAAATCTGCATTTTCCCATGTGTGAACTTTATTTCTATGAGTTGTAGATACCATTTAATTGATCAAATAAAAATCCATGTGCATCCTATATCTAAATCTAAATTCTAAACAGATGAGCTAATGTAAAAGAAGTATGTCTTAGGCCAGGGACACAGTTCCAAGTTCCTGGCTGCGCTGCCAAGTGGACTATGTTATGGGCACATGGGGAAGGCCCAAGAACTCCTTCATGAAGGTTAAATTAGTCCTCACACGGTCACACCACAAAAATCAACACTGAATCCTTCCATCCCTGACAACCCACAGATGTTCTTTATCTGTTATGTACTTTATTCTCCAGGTACTTAATTCTAAATGACAACCATCTCTTCTTAAAGGTTTGAACCTCACTACTGTGGAAGAGAAGGCTAATTATAGCTCTCAATTTCACTGAGGCTTTAATACAAAACTTTTGACTAGAATTTAGACAGCATTATTGTTCCAGCTGTTGCTAAGGTAAAGGTGAACCATGGCCCATGTGCTACAGATACCGGATAATCATAATTGACCATGCAGATCATCAAATTAATGAATAAACTGAAGACTAGATTAGTGAGTCATGCTTAATTTTTTAATAGAATTTATACAATTGGATGCCGAGCACTTTATTTTCATAATCTGTTGAACCACAATAACTTGCAATTACATTTTCCCTTTTTCTAGGAAGGGAGAGGATTTTAAAATAACGTAAGTTACATTTGAAGTGTCACAAAGAATCACAGAATATTCTGAGTTGGAAGACCCACAAGGATCATCATCCAGCTCATAAATGATTGGCCCATATAGGGAACAAATCTCCAGCCTTGGTGTTACTAGTAGTATGCTTGAACCAACTGAGCTAAATTTTACCTATCTTGAAAAAAATATTAAAACCTCACAAAATTGAATTATTATCATTGTATCTTCTACTTACTTTAAAACTAAACATTTTAAAATATCCTAGAATAAATGTGCTATGCTTTTCAGTTCACTCTCTCGTAAGACAAATACAGTTACAGTTGTTTGCCAATCATAAATCACTGATGAATGAAGATAAGTATGTACAAAGTAAGATGTAAACCATAGCACTGCTAGAAATATATACCTGTAGGGCAGTACCTTTGAGGGAAGACTAAAGCTGATCTTTGCAGTCTTTCCTGAGATGCAGTTAATAACACCCACCTTTTAGAACAATGGCTCAATCTTTCTGCTATGAAACATTAACATTGTTTCACAAGTCACAAGCTCATTTTGGAGTTTTTTCTCAATTCTCTGCAGCTTTGCTACAATCCACATGGTTTTTTTCCAAACTGAAAGTTATTTTAGCACAAAGCAGACACAGAAGCGACACATCTTTTTGGGAATATTCTAACAATTCAGAAGCATCAAAAATTAAGGATGATACCCTTCTAGTTTCACTCACATGCCATCTGAAGAGAAACCAGAAGCATCTGAAATGGATCAGGTATCAAATACCTTAGATTTGCATCAAAACTGACATATACATGCTGAAGTAGGAATAAGGAGTAGCTAATACTATTTCATCCCTATTTTGGATGCCAAGGCACCTATACACGCAGGCACACTAACCACTGGTAGCCACTTGTCCAGGCCATAAAACTACTGAGTTTTTGTCCTGTTTCTCAACAGAATAATTACTAACTTACCAATCTCTGTGATTAAACACACAACTGAGAGAACAGTGTCTTAGCAGCAAGGTAAAGATCTGTTCTTGTGTGAACAGGTTGTTTACGTCCAGAAAAAAATAAACCCTTCACGTTAAACTCACAGGATATGATCCTGGGACACATCTCAACTCATAATCCTTTTTTTCTCTTTAACAGTTGCCATGGGAGACCATAATTTAGAGTCTGCAGAACCACAAGCGGCCTTCCCAGGCCAAATGTTTGACATCATTGTCTGCATGCTTTGGCATACATGATAATACTTGTGTCTGAGACACAAATTTATACTGACAGTAGTATTCTGTATAGTACTAAACTGCTATCTCACATAATCCAACATTCACTTACTTTTGTGTCTTCCAGGTTCATATTACAAGGAACTTGAGCTGCCCCCACTGCTAATTATTCCTACTGTTTACTCACAACAAACATCCTCTTCTACATTTTCTAAGACACTGACTGTCAAGGAGGTACTTCTTATTTCTGAAAGATTTTAAGGTGAATTCTCAAAGACAACTCTGCTTTTTCATTGGGCAAGTATCTGAGTTATTACCAAGCAAACACATAAGCATTTTACACAGGTGTTTATAAAAAAATCCTCAAAACTTTCAAGTTATCTGACGCTAATTAACACACCACTGATAAATGTGTTAGTAAGCTAAATGAGTGCTGAATTTTTAAACTATGTTCAGAAAGTTATTGCAAAGTTATTGCAAAGCAATCACAAGTGGGAGCCCAGCACTACATTTCAGCAATTAGCACACCAGACCACAACCCACTCCCAACCCATTCCCCCAAAATACAAACTTTAACTTACAAAGATCCAGGAAACAAGGATTACGAAAAAACCAAATTAACCACGGAACAATACTAAGTAACTACATCAGGATCATAAAGCTACTGTAAGCCTTAATCGGGTAAATCTAGCCCAAAAATTATTAGGTATTATTTAAAGAAAAAAAGAGCTATTTTGTCTTGTGTGGACCCACTATGTACTACTATAATCATTGAGTTCATTAAATAAATATTTTATTGTATGTGAATACCCTAACATTAAGGTCCTTGTTATTTCTTATTTTAGGAAGCAAATGTGTTGACATCAATTTTAAGTAATCATACATGTGTAAACCCACTGAAAGTAATCCATTTGCAAATGTATCATTTCAAAGCATTATTAATGAACCTGCATGTAGCTTTATTAACAGAATATTTATTCATCATAATCACGCACATGAAACTAAACTGAATTCTTCCTATCAAGATGAATGTCATTTTGCAAATAAAACTTCTAAGTTCTGTACAGTAAGTTTAATGTCTTTGGTAACTGAGGCTATTTCTATAGGGTCACCTTTAAAACTAAAGTTTGTCGATTTTCTAACTTTTATTTGATTCATTACAAAATAGTATAAGCACGTAAGCATCATCATAAAACTGATGTTTCTGTTCTTGTTTAAAATAATTATCTGCTACATCTATAACAAGCTTTATGATATCATCTATCCAAATTTCAAAATTTGTGTATTTTACAATGACGATTTCACCCATTATGTTTGTCCTTCCTAAAACACGTGGTCCAATTTACACCTGTATCAATAATCAGGTGCAGCTAGTAGCCTTTAAATGTTTTTGTTTCAGACAAATACTGTTCTCTCCCAAATTTTACATAGGGTTACATGGAGTGTCAGCCACTCTCAGGCAAGCTGATTAGCCCAAGTAGATTACACTCTCTAGTTAACTGTGCATCAGCTGACTTTCAGTAACTGTACATAATGCCCATGAAAAATGCAAATTAATCTAACCTTCCTTAACCAACAATGCAACAGGTTTAAAATAACCCAAGTTATGTGCAATTGCCACATGCTACATATACACAATTGAATGTTCACTGTAACTGAGCATGCAATAGCTTCAAATTATCAGGACTTGTGTTGAATTCTCAGAAGTCCACCTACAGAACTTTTTATAAGACATTACTGACTAATTGTTTATCAAGATATGATTAGGAACTTGCTTAATTTCATGACATCATATGTCTACTTTGAGTCTAGAAAAAAGATTTGTCAGGAATAAACACAAACATTTACAAAACAAGAGAGAATTTCTATTCTGAAGTCCACTAATTCAATATAAGCATTTAATATGCCACTAAATTAAATAAATGGTTCTCATTATTCTTTCTCCAGGTTGCAGGCTAAAATTATAGTATGATGTGAAAACTGAGAATGTTTACTTTACAAGAATGATGACTTGTTCGTGTAATGATATTTAGCGAATTACAGACAAACCAGTCTTTAAATGGTACCATTTTTATTGCAATTCCTCAAATATTTTAATTATATTTTCCATGGTAAAAATAATTATCTATTTTTGCAAATAACATGACTAAATTTTACATCATGCTAGATAGAATGCCAGCAGGAATTACTCCAGTGAGTAAATATGCAGAGTCATAACTTTAAATAATCTTTTATAATAGTGACTGTAGAGTGCACAGCGTGCTCCTACAACTCTCTAAGCCATTAGTTGCCTAACTTATCACCAGAAAAGTTCACCTACAACCTTGCTTCAGTGTATGTCAGAACTAAGCAGCTCAACACCTGTTTTACATGTAAGCCTGGGCAAGATCTTCAGAGTAGGAAAGCCCAGTCATACAGATGCTTTGAACATACCTAACATACAAAACTGATTACTTGGCACTATGTACTAGCCACTGCCTCCAACACTTCACTCAAAATCTCAGGAGCACAGAGATAGAACACTTGCTCGAGGTATCAGATACAGATTCGGAAATCCTCCTCAGCAGCAGGACACTCAAACATGCCTTTGTCACTATCTCTTAGCGTCTTTAACTGGCTCTATACTTCATGGGGTATATCCATGAAGTATAGAGGCAGTTGAAAAATCCTCCTGTTGAAATAGTACTACATCACAGTGCAAAGAAAATTAATTAGAACAGGGAAAAAAAGTGAAGAAGATAATATGATTTTCAAACAAAGTGATTTAAACTGAATTCCAGGATGTAAAAATCTCTCCAATGTTGACTAACCAATATGGATCCCTCACTTAGCACCACAGGAGCTGAGTTCCATTTTGCACTCTCACACATCTCAAACTTTTGACTGACATTCTAGGGCTGATCGTTTCAACAGCAATATCACAACAAAGTCCCTTTTTGATCTCACTCCAATTCCTTTTTATGATGTAGAAATCAAGATTGAAAATTTTACTTATTGCACTGTAACAGCTATTTTAAAAGACAATGCTTAAAAATGTATCACACTAAATGCAGAGCTGTATAAAAAACTCTCAAAAATGTTAAGAGGTATGACTTTAAAAACATCCTCTAAAACAGAGCACTCAGCACTAAAAAGTTGATATCAAACTACAACATTACTTTTTCTGAGTATCAACTCATAGGTTCCTAGACTTTTACAGAAAATCCCACACCCCTAGGCTGAAAGTCTTTGCAAAGTCAATCAAAAGTTAATAAATGTCCCTTGCCTCCAAGAATTCCAACACAGTCCTTGGATTATGTAATTGTGTAACACTTCCCTGATACCCCCAGGCCCAATCTTCCTTCAGCTTACAGGTGTGATCTGCTCTGGAAATGAATCACCAGCTATTCATAAGGCTGTAAGGTCTGTTGTACACATGACACTTCAGCTCCAAGTAAAAACAAAGAAAATATGAAGGGAAAGATGCTTCAGATCAGATAGCAGGAAACAGAAAAATGCCACTCTTGGGAATCTCATTCTATTTTTATTACCAATGGTAAATATTTCTGTGTTCCTTTCATCCTGCGGGCTCCAAAGCCTAATTTGAACAAGCACTGATTAGTCATATTTGTAACCAAAATTAACAAGATTTGTTCCACTATTATCATACAAATCATGATGCAAAGAAAAAAGCAAGTTAATTTAAAATTAAGGCTGTACACTTGTTCCAGTTAGACTTCCAAAGTTAATAAAGACCAAGTTCTGCATCTCAGTACTCAACTTGCATGATCATATACTACCCTCAAAAACATTTAAAAATAAGCATTTGTGGAGCGTTATAAGATTCCAATACAGACCACAGAAAAGCCTATGAGGAAATTAAGACTTCTGTCTCTGGAGCAGGGCTTCATGACATGAATCAATTCAGGTAAAAGGCTATACACCGAACACCAAAGAGAAATCAAGATGTTTAATCATAAAAGACAGGACTGCAAGCAATTTCAAGAGTTTATCCCTTTCCCCAAGGCAGAATCAACAATATCTAAGGCAAATAGTAGGAGATGTGCACATACCCGTTGTATTAAAAAAAAAAAAATTATAAAACACAATCCAACTTACTTCACACAGTCAGTGAAATAGACATCCTGTTGTCAGTAAAAAAGGCATGACAGAGTACCACAATGCATTCACAAAGGTGGCACACATACCAGGTACCTACACAGGTAATCTGAACTACAGAATCCCCTAGCATTTGCTCTTATAAGAAGTAGTCCAAATTTCTGAGCTTTTTTTTCTTACTATGTTATTTTCTCAGTTTAGAAGGAAAAAAAAAAAAAAAAAAAGGGCAATTGAAACAATGAATTCCTCTGTGTGAAACAATGCTTCTTTGCCCAGCCAATCCTTGTTTTGTACCTCCGGCTTCTCAGGCAATTTCTTCTCCTTCCCCTCTCTGGCCTCTCTCAGAAGACACTTCCCATCCGTTCTCATCCCCAAACTGCTTTCCTTGATAGTAGAAGCAAATCTACAGTACCTTTTTGCCTTGGCTGCTTGATAAGCCTGTTTCACAGCTCTTGCTTTATCTTTCTTAAGGACATTTATATCTGCCCCACCAGCTCCTTTATCCAGTCATCATAGTTCAGTAATTATTTCATAGAATAACAGAATGATCCTGGGTTGGAAGGAACCTTAAAGGTCATCTTCCATGCCATGAGCAAGAACACCTTCCACTAACCCCATCCAACCTGGCCTTGAACGCTTCTTGGGATGGGGCACTACAATTTCTTTGGGCAACATATTAAGTATCTCACCACTCTCACAGTAAAAAATTCCTTCCTAAAACCTAATCTAAACTTTCCCTCTGTCATCTTAAAGCCATTCCTTGTTGTCCTAGGACTACATGCCCTTGTAAAAGATGCCTCTCCAACTTTCCCAAAATGCCTCACTTAGGCACTGAAAAGTGCTATGAAGTCTCTCCCTAGAGCCTTCTTTTCTTCAGGCTGAACAATCCCAATTTCCTCAGACTGTCTTCATAGGAGATGTGTTGATCATCTTAAGGAGTGTCCCTGCTCCTAAAGAACTTCAAAGCTCCTACCTCCTCCCAATTATTCCTACCCTTCAAACTCCATTCCCTTCCCATCTGTGTACGTCTGGTTCCAGTCCACCACACTCCTTCTCCATATGTTCACCCTTCCATCCATCTGCAACTTCACTTCTTGTCTTTTACACACTTAAATTAATCTGTATTGCGGATAAGCAGGGAATGGACACCATAAAATTAAGAGTTTGTACCACATCTCACTGCTTAGAACTTATTAGGAAAGCTCTGTTGTGCACACAAAATTTTTCAACAATAGTGCCTGCAATCAGGGAAGTCAGTGTATTTTTTCGACACTAATAATTTGGCCAATTTTTGGAAAGCTTTTTAAATGGCAATAAAATGCACATTATTAATTCAAAAAGTCATCTCACACTGAAATTCTAAACTCCTTTTCCCAAAAAACAGTGGTGCTCCAATTCCTTGGAAAAAAGGTCAGGAATAATTTTTAAACATTTTTTTCTCTATTGTGACCCTTAGAAGCCAGTGAACTATGTTAATTTAAAACATTATTCAGAGAGTAAGTCAATAAAGGGCATTCACTCAACATGGAAGATTTTGGCCCAAATGACCGAAGTTCAGCAAAGTCAGAAGTAAAATCATTACCTTTAAATAGTATGTCAGTAAGCAGGAAACTGAGAGGAGAACACTACCAGTCCTACCTATATGCAAGGAGAAACATGCATTCTTAAAGTCAGCCAGTAAATCTGTTAAGAAATGCTTCATATCCTTGTAACTGCCAAATTTTAACAGAATAAATGAAATTTTGCTCTGTTACAGGTTATGCCTCAACAGGAGTTTTTAAAAGAAACTGCCAAGAAGAACCAACCATCACTGCACATGCTAGCAGAAAAAAAATCAATTTCCCACTATTTCAGAAGAAAAAAAGAAGGACATATAGCATCCACACAGTAAAAAACAATCACATCACCTTAGTTTTAACTAGAAAGTTAGCATCCACATCATCAAGTAGATTTTAAATTTTCCCTCCAGAAAAAAAAAACAAAGTTTAAAAAAAATCAAAGATTTTAAATCTTCACAAAGAACTCCCCACAAATTCTCACCACAGCCTCATTAGAATCTTATCAAAATTTTTCCAGCTTTTAGACTACAAAAAGCAGGTTCCAGCTTATTTTTTCTACAGACATTTTTTTAAGTCAGCTGCTGTACACAGCATCTGGTGAGGGCCCTCTAAATTTTTCCTCCTATCCTCAATATCCAGAAAGCATATCTGAAGAAAGAGAGAAAGCAACACATCTGAAGGGAAAATAATATGAAAGAAAAGGGGACAGTCTTATTAAGTCGTAAGAGGTGAAAACAAAATTTCAGAAACAGAGTATTTGCAACCTCATCCTTTCTGAGCACCTGGCCAACGCAGAGAAAAGGCTGAGTTCAAAGACGAGAGATAGAAATTGCATTATCACAAACACATATTTGTTATTCAGCGAGCTTGGGGGGGAAAAAAGAGAGAAAAAAGGTTAGTACTACAAAAACAAGCATCAAAGTACTAAGAAATGTCAGAATTATGGTTGCTTATATCTACATTTTAGTCCCTTGTGTGTTGTGATAGTCATCATATACCATTTCTTGTCATTGACAGGATCACTGCCCCATTTATGGCACATGACATGAAACACAAACTTAAAAAGTAGGAGGCCCCTTATGTAACACATTCCTGTTTAGGAATTTTAATAAAACACAGTTAATAAAACCAATTCATTTAGAAGTTTCTCATTCAAAACATCTTTTGCTGGGAACTGACACTTACGAAAATCAACTCTTCTTAAAAAAAATCAAAACCAGAAAAACCAAAACAAATTAACAAAAACCCTCCACATACATACTCTCACAGAAAACCTTCACAAGTAAATATAGAAAGGAAAGACGTTAATAAGACTAAAGTGCTACTTATTCAGCTTGTTCCATAATGTACTCACAGCCCCTGAGCCATGCCTTGAGTACATGATATAAAAAGCCACAGGGGAAGAAAGAAGTTCAATAAGTTCTCTGAGTTCTCTCTCTGATAAAAATTATGCATTTGGGCCTGGACTTCCTACATCCCCAAAGCAATTTTCTGACCAGGAACGCACTTATTACACCTCAGAACAGCTTTGCTTCCCTAACAGTCTTAGGGGAGCTTGACAACTGACTGACATCGCAGCGGCGTGACCACTAGATGCAGAGGTGGGCATTCAAGCAGTCTACATCAACTGCAACAATTATCATCAAGTCAAGAGCCAGAGTTTTTTCCCCCCAAGAGTCAAAACCCAACACTTTGGACACCTTCCAACAGGAACTAGCAATCCTAGAGAGTAACAGTAACATTTTGTATCTCTATGTTCAATATTGTAGCTACAATGTTTAATTACTTGCAGCATTTGGGTTACGATCTAGTCCCGTTCTCAGTTCTCCCTGATAAACTTCAAGAGATAGATGGTGATTCTTTTTTAGGTTCTCAGGCAGGAAGTCTGTTATTTTCCATTTGTTGGCATGATCAAAAGAGTTGAAATATAATAGATGTTTAAGGCCCTCAGTGAAAATCCATTCTATAATTTTTAGAGCTTCAGGAGGAACAATGAACCTAACATGTCGAAATGTAGAACACACATGACCACAAATAAGGTCAACAAAAACAATATTATTAACTTCCTTAGTGCTGTAAAGTAACTTTAAAAATCTGAAGAGTAAAGCATACATGCCACAATAGACAAGATTTATAAGTTTTTAAAACTACTTTGATTCAGTTTCAGTCTTTCATCTATAAAAGTGAAATAGTATTTTACAGATGTGCAAAACCAAAGCTCTCTGATGTTTGCAAAGCACTTTATTTTGAGATAACTCTACAAATTAAAACATGAAAACACTTCAGTCTTCCTGAAAGGCTGGGATGTACACAGCAGGTAATAAGGCAGCAGGCTACACACTGAATGGTAAGTATATAAACTAGGTTATAAGAGTATAGTGGTCAGCCGTCATTTCCCATGCCCTGTATGAGGCACTGAACTGGGGCTGCAAGGGTAGGGTTGAATATAATGGTGCAGTTAAAGGCCCAGCTCCTCAGTCTGCTGTTTCCTTGTCTAATTCCCTTATTTTTCAGCCTAGGGCTTTCTGACAATGTTCATCTAAAATGCACTGCATGTCTACACATACACACTGCTACAAAAACCAAAGTGCTTCAAATCAAATCACAGCAATAAAATGAAAAATTTAATTATCTATTCATATAAAAAATCTGAGATCTCTGATTACTTATACTTAAAACTGATACAAACTCTAAAGGCCACAAAAATTAACTTTTTCTAGAATTTTTTATGGCTTCAACATGAAAACTGGTCTTGGATATTTACATTCTTTTAAAGTTATTTGTGTAGACCAGGTAATCACCTTCAAATACAGTATCAACAACCATGTTCAATCTGACTGGAATCCCTCTTAGTTTCCACATACAGTTGGGCCAAAAATCCTTTCTCCCTTCCCTTTTGCTGGGCAGATTTTCCACGGTTAACAGTAGGGACAGGAAGTGAGACACAAATCACAGGTCCTGCACAATTCTCCTCAAACACAGTTCCTTACTCATGGGGTGTCACAGATGTCAATGTAAAACACTTCTTTCACACCTGCTTTGGGGGTCAGGATCAGCTACTAAGAAGTATGTTTGTAATACAAAGAAAATAAAAATACAAATGTAGATTAATTAAAGACTTTAAGAAAACAAGTGTTTAACAATTGTAATTTCAAGAGTACTTCCTTTTTTATTATTAAAAGGGATCATTATTGTACAGCATTATTAGCAAAAATACACAGGTTATCACCGATTTCAAGCATTTTCTTGCATGTATCTCTCTGCAACTGAGTGTTCATTACTGCTGTTGTTCCTAAATCAGAAGCTAACATAACCTGTACTACTTCTAATAAAGGCAAATGAAAAACAAGATCAAAAGTAAGTGGTATGATATTGAAATGGCTATTCTTTCAAAAACAGTCCTAGTGTTTTCTGACACTAAATAGCCACCCTAATGCTGGAGGACCCACCTTATACCTACCAGTCACCAAATTCTAAAGCTATCACTACTCATATTTTTCTGATTAAGTATGCCCATAGTTGTTATCCAAATTACACACATTCATGAATATTACACACTCCTCTAACATAATTTCTGGAAATCATAAACTTGTGAAATTGAAGACTTGATTTCTTTCCTAGGTCTAGATATTCAGGACAGAAGTACATTTTTTTTCTCACTACTTATAGCAATTATCCAGAAATTTCACATTTCTTGTGCAATTTTTATGAAATATTAATATAAATTCAATTTAATCAGTTTAACCCTTTGTAATATAACAGATTTAAAAGTCAAGTTGCCACTGAACACATAAAAATAGGAATAGGATCTCTAGCTCAAATCAATTTGCATTTTTCATCTAGTATCCTCCAAAATATAGTTTATTTATATTGTAGAGGACTATATACGTGAAAAACCTTGGGTTAAAGTTATATTACCATAATAATCACACTAACACAACACCACAAACAAACAAAAAGGTTCTGTCCTAAGGAAATCACTATCTACGGCCTCAACTCTGCAAGAAGAGTTGTATGAACATTTATGTACATGGAGTCTCAAGCATAAGGTTTCACAGGGGTACCTGTGCTCTTATGTAGAATAAGGATCTTCAAAAGGGCTTAGGGATATAATTTTGCTTCTCTGATCCTGTCTGTTGCTTCTAAATCAAAACTTAAACATTTCAAATTTTAAAAAATATATTATTTTACTGGTATGCCTGTTTCTACGTCCTTATTTTTAAAAAGTATAAAACCAGCTTTAATCAACAGCAGAATACTTCAGGAACAGATTTTTGTTGGAATAACGTCAGGTAAAATGTTCAAGAAGTTGAGGAAAAAAAAAAACCTGTACAGAGGAAGCAAATTCAAAATGTACAAAACAGTCAAAAGTACAAAATAAAACAGAAAGAAACATTTTCCTCTTTTTGTTAAAATATTGTTACAACTAATGTTTTGAGAATAATTAATTTAGTATTTCTATAACATCAGTAAAAGAAATACATTGTCCTTAAGCAACTGCCTGTTGTGATAAACATTGGATCAGTACAAGCTCCTAACATCAGGGAAAAAGTAGTATGAAAGTGCCACATGCCTGCTTCACACATACACACTCTCTTAAATATGCTAAAACATGCAACTCAAAAGAAGAATAAGTTCTCTTATTAATACTTCGACTTTAAATATTTCTGTAAAACTGTATAAACTGTGATAAAGTAACTAATTCAAGATTAACCACATAATGGCTCACAAGAACAAACCCAAAAAACTCATTACAAATAAAATAGACAACATCTTACATTTCCCTTTATAAATACATGTATTTTTCATTTTTCATTCCAGAAAAGTGCATCAGTTCCGATTAAAAAAAAAAAAAAAAAGGAAAAAGGAAAAAAAAAGAAAAGGGTGCTGTAAACACAACCACACAACCCTGGCAAGATAAATTTGACAGGAACTGTGTAACTGCAGTAGCTCATTTCCTGCTCATATCTAGAATATTTAAAGCAAACCTCCTTAAATGAAAAATCAGTCAGAAAAGTTCACTACTGTTAGCTTAACAAACACATTCTTCTTAGAACGGCAGCTGCCTGAAACAGAGACGAAAGAAACGCTAGGGCTATAATGTCGCTTCTTGATGATGAAAACTACCCAGGAATTACAACTACTTCTGCACAGTCCTTTCTTTCCTGTGAGGCAGAGTTACACTCGGCTTCAACACACGCTGTGGGCCAAAAGCAAACAGCAATTCCGCTGTTACACACCGAGGTGGGGACAGTTAGAGACGACTAGTGGCTCCCTCTGCATTTCACAAAGTTTAAAAATAAAAAGCTGCTTTTTCGAACTGTAAATGGTTCCTCTCCACGCACGTAGGCCTGAGGCCCTGTTGCAAACAGTGTCTAACAGGACCAGGCAGCACAAAGACAGGAATGGGAGATTAGTGGGAGGAAGGGAGGCCGGGATTGGGGCTCAGCAGGATCTTCTGGCTTTTTAAAATTCAAACTGCTCCCTGACCAATACAAATCACGGACACGCTACTGACTACTACACGGATTTACAGCATTAAAAACACGCCTTCTACGTGACAGCTATATTAACTTCACCCTTTTAAACATGTATCAGGCCACGCGGGAGGCACGATAGCAGAGTTTTATTTATAAGACAGAACACGATGCACCAGAAGTTACTCTATCAGATATAGTAACCATATATTATAACAACAAATCTACCTGAACAACTAAAAAACCTGCTGAAGATTTAACAAATTATGTAATCTCAATACTCATTTGCCACTGACAAAATTCCTTGCTACAAGAATGAAAACTTTGCATCTTAAAATTTCCTGCAACTATGTAATTTATGTATTTTTTCTAGTTCACAGGGTGTTTGTTTTAAATCTGCCTGAGTTTTTAGCAACACTTACAACTTTACCACTTATAAGTCCAAGACTTACTTTATTGTAAATCAGCTACCATTTATTTACAAAGACCTGAGACTAATAAATAGTAATTTTCAAAATACGTTTGACCTGTAAAAATGACACCTAATTACATATTCAAACATCATGGACACAAACAGCCAATAACAACCTCAGGATCTCAAAGTGATATGTCCTGACAAGAAAAGATGACACTTTTTAAGCATTCCTCACATTTCACTTAAATAAATTGACATTTGATTCTCAAGTATTTTGATTAAGATCTCATCTTCACCTTGGTCCCTTAAATGTCATAAACGCAACACTTTACACACGATCCATTGCCTGTTTTCTGTTTGTTAGAAGAAAAAAATGGTATTTCCTTTTTTAATATATATTTCTGTAACATATACAGCACAAAGACAGCAAGATTGTGTGGAGTACCTGATACAATATGCGTGTCTATCTGTATTTCCTGGGTCTGCAGGTGTCCGTGTTGTGTCAATCATCCCTCAAGCACTGTTTTATACTATAAATATACTAAATCATTAACACACTAATCAATAATATTATTTAGAGATTAAACGCCTGCAGTTTATAAAACCAAAAGCATTCAAACTTTTTAATGTTCAGAACACAGTTGGTTAGAAGGAGAAGGTAATAGCAAAGAGAGGTGGCATTTTTGTTTCTTAGTATTTACATTGTCTCTCCTCCCCTATTCCGCCAGTTACTCCTGGCCCACTTCAGAGGACTCTCTGCGCTGGGACCTTCCTTCCCTGACCTAGGTGAAGTTGTAAATATGGCAAAGGATCAGTGCACATTTGCGACTAATTGTATTGTTTCCACCTCCTCCTCCTCCTCCTCCTGCTCTTTTCGGGTTGAGGCCTGTCACTGAGCAGCCGCTTCGCCTTTCTAATCCCCGAGCTGGAGTAAAGGCGCTGGCCGGCGGGCCTGCGCCCTCCGCCGGGCCTGGGCCTCCCGGCAGCCCGGCAGGAACCAACCTCCTCCGCCAGACCCGACCGAGCAGGAAGGAGGGCTGCGAAATAAACACCTCCGGTTGCCACTTACTCCCCTCTACCCCGGATAACAGCTAATCCCCTCTGCTCCCGGCAGTGCTGGGCCGCTGGGCTGAGAGGCCCGGCCCGCTGCTGGAGAGGGCAGGGAGGGGAAGGGGAGACAAGGAGGGGGGATTACCTGAGCAAATCGGCGTCTGAATCCAACGAGAATCCGAGAGAGGGGGAAAGAAATCCGCCCCCCTCCCTCCTCAGAGGAGCCGCCGCCGCCGCTGGGCCGCCGCCGCCGCCGCGGAGCAGGAGGAGGAGGGGAGATAATATAACAACAATAATCCGGGCCGGGAGGGGGGCTGGCTCCTCTTCCGTCTCCTCCTTAGTGCAGCGAACATGTAGAGCCGGGGGGTGTGCGGCCGAGGCAAATCCCTTCCCCCCGAGCCTGCTTCACAACATCAACACGGGCCGGGCCGCGCCGAACCGGTTCCGAGCCGCGCTCCGAGCCAGGGAGAGCAGGAGGTGGCCGAGGGGCAGTGCTCCAAGGGGCCGCCGCCGCCGCCGCTCCCTCCGAGAGTGCGAGCGCAGGAGGGCGGGGAGGGGCGGCCTGGGCACGGTGAGTCGGTACCGAGCGGGGGGGGGCAGGGGGAGAGAAGGGCGAGGAGGGGGAAGGATCCTGTGTGTGTCTCTCTCGCTCCCTCTCCGAACAAAATGCCGACCGGAAGTGCAGCGGCAGGAATGACTCCCTCCACCGGCGCCAAACACCAGCAGCCTCCCCCTTCCCTCCGCTGCCTCCTCCTCGCCCGATCGCTCACTCGCTCCACCAGCGCCGCTTCCGCCGCTGCAGCTGGAGGGGCTCCCTTGCCTCGCCTCTCCCGGTAGAGTCTCCCTTGCGTAGGTCCTCTCCCTTCCACACCCCTCCGGCTGCGGCACAACTTTCTCTTTCTTTTTTTTTCTTGTTTTGCTTACCCCGCTCCCCTCCCCCCCCACCCCCACGTCCCCCCCACCCCCAGCCTTTTTGGTGTGCGGAACGAGACCGAAGTTTACGCTTAAGCCTCCGATGAGGATATGTGAAGAAGGGACCGTTGGAAAAAGAATACGCATTTTGGTGTTTATTTTTTGTCCTGCCTAAGCATGGTGGGGAGGACGAGGAGAAGGACTACAAAATGTTGCCTCGCAGGAGGCAGACTGAAGGTCCTTACACTGAACCCTCAGAGGCGGCAGCCCCTGCGGGTGGGACACTCACTGGAGCTACTGTCGCCGCTTTTGCCCTTCTCTGTGGATGTGAAAGGCCGCGCCTCAGGAACCGAAAGACCCTCTGCTCAAAGCATTGCCGGGGCGAGGGATTTCAAGATGGACATACCGAACGGGAGTGGCTTTAAAAAACAGCCTTTTTGGACGAGCACTGGGGAAAATACTGATGTTCGGGATGTCCTTCGCTGGAGGCTGATGCTCCACCGCCACCTGATTTACTGGCAATATTTTAATTGTGTGTTGTGAAGGAGTGTTTGGAAAAGAGAATGTTCTAATCTGAAAGACTTTCTGGTGTTCCTCTGGACAGGTAAAACTGAATAATCATAGCACAGGATAATAATGAAGAAGCATTAATATCCCATGAATTAACTGTGTCTTTTAGTACTCACTTAATGTCGTTTTGCTGATCAGTACTTGGACAAAAATCCTTTCATTTCTAGAGGAAGCATTGCTTGTCTGTCGACTTCAGGAATCAGCTGGACACAGCTGTAAATACCCTGTGACATATAAACACACCCTTTCAGCACTGGATGAATGTTATTTGCAAAAACGGATAAAATCATACACCGATGCGCTTGAATCTTTCCAATATTTAGGATTTTTTGAATAGTGCTCTGTCTTTAATACGGATTTCAAATGCCTCTCTCAAGCCTAAACTACTACAAGAGTCATAATTTGGATGAATCAAAGTTTGGCTTATAAGTGTATGTGTTTTTGTTTAAAGGTACAAAAATGAAGATGGCACTGGAGAATACGGTAATTCAGTAGTGGAATACTATTATCTAATGGCTCATATTAACAGAGACAGAGTAAACTGAGTTCTGAAAAAAATGTATTATAGACCTTTGTTTCAAGTTAATATAAAAGGTCCCAATCCTATAACTGTTTATGCATTTATAACTTGAAGTTATCCATTTGAAATAAAGGGGAATAATTGGTGTTGCAAATGAAGTGTGTCCTTAAAGACTTAAGGACACTTAATTTAATACATTGCAACTCTGTAACTCAAGGAGAAAACTATTTACCTTCTCTTGGTAAAAAATATAATTAATGAACTCCCTATCTGGAGTTCACGTATCATGTAGATGTTTACTTATACATCTATGAATTCTCAGGAAAATGTAATTCTAAAATTACAAAGTTCAAGAATACTATTTCAATCTACTTCTAAATGATTGTTACCAATTCATGTTGATGGAGTCTTTCTGTGATTTTAGTTATTTATTTATATAATTATTTTTTCCTTAGTTGGTGAATTAATATGTAAATTAAAAAGAGAACACTGAAATTCTAATTTTCAAATGCCAAATACATTTTAGACTTTACAAACATCATGGTCAGGCATAACACCTGTTTGATTATGGTTTCAGTGAGACTAGCACTAGACCATTTTATGCTTTTAAAATACCATTCAACTAAAATAACTTGTAGAAAAAAGCTATTTTACTTGATACTATGCTGTATTACCTGCACGAGAGAACAACTAATTTAAGCCTTTAGTTCTTTTAGAAGGTGATGTGTAACACATATGGGCAAATCAGGACTTTATTTTCCTTAAGGGAAATTAAATGGTTTTTATTCCATTGGATATTACTATAATTCACTTTTTTAAATGAAAGATCGAATTCTGCATGTGGACAAGTGGTAGTCTTCTTCAAAAGCTCACTTACAGCAGTCTATTGCAGAATGGAGGTTCACTATATTCCTAAAAATACTTTGGTATGCCCAGGATTCATCTCATTATGCCTGAAATGACCAGAAAAAGTGATAAATCAAGTATTTCAGATACCTGAAAACGACTGTAAAAGCCTTTAAACCGTACTTCTGTTCCAGGCCTTAGTCATGGGGTGGAGATAGTCCTAATCTGTATGGGAGGAGCTATGCAGCCATGCAACCATGACTGGAGCACACTAAGGAGCATACACTGCATGAACAAAGCTGGTCGCAGTGTGGAGAAGGGCAGAACTCTCTGAATTCCCCTGACAAATCCACACCTATGTAGTCCAGAAAATGAATTACAAGTTTCAGGGTAAAGCTTTAGAACCTAATCCTACTCCTTTTGATGTCAAGGGCGAATGCATCTTTTGCCCAAAACAAATGACTGGGTTCCCATAAATTCAAGCTATTTATACAGTCTGTTATTCTCAGACTTATTTCTTGTTCTTCAAAGTAAATCTTAACTCAAAAGGAAGGATTTAAAGATCTCAATGTAGAGAGTACTGGTTTAAAAACATTTCTCAAACAATTTTCACAAAATATATGGAAAGCTGTAGGTGTGTCTCTTGCTGCTGTTTACAACTTCTGCTACTGCGTACTGAGATAAGCTTTCTAAATGGAAAGATAGTATTTGTGAGTACACTGCTGAAAGTAGAGAAGGAACCTCCCTCCAATGTTAACTTCCCTGACTGTTACATGTTGTTATTCAGCTTCATAAATTATGCACAGCATGTAATGCTGGAGTGAAAATACAGCTGGCACCAATGTTTTCTTAGATGTGATTGTTGTAATTAGATTTTTTTTTTCTGTAGAATGAATGAAAAATGCATCGGTTTTTACCATTTTTGTCTCTTTAAGTGCCGGTACAACATTCAGGTACGTGTCATTTTAAGTTGTTATGTGATGCACAAACACTGTGCATTGTGTTTACCTCTTAGTAATTTACAGGTATGTATATTACCTGTATTACAGTATTTCTAGCTAGATTTTTAAAATAAATAGGACATGTCAGTAAAATAATTTTTAAAATTATGGTTGTATATTTTATCTACTCTCTCAATAATTGAAAATAACTTTGCTATAAAAAGAGGGAGCTTGTTATCTGAATACAGTAACACAATCATTAGCTATCATCCTAAATTTAAGTACTGAAATTATTTAGAGTCTGGTGTTAAGGCTGTACCACACAATGATTAGGAAGAATTTAATAATGTATGCTGTATGACAAGTAATACAAAGTTATGTTCTTTCCATTGCCTTTAGTTCACAGGAACAAATAATAGCACCATGTAACTGATTGACTGGGGAATATTCACTGTGAAAAGTAAGCAACCCAAACATGAAACCTTCAGTGGTACAGGTTAAATAAAAAGCCAAGGAAACCTGTAGACTGAGGAGTCAAATATTTGTATGGTTACTTGCTTTAAGTTTACAACTTTGTGGAGATTACTGATTTTTATTTATTTTTCCTGGTAAGCCAGATGGAGGTAATACTTTTTCCTTCTTCTAACTATTTAGCTTAATTGACTAACAAGAATTTAATATGAAATTAAATAGTACTATTTCATTTTAAGTGACAAACTTGCATTATCTCTACCATGTTAAGAATGAGCTTCTGTTTGTACGCAATACAAATTCTATGGCAGGCATATATATTAAAATGTATAATGTTTCTGTGGAGAGAAAATGACAGAAGACAGAAGTCTGGTACTTTCATTTGAATGTTAAAGTAAGCTCTTGATTACGCAAGGCTCTAGGGATTCTGAATAAAGTTAAAATAAAGACAAAATAAGACAATTTACATCATAAAACATACATAATAATAAGACACAATATATAATTGAAAAAGGCCAGTGATAGACTGCTGGACAAGTAGACTGTCCCAATATTGTTACATCAGGGCCATAAAAACATACCTAGTAACAGTTGATTTTTTAGGGAAGATAAATGATTAGTTACACAGTGTCATTGGAAGTAATCTGAAATCCAGCCAACGACGTTCTTTAGGCTCTTTTCTCACCATTGCTGAACTTCAGAAAGGAAGCAGGTATTCCTGATACAACTGCTGTGATTTCCCAAAATTTTTCTTCTTCTTTTTTTTTTTTTCTCTCCTTAATTTGAGTGTTATATAACTCTATCCTCTCAACTGTCTTGGTTTGTCTAGGCACTGGGAGAACAACTTACTGTCATGTTAGCCACATAAGAAATACTGTTCAATTTCCTACAAGAATGCTGTTGAGGCCCACTATGGACAATTTTAAGACAGAAATATAAAAATATTCAGACTTTTTTTTTCTTTCTCCACTTCTTAAGAAGTAAAGATAAATCAATACAGAGCTTCACAGGCCAGCAAATAAATGTGGACATTCATCTTCTGTCAAAAGACAGAAGTTAAAAATTGGCCTTAAGTGCTGTTGTATTCAGCTGAAAGTCATATTTGTATGCATTAAAAAAAATTGAGAATATCATAACATGCTTTAGATACCTTCCCATTCCATTTTTAATGAACTTACCAGTGAAACGAAGATTTAAGACAGAGATATGCTTATCTATTTAATGTATATTGAAAAAGCCTCTTAGGCTCAGGCCTTTAAAAACTGCTTCCTTGGGAGAAAGAACTTTCCTGTTCTTCAGAACTGTTAACTATCCTCAGCCAAAGCATTAAATAGCTAAATAAAATATCAGGTTAAACATGCCTGGGACTGTTCTCTGACATTGCTGCTTGTGGCCAGATAATGTTCTGTGCTTGACCCTTCTATTCTTCAAAACAGGATAGTCATGTGCATGTTTTGCCCATTGGGAATGGTTCCTGACTAACGCGAAGTCCTAAATTGTGCACAGGAATTTTTTGGGAAAGTGCACACCAGCATGCTTTTTTCCAGTGTCCATGCATGTTCCATTTATGTTGCATTTTACAGACACACCTAAAGCAACCCTCTCAAAGTGATTTGCCAAAAGGAAGGTAAGAAGAAACTGTGGTTCCACATCTAGGGATAAATCACATTCACATTTCTAAGTATTTCTTTATTCAAGCAATTAATGACCTTATATTTATCCAGAAACCTGATAAAAGAATGTTGATTGATATTTGGCTATCAATTTAGAAATTCGTTGATATGAAGACATTTATAATATTTTATAAAGTCCTACACAGTGTCTAAACCAGACTTCTAACCTGCAGCAGATGTCCGTCTTGGTTTAGACATCCTGTGGCCTTTATGAAAGGATGTTACAGTGGGATCAGGAAGAGAAAACATAGTGCAATAAAATTAAAGAAGCACAAGTTACTTTTGCGCTCCTTTGGGTTATGGCTGTCAATAACAATTTGTAATGCAAATTACTTCTGAAGTGTAATTTATTGATTTTAAGATAAGAATAGAAAAGGAGTAAAGATAAATAAAAAATCATCTGTTATTTTCTGAATGCTGAGTGTTCTGCTTATAACTTTTTTTTTTTTTTTAAACGTAGCTAGACTTGTACTGGAAATTTGCTTTTCAGCATGACCACAAGGACAAATAGCAGTGCATCTACTTTGTCGGGACTTAAGAATATGTGTGGATGCTCCATTAGTGAACCAGAAAGCAGTATAAATTTGTCACCGATTTAATTTCTCACAGACTTGCAATACTGTGCATTCTGAAGCACAAAGCCTTTTAAAAATTTTTCTTTCACCTTTGACAGGGACAATAAGTGGTCCAGAAAACTGAGCTGTTGACCTGGAGAAGCTCAAATTAAATACAAATAAATGTTTCTAGGTGATACAGACTAAAAATCCCATCAAAATGATCTATTTATGAAAAATGTCCTTTTCTGGATCATGATGTATTTAAATTTCAGGTTTTGATGTTTACATTTCTGTATTTATCTTTCCACTATTTTAAAATACGTGCTCAACTTCCTCAGGTTTCTTAAACATAATTCATCTTATAAAAGAACACCATAGAAAATTTTTGCCTCAGAGGTGTACATTTGGAGAAATAACACACTAAGCATAAGCAGTTTTCTTAAAGTTTATAAATAAGTGGAAATAATTTTAAAATCTTGATGATAATGAAAGATCATTAGGGTGCACAGCATTGTTAATTTATAGTTTTGAATTATTATTGAACATTTTGTAGATATGCCAACTTTTTCTACTGTCGATTGCATTCCAGTGCAAGTACTCATATGAAAAATTATATAGTGACTGTCCTGAGAAGGCTATGATCTGTATACCTGTGCTATTGCTAGTGTGTTTTCCATGCTGACTTCAATTTATTAAAGTGGTCTGCTGTCCATAAAATTGCTGTTAGATAATACATATCACAGCAAATTGTCATAGACAGCGCTATTCAAAATCATTGTAAGAAGTAGTTTAACTTTCTGAAAAAAGAAGAACCAGCTTCCACAAGAACATGGGTGCATGTCACCACCAAAAACAAAGACACATGTGGTTGCCATATGTTTTGTTGGATATTTGAGGATAGGCATGTGTGAGAAAAAAAGACGTAAAATGCCATAGAAACAGATGCAGAGAAGACACAGAAACCCATACACAGGCCTGAGAAATCGCTGGGAATGTAGCTGTAAGAAAAGCAGAGCAAGAGAGATTCAAGATGACTGTCAACCAAAAAGGAGCTGAGATTTTGAGTGAAACATTCACATGGCTTCAGAGGGAAAGAACGTACACACAGTCTTTATAAACAGAGTGCATCAAAACATCTGATGCAATATATTTTTCCTGACCAGAGACACTGCACTAACCAAGTCAAATTAAGTAAGAATACATGGCCAATTTTAAAGACAGTTGCCTTCTAAATAAGATCCATAAATTACAATAATCTGGCAGCATTCAAAATATGCATATCCCTGTCAGGAAAATATGTGCAAATGCACCACAAATTACTTTATATACTTTCATTCTCTAGACTTTTTTCCTAAACTTACTCATTACTTTCATACCTCCCATTGCTGTTTCCCCTCATTTCTAGACTTAAGAAGTCTTTTGTTTATTCCAGGCTACACTAGTGATTACTCTCCTCTGGTTAAAGTGCTTTTTTTCTCCTGCATTTCCTTGGGCAATATTTATCTTTTCTCTGCCATTAAGCTGTGTTTTTGCTAACATTTTGGATTGTTTCCTTCTTACATGCTCCCAAAGGTTAGAGGCAGCATATAAAAGCCCTTATTTTCTTTATTTTCCTATTTGATTCTTCTTCCTTGGCAAAATAATCCATGATGTGAATCTCCATCTGCTTCGCTTAAAGAATCACTGGCTTAAAAAGAGGATGTCTCTATAAAAATTTATCTTACTGGGTTTATTTTTTTCTTATAAATAGTGTTTACAGAATAGCCAAATGCCTAGAGAAACAAAAGAAGAATGTACTATGAGTAGAAAGTGAATGAAATACTTACTTTGGTGGGTACACCATTTTAATACTGTAGAAAACAAGTTTGTGATTGAATAATGTTTGGATAAAAAGTTCAGTTAAATAAGGGATAATCTGCTGGTAAAAAGATTATTTGCGAAAGCCATTTCTGTTTAAATTGTAGGATAGCAGAAAAAGTACTTACATGAAAAACTGTCACAAAAACTGTTATATATGTGCAGATCTGAAAATATGATCTTTCCTTCTTAAAATTTTTTCACACCAGATTTCATTTAGATTAGTGAGTGCAATTTTTTTTCCCTTTAGTTTAAAATGTAAATGTTCTGTGTTTATGATTGTCTGTGAATAACTTTGCATATTGCTAAACTCGGATGTTGCCTCATAGTCTTCAGAAATGCTAAAGTTGACTGTCCAGCCTAGGGGCATGCTAAGTAGAGATGTTACCCATATCTGAGCTTTCCTTAAGAGTTAAATTTCATGAAAAATTGATTATCTAAAAAATTAGTGATAGGCATTTAGGGAGTTTGTTTTGGTTTTAAAAACTAGATTTATAAAGGTAAATGCAGTTTTTTCTAGTCCATCAGAATTTTGAATGGGAAGTATGTTTTATTTTACAGTTAGTCATGATATCCTTAGCATACCTTTATTTTTTACATCTTCTCATAAATACCATCTAGAACTTGAAAAGTGAGAAAAATCCTTAGTATTCCTTTATTGTTTATGATTAACTCAAAAATATAACATGGCCAGTGGGGGAAGGAGTGTCACATACGTGTCTGATGGCCTGGCTGTGAGTCTTTGTTTCATTACGATGGACATTGTGTTGCACATCATTCCAGCGACCTTCATGGTAAAACTATGTAACAGTTGAACATTCAAGATCTACCAAAATGATTAACTTCAGCAGTTACACCTTCTTCCTCCTTCTCACTCCTTTAATAATCTTCCCTCCCAACAACAAAATTGTGTGTATTTAAATGAAGATTTTCTTACCAGGCCTCTACCAGCTTTACCCTCTTCTAAAAGCAGTTCAGAGATGTCTATATGAGACTTCTTTATGGCTGGTGTTCTTCACATGTAATAGATATAATCTGTCCAGTTCCCAAAAATTTCATTCAAAATGCTATTTACTGCTGTCAAAATGCCTGAAATAGAAAATTTCACATGTAATTTCAGGGAAGCTATAGAGCTGTAATAACCTGGCTATAGGAATACAACTACATGTTTAAGTAGCTGTAGAATAATATTTAATTATTGCCCCTAGGAATATGCGGGGGGGGGGGGGGGGGAATTTACATATGCAGAAATTTAATGGATAAGCTCTTAGAACTCTGTATGTGCCAAGCAAAAATTTACAGTACTATTCATCTAATAGGTTTTCTCCGGCATATACACTTGCCTTTGATTGCAGAAACATATTGCAACTTTTTAATTAAACACTATTTTTGGTTATGTGGTAATGTAGAGCTCAAGAAAGGTTCTGAATTGCTAGTCTGGTGCACTGAGATCCTTATTTAGCCACAAAAACAATCAGTGCAGGAATAATGATTAAAGCACACTTCCTGGTGCTGTTTCACTGTTGCACCCCAGAGACACCCAGGTAGTTCAACCTCTTATACATTTCTCTGGAATATGTGGACTCTCGACCTATACTATGTTACCACAGTATTACTGGAACACTGCTGCTCAGCTGGTACTTAAAAATAATTAGGCAGACAAGAAATCTTCTTATAAATAATACAGAAGAAAATATGTTACAAAAATTATTTTTGCTTCTCAAAGACAATGCCCCTTCTATTCCCTCATTTTAAGCACTAAATGTGTCGATTCTGTGTGGTTTTGGTCTGCTTTTAAGTTTCTGAGTTTCTCAAAGGAAGTGGGCTTGGCATTTTATAGTTGCCTGGGAAGCACTGCCCATGCTTGTGATTCCACAGAAATATTTTTAGTATGATGGAAAGCTCTCTATCACAAATAGCTCCTCTTAAACCACCTCCTTCATAACACTTGAAGTGCCCTCAGTTTCCTTCTGCCAAGGCGCAGACCTAAGAACCCAGTTTCTCACTTTCTTAATTCTTATAATTAATAGCAAAAAAAAAAAAAAAAAAAAAAAAAAAAGGTGTTGGTTTCTTTTTTCCTAAACGGACATATTAAATCGATCCTAAAGAACACAGTCAATGTCTCTAAGACACTCCAAAACACTGGTGTGAGCAGATGTCTGAGGGCGCCCTCCGCCTGCTCCCGAATCGCCTGGGGCGGATCTCAGCCCCGTCTCTCTAATACCGCCTGTGAAATCCGGCCGAGTTACTCGAGGTTCTGCTCAGGACTCCCAAATCTGTCTGTCACACCTCTTCCACTGGGCTCGGCGCTACCGATTCTATTATTATTTGAACCAAAGAAAGCCACTGACCCCCTGACCGAGCAGCACCCCGGGCTGCCCCGGCCGCTTCCCGCGCCTTTGTCACCTCAGAACCCTCCTGCCGTCACCGCTCCCCTGGCCGCCCTTCCTCCTCTCCTCCCAGTCCCGCTTAGGCAAACAAGGCCTGTTACAAGCAGCCAGTGAAGAGGAAAACTCTAGCGATGCTGAAAGGAGAAATTAAAGTGCATCTAAAACTCCTAAAGCGCCCTGCGAGCCCCAAACACGCTACCGGGGTGCCGCCTCGCCTCCTCCCTCAGACCGGGCTGAGCGCAGCTTGCCCACGCAGGAGAAAAGACAGAGGTGGCTTCAGGATTTTACCTCAGGTTCACCAGTTTTAACTCACAGACCTGCTTCTCGTGTTTTATAACGACTGCCCATAGCTCTCCTTTTTGACTCTTAACATTATCTGATAGGGAATAATTAGCAATGTGTAAGTGGGACCCCCCTATCGAGGTAATGGAACAGTCCGCCGGGTTCCAGGCGCCGAGGCTTCGCGTTTAACCCCTTTCCTGCCAACCCCAAAGACTTTGCCTGACGGAGGCGGGGTGGGATCCTGCCTCGGGCTCTGCTGCGCTGGAACACCGCGGGCAGGTCAGGGTGGTGAGTACACTTCATAACAGGCGGTGTGAAATGGGGGCAGCGACCACCCACGCGCAAAACGGTCTTATATGCCATCAGGTAAAATCATCCAACGTGTTTTATTCGTAGTTTTGGGGAAACGTGTGACAGTGTTTAAACAGTGCTTGGGTAAACTGAGGAGGGTTTTGTTGTATTTTTTGTTTGTTTGTTTGCTGGTTTGTTTGTTTTTATGATTCCCATTGGAGAATTTCGTAGACCCTGTATAGACGGTACCTGCCTGCCCCCCAGGTGAGCAATCTCCTCATCCCAGCAGACGGAGCATCGGCCTCGCTCAGCCGGAACGGCTGCTTCCCTCAGGTGGGCTCAGTCACGTACGGAAAAATCACTCTATGGAAAGCCAATGTCCATAAAGGAGACAGAGGAGTCCTGCAACTTTATTCGCATAGAGGGAGAGAGTCCACCGGGGCACACGCCCCCGGGGTTATCTCTCTCAAGGTTTCAGAGGGCGCAGCCCCCTTTTATCCTAAGCTCCCGGCTGCATGTTGCTTTCTTCCTTTCCCCGCTGGCTGAGGTACTGGGAAAGTGCAGCCTTCCCCAACCGCCTACCCCATGTCCCCCCTTGAACCTGTCGTTTTACCCCAAAGTTCAGACGTCCAGGCTTTTGAAGACCCACTTTTCTGTTTCAGGAGCCAAGCTGTCTGGGCTCTGCAACAAACCTGCTTCTTGAAGTTAGCAGAGACGTTAACACCCATGCCTTCACCCATAGAACTGTTTGCAGACATTGGCACACATCTTCCCTATCAGTCACCTCTCAGGAACTTTTCTCTTCAGCAATAACTGGAGAAATGGAGGTGTTCTGAGCCTGAGAGCTGGGGTCCCAACCTGCCTTTCCCAATTTAAGTGCTTAAATGTCTAAGGTAAGATGATATGGGTTTTTGACATACAGTCTTTCCCAATTGCAGCTGCTGAGGGATTAAAGAAAATTGTAAATTTTGTACTTACTTTTTAAAATAATAAAATGCAAAGGGTCATTTAGCTGAAATTTCTGGGTTTTGTCCTTTTTTTAACTATTCCTTATTTCTCTATTCCTTCTTCTCCTTAACTTCAAGTGGCAATTCAATTCCTAAAAAACCTTTTGTTAAACAAAACAAAAGCATGTAAAACCCCCTATAATCTTCTTCTCAATTCTTAGTCTCTTCAGTCTATTGCCATATTAAAGAGAAATTCCATTTCTCTTCCTCACATCATCTCCTAGGGTATTGGATCCCTTTGGAGTTTACACTGATGTCAATGCCTGCAATTAAATATTTTCATTTCAGTATCTTCCATCTTTAACAAATTTTCCAGATTCCTTCTCAGAACCAGGCTTTTTCTTGCCTTTCTCTTTTATTCTCTGATTCTCACAGGACAATGCCCTGAACCATATTTAACTGTACGGCAAGAGCCATTTACATTTTTTAGGAAGAAAGGAGGGAATATAGCTTAAAGTAAATGCAGGAGGAAATTTCTAATTTTACTCCAATTTATTAAAGTTAATCCAAGTTATTAATTATTAGGCCTGCACTGGTAGCAGGAACATGTGGAAAGACTTTTGGCAGAAAAACTTCTGCAAGTTCTACTGGTGCAGGAGAGCATTTTCCAGAAGCCTCCCAAGTGATCTGTTCATAGAATGGATCTATGAATTAGAGTTCCTTGTCTGCTTAAGGCCAAGCAAGGTGAGTTATTTGTGCTGGTGTCTGACAAATTGTGAATATTGGTATCATATTTCTTTTGACATATTAGGCATTAGAATATTTGAATTTATTGCAGTTGCATAACTTCTGGTCTGAAAAGTGCTTTGTGCTTTCTGTTTATGTTTCACCATCAAGCCTGGCTATCTAATCTGGAAAGCACACATGGTGTACAACTGCAACCACAGTCTTCAAAAGTGATAGGAGCAGGAAAACTCATTTTACAAAATAACAACAACAATTTGCAAGATTTTGTTTACCCCATCGCAAAAGAGTAATGTCTGCTTTTCCTTAGAGTTGGATGAGTTCTTAAAAAAGCCATGTAGATTAGGGTATTTTACTCACCCAGTGAATTTTGTTGTTTGCTTGTCTTCAACTAAATGTAAAGCTTTCCTTTTCATTGGAGAAAGTGTTGTGAGCCCTGGGAACTTTTGAGGCAGTCCTTGATTCTGTTGACCTCCTTACCCCTTCTCTACACAGAAAGGTGCTTTTTAACACTACTGTCTTGCAAGATGGCTACAATTCTTTGGGTTTGGGATTTTGTTTTTGGTTTGTTTTGGGGTCTTTGGGTGTGCTGGCGCCCAGGAAGTTCTACTTGAGCATGAGGAAGAACTTCTTTACTGTGCAGTGACCAAGCACTGTAACAAATTGCCCAGAGAGGTTGTGGACTCTCCCTCACCTGAGATATCCAAGCCTGGACAAAATCCTGTGCTGTGTACTCTGACATGGCCCTGCTTGAGCAGGGAGGTTGGACCAGATGACCCACTGTGGGCCTTTCCAACCTGACACATTCTGTGATTCTGTGAATATATTTAGGTATGAAAATACACAGGCCAGAACCACCTGTAATACCCCCCACTAAATGCTACATTGATATGTGAAGATAAAAATAACACTCTTTAATAGCTGAAATCTATTAAAAGTACATGAACTGTGCTACCTCAGCCCCAGTCAATTTTGAGAATAGTTACCATGTCCCTCTAACGTCACTGAAAATATTAATATAGCTTTTAAATTTTAGCCATACTGGATGTAAAATTTGTCTTGGAACCAAATTTTGCCTTACTATTTCATTAGAGGTACTGCTTTAATGTTATAATAAAGGATAATAAGTGTTAGAAATCTTTCTCTGTTCTTTGAATGCTTACCACATAGACATGATTTTTCCAGTAGTGCCTTCTTGTCCTTGTTTCAGGAATTGAGCAAATTGTGCCCAGTTGTTTTATTTCCCTAAAATAATTACACCAATTTTGTGGCTCATTAGTTTGCAAGAGACCCATTACTTGTAATGAATCTTTACACCAAATTTACACAGTTAGGGAACAGCTTCCAGTTTTTCACCTCCAAACATGAAATTTATTATATTCAAAAAAACATGCTGAATGTTTTGGTCCAAGAAAGCCACAGGGTAAAAAAGTTGACGTACCCAGAGCTCTTAGTTGTTATTTTGAATGTACTCTGGTGTAACATCCAGCCTCCTATCTGGAAGTTAATTGATCTCGGGGCATAAAGATTTATATAAAGCAGGTAGTGTGCAATCCATCAGCTGGGGAGTTCGGTCAGGAACCTGCTCTCACACTCCTGGAGCTCGGCTGTGTTATGGGCAGCAGGGCTCTTCCCCACTAGATGGTGATACAGGAGCAGCTTTGGCTTCCCTGCTTCTAGAGCAGCAGGTTCTACCTCCTGCAGGTTCACATTCTGACTCGTGTAAGATGTAAGCGGACAATTAAAAGTACTTTCAAAACAAACCTCTTCCTTCTTTTGTAAAAGATTCTGGTAAGGTTATAAAGAAGGTCGAACTTTACAAAGCGAGAGGAAGAATTTGAGTCACTCAATGAATGTGCAAAACTTACTAGGACACTGGAGGAATATTTGTTTCAGAAATTTGACTTTCTAAATGGCATGAGTTAGACAGTCTTCTGTCTAACTCAAAAAGAATGGTTTAATTCAGCACATAACAATCTATCAATCCTTATGGCATGAATGATTCTGTGGGAGATCTTAGTTATATCAGAGGGATGTCTGTGGAACAGTTTTTAATATGCAAAGACAGCAGCAGAAGTTGAAGCTGTGAATATATTTAGAAATGCAGGTAGGTAGTTGTATCAAAAATACATGATATAAACTTTAGGTAACTTGATGTTAAGGGCTGTGGGAAAATAACTGTGCATATGAAAAGTCACTGATAGCAATTAAAAGTCTCACACTTCTTTCTCATCTGTGAAACTTCAAGTTTTTCAAATAAATAGGTAAAAAACCTCTTTAATTGAGCAGTTTTATAAGTGTGGACCAGTAGCAAAAGAATTCCTCCACAGTTATTTCTCCCCAGTATTTTCCATGCTTCTTCCTCAATCCTCTGCATGTCATCTCTTAAGGCCTGGTTCTTCTAAAAGGATGTGGGTTATCTGAGATGCAGACTACAACCATGAAAATACAGCAAATGGAAAATAGGAGCATTGAATAATAAAGTTAATTTGGAAAGCTTTTGTTTGTTAATCGTCAGTGAGAGGCTAAGAGAACTGCTTAGTGTAGTTTAGCAAAGAAAAAAACAACTTCACTCCCTACATTGAAAAATTTTAATTGGGCTTTGCAGTTTTCTTTGTCAGCATCCAGTTTTAATTTCTGAAATACTAAGTTGTGAAAACATCCCAGTACAAGTTGTTACTATTAGAAATAGGCAAGAAGTAAGACATTTTAGGAAACAGGAGATTTTCCACTATATTTTTTTTGTTGTCAGTATGAGTATTAATATCAGATGGCAAAACACCTTGGTTGAACCTTACCAGTTCAGACTTTCCTTCTGACTTTCTTGAAAGGTACCTTGATGCTGTCACTCATCCTGCCCTACTATGTCCCTTGTGGTTGTTCAAATGTTCTTTTCACAACATTGATAATTATTTCATCTTTATAGGTAGTAAAAAGTCTTTTTCTTGAGAAATCTGTGATAATTTTTCTCTACTACTGTCGCAGTTGTACCGAGAAACGGCAAGAATCACAACACAGATCCAATGAGAATAACCCTATTTAATTAATTATAAACTGGTTTATATAATGTGGTCCGCAAGAGTGGTAGGAGATCATTGGTCCTTTGACCAACCACCAGTTAGAAGGACTGGCTGAGGTTCTCTAACACCCATCCGAAATATTTTCTCTAGTGTACCATAACAAGACTGTGGAGGTGCAAGATAAAGTCTTGGTTTAAAAAATCTCTATACTATTTTCAGCTAGCTTGCATGAGAAAGGAAAAATTCACAAAATGCTTCAGCAGCTGGAAAATTCCTCTGCTCCTAGCTTTTTAGCATCCACATACTGCTATTGCCCTGAGTAGGATCAGATGACATGGTGATAATATGTCCTGCCCATTTTCCACTGTTAGAAACACCAATGGAGTTGCATTAGTGGATGAAAAATAAACAAATAACACAAAAATCCCTTAGAGACATTTACTAAGGTTGTGGCATGTATTTGCTGGAATTTCTACATACAACTTAGTTTTTCCTCTCAGCTTGAGTGGTACAAGTGCTTGGATATAAGCTATCACAAAAAGATCCTGTCCACCTTCTTACTCTGTGAACATATATACATTAACACATTTCTCCTAATGCTCTATCTAGTTGCCACAATCATTTCTCCTTCTCATCCAGTTTCTGTCTTTATTTTTACTACCTACCATAGTCTGCATTTGAAGAAGAGTATTTCAAAAGACATCTAGATATCCCCATTAGAAACAGGGGGGGAAAAAAAATTCACAGTTTTGTTGCTGAAGTAAAGGATTTTTGGAACCACAGTCTTAGGCATCAGATTTCCAAATTTGAAACACTTAGATTTAGCAAAGAAGAAAAAAAAAAGAATATAAACTGTGGAGCAAGTAGGTTAATGAAATGGTAAAGCAACAGCATTAAAAAGTAGTTAGTGTAGAAAGTTGTTAGTGTTGAGCAAAGAAGTGATTTTTCCATCTTTTAATTACGTTTGCCACCTTCTGCCAAATTTGTTTGTGCCAGGAGTTAACTGACATTTGAAAATATATTTAAGTGAAATGTAAGAAATGGTATAGAGCATTCTGTGTATTAAGAATTGGATCCAGGAAGATTACATGCAATAGAAAAATTAAGATCTGATATGTATCTAGAGTGGTCCAAGAGATTTGTGAAAAATGATTTGACTCTAGGAAGCCAAGTTCACACTTCTCTATTTACTAGTATTTATCCATGTGTCCATTATTTGCATGTTTCAGTATCATGTTTACCAATTCTCCTGCAGTGAACATCAGGGTTTCTAGGCTGTAGTTCCAGGTATTCTGGGAAAATTTTTATAACAGTAATTTTATTTCATGATAGGTTTGTTGTGATACAGGAAGTATAGAAGTTTTACAGGTGACAAAACAGAAAAATTATTTAGAGCTTTGTCTTGAAATAAGCAGGTAATATCAATTCAGGTAAAGTGACAAAAGTAATGACTTTATGCAAAATTTATACACAAATGCACTGAGAAGCAAGACTTAGTCAAAGGCATTTAGTATCTAACTTTCTAATCATTGTGATATATAGAATTGTTGTTATGTACTCTAATAAATAGGAATACTGCCACTCAGGACTGAAAACTAGTTTATGCTTTTCTGCAATGTGGTTTGAGTCCGCATCTTTAAGACTGGCAAATGTGCATTGAACTTTTTTAATGTATTCTTACAAATTCCATATATACAACTATGAATTTATTCTTCTCATTTAGTGTCTGTTCTGTTCTACATCTAGCTATTTGCTCAAATGAATAAACTTACCTATCATGTTTCCCTCTTAAGTAGACTCAGTACATGCAATTACACATGTAGTAATTTTCTTAATCAGTTAAGAGAATCTGATAATCTACCAATTATATAGTGTCTTCAGTGATAAGCACACATACTGTTTATTTCCATTTTGAAACAAAACCAGTATTTACTAGAACTTTTGGTTAGCCTTGGCATAGTAAATTTTTCCATTAAAAAAAAAGGAAATCAATTAGACTACAGATAGAGGTGTCTGTAAAATAACTGTGTTGTAGTGTCACTGTGATATTGCTGAACTGGCCAGAGAGAAAGTGAAATACCTTCTTTCAGACCCAGTCACTGTTATCTGTTGAACAGTGTTGGTGCAAAGCTTGGCATTTTCTTCTCAACAGTGCTTTGACTTGGGCAATTTCAACTCTCTGGAAGCTGTAGAATGTGAGATTTCTAGTTAGAAACACTCAGCTCTGTTGAATGAGAGCTATATTCACACTAGAGTGGTTAGCTCATGTCTCATTTTCAACCACTTCCAGTGCTTGAATAGAAGCTTCCCTTCTGTCTCTTCAATGCTTCTTGCTGCCGTTGGCACTGCCAACATCTCTGCTTTAACTTCTGGGATCTGGTTCATTCATTTACTTCATCTCAGCTACTTTTGAATTTTCTACTCTGAGGTCTAGAGTCTGTTTTCTAAGCCTTCCTCTTGATCATTAAAAAATCTATTGTGTTCGTATGAAACAGAATATACATGTTGTTGTTTATAATAGTTGCTTGTTAGTACAGAATGCCAGCAATCTGTATTAACAATGAGTCAGAAAACAACCCCCTCACCCTAGAGAGCTTACAGTTTAGATGAACAGCCAAGGGAAGAAGGACTGAATGGGAAATAACAGAAGAGTAAAACAACTGAACGGCTGAGTTCAATGCTTATCTTGTTATGCTGTTTGTTCTTTATTTTTTTACCTTAGAAGTTTAAAAATTGAGAGTATTTTGTTTTCCTACTATTTTTTGAACTGATGAGGGGATCTGACTTCCTTGGGCCTTAAAGATACTAAAGAAAGAAAAATCCAAGTAAATATATTTAACAAGTTATTATTTTGATTTTGGAGGACAAATCTAGAGATGTTAGTAGACAAATCTTATTTCTACAGGTTATTCTAGTTGCACCAGCTGATAACTTTACTGTTTGTTATAAGACTTTTTCAAAGGTACATATTTTTCCAAATAAACTATTTTAGGATTCAAATGCACCTCTAATTTGTGTCAGTTTCTGCTAACACAATTTAGAATGGATTCATTCTGATAATAGAAAATTTCACAGAAAAGGGTAAAAACAGTTTATAGTTGTCTTAAAGCATCATTTAGGGCCCGTGCTGTGACTTAAATGGGTAAGACTGGGTAAGACAAGGTCCATGGCCAGGACATACCCAGATGTGTTTCTGTCTAGGGTGGTTTTCATACCTAGACTCTTATGTAATCATATCAAAATGATGAGGAAATCTTCCCCTAGTAAAGTCTTAGAGAAGGTTAATGGTGCAAATACTGCTTTCTCTCTTGGAAAGACAAGTTACTCAGTCGGCAAAGTATAGCCTCAGCTGGAGCAAGAAAGTTTAATTTGCATGCTGTGTGTCTGCAGTGGTGAGCAGAAAGAATGCAGAAGAACAATGTGTTATGTTTTTTACCCAGGAAAAAGTTTATTTGAAAATTGAACATCTTAGTGGCTACTACAGAAAAGTGTGATTTTTCTCTGATCAATAAAAGAGTCTAATAAACGTACTACTTTGTTTTCTATTTCACTATCTAAGTGTGTATCCTGCTAGGAAATTTTGTGGCTTGAAATGCGGGTTTTCAGAGAAAATTCTTGCTCATAGTTCTGCAACCATTTAATTTTTCTAAGTTTCCCTAGGATTCTGAGTAGCTTCAGACATAACAGGTGTACTGTGCTATTATTGCCAAATCATATTATTTATCTCCTAAAATATTCACAAATGATTCATTGAACAAGACATATAAATAAATACAATAAATTGCACAACACATTAGAATAATATTCAAATTAAGGTGTGCTTTCTAGAAAATACACATTTTAAATTACATTAGTTAAATATCTTACTAAGACAGCAATTAAAGGAATCCTTAAAATGAACAATGGGCTTAAAAGGTTTTCTTGTTCGGCTGTAAATGATTTTAAGAAAAATTTAATGAAAATGTAAGTAAACTTTCATAATTGTACCAGACAGTCCATTTATTGTTTCTGATATAATTTAGAAGTACAGGCATATAAAACAATTAAAAATATTTTTTCCTAAGGCAATAACAACATAGTAATATAAATACACTTTGACACTAGGATAAGTATTTGGTGATAGGGTAATAATGATATTAGCACAGCTGGACAACTTCCCAGCATTAATGAGCTGCTGAAAAATTTTGCATCTAAAATTTGCATCAGACACTTTCTATATTTAGGAAAGTTCTATTGCCCTTAGTATTATTATTTTTTAATGTGGGTGATTTGTTTTAGTGTTATGCATTCATCAGGTTTAAAAACCATTCTATCATACTGCACTGTTTGGAAACCTAGTTAGGAATACATCCATTTGTGAAGTGAGAACAAAAACAAATTAAGCAGATAACAATCATCTGTTTGGACTAACAGTAGTTTCTTAAGCCTCATGATTCAAATATTAATATAGAATATGAAACTTATTAGGAATGACAGTCAAAAAAGAGGAGTAAGGTATTATTCCATATATTGGGGCACACATGCTTACTCTGAGTGACAGAATCTGTCAGTAGCTATACCTGTTTAAAGTCCAAAGGGGTGATAAAAGAGAAAAATCGCAAAGGTGCTTTAGTGGTCAGTCAGGATAAAACATCAGGCAAAGTGTGTGGCAGATGAAATAATTTCAGACTAGGCTGAACTTTGGTAGAAGTACAGCATGTAGCAGGACACAAAATATTAACAAGTTTTTGGAATGTATTGGCCACATTTGTTATTTCAACCTTAAGGAGGAAAACAAGGTGAAGTGCATCCAACATTCAAATCATCAGTATAGAGTTCTGTGAGAATTTGAAGGTGAAAAGCAACATTCATGATTGTGAAAGTGAAATTGTAGAACCTGAATTCTAGGATGAAAATAAAAATAACATTAGTAAAGAATCCCATAGTAAAGGATCATAATGGAATAAAGATCTCAGGATGCCAGCAGATCCTTCAAAAAAATATTAACAACATTATTTCAAAGTGAAGAAGCTTGGAATAATAAAATGAAAAATGTAGGATAGCAAATGACAGATTTACAACGAAAGATGAGAGCATATTAGTAGCTATCCTGAATATCTATCAGGACTGTCATACTACAATCCAATAATCAAGCACAATATTTGTATGTTTAAATAAAAATATCCTCAGTAAGATATATGACGTAGTATGTCCATTGTGTTTGAAACTGAAAAAACTAAAACAGACTGGGGTTTTTTTCAGTTTTGATGACTGTATTTCATTCAAGTTTTGGACAACTTGATAATCAGTACAGGAAACCTCCTGCAAAACTTGATACAGTAAGAACAACCTCCTGGAAAACATGACATGCTTAACAACTTGAACAAAATGAACTTTACAAAAACATGAATGAACAAAATAACATAAAATTAATTCTGGCTGTACAGGTATGATGTCTTTTGTTCAAATATGTAAAGTGTATCTGAAAATGGGAAGGCAAACACCAGTGTGTGTTCTGAGACAAGAAATAAGAGCTCAGTTTGCAGGAATAGTGATTTATGTTAAGCATTAGAAGGAAAAAAATTAAAACAAAAGCCAGTATTTTCACCATTTGATAGTTAAATACTGAAATAGATAGCCTGGACAGATTGTAGTATCTTTATCACAGGTGCTGTGAGCAGTTTAGATCTTGTCTTTGGGCATGAGAATGGACTAAATCAGTTTCCTTTCAATTCTTTATGATTCTTACATTTTATAAGTCCTTCACAGATTTAAGTCAGCTGTGAGAAAAAGGCACAGAGAGTAGCAGGGTGAATAAACATATGTTTTTATCTGAATTATTGTCCTCTATTAATGCAGGTAGAGATATGCACTGTTATTTTAAAAGTAGAAGACCTGCATTTTTAGTTTCCAGTTGGAATATAAGTTTACAAAAAAGAAAATAAATTTCATCTCTCTGATGAGACATTGATGATAAGCATTTTTTAATTATTCCTTGTATTCTGGAGGTAATGCGGTTTGTACCTATATGAATGTATTTCATGTAGTTCTACAGTAATATAAGGAAGTCCTTCTTTCTCAAGAAGGACAGATTTGATGTAATCTTTTTATTTAAAACCCTTCAGATTGTACCTATTTTGAAATTACTTATTTCTAATGAATCTGCATTAGTCATTAGCTGCAGAGCATCACTTGTAGATGCGAGCCCTTGCCACTGCAATGGCTGTCTTGAACCTTGTCTTGACTCCGGGACTACATTTAAAATACTGAACTATGTTAAATGAAATTTAAAGTATGGAGCTGGGGTTAAGAAGTTTTGTTTGCCATTTACACTATGCACATTAGTCAATAATAAATTTTATTGCCTTTTAACTTTTTATTGGTTAGTTGATTGGTTAGTTGGTTGGTCGGTTGGTTTTTTTTGCTTGGTTGGTTTTGGTTTGGTTTGGTTTACTGATTTTGGTTTTTTTTCCTCCAGACTACAGCAACTCATAGATGATAAAAGTCTTTCTCAAGTTGAGAACTGTAAGTTGTTTGTTATGAAATTTAATTATTACTACATTTGTTTTTGATTAATTTACTTGCTTTTGATACTTTCTGTAGAAGAAAGCTACGAGCCACATTTCAAACACTCTAATGGTGGTGGGATAGCTGTGATGGTTTAGGGACATAAGCAAAGCCAAAACTTTGCTCATGGAAAGCAGGGGTTGTAGATTTTCAAATCCTATAGTGGTGGTGATGACTTTATTATGTAGGCAGGAAATGATATTTGTCTGCTTTCTTTTCTTGTGTGTTTTGGGTGTATTCAATTTCAAATAACACATTTCAGTATCTTCTGTCTTTTAGTTAAGATATGGATTATGATTATGGTATAGTTTGGTCTGTGTATTAGATTCATTTGCTTGATAAGTTGTTCAGGAACGATAAGGGGCCTGACCTAAAATCCGACACTGTTAGTAAAATTCTCCTATGCACTTAAAAGGAAATAGAGGCAGGCTCTAAAGTGGCTAGCACGCCTTTCATGAGCACCTTTTGTTCCAACAAGCTGTTACAATTTTGCTCTTACATTGTATAACACAACCTTTGTATGTTTGTGCTACTAGGAACGACAAAGAAAATAGGGGTCACCTGTTACAGCGGGGATTCTGTAACACAATGCACCAAACCAGGAGTCCCGTGGAAAGGAAATGTCTACGGACTGATTCTTGATAGATGTTTCAGAGATGTTTATTTCTCCAGCCGCATGGCCGGGGCTCTGCCGAGGAACTGAGGCAATCACGGGACCCAAGGGTCCTTGCCCACGCGGGGGAACACAAAACATCCAATGGGGAACGAGGCTGACCAGGAGCAGGGAAACACCGTGCCTCCCCCCAGGGCCCCTCTCCCAGGGCTACATGGCAGGGGGAGGGCCCCAACAGTCACCTCCAGAATGAAAACATTTTTCAAGTGCATGACTTTTATTTCTGCTACTTAATATTTTCCAATAAAAGGAAATTGAGACTAATGAGATTTTATTTCTCTGTATATTTGGGCTTCGTGCCTACGGTGATCATTTGAAACAGTCATCTAAGCAGCAATATTTAACTTATTTCGTATTTTACTTTTCACAGATAAAGAGGATATACCTTGAAGGTGTTCAGGAAAAACATTTTCTGTAGAATTATGTAGTTCTGTTATTTTATCCAAAGTGAAAGGAACAAACAAGGCACTATTCTCATGTATTATTCATTCAATTTTTAATTAATGTGGTAAAACCAACTGCTGTCTACCTCTAGAAGTTTTATTACTAGTACCTGTCTTGCTTCATTGGATTACAGATGTATAGGAAAGGTGATTTCCGTCTTCACCTCAGTAACATTCACAGTCCTTTTTGCCCAACAAATATCTACTCCATTCAGATATTTGTTTTCTTTCCTCTTGTCCCTGAGAATGGAAAAAATTCTTGTGACAAAGCAATTAAATAATTTGCTTCAAAATTCTTCTCCATCTCTTTTCCTATGACATTTACAATAACCGTATTTTGCTCATTTTCATCATCAGTTCTATAGATCATTTTGTGTATCTTAGTTTAGCTGTTACTTTGTGCTCCCTCTCCTTGCGCCAACCTTATGTATGTAATTTCCTCGTACTGGAAGATGACACTGTAGTCTTTTTGAAACAGTTAATGTATTTTTATTCATATTTAGTACCATGGCGAAGACTTTTGGGTGGTAGATAACACAGCTAATAATAGTAAATGGGAAAAGGGATACCTTGTAGGACTTCATACCTTACATAATTTGAGTATCTGATCTGAGAACTTAACTAATCATGTTCCTTTTGGGAAATACTCAGTGTTTTTTCCAGGGATAAATTTAGCTAGTTTGGGTGCACTAATACTTAGTTACGTTCGGTTCAAATTAATATGTAAATCCTAAACTTGAGTATAAAAATTGTTAGTATCTCTCTAGAAAAATGACACGTATTTAAAAGTAAACTTTGGCAAACTTTATAAAGTTTTAATTCCCTTCACCATCCTGATTTTCACATGTCCAAATGCTTTTCCTTTAAGGTGTTCTTTCTTTAAAAAGTTGCTTTCTACAACACTAGTCATATGAGGTCATATTATTGGTCCAATATGCATCAGAAAATCAATTAAAAGTGCATCTTCATTAGTTTTTCAGTTTCGAAGCAAGCAGCTAACTTACTTTTGTTCTCCTTTGCACAACAGGCTCAGAGAAGGCTGAACCAGCGGCCTGAATGTGGCCAAAATGTGATGGTCACACAGCTCAGGGGACTGAGCCAGGCAACGTAGTCAGGAAGGACATCTGTCCTCATCACCACCAATTGCACTGCACACATCGGCTCCTACTGCCCTGTGCCCCTTGCTAACACAGACAGCACCTGTTTTGTTCTATTATGTGTTTGTTCTTGGAGGAATTATTACAGCTGGATGTAAGCAACTGTCACAGTAGTTTATGAAAAAACATGTTTTCTTTAACAAGAGGCAAAAGGAAAATTCTTCTTTGGAAAATACCTGAATCAGAAATTGTGGTAATTAATCATCTTTTTCTAAAAATTTTTTCTTCTTTTAATGAATTTTTAAACTAATTTAGTGGTGCTTAACTGATGCTACACTTTGTTTGAAAGTACTATTCTAACATTTTCCTGTTCATCTTTGCAATAATTCTATTTCGAAGAAAAAACTGTTACAGGCAGTCACTGGGAAAAAAAGAGACTGGAAGGCTATAACCTGAACGAAGGAAAATTTCATCTCCCAAATTCTTCTGTGTTCCATTGGTGTATATTCACAAGTTTTTTAACTGAAGCAAGATAATTAACTTTCACCATAAAGCTTTACCACTTTCATCACTTCATCACATTTAAAATATTAATTCCAACATCATATTAAGCCAAAGAAAAACCATTTTAAATACTGTATTTTACTGTAGCATGTAAATTTCTGTTTTTCTTGACTATTAATTAGAGTGCTTAGAAGTCATTTTGAGAGGTACTATGGAAATGAAGATGGCATGTTTTCCTTCTGCTATGTACAGTACACCCACACAGACATGATTGGGATTGTGGGATGGGAAACAATATCCCTTGAAGTTAAATGATGGAATCAGTGTCATGACAAGTGAGGTTATGAAAATTAATCACTCTGCATGTTCAATAAAGATTTTCTAAAGGTACACACAGAATGATTTTTTAACATAGTGAAATTGTTCCATTTATTAGCAGCTTGAAAACATTACCTCCTAGATGTAAGTTCTAAACAGGAGAAGATTATTTTCAACTCAGTAGGAAGAAGCAGAAATCAGTACATTGGGTTTAGAAGAGAAAAGAGAAAAATCAGGAAAAAACCTGAAAACAAAAGGATTTAAAATAAAAGAGAATACACCATATTATTCACAAAACCCCAGGCTATTTTAAAGTGTTGAAATATTACTGATTTCGTAGTGGATTTTAAAACAGTAAATCAACCCGGTCTTAATTGCAGGAGCCTTTCTCAGTCATTTAATGTCTATCTGTGGCAGTTGAGAGGTGATTTATAACTTTTCTCAAACCTGTCTAAACCAGAAGTTACTTTTCCTGTTACAACTAGACAAGAATAAGTTCACTGGTCATTAATGGGATCACTTTTGGGGTGAAATGTGATAATGTAAGCAAATGAAGCAGTACTCCTTAGGTTTCTTCAGTACGAGAATAGAGATTATTGTACCTTGCATCACAAATTGCAGGGAGGATTTTGTTACAAGTTATTTCACTCTTCAGGACACAACTTGGTGGAATCATGAAAAGAAGGTGTCACTCTCTTCTTAATGAGAGGTTTTGCTTTAAGTGCAAATGAAGCTAGGATGTCAAAGAAAATATAAACATCTGCAGCAGATATATTCTTGACAACCCTCAATTCAAAGGCCAGACGGCTTGACCTAATGTAGCTTCTCATGTAATCTGTGAAAAAAGTAAAATTCACACTAATTTATAAAAAATATATACATTTTTTCTTGCAGTGGTGGGAAATTCACTTGATAATTCTATATTTCATAAAAGAGATCTAGATACGTCCTCTTTGTACATGACTATTCCAGTTAAGTTTGTCATTTAATCCGGATTGTGTTTTCTGGTTGCTAATAAGGTTTTTGCTAATAAATACTTTAGAAATTAAGATTCTGATCTCTCACATTCCTAATATCATCCATGTTTAAGCATTAATGATGCTTCTGAAACATAAAAGTCCCCCGAAAGTCCCCCAAAATTTCTGTCATTCAGAATCTTCATTGTGTTTGTTTGTTTGTTTATCCTCTGGACTACAACTTACATTTGTGGATTCCTATTGCCTGCACTTCAGTTGTAGTCCTCAGTCATTCCATGACTACTTTTTATTGTTAACCTTGCAAACTTTAAAAGTCCTTTAAAAAGCACTTCCTAAATTTTGGGAAACAAACTACCCAGCTACGGGAGGACACTTACCTCAAGTCAGTGTAAATAAATAAACTAAAGTATTAGTTTATTTAATCTTCCTGTATTTTTTAGAGTACTAAGGTCCATATTCTGAAAAGGGAAATGGCCTTTTATTTTTAAAGACAATAACATTTTATTCAAGAAAATATGATTTCTAAATATAAATTGGAGGCATAATCATTTTCTTCTGTTAATCACTTAAGGAAAACTCAGAAGTGAGGGCCAAGTAATATCATCTGCAACAATTCACATCTACAAAACAGTTTGAAATTTCCTCTAGAGTAATTGTTTACTGTTTTTCTTGAAAGTCCACCCCATTTTGTCCTATCCTTTCACAATGGGAACTACTGTACTTAACCATAGGATAACAATTGTCTCTATTCTCCCAGCAGTTACCAGGGAGACTGAGCTAATTAAGAATCATGCACATTGAAAGCATTTTCAGTTAGGGACTGGGAAAAGCAAAAATTGTTCCTGGATAAGAAAAACAACAATCATGTTTATCTTCATACAAATTTGGGTTTGCGTCACTAAAAGTTGTAAGTCAGTTTTCACTCTGAAAATTTGGGTGTATTCCTGATTACCCAACTTTCTTACTGGTATGAACCTTGCATCAAAAATTTTGAAAAAATTAATAAACTTCAGGTAAATGTCATGACAGAACAGTGTCTTTGAGCTAAAAATCTGTGACAGCTTCTGATCCTGGTCCTGCTAAACAGAATGATGAAAACTCCATGAACTTCAGTGATGTAAATTAGGGCCCTAAGAACACATTTAGAATACCAATGTATTTGCTGGTTATGATCATGGCTTTGTGTTTAAATCCACTGAAGATTTGTGTACTTTTCTTAACTGGATATTTATTCAAGTGGGATGTTGTATGTCATCACATACTTTGAGTGGCAGCTGTTCTAATGACAAGAACGTTAGCTTGTTAGACAAGAACATTTAACTTGATATAATTTTAATATAAATTCTAGTACATTTTGCAATGTTCACTTCTTCATTCTGTAAGCTAAGAAAATTTCATTACTCAAAATTTTTACAGGCAAGCTAATAGCTTCTAAACACCCAGTCCTTTGAAATAACCAATGTAGCTGATCGAAGGAAGCCAGCTGTTTGAATCTTCTTGGTTTCAGCGAAGTTTTCTATACTGTCTCTCATAGTGTCCTCCTAGACAATATGTCCAGCTCATAGCTGGGTAAATACATCCTGCCATGAGTGAGCAGCTGGCCCAGAGGTCAGGCATAGAGGGTTACAGTTCCTGGGGTAACATCAGACTGGTGACTTGTCACTAGTGGAGTTTCCATCCACAGCCCTGTGCTCTTCAGTGTCTTCATAAATTACTTGGATGCAGTACTGGAAGGGATACTGAGCAAGTTCACAGATGGTACAAAACTGGGAGGAGCTGTTGGGTCCCTTTAAAGCAGAAAGAGCTTGTGAAAATCCTTGAGAAATGAGAGGGCTGGAAAATTACCAACCATGCAAAGTTTAACAACAGCTTCTGCTGAACTCTGCATCTGGAATGGGGCACACCTGGTTGTGTGTATAGACTGGGGAATGAGAGGCTGAAAAGCAGCACCATGGAAGAGGACCTGGGGGTCCTGGTTGATGGCAAGTTGAACACGAGTCAGCAGTGTCCTGGCAGCCAGGAGGGCCAACCCTGTCCTGGGGGGCATCAGGTACAGCATCGCCAGCCGGGCAAGGGAGGGGATTGTCCTGCTCTGCTCTGAGCTGGGGCAGCCTCACCTCGAGTGCTAGGGCAGTTTTGGATGCCCCCCAGTGTAAGAAAGGCATTAAACAATTAGAGAGTGTGCAAAGGAGGGCCATGAGGATGGTGAAGGGTCTGGAAGTGAAGCTGTGTGAGAAGAGGCTGAGGTCACTTGGTCTATTCAGCCTGGAGGAGACTGAGGGAAGACCTCATTGTGGTCCTCAACATCCTCATGAGGGGAACTGCAGGGGCAAGCACTGATCTCTGCTATGTGCTGACCAGTGACAGGGCCCAAGGAAATGGTCTGGAGTTGTGTCAGGCGAGGTTTAGGTTGGGTATCAGGAAAAGGTTCTTCACCCAGAGGATGGTTGGGCAGTAGAACAGTCTCCCCAGGGCAGTGGTCACAGCACCAGCCTGACAGAGCTAAAGAAGCATTCGGACAATGCTCTCAGGCACAGGGTGTGACCCTTGGGGAGTGCCTTGCAGGGCCAGGAGTTGATTCTGATGATCGTGGTGGGTTCCTTCCAACTCAGAACGTTCTGTGATTCTGTGGAATAGTGTTGAGAAATGGAGTACCTTTCTGTTTATATTTACATGTATCAAATCAGCAAATCACGCAAATAAGCAATCTATTGTTTTAGAGGATTCTCTATCTGAACCTATGATTACGTGAAGGAAATCATTATCAAGAATAAGATCATTATTTATCAGCTGGATGAAAATTTAGAAGGCAGTTAGTCAGTGTTTCTTACTGTATTTAAAGATGCAGGCAGTAAAAAGAGCTTCACTTTGACAATTGAAAGGAGAAATTTCTTAAGACACTTGCATGCTGAAATCTTGAACACAATAATGTCATCATCTGAATAGAGCATTAGCTTTCTAATCAAACAAGATTAGGTGGAGTTCAGTGCTGAAGTTCCTCATGATGGTTGCAGAAGTCTGTAATTTGCTTTAAGCGAAAATTACTGAAGAAATGTGAAGAGGGCCATACCTATGTTATCACACGCAACACAGCTCTACTTCTTCTCAAGTCAATGGCAATATAATTGTTGATACCAATAGAAGCAGAACTGAGTCAATATTCTGTGAAGAGTAAAATTTCTTCACAGAATTAATTTTTTTAATATGTTAGCTGGCACATGTGACTACAAAGAAACAAAACTTACGGGAAGTATGATGGACCAGTAAAAAGTTATCTTTGATCTAAGGCCAAAGACGTGTAAAGCAAACTAAAAATGTTTTAGCCAAATAATTTTCTAATGTTCTGATTGAAAAAGCAGGACAACTCTCTTTCCAAGTTTGAAGGCAGAGCCTACATTATATTCAGGGTATATCTTGTAATTTTTAGGAAGAGGAATACCAGTGCAGTCTACAACAATACTAAACTAAAGTGGCACAAGACTAACCTGATGTCAGTCTTAACTATGAAAAGAGTACTGTAATATCTCAGTATCAGTTATTCTTCTGGAAAATAATTTGGATTATGAAGTATTGTGATATTTTGGAGGGAATACAGTGTTCTTTGGGGGATCTGTTGAAATACCTTGTGTTTATACTTTTTGCCGTAGAGCAGAGACACTAGTTGATTTAATCTGGTGAGTTTTACCAATTAGTAGGCAAGTTGTATGAGAAAACTAAAACATATACTTTATGACTGGCTGCTGGAGAATTATATATTTATCTTACTTGTATTTTTAGTTAATAAGTAAGTTGATTTACAGTGTAGCAGCAAGTACAACATAACATCTGGTAAATGCCAGGTTATAAACTGAAGCAGTGGAAACAGAGGAATTCTGGGTGTGTTTACAACATAATTCTTGCAGGTAAGATATGCAATTGTGTGAAAAGAAACCCAAAATCAATCATATAAGCTTTTCAGTTCCTTTGCAAAATCAGTATTATTATTTTCTTCCTTCTGATGTATTTAGGCCACAGACTAGCACCCTTTCAGTATTCTTCCCTTCATTATAACTGCATCATTGCCATTTATAATCACAAGTGAAATCCTAGTATTTTGGATAACAGCAGACCGTTTTTCTAAGTACTCCTCTGTGGGTTCAGAACACTTATTCTCCACACCACTCCTCCTCAGACACCATCTCAGCAATGTTTCTTTCATCTTCATTCATAAAGATGCAAATATTGGACTTTTCATAAACAGCAGAAAGCCTACACCAGCAGTGAGAAAGAGGCTGCAAAAATTAGATGTGATACAAATTATGCTGATCTCCTTCTCCTTGGTTCTGAAAAAAGTCCACCACGAGCTTCACTGCATAATTTTGGTGTTCTACAGTAGGAAAGATAACAAGCTTCTGTGATAACAGACTTCTGTGCTTTGCTTGTTTAGATATGTTTGCTTGTTTGCTTATTTGTTTCTGTGGGATCTGCTGGGCTATATGATAGGATATATTTAGGAGTGAAATCTTCTGACAAGTTGAACAGAGGCAGACTGGTAAAGCTCAAGAGCCTGTGAGAGTTTCAGTTTGCTAATTTTAATCACATTAGGCTAACTGTGCTGTGTATCCTGAACTGTGATATTCATATGGAATGATGTTAGATGAATGATGGTATATGATTTATACCACAAAACACAATGTCAGTTTACCTTTGTGTTTGAGATCTATATGTGATAAGGAGGAGTTAATTACTAGGATTATAGCAATAAACTGTGAGAAAAAGATTGCTTTTTGCCTTTGTCCACCTGAGAATTACGCCAACTACCTGATTGTTAGGTTGAGATGGCTTATAGCTGCCATAGTGAATCACATTTCATGTGGGAGAAAGAAAATGAAAATTGAAATTATGTAACTGGTGGTCACCTCCCATTTTTAAAATATTTACCATCTGTATGTGCTGTTTCCCAAATACAGCCATTTGGAGGAGCAGTTGTTGCACAGAAATCAATAAAGGCCTTTTATTTCATAGCGACTGAGATGTTCCAAGCAAGGCAAAATGTCTGAGCAGAACACAAAGTGGTGCTGAAGAACCTTCATGGCATGTGTAGTATTTTGAAACTATTATATTGGTGTTCTGTTCATAATCCTTCTTGTTCCCAGATCTTACTTGGCTTTACATTACCTTTTCCTTTACTCTGTCTTGTTTTCCCCCTCTCCTGCAGCTACTGCTGCAGATAGTGTTTGCATACACTAGAGCGTGATTTCTTATTATGACCCAGCTGAGCAGGGTTGGGAATTGATACACAACTGGTCAGGAATCAGGAAGTGGTCTTGTAAAGCCATTGTCTGTATTTGTGTTATCAGGGTGGCAAATCAGAGCTTGTGGTTTTCACTGGAAATGTGATAGATGTGTTCTGCTATGATGAAATAGGGTTACGTATGAGAACAGTGACTGCCAAACTTCTGTAATTTGGACCTTCACCATTCACTTTGAAGATTCAGGAAAAAATTCCCTCAAAAATTCTTCACTGCTCTTCAGTCTACAAATGCATACATACAGCATCCAACATGCAATGTACACATGCATTCAGTTTTCCAAGAGCTAGTGCTGGAGGTTTGCCAGGTATCTTTACATCCACAAAAGGTTTTGGGTAGTATCTTTAAGTCAGTTTGTAAGAAAGTTACTGATTTGCACAAGAAGAAGTGAATCCTTTATAGGAGCCTCTTATGGTCTCCTTTATTGAGTTTGAAATAAATACTTTGGAAAAAAAATCTTTATTAACATTTTCAAGAATCACAGAATCACAGAATTATCCGTGTTGGAAGACACCTTCAAGATCTTCAAGTCCAACAGCACTACCGTAATCACCCCTAATCCATATCCTGAAGTGCCACATCCACATTCCTTTTGAACACTTCCAAAACCAGTGATTCCACCACCTCCCTTGGCAACTTATTCCAATGCCTACCTCTCTTTCAGTTAAAAAAGTATTTCTAATACCTAATTGGAACCTCCAAATATTAACCTTGGAAAGTAGTATTTAACAATATTCACAAAATGTGCTTAAATCCAAAGATCGAAAGAAATTGTGGCTATTGAGGCTAAAAGACATTGTGAAGCATCCTGGACTACCCACCTGAAAAGCAGAATGCCTCTGCAATAAAATCTGTGGGAGACTCTGAGCAGAGGATGTAAACTGAAGGTGCAATATACCTTAGCACTGAATTTGAAATCATACTTTTAAAAGGGCATCATCATTTCTATAATGCTTGGACTGTGTTGTGGTCTCTGTAAAGCCGTCACTTTTCTGTAGATGCCCCAGAGATGTACCCAGCCATTTTCAGAGCTGAACCTTTATTCTTCTTAAACACTTATTGAAGTAAATTGGTAGAAATGAAAGGAGTCCATGCACATATGAATCTCCAAGACTTGTACAAGTACAAAAGAAATTGCTTTCAAAGAATATATCTGAAGATAAAAGCAGTTTCAAAGTTGTTATATGAAAAATTTAAATAATTAACCAAATTATCTTTGAATTTCTCTGTAACAACTTTGAAAGATTCTACCTTTGTCATGCATCCTGGTGAGAGAAGCATTCCAGGGATCCCATGTTCTCCATTTGTCTGTCAAAATGGGAGTATCCTATTTTATTGATAATTACACTTTTTTGTTACATGGTAGCAAAGACAATTTATTTTTGGTTTTTAAGTTGTTCACTCTTCCTTATAATTAACTAGTCATTAAAATACACTTTATATTATGTCACTGCTTCTTTTAAAGAGGGGCATTAATGTTAGGGGTAGGAGAAGCTCATAAAATAATGACAACCTGCTTTGATAAGATCATTCCTCTAGTCAATTCATTGGGTATCAAAAGGCCAATAATTTTTCTTCATTCAGAAGTCACTGTAAAAAGGCAATCTACATTTACACAGTATACTGCAGATTATTTGAGAGATTATGGAAGGCATACAAGAAACAGACTTTATTATTATTCTCTTAGAAAACACAGCTTACTAGTACAATGTAGGAAACTTCTTGGCATTCTCAGCTGGTTTATGTGGGTAGGTGTTTTCCAATGAATAACTAATTTTTCTGTATTTGGAACTAGTTCACAAATATTAGAAATTAATTAAGGTATCTATTAGACAATTTACGCATTGTCATTTATTGTTACATGTATACATTTTTCAACATTCTACATGTGCTAGATTTAAGATGTTTAATTTCTCCCTTCCCCTTTTGCAGTAAGGCACTGTGCTTGATTTCAGATAAGATACCATCCTATTGAAATCCCAATAAAGATACATGCACTTGGCTTGTAGACTAAGATTTCCAGACATTGATAACAGTTACATCATAGTGGAGAAAATCTACAAAATTTTAGTTGATATGGCATTTTTTGACACCTGTACTATCACAGCAGGAGCTGCTAGTGCAGAAGAAGGAGGTATGTCGTTTTCCCACTCACCATTCTGACAGCTAGGCATATCACAAAGAAAAGATGTGCGGGTATCCAAGGAAAGAACTGATCCTGATTTGGATGGCTGTGCTTGTATCTGCCAACAATTTCCTACATGAGCTTGCCACTCAGGGATGACATTTGTAATACTTGCAGGAGTTTCTAATTAAGGTCCTAAGTTCACTCTTCTGAGGGGAGTTAAATGAGCCTTCGGCTGGTGAAAGCTAGATGGGGACAAGAATTTAGTACATGCTTGTTTCCTATTGCTCTTCATATGATTCATAAGGCAAATTTGACTCCTTGCCTAATAAAGTCCTGTAAGAGTAACTCTGGAGTCCTTGTGGGCTGCTAGACGTCCAGGTCCTCATGTTCTTACCATGTCTTCACATCTGCAGGCCATGTCTTTTAGGGGGCTGTGCCTAGCAGTCCACCCAGCAGGTATTTTTAACCTGCTTCTCTGAGGAGCTATAGTGATGGCACAAAGTAGTACAGCCTAACCGACCTGATGTGTGATTAATGTATGTCTGGACTGTGCCCAGGTGGAGGTCTCTCCACTTCTGGGAAAGTTACCAGGCAGTGGTATGGAGACATTAGCTTGATGTTGGGCATCTTCATATGCACTGACAACTCCAGGTTCAGGAAACGCAAGGCTAGTACTGTGTTTACAAAGAATATAAGGATTCATCTTACCTTCCAGTTCAGTGACAAGCTGGATGAGCTACTCAGCAAGGAGCTGAACCTAAACTTCTGATAGTTTAAAACCACATGGATTTGTTACAGAGAGCTGACACCAAGGAATCCAAGGACGTCAGTGGAGGGATCCTTATTGCCAGGCCACCACAATTTCCACTGTCATCATTTTCACTGTCAGAAAGATTGGCTGGTTTAGAACAAGTCACTGCTCTACCAAGACTCTAGATTTAATGCACTTTCTTAAAGAACTATTATGGCATCCCAAGAGCAATCCTATTCTAGAGGGTGGATCCTGGCAAGATCTTTTGCAGCAGGAGACTGCAGACTGATCAGAGCAGTCTAAGGAGGTTAAAGCATACTACTCTAAGCACAGTCCATGAATCCCTAGGAAATATATGTCAGATCACCTGACACAATCCACAGGCCTCAAATATCAAATCTATTTCCCAGAACGAATTGAAAACTGCTTTTCTGAAATGCTGAGATCTGGCAAATAGTTTTGAGTGAAGTTTCCCAAGAGACTCAGGTATTAATGTAAAAATATAATACATAGGAAATATGGACACGAATTTGGAAATAGCAAGTACTTACAAGGATAATAAAAATTCTGTTTCACAAATAAAATTTTGGAAGCTTTAAAAAGAAGGAATTCACCTTTTTAAAGCAGAACATGAAAGAAAAATGATTGGCTACAAAGAGAAATATCTTTCATTAAAAGATCACAAACCAGAGGTGTCAAGCAAGAGGGTTGTTACGTCATTTTTTTAAATAAAAGGAACAAATGCATAAACCCACTAACTTTTCTTCAGAGTTTTCCAAGAACTGCAGGATTTTTACTAAGCAAAAGGACAAAGCCCCACTTAGCCAGCAGTGATGAATTCTTGGCTGGGTTTCTTGACAGAGATACAAAGCTTGACTGAAGAGCAGTTTGTGACTCCAGAAATAAACTAACTGAAACTGGGGTAAATGGTTTAAGTTGGCTTGACTTCAGTGGAGAGATTCTTCACTTTTGAGTGGAAAGGCTGGGGCAGTAAGTTGAAGCATAGAGTATTACCCCAGTATTTGCCAGCAGATCTGGAACCTGCCTAATTACCTTGTACAGGATGCAAAAAAAGGCTTTAAGGACTGGATGACTTACATATATCAGGACATGTTAGAGATGGTGTCTCCTACCCACAAGTATTGCAATAGAACATAAAAATAATTACGAATTACTGGACTTTTACATAGTACCAAGAAGGTAATGGCATTATTTTTGTGTGGCAGGAAGAAATGAAAATGCCTTTGTGGTTGCCAAGGAAGTCAGATTATTATTAAAAAAATATGCTGTTAGATTGCTGGACAATCATTATGATAAAGCCAGGTAAGTTGGGAATTATTACAGATATGAGTAAGGTCCTTAAATGTGAGCATTACATAATGAAAATTTTTCAGGGAGAGATTTCAAACTCCGTATGCCAACAAAAAGTTTTGATGGCATTGGTTATATATTAAAAAAAAAATTAAAAATCACAGAAATACAGCAGTTTTCCTTGCTATGTTTCTATTTATGTGACTTTCCTCAGTGTAGTCTGAGTAGTAAGGCACAGTGATCTGGATATTTCAGAGACAAAGTAAGTATGTGTGTTCTTAATTTACGATGAACTTAGTGACAGTGATAGGCTGTATAATGCTGTGGTATGTATGACAGAAAAGAGCTTGTCAATGAAGAGGAGAAAATGCCAGACAGGACTGAATGAGATTAATTTGAGGCTCAATTAGCAACAAAGGCACAAGAGAAAGGTGAAGTGTATTGTACACGTGCAAAATGAGAGGGTGTAAAAACTTCATGATACCTAACAGCGTACTTCAGTTAATTAATCCTTTATTTGCTAAAACTAAGTGTTTCTCACAACATCTGTTAAAACTAAATGTTTCCCTCAAAATTCCTTGGACTGGCCTTACAAAGTGAAGCGAAACTGGTGTGGAAGAGAAATTCTGGAAGAAATAATCTTTTAAAAATGAACAACTGGAGTGCTTTCTGAATCTGTTTCTAAATGAATCCTACTATCTTAATCACATGCTATCTGGAACTCCTTTTTTAAACATTGTCTACTTGTGTTTGCAGAATGCTGAATAAAAGTTAATAAAAACCAACACTGTTAGGTTTTCAAGTGGCTTCTTGGATCTGAGGTCATCAGGAGTTCCATTATATTTGTGTAAGACACAATCTACATTTTAGAAAATGATGATACCATTACGTAATTGATTGCTAAATCTGAAACGTGAGCACAGACAGAAACTTGTGAGGCATATTTTTGACAAACAACAAATAGTGAAAGCAAGGAACTGCTTGTACAAGATTCTAAAAGCAATGTAACTCAAGACACCCAAGTTTTTAGAGCAACATTTGAAAAAGGAAAACTACATAATGATGCAATATGAAGGTCTTTAGAGAGAAATTGTAGATAGTTGCTTAACAGAAGATTTTCCAAGCAGCTGGAGGCAGAGAAATATACTGGGGTTAATGAGATGGAATTGCTCACTAAAATGGCATTCTGTACAAAGTACCATTCACATTTCACAATTCCCAGGAAACTGTTGTAAGCCTGTGTTACAGTCACAAACCACTTCGGTTCCATCAGATTTAGATAGAGAAGTCAGAAGTTTTCTGTAGCAGTGAATGATTCAGATTTATTGGTCTGATTTCTCTAATGGATTCTTATCTCTTCTGACCATTAAACTTGGAAAACTACTGGGTCACTGGAAAAAAGAATTCTGTTCTCAGAGTGTGCTGAGAATTGTTCATTAGCACTTACGTTTGCACTCTTCTGAAAAGGATTCAGGAAATCAGTCTGACTTGCAAGTTTCTGTGTTAGAAATGTGCTTTCAGGATTACCACTAGGATACACTTACAGCAGTGAGCCATCCTCCAAACAGCAATGTAATTTTCAGCGTCTTGTTAGAGGATTTTATGAACATCAAAGTCATCCTTTTAACACCCAATTTTGCCTTTGTTTACAGTATCTACACTTATATATGTACATGGCAGTATATCTGTGTATACGCATATATATGTATATTACAGTATCTACAAATACATTACAGATATATCTGACATCAGCGAGATATGCAGTAGGCAGCAGGACCTATTGCCTCTTGCTTCTCTCTTTTTTTTAAAGAAGAAAATACCATTTTGCATTTATTTGAATGGGATCTACTCTGTGGAGAAGAAAATTCAGCAGAAGAACATAGAGTTTATTCTGAGCTCTAAGGTACTCTAAAGTACTCTGCTCACTTTTCCCCTCAAAAGCTGTGTTTGGATGTGAAACCTCTCCCCTTTCTCAAGTTTGCACTTCAGTAGCATCAACTTCACAATCCTCCTTATTTTTTAACTGTTTATTAGAAAATACAAGTGTTCTTAAGGAAGGTTGTTCTTTGCCTGATGCCTTCCCTCCAGATACCATGACAGCAGGGTGGGGAAGCATTTCTGTGTTTTCAATACATGAGGTGCATCCTGCAGATTTTCGTGGTTAAACTGCTTAGGAAAATAGCACAATGCACAGGGAGCAGCAAAAGAAATAACATGTTGTTTCTACAGATGGGGCATCAATTGCTGCTTTTTATTTTTCACAGCCATGGTGTGTTATAGTACCAGTGAATATGTATGTATCACACACTCCCCTGACATTTTGTAAATTAAATGTTTATAAATTTAAAACCTTTAAGTATGTCAGCCGGTATCTAAATGGTAAGAGGCCTACCATGTCCACATCAGTCCTCCACAAAGGCAACACTTCCATACTCAGGAGAATTTTTCAGTGAAATTTCTGCTTTCAGACACTACTGCCATCTCCAGACAATGGAATGCCATACTGTTCATCACCACTGACCAGCCTCAGTATTTGCAAGTCATTTGTGATGGGAGAGGAAGGCAGTTTCATCACCAGAGTTAATAACGAAAGAGTTAAAATGTAATCTTGATAGATCATCCTGTTAAGAGGAAAATAGAGAATTGTTTAAAGACCCTGCTTGATACTAATATGTCATTCTATAGGATTATATCTAAGGTAAATACTCAAATTCTGTAGACAGTTTCTTCTGTACATTAACAAGCTTCTCTGAGGTTTTTTTTCGGATTATGTATTTCTTCCCTTTTCTATTGTTAGAGAAAAATCACATATGCTTTCAGGAAGAAAATAGGAACTTAAAGAGGAATGTTGAAAAACATTTATTCTTTTTGCTATTTCATTTCAAATAAATAGCTGATTTTCTTTTAAATTTTAACCTAATCTACGATTTTCTTGAGAGTCAAAAAATGACTGGAAGTTGTTTCTTTCTACCAGCTGTAATGAAGGCAAAGTACCTTACTTAGGGAACCAAATCCTCAGGTGCCTGCCTGAGGCTAGGTTCTTTTTTTTACAGGTGAGCAGAGGAAAGAGTGGCTCAGGAGATTCCCCTGCCTCGGGCAACTCATGAAAATACCAAGAAGAATTGCAACCTTTTTGTGGATGGGGCTGGAAGAGCCTACTTTGCATTCCTGCTATTTCCAATGGAATGATACAGAAGCTATGTTTTAACTGATTAACTCTCAGTGTTACCTTGGGACTGTATCAGTACTTGATCTATGCTAATAAAGAATTAGTAAGTATGTAGGAATCGCAGTATTTTTAAATACAATTCTGCATTCTTTACTAGAATAATAAAGATTTCATGATTAAGTTGAAGTCTGAACAAGAGAATATGGACTTTAAATACTTGATGCAGCTGTAGGATGTAATTAAATGTATAGTTAAAATAAATTATTTTAGGAGTAACAGGAAAAATCTGCTAGCTGTTTCAATCTGCTGGTTTATATGAGTCCTACTAAATAAAGTAATTTTCACATTTTAATGTGTCTCTTTTGAATACCTTAGTGCAAAATTGAAAACTAGCCATTCTTCAGAACAAAAATACCTGCAAGAATAATACTGCCAGTAGAAGGTTTCATATTTTGCTGTGGAAATTTGATAAATAGAACTTTGAAATATACACTTGAGATTGGAGGCAGATTTTCAGAAGAGTCACATGCAATTTGGGCATTTGAATTTTGGAGAAGAATAAAAATATCTGTACCATAATGTTTTGAGTATTAACACAATACTGCAAGGTCTAGTTCAGTGGAGACTGATGTATGCATCTGAGTCTACGTACTTCACTTGTTGACAATAGACTGTACTTATTTTACTCTGCTAGATTAAAGCCTGTACTAGAAACGCAGCAGTCAGAAGAGAGTTTTTGCAGAGTCAGGTTCTTAGACAGTAGTGCAAGTGTTTTCTGCAGCAAGATTGTGAAGAATAAAGTGAGAGCTGTGGAAGAAAAGAGGGAGGTGGTTTTGAGTTTACAGCAGGTGCAATTGCTGTCATGTCAATATCCAACACTAATAGGTATAAGCATTTGTAGTAGAAAATATCAAGAAAATCAGAAAAAAGTTTGGAACAAGAGATGACAACAATAAGCTAAACTACTTTATATGACTAAACATTGTATAGATGACAAGTTAATGGAAAAATAATTTAATTATAGACACTACAGCTTTTGTATTGCATTCATAATTGAAGAATTTTCTCTTCCTCTTCCTCTTGTTTTCTTTTACTCTTATGCTTCTTCCTTCTCTGCTTCTTCTTTTTCTTCCTTTTGAACACATATATTATTTTCTAATATGTGATTGCTTTGGCATAATGTGCTCCACATATCATCTTAGTAACATATAAATAACAATACTTACTGAAGCTTTACAGGCATGTTTATTATAAACAGAAGGAGTAAAAAATATATATTGAATGATGGAAAGGCATATTGGAAATTATTGTGAGATTTAGAAATTATTAAGCTCTGGAGAGAGTAGATGGAAAGAATGCTGTCAGCCTGCTGAGGGATGGTTGGCTCCAGAGGAAAAAAAGCTGTAGATGCTAAAACTAGAGAGCTGCTACTATAGCCTTCCACTTCAAAATAGGAGAGACAATATAGAATGCTTTTATGAGGCTAAGTGTTATGTTTCCTGAGGACTTGAAGCAGAGAGGTATACCTGGATGAAGGGAACAGAGACAAAAATTGCAGAGTTTCAAAGAGGTACCACAGCATGTGTTTTTCTCTGATTGCAGCTACCCTATGCTTTCAAAGCCTATGCATAGAGGTTTGCATGGAAATGGCAGTCTCTTCTCTCCTAAAAGATAGTTGAAGACCAGAATAGAAATGGCTCTATTCCTGCCACTCTGCCTTCTCCATGGAGAGTGAGATTTTTCCAAGCACTTCAGGCAATATGAGAGCAATCACAGAATTTCAAAGAGGACAAAGAAGGCATTGAAAAGAGGATTGAGAAGAGCTTTAAGAACACTGAAAAATGAATGCAAATAAGCTACACTGACCTGTAGTACAAAATAAAGTGATTCAGCAGCTTCTACAATGTATTTTTCACTTCTGAATTGGGGTCTGAAGAGAGTGTCTTTTCGGTGATTTTTACTTCTATAGTGTAGAGCTTCTAGGACAAAACGAAGCAGTGCGTGTAACATCAGTGAAAACATTACGGTTAAAGAGGTATGTAAACATTTTGTTTCATTGTGAAATAACTCATACCAAACACTTAGGATAACAACCACCTCAGCAATGATTCCAGAAGCTGCCATGCCTGTTAGATTTACAAGCTTGTTTCAGTACTCAGACTGGAGATCTTTGGTGCATAAGGCATCTGACTCTCAGGGGAAACTGACACAGATACAAAGGGTAGGAGTCAGCTCAGATCCTGATAATTATTCAACGAAAACAGCACTCTGAATTGTTCATGCTGAAGATCTCATTCTATATGAAGACAATGCTGTGATCAGGAACACCCACAAGGCTTTCACAGGTGGGAACACAGACCCTGTGAGCAATTTCTAACAATACACACCCCTGGCACTCTGCAGTGCAAACTAAACACTCTCAAGCTTGACTGGAGATAATATTTTATTGGTAGATTTTCCTACTGGAATTGTCTTCCATTTTACCTAGAGTGAAATTATTTTTTCCAAAATGCAAGGATTATGGCACTGTTTTAATTTTCTACAGATTGCTTGACAAAGCAGATACAGAGACAGCATGGAAAGAAATGTGTATTCCTTTCTTCCACAGGGAACAGGGATGATAACCTAGAACTGGCTGGTGGAAACTTAACATTTTTTTTCTTTGATATCTTTATAAAAGCCGTATCAGACCAAAACTTCAATTAGTACAGATTTGTTTAGTTCCACTGAAATCAATGATATTACACAAAAGTCTTGGCCTCTGTATATAGATATTGCCAAAGGAGCTGCTGTGTTGTTTAGTTGTTTGATGTTGTTTGCTTTTGATGAGTGATACATGTCATTTACTCTCTTCCCCTGCCCCCGAGGTGGTAAGGAATGAACCTACACAGCCCCTGAAGGCAGAGGCAGTGAGAGATCAGGGCTGGGAGTCAGAACCTGACTAAGTGATTATTTCAATCATTAGCTAATTGTTCCACAGTGTTCATCGCTTTTTTTGGAGTTTCTCGGATCCTCTTTCATCAATCTCAATTTGAGGTAATTAACCTCTGAAGAGTAGTTTAAGGTTATCAGATTTTGTTTATTTGTTTCAAAAGTTCCTCTTGCGGTTGGGTTTTTTCTCTATTTAATAAATTACATTAATGGTAATATATTCTATAACAAATGCACATCAGTTTACTTAGTAGAATTGATGATTAGCTGCTATTGTATTCTGCCTGAGTTTGCTAAATCACTCTGTAACTTGATATAAAACTACTAATTTTAAACAGCGCAGATTAAGATTATCACATTTGGTAGAGTACTTTTATTATTTTATCATAATAAAAATTCCAAAGCTGACACTGATGCACTGTATCCTGTTGAATTGTTATCTTGCTTATTACCTATGGTATAAAAATAGGGACATACAAGATATATATAACCTTAAACTGTGTATTTTTTTCTTCTTCCTTCTTTCCTGTCTCTCTCTTCCAGAAGAAAAAAGATTGAAAGGACTTGCTACAGAAATATAAGCATCTCAGTAAAAAACTTATAAAGCTCGTGAAGTTTGTGCACAAGCAGGAAAAGACTTTGAAAGCACTTCCTGTTCTGCTAGTTTTCTCCCAAGCAGAGACAATTTTATTAGGTTATATCAAGATGAAGGATGGAATAATCTGGATCTTATCTAGTTTCAAACCAAAGACTTAATAGAATTAATTAATCTTGAAGATACCATAGTGATTCTGAACTACTCATTAAAGCATTACAATTCCAACATTTTATTCCAAGATATCAATGTTTTTCAAGTAGATAAATAAAGAGAAAATAAGCAGCAACTAACTCACTGAGATTGTAGCTGGATTTATTGCTGTACATTTATTGCTGTACAATGAATCACACGGAGAGTTTCAGAAGCAGAACTTGGAAATGAGCCTGTCTTCATATACTTGGTGATTTATTTGCATGTTCAACTGATTTTAGACCTTCTGAAAGGAAAAAGGGGACTACTTTTTTCATTAAAGTTGTGACCATAGGAAGTTATGAAAATAAACATTTTGTTGCTTACTTGTACTAGGTTGACAATGAACTCAATATTTTCAAAAAGAAATTACTCAATTCATTTGGAGAACCTGATGGAACAGGCTGAAAATATTTGAAAAATTACTATCTGCTATTCAGTTTGTCATAATTCAAATTATTATAATTATTTTTTAATATTTATTTGCCATAGACCTCATACCCAAATCCTGTATACCTTTCTTTTCAAAAAAGCATTTAACTTTGGAGAACTTCAAATAAAATGTTAATGAGTTAAGAGAGATGACGTAATTTCCATTCAGTTCTTCCTTTCTTAATTTAATAGGTTTTTTTCATAATTAAAATAATTTTTACATTTATTTTTTACTCATAGAACTTAGAGGATGATATAAAGTTGTGTTAATTCTATGTATAAAATTATATTATGTAACTAGTTATGTGGAAGATATGCTCAGTCAAACACAAATCACTGGGCTTAGTGCAATGGCCCCTTTGGCCTTAAAAGTCTTGGAATATTTTTACTTAGTTTACAAGTGAAGGTACAGAGGATGGAAATTAGTTAGCTGAGAGAGATGCAGAATGCAGCAGAACAGAGATGACACATCTCTTTTTTCTGCATTGAGCATCCTCAAGCTCTTGCATAATTTTGACAGAAATTGTCTGTTCTAACAAAAATTAACAGCATGGCTAAGGCCTCTGAGTGTCATAGGCAAAATCAGAGTAGATCCTTCTGCTTAGTGAACTAATAACTCTGAGGCTGATAAGCAGCACTTGTTACAGTGCCCAAGTCCCCTTTGGTGACATTTGGTTTGCAGATCAATGACGTGGAAGACCATAACTACTCAGAACCCATGTCAGTCAGTGGGTCAACAGAACATTATTTACTGACAGGAGAAGATTTTGTCTGCTGTGCCAAAGGTAATTGCAGCATAGGCTTTATAAAGTCCTCTGAACTGTAACAAACTATCCAGTTCAGATAGTGACATTCAGATCATAATTTTGCTATTGTCCATATATACGTGCATATAATGGACTAAATATTGTGTATTTTTAAAGATAAGTCATGGTGTTGCCCTGTGCTCCAGTGAGTCATTTGCACACAACCATTCTCCATTAGGGCTCTCCTTCCTCTGCTTTGCTCATTTTAGCTGAGGAAATCCATCCTGCTCCATGTGGCAGCTAACAGTCTTCACTAAAATCTGATTTAAGATGCTTTATGACTAAGGGGGAGAGCTCAGGTTTCCCAGGTACTCCTAGTATGAACATCAGGATATAAACTTCAGATGATCAGAAATGGTCATTGTCAGAGGGGGATTTATGTGTGTAGATATCTTTCTTCTCCTCTTTGTCTTTCTGCTCAGAAGTGAAAATGCACAGGAGTCTTTTTTTAGTTAATGATTATTGTTATTTTAATTAAGCAGTAAGTACCTAGAATAGATACTAGCAACCTACAAAGGATTGCAATCCAAAGTAATAAAAGCAACATAAAGTCCGCCGAACACTGCAAGCTCAAACTTAGTTGCTCCAAGAGATCCTAATTACTCACTATGTAATTCAAGTAATTTCCTCTATGGCAAAACTCTAATTTGAAAACAAATTTCTTAATAATTTTATAAAAGGAATTTTTTTTTTTTTTTTTTTTTTACTTTTTTGTTTCAGGAAAATGCCCAGAAATTTAAATAAATCACAAATAATTTTTCCTTTTCTGAGGTAAAATTCCTGTCCCACTATTTACAAAAGATAAGCCTCTGAGGAATAAAAGAGAAGTCTCTCACTGAGTTTAGATATGAACAAAACGTATTAGTCAATTCAGAAGCTTAAATTGTAAGTAGAGGGCTTTTCTGGTGGATAAATAAATAAATAGCAGTATCCTTTTGTGTCTGAATAAAAAGTTAAGTATTTTAAGTATCTTAAAGTACTCTCTGACTTCACTGTCATGTAGGTTGGTAATCTATAGATCATCCCTTTAGACTGTTTTTCAGGTTGTAAACCAGAACTTGTGTGGAATCAAAGAGGAAATAATTGTAAAAGACAGCAGTTGAAAAACTGGTGTAGCTTCTGCTCCCCATAAAAACTCATCTAGTAAATATTCCATCGTGTCCCTTGTGGATTACTTGGTTTAGTGTTTTAAATTGCATTTGATTCAGAATCACCTGAAGTGAGCCAGTCCAGATGCCAGAGGCATGGGTAACTAAGGGAGCTCTGTAATGAGAGGGGAAGCCTACAAGAGATGTGGAAATAATTTATGCCACTTGTGATTTGAGAAATAGCTACATCTGAAAGCAATTGTAGCTCAAAACAATCACTAATGGGAGCACAAAGCTGTGCCTGTCAAATGTAGAATGTTCTTCTGCAACCATACAGCATCACTATAGACTTGTTTGTCCTCTCTTTCATCCTGGTTGTGCCTTCTCATTCAGTCATCCTTAGCAAAAAAAAGGGACTGACTCATTACAGCCAGTCCTTAAGCTTTCTCAGCATAGCTAAGGGCCTGTATTTTACTTGGCTGCTGAACTTTGGTCTGTTTGCAGAGTTCTTGCAGGCAGGGATGATCCACAAGCTGCCACACAGTGAATCGGCTCTTTGGAGGCACAAGGTTGATAAAAGAGCCATCCTGTTGACTCAGTGTGGAAGGCAGACTGACTCAGAAGCATAATGTATAGACTGTCCCTAGGGTGATACTTACAGTATCTAAAATGACCTTTTTAGACACTCATACTGTCTAAAAGAACCTATTTAAATGTTCAGAAGACTTTAGCTACTCTCCAGTGTACTAGAAAAGCAGGATTATAGAATTATTTCCATTAGTAATGGTTGAGCAGTGGCACAAACAAGTTGTGGTAAGACAGGACATCCCAGGATGACAGTGACAGGGAGGGATAATGCAAATATACCTCTACTAGGTGTGTTTAACGTTTAAGAATTTTAATAAAATATTGCTGCTTAGAGTAGTAGACATCTGTCTGTTATCTGGGATCTATCTGTGCGTTTCCAACAAGGAAAGACTGACCTCTCCTACACATCCTGAAACTTATCTGATGACAAGAAGAAAGTAAAACTGGTGGAATTTATCAGCCTTTCTTTGCCTAGTAAGAATCTTTCCATAATACACATTTACATCATGGCTACACTTTGAACTTTAAAGGAAAATTAATGCTATTTGGTGTTTTGGCTGCTTCTTATCTCTGTTAACCTGTGGAATCCAGCATACTTTTGTTTGTGCAGTGAATGTTGTCAAGATGTCTGAGTGCTAACTGTATTCTACATTTAATTGTCAATTTTTTTTTACTTAGCATCTCTAGAAGTATTTCCATTCCTCTTCCATCATTTCTTCTTCACTGTGGGATTTAAACAAGCACAGGTGAAAATTAAGGCTGTCATTTTTAAGTAAAAAAGGTGTATGGTTCTTGTTGGCACTACAGAAAAATAGCCATTAAAACGTTCCTGAATGCACAATACAAAAATTGTGAAAATATATGCTGGTTAGGCAGCTAGAGCATTTGCAACTTCTTTGTAATAGCTTAAAAATCTCATTACTCTGAATGAGAAACTATCTCTATGAAATCCAAGAATTTAAATTAGCATATGCTCTAAGCAGGCTTGGCCATGTGACTCAACCTGTTTAAAGCTCAACATTTCTTTCTTCTGGGTTCTAAATCCAAAACATGTTAAAAAACACCCATGGCTACCACACATCACACAAATATACAAGCAGTACTGGTCATAGGCGTTCTGGGAGATCAGGGAAATCACTTCCACACTGAGTCCCTCATTCTCATATACACTACATATATCTGTTTGCATTACATTTTATAAAACTCTTTTCTCTAGTTAGAGCCACATATTTGCTTTGTGCTAGAAAACTGAAATATCTTGCAACTGCAAAAGAATTTTTGTCCTGTTATATGGAGAAAGGTCTTCATTCAGTGTTCCTGCAACACATTACCTTAGTGATAGGAGGTGTTGCTACTAAGTTTTCCCAGTGATTCCTAGGATGCTGCCCTGAATATTTAAACCTTAAAGGGAGAAATAGAGTGTGCATTTCCAATAAAAAGTAGAAGAAGTTAAATATTTCCTTGATACTAACAGACTCTTCCATTATGCTCAACAGTAAAAGTAGTTTTGTAGTAAGACCCCTGCAGTTCTCCAGGGTGGTCATCCAGATTTCTGCTTGGATAGCCTAGAAGCTCATACAGCCCAAGGACAGAATTCACATAATCAGAATTCAGTTGAAAAGTCACAAATTCTTGCTGTGGCACCAAAGATTTTCTGTTACCTGTCCATGACAGAAAACTGGAAAGCCTTGTTCCCCCTGTAGAGAGGTTAACCAAAAAGCTCCTTACTGTGTTTACATCTGTGCCACAGCCTGAGGCCCTTATTCAAGATGAGTTTTTCTAAGGACTAATTAAGGGCTAAGCCGAAAAACCACTAAAATAACAGGGAGAATGAAGCAAATGTTCTAAGTAGGAGCCCCACATTTCCTGTCCACCTTATTCCAGACCAGCATGTTATATTGGTCACATCTCCTCTTGTAGCTTTCAGCTTTATTGCCACTGACTAAGTCTTTATGTTAACCACAGACAAAATTTTAAAACTGGCAGGTGCAAAACATTCCTTTAACTGTGCTACTTAACAAACCCCAAACTGAAAGGTTTTATGTCTTGCTACTCTTGTTTTGGAAATAGCTTAGCTTCTCAGAAACTCTGTACTTAAAAAATATCCAGTGCATGGGTTGCAAACCCTGCAGGGATTGTTTTTCTTCTTTAGCACACTGTTATTCCATTTGAAATAAAAAATATTTTTGAAACATACTGGGGAGATTTTGTGCTATTAAGTTTTATAAAACCCATAATCTGGGATTCCCTTTAGCCTAGCAGTTTCTCATTAAAAATATTAAATAATGAAATGTTTGCAAAATTCAATTGGAGAGGTGGAATCTGATTATTTGGACATTATTACAGCCATGTAAATGTGCCGAAAACATTTATAAGCAAAGCTCTTGAGCTTGCAGGCATTTAGAGAGCAATGCTACCTGAAATAACAAATATCAAGGCTTCCTGCTGTTGTATGAAAAGTAACAAAGAGATATACTACTGTACTGCAGAGCTCAAAGCTAATTTGCAAGACAGATTAGGATAGAAAATGTGTAGTATTAAAAGGAACAGAATGAGCTGGATCATTTTTTCATTCCTCCACTCTTTTGTTTATGTGAAGGTCTGAACAGAGAAGTCTTCAGAGCAGGCCTAAGTGAGAGATTCCACAGGAAGATGTCTTTGCTTAGAGGTCACTGAGTATCATTCCTTTACCCTTTTCAGTCAGAAATACCACAACACAACTCTGCAGCATGAAATTCTAAGGCTGGGACTGAAAGAGCGATTTAAGAAGAAAGAATAGGTACAGTCGTGTTGTGGAAGTTTAATTAAGCTAAATTGACATCATGAGAGAGCCTTAGAAGTGCAATTCTTAAGTGCTTACTCAAATATCCTTTAGGGTCAGTCCCTTGAGGGATGTGGTGATTCTGCCAGGACTGTGAGAAGATATTGGGAGGGGTAAACAACATTCAGGGACTTAAACACCAGCCGGTACTTGAAGCAAAGGAGATAAAATCTGAGATAGCTCATCATTTACAGCTGCAGGTAGAGTATTTTTGTAGATTTAAAATACTAGCTTTGGACAGAAGAAGCTGGTGAGGCCTTCTGGTTTAAGACTGATTAATTTATTTATTATAAAAACAGGATTTTAGAATCAAACCTAGGTCTTTTAAAGTTCCTCAGTGAAAAAGCAGTTGAGATCTTGTGTATTCCTGGTCATCCTGTTTGTACCTCTAGTGCATTTTTTGTAATTTTTCTTAATTGTCCTCTGAAGTGTAGTCAAGAGAGTTACATAAACTCAAGCTTGATCTACCAGTTGTATTAACTATTGCGGGACATGCATAAATCCCCTGAAGTCAGCACAGTTTCAAGGACACTTGATTCACTGCCTGGGAGATCGGTGAACTTGGAGCTATAAATATACAGCATGTTTGTATGTGACTGTAAGTGTTGGCTAATTTTCTTTTCCTGCTAACGCCACAGTCTTACTGACATATGATCTGTCTTGGTGGCACTCTCCCCTACTCATACTGGTGATGTGACTTGAGCTCCAACTACTGCAAGGCTCACTTCTGGCAAGCACTGTGCTTGTGTGTGAGAGGATCATGGCTATATTTACAGCTAGCAAATCCCAAACCTTTCTAATTCTGGTGATGGGCTGTTTATGTGGAAAGAGCAGACCATGATGGAAGGTCCAGACTCCTTTTATGAATTAATGGTCTACCATATGTGTCTTTTTTTGGCCCTAGGTGACCAGGCTATAGGAGACCTAAGATATACTTCAGGAAAACTGAGTGCTTCAGGTTAGGAAATAGTAAATAGCATTACAGTTTTTTCTTCCAAATGGACTTAAAAAATAATAAAAAGCAGGTACTGTCAAACTAAATCTTACAAAATCAACAACTCGTGGAAGAGGCATCAGTTGTGCTCTATTGAGTTGTAAGAGGATTCCAATTTACTTTAACTGTCCAATACTGCACCCCAGAGGTAAAAGAGCATTGCCAACATTCTAACATGAAAGAAGCCAAAGCATAATGCTTCAGGGCACTTTTGGCCTTCAGTGTTCACTTTAAGCACCATCGAGGACAATTCTGACCATTCAAAACCACTCTGTATTGCCATTAAATTCCCTGGTTTGCATTTGAGAATTACCCTAAGTAGTGTGCTTTGTTTGGGACAAAGGAATCAGCTGCTACAAGTGCCACTGCATTGCTGGCGAAACCATGACTAACTGGTGCCAGATAGTTAAAAGTGAGATGTGTCAGCAGTTTCTCATCAAAGTGTGTCCTGAAGATGCATGCCAGCTCTGTTTTGACACTGGCCTGAGTACTCAAACATCAAACAGTGGTGGAATTCCAGCTAGACCTGTGTTTGTAAATTACTTTCCTCTTTATTCCCCTCCTCATCACACACTCTTTCATGGCCACTGAAGTATGCTGAATGAAGCTGAAATCCAAAAGGAGCCTGGAGACAGAACATAGGTCAGATTTGCCTTTGAGTCTCAGCAAGTTTGTGATGTTTCTGTTGTTTGTGGTGCTGGCTTTAGCTGCCCTGAGACAGATGTGTTCTCCAGACACAGCACTGCAGACTACTTGCAAGGCTTGCTTGAACACGGTAGTGTGTGCAAGCTCTGCCAAATCTGCTGGAGCTAAGGCAGGGACCAATCCAGAATCTAAATGTACCTGTGCTGCCCCCACAATTGACTGGAATATACATATTATGCTTATTATAACTAATGATGAACACATATTGCAAGTCATGATGAAGCAGAACCTAGTGAAGGATGTGAATGCAGCTTGTGCAAAAGCGAGTTTCAGATGACTCTTTGTGAAAGTGGTAGTGCTGTGTGAAAACAGTGCTTTTAGAAAGATGGGTAGTAAAAACATTTTTTGGGGAACAGAGCAGGTGGTAGCAGATATGGATTTTTGTTCCTAAGTCTTTGATTCACGGTGTGGCCCTGGTTAAATTAGATCCTACCCCTTTATTTTCCCAGATATTTTCCCTCCTTTTGGGAAATAGTTTTCTTAGATGGAAGATAGCATCTAAAAGCAAAGTATCAGCACTGCTGCAATTCTGTTGTCTTCCCAGTTATTTTTCTTTTGATTCTCTCTGGTGAGCATACTCCCACTGCACAAAGCTTGCAGTCATTTTCATTATCTGCCTTTCTTTTGACTGACAAGCCATTTTCTAGAAAGTCCTGTCTGTCTGTACAAAATAAGCACTTACTGTATCTGATGTTCATAAAATGTAGTTAATTTTATCAGGCTTTGGGAGCCCTGCAAACCTGTGGATGGGACGTGCCTTCCATCCTCACTGATAACATACTGTTCCTGTATTTTGTGTTGTTCATTTTATACTGCATGGACACAAGTAACGGTTTCTTAAGTTCAGTGAGGGATGCCAGCCAGGCCTTTGTGCCTTCTTAATTACCTAAGTATAAATATTGCCATAACAAAATTAGGGAGAGTGCGATTTCTGTAATAATTTTCATATGTGGGAAAGTAGTCAGTTCCTTTTGGAACTAAAAAGTCTCAAACTCTAAAGAACTCTAAAATGGGGCTTTTGTTCATAAGCTGGTATCTATGTGGTTCCAATGTAAGAAGCTGAGAACTTGCTACTGTCATGGGTATTGGGGTAAATCTCTTCCGTTCCTCATTTGGCCTGGATGATTTTAAGTGGACATCAAGACTGCCCATTAAAAATACTGTTTTTGCATAAAATCCTATTTTCTGTATTATGGAAATTCTGTCTTTAAAAGCATCTTCTCACAAATTAGCCTTCAAATGGCATTTATTCATAACTCACCTCTGAGTTTTATTTAAAACCTAAAAAGGAAAGCAAATTACTTTGAAGAAAAATGACATGAAATTAGGAGTCCAGTCTTAATTTTGTAAGAATAATCATAATCTCTGAAAATGTACGCTCTTTTTTTAGCTATGAATTTCCCTATAGTTCTCTCTCCCTCCTTTTTAATATGAGTTACATATCAGCCTTCTTCAGTTTAACTGAATTCTCAGTTCTTCAATAAACACAGTTTCAGGTTTCTTCTGTAAGGCAGCACTTATATACACACTATAAAGAGATCTTGTAGATAAAATTCTTGCCAGCATAGCAAAGGCATCATGTGCTGTTACACCTGGTTGTAACATATAAACAGATGTTCAAAACTAAGTGAAGTTTGCCTTTAGTTACAGTCTATTAATCACCATTTTCTGCCTGAAAAGATACTAAAAGACATAGTTCTTCCTCCCTCTAGACCCTCAATTTTCCACCTACCTCAGAGTACAGATTCAGTGATTTGGAACAACAGGAATGTTATAGATGCTCTGTTCTCTTTTTTGTCTTTTTCTGCAGAAAATAATGTCTTCTTCCACATATTCTGGTTTTCTCGTTGTATTTTTTCCTTTTGTCCACTGATGTGCAACACAGTTTCTTCCTTTTTATGAAAATTAAAATGGTGAAAAAGTTGAATAAATGAGATAATGCATTTTAAATTTTGTTAAACTATTTTAATACAGAAGACAGTTTCAGAGCTCATGGTTTCTTCCTTATTCACAGTGCAAAATCGGCCCTATCATATTGCCCTCTGGTGGTATGAATTGGGAGTTTAAAATACCTTTAATATCGTGAGGGAAATACCATTTTAAGGAATTAAATCGAGAAAACACAATTATTGCAACAATGATATTACAGCTGAGCATTAAACAGCATTTTCTGCTCTTGTTGAATACAGCATCATTCAACTGATAGGGATTTGGCTAGAACAATTGCAAATACAATTTTGAAATAAACTGTAGTCATTTTACTATCTTAAAAATCTCCAATATGATCATTTGTCCTTATAGGCTTTCAGTATGACAATTACAAGAGAGAATTTGATTTTAAAGACAAGATAACAATATAGTCATCTTTCTGATGAGCACAAATGACATGCTTGCAATAAAACATGAATAGATACAATGAGAACAGTTTTCTGCTATTTGTATAAAGGGCTATAAACTGTGGTAATCTCTTTTTTGCAGATAGTTTTCCGTTCTCCAGCAGAAATCACTACAGATTGTGACTAGAAGGTCAATATTTTACGTGTACTCACTTATACCTCCCTAGAATTCGTAAACAGAAATAAATGATGACAACCAACAATAAGGTGCTGCATTTTACACCAAATGACATTTTTTTATCATGTTGTGAAGCTGCCCAAACACACTAGGCTCTGCACAACGTCTAGGAGCAAGCACCTCTGATTTAAGCAGATTACCTACATTACTTTCTGTGAGAAAGCAAAGCGGAATTTTCTCCTTATTAGTCAATCTGTAAATTTTTTTATCTTGCAGTTGTGTATTTTAACGTATTTATTTGCTCCAGGCAGCGGAATTCTCTTTCTGTGAAAGAAGAACCACAAATGGTTTGAACACATCTAAGCATGGAACAGTTTCAATACATCTGGCTCCTAAAATCACTCCTGAAAGTTCCGCCTGTGATTGAAAGTGAACCCATCAAGGCAGCCAAACAGAGCTCTGATCAAAGAGATGCCACCTTCATTTTGTATGTATTTTAGATATGAAATAATCTTCAGAGAAACAGCAAGCTAGTTTGTTATGCCTAAATATGAAAAGAAAATTAATGTGTCATCTAAATGAAATCTCATTGGATTATTTATCATTCATCTTTAAAGTGGAAAAGTGTGCTGTAATACAAAGCTTTACTTATGAGGCTTTTTGTTGTTGTTGTTGTTTTTTCTCTCCCAGTGTTATTTATAAATACATATTTCCATTTTGACTTTAAAATTAGAGAACTCATGGGATGCTTGTGCCTGCAGTCAGATTGGAAGTTTGGAGAGGAGTGGACTCCAGTGTATTTTGGGGTTTTGTCTCCTCTTGCGTCTCTCACCCATCCAGACAGTATCCCTTTGTGGTGGGAATACTGTCAGAGGAGCCTCAGAGCAGGTGGAGGAATAAAATATTTGCATGCACTGATGGAGGACATGAGCACCAGTGCATGTCTTCTGCCCAGCTCACAGCTGCCCTTTGCCTCAGTAACTGTTACATGCCAAGTCAGCTGAGGACATTGCACTTTCCAGCTTTAAAGGTTGAAAATCTGAAGATAATGGAAATAGCCTTGAAGTTGCTGCACTTTTTTGGGACAAAGAAAGACAGGTCTGTTGACATTCCTTGTAATGCTTCAATGTTGCAAGGCAACTTATTCCTATCTCTCTCCATTACACTCATTTAGGTAGCTCCAGAGTATACTTGAAGTAGGCAGAGGAACCCAGCAATGTTACATCAGATGCAACTAGGAAAATAAAAAGAATTTGCCATAAAGATAAGCTTTATGGAAACTCTCTTGAGATTGTTGCTTTAATTTGGAACGTGTCTGAAGATGTCTTTGACTACCCAGCACCTTACATGCAGGAGGCATTAGCTCCTAATGGAAAGAGCCCAGAAACTGAGCTACATCATTACACTGAAAACTCAAGTAAAGTTGATTTAGTTGAAGCAATTAGTGCAAAAGTAGACCAAAATAAACAACTACCTCAGTGGCAGTTATTCCTTTTTCTTAACATTTGTGTCCTGCTACCTTTGTCCCGTTTCCTCTCCTAAACACTAAGGATCACGGCTGCCATTGGGCTTAAAGCCAGTAGGAGATTTCCATTGTACAACGATTGGCTATGTTCTCTTCACTTGGCCTCTTGTCATTCCTCTCTCCTCCTCCCACTCTTTCTTATTTTTAACGAGCTTTGCTTGGCCTGCTGAATGCTCAAAGCTTTGCTGGCTGCAGAGCAGTGGAGCCTGACCCAGCTCTAGCCTGAGAAACAGCAGTTCCTAAAAGGCTGCTAATGCCAGCTGACCTCCTTGTGACCCCTGTAGCATGAACATATTACCTTGTGTCTTGTTTCAGCCCAAGTGGCCCAGGATTTACTGCAGCATGAGATTAATCTTGCCTGTGTGCAGAAAGGCTGTGGTTACAGTGATCTGTGGTGACAGGACCCTTTGAAAACACCAATACAACAAGTAGAATCACATTACTGATTTCCTGTACTCTTGGGATTTTCTGTGGTACTTGCATTGTGTTTGGGTAAGGACAATCAGTCCAGCTACCACATTTTGACTCTAGGAAATACATTTATTTTATTCACCAGATGTGCAAGGGAAGAACCCTGTGGACTTTTCCACAAAAGGCATATTTGATGCAGTGAGTTGCATGCACTGGGAGTGATGCTTGGTCATTTCTCCCTCTTACACTGTAAGAACCATGCATACTCAGCACCCTAAGCTTCCTCACAGAAATAAAGTGGAGACCCAACCTCAGTGTACAAATTCCTACACAATGCTAGCAGCCTTTACCTGTGGGGCTAAAGATCCCGGAGTTGTGTTAGAAGAGGATGACAAAACAGCAGGCGGAATGAGAAAAGACACATATGAATCCTTTCATTTGATCTAAAGCACACATGCAGGCTCAGTCTGACAGAAGGTTACAGTCAAGAACCTGGATTTTTTATTTTTCTGTGACCTATATACACATCTTTCCTCTAGGAGTCTTGCATGGATCTTATCCCTAGCGGAGAAGCTAAAATTTACAGTTGGGAATCTGGAATGCATTGTGTTGGACTACACTCTGCTCAAACATTTCAAAAATATCTGTTCCTCCCCATTGGATACCAGCCTCTCCATAGCATTGCTCTTACTTCCATGGACTTTTCTGTGGAGTATTTTTCCTGCAAAGGATATGAGGAGCTGGAAAGGAATCTGGAGAAAGCGCAGGTTGTACATCAAAGGGATTCCACACTCTTTTTTTAGACTAGACTAGAATCATTCAGTTGGACGTGACATGCAATGATCATCTAATCCAACTGCCAGACCACTTCAGGGCTGACAGAAAGTTAAAGCCTGTTATTATGGGCACTGTCCAAATGCCTCTTGAACACTGACAGACTTGGGGCAGACTCTCACCTCTTCAGGACACTGGTGTTTGACCACACTCCCCCTAAAGAGATCCCTCCTGATGTCCAGTCTGAACCTCATGATGAGGCTTTGTACCATTACCCATATAATCCTTGATGACCTAAAAAGTCTTTGTTTTGAAAGAAAGAGTTTACAGTGACCCATACAGAGAAGCTGGAGTTACTCAAAGTTTGCCAATTTGTGTAAAATTAAACTTTGTTGTTTCTAACTGCTGCCTACCTCCTTATTCTCTGGGGTGTTGAACAAGTTTTGCAAGAGACGGCATTTTCTCTCAGTCTCTTCAAAGAGTTACTACTCTGTTGAGTAAAGTGACAAGACCAGTTTTTAGAAACTGCTCTTTGGTTCTGTGAGTATGTTTGCATAATAGCAGGGGTTTATCAGTGCTCTTTTATGCTAATTCAGGTTGTTTTATTTGTGAATTCCACAAACCTTACTTTTCCAACATATGGACTTTATTACTCCCGTGTAAGATCAGCCTGTGGTGAAAGAAAGGCAGACTCAGTCACTTTGCCTTACAAATGGTATGCACCCAGAGCACGTAGACAGAAGTTTCCTGTAGTTCACCCAGTGTACAAAAATCTGCTCACCTTTGCCCACAAGAATCATGTTACTGTAATATTGATCTAAATGCAAAGAACGAATTGTGTTTTCCTGCAAAAAGCCCGGGTAAAGGACCTTTCAGGGCAATTAGACATAGAACTGAAAAGCTAGACATAGAGCTGCACTACAGTAACTACAGTTTCACATTGGTTCCAGCACAGATTTTAGTTTCTTTGTTCATGTTTTCTAATAAGGTAACCAGACCCCCAAGATTATTATTTGTGTAGTGTGCAATCCCACAACTCTCTCTGACGTGAAGTAGCCTACAGGATCAATCCTGCACAGAGGCTGACACGTAGGGACAGAATAATGCTTAAACCATTATTTGAACAGAACAGCTGATTAAACATCTCTCAGGGCAGAATATATACTGTAATCCCAAGAAAATCAACAGAGGCTGAAACTGAGCTAGGCTCTAGGTGTACTTGGTGTTTCATGTTTGGGATGTTCTAATCTCCTTATTACACAAGATGGTCTTAGCTCCATCACTGCACTTTTTGGTGATCTGTATGCCTCCAGGTTCTGCCTTTATATTGGTAGATCACAAACCAGTCTGAGTCTTTCTGATCCACCCTTCTTGTGTACACTCATTTCTCTCCTTGCTCTCTTATGAAATTCATTGATCACATACTCTCACCCAAACCTCTTTATCTTTGTTCCCAAGACATTGCTGCACATTTCCAGCCATTAGCATTACCACCTCACCGCTATTTAACCTTTCACTGGCCCACATACAGAGGCACTGTTTTTCCTTTCTTTTCAGGACTTGTTTCTGGTTCTGAATGAGGGGTGTTCCACCCAGCTGATAATGATCCTTAGAATTTGAATATGACCATCTGTTCTGTGGCCATCCCTACCCTTTGACACACCAGCCACCCCCTTAGCTCCAAATCCCTCAGCCCACCTCCTTTACTTTGCATGTCTGTTTGCCCTAAAACTCCACCTTGGCTTTGCACTTCAGGTAATTTTAGAGGCAGGGCAGAGTTTTATCAGGATTTGTGCAGAGTTTAGAATATAGGAGATTAATGGCATCTCCCAGCTGGAGATATATGGGTTGCAAAATAGTTGAGTGCTTGGGGTGAGGCTTATTCCCACGGGCACATCATTTGTAGTTTCTTAACATTTAATTCTGAAGCCAGTAATAGTTTTTTTTGTCACCCTAGGATGAGAGGAAGTGCTGCTGGAAACACAGACCTGCTGAGGTCTTTAGAGACTTACAAAGTTATGTATCTGCTTCCTTGGCTTATGAGACCTCCATATATCCTGCCAGCCCTGAATGTATCAAGGTTATGTCAGAGGCACTTTTTGTGATGATGAGGAGGGTTGCACTACAGCAACTCCCTGTCTCTGCTGTATGTTTTGGTTTTCTTGCCCTATTTGCATTTTTCTTCGCACAGTTTCAGGAACAGAAGGGCTGAAATTAATTTATAATGTTCAGAAAGCATTTCAAAGATGCCAGCACGTGACTGCTGTTGCCATTGTAAAAATGCATCTTCCATCTCTGTCAAGCATGACATAATCAGCACCTGCCCATTCCGAGGGCACTCCCACCAGTCCCGGCCTCTCCCGGGTGGCAGAGCAGAGAGCTGCTGCCCTGCTGGGCCTGCTCACTGAGCCACCCCATTCTACATCTGACTCATGCATTTTTATGCCAGCTGAATAATTACTCTTTGAAATTAAAATGATTCCAACCTATGCATGGCACAGATTTCTTACCCCAAGTTAACATTAAATGTTGGATTCATGAATCCTGTACGGACTGGAAAGGGAGGGGTGGGGTTGCTCTGTGGCATTCTATTTCCACATCAGATGATACAAAACTAATAAAGCAGTTGGTACCAGAAGCTGGATTTTCATAGAACAGCCAGAGGTGCCATGGAAGAGCTTCTCTGTGGGGGAACTGTGGCTATAAACATGATTTGGACACAGCAGTTTATGAAGACAGTGAGATATTTACTTGAGTGAGCTTGAAAGGCTCAGACTGAGGCAGATTTGTTGTTTCTGGCAGAAATAAATTCCCCAGGTGAATCTAGTAATTTCAAGACATCTGCTTGCAGATTTAGACAGGGCATGTCCTTGGCCTAGAGAAACTTTCCCCACCTGGTCTCTCCTGTTGTAAATGCCACTTCCTTCAATCAGGAAAACAGAAGAGCTGTGAAATGTGCAAACAACCTCTTCAAATAGCTAGTTACCTAGTGCTCAAGAGGACAATAAAAGTTTCATTGAAAATATTAGGGTCTATACAGAACACTGAGCTCACTTTGCTGGCTTAAGAAAGGATACTGGCACATCTAGCGTGGGGGCTGTATCTGGCTACATTTCTTCTGGGTTTGCTGATGTCTTTAGGTAAGTGCCTTATGGTGAGCAGTTGACTGGTTCCTGTGGCCTTTGGAATCTTACACGTGGATCCTGCAGGAACACCTTTAATCCTGTGCAGGTCAGAGCACAATACCCTATTGTCTCCTCAGCACTTTGCAGGAGTTTCTCTGTTGCTGAATCAAGGTGATTTATTTCCCTTATAAAGTCACTCAGGTGTGAACTGAAAAGACCATTGATCATGTGAGGGAAATTCAACGTAGTCACTGCTAGCATTGACTCTCTAACAGAAAATAAATATAATTTCATCCCACAGCTTTTCCTGTGTTGGAAAACATCCTGCAAAATATTACTACATTCTCTTTCTCACTTTCCCATCCACCCTCCCTGTTTTACCTTTCCCTCTGCCTGACACTAAAATCAGTTTTAATGAAGATGTTGCTGCTGGTAAAATGGTGGGTATATTTAAGGAGCCTGTTCCAACGTGTCATTTAATTACTCTATTATTTCCTTTGTCAGCCTCTGGATAACAAAGTTATAGGTATTTTACTGTTTTTTCAAGCTTGAATTAAACTATATCAGTAAATACAATGTCAGTGGCAAAGAGGAACTATCAGCAAAGTACTGGGATTTAGAGACTTGTTTTTGTTTTTTTTTTCCTTTCCCTAAGCAGTAATTACTGATTGAGTGAAACTTCTGGGAACTGTTATTTCAAATCAAATTTTAACTGCTTGCTTTCTAGAAGGGAAGATACCAGGCTTCTGCCCAAGTGGAGCATAAACAAGAATAAATATGGAAGTATTTAGTGGAGGACTTGCAGGGAAGGCAGCCTGTAAGTGCTAATGCTAGGTGTTACACCCCTTACATTTAGGTAACAAACAATGACATAACTCAAGCAACTGCTACAAATTTAATATTTTTATCTGGGACAGGGCAATCTCCTTCCCTGAGGAGGTATACTCAAAGGACATTTCAGGTCCAGTATCTTACTTTTCTTACCAAAGAGAGAGGTGTTTATAGCACTATCACTGGGAAATCAAGAGCACAAGTCTTCAAGAGGAAAATATACAGCAGTCCCTACGGTCAGTGCTGTAAGGGATAGATTAGACCTGGCTCCTATAGTATGACTGTTGGGGGCAAGAGGGGAGGAGGAAGAAAGGGGAACAGGAAGAAAATGTGATTAAATTCCACCCTGAGCTTTTCATTTACCTGAAATGAGTAGTTTTGTAAGCAGGTACAGTCAGAGTATGACCCATAGTGATCTCAAACTCAGTGATTGTACTCAGAAAAAAGCAGCTGAAAGCTCTCTTGGCTTTTTGCAAGAAGATACTTTCAAATAGGACTGATTCTGAATTCTCAAATTACAAGGAGATAGTTTCTGTAGCCTTTTAAGCTGCAGAAAACAGAGGTTTTTCCTTCTGTGTTGCCAAGCAAGCCCGGGTTCCTGAAACCCCTTGAGACATCCTTTCACAGATTAGCATAGTGTCAGAAAGTGGGAAGCTTGAAAAGCTACCTGGAACCTGAACGCACCCTCATTCTAAAACCTGTGATTGTTGCAGGTCAACATCCTTTGTAGCTTCTTTCTTTTAAACACAGGGCAGCAGAAGCTGAGATGAGAGCGAGTCGCTGAAAGTCCTCCTGTCATTGAGCATCAGAGAAGACTTGGGGTGGGGATTGCAGCATTCTCTGAAACGGAGGGGTCAAGGTTAACAAGTGGTTAATAAGGTGCAGCTGCTACCTGGGGAATGTGCTCTTGCATGAGATATTTGAGCACTTTCGTCATGGCTGTTCAGACAACAAGACTGGAATTCAAGCCTGTAAACTGATGCAACAGTGCTTCTGGAGCTGACAGCAAGGGATTAGTTACCTCTATGATGGAAAGGAGTGAAAGAAAAACCCCAAAACATATTGCTTAGTATCTGAATTAGAATACAATGAGGACCTCAAGAATAAATCATTGCTGCAGAAAAATGTGTGAGATAGATGAAATTATATTTGCTGTCAAAATTATAAAGATAAATTGATCTTAAAAAAAAAAAAACCAACAACCAACCTAGAAAGTGAACTAAGGTTTCTACTTGGGGAAAGGTTCCATGGGAAAAACATTAGGAGTCCCTTCAGCACATGATAGGACATCTTGGAGCATGACAAGGCTCAGTTTTCCCAAGACAAATCTCCAAGGCTTTGTATTCTAGCGGTTTTTTATGTCAGCATTTTTGTATGCTCTATATCCTGAACATCACTAGATTATTGCATATGGAATCATGGGATCAAAGTATCTATCTTATTTAAAATGGAATTATGATAAATTGACGCTTGACAGACAATGTTACATGAGTGTTCAATAGCAATTTACAGGGGTCTCTCTCTTCCAGGGAAGACAGGGTACTTTGTGACCAAGCAGGCAATCACAGCTGGTTTACCCTGTGATCAGTTCTTGAAGGAAGGCTGGAAGTGGAAGGTTGTGTATTGACTAAAATCTTATCTGAATATTCTTTGAATAGCTTTGAATACTGTTAGATGTTTTGTGCTGTTCATAAACGTAGCAAGTGTATTAGCTGTCTGTCTTAGGCACTATTCACAAAATGTAAATTTGTGTGCCTTAACAATAATTCTTTTGAAGTAGTCATCAAAAACAGTAGGAATGAACTCTGCAGAGTGATTGAACAGACTTAAGTTTTCAAGTCTGTGGCATCAGGGCTTCTGATATATAGAGGAGAGGGAAAAAAATACTCAAATGGGCAGCAGGTGCATCTATTTGACCAATAACCAGTGAAATATTTGCTTCGTACTAAGGCTCATTTTGCGTATATTTGTTTGTATGGGCACATATGTCTCCATGTACTTGTTACACAACAAATACTCACTGTACTAGTTATCATATTTCATTCATGCTTGAAACAGGAATTACCTGGTTTTAGGGATATTGTATTGTAAAATGTAATAAATAGATTATAATTTTAAATAGTTTTATTGAATGAATTAGAGAAAATCCCAGAAAGATATGAAGTAAGATGCACATTTATAAAACATTCTTTTTAGAGTGGCTGAGAGAATGGGGTTTGTTTGAACGTCAAGGAAGAAGACAGTAAAACAGCCACAGTCCATCCATGTGGCAAGACTATAACAAAATAGTCTTTCTATCAAAAGTCGATCAATAATTTTCTCTTTTGTGTGGGAAAAGAAAAAGATAAACCAGCATTTTTTGTTGCAGAGAGGGCTTGGAATGAACACTAGGAGATACTTCTAACTGGGTTAACTGAAGATTTTTATAGCCGTACTGTTTTGAAAGAAGGTCGGACAAACATCTCCCAAAGATAATGTTGATTGTACCAGATCTTGTCTCTGCATAGGCATTTAGACAGATCTCTCAGCAGCCTCGTGGCTGTGATACCAAGTCTAGCCTGAGCTTAGGAGAGTGTAAGGCTTGGCAAACTTCAGAAGGAAGTGAGATGAAGTGAGGTGTGGGGGCTAAATGAAACAGGATAAAATGCAGTGTGAAATCATGAGATATGGATCAAGCCAAACTTGATGCATAATTTCTTTCTAAATACAAGTAATTTTCTTGACAAAAATAATTTACTAATTTAACATAATGTTTGGTCTTGAAGAAAACGATTAACTGCATTGAAGAAGATTAGTTTGAACTACTCAGGTGTTCAAGACACTGTTTAAAAGAGGAGTGACATTGAAGGGGAGGGAGGTACTAGTAAAATATCATATTTGAGACCAGTCTTAATAATTCTGTTATTGATTTTGATATAAAAAGAATTCAAGCACTGATGCAATGCAATGAAATTCGTTTCAGCTAAGTGCAAAGTCATTGCTCTTAGGGAGAAATAGTGAGGATTTCTGCCATAAAGTTGGAGATAATTAGTCAAAGACGTTTCAAGGATGACTGCATGTAGAGAGAATGAGATGCTAGTAAAGCAGTAAATGAGATTTTGGGATGTGTCAACGAAGTATTTGGTAGCTATTAGGAAGAATATATTTTTTTGTGCATCCTAAACTTCATCCGAAATACCATTAGCAGTTTTGGTCACCTATATGCAAGAAGGGTAAGGGCTCAAAAGCAGAAGAGGACTACTAGCACAATCAGGGGAGCAGAGATACATGGGAGCAACCTGAAAAAATTTACTTAGTCCAGAAAAAGACAAGCTGAAAGGAAATCCTGTAAGTCAACATGCGGAGAGAGAAGAGGTATGTACATGCTATAAAGTATTTAGAACAAAACCAAATAGTTATATAAAATAGATTATCAAAAAGAAATTCCTAACCACTGGATAGGTTAAGAAAGAGCTTTCCAATATAAAGAGGGAGGTGAAAAGCCAAATCCGAATTGCTTTTAAAATGGAGCTTTGGTAAGCTCCAAAATGGTAAATTCATGACGGGAGATGTATGGTTTGCTATCAGTGGTATGAGGGCTCCTGCTTTCTTGCCTTCCCATCCTCCAGTAATAATTATTAATGTCTTCTGCTTTCCCATGCTGCTGTGGTAACTGGGGATGTGAGGACTGCCATCCTGGATCAGACCTTCAGAGTCCAACTCATTTGATAATTTGATTTTGGCAACAACTGCAAGATAAATCTTCAGAGAAAGTGCAAAACTTCTAAACACAGCATGTAATCTAATGTGCTCCCAGGGGATTTTCTTCCTACTCAGTATTAAGAGACTAATGGGTCCCCTGAGGGAAATGAATTTCTACCTCTTTCAAAAGTTAATATCTGATTCTATCTGCTGTATGAAAGTTCTTACTGTCTTTATAAACATGGAAACTCCTGGATTCTGCTGAAATCTTCACCTCAGTATAACCTGAAGTAACTAACTGCAGTGTGTGAATTTTCAGCCTTTCATTTCATTGACTGCCACTTTGCTTCTTCATTAGAGGAGAACATAAATGACGCATCTTCTTTATACTTAATGGAGGTCTTGGCCTCTTAACACCTTCTTTAGTGGCACTCCAACTGGTTCTACTGCTTCCTTTCAGCTGGGAGATTTTCCATTCCTCCAGTAAAATTTCTCTTAATAGAATCACGACATCAAAGAATATCCTGAGTTAGAAGGGACCTGTCACGATCATCAAGTCCAACTCCTGGCTCTGCACAGGACACCTCAAGAGTCACACCCTGTGCCTGAGAGTGTTGTCCAAACTCTTCTAGAACTCTGTCAGGCTGGTGCTGTGACCATTCGCTGGGGACCCTGTTCCAGTGCCCAACCATCCTCTGGGTGAAGAACCTTTTCCAGACATCCAACCTAAGCCTCCCCTGACACAACTTCAGGCCATTCCCTCAGGTCCTGTCATTCTATCACTCATTCAGCAGAGATCAGTGCCTGCCCCTCCTCTTCCCCTCATGAGGAAGTTGTAGCTGCGATGAGGTCTCCCCTCAGTCTCAGCTGTTCGAGGCTGAACAGACCAAGTGTCCTCAGCCTCTTCTCACACAGCTTCACCTCAAGGGCGTTTATCATCCTCATGGCCCTCCTTTGCACACTCTCTAATCGTTTAATGCCTTTCTTACACTGGGGGGCATCCAAAACTGCCCCAGCACTCGAGGTGAGGCTGCCCCAGCTCAGAGCAGAGCAGGACAATCCCCTCCCTTGCCTGGCTGGCGATGCTGTGCCTGATGCCCCCCAGGACAGGGTTGGCCCTCCTGGCTGCCAGGACACTGCTGACTCGTGTTCAACTTGCCATCAACCAGGACCCCCAGGTCCTCTTCCATGGTGCTGCTTTTCAGCCTCTCATTCCCCAGTCTGTCCACACATCCAGGATTGCCCTGCCGCCGGTGCAGAATCCAGAACTTGATGTTAACTACTTGTTAAAATAGACATGGTTGATGATTTCCTATCTCTAATTTACCAGGCCTCTCTGCAGGGCCTCTCTGCCCTCAAGGGAGTCTTGTCTTTCTTCAAAGGCTTTTTTGCTGTTGCATAGTTTCTGAACTGATGTAGCCAAAGATGAACAGTGAGGAGTTTTTATTTAACCCACTGGAAAAAACCCTCCACAACTATTTCCTACTTTTATCTGTCCTTTCAGGGTTTGGAGTTTTTTGATATTGCATTTCATACTGGTAGTTCTTAGGTTTGTTTTTGAAAATTGTAGTTGAAAAAGATATTAATTTCTTAAATATGAATAATGAAAATTTAAAATTAAGGCTCATAAATTATAAGATGAATTTTCACACACCTCTTTTACTTAGTGCCGTGTTCAAAGGTAAGAAAATGAACCCAGAAAATCTGTACTTTTGCTACTTTTAAAAGCATGACGATTGTGTAGCATAGTACCATTATTATGCTGGTCATGCATCAGAGCTGTTCTTCCACAAAATTCTTGTGCACATGGGAAAGACCCATGGCAAGTGATTCTCTTGAAAATCAATTGACATCTCTATACTTCTATTTAAGTTTTTTTCTTCAGTTGAAAGGTAAGCAGAATTCAGATCAAAAGGCTTATTTAAATAATTTTCAGAGGAAAATGCTAGAAAAGGTCATAAGCCAGTAAATTTTTCACATGAGATACAGGCTGAGTGTGTACTATCCAACTGGGAAACTGGAAGAAAAGCTGTCCAGAATTGCTGAAAATATTTCTGTTTAGGACCACTAGGTGTCAGGCAGAATGAATTCACCCTACCTGAACTAGGATGAATTTCATCCTGATAGGGGTTACTGCAAAGACTATGAATCCACTTGAGGAAGGGAGGCAGAAACAACTCCCAGTCTCTGGACTTGCTTTATCTGCAAAACTGTGTGTCACATCTATTGCTCAAGCTTTCTCTGCACTCCTCCGTGTTGTGTAATTTCCGGATAAAAATGCTCTGCTGAAAGCATTTCAAACCTCACTGGTTTAGTGCAGCTTAAAAATGCAAAATCTCTAGCACGTGGGAGCTACAAGTTCTTGTTCTAGCTGCTTCTTGTCTCAACCAGTTTCATGACACAAGGATAGATATTCACTGCCCAGTCTCTGAGAGGGACTTCCAGGAGCTTTCTTGCTTAACAGGCAACGTACATAAATGTACAAAACCCACCTCATCAGTCTGAGCTCCAGAGAATAAGAGTCAGGAGACAAAATTGAGTAAAGGAGAAGAAGGACAAAAAGGGATAATATCAAAAACAGAGCTGCTTGTACTCTGCTATAAATGTGTGCTTCGTTCTGTGTTGTCAGCTGAAGGTATGTTTAATCTTGGCTAATTGGGTCAATCAATGATGTCTCTGTGACTGGATTATAACTATTTACAGCCCTCACCTGTTCAGGGAAGGAAATAATGAGTCTCACACTCCCATACACTTGGCACACTGGTTAGAATAGGAACATCACATTATGTGTGCTATTTCCACATATCTTAATGCTAGGTTTTCAAAGAACATGTTTTTAATAAAATGCTTCGAAGATTTGATAACCAAAGATGAAAATCTATAAAACATTTGAACAAGAACACTTAAATGATAGTCTGTGTTAGAAAATAATAATAATAATTTAGTTTATTAAAAATAATTTGTAATAAAGATGTTTTAAATTGAGCTTTTCAGGGATTGGTTCTAACTGCACTTTCATTAACAGATAATGAATTACTTCATCAAGTTGCTGTCTTTTGTTATCTCTTTTTGCTTTCCCCAACCAAAGGAGTGGTATGAATCTGGAAAAAAGTCTCACTTCTGGAGAGGTGTTTGTAATTATTCCCAATAATTTCCCAAGTTCTTTAAGAGAATATTTCATACAGTGACAGAAGCATAAGAATAATGAAAGCAGTATTTTGGGAAAGTGCATGTGAATGAGCTGAAGTCTCCCTGCTTCAGACTTTGAACTTTGTCTGTAAAAATTTATTGTCTGGAAGACAGAAGAGCATTAGTTTACAGCTCAGTATTGGCACTTGCCAGGCTGCTCCACTGAGTTTTCTGAAATTGATTAAGGAGTAGTAAAGCAAGAGATGAGAAGATGTGACATTTTATTCAGCATCTCACCTGGTGTTTCTTACATCACCCAAACTGCATAATGGTGCTTACTGGGAGCGCTTGGGAGTGGGTCTTGCTACTCCAAGCCCAGAGGAGAGGCCTGTGCCTGGGAATTTATGTCAGTTTTGTAAAAGGTTTAGCAAAGGAATTTTGAAATATGTGGCAAAGGAGAAAGATAGTGAATTTTACACATGAGCACACACAACATCACAAGTGGGAAGGCAGGAAATATATTTTCCTGAAATATATGAGTCATCAGTTTGCAGGTCCAGAGTGACTACTTTATTCAAGATGCTTAACTTGAAGGAATGTGTCAGTGAAGTGGAAAGTCACAGAAGGAATCATTGTGTCATAGAATTTTGCAGATAACAGAATGAACCATGCTATGTTGCCTAAATGCTTGCTGTTGTGGAACAGATGGAAAAAATAAACACAACAGAAATCTCCTGCTAGATCAGACCACTGCTCTGCTAAAACCCAGCACTAGAGACACTGTTTAGTGAAACTTCTCCGGGTGGCTTCCGTAACTTTCAAAGTAGTTATATTAAGGATGTTGGAGCACTTGTCCTTCCTTATTCCTTTGGTATCTGCTCTTACGCCCGTTTCTGAATGCATAAAATCCCTTTTTGAACCTGTTGACACTGTTGCCTCATTGTGATACTGTCTCTCTGCATGTCCTGTGACAATGTAGCTCCAGAGTTCACTACCCACTTTGTAAAGATGTACTCCTTAACCAGCTTAAACTCTTTTAAATCACTTGCCCAGCAGTGTCATCAAATTATCCCTGGGAGTGGTGTTGTTGGATGTGGAGATTCGCAGTTCTACTTTTGCTTTATGCATTTCCTTCTTGTTTTTCTGTTTTTCTTCATCATACAGCTTCTGCAGTTAAGGACTTTTTTGTATCTCCCAGATTTTTGTATCACCTCTTGTGAATGTTTTACTTAGTATTCATTTCTGTGCACCTCTCTAAATTCCTCTACATCCTTGAAACATTCTAAGGGATTTGAAGTGTGGTTGCATCAAGGATTTACACTGGAACAAAATTATGTCCTCTTTTCTCCTTGTTCTGACTACCTTGGCTGGTGACTCCCAGCATCTTGCTGCCTTTTTTTGGCCAGTGGATTGATCCAGCGATTCCAGGAAACAGCAGCAACTCTAAGATCCTTTCTTTGGCTCATAACTGCCAGTTTTGAGTTTAGCATCATGCAGTTGCCATTTAGAATTTTTTTCCCCATAGGTGCATTACTTTGTATTTGTCTTAAGGGGGGATCACCTGGCAACCTGTCAGCCATTCAGATTAGTGGGCTCCTTCTACATTTTGATGCCACTGCCAAGTAACATGCACTTTAAAGATCAAAATGTTATTTGATCACTTACAGAGATTGCACTGTAAAATTTCTTGTCCATGGATTTGATAAAGCTATTCAATAAAACTAGTCCCCAAACCATTTTGTGTGTGGACTCACTTTAAACACTTCTTACCAGGAAGTGTTAGTTAAACCCTATCACTTGTTTCTCATCTTGCAACAAGCTTTATATCCATAAAGGACCTATCCTTCAGTCCATGACAGTTTATTTTCTCTATTAACCTTTGGTGTAGTACATTATCTATGGCTTTCTGAAAATTCAGATACATTGCATCCACTAGTGCAACTAATTTCCTTCCTAGTGCACTTAAAGAAGTGCAATAGGTTCATGAGGCAGATTTTCCCTGCAGCAGATTTTGTCTTTGCTGGAATCATGTCAGCTCCTTAGCAATATCCTTCTATGTTTGCTCATGTGCTGAGTGAGTTTCTATTATTATCTTACCACAGCAGGAAGTCAGAATTGCTGCTCTGTTCCCAATATCTCCCCTGCACCCTTTTATGCTTTCAATTCTCTCTCTCTTGTTCACAGCTGAACTTATATTTGGAGAATGCTTTACCCACCAGACTAAAGTATACTGTGGAAAGTAATGAACTGAAAGAAAAGAGGGAACAAGCAAAGTTTGACTGCAGTTTATTGGTGATGGCTCTGAAATAGAAGAGCTGCTTTGTGTTGGTGGCAAACAAAGTCCAGCCCATGCTCCTGCAATTGTATTTACGATTTTAAAACTCTTCCTTGTATTTTTAGCAGATGGCACGCTTTTAGATAGCGGTGGAGTTTCATGGTGGTTTGATTAGTGCTGAACTGTGAAAGACCTGTTGCAGTTTGACAAAGACAAAGTAATTGCCAGGAAGGTCAATATTTTCTGGACTAACTTTTGAGGGATGTAATTTTAATAGGATTCAGTATTACAGATATCTAATTTTCAAAACTGTGACTTGAGTCCTTTTGAATCTGACTTTAAAATAGTAATTCTAAACTTTTTCTTTTCTTTCTGGTCCTTTTTGTCATGTGATGTTTTTAGACAGTGCTAAGAGCTGGAGGGGATTTAAAGACGGTGTAAGCAAAATTCTCCCAAATCTGTCTTTAGGAGTTTGCAATACAATATTTGGTACTACAAGTATTGGCGGCACTGCTGGTTTGTAAAGGAGCAGCTTAGTCCCTGGACAGATGCCACACAGCATTTGGTTCCTAGAATCACAGAATGGTTTAGGTTGGAAAAGACCTCTAAGGTCACTGAGTCCAAGCCTTAACCCAGCACTGCCAATCCATCTCTAAACCATGTCCCCAATGCCACATCTACAGAGCTCTAAAAAAACTCCAGAAATGGTGACTCCACCACTTCCTTGGCAGCCTATTCTAATGCTTGACAACCCCTTCCACAAACAAACTTTCAGTAATATCTAAACCTCCCCTAGTGTAACTTGAGGTCATTTCATCTCATTCTGTCCCTTGTTACCTGGGAGAAGAGACTAAGCCACACACTTCTACAATCTCCTTTCAGTTGCAGAGAGTGATAAGGTCTTCCCTGAGCCTCCCTTTTCTCCAGGCTAAACACTCCCAGGTCCCTCAACTGCTCCTCACCATTTTGACATTAATTGTATCAAGGTACAGTCTATATGTTTCAATAGGGACACAATTTGGCAGGTACAGATTCCAAGTGTGCAAATCTAGCATTTTCATAAAACATAGGGGCACATCAGATTACCAAGAGAAAGCCCTTCAAAGAGAAACAACTGAGACTCGAAGACAGATTAGTACTGTGTGAAACCCTGCTATGCTAGCAATTAGTGCTAGCAGAATAGCCCATACACATAAAGGAACGCTTTGGGAACGTCAGCAAACATTTTCCCCAAGACACCTTCATCTTGCCTGAAAGATGCTCAGAGAAAGCAAAGACAATGAACACAGAAATAAAAAAATCAATGTAAGAGTGACAGTGTTACACTAAACTGTGGTAGTGCAAGTAGCTCCAGCCATTCTGACCACTGAGAATACCACCAACACCAAGCTGTGGTGGTCAGGCACCAAGGTCTAAAGCAGCTCACTCAGGTGAGGGTGAGAACCCACAATTACCCAGTTCTTTGATTTACATGTTTTCCCTATGATTGGCTCCCCTCCCAGTTTTATGTGTAAGTCTATGTATATTCATTTCCCTTAGTTAATATGTATAAGTTCTAGAAAGTTCTGTGGTACTCAACACCCCATTGGTTCCTTCCCCAAGTTTATCCTATGTGTTATTCCCATTGGTTCCCTCACTGTAAACCTCGCCTACTTTCCCTTATCTCATTTGCTGTAATCCCTTTCCCTGCCTTCCCTATCCCCACTATAAAATCCCTGGACCCTGTCAAAAATTCAGCTCTTTGTCCCTGTCCCTTCACTTGTATAAACCTCAGCATGGAATCCATATGGAGAGTCCCCTTTCTTCTTCTTCTTCACCTCTGCCTGCGTGCCCTTTACACTTGCCTCAGAGAAGATTGCTCTCTCAGGTGAGAAGCTCTTCCCTTCATTTTTGTGTGTGCCACCTTCCAGAGGGGTTGCAGCCTAGACCTTCGGGCTCCTTTCTGTTGGCATGCTGGGTGCAAACCCCCTCACTAAACCTCTTCAAGGCTGTGTCAAACAGAGGACAAGATGAACGAGTATATTCTTTATGTGAGTAAGCCTAGTAATAGTAATAATAGTAATAACAACAATAGCAACATTCTGCAGCTGAAAAAATGTTAAATTCTGTGCTTAGTACATTAAGTGCTGTGTTCAAATGTTCATCAGAATATTCAGCTTAATTTTTTTAATTGGCTACAAAATGTGCCTTTTAAAAATATTTGCCACATGATGGCAGCATAATCCAGCAAGACAAAAAAATTGGCTGTCATTGCTGGGAAACTGCAGTTTTTAGGAGGCTGATTGTTACAGAGCCACAGTACATCTGAAAATGAAGCGCTGGCAGCAACTGAATAGCTCTTTTGCACTGTGCAGGCTAAGTGGCACAGCGGGTTAGTACTGTCGGCTTTTTCTTCTGGAGGCTTGGGCTTACATCCTGGCTGAGCCTGTAAATGAAAGCAAGTTGGGTGGTCTCATCCCAGTCCCCATTTGTGTCTATCACAAAACCACCAGGCAACTTGGCATGGCCAGGAGCTGCTGCCTGGGAGAGGAGCAGGACTGGAATAGGAAAGGGACTGTGGGTCACAAGCAAGGCGGACCGGAAGATCTGTGAAAGGAGGTTTGTGTGGCACCTGCTCAGAAAGAATGGTAGTCACCATCTGCCACCAGCACTAATGTTGTTATGAGTATATTTGCAACGTAGTGCTTGAAATCCAAGTCAGATCATTATTTTATCCTCCTCTGTTGGGGAAGATGAAACAGGAAAGCCTTATAAATATGATTGCCTGACAAAAGATTTTGGGAATATGAAAACTACAGGCGACATCGAAATGACAGCCACTTTTGAAATACCAAGTCTTAGTTACTGAACAACTGGAAAACAATGGTATGGCCGACTGAAGGTAATCCCCTCTTGATTGAACAATACCCTCTGCTTGCAGGCAGGTCCAAGGGTCAGAGCAGACCCTACTAGCTCAGCAGAAGGGGTCCAAAGAGTAGTTTTCAGAAGTTAAGATGTAACACTCTATGGTAATACAAGAACTCTTATAGGCTGTATGTAAATGCTATAGGATTTGTATCTTGTATTAGATTGGTTAGTGACAATTAGAATATTCAGTACAGAAGATGATTTATTGTATTGTAACCAGAACTTCAGACACTCTTCGCACACTCTTACACTCTCTTACTCACACTCTTACTACACTCCCATTACTTCTTCTTCACTCTCATTCCTCTCTCGCTCTCTCTCTCTCTCTTTACTTACCCGCTTACTCTCTTGCTCTCCTGGGCCTGCTCCGAGCTGAGTCTGGCAGCTCTAAGCAGTGCCCCTGTACCCACGCCCTTTGCAATAAACCGCATGTTCCAAGATCTGACTTCAGAGATCTCTCGTCTCCGTCCGTCCCGACCATCGAACCCACACCAAGCTCCCACACTCCTCTCTTTGCTATTCATGGTATTTTTGCCAGTGGAAGGAGCCAGGGAGCACCATGTGATTCGGCCTGTTTTTAGGTATAATTATGAAGAACAAATTCGTCTAATTTCTGTTTTTTTTCAAGAGAGGATAGAATAAATTTTTAAATTCACCCTAGTATCTAGAGCACAGGAGATAAAATTACAAGGGTGCTACACAAATCCTCAGGGTCTGGATGGTGCCCAAGACAAGGCCCAGGTGTCTATGTCAGCCCCGTTGTGCAGGTTCTCCACAATATTAAATTCTCTGGAAAACTTGGTGTGAGGGCAATACTGTTGTCCATATCTTATTGGTCAGGAACCAAAACTCAGAAAGGCTGAGTCATGTTGAAGACTGAGAATACTCCTGAGACCTGAATCTGCGTATACGAAGCCCTGCTGCAGGGGAGTTCTTAGAGGAGAAGCTGTAAAAAAGAGGAGTAAAACCATGAGAGCAAGTGGGACAGATGGACAGAGGGATATGGTACTGCAGGAAATTGGAAACTGATTGAAAAAAAAATGATGCAGAAAATGAACACAGGTTTACGAGCCAGAGTAACAGTAACAATAGTGGACAAATATCAGAAGGGAGTTGATTTTTTAGCATTTTTATGAAGTATCAAGAGTTTTAAAAAGCTCTTAAAAAGCCAATAGTACAATGAAAAAAAAAGTCTAAGTAATCAGGAAAACCAGAAAAAAATGTGCAATGTCTGGAGAAAGGAAGTTGTAAAGAACAAAGAAATAGCATGAATATAAAAATATACTGCTGGAAAATGCAGTTTGTGAGACAAGTACTTGTGAAGCTGTGCCAACTTCTATAAATACAATTGGCTTTAAAGTGAGGAGATATTATAGAAAAGTTGAAATATTTCATTTTGACATTTTCCTAACAAAATGATTCAAATGTTTTATTTCTAAGTTCAGTTCATTTTACAGCTGAGTTTGTTTTAATTTAAAATAGACTAAAAGCAATCTAAAAGTGAGGTAGGATTTATTTTTTTTTAAGCACAAAAATTTGTTTCGATGATGCCCTGGAAGAATTATTCTCCCCAGTTTTTCAGTTCTCTCACTGAAGTGAAAAATCAATTATTTGCACAGCCCTAGTTGTGTAATGAGGCATGTTAAAGAAAACTTTGGTTAGAGATGCGGGTGCTCCTGTCTTAAAATTTTGGAATTTTAGGTACCTCTGTGTATCTCAGAGACATCTGAGGTGCTGGGTGGGGGAAAGGGCAAGGGAAGGGGCTCATCATGAAGGATTATGTCATCTGACTACTGCTCTCTTTTACCAGAAGTAATCTTGCTGCCTCACTGATGTTGCAAGTCTGAGTTTTCAGTTTTGCATGAAGGTGTAAAAATCTTCTTCTGTCTTATTCCATGCTTCCAGGATAAGCCAATCTCTTTAGAAAGAGGGAAATCCAGACATGTAGTGATCTATCAGTTCATCTCAGAATTTTTGTCTTGTTCTGAGAAATGGCTGATCACGCCAGAACCAAGTTGATCACACACTCTTACCATAGCTAGGACACTGTTGATCACACAAGAAGGAAGTTACACTCTTCTGCACCTTTTCTGTTGTAACTTTATTAAAAAAAGCAAGCATTAGTTGAAAAAAAAGTGCTTTAAATTTCTTGTCAGTTGTGCCTGCATTGGAACACAAATGTCACTTGTGCGAATTCAGTCCTTCAGAAGAAATACTCTCCTGTGCCAGTAGTTGATTTTCCACATGCATAGTCACTTTGCTTTATACTGGCCACACACTGTTACAGAGACACAAATTCTTACCTAAGAATGGCAAGGCTGTTTTGTTCCCCAACTTCTAAATGAAAATACTGCTGAAAAATTATGGGATACGAGAGATCTCACTTCTGCATGAGGGCACAGAAGAGTAAGCAAGGCCACTGTGCCATGAATATCTCCAAGTGAGATGCTGGACCGTGTCCAGAGCAGAACAATGGAGCTGGAGAAGGGTCTAGAGAGCAAGTCATGTAAAGAGCATCTGAGGGAGCTGGGGATGTTTGTTCAGAGAAGAGGAGGCTCAGGGGGGACCTTATTATCACTGTCTACAGCTCCCTGAAAGGAGGGTGTAGCCAGGCAGTGGTTGGTCTCTCCTCCCAGGTGACAAGTGATAGGATGAGAGGAAATGGCTTCAGGCTAAGCCAGGGGAGGTTCAGGCTGGACATCGGGAAGAATTTCTTCACAGAAAGGCTTGTCAGGTATTGGAACAGGCTGCCCAGGGAGATGTTGGAGTCATCATCTCTGGAGGGATGAAAAGGGATGGACATGGTACTCCGTGCCATGGTCTAGTCGACAAGGTGTTGGTCAGTCAAAGGTTGGACTCAATGATTTTGGAGCTATTTTCCAACCTAAATGATTCTGTGATACACTAGCCCTCTTTCTTTAACTCTTCCCATCATGATAGTAGTTCCAGAGACACAAAGATGCTTACCTGGATTGGGGGAATGAACATGCAGATAACTAGAAAAAAAATTGTGAAAAGTTATGCTCATGTGCTCTGTAACACCATGTCTTCTCTGAACTTTTTGTCTTCTCTGATTTCTTTTACAAAATTTGTTTACACTTAAAACACCGCAGACAAGTTCATAGAGGTCACTCTGGTGTTTTGCTGGTGTATGTTCAGGAAGGCAGGGCATCTCCCTGCTGTCTCCATTTGCTCCAAACAACACAACTTCTCAGTTGCAAGTGATTCAGCTTCTATCTTTTATACCTTTCCAGTATTTCTGATGGGATATTCATTTCCATTAGACAGTAACTGCAAGCTAAAGTTTTTGCCAAATGAACCCAGCACCACAAACTACTTTCATGAGCAAAACAGTGGATTATCTAAGAAGGTTGTAATGTTAAAAAGCTGTAATGTAATTAAGCATCCAAAATGAACTGGCAACTTTGCAGTAGCTGAAATGCTGGAAATGTAAATACTATTTTTTTTAGATTTTGAAGGTATTAATATGCATTTATGTACTTGAATTTGGATGAACCTTGGTGGGATAAACACCGGCTCCTTTAATTCTTAATGTTCCTTCCTCCCACCCTTTATGTATTTGTTGTGAGGAAGCCCTGTAATATTGAAGCCCTGCTGTACAAAATGGCCTGTAATTCCTGAAATCCTAAACTCTGAGTTTCTCATCTCTGAGTTTGTGTGGAGCTTCTATTACAGAGCCTATAAAAGAAATTCTAGATCACAGTAAGAGCAGTAGTGTAAAACTATTTTTATTGAAAATACATCTACAAAGTAATGTTTCTCAATCCACTCTGGGTGCATACCAATGCAGAACCAGTGAGGGATGGGGAAGGGAATCTTTCTATAATACCTGATTTCCATAAGAAACAAAGTTAGTATAAAAAAGATCACATTCTTTGTGACGCAATTCATTTTTCTCAGCTGATGTCATAGAAAGACAGCCTTTTACATTGTCTTTGCAATGTATTTCCAAACAAAATCTTAACAAAAATTTAAAATGTTATGCCATAAATTCTACAGTTAATGTTTATACACACATTCTGAATACAGTATCTATATAAAAATATCTCTAATTATATATCAGAAAATGCCTGTCTGCATCCTAGATTTGCATTCTGTTAGCAAAAAAAAAAAAAAAAAACCAAAAAAACAAACCAGAAAACAAGAAAAAACAACCCATATTTTCTTTCAGTTGTTCATTTAGAGATTCATTTAGAGCCTTCTTGGTTTGACTGCTCAATAACCTATATTAAACCCTGCTCACTTCATTCACTTGAGAGTTCTTGCTCATATTGTCTGGATTACTCAGCTGGAGAAGATGGATGGGAATTTTCAATCCCAAAAATCCAATCTTGCCTGGGAAAAGATTTGTCTTTGACCAGCATGCTGACATTTTCACTACAGTTACTTGTATACTGTATTTATGGACTTGATAAGTGACAGATGCAACATATTGAATGTTTTTTAAATGGCAGCTAGGACAGTGCAAAGGGATCCTTCATTTCTGTCATCAGAATTATTTTGGCAAGGGGAGGGATAAAGAAGAAAACTGGGTATTTTAATAAAACAGATCATTAAACATTATTGTGCCTGTCCATTAATATTTTTTCTTTCTTCCAACTGTTTCTACATTATGAAACTTTCCAGTTTAACCTCTCTTGATGCCATGAAGATTTTTTGCCTTTTCTTTTATACCCCTGTTATACCTTTTTTACAACTTCTGTATTCTTAGTGCTTTTTGCCTACATTCTTGGACTTGTTTTTTCAGCTAAGAGACTAAACATTTTAGAAGCTTCTTAGTTAGGGATCAGTGTGCCCCAGACCCCAAGGTCCTCTCCAGAACACATTCTGTAAACTAAGGTAGAACCATCCAGGGGAAGGCTCCTTGGGGAGGGGGGGCTCATTCTCATTGGGGAATTTTTGATAGATATGCTAATTAATAAAACCTATAATGTTATACCCGATCTTTTGGCAGGGTGCATTTCAGTGCATTCCACCTGGACATGTGCACCTAGGGATCCTTAAAATAAATACCAAGGTGAAATCCCTTTTTCCCTTCTAACTGTGTTTGACTCTTGATTTTAAGATCAGGAAAAGGCATCATTCTAATAATACAAGACAAAAAGGAAAAAGTACATAACTTGTATTTCTAGAAAAGGGCTTCTTCAGGGAATAATCTCGAGTTGAACAAAAAAGCCACTGTATTACAAGTGCATTGTTTCCCTTTCTCCATTCTTTCCTTATCTATTTCCTGAAAGTTACCTACAATATTTCATCTTAAAATCCTTTCTAATTAAAATTTCAACATATATTATAGTATTTATTATTTTTCAATTTGCATATCTTTTCCTAATAAAACGTACAAAAGCACCCATTAGTTTTATTTTCTAAAGGCTTTTCTCTTCTTTTTCAGGTGCTACTGATAAACTCTCTAGGAATTCAGAATTTCACATTAAGATAGGGAGCCTTCTCCAGGTGGAAAAATGTGAGTCCAGTTAATACCTCTATAATTTATTAGTGGATCAAGAATTTGGGATGTTTCCAATCAGAAAACCTCTGCTGGTCTCAGGAATTCAGATTCAGAATCCAGCCCATTTAGGATCTGAACATCTCACCCTCTGCACCTTCTGCAGAAGGCTGGCATTGCCTTCTTACAATTGCTTATTAAGTAGCTCATTAGTGCATCCAAAGTGTGCCAATTTTTTTATCCAGACACGGATGACGACACAGCTTCTGTCCCAGACCAGGGCCTTGCTCTTACAAACACTTACACACACAGATTGTTTAACTGGGTTGTGATGTTGAAATTAAGGGAGCAAATCCAGATTGGAAATACATACATGCATATGTAAATGTTTGAGAGCCAGTGGGAGCCAACTAGGCTAAATTTTACAAAGATCAGCTGAAACTAATTTGAAAAACTGTCTAGATAAAATAACTTTCTCAGAAATATTTCATCTCAGCTGGTAAAAGTGCTGATTTGGGGGTATTTTCTTTTCTTTATTTATATATCTTCCCCCTTTTTATCCCCTCAATTAATCTCCTGCTTTTTATTGTCCTGCTAGTATTTGAACAATAATATAATACTAGAGAAAGAAAATCAGATAAAATAGCAAAAGTCCTGTTAATTTACTTAGCTGGATGCAGTTATCAAGTTAGAAGTGTTGATTGTGTGTTTATAGATGTTTAGTATGTTGCAACAGGTGTTTAAAAAAATAAAACCATTTTCAGGCTCTGTTATCTTTTTTGCTTTCCAGTTCATAAAAAAAAAAAAGAAAAAAAAAAGATTCACAGGACTGAGTAACATATACACAATCTCTTTTTTTATCCCCAGTTAGCATATGTCTAGCAGGACCAGTGTTGTTGCCTGTTAATTTTTTTTTAAGTGGGAAGCCAACATATACCATGATCACTGCTAGTTTGGAATATATTTTCATTAATTCTTTCCAGTGCGAGCATAAAGGGAGAAATCAAGGAATAGTTGAAGCTGGTGAATTCAACATATAAATTGCCGGAAAAAGTGTGTGTTTTCTCACACTTGTAGCATTGAACTCACACTTTCTCTAGCCTACATCTTGGTTTCACTATCTACTGGTTTCTCATTCTCATTTTCTTGCGAGATCAGTTGGTACGGTTTCTTCATTTCATTCTCCTCTATCACAGAATTACCCATTTCAGCATCTCTGTTCTTCAGCTCATGCCGTGATAAATGTTCAACAATTCCTGCTCCAATGGAGTCTCCCAAGACGTTGGTAGTGGTACGGAGACGATCCCTAAGGAAAAAGTAGTGAGTTAATTTCATCCCTTGCTCACGAAGCATGCAGACTAGCTGCTAAATTGGCCCTTAAGCAGCCACTAGGTGAGTCACCTGTTTTATGTGCATTCACTTATCTGAACTGTTAATACCACGATTTCTTCTATGGAAATTAACAAATATAGTGGGATGTGGAGTCACAAAATATGTTAATACTCTTAGCAACTTCACAGCAAGAAACAGTCACATGATGAGGATGGCAAAGGGAGCTTATGGCTTCTTGGACGCATTTTGATGTTCTTGGGTATCAAGAGCAAGAGTATCCTCTGAACATGTAAGCCAGCAAGAATCTACCTTGTTAGGTTTGTTTGTCTGCTGACCACAAACTATGATGTGTAATTTAGGGTGGAATTGTGCAGGAATTACTCAAATTAAACTACAAAAATTCATCCCTCTCAGAGGGCTCTGCCCAGGAGATGCAGGAGGCGTCTTGACGAGGAGTGACTGGCAGCGTCAGTAGGTAAGCAGCTACATCAGGTGGTTAGATAATAACTTGAAGACATTATGATCTGATAACAACACAGGCAACTTCTTTCAAGGAGCAGTTGAGAAGACTGAAGGGTAAAAGCCCCAAAAAAGCTAAATAATAAGTGTTAATTGAAATAGGGGCTGGAGGGACCCTTCCTTTGGTTTATTTCCTGGACCTGGGGGAATATCTATATATCTATATATCTATATATCTATAGCTATATCTAAAGGTGTATGTCTACAGATAGATGAATGGAAAAACTGAGGGGCAATACTTTGTGGTGGCAGTAACACAATTATTTTTCATTTCTGTGTTCATGGGGTAGACAGATGAGCCTTTCCTCGGTTAGATAGTCAGCAAGGCTGCAATGAATTGGTTGGATCTGATCCAATTCTGAGCCTGATTGATTGAAAAGTTTTCATTGCCATCCTACAAAAAATAAAAGACTAAAGCAATTCTTTGCTTATTTAATTGCAGTGTATCTGAAAGATTTCTTAGTATCCTAACAATACAGGTTTCTAAGTAAAATTTTGCATGCAAAAGGAACCATCATAAAGCAATGCCCTTCATTATCTGCTCTAAGAAAATACCTTAATAGCAAGAAACAGTGATTCTTTTTAGTATTTGTATCCAACTTCCCTCTACAGCAAAACATTGTATTATAGCCAGAATGCTCCAGGCTATTTCACTGCTAAATATGGTCTAAGCCTTTAGCAACTCCGTAAAAATACTTACAAGAACCAGTCCACTGCAATGATAAGAGTGATATCATCTGTAGGCAAACCTACTGATGTGAGCACGATGACCATGGTGACCAGTCCAGCTTGAGGAATGCCTGCAGCCCCAATACTGGCAGCTGTAGCGGTGATGCTGTGCAAAGAGATGGCAAGAGCAATTAACAGTAAAAAAGCCTCTCCTTATCATCTGTTAAACTTTAAAACCAGATGTAAAACAAGAAGGTATTTGCTTAGTAGTAAATAAAGACATGAGCCTAGTCCCTTATCTGAACACCCTATAGCTGCAGGGGAGTATGACTCTTGATCCGAAGTGTTTCAGTAAACCTTTATCCAGAAACCTTGAAACATGATTTTGTTAGGTGGTAAAATCCGTACTAGATGCCAAGGGCCAGACAAAAACATTAAAGTTACATGTCCCCACCCATTGAGAACACTCACTCCACAAGCTCAAACACGTTAAAAGAAAAAGCTGAGGAGGTAGTTCTGTCCTGGCAGATCTAACACAAGAACTTCTGCTCTCTGTCCATCTCACTGTAACTTCATGCCAGGTGAAGTCTCTGTCCTCCAGCAGTTGGCATTCTGCCATCAGAAAACAGAAAACTGCCAGAAAACCTGAGTCATACAGTCGACTGACTTAGTAAAAATATGCTTGTTCACACCCGGTTTAGGAAGATTTTGTTTTCTCAGGTGGTTTTTCAGGGAGCAGCTTTAGTAATAATGAGTATGAAACAATTGCCTCGGAGGGTGAAGGCAGAGCTTTGTCTTATGTTAATGAATATTGAAATAAACTGGAGGGTTTTATGGAGAGAAGAACTATATATGAACTTTCAGTGTTCCTGAGTGGTAGGTATGTGTCTTTGTCCCACAGTGCCCTCGTGTCTCCTTGCTGACTTTCCTTTCTGCACATGTACCCATCACCCTTTTTCCTTAAACCGTGATAAACATACTGCATAAAGCAGATCAGTTATCATTGAATGCTAACTAGTGAGTTGTTTGCTGTTCTATTTCAAACAAGAAGGCTTGTGTGCTTGAAAACATAACCTGTCTTCACCACTTCTATCAGCTGATGCAATAAAAATGTATTACTGCTCCTTACACAGCTAGCCCTGTTTGTATCCTGACACCTGGAAAACACTACCTCTCCTAGCAGTAACATTGTGACGATTTTATGCTTCAGCTTTGTACATGCATTATAAACTACCTGATACTCATTATAGGACTGTAGGTCCCAATAGTTGCATGAGTTCTTAAGAAAGAAAAATTTGAAATGAATTAAAACCTGTTCTTGTTGTCTTTTTTAAGTGCAGTAATGGGTGTGTCATGTTACAGTTTTGTTAAAAAAATTATCTGAAGGACTATACATGCTGGGGGTCCTTTTGTGTGCAGAAGATGTAGAGGTAATCTGATACTGTAACAGTTCTTGTTTTTAGCTCTAGATACTTATGTTTAATCCCACATAAACCAGCAAGGGGTCATCACAAAGGTCCTTTTTATCAAGTGTAGGTAACAGTGGTTTCCATACCTGATTGTGATAATCTGCCCAAAGTTCAGATCAAAGTTGTTGACCTGTGCAATGAAAATTGCAGCCAAAGCCTCATATAAAGCAGTTCCATCCATATTAATTGTAGCACCAACTGGGAGTACAAATCTTGTAACTCGTTTGTCCACTCCATTTATTTCTTCCAGACACTTAAATGTAACAGGTAGTGTTGCAGAACTGAAACAAAAAGAAAGAGGATAATATACGATATAAGTTCTACAGGGAGGGAAAGAGAGGAGAGTCACACATTATAATGACAAGAGAGACTGTTCTGTCCTGGTTTTTATGCGATCTACCAGAACAATTTTTAAATGCAAATCATGAATTTAAGCATTTCTAATGATGAGGGTTCTCCTAATGCTCTTAGAAACTTTTTCCAGCTGTTTGTTACTGCCATTCTCTATGTAATCCCTAGTCTGAAAATGCCTAAATTCAGTGTTATGACACAAGATTCTTCTGCCAGGCACAGGGATCTATTTAAAATTCCTGCTTCTCACTTTTGAGTCATGGAGCTGTGATTGAATCATCCCTAAACGTTGTTTCCTTGAAGGTATACAGAATGGGCTATTCAAACCTTCAGTAAAAAGCATGTTTTCTCTTATTTATTTGCAGGCTTCCCTGGAAACAGCATTTTGATAAATGGTTGCATTATTTTTGCACCTCTGGGTTAACACCACTAGGCAGCTAAGCACCACACAGCCACTCGCTTGCCTCCACACCTAGATGGGATAGGCAAAACCGAAAGGAACAGTAAAAGCAAGAAAATGGAAGGGTTGAGAATAAAAATGTTTAATAAGTGAGGGAGAAGTTTGGAAGAAGAGCAGAAGAAAACGAAACAATGCAAGTGATACATAAGCACCACTCACCACCTCCCACAGATAGACCAGTGGCCAGCAAGTTCTGAAGTAATAGATGGCCAGCCTTCCTAAAGTCCTCTTTCCCCTTTCATTGCCGAGCATGATGTATGTGGCATGGAATATCTCTTTACCTAGTTTGGTTCATCTGCCTGGCTGTGTGCCCTCCCAGCCCACTGTGAACTCCTCAACTCACTTTGGGGGCAGAGTGAGAGACAAAGAAGGTCCTGATACTGTGCAAATACTGTTCAGCAACAGCTAAAATGTCAGTGTGTGATCATTGTTGCTTTGGCCACAAATCTAAAACATGTCACTATATGAGCTGCTATGAAGAAAGTTAACTCTGTCCAAGCCAGGCCTGTATCTCTGCATCTGATCTCACCAAAGTAAAGAGGTTTTTCAAGACACAGCAAATCAGGTTACTTGATCCCAGTGAAACCTTCATTACTAACTACTTAACAGACTTTGTAGTCTTTGAAAACTCTATCAGTATCTATAAAATACTGGCAAAAAATAAAGAGGCGCTGTGGAAGATTGTGTTAGAAAAATATCTTTGCTGACTGTCATCTTACGGTTGAATTTTAAATGGTTTTTAAATCCACTTGCAGTACAGTATGCTGTCTTGCATCAGCCTAGGTTTTTACTTCAAAATAATCTCAAACACCAAGGACTCAAATTTAGCATTACAGAATCTCCAACTGAAATCCCCCATCTGTAGGAGACATTTTTAAAATCTATTAAAATGGAAGCTGTTTTACAAAAGGTCAAATGGTATAGAAACATACACTTTATCATAATAATGTTTCCTTCTGTCACACATGCAAACAGTTTTTTAAATTCCTATGACATATCTATGACCATCTCCAAAGAGAAAAAGTGACATTTCTGTTGTGGGTTCTGTATCCATAATTTTCTATCAGGATTTTGGGCACAGAATGTCAGCTGCCGATAGGAATCCCCTCTGGACTTTTCTTTGCTGCTCCATTAGGCCATGCATATCCTTTTCCAGCTCTATCCTTCATTATCAAGCCATTACAAACTACTTAAAATAGCAAACACCAAGATTGACCAAAGTTACAACGGTTCTGGCCATACAGTCTGCATCACCAAACAGAATAACTTCATCCTGTTCAGGGTTTCTTACAGAAAACAGAGTTCAAGTCAGTATCAGAGAGCAGCAGAACTGAAATACAGTGCCCAAGTGAATACAGAGTTCACCAAACATTAGGCAAAATTGTTTCTTAAACCAGTAATACTATAAAAACAATATGGCTTTAAGATACTGTTTTATACCTGGAAGATGTTCCCAAAGCTGTGACTAATGCTTGGATTAAGCCTCCAATAAATACCCATGGATTCTTACGAGTGATCACAAAGTAGAGAAGAGGTAGGACAATGACAGCATGAATTAGCAAACCGATGATAACTGTTACAGTATACATGGCAAGCTGACCACCGATCACACCCATATCTTCCATCTCAACAATTTTTCCAGCAATCAAGAAGAGAATTCCAAGTGGAGCATACCTGCAAACAAGAAATCAAAATAGGATTACAAAACAAAGTAGAGATTCGGTCCCCCACCCATACTGTTTGTGTTTATATGCATAAATGCAGAATTTCACTGTTAGGATGCTCCTATTCAGAAGCAGTTCAAGAACTTTTCAACTCTGAACAGCTCAACCTGGATTAAACCACAGCAGTGAATGTTTCTGGTGGGATTCAATGGATTCAACATCTGGTAAGGATTTCAAGATGTATAAAATCTTGAAATAGCATCACCTTTTAGACAGGCAGGGAAATGAACTCTCCTTGGAATTCAGGTGTAGTTTAAAAGCTATTTTAGCCAATTCTGTTACAATTCTGCCTGTGTGAATGAAGACTCTACCAACGTATGTGTAGACTATGCCAAGCACCCAGTTCTATTTTAGTGCTGTTTCCCATGCTGTTGGGGAAGGAACCTGCACAGAAGTCTGATAACTTCTGAAGGTTTCAAGCGGCTTCTGATGCCCAAGATATTTAGATTTTTATATTTTCCATATATTCATAGCTTTGTAGATTGCTAAAGCACGGTTGTAGCTTTTAGTATTTTTCCTATCTTTCTTCCCTACATTTAGGAGCAAGAAGCTTACCTCCTTAAAGCATTCCTAAATATTGTTCAGTCTTATTCCAAGAAGACAACCAACTACAAGGATGCTCTGTTTTCCAACCAGAATCTGGACCAGATATAACAACAGTGGGGTAAAAGAAACCTCTGGACTTCTTTTAGTGGGGCAGGACCCCAGGAGTTATTACCTAGCCAACTAACCTTTTAATTGAACGGTGTATGATAGGTATACTAATTGACTAACCTTATAAAAATTGTGTATACCAAGTGTGATTTTTGCCATATTGTGTACCTGAAAGGTTTCAACTAGAGGTTTGTTTTTATATTCACTCTAATGTTGTTGGGAAGATCTCTTCTATTTTCCAGGCATCACTTCTGGCTGTGTTACATTCCATCCAGTGGGGCACTGAATAAATATATTCATCAGCACGAAGAAATCTGTATGACAAATGTTGGCTGCATTGTGGGACAGCAGCACAGATGGGATGAACTGGTTTTCCCTATCAGGAAGCACAGCTAGAGGTGAAAAAAGAGCTGGTGCTGGGCATAAAACTTGAACATAATTCTGCTGCAGCACTACTTTAGGTACAGCCTTATTACTATAAATGTTCACTTGTCTTCTCACGGTAAGATACCACAGAACAGAATCTATTCACTCTATCTCAGCTCCCCTTTACGCCATCACGTCCATGCAGAAATTTATCTGAATCCTCTGCTTTATAATTTTAAATGTGCTTGTGAAGGAGAAAAGATTTTAGTTATTGGAGTTCATATCTAGTGTTTGCTGCTGGATAGACTCTTCGAGTTGATTTGGTTTTTTTCTGTAGTAAAGAAGGCAACAAGACGTTACTTCTTTTCATAGTTAACCTTCTACCTGGAGAATAATGAAAAGAATTTGAAAAGATTTCATACCTTGAGGGAAAAGGTATTTATTTTATTTACCTAATGAACACGATAAAGAAAGCAGGAAAATTATGTGTATGTGTGAGCAGTGCAGCTACAATGCAAGGACGTATGGATACACCCCACAACTACAGGAACTAGCTGTGCTGGAAAATTATGACGAGGTTTTGCTGTGTAGAAATAAGATTATGGGAGAGGTTTGTTGGTTTTCTTTAATGAATTCAGATTAAGATATAATGAAACTTCAACATCTTACGCTGTGATTGCTATCTTTATGAAGACATAGAATACCTCTGTAAAAGGGTAGAAACTTCTGCCATAGACCCTGATTCTTCTCATGTCAAAAGCAAAACCCACTGAAAGAGCTGGTGTGTTTGGGCAAATTATTGTCACAGAGAGTTACAGCTCTAGAGCTCACTCATGAAAAAAGCTACAAGGTAGATACAATCTTATTGTCTGACTTTCCGCCAAACAGTGCCCAGTGCCGAACTGTGATGAAAAAATATTGTTTAGTAGCTTAGAAAGGAATTTATCGAAGAGGCACTTACCACATGATTAGAGCTACCAATCTCATGATAGCCTCATTAAGGCTATCAAAGAAGTCTTTCAATGCCTGACCTTGCTCCCTCATGCTCCCAATCACCAGGCCAAAGCTGATTGAGAACACCACCAAGCCAAGGGCATTCACTCCGTTCACAGAACCTGGAACAGGAACTATTTCCTCTTTCATTCGGGTGAGAGCTTCCATTGCTTCTGACACGTTGCTGATTATGGAAGTCACCGTGGATGTGTCATTGGATGGAATAGTTACTTTAAACTTTCTCTTTTCATAATTGGTTTTGAACTGTTAAAACAAAAATAAAAGAAAGACAGAAATTCGGTGAATCATAGCAAACAAAGTTACTGTTTTTATTATTATTAAATCATCACAATTTAAATAAGTTATTTACTATTGTAGGACATTTGAATTTTTTGCTTAATATTTTTAGGTAAAATGTGCTATGATGAAAATTTGGATTTCCTGAAAGCAACAAAAATTCGTAATAACTTCTAACACGAAATGTTTAGTTTTAGCTTCTAGAAATCATTTTCTCACAAACAGGCCAAAGTCATCTGCAAAAGATTCAGATTTGTCATGCTCCTGTATCTGGTAATAAAACTATTGATTCTTAGTTTGTGTTTTATATAAATTGCTATTTTTCCCTGCAACAAAATTCCAACCTTTTTTTAGTCTTTTTTTGGCTAGCGAAAAATATTTTTTTGTGCTCTGTAGTTTGTTTATTTCTTCATCTTTTTGTATTAAAAAAAATTAAACTGAAGCTAACTTGAATACAGCATACCTCTTTTTTCCTTTGTTATGGCAAAGTCATTAGTTTACTCTGCAGTACAAGTCACCACACTTCTTAACTAAGGAAATGATTATATTTTAAATGGTTCCATTATGGAACAGACAAATGGATTTCTAAATATCAATATGGTCCTAAATGTGTGCTTTGAAAACCAGTCTTTCACCCCCTAATGTTTTCCCAAAGAGAAATTTACATCCCAAATATTTCTATCTGGGCTCAAAAAGCCCTGCTGTCCTGTCCAAAGCATAAAGCATGCTGAATATCACTAGTATAATGTTTCTTATGTATCTCAGGATGCTAATTAGTCCATTAAAGCAGCAGAACACTGGCGTCAAGGTTTGGATTTTTATTGTTTCGGAGCTACCAAGAAAAGAGAGCTATGTCCCCAAGTTTAAGTATCACTACTGATATCTGGAGACTGTTGAACACTTCAGAAGTACTTGAGTGAAATGAATTAATTATGACCAGGATGGGAAACCTAAGTATCATCATCTTTCAACACTAGTCTGATTTGATGTTGCTTTCTGCACCTCAATAGTTTCATGCACCCCTTCCAACATATTTGAGGTATCCTTCTAAAGGCTCTAAGTTTTTCAGAATGTCAAATAAAACCTGCTGCAGGATACTTATAGAAAGTTTCTGAATAATATGTAGCAGAACAAACCTACATGAAGGTCAGATACTCTCGAGTCTTGAATAAAATTTGTTAAAATCTTTTACAATTTGGGCTGTGCAGAATTCAGCTGAGAGCACTATGAGCAGTTGGCTGACATGGAAAAGCCCACTACCACTGCCTCACCAACTCACATCCAACCTGTGATAGTTCTTGTTTGATCTCTTAGTGAGATAATTCTACTTTTCAAAGTAGATTTCAAAGTACCAAGCAAAAAAAGTCACCATTTTTTGGGTAAAACCTGTGGAGGTGAATCAGTTCTCACTGACTGACAGGGAAGAACCAGGGAAGGTGGGATGGGGTTATCTCTTTAAGTAACAGAGTGTAAATGGAAATGTAATATAATGTGCTCACTGAAGTGCTTTTTATTCTGTCTTGTCAGCAATGTTAAAATACTGCCTAACACTTTACATCAAACACAAAGATTCTTGCCTTCAAAAACCTGTGTTAGAAAGAATTTGACATGGTAATATGAATAGGCCTTAATTTTGGGCTCATTCTTTAATTTTGTTGCAGCAGGAACATGCTTTTAATTCTGTGTTATTTAAGTTTCTTTAGAAATATAATGTGGATTTTAGGAACTCACTCAGCAAAGTCCTTTTCCATTTCGTCTACTATACTGGGCCACAGAGATGTAGGTCTTACCTGATCGCTCACCTTATTCACCAGACTTAAGTATTCAGAAATATTGCTAGGGAGAATAGTCTTTATGGAACCCCTGCTAGAGCAGTGGAGAAACATCTTATTTAGAGTGTGATTCAAAATGATTAGCTAAGCAATGGGAAGCAGAGCAACTTTATTTGCTCTGGAATATTTACTTGAGCTGCTCTTACTTTCGTTATAGCTGGCTCAGCCCCAGGACATCCCTGTGGATATGCCTTCTGTGGATCTTACACCCAAAGTTGTCTATCAAAAGTAATGAGAAGTTTCCTGGTGAAGCAAAAGAAATCAAGGAAGACCAGATACAGGAAACACAAGGGATGTATCTACTAAGGAAAACAGTGTAGAGTGTAGGTTGAGCTTTATTCTTAGTATTGCTTTTTTAAATTACATTAAAGGCAAAACACCACCACAAAACGTATTTTCTGTGTGTGAAATGGTGAAAAAGCCAACTGCTTATAGGAAGTGACTGGATGAAGAACCACCTTCAAAATGTTAGAGAGTGTTTTGAAATAGATGAGTTAATAGCAGGGTTGATTATTTCTGCTGTGCAGAGTAACTGGTGGCAAGAAATAATTTTTTGAGTTTTTATAACATTCCTATTTTCATCAGATCTCTATCTCAGTGGCAATCAGAGTTACCAGCTTTTAATATAGCTCAAACTGACAGTTTAATATCACATTTTGATTTGGCTGATTCCTGTTCCTTTGCAACTTTCAGAAATAGAAGAAATTAGACAAAATAAAACTGCTAATTGTAGGCTTAAGGGTCTCAGGAGAGAGACCAGAGGTCCATTCACTGATAATATGTGATGGGCTAGGCAACATCACTGAAGTCCTGTCATTTCTGAGGATACTTGGAGCATTATGTCTCCAGGAAGAGGTATTTTTGCCCAGTAAGATTTTAGATGCAAAATACTCATAATTTTTCCTTAAGTTCATGTATCAAGAACAGTTGAGGAGCAAGATAAGTGATATTTGAATGCATTAATTTGAACAGCTTTCTATAAAAAATCATGTCTGCAAGTGAAATGCAAAAATAATGCATTTTTACAAGACATGGTGGTAAAGAACAACTGGAAAATTAATTTTAATTAACTTAGCACACTATGAAATAGACAATATAGTTGCTGTATTGAATAATGCATTGAATCAGTTGTTTACTCTTTCATTATTATTTTGTTTTTATTAGTGATTCAAGATACACATAGTCATTTGACTTGGATCTATTGAAGGACTTCAAGGACGAAACATTGTAATCTGGCAGCAGCACATCCTGGTGGCTTATCTTGCTGAAAAGGTAACTATTCTGGAAATTCATAATTCACTGTCATAATTTACTCTGAGATAATGTAATTAGTACTGTCTTTGCTAAGTCTGTATGATGATGCTGCATTTAGACAATACTGACTTTAAAAGCAACAAGTTTGCTTAAATGCAACCCCAAAAATTTAAAAGAAATTAAGACAGAGATATTCCATCTTAAGTGGTTTTTTTCTTTGTTTTCCATATGGATATGTGCAAAAGCATTCTAAATTTTCTCCCTAAGAGCTGATGACACAAGCCATAATATATATTAACTAGCCCAAATTATCATGAGGAATAGACACCATATATTGGTAGTAGTAATTTCTGGATGTATGATTAACACTTCCAATTCCTTTGATAATGACGAGTTCAGGAAAGAATATGTAGTCAAAAATATCTCAGAAGGAATGTAGTTCTTTAAGCTTCAGCTGGCATCAAGTTCTACCTATTCACACCAGAATGACCCTCCCCACATTTTTAGATTGATTCTGTCTCTTAATTCCACAAGTTTGCTTGCATTTCTTCTGCTCTTTGATAGACCCCCAGAGCACAGCACAAAGAACAAGTAGCTAAGAAGCAGTATCTGCTTAATAAGCAGACTGCTCACTACTGCTCAGCCCCAGGCTAGACATAATTTCTTAATTTAGCAAAGAAAGAAAAACTAAGAGATAGTGGCCAGAGCTGCAAGGTAAACCCAAAGATTTCTTCAGATATCCTTAAACTGGGGGTGAATGCAGGGGCATTGAGAAAATTTTGAACAAAGTAATCTAATTTTAGGTATATGTGGAGTATCTAGTTGCAGTCAATATATTCAGATTCTCTCGTTACTCATAAAAGTCATGAAAACCTCAAATGATCTGTGCATAGTGAAGGTCACATGGAAATACAACCACAAGTCATACGGAAATCACCAGCACCAGAAGACATGTTATTTAGATTAATAATCTGCTGTTTAAGAATCAGCCTGAGAAGGCTGAGGTACTCAATGAGTTCTTTGTCTTGGTCTTCGTTGTCTGGCAGTCAGGCTTTCCATCTCTCAAGTCCCTGAATGTTCAGGTGGAATTTGGAGGAGCAAAGTCCCTCCTGCTGTAAGCAAAGGCTTGGAATCACCTGATGAAACTGAATGGAGGTCTTTTGGACATGACAAATGCATCCCAGGGTCCTGAGGGAAGCAAACCACTCTCCATCATACTTGAAAATTCATGTCAGTCAAGTGTCAAGATGAAAAAATCTACTGGGAAATAAAATGTGCAAAGAAGGAGGATGAGGAGGAGTAAAAGAAAGGGGAGGCAGCTTTGCCTCACAGTCTAGTTGGAAAGAAACACTAAACGGAATCCAAAGGACTAATCTGAAAGGAGAACAGTAGGAAATATAGGAAGATATTGCCTGGATAGGTCCTAAGGTTCCAGTCTCCCTTCTGGACTCTTCATCTCCCAGCAGCAATCCTGTAAAAGCTTTCCCAACTCCTCCTAACAGCACTCCCGCTTTGGTTATGCTCCTCACGCAGTTCCATTTCTTTTCACACCTTCCAGTGAGTTCCAGTATAAACTAGGAAAGAAACCTGCCTAAAGATGCTGTGAGACAGAATGTGCACATCTGATCTATCCAAAGATGTGATTTAAATGTTCAGTGCATATTCCAGCGATTATTTTCAGGTGTGTAAAGCTGTGGGTCAGTATTACACTGTTGAGTGTGGACAGCTACGGGTAGTTTTGTGTGTTTTGTGTTTGGGCCATCAAACACAGTGTTACAGAAACAGATTTGTGCCAGATGGATCATTCTTGTTCATAAATCTTCTGAGAAATGCATGACCGAATGGATGGAACTTTCTTTTTGAAAAGAAAGTTACGGGGTCGGATATAAAAAATCATCTGGATACCTATTAATATTACACATACTTGCAAGTTCAGATCTTAATTTAATGAATCTACTACCACAAAATAACTTTTAGATAAAAATCTAGGGTTTGGTACCAAGTTGAAAAAGTAACAGTATGACAAATTTAAAATCCTGGTACTTCACTAATCCTGGTACTTTTCAGTTGCTGCTGAAAGTCAGTAAAAGCTTTCACTAAATATGTCCTGGATTTTTGAATTGTTTTCTAGAAACCCCTTAAGATGTAAAGCACATGAGAAATACAATATATTTAATGTTAACAGAATATACAGGACATCTTTAATCAAGAACATGGGTTTAGAACTGCTAGTCACTGAGCCAAGTTTCCTGTTGCTATGGAATACTTTATCAAAAGAATTTTTTCATCTGTATTGGAAAACTGCTGAAGTGTTCCTATAACTCCTAAATGAAGATGCTTTCAGGAATTCAACTTTTAAGTAACGTAGGGTTAAAAACTACTAATTTCCAGTTCAAATTCAGGAATAGTGATTTCATCTTCTTTTTGTATGTTTTTATCTTATTTACCTCCGTACAAACTATGTTTCAGAAACCTTTGTGGTTTTTCTAATTTGTTTGCTTTATGTACTTTTCATTTTTGTTTATTATGAAGTCTTTACTTTTTCCCTTAAGGCATTTATATCCTTCAATATAACTGAGATCAAATGAATGGCTTGTTATCTGCTTAAATAATTTCCCAAATCTTTTTGAAACTGCAATCTGGAAGGCACTTTGATTGCTCTCAAGACCTCTAGATAATAACTTCCAAATTTGAGAGATTTATGAAGAATACTTGCTGCTACGTCTATAACTTTATGCCCTAATTATTTCATTATTTTGAGATAAAGATCATATCATTCCTGTACTTTATTACATTAAATTCTTTGAATTTATTTCTAGTTTAGATATAGAGTTTTTCATTTCTATACTGCTCTTCTGCATCAGTGTACTGAGTTCATCAACATCCTTGCTGAAGACAGAGGCATGGCATTTGTTAGTCTTGGACCTGGGTCTAGTTTGCTTTTTTAATTTTAATCTAGAAATCTTTAATGCAGAAAGTCACTCCTTTTTATTGGTTTCTGTTTATATAACTAGAGAGAATGTTACAATTTCTTTTCAATTCTTCTGCAAGATGTAACTCAGCTGGCTTTGGAAAGTTTATACTTTATGCTCTTCTTGACCTTCACATTTCAGCTTTTTTTATTGCTACAGCAGTAGCTGGTAAGTAATATCAGTTCAAGATTGTCTGTGAGGTCAATGTGAAGCAATTAGATTATGGAAACATACATTCTAGGTTTCACTGAATCTATAATGTCTTCCTGTAAAAAAAAAGAATGTAACTAGTTATTGTTATTTTCTCTGTAGGACAGCTGAGGTTAAGACCAAGCTAACAATAGAGGCTTTTGAGAAGCAATATGAAAACGTACTCCTATGGACTTCTACCACAGGTGACAGGAAGTTCTTAATTTGCCTTTTTTTTGATAATGTCCACAAATTTTTTTTTCTCTTTCGAACCTTTTTGTCACATGACATTCTTGAAATTCTTCCAGTCTTTGCACAGATGGTGAATATCTCAGTATCTCCCAGTTTAACATAACACTGTTTTAGAAAGGCAAATCCTGAGTTCATTTTAATGAACCTTCCTGTCAACATCTGAATTTGACATTTTGAAAAAAATAATTTTTTGACTTGCCAAGCCTGGTTTTCTTCACTTCCCATAGCAAATATTGTTGTCTCAATATGATTGAAAACAGAGCATAGATTTGGTTAGCTTAGTTCAGGAGTTTTTGAGACAGCTGGCAGCATATGTAAGTTATGTTTCTGCTGTAAGTGGTATTAACAAGAATGTGATATTCCTAAGGCAAATGTGGTTACATTTAATTTCTTACCTCTTCATGTTTTATTTGGAAACAAAAAAAAATATTTTTACCTGTTTAAAGCAAGCTTCCACCAGATTTGGAGGGAACATATTTCTGTGAAAGAGAAAGAAAGTAACATGAGAAGCAATAATAAGCTAATAATTCCTTTAGTAAGGACACAGCTAATAAAAGAATTGACCAGCTAATTTTTGAAGGAATCCTAAGACAGATATGTGATAACATATACAGTCAGTAGACCGTTGCACATAGCATTGGCCTGGTTAGCTTTACTGGGATGAAAATTAGGATTGGATGGCTCCTGGCAATTGGAATCTCTGTATTTGTATTGTATCGCAAGTCTGGTTATGGAGCAGTACATTAACTAAATTACTAAATGTACAAAGCTCTATGGGACAAGACTCACTTTTAATTTTGTACTTATTAATGCTTTATGAATCCAGATTAATAAATAATTTAATAATACTTAATGTATTTTGAGTTCTCAAATAGTTTTTGCTCTTATGTAGCCTAGTACTTCATTATATTTATCACTTGATTATTATTTATCACTTGATTTGTTGTGACTAAACCCCAAATCTTTCTGATGTTTGAATATTCTATAATAATAATAATACATACATACATGTGTGTGTACATTTGTTGCAGATGGGGGTTTGTTTCTTTGTTTTCTTTGATTTGTGCATTTCTGAGGGATTTAGAAGCAGCCTAATTGAATAAATCTCGAGGAATCTGAGCGCAGACCTCTTAATGGAGGTTACTGTAGTCCCCCTTCCTGGCAGCACAATCCTTGGAGGCCTTTCTCTGTGTCTCTGGATTCTCCAAATGGGTTAGCGGAACAAAAAACTTTGGTGGTTTTACCTGTGGAAAAGCTCCTGAGTTCAAAACCTCAGCTTCCCTACTCCCTACAATACATCTGTGGCATACTAGCTCTATAGAAGAGTTATTGCAGAGTCTCTGAGCAAGGAGAAAACAAGGTTTTACATCTGTGCCCTCTATTTCAAGCATGTTACTTGCCTGTTCCTGGAAGTTATTTCCCATTCATGTAATTGAATAAATTGAGTAGATGCACCCAGATTGGTGGCTACAAATCAAAATTAAAACGAGTAACTAAATCAGGGGTTCAAGTGAAGTGAGAAAACTGTTGCAAGTTAGAAGAAAAGTGGAGGAATTTGGTAGTAAGGTCTGTGCTTTGGAAGAAGGAAAAAAGACCCATGCAGATAGCAAAACAGAGGTCTTTCTTTTGGGCATGAAAGAAAGAAAGAATCGGGCTTTCTTTCAGTATTAAAAGCATTTTCTTCCCCCGCAACAGCTTGATTTGGAAATAAATCCATGTATCCTTTTGTAGCATTGTAAGGGTTAGAGATATTGATATCACACAGTTGAAAGAAATTTGGCAACTTTATGCAGTCACTGTTTAAAATTCTCTACTTTTTTTCTCTGTGAATCTAAATATTACCATCATAGCTATTGGTACAGAAAATGTGCAATATCATAGCCATACCTGATTAAATCAAGAAAGGCATCTGCTGCTGTCACTTGCACAATTTTGCCTTCTCTGTGCATGTTTTCCTTTGTACCTTTCCCGGGGTGGATGATGACCACAATGATTATGCCAATCAGTACAGCAATGATAGTAGTGCTCATGTAGTAGACTACTGCTCGGACTCCCATCTTCCCTGAGGCTTTACTATCCAGGGCAGCAATTCCTAGTAAATTTAAGCACAACAACATGCAACTGATATAGTTGTGAGTAAAGGGTATGACCTAAGCATAATGAAAATAGTTCTGTGGGAAGAGTTTTGATGACCAGGACACTTAAAGCTACCCAAGGCAAGATGTCCCTCTTTTGCAGCTCATTCTGTCACTGTCTTCCCACTCCACCCCTAGTTACATAATTTTCTATAACAAGAGTTACAGCTTTCTGTGCTTTCTTAACACTTCATTAAATGCAAAGATCATTGGTCTGATGCAGTGTGGCACTCCCTATATATTCCAGTGAGACAATTCATGCTTTCTGATTAGTGTAGTTACAACAGTCTGAAAAATGTGCTGCACATAATTTGTAAGATAGAAAATAGAGTACTCTTGAGTGATGTTGATGATTGCTACAATTAACATATATGAACAGTTTTCTTTAATCCCCAATGGGCTACCTCAGTTTACCTCTGTCCCAAGCCACGGGACTTTAAAACAGATTAAATGCTGCTAACCTGTTTCGGAAAATCCTTACCATAAAGGTATGAATAAACCTTTATTTCCTCCCATAAACTTGCAGGACTTGCAACATTAATCCTAATTCTTGGCTGTGTTTGGATCTACTGTGAATATTAGGGTGCTCCCTATGGCATCTTCTATAGTATTTTTTTCATGAGATTACACTGATGAATAGCTGCAATATGTTTTTTAAAAGAAGGTGCCGTTCTGTCAGGGAAAGAGTTCTGAGTCTCTGAGAAGGAACGTCTCATGAGGACTGTCAGAAATGGAAATGCTCTTTCTCTTTCCAGCAGTCGCAGCTACGTCTTGCTAGCTCTTCTCCTCAAAATGTCCCACTGTTCCTTCTCCTCAATATTTGCCCATACTCCATCTGGAGGCCTGTGCCATCTGTCTCAAACCAGGGCTCAGGCTTCTTGTTGCAATCAAGCTTTCAAAGTGCTAAATGAAAAAAGGAGTTTTGAAAGGATCTTTTAGCTTTATTATTTCCTCCTATATGGAATTGCCTAACCCATACTTCCATGGACTGCCTACACATTTATATAGATGCCGCCTTTGAACATATAAAAAAATTTGACCACCTTCTGTTCTGGCTGTCTGTCTCAGAGGAGAAAGCATTTAGAATAAGGCAAGAGGACTGCAGGAATATAAATAATATGGAAATATAAAATTTGAATCATTGCCTGGCAAAACTAAATGTTCTTCAAATCATTGTAGATAGAACATCTTTCTGTCTGTCTTCTAAAGGAGGAGATACATTCTATTGGAGCTACAGTGAAAGTACTCTAGTCCCTGATGCAGCAGAGATCAAGGATGTGTCCCAGGCTCTAATCAAATCTTCAAAATATTACACCAATCACATGCTTCATACTTACCCTTTCAGTTCACCTTTCTTCATTTTCTGCCCTTTTGGCAGAAATCATTAGAGCCAGTAAGATTCATACACACAGAAGGAATTCCATCACTAGATTCACACACTAAATTTCTTGGCTTATGTGTGCCATTGTAGTGGAAGGAAAAATGTTATTGGTACAGCAAGAAACTGAACATGGAAATCCAACATTTGAAGCATTTGATCCTTCATTTCTCTACTCAGATTTTCCACCTGCAAAACTGTATTATAATTTTCATGGTAAGTTTACATTTATGTTCTGAAATTCTGTGAGGAAAATGGTAAACACTAGCAAGTAACAAAGAGCTTTCTTAACTTTACAAATGGGAAGTCCTGTAGCCCTCTTACTCATGAATGGAAGATTGGTTATTTTTTTGGAGCCCACAAGTAAGGTAAATATAAAACAATGCAAATATGGTTAGCCAAGGCAAGAAATAATGTTAATAATTTTTTGAGAATTTCAGATCTGCTATTGAATTGTACAGCATTTATCTCAGACAGCATTTATTACAAATTTTATTTTTAAAGTATGAATAAGAAACTTAAAACATAACTTAGAAAGTGAAAAATGAATGTTCACATATTAGCCAGTCAATTTAATTTTTGTATGTGTTAATTGGGGTTTTTTAAATGTTCTTTTTCTTTCTAAAGTAGCAACAAAGGTCTATCTATTTTTTCATTTTGCATAAGACCATTTTTATACTTTTTTTACAACATGAGCAAACCTATACAGTTTGGTAGGAATGTTTGGAAATGCAGAGATTTTGAATCAGTTGGTTCCCAGCATTCTGCCCTTTACAGATAATAGATTCAACACCAGATGCTAAGCACTGTCAGTCTTAGAGGATTTCCCGCCATACCTGCCTGTGCTTTAACCAAACCTGACAGTTTATTTGTACTTCACCCTTGAGTCTCCTATACTCCAGAAATCACTAAGAGTCAGTGTAGGGCCCACCTTACCAGTAAAGATTGCTGTTTTGAAGGATTAGATTTTGTGATCCTGTTTTTTTCTTGGACTGATTCTGGGACTGAGTGGTGAACCATGTGAAAGTGGTATGTCAGGGAAGCAAGAGTCATGCTCTTGTCTTTGTAAGCTGCTTTCCAGCCTGGTCTCCTGGTGTGTACTCTGGCTGGGACTACACGGCTCTTTATTTTAGGTCACTCAGTCTCATTCCTGCTCTCGCTATCATATAAACTATTTCTCAGCTTTAACACAGGGACAGCAATTCCTTTCTTCTTGAGCTGTAGCTGCTCATGGCACATATAGCAGCAAGCATTCAAAGCAGAAGGATGACAGGCCTAAGTATGAACAAAAGCTGTATGAGGAGGAAGCAAGTGCTCACCTCTGAGAGCCCTTACTGGGGACTTTCTGGGTCGTCTCCCCTCCCACTGCAATTATTGGGAACTCAGAGAACTGCAAAAGTTTCCAGCATACCAGCAACAACAATTGCCTAAAATAATATTTTAAATCTGTTTTTAAAGAATGAGAAAATGAAAGGGGCTGTTTTCTTTGCATTTTAAGATGTTGACAAGATTTCTTAGAACTGAATGGGACTCTGGAAAGGTCTCCAAAGCTTTCATGTGTCACAAAGCATTGTATCCTCAGTGTGTCTTTTCACAGTCAGCCAGCAAAACCCCCATTGTCCTGCAGGAGATGTATGTGCCCCTTTCATCCTGCTCGCTGCTCTCTCCTCCACACGCTACTGGCTCCAGCACCTCTGACTCCTCTCTTCCTCTCCCTCCCCTTCCCCAGGGGGCCTGGGAAACTTTGCTGTGCCACCAGTCCCCACGCACAGGGATGCCTTGAAGTTGTCAAGGTGATCTGGAGCAGAGCCCCTGTAATTTCTCCTAGCGTGTGCGCTCACACAACATGAATGGGAATGATTTTTTAAGTATTGATGGGGAAGGAGGGAGGCCGGGGAGAAGGAAGGGAAGAAAAGACAGAAAGGGGTAGGCCTAAATCTGTAAAACTGCAAGCAAACCCAAGCCTTCAGCCCTGTCTTCTTCCTTCACCTACCCCTTCCCTCTCTTGAGAAATACCACTGTGTATAAAATAAAGACATGACAAGGAGTTCTCCAGAGTGTCACAAAGCAAAATGCTACGTTGTTCTTTAACAAAGATGTTAAGAGAAGAAATGAAAATATTTTAAAATATAGGAAAGGCAAGGAGAAGGTAAATATATAATTACAAGAGGAGAAAGAGAGAGAAAAGATAAAGAAAAAAGGAGAAAAAAAGTCTAGTTAGGATGACTTTAAAAATTCTGAGTTGCTAATCTGGTAGCTCCGATTGCTCACCTGACTTGATTACTGTTCAGTAAATTGGCATGAGCTATTGAGTCTATGAATCTTCATGAAATAGCTACTATATTGTGACTAATTTTGTGTCAATTACATTTGCTTATATTGTACTTATGATTTTATATTACACAGAATTCTAAAATTTACCAAATCTAGACTTGTTGCTGTTTTTAATTTTCTAGATCTTGAAAGCATGCTGCACATAATCCATGTGTAATCTTGGACTATACTAGGGCACACTAATGTGGAGGGGTGGTACTACACTCCTGGAAGATCAAACGTAAAATAAACTGAGCATGTTTTCTTTAGATAATGCTTAAGTAAATAGCAGCTTTGAATCTGCTTGTTCAAGAATAAGTCCCAAGGAATTGTTTTAAAAGCTGAAATGTAAAACCTATGCAAAAAGTCCTACAGCTTCAGAATACTTTCTCCCTTTAATTAGCACAACTGAAGAAACTGATTTTTTCAGAACACTCCAATGTTCTCAGTGAGCTATTTCAGTCTGAGATTTGAGTTTATGCCTGATTTTCCTATTACACTAGTTAAGAGTTTATACCTGAAGGTTTGGGTTTTTTTGAAAGAAGGAATATACATATTACACAATCAGATGCACAATGCATTTTTCCCACAACAGTAGCTGGTCAGCAGCTGGTATGACTGTAGCCCTATTTCTGCGTGTAAACTCCTAGTCAGCAAAGCTTACATTGGCTTATATTTGGCCCCAGCATTAATCACTAAGTAACAAATGAGAGCCCATAAATATCAATTTTAAAATAGAATATATTTTCTTACACTCCAGAGTAAAGAGCAACCCTCTGAGGAAAAATAGTCATTATATAGTGTTGATTCTAGTACTTTTGGTGATTTTATCTTTCCTCAGAGCAAGCAAGACTGTCACTGGGAGTAGAGGGTGTGCAAGTGAGCATATGCATTTATGCATGACTGTAATTTCAGTTTGAAAACTGTTAAAGTGCTCAGCTACTGCTTATGATATTGAAAGTCCCTGCTTCTGAGTATTTTTCTGCCCTTTAAGAACCTTTGAAAAAACTATGTGTTTGCTTTCCTACACTAAAATTCTTGTGGTTTTAAGCTTTTTCCCCTGATGTTTTAAAATTTTTGTTTCTTTAAAATCCCTTTTGATGTATAATGATGACCATTTAAAATAAAGAACAGTTCAGCTGCAGCTTAAGCGACCATCTAGGCCAATTTGACTTCAGGGCTGACCAAAAATTAAAGTTATTAAAGGCGTTGACCTCTTTGACACTGACAGGTTGGGGTTATTGGCCACCTCTCTGGGAAGGCAGTTCCAGTGTGCTACCTCCACCTCTGGAAAGAAATGTTTCTTAAGATCCAGTCTGAATCTTTCCTGATATAGTTTGAACCATTCCCACTGGTTCTGTAACTTGATCCAGGGAGGAGAGATCAGCATCACCCTCTCCCCATCCTGTCCTCAGGAAGCTGCAGAGAGCAGTGAGGTCACCCCTCAGCCTCCGTTTCTCCAAACTGGACAAGCCCAAAGTCCTCAGCTGCTCCTCACAGAATAGTGGTAATTCTGCTCAGTAGAGGAGAGACTCTGTGCTCAGAGCCCTGGTGCAGGCTCTTGACTGAGGTTCCCATCTGTGGGCACAGGACCAAACATCTCCAGGTCAAGATTCTGCCGAGATGCAGCAATATGTTGATAAAAATGCATAAAATAATCCAGCAGTTCTGACTATGTAGAACAAACTGTCCATTCTGGTCCTTATACATATTGACTTACTGAAACAAAAAAAAGAGGATTTCTATGACCGCGATTAATTCTTTCCTTATTCAGCATGTTACAGCTGAATTAATGGCACTTCCTTGTCAGTGGAGAGATTTTTATATAAATTCCCTTTGGATGTTTTATACTTAGTCTTTAAATACAAAACATTAGGAACGGAACATCTTTTTATTCCTAATTATTTTCCTGTTTACTTTTTACGGTCTCTTCATTAGGAAATTGCAGTTGCTTGTTAAGGACTCCTATGGTGGAACAGCAATAATGGCAACTGTTGACTCAGGAGTGTTGCCCTAATTTTGTTTCTTTAAGGTTGTCTTTCACTCTCCTAATGAAGCAGTCTCAAATGGGCTACTCCCACCCCCTACATCCACTAAGCGCTGTGTGATGAGTAAACTCACAGTGTGAGACCATGAGAACAATCCCTTTTGTGTATGTTGATGAGGATTTGTGGACATGAATAACACTGTGCAAGGTCACAGTAAAATATGCTGACAGAAAATTTGTAAGGAAAAGCAAGTTAGGTAAAGACATTGGAGGTATTGCCCAAGTTTAATTAACATGATTAAGCTCTAAAGCTTTATTCTAATTGCAGCTGAACATGTTCTCTGGGTTGCTGAGCATTCCCAGAAAACAGAAGTTAAATTTAGGCTTTGACAATTGAGCCTTTCACAAGATCAGGTACAAATTTTATCCAAATTCTAGATTATGATTTTTATTAACAGTAACAGTAAAATAACGTTTTCAAAGAACTGTAAGTATTGGTGAAGTTAATTAATGCTGTATCAATACAGATAATGACTTCCTGGAGCCACATAAATTGCATGTCTGAAATATAGCCCTGTATGCCTTTTTACATGAACTGATGAGACAAGTTTCTCCCAAATCTCAATTTAACTTATCTTTGCTTAAATATGAATGTTTAGAAAATGAAATTCGATATTATATTATTTTTCTCCAATTCTGTTAAGATATCTGGGCAAATATCTCAGAGGAAAATTAGCAGTTGTATTTGAAACAAAATTATGTGACCATGATTAAGCCAAGCTGACTAATGAAACCCACGGCTGAGATATAGTAATGCAATTCAAAGAGCCAATTAAATGTCTAAGAGTGGCTCCTAAATGACTACCCTTGCCCCACAGTTTTTTAATCCTGCCCCATCCTTGCCACCAGAAAACTACCAACTTTGGGTCTTGTAGGGTTAGTTGTTTCTGACAGTTTGTCATTTTGAATCATCCCAGAATTGTGTCATGTGAACCCCAGAATTTTACACGAGAAGCAGAAGGAAAGAATGTTTAGGGCAGAAAACTAGCAAACACCTGCTGGTTTAGCTACAGTTTAGTCCTTAGAAGGAGAATTTTTGTGAAACCATGGCACAACAATACCTGAACATCGAGTGATGTAAATGGAAGGGGCCCAAATAATCTCTTGTGGCTTTACAGTGATTTTTACCTTTCAGTTAACCATGAATAGTGAAAGACCATTCTGTTGTGGTTCATCACTGATAGTGCTCTTTCAGTAGAATAGCTTACTTTATGAAACTTATTCTTTGGTGTCAGTGCATTTTAATTGTTATAAAAAATATGACAGTGATCCATGCTGGAAAGTATTTTCTGGGACATCAAGTTTAGCCTTCTGATACAGCAGGGAAATATAGTCTAAAGTATTGGTTAAAAATTTACTAAGCTTGAGGTTTAAACCGACAGCGATTTTTATCCTAACAATTTCCATGTTTGGGTATTCCGCTGCCTTGCTCTCATCTTAGTTTGCTTGTTTCAGTGCACAAATAATTTGATTGGTTAATGGCTCAATGTCCAGATGAGATCAGTGATGAGTGAGGTCCCTCAGGAATCTGTGGGGGGATCAGCACTGTTTGATATCTTCATCAATGATGCAGACAGTGGGATTGAGTGTACCCTCAGCAGGTTTGCAGATGACACCAAGGAGAGAGGTGTTTGACCTGCCTGAGGGACTGGATGCCATCCAGAGGGACCTGGACAACCTCAAGGAGTGGGTCCATGGGAGCACCATGAGGTTTAATAAGACCAAGTGCTGGTGCTGCACCTGGGTCGGGGCAACCCCCAGTATCAGCACAGGCTGGGCATGAACAGACCCAGAGCAGCCCTGCCCAGAAGGACTTGGGGGTGCTGTGGGTGAGAGGCTGGACATGAGCCAGCAAAAGAAGCATAACCAGCAGGTCAAGAGAGGTGATTTTCCCCCTCCACTCTGCCCTCATGAAACCCACCTGTGGGGGGGTTGGAGCACTGCATCCACCTGTTGCGTCCTCAGCACAAGAAAGACGTGGCGCTGTTAGACCAGGTCCAGAGGCCACAAAGGTATTGGAGGGATGGACCACCTCCTGTTTGAGGACAAGCTGAGAGAGTTGGGGTTGTTCAGTCTGGAGAGCAGAAGGCTGTGGGGAGACCATTTAGCACCTTCTAGAACATGAAGAAGGCCTGTAAGAAAGATGGGGACTAACTTTTTAGTAGAGTCTGTTGTTACAGGACAAGTGGTAATAGTTTTAAAGAGATTGAGACTGAACACAAAGAATAACTTTTTTAAAATGAGGGAGTTGAAACACTCTCAGCCAGAGAGTTGGTGGCTCTCCCGTCTGTGGAAACTGTCAAGGTCAGGCTGGAGAGGGCTCTGAGCACCCTGATCTAGCTGAAGCAGTCCCAGCTGATTGCAAGGTGTTGGACTAGATGACTTTAAAGGTCCATTCCAACGCAAAATGTTCTGTGTTTCTTCCCTTTAAATTCTTCTCTCTGTCAGTATGAGTCACTGAGGGCAAGGAAGAATTTCATAAACCACCCCACACTCTGCTTGTTGTTGCTAAAATATTTATAAACACCTCCTGGTAAAATGAAGTAAGTCAATATGGTACACTTGATGCATCTACTGAATGTCAGTGATGCTTACATTACTACATGAAAACTCCTGCAGGATTATGCTCTTCTGTTCTGAAAAGTAGAGTTGGCTTGCAATGTAACAGGATACATTTGAAGAACCAGTAGGAAAGTACATTTCCTGAAACACATCTGCCTCAGAAGGACCCTGCTGTGGGGCTGTTGAGATACTCATTTAACTCTTCGCATTATTCTGTCTTTTCCTCACAGTGTTGGAATGTGACAAACAATATGCTTTTTGAAGGGAAACTAGGGAGTAATTTATCTTCTTTATGTGTGTTAAGCAGAGCAGGAGGGAGATGCAAGCAGGGATTCACAGCAAGCCATGGAGCAGTGATTAGTAACAGCTGACAGTCTCAAACCAAGACTCTCTTTCTTTGGTTACCTCATTGTAATAACAGAGTACAAAGAACCGACTGTCTTCAAGCCAAGAATCAGAGACCCAGGAACACAGAAATTTTTTTTTTTGTAACAAAACACTACTGCTACCTGCACAGCGGAATTCTAAAAAGACATCCTTTTATGTCCAGACACTTGGACTAAGCTTTCCTGGAAATGGGATTCTTATGTGATTATTTTCTTTATATGGAGGGAAAGAAATAACTATATTTGTTTATGAAAAGGCATAATGTAGTGTGGTAAATTATTTCAGTTCAATCAGGGAACAAGTTTATTTTGGTAGCTGATAAGCCAAAGCACATTAAATTAGTTTAAATCCTAAAGCTCATGTTGTTGCAAGACTGAAATAAATATGCTAGTAGTTGTAAGACTTTTATCCTATTCCCAGAGGATGAAATAATAGTCTTCATTTATTCTGACTATGTTGCCAAAAATACTTTCATGCTTTAAGCATGAAATGCACTGCATCCTATCAAGATACAAGCGATACAGTTACATTTACCTTCTGGATGGTGTTGAGCACACTACTCAGTGCTCCATAAAAATCCATAATGCAATTTCTCAAAACACATGTGCAAACTTTTAATTTGGTAAAATGCTGGTCTGAGTTTTGGCAGGCTGTGCCTGGAGTTCTTCACAGACATGTTTTTGTATGTGCAGCACTTATTAAACAACATTCCACAAATGTACAGTGCTTCTGTTATCTGGCTGGCTCTATACAGTGCGGCAAAGCTGTAAACTATTTACTATACTAAATCACTTGGGATGTACATTAGTTGCTACTGAAAAAATAATGGGAGATTAGAGGTGTCCATAAGGGAACAGTAGCTAGTAGTGCAGTCTAGTGCAAAAAATAATCTTCTTTTACATCTTGAATATGTAACAAGTGCCTGAAGAGACACTTATATGAATTAATTTTATAGAGTTCATGCAGCAACCATCGTTTGGAAGGAAGCTTTGCTCAGTTGGATTCGTGACTTGATACATACTTGAACCAATAGTAGTGTGTGACTAATGGATCTGGCAATAACCTGGCCTTTGGATTTCTGCTTGGATTTTTAATTCTAGCACAATTTTTAAAACCTTAAGATCATTCCTTGTTAATTCAGCAATGCTAAGAAAATTTGGAAACAGAGTAACATTGCCTTTAGGTATGTATAGTGAGACTTCCTTTTTTGGGTAGTCTGAAGTTGCACTAGTAACTGTTCACTCACTGAAGAACCCTCCATGTTTTCTGTTGTTGCAGTAGCTACTATCTATTTTTGCACCAGTTTATTAATAATCGCAATAGCTCTGCTTTGTTGTTGTTGGTTTTTTTTAATAAATCTTGTCAGCGATACAACACTGATTTGTGCATCTGTGTCCAACTTAAAAGTTCTAAGTGTTCCTTTTGCTTTCAATCTGGCAGTTCATTCATCTGCTGCTGTTTTACTCACTGATCTTCCATGAGCTGCTCATGGAGCTAGTGCTTTCCTTTTGTCTGTGTTGCACACACTCTGCTGGTGTTTGCATGTCCTCATAATCCTTTTAGTTTATTACATTCCTCCCCATGTGCCATGCTTTTTTTTCAGTTTGTTCTATTTTGGAGCACTATGTATGATTACATGTGCTGTTCTTGATGGATTCACACTTCGTTTGCTGACTTTTCTCCTTTCAAGGAACTTTTAACTTCCACCAAGTTGAGGTGCTATCTGCATCATAGCAACATAAATCTCTTCGAGTGAAACTCCATTGTGCCACTGCTATTTTGCTCTCCATAGCAATAAGTTATCTGAGTTACCTCTCTATGACAGGGATCTTGGTATAACATCTTCTCAGTCTGGGGAGGTTTGTCTTGAAAGACATTATGCCCAAGTGTGTACTGACATTCATGCAGGACCTCATAGAGTGATGCCTCAGTTCCCCTGAGAGTTCAGGCACAAATAAGATGCACCACTACACAATATCTATCCGTGTCAAAAGGAAATACACAGAGCTCTTTCATGCATCTAAGTCATTATTTGAACTAGAAACTGCAGAGCAATAACTAATTAGACAATACAGACTACGTTTTGGATTCTTATTTTTAAAGAATCACAAGAACTTGCATTTGGTAAATCATCCACATAAAGTTTTTTATCAAAAACTGAATCCTGTGTTGATAAAGAATCTAGAAACAATCTGAGACTTCCTTTATCACGTATAACCAAGTCTATTTAAAGAGAATGGGATCTGATGCAGAAATTATTTGAAAAAAATTGTATAGACATTATTAAATTTATGAACTAATAGCATTTTAAAACCCCACTTATAATCCATTAGCTAATACATTAAATAATAAATGAGAATATCTTAATGCATAACATGATAACATTTTCCCTTTTTCTAATAGGAGTAAATCAGAACTTAATTACACTCAAAATTCCCCCCAAGAATTTAACGAGTAACAATCAAATCAAGTTTAAGAAAAAAATAGTTTCTATTTGTGAATTTAAGGTCCTCTGGTAATATGCTATACGAATACTAAGGAGTCATTACTTTAGCTGCAGTTAGTCTATTGTGTTTTAAATTGTCATTATAATTTGGTGGGGCTTTTTCACGATTCAGTAATGATGTTAAGGCTCTTCTGAGAACTCATTAAGAAAGTGTGGAATTGGAGTTTCATGTGAACAGGCTTTTGTTTTCTTTCTTTTCTCTCTTTTGTTTCAATGACCTCTTGAACTTTGGGCCACTGATTCAGTTACAGCCTTGCAACATCAAAGATGTACATTTTTTTTCTTTGTATTTCTTCACCTTACAGACTTGTAGGAAGCAAAGGAAAGAAGTTAATACTTTCTCTGGAATGCCTGACAGTAGCAATCAGTACTTTTTAATAATATTATTAAACTTTTTTCAGGATGCTGCAGTGCTAAGTACAGCTGAAGCAGAGGGTTTGGCTTCCACAATTCAAGCGCTATACAGTTGCCATCTGGGCATTATCTGGTTGTTGGCAAGATTCAGAATATGAATTTCTGTGAGAGGTCAGAGGTATCAAAGAAAATTATTAGCTGATTTCAAACTAAACAGGTGAAAGAGAAAAGAGAGTTTTTAAAAATTACTCTTATTACTGGACTGTGATGTTCTGTAGAACAGAAAACTAGCCTATTTTTTTTTAACAAACTAGTTATCATCCTATCTTGAATTTGAAAGATTTATTTTCTTAATGGATGATGGTCCTTTGCACAGGTTCATTAGCCATGAGACAGATGTTAGCCAGACTTAGTAAGCATATGTTCTCTAACTTGGTTTTCAGACTTGGGGAATTAGGACATACTGAAATTTTAAAATCTGGACAAAGCTAGTTTTCAGTGCAAGAATGTATTCATTAATGAAATAGCCATTCATTAGATGAACTCTTGACCAAAACCTACTTTCTCCCAAGCTCTGAAAAGAAACTACATTCACTGGAGAAGCTCAGATATTATCTAAGTATTCAGAAATAAGTTAGAAGTGGGTGGGAAACAACAGAATAAAGTATTTAGCTTTTCATGTGAGTAAAGAGAAAATTCTAGTACTGAGAGAGCTGTTTATGAAGGAAAGAAACAGAATTATTTTTTTAACTGTGGTGCAGATAGTATATTTCTAGTGCTATGCTGTACTTATTTTTTTCTTATCTACCACCAGTAAGGAGCTACTTGTATCATTGTCTAAGAATGAAGAAACACATTTACCTGAAAAAGAGTTAATCCTGTTTAAGTATACAATTATAACAAACCAAAGTCTGATTCTGAAAATGTGATGAACTGAGGCATCTAAATAAATATTTGTGTTAATGTACTTAGTCCAAAAACCTCTTCACAACTTGTGTGCACTTGAAGCCCTTCAATCTCTTCAGTGAAGTAAAGATGAATATTGCTGGAAGATTAATACCAGATCTGATCAATCAGGAACCAGAAGTCATGTTCTCCAAATACTGGAATATGGTAAACCCCAAAATTTTTTCAAACAAATGCTCTTTGTTGAGTGACTCTTGAGTTTTCTGAATATAGTTAGGATCTATTTGTGAGATTCTTTTTACAACCAGGAGGTCTGGAGTTTAGTTTGCTTTGATTTTTGACTTCCAGAGATGATGTTTCTTTAAGAACGGCATTAAGATCTGAAAGCTTCTGTTGGCACAAATGTTAAATTTTCTTTATTTGCATGTTAATCCCTCAGTATTAGAACTGAATTGCTATTCAGCTGTGAGACACTGTAAAGGACTATCTTTTCTTTTCTGCATGATAGTTCTTTTTCCTTTTTTTTTTTCTTTTTTTTGCACAAGTCTCTCTGTATTCCAATAGTTTTTACTTGTCTTTGTAGATTGTCATTAGTATATATTCTTTTGATAGACTCCTGCAGAGAAAAAGGTCTTTTCAAGATACTGTTGATAGAAGGAATACACAGAACTTCTGTATCTGGTGACCCAATGAACCAAAATTTATGAGCTTGCTGTTCCAGGTGATTTTCTTGCTAGTTTGCAATGTATGACTGTGCCCACACTACCTGGAGCTGAAAGTTTGGGAAGTACCAAACTGCTTTTTTTTACTAAGTGTGCAAACCTCTGAGGAATCAGTGTTTGTACTGCTTGGACATATCCCTCTTTCCTTTGGAAGTGCAATGTGCGTTTGTCCAAGATCAAAAACACTAAAAATGCAAGCTCTGTTGACCTGAGAAACAGACAGATAACTCAAGAAAGGACTACCTTGAGGACAGGTAAAGACCTGTAAAATTTCTTTTTCTCCATTTCTGGAATCCAGATGGCACTTGCTGCCTTGCAGAGAGTAATAGATTGGAGTTTAGGTAAATTTATGTAGCTTTGCTGCAGTGTGTATCAGTGGCATCATTCAGTCAAATCAAGTCAGATCTCTCTGGGAAGAGAGAGAATCAAAGGAAAAAGGCCTTGTGACATGGAGAAATGTGCCATCAGGGAGGGCCAAGTGAGCTATCTGATGCAGTGCATAAAAGTGGCAGAGTATGCCCAGACTTAGTCCAAACTGCTGCTTTCTGGCATAAGCCACCATCACAAAACCCCACTCATTTCTGGGACTGGTGTTATGTCACAAGAGTTTTTCATCAAACTTCAGCAGTGTAACAGCTGAACCCTAGACTCACCTGTGAGATGAAAAAAAGATCTGACTGTGTGAGTCTGAAAATGTTTACACGAAGATACTTTCCACCCAATTAAAAAAGACTGTCAATTCTGTGAGGAGATTCTAGGCTGCGGCAAATACTTTGCCATGTTCGTGACTGTCTCAGGCATTCATTCGGAGACAACATGGCAACAAAGAAATAAGGAAAAGATATTTACCCTGTGCTGCCATGTCTCTGTGAAAGGTTAACAACTATAAAAATGAACTTTGAACTAGAAAGCAATCCTATCGATAAGGTCAGCTCTTACATATTTACAATGATTATCTTTTGAGAAATTCTCCACACCATATACAACAGTATCATTTATATTTTGTTGCGTTCATTCCTTAAGATCTGGGTATAGAATATATTCAGGAACAACCTGTAAGTAAAGAAAAAAATAATGCACTACCAGGAGTGTCTGGATGAAAAGAATTCTAGCAGGTGCAGGAACTGCTTTGTGACTCTCTGACATATAACTCAAATCCCAGATATTGCTAGTCCTTAGTTATATCTGTAGTCTCAACAAATTTTTAGAAATTTTTGTTCTGAATATTTCCGTTTTCTCCTTCTTATTCTCCACCATTGAGAGCTGTGACATGTGGCTGGAATATTAGGATGAACAATTGTCTGGGAAGCCTTCCTCCTCTTCCAGACAATCCAACATCTTACTGGAATCCAGACCCAAGTCTTGAGTCATGTAGGTCCTGTAGTCCACAGCGGCTCTCCTCATTTTCCATTGCTCAGAATTCAGGTGGAATTTCCACCAATGCTGTCAAGACACTGGCTTTCAGCACCTCTGCCTCCAGTAATGATGATAATGATGGATCTGCCTTACAGAAGTTTATAATCCAGATACATGTCTGAAGGAGAGTAGGTAGGAGATACAGCAATTAGCTTTGAGAATTAAGTGGAAATAATATGTTATAGGTCAACAACTATCCATCATCAAAAAACAGAAAAAAAAATCAGAGCAAAAACAAGGTTAGAGATGATAGTATCACAGAACCTTGTTTCTGAAAGTGACAACCTTCTGTGTGTTCTACAATGACCTGTGTAGCTGATGCAGTTATTCAGAAAGTACTTCGTACTTTGTCACATTTCACAGTGCTGAAGAAACAATGATACATGTTAATTCTTCTGCTGTGCAAGTACTTCCAGTAATGTTCCTGGTGTTCCCAAAATCCAGCCTGAGGAACTTTCTTCATCAGATTCTTCCAGTTTTCACAAAGAGTTACAGCAAAGGCAGACTGACAAGGAAGAAAATAAGATAGAATTTTGCTGTATTTGCATGTCGGAAATGAGGATGCAGATCATGGTGTTCAAGGAAGAGCTAGGGGGGTGAAAGGAGTAGGAAAGTGTAAGCTGATAAAGCTGGAAAGGAACCTTTGTGTACCTAACTATGTGGAACTCTTCACAATCTTCTGGCTGGTTTTTGTCACATTTTGATAGTGGCTCTTACACTGTTGCTATTTGTAAATTTCCCTAGAGTGGGACAATTAAGAGCTGTTGATATTGTTGTGCTTATTTCTTTCCCTCTTCCTTGACCTATGTCTTGCTTTAGCTCTTTTATTTTGAAGTCTAATTTCATGCCAATGGAGTGAGTTAATGTCTGTTGACAAGTGAGATGATTCTTAAATCCTGGAATGGTTTTTCCCTTGGTTTTGAACTGGTTCTTGAAGAGCTGTGTGTCAGAAAGAAAGCTGAAACTGTAGACAGTAGTCAATGCCTCAGAGTAATTGGTCAGTGAAATCTTAGCAAGTGAAAACAGAGAGATCCCATCAATCTGATATGAAATTCTAAAGAAAGCGAAACCAACACAAAACTGGGAAATAAATTAATCCGATGATCTGCCAACTCGTTTGTCTTCACATTTATCTGACAATAGGTTCTTCTGAAAGACTGTGAGGAACATAAAAAGATAGAGTTAATTGCCCTTGTTTGCCCTCCCTGCAACTAGGGAGCAGTGGGATCTAGGGCCTTGCTAAATTGCTAGTTCCACAAATTTAATAGCCAGTGATTACTGTATCTGTGAAGCCTCTAACTTTAGTTTCAAACTATAAACTTCTGGCTTGTGGTGCTATACAACATGATTGAATTTTGTCTTGTGTGAAGAAGTACTTCCTTTTCTTTGATATAAATGCATGCTCTTGTTATTTCAATGGACACGCTATTTTTCCTATACTATGAAAAATATTTAGGATATATAAATATAAGTAGTTACTCCATCTTAGCCTCTACAAAGGATTCATGATTTCTGTGGACTTTTGCAGCAACTTCTGTGGTTGTATCTTTATTAAGCCAAAAAATGAAGTCTGCTTAATTCCTCCTTGTGTTTTACTAGAACTTAATTCCAGTAATAAGCTCTGTCACCCTCTCTGGACTGTTCACAGTGAGTCTGAGAACTCTTGCCTGTACTAGTGCCCATCCGAGAACTTGTGATTAGGTGTGCTATAGGTGTAGCCTGTTCCCCTTTCCCAGGTGTACTGCTTTGCACTTGGCACCATTCTAGTTCATCTGTCATGTTATCACAGACTCATTCATTATTGAAGACATACAATGTCTTCATTTTACAGTTTCAATCTGCAATATCCTGAACAAAATGCTTGTCCTAATTCTCAAAATGCTGAGAGTCGGTTTTGCATTTTGGGCATTTTACTGTACAAGATGTAAAACCAAGTCTTTTGCATTTTCAAAATAATCTAGCTGGTTTTACATTTTGTAGTATTTTTGAGTTTTTTCATTTTCGGGTCTGCTGTTTTTCTGTAACCAACACATATTCGTATTAAACTCAAAAAAGTGTTTTGAGTTTTCTTTAATATATTTTCAGTCCCTCTGCCCTCCACTAAAATGTTAAAAGGAGACTGTGGTTTTACAATGGTCCACCAGTGCTCAGGCAAGATGCTTTAATTCTTATGTGTTCGTTCAACAGTTTTTGATTTTTGTTTTGTCAGGAAGCAAAGTATTGATGTTATGCATTTGAACTAAGACATAAAAGCAAAACTAAATCTTTGAGGGTGGGAGGTTGCTCCCTATTGTCAATTCAGCTGGAATCGCATGCAGAATGCAAACTGAATAAAAGTATAACAACCTGTTACTCAATACTTTGGGCAGCAGCTGAAGTTATACTTGCAATGAAGTTTAAATCAGCCTTCAGTTAAGGACCACTAGCAAAATTGAATTATTTTAGAGGAGTTTTCTAGTTTCACTATATTTAGTTATTGCAGACTTTGTTCTTGAACACCCCTGCTGCTTGTGCACTGCTGCTCACAGAGCCTAAGACTTCAAAAACCACACTGCTGTGTATTTTCTGCTTTTGGATGCTCTTTGTCTTCTTAAGTTTTCTTTTTTATGGTATAATCAAATGTTATCTTATACAGACTGTCATTTTATGCAGGAATTTAATCTCTGCTGCTATTGCATTTTAATTCTTAGTCAGATCTGACTAAGAATTCACTTAGAATTGTTCTCTTATGCTCTTGTGAAGATAGATTTCTGTGTATCCCCTATTGCCAAATTGCTTCAGAAATGGTTCAGAAATAATGAGTTATAATTTAATTTTATGAACCTTTCTGAAGTCCTTGCTTTTAGTATTGGCACAGATTAAGATACATAGCAGTTTTTGAGGAAGAGGTTCCACCCAAAGATATATTTTTTGTACAAATACTCATGACATTTCATTATGATTTTCTAACATCCATGCCTTGCAAAATGCTGGGTATAGTTTGTTTCCTAACTGATTGTCAGCATGCTCAGAATCTGCACATCATTTCTTCTGTGTTTTGACATGAAAGTTGATGTTTCTAGGTGCTGAATGCTTCCTAAACTACCTGGTTTCCTTCTTCTTTTTTTTTTTTTAATGTAGCTGCCTGCTATTTAAACTCAGTTTTTTAACTTTGAAAATATTTGTCCAAAATATTTCAGAAATGCGTGGCATAATTATGAAACATATATTGCCCACATTCCCTTAAAGGCTGTGGAATATAACAGTATAAAAAGGTTCCAATTTCTTCACCTTTGAGTGCCTATACAAATAATGATTTTTGAAAGTTATATGCCAGACCTTTTTTTTACACAGAAATACAGGTACTGAAGGGAAGGTCTTTATAATAGTTATGTTACTGTTTTGTGTTTGTATATTTTTAGCTGCCGTTGGCCTGAATCTACCATAAAGATTCTAGTCTGAGATGAATTGTTTCTGAACATGGATCAATATTTGTAATGTTTCTTCAATTGGCCAAACCCAACAGGTTATTCTGTTTACAAGATAACTGGATCCCTACTAACTTAGCAATTTATATGCCCACATTTTAAGAGGGTCTCTATTTTGGACACACACAAATATAGCATGAGTTTTCCTTTATTTGGGTGAAAAAGTAGGTGGATGTTCAAATTAAATAACTGTGTCATCCAGTTATGTAAATTGCATATGCAAATACCTACATGAATGCATGAACTCATGTGTGCATGAAATGTACAAGTGCATAAAATTAAAGCTGCTGTGTGATTCAGCTTTTACAATGTCGACATGCTTATAAAGCTTTGGGTGGGAGAAGGGAGAGGGAAGAGTTGCCTAAAAAGAAGGTAAGTTACTTTTAAAATAATATTTTATTTATTAAAAGAAAGTCATAAATGAAAAAATAATACACTCCTGGGATGTCCATGGATTGGTTACTCATAGAGGCTTAATACTACTCATAGAGGCTTAATCTACAGGATTCCTCTGCAGAGAGATCCTAATACAAGCACATAGGCAGCTCAAATGCACTGACGATCTAGGAAGTGCTTTGTTCAGAGAGAATTTGTTAATTCTTTCCCCTATAACTGGAGTCAGCTGAGATCAGTGTAAAACTTTTTATTGACTTGGTGACTATTTATTATTCTGACTTCTAAAATTCTTTCTTTAGACCTTGCCAAAATCAGAATTTTGGGAAAATCAGAAAATATGCCAATTTTTAGAATTTGGAAAATGGATACATTGCTCCGGTTCAGCTAAACTGACCAAACAACTGCTTAACTGCTTGGATTTTGTGTATGAACTGTATGAACTGAATCAGGAACACTGTGTTTCTTAAACTTTTCTTAAACATAGCAGCGTAAGACTGACTTTTATTAATGCTTTCACCTTCCAGCTTAACTGTAAGTAGTAAGAGGTTTCAGAGGCACTGGTTATCTGTCTGTTCTGGCAGAATGAATTAAAGGGAATTACTGCTAGGTCTCTCCTTTTCTTTTTTTCCTGAGATAACGATAACTGGCTCCACAGGTCTGTTCTGCCTGAATGAGAGACTTTCCATCTGTTGAAATTACCATAAATATTGTAGCTGATAGGAGACAGCACCTGGGACCTTGTAGTAGGTGACAGCCTTTTTTCCACAGTACACTTCTCAGCCAGTAGACAGGAGAACACAGGAGCTACTTAGAAGCTTCAAGCACTACTGATTCACAAACCTAGACACATGTTGGTTTCACAGCCTCTTTTTTGAAGAGGTAATGCACAAGTCTCTTTATGCCAGACACCTCTGTTGTGCTCTGATGTGAGGGGTTAAGAGAGTAAAAGAGAAATTCTGGCCCTTTGTGTTTACTGCTACTAATTTAATATGTTAATAAAGGAGATTGCCAGAGCCAAAATGAAAAAAACTACTAGAGGATAGGGGTTTGATATGATTGATAGCATTTGCATCTAGTTACACTTGATGGATTGTTTACTGTCTCATTTCAATGTTAGAAAGGCAAATACAAAGCTTAATTTCTTAACTGTAATAACATTAGACTGTTTTCTAGAATTATGTCTTTACAGAAGGCAGTGTACATCTGCTATCTGGATGTGGGAGGCTGAGCCATTGTATCACAGTCCCCTGTCATACAACCTAGTTTAAATCCTAAATATATATAACTAAAATAGCTATATGCATCTGCTGAGTTTTCCATCACATGTAGTCATATTCTTTTCTGCCTAGTAGCTATAAAAAAACCCCAAACAACACTTCACCAGCACTACATCTGAAGGAAGAAAAAAAGCAGAGATACAAAAGGAAAACATGATTTGCCTAAGGTTACACAACATCTCACAACACTGACTTTCCACATTTTGCATCCACAGGTAGCACTGGGAAAAAACTGCCTTTCTGCAATTGAATATGTTAATGTCCAGATGCTGCGTTTTTCCTGACTTAAGTAAGGGAGTGACCTGGAGAATACCTCAAATTCAGTTGTTTGAACATTACAGTTGTTTCATTGTAGGCAATTTTAAGCAACTGCAGCTACAACTTGTCTGTTAGTTGTGAACCCTGAGAGTGCTTTGTTATATTACTTGAGTGACTTTGTGTGCCTTTATTTTATCTCATTGAGGGGATAGCCTTTATTGCTTACTGAATGCTTTTAGCAAGCACCGTTCATTGCATTCCTTCGATAGCTGAAATCAAAAGCATTGTACGCACATCTGAGGCTAGTTAGGAAGCATCCATTCATGGAAATTCCCGCTTTCTGCTCTTTGTCAATACTTTCTATAGTTTTTGTGGCAGTAACTACTATGAACATTTTGATAAAGTTTCGGGGCAAAACCTTATGTCTCTGAGTCTGCCCCAAGCAAAATCACTTGTGTCTCCTGCAGTACTCAGTGTTGTCAACAGTTATTGAAACCCGATAGAGGCAGGGAAGCTTCTGTGTCTTCCAGAACCCATTAGCAAAAGTTACGTTATTATTTGAATTAGAAAGAGGAGTGAATATAAACGAAGACATTATGCAATCTGCATGTTAAAATGCTCTTCCTCTTTGAAGTAAATCTTCTCTGCTCATCCTTTTACACTGTTTTTCCATACAGCCTTCTTTTTTTGGAAGGAGACTCACCATCTGTGTTCGTACAGAATCTTGCACACAAAATCCTGGTAAGTGGTTAAGACTCATTTGCACCACGTTAGTGTTACTCCCATCAACAGTTTGGACAAGCGGTATTGTCTAGTGCACAGTGTGTTGTATTGGTATTCACAAATGGAATCTTTGCTTGATTCTATAATTGCTGTGTAATCCTTGGTGAGCCAGCAGACCTCAGTTTCACTGTTTCTATACTCCTATTCTCCTTCACTATCTGGATGTGTGTTACTAAATAAACTGTAGACTTAATGTCTCTGCAATGTGCAGGAAAAATTAGTGTCAGGCCTTGAATGGGCTTTTAATGCTTTGTTACAATTTACCAGACAAAGATATTTGAAAGAATAGCACAGAATTTAATCCCTGTTCACTTGCATTTAAAAATAGTGGTCTCTGTAAAAACTAAATTCCAAGCTCTCACAATTTTGTGGAAGGAAAAGCAACCTGTCTGTTAAACTGAACTGTGACTAGAATTGTGAAAATATTTGCACATAACCCTTATAAAATTTCTCTAGCTTTAATATTTCTCATAAATGTTATGTTCAAACTGTGCTCTTTATAAAGACTGGCTGTGAATCTTTCTTGTGGAAGGGATTTCAGGAAATAAATGTTTTTGTTATGAAAAGATACCTCATTGTGACAACATTATATTCAGTGAATACCTGAAACTCACAGAAAAAAAATTGTGGGCTAGTTTTAAGGACTGGAATTTCAATTTCATTATCATCTTGCTATAACAGCTCAAAAAATACTAATGCATAGTACTCTTATTGCTGATGCAATTTTCTCCAGCTTTGCCAATTTCATGATGAGTTGAATTGTTATCATATGCATACATATTTATTTTATATACCTTTTAGGGACAATGTGTATTTTAAAATAACTGTGTCAATTTTAATGTCAGATGCTTCAAGCTGTAAAGAAATGAGAAAGCATAAAATATTTTTTCTTGTATAACTGCTGCAAATTCAAAACAGAGCAAAATTTTCAGTCCTCTGTTTGTATAAGAATTCATATTTAAATTAATATTAAAGACTTGGCAATAATACAATCCAAATGGGAATTTAATCTATTTATTTGGTTATTTATATTGCCTCTCATACACCATGTTTTAATTTTGCCTTTGACTTTATATGAGATCCCAATTGGGAATGCTGACTTAGGAGTTCTCTCATTTTAAAGACTGTAGACAATAAAGCCCGACAGCTGAATTTATGTCTAGACCACAAAAATAAATAATAGACATGCATATAATCATATTTTCCTATAAACATTAAAAGATAGTGAATGGTATGCAAGTAACCTCCATTTTCTCCCAAGTAGATGTTAGTACATGCCTGGTAACACACACATCAGAAGATAGAATCTCATGGAGAAAGCTGCATACCTGCTTGAACCGTGTGCAATGATGGTAAGTCATAAGGCAAAGGTGACTAAAAGCCTCTGAATGATCCTACATTGCTTCTTTCATTAAATACGAAAACAAGGGGTAAAGAAATATTACTAGGTTGACTTCACCTTGGATAGTTTATTTTCCTGAGGTCTGTGAATAACCATCAGAACTGTTCACCTGTATAGCAGAAGTCTTCATTTTCACAATTTATCTTTTATTAATACAATAGCCCATTAACTATTAGTTTGATTTTATTCTAATTTCTTTGACATTCACAAAATTCGCAAGGGAATGTAACCATCCCCAGCCTATTTCTAATACCACAGAGACCATAGGTTATGGTTTTGCCACAGTTACATCCATCACTCTTGCATAAATACAAAAGGAAACCCAGAATATCATGTCTAGGAGACACAGCAAAGTATTATTCAAATAATTGACAATTGGAAGAAGCAAGTATGTTATCAGCATGAAGACCTGGAGGAGTCACTTCTAAATTAGTTAAGAGGCATCCACTATGCTTTGCCAAACAAAATACAGGAAATAAGAGATTTGGCTTAAGGATACTGAATGGTCTTAAGACTGGCTTGAGAAGTATTAGACTTTTATCCAATTAATTATATAATGTGTAAAAAAAGAATCCAACCATACATCAAATGGCACAGTAGTACACCTATATAGGTTATATTTAATTATTATTTAGATATTCAGTAATGCCTGTATGTTCATTTGTGTGTGAGAGTTCTGCAGCAAAAACGTAAAAACATCCCTTTTAAAAAACAGTTTGTATGCTAAATGAGGTATTGTTCAGGGTAGAAAACAGGTTTTTTTCCACAGTTTTTAGAATAAACTCGGAAAAGTATTTTATTCCCATGAAAAAGGGCATAGTCCTGCTGTACTGAATGATTTTAAAAAAGAAATTATATCTGCTATCAGTGAATTGCATTGAGTTTTCTTTGATTGTTCCCTACCCAACTCAAGAAGTTTAAAATGTTGTTATTCACCTTGAAAATTACTGTCTCTACTTCAAAGGGAAACTCTAAGTATAATCCATTTAATATTACAAGGCACTTGTATGATAATAGGACAAATCTTACCGATGGATAAGATTTCTCTCTGCCAGATGCCTGTCTATAATAAAGGAATTGATTGTTACGGAAAAAAAGGCTTAAAAAAGGATAAAGGGTTTTAAAGGGAAAGAAAAAACACATCAAAAAGAGGGGTATTGTTTGAATCCAGAGAATGAAGATTCTTTTCAGAATAGGATTACTTGGAAACTTTTTTTTCTGATGTTTCACAAAATCTCTACTGAGACCTGGTGACACAGCAAATGAACTTGTTTTATCAAAAGTCCAGCTCCTTGTGATGCTTGTGAGTCTCTAAGGTAATTTCCTGATCTTTACCTGTGTTTCTACTTAGATTGTTAAAAATCATTCAAATCCTTGTATAGGGTGATCTGCCTAGTTTCCTAATTTACCTTGAGCTCTCTGAGAGAACCAGTATGATTGCAGAGTTATAAGGAATTGAGAATTCAACCGTTAAATTCTCCTGCAAGAATTCATCCTGCAAAATTGAGCAGCAGTGCCAGTCTCAGTTGGCATCGAAAAAGGGTAAAAGTCTCTCCTTTGCTACTTTTAATGGTTCTTCTATCAGTGTCCTGCCAACCCAGGGAGTTCTACAGGTGAAAGGGACAAGAAGATGGGAGAAAGTATGACATGTAACAGAATTATGCCCTGGTTGGGAATAAAACCTGCCATCATTTCCCCTACAAAACTTACAAATCATTCCCTAGTTTCAGGGTTCATTTAATTTTCAGTATCCATATAATGTGTGTGTACAGAAACAAACTTCACTTTTTCTTTGGAATATGAGAAGGCAAACAGTTTTGTTACTGTGAATACCCTAGTTTCCTGCTGTTGCATTAACACCTTATACTCATACACACACTTTTGGTTTCTGTGAAGATATGAGTCTGTGCTCATTTGCATTTTTAAGAGATCTTAATAATAACATATTTGACAATCAATTAAATAGAAAACAACTTATAGTCTCTGGATCCTCTGTCAATCAAGGTAGTGTATTTGCTGTTTTAGATCCTAGGACTGCACGGTGGGTGATTTTGATTAAGTTCTCCAAGCTGATTTGTTGATAGACTAAAATCCATGCCTTCTTTTCTTCAGGTAAGTGATAAAATAAATACATCACAGGTACATCCTGAACATTCATAACAAATCTGAGAGGTCTTCCATGAACCTTGGGTGGAATGCCAAGGCATATATGATCATAAGAAATTAAATATATCACTAGTTAGAGGAACAACTTGGTAAAGAGTGCTCAAAGCTTAATAGAGGTGCTGACCAGAAAACAACTAAACAGAACTGATGGAATTAAGTTTCTTCCAAACTTTCCATTCTATCCCATCTATCACCAATGGACACGGACTCATTGGAGTGGGTCCAGAGGAAGTCGTGAAAATGATCAGAGGGCTGAAGTACCTCTCTCATGAGGACAGGCTGAGAGCATTGGGGTTGCTCAGCCTGGAAGAGAAGGTTCCAGGGAGACCTTAGAACACCTTCCAGTACCTGAAGGGCCTATAAGAGGGCTTGTAGTGATAGAAGAGGAGATGGCTTAAACTAAAAGAAGGTGGGTTTAGATTAGATCTCAGGAATAAAATCTTTACTAAGTGTGATGGGGCACTGGCAGAGGTTGCCCAGAGAAGCTGCGTATGCCCCATCCCTGGCAGTGTTCAAGAACAGGTTGGATGTGGCTCTGAGCAATCTGGTCTACTGGAAGGTGTCCCTGCCCGTGGCAGGACGGTTGGAACCAGATGCCCTTTAAGGCCCCTTCCAACCCAAGCCATTCTATGATAGGATTCCATTTTTTCTAATCTGTTGCTGGAACACGAGGAGGCAGACAGATGTTTTACATATCTGTGGTTACAGGCATGTGTTATTGCACAGTTTCAACTTTCTTGGGTTTTGGCAGTGTGTTTTTGAGATATGTTATCTTTGATAACAATAGGACATTGCGGAGGAAATATCTGTTCAGAAAGTAAGGGAAGAGAGTGGAGTACAGAGTCAGTTTCATAGCAGCCACATATAGTAACTTGTACAGTTAGTCTGTCTTGGAATTCAGAAAAACATCTTTCAGTTTCTCTGTTTATTAATTCAAATGTCTTATTACATTGTCTCTAAACCAGCAATAGCAATGCAGTGTCCTTCTGCAGGTAATAGCACTTATAGGATATAGAATGGTTACTTTTTAGATTTTGGTGTGTGCATCTTTATAAAATTATTTAAAAGAAGAGAAAAATATGGGTGTGTTTTGTTTTGTTTTTGTTTACCTGTGACTAAACTGGAGACAATTAGTGGCAGGACCAGCATCTGCAGCATTCTCATGAGTAGTTCTCCTGGAAACGAAAAGTACTTCACTTCCCGATAGCTCATCTTATATGATCGAAGAGAAAATCCCAGGATTACACCTGAAGGGAGGAAAAAGATATCATTACTCAGTCTTTTAAAGTAGTAGTAACATCTGAACATGACCATCTGTAGAGTACTTACTTGACATATCTAATTGTAACAGTTTTTACTACACTGATTTACTTTCTCCAGTATCATCTACTACTATGAGTAGTCCTAATGAAAACTTGAAATTATTGTCATGGTTTCGGAACAGTGTTCCCAATTTAGTGCTCCCAGTGAAACACTGCAAACCATGGGTAGCTTGCTCAGTTCCCTGCTCCCTCCCCTGTGGTGGGATAGAGAGGAGAACTGGAGGCACAACATGTAGACATCATGCCTTGAGATAAGAACAATTACTAGAGACAGCAATGAAATAAGAAAAAGAACAGTAATAATTTTAATAACAAAGTGTACAGGAGGCGAACGATTCACACACAAGTGCTCACCATGCAGAAATCCCCAACGTGCTCCAAGACCCGGAAGGGGCCCCTTCCCCTCGCCCCAAAAATGATGTTGGGTGGTATAGAATAACCTCTGGGTCCTAGCCAAGCCCCCTCCTGGCTACTGCAAAAACTAACCCTCTCCTGGCCAGAATCAGAACAGTTATTCAGAAGGATTTTTGTGCTGCTATTTTTTAAAATCAGGATTACTGTCAAAGGTATATATCTTGAGTGCTAATGAAAAGGAAACAATCCCAGCTACTGTGGCCAAGTGTCTTGAATTCTGGGATTTTGACTGTAGTCATATACGCAATGCATACACATACTAACTAGCAGTCTTCAGAAGTCTTGTCCGTGCCTGTTTACTCTGTGGGGCCTGGTCCTGCAGATGTGCTTCAGATTGAAAGGGATAACCAGGACAGACATATTTGAGAATCCCTTTGTGGTTTGGTCTTTTTGTAGTCAAAAAGAAGTGGGAGGTAAGCAGCTCCACACACGCTTACCTTCAGGAATACTGATACTTGCAAAGAAGAAGATGATCAGCATTGGAAGGCCTTACTGGATAATTAAGTGGTGGGTTTCAATGCCTGAGGGACAGGAGCAAGGGAATGCCTGGATCCATTTATCTTGCTGGGAACAGATAAATGATGCTTGAAATACATTTACAAATGGAAGCCTTAGATGCGCTGACGTGTGGCAACCTAAATTTCCCAGCTACAACTTTGAAGATTTTGCCCTGTACTTGCCACCAACAGCTTTGTTTGCATATTTATTTAGTTACTTGGTCAGCTGGCATGACTAGTTGCAATTTGCAGTTGTTAAATGGCTTGGCGCCTGTCTGATGTAGGTCTTCTATACCCAGCCAAATAACTCAATGGCTTTATCTGGAACACATTAACCATACAGATGGTGAAACTCAAACTATCTCTCCGTTCATGACTCCATGGTCTTCCCAGCTGTCTAGGACTGGCATTTTGGTTAACTGTGACTGTGTAGAAAGCTGGATCAGAATTTATTTTACTGGGTCAATTTTTAGCCAGGTCAATTCCTTGAGGCAACTATTTTGTATGGCTACACAGGTATTGGTATTTCACTGATAGAAATGCACTTTGGCGAAGACTGGGATTGCCCTTTTTGAAAGATAGGCAGACTCAGATTTCCTAAAATGTTTTATGAAACTGCTCCTCAGTAATAGGCAGCAGAGCATTCTAGCTCAATTCTAGATCTTGTTAGAACTTTAGTACATCCTGAAAGAGCTGTAACATTCAACAGTTTTGACAACTCTAGTTCCAATTCTTAATCACTTTGTGGTTTTGCTTTAATTTAAAGATTTTTTGATTGGTAGTTCTGTAGAGTGGATAATATCTTCATGTCAAATTTTGCTAGCTAAAATATGCTGTCATGCCTCCTACACTAGATTATTGACATCTGCTGGTGAAAGAAAACAGCTGTGACTCTCAATTCAGTGACCTCTGCTTGTCTTATCATGATTTAGGGACTTCAGCAGGTTGGTTAAGCTAGAGGAGTTGAGAAATATCTTGCACAGAACAGAAAATAGAACAGTATTACAGGACAGGGAGAAAAGTGATTAAAATGCAAATGGCACCAAGCATGGAGTTCACGTTATGGAAGAGAGTGGCAGGACTGGAAGGCATTTAGTTTAGTCTCATTTATGTTCAGGTAGCTAAAGTGCATTTTGCATAAGTTGTTATTTTTTAGGTAAAATTACATCATAAAATGCGTAGAAGAAGGGCATCTGAATTACTCGTTTAAGAGACCTGCCTAAGAGTTTCTCTTCTTTTCAACAAAGTTTTAAGTTCTGCTGCTGAGATACTCATTATTTTCTTTTTGTATGAGAAACACATTTCTCAGATATAAAGAATCCATCTGGATCTTTTGTTTCTGCACTTAATGAGCACTACATTTTGACAACTGGGTAACAAGCAAATAGAGCTAGACCGGTTTCTTACTTAGGCCACAGTCCTGCAATTAGTTCCACATGAATTAATCCCTGCACTAGTACAAAGCCTCACTGGGGTTGGTAAGGGTTTCTGAGGCTGCTATAAGAACTAGTCCTTATGCTATGCTATAAGGGCTCGATTATCTGTTCCACTGCCATCCAAGCAGTACATCCAAGTGACCTAAGTTGGCTGTTTGAATGAATATTATTGGTAGTGAGAGTGAGTTTTTGAAGTGCCATGTAAACCTGTTGAGCCAAAAATTATTGTCTTTTTTTATCCTAACATGCTCTATGCGTAATTACAGGGTTGCCCAGCACTGCAGTTTACAGAAGGAATTTCTGCAATGTGAAAAAAATGTGCCCTGGTAGTGCATTATGTTGAAATGGGTCAACACACAACAGCTACTAATTCTTCAGCCTCAATCTTAGCACTGCTATTGATTTGTATGCAGTCATGTCCAAGACATGAGAACTCTTCTCTGACTCAGTTTACCTGCTTGAAATATAGACACAGTAGCAGTTGTTTCACAGATAATTCTGAAAATTGATTGTATTCACACAGTCGTCTTAGTAGCTCAAGAAGAAATTTAAGCAAATTATTTCCTTTTTGTAGCGTTTGATAATCAATGCAGAGCAGCATGATTTTACCAGTCCCTCTCGATCTTAGAATAAACTAAGATTGAACTTCATTTTCTGTTCCGAGTTTGAATAACTAGATAGTGGGTATAATATCCCATCTGATAAAGTCGAATTAACAAAATTCTTGAAACAGTAAAGTTAAATTTGGCAAGGTAGCTTTGTCTTCTTTGAATTAGCTTCTTGGAACCAACATTCACAGGCTTGAAATAGTGAGATAGCAGCATATAATGATGATTTAAAAATAGGAGCAATGACAAAGCATCAAAATAAAGTCCTGAACCAAGGCCTTGCGGGAGGCACTAAACCTTTGGGAGGTGTGCAGTATTCCATCAACTATCTGCTTTGTGTGTGGCAGGAGTTTTAGTGCTTAGTACCGTTCATGACCAAGACTGGGAAGGCTAAATATTGGAAGCGGTTTTTCTCAGTAAAAGTTTCAAGTTTCAGGTTAATTCTGAAAATTGTAATGAGACAAAGCCTTGTGTGAAACAAGCTCTCACAACCTGTTGTGCAGGTTTCTGTCTACCCTTTGTAACAGAAAAAATCAGCTAATCAACACTATCAGAGCCTGACTTCTCAAATGGTTAATAGTGTACCATTTTTGCACTGCAGGAAAGAGTAGATTTATCAACAGAATTTAGGCTTTTTCTGGACAAAAATTAGTAGTGCCTGTTTAACTTAACAAGCTGAATTCTATACGTATGTACAGTGTATAACAGAAACATTGTTAAATAATGTACACAGTTCATAATGAAAAAGCAAATCAGTTTAGAGTTATAAATGGGTTTTTGAGCTATTCTTGTCAGTGATACAGTTAAGTTTATGGAAAAATTTATTTGTAGATAATCCTGATGACAATCAGAACAATCTAACAAGATAAACCATTTTATTGCATTGATTTTATACCAGTGTAGATGTTCAAAATAAAATTCAATATGTATGACTACAGTGAAGAGGGTATTTAAAACTTGCAAGGAGCAGAAGGTGAAAATAATTCTGGCAGTTAGGGTAATGGCATGGAAATTGCAAAATTGTAGGTATGTTTTGGAATTCCTTATTCCAAAAATAGGAACACACTGATGAATGGCCTACAGTCTTCAGTTCTAGATGCTGGGTACCAGAAAGGAAAAAATAAAGTCTTCGTGTCAGGCTTTAAAAACTATGGATATACTTGTATGTCTAAGAAACACACAACCTTCCATGAAAAATGTCTTAAATGGATTAGCATCAAAGTGTGATGAAGTAAGCAATAAAATCAGGGTCTGAAGTAGCAAGACAAAAATTGTTCTGTAATATTTTTTGGAACAGATATGTTATGGAGATAGCTGGTTTTAAAAAAAAAAAAAAAATTTCACACAATTTCCTTAATTGAATTTGAAAATGAGGTTCAAAATTATCCTTGGATAAAATGAAGTCCTCAATTGTGTCACAAAAATGCCCTGGTGTCACAATAATGGAGGCTCCTTCACATGACTCTTTGTGTTGCATATATGAAATGGGTGGCAGACCTACCTACGAGTTTAAACAACACATCAATTAAAAAAACCCCCGAACCATAACTCTTAGAAGAAGGAAGATGGGACTTTACTTACATCTAAACATTCATGCAAGAACTTTAGGGAAGCTTAAGTCTATACTTCTGGCCCACTTAGAAGAATTATATATAAAAAATTAATAAAGAGAAAGGATTGCCTTTTTCATTACTTCAAATAATTCATTATTTTAAGACTAAGTTATTGAAATGAAATCTTACGAGCTTCTGGTCTCTATCTTATTTCAGAATCACACAGGAATTAAGACCATACAATTATTTCAAGCTTACATTTTTTACAATGCCCACACTCTCTGCTGTGTTTTCAAGCAAGCAGTACAAAATTCTGACAGTTGCCATTCTCAATTGACCAAATATCACTTAAACATATTTCAAGAGGAAATTACTATGTGTTATATCAATGATGGTGCAAGAAGTGCTTTTTCTTTATCAGTGCTTGCCAGTTCAATCAGAACACACCACTGAGAGTTATATACACTTCTGCTTTTTACTGTAAATCTCAGAACACTATAAAATGAGGTCCATATCAATACCCTTTTCTTTAGTATATGAGGTACAGAATTACCTTTGCTTTTTCAGCAGGAAATAGAAAACTTCAAAAATAATTGGAAAAAAGAATACCTTACACTGAGTTAAAGGCTGTTCTAGACTAACAGCTGTTAATGGTCCAGTTCCAGAAAATCTTGTAACCAGCAAGCAGATAACATTTTGTTCTATAACAACAATTGGGCAAGAGCCATGAAGGGAATCAAGCTTCTACCAGTTTAATGGGGCATTGTATATTTTTGTTAGCTGCGCAGCCATTTCATTCCTATGTTCCTGCAGAGCTCTGGAATGACTGCTTTTGTTCTTTGGGTCATTTGTTTCTGGTTAATTTACCATTTTGTTCTGACACCTTTCTTCTAACAGCCAGTTTCAGATAAGTCTACAACTGTATTTACTTGAGACAAACAGGTAAATTACTTCTCTAGTGATAAGAAATACTTCAAGTTGCCGACAAAATCCATTTCTTAATTTCTTTCCTTGCTTGCCACAAGAATCACACAATTTGCTCAGCATGACTTTGATTTTCATAGTTTTTGTTTCGTAATTTTATATTGAATCTTCACCCCCTGGTATATCTGATATATCACCCCTCCTTCCTTACTTTCTGGTTTTTCTTATGTAGGTAGGAAGGTATGTTCCCTTTGAAACTATTTTGTTGAACCAGGTTAAATACCAGGTTTTAACTGCATTATGACATTGTAGCAGAGAGCTTAAGGACCTGTGCTCCAAGCTACTCTATTAGAATCTTTATTAAGGTGGAATATGGGTTAATTTGAACACAAGCAGCTACCTCTCCTTTGCCTGAGACATACCGTGAGAGGAGTCACGGGAGAAATAGTGTGGAAGAGCTAGATATCCTAGACATGACTGGGATCTGGAAAAGATCTGGGATCTGCAAAAAGGGACATGTCCAGAGAAAAGCAAGTGTATAGCAAAGTAAGAGTCACGTTGATGTCAGAGAATTGCCCACTGGACCAGAAGAGAAGTCCTTGTGTTACCTTTGCTCAGGGGCCACAGGAGTGCCATAGTGCTCACAGCTGTGCTGGGGAGATACAGAGCCACAGCCCTGCAGACACAGTACCTCAAGAACACCTGCTCCCTGAACTTGGCCCCGAGGGTTTGCTTTATCCTGTAAGAGAGATTATTTTCCCAGAAGACCCATACCAGGCTTTTAACACCAGTATTCAGTTACAATTTGCAAAGACGCAGAGGCATTTTATAATAAATGTGTATTGGGGGCATTCAGAGCTAGATTTACAGATATACATGGGCACTTAATTCCCAACTCAAAATTAGTAAAACACTCTGCCTGCCATCTTCTGCCCCACTCTGGAGGAGCCTGAATTCCCAAAACAAATTCACAGCTACGGCTGGGCACTTGCATGATGCTTTTGCTTGCAGCCACAGAATCTTCTTTGATTTTGTGGCCAGAAGGCATGCAAGTGGAAAGGAGAGTCTGAAGCTGTAAGAACTGATGTAACTAAGCAATGAGTAAAACCACAATTGGATCAGATACTGCCTAAAATGGACACCAAATCTGAGGCTATAACAGCTTCTGAGTGTTGTTAAAAAGGCTTTTTAGAAATCATTGAAATTTGTCCTTTGCTATTTCTTTGCCCTAGTGTTAGACATACACTTTTTCCCTTTTGTCTCTAGTTGTTTGGCTCATTTGCCTGTCTTCCCCAATTAGGAGGTAATTTTCTTCCTTTGAGAACATGTCCAAAAAATTGGTCTCTTTTTATCCAACTTCAACTTCTCTGTTTGCCTTTAAATGTTTTAAATTTTTTTTTCACTTGTTTTCCTTGAACTGTTTCTGTATTTATCCCTTGTTTGTCATCTCTGATTTCTCTCCTTTTTCTTTTTTTCAAATTTTATTTTTAAGACAAGTAATTGCAGGGCATTAGTAGAGGATTTGGAACGAAGAGGAGTTTTCACTGCTGGCACTGAAGCAGACTGTTCTTAATGGAATAGGGACATTATTCCTGATTTCATCCTCAGACAAGAGACTTCATTGAAAGACAAACTATGCCTAGTTTATGTACTCTTGTTAGTCTCTGAACTACATTAAAAAATACTTTTGATGCAAAAAATAACAAAGAATTCCATGAAAATATAGGAATAATTTCTTACTATGCATATACAAAAGCTCAGGCATTCACAATATATGTCAGATTCTATTTTATAAAGTAGTATTTAGTGTTATGGTACTACTTGGTACTTTACAAAGTTACTATAATAACTATTTCTTTTATGCCTGCTTTACTTTGCTGCTTCACATTCTTGACTAAAGTTTTTTTTAAAAGTTGTATTTACTCCCACAAAATATAGATCAAAACAGATAAAAAGCTCTGAAAGTTTATAGGGTACATTTCCTGCCTTTACATTTCTTTCTTTCCTGTTTTTCCTCAGCTGGAAGCTGACACCTTACCAGCACTGAATATTACTTTTCCCTAGTATGGGTTCAGCTGCCCATCCATGTTACTTTGTCTTTTTTACAGTATAGTAGCACTAAGAACTCGCAGACAGTGAGACTGAGATCACTCGGGTCCAAGAACTTTGTGCAAACATGCACAGAAAACAGAGCTCTACTCTGAGGAACTTCTGGTGTAGCTTGACAGAGACCTTGAAGTTAGATATGGAGAGTTGCTTTTGTTTTTTTAATTCCGGCTTGCACACACACTACAGAGAGTTCATTTTAGGTTGGACTGTCTCGATATGCAGTTTTGTATCATCATTAGCAGGACATTCAAATTATGCAGTTATATCTCTATGGAACTAGTCCAACTCTTAATTCCTACAAAAACACCTGTTAATTTAGCTTAGTGCTGATAGTCTAAATCTGTAAATGACTTGTTTGACACTGAGGTTTAAGTATTTTGTTGAATCAAGATATGCCCATGCCAGACCTATTTGGATCATGGAACGTATCACATGGCAGACTTTGTTAAAAGATTTCAAAGGATCTTTTTTGTCCAGTATTTTGCTGAGAAAAACAACCTGGATAGACTGAGAGGGAACATTTCCTGTTGTAGAATACAAGACTTTTGCCAAATCAGGTGTAAGCTTTACCCTAACACCTCTTTTAATGTTTGATTTGTTGTTCAGTGAATTCTTTCCATAAGAAAATTGGGTCCATGGCTTAAATTCATGGAATCATGTTACCATCTTTTTAAAAGATAACTAGGATGCTTTCAGTCCCTAGATGTTTGATTATGAGCCACTTCATCCCTAAAATCCTCAGTATGGCTGTGAAACTATTCCCAAATAGAACCTTTCATCTATTTCTTTACTTGCCAACAGCCTCTTACAACACATGAATTTCAAGAAATGTTTTATTTCAGTTGATTAAAAAGAGATATCATGCCTTACTTCTTGTGAGTTAACTCATCTGAAAGATATGTTGTAGCATAGATGATTAAGTTACATGTAGTCTCTGTATAGGTAATGACACCTCTCTTCTCACTGTTAGGAGTTATTCAGAGTGGTAGAATTTTCCTATCTTAAAGGTCACAAAAATGGCAAATGGAAATTTGCACCTGGAATAATACTTAATTACACAGTAAGCACCTGAGTCCAAACTGTGACCTTTAAAGTCCCTCCAGATAAAAAAAGCTTAGTTCTGGAAATCTATAAAGTTAATGGGCACTGCTCGATTTGATTTGGAAAACTCCTCAGTTCTCACCATTCTGCTTGTGTTTTTCTCAGAACTGTCATGACCCAAGCACCTATTTGCCTAATTCCAGGCTAAGTCCTGAGGGACTAACAAATGAACACAACTGTCACACAGAATGCGCACAATTATCTGGACTTGGGATACCCTGTGTCCCTGTTCTTGCTCCCAGGTTCATTTCACAGCCTGGGGCTTCCTGTTATAGGTGAGCATTTTAGTCATTAGGTTAAACACAATGCTGCGTTTTGCTCTCTTGGCATATGTATTTGTCTTTAGAAGCCTTGCGTTTCCCTCTGCCCAATAACACAGCTTCGAAAGGAATGGTGGAATTCCCTCTTCCTGTAACTTGCCTTTTGAGAGGAAAGGAATAACATAACTCCTCAAGTGCTGCTGACACCATTCCCAAGGTGAGGACTCTCTGGCTTCTGGATCTCCACTGGGTGAAAATGTCTGGCATGGTCCTGACTCAGAAAGGAGTGGGAGTAAGAATGCAAACCTGTTTGTTTGTTTGTCTGTCTGTGTATCTCCTGGCAAGTTTTAGGCAGTTACATGCTTAGGTTGTGGACTCATGTGGTTATCCTGTTCAGTCTCCTAGATCTAGCGCATGCAAAGGCACAGAGCTCTGAGATTTGGTTTCCATACATAGCTTTCTTTGCTTGCATTTTAGGCTTTGAAGGACTTGATTGCACATTCATGTCTGTTTAATGTATGGATTCTCAAGTCAAAAAATTTTTTAAAGACATCAGAATATATGTAGTAGACTTATTTGTCCACTACCTTTGGTCAGTATTCCTAGAATTCTCTGATTATTGGTGGTGTAATACAAAGGTAATTCTACTCTTTTTTTTTTCATTTATCCCTTGTGCATGGTAAAACCAAAGCATTTTAGTAAATGCCAGTTTGAGGGGCCAGATTATGTTGCAGTGTAAATAATGCTTAAAACTTCAGCCCCATCTTTTATAGACTTTATTTTGGATAAATTAATTTTCAGTTATGCCAAGTTACAGTAAAACGTGAAAAACAAGCACACACTTTGTAACTCTCAAGCCATTTCTATTTATGGTCTTCTATCCATGCCAATAGAAAATATACACATGTCAAATTTCAAGCAATATATTGCATTTTTTTTTAATGTAGAGAATTGAACAAGAATTTAAAAGGTGAATATAACTGGTGTTATAAGAAAGGACATGGGAGAACAACCAGGGAATATGAGTAGCAGTAATATTTTGTTGCTGTCCTGACTCTCCTGGTATCCTTCTGGTTTTCTTTGCCTCTTTTCCAGCATTTAATTATTTTCCTTTTCACTGTTGTACAGCTCATCAAACCTATTATTTGACTTTTTGATTTTAAAACATCTCACGAAATCTATAGTCAAAATAAATTCCTCTTGTGTGGATTTTAAGTGGTTACACACACTGTGATTTCATTGTGTTGATTGAAAGTGCAAACACTATCAATACAGGTTCAAGTCTGATGGGTCGACATAATAAATACAATAATCCATATTTTAGCAAAATTTCTCTGAAATAATTTCCATTTATTCTTTTGCTGTCTTCCATACTTTCTTCCTCACTCCAACCACATTTGTTGTATCCATAAATAATTTAAAACTTCTTGGTGAGGAACCTAGCTGTTCTCTAACATACTTTGTAGACACCATAGCATATTCTATGAACAACAGAGATGGAGAAATTAGTATGGGAGGGGGAAATTTCTTAGCTCCTTACTAAGTATTTTTTTATCATCACTTGCATTTCCTCATTGCTCAAAAGCTGCAGCTAAACTGAATTGTAAATATGCTGCAAAAAACCCTATTACGAAATATGCTAAATCCCATCAAATTATAGAACCATCAAGGCTGGAAAAGACCTCTAAGATCACTGGCCTATAAGATCTCAAGGCCAGCCTTTAACTCAGCACTGCCAAGTCCACCACTAAACCACATCCCTAAGTGCCACATCTATACATCTTTTAAATATCTCCCGGGGTGATGACTCCATTGCTTCCCAGGGCAGACTGTTTCAGTGTTTGACAACCCTTTCAAATGAAAAAATTTTTCCTGGTATCTGAACTGAACATCCTCTGGCACAATTTCAGGCCTTTTCCTCTTGTCCTGTCCCGTGTTACCTGGAAGAAGGGGCTGATCCCCACCTGGCTACACCCTCCTTTCAGGGAATTGTAGAGAGTGATAAGGTCTCCCCTGAGCCTCCTCTTCTCCAGGCTAAAAACCATCAGCTCATTCAGCTGCTCCTCACAGGCCTTGTGCTTCAGACTCTTCACCAGCTCCATTGTCTGTCTCTGGACTCGCTCCAGCACCTCAGTGTCTGCCTTGTTGTAAGTTTACTTACCATAAGGTTACTGGGTTGTAATCGAAAATGAAATGAAATACAAAATCTTAAGGAAATGCACAGTAAACAAAAGGAATTGGGAGGATGGTTGGAGGATTTACACAACTAATGTGACTATATGTATTATTTATATTATTTTGGTGGTTCCAAAATGTCTGATTTTCCTTTAACAAGGCATTAAAAAATAAAATCAGTATGTCTCAGCTACTGATCTAGAAGTCTGTGCTACAGTAGGGTACAAATTATCCCGATGCATGCATTTATTTTTTTGTAGCAGCCTTGTTAACATCTAAGACATGTAGCCCATTTGTTTATTTCTCTTTGATATTGGATTTATTTGTACAGTTTTTCAAATGTGCTTAAAAAGATAAGGATTTTGTAAAACCATTTTTTTCTATGGTATAACATTAATCCCTTGAACCTTTCAGATGCCTGGCTATTTCAAGAAATTGTGTGAGAAGTTTAAGCCAAATGAATGAAATTTTCAGGAATTCATGAACAACTGAACATACCATCTTCAACCACACCTTCATTGCGGCCAGCTTAAAAGCATTTAATCTCCAATGACAGCTTGTTCTAGCTTTACAAGTGCTAGTAAGGATCTAACAATTTTAAATATTTACTCAGCATACAAATCATTGGCATCTTGCTTATGGTTTTGTGCTGCTTTTCACAAAATATATAGTCCCTGTCCACTGAAAAATGGAAAGGGTTGGCAAGCCCTAAAACTAGTTTATTTCATGTTGAAATGTCTTTTCAGTCCCCTTTCAGGGTCACCACAAAAGTTTTCTTGAGAATCTTTGAGATAACTACTGTTTCAATTATAACATATCTTCTCCTAGCATGATGGCCATACTCTAATGGCATTCAGAGAATTTTCTTGTAAACTCTCTGAGAAACTACATCCTAAATGTCTCACGCAGTTACTGCCATGCATTTTGCCTAGGATAGCCTTAAAACAGGATAGCCTTTTAAGAAGCAGTATTACATAAATACAATTATTTTTAACTTCTAGAGATAATTTTGAGAATCTCAACTGCCTTCTGACAATCTGTATGAAAAGTGCAGTGAATGTATGTTTCTCTGGACTGTTTTATGACCATCCAGACATACTATTTTTGAACACCACTTATCAAGTCCACTGATTAGACAATTTAGAGCGTTAGGATAGAAGTAAGTCAATATTTGGCAGATTTTGCATTTTTGCTGTGCATTTATGCACAGCTGCTTTCTCCAGAATGCTTAATTGTTATTCACAAGGTAGCCAAGTTTATTGTTGTTACTCTGTGCCATGTATGGCAGTCCAAAAATCATTGCTGTTTCATTTCAGTAACAGCAGAATGAATGGTAAGAAATGTGGATTGTGATAATGTATTAACATTATTTTATTTTGCAAGTAACTGTTAAACTAGAATACTGTTCATATTTCACAGTCTTTTACCGCTGTCTTCTTAATAGCAGAGTTAAAGTTCTTTGGATTTCTCTACATTTTCTTCCTTTTGAAAAGAATCATCTCTTCTGAAGTTTTAAGTGTCACTCTGAGTTTTATGGTGTCTGTTTATGTTTTTTTCTCCTTCCGAAATTATAACTATTTTATACTAAAAAAAAAAAAAAGGTTTTGATAGCAAATATTTCAGAGTATTACTTAGGAAGGTTTCTTCACTCAAGTGAGAAATCAATTGCACTAGGTAGATTCTTTAGGAGAACTCTGAGACAGACAGCCTCTGAGTTCAGCATAAAAATAATTTCTCCTTTGCTTTAGCCAACCATCTTGATTTTCTTGCATATAACTTATTTTTTTTCTTTGTATAATCTCTCCCTTTATATTTTAACATATTCTTTCACCTAAAACTCAGGTCCCCCAACTGTTTCTCCTTCAGTGATGGGTCCTCACTTTGTTCTCCTGCAAATTTTACCAAGGCTGCCTTAGAATTGCCACAGTGTTTAATGTCAATATACAGTGGGGTCAAATACCCTTCTCTGGGTACGTCAGCCTCACCCTTAAGTAGATACAGAGATCTGCTAATAGCAGAAAAGATGATGCTTCAACATTCCTTTTTGTGGGCATTATCCCAAGTTTTGTCTACCTGCATATCACAGACTTGTAGCTCTTAAGTCTTTAAACTGTTGTTCAGACAGGGAGTGTTGCAGAGATAGGAGAATCTGCTTCTCTGCACATCTTTTCACTGTTCAGATACTGTAAGGGCCTTGTGGGTTTTTTGCTTTCTGTGTCATGAAGGATCCTTTCAAGGCTTTATTCATCTCTATGATTTTTTTCTTCAGGGACAAGGTGCATTGACAAGGCCTTCATCTCACCTGTCTTCTTCCTGTACTTTTAACTAGATTTTTTGTAAACATGCTGGGAAGTTTTGGAATCTTCCACAAAGTGCATGCTGTTGCAGAATAGAGGTTGTATGGGCTTATCTACATTTCACACCTATTGTGAGATTGCTGGCAATTACAGAAGCCTGGCTTCAAAGACACAGCCAGGGCTGCATTCCCTCTTCCCTTTGGGGAAACAGGTAGTCAGAAAACAGAATTGGCTCCATCCCCTCCCCCTTGAATGTGCCAGCAGACAACTGCAACATACACCTCTGGCAAAAGGATTTTAGCTAGCTAATTGGAGCTTAATATTCAGAAACTGCTTTTCACAGCACTTGCTTCACAACCTGACTCTATTTCACTGAGCCCCTCAATTAAAACAGCATTTCTCTGCAGACAGCTTCTGAGGATCTTTGCTCAGCATCTCTCTGCATCTCGGTCTTTCCTTCAAGCTCAGAACCCACAGGAGATTCTTTGACATTTAGAGTCCTGTTGGAGTCTGAGTTCCTGCGCCATTTTTCAGAAAATGGGATGTAACAATGAAGACATGCTGATAAAGGATGATGATTCTAAGTACTGTGGGAGAGAGGGCACTGCCTGAGATCTTGCTGGTAATTTGGCTAGCACTTCAAAGTTTGTGAGACTTCTGATTTTCCATGAGCAACCATGATCCCTACCCTACCTTAAATTGCTCCTGGCCATCGGGATATTCTCAATTTGCCAGTGGTCAGCCTCACAAATTTGTCTCACATGATTGTTCTCATCTATTGGGTCTTGACAAGATTGACTGCAGAAAACTAATTTATAATATCTTTATGTGTACAAGAAGAATGTGAAAAATTGTATCATAATTCACTTACTAACTATGCTTTTCTTAAAGTTTCTTGAAGGGCTTGGAAAAAGCTTAAATTTCACTAAAAATAAAAACAATGATTATGACAATGTGTTAGACAGCCCCTACCTATGCAGAAGGTGTAATCTGAAGGACATTACATGCATTTTTTTAGGAAATAGAGAATAGTTCTAAGTATTTCTCAATATGAATTATAGCTTCTTGCAACTTCATCAATAGGTTTTTAATGAGTAATTGGCTTGGTATTGTAGCAGCTAGTGAATTTAGTTTAGAATTCAGTTTAGAATCAGAGCAACAACAGAGGTTAGTGTAAAGGCTATATTTCACCTTGCCATGTGAATGCCAGAAGAACCTCATTCTGTTTGCAAAATATCCGTATACATCAGAAAGAACTTCATGTTGTAGTTACCCATTTCATAACAAAGTGCAACACAGACACAAGCCCAAATCCCCGTTATAAAGTACAGTACTGGAACTAAGATCCTATGCGCTTAACCTCTACCAGAATCAATCCTCCTTAGCAAAGAAATAGGAAATGCTCTATTAAAAAAGGCTTTTTCATGTCTATCCCTTGATAAAAGAGGTGTGAAAGAAATGTGTCTGAAGAAACGTTGCTCTCTCTGAGTAAAATCTTCCTTTTCTTGGGTTTGGTCTCTATGAAAACTTCTGGACTGACAGCTCTAAAAAATGTCAGATTACAGAGCATTAAGCGTTATTTCTTGTAAAAGATTCAACCCTGGCCTGAATACAGTTTGGTTTCCACCTGGACTCACATCTAAGCATCTCAAATGGGAGAGACAGTAGTGCTAATTGGTGGGTTAATTCTGCAACATTGATTACTGTCTGCTAGGAAAGGGATCAAGCCTACCATCTGGTTTTCCACAGATCACCAAACAACTAAGTGATTATAACAACTTAGTCCTTGCCAAACTAGACAGACGGAGTTCAACCAGTGAGTGTTTTCCAAACTCTTGAGCCATCTGTTCCCTACTTCTGGGTATTTCCACAACAGCAAAAAACTCTCAAAAGCCCCAAATCTTACATTTTTATGAGGTATTAACCATGAAATTACTGTTTTAATCATACATATGTACCGCAAAATTTCACCACAAATAATAAATGTAAGAAAATTTTTGAGCATTCTTTGGTAGTAATGAGACTTTTTCTTCCACATGTTACACTGAATATGTCTACAGGTTTATGAGCAGAACTGGAGCAGCCAGCTCATCCTAGGCTGCACATTTTCATTAGTTCTCCAACTTGTGTTTCAGTGTCTACTGATCCTCTGCCATTACTGTAGGTGGTAGTGGAGAAGTGGGCAGAGTGTCACCAGTTATCCAAAGTTAATTGGAACCATCAATAACTGCAAAAACACTTGTGCAGTCTACATTTCATTTCCCACATTGACAAGTTTGTGGGAACCACACTGGAGGTAGATGATAGAGAAAAAATTGCAAAAACAGAAAAATTTGTCACATGCTGTATAGAAAAGTAAAAACCAAAGAATTGCATTCTTTGAGGTTGGATAGTGTTTCAAAACTTCCTTAATTTGCTCTCCTTTTTCTGACCATTGTAGATAAAACACCTAATTTTTAACCCCTGATATTAATAGGGCTTCTACACTGAGAAAATCCTTAATTAGGAATTAAAACCACTTACTATCAAGTACTGTTTATAAATATCAGAAACTGACATTACTGCTTTAGCAACAAAGTACTTTATTTTACCAATAGGCAAATTAATATAAATGTCTCCCAGCAAAAGACTGTCAAACCTGAAATTAATTTAAAGTAACACTGCTGATGTGGCATCAAGCAACAATCATGTCAAAACCCTAAAATTTCAATTCCTGAAGAGCTGTAGAAACACAGCAAGCAGATCTGTACAGAGCACTATTATGAAGGACATTAGGCCCTACATAAGCAAAGGATATATACCATTATCTTTAGGTCCTTACATATGGTTTTTCATCATCATGAGCAGATTCACAATTTTATATTTTAAACTAGTGAGAAAAGTGAAAGCCATACAGTAAAGCCATAAAGTTCTTGCTCACCCTGTAAAGAGTGGTTATTTCATGAAACATGGAGCCACTTTGAAAATCTCTAGTTAAAGAAAAATTATCATAAGTGATCATGTAATCATTTAAAGTAAAACTAGTTTTAAAAAATTGCATGTTTTTCTCATCAAGTTCTCTTTCCAATGCTAATTCAAAGTATGTAGCAATATTTTGAATTTACATTTTGGTGCATTCCAAATTTAAAGGCTGTTTGCTGAACTGGATTCCTCCCCATATACTCTTAAAAGGCATTTAATCAGGTGCTATCTTTCAGTCCTTTGAATAAGTAACATTGCCATTGTTGCCCAAATTGCATCTGAAAGATGCTTGTGTAAGATTGTGAGTGACTGAGAGAGAATAAACTTAGATTTGCATTTATCAAGGGAAAACTGGAAAGATTGAGGCTCTATTTATTATATGCCTTTGCTTAGAAATATCTCTTCATTTCATTCATTGCTAATTTCTATTCATCATTGCAAGGTGTTCATTTTTTGATACTTCAGGTAAATAAAAGTTATTTCCTGAGCATTTTGCTGCACCTGGCTTTGGTTGGAAAAGATACAATTGAAAACACTCAATTCAGTTATTTTAGCTGAATCTTTAAGAGAAGAATTCATAAAACAGCCATTCTGGTTGGTTTTTTTCAGCAAAATTTTTCTTATGAATAACTAGAATAATTTAATGGCTCTTCCTTAAACTTCATGCAGCTGTCAAAGCCAAAACTCTCCAAGCCAGAACATTCTTATCAGTGCAGAAGAATTTGGGAACTCATTTGTAATGCAAATCACCCAGTCACATCGTCATTGTCAAATGCACTTGAGAACAGAATATTCCTATTGAACGAATTACTCACCAAGAATCACAGCAACGACAGTGAAGAGCACAAAGGCATTCCTCATTAAATAACTTTTAACATCGTCCTTTGTTATGCTCTGCACTTTTTTTTTTGCCAAAAGTGTACGTTTCCGGACTCCTTGTTGAATTCGTTCCATCCTACTTCCAGGTTTTGGATCTTCTCCGTTACCTTTAGTCATTTATCTTGCTGAAAGCTTTCTTTTATAATTAACTTCTGTCAGTATCCCTTCAGAAAAGTGGAGGACTCTTTTCAGTGGGAGGCACTGGAGAAACCTGCAAGACAAGAAGTATCAAACATTGCAGTAAGATTTTAGAGGAATGATTAGCTATGTATTTACATAGAAGAAAATACTCTTCGTGTTTCAGTAAAACTTGTATTTTTCGTAATATCTAACCAGTTTTTGATGCAAAGCCTCTGTGTCTTTGAAAGAACGATTATATGGACTGATCAGATAAATGTCCTGTGCCTTCAGAGATTAACCTGTACTGTTGTCATGCTGTAAAACCCAGGAGAAACTTTTTAAAATATTTGCTATTGATATACAAATGTAAAATCAGTACAAATCATAGCAACTTAAGGCATTATAACATTTAAAACTGTCAGGCTTGCTTTCGTTCTTTTTATCAGGCCATTGTTATTTGAAAAAAAATATCTAGCTCACCTTCACATTATGCATTGAAGAGAAATATTTTGCTCAAACTGAAACATTTAACTTGTTCTACAGTTCACATTTTTAAAAATGATTGAATGCATTGGCTCAAATCCTTCTTTTCATGTGGAAAAAGGCAGCAGCAATAGTTTATTTATCCCTCAACCACTTTTTAGAAGATATGCCTTTGACAATTTTATGTTGGTAACATTCATCTTTTAGCTGTATAAACTACTCCAAGCACATCTGTAAAACATTAGAAGTAATATCCCACTTTACTTGTTTCTTCAGAATGTAATACCAACTCACATTGCAGAGTAATGTTTAGCTTGTCCTGACAGCAATTATAAGCATATATCATAGAATCACAGAACATACTAAATTGGAAGGGACACATCAGGATCATTGAGTCCAAATCCTGGCCCTGTGCAGGACAACCCAAGAATCACACCATGTCTGATTTTAAGAAATTACACACTGAATCAACCTTAAACTGTTCTAATATTAAATGTTTTTCATTACGATATTACCTTTTACTTTAGTTGGTAGTTTGGGTTTTTTTTGTTTTGATGACTGCTGGGTATGAGTTTGTTTAATAATGAAGCCTCCTCAAAGGTATTTTCCAGACTGAGAATCCCATTTTCTGAAGTCTTAGTTAATATACACTGGCATGGTTTTTTAAAGAAATTAGAAATGAATAAATGGATAAAGTTAGGTGCTTCTGCTGAAATTTGTCTTTGTTTATAGGCAGTTCAACTCTAACATCTAATTTTCAACAAATTTAGTGCGAAAACAACTTTTTTCTTTTTAGGACGCACCTAAAATACAAATACGCAGGGGTTTCAGCCAGCATGTTTTAAACAAAATCGCACGCTGTAACAAGTTTATTTTGGTAGATTTTGATCACTGCTTTTACCATATGTTTCAAGACTGGCACTTTAGCGCAATATCCTCCCTGAATTTCAACAGAACACTGTAAACTTTGCTGCATTAGGGAGTGGAAACATTCTGAGACCGAGCTAAATATTTAAATTACTAGGTGGTCTACCGTGGACAAGACTGCTGTGTGGAAGCAGGATTTTTTTTTTTTTTTTCCTGACCGATTAATGTAAGCATTTTATAAAAAAAAAAAAAAAAAAAAAAAAAAAAAAGAGATCGTTTACAGTGCCTTTCTTTCCAGGATGTTTAATGCAGCTAATCTGTCCTGTGCAATTTACATCAAGATCAAGAAAGAATATGGGTGCAGCCCAAAGGATCATTACATTAATTAAGACACAAAGGCAGAGAGTGAAAAATGAACACTTCGCGCTTAAACCCGTACGGGAAGGACAGGATGGACTCACCTCTTCGGACCTTCCGTACTTTTAGCGTACTTTTAGGAGCGCGGTGGATAAAGCGGGGGCTTCCCGGCGGAGACCACGGAGCTGCGGAGCGGAGCGAGCGCCAGGGAGAAAACTGACATCTGCATGTGCTCTGGAATACGGCAACTTACTATCATTGTAACTTAAGGAAAGGGGAGGAGACTGCGAGCCCGGCTCTGGGAAAAAAAAAAAAAAGACAAAACCAACCCACCCCAAACCACACATCGGCAGAGAGGCGAGAGCGGGGCTTCTGGAATATTGATTAGTCTTGGCGCAGTGAAAGCAGGGTCACTTTCTTTGTTTTTCCCTTTAGACCACTTTCACGCTTTGTCAGTTCAGCTTCGTTAGAAATGCAAAATCAGGATCCGGGAAGAATTGAAGGATCGCACACACACAGACAGGGGAGGCTGGAGCGCTTCTTTATTAGGCATTCCAGACTGGACATCCGAAAAGCCTGAACATAATTATATAACACTATCCCTGTGCTTTTATAAATAAGTGATAAAATATCTGAGCATGCTGCTTTGTTCTAAAAATGGGCACGGTGTGAAGCTATCGCGTATTTTCTAATTCTTAAAGACAGCTATTCAAGATCTACTCTTCCCAGGGTGGGGAACCAGACCTATCTTCCAGAAGCAACTGGAGCATTATCAAGGAAAGAGTTTTCTCTCTAACATGATCAGTTACAATTCTTTGTATGTTTCTTGTAGATATTCAAAATACATAGTAAAACTTGCCTCTTGTTTGGCAATTTAAACTCACTGATAGCAAGTCGCGTTCCACCTGTTTCAATAGCAGAGAATGAATGAATGAATGAATGAATGAATGAATGAATGAAAAGTGTAAAATATACACTTTTGAGAAACAAGTGGCTTTCAGTTTTTCTAGCATTTCAAAGTATGCATTATTGAAAAGGAATTTGCTGATGGGAGTCAGGGGAATTCCCAAAGAACTTTCCTTTTTAGAAGAACACTTTCATTTTAAACATTGGTAAAGTCAGCTTAAAATATTCCATAATTGTATTTCAGTGCATCTTCCATGGGATTTAAAGTATTTTCTTGTAAGACAAATATTGTAAATTGAAATTATATAAACTTATCCTAAATATATAATTCATCTATATATATTAATCTGTAAAGATTTGTTTATAGATTATGTTTAAATTCTTTCCAGAGAAGTCATTTTAGGTATACAGAGAAAAGAGTTATGTACTAGACACACAAAGAATAGTTAGGTACAAAGAAAATTAACAGCAGATTTGCTTCCACACAGTCAGTGTAGATGGTTTTGCTAAAGTGTTTTCCAGTTTGAATGTGAGTCAAACAATGAAGTATAATGTAGAGAAAAATAATATAACAGTCATTTCAAATTTCCTTATGATTAATGTAGGTTTGAGATTGATCCGTGTACCATAGAATCTTGATCTTTGGTATCTAACTTAAGAGAGGAAACATCTAAATTAACTTATTAATTGACTTTAAAAATGAAGAAAAAATGTTGACAGCGTGTGTTGCAAAGACAGAAACGCTGTATTTTCTTGCACCTTGTATTTTCTGGCATCTTAAATGTCTATCTCATTTTTATTTTTTGTGGTGCAGTTTTTAAATACTTTCACCATTTTTTCTGTAGATGGGGACTGACCTTTTAACTAACCTTTGGCCTCTAGCAATCTGCTCGTTTGATCTTTCTTTTTGGAGTATGTCTTGCCTTCTGCAAAACCTCCCAGATAGTTCTGCCCTCTGCTCATATGAATAGTAATGATCCACTTGACTTAATGGGACAGGGTCAGGTCCCAAGTGAGGTGATCCAAAAGTATGTCATCATTTAATGCTTTCATTAATACTGGAGTCAATGGGAAATGAGGATAATCCTGTGAGAGAATTAGCTATTCAGTGAGACAAAATGAAAATAAACAATAATCAGTAGGACAACTCAGCTTAACCTCAGCAGTGATACTATACTATCTCTAAGAGAATAACAGATATTAATACACAGCTCGTAGAAAAACAAAATATTAAGAGCTTTTATGGCAATATGTTAAAATTTTTCTGTCTTTTTTCCTCTCTCCTTCATTTTCTGATATTCATTTATTTTATTGATTTCAACTTCCAAGAGTATTATCCCTTATATTATAAAACGTCATGTATTTTAGATACCCCTGGATAGCAAAAATAAAGAGTCAAATAAGTTCAAAGCATGGTGGCACCCTGCAAGACATGACATGTAATTCAAATGTACTGGAATTTCCTTAATAGATACAATAGATTTAACAGGTTTAGTATGCAGCATTTAATAGTAGGACAAATTTTAAATGTTATTGGCTATGCTCTTCTACCTGTAGCATTTTCAGCAGTGTTAGTTTCTAAGAAGACCAATTTAGAAATTAGACACATTGTAGACTTTAGTTTGGATTAGCCAAGGCAAAGAATATACAAAAACATTGTTAAGTTTCGTAGACTAACACGAAGTACCAGCCATAAGTGCAAACGCCAATTTTACGTGGATGAAATAATCTCTACGTGATTCAGGGTGGTATTTTTTTTCCATAAAAATTGACAAGGAGTGACCTAAGGCCTGGATGAGCCTGTCTGTGTTGACATACTAGCTCAGCACACTAATGCGTGCTTTGGGTTCCAGTTTCAGCCCTTCTTTGATAATGCCTGAGGTGGCTTGCAAAGCAGCGAAGTGCAAGTATAGGGCAAGGACTGGCTATGACTTGAACTTCATCCTCCCAAGCAGTGTGGATTCAGCCAGCTGAAATCATGTGTTGTGGCAAACCCAAGCCCCGTTTGGTTGTGCCCGACAAAGTCAGTCAGTAGATGTACTTTGCACAGTATCTGAGTGCCTTTGTGAAATAAGTAAAGGTATTAGAGTGGAAGCTGCTGTTCCAACACAAAGTATTGTTATTTCCAGCTGACAAGAGCTATCAAACAAAAACCCAGGGAAGCCAGCTGTAGCAAATGCAAAAAGTGGAAATGAAGCAGCAAATCCTTTAATTTCCCAGATAGCAATAAATGTGGAATACAACTGCATGGATTCCAGCTGAAATAAACTTTACCATTCAAAGTAACACAGGTTTCACATTAATAAGCCAGCACTATAAATTAATATTGGCTTAAAATCTGAAGTGTTGGACTTTTAGTTGGAAGCTCAGAGAAATACTGTTGATAACACAGTGGTAAAACTGGAATAAAATTCTTGTGAAAGAATATGTTTATTCATGGTAAATGGCCTGTCAGTATGTCCCCAGACTTCAATTAAGTTGAACAAAATAAGAAAATATATGACTCCCTTTCAAGCTCCAATCCATCTTAGAACTCTTTATTACGATTATACACTGTTGTATCAGTGAAGAAGCTGACTCTCTAAGAGGTTGAATTTAATCCATACGAGTTAGCAAATATTTGGCAGAACTAAGCCTTAGGCTCCTGAATATTTCCACAGGACTATGGCATGGTTTTCTTTCTGAGGTACTTGGTTGGCTTTTTTGAGCATGCTGAGTAGGAGAAATTGAGGTTTAGAGTTTTCTTCTTTTCAAATATCAGAGGGGAATTTGATTTTGGCCAGCCAAGCATGAAAAATGTACTGTATTTTCTATTAAGATTTGATGTACAGAAAGCTATTACACGGCTTTATTGAAGACATTGTACTGTGATTTATATACCTGCATGTGCATTACATTCATCAAAAAGGACACAGGCTATGTTCAGTTAGCAAGTATGAAGAACTGCAGGAAAAGATCTGCAGATCCATGGCTGGTTCTGAGCATGACGTTTGCAGAATCTGCACAGTAGGAGTGTTACACTGAATTGCTTCTAACATTGTTTTGTGCCCCAAACACTTTTTAGTGCTTAGACTGTATGATCTGGTTTTGTTTCTACTGAAGGAATCCAGTTCACACCTTCTAAGACCACTCCAGGGAATGCATCAAGCATGTCTTGGTCATTTTTAGAGGAAGCTTCCTCTACTGGTCATGCTGAACTTCAGTTTATCTTTGATATGTTGCAAACCACTGGGCAAGATCATCTACACAAAAAAGAAAAAAAAAAAAGTGTTAAGATGTTCTGTTGATGGTAAGGATTAAATTATTTTAGAAAATGCTAGTATTCCATCACAAGAACACTTCAAAGGCAAAGTTTTTTGTGTAAGATTAGGATGAATGACTTGTAGTACAGGCCAATCTAACCAGCAGGACTTTGATTTTTCAGGGATCTTTTTCTGTGTTTCTATTTAGTGTCCCATTACAGTCTTAACACTGCTCACTCAAGCCAGCCAACAAATCCTCTTGGTCATTTTTATTCGTACATTTCAAGGTCTTGTGCCGTGAGAATAAATGTGATTTTACGCTTTTGAGCTCTGTCAGTAGTCAGTCGGAAGTTACAAACAAAAAAGACGGCATTCCTTTTCTGCTCTGTGAAAATTCCCAGCAGAGAAACATGAAGCTTTAGTATCTCTACCCAGCATCATGGGCTGTCTGGGCCTTAACACACACTGTATGTCTGACTGCAGCTGAATAGACAACCTTGTTTCCTTTCAACACAGGGAGTCAGATCAGCACTCACTCTTGGGAGGAGGGGGAAGGGAAATGAAGTTATACCAGCAGAGGATGTGGCTCATGAACTTTTCCCCTAACTGTCTTATTGAGGATGTGAATGTCTGTATGTACAGTGGGGCGATTCTCACTGAAGAATAGGCAAGGTTGTCTAGAAAGTATTGGGGATACGATAGGACTGTGTCATTGTAAGAAATATAACGGGATCTCATCGGTAGCTAATAGCATTTCAGATGCAAAAGGCTCTACAGTAGGCTTCACTGGCTTTTCCACAGCCAGTGGCAATCACTTGAAAGGGTGTTGAGGGAGAGGCAGGTTCATTTGAAAAGTTAATACAGTATTGTGGCTAGTTACAGCATTGGAGCCAGAAATTTGCTGCTCCCTGTCACTCAGGTCCCTCTTAGTTTCCTCTTCCCGATTTCTTTTTTTTTAAAAAAACCTTTTCTCTGATCAGCTGCTAAACTTTGGTAGCTTGTGAATCGACAGAGCTACTGAGAGTGCCCTGGGGAAGCTCTGGCAGAGAGCACGCACTGCCATGGGTACTTTAAATCATGACCTCCAATCCTTGCCTGTCATGGTAGCAACAGAACAGTGATCCCACATGGGTCCTGATTTGGGATAAGAGCACCATTTGTGGGTGTCCCACTGGCTGAACGGTTTTCTGTCTTAATTCCCAGACCTGTTGTTGAAGAAGATCCATTTCTTGGGTCTTGTGTTGTTGGATATTCTTTAAACAACGTACAGGCTTATCACTTGCACGTGTGCTAGCCTGTACAACAGATTGGTCTCCGATTATTTTTTCCTTTTCCACTGCTTTCTTTTTTTCTTGACATGACTTCCTTACAAAGAAAAGGCAGATAGGTTAGAAACAACACTAAAGAGGAATGGACATTCCTGAATTAGAATATGGTATTATCTGCATGAAGCACTTTTCATATAAAATACTGCTTTTCATTTGACATCTTTGTCCGTAGCTATTTTTATAACAAAACAGTGATTTATCAGCTGTTTAATACATCCTAGTTTGTTGTTAGCATAGCAAGTAAGATAAATACAGAGAAAACCACTCATTTGTATGAAGTACATTTAAGGAAACAAATTTATCTGGAGCAGTATGCTAACGTGACTTTTTAAATAGACATTTACTACTATGGACCAGAATTACTGCAATCAAGACTCAGAAAAATCTTTTGTAAAAATAATTATAATTTAAAGGCACACAGCTCAAAGTTGCTGCTATAATAATGACTATAATAGCAACTGTTTAGCATTTGGACATTTTTTTGGCAGGAGGGTTTTGCATTGTTTATTGTGAGAAAGAAACAGGCTCTGAGAAAAACATGCAAATTTTCAGCAGAGGAAAAAGCAGCATCAGGTTTGCAAAACAGAGTGGCAGAAAGTCTATTTTGCTTCTATGTCTTTAGTTCACATAGGCTAGGATGGTTTAAAGTAAATAGGTTATTTTGGAGGATCTCTGTTTAATACACATGGAAGATCTCAAAATATCTGTTTCATAGTATCCCTGGCATCCAGACAGTCAGGCTGTGTGGTGGTCAGCATTTATTTTCTTGCTGTGTTTTTCACTCTGAAATTCCGTTCCCTGTTGGGATCCAGAGCTCACAGAACTCATTGCTAATCAGCAATTTGCTTAAAACAAGAATTGTCTTTTAATATTTATTACTCATTGTTCTTCTTGAAATGTGATCAAATGCCTGTCATCATATGTATAGAAAAATTAAGGATTAGATAATTAGATTGTGAACAATTTAGTAGATTAAGATTGTGAACAAGTATGTTTCAAAGGAAAGATGGGATATCACTGGTGTGATATATTACCTCAATTTGTTCTGTCAGCACTCATTTCTTCACTCAGCTTCTGAAAGGATATGGATATTATTGTTGTACAAAAGAAATTCAGATCATTGTAATCAAAAATTAATTACAATAATGAAAAAAGATACACTGAGTCCACATTTTAATGCTGTCTTTCTGTAACAAGACGAAGGGTTGATACACTGTAGATTGCTTTTATTTCGATTTGCGTGTCATACAATGAAAGCTTTTCTGACATATATTGTAAATGCATCTATAGAAAGAAAACAAAGAGTAGTCCTTTCATTCAAACCAGAAATTGTTAAAAGGAAGATGTAAATCAAATATCTCTCCCATAATATGGCATCCTATCCCTCATTTACAGATTCACTACACATTACGCATCAGATTTGTTTTCATGCTGTCACTTAGTCCACCCATACTGTTCCTTTCTGAACTTGTATGCCAATACATATTAATTTAATGTCCTTGTCTCCCCTTGCCCTCTTTTCCTTGGTAAAGCAACTACTCTCCATGCTTTCACAGGTTCACTGCTCTTCTTCTCCCTTTACTTCCACTAACTCTATCTCCACTTTTACTCTTTACTCCACCACTTGTTTCCTTTGAGTTAGAGAAAAATGGCTCAGGACAGGTCTTGTCTTCATTTGAATCAATGAATCCAGGTTTTGAGGGAAGGTTAGACCTTGGCCCTACTTGATTCTTAGACGCCTATTCCATTCCTTATTTCATGAGCTTTTTGTAGTCTGTAATACTCCTTTTCTCTCTGGTCTCTCATGTTACTTTTTTTGTCCTGCCATCTTGTTCTTTTTCTTTGGTTCACTGTATCTTCTTTTTCTCCTTTAGTTTTCACTTGTGTTCTTCTTATACCAGCTCTCAGTGGTTTGGGAAGCAGGACTGAAGGTCTTGCTCATACTGACATGGATTCATGGACAAGTTTGTATCATCAGCATGTAGCCTGGGATGTCTCTACAGACAGTGGATATGCACTCACACAGCTGCATGCTGAAAACTGGCTAGTGAGAAACCTCTCCCTCCTCTAACTAAACAGTGATAGAGGCTATGGACAGTGGAACAGATTTCCTTTTTTAAACTGCAAGGGTGTCAATTCTTCCCTTCCAAACAGGGACATCTCTTCCGCCTACAAACTACGTGCAAAAAGGATTTTAATTAATTTGTTAAACCAAAGGGAATGTCGGAATGAACAGCCAGATACCTTTCAAAACAAAAACATTTAGGCCAAAATAAGGGGAAATAAGAGACAATGAGTTTGAAATGCTGCTTTATACAAGTCTTTCACATGGCTCCAAAAATGTCTGTGTTTCTTCCAGTTATGTCTACCACCTAGTGTTAACTTCAGAATGGTGATGTATTGGGTGCTTTGCTCAGCCACTCTGTGAATGGCTCCCATTCACCAGAAGTCTCAGCTCACTCCATATGCCGGCAAAACTCCCAGTGAGGACAATGCGAGTCCAGGTCCCCTGACTCACATTTTGCTCAGGCAAAACCCCCATTGTCCAGTGATTGCTTTGCTCAATGAGCAGTGATTCAGAAGTGCTGAATAGGAGCCCAGTCAGCTGTGCTTTGATATTATTTTCCTGATGATTCATTAATTCTGTAAAATCATTATAAATTTCTTTGTAGAATTACTCAGTAATTTTGGTTTAGGCTAAATGTTAAAAACATATCACCTATGAGAAGAGGGCACTCTGGGAAAAGTATCACTAAACCAGGATTTTTTCTGAGATCTGAATACTTCTTATAAATTATTTGTAATTCCTGACTTCCTCTGGGCCCAGCAATATGAGAGCATTGAAGTCTTTGATCAGGTTCCTGAAAAATTATTACAGAGCGAGTTCCAGTGATTCAATGACACAAAATAGGAGAATAAAATGAGAGATGAGTGAAATGAGATGATCGCATTCAATTGCTTTTGTCATGCTCTATTCAAACAGTTTAAAACAAGTTATGAGAACTTTTTAAAATCACAAGCTATTAAACCCTACAGTGGTTCAGTAACAAATGAGACTCAGAACTCCTGTTTGCACAAAAAACATAATCAGTTGAAGTCCTGTTTGATTGTAGGAGTAACATTTTACTTTGATGGACCTATGTGAATACCATGAAAATCAAATATGCTTTGTCTCAGATTAAAATTTTTGGGTTTCTATTTCCTCTATATTATCAGGGATGTGTGAGGAGCTTCATTCCTTTCTTTCCTGATGCCTAAGGGCTTCCTTGATGTAGTATAAAATAAGTGTAAAATGCTACTAATTTCACTTCCCCCTAATTTCACTGCTGTGAATTGTACAACAATGTACTACAGAATTATGCTTTAAATAGATATGTAGCATAACCCTCAATGTATTTTTGATTTTCATTATCAGAAACCCCAGGAACCCTCTCTCACTGTGAGTCCCATCTTCCACAGACAAGTCCCTGCTCTGTAAAATGTGGACCAGTGATCCAGAAAGTACAGCTCTCTGCCCATCACAGAACTTTTCCTCATTCACATTAAAAATATTTAGCAGATATTTATTAAAAGCCCCTCAAAGCCTCAAAAAAGCCAGTGTAGTGCAGAGGTCATGAATCACACTGTTTGTGTTTCAGATGAATGTATTAATAGAGAATGTATTAAATAGGAATATCTAGATAATCCTGGAAATCCATTTTGCCCAGTAATCCAAGATGGATGCCATCTAGGTACCCAATTTCCATCACCTGTAGCTTTGCTTTCACTTGGATTTTTGTACAAGAACAGTTAAGACATAGTATTCATATAGAATATTTCAACACTCTTCATCCTGCTTCATAAACTCTCTGCTGATGATTCTTTTCATTGGAGTATTTTTACTTATTTTAACAGCTTTTTGAGGTGCTTTTTTTTACCCCAGATGTAATCTTTTCCTACTAGACTCTTATAGTTGATGCAGTTTAATGCTCACAGGCCTTCTTCCCATCCCAAATATTGTTTTCCTCAAGTTTCTTCAAGTAAACAAAAACTAAGCTTGCAAATATCCATACAAGTTTGAAAAGTAAAAATAAACTCAGAATTTTTTTTTCCACTGTGTCAGACTGTTTTCTGAACTTTTTCCTCTGAAGCCACATGTAAAAGAACCTATCATGTTCCTTTTTATGAATCATCTCTGTGTTGAAGTTCTTAAATTATTCTCCTTTGCTATTATGTAGATTACTGTAAAAAAGTTGTCTCAGGAGGAGCACCAGAAATCTTTTAGCATCCTCTTGAATTTTTTATTTTTCAAAAAAATTTACTACTAAACTGCTTTTCAGAGTCAGCTTTCAGCTCTGGTTTCCTAAGCACTGTTAGAGCAATTTACAGTCCTATTCATTGTCTGAGAGCTTCACATAAGGTCCCTGGAGGAGGAGCGAATTCAGTTCATGCAGTAGGGCATCAGGTCGTGATAATATCCCCTCTCAGTCTCACCACCTCAGAACTATTCTCATCATTCTGGTACTTTCAACAGAGTACCATATAATAGGATACTCATACTTCACACCTAGATGAGGTCTTAGCACCCAGAATAAATAGCAATCTTCAAGCAGCAAGATGATTTTAGCCTCCTTTTCTTTCCTTTTTCCTTTTCCTTTTCCTTTTCCTTTTCCTTTTCCTTTTCCTGTCCTTTTTTTCTTTCAAAATAAACATAACCTTTCAGTTATTTTTACATTTTTAATATGGATTCCACCAGATGCCAAATTAACTCTGAGTCAGAAGGTTCTGAGGTAATTCTTAATCATCATAAAAAATAGCAGAAATTGTCCATTCTTCTAGTAGAGAATAATCAACATATTTCTACACTCTAATGTTAAGGTCACTTGTAGATAAAAGTTTATTTTACTTGGCATTAGTATAAGTCAGCATCTTTGACTGTGTTGAAAGCTAGATGTTTTGAGAAGATCCTCCACTGTGGAGGAAAATTCTGCTAAGCAGGTGATTTCAGTCTTGTTCACAAGATATTCTTCAATCTGAGAAAACATGTTAAGGTATCCACTGATTTCTTTCGGCATTTCTTAAGCAAAGATCTTTCAAAATTACTTTTACCCTCATGAATATTCTGTAGGTGGCCATTTGATCACATTACTTGCCAGGAAAAGTCCTCAGAAGAAAGAACTTTCCTAAAATCTGTATTTGCCTTTTATGAGCCTGCAAAATCTAGTTTTGTTTTAAGACCTATATGTGGCTTTTGAATGAATCTTTGACCAACCAGTGAGATTACTGGAATAAAACCTGGGCTGCAAAGTCATCTACAAGTCATTTAGGAACTTCTCTATTTTAAAACTTCTCATTGCTTTGTAACTTGGACCAAATCACAAAAGGATCCAGCAAGCATCAGAGACAGGTGACAATAAAAGACAGGAAAGTTCAGCTGGCAGTAGAAATGTGGTCAGAGCTGAGAGAAGACAACTCTTTGGAAGAGCTGTGGTCTTTGCCGGTCCCAACCAGCACTTCAACTCAGCTGGCATAGGATATAAAATTATTTCCAGAGAACCAAAGATGGCTCTTCATGTTTACTTGCCCCTTCTTCCCACTATTAACAAATCAAAATTCCTGAATGAAACATCAGTGAAATCTGGATGCTGACATAGAGTGAGTGCAGTGTTGTGATTCTAAACCCTGACTTCAATATTTGAAGAACCTATATGTGTTAACCTTAAAACTACTCTTCTCATGCTAAGGTCTTTGAAGTCTTTCACTCTCTGGACAGGAATGTTAGTTCTACCACAGGGCAGAGAAAGCAGACACAGTTTTACTTGGAATTAATGAGAGCAGCCAGACCTGAGGAGGTTATGTACTGCCAATATTGCAATACTAATAATGTCCTTCTATTCCTGAATTTGTTCCAAAACAAACAATCAAAAAAGAGCCTTGCCCTTACTAACGTTGCTTTTTCCTTTTCTAACAATGTATGTAAGATCATTCCCTGACTTTTTTTCTATACTCAAGCATGTGAAAGTCAGTACTTGCACTCATTTTTGAATCACAGGAGCTCGGTGTAAACCACAAAACCAGTCAGCAATTACACAAAGAAAAAAGTTCCGGACTGATGGATTTGTAGCAGAAAAATCTTAAAAGGGATCATCAAAGAATAAATGCACTAGTACCACATTTATATATTATTTCTCTGGTTTTACTGCCACTGTGGTTTACTCACTTAAGTTGACTTGATCATGACATTTGGAAAATGTTTCTTACAGTATTTTGAGGCTCTCAATGTAGCATTCTGTAGAATATTTGAACAAGAGTCTTGCAGACAGGAAAACATTAACTTCTCCCTCTAGGCACTCCTGCATTTTGACACTGTAAATTGTAATAAGAGTGAAACAAAATTGTTATTAGAAAGTTTAATATTGCAATACTTTTGCCATAGATACTCTCACAACATTTTTGGAGAGACTGTTCAGAATAGCTACAGCACCACTTTTAAACTAGACATTCTCCTGAGTTCAGAAAAGCTTCCAAACCTCTCACTTCCAGCATGTTAATCCATCAGTGATTATATTTCACACGTGAAACTTGAGGGAGAAATCTCTCAGTTGCATTTTTCAACCTCATTATTGTCATTCTGCCTTTTCTTTTTATGCTTGCTTCTCCCTTTTGTTCACAAATGCGGTAATGAGTGAAATCTTCTTGGTATGAATGTACAATGACTTTGCATAGTTAAAGTGGTTTTGTTTTCCTATTCTTCATTGTTTTCTTGATAAATCTGTGCTTTGATCTTGAAGCTGCCTTACCCCTGGCACAGCTCTCATTCTGGTGGTGCCTGTGGATTCTTTGTGAATGAAGAGTAAAATGTTGAGTTTCTAAACACATGAAAATGTGAGAGTTATGATTCAGATGAAGTATAGAAATTTTGCTGGTTTGTTTCCAGAAAAATGTGTATCCTCTGAGCAAAATCAGAGAAAAAAACATTATATATCACACAGCTTGCAGTAAGAGCTATGAATTTCTTCCCAGGGGTATTGTGAAGAAATTTCATGTAAGACCTAGGTGCAAATTAGCTGAAAGAGTGAAACTGGATTGAAACAGCAATCCCAGTATTTCTCATCATTATGATATCTTCTATCAAAGGTTAAAAACAGGACAATAAAAACAACTTTAGAAAAACATCTATTTTCCTCAGATCTGTTTCAAATTACATAACAATGAAAACAGACAATTCAAATTACTAGAATTTCTTTTGCCACACAGGTTTTGTGTGAAATTCTATTCCTACAGAATGCAACCTGCTCAGTGCGGGGAGCTGGTGACTGAGGGTTCAGGGAGAGCTGTTTTTCTGGAACACAGCATTACGGGGGTATACTTTAGATATATTTTAATAACTATCAATGATTTCAGATACACCATAATGAGAAAATAAAAACTGAAAAGGCAGCAAGAAAAAAAATTTAAACTAGATTTCTCCTTGTAGGATCTTTATACAAGTTGAGAAAAAATATTCCCATCAGATGTTGTGGGTTTAGAAATGCATAATTTTAGAGGGAAAAGGCAGTGGACCCCCAGAGAGATATTTTTATTCAGAGCATTTGCACTAGAATAATAAATACAGCGTGTACCTATGGCATGATATGGTTGTGCTGCTTCTTGTTTTTCATTCCATATTTGTGTTTACAAAGGTTGATATGTTGGCTCAGCAGGAATCTTATGTTTGCCCTCTAGCCATATACACTCCTGGGTCATACAGGCAGACACACTGGGAGCTCCCTGGTACCCTGCCAAAAACCTCAATCCTGCAATCAAAAGCAATATTTTCTTCAGGGACAACAGGTAATTCAGTCTCTGTGTGTGTTTGGTTTGGTCCTAATGTGATGAGCAGTTTAGAAAACACTCTGTATTTGCATGGTGATTTTGTAACTCCATATGGGCAGCAGAGTCAGAATGCTCACAGGGGTTTGTGTTCCAGGTACTTACTGCCATGACTATGGCATCTGCAAATTCTGCATGTTCAAAAATCCACATTTGACTGTGTATATTGGGATGTTTCGTTTCTGACTATCAGGCCAGATTATACTGGGCTGCAAACAACTACAGGGTCCTGTGTGTTGGTAAACTGTGCCCAGATTCGGCCACAGCTTCATTGTGCTGAGACTGACATACTGGGACAAGGAGTTCTTTTAAAAGAAATAGAGGAAATGTACCTTCATTTTTATATGGATTTAATGTCTGATGACAACTGTTGAAGAGCCTCAGCAGACCAATCATCAGCCTGATGATATCTTGTTGGGATGGCCTGATGATGAAGGGAGATAAAGCATCTCTTAGAATCCAGATAGCACCCAGGTCCCCAGGGCGGGTTGGGCCTTTTGTGTCTTTTAACCACAGAAAAGAGACACACTGTGCCCTGAAGCGCTTTCTGTCTGAAGACATAGGATAAAGTAGGTTGTACTAAACAAATCAGTTTGTTGGGGAATTGGGTCTGCTGTAACATTTGTATGGAATGCACTCTCTGTCTTTTCTTCTGAGTCTGGAGACTGGGGAGGAAGTACCTTTAAAAGGAATACAGGGACTGAAAACAGCCACAAAATCTTTATAGCTGGAAATTTGCCCGGGGGGGGGGGGGGGGGGAGGCCTTATGGAGGGTTTTGGTGGAAGATAAAGATATGTCTGGTTATTTATTGCAATTATAAGATGCAGGCTTTTCAAACCATGATTATCATGATAGAGGAAGTTTTAATTTTGTTTAGGATTTTGGTGATAAAAGGAAAGGAGATACAAGATTCTTACAGCAACAGGTATTACTTACGGCGTCATTACTTTATCAATTTCAATTACTATAAATTAGCCTGGACATATGCTTTGAATTGTTAGAATTTATTATTTAAACTATACGTACATGTAAGTTTCCCACTGAATCCCGTAAATTTGACTCAATTTGCCTGAAATGTTTTAGGAGGTGCTTACAGGAAAGCTCTGCTGGCAGGAGAGAAAGGGTGGCAAACACTGCAAGGGGTGCACCAGTGAGTAGCCAAGGATGAATAGGAGTTGTAGCAGTGAGAGCTGGCACAGCTGCAAGCAGAAAGGACACACAGCCCATGTGTGCCCTAAAATACATTCTAGTACAAGCAGGTATCTCTAGTGGAGCATGCCAGCTCAGCCGAGAACATGTGGAAAAAGCAACAGCAAAAGACCAGAACAATCTCCTTGCCTGCCCAGTCGTACAAATGACATCGTTTGGCTCGAATGTAAACTGATCCTGTCTGTATGTCTTCCAGGCAGGGCTCAACATCTTCATATAGTCACACTGAGTAAAAAGCTGGGCAGATCTGGCTGGCATTTGTACTGTGCAGGAATTTACGATCATATGGCTGTACTGCTGGGGTTCAAAATTTATCTGCTTTTGGCATTCTGCTATGTTTAACAAACAGAACAGAGAACATTCCCTTACTGTTTTGTGGAGAGACAAATTTCAAGTGCAGTTTGCTAATATCTCTGTAAGAGACTCAGGATTGGAGATAAATGGAGTGCTAATAATTTTTTTTTCAGTTTTTGGCAGTTTTGATCTCTTCATTGTACTATGGAAAAAAGTACTTTTCTTCAGTACTTATGATATTGTAATTCATTTTTAGTAATAAAGATAATTTAATTTCCTTTTTGTTGGTTTCTGCTATGCAAACACAATAACTTTTACAGAATTTTATGATGGTGACTAACGAATAAATGTAACATGTTCTCATCTTTGTTAAGCTGTTACAGTTGAATGTCTTAATTCTTTTTTTTTTTTCACACTGCTGTGACTTTGGGACAGCTGCTGAGCATTTTTTGGTTCCATTGATAGGTTTGCACACCATCTCCACCTGCATTAGCCTCCAGGGCTGACTGTAAAATGCTTATAAAAGGCAATTAAGCAGACTGGGCATGTGAAAGCTTCAATAATAAACTCTGCTGACCTTTCTAGATGGTGCATCTTTGATCATTTTGATTTTCTCAACAGCTCTTTTTCTCAGAGTTGTTTTTTCTTGGCTCTTCTCTTGGCAGAACAGCTGCTTCTCTCTGGCCACTGGGTATGGCCTTATTTTATTTATTCTTGCCTTTAACTTTTGTAGGGCAGCCAGATACATGGGGATGGGTGTTATATAACAAATACAATAAATAAATAAAGCCCAATTTGCAACGTTTTTGCTGTCCACAGTGAAAGCAGTGGTCATGGAGAAAGGAGTTCATTTCACAAAAATGCCCTGTTTGATCCTGTTGGGGCAAATGGCTAAAAAAATGGGAGGGCAGTTTGAATAAAAAACTCGAAAGCTGAAAAGCAAAAAATTAACAGAAAATCAACTGGTTTAGGAACTGTTGCTAGACTTGTTGAGTGATTTTGTTAAAAAATAAATTTGAAGCATAGAATGTCTCTTTAGGCCAAACCAGTCCCTGAATTTAGATTTAAATCCTTCCAAATTTAAAATGGTTGAAACTCAGGTTGCTGCTGGCACTGGCCACTGAGGACCATTGCCAGAGTCTTAGTGTACTGTGGAAAGTTGATTATGCAGAGCCAAAGGACTGATCAAGGATTCACGCACTGCAAGCAGTCACTGAGTTTATTTGAAACACTAGGATAGATTTTATAGTGTTTAGAACTTTAAAAGGGTTTGAAAGAGGAGGTCAGCAGGGTCTGTTTTTGCAGTAGGCTCTGGGGCTTGAGAAGAGGCCTTTGCTAGTGTTGCCAGACTTTCCAGATGCTTTTAAAGACTAAAGACTATTTCTTCCCAGCTTTCACCGCTACAATAATTCTCTTGCCCTTTCCCCTACCATTTCTCATTTTGCCCTTTCATTAGTTCCTCTTTCTTTCTTCCCATGTCATTACTTCTCCCTGTTCCTTCTCATTACATCTCTTCCCTTGAACCAGTTTTTCCTATTACGCTCTTCAGTCTTTGGGATCAAATACTGTTTGTATTATTTTTCCCTTAGGGAGTAAGAGCTAAGTTGCCGTCTTGAGTGGAGAATGTCTCCTAAGGTGGATGATAAAGTATAAGAGATCCATGACTGTTTTGTTTGAAATCAGAGTAAGAAAGGCCTGATGATAAAATTTAAGTGTACAGTCCAAACAGAAGCTTTGTTGTTGCTGGCCTTGTAACTCAGCGTCAGTACCATAGGTACCTTTATCTCTGCTAGGAGCAGCATATTTTCACAAGATATGTTAGTGTGCCCTTGCAGAAGGCCAACCACATTAACAAGATGACTTTTAGAGTGCAGCCAGTAGGTCAAAGGAGCCCATTAGTCTCCTTTATTTGGCACTAGTTAAACCTCAGTCGGACTACAGTGTCAAGCCTTGCACTCCCAAGTGCAAGAAAGACATTGACATGCTGGAGAAGTCCAGCAGAGAGCTGTGAAGCTGATCATGGGGCTGGAGCACATGTGAGATGGGAGGAGAGAACTGAGGTGGTTCTGTCTTCAAAAGTGAAGGAAAAAAAGAGGCAGATCTTACTGCTCTCTTCAAGTATTTCCCATGTGGGAGGGGGTACAGAAGACAGACACAATCTCTTCTCAGAGGTACCCAGTGGAAGGACAGAGGGCAATGGACATAAATTGGAACAAGGGACTTCATATGAGATGGTTTTTTTAATGAGACGGTGATAGACTTTGAAATAGGGACCAGAGAGGTTGTGGACTCCCTATCACTGGAGATATTCAAAATTTTGCTGGATCTTGCGCAGCAAGGCCTTAAATCAAACAGATCTATCATTGTGTTGATATATGTTTGTCTTGAGGGCATTACCTTGAAAGACATAACAGGTTGTAATTTGGGCAGCAGCATACTACAGATAAAGGGGGGGAATCAGAACTATTTTCAGCTGCCAAACTTATTGATATTTTCCTGAAGTGAAAGTAATGTTCTTTAAACATGGCCTGAGACGTGCATCATCACAAAGTAAACTCAAGGTCTCCTTCCAGTCTCTGTTATGAAATCCAGCAGGGCAGACTTAGGCATTAGGGTGTAGCACACAGGGGATGTATTTGTGCTGGAAGCAAATTTCTCACATAGCCACACAGTCCTTTTGGAAAGTGTAAAAAGTGACATAAGGAATACAGAGGCAAGGGTATTGCTGACACAGGGATAAAAAATACTTAGGTCTTGCAGGACACTGGTGCATTACTTCTTGCATTCCAGATGTCAAGATTACTGTAATTCAATCACTATTAATAGTATCTCTTCACCCAAACACAAGTATTTGATGAAGGAAAACAGTGAATCCGTTTGGATGTGAAGTCACAAAAGAAGAGGTTTGGGAGTACTACATGCTATTCATAAACATCAGAATTAGGCCCACATAATTAAAAATTTGTAAAGAGACAAATCCTAAATGTATACAAAATTGATGCTCTGAACAAGATCAGTTTCAACAGACTTTAATTAGAAGACTTTTGCTACTTTATTTCCCTTATGGTTACTGTAGAATATTTTGCTTTAGGAGACAGAATTAGAGAGAGTGTTCCATTCTGTTTTTGTAATTGTGTAAACTTACACTTTATTAGGGAACAACTTAGGAAAAATCTGGTTTTATGAATAAAAGTGGCTACAAAACTAGTCATGCCAGCTACAGGAATAATTTGGTGTTAAGATATCCTAGTGAAGTGGTCTAGAAGGAATTCAAATTACTGGGCAAATTTGGAGAAGATAAGAATGAGATCATTTACACCCACTTCTGTGCTGCATAAACCCTCAGGACAAATTCTTCTCTTCACTCAGAGTTTCCATCTCCAAGTAAATATTAGCTTCACTTTCTCTACTGCAGAGGACCCCTCTTTTTTTTTTTTCCCCCCCTTTTCTCCTCTTTTTTATTTTTTTATTTTTTTCTAAGGTCTTAGGCACAGGGATGAGTTGCTGTGGGTTCCAAGTGGCCTCAGGTGAGAGCTGCATAGCTGACAGTGCATCTGGAATGCAGAGCATGTCAAGTTTGGACAGGTAAATAATTTTGGTTTAAAACATTTGGTACTGCAGATGTTGCTTATCACAAATGAAAGCATTCAAGTTCTGCAAAAATTACACTTTGAGTGCCTGATTTTGATCTTCTTTTGATTTTGCCAAAGATGGGGACTAAGAACAAAAGAGTTCTTTTGAATGAAAGATGAAAAAAAGAAAACAGGGCTTATTTAATTAAGGTTTGAAATTTATTTCTACTCTGCTTCATCTTGTTCTGAAGGGGTAAAATAAGAAATTGTAGCAGCTGTGACTTCAGTATCTGCATAACATGATTAAAGCATTAGCAATGACTACACACTCATTTTACTTACACATGAATTGTTTCAGCTGAGAGATGTGTGTGAAAATGCAGGAAATGCCATTACTAGAACTGAATTACTAGAAATCACATCCTCAGTGACATTTAGAGAATCTTGAACAAATATTTCTTTTCATGCTTTTCCTTTGGTCTGAAGTTTTCCTCTGGCAACATGAAAAACAGGTTCTTTTATTCTGCATTTGTTAGCACTTGGATGTCTATAAAGACTCCTAACAATAAGTAGGCAATGGACTGAATGCCTTAAAACCTGGAGAAACTTTTTAAGGCTAACTAATGTTGCATATAAAGTTCTGAAACTGAGGAAAAGTAAAGAAAGAGATGCTATTTTGTACTCACTATTCAGGGATTTGTGTATCCAGACTAAAGTAAGAGTCCAAAGAAGAGGAAGATAAGGACATAGCTATACTCCATGGAGTGGACAGAGTTAAAAAAAAAGTCTGTTAAAATATATCTGCTCTTGTGTTGGGACAGATTGTATTTCTAGACAGAACAAGCATTAAAACATTACAGACAGCAACACAAAGGGTAATAATTTTATAGAAGGTGGGTTTATATTTACAGAATTAACTGCATATATATTTTTTTTAAAATCTCATTTCTGTTTCCCACATTATTTTGTAATTACCTCATTTATCCTGTGATGAAAAACAGAATGCTTTCTATCTTTACTGACATCTTTACTCACTCTACAAAACCCAAAATACTCCAAACATTTCATGTGCTCACATTTCACAGTTGTACTTCATATGTGATGTAACACCAAAATACACCCCCTCTCTGAAAATAGAACACAACCAGCATTTCCCAATGACAAGGAAAGTGTTCAAATCAGTAGATTTCTGTGCTAAAGATAAAACTACTGGTCTTAACTTACGTAATTTTACACTTTTAGGAGAAAACAATGATCTTTGTGTCAGTATTGAAATTCTCGACTTTGGTTTTTGCTGTTAATAGCTGGTGAGATCTACTGCAAACAGTTCTGACATTCCAGCAGCAAGTCCAGCCTGTCTCCTCTTCACTCCCTGTATATGCTGTCCTTGCCTCGCTTCTCTGACTCCTGTTGCCCTCCTCAGTGTTTTGCACAGTATGGAGGTGGATGCACAGACAGTGGGATGATCTGATGGGAATGCAGCTTTTCTCCCCCTATAACATTGTTTTAAGTCAGTTTAGCTTCCTGACTGGGGTGACTGAAGTGCCAAAGAAGCACCATTGCTAATGCAAGGGAAGGAACAAACACCCACAGGCCAAGCGGAGAGCTGTTCTGCCTGTTAGCAGCATTCAGCTGTAGTTGCCCTTAGCTGTACCGTTATACCATATCCTTATGCTGCAGTTCCTTGATTTCTGTAAGCCTTTGCTCAACTTGCTGTCCAATGTCTTATTTGCCAGAATGAATTCTAGCCAAGCAAAACAGTTGGCCAATTTGAGGGACTGATCTGGCTGAGAATTAACTTGTGGCATCAATAACAAAACAGCAGTTTCAGCTCAATCACCTCCTTGACTGGGAAGTGTCTCCCCAGGTGTCAGCACCACATGTGTCAGCACCACATGTGTCAAAGGTCTCTGAGTTCTGAAGTTTCATCACTGCAGTTTTCAGGTGGGCAAGCCACAGAATTCTGGGATTTCTTTTTCCTTAGCATTTCCTGCCACCTGGGTGTATTGCCTCCTTTTTAGACTGGATGCTACCTAGATATGTCACTTCTTCTCAGTCACTGTATAGGTAATTTCTCAGCACCTTGGGTTTTTCCTTTTTGGCACTGAAGCATTAAGCATTGTAATACCAAACTAATTTTTTGGATCTCACCTGATGAATGAAATTAGAAAACAGCTCAGAAAAGATTGTAGAAAGCATCTCAAAGATTTAGTGACTCATTTTATTGGGGAGAAAGGGGTGGAGAAAAAGAGTGAAATATTTCTATCTTATTACTTTTGTCTGTAAAGAAGTTCAGGTAATTTGTCAGCTCAGACCTGACATCCCTTAAAGACGTTTTTCAGAGAATGGTTTTTGAAGTAAGCCCATGTTTTCAAACAATGCTAGCTGATACCAGAATGTGGCATCTTCTCATAAAATACAGTCTTTAGACATAATGTATAAAAAAGAAGATTATCTGATTTTCCTTGCTGAATATATTACTTTCTCAGCTACATTTTCATTGGTTTGTTTGGTTGTTAACAGTATATTATAAAACTATGTGGAATAAAAGGCTTCCCTGTGTGTTAGACATAAATTCTGAGTTTAGACTCCTGTTTACAAATATACTTATATAGAAAATTATCTTCTTAGTCACAGTGCTTTGAAAAAAAAATGAAAATTTGATGTGAATACCTTACATCGGCATTTGTATGCAAATCAAGCATTCTGCAAGCTGGGTATTTGCTAGTAATTCTGTGACTCCTTATATTTTATAATTCCATTGCCAAATATTGTTAATTGTGATTGTGAGTAGTTAAATTGCTTACTTTCTTTACTTCGCAATGGCTTCTTCTTTCCACAGAAGATGACTGAGATTTACTAAATAATTGTGCTGTTTTTGACTGGGTGAAAGTTAATTTCTCCCGTAGCATCTTCTATGGCTCTGTGGTTTAGATTTGGGCTGAAATAAATGCTGATAATTCAAGGATGGTTTTGTTATTGTTGAGAAGTGCTTGCACAAGGGCAAGGCCTCTTCTCACATCACCCCACCAGGCTGACGAAGCACAAGAAGTTTGTTTGGGGAGAGATACAGCCGGGATGGCTGACCACAAGTGACCGCAAGGACATTCCATACCATGTGGTGTCATCTTCAGAATACAAAGCTGGGGGAAGAAGAAGGAAGCGGGGGACACTTGGCATTTGTCACCATTACAAGTCACCATTACATGTGATGGAACCCAGTTTTCCTGGGGTTGACTGAACATCTGCCTGCCCATGGGAAGCAGTGAATTAATTCCTTACTTTGCTTTGCTTACGTGCGCAGCTTTTGCATCTCCTATTAAACTGCCTTTATCTTAATCTGTGAGTTTTCTTACTTTCACCCGTCCAATTTTCTTCACCATCATGCTGCTGGGGGGAAGTGAGTGCATGGCTGTGTGGCTTGGATATTGGCTGGGGTTGGAACATAAAAATAACACACTAGCAAAACAGATACTTTTAATAGTTGCATTAATTACTTTTAGGAACAGATACTCCTGGGCTGCTTATTCTGCAGATAGAGACTTCTTGAAAATGATTATGAGAAGAGAAAAAGTTGCCTTTTCTTGGCTTTTGTTTTGGCAGATCTTGGTTCTTGGTTTGGCAGATTAAAAACCCCACTAGCTGTATACCAGAGAGGTCATACATTGCTGACTCTCTGGAGGAGGGTTTCAGAGTTAAGGTACTTTCCCTTCTGTCACACTGATGTCTAAGAACCTCTGCTCTACTTACCTAAAGTCTGCCTTTCATGTTACAGCCTATCTTCTAAGCGTTACAAAACTCCTGCCCATGCAGGAAGCTGTAGTATCCCATTACTTCATGGACACCCTTAAGATGTTCACAGAGATACTGTGTGCTCTCAGAAAGGTCACACCTTCCAGTTTTCATGCGGTGCTCTGTCCTCGAACTGTCTTCTTACTCAGGCTGAATCTGCACCCTTCTCTTCTGAACTTAGGATTCTGTTAACCTAATAAGGATGTTGACTCACTTCTACATAAAGTATAAAAAACATAAAGTCAGAAATGCCTATTTAGGTTGAAAAATCTTCAGTCCAAAAACCAGATATAACCTGTTAAGAGGTGTCAATTTTTCAAATGAGTAGAATACTATTTTCCACCCTGTGACCTGGAATTTAATTTGAAACTTAAAGCCTAAATTGAAACTTAGAATATTTATAAATATGGCCATGCTGGTATCTCTTTATTTATGAACAAAAATAACATATTCAGGTTGTTTTGAGCCTTCTGAGACTGAACATAGTAGTGACAAAATATTCCTGTAATAGATTTGGGTTTCATGTCTTTTAACTTAGGATTTAAGATAACTTGAACGCTCTTATAGAGCATTTCTGAACCTATAAGGCAATTACTTCTTTTTTCACCTTTGCCATGGCTAGGACCAAGCATAAGATGGTATCATGCTTTTGCTCTCAACTGCAATTCATGACACTACATGCATTGAATGTCTGTATCTCTAAGTGAGGTTTCTGTATCTCAGTCTTCCCTCTGCAAAATATTTGCCCAGCTCATTAGACTGTCTGTACAGAAGTTTTTTGAAGCTAAATACACTAAGAATTATCTGGTACTTACAACGTGAATGATTCATGTAACTTGTAAAAACAGTGATGGTGACAGATTTTAAATTAAGGTCTGTTTAAAAGAAGCGCTTTTTTTGTCAGCAGTATAGTGAGAATTAAAAAGAGCTCTGCGGAAGTGGGAAACTTAACCTCATGGGGTAAATTAGGATAGTCTGATTCATTCTGTTAGCTTTTTTCTCTTTAATCAGGTCTGTGCCTTCACTTACTGAGTGAGAAAGGGGATTGGAATCTGGTCCTGCAACAAGCGAGCTGAAGTAAAAATGTTTTATCCTCCTGCAATTTAGCGCAAGATGTGTTCTCTTTTATTCCTTTCCTCTTTTCTTTTCTTTTATCTTTTCTTTCGTAGTGTCAGTTTATTAAGTGTTGCCATAGCAGTCAGCGTTGCCATAGTAATTGTAAACAAGTGAATTATATGACTAAAAGTTGGAAGAGGTAGAGCACATCAACAGCAGCCCTGTGGGCAGTTCCTGTCACTACCAGAGAGCAAAGGGAGCATTTAAAACAACCCAAAACCTGTGAGTACTCACCATCCATAAGTGGCACATAAAAATAAACAGAGGTTTCCGTTGAACTGGATTCAGTTACAAGTGATGGGTCTCATTTTATTGAAGTCGAAGATGCAGGTATTCTACAACTCCCCCACACTTTCTGCTGTTGCTTTTCTCTGGAATTGCATTCAGGCCCATTTGTAATGCACCAGTGCACAGAGGAAAATAAAAGTTATTCGAACCCGCTTCGTGATTTTGTTCTTCCTTTTTGCTGGGTCACAGGGTACATAAGCCCGCATGCTTCCATGAACGATTTTTCCTTTTTTTTTTTTCTTCTCCTTGAGAATTCCGAATTTCTCATTCAGAAGCTGCAATTTTTATCAACATGAAAAACAACTAAAAAGGTCTAGTATTTTCTTAGTAATTTAGCTGGACTTCATGCCCGGGTTTTTATTATATCAAAGATGTAATGTGTTAAAATAACACTCATTATGAAACAAGCAGTGTTCATTTGAATCAAAAAAAAAAAAAAAGAAAGAAAAGAAAACCAGACACAATACATCCTCCCTCATCTTTCTGATATGCTGGGGCTGGAAGGGAGATGTGGAACTGCTCAGTTTGGATGGTCTTTGTGAAATGGAAGAGATGTATGAACCAGGCACCTTATAATTCCTCTTTGTGGATTCTTGTGCTTGCTTTACCAGCAAAAATGCAAAGTATGTCTGCATGGAAGTGTGTTTTAAAAGAAACCACAAATCATTGTAGTATGCCAGGAACAAGAGCTATGACTCTCAGAAGTAAATACCATTGATAAAAGGGAAACTGACTGTATTTTTTCCACGGATCTATTATTTCAAGCACCAGTGCTACATATGGAGATTACTCCAGTCTCTGTTTTTCTCCTGCTACTGAAAGTAAAATTTAAATATTAAACTATTAAAGAAACCAAACATGAGGCTGATATTGCACAGAAATTTGCAGAATACTGCAACAAAGTTACAGTCAAAAAAGTCAGGATACAACTGGGAGGCATGCTCTGACTTGCCAGAACTAATAGTTTTATAAAGAGAAATTTGGAGAATTTGAACACAGGCAAGACTTTCCATAGCTAGTTCTATCTGAGAGACTTTTGCAACCTTAATGTTTTGAAACTAAGATCTGAGAAAAAGCCCAGTTATTTAAAAGGGAAACTAAAAGGAGAAAATCATCAAATTTAGTAGGGTGAAACAAATATAGTTCTTTCAAAATAATTTCAAAATAAGTAAATACAAGGATAACAGTTGCTTGTTTTTTCCGACTTTATTACTTGGTCAAAAAAAGACCAGCTTCCTCTTTCTATACACCTTCCTCGCCCATTGCTTCAACCATTTTTATCCAAGGTTTCAAGGCCTTCTATAACAATATAAAATTCTGTAAAACTCCATCAGGGAGATGCCCAAAACCCACACAAGTGACTTATACTGAATATAACACTTTTAATATAATAATTGACTACTTAGATAACTAATAGGCAGTAGGTGTAAGTTACTGGTTTTGTACTGCTGGAGAACACAAATTCTAATGCTTGTCACTGTTGTTTGTTTACTAAAATGTTGGTGCAGCAAAATTTACCGGAGGACATCCCCACCCTTCTGTTGGTATTTGTTGTACTTCAGAGCATAAAGGGAAGATGCATACCTTTCTCAGTTTCCTCTATAATTTTGCCTGCCTTTTATGGCTTTTCAGTCATGTTTAGAAGCTGCAGGCAACCCAACTCCATTGGCTGAATTCCTGCAGAAATTTTATATAATAAGTGTTGGTCTGCCATAGGACAGCTTCAGACAGCATGTTGCTGTTCTCTGTTTAGGTTGGTTCCTAAGCTTTGCTAGCACAGTCCACTAGTAAAATAAATGGCAGGGAACTGCTGTATTTCTATTTCATTCTAAGCAGGCTTGCACAAAACAATATCACAAAATATGCAGCAGATATGGAAGATATCTGGAAGGTAGTTTTTACATTTGTCATCAAGTACTGTTTGCTTGGACAGGAACATGAAATGTATTTTTCCTTTGTTCATCAGAAAAATTTGAAAAAAAAGACAGTAATAAGAAGTATTCTTATATATATATATGAAGACTCATATCAGTCTAATTTTTCCCCAGTATATATGTCCCCAAACATTAATGAAGTTTCCTAAAGGCATTTCTGTAGAAGAGATATCCATCCAGAAATGATGCAGTATTTTATCTACCAACCAGTAATAAAAATTATTCTAGTGAAGAAATATTAGAAGGATGTAGAATAACAGTGAAATCTGTAATTTTATAAACAACTGAGCAGTTAATATCAGAAATCACAAAGAAGTCTGTTACTATCTTATTGTTCACAGGTAATTCTTGCAGGAAATGCTTGAGCTGCATTGTGTTTTTTGCCGTAGGTTCTTCAACTATGTAGTCAGAAATATTGCCTTCTCAAATGGAAAAACAGTCTTGATTTTTCAGAAAGAACAAAGCATGAATCATGTTTAATGCACTTAATGAAATAAATCTAAATTTAACTGTAATCTGAATCTGCAATTGAATCTGAATCTCGAATAAGGTTTAATGTTATTTATAGTTTCTCATTTGATTTAAAGAGAATAGTTTATGCACATTCAGACAGAAGTATGTTCAGTAAATTTATAGAATGGCTTAAAAATGCTTAAGGCAAGGGTAGTGGTTTTGACATCTTTAAAGAGACGGAATGGATGAAACCTTGTGAATGAATTAAAATGTTTTGATTTATATTTTGGTTTCAGACGTGATCCTGAGGGAGCATGCCTGCACAGTAGCCAACTACTTGAAACCTGCAACAAACCCACAGCTGACTCTTCATGGAATTTATAGCTTCCAGTCCCAGTAAAGGGTATACATTTTCTGGTTTATTCACTGCTTTCGTAGGCCACAGTTTCATGGGGCACTATCCATGGATTAGTGTCATTGTGGAGGAAAGAATTAGGCAAAAGAATGGACTGTGAATTACCTATAACCCAAGTGATGCTTCTTTTCTTTTGTCCAAATAGGTCAAATCAAGACACTGAAGCAAAATACCAACACCCCCCCACCCCCCCCAAGAAAATCTGTTATTCACTATGTTAACAACCTGAAGAATGATGATATGTTAATATTCATAAATTAGCATTCCCACAAAGAGATACATTCTGGTGTAGAGATTAATATTACTCACTTCATTACAACAGCAAAGCAGTATTTTATTCTGTAGGTCAGATACAAAAATGAAAATTACCTCTAATAAAAGGTGGGCTGAACTAAATAAACAGTTTTGATATCTGAACAAAGGAAAAGACATAACATTTTGGGTTGATGCTGGCCAGATGCCAGGCCCCCACCCAAGCTGCTCTCACTCCTCTCTGCAGCTGGACAAAGGGGAGAAAACTTAACGAATGGTTCATGGTTTGAGATAAGGACCAGGAGAGATCACTCACCAAATATCATCGTGGGCAAAATGGGATCAACTTAGAGATGTGAAGGGAATTTATTACTAAAAAAATCAGATGATAATGAGAATTAACATAAGCCCTTAAAAACACCTTTCCCACCCTGTTCCCTCCTTCCCAGCTCTACCTCCTACTCCAGCAGTGCAATGAGACAGGGAATGAGGGTTGCGGTCAGTTCATCACCCAGGGCTTCTCTCACCAGTGAGGGAGAGGAGTCATTCCCCTGCTGCACTGTGGGGTCCCTCCCACTGGAGACAGTTCTCCATGAATTTCTCCAGCATGGCTCCATCCCACGAGCAACAGCTCCCTGCAAACTGCTGCAATGTGAGTCCATCCCATGGGCACCAGTCCCCCTCACACTGCTGCAGCAGTGGGTCACTGTTCCCTGCGGTGCAGTCCTTCAAGGACAGGCTGCTCCAGCCTGGGAGCTGGGCCCCTCTCCCTGGGTCTCCTGTGGGCTCTCAGGCACCCACCTGCTCTGGGGTGGGGCTCATCCCCGGGCTGCAGGGGCACAGCTGCCTCACCATGGGCATCTCCTCCCCCTCCTACCTCACTGGCCTTGGTGACTGCAGAGTTGTTCTTCTTACTTGGTCTCATTCCACTCTTCTCTACTCAGAATTACTACTACGCCACAACTTTTGGGTTGATTTCTTCACACATACGTTATCACACAGACATTACCACCATTTCCAATCAGCCCAGCCTTGGCCAGCAGCACCTCCCTCTTTGGAGCCACCAGGGATTGGCTCTGCTGGGCATGGAAGAAGCTTCTGGCAGCTTCTCAGAGAAACCACCCCTGTAGCCCACCCCCGTGCTACCAAAAACCAGGCCATGCAAACCCAATACACATGAAAAGAGTTTTCCTGGAATATTTTAAGTACGGTTAAACCCATGTCTATTGGAAGGCTACATTATCTATGGAAAACTGGAAACTTTTATTAGACCCTCATTTTCAATTCTTGAGGCCAAGAGCGATGTCAGAGGACATGTGTAGAGTGAAAAAGTATATACTGGTTGCATGCATTATCCAGATTATCATGAGCATTTTCCCTAAGGTTTCAAATTTTCAGGCCTGTCTTTTCAGACTGTCTAATGTTGTTTGTTACACATCCAGAATCCTGTCTTCTATTAGACTCTGAAAGGAAAGTACGGTATGTATGAGTTTGTGAAATACTGACTTGCTGTACAGCTGCTTGGATGAAAAGAAATATAAATATATATTTACGTTTAATCTGCATCTCTATAAGGGTGTCTAAATTAGCAAAAGTTCTATGTGTAAGCTAGTTTCCCAAAATGTAGATTTTACTCAATATTGCTAATGTTAGTTATAATAAATAATATCTGGTTCCCATGCAGAGATTCCCATCTGCAGATTTGAAAATATTTCACACAGTAACTCATTATCTTTTCTTTATTTTATAGATGGAGAAACCATAGCGAGAGGACAAGACAAGACCTTGGGTTGATTGTTTCTTAATATTTCTGTATGTTCTCTACCATGGATGGCTTCAGTTATTTTATGTCACGAGTATTGGTTTTGCTGTGTAAGTGGAAGAACAAGTTTCAAATTATCAAACAACATATCACAAATAGTATTTATACAATGAGAAGAATTATGGAAAAAAGGCGTTCCTCTTCTAAAATTTTGACTTCAGTAAACAGAGTAAGAGGGTGTGTATGCTTATGGTAATGGGTTTTTTTAAGGTGACTTTTTTTTAAAAATGAACCATTCACAGCTATTTGGGAATGTTTTAACAATGCAATCTTTCTGTGCCTTATTATTTAACAAAATAGAAGTGGAGCTCCTTCACCTTTGCTCACAATTCTTTGAGCAGCTCTTAGTTCTCCTTCAACGGGAAGTGACGGATACATGTGTGTCATTCTTTCTCATGACTTAGATACTTGAACTATTAGCAAGTAATCCAAACACATTGTCTAAGTCACCTCAAACATTTTAAGACTGAAGGTAAGGAACATCGAACAGGAAAATTGACACCACCATCAAAATATGCATATGTATATGTATATGTATATGTATATGTATATGTATATGTATATCTTCCAGGGTAATAATCCAACCTTTTTTTTCTCAAATCTGTTGAACAGGATGACAAGGGGTAAAATTCTTGATGTGCAATGCTCAAACATGATACATAAATATGACTTTTAAAATCAAGCGCTCACAATCTTTCAGTGTTTCAACTCACTATCTTTCAATCAGGTTGAAAAACTCTGTCCTTGTTCCAGACTTTTTTCCTCATTTTTAGTTACACACAATTGTCACAATATACATTAAGCATAAGGGAAAGAATCATAGGTCATTATTTATGACTCAATTCAACTCCAGATATGTGCACAAAGTAGAGCTCTGCCAAGCCTCTGTCACATGACAGTATCACATTTCTAAAGATAAATAATCAAGAACCTTGAAAACTTAAGGTCCAGTAAAGTTTCAAGACTCTATTTACATTTGCCAGAATTTATAAATAATGATGGTTTAGTTGTCTGTGCCTTGAAAGCAGAGATAGAAGAAAGAAGGATCAATAACTTTTTTCAAGCCTACCACAGATTTTCCAGTAACACAGTTTAAAGTGTCATCTTGCAGCTTCTCAGATCTTTCTAATCAGAGAAAATGCTGTAGGTGTTGATAGACTAACCACATCCTATGTCAGTCTTCAATCTAAACAGGTCCCTCAAATTATTCTGAAAGATTCAACAGTTGTATGTCATAGCCTGCGAAGTGTTTGCTGCTGCCACGTTAGCATTTCGGCTTGTAGTAGTTTCTCTGAGCTAATCTGACACATGATCTCAGTGATGCTACTTGAATGAAATATGACATCAAGCCCTTGCCCTCCTCTGAACAGTGAAAATATTTACAGCACTATTCTTAAAAGTAGGGTTATTAGGTTTGTGTCTTTGCCAAAGTTGAAAGGGAAAAGAATGAAAAGACCAGCCAGTCCAGTTACCATCTTTGCACTCTTCACTGAGTTGCTGCACATTGTGAAACAACTCTTCACAGGCCATGGGGCTGAGGGGCAGGTTTGCACTTCTGCAGGGGGAGCATTCATTCAAGAAAATTACAGAGATTTCAGTGTGTTCTGGGAGTTAAAAAGCAGAGTGCACTACTGCTTACATCTTTCACAGAGATTTTAAATCTACTGCTTATCATATATTAAAACCCATCCAATGTTTGCAGATTTCAACCAAGGCTTACTGTTTTTAAGAATTTCATTAAAATACACTGCTAAAATATTTTTAAATTAATTTCTTAATTTAAAAGCAGCACTTGCAACCAGGATTTTACTTTTATGATCTGAATTTGAGATAAAATTTCAGGGTTTTGTGGGTTTTTTGTTGTTTGTTTGTTTGAGGGTTTTGTTTGTTTTTGTTTTTTGAGCATTATACTTTATGTCTTCATTTTGGTTTTGTTCATTCATTTATTCCAAGCACTTTAAACTACTTCACTGCTGTTGGAAGCATCACAGGTTATTCCATGGCTGACAACATGAGGACTGTACTCCATGGGATGGAAACACAATTGTTTGATGTTCTGAGAGCAGAAGGACTTAAGCTTGCTTGGCAAGGTTAAATACAGAGTGGACCAAATAACTTTTCACACATAACCTAGAGTGTACTGTTTGGCTGCCATAGTTCTCACTATATTTTTCTGACCTTGCAGTCCCGTAACATTAGAAATTTTACTTTCATCATGGGTAACTGCACATCTGGTAAGCATTGAAATAGAAGAATTCCATCAACTCTGCCTGGATAATATTTTGAAGTGGAAAAATGAAGCCAGACTCTGGAAGAGTAGGCATGCAGTCCTATGGTCTTTAGAGTGGATCTTGTTTCTGAGTTATGTGACAATTCCTGTATTTTGTGTAGATCAAGATGATCCTCAATTTTTACTGAAAAAATTATGATCTTGTTATTGGACCACAGGGTGGAAATGACACATACAGTGTCTGCTACCAGCTTTGCACAAGGGGCTTAGTGTGACCCAGGATAAGTTACCTAAATCCTTTAAGCCTGAGGGTCTCTTCATCTACTAATATGGTCTAAGAAGAGAGATCTTTTCTAGATCCATAAAGTGCTCTGAGATTCAGGAACAGAAGCTAGCTATTATTATTTCACAGTGCACTTCAGCAAGACAGATCCCAAAATATTTAACAAGCCATGTAGTTTAAATTTGTTTTCTCCAAGAGGAAATCGCTTCTCAGAAGATACAGACTAGGTTGTACCAGAGGAACATCCACATCTGCAGTCAGGCAAGGTGGACTCTGTATTCCCTGCCAGCCCTCAGCTTTGTTCCACAGCCATCATAACAAGATATACTTTAAAGTACAAACTGAAGCCATGTGGTGACTTTTGATAAATAAGACTGGTTTTCCAAAATGAAATTTGTCAGAATACCTAGTCCTGTTTTTGCAAGAAATGCTAAAAGGGGAGATTCTCAAATGCTGAGGGCAATGACAGAGATATACCTCTGATTAAATTCTGTCAACTTTTGAAAATGCTTTCTTATACCATCATCTCATTTACAGTACATACTATAAAGCCTTCAAGAAAAAAAAAAGCTTAAGCCATTAACATAACTAAAATACCAAAAGGCAATTTTCTGTGAGAAAGCCTTACTTCTCTGAGCATAAATCTAATTCTGATAAAATAAACAGTTTTAAAAAATAACTGTACTTCATGAAAGTGCGTGTTTAGAGTCCCAAGTACTGTTTGATTTTGTACAAGCAATTTAAAGTACAATTAGCAGTAAAATAGCCAGTTGTTAAGGCCACCAATAAATTAAAGCCAGAATACAATGGTGACTTGTGCTTAGTATGCAGATCATATAAACCCCAACTGCAGAGCCCAGCATTAGGATTCTGGACACCTGGTCTGCTCTGGTGGTGAATAAAGAGCAGGGCTGAATGTTGGGCTTCAGTTGTACACTTCTAGTGGTTAATCCTCTTTGTAATGGTCGATTTACATGTTAGAAGATCTAAAAGACAGGAAGTACAGTGTCTGGCTTTGAGTCTTGGTTCAAGAGATTTCTGTTCATCTTCCTATGGCGGGAATTGCAATTTATTACCCTCTATTTTGTAGCTTGCTTTGAAAAATTTTTGTATTTTACACAGTGATTTGGCAATCAACAACCATGAATATAGTTCAGATTGTTTGTATGCTGTGTTTTTTACAGCTGAAAATAGGGCTGTTCATGGTATATATATTAGAAACTGAATATTGTCTATGTAGTGTAACAGCACTACTGACTATGAATCAAATATGGAAAAAGGAGGGATCTCAAGCAACTTCATTCATAATACATAATATACTCATGCCTGAATGAAGTTACTTTGTTTTTCAAATTTTTGAAAATGTTACTAAGCCAGTTATAAACCTGCTTGAAGTGCAGCAGTCAGCAGTCAGTCACCATGGGTCACAGAACAGGCGAAAATTTATCAAGGTAGCCAAACACATGAACATGCCCTCCATGTGTCAGAGGGTCCACAGTCCTTAAATGAAGCCTGTGAGCAAAAGAAGTACAAATCTCAGTGCCCCCCACGATCACCAGACTGTCCCCTGTGACGTCTGTGTTGGCCTGACTGGACTTTAGAGCAGGGGGGTTGGAAATAGATAATCCTTAAGGCTCCTTTTCCATACAAACCATTCTATGACCTATGAGTCTGTGTCTTTTCTTCTGGATCAAATTGTGGCCTGATGAAGGATAGGGCAGTCACTTGAGAAAGCACCATGCTGGCCAGGCCAGCTTCTGTCCTGGGCTGTGCCATGGCTTCTGCACGAGGTGCAAGTGATGGCACTTGTTGACATTCAACTACAAGTGTGTGGCTGAACATGCTGTGGTATCTGAGCCCATTTAGTCACTTCAGTCTCAACATCAGTTTGGTCTCAGACAGACTCAGACTGGTGCTTCTGTTTTGATATTTTCATTTTCTCCCCAGATATTTTGTGCCCCTCTGGGTCTCTCCTTCTCACAGCAAGTTCTTTTGGAGAGCACTTTAATTACTCCCATCAGTTTGAGTCTGCATTTCTGTCAGGTATTTACTGTGACTCTTACCTTTTCCAGTACAGCCAAATACGCAGATGAGATTTTGTTTGTAGCTCATTAGTGAAAAAATATGGCATGTTATGCTAGATGCTGAATGGCTGCTAGTGAATGCATTTTTGATCTAAGGAGTCTTCAGACTGCACTCAAGCTGATAGGTATGTTAGCTGCTGCCCACTCAGTCAAAATGTGGAAACAAGTACATTTATTGTTCTTTGATTGATGGCTGAAACAGTGACACATCATCCAAACACAAAACCTGGAGAATGGTTTGGATTCATCTGTAAACAAGGCTATGCTGGTTTCCCCAATTAGGAAAGAAATGTTTGCCAGAAATTTTTGAAGCATAAATGCTGCTAACATATGATACTGACTCCAGCTTCCCTTGCTGCTTCTCAGTGTTCCCAAGCTTTGCAATGTGAGCAGATGAAGGACGATGACTGAGTTGCCTTTTTAGTATCTAAAGACTCAGCTGTTTGTAGATCAGTGTCTGAGATTTTTGGTTCTTTCTGTGTCTTGCAGAATATCTATAAAAGAGAAGACGAGGACATAGGTGTGTGTATGTATTAAAAGTATCTAAAGAGTGGAGGAATGGTGGAAACATTCATGTACTGAGATACTAGCAAACAGAGAGGGTAAGAGGCGTCTTTTCTGTGTGCTGTCTGGAAAGACAACCTTGGGCTTGTGAGCAAGGAATTCCCCGAAGTATTCTGATCTTACCACAGTCGATAAAAAGAGAGTTCTTATCAATTATGTTAAAAAAAATAAAACCAACTTAAAAAACAAACAAGCCAGCAACATTCCATCGTGTTTCTTTTCTTTAATTGGAATGCAAAATAATCTGGACAGTGTTTATATTCTGGCCACAATGGATAATAGTAATTTTCTCTATTAATGAAGAATTGGACTAGCTTATACATGCTTATTTTCTGATCAAATTCTTGACCAACAGCATTACAAGGATACAGGTTTTAGTTTTATCACCAAAAAAATCTAGTTCAGCAATATAGTGCTGTCTACTTTTCAGATCCAGTGCCTACTACTATTGATCTTTGCTAGCTTTCTTCATTCATAATTTTTTTCTTTTTTTGAGAGATACGCAGAACTCAGGTGATCAATATAATAAAAGGTTTTATGGTAATTTGGCATCTTTGGGAATTTTCTTGTTTTCTTTTGCTGTTTTGGACTGCATCTGCTACATTTATCACAGGCAAACAAAATTCATAAAACTGCAAAAGAAGTTACTGTTTACCATTTTCCCCAATATAGTTAATTTAAATAATTTCAAATAATCACAATCAATCATTTGACCAAACTAAAACAGAAGTGAACAAATGGATAGAGGTTGGAAAAATTAGAAAATGAAGTGTAAGTGAGAAATTAATCTCAGTGAAAACTTGTCCAACTCAATAAATAATTTCAGGTATTTTGATATAGAGATTTTTATGAGCATATTTCATATTTTTGTTATAGTTTTGAAATAATTTTCCTACATTTAACTGAAAAGAGACAAAACACATGAAAGCAAGGGGCAGCCTCTTATTTTAGGCAACAAATTATCTAGCTCTTTATTAGGTGAACTGAAGGATCAGTTATTCACTCAGTTCCACAGAGTGACTTCATGCCATGCTGATGTACAGCTCTCCCAGAATGGTAAGAAAAGAAACATTCAGAAGTGAAAACAATTTGGCAGAGATTTCCAGAATTAGTTGACATTGGCCTTACTTTATTTTGCTTCTAATTGTCTTATCCAAAGCTTTAGAGATATATCAGTGGAATCCTCCTTTCATTTATGCCTATCCAAAAAATATTGTCATTGGTGTTAAGTTGCCATTAACTCAATCTCTAAGGATAAACAAACCTGTATTAACAAGAGGTTCAAGAGTGAGGTAACCTTCAGCTATTAAAAATTAGAGGAAGGTCTGATTTTAAGGAAGTCTAAATGTATGGTATACATTTAGCTCTAATGTATGTTGTAAATGTAAACTATAAAGTGCTTTAAGATAAATTTCTTTAGCAGAAAATGAGCCTTTTAAGTACATAAATTATAGCCCCTTACAGTTTCTGAAGCAATTAATGAAATATTTCTAGTCTACCATCTGACTGCATTGCTTACCTTGTGGAATAATATCATAAACTAACTTCTGTCCCTGGTCTACAGTTCTTATCCTTGCATTTCAAGTCTTTGATAATCTCATAATCTCAAAAACTTCCTGTTTGCCCACACACTTACATCATATTGTCCCATTTAAAGTGCTGATAAGCTTGACTTCTGCTGTGAATTTGACTGTTGTTTAAAACATCATGACTGTCGTTGGGTTTTTTTTAGTGGATTTTGTTTCTTTGTTGTTTTTTGTTGCTGTTGCTTTTTTTCTTACTTGTCTGAATGTACTGCCTAAACTAATTCCTGTGAAATTATTTTCTCCTATCAGATAATTCCACAAGACCCACTTCCTTGAACTTGCAAGAAATAAGCTGTAACTTGTATAAACTAGGAGCAGAACACATGGATCTGTAGCTGTACATATACAACAATAATTAAAGTTAGGGCTGGTAGCAGTCTTTTATGAAAGCTCTGACTTTTTTTTAGGAATCTATCATTGGTTGCTTATAAATCTTTCAAGGTTTTACTCACATTTCAGACTGAATTTCTGTTTTAATTGGGCATTTGGAGGCATGTTTTTGTATGTAATTCTTCCATTCAGATAGAAGAAAACTTTCAAATTAAGAAAGATATCCATCAACCTCTTCTTTGAACAGCCCTGCCATCTCTTTACTATGGTATTTGCAGCTTGGCAGAGTGCTTATAGCTATTCCCATGGAGCTCCACCCACACACAGCCAAGTTACGCTTTGAATTACTTCACTTGGAATATGCTGCAAGACTTCAGAAGAGTTCAGCACCTTAATCTCGAGATGGATGGAGACGGCCTCTCGCGCTGGCCAGCCTCTACACGTCACTCTGAAAACACAGCTGTGCGTGCTGTGCAGTAGCCAAGGCACAAAACTTCTCTCAGCACAGTCACTCCCAGCTGCTTGTGGGCCAGCTCTGCTCCAGGCAAGCAGCTGCTGGGAGAAGCAGGGTCTATCCTGCACCCCAGCTGTGCAGGCAGTGCTGGGGCAGGAGATACCTGACTGGAATGCAGTGGAGAAAAGGACTGACCCAGGGAAAGCATGGGAACTGGAATGTTGGCTTGCAGGGGGCAGATGGGCAAGGAGAATGGAGCACTGAATTGGGGGTGGTGCATGGGATACACACACACACACACACAGAGTACAATATTATGGACAGGGAACTGACAAGAAATGGAGCTGATAAATGCTTAGCAAGACAGATAAAGAAAATATTTAGGCTGCAGTTCCTTATGAAAGCTAGGAAACCAAGATGTGCCATGTCCCTTAATCCCCACTCCCTTCCTGCTTGCCTCCCTTCCCCTTCTTGCATTTGGTATATTATCCTACTTCTTGCTGTGACACTGGTAATTGACAGCTGCCTCAGTGCACCACACCCAGCAGAAACTACCCAGCCTTTTCCACTCAGTTTGTCTTAAGCAACATTAAGAGACTAAAGTGTCTGTTCAAGGGCTCCAGCAGGAGCCAATTCCAACATGAAGTACATTGGAGGAGGATATAGCCCACAGCACAGAAGAGAGTACAGTAAAGTGCCATCGCTGAGAAAGTCTACCTTTTTGAGGCACTCTGTTCAGTGTAATTCATGGAACAGAGTTCCAAGAGGGAATTGATAGATGCCTAAAATGGCAGGTAATGGTGGGGCCATGGGCTGAAGGTCAAGGAAGAGAAAACTGACAAGATTCCCTATGGAAGCAAGATGGGTTTGAATGGAACAAAAGAATAGAGATAAGGTCTGAAAATGGATTTGACTTATACAAAGGAATGTTGCTGGTAACGGTAAAGTGAATGGTAAACCATGAGCGTGAATTTATTCCCTTTTAGTTTTTATCGCTGTATACTTAGGGACTACAAGTCTAAACATGGATAAAATCGGAAGGGGAGAGCAAAAGATGGACCCATTTGTTCTGTGGTAGACTGCTTAGGTAAGGGGAATGGGACCGAAACTAGGATAACATAGATCTTAAGAACTGTAGACCCCCTCGAAGGGTGGAGGCAATATAGACTGATGTTTGGAAGACCTGTGAGTGTCAATGCATGACACATTCTTCACAGCACTTTAGAACCCTTTAGCATAACGAAATACAGAGAAGAGAGGAGGAGATGTGAAAAAGGGTACATAAAAGTGCACTTATGACCCAGTTTTCTGCATTCCACTGCTCATGTGTAAGCTAGTATATCTGTGTCTGGCCAAGTGGTAATTTTTCCTGGTGCATCTCAGGGCCTTGCTGAGGACAGCAGCTGCTACTGATGGGTTACTCCTTTAGCACAGTTGCTGTGTTTGTAGCTTAAAATTCTTCTCTTAGTTTACAAAACCTAAAAGAACAAACTTTTAAAAATGTAACAATGAAAAAAAAAAGGAAAACCAGAGAGAATAAAAAGGACAAACCTCATAGCCTGGGGGCTTTTTTTGGTTGGTTGGTTCTTGTTTCTCATTTGCTTTTCAGGGAAAGCCTAGAAAATAATGCAAACTTCAGAGTAATTGCCTAGAATATATAAGTATGTACTCAACAACTCTAATGTATCTGAAAGGTGGTATGTCCCCTTCATTCCATATCAGTGTCATAAAAGTTAAATTAACAAGAATGAACAACTCAGATATTGTATTAATAAATGTTAGAGAAAAACAAGGAAAGCAAAAATTCTTGTTGTCAGACAGGATTTTAACAGTATATAGTCAATTTCTAGAGCTACTTCTAAGGGAGAAACACTGCCATTATAACTTGAATGAGCATAAAAATTTCTTTGATATATAAACAATGCAATATCATGCCTGTATATGACAAATGTTTCTTGCAAGTAAAATTGTTACCACTGATAGCATTAAGAAGAAGGAAAAAATGCCAAGTTGTCATGTCAGTGATGGTCTTGGGGACTCATTGGCTTAGCATGATTCCCACCCACAAAACACTGTTTTGCAGTTTAGGCATTAGCTGAGACCCTGGTGATCTGGGATCATGTCTTGGCTAAGTTACAGATGTTGTATGAAACTATAGTTAACTCATATAGACTCAGTGGCCTTAGTTCTTATCTAATTTCTCATTTTATTTTTTTTCTCTTTTACATAATAATTTCAGGCCATAAACTCAAGACAAGAGCCATAATGCCTGTATGCGCTGCCATAGCATTGGGAGGCACCTGGTGTTAATTGCAGTCACAGAGAAAGATTTGAATGGTCTTGAGACTGGAGTAACAGAATGATAGTATGAAGTACAAGGTAATGTATTTCTAGATAATTGAAAACCTTCTTAGGAGCTTAACCGTTGGGAAAGCTCTCTGCAACAGATGAAAAAGAATTTAATGTGCTACTCTAACATATGTGCTGAGTCCAGATTTACAGGCATGGTTGCAAATAGGACTGCACAAAATGCAGGCAGGCCCTTTTTGCTTAATGTCAGCTTATTTGGGTATATGCACTTCAAAATATATTGGGTTTTCTTTGCACACTTACATGTTATTTCTCATGTGTTACTACTGGCTGTGATGCCAAAATGTTATTGGGACATTCGTCTGTCTTTCCACTCATTCCTCTTTAAGTTTATCCTGCATTTGTGGATATAGGACTATGCTTACATGGGTTCTGTGTGTTTTTATAGAAGGTATATAACAATGTATATGTGTGAGATGCTGAATTACTTCCATAGCAGATTCGATTTTACTTTCCACAAGCAGATCCTATTTTGCTATTTCATGCTTATGTTTTATCAGTGTCCCTGGCTTTTGCTTGCTTGACACCTTTCATGTTTTAATTTCTTGCAAAATACAGTATCCCAGTTGGTTCTCTTCCTCTGTAGGTTAGTAAATGAGGGGCACTTTGCTCCCCTCTTTACAGACTGGATGGGGAATTTAAGCAGCAAAATATTAGTTTTATAGCACAAGGATTGCTTTCTATTCTCTCTTTGGACACATATAACACAGTGCCATTGTTCATTAAAAACACTGATAAAGATGTGCTTCAGAAAGTAATGGAACAATTACATTGCAGAAGAAAATGCAGAAATAACAAGATACTAATCAGTCATTGACTCTTTTTTAACAAATGGACACAGTTTTGCAATCAATGCACAAATCAAATAGGCAGGACTCCTACTGTCTAGATAAAGGGGTTATTTTGATTATATTAGTGTTTCATATCAATATTAAACAGAAAGAAAGTCACTGGTACATCAGTTACCAATTTAGCCAAACCTCCCTCAGTAAGTAACTTCAAACTGTGCTGTTTAGTCATCATGCTTTATATCCCTTTTTTTCATTTTCTAATGTTGTTAAAGATATGTACTTTCACTTCTATAGCAGCCAAAGAAATGTGATACTGCACACATGACACATCTTTTAAAGTACACAGAGCCATGGGAACTGAGCTGTGGAGTCTTTGGGGGCAGCAAATGTTTGCAATAGAAGCAATTCAAATACATCATTTAAACAAATGGTAGAAGTCCCACACAAGTGATGCAAGACAAAGACTGAGGGTCTGTGCTGCTGTAGGATCCTTCAGATATTTCCTTTTATTGCTTGTGGCCTGGGAATTTTAGGCATTCTAGTCAGAGGGATGGAACGCTATGATCCCTTTGCAATGGAAATATCTTTCTAAACCCACCAGTAATCTGGGTGTTGTGACTATATTTTTTTTACAATACTTACCTTTCTATAACTTCCCATAGTCTTCTGTTTGGTTATGCTCTTTAATTTACTTTCATTAAGCATCTCTGATTTGGACATTGTGTAATATGTTATTGCAGATGACTTTGAATGTCTACAGATGCATCTCAACTCTATGCCAATGACTATGTAGACAAAGAGATCAAATATTTTAGAAGTTTCAGCAGAAAAAGTCAGTCTGTAAGCCATGGGTTTGGGAACTATTCAGACCTTCTTACTTAGGATCAACTTAAAATTCTTCCTCTTTAATTATAGCTGTTTTCCTATTTTATGCTGAGTTTGTAGACACCTAGAAGATAAAGGGGGTAATGTGTAGGTATCCAGGCATATCTACTAATAGCTGGATAGCTGTGGAGCCAGCTAAGGTTGTTGGTAATTCCAGTCAAAGATTGTTGGTAAGAACATGCTGTGAGAAAGAACAGGATGTGACTGCAGAAGGGGACATACACAGCAAGGGCAGCACTTTGGGACAAATGTCCTTGTTCTGGCTCCTGGAGATAAGCACAACACAGCACAGCACAGCAGGAATGAGGCCAAGATGTGGCCATGGACTGTACGGGGGATCAGGACCACCCAAGACCCCCAAAGCCCCTGACCCATTTCCAGAAAGGTCGGAAAGAGTGAACTGCTCATGAGAACTGATTTGCATAGAAAGAGAGAAATTTATCTCCAGGGTGGGGAAAACTTATCTGTAAAAAGGCACCACCACCAATCTGGGTGCACGTGGGCCCCAGGACACTGGACACCCCATCAGCTGGGTCAGCTCTGGAGCCAGGACTGTGATCTCTTTTTCTCTCGTTCTTCCTTTTTCTCTCTCTCACTGACTGCTTCATCTCTCTCTTTCTCTCTTTACTTTTGCCATCCTGTGCCACACCAAAAATGTCTGTCAAACTCTTTCTGGCAGCAGTGGTCATAAATGAAAGCCAGGAGAATGGAAAGAGCAGACAAATGTTACCTGTATTTTCACTCAGTTCTTTTCACTTCAGACTTGCTGTGTCTCTTTGGGTGTTATGGGTGCAGTTGAAGAGGAATAGTTGTATAAAAGAATTCTACTGATAAACGAAGTGTTTCTTTTCCTCAAATATGTGCCCAGTGTCTAAAGTAAGACTTGTGGTCTAAAGGGATAGCATGTGTGTTCATTCACCAAATCAGGGAGATAATTCTAAATAATAGAATATGAACTTCAATTGTACTTACTCAATCAGTAAATGCACACTGGAGCTACCTCTACAAACAACTAAAGTTACCTTACCAGAGTGAATAGCTGCTCTCGCTGAATCAATTGATTTCACAGGAACTGTGATTCATCCTCAAAAAAGCTATTTCCTTCCTTTATAGATAAATTGCTTAAACTGCCTCCTTTCATTCCCAGCCTTATCATCTGGTGTTTTGCAAGACCTTTTGAACTATGTGGCATAGAAATGTAACACTGCAGCATCCCAGTTACCTGTAAATAAATCTTGCATCTATTATTTAATCCTTCTAACCTCTTGAAGGTGGGGGAGTGTCCATCCTCAGGGGACTGCCTGCATTGATGCTGAGAAGGGGAACAGGAGCCCTTCAGGGTCATTCCGAGGACAGAAATATGACCAGCACACTGAAACTAGTGCTGCTACTGTGATCCTCCTGAATTAAACTTCAAATGAGCCCTGCTATTCTCTTCAATTACTGTTGACTAGTAATAGCTATTGCTTGTTCTCATGTCTGAAGGAGAACATGATCCTTTTTGTCAGGACCTGCTTGATAGCAGATATGTGATTTTAGCCTTTTCTTAGGCAATCACTAAATGTGTCCTTAAAAAAATCAGTTGAGCATACAGTAACTGCTTTCACATTTAAATCAAATGCAAATTAGAGACCACCCAAATTAGAGACCACCAAAATAAAGGAGGAAGCATAAGCCTTCAGTTATTTGCAAGATGCAGCACTGCTAGAGTACTTCCAAGTGACTCACCATGAAAGAGAGAGCAGTACCCTGAGAAAGGGAGCACTTTGAAATGAAGAAGAAAAGACAGTACAATTCCTTACAAAAAAAATGTGAATACTGCATTGTGCAGACTGGTGCATGATGAAAGTCTCACTGGTCTAAATTGAAAAAAAAAGCATTACACCATATCCAAAAGAATTTAAGTGTTGCCATTAAAATCAGGTTGTCTGGATGCTACCTACAGTACAAGTTTATGTTATGGATGCTTCACAAATTCTTTTAAAAATTGCAAATTATACCTTTGCATATTTTAATAGCATTGTAGCTGTTAGAATGGCACAAAGTTTCTGTAGTATTTTTGCCAGTCTGGACTAGTTCTGTATATACATCTGTGCCTGCAGCTGTGTGTACATTACATATTTGTTATTAATAAATTTACCTCCCATTACCTCCCAGTAAAACTTTATAAAAGCTTATTTTCCAATTGTTAGACTTTTGTGCAAATCTGAGTGTCTTGGGCTGGAGTTTTTTTGTAGGAGTATCAGCTTGGCTGTTGCTAAAATGACCCTAGAAGAAGCTATCTTTTCCTAACAAAAACTCAAAAAACTTTTTGGGTCAGGAACATGTAATTTGTTGGAGCAGGATATTCAGTGTGAAAAATGCAGTGAAATTGTGAAAGCCAAGGTTGCAGAGGGTATTTCCTAATTTTTCAATGCTTGAATTTTGCAACATCAGTGAAGATTTTATGGCTATTTCCTAAATACAAAACTATCCAACCAATTAGTTTGTCGCTTAGGTATTGTCTCTAAGTCTTTAAAGTCTCTTGTCCTCAAGAACACAGAATATGTTCTCAAGCAGTAAACAGGGCTCTATCATGGTCCTGTACATGCAGAATTGTACTCATGTACCTGCCCTTATAGGTGCTCTTGAACTTACATTATGTGAGAGGATAAATTTTTACTCTCTGCTGGTGACAGCAGAAGGAGTAGCAGTTTATACAGGATTTGAAATCTCAAATTCTTCCACAGCACCTGGTTGTATATCTGTTAACCAAACTTTAAAATGTGGTAGCAGTGGAGATCAGATAATTGTAGTTCCTTATCAGGACAATAAATGAGTAACAGTTTAAAAAAAAATTAAAATTTCATCTAAACAGTTTGCAAATCTATCTCGGTTTCTAAGATTGGCATTTTAAGGAGGAAAGAATTTAGTCTGAGTAGGCAAAACACAGTTTTAATTCTGCATTAATTTCCTTGCTGACTTAATGAAATATGAACCATTTCGGACCTTAGTATTTTAAAGCAGTAATTAATCTGTTTCTTTTCAAGAATTCTTTCCATGCATCCAATGTATAATGTATCAATCAATGCCTGTGGCACTGGCAGTCCAGCAGTTTTGTAAACCAAAGTAATTCAGGTCTCATGATACAGATTTCTCTCTCATTCCCTTGTGGAAAAAAACAGTAGCTAACACTAAGAATTATTCCTAAAAAGAGTTTCAGTGTGATTTCCACTCTGAGATACAAAAGGGCTTTCAACCTTAAAATGTGTTCTGCTTTTGCACAGGTGATCTACTTGACTAGGTGTTTTGTTGAAGTTATTTTGATGCTGTGATTTCCCTGCATTTTTCACTTCTGTTTTAGTTGCTCATGCTTAATTTTGAAAGCAGATCTTGGACAGTCACCAGGAAAGCAGCACTCTTATTTTTTCGGAGATATTTCAGGAGAGATTTCTGTGTAAGAAATGTTATTTAAGCTATCTAGCTGGAATTTGTGGTCATTATTGTGTAGGAGAGAGGAATATGAAAGGAAGCTAGAAAGAATAACATTAGTAAGTTTTGGGTGATGTGCTGTCTTAAAAGGAAAGTGAAGAAACATTAAATAAAGACAATTTGGGAACACCGTATATGTACTACATTTTGCTCATGCTGAGGAATGTGACAGTTCTGAGCAGGAGTTGAGTATGAAGGTATGAGTGGTTTATAGTATGGTATATTCATTACAGTAATGAAAGCTTAAACACAATTTGTCTTCTACAATGGTTTTTAAAATGTCTGATTGGAACCACAGGAGTGTGCCTGAGATTTGGGAATGTCAGTGCACAGGTACATAAAAAATCGTTCTATCAGCAGATGGCAGCAGATGCAGGTACAGAGAAAACCAATCTCTTTCTCTTTACAGTAATGTTTATGTTCTTCACTATTACCACATTTATTTTCAGGGCTTTTTTTTTTTAATATTCTGTCTAGGTAATGTGTCCAAGATTTCTGAAAATCCCGTGATTCTATTAGAGTTTGCCCAGTGGATCTAAGCCTTTCTTGAAGGGCCTCACACTGGATGCCCTATCCTGCACACCCTGTGGTTTTATCAGTGCTGATCCGACCAGACAGATTACATCACTTGTTTTGTGGTATATATCCTGTTTATATAACCTAGTCTGAGTCTTTGCTTCTTCTGTAAGAGCAAGCCTGTCTTGGCTCACTTTCAGCTTCTGATTTACCCCTAGGTCCTCCTTAGCCAGCTGTTCTGTAGATGGTATTTGTATAGTTGGTAGATTACCCCTGCTATTCTACTTTTATGCATGCCTGCTGGGCTTCATTCAGGTCATGGCGTCACTCAATACTGCCTTCCATTTTGACAGCTGAATATAAACAAGCACACTCTGGATATGGATTTCCAACAAGTTATCCTTTCTATGTTAAGAGAGTCAAAAAAAGCTTCTGTAAGCTGTTGAAGAGGATGTCTTATGGGACATTTGTCTAAAGCCTGTATAGTGTCTGGAAACATGGAATTATCTGCTGCATCCTCATCTGCAAGTCCTGGTACTTTATAGAAAAGGCTTGACACGATTTCATAGAATCGTAGAATGTCTTGAGTTGGAGGGGACCCATAAGGCTCACCAAGTCCAACTCCCTGCTCCCCACAGGAATACCTAAAACATTATTCTTGACTATGTTTGCTAGTTGTTCATTTGCTAGTGGGATTTTCTCAGTCATTGAACACTTTATCTTTCTTTCTATCTCTCCAAATTAAGTTATGTATTGTATTTTCCCTTTGCAGAGGCTTCTTACCCCTGTTTTCTTTCACAAGTGCTCAGAGGACTGCTTATGTCCTGAGGTTTTATCAGGCATTTTGCTAAGAAAATTTTGATAATGGGTCAAATTGATATGAAAGCTACTTTGAGTTGTTTTCACATATAACATATTTAAAAATTGCCTAGCTTGTTCTTTCTTCATAAGTTCAAGTCTTATATTTTAGCACTCAATGAAGTGTGTTAGCTTCGTGTTCTCAAGTGATCTCTTTAGTGGTTTCTGAAGTCCTGTAGTTTTGCCTCTCTCCTATTATTCTTGCTCTATTATTCTTGCTTTGCTTATTGTTGCTAATGTAATTATTGCTTATATATTTCTTTCTTGTTCTTCTTTGTCTTCCTTGCTAATTGCAGCTCTTTGTGCCTTGGCCCGAGTTTTGTATCTTCTGAAAAATACTTGTCCCCAGCAGTGTAACCTAATTTCCACTTTCTCTGTGCTCTCTTCCTGTGTTTGGGGCTAATAACAAGCTCATGACTTAGCCAGGCTGGTCTCTTTCTACGCTTTCCATCCTTCCTCTGCATTGGGCCAGTTTGTACTTGTGCCTCAATACCATTTCTTTGAGGAATTGCCAGATCTCTTTAAGTCCTTTCCCCCATGAACTTGCTTGCCATAAATTCTTAACTAATGTCTCCCCGAGTTTACTGGAATCTACCTTCCTGAAGTATATTGTTTTTATTTTGCCTTCCTCTCTTTGGTTTCACTGCTCTTTACTGTTATGCTCTTAACAGATTTCTCTGTGGTGAGTAGTCCTGGTACTCCAAGGGAGCAGTGGAAGGCTTCTGAAGCTTTAGAAGTACACAAAAATCACATTCAGAATCCAAGATTTATCCAAGAATCCTCCCCATGCTCTTTCAGCACTGCATGGTCCCTTCAGTTTTATCCACTTAGACCATGTAATGGGAAAGTATTTAGTACATCTTTGTAGTGTCTTTTATTTCTGTTTACAAGGTTACAGCCAGCACCGTGTGACAAGCCAGCTCTCCGTGGATGACTGCAAACAATAGTTTGAAAACTACTGATTTAGAGTACAGGAGTTGCTCTATTGGAGCAAGTCCTTGGTCCATGCAAAACAATGTAGAAAAAACCCCTTAATGATTTAGAATGCAAAGCATGCATGTGAAGATTACTCAGGATAAAGTTCAAGAAAGAATTACAGGGAGACCATAATTGCAGAGAGTATTCAAAGATTGACTCAGCCCTTAAAATTCAAGCACTTCATTTTCCAGACTAATCCAAGTTTTATAACCAAAAGAAAATTGACATTCCCACTGAGAACTTAATGTTATTAGAATAGGCAGGGGGTTTTTTCTCAGCTTTCAAACTTTTCTTTGAATTAGCTTTGTTTCATTTTCTCCTCAAGCATGTGAATTCTCTGAAAATCCTTTCCTCCTCAAAGAGGTCTCCTGCATCAAACCATCTGTTTTTGAAAAGTTAATCTAATCCATTTTGTCTGAGCTCAAGTCATAATTTCAGAAAATCTTATGATTTTGTCTATCCTGATTAACCAGTCCTTTCTCTCTTTTAACCCCATATTCATCTTTCTTACCTCTGAAGAAAACATCATATGTATTAGGTGAGAGAATTAACCTATTTCTTCAATATGCGGTGCTTTTAAATACTAAGTATTTTGTACAAGATGATGCACATACAACAGTGACCTTTAAAAAGAAATCTTTGACTATACATGACATATGTCACCATGGTTGCATAGGTCTTAGTTTTTTTCTTAGAGATTCATTTCCTAAATCCTCTAGTCCCTTTGCAATGACAACCTCTCCTCAAAAACCCTTTTATTAGTTTGCATCCAGGAAGAAAGCCTGATCAAATTTTTTTTCAGTGTACTGTAAATTTCCACTGCAGTAGAATCAAGGGTTTGACGTGCATGTCAGGGAAGTTGGTGCTTTAAGACATGAACTTAGCACTGTAGCAGCAACTCTTCAGCTGGTCCTATAACATTTCTGGGAGGGGGAGAAATAACAAGTAGTAGTGAAGCGATTAATCAAGAGGTTTATGTTAATGTATGCAGAGTGCTTGAAGATGAAAAGGAAATTTAAGAGTACTGGGCAAACACAATATTACTAGGTGTTAAAAGTCAGTAAAAGATATATAAAATACCATGTAAACATGCAAAGTGGGTGTGTGACAAACTAGGATTGTCTAACATAGGGTAGTCCTGTAAACTTCATGCTGCTACTGCATGGATGTATAGCACTATCAATCCTCTTGTAACTACTGGTGAAATAATCCTGAAAAAACTTTACAAGTTAAAAAAAAAATAGTGTTTTAATTTAATTTGACTAATGAGGGTACATTAGGATGGAAAAATCCTTACTTTGTAAAATACTGCATTTTATTTAAAGGGAAGGTTGTGACTTTGGGTTTGGTGAACAGTCTGTGCATACTCTTGTGAAAATCAAGATCTGTGGTTCAGATCTTTCTTTCGAAAGGACCCCAGTTTGCCCCCACATGTGATGCAGCAAGCCTCAGCTCTGTGTGGGCTGAATAACTCCACATCCAGTGTAGTCATGCCTGTGCTCTTCTTGCCTGGAACAGTTCTGCAGGAACCATCCTGCAGTACCTTACACCAGCCTCCAGGACTGAGGTCTTGGCTCTGCTGGCTGAGGGGTGCTCAGCAGTTCCTCTTGGAAACCTGGAGTAAAAAGTGTATTTCTGCCAGCTCAAGCTTTTAAAGAGCTCATAAAGCTTCAATCCTATTATGTTGAGAGATCAAGTAGTGATCAAGCACTGTGAGGGCAGTGACTACACAGGCCATACTTCCTGGGAAACTCTGGGAAAGAAATACTTACAGTGCGGCTGTTGAAGGATTTCCAGGCACCAGGAGGAAGAGTGAGGTGAGAGGCAGCTTTACATCCCTGTTGGAGATACTGGACTGACTAGTTGGAGTAAGAAGTGGTTCAGTAAATGCTGGGCTAAGTGAAGCCTGGTTTCCTGTATGCGCTGCGTAAGTGCTTAACCAAAACATGCTGAGGTAACGCCTTCAGCCCAGCCCTTATCAAAGCTCTGACTTCTTCAGTTTCTAATGGAAGAATCTACCTGTAGCTGGTTAAAGTAGCTTCAAGAAAAGAGAAACTCATCTCTGGTTCTTTCTGGAAGTCTGGAGATGTTTGACTCAGACTCCCCATTCCTGATTCTAAAGGCGATAAACCATCAGGGCCCCGAACTTTGGCTAACTTTTTAACTCACTAGTAGTATGAAGTTGACAGGCTCTGTCAAGGAAGCAGATAGTGTAATGATTTTCCAAATTTGCGTACTTAAATTAATCAGCCATTGCCCTTTGGCTGCAATTCTGATTTGGTTTTGTGGTGTTTTTGGGGTTTTGTTTTGGTTTGGTTTGGTTTTTGTTTGTTTGTTTTGTTTGGTTTTGGTTTGTTTTGTTTTGTTGGGTTTTTTGTTGTTGTTGTTGTTGTTGGTTTTGTTTTGTTTTGTTTTGAATTATTATATTGGTTCAGGTTCACAAAAGAATTGTCATACCATGAAGCTAACAATACAGACAGACACTACCCTACCAAGAGTCTCCAGTCAGATATCTGCCTGATTCAATACAGTTACCAACCAACCCATAAACTCATCTAAATGCCTTTACCCAGCAGAGAACTTGAGCAAGACACAGGTCTGCAATGAAGGCTGCATGTTTATGGGGCGTGAACCAGGTCATGTGGCCAGGAAACTCTGTGGTGACTGTAGCACTTCAGCATTTTAGGTATCAGAATAGTTTGTGTTTCTGGGGAGATGATGTGCTCTGGGTTAACAGTGAATTTATGGAGGTACAGACACTACATAAGAGCAACTTCTGGTCTCCTGTGCCTTCAGTTCCTGTAGGAAATCAGTGACTGAGGCCATCTGTTCAACCTTGTCTAAGCAGAGGTTCAGACTGGAACAGATAAGTTTTCAAGTACTTACAAACAGCTGATAACAGAAGTAAAGGATGCAATCCTCACCTCTTCAAATTGGCTTTTGAAATAGAACTTATGAAATTCAAGATATTATATACCAAAGCCTCTAAAATAATTTCTGTGTTCCTGTTGCATGAAAAATACTGCATAAATTAAAATGCTGTTTTTTTAAAATAAATTAGGGGTTTTGTAGATTCTTTTGACACTCAGACACTTCACATTTTAATGCCAAAGAAATTCTTTTGAGCTTATTTTTGTGAAAATATTTTTATCTTCACTTTCTGGCTTTAAAAAAACATTTTTTTAATTCAAAGTAGTAAAAACCAGTTATTAAAATTGCAGCAAGATAGTGAAGATCAGTTATCAAAACTGCAGCTTCTTGCCAGATATATGTTTGTACAAAATTAAATAACCCATGCTTACATGTTCTTATCTTTTAACAAAAAATTATAAATTATTTCTTATTGTTTTGGGCATGGACTAATGTTCAACACCAGCCAAAACCTATTTCACTGTCAGTGCATGTAAAATGACAAGAGAGCATGTTTCAGAAAACTTGGAAAAGTCATTTCTGTGGAAGAAAGATACCTGTTTGTTATCTTGACAGTTCAGTCAGTCTTTTCAAAATGAAGAACTGAAGTCAGGAACGATCGTTAATTTTATGTTCAATCATGTGAGGATCTTGCCTGAAATTGGAGGACTGCGGTGTGGTTTTCATTTAGTGGCACAGAAGCACCACCTTCTGGGGAAAGCCAGTACTTCCCAATGGTTTACAGGAGTAGAGTAGATCCCATTTGTTTATTAGTGAAAGGATGTATTTGAATTTTTATTGCTCTGTGATATTGTCAGTTTTTACACTATAACAAGATGAAAAGCTTAAATAAATGTATTTATATTGTTAATAATAGTCTTCATAATTATTATTCTTACCCAATTACTATTGTTACTATTGTTAGTCACATTACCTCATAGGATAATAACAGCATTACTTTAATGGCAATAAATCTGATTCATGGACCAGAAGTTCACAGAGTGATTCCTTTGGGTCAAAAATCTAATAGTAGAAAACAAATGACATTAGATACCATCAGCTAAGCCCAAGGAGACATTAAGATACCATTTGTTTGTATGACAAGCAAACCACAAACTCAATTATCATCCTTTTGTTGGCAGTCCACTGAAGAATCATTTAGAGTGCTGCTTGTAAGGAACCAGGATATTTCAGGAGAAGGTAGTTGATTAAACACTGAAGTCAGTATGTCAGTAAAAATTGGAAATAGTACACAGGGCTGTGGGCCCAAAAGTCTTTGAAATGGAGAAAGAGGACAGTGGCTTGTATTTTCTAGAGAAGAAGAATATAGTGCCAGTGAAAAACCGCCTGGAAGATTATATAAGGAACAAACAAGTTGAAAAATGCTTTCTTCTTCATACATATGAGCAGAAGAACATGCCATCTGTCAAAGGCAGAAAAACCCTAATAGAAATGTGAAAATAAAGCTTGGAGAGCTTTCTTATGCAAGTGAAAAGGGATCTCGCATCTCAGAAAAAAAAAGATATCAGTGTCAATCAAGCACAGCCTCACTGTGAGACTGTGAAAACTTGAACAAAGTGTGACCGTAGTGCAATGGCCAGGTTACACAGTAATTCTGGTGCTCTGAACTTGCCACCAGCCAGGGGTTAGAGGGGCAGGAATGAATGGGCTTTTCAACCCCTTTTGTTGTTCCATCCCAGGGAAGAGGCAAAATGACTGTTTGTTATATTGGTCCCTTTGTAGCTCTGTGTGCAGATGGCGATTCCTTATGGGAGAAAGCTGCACCAATGCTGAGTTTTCTGGATGGCAAGGGAAGTGTTTTAATGCTCTTTTGAAGCTGCCCAATACTCAACAGAACAAAAAGGAAGTGGGCCATATTAGACATGAGGACTATCGGTGCAATAAAGGCAGGCCCATGTGTTTCTGGGATTCACTTCCTGAGAAATATCTGGCTCACTCAGGGCAAGATAAAATAATAAACAATATTAATCACTAATGTCATAAAAATGCTGTACTTTGCCTGGTATGTCTTTGAACTACAAGCAAGGAGAGAAACACTGGCAAGACAAAACAGACTTCAGGAACTTCAGCAAAAAACTGCACAACAGGGAGTAGTTTTTAAAGGCACCAGCCACGAAAGAATTGGGCAACTTGTCAGACTGCTTCAAGATTATATTGTTAGACAGCATTTTTATTACAAAGTCTTCAGTTTGTTTTTTCAAACTTGCTCACAAAAAGCAGATGTTTTAAATTATTTGGTGTTGTTTATTCAGTTAATATTTTGCAGGTGGTAATAATTCTTCAGCCTTTGAAAACCAGCTTATCAGAGAAAGTAGAAAACCCTCCTTTTCCAAGTGTCCTACTAGGGAAACATGAGAAAAAGCATCTAGATAAGTACAGAGTGTAATTGAATCAGTCATTGGAATTCTCTGTAGATTGTCATGTTATGTTTTATTAACATACAAGATAGGAGGGTCCCTGTTTATAGGAATTTATGGGGTGAATTAAATGGTAGAATCACTGAAGATTGGAGGCTGGAAGGGACCTCCAGAGAATGCTTAGTCCAACCTGCATTCTCAGAGCAGGGTCTGTGAGGGCAGGCAGCCCAGGGCTGGGCCCTTTCATGTTTTGAATATTGCCATGGATAGAGACCCTATAACTTCTCTGGGCAACCTGGTTTTGTGTTCCATCACTATATATTAAAAAAAAACCTATAGTGTTTAAACTGAGTTTCCTGTATTTCGGTTTCTTCCCAGTACCTCTTGTCACTGCCTCCTGTCACTGGGCATCAATGAGCAGAGCCTGGCTCCATCTTCTTTAGTCTGCCAGCCCCATGCTCCTGGTATTTATACTCATTGATAACAACTCCCTGAGCTTTCTCTTCTCCAGGCTGAGCAGACCCAGCTCTCTCAGCTTCTCCTTGTATTCAGGCACTCCAATCACTTAATTGTCTTCATGGCCTCTTAGCAGATTCACTCCAGTATCGATGCCAGTACTGACCCCTAAGGTCAAGTGACTGGCTTCCAGCTGGATTTGTGCCACTTAAGACAGGGTTTTGAGCCTGAAGTCCAGCCACCTTTCCATTCACTTCTCTGTCTACTCACTTGGTCTGTGCTTCATCAGTTTGTCTATAAGGATGTCTCAAGAGACTGTGTCAAAAGCCTTACTGAAATTGAAATAAACACCACCCACTACTTCTTCACCGTCACCAAGCCCTCTGGTTGTTTAGTGAATAGCAAACCATGCAAAGAGAAATATATGAGAGATGGTTGTAGTCATAGCATACATTAATTTGACTAAAACAGTACACTACCTGGCTGCCATTCTTTTCTAGAAAGGTTTAGAATGTGTAATTTGAGGATGTGTGATCATATCAGAAATTGAGAACATCAGTGCTACTGAAACAAACCTTGAATAATCACCACAGTGAAGACATGGTCAGATTCTAAGAGATTTAAGCCCCTTTTGTAATTATTTCTAGTAAATCAGATAGAAACTTGTATTCTTTTAAAAGCTGTGAGTCGGAGGTGTAAGCTTTAAAGGCATTTTTGTAATAATTTAAGTCTCTAAGAGACTCAAAAATTCTAGTCCAAAGTAGCCATATTTTTTATCTTCAAGTATTTAGCCTTTCTCATCACCACAAGTAGCGTAGTGCTTCTAATACGCCCCAGCTTCAGATATTCTGTTGCTTCTGTCCTTTTGATAAACAGGTCAGCATGAACTAGAATTTTTTACTGCACATCTATTAAGGTGTTAATTTTTAAAACTAATTTAAAACTTTGTTTCTGAGAGGGACTTTAAATTTTTTTCTGATTGTTAACTGTGTCTTTTCTGACAAGTATCTGCCATGATCTCAGTTATATTTATTATAGTAGGAGATGTTTTTAGAAAACCTCAGTTCAGAAGAAGATAATGTAAAGGACTTAATGCCTCACTATCAAGGTGAAAAGAGAAATGTGTCTGAAGTTTCCAGACACCAGCGACTCATAACAAATTTTTTGTTCTTGTCTCAATTCCCAAAACACAAACCTGTCATTTTTAGCTAAAAGTAACTGATACCAATGATGTTGCTTTTCAAAATAATTTCATTTCTCTTCTTCTGACATCAGAAATATGTGAAATCTAATGTTGTCTTCTGATCTGTCATCAGTTCAGAAAAGTTTTTATGATTTAATAGTAGCATTCGCCAAAAAAACATATTTCTTGCATTTTGCTGCATTTCTGCCTTATTTTTCTTAACCTCACTAACATATTACTTTAGAAAAAGTTTATCAAACTCTAGATGAGCTGTAGGTATACAGTTTTCTTAAGAAGTCTGACAGCAGCATTGCTGTGTCTGAGCAGAAACCTTACTGTGCCTGTGCAGTTTGGTTGGCAAAAGTAATGCAGTGTGGCACCATACAATGCAGCACTTCCAAGGGGAACCACCTGCATGAGTCAAGGAGCAGCACTTGGGAGCTTCCCTTTATCTCCTGCTTTATTTCTTCATTGTGACAATTCATTCCTTGCCATATGCCTAACTAAGATCGCCACCAATTCTGTTTGAGAAATATGCTCCCCTATTTTATCTCATTAAAAGAACTAAGGCCGAGCAGATTTACCTCCCTTCCAAGTTACATAGTTCTGGCCAATTTCCTTGGAAATTTGCTTGCAGCAGAGAGCATTTGGTCTGTTTTTGTCCATATGTCTGACTGTGTGTCTTGGGTGTGATTGTTGCATGTTTTCAATTTCCCTTAGGCTAAATTATAGGTGTCCTGTGTCTTAAATGCTCTTCTTCACATATGGATGGGAGTCATCTGGAAAGACAGGGGACACATGATACCCCATAAGGAACACTACTCCATCACTTGTGACAGTTTTAATTTCAACCCCAGAAGTATGATCCTTTGTTCATTGAGTGATGGCAGCTTCATGATCCCATATTTTGTTGGGATTTTGTACACTTTTCATTTTAAACCCCACTTTGATGATAGTAAGTTTTCTATTTTCTAGCCTTCCTCTAAACTGGGAGGTGACAAACCAGATTTCATTAGTGCTGCTCCTGATTTAACAATACTAAGAATGGATAAGGGTCAGACTTTTCATCCTCAGTGAGTAGTTTATTTATTTTTTTAACATTGCTTTCGGTAGCCAGCAGTGGCTTCAATACATCCACTTCAATGAAACTGAAACTCATTTGGATTGAACTTAATAAAAATTGTTCAAATGCATACTCATGAACCCCTTGTTAGATACAGGGTATAAGGTATCTATCAAAAGCATCTGTCTTGTTTTGCTACTGCTTGCTTAAAATTGATGCGCAACACTTTGAAAGTCTTTCAATCCAGTCTAACCTTGCCTTGATCCAAGCAGCCAGTTCTTTTAGCACTAGACTGTGTATTTCTGCTTCGCTTGGCCTGTAATTCTGGTGTGTCGATCAAAACTTCATAATTTGTTGCTACTGACACAAGTCTGGCTTAAAACATTTCTCACCATTCCACTAGATTTGATTCCAAATGAAATTTATAGCTCCTCTTAATGTATTAGGCACCTTTGTGCAACACAGGGAATCACTACTGCCTACAAATATAATTCCACAGAGGAATGATATTGCCCCCTCAAACACATACTTGGAGTGTTATCCACTTGATATTACTTGACATCCTGAACTACTGCTTTAGCTATTACAGTCCATGTTTCTTCTGTGAGCAAACTGGATTTTCGTCAAAGCTGTACGCTTGGTTCCTCTGTATTTTTGCAGAAAAATGAATTCTCTCTAGTTTGCAACAGCAGTGATGGTTGGGTCTGTGTTTCACACCTCACTTCAGCGCAAGTGGAAGCATTGTGCCAGAAGATGAAAGCTCTGTGTCAAAGTTGGTTTGAAACCTGTGAATCCTTTCTCACGTCAGTATTCTAAGGCTACTAGCTGTTGTAAAGTGTAGTTAAACATGCGGTTATTTTTTCCAGTAAAAAGGTGTCTGGAAGATCTGGTATTCTTGTCCCGGCAATTGGAAGAATTAATCTGACAAGTTTGATGGCTTATTTAATCTGTGTGTGAGGATACAGGGTGAATTTTGGTTTTTAAAATCTCCATTGGTAATATTTTTGGCTAATTAATGTTTTTAAAGGCAGATGTAAAATTAGTTAAAAAACCTTTGGGCCAGATTCAAATTTTCCTGTGAAACAGAGTTTCTGAGCTCTGTGTGGCTTCAGAATGATGACCACTACATTCTATAAAGATGAAGACTTCACAAAACAGCAAAACAAATTACGAGAGAAAGTGGCTGAAACAGTAATAAAACTTTACATTTTTCTTTGTATCTTCACCTAAAAATGCTTGATCAGCATAAAAAGGAATTAATAATTCACACAGTGTATAGTAAAGCATACAGCAATAGCAATAGCTTAGTACTTGAACTAATAACAACTTCATACTTATAATAACAGCAGCCACATATCACAGTACCTTAGAGTTGTAAATTATTGTAAATGCTCCAAGTTTCAGCAGAGTTGTCAAACTGAAGCAGAACACACCAAACATTTTTTCCCTTTATGAAGGATAGCTGTGACACATAAGCTTTGTAAATCAGTGATAAAAAATTGACTTAGAAATAAAAATAGGCAGTAATAGGAGTTGGTGATCATTCCCAAGAAAAGATACAACTCTTTTTGGAACAGATGGTGATTAATTCACAGCAGGCATAACATAAAATGCAAGCAAATGCATCTAAATGACTTCTTTGATTTTCGAATACTTCTTATTCAAAATATATCCCAAGACAGGAGAAAACAAAAAATTAGGATTGTCAAATTGGAGCCACTTCTTATTATAATCTATGTTAATATGCAACGAATTCTAACATTGGACAAGAAACCACGAGGAAACATTAATGGATTACTGCATTCTGCATTGACTGATCTCCTTAAAGAAGCAAAAAAAAAATCATTGACAGACATTAAGTTTCAAATTTAAAGAAAATTAAAAAGCTTCATAAGAAAAAATCAAACTTTTTTTTAATACTAAAGCAAGCCATTTTGCCTGCTGCCATTTTGCCTTACTACATTTTGTAGTTTCTTTTCCCTAAAATTAATTAAATGTGTAAATGTATATCCTGAGAATGAATCAGAGACATATGGTTAACTGTTTATGTTTTTCTCTTTCATGTTGAGAAATGAGCTTACTTCTATTGAGTTGATGTTCATTCTATAAACTGCATGACCAAATGTTGTACAAAGATCTGGTATAATTACCTTGATATTCTCCTAGGTCAGTTCAAAAGTCCATCTAGCCCAGAATCCTGTTCTTGCCAATGGCCAAAAGCAGCTGCTAAAGGGAAGAGTTTTCAAGCAATACAGGAACATAGTGGTGTTTCCTTTGATGTGCCCATTCTAGCCTGAGGCAATATGGGACTTGTGAATGGAATTTATAAATGTGGGGGTTTTGTTTAGAAGCTTTTACTTGTGGTTTTTTTTCTTCCATTATTTTGCCTAATTGATTTTTAGCTTACATTTATAGTGTTTATATTCAGAGAACCCTGTGACAGTTTCATCATTTAATTATTCACTGTGTGGAATACAGTCCTATCCAAACCACCCCTGGCACAGCTCTGAATCATTCCCATGCATCCTGTCACTGAGTAACAGGGAGAAGAGCTCAGCATGTCTCTGTCCCCTCCCTCATGAAGCTGCAGAGAGCAATGAGGTCATCCTTCAGCCTCCTTTTCTTCTGAACAACCCAAAGTGCTCAGCTGCTCCTCACAGGACATTCCTTTCAGGCTTTCTCACCAGCTTTTTTGCCCTCCTCAGGATGCATTAAAGGACCTTCACATCAACACTTCACACAGTGCCTGCACTGAGGCCGCCCCAGGGCTGAGCCCAGCGGGACCATCCCCTCTCTGTGCCGGCTGTGCTGTGCTTGGTGCTCCGGGATGGGGTTTGCCCTTGGGGCTGCCCAGGCACTGCTGACCCACACTGAGCCCAGCACCAGCCAGCTCCACATCCATCTCTGCAGGGTGAACAGTCACCAGCCAGATGTAGTCCCATTCACTACAGCACTCTGAGCACTGTTGTTCATTCACTTTCGTTACAAATGTCTCGGTTTCACAGGTTTTAGATGTTGGTGTCAGGTTATTGTTAAATGTGGCATTTTGTGTGTACATTTAGTGTCAAGAACATTTATTTGTCATGTTAGGAAATCCCCAAGTTTTGTCTCATCTCAGAATTTTCCTTCTAGTATGGCTCTGCTGAAGGTTCTTGTGGAAGACTCAAAGACAGAGAGCTAACACTCTGCTTGGGCATCCTTTTCCGGAGTATTTTCTGAGTGAGCAGCTGCAAAGCTTCACCACTGCTCGTGGGATTCACTGCATTTTGTCACTTTTCTTTTGAAGCCCTTAAAACACTGACTACCACAACACTTTACAGCAACAAATGCCTCAGTGAACTGTGTTACCCTCACAAACGGTTTTACCGTGAGAGGATCAGTTTTTCTGCTGGGTGATCTCATTGGTGCCCTCTAGTGTTCAAAGAGAGATAAATATTTAATAAGCATTTACTTAATATAGGTGACTGTCCAGCTTTACTGGACCTGTCAGTCACCAATCCAAGCGAGCTAATCAGTGACATGACTGGAGGCAGTCAGGGCTGCAGTGATCATGCACTGGTGAAGTTCACAGTCCTGAGGGGTATGAGTCAGCAGAAGAGTGAAGTCAGGACACCAAATTTTAAGAACGCAAACTTTGAGTTGTTTAAGGAGTTTTCCAGTGGTGTCCCCTGAGGAACTGCCTTCAGAGACAAGGGCCTGGAACAGAGCTGGCAGATTTTGAAGGGTGTGTTCCAGGGAGCACCAGAGCTCTTGTTCCTCATAAGTAAAAAATCAGGAAAGGGAATGACATGGCTGCTTGAACTAAAGGGCAAGAAGGAAATGCTCAGTGGAAGCAGGGATGGGTATCCAGCGAAGAGTATAGGGACACTATCCAGTTGTGTAGGGATGGAAAGAATTGACTACAGCTGAACTTCACAAAGGACACCAAGAATCAAGGGAAAGGTCAGAGAAAATGTAGCCCTCTGATGAGCACAACTGAGAAATTGGTGACAGCAGATGAGAAAGTTGAGGTACTCAACAATATTTTTCCTCAGTCTTCAATGGCAACCTCTCTTCCCACATCTCCCAAATTGATGGAGCTTCATCCAGGAACTGGGAGAGTAAAGTCCCTCCCACTGTAAGAGAAGATCAGGTTAAAGACTCCTAAAGAATCTGAATAGACGTGAGTCTACAGTACCTGACATGCATCCCAGAGATCTGAGGGTATCAGCTGATGTAGTTCCCAAGGTGCTGTCCATCATATTTGAAAAGTCATGGCAGTCAGGTAATGTCCCAGGTGACTGGAAAAGAGGAAACATTGTACTCATCTTTGAAAAGGGAAGAAAGGAGGGTCCCTGGGAATTATCTGTCACCCTCCCCTCTGTGCCTGGGAAGATCATGAAACAGATTCTCCTAGAGAGTGTGCTACAGCACTTGGAGGACGGGGATGTGATTGGGGAGAACCAGCACAGCTTCACCAAGGCTAAGTCCTGCCTGACCAGCCCAGTCATCTTCTATGATCAAGTGACTACTACCTCAGTGGACAAGGGAAGGGCTACAGATGTCATTTTTCTGGACTTCTGTAAAGCCTTTGACATGGTCACCTACAAGATCCTTCTCTCTAAATTGGAGAGACATGGGTTTGATGGGTGGAATGTTCAGTGGACAAGGAATTAGTTGGATGGTCCTATCCAGAGGTTAGTGGTGAATGGCTCAGAGTCCTGATGGACATCTGTGCCAAGCGGTGCCCTCAGGGGTCTGTATTGGGACCAGTGTTATTTAATATTTATGTTAATGACATAGATGAAGGATTGAGTGCAAATTTGCAAATGACACCAAGCTGAGTTGTACAGCTGACATGTCTGAATGACAGGATGCCATCCAGAGGGACCTGGACAAGCTCGAGAAGTGGCCCACAGGAATGTCATGAGGTGCAATAAGACGAAGTGCTGGTGCTTCATCTGGGTTGGGGCAATGTCTGGAATCAACCCAGCCTGGGGATGGAGAGACCCAGAGCAGCCCTCCCCAGCAGGACTTGGGGGTGCTGTGGGTGAGAGGCTGGACATGCCCCAGCCATGGCACTCACAGCCCAGAGAGCCAAACGTGTCCTGGGCTGCACCCAGAGCCCCGTGGGCAGCAGGGGAGGGAGGGGATTGTGCCCCTCTGCTCCGCTCTGCTGAGACCCACCTGGAGCACTGCATCCAGCTCTGGGGTCCCAGTACAGGAGGTGATGCCTTTTTCCTGATCTTAGAATTAAGAGTCAGACACAGTTAAGAGATTAAAGGGTTTTTACTTTGGTATTTAATAGGGATCTTTATGGTGCAACAGTTTGTCAAGGTGGAACACACCAAAATGCACACACCCCATATATTGCATATACAATTTTATAGACTTTGCAAATTAGCGTATCTGACAAAGATTCCCCAATGAGAGGCTTAAATTAATGGTGTGACATCTCCCTATTCGAAAGTATTCCCCCCCCAGATGGGCCTAATCTTAGTTTACAGAATACGTTCTAGAGAGGGCCTTAGTTTTTCAAGATAGCACAAGGCTTTCTGGCCTCCAGCTGTGAGGCCTTCAGGATGTGTGGTGTTCTGGCCTAGCAGAATTCCAGGACTATGCTAAGATATCAGGCTTAAAGAATTACGAGTATGTGTGCTAAGGACACTGAGAATACATGAAAGGTATGTAAAAGGAAAAGGCAAAAAAAATCATCATGGTATCAGAGAGACATGGACCTGTTGGAGTGAGCCCAGAGGAGAGACACAAGAAGATCAGAGCACCTCTCTTATAAGGAAAGGCTAAAAGAATTGGGGTTGTTCTGCCTTAACAAGAGAAGGCTACAAGGACACCCTATTGTGGCCTTTCAGTATTTAAAAGTGGCCTACAAGAAAGATGGGGACAGACCATTTAGCTGTGTCTGTTGCAACAGGACAAAGTGTAATGGCTCTAAACAAAAAGAGGGTAGATTGAGCCTAGATGTAAGGAAGAATTTTTTAAGCAATGAGGGTGGTGAGACAATGGAATAGGTCGCCTGAAGAGGTGATGGATACCCCATCCCTGGAAACATCCAAGGCCAGGTTGGACAAGGCTCTGAGCAACCTGATCTAGCTGAAGATGTCTCTGCTCATTAGGTCACATATTAGCTGGGCATGACCTACAGAACATCCCTACCCATTATCCCCCAAGTCATTAACTGGGCATAAACTTACCCAGCCTTTGCAAGATTTTCAGATCAAACCCAAAGAAATCTGTATTTCTGAATAACTTTCATTTGCTATAGGTGAAATATTTTAATAATATTTTTGGTTTTTTTGTTTTTTTGGTTTTTTTAAAGGTATACTTTTTTTTTTTTTTATAGGTAATTTGTTATAATTGTTCCAAGTGATGGGAGTGCTTGGAGGGTTCCTCATGAGATCTAAACTTTCACCTAGTCACAAGATCACAGAATTATAGAATAGTTTAGGCTGGAAGAGATCTTTGAAGATCATCTAAATCCAACCACCCTGACATGGGCAGGGATATATTTCACCAGATCAGATTGCTCAAATCCCCATCCAATCTGGCCTTAAACACCTCCAGGGTAGCCACTAGATGACCTTTAAAGGTCCTTTCCAACACAAACCATTCTATTATTCTGTGATCTGTTGTCTATTTACTCTCAGTCAAATAATGATTTTGAGTAATTTTGATATATTTCTTTTTTTAAGAAGAAAAGTCCTTCTTTGCTCAGGTTCTTTTCATGAGAAAACCATATCTCTCTGTCATTCATTTCTTTATACCTTTTCAGTTTCCAACATATTCAATTTGGCAGTGAGAAAGGAACTGTGATCAAAATTCAGGATTTATTATCAAGATGGATTTATAAAGAGGCCTAACCATCTATTTTTCTTTTTTCCTTTCATCGTAATTCACAGGGTTGTGTTATGTTCTGATTCCCACTTTTGGACAACTATTCACATTGACTAAAGTTTTATTACTTATGCCAAAAACTTAATTAAGCCCATATCTGTACATCTACATAGTGACTTCTTAAAATTCTGTTAACCCTTTCCTATCTTGTGTTTGTCCTTTCAACGCACAAACATTGTGTATTTTAGCAGTTCCTTCACAGTTCCTTTAATCTTGACTGTTACAAATATCAATGCTGCACAATCTGCTGCTTCACTACATAAGACCTTTTCCAGATCATTGACAAATAAATTGAACACCTTGGGTTCCAGTACTGAGCTTTTTTGACCTTCTAGGTAACTTCTCTCCAAGTATTCCTAACTTCCCTCTTGTATCCTCTAACCAATTACTAGTTTAGAAGCACAGTAACTACTGTTGTACAGACAGAAGAACAGGTTTTGTCCTTACACTTTTTCCCATACCCATAATTATGTATTTGCTTTACAGAGTTTGAAAAAAGACAGCATTACATTCAATAATAAAAAGGGTGACTGAGTGAATGGGTGACAAAGATTGGAGAATGCTACAGGGAGTGCAGTGCACCAGCATGAGAAAACAGTGGAGGAGCCTGATACGATCCTGCAGTTTGTCCTCAGGAAAATGTCCCTCAGGTTTTATTGGATCAGTGTGCATTGTGACCCTGGAAAACTCAGGGGGACCAAAACCAAAAACTGGTGAGAAAACTGGAAGGAAAAATATCGTGACACAGCATTCCAATGTGTTTATGAAGAGACCACACTCCCAGCCCCCCTTACCATGGGTAAGGCTCATTCCTCTGCCAATAAAGCATGCAGTGGAAATTTCCACTGCAAGTTACAGCACATTTCCACCCTTTAACCCTACACACACTGAAGTTTTGCAATTCTTTATGGTAGTTGAAATATATAACCTTTACTTTACTAAAGATAACCAATCTGCTTTTTTCTAACCTAACCTAATCTAATCCTGTTTAATAAAAAAAAAATTTTTTTACAGTTCTAGTGAGAAATATGAGGATGTAATAATTTGAATGATGAGCAGACATGTTACCAAAAGCATAAATATTTGTTTTAAATTGAAATAATTTCACTTAGGCATATTTGTAAATGAGATTGGTAGTCATATGTATGGCAAATATCAGTATTTTTTGTTTTATTAGTTAATAGTTGTTAATATGTAATAAATCGTTTCTTTTATTCACAGCAAATTGTTTTTATCCTGAACGTGCTGATTAGCAGGCTGCTTTGTGATCAGAAGACATCTCCGTTGCTGTTTGATGGGCAGAGGTTTTTAACCTGTACAACTCATGATTGCAAACCAAAATGCATGCCAGTAAGCATTTGTGAATCACTCAATAAGATCATGTTAATGATCCTTAAAGTATTATTATTTAAAGCAGATACAATTAAAAGAACGCAGCAGATCAGCAGAGAAGTAGCAAAGAGAAATAAGCAGTAAAAGGGCATGAAGCATTTCCAGGAAAATGTTTTTTAAGGCAAAATTTTGAGAAATAAGAGAACAAAAGCTCTAGAAATGAGGATGGTTAGAAAAACAACAGTGTCCTGGAGTTGCTAAGTATGAAGAAAAAAATTATATATGGCTTGGGAGTATGAGAAAAGGGAAAAGGAAAGACTGCTTAAGATACAATGGAGACATGATAAAATTTCCCAAGATTCCTTCACCTTTGTTTGTGTTTTTTTCCCCCCAATATTTTGCTATGGAAATTCCTGGACAAGCTACACAGGCCTCCCACACCATCCTGAAAGGCTTTCATGTCGTGGTTTTGACTGTTACTTCTGCGACTCTGATTCTGTTGTTGCCTTCCTCCACCGTGCTGCATAAACACAAAACAGTAAGGGAGGAAGGAGAAAGTGGCAAGGATGGTCATGCAGGGCCTTAATGTTCCAAAACAAGAGTCCTTTTTCCTGTGAGTCTTTGATAGCAGGATTAATTTTGTTCAGATCTGAACTATGAAGACTTGACCAAGATTTGCAAGCTGTCCACTCCTCAGACGTCACCAGTTTGTCTTTATTTTATTTGAACACTCGTGATAGTATTATGTCCCTGCCCAGGGTTATGCATTCAGTGCTTTTTAGTAGAAAATATTTCCTTTTTCTTGAAGTAGGATCTCAGTATTGGTTGACCTTTAAGCCTTCTACACCTCAACTTTTCCATTTTAGTGCAAACTGGGAGATTTATATTTCTCCTTCCTCGTCTCATGTATTTAAGCTACTTTTAGTGTTTATGGTTACTTCTACTTGTTTGACACCCCTTTTTGTTAACATTCACAATTACATGTCTTGATATCAAGCCTCATTACCTCTGCAACATCATTTGCTTGAGCAAATCCCTTAAAGATGCTGACACTGAAAGCCATGTTTCCATCCCTCTATTTGACCATGGTCTTCCCATATTGGCAAACTTTCCACCTGCCATCTCATCAGATTAAAGTTTCTTGTCCACAATTTCTTCAATTTCTTATAATTCTTTTTTCTTTTTTTTTTTTTCCCTAGCATAAAGGGATTTTCCTATTTTCCCATGTCAGGAACAACCTTCAGGCACAAGGAATTGACTGACTCTTGTATTAAAATCTCAACTCTTGCTCCCATTCTGTCCTAGTGACCCATCCGGACTGTTGCTTACCAGTCCTCCAAACTGTGTCATCTACAGGTTTTAACAATGATAATTTTACCTTTCTTCCAGGTAACTGGCTGAGATAACTCTGAGTACAGAGTCAGTTGTCATACACAAGGGTGAGAAAGGAACTCCAATCTTGGCATCTTAGTAAAAAAAGTCACTTGTGTAGTCAGGCTTTATTTTCCTTATGGTTATATTGACAGACATTTTTAGTACCATCTGAAAAGTCTCTATTAATTAATTTGCATTGTGATTGATTTTGTAAGAATCAGTTTCAAGTGGATAAATACGCAATTATCTGGACTGCCAACCTTTTAAATGCATGTGAAGCATTAGTTTTCTTTCCTGATTTCTGGAACTTTTCCAGTGTTCCAACAGTTACTGAAAATCAACAGTTATGGTTCAGATAACTCTGAACTCTCTAGCTTGTTAAAACTTTAAGTGCAAATTACACTGATCGTCTGACTTCTCCCCTGCTTCATTTGTATGATATCCTTTCCTAGGTTTTGCATGAAAATTGTATCATTATCTCCAGATTTTAGTTTATTTTTCTTGCTGACAGTTTCCTGTTCCTTTCATTAGAGTATATATTTTTGTATATAGATACAGATGTACATACAGATCATTGCTGCTGCCACATTTATCAGAAAATTGGGGTTTTTTTCCAAATTTTTCATTCACTGATTTTTTGGCAATACAAAATTAGCCTTTTAAAAAGCCAATAGGTATGCATATTTGTAACTTCAGTTTTCTTCTGTTTGACTATGTAATCTGCTCCAATTAGAGTTCCTTGCCACTTAACTGGTGCGGTTGTCTTTGAAGTTACAAATTTTTAATTGATAATTACTGTTATTGCTACTTCATTACTGATACCCAGGAATTACAAAGTTGGAAGAATAAGCATAGATACCTTCTGCTAACACTACGAGTGGGTATAGTCCATCACCTGCATTTAGGGTTTGTGCCATTATTTATTTGCTTCTCAGACTAAGTGACTTTTGATAATACAGCTTTCTAGTCTACACATGATGGCCTGGTTCTTACAGTGTTGTCTCATGCTCTCTAGTGTGATAGGTACCCAGCCCCACACAGTATGTTGCTTTGTTTATCCTTCTGGACATTGATTTGTGAGCACTCAAGAGCTCTATTTCTAACCTCCCAGTGACTTGTGAAGAAGCAATGCCATTTTTCATGTAGGCTGAGACTCTCCTTTCACATATTGCCCCCTCAGCTCTTCCCAAGTAGTTGAGACTGAGTGTGAAGTGGAAAGTTACAGGTATGCCTGAGAGTAAACCTTCCAAATTACTGGCTGAGGTCAGGCAAACTGTGAGCAGTATCCTAACAGTTCTTTCAAATGAGAGCAAACAAAGCTTCAGACCTTGTAAAATATTTAAAGCTGTGTGAAACTCAGCAGTTTTTGCTGGCAAGGGTTCTGACTTTGGTCTGGCTGCAGTTTGCATAAGGTTTGCATACACTGAGAATTCAAACAAAAATGCAAGAGGAAACTCAAAAGTATCACGGTTTTGATAAAAACCTCAAAGCAAATAATCCTGATGACTTTCACTAAAAATCCAATCATGGTACAAAAACTGTTCATACCTTGGTTCTGGGTTTATTCAAAAGCTAAGAGTTGCTTTTTCCCTGTCCCTGTTGTAAGGCCAAAATTCAAGTTGTATGGAAAACAGATGAATCCTATTGAATTGTATAATTATAGAAAAATTCCCAGCTCTCAAAATATTGTTGTTTTTTCCTCTGGAAATGTGGGTTCCCTGATAACCCTCATAGTACCATTGTGGAGATTCTTCAGTCTCATATCAGTTCTTAGTTTGATCTGTAGGAAACAAAATCATAGCATTAAATTTTTCTAGAAGTGCATTTATCTGACCTTGCAAAAGGATAGAGAAAGGAATATCAGCTTCCTCTAACTCAGTACAACAGTTTTAAACTGGTGAAAAGGTAAAATTGAACTATGTCTTCTGATTTCAGACCAGAGAGTTTCATTTATTGCAGTGAGTGTGGAACATGTAAGATCACTAAATTCAGCAATCTTGGAAACAAAATCTATTTAAAATTTTTGTCAGTTCTTAGAACAGTGTAGGGCTTGTTGTCATGTGCTTTCTTGCATTCTCAAACACAAATTTACATTTGACAGAAATGAAACAAAGTGGGAATGTGGAGGCACATACTGTATACAGCTTCTTTCTACACATACTAACACATATTTTATAGAGCCAGGCTGCTTTGGATTCAGCCTTAAAAGAGCTGTGTGGTTCAGAATGTTAGAATACAATCATTATCACCTTCATAATAACAGGTGTAGAACCAATATAGAATACCTACCCTGCCTGCTCCAGCTGGTGTAACAGGTAAAATTTATTTCAGTGAGACCATAGGCATAGAATCATTGAATGACCTGGGTTGGAAGGTACCTTAAAGATTATCTTGTTCCAATCCCCTGCCATGGGCAGGGACACCTTCCAGTACACCACGTTGCTCAGAGCTCCATCCAACATGGCCTTGAACACTCACAGTGATAGGGCACCCACATCTTCTCTGGGCAACCTGTGCCAGTTCCTTACCACCCCCACAGTAAAGAACTTCTTTCTAATATCTAAGCTAAACTTGTCCTATTTCAGTTTAAGGCCACTCCCCCTTGTCCTATCACTACCTGTCCCTGTAAAAAGTCCCTCTCCAGCTTTCCTATGGGCCCCCTCTGAGTACTGGAATCAGCTCTAAGGTCTCATCAGAACCTTCTCTTCTCCAGCTGAAGCACCAACTCTCCCAGCCTGTCCTTGTAGGAGAGGTTCTCCAGCCCCCTGAACATCTTCGTGGCCTCCTCTGGACTTGCTCCAAGAGGTCCATGTCCTCCATATGTTGGAGGTCTGAGATCTGGACACAGTACTGCAGGTGGGGTCCTACTAGAGTGGAGAAGTGGAGGATAATATGTATCTTGAAACTAAAAAATAAATGGTGGCATCTTTCAGAACAACTTTCCAATGCTCAGATATTTTATTAGATGTTCCTCTCTGTGCAGTTGGAACAGTTAATCACCAGATACAAAATCTACTGCCTGCATGTCTGAATGCTATCTTTTTTCCTGTACACCAGTAGAAGACAAATTTTCAAGGAATCTCAGCAGCAGTTATGGAGTGGTTGTGGTATCTTTTCTTTCTGGTTGAAGGTCTCTGGATGGTTGGGGGATAGATAACAATCTCCTTTGGGTTTTGCAAATAAATTATTGCTAAGGCTGACTAGAAAAGCTCCAACATGGCAATATCATGGCAAAATGTCTCTTTTTGTATAGCAGATAAATTCTCCATTGTTAAAAAATTTTCACATAAATTAGGAAAATGGCCATAACTTAGATATTAAAACACAGTTCCATTTATAAACCACTCCACCCTCAGTTTCCTGAAGGAAAACTGAATGGGAAATCCAGGATGTTTTTCATACAAGATTGTAATACTTCTTAATGTTAAGGAAGAGACACTTGACATCGTGTTGGTCCCTTCTTGAAACTATTAATATTATAACAAACCAGTTTCTGTCATTAAGCAGTTAAAAATTCAGTCAGTTCCTCGCTTCTCTCATGATTTTCCTACCCAGTTTACATTCTCTAACTAATCTGGACTTTGTCTATAAATTTTAAAAGATATTTGTGGACATTAAAATAACACCTGATTAATAGAATGCTGTAAAGAAAAAGAACTTTGTCTAAAGAGAGACATTTACAGTTTTTTAGCAGTTCATAAGCTGTTCTTAGAGCATTTTAAGATTCTAAGGGACAAGATTATTGTCAGATGAACAAGGGACCCAGATGGATTAAAGTATTACAATTAGAAAGGCTCTTAAGCATCTTGTAATAATTGCAAAAGAGTCTAATTTTTGTAAGGCTTGAAATAGGGTATAAAGGAAGTACTTATTATATGTTCTCAAATTTTATCATTTTTAAGTTTGTTTTTTTTTAATTGTAATTAGTGGTGTTGCAGAAGCCTGGAAGATAAGGGGATATATCTCAAACATGGTTAACTGGATAGCTGTGGGGCCAACCAAGGATTGTTGGTAAGAACATGCTGTGAGAAAGAACAGGATGTGGCTGCAGAAGGAGACATACACAGCAAGGGCAGAACTTCCGCAACAAATGTAATGTTCTGGCTCCTGGAGATAAGCACAACACAGCACAGCACAGCAGGAATGAGGCCAAGATGTGGCCATGGACTGTAGGGGGGATCCGGACCACCCAAGACCCCCAAAGCCCCTGACCCATTTCCAGAAAGGTCGGAAAGAGTGAACTGCTCATGAGAACTGATTTGCATAGAAAGAGAGAAATTTATCTCCAGGGTGGTGAAAACTTATCTGTAAAAAGGCACCACCACCAATCTGGGTGTACATGGGTCCCAGGACACTGGAGCACCCAGCTGGGTCAGCTCTGGAGCTGGGATTGGTGATCTCTCTCTCGCATTCTTCCTTTTCTTCTCTCTCCAACTCTTTAATCCATCTGTCTCTCTTCCCTTTCACCCCACCCTTTTGTTCAAAACCCACTTCTGTGTGCTTAGACAAGGAGATCAGGGACAGATTTTTAGCAATGCCCATGTCCAGTGTGTAATATACTAATAAAACTTCTTAAGTTTCTATGGATCTTCTGAATTCTTTTCCTTTCTACCACCAGCATCTACGAATCTTTGATGCTTCCTTTCCCCTTAAGGGTGGGGCACCACAGTTGGATGTCACTGTATTTAAATGGATATATTAAAATTGTATAGAAATCATGGCATCATATTGGTATGTTTATATTGATAGACTCAAAGTCTTAAACAAAAAATTGCAGAAGTTGCAGGAAACATAAGTATAATTTATAAATAGATATTACGACGTTCAATAAAGTAAACTTCATTATTGCACAGGAATTTTAAAAGGTCCACCTTTTCAACATGTCCATTAAAACTAGATTTGGGTAAAAATTATCTGGTGAATATTGGCTACATGTTCTGCTTTCGTCCTTTCTGAGCTTTAAAGGACAAAGACACCAAAGAATTGGTTCTTATACGAAGCTATGTTGAGGTTTCACTGTTTATCATAATTACTGTGGAAAGGCTCTCCCTTCCCATCTAGACAAATGTGCAACTGTTCTTCATAAGGCTCTTCTTGCTTCTGCTATCATTTCCCCATGGGTGTGTGCTCAGTTGTACCCTCTCACTCCATCCATCCATAATTTAGGAGTTCTAGAACCCACAACTGCATCTTGAAGTCTTTTGTTGCCCCTATCGTAGCTCTCTTGCCTGCAGTGACTGAGGGTTTCCTGTACATTTCTTTTCTCCCTTCCACACTTTCAGTCTACTGAAACTACTCTTCCCCCCATCTTAGAGTGTTCAAGTCCCTTTTCTTCACTTCTCCTGGTGTCAGTGTATGGTTTGTTTTCCATCCCACTTCAGCTGATTCAGGCTGGGTTTTAGACTCAAAGCTGACCTTCTGCTCATTTATGTATGTAGATAAGTACAGCTTTTATCTCTCCCAGAAGCTAAGTTGTGTTTTTCTCACACAGGTCTAGGAAAAAAGACGCTGACTTTAATCTAAGCAGAGAACAAACAGATTAAATGTTCTTTTGGTCAGAGTGGGAACTTTAGTCAAATCTTCAATAACAACTGGCTATAGAACTGTTGTTTTAAATTGTGTAGACAAAATTACATCACAAGTATTGTTGGAGCCATTCGTGTGTTTTGAAATTTGGGGAAGGAACAAACTATACAAAAAGAAAACCAAATGCACATATTTATGGCAGAAGGGAGAGCTGAAGTTCAAAGTTCTGACAGTGCATCGGAAGGGGAGAAACCTATTTAGAGATTGAAAGGTTGAAGATAATAAACTTACCATTATTTTAAAAGGAAAAAATTCACTAACAGTCAATGTCTGAGCAGTTAAGTTTTTTTCATTAGGGCTAAAACTTGTTACTTCAAAGGTGCTTTTGATAATAGATTTTCCTTTGTGTTATAACTTGTACTTTTTGAAGGCCTTGAAAAATTAGACATAATATTACTTTAAACAGTCAAGAATACTAAACCAGGATGCTAAAAACGTGCATGAAACATAGCAAAGAGATAAAAAGAATCTCTCAAAACTGTTATAGACCCTGCAGTTAATACATTTGAAGCCTTGTAGATGCATTACATATGTACAATTAGTTACCTTATGTGTACAAGGGACAGGAACCAGGAGTCATATTGTCCCAGAAATATCATCTAGTCTGGAAGAAAGCCATTATGACTGAAATCCAGTAGGGCCTGACACTCTCAGCCAGGTTTTGACCCATTACTTGTGATTTTAAGGAATGGTACTGCCAAACTGGACTGAACCACATGCAGCACGCTCCAGCACAGCAAACGCTGACTTCAAGAGTGAGCACTTCACAGTGCAGCCAGAATATCCATCTGATCTTTTAAAAAAAATTCATTTAAAATGGATCTAATTAAAGAGCAGGCTGGAAATATCCAAGCTTACTAAATACAACTTTTGAATTTTAAGTGTCAAATACAACAGGCTGTAGAAGATCAAAATAATCAACTTGACCACATTGTAGCATTAGATTTTACGCAAGTACATTTTCTGAAATTCAATAAATGAAATTTTTTTATTAAATTTTCAGTGTTAATGAGATGATGTAAATTTTTCTCAATTCTAAATTCTTACCTGTTTAAGGGTATGTAATACTATGTTCCTGCTTCTTTGTATCCTTTACTTTCATATTCCCTCCTGAAAGAACTTAAGTGAATTGAAGCAATGGAATAGAAAACCTTTAAAAAGTTTTGAAGTAAAATTAAAATTCTGAAGAATCAAAGTAGAAAAAATACACTTAACAGTTACACATAAAGAAGATGTGGAAAATAAGTATGCATGTGTATTAAGACTTTTGAACTTTCTTTATATGTGAATTTCACTGGCAATTATAACAAACAAGAAGCTCAGTTTTTAGATGGATAAATAGATGTGACTTCAACAATCTGTGGAATAATTCTCCCAGCAATATACAGAATGTGTGAGGTATGAAAACTTGAAAATAAAGCTGGCTTAAAAATACATGCAAACTATTATTGTCTATCTTGCTCTTTGTAGCAGACTGTAAGAAGTACTCCAAAGAAACTTTGATGGAACATTCTCAGCTAATATTGGGGATTTGACAGAAAGAAACTAGATTTCTATCCAGTCACTCAGAAGGATCTCATGGTTTGTCACTTTATAAAGCTTTTTAATGAGTTAGAATTATTAAACTCCTTTCCATACATCATTATCCTTTAAATTGCTGATAACAACAACCGTGTTTCAACTTAGTCACAAGTGTCAGCAGAAAATTAAGGGATTCCTCAATTCTTTTAAGGATGAACTTTGGAAGTGAAATTGATGAGGAAAGCTGAAATCATAATGCCAGTTACTTTATATTATATGGTATTTTGGCTTTACACACCAGCTGTACTGGGACTGTAATTGAGCAAAGAACTTAAGCGTATGCTTAAATCTTGTTGAAATAAATGGGATTTAAGCATGAGCTTGTGCTATGGATATAGATATATATGCATTGAAAAGCTTTGTCACATAGGGGCAGGTTGTTCAACTAGAACTAAATCAACATTCTTTTCTTGTATTTTCCAAGTCTTCATTTAAATTACACTTTTTTCTGACTTGAATTTTGCAAATTATTTTTAGGATGGGCAGTCTGCTGGCAATAAGAGTTAGAATCTGATACCTTTACTTGCACTTAATAGTATCTTCCCTGTGTTTTTTATTTTATGTATTTAAGATGAAAAATAAAAAGTCAGGCTAGACTAGAAATACTTTTTGTATGATTTAAGATTGCTGTATATTTATCCAAATTAATTGTATGATTGATTTTTCTTTCAAAAAAAGCCCTGTGTAGCCTATAAAAAATGATATGTAGTATAAACCTGCTGCATGCAGAGAAAGAATATATACTTGCCATTAGAAAAAAAAATAAGAATGCTTGTAAGAGTGTAAATATATGACAAGTAATCTTCAGTAATTTAGTAATGAATACTGCTTCCATCTTTTATTTTTGTGATCTGCATTCAGAAGGCATTTCATGTAAACTTTTATATTTGAGGGTGAGAGGGAGACTAAGTCTCAAACATTTACACCCATAAGATGTCCTGTGTTTAATATTATTTTGTAAGAAAGGTTTCTGATACCGGAAGCCCTAACCCTGGATTTTAAAAAAACATAATACAGTCTCAGTAAATGAGAAAAATCTTTTCATTCCACAATGAGATTATAGCTCTAATTAGTAGTATTAGAACTGACATTTGTAACACATCAAACTACATTTTTGCATTAGCTTCTATAAATAAAATATTTTCATCAACTTTACATTTGCCTGTGTGGCAGATGTACTGATTATTCTGCACTTGTCTGGAAAACACTTCAGAATCTTGATATGGAGCCAAAATATGCATGGAGACAAGTAAATTGCCAATTGCAACATTTTTTTGCCAGCAGCTTCCTTAGTCAAGCAAATCAAGTACCATTCTATCAGCACTAAAATCAGACAGCTTGAGACTCTGCTACCATTTTAAAACTTTCCTTTAGCAAAGACACTGTAGTGGAAAATCCCCAGCTCAGAGGTGGGGATAGAGAAAATGTAATCATTTACTTGTCACTATGTGTGCCTGTAACCAGGACCAGCTTTCCAGGTATTCCAACCCCCAATTACAGGGCTCAAGCGTGGAAAAGGATCAGAAATATATTAAATAGATTAGAAATGAGACTGTTTTTCATAAAAGCACATAGTTACAGCACAGCTACATAGTAACCCTCAACAAACATGGTTTGTTAAGTTCTGTGCAAGCAGGGGAATAATGATGTTTTTGCATGTTCACCTTTCATTCCCCTCTCTGATGGAACCTTTGGGCCCTCTGAAATAGCTGAGACAGAAAGACAACACTTTTGGACAAATATCACAGGGTAAGGCCAGGGCATGGCTGATCTCTGAGGTGCATTTCTGTGACAATGTAGCCTAAACACCTGAATGACCCATGTGTCATATAGCTACCTGTCCCCTCTTTCCAAGTATGTACTTTCCCGCTGCTGATGGTCAGTTAGTCTCTATGTTCTAGTAAAATAATGATAACAGCAAACAAAACTGGATCCTGGAGAGAAATTTTTTCATATCACAGTCTCCGTTATTTCCAGAATTAAATCCCAATAAGCATTCTCTTGAGTGACATTTTGCCTCCCTCAGTTTAATTTTATAGCAGAGTTCATTAGACTCACAATGTGAGTGCTTTTCCTGCTTTTAACCCATTCACTCAAAAACCCCAACTCTTCTTTCAGCTCAGGCTGGCTGTATGCTCTGGGTTGAACTATGGCTCAAACCAGCACAACCCACCAGCAGCTAACACAGCCTTTCTGAGGAAGAGTTACTGATTCCATTGAACACTGCTAGGCCTCCATCAATAAAGGCACAGGAGATCTTCCATGTCTCTCTAGGAAGGATTGTGGCAGGTGATTTGCTTAGCTGTGGTGACAAAAACCCAGCAGGTTGTTTCTAGAAGGATAATTCCTACACAACATGGTAATACCAGCACAGACAGAGTAACCCAAGGGTTCCGACAACGGTCACAGCCAAACTCAGATCTGCCAGCTCAAGTGATTGGAATTACCAGTCTTCTGGTCTGCTGGGCCACCAGAAAGCACTTTCCTAGTAGCAGAAATGTTGTTTGTTGCTGAATGGAACTGTTTTGTTTTTTAGCTGCACCAGTCCATAGGCCACTACATTAAAACCAACAATGACCAACTCAGTTCTGCATTATTTTGAGATCTCTAGGCTGTAGTTGCCATGTTCAAATACCAGTTGGTGGCGTCCTGCACAAGAATCGGGTTGCTAGAAGGGGTGTTGACCATAGCTGGCAAATCCCTCTGCAGTTGTCTGCAGCACACCTGAGGTAAACCTACCACTGATTTTAATTTGTTGTAGAGCACTGTACTGACATCAAGTCAGGTGTTTCACAAAACATCTGTTCCATGAACAGCTCAGCCACCACTGTATGAGGAATGGGCCAAACTGAAGATGGAGATAAGATTTGTCAGGTGTTCATTGATTTGGAACCTAAGGCAGATGAGTTAACCTGAGAAGATGATCTCATTCTTTTAATCACCCTCTATAAGACAAACATAGTGATTGTGTCTGAGATTGAACTTTTCAAAATATGGCCCCTCTTAGCTGTGAGAATTTGCAGACTTGATTGCAATGCTGGAGATGATGTAAGAGCTAAAGAACTGCTGGATTTCCCCTGATGGCGTTTCAAGTTTTGCATACACATGGGTACAGTTAGGATAAAGCCACTGGAAAATTAAAGTCATTAAGCTGATACTAAGGTTTTCAGCTGAACCTGTCCCCATTACATGTTACACACATGCATTATGGAGAAAAAAGAAGTAAGAAAAGAGAACTATCAGTAAGCCTGACTTGTTATCAGAAGTTGCTGATTGGGTTTACAAAAACCATTTGTAAGTGGGTTATTATACGGCATTTCCTTCCCAGCTTCCCAGCATCTCAGTCATCACAGCCTTATGGATGCTTAGGACTGATTAATTAGTTAATGACACAGATTAATCAGGTGAGCACAAGAGAAGCTTCACATCTTTCACTTTCTTTTCTTCTGCTACGTTATGCAGTACGTCCTATAATCTATCAGATAAGCCTGCCATTTTCTAGCAAGCAAAATTTCTCAAGTTTCTCAGGAAGAAGCCACAGAGTGGTCCCATATTTAAAAAAAAAAAAAAAAAAAAAAGCTGTCATACAGAAGTCATATAGAAAAAAAAAAGCTTTAGAAATGTTTTCTCAGTTTAGCTAAGGCAGGTTGAACAATAAAAGAACCATTGCACATGAGAACCATGAATACATAAATAATAAAATTGCTACAGAATTAATAATAGATTTTTTTCAATTTCTTTTAACTTTTAATTCAAACTGGGCACATTTCTATGACCTTTGTGTAGTTTAAGCAAATGTTTAAATTTTGGTGCAGAAATTGGCAGCTGCCAGAATAATTTTTATGGTCATTATTCAGCATGGCTGGCTATATTATTATAATATTGTAAGCATGTTGATTCTGGGAAGCTAACAAAGACCTTCCATTTCTTAAAATGGCAGCTTGACTGTGAAATTAGGTAAAGAAAGTACATCAGCAAAGACGGTACTTTAAGCCACATATCGCTATTTCACAAATGTATGTTGTGATTTATTTTGCGTTTGCATCATACATACCCTCTCAGTTTATTTCTCCTTTGCAGAAACTTCCATGGAAACATTGTTTGTAACTGTAAATAGCATTACAAAACTCTATTTTCACTTAGTCCTGGCTCTTAGCCTGAAGACAGATGAAGACTTCAGTGAAAGAAGTGCTGAAGCAGATATAATTTTTCTAAAGAAACCAAATGACAAAGTCCACAGAGAGCATGACATTGAACAGTTTCAAGATGCTAAAATTTCCCGTGGGAGTGCCAAACCCACACAATCTACCATGATGTCTTCAGCATGGCATGCAGGTGACACAACTGTAACTATATTACAAAGGCACAAAATAGATCAGGTCAGATAAAACTGGTGGATTTAGTGAAATTTCAATTATTGATTTAGGAGGAATATTATATAGATCAAATTCCTGATTGGCAACTGCAAATTCATTAATTGCTGTAGTAACTTGTGCCAGCTACTTTAGATAGATAGATAGATAGATAGATAGATATGCCTACTTCACCAACACACTTGAATAAGGTAATACTTGGCACCTTCTGATCTCCATAGTAAGGAAAACAGGCAATCCACTAATTCACTAACATAAATTGCATATTGCTTCTTTGATCTGCTTAGCAATTCTCAGTCAGGTATTCCTGCACACTTCTAAACAGGGGCTGACTGTAAGATAATCCCATGATCTATTACAAACCAATATTTATTTGTGACCTTTTTGTTAACAGATGGGATTTGTGTATGTGTTTGAACAAGAACAACTGTCAAAGGACTTATACTTTGAATGAGTCAGCACTGAGTGTAATTCATGTGGTGCCTTCTTATTTTTAAAAACACCCATCTAGATTTTTCAGTATCTGAGGCAGTGTGCTGAGGCAGCAGAAATAATCTATTTTTCCTAGCAATGTACATTTTGTCACAATATAGGTGTATCAAGAGCATTGTATTTCTTTGTTTCTCTGTCTTTGAGAACATGATTTATTAAAGGAAAGCCTGATTTTACAGATACCCAGGACTTGGGGCAGTGGAAGGACACAAATCAATACATTAAACCACTGCAAGCTAAGAAGAGATCTGAGACTGCAAAGTCACAATTATTTATAATAGAACAGTAGTAAAAGAACATTATTAAAATAGATGCTTTTTGAGTTAAATGCATGGGGAGATCATGTATCTAAAGTTATGCAATAATCTTATTGTGAAACAGTGGATCATCCTGAATTCAAACAAGACTTGCAAGAAGCAGAAGAAAGTAAATCTGGCATCAGTTTCTCTCTGTCACGCAAGCATTTATATTTGAAAAATGAGAAGTACCCCAGAAGAAAATAGGGAAACATTGGAGACCATGGCTGCCTTTATGACTGGCATTCTCTGGAGTAAACAAAGTCACTATAACTACTGATATGATTAATATATATGTGTATATATATTTAATATTCACATTTATTGAGCACTCCAGAACTGAAATGTGTTTAATCAAAAAAGTGAGATATTCTTGATAAATTTATGCTTGAGAATGATAATTTACATTCAGTCTTTTAGCTAAACTTGATCAACACTGATAGGTAACTGATTCTCCTTATAAAGGAAGCATGAGAGAGAGGGAGAATCTATCCTAAGTGATTTGGTTTGTCTGTGATAGTTGCTACTGGAGAATCTAAATGAACAGGTAATGTTTATAACCTGAGTGTGTAAACTGGCACAGGCAAGACTAAGGAACAACCACAGATGAAATGCAAAGAGTAAATTTAATTTTATTACCCCACCAGCCAGGGTATCCCTGATGAAGCAACCTGGCAGAGGCACCAAAAAGCTTGGTCCATGCAGAGGATCAACTAAACTGCTGTTTCCACCTGCTCTTCAGGGATTCATGCAGGTGTAGTTTACTACTCTGCTTGGATCTTTCCCACAGCAGAGTAGAAAGAAAGAAAGAGAGAGAGAGAGAGAGAGAGATCACCAGTCCTGGTTCCAGCATCAGTGTCAGGCCAGAAACTGGGATGTCCAGGATCCAGGGGCACACACTCTGGTTTCACGGGGGTACTGTCCCAGAGGTATAAGGCTCTTGCATTTTCTTAAGTCTCATACACGGAGCAAAGTGGCCTTGAATGCCCTTGGGTGATAAATTTCATCCAAAAGTCATTGCATGACCTCATCCAGGCCCTTAAATAACCACTTTGACCCCACTTCTTATGTACATTTGAAAGGTGATTTACTTTATCATATATAAAAGATGCTGTCTTGCTCCATTCATCTACCAGACTGATGCAGCAAAAATCAGAAGGACTGGCTTCTCTGAGAAATCAGAATTCTACATTCTGCCCCATCTCAATACTGTCTGTCATGACAGCCCACATAAGGTAGGACACAACCTCACGAGAGAAAATCTCTATTATTTAAGACCACACTGCTTACTGATGAATCCCAAAAAGCCATACAAAGGCCGAAGGATTTTTGTTTTCCTTCTAACAGCGCCTACAGTAAGAGCAGAACAGGCTCCCAAACATGTAAAACAGGGACCAAAGACAAGCATTTCCAATGCTCTCACTTGAAGCTGGTCTCCAGAGAAGATAAAAGGCTGTCTGAGAGCAGTCCAGTTTAGGAAAAACAGTAACCAGTCTCTAGAAGAAAAATTTCGAAGTTAAAACCAAATCCTACTGGATGGAGGATTTCACTAGGCTTTCTCCCTTGCCCAGAACTCACTGTGCATGAGAGTGTCAAATTAGGTCTACAAAGAAGTTTTTGATCATTCATTTCAGTCATTCCCAAGTCTTCATATTTCAATTGACTTGGTTAGGAGAGACACAGCTCCCAAATTCCTCACAGGACCCCCAATATCTCTCAGTATATATCATTCTCAATTCTTTTGTGTTGTGCTTTGGGAAGACACAGGGCAGTAAGGCACAGGCAAGAGCTTCTCAGTGAAGACAGAGCCCATGAATGTATGGGCTGAAGTGGCTGCTTATGAATAGAAGAAAATAGATGGATAAATAAGCCTCAGCATGAAGGCTAGCTCCATCTTGTAAGCACCTGTGGAGGGGGGCATCTGTAGTGAGTCCACAGACCATGAAATCACTTCAGCAAGGCTGAAGTTTTACCTCTGAGAGTGCCCAAAGAGGAGCAGTGACCTGGCTTGCAATATGAGCAGGACCGTGAAAGGGCACTCACAGAGTATCTTCTGCCCAAGTTTATTATCCCTCCTCCAGCTCCACTCTCACAATGGACATGGCTATTCCAGGGCAACCTGGAGGATAGGGGATACTTTCACCTAAAGGTGCTTGAATAAACATGTAAGAGGTTTTACACTCCTGCTCACAGTCTGCTCTTATTATCTCATCCCTTAGTTACTTTTATTGCTTTTATATTTTCTTCTTTTACTTCTTCTTTATCTTTTTAGCTGTTCTTCCTAACAATATTCCTTTGTTCTATCTAACATAGGTATAAATATGGTTGGTCTATCAAATATGAATAATTGTCATTTATGATAATGCAGAATTATAAAATTCAATAATATAGATCCTGCATTACTGTGAAAGTGTATCGATTTCCATATTTCATACTTTTTGTATATAGAAAATATTTCATATTTATATATTTATATAAATAATCAGAAAATTATCTGAATAGATTCTAATATCTGGGACAATTCTTGGAAGTGATCTAATACAAACCTAATGGAGATATAAAACACATTCAGCTCTGGATCTTTGAGAGTTTTAAAAAGTGTATTTCTACATATTTAGCCTCATACCTGCCTTCGTGGTTTTTGGGTTGTTGTTGGTTTTGTTTTTTTTTTTAACTAGGTCCACAATGTATTGTCTAGGAAAACAAATCCTTTGCAAATCTATGAAATTTCTGCCCAGTTTTAATTTATCTTTCATCTTCTTTGAGGTAAACTCCCAAAACAAATCTGCTGGACTCTTGGCAGAAGGTCATGTCCTTTGATTAGCTAATAAATTTTGACTTAGGACCAAAGCTTCAGGAAATACATTTTTAGAAGTTTATTTAATGAGATTTTATTTACATTAAAATGAACAGAAGGAACACACACTATGAATTGCTTAAAAAACTAGAGAGGAAAATGTCTCATACTTCTATATCCTTCACTGAGACAAGCATAATCTCATTTCCAAATCCTAAAAGTGAAATACAAGCCAAGTTATTCTGAATCAAGTAATTGTGTCTGTATTTAACACTAGGGAATTCCTGAGAAGAATAAAACTAATTAAGCTTAGGAATTTAATGGCCAATAAATACGTTTTCTTCTTGGGTCTCCTTCAGCTTTTGTGTATCAGCTCACTGTAAATTCCAAGGCTGAGCACTAGATGGTTAATTAATTCTGCAAAGAGCAGTTTTAGTCAGCCTTTCAGAAAGTAAGGCTAGGATTTCAAAGGAGCCTAACCATTTATGTACTCATCACCTAATGGATGTCAAAGGGGGTTAAATCCCTTAAAGATTCCTACAGGGAGAGGAGAAACAGTAGGTCTTTTTGATACAATAGTAGTAATAGAAGTCTTGTTCCAGGCCGATATACAAACACTAAATATTTATTAGTCGCCAGTGATTAAGTTTTTTGCTAAAACTGCAAGCAAAATGAATTCTGATTCTTTTAATATTTTACTGGGGAACTAAGAAATCCCTTGTAGACAACCAGGAGCTCTCCTGGATACCATTAAAAACATTCATACGAATAGAGTTTGAAAATTTTATTTCAATAAAAAAGTAAAACAATATGCACAGCACTACACAGAATGAAAATAGATCTTTCCTGACCTTTCAGAAGCAAGGACAGAAGTCTTCTGGATGGCTGTAATACACTCCCATCACACCATAAATCAAGACCACCTTTCCAGACTTACTCTTCCCATTTTGATCTACAGAGGCATGCAAATTTTTTTAATACTTAAACCTGAAAAAACCTAAAAGAGGAAGGATCCTGAATGTACTTTAAAAAATCTGAGTATTTGAACAGTCCCTTTTGGTTTTGGTAGTGAGATCTGACAATACTGACAATCTGAATTCCCTGCCTTGCACAACTCCGAAAAAAGAAACAGGCCATGCTACTTTATTGTCTGTCTGTGAAGTTGACATTTCTTTTTACATTTTATTTTGTTCTTGACTGTTCAGTTATTTGTGTTAGGAGAAAAATGGTATCATTTCTATTTACAGGCAATTCATTTTCAATGGAAAAAAGATAGTGAGATTACAGCATGAAAGAAGGAGGCAATTTCAAATTAAAATGCATTTGAACTGAAATGTTTCTCTAGCTATGGAAAGGTTTTTTACCATTAACATTGATGAGAAAGGAACATATCTATAGATACAGGTTCCATCTGAATGAACTGACACAATATAGGTACACCACAGCAAATTCTAAGCCAGCACGTTTGCATAATAAAAACACTTTAGCTGTATCATAGATCTTCGCTGTTGTTGCCATCTCACTGGAACATACTGGCAATATACTTCAACATTTCATGTAGACACTCTCACAAAAGCTTCACAAAGTCAAGAAATTGAATCTTGCACTGACTGTCAGAAGGTGATGAAGATTCTTGAAACAGTAACAGCAGCTACTGGGTTTTTTCTATTCCAGAAATCCTAAACACAAATTCTGATGTTAAAAAGGTAGTCAATAATGATGTGTAAAGAACAGTGCAAAGGACACTTCTACAAGTATCTAACAAGTGTCTAACAGCTAACTGGAATGTAAATACAGTTAGGGTTTTTAATATCCTTAAAAAAATGTCTGGAAGGATTCCACGCTTGTAAGTACCCTAAGCCAATGTGCTTTCCATCACATAGATGGCTCTGCTTCAGTACCTGTGACTTTGCACATGTTGCCTTTGGTCAGCATTCCATTGGACAGCCTTCAGGTGCTGGCCAGCTTTGGACTTTGGACGTTTTTAGTCATGACAGACTACGACATACCAAAACCCTGTTTTTCTTAATATTCATTACACTGCTAACTTTAGTCTGCTGCAGATGAACATTTTCATGGGCTCACCCTTGTACACCTCACTTCTGCAGAGTGTGTGTGGCATTGGATCCGAGCAGTCTTCCATATTTAGAGCAGATGCAACACTATAGATTGAGCTCTTTATATAACTTGAGTTCGTAATCCTGTGTCCAGACGTGAAATTGATAGTCAAGATAACTTTCTTTGAAGAAGTAAGCCTTCGAGTTCTGAGTACAGTTCTACTTCTGCCTCAGAGCAGAAGTAAAAAAGTCAGAGAAGGACCTAGGCAAGAACAAGTGCATATTCTAGTCCAAGTGAGGAACCAGAGTTGTAGCCTCAAAAGAGGAAGAAGATGCACACCTAAAGAGATATAGTAAAAGGGTATGATTTATTTGAACTAGGGAGGGTAAGAAAGTACCTCCCTGTGTCCTTATTAGGGTTCTGTATGTACTCTTTTCTAGGACTAGATATGACTTCCAGATAAACCCCTGGAAATCATAAAGTCCCATTTATTTCTGTGGAAGTCTTGCCAGTTGACAAAGTACTAATTCAGGGCTTTTACATTATGGGGCACTGTTCCACAGTGTAGCAAACTAGAAGTGGTCCCTAGCAGATGGATTTCTATCCCTGCCCTTGGCCTGGATCCTTTGCCTTGTAAGCATCTAGTTTTCATTAACTTGTTATGTCTTAAATTGTTGGTTTTCTTCTTCCTCCAAATCTTTATTTATTTCAACAACTTCTTCCTGTCCCCCTACCCTTACATGCGAATCAATTTTGAGGAGGAATGTTTGTGCAGATGATTTCCTCAGTTGTTTGGCTTCCTCCATCTCTTCCCAATCTACTTTGTTACTTTATCCTTTTACCTAATTATTATCAGAGTATGCTCAGGTCTTTAGCAAAAGTCACGTGATAAATGAAGTCAGGAAATGAGTATTAACAAAATCACACAATCAGAAAACTTATGTTTTGATAGAAAGGAGAAACAGTTTCTTTGAGGAAAGACATTGTGTGACTAACATATGACAGCTCCTAACATGCAGGGAAGTGACACAGCTTTCCAAATCAAAAGAAGTCCAGTGTTTCACAAAAGGTTTCACACAAATCTAAATGCAGGACTTAAAAAAATCCAGATCCTGCTTTTATTTTTAGACACATATGAGATAAATGGTTTGTCATTCTGTCCATGAAGGTAGCTTGAGTGAACTTCAGAGGAATGTGCAATACCATAACACCTCAATTCGGTATTTCTTCCCACCTCTTGCAGATGCATTGGTGATCCATGCCTTGAGTCGTAAGAATTTATCCCTTACTCATTTATGACTCAATATAATTGTTATTCCTATATATAGTACTTTTACACACTTACTAATGTCTTGCCAGAAGTTTGTCTTGTGGCAGAGTGTTCCAAGTTGTCTTTATCCATTCTGTTAATAATGTTTTTGCTCAGTTTTAGGGTTTTTATTGTGCAGTTTCAGGATAAGTAGCTGTTATCTGAGCTGGGGCCTGGTGCAGGAACACTCAGCTCTCTATTATACACAGATGTAGTTATTCTCAGGACAAATGTTGAACAGTAAATTGGTTTGTTGAATTGCTTAATAGAGTTGTGCAATAGTGTATAACACTGGCTAGCTCTCATTTCTCACTAGTTTTACATAAGTAAAGTATCTCAAACTTAATTTTCAATGAAGTTAAGTACAGTTGTGGAGAAACAAAGGCATGTAGTTACTTATGTTTTAAGACTATGGAAAGACATTTTATTTTATAGGTCAGACACAAAGGGAGATATCTGTCATTATATTTCCTGGGGAAAAACCCACAATAATGTATTTTACAATGCTGCCTTATTACCTTTTATCATTTAACCTCAGTAGCTGTGGGTTTTATCGTTTTCATTTCCCTGGCAATTTATGTCCAGTCATATGGAGGAACTCTGTGAACACTATTAAAAAATGAAACCTTTCTGGATTACAGTGAAATTTGTCATTATCCATTATTCTTGTTATTATATGTATTATATATATAATTATCTATATTATATATATAATTTTATATATATAGTATAATGTCCATGCAATCAAAGAAGAAACTGACAAAGCATCTGTGATTAGGAGAGACAAAACTACTTGAGTTTACCTCCTAATTTGTTCTGTCTAGTTTTCTCTTAAAAGAACGTAAGTGCTTCTCTTTCTCCTTGATTTTCTTTTCACTTGCTGATGTCTTACACAAAAGACCAATGTCTTAATCCCCATATTTGCCATAGTCCCAGTGACCCAAATCAGGCTTTTGACTCTAGCCTTGAGCAATAGCTTTTGATTTCAGCCCTTACTTTGTGTATTAGCCTGCTTGGTACTCTGATTTTTTTGGAATAAAGGATAATAAAAATACAGCATTTGTAACTTAGTTCCTGTTTGTGTTTGGCTAATGATGAAAAACTAATCTGATAGTAAGATAATAGTTTCCACAGTAGCAACATTAATTATAGCAATTTTAATGTACTGTATCACACCTATCACATAAAAACATATTCATGCAGAAATGCTCTCTTTAGTTCTTTTTTACTCTAAAATGAGATGGCAGCTGTGAGTAGTTAGTTACTTGTACACACAAAGGTAAAGTAATATAAAGATATTGACACTGAAAACCAAAACAAATTATTCACTTATAGGGAGATTGTATCAGCACAGTAGCTTTCATGAGGCTTGATGAAGTTTCTCTGCTCAATAATTTAGTTCATTAAGAGGAAATTCAGGGCAACAAAATGCAGCCTTGCCATGTCTGTGTCAGCAAGGTCCAACAGCCACTTTAGGATGTGGGAAGTGATTCTTCTCTCCTTTGTGCTGAACACTGAGAAATCATTCACAGACAAGCAGAGGATCTGGGCTTAAAAACTGGCAGTCCTGCAGTACCCCTGGCAGCTGCAGGATAGGGTCTGCCAAGGAAGGAATCCTTCTTGGGTCTAGTGCCTGCCAGCATGATACAGCAGCAGCTGAAATTCCATTTTCTTCAACTGGGACCTTCCCATTTGTTCAACATACAAACTACAGCAGCACACTCTTGAAACTGAGCCTAAACAGGAGGCAAATGAGGGAGATTTCAGTGTTTATCAGAGATGTGTGATATATGACACCTGCATTCCACAGGGCTTTTTTCATCATTTCACTTAATGTACACTTTAACAACCCATGGTTTGCTTTGAGTATCAGCTTCCAATGAACTCCAAAGGGTTCAGACTCCAAAAATATTAAAATATGTTTTGATATGAATATGAATTCCATATAAGGAAACCTAGTCCACAGAAGAAGCCTGGATAATTTAATGAGACAGGAAGTAATAAAAAACCAGTGACTGGATTGTGTATGCCTGTTTTATACTAAAAGGACTATACACTTAATCTCTATTTAAGCAAGGTGAAAGAGTGACATAAATAAAACTTCATGTTTCATATCACAAAACTGTCAGGTTGCCTGCTTCAAGGAATTAGAGCTTAGTATGTTTAATAGGATTTATTAAGGGTTTGAACAGTCTCGTGTTGAAATAAAAAGTATTTCCCAGACTTCATAAAGTTTATATGGTTCTGGCCTTTAGATGCCTCAAGTTCTAGTCATAATTTTTGTGAAACATGTTGACCATGGCTAGCTAACTGATTTCATGTACTGTGTTACCGACAGACAATTCTGCTTAAAAAAATTACTAATTAATCACCTTTAAAGCGGGGAGGTGTTTTGCCAACACTCTTAGAGAAATACTGTTTCATTTAGTTAGGCTCTTTGTTATATTGTAGAATTAAGGCTTTGTTTTTACCCAGGTTTTGTAGCATAGCATCAGATTTGGCCAGAGACACTATATATTTGTGGTTTGATCATACCAAGTTTGACTTGATTGCAGCAGTAGAAAGGGACCTTACGGTTATGTTCCTCTCCCAATTCTTAGGTAAATGAGAATTGAGTTGAAGAATGTGATTTCCTTCCCAGCAGGGGAAAAATACTACTTTTAGCCATTTGAATAGTTACAGTGATACAACTTTTGCACTCAGAAAAGGACTAAAGAATTTCCTCTGCATGTCTCCAGAAGCAAAAGAAGTGAGAAGGGATTGTTCTGCATGCAATTAAACACTAATGAGTCCTAACAGCTGAAGCAGCTTTTCCTATTCATTGATTTACAGATTAATACAGATTATTGCTAAAAGGGGTAATCCTGAACATTTCATGACCTCCTGCATAGTTCAGGCAAAGAATTTCAGTTATTCTTGCCCTGTGCTCTGGGAAGTCACTTCGTACTTGCAAAGAACCAAAAGAAAACACATAAAAATGTATTATTATGGGACCACAAGCAACTGAATGATTCTTACAATTCAGTCATCTAATTTGCAAATGTTTGAAAGATAAACCAATGGATAATAAAACCTAGTTTTGCCTGAAGTCTGAAGTAGTCATCAAAAATGTCTGTTCTACTGCACAATAATCTGCTGACAGCTCTTGCTAACTGAGTTGCCAAATGCAAACCCTTCCAGGACCAAAAAGGCCTGCAGCTTTTTTTGGTTGGTTGGTTGGTAGGGTTTTTTTTGGGTTTGTTTGTTTTGTTTTGTTTTTTTTTGTTTTGTTTTCCCCAACAAATATGAAGAGTGTAATTGTCTTTCATCTGATGGGTGGGAATCTTTTGGGAAATTGCTCCTCTGACATAACACCATAGTACAATAGAAAACAATTTTTCTATCAAAATCATCCATTTGCTCTTGTCCTGACAGATAACCGAAGTGATAGGGATCCTACTCTCTAATTCTTGTCCTTAAAATATCTGCATTTTCAAGGCATAATTGTATTAGTAGCATAACTTCATCCATTATTAACCAGCATTATTTTTTGTGATGCTAAACTAAATTTTCTTGCCTATTAGCATTTACTCAAATGCTACACACAGCTTGGCGTCCTCAGAAAAGTTGCTGAGGGTGCCCTCTACACCACTGTTCAAGCTGCTAACAAAGATGTGAAAAATTGCTGATGGAAGAAAGGAAAACACAAACCATTGGTAGAGAAGAAGCAAACCTACTGCAAAGAGTGTAGTGGTTTCAGTTTAAGACACATTCTTCATAATATGCGTCATTAAACCTAAGTGGCCTGTTAATCAGTGAATTTTCTGCCACTCAAAAGCAGCTTTGCACTACAAAAAAAAATTTTACAGATATTTGAAATATTTGAAACACATATATAAATTACAGCACAAAAATGAGATTTATATGTAAGTCTCGTAGACCATTGTGCTTCTGTATTTGATTACAGATCTGATGGTAATGAGTCCATTTCCTATCCCAGGAGGAATGAGAGTTCAATGCCAACAGAGAATATAATGGAAACTCAGTGAAAAAGGGGTGTATTAAGACTCAGACACCAAAAGAGAATACAGTATTTGTTAAAAGCAAGGCAAAAAACCCCCAGTTATTCCTAAGCAAAAGCAGGTTTTCATTACAGCTTTCAAGGCCTTAAGCTTCTGTGCACCACAAGACCTAATGGCACGTTCATTTCTTTTGTTTTAATGAGTAATATCTTGCTTTCCTAGCTGTCTCTTCTTCATTCCTTTTCATTCTTTCAGTTCCATCTCTCTACTAGCTCCTAGAGAAATCTTTGAGGTGGCTGTTAAAATGGCTTGAGATCAGCAGATAGAGCAGACAGAGGACCTTTTCCTGTCCTCTCCTTCTCTTGAAGAGCAAACAAGACAGTCCATGCTCTGATCCTGTCCTGCTGAGCACAGCAGGAGTATATTTATGTCCTAGTTCTCCTTCAATTTCCTTTCAATAATTATAGGAGGCAGGTTAATTAAAACCAAGCCTTTTGTACATAGCATTAAGTAATGTCAATGATGTCCAAGCATATCTATTACAGAAACACTGGAAAGTTGCCAGGATATCACATGGAGCTAATTTAATGTGTTACTTACAGAGAACGAGTACTATTGTCATAGCAACAATGCAGCACAGTATCAGATTTGACATTTTGCAATGCCATGATGCTGTTAATACCCTGTGAAACACATCAGTTGGATAGGGAAGGTAGTTGAAGAATAACAAGAAGTTATTCTTTACACCTGTGTATTTTTTGAATACAAAGATATTCCAAATGACTAACAAATAAAAAAAAAAAGCCTAAGAAGGAGGCCAGTCTACTGTCTTTTATAATAAGTGGTGGCAAGAATTTTAATGTATATGAAAAGCAGGTATGATTCTACAAATACTTAAAGCTTTTGGCTTTTAATGTATTTATTTTTATGCACAAGCTATAGTAAAGTATTCCACAGAGTTCAGAGGGACAGTTCTCTCAGTGTGGACTATACAAGAAATTACTCATCTTTCTCACTTGGAAGTTTTCTGAAGGGAATCCTTGAGAGTCCATGCTCCTTCCACAGTCAGTGGAGGGACGGTGTCGGTCCAGAGGCAGCTCAGATCACTGGAATCACTCAGATCACAGTAGCAAAACAGTTGCATCCTGCAGATAAATTTTGCCTTAAACAAAGTTTGGTTTTGAACTAAAAGACAAGCTGCCATTAAGCAATAGATCCTGCAGAGGCAGGGTAGAGGTTTTTTCTCTGCTGGTCTCTTTCCCACACCGTGATCCACCACTGTGCCGATGCACAACTCAGGAAGTTTACTGAGGAGCTTTGTCCAGGCACACACAGATGCACAGACAGTCACACTCTCACCCCCTCCTCTTGGTGCTGCCACTCTTCTAGAATCTTCCAGAAATAAGACTCTGCATGGCCAGAACTCCTAGTGGAGTTCTGGGGCATTTATGGGGAGAACCAGGGTTATAAAACCCCAATTTCCGATCTGTATCTGGGTCCCCACCCCCAATAGACCAGGGCTGAATATCACAACCACACACCACGATCACCCACAAACGACTGGAGCCATGGGTTGGGATATCTCTTCCCTTCTCTCTCTTTCCCTCTTTTTCTCTTTCCAGTTTTCCTCTTTTAGGGTGATCACACCCTCCAGAACAGCTATATGCCCCTTTCTATTTTTTCCGGTTATGATTTCAATGGAGTTGTTCATTGTTATATCAGTTATTCAATGCTGTTTTGCTTTAATACACCCCAAAGGATCTGTTAACAAGGAACCTGGTTGCCCTGCCTTGGAGGCAAATCTCAGCAGTCACCCTCTCTGAGGTACAGAGTAGAAGCAGAGCAATGAGTCTCTTAATTTAGATGCCTGACTTGGGTGTCTAAAATTAGAAAGGTGTAACTTCAGAAAACAGGGATTTGGATACAGGAAACAGGAATGTGTTTTCCTGGAGGCCTTAACATATCTTACAGTATTTGTTGACGATTCTTTTTTTAATTCCTGTTTGAAATCCAGAAATGTCAGAAGTATTTTTCTAGGTTTTTACTGTGTTGAATGACTTGTTGAATACTCACTCATGATGTACTCCAAAGTGTTAGGTCAAAGTAAGTACTGTTCTCTTGCAAATTGCCATGAATGATTTAAAATAAAGGTCCAAATAATTCAAATTTAATCATAGAATTAGGCTCTGGAGTAACAGTTGTTCTGTACATGTGTGTTTGCATTAATGATATGGGCCTTACATATTTCAGATAAAGTTTTACAAGTCTTTTGATTTAATACTGCATCGTCCTGATTAAATAGTTGCATACTCTACAATACAGAGCTCATGTAGAATGAGTCAAAAATTGGCTGGTGTTGCTCAAAAAGTAGCTGTCTTTGGGGAAGTCATCTTTGGGAAAATCACCAGTGAACATGTCTGGGTTTTCTAGAGATTGGAAGCCTGCAGCTGTTCTGCATTTACACCAACAGTGTACAGATGGCATAATGATTTTGGAGTGGGTTGTCTAGCTGGCTTTGTGACTCAGGCTTATTTAAAGAATAAATGCTATAATAAGGAAACATACAGCGTTAAAAATCTAGCAGTGGGAGCTTGTGCATCTGCTGAGAGTGGAGAACAGCCCTGCCTCTGGGAGGACTATGTGTGCACTTATGTGCACTTGAGTGCAGTGTTACAGCAGCATTGCTCTCCTGACCTGCAGGTTCAGAGGATGTGCTGTGGGGAAATACAGGTTTTGTCTGCTTAGATTTTCATGCCATGAAAATAGATCATATAGGGCGTAGAGAGTGTAAAGAAAGGCATTTAAAGAACAATATAACCATCAGGCATAGGCATCATGAGTTCACAGAGGGAAATTTATGGTCATTTAATTTGGTGTCTTTCTAAAAGAAGTTCACCTGTGTAGTGGGTGGAGGGAAGGCAGTGGATGTAGTTTTTCTGGGTTTTAGTAAGGCTTTGGATACTGTCCTTCACAGCATCCTACTGGGCGAGCTGTCCAGCAGTGGGATGAGCAGGTTCATGGCGTGCCAAGTGAAGAACAGGCTGGATGGTAGGGCTATGTTTTGGATTTGTGCTGAACACAGGGCAGATAATATAGAGATGTTTTTGTTATTGCTGATCAGAGCTTACACAGAGCCAAGGCCTTTTCTGCTTTTGTACTGCGATGCTGGCAGGGAGGCTGGGAGGGCCTGGGAGGTTGGGGGGAGACAAAAAATGGACAGGTGGACCCAAATTGACCAAAGAGGTATTCCAGACCATATGACATCATACTCAGGATATAAAGTGTGGGGAAGAAGAAGAGGGGGGGATTATTTGGAGTGATGGGGTCTGTCTTACCAAGTCATTGTTACATTTGATGGGACCCTGCTCTTCTGGAGATGGCTGAACAGCTGCCTGCCCATGGGAAGTGGTGACTTAATTCCTTGTTTTGCTTTGCTTTTGCTTTCCTTATTATACTTTCTTTATCTCAACCCATGAGTTTTGTAGCTTTTACCATTCCAATTCTCTCCCTGATCCTGGGGAATGGGGGACAGAGTGAGAGGCTGCTTGGGGCCTGGTTGTTGGCTGGGGTTAAACTACAACAGCACTGTTATCAAGTTTGATATGAATTATATTCCCTCCTAAAATTTTAATAAGTGGAGAGTGCTCACATCAAGGGTTTGGTTGAGTGATTAATGTATCTGTAAATTAAAATGAATGTATTGTGCTTGCTTTATTCATGTTAAATAAGGAATTCTCAGATGTTATTTTTGGATAAATAGGAGTAATGTGAGTGCATCATGCTGGCATTCCCAAAACCTGTGCTGTCCTTGGAGGTTCTGTTGATAGAAACAGGTCTGCAGGGAAGATTGCCAGAGATATCCACGACAGCAGGACACATGCAGGCATTTTCAGGATTTTGTCAGAACACTAGTTGCAAATGCTTGGTTTTGTTTATCATAATTGAGTGTTCACAAAAGTGTTAGACTCATAATTAAATTATAATGACTTTGATCTAGGGTTCATAGTTACTTTGCCTATCAAAGAACCTTGCACCATTTGGAGCTTGAACTAATAAGGAATTTATCTTGTGACCTAGCCAGGAGTAGACCCAGATAACTACTCTGCTTTTTACTTTTCTCTCTCTTATCCAAAATTAATTTCATCATGATGTAATGGAAAAACTACTTATGGAGAAGTCAACTGTTGGTTAATTTCCATATTCATAGTTGAAATGTCAAAATAATAGGTATGTGTGTTTTGTGATTTTCATATTATTTTGCCTTTGTTTTACTTTTAGTTTACAGTTTCAGACGATGTTGTGCACTTACTTGGCTGTCACAGCGTATTAAATTAAATTCAACTGATATTTAAATTCATATTAAATTAAATTAAATTAAATATTTTATTATTTAAAGAAGTTGGCAAGGAAAATGAATACAGTATTAGGGCAAGGATATAAGAATGGCGATGCTGAATTGCACCACAGGATCCTCTCTTGAGCAGGGGCTAGCAAGGGATGCTGAGGCCGAGAACAGGATAGGATAATGTGATTTTTCCACAGAATACTTTCTCTTTCTCCAGCAGCTGTTATTACGGTATCTATTGATCCCCCATGACTCTATAAAGACTGTCATAGGAAGTTAAAAGGGTTAATTTCAAATGTCTATATCTGTTGTCAGACAGTGCAGCTGGTTTCACTGGAGAAATAGACATAGCTCTGTGCCATTACCTTTTCTGCAACTGCCCATGGGCCACCTCCTTCTGGAGCAGGGTGTTTGTGAATTCAAAAGGAATAATGACTGAAAAATTTTGAACAGTGATCTCAGAAGATGACTAGAATATATGACAAAAGTATAAAACAATGAAATATTGTTCGGAAGCTAGAATAGGACTGTTGCACATAATAGCAACAAGGCAGTATTCAACTTAAACTGAAAACTTGCAAAGCAAAAATTGCAAACTTCATGCAGTACTGTGACTGTGGAACGTGATGACAAAGTGCACACCTCAAATCAAGGACATATTAAGGTTTATACAGAGGTAGCATATACAATTGGAGGTCACAAAAATACCAAGTTATAACAGTAAAGGCTGAGGGTTCTGCACTCCAAATGCTATGTTCAGTTTTGGGACTCTCACTACAAGACAATGAGATGCTGGAGCATGTCCAGAGAAGGAGATTGTAGCCAGGTGGAGCTTGGCCTCTTCTTCCAGGTAACAAGCAAAAAGACAAGAGGAAATGGCCTCAAGTTGCTCCAGGAGAGATTTAGATTGTATATTAGGGAAAATTCCTTCACCAAAAGGGTTGTCAGGCACTGGAAAAGGCTGCTGAAGGAAGTGGTGGAGTCACCATTCCTGAAGATGTTTAAAAGATGTATAGATGTGGTATTTGGGGTAGTGGGTTTAGTGGGGGACTTGGCAGCGCTGAGTTAGGGGTTGGAGTTTGATCTTAGACGTCTTTTCCAGTCTAAAAGTTTCTCTGATTCTACTGCAGAAGAGTTAAATGGTACACTTCAGAAATTATGCCAACACACATTGGGGCTCTAATGAGGAAAAGTCACTGAGCATCTGTGTGCTCTTGGACTTCTTGCATCTTTTTTCTCTGAAACGTCTGATATTGGCTGTGCGAAGACACTAGATTAGACTAGACATATGATTTTCATGAACTTACAGCAAATTCCTGCCTTTTTGTCTTGAACTGTTATGATTACAGGCAGTTTGACACCAGGCCAGCAATATATAATGGCCAGAAATCGCTTACACTTGAAGAATTTGGGGCTGTTGCCATTTAAGAGAACAGCAGGAGGCACGGGCGAAGCTTTAGAACTTGCAGCACAGCGCGTCTGGAAGGAGGGATCGAAACACCTATTTGTCCAGACGCTGCACTTGGTTCACGTCAGCCTGGAAACAATCACAGTGCTCTGCTGCCTTGCTTGATATTTCAGCTTCTTTTTGAAAACAAAAAGCCAAAAAACCCCCGTAGCGGGCACAGGAACCCACCCGTGACGGAGCAGCTCGCAGCCCGCCCTCTCTCCCTCCCCACGTTCCCGTGCTCGGCTTTTCATGTACCCTCCCATGGCCCGCCCCTCGGGCGAGGAGCCGGCCCTGGCCCCATCCCCGAGCTGTCCCCGCCGGCCGCCGCCGCCGCTCCGTCCCTGCCTGGCTGCGGGAAGCGCCGCCCGGAGCCCGGGCTGGCTGGCTCGAAGGGTGGCAGGTTTCTAGACCCAGCTACGGCGTATATAACATATATGATCACATATAGAGAGAGATAGATGTATATAAAAGGGTACTTAGGCTGACCTCATAATGAGAAACGAGCCAATTCCTGCTTGCAAAGGGAATGTTTTCTGTGCAGGCACGCGATGCTCCTGTGCTGACTGTGAACTCTCAGTCAGACCCCGGCGGGGCGCGAAGGTGCCCGACCTCCCCAAAAGAAGAGACTGGCCCGGTGGTCCCTGGCCTATGCACCAAGCTGCTCACCTGCAAGAACGGACCATGCTCAGGCCCTGCCGGGTCTCCCGTGGCAGCATATTAGATCCCAAGGAGGAATGCTTTACAGGTACGTTTTGTTAGCTATTATCTTTTGCATGTCTCATTCCTGGGGAATGGGATAAACACAAATGATGTGCCTGGTTAGTAACAGTGTTGTGCATAATGCAAAACAACAGCTTGGCTGGCTGTGCATTTTTATTGCATCGTTTTTACTGGTAATCTGTCGGAAATCTCCAATTTGTATTTCACTTGAGGAAACGACACTATCAGATGTGTCTTTGCGGTCTCTCTATGTTTCTGACAGTGTTAACTCCCCTGCCATTTGAGCTTTCTGCTGGCTTCCTAAATGCTGGGCCTGGCAATGGGTGGGACTAGCACTTGCATTCCTGGCCATACCTGGAAGCAACACTCGTTTTCCAGGACATTCATGCCCTGACGTGGCCTGCACCTTGAGAGCAAAACTGTCCTGCTCTAGCTCCTCAGATAGATGCCTGACTACAGAGGTGGACAGTAAAATCCCTTATTGAGGTAGCGAGTTGAGCTATGAATTAAGAGTGATTTATCAGTATCATTAAAAACTGATGAGGATGCGTAATGAAACAAGCGCTAACATTAAGGACATTTTGCAGATGATGCCACCAGCCATTTTTTACCACAGGGGTTGATAATGAACCCAGATTACCTAGAGGAAATGCGCACTGTCAAGGTCTAAGCCTGATACTATGACTGATAGATTTTAGAGCAGTTGGGCCAATTTATCGGTGACCAGCCTTTCAGGTGACAACCTTTTCAGCCTGTGCTTAATATTGAGCACACAGTCCAGTTTAGTCACTGAAATTTAAGGGTGCGTGAGTGTTGTTGGATCATGACCTTAATACCTGTATAGTTCAATTCCCGCACAAAGCCCCTGAGGGTTACTTCTATGCTACCTCATAGGGATTTATGAAATTTAAATTTGGTACAACGCCCTGAAAAGGATAACTTTTTTTATGCATATGAATTTTATTGCCCTTGCATAGGGTATTTTACAGGCTTTTACAACAGATAAGACTTCTTAGTCAGAAGTTTCAGTGTTTCTAAAATGATTTTTTGGTTATACTCTTTGTCACAGTCCTGCTGGTCTAGTGACACAGTTACTTCTGGTATTGTATCATTTCTATTACACTCCAGTGATGAAACTCTCAAAAATATTTTCTTCACTCTAATCTTTGAAATAAAGCCAACTGGGTTACATTTCTCTCAGAAATTATGTTATAGTATTTCTGAGATAGGGTGATTTTTATTGCTGTTTTAAAGCCTGTTTATGTTTTGCCCATATAAAGATGAGGACTGTGCTCTACAAAGGTGAGTGAGTGTGTCATATGCTGTATTTATAGACACTTCCACAGGCTGTCAGCTGAGTTGCCATGGCTGAAGAGATGTTAAATTTTAAATCTCATATCTTATGTGGAATGCTATAAACCACAGTGGGAGCTAGGAGTATTAGATGGAATTTTTTGGATAGAGGAACCCATTCCACCCTGATCCCTATCTGTGTTTAGAATCTGTAGCATCGAGAAGAGTGACTTAAGAGAGGGTGAACATGTCTTAAAATGTTAAGAGTCTGATTATGCAGGACTGTGCCTGCATGAAGAATCCTTGGTCTCATAACTGGTGTCACTGATGACAGGGAAATTATTTATGTGGGTTATGAACTATTTGTATAACAAAGAGTGTACAGTATTGGAGTCCCAACAATGTGGTAAAGCTGTCCTAGGAAAAATTCCTTCAGAAATTTTATTTTGCAATAGTCAGTTAGATGACTTTTTTCTTTCTGAGTGCAATGAAACAGAAACTCCCTTCTTTGATGATGTACTCTCTGCTGATCCAAACAAGGAGGTGTGAAATTATTTATTGGTTCCTCAACCTGTGTTTACAGGACGCTGTCTGAACCCAAGATAAGTGATGGGCACCTCATGTTCAGTACAGGGTGTTTATACAGCACACAGTGCTGTGTCCAGCAGTCTCTTCTTGGGCCACAGTCACTTCTGCAGCAAGCGCAGCCAGTGGCCAAATAATCAGTGATACATGTTTAAGTTCTCTAGAAATAAAATTCTCAACAATGGGTGGTTTCTTTTTTTTCAAATAATAAAAACTTTGTCAAAGATTTCATCTCAATAGGTTGAAGTATTTTTTCACATAAAACACTTCAGCATGGTTTTGGACCAACTATTTAGAAAAATTTCTATTGAACATATTTGGAAAATCAGAATTTGTGGGAAATTGTTGCAAATTTATTGATTCACTGACATTTAGGAGAGTATTATAAAAGAAAAAAATCCATTAGCATTCACGTTTGGAATTACAACTAAGACACTGGACGTGCATGTTGCTGTATAGCAGCATGCTCGTACCCTTTGTGTATGGAAAACTCTTCTGGTTAACATTGGAGATTTGACCAGATTAGAACTTCATTTGATTTATGACCCTATTTTATTTTCTCATTTTGTTTTGAGTGTTTACAGATTAAATAAAATGCGTTATGTACATATAATTAGATGCAAATGAATGAATCAATCTTACATTTCAATGTCTTAGCAAAAAAAAAAAGAAAAAGTAACTTTCTTTGGAAAATCCCCAGTCTTGTCATTAAAACTGATCAAAAGTATGGAGGGTAATAAATGAGAATCTGAAAGTAGGTTTCCAGGTCCATATTTAGAGCTTTAATTAGTGACCTGGTTTTCAAAGGTGCTGAGCAGCTGTGTATGTGAATTCCACCAGAACGCTCAGCTGCCCAGTGCTTCCAGAAACACACCCGTTACTCAGGATCAGCAATGGGAAATTTTATAAACCCTTTCCCAAAATTATTTTAAGTTGATCCATTTTATTAGGTTGGTTACATGAAGTACTGTTGTAGGACATCCACATTTTGGCTCATGTCATCTGTCATAGATGTCTAAGTTTTGGCAGAGGAAAGCCTGGCTTATGTAGTGAGGTCGCTGAGGGACCCAAGATGTTGGCTGGCAGCATTGTGGCACTTTCTCTTGGCTGTGAACTGACTCTATTTTATGTTGTGAAGTTCAGTGAGTATTTTTTAAACAGAAACTGTGGTTTTGTTGCAGGTTTGGAAAATCCTGTTCTTAGCCAGAAGGTTTTTGTTATTTTCCACCTCATTTTAGATTAAAATGGTCTATCACTGGAAATACTGACAGATGTCTTTTTGTGTCAAAAGCCAGAAACAATATTTAAACATGATCTAAACAAGCTTAGAGAGCAAAGTATTTTGTTAATTTATCTTATTTCTTGTTTGCACTATATGTATTTCTCTTCTGCCTCCTGCAGTTTTGCAAAGTAGTTGGTAGTTTTCTATGGTTTTGCAGCATTTTGAACAAAAATTGGTCTTACTATTCCATAGTTTAACTCCGGTGCTCCTTGAGGCCACTAATTTACACATCATCACCTAGCAGAGTGCAAATAATTTTTTACTAATTTCTTTTATCAGTGGTTTTCTCAATCCATGTCTCCTGCTTAAATGCTAGTCCATTGTTGCTTTCTTTTTCTTCATGTATATTGCCAAAAATACCACAGAATTTGTCTTAGAGGTTTTTCGAGTAACAGCTCTACACAGTGTATATTCATTAGTCAAAGCTTTCCCTTGTGGTTTGGTTTTTTTTTTTACTATTTTAGAGATATAAAACTACTTCTGGGGATGTAGCAACCAAAGTTACATTAAATCTACTTTTCTTCTCCACATCTTCCCAAATTACATGTTTTCATTGAGCTAATTTAGATGTGAAACAATCAAAATGGCAGTTGTATGTGCAAGGATTTGTTATTATTGATTAACTTTGGTTAGAGTTCTGTGGGAACCAGCAATCTAAGCTGTAACATCAAAATACAGCAGTGTTTCTGCTTCTGTTTTAAAAATTATAGCAGTAACGTGCAAAGCTACCAAAATATGCTATAGCATATTAGAGCACAGAGACTTCATAATTCTATGTCATGGCTTCATTGTTTGATAGGATGAAATTCTAAGCTGATTATAAATTTTCATGTAGTCTTTGTGTGTTGTGTAGCACTTCCTAGGATGTTGTGAAGGAAAGCTGGATGTAGTTAAAGGTTTTGTAACTCAGTGACATTATTTGGACATCATACAATTTTCAAGTATCATGTTCTGTTTGAGAAAAATTATTTCTGATTAAGATGGGTGTTTCTGTTTCGTTTTGGTTTTGTGCAGGTTTTTTTCCTTTTTGCTTGTTTGTTTTGTTTTGTTTTTTTAATGTTGTGGTATGTTGACCCTGGCTGCTTTCTAGGTGCCCACCAAAACCACTCATTCACTTCCCTCCTCAGCTGGACAGGGGAGAGAAAATTATGGAAGGCTCATGGGTTGAAATAAGGACAGGGAGAGAACACTCAGCAATTACCATCACAGACAAAACAGTCTCGACTTGGGGGAATCAGTTTAGTTTAATACCAATCAAATTAGAATATGGTAGTGAGAACTAAACCTAAATCTTAAAAAAACCCCCTCTTCCCACCCACTTCTCCCTTCTTCACAGCCTTAACTTCACTCCCTCCTTTCTCTATCTCCTCTTGCTGAGCAGAGCAGGGGCATGGGGAATGGGAGTTGTGGTCAGTTCATCACACGTCGTCTCTGCCACTTCTTCCTCCTTATGGGGAGGACTCCTCACACTCTTCCCCTGCTCCAGTGTGGGGTCTCTCCCATGGGAGACAGTCCTCTATGAACTTCTACGACTTGAGTCCCTACCACAGTCTGTTGTTCTCCATTAATTCATCCAGTGTGGGTCCCCAATGGGCTCACAAGTCCTGCCAGCAAACCTGCTCCAGTGTGGGCTCCTCTCTGCACAGGCCACAGGTCCTGCCAGGAGCCTGCTCCAGCACAGGCTTCCCATGGGGTCACAGCCTCCTTTGATGGCATCCCCCTGCTCCTGTTTGGGGTCCTTCAGGGGCTGCAGGTGAATCTCTGTTCCCCCATGGACCTCCAAGGGCTGCAGGGGCACAGCTGCCTCACCATTCACCTTCTTTCTCTCCTCCTTCACTGACCTTGTGTCTGCAGAGCTGTTCCTCTCTCACATTCTCACTCCTCTCTCACAGCTGCGATTGCCCTTGTGTAGTATTTTTTTCCCCTTCTTAAATCCATTATCCCCAGAGGTGCTTCCACTGTTGCTGGTGGGCTCAGCCTTGCCAAGCAGCTGGTCTGTCTTTATATAAAAAAATGTGAAAGTTTTTGCTACAGCTATGAATTAAAGCATTTTCAGACTTCTGGCCAGTTTGGTAATGGTGAAGATGCAACAGATTTATTTTTTTTTTAATTGAAAATATAAAAATTATCTATTTCAACATCAGAAATAAGAAACTTTTATTGAGACCACAATTCCTATCTTACCTTCTGAAAGATCTGAGGGGTTTTTTTGGCATCTCTTTGAGAGGAATAGAGACAAAATACTGTGACCACTTTTGACATGATTTCAGGCATAGGATTGCCTGAAAAGTAGAAACAGATATGGGCTTATATTCTCTCCACTGTGTCCTTAGCCCTCAAAGGTTAAGGATCATTTATGTGTCTTTAGGGCAAGATGGAAAAATAGTAATAATAACAACTCTAAAATTTTCCAAACCATCAGTGTCCCACTTATTTTTTTAATGTATGTATTTTGTAAAGTCTCAATAGCTTTAGAAAAAGCAATAGCAATGGAAGTGAAGAGTAGCATGTCACAGCAAAGACAGAGGGACCATTACATCTCATGGACAATGCTGGCTTTTGGGATACAAGCAAATCAGAAAAACATACAAAAACCCAGTTTTACGTTATTTCTTGTATGTTATCCTGGCAAGTGCTTCCAAGGCATCAGCCAGCAGTTACTTTTCCCAAAATGCTCTTTCAAATAGAATGCAGTCTCCATCCTGTGTGCAGGCACCAACCTGGGTGCCTTCCCTGTCAGGTACCTGAGGTATGAGCACATTTGATAGTGCTTCTGTGCAGGACAGGAGGCTGGAGCCAGGAGACCCTCCAGGTGAGATCTCAGACAAAGGAACTGGATGTTCCTAATGCATCTTCCAGGCAAGGGCCTGTTTTGATCTTTGAATATAGTGAACATTAAGCCAACACATTTCTAATTCAACAGCTTCAGGGGAACTGTAGCAAGGAAAAAGAGAGCCCGATCTGTGGTGATTATTCATGGGCAGACTGACAGGTTCTGTGTCTGGACTCTTGGCTGAGGCTGGTGGATTATTCCAGTCCCTGCAGCCAGAGGCAGCTCATTTGGCATTATTTTCTGGTAACTTTTCCAACAAACTCTTTTATCCACAAGTGCCAAGCTGCTGAGGACTGGAGTGGCCCAGTCTGAACCAGGCACTAGCCAGCCCGTGTCTGTCTGTGTCCTGGTAGTGATGATAAGGGGGAATGGCTCCGGCCCACCTGCTCCTGTTCCTCTTTCTGCATCTGCCATTCCTCTTGGCTGCTGCTGCCTGTTCCTGGGACAGAGTCTGGCACTGTGTGGCTGGGTGCCCCCAGTGCTGCTTGGAGCAGAGGGTGCAGGAGCACTTCTCTTTTGCCCAGAACAGCCACCCTGGCAGTGGCAGACTTCGTGCAGAAAATGAAGGGGAGAGATGCAGAGGTACTGACCGGTGTTAAAATTATCACGTCAACATGACTGTGGTAACTCCTTGATGGCCTTGTGTTACATCCACAGTAAGTTCTGGGTGTCTTTTTATGTGGGCATCAGCTCCAGATATTTTGTGCCTGAATATCTGAGAAGCTGACAATGTAAATGGAAATTTATGCTTAGGATACATATATAGTTAACACAAATATATTTTTTAAACCCTGTTATGAAAAGCCTGATTGAGGAGTGAAGATCTTACTGATAAGCTTTGTGGAGTACCCTTCAGGAATTACAAAAAGGTTTTCTTGATTTGAGTAGAAGCATTGGAGAACTGTAAAAACTATAAATAACTGTGGCAACCTCAGAAAACTGACTAAATCTACCGGCAGCTCTTTGGCTCAAGAGCAGTAGGTGGGATATATTCTTTATATTTACTGCAATATTAAAATATGCATATTTATCTTTGAAGGGTGCCATTATACTGTAGCTTCATGTGTTTCTGTTGGTAATCAACCAGTTATGGTTTTTTCTTCAGGAACTTCTGGGTTTTAAGATATTATTGGAATCTTCTTGCTGTTTCAGACGTAGTGAGCATTTTTAATTCCTTCAAATCCCCTAGCTCTCACAAAAGTTAATTCTGATAGAAAGCCAGTTCCTTTTTTGCAGCAGTTCACCCTTTGCTAATTCTGTTCTTTGGAGTAGAAAATGTACCTTTAAAAATACTGCAAGCTTCTGAGCTTGAGGATTACTGGGAATATGAAGGTTTCTACAGTCACTCTTTACTTTTTGTATTTTTCCTTAATTCAATAAGAATGGCAGTTTAAGGGAACAGAAAAAAGCCTATTTTCTTAAAAAAATCATATTTAAGTGAAATACTATTGTTAATGTGTGCCACTTCCCTCTAGTGAATAGAAGTGGAATTGCTCCATCTCATGCCACGCCATTGAGCCCCTAGCTGCAACCAGGTTACGGAATTTTTCTTCAAATTTCAATAACAGAGTTTGCTTTTCTGCAATGGAAAACAATGTGAACTTTTTTCTGCTTTTTCTATTAAGGAAGAACTAGGCTTTCACTGCAAAGCATGCTAGATTTGCTAAATCTTGTCCTTTGCACACACATAATGCCCAAGTAAATATAAAATTAACAGCAAAACTGTATAGTTATTACTCCTGTTTTCTGTATATCCCTGAGTTTGAGTAATAGTTTCATGCTCCTTGTCCCTGTTTGCATACATGAAGCATTTATTTTAACAATGTTTACTTTTTCCTTGATAGTTGAATACATTTTTGTGTAGTAATCTTAACTCCTCCATGATGGGCTGATGTTTGCTTTATTAAACCTTTAAGTAATTGATACCAAAGCTTGAGTTGTTTGGTCACAGATAGGTGTGCAATTCTAGATAAAAATATCTAGCCACATATTTTCACTTGGATGTTTTTGTTGAAGAGGTAACAGAGGAAAAGAGTGTTACAAAAATGTTGTGTATGTGATAAATATTCTGTCAAATGTCAGCCAACAAGGCATCAAGTGTGAGATTTCTCTGGCTAGAGGCCAGTCAAATAGCTCAGCAGTCACCCTAGTCTGTACTCTGTACTTATGAGCCATGGAGAGAAATACATGCATTTAGCTTTCCATTTATCATCTAAAGTACACAGCTAAAATATTCTCATGGTCAGAAGCTGATTGTTTCTATTTACTGCACATGAAAGATGTATCAAGCTAGCATGAGATGAATCCTGTATGGAGTGGTCTTTAAAAAAGATCTATTTGTGTCTGCTTCTTTGCTCATTAATTGTGCCATTAATTAGTGTAATAAATGTGCCATTAATCAGTGGTGCTGGTGAAAACAGCTTTTTTCTTGTACGCTGACAACCAAATTTAGTCCATTAGAGTTGCACAGGCTGTGAAGGTCACAAGCCTAACAAAGTAAACAGCTTGAAGAAGTTGTATGACTCGCAGAAGGAGTGAACCTTAAATCAGTATGAAATCTGATGTGAGGCAAATGTATGCAGAAAAATGTTTCATAGAAAAAAAGAGCATAGATCCAAGATATTTTTAGTAATGCCTAAGAGATGCAGAGGTATGCTGAGACTAGAATTTGCTCTGTAGAGCTCTGTATGTTTATTTATTGTACTCACACATTAAAGCTGACACTAGACATCCACCTACCTGAAGCTTAAAGAGCAGAATGTGTGAATGTAGCTGAAAGGCCAAGTGTAACACATTCCCTTGTTTTCCTTCCTTTAGGGATATTTTACATTTCACATCCATGCTCTTTTCTGCTACCCAAAGATGCAATTCACCCTTGTTCTTAAAGGATGGCAGATATTTTTTGTAATGGCTAAAAGAACTTTTTTTTTTACCAAAAGAAGTATTAAAAATATGAGGCCAAATCCCATGGCATCTAGTTAGGCAAAACTCACACTCAGATTTGAGGATTATAGCTTTTTTTTTTTTTTTAATGTACTGTGCTGTACATCACTGCATCTGTATATTTTCTTCCTTTGTAACAAAAGGATAAATTCCTGTTTGTTATTGCACAGCATTTTCAAAGCTCTGGTTGAGAAATACTATTACAGAATTGTTATTAAAAATTATCTCTCCTCTTTTCCAGAGAAATCAGTGCTTGCCCAGCCAACATTTGTTTTTGAAAAGAAAGACCACTCTTTGAAGGTAAAAAGCCTTTTTTTCCCTTTTTCATTATTGATAAAAAGTGCTGAGAAATAGAGATTCTATACACAGTTATCCTAGTAGTAGTATGAGATTTTAGCCCCAGTTAAGACTTGTAATAAGTGGTCTCAAAATAGAGCAAGGAAGAATAGAAAACAGAAGCAAGACTTAATGCATATATGCTGGATTTTATACTTCGTGTCTCTGTCTAGAAAATGACTCTTCTATTTTCCTTGACCTTTCCATGCTTATTTTTTTTCCAGCGGCCTGCAGAAGACCCAGTTTGCAAAGCTGAAAATGGTAATGACCACCTCCCTGAAACAGCATAATATAACTGGGTTATTCATAGGTCTGCCTGTTGCCTATGGAAACGGTGTTTGGACTCTTTCCATGAGCAGGGGCAAATCCGAGTTACCAGACTAAGATTTTGTGGACTGTAGAGCCACCTACTCTGTCCTAATATGTATGTCCCTCCCTCTCTTACCTCAAGAGTTCCTCTACCTCTCATATTTACCAGAAAGACAAACTCCAGAAGCTCTGAAAATTGCCCAAGCATATTCATCAGCTGTATGAACTCCTAACTGCCTTTTTCTATTTGCTCAGGCAATGTTATAATGTAGCTCCTCATTCTTAATGGTTTCTGAGCCCATGGGCTGTGAACTGATTTTAAGTGCTTGCTTTAGGTTCCCTGAACTTGGTAGAAATAAAGAAGACTCCCCAGGGCTTTGTGACAGGTGTTGACTGAGATTCCAAAGCCCTCTTGCTCTTAAGTACCACCTTAATGCTGTTCTGTAAGTCACTCCTGGAATTTATTGTGTTCAGATCTTAATTCTGTATCATAACATCGTGCTGATGCCGCCTGCCAACCTGTCCCTGCATAACATCATATTTTCTTTTCTCCAGATTTCATGAGTTGCTCTAGAAAACGTGCAAGATCATCATCTTTGACTTTGCAGAAGTCTGACTCTCAGTCTAACACTGGTATGACATTTAGCTCTAGTCATGTTTTAATTGTTGTAGTTCTGTATTCTCATCTGGTGAAGGAAAGAATGAATTCTCCTGTCTAAAAAGTGTTTCTGCGTTGTAGGCATGCTGCAAGTCATGAAAACTTAAACATTGATACTTGCTGGTAATTTCCAGTAAATACCTTTTTAGTTAAAAATATATTATTTTTTCCATACTTACATAATATTACATATAGTGAAAAATCTATGAATTTCATATCATTTTCTTGAATTGCTCACACAGTCAAGGGAGGATGAGGGCTGGAAAGGAATACTCTCTGGCTTTTTGAAGAGATCAGTGTCCCCTGGGCAATCTTTTAAAATGTAAAGCAGTTTCCAGAAGGGCCCCCCCTTCTATCCAGCCAAGAGCTGACTGGGAGGGCCCATTAAAGACTGTGTATTGCTTCCATGGGAAATGAACACAAATCACTGAGGCTACTGTGCAGAAGGACTGATCTGTTTTTCACAATATTTATTTAACATGTGGATGGTACCAGAAAGGTACTTCTGAATTGAGGCATTAATATGTGTCCAGTGTATTTTTTTTAATGTAGTCCTGTGACACATCTGAATGTACCTAAGAGGACATAAGATAAGCTAGGTTTGGTTTACTCTGAAAGTTATATGCTAGAAATTTTAGGGCATGCCTACCAAAAAATAAAGCAGAATGCAGGAGGAAGCTGGAGTTGATTGCCCACACTGTTTAAGTGATAGGTCCCTCTCTGGTTCTGTTTTGAACCTCTCCACCTGGTGGTCTCCAGGACAGAGCTGCCACAGAGGGGATTAGCTGTGTGCCTGAGCCAGGCTGTGCTGCTTGGCCTGAGAGACCTCCCGGGACCAGCAGCACAACAGTCTGCTTCAGAAAGATGGTAGGTAGCAGATAATAATTTATTCTACTGTCAATGAAAGCATGACATCAGCCTAGCTAACCCTAAAACTGGTCTTTTTTATTCTCCAAACAAGTGATAATTTCAGTCTCTTATTCTTTTAGATACAGCTCTCACTCAGAAAAGAGGGAGATCATCTTCATTTAACATCCTTCCTACTTTCCCTCCCTCCCAGACAGGTAATTAAAAAGAAATATTTATGTAGAAAAGCAAGTATTAGCTAAAATAAAGACGCATGCAGAAATGCATTTTGTGCAAGACAGAGCTGAAGTGTGTTGGATTAGTCTGGTATTTAGATGGGAGAAAGGAATGTTTTATAAGGAGGATTGGTAGTTCAATACAAGAAATGTTTTTTGCATTTGTAGTTGGGGAATCCTCTGGGGCAGGGGTGCACTTACAGAGTGTGATACAAGTTATACTTGAAAAAATAAAAGCTACAGTAATTACATGAATATTTTGCTTGCAGTTTAATGGTGATTGTTCCTACACGAATATAATTTTCTATCCTAGAAGCCTGTTTTCCGCCTAACCAGGGACCCAGGGAATATCCTCACTCCTAGTGCTAGCAGGAACAATGGAGTGGTCTCAAATCCTAGTCTATGTCTCTTACCAGAGACAGGTTCTTGACAGACACTGGCATAGAGGATTTCTAAACAATGTTAAGAGTTCACAGCACTGTAATAGCAGCAAAACATACTCTTGCAATGAAAAAGTGGTGATTGTAGGTAGTGTATCAGCGTGCCATTTCAGAGGATGTGGTACACGTGTGGCATCCCACTCTTAAGGGGAAGGGAGCACCCAAGATTTGTAGGTGGTCATGGTGGAAAGGAATGACAGAAGTCAGAGGTTCTGCAAAAGCTTACAAAGTTTTACTGGTACATTACACACTTGGCATGAAAACTGGTATAAGTCCGCCCCTGATCTATTATAAGCACATAGAAGTGGGTTTTGGAGGAAGGGGTAAGGTGAAAGGGAAGAGAGAGAATTAAAGAGAAGAGAGAAAGCAAGAAAAAGAGAAAGAGATCACCAGTCCTGATTCCAGCATCAGCATTGTTCTGGCTGAAGGCATGGCCAGGATCCTGGGGCACACACCTGGGCTTCATGGGGTACCCTTACATAGAAAGGTTTCCCCACCCTAGGGATAAGTTTCTCTCTTTCTATGCAAATCAGTTCTCATGTGCAGTTCCTTCTTTCTGGAAATGGGTCAGAGGCTTTGGAGGTCTTGGTTGGTCTTGATGCCCCTACAGTCCATGGCCACATCTTGGCCTCATTCCTGCTGTGCTGAGCCATGTTGCGCTTACAGTTGTCCTGGAAAAGTGCTGCCCTACCTCTGTGTGGCCCCTTCTCCAGCCACATCCTGCACTTTCTCACAGCGCATTACTACCAGCAGTCCTTGGTTGGCTCCACAGCTATCCGGATGTCAGTGAACACACATTACCCTCTTACCTTCTAGGCTTTTACAACGTGGTTGCCATCACCTTCTCACTGGTGTTTGATATCTTTATTAAAACAGTGAAAGCATCAATAGTGCACTACCATCATTCTAGAAAGTTATGAAGGCCTTTTTAGCAGAACAGGGCAGGGTACATTTACTTATTTATTCCTATATACTTGGATCTCATTTAATAATCTTAAAAAGGCCTAAAAGTCGAACAGATAACATTGCCATTTCAATGATTTCTACAAAACAGGAACACCTACTTTTAAAAGCTGAAGAAAGATTTTTCCTTTAAAACATTCATTAATATCCAAAAGACTGTGACAAAGCCAGAAAACCTCTGGTGCTTTCTGTGCCAAAGTCTGTCCAGCTGTTAAAACTGAGATAGTAACAGTTTTCTTGAAGATCTTTTTCAAATGGTTATGTTGGAATATTGTCAAGCACTACCAAAACAGAGAGGAATTACAGAAACATGAATTAATGGTTAAAATTTGGGTTTACTCATTATTCAATTTTAAATTCCTTTTCTGTAGTAAAGAAGAATAACATATTCATGACCTCAGCTCTTCTTCAAAGAAATCCTGACTTCACCAAAAGTACAAGAGAAGGTAACTGTCATTGTAGTATTTAGTTGCTATAGTTCCATAAAGACATTCTTTAGAGATATGGAAAACACAAAAATAGCAGCTCTTTTCCAGAATGAATGATAGGCTAGGTATCTTTATGCAGTTCATAACTTACTCGTTTGACTGTGTAAATGTCCTATGAACTCTGGTCTGAGGATCTACTCTGACTGCTTATTTCCTGAGTGGACTAAATATAACCTTGCATAGTGAAATTTCACATTTTGAGTACCCCTGCTCCTGGAGAAGGTAATGAAGAAACCTCCTGGCATCTGCAGATGCAGAATTAAATCTGAAACGACAGAAGACATATCTAAACAAAGCAATAAATATAAGTATAAAGATATACTTAAATATATAAATATAAATATATTTTGTAAGTACAAAAGAGTATGTTTATGTATATAACACATTACTTTTTTAATCCTGATAGGATAACGCATTGGTTTCACTTCAGAGTTGTGTATTTTAGAAACCATTACAATTTTTCAGAATATGAAGCAAGTAAACAACAGCAAATGTTAGTTAAAAATATTTTAAAACTTTCAGTTAAGGAGGCAAGACATATAGGTATGAAATAGATGTGAAGAAAAAGTATATGTTTAAATATTTTGTCTTTGTATTTTGCAAGGATCCTTGTCACCAAGTCAATTGTGGAATGTCATTAGACCTGCCACTTTACAGCCCCCACAAGCCCTGACCTGTCCTGAAATTCCTGTAGTATCTCTAGTGGCTAAGAAAGAAGCATGTGTTCAGGTAAAAAGAAAAATAATTTTACTGGACCTCAAATTAAGGAAAAAAACCAACCAAACAAAAACACCCAAAACAACCAAAACCAAACAAACCAGTGCTGTTTTAAACCAATTAATTATTCCACTGTGTGATTTTCAAGAAACTTCCCATATGAGTTTCAGTGGAATTGATGTATCACTGACGTGATTTGAAATGTTAAACTCATACTGTTTGTGTTTGAAAAATCATCTCTTCTCTGCAGGCTGTCTTACCTTTCTGATATCAGGGTTCTATGGGCAAATCAGCTTTGGGTGTTTTGGATTTTGTTTATTTAGAAAGTGAGATTTTAGTATTTTAATTGAGGGCACTGGCTTAGTACACAGCTGGAGGAAGCTCTGCCAACTACCACATCTATATCTGTAACAATCTATATCTGTCTGTCTGTCTATACCTCAGTGACTTTGGATGCTAGCAGATCTGTTAATGGCAGAAAATATAGCAGTTCTAATTAATCCATTTGATTTTATTATTCCTAGCTATCTGAAGACAGCTCTTATTCATCAGCTGAGAATTCAGTAAATTCCAAAACAGCAGTGGGGTCATCTACTACTGTGAGTTTTTCCAGCTCTCAAAAAACACAGTAAGATTTTATTTATTACATTTCTACATCATTTTGTCACTTGGCTGATGGCATGCCCTTTTGTCCTGCATGTCTAACATGGTACTAAGCCCATGCTATCTGCACCCACACAGCGCTCAGTCGTGTCTTTGTGTGGTGCCAAGATCTTTGTGTGCGGACATGAGCTTCATATACCATAAAAAATGGACTCCTAACTGTAATTAATCTCTGTGGGATAGGCAGTTTCTCACTGGCAACCACCAAGCCAGAAACTATTTTGGTTTGCCACCTCTCTTATGACTGCATGTCTGCTGCATCTCATAAAAAAGATGCAGAGAAGCTCAGGAAATTTCATTCTTTTGAGGAATTACCAATATATGTCAGCATATTGGACATGAGGCATAAATAAAAAAATACAGGATATTTTTGGAAGACCAGGTGAATGCTGCAATTGATGCTCTACTGTCCTTCACAAAGCAGAATTTCTGGCACAAAAAGCTTTCTGTGGTGACTGTGATAGGCTGGCATTTTTGTGCAGCACAGACTTCAGAATTTTTGTATGAGGAAGCTGATTTCCTTGGACTAGGATGTTTCCCCATCATCTCAACACTGTATGTGATGGAAAGAGCCCCATTCTTGGAGATTAATCAAATTCTGACTAAAAGCTTGGAAGGCTTGTGTCATAAGTGACAGAGGAAAACTCAGGCTTGCAGTCGTGTTCAACTTTGCACAAGATTTGCCTGGAAAACTGAAAGGGTTCAAGGCCAGCACTGGCACTGGTGGCTACTCAGACCTTTCTGGACACACTGAGAAGGCCACTACCTGAATCTATTCCCCTTCCATAATCCCATACCAGTACCTTAACCACATTTCTCCTCCCATTGTTCCTTGTTAGTGATCATTCCCTGATATCAGTGACTGTGTTTTGTATTTCCATGACAATGCCATCCCTGGTACACTTTGTTCTTGTCATGCAGCAACATAAGGCTATTGAGGCTATAATAACATTTTAAGGCTGGCACTTCCAGTTAACTTTCTCTTAAAAGAAAGATCCTGCACTGATTAATTTTTCTTACATTTCTGAATATAATCAAAATATTTTCCCACATTTTTTCTTAGAAATTAGCCTCTAGCTCTTGTTTTTTAGCTCTTTTGATGTGCTGTCCTTAAGAAATTGCTACTGGAGCAGCCTAGAAGTAGCAGATGAAATGTCAGTATGGAAATTGATCATAATTCAGTGAATTTTAGTGAGGGGTGTGTTTAAGGTTAAAAAACTCATTAATACGCTTCATATTCCCTGTTCATGGCCCAAAACATTCATAGAAGCTTTCAAGGCTGACAAGTATTTTCTAATTTCTCTTTTTTGCTCCTAGTCTTAGCAACACATCAAGCATGAGAATGTTACGGAATATTTTTCTCATTAAGTGTAAGATTGAGATAGGTGGTACTTGGTAAGCCCTTCATCCTTGAAGAGATTTAAAGCACAGTGTAGTTGTGAACAGAGAAACTGTGTTTTAGAGGCAATCATCAAGGTTCTGCCAACAAGCCCAGCTAATTAACAGGAATATCCTCTGCATGACATATGTTATGTTAAGCTCTTCCAAGGGTGATAAATACTGTGAAAGAAAAGTAAGTGGTGCTGAAGTATGCAGTTTGTGACACAGTATCATGTCGCCTTCCTGCCAAGTCATTCTTCTGGAATAGAAAGTGAAAAGAACTTGCATCGTTTTGCCTATGCCAGCAAGACATGTAGGATTAAGCTCTACAGAAAGCATAAACAACCCATAACCCTTTTGTAAAAAAAACCCAAACAAACGAAAACCAAAACCAAATCAGCAGCAGGAACAACTTCCACATAAAGGAGTTTACAAAGACTTTTGTAGTGACTTTTACAAAAAATGGACCTGTTAATTTAAAGTGGCTATGTAATTAGTAGGTCAAATCACAGTTCTACTTATATTAGAGTATTCTTGAGTGTAATCTCCAAAATATAGTTGTCCAGTACCAAAGGATTGCAAATATTTAGTTTTCTTCTCATTTTAAGTATACCTATGGAACAAGTAATTGAGAAATGGAAACACTTTTCTCTCCCGTTTTACTTATACCTCATCTTAAGCCATCTGCTATCATATCTTTATATGTTTTCAGTATTTGTGTGTGTATGTGAACACACTGCTTTCCTGCCCTTCCAAGATGTAAGCAGGATGACCAAGGAGTGCCTGTAAGACACCGGGGTGTACATTATTCTGCAGGGTACCAGAGCTTCACCAACATGAAAGGATAGCTGTTAATTGTTGGTAGTCCTTTGGAGAAGCAAAAGGAAACAGGGAAATGAAAGTAGCTCATTAAATTTTCTTGAGTAAGACATTTCGCTGAGGAGGAAGTGGCATGTTGTTTTGCTGCTTGTTCTTTGGTCTTAAGGAACATCCTCACTAATTGTAATAAAATACAGTGTGATACTCTTTGTTCCTTTTGTGAAATGTTGCATAGAGAATATTCTCAGATTCTCTTAAAGAATTCGCCCGATTACTTACGTGATTGTTTTTTGCTTTTCTTTAATGTTAGATGTGGTGAATCTTTAAAATGCTTTAAATAGTTCTAAATCACAGTCTTATATTATCTTGTTCCCACAGAAGTCAGTTGCTCAAAGAAAGAAGTGTACAAAACAGCAGCAATTCTGATTTTGTGTTTGGGGAAAACATGGTTGAAAGAGTTTTGGTTGGATCTGCACATGCTGGTAGACTTTTTATCAAGGTTAGTATACTTAAGAGTATAATTATTTTTTCAGATATTGATTCTTTTTAGGTCCTCTTTCTTTTAAAGATGGGAGTAAATATGGTTCAATGACTCTTGAGGAGAAAATATCTAAGAATGTGCTGCTGGAGGTGTAGGCATTCTTACCTTCACCACCTGAGACAGGTTCTTTAATTACTAATGCATACCATTACGCGCTTCTGGTTTGCTCATTTTTGACTTGAAAAAGTTTTTTATCTAATCCATGTAAAGTGATACAGCCACAACATAAGATAAAAGAACGTGGGTCCTATTGCTCTAATAACTTCCATCATAACTTTGAAGGGATCAGGTACTTGAAGGGAGCCTAAGAAAGCTGGATAGAGACTATTTACAGGAGCATGGAGTGACAGGAGAAGGGGAAATGGCTTCAAACTGAAGGACAGCAGGTTTAGATTTGATATTAGGAAGAAATTCTTCTGTTTGAGGGTGGTGACACCACTGGAACACATCGCCTAGAGATGCTGTGGATGCCCCATCCCTGGAGGTCATCCAGGGTGACCATCCAAGGCCAGGCTGGATGGGACTGTGAGCAACCTGGTCTAATGAAAAGTGTCCCTGCCCATGGCAGAGGGGCTGGAGCCAGATGATCATTAAGGTCTCTTTCAACCCAAACCATTCTGTGATTCTGTAATAAATGAGGGAAAAATTGGACACCCACCGTAGAGAGTGTCCATGTTAAAGCATATTGTGCATGCCCGCGAAACAGCTTAAGTCCTGAAGGACTCTAGGTCAAAAAGTTGGTTCCCAAGCTGAGGACTACACCCTTGAAAATGGAATTAAAATTCAGTTTTCAATAGAAGAAGGATGAAAACTGTATGCTTATCTACCAGGTAAAAAGCTTGGCAACCACAGGTTTGGGCTATGACTTCTGGCCAGGATTTATATATAAGGAATGAGTTGTGCCACTGAGCATTGTCAGAAGCCACAAGCATTTATTTAGACACACCTAAGAAAATTTATCTGCAGAACTGAAGGTGATAGAAATTTTTAAGTCCTCTGAGGTTAAATTTGTGCTGACTGAGTTTTAAATTACTCTTCTGGGAACTATGGCCTTGAACTGGAAATGAACTGGTACCTTAACATCTAAGTACTTTGGTGGATTTAAATATCACTCAAGGATCCATACAAAGAGCCCATTCTTCTTGGAGGAAGAATGGTGTTCTGATTCTACAATAATAATATTAGTTCCTCTAGAGACGGAAATTGTATCATCTGGGCCAGTTTTTACTCCGAAGCTATTAAAATTGCTAATCTTCAGCCTAGCATGCATTAAATGATTCAATGTTCTGTTTGATATAAAGTTACATACCATTTTATTTAAATAGGAATTGTTATTTCCCCCGTGTTTCTCTAGAGTCCTGAGAAGCATCCCAAGCTGTGTAATGAAGCTGATTTACACAAAGGAGAAATAACATCCATGTCCTTAGGATCTTCTCATGTTGGGCCACAAACAAGTAAGCATACTAAGCAAACAAACACAGTTAGCTTTATTGTTATGTTTCACTGTATTTTAGAGGATGTCAAATAAGTGGTGGTCAATAATTTTCATCTATTCTCAAGCTATCCAGTCACGAGTACACTTAAAGTATGTGCCAAAATCTATATTCAGAAAGCAGCTACAGCTTGGTTTATGACATGTGAACTGGACTAACTTCAGAAAGTATGATCTAAATTACTCATAAGCACAAGAGTTTCTGGTTTGCTCATAAGCACAGAGTTTTACAGATTTTTATTTATTGTTTGAAATAAATGCAGCAACTTTTATGAATGCCTTGTGGACCACATTTTTGAACTACAATTTTAAGCTGTCTGCTGCTTGCACTTTGCAAATTCTCATATAAATGACTTTGTTATTTGGGATGCTAATTGTGAGACTCAAAGTTCTATGCAGACAGATTTCAGGGCTTGTTGGTGACTGGTGTGAGATTTTCTACTAAACAAGCCATGTAAACCTAGGCTGTGAGGAAATCCCCAAGAGACCCCTATCGTGAGCCTTCTTTACAAATTTTACACTCCTCTTTACTAACAGATGTATTAGAGCCTATGATTTGTGTAAGCATTCTTACAAGTAAAAAAATTATAAAAATAAAGCCTTTGGAACATGTGTATAGATTATGCAAATGTACAAAGCTTTGTAATAATGCTGTTCCTTTTAAATCTTGTCCTTCTGTGTTACTGTTAAATATTAATTGTATATGTATTATTATACTGAATATTGGGATATGTATTACTCTGAATAGCAATATAACACATGAGTTTAATTTGGAAAATCAGCTTCTAAATATTTAGGCCTTGTTTCTGCTTGTTTCTGTTTGTCCCTTGGGATGAACCTCTGCAACTATAAACAGCCCTGTTCAATTCTGTATGAGCCTTTTTAGTGAGGTATTTTGCATTTCTGCCTTTTCTTTTCCTATTCTGTTTATTTCTTTGGCCAAAAACTTACTAATAACACTAAACCATGTCAGATATCACAGGTATTACTGAGGTCACAGGTCATCCTCTGTACTAGTTTTGTGATCCTAAAAATATTCCCCGTACAGAAAGAATTTCTTTTTTTTTTTCCCTACAGAAAGAGCTTTGTTGAGGAATGCAACACTAATTGAATCAGCAGCTGTTTGTATTTCCAAGCCAGTGGAGAAAATCCAGTTAGATAAAGTTGAAGTTATAACTGGAGAAGAAGCAGAACACAATGTATTGCAGGTGTGTACTTCATAAAACCCTGATGGTGACTAGTTTTTTTCTTGAAAAGAACATCTAGATCTGTTGCAGATGCAATAATCTGAAAATTACTTCAATTTATATTTTAAATTTTTGCTTTTTTTAAGCTATGCCTCAGCTAACCTATTTTTCTGTGGGTTGGTATTTTCTTTTTCATATTATATTTGTTCATTTTATAGTCCCTTTCGATCAGTGTCTTTTTCAGAATGTCCTTCTATAGTGGTATTTTATAAGCATCTACACAGTATACCAGTGTAACCAAAACCTCAGAATTGGAAGTGATTTGAGTAAAGATGGGGTTTATGAAAAAACTTTTTTGTGGAAAATAGCAATGTGTTGTTAAAGTAATTTGTTTTATAGTTCAGCTAAAATAGCAATTATCTTTCCAACCTGGAAGGGCATATCTTGCTATTCTTCATCTTCAGAATGTTATTTTCTCAGCAAATAGCAATTATGATTTTAAAAATCTTAACACTATTTTATCTTTGATTAATTCTTCTGTCTTGGCAGAACACAAAAGTTTTACTTGGAGCAGTACCCTTCTAGTAGTGGTACTGGTATCCTGGGCTGCATAACATTTGTAATGAGTGAGAAAATAAGGTTGTACAACTTTTGCAACAAATTCAGCTTCACTGGTGGATATCATAGATGAAGAGTTAATGAAGAGGAAATAATTGAAAAAGTCAACTGGGATTCATGCTGAATGTTTTCTATGATGTGAAAAGAGTTGAGCACAGATCTAGGAGCCATTTCATTTTAAGTAATAATGGTGATATATCTATATATCTACTGTTCTACATGTGCATATGGATGTATAAAAAGTCATACCAGAAGTTTTAGAACCATAAAGCTTTAGAGCAAATAAAACTAGCATTGGCTGGCAGGTTTCGTCATGTATTTCTCTTTCAGATTAACTGCAAGCTCTTCGTATTTAATAAGCTTTCTTTAACCTGGACTGAAAGAGGCAGAGGATCCCTGAGGCTTAATGACACTTCTAGCAATAAGCATGGATTGTTGCGGTCAAGGCTAAGTAAGAATTAAATAATGAAATATCTCATACAGAAAACACCAAATAACCTGTATTATTGTTGGCCAGAGTTTATTTCAGAACAGTTAAATCTGAGAAGATAATTATATTTAAGTCAAGTTGCTGAGAATCTTTTTACCTGATAAAATTCTCTGTTACAGACTGAGGAACTAGGCTCACAGACGTCATTAGATTCTGTGTACTTCTCTGCTGCACTGTGTCTTCAGCTCAGTCACCAATCTGACAATTTGCTCTTTGTTGGTTCTGCTTTTTCAGCAGCACTGTTTAAAGACACTTTTGGAATGTTTTTTTTTACTGTGCTGTAAGTTTTTGTACTGTATTGCACAGTTGCAGCAGATTATTTCCTTTGTGTGCCAGACATATTGAAAGAAACGAATATATATGGATACTAAAAAAAAAAAAGATCTCACTATTATCAGGGTTTTAGACCAAATTAAAAAGAATAATTGAAGGAAATTGAAAATATTAGTTGTATACAAATGCTGGAGAAATGCTGCAGCGTATCTTATTAACCTTCTTATTTGAGTTATGCGAAATCAAGGTAGCTTGAGGCTGATTCTCAACACCCGACTCTGGGAACAAATGGTTATAAAGAGAGCAAACAGAAAGAGTCTGTGCTTCACTGCGACAGATCAAGAGGATCACTCTGTTCAAGTGTTTTTAACTCAGGTGAGTAGAAGCCAACAGCTCCAGCCAAATCCCCACTTCATCTAGAATTCTGAGGAGTTGCTGAAGGTTAGTTTTGGCAAATGGCCTTCATGCTCTGTCAGACTATGCTCAGCTTAGATGTTACATGGGTTTTATTATGGAATGCATTAGAATGATATTCCAAAAAAACAGGTGATGATGTGGTATGGCCTTAGGACATTTCCAGACTGGTTCACATACCACCAATGGAATGGATATCATTGCAGTAATATGCAGAAATGGCTTTTTTATGGAAGCAATACAGTCAGAATTTCTTCACAGGTAGTTACAATTTTTTAAGATACTCTGGTAAAAGGCAGCAGCTTTCTGCCATGGTTCTCAACACAGCACTTGCAATAAATCTATCCAGCGTAGGACCTGTGTTTCTCAGTTGAGAAGAATACAGAGTTTCAATATTGCCTTATGTAAGACAATAGTCTTGGGAACTCTGGTTTTCTCCAGCAAGGGCTAAATTGGAAATGGAAATGACATAGACTTATTTGCAAATAAACAGCACATATGTCCCAAGTTGGAAAGTGAGAGCATCCGCATGAGTTTAAGGATGTTTACAGTTTCCCCAGTAGATACTTCTAGAAAGGATTCAGCTTGCTGGGAAAGAAAAATAAATCATCATTTCCAGGAAGTGTCACATGTCTTACACAAGCAAAGCACCATGCACTGTATATGCAAGTACTGTAAGTCTGTCACTTCCTAACAGGGATTGACTTAACTATGGCTGTGCTGGACTGCTGGTCTGCATGTGAGAATTAAAAATGTCCTGATTTCCAGATGTGCTGCCCTGTTTTGCTAGAGTATATAATTTACATTCTGTAAATTACGTCTTGGCACTACTGGGCAGTAAAAATAGACATGTATGAGGAAACCACGATATATGAGAGCTGTGTGGGTGTGGCAGAGGTTGCAGGAAGCTGCTTTTGCAGTCGTTGAAGAGGCTGGTGTGCATCCCTACAGTATCCACCTGGCGACTGTATATGTTAATGTTAGTGCTTTCTTACTTCTAGAGTCATACTCAGGAGTCATCCAGAATGTCAAGTGCTCCGTACAAACAGACCTATTCTTCGGGGAAAGTAATTTTTAAGCTTATGTTTCTTGTAACTATAAAGAAAATAATCAACAGCTGCACATAAAACTCAGACTACATAAGGAAACTTTACATTATTTGTATTTACATTAATATTTGGATGTTAATTATTACGTGTGAATCTTAAATTGATTGTTTTGATTAGAAAGGACAAAATACAACTATTTCATTATTTTTTTAAAATAAATTTTAAAAATAGACATTTTTGTCAGTTGGTTTGGATTGTATGCATTTTATTTTCTGCAGGCAAGCTCAAAAGACACTGAACACCTGTTTGCAGCAATACATCATCGCCTTGTGGCCTTGCGAAGCTTTGCTGAGCAAGAGCCAGATGCTCATCAAGTAGACACAGAGTCAGAAACAGCTTTTCAGCCATTAAACTGTGATAGTGATGATGAAGATGATGAAGAACTAACTCAAGTGAGCAGCACTGGATCTGGTAAGGAGAAGTTTTCCTGGAAATACTGTAATCCTTTCAGGCTATTTGCTTAAAGTAATGAAAACTGGATTTTTCTTTTTTTAATTTTTTTTTATGCTGACCGTAACTTTTATCTGATACAGATACCCCTTTTTCAGGTAGAATAGGGTAATTCCTTTCAGTATTTTGACTTACTGTTATTAAAATGTACGGTTTTGCCAGCTTAAGCATCTACACATATTTATAGCCATGGTATACCCTTGACAAAAGCTTGAGGTTTAAGAAATTTTATATTATCAAGCATTACCTAAATGTTTTTTCAGTATATTTCAGTAGAAATTACTAGAGATGTTGAGATACTGATTTTACCTTGAGTAAGTGAAGGATAAGTCCGTTCACATCAGAGACTAGCTCGTTACTAAAAGCCTAGAGTACAATGTGTTTACTAAGATATTTATTATGTCATGGTTAACTTTATTTAAAACACTGATTCTTGATCAGCTGTAACAACTACCTCAACTAGGAAATCTGCAGGGCAACATTTACACACCAGTTTTGCCAGCTTTCTTCACCATAACAAAAATGTAGGTTCCTCAGAGGGAAAAGTGCCACTAAAATAAGATATAAGATATTAAGGACTTAACACTTCTGTTAGTGCAACTCACAACAGAACTGCGGTCACATCTGCAGAAAGCAAGGCAGAAACAGCTGTTAGACTTAAAAGCTCTTCTATCTTAGCAAAAGACAAGTCACATTTCTGGGGCAAATTCACTGCTTGTGTCAAACTGCTACAGTGGATACAGGAGCTGCCAATTATGTGTGAATTTCCAACAGATGGACTACATGAGACAACTTTTGAGTTGTTGCTCACGGGATTAGTTTCCCTCTGCAGCTAAGTAACATACTGTCCTTATATTATAAATCTTCCTTTCAACAACTGTTTATAAAGAATCAAGTAATGAACAGTAACAGCTATAAGTACTGTTTCCTTAAGGAAACAAATATTTTCCCCTTTATCATAGAACCATAGAATATCCTGAGTTGGAAGGGACCCTTAAGGATAATTGAGTCCAACTCCCGCACAGGACGCACCAAGAGTCCCACCCTGTGCCTGAGAGCATTGTCCGAATGCTTGCTGAGCTCTGTCAGGCTGTGACCTGGGGACCCTGTTCCAGTGCTCAACCACCCTCTAGGTGAAGAACCTTTCCCTGATATCCAGCCTAAATCTCTCCTGACACAACTTCAGGCCATTCCCTTGGGTCCTGTCACTAGTCACCCCAGTCTCTGCCACTCCTCCTTCCCCTCAAGAGGAAGTCGAAGATGCCAGTGAGGTCTCCCCTCAATCTCCTCTTCTCCAGGGACAACAAGCCAAGTGACCTCAGCTGCTCCTCATACATCTGCACCTCAAGGCCCTTCACCATCTTGGTTGTCCTCCTCCTGATAGACTCCGATACCTTTATATCCTTCTTATATTGAGGTGACCTAAAACTGCACACAGTTGCTAGTGACTTAGAAGCTTTGGATGGAGCTTGATTCCTTTCCAGAATTGCTAATGATAAGAACTCTTTCTTCTTTTAGAAAAGAAAAAAAAAAAGAGGGGAAAGGGAATGTCAAAGCAATGTAGGAACACAGATATACAAGTTAGATATTTAGATTTCCAGAGACTTCTGATACAAATATTCAGATGGCAGACAGCAAACAGTTTCTGAAATGTGTGAGGTGCTGTTTTTTCTTGTCCTTTCAGTTTAAGCATCTGTCCCTCATTTATGTCCAGTTTGTAACAACAGTTTTAACAATCCCTTTCAAATGGTTTTTTAATGGCTTCTGGCATTTCCTGCCTATCTTAATCTCTTCTCAGAGCCACAAGGTTTTAATTCACACACATTTCAGTTACTGGTATCCAAGTCGCTCTTTACCTTCAGACATTCAATCTCAGTCATGATTGTCCCTGGAACTCCCATTTACAAAAATGGAACAAAAATAGGCCTTATGGGTTTTGAACAGGAAGAGGTCAGTTTTAAATTTCAGCATAGAAATGTCCATTTAGATGCAAGAGAACAGATCCTGTTTTTTAAGAGCACTTGTTTAAATCTTTTAATTTTCATTCTTTCATTTTCATTGAAGGGCGTATGTGAATAAGTCATCTTCTTTTTATTGATGTAACTCAGTTTCGAAGATTATCTCTCCTTAAGAGTATAATGTTAATATAAATATTAAGAAGCGTAAGTCCTCAAGGAGTGTTTCTTTACAAGAAATACAATTTACAAAACATGCCTGCATTTTATTTTGTTCCATTCTATTTGTTTTGTCTCAACCCCCACAAAAAAAGTTTTCTTTTCTTAATATAGCAATCTCCTTCTTATTAAACTGAACTCACACAGTTGCCTAGATGATGCTATGTATTTCATGACACTGTAAAAGACATAAAAAATTGGATATTTATCTTTATAGTATCTTTATAATAATTGTCTTTAGTGCTTAAAACTGAAGAAGAAAGCAAGTATGATATACATAGTAAGTGACACATTACAGATGTTGAAGTGATTCTGTATATTTGCAAGACTGTTGTAAGCATTTTTTATAGAAAATTCTTAATCTACAGTATCTTAATGCTGTATACAGACAATGTATAAGGTAGTAGAGATATTTCTAAGATTTTATGAGTTCGCTATAGACATTTATTCCAATATTTTAAAAATTCTTTGTTGAATTGCTTTACTTTCAAGTGGCGATAATAATTTCATAAAGTCCATAAAAAAAAACTTGCTGTGCCTGATATTTTTACCAGATCATATTTCACCAGTTACAGCCTGAATATTTTTACCAACAAATTGCTCTGTAAATCTAAGTGGAGAGAAATAGAACAATTCATCTTTAAATAGATTTTGAGAGTGGATGAGATCAATGACTCTTTGGAAAGTATTCATCTTTTCCCTCTGACTATAAAGTGAGCTGAGGAAATGAATTTAGGCTAAACAGTAAACTTCTAGACTGACCAAAGTCAAACAAGTAAAGTACATGGGAGGTACAAGGACGACAGTGTCACTAGGCAAAGAAAAGTTTTATGCATTACCCCTTATACTGCACCTCACCCATCTGAAATCTCCTAACTTCATTCTTATTGAGGCATCCTCTCTTTTGATTGAGGTGTCTTCTCTGGAATTTTAGAAGCTATTAGAATGAATTCAAAGATTCTGGAATCTAGGACTAGGTAAGTCTCAAGAAGTGTCTCCATACACAGCCACAGACCTTAAGAGAAAATCACAGTGTGCGAAGACGTAAGAGTGTATCCCATATGGATCTACAAAGAATTGCATGGACTTTGGAGACTACTGGTATTGAGAGCCAGTAGTCTCCAAACACCAGTACTGTGTTGGTCTGAGAGCCAGATAGCATCATACCACAGAAATGCAAAAGGAAATGCATTTGCAGAAATGAAAAATGTTTTATTTTAGAGACATTTTTTGGTCCACTATATATGCACTTCCCATCTCAGCTTCATTAGGACTCTCTCATCTGCTGGAGTTTATCAAGATTTAAAATGTTGAAAGAGCTTGCTTTCTATTTTGAAGTAAAGCACTTCTAAAATTCTTAAAGGAACTACTCTTCAGCAACACCACAGTGACTCGTGAAAAACTGCCATCTTTGTCATTTCTTGTCAATTTCATTTAAATTCTTATCAGTTGTTAAGGATTCCAAACCATAAAGCTAACACACACACACCTGTTAGTGATTAAAAATGAGGAAAAAGGAAAAGTTAAGAATTAACTTCTTTGTTTGAGTGTCTGTATTCTTTTCAGCAGGCATCAGTAATATCTAAAGCAGAGAAAAATGACATTCTGTGATTGGTTTTAAATGCTCTCGTATCAGGAAAGAGAAGGGGGAAAATCAGATTTAATTTCTGACAAACAGTCTTTCATTTCACCTGTAAGAGATTTAAAACTCTTAGTAAGTATTTAGGGGTGGCCAGATGGTAGCAGCAATTTTTAAGCAGATACTGTGATAGTGATATTATGTGTCGGGTATTATTAGTCAGCTCTACCTACTTTCTGCAGATGAGTCAGAGTCACAGAGATTACGCGCCAAAACCACTTTGTCATAACCAATGAGCTGTCTGAAGGTATGTTGGATTTCTCACAGTTTTCTGAGCATCTGTAATGAAGTCTTAAGACAGTGTATCCTCCATAGAGTGAGATAATTTGCATCCCAGGTACACTGCCCTACTAGACATCAGATTCCTTAGTGTTTATGTGCTTGTCTTTATTGACATGGAGGGTCATAGGCTTCATTCACGATTCACATGCTCAAATATTTGTCAATAATCCTGTGTTATCTAGTTAGCTATTTACCTAAACCAGGAACTGATCATATCCAAACTTTAACCTACTGCCTTGGTATTATGAAATGCTTGATTGTTTCAAAACATGAAATGCTCAAATAAGCAAGATTTTTTTAAAAATTCTTTTTCAGATCATTCTAGATGGAACCGCAGGCAGTCTGTTGTCTGCTCATGATATCTGCCAGAGGTTACACCAGCTCAGTTGGGAACTCATCTTCTCAAAATGTCTAAATTGACTCATCAGCCCCTGGGGGGAGGAAATCAGATGCATGTTACTTTATGACTTTTAAGTAGAGATTAATTTTAGAGACCGTTTAAGTTTAACACATTGAGAAAGAACTTCAGATGCACTATTGAGGATTTCAGGCAGCCTGCTTTGCACTGAGCTGTGAATAATACCGTGGCTTCCAACAGTCAAGAACTGTTACAAAGACTTCCAATTTTAGAATTAAATATATTTAGACACATTATTAGGGTAAGGAATTTTATAGGGAATAAGTACTTATTCATCATATTGATGCATAATACCACATAAGCATGAACTAATAATATATGTGAACAGATATTTGTTACTTTTAATGTGTTATTTAAAAGATACATTTGGAAAGCTTTAAATTGGGCTTCACTGAAAACATTTATTTAAAATTGTGTGGTAAAGTTCAGCATCCTGTTTGTAAGAACATACAAGCAAAACCTGGGCTGGCAGTTTAGCCTGACCAAGGCCTAGAGAAACCAGCCTTCCTACAAGACATTTTATTTAATGTTTGTTTTGGAAATATCTGGAGTCGTATACTGGCTGTAGAATTTTGTTTAAGGGAAAAGAACCATGATCTACATTTTTCAGCTGTACGCACCAAAAGAATTCACCATGAAGAAGTACAAGGCAGTTCTAAGGGGCATATGAGCTTTAAAATAAAAAAGTATATCTTCTTGCTCATGAACACCTTTCTAGCTGCAAAACAAGCACCTGCACTATTAATTGTCCATTTGATATACACAAATAAATGCATGCACAGTACAATAGGATAGCTGCATTAAAAAAATCTCTTAAATGTGTGAGATTATTTGAGATTACTTCCGCCTTAGCTGTCGCTATTCCTAAGAGCATCATTCATTGATATATATAAGTATGTTACACATCCTCATGCGCACAATAATCCCAACAGTGGCCAAGACACAGTTGGTCTGTAAAAGTCATTCCACAAATTACTGCCTTCTACCTAAACATCTTTGTGAGAAAAAAACCCCAATTCTCTCTAACACCACCTGTGAATCAAGATTCGCAGGGTCATTCATATGCCCATGCACAGTAAAACCCACCACGTATGTTCCGTGTTTTCATCCTATCAAAAGACAGAGAGAGTATGTCTGCAATCTCTCCACTGCCACTTCCCTGCTGCCTTGTATATTGTTTGTCATCCTCAGAGCTGAAACAATGTTCTGACATATCCCAAGTCCTTTTAATTAAGGTAATTGCAACGATTTCTCAATCTAAAAAGTTGCATCACACCTGAACAGTCAAGTTAAATTCAGTTTCCCCATCTGAACATGTGTATGAAGTTGGAACAATACTGGCTTCTTCCTGCATTCTCAGTGCACTGCCAAGATTAGCATCCAGCTGAAGCTGAACTAGTTACCTGGATTATGCTGAATCCTAAATGGCCCGCCAAAATTAGCACTTGTCTGACACTGATTTGGCATCTGGATGACAGTAAGTTTAAATGGAACTTGATTTTTGCCTTCAGAAAAAAAGGAGTGCTTCCCAACAGAGCACCTGTGTCAAACAGTGAAGCACTGGGGTTCTCTTTGACTCCAGTCTGCCAATAACAAAAATATTCTTTCCATAACGAGCTGTGCATTGTGTCCTTTGTTATCAGCCACACTCATGACCACAACAATATTTACATCACTGACCTTCATATTTCATTGCTGCAACTCATCGTCAGGGACAAAGCTCCATGTTATAAAAACTCAGGCAGTTGTAAAACACAGCAGCCCTATGTATTTAGCAACAGGTCATGGTGGTAAGTTTGCCCTGGAGTTCAGCTGGCTATGGACTGAATGCAGAGTTTGATTTCAAAGTCTGTCCTGATAATCAGAGCTTTCTGTGAAACAGGATTGAAGCACCTGAGTGTCATGATACCCCTCTAAATGCTGCTACAGCTGTAAAATCCTTGGCAAATGAGGGAGGGTTCCAGGGCAGGGACAACAGAACTTTTTCCAGACACAGGACTCACACTTTGTAATTTGCTCCCACAGCATACAGAACAAGGTTTATAAATAAATGCTCTTTTGATCTGCCTCTTCCCAAGATCGTTAAATATATACACAAGTATACATATAAACACATGCACTCATGTACACACTCAAACATGAAGCTTTATCTCCTAAAAGCTGAGGAGGAAAAGAGATGTTTATTTTAAAGAGATCGGATGCTTTGGTAATAGAGGACAAATTTTTGCTCTTAAGAACCTAATTATGTGTTCTCTTTAGTCTCACTGCATTAAAATTCACTCTTTCAAGACTGAAAAGTACACCATTACGTAATATATTAACTTGGTTTTAAAAATGTAAAGTTTGTCATTTTATGACACCTGGAGAGCAATTTCTATGCCTCAACAATAAACAATTTTCTTACCACTTAAATTTCTGTGTAACTAGTAGTCTTATTTTGTGTCCCAGTTAGAGCTTCTACAGTTCCCTGCTGCAGAATCTCAAGTCTTCTTTCCTAAGGAAACAAGATGTAGGCAGTCGTGTACTCCATCCACCCATCTGTCAGATCCACGTTGAGTCCACTGTTCAGTTTCAAAAAATTGGACAGGAGCTAGAATGCTCTAAGGCAATTTAAATTCTTCTTCAAAATTGGCAGTTGCTGAGTGACAGAAATCAGAGAAAGGCATCCTTTGAGGAAAAAGTTGCAGGGTAAGCTTGGTATTTTCTGCGATGGTGATGGGGCTGAACAGTGCATTCCTGCTTCTGTACAAGCTGCAGCATTTTCTGGGAGGGAGGAGAAACAGACCATGGAAGGATGAGTCCCTGTGGCCTGAAGAGAGGTGTAGGGACATGACCCAAACTCATATGAAACCAGAAATCATTAGGTTTTTTTTCCCAGATAAGCATTTATTTATGACAAACTCCAGTGACTGATTTATAAAGGGATGTAGAGCTGGAAGATCTTGGTATTTATTCATGCAGTAGTAATTTCCCCAAGGAGGGAGAACTAACTGTTCATAATAATAATTATATATATACAAATATTTTCTACTAAGATTATGAATTTCTAGCAAAATCTACTTGGATGGCACAGACTGATTGTCCTACTTCACATTCTGGAGGTGTTTGTATCTCGATGTTGTGGTGAGCCATGATCAGCCGAATCAAGTGAACCAAAAGGTCCATTGGTTTGATGCTTCCACAGCCCAAAAGCCTTAACCATTCAAAAGGCTGTGAAAAATATATAAATCTGTGCCTTACTATTGGCTGCAGCCCTCCTCTCCCCTTATTTCTCATATTTGGTTGTCTTTCCAGAGAGTTCTATGTTCCTCGGTAGCTAATTGGCTCTTGTTACGCTTCCCTGCCTGCCTGTTCTCCCACTTGCTGTAATTCCATCTCCCCGCCTTGGTAGCCCCCTCGGCTGATGTTCCATGGGTTACTGTGTGTTTTCCACGCCCATATTGTGGGGGTACAAGACCCCCTGCAAGCCACGCTTTTTCGGTTTTCTGCGTGGATTTTTGTCTCCAATAAAGCCCTTCCTGCCCAGGAAAAAGTCCCTCCGCTTCTTTTCTCCTTCCTCCTTTCCGTGCCCTCGCCATCGGTGGGCAAGGCGAACCCGAGCAGGAGCTTTGCCTGCCCTCCCGCGCCCCCGCTCGGAGCAGGCAGAAGATTGCCCGGTGCCAGGACAGCATGCTAGCCAGACGGCACCGCGTCTTCTCTTCATAAATCTTGTCCTTCAGGTTTTTGTGTCATGCTCTTCAATGACCTCTGAAACAGTTTTGGGAGACCGTATGAAGTTTAAAGTTAGGTAATGTCTCTATTAAGTGAATGAAAATAGGAAAAACTAATAGCACATTTGCTTTCACTGTTAGTGACACCCAGTACAACATGGACACGGAGGGAAAGAGCATCCTCATTTCCCTTAGCTGGGTTTGAGAGGCCTTTGTGCTGACCTCTGTAGCGGATTTGGTTTGTAACCGGGCGGAAACACCAATTTAGTGTAGTGGTTTGGTCCAAAATACTCATTGCTATTTACCTTCTGTGAGATAAGAATTAGGAGAAATGCAAAGCAGGCACGAAACTTGAAAGAATATAAAGAAGTTTATTAACAGACCTAAAAGAGGGAAAAAAAATTATACCACACCTTCAGAACTCTCTTCCTCCCCCACCTTCCTCCCTTCTCCCACTGGCAATGTAAAAAGACACCCCTTAAGATGTTCAGTCTGTTTATCACTTCCATAATAACTTTTGTTCAGTCCATTTAGGAAGAGAAGTCTCTTCTTCCTCATGCTATGAAAACATTATCACAACGAGACAGCTGCCCACTTCCAAATAACTCTGTTCAGTCCATTGGAAGAGGAGTCTCTCTGCTCGCATGTGAGTCCCTTCCCCCAACTTGCAGCTTTTCCCACAACTGCTTTCGAGGGTCCACTCTTGAAGTTTTTTGGGGTACAATTTTAAGGTTGAGCCCTTCAGAAACAAAAGTTCTCTTCACCCATCTCTGGGAGCATTTCATCTCTAAGAACAGAGGCCCTTCTCCTTCCCTGGGAGCAAAGGGTCCTCCTCATCTTCATTGTTAGGACTATCTCTGGGAGCATCTCTAGGAACTGAGGTTTTCTCCTTTCCCATTTGGAGCAAAAGTCCTCATCGCTTCCATCTCTCCCTGTCCAACTTCTCATGAAATTACAGCTGCTTCAGCATCTGCCTATCTGAGCGCAGGTGCTTTTGCTTACGAGCTGAACACTCCACCCCCCCATATCTTCATGAAATTGCAATGGGTACTCTGATATATCATAGCTTCACAACAGAATTTCAGCTTTAAGCATCTCCTCTTTCTCATTCCTCAGGCTTTCAGCTCTTCACAGCAATAAAAGGGTTAATTTCACCTTGGCCTTGCAGCTGGAATGTGGCTTATCGAAGTGGAGAGGGGGAAGAGCCAAACTGCTCCGACTGCCCACAGCAAGGCGGGGGGGGGGGGGGGGGTTGGGGTGGGGGGGGGGGGGTTCCACGGCTGGAACAGGTCCATCGACTCCAGGATGGCCGTGGCCCGGCCTGGCCTGGCCTGAGCAGGGCCTGCACTGGGCCCACTGGCCCTCACACAGGGCCTGCAGCCACCTGTCCCAGCACCGGAAATGAGAGAGAGCTTAGGGGGGAAGTTTGTCTATTCTTAAATGTGGATCACAGAATGATTTTAAGTGGCTTAAAGAATTGTCCATATTCAAACTGGCCATCTGATAGGTTCTGTCAGGTCATGGGGAAAACTGTAAGCACTCCTTTGCGAGAACATCACTTCTGAGACTAGGCTAGCTAACCCATGACAACCTCACAATTCCCCTGCTCAAACAGCATGCCTGCGGAGGTGTGCTGGCAGGAAAATCTAGAAGAAGCAAGCATGGCCCATTCTACAGCAGTTGTCTATCTAAAAAGTGGAGTTCAAATCAGAACAGTTTGTGTTTCACAAACACGAAAGTTATTAATACAAAATAATGTGTCTGCAGCTGTTTGAGCATATTCAAATTGCTTCTGAAATTTGAAGTCAATTGTATTATACTAGGGACGGTGTAAGTTTGCTTTGCACAAGTAGAGAGTGGGAAGAAAAGTAGAAAAGTAAACTAAAGTATGTTCTAATGAAAGTGTGGACAAGAAAGCTTGCTCATCTCATTGGTTTTGTGTAAAAAAATTCAGTAATTTGCGTTCATAAGAATAGCTGCACTTATTATGCTTTTTCTTAACCTTCTTCCTTGATTTTGTAATTTGGAATTTATGAAACAAATTACATGACTCAACTATGTAATCAGCGATGAGGGTACATACTTTGCAAGCAAAGTGCAAGCACACAGATAGGATCTGGGATCAGAAATTCAATCGGACTACACCTGCTAATGCATTCATCTATGTGCCTTGTAAGACTCTGACATGTCATATGAATGACATGTTCTCTAAGCATTAGTCTGGAGTTTTCCTCTGGATTATCAGAATTAACAGCTGTGGTCAGCTGGCCTCAAAATCCAAGGACTTGGGTTCACGAAATGTTACAGTGATGGTGTGTTTGCCTCCTCCCCTGTGAATGCAGCTAACACTGATAGCATTACCATTTTAAACACAAATTAACCACAATCATTTTCTGTTACCAGTAGCACTGAGGGTCACCTAGATGCACCACAATGCAAATAATTGGATAAGTTAATTATATGCCTGTTATTAATTAAAATATCACAAGAAGGCATTATTCACAGACTTCAAGAAAGAGTAGAAATGAATAGTTGTCTTAGATTGTAATGGCACTAGAAGCAACATATACATTCTTTTGGGTGGAAATAGGCTACATGTGGAGATCATCTTACGTAAAACAGCTGGCGCAGTCGTGCACTGCCAGTTTTGCAGCTAGTGAAATAATTTAAGGAACCATTTATTGTTTATGTACAAATTTTTTCAGTTACTTTGTTACACAGAATAGATTATCTTGTGTATTATGTAGGGATTTTTTAAACTTTACTATATAATTTGAAGCATATAGAAGAGCTAAGGGTGCCTGGTTTTCTATGGATTTGTGTCTTGAAATTTACATAATGTATTTTAGACACTCCTTGGTGCCTAAAATGGGCATTTTCTGAAGCATTTTTCTAACTGAAGGCAGTATTGAGTATCCATTTCCATGAATAATTTTTAAGTACTCTGTACCCAAACCAAAGCTGGTTGTGGTCAGACAGGGGTTCCGTAAGTTATTACAATGGGAATTCACTCCTAGTCCATATTTGTGTCATAGAAGGATACAAGGTTTAAATGCTTATATTTATTAGTTTAATTTTGTATGAATGAATCTGTCTCTTAATCCACTGGGTATATTGTTTTAAAGTCATTGAAAATGGGGCATGAAGACATGTCATATGTCACAAACTGAATATATCTCAAAATAAGTAAAGGGTCATTTGACAGATATGCGTGTCTTCTTCCTGTTTATATGTTCAAATCAAGAATTGTAGTATGGGAAGGATTAGTGTCTAATGAACATTTTTTAAATAGGTCCATTTCCAAATTAAGATGCAAACTGTAAGTAACATTCCACAAACTTTATTTTATATGTTATAGAAAGTTTAAATCCTTTTCTGCAAAGACAATGGGGTATCAGAAAATCTGTGTACTCTGACAAAGAGCTAGTCTGTCAGAGACTTCCTTCGGGGAACTATGGATTAATCACTTCATGCCCCATGCTTCAGCATTGTTTCCAGAACTTTAAGGTATCATCTACTGATCTAAATTTACATTTTAAAATAGATATTTCATATTTTATGCTTACAAGCTTGCTGTGGGAATTAATTCAAAAGACCATAACATGATAATTGCATGACTTCAGAATAAAATACTGTTCCATATTCAAACTTAGTGGTTGAAGCTGATTTGTTTTTCAAAGATCAAAACAATTCAATATAAATAGATAATACATGAAACACAGAATCTTAGAGGAGCAGCTAAGTGGTCAAACAAGTTATAAAATAGATACTATTCAGAACAGAGTCATAAATTTTCAAAATCTCCTATATCTTTTTGGTCTCCAAGATCTTGTATTTCCTACTGCTTTGTACAACCTAAAAGTTAATGGTTATACAGAATGAGGCATTTTCTGGTTAGCAAGGGAATTAGTTGTGTTTAACTGGTCTCCTGGTAATCTGTTTTATGACAGTATCCTTCAAGGCTAAGCTAATCAGTAGATAGAGAATCCTCCTACCCACCAGCAAGGAGAGAGCCTTTGTCTTGTGAGAAGGGCTGAATGGCTGCAGCTACGGTCATTTCCTTAGACCCTTGGCAAAGCACTGTAGAGGAGTGCTGCATTGACAGGCAAGAGCTACTGCTTCAATCCCTTCCCCCAGGGAAGATCAGGCACAAGGTGAGTAATGAGAAATGCGTGTCTAAGTGAAGGCTTCAGTGCAGGAGGACCGTCTGTGGCAGTCGATGCCTGTGCAGGCAGTTATTAATAATGATGCAAACCCCCACAGAAATTCTGGACAGCTTGCTTACAGTATTAAAAAGTAACTCAGGATCGATTTTTTTTTTTTTTTTTTTTTTTTTTTTACCTGCACTCGCCAGACGCTGTCTCGCGGCGCTGCGGTCTTTCTGCCCTTCCTGACACTAGCAAATGTCACAAAGACCAGAACAGGCACGGATAACAGAAAGACCTTTTAAGCTACATGTTTCTCACCAGCTCTCTGGCCCAGATGCAGCATTTAGCCCTTCTAAAACACAGCACGTGCTGTATTTTCCCACCTTTCAGAGTTCTTTTCCGAAATCCCCCTGCCCCAGTTTCCCAGGGAAGCAGGCAGCCCCCCGGCGAGGCAATCCCACCTGATTTCCACAGTCTGCGTGGTGCCGACCCCACGATCCCCCTGCTCAAACAGGGCATTATTTCACAAGTAATGGGGCATTCTCACTGTCCCGCGGGGTGGGGGGACACTGTTTAGGAACACTATTTAGTCTCAGAATTCCTGTAGATTCCCCAAAGCTATGTGAAGTTTTCCTAATATACTATTATCAATTCGTATTTGCCTTCCTGCCGTGCTGTAAAACTACCACAAAGACCGACAACAAAAGCGGCAACACGATTACGTGAGATTTCCACACACACGGTCAAACACCAAGTTATTTGTTACTCTTTATGCGTTTAACACTATCGCTATCTCCCAAGGCACTGGAAGTACTGGGGGCATGGGTGGCACTATCGCTGTCCCCTGGGACATAGGGGAGCACCGAGGAGTACTAGGAACACTGTGGGGCACTGAAGTACTGGGGGCACTGTCGCTGTGCCCTGGGACACTTGGGGGCACTGGGGACACTGTCGCTGTCTCCTCACGGCGCCCCAGGGCGCCGGGCGCGAGCACCTCCGCCGCGCACCGCCTACGTGCCTCGCGCCCCGTCCGGCGCACCGGGCGCAGCCAGGAGTCGAGGCGGGGCCCCGCAGGGGCGGGCGGGGAGCGGGCCCTCTGCGCTGCGCATGCGCAGCCGGCGCTCCCCGGGGCGCGGGGTGGGGCACGCGCTCGCCGCGCGCTGTGCCGCGGTTGGCCGGGGAGGGCGCACGCGCCGGGGAGACCTTCCGGGCCCCGCCCCCTCGAGGGGCGGGTGCCCCGCGGCGCCGCTGGCCATTGGCGGGAGCGGCGGCTGCGCGCGGGGAGGGCGGGGCGGCGGGCGCGGCCGGGCCATGTGTGCCGGGCGCCGCCGCAGAGCGGCCGCAGCCGCCGCCGGCAGCGCTGCGCCCGCCCCGGGGAGCGGCGCAGAGCCCGGGAGATGTTCTCCGCGTGGGGCTTCCCCTGCGGCCGCCTCCGCCTCGTCGGCCGGGCGGCTGCTCGCCGCTCCGCGCTACTCTGCCAGCGGGCGGCGGCTTCCCCCTCCCCGCCGTGGCTGCCGCTGCTCGGCGGCGCCCACCGGCGCCTACTCGCCCTCGGTGGGCTGAGCCCCTCCGCGGCGGCGGCGCCCGGGCGGGGGGTGGCGGGGGCCGCTCCGTGCGGATCGGGGGCGGCGGGGGGCGGGTTCCGGCCGTCGCGAGTGGCGGTGGTGGTGAAGACGACGCGGTACGAGTTCGAGCAGCAGCGGTACCGCTACGCCGGGCTCTCCGAGGAGGACCTCAAGCAGCTGGTGAGCGGCGGGAGGGGCCGGCGGTCCCGGCCACCGAGGGCGTTGCCGCCAGGGCTGCAGCGGGGGGGGGGTCCCCAGGGTGATGCACGGCTCCGGCGAGGGATGGCCGGGGTGGTGCCCGGCTTCGGGGGATTCCCAGGGTGATGCCCGGCTCCTTGGGGCCGCCGGGCCGCTGTGTCCGAGTGTCCCCGGGGCTTCCCCGGGCCCTGGTGGGGCGGAGCCGGCGGCCGGGGAGGTGAGCGGAGTCGCGGCCGCTGTCCCCGCGCTCTGCCCCTGCTGCCGGAGGCTCTGCCCTCTCGCCGCGTCCCTCCCCGCGCCCCCGATCCCCCGATTCCGATGGAGCCACCGAGCAGCACCGCCTGGGAGAGGGGCATGAGCGGCGCCGCTGGTCCGCCCTTCATTCATCGCTTGCAGGCTGCCGAGAGATTTGTGTAGTAAGCGTGCTTGGGTTTTGCCCTCGCCGGGATTTCAGCAGCCCTCAGCAAACTGCGGGCTTTTTCTTTCAGTGTGTAGTATAAACATTGGAGAAGTACATGCCGAGGAAAGCTCAGTGTTGCGAACAATTCCCTCTAAGTCTTAGAGTGGACTGATTCGCATTTCCTCCGTTTTCTTGCCTCACATCCTCGCTTCATCCTTACGTATTTTCCTCCGTTCGGACAGCCAGATCTCTCTCAAATACGCTCTGCTTGTTACAGTTCTTAGAAAAGCCTTTTTCTTTAGTGTCTAAGAAACCTTTAAGGTAAAGGTCCATTAATGAAGGTATACTAAGGAAAGCAAGCGTCTCTGAGAGTTGGTATGTGCACCCAGTGTCTTGTGTCTTCATCACCATCATGCTCAGTGACTTCACCCAGTTCTCCCTTTACCCTGTGGCTGTCTCCTTCCAGTGTTCATCTGCCACCGGTGGATTGAAGGATGTACCTGAAGGAGTTACTTTGGCTGCCAGCAGTCTGTACAGTCCCTGTCACGAGCTCATATTATTATGCCTTTATTCCGAATAAGTCTATTACAGTAATTTGTCCACACATTAGTTTGTGTCTGTCAGGTCTTCAGTCTCTTACAACTGGAAATATTTTAGGCCTCTGTTAGTTTGCAATGTTTGGATTAAACTTGTACATGTGCTTAACGTACATAGCAACGACAAATGGCTGCATAGCCATGCTGTGTAAAGAATTTGGATAAAGTGTACAGTATCTACAGCAATGTCTGTGTGCTTCAGTTGGTCATCTGCCTCCTATGGAATTCCTGCCCAGGCATTTTTTACACGTTTTGTATAGCTTTCTAGTCACAGTTCAGCAAGTTTAATGACAGTCTGTGTTGATTCTCATGTAGGTTCCTGTTGGCTGAGGTGTCCCTGTACTTCCTTTCATACGCTGGTGAGGGGAAAGAAGGGTCTCTCACAGCTCATCTGTAAGACTTTTTCTCATCATTTAGCTTCTCTTGACGAATCATTTCGTGTTGTTGGGTATAGAGGTTGTCCTCAGTGTGCAGCTAAACCCAGGAGAAGCAGTGTTTGGTTGCTTTTCCCTAACCGCTTGTGTACAAGTGGTGACTCAGTGAGCAGCATTGCACATCCTTAAGGTGCTCATGACTGAATGTAGTGGTAGATGCAGTTTCTTTCCTCATGTGAATGCATATTTTGCATGATTGGTAACCTGTATCGCTCTGAATACGCATTTTTTAAAAAGTAACTGTGAACTCGGTGATTGTAATAGTTGCAGAAATGCCTCAGAGTCCTTTTGGAGAAACTTACAGGTACACAGTAATTCTTGGTATTTGTGACAATTCTAGAATTTCTGTTCTAGGACTGGTGCTTTTTTAAAATCTATCTTTCCCCTTAAAATAGTGCCTTGTGAGGAATTGCAGCAATAAAACTTGGTGTCGCCAGGTAGACAAAGCCCAACTTGCCTAACTATGTGTGTAGCAATATTGAGTTAAGCTCTCCCTGTATGGGTGGGAATACAAAGATTTGTGCAAGAACACATTTGAAAGGTCTTCCAGAATTCTGGTTTTGAAACAGAAAATAAGAGAGTGAAGAAATTATCCTTGCTGCCCATTTCTTACCATTTTGTAGCTAACCTGTAAAAACTTGTGTATTTGCATTCTGCTGTGACTCTGATCTCAGACCGTTTTTGCTCAGACTGAGTTAATGGCAGCCTCACTGAATATGTTATGTGAAGGTTCAGAAGACTCTTACCCTCTCTGGTGGGGACAGAGATAGATCACTTTGTAGCAGAGTGATTGCTGCGAAGTGTCCTTCCCCCACAGTGCCACTGCGGGCAGCTTGGGAACACGATGCATTTTGCTTCCTGGTGCTAGCTGCGCTACATGCTGCCTGTGTCTCTGTTTCTCCTGGGGAGACTTGGGAAGCTGCTCCAAGGCAGCTGGTCTTAGAAATGAGCCCAGACACACTGTCTGTGGGTTTGCAGCTCAGTTGCATTGAAGGGCCACACAGAAGGCAGGGTGGGAGTTGAGTTTGCGTGAAAGCCTTGTTTTGGGATACAGGCAAAGAGTGAAAGCAAAAGAGCCCAGGAGAGGTTTGGCTGCCTTGGTGGTCAGAGCTACTGGCTGACCCAGATGTACTGGTGGTGAGGATTGTTACATTGCAGGGGCTCAGGTTTGGGTGATCCTGGAGGAGGCTTGTGGTGTGAGGGAGCCTATGCCAGAGGAGGAGTATGGTGCTGTCATCCTCTGTCACGGACCTTCAGATGTGCAGATGCTGGCTATCTGAAATACAGAAATTCATTTTCAAGGTAATGTTGGAGGCTTAGATTTGAGCAGCCATACCTGGGCTTGTTGCCTGCCAGTTGTGAGCAGAAGAGATGTTTGCAAGTTTCTAGAAGACAACTGATGTCTCTGCTTGGAAGCTTCAGATATCAGTAAAGTACAATTAATGAGAATTGTGGGCTTAAGCAGTTCTGCGTGATCACCAAGACAGGAGAGAAGTCCTTGAACGTAGCTGTTGCAATCAATGTGTTTATATATTAAGACTGAATATGCAGTAAGTAGCTTAATGCGGAAATGGTGGTGCCTTTAGGCACACATTCTAATGAGATGGGATTTGTTCCATATTTAAGGAGGCTGAAGATGAATCATTGGTATACACCAATATATAGAGATACATGATACAGATTGTAGCATATATCATATCTGTGATATACACAGTATAAATCACAGTATCCTCCAAGAAGCAGAATATCAGTAATGAAGGTGACTGGCTGACATTTCTAATAAGCCATGAAGGCCCTGGGCATCTGTAGCTTAAACCCTTCTGTGGCCTTTCTTTTGGACACCAAGTGAGTCGTATTATACAGACACTATGAAATGTTTCAAAGTCAAAGCTACAAGGTCACAATTCCAGAATTCTTTCTCTGTGCAAACAGAGATGCGAAAGGTGAAGAAGCGCTCTAGACAGCAGAAGGGCAAAACATCTGGAGGAGAGATGGAGAGCAAGGGCAGATACTCTTTGGAGTGTCTAGTAGATCTGTGAAAGATGAAATCTTCCACTGGCTCTCTACATGCATGTTGTGCGTGCCTGCTCCAGGTTGTTGTTTTTACCTACCTTGTGGCAGATACAGATACTCTTACATGCTTATAAATAAATTGTTAAAATCTGTTCTTAACCATACATAAACACGTCTGACCATCATAATTAGTGTTCTAATTCTGACTTAGTCTGAAAAGTGTAATTAAGTGCTGTGTGTGCCGTTGTACAGGGGAGGGTTTCAGAGTCTTTAGTTCAGAAGGGAGATTAGAGAGCTATAAAAATGGATTCCTAATACCACAAAACAAAAATGTCCCAGAATGACCCAGCAATTTAAAAAAAAGTGTTACATCAGTAAATTTTGTGCTTCATATCATGCAAGAAATACTTTTCTTTGCCGTTATGAAATTTAAAGGGACTGTTGAGTTTCTAAAACTTGCAGTTGCCACCTTTAAGTTAGATGAAAAATAGTAATCTTTCTCCCAAGTCGATACAAACATTTTGCTTACCAGAAGTGGTAGCAATTTGCAGTTCTTCTGATGTGGTTTACTGGGATTAGCATCTAAATACGACTAGTTACAAAAATGCATGATCTGGTCAACTAATGCTGAAGGCTACTGCATGTTCTGTTTATTTCATTCTCAGTAAATCCATGCAGAAGAAGCTCTGCTGTTGTCCTTATGTAAACTAAGAGAATATAATACCCCAGTAATAGATAAAGCTAATTTCCTGACTTCTGGTTTTTGTTTTGTTTGATAGTGCAGATGTGATAAGCTGATGACTTCTCACAGCTGTAAGGGAAGATGAACAATTTACCTGTCCAAACAAATTTCATAAACAGTTCTAGTTATCTCTGAAAATGTCTTGTCATATGAAAAATTATGTTTGTCTTGGTCTTAATTGGAAGGAAGTTATTCAGTGTGGACTAGAATTGATATTCTGTTGTGGCTGGCTTTTGTGTCTTTATTTGCAGCAGGGAGGGAGAGCACAGGAGGTTTGGAACACTTTTTGGCTCTTTTGGACCACTGCAGCTAATTGCTAGGGGTGGTAATCTCAGCGATGTGACGTTCACACAGCGCAATGGAAACTTGTATCTGGTTAGAGAAGAGGTAACCTGTTGTCAGGATATTGCCTCCCCTGAAAGAGGCTAGTGTGAATTCGCACAGGTGGTGCATGGTGCACCAACAACATCATGAGCAGGGCTGGTCAGGAAGGAAGGAAGAATTGTTACCCAGCAGGTAGGCGAGCTTCAGCTGGGGCTCCTATGCTGTGCCAAAAAAACCCCACAGAACTGTAGATGGGGTGTGTGTAGCAGAACACTACCTTCCCAACCTCCAGCTTCTACTCTGGATGTGTACAGCACCAGTTGTTGCTAGCCTGTGCATTAAAGTTTTCATGTCTCTTAGAAAATTTCCTCTTGTGGGAAATGTACTGTTTTACCCATAACTTGATAGGTGATGGATTTTTGTTTTTAATGACAGAAAAATTCTTTGCTATTTTTTACATTAAATGATGAAAGATACCATTTTAGTATCACTTTTAAATTATTTTTCCTGGGTACTAGTGTTACAGGCTTGTAACACTCATACCACCACCTGAAGATAGCCTTTTGGAAAATAGCCAAGTATTTTGGTCTTAGATTTCTGTTTTAGAGGACTGCACTTCAATACTGATGCTCGTGATCCTTTCAAGCACTTATTTAGAAAATGCCACTCAAATATTTTCAGAACACTGGGATTTTTGCAAGTGCAAAGAAGGTAGCAGAAGGAAAAAGTGATATGCAAACTTCAAAGTTCAACTGAATTCTAATTTTAAAATGAAGTCTGATAATTTAGCAGACAATTTTTAAAAAGTTGCTTTTCTGAAAATCAGTAAGTATTGAGGCATTTAACCCTGTGTCCTCTTGTGGATCTAGGTGTACAGGGTATATTTGAAGGTAGTATCTTTAAATAGAAACTTAATTAATGAATGAGGTGATACTGCAAAATTTTTCATTGTTCTGTTGAATTCAAACTACCCATCTCTTCTTACCTGGTAATGTGAATTTTTTCAGTGGATGTTCTTTTAGGGAGCACATAAAGTGTTTTAAAGCTGTTAAGACTGTACTATTCTGTATCTTATCCTGAAAAGAGGGAGAAATACTAACTCAGTTTAGTGAATTGAAGCATACAGAATTCAAGACACAGGTTATATTCCACTAGGATTTTATAAAGCTAAAGAAACTTTTTTTTGAGAAATAAAATTTTTGAGCTAATCCACTGGAAACTGAGATGGGTGTAAATGCTTTTCAAGTTATACAACCATGGTGTGCATTTGTTTATCATTACCTTTGAAATTTGATATACCTGCATCAGTGTTAAGTAACTTTACTTGCATCTGCTTTTTTAAAAAGTTCCTCATATGTTGTTGTTCCAAGAGGAATCTGGAAAATGATAGAAACAATTAAATGGTATGTAGTAATTATTTTTTCAGTAAGATTTGTTTTTCCAGTACACCATTCAAGAATACTCGGTCATTTATATCAAATAGAGCATTTCAGTGTAATTCACCTAAATTAAACTTCTGAGACTATATCACCAAGCATCTGATGCTGTATACAGCTGAAGAAGGCTGCTTCTAGGAAGTGACTTTAATACTGGTTTTAAGTACTTCATTAGTTGTGATTTACAACATCATGTTGTGCTGAATTAATGAGAATGTTTGAATTGCCTGGATTGCACAGGTTTTCTAGAAATCTGTTAGTGCAGTAAGCAGTTACCACTGTTTATAGTTAACAAAACAATTTGCTCTTCATTAGCTTTTGAATTGCAACTATTGTGTGTTCTTCAGATGTGATTGAAATGACAATAGTGCTTTAATGTGGTGGATGAAGAATTAGAAAACAGTTTATAGCATTTTTACTTTTGTTCATGTATGCATCAAACTCTTGCCCTAAAGCAGCATTTCTGTAAACTTCAGAACATAATGTTGCCAGTGAAGTCAGCTAGTACTGAAGTAATGGTATACAAAATGCTACAGTATCTATACTTCACAGTCATTGGTGTACAGAAGGTACATTAGTCTACAGCAGCATTTGAAGGCCTGCCCTGACTGTGTCATGAAAGTGACGAGTCTAAATTACTGAAGAAAAAAAGTGAGGAAAATATAAGGAAAAAAATATTCCTAGCTAAAGCAGCCTACTGGACTTCTGCAGTATGAGGGGTGATGCAGCAAACTGGTAGAAACAAAGCAAGTAGCCAGGAACAATACTGGGAAAAATTCTGAGCAACTGACAGCAAGTTAGTAAATCAGTCAGTGGTGCTGGTCAGGTAAGTCCAGCCTTCTTGCTGTTCTTGTGTGGTAGGTACTGACTTACTGCATTGGTTAACCTAGCATATTTTTTTTAAAAGCAGGTTTAAAAGAGGCTTGTATAATATGTAATAATCCAGACTGGGAGGGGAGGAGGAACTTGATTTAATGCCATAACTTGCAACTCAACAGTAGTTTGTAATGGCAAACTTGATTCATGTTCAAGGCTTTATGGAAAACTTAAACCTGAGCCTTGATACTTCTCATCCTCAGTCAGAGTTTGTTTCAGGAACCTGCTTAGGTTTCTCTGCTACTTTAGTTAAAGCAAATACTCATTATCAAAGCCATCCTGTAAGCAATGCATTGCCTTTGTGGATTGGATTTTTTAGCTATTAAATTGTCAGAAGCCAGTGCATTTTAAGTTCACTCAGGACCTGCAGCTGCTCACTGAGACTGTTTTTAAGGTTCACTTTAGAGAAGGTTTCAGAGCACTTGTGCAAGTCTGAATGAGCTGGACTGCAGGTTCTTAAAGGTGTCCCAAAATGGGTTAATCCAGTGGTAGCAGTTGTTAGCAAAAGATTGAGTGTACTGGATTTGTGTGGCCAGGTTTTGGTAGTGGGGAGGACTACAGGTGTGGCTTCTGTAAGAGGCTGCCAGAAGCTTCCCCCATGTCTGACAGCTGATGCTAGATGGATCCAAGATGGACCCTCAGTGACCCAGGTCAAGCCAATCAGAGGTGGTAGTGTCATCTCTGTGATAACATATTTAAGAGAGAAGAAATGTTACTGTGGAAATGTAATTGCTCTCAGAGAGGAGAAGAGTGTGAATGTATGAGAGGAATAGCTCTGCAGACACAAGGTCAGTGAAGGAGGAAGGACAGGAGGTGCTCCAGGTACCAGAGCAGAGATTCCCCTGCAGCCCATGGTGAGGCAGCTGTGCCCCTGAAGCCCTTGGAGGTCCGTGGGGGACCAGAGATCCACCTGCAGCCCTTGGAGGACCCCAAACTGGAGCAGGGGGATGCCATCAAAGGAGGCTGTGACCCCATGGGAAGCCTGTGCTGGAGCAGGCTCCTGGCAGGACCTGTGGCCCATGGAGGGAAGAGCCCACACTGGAGCAGGTTTGCTGGCAGGACTTGTGAGCCCACAAGGGGTGCACAGTGGAGCAGCCTTCCTGAGGGACTGTACTCTGTAGAGGGGCCTGTGCTGGAGCAGTTTGTGGAGAACTGCAGCCCATGGGAAATACTCATGCTGGAGAGTCTTTAAAAAATTATCTCCCGTGGGAGAGCCCCCAGGCTGGGGCAGGGGAAGGGCTCCTCTACCTGAGCAGTGTCAGAAACAACTTAAGATGAACTGACTGTAACCCCCATGCCCATGTCCGTGTTCTGCTGAGGGAGCGGAGGGAGAGCTGGGAAAAATGGAGGGATGGAGGGAAGGTGTTGTTAAGATTTGTTTTACTTCTCATTATCTTGCCCTGATTTTGATTCATAGTAAGTTCAGTTCATTTCCCCAAGCTGAGTGTTTAATCTCTGATGGTAACTGATCAGTGATCTCTCCCTGTCTTTATCTCAACTTGTGAACCTTTCCTTGTATTTTCTCTTCCCTATCTCATTGTGAAGGGGTGTGATAGAGCAGCTTTGGTGGGCACCTGGCATCCAGTCAGGGTTGACATGTCACATTAAGCCAGTGACTTATCAAACAGTATTATTCAATAAGCCTGGGATTTTTCAGTAAATACTTAAATTTGACTAGCTTTTTTTTTCTAAATGTCGTGGCAATACTGTCTTGAATCTTTATCTGTAGCCAGACCATATGAGATCAGATGATGCATTTACTATTTCTAGTGCAAAAGCAATTAGGAGACCACATTTCCCCTTTTAAGAAGTCAAGCAGCTTCTGTGAAAAGAGGGATATTAAAGATCTCTCTCAGCCTGTCTTCACAGGAGAGGTTCTCCAGCCCTCTGATCACCCCTGTGGCCCTTCTGTGTACTCACTCCAACAGGTCCCTGTCCTTCCTGTGCAGGGACCCCAGAGCTGGATGCAGTGCTTCAGGTGGGTCTCAGCAGAGCGGAGAATCCCCTCCCTCCCCTGCTGCCACCCAGACATTCTGGGTGCAGCCTGGGGTATCTTCCTGGGCTGTGAGCTCACATTGCTGAGCCATGTCCAGCTGTTCATTCACCAACACCTTCCAGTCCTTCTCCATAGCTGCTCTCTATCCCTTCGTCCCACAGCCCAATATTGATAGTGGGACTTGCCCCCAGCCCAGGTGCAGCACTGTGCATTTGGCCTTGCTCAATTTTATGAGGTTTATACAGACCCACCTCTCAAACCTGTCAAGGTCCCATGACTGACACCTTCACCCTCCAGTGTATCAACTGCACCACACGTCTTGGTGTTGTCAGCAAACTTGATGTCATTGCTGTGAATACAGCAATTGGAGCTCACAAATGATACTTGTTTTCTACTATACATCGAGGGTAGGTGTGCTGTCCTGTACTTACCATGAAAGTTAGTGCCCTGTCCAAACCTGGGTATCTGTTGTGTACAACCATCTAATTCAGCTCTCTCATCAATTCCAGCTGATGGCTGGTAGAAACACTTACCATTCAGAGTTGTGGTTCAAGCTTGCTGTGCCTACCCTAGCAGACCCTTTTGTCTGGGATACTTGAAACGTGTCTCCAAGTTACAGATATCTATTGGGCAAGTTCTGCTATGGCTAGCTGCTCAGTTTATTTATCTATTTTGTTGTCAGTATTTTATTATCTAAGATTCAGAAGCTGAACCATGCTTTAATCCTGTGTACTTATATGTGGATTATTTTTACATCGTGAAATAGAAAAGCTCAAATATGTCATTTGAGCTCCTTAGAAATCCGAAAGTTTAGTGTGTGCCTGACCTGTGAGGAAAATTGCATTTGTTTTTAGCATGACAGATTGAGCTTTACCTTAACTAGTAGTTAACACCAGAACATAGGATAATTACTTGCATATAGATTGACAGACTTTGGTAATTAAGTAAGTTTTGAGTCAAAGTCAAGTTCTGTCAGGAAAGCTAAGACATGTTTATGGCTTGAAGCATGTCCTATATTCAAAACTGTTTCTAGTTCAAAACTTAATGTATTGAGGAAAATATTTTTTCTATAAGCCTGTCAAAATCTCAGGTTTTTTTTAAACAGAACAAAGCTGAACACTAACTTTGGCTATACTTGGGACATGTGGTTAAATCTCAAGAGACAATTTCTGAAAGTACAGGACTTAAGTGCTGTACTCTTCTTAGAAACAGATTGCTGTATCTATAGCGCTCAGAGTATTTTTGACTTTAGCTTCAAATTCATATTTTTTGTATTCAGCTGTTGCTCCCTAAATCCATTTGTATTGTATGGTGGTTCTTTCTGTAGAAGTTGGGTAGACTGGAAAGCAGTGATCTGCTCTTGTTTTCCAGATGGTGTGCATGTGTGGGCAAGTTAATTGTGGAAATTTGAGAGAGTAATTGTTTCTAGATCTATGCTTTTTGTTGTTGTTAGCTTCCCCCCTGTGCCCCCTTTCTCATCAGATATTTAGTTTAACTCCTGAATGAACAGCAGTTATAAAACAAGTGACTGATACACCGAGGCATTAACTCCCCCCTGGTGCAGTGGCAGTTTAAGGCTGCATGAAGGTTAGTGCTGTAAATTCAGGATAAGCCCAGTAATGAGAATATATATGTATTCATAGAAGGCCAAAGTGCATCTGAAAAGTTTCATTTAGTCTTACTGGACAAGTCCAGGGGAGGGCCACAAAGATGTTCATGGAGCTGGAGCACCTCTTCTGTGAGGACAAGACAGTTTGAGCTGTTCAGCCTCGAGAAGAGAAGGCTCTGAGGAGAACTTATAGCGCCTGAAGGGGCTCCACAAGAAAGCTCAAGAAGGACCTTTTATGAGTCCCTCTGAGTGTATTGGTGGATGAATGGAATGGCTTTAAGTTGAAAGAGGGGATATGGTTTAGCTGTTAGGAAGAAATCATTTACTGTGAAGGTGGTGAAGCTCTGGCAAAGGTTGCCCAGAGAACTTGTGAATGCACCATCCCTCAAAGTGTCCAAGTCCAGGTTGGATAGAACTCTGGGCAGCCTGGTCTAGTGGAAGGTGTCCAGAATAGGGTGGCTGTAGCTGGATGATCTTTAAGGTCCCTTCAAACCAGATCATTTTGTGATTCTACTAGGATGAGATGCAGAAGGTGCTCAGTTGACAGATTCACTCCAGACAATATCCATATTGCTGTATTGAGAGAACATACTCTTTTATCCTAATGCTTAGATTAGCAATGCCATAGGACTCAGCTGTTGCTTTCTTTTTCCCATTGTCTAAATCAAGGGTTATAATCCACATATGTAGACAACATTGGGTACTCTGATGTTGCTGGGCTTCATGTTGCTTCTGTATTTGTGTCTAGAAGCCATGTCCTTGTTGTGCAGCAGTGTTCCTGCAGGGCCAACATTACTAAAAGACAGCAGATCCGCAGTTTAAACCAAATGAGGTGGGACTTGCCAGAGGTGCAGGCTGAGACTACAGAAGGAAGGCAGTCAAGCAAAAGTTCCTTGCTTAAGTGGTTATTAGAGGAGCTTTGTGAAAAATTATCCTTTCTTTCAAGAAGGATCAGGCCAGAATATTCAAGAGCTATTCTTAGATATTTGATTTAGATCTTTTCTCCTTCAGTCTAAGGGAAAAATAGCTCCATTCACAGGAAGTGTTCTACTCCCCTGAGTATGCTTTTCACCACAAGCTCTTCTGGAAGTCTACTTTGCGTTGCATTTCTGCTGTGAGGTTTAAGACTACTACTGAAGTTGTGCCCGAATGTATTTTTGTCCAATTTGTCTTTGTTTTCATATGCTAATGCACTTTTTGATAGAATAGCTCTTGTATATATATTCATGCATTTTGCATGGTAATGAGGTCAGATTACTAGGCCTACTTGTAAATCAGAGCTTCCTCCAAAGGAAGAAGAGCTTGAAAGTTGTCTTCATGCAGAGTTTAATACCTCTGTGCCTTTTTGAGGAGTCAGTTGACAAAACCCAAACCTGGCATAGGTTTGGGGGCCTGTCTGATGATTGGGCTCAGGACCCAGGCTGTCCTTTTGTTGTCTGTACGTCCCAAGTTCCTTCAAGGCTCTTAAGGAGGTAGTCATGCACACAGCAATTGGACTGCCTGATCTTTGCCTTCATCTCTTTTAAAGTAAAAAGCAGGTGGTAGTCTCGGTTTGGTCTTACACTTTATCCTAAGTGCAAAACTCTTTCCAGCAGCAGCATTTGTCATAGTTTTCATGTGGCAGTCAGGTGCTGGATATGAGGCAGGAGCAGAGGCAGTGAAATACGAGTGTATCTGTCTGAACATTGGGAGACACTTTTTCACTTTGAGGATGACTGGGCACTGGCACAGTTTGTCCAGAGATGTGGTAGGGACTCCATCTGTGAAGATCTTCTAAAGCCATCTGGATGTGGTACTGGACAGGTGGCTTCAGGTGGCCCTGCCTGAGCTTGGGGTTGGACCAGAGGACTTCCAGAGGTCCATTCTAGCTCAACCACTCTGTGATTCTGTGGCCTCTGACCACAAGGACTGTGAGCACTTCTCTGGTTCTTTGGAGTAGTTGAGTGAGAGCAGCTGATGATTAGCATTCCTGTTGGATAATACTTGACTGCGGTTAGGCTCAGTCAGGCTTCCCCTTTGTGTGTTCTTAGATGAATGAACTTGCGAGTTATTAATCTCTGAACTAGAGAGATGAGGCTGGAGATGAACAGACTGTTGTAGTCTCTGGAGCCTTCTGCAAATCAGGACAATTTGTTAATTCCCTAGATGTAGCACAGCCATTTAAACTCAAGGCCCTAACTTTTCATTTTTCTTGTTGTTTAGTAATACTTGCTTTCTTGTTCTAGAGCTAAATTCAAAGAGGAGATGTACACATTCAATGCCTGTTCTAGAGTGCTGCTGAAAAGGTTCATCCAGTTGTCAGAATACTGATAGTTTATTTGCTGAATGACCCCTTCTGTTTTCTGAAGCTGTTGATGAAATAATTTAACTCAGCTGTGGCAAATGGAAGTTACAGAACAGACTCTGTTCTGTAGCAAGGGCACTACCCATACCTCTCCTTCCTGGTGATGCCAGGGAAATGTTAGCTGTAGGCTCACCACTGATGTTGGTGGCTCAAAAACCTGCAAATGATCATGCAGAGAATTATTACATTCTTATTGTTCTGAGATAAAAGCTCTCTTCCACCAAGTTGAAAAATAGCGTGCTGACAAATTAGCCAAATAAATGAAGTACATAAAATTGTAATGTGGAGTTTGTGGTTTCTATTTTCTGTGGAAACAGCAGCCTGGAAAATGTGTGCTGCTGCAGCAGTCTGCTGGTCAGGTGTTTGTTTCATTTCCAGCGGATATTTCTAGAGGAACCCTGATTTTAGTAACAGTTGGTGTTTTTTGGAAATTGTTTGGTTGTGGATTTCTTGTTCTTATTGTAAAGAAAGATCAATTTATGCTTTGAATGTGCAATTGAAAATTCTTCTAGCAAAGTAGACCTGGGGTGCTCAGCGGCAGATATCTGAGGGAGGCAAGTACCTCCTTCTTCCCTTTCTACCTTTTCCTTTCCCATCCAAATGGATCATGAGAGGCTGACAGCAGACCCAGCAATGGGCAGTGCTGTAACTAGCATAGCCCTGTGTACTCTTTCCCTCCTCAAAGCCCACAGGGGCACTGTTCAAGTTCCCAGTGCAACACCATGGACTCTGCACGACTAAGAGGGGTCCAGGGTGCACAGCATTGTAGCTCAGGAGTAGAAACAAAAGATTTAAGTGTGTGAGGCAGTTAATGGGGCAAAACACCCTGTACCCCAGTAAACCAATGCGAGCAAGCTTTGTAAAAATAACCTTCAATAATTGTCTGGATGTTTCCTGATCATCCACATGCCTGTGTCTGTGTGTGATCCTGCATAGCTGGCAGGCAGCTACTCCCATTGTCTGTTTTTAGTGCCTTGATGCATCCAGACACCCTGTGAGTCTGTTGGAAGTGGTTTCCTGATCCCAGCTATAAGATAACTGAAGATTTTGTTCCTGCAAGTTGCTTGCCAATTGTAAACACACTGAGTGGAACAGCCATGCTGTTCCAGAGCAGCCAAGTACATACTTTTCTGTAACTTCTTCGGTGCTCAGTCTGTCTTACGTGCTTAGCTCATGGTTGGATTTCTTGACGTGAATGGGTGTCAGATGCATAAAGATTGCATTTCCTGGGTATTGGATTGTGGTTGACTTCAGTCATATCCCAACAGTGCTCTTCCCTTCTCTCAGGAGTTGTGTAGTATGTGAGTCTATAAAAATGGGATTAGATGAGGCTGTCTGGCACAACTTTCTCTTGGAATGGTATAAAACATTGAACTTGAATAAATTGCTGGAAGTGCCTGTTTAGAGCTTCTGGCACAGATGAATTCCTCTACACAAACTCTAGGAGTTCTGTTTCTCTGCTGATAAATTGGTTTTAACTGTTCAGGGAAAAGGAAGCAGTGACAGTGTAATTGTAGGTTAATTCAGGCTAGAAGGAGCATGAGGATCCTGCTGCTCAAAGCAGGATCACTTTCACTATGAATGTATTTATAGACTTCTTTTGCTTAACATCCTTTGCACCCTCTTTCTTTCACTTTCTTTATCTCCATGCACACACATATTTGGCAGTATCAGCCCCAGATGAGGGCCCCCCTTGCTAAATAAGATAAAGAACAAATGGTGACTGAATTACTCGCACCAAAACTTGTTGAAAGACTAATCTGCAGTCAGTAGTCTCACCTGCCTGCTCGTAAGAGTCTATCTGTATAAACTGCAAAATATTTCCATGGTCTGAAGATTGTGTTGAGATTAAATATTCAAATTCTCCAGTTTCCACGAGAGATGAGACTAGAATGCACCTGCACAGTTTGTCTTGTTATTGTTTGTTACCAACTTGTTTAAAAAATGTGGCATATAATCCAGGGAATGATATCAAAGGTAGTAGGTAAATTGTCCTTAAGCTTTTTTTTGATGCAGAGAAAATGTCACCTTTGTTAGCACTTGGCAGTCTTCCATTTTAGCTCAAATACAATTTGAAGGGTAATGCTGTAGGCATTTCAGGCTCTGTTTTCTTAATTGTCATTCCTGTTGCTTTTTCTGTTCTCTGTCTTCTCTGCAGCACAACCTTGAGCTTTTAGCACATGGCAGAAGCACAGTTAGTGTAACTTTATGTACAGTTTAAATCAGTTGGCAGATTCAGGAGGAGCAAAATGTCGGAAGTTGCATGGAAGTTAATGTAGTATGCTTGTTTGCATATTTGTGTAGTCTGTGATTATTGACTGTTGTGGCCATGTGATTCATTTAATGAATTAGTCAATATAAGCTGACTGCTATGTATATAGAGATGTAATTAATGGAGTGCTTATAAAAACGGATCTCTGCTGAGAGAAAAGACATACTTTTTTATAGCTTGTATTTGCACTGCTCAAGAGCACTTACTGTAGTGATGAATTGTTACAGTGGGGATACTGCAACACGTGTATCAGACAATGAGGCCCATGGAAAAGAATATATATATGGACTGATTCTTGATAGATGTTTCAGAGATGTTTATTTCTCCAGCCACATGGCTGAGGATCTGCTGAGGAACTGTTGCAATCACAGGACCCGAGGGTCCCTGCCCGCGCAGGGAAGCACAAAACAACCAATGGGGAACGAGGCTGAGCAGGGGCAGGGAAACACCGTGCCTCCCCCCAGGGCCCCTCTCCCAGGGCTACATGGCAGGGGGGGGAGAGACCCCAGCAATTAACTTCTACAAAAACCATTTGTGTTTTACAGCTTGCCTTGAAGGGATCTAACTATGCTGGTCTGCTGGAACGGCATCGCATTCACACAAAAAATGTGGAGCATGTTGTAGACAGCTTACGGTAAGAATGTATGGCTATTGAGGATTTCAGACACAGTGCAAATATCCATGGACTGTGTGAAACAAAAGGAAGCCTTGTTACCAGCACCAATAAAACAGGAGTACTGAAAGGAGAGTGATGCAGTTGAACAGGCATTCCTGAAAGAACCATCATGTGAACTGGCTCAGTTCAGTTGACTAATATGCTTTATTATCATCTTGAAAATAAATGAGAAAGTTGTACGGGATTTGTGTGTCAAGTGTTTGTAAGCCAAATAGGAGTGTCATTACTCCTTAGCTGCATGACAGCTTTTTGGAAGGCTGTGACAAAGAACAGTACAGGACAGAATTCAGACTTTTTCTGAACTTTACAGGAACGAGAGGATAGAAGTTCGTCTTGTTAAGCGTCGAGAATATAATGAAGAGACAGTTCGGTGGGCAGATGCTGTTATATCAGCAGGAGGTATGACTTTATTGGAGGAAAGTATTTGCTTCAGTATGTTTTCATAGATACGTTTCTCAAAAATAACTTTGCAGTTGTGAAGCAATTGGAAGTATGCACGTTCTGAAAACAAATTGCTAATCTAATTGTCAGAAAATCTGACAAAATGCAGTGGTTGTGACCATCTTGTACTACCTCTAGTATCTAAAATTGAAGCCCATGGAAATGAGTCCCAGTACATGGCCACTAGAAAAGTTTGGCATGTGTGAAACAGTATAAACTGTGGAATTTACTGTAGTTTTCAACTAAAGAGGATAAAATGCTTGATGTCGTGATTTTATGTAGCCCTAAAAAACTACTCGTTTTTTGGGATATGAGGTGTAGAGCAATGTACTACCTCACGGTCCCCTTGCTCAAACTGTCTTTCTTGCTTTCACACTTAATCCAGTGACTGGCGTATCAAGTTGGATGGTACAGGTAAAAGTCTGCAACTTCTGAGCATCTTGTGCCACTGATAAGTGTTTTTCAGATGAACAACAGAGCAACTAACCTGACTGTTTATTTTTAATATTGGATTGCAGCTGTTCATTCAGTGGGTTTTTTTGGGATATGCTGCAAATACAGCATTGTGTTGCTGGGCTCACTCATCTGTGGCAAATAGGCTTGACCACAGCTTTCTCTCTTCCCACTAGTCGAGTTTGCCCTTAGGTACTGGTCACTGTGAAGGATGGGTAGAAAGGCTTATGTATATATTTCTGAAGCATTCTAATACACTCTTGTAGATTTCAAAGAACTTCTCTAAAGTGCCAGTTTGTCTGTGGCAAAATTTTTTATGGTTGAGGGAAGCAGCTGGGAAGTGATACATGATCTGAGGTTTTCAGAGCTTATGTCTTCGTGCTTTTCAGAGCTTATATCTTTGTGCAAAGAGTGGATGAGGTTATAGTTGTCTTCTGTTTAACAGACAGGGAAAAATACCGATATCTGGAGAAGCCAGTACATTTAAAGATTTCTACTTCCAAGATTTCTACATACCTAAGACTTCTTTTCCAAGTATCCCTATTTGGGGCCAAATAAGACCTTTAAATTGCCTTCTAGGAGGGCAGCTGGGGTGAAGCTGAAGTCATTGTTTTTATGTGATTCACAGTAACATTTGGTTTTGTTTCCTGTCTCTTGTGGCTTTGTTTAGCAATACTTTCTAAATTTACTTTTGTTAAAGAATTTCTCTTACCTACTGGTAAAAGTACAGAAATTTCCATAAATCTCTTTTAAAGCTTGCTTCTGCCACATTCAATTGCCTGGGCATGTATAGCTATCAGATAAGTTGTACTTCTTCCAGTTATGTTTGCCATCTTGAATTCAGTTGTCACTACTCCTATTTGAAAGGTGTCAGTAGTTTTGTCTCATTGTATTTTTGTCCAGCTTGCCTGATTTGTTGTTAATATAAAAGCACATAATGATAATGCTGGAGTACGTTCTGGTACTAGAATGTGAAGTGAAACTAACTTTTGGTCTGTCTTTTCTGTAGGTGATGGTACGATGTTGTTGGCAGCCAGTAAGGTCTTCGATAAATTTAAACCAGTCATTGGCATAAATACTGATCCTGAAAGGTAAAAACATACTTGGGAAAGCAAAGCTTTATTTAATATTAGGCACACTGTGCATCTGTTTCCATGGTACATGAGGCATACCTGTAGCGTTTGGCAGCATAAATGTCTATTTTGGTGGGTTGTAGATACCAAGGCAACCTGTTGTTTTTTCAGAAAAGTTTCCACAACAAGTTATCCTGTCTCATCTGAGAGGACATTTAGTATTGGGTAAGCGTAACTGTTACACTGCCATAACTGTTCTCACACCAGTGTAACAGCACTTGCAGCTAGCTAAGTTGAATTACTAACCAGAAATTTGAGGCTAGGGATGGCAGTATAGAACTTAGACAGGAAGCAGGACTTCATAAAAGCAGCTAAGTGTGGTGCCTGAACACACAGAAACATAATTTCTTTGTGAAGAGGGTGGATCCAGTAGAGCCTCAGATGAAGTTTGCTGTGGTTTCTTCGTGTAAACCATGTGATACCTCAGAAAACACAGTCTCCTGAGCCAATTGTTGGCACTTAGTTGTCCTATTATAAACTCTGCACAAGCTGCACCCACCTGCCCATATCAATCTTACAGCTCAGTGGATGCAGTGTGTTAGTACTGCCTGGTTGGTATAACCTTCAAATGGATGGCAGATGAAACTCCGAATTCACAAGGCTCTGCCTGCTGAGAAGTCTACATTTAGATTTCTGCTTTTGATACTGACAGTTTATTCCCAGTACATAAAGTGGTCGTCAAAAGGTTTAATTCCTTTCATACCTTACTTTTCTTCCAAAACTTTTCAAATGCTCTGAGTAGCTGTTCTGTATTATCAAGCCTGACTAGCAGGGTTCAAATAACAAGTACCTTTAAATTGTCACATATTACTCAAGGAAGGGAGCAGTGTTTAGTCTTCTGGTTTTGACATGAGATTCTTTTCATCTTAGGCATGTTGCTTAGCTGTTTGTGTTGCTAACTTGTTTGTAAATGGAGGAAATTTTCTCACCTGCCAGGTTTATTAAGCTCAAATAGCTTTCCAAGAATGGTGACAGGAACTATATTAGTGTTTACGTATTCCTGCAGGATTACTAGCTGAACAGACAGTTTTTAGGGGAAGTGTGGGAGAAATATCCTGTCTCAGACCCACAGACTTCAGGAGCTGAAAGCAGTGTATGGTTGCTGATGTGCTACTGTGCAAGAATAGTACAGATTCATAAAGATCTCAAAAGTGTAGCATAGCTAGATGTAACACAAAGGGAGACCTACTTTGTTTTGTTTTGTTTTCCAAAGGTACCAAATCTGAACAGTAATACTGTCATTTTCATTGTCATTTTTTGCTACCAGATCAGAGGGTCACTTGTGCTTGCCTGTGAGATATACACATTCATTTCCTGAAGCTCTACAGAAGCTTTATCGTGGTGAATTCAGGTAGGATTCACTGATCTTTGGTTTTCAAAAACATAGAGGGATTGGAAAACACCTAATCATGTGCAATTCCTAAGGACCAGGTGCAGCTTAGTAAAATCTTAATGGCTCAGATTGTGAATTCTCTGTAGATGTTTAAAATGTTGAAAAATGAGTTTGTGGTCAAGAGTGAGATTGGAATACAAATGATAAAACTAGTTCCAGCAAAAAATCTTCTGGTATGACCTGCAGTAATAGATTTTCACTTCTGATTTAGTAAATTGACAAATAAGGAACTGCATCCTTGTAAGGAGTATATTGGTTTGCATATTTTTTAGGATTCAAAAACATACAATACATAAGAATAGAAGCTAGTGAAACACATTCAGTTAGGAAATGGTCAGTGTGTTGCTTGTGGGGTTTTGGTGATTGAGATAAAGTGGCTTAAATTTAGTTAACAGATTAGTGTAAGGCAGAACTTCTCTTCATGCTGAATATAGCTTGATGTTTTCAGTACCAGATATTCTTAAATAGAACAATCTTACTTGATTTAAAAAGAAGCAAGCTGACTTTTAAAGGACAGACTAGGGAAGAGTTTTTAATAACTACTTAAAAAGGGACATTGTTCTGTGTATATAATAACTTTCCAGAATACTTTTATGATGGCAAACCATCAAACAGAAATCAGTCACTCATGTGAAAGTATATAGCAATTGATTTTTGTTTATACTTCTAGCGTATTAAATTTGTAGCTTGAAATGTAGCTGTATTTGTGCCATAGAAAAGTTCTGAAATGAGATGAGTACAGTTGCCAGGATAAATAACTGAAGGAGTTTCAATATGTTGAAAAATATGTTGCTAAAAGAACAGGAACTTTCCACTCACGTACTCTAAGATTTAGAAAACAGAAACTTTTTAGTCTCCATCATTCTAAGTTGCTTAAATAAAGCTCTCAGTGTTTATGCAGATAAACTCCCTTGACATTTGGCAGTTTTGATGTTTTGCTGGAAACAAAATTGTATTTTTGTTGCTGGAACTCCTGTTATTGCTCATTATGGAGCTGAAACCTCACCAGAGTGAAACAGAAAGGATTTCCCTAATTGTTTTTCTGAAATAATAGAAACTTTATTCTTAAGCAAGGACACAAGCAGGTGTTTGATTTGACAGTTCTTAGTTTTGTTTGGCCCTAAGCAAACTTCGAAATAGGTGAGTAACTGAATCCTTGTCTGGAAGGGCTTCTGGTGTTTCTTTTCTTGGTGGTCAGTGGTGTAGTAGGTTCTCTGAATAGGGGTATAATAGAGGTACAGTCCCATTTTCTAATTTTGTAGGGAATGTGACATGTTCTAGCCATGAACACTGTAAGGAGGCTAGTATAGTGATACTCACTGCATGCTTTCTGCATGACTACCTAAAATCGTATTTGGAATTTAAGGGCAGATAGGTTGTGTAAATGAGGCTCTATAAAGATGACAATGAGGAAAAACTAGCAGTGTAGTCATATAAAGCATAAGTCTCATGTAATTTCAGGAAAAACTGGTTACTGTCACATGGATATCAACAGTATGAACAGGGAAAAGATGTGCTTGTAACACTCACTTGTGATTTGCTTTCTTAGTCAAAACTATTGCTATTTTGTTTTATGACATCTCTTAGGTTGTAAGAGGAAAAAGGAATTGATTAGGGAAAAGTAAAAAAATCTGAGTGTTGTAACATGGCTTTTATATCCTTCTCTTGCTTCAAATGAATTCCTCTTTAACACCCTAAATTCCTAGGCCAGGAGCATTTGTTAAAATGAGAGGATACTTGGGGCCTTATTTATAAACGGATGCATAGAGCTGCTTTTCTGGACAAATACAAACAAAAGATGTTAAAAGTATGGCACGTACTGCTGTATAAATTCTTGAGAGCTCTTTATTCTCAAAGCATTGCATCAGTCATTCATTCACAAGTTAGGGTCACATGCCTAAAAAGGAGAGTTGTTACATACAATTTTATAGACTACTTTTGGCCTGTGTCCTCTTATTTTGCACATTTTACACATGCAAGAAACATTAGGTAGCAAATTCGTAAGTGTGAAGAGTTGACTATTTAGTACAATTAACTTTTTAAATTTAGAAGTCATAGTGGAAACTCTAAAACTTGAAATATGACTTTGAATATATTTAGCTTCTGATCTTAAGACGTTCTGCTTTGAAAGTGAAGACTTTCAGATCCTATTTAATTTTGTAATTAATATTTCAGCTGCTCATATGGGCTTCTTTCTCCTCTCTTAGGTGGCAGTGGCGGCAAAGAATCCGACTGTATCTTGAAGGAACTGGAATTAACACAACCCCTGTGGATTTACATGAACAGCAGCTAAGCCAAGAGCAACACAGCAGGGCTCACATAAATGAAAGATTCCAGGATCAAAGTAGGTTAAAATCTGACAAGATTGGAATCACTTTGCGATGATAACTTGGAATAGAAGATAAAGATTTGTGAAAGTTTCAGTATTTGAAATACCTTCTGTCAAAGTACCTGATCTTAGTACTGTACTACTATCAAAGTACTGTAACTACTTGAGTATGTGTGTACACATGCTAACTTTTAAGTTAGGTTAATTCAGAGTTGTAAAAGCTGGTCTTGGGCTACCAGCAAGCAAAGAAGACATTGGAAGTGAGAATCTGTCTGTAGGTAATTCTTGAACACTTTCACCTCTTTTCTTTATGGTGCGTTGAAGATGCATGGTTCTGTGCCTAACCTGTGTCCAGTAATGCATTTGCTCACTAAGAAGTCCTTGTCAACATGAACAGTTTGTTAATCCACTTTAACTACCTTGTGGTATGACGTCTAATTCTCTGAACTTCCTCAGAAATGTCTGTTAAGTCACTGCCGGTGAGTTTAACTTGGCTGGAAGAGTGACTGACAGAAGAGGAGACTTCATTCTGCCTGGCTGCCCATGACTTTTCAGGGAAAGCAGTGTCTGAACTTAAGTGTCATTGCTGACCTTGGTTTAAATGTTTATTGTCTCCAGTAAAGGACAGTGACTGATCACAGAGTAAATCAGTGAAAAAATAAGTTTGAAGAAAATGGAGCATGAGGTCTAGAAAACAAACCCAGGCAGCAGAATCCGTCCTCCAATAAATTGTGAGCATTTTTTTAAAATTTTGTATTTTTAATCCATGATTCAAAACTCTTATTTTCGATATCTGCAGGGTCTGATATTTCTGGTCCACATCTTTTACCAGTGAGAGCACTCAATGAAGTCTTCATTGGGGAATCTCTTTCATCCAGGTGTGTTTTAATTGTTGTTTCAGCAAGGCACAATTGACTTAATTTCTTGTTATGACATTGCAATAGACAGTCAGTGATGAGATTTTACTGTCAAATTTCAGTTCTACTCTATAAATATTTAACACTGATTGTATTATTGCTGATTACAAAGTGTATTTTCAGAGATGTAAGTGCTGTAATGTTAATTTCTGGTTTTCTACTTCCTGTCTCATCATTCTTTCATTTTTCCTGTTTTCTTTCCCTTTTACTGACGATTTAAATAGTTCTTAAACTACCTCCTCTCCTGCATATCTTCTTAAGTATCTCTTCATAAGCTTTTAGCATGACCAAGTAGAAATAAGTTTTACCATGATTCCTTTTTCTGCCTTTCTGTCTTTAGAGGCAAAGGTATCAGCCTGCCTTTGGCAGAAACCTTGTTATTGATGGAAAATACATCTTTTCTTCTTTTAAGAAATGAGTTTGTATCAAATCATGGTACTGCCTTATTCAGGATACATTTGACTGTCCTTTCTGTCCTGAAGATCAATGCATTTTTGGCAGCCAAACAATAAGAGGAACATGGGGAATATGACTGGGGCCGCAGTAAAAGTCATGGTCCTTAGTCAGGATTTGACCAAACTTTTACTGTATTTTGTATCTCTTTTCACTTTATTGTTTATCTTAAAAAACATAAACAACAACAACAGAAAAGCCACTTTAGACTTTAACAGCTTGTGTTTGTACAGTGCCTGGGACACTGATTGCTGCTGGAAACAGTATAAATATTCTGTGAGTGCTTTATTTTTTGTCTGGACTTCAGCATGTGGCAGAAGGAATTAATCTCAAAGAGATAAAAATCCTGCTTTCTACTAAATCAAACCTAATTTTATCAATGTTTTAAAGAATTTCTTTAATGTGCAGTGACAGAGGAACACAAAGCTGTTTTCCAGTGCTATCTATGAGTGTCACAAGTACATTGTGCTCTTGGCTCCAGTGTATTTGAGAACCACTGAGGAACACAATACCTGTAGAAACAAACCTCTAGAAATTATTACGGCGTTAATAGGACCTTACACTTGAAGACTTAAATGTCATAGACGAATGTTCTGTCAGTGTCAAATACACAGGTTTGCTGTTTATTTAGACAAAATAATTTCAGGAGATTCTTTTAAGATCTTATTCTGCATGTCAGTGATGAAAAGAGGCAAATTGAAGAAAAAAACCCCAGAAAACCTGTTCTACCCAGCTTGCAAAAGTTACATTAAACTGACTCAAGCTGTGCACCTGTGTACTAATCTACTTCCAGTTCTCTAATCTCCCCATCTTCTCAAGAGTGATTACACAACATGCCCTAAGTTACTGAGAGTATAAACTGACACCAAACAGCCAAGAGCTGTGTTTCTAGTGGATCCAGACTGAAATAATAGCTCAGTAAGTTCTGTTTACTAAGAAAGGTGAAACTCAGTCACGCATAAAACAGTGAATGTGGTATTTCTGAGAGGGCATCTATTAATCTGAAGCCTGTATCACATTGTTTGAATTAGTCACTATGAATATCAACAAGTTTAGTTCATAAATTACTCTTGTATGTTCTTGTAGAGCTTGGAGAGGGAAACTTTGGTCTCTAGGCCTAACACTTGGAATCCCCTGATAGATGAACAGTAACGTGCAGGAGATGATTGTACATCAAGACCTAGTACATTTGAGTTTTAGGATTAATTTGCCCTGGAGAGAAATGTAAGCCTGCTGATTGTGTAAAGCTATTCATGAAGAATCACTGGATTTTTGATTGCTGAAGTGATCAAGAATTCAGGTTCAATCATGCTATTACTTACTGATGTTGAAATGTTTAGTGTTCCTTGACATAATTTAATGAGACCCAATCATAGCATAACCACAGTTTTTGTGCAACAGTTATGACAGGAAGGTAATTGTTTATAGTTTTATTTGTAAGTCTAACAAGCCCTGCAGATGAACCACAGAGCATAAATTAATATGAGAAGCGACTGCAGAAAAAGTGCCTTAAAATGCTGCAAATCATTTTAGTCCATTATAAAAACTGCTATAAAATAGTAAACCAGAAGTGGCTGTCAAATTGGAAACACTGTACAAAGCCTGTGAAACTGTGATCCAGATATGAAAGTCTAAATTGTTATGTGCCTGATAAGGCTGTGTGTTCTGTCTTATTCAGGGAGAACTTTAAGTCCTGCAAACCCAGTTTTAAATTCTCGCTTCATAGGGCCTCCTATTATGAAATATCAGTTGATGATGGTCCTTGGGAAAAACAGAAGAGTTCAGGGCTTAATGTGTGTACTGGAACAGGATCAAAAGCATGGTGAGTACATGTTGCTGCTTTGATATAAAATATAATTTCAGATAAGCTAGATGAGCCTATTTTGCTCATTCATTTTGTCCTTGCTGAGACTCTGTTGGACTATAGGTAAGTCAGTCAAATATTCTCACTGTCAGTATGGCTCAAGGCTGTTACAAGTATATGAGAAGAGCAGAGCACTCATTGCTTATGGGTATGGAGAGAAGCCTTGAAAGGGTGAGGAGCTGTTGCACTGAGACAGAAGTTTGCCTTAGGTGTAATTTCAGTGAAAGATGAATGCCACATGTGAAGATGAATGGTTGGGAATTGTGAGGGAAAGAGATTCTGCTCTGACTTGCAGAGAGCATTCATAGTGATCTGTGAACTACTCTTGTTGGCTAAAATTAGAGTGCTTAGATGATATAGCTCAGTAAACTTATAAAATCTAAGCTCTAAGAAGAATGGGAAAACATGTACTTGGAAGCAGTGTTAAGTGTTCTCTGGCACATCTACTGCCAGTTCTCCTTTCAAGCCTCTTGTTTCTTTCATACTTAATTGACAGGGGACAATCTCTGCCAAAATACTCCCCTTAAACAAAGATGGCCATAACTGTGCTAGCTTAATCAGAGGGATAAATTATATAAACTTCAGTTTAAATGTGCCACAGTACTGCATGTAAGTCTAATCAATTTAGTTTTGAGATGTGAGAGATGTGTTTGTGCTCGCAGTTAAAAGTTGTACAATAGGCACTGGGTTTATGTGGCAGGCTAAGATGAACTAAAACAGAAGCTTTTAATGAAATTCAAAAATGAGTATTCATGCTGTAACCATGGTTACTGGGTTTTACTCTTCATTGTAATTCAGAATTTCGTATTCAGGCAGCATAGCTTAGTCCTGGAGCCTGCCAAGGTTGAAATTGGCAGAGTGCTAGGGAAACTTCCCTAGTGTTCAATACCTTGGGAAAGTACAGTCTTATTTCACTGCTGTTCTTACACATCTCATTTGCTTATACATGGTGCTGAGCAAACCCAGAACCAGGAACCAAACTCCAGGATTGCCTCTCTCCATTGCAGCAATCAGTATGAGTTGCTGGACTTCTCTAAACTGAGGCCAAGCCTCAGTGGAGTGATCTTCCTTAACCGGTTGTCTAGGCACTCTCCTGGAACTTCAGACTTTCTGGGACTGAGAGACATTTAAATGTCCAGGTACTTTCTGTAGCTGCCAAAACTTGGGTAAAAGGATATCTTGATAGCATCTGCTCAGGCTTGCAGGTAGGCAGTAAGTGTAAGAGACAGAGCCTTGGACAACCATGGTCAGCAGCTCTGTGGTCTGATAGGTGTGTAGAGGATCTGTATTGCAGTCTGAGGCATTTTACTGCCATGACAGTGCTGGACTGAGGATTTTGAGCTGTATTGAGACCTGGGCATCTGAGGTGTTCACCGTACTGCTGCATAGTGGCTGTGATTTAGCACCTACTCTCTTTTGAGCCTGGGCAGAGGTGGAAGACATTTTTTGGGGTTTTGACTTAGTCCAGACTGAGGCTATGTTAACTTGCTCATCCAAATGTGTCAAATGCAGAAGTGTCTGATCTGACTGCTCCTTTTCTATATACACCAGTTCTGTGATATTCAAGGCCACACCTTAGGGTATAAATACACACATAAAATATTTATAAAGAAGTGTTGGGTTCATAAATGAGAGCTAACAGAAAATTAATTAGCAGGGGTTGGATAGACCCTTGGATAAGAACACAATCTCTAGAACTGTCATGCTTCAGTTTTTTAATGCAGGCTTTATTCAGCCGTTACTGGGGTTTTAAGGCAGGAAGGTTATTGATAAGGAGACTACATCCCATGCTCTTCTTTCCTGAAGACTTGACTTAATGGGTTTTTAAGGTTTACAAGGTCACAGGTAGATGCCAAATCAAGAGTTGATTTAAGACTTGTTTTTTAAAATAAACTGGTATCAGCTCACACTTAATACCATTCTTTTTCCTCCCCAGATGTTGAATTTAGTTTTTCATCAGTGTGCAAGATTTTCTGTTTTGTTTTTGCTCGGCTTTTCTCGTAAGTTGTACTGCTTAGTAAACAAGACTTCTACTTCTCTGTCTAGGTCCTATAATATTAACAAGGTTGCACATCAAGCTATTGAAGAGATCCTTAAGATGGGTGAGTGAACAACGTGGCATTAGTAGCCAAGTTTATATAAAGATACATCTATCTAATCGGGGCTCTTTCTCTTGGCTCAACAGCGAAAAAGCATGGAAGTTTGAATATGCCATTGAACATGGAACTGGTACACAAAGGTTAGTGAAGAAGGCAAGATTTCTTTTAAACTATCTTTGGCCAGTTCATTTTGTTTGTATTCTGTACTACTCAGCTTTCAGTATTTTAGCACTCTTGCAGTAACAGTCTTTCTTGCAGACATTAATTAGGCACAGTTAGCAAAAAATGCTTTACTTGATATGAAAGCACTTATTTAGACTTCTGTATATCCTCTTCAGGAGAATTTCAGTTCTCCTAAGATTTGAAACAGTTAATATTTAATCACCTGAAGAGAACTTTTGAGTGTTCATCATTCAGTAGAACTGAAAGCCTTCTTCTCTAAAAGTAATTTTTTTGCATGTGAAGGCTGTTAAACATCTGTCATGACTTCATGTTCCTTCTTGGTGGAGAAGCCACTCTTCTATGGAGGAATGTGTTTCTGAGAGTAACTAATTTTCTCTGGAAAAGCTAATGGCTGATTCCTCTACTTACAGTAACAAATGATTACAATGAGTCTCTGCTCTACAGTCCAGAGGAACCAAAGATGTTTTTCAGTGTTCGAGAGCCTATTGTAAACAGAGTTTTCTCAAGTAGCCGTCAGCGTGGCTTCTCTTCAAAGTAAGTGTTGGCTGCAATAGTGAAGAGTTACTTCATTCTGTGTATCTGTCAAAGTATAGGCAGGACTTTCCCTTGAAGTGTTTCAACATCCAGTTAGTTCTTTGAGTGACTTGAGTATTGTTCTCATAACAGCAGGAAGAAAATGTTTCCTAGTTGTGTTACGGCTTTTTAATGTTTGATCCCTGCACAATCTCACAGAATAAAAGAATCTCACTGTGCCCAGTTCTGGATATATGCCATTCCCCTCAGTATGAGACACATTGACAAACTGGAGTGAATTCAGGGAAGGGCCACTGGGGGAATGAGGGGGCCAGAACACGTGGTTTGTAAAGGAAAGACTCAAATAGTGCTTTTGTTCATCCTGGAGGAGACAAGACTAAGGGGGAATTCAGTTGCTGCCTTCAGCTACCAAAGGATGGTTACAGAGGAGACTTAAGTTAAACTCCTTTCCGAGCAGAGTATAAGAAAACACCCATGATATTATGGGATGTAGGATTCTGATTAAAAAAAAAGAAGAAATTTTCACAGTGGGAATAGCCAGGCAGTCAACCAGGTTGCCAGGTTGTCTCTATAGACTGTCTTATCACTGTTCTTGGAGAGACTCAAAACTTGCCTGGGCAAGGCCTTAAGCAAGCTAACCCGTCTTTGAAGTAAGGTCTGCTTTGAGCAGAAGGTTGGACTAAATGCATTTCCAAATGGAATTATTTGGTAATTCATCATTTTAACTTAGGGCACTTGTGCCAGTGGAGATTTAGATTGAATATTAAGAAAATTTTCGTCATGGAAAGGGTTGTAAAGCAGTGGAACAGGCTGCCTGTGGAAGTGGTGGAATCATCATTCCTGAAGGTATTTAAAATACTTGTAAGGCATGGCACTTAGGGATATAGTTTAGTGGTGGGCTTGGTAGTGCTCGTTTAATAGTTGAGCTCAATGATATTGCATATCCTTCCCAATCCAAACGAATCTATGATGTATGGAGCTTGCCACAATTAAGTATAAACACATACAGCCATTAGTTATATGATCAGAATAACTGAACATGCAAACAATAACATAGAAACTATTGAAAGCAATACAGTATTTCAGTTTTATTTAAATGTGAATTCAACCTTTTGTATCAAAACAAATGTTTAAAGGAGCTCTGAGCCAAATTCTTTATTCTGTCTTGTCCAGCTCTAAAAGAGATGCCGTAAATTTTATAAGCTTAGATTTAAACTTCTTAGCTTAAATATGATATAGTCAGACTCTTAATATTGACAGTAATATGCTGCAGTTCTTGAAGTTGCCTGGCAAGCATCCTGACCTTCAGCTTTGTGTTTGTTATTGCTTTCCCTTCTCTCTGATGATTAATGTAACAAAATAGACTATATTAATGTCCAAATTATTTGAATCTCAAGCATTGCTACTTGAAAATGTATATTTCACATAACATGAAGACCACTTATTAGAATCTTAAATTAATTGTCAGCTTTTCTGTGGAGATGAAGTAAATCACAGTTAAATGAGATCATCAGTAGCTTTCATTAAAACTTGCATCTAAGCTTCAACACCAAGTATTATATTATAGGCTGTTCTCAGACTCTGGGAGCAGTAGGCTCCATTGAGTACATCCTTCAGTCCTCTCTGGACTCTTTGCTTAGTCCATACAAAGCACTGAGGCACACAGGGGGTTTGAGTATTTAGTACAATGTTAAATGGTGGTTAAGCATTTACTGGCCCAAGCAAAAGAAAGTCCCAGAACCAGTTTTATTGTTAAGTGCTTGTGTGAAATGCCTGAAGTTTTAAGCTGTCTTGTGATAACTTACTTGTTGGGCTTCTGCAGGGTCTGTGTCCGTTCCCGTTGCTGGGATGCTTGTATGGTTGTAGATGGAGGAACATCTTTTGAATTCAATGATGGGGCAATAGCTTCGATACTGATTGACACAGAGGATTCACTGTGCACTGTTCTGCTGGAAGAATGAAGGACTCTGATGTCTTTTGCTGTAACATTTATGGATCCATAGAGGGAAACCATGGGGATATCACAATGCTGCATTATATTGGAAGCTGGCCTTTTTGGATGCAAGAGCATTTGGAGGAAGCTTGAAATGCTTTTCATTCCTTTGGGTTGGGGAAACATTAGCCTGATATTTAAGCTCTTTTTGCATCTAGTGTAAAACATGTCTGAAGTGTTACCTCTAACTTCAGTGAAAATTGACATTTTAACCTGTAAGGCAAACATGAAAGCTTTGTAAACACAGGTGAATGGGTTCAAGTATTAAGTCAGTAGCATTAAATATTCAGATGTACAGTTTTTTTAGTAACAGTCTGGGACTGATGAAACTAAATACTTCGTACATACACTTTTGTAGAAAGGTTGACTGTCAATCTAGCAATTTGATGCAAGGATATATAGATTTTGGTAAACCATGATGTTGATGTAAAAGAAATGATAATACAAACCTTTTGTATGCTTTTCAAAAATTGTACAACTTTGTAGTTTCATACAACTTGTGGCAATTTTTTTTGTTCTTCCAATATTTTTTCCTACTTTGTAGACTTACATCAAGAGTAAAAGTCTGGTTTAATACATCTTGAATGACGTAGCTTTTACTTTTTGTTTGGCTAGATAGGGACTTGAAACCCAAAGGTTTTTTTGAGCCCTTCATCAGGAATATACAAATTATAGAAATCATGTTGGAGTAAGATAAATTCCTTCACTGAATGGATTAGCTGGCAAGGAGATTATCAGTGACACTAGTATATGAAAGTGGCTATCATTAAGAAATATATTTGGCCTTATTAAGTTGAATGGTTTGGAATTTAGGGTTCTGAATTTCTTATAATTAAAGAAGAATGAGATACACTGGGTATTAGGAGTTGGACCACAAGCTAATACCTACGTCTTCCAGTTTTCCCAGCATGTTTTTTTTTTACCTTCTCCAGAAAACTTAAATTTCCAGTCCTATGCTGAATTCTACTGGTATGTAAATGACAACAAATTAATTTCACTTATCTCTGCTCATATTAGGTAATCAAGTTGATACAGAAAAAAAAAAAGCTCTGATTAAAGAAAAGCAAGTCACCTTTTAAATGTTTTAGAGAAACTGTGAACTGTGACTGCCTTTTGGAGTCTGTGCTGATAATTGCAGAGATAAGGAAGCAGAATTTGACAACACAAATATTCCTACAGCAGGAACTCTTCTGCTACGTGACTTGAAAATAGTATGTTTTGTTTACTACAGATTGGTTTCCAAGAGTGAGTTTTCTTCAAATGACTTTTGAACGAAGAGACTTCTGTAACAGATGTCCTCAGGTCTAATGGAAATGTTCTCCCATGTGGCCAATCAGTTTATTTATTGCCATTTGCAGAATGTAAACTGCTTTTTATTGGTGGAGGAAATGGACAAAGGGTTTTTTCCTTCTAGACTCAGAGTTAATAGAACTCAAAACATAATTTAGAGCCTATTGATTTGACCAGACCATTCAGTTTTAGGAAAATATGAAATTGATGGAGATTTCTGAGTAATCTATCACTGTGTACATTTCACCTTCTAAGTGTGCTGCAGAGTTATTTACACTGTCTGGTTATCGTGACTGCAGACCCAGAGGGGAAAATCAAAGTAGCCAAGTAAGCTTTCAAAAGTTGGTAAGCTCAGGAACTACCAGAATAAAGCCCTTATTGCCTAAAATAACTTGCAAAGCTTGTCTAACGGTAAAGACACAAAAGCCTAATCTTTATAAAAGTTGTGTGCACACAGACTAGGGTGTTCTAGTTATTCTCAATCCATCTGTAACCAGTTAAGGATTGTTTATTATGTGCCTGTGTCAAGTACATAGTCAATATGCTGTTAGGATTCAAAAAAACCCCAACCCCACCAATGCCATTAACACTAATTTATTACTTCCTAGGACTCCACCACTCTTTGATCAGATTTAGGTATTGAACACCTGCACAGCAAATCTATGGCAGAAATCTTATCTCCTGCTTATTTAAACATTTGTGTGCTGAAATGTTTTAATGGAGACTGATTAGACTGTCTGATCAGTAAGCATACCTCTAAAATATGCCTGTCATTCCTTATTATGAATGTCAAGACTAAAAGGCAATGTTTTCAGACCCAAAGTATGATCGATATTAGGACTTAGTAAATTTTCACAGTCAGATTCCTAACTTAGCAAAATGGAAGCCTGACCTACTCATGAGTGGCCTCTACTGGTTTTGTCTCTATTTAATTCCAGTTCTGTCAAAGCATTTACTGGTGAACACTTAAATTGATTAGGATGATTCAGAAATCTGTAATTAATAGTAAGCCGCTACCTTTTTTTATTAAAGAGCTGTAGGACCCTTTTTAAGGATCCTTTATTACGAAGTGTTGCAGTACAGACAACTTACTTGGTAGACAGTATTCCAGGACAGGACTGAGTATTGGTTTAACACTGATTTAATCTGCATGGACTGGCAGTGATCTTTGCACCCGTTCTACCTGCTGAGTCAAGTCCATGGTATTTTCATTTAGTGCCAGTCTACACTGTGTTCTGCTAGACTAGACCTGTTATTCTTTGCTGCTTTTTTTTTCCAAGTGGTGTTTATACATTATGTAATAAAAATTAAAAGGTTAATTGATAAATGAAGCTGTCCTGTGCCTTATTTCAATCTTCAAAAGTGTTTCATGTGCTCAGTTTCTTCTCGCTTACTGTTTCAGGTTGTTTTAATGGTTTGGAAGCCTTCATGCATTTACATGTAGTACAGAGACTTACCAGTGTAGCAGGTTTTGTTATGGATTGCTTAGGGCTACAAAAAAGTTATTCCCCTTGGGAAAAGGTCAGTTGTGCACCTTATCCAGAAGACTTTCATTTTATGTCTACTACAGCTGCCATCATAACCAGACAGGCAACAGTAATGTTGATCCCTTTCCAACACTGGACTTGGTATGTAAAACTATTCCTTCTAGCCAAAGGCCTAATACTGTTCCTGTTCTGCACAGGGTTTTAAAGCATAGTCTAATAAATGCTGAAAGTATTCATGATAACACCCTGTCCTCTAAACCACCATTGCTGACACACTGCTAGGAGAAATTTCTCCTTTTAACCCATGACCCAAAGCTGGTGGCAAATCAGGGAAAGCATTCTCCCAGCCATCAGTCATTTTGTACAATCTAGCACTTTCTTAGATCTTTATTAAATGCAAGAGAAGCTGCATGGAGTTACATTGTGCATAGGGAGAAGAAGAATTTACAGTAATGCTATGCTCCAAAGATTTACTTTTTTTTCTTGAAGTAATTTGAAGCGTAATTCTAAGGCAGCAAACTGAGGCAATAGAATATCCAGTGTCCTCCAACCTCCCTTCACTCCTCCAGCTTTCACAAGGTATGCTGCCCATTAACTCCTTTATAAGAGATACAAGCCCATTATAAACTCCTTACACTGTTAAATTTAATAAGAACAAACCAACTTAGATTACAAGATAATGCTTTATTTACTATACTCTAGAAAGTCAAGTTAAATATCAAATTCTAGTACTCATACAATCTTTCCACAGTAATTAATCTGTTCTGCACCAGGTATTCATTCCTGAATGCTTTTTCTCAAGACTGCAATGGGAAATGCTATGTCCATGCAAAGCCCTACAGTAATATGTCAGCTACTCTTAGAAACATCCATGAATAAATTCAGCTGCTTGCTTACTGCATTCATGGGAAAAACAGCACTATGTTTATGCCCTACACAGGGTCCAAGTTTTGCCCTATAAATTATCAGCTAAAACACCTGCTGGAACGTTCTAGGCTTATGCATGAGGACCCTGATAACAGATGCAGATAAAAGTTTCATTTAAAGTCATTACCTGTCCCTATCCTTTATTTGGTTTTCTTTTTTCTTTCTGGACAGTTACTCAGCTTCTCCTGGGACTTTTAAAAAAAAAAAAATCAACACTAGACAATAGTGGTTAGTGATACAAATACAAGAACTGAAGTGCTACTACATACAAACTATTATAAAAGACAAACTTATGTCTCTTGATAGCACCAAAGCATCTCTTCCTTTTAGCATTCTTACACTGCAGTCCCAGGTTCTCATTTTTGGTCATATCTAGAACCCTTTGAGCCCTCCTCCTGCAAGACTTCTACCAATTTATCAGTTGCAATTGAAAGATCTTATTCTTTACAGGAAGTTTTAACTATGATTAGGCTCACAGAAGCTACATTAAGGTTCTGTAATATGTAATCAGAAAACCTAGGACCACAACATGAAATAATGGATAACCAACATCTATTTTTACAGATGCTAATTCTGAATGGGCTTTTCAGACTATTTGGCCAAAAAAAAAGGCTACTGAAGACAAACATTTCCTTTATGGCCTCCTAAAAAAAACTTCACTGTAGCTCCTTTATGCTGCTTAACTGGTATGGTATTGAGCTGTCTCTTAGCTGCTTCTGTGTAGATATCCCCAATTTACTGTTTTCAAGTTTAATTCATTCATCCTACTGTACCTTTTTCTCAGTTACGTAGTTGAATAGATTTAATATCTAAGTATTCATTTTGAATTCTGCAAATTCCTTAATAAACCTTATAAAGATACCTAGCACCTCTGCAAGCTGTTCCAGAAATTGCAGACAGTTGCTAGAGGCTGACATTACTTAATTATGTTGATTTGTTTCATAGTATTTTTTTTCAAAGATCCCCTGTAAAAAAGAAAGACTGAAAGAAATATTCTGTAATTGCTCACAGATTATCAGATTTCTTAAAGGCTTTAAGTACAAAAAACTAATATAAAATATTATGAAACAACATTAAGGAGTGAGACCAAGTTAGACAGTAACAGTACTATGATAAAAGGTGCTCCAGCACTTTTTTTCCTAAGGAGCTTCAACGCAGAGTGTGTCCATGGCACCCGGTGCATTGTACGTGATCACAAACTAGGATTCCTCAGCGTCAATCTGCATTTGATGCCCCAAATCTCATGGCTCTTTTTAGTGCCAACAGTTGGCCTTGCAATGCTGGTGAAATGTGAACCATTGATCTTCATGTCAGGCAGTGCTTCCTCAAGGAGCTGCAGGGAGCTATCAGTCACTATTCCAAATACCTGAAGAGTCTTCAGTGTTCGAATTTCACCAAGCTCTCTAGGAAAAGAAAAATATGAAATTAATCATGAAACAGAAAAAACTTTTTTTTTTTCCCCGCCTGTACCCAAGCTAGGTAACTCCATTTCAGTAATTTTTTAGAAGAGGGTAAACTACCTAAGCATGTATTTAATTGAAACAAGTATGCTGTACTGATACTTCAGGAAACTGGCTGAATAAATTACTTCTTTGCTAATCTCTCTCACAGACTGAAAACAAATTGATCCTTTCCCTTTCATATCCCTGGACTTAAAAACCTAGAACAAGTGGAAGAAATTGCCCAGATGAAGTGCCAGGATGTGTCTCAGAGGACACAAGCCCTTGAGTACTATCAGTCAGTCTCCAATTTGTAGCAATATTTTGGTGAGTAGCCAGACCCAGCTTCTTGATTGTTTTACATTTTCCCAGTCATCATCTGAACTTTGTACCTTATAAGCAAGTACTGGACAAAATCTAAAGGCTGAGGCACATGCTGCTACAGAGAAGGTTCTTCAGATCCTCATCTTCAATAGTCCTGTTCCTCTCACAACCTTTCTTCTTATTGTTGACCATTTCCTTTGGGTTGACATCCTTCCTGAAACTATTAGGACTGAAAGCTTCTATACTAGTAAAAGGCAGAATGGCCTCATGAACAAGTCACTCTAAGCCATGTTTCAGTCACAATCAATAACTGATAAAGGTGCATACAAAAGCAAACATACACAGCTTACTAGGCCAGCCAGTATTGTCAACTCTGCCAACTTTTCCAATCCTTGCTGCACACTCAGAAGTCTGGTACTGATATTGATACTGGTCACTGGCAGGACTGCAACCTCCCGTTCCAGCAATGAGTACCACTGGTATAATGCCACTAACAGGAGACACCAGGCATGCATGGAGCAGCCAGTTCCATGAGTACAGACTGACACCACTGAAAGATTATCTCAGCTTTGATTCCAGTCTGGATTCTCAAAAGGTACAGGTTCTAGGAGTCAGGTTATTTTATCTTGGTTTTATTCCCAATTCCTCATACCAGTAAGTTTTGTGAAACAGTTTGCAATTCTAAACCTAAAATAAAGCAAATTTAAATTAACTTACCCTCTGCATGAACAGCAAAACAAAGCTATTTAGAGGTTACTTACACTAAGGCAGCAGGTGATATCTGGTAACATCGGCTAAGGCACAGATGTTGTAGGAACATGAGTTGTTTAAAATACTGAAAGCACTCAGGCTTTAACATCATGCTGTCACTGTTGAGAGAACACATTAAATTAAGGTTTAAGTATAAAGCAGCAATAAATCTGGTATTTCCAAAATTCAGGCAGAGGAATTTATTAAACATCTACTTTTTCTGCCACTGAAGTATGTTTTTGCTGAATATGGAAGCAACTCATCTCTAGTAAGTATGTATTGTTGGGGGAGGAATTTTGATTTTCACTGAAGGGCAAGTGAAGCAGAAGTTTCTCTTCACAGAGATACTCTGCAGCAGAACTTATGCCATGAATAGGCAAGTTCTTCACACAGATTTCAAATTACTGTGATGCCATGATGATTTTTTTTTGCCTTTTCCTTTTACATACCTTTCATGTATTCTCAGTGTCCTTAGCACACATACTTGCAATCTTTAAGCCTGATATCTTAGCATAGTCCTGGAATTCTGCTAGGCCAGAACACCACACATCCTGAAGGCCTCACAGCTGCAGGCCAGAAAGCCTTGTGCTATCTTGAAAAGCCAAGGCCCTCTCTAGAACGTATTCTGTAAACTAAGATTAGGCCCATCTGGGGGGGGAATACTTTCGAATAGGGAGATGTCACACCATTCATTTAAGCCTCTCATTGGGGAATCTTTGTCAGATATGCTAATTTGCAAGGTCTATAAAATTGTATATGCAATATATGGGGTGTGTGCATTTTGGTATGTTCCACCTTGACAAACTGTTGCACATAAAGATCCCTATTAAATACCAAAGTAAAAACCCTTTTATCCCTTAACCATGTCTGACTTAATTCTAGGACTAGGGCTAAGGCATCAACTGTAACTGACTAGGTCAAAACCAAAATACACCTTTTTTTACAGTTACATGGCCAAGCAACAAATTTGTATCAGAGATGACTTAAACCCTCTCTAGGGTGCTAGGCTAAACAACTCTAGGCATCCTTCCATTCTACCTATCAACTACTATCTCTTGTTAGTTAACAAATCCTTTTAAGTATTTATGCTGGGGTAACAAAGACATCTTCAGGTTACTTACCTTCTCCAGATTAGGTCATGCCAAATAGCAAACCTTTTGTAGGTTTAGTTTGAGTGGTACTTCCCGGATGTGCAGTACTACACAACCTTGCCTCAATGCTAATCCCTTGAACCATAAGGATTTAAAGACTGGCTGCACAGGTCTTCTTACCTGAGATCTAAATGGACAAGCAAAGGACACCTCTCCACCAGTGTTTTCACATCTGAAAAGAGGTCACACAGAGACAGTCCCTCTTTCAGTAACAAGATGAACATGTTTTACACAGCCTACTCACTTTCCACACATGTTCATTTCTATCTTCTCTATTGAAACTCCACAACTAAATCACAATTTTTAAACTAAAAGATACATGCTTAAGACTTACAGCATATGATTATGCCTATCAAGATACCTTACATGGGCTTCTTTTAACCCTCAGCAATACAGAAACATTTAGTTCAGCAAATTGTCCCTAGAAGTCAGCTATACCAACCATCAACTTAGCAAGAGATTAATTCAAATGGTATTTCTGTGAAATCTACTGAAACATAGTAATGGTGAGCTGCTGCCTGAAATACTTACGTGTAGTGAAAAAGTAACAAAAACTTTCCATACATCAAACACCCTTTCACAGCACCAAATCCTTTAGGCATCTCCATTTTTACCCCCAAAAAGTTCTTTCCTCATGACAAAACGTTATGGTTTTCCTGATTTAAACTAGATTTTTTGAGACTTTCTTTTCATTTTCTGCAAGTAGCACTGAATCATCTGTGGTTCAGGTATCACCTAAAAGCCATTGCAAGGTGCTCAACAACATGCAAGAGAATTTTGCTATTTCAGAATTCATGTGCAGAAATTAAACAAAACAATACCTTAATTATGATCATTAATTCAAGTCTTTTGCCTGATAAATTCCACTAAAACAGAGTAAAGTCACTCAGAGAAAGTGTCTGACAAACAGAAGAGGTCAGCACATGGTATCTAACGGCCCAATTAGAGGCCCCAAGGTTCAAATTCCTGATGTGGATAAGATTATGTAGCATATTTGTTTATCGGTTTGGGGCTGAGATAAGAAGATTTACCTATTTCCCAACAAAGGGAATGCGTGAAGGGGTCTGTGTGATGCTAAACAGAAATGAGAGGTCACCCCCTGTATGTCATCCAATGTCCTGCTGTCATATTTCACTCATTGCGAAAATTAAATTCTCTTTACCACAAAAGGACTTTCACCCTTTAGCTATGCACTTGTTCGTTTTGATGTACCCTCCCCCAAATCTAGATTTATCTGCCTTTTCTATTACCCTCCAACTTAACACAACTTTTCTTCCCAGACCTATTAGCAAGTAAATGGTTAAACGTTGATTACTGAGATTATGTGCCTTCCAAATTAACTGGTATATGGATGTCAGTCAAACTCAAGCAGTTACTACAACTGTTCTCCTTCAGAAGATGCTTTCAGCAGCCACAACAGCAGAAGCTTTAAGAAAGCCTTCCAGATACTGTTCCTGGAACTAAATCATAGCACACAAAGTCCTGCTTCCAGGACTTACTTCAGAAGTAAGTCTGTTCCTTTCAGCTGAAGAAGAAATGAGCTTTCACTTGACTGTTCTTAAATTCAGAAGAAAAATCATCTCACCCTTCATGACTGAGACAGAAATATGAGTAAGAGTCTCTGACAGCAAGAACTTCAAGCTATACAGAGCACAAAAAGTCACTGTTAGTACATGATTCTTCTATACAGTGAATGCCAACCAGAAGAAACTGTAAAGCCTGATGCTTTATCCCATAGTGGGATAAAGGTTTGTCACACTGCTGTTTACCTGCTATTTGTAGATTCTCTCTGTATCCACTTAAATTTAACTGGGTGACTTTCGAAGTAACATGACTGACTGCTGCTTTCACATGAGTAGCTGTGAATTCACACCAGGACAAGTTCAGCTCCTCCAGCCTACAGACAAATGAACAGAGTTGTTAACAAGAATGGCTGAAATGCAGTTCATGTTCTGGTATTTTCTACTACAATTTGTACTTTTAAAGCAAATACTCGTATCATGCCTACTGCCAACTTCCTGTATTCGTGACTGGAAATCCTAGTATGACAATAACTAAGCACTAATGAACGATCCAGGAGAATCTGTCTTTTAAGATTTTTAAGATCCAAACAGAGAAAATCCTCATCCAACAGGACAGCGCTGATTTTAGACCCTGATTAGGGAAAGGGGTTAAAGTGACTTCCCAAAGCCACTTTCAACTGGAGGGATTCGGTAATATCTTAGGAAGTGAAGGTTCTCTCCACGAACTGCAACAAGGAGACACTGTCTTTTCATCGGGTTTGTGACCTGAATCTGTTACAACTGAACAGATGGTCACATTGAGAGGAAAAACCACCACCCATTATTAGCATTGGTCAGATGACCAATTAATCCTAATTAGCATAAAATAATTCACCGTTTTATATAAACACTGGTCATGCTGTGAGCTTAACTCTCTTTACGTGCTTGATTACCTATAGCCTGTCACCATGGGGCTGGGACAAAGTATTGTTCTGTGTGCAGGTGTTGTAGCTGTAACCAAGGGACAAAAACACAGTGAACGCACAACCAGAGCATTTAGCACTCTCTACATAAAATGAAAAAACAGTTAAATTGCCACTAGCATTCCTGGGATCAGGTTTGCCATCTGCTATTCACTGTGCACTGCACAGACTGCCATCCTCTAAAGAGCTCATGATCTGAGTAATCAGACCAAGCAACAGAAAGATTAAGGCTCTGGCTGCCCACTAATTCGCAATTTGATTAAAAAACATGCTTTTGCAGAAGGAAAGATTACATATGTAGTCCTGCAGGTCACAGGAAGTCAGCAGAAAGATTGGGATATAAATCCCAAACTCAGTGGGGCCCAGTTCAATGATGTGCTGCCAGCAGATAGTTTAATCACTGGAGCTGTGAATCTGAACACAGCCTTTCATAAACTAGAAGGTTACGGAAGGATTATTCTATCATGGAAAGGCACAGTGTTCTCTGCCACTCATGCCGTACTCTGATTGCAAAGGGAGGTCTGGAACTTCACTTTCCAGTTTCAAAACACACACTTCGTCTTTGTGAGAATCACATACTGTTTTCATAAAGAAAATCAAATTTACATGATATCAAAGGAACATAAATGGTGTTTACCCACCCAAAAAGATGATTCGCAAAACTCATGAAAAACTACAGAAGTACATCTTTGCTATTAAATGAGAAAATTGCTTGATGGAAAGAAATTACCTGACTGTTTAGGTAACAATCAACTGTTAGGCATTTAGGAACAGAAACAAGCACATTGAAAAAGAGTATTACATAAAAGTATAACTGGGATGCCTAAGGGAAAAAAAATAAATCCTTTTTTCAGGAATAGCAAAAAACTGGTTTTGTCTTACATAGAACAGCTGCTCAACATCAGCTCCAAGGTTTCTGCAGAAAACCCTGAGCACCCACAGAGATTTAGTCGTATCAAATTGGGATTCCTAGCAATGCTCCTGTAGAGAGAAAAAAAAGAAAAATCTCACAAAATTTAAATGTTGTAACATTGCTTACTTTGCTAGGATGTGACTATTTTTAAGACCTAATTTCCTGTGCAGGGACTTGTTCATTAAACATGAAGTACTGCATCTTTAATCAATTGACCAACCTGAGTCACTAAGGGTCTCAACTCTACTTGCTGCATCAGGGCAAAACCTTGAAAGGGATACCTGTCCATTTACTTGACATTGCTGACAAGTCTGCCTATTTATAAACTACTAAGTTTACAAGGAAATGGTTTCTTTTCACCTTTTCGTGTTGTATGCCAATAAATACACACCACAGCTTATCAGAGATGACTACACCTTTAACAAAGACAAAGCAACCATCCCATTTCTGGTATCACCCCTCTGCAAGACAGCTTATTCCAGAACAAAATACATGTCCAAATAGCATCTCTGAATGCATTTGTCTGCAAGACTAGAGCACACATGCAGTTAGCAAAACCTGGAAGAACCCTTACACTCAGTATCTACATTTGTTCAGAAGGCAATAAAATTCCATCATTAGTGCCTGATTAGTACCCAATTTTCAGACAGTTTTTACCCAGTATCAAAAGCCAAGCCATACTGATTTATTTGTGTTCTGGTTCCCCCCTCCCTGGAGTGAGGAAAGCATCAGAAAGCAGAATAGACAGAATCTCTGCCACCTGACCTATGGCCACTAGCACCTCCACAGTCACCGGGTGTGACTGAACAGGAGGTTGACTGCACACCCATTAGTGTCTTTGCAATCCAACCAAGAAACACCTTGTCTGCTTGACAGAATCTGTAATATTCCAGGACTTCAGAGTGAAATTCAACAAAAAAGTGAGCAATAGTGCAGAAGCACAATGAGCATCTGGTGGAAGAGCCACTGAGAGCCCTTGGAATGGAAAAGAACCTGCACACCAAACACAGCGTTCTCTTGGGAGCACAAAAATGGAAAAATAAAAGTAGCTCTGCTGTACGTCTTACATGGACACATAAACCCTAGAGAGACGAGCAGTTTCTCCAACCTCCTGTTACTCTGGGGAATTGGCAGGGAGAAAAAAAGGAAAAAAAAAAAAAAGGCACCTGGCCATTTCAAGAGACTCCCACAATGAACAACTTTCCACTGCATTCTTTCATCAGCCTGCACAAAATGATGGCACCAAACAGAAGGTATTTACTGAATATTCCGACACATGTCACTCACTTGATGATGCTGTCAGAAAGCACTAGACCCTCCAAGCTGAGGTTCAGCAGCTTTTCACACAGACAGAGAATACTGTGGAGATCTGCAACAGACACTGTGCAGTTCGACAAATCCAGGTGCTGAATTTTAAGAAGACTAAAAAAAAAAAAAAAAAAAAAAAACGAAGAAAGTGACGTTTCTAAAATTGCATTAAAACCTGCTCCATAAATTCCCCATATCACAAATATATCCCATACACTAAAAGCAAGCAGAATGTGCAGAAAATATTTCTACTGATTCCTCATAACGCCTGAAAGTCTATCCTGCTGAAGTTAAATTATTTTTTTGAGCGTACCATAAAAGAACACTGGAGATGATACTTCTACAAGATACAAACTGCAAGTGCCTTATGGTGCTTGATACTTAAAAAAAAAAAAAAAATCACATCAACTTGGTTTTAAACAACTGACAGGTGAGTGCAGATCATCCTGTTTCAACACATGCCTAACCACTGATGAGCTCTTCCACACTCCAGAGACAGCAGAAACACTGCTGCTGGTTACGACTACCTTAAAACCAAAAACACACAGAAAGACTGTGAATATTTGAGACATGGTTTCTGCAGAACATGCAGAAAAAGCCTTACTTGCTTGTTTTAAACAATGGATCCCCAATGCAAGATCTTGGGCAGCGGAAGACACTAACTCCTGCAGGCAACAAGTGTCCAAGCACTCCTGGCAGCAGATTCCCACCAGTCAAATCAAGAGTCTGCCAGAGAGATTCATCAAACCTAAGGCATAGAATTTTACTTGTTAGTGAGCTCAAACGGGTCCAAGCTATGAGTACAACCACAGCAAGTTTTCAGTGTCAAAAACAGACAGAGAAGGGAAAGCTATTTAATAGATTACAATAATATTAAAATACATGAGTCATCTTTTGGTTATACATATCCACATATGGCACAAATTCAATTATATATGTATAAATAAGGTGAGAACCAGACCACTTAATCGTCTATGGAAACAAAGGTTTTCCTTAGTACTAAATGACAGAAGTAACACTTACGAAAGTCGATGCCATCTCTTGCAAATCATAGAAACTTTCAGCAAGTCCCTTAGGGGCAAATAGGCAAAGATTGCCAAGAGCAATTCATCTGGAAGTGCATCCAAAGAAATACCTTTAGGGAAAGAACGAAACACGTTCTAGTTAAAGCTGGTTCATTTTTGCCTGCTGGTCAGATGCCTTGTTTGGTTTGGTTGTTAAAAGCACCCCTACAGTTTCTCTACAGAAAAATATATACATCAGCCTACATCAGACATCAGCCCACTATTCATAACCCTTGCAGCTCATCATTGTAGGATTTTACCATCTTTGCCTAGGCACGACTGGCAAATGCAAGGGTTTGTGTAATATCAAGTTTGTATACATACTAAAGCCATGGACATTACTCATATACTCATTTGGGAAACAAGAGCATCTTAGTTGCTGCCTCCGTAATCTAAGGCTTGTATGATTCTCTGGTGTTTTCCCCCCACCCCCCGCTAAAATGCTCACTCTTCCTATGCATACAAAGGTCCCAGAAGGGAGCCCAATGTAAGCTATGCTTCCGTGTGATACACAGGAAAAATGAGATGCTACAAACTGCTTACTAAAACATGCGTGCTATCACCACTCCAAGAATTATCTGAAACGATATGGTGCAATTGCAGCTTCTCTCAGGGCTCCAGAAGATGTCGTGATTCACATGAGAGATTTCTGGGTGGTGGAGCTCAGTAACAGCTGCCTCTGACCCAGCACTCTGTCTTATATAAAAACAGGATTGTCTGAAGGCATGCCCACCCTTCTGTGTGACAGCACAATGTCTGGAAAGAGCTGCTTATTTATTTTGCATCCCATACTCAGACTAAAACCACATCTTGACACCAGGGAAAGGAACCCAGCATTCGATAAGCCCCTCTTCAAGTGTCCAAGAGCCCTGCTCTTTCCCTGTCAGTCCCTTTCCAGCCCAACAGCCTTCCATCCTTTGGTGTACTTTCCCTGTAGCTCTCTGGCACAGTCACTCACATCGCTCAGTGGTTGCCTCCACCGGCAGCTGAGACACAGCCCTGCCGGTACACCTCAGCCTGCACTCCTTACCCCTCCCTTCCCGCTTCCAAACAGATAATTTTCAGATTGAATTTGGTTTTAGACTGATTGATTTCAGCTTTCTTTTTCTCTGTGTGCTTTAACCATCTACTAACTAGAGTGAACATTGCAAACAAACTTTGTCATACTTTCGCTTTTACATTAAACCTCATTTTGCTGTTACCTTTGCTGATGATTCTTTGAACGACCTTAAAACACTGATTCACAAAAGGGCCCCTGCTGGGCCAAGGTGCCACCCATGTCCCACACAGATAGACAAGAGCAGACGGACAGAGGGACGTGCAGCACAACCCCGCCCCCCCCCCCCCCCCAGCACACACGCACAGGAGCTCGCAGGGGTAGGCAGCAGAGAACCATGCTTTTTGTGGACCTCAAATCTGGAGCCAGACACACCACCCCCGTTTAAATGGATACATAAAATAGAATTTATCATCCCAAGCCTGAAAGCCACTAGATCTAAAAGTGACATTCTGCTGGGTAAGAGCAAAAAAAAAAGTAAACAATGAAGCAGGGTGGACTTGTAATGCCCACTCTCCACCTCTACTGAAGGGCGAGCAGAACCTGGAGCAGGGTGACGGTACCTGACTCTGTCTCTCGGAGCAGCCACGGCCGGCGCAGGATAACAAAGTCCTTTTCGTTGTCCTTCACCTTCTGCCGTTTTGGAGGAAGACAGGGTGACGACACCAGCAGGTCCTGTGGTGTGTTTTCATTGCCCAGCTTGTCTTTCTTAAGGGCCGACACTCCCATGCCCGAGAGAAGCTCCGAGGACTTGCCGGAGTCCCATTCCAGGCTGGTGGAAACATTAGTGCTAGAGGATGGGATCTCCTGGAGGTGTTTTCTGCAGACACAGCAAAACCCAGAGGATCTGAGGGTACTGCCAGACTGACACCAAACACAGGGTGAGGATCCTTGAAGCATTTCAGTCACTCGTACTCCACATCCACACGCAGAGCGACTAAGTGCGGGAGCTGCGGGCGCTGGAAGCACAAGCAGCGGCCACAGCGCAGGCGTGTGCTCCGTCTGGCAGACTTTGGGGGAAGATCCCGCCAGGGACTGAGCGCGCCCCGCTCCCGGATGGGGCGGGCGAGGGACCGGGGAGTGGAGCCAACGGAGGCGGCGGGATACGGCAGCCTCCCAGCACCACCAAACCCGGACGCAGCCGCGACAGCAGCGGGCGGGAGCCTCGCACGGCGGGGCGGCAGCGCGGGCAGCGGGGCGGGATGCACGGGCAGGCGGGAGGAGCTCCACTCGTGGCCGCCGCCCGCTGCGGGCGGGAGAAAGGCGGCCCCCGCCCCGCCAGCTCCAAGGGCAGAGCTCCCCGCACTCCCGGGACCACCCGCGGGGCCACACATACACACGCACACAACGTTGTGATCCCCGCACCGCTCCCACGCCCGGGAGCCCATTCCCGCTCCCCAAGGACCGACACCCGCTCCCGGGGTTCCCACGCACAGCCACCCCCGAGCAGCCGGGGTACCGGCCGCGAGGGCTCCCTCGCAGCCCAGCAGCGGTACGGCCGTGTCCCTGCGCATCCGCGCATCCCGACGTTCCCGTGTTCCGGTGCCGCCGTACCTGTACATGGCGCTGGAAGGCCCGCGCGCCCCGCCGCGCGCCCCGCGCCTTTCAGCACCGCGCCATCCTGGCACCGGCCGGAAGCCGCAGCGGGGAGGCCGCAGGGACTGTCGGGAGTTGTAGTTCGCAGCCGTGTGCCCGCCCGGGGGCGGGGCTGTGCCGGGCCGGCGGCGGCGGGCGGCGAATGGCGGCGGCTCCGACGCGGAAGAAGCCGGGAGCGGCCGCCGCTCTCTGCGCCACGCTCTGAGCCCGGTGCCGGCCGGGATGGCGGGCGGCGGAGCCCCGCGGGGGACGCGGCGCTGAGCGGCGGCTCGGCCGTGGTGAGGCGGGACGCGGGGCCGGGCGGAACGGGGCCACAGTGCCGAGTCACGGCCGGACCGGTTCTCTTGAGCAGGGACGGGAGCCCGGTGGGAAGCGGCAGCGCCCGGGCACGTCCCCTGTGACAAGGACGCGGAGGGAAGGGTGGTTGCGGGGCCGTGCTGGGTGAGGGGGTCGGCGCGGTCGTTTCCCGGCTCTTAGCCGAGCTGGTAGCTCGGGTGTTGGCTCGGTGTCGGCGGAGCGCGGTCCTGTGCCGCACAGGCCTGTGCGCACACGGCCGGGCGGGGAGCGCCGGGGAGCGCCGGCACATTTCGCCGTGGAAGGTTTTCTCTGGGAAGACCTGAACCTGCCCGTGTGTGGCTGGTCCTGACCCTCTCCATGCTTGTTCAAACCCTGCAATCTTTTCAAACCGTGATTCACAGCCAGCGCGACTTTCAGCAATGCAGCTCTTCCCTGCGTTTTTTTCCCAAACTGCTTGTTTTGAAATTGGTGGGGATGGAGAACTAATTCTGAACACACCTAGAACCCCGCTCTTAGTCAACCACTTGCTTGCAAATGCTGTCCTTTGTTTACTGCATAATGATGGAGAGACGTGCCTGTAAAATTGAGGGTGGTAATGGAACCCGTGGCAAAGAGAACACAACTTCAAGTCACGTACAGAGAATGATGTGACTCAAATTAACATTCATATAATCTTTAAAAAAATATTTTTTTAGCCGTTTCCAGTTTTAACTTAAGTCACGGAACGGTTGTTCAAAGGTTATTTAAGCAGATAATAAGATGAAAAAGAGGTGGAGTTTTGGTTTTAAAAAAACCCTGAATTTATTTCACCTTTTCTGCAGCCCCTTTTTTCTTTGTGAATCATGTCACTATTCTCTATTAATGTATGGGAAATCGAAAGATGATTTTGTGGAAAATCAATTATTTTTTACAATCTGGAAACGAACACATAATCTGTTTGCCTGAATGCAGTGTTGGGGAAGTAGTCATGTGACTGCCTTACTGACACCTGCTTTGTGAGAGTGCATTAGTCTGGTAGCCCAGATAGCGATTTCTATTCTTTTTTTAGATTCTGCTTGCAACTGTACAGCACTTGCATTTGATTCTATTTCAGTTCCTCTGATAAGCGAGTTATTTTCTTCTGAGTATTATTTTAAGCATACTTCCTAAACTGTTTGAAACCTTTGGCCTCTGTGGTACTTAATATATTAAAGGTTGGACTTGATGGTCTTGGAGGTCTTTTGCAACCTTAATGACTCTGTGGTCCTTCAGAAGAGGACAAGAGAGCACCATGTGAAGCAAATGAGCTCGCCATGGTTTTGTGCTGATGGTCCCTGCTTGCATTTGAACACAGAACTCTTAATATTCCTTGGTCGAGCATTTGTCTTTCTTTTAGTGCTAATGTGCAGAACCTAGTCTCCTACAAAATTAGAGAGAACTGCTATTTTGAGTGGTGTCAGCACAGCATTTTATTTTTTCTTTTAATTAGAAGATACAAAACTTGTTTCCCTAAATGTCAATCTCTTACCAATTAAATGTTTAGTCAATTTAAAATTTTTCTTTGCTGCAAAATAGTTGAACTGACAGGTACTAATAAAATATCTCTCAGTACATACACTGACTAGTGGGTCTTAGAAGGACAAAGCCATGCAAATTGCTTTCTTCACTAATCTCAGAGGTTGTTTCTCTCAAATAGTGCAATCAGATAACTTCTCTGGTTGGTCGTCTTGGGCAGTTCGTGGCTATTTTCTTTCTTTAGATAGCCCTTTCACTGTGCTGAGATAAAGCAGCTCTTTGTTGTCTGTTTATAAATACACACTATTTCCCCCAAGCTGTAAGGGCCAGTGTGTGATAAAAAAGTAAACAGAAAAACCCAAACCAATCAACCATGCAAAACCCACAATGCCACCCCTTCCCTAAACCTGAAACCAACCAAAAAGAAATCCCCACAACACCCTCTGCAGACTTGGATATTAAAATAGCTGAAGGGACTATTTTTACTGTTGCTTTGCATCTCGTTCTTCTCTCTTTGTGTGTTCTGAAGTGTAACTTAGCCCATTTTGTTGTTTAAAGGTGTCAAGGGCTCTTAGTGTGAGGCAGTTCTACCAGTACTAAAGGCTTAATCATGTCTGTAGAGTGAAGTCTGTCTTTATGATCCTTCGCAGCATAATTTTGCCGAGTAGGGCAGGCTTCAGAAACCAAACACTGGGTTGTCTTGCCGAGTGAAATGTGCTGGTAGAACCTCAGTAAGAACTAGCAGAAAGGCAGAAGCTCATCACTGAGCTGGCCATTGATACATTGCTGGAGATGGCAGCTTTTGTACTTGCAGGTGAGTTGTGAATTCAGCTTGAGGTGGGAAATGCTGTTGCCCAGTGTTTCTTTTGGTGTGTTGAGGCTCTCAGTTCTGTCCACGACTGTCTCTGATATCCCTTTCATAGTTTGGCGACTTTTTTGGTGACAGGTTCTTTTCAGATGTAATTGTGATCTTTGAAAATACAGAGTAAGGCTTCTTGGTTTTCCAGGTGTTTAATCTGAAATATCCAGGATGTCTAGAAATGCAGCTTTTCCAAATCTATTTGATCTCTACCTGAGAATGCTTCAAGAACAAGAAAAAAAAGTCTTTAGTATTCTAGAAATGTCTGTGGTACCACAGACACGAAAAACAGAAGCATGGTGGCTGTCTTTATTATTAATGTTAGAAGGACAGGCAGAGCTATGGATTGGCAAACTCCTCTTCTTTTGAATTCCTGAAAAAAATTCTGGCACTAAAGCTGTTTGTCAGTATGTAGAATATAATAGCTGAATTTGTCAAGGACAAATAGTTGAAGTAATCTAATCTGTCTCAGTAATGACTGATAGACCTACTGTATACAAGAGGATCAGTTGATAATCTTATATGTTGCTTAATAGGACTTTGATTCTGTTCCTTAGGATGTTTTTGGTTGGGAAAGAAAGCTGGGAAGAGTCACTGTTGTGACTAAGGAGGCCATTTCCTTGTCAACTACTTTCCATGGTTTTCAGTTTCCCTAATGAAATCATATGATGATTAAAACTATAGAAGCCACAAAACTATGAGAGATTTCATGTCTTTTTGAGTGTGGTAGTGTAAATCAAAATGCCTTAAAGATTTGGAAACCTAAGAGAGAGGAACGAGTACAAGTGAGTGGAGTTTTTTGCCTGTGTTTAAGAAGGAGCAATCAACCACAGAAATACAGGACAGAGAAGTAGTGCTGTGTTTCCTGGAGGGGAAGAATTTGGAGGCCTTAATAAAGCTGAATTTGTGAAGGAAACATCCTGCAATCTTATTTACACTTTTTAGTCAGGCATGTGAGGCTGAAGGTTACCCTCAGTTCAGGCCTTCTCAGGCATTTTTTGGGAGACTGGGGGAATCCTTCACAGATATGCTTTACTCTTTTTAGCCTTCTTTGAGAATATAATATTGGAATGTCTTTGTTAAATTTGGTGCTGTATAAAAACTCTAAGGAAAGTGTGGGGTTTTTCATTCTCTGCTGTTTCATTTAGTAACTTGAGATTTCTGTACCAGGCAGAGTAGTTAGTTCATTTGTAATGTAGATGTCATGAGTGCAGTTACTCTTAGGTTGGCAGAGTAATTTAATACTGTTGATAGCAGGGAGTCTATCATATAAAGGGAATTAAGCCTGAACTGAGCCCTTTATGATGCTTGCAGAGTTAGTAGCTGGGTAAAATTAAAGACTTAACTGATTTTGTCTGTGTCTGAAAAGAAGCAGGAAAATCCTAAGCTAACACAAGAGCATGTGCTTGTATTTTATTGGTTAAGGTGCACTTCCCGTGCCAGTGTTTCAGCTTTTAATCGTATTTATATTAATCTGGAGTTTCCTGGTTCTTCAGAAACTGAGTATGCCAATAAATACTTCTCCATTCTTGGTGAGGGCTCTTGTTACTTTGTCATTGCTTTAATAGGAGCATCTTCTAAGCCATTGAAGGTTGTACAGTACAAGAGAACTCTTCTGGAGTAGTTATTTCAGGCCAACATTTTTTTAGAGATTCTGGAATTTGAGCTAGCTGATACTAGGTAGCTGTATGCCAATAGTGAGATGGCAGTCTAAATAAAGTGAAGAAACACGATGATGGGTAAGGAGCTTACCTTTCTTTGAGCTAACAATCAGGTTCAGGAAATCCTGCTTTCTAGAGGAAGTCATGGCTTCATAGCCTGCTGTAATATATTTTAAGGTCTAGTTCTAGTAACACAGGTCCCAGATAGGTCTGCACTGTTGGGTTGGATTTAGCTCACCAGAAGAGCTCCTCTCAAGCATTGCAATTCTCACTTTGTGGATTTTCTTCCATTTAATCTCTTTTATGTGGAGAGCTGGCTTTAAATGGTTTCTATCGAAAAATTTTAAACTGTTGAAAATGTTTGAAAATGTGTATACATTAATTCAAGACAGAGTGTTTTTAGTTGCAGTCTTGTGAAAAAATAGGCCTTTCTTTTTGTATTTTAAGATTAAAATAGGAACCAGGGAAGAACATAAAGATGTAGTTTACTGATAACTGCAAAGTCACTTTTGTCTTTGAAAGTGAGTTAAGTTGTGGTAGGACTCAAGTTGCTCTTTATTTTAGCATATTCAGTACATTTTTATAATATTTCTGGAAGTTCCCTAATAATAGTAGCTGAGTGCAGCATCTTGCACAAAAACTTTTCACCTTCTGTTTTGATAGCAGCTTTTTAGGTGTGACTGTAATAAAGCTTGTGACTATGAGTGTATGCTGTATAATTTTTTTGTTTACGTAGTAAAAGGTGTGGCTATAATGGACACCAAAAGCTACCACTGCCAGAAAGCAGTGCCTTAATTAAGCTGGTACATAATTGTTTTGTTATTTTTGCTTCTTTGGAATTTGCTGCTATACTGTAAATATGAAAGACTTCTCAGGGGAAACAGGAGTGGTACAATAGAACAGTCAAGGACTTGCTTCAAATAAGTGATTGAGAAATGGATTAGATATCCTGGATTTTTAATGTACAAATGATCTAGCTAAAGTAGAGTATAGACAGATGGTAAGGGGGTGCTTTGTCCTAATAGAAATGTTTGATAAACATGTTTGCTGAAAGGCAGAAAAGAAAAAGTATGTGCATCTTTGACAACAAACAGGAAGGTAACCTGAGTTATTTTCAGAATATAGAATGCTCTGTGGGTCGCAGCCAGTGTGGAGTAAACAGACTCCTCTTACTGTTTGAAATTCAAAGAAGAAAGTAGAAACTGAGGAGAAACAAATTTTTGAGGGGAAAAAAAAATCACAGAATAATTGTTCCTCTGCGTCCTCAAGGTAGTAACAGCATCACAAACTTCAGAGTTTTTTTTAGTGCAAATAAGAGAGTTTTCACTGCTTAGTGCCCTCAAGCATAACAGATCTGCTTAAGCAGTTTACTGAGAAATTAGTAGAAGAAACGGTTCACTTTACCAAATTCTAAAGGGATTTAAAAGTAAGTAGAGGGGAATTTTAGTAATAGCATTTCTTCTAAATCTCCAGAAAAGTGGAAGTACTGAAAGTCTTAACAGCAAAGCCATAGCAAAAACTATTTCACTTAAATCAAGCCACCTAAATGTTAATCTTGATGGAGGCAAGTCAGACTGGCCACAGTAATAAACTTCTTTTTTTCTTTATAATGCTTTAAATGCCAGTGGTAAAATGATGCTTATTAAAAGGTTTGAAGCAGTTTAAATAAAAGTGTAACAAGTCAGTGAAATTTTCTGTAAAGGATTTGTGCAGCTCACTGGCCCTTCACGTAATAGCTTGTCTGTATGAAGCTGTATGAACTTTCTAGCCACTTACAGCACTCCTGATTGTAACAGAGTAACTAAACACAGAAGGAGGAGCAAAGCAAAAATACATCATGGCTAACTAATACCAAATGAATTGAGACCCTTGTTTCTCTGGAGAGCACAAGAGGAGTAGGAAGGTGAATAGAAATTCCTGAAATTTCAAACCTAAGAGAAGTACATTACAAGTAGACTAACACATACTTTGCTGTGATTTTTGCGCTCTGTTAACTCTTGTGTACAGACTTCAAATATGTATTTGAGGTACATTCCATTAAAAAAGTTGTTCATTAGCTATCCAGAAACATTTAATAGTAATATATAACCCTTTGTCCAAATTAGTTGATTACTTCTAAAAGGGAAAAAAAAGAGCAGGATAGATTTTCATCTTGAAGTTTGTACTGGACCTAAAGTTGGGCTAGGTAGTCTGTTCAGGGGCCAAGATTTGCTTCCTGAATCTACTGTATATCAAGGTGATGAACAGTAGTTGTTCTAATATGTTGCTGGAAATTTGATTTCTGCAGAGGTCTTCAGGGCACCTTGCTGAAAAACTTTGTCTTTTGTCTGATCAGGGTCCTGATCATGTGAAGTACGAGAAGTCTGTTATGACGTTTTAAAGTGTCCATTCAACAACTCTTCATGTAAGTATCTTCCAGAGATTTTAATGTCATTAAATGTCTTTCTGTCTTGCAGTTCTGATCCGCTTTCCCGAGCGAGTGCGGTGTGGCTGGAGCCAACATTTAACAATGAGTGGTGCAGCGCTGGGCCTCGAGATAGTGTTTGTCTTTTTCCTGGCCTTATTCCTACTTCACCGGTATGGAGACTTCAAGAAACAGCATAGGCTGGTGATCATAGCAACATTATTGGCTTGGTATCTCTGTTTCCTGATTGTATTCATACTGCCTCTGGATGTCAGTACGGTAAGAAACGTGCAAGACTTCCTGCTTAATTGCATCAAATGGGTATGGTATTTCTCTAAACTAATGATTGCAAAAGACCATCGCTTAGAAACACCAAAGAAATCTGTGTAGTGTCTTAATAAATTAAACATGACAGTGTCTGTGTTTATAATTAATTTTACTTTTTGTTGATCTCATCGGGTAACAAATAGATTTCAAACATTTTAAAATTTCATTATATGGCTATAACAATTCTTTTTATTTGTTTAGGCACCATAAGGACACTTTTAGCATTTTTCTTACTTGATTGCTGATTGCATGTTGATTTGAATGTTTATTAGTATAATTAATTCCAGATGTAAACCTGGAGTATAGGAAATGTCTTTAAAATAGGACTTATTACTTTTAAATAAGTATTATACCTCTGTGGTCAGTGATATAAAATAAATTGTCTTTTAGACTATTTATAATCGGTGCAAACTTGCGGTTAACTCCAGTCCTGCAGAAAGTAATGGCTCCTATGTTACTCTTGCTCCAAGGTATGAGCTACATGTTTTTTTCTTTAGACTGTATTTTATGATTTTCTTTTTTAAAACTGATAAACAAGTGTTATCTGTGTGATGCAAAATTTGAAGTCTGTAAATATACAGGACAGTGAGGGAAGAGGTGAGGAAAAGTGAACCTGTATCTGCTGGGAGTAATTACACTGTAATTATGTAGTAGTTCTAGCTGATTAGGAAACTGTTCTTTTTTTGTGGCACTGGATTCCCTTTTTTTGTTAAAGCAACAGGACTAAGCTTTTTGAGCAATCCTGGTTATGAGGAGAGGCTTTGGTGAATGCTTATCCTTTGCAATCTTAAAGACTTTAAACCTGAAAATCTAATTTTATGCCTTATAAATGAAATTAGCATCTTATCTTATATGTAAGCAGCATATCTAATTGCTTATTTTAATTACATATGTAATTGTAATAAGCAATTATATATATATGCTATTTGATATATGATAATTGGAGTTATCTGAAATCTACTGTATTCCACTAGAGTAATGATAACCTGCTAGTTTTGTCCTGGCAGGAAGAAAGGAATCCCTAAACTTGGAGATTTTTCCCTAAATGTGGGCTCTTTCCCGTGGCTGCTCATCTGTTAGCCTACACTGGCTGCTTCCCTGTGTTGTTGATGTGTGCAATGTAGTTATGTGTAAGATGATCAGAGCCTTTAAGATGTCAGCTGATGTATCAATGCAAAGTATTGCCAGTCTTGCTGCCCCAGAACAGGGCCTGGAAGCGTGGTGAAATGGTGAAATGACAGACTTAGTGCTGCAACATTGCACCCTAGACTTAAGACCACCCAGTCCATGTTAATTAAACCTAGTTAAGTATATACACAATTTAAAAACTATTCTGTAACCTTTCAATTTGCCTATAGCTTCAGACAAACTTTTTTTCTTGGAATCACAGAATGGTTTGGGTTGGCAGGGACCTTAAAGGTCATCCAGTTCCAATCCTCTGCCAGGGGCAGGGACACCTTTCACTAGCCCCATCCAGCTTGGCCTTGAACACTGCCAGGAATGGAGCATCCACAGCATCTCTGGGCAACCTGTGCCAGTGCCTCACCACCCACGCAGTAAAGATTTTCTTCCTAATCTCTAATTTAAACCTGCCCTCTGTTGAAAACAATTGCCCCTTGTCCTGTCACTCTGCCCATATAAAATGTCCATTTCCCTCCTTCCTATAAGCCACCTTTAGGTAGTGGAAGGTGCTGTAAGGTCTCCTGGCACCTTCTCTTCTCCAGGCTGAACCGCCCCTGCTCTCTCAGCCTGTCTTCATAGGAGAGATGTTGAAACCTTTAGTCACACTACCTGTCATTCTATCTTAATTTGATAGTTTTGAAAATATTTAGGCTGTGCCCATAAAAACTTACAACTCAGGCTTAACTAGTTTGACCCTGGAAAACTCCAATTATTTCTCATTAGGTAATCCTATCTAAATTGACTTTATTGCCCTTTGACTCACCCTTGCTTCGTTATCCAGACAGGTGTGTCAAAAAAAATCGAACTGCCTTCGTGTAAGGTGGACACCTTGTCCTTTGTTTTTTGGGTTTTTTTTACTGCAATGGCTCATATGGCTTTTCTGGTCTTCTGAAGTGAGCACTACCTGTCAGAAGAGTATTGGCTTACTGAATCAAAATTTATATAAGACTGACTGAATCCAGCTGGGTGGCAGAAGAAACAATTAATGTGTTTTTTGTACAACTAAATTCTTTAGATGATGGTGTCCCTAGATATTTTTTTAAAACCTGCTGTACTAACTAAAGTTTAATGCTTCTTTGTCTGAAAAAGCGTTCTTTCTGTGCATGAAGTAATTACTACTAAAAACCAAAAATGTAACCTTGAAATTCTTTATTCAGTATTCCTCTTCAATCTTTGAGCTTCTGTTTTTTTCTCTAAGAAAGATGTCCTGTCTAGATACATTATTTGTGGTTAGGAAAATGATAAATAGTTCTAGGTGATCATTCAGTTTATGTATTTGGGAGGTGGTTGATTGTTGACTATGTACTTGAATAGTATTGTACTACTTCTATGCTCTTTCCAAAAACCTTTCTAGATAGGAATTTATAGAAAATGCTTTTCATACTCATGCTCTACAACTAACAGTAATCTTCTTTACATTGTAACAGCAAGCAAAAATGTTTCAAACCCTGGAGTTATATTCCTGATGGAATTATGCCAATTTTCTGGCGTGTTGTATATTGGACATCTCAGTTTTTAACATGGTAGGTAAGGCAAAAGAGTATGGTGACGACTATGATACAGTTTTTAAGTGCACCATTTTAACAGTCATAGCGTTCTTTAAAAATGTGTATCACTGCGGCAAAGAGCTTTTAAATTGTATATTATTTGCTAGTAGTGAAATTTCTGTAATAATTACTGTACTAACTTAGGCATATTCTTTTCTCTTGCTTCTGTGGAAGCAAATTTCAGGTAGCAGTCATTTACCCTTGGTTCACATTTGTAGTTGAAACTGAGCAATTTACACATGTGGGTGTTTATGGATAGATTATCTGAAAAAAATGAGGTTTTGGCAACCAGATACCAAAATAATTCCATGAATAAGTTGGGTGATTTTTGAGTAATACCGTAAATTATTTGGCTTTATTGGATATATTATATAAAACTACAGAAAAAAGATTTGTCTATGGGGGTTTGGGTTGTCTGTGCTTTGTGTGGTTTCTGGTCAACCTGTCATCAAATACTTACTTTTGTAGTTACTCAAGGATATCAGGATTGGTAGTTCATTCTTATTTATCGCAGTTTTTTCATAGTAAAGCTAACTGTATTGTTTTTATCTGCAGCTTGTTTAAGGTTTGCCATCAGACAGGTACATCTAGAATAAAAACATTTAAGTAGCTAATTTCTTAGAAGCTTGGGAGTCTTAAACTTTAACACCTCTGCCTCAGTAACCTGACACTGCTAAAGTACTCTTTTTGGGAGGGTTGTTGGTTTGGGTGTTTGGGAGATTTTTTTGGTGGGGGTTGGTGGGTTTTTTTGATTGGCTGATGTGGTTTTGGTTTGTTTCCTTTTGTCCTAGGATTCTGCTACCTTTCATGCAGTCATATGCTAGATCAGGCGGGTTCTCCATCACTGGAAAGATCAAAACTGCTTTGATTGAGAATGCTATCTATTATGGCACTTACTTACTGATTTTTGGAGCATTTCTAATATATGTGGCTGTAAACCCAAACTTCAATTTACAATGGTAAGAATAATGTTGTAAGCACTTGCATGAGTTCTTACAGAAATGGGTCTTTCTAAAAAGACTAGTTTTATTTACAATATTTTGCTAGGCAGTTAGAAAGTTATGTTAACTTTTTATATGAAAAGGTCTTTTTTGAGTACTTATACAAATTTGGTTTTTGGTTTTCTTATTTTGTAATGTACAGCAGAGGAATCCTCTTGTATTTGCAATGGTGCTTTTTTCTCCATACAAACACATTTACAAAGTTAGTGCAGAAACTTCCAGTGTTTTCAGAACAACATGTTTCAAAAAATCAGTATTTCCTGTGTAATGCATCTGAATGCTGTAGACTTTGAAGGTGAAAAGGAAAGTTAAAATAATTGACATCTGTGAATTGCTAGTAGTCTTCCATAGGAGATGGAATACAAATCTTAATGCAAATTTCTGAACACAATATTCTGAGTACAAATCCTGGGTTCTGAGGCTTCTTACAGCGACTGCCATTATGCTGTTTTGACCTCACTTTCAGTAAGTTTGATAAGTTCATGTTGTTTCCTAAGGGAACATATTCCCTTAGGAGAACAGTTTGTTTGAGAACAAACAAATTCTTGTCTTCCCTCCATAGTGGGCAGAAACATGGGAGATACAGAGAAATTGTGGCAGCTTTAAATATGGCCAAGTAGCAGGCTGCCTCCAGGCAAAAATTTAGGTGATAACAAGTCTGTTCCTGTAAACTTGAAAGCCATACTGGTTCATCTTGATACATCAAGGCTGGTTTCTTGCAGGCAGGATAGGAGGATGGTATTTGTTTGGGTTTTACATAATTTTTTGTTTCCTTAGGAACCAACTTCAGACTATTGGAATAGCTGCTGCAAACACATGGGGTCTGTTCCTTCTTGTGTTGCTTTTGGGTTATGGTTTGGTGGAAATCCCTCGTTCTCACTGGAATGGGGCCAAGAGGGGTTATCTACTCATGAAGACTTATTTCAAAGCTGCCAAACTGATGACTGAAAAAGCAGATGCAGAGGAGAATTTAGAGGATATTATGGAGGTAAGTAATGAGCTTTCCCTGTGAAAAAAGTGAAGACTGTTGTTAGTTGTGTCTGAATTTGCTGGTGTTGAACACTTGTAGCATGACCTTACTGTAAAATACCTGTAAACTCAGAAAATGATCATAGCGTCCCACTCGATAACACTCGACCCTGTGCAAAAGTCAAATCAAAAATAGTCCTTGCTGTGATGAACTTAAAAGTCATTGCAACTTGATAACCATTATTTGTTGAGTCTATTCTTTTATTGACCCTTTTGGAGCAATACTGGTCACTAACAAATAACATTTCAGAGTGAGGTTGAACAGTCAGTGTACAGATGTTCCACTAGTGTTCAAATTGTGTGCTTCTTCTTTTATGCTCTGCTCACAGTGTATATCTGGAATCTTGAGAAGAGTTTCCACATTGTGGGGCCACACTTAAATGCTTTCTGATAAGAGAATAGATAATTGTTTTTTTCAAACTTTCTGTTGAGACTCTGTTGTTAAATGTCTGTGAGCAATAGGCTCTAATGTAGTTCAAGAACAGAGTGGAAATCCAGCCCTTTGAATAGTTGTTCCTGGTTCTACTGCTGGGTTACCATGGCTTGGAATAATACGTGTGACCTGTTGTAGGGTAGGGTGGAAATTGTGTTATGTGTCACTATAAATAGTAGTAGAATCTTCATTCATCAGTAATAGCATTTTGAAGAAACTGCTAAAAACAGCTAAAAATGCCTAAGTGAGACGTAACTACAAAACTTACTAGAAAATGAGCAATGAAGACTTTTTTACGAGGATAGCACTTAAAACAGAATATTTCCACTGGAAGGGACCAACAAGAGTCACCTGATCCAGCTCTCTGACCACTTCTGTGCTGACTGAAAGTTGAAGGAAATTACTGAGAGCATTGTTCAAATGCCTGGAGAGGGACATGCTCTGGTAGCCAGTGACAGGATGCATGTCAGCGGTTCAGAGATGTGTCTGGAGAGGTCCAGACTGGACGTAAGGAAGCATTTCCTTACCATAGGGGTGGTGGGTGGTCTCACACTGGAACAAGCTTCCTAAAGAGGTGGTCAATGCTTCGAGTCAGTTAGTGGGACTTCCTCTTTATCTCTTTTTTATCTATAACTTAAACATGAAAGTCTTCTCCATTTCAGCCTTCGTGCACAGAAACAAATCTTCCACACATTTGTATAGTAGTGTTGCACACTGATGTTTGTTTTTAAAATAATACATAGGTGTTCTTTACAAATAATTCACTTACCTTTTATGGGGTATTTAGTAAAGCTATGGCTTTTAGGAAGCTGTATTTTTCTTCAAGCTTTGATGGCTATCTTTTCCAGTTGGGAGGGCTGCAACCCTAACTGACCAGTAAAAAGATATAATTTACAAAAAATTTATTTAATTCACATTTTAAATTTAGCAGCATTAAGCTACTCTGTTATTTTTTCTCTCAACAGGAAGTCCGTAAAGTAAGTGAGAGTATCAAATATAATCACCCCTTGAGGAAATGTGTTGATACAATACTGAAAAAGGTAACCAATTGCTCATCTTCAACCATAATTATTAAGCTGAGGGGAGGTGCTTCCTGCACATACAGAATACTTGTACATTACTCTCTCTTGCTTTTAATATAAAATCTGTAGTTGACATCTTGAGTTTCTGAGAGTCTGAGTTGAAATTCTTTGTGAAATGCTTTCTTACGGCGTATGTAATTATCAGATATATATTGTATAGAGAATGCTGTAGAAAGAGAAAAATGTATGCTTAGAGTGACCTTTTCAGTTGCATGAAGTGCCCCAAATTTTCACAAATAATAAGCAAAGACTGCTTGCTACTCCTTCATCTCCCAGTTAATTTTCCCTTTTCCTTCCAGTGCCCTACTGAGTACCAGGAAAGAATGGGTAGGAACATGGATGATTATGAAGATTTTGATGAAAGACAGAACAGTTATCCCAGTGAAAAAAGTTTGGCCAAACTTCACAAGCAGGTATACTAATAGACAGGAGAATGCCTCACTTATGCTAATGTAATGAGAGTAAATGATAGTCAAAGATTTTGAATGCACTTTGTCTGGATGGTTGAGTATAGTGGGTGTAAGCTACTTAACAGAAACTTTCTTGGTGAAAGAAAGCACAGAAATTTAATATCCCAAGTGATCAAAGTTCTGGATGTGTAATAAGTGTCCTTCTTGTGTTACATCTTGATAGTATTATAGCTGTCTGTGAATAAGCCTTGTAGTGGTTGATTGACAGTGCATTCTGAAAAAAAAATTTAGTAAAAGCTTGATATTCACTGAGATGCAAAAATAAAGTGGTAGGTTGGAAAAAGTAGGATTTAACTGCTACAAATGGTTTGTGATGAAAAAGCTACAAAACTCAGTAATCATGTATGTAGTCCTTCTATGACATACATTTAGAGAATTAACTACCTGTTTTTTTGAATATACGGAATTGTTCTTTGCAGTTCTGCAGTGCACACATTTTCAAGAGATTTTGCAAGGATTTTCTGCCGTTGTTTGAAATGAGTACCTTGTAACCCTGATTTCTTTCAATTTATTATAGGTAATCTATTCAGTACAGAGACATCGTCGTACACAGGTCCAGTGGCAAATTCTTCTAGAGCAAGCATTTTACCTAGAAGATGTGGCAAAAAATGAAAGCAGTGCAACTCGGCAGTTTGTTCATACCTTTCATTCCCAGGAACCAGAAAATAAAATTATTCAGTATTTCTACACACCAACGGTTGGTAAGTGCTGTCATGCAGATTTTGAGTATGTCAAGCCATAAACTGATACCATTCTGTAAAAAGAACCAATTTTATGTAAAAAGTTCAGCTGCAGTAGAGGGAAGCAAGTCTGCAATATTAATTCATTTATGTAATGGAATAGCTATCATATACTAATTCATGCTGCCATAAGCCTAAATTTTATTTACAAATTTGGTAGCAGCTGTGTGTTGCAATTAAGCATTAGCAAAGTTTGAAGCCTTTTGTGAGGGAGTTCTGTTTCTGGTTGTGTAATTTTCATTAACCTGTTCCGGATATGTGTGTGTGTGTTTGTTTTTTCCAGAGTGGTACTGGGAATGCCTTCTGCGACCATGGTTTTACAGAGTTCTCGCAGTTGTGCTGGCCACATTCTCTGTAATTGTTGTGTGGTCAGAGTGCACATTTTTCAGCACAAATCCAGTTCTGTCGCTATTTGCGGTTTTCATACAGCTGGCAGAAAAGACATATAATTACATATACATAGAGGTAAGTTGGAGATAATCACTTGACAAAAATATTTTCAGATAAATGGTTCTGATAACAGCGGTAGATAAAACAGATTTAAAAACAAATCTCTATATAATCTGTGAACTTTCAGAAGGTCTCTAAATGTATGGTAGCAAACTTCATATCTGTGGAGGAAGTCTGCCTTTTGCCACTTGTTAAAACTCTCAAATACCAGGTGAAGGCATGACCCTGAAGGCTGAAGGCTGGCTTGAATATCATGTGTAGAGTAATTTCTGAAACACTAGCTTGGAGCATAGGTGTTAATTAAACTTTCTGTGTAGTCGGTCATGTGTGTGACCTCAGTTTCCTAAACGGGAATTTGCTGATGACCAGGAATCCAGTCACAGGTGTGGCTAGCATATGTGTGCACAAATTTATTTATCAGTAAAGATACTGAGCTGAAAAATTCCAGTATACTTAGGAGAAGTTGATTCAAAAACACTTGGGTTTATGCCTTTTTCTTGTAGGAAGAAATGCCAGATCAGTCATAGTAATTACTGAGGCAATTATAGCAATTTTATTTACGTAACAAGAAGTAGTAGAATGTTTCTAGGGTCAACTGTGTTAGCTTATGTGTAGAATGTTACAATTACCATTCCCAGTTTAAATTGTTCAGAAAAACTCCTGAAACTCTTCTTAGAGCTGGTGATGTTCTCGCATCTCAAAATGAAAAATTATGGCTGGAGATGGTCTCTATATGTGACAGGCTATGTGCTGAATACATTGAAACCTTTAGTAGAGTTCTACATTTAAACAACAACACTTTTTTTTCCCCCAGATGGCCTGTTTTCTTACCATCTTTTTCCTAAGTATCTGTGTTTACTCTACTGTCTTCAGGATCCGTGTATTTAACTATTATTACTTAGCTTCACATCATCAGACAGATGCATACAGTCTCCTTTTCAGTGGCATGTGAGTATTTGGTATATGTTTTACAGGTGTTCTATCAAATACTGAATTGAAAATGTGCGTGAAACTTCCATTTACATTCTTTAATTTGTAATTTATGGGTTTAATTCCTAATGAGCTCTGCATCATTATTCTGTGATAGATCCAGTTACGATTTTGTAGTAAATGTAAGAAACTTCTAAATGCTGTTGCCTCTTGCATTTGTGCAGGTTATTTTGCCGTCTTACTCCACCATTGTGCTTGAACTTTCTGGGCTTGACCCATATGGATTCAACAATCTCTCACAAAAACACTCAGCCAACTGCTTATACATCTGTAAGTAAGAAAATGTGGATTTGAGCTTTGAATATGGTTTGGAGAATAGACCAAGTATTTTAAATCTGTCTTATAGTAAGATTCCAATATTCAAATCTTTTCAATCTTCTCAGCAGGGTGAAAGTACTTGGTTATAGACCAGGAGTTTGGTAATGATTTCTAGGAGTCATCATTTTTGCCTCTTTATCTTAAGAAAGTAAAGTATTATATTTTAGAGTTCAGGGTGCTCTTCATTTCCTAATACGAACTCCTATTAGTTTTAGCTTCCACTGGCTTTAGCATGTGGGGCATCCCTATTGATTGGGAGCAATCCTAACTTGCTACTGAAAACTAGTGAGTTTGGTTTTATTGAAGAACTGGTTTCTGTTTCATCTCATATCTTTGTTGTTAGTAACTAAATTCTTAGTGTTGTCTAGAGACTCTTTTTCACAGCAGATGAAAAAATCCACCAGATTGGCCCTTGTTCTGGAGTAGGTAAGACTACAAAATCTAGCATTTTAGAAACCTCAAAGCGTTGGAGGTGACCTTTACATCTGCTTATTCTCAAGCAGGTCTGTGGTAATATTGCCTTTGTTTCAGTAACTGTAAAGGATTGTATATTTATGTGAGAAGGCACAATCTTCATGGGTTTATGTAGAATATAGCTAATTAGAGCTTGTTCTTGTGGATTTTTTTTTCTAGATAATGGGATCCATGAGAGTGCTGTCCTTTGTTGCAGATGGATTCTATATATACTACCCAATGCTTGTTGTCATTCTCTGTATTGCTACATACTTCAGGTAAGTGATTTGCAAGACAGATCCTCCATGCTTCTTTACGTTAAAAAAATTTGTTTCTAACTCCAGAAGACATTCAGTACTCCTTTTTCCAGCAGTTGAGTTGTATCATTTTAATAAAAATGCAAACCTAAATCCATAGATTGCTGTTTATATAGGTGAAATGTGTACATTTTAAGAATATAGATTGTATTAACTCATAACTGAGTTAATTTAAACTTCATTCCTAGATTTTGAAGGATGATCTGTTCAAACTTTGGAGCCTGGGGACATTTAGATTCTGCTTTTGAGATTAAAATTACCATGAGGAAGCTGTTTTCAGCAAAGTTTTCTAATAAATTAAGAAGCACTAGCAGCAATATTAGGTATTGAACTTTCTAACAGACTCATAACAAGCTTCTGATGTGTTACCAAACTCCTGGTAACGCATACTGGTTTAAATAATTTGATCTTGTTTCCCTAAGCCACAGTTTGTTGGAGGCTGGGATGGTAATTGGCGAAAACATTGTTACATTCTTGCTTTATAATTCTAAAATGTCTGCTTTTGAACACTGTGAGGAATGAGATACTCTTGGTCTGACCTTGCTGAACTACATTTATGTAATAGGTTCAATTTCGTATTACCATTCAATCAGAAGCAATGTATATGTTTCTAGTCAAGTACAACGTAGTGAAATGCCTTGGATGTCCATTAATACTGTATGTGCATCTATAGATATTAAGACAAGTATCTAGTTGTGAGTTCTTCCTGCTTACCTTTAGATTAAGTGACAAAAGTGGTGGTGGAGCTAAAAAAACAAACAAAACGAACAACACACAGGAAAGCCAAAGACAAGAAAAGAGAAATGAGTTTATGTTACTTCTTGTCCATGATGATTGTCCTGGGCCTTGAATGCCATAGTGAAAAGGAGGAATAGAAATTGAAACAGAGTTTCTTTAATGACCTCTGCTAATTCAGATATATGCAAAACTGAAGGTTGAATTAAAATCTATTGAGGAAAGCCATCTCCTGTGTTTGATCCAGCAGTCTTAAAGTTTAGGTAGTATAAGAAAAAGAATTTTCAGCCTAAATGTACAATAAAGCTGACTTTGAGCTTGATATCAATGCTCCAGTTTGGAGGAAGGAAAACAGTACAAAAACAGCAGTTGTGTTTTCTGGTATGAAGTTGAAAAAGTGAAAGTCGTTTCATGCTATGTAGTTCCAGGACTGGCTTAAAAAGGGTGGAGCAAGCTTGCTATCTGACTGCTGCCCAATGGCTATCCAAAAGGGCATCCAGCATCCCTACAGCTTAAAAATATGCCACATTTTCTTCCAAGTGGAATCTGAAGTGAAAGTGGCTTTCCTATGTTACTACTGTTTCAAAAACACAGAAATCATAATAAGCAGAATTTTTATAATAATTGTTTTCTGGCAAAAAAGAGTTGATGACATTTTACAGGTACAAATTCTGTTACATCTGAGAACATTCAAAGCAAGTGTCTTTTGCACTACTCTCAGACTATATGCGTTTCAATATCGCCATTTGAATAGGGTTATTCCATCACTTTGAGTTGTATTTAGGAATGCGTTACTGTTCTGGGTCACCTAGGTCACCCTACTGTTCTGGGTCACCAGTTATTGTTCTGAGTTCTGAATTTTCTGTCTTCTCAGCTGGCATAATAATTTGTCTTCTGTGTTTTTCCTTTTTAGTTGGATTGTCCATACAGTTCTGAATAGTTTGTTTTACATTTTGTTTTGTAACATATCTAAACTACTAATTGTAAATTAACAAAGGAAATTGCTTCTTCTTTTACCAGTTTAGGAACTCGTTGTTTGAATCTTTTGGGATTCCAGCAGTTCATGGGTGATAGCGAAATGACCTCTGATTTGATTGATGAAGGAAAAGAGCTAATCAGAAGAGGTAAATTAGGTCCTCTGTCAGTCTTCCAACAAAATCATACTACCATAGAATTGTCAAGGCTGGAAAAGACCTCCAAGATTGAGTCCAACCCTTAACTCAGCACTGCCAAGTTCACCACTGACCAATGTCCCCAGGTGCCACACCTACACATCTTTTAAATATCTGCAGGGATTTTGACTCCAGACTTCCCCCAGCAGCCTATTCCAATGCCTGGCAACACTTCCAGTGAAGATTTTTTTTCCCTAATACCCAAATTTCCCTAGGACCATTTCCCTAGGCCATTTCCTCTTGTCTTGTTGTTTGTCACTTGGAAAGGGAGGCCAACCCCTACCTCACTACACCCTCCTTTCAGGGAGATGTAGAGTGATAAGGTCTCCCCTGAGCCTCCTCTTCTCCAGGCTAAACACCCCCAGCTCCTTCAGCTGTTCCTTATCAGACTTGTGCTCCAAATCCTTCCTCCGCACTAGTTGTACTTTGTCTGTGAAATATATCTCAAAGAGTTGTTCTTGACCTTGGTAGCCAGGAAGAACCAAGATGGGATGGGGGCCTTGTACCCCCCAGGGCTCAGAGCTCTGGAATTTGGTTTGTCTTTCTGCCTAGGGAAAGGCCACAGAAAATTACTGGAAAAACTAGCTACTAATACAAAAAGTTACAAATATATGTGTAAAGAATACAGAGAATATGTAAAGAAAAAAAGGCGAAAACTAAAATCAGTCACTGCCCTGGTCCTGCTGGCCAAACTGTTGCTAGTACAGGCCAGGTGCCACTGACCTTCTTGGCCACCTGAGCACACAGTGCTGTCAACCAGCACTCCCAGGTCGTTTTCCAACAGGCTGCCTTCCAACTGCTCTGCCCCAAGCCTTTAGCATTGCATGGGGTTGTTGTGACCCAGGTGAAAATTTAAAGGGAAGTCGTTTGGTGAGCATTTCCACCAGCTCCCTCAGTGCTTTTGGGTTGGTCCCATCTGGCCCCACAGACCTGTGTGTGTCCAAGCAGTGTAGCAGGTCACTGACCATTTCCCCTTAGATTTTGGGGGCTTTATTCTGTTCCCCATCCCTGCCTTCCAGCTCAGGGAAACTGGTACCCAGACAACAACTTGTCTTAGTCTTAAAGACTGAGGCAAAGAAGGCATTAAGTACCTCAGCCTTTTCCTCATCATATGATATATTTCTGGATTAAATTTGTCTGAAATGTTGCAGGAAAAAAAAGCTTACTGTCTGTCAGTATTTTGAAAGCTATACTGAGGAAGGCCACAGCACAAACTGCAATAAACTTACAGCACTGTGGTCGCTATGTAAAGTCTACCAATGGACTTCATTTGACATCCTAAATGAAGTACCGGTTTTAGTACTTGAATTTTAGATACTTCTAAATATTTTACAGTGTGTTACTGATAATACCTTAGCAGGTGCTTGTGTAATCTGTCATAAAAGATGGTTAACATTTAAATTGTATTTATCATCAACAAACTAATCTTCCTTTTTTAAGTGTATTGATTGAGCTGCACAAATTCAGTCATTTCCTTTTGTCTTTTTTGCTATGTCAGCTAGCAGTGTTTTATTAGAGAGAGCATGTTTTTGTGTAGAACTCGAATTATCTGCTGGCTTGGAAAGCTTCTTATTTTACATTAATTTTTATTTAAAGTGTTTCTTAGAAGTTGCTAAAAGCTTTTGTGATTTTTGAATAAATGTTTAGAAATTAAAATTTCTGGATACAGTGTTATATTATGGAATACTTTTATTCCCATAGTTGATGAAAAACAAAAGCTGTGTTTACTTAGAGTAGTAGTATTTCCTTTTTTTGGAGAAAGATCAAAGTCTCTTATTCCCTTATACAAGAGGTTATGATGACATTGACACTGTGATGTTATACTTCCAACTTTATAACAGATATGGACACAAAGTATTTGGGTCATAGGCTGGGCCTCACAGAACTTCATCAAGGTCTTGATTCAAAAATGCTGAAGTTTTTTCTTAATGTCATAACTTTTCCAGTTATTTCTAAGGGTTTGGTTTTTTGGTTTATTTTTGCTTTGCCAGCTGGTATCCATATGTTATGCTATGACCCAGGATACCATCATGACAATAATTTTGATGGTTTTTGTTTTGTTTTTGTTTAATTGTAAGAGTCATGTATTTCAATAAGAATCTTTGCTAGTTAACTTTGGATTTGTATTGTTTGTTTAAAAAAAATTGCTAATGATTTTCCTAGTATGGTGCTCAGACAGTTTTGTTTTTTATTTTTAGAGAAAAGAAAACGACAGAGGCAGGAAGAAGGTGAAAACAGAAGAAGGGTATGACATTTTTTTAGCTAATTGTAATATTATACTGCAGTATCTGATAGGATTTACTATGGCTATTTAATTCAGAATGATCTATTTCACAAAGGAATTAGTCCCAAATAATTGATGGAATCAGTTTAATCTTGATGAATAGTCTTGGCTGAGGGTAATTGTAGATGGTAAGAGGACTATTTTAGTGATACTACTTGGACAGTTTAGTAACTCAGTGTGCTGTGGTACATGACAATAGGTATAACAAGCGTTTAAAAAGTTCCTGATTTCTAGGACGCAGAATAATCTGAAATGGCATATTACCAGTCTCTTACACTGATACTGCTCTGCTTGAAATAACTGCAGTTGCAGGGTTGCTGTACTGAAACATGGACTCCTCATTTGACTTGTTTTGTGTGCTCATTGGAAAGTCATTGGCACAGGTTCTATTTTATTTTTTTCCACAAGAAGGAATTACATTTTTGGCAGAATTAATAGTTTCTGCTGAATAACAAACAGAATGTTTGATTCAAATCATGTTTTCTGTGCATACTGTATTGAAAGATTTTTGAAGTTTTCATTTTTCTTTAGTTTATAACAAAATCTAGTATAGGAAGTCACAATAAAAGACATAGATGAGAGAAAGGATGCATGCAAGATAATAGTAGGACTAAAACCTCTTGACTTTTCAAGCTCAGGTGTAATTTAATCCTAGATGACAGCCAGTACTGTGTAGACCTTTCTTTTGATCCTTTCCTTCCATCTCATAATTTTAAAACTTGAACTTGTTGGGATGCAAAATAGCAAGTGTATGATACATTTAATACACACTGAAATGACTTGACACAAAGCTATGAATTTTTCTGTGCTATGTGCCTCTCGTTATTTTTCCATTTTGCCACTAGATGGAAGTAGTAATCAATAAAAGCAGCGGTTCCCACCATAACTTAGAGCAGTGGAGTGAACTCTTGAGTGCAGATTTGAGATGAAATTTGTTTTCTGGAAGTCTTGTTCTAAAGAACAGTTATGGTAACCAGTTTAGTGAAGGAACATGTTTTGCGTTTAAAACAAAACAAAAATTCTTTCTGTATCAAGACACTGAACAATTGTTGTGTTGCTTTTTCCTTACAACTTCCTTTTTCCTTCATGGTCTTTTTTCCAGGAATGGAAGGAGCGGTATGGAAACAGAGAAGATTCTACCAGAAGCAGAGCTGTCCACACAGACCAGAAAGAATCCAGCTTCTCAGAGACCAGTGCCAATAGACGTAAGCTCTGTGGGCTGGAGGGGAAGTTTGTTTTGTTTTTCAGTATCTTGTCTGCACACCACTGGCTATGAGAGTAGTTTCAAATATTTTCCTTTTTGTCTTAGATGATGTGTTGATAACATTCACTTCTGTGGCTCAGGGCCGCCTTGCCATTTAAGGCACTGGGAAGAGTTCTGTGTTTCTTTCCATCTCCAACTAGTTGGAATCAGAGATTCTGGCTACTCTTCAGACCAAGTGCTTGGTCTTATGGGGTATATAATGATTGCCATTAGAGTAGCAGTTGTCAACAAAGAAACTTCATGCTACATCTTGAAGTTGGGTGTTGTAAATCTTAAAATTTACCTCTTCTGCTTGCAAATGAACTGTCTCAGACTGGAATAATGAAGCAATCAGTTGACCAACAAATGTAAAACCATATAAGTGTATATACTTTTTATTAGTAATGTCTATTAGCAGAATGCTTTTTTTGTGGATACTTTAAACTTCCAAAAAGTTTGTCGGTGTTGATTTTTTTCCTGTATTTTTTGTGCTCTTGTAAGCTAACAAGTAAAATGAAACTGAAGAAAAAGGAGGAAAAAGGGGAGGAGGAGGGAAGCTTTGAATATGCTTTTAAGAAAACACTGGTAGATTTCCCCCTCCTCTGTACAAAGTTGCAAACCCAGATTTTTAGTGGTACACTAACTGAAATTGCATTTTAATGTTCATCATGTGATTATGTAGCATTCCAACACTAAAGCAAGCCATAGGTACTGACCTAATGAAGGTCACAGAGTGAACTGCAAAACAACTGTATTTCATTAATTCATGAGATTGATTTTTTTAAAAAACAAACAAAAGCAAACAAAAAACCTCTCCAGACAGTTTAATTAAAGCATGAAGCTGGGAGGATGAATGGGTGATTGTTTGATTTGAAAGTAATGCTTGCCTGTAGTTTTTCATTTTCTTCTGATTCTTTGCAAGGTAGTTTTCAACCTGTTTGAGGGGCAAAAGTTGTAGTTGCATTTCTGTTCAGATACAAAATCAAAATACTACAAATTTGAGCAAGTTTGGTTTAATACTAAGTCTACTCTAAATTATCTCACTTTTGCTTTGGATGAGGTTGCTTTGTTATTCTTACGGTTTTTTAAATTTGATGTCTCCATACATGCCAGGCTGTTCACAAAGCAAATAAGTGTCTTTCCTTCCTTTTACTTACCTAGCACTATCTAAGTATACCCGTTCAAATGGTAGGACTGAAAGAGATAGAATAGAACTCCTCCAGGATGCAGAACCTTTGGATTTTAATGCAGACTCTGTTAATGACGACCCCCTTGAATCGGACTCGGGAAGGTGAGGAATATTCTCTGTAATTTCCAGTTAAAAGTTTCTAATGTCTTCTGTTTTCTGACCTATGACAGCTGACCTATGACAGATAGTTTCAAAGTAAGAGTTTTTTAAATGAAGCTTATAATTTAATCTAACTCTTTTCCTTTCTTCCTTTTCCCCTATGATAAGGGAATTCTTTTAAAACCAATTAAAACCTGAAGGTGTTTCAGGCTTTTTAGAAATGTCAGAGTAAGATTGGAGCTGGATATAACTTTATATATGGCATAATCTGAAAAATGCTGCATATAAAACTGGTGAACCACCTGTGTGTTAAGGAAACGTCCCAGTGTGACCATTCAGGGGGCAGTCTGGTAGTCACACTCGTGCCACCCCAGACTTGCACTGCTGGGACTAAAGCCCCTTCACCACAGGTCGCTTCAGTGACCCAAGGGGACCCTTTCACTCCCTACTCACCCCACTCTCACAGTCAGAAAAGTTGTCCTTTCCATCTCAATCTCAGGTTTGCCATAGCAGAGTCCCAGATATCAGGTTCCCTTAATTTAATGATAGTGCAGTGATGGCATAACAACTCGAATTTGTGCCTCCAGGGAGGGACCCCAGACAAAAGAATCCTTGCGCTTTTACACCCTCACAGTCTATGTGCATCATAATCCAGGCTCTTCCAGGTGAGCCCTTGGCTCCTGCAGAGTCTCCAAGTGTCCAGTCCCCTGGCTGGGCCACAGGTCCCTGTGCCCTTTGTTAGTTGTTCGTGGCACCTTGCCTGGGGCTCCAATTTCTGGCCATCCAGGGCAAAACCTGCAGCTGCACACTGAGCTACCTAGTCTAGGTGTATGCCTCAACAAACAGATGTACAGTGTAAGGTTTTCAGTAGTTTCCTACGAAGCTCAACTTCAGAAAGCTCACTTGATTTCCCAGTATAAAATCCATTATGAAAAGGCTGCAGGAAAGAAAACTGAGTGTTACAGCATTTGTTGCAGGAATACAGCTGGATATTAGATCTTGGAACTACTAAAGTAAATTAAAATATGAACTTCTTGGGCAGAGAGTACCAGGCTGCACTGTGTAGCTCTGTCTGTAATAGAGGATTTTGTGATTCTGTGGTTGTGACTCCAACGCCAAATTTCCTCAGTCACAGAATACCTTATGTAACTGCTAAGCTCTGCTCATATTTAAGAAACAAGCAATACATTGTATGGGTGCTTTTTTTTTTAGGCGGTTATTGTGTTGAACCACTTAATGCTAAATAATTTAAAATTCACATATAAAAATACTATCTGTTATTTTTCAGCTACAGCTAGTTTATCCAAACAAAAAGACTCACAAAAAGTCAATGTTTCAGAGGACTTCTAAATATAATGTCAATAAACAAATGCCAGCTCAGAAACATGAAATGAATGCTGTTAAATGGCACTGCCAGGTTTCACAGGTTGATTCAGACAACTGGTTTAGTCTCATGTCACCACATTTGAAAAGCTGGGGATTTTTAAGCACAATAGTTTAAAGAGGAACTAGCCTAGAATTTCTGTCAGCAGTTGGCTTCTATGCAGTGTGAAAGGGATTTTCTACTAAAAATAAGAATATGCATTTGTAATTATTCTGGATCAAATAGTTTTCAAGCACAGTGTCTGAAGTCTTCAGGCATATATACATACTTTGCAAAGTGGAACATCCTAAACTTCTTCTTTAAAAAGAAAGCCAGGAGCCACAAAGCGTAGTTGAGCTTCCCCTAGTAACCTTCATTTCATTTCTTGGAGGTAATAAATCAAGAGTAATTACATATGGAATTTCAAGTAGTTTAAAAGTAGCTTATGTAACATTGGTTTTCAAAACTAGAGTTCCTGAAATAGATAGAACATTATAGGACAGTAAGGACAGTCAGCACACCAGGTTCTGGCTTTGTGTTTATTCAGATTTTAGTAAATGCTCCAGTGAGGAGCTACACTGTGCTTGTGTTGGACCCTATTTGTGCTTTTGAAGTGTTTCTAAAATATATTCGACTAACAGTTTGTGAAGTTTTATCTTTTCACACTAAGCATGCAGGCATTTGTTTTCATTATCTTTGATACTGTATTTTTTCTAAGAATACCCAATGATATGTACTGTTAAGCACCCAAAATACTTTTTCGATGCAATTGTTTGTTTGGGTTTATTGTTTTTTGGGTTTTTGTTCATTTGTTTAGTTGTTGGTGTGGTTGGGATTTCTAAGAAAAAAGTCCTGCTCAGCCAAAATATCCAAGTTCTTTTTTTTGTATTAGGAGACATAGGTCTTTAAGATTCCCAGTATTCATATCACTGTTTCTCTTGGTCATATGAGGTTTAATTTAATGGTCTTTCAAATTCTCATGGAAACTAATTCAGTAGAACATCAAAACCTGTAAGTCACTGGAGTTAAGGAGAAAGATTGCAATGAGAGTTAGATGATTTCATGGGTCTTTATTTTTCTATCTCCTGTGACACTTTTTCATATTTAAAATTGATTCTACAGGTACCAGCCTGGTGGAAGATACCTGTCAATGTCTCGAAGCAAAATATTTGATGATGTCTAAGCTCATCAAAGCAAAAGAAAATTCAGTGGAAATCTAGCTCCTACTCATTGCTTGGAAAATACTGTATTTGTGATATATCACTGAACCGTCAAAGACTCTTTAAAAAACATATGAAGGAACAACTCTTTTGGAAATGCACGTGTATGATAACTTCACAACTTGTGATAGAAATATGCTTCTGCTATTGTAGATACTGTTGTGCATCAGTATGGGCTTTTGTGTCATGACCAAAAGGAGAAAACTATTTAAAGTTAATAGATGATAAACTCGTAAATATACCTAGGGCTCAACTTGAACTGTAAACAGACTAAGTTTGGGGAAGAGATTTTTTCGGAATTTTTTTTTTTTTTTGTATTTTAACCGATGCTGTGAGGGCATATTGATACATCCAAAGTGCAGTTATATCAATTACTATAATAGACACTTTTTATAGTTTTTTAATTTTAACTTTATGCATAATCCAAAATCTGCTGAAGAAAACTAAGGCTTCTTTTGCCTTCAATGGCATTTGAATCAGACCCCATATAAGGAGAAGGCCTGAATGGCAGGCTTTCTTCATAAAATCAGAAAATGTGAGTTCCAGTATTTAGAGGGTGGCTATGAAGGAGATGGTGACTTCCTTTTTTACAAGGAGTTACATGGAAAAGACGTGGGCACAAGTTACTCCTGATGAGATTCCAGTTGGACACAATTGGATATTTTTGCACAATTAGAACAATCAGGCACTGGAATAATCTCTCCAGAGAAGTGGTGGATTCCCCAGCACATTGGACACTTTTACATTTTGGCTGGACAAGGTGCTGGGTCATCTTGTCTACACTATGCTTTTGCTGAGAAAGCTTGGACCATAAAACCATAGTCACAGAACGGTTTGGGGGTTGGAAGGAACCTTAAAGGTCATCTAATCCCATCCCCCTCTGCCCTGGGCAGGGACACCTTCTAGACCAGGTTGCTCAGCCCTCTATCCAACCTGGCCTTGAACACTCCCAGAGATGGGGCATCCACAAGTGCTGTGTGGCAACTTGTGCCAGTGCTTCACCACCCTCACAGTAAAGAATTTCTTAAGATATCTAATCTAAATCTGTCCTCTTCCAATTTGCACCCATTTCCCCTTGTCCTATCACTACAGCTCCTGATGAGTCCCACTCCAGCTTCCCTGTGGGCACTTTCAGACACTGGAAGGTTCCTATGAGGTCTCCACACAACTTTCTCTTCACCAGGCTGAACAGCACCAGCTTCCTCGGCCTGTCTTCATTGAGGGAGGTGCTCCAGTCCTCTCGTCAACTTGGTGGCCTCCTCTGGACTCACCCCAGCAGGTCCCTGTCCTTCCTGTGCTGGGACCCCAGAGCTGGATGCAGTGCTCCAGGTGGGTCTCAGCAGAGCGGAGCAGAGGGGCACAATCCCCTCCCTCCCCTGCTGCCCACGGGGCTCTGGGTGCAGCCCAGGACACGTTTGGCTCTCTGGGCTGTGAGTGCCATGGCCGGGGCATGTCCAGCCTCTCACCCACAGCACCCCCAAGTCCTTCTGGGCAGGGCTGCTCCCAATTCATTCTCCACCCAGCCTCTAAGGTGTGCGTGGGATTGCAATGACCCAGGTATAAGAACTTGCAGTTGCTTTGCACAGACCCCCCTCTCAAGCCTGTCCAGGTCCCTCTGGATGGCATCCCTTCCCTCCAGTATCGACACCACCACGCAGCTTGGTGTCAACAGATAATCCTTGAGGTTCTTTCCATCCTGGTATTCTATGATTCTATGAAATTTTTTGGCATAAATTTTGGAGCGATGCGTTTTGGTCTAGAAAGGCTGTATTTTTTCTTTTCCAGCATTATATGCAGATACATGATTTTAGCGTATGTAAATAGTTGAAATTGAGTATGGACCCAAGTGTCACTTGTCATATGACCGTATGTGCAATAGCAAGAATACATTATTGGAGATACAACATCTGCTTAAGATGTTTACAGCTGTAATAATTCAAAATCTTGGCACACTAGTGTTTTTGTAACCATAAAAGAAATAGACTGTGAAAATGGAGTTAAATACTGAAACATGATAATTTGCACGCACCTCAGGCACGGCTTCAAACTGTAGAGTATTTCTTTAAAAGAAGAGAAATACACAGCATGACTTGGTGATGGTAAACATTTTTAATATCCTAAATACCCTGGTTGTATTATGTATCCGTTTTTAAGGTGCCTGTATTTTGCAGTATGTTGTTGCAGAAAGAATAATACTTTGCCATTCAAAAATGCCAATTATTAACAGTGTAAAAAAGCTTCACATAAATTTCATTAGTGTAGGCATATTTTTAAACCACAGTTAGTTGAATGAATTTTCAAATGTAATCATAAGGTAAAAGATGTGGTCAAATTCATGATAACTTTGGTAATTTGAATAATTTAAAATGTTGCTTTTTTCAGTTTGTCTGAAGTCTTTACCACTTGGGAGCTTTCTTACGGGCTTATTGCAAAGTTATGTTGAAAACTTAAAGAGGACATGTTTCTATCATACATTCTTTATCATGCTTAAAAAACACACATCCCTTAAAGCAGCTAGGAATGAGTTATTCTGAAAAGTAAGTTTTCATGAATGACATATTTTACTAATTTTTTTAAATAGTCTGTGTTTTCTCAAGTAATTGTTAATGGGGATCTAACTCTACCTCCTGTGATTTTAGTACATGTGTTCTAAGAGTAGTGGTATTTGTAATACATTGATATGCCTGTTTTAAAACTGAATTGTTACTATGAAGAAGAAAAAGAATCTCTATTTGTATAGAAATAATTATGTTAATAAATTGGCAGACATACAATAATTGTCAGTTTTGTTCTTAGGTGAATACACTGAACGTCAGCCATGCCCACAGGCATTCAAGCTCATGCAGTTTCCAGATTACTCATATGAGGCCACTTTTTTAGTTTGAGTATTTTGTATTTTTAAAAGCTTGTTCCAAGTCTTTAGGCTGGAAATGTAATCAGGGACAGGAAGTTGAAAAAATTAGTCTCTTTATTCGGATATTTCTTTAGCAATTCTATGTTAGCACCTATTTAATTTATTTTTGAGCTACTTAGTAGTGCTATCATGAATTCAGCCTTATATGAAAGGGGTTATATATGTTCTTGGGCGCCCATCCACATGAATGTTCTTAGGCTCTATATTTCTGTTTTAAAAATTTGTATCTCATTTAATTGCTCAGCAGTTTATTTATAAAAATCTTTGATGGAAATAAAAGTCAAATTCTTTCTTTAACTCTTGAGATGTCACTGCAAAGGGATCTAATTCAGTGCCAGGAGAAAAGCTATAGAAGGAATGTCTGTTTTTCTGAACGTCTGTGAAGTAACCTTACCGATTCCCTGGTGACCAGACACTTGGATCGAGCCTTCTTCGGCCCTGGTTTTTTCCTTTTTTTGAGATGGCTGCAAACAGAATTTTCAGGGGGAAGCATGGTCAGGATTTTATACACAGCAGGTAACTAGTCCCTGGTGCAGTTTTCATTGGAATGCAGTAATTTCAAGAGTTGACTGTATACATTAGTGGCTCTGGGATTTCAGATTCTAACATAGACATTCTGAGCTCATTGAAGTAGGAATTTACTGACATTTTTGATGTTGCAGTGGAGTAAGGGAGTAACCAGCTCTTTTTTGAGCTCTGAAAAGCTCTATAGAGTTCTCTCTATTGTGCTTGGCAATACCAGGTGTCACCTCCTACCTGGATGCTGTTTGGTTAAACAAGGAGTTGATAAGTGAAGTCAGGTTTCATCCATAGTGTGCATTGCTGACCAGCAGTTATCCATGCTCTAATTACATGCAATTTGTTGCCTAATTAATTTAAAGTGTGTTTTGAGAACTCAGTGTCGGCTCATATGACTAAATCTGGAAGACTTTCAATAAAGAAATAGGGCATACAACTATAAAAGAAGATCGTAGAAATAAGGGATGTGCCTGTGCAACATTGGCCATTCACTTGAGCTAGTTTCAAACAAGTTTGGTTACTGCTAGTACACATAATGCAGAACTTGTCTAGGGGCTATGTCCATAAAGACTTACCCCACTGCAGAGAGGTGTGGATGCCCTATCCCTGGAAACATTCAAAGTTTCAGTTCACACATCCAGGTTGGATGAGGCTCTGAGCATCCAGATCTGGTTGAAGATGTGCTGGCTGATTGCAGAAGGGTTGGACTTTACAGGTCCCTTCCAACCCAAACCCTTCTGGGATTCCATGGTGCTTCCCAGCCAGATTGTGGCAACTCTTGATGGGTTATTTGCTGCTATAGCTCCAGTCCCATCAGCACTGCAGCTAAATGAAATTAAAACCAGCTTTGATATGTATAAGCAGTGACTGTACGGTAGGTTAACGGTGTTCCTGCATCACATTTGATGGTCCAGATTAGGTGATTTTAAATACAATTCCCTTGCAAACTGTGCTTCTGGGAACTGAGTGTTAATATATTTTTATGTCACTGTACATACAGAGTCATATTTATTTGCAGCTAAAGAATGTCAATTATATATTTCTTTGTTATTTCACTTCCTGAATTACTGAGCAGTTAGTGTATACATTTTGCCATAATTTCTGCAGTTTTCTCTCCATCAGTGAACACCAAGACAACCCCCCAAAACACCAAAAATCCCACCCAATTTAAGTACAGATGTTTGAATGTCTTTCTGTTAAAGATTTAAATGAGTGAAAAGAATGCGTGCAAGTCTCAATGAACTTCAAAAAGCAGTGTGAAAACAATACCTAATCAGTGTTGGAGTTCATAGAAAGTATGGATAGCAAAAAGCTGAAGTCAGACTTACTACTCCTACTAGAGTTGTAGTTCTCCTTTTCTTTAATACATATTTTGATATGTATATTGGGAAATAAGTCCCCTACTCTGCTAAAGAGGGGTGGATCTCTCAGCTGTGAAGTGAGGGAGTCTTTTTATGAGGGAAAGTAAAGGATTAATAACTTCTAATCTGTGCTCACAGTGACACTTTGGGCAAACAATGACATCGCTTCTTATTTAACTACAGTAATGTGTTAAGAAAAAAATAAACTTTATTCTTCTATAAATTACACTACTGGAAGAATCATGGTAGATAATCTGCCTTTATTTTTCAATCAAGCGCTTGTAAAGTAGTCATTAACAGTATTAATAGGAATGGTGGAAAGCTGCTGTCTTTTCAATATTTATTTGTGCTATTTTAAAATATAACATGAACAATGATTTTTACATAGGAAGTATTAAAAAATTATTACTATGATTTTCAATAATTATGGTAATTTGTATTTTATTAAATTTGTCTTGAAATACTGTAAATACTATGTGAAAAATACTACACTTTGTTTCAGTTTTCATTATTGCTTTAATTACTTGAAATCTGAGGGACATTCATAATACCAAATAGAGATCACTTTATGAAGGAAAACTTTTTATGAGGCTTCTTAAAGAAATCTGACTGGTTCATTACAGACAAATAAATAGGTGCGTCTTAATTATTAACAAAAGCATTGCTAAGGGGATATATTGTGTCCTAGCTTTTTAATTTTTCTTTGAAATTCAAAAAATTGGTACTTTTTTCAGAGCAGCTTAGTTGTGAATCTCGTAAACTTTCTGAAACTTTTACATTCCTTTTCCCTAATGGGCTCTGCAGGAATATGTACTGCTTCATTGCAGTTACCTAATACTAGCTGTGCCTCTAATTAAGTAGTCTAATCTGAAGCTGAGACACTCCTACACCATTTGATTATTTTAACAGAAATTCAGCATTCCTAGCAAAAAAAAAAAAAAAAAAAAAAGGCAAAAAAAAAAAAGCACGTCGAACTAGATCCCTTTTAAATACATAATTGTCTTGTTGATTTTATTGCATTATATTTGGTACCCTCTGTTTGGGTCATATTGGTAAGCCAGTTAGGTTTATTCTTTGTTTCTCTTTGAATGCATTGGAATGTAGTCTTCAGCATGCTTTTGTGTGCATGTGTGTGTTTTTATTGTAATTGACAGGCAATAATAATATGCAGCTTCAGTTATTTCCTCAGGATAATGTTATATTTGACATATTCCTGTGAACTATAGTAGTTGCAGAGTGATAGCTTAGCTGTCACTGTAGAAATAAATTATTTTCTATAGAAAAACATGGTGTTTCTGTAGAGGTATCTGGAAGGTAAGGGAATTCATTTTTAAGTATAGGTTTAGTAATAGACCTTCATTCTCCAGTGTGTATTAAGATAGGCTGTAGGAGTGCTGCTTATGGATAGACTATCTTCTTTTGCCTTATGATACAAGTTGTATACATAAGTACCTTGTTTTGAAATTCACTGAGTTATGCATTTTTCTCTGTAGTGTTCTGGATTACTGTTGTGCTGGATAATATTTTTGAAATGTGTGTTACTATATATATAGTCAAATACTTAAGTTGGCATGAAATAAATCATTTCTGCAATACATTTTCCCTGGTGTATTTTAGATATTCATACTTCTCTGTGCTGTTTTTGAAAGTGGTCTTTTAGAGAAATTTGACATACTTCTTTTTTTCCAGGTAAGTTATGTTTATACTTTAGAAGACCACTAGAAAACCAACCTTGTTTTAGTTATCATTTTGAATCTTCTTGAAGGCAGATTTAAAAGGGAAATAGAAGAATATTGCATACCCTATGTTGTCAGGGAAGCCTGTGAGGACCCTGTGTGCTCCTGGGACTGACTGGGTGCTGGGTATTTCTGTGGGGTACAAGGTGGGATGAAAGGTAGGGTCCCTACATCTCTTCCTCTTTTCTGTAAGAACTCAAACTAGGACATAGTTCCTTCTAGTTGATCCAGACCACTGGTGAGAATAAAGGCAAGAGACTGATCCACTGCAGCTGTGAGGAGACAGGCACAGCAAAGGAGTTGACTCCATCTCTTCTTCTAATGCATACTTACTGCTTTTATTTTCCCTACAAAAAAAAAAAAAGGTAAAAGAAGAGGCTCTATATAGCTACAGAGTAAGTTGAGGGAGGTGATTCTGCCCTACTGCTCTGCTCTGGTGAGACCCACCAGCGCTGCATCCAGCTCTGTGGTCCCCAGCATAAGGCCATGGATCTGTTGGAGCATTTCCAGAGGAGAGACACAAAGATGATCAGGAGGCTGGAGCACCAGCCCTGTAAGGAAGAAGCTGTGTTGGGTTTGTTCAGCCTAGAGAGGAGGAGGCTCCAGGGAGATCTCACTGCAGCCTTTCAGAACATATGGGGGGGTTTGCAACAAAGAAGGGGCCTACAAGGGATAATGGTTTTAAACTGAAAGAGGGTGGATTGAGGCAAGATACAAGGAAGAATTTTACAATGAGGGCAGTGAGACACTGGCACCAGTTGCCCAGAGAGGTGGTGGATGCCCCATCCCTTGTAACTTTCAAGAACAGGCTGGAGGGGGCTCTGAGCACCTTGATCTAGCTGAAGATGTTCATGTTCATTGCAGTGAGGTTGGAATTAGATGACCTTTACAGTCTCTTCCAACCCAAACTATTCTGTGATTCTGTGAGTGATCTATGTATGTTTATATTTTTTGTCCCAGAGGTGGTTTGAATAGTGAAGTGAATCATTCTCCAGATTAACCAGCCACACTTTTCCTCCAGACCTAGTCTGATAAGTGACTACTCTTGAATCTACCAATCCACCATCTATGCAGTTCAGATGATGGGGATTGTCCTTATTAAATACTAGCTTTCAGTTACCATTTTTTGTTGTCAGATGTTTATTTGCTCAGAGAGCAATATAAATTCTGGTGTTTAGTTGTTAGCTGTTGCTAATGAAACTACATTGACTGTTCAGTGGATTGTACATCTTCTGAAGTACTATCTGCCTGACTGAGAATTACCAGGCTTGTGAATTAACCCTACCCTTCCCTCTAGAGCTCCACCTGCACAGTGCTGTGGCGCTTGTTCATCCTGGTCTCTGTTCTGCATGCAGCGAGAAAGATCTTTATCCTTTCTCTCCATACATGTCCTGTCTTTCACACCTTGTTCTGCATTGGTTCATTACATGCCATTGCCTTCAGGATTTTTTGAGAGCTTTGTCAGAAAGACAAAATTGGTCAGGGCCCAGCTGGGAGAGAAGACAATTTCTCTTCCCTGCTCGGTCACCGTGACCTGGACTGCAGAGAGAGATTCAGCTCATGAACAGACGTCAGGTATTGGAGTGATTTATGAATGTGGGCTGTGTGCAAACACAAAAGAAGCTCTTGGGTTCCTCCCACAGAAACATCTGGTTAAAAGTGGAGTTGCTCAGTCAACATTAAAGCACGATGTTGTGCTGTAACTGAGGTGAGTGCCTCGGCATATCTGTGGAAACCTGCTAAGCCTTTGAAATCCAAGTGAATGCTGATAGTTAAACAATTCACTGTCAAAAAAATAATTTCCAAAGTTTAGGAAAGGTCATCTATTCTAAGTAAACTTTATAAGGGCCGGATGCTGGTGGGAATTTTTCTTGTGTATTCTCCATTCCTCTTTTCCCCCAGAGGCTGCTCCTTCCACAAGCATCTGCACTCCTATAAAAACATCATGCTTTTTATTTTGGAAGATTTTGCTGGTTTTAAATCTATGGGAATCATGAAGAAAATGCAAAAGTGGTATATGACTCCCAACATGTTTCAGTGAGCAAGCAACAGCTTTCTAGCCCAGGTTTCACAAATAACTACCAGGTCTATGGCAAGAGGCCCGTGGCAGCCAGTGTGGCACAGCAGCACCCCCTCCAGAGACAGCCTGTGTGTCACAGCATGTGGGAAGAAATGAGGCGAAGCCAACCTAGGGCAGAGAGAGACAGGACAAAGGAAGTGGGCTGAGAGACAAAGCAAAGCATGGGAGAGTACTTGAGCAGCGGTGGGAAGGGAGGTGTGAGCTCTGCTGGCTCCTGGTGTGAGTTTATCACCTTTTGCTGCTCCCAGCTTCATTATGTATTTTCTGTAGGAAATCTGGTAGCAACATGCTGATGGCTGGCCCCTGAGCCTTGAGAATATGTAGGTTTAGCTGCAGAGAAGTGACAAAAGCTTGTGTTGGGCTCAGTACTGTGCTACTACCTTGTAGCTTTTGCCTCTCATTTCTGGTATCAAACCCAAGCACAGTTCATGGCTTGAAGTTAGGAGTATCCTAACACAGGGAGATTGAGGAAGTGGTTGGGAGAGAGTGTGAGCAATCGCTGTGCAATTCAGACCACCAAAATAAAATACTTACCTTCTGTTTTTGCCTCTCAGTTCGGTGCTGGATTGGGAAGACATAGGCAGTGGGAGTCAGGCCTTCTGAACTAATGCTTAGAAGGGCTTCCCAAATAACCAGAAACTTGTTTTCTCTGAGCAATAAACACTGCAGAGACTGTGGTTAAAGGCTTGAGCACTGACAGGCTGTAAAGCAGTAGCCAAGGCCGTGCAGAACAGCAGGATTGGGATCTGCAGGGTCAGGGGAGCAAGTGGCTGGGCAGTGTCTGTCCCAGGTACCCACAGAGGTGGAGCCGTCTGCTAGAGGGAATGACAGCACGCATTATGGTGAGTGTACCCCTTTTGTCGGTTCTGAGTGATTTGGGACAAATTTAGATCTAGAAATAAATAAAAACCTTAAAAACACTTCCAGAAAATTGGATGAACTTGTTTCCTGTTGAAATGCTTCTGAAATATAATCAGATATTCAGTCGCAATTTACTGGGAACAATAACACTAATAAGCCTTAGGAATTGCCAGGAGCCATAATTACTAATGAGCTATAAGAATTAACAAGCTTGATTCTACTCTCATTGAAATGAAGGCCTTTGTCAGCAGCAGTAACCTATGTCTTATGTGGTTATTTCCCTGGGAACTGTTAATGGGCTTGACTGAGCTCCTTAGTATATTTGAATAAAGAACAAATATGAAACCAGTTGTTACATTAGCTATAGATTCTATCCATTGGAGCCCATAGCTTGTTGATCCTTCGGAGGGATCCAAGCTGTTCAGTGTGGCAACAGTGAAGGGCTGAGCTCTTAGCATGGGCAGGAGTTTCAGTGTTTGCTCTGGTTTGGATCTGAGCTGTGACATTTCACAATTCATATGTCAGGAACCCTTAACACATTGTCCCTTTCCAGGAAACTTTTCTAGGAAAGTCCCTAGGCTAGAGAGTCAATGAATTAAGTGCTTTGTAAACTTTGCAAAAGAAGCCTCGTACCACCCTAGGGTTGTTCCAGTATGGTCCCTGACTTCTGAGTTACACATTAAGGCAGGGGACTAATGCATTATCCATTCCACATACAGGAGATTTCTCACGCTGATGACCAGGGATGTCCCAAGGAAACATCCAAAACCTTGAGAGAAAATGTCACACTACCCAAGAAAGAAATGTGTTGCTTTTTGTGCTTCCTTTTCTTCCCACATGCCTCAGTTTGGGTAGCAGGCATACACTGAAATGTTGGTGATAGATACAGAACTACACCGACCTGGATTTCATACTTAGAAATGTTTTGTATTTTATTCAAAGTACAAGGTCCACCAGGGAAATACCTGGGCTTGAAACTACAGGACTTAACTCCCTGAATGTGTTTATCTAAAATCTGTTTTATGTGGCAGCATTAGCTTTGAGTAGGAATAACGTGGTAAAGGCTTGGAGGTGAATGGAGAAGGGAGAGGGAACTTCCGCTTAACGAGTTTTGACGCCATACTTCATTATTTGAAGCCTGTTATTTAAAAAGCCTCTGTCTGGGACTGTGAGCAATGGAGATGGGCTTTGCAGATAACCCAAGCTGCTTAAGAACTGTACACAGAAATGACAAAGACAGTGTACCTGCCCTCCACAAACCTGTCAGTGCTGCTGGCAAACCCTCTTTTATATACAGCAGTGCAGTCCTGGCCATGACAGTACTTCTTGCCAGGGACTTGACTACTCCCATTTTGACTTCCATGATAGTTGCAGTATTTTCAAGTAGGAGATGTTTTAGCATACTGCTTTTAACTCAGCCTTCATTTCTTTTTCCTGTGGCTTCATCAGAGGTTAAAATTTGTTTCTTCACAAACAAAGAATAAGTAACAATAATAATAGTACATGCTTTTTCACCACTCTGGGATAAAAGGAGGCAAGGGGTTTACGGTTTGTTCTGATTTGAATCACATTTGTGACAATGTCAGTTGGAGAAGAGGTAGATGTCAGTCACCAAACCTCTCAGAAAGACCCACTGCCTGGGGACAAGTTAATCCTCCCGATTAACCCCCTTTGTCCCTAACTAAGTTAGGGACATTTAGTTCTTCTAAGAAACAAGCACTGCTTTGTGCCATGTAATGACAAATCCTCCAAGAAGAGCTTGGAGCTCCAAATTTTCCAAAGGTCCAGGGCCCTCTTGTTTTGTTTTAGATGAGGTCTTTTCCTTACAGGCAACGAGGGACTGGTATGACAGTGCAGTTAGGAGTTTTACTTGACGTTTGTGCCAAAGCACTGCTGAAAGCAGCCAAAGCAGTCCCAGGATTCTGCTTCCATCTTCTTTCTCAGTGCTGAATACCACATTGGTGGTAGCAGGACAGGGTTGTGCCACATCAGGCAGTGCAGGCAGGGAGCCATGTCAGAGGAAAAGCTGGACTCAACTGTAGTTCTTGCTCAGAGGAGCCTCTTACAGTCCAGGAAGCTGCATGTCATAGCATAGCATAGCACTGCAGCCTCTGTCCTTGGCAGAGACAACTGGTGGTGGACTGAATGTGCCACTCCTAGAGCTTGCATAATATTTACAATGGTAGTGTAACTAGAATTAACATTTGTCTTGTAATATTCTATTCTAAGAAATGTTTTATTACTTTTTGTGAGCTGTTTTTTTTGTTTTGGGTGGGTGTTTTGATTTTTTTTTCTTCTTGGCATCATTGAAACAGCCATCTTTGGTGGCATCCGGGTGGTATGACTGTTTGCACAGAAACTTGTGAGGTTTCATCCATCAGAAGATAATGACTTCCCCAGATAACAAACATGCCAGATTATACAATTTCTGGGTAGATAATGTTAGCAAATTCTTGTTAGCATTATCTGGCCTCAAATGCAGGAATGGTGTATTGAAAACATGGCAGTAATTGTAGTCTGGTTTCTTGTTCACATGGCTGCACTACATTTTTCACTAGCATGAATCCATTTGAGACAGTATGACTAATTTGTTTTTAAAAAGGATAAGTCTTCAGACAGAGAAGGTAATTTACAAACACTTAAATGCTGACTTGTGGCAGTATCCTAGACTTGATTCTGTGTAAATGATTGTGTCCTGGTAGCTGCTAGTGGCTTGTACTGTGGCAGGGTCCCCATCAACATCAGTGTCTGTAATGGAGATGCACAACAAGGCACGGGGCAAGAACATTCTCTTGTGTGAAGGGCTGTGGTTTGGGTGACTAACTCTAGGGAGCAGTACAGATACCAGGCACTTCATTTCTGTTGCCTCAGGCCTAACCACACAGGTTAGATGCTACACTTCTAAAATCAGCAGGAACTTTGCTAGAGAGTAAAGTTATGACTTGACAAGTGAAAAGGACTGAACCACAGCAGGGTCTGTAACATGTTGTAACTTCGCAAATGGAGTTAGAAACCTTTGGAGAGTTCTGCTACCATTTCTGCAGCATGGGGTGTGCCTGCTTCTCTGCATTTCCCTGTCTGATGCCCGCTCCAGCATGTCCCTACAGACCTGTGCCACTGTCCCATGCTCCTTGGTCCCTTCCCACACAAGCCACACAGGTTTCTACTGCATTGTAGAGGTGGGGTCATGAATGACGGCCTGGGAACAATGCTCTCCTGCTCCTGGTGGCACTCCCACTCAACCTGCTGCTAGACAAGAACATCTGGTTTATAATAGAAAGCCTTGTGTGCCTTTGGGGAATTTAACATAGATTTTGTTGTTCCCAGCACTTCTTAGACTAGAAGTCAGACAGAAGGTTTCTTGCTGGTGTGCAAGAAAAAATATGTCACAGATAGAGCATGTTCCCTCACAGGCTGGACAGGAGGATCTATAGTGGATGATCCAAGTAACTGATGTCAAAAGCTGCTGGGCATCACCAAGACATACTATCACCTCTATTTTAAATCATTCTTGATTATCTTCTAAACAGGGTCAAGTAAGGGGCCTACACAAAGACATCACTACCCTGCAGCCCACAGAAAGACATATCACCTACCTAACTTCCCAGCTAAGAAAACCACCATCCCATTTCAAGGAAAATGGTAGCAGGGCGGGGCAAAGCAATCTCACTGCTGAGACAGACCTCAGCTCTGTGGGTGTGAAAATAATGACACACAACACAACAGTCTAACTTCCCATTAAAGCAGTTTGCAGCTAGCAAAATATGTCAGGTACTTCAGAAAGAGCAGGAGAAGTGTTAGAGTGCCTTTTGGCTCCCTGCTAGGAGCTGAGTTTGAAGATTCCCCCATCCTCCTCTCTCCTGCCTTGCATTATGCTTGAGGTCTTGTTTATGGGCAAAAAGAAAGAACACCTTACATATAAGTAAAGCCAAGAATTTATTGTTAATTGAGATCTGCAGAGTATATTATCTCTAATCCAAATCTAACTGATTCAGAAAAATAAAGAATAACAAGGCAGTTAAAACTGCAATATGGTGAAAAGTGTCAATAGTAATATTAATAATACAATTACAGTATACTTACTTTTTATCCTTTTTTTTTTCAGGATTATGCTCACCCTTCCATTGTTCTTCTATGTCTTAAAGTCATACAATCATAGCATAGAATATGATGAGTTGGAAGGGACCCATCAGGAAGATAAAATCCAGCTCCAGGACACCCCAAGAATCACACCGTGCCTGAGAGCATTGTCCAAATGCTTCTTGAACTCTGGCAGGCTTGGGGCTGTCACTACTGCCCTGGGGAGCCTGTGCCAGTGCCCATACACCCTCTGGGTGAAAAAACCTTTTCCTGATACCCAATCTAAACTTCCCCTGCCACAGCTCCAGGCCATTTCCTCAAGTCCTGTCACTGTCACCACAGAGAAGAGATCGGTGCCTGCCCCTTTGTTTCCCCTCGTGAGGGAGCTGTAGCTGCAATGAGGTCTCCCCTCAGTCTCAGCCACTCCTCACACAGCTTCTCCTTCTCCAGACCCTTCACCATCCTCCTGGCCATCATTTGGTTACTCTCTAATGGTTTAATGCCTTTCTTACACTGTGGCACACAAAACTGCCCCAGCACTCGAGGTGATGCTGCCCCAGCTCAGAGCAGAGCAGGACAATCCCCTCCCTTGCCCGGCTGGCGATGCTGTGCCTGATGCCCCCAGGACAGGGTTGGCCCTCCTGGCTGACAGGGCACTGCTGACTCGTGTTCGACTTGCCATCAACCAGGACCCAGAGGTCCCTTTCTGCAGGGGTGCTCTCCAGCCTCTCATTCCCCAGTCTGTCAGTACACCCAGGGTTGCCCCATCCCAGGTGCAGAGTCCAGCACTTCCCATTGTTGAGCTTCATGCAGTTGGTGATTGCCCATCTCTGTGATTTGTCTCGGTCTCTCTCCAGGGCCTCTCTGCCTTCGAGGGAGCCAACAGCTCCTCCCGCTGCTGTATCATCTATGAACTTACTCAGTATCCCTTCCAGTCCTGTGTCCAAGTCATTTATGAAGATACTGAAGAGCACAGGGCTAAGGATGTGTAACCCCACAGGTGACAGGTCACCAGTCTGATGTCACCCCATTCACTGTAACCCTTTGTGCCGTACCCATGAGCCAGCTGCTCACCCATCACATGATGTGTTTATCCAGCTGTGAGCTGGGCATTTTGTCCAGAAGGATCCTGTGAGAGACAGTATCAAAAGCTCTGCTAAACCCCAAAAAGGTTATATCAATTGGCTTCCCTTGATCAGCTAGATGGACTACCCTGTTGTAGAAGGAAACCATGTTCCACAAGCAGGACTTTCCCCTCATGAAGCTGTGTTGGCTGTGACTGATACCTGCAGTGTCCTTCAAGTGCTTTACAATACCTCCCAGAATAATATTTTCCATGATTTTACTAGGCACTGAAGTGAGACTGACAGGCCTGTAGTTTCCAGGGTTCTCCTTCTTGCCTGTCTTGAAAACTGGGACAATGTTGGCAGTCAACCAGGATCTCTCTGGTTTCCCAAGACATTTATAAATCATCAAGAGAGGTCTTGTGGTGACATCATCCAGCTCTTTGAGGATTCTCAAATGAATCCCATCAGCACCACAGCCTTGTAGGGATCCAGCTAGAGCAGCAGACCCTGCACAAATTCAGGGTCAACGGGGAGTTGATCCTTCTCACAGTCATGGTCCTCCAGCTCAGAGCACTGAGACCCCCTGGTCCATCATGGATACTGAAGACATAGACAAAGAATGCATTAAACAAGTCAGAATCTTCAGCCTGAAGACTTAAAACTGTAAATCTTCAGCTTCTGGTGTCCTTTTTTGAAAAATTATCACACTGATGCTCTAGGCTCTACTTGAGGTAGTTTGTCTGTGTTTCGTAAGATGCAATTACACCTTTTTCTTTTTCACTGGTCTGCAGCTACATGTAACAGCTGAATTTACGGTATGTGCTTTATTCCACATACACCAAAGGCTCTTCCTTTCTTCTCCTTGTTACTCCTAAACCCAGTTTTGTCCAGCTTCAAGTCCATGTTTCTCTAACTGACCACGGATGGGGAGCTGCAGGGTCTCCACTGTCAAGCCTGTGCCCCAGATTTCATCATTTCATGCCCTGTGCTGCTCTAAGCTCCATGCTGTATCTCCATCCTGGTATTTTTCAACTCTGGATTGTATTACATGTCATAGAAGTACTAATTGTTACTTCTACTGATATAAATCTGCACCATACAAAGAAAAACAAAAATAAAATTAATTACTGTAGGTGACTCATCACTTAGAGAAATTGCTGTCATAGAAAGAAAACAAACCTCTGGGCAGATCAAGAAAAGCTCAGACAGAGCAAGCCTGCAGGCCCTTGTCCTGAAGCTCTGCAAAAGCTGAGTGCCTGTTGCTAGCAATGGCAATGCCAGGTTACAAGGCTACCCTGCTGCACTTCTTACCTGCCCTCTCACTAAATTAGGCAAGCTGTCATGTGGAGGAGGCCTTTAAGTGTTTATGAAGTAGTACATCCAGTCCAAGTCCATATGCCTCGAGTTGAATGTTCACTGATGAAAGAGATTATCCAGATTTTGGAAGTTTTAGAGATCAATAGCTATGAATGAAACATCAAAGCAAGAACCTGCTCTTTTTAATTCTTAATTTCCAAATTAAACCTTTGGTGCACAAACATGTATTTCAGGACCTTCCCTACCACTAATACTTGCTGCCTAACTGGAATCAAAAATTTATGTCAAAGGCATGAGAAAATCTTCCTTGTCAGATAATTCCCTCAGCACTGATTTTTTCATTTCAGTGGTTTGTAATACACAAGGGGTAGTAAGCAGATGGAACTAGTTTACATTTGCCCATTCATGCGAATTCTTTTTAAAAAAGGATTTTTATAGTAAGATCTGTTTTGCTGAAGCCTTTAAAGCCATTGTAATAGACAGAGACAGAACAGTATAGAAAGACATCTATAATTGGATTCCCATAACTGCTGTGTGGGGATTTGTCAGTTTCTCCCAGTCAGCATTGACAAAGCCACAGTTCACGAGTTCTAGCTGGAGTCTCCTGGCTTAGTGGTCTGCTTCATCTGTGAAGAGCATGCCCAGACTGGATGCTGGAGGTTGATACTGGAAAAAACAATCCACAAGCAAAACTATAGCAAGCGAGAGATGGTGGAGAAGGAGTCTGTGTTCATCTTTATGCCATATGCATGGCCTGTGAGAGCTGTGGGCTCAGGTCAGTACCCCATGCTGTGATGGCAGGTGGGAGACATTTGCTCCCTTGGAAACTTCCCTTGGGCTTGTCTGGAATGTGTCAAAGACACCTATACATGTCCACTGCTCAGGTAGGGAATGCATGCATGCATTTATTTTAGGAGAGACATTTTCCCAGAGATCTACAATTTAGAGACTTATGAAACTGGACGAGGTGCTAAGCAATCTTAATTCCACCAAAGCTGAAAATTAGCATGCTCAGAAAGCCTAATGACCTAGCCTGGAATACAAACCTTTACGTCTGACTTCTCTACCAGGCAAATGGGAAGAAATGAGGAGTTTGCCAGCTTTTGCCAAGAAGGCCAGTGGCATTCTGGCCTGGATCAGCAATAGTGCGGCCAGCAGGACCAGACCAGCGAATATTCCTCTGTGCTGGGCACCACACCTCATATTCTGGCTTCAGTTCTGGGCCCGTCACTTCAAAAAGGACATTGAGGTGCTGGAGAGTGTCCAGAGAAGGAGAATGGAACTGGAAGAGTCTGGAGCACAGGTCTGATGAAGAGCAGCAGAGGGATCTGGGTGTATTTATCCTGGAGAAAAGGAGGCTCAGGGGAGACCTTATCACTCTCTACAACTTCCTGAAAGGAGGATGTAGCCTCCTTGAGGATGTAGGTGGGAGTCAATCTCTTCTGCCATGTCTCAAGCCAAAGGGTGAGAAGAAATGGGGTTAAGTTATGCCAGGGAAGGGTCATACTAGATATTAGGAAAAATATTTTTCTCTGAAAGGGTGGTCAGGCATTGGAATAATTTGCCCAGAGAGATGACGGAGTCACCTTCTCTGAAAATGTTTAGGAGGCATCTGGGCATTTGGGAATATGTTTAGGGTTAATTATTGTGGTGCTGGTTTGATAGCTGGACTCAATGATCTTGAAGGCCTCCTCCAACCTTGATGATTCTGTGATTCTGTCACTCTGAGGACCATGCTTAGACTTTTGTCTCCTGTTCTTCTTGTGCACGTGCATCTGTGCTATGCAGGCAACTTGGCCTGTTTGCCAGCAGTGCTGCTTCCAGTGCTGCAAAAGTGTTAGGCCCACCCCATACGTCTCCTTCTCCTCAGGCTTTGGTCATGAGTCCCAGCAAATGTGTTAAAGCCCTCGTCACAAGGCTGGCAAGCCTGCTGGCAGAGACACTCTTGCTGGACTTTTACAACCACATCACCTCTTTCCTTCCAACCCTTATTTATGAGTGACAATGCATTTATCTGTTTTGAGACCTGACAGTATCTTCAGTGTGCTGACTCATCCCTGAGTCTCAGCCTGAGTCAACCCTGAGTCAACTCAACCCTGAGTCCTCACAGCCAGAGAAAAGAGACCTTCACTGAGGCAACAGCAGCTCCTGTGCTAAGGTGGCACCATCTCGGGCCTGCTGTGCAGAGGAGCAGAGGCAATAACTCATCCTCTGCATGACAGAAGTCACTTCTGAAACGCAGAGGCCGTGGAGAGAGGGGCTCTGGGACATCACAAAGCTCTCTAGAGTGATGGTGTATCACCAGCCATGCTGATGAGTATCCCCAGCATGCTGAGTGCTGAATTGTGCTGCCATGTCAAGCACACCCTGGCCGGGAAAAGCATCCAGCTCACATACCACCGGTACATTTCCAGAGTCAGGAACCAAAACTGTTCCTGCTAATTTGGAGAGGAAGCTCCAGTGAATAACAAGAAAAGAACACATCCCATTTGTGGTTGTTTAAGGAATGACACCACACAGGCTGAAGTCATAGCTGCAGTGAGTTTGGCTCCACGGGCTGGCAAGAGCAGCGCTCCCCGCCCTGGCAGACAACACAGCTCCCCCCTCGCCGCCTCCTCCAGACACTCCTGCAGCAGTGCTTGGCCTGGCTCTGTCCTCTCCTGTACGACTACTGACATTGCTTCCCACTACCTTTTCCTCTCCTGCCTAGTGGTGCCTGCATGATCCCAGATACCTGTAGAAATCCACATTTCAGAGGACTGGGAGGGTTGTGAAAAAATGATCAAGACTCCCCCTATTGGCATATGCCTGTGCCAAGAGCAGAGACTTCACAACCACTCTTCCTTCCCCAGGCCATTCCAGCACTTTGTGATCGTCTTCAGGGAGGCCTCTCTGAGGAGCAGCATGCTGAAACCTTCTCCTCTCTGGTTTTGGCTCCCCCCTCTTTGCCCCCTTCAGTGAGGACAGATTGTTCTAGTTGTTGTTGAAGCAAGCTGCAGACTGTTCTTGTTCTATTCTTTGCTACTTCCCCCACTTTGCAATGATTAAGGACAGCTTTTCAGCATCAAAAGGTATTTGATCCCACTAAATGCTGGGTCCATTTAACTGTTTTCTTCTGTGGACAAAAGAGAGAGAGTACAGAAGTTTCTCATGCATGTCAGACCTTCATTGCATTGTTTCACTGTGTATAACAGAAAGTTGCCAATATTTTTGAGAAATGTAGAATTAAAAAAACCGTAACACCCACAACATTGTTTGTTCCATTTGGCCTGAAATATTCAAGAACTTAAATTGTCATTATTCCAAGGCACAGGATAAAAATAATCAATTTTTAGTAAACATTAGTTGCTTAACTTCTTAAAAACTGAAATATCTAGTGTTTTCATTTTCCATTCTCCAACTGAAAACAGATTTGTGGTAGATTTTGAAGACGAGAAAAATTGTAAAGATAACTGCATCTTTTTCTGCAATGCTCCTGGTCTCAAATCACCTTCAAAAAAACTTGTCAAGTGCATTTAGCACCTGACACAGCATTACAAAAACAAAAATATGCTTGTGCTTCCTGAGAGCAAGGGAAAAAGGCAGGTAAAGGTAAAGGTTAGGAATGCTGTAGTTGTGTAGCCAGGCAGAGCAATCCATCACACTGCTGCTGGCAGTGTGCACCCTTCAGGCTGGAAGTGTTCCTCTGCCCAGAGGGGCAAGCTGAGGGTCACTCCTGTGGGGTCAGACCTACATGGAGACTGGGCTGGGGCTCTGTTACAGAGCAGGTCTGGGGACAGGACTCAACAGGCAGGTTGGTGGTGACCGCCGTCTTAGGAATTAGCTCAGTAGCATGAGCACAGTCTGCATGTGCCAGCTGGTCTCTGCTCTGGAGAGCAGACAATTAATTTCAGCTGGAAAACTACAACCACACAGGGAGACAGCATCTTTGGACATAAAATGATTTTATTTAGAGTCAGAGTTCAGCTGGGTTTGGAACTAGATTATCTGTAAGGTCCCTTCCAACACAAACCATTCCGTGATCCTGTAATTTAATTGGGTTACAGCTTGGTTTAAAATCAGAATACTTTTCCCTTGACAATCTACTTACCACGGAGTTTCTTTTTCAGTGTATGTGAAACTGTCTTAATTTTAATGGCAGGAAAAAACCACAAAGGCTTCTCCTGTAAAATTAGTCCTCTTTGCTGCATAATGTTCTTCATAGTGGACTTCATGGTTGCTGGGGTTTTTTTAGCCTCTATTCCACACAAACAACCCTGCTGATTTCCCTACCAAGGACCAGCAGATATGCTCATATCTGTTCTTCTGATAGCTGAAGAACTTCTCCACAACAATGGTCACATGTAGCACCTAAAGGAGCAATAAACTAAACTGCAAAACAACCAGAGACTTTTTTTTTTGAGACACTTCTTATGAACTTTATAAGGCATTTCTTATACCTTCCCTCCTGCCTAAATTCAACAAGAAATCTGAATTTTTCGGAAACTTCAATTGACTTAAATTGACTCTGTCATGAGTTTATAGATCATGTTAGGCTTCCTAGTATGCTTTTCTTAGTAGATTCAGTCCAGTGCTGAACTACAAACTGAGCAGACACTTCAGGCTGTTCAGACAAAACCAACAATCAAATAGGTGTGTATGTATTCAGAACTAGTTAGAAAATGATGCGGAAAAATTTCAGAGTTCTGATGAAATCTCTGTACCCTTTATGAAAAATTCTGGATTCACTGAATTCTGCTTACAGTTTTGTGGACAATAACAGAGCAGGTGCAACCGAAGAAATTTCATCACACCCTGATGTAATCTGAGACACCTGAAGGCCTGTTAAGAATTTTTCAGATTGGTAACTCATTAACCATCTCAGAAACGGCGCAGACCAGTTTCCAGAGGAGTGTAGAGTAAACATTCATGTGTGTCTGTATGTGCTGAGTGTTGTAAACGAGGCTGAGACTTTTAAAGGAAAAGTCAACTCGCTTATTTGTTAACTGCTGGGAGCGGGAACCCAGGATAAGCCCAGGCTCCGCGCGACAAGCCAGAACAAAACAATACTCGAAAAACGACAGTGAGACCCACTGGGTGCTCCCTTGGACCCCAAGTTCCGCAGGAGGACCCCTCCCCTGGGGGCAGGTAGCTTTTTAAAGTCTCTGGTGCCACCAGACTGGTGCATTTCTTAATCCTCGTGCTGACTGGTCCCTTTCCTGTTCGCTGGTTGGTCTATACCTCCGTGCATTCCTCAGCAATCATTTTCAAGTAAGTCCACTTCATTGGTTGGCTTGTTCTCCAATCACAGTCTAGGGCTTCGTCCTCATCCCTTGTACCCTACGAAGCAATGTACTAGAAAGTTCCTTCTATTAAACCCATTGGGTCCTTGTTATATCCCCATCCAGTGGTTACATTCCAGCATTACACCCGTACAGTCTCGCAACTTCCCTTCAATTAACATGTCCATCTATTCCACCCTCAACTCCCCTCTTTTACATCCCACCCAAACAGCAATAACCAACACCCTGAAACCAATTCATTTATTACACCAGGGCTCACTGGCAGGGGGAAGGAAAGGCAGCAGAAGGCATATGAATATTCAGATATTAATTTTTTTTTTTGCTTTCAAGAGCATCCCTGCTGTTTCAATCTGCTGCACCCCTCTGAAAGTCAATGCAAATTCTGCACCGGAAGAATTTCTTAACACGGGTGGGAGACTGAATTCCAAGGACAAACTTGTTTAGTGAAAACCATTTCTCCAGCCTTCAGTGCCTCTGTTTTGTCTCTGCAGAGTGTGTGAAAAGGGAGCAGCCCAGATAATGTTCATTGCCCTTTTTATCTTCTGCATTCCCAGGAGGTTTCTGAAGATCGATTCACAAAACAAAGGTAGTGGATGGCAGGATGTTACATTTTCACAAAGGCAGTATTTCTGAATCAGTAAATGATTAAATAAGCATTGTTCCCTGCTTGTGCATTAATGTGCAATCACCTGCCAGATGAGAGATATGAAAGTATATTCTAAATCTTGCACAAGCTTCTCTTTAGTACCAGGAAGTACCTGTCGGTGAGAGATAAGCAGCCTGGCAGGATGCAAGTGGTATTAGTCTAGCAATTGCCTAAAAATAATTTTCTGCTTTTGCCAGGAAACAATGCACTTTTTCATTCTTGCTCAGTGTTTCATCCGTGGCCAGAACAGGACTCTCCCTGCATTTCCCACGTTCTCTTACACTGACTTGTACATGCTGCCTTTGCCATCAGCCTTGATCGTACATGTTCACCGAGCTGCTGGCCTACCCAGAGGGCCAGGGAACACACACAGGCTATCTCCTACCCCTAAGGAGTCTATCGACATCCTGACTCCCTACCAAAGTGTTACATTATCTTACTGACAATGCTTGTGACCTTCTGCAGATTGAGTTACTAATAGCTGTGTCTAGGCAGAGAGAAATTTTTCCTCATCATACAGATGTTTAACCTTTTCAGCTTTCTTCTTGCTGGAAATGAACAAAACCTCATCTCCCCAAAGGTTCTAACCACCAGCGGGTCTTTGAAGTGGCAACTAATCATCAGGAAAAATGTATGGTGGTGAGGGGTTTTTTCTTTGCGAATCACAACCAACAGTCTTTTACTTACATGCATCTATTATGTTTTGAGTAAACAATCGAACCAGAGAATTTTTTCAACGCTATCAACTATGAAAGCAGAGAAACGTGTTCTAAAACTGCAACTGTGCGCAAGGCCTCCAGGGCAATGCAGCACTTTCCCACAGCCACTTTTTCTCGGTCTTCTCACTCAGCAGCACAAGCAGTCTCCCATTCTCCAGCCTGTGTGGGCAGACATAAGAAGAAAAGGCAATATTTTTAAAAGAGGTAAAACAAAAAGGCTCTCGAAACCCTATGGCAATTGTCCAGGGAAGCAGCGTAACTGCAGGTTGTGCCAGCCGCAGGCTCCAGTGTCACCTTGGAGACCAGCCGGTAAGTTCCAGACCTCCCAAAAGAGGGGGGCCAAGGCAGCCAAGTGTGTAAACAAACAAAACGAGATGAAGAAGGAAGCTTTGCAGTGAGGCCACAGCCCATTATCACCTAACTTGTTGCTTGAGCCCAGCAGTGGTGAAGAAAGTCAGGCACAACACCATCCCAGGTGCCTGAACACCTCCCCAGTCCTGAGTGGAAACTCCAGGTTCAGGATAGCATTGCAGGTAAAGGATTTTTTGTCCTTTTTGCTACCTCACAGTGAGTTTCTCTGATCAGGCAAGAGTAGTTATTTTTAATATAGATATATAATTATATACATATATTTATAAATAGATTATATATATTTATAAATATATTTTTATATATGTACATATATATATGTACACGCACACATATATATATATATATATATATATATATATATGCAAAAGAGCAATTGCAGTGATGTCCACCTGCCAGAAGGTTGAAACTGGATGATGCTGGTCACGATGGAAAGGGAGATGGGAGGCTGTTGCAGAGGGGTCGGTGGGGCTGGGAAGCCAGATTTTTAAGGAGGTGTTTAGATGGCTGTCAAGTACACCTGCAGTTTTCATGCTTTTAATAATTTAATGCAACTGTAACTAGTAAACTAAATATGTGCAATTGGTTTAGGCCACTTAATCTATTCTTAGATCTTGAGATCTTCTGCCCTGGGGTAGGTGGTGTGCCACTTGTGTCTTTGGCCATGAAGGGCTTTCAGGAGCCTGGGCAATCCAGAGGTAATTATGGGATTCTGCCTGTCATACTGCAGTGCTTTTTAGGATTTTCATAGGAGGCTATTGGGCTTATCTGAAGGATAACCTCTAAAAAAATGTTGCAGAGCTTAGACTGAATCTGACTCTTTCCAGGTTTAATCCTCAGGTGCAGAGGAATGTAAAGGGGTCCGGTTGTTGAACAGCCTAATATTCTGGAAAAATCCAACACAAAATTTAAGGTTCTGTATTTGTTAGGAATAAATGCAATCATTTCTGTTTGGCCTGTACAACACAACATCACCCATAGAAACAAACAATGCTGACAGCGTGTGGTATTGTAATTATTCATAGCCTAGGCTGTTAAGCAAAACAAAACTCTCTAGCATTCAAAATTAAAATAAACACTGCTGCTTAATTTCACTAAAGGAGACATCTGATAGTCTTGGATAAGACATACAAATTAAAACCATGTGGAATTATTGCTATGACCTGTTCTGGTTTTATTAATGGTATTAATATGTAACATATTTGTACACTATGCAGAGAACTGTTATATTCAACAAACTCTGATTGCATCTTTAATTACTTCACATTATCCAAAAAGAGGCAAGAGCAAAATGAAAGGAGAGGATAGAGTGTGTGAATGACTGTGATTCCTCCCTCCTTGCACTGATTTGGAATCTCTTTTCTTACAATATGGCCTAGGAAGGGTTTACCTCTAACTTAAGCCTGCAGCCAACAGAAATAGGAAAGTGGTAGAAGTGTCACCACGGATCAGGCTTGCATGTAGCAGGTTTTATATTTAACTGGTTTTCTGTATTTTCTGGATGTATAAAAAGGGTTCTCAAATGTCATGTGCTACAGGAAGACAGGTCCTGTTTAAGGGGTTTTAGTGTGATGTGAAAGTGCAATTACTTGACAAACAGACTTTAATTGCTGAGTTTTGTATAGAAGTATTATTACCGCAGGCCTGGTTCCTACAGTATATCACCGTGTCCCGCAGCCATAGGGAGGAGGAGGAGGAGAAGATCCAGAAGGCAGGAATTGTGCAGCAAGATTGATTTATTTAATTATTTTACAAACTCTTTTATAGACTTTTTTCTTCATAGTCTAATTGGACAAAGAACCAGCCACCCCTTGGGGGTGATTGGCCAAAATCCTAAAACATCCATTATCAAAATATTTTCTACTATACCATAAACAAGACTTTCCAAGGTTGCAGGTGGCTTGGTTGTTTACATTCCCTGCTACCTCTTCTGTGAGAGAGAAAAGTCTCTCACAGACTTAGAAAATAACAAGAAGATCCTCACTAACAGCATTTTTGTACCTACAATTCCCCCTTTTTGTTTTATAAGATAACAACCCTACTATTAATCCTAAATAGAAATCTACATCAGTTATTAATTCTAAAAATGCCCTTAAGGCTTTAACTATCTGACTCCATAACAAGAAATTCAAAACTCAGTCTCTGCTTGTGGAAGGACCATCCGCCTGGTGGTTGACATCCTGGTCATCATCAGAAGAGTCATTAGGCTGATGATCTACATTCTGGTCGCCATTTGGATGGCTGGTGTTCTGGTCATCATTTGGAGGTTGCCTGTTCTGCCTCTGGTGCCGTAGGTCAGGGCGAACGCATTTTGAAGGTAGCCACCGTATCCCAGTATCTGTGGAAATGCAAGCATGCCCACGACCCCAAATGATAAGCTCATGCGGGCCTTCCCACTGGTTAGTGAGTAAATTCCGTACCCAGACTTTTGCCCGGGGCATCTGTCTGTCGCCTGCAGACTGCAATGAGAGAAAATGATTCAGAATAACAGGATTATTTGAATTTTGTGGTACTGTAAGGTGATTAATTGTATACAAAGCTTTTGCTAGTCGGCTCTGTGGGGTTTCTCCATGCATTCCCCTTTTCTGTTTGTCCAAAACACGCTTCACGGTACCATGAGCGCGTTCGACAATGGCTTGGCCAGTAGGAGAATGTGGGATACCAAAGGTATGGTCTACACCCCATAGGTGTAAAAACTGCCGCGTCTTCTCCGAGGCGTAGGCAGGACCATTATCAGTTTTCACAGAAGCTGGCATGCCCAGGACTGAGAAAGCCAGTTCCCAATGGGCAATGACATCACGGCCCTTCTCTCCAGTGTGAGCAGTAGCCCACATAGCCGAGGAGAAAATGTCAATAGACACGTGCACATATTTTAGCTGACCAAATTCTGGGATGTGAGTTACATCTGTCTGCCAAATCTGCAAGGCTTTTAGCCCTCTGGGGTTTACCCCTGCTGGCAAAGGCGCAGTGAGTCCGTGACAGTCAGCACAAGCACTGACAATGTCGCGCGCCTCGGTTGGCGTTAAATGAAACTGCTTCTGCAGGGTATGTGCACTTTGATGGAAGAAACCGTGCGATGCCTTGGCTTGTGCAATTTTGTCAGGCTGAGGCCCTACCCACGCAGGGTTGGCCAGCATGTCAGCCCTGGCATTGCCTTCTGTTAGAAACCCTGGTAAACTGGTGTGGCTTTGAATGTGCAGAATGTAATACGGATGCACTCGAGTGTGAATCGCAGACCACAAGGTTTGCAACAGTGAAAACAGAGCCGCATTGTTCACCTCCTTCAGAACTGAACAATCTAAGCGTTGGGTGATATCTGCTACATAAGCAGAGTCAGTAACCAAGTTCAAAGGTTCCTGTGAGAATCGCTGAAAAGCCATGGGAACAGCCCTTAATTCAACTAACTGAGCAGAGTCTGACTCGGATTGGTGTGTTAATGAACACTGCAAAGGCAGTGTAGGATACTGTGCACCCTTGCGCACAGTGACCCCTGCTAAAAATTTGTCCCAATCCGTACGCCCCAAGCTGCCAACACATCCCGTCCCCAAAGGTTAAGGGAAGTGGTAGCAACATAAGGCCTAATTGTAGCTGTGTGCCCCTCTGAATCCTTCACCATCACAGGCTGTTCGCTTAAATAGCTCTGTGTGGATCCTCCTAATCCTGCGATGGCCGATCCCACCGGGGCTAAAGGCCATGAGGGAGGCCACGCAGAGAAGGAGATGATGGTTACATCAGCACCCGTATCAATCAAACCTCGAAGCTGAGTCCGGGGTGGACGGGCATTCGGCAGGATCAGGGTACATGTCATCTGTGGCCTTTGGTCAGAGATGTCTGCAGTCCAGAAGGCCTGCGGAAGTCCCGTAGATCCACTGCCGTTATCTTCGGGAGTTTGTTCTATCCTGGGGACACAAGACTTAAAAGGCACTAATTTAGCAAGGCAGGTCTTTTCAGGAATAGTTACAGGGGGTTTTTGCGTGGAGACCATAGCGCAAATCTGACCTTTAAAGTCAGCATCAATAACTCCTGAGTGCACTAAGATTCCTTGATGGGCAACATCAGGTTTTCCCACCAGCATCGCACTGGATCCCTGGGCTAAGGGTCCATATGTGTCCAAGGGAACCTTATAAATACCGCTAGAGTCTAAGACGACTGTGGCTGCGGTGTGGATGTCAAACCCGTGTGATCCGTGGGTGCCGTCTGATCCCTGGGTGCCGTCTCTAGGGTGGCTGGGTAGGCCTGTGCCTGTACCTGTGCCACTCTCTGGGGGAGCGACTGCATCAGAGAGCAATTCCCCCTCCTTGCACCCCGGTGGAAGTTTCCCGGCAACGGCTGACCATTGGCATGAGTCCGGGATCTACAGTAGCCCGTATAATTCCCTGGCCTGCCACACCTCTTGCACTGGGGGATCTGTGTGTTTTCTTTTTGACTCGGCTTAGGCCGCTTCCGTTTTTTCACCTGTTTTGGTTGCTTTGGTTCACGACCAGAAGATGCGCGAACAGGCTGCAGGAATGCAGCCAATGCAGACCTTTTCTGGTTCCCAGATCCCACCTTAGCACAGGCTTCGACCATGTCTGTTACCTCAGGATCCCCTGGTAAGGCATCTATGATTTTTCTGCACTCTTCATTTGCATTATCTCTCATTAACTGCCTTAACAACAACTGTCTTAACCCGTAATCCTCAACCGGCTTCTAGAGAGAAGCAGCGACTTTCTCTACAAAAGAAAGGAATGACTCTGATTTCCCTTGAACTATTTCAGTATATCGCTTTCTGGGTGCTGACAACTCTATGGTTTTCAACAGGGCAGCCATGCCGACCTGTTGAGCTTGCTGCAGGATGCTAGAGGGCAAGTTACCTGGTAGACTGGGATCAGAGAAGGGACCAGTCCCCATCAAAGCATCCATTCCTGCTGTCTGTCTAGGATCAGCAGCAGGGAGCTGCAAATTTGCTAATGCAGTCTTCTTGGCCAGCTTTCTCCAGGTTTTCTCAAAAACTGCAAATTGTACAGGTTGAAATAGAATTTGACCTAAGTGTCTGATATCAAATGGAGAAAGCGAATCTGTATTTATCACCCTTATTATTTGCACAACCTCAGCAGAACCTAGCCCATATTGTGCCACCTTGGATTGGAGGTCCTGGGCAACTTTCCAAGCAATTACCTCATGCTTGTCATGCTCTCCTGAATCTGGGAGAGCCTTATACACTGGGAAAGCATGGATCTCTTTTGGGGAACCAGTACCATCCTGAACTTCTGGCACAGCCTGTGGATGGAGTGTAACAGCTCCCCGGTTACCCCCTGAATCCTCAGATCTAGTTGGCATTCCAAGGATTTCTAATAACCTCCAGTCACCCTCCCCCAATGCTTGCACCTTAAGAGACTCTAGGAAGCGATTATAATGCGTCGGACGCACTGTTACCGTGCAGTCCGGAAAGGTCCAAGGGCGAGACAGGCGCAGCCTTTTTCTTCGCCGCGCGGCTACAGCCGCCTGACGACCTGGGGCCAGAACCTCATCTGCCTCACTGCCTGACGAGGAATCATCAGGCAAAGGCAACTTTGGGGTGCTGGGAGGGAACAGAAATGTACGGGGAGGTGAGGCACTTTGGCTAAGTTCACCAGAGCCAGAACAGACAGGACAGACTGCAGCTGGCTGCGCGGCAGTTTTTACAGCAGTCTCTTTACGGGAGGCCGTCTCGGCCAGATCCGACCGAGCCGGTACTGAAGCTGCAGCCGATTCTGGGGCTACGGCTGCGCTCAGCGCTGCGGCCATCTCTCGCACAGCAGCCGCGTTCGGCGCGGTCGCCGCTTCTACTGCTGTTTCGCGCTCCCCGGGCGCGCTCGGTGCCGTCTCTCGCACAGCAGCCGCGTTCGGTGCGGTCGCTGCTTCCGCTGCTGTTTCGCGCTCCCCGGGTGCGCTCGGTGCCGCCGTCTATGGCCGGTGCTCCGCGGACGCGCCTGGCGCCGCTGCTGGCCCGCGCTCCGCGGACGCGCCCAGCACCGCCGCTGGTCCATTCTCTGCGGACGCTCCCAGCGCCGCCGCCTCTGCCCGCCGCTCAGCAGCCACTGCCGCTTCCGGGTTTTCCCGCGGCAGCGCTGTTCCCGGTTTCGCCGCCGGCCGCGCCATTTCTCAGCTCGGAGCCGCGTCTCCCGCTTCTGGCGGGGGGGGCGCGGGCAGCGCGGGCGGCACGGCCGGCGCTGGCGCTGCTTGCGGCACAGGCTCAGGCATTCGCCGCTCTAACAGGCTGAGCAAGTCCTCCATCCTTCGGGATAGGTTTCGTAGCTCTGCCAGAAAGGGCAAATGCTGCATAAAAAGGTCCATGGTTCGGTTCTGCGACTGCGCAGAACAGTCCAGCGCCAGGGAGGGCAGCGGAGCACAGCCAGGCAGTCCCGGGAGGGGCACGCCCGGCGCAACGCCCGCTAAGTTAGATCCAGGTGCATAGGGAAACGAACTAGGAGCCTCTCTGGGCGTCCAAGTTGTTAAGCCACTGATCTGCGGCCCTGGATAAGCCGTGGCTGCCGTCCAGCTGAACGGCAAGGCAGGCTGTGCGCCCTGCCTCTACCCTGACCCCCCTGCCTCTGGCGGCGCAGGGTTCCTGGGGGCTGCGGAGTCCTGAGACTGTGCAGGGTGAGCTGGCACAGGCTCTGCCTGTGGAGCCGGGGGGGTTATTCCGAATCCACCATCACTTGCCCCAGAAGCCCAGTCAGTGGGGCCCCCCTCGGACATTCCTCCATCACTCATCACCGAGACAGGCGATCCAGCCCTGCTATCACAGTCAAGGGCTGTCAGCAGAATAAATAACGACCACCAGGTTTTGTATAATTCTAACGCTGCCGGCTCCCCAGTCGGGAGCTCGTGTCGGACAGTGCATCCGAGCTCTTGCCATAAGGCAAAGTCCAAGGCACTATCTCTGTCCATGGAAATCCCTTTTAAAGCAGCCCAGTCTAGTAATTCCCAAACTGAGTTTTCAGGAATGGAGGTTTGCAATATGCTAAACACATCTTTCCAGGCCAGTACGACAGCGTCGTTCTGTGAGCCGCTGTTCGCCATTTCTCAGTCCTGTCGGACCTCCCGGTCCCGGGGGGGTAAAGGAACAGCGTTACCTCTAGAGAAATTCAGCTTGGCTCGCAGCAGCAGGACATGTCAGAGAGTGCAAATCACGTCGGGGTCACCAAATATTACCGCAGGCCTGGTTCCGACGGTATATCACCGTGTCCCGCAGCCATAGGGAGGAGGAGGAGGAGAAGATCCAGAAGGCAGGAATTGTGCAGCAAGATTGATTTATTTAATTATTTTACAAACTCTTTTATAGACTTTTTTCTTTATAGTCTAATTGGACAAAGGACCAGCCACCCCTTGGGGGTGATTGGCCAAAATCCTAAAACATCCATTATCAAAATATTTTCTACTATACCATAAACAAGATTTTCCAAGGTTGCAGGTGGCTTGGTTGTTTACATTCCCTGCTACCTCTTCTGTGAGACAGAAAAGTCTCTCACAGACTTAGAAAATAACAAGAAGATCCTCACTAACAGCATTTTTGTACCTACAAAGTATAATATTGGTGATTTTGTTACTGAACATTATAGAGAATACATATTTGCAAAGAGCAGCAGAAATATTTATTATTAGTGTTTTTAACCATAATACCTGGGGGGAAAAAAAGTGGGAATATCTTTACCTATGGTATTAGTGAGATTAGTGGGAGTGGGTGTTCTGACCCACTTCAGACGGAACACTGGGAAAAAAATTTAGAAGTTCAAGAGCAGCAGCAGAATCATCTGACATCTGGAAATTCATTTTGTACCAGGAATCCTGAGCTCTGCCTAATTACTAAGCCAAAGTGAGTTTGAAAGGGACCTTTAAGTACTGGGCACATTTTTAGTAGGTAGCTCTTTAATCTTGTAAAATAGAGTAGAAAAGCATCTAATATGGAGGAAATTCAGACTAGAAACAACATATATTAAAAGAAAAGTGATTCAATACTGGGACAACTTAGCCTAGAGATGGTGAGTTCTGAGGTAGAAATGCTTGTAGATGTAGAAGCAAACTTTATTCTTACCACATAAATAACAGAGGATTGGCCAGTTTCAGTGGCTTTTATTGAGGTTCAGGAGACCATAACAGATATCAAATCAGATCATCCCTCCCTAGCCTCAATTCATGAGTCTTACTGCAATGATTATTTGACACACATTGCATTATTCTGGAAATTACTCCACTGAACCTGAGGCAGCTCTTTTCTTTTTTGCTACACTCTTTTCATGGTCTGTGTGTGTTTGTGTGGATTTTTGCAGCATGCAGTGGAGATTAATTATGTCCTTGTTGGTCTCAGTATCTATAGATCTCTATAAAGACATAACACAGTGCAGAAAGAAGCACACTGCTCCATGATAATGCTTGCACCATGCACTCTGTGTATAGATGTATAATTGCTATATATTATATAAAAGCAGTAGTACATTATTATATAATATCAATGTAGTTTGTTTATGTAACCTCACTGTATTTTATAGTCTTTCCAGCTAAACATTTCCTCTTAAGGACAGGTCATTGTTTGCAGAAAATGTTTTTGGCTGCTGATCTCTTCCTGTAAGATCAGCTGTAAGATCTTCCCAGTCACTGGTTAATGAGTTCCCAGAAGAACTTTGCTTGTTCTGTCTGAAGAAAAGCCGAAAATACTCTATATTTTACCTCTCTAGACTTCTACAATAACCTAGTACTGAAACCATTTGTGGAGTACAAAACCATTTTATTTTTCTGTTTTTCCAAGCCCAGCTGGGGTCTTCTGAAGCAGTTATAAAATTCAGCATATGTGACATTACCAGTAGCCATAACCAGTGTTCTGTAAACAGGAGTGGAGTAGGTAAGATGAAACAGTTTAATTCCATGTTTCTTAGAAGTTTTGTCTGACCCTTTCAATTCACACTTCTGCACATGGAATGACAACGAGATTGGAAGTGCCACGTGCACTGACAATGCCTCACGGAGCTGCTCAGATTCATCTCCTCAACCCAGCACTGCCTCAGCAGAGCAGCAGCTGCCCTTTGAGTCTAGAGCTCTGCAGTAGATTCTGTAACTCTTTTGTGCCCTGATCCCAAGTGGCTCTAAAGGATGGAAAATATTTTGGGAGTCTTCATGCTCTGCTCCAGACCCATCAGCCAGGCTATGGAACAGCAGTCTTGGCCCTGAGCCTGTGCCCAGGATTCACTGTGGCCCTAAAATATCAATATGGGCATGGGCAGTCCTGCTGTTCTTAGCACTAGGCACAAATAATCCCTGTGGGAGAGGGAGTGGGTCTCTGCCAGCCCGGGTATGCTGCTCTTGGTGGTGCTGTTGCAGCACTGCAGATTCACAGGCTGGTTTTCCCTATTTTTATTCTGCTGTTTTCCTCTGAGGGAAGCTACAAGGCCTGTGTTGTCAGCATGTGCTAAATACTGTGAAAGTTTAAAGTATTAATTTGTTCTGCAATTGTGTTAAAAAAGCAATGGGTGTCATGTGTAGGCAACTGCTGTTGCTCAGACATGCAATGGGAGAAATCTCTGCTCTGGAGAATCAGGACTTCGGTGGAAGAAAAGTGAATCAAAGCCAAAGGTCCCCAGCCAGGGTCATTTTTGTCTTCCTGTGGTCAAATGCTAGCTGCAGACCTGGCCAGGTGGAGGAGGTTTGGAAAGGATGCTGTGGACACAAGGCAGCCACACGCTCCTGAGTGCATCCACCAGCTGTCACAGTGTTCTCACACTGTAGGCAGAAAATTCTTACACACAATCTCCTGTCTGCATTTGGATTAATCACAGAGTGGTTGGCTGAGCCCTCCTTTCATGGTTGGTAGCCTATAGTGGCAATTTCCCTTTCTGGTAGAAGGATATAAGGAGAAGGAAATAAGAGGGTCAAAATGGAAGAATTGCCACCAGCAGCTTACAAGTGAGGAATTTGGGATGCTCTGTATGCTAAGGCAGGTTTCAGCACTATGTCTGAATGTGAATCCATGCCACATCAGTGTTTTGGTCTTCTAGATGCCGGGCACAGCAAGACATGACCGAGAGATGGCAATCCAAGCAAGAAGAAGCCTGTACAAAACCACTGACCCTCTAGAAAGACTTCGCCTGCAGTGTTTAGCAAAAGGATCTGCAGGCATCAAAGGACTTGGCAAGTGAGTATAAGAAGTCAAACCCATTATTCAGCCTAATAGTTTTAGCTGCAAGAGGATCACAGGCTAAACAGGTGCCAAAATTTGAGTTTCCTCATGTCAGTGAAAACGCCACAACCCACAGAACCTGGCATTGGGGCTCATGTGTTTTGGGACTGACCTGCTCACCTTTTGAAGGATTGAAGACTGTGAATCCCTCATGAGCAAGTGCGTCTGTGAGACCCAGAAAAACTCCTGCCAGGGAGAGGAAGGAAACATAAACCATATATCTCTCTTTGGTGTTTTCTAAAATTATCTTAAGTATTTCAGCACTGGAGATTTTATGCTTCCTTGCCCTTGTTGTAATGGTCTATTAGCTATCTAGTTTGTGGGAGGCACCTAAAATCTTTTTTGCAAATGCTTTTTGCAAGCATCCCACCCCTCGGAAAGGGGAGCTGCATCACACCCTGAGACCCTTGCCATGCCCCACAAACCACAAAGGAATCCAGATGGTGACCAACTGGAACTTCATCTAAATGTGCAACTTGCAGAGGGCAGAGGGCTATCATGAACAGGGATATACCACGGCAGCCTTTCCCTTGTTTAACTTCAGATATGTAATATTCATGCCCCCAATCTAAACAAGTCGTCTCTAGTGCCAATAAGTGTAGGGAGTTTGTTGGTGGGTTTTTTTTTCCTTTTTTTTCCCCCCTCAGATTAGGGAACAAGGAGGAAATGTTACCTCAGTAAGGTGACTCTCTACTCTAGTCCTATGCTAAACCACTGCAGCACTCTCCATGTTTTCCTATGCATTTTCCTCAAATTTCATGTTTTCCACAGAGCATTTAAGATTGTTGATGGTAACAACAGCAGAACCCTTGATTTCAACGAGTTTCTGAGAGGACTACATGATTATGCTGTGATGATCAGTAAGGAAGAAGCACAAGAGCTTTTCCGGAAGTTTGATAAAGACGGCAGTGGAACAATTGATTTTGATGAATTTCTTGTTACACTGAGAGTAAGTCTGGGATTCATGTTGTTATTGCATTAAATGGATTAAAATATAGCAGAACAGAACAAAATAGAATAGAATATTTGCAAATAAACAGTTGTGATTTTTTTTCAATTAATTGTGGCCTTGATTTAGATACTGAAATTCCTGTGCTGCAGTCTGGGTACCTATGTGGTTCAGCCCATCAATCTTACTTCTTTCTTGGCCATTTTATGATGCATCTCTTCATAACATGAACTAATTCAGGGGAGCCTTTCTCTAATCCACCACAGTGATTGATTTTGTCTGAAGTTTCTTTGCTCTGCTGAAGCCTGAACAATCAAGATAGAAAATATTAGTACTTAGGGTAATTAGTAATTTCTTTTTCGAAATATTTAAAATGGGCAGATCAGAAAAGTGTTCTAGGTAGCATTTTCTCTCTTATTGTCCATTTGCTATTGTATGGCTAGACATTGAATAGTCAATAACATTGCTCTTTTGAGGATATATTGCTCTTTCTAGCTCACAGACGGTGTAGATTATCACCAGTTTATTGCCCCATGTTCCTTGAAAGTTTTACTGCTAGCAACAGCAAGTAATTGAATTTGGAGCTGGGCACGTAGTTGGCAAAAATAAAATGACTGTTAATATTTCTTTACAGCCTCCCATGTCCAATGCAAGAAAAGAGATCATCATGCAGGTGTTTCGGAAGTTAGACAAGACTGGAGATGGTGTCATAACTATTGAAGACTTACGAGGGGTGTATAATGTAAAATATCATCCCAAATACCAAAATGGAGACTGGACAGAAGATCAAGTTTTCAGAGCCTTTCTGGATAATTTTGATTCACCCTATGAAAAAGATGGGAGGGTAAGCGAAGCACCAAGTGTCAAGCCATGAAATCACCGTCTGACTCAGAATTCGACTTACATTATTAAGTGTGGGAGTAATTGCAGTACCAAACATCCATTTGCATCACATCTATATGGAAAATTGAAGTAGATGCTTAACCTGTGCACAGCACTCCTGATACAGCTAGCTTGCATGTTCTGAGGCAAAGGGGCTCTGCAGGAGGTACAAAGGTGGTTGTGAGATTGCACTAAGTCTTGTAGCTTTAATAATATAATTTCATAGATTACACTAAGTACATATTCAGAGTGCCCCACAAAATCACTGATTTTCAAGATCCACATAAACTGAGGGATTTTTCACTTCTTAGGAGAATAACTACTCGGATCCAGTTAAAAAGCAGGTTCCCATGTATGTTAAATACTTTACAGTTCTTCTCCAGTGTAATTACTGAGACACTTGACTTGGAAATCAGTCCATAATAGAAACAGGTTTATCTACAGAGAGCTGGAGGGAGGATGGGGCTGGGGCTGCTGCCACCAGCTGTGTGCCCTGAGGAGCCACGAGCTGGGACAAAGCTGGGAGCCCTTCCTGCACTCTGGCTCAACTCTCTGGTTCAGGTGCAAAGCCTGGGCACCTTCAGTGATGGACTTATATACATCTGCTTTGCAACCACCTCCGAGCCAAGCATGCTCTCTTTCGCCTTGTTATGTGTCTGCAAATTCTTTGGTCTGGCCTTACGTCTGTCTGACCAGCTCAGAGCAATCCGGTATCTCAGTGGTTCACATGGTGATATTCTCAGTCTGAGCAGTTAATAATAACAAACAAGGCTATAAGTTTTTTATCACTGCTTTGTGGGATGTGTTCAACACTTCCCACTCTCCAGGCTGCACCTGGGTTTTCAAGGCTACATTGCACTTATGACTCCTGCCTGTCTAATACTCCACCCGAATCCTTCACTTGCTTTGTTCTCAACACCCAGGCTCTCAGGCGTAGAGAGGTGGGGAGTTTTATTTACTTTGGGCATGACTCTGCACCTAGTAGAGCTGAATTTCATCCCTTCTGCTGCAGTGTCATTCTTAGGGGTTCCAGTTCTGAGCCAGCTATCTCCTTTCATCTCCACAGCTGTGGCGACATCTAGAAAATGTCAAACAAAATGTTCCTGCTTTTTGTTCTGAGGTCGCACATGAACACATTAAATGAGTCCCCAAAGTGATCCTTGATGAGTTAAGTGCCTGGTTATTCTGAGCACCCACCTCTTGCTCACCATTCCTGATGTTAGCTCACCTGATTGCTGTTTCTTCTGAGAACAGACTGTTGCTTTCCTGAATCACTACATGATACACTAATGATACTGGATACCTAAAATGTTTTTAGCAGAAATGCCTCAAGGTTGAGCATTTGCTAAAAGGGTCCTCTTCACCATGATCTTGCTGGGTGCCTCTGAAATAGGCAGGTTCAGTGAGGCTTGTAATCAGTTCATGTGTGGAGTGGTCCCTTCTCCCTATTGTCATGTTTTTCTAGGTTCTGAAACACACAACACAATCAGAGCAGATATCAAGGAATCAAAGAATATACTGAGTTAGAAGGAACCCATCATGATCATCAGGTCCAACTCCTGGCCCTGCACCTCACACCCCAAGAATCACACCCTGTGCCTGAGAGCATTGTCCAAATGCTTCTTTAGCTCTGTCAGGCTGGTGCTGTGACCACTGCCCTGGGGAGACTGTTCTACTGCCCAACCATCCTCTGGGTGAAGAACCTTTTCCTGATACCCAACCTAAACCTTGCCCGACACAACTCCAGACCATTTCCTTGGGCCCTGTCACTGGTCAGCACATAGCAGAGATCAGTGCTTGCCCCTGCATTTCCCCTCATGAGGATGTTGAGGACCACAATGAGGTCTCCCTCAGTCTCCTCCAGGCTCCTCCTCCAGTGACCTCAGCCACTCCTCACACGGCTTCCCCTCCAGACCCTTCACCACCCTCCTGGCCCTCCTTTGGACACTCTTGTTGGGGTCTCCTCCCTCTGCCATGTAGTCCTGGGAGAGGGGCCCTGAGGGGAGGCACGGTGTTTCCCTGTCCCTGCTCAGCCTCGTTCCCCATTGGTTGTTTTGTGTTCCCCTGCGCGGGCAAGGACCCTCGGGTCCCGTGATTGCCTCAGTTCCTCGGCAGAGCCCCGGCCATGTGGCTGGGAAAATAAACATCTCTGAAACATCTATCAAGAATCGGTCCTTATATATTTCCTTTCCATGGGACTCCTGGTTTGATATATGCGTGTTACACTAATCCCCGCTGTAACACACTCCCTCATAGCTTAATGTCTTTTTTATATTGTTTTATATTTTTCTATGTGATATTTATTCAAATAACGACCTACATGGTTTGAGAGTTAAGGCATCACAAGAGACATGCGCAGTTTTTCTGTCAGCTAATTTGATTTTTTTTTTTTTTTGATGGTCATTTTTAAATCTCAAAATACCCATGAAAGCTATTCAAAGCTCTTAGGCATTTGAAAGAACATTTGCTTCATTAAGTGAGACTTGTTTAGAGCAATGATATTTTCTCTCTATGGCTGGTTATAAAGTTCCAAGCTGTTTCTGAATTGCATCAGAAACCCCATCCACTTTAATTAATAATAATGCAAAGAACCAGATTATACCATCCGTGGAAAAAGACACATTAAAACATTTGTCTTCTTAGGCAGCAGTGATTTTAACTTCGGTTCCTGGTAAGATTAGTTAAACTTCACATGTTTCATCTCCATCCAAGTGTTATGGAGAACATGAGCTCTTGTTTCTAGCGAAGTGAGATTAAGCAAATTCTAAGTGTCTTAATTCCTCCTGTTTGTCTCCTTTTTGTTAGCAACAACATGAAATAGCAGATGTTCAGTTTCATTAATTCTCCTCAATGTGTGGTTTTGACTTACATCATTAAAAAAAACAAAGGTTCATTTTCCTATATTTAATTTCTCTGTCTCAGGTCACAACAGAAGAATTCATGAACTACTATGCCGGAGTCAGTGCTTCAATAGACACAGACGTCTACTTTATCATCATGATGAAGAATGCTTGGAAACTCTGATCATATAGTTAAGGAAGCAAGACTTTACTTTCACCTTTTGTAGGTTCCTCTGATGAAGTGTATGCACAACAACACCCTCCTCTTCCATAACAACAGTTTCCAGTAACTGTGCCAATTACATTCAATCTGCAGAATTAATTCCCAGATGCTTCAGTAGGCTCAGCCTCAGCGGATCAGAACATAATCAGAGAGCAGATCTGGCATCCAGCCACCTCACACATCTGTCCTTTTTCTCTTTGCATCCCTAGCATGTCTTTTCTGAGATGAGGTTTTCCCTGCTTTTCTGACATCTGCAGTAGGTCATTGTGGCTCCTGAGCATACCCCTCTTGGAGTGTTAGATACGGATCTGTTTGGCAGAGGAAGCAATAGAAGGAAACCAAAATATTCTTGAACTGTGGTGGTCTTGGACAGGCTGTTATAAATGGAAGGAAATCTGGCCCAAGAGGGTCAGGTAGACTTGTCTCCTGTAGCACTGTAGTATCTCTTAGCTTCTTGAGTGTCACTTGTGTGATGGAGAAATTGCTGATCTTGCTGCTGGGAACCAGCAGTGAGTTCCCAGTACAGGGAGGCTGGAGGGATAATTCAAGAAGGGGAGACATGGGTCAGGAAAAATGCAAAATGCTTTTTAAAGCCCTGTTTTATCTTCCTGGCTCATGACTAAACATACAGACAACTTTCCTGTGCATACCATGTTTCAACCTCTTCTGCAGCCTTTTATAGATTTTCACTCCCTTCTGCCTGGTTTGATTTCTTTATTTCTGTACTGTGAGATCATTTTACTTATATTTTTCTTTAAAGGGGAACATGTGTTACAGTATTTTTTTCTCTCTGTTCCTGGAATGTTTGCTGACCTGGTAGCTGTTACCTGTACACACCTACACTGAAAGTTGCTTACTACTTATTTGTATTTGCAGTGTTTTATGACCAAGCTATGACTTCAAGGAGCTTTCTGGGAAATATAGAACTTGTAACGTTCTTATCTTATCTTCTCTATTTCTGACACTGAATAAAGACTGGGAACCTACCATTCTGGTCACACCAATGAGGCTGTCTCAGTTCATCTTTTGTCCTTTGTCCATACAGACACTGAGGAAATAGCACACAAAAGAAACTCTAAAAAGAAAAATCCCCCAAAAACCTAGTGTGTGAGTGTGAGGTGTCTAATTTTCCCTGCTTTGACACCTTTTTCTTTTTTTCTTCTACTTTCTGCTCCCCTCTCACCATTGTGCTGCTCTCCCAGACTGAGAAGCTGCTACTGTAGCAAAGTAAATGGCTTGTGCATGGCAGCATTTGCTCCATTTCAGGCTGGCAGCCAGCTAAAAGCAGTGCAGGGTTATAGAATGGACTTTCAAAACAGCCTTTCTGATGAAGTCTCAGCTCTTAACCTGGGTTGCTAACAGTTCAAACACTGAAGTCCTCAGTGCTTGCGGCACTGATCCTCTGCAAACCCTATTTTTCTTTTGTTCAGTGATGATCTCAGTATGAGCAATAGCTGCTTGCAATTCCTTAGTGAAGGCTCTGCAAACTCAGTAATTTTCTTGACCAGTAATCCTCCAGAAACTTGCATACTGGCTGACACTGGAAACTGGTGAAGAAATTCTCTTTATTACTGCCAGCTGTCATAAGAGGAGCCTTTACTTACTGCAATGCCAATATATATGAAGAACAAACTTACTATCAAATAGGGGCTGAACAGGTTCTGGCAGCTTGAGTAGAATCCATTCACTTCTCTTTCATTAATCGATTTCACAACATGTGTCATGCTATGTGTCTTCTCTTTCAAACAGAAAGAAAGTAATGTAGATGGACTGTGGGCATCACAAAATGAAAGAAACATTTCCTTTTCACTTGCTATCTCATGTCTTCAAACCCTGCAGTGATCTGGCAGGCTGATACTTGTTCAAGTGAAGTGGAAGTTTTAATCTGAATAACTGCAGCCCGTTTGTCTTTGGTACTAATACTTTCCTATTTTATTTAATTCCAAACCAATATACATTTTCAGAAGGGAGGATTGGTACTGAAAGCAGCAGTGCTTTTTTGAAACCAGCAAAAGTTTTGTCATTGGCCTCTGGGAGCCTTAGCTGAGCCTGTGGCATCTGGGCAAAACCCTGTGCTTCGGGACAAGATTTCTACACTGAGATGGACTAATGGGGTTTTGTGTGGGGAATTGAAGGAAGGACGTGATCCAGGAGAGCTCAAAACCCCTCACCCTGGTGGTGTATCCCTGGTGCTCTCAGAACAGTTCCCAGCTCAGGTCTGCCTGTGTGTGGACCTCATTGCTCACTGGGTATGTTTCCTGACAGCTGAGTGATTTCAACATCTGTATAGAACCATGTTTCCAAGGGCTGGTTTCAGGTGTCCTCAAAGCTAGTGGCAAAGTTTCCTTTCACTTCTGCAGAAACAGAGTTGCTCTTGGAGCAGTCTAAATAACAACTGGTAACTGCAGGAAAGGTATAGTGATATCAGGACAAAAAATAAATAATCTGGGAAGCAAAACCATGACTTTTCACTTGTAATTAGATGTTGTAGAACTCAAATTGGAATCTGTCCTGTAAGAAATGTAATTTGATTAATATGTGTGCAAATTAATAGAACAAGCACAGGCATTAACTGCTAGGTAGTAAAATCTCTGCTGGGGATCATGCAGCCATAATGACACACTGGACACACACACTGGGGATTCAGAGGAAGCACTTTTCAGGGGTTAAAGGAAAGTTAAAGGAATCTGAACCAGACAAGAGGGATTATCAAGACTAACAGCAAGTGCCCAGAGCCTTCCTTTGGCACTTCACTGTCCCTCTCTGTGATCTCGGAGACCCAAAAATGAGGCTGAAAGGCCCCTGTTCAGCCTCAGCTGCTGTGTGCTGATTACAGACCCAGCAGATGCACGAGATAAGTGGTGATGCAGGCTGTCCTGCCAGCCTGTGGCTCCACAGCACACACAGCAGAGCACACACAGCAGATTTTGGGAGATAGGTGGCAATGCACACCATCGTATCTGGTGCTAGCATCAAGATGGGAGGCACTACTTCTTCTTTCTGATTGTGCAACAGATGCTAAACAGGATGGCACAAACCACAGGAACATCTAAGTCTGCAGGGCTGGGGAGCAGTCCCAGAGGTGGAGGTTTTGTCTGCACCTTGAGCTCCAGCCTGCCGTGTGGCACAGCATCTTGTGAGGAATAAGGTCTGCCCTCCCCAACAGCTTGCACTGAAGTTTGCTCCAAAAATGTTGGTGGAGCCCTGTGGAAAAGAGGGAAAAGGCTCCCTTATAACTCTTCCAGAACTCTGCCCCCACTTCCTGCCTTTGCACGAGCCATCAGAGCACCTCCATGACACACCATCCCACTACCCCAAAGGAGCACAAGATACAGGGATGAAGAGGTGTAGGGCAGCCTTTTCTTCTGGTGTGCTCCTCTGGGAAAGGTGGCACTTCTGCAGCTTCCTTCACTACATTTTGATTTTGCCCTCTCTGTGCTCTTTGTGGCTTCATGTTTCTGTCTGGGAGAGGAAATTTTTGGCTTGATGTGATCCAGGATTGCTGTTTGGCTTGTACTCTCTCCTGCAGCATAAAATTCTGATTCAAGCAACTGAGTTGTACGCAAGCCCCACTCTGCCATATATCCTTGAAACTATGCCACAAGAGATTTTCAGTGATCTGATTCATTCTGCTGCTCTCCTGGCACAAAGCTGTCTTGGCAGAGGCAGATGGCAGCAGCTGGAGTTTTGCAGATGAAACCACCTGTGTGCATTTTTGTATAAAAGCCAACTTGCCTTTATGTAATTCCTTGTACACAGTGACGCCTCAAACCTCTGCAGCCGTGTGGGCAGAGCACAGCTTTGCCATCCCGGACCTGTCACTGGCTGGCAGAAGGAGCAAGACCAGTGAATTTGCTGATTTTTGGCTTGCAGCTCCTATCCTCCACACTGGGAGCAGCAGCAGCAGCAGATTCAGGTTTCCGCAGTAAACCAAGCAATGCCAAGAGCAGCCTGGCATTGCCAGCAGTGCCCACTGTCTATGGCTTTCACTGTGGTTATAGCTTGCCCTGTTTCTTTAGCTTTCCTCTCTTGTAGGGTGAGCAGAAAGAAGAATTCCCAGTAGCCTGTGCTTAACACCAAGTCCTCAGGTGGCTGAGAGCAGCGTCTCTGTTTGCAGCAGCACCCCAGCCATACTGGTGTGCCTCAGCTGAGTCTGAAATCCCTGTGGTTTCAAAGTGAGCTTGGTTTTAGCTCTAGCATCTCTTCCATGCTCATGCGTGGAGGTTTGCAGCCACCCCAGGTACAGCAGCCCCACCTTCACCAAAACCTGGACCCAGGTTTTCCCCCCAGCTCACAGCACTGCTGCTGATCTCAACAGGAGCTGTAGCTGGACACTGGGGACAGGATCCAGCCTTTGTTGAACATCTGGGAAAGAAAGGAAGCACAAGGTTTTGTCGAAGCTGAATCAAGTCTGGTTTCCTGTGGAAAAGCAGAGACTATGGGAAAATGTGAGAAGTGTTTATTCTCTTGAGATAAATCTGTTCCTTTATTTCATTAAAAATGTGGCATTTTTTCCAAAAGCTGCAATATATATATATATTTACTTTCAAAAGATGGACTTGGGCTTTTTTTTTTAGCTTATGTACATTTTCTGGAAAAACAATTGTCAGACAGTTTTAGAGAAGCTCCAACTTTGTGGCATACATTTATTGCTTTAGACATTTTCATCAATGCATTTCTGCTTTGTGTCTCACTTTTTCTGTTGTTTGACAAACCTTTGGGGCTTTTTACATTCATTTGGTGGTGGTCCTGATGTTGGACTAATCTAATTTTGCTGTGACATGTAAGTTATGCAGTCAATGTTTAACAATAACTGGATTTTTTTTTTTTTTTTTGAGCCCATAGAAGCAGCTCTAGAAGCCAATGAAAGAATCTCAACCCACTGGCCTTAGTGTCATACAACCAAATTCTGTGTTAGAGCTTGCTGCAGCAATACATCCTAATACCAGGTTAGGAGAGTCTGATGTAAAAATCAGACTTCCCTGGAAGCTGCAAAAGAACTGTTTGGAAAATACAGAGTCTGTTGAGCCACAGTATATAGCCATCACCCTTGTAAACACTGTTTTTCTCATTATTAGGTTACGAAAGATGCATTTCTGAATTACTGGTATGGAATTAGTGCTTCTGTGGACACTGATGCCTACCTCATTTTAAGGATGAAGAAACCCTGGAAACTCTGACTTTTGCTTTCACTTGCCCAATCTTCTTTGGGGCCATAGACTATAAACAAGTGAAACGCTGCTTAGTTTGTTGTGGGCTTGATTTTTCCCCCAGCTCCCATGTGAGCAACACTTTTGGAGCTGCACAATGTGATGGCACCAGCAAGTGCTGGCCTCCGACTTGTGGCTTCGTGTTTCAGCAGGTGGCGCTTAGCAGCCAAGGAAAGCCACCCTGACTGAAACCTGGAGCTGCCGCATGAGCAAGGGATGAGACAGTAGGTATAATTCAGCAATTGCGTTTTCTGGCATCATCAGTTGTTTTCTTGTGTGTCTGTACATTAGATTTGTTTTACCAATGCTCTGTGACACACAGGAGTGATAATTTGAGTGGCTTCATAATTGCAGTAATGAGGTGTTTAACTAAAATAATTCTTCACAAAGATGGTAAGTCTTCTGTATGCCACATTTTAGCTGTTTTTTAATGATAGCTTTAGAAACCCCTCAACCACAGAGATAACTAGCTTGACTCAAAAGTGTATTGACTAAAATCCAACTGCTGCTCCCCTCAGGCTGCAGCACTGCAGTGTTACCGTACAAATACAGACATTCAAATCAATAAACACTACTGGAAAGAAGCTGAAAATGGGCTGTACTCCTGCCCTGCAGAAATGCCCTGCCTGCATCACCAGGTCCCTTGCTTCCAGAAGAAGTGGTTTCATGGTCAGCTTCTGCCTGCCAAAAACTGCCCTGAATTCAGCCATGTGTGCCCGCAGCAGCGATTGTCAGGCCACCTATTCACCATTTATTTCATATCCCAGACTTCACTGCACATCACAGGGATTTTAGCCATCCCTCCACCCTGGCAGCAGCAGTCCTCCTGCCTCCCCACACTTAGCTGACCTTCTGCTGCCCCACTGACACACACAGCATTTGTGTGTGTTTTTTCAGCTTATCTAATGGATGTTCACAAGGGGAGGAGACATGGCAAACAAACTAACGCTTTAAGCCAGGGATGACTATTGCCTTGAGATGTAATTAGCATTTTTCAGCGTCATTAGAATTAGACCGTGACTCATTGTGATAACTGATAAAAGTCTAAGTTTATTTGTGTATAGCTAGGAGACGTTTGCATAGTGCAGGAGAGGAGAACTCATAGAGCTAGGAGGCATTTGCATGAGCTGCACAGACATAAGGGGAGAAGCAAAGATGGGAGGGTGTCTGTGTGGTACCACAACTGCAGGAGAGGGGCCAGACCCCAGTGGGCACAGGGCAGAAAGGAGCAGGCAGCTCCAGGCACTGTGTCATAAAGCAGCTACAGAGAAACCAGTGTCACCAAGCTGCATCTGGGAGTGCAGCTGAGTAAGAGCACTGGAGGCAGAAAGGGGAAGAAGGAAAGTTGTGCTGAACTAAAGGAAGTGCAAGGAGTGTGTGAAAGCTGAGCAATACTCCTATGTGCATACTGAGGCAGATGGGAATTTGTGAACAGCTCAGGAGAAGCTGTCATGTAGAATAAGGAAACTACTTGACAGATTGTCCAGACATAGCCATGGCTGTATCTTCATATATGGACTATATATAACTTGGCCATAGACAGGAAGTGCTTGTGGTGTTTCTGGCTTTAGTGCATATTTGTCTTTATTTTTTTTTCCCGAAACAAAGCTGAAAGTGGTTATATCTGCATACATCCAACAAATCTGTTACAGAATTACAGAATTACAAAAATTGAAGGAAGCATAGCACATACTGCAGAGGATTTTCCTGATGCGCTTTTGCTTCTTCCTCTATCCCCTTTTTGTTTGTCACTGTGTCACTGGAAGAAGGTATTGTTACAGTATAGTCTGTCTGTATCTACACTCACACTGTGCAAGTTCTCACAGTATAAGCATTATCAGCAGCTCTTTTTGAAAGGAAATACAAGCACTATAAAGCAAATGAATGCCCAGGGCTTTGGTCTTTTTTTTCTGCATCAATTAATGCTTCATTTGGCAATAAACGGCAATAAAAACTATTCTGTAAAATCTCACTGGAATGCCTTGAGCCAAATCCAAGGCCCCTTTGCACACAGTAACTGTTAGGTTCTCCCCACTTGAAGGTTTCCCTGGCGCTGGGTGGAGGTGGAGGAGGTGGAGTGCTGTCTTGTGAGGGCTGGTTTTGGCTTGACATGGTCCAGAATTGCTGTTTGGCTTGTACTCTCTCCTGCAGCATAAAATTCTGATTCAAGCAACTGAATTTAATGCAAGCCCCAGTCTTTGCCATATATTCTTGAAACTAGGCCACAAGAGATTTTCAGTGATCTGATTCATTCTGCTGCTCTCCTGGCACAAAGCTGTCTTGGCAGAGGCAGATGGAAACAACTGAGGTTTTGCAACATCTCTGTGGCTGTTAGCAGTCAGAACAAATCCGAGCATCTCTGAGGATGATAGAGGACTCTTTTCACCCTTAGACTCTGGGAATGTGAATACAAATAGGTAAAGGAGAATTTCATAGACCTAGAGGAACTGAGACTGCACAGTGAGGTGAACCCCAATTCCAGAGTGCAACAAAGCAGCTTGGATGTCCCATGGCCACATTGCTCTACTGTCATGCAACCATGTGGCTGTAGCAGCTTTATCTCCAAGTGTGTGCTCCAGAATGTGTAGCATCCAAGGAGGAAGTGTGAAGTGGCTCAGCCATAATGTAAAAAAAAATAATAAATGTAATACCATAAAGAAAAAAAAGTCACAATGCCAAAAAATTAAAAAACTTAAAAATAAAATAACATTTAAAAGAAAGAACCCCAACAAACCAAAAACATCTCCTGGCAAATATAAGTTGCTTTAAAAAAAAGGAATTAGGACTTGTGATCACTGGCAGGATCCACGACATTCCATCTATCTTCCTATGTTGGATGTTGCTTAAGAACATGGCCTGTCCAAATTCATAGTATTTGTGTGCAGTCACAGCCATTGGGAATAATGCTAGTCAACAAACATGGTCAGCCCAGCCTCTGGCCTGGAAAGCACTTAAGCTACACTAATGCTTGCATAAGAGCTGCAGAAAAAGACAGCATCATGCAATTTACAGCCCTAATTCAGCTTCTAGGAAGAGAAAGGACTTTGCTTCACACAGTTTGTACATGAAATACTGAATATTAGCAGAAGTACCTGTGGATCCTCTAACTGGCTTAAGTGCAGATCTCTACCAATAGCAAAAAGTAGTGGCATTTAGGGTTTGCTTTGTTTTAATTTGTGTCTCACAAAAAACCCTCAGAAATTTAAATCCATCTCAGGAAATATCTCCCTAAAGTGTAAAGTTTTTGCTGGGCACTCAGCTGCCACTCATTGTGGTGCTCAGGCTTGTGAATCCCCAGGCACCTAATGCTGAATAGCAACTCTAATTTACTGTCTTTTTGCAAACTCATGGACTTAGACTGACTGGGGGGGAGTTAGTCTTGACCCACCAGTGTTTAGAAGAGATTGGGCTCTATTTAAGTGGAATTTATTGCCATATTTCTTGCTAGGGCATTAATAAGAGCTTAATTCTGTAACCAAGAGGGTAACAAAAGAGTTCATTAACTTCTTTGAGACATGCTGTGATCCTCAGCTGGGACTGCATTGTCACTGCTCTGGATTAATCACATTTGAAGATCAAAATCAAAATTCAATTTCTGCTGCAGTGAGACTGCTAGCAGCATACTGAGTGCCAAGATAGGCTCCTTCTCACTGGAATGTAGGAGAACCCACTTCCTTGCAGGTATAGCATTTCACTGTGAGCAGAGTGTGTGAGGGAGGTGGGAACTCACAGGATATAGGGAAACAAAACAAGAAGGCTTCAGCATCCTGCTTGTGTTGGAGAAAAAAAGACATTCTGTAATTCTTGTGAGATTTACTGAATTTTGTAGAAGTTGGACATTGTGACATAGGCTTCCTCATTGTTTGGTGATCTCATGTCACTGTTAGGCAGCATCTGGGAGATGGTGTCATCATTTAGGGGCTCTGGATGGGTCTGGCCAGAAGGATCCAGGGAAGGTGTGGAGAAAAGGTTGAAACCATCATTGTGCAGAGGCACCCTGTTGCTGTGGCAAACCTCATAGGTGCTGGAGCTGCAGCTGCCCTCGGTGACTGAAAACTGGTTGGTGCCCAGGAGCCTGTGCAGGGCTTCAGCTGGCCAGACTCCTCCATAAGACATGGGTGGGTTTAGGTTGTTTTTGTCTGCCATTGCAGGGATCATCTTCAGGTCTGATCCACTCCTGAATTTTTCTTGAATGCTTGTCTCTGGAGCAGTTGATGGCTGAAGAAAATTTTCCAGTTCAGCTTTTGCCCAAAGGCCATCCACTTTATGGATATGAACATAACCAAAACTGTCTGGGTTAAAGCTTATATCAAAATTCTGTGTGGCAAAGGGAATAGCACAATTAGTCAAAAGTGGGTAGTAGCTTAAGAGAAAAGGTTCTTTGATAATTTATTTGATTTTAGAAGGGTGTTTATTATTTCTTTAACTCTAGAGGTAACCCTGAGCAGGCTGAACAATAGGTTAGCACAGGATAAGCTATCATATGGCTGAAAATCCCTTTCCCTATTAACTTGGATCTATCCTGTGTCCTCCTCTGGGCAGTACCCCTGGAGAGTGTTTTATGCTCTATACAATGTTTCAGGGACTTTTCTGAGACACCATGCCTGCCATTTCACAGGAAGGAGTGTGCCCACCCAGGTGGTTTCTTTCAGTTTTACCTTCCTAATTTAGCAGCAAGGGAAGTAAAAATTTGCAATGACTTTCTGAAACATATTAGGAATCCCTGAACTGGGGAGCCCAGGGGCTAGGAGAGCTGTGTTAGGTCTCCTATTAAATAAAGAATATGCTAATAATGTACCTGGAGTGAACAGCACTAATTACTTTCTTTGTGAAAAAAAATGAACTAGGTATATAGTTTTAAGACAACAAGCTAAGCCCACATCTTATGGTTTTTAGCCTTTGTCCATCTGGCTTTTAACTGGCAAAGCAGTTCATATACTGCATGATGTATGAACAATGCTGCTGGCCAGGTCAGGGTGCACAGACATCACCAAGGATGCTAGCGAAAGTTCCCCATCCAGACCCATGATCACAGTTTCATCAAATCACCAAAGCATCTTGGTTGGAAAGGAGCTGTGGAGTCCAACATTCTGCCAGAAGCAGGACCTGGATTAGGCTATTCAGGGCTCCATCAAGACAAGCCTTAAACATTTTCCCAAAGGAGAGCCTACTTTGTCTTTGGGCAGGCTACACAATTTTAAATTATTTTTACAAGGAAGATTCTTTCCTCATATCCAGAAGAAGTTTGCCCTGAAGTGACACATGCTTGTTGCCTCTGGTCCTGTCACCATACAGCCTTGTGGTGAGAGCACCTCCCCCAGCTCTCTACATACACCTTAGGTATTGGAAGTATAGTAGGTAGTATTCCCCATCCTGAGCTTCTTTTTCTTCTATAAACAACCTTAATTCCCTCAGCCTTTCTTCATATGTCAACTTCACAAGACCTCTGTAGTTACTTTGCACAAGTCAAACCTCAGGCACCAGTTCAATTGTGTGTTATTTCCATACCGTTGGCTGACATCTGCATGAGAAAATGTGGGCTCTCTTCAGTGAAATGTAGAATTTCTGAAACATGTCCTAGTTCATGCAGAAAATGTACATAGTGCCTCTCATGAGCATTAGTTTTGTCCCCAAGAATCTATACTCAGGTGGAAAGAACAGAGGAAGAACATACGTTTTTTGGCTTCCTGCATAGTTGCTCCAGGGTTTTTTTGTGGTCAGGAAGGTTTGGCCATACAGCAGGCTTGATCCTGAAACAGCAACGATAGACAAAAAGCAGCATAAGAGGGCTGTGTTGAGGTATCAGAGGTTCATTTTGCATCATTTGTACAAGTTCTCACAAAGCCTTAGGGCTAGCTGAGATTACCCAGAATAAAGACAGAGAAGTCTCAGAATAAAACAGAGAAGAGAAAAGGAGTTGTAAAGGTCACCAAAAAGTCATTCTTCTTTTGAGTACACAAATTGTTACAGTCAAAAGAAGACACTTCACTAAGTACTGGAAAGGCAGCAAATTATGCTGGCAAAGAGCTTTTTGCTTGTTTTCATCTGGCTGTGTTAACAGGGTTCTGCATGATGAAACTGGTTTCTGCAAGCGCAAGAAGATGCTGTGGTTAAAGTGGAAATTTTCTGACACTTGCTTCTGTGTGTTAAATTAATTCAAAGAATGACATATTGTCCCATTCCTTGGCCAGGAATTTGGGCTTCAGACATCTGTCCTGTAACCTTCCACAGGTCTCATTTTTACTGCCTTGATTAGCAAAGTGCTCATGCTGTGCTGCCTGCTACCCTCAGCTGTGATGCATCTAGAGAATATTGTCCAACTGATATTCAATCATTGCATTGATAGAAATATAATTCTACACGTATATGAATATGCATTTCATTTTATTTATGTGTCTGTTTGGCTGTATATACACACACATGTATAAATCCCTCTTCTTTTTAAAATGGAAATATCTGGGATCAAAAAGTCTGAGCTGTTTTTGCTGCAGTTTTCTATAAGCAATACTTGTAGAGAAGTTAGAGAACTGCAGGTTCCCAGCAACAGTAAAACACAAGAACTAGAAATCTCAAGTTATCTCTATACTTGTGAACAAAGTAGCACCAGGGCAGATAACTCCAGTGGTCTAAAATGTTCCATTATTAAAATTGTTTGTGGCATGGGTTGGCTGAGGTCAACTAGCACTAGCCAGGTAATCCCCATGTTTAACATTGCCAGGTAATCCCCATGTGTAACTCTGGAGTTAGCACAGCCCAAGCGTGTCCCAAAAAAGCAGCTCACACACAGCTGCCTCTCTTGATCTGGGTGTCATGGACAGGCTGCTCTGAATGTCATTGAACAGTTCTGGGCTTTCTGTCTTACAAGGGGTACATCTTCTATTGTTAAACTTGGATTTTTTCCCATCAGATCCTAGTTTCATAAGATTGTCTACATATCTGTTCATTTTCATAAGCTTGTCAGCTCTAGTGAGCCATGTCATTAAAAACATACCTACAGTTATCTATCTACTGCTGTGTAGCAAATATATGAAAAAACCCTAATGCAGACCAATGACTGCTTTGGTAATGAATGTATCCCTAGTCCCACTTCTGCCTGATCTCACCTCATGACTGGCTGGATTTGGCCAGGCTGGTGTCTGACACCATCAAGCCTCTGTTGCAGAGGGCTCTGCCCTGCTGCTTCTGAAAGTACTGCAGAGCAAACACCCCTCTGACTTAGCCTGTGAAAGGGAAAGAGGTCATCACTCTGGAATGCTGTTTCCACACTTCTTGGGACTTCACCGAAACCCACAGGTCCCTTTCTTTTCTGGATTTTGGTTGAAGTTTGTGAGCCAAATTTGCCTCCAGTGGGACACTGAGTTTGTAAGCATTTTGTGGTGACTTTGGCTCGCCAAAGGTCCCAATGTTTTGAGCCCAAGACTGAAAACTGCTCCGAGTGGCAGGTCATCTTCTGCCTGCCAACACTGTCTCTTGTATTGCCCATTTGCTTACCATCAGCTTGATACAGAACTCCAGAGATGGAGAGAGAATAGTTCACAAGTATAACAGGGAAAGCAATAAGACTGTCAGAACAGTATTGGGTTCCAATACCTTTTCTGATACAAAGAGATTACCTGTTTTCCCAAAAAATTACGATCAGTGCAATCATAACAATAGACAGTATGAATCCCAGGATGGAGAATATAATCATGGCCACAGTGCTATCTAAAGGAAAACAAAGAACATGAGCCAATGCATGTAAATGTCTCACTGTTAAGCCACCACAACTGTGATGTCTTTTCAGACGATAAATTAGGAATTAACACCAAGCATTGCACTTGCTTGTCACTGGGCTGGTGCAATGGCTCATTTCTCCTGCCTCTGTGAAGGAGGTAAAAGACAGGCTGCCAGAGCATCAGCACTTGGCTGAGTTTTTAGCTGGGTTCACAGACTGGATTAAAGCAGCTTGAAATGTGCTGTCACCTCCAGTGCATTGAAACCAGCACTCACTGTGTCCTCACAGCAGTACAGAGATGACTTCTAACACAGGTAATGCTGAGGTGCCCCTGGGGACTGAAGGGACCCAAGCACCACAAATATTATTCATGTGCAGTGATGAGATTTTATCCTGTGTTGCATTTGTGATTCAAGTGCCACATTCACACACAAACCCAGGCTACTGAAATGGTTTTTGTTTCACAGCTCCTTGTGCCTTACCCAAAATGCCTGGTGCAAGCTCTTCCTTCTCCTTGTAAGCCAGCCAGCAGCAAGCAGTGAGTCAGCCTTCATCTCCCTCTGCACCCACGCCCTCATGCTCTCATAGCAGCATTTCCTCTGACCTTATTGCCCTCCAGAGAGATTTAAATTTTCATGGAGAGCCAGCCCCAGACCAGTGCAATCCAGCTGTTCTGTGAGTCACCTCCTTGGAGTGCCTGTGTCTGTGAGGACTGACCCTGCTGTGGCTGTGGGCTCTTCCCTCCCCAGTCTCTCATCCCTGCTGCTGCCGACACTGGTCAGGGAGCCCAGGCCCCCAGCTCTGCTTTCCTCCAGGTGGACTAAAGTGTTTTCAGCACTTACAGCTCTCCATTGAGTCATGCTCTCTTTTTGTCTTGAAGCTCTTGGAAGTGCTCCATTCACTCCATGTGCCCTTAAAATAATCTCCGTCGGGCTGAGAACGTACTTTCACCTCATACGATGCTTCACTTTCAAGGTTTCTCCCCAGCAATTTTATCTGAAGGTATGGTGACTCTATTGTCTAAACACACACACACACAAAATCCAGTTATTTTTCCAGCAGACAGTGGAGAATTATCCTCGAGTTCAGCAAAATATGTGAGATCAGGTGCATCCCTGAAATGCTGTGCTCTTTACTCCATCTCTCTAGCTATGACACAGGTGCTTATCAGGGCATCAGCCTAGTTAAACAGAGGCATAGTCCAGATAGTATTGAGAAGAGAGACAAATGCCGGGTAAAGGCTTTTTGGAGAACAGCTGCAAGTATTAACTGTGCTTTGCAGCAGCTGACACTGCAGTAGGAAATATATACTTCCCTGGAAAGGCTCAGAAGAGAGGTCCGGAAAAAATACATTTCTGCAGCATAAAAAGACAATGTCTGAAAGGGCAGTTACAGGGAAGGAGCTGAAATCCTGCAGTGCAGCTCCAGTGCTCTCCATTTCAATGTATTTGGCTGCCTGAGTCCATTTTTTTACCCTTGAGTTCTTTGATGTTTGATCTTTGTATATTTTCAAGCCTACTCAACAAGGAGGGAGATTTAATCTGTGAAATAGAGAGCAGTTAATAAGCAAGTGATGTCCAGCTGTTCGAAAAAAAATTACTTGTGGGTAGAATTGCCTTGTTAAGGTTTGGGTCTTGGCATGCTTTGATGATCTGAGACCTGGGGGAGGTTAACAAAGCTTGGGAAGAAGGATGTAGCACTGGTAATGGACACAAAGTGTGCAGAATTTATGGGCCATAATAGAGGACATTTGGCAGAACCCCCAAGATAAGGAAGAAACAAATAAAAACAACTCAGTGACTGTGCTGAATCAGCTCAGATGCGTAGAAGGTAATTCTGGCAGGAGCAGATCACGACTGCTGACTCATGGCCCACCAGATCACAAGAGCCACTAACTCAAGAGAAGACAAAACTGAGCCTGCGGGCTAATTAGCATGAGGCATGAGAGAATCATTAACTGTTAGAACACTAATTAATAAGAGAACTATGTACCTTGTAGCCAACAAACACTAATTAGTTTGTTTGCTAAAATGTATAAATAGGAAAAAGTTTCTGCAGCTGGTGTGCTTGATTTGTGGAATACCACGGAGCACCCAGGCTGGAACAATCAATGTCTCTTTCAAGTGTGTAATTACTGGGTTGGTGCACTTCAGGTAAATAATCTGATTTTTGTGGACAACACTGTGTTCCCTCTGTAAAACCCAGGTGTAGTCCAGGCTTTCAAACATCGTGACTAGCTTTTGCATGGCTGCCCTGGTGACAGAGGACACAGAGATCCCTGTGGCTGGGCAGCCCGAATCAGACCCAGGTCACAGGCAGCTGCAGCCTCAGATAGCCTGCAGGGCTGCACTGGAAGCCTGGAAGGACTGAGAGAAAAAGGAGACTTGAGGAAACTTGCTAAATAAGTAAAGAGGTCACACATTTTGCTGACTGATGAGCACAGAAAAAAACAGCAAAATCACCGTAGCAAAGAGCAAACTTAGAATGGTTCAACACATTATGTCTTCTCTTCCCACTCAAATGAAGGAAACCTCTTTTGACTGATGAAATATCCAAATACCAAATATTGCACCTTTCCAAATTTTCAGATGGAGATCTGCAGAAGTGCAGATGTGACCATTTTTGCATGGTACAGGTAATTATCATAATGCTTAATTTTGGAAATTAGTGCAAGCACACCAGTACATCACCACTTACCTTCCAAGTACCTTCTTTCTGCCGATAGGCTACTTGGTGTACTAATTTGTCCTTTAAGTATTTCTTCCTTGAGTGTGGTGTACAGTAACGAATAAGATACTCATTTGCCTCCCTTTCATATGTGATGTTTATAGCGAAAGGAACTTCGGGCTTAACTGCAAATGACAACAAACCAGTATATAACAGGAGCAGAATAATGGTACTAGAAAATAAACAGGCTTTGAAATGTAAAAAAAGTCTACTTCAAGTTACAGCCCTGCAGGGTGACCTATCTTGAGCAAGATCTGTCCTGAGCTGGGCAATCCTCATGCTGAATCTCAGCTCATCCTTACACCCTGATCCTGAGAGGGGCTTGGTTTTGTTATGCTAGAGAAGTTTGACCAGCAGGGGAGGTGCCTGTGAGGGATAAGGCATTTAGTCTTGGAAAGCAATTCCTGAGCATGTCCACCCCTGTGGCAGCTTGAAAGCCTGAAATTCAGTCCCTCTAGCTAGTGCTCTCTGATGGAGGTCTCCTGGCAAAACCCATCTGGGAGAAGGCACTGGGAAACAAACTGGGCTCAGGTACCACTGAGGCTGGCTGTCAGGGCAGTGGGACAGAGGAAGGGACAAAGTCTGACAGTGATAGATAGAGCAGAGGGGGCTGTGGCTCTAGACCATTGCTATGAGCCCACACCTGACCTGGTCTGCAGGAGACTGTGCCAAAGACTATCCGTGCAAGTACATCAAATCTGAAATGCAGCCGTCAGGGCTCTCCCCAAGCTGAGCCTCAGCTGGATGTGCTTGAGACCTGCAGGGACTTGTGGCTGTGACACTGAGGTTTCCTGAATTCACCGTGTGTAAGTACATCAACTCTCACAACAACAGACAGCCCACACCTCTCTCCTCTCTGGATAACACATTTAGCTATAAATTGTTCTCACTCCTTCTACAACCCCTAAACACTTAGTCCTTCCACAGTTTTTCGAGTAGTGACTGCCAGAGATGGTTCAGGTTCCCTTGTAAACTGAAAGGTAGTGTAAGGTTATTACAAAACTACTGGACTGTGGCAGAAATGCTTCACAACAGAGGGATGTTGCAGTGCCTACTGCCAACATGAGACAAAGCAATGTGGCACCAGAGAAGAACAGAGAAGAATCTGTCCTACATAGGCTTTTCTGCCACCTTTGAATGAGACTGGTTACCAAGAACAGTAGGTTCTGTGGATGCCCTCTTCCCCTGGAGTCTCCTATTCCCTGGCTCAGGCAGGTCCCTGGTGTGTCTTTGACTGGCCTGTTCACAGTCATCAGTGCAGGATGCACCTTCTTCAGACTACAGGATACACCACGATGTGAAGTGAGATCTTGCAACCTTGTGTTCCCAGTGCTACTGGGCTCATGCTGTCCATGGGGTGGCCAGTCCTTAAACTGCATCGTCCCCAGTCAGAGACGAACAAAATGTCCCTGCTTGACAGTTCATCCGTACACAGGAACACCTGCTTCAGCCATGGATGGGATTCAGTCTGTGTCCCAGTCTGGGCAGAGTGTCACAATAAGCCAGAATTCAGCTACGCATTTTGAATGGTGGTTAATCATGTTTGGCTTTGAAACACCACAGCCTGGTAACACCCCAGTCCAGGCTACACATCCTGCTAAGACACTATTTTATGGTGCCTCTACGTCATCCAAATTGGCACTTAGGCTTTCTGCTGGGCTATTTTTTCCCCAGTAACCCCTATAACTCAAAAACATCCAAAATGTTATGTGTCTCACCAATGTCAGTTACAACCAGACTCCTGCAGACCCTTCTCTTTGTCTCAGAGTACATGCAAACATCTCTGTTTGAGAGTATATCATTGAACTGTAAGAAGAATGCATCTTCCTGTTTCTTCATGTTGGAGCAGGCGTAATTGTTGTCTTCCTTGGTACTGTTGGCCAAAGTGACACAACATTAATTTCTTCTCAGCCTTATTATAACTTGACTACTTACCACAAAGGATGAATCCTGCTTGCTGATTTCACTTTCTCTGAAGTGGGACTCCATGTGAAATAAGAAATAATGCAATGCAAATAAGGAGTTTGAGAGACTGATAGTGTTTTTCCTTCTGGTCTTTGAGCACAAAAATAAAGAGATGTGAATCACATTAAGCATCATGGAGCTCTCCATGTCATGGAGAAAAAAGTGCAATTATTTAATTGGAGGTATATGTGTTAAAACATTTGTACCTTTAAAAACTACCTTACTGCTGCTATTTTTAAGTACAGGGCAATAGGTTTTGACGCTCTTTGAAGATAAGAGAAATTCCTCACTGACTTAAGTGGTAGCAAATGAGGGTCAACAGTCAGCCTGGCCATGAAGGAATCACATGGCAGTTTCAGAACTTTTTTTTCCATTTCTGTGGCTCTCATGTTTGAGAACTGCCATAAAACTTCAGTCAAAACCTATAATAAGTCCCATGAAAATAGAAAAATTCTAATAAACTATGAGGAAAAAAAGGAAATAATTAGTGATTAGTATATAAAGATTTTTTAAAAAAATATCCACTTCTTTTTTTGGCTGCCACATAACTTTGAGTTTCAGGAAAAACAGAAAAAGAGAAAAGCATCAGTATGCTCAAGAAACAAAATTTGATTTTCAGCTTGGTGCAACAGTGAAAAGAAAAGGTGGAAAGAGTTTCACAGCCTTGATAGGAAGTGGAGATGACTGATGTGTTTGGTAGCTGTTGGGGGTTTGTGTACTTGTTCTAGTGTATTTCTTGCATGTCTGTGTGTGCAAAGGCAATACCTGAATTTTTGTCTTAACCTAGATAAAGGCATTTTCTCTGATGTGGAAAATGAACCTTCTGCTAAAGAATTTTCTGTGGCAAGGATCTCTGTCTTCAAAAATAGTTTTTTAAAATACTATTTAATTTAAAGTAAAAAGTTCTCTGTTCATGCTGGGCTACATCCATATTGTTGTGTTCTGGAGCCACAGAGGCAAGATCAGAACTATTGGAGACATTATAGTCCTCTTTAAAAATCCTTCCAGCTTTCTTTTTCTCATTAGGTGGCTATGTTCTGCTTCAGTGAACTCTTCTCCTTTGCTGAATATAGTAGTCAAACTTGGCAAGACACTCTGAAGCAGGATTTTGTCTAGCTTTGTTGCCCCTGTTTCCTTGCATGTGGCAACATGACTCACTAGTGCTCAGCATTTCCCTTCCCGGGTGTTTACTGAGGGACAGACTGACAGCACTTACCACAGAGACAGGGTATAGTTAGTGTTGTAAGGAGGCAGCTCGGTGAAATTGCAGGTCAGGCTGCTAAAGGAGTCCTTAATTTCCAGCTGGCTGAAGCAATCAATGTCAAAATTGTCTGGCTCATCATCCCCGAGGGTCCCTAAGGAGATATTCACAAGATGTTACTGAAGTAGACCTGTGAGTGTATCGATTGGCAACTCCATTGTATGGGATGCTTTTTCTTCATGTGGTTGCCTGAAAGAAAGAGGATCAACCCACCTGTTTTGTAAGAAGCAAAGAAACCTTGTCCAAAATGAAGTTAAAAGCCGTTTGCACCTTTCAAGGTTGCTCTCCCTGCATGCCAGGATGAAGTTCCCCCACTTGCAAGAGTATATGTGTGCCATGAGGAAGCTAAGCCACATTTTGGTTGTACTGAAAAGCTTTCTGAAATGTCAAGAATTTGGGCTGAGGAGGGAAATATAAGACCTTCTGCCAGAATGCATGGCTTCTTGCAAATTTGCTTCAATGACTAATAACACAATCATGATTTGACTAAGGGCGTAATTCTAAAATCCCACACTTGGCAGGTATGTGGCCAGTGACGCAAAAACTGATGCTTCTGAGAGGCATCCTCTCTGGCAGAAACTGTCATGAAACCTCACCCACTATAGCCAAGTGGTTGGGGAAAGGGTTATTGTCATGACTCCTTGAATGGATCTCAGGGGCAGGAATGCCTCTGACTCCTTTCACCAATGGTTAAGGGTAGCTGTCACGTTACATAAGCCTCTTTCCTGAGTCAAGGGATTATCCTCGATCCCCTGCTCAGTCCTCTGCTACTCATTCCTCAGACAGGTCCTTGCCATGTAGGGCACCTGATGCAGTGAGAAAAGTAATCATGGAATCAAAGAAAGCTTTGGGTTGGAAGGGATCTTAGAGATGATTTACTTTCACCCACCCTGGGCAGGAATGACAGCCACTGGATCAGTTTACTTGGGGCTCATTCAAACTGCCCTTGAACACTTTCAGGGATGGGGCATCTGCAACTTCTTGGGGCAGCTTGTTCCAGAGCTTCACTGCCCTCTAAGTACAGAATTTCTTCCTAACATCTAATCTAAATCTCTCTTTTCACAGTTAAAAACTGTTCCTCCTTGTCCTATTGCTATCTGCCGTGGGGCATCAGTGACTCAGACTCGCAAATGGAGTGGAGAAATGCCTGTTGAAAAATTTCCAATGGAAAATCCCTCCCAGAGAAAATAATGGTCAACTCTCTCATCTGTAGTCAGATTTTGAGTAAGAGAAGAAGTCCAGAAGTCAGTCAGAAATGCAGAGAAAAACACAAAAGAAGTGCAGGCAGAGGCTAGGAAGGGGACTGCTGCCACCAGCACCTGTGATGGGATAGGAGCATCTGATGCTGTGCTAATCCACGGGCAGATCTCTTCCCCCATGATCTAAGACTCAGTGGCCATTTGTCACCATGAGCAACTGGTGCTAAGAAATTATTACTGGTCGTTTCAGCATAACTCAGGGACCCCAGATCTCCCTGAAGGACCACAAATACAGTGTCCTGTACCAGCATTGCTGCTTTGAGGGGAGAACCTGTGCAGCACAGACACAGACACAACAGATCCTGTACAAATCGGCTGCATTTAACCATCACATTCAAGACAGAGACACAGAGGTCAGCCCAACTCTGGTACAAGCCCTGCAGCAGTTTCACAGAGGTGACAGTCTTGTCCAGTGCAGCCGTGTGCCATAAGGGCAGACATACTTGTACAGAAATACATACCACATAGCGTTGCATATTTGTGGGTAAAAGTGCGTACATAAAAATGTAAGTGTTTTCAAAATTTGAGGGATACCAAGTAAGCTGAAATGAATCTGTTTAAAATAGAAAAAAACAATGTACCATATTTTGTATAGATATATACACCCAAAGCTGACATGCACAGATACGTCATGTTCTAAGCCTCTCTTAACATTTTACTTGCAACTACCAGGGACTTGCTTTATGCTCAAGGCAATACTAAAACTTAAAGATTAGGATGACTAATCTTCCTTTGTATAAGACTGCTTGGTGATCTCCATATATGCAAATTACATATACTGGATTTTTCATCAACACAAAAACCTGACAATCATCCTACTAATAAATGGCTTATATAAAAAAAAATGCAATTATTCACTACTGATTTGCTGAAAAGTTACACAGATTATAATTAATTTTCTATCAGTCTAGTTGCAAAATAAAAAGAAAGAAAAAGTTCAGTCTTGCAGTTCAAACAGCCATTCAAGGTTTAACCAATACAGCGCAGCTCTGGTGCCACACTGGAAGGAAAGCTGACTTTACCTCTTAGAACATTCACATTGTGATTATATGGTTCCTTATTCATAGAAATAACATAATAACCATAGAATATATGATAATTAAACCTCAGGAACAGTGTTAAGCAAGCAACTTGAAATGCTATTTTTTCTGTGGTTTTTCCATGGGCTGACTAATTTTTGTCTGACATAAGTATGCACATAGTCTCAGCCTCACTTCTGCCCTAAACCTCAGAACCACCACGCACAAATGTGTTTGCTATATAAATGGTTTTTGTGAGTCTGACATGACTCATACTGCTAAGAACTCTTCACTCAGTTAAAAATTTACAAGGCCATTGTAATATTTGCCTTGAGAAGCCTAGACCAGGCAGAGTCATGAACCTGGCTCTGGTGGAATCAAGGCAGGGCTTGGGAAGGAGTGATTCTAAAGTGGGATAAAAACTGCTTTCATAGCTACAGCCGTGGCAGATCCTTCACAGAAATTATTCTCTGTTGGGTTTGGGCAGCATCCAGCAGGATGGTTCAAACCACAGCAGGAATCTCAGGAACCTTTATGAAGAGTGTTACCAGAGGCTAAGGACGTGCTTCAGCTTTATGCTCTAAAGCCACCAGGACTGACGACAACATGTGACACTGAGGGCACAACTAAGCACTGACAGTCTCCATGGACAGAGTAATGTGAGACCTTTAGCACTGATGTGTTTCAGGCAGAACCTGTTTTAGTTTAGATGTGGGCTGAACAAACCGTACAAGTGTGGGTAGGAGGACCACTGAAGGTGTCCTGCCCATGAGACCCCACAGCCTCTTGTGCCTGCCTGCACCCTCCCTGCCTGCCCCTCCTTAGCTCTGTCTGTAGCTCTCTGAGGCCTTTTGGGGGTCTCCACCTCTTCTGCCTGGCTGGGGGACAGCAGCTGGGAGGCAGTCTGATGCTCAGAAGAGAAGAGGAGATGGAGGCAAGTGCTGCAATTAGCTCTTCCCTCGTCCGCCCATATGAGTGCCTGTAAGGGCAACTTCATGCCTGAGTTGGCTAGGGACACTTTGTCAGGAGGCAGAGTGAGTCAGAGGGGCAAACAGTGAAAGTCAAACATCCGTCATGGGTGATTTTACCCCGAGTTACTTAGTTTGTTGGCCAAACCCAGGAGATTGATGAAGAAATCATAAAAGCTTCTAATTGCTCAGTGGGGATTTTTTTAATCTGTTTGTCTAAGGAAATTATGATTTACTCGCGTTAGTGAGAAAGCAAGCAAAGGTCTGATCATATCTGGTTTTGGGAAGCCCTGAAGATTTCAGTGACACTGAACATTCATCACCATAGGTGCTTTCCAAAGCTGGCTCTAAGCAGCTGCCAGTTGTATGAATAAATGACAAATAAAACCCACAGGGTGGTTAGATGCAGTTCTGAGCCAGTCCCTGTTTTCTCTGAATTAAAAAACTTATCATGCATATCCTATGTACATACATAGGTATGTACAACTGTCTAGATACATGTATTAAAATAAACCCAGGGAAAAATGAGATTCCCTGAGACATAGCATAAGAACACAACCATTCTGCTAAAAACTGAAAACTCTTTTGCTCCCAAACAATGGAGCTCTAAACTACCAGTGTCTGAGTGATAGCCCATGTCCTTCAGGCATAGTGCACACTCTTGTCATTGCTGTTTGTTTAGTATCAGACAAATAAGAATTTAACAGACTTGGGACTGAATCTCTAAATCAAATTTTTCATCTCCCTCTTGAGAAAAGGAATGGCAGCCTGAAACAGTGGTTTTATTTCTGCTTATTATGTTTTTATATTTGATCTTGATGCTGCTAAATAATTTTCACTTCTCTGAATGAGATCATAAAACCTACAGAAAGGCTAAATTTAAACTGTTATTAATTTATTATTATTTGCTGAGTAGGGGAAGAATGCTGTTAGTGATGAGCTGTGAGAACCCCATGGCTGAGTTGTTGCATCAGCCATTCTACAAGGGAGACTGGGACTATATCCCAGATACAGCTGATGAAACTGCTTAAAGAAAACATAAAAATTTGGCTTTTGATGTGGAACAGTTTGAAACAAGTTTGAGTTACATCAAAACATTTTACTTGGAGGAGACTCGGCACATCACTCCTCTCTAATGGCAGCTCAGAGCGACCACTGGCTGCAGAAGGGTGAAGTTATCCCTGTGCCCAGGCATAACTCCCCACAGGAACATTAGCTACAACAAGGTTTAATAGGTCTGGCCCTGCATGCCCTGTGCATACAGCTGTGGTCTCCCTTATTTCATATGGATTTGAATGTTACAAGGACAGCAGATTAGGGGATTAAATTAAATAGGTATCCCCCAGCTCCACCTCAGGCACTGGCACTAAAGAGAGACTGGAAGTTAAAACACTAATGTATTTAACCAGACAGTTGCATTTTGGAGCTCTTAACTGAGGATTTTCAAGATGATACGTGAGCGGAAAGATGAAGACGAAATGACTCACCATCACCGTCTGCTGAGGTGCAACCACTTTCCCCAAAAGTGGTGTGGAGGAACATGGCGAAAATGCTCAGTACTGTACTGGGCTGTGTCATCCTGAGCACGCTGCATGTGTGCAGTGGGGGTGTGTGCGAAACCCGCGCCGCTCCTTTATAGCTGGCCCCGAGCAGCCCCGCAGCCTGCCAGCGGGACCTCAGCGAGGGGAAATGTAAACATGCCTACGCACAGCAGGCTGGTGGTAGCGGGCAGGAAGCCAAGGTAAAGATAATTGCTGAGCTTTTACTGTGAAACAGCTTCCCGCTTCAGCACTGAGCACGTTCTGATCAGCCCCGCCAGCTCGTTTGGGCAAACCTGGTAAAGCCCATTGGGAAAGGGAGCACGTTTCATGGGCTGTGCTCCTGACTCGGCTCATGTGATTTGTGCTGCTGGTTTCCCTAAGAGCATGGCTTAGTCCTGGCATCCCCTTGGCTCCCAGGAGAGGCGCACAGGTCCAAGGGAGAAAAATCTTCCAGGTATGAACTATTAAGTATGATTGCTTTTGCTTATTCTTTAACTACCAGCATCAAAAGCAGCACTGCCAGCAGTTTTCTTTATTCTTGTGAGACCCTCCCTCCATTCAGCCCCAACATTAGAAGGACACAGACATGTTGAATCAAGTCCAGAGGAAGCCAGTAAGATGAGGAGTGGGCTGGAACACATCTCCTGCACAGAGAGGCTGAGAGAGTTGGGGTTGTTATCCCAGAGAAGAGAAAGCTCTGGGGACACTTTATCATGGTCTTTCAGTATGTAAAGGATGCTTTTAAGAAAGATGGAGAGAAATTATTTACCAAGGCCTGTAGTGACAGGACAAGAGGCAATGCTTTTAAATTAAAAGAGGGTGGATTTAGATTGGATATACAGAAGAAATTCTTCCCTGTGAGGGTGGTGAAGCTCCGGTACAGGTTGCCCAGAGAAACTGTGCCTGCCCCATCACTGGAAGTGTTCAAGGCCAGGCTGAATGGAGTTCTGAGTAACATGGCCTAGTGGAAGGTGTCCCTGCCCATAGCAGGGGGGTGGGGACAAGCTGATCCTCAAACCCTTCTGTGACTCTATGAAGTCCTGCACAGGCAATGCTGACCCAGAAAAACCTGTGATTTAAAAGACTAATCCTGCAAAACCTGGCTCCTGAGAGCAAAGTGGCACATCTCGCATTTTTTCAGGCTTTGGACAAAGCAAAGGTGGAAAACAAAAGATAAAGAGGTGTTAAATATTTCCTTTGCACACTTTCTGTGGCTGAATACACCGACGCACACTGGAGCGTAAAGCAGGGCCGTGCACAGGGCTGACAGATGTGGCTAACTACAGGTGAGCTGAGGGCCTGAAACAGAGGAGCAAGCTCTGGCACAGCCCTGGCTGCACCAAAAAAAGCTTCAGGTTGGAGGTGTAAAGGAAACTGAGGGCAAAATTGGTAACAGGGCCCGAGCAAACAGAAAAAATGATGACACTATAATAATGAGGCTCAATATGGAAGCTGCATCAGCTTTTTTGTTTGCAAGGAAATAATTCAAAGTGCTCACCAAAGTGAAGAAAGCTCAGGTCTCACAGCTAGAAAAGCGTCCTTCATTCCAGGACATCAGCGACTGTCCTGCAGTGTCTCTTGCTGCCCTAGGCAAGGGGCAGTGGGTAGTCAAGCACTGTTTCTGGGCTCCCCTGCCCAGTTTTTTTAGGAAGAAATGGTCCCCTTTCCACAAGAGTTCAGCAAGGCTGACTGGAAGATGGACATCTCCAAAATCTGTATCAAGGACCCCTTGTGGAACCTCCCCTGGGCTCCCCACCAAAGCATTCCCTGCAGGTGCACTAAGCCTCAGCAGGTACAGAAGGGTGGGTCTGGGCTCTTTGGCCAGTGTGTAGGCATTTACAGAGTGTATTGCTGTGTCAGGACTCTCCACGCTTCGCTTCTGTCTGGCCAGGGAGGAGCACGATTCATCTCGTCCTAACACAGACATTAAAAAGATGAATATAAACCCCTAAAGGCATTTATTTCTCTCCACTGAGTTCAGACAGAGCCCAGGGTGAGGCAGGATAGATATTTGCTGAGCAGACCTCTATGATACCTTCCACCCACCAACAGGAGAGGGACCTGCCTGGCCACCCACGCAAAGCAGGAGCTGGACTCGGTGCAGGGGCCTTGGAGCCACTGGAGGTGGCACCACAATGGGCTGACTGACCCTCACTTAAGAGCTTGACTTCTTTTACAGGACTGTTTGTGTCACTGCCAAATTCACACAGTATCCCTTCAAGAAACTCCCTCTTTCTGAGGCAGCTGGGGGGATGTTAGCAGTTATTTGTCCTCATCTCTCATGACAAGCTTTCTGTGCTTGACCAAAGTACATAGCAGGCAAATTTTAATTAGTGAAATTGAGTCCTGGTGATTTCTCATCCCTAAGGCCTACCCCTTGCTTGCTTTAGAAAGGACTATTTGAGAATGTCAATATTTTCCTTAATAATCTTGCCTCTCATATTATTCTAAAAACCCTCAAGGTAATTTCTACCTCATTTTCAGCCAGAAATGTCATTAAAGAAGGGCTCTCCTGTGCAAATTGGTCACTACCCAGAAATGACACCTTCTCACTTTAAATTTGTCTTGTTTATAATTGAGTGGGCTATCACTTTGATCTTCTTCTTTTTTCTTTTTTCCTGTTTCAGTTGGAGCAAACCAAAAGAAAAAGTCTGTCTTTTCAGACATAATATTTTTGTTGAACATGAATAATCTTATTATCAGAGACGTGCTGCTCAGGGGATTTCCATGTTGTCATGACTGCATTTTGTCTGGGTGGGGAAATGAGGGACCACAATGAAAAGAAAAAAAACTAGTATTGAGAAAACCCTGAAGCAAAAGTACATTTTGTTTTACTTCTGCACCTCTGCTTCAGAAGCTGTTTGATTTCTAGGAGATATTTGAGTCTATTTGTCTCACGTTGTTGCCTTCCTCTAATGTCTGGGGCATACGAAATGAAATCTATGAGTCTAAATCATAGGACAGCTGAAGGGTTACTATCCAGGAGAGGCTAAAAGAGATAGGATTACTTTGCATTAAATTTATACTGTTTCTGCCTCCTCGTTGAAGATTCCATGAAAAACCCCCAACAAACCAATAACAAAACCAACCCACAACGAAAAACCCCTCCAGTTTAAACAGGTAACCTTTAAAGGTCCAGCAAAAATGTACTTCACTGTGCTTCACTGGTATGGCAGCTATCTTTGGGTCCCAACACTCTGTTTTGGGGCTTCTGCATCATCCTACACCGTCTTACATTTTTAGTCATTAACAAAGTCCCAGTTACAACCTCAATGACTATGAAAAGAAGTGCTTTCAGTGGCCTGTGGTGCGTAAGTGTGTGCTGTCCATACAGCGTATCAGCCCCTCAGCACTTTCTGCTGAGGCCTATATATCCTCCAGTGCTTTCTTGGATTATCACTTTTGTTGCAGCTATTTACTAACCAGGCAAGTCATCCACAAGTTAGCATCTATCTTTGCCTCTTACACTGTTTCTTCACTCATGTTTCTTTTTCTCCTGAGGACACGAAAGTATTTTTTGATTCTGCTTTGACTTCAAAAATTGCAGAAGGCTTCTGCACACATGCTAAATTTAAATCTGCTATCAGTATCTGTTCAGAAAGATGACGTGAGTAAATCCCTTCCTTCTATTAACAACACTTTTCACAGGCTCCAGTTCAGGGAACTCCCAGAGCCTCTGTGAGAGATGAGTGGAGTGGATCCTCCAGACACATCCCAGCCTGCAGCACTGGAGACAGGACGTGTACACTGATGGATGAGGATACAGACATCCTTGTGTTTGAGGAGCCCAGCTGGTGTATCCTGGTCAGATACCCATGGGTACCCATGGTCCAACATGGGACTGGGGGGGGCAGGGGGAGGGGGCAGTTTTTCAAATGTTGGTCATAGTTGGGCTTCTTGACCGTCTCTAAGGCATGGGGGTTCCTCTGTTCCCTGGGCTGTTAATAAATCATCTCATTATATCATAGAGTTTCATTAGAAATTGTATTATGTAAATGCTCAAAGAGACTTCACACTTAAGACTTTTATTTTTTTAACCAGATATGCCAGGAACCAGAAATCTTCCATCCAGCCTCAGATGTGAAGAGGAGGACTTCTACATTAAAAAAAAAAAAAAAAAGGGTCCAGAATTTTCTTTTTTTTTTTTGTTGCTTCCTGACATTTCTTGCCCTTACCTGCTTCATAAACCTTGTTCCATGTATCTTCTCCCTGGCAGAGGTATCTCCCAACAGCTCCTCCACTGAAGGTCTGTGGGTTAGCCTCAGGCTGCTCTAGAAGTGTTTTGCTGGCCCAAGAGCAGGGGCATGTGGGAGCCAGTCTTGATTAAGGCAACACAGTCATGAGCATACTTTGAAGCCTTGGGTGAAGAACAAAACCCTTGAGATTAAATGGATTTACTCTGCAAGACATTGTGTTCCACTTATCACCAAATTACTTCAGTCTGCAGAGTGTGAGAGCAATGCAGAGTGGAAGACACACAGTTTGTCACCTCATGGTCCTGAAGAATGGAGCCCTGTGTGACAAAGAGAAGAAAATTTTGAAAGTTTTTTTGAACTGTCTTTGAGGTTTTGCCACTTGAAATTGCTTTGAACTTCCTTCCCCAGGACTCACAAATTGGCACCATATAAAAAAGAGGACTGTTATACTGAGAGGAAAATACAGATAAACTGGAAAACCACTGCTGGTTGAAGTGTAAAGCAGGAGGAACTGAGATGCACTTCGGTGAGGCATTCATATATTCTGAGATCAGACTAAAAAACAACAGGATAGGCTGAAAAAGGCGAACTTTTTTTTTCTCCTCTCCTTACGTAACAGATACAGCAATAGCAGAAACAAGAACAGTCATATTAACACTTCTGTGCTTCTTTTATTTACTTGCTTGTTTCTAAGTCTTCAGGGAGCTGAGGATATTATTTTCAGCTATCCTCTACAACAACCAGAGTTCAAGCATAAAGACATGAAAGCTTAAACTGTTTCTCCATTGCTTGTTTTAGGTCTAAAAGAGTATCTGTGAGCTGTATTACTCACTTTTGAGATCTGGTAGGAGAGCATCTGCCATATGAGAGCACCTGTACTTGCTCATTTTTCAGACAGTGTTGGGCCAAAACCTTGTCATTTTGGTGACAATGAGACAGTTTGTGAATGTACTTTAATTCTGTAAAATGCTTCATTCTGACCCCTGCAGCTTTTAATTTAAAGGTTTGTATTTTCATTCTTTTTAATGAATTTGGTTTTAGAATTGCCTTGAGTTTCAAAATGTGAATTACAAAAAACTGATTTGGTTTCATCTGAATTCTTTCTTTAAGGATCTGTCCACACCAGCTGTGGTTGCTTTTGGATACTTAATACCTCACCATAGCCTTCCTGCATGCAGACCCCATTCCAGAAATAAATGCCAAGGGAATGTAGGAGACACAATTCCAATATATGACTAGTTCATGACTCAGAGCAGAACTCTTTTATAAGCTTCAGATTAAAAACAGGCATAGACCTCAGCAAAGAAGAAAATGAGAAGGAGCAAAGAGAGGCAACATGATGGCATGCCCTTGTAAAACAGAACAGAGGGACAGAAATCATCTTGAGGAAGCTGAGCCTGGTGGCATTTGTGAAAGAGCAAGAGGAACCTGAAATAGTGTTTTTAATATTTATGTTTATTGTGCTCTGGATGTGGGGCTTCCCCACCCCCAGATAAGAGGGAGGGAGGCAGGGACGGTGTGCACACACCAGTAGTGGCAGCACTTCCTTGTGGCTCCCCTTTGCCACCTGGGCAGGCACAGGATCCACTCTGCCTGGCACAGTCCAGCATGTGAGTACTGCCATCAGTAGCTCCAGCAGTTGTGGAGGTGAACAACAGTGGGAACTGAAACTCCAGGGAAAACAACTGGTGTCAAGAGCAGGTGTTGTGGCAAAGCCAGGGTGCCCACGGCCTCCAGGGAGCTGGGGACAGGTGGGATGGGAAGGACGACGGCTGCTGTGCTGAGTGCCCTGATGAGGGGCTGACCCTCTTAGCATTTGTCCTCTTACACCATTTCCATGGGTTTTGTGCTGCAGCTCTCAGATGTCAACCCCACCGTGTCCAGGTCCTCATCCCTGCTCCCAGAGAGAACTCATGGAGAGGTAAATCCTCCAGGGATGGGCTGAGGGGGGTGATGGCTTTCTAAACCAAGTTTTGTGCGGTTTAGGTGAATGTGAAGAGGACTTGGATAGCAACTTGGGTGGATCATGCTTCCGAAGGCAACCTTGAATATCTGCATATGTTCCCTTTGCTTCTCCTTGCTCATCTTAGCACATCCCAGTCTTCCAGTTGCTCAGCAAGCAGCACTGAAGAGGCAGCTACAGCTATGCTCACTGTTAACCACAGGGGTAACTGAATTTACTGGTTAAATATACCATGGTTGAATATAGCTTTGTTGGTAAGGTTAGAGTCACTAAAATATTTTTAAGACTGTTTTTTTAATAAAACATTTACCTTAAGCAGATGAGCATTAGATAAACATTAGACAACAAAAGATCACAAGGGAGACTAATAATTTAAATGCTTTTACACTTGAATGTGTTTAAAAAATCTCTTCCCTGGTATAAAACCAACTTAAAAGTAGAGGACCTGAGAAGATCACACAAGAAAATGAAATCACAACTGATTGTAAAGAAATATTGTCAAAGGTAACAAAGAGGTATATAATTCATGTGATTTGGTTTGGCCCAAGTTTTATGCACTGAAATGTTTAGATGTTCAAAATTAATTACATTTATGTTGTACCAATTATATAGAAGTAATGTTTGAGATATCATTAAATTGATGTCTGTAAGCCACAGGAAAAGATATGTGATCTACCTAAAAGATTATCCTCCTTTTAAATTATGAATATGGGGGTAGGGAAATCTCCATAACAGGCAAAAATAGTTACACATTTCCTCCCCATTCAAATGCCAGGTTAACGAGAAGAAAAAGAAATATGCTGATAAGGCATTGATTTCAGAGGTCTGTGACAGGACCCCATCTGGCAGAGTTGGCACAAGGATGTGCTGTCATTTTGTCATAACAGAGAGCATTCAAAAGCCACACAGAGATGGTTTCACATTTGGAAATGCACAAACTCCATCAGATTTCAAGGCTGTCCAGGATAACACAGATGCATTCTTTAGTCTGGCTCTCAGCCCAGCTACGCAGCAAGAGGCTCTACTCTTCCCTCGGTGCCCTTTGGGAAACATCTTTTAATCTCTGTTAAAGCCTGCTCCTGGCTCCTTTTGGCTGTCTACATTCCTGCTGCAAAATACCCATTCGCTCTCTCACTCCCACTCCTCCCATCCCCTCCTGCTCCTCACACTCCACATTTCTCTTTGGTGAGGCTCAGGGGCAGAACCTCTCTCCCCATACCCCCCAAAGCAGGGTTTCACAACCACCACCACAAGGCAAAAGGCAATGCCTTGCCCTGCTTCTGCCAGGGCAGGGAACAAAAAATTTTATTCAATCACTGACAAGAAAGTGATGAGCCATGGAGAAAATGTAGACCGGGTGGACACCTCCTGTCGGGGTCCCTCCCCCGCCGTGTAGCCCTGGGAGAGGGGCCCTGAGGGCACAGACACGGGGTTTCCCTGCCCCTGCTCAGCCTCGTTCCCATTGGTTGGTTTGTGTTCCCTGCGCGGGCAGAAGGACCCTTGGTCCCGTGACTGGGACAGTTCCTGGGCAGAGCCCCGGCCATGCAGCTGGAGAAATAAACATCTCTGAAACATCTAGCAAGAATCTGTCTGTCCATATATATTTCCTTTCCACGGGACGCCTGGTTTGGTGCATTGTGTTACAGTAATCCCTGCTGTAACAACCTCCCTAATCCTGAGGGACACATTATTTGCTGTCAGGTTTTTGCGTGCTAGCTCAAGGACAGGCCGGAGGTCCAGCCGCACCCGACTGCCCTGCGGCAGGCACACACACACAGAAGCGCAGGCAGACGAGGGTGCGCTCCTCACCCAAGGGAGCCTTCCCTGAACAGGGTGTGAAGGCACGCAGGCAGAGACAAAAAACAAAAGAGAGAGGGGACTCTCCGTGTAATTTCTGCGCAGAAGGTTTATTGAGAGAAGACAGTGGGGGGGAGGAGATGGAAAGCCAAGGATCTGAAAAGGGTCCAGGGATTTTATAGTGGGGATTGGAAAGGCGGGGGATAAGGGATACGGCAAATGGGATACTTGACAGGAGGCAGGGCTGTGTGCAAGGGAACCAATGGAAATAACACAAAGGAGGGATTTAGGGAAGGAACCAATGGGGCATCGAGGAACAAAGAACTTTCTAGAGCTGATACATATTAAACTTGGGAAATGAATATATACGACCTCATACATAAAGCAAGGAGGGAAAAACAAACATTAACCAATCAGGGGAAAACATGGAAACAGCAGAACAAAGGAATCATGGGTTCTCACCATGACTGCAAAGTTACATGCTAAACTTGGGTTGCTGACTGCCACAGCTGGTTGTCTGAGTTTTCCTCAGGAGACAGAGCAGCTGGAGCTACCTGCACTGCCACAATTTGTTGCATATTTTTTGTTTCATTTTTAACTGTCTCCTTCTCCATGCTGATCAAAGCAGGTGAGACCCCCAACCTGAGAATGAATAGTCTTTCTTTCTCTAGAGGATTAAATTGATTTGTATTAGTAATGTAAAAAAATGAAAAATGGCCCAGGACTGAAATCTAGAGCACAGTGTCTGCTCAACAGAAATCTTCAGGTGTGGGGTCTAGCAGGTCTGCATAGGACAGCAGAACACTGTTTGACATATTATTTTTAATTATTATTATTGTTACTGTTATCATCATCATCATCACCATTATTATCCTCACCATTATTATTCTCATTATTATGATTATCATCTGCATGGCATTTCTTTATGAGAGATTGCTGTGACAGCGTCTAATGTGTGGTCATATGGGACTAACAAGCCTTTCCAGCACTCCACTGCTTCACACTGAAGTATATCAGCAGAGTGACCAAAGATATACAGGGAATTTCACTACATCAATGCAGAAAATGTAAGAAAGAATATAATCTGATTAAGTGAGAATTTCATATTATCTGAATGGGAGAACTGAGTGAATAAATGGTACAGCCAAAAAATCTGCACCCAAATATGCTGAGCTTTCAATGCAATGTGTAAACTGGCCCAGCAATACTCTTGGTCCAGTGAAGGCTGGTGGTACAGACACCACCTCAGAGGCTGTACACCTGTAGTTATGAAAGCTGGTTGCTAAACAGCATTATTAGCACACAGCTCTGATTCACCTAATATGCTGTACTGAGAGGTGGGCTCAGAGCACTCTGTGTCAGCACAGCTGCATCACCGCTGCTGTTCACTCCCTGCATCCGGACAAGACATGCTCCACCGTGTGCTGTGAATGTAACCTGAGATTTTTCAAGGTAGAACAGACTGTCCTGATGTGGTCTGTCCTGCAGCACAACATTGTCCTAAGAATATTACTCCCTGTCAGTTCTAACTGTGATGCCTGACTTATTACATTGCTTCTTCTCAAGACCTGAAGTGAAATAGGAATTAATGCGTACCTGTAAATTTGTCTAAACATAACTTTCAGACAGCAGACCTTGCCTACTTTGGTTTATAAAAATAAGTTATCAGAAATTCCTGCTCACACAGTTAATTGCAATCAACAATGAAATTATCATTTTATCGTGTTTTTGAACACATAAGCTAAATTGTAGGGCTTTAAACTTCTCACTCAGTAAAACAGGTCTTCCTGACATGAAATTTTCCTTCAGCTTTTTGATGAAGTGCCCAAAGCCAGACACAACACTCTCAATAAGAGTCTCACTAATCTTTGTCTGGAGGGATATTGTCACCACTGCAGTTCTCTACGTTCTAGTGCTTATAGGCTTGCTCTGCATTTACTGGTAACACCTGCTGAATTACGTGTCCACAGCCTTACCTAACTTCATTTTGGAACCATTAGCCCCATAAACTCAGCGCTTTATCTAAAAAAAAGGGTTGAGAGAGTGCAGACATTCACCAGATGGCATACAAAATCTGACTTCTGGGAATGTGAGGCTGCTGCTTGGCACCTGCTTTAGTCAGGTCCACTTGGGACAGTACTTGCTTAATTTCATGGGGCTGTTGCTTGCCTTGCTCACATGCCTTCCCTACAAACTGAAATTAACCTTCCTGCTGCTTGGTCTGCCTCTCTGGGGTGTCCAGCATGGGCTGGACAGACATCACCACAGTTAAATTTGTGTCATTAGGAAACACATTACCCAAAGATGTTCTGATGACCAAAGAAAGGGTCATTATTCTGTATAATTCCAGCACTATAGTTTAAGAGATATATTGCCTATATAGGGGGAGTAGAAAAACAAAATTGAAAGGAGAGTTATAAATTGTAGTGTAAAATAGCTCTCAGTGCCTGCACAGGCAGCAAAAGCAGGAGAAGGTGACCTAAAGTGGGATGTCCTACCCATCTTACAACTTCTGAGTGACCAGCTTGGTGCTTGTGGAGAGGTCTGTCAGGAACTGTATAGTGTCAGCATCACATGAGTGGGAGGCAGAGTCACAGAGAGAAGGAACAACAAAAAGACTGACCAATTTTTGGGTCTCTGCACACAGGCATAGTGCAAAATGCACTGGCCCTGAAGCTATGGCTTCTTGTAAATTAAGGGATGATCCCACCTGCAGCATTACAGGGCTTGTTCCTTGCTGTGGGTAGAGTGTAGGCCAAGAAGGAGCTTTTGGTTTGCTGTTCACCTCACTGAACAATAGTACAGAATCACAGAATCAATAAGGTTGGAAAACACCTTCAAGATCATTGAGTCCAATATTTGACAGAATACCTTTGTGCCAACTAAACTACAGCACCAAGTATCACGTGTTTCTTGAACACCTCCAGCAGTGTTTACTCCACTACCTCCCTGGGCAGCCCATTCCAATGCTTAAGCACCCTTTTCATGAAAAAATTATTCCTGATAGCCAGCCTGAACCTCCCCTGGCACAGCTTGAGGCCATTTTCTCTAGCTGCCTGGGGCTGATACCCTCCTAGCTATACCCTCCTTTCAGGGAGTTGTAGAATGATAAGGTCTCCCCCGAGCCTCCTTTCCTCCAGCTCCCTCAGGTTCTTCTTATCAAACCTGTGCTCCAGACATTTCCCCAACACCTCAGTGTCCTTCTTGCTGTGAGGGGCACAACTGGACACAGTGTTTAAGGTCTGGCCTCACCAGTATCCAGGACAGGGGTGTGGTCACTGCCCCGATCCTGCTGACTGCACCACTGCTGACACAGGCCAGGATGTCATTGGCCTTCTTGGCCACCTGGGAACACAGTGGCTCATGTTCAGCCACTGTTGACCAGCACCCCATGGTTTTTTTCCACCCAGCAGCTTTCCAGCCACTCTGCCCCAGCCTGGAGCTGCAAGGGGTTGTCATGACCAAGGGGACCTTCCTGCCCTCCAGCAGATCAACACTCCCACCCAACTTGGTGCCATCTGCAAACTGACTGAGGGTGTTCTTGAGCCCCTCATCCAGATCTTTGATAAAGGTACTGAACAGGACTGGGCCCAGTGTTGAGCCTTGGGAAACCCCACAAGTGACTGGCCAACAACTGGATGCAAATATTGACTTTGCTGGCAAGATGTCTTTGCAGTCAGCAGAGGTGCATGTGCTGCAGGAGGAGCCAGCCATGTGCAGACCCTCAGAGGGGCCAGGCAGCTCCCCTTCCATCCTAGCATGTACTCTCTCTTTCACAGGATTAGCCAGAATTTTCTGTTACTACACAGAGCTGATTTCTCTCCACTATAATGCATACATATGTATATGCTGGTTCTTACTGTCTACCACAGTATGAATTAAAATCATGTACTGCTGTCTGACTTGCAGGAATGGCACCGAGTTTTGTATGAGACATAGTTTTAAACTTTGCTTTCCCTCCACAATAGTTTAAATGCCTTGAAAGTCAAGGAAAATGTCAAAACCAAGTCAGAAATTGGTAAGTCATATGAGCCTGTTCCCTCATATGAAAAGGAAGCAATGCTGGTAAAAGCAATAAACATGGATTGCTTGCAGGTTTTGCAGGCTGCCCAAACCTTTTGGTGACCTTGGCCTGAGGTTTGTTTGTTTGAACATTAAAACACACCTACATCCCCTGGTTTCACTTTTGAAGGCAAACACAAGCCCAGCTGCAGAGCAGCTGAAGTATGACTTCCATGGCACCCATCAGGTCAAGACGTCTCTGTTCAAAGCCAAAATGTTCTTCTGCTAAACTAAGCCTGCATGAAATCAGCTCACCTTGGAAAGGAAAAAAGGAAAAAAAAAATGGGGAGTGAAGTAAAATTTTGAACGTTGAGCAGCCAAAGGAAAAAACCAAGCCACAACAGACAGCAGCTGCTGAAATGCACAATCGTTAGAGCCCAAGATGAAGTGATCAGTGAGGTACTAAGTGCAGGTACAGTAGGAAAGGATGGCACTGACCACGGACTTAGGGGTGGAGAAGTGGTACTGTTAGTGTCCTCCATTTCTTCCTGTAATCAAGTAGAAAGGGAATTCATGAGGTGCATACTTCGTTTCTCAAGGAGACAGCGGTGAAAACTGTGGAAGGGTTGAGGAGTTGATGGTCTGGGGCGTCAGCTCTCCACTCTCCACAACTCAGCTGGAGGAGCCAAGCTGCTGCAGTGAAGGAAGCCGTCTGCTTCTGGGCATAGAAGAGAGCAGGTTCCTGCTCCTGTGAGGAGTAGGAAAGGCCAGGCAAGACACAGGGACACTGAGACAAAGGGCTCTGGCACCCAGCATTGCTACCTGACCTGAGGCAAGCCAGAAGGCAGGGTGCTGGAGTGCCTCATGGCTTGCAGCCTGCTCTGGTAGCAGTACAGTAAACTCACTAACTAGAGTGCAATATCAGTGTTCAGATACTTCCCCATGTCGCAGAATCATAGAACCACAGACTTATAGGATCACAGAATCCTTACGTTTGGAAAGGATCTCCAAGATCATTGAGTCCAACCACCAGTGCAGCACTGCCAAGCCCACCACAAAACCGTATCTCAAAGAGCCACACCCTCATCTCTTAAATACCTCCAGGCATGCTTCATGACAAATGCCATCTCTCCTTCCCAGAAACAGTGCAGTGTGACCAGGCCTTCACTTGGGCAAACTGAGGTCAACTATAGCATTTGCATTCCCTTCCTTGAATGTTTCCACAACTATCGGATCCAGTAAATTTTAATAAACCATCCTCCATGGGCTCAGCCACACTTGGAGGAAAACCAGAAACTTTAAGCACTGGATGCTCTAATCAGTGAGAATCAGGAGTGTATAGTGACATCCTCCACAACCACAGATACATCACTTTGTGGTTCAAGACAATTTGTGAATGTTTACAGGGTAATGTTATAATTCTCTATAACTCCATCTCACCATTAAAAATTTTTAGTGCTTGCCAATGTTTCACTAATTGGCTTCTCCTGTCAACACCCTTCTTGCATGCTAAAGCACTCATCATTTGTGTGTGTTTATGTGAAGTGAACTTTGCAGGGAAAAGGGAGTTGCATTGCAAATGGACAGGAATCACATCTTCACACCTTCTCAGCTGTTACATTTAAATTTCTCAGCTTTCTGATTATTACAGGGAAAAAAAGTTCAAAGTGGTATTATCCAGTTTAATTCCCACTCAAGGAAAATATTTTCAAAGTAATTAAGTAAAAGAGAGGGGAAAAAGCAATTTCAGTGGGATTTGTGCTTTCATTGGGAAGCTTTCAAAACTCCCATGATAAATGTTTTGTTACCAGAAGTTTATAGTGATTTTCATAGCTGATCAACACCTTATATTTATCTGTTACAAGTTGATAAATACCTCTAAGCAGTTGACCATATATCTGAGTAACTACAAATGGATTTCTGTCCCTGAATTTTAGGAACTATTTTGAGAAGGACTGTTCATAGTTTCTAACACAGAATGATGTTCCTTCCATTTCACAGCCCCTTTGCCTAAGTGTGGGGCTACATGGGGCAGTTTTATTTACTGTGGATTATTATTCTGCAGTTAAAGGAAAACGTATGTAAAATATTTCGGAGAAATGCCCAAAATTGGGAGTAATTTTATGTTGACTCACTCAGGGCTTAGACTATGCACAAGGACTACTGATTTCTGTCTGCAGTCTGATGCAGTTGCCGTCAGCCTCACAGCAAAGAGGATGTAGACACCATCACAAGCATGGTTTGAAAAAACAAAGTGGAATCAAGCTATTTACAGCACACTGATTTGGAGCTATTGATAACAAACCCCACAAAATCTTACTTTTTAAGATAAGTAAACACTAACTTCATTTCACAGAGAGGAAACTCTGCAATGTGACCTATGAATCCTGCCAGCATCCTGATCCTTTAGCAACCCTATTTTTCTTTTGTCCACTTGTCTATCAAATTCAAATACCTGAAAAGGATGAGGAATTGAACATTGTTGGTTAGGAAAGCAGATTGGAAATGGCACCAACATTTGAACAGAATCACATGGTTTGGAATACTTTGTACTTCTGCCCTACTGGAGACTTAATGAAGACAATCTTCTTAACAGGAATTAGTAGCTAAAGGCACTAAAACGAATAAGCATTTCCAGTGAATTCATGGTAGCGGTCAAACAACATTTGGGAAAGTCTGTTACTTAGAAAGTAATAACAAAAATAAACCCTTTCATTTCTGCTCCTTTCTGAAACCACAGAAAGACCATACAAAAAAGAAAAAAGTGCTTTCTTGATCATGAGAACTTTTCATTTGCACTTTTGTATCAGTTTGACTTTATTTTCTCTGAAATTCCTCATGTAAGTAAAACCATGATGAGAACTCTGGATCTCACTATGTAACCAAGCCCAGCAACATGGGATGTAGTGTGGAAAATGCATTGTGAATCAGAACAGCACATGGCCATATTATGTCTCTGCCACAAATATGCAGCCTTGAGTCCTATATAGATGTACTCTATATACCCCAGGCACCTTTGCTATCTAACAGTGGTTTAGGCTGTCACAGAAGTGTTATTTTAACAAACACATGAAGAATCTAGAAGTTTCCTGACAATTGACTCACATGCACATGCAAACAAGAAAATGGTGTTCAGATAGGAAGTTATCAAAAAACTATGCTTTCCTGTTTATGTAGTGGGGCCAATACTTAGAGCTTGAAAAATTTATTGTAGTCCTGAATACTCTTAGAATGTTCTTACTAATATAAAAATTTCCAACCCTTCATGTGCACTGAACACCTGAACTTTTCTATTCCAAGGTAAGAATAGGCAGCTGATGAAACAGAGGGTTCAACATTAGCTAGAAGCTGAGAAGATACCAGCCCTGGGGACAGTGGAGAGTTAAACAACTTCAGCTGGTTTGAACTCATTATTTAGTTGGGCTGGAAGTCTTCAGAACAGAGATTCTGGAAAGAGAAACAGACTTGATAACTGATTAGTTGTTGGTGATCCAGGTCCATAAGTGTTGCTTCCGGTGCTCAGAGGCAGTGGAACCCTGAGGTGAGGGGGTGGCTTCCTGTGCAAGGGATTTTGTCATAGACACCAGTGAGGCAAAGATAGCTTCCAGCAGCTAATCCATGTAGCTTTCTACCTGTCTTCATCTATTATTAACAAATATTTTAGGAGGAGTGTTATTTTTATATAACTACTTGAAAATTGATGTCTAGTTTCCTTGCTACAAACAAGTGCATTATCCACACAAATTACTAAAAATATGTAGGACTGATACATACAAACTTAAAATTCGTATTCCAAAACCTAAATTAAGTTTATGAGTCATGAGTACATTGCAACATCTCAGTTTATGAATGCCTGGCAAAGATGAAAGGAGCTAAGTGAGCTTTTTTTCAAAAAATATTTGAAAAGAATAGTTTCAATAACTACAAACAGTGATGAATTTGATAGCTCTGCTAATGATGTTTGTCATGCAATTTACTCTGAAAGTCTTCCATCTACTATAAAACCACAAAAATCTAGTGCCTTCAAATCTGCTGCAAGAATTTACTACATTTGAAAGGACAGTCTATGACTGCTATTTTAGACAGCAAGCTCCAGATTCTTACCTTAATTAAAACTCAGCTCTCTTATTAGGTTTCCCATCCTAAAAGAGATACAGCAACTTGTGTTAGCATGTTTTGTTCCATGTCTTTATTTAAACACTAACAGTCTAATAGACTGTTTTGTTGTGTAAAAATAAACAAAAGTATTTCTGAAGAAAACATTTGCCTAGGTAGATTTTTTTTATTTACCCTACAGAAGCAGAAGTGGTTCATATAGGTGTGGGTGTGACGTGACACTTTTGCCTGTGGTTTTTGTGCTAGAACTGTTTTATCTAATGAGCCACTAGCGTGCAAGCAACCTGCTGCTGGCTGTACGTGTTGGGAATGAATGATTGTGGTCTGCATGTTTCTCATAGAGCAGCACTAAATTACTTAATTGCGTAAGAAAAACTCTGTCTTTTGAAGAAGTTTCACTTCTCACAGGTGATAATGGAAAAATCTAATGCTTGGCACAGTCCTTCTCCCTTCCCCTTCCTTAGCCCTTCCTTTCCCTTGCTTAACCCTTCTCTTTCCTTCCTTAAACATTCCCTTCCTTTCCTTACCCCTTCCCATTCCCTTTTGCTTTCTCTCCCTTCCTTAACCTTTCCCTTCCTTAACCCTTTCCTTGCCTTCTCCAGAGCTGAAGAGAAAAAAAAATCATAGCTTCCCACTACAATGCCATCACCACTTTTAAAAAGCCATTTTTAACAGAAAAGGTTAACTACACCAACTTCATGCCCTCTCTAATCCTCCACAGCCACAGACCCTCTTAAGAGGCAGAGAGATACTTGCCCTTTCTGACTACACAAAGGCAAGAATCTGTGACAAAAAATAAAACCAACAAAAAAACCCAAGCAACCCTAATTAATGCTATTGATTCCACATTTGAAAACCACACAAGACTTTGAAAGGAGGATGAAGAGGTCCTCCAGCCGTGCACTGGTCTGACAATGTGTATCTTTGCCATTTTTTCAGATAGGAGGAAGAAAACTGACCTGATATGGAGTTTCCTGATGACATTTCAAATGTTTAAAACATGGGTTAAACTCAAATATGTAAATTATTATATCTGAGTTTCTGCTGCTGTGGCAATTAGTGAGACAGTAATTTCATTTGTTTTGTCTATCTGAAAAGTTTGCAAAGCCCTTCACTTTTAAACGAACATGGCAATCAATTTAATGCAGGGACCTTTTAACCACAGTAATGCATGATGACCTAAATTAGGTCAGCTTATGTTTGTGAGTTTGTTAGAAGTGCAGCCTACTCAGATCAAATTAGGTCAGCTCACAGTGTCCTGCTTAGTGAAATGTGGCTCTAGAGCAGGAGGTGCAAAACCTGTCAAAACAATAACTGAGAAAGCCAGAGCAATCTGGGAGTCCATCACCTTATCTTTCAGGCCAGCATACCACATCTGGTTCTTAAAAATGGGAGTGAGAAAACATACACCAAATGCCTTTCCTCAGAAATGTTATTATGTATCTCCTCCAATACCATTTACCTGTTTACTTCAATTGTATGTCTGTCTGAATGCAATTGCTTTTTCAGACAGGTAAGTATCATCCAGGAAATTCTACAATGTATTTTCTGTTTGCACAGAAAAAATCCCCAGCAACAAAGAACTTGCTCTTTCTTCTTAATTCCACAAAAGTATTGCAGTCTTTCCAAGAGTTATTTTTTTCATGTTCATGCATTCTTTGGCTAAGGAGAAGCAATAAGATAAGATATAGTGACATTTTCTTTTTGGGTATACAGGTTCTTCCCTCATTAAGCCCTTAAACATGTTTTTTTTCCCCCAATCATCTGTTTGTAATATGTGCCTACTGGCTATTTACATTCCTTCATTGATTAATACCTCTTTAATAATACAATTCTACCAGGATAAGATTGATTTTTTATCCTACAGCTGCTGCTTAACTACATTAATTCCCTATCAATAATGCTGACACATACAAATCTTTAGCTTGTAAACAGAGGAATGCATTTCTCTACAGAAAATGGGGCACTCCTTTAGATGAAGGCAAAGTATCTGATGTGCAAAACCTTTTATGCTACTAGAAATTGACAAAACTTCTAGCCAGTCATCCTCAAAACCTGCCTGGCCTCTGTATTGTGTATTCTACTCTCAGTTGTCCTAAATAGCCTTTTCAGGAGCAGTAGTTTAACAGAGTCAGCTCCATTAAAACATCAATGCAAGAATGTAATCTTGAAAATCTCTGACAAAATATCTCTAATATACTGTGCAACTCCTGCCAAGCAAGTCTAATTCTACTTGATTTAATGGATGGATTTGTAAATCTTTGTTATGGGAGTTGAGTTTGCAGTTCTAAATATAGAGCAGGTAACTGTTCAGAACTGGTATCAGCACTTACCTGTAGATTAAAAAGGACAAGTGAATTGATCTGAAAACCCAATTTGCAATGCCTAACTCCATGTAAGCACTTAGCTTGTTCTCCCACTCTGAGAATGCGTAGATCATTTACATTCATATATAAATCTAACCTAGATGTGAGCTCAGTGTTTCATAATTAAGCTTACAAGAGCTTTAATGTGATCAAGATCAGCTGTAAAACTCACCAGCAAAGAATTAAACATTAGTTTGCCTTCAAGTGTTCTGTAGTGAAGTGCTAAGAATAATGGTCTCAAAATACATTCCTGTATTTATAAGCTAGACTTGTATGCGTCAGCATCAAAAGTCTTCATTGGGAATTAGAGAAGCTGCAGCTGCCAAGATACTCAATCAATCTTATTCTAGTTATATTGCATTATTTGACAGGCATTAATAGATAAAGGAACCTATGGTATGACATAAATACCCAAAATGGCACTTCCCCTGAATCCCCCCCACCCAGTCCAAGCAAAGCATATCTGCTGTCAGGAGAATATTTTAAAGAAAATTGCATCCTTATTCTGCAATAATATGGGCTTACTAATTTTCTAAGGGCATTTTTAGACCTTTGTAACACATTTGTTTGAAACTAGCCTTTTCTACTTGAAAAACACATCAGAAATCTTTGTTAGCTATTTACTGGGGAGACAGAACAGAAGGTGGAAGAAGAATTGCTAACAGCTGATTTCTTGATGGGCTTAACATAACTGAAACTGTAAAGCCTGACCAGATACCTAGGATGCTTTATTACAGAATGTGAACTCATTAATGCAGAGAAAAGTCTGTACAGACATATGGGGAGAGGCATCAGAACTCCTGGTTTTCGCCTATAAAAGAAAGATTAATAAAACATGTGGTCATTTTATCTAGCTTCCAAAAGAAAAAAGGCTTTTCAACTCAGAAAAAAAAGCATAGCAAAGCTGCTGGACCATGGAGTTAGAATTCAACCTGAACAAGAGGGGAATGTTTTCTAGAATTGGAGTGTTAAAATAAATCAGTGTCTGATGTTCTGCATGTTCTTTTTCATATTCTCTTGCAATTGTAAATGAACACTTTATTAAAAACTGCCAAGAGTAATTACTAGGCATTTTGCTGAGAGCTTTGGGATGAACTTTCTTGCAGTCAAAGGTCAATCTCCAGATGTAAACTTGGTTTAGTTTGAAATCAGAATAAAACAGTCCACTGATTTTAGTCAAGAGAAAAATTCACCTTTTGAATATAAATACTCCAAAACAAACTCTTGATAGGAAACAGTCTTTGATTTTATCTGTGTATCAGCTCTTTTTTTTTCTCTTTTTTGAGTTTGTCCTCATTTTGTTCCTTGCCTTACCATTGTTTTTGTTGTTTGTATGTTCAGATGTGGGTAGTGGTAGAGAAGAGGAAACCTGTGTCTTCTAATTCATCTGTTTCTGAGAAGCCACCCTAGCCCTTCCTTTGCTCAGTTTTGGATCTTTCAAGGAGACCTGCTTTTTAGCCATTTGGGTTTACAATTGAGCATGAAAAGAAAGAAGTAACAGAGATTTTTCTTCTTTTCCTTAGAACCAGATTGAAGAAAGATCAATTCACACTAGAGTTGTTTGCTTGGGGAAAAAAATAAAGCTGTGCTGATTTCCACATAGCCTGTATAATTCAGATAATCAGAGGTGAAGATATGCCATGGGCTAAGCTTCAGAGTGCTCATTAAATTAAACCAATTTTAAAGGAAGTGGTGGGGGAGGAAAAAAGCCAAATAGACTGAGGTACTGCAGATACATTTATTTTGAAGAAAAAGTCAATTGTTGCTAAAAGTGTTAAGCAGAAAACGTGAAGAGGTTAATGTTAATCTCAATCTGAAAATTAGGAAAATAAGATTCTATGGGTCCTTTGAGATTCTTTAGAAAAGAAGCTTCTATTCCCTGTTCCATTTGCCAATGGCAGAGCACAAAAGGGCATTTTTTTGAAAACTGTATTTTGTCTCCTAAGGATGTATGTATGCTGCAGAAAAATTGCCAGCCTTTGATTGTTTCAGCAAGATTACAGTGTCTGAACTAGGTTATTAAGCTGCAACCAGTTGTGACACTCCCGTATTACATTTCACTTGACTTGGCTCCATCTCAGGCCCAGTTCCCTTCAACATCTCCATAAATGACTTGGATACAGGACTCAAAAGGATATTAAGTAAGTTTGCAAATGATACAAAACTAGGAGGAGGTGTTGACTCCCTCGAATGCAGAGAGGCCTTGCAGAGAAGCCTCAACAAATCACAGAGATGGCCAACCACCAACCATATGAAATTCAACAATGGGAAGTGCCAGATTCTGCACCTGGAATGGGGCAACCCTGGATGTACTGACAGACTGGGGAATGAGAGGCTGGAGAGCACCACTGCAGAAAGGGACCTCTGGGTCCTGGTTGATGGCAAGTTGAACACGAGTCAGCAGTGCCCTGGCAGCCAGGAGGGCCAACCCTGTCCTGGGGGGCATCAGGCACAGCATCGCCAGCCGGGCAAGGGAGGGGATTGTCCTGCTCTGCTCTGAGCTGGGGCAGCCTCACCTCGAGTGCTGGGGCAGTTTTGGGTGCCACAGTGTAAGAAAGGCATTAAACCATTAGAGAGTAACCAAATGATGGCCAGGAGGACGGTGAAGGATCTGGAAGGGAAACCGTGTGAGAAGTTGCTGAGGTCACTTGGTCTGTTCAGCCTGGAGGAGAGGAGACTGAGGGGAGACCTCATTGCAGTTAAAACTTCCTGATGAGGGGAAACAAAGGGGCAGGCACCGATCTCTTCTCTGTGGTGACAGTGACAGGACTCTTGAGGGAATGACCTGAAGTTGTGTCAGGGGACGTTTGGGTTGGGTATCAGGAGAAGGTTCTTCACCAGAGGGTGGCTGGGCACTGCAATGGGCTCCCCAGGGCAGTGGTCACAGCACCAGCCTGACAGAGCTAAAGAAGCATTTGGACAATGCTCTCAGGCACAGGGTGTGATTCTTGGGGTGTGTGGTGCAGGGCCAGGAGTTGATGATCACTGTGGATCCCTTCCAATTCAGGATATTCTATGATTCTATTAGACCTTACTGCAGAACTCTAACCACAAGATCTTGCTTCTCTTTTAGGCTTCCTCCCTGAAACAATGTAAATGACATGTCCAGTTTAAAAACATTCTGGTTTCATTGTGTCACTAGTAATCATTATCAGATTAAAGAGGAAAACATGATACTAAATCAATTGCAATATGTACTATCTGAGTGTCAGCTGTTACAGTATTGCAAGGTTTTATGTTTAATCGAGGTCTGAGTATACTGAACCTTGACTTCCAAGAAATTTCAGCACATGCAGTTTTTAAAATAATGAAAATGCTTATTTGATTTTTGTACATGCTGTTATTTCCATTAACAAATTAAAAATGTCCAATGAAAATCCTACACTGACAGAATTAAATATTATTTATCTGAAAGTAGTAACATTTCCACAGGACAAACTATAATAAAGATCTTCTCCTAAACTTGCTTTATCATAGCTACAGTATACGTGAAGGTCTGCAGTGGATCAGATTATGTGTTCAGCAGTTAAAACATTGCACATTAAAAAAAAAAAAAAATTCAAAAGTCATCCTGAGCACTGGATGTCATTTGCTGGAAAAGCAGCAATTCACGGTTAACCAGGATGTAATTAAACTTCCTCATGTGAAAATGCACTCTTATCTGTAATTAAGCAAGAAAAGCTTTAGTTTTCTGTACATACATATGTATGTATATATGTGTAGATATATATTGACATATGTATGTATAGATGAGTACATGTGTACCTGTATGCATGCATATATATACATATATATATATATGTACTGGAAACAAGGATAAGATGAACCTCTGTCATGAGAAAAGTGAGGAAAAATGAAGGTTTTGCCTAATTTAAACAATTAATCATGCATGGGCACACTCTTTCTTACTGACAAGTACTGCCGCTACTTTTTAATTAACAGGTATGACATTCATAGTGTAAGAAAAGTACAAGTTTTTCACAAAGTACAGACAACCACTTTTGTTAACGTATCACGGTCATGAACTAGAAGCTTGTCAAGCCTTTACGTTACTGAATCAAAACTCTGCTATTATGAAGTGTAAGAATGTCCAAAGCATTGCTCCTGAACCAAGAAGTTGAGAAGTCTTTAACATGAAATCTTGGATGCAAGTGAGAAGCATCCTACATGTAAGTGTTGATGTCTTCCTGGTATTGGGAGGTCCAGAACTGTAGTCATCACTGTAAATGAGTGCTAATTGCTTGAGGCCAATGACTTTTCTCCATCTACTGCAAGCTGTGTTCCTGTTAACACATGCCAAGACTGCTCTTGCTGCCAGGGCACACTGCTGGCTTGTGTTCAGCTTGATGTCCACCAACATCCCCAAGTTCTTTTCAGCACAGCTGCTCCTCAGCAATTATCATTGTGAGAGGCTACCCCTTTCAGAGGGCAACCTTTTTGCACCTTCCTTCTTGAATTTGCAGGGATATTCTATGATGAGATGTTGAACTGCAGAATTTTCATTACACATTATATTTAAAATAAACTGTAAAGAAAATGGGTTTTTTCCCACTGTCAAGGACATTTTGTAAAACTGGGAATGAAATTCAATTGCTTTTCTACTTACAAATAAGCATAGTTGTTATAGAATCTTTTAAAGATAATAAAAGCAGTATCAACCTAGGTAATTTTTACTGATAATCTGAACAATACTACAACTTTTGAAATTTTCTGATTAATGTTTCTTTGATTTCATAACTATAACATTGCAAAGAAGTTTGTGTAGTGCGCTTGATTTTCAGATTGCATTTATCACTCTGTTCTTTCAATGGTTTGGAGAGCTTCTCTTAAGCTGTCTTCACACACTTAGAAATTTCAGCAGAGCTAAGAGGCTTTCAACAAAACAGCTGGCTTCACTTATGAAGAATAAAAAAAGAAAGCATGTCTGAACCTCATGCTCAGTGGAAATTTTGAGGTAAGGACCACACAGCAGATTGAGAAACTTTTCTTGCTATTATGGTGACAATGTGACAACACTCAGCCATTTTCAAGCAAAATAAAAGTGTTCTGGTTACTTGCAGAATTTTGAATCTTCCTGTACCAGAGTTTGCTTTCTGAGGAAAGAATCTGGAAGTATTCTACTTCCTGTATCTCTGTAAAAGAATGGATCATAGCCCTGAAACAGACTAATAATGGCGCCTGAATTCTACAGAGAATGAAATGTTGAGATTGATTTATGCAGGGAGATTGTATACAAATTAATAAAAGTATATAAAACATCCTAATTCAGCAGTAACTTTTGGTTTGTAGGTTTTTTTGAAAGAAGATTTTTGCAGGGATGAAATACAATTAATTTTAATTATTATGAGAGTATTGGTAAGATAAGCTTCGCTGCATCTTTTCTAAAGCGTGCAAGGCATTTTCTATGCAGCATAGACAAGAATATCTGACATAAGTCAAGTTAAGGAGTAAATAAAACATTAAAAGATAGCAGGCTGTGAAAACAGGATTGAGCATGTTGCATACAATTAACTGAAAGCCAGATTAGTCTTTCAGGTTTAGTTTTTAACTCCATATGTTAATATCAAATGGGCAGTTATTCTTCTTTTAGTTCCTGTCACAAACTGTGTCTAAAAGAATTACTCATCTTGATTTTACAACACTGTGTTGAGGAAATTGGCATATTTAGCTAGTTGCTTCAACATTTCGTCTACTTCCCTATTAAAAATCTGCATTTTATTTTGAAGCCAAGGGTTCCAGCCATTGAATCTAGATGGTGTCTACCAGAATGAAGATGGGTTCTTGTAGAAATGATATTTGAAATGCCATTAAATTTTCCCTTAGTGAAGTAAAGAGACCAAGTTCCTCACACTTTCTTATACAAAACATGATTTCCTATCATTCTTGACATTATTCTCTGAATACGTTTTAGTTTCAAATATCCTGCTTGAAGTGTAGCTATAAAAGCTGAACATGATATAACTGTAACTCTCCTCCTACATCTGAATGCAAAACTACTCACCATTCCCCCTTCATAAAAACAAGGACCTCTTTCCTATCTGGGTCACAGCTGGGCTGGGAACTCAAAATCTCTTGAATAACTCTTGAGATACTCAGCTATAATCAAGTAGTAACTGTTGAAAAAATACATTGCAATTGTCAGGGTGCACATTCTTTGCTTTGTACATTATACCTTTACTTTCCCATGGAGGAGTACGTGCTCACTGCATGAAGCTTGACACTTCATACAACCCACTTCACTTTCTACTCTTTGACACTGTTCTGCAATCTGCACTTAATTTCAAACTTTATCAGTAATGATTTTATGTCCCATTCTAAGCCACAGGTAAAATATATAAACAGTGTATGAGAAAGGTGTAATACTTGAAGAATGTTACTTAAATAGCAATTTATCATTTCCAGTAGCTGAAGCTTCTTCTTCCTTCACTTGGGTTTATGAACTGTAGGGAAGGCTTTTTGAAAATAATACCTTTTTTATTTTCTCATGGAGATCTCCAGTATGCTAAGTCAGAATTAAACACTTACTAATTAAAGCTGTTTTTAAATAAGAAACTAAAAGTGTAACAAAAGAAACAATTTAAAGATTATGAAACATGCAAAAGGCAGAGAAATAGATTGCAATTCTTTTCTATCCATGTAATATTTTAATATGGAAAGTAAAAAGCCAAATTCTTGTATGAATATATACATGTGATGTTTAAAACATATTGGGGATGAAACTAACGAAATTGTACATGTTATGTAAAGAAATGATTCTGGTAACAAAGCAGATTAATTTGTATGCATATCATAAAGTCTGTTGTCACAAGCAGAATGAGGATGTTGAGGTTTTACCATGGCTTGCGGGGGCACAACAAAGTTACATCTGTTTCTGTGCTGGTGTGGTTAGCACAAACTATGTAGAGTGAAGAGACATACCATTTTTTGCCTGAAGTGATAAGCTGACTGGGTTCTATTCTGAGATTCATGTATCACATATAGATGCTTTGATCTGCTACCCCTAGACTCTCCTTTCAAAATGTGACTGTCTTTAATCAACAAAGAAATAAACCTGCCATTATTGACATCAGGTTCTAAAAATCTGAAAAAATATTTACTGCCAGATAAATTTTTTATCTGGTTTGTTAGTTGTTGTCTAACTGTAACTATGCGAGTTCCTCTGTTTTTGTATGCTGCTATTGTTTTTTTGATACAGAATTGTTTTATACCTCAAGAAGGTAATCTAGAAACCTTGTAGGGAACATCATCAAATGTTATGTGGGTACTATACTGTGTCATGCATACTTGGCTAGAAAGTAGTAAAGATACATTAAAATATAAAAAATATTCTGTGCAGATAGCATTCTCAGCAAAGGGTAAAGGTTTGTGGTTCCCTAGGGGTTATATGACTTTGATGGGATTATTTGTATTCTTAAATAGCATCATATGTTTGAATACTTTGCTGAATCAAACCAGGGAAAAGAACCTTTAAACATTTTGTGCAATTTTTATGAGGGTAATGCTGAATGCAGAAAAAATATACTCCAGAATGAAGGAGCAGTGTTTAGATATGAGCTACTAAGGCAGGGTAGAATGCTGAAGGTATGCTAATATCTTGGGCAGCTGACAGACTACAAATAGACTATACTGAGTTCAGATAATCATAGTTACCAGTTTTCCTGTATTTAGTCTTCAGGGAACTTGACACTGTAGATCAGACTAATACCAGAATACCACTGAAAACTGAGAATTTATTAGGCATCTCCATTTTTAATTCCAGGGGAATTATTTACAAAAAGCGTTCTGGAATGTATGTCACAAAGGCTGATAAAAAAAATAGTTCCTATTGACTTATAGCAGCCATCAATAGACACAAGAGAAAGGAAAAATTGGATAAAACTACATTTAAACACAAACATCCTAGTAACAACTTCCATGAAAGCCAGTAGACTCAGACTTCATATAGAAAAAGAAACAACCACTTCAGCTGTAAGTAAGGAGAATATTTGAGCAGGACTCTGCTTAATCTGCCTCAGAAATCAACAGTCTCTAGGTGTCATGGTGTGCCATAGGTATTTTTAGACAAGCACCTATCACACATGAAAATCTACAGCATGCATCTGGAGTATATGGTGCCCTTGAATGCACCGAGTGAATAAAAAAAGGACTCTTGTTGGATAACTGAGAAGGTTTGTGCGGAACCCCGCTGTGAATTTCAGCCAATGATGTGATGCTCAGATTCAGCAGTGGAGCCACAAACACTGCAGTGCTTGCTTGCCTACCCTGCTGCTTCACGTCAGGGCCTGCTTGGGGCCACATGCTGGGAGGGGACATGGCCAGGGAGCAGCACCTGTGACACCCACACCTGCAGGGGAGAGAGAGCCTGCAGGTTTTTAGCAGGTGGTAGAGCTGAGATATAATGCAAGGGTAGAAATAGAAAGGTTGAATGGCAAAGATTAATCATCTCCACTGTCAACAAACAATCCGTTTTCATGTACATGATGCCCCGTTTATCCTGATCTTAGAGAAAACACTGTTTTCATTTATTTTATTAGCTACAAATTGCAACATGTTTTCAAAGATTAACTGATTACAGCATTTAATTAATTAAAAAATTAATTAATTAATTATCTAACAAAAGCTGAATAGATATCTTAGTGCACTTGGAAGAATTGGACACATTCTTTTCTTAAACCAAATCTTAATGAACACACTACCATCTCTAATAAAGTTCAGAAACTGGTTTAATTTTATTTAAAAATATCATCAGACTGTTTAAGATGAGCAAACCATAACTTTCCCTGTTGGTGGTTTTGTTGGTTTTTTTTTTATTTAAAGTAACAGAAAATGTGTAGTTGTAATGGGATTTTGCTCTTGCAACAATAAACAAAAAACCTTTTCTCATGGAAGAGAGGACTGGACTTGTAAGACACTTCTTACAGACTTTGAGAAAAAAGATTTCTTAATGTTCATGAACAACATTTCATACATTGATGTCTTCATATGTGTTTTTTTCCCCATCAGTTGATTGTGCTTTGAATCTTTGGAGAAAGACTGTAATATCCTATGAAAAGGAAAAAAAGAAATTTTAAAAGATCATTTCATGTTGTAGCCTGAAAACTGCAGTAATGACACCTTAAAACTTGCGGTAGTAACACCTGTCTATCCATGGGGTGAGCTTTCCAGTGACTAGATTATGGTGAAAAACTAGCTTTGGTGGAGGTAAATTACACATTCCCCACATTACAGATAATGTCTTCCAGCAGGGCACTAGAACTCATTCAGCTGAGGTGCTGTAATATCACTGAGATGATATTTTCATGTTATCCACAGGAATTCATTGCTTTTGGAGGTTTTACAAAACGACACTGTGTTAAAATGCAACTCTTAAACAGAGATCTTAAACATCAGCTTAAAATTATTGGTAAAGAGAGGTATGAAGACTGTTGTTTAAACCAGTAAATGTTATTCAGAACATACAAAGGCAAATTCTTCAATTAAGGGTTCTTTTAAAAATATGTCATATTTCAGACTGAACTTTAACAGTTCCAGGAAATAGATATAAAAGAAAATAAGTAACTAACACTTGGAATAATATATACCCATAACAGATTAATTTTCTGCTTAGTTCTTTGTAACATATTATCTGAATTGTTAATTTTCAATAATTTTGTATTAGCAGAATCTTTCCCATTTCCCATTTCAGCAATACTATCCATTGTAGGATGTGTAAGTAGGATGAAAAAGGAATGTCTGGTTTAAAAAAATAACATGCTGAGTGTTCAATATAAAGATAAATATTTAACTTTCTAGCATTTTCTGATATTGTCAGAATATGCTTTTTTTTCCTTTTGGAGAATAAATAACAGTCAGACTTTTTATATATATATAGTAGTTTTATATACATATTGTCCTATATATATATTTTGTGCATATTTTGAAGATACAGCCTTTTTTCAAAAGCAGGAGCTGCCTGAATGTAATGATGCCTTACAAACTTGCAAAATATCAGAAGCATTTCAGTGAATACAAAACTATGCTAAAAGAAAATTTTACCAGTCCCTAGTTTTAGAAGGTTTCACTAATATTTATCTTTGACTCAAGGAAATACTTCACTATAAGAAGGCCTTTTTCAGCAAATTGAGTCAGAAAAAGTAGTTTCAATCCTGGTTTGACAAAAATAAATGTTATCAAATGTTATACTAAATACTGTCAAAAACCAGGAGATAGAGAGATTTTATACGATTTTACTATTTACTATAAACAGATTTACTATGTCTGTCTTTAATGAAGGAAACTTACTTTTTTTTAACATGAACACATATAATTTATATTTCTTTAATATAAGAAACAACATCTTTTCTGTACCATTAAATTTTCTAAGACTATTTAGGGATGGGATACATGCTCAAGAGAAGCATAACATAGGTCTCTTTTTTTAATGAGGTATTTAAACACTGAGTTAGATTTTCCTTTTCTTCCACACTGGGACATTTAAAACACCACATGAAAAAAGCTTCTTGGGTTTCACAAGTATTACAATTACAGGTTATGACTAGACAGTGATACAGCAGTCCTCTTTTTATGTCAAAGCATTGATACATGGTCCAGTTCATAATTTGCATTTAGTATAATCTGCATGAACTCTCCCTATGACAAGAAGCACTTTCACTTTGTGAAATGATACATGGAGTTCTGAATATTCATTGAATTGTGTAATATTAAATGGCTGCTGTGGGTATAAACAGGTTTTGTAATTATTCTTCAACATACTAATAAGTGTTATTTGATAAAGACATGTTAACTATACATTAACAGCAATCCTGCTTCAATGGAACTGCTCTCTGAAAGAATATCTGAATTATATTACTGAAATGATTAACAAAATGACCAACAGTAACAGCAATAACCATATGACTATGACAATTAATTTAGAAAGAACAAGCATAATGCAAGGGCCTGTGCTAAATGTATTCAAAACAGAAACACATAGAAATGTGATGTGACATCCCTATCTCCAAAACCAGAGCTTTTTAAAAAGGGCTATTCAGGATTTGAAAGCAGAATAAGAAATGTAACACAATTTATCCAATGCATAATATTTTTGATATAAACAAACTGAATTATCAAACTACCTTATCTTCAGTAATTATAAGAATGTAGTCCACCCAAATTAAAAAATACTGCATTAAGAAATATAGAAGCAGAATATATCCCTAACTTTTCCTTTAAATTAATCACTATCAAAATGTAGAATTACTAAAATATATGGTTGTTTCTGTATTACCATATCTGTGACAGTAAATAATGAGCCCTGTAGACAACCCCTTAATTGACCAAACCAAATAGACAAACACATGCAGCAGAAAAAGCAGATTGCTTCCTTTTCCCATCTGAATCAGCTGATCTAATAAAAATCTTCTCTCATTTTTTATTAAATTTATTTAAAGAAAATTTAATTGAGCATGTAATGAAATGCCTTCATAAACATACGTTTATGTGTCAGCTGCCTATTCTCAAGGAATAAATTTCATCTGATAAATGAAAAAAATGTGTTGATAATGGTAAACACTTGAAAGTTCCAGATAGGACCAGAAAACTTTGTAATCAGAACAGAAAAGACAAGATGAAAAAGTAATAGAATTCCTGGGCTTATTTATTTCTAGAAATTTTTACTAAGGCTGACAGAAAGATCATCATCATGTATTATGTTGCCAGCCCCCTGGCAGAGAAAACAAAATCCCTGCAAAAGACAACATCTCTCACACGGAAAAAATATTTTTTGAGATATGACAGATAATAATGGTTGAAATTGAACAGGTCATCAAGATTCAAAAGAATCAGGTATCCTAACTCAAATTTAAAAATTTGTAAGCTAGATATTCCCTTTATAGTTTTCAGCAAAACATTTTACTTTCTGCTGTTTATGACTGCATTAGTAGAAACATTGTAACTTTTAGAAACCACACCCTAACTTGCTATATTTATCTTGTAAAAGATCTCAAAATAACAGCACTTTGGTTGACTTTCATTTTTATAGACATCTCTGAGGAGAATTTCTGCAAAAATAATTGATGCTAAAAATACTGTCTTGGAAAGAAAAAAGTTCACCTGTTCCCCAAATATGGAATTGATACAGGAAAAATCATCCTGGAGTCTGTATGCTTTAGACCAGAATTGTAACCTACTCAAACGAATGGCCCCTTGGTCTCTATGCCTGTTTGCTGGAGAATATAACACTTTTTTTATAAACCTGAGTGTTGATTTCATGCATAAAACAAAAGTCTGTATTTAACAGTACGGTCAAGGAATGAAATATTCCGGGTTAAATACAGAAACCATAGAGTACTGTATTTGAGATACAGTCAGTATAAGCCTTTTCAAGAGGAAATGTTAAGTATTGCAAATGAGAAGTGAAGCTCTGTATCATCTAACTGTTGAGTCAGGAGATACAGGCATCAATGGAACCTGCCAAATAAGTGGAAAGATGTCTTATTTAAGTGGAATGATACCTATATATAAATAAGATGGGGAAACTCCTCTGGGATAGAAACTTGTGCACTGAAACCCTCAGTTACTGCCAAGATTCATATACACTATCCTACAGGTTTTCTCATAGGCTGACAATTTTTATAACTGTACTGCCCTGAATATCTCCTACCAGCCAGAAATAACATAGGTGATTGATGGTAGTAATCAAATTTAAACATGTACTACAGTCTACTCTTTAAGCTATGTAACAAAGTTCCTCCTAGAAATGGTAAAGGAAGATTAGAAATTTTAATAAAGAATAGACATTGTGAGTTTGATTTTCAGCTATTGGCCAGTGCGAAAAAGTTTTAACAGAGTCCCTGTAAATTGCCAAGCATGTAGATATGGCTTTACTCTGATTACACCCTAATCAAGCTTTAATTTAGGTTTCATCACGTTTGTTCTTCATGAAGGGGTTGCATCATGTTAAATGTTATGAAGTCAGTGAGGGTTTGTGTAAACAACAGTTCTTGATGTGGAACACATCTAGAGAGCTGGTTTAAAAAACACTTTGGTCTACAAGAAGTTCAGTGAGGTTGGAAAAAAATCAAATCAGAAAATTCAGTATTCAATTAAATAAAAGGAGTCAGGAAGAAAGAATGCAGAAGGGAAGAGAGGAATGACCTAACATTACATGGCATCTGTCTTCCCAAATTGGCTGAGACATCAACATAGGCAGGATGGATACCCATTTGTAGTTATAATCTTCGATTGTATTGTCTTTGTCTTACATTTTCTATAACTTTCTACTGTAGCAAATGAATTTTTAACCCTCATTTTACTGACTAAATACATTCTTTTATTCTTTTATCTTTTACTAACAAAGCTTATGAGTGATGTAGTAAATGCTGGGCAATTCACATCCTACAAGTGAGGAATATAATTAAGAAATAGCAAGTTACTCCTGAAGTATCATGTATCTCACTCAGATTTACATTTTGCGGGACACTATGGTGGTGATCATCTAAAATCTATGAAGACTTTATATCTGATGTGGGACATGCACATGCAAGAATCCTCTGATCTTCTCATGCTAGTTTCTTACACCATGTATATTGAGTACGTTTGCCATAGCTTGTTATCTTAAATAGGGTGATTCTCTGGCCCAAATCTGCCTTTTGTGCAACTGTTTTAAAGCATGTTTAAAGATAAGTGTGGGCAGCAGGGAAGCTCTAGAGAATGACAGGGAAGAATACTTGGACCTGTACTACCTCTGCATGCCCTTTTCTGCTGCCTGGTTGGCCTAGGATGGAACAGGATCTACCGCATATCCTACAGTGTCCTGCAATACGATCCTGTTGGGAGGATAATTCAACCAGACTCCTTTCTACGGATGGGGAGACAGGCAAATCCTCATTGGACAAAGCAAGTGGAAAACCTGTAGGCAGCTCCAGGCCAGCAAGACTTGTACAAAGAACAGGTCAGAATGCAGCACAGTCTTTGATGGATGGAATTTTCATGGGACACAAAACATCTGATCTACCCTACAGCTGCTGGGCTGTATAGCTGATCTATATGGCAAATTGGCAGTACCTGTATTAATTACATGTACATTTCTGGGATAATGCAAATTTAAGCATGTGTGCTTACAAAGTCTTTGGTCCCAGAAAGCAATACTTACAGGAAGTTTGTATTCTTGGCATGTGTTGATCAAATTTTCCATGAAAGGGTGCTTCAAAAGGAGTTCAACTGCAATGGGTGTCAGATCTTCAGCACCTAATTCTTGGTACATCTTGATGAAATGCTTTAAGTAAAAATAATACGTGGTCAATTTGTTGTTTAAAAGAATTGTGGAAAAGCAAATATTACAAAATATTTTTTTAACATATGATGCAAGCTACAAAACCTTTCTTGAATCACTCTTCCTACCTTATCATAGCTGTCTGCCTTCTCTAGAGGGCTAAATCTATGATTATTTTCATCTTTACTTCCTCCAGTATGAAACATTTTGAGTAGAGATGTCACTGAAATAATTTCTTCAGCTGTGTAATTCAAGACTTCTTTTTCATCTTCTATTAAAGTCTTGTCATTTGACAGTATGTTGGGGCTTGAAGAATCCTAAAAAATTAAGCACAGGTATCATGCTTGGGAATAAACAGTCTGTCAGTAGATGATCTGTTTAGGTTAAACACTCATGAGAACCAGTGGATTACACTTCCAGACTTCAGTTCTTACAAAACAAAAATCATCAACTCACACAAAACTATCTACTACACTGTAGGATAGAGGAATAGATCCTGAGAGTCCAGAAATATCCATAATAGTGGCATTACCAGAAATTTAATAAACAGCTTTTTCCAGGAAATGTGGCCAACATTGCACAGAAAAACTAGTATTTCTCAGAGCAACAAAACATAAAAATATTTAATAGTTAAAACTACAATACCAAAAACTTTGTGTTTATTTAAGGAGCAAACTGGGTAATTCTGGATGTTATCATGAAAAAAACAGTATGAATTTTCTAGTCCAAATTAAGGAGTCACTACAAGAACTGTGCTTTGGCCAACAGTTAACCATCTCTCCACAGAAACATATATTTTCTAGTTTATGCAGAAAAATTAAGTTTACTTTAAGCAAGCAATTAGGTAATTTTGTGGTGATATTAGAGCTCAAAGAGAAAAAAACCCAAAAACTAAACAAAAAACCTGCTGTAGAGATTTGTGAGCACAAAGATGAGAAAGGACCTCACGAAGGTGAGCAATGCTTTGACTAGGTTATGCCACCGTGTAGACTAGCCAGTAACAACAGGAAATTGCATTTAATTGAACAAACCATTTCTTTCCCCATCAGGAGGGAGAGACTGCTGAGGTTCAGTCACACCTGTGCTATGTGCCTTGGGCCTTAATGTATTTTATTTTGAGCACAGGAGGACCAGAGTCATTCATACAGTCTTTTTAATACACAGTAGTCAGCACTGAAGTTGCTCTGTCTCTCACAGCATTGTTTACACTGAACTGTGAGACCTACACAAGCGATAACAACATTTTTTAGACTTAGAACAAAGTGAGCAAAAGAAGTCTCAAGAATGTGTCTGAGCTTCTCTTAACAACATGAAGGCTTCAGATGTATTTCTGTAGACAGATACCAATGAGAAGTGGTTACAATTATAAGCACAGAACAAAAAAAAGAGAAGAGACAAATTAGGTGCAGTTCTGTTAAGTGCCTATGTATGAGCCAGCTACTTAGGATGTAAAACTTCTTAGAGATGAGCTGGATAGCTCTTTATATTTCACAGATGAATGTTCCACTGACAACATTTACTAAATTTCCAGTACCTGGAGTGAGAATATTTAGTTCACATGTAAACAGCCACAGAGAAACAACGGTTTGGGTTCTTAATTTGATCCTGAAAACCACTTTGGATGCCTTCAGGACTCTGTGTATTTGATGGAGCTTGGCTCAAACATGACATGATATCAATGCACAGTTTAGTTTTTGCCCCCTTAATGAAATGCTGGCTCTACTAAAGCCTATAGAGAAACTCATTCACTTCAGTGGAATGGGATTTCTTTTCTTGTCTTTTGTCTGTATTCAACATTATTGTTTAGGTGCATAGGCAAGGAACACAAGGCAGAAGAAAAAAGAAAATATTAAAATTATGTTCTATCAGTCCTGTCATTCTGAGCACCAGCTTAGACAACTATAAAGCCAAAGAGAATCCACATAAGCAAGATTAATTTAACATCTACTTCTTGGATATTCCTCGGTTTCCGAGGGGACACTCCAAGGTGAATTAGGCACACAATCTATCTGTTTAATACACTGTGGGACATGTATCAGACATAGCACAGATTCACAGAGCCAACGCCTCCAGTGAGAAAGAAGGCATGAGGAAATTCTCAGGTTAGATGGGACATCTCTTTCTTCTCAGAGATGCAGTTAATTCTGGCTGAAGGCAAATGCTCCCCATCATTCGAGACTCACAGCCTTAAGAAGTTGTTGACACACAGATGATAATGACAGTGCTATTACTTATATATTACAAAACTTCCAACAAAACAGATTAAACCAAGCAGAAAGTGAAAAAAAGGAGAACAGGTGTAGCTTTATATCCAGTGAGATGGAAGTTAGAACTTTCCACTGAAATATGGGAAATTAGGCACTGGTCCACAATATCTAATTGGGAGCATTCTGTGCTCTCCTTCCTAGAAAATGTGGAAAGGAATTTGTCTTATTCAGTCTCTTCAGTGTACAAAAACTCTGTTGTGCCAAATAAAAGACAGAGAAGTATAATAACTTCTGTCATTTGAAATGATAAAATGCTATTTTGCAGATGTATATGATTATCCTGTGTAGTAAAATAATGCCTTTTCTGTACTGTTTCTAGAGATCCGAACCATACTTTAAGTTCTGGGCAAATGCTAGTCACTGTGGTTGCGAGAGGGCAATGAATCATTTTATAATCTGGAGCAGCAACCTCTTTACAAGGTGTGTACAGGTAAATAATTTAAGTCTCAAAAAATGACTTTTACTTCAATACTAAGTAATTGATGCATGCATTGGACTAATTGCAGTTTTAAGACTTTAACAATAACAACAGACTCCAGAAATACTCATAATGTTCAAAAGACAAGTTTAATTTGATGTGACAATACATTCATCATGTTTGAAAAAATAATTTAAAAATTATTTTGTATAAAACTATTATTAATCCTTCTGGTTTATGGATAAACCTAAATACTTGGAAATAACACAACAAAGATGTGTCTGAGTATCCCAATTAGTGGGTAACACAGTGGAAAATAAAGTAAGACCACCAATAATATCAGGTTTTGTATCTTGAGATAATATTACTGTAAGTCACACTACAGGGAATGACAGCTGGCCTAAGATTAAGCAAAAGAATTACTTCCATTCGTAAGTACAAGAAGTAGTCACCAGTAAGTATCTTAAACTTTCATTATTATTTGGCAAGCAAATTTCCAGACTTTTGAAAGAGTCCTTCTGAGTATTATTACCAATGCAATGTTCCCATGAATTCAGTGAGATTACTTGTAAGGACTAGAGATACTCAGGATAAGCAAATATAGAGAAACTTAGTTCATTTATAATTTGGCAGCACTACTATTATTCTCTAGTATTTTTCTGTAATATTTTACCGCACATGGAAGGGAAGCTTCTTTTTTTCTGCAAATATATGTTCCAGTAGCAATGCTAAATGCTCTGTATACACCTTCAACTGGATCAGAGTGGGAGGCAAAATAAAGCAGCATCTCAGTATAGTTCAGCAGAGCAGGGTCTTTTCTGGTATCCGCAAATAAACTGAAGAAAAGCTATAAAGGGCAAAAATACACTAATTAATTTCTATAAGTGGAATTAAGCAAAATGCAAATCAAGGACTGTAGGGAAAAGGATGAAATACAGTAATTACTGCTAATAAGAGCCAGCTATACTTAAAAACATGTTGAGGCTCTACAAATCAAGGCTGTGATAAATCATAAATATGTGTTAAGTAATTCAAGGAAACAGAAATTGAATTTCACAGAAAAGGGAGAAATCAATAAAGCCTTGTATCATGACAAATACGCTGAAAGCATTTTTTGTATTCAGATTATTATTAGTCCCCTCTTTCATGGAAAATTCTATGAGCTCAGATGCAGTGATCATTTGCCTCCCATTCTTAACAAAGCTAGTTGTTTTGCAGCAAAATTAATGTCATTCAAATAAAAAGAGGAATAATTAAGTCTTTCTGAGCAGACTATGATTTAGAATACTCAAGGATGATTCTTGGATTCCTTCCTACATTATCCTGAAGCACCACTTAACCTGAAAAAAAAATCGAAAAAAAAATCAAAATATGCAGCACTTACTGAAAAACAGAGACCCAAAAACCTCTGAAATGAGACCTCTCATGTTTGAATAGTTATCTTTTCAAAACACCTATGTTTTCAGTTACCTTTTTGAGGTATTTCAGCCTATCTAAAGGCACAGGTTCCTTGCAACTTTCTGTTATGCTTAGATCTTCATTTCCATTAAACCATAAGCCAGCCTGATTTAAAAAAATAAATAAATAAAAAGAAGTTTGTTTATTTTCACACATTGAAACAAGGTGGTCTTTATACTCTCACTGTTCAACAGAGAGCCTAATTTCTGGACTTAATCAAATTGAATTTGTTATTAATATACAATGACATGAGAATAATTAAGCTGCTGTTTATACATCATAATGGATACTTGAGAAATTACTGAAAATCAAGTAGGATACAAGTGAATATATAATTTTGAAAAAAAGTGAAAATTGACTACGTAGTTTTAAGTCTATGCTGCCAAAGAAGCTGAATATGATATGGAGTTTCTATGCAAGTATAGGTGCAGAGAGAGAGGACAGCTGAAGCAGCTCAAATTCCCAGTGGAAGGTTATTCCTGCTATTCTCAGTGAACATTCCTTGTCATTATTCTTGTAATGGCAGTAGGACCTCAAAACAATTGCCATAAATTGCTCAAAAAGAATACAACAAAGATTGCAATAAAACCAATTCAGATTTCCTAATCAATCCAGTAATTTGAAATTAGAGGGCTAAACTTAAGTGTGACAATTTCTGTTCCTGTTCTTCTCATAACTGCATATGCAAGAGTTCCAAACCACAATACTATCAGTAACACAAACTGCAGGCCATCACATACAGCAGATACACAGGCAGTATGAATCAGCTGCAGACCAAACTCTTCAGAGCAATGCAGGTGGTTGAACTGAGTCACTTTGGACAGTCTCTGGACATTGCCAAAACGTTCTCTAGAGCACATATCTTATGTGCCTACCTATACAGTTCTATTCTGAAAAAGGAGCTTCAGCTGTGTTCATATGTGTGTTCATGAACTTTTAAAGTTCTTCTCAGTCTTAAAGTGAGACTGTAGATTCAGAATTAACACTCCCATGGAAGTTTGGAAGAACCAACAGGGAGTATAGATCTAGAAACAAATTAGTTGTTTACTGCATGTTTACTACCTTGTAATACTGAAGCAATGAAATTAATTGCTTGGTTATTATTATATTTGAAATAGGATCCTGTGCTAGAAAGAACATTTCTGGTCTGTATGTCTTGTAACGGTTAGTTTATTTGCAAGCTCTCACACTTCAGTAAAACTTAATAGAAAAATAAATGCACAAAGATCTGCACTTTTTGTGGGTTTTCTGGCTTTGCAGAGTTGTTTCTTGGAAAGTCTGTGGTAGGCAGGGATTGGCAGGTGCAGCTAGAGTTTTAGATGAACCAAAGAAGTTCTGAAAATGACAAGCCTCAAGATGAACACAGCCTTTAGTATTTTTTTTAAAAACCAACACTAGGTGATTGGAAAAAAATTACAATAGAGTGTCTATGAAATTTATTCAAAACAGTTTGAAAATTATATTTAGTATCACCAAAAAAATCTAGAAACTGGCAAGACTGTGTAGAATACACACATAGATATGTTGTAGTGGGTTCAGTTTGTAACCAGGCAGAAACACCAATTTAGCGCAGTGGTTTGGTCCAAAATACTCATTACTATTTACCTTCAGTGACATAAGAATTAGGAGAAACGCAAAGCAGGCACCAAACTTGAAAGAACAAAAAAGAAATTTATTAACAGACCTAAAAGAGGGAAAAAGAAAAAAAAAAAATAATACTACACCTTCAGAACTCTTCTCCTCCCCCCACCTTCCTCCCTTCTCCCACTGACAATGTGAAAAAAAACAACCCTTGAGATGTTCAGTCTGTTTACCACTTCCATAATAACCTTGTTCAGTCCATTTAGGAAGAGGAGTCTCTCTTATCCATGCTATGAAAACATTATCACAATCAGCCAGCCACCCAGGCTGGTTCTCTGCTCGCATGTGAGTCCCTTCCCACGACTTGCAGCTTTTCCCACAACTGCTTTCGAGGGTCCACTCTTGAATTACTGGGGTACAATTTTAAGGCTGAGCCCTTCAGAAACGAAAGCTCTCTTCACCCATCTCTGGGAGCATTTCACTGCTAAGAATAGAGGCCCTTCTCCTTCCCTGGGAGCAAAGGGTCCTCCTCATCTTCATCTCCAGGACTATCTCTGGAAGCATCTCTAGGAACTGAGGTCTTCTTTTCCATTTGGAGCAAAAGTCCTCATCGCTTCCATCTCTCCCTGTTCAAACTTCTCATTGAATTAAGCTGTGTCAGTATCTGCCTACCTCAGTGCAGGTGCTTTTGCTCACAAGTACAAGTTGAACGCTCCACCCCCCATGCCTTCATGAAATTACAGCAGGTACTCTGATATATCATAGCTTTACAACAGAATTTCAGCTTTAAGCATCTCCTCTTTCTTCTCCCTCAGGTTTTCAGCTCTTCACAGCACTAAAAGGGTTAATCCCACCTGGGCCTTGCAGCTGGAATTTCGCTTATCGCTGTTGGTCACATGATCTCTGCTGGACAGCGATGCAGCTTCAGCTGAATCTTGGCCTCACTGGAGAGGGGGAGCTGAGCCGCTCCGGCTGCCCACAGCAGGGCTGTGGGGGGGTTCCACGGGTGGAACAGGGCCCATCGGCTCCAGGATGGCCATGGCCTGGCCTGGCCTGGCCCAAGCAGGGGCCTGCAGCCACCTGTCCCAGCACTGGAAACGAGAGCTCTGCCTGGGGTTTCTCTATTCTTAAGTGTGGATCACAGAGGCGGTCAGAATATAAATGGCTAAAAAACTTGTCCATATTCAAACTGGCCAGCTGATAGGTTCTGTCAGATCACAGAGGAAGATGTAAGCACCCCTTTGCAAGAACATCACTTCCGGGACTATGCTTGCTAACCCATGACAGATGTGCATCTATAGACAATTATATGTGCATATATATGATACTTACAGCTATTATGGCCTACGAGAGAGAACCAGCAGTCATTCTAAGTATGATTAAAAATGCAAAGTAAAAGTAAGTGAAAATGAGCAGAATCTTGCTTAAAGAACAAAAATGTATTCATTTACATTTGTTATGTAAATGTAAATATACTCTTTTACAAAACTACCTTCCTGAAAAATCTTGCAGAACTATGTGACAATTCAAATAGAAGTTGTCTTCAGAGAAATGATCGAAGAATTTTATAATTTTCCATGTATTCAAGGTTTGAGGAATGATCTTAACTTGAGAAAATTAATTATTGGAAAAAATCTAGAAATATTTAATTAAAATGCAGCTGATGAGATGAAACTGAAATCCTTATTTTTGCTTGGAGCAAATGATCTTATTCAGTGTCAAGTAAGTTAATAGTCATCAAAGTGCACATGGAATGGTTTCTTTAAAACAGAAGGGATTTTCACTTGAGATTAATTTATGGGAAAAGTAGGAAAATCAAGTAAAAAGTAAGTTTACTTAGCCTGATTTGTGGAACTGGGGACAAGACACATACTAGGCTATCAATTTCCTGAAAACACTTTTCAGTAGAAAGCTCCCTCAAACCCGAAGCATTTAAAATTCAGACTGAGTTTCTCAAAGTGAATAAACCAAACAACATATCATTTACCAGAAAAAAACTTGCTAGAAAAGATAAAAGGATTATAACCTGCATATAGTGCTCCTCTGTAACAAAGCCTGATCCGGTGACATCAACAGACTGGAAGCCATGCAGTGTTTTGAGGAGTTGTGTCACAGAAGGCACTGGCCAAGGCTGTGCTGCTGCCAGCAAGAATCTGCGCCAGTCAGTAAGTTCTGAGTTCACTGTGAATTCACGTGCCAAATTTTGGAACTATAAAACCAAAATAATAAATATTGTCAAATACATGTGCATAAACACACTCTTTCAATATGCTATGTATCCTTAGGTCTTTTCCTGGATAGGATAGACAAGGTTCTGCAGTGCCATTTCATATTTCTAAAATGGGCATGTATAGCTAAACGAAATAGGGCATGGGCCACTGTGTGTCAACTGTCATGTGCAGTTGGTATTCTCTAAATAAATACTCTAAACAGGCATCTATATCTAAACTGCCTATGAGATATCATTCCTTAGAACATGATAACCCCTGAACCATGCTCTGTTTTGTGAGAGTACCAAGAACTGAACCGACAATTCAGCAGCATGAGCACAAAATCCTTGGTCCTGTGCCCTGGCCCTGTTACTCTTACAGGTGTCCACCAAGCAGCTTTTCTCTGCTCCAGCATTATTTATAGTTGGAAAAAAGCCATGCTAGAAAAGCTGCTTTGCAGCTTGCTGTGTATGTCTTTGCACCAATGAAGTTGTTGCATGTATGCAGCAGAGGAGAACGCATGCAGAGGCTGTGTCTGAGAGGGGGAACCAAATCAGCCAAGGTCAATACTGCCCTGTGTCATGTCTGCATGGCCTTCTGCCTCACACCCAGATCTCTCTGTCAAGGGAAGTGTCTGGGTTGCTCCAGACTGCAGTCCGAGAGGAAGCAATGTGTTCACAAGAAGAAGGGCCTGGGGCAGCACAGAGTGAGACAATTTGGTGACATTGTGGATAACATCTGTCCTAACATTGGCCAGAACAGCACTGATTATTATTTATTGAAAATTTGTTTGAGATTCTATTAAGTCACACAGTGATGAAATGGTGAGTTCAGCTCAGAATATCTTGTGCAAAATAAATATATACCTTAGCTTATGCTTTGTGAGTTCCCTTTTGTAAGTAAGCTTGTGCTTCCACAATAAATTTCAAAGTCTAATTCAAAAATGGTTAAGGAAAGAAAATTCTATTATTAAAATAAAGTTAGGATTTATAAGCACTAAAAGTTCTCAAAGAATACAGAACATGAGATACATGCACATTTGGTCTATTAGTAGACAATATTTGATGGATAGCTTTCCTTGTATAATTAATTTATTGTACTAAGATTAGGTTTTTATATAGTCAAGATGACAGATGGGACTAGTTTTCACTAAACTCACTGGAACTACACAACTTTAAACTTTAACTGTGAAATGTTTTACTCATGCAGTTCATCTGTGTGAAGAATATATGAATAATGCTGTGAAATGATGTGGAATCCAATTAAAATTTTAATGTGAATCACAGTTTACTGTCAGAAATAGTTATCAAAACTAGCTGAAACAAGTAAAGATTTCCACTCCATAGGCTTACCAGCAACATCTGACAGAAAAATTGACTCAGTATGGAAGATCTGGAAAGACTAAATTCTAAGTTTTTGTGTTCCTAAATCTGAAAACCTTGGACGATGTCTTAAGAACTGATATAATTTGAAAATTCTAATTAAATACACTCCTGACAAAATTTCTGGTACAGTGACTTCCATAATCCTTCTCTAGGGAAACAGAAGAATTTTAAAGAAAAACTGATCCTGTCCTATAATATTATAATCTTCATTTTATCATAATAAGGACAATGCTGCATCTTCTACACAAACCAATACTCCAGGTGAAGAGAATATAGGGGTTAACTTACATCTGGAAGTGTTAAGCTCTTCCATGCATCAGGAAAGCAATTTATTCCAAGATTCAAATTAACCAAGCCACTAAGAGTTTCAATAAATAATTTCTTTGGTATAAAACCTAATAAAAAATCAATATAGAAATATGTTTAGCCTTCTAAATAGACTTCCTCTGTTAAAAAAAAAAACAAACCTATTTTTTCATTTTAATGCTCATATGAAAAAGTTGTTTATTTTCCTATTATGTACTACTGATAATGCTAATATCTTCCAAACCAAACATAAAATCTCATCATTTATAACTAATCATGCGTGACCTATCTAATAGCAAAATTTCAAATATTTTTCCGCACTGCAATTCTTCTCGTACTTGTCCTGATCTGAATTAAGACCACTAATCCATCCTCACACAGTCTACACTGACAATTAATGAGCTCTTCACAGACACCAATCACACAGAGTTCTGTGTATGGAATACCTACCAACCTTTTCTTCCACTCTGCTCTTTCTAATTAATCATAAATCTATCTTCATTCTTTAAAGCAAGTGCATGCTAGATAATGGGCTAAAAAACATGCACTGTTGAACTCTGAAACAAACTTTAACTGTTTGAAAAGCTTCTCAGAACTGATGTGTGTGAGTTAAAAACAGCTCCATTAATTTTATTTTAAATAAATCCTAAGAAAAAAATAAATAAGTGCAGCAAATCCTATTTGTTTCTTAAGCAGGAATAGATTTGCTTATGAGCAAACAGAAACTTCAAACTTCATGTATAGTATTAAAAACCAAAATTATGTATAAAAAATTTTAGCAGACAGATATGAGTCTTTTCTTTCAGAAATGCACTTTGCTGGCTCAATGAGAGTTCACTGCAAAACAAAAACATTAGCAACAAAAATGTAAAATAAGTTTCAAGTTCTTTAAATTTTTAGAGATAAAGCTGATTTGGTCAGGTTGTGATCAATTCCATTGCATCAAAACAGGAGTTTTCAGATTACCTTTAAAAGCAAACACAATCACTGGAAAGATTTCTTTTTTTCCTTTTTCTAGTAAAACTTCTTGTTCTTTTGAAAAGGCATAGCTGTGCACATTCTATGGCTAAGACAATTTGTTTGAAGTGGAACAGTGAAGTAAAATTTAAGTTTATGAAAAAGATATGTGGTAGGAATATAAAGAATGTGTTTGAATACTAATTTCATCACATCATTTATTCAAAATCGAGTTGCCAATCTGAATGAATGGTCTGCATCTCTGTAGACTGGTTTACCTCCAATCAGGATTACCTCCAAATCCAGGATTAATGCTCTCAGCATCTTAAAAAGCAGAGAAATCCTACACATATATAAGCTTGGAGAGAAGAGGACGAAAACAGATTTGGAAAGCTCAAAGTCTGTTGGAAGAGGAAGAAGGAAGGGAGAAACACCTGGACTTGAAGCCTTAGTATCCTCCCACATATTTCAGCATGAAACCAAAAGCTGGGGAAAAAATACCGTCAAACTATAACAGTGTTCTGATGTGACATCTTGAAAAGTTTTTGAGTTATCTACATTGAGAAAGAACATCTTCTAAAAATCGTGATAAATCATGTCCTGTTTACTGAAGCACACTGGATTGCTAATATAATAATTTTAAGGTAATCAGAAATTTGGGTTCTTTTATGAAAACTTCAAGCTTCACGAATCAGATCATTTTCATATGGCACAATGAAGCCTACATCACAGAAGCAAAATTACTGGGACACTTCATATAAGGTTCAATAAGCCAGGTAACATTTTAGTGGTTCATGGGGAAAACAGGCTACGGTCCATGAAGGAGCCAATGAACAACAAAAAGCAATAGGGGAAATTTTTACATCTTCTTTGCAGACTCAGATTTTTTAGTGCTTTACCATGAAGATCCCAGCTATGATAATTTTTATTTCATTTTTTGCTAAACATTTCCCTTTCCACATTTGATCACTGGCAATCTAACTTCGCTTTCTGTCACACTATCTTATGTTTTAAACTGTTCAACTCCTATTATGATTTCCCTTTATGACAATAAAAAATGTAGTTCCTGTATTTCTTAGGAGTTTCTGACTTCCTGAAATAAAATTTGGTTTTATGCACAAAATTTTAAAAGGATACTAATATTGTCATATCCCTTTTTGTGAGGCTACATGACTTCAGAAACATACATGAAAAGTATCTGAGGTGTTGGGGTTCCTCCGGGGGGGAGGGGGGGAACCCTCAACACATGGAATTTAAAGAACTTGCATCAAAACTAATGTCTGAAATGGGATTAAAGGACTGCAATTTCAACTCTACTCACAATTTATATAAACTATATAATTGTTTATATTAACTATAGAATTGCTGATGTGCTGTAGGGCAATTACTTTTACTTTACTACCTCCTCATGAAACATCTGATGAGGGACAATTCCAAAGTTATAGTAGTTCAAAGTCTTCAGATGGACTGTGACTTAATTTCTCCTGATATACATAGGAGGAATGAGGGAGTCTCTGAGAAATGGAGGAAATCCCTCATAAACAAGAAAACAAGACATGAAATACTTTCCTCACTGTGTTTTTAGATATTTTGTCTAGATTTCATGGATTTAGGTATATAGTACAGAGCACAGAACTGTTTTTGAGTATCTGATTATAATGCCAAGCAAGAGGTGACTCATCATTTCAGCTCAAGGGCTGTCAGTGCTTCATAGTCACGGAGAGACGCTGAGAGTGGGCAGCTACACAGATGATAACCAGAAAAGAATACTGGTGTCTGCAAATGGTACTCTGCAAGCAGTGAAAGAAAATAATGTCCTCTATGAAGGAAAAAGGAAAACAATTCCCAGAACTGGCTTTTTTCCACTTAGCAAGACTCATTCCAAAACAGGTATGCTCTTTACAAAATCCTTTTGTAAGTACAAAATAAAAGGACCCAAACCTAATAAGTTTTAGTTTAATAATGTAGGAGACTAAAGAGAAAATTAAACATTTTTAATTAGAAGGAGTAGCAAGCATCTTGTAAAAAGAATCAGTATTCATGAAGATTTTGAAAAACTGGAGGGATGGTCAGGATCAGTAAGTAAGTTTCACCAGAAACAGACCAAAGTGCTTTTTGGAAACGGACTGCGCAAATTGATGCATTTATTACATTGCAGATAAAACAATTCAGGAACAGACTTCAAGCACATTGGAGAACAGGATTAGAATCCAAAGTGAACTTTAAAAATTGTAGATAAAATCTAGAATAAAAGGAGAGTATCCAATAAAGATAAATGTCAAGTGCCCCACTGGGCTGAAATAGTGAACTGAATAAATATCACAATGGGAATCTTACTGCAAAAGTAAAATTTCTATAGAAAAGTCTCTAGGGATTATGGCAGATTACAATATCATCAGAAAGTACATGAGAAGTCATCAGAAATAATGTTTTTTTTTTTTTTTCCCCAGACATTAAGGCTTCTGCTATAGTATGATTTTGGAATCTCTAGATCAAGAAGGATGTATGTAAACTAAAGACTACCCAAAACAAAGCAGCAAGAATCATCACAGGCTTAGAAAGCATGTCCTGAGAGGTGAGGTTGAAGGAATTCTGCTGGTTTAATGGATGAAAAGAAGATGATGAGAAAACATGCCCCCTCCCTCCATCATGGAAGTGGCCTCAGTGTTACAGATACAAACCCACCATTTTTTGGTTTTTCTTTTTTTTTTTTGTTTTCACCTGCTGGACATCCTCGGGACATATTTTCAAGCTTTTTCTAATCTCAACATAGTTAAAAACCTCCATTTGACAACTCTGAGGGAAAAGAACCCTCTTGGTAATATGTGATTCAAGAGAAAACCCTTAGAATTAACGATTCTAATATATAATAAGCCTCATATCTAATAAGGCACCCCATGAAATATATATCCTGTTGCTTATTAGGCAGACTATATCTAAACATTTTTCTTTTTTTTTTTTTTTTTGCCTGAGAAATCACAAGTTCAGATATTTTATATAACGCACAGTACTGATCTCTTTTTCTGACCCCTACAGATTAACTCTCCTGGAGCGGACTAATATCCTTTAATGAGGCATTCCTTCAAAACCTACTACTTCACAACCTACTCCATTTCTGACACCCTGTTTATACACAGAAGTAGCATGAACGTCTATGCAAAACACCAAAAAGAGACTGTATGTGTACATCTATCTATCTATCTATCTATCTATCTGTATGTTTGTGTGGTATAGCATGGCAGAGTACAGAGCAGAGCTGTAGTACAGTAGGGTGTGGGGTACTGGGTATCTTCTGCTGTTACTACATTATGTTTTAAATTGAAAGTAGAGAGCTTCTTGATTTAGAAGAAGGTTGATTCAAAGGTGAATGGCCTCATATTAATTTCTCCCAGATTACCTGTAGGACATCTTCATTTTCTGTTGGAGGAACTAATAAGGGTCTTTAACAATTTAATTTTAGCTATCTTTTGATAAAAATCATTGCTAATTCCTTGATGGTAGAAATATATGCTGCTGGTATGCTTCACCTTTTGAAATATCAAGTAGAAACATGCATTCAGAATATTTAGGATTATGAGAATATATATTCTCTAAACCATACTCATTCTCAGCTCCTAGATTAAAAATCAAGATACAGCATTCTTATTGCAACCCTCACAAATATTCTTACAGGTAAACAAAAAGTAGTTCAAGCTGTGAACTGTATTAGTAATATCCTGTCTGTAAGAGTACTTGTTATGGAAAGACTAATCTGTGCAATCAATAATCAGCACTGGAAAAAAGGATCGGTTCTGCCTTTGTAGGGAAGTTTTCAGAAGGACAAGTCTGAGAAAGGTCATGTTAAAGTTTATCTGGTTTGCACATTCCATCAGGGTCTGTATGGGGACAGCCAGATTTAGCAATAGCATGGTATCTTCTAAAAATATTTTCTACTCTACCCAATGTTATGGAGTTCATGCTCTTCAACATCTGCTCAGCAGAAGCTGTATCTGGTGAAGCAGAACTGGCAGCTTCCATGCAGGTAGCCCAGGCATGAGCTTCACTACTCTGGTGTGTATTTATAAGTTCAAGTTTGAAGTCATCAGTGCCAGAACAAAAATTATTAATATTTTCCCCCAAATCCACGTTATGTTTACGACATGGTACACAAAATATTATTCCCCTTTCATCATCATATTTTAACCAGGAGTATTTCGTTAGCCATATTTTTGGAAACTGGTGATTCCTCTTTGTTTTCTGATGTTCCAAATCTTTCTTCTCTTTCCCTCTGTCACCAACTTCTCTGTTGCTAGAAGAATTATTCTTGCTTTTAAATTGCTTCAGTGCTCTTATGGCTATAATTTAAAATGAAACAACTAAATATAAGATAGTTTTTACCTGATAAAATATCAATTGTATGTTTTCTTTTTTTATCCATATTTATCTTGTTAATTTGGAACTAGACTGTGACTTGAAATGAACAGCCATGAAAGAGAACAAGGAAAACAGATCTGCTCTTAAATAATTTGAAGGCTACCCAGGATTCTTGTAAGACATGGTCAGTTTTAAATTTTGACTATCAGAAGTTTGTCAGTATGCAACCCGTGAAGTGCAGCAGCATCAATGCTATTTTTGAAACAGAGAAGAGCAAAGTTAGGAAGTGGAATTCAGAATGGTCTTAGGCAAAACGCCTCCAGAAAATACTGCTGAAGTCACAAACTTACTACAATGTCCATTATACCTGGCATTGGCAAAAATGTTAACTTGGAGCAAGTCTGGAAATATATAATCAAAAACCTGAAACAGAATGCCTAAGATGCATATGCAGTAGCTGACATGATCGTCTTAAAATTTATTTACCTGCAAATGGTATTATTACTGCTTTCAGAACTGTATAAGCATTCTTAATGCACTGAGATTGTTCTCAGCTTTTCCCCAATTTTTCTGAAGATGGTCACTCTTGTATTTTGTAGGAGCAAATCCCATAAGCAGACATTTTTGAAAATTTTATTTCTAGACCTCATTTATCTCCTACTTTTGGCCTTTAATTTAATGATTCTTTTAATACACATTCACCATACTTTTAGGACTTTGAAAAGAAAAAAATCAAATAAGCAAGAGAAATTTCATGCAGAATGGAGGCAATAAAACTAGAAATCTATTTTTTCACTGGGAAATCACAAAAGTAACACCCAGCAAATGACCTAAAATCTGACTCTCCTTATTGTGATGTGTACATCAAGAAACAAAATTAATGAGTACATTAAGCTAATCATAGAGAGAAATGCCATTTCTGGTGCTTTAAAAGGTCTTGAGAAAAAGAGTTTTTGTATGCCACTCTTCTCTATTTTAGAAGAAGGAGCAAATTTATATATATATATATACACTATACAATTTGTGAGAACTGTTTGTTCCCACTGTTAAAAAAAGTGACAAGTTTGTTCCATTCTATTCTAAGCATCCTGAAAGGCCATAATATTAATAAAAGAAGTTCGGAACATGCAGTTTAAATACATTTCCAGTATGAATGATTCTTGTAAAGAACTTAAAATCTGAGGTAGCAGCTGTGATCCACATGGTCAGCAAAACAGTCACAGGAGGTTTTTCTGACATGTGCCCAGGTACCATACCCAGAATTGAAAAGAGGAAGAGAAATATTCTTAACACACAGTAAACATCTTCATTAGGCAGACACAAAACTACAAAGAAAGGTGAAAAAGAGGTGGAGGGCTGGATAGCTGGATCTACAACTTCAGAAGTCAAAAAGGTGTAAAGGACAAAAACATTTAAACACCTCTACAGTGCCTACTGCTTCTTTAGGCATATGGAAACCTGTGGAAATTTTCTGGTGATTATATAAATAGGGATTGGAGAAGACCTGTGATCCACTATCAGGGATAATATTCCATATAAAATGGGCCTTCAGTGTTACCAACATTTTTTCAATTCACATGGAGAAACTGGGAACATAGAAAAAGATGGGATCTGTCACAGAGGTACCTTGGAAAGAAGAGAGGATACAAAAAGAAGCCAGCCTTTACTACTTGTGAAGCAACTTCTTCACATAAAGTTTGTTATCAAATGAAATAAGGAAGAAAACTAATGTAGGAAAAGCTACACTAGGTAGGATTGTTTTTCATTAAAATGTTCTTAAAAGGCAGTATCATTCTCTGACACACATGGTGACTGGCAAGCCTTTACATGTTTCAATAAGCAGTGTAGAAACTTCATAAACAAATGCAAAAAAATTAATTAGTGAGGAAATTAAGATTATGACCACTAGTGAAACTGAAAACAGAAAAAATAAATATTTTAAAAGGAACATTATGAATGACAGCAGCATAAGTTTACACTACATCCTGTGAACCAGGACCATGACATTTTAAATGGAACCTGTTACATTTAAATAAAGAGCAATCACCATGCCTCAGTTATAAGGCAGATACACAAAAGAGACTATTTCTTAATGATACACCAGTCAGTAAAGTATTTTCTATAGGCACTGTATAAAAATATCTCCATAAACTAGTAGTAAATCTCTACTAAAGATTCTGATTATAAATTTACAGATGCAACAAAATATGAAGAGATTGTAAACTTATACTAGAGATGAGAATTATGTTAACATTTATTATTATCATCAAATTTTCCAAAACATTTGAACAGATTCATATTCCCTTCTATTTTCACTGAGAAAACTGTTTCCATAGCAATTCCTGACTAGAGGTTTGGATAATGATCCATTGCAAATTACACACCAAACTCTGTAGCAATTTTACAAGGATGAATGAGTGAAATAAACCCCAAGGCTGAATTATATTCTTTTAACTTCAGGACTCTAAAAGGTAGTAATATGGGATACTTCTACCCTTAGATGAAAAAGATGGGAGTCTCAAAAATGTGGTATTTTCATCCAAGTTGTTGATAGGCTCCTCACTCCCTACAGGTCAATTTCACTGTAAATATTTACATAATTTATTCATTAATTATTACTGGTGCTGCTATATGTGTGATCTTCATTAAGTAGCAAGAATTGGGATTTTAAACTTAGAACTACTGTGAGTTAAGGTTCTTTCGTTGCTGCAGAGATGCAGTGAGGGGAGAGGTCCTCTGCCATGCTGAGTGAAATTTTAAAATTATATATATATATATATATTTTCAAATGCACAGAAACATATACAAGCATATTAAATACATTCCACAAATTTCTGAACTTAAATAACATACATGACATAGTAAGAGACATAACAGGAGGTGGAAATGGAACTATTGGTAGAATTACTAAGTTTTCGCCTCCTCTGTCCACAAACTTACAAGCTTTCTTATTTCCAAGTTTTAAAAAAACACATTGAAGATAAATAGTCTTTAAAAGATGTAAGTTAGAGAAGATGAAGTTATTCCTATGCTCTCATATGGACTTCAATCTCCATTTGCATCAAAGGCAGGCAATTACTGTTCTAAAACCTTGAATTGTTTCTACAAAAGTGCTTGTGGAAAGAAAGCATAATCTATAGACATTATCCAGGGTAAGCATATAATTCTGATTCAACAAAATATTTAATTAAAAAGGCAACATTTCAGCTGAGTCGGCTCAAAATCTATCAGTTGTGGAATTCAATTGACAAGTCCACAATTTGAAAACAAACTGCACTGCAAGATGGTCATAGGTTGTCCCTTACGTTTACATCTTAGCAGACTATTTAACAGTTTTATAAATAAGATTTTAAACATTTTTTGGTTACTAGGTATAGAACTTTTTAAAACCTGACTGATTTCTATCTGTTCTATCTAACTATAGAATAATTTCTATAATTAAACTGGAATGGTTCATGACTGTGAAAAAGAAAATAACATTTAAAATTCTCTTGTGCGATTCAGTAATAAGATGGAGAACAATGTTGTGATAGAATCTGCTTTGATCTGCTTGCTAATGCAAAACCACACCCAAACTGCATTCTCTGAAACAGCTTTAGAAGAAAATGAAGACATTCTATATGTGTGCTAATTGAAATGACAAGAGATAGGGTCACAAAAGATCACAGTGTTGAAGAGAATCAAAGGGATGAGATCTAATAAATAATATAATTTTGTTGATAAGAAAAGCATACATTCAAAAAGGCTGTAAGAGAGAAAATAAAAAAGCGAATGTTATTAGCTCCATTTAAGACTTGTCACAGCTCTTCCTACGAAAAAGGACTCCCAAGGTAATATATTAGAGCACTGTTAACAACTTGATCAAAGAGTTAGTGAAATTAGTCAGTGCAGACTCATGTTGACTTTAGGCAATAGCACTTTGGATAATAATAAAACAAAAAATAAATTTCTTTCTAAAATGAAAGACCGTCAGTAGGTAGGAAGGTCCAGCACAGACTGGTTTTTTGTCCACTGGTGCTTAGAATGAAGAGTAATGTGCTTCCATGGAGAACCAAGTGTGCAGGACAGCACAAAGTTGTCTGTGAAGAATCCGCAGTTCTTTAAAACTTTAGATTCCTAGGAAATACAAAACTGTTTCATAAGAATTCTTCCATGAATATCAAACATTTTTTAAGTACACTGCCACTCCCACTTTAATTTTGGCAATTTGTTAAACATATCTTGAAAATACTTCCTTCTGACATTTACCAAATATCTTGTTAGAAACCTGTTTATGTATCATTTCTTCTACTATAATCAGCTCTCCATTGTTACTCTTCGTTTGCTTGCATTTCTAAGCAAAAACTGCTTCTTTTAATCTCCATGATGCTTTAGAAAAGCCTAATTTCCAATTTTCAGAACAACTTTAGGAAATTTATTATTAACTTCTACTTCTACTACAAGGAGATTGGTAGATTTATTCAATTTAGACTTGGCCAATAACCTACGCACCATGTGCTTACTTATGTGGATTTCCACTATGAATGCTGAGAGATCTGTTGGGGTGGGTAAGAATAAGGAAAAAAAAGATGTTTGTCAGGAAATCTAGATCTGTTTGGAGGTTTTCCAAGGTTGGGATTTGTCTGTTACTTTTTGGTATCTCCTTTAGAGATACTGTTCATCAACTTCATTGCCACTGTGCTGGGTGTTTTAGTGTTTTTCCCTCTTTTGTTTAGCGAGAGACTAACCACTGAGATAATATTTTCTGTTGACCATTCTATTGAACAAGGGGAGACAGAAGGCTATGAAAAATTTTCCTGATGTTTTAGGAAAGAAAGGAGTCTATAATGAAGGGAAGTGGTTGCCTTAGGAAACCTACGATGTGATTTATGCTGTCTTAAAATGTGTAAGAGAATGGGAGGAAGTATTTTAAAGGTGACTTGCACAGCTTTTGCTTTCCATCCTAATTCAGCTACCCAAAACCAGTAAGCATCTTAACTTAATAGTCACCAAACAGAAGATAAATGCATGGGGTTTGGGACCTTGTTTTAAACAATTCTTTCCCGTTGTCTTAGAGAACAAGAAACAACATTCTTTTACTGTCTCAAGACTGCTAAGCCAAGAAATTTCCTTTTTTGGATAGTCATACAAGTCATGTTGGGTCCTTTTAGTGAATATAATACTATCAAAAGGGAAATATTGTAGAATGACAAAGATTTAAGTTGTTTTCTTGCTAATTATTACACATTTACAAATAAAATAGTTGTTCTGCCTTAAAAATGTCAAGAATATTAAAGTTTGTAACAGACAAAATTTTTTAGTTTTAAATATCTTAATGATGAATGATCTAAAACCATAAAAACCTTTTCAACTGGAAGTACCAATCAAACTGGTGTCTGTATTTCACTTCTATGGCACTGTAATGATTAAAAACATACAGATTTTTAGTTCCATGTGCCATTATATAGGCAATACTATCTGCAGAATAGGTCCCTACAGAAGATTTTGAAATGCTTACACACACATCCACACTCCTACACCAGAGATAAGATGATATGCATCTCTCTAAGGGAAAACTGTATACATCTTTCTCCCTAAAATGGTTTTATATTCAAAAGAAAATTGGAATTGCTCTATAAAGATATATGAAAAGCATTTCCAAAGAAAGAATTAAACTCAACTTCATTGTGCCTTTGTGGCCTTATTACACCGGAAGAATTAGATCTTAAATTGTAAGCACTTTTTTACACATTGTATTTCACAACCTTAGTGGCAATAATACTAAAATTATAGTTATAATATGGAACACTGGTAATGAAACACTCTGCAAATACATGTGTAACTACTTTCCATCTCAGTTTAAAACTGCCTTACCTAAATTACTTTGTAATATTTATACAGTCTCAGGAACTTTTGCAAGTAAGTCTTTTTAGGCATCCTAAGTCTTAAGTTCCCATATTTAGAGGGTAGACATACAGTAAATGCATGTTTAAAGGTAAAAAAGAAATTACATCTCTGAGTTAATGCTTGCAAATCACCCAAACAACAGGCACACGTTGACCTGAAGAATATAATAGTTATAATAGATCCTACAAAACAGTTTCATGAAAATACTGATCATTTAAAAATTGTGTTTTAAAATAATATAGCCTGAGTGTTCACTGAGCTCTCAATTAGTAACAAGTTAAAGACTTGCATCTTTAAGCAAAGTAAGCATGATGCATATTGTACTAAAAACCTATTACAGAGACACTTGTCAGAGGAATACTAAACATGTGGTCTTAATGATGAAAAGCCCATAGTAAAGTCATTAAAATCTTTCAAGTGGTCTGTTATTTCATATTTTCAATATTCCCCACAACAACTTTGCTTTTCTATGTAGCAGGATCTTTAACTGTAGTACAATCTTTAACAATATCAATAACTAATGTTTAGCAGTTCCCAGTTACTCTAGATTTTAAGTATGTAACCAAGAGTTCCTTGGGAGTTAAAAGAAAAAAAATTTCTTACCTTTAGGTGCCAGCTGTAGAAACTGCTTATGAAGTGTAGTAAGCTGTGAAATAGTTAGAGTATTACTTCCAGAGTTTTCTATGCGTTGAAATTCTGGTGGAGGAACAGGGTCAGGAACAGGGTCAGGAACCATTTTTACATCGCCATTGATGAAGAAATCTGTTTCTTCTAAAGTCATTTCATATTGGATTCTGCTAGAACTCTCAATATGATGTCGTGCAACCTCTACCAGCTTTTCAACACTGAAAGTATAAATGCAGAAACCCATGAGTACTTATAATACACAGTGTTAATAACAGAGCTTTAAATTTTAATGTGCTTCTGCTTTTAAAGCTCTACTAAAGTAAGCATTATGAACCCTCTGTGAGAATTCTGTAACTACCAAAATCATAATGATGTCTACTTTTCCTCTGGGTGCAAGAAATCTTTTGACTGTAGTCAGAAATTTATATAAAGTCAGATCTAAGGCACAGAAGAGACTTGATGGAAAAACATGAAAGTACTTTCTAGGCTAGCATAGTGGAGAGGCATATGAACTCCTGTTTCAAGTGCAATGAGTACAATTTATATAGGGAAATACATCAGCTGTCTATAATGTTCAACTAGACATAGCTTTGGCTTGGAGTGTCAGGTCAAAGGATATGATATTCTGTAAATACTGTGTCTGTCAAGAGAGCAAATAAAACTGGCTGGAAGGAAGAGGCTTTTTCTCTTTGAGCTATTGCCCATTAAAATTTTCACATCCCCCACTTATGCCTTTCTTCTCAAACACACCCTGACACGGATCAAGTAGCACTGTCCCAGGTATGATTCAAAAGTTAGTATAGGCCAGACTTGCAAAGCGCAAAGTGACCCCTTTCCTTTAGAGAGGAAAAGCCCTTTAATGATAAGGACATTGGTCATTCTGTGCCAGATAGTCTAATGTGCTGTAGTGATGCCAAGTACATTTTATTTACTAGGACAGAAAAATTGTGAAGGCGGACTTCTTTTTTTTTAACAGTTCTTGAAATAATTTTGGGAAATGCAGTATGTGGTGATAAGAACAATAAGGTAGATTTTTCCAGTGTGTGTAATAATCCCACACTCCAAAGTGACAGAAGCTACTGAAATGATACAGTGCTTTCTACTAAATGGAGTAACTGATTGCTCATTAATCTGCTAAACCTGTAGTCTAGAAAAATAGCATAGCATGATAATCACCTTTACAGCTACAAGCAGAACCTTTTAATCAGCCAAGAAATGAGTTATTAGCATTCAGGATTTTAAGATAAAACTAAATGAAATTATTATTTTCCAATTTTTTTTTCCAAATTACTTCTTTCTGTGTAAACAACTATATTTACTACCACAGTCTAGGTTAAAAAAAGAGAAAAAAAAATCCTATTTAAAATTGATATACATTACCAGGATACTTCTGACAAGAAGGTGGATCCAAGCCATTTTTCCATATCTTTATAAGCCTCTTCTGCTTTACATTTTAGATCCTCAAGAAATGCTAAAGCTTTTTCTTTTATGAGTTCTAGTCGAGATTTTGTGGCCGCCTCTGTTTAAATGGTAAAGTCGTAATGAATACTATTTATAAAATGTGAGGCATGCTCTCATGTCTAAGCACCTGAAGTTCAGCATATTTAACTGTTTTTAGCAAAAAGTACCTTAGAGAATACTTGGTGCCTGGCTAGTCATCTTTCTGTAGTACAGTTAAGGCTGCTTTAATTGTGGCTTCTCTACATGTTCTTAGAGTAGCTGCTATCGGGGTGTTAGGTAAGTGTATGACAATTTTTGTCTCCCTGTATTTTCAGAAGTAGGTACTGCATAGACCACTGACAAAGCTGTTCTCTTAACACTAACAGAATAAAAGGCAAGGTACATTGATGCAACAGAGAAATTACAAATGAAACCAATGTTAAAAACTTAGCAACTATACACAACTAGTGCCTTTGCTAGATTCAATGTATCTGTATAATGAAAACCAGAAGTTACCAAAAGGTAACTGGATAACAAAGCTGCAAGTGAAACAATGATTCTCAAATACCAGCTATGTGCCTGTGCAAATAGGAAATAGAGCTCAACATGTTCAGCCTTCCTTAGGTTCCTGGCTTTTTTTCTTAAATATAGGAATAAAATGAAGTAATGTCAAGGGGGAAAAAAAACCATGTTAATGAATCCCTAAAATTTATCTTCTATCTATTAGGATCTTCAAAGTTATTACTGTTCTTCTCATTACCCCAAAATCTTAGAATATTTATTCTTGAACTGCTTTTGTATTAAACCACATTGAAAATTGTAAGTGTCCAAGGTTCACAAGCATTTGGCCTGATTGGATCTAAAGAAGCCTTATGAGTTTTTGGTTTGTTCAATAACTGCTGTCTGCCCTCTACCTTTCATAATAAAATACTATGCAATAGTTAGCCCACCAAAGAGGTACCATATTAGGAAGGGCTTGCCAACTGTTGCCAAATAGAATCTATAAAAGCTGGGTTCTATCTTCCCTTTAGTGACAAAACAGCCTTTCTCTAGTCTAAACCTATCTCAAAAAAAAATTTTCAAACCGTTTTCAGTTTGGGACTTCCTTTTTTCAAACATCTACTTTTGGCTTAAATGAACCACTTGGTTTGGAAGTTACTGGGTGAGACACACAAAGAGACAGAATGACTGAACAACACGTAGGTTTTGGAAGAGTCTGTCCAGAAAGCAATTTGGAACAACAAACAAAATCTACGTCCTCCTGCTTGAATCCCATGTTGCTTGATGAGGGGGGAATCAGAGAAAAACATCAATGAAATATAAAACTGCCAACAAAGTCTTTCCCAGAACAAAACATTTCAAATACAGAATCCAATTCAATTAAATATTGAAGTGTGAGTAACAATATTTTCTCTCAGGCTGAATATTTGCTTAGTCATGACAAATTAGATTAGATGAAATGAAACAGAAGACAAAAGGAATGAAAATCACATTACTTGCTTAAGTATATTTACCACAGAATCACTGTTGATTACCACACTAAAAAAAATTCCTGATTTCTCCAGACATGACTCTCTCTCCTTCTTTTTCTTTTTATCCATCCATTTTCCCTAGAGTCTCTGGTTAGTATTGACTAGCACACTAATCAAATTAGGAATAACAATCACCTACCAAGGTAAGTAACCAAATAGTAACATACCCTCATGTTTCAAGGCACTGAAATATTCTTGCTTTATTTTAAGTGCCAGTTCTTGTTTCCTTAATTCTTCTGGGTCTATAGGAACTGGACTGGCTTTTGCTCCTGCAGGAAAACAGACTTCTCAGTATTTGGACTTTGCTTGTAAATTTGTGTATCATGAAAAGCTACACTTTCCACCTTACTTGGTGTGACCATTTATGAGAATACAAAAGTGAATACTCAGCTGTCAAATGTGATTTACATCTGCAAGCCATGCTAAGATTAACACTGCATAAAAATATCCCAGCATATACAACTGTTTTAAAGTTGGTTAAACAGCATCCTAAAACGTATTTCTGAATGGAAAATCATGACTAAGTGTGCCTCTTGTTTGATTCTAGATAGTCAGAATGTCCTGTCTGACCTTCGTATCTACAAATTTATCACAATCAGAACATAAATAAATGTCTTTTGAATGATATTCATTTCTTCTGGAATAAATTCAAGTTTAACAAACTATAGTAAAAATGTTATGGTAGTAGTTACCATCAAAGTAGCGAAAAGAAATACGCTATTAAAAAAAAAGGAAAAAAAAAAAGAGATCTGTTATTTCATGCCTCTTCAAACCTACATTTCCACCTTGTTTTGACTTACTTATCTATGAACTGATACTGTAAAGGTATTTTATCATGTTCTCAGAGGTTGCATGGAATTCTGTAGCCACGCCATTTTGACTATTACTCAAAAATATTAAAATATTTGTAATTGCTTTATCCTAGAAGAACAGCAGATGGAAATGTTACAGAAAAAAAAAAAAAAAAAGACATCTTCATGATACATAAGGTCAACATAAAACAAATGGTCAATTCTAGAAGTTATAAAACTACATGTGGTAAGTTGTATCACTCTGTTAGTAGCCCATAGCTCTGCCCTAGGGAGTTCTTGTGCTACTGGAACTCTACAGTAACACTGTATTTGAAACTAAATCAAAGTCAAAACATCAGCTACAAATCCATCAGTTCATAATTCATCTTCTACTAGGAAGAATGCACAGCTGACTTGTAGCTGCAGTTCTGGTTTTGTGATTTCAGGTAATTCACCTTGTACCAGGTCTGAACAAAAATTTCATTGCAAGAAGCAATCCACAAATTCCAAACTAGCCACTTAGCATACAACAGCTGCTAATTTTTTAACACAAAACTTTTCTAGAAGTCTGAAAATCTGCTACTCTCTCGGCTGAATTGAGATGCTAAACTAAGCCTAAGGCTCCCTGGGGCTCACAACTGGCTAAGTATTTGCAAGGCTATGCTTTTGTTCACTCTATATGGACAGAAATAACCAGAGAGAGAACCAAGCACAGTACAAATAAAACATCTGTCAAAGAAAAAAGTCAACTGTGTTATGCACAGTAACTCTGCAGTTACAGCCTTCTCATTTAGAAATGAAGTACCCAGATTTCAGGCTATCCTACACCCACCACAGGGCTTGAACCTCTCTCTTGCTACATAGAATGTCTTAACAAAAGATACAAAGATTTAGGCTACAGGCCTCGCTTCCTAATGAAGTTATGACACATTGCAGACAAAAGGCGAACATTATATAAACTACAACCTGCACAAGGAAATAGTTGTGAGAAAATGTATGAACAGCCTTGTATTCCACAAACTCTTCCAGCACACTGTCTGTTTTTCTCTCCTGCAAACAAATTTTGTATTTTCACCTGGTGGGAGAGGCCTACCTCAATAGGAATCCACTCTTTTTTAGGACTTCAGCTGTCAGGCAGAACTTAATAAAATTTTATTTAACTTGATAAACTAGTTCTAACTGTTCCATTCCAATACTGAATATGAAGAAAAAAATAATATTTACTTTCAATTTAGAATATTTATTTCTACATGTAATGACTACACGTTTAAATAAACGCAATTGCCATTCAAAAGCCTTTCCCCTTCTTTATCACTACCAGCTTTTCATACTGCTGTCACACTTGACATTTTAAAAGAGAAATTAAATCCAAATTAAATGTCTTGGGTTACTCATTTCTGTATTACTCATATATTTACATTTCAGTGATTTCAAGCACTGCTAAAACAAAGCCTGCATTTTAAATACCTTTTTTTTTAGTCGTTGATTTGGCCGATGCCTTTTTGAAACCTTTGGTATCTTTCCCAGCAGCTTTGCTTGGTTTTTTCTGCGCAGCTTTTGAAGCTTTCGGTTTTAGCTGACGTTCTTTTTCTTCCTCCATTTCTCTAGACTCTATTTCAGCTGTTACCTTGACACCACAGTCACACATAGTACAGTACATAGTATCAGCTCTGTGCAACTACTGTTTAAAATAGCATATACTTGCTGAAAGTACTTAATGAGTAGTAGGCACATAAAAAAAATAAAAGAGACACTTCAACTAATTGATTAAATTTTGATTATTTCTCAAAAATAAAATTCTGCAGCAAAAATGCAAGACAGACATATTTGGTTTAATACTTACAGCCATTTTCTCTGCTTGAGGAAAACACTGGAAATGCAAGAATCAACAGTATACAAAGCAAGTCTAGAGTTACATGGTAAGGGTGCAGAAATTCTTTTATTTTTAAACGATCAAAAAGAAAACAAAAATTTAACTAGAAACCAACCATTTGAAAAGCTCACCTAACTTACTTTTAGCTATATACAAAAAAGAATGTAACCATAGGCTCTGAACTTGTGAAAGGTTTGAGCAAACACTGTATCACAGGATTAAACTTGTCCATCTTCTCACATTTTTATTGAGGGATAAGAGAAGAGTTTATCGTGGAAGAAGAAGATACATAGAGGCAACATTTGAAATATTTCTCTCAGTAATGGCATGAAAGGCTCAGCTATAAATAGGGAGGTGCTGAAAATACAGAGATTCCAGAATTTTCCTCATAGAACTACAAATATATTCAATGGAAGTATCAATGGGGGAGCAAGACACATGAAACGGAGATACACAGTGCAAAGATGATTTGTTTAGGCTGCCTACTAAATGGGGGCTTTGCCTGCCCAATCCAGAAATGTTTGAGTAAATTAAACATTCCTTACCATATCTGATACTGCTGTAACTGCTGTTTGCCATGTATCAATAACAAGATTTTCATCATTGCTGCAAGTGGCCACTCCATTTTCTGAATTCTTATCCTTGGAACACTCCTGTGGAGTTCCACTGCTTCTTGATTTGGTATTACCTGGTGAAGGCAGTTTCCAAGAAACTAGAGGAACCCTCAAAATAAAATATAAAGCATAATTTACATACCCCTTTATAAAAAGTGTTAATAACTACATTGGAGAATGTGCTGAAAGAATGAAAATGTTATTTTCAAAATTTGCAATAAAAAAAAAAAGGGAGGAACTTTCCTCATGATCAAAGTGATGAAGTGTGTGCATGGCAAGAAAACTGTCCAGTTTAACTGTAACTAAGAAATAATAACAGATGGATAAAACTACATCAAATGACTGTGATCTGCTGATGAATTCCACATGGGTTAGACACAGTTTCATTACTCAGATAATTTCTAAATGCACTATAATTAAGTTAAAAAAGCAGTTGTTATTACTGATGGCATTTTCTATATTGTGAAAGTATCAGGTGGTAACCCTTATCTTTTAACATGGCATTCAGTTTGGTTTGTCTTTGTAGGTTGCTTTGATTTACATTTGTTATTACATAACAATTAATTATATTCATATTTACATAAAATTTATAACATTTAATTATATTTATTGGCTCAAATTTTAAACCTGCTAATGTTCCACAACAATACTTTAACTTACTTATGTGAGGATTGTGCTGTAAACTACCAGCAACACAGAGGAAAGTAGGAAACATTTCTATAATAGTAGATTTCCTCCTAAGGCAGGTTTTAAAATGTTTTGCAATTCAGAGATGCATAAATGAATATGCTACAGGTGAATAAGTAAAAAATGAGGGATAAATGTAACTGCTAAAATGATTTAAGAGTCATCATTTCACCATAATCCCTGGTTAAAAAATTCTTATGTCTCCATTCTTTGAAATATGCACACATATAATTCCACATATACCAAAAATCTATCAGTGCATTGTATTTGTTCATATTTGTATAATTTCATAATGCATTTCTACCTTCTTGATTCCTCTTGATCGTCCTTCTGCTCTCCATTAATAATATCTAACAATGGGATTCTAGTAAAAGCTGGAGTGTCTTCTGTTGGGATTTTTCCTTCCATTGCCCTATAATATTCATGAAGAAGACTCTTTGTATCTTGGAAACGATCCAGTTCAACCTCAAGAAGAAAGGACAAAGAGACTGCCGTTCAACATAGGGCAGAACAAGTTCTTGTTATCACATGTTAGCAGAAGCAATTCCAAATCCTAAGATTTTGAGGGAGAGTAAGAAATACAGCCATATTTGTTTTAAAATTTATAATATACTGAATGCATACTTCTACTTGCATCTATAATGTAATCACACTGCCATTTCTAAGCAGTAAAAAGAATCTTAATTGTTAAAATAGGAAAAACTATTTATAATAAATAATGATCAATGCATTAAATTTAATTACATTTTGATGTATATATATTTCTATAGTAGCAAATATGCTAGTGCCAAGAAATTATATGGATCATCTTTTTCAAAAGAAATAAAACCATAAAAGCATAAAATAAAAAGGGTTATGAAAAGGAGAAAATTTTAGAAGTCATACAGTTTTTCTGGACTTAAGTAATCAACAGACTTTAAACACCTAAGTATTTTGAAGATCTTTTTGTGTGAATCATCTCAGGAGAAATCAAATAAGATTCAAGAAACATTTAACACCTGTCATGTTTTGATTTATTGATACAGTATGGTGTTAGTTTCTAACTGACAAAACAGTACTAAATATTCATGGGAAAATGCACAAAACCACATTCACAAAACAAAGGATAAAACCTTTGTGGTGTAAACCAGCATTTATCCATAAGTTAAGGAGGAAATATCTTCTAGTATAACTGTGTACACAGAAAGAAGGAATGAAATCTGATAAACGGCATTTATACAAATCTATGTGTTTACACAGTCACAGAGCCACCTGGGGAATACATGTAACTTCCAACAGAAAAACCCACAAATGGAGAACTCAATACCAAAGAAGCCTATTTTTGGCTGCTTCTAAAAAGGTCATTACATAAAGTTATAGTTTTTATTTTTTTAGTTCTGTAGTTTTAGGATTAATAATTAATTTATTTGGGGGAATATGTACTACGTAAAGCAAGAAGTAATGTTTTCTATTAAACCTCCCTTTATGAAAACAAAAGCTTATATACAGTTAATACGTGTTAGTAATTTTAAACAGTTATTGTGCATATCCACACAAGACAGATCAAATTAGATTCATAGTGAATCTCCACTAAACTCCATCATACATGCCCATAAAATCCTGTTAGAACTAGGATTGTAAAGATATAACTGAATATAAAAGGAGAATAATAAAATATTTAAGCTCTGTAATGTAAGTTTGTCTCCTTTATGCACATAATTCAAGATGTATTTTTTAAATATTCAGGACTATAAATACCCTAATTACAGGACCAATGTGGTTCAGATAGTCAGCAATTATTTGACATTTTGACCTCTCTCTTTAGTCAGTCACTCAAAATCTTTATTTAGGGCATTATTTAGACTCTTTGAAAACAAAGTTAACAATTTCCTTACTATAGTACTATTTCACAAACTTTGCTTGAATTACCACAACACTCATATGATATAGGAGAGTAGTTCCCTTGTTTATTAAACATATAAAAATAGCACAGAGAATTAAAGGGCTGGAAGCCCACCCTAAACTGCTTAGGCCTGGCTTTTTCAGCTAAATCAGCATCACAAGGCATGTGTTTAAAACACTGTTTTCATTGTCTTCTTTAAATTTGCCAAGACTTTCACAGGATGTGAAAGCTTACAGAAAAGCCTGTCTAGCCTAGTCTAGTCCAGAATACTCCATTCCAGTTCTAAACTAAATGTATGCACCTAGAACAGCGGTAATAGGGAAATCTTACTTTACTGCAGGACTGAATGGACTCTTGAAAACCTTTAAGTTACATATCTGAAAGCTGGGTCATATTTAAGAGGTTTCCTTAATAGCAAAAAATGACATCTCATTCTCAAAAACGTCAGTTGATTTTTTGGGGTTTCTTTTTGTTGGTCTGTTGGTAAAATTTCAAGACATATTTGTGAAGTTACAACTGAAATAAATCTGAAGTATGGGAAATACTGTAACATCAAGCAGGTTTACAACAGTTGTGAATGATGTAATTCATAAATTAAAAGGAGATGTCAATATGATCACTGAAGAATAAAGACCTGTAACATCTCTGTCACAGAACTCAAGAAGATTCGTTGGAGCAATGAAACTGCAAAAAGCAGCAGTTTATAATAGAGATTGAAAGTTTTGGGGGTTGAACAAGAATGGTATTTTTCTTAATCTTTCCTGTCTGCCAAAGTTAAATGTATGGAATGTCATCTACTTTTTGTCTCTTAACTTTCTCTACAAATTCAGAAAACACATGAATATTTGCTTAATTAATTTTTAATCCTTCACATTTTTGGAGCCAACCATATGAAATTCCTCTCATGCTCAGTGTCTTCCAAATCTAATTCATTGTTCCCTTCCATTTCAGACTCTGTAGCAGTCCATACCTGCATAAGTGTAAAGAAATGGTTCATTGCAAGCCCCCTATGATCTGGTAGCCACTCTTCATTCATGATATTAATACGTTCCTGCTCTGCTTCTTCCCTTCTGCTGTCACAGATATCCCACAGAAGATCTTTGAGGTTCTAAAGCACAAAATCAAATATGATAATTACTTATGAAAGAAAACTTTTTTTTTTTTTTTTTTTTTTTTTTTGCCTGTGTATAGGGCATCTTTCTATCTGTGACTTTTTCTATATTGCTATAAATATCAACATCTGGTCAGGTCATATGCCTACAGAGTGCTGACAGAAAATTTCTTTACAAATGTGGTGGAGAGAATGCAAAGATATGAGTTCAGTGTGCAAGCTGCCTTGCTTTCCTTAGGCAGAGATGATCTACCTAAGCTAGACAAATAGGAATAGCTAAGCTCCCAACTGCACCTACAACTTTCCACTTGAATGGCTTGCTAGTTAATACACTAAGAATAGTTGTCTAACATCTAAGGGGATGTGCAATATGAAAAATACTGAGAAAATTGTGTCAGATTTCAAGTGCTTTTCAAATTTGGGTAGCTTCCACACCACTTTTCTCTGATGTTCTTTTAATTAAGGGCTCTTCAGCTGGTGACTACGTCAAATAGCAGCACTAAGTGGCTCACTGGCAGCACTGAGGACCTACTAAGCATGCAACATTATGCAAACCCTTTGTTCCCTATTGCAATCTCTGCATGGAAATAGTGTGACAGGCCACTATGTGTACGAGGCCATGGGAGGAGAGTGCTGTTAAATACAGTGCCAAGGTAGGACAAGATGAGCTGTCTCTTTGGCTCCAGGCAGCTCTACCCCACTTGACCTGTTCTGAGACAGAAGAAAAGGAGAGGAGCTTAGGCTTCTGGTGAGGTGATTCCATATTCAACAGGTCTTGGTTGCAGCCTATTATGTTAGATTCTATTTCTCTCCCCCGTCTAAAGACCAGATAAATCCACTCGTCCTCTGTTGGACAAAAGCCACAGGGAAGTCCCTGGGCCACCTAACACATCAGTGGTGGCTAAAAGGTAGCCAAGGTGCAGGCAATAAGATATTCAGGGCTGTTCACATTGTAGAGTATGTACATAAGGTTATGCTGCTGGATGAAAAATACATGAGCATACAACTTATCTATTGGCAGTGGTGGGTTGCTCTTGGCTGGTTGCCAGCTGTCCAATAAACTGCTCTATCACTCTTCCTCACAGGAAAGAGAGAGAGAATATGATGGAAGAGTTCATGCATCAAGATAATGATGAGAAGATCACTCACCTATTACTAGCATATGCAAAATGGACTTGATTTGGGGCAATTAATTTAATTTAATATCAATTAATAACACAGCAGAATAATGAGAAATAAAACAAAATTAAAATACCATTCACCCACCCATTGTTCTTCCCAGGCTTAACTTCACTCCTGACTCTTCTACCTCCTACCTCCTAAATGGCGCAGGAAAAATGGGGAATGGATGATTGTGATGAGTTCATTATACATTTTATCTGCTGCTCCTTTCCCCTCATACTCTTTCCCTGCTCCAGAGTGAGGTTCCTCCCATGGAATACAGTCCTCCATGGATTTTTCCAATGCGGGTCCTTCCCACAGGCTTCAGTTCTTCAACAACTACTCCAGTGTGGATCCTCTCTGCGTGTGCAGCCCTTGAGGACTGTACTGCTCCATCATGTGTACCCCATCGGCCACAGCTCCTGCCAGGAACCTGCTCTGGTTGGGCTCTCCACAGGCTGTTGCTCCTTCACAGCATGTCCACCTGATACTGCCTGGGTGGACCGCATGGACTGCAGGGTGGAGATCTGCTTCCCTGAGGTCCTCCATGGGCTTCAGTGGAACAACCTGCATCACCGTGGCCTTCTCCACAGGCCACAGGGGAATCTCTGCTCTGGTGCCTGGAGCACCTCCTCTTCTTCCTTCTTCACCATCCTTGGTGACCACAGAGCTGTTTCTCACATTTTCTCACTCCTCTCTCACAGCTGCCACACTTTCTTACAGAAGCCACCTCTGCAGACCCTTTGCCACAAAAAACTTTCACATAAACCCAATACCACACCAAAAAACACACTAATGTTTTGTACAAATTGATGTACAGCTCCTTCCAGTACTTTTCTTAAACATGTAAGAAGAAGAATTTTCCTTTTTGCCCTCATATTATTTAAATCACAGTTTTGATTAACTGTAAGCCTTGGAGAAAATTGGAGAGGAATACAGTGAGTTATATTCCTCTGGCAGAAGCTAAAAGCATGTTTTATGATTATCTTCTTTTTCTTCCCCACTGCTCTTCTTTTCACAGTGAAGCAGCTTCTCTCTCCTTCTTTTCTTGTAGTCAGGTGGTGAAAAAAACTAAAAAATGGATGCATTTGCTAAGTCCTCTCCTATTTGGAACAAGAGAAGTAGTGATAGCAATCATATTCAATGATAGCAATGCAGTGAGAGGGAAGTTGGAGAAATTGCTGGAAGACAGACAGAGATGTGCTGCTGAAGTGTATTTTACCCACAGTAATTCTGTGTTTGGATATTTAGGATGTGTGCTGGTTTTGGCTTGGAAGAGTTAACTTTCTTCAGAGTGGTGACTATGGGTTATGGTTTGGATTTGTGCTGGAAACAGTGCTGATAACACAAGAATGATTTTGTTACTGCTAAGCAGCACGTGCACAGAGCCAAGGTCTTTTCTGCTCCTCACCCCACCCCACCAGAGAGGGAGCTGGGGGTGCACAAGGAATTGGGAAAGGACACAGTTGGGACAGCTGACCCCAGATGACCAACAGGACATTCCACACCACATGGCACGATGCTCAGTATATAAAGCAGAGGGAGAAAAAGGAAGCAGGGGGGATATTGGGAGTGGCTGTGTTTGTCTTCCCAAGTTGCCATTTTGTGTGATGGCACCCGGCTCTCCTGGGGATGGCCAAACACCTGCCTGCCCAAGGGGAGTGGGGGATGAATTCCTTGTTCTGCTTTGCTTCTGTGCACTGCTTTTGCTTTGCCTGTTGAACTGTCTTTACCTCTGCCCAGGAGTTTTCTCAATTTTACTCTTCTGATTCTCTCACCCATCCCACTGGTGGGAGTGAGTGGCTGCATGGGGCTTAAGTGCCGGCTGGGGTTAAGCTGCAACAACAGGCCAAAATCTTCACTGCCCTCTGGGCTTTGGACCTTTAAGGAATTTCACATACTTCGCAAAATGGGGTGGGTTTTTACATTTCCCAGTTGACACCAGAGAAATTTGTTTTTCAGGTATTACAGCTGGCGCTTTCCAGTGTTTTAGAAAGGGTCCAGCTGAGATGACAGTGCTGAGCAGTCTGTGAGTTTGAGGAAAAACATTTTGAAGATTATCACTCTTCTCATTTCCTCTTTTTTCCTAGCAGCAAGGAAGGATGGCTGACAGAATTCATACATTCAGGGAGATGCAGTGAGCATGCCTTTAAAAGCATAGAGGCAGATCATCTTCACAATCACCCACAGGTTTGGGATTCACAAGGAATAGAATGGGTTATTAAAAAAAGTTCTGAAAATCCTATGTTTACTCCAAACAGCTTAGGCTTATCACAGTATCTGAGTCTCAGTGCAAAATATGGGAGTATAACCTCCTCTTCACATAACTTGAATTGGATAATGTCAAGTATGTTTTGAGCAAAAGGTTAGATATTTTAATTTTATCTGTCTAAAATGTAGGACAGAGTGATTCCAGTCTTTTTATATTCCATTTAGTAGAAATTAGGAATATAGATGATGATCTTTCAATCCTTTACTCCATTCTCTTGGAATATTTCTATGGAAAAGGAGGTCCAATGCCTTTTCCATCTTAGCTGGATTAATCCATTATTCCTCAAATGTTCCTTTCAACTAGCAGTGTTGTCTGTATTCTTTTTCTCTTTTTTGGGGAATGTTCCTGATACGACTCAACTAAAAATCAGGTCTGTTCTGAAATGGAATCTGATGAATACAAAGATAGCTCTACTGTTGGCTTATGCTAAATCTAGCTCTGAACTTGTTAGGACCTTTACTGTTACGAATTTTTGTGAAAAAGAACTCCCAGGACATGTATGACCTAGAAAAGATCTACCTGAATCAAAACATCCCAAGAAATTCTCTGTACTTTGTAATGATCAGTTTTGGAAAACATATATTATCATACATAATTTACAGAAAAACTAAAATACTGCCAAGATTTGTTAGATTGTGATAGGAGCATCCAACTTGTAAAATCTCTGAAAACCACAAAATGTAAAGAAAAAGAGAGCAGAAAAATATTTATTTTACAGTGTACCACAGTGTAACCAAAAAACCAAAGCAAGATGTAAGAAAATTATGGCCAAACAACAGAGGAATAATTTTAAAGGACACTTTATACACAAGAGGAAATTAAATAGCTTAAGAAGAACAATAAAGAGGGGAAAAAAAAAGTAAATAAAAATATCATTCATGTTGTATCAAGCTTGTATACAATGAAATACAAGCTTGTATACAATGGTATATTGTAATTTCTACCATTTACTTACAGTAACTCTTTGGTGTAGTTCAGCTTTTGTTTCCTCATCATCTTGCAGGTCATCAGCAATTGAATTAAAATCTGTTTGCCACTGAGATACAAACTCCTGCTTAAGATGTGGACGTTTCAAATAATCTTGAAATTTTTTTCTGTAAATTATGGTAAAAATAACTTTGGGGTTAAAAGACATACAGAAAGCCATATGAAAAATACAAAACACTAATATTAATGTAATAAGATACTATTTCTACTTACCTAATATCTGCTGTGTAATGAATTATAGTGTATTGTTCATCCCTTAGACATCTAAGTACAGTTTTGATAGTATTCATATATGTATTTTCTACCACTTCCCAGTAACATACTAAAAAATCAATTATCTCCTGTGAATTAAAAAAAAAATCAAAATTAATTGATAAATTTCTTGGTAACTCATTTGTCTGTAGCATTAGCAAATACACAAAAAAATATTTCATTAAATCATATTACTGATTTTTTTTTTAATATGCATTTCTTTTGGTTTACAGCTGATTACAGACATTGTACCAACATATAATTTTATCCTGTGAATTTCTTTTGGAAAAAGTGGTAGGTGTCTAAAGGAACAGGAAATTCCAGCAGAATACTCTAGAATCTGTTGTTTTGGATATGCTCGTAAAATACGTAGTGCTACAGAGAGGGCACTGAAGTATGAAAATTTGGTCATTCATAAATGTTTGAGCTTGTAAAAATCTCAACTGACTGTCTAGTGTTGCAAGAGTGATGTTTGACTGACTGACTGTCATGAAATGTAAATAAAGACCATGGCCAGAGGAAACCCAGCATATGTGAGCTGACTACAGTCAAGAAGGAAAACTGGTAAACATTAGGAAAGCAATTACAGAACAAAATTCAAACCATCATTGTCCGCCCTTAAAAAATCTGCATCTCAAAAACTGCATGCAGTCCTAGCTTGTCATCTCAAAAAATTTACAGAAGAACTAGAACAATTATAACTGGATTGGAGAATAAAAGCGACATGAAATAAAATGAACATTTAAGAGATGCTTGTCACATTTTAAATACCTTCAGAGGTTGATTATAGAATTATTATTCATTGTATTTCTCAATATATGAATTAGGGTCACCAAATGATCCAAGCAAAGATCACAGTTTAAAGCAAAGAAACAGAAATACTTTTTCAGAATTAACATAATTATACAAGCTATGTCATAGAGAACAAAAACTAAATTACTTCAAAAAAGCTACTAAAGCAACCAAAAAACACACTCATGGAAGAAAAGTCCATTCAAAGCTACTAAACACAAGATGCAGATATACAGCCATTTCAGAAAACCCCTAAATTTCAGATCACTACAATCTGAGAAGACCTACTTGGGGAAAACATATTAGGACAAAAAATATACTAGGAGAAAGATTAGTGCACACTGTTATTACTCTTTGTATGAGACCCACAACTTACCCTTGTCAGAGAAAGAAAAGTGATCTAGTAAGTTTGTGTTAGTATTTAATAATAGTAAAAAGTATTATTATTTTGAATGCTGTGTTTTTCATCATAATTGCAAAGAATTTAAAAAAATCTAAATTTGAAAGCATGATTCCTTATTTTATGTATTTTAGTAGCAACTGTTCTTTGCATATTTATTAAAAAGTAATAGCATACCTTTTATTAAAAAATATTGAAGAAAACAACATGCAATGATGCAAAAGGTTTAGGTAGGACATGCATAAAATAATAATAAAAATACATACTTTGATATTAAGATTTTCTGTCATGAATTAATGTACCTGGGGAAGTGGCTCATCTACATAAATCCATTCATCTGATCCTGGTTCAATCGGTTGTGGTGTCTCAGGAGAGGGAGAAGGCTGACTTATAACTGGTAAAACCTTTTCTTCTTCTCTAGCTGGTAAAACCTCTTCTTCATCTGTAACTGGTAAAACCTCTTCTTCTGGCGCTATTTCTTCCACAGGCCCTTGATATGAATGTAGAATTAGTACTTTCAAATGTATTTTAAGTCTCAATAAATAGAATTAGATATCTATGCTACTCTGACAGTTCAAAAAAATGGAACAGATTCACTGTTTCATTGCTTAGGTGTTGTCCATCAAAAATATATTCATGGAATCAGCAATGCTCAAGGAAGATTGGATCAGTTAACCCCTAAACAAATTCGACATCCATAAATGCATGGGCCCTGACAGGATGCATTCCCGAATACTGAGGGAACTGTGGGGCACCATAGCCAGGGGGCTCATGGTCATCTTTGAAAGGTCATGGAGACCAGGAGAGGTGCCTGAGGACTGGAAGAAAGCAAATGCCACCTTGGTCTTCAAAACAGGCAAGAAAGAGGACACAGGGAACTACCAGTCAGTCAGCCTCACTTAAATCCCTGGAAAGGTGATGGAGCACCTCATTCTAGAGACCATCTCCACCCACATGGAAGACAAGAAGCTGATCAGGAGTAGTCAGCATGGATTCACCAAAGGGAGAACATGCTTGACCAACCTGATTCTCTATTCTGCTTATATGAACCTAATAGTGAAGGACAGTTTGGAAGCTATCAACATAAGTATTAAATTAAACTTTATTAATTCACCCCAGGTATTATTTCTTCTTAGGGAGTAAATAACCCTTATAGTACTTCTATACAACAGCTGGATTCTAACTAGAAAATCTCCAATCCATTTGCAACAATAGAAATTTTGCTATTGACTCTAGCAGTGCCATTAATTATATACCAAGCACATAAAAAAACCCCTCCATCCAATTTTCTCTCGGGTGTGGTATTTCCAAGAATTTTTCACGAACTAGAAACCTTGCACAGAAGTAGTGGGATAAACTTTTACTGTTAAGAGTGCTTTTCGAGTTTGGGGTTTTCTTTCTTTTGGTGGTAGAAGACACATGAAGATTTTCTCATAATAATTATGAAAAAAACTGATTATTTAGAGGTCACTATTGCTGGTTTACTTGATGCATTTTTCCCCCTGGATGCTTCATCTTTTTTCTTTTTTTTTATTATTTTAAACGATTCTTTCCTTCTGGGTGATAAGAAGGAAAAATCAAATAAACATGTACCAAAATTAAATGTCAAAACCACTTCTACTTATCCAAATTTTTATGCTGTTACTGATAAAGCCCTCTATGTTGATAACGGCGAGTTAGACTTTCTTGTACAATTATGCTATCCCATATGATGAAGATGCTAGCTGTAATTTTTAAACCAGGAAGAAAGGACTGAATCTAATGCTTTAGTTTTTATGTGAAATTAGCCCATACACTCTGAAAAGGTAAAAACACAACAGAAAAGTTCAGGGCTCTGGAGCAGTTATCACCAACTAGCGCATCCTCAGATTTTTTCAGGGGCAGCAAAAATGTAGGTTGCCATATAGTTTTATATAGTAATTACTAATGTTATATATAAAAAACAAAGTCTTTTATTACTGACTTCTAGCAAGTAAGAATACGAAAACTTACTTGTCCTCTGCTTTTTCACAATTTCTTCTATTATAATTTCCTTCACTCTTTCACACACGAGACTTTCTTCTGTCTCTGCATTTACTTTCACTAGAGTGTTTTGATGGACTGAAAACCATTTCTCTAATTTTGGCCATGTCTTTAGAAAGCCTGCAATTCTACAAAAATCATATCAATGTATAAAATTAAAATCTAACTAATGGAAAATCAGACATTTTCTAAAATTAATAAATGAAAGAAAAAGCAGACCATCTAATTTAATACTTAAACAACTCCATCCATATCAAACCCCTCATTTTAAATATAGGAAAAAATTCAAAATTCTATTGTTAACTAATCATGTATTTCTTACTCTTTCATGTCACAACCTATATTTAATTTCTAATATCAGAATTAAACCAATAATAATAGGTAATGTAATAGTCTGAAACAGTTAATAGTATTGAATATTCAGAAACAAGAATTGTTGTTCTTGATTTTGCTCTTTGTATAAAGTTAAACATCTAGTGGTTCAATTAAAATTAGAAAACTAAGGGTTTTTTGTAAATGTAGAGGTGGGAAATACCATTTTATAAAATCTCTAACTCAAATCAACTGTATTTCACTCAAGGGCAGTCACATCACATGTGACACACCTCAGATATATGTGTACACATAGAGATACACATATGTATACACAGAATATATACATATAGTTAATGTAATATATACCTGAAAACTAAATTCTCCTTGGAACAATATCTTGGAAAACCAAAACATATGAATTCTTATTTTCAAGGATGATTTATATTGTGCAGAAAATGAAAATACCCTTTAGGCCCCACATTATAGAAAGGTCTAAGTAAATTCTTAACATTAAGCGTATCAGTATTGGCCTGGACCACATATGAGATTCAGATCAGTTAAATGTCTAAACGCCTGGCTGAAGCAACTTTTTTGTACTTCATATAACATACCTGTGCAGCACCTGCTCCCTGGCTAAGTCAATCTTCTCTTCTAAGATTTCAGCTTCTGAGTTTTGATCGCTGCTCTGTTCAGCCCGAGATGCCTTTCTTTTATCTACTGTGTGGAAAAACGCATATATAAGCATATACTGAGCAAGGATCAGACAGTTATTCACCCAAACTAAGATAATCATAAGAACAAATTCAGTGTTCCTTGATCTTAAATTTCTTCACTTAAATGCTGGGTACCAAACTGCCTAAAAGAAAGGAAAAGTCAGAGAACATCACAGAAATATAGAATTAAGCTGCAAAGTACCTAAGACACTGACTTGCCTCTTCCTCTGTTTAAGTGCATAGCCAATTATAGCACTAACATTTCCTGATGAATGCTTTTCAGGTATAGAAGCCTCCATTTGAAGAGATGAAGTATTCCTGTGGGCAGACTATTTCAGGCCTACCTACTCTACCAGTTAGAAGATATTTTACCAATTTCATACAAAGTATCTACTTTTCACAACAAGCAGACATTTCAGTTCATGAAAAGACAAGGTATTGTCTCCTCTGAGTCTTCTCTAAATTTTAAAAAGCCTTTAATTCATTAGAAATATGCCATTTTAAAAGAATTCTGATTTTTAATTGTTTTTTTGACTCTATCATCACATTTGCATCTTATGAAATAAATTCCATTTGTATTTCTGAGATTATATTAAATGTCACCACATGTTCCAAGTGTTTTGGCAGCACAAGGTCTTAAAATTAGCAAGAGTTTCAATTGTCTATATATTTATCCTCACCAGACTTTTAGCAAAAGCTCTAAAGATTTTGTCCCATCCTTACGCCTCCCTGTACTTAAAAGCTAAATGAAAATGGTGCTTTAATTCAAGCTATTTGCCATCTATGCACTGCAGTGAAAACAACGAAGAAGAATCTCCTCATAATCTGGATAATACACGACATACTCATTAAAAAAACTTCTGTTTCACCAAGGTCTTAAAATGTGTGGTCTGGAAGTGAAGCAGCTGTCAAAAAGCCTTTGATGCCTTTGCCTTGGCTGGTCAGAACTGACTTTGATGCCTGATCATTCACTAACTGAAGACAAGACAAAAGCAGTACAAATTTATGCTGGCACTCTCAGGGAATTAATATTGGCACATCCCTCTGTGTCCATCTATATTTCCCCCCACTGCAACACCTCTGTTCATGATTTCCTTTTTTCTAAGTGTGTATCCTGAAGAAAAATACTATTTACAGACACTCATTTGCAATACAGCATATTCTGTATCTGTTACAACTTGTGCTTTTTCCAGCTGCTGTTTTGTGTAATATCTAACACCACCCACTGTGCCATCTCAGCTGTAGTGAGAATTCAGTACAAATACTAAAAAGCATATACACATGCACTTGCACACTGCTGATGTGCCTTAGACTGAAACAAACAGAAGTATCTGAAATAACTTGGAAGTAATCAAGGCACAATTAACAAAAGTGATACTGTGAGATATACCGATGTTGCCCAGTAATGTTATTTTGCATTAATAAGTACAACTTACAGATACCTGCTTGTCATTTTACTTTGTTAATAGTAGTTGTAAACTTACATTTCACATTAGCTGCGCGTTTCAGTACCACACTGTCTGAAAGATCCAATAATATAGAAACATCAAATGCAGGTGAGGTAGGAGCAGGCTTGTTAGGGACTCTGGGATCTATAGCAAGGGACACCTTTTCAGAAATTGGATCTTTTTCTTCTACATCAATCCCTGTATAGGATTTTTCAAATAGCTTTGCCTGATTAATTGTCATTGGAAACCCTTCCACAATCCACCCCTTCTCTGGTGGTATTTGGCTAAAAGGAAATGAAGAACCAAAATTACACAGTGAATTGATAGCCTAATAATAAAACCTAAAGAACAGTTTGCTCTAGCCATCATTCATTCTTATTTCAGTATATTAAATTTCCTGATGAATAAAGAATATGACAGACATTATTAAACTGTGAAGTAACGGATTTTAAATCAGAAAAAATAACATCAAGTCTAATCAAAGTGAAAAAAAATCAGAAAAAAAACCAATTTTTGCTGATAAATAAAGTTTTCAAAACCACTCTATAGAGACTGCTCAGAGCTATAATTTCAGTTTTCTCAAATAACTTTTGTGCTAAAGTAATAAATAGGTCAATCTATCTTATAACTTACAGTATACTAATGGGAGTAATACAACTTAAATGATATTCATGTAGGAACTTAAGTGCTAACTGCACATCAGGGTAGTTGAGACACTTTTCTGTCAAACAAGGGTAGATAAAACCAAGTATCTACACAATTTCATACGTAATGGCTTCCAAAAGGATGTCAACTAGTAATTCATCAGGAACACTTTTTCCTTTCTTCAACCATTTCTGGGATGCAGCACCAAGCTGGGCACGTACAGATAGCTGTGGAAGAGTGCAATATATGCTCAGAATGTTCGTAACAGCCATTGTTGAAATTACTCCACATTTTATATTAAGTACTATTTATTTATTTATTTTGGGGGTGGTGGCCTTTATTTATTAATATTCAATATTTGGGGGGTCTATTAAGGAGAATAGTTTTAATACTAAAAATTCCTAGTTCAATTGAAATCTCCAGATGATTTCCATGATTACACTCTTAAAAATGATGAAAGAAACAAGATAAAGAAATGAAGGATATGAAGGCCAGAAATTAAAATTAAGTGTTCTGGTTCAAAGCTTATTCTGATTTCCACTACCACTGATGATTTCATACAGCAGCATATAAATTCATTACTTTTACAGGGATTCTTTTATATCTTAGCTTTGGAAGTAAGCCAAAGAAATCACTGTAGAATTAAACATTTTTAACATAAAAAAATGGAACCTTGTCATGGGATGAATTATCTGCTTGGCAGCAGCAAGCAGGAATACATTTTTGCTAACGCAGAAATGTCATTGAAAATACCACATCTTATGTAAATGTGGTATTTCACAAGAAAATATAGAATTTTAACAAAATGTACAACTCTAAACAACATACAGAGGAATAAATTTTCAGAATAAGCTCTTTTCATATTTCATACAGAAAATACTTGCATTGAGGTCAGTAATTCAGAATGATGAAAAACCGGCACCATTTAATTAACTTAACCATTTTAACTAACATCTTTTTATAAAGTAGAAACTAAAACTGGACTACTAACCTTGGGTAGGTCATCCTGACTGTCATCCAATTCAAATTCTTCCTGAGATGGATCCTTCTCAACAGGACAACTGTCTAAAATAGATTCTAAAATACAGTTTAATGATTCTATTACTATAAAATTTATTACTATAGATAAAGAATAAAAGTACACATCTTGATGTTCTTTGAACAAATCAATACAGAAGGTACATAAAATTGTTAGGATCATAGGACCATTAAGTAATTCAGATTAGAAGCAATTTCTGGATGTTATCTAGTTAAAGTTACAAGGTAAAGATACAACCTTCTGCTCAAAGTGGCATCAGTTTTAAGGTCAGACCAGGTTTCTCAGCTGTTTACCCTGTGTGACCTGAATAACCTACAAAGATGGAGACAACACTACCTCTACAGGAAATTTGTTTCAGTACTTGACTGTCCTCATGGGGAAAAGGCCTTGTCTTATGTCTAGGGCAACAAGAAGGGCTTATACAGGTATCTCCACACCAAAAGGAAGGCTGAGGAAAATGTCTGCTGGGACATGCAAAAGACTGAGGTATCCCAAGGCCCTGACACACACAGGAAAATCTGCGGCAAGAAAGATTTACCTGTGGTGGTTTCTGTTTGGAGTTCCTCTAGAAGATTTGGTGGTGAATTTGGTAAGTTCTCCTGGACCTTGTATCAATTATGACAGGAAGTGGATTAGAATGAAAACTACATATTACAGAAAAAAACAAGCTGTCAATTCAAGATGACTCTTGCAGTCTTACCTGTCAAAACTTAGAATTAAGTTTGAAATTGAGTAAAAAAATTGAAACATGTTTTCTTTCTTACATGTTTCATTCCCAAGATCAAAATTTGGAAATATACTTACCTCACTCTGCTCTCCAGAACTCTCTGGTTCCTCTGAAATCACGTGGTGTTCAGTTTCCATTTCATTTTGAAGAAAAGCTTCAATGGCCTCCTGAACCAGAGTACCAACAGATAGTACCTGAATATTGCAAACTAATACACAAAAATATTAGATAGCTACAATTTGAGTTGAGCATACATACAGAGCAACTATTACAAGCAGTTAAATTAATTATTTCATTGGGGCTTCTAATGTACATCGTTTCCACTATGTCTTCTCCATAACTACTTCATAATATGTATCAACAATCACATAGCTGTCTTGCTAGTCTCCTCTAAAACAAACTATCTCCAAAGAAGTTTACCAAAAGCATTTTCAAATTCTCAATGAAGACGTATTAACATTACAATACAATATTAATATTACTTTCAAGTTCCAGTGTTTCTAATCTTATTTTGGAATATAACAAAGGAATGACATGCAACCAACCACAGCAAAATACAGAGGCATCTGAGGTTCAAGAATTAGTCATGCAAGGATTTGCCCAAGCAATTTTCATTGTAAGAGTGGGATTTTAAAACAAATAAAAATTTTAAAGAATTCTAGGCAAAGAAACAAACAACCTCTACCTTTTCCAAGAAACTTTGCACAGGTAGTTTTTCCACTAAACATTTTTCCCAAAATACATCCCTTGATGGGAAATGAAGGAAATTCAGGTGAAGATTTGGGTTTTGGAGGATAAAACTTCTCCATCAGTCTACGAAGCACATGACCCAGTATGTTATTATTAAGAGGAGGTTTGTTTTCACTGTTCTCTTCAGTTGGGCTCCATTCCCCTGTCATACTCTGTATAAATGACAAATTAGCAAATCTCAATATGTCTTGTCTTCCATCTTTCTAAATATATGCACTTAAACACAATACATAAAATAACGAAATTTGAATAGTATTAAGTAATAACACAGTTTTTAGAATAGAACCTAGTTAAAACCTTTAATTATGTCATAATCATTAAACATTTATAGATATTCACTAATAACTAGTTGAGAGACAAGTATTTATACAAACATTTTCATAGATTCTGTGGTAGTTTACCTCTGGATGGATGTCATAGAGAAAATATAACAAAAGGTTCACGATCTGAGATAAGAACAGGGAGGGATCACTCACCAGTTATCATAATGGCCAAAACAGACTCGACTTGGGGATATCAGTTGAATTTATTATGAATCAAAATCAGAGCAGGATAAGGAGAACTAAAACAAATCCTACAAACACCTTCCCCCCACCCCTCCCTCCTTCCCAGGCTAAACTTTATTCCAAATTCTGTAGCTCCTCCTGCCCAGCAGAGCAGGAGAGCAGGGAATGGGGGTTATGACCATTTCCTCATGATGCTTCTGCTGCTGGTGCTTCCTCCTCAGAGAGAGGAACCTTCCCCTGCCCCAGCATGCAGTCTTTCCCACAGGAGCCAGTCCTCTACCAATATATCCAACCTGAGTCCTTCTCATGGGCTACAGTTCATCAGCTGTTCCAGCTGGGTCCCTTCCATGGGGTACAGTCCCCCATGAACAGACTGCTCCAGTGTGGTTCCCTTGTGTCTTGGGGTGACTTTATGATGCGTATCCCATATCGCTGCCTATGCCCAGAAATTAATTCCTGTGCCTTTCTATGCCTCTAAACTGAGCCTGAGAGGGGGAAGGAAAAAACTGAGCAAAACTTATTCAAAGCAGTTTGCAGCTTGTTCAAGGTCACACACAGATAGCAATTGGTTTCCCAGCTGTGGCAGGGGAGGGAGGAACCACCTGGCTTGCTGCTCCTAGGACAGTTTTTTTTGGCCAGTGGTTCAGCTGCTTTGTTCTCCGGAGAGAGGCTGAGAGTTGAATTTTTCCTTCCCTGGAATTTCGGATTTTCTCTCTTTTCTACTGGACTGCTTGATTGCTGTAACATCAGAGCACATTGGGAGGACTTTCCACCGGGCACAGAGGGCCTGGCCCTGGGCCAAGCCCCAGCTCCAAGGAGACCAAAGGGAGGACTCTAACACTTTCCCAGGTTTTTCCTCCACAGCGAAAGATTTTATTATTTAGCATTATTTTCCTTTTCCCGTGTGTTTGTTAAATAAATAGTTTTATCTTCTTCACTTTCCTTCGAGGAAAATTTTTTTTTTCCTGAACCTGGTGGGGGAGAGGTGGTTGTGCCTTCTCTCAGAGGATATATTTCTAAATTTGGCCAAACCGGAACACCTTGTGGGGTCACATGTCCAGCCAGTAAACCTGCTCTCTCGAGGGGCCACAGGTTCTGCCAGGAGCCTGCTCCCACAGGATTATAGCCTTCTTTTGGGCACCCATCTGCTCCGGTGTGAGGTCCTCCATAGGCTGCAGATGGATTTCTGCATCACCATGAGCTTCCATGGGCTGCAGGGGAACCTCAGCAACAGTGCATGGAGCACCTCCTCATCTCACCACTGACCTTGGTATATGCAGAGTTGTTCCTCTCACATTGTCTCACTCCTCTCTTCTCTGAGGTCTGCGTAAAAACCTTTTTTCTTCTTAAATACGTTATCACGGAGGTGTCACTGCCATCACTGGTTGGCGCAGCCTGGGCCAGTGATGGGACCATCTTGGAGCCAGCTGGCATTGGCTAGTTGGACATGGGGGGGGAAGATTCCAGCAGCCCCCTGCCACCAGAACTTTGCTGTGCAAATTTAATACAGATTCCTATAACCCCTTTTCTAATTCCATAAACATGAAAAATAATTTCACCAATACTATAGAATTGATCAGTAGCAGATTTTTGTATTAGAAATCCACTATCCTAACATTCTGTGTTCTAAAACTGGGCAACATTATTGCCCAGTACCACACTTAAATCTCCGAAAATTTAATGAGCAAAGATTTCAAATATATGTATTTGCCTAACACACATTCAATAGAGAGAAAAAAAAAATCAAACCAAAGCCAACAACTCAAACCAATCCAAATATCTTTAAGGGAAGGAGATACTGAGTAGAAACTTCCAGTTCATGTACCCTGAGATCAATAGAAATTTATCAGTTGTACAATTTACTAGGTTTTACTAGTAAAGATGATTTTACTGAAAATCACACTGGAAGAAAGATAAGAATGAAAGGATGTAGTCAAAAGAACGGAACACAGAATTGTACTTTCGCTCTCCCAGTTTTGCATCTTATAGCACTAGGAAAGTCCTGATGTCCTGAAGTTTATGCTGTGAGAAGCTAAAAGACATTTTAGTACACAGAAAAATACTAGTCCTGCACTGATATTTATTTGGTTGAAGGATATTATACAGCTGTTTGAAAGATGTGTAGACTAATACTATTTCCAATTAGATTCTAGCTTGTCACTTCATTTTGGGTGCACAACAGTGTTGATGGCGAAGTCAAATGTTTCAACAAGGAACATTCCAAGCAGCACAAAAAGGAAGAAAAAAAAAGTTCACAATGAGACTGGTAAAGCATGGGAACTGATTGCACAGAGTCTCTGGAATCTCTATCCTTGGAACACTTGAAAGTTGACCAGACAAGGTGCCAAGCAACCTGACCTGACTCAGAAGCTGGCCCTGCTTAATGCAAATGACTTTCACAAACCTTTAAACCCAAACAATTGTGTCATTCTCTATATTGAATATTTCATCACCATCAACAGAAGTGGACAATTCTAAAGTTCTATTGAAAGACAAGGTTTTGAACTCGTTCTAGGCAGCATATGTAACCTCTCCCTGAACTTACTACCTGAATCATGTATTGCAATAGCATACATTCTACTAGTAGAATTTGATCAATATTGATTTTGAACACATGCATATTAGATAGAAAAACACAATTTAATTATCAGCCTAAAATAAATTTAAAGTCACTTATTTTTAATCGGTAAAAACAAATAAAATATTTTTGAGTTGCGCAACATCCCCTCTCTAACATATCTCAGAAAACATACTTTATGTGCAATTGAACAGACATCCTTAAAAAGCCCCAATCTTTGCACTATCTGAATAATTTTTCTTTAAACATACAGGTAGGGATGGATCAGTTGTTTTAAATTCTATTAGAACCCTAGGAAAAATTAATTCCAAGTGGAATGGGTTCCCCCACCCTTCAACTATCTTCCTCTTTTAACCAGAAGATTGCTAGACTGTATCTGTCATGAGGTAAAATAGTTTACCTGTTAGAAACAAATTTTCTGGCATCCAGGTGGGAGTTATATAACTCCTGGTCAACATTTTTGGATGAAGCTGGAAATTAATAATGCTATGCTTGGTTTTGGATTATTCCATGAACTTATTAAGTGATTAGGCACATCTTATAACATGGCAGTTTCAAAAAATATTCTAAAAATAAAATGTAATAAGTAATGTGCAATGGACTGATCACATGGAATTTTCTTGTATTTTATCAAATATATTTGACACTTGTAGCTGGTATTACTAATGTAAGCACGGTATTCTTGAGAGATGCCAAATTGCCTGTCCTGAGCTTTTTTCAAAAGCACTAAGAATATCAGCATAAATGTTGTCAGAATGGCCTGTCAATAAACTTTAATCTAGAAGTAATACTTTGAAAGAATTAGATGTTCACTTAGGTTTTTAGAAGACGTAAGTATGAACTGGTGCCAACAATTTTACATGTCATATGATGCCAGCTTTTGATGAATAATTCAGAAAGGCATAAGACTAACAGCATCTGGGAATAAATCAACTATTAAATAATGTGAAATAGCCTGGAAGGAAAAAAGAGGTTTTAAATGTGTCAATAAATTTTTGTGACCTTCAGTGATGTTACAGTTAGAGAAGACTACTGAGGCTTCATAATATAAACAAAAATATGACTGAAAAACTTAATTTTTCATTAGTGCTCTCCACTGTTTCCTGCCTGTCTGTCTTTTATGTCCTCCCTGTTGACTTTGTGTATAGCCCTTTTTTCACCTAAGAAAATAATCACAAAATTCATACATGAGTTGGTATGCTGTGAATCAGAACCTTATAAAGAGATAAATCAGAAAAGTATGTGTTAAAATTGAAGCCACAGTAAATTGAGCTGTCAGGCATTCATCACAGAAACTTATAATGAACATCTAGACTCATGGCAAAAGAAAAGGTACCAATTGGCTCAGGCTGCGTATAAAAAGCGAATATATATTGTAGTTATAAATTCCCAACAAGACAAAGACTGGGTATTTGCCATGATTTTGCCACATTCTACTCACCAGGTTATTTGAGAAGTCTAAATATGTAATGGGATTTAACTAATATAATCATTAATATAATTTTGAAAAAATTGAACAATACATATTAACAGGGAAACGTCAATCCTTAATCTTTCAATTTTGAAATTACATCAAAGTATTGAAAAGTTGAAGTAAAGTTTTAATGTACCCTGAAAAATATTTACTTGTATTCTAACAGAAGATTAAGAAAAATGTCAGCCATTATTAATAATTTGAAAAAACATTACTATCTTAAAACAAATGGATCATTCAAACCAATAAATCTTGTTCGAGAACTTTTACTCCAAGTTGCTGAAATCAAGAATTCAGGTTTTGTAACATATACACTATTTAATTTTACTGCTTTTACTGGTTACTTTTTGTTGCATTTTCAAATCTGGTATTATTAATTGTACCTTCAAATTTCAGTTAGCTGAAAATTCATTGCATTGTAATTAACATGCTGGTCCTACAACTCAAGAAATATAATTAAGGTTATATATAAGAATGGAATTATAATTGCTACTAACATCAAATATAGTTTTCATATAAACAAGCAATGAAAAGAAAATGTGTGTCTAAATTTGACATTAGAAACCAGTAATAGAACAAAGTGCAAGATCACAACATAAAGTTTATGATTATGAAAAAGCAAGGTGTATTATCTTCCATTATGCCTTATCAGTTTGGTGTACCTTGTATTCACCATAATCTTTTTCATCTAACAGACTCATTTTATCCAGCTCTACAAGTTGTTCTGGGCTAGGTTCATCTGGCAAAGGCTGAATTGAGGCTTGTTCATATATTGGTTTTCCATTTAAAAAAAGTTCCTTCCAATCCAGCATCAGTTTTAACGGAACACGGCTGCAGAAAAAAGGAAAAAAAAAAAAAGAGGTTTCAACCAAAAATTAGAGTGTTGGATATTTGACACTAGTGTATTCAAATTTACAAGAATCCCAATCATGAAACAAGCATATGCTAAACTAGTTATAGTTTATAATGCATCCTATAATTATTACAGCCATTATAAGTGCTTGTTTACTTTTATGACAGCTGTAGGCACTTGTAGGCTTCAGTGTTTTCACAAATGTGTCATCACACAATATTTGGCTGGCAGAGCTGTGCCAAAACTGTGTGTAACAGTTTCGCTACAGCTACTTTTCCCTGCCCCAAAATATTCTTTCCTTTTCTGGTGTAAGGCCTCCTCTTGCCAAAAATCTATAGAATATTTTTCCTCAAAGCCAAAATTAATTCAGAATTATATGAATTAAACCTTTTCTTTAGCTAGTAATTTCACTAAACTGTGCCTAGGCTGACCATTTTATCACATACTAAATAAGCCGAAATGATATAATTTCCATGAAATATAACCATGTGTATTTCACATGGTTACAATTTTATTATTTTAACATACAATTACACTAAAAAGCAATAAGATTTTGGCATACTTTCTAACACTGTAAGTCTAACCCCATAGTCAAATCACTGAATACTAATGAAAGAACCACAGCAATAAAGCCCCATTCCATGGTTTTTAAACACTTCTACTGTAGAGGCACTTGGAGATTACTGCCTTTATAGGACCATCTCAGAAATCCTGTGCAATTAGGGCATGTCAGAAGATGGAATCACAGCATGTAGAACTCAGAAGAATTTGGGCTCAGTTGCTAAGCTTTGGACAGTCCAGGCAGGTTTATCTATCCTGAGAAATTCATCCTGTTTGTATTACTCTGACAAAGTGTTAGTGGAACGGTCTAGAATGAGATGAGCACCATTCAGTTTTTAAATTCTAACTAAGGAATTTGGTAACAAGAAAGGAAATCAGCAGTTTTACAAGCCGTAGCACTAGTGGATTTTGGTCTCCTAAGAATTCAAGTTAGTTGCGTTTTCAAGAAATTACGCTAAGGCTGTAGCATTTGTTCACCCTGTACTACACACCAGTGAATCCTCACATGAAAGTAATGTCACCATTCTCGCATACAAACTAATTGCAGCTGCCATGTAAAATATCTGAGAAACTACATAATTTGCTATAATGCTTAAACCAGCCTGAATGATGCAGTCTAACAGCTACCTAACAGCTGTTATTTTTGCCTAGCAGCTACATACTCACTTGTTTGTCAGTTGACGATATTCTCCTACTTTTGCCGACAAATCAATGATTTGGTCTATCATTTCCCAACATATAGAATAATGCTTTTTATAGCGTGCCTGAGCTCTTTCAGCAGCAATTTTCTTATGGTGTTCTCTTTCTCTGATTATTTTTTCTTCATTATAAATATTTTCTTGTTTTGCAAGAGCCTAGAATTGTTTTTAAGGAGAAAATTTGAGACAGCAATGAAAATGGAAGGGCAGAGGTACACAGTCCTGAAAATGAAAATTAACTTGTTCATTTAACTCAAGAAACAAAAACAGCTCGATCCTCATCAGAGTTGCACAGCCAGAAGGCAGACTAACGCATAAACGAGTCTAAAAATTTTTATTCACTCTATAAATTCCCACTCATTTGCTTTCTAAAACAGAATAAAATAAAGGAGAAACCCATTACTTCTTTTATGACAAACAGATTAAGACATATTCAGTCCTTGAGGGCAGTGAAATTGCAGCTTTCAGTGTAACAACCCATTTAGAACATGTAATTTATATTACTAGATTCTGATCTTCAAATAATTTCATATTATTGGTGTTGTTCAATCTTTAAAAGATTTCTGGTCATGGTAGAAAATTACCAGTAGTTCCTGTGGTGGTGTGCTCCATCACCACCTCCTGTGGTGGTGGCTGAAAGCATACTTAAAGAGGTGATGTAATCAATAGCTATAGCTGCTGATTACACAGGACTCCAGCTGCATTGGAGGATTTGGAGCTGCTGACTGTTTTTGACAGGACAAAAATAAAATTTCTAATATTACATTATGGCCTACTATGAGCATAGCACTTGGCAGTTTTCCACAGAATTATAAGTCCTTTTAATCAACTTAAAGCTTCAAAATAGGAATTAGCACTCATGAGTGAAACTACTCCAGCATTTGTCAAAAACAGACCTTAACACATCATATCTAAATGAAATTATGAACATGAATTTCAAAACAAGACCTTAGGTTATTGTCCTGCTGCCTCTGCAAGACTGTGCCTTTTAAACTAAGCACACAGAGATGTTTTCCTACAAAGTTAAAATCAGTATGGAAGAAAAAATCAAAATCAGACTTTAAGTTGCTCAGCTTTATCCCTTATTACAGGACCATGGAACAATAGAATGGTTTGAGATGGGAAGGGACCTTTAAAGGCCATCTAGTTCAAGCCCCCTGCCATCGCAGGCACACCTTGCACTAGATCAGGTAGATTAGCTGTTCTTTCCCCCTGCAAAATCCCCCTAAACTTCTAACACAGTACAAAATGCACTCAGTCCTACAGTTACAGTTACATGCTTATTGCTTATAGCTGTACCTTTGAACTCAGATAAAAGAATATATTTATCACAAAGTCATCCTGTCCCTAGGAAAGTCCTGCAGTCTAACAGTTGACAACACAGATTCTATTTTGTAACATGAGGGTATTCTAGCACTCCTGCAGCAATTCAGAGATCAAACAATCTTTTACCGCTTCTCTGTCAAGAGCTTCCTGGAACTCCTTCTGTCGTCTTTCTTCATATTGCTTTTCCCTGAAAATTCTGTTTTGCCTTAGCACCTCTTTTTCATGCCGAACATGCATGAGTTGAGCAGCAATCCTCCGCTCATGCTGAGATTGTTTCATTAGTCTGTAAATGAGCTGCTCCTCCCGGTAAGCCTTCTAAAAGATAAAAAAATAACGGCACAAAGCACAATTTATAAACTATTCCCTAGAAAACTCATCAGTGCTAATATGAGAAATAGGACTGCCGTCATATGACAGCACTCACCTGCTTATACAGGACATAAATTCAGAACAACGTTCGTATCTGTTTATTAGTACAATTTTCACAAACTATGTAAGAATTCAAAATATGTCTTAACTGAGATACCCAGTAAAAATATATCTGGTCAGACTAACTCCATTTTAATGTGGTTATTTCCTGTGTGTAAAGAAACTGCAGCATATTTCAAATAACAGCTTCTTGTCTGAAGATATACCCTTTCCTCAAATCATTAATTTAACCCTGTTATCCACCAGTCCCCATTCTCAAAAAAAAATCTACAGGACCCTCAAGCAGTCTATTTTCTACAGATTTGAAATTTGTCCTTCTTTTGGGGGAATTGGGTAATTATCTTCTCCATTCTTCCCTATTCAGCAGATTAGGACTATGAGGAAGAACTCAGAACAGAGCAAAATACAGGACCTCTGGGTAATAGTTCCAGTGTTCTCACTGGGACATGAATATAATACACTATGCAGTACTAAAAGAAAATCATTCTGAATCATTGCTTGAGACATGGTCTGTGTGCACAGACACTTGGAAGGCTGTGAATTGTTATTTTTCAAAGTATTCTTGAAACATAATAGTATCTTCTCACTGCTACACTTCTCCAGACTGTTCTTGGTATCTAAACTAATGCTTAATCTAACTAAAAGTTTTGCCTCATTATCGCAGCCCAAAACTCCTTTTGAGTCCTAAGCAAAAACACCGGCTTGCCTTACAAGCCTCATTCCAAAGACGAATGCTACAGCAGAATTCTAGAGGAAATATTTGCTTCAGATGCATCAAAACTGCTATGAAATGTATTCAAATTTAAGGACTTAAATTGGGATTTGATTTGAAGATTTCAAATTCATTTTCCTAAAAACAGAGGCACAAGTAAAGTCAGTTAGTAGTAATTTAAAAAAATGAAAAACAAAACACACCAATATGAAGTATCACTTCTATTTTCTATCAGCTGTCTGTGATGGAGAGGGCAAAACACATTATGTAACTTCACGTATAAATGGAAAATCCAACTTGATTGCATATGATATATACATTATGATGATAAATATAAAGAGGTCTAGATCTGTCCTACACAATGCAACCAGGACACCTGCAATAGAATTCTACTGCACAGGATGACTATTGTAATTGCAACACTAAGAGCAAGAACTTTCTAAATAATTTAGATATTTAATGCTGCTGTTGGGGTGAAGCCAATTTAAAACAAACAAACAAACAAATAAATCTCTTTCCATATTTTTTAAGTTCATTTCCCTTCACAATTGCTGGGAAGAAAGTACATTCCAATTAAATTCTGGTGACTTGAAAATATTAGGCTGATACAAAAATGTCTTAACATTTTTCTTATTTTAGCCAAAATGTGGGCTTTGAACTCCCCTTTCCTAGCACTGAATCTCATGACACTGCATGATAGTCCTAGTGACAAATGTGCACTCATCTTGGGCCTTAATCATAGAGTCCTTCACCTGGATGCTATATTATCTCTCTAGAAAGCTTTTCACTAAATGAGGATCTAATTTCAAATGTGTCTTGTTTTGTTCTTTATCCGTAGTATACTGTTTGTAAATAATTTTTCTATGGAGGGAATTATCATCATACATACAACTGAAATGGAAAACAATGCAATCACAACAATTTCATTCTAAGTGTCATTTGATATAGCTCATGTGATAAAATTTTCCAATAGTACTGCCTAATGAAGAGTTAATCTGTCCATTTCCTCTTACATTCATGAACTCAGGACAATAACAAGAGGTATGGTACCCTTTGCTGCCTCAGTTCCAGACACTGTTTCCTTATACTTGGTATTTCAATTAAGATTTCAAAGAAGAGCAGAAGTTACACAATTTACTTCTTATTGCAAGTAAAAATGCTTCATTTTTTTCATTAGTTGCTGATTACCCTCAGCCATGAATTACTGCAGCAGTAATAACCCTTCACCAGCAGAAAATGGATGTTAAAATCCTTATTCACAGAGAACTGAATGAGCCACCCTAAAAGTGGTGATTTGTCAAACCATCAACTGTGTGGTGCAAACAGTTGGTCCAGTGAGAAATTAAAACACCTTTTCTAGGTGAACTTGCTCTTCAAAAAGGAAATTGGAAGAGTCACTTCACATCAGCCAAAACAGATCTTCTCTTTTTAAAAGAATAGAGAACTTCGGTATTTTAAGTGATCAAATACTTTGGCATGCTCACTAGGCCTAAAAACAGCCAGAAGGAAATTTTTGAGGAACAAGAAATAGTGAGAAGGCAATTCAACCTACACACCAGATAAGGAAGGATTCAGAACACCAAACTCCAAACACATAGTTTCAAAAAGGATCCTCATTGGATGGTTGGATGGGGGAGTGAAGCATTAGTAGCTATTCTTTCATACAAAAAGGAATGCACAAAGCACTCAAGCCAAAGGCTGGTAAGTTTTGAAACTTCTGAACTTACAAAGACACAAAATAAAACTTGTAGTAAAAGGTTTTGACCTAACATTTTATGTAAACATCTTCACAGTAAACTTTGAAGTGCTTGAAGAAATCATAAATATGACAAATGGGACATCTTAGTAATACTTCAAAAAATTACTATTGAGAAAGCATAATAGACACCTTTTTTTTAGTTTACCTACTTAAGACAACAGTGGCATCCAGTGGCCAAACATTAACGTGTTTATATTTCATGTTGTTCATACATAGTTACTATATCACGTTCTTCTATTTTTCTGTTTCCTTGTTTGATTTACATACAAGTGAAAAAATCCTGTGCTGTTGTGTGGTCATAAATTTTATGACCAAAACTTAGAGCTTAGCATACATAAATCTACTTGATTGACAAGTAATAAGCTACTAACAATTAGTTTCTCCTCCCACTTTCAATTTCTTGATTTATTGCTGATAGTAGCTTACATCTGATAACTTTTTAACTCAGAGAGATAAAATCTGAACAGAGCATTGAAAATAACAAGTACAAATCACCAATAATGTGTTGAAATGGTGGAGATAAAGATTCAGAAGCCATACAACTGTCAAATACTTTCAACACCTGCCTATGAAAATCTGACTTCCATCATGCTGTGCTCCACCTACAGTACTGTCATGTAATTGTAAAGTATTGTCTCTCCCAAGCTCCAACTTGTAGTGTACCAAAAAAAGAGAGTTTGAACAAGATTCTTTTAATAAACGTTTGCAAGTATGGATACAAAACACAGCACTCTAAAGGGATGAAATTCCTTTGACTCTAAATGATCCCATGCTGTGTTCAAGGTTTATGCAGTATAGGTAAGAAACCAGACCCAAATGCATATAAACTGCTGCAATTTCAGTCAGCAAACCCTTTCCAGTTCAATATCTAATGGAAGAAAAAAGCGATTTTGAACTAATTTGTAAACTCATTCATTTTTAAAGAAAATACCTCAGTTTGCTTCCCACTTCTCTTAAGTCAACTAACATCTAATTTCTGAAATCCCATGAAGTTCCAACAAAACAGGTTTTCCTCTGCTAATTTAGAACCAAATTACCACTAGATAGATTCTCTGATATGGTCACATTACTGTTTCAGTCAAATGCTCATTTGTCTTTCCTTCTAGTCCCTGCAGTCTGTGATTTCAGTTGCTCCTACATCAAAGCTGATTTTTCTTCCTGGGAAGCTAGGAACACTACTGCTAGTTTTTACTTGATTTGGAGCTGCTCTGGAACTCAGCTGCTGTATCCACCAAGTGCTCTGCAGACTGGTAGCTGTGGCTTTTGGAACCACTGGTCCACACTGCTGGGGCTGCAAGAGCTGAGAGTGCCTAAAGAGCAAGTTCGGGGTCTGCAGTGATTTCAGGTAAGTGGGTTGCAAAACTTCTTCATGGCCTATGCATATCAACAAGAACATAATGTAAAATCTCTTTGAATGAAACCTCAGAGACAGGATATATGAGAAATGGACTTTTGGTCTTAGCCACTACAGGTGTTTTTCAAAAACAGAGGTCTGACATAGACACTGAGAAGCATCTAACTTCTAGATGTTTACCCCAACAAATTAAACTTTTTCTTAATATTTCCAAAAATCTCCAGACGCTACACATCTGAAACGCTATTATTATGCAATATTATTATTATTACTACTATAGTTAGTATTATTATTACTAGCAGTGGAAATAGGATCAGCTATGTAATGTTCGACACATATGATCTAAACTAAGGACTCACAGGGAAATACTAAAATAAAAAATAACCAAAAATCAAAAAAACCCGAGTAAGTTGTAAGGTTGTATTTTGATAGAACCATTCTAAAAAACAGAAGATCTGTGAAATCAGTAATCTAAAAGTTGCTCTTTAAAGGAAGAATCTATGAAGAGGAATCCTAAAATCCTTGTGCTTTATGGGACAGGATTAAAACAGAATAACCTGCAACATTCATTTTTGGACACAACGCAGACATTCTTCAGAGACATATCTTTTATTCAATAACACATCAGACATCAAAGCTCTGACCTGAAAATTAAATTTTGATTCTTCATATCACCCAGCACAACCATTTCAAAATTCATCAGTCCAGACCAAAACCTTCATATGACACATTTGTAAATACAGGTATTCAAACAAGGACTGCCATGTTTTCTGGTTTTAAATGTGTCTTCTTTAGAACCAGTATACATTTTGATACCATAGGACGTTCAACTTTTGAGGGGAGGGGCAGGGAAAAGAAGGCAGGTCTACAACGGATTTTTAATAATCTTTGTTCTGCTGCCTTAATTTCATCCTTTAAAGTTTATAAGTATGACATAAGGGCGGTGATGAAGAAAGTCAACCTTCCATATTTTTCAAGGGTTGACACAAAAGAGGTATTCAGACATAAGTGTATGTAAGTCCCTTTATCCCCTTCAAATTTTATTCAGCCTTCCAGAAGTACTCATTTTATATTTATAAGCACATTTTAGATTACTAATTAATTGCACATAGACTATGTACTTCAGCATACAATTTCCCACCTCCTGTGCTTCATGTGCTGCTAACTGATCCACAAGCATTTTTTGTCGTCTCTTTGCTCGTTGTTCTCTAGCAAATGTATCTTCCTCTACATGTTTTTGAATTTTCCTTATATATTCATCATCTGAATAAATACTTAACAGCTCAGTTCTCATCTCCGGTATAGTTTCTAGAGTTGTTTCTTGAAACTTCTGTGTTTGCAATAATTCTTGCATATCACTGATTGAAAAAAGAAAGATAGGAATTAATGTTCTTAAGCGTCTTTTCATAGAGATGCCTGTATACCTATGTGCAAGTCTAACAAATGTAGAACATCATTCTGTGGGCACTGCGGCTACTTCTTGATGCTCTTGTGCCCCACAGTGTCCACTAGGTCCAGAGAAAGGTTCCAGCACTGACTTGAGCCAACTAATCATTAGTTTCTTTGTCAATATGAAGCCAAATTCTGCAGAAACAGGAAGTCAGAATGGCTCACAAAATGCCAAAGAAAGATGGGTCACTCCTGAATATAGCAATACACTCTGAGTAGTTTTGCAGCTATTAATCACAGGTTTTACACCCAGATATATCCATAGCAGTATGTATGAGTGTCACATCTTCTGAGTAGGGATGCATATCACTAAGGGTGACAGAATGAAAATTACTTGCAACTATTCACAAATAAATCAACATGCAGATAAGTTTCAGGAGAAAAGTTACTTCTTTTCCCTTTGAAATACATTACTGTGTACGTACATTCACAAGCATTCCCATTTTGCTGCAAGGCTAGCTGACCCTACAGACCCTATGACTAAAATGAACAGAAAAAAAGATGCATTTTGAGCCTTGCTGCATACATGGCAAAAACTATTGAAGGAAGTTTGAGCCATCACTACTACAACCAAAGGTAAGTAAAAGACACTGCAACTGTGTTGGAGCTGAAATCATAGCTAGTGCAGTACTCATTCAAAGGATAATCACAGTTTAAACTAAATGAGATATTACTCTTTTTTCAAGTAGCTGTGTACATAGCAGACACCTGAGGTAGGATCCTGCCTATTCTTAACAATTTAATATTCAAATTTACCTGTCAGTCACCTGGCCGTGTACTGCAGAGGCACTTCCTGCCACTTGAGACTTCTCAAATTGTTCTATCTCCCTGTATACATTCTGAAGAAGTAACACAAAATTTTATGTTTCCTTTCTCTTCACAAAGCAACATTAAGAAGGTTCAACAGAGCAAGTACTAGGGAATTACTTTTATGTCAGGTTAGTACAACAGAAATGCTTACACTGAAAATATTGTAAGCATCAGCCAACCAAGAATAAAGACAAGATGATTTCTTACACTTTTCACTTCCTTTCCCTCTTCCCTCTTCCTAGCTACACCTACTTCCACCAGCCAGAAAATCCTAGAATTTTGCAGCAGTTCATTCTGCAGGATAATTCTGATTTTGCATAGGGCTCTAGCAGAGTATATAATTCTCATCATGTGGGGATTTGAAACAAAATATTCTGAACTATGATCTGCTTTACATTTAGTAGCTTGAATGTATCCCTGATAGTTTTTCAAGCAACTATGCTCCTATAGGTTACTATACATTTAAATGCATCTGTTACTGTTGCCCCGTTGCAAAAACTGGTAATAGTTGCACCCCTAAGGACAATACAATCCATGAACTTGAATTACAATCCAAGAATTTTTTGGTACCAGATAATGCAGATTTTTTTTTTAATTGCTGCATGTCTTGATTTGATTTAAGATTACTGTCAATTTTAGTTGTTACTAACATTTAATAAGCAGACAGTTTCATAGTGTGTTACAGAACAATTCAAACATTACGGTGCAAAATGTCATCATGCACAAATCAGAAAGGAACATTAATGTTTTTATTTAATTTATTCTTTTTAGTAGACTTGTATCTACTTTCAGCAACCAAATTGCTACCTATGGTATTTATTCAGTATGAAATTTCTCTTAACATCAAAGTGATTCTTATTAAAAACCAACTGCAAAATCATAATCATGCAAATATTCAGCCCAATTTTCACTGGTTGAACTGATATCAGTTTGCCAGTCAGCAGCTTTTGGATGGTGCAAGTACAACATTTGTAACTATAAATGTTCCCAGAAATTATGGGATTTGCGTTAATGTAATTAGCATTAAACCAACAGAGATGGTAATTACCTCTGCTTCCCTCTTCTTCTTTAAGAATCTTTTGGCTTCAACAGATTTTATGGTGGGTCTTGATGGTTGTTTTTGAATCTGTGTAACAGCTGCTTGAATCCTGGCCATTATTTCATTTTGTCTCCTTCTTCCTATGTAATGCTGGTATGAAGCAAATATAATTAAGCCGAAAATTATCTTCCAAGAAGAAACTAGAAGAGATTATCAGGCTCCAGATTTGAGCAGATGTCGGAGACTGAAACCTTATAGTTTATGACTTAAACATCCTCATGAAGGACCTTTGCTTATTATAGCAAAACTGTACAACAAAAGCTGCAGAGAAGACCACCACGCCCTGAATGGAGCCCTGACTGAGGTCCTGAACTGCTTGCTGATGAGCATAGATAAAGTAACAACTCAGGGCTGGGGGAGAGGAATACATTCACAGAGCACAAGCTTAACACCTTCAGAGTGGAGACCGGAATGGAGACCGCAGCCCAAGGGCTATCAGCTGCCAGGCTTTGCACAGACCCTCACACCAAAGGGTGGGGGGAAAGAGGCTTTGGGTGTTGGAGAAGTCTCTGGTTCAAGGCAGTGAACACCCATCCTCCGCTGTACAGAGGAGCACAGCTGCAGGACCCCTTCACCCTGGGGAAAAAGCCTCACCCATGTGAAGGACAGCAGCGGAGGTGTCATGGCCCATCAAAGGCCCCCCAAAGGGGTCCCCAGACCCTGCACCAGAGCACCAGAGATGATGCAACAGATCCACTGTGTAGCAAGGGACTGTGTCAAACTGGCCCCCTGCAAGGGAGGCACATGGGTGTTCCCACATGGCCCAAAGGTGTATTAATCCACTGGATTTGATACATTTGGTGTGGCATGATGGCGCAGAAGTGGTGGGGGACCCTCACCACCAGAAGATCCGATGGAGGGGAGCAATGAGACGTTGCTGGGGCTCTCGAATGGGTGATATGCTTCCTTATTTAACCTCTGTCACACCATCCCCACGCACAACTCTTTTTCTATTTCTTTCTTTCTTTCTTTTATTTTTCTTTCTCTTTGCCTATTTTACCATGAAATAAAACATCAATTTTTTGGCACCAACATCTAATCTCATTTGGTTTTAATCACATTTTTGGGTATATTTTGAACCTCTCTGGGTCTGATCCATTTTATTTACAGAGGCTTAGTTTCCTCTGGTTTTCTGTGTTAAACTAGTTCATAACATCAGATAAACAGTGTTTAATAGGCTTTAAAGGGCTTTCATTGAATTCTAGTTCTAGTACAGTACCTGTTTCAGGTCTGATTACAGCACAGAAAATGAGAATACCAGTTTCCTGGCACAGAAACTGAGAATACCATTAGGTAACACATTAGGTAAAACTAGCTCAAATGATCGAGAAGTAACAAATATATAGATTACACTCATTTAAAGTGCACCAGATACACATGCAGGTAAAGGTGGAACAAAGAAGAAAAATACTTTTACACAAAGAAGTCAAAGATATTTAAAAACATATAATACATCCAAAGAGATATTCAAAATTTCTCTTTCAAAATGTTATTTTGAATATTTAGTATATTGCTTGCATTTTGTTTTCTAGACACATCTAGTCCCTTCTAGATGAAGGGATTTTTTTTCATTCTTGCTCATGCAGTGGCAATAGAACAGCTAAATAACCACAGCAAGACTCTCTTCCTTCATTAGCCATATAAAATACACATCAAATTAGTCAACTACTTTGTCAATGTGGTTCAACACCCCCTGAATACCAGGCCATTTCCTCTATATAAACTATGAACTCTGCTTTGGATGAGTGTTTCCATGTCTAAAGAAATTTCTTCCTCCTTTTTTACCTCATCGGAATAGCTACACAGAAGTACAAGATGTTCTGAGGCCATACCCACTATAGGTGCCCTTCTGTCATTTTCCTGCTTTTGTACAGCGCTTCATCTTTTCTTCACAAAAGAAGAATGACACAGACCTCTTTTACAAGGACATCTCAAACCCATACAAGGTGTGAAACGTGCACTTTGTCTTCAAATCTATAAATATTTTCCATGCTTAACAATATGCAAATACTCTCAACATCAAGGGATGCTTAAATACATTTTTAAGGTCTCATAAGAGTACATTGGCTTTATTTCCATGCACACCACTTTTCTTTGTTCTTAGATAAATGTGAGTGTGTAGCACAGAATCAAGAAGCCTTCACACTGGCTTTAACTAACTCATTAAGCACATAACCTTCAGGAAATACTTCTTCAGAAGTCTATAAAAATAAGTAGTCACTTTTAAGTATCTTGGGCTCTTTGCTCTTCTTGGAAGTTCTGAGCTCTCAGCTGCTCTGCAACATGCACATGAGCTCTCTTATCTGTTATCATCTTGGATTTTGGTTCAGAAGGCTCTGAAATCTGCTGTAGTTGCAAGTCATTCTGATGTAGTACTACAGTTTTCAAATGCTAAAGCTAAACATCAAGCAATGAAGAGTCAGAAATAGTAATAAACATATTAAAATATGATCATTTTGAGACCACTGCTTCAAACTGTGTTTTTCTGTGTTAATCTACACAGAAAAACCTCTAAACATGTTCAAACTGAAAATCAGAACTAAGTCCATTAAAAAGAACTCAGAGATTTGAGCTTGAATGATGCCAAGCTTTGTTTAGTTGAGAGAAAAGGACACCTCATTGCTCTGTACAGCTTCCTCTGGAGGTGAAGTGCAGAGGAAGTGCTGTGCTCTTGTCCCTGGTATCCAGTGAGAGGACATGTGGGAACAGAATCACAGGATGGTTTGGTTTGGAAGGGACTTTAAAGATCACCTAGTTCCAAGCCTCCTGCTCCGGGCAGGGACAGCTTCAACTAGACCAGGTTACTTAAAGTCCCATCCAGCCTGGACTTTAACACTTCCAGGGATGGGGCATCCACAACTTTTCTGGGCAACCTGTGCCAGTGCCTCACCACTCTCACAGTAAAGAATTTTTCCTAATATCTAGTCTAAACTACTTTCTTCCAGTATGAAGGCATTCCCCCTTTCCCTGTTGCTCCATGCCCTTGTAGAAAGTCTCTCTGCATCTTTCTTGTAGGCTCCCTTCAGTTCCTGGATGGCTGCAATTAGGTCACTCTGAAGCCTTCCCTTCTCCAGGCTGAACAATCCCATTTTTCTAAGTTTGGCTCCTCATAGCAGAGGTGCTCTATCACTCTAATAATTTTGATGGCCTCCTCTGGACTCACCCCAGCAGGTCCCTGTCCTTCCTGTGCTGGGACCCCAGAGCTGGATGCAGTGCTCCAGGTGGGTCTCAGCAGAGCGGAGCAGAGGGGCACAATCCCCTCCCTCCCCTGCTGCCCACGGGGCTCTGGATGCAGCCCAGGACATGTTTGGCTCTCTGGGCTGTGAGTGCCATGGCCGGGGCATGTCCAGCCTCTCACCCACAGCACCCCCAAGTCCTTCTGGGCAGGGCTGCTCTGGGTCTGTTCATGCCCAGCCTGTGCTGATACTGGGGGTTGTCCCAACCCAGGTGCAGCACCAGAACTTGGTCTTGTTAAATCTCATCATGTTCCCATGGGCCCACTTCTTGAGCCTGTCCCCCAGTCTCCATCCTGCTGTTTATCCACTCAAGCGGTGTGGATTGAGAAGTGAAGACTGAGGCAAAAAAGTTCTCCTCCTCTGTTGTTACCAGTTTTCCAGCATTGTTTATTGACCTTCCTTTTCTGCTTAACATACCTGTAGAAGCTCTTCCTGTTATTTTTTGTGTCCCTTGCCAGGTTCATTTCCAGCTTTGCCTTGGCTTTCATCACTCCATCCCTACACAACCATACTTCATCTCTATACCCTTACCAGCTCACCTTCCCCAGCTTCAGCTGCCTGTGTGTTTGCTTTCCCAGCAGTTCCCTAACTCAGCCATGCCAGTCTCTTGTCTTCCTTGCCTCATTTCTTGCTCCTGGGGATTGCTACCTTTTGCTCACTATGGAAGAATTCCTTGAAGATCTGCCACCTCTGTTCTCCTCCCTTGTCCCTGAGGGCAGCCTCCCAGGTGATTTATCTTCCCAAAGAGCTGGAAGTCTGCTTTCCTGAAGTTCAGGGGCCTACCTTTACTCCTTACCTGATCCCTCAGGACTAAAACTCCATCAATGCATGGTCACTGCAGCCCAGGCTGCCTCCAGTCTTGATGTCTCCAGTTATCTTGTTTGCATTAACAGATCCAGTATCACATCCCCTCGGTCTATTACCTGGCTCAATCCTCCATGCATTCCAGGAGTCTCCTGGATTGCCTACAGCTCCCTGTGCTACTTTCCCAGCAGATGCTGGGGAGGATGAAGTCCCCCAGCAGGACAAGAGCCTGTGAGCACGACGCCTCCTGTAGCTGGAGCAACACTTTGTCAATAGGCTCCCCTTAGTCAGGCAGACTGCAGTAAATACACAGGGTTCCCTTTTTTGTTTTGGTCTCTGATTCTTATCCACAGGCTTTCAACCTTCTCAGGTCAATCCCTGAGACAACTCTTCACCCTGAATCAACCTCTTGATTTAGAGGGCAACCCCTCAGCCTCTCATTCCCCTCCTGTCCTTTCTGAACAGCCTGTAGCCATCCATCAGTCACAGCATTTGTCCCAGGCTGCACCAGGGGAGGTAAGGAAGCAATTCTTTACTGAAAGTCTCCAGCTTTGTAGATATTCAAACCCCACTGAACAAGGTCCTGAGGAACCTGCTCTAGCTGGCTTCGCTTGGAGCAGGGGGGTTAAAATAAGTGAGTTCCAGAGGCCCTTTCCAACCTCAACCATTCCATGACTCAAATGCCATTCTGAACTTGTCTAAAGACAGGACCTCCTCTCAGTTGCTCAATTTCTTTAAGCTGTCTCTCTACAGGTGAAGAGATATTTCAACTTTCCAGTACTATCTTTGTACTTGTTGGTAAACTTTCTGCTTGTAGACTGTTTTTCAGAAATAGAGCCAGAAAAAAAAAAAAGTGAAATTTCTCCCAGCTGAATATAATCAGTGATATATATCTTCTTAAAAACTCCTCATCCTGATAACAAATAATGGTCTGGACATACTGAATATTACCACTGAAAACAAGAAGGAAGTCTTTAACAGAACCTACCACATCAACACTGACTTCCTCTTAGACATTCTCTTTTCCCTTTATTTTTCTCTCTTTGTATTTCTCAGCATGTGGTTATTGCAGAATGGAGTGCAGTATAAATATATGGAGAGACATGCAACAGAATGAACCAAACCACTGTGGCACAGAGTTCAACATAGTTATAAATAGGTTTCCTGGAGGGGAAATTAGTCTGAGTTGATATCTAGACCGCAATGCAGTCTACAACCTGTACTCATCAAAAGAGTAAAAAGGCAGCTGCTGAACAACTACTAGCCTTTGTTGTTATAATATATTAAGTCTGGAGAAAGCTTGAAACTAGAGCAGGTAACACAGAATGAACCAAAACAAAGAAACACAGAACACAGAAGATCAATATCCTATTGGGCTCCTGATAAGCTGTGCAAATACACCGTATAACAAAGGACTGCTTCTTTTCCTTATAAGTACTGGGTTTTGAATAGGATATTTACAAAGTAGAGAGGGAAAGCACACAACATGCTTGAAAGGTACATGTAAATATGCTACCTTTTTTGTATTTATTCGAAAGGGGCATAGTTAGTTACCTCTCGATTTCCACTTTCAGTAGACTTAAGCTTTACAGTTGCTGCAGGTCTCATTGCTTCCATGGCTACTCCAGTGAACTTTGCCTTCCTCTTTTTTTCTAAAGCAATATACAATTCATATAAAAGATTTGTTGCAGCCCCATGCTGTCCTGTCATGATGTCTTGGGCCATATTCGCATTAAACTGCACACCAAGGAGGTGAAGTGTGGGCTCCAGGCGAGAAAAATTGTTAATTTTTGCATCTGCAACTCTATATAATTAAAAACAACAACAAAAAAAAACAGAACATAAACTTATTTTCAAATTCAACTTGCTGCATTAAGCATGGTCATGACATTTATCTCATACCAAGATAGGAGAAGAAAAAAACCAACCCACAGAGGACTTCCTTAAATAATGTGATACATACTTTGGCTTAAATTTTATGCTGCTGTACAGGTAACTGCATTGATTACTAGGCAAAACTTTTTGAAAAGACAAAGACCACATTGGATTATATAAATCCTGGTACATGTGCACACAAAGTGCATCTAACAGCAAAAGCTAATCTGGATTGCAGCTAATGGTATACCATCCACCAAACACACAAGGAGTTTGAATGAAGTTTCTGTATTAGCTGTACCAGTCACTTGAGCTCTCACCAGTTAAAACATAAGGAAGTACAAAAAAAGTCAGTATTATCTATTAACCCTTACAACACTTCAACATATTTTTTCTCCAATAAAAAGAAATGGACACACAGGTTAAAGCAGTGTTGAAAACAAAGTCTATGTTCTAAATGAACAATTTACATTTGAAACTAAAATAGTGGCTTGCAGGCTAATATTTCTCTTGATAAGTACATTCTCATGAAGAAACACTCGGGATCAACAGATACACAGGGCAAAACCAAAGAACAATAAATTATCAGTTTATAACAATTAACACATCAAATTTCATCAAACAAATCCATAACTTCAGTCTGAGTCAGAAGATCATGCTTTCTACTGCTCTACTGCTCTACTGCTTAGCAACAGTTCCCTCACATGGACCAACAAGCTTTTGAGGTCAGCCAAGATCCAGCATAATTCTACAGAAATGCCTAATTTTAGCTGAAGACCTTCTGCTATGTAGTGGTTTGGTCCAAAATACTCATTACTGTTTATCTGCTGTGAGATAAGAATTAGGAGAAATGCAAAGCAGGCACCAAACTTGAAAGAATATAAAGAAGTTTATTGACAGACCTAAAAGAGGAAAGAAAAAAATTATACCACCTTCAGAACTCTCCTCCTCCCCCCACCCTCCTCCCTTCTCCCACTGACAATGTGAAAAGACAACCCTTAAGATGTTCAGTCTGTTTACCACTTCCATAATAACCTTGTTCAGTCCATTTAGAAAGAGAAGTCTCTTCTTGCTCATTCTATGAAAACATTATCACAACCAGACAGCCGCCCACTTCCAAATATTGTTCAGTCCATTCAGGAAGAGGAGTCTCTCTGCTCACGTGTGAGTCCTTTCCCCCGACTTGCAGCTTTTCCCGCAACTGCTTTCAAGGGTCCACTCTTGAAGTTTTTTGGGGTACAATTTTAAGGTTGAGCCGTTCAGAAACAAAAACAGAGGCCCTTCTCCTTCCCTGGGAGCAAAGGGTCTTCATCATCTTCATCTTTAGGACTATCTCTGGGAGCATCTCTAGGAACTGAGGTTTTCTCCTTTCCCGTTTGGAGCAAAAGTCCTCATCTGGTTCATCTCTCCCTGTCCAAACTTCTCATGAAATTACAGCTGCGTCAGCATCTGCCTATCTCAGCGCAGGTGCTTTTGCTCACGAGTTGAACACTCCACCCCCCATATCTTCATGAAATTACAACGGGTACTCTGATATATCATAGCTTCACAACAGAATTTCAGCTTTAAGCATCTCCTCTCTCTTCCCTCAGGTTTTCAGCTCTTCACAGCAGTAAAAGGGTTACTCTCACCTCGGCCTTGCAGCTTTGCAGCTGGAATGTTGAATCTTTCTTATCGCAGTGGAGAGGGGGAGAGCCAAGCCGCTCCGGCTGCCCACGGCAAGGCAGTGGGGGGGGTTCCACGGGTGGAACAGGTCCATCGACTCCAGGATGGCCGTAGCCCGGCCCGGCCTGGCCCAAGCAGGGCCTGGCCGGGCCCGCTGGCCCCCACACGGGCCCCGCAGCCACCTGTCCCAGCGCCGGAAACGAGAGAGAGCTTGGGGGGGAGTTTGCCTATTCTTAAATGTGGATAACAGAGGTGATCACAACTTTAAGTAGCTTAGAGAATTGTCCATATTCAAACTGGCCAGCTGATAGGTTCTATCAGTTCCCAGAGGAAACTGTAAGCACCCCTTAGCAAGGACGTCCCTTCCGGGACTATGCTTGCTAACCTATGACATGCTAACACAGTATTTATCTTATTTCTACATGAAACTGCCCAGGAGCTCATGATTGTCACTGTAATTATTTCCTACGCACCTATACTGAACTGAAGCTTACAATTATGGAGCATTTCTCTGCTATTGATTCAAGGTTAAGATGAGCCCTCTCACCAGAAGTCATCTGACATGCATTGAGAAGCTCTTTTCATTCTGTGAGGCTGACTGGCTTGTACATCTCCACTTCTCCTTTCTTGTACTCCTTGAAGAGAACAGCAGCAGTTGCAGTCTTCTGGTCCATGGGACTCCTCCCCTCACCACAACCTTTCAAAGATTATTGAGTGGCCCAGCAATGGTATTGGCCAGGTCACACAGCCCGGGTGAATATGTGCCATCAGGTTCCACGGATTTGCACATTTCCAGTTTATTTAAATGTTCCTTAAACGGTTCCTGCTCCATGGGTAAATCTTTCTTGCTGCAGACTTTCCTGTACGTCTCACGGCCTTGGGATACCTCAGTCTTTTGCATGTCCCAGCAGGCCCACATTTTCCCCAGCCTTCCTTTTGCTGTGGAGATACCTGTAAAAGCCCTTCTTGTTGCCCTTCTGCCTAGACACAAGACAAGACCTTTTCTTCATGAGGGCAATCATGTATATTGAAATAAACTGCCTGGACAGGTAGTGAGTGTAGTCTCCATCCTTGGAGGTTTTCCAGACCACACAAGGTAAAGTTCCAGATCACACAGGTGCAGACTTCCCTGTTAGCTTTTCAGGCACTTGGGATTTCAGAGTGTGAGTTTTATTTATGATAGGCATTAAGTATCTCAGCCTCAGCATGGCAGATATTCATCTGGGAATCTGAGAGGGAGGCTGATGAATGGAGCCATACTCTGCCATCTTTTTGATGCAGGAAGACAACTAAGAATGGCCACCACTGAGGCAGGTCTTGGATCTTCTCTGCTCTCTCACTTAGAGGGCAGCTCCTCTTTGTCCTCACCTTCCCAGCCTGTTGCAGTGGGGATCCTGCAACACGCATATATCAAACCAGGAGTCCCGTGGAAAGGAAATATATATGGACAGACAGATTCTTGATAGCTGTTTCAGAGATGTTTATTTCTCCAGCCGCATGGCCGGGGCTCTGCTGAGGAACTGTTCCAGTCACCGGACCAAGGGTCCTTCTGCCCGCGCAGGGAACACAAACCAACCAATGGGAACGAGGCTGAGCAGGGGCAGGGAAACCCCGTGTCTGTGCCCCCAGGGCCCCTCTCCCAGGGCTACACGGCAGGGGAGGGACCCCAACACCTCACCCGTTTTATTTTAATAAAAGGAGAATGAAAACAACCGGATAAACATAACAAGAACAGTTTTAAGACAAAACAAGCCACCCTCCTGAGTCTTTAAATGTCCAATCAGATTCTGTGGAACATCTTAGGGCTGACAGAAGGGAGACAGGACTCTCTGAGCATGCTTTGTGGGGAAACTGAGGCAGGAGAGGGGTTAACTTCTTCCCTCCCCCTTTTCATCCCCCACTCGGCATTGGAAAGGGATTTTTGGGGAAACAATTGGCAAAAGCATGGTTTTGTGAGGGAAACCATGGGTGAAAAAACGGATTGGGAATACACTGGGGGTAATAGGACATAGGGTAAAAGGGAAAGGTGGGATTAGGAAAGGGAGACTGTAGGGGGGGCTTACAATGGAGATATTGTCTAACATGACTACGATTTTTTGCATATATACTGCCTTTTACAGGAACACCATCAGGCCCAGTGACCTGCGATGCTTGTAACCCTTTTCTCCCTAGTACAATATTAAATTCCACCACCTCTCCATCTCCCAAGCTTGGGATGCATTTTTCAGGGTTATTCTTTTTAATAGCAGTTCTATGCATGAATATGTCTTGCTGGTTGTCACACCTTGTTATAAAACCATAATTTTGCTTAACGTTATACCATTTTACTATCCCTAAGGTCATAGTTACTATGATCTTTTCCTTTTTCCGAGTGGCTGCTGTTTTCTGTCTCGCTGCGTCTTTGCTCTCTCCTTCGGTCGCTCCCGTGTTGGAATTGTCGGGGCTGCTGGTGCCTGCGCGCTCTTCCCGGGGTCGCGTTCGGGGCTGCGCGGGCCGGGCCGGGCCGCGCCGCTCAGTTCTCCGTGCGTCGCCTCCTCTGGTCGCAGCTTCGCTGCCGCTGCCAGGCGCTGCACCCACGTCTCGGCCGGGCCCCCGAGCGATGACTCCCCCGTGCCCTGCTCCAGCGCGTGTCTCAGCTGGGCGCAGCTCCGTTCCACCGGCACCGCCGCCAGCCGCCGCCCGCGCACCGCCCCTCTCGGCCGGGCGCTCCCGGGGCTCGCTCCACCACGCGCTGCGCGCGGCCGTGCGGGTCCTGCCGGGTCCCGCCGCTCCCGCCGCGCCTTGCTCCGCCGCCGACACTGCGGCTCACGTGGCTCCGCCCGCACGCGGGAACTGCCTCGCTGCCGCTCGCAGAGCGCTCGGTGCACGTGGCCTGGGCCGCACGGTCCCTGCGCCAGGCTTCCCTTCGCCAGGACACAGCTGACATTGCTCAACAGTCTCCGTAATTAAATAATATTCACGAAAATATTCTTCCATCGGCATATATTTTGACTCCAGTATTAACTGTGTCCAAACGGTTTTCCAAAAGCCCTTGGTAAGAATTAAATCTCAAGAAACATAGAAAAAGTTCTTAAACAACCATGCCAGGAAGTGTTTCAGTTCTTTCTGAGCTTGAATCAAGCTAAAATTTACAAATCGTTGTTCAAGAATCATTTTAAGTTTAAGATAAATGTCCATATGCGGCTCTGAGAGCCAAGAGTCTTCCCACCGTTCCTCCATAGTTTAGATATGGAATAGCAAAGCAAAACCATGAAGAGGAATCCAAAGTTTCCAGGGTTTACTCACACAAATCAGTCGCTTAGGGATCGGGGATCGTTCTGCCCGCATTATCCACCATTATGTTGCAGTGGGGATCCTGCAACACGCATATACCAAACCAGGAGTCCCGTGGAAAGGAAATATATATGGACAGACAGATTCTTGGTAGATGTTTCAGAGATGTTTATTTCTCCAGCCGCATGGCCGGAGCTCTGCCCAGGAGCTGTTCCAGTCACCGGACCAAGGGTCCTTCTGCCCGCGCAGGGAACACAAACCAACCAATGGGAACGAGGCTGAGCAGGGACAGGGAAACCCCGTGTCTGTGCCCTCAGGGCCCCTCTCCCAGGGCTACATGGCAGGGGAGGGACCCCAACACCAGCCTGTCCCTCCTAAGGAGCCTAGACCAAGCACGGCAGTGCACCAGTCCTGGGACCTATCCCACTGCCTCTCTGTGATCACAATGATTACCCAGCAACTGCTTAGAGGCCTCTAATTTCTTCTGTTTGATCCCCATGCTGCATGCATTAGTATATAGGCACTTCAGAGAGGCAGCCAGTTGTGTGATTTAAAAAAACTTTAGAATAATTCAGAGATGTGAATGCTTCTCCCATAATCCCGTCTTCTCAGCACTTCCTTAATTGCATGCATACATTTGGGGTGGGCAGCCTTCTGCACTGTTTTGATGCTCTTATTCACACCACCTTCCTCTTGCTTGCCAGTCTAGGCCACCACTTCCTCTTGTTTGAAACTGATTCTCTCCATCACCTTCATTCCTAGTTTAAAGCTATCTTCACCAGGTTTGCCAGGCTGTTAGCAATGATTTCCTTGTCCAGCTTGGTCAGGTGTATCCCACCTCTTCCTAGAAGTCTTCCCTCTCAAAAGAGGATCCTATGACTATGAAAAGCAAATCCCTGCAGTGGACAGCAGCTGCACAACCACTTGTTGACCTGTAGGACCTATCCACTCCTCATCAAGCCCATCCACCAGCACAAGCAAGGAAAACAAATACTTCAGCCCTCATACTTTTGGTTCCAGGTCTCTGGCAGTATCTTTGGTGCCCACAGAGAAGAAAAGCAGGGATATCAGTGCAAGGGCTGGACAAGTCTCTGTAGACCTGGACTGAACCCCCAGCATGCAGCAAACCTCCCTGGCTAGCATGTGAGGTCAGCAGATGGCACTTCCATCTTGTGCAGGAGAAAGTCTCCCACTGCTATCCCCTACCTGTTCCTCATGGTGCTCCGGTGTGGTTTAAACTTCACCTGCTCAGATGTTTTGTTACACAGTGCCACCAGCACTCATCTGCTACCACCGCAATGAACCTGTTCTGCAGCAGTGTTCAGCAGGTGGAGAGGACACCGACCTTTCCCTCACAGAAGTCACGAGCTGTGTTTTCCTAACACAATTCTGCCTGCCTCTCCCTCAGTGCAGCTGCGGGTCCAGGTTCATGTATCTGCAGTGCCTCAGAGAAGATCTAGTGTACGGACCTCATTCTGCAGCAGCTTGACTTGATAACACAGCTCCTCCATGAGCACATGCCTCTGCAGGCAAAGCCACCATGTCACCCTGATGAAAGCACTCCCATCAGTCTGAGACTGGGAGAATTGACTCCTTTCACCAGAGGTAAATTTGAGTTGAGGCCTCTGACACTGAGTAGTTGCTCCAGTGGGTCTGGCTATCATGCCCTGTCATGCATCACCGTCTCTGCTTAGCACACATACACTGTCTCAGCAGTGTTTCTAATCATTTCTTGCACCTACTGAAGTGCATCTTCACTAAATGCACCTCTCTAATCAGCAGGGGACAAGATCTCAAAGCACCCTTTTACTAGGAACAATTGGGAGAACTTTTAGAAGCTGCTAGAGCTTGCTAGAAGAAATAAAAGCCTCCTGAAGCTATTTTTCCCAGCAACAGCCGGCACTCTGAGAGTTACAAGGGGTTCTCCAATGATCCCAGAAATTTCTGAGAGATCTAGAAGTCCTGCAAGCAGAGTTCAAAAACTGCTGTGCAAAACTGCTTTTTGTTGGCTGCCTTTATTAGCTGTGCTCAACCTGCTCTCCTACAATTTGGTGGGACTTGGGATAGAAAAGGGTATGAATACACGACAAGTTCAAAGAACATAAAAGCAGAGGTTCAGAAGAAACAGGAAAATTTTGTACAGCCTGGAACTCTTGATGTACGTGTGTACCATGGTCTGACAAAACACAGCATAAGCCAGCCTCAGGAATTGCATCATCAATGTACCAAAGCTCAAGATGTCTCAGCTTCCCATTTTACACTTCTTCTTGATTATAGATATTACACCAGATTACTTCTAAACATAAATTCTTACATGATCTTCTGCCAGAGCTCCACTCAGAGCCTCATGTTTCTCCAATATTTTCATTTTAGTGAAGGTGCAATGGTCACCACCAAAACACAGCTCTGTATTCCTGGCTCTACACAGCTCATAGGCAGAGTGCCACTATTCCCAATCTTAGAGACATACTTGAAAGGCTTTTTGAACCTTTGGTCTAACCTGGTACTTTTGTAGTTACAATCAAAATGCATAATTATCTTGAAGAAGTATGATCAATTTCTCTGGAAATACTAAATCAATTCATGCATCAGACACATTCAGCTTTTGATTACTTAATGTTTTAAATCTCAGTAAGTTCTACATGTTTTTTCCACTTTGCATTAGCAAATCCTAGCTGATTTGTATTTTGTCTACTTTATGTAAGAGACCTGTTACTTTATATACTTTATATAGTACATATGTACTAACCTGCTCTTTGAAAATTGTTTAAAGTCATCCTGAAGACCGTATTTGTGAAGGAGTTCTCCTAGAAGGTAGCCAGTAGAAAATGCTTCTGGAAATGATCCTGGAACTAAATTTGGGGTTTTCTTGTTTGTTATGTTTTGGGGTTTTTTTTAATCAGATAATTAAAAGAATACAAATGTTAATCTTAAGAAAACTTATTATTTGTTTATAACAAAACTAAATCCAAACTTTATTAAATAATTCAGAGGAATTTTAGGAGATTGATCTAGCAGTAATAGTTTTCAACTCACAAATAAATATACTTTCTGTGTAGCCATTTTGCAACATCAGCTTTAGATAGTAATTTCTAATTTGCAGTGGTAAAATGCAAGCATTGTCAAAATTGTCACTGAGATTGTGAAAATATCTATAAACTATAATTACTAAATTTTCCATACAAAATGTAAAGGAAAAAAAAAGCTAGCTCTAATGTGCTCCTCTTCAAACAATCACAAAACCATAGAATAAGCTGAGTTGGAAGGGACCCATCAGAATCATCGAGTCCAACTCCTGGCCCTGCACAGCGCACCCCAAGAATCACACCCTGTGCCTGAGAGCATTGTCCGAATGCTTCTTGAGCTCTGTCGGGCTGTGACACTTCCCCAGGGACCCTGTTCCAGTGCCCAACCACTCTCTGGGTGAAGAATCTTCTGATATCCAACCCAAGCCGCCCCTGACACAACTTCAGACCATTTCCTCGGATCCTGTCACTGTCACCACCGAGATCAGTGTCTGACCCTGCATTTCCCCTCGTGAGGGAGCTGTAGCTGCAATGAGGTCTCCCCTCAGTCTCAGCCACTCCTCACACAGCTTCTCCTCCAGACCCTTCACCATCCTCCTGGCCATCATTTGGTTACTCTCTAATGGTTTAATGCCTTTCTTACACTGTGGCACCCAAAACTGCCCCAGCACTCGAGGTGAGGCTGCCCCAGCTCAGAGCAGAGCAGGACAATCCCCTCCCTTGCCCGGCTGGCGATGCTGTGCCTGATGCCCCCCAGGACAGGGTTGGCCCTCCTGGCTGGCAGGGCACTGCTGACTCGTGTTCAACTTGCCATCGACCCAGAGCCCCAGGTCCCTTTCTGCAGTGGTGCTCTCCAGCCTCTCATTCCCCAGTCTGTCAGTACATCCAGGGTTGCCCCATTCCAGGTGCAGAATCTGGCACCTGATCTTCCCAGAGCTAGTGATTGCCCATCTCTCTAATTTCCTGAGGGTTTTGCTCCCTCCTTGCAGTGCCAGCACAACCCTTGCCATTCAAAACAAAGCACTACTTTCCAAACATATTAAAGTATTTTTTATTCTCTAGAGTCCTTATTAGCAGGTTGCGTTTGAGCACATTGCATCTCCCGAGAGCACCTGCCCCTTGAGGAGAATTAACTTCAGCTCGAAAATTTTCAGGCATTGGAATATATTGTCCAGGAAGGTGAAGGAATCACCATCCCTGGAGGTGTTCAAGAACTCTCTGGATCTGGCGCTGGGTCATGTGGTTTAGTGGTTCAGGGGTTACAGGGGCACTGCCAGGTACGTGCTTGGACTGGATGGTCCTGAAGGTCCCCTCCAACCCTGACGAACCTACGATTTTGTGGTCCCCGCCTTGCACACGAAGATTAAGAATGTACCTGCGGAGGCACGTGGCCGCGGGAGGCGGGCGGACCCGTCAGGGGAGTGGCCGCGGGCGGACCCCTGGCACAATGGCCCGATCCCGACCTCGGCCCCGCTGACCCCGCTGACCCCGCTGCCCTCGCGGCCAGGGACTGCCCGTCCCCGCCCAGCGGGGCCGCACTTACCGATGCGGCGGGAGAGCTTCACGTCCCGGTTCAGCCACTCGCACAGGATCTCGGACATGGCGTGAGGCGCCGCGGCCGCCGCCGCCGCCCGGCTCCGCGTCCCGTTGCCGCGGCGACCACGGGCGGTGCCCGCGCGGCGGGGGCGGGGCGCGCGGCGCGGGCGCGCAGGCGCGGGCGGGCGGGCGGGCGCGCGGGTGTCCCCGGGCGCGGAGGAAGGTGAGCGCGCGGCGGGGCGGGGCGGCCCCGGGGGAGGCGCTGGGCGGGCGGGGGCTGAGGCGGGGTCGGCGCGGCGGGGCCGGGCCCGGCCGAGCCCGGCGAGAGGGGGCGCGCCGCGGGCCCGGGTGTTGGTCCGCTTTCTGCCCGCTGGTCCCACGCCCTGCGGGGCTGCAGGCGCGGAGCTGCCGCCCCGGGAGCGCTGCCTGCCCCAGGGTCGCGTCCCACGTGTGTTTGTTTAAACAGCTACTTCCCTGTTCCGCCTCGATCCCGGCGCGGTCCGTGTTTGCTCGTGAGCTGGTGCGGGTGGTGCGGGGCAGAGACCAAAAGGTTGGAAATCAGGAGGAATTTCTTCGCAGAAATGGTGACTAGACGCTGGAGTGGGCTGCCCAGGGAGGTGGTGGAGTCACCGTTCCTGGAGGTGTCTAAGGAAAGACTGGATGTGGCACTCAGTGCCATGGTCTGGTTGACCACGGTGATGCTGGGTCACAGATTGGACTCGATCACCTCAAAGATCTTTTCGAACCTGATTGATTCTTGTGATTCTGCGAAACGCAGCCTGGCGGGAGAAAGGGAATTAATCCAGAGTGATTTTCGCATATCGTTCTCATAAGAGCACACATTATTACTGTGTTGGCGCCGTGTGGAAAGGGGGAGGGAGAGCGAAGGAGTGCCGAGAAGAGCTCTGGCAGTCCAAATGCGCGCCGCACTTGCAGAGGGGTGTTTTCCAGCAGCTCTGTCGGTGTGCGGCTCGGGAGCGTCCCTGTGCCAGACAGCTGCTCGTCCGGGAGCCGAGCCGGCTGTGGAGCGAGGCTCGCCGAGAGACTCTTTGCTCTGCTTTTGTTTCCGTTGTCATCTTTGTTTTAGAGTCACACTCAAACAACCGTACGTGGTTCCAGTGCTTCTCTTTGAAGCGTGTGTAATAAAACTGTAGAGCATAGGGAAGAGAACTACATCTGGGAAATGCAGTGCGCGCTGTTGGTATTTAAATTGGCTTTTTTTTTTTTTTGTCACGGAAAAGATATTTTAACTACTCAAGTTTTCAAGTGCCTTTCAGCGCACTCTAGAATTGTGAAGGATTCTTTTTGCTACAAAAGGCAGGAACAAGATGATCTATTGACTAATGACAGACAACAAGCTAATCGTAATTTTCAAGTGACAATTATCAACAGTTGGCATAACTTGGAATGTTACAGATTCTGTTCCTAGAGAACAAACAGAATTCCTCAGATTAAATCTGTGTACTTTGACAGAGGAAGTGCTTTAAATCAAATTAAATCCTTGAGAATAAGAATATAAATGTATAACTGACCAGGTGCTTATGCATCTTGAGAAGGTCAGTGTAGAGTTAGTGGCATATGAATGAGTGAAGTAACAGGAAACCTCAAGAAAGAGGAAGTACTTTTAGGACAGATATTTCAATTAATATTTATATTCTTTTAAAGATTCAAAGTTTTGCATATATATGAAGTTATAAAAATGCACATACTTCGGGGGAATATAAAACCTCGAATTTTTTATATTTTAATGATTGTATTTGTGGTGTGTGAATCTACTACCAGAGTGTTTTTCTGGTATGTCAGGGAGGAAAGAACAAACATATTTTAGCTTCATCATGGGATTTTTCCCATGGCTCCAGCAACCAATGTATATGTATTTATGTTTATATACAGTTAGGTGTTGCTGCAAGTAGTCATTAACAAAGCTTACGTTGATTTAAAACATGCAAACCACAATTGATTTATATTACGTATAGAATTTCTTTCTGTTATCACCTCTTGATTGTGAAAGGCTGGTACTTCCTGTGTCTTTAGATATTTTTTTTTAATAGAATGTATTCCTTCAAATTCATGATCTTATTCAGTGAATTTCTAAACTCCTGATTTTGTTTAAAACGAACACGAGTTTTTCTGTCTGCTGGGATGACGTAATAAAATCTTACTCAGATAAGCTAGAATTATAAGATGTGACATTTCATATTTAAATTCAGTAGTGGGTCGCTGTTCATCTGTTTTAACTTAACAAATTAATGTAACTTTCTTTATTCTGAGAAGTGATGGGATAATGTATTAATCAAATTTTACTTCATTCTTCCCTTGAATTTAAGAACTTGGAAAGATGTCTGTGTTCTGCACTGTGAAAACTGAGTCCAGAGAGCAGTTAAAGGAAAATAATTACAGATAACAGATAAAGTAAGTGTATGCCTCCTTCTACTCCTGCTGAAAACACCAGTATTTTTAAATAATAAGGTTGTTTATTTACAGTGCTCTCAATTTTTTACTTTTCTGCTAGGAATGCCACTGGGAATATCCTGGAGATTCCAAACTGATTTTTCACAGGACTTTGTACTTTGGAAGATGTAGATTTTTAAATAGTAATAAGGGGTTGTGGAATACATATAAATTTTTCACCTAAAAATCTGTCTTTATTTTAAACTTCATGCATCTTCTTGTGGACTTGCTTTGAAAGAGAAGAGGATTGTTTACAAGCTGAATTTGTAATAGTCACAGGAATAGAAGACATCAGGCAGCAATTGAATTGTCAGAAACTGAAGTGTCAGGGATCATCTGTTACATTTCATTCCTTTTGCTTGCCTGAAAGAAACTGCACATATGATGAACAAAAAATCTATGATGTGACCAAGCCCATAGCTTTTTTGGACATTAGTTTTGAATAACATGGACATAATAGTGCTATAGAATAAAATGGCAAAATCCAGCTTTGAAGGTGAATATCAATAAACTGTTTATCACAAAAGGACAATCAAAATACTTCTAAATGTTGAAGATAATAAACTGAAGGGGGAATTAAGTAGAAGGAATTACTGCAACTTAATGCAAATAAGATGAAGAAAAGTCAAATAAAGCAGTACCTGAATTCTCAAATTAAATTGCATTTAGATTGAAGTTGTGCAGACAGTAATAGCAGTAAACTGATATAGAGTAATTAAAGAATATGTGGGTTCAGGAGTGCACCAAAATTTGTTTTTTCCTATATCAACAAGATTGTTTTTAAAAATACTAAAGTATAATTTTTTTACTTGTGATGTTCTGGTTTATATTGTTTGTTTGGTTTTTTTTCTTTCCTGGGAAGTTACAAAGAGGCTAAATAGTCTCCACGTCTCCTAGGGCTTCTTGCCACTCTTCCCTCTCTAGTTTATTATTCATTTTACTTGATTTTATTTGAATCACATAATCACAGAATATTCTGATTTGGAAGTTGGATCCACAAGCATCATCAAGTCCAACTCTTAAGCAAATAGACCATACTGGGATTGAATCTGCAACCTTGGCATTATTAGCACAATGCTTTAACCACCTGAGGTAATCTCAGGGTGTTTATCCACGCTGACATGAGCAAATGATCATGTCCTCTTTGAAACTTAGTTTTCACTTCATTTATTCTTCACAGATACTCCCCTCTGGTTATTTCTGGGTCCTCATGTCTGTACTGAGGACAGAAAAGGATCAAGCTCTAAACAAAAAAATCATGATCTTGAGGTTTGTGCTTACCACATGTTTCCACAGGTGCTTGCTCCGTGCATTTCTCAGCTCCATGGCCCCTACTGGCTCTTAGAACAGCACTATGGAAACTCGTCCTGACTTCCAACTTGGTTTTCTCTGTTGCCACAAGACAGCAGTTATATTGAGTCACACCCCGTGTAGGTCTAGTCTGGTCTCCTATCTCTAACAATGATCAATAACAAATTTAGGGGAAGAAATGGGGAGAAATCATAAACTAAGATCTGTTAGCATGTACTCCATTCCCATACAGAACATTCTCCCTGCCACCATTGAATGTGGCAAAGGACTTTATGCATTGACGTAAGTTGATACAATTAACTTTTCCTTCCATGAACACATGCAGACTGTTCTGAATCTCTGTAAATGTTTAATATTGACAGTGGTCTGTGGTAAGGAAATCCATAATTTAACCTGGTTTTGTGTGAAAAAGTTAGATTATCCTTCGTTATACAAAGAATTTCATTGTTTTGTGTAGAGATTGCATCCTCTGCTTATTTTGTTTTCTTCAAACCTCTACCTGCTCAGTTATTTTTAAACAAGGACTTTGGGCATCTGACTTGCAGGTTGAACTGATGCTTCAAGTGCTATCTTGCTTCCAGTAGTCGTTTAAAAGATCCATTTTATGTTAACATTTGCTGCCCATCTTTATTTTGTCTCAGTCTTGGTTGTGGGGTTGTGTCTCTGGAGAACTGTGGTTCCTATGGCATATTCTAATATTTTTATTATCTACACAAAGAATGCTAGGATGTGAATGTGCTGCACCAGTCCTGCAAAAAAAAAAGTCCTCCACTTCAAGCAGTTGCAGAGCTAACACTTGGCAATTCTAAAGTGGCTGCATACAATAGATATGCAAGATCTGCTTTTACTGGTTAAATAATCTCTTTATATTTTAAACAAGCATATTCAAATACTGATAAGAATATGTAATGAAGTCTGGAAAGTTACAGGTGTGGCTGTGTGCAGGAGAATGTTGTGACTGGGTGCGTTGTTTTCTGTACTGCAAAATGGATTATTAGTATGTAGGTTCAGCTTGAGTAAATCTCAGTAAACTACTGGGCAAGATTAAAGCAAGAGAAGTGCAGAGAAGTTCTGGCACTATTAAGAGAATGGGCAAAGTGCTTCCAGTGTGAGCCAGTTCTATGGCTGACCGTTGTTATGATTCTTTTTTCTACTGGTACCCAAGTAATGAAAAAGACAATTCGATCTTCTTAAGCAAGATCCATAACTTTCTGGTTGTATCTGAGACAGTATGGTTCCATTTAGTTCAGTTATAGCAATTGCACATTTAAATCAAGGATTGAAGGATTTTTCAGCTTCAAGTATGAATTCACTATCTCCAGTATGATGTGCTTGGCAGAGTTACAATCTACTATGGCAGATAGTGGAATATGATACTGAATAACATTTGAAATATCGATGCCATCTGGCTTAAATTGTGAGACTGCTTAGAGACTTATGAAAGCAGAGGGGGGTTTCGTTTGTTTTTTGTTTGTTTGTTAGTTTGTTTGGTTTTTTAAAAAGCCACTACTGACTTTGACTGAAAGTATTTGGAGACATTTTGTAGCTTTAAGGTAGACAGTGCTTCTTAACCATTTCAAGCATCAAAACAGTAAAATAAAGCATCAAAACAGTAAAAGCTGAGTGTAAATGGTGGAAAGAAGAACCAAACTGCCAGACATATTAAAAATTCACATAAGCAAAACGAAAGGAGGTAGTAGGCTCATTAGAACCTCTCTGAGTAATGAGTACACACATTTCTTAAGGACACAGTAAATTACGTGAGAAATAGAGACTGGCATGTCGATACAGCTTTAAACAAGTGTGCGAAACAAAGAAATGGGGAATTAAAGACATTTTTATTTTGGAGAAGTTGCTGTTATGCCACTGAATTTCTTTACCCATTTCTGAGCATCTTGTTCTTAATAGGTTATTTTTGGGTTTATTACCACTTTCTTTACAGTAGTTTTTTTCTGTCAGAAAGTTGGGCATTTTGGGTTGAGGATTCTGTGCTTCCTTAGTGGGATAACAGCAGTTTAGCTGGGAAAGCAGTAGGCAAGGGGTAAAAAAAGTTGATGATTAGAGACTGGAATTGCACAAAGGTTCATTGAGGAATGTGACTGGTACAGGTAGCTAGCCAAGTAGAGGGTTCCATTAGGGCTGGAACAAAGAAGATCAAGGCAACACAATTTGCCTTAGTTCTATCGCTTAAACAGAGTCTTGAAATTCTGAGTCACTATTTCTCTGCCTTAGGAAATTGTATGTAAAACACACTGTCAGAAGATGGGTTTAGTCAACCCCAGTAATTACATATATCCACTCACATCTGTGTCACAATACAGTCAGAACTAAAATGATGTGAACATTTTTCTTGTAATCATTCTTTTATGTATAGAATAGTTGTGTCCTTGGTGTAGATGAATGAAAGCTCTCTCCAGTTGTTTTTTTTTTTTTCAAAAAATAAAGCAGTGAAGTAGTGAGTAAAGTTCAAATGGTTCGTTTTTGTCATGCACAGCTTAATTCATTTTTTGGCGTAGTGTTTCTGCATGATAAAAATCCAGTTAATAAATCAGATTTTTCTAGGCAGCTACAAATTGTAAGTATATAATTTTATGGATGGATTACTTTATATACAATGGTCTGAAATATTTTGAGTAGTACTTAGAATACTCTCAAGGCGTCATCAGCTATTATTTTATCTTTTTCATTCAAGAAATGCTCATTAATTGTGCACATTTGTCCTACATTCTTTTACTGTGGTTTTTGTCTAGCATTATTAAAGAATGTGTGTAATGTAACTAAAATCCTCTTGGAGGTTACTGAAATAAAACTGCTTTTTCTTTCAGAAACAGTATGGCTATTGTGTACTAACAATTCTGTTCAGTTATGTTTTTAGAGTATAACAGTAAGAATAGTGTGTCTGTTTTTGGAGTAGAGAAGGAATGCAAGTAAGCATAATGTAACCAAGTGATCTGGAATTTGGCTAGCGTTCTAGGAACGAATGCCAGCACTTAAAAGCATTGGATAGCTCTTTCTTGTTATGTTGAATGAGAACATTGGTCAAGCATACTCTACATTGGAAGTATTCCTGGTAAAACATCAGGTTTTCAAAATTGTTCTTTAATCCACAGTACTTAGCTAATTAGGGTAAAACTGATGATGTGAATAGTTGAAATCAAAGTGATTTTGATGTAGCTAAACAAAGGAGAGACTGTGGGCTAACATGCCCAGTTGCTTCTTTTAACAAAAAATTAATGGTACATCATGGCACAGTAATGCTAGTACACAGAATATAACTTCTTTTCTATAATAATGATTTATCTTTCAAGTTGTTCATTTTTCTCCTCTTATGCCAGTATAATTTTGTTCTCAGGCTGATTCCAATAGATGTTTTCTTTTTTTCTTGATCCAGTAGATGTTTTCTTTGCTTCATGAGCGTAGGAGTTGCTGATAATGACAGGGATATTATTACGGTTCTGCTTAATGGCTATGGAAATACAGTTTTAATAAAACTTTGAATTATTCATAAGCAGTTTCTTATTTGATTACATGTGCTCTGACTAGAAGATTTAAACAGGAATAAACAGTCTGTCTTAAAATAAGTAAAATTCTGTAAAAAAAGTTTAATTTAATGTAGAGTGACTGAAAACAGGCCCTAGTGAAAGATGCAAAAAAAAAGTTATCCAATTGTTCATACTTTAAGCTGTGGCACAGATAAGCATTTTAAACAAATGACAGAAATTTTGCGACTTGTGTGTTGAAGCATTGACTGCCTTACTGTTACTGATGGATCACTTCAAATCATGAAACAATGTAGAAAATTCTGTGATTAAACCAGTAGTAAGCCTCTGAAACAGTGTGCTACTCTGCCTCTGATTTTCTCCAGCTGTTTTACTTATTCCCATTTCCAGGCCTTTTTGTTCTGTTGGTTCCTATTCTCTCCTGCAATCAGAATTATTCTTACCCATATATTTCTGTTTATTTCCTACTTCATATTTCTCAGGTCTTCACATCTGATGATGTGTCTTTCTTCTCCTTTACATCTAATGCTCCAACCCTTCTGTCCGATCAAAGTTTATACATGCATTTTGTTTTGAAAGTAATTTACACACATTCTGAATTATATGTTACGTCAGATTTCTAAAGTAGCGACTCTAATCATTCCCTTTTCATTCTCCAGAGTGATGGTAGATACTGTTAGAATTGTTCTTTAGGTTCAAATGGCAAAAATTTGTCTCTTTTGTCCATTTGAGTCGTGTGGAGGGAGGTAGGTCAAAATCCTTTCAGTGCCTTTTCTGCAGGTACTTTGTAAACTCTTTGGCCTATGTGTGTTTGGCACCTGCCATCTGGACAGATCAATGTCTTTGCCGATTACAGTTTTGAAATTCCTTCCCCAGAGGCATGATAGATATCCTGCTTCATCCCAGAGAAATGTTGTATGAATGAGATTTGAAATTAAAACCCAAGAAAATCATGGTTGGGCTGTCAAGCATCCATAAAAGCGGTTGGTGAATACACCAGCTTTAAAAAAACCTTATGACTAGACAGAATATCTGTTTGCTAAATACCTTGGTAAACCATTGATCATGTACATTCAAATTTGCATAATTATGCCCATGTTCATATGTAGCTTGTGCCTTATTCTGAACATATGCTTTAAGTTCTAACTCATCATACACAGTTTATGTTCTAAGTCTAGCACATCATGTGTTGCCTGGGTTTCAGAAGCTGTTTTTTCACCTTAGGATCAGCTCGTTGTCAGTGTGTTTATCTTTTTATGCAGAATGAGTGCTCCCAAAGAAATTGTATCGATTACAAGTTCTTTTTTAGCAGCAGAGGAGCAGCATTTGTCAGAATGAATCATTAACAATAGTCGGAATGCACTCTTCCTGCCTCTTCTGGAAACCTTACTGAATTTGAAGTATCATTAATCTGGGTATATGCCTAGGTAGATGCATTTTTGTTGTCAGTGAGGAGGTGACTCTTTCTTCTTTTCAGTGGTAGTTACTGACAGTAAAGCTCATTCTGCCCTTTGTGTTTTTGTACCTCTCACCATACTCTTACTTCTCTTTGGCAATAACAGATACAGATGCTAGGCTGCGCTATTCAAAACAGCTGTTTCAGCTGCAGTTACAATAGTGAGTACCTGCTGGTATTAGATGTTTTCTTATACAAACACTGCTAAGTTACTAGTAGAATTTCTTCTTTATTTGTAATTCTGTTCAGCAGAGGATTTGAAAATTTACTATTGCCTTGAATAGAATTCTTGCTCTTTGTAACAATTTAATAACTTCTTCTTTTCCATTCTAAAAATTAGAATTTTCATGTTTTCTGTGACAAGAATTCTCTTGCATGGTAATTAATAAGATATGTAAGTGAAGTCGATTTAATCTATGTTTTGGTCAGTTTGCCACTGGATAGCAGCATAAAATTCTTTCATTAAAGCTGATACCTGTTGCAGATACATGATCAATACATGCTGCACACATCAGAAGAATCTTACTGGAACAGAGTAGCCCTTATCCTCCACTTTGAGAAAGGTGCCTTTCTAAGATTTAAGTATACATTTTTGTTTTCTATGAGCATATGATTCTTTATTATCGTATTTGGAATAAGAAAGCTGTAAAAGGCAAGCGCAACTAAACTTATTTTAAACCAAATAAATTCTGTCCTTTGGTTTGAATTTTTTTTTTTTTTAACCGATTAATGCATGATATTGATTGAATGGGCCAGGTAAAGCACAGAAAAATAGTTCTAATTTTGAAACAAGAAATAAGCGTATCTCACAGACCTTACAGCTGATACAGTGTCAAATTAATCCTATAATTGTGTATAGGTTACGTAAATAAAATTTAATGGTATACTGTGTAGTATGAGACATGGAACCTAAGGTGCACATAATTCTGTTTATGGAGTTACACAGCTGCTGCTTGTGATTAGCTGCCTAGGGAACCTGTGTTCAACAATCCTTTTTAATGAGTGTTTTTAACAGTTTGGGTTCCGTGGTAAAAGAAGAACCAGATATAGAATGTCAAATATAACTAAAATAAAAGTAAATGAGGATTCGTAATGTAATTTAGGTATAGATTATGTATGTGTGTGCAAGCACATGTGTATATGCTTTTAAATATTTTTTTGAAAACATTCAGTGATTTTGAAAGCTCTTTTACAAACACAGTGTTCAGTGTTTCAAATGATAAATAAAGAAAAAAGTAGTGATTGCTTTCTTACTGCTGCAGTTAGTTTCTTTCCCATAAAGTTACTTATTGCAATAAAAAATAAAATAAAATAATCACATTTTCCCCCTGAATTTTAAATGTAATTCATTGTTTTAATGATGTTTTTCTTCCATCATGACATTATTCGAAGTCAAATAACTATAGAAATACAACTTCTTTAAACGTTTTGTTGGTCCCTTCTAACTGAAATACCTTATTCTATTCTTTTCTGTTGTCCAGTGCTATGCATCTTTTGGATTTGTTTGTGCAAAAGGAAGAGAATGACTATAGCATTTTTATTAAATATCTCTTTTTATTAAATATCTTTGAAGTAGAGGAAGTAAAATTGTTTTCCTCGTGTGAGTTTTTGATACTTAGATAATTTGTTTCTTTTGTCCACTTCACTTCTGTTTTTGTGAGCTACTACTTCCAGTGTTTTTGTAAGGTTAAAGTAGGTATTTCCATCCTGTGTATGATGTCAGCATGTAGAACAGCCTCTGCTAGAAATAGTTTTTCAGTAATTGTAACTTCTGGTTTTGTTGAACCTTGTAATTTATTATACTCTATGTCTCAATTACACAACAGAAACTTCTAGATATGGTTAGTTTTCCCCCTTTGTCTTGATAGCTTTTGTTTTCTCTATGATGAACATATCCTCAACAGGGAAGAAGACTTTATTGTTGATCATTCATTTTCAGGGAGGATCCCTTAGAGTGTTCAGAGTATGCAGGTGTGGTTCAGCCATGGTTTATGATGCCATAAATTGTAATGTGGATTTTAACAAGCAGAAAAAACCTGCATGTTTTGCAATGTGATAAACTACAGGAAATTCAGGACAAATAATGGAATAAATGATGTAATTACTAAATAATGGAGATGTCAAATCTGTATAAGGAGTTCGTTAACTGCAATTACAGTTTGGCTTAGCAACAGATATTTGGAAGTATTTGTGTTATTTAAAGGAGGAAACTGTTTGGAGTTGAGGGACATTTTGGTTTTAATCCAAGTCCAGTCATAATCAGTAAAATACATATGATAGAGATATAAGATGAATGATAATGCTTAGCAGAAATTCTTACAGAATTCTGTTAATCTATTGAGAGTTCACTTGTCCACTCACTGTGTAATGGTCTGGGCTGAGGTATAGTGGCCATAACCTTTAAGCAGACCATTTAGAAATTTATGCTGACTTGTAATGGTGATCCATATTTTATTTTTTTGAAAATTAATCCTATCACAAGGTATTGCTGTTTCCCAGTTACCCTGGTGAGAAAGTTATAGTTGTCCTCTTCATCCACAATGAGATGTTGACCCTGTCTGGCTGCTGTCTTGTCACCATTTGGAATCTGGGTTATTTTCATGTAGTTGAAGGACTTGTCTCAGTTTCTAAGCTCGTTGTCAGAGTTGAAGCATAAAGCATTAAAAGGGAGAAATGGGGAAAGAGAGAGCAAAAATCTAAATTATTTAATTTTTTCTTTTGCATGTATTGTCCTTGTATGGATCAAGAAGTTCTTAAGACAACCGTAGATACTACACCATATTATTCCTTTTGCAAGCCTTATTTACCCTTATGTTTTAGATAATCGGGTGTAGAGTATATTCCACATACATTCTATTTACAGTCTTAATGCTGTAATTGTAGTTCTCTGGAATAGTATTTCAGAAATAAATGGAGTACTAATTCAAGCCCTGTGGTGTGAAAGTGCAAAATTGCTAAAAATAAAAATAGTAGAAAACCCACTGTCCTTCCTACAGGAGCTCCATTTCAGGCCCTAGCTGAATCTTATTAGTATTTCTCCAGCCTCTGCTTCTCTTATGATCCTGACTTCCTCATCATCAACTGATGTTACTGTAATTGTTACTGATGTAAGTACTCAGGAAGCATACTAGCTTTATTTCTACAAAATTTATTCTTGTTTTCTCTTATGCAAAGCCTGCTTATTGTCCTTTGCATTTCTTCCTGCTATCCCTCATCTTTGTAAATTGTCTATTTTCTCAGTGAAGAGAGGATTTTTTTCCACTTTACTCAGTTGAGATTCCATTTCTTTTCTTATGTATTTAATGCTTCAGAAATACTAGAAGACCAAAAATTCTTATATATCTTAATCGGTCTGTAAAAGTCACTTATTTTCCACAAGGGTTCCATATTAGAGGCACCTGGATATGGCACTTGGGGTGATGATGGTGGTACTCTGTTGACAGTTGGACTGAATGATCTTGAAGGTCTCTTCCAACCCTGAGGTTTCTGTGATTCTGTGATGTTAGAATGAGTGTTACATCAGGTCTTGGCAATGTAAGTCCTAATCTGAATATATAGGATACCTCCACAAAAGAAAGAAGGCAATGTGTGAGTTTAGGAGAAATAATTTTACCCTACAATTATAGAGGGTAGCAAATCCTATCAGCAGCTCTTTAGCAATCTGCTGATCTACAGTAGCTGGAAAAAAAATACTTACAAGGAAAATATTATGTGTAAAGTTTAACTGGTGATCAAAGAAGTTGAGCTTAAGGCTCTAAAATGTCATGCTTACGATTTTGTGAAGTATTTTTATAACTGACAGCTTAAAAATGCAGGTATATCGCAGTTACAATTTTGTTAAGGTAAACAGAAATTTGCTAGCAAGTGGCTTAGTGGACCTGGATTTATCATGATGTTCTCAAAAACTACCAATGTATGATAAGCACATTCATTATGTAATATGAAACACATGCATTCTGTATTGCTGGCACGCTGAAAGCTTGGAAACATTTCAACAGCTTCAAGGCAGCAAGTATGTAAAGCAGTAAGATAAAATCATTGATAATCAAGTTCTAGACAGAGGTTACACCACTGTTAATGAAGCAATTCTCATTAAAGCAGTTTTTCTGCATAGGACGTGCCTCACAGAATAGGAATGACTCTTTCCCAGAGAATGTAAGCAGTGACTAGTAACCCTGAATGTGAGCAAATTGGAGGAAGAGGTTCTGATTAATTCTCTTTGGGGAAAAAAAATCAGCATTTTCACTACAATCTTAGGTGTGAAAATGTGTGAAAAAAACCCAATAGAATAATAAAATAGATGAAAAACTGGCGTTTTAGTTCAGAGTCCATTCATAAGCAATAAGAAAATAAAGTGTATTGAGAGAGAAAAGAGAATTAAAGGAAGTGAGGTCTATTTGTTCAGCTGGAGAATGTTGATATATTTCCTTGCTCAGTCCTTAAACTGACACTAACCTAAGAAGGATTTTATGATGAGGTATTTTAATGGAAAAATAACCATGTTTGCTATACCTATATCCCAGTCACATAGACTTAGAGGCTTAAAGTGACCATGTTTTTCGTGCCCCAGTAAGATACCTGTTCATACTGTTACAGCTTCTGTGCAGAACAGATATATAGTAATTGATTGTTGAGATACAGTGTAATCTACTTAAAGTATTTCTATTTTCTTCTAATATTTTGGCTAGAGTACTGTAATACTGAACGTGAAGATTTGCTTTCAGTCAAGTTGTAAACTTGGGAAATATTTTTCATATATGTGAACAGTTTTATTTTTATTCTTATACAATTTAATTTTTTTTAATTTACAATTTAAAATCAGGTATAATATGAAATTCTGACTTTTTGAATTGTGGGGGTTTTTTCCCCTAATTCAGGAGCTTGTTTGTTATTTAATCCATTTCATGCTCAGTTTTTAAAGAAAAGAAAATCAAATGGTATGACACAAAACAGTAGTCCTTGCAACAAAATGCCAGCTGTTAAATCATTAGGAACCAGTCTGACTTGACATTATGATCAATATGCTGGATCTCATTTGTGACAGGTGTGGTCCTTTTGTGGCTTGCATAGGAGATTATATGTTTAAATGAAGTAGAAAATTATACATTGTAATTTATAGCTATTGCTAGTAATTACTGTTTATTGCATTGCTGTGACTCAGAAATCTATTTATGATAGGAGTTAAATACAGAAGATGCTGATGCCTGAGAACATGTGTGAGGTGAAGGTCAAACCATATTTTCTAATTTGTTGTTTCTTTTTTAGTTTAGCATTTGACTTTAAACATGTTTTATCTGTAGCAGCTCATCAGTTGATGTAACTTGGGATTAATTCTCAGTGTGCTATGCACAGTTGGATACTGAACTATCCATTCATTTTATTGTCCCTACAAAAATAGGGTGCAGTCTATCTTTTAACTGAGGGACAATCTCTGAAATCACAACAGCTTAAACTAGCACTTGTAGCAGACGAAGACCATATATTTGTTGTTGCCTAAACTGTGCTGCTTTGGTGGTCTTGCCAAGCAGCCTTTTCATCGGTCTAAAGCCTAGTTTGTTTGTTACAATTTCCTAGAACCATAGAACGGTTTGGGTTGGAAGGGACCTTAAAGACCATCTAGTTGCAGCCACCTGCAATTGAATTTTTACATCATTCGATGTGGATATGGTGTTACCATCTTTCAAAGCTGTATTCTTTCATTTTAAGTTAGACTGTAAGATGTTTTCATAAAAGAAGTTAAGCTATAAGAGAATCATCAGTCTAGTTCTCTCCTGTTACTTTTTGTGTATTATCTCACTTTGATCCTATTCTGGTCAGTCTAAAAGAGTATTTTTACCGTATACAGCCTTTAAAATTTTACCTGTGCTTTTGCTGTTAAGTTACTTTTTAAATATATCTTAGTTTCTTAATTTCCTTTGAATGTTTTCAGATGAAGTGCTGAATTAAATATTATTATGAATAGATATAGTTTTATATATTTTTGGTATGGTTTTTCTTGGTTGCTTTTTGTTTGCTTTTCTGAAATGAACTCTCTGGTTTTTTTTAAGAATATGAGCTTTTTTGCACACATACCATTAAATTTTGGAAGCAGATGATGTGATTATAAAGGCAAATGCATGTTTACGTCATGGTGGGATTTTTTTTAACATTGGTAGATCACATGTGTAAATGTTTTCAGTATTTCAGAATAAATCTCAGTGAATATATCTATTTTCATGTATATATGTATCTGTGTCTATGTAAGCATATATAACTCGTGTATACATACATAGTGTTACACATTTTATGTTAAGCTGTCTCTATAAATATGTAGCTTAGTGTTGTGAGAAAATGCTCACCATTAACAATTTGCTGTCGCAAATGAGTATTTTATATCACTCAAAGAATCGCCAGCAAAGGTGCTGGCCCAAGCAGGTTTAATATTTAAGTGAAAATGTAACAAAGTTCATTGGCAAGGTTCATTCTACTTACTCAATGATTAAAGCACACACAGGAAAAATTGAACTAGAACCTAAAATCAATCAACCTAAAACTAAAACTAACCAAAAAGCATCTACGTGTAAGCTGGGAAAGGAAAAAGGGCAAGGATAGGAAAGGATTAAGGATAAAAATGAGTAAAGGAGACACTCCTATAGAGTCACAAGATTTTGACTAAACCACTTGGCCCAGACTTGACCAATGGTTTAGGCCTAAAGGTTTTAACAGCACTTAAACGTAACAGCACACTTACTAGATATTTAAACAATCTATCAAAAGATTCTATAGAATTTACTGTAAGCATAACAATATTTCACCTCAGGCCTAACTTACAAATCTAAGTTACTTAACAATCTAAGAGAGCAACATTCATAGTACCTCTGCTTTAGCTTATTCACACTTGTACATACGCCGACCTGAAGGTGTATGTACAAGGTAATCGCTTGTGAAAAACTTCCCTCAAGGTCAGGGAAATACTCACATTGGATACTTTTGCATCTTCTCAAGAGGTGAAGGGCTGGGCCTTGAGGAGTGGGGGTATCAGCCCAGGATCCATTGTCATTGTTCACTGGACCTCCGAGTACAGCAAACGTGCTGAGAGGTGCTCCACTCAGAGGAAGATGCGATCGCAGACCATTGCAGGCCAGGAGAGCTGAGAATCATTTATGAGGTTGCAAAAGATCTAAGATCATCAAGTTCAACCTCTGACTGATCACCACCTTGTCTACTAGACCATGGCACTGAGTGCCGTGTCCAGTTGTTTCTTGAAGAGCTTCAGGGATAGTGACTCTACTACCTCCCTGGACAGTTCAATCTAATGAATTCCAGTCAAACAATCCGTTCTGAGAAGAAATTCCTTCTGAAGAAAGGGTATGCTTAGGACCACTGTATCTAGGATCACAAAAGAATTGGCTTAAGTTATAATAATCTTCCATCTTGGCCACAATTCAGGTTGGTAACTTCAGTGACAAAAACGTTGTTTGACTTAAGTTGTTATTCAGGCAAGAAAAATATGTTTCTAAAGTGGTTTGTGTTAGACAGCACAAGTTCCTGGGAGCAGACAGTATTTCTAATAAGCTCAAGAGCTTAGTCCAGGTGCTGTTTGTCAAGGCTGAGGCCTAATGAGCATTTCTGAGATCACAGTGCAGCCCAAGGGGCAGGGAGCGAGGGGAATGCACCATCACACTTATTCAATGTTTTTGCTTCCTGCATAAGACATCCTTAAAAAGATACATTTAAAGAAATGAAAATGGGAATGACATGCAACTTGCAATTACTTTTCTTGGCCCTGGGAGAAAATCTTTATCTTCAATTCAGCAGTAGTCACTGTCAAAAGAGGAAAGAACAATAATATTGGAAAGGGAAAATTAATTTTGAACTGGCATAAGAATCTGCTTATTTTCCAACTAGTTGAGGGTTTTTTTAATAATACTCTATTGATGTTGGGAAAGAAATAATGGCTTCTACTGTCTTTTAAATATTTTGAGCTCTTAAGCTGGTACGAGAACGACTTGGTACTGCGTAATTTAACTGTGTATGAGGAGAACAACCTGCTCTAAGAGATTATGTGCTGTCTGTTAATTACTTCTTCCTAAAGTGAGGTATATGATTTTAAAATCAAGGGGAAACTTGATGCAGACACAGCCATAAAAAGTGATGATTTTCTAAATTAGTAGTGAATAGTATACCTGTAAGACTACTGGGTTAGCCTCTGAGGAACACGAAAAGCATTAGTAGTATGTCTTAAACACTGAGCAAAATGTATTTCCTGCCCTCCATGCACACCCTCCCCCAATCACTGGAAGTAATATTCCTGTCAGACAAACACAGCCATGCAGTCCAGAATGACTAGATAAATAATTGGATACAGAAATACAAGTCAATACAATGAGTTGCTATTGACTCCCTTTACTCCTTATTCGCATAAACAAAGTAGATGGCGATTTTGTATTCTAGTGGTCAGATATAAATGGCTTTGAGTGATGTTTTATTTATAGAGCACTTGGTTGCCTATAAGGTGAGTTGAAGTGCAAATTGTGATCAGGATTAAGACTGACTTTTTCATAGCTGGTAAAATAGCATCAGTAGCCAGGTCTGGATGCGTGAATAAAGTATAGACTGGTAAGAGGAGTTTTGCTGCTGTACTTCAGACTGTCCCCCATATGTGATGAGTCAGAATGTGTTCTTGGAATCTGAAGAAGTTATGTTTGTAATTCTGGAGTCAAAAACAAATTGGAGAGCATCATGACAAAATCTCAATCCATTAAGTATTTGGTCTTGATTTTGAACAGATGTATCAATGTGTGAGTGGACCATGTTCTAGGCAGCTGCCTCTTAAGACTTATGAGCATTTTTGGAGTATGATCTATATGATGAACACTGAAAGCTGAAGAGGCGTATGTAAAATCAACAGTGATTTTGGTATATGTGATGCACTTTTTATGTTACACATGAGGTTTACTTTCTATAACCATAGCTTTTTTCCTAAATTAGTCACTTTCTTTTTGCTTTATTTAATTCTACTTGCGGTAACAACAGAACCAAATACGGAACATGAAACAATTGTATCATTTAACTAATCCTCTCCAGCAATATTAGTACAAGTTATTGATATGTTAATCACATCAATAGTGATCTGTAGATAATGCCAATTGCTCTCCAGACATTAATTGGGCTAAGGCTTTGTGGCAGTTAATATTAGAACTAATTCATGTTAGTTTAAATCCTCAATTGCATTTAATTATAGATTTGTTTGTGAAAAAAACAGCTGCACCTTTTCCTCATCACTGTTAGTCTGCCAATTGAAATATGCAGCAGAAGTTTTCTGCACTGGGCAGAGTTATCGAAAGTTTTACACATGTAATCACACAATCTTTGATTATTTGTTGGCCACTGAATTATCTTCTCCGATCTTTGAGACAGTAGTGAGAAAAACTATGTATCTCTATCTTTGCAGATAGTATTATTTGTATTCATAATTATCACAATAGATAAATAGTTTGTGGGTGAATTACAGATCCATCATCATTACAATTCCAAGATTGTATGATTGGGACAGAAATTTGGCTGCTAGCCATCACAATGACATGGCTTAACTAATGTAATCAGTCTTGAAGCAGATTGAATCAGAATTTTCTTTCCTCAGGGAACAGAAGTCCCAAGGTATGTTCTAGCCAGCTGATATGATAAATTACTAATTTTTTTTGTTCTAACCAGGGATGGCAAATATGCAGTTTTGTACCTTTCACAGAAAGAGATCTAAGGAGCAGCTTGTTCATTTTTTCCTTCTTTGTTTTTTTCCATTAATGTATCTTCTCCAAGACAGTGAGTGCTAATTCCAGTAAAATGATCCTTATGAAAGGGAAGCCAACTCTTCTGGAAGTGCAGTTTTGTTGAGTTGAACTTTGCTACAAACCTTTGCAAAATTCAGGTCTGCTGAAAACTGAACTGAACCTCTTCTTACTGCTAAATAAAGAAGAAATAGTATGAAAAGGACCTGTACTGCAAGAATACAGTATATGTATTGCATATATGAAATAGACGATGTGGGAGGTATCCTGCCACTTTATATTAAAAAAGGTAAAAGTTAAGCCACTTTCCATTAAAACCATAGCATTTCTGTCTCAAAAACAGGTTCCATGTAATGGAGATGATGAGTTTAAGAATGAAGTGAATGGGGAGCATAGGGCTGGGAGCCATGCAAGGGACAAGAAACAGCAAGGAAGCTACGGCATGATAGACAGTCACTTGGTTTAAGGGGATGGCAGTACTGACAGAATTTGGAAGAATGTAGCTTGCTAGTCAGAGTGAAAGGAATAGACAACAATAACTGAGGTGTGATGACAGAAAGGAATGTAAGAGACAGATTTGTATTATTGTGGAGGTTGAAATAGAACAGCCTAGGCAAAGCAAACTTGAAAATAATGTTTCCTTATGATACTTATTGTGATTAACTTGTGCAAGTAACCAGAGTTTCTTTTTCTTAACTATCATTAAAATTTAATTTTTTCCTCATGTTGAGAATCCTGTATTTCTTATTACATCATATACTTTATCACCATGTATCTTGCCTTTAGGCCCACCCAGCATCTTACAGATGAGATGGCTACTGATTGGTTGTAAATATATTTATCCCTCTGCTTAGGAAAGGATGAGTCTCTTTCAGAAGACTGACATAGGAAAAAATACATTGTTGGAAGATATATTAGCTCACATCTTTCTGGTTCTATCACTATTTTACAGATAGTAAGAAGATCAAGATTGCAAAAAATCTACACAGCAAAATAGAAAAAAACTGTTTGTGGATTGGTTGTTTTGGGGTTTTTTTAGTCATTCGTATGGGCTTCTATTTTTCATTAGGAGATCTTTACATAACTTCTGATCATTGAACACTACATTCTTGTTCTTTCTAAACATTGACTACTGCGTAATTAATAACTTCAATATAACCTATTTGGCTTTTAAGTTAGCAGCACTGAAATTACTAGAAGAAATTTTATGGCATGGAGTTCATTGTGTTATTTAATTCTGAAAGTGAGAAAAAGAAACAAAATGTTTAATACTGTTTAAACTTCCTCTTAATAGGAAAATGCAATAGATCTTCTGCCCTATGTTGAAATATATTCACTGTATAAACAATATTTTCTTTTAAAAACAGCTCTAGAAGAGTCTCTAACTCTTCAGCAATGGAATATGCCATTTAAAATTTGTAAAATTTTAGCAGCCTTCTCAATGCAAATAGAGAAACGAAGTCTACACAAAGTCTTTGTTTTGTTTTAATCAGTTGCTAGCATTGAGTTTGTAATGTTCTCTGAAATGATTAATTTTATCAACCAGAGACAATCACTCGATCTGTCACATTTTACAGACTGTGTCAGACTTTGTGTAGATTATATTTCTCCATTTGCATCTAGAAGGATGATGAAATTTGAAAAGTTCTAAATGGCATATACCTTTGATGAAGAGTTTGAGACTCAGCTAGGACTGTTTTTAAAACAAGACCGGTTTTATAAAGCTTACTCTACTGGGAGAAAGGTGAGTCAAAAATATCATTGTATGTCCATGCTTCCTTGTATGACATACTGACCACAAAATCAACTTCATTCCTTTATTGAAAAGGGGCAAATTATGCCATGCCTTTCTAACTCTGCAATCCAAAAAATATTCTCTTGAAGGAAAAGTATAAACAACAAATATATAGACAAGCAGGTAGTTAAACATGAATTACTACTGTAAAACAGTTAAGTTTAGTGCAAATTTCCTGTATGTCTTCAAGTAGGTGCTGTAATGAACAGTAATTATAACAGAAAAATCAAAACTGGAACTGCAGTGATTGAAAACTTTTATGACAGATACATGGAAATGCTGGCAATTTAGGTTGTTTTGGTTTGCTATTTTGTCTGATAATTACCTCAGCACACTTGAAAAGGCATCATTAATATTACAAAAAGAAAAATCTGTCATCATCACATTAAAGTTTACATTCTCTAATGCTGAAAGCTACATCCCTTTTTAGGAAATAGAAAATTTTATGTCTGATTTTAGTGTCTGTGTCTAGTGGTCCCTTTTTAACCTGTGCTTAACTTTCCTTTCAGGAAAAGGAGCCTGAAAGAATACAGAGATTTTGAAACAAGAAGTGTGAAACAAATCCTTCTCCTGCCCAGGCCCCCAGCTGTGCTACATGATGTAAGTTATTTAAACATTTTGTCTCTGTTTTTTTCCTTTGTAGACAATGAAAAGATACTATTTTCTGTATGTTTAATAATGCTTTGTTTTGATTAAATTCTTTAAAAATCATGGTGAAAATTTTAATTTAATTTTAAAATTTAAGTTAATTTAGTAGATATAAAAGATGTTAAAAGACATAAAAGATGTTTTGGAAAAAAAAATAAATTGAAGCCTTACTTCATTACTTTTTCAGCTAAAACTGTTAGTTAGACTTGTAATACTTTCACAAATTACTCCAGCTGACCTAACCCTGAGGTATGTGAGACTGCTTATTACTACTTTCTTTGCATTGTTACTGTGTGCTTTTATAATGTTTTGAGCATTTAGAAAGTAAATGTTGTTATTGGTTGAAGTTCTATAATCTTGTTGTGTGGTTTAAATAATTTAATTCTTTTGTAGCTGTTAAAAAAATATTTCAGTGTTTCAGTCCCAATGGTCTGGAAGGATCTATTCACTAGTGTATCCAGGAAAAGAAGTGATCTCATAGGAAAGAGATCAACAAATTCCGATATATAAGTTATAGAGAATATGGGGAGGTATCAGAGAACTTAAAAGAAAATAAATATTTAATTCTCTGTATGAATCAAAAAAGTCTGACAAGTTTCAGTTCAGTATCCGTGTTAACACAGTATTAGCACACAATCTGTCTTGCAAATCTTTCAACTGATTTGTGCTACAGTATGATTAACATACATCCATAGTAACTTAAGGATAGAGGTAATAAAATTTTAGAGGAATTTCTTGGCTACCTAGATTGGTAGAACCCACTCTGCAAAAGTGAAGAAAAAAGTAAGTTGTTTAAGAAAAAGAAGTTGGAACTTGGAATCCTGAGTAGCCTGTATTTGAAGGAAATGTTCATAGCTCTAATGATTCTCAGTTAACTGACAAGACGTGTTACTTCCGTATGTCTTAGAAAAGCCATTCACTGAAGTCCTCACTGTAATTATCACAGTGGGGATACTGCAACACGCGTATCAATCAACGAGGCCCGTGGAAAAGGAATATATATATGGACTGATTCTTGATAGATGTTTCAGAGATGTTTATTTCTCCAGCCACATGGCCGGGGCTCTGCTGAGGAACTGTTGCAATCACAGGACCCGAGGGTCCCTGCCCGCGCAGGGAACACAAAACAACCAGTGGGAACGAGGCTGACCAGGGGCAGGGAAACCCCGTGCCTCCCCCCAGGGCCCCTCTCCCAGGACCACATGGCAGGGGGAGGAGACCCAACGTGTAATGAAATATCAGTTGTGATCAATATGTTATTTTATTTGGAACCTGATTTTTAGTGTAGCTTTGGTTTGTTTTCCATACATTAGTACAAATATATTTTAACATAATTTCTATCTTCATTCTTACATGACTTGTAGGAACATAAGGACTCAGGGTTCCTCTAGAGTGGGTGTAAACATGAACTACCATGTGAGAATCTTGATTTTAGTCGTGAACTAACCTTGAGTGTGCTTGTGTTCTTTTTGATCAGTGTCTTTTCCTATTTCTTATTCCTTCTTCTGTTGCAGAAAGCCCTATATCCTTTTAACTTTGATTTTATCTTGCCCAGTATTCCTCCAAAAGGAATGAACTTGAAATCTTTGTTGTTTATTCACTAGTAATTCTTTTAAAAGAATTTTAAGTTTAGATTTGTCACATCAGTCATTATTGTTTTCTAAGCATTTGTAGTTATTTCTTTCTTTGTTTTGCAGCTGAAAAGGTACTTACAAAAATTAAGTAATTAATTAAATTTTAAGGTAGTTGTGAAAATTAGCTTCCTTTCCTAACTATAGTCCTATTCTTTTCTTTTATACAGATGTAAAATACATGATGTCAGCACAACTGTGTTTGCAACTGTCACTTGTTTCAAAGTTGCTAAGAATTAATGCTGGGGGTTTGCTGTAAGTGCTTTGTCTAATAACATCAGCTGTCCTTCTAAATGTGGTTGTATTTCCTATAAAAGTCTAACTCCTAGATTAAACTCCTTCATCATTAAGGTTTAAAATGTCTAATTAATGGTTTGGTTGTGCATTAACATTATTTTTAAAATGTGTAAAATATTTTATAACAGTGATTTCACAGAGCATTGATAATGCAAGATGCTCGTAGTCTTTATAGACTGAGCACTCTTTTAAAAAATAATTTAAACAGTCTGTCATTTTCCAAAAGCCCCTTAGTTTCTTTTCAATGTATTTTCAATGTGCACATTTTGTGTGGTTCAGTCACCTGTGTAAATAACAGCTTTCTCAGAACTGAAATGAGCAAATAATTACTAACAATTTTGCATAAGCATTATTTTATTAAAAATAACTTTTCACAAGTTTACTCAACAACACAAACCATGAGGAGACTAAAGTACAAAGAGTATACAACAAATGCTCTTACTTTTTTTAACTGTGGTTGTGCTACTACACCTACTACATCTTGCTGATCACTGTACTATCTTAGCATATAAGGAAATTGATGCTGTCTCCCTTATTGCATTCTTTCAATCTGGTTTACTTTATTATTTATTTATTTATTTATTTATTTAGGATGTAGTCTGTAGGAAAATAAGTCAAATTATGCATTCTACTTTTTTTCTGAAAGTAATAGAATTTATAGTTTTTCCAACTTCCCAGGGCTAAATTGACCAATGTGGGCCAGTCAGATGAACTCTTCATCATTGTTTGTTGGGAGTTTAAAAACCAAACTAAGCAAAGCCAAAAAGACCCCCCAAATCCCACAATAATTTTCTTTACATTTTAAGCCACTGTTCCTGAAGATGGAAGGTCAGTGTCACGGGAAATTGTCTTCATAGTTGTGCTAACCTGATCTTTTTTGTCATCTAAGCTTGTGCACTTGAGGTATTTGAAAAGGAAAATTGAAAACTGATGTATAACCATATTCAATAGGAAAACAATTATATGAGTGGAGTGATGTATTCTTGGTGACCTGTGTTGCTTAGAAACAAATTACTGTCTTGTCAATTGATTAAATGCTTGTCTTCTAATTGTTTTTTACTGGAAAGTCCATTGCAATGCCTGACTCAGGCTCAGACATTCCTCCATTAACCACGAGGTCAAGCTACTATCTGCTGCTTTCCTTTCTTCAATCTCACTTCATCTCAACTAAAATCACTCAGACACCTCTCAGTGAGCATTTCTTACATAAAGTTACAGTTATTAGTACTGAATTTACCTGGTGCAAGTTGGGTTAGAACACACATGATCACATAGTGCATTTCTGTTACATTAGCCAGTGCACACAAGAAAGGATTTTAAACAGTATTTTATTAATATTAAATTAGTTTATATGTGGCCAGGTAAATATTCTGCCACTAGAAAGTTACCCTGTCAACATTGTTTGAACAAATTTAAACCAATGAAGTAATTTGATACAAGATCTATTCTATGTATTGTAGTACTGCATGCTTTTGGTGAAGTACAAGAACTTATCTGGCTGGACTTAGAGTTTCAGTTGTTTTGGTTTTTTTTTCTATTAGTTACTGAAGAATGTTTCTAGAATCACAGCTTCCTTATTCAGCTACAGATCTGGTATGTTTCTTTTCTTTTGTTTCACCCTTTATCTTAATTATTGTAAAATCCTTCTTTTGAACTGAAAAACATAGCTGTCTTCTGTATATATTTATGTAAAATATTGCTGCAGTGTGTAGTTTCTCACCATCTCATTTCTATATCTACCTTTAAACTTGTTCCCAAACTTCTCACTTTAGACCCCAAATGCCTCCCTTTCTATGCTAGCCATTATTGTCCACTTTTTAAATTTTCAAGTGGTGTTTTTTTTGCTTTCTCTCATTTTGTATTTCCCACTTGGTAGGAATTTATGTAAACATTCAGTAATTCCCTTACATTCCATGGCTTCTTACTGTGACTTTTGGTCCATGTGCTCATTAATTCAAGAACTGAGTTTCAGAAGTGTTCAACCTGCTTAGGGAATGTCCTTGAAGTAAGTAATAGTAACAAGCTCAGTAGAATTAAGAGCATACAAGAAGATCTTCACAGCTTTTATTCTTTTCCTTACAATGACCTATAGAAAATAGCATTAAATAATATATTTTCAGGTGAGATATACCTTAAACCTGGACATCATATGCGTTTCTGGATACTGTGGTAACTGCTGTTGTGTTGTCAGGGAAACAGCCTTGTGCTGTAGGCAAAACCAATGAGGATTAAGCAAAGCTATAATATAGCTAAGTCCCTGTGACCTTATCAGGATCAAGATCTGTCAGTTCTTCACTTTGCAAGTGTCCCTCAGGAGTGAGAGAGATATACACAAGTAAAAGCATACCTGCAGTATGCCTGATATAAGTATCAGTCTTGGAGTATTCTAAGAGGTGAAAGCATTTCTCAGTTAGATGGATTAAAAGACTCCGTTTGTGTAAGTAAAATCTTTATAAACTAAATGATAGAAAAGTTTTCATGTGAGCTATGAATGTGGATGAGATAACTGAGATATGATGAACTCTGGAGTCTCATCTTTGTTGAAAATTCACACAAAAATATACCAATATAAAAGTAAATTAAAGTCGCAGTGATAAGAAACAGAGTTTATAGCACTCTGGGATGCAGAGTAGTTGCCAACAGTTTTCAGCACAGTGTTCTTCTTTAGTAGTAAATATTGATGCATGTGTCACTAAAGTAAACTCACACTCCAATATAAATGTATTATTTAATCCCAGTTTTTTTGTATTAAAAGAAGTTAAACATTTCTGCGTAAGTGTTAAATTATTTTTGGTGTTTGTTTCTAATGCAAAATAGAATGTTACACATTAGCTGAATTTTCATAAAAAATACAAATGAGTGAAGGAGCAACTACATTTTACATGCTTTGGCAGAGTCTCTGGAGTTTATTGTGCTTTTCTTTCTTGTATTGTTGTGTAACATCAAACATGATTTAATGTCTTTCTTAATTAGCCCTAAGTTTTAATTATTAATCTGCATTTATCAACCATTGTATTTTCTTTTCAAGTATCTCTTGTGTTACATGTCCATTATAAAAAAAAAATTAAATTCAGTGTTAGTTCATCTGGCAGAAAATGCCATATGAATCTTTTTCATTAGTGATACTGTCCCATGTCTTGTGCTGAGAAGGGAGCATCTGAGGCAAAGTGTGAAATGAGATGTCTGATATGATAATGGCTTGACTTCTAACATTACCTTGTGATATATTTTCTTTCTTAGTGATTTGTTTTTTTCCTTCAGGTTAATCTAAACCTCTGGCCAAAGACAGTGGATTCTGTTGATTTTGATTATTCCTTTCTGCCATCCCAGTCCTTTTTCTCAGTGGTCCTATATTTCATTCTTTTTAATATCTGATTATTTAAAATACCTGGGTGTTTGGCTCAGAATGATTGTCTTTACCATTTCATCAAAGTTACAGAAAATTTCTGTGTATAAGAAAGCAAGTGTATTATCAAAATAATTGTATTATCAAAGCAAGTTCAGGCATTTTGCATCATGTTTAAAGCCATTATAGAAAACTTGAAATTGCCCTGATTTTATTGCCTCATTTCTGAGAGCAGCCACTTTCCTGATAAGGTATTTCTATCAGAACATCAGGGGAATAAATTAAGCAAGAGGACAGTGAAGATTTGGCCACTGCTGTGAGTTCAATATGATATCAGCCTTCTTAACTATGTAAAATGAGCTGTAGAAAAGTTAGAGATGAGACCATATTCAATACTTTAAATATTTAATGCTTACATATTTAAGAACAGAACAACATCAAAGTTTTTAGAATACATGCAGCAGTTGACTTAGACTGCAGCTTATTTTTTGGAAGAAAAATGCACTGTGATGAAAAACAGAACATTAATTTGCAAAGTTAAAGGATTAGGAAACATGTTGTACCTTTCTCCTTCCTGCTTCCTCTTTTATTATTAATTTTTTACTTTTAGTTTTCAAATTAAGTACAGAACTGCATACTTTTCTTAACGTATTATCTACATCTCAGACTTTTTTCCCTTCTTGCATTTTTTTTCTAATTTTGTACAAATAAATCTGTCCTTATTTTCTCTTGGTCCACCCTGTATTAGAGCTCACTAATATGAATGACCTTGACCAGTAATGACTAAATTAGAAAACAATAAGTAGAATCCAACTTTTTCTTTTTCTTTTCTTTAAACCAACTAACTAGTTCAACAGTGTTCCAGTAAATTACTGCAAGTTGTCTACTACCCTGCTGGTTTCTGGGATAATCTGCAATCCTGAACAATAGCGATAGCAGCAGCAGTCTCTCCAGTTGTTTTGTTTGTGGACAAAGAGGCAGATCAGCCTTTCCCAGCTCATGGAGTGCATTAGGTGAATCCAGGACATGTCATCCTCCCTGTGCATGTGCTGTGCAGCTGATCCATGAGTGCATAACAGGTCTAAGATATTTCTGAAGCTGTCGATTTACAGCAGGCCATCTGTGCATGGCCCAAGGCCATGTGTCCAGGTGTTCCAACTTGTTTAGCAGATATCTGTTCTTCCATGTGAAATGCTGGCGAATACAGTTTTCTCTGTAATTTTAAATTACTGGTGTAACTTTGGTCCATCTATTCAAAATACCATGTACCATGGACATTTAATTTTTTGGATCAAATTCAGACATGAATTCAGAACTAGTCATTGGAAAAATGTTATGGTGAAGTCAGCTTAATTCTGTAATACCAATATGGAGGAAACCAGAACTAGACTTACAGTACTCTACTCATGTCTGATTTTTCTTCCTCTTTTATCTTATATGGCTACGGACAGTGCTGTAAAATACAAGAACAGTTTACAAAATCAAAATATTCACATTTGTCATATATTGACAACAAAACCCCAGAGAAAAATGAGGTTATGGAAGACCTCAGGTGTTTAGGTTGCTGTTTTCAAAAGACTGAACAGAGAACTGTAGTTTTAATTGAAATAAAGAAAAGCATAATGTCCAAGCTCTGATTTAGTCCAAAGGTCTCCTCAAATTTAATTCTTGTGAATTATATCTCCAAAGATTACGGAACATTAATTCCATGATTTTTATGAGATTGTGTGTTTATAGGAATAGACTGCATTCATTATTTCTGCACTGCATTGTAATATGTTGAATTTGGTGCACTATACATAACACAAGTATACAAATCTGTAGGTTGGATGGGTTTTTTTCCTATGCTTATTGTTTTCTAATTTACTTTTAGACTTCTGATGTACATGTTTAAGAGTTAAATTTCTCATGAAGGTAACTTAGTAGCCATAAATCACCTTCTGAATAGGTTTGTATGAGTGAAACACTCAGCCTTGGAACACACTTATTCAAGTTATGAAATACAGATGCTATGGTGGGTATATTAATTAAGTAATGTGTGGTTTCTTAAAAGAAGGACATATAACAATATGCTGTTGTCTATCAGTTTCAAGTGAAAGACTGCCAGCCAGAGCAGCTGTGAACAACTGAATGTATTTGTAGTAGCTGTCTTTGTGTCACTGCAATAATAAGTAGCAATAGATAGATAATCCTAACAGAAATCAAAGACACTAACAACTAACCGGGAGTATCTCATGCTTTTGCAAATTCCTTGCCCTATCTTTTTTATATGGAAGATGATGCAAAATGCTTATATCAGCATATTCATATTCGTCTGCGTACTTGACTGCATGTTTTATCATTTGCTCCATTAGTATTTATTTTACTTGTGTTTTGTGTACAAAAATAATCAAACAAATAGAAAAATAGGTAGCGGTAGGCTTTAGATCTATGGATATTCTTTACAAACAACTCACTGTGGATGTGTTTTTGTGTGTGTGTGTTTTACACATTGATTTTCTGTTTGCAAACCAGTTTAAACTTAGAGAGAGGATCAACCCAAAACTTCAGTTATAAGGCTGTTATCACTATGTTTGACTTTATATCCTCCTTAAAATCAAACTATTTGACAGCAGCAGTAGTTAATCATGCCGCCTTGAGGCTTACTGTGATCCAACAAGCAGCATGCAAGCTAGAGAATGCTTAAGGGTGCTCCCTTATGGCTCACTTCATCTTTCAGGAGACAACAAATGAATTCAAGTAGGGAGTAGTAGCTAAATGCCTCCTCTCATGCCTGTCCACGTCCTAACTCAGAGAGCAAGGAGGCTGCTGCAGAGGTACAGAACAGTGAAGTCATAGCTCTGCACTGAAGGAAAGTGAAGTGTGGCTTTCACAGCTGTCCCCTCTCTGTAAAAGGGAAGGTGTTTCATTTCAGAATCAAAGTCGTTTGGCTTAATTACCTGTGAAAACTGTGTAATACTTGACAGCAATATGTGGCATGCTACCCTGTAATTTCATTTTCAAACTGTTTAAAAAGGGAAAGTTTGGGGAAGCCTCAATGCTTCTTGGGCTTTTTGATCTCTTGGTAAGTGTTGTGCACATTTGCAGATTATTTATTAAAACAATATAGAACATGCATGTTTTCCACTATTACTTTTATTTGAAGCACCAGTGCTTCAGTTTAATGTTTCAGAAGTGATAGAATCAAGTCCAGAAAATAGGAAAATCAAGAAAAATTCAGCTGCTTTGCTAACATTCTTTGTTGTCCCCATTTTGAGTCTGCAATTTAGGTAAAACCTGAGTAAATGCTGGTGTAAATATCTCTGAGAGATATTACATTCTTCGGAAGCAATAATATTCAGCCTGCTTCAGTCTAAGAAAAACACACAGAGGATCATTTAGCTTAACGGTTCTGTTTTTTAAGGGTATTAACAGGCTCACATCCAAGAAAGTGATTATTTCAGTGCTTGTTGCTTAGGATTTATATTAAGGCACATGGTTGCTAACATAAAACTGTTCTGCTTCCTTAGGAAAAGGTATTTAAGTCCTCTCAGGCACGAAAACACGGAAGTGGCTGCAGTGGATCACAGCTGTTCATTTTTCCTATATTCAGCCTGTGGTTGAAGTTCATAACCCATTCTACAGAGAAAAAGGAAAGAATATTGCATTTACAGAATAATCATCTTAATAAAGAAAATTTCATGTTAGATTCTTGCTGCTTGTGAGGCTTGATTTATATGCAAAGACTGCTCAGTTGAGTAAAATGGAGAAAATGAAGAAATGGTGAAAGTTACTTCTCAGTTTTCTTGAGTAAAGGAGAAAAGTATGACAAATAGAAGGAAAAAAAACAGAGAGGCCCACAAATTGACAGTGACACAAGTAGCTGACTGTCTTCTGAATAGTCAGTATTTGATGGATATTGCCTGACCAAGTACAACAAAGAAATTGGGTAAAATTCAGGACAAAATTTTAGGGAGGGGATATGATTGTCTGTCAAGAACATAGTGAGAACCTTGGATATATCATAAAGAAACTTTTGGGCTATTGAGTGATGTTAATTACATGTCCTGATACATAGGTTAGATAACAGTTGTAAGAGTTCTGATATGAGATGTCTGAAAAGCTCCATGTTCAGCCTCTGATAGCAAACAAGACAAGCACTGCAGTGCTGCCTTTTAGCATTTCTTTCTGCACTTTGGTATTTACAGTTTCTGAGTCATAGAAGCCCAGTATATTTTCATCGCATCATTTGTTGTTTTATAAGCCCACATTGTTATCTCCTTTCTAAGTTACACAGTCCAGGTCTTTTTTCTCTTTTGTATGGGTTGTTTTTTTTTTTTTCCCTACATCTTTCCTTGTATTTTTAACGTTATATTAAAATTCCTGTCTGAATTCCTTCTGTTATTTCCTGTGTTTTTTTTCTTTTTTGATAGAGTATGTTTTAAACTGAAATCAGTAATACTAATATATAGATACGGCTTTGATTTCTGTAGTCCATATGAACACTGATAATACTGTCCAACATTCTATTCTTAGAGCATCTGTATAAAAGAGGGGGATTTTTTTGTTAGTAGGTTTCTTTCTTAGTACATCCATTTGATTTCATCTTCATTATAGGTACAACTACTTGGGTTTTTTTCTTTCAGTGTTCACTGAGTTTGTAGGTACCAAGAAAATTGTATTTGCTAATGTGATTTTCAAAGTGGAAATGAAATCTGTGCATGTTCTCTTGGTTATAGAGCAGAGCTCAGATACAAACCACAGTCAACTTGCATGTCTTATACGCTGGTGCTTGTGGAGATTGGACTAGAGTTTCCTGCTGTTATCTCAGCAGTCATTTGAGATAATAGAACTTCTAAGAGTTGAGGTTACAAACACCCTGTTTAACAGAGCGATATGGTGTTTGGACAACCAGAATCACAGTTAGGCAAGCAGATACTTTTCATCCAGTCGTCCCTTTTATCAGGTGTCTGATAGGTTCTTAAGTGTTCAGGATCTTGGGTTTCAAGCCTATTGAATTCCTTAGCCTATGATATTAGGTGTAGTTTATAGGTCCCACACTGTCTAGCAGGGCACATTCATTTTGCACAGGGTAAATGTCACCCTGGAACTTCATCCAAGAATTTTCAGCTTATGTATCTTTTAAATCTTCTAAAAATATAATATACAAGCTTCAGTAGAACCCAGCAGAAAAAACCTAATTACTTGCATATTTTACATGGTACTAGACAAAAGTGATACTTACCCTACTTCTACAAGTCAAACATATGCTTTTTCCTTTAAAACTCCTTTCAAATATCAGACTTCAGTTTTGGATGAGGCAGAAACTTAGACTGGTTATAACAGGTATTGGGTCTGCAGGAACAACAGGTATTAGATACATAAGTTTCTGTTTTACTGACCATGTGAACCACACATAAACCTTTAATATAATCTGGCATGTGTACATGACTGCTGCATTACATTTTCTTAACAAGGTTCTGTTTAAATTTCCCATTTATTCACTGGCATTTTGACAACTCCAGAAACAGGTCTGGCAGGATTTTTTAAAATAAATATTCTAATCTGTTTTACAATGCTACAATTTTATTTTTTTCATAGTAGTATTCAACTTGGCTTTCCCATACAGCTGCATTAATGTCTTTGATTATTTCATTTCAGGTAAAAATTCCCTCTAAATTTTCTTTTCCTTGGCATGTCTGCAGTAGATATTTCCTATACACTATCTTCATGAAAGGAATTGGGTAGGACTCTAATGGCCTGTGAATATTTGCCAGTACATGATCAAAAATGTAAACAGAACTGTGTTTCAAGTTCTGCAATTCTTGGATTGAGTAGCTCAGTTGGAAGGGACCTACAATGATCATCTGGTCCACCTTATTATCACAGAATCATAGAATAGTTTGGTTTGGAAGGGACCTTAAATATCACCTAGTTCCAACCCCCTTGTCATGGGCAGGGACACTTTTCACTAGACCAGATTTCTCAAAGTCTCTTCCAGTCTGGCCTTGAACAGCTTCAGGAACAGGGCATCCACAGCTTCCCTGGGCAACCTGTTCCAATGCCTCATGACAATCCCAGTGAAGAATTTCACCCTAATGTGTAATATAAACTTACACTCTGTCAGTTTAATGACACTCTGCCACGTCCTGTCACTATATGCCCATGTAAAAAGTCCTTCTCCATCTTTCCACGTATTATGTATTGGAAGCCTGCTCTAAGGTCTCCCCAGACCCTACTCCTCTCCAGGCTGAATATACCCAACTCTCTCAGCTTGGCTCCAACAGGTCTGTGTCCTTATGTTGGCAGCCCCAGAGCTGGATGCACCACTCCAGGTGGAGTCTCACAAGACCAGAGTAGAGGAAGAGAACCACTTCCTTTGATCTGCTGGTCACATCATTCTTTGGATGCAGCCCAGGACGCAACTGAGTTTCTGGGCTTGCAAGCACATGTCACTAGGTCATGTTGAACTCCTCATCCACTTATAGCCCCGAGCCCTTATCCCTAGGTCTGCTCTCAATCCTTTCTCGTCCCGGCCTGTACTTGTGCTTGGGATCGCCATGACCCAGGTGCAGGACCTTGCACTTGACCTTGTTGAACTTCACAAGGTTCACACAGACCTACCTCTCAAGACTGTCATGTACATGTCCAGTCCCTCTGGATGCCATCCCTTCCCTCCAGTGTGGTGACCACACCACACAGCTCAGTGTCATCAGTGAGGGTGCCCTCAATCCCCCTGTCCATGTCACCAGCAAAGATGCTGAACAGTGCTGGTCCCAGCACGGAGCCCTGAGGGACACCACTTGCTGCTGGTGGTGTCCCTTACTTGGACATCAAGCCATTGACTACAACTCATTGAGTTCAACCATCCAGCTCATCAAGATATTCAAGACTGATTCCTGTTCTTAGGACTCTCCAATGGTTCCTGTGCCCCCATGAAATTTGTTCCTTAGGATTTGGGGATTTTCCTAAGCATAAACCATCTACTGATCATACTGATTTGCTTACCCTTTATAATTGCAGTCTTTACTGATAATTTTAAGTTTTCATAGAGTCTAATATAACCAACTTGTATGCAGTACTATTTAAATACACGATGAATTTTACTTTTTCTGAAGAAATTGAGTTGGTAAGCCCTCAGGTTTGTGGTCTTCTTTTTTAACAACTCTCTGGGTCTTGAGAGGATATGATTAAAACTTTCATTCATTTTTTTCTAACTTGGAGTATTATTAGAAGATAGTGTAAATTTATAAGTCTGAATTTTCATCTGCTTAAAATCATCATAAGTCACTTTGAAACAATGCAGCCAATTACCCTGTTGGGTTTTAAAAAAGAAAAATAAAACCTTACAAAAAGTATGTCTATTTTTGGAAGATATTTAAATATAGAATAGTTGGCTTTCTCAGGTATGAAAAACCTGTATTTAGTAGAATCATAACTTTTTGAAAATATATTATTAGTTATTTATTATTGTGGCTTCTTGAAGGCTTCTTTAAAGAATAATTCTGTATTCTTTGTCCAAGTATATTTATCATAGTTTTTCCATTCTTTTCCACGATTAAAAAATACTTGTATTTTCTTTTATTCTTTATCTTTCTTATCTCTCTTAAATTCCTTGTGTTCCATTCTGTGGATTACTTCACATGTATAAGTTACTTGTTAAACTGTCCCCCTCAGAAATCTAGGGAAGGGTGATACAAGTCAAATGTTGTTATTGATGCCAAAACAAAATACAATGCTATTGAATTGATTCTAATAGTTAAGCTAGGGGCACGGTGTTGTAGACACAGACTCATGGACTCATTTTCGTTGGAAATAACCTTTAAGTTCAAAGAGTGCATTAAGTCAGCCTGAACCAGCAGCAAAAGCAGTAGCTGTGAGAGAATGAGAGAACATCAGGATAACATTGATTCAGTGTTTCTTTTGTGTATGATTTGTTATTTTTCTAAGATACTGCAGAAATTGATTTAATAAATTGTCTGCTTAGTTGGCATTTAATATTCACTTATCTTGCGTTGCCGTGGCTGTTCTGTTCTGCAGCTTTTCCCACGGTGAACCGAACTAATTTACAATGTTGTCAGGCTGCAAATGAGTAGGAAAGAGAACTAGTGCTTATCTTACATTCAGGGCTAAAGGAGGTGAACCTAGGCATGTACACTAGCAAAGTGCTTTGGAAAATGCTGTAAATAAGATGGGTTGCATATCAACACTAATAATTTAGTGACTTTGGAGTCATGTCCCTTCAACACTACTGAGTCCTTTTCATTTAGTTTTGACAATTTGCAATAGTTCATTTTATTATTCTGTTCCAGATCTTGTACTGTTATGTGCATTTGAAACAGGTTTTCCAATATATCCTCTGTAAGGAAAGCTCTTTCTGGTTTGGTTTTTTTTCTGACAGCCTCTCATGGTGCCACTGAAAACTCTTCATGACACTTACAAGTCAATACTTTTTAACAAGGTCACTCATTTAATTTTTTTCTTGAAAGTAAACCCTGGATTGGTGGATATATGAATTTTTTTTTTTTGTGTTGGACATGAAGTGAAGAATATGATGGATACAGTTGCAGATTAGTTCCTTAATAATATAAATTTGGACGTAAATGATGTCCTGTCCTTTGCTGAGAACTAACTGAGGACCTTTTTCACCTCTTGTGGGTTTACTGACTGGATTCACGGAAATAATCCATTATAATATTGTAAACTTTTACCTCAGCAATGCACCCCTGTGTAATTTACCTGGTTTACATTATTGTTTGCTTCTTGCTCCTAGGTTTCTTGGTCTCTCATAGTATGTCACAGGCACTGTCATCATCCTAGTCCCCCTGTCAGTATTACAGTCTTAAAAATCCTGTGCTTTCCTACTTAGGTGAGAAATCCCAATCCACACTGATCCTATTTTCCTTATTAATCCTGAGAACTCATTTATCTGATTTGATTCAGGTATTTTAGTGTTTAACACTACTCCTCTGTTGCAGTGAACAGTTTTTCCGATGTTTTGTGTACTGAGCACAATATGCTTTTAATTTATTATTTTCTTTCACCGTGTTTTTATGTGTTTACAATGTTATTAAAGCAATTTAAACCCAGCCATTTTGGTTCCCCCATTTTATTTCTTGTACTGTGCTTTGTATGTGTTCTCCTACCTTTGGTAGTACTTTTTGAGTTACCATACCAGGTTTAAGTGCAACTCTATTCTTAATCAACCAAATCCTCACATATCTGCAAAACAATACAAGTAAGTAATTTCTTAACTTCTTTACTTGCCCTTCATTTCCACCAGTACAATATAAACTTTATAACATTACTGTCTTAAAATTGAGTATGCCTAAAAAAATTTTACTTGATCACTATGAGATTAGGAAAAAAGGGAAATACAGAAGTTAAAGAAAAGCAATCAAATCTGAATTCCAGAGTCTAAGTGGAGAACCACATAGGTATGAATATGAAATGTTTATGGACTAATATATGTTTTATGGGAGGAGGCTGAAATGTTCATCATGCATAGTAGTAGGGACAAATTATTTTTGAGATCCGCTAAGAAATGCACTTATGCAATAGATCATACATGATTCTACACTTTCCTGATATCTTGAGTCACTGTTCTACACTTTCAAGAGACTGAGAAGGTTATGAAATAATAGGATTTCCAGTATTAAATAATAGAAGGTCTGTACAAAAAGTTAGAGGAAATTGCAGGATTTTTTTGTTTTGTTTCTTAAATATTAATTTCCTACTTTAAACCTTCTCTAATTTTCTAGGTATTGTAGAAGCCATTTTAATTGAGACTGTGAGATTATTTGCATTAAATGCTACAGTGGTTTTCATTCTCAGTCTTCTTTTGCATGCTTGACAGTACTTCAGATTTGAAGTAATGATGAACTGCACAGTTACTGTTTTGTTGTTTCAAACTCAGAATATCTTGGAAAGACAACTTAGATTTTAGCCTGGTTCTGGATGCATGAAACTCTCCTTTTCCATCACATTCAAGCATGAAGTTTATTTTTATGTTGCACTCTTTGGCTGTAGCCTCCTGGAAATTATTTTGATTTGCTTTTTTTATTCAGTGCAAAGGAAAGGCCATTCAGAGAAGGAGTTTTGGTTGTATTTTTGGTCTGTTTAATAGCAGGAGAAAACATCAAAACAAGACATTTGATCATGACAGAAATAGAAAAAAAATCAAATTAGAAGAATTTTCAGTATAAATAGATGTATAATTGCAATGCCATAGCCCTTGAATTTCTGTAATTACACATACTCAAAAAAACCTCTATGTCATTGCCATAATGAAAAAGCCATCATTTCTCTTCAAAAGCACTTCAGAAAGCAAAATTCAGACAGTCTGCCAGCATATTCAATTTGTCCATCTCTCACAAAAATTGTACACTATCTTCAGTAAGGAAATTGGTCTTCTGTCAAAAGCAAAGTAATTACAAGAATTTCTCAGAAAAAAAAGCGTTGCTCTCATCACTTCTTGGAATTAAAATTGTAACTATTTCTCTTCCCCTTGCTCCCTCATCTGTTTAATTTCATGAGTATATAGGTCCCTGACCTTGGCCTGATTGACAAGGGAAGTTAAAACTGCAAGCACTTACTATTCCTTTCCACACATCAGTGAAATGATGTTAGGAATATTAAATGGATGAACACAGCTTAACTAATATTTAAATTATGGAAGGTATAATGTATGCCATTTCATAGTAAACAGTTTACTTTATAATATGATTTTTTTTTCAGTCAGTAAAAATCTGAAATACTATGATTAGAAGAAAAATGGATTAATTGTTTTTATGTATGATAAACATGTCAGTATCAGTATATTGTGTACTTCCTGCTAGAATTTACTTTATTTGTTTACAATTATACAATTAGCAAATATTAGTAAACATGAACCTACAGACTGGTTATGCCCTCCATGATCCCTGAACTGCTCCTTTCAAACACAATTTTACTCTCTCTCATCTTTTCCCAGCCTCCAGATAGTAACAACAAGGCAGCTGTTTGATCAGCAGTTGTGTACATTCCATATGTCAGGTTATGAATTCTATTAGAGAAGTAAAATTGAACAGAATGTGGAAGTTGCCAAAAATTATTGATAAAAATTGTCAGCAAAGCTAAGATTGCTTTCAAATTGGGCATGAAGTGTTCTGTAGATACACTCACAGTTTTGGTTTTTTTTAAAGACCTCAATATTCATACTAAGATCCCAGAACCCACAATAAAATGTGTTGGAAGAAGGAGACTAAAGGAGAGTTAAATTATCAGGCCGTATTGCCTAGCAGTGATTTCTTTAATTCTCATTTGAACTTCTCTTTCTAGCTTCTGTGTTCTTTGAAGACTCTCACTCATAAACCATAAAAAGTGTGTTGATACTACAGCTTGTATTTCTTCCCTACTACAATATATAATTTTTCATCCTTTCTCAGTCCTTCATTACTATTTTATTCAAAGAATGTATAACCCAGCATCTCATTCAGAGTTCAGTTCCAAGGCTTAAGTTCATCAAGATGAACAAGATTCTCACATTATTTTTATGCTGGTCATGGGAGAAGATTGAAAAGAGATGAAGGGATGAAAAGAAGGCTGGGTATCCCACTGGACACAAGTGAAGTCTTCGTAGTCCATTGGACCTGATGATATGCGTCCCAGAGTCCTGAAGGTATTGACTGATGAAGTTCCTAAGCTGCTCTCCATGATATTTGAAAGCTTATGGCAGTCAGTTGATGTTCTAGAAACTGGAAAAAGGGAAATGTACCCATTTTTAAAAAGAGAAGAAAGAACAGCCCTGGAAACTACTAACCTGTCAGCCTCACCTCTGTGCCTGGGAAGATCAGGGAACAGATTCTCCTAGAAACTGTGCTGAGGCATTTGGAGCTCTATTCGGGACAACCTGCACAGCTCCACCAAGGGAAGTCCTGCGTAACCAAACTGTTGACTTTCCATGATGGAGTGACCACATCAGTGGATGAGGAGTGGGTTACAGATTTCATTTATCTGGCCTTCTGTAAAGCCTTTGATATGATCCGCCACACATCCTTCTCTTGAAATTGGAGAGACATGGGTTTGATGAGTGGACTGTTTTGTAGGTAAGGAATGGGTTTGACGGTCATATCCAGTGGTCAACTAATGGACATCAGTGACAAGTGCTGTCCCTCAGGGGTCCATGCTGGGACAAGGGTAATTTGATATCTTCATTAATAACATAGACAAAGGGATCCAGTGAACCCTCAGCAAGTTTGCAGGTGACACCAAGCTGAGAGATGTGTTTGACACACTTGAAGGACAGGATGCCATCCAGAGGGACCTGAACAAGCTGGAAGAGTGGGCTTATGGGAATCTCATGAGGTTTAACTAGACCAAGTGCTGGTGCTACATCTGAATTGACGCAACCCCTGCAATCAACCCAGTTTGCGGATGAACAGACCCAAGAGCAGCCCTGCCTAGAAAGACTTGGAGGTGCTAGTAGGTGAGAGGCTGGACATGCCCCAGGCATGCCACTCACAGCCCAGAGAGCCAAACGTGTCCTGGGCTGCATCCAGAGCCCCGTGGGCAGCAGGGGAGGGAGGGGATTGTGCCCCTCTGCTCCTCCGCTCTGCTGAGACCCACCTGGAGCACTGCATCCAGCTCTGGGGTCCCAGCACAGGAAGGACAGGGACCTGCTGGGGTGAGTCCAGAGGAGGCACATCGATTTGTTCAGAGGGCTGGAGCACCTCTGCTATGAGGAAAGACTGAGAGAATTGGGATTGTTCAGCATGAAGAACAAAAGGCTTCAGGGCTACCTAATTGTGGCCTTCCAGTACCTGAGGGGAGCCTACAAGAAAGATGGAGAGCAGCTATTTACAAAAGCATATGTCTTAGTTTAAGACAATTTAAAGGGGAACACTCTAAAATGAGTTGCCCACCCCAACAGGTTTAGCCAATCCCTTTCCACCAATAAGGAGAAAATGAATACGGGCAGGTGTAAGTGAAAAAATTAGTTTGCCAACAAATGAAACTGCAACAGGCAAAAAATAACAGTAAATAATCACTAGATACAAAATTTCTAAAACATACTCCCCGAGAACAAAGAGAAACTCAAAATGCCAGAAATGCCTTTTTCGGGGCTGGTGTCTGCCACAGGCAACTGGGTGAGGGGAGACAAAGGGAAAAGATGGCAGCAAACTCTCCCCCCAAGATGGCGGCAAACCCTCCCCCAAGATGGCGGCCTTTGCACAGCCCGGGAGACAAAGGGAAATTATGGTGGCAAACCCTGACAAGAAGGTAGGAGATATGGAGCAGTTCTAGTGGCAGATGGAGACCTGCTGGTTTGTGTGGGATTAGCTCTGCTGCCCACCGCCTCTTCCTGCCACATCCAGGACTCCACCAGTGTCGGTGGTGCTGCTGTCTGCCAAGCCACTGTGTGGGGTTAAAACTGGCCTGTTGGCACTGACCTGGCCCCAGGGACCAGCTCAAGCTCCATGCTGCTGATAGGGTTTGCGAAGTTCACTTCAAAACAGTTTTTGCTTGTGAAAGCCCAGAAAAAACCCAACCACCTGAAGCAACCCTCTCCAAAGCGGAGCCTCCACCTTCTGCAAATGCTTCCATGAAAGAGAGGGCTCCTTGCTTCCAGGCTCCAAATTAAAAAGGATCTGAGCAACACCACTCTTCCCTTCCCCCCACCTCAGTATCCTGTTCTGGCTGCGACGCTGGATCATAAGGAGACAGTAAGGATTTTCTGGGGCACAGACAGTTACGGAATACAAAAACGTTTTGGGTTACCCATGACAACATGGAGTGGCAGGACAAGGGGGCGTGGCTTCAAATTGATAGAGAGTAGGTTTGGATTAGATTTTGGGAATATATTCTTTACTATGAGACTGGTACCTGAACAGGTAGCTCAGAGAAATTGTGGATGCACCATCACTGTGAGTGTTCACGTCCAGGCTGGATGGGACTTCAAACAACCTGGTCTAGTTGAAGGTGTCCCTGCCCAAGGCAGGATGCTTGGAACTATGGGATTGTTAAGGTCCCTTCCAACCTAAGACATTCTATAGTTCTATGGTTCTATTCCCACATGTCCTCTCACTGGATACCAGGGACAAGAGCACTGCACCTCCCTCTGCACTTCACCTCCAGAGGAAGCTGTACAGAGCAATGCATTTCTCTCAACTAAACAAAGCTTGGCATCATTCAAGCTCAAATCTCTGAGTTCTTTTTAATGGACTTAGTTCTGATTTTCAGTTTGAACATGTTTAGAGGTTTTTCTGTGTAGATTAACACAGAAAAACACAGTTTGAAGCAGTGGTCTCAAAATGATCATATTTTAATATGTTTATTACTATTTCTGACTCTTCATTGCTTGATGTTTAGCTTTAGCATTTGAAAACTGTAGTACTACATCAGAATGACTTGCAACTACAGCAGATTTCAGAGCCTTCTGAACCAAAATCCAAGATGATAACAGATAAGAGAGCTCATGTGCATGTTGCAGAGCAGCTGAGAGCTCAGAACTTCCAAGAAGAGCAAAGAGCCCAAGATACTTAAAAGTGACTACTTATTTTTATAGACTTCTGAAGAAGTATTTCCTGAAGGTTATGTGCTTAATGAGTTAGTTAAAGCCAGTGTGAAGGCTTCTTGATTCTGTGCTACACACTCACATTTATCTAAGAACAAAGAAAAGTGGTGTGCATGGAAATAAAGCCAATGTACTCTTATGAGATCTTAAAAATGTATTTAAGCATCCCTTGATGTTGAGAGTATTTGCATATTGTTAAGCATGGAAAATATTTATAGATTTGAAGACAAAGTGCACGTTTCACACCTTGTATGGGTTTGAGATGTCCTTGTAAAAGAGGTCTGTGTCATTCTTCTTTTGTGAAGAAAAGATGAAGCGCTGTACAAAAGCAGGAAAATGACAGAAGGGCACCTATAGTGGGTATGGCCTCAGAACATCTTGTACTTCTGTGTAGCTATTCCGATGAGGTAAAAAAGGAGGAAGAAATTTCTTTAGACATGGAAACACTCATCCAAAGCAGAGTTCATAGTTTATATAGAGGAAATGGCCTGGTATTCAGGGGGTGTTGAACCACATTGACAAAGTAGTTGACTAATTTGATGTGTATTTTATATGGCTAATGAAGGAAGAGAGTCTTGCTGTGGTTATTTAGCTGTTCTATTGCCACTGCATGAACAAGAATGGCAAAAAAATGTCCCTTCATGTATCTAGAAAAGAAAATGCAATCAATATGCAAAATACCCAAAAATTTTAAAGAAGATTTCTTAATATTTTATATGATATATATTTTATATGGTTTTGACTTTATGTATAAAAAACATTTTTCTATGCCACGCCACCTTTACCTACATGTATTTGTAGTGCCGTTTAAATGAGTGTAATTTGTATGCCTGTTACTTCTGATGATCTGAGATTCACTATTCAGCAGTACTGTTCCCTCCTGGTATTCCCAGTTTCTGTGCTGTATTCAGACCTGAAGTATGTGAAACATACTGGAACTAGAATTCAACGAAAGCCCTTAAAGGCACTGAGCAAAAACTCTTTTTCTTTAAGGATGTTCTTCTATTGCACCACATTATTTGTTAATGCAGACAAAGCATATAAAGATACACCATTTTCTGATAATTATAATTAAAAGATACATGTTCATCCTCAAATATTGAAAATCTACTAGGATATTGATAAGCTGTCAAAATATTTACAGTTTATGGTGATACTCTAAATGAATTTTACAACATCTACTTCCTGATATAAAAATTGTGATTTATGGGTACAGTGGCTGAAAATATTTTAGGTCAAGTTTTAACTATGGACAAAAGGGAGAGAATTTTTTTTTCTTTCACAACTTTTAGTGATCCTCTTAAAAAAAAGAAGAAAAAACAAAAGAAAGAAGGAAAAGTAATTTGCTGAAGACTATAGCCTGATAATCTCTTCTACTTTCTTCCTGGAAGATTGTTTTCCTTCTTGCTTAATTACGTTTGCTTCATATATATATATGTAGTGTATTACTTCAGACTTATTAAATAGTTTATTAGGGCCATGTGTTGTCTTTTGTTTCAACATACATATTTGAACACAAGATGTTGAATATTCAGCACTGCTTATGAAAAAGGAGACAAAATTAAATAATAACCAAGATTCAAACAGCAATTATAGGGGTTACAAAGCCACCATCAAGACCCATATAAAAGCTAGTGAAGCCAAAAAATTCTTACACAAGAAAAGAGAAGCAAAGGCAATTTTCATCTATAATCTTTTAATGTTAATTATATCAACTCAAAAAACATGATTTTAGCGAGCATTTACTCCTACAAATGCTGCAGTTGTACCATCCAAAAGCTGCCATTAAAATGATATAGTAGACTCAACCAGCAAAGATTGGGCTGACGATTTATATGATTATGATTCTGCATTTGTTTTTTAATAGGAATTGCTTTGATGTAAGAAGAAGTTCTTACTGAATAAATACCATAGGCAGGTCTAATTTGATTGCTGAAACTATTTTAGCTTCTAGTCTACCAAGTACAATATATGAAATAAAAACATTTATGTTGCATTCTGATTTGTGCGTGGTGAAGTTTTGCACCGTAAGGTTTGAACTGTTCTGTTACACACTATGAAACTTTCTGCTCTACCATTTTTTACAAATGGGCAACAGTAATAGATGCATTGAAATGTAGACTATACTAACATAGTTGCTTGATTAATTATCTGGGGTATATAAAGCAGATCATAGTCCAGAATATCTTGTTTCAAGTCTTTGCAGGGTGAGGATTATACACTGTGCTAGAGCCTTATGCAAAATCAGAATTATCCTGCAGAATGAACTGCTGCAAAATTCTAGGATTTTCTGGCTGGTGGAAGTAGGTGTAGCTAGGAAGAGGGAAGAGGGAAAGGAAGTGAAAAGTGTAAGAAATCATCTTGCCTTTATTCTTGGTTGGCTGATGCTTACAATATTTTCAGTGTAAGCATTTCTGTTGTACTAACCTGACATGAAAGTAATTCCCTAGTACTTGCTCTGTTGAACCTTCTTTACGTTGCTTTGTGAAGAGAAAGGAAACATAAAATTTTGTGTTACTTCTTCAGAATGTATACAGGGAGATAGAACAATTTGAGAAGTCTCAAGTGGTAGGAAGTACCTCTGCAGTACACGGCCAGGTGACTGACAGGTAAATTTGAATATTAAATTGTTAAGAAAAGACGGGGATCTAGATCTAGAGATCTAGATCAGCCCTGCCTAGAAAGACTTGGGGGTGCTAGTAGGTGAGAGGCTGGACATGCCCCAGGCATGCCACTCACAGCCCAGAGAGCCAAACGTGTCCTGGGCTGCATCCAGAGCCCCGTGGGCAGCAGGGGAGGGAGGGGATTGTGCCCCTCTGCTCCTCCGCTCTGCTGAGACCCACCTGGAGCACTGCATCCAGCTCTGGGGTCCCAGCACAGGAAGGACAGGGACCTGCTGGGGTGAGTCCAGAGGAGGCACATCGATTTGTTCAGAGGGCTGGAGCACCTCTGCTATGAGGAAAGACTGAGAGAATTGGGATTGTTCAGCATGAAGAACAAAAGGCTTCGGGGCTACCTAATTGTGGCCTTCCAGTACCTGAGGGGAGCCTACAAGAAAGATGGAGAGCAGCTATTTACAAGAGTGTGTTTTGACAGGACAAGGGGGAATGGCTTCAAACTGATAGAGAGTAGGTTTAGACTAAATATTAGAAAAAAGTTCTTTACTGTGGGAGTGGTAACTGGATTGAGTTGCCCAGAGAAGTTTGGATACCCCATCCCTGGAAGTCTTTCAGGCCAGGCTGGATGGAGCTCTGACCAACCTGGTCTAGTGAAAGATGTCCCTGGCCATCGCAGTGGCATTGGTGATCTTTAAGGTCCCTTGCAATTCAGGCCATTCTATGATTTATTCTCCATAGATATGCCTGTACAGGGTGTTGGCAGTTGTCTGTCACGAGTGAAAAAAGTTACTATCTCTTTTTCCTTTTTTTTTTTTCTGACTTTTTGTTGTTTGACTCTCAAGGCCATCCCACCTATTGCTGTGATTGCAGTTCTTCAAAGTGTGGGCGCTTAAAACAGCTGGTTTCTTCATAGGCTCTTTCTTCATAGTCAGTAAGAAGTAGGCACTTGTCACAGAAATCCTTTATTTAAAACAAGTAAAGACATTCTTTAAGAGCCAGTTTCTCTTCATTGACCATATAGAGACCCCATAGAACTCAGCTACAAGCTCAGCTATAGGCATCTGGTAAAGTGAGGTGAAATTTGTCATTTTGAAAGTGTCATCTGATGGGGAATACACAATCAACTCAAAGTTCAGCTCAGTTGGACCCGTTAAGAAGAGAACATTACTTCCTTGTCCCAAAATGGCCATGTTACAGTGACTTTTCTAGCGTGCAGTTTACTTGGCAGAGTTGAATGTTTTGCTGTTATCTAGTTCCCAATAGTACTTTCAGGATTGCTTCTTCAAATTACAGATTTCTCTAAATCTCCAGGTTTTCTTTTCTTAAATTTATTAAACAAAAATCCTTTGCCTTCATGTGTTTTTCCCTGCAGATATTAATAGGTCCTGGAACTTCAATACAGGCTATGAGTTAATTAATAAAGAGTGTATTTTTTAAAATACGCTAATAAGACACAGCGTGAAATGGATGTAGACACATTAACAACTTTCACAACAACAATAACAACTTTCCAGGGCAGGAATGGGAAATCCCCTAACTTGTTTCTATTTTCCGAGCTCACTAAAATATCAGAAAACTATCTCGGGAAATGTCTTGGTTTGAAAGACAGGTGTCTGCTAAGGAAGGCAGAAGCCTCCCGTGGAATGGCAGATGTAACCCCTTTCCCTCCGAGTTATTATAATTTTGAAATCAAGGGCTTTTAGGCAAAGATGTGGGAAATAGGAATAACAGTTCTTTACTATTATATATCTCTATGTGTATAACCAGTCAAACAAATAACAATAACTCTGGCAGTAACAGCAAACAACCACAAGCCCAGCCCCAGCCTTCTCGGCTGTCAGGCTATTTCCCCTCGGGTGCAGTTCCGCTCGCAGCCGGCAGGGGCGCTGGCGGCTCCCGGTGAGCAGGGCAGGTGCGATGGTTCCCCCGCGGCTGCAGGGGGCGCTCCGGAGCGAGCTCGGGGAGCACGCGGCACCGGTGCCCCGGGATCCCGGGAAGGGATGGGACAAAGGCTTCACAAACCCCTGGGCAGCTGATCCCAGTGTCCGGCCGGACCCTCGGGAACAGCAGGCTGGAACGGCAGGCTGGAGCGGCAAGGACGAGCACAAATCCCGGGTGGCAGGTGGGATGTATCCAAATGGGGAACCCCCCCGGAGGTCTGGGCAGGCAGGGCGAGCACGGCTACAGCGCAGCAAAGGCTCGAAGCAGCGGCGGGGCAGGGCGGCCACGGCCCTGCTCTGAGCAGGACAGGGAAGGCGAGCTTTGGGATCCCGGGGCTTCTCCAGCAGAAGGAAAAGCAGCCGAAGAGAAAAAGCCTCCCTCTCTGTCCGAATGCTGGAGACTGAACTGCCCACACACCCAGGTGAAACAAAAAGGCTAGCGAACTCTTGTTTTTCTTAAGTGCCCAGCTATTTGCTTCCCTAGCAACGTGTATGGGGGAAATTCCTTTAACAGAAGAAAAACTAAGAGAGCTCCTAAAACTACAACACAGTGACTACATGTAATGAAATACTTGTACAAAATCATCTTGATGTTTTAAAGAGCATATATCTGTCTTTCATTTCTGGTACTGTCTTGGGGCCCTATTGATGGTCACAGATGTTGCACAAAACCAGTGTGTTTTCACAGTAATGAAGTTTTTGACTACCAGAGGCTTTGGCTGGGAAAAAAAAAAAAGTGTTGGACATGTTGCTGTAGTCTTTTGCACTATAATTTCTGTATTCCATAGGGGTCTTGCTCTGTGACTCAAACAGGAAATTTGGCTGCAATGATGCTAGAAAGTTAGACATGTTTGCAATTGATTCCACTTCTTATCTATCCAGAAACTTCATTCATGATTCTTAACTCATGGAAAAAATATTTGTTCTAGCTAGCTGTGAGAGAAATTGAATGAATAGGTTAATCAGAAAAGAAAAAAAGGAAAAAGAAAAGGAAAAAAAAGGTAAACAGCAGGAAAGAAAAAGAAGCAAGCTTGGAAATTCATCAGTGCACTGTCTGGCGCATAGAGGGTATACTTATTCTCATAAGCAAAGTTATTCTCAGAGAAGTAAGCTAAACACAGGGAAAGTCAAGTCAATAGGAAGGGACCTGAAGGTTAAGAATAACTGAGGAGTTCAACATTTATTTCCATTAAGTGATTTCATGATTGATTGGAATTAAAATCAGAGCTGCTGTGTATGTTGATGAGAAGATGATTACATGTAAATGTTCTTGAGATATTGTCGATGCTAATGGCTAATTATGCCTGAGAAGGGTTGAGTTCTAGTAGCTGTCTTTAAGTATCGAGATCATAACTCAATTTCTGTTTCAAAAGAGCTTTCCGTCTAATTCTAAGAATTAAGTGAGAATCAAAATTATTATTTGTGTGTGTATATATATATATATATATATATATATATATATATGTATATGTATCTCTAAAAGTAAGGATTCATGTAAATTGGTGTTTCTGGCTCATTCCTTCCAAGGCAAATGGGTTATTTTTGAAGGAGGTAGCATTTTAACCATCCAAAATTACTTTATACACCCTTTTAATTAAGGGGGTTGTGATCAATGAAAGGTGGAATGTCTCAAGTCTTTCAATGCTTAGAGCTTACTTTGGTTCACTCAACTTTGAATGCACACATGGATGTTGAATCTATTGTCTAGACTATAACTCTGGGGCGTGGATAATTGAGTAGCCAGAGATCAAACGACAATCAGCAACATAATGGACAATTATTTACTGGCTGCATATATAACTATGCAAAACTCACCAGTGATGTATAATTCCTGTTAACAAGTTCTTGCCTCTGTTCCCTAAATGTCCTATGAGTCTGGACAACTTAGAAATCGTGTAGCTTAGAAGTACACTTAGCTTTTCTTTTTTCTGTGTGTTCCCAGGTTTGCTGTTCTGATCACTTTCTGTAATTTTCCCAGTTCTTTGTCACTTAATTCAGCAGTTGCTCTACTTCTTTGAGGTGTTATGCTATTTTGTTTATCTCCTCCAATTTTTACTTAAGAAGTCATAAGTCTCAGTGGCAGCTGCTCATTTTCTTGTTAGATTCTGGATTTGCTTTGGTTACTTATACTAACTGCCAGCTACTTGACTGGCAAGAAGCCAGGTGGCAAAATCAGCTTTTGCTTGGGAGTGAATTATCTGTGATTGTCTGTCAGTGACAGTTATTCACTAAGGTAAAAACTGTCACCTAACTTCCTCCAATTTTTGTATTCAAATACAACTTTTTTTCTTGGTTTTGTTACTCTTCCTTTTGACTGTGCTGTGCATTTCATGTGCATGCCTATTCTTATTTTGGCTATATTAAGATACAATTGGACACCCAAATAAAAAAATAAAAGCAGACTACAAATGAAGAAATTACAATGAATAGCCAAAATCAAAACTTCCCTTTCTATTTCTTTGTTTGGCATTTGGTTTGAATGTATCTCAAGGTCTTGGGTTTGTAATGTTTCTACATACTTTTCTATTTCAACAAGCTAAAACTGTTAAGATTTCTAATACAGAATTTGGGTTAGACTCTGCATTAGTAATTTTAAAGGCATTTTTCTATTTCACATTGCCCAGCTGAAGTAAAAAGTTACTTTAACAAAATTGTTAGTGTCAGTGTCAGACAACCCCTTGTATACTCTTGGAGTTTGACTCGAGGGAGGTTTTTTTAATCCAAAGACGACATTATTGGAAGTTTTGACTTCACTGAGAAAGAGTTTAACCTTTTAAGTAATCTGATTGAAACCAAAGCTCCCTGATGTTTATCTTAATTAGTTAATACGTGTTAAATGACACGTTGTCTGGCGTATGTCAGCTAATATGTCAGGTTGGGATTCTTTAAATATTGCCAGCTCACCTAATGTCATAGGACAAACATTTTCTTTCAGTTCCCTGACTTCGATTGTCTCATGATACCATGATTTCCAAGTGACATTTGAGACTGCATGCAATTTTACCTTTAATGTTAAGCTGAAAGAAAAGATCTTCTTAATTCCTCAATAAATCATAAAGAGCCAAAATAAAACCTGATCCCAAATCTTTTTCTCTTAAAAAAAAATCATAAAATTCATCTCTCAGAGATATAGCAGTGCGGGTAAAGAAGCCCAGATCCAGTTATATCCACACTGCACCTGGTAATAGACTGACCAACACTTTTACATATATTATACATTTGTCATTTGCCACAGCCTTTCCTATTCCTAACAGGATGCATACTTAATAAGTAGGTTTTCCAGTGATTTTCTGCTTAAAGAAATTAGTCAGATTTTCCTTACATAAATACAAGTAAGTATTGATTCTTTCCTAGAACATTATTTTGGTACTTGAAACAATTTTAAATGAAGATGAGTGTGCTCAGCTCCTTTTAGTATTTTGTTCACTTCAATGTTGAAATGGTTTATGCTTGTAATGTATGTTTGTGGTTGCATGACCAAAATTAGATAGGATTCATTACGGTCTTGTTTTTCTTTTTCCAGTGGACAGTGTAGTATGTTTGTCAGACCCAAAGAATTTTTAGGGAAAAATAAGAATATTTTAGTAATAGACTAGGCTGCTAATAAGTGGTATCATAAGTACTGACACAGTTTTTCTGATGATGATATGCATTCATACTGTGTTCACTGAGTGTGTCTTGAGCAGTGCACAGCTCATTCTGTAATCGGATTATTAGTTCAATTTTATTAGAGTACTTTATACTCTGAGGGTATTCCCTTAATCCCATTCCTTTAGCATGCAGAGAAATGGCAAATAGCAGTAATAGCCATTAGGGTCAAGTAATAGTCCCTTGCTCTCCCCCCCCCCATTTCTGCAGCTATAGAATTAAAAAGACTTTGCTTGAGTATACAGGAGGAAGAAACAAAAGCCAAACACTGACACTTAAAATTCAGTTTTCTGTCCTGCACTCGTAACTGTTGAGACCTACTTTACCAAATAACCATTTGGACACATAGGAAAGTTACATTAATGGAATCATAGAATCATTACGGTTGGAAAAGACCTCCAAGATCATCAAGTCAGACTTTTGACCAAATACCACCATGCCCACAGAACCATATCAGGAAGTGCCACATGTACTCATTTTATGAATGCCTCCAAAAATGGTTACTCCACCACTTCACTGAGCAGCCTAGTCCGGCGCTTAACCGATCCCCCAGTGAAGAAATTTTTTCTTATACCCAACCCGAGCCTCCTTTGGCACAATTTGAGATCATTTCCTTTTGTTCTGTCACTTGTTGCCTGGGAGAAGAGACTGACCCCCACCTAGTTACACCCTCCTTTGAGGTTGTTGCAGAGAGTGATAAGGTCTCCCTTGAGCCTTCTTTTCTCCAGGCTGAACACCCGCAGCTCCCTGAGGCACAATAATAATAATTTCATAATATAATGTTTATAATAATATAATTATGATTACATAATAATATTTATAATAATATAAACTCATAGCATTTCTATTACAGACCCATCATCAGCTCCATTGGCCTTCTCTGGACATGCCCCAGCTCCTGCAGTGAGGGGGCCAGAACCGGACACAGAATTTGAGGTGTGGCCTCACCAGTGCTGAAGACAAGGTGATCCCTGCCCTTGCCCTGCTGGGCACACTATTTCTGATATAACTCAGGACATATATATTTTACATACAATATTGGTAGACTACTTCCTATGCATATTAAAAAGTTTCAGCCTTTCTGGCAAGCAGTCATTATGGCTGCATTTTTTTTAATAAAATAAATGTGCCGAGGAATATTGTCATGGAGGCCAGCTGGCATAAAATACCAGGTTCATACTTTTAATTTCTCTTGCCCTCAAAAACATTGTAGTTGCATGCAGACAACCTACTGGGAGTATTACATATTACGGATCTTACAGATTTGTATTCAGATCTGCAGTTCTTTGGGAGATTGGCAGATGGTTTGGACCAAATCTGTATCAGGAACCATTCAAAAAATTTAACAGTATAGACAATCAGGTTCCAATGCCTGGGAAAGTTTCTAGATTTAAAGACAAGTATGTAGTCATTACATGTAGCACAAAGTAGTTTCAGACTATAAAAATTCAAAGTGACCTTGTTAGTATATGAGTAATATCTGTGGGCACTTTCTGGATGCTGTTGCTGTCTCTATTGAATTCTCCAATAATTTGATGTTCTGAGGAAATAATAATTTCATAGATTCCATTTGCTACCTTCAACATGAATCAAATTGACTACTTTTACTGATGCATTTAGAAAAAAAAAATACAGCACCTGATTTTCTTTGTGTATGCTTCTTACATTTCAGTGGGTGTGAATGAATTTACATACCCATGATGCTGTCATATATATTAACAAATGTATTGTGAAATGTTTTGATTTCATCATCATCTCAGTAGTTGAGCACCATGTCACAATTTCTGCTGATCTTGACTGAGAAACAAAGTTTTACCTCTCAGTTTGGCAGTACTTATTTTAAAAGGTTTGCACATTAAAAAAGTGAATGTTAAGCAGTCTTCTAACAAGTACCAGACAGGATTTAGTGAAGGATAGATACCTGTCAGCTTACAGGGAATATTCCTGTTAAATGCTTTAACCCTTGGACAATCCTTTTTTGCAGATCTGTAATGAAAATTACCTACTTTAAAAATAGTAACTTCTCCAGTCCACGAACTGCAGAATTCCATCATGGCATCAACAACCACTTCAAAACCATGAAAGTGTAACATATGAATAGATTTTATGAATTTTTTATTCATGAAGAGACAGTGGCAGACAAGAATGTAAACAATTATAATGGTGAGAGTCTAGTGAACACAGTTAAGCTAGAAAGGTAAAGAAAAACAAACTTCTGGTGAGCAGCTAGTAGAATAATCTACTATCACTGGTGATACTGAACCATTTTGAGTTCTCAGATATATTTTGATGATAGGAATGCAGCAAAATAAAACCACCAAATTCCAAATTAGCAGACTTCAGCTCTGAAAATTATTATATAATATTTCACAGGAGGGGTGCCTAAGAAAAAATTAAAGTATGTATCACCTGTAATAAGGTACACTATTACAGTAACTACACACTCCTCTGATGTAAGAGATATACAGTGTATAAATCAACAGCCCAGACAAAGCAGAAGTTCTTGTGTGATCTCAAATATAAGAAGTAAGCACTAAGAAAGCAGAAGCTAGGTCAAATGGCAAATATTGAGTAGAAAAGAATTGTAAAAATCTCAAACCAATCCAGAATATTTGGAGCAATCAAAATAGAAGAAACCACTGATTAATTAGACAGGAGTTAGTGGCAGTGGATAGACAGTCACTGTATGTATATTGGTACATAAAATGAACCAGTGACAATTCTGTAGCCCCAAGAACGTGTGGTACCACACATTCAATATCCATATAATTAAATTCTCTCTCTTTTCTCCGAAACAGTATGGCCTTGTCCCAGTCTGTCTGTAAGGAACAGTAAGTGGTTCATGCTTCTTCCCAAACACTCCTGTGCACCCCCTGGAAGAGTGCTGTTTTGAACAGGCTGAAAGTGGACCAGAAGTGTGCTAACTGTTAAGTAGTATGGACAGATGAATGCTTGAGCCTGAGCTTGTGCCATGACTGTGTTTTGTTTACCACAGTAAATATTGCTGGCAAGTCCTGTTCACATTTTAGTTTCGAGTGTATTTGTTTTCCTTAGGGACATCCTTACATGCTTTGCTATCCTATCCCCGAAGGACCATTTTAATACAGCACATTTATCAGCATGGGTTTAGTCCCTGTTTAAATCCTTTGAATAGGAATAAATCTTCCCCCACTTAACAACATCGAATCTTGGTTTTCTTATAAATCAAGCTTTCCCAAGCTCAAGACACTACATGAGAAGCGACTAAAGTGGGACAATTTTGAAAATATAGAATGTGTCTCTAGTACTGTAAGAGCAGTAAGAGAAACAACAACAGAATTTTTGTTCTCTAGCAAGTGAAAAGGCCAAAGATGCGAATTATCTTTAATGAAAGAAGTCAATTTCTGTGAGTTGCTGGATGCTGTTAATACCAAGCTGAAGAGCTAATGGTACTTTTAAATTCTGAAGGAGAGAAGTAAAACAACATAATCAACTACTTGACTATAAACATTACAAAGGGCACCAAGGAGATGAGTAACGTGACTGCATTGTCATAAACAAATTATGTCATCCCAGCTTTATTTCTTTCTCTAAGAGGACAGCAGGCCTTTGAGATAGAGACCATTAACTATTAAATACCTTTATTTAATAAAGCCTGTAGGGAATAGGTTGTATCCTTTTATGCTGTATGGCATGCCATTTTCATAGACCACCAGGGTAATTCGATCAGGATTAATTTATATTAGAGTAAAACCAAAACTAGTAGGAAAATCAGACCAGAGGTAGTTATCAATAGTTCAGCATCAAAAGTTTGTAACAACTGGAGTTCTATATGCATCTGTCCTCTATCCAGTACTATTCAGGATTTTTATTAACATCCTTAAACATTGACTTGAAATTAAAGAAATTAAAGAAAACTGGTGTGGTGGAGCTGCAAAGGTAGATAATACAGAATATATTTCAAAAATTGAAATTATGCTAGGAAAAAAAAGAGATGATATAAGAAGAAAGGGTGGAGACTTTCAAATTTATGTAGGAAAAAATAGCCACACGATAATAAGATGAGATACAACTAAATACCAATTCTGCAAAAGTAAAAGGGTCTCTAGACTACAGCAGCTCACAAGATGAGAGTGTTAAGCCTGTTGAATGCAGTTTGGTGTTTATCCCTTCAAGTATCTGGATATGAAATTCATTTCCACATTGAAACCCTACTTCGTTTGCAAAAGAAAGACTTTGTGTTTTGCCGTATGTTTCAGTTATTCTTTGCAGATAAGCATATTTTATCAGAGTTAGACATATGGCTGCTCCCTGGTTTACTAGAGAAAAACTACCTCTATTTGTGAGAAGGACAAGTATCATGTCACATATTAGGACGAGTATAGTTCTTGAGATGGGTATTTTTGCTTCAGCATTTACTCTTCAGCAATGCTAATGTCTAAATTGAAGTACTTAATCCATTTTTTGGAGTGTTTCACTTGAAGAACAGATAGAATAATTTTGGAGAAACTGCGAGAAAGCAACAAGCTTTGCCAGAAATTCAGAGATATCTATGACAAGGGAAAAACTTGAAACGTTTGATCTTGAGAAGATAAGAGAGGAGGATGAGAGTGGAGGCATACGGTAACAATTGTCGCATATTTTAAAACTGTTGGATAAAGGAGCAGGTTGATCTGTTCCCTACCTCTGGTGCATAGAATAATAGGTCCAATTCGCAGAACAGGCTATTTCTTTTATGGTAAAGTATTTAAAACCAGCCGGCTTTCGCTGCATTACACAGTTAAACCCTCTGGGTTTACCACAATGGAGACTTCCTGTGATTCCTACCTTCCTTGTGCTATAGCATTTAGATAATTTCTCTTTAGCACTTGTGCCATGGTGTCTTAATTTGAATTTATCTTCCTTTTATCTGTGATTGCCACCTCTGTCTCACAGCTTTCTGTTTCAGTGAGTTTCAGGGCAAAAGAATCTTCTATCACAAGCTGCTGGAAGTGCTCAATAAGATGGATTTTGAATAAACAGAATTTATTAGTTCTTGTATGCTGAGGCAGCCTTCCTTTCTGTCTCTTCAGAAAGTGTATTTACGTCTGTTGGTGCACTCCAAACTAATGTGCTCCTGCTTCACTGCTCTTTGTGCGTAAAATTCTTGTTTCCTAAGAATGTTTCTTCAACTTACCATTCAAATGATTTCCTCCAAATGTAACTAACTGATGGTTGCATTGTTTCCATGCCAGACTCCATGGTTTCTTCGTGATCTGGTTTGAACCATCAGGCCCCTGCAGTAGCCAACTCTCAGATCTCTATGGTCTCTCTGGTATCCAGCCCAGACTTCAGAACAGTCCAGTACCTGATTCCCCAGATTTTTATCATAAAACAAAACTTCAGAAAAATTCCCATCAACTATATGAAATGTCTTGACTTGAAGCAGAAAATTAGGGAAATTTGAATTGAAGTAAAATGCAGCAAGAAGTGCTGTTGTCCACAGAAGTGCAGAGAGTTACACTTGCAATATTCTGAACATTTTGGTTACCTTAGACTATAAAAGAATACAAGTATCATGTGCCTTTATTTTTCATGTTTTCTATGATCTCTTTGAATTTCAATACTCTGTAGCTTTGGTTTATTTCAAATTTTAATTTTCTCTGTGTTTACTCAGTATTCAGTTGTTTCAGTTAAAATTCTGTGCGGGGCATGATTGATGTTTTTTTGTTCAACAATGACTGTATTACTGTGCAAAAGTTGCAAACTACTAAATACTGATTGAAGCAAAAAGGTAGATATTGCATCACTTTTACTAAACTTGTGAATTGCAAGATTTGCTTTTAAGCAGACAAGGATTATGCAAGGAAACAAAGATACACAAAAGTAAATACATGCAAGGATCACTTATTAAAATAGAGCCCAAATATCAGGAATTTGCTGTAGGCATTGGTAGTACCACCAGTGTGCAAGTACCACCATCATTTGATGAAATTCATCCCCTTGTGACGCTCAAACACACAGTTGCACAAAAACAAGCTGAGCTTCACAGACCTCACACAATATGCTGGGAAAGTCCAGCAAGGCAGAATTACAGCCCAGTACTACCAGCATAAGAATGAGAGCTCCCACCAATTTTTGTCCATGCAGAAAGCTGAAGGATGAGACAGGCTATTAGTTTGTTTTCACATTCAGACAGAAGTACTCTTTAATAACTGCAGCTTAAGAAAGTTGGCAGTCTCCTAAAGGAACAACATGAAGGCACCCACGCAAATTACTCTTGAGCAAAAGAAAGAGAGGCAGTTCAATGAAATACCAAATTGGCTAAATTGTGAGTTCTTCAATGAAATGAAGAACCTGACAAGTGACCTGAGAGTCACATAAAAGACAGAAAATAGGTGAAAGGCTAAATAGAAAATTAAGAGCATATGCATATACCTCCAACATAACAAGGTGCAGAATGATATACAGATAGGTTTTATTTTCTCTGACCCATTTTCTGAGAAGACAATTATCTACCAAAGCATTTCTATTAATGTAAATCCTCCTTGTAAAAGTTGGTGTTTTTTTCTTGAAAATTGCATTAGAAGTACAAAATAATTCTCAGCAAGTACATTTCAAAGATTAATCAAAGGGTGGGGTTTAAAACTATTTTTTGGTTAGTATGTTCTGATGTGTTTCACAAATGTTTTTCTTGTAATAAAAATTAATTATTATTAAACAAGTGTTCTACATGGACACCTCTAAATCATTCTAAACTATTTACTGAAAACCAGTATATTAAATAGTCACTTTCGACAATATGCAGAAAATGAGAAAACCATGAGGAGAAATTATGGGATTATGCCTTGGAACTGAACAGTGATTTAAAAGAACCTGAGAATATCAGCTTCACACTGTGCCTAATTGTGTAAAATTGAAAACTTTATTACACAGATTGGCTTTTTGCTTTAAGAAGCAAGATAAAAACTCAGCATTCTCAAAAAGCTTGGTAGATGCTAATTTCCTCCCACAAGGTGACTTGTCCTTAGATCATCCATTTCAGAAGCATTTCCTGTCTCTTGTACATATGGGTAAGAGAAGGCAGCCGATTTCGTACATCAATAACTTCAATACTTTCACTTAATCATCCCCTGCTAATGAAGTGGAGTGCATATGTCAAATGCTGTGCATCAAATTGTAAAGGGTGCCGGGAACAGAATGCATTGCAGTCTTTCAAAACTACTGTAAGACTATGAACATAAAGCTGTGTTTTTTAACAAAGGAACAAACCTATCACAAAACCACCTTTGTGTCTTTGCCTCTGATTAGTGATCAGTGCATATCAGCAAATTAATAATAACAGAGTTTTGCTAAGAAGCCAGCATTTTAATTTTCCTTAACTAAAGTACCTTCTGCAGCAGATAAGCTCTTTACAAGGGATCTCACTTAGTTTTTTAAGAAAGCTTCTGATCTCACAATAATAAAAGATGATGTAGAGCTGGAAAAAACAACGTCATCTACTATAAACAGGTACTGAGGAGTGGAATTTGAGATGCCAAAATGTATTTGAAAGTGAGTGTTTCCCTACGTAATTACAATTTGTTTTCCTCTGCCATTTTGACGTACACAGAATGAAAATCTCTTCTCTTGTTTGTGCAACAGGCTTACTGAAATGGAGATCAGGCTATTAGACTGTTAGCTTTACTATGCTGAAGGGAGTAGCTATAAAAAAGGTTTTAAGAAGCAAGAGTTGTTCTCAAGACAAGAATCATTACTAAAAAATAATCGTATTTTGTAACAATAAACTACAATTGTAGAAATCTGAAGTTTGTGCATAATGATAAAACACTGCTTTAAATTTTTACCATCTGTTAAGCACCTAAATCCTGTCTAAGTCATGTGAGTTGGTCATATACTGCCACTTACTGTGTCTGAGCACCTGGGAATTATTCTTCTAGATCCTCATGCCCATTCGTGGAATGCTGTCAGCTGGACTCTAAACTAGGGCATCAGCTCCTGTAGCTCATCCAAATCCCAGCAAGGAGTGTGGCTGTCTGCTTTTCATCATCCTCATGTGTCAGTGCCTACCTTCTGTGCTGGACATTCTCCCAGCACACAGCTGTGCACACCCAAACATGTTCAGGAGTGTTTGTTCTGCAGAGCCAGGCTCTTCTAAAAAGAGAACAACGAGAGCACACTGTGGTCATAAGTTACAACAAGGGAAATTTGGGTTGAAATAAGGAAAATTATTCAACAGACAGTGATTAAACTCTGAATTGGTTTAGCTAACGGGGCCATTGAAATCTCCATCTTCAAAATCCTCAAAGGCACCGCTCCCCACTGGATTATGAGGAATAGGAACTTGTCCTGAACATTCTTTTCCTAAGGTCAGAAGTTTGATTTCAGGTTTTATTTATTAGAGAAGCAGTACCTCAAATGGATTCTTAAATTAAGCAGAGCATGTTTGGCCTTAGGGAAATGTAGTAATCATTTAATTTGAAGAAACTGCTTTTTCTGCCCTTACAGTTTATTTTCTGTGCACTACATTTTCTTTAATTTTGTGATGGTAGTTCATTACCCTTTGCTAGGAATATCTCCGTGAGAAACAGCGTGAACAGACAAAATTAGCATTATTTTTTCTATTTGTTTCTAATTGAGGATGATTCATAAATAGTCTTATAAGTGTTTGTATTTTTAATGATTATGCCCAGATTTTTTTAAAGTCTTTATAGAGGTTTTTTTCAAATATGTAGTTCTATTGAAAAGGCCATTTATGTTATGCAGAAAGAGCAAGGCATGTACATTCAATAAAAATTCTTATTTTAGTTTAAAGAAAACAAAAATAAATAAATGAAATAAATAAATGAAATAAATAAAAAACAGCTGCTGTCCTTGCAGATAGGCAGACTTACTGGGCTATTAAAGATCAAGTACCAAGAAAACAAGCATAAGTTCTGCTTGTCAGAATTCTTAGAGTGTGCATTATACTATTAATTTGCATATGTTTTATTTTCAATTTTGCCTTCCATGGAAGTACTTCTGATTAGTGTGCTGTGTGCTGTATCTCACAGATGACCTGAGGAAATTATGTGAAGTTTCTGTTTTTCCAGTCCCCAGAATTTCTCTCTTCAGGTGGTATCATTGTGAAGTTCCACGTGTTGGTTCCTTCTTTTCAGTCTGTGGCTTGTAAGAAACTGTCGCAAACATTTCCATTGCTAGCTTTCTACTGTGTGGCTGCCTTTTTTCTCTTTGCAGAACTTAGTTCTTTGTGTTAGTGTACAGATAAAAAAGCTTCAAGTCAAAGTAGGGATACCCCACTGCTAAAACACTCTTCTGGTTTTGAAAGATGATAATAGAACAGCGTCAGTTAGAAGCATGGCTTATTCATTGTAACTATTTGTTTCTTGTTAACAAACTATCACATGCAGAACTGGATTGCGTCCTAGAGAGAAAAGTTGTTTTCTCTTGCACTTTTGCCCATGACTCACAGCGCAAAGGAAAAAAAAACAAACCTGAAACACAACAGAGAAAAGGAGAGCTAAGTAAAGATTAATTATTAGTAATTATGTCAGTATTAAACTGATAGTCTAGAATGCTTTTAATGTACTAATGGTCTTTATGTGGTTTCATCCAACTAAAAGATATCATTCTGATTAAAAGGCGAATCAGTGCCCCCAGATGATTCTGAGTAGCAATTAAATTATCTTGGTAGAAAATAATTAAGTGGAAAATTGCATAGTCTTGATGGGAGGGAACTATTTCAAAATTTCCTGTTTAGGACCCAGCTGGTTTTTTTCTCTAGTTTCTGAAAGATCAGGTAGTTAATGATGGCAAAGACATCTTCCTTCAGGTTATCTCCATGGATTAGGCTTAAGAACGTTCATGTTGGAGGAAAAGATGCCTCATACCTTCTGTTGTTGTAATTTCTTGATTTAAACTGTGTTAAATAAATACTATTAGAAAAGCAGTCATGCTGGGTCATATGAAAGGTCCATCACTGTCTCTTCTCCAACTGTGGCCAGTAAGAGTTACTTGAGGGAGTATGGCAAAACTTTACAGCTTTCTGGTTAATCTAAAGAATACTAAATAAGTGATGAAATACATTTTTCTACACAGTGATTATTCAAATGTTAAGTAAGAGAGCATGTAGTGGGTTGATCCTGGCTGCATGCCAGGTGCCCTCCAAAGCTGCTCTGTCAACTCCCCTCTTCAGCTTGACAAGGAGGAGATAATATGATGAAAAGCTCACGGTCGAGATAAGGACAGGGGCAGATCACTCAGTGATTATTATCGTGGGCAAAACAGACTCAACTTGTGGAAAATTAGTTTATTACCAATCAAATGAGAGAAGAATAAAGAGAAATAAAAGGAAATCTTAAAATGCTTTCCCCCAACAACTCTCATCTATCCAGGCTCCACTTCACTCCTAATTTCTCTTCTTCTTACCCCCAGCAGATCAGGGGCGTGGAGAATGGGGGTTCTGGTGAGTTCATCACACGTTGTCTCTTCTGCTCCTTCCTCCTCACAGGAAGGACTCCTCACACTCTTCCCCTGCTCCAGTGTGAGGTCTCTCCCACGAGAGACAGTCCTCCACAAACCTCTCCAATATGAATCCCCTCCATGGGCTGCAGTTCTCCATGAACTGCTCCAGGTGGTTCCCTTCCATGGGCTACAGTCAGAAAGGCTGCTCCAACACAGGTCCCTTGTGGGCTCACAAGTCCTGCCAGCAAACCTGCTCCAGTGTGGGCTCCTCTCTCCATGGGCCACAGGTCCTGCTGGGAGCCTGCTCCAGCACAGGCTTCCCATGGGGTCACAGCCTCCTTCGTGCATCCCCCTGCTCCAGTGTGGGGTCCTTCCCGGGCTGCAGGTGGATCTCTGCTCCCCTGTGGACCTCCAAGGGCTTCAGGAGCACAACTGCCTCACCAGGGGCTGCACCAGGGGCTGCAGGGCAATCTCTGCTCCTGAACCTGGAGCAGCTCCTGCCCTTCCTCCTTCACTGACCTTGTGTCTGTAGAGCTGTTCTTCCCACACTCTCACTCCTCTCTTCAGCAGAGAAATTGCTTGTCAGTAATTTTTCCACCTTCTTAAATACGTTATCCCAGAGGCACTGCCACTGGCACTGTCACGGGTGGGCTCAGCCGTGGCCGGCATTAGATCCCTCTTGGATCTGTCTGGGGCTGTCTCTGTTGGACATGGGGAAAGGTCCTGGCAACTGCTCACTCCTGTAGCCCCCACCAGCAAACCCTTGCCGTGCAAAGGCGTACAACAGTATGATTCTTAAGGACCTTATAACGTGATTTTGAATAGCAATATATTTTTTGGAAGAGAGTATTAATTTCTCTTTCATAATGGTATTAATACACTTACTGGAAAAAATTCTTAAGGAAGAGTTTTCTTCTAATATAGATACATCTCATAACTGAGTAGCCAGCCATTCTACTCTTAATTTGTTTATGCTTATGATTAAACGTCACTCAGAGGCACCGCCATCAGTGGCCATCAGTAGAATGGCATGCCATGTACATTAGGCCAGGTTTGTATCTGAATGGAGTCAAAAGGAGTATTATCATCATTGTATAATTCTGCTTCCTACATATTGCATACTTTATTGATTTAATATGTCCTCATCTACTACAATTTCTGATTGATTTAAGGAGCAAAAAATTCAACGGAGTTCTAATATTTTTGCATTCAAAGAGGATAAAATGTAAGAATATATGGCAGTATATAAAATATACTTTTGCAGCTAATGCTCATAAGGCAATCGTGTAAGTTAGCAACTTGGTATCATTTGTGTTTAGTGTCTTTTAAAAAGCTGTATCTGCCCTACAAAAATGGATGAGACCATTTCCTAGAATATATTAAGAGATGAATCAGTTTGAAATATAAATAACTAGGAGACAAGTCCTCTGAAAGCCTGTTTTTGTAACCACCTCTTTTACTATTTGTCTTTTTGGACAATACGAGATTCTGTGGGACATAACTGTGCTAATTAGATGTAGGTTTTTGTGGAAATGCGTCCTGGTTTAGAAATGCAAATAGGCTTTCTGTAACAGTACAAATATCCAGTAAGAAATGGCTTGTTGTATGATAGTGTAACTTCACTTACAGATCAGAGAAAGGAAAACATTTAAACTCTGAAAAGGTTGGCTGGTTTCTCATTTAACTACCAATACAGAGAGACCTTGTTATTGGATAAATACTACTCTGTGTTCATAGCATAACTGTTTATCAGTTACATCTCAGGTTGTTAACCCAGTATTTGTATATATATATATCTCACATCAACCAAGCTGTTGTGATACAGAAATTGTTTTGGTTATAATTTAAGCAAAAATTTCAGTCAGGATGAAAGTTACAGTTATTTAATGAATGTTCTTACAAGAAGAAAATGTATTTCTAGAAAATAAATAGGGTTCATGGTTTTTCTCCTCCTCTGTGTGATTAAATTGGTCAGTGAGAACTTTTGGCACAGACACATAAGAAATAATGAATTTAAATACAAGTAGAGGATGCAGTCTGCATTTCTTCCACTATGTTCCAATTTTGTTTTGATAATAACCATAATTAAACTATGTGCCAGCTGCGAGAGAATGAGACACTCAGTGAAGGCGTCCATGAAAGCTATGGGTTTGTTACAAATCCACAATTAAAGGAAATAGGAACATTTCATTAATTTCTTTAGGAAGTAGTCAAGTGATCAAGCATGGTTTAATAAAGTAGAAAGTTGTCACATTCTACAGTAATCCCAGCCTAGATAAGAGTTATCTGTATTAACATATAAACTCAACTGAATGCGCCAGCCTTGTACACAAGAATTTACAGACATTTATAGGGCAAGGGATACAAGGCTGAATTAGCAAATGTTAATTTCGTATACAGTCTATACAAAAAAAAAATTTTCGAACTATTTTGTATGTATATTGGAAATCATAAGACAAGGATGATTCCTGAAGAGCAGCTCTCAGTGACGGCAGCTATATTCCTTATAGTTATGTAAATTCCAGAGATGTGCTTAACATTACTTTTTATTTCAAAACAAAAGTAAACAGATAGAGATAACTTCTGTAAAACTAGAAGACTTGGTTAATTCATTTGTTCATTAATTCATTCAGGTCTTATAAAATTTTCAGTTTTCTTCAGCACAGTTAGAGGTAGCTTTGAATATCCCTCACCTACTAGGAGACCCATTTTCTCCATTATACCAACACAGATCACAAGTTGCACTGGCTACAGGCTTGAGTAAGTGTGGTAGTAGATGGAATATTTTTCACAAGTTGATGGACAACTTTTACACAAGATGTGTTCTCACTCCTGGCAGAAATCCTGCATGCCACGGTTGCATGGCAGGCTCACCCAGAGAGTGCCAGGTCCTGCAGGACCAAGCAGTCTCCCTTCCTTTGCTTCTGTCAGCCTCCGCATTGCCACCCTCAGTCACACACTCTGATCTTGAAGCTTGCCGTGGCTGCCTGCCTCCTGGAGCCATGCCTGCTTGCCAGTGTGGTCCATGCAGACGGAGGTCACACTGACTGAGATCTCTCTGGGGGCATCTGCTGCATGTTAGTGTAAAGATCACCAGCCTGATGGTGATCTTTTACCTGAGGGTAAAAGGACTGGGGATTTCTGCAGCAAATGGCAGTCTCGCACATCCAAAGAAAAGGAGTGCAAGAATAAAGTACCGTAAGTGGAGACTGCTGTGGAGGGCTGGGGAAGGGTTACAGTGTCACACAGCCCTGGCTGCTACAGTGGTTGTGTTTGTCTGTAAGAGGCACAAAGGATATGTGGAGAAGAGTCATAAACATAATGACTGGAAATGTGGTACATGTTAAGAACAGAATTTGGAAATAAACCGCATCAGTGAATTGTGACCATGACCAAAACTACAGGAACAAGGAAGGAGTGTATTTCTGATAACACGGAATACATGCAGAGTGTCCTGGACTTGCTGGCCCACGAGCACATATGGGTGAGCAAGAACTTTACAGGTGTATGGGTGAGCAAGAACTTTACAGGTGCCAGCCATTTTTAGGCCTTTCTCAGACAGCATTAGCTACAGCTGTGTCGAAAGGATGATCGCCACGTTCTAAGGACATCCTGGTCCTGCAGGTCCTTGCTGTACTTCTTGGGTGAACTTTCTGTGTGATGAAAGGGGCAGGACTTTAGAGGCACACTGCTCATGTGAGGGGAATTGAGCAGCCATGGCACCTGCCATGTGTTCTCTTATGTAACAAATGTCCTGAAAGTAAATTTTGTCTTTCTCTAAGGACACATCAGATGTTTTGGTGGCTGCTTCTTCAGAGGAGGTCATTGTAGAGAAAACAGACAGCAGCAGAAAAAATACTGTTCTCTCTGTAGTTCCATAGCTTCTTATTTTGTTTCTTAGAGTATTTCTACATTTTAAAATAGAGAGTTGCCCTGTTTTCCTGTTTGATTTCCTCTCCTGCCTTTTATTTTTTTTTCTTCTTGAATTAGTGGGAGGGTGAGGAATGGCGGGGGCAAACTGCCACAACTTCTCAACAGTGACTCTCCAAGGAAGGCTGGGCATTTTTGATAGATAAGGGCTGTGGGAGAGATAAAATCAAGACTGCAGTCTTCTCTCTGTACTCCTCTGAAGTACATGCCCCTCACTACCTGCATGCTCCTTTTTGCTCTTTTCCCAACTGTAAAGTCCTTTCCTTATTGATTCCTTTGACTGGATCTTCCAGCTTTTATCTTCTTTCCTGCCTTTCTCCCAGTCCTACGTGCTTCCTTTTCTGCCTAGATGTCAGAAGTCTGATGGAGCTCCTATGCAGAGTAACTTCAGGTTAGTGCAGTTGTATTGATACGAGTGTCTTTATATTCAAAATAAAGTTAGGCCCTTGCACTTTAATTTACTAAATCTTGCTTTCCATAAATGATCTGTTGGTGTTAAGGACTGTTTTTTAGAATGTAGTAGGTTATTTTAACAGATTCCAAGCCTACAAACTCTTCTCAATGAATCATTCTCTAGAAATGAAATTATTATGCTTCTAGATCAGCCACAGAGGAATCTTTCTCTCTTGATGATAGGGCAGGTTAAAATCCTGAACTAAACCGGATTTCTGAAGTTGATACACCAGTTACATGAGATGGGATGAGTCAAGCTGATAATCTCCTCAGAGACTGGCTGAGATCTATTCCAGAAGTAGCTGTGCTTTTTTATACCCTACTGAAAATCTGCTTCAATTTTTCATACTTTAGTGGTCAGTATCCTTGTAGTTTACTGTCTGGTTTTATGTGTGTTCTGTTTCTACCTGTTGTTTTTGCTCCAGAATTGTTCGTTAGCCTAACTGCTCTTCACTTGTCCAGTGTTTACTCTCTTTTGTATTTATAGACATAGATTACCTTTATAGGGACACGTAAGTGCCTGTTCCATTTTCTGCCTCAACCTTTACTTTGCCACACTAACCCAGCCAAGTTCTGTCAATCATCTTTTAATAGATAGGCTTTAGAGCCTTTACATCATCCTGGTGACCTTTCTTTTCTTTTGTCCTAATTTGAAAGAATCTTTCTGGAATGTAGGTGAGCTGTCTTCTGTGCATAAGAGATTTTACTACTACCTTAAAATATTCTCCTTAATCCAGTGCTCCTAGGATCAGAGTTGCCTTTTCTTGGCAGTATTCCACCAGAGGCTGAGTGTGCTTGTATTGACTTGCCTGACTGGCTTAAATCTTGCTAGTAGTGTAGCCACAGGCACACAGCGTTCATTAAAAGCTGAAAAAGCTAATTCAAAATCATGGGGAAATATTTAAGAGCTATCTCACGGACCTCTCCCTGCTGCCACAGTTACTAGGGCTGCATTACGTCAGCTGGCTATAAACTGGATAGTGCAGGTATAAATGTCTAAAGTTATCATTTTTACAGATCCCAGTGATAGTTCTTCACTATTACCCCTCATCTTTCACTGCTGATCTGTTAGTGATTTAGTTTTTGTTCTCTTTTCCCAATCATCCAGACTCTGGGGCTATAAAGCCTGTTTTGATTAGGGCCAAAACTGTACATGCAGACCTTAACAATACATACTTCTCTTACAGAAATTAACATAGTGATGGTGTGAACAGTACTGCTTGGTTCACCTTCATTTTGGAAGTTTCCTTCCTAGGCAAATCTTAGCTTTCTCATCCCTTCTTCCATGTTTTGATCTCCTTGTGTTTAGCAGAGTCAAGCAGATACAGAAATAAGAGAACTGGGCACAGCCTGCTACAAGGCTGGTTAAATACATATTGGGTTCTATCTTGTGTTCCTTTTCTTATTTTTGAGGTGATAGCATCTGTTCAAGCACACATTCCATATTTATCAGGAGCAATTTTATCCCTTTCAACACAGAGAGTCACTGGTAGAATTTGTTCAGAGATGGCTGAATGCTATGGGCATGTGCTGAATCTTCTCTGCCAGCTATACATTCTGTTCCCCTGCATGCTGTCCCTAGCATTTGTTTGATCTCAGAGTGAGCCTGTTCAGAAATTTACAAATAATAATAAAAAAAAAAGAGAATTGTCTTCCAGTACCAGCTGAGCTCCCTAACCTGTCTTAACACGGAGTCAAATGGGTAACACAGCACACATGGTGGGAGCAATGCAGGCAGAGGTGCAGTCTGACACTGATCCTCTGAACAGCAGCTGGTACTTAGCACAGCCAAACCACACTGAAGGAGCACACCTGAAGTTTTGTGATTTCTGTGTGGATAGATCACAAGGCACATACTCCTTACCTGAAAGTGTTTTTCAAGAAACACAAATGTTTGACGCTGTTCCTATGATTACTGTTTTGAATAGTCTGTGGACTGTCCGTTTGGTCACAAGATGTGAGCAATGCTGACCTGGATTGGAGAGACTTGTCTCTAGTAACAACTTAGCATCTGCATGCCTGAAATCTCGCTTTGTTATGAAAAAGAGCCTTCTTGCTCAGTCTATTTCATTAAAAGAATCTTCACTATACATGCATACATTTAATTTTATATTCAGTTCACTGGCTTGAATACAGAGAAGATAAAAATGTGATTCAGTTGAAAACATTAATAAGAATATGTAAAAATGTTTTTACTTAAGTAGAGATAGATGACTAGTGAATAGTTATGTTAGTAAAATTCACAGCCTCATTGCATAATGTGAAACTCTCTTCAAGTCACAGGAAATATCTCTCAAAATTACCAAAAAAAACCCCTTTTTTCTTTCCTTCTGTTTAATCAGCTTTTTGATGTAAAGCCAGCACCTTTCACTCCATTGTAAATGGTTTTTCTGTTTTTGTAGAATATAAAACATGGGCTACTGGTACACAAAAACTATTATGGGTGCAGTTTATGTTGAAGGGGTATTAGATTTCCCTTGGAAAAAAAAAAATAATGGGCAATAAGCATTCAAAAGGAGCCACAACAACCTGTAGAGTATGTAGCTGATGCTTCCAATTATTCTTTTTCTGCTGCAGCATTCCTACACTCCAGAGCACACCTCTCACCTTTATAGCCATCACAATCCAAACATTGCTTGCACTGAAGAGAATCACTGTTTTGCCTGAAGCAAGGAACATAAGTGTTGCAAAACTGACTCCTCCTCTAATGGGGTGAGCATGTACAAGTACACAGAGTTGTATTTCTCCCAGAGCTGCCAGGCTGAATATTTTGCAGTCAGAGCTCTAAAGCTTACAGGCTTTTTCTTTGTTTATCTTTCTTTTGGGTCTTTCCCCTTCTTTCTTTCTGGATTTTTTCCTTTTTTAAATATATGAGAAACTCCTTGAAACGCTGGATTTTCAAGTCCTTTTTCAGGAAGCATTCATAAGCTGGCATGGGTCAACATACATTTCATTACCAGGCAAAAGTAAGTACTGCAGTAAAATCTGTTCCTACTGTATGTGTACCTTACTATAAAGGGTTTGGTGTTGTATGAAGGACAAAGTAGACTGTAGTTCTGTTAGCAGAAATTAAAAACTTACAGAAATAGGTAAAACCAGGTCAGCTTAATATGGTATGCTAAATATCATGTGGCTCACAGTCAGAGAAAGAAAAAAAGCATTTTTACTTGTAAGTCAGTGATCTTTTGAAATACTGAAATAAGCTGTGGACACAGGGATGCCACTCCTTCTGTATGTTTTTTTGTAAGTGACAGTTGGCCTGTGTTTATTATTTTGAAGCAGTTTTAAGCCACTTGGTAGTACTAATCTCATTATATTACTGCTTTATATCATTTGCGTTCACTAAATATACGTTATTTTTGTTTTTCATTAATGTAAATATCCTCCTGGAACTCTCATAACTGCCATCATATTTTCCACTATCTCATGTTCCCTAGCTATTATTTTTTTCAACCTGTGTTACCTTCTCCTGTGTCTGCACATACATTCACTAGTTATCAGATTCTGCTTTGTGTTATTATCTTCAGAATGTGTTGTAGTGGCATGGATTGGGAGGGAAAGGCTGAGGGGAAATGGATCTCAAAAAGAAGAGAGAGAAAGGCTGGTAAATGATGTAGCAAGGAATAAAGAAAACAATGTGCTTTGATCCAAAAAGCATTTTTTAGCCAATTTTTCATGCATTTTATTGAAACGCTGTACCGTCAACATCTGTAATATTTTAACTGTTCCAGCAGTCACCTGGGAATTCATTAGTACCCTGGGAATGAATACAGTTTCCCTTGCTATGAGTTCCCTCTAGAGAGCGCAGCAGCCTGCGAGACAGTTGTGCGGATTCTGTGTCTGTGTTCCCGGCGTAAGACTTCAGCTGCGGAAATGCTGTGCTGCAGCTCTCAGTCTTTTCCTCTTTTGAGAGTTGGCTTGCTTTTGTTGAGCTGCACTACGCGCTCCCACAAGGCAGGCAGATGGATTGCCCAGGCAGCGAGCAAGTTTAGCAACAAGTAATGCTCGAACGCCTGTGTACGAAAAGCAGCCATTTACCATACGCACATGTCGCAGCTCCAGGCACCCACAGCGAGTCTGCAGCGTGAATGCACGTCAGGCTCCTGTGACAAAGTGCAGCCTAGTCAAAGTCCTGCACAAGGACTAACCTAAATCCCTACTGTGGCTTGGAGCACGCAGACCATGGAGGGAAACAAAATCTGGAGAAATACAGTTATCATAAAGCGAACAAGGAGCAAAAAACTGGTGGGTAATCCTAGTATTTTTGTTGTTGTTGTTAAAATTGACCTGGAAATCTGCCAGACTAAATTTTTATGTCTAAGATGTGGTGCTTTGAAATGGCAGGTTTTCCAGTGGACTAAACTGAGTAGGATAGTTCAGTCTCAGAATTTTCCTCTTTATTTTTCAGAAGGGCTTTAAAGTTTTTAAGCTATTTCCATTGTTCTATCATTTTTTATTGCTCAGCAAAATATACTCTTTTAATTTGTCAAGTGTTCACGGCTCCAGCTGCAATTACCACCCACAGCAAGTGAAGCTCAGCTATCAGAAACAGGGTGCTTGGGAACAAAGGGGGCTTTTGAAAGCTCTGGCCTTCGTTTAGAGATTGAGGAAGTTTGACTTCCACACATTCCTTATGGCAGTGAAGCAAATGGAGTTCGGCCACTTAATTCAGCTATATCACAATTTGAGTTGAAACCTTTATTCTCCCAGGTGGTTTTCTTCTCCAGAATCAGACACAGGTTAATTGCAGACTCAAAGAACTAGAAATGCTTTGTTCCTACTGCCTCTTTTGTTTGTCTTGTTTGAAACTAATATTCTGGTCTTTCCAGACACTCAAATTTACAAGCTCCAAGTTTTATATATGTACCTGCATGTACATATCAATACACTTTTTATTCTTCAGGCAGGATTTTTTAGGGTGTTGTCACAAACTCTTGCTATGTAATACCCTTCTTTCGAAGTTCTACTCCTCCCTGAAAACCTTAGTTTTCTATGGTTTCAGCACCACTTTTGGTTCCCATTTATTTCTTCAGTACAGCTCCCTTTCAGAGAGGTTGTAGGGTTGCTTCACAAGGTAAGATCAAAGGGCTGCTCAATCTATACCTTAAGTTTTTGGTTGTACTCATAAATTGGACTAATCTAATTCTCTAATAACTTCACTTACAAAGACTTCCTGATTGAACTTTTCCTGATTGTTCTACAGTTTGGGGGAGATGCATTGTTTGGTCTCCACTCTTGTTTATCTGTGCTTGCTATCACATTTCTCCTCAGCCTAGCTCTGAATTTAAAATCTCCGATCACATGAGTGTATACTTAGGCTGCATAGACTTAGTTCATTTGAGGCTGATCTTAACCCTTTTGAAGAACCAACCCATGTTATTTTAATATAATTTATTCATTGGTCAGCTGTAGCTGTACCTATTCTGCAATCTTCACTCTCACTGTGGATCAATTTAATTAAACATTATGAAGTCAAGGTTGCAGGTTTTTTTACAAGCTAAATGATGAGAGAAGGATGGTTTCTATTGTCTTTCCTGTCTTTTATATTGCCTGGTCTCACTGAAGAGGTGATGACCTCGTTCTGAGACCTTGCTTTATCTATCACAGATAGATACAGGTTGGTAGTAGTTCTATTTAACATGAATTTTAATCGTAAAAACTTACTTGTTAAAAAACTTTCATACCCAATACATTATATTTACAGCCACTTTTTAGGCCTAAAACTTTATAGCTTCCAGTAGAGCCACTGGTAATTCCCCTCCTTGCACCATGTGCCTGCCAAGTGCAGCTGTGGCTCTGCCTGACCCTTCCTTTACTGCATGTACCCCATACCTAGCAGCAGCATATGACCAAGAAAGCAGAGTTGTTTTCTTTTCCTGCCCCACTCTAAATTAGTGAATTAAAAATAAGGAAAGAATGAACGTTCAAAATAAACATTAAAATATCTTTGCTGCTTAGAATTGCATTTAGGTTGAGTCCTCTTGCCATTGTATATAGGTTAGAGTATCATTATGATCCCTTTAGATTTACAGGTAATTATCTCTGAAAAGATCTCATTCAGCATATTTGTTACATCTGGCATAATTTATTTTCCTTGTCTTGAGAAATTTTCTAATCTCCTGAATTTCAAACCCCTTACAACCTCAGGTAACCCGAGATTTTTGGCATGGCAGTTCTCTTTCCAAATTCATTGTTCCCTCAGGGCAAAGTCATTCCATATTAACAGTACTTTTAAATTGTCACATTTCCACTTCTGGTGAATGTGTGATCCATAACATTCCCTGTGAGCAAGCATGGACTGGTTCATAAAAAGAGTCAATAAACTTGGCAATGATAATTTCTGAAAACTTTCAGACCTCTAACTGGAGCAAGAACAATCAGGACTAATCATGATATAAAAACAGAGGGTTTAGAATTCACAACAGATCATCTGTTTGATGAATAGCACATTTTGGATGCTGCTGTATGGTGTGACCCTTTTTTCTTGGACAAAACAGGAGATGGTCTTTGGAAAAGCAAAGATGACTTGTAGCCAAATCTACATCTGCTCTCAACCTCATCCAAAAATTGGATTGCTGCTGTTGCTGTTTCTTCACCCCTAAACATTTGCTGGTAAATCATGAGAGTTCAAGAAAGCCAATCCAAAAGGAGTAGGCTTTTCGTTCGGAAGATTCCTTTTACTTAATCATGATACAAAGAGAAAATAAAGAACAATTCGCTTCAGTGATTATAGGGCAAATTCCACCTACCTTTGGAAAGGTAGGTGGATCATGGTTTTGTGAATACAGAATAAAAATAGGAAAAAATAGAAGGTATGTACTTTAAGTTAAGAATAAAGATTAGTCTTTAAAACATCAATATATAAATTACTTATTTAGATGGAAATGTTAACTAAATTACCTTGTTTAACTAAACTACTAAGCTACCAGGTTCAGTGGTAAAGTCTGGTCATCTGAAGTTAGGATCCTCATGTGGCCCCTTTGTTTTAAGTAATAATACAAAGTATTTTTGTTTAGACAAGGTAATTGGGTATGATCATCCTATTTTGTCTTAATATAAAGAAGACAAAAAATAGTTTCTTGTCTGTTTGTCACTCAAGGTATGTCTTCTAATCTTCTCTTCCAGAAAAGCCCTACCTCACATGACTTGTATCATCTCTTTATCCTAATCATCATATATCTGCTTAGTCTAAGTAATGCCAAATTACCCCAAACTCCCTGTAATTGTTACTGTTGTATGTTAAAATAGTATTCATACAGAAGTTCACTCTCTAATTATCATTATATACTGTTTCCTAGTTATTTTATGTCTAGCCTCTCTTCATTCCTCATTTGAGTGACAGCAATGTAGATTTCTATTGTGATTTAGAAAAATGAGGAGAAGATGAGAAAAGGCTACAGCCAAGGGAGATGTCATTGGTCACAGTTAAAGAACAACTTTGGGGCCAGATGGTGCAGGCTCCATTCCTCCAACTCCCGCTGGAAAACCTGACCCTCAAAAGTCTCATGACCTTTGTCACTAGAAGCCCTTACCCCTGTTCCAGCCATATGACCCACTTAGCCCAAAAATGTATCCGATCCATGAGGTCTCAGAAGTCCCCCCTTTGTCCACAGGAGTCACCATTTTGTCATGGTCATGGGCATACCCCATGTGATCTCTAAACCCCCTGTACTTGCTGAAAACCTTGCCTTTTTCTTTGCCACAGAAGTATGTTAAAGACCCCCACACATACACACACCTATAGACATTTTTGTGTGTTTACAAAGACAGAAGTGGAAGTGTATGAAGTGTATAAATGTATGTTTATACATAGTTATACTTCTTCATACTATACAACGATTTTATTAATAAAGTGTGTGTATAAAATGTTTAGTAAAAGATAGTGAAATTAAGTGAAAATTTAATGGGAGTAGAAAGAAAACAAAATAAAAGGAAAGTACAGTTAAATGGTGTGGGAATATGTCAAAGGGAGTGGGGGGGCCATGAAAAGATCTGAATATGCATTGGGCGAAGGGGTGAGCGTGTGAAGCTGTCCAGGAGGCTGTCACCCAGCCCCAGGTCATCCAAACAACAGACCAGACCTGTGAATCTGACCAAGACGCCCTCTTCACCTACCTTCAAACCAACCAGGTCACTTTGTGGGGTTGTCCTGCAGCTTTGTCCTATTCTAGAAAATATAGTTAATATTACTTACTAGAGTTGAAGGCCAGAAAGAAAAAATAACTTCATGGGAGCATGTTTGTAGGGACACCTGTATCCCAAAATGTTTTCCTAAAAAGACCATGTACATTGGAGATGGTTGGGCTGGGATTATGAAAACAAAAGTTTGTGTAAGGGGAGATGAGGCAACTCTTTTCTACATCTCAGTGTTCCAACAGCTACTTGTAATACCATGACAGGGATTATGCTCTGTATATTCCCTTATCCTTATGTTGATGTGGGGTTCATAGCACTTTCTGAAAACACAGTCCTGGCTGAATACGCAAAGACACAGTTTTTCTGTGAATTGTTTTTGTTCCTGCTTAGAACCACAGTATTTAAAAAAAAAATAAACCAGCCAAAAATCCCAGCTTTGAAAGAAATGAAATGGTAACAATGGGAAACCGGTCACCATCACCCCAGTGATCAATTAATAAATAAAGTTACATTGAACGTGACTGAAATGTTGCCTAATGTTTGTTTCTCTGTGGGCGTGTAGTAGTGGCATGTTAACAGACCGCAGCTTCTGTTAAAAGGCATCTTCTGTGCTCCTGGGGAACTGGGAAGCTTTGGGAGTTTAAGGCCCTTTTCTGCAACAAGCAATACTGTTGATCGGAACATAGAACAGGTGGCCTCACGTCATGTAAATCAAGACTCGGGATATACATAAGGCTGTGAAAAAGTCTTTTAGAAATAACAGGTATTTGTGGCCTATTCTAAGCACAATAATGACAGCATTAAGTTCGTTTTAATGGTGGTGAACATATTATCCAAGTGTGCCTGGACTGTGTGTCTGAAAGGCAGAATGGGTTCTCAAGTAGCTGAAGTTTTAAAACCATTTTTCCTGCCTCAGTAATTACAGACCAAGCAGGGAATGGATGTTCTTAAATCAGCCTTCACACAAGCTGTTAAATTAAAATAATTTTCATGTCTTTGTTACTAGTAATGAAGTAGATGCCTCTGTCACAGATTGCTTTAACAGGGTGCTCCAAACCAAGACATGGAGATGTTTTACAGCACACAGTTACCATTTGCTACATTGATATGTTACTGGAGTTTATAATAAAGAACAACAGCCACAGCTTCTTCGTTACTGTCAGAGCCGGACCTGTATGTGAAACCTTCCGGCTGTGCAAGGAATTGGAAAACTATGTCTGGTAATTGGTGCAAAATTAGACTAAATATACTGCCACTCAGAAAGGAAGACCATTAGGATGTTTAGGACAAAAGAAAGATTTTACAGTGTTTATGAACAGATGTTCACAGGTATTAGTTGAAAATGTGAGAAAGGGTCAGATGTACTGTTTAACAGACTACACCAAGGTATCAAGTCACATTCTATTCCAATGAGCTTTAAAAAGTGAACACTACTGAGGGCAAAATTAAAAAGTTTCTAGCGGTAAAAAGATGAGGGAAGGAACAGCTGTTTGTAAAGGGGTGTTGCTTGCCCTAGAAATTTAACAGCTGGATAAAAGTCTCTCAAGTCCATGATGTTTAGCAGTTGGAGCCAGAGTGGGAGAAAAAGAAGGATGGTAAACCGCAGTTTTTACATCATGCTCCCCAACAAAGCTTGCACCGAAATATCCCCACAAAACACCAGTTTGAACTTTACCAAACAGCCATTCAAAGCCCCTGGAAGCTGTCAGACCAGTGGGAGGTGTGGTTAGCAGAAATACAATACCCAGACAGCTGGAATAATATTAATAGTGCTGCTGGGTAAGACATGGCATTATTCTTTGTGGCAAGTCCATTATTCATCCATATGCATATTGCTGGAATTTATAAGCACTTACTGGCTCCAACAACAGAACTATAACTGTTGACCAGCCTTGGACCTGGTCTTCAGTCCTGCAATTAGAAAAACAAAGCTTAAAATGGATGAAAATTCTTGTACTTTTTCTACAGCTGGAAAACTAGCAAGTTTTTTGGAAACAACTTCTGAGGTTGCCAGTGACAGTTTCCTTTTTCATTGACATGCCTGGAAGGTTTTTATCTCCATCTACCTCTACACAAAACATTGTTGAATACCAGCTGGTTTGAGATTTATTAGTCCCATTCTTATGCTGAGTTCTGGAAAAAGGTAATACCAGTGAGCACATTCCAACAACACAGTACAAACTGGATTATGTGCTATTGAACCAACCTCATATTGATAGAGAAAGCACTGAAATAAATACAGATGAAAGCAAGCATGTTGTATTTCACAGTGGAAAGGAGGTTGTGAATTTTATCTGTTGACCTGAAAGGTTCTGGTATTTCAACAAAGCCACCAAATAGTAAAGAATAAGTAGTAAAGGGAGTAATAAAATAATTAAAAGGACCCCTCCTTGTACATTAATTATTAGACATCCCAAGTGGAGTGGAAGCTGGATTCTACAGCCTCTTTTCAAAAGTGATACGATTTTTCTCAAAGAGTTTGGGAATTATTAAGCCACATGTTAAAAGCATGTCTAGAAACATGGCCAGAGATGTGATCAGATATGTCTCCAAAGCAGTTGTGGCCACGTTGAACTCTGGCAGAGCAGAAGGTCTCTAGGGTTGTTGAGAGACACGTCACAGCCCCAAAGGGCTGTCCTTTCTCAAATCCTCAAAAGAAAAGGATGGGTAGTGCTCTGTATTCCAGCCACCAGAGGAAGTAAAAGCTGTAACTACTGACTTCAGAGTATGGTTTCATTTGCACCTTAATCTGGGCAGAGGGACCTCTTTAATAATTTAAATAATTGGATCTGAACAGGTAAAAATTAGGGGTTTAATACTACAGAAGAGGAACAGGAGTCAATACTGTCATCCTGCTGTGCAAAAAGTAAATACCATGCCAGGATTTACAAATGGGAGTGTGGTTTGCGTTGTGAAAAATGTTTATCTTATTCCCGTCAATATTTTCAAGGCCTCAGCTACAATACTTTGTATTTCAGCGGCACAGTGCTTCAGAAAAGATAGACGGGGAGTCAGCAGCAGAGTAAGACGATTTAGAGAGCTGGAGAATGTGGTACATGAGAAAATTCATCAAGACTGCTACATCTAAATAAGAGAAGATATATTTGAAGTGTTCAAAGTAGTGTCTCAGCTCTGCAGTGAAATGGGAGCAGTTTGGGTTTTTTTGCTTTTAGGCTGCAAAAGAAGTGCTTGGATTAAGTTGTAGCAGGCAAGATATAGAACAGATATTAAGATCATTTTATTAACAAAGGTACTAAATCAGTAGTCTACATTGCCTAAGGAGGTTTCAAAATTCCCCTAGTTGGAAGTTTTTAAGAATAGATTAAGCAAATCTAAGGTATTATATTGCCATTGTTGAACTCTTCTTGGAGCTCTTGGGGTCTAGATGACCTCCTGAAACCTCTTCTAGTCTGAATTACTGGGAAGCTTTTATGCATGAAATTATGAGGTTTCACATTCTCTGGAAACAGAAATGTATCTCTGATGTTTGTACAGTGCCCAGCAAAGCAATTAGACCTAGAGAGTCTGGTCATCATAGAAACTGTACAGTAATAATGATGTCTAATTAGCATGCTGTGTTGAAGTGTAACTGTAAAACTGTGATTCCCTGTGCTATCAGTGATGTGGTGGCTTGACCTTGACTGGCTGCCAGGTGCCCACCTAAGCCATGCTGTCACTCCCCTCCTCAGCGGGGCAGGGGAGAGAAAATAGCAGAAGGCTCATGGGTCAAGACAAGGACAGGGAGAGAATCAGTCATCAATTACCATCACAAGCACTTTGGGTAAATTAATTTATTGCTTAATATCACAAGAGTAGAGAAATAAGAATTATAATGAGAAAACAAATCTAAAAGAAAAAATCTCCCTATTCCATTCTACTTCTTAGGCTCAACTCCACCCTTTATTTCTCTGTCTTCCCCTAAGCTATACAGGGGACCTGGGATGGAGGTTGTGGTCAGCTGATCACGCATTTTCTCTGCTGCTCCTTCCTCCCCATGCTCTTTGTCTGCTCCAGCAAGGGGTCCCTCCCACGGGAGACAGTCTTCCATGTATTTCTCCAGTGTGAGTACTTCCCACGGGTTGCGGCTCTCCACAAACTGCTCCATTTTGGGTCGCCTCCACAGAGTACAGTCCCTCAGGAAGGCTGCACCAGTGGGGGCCCCTTGTGGGGTCACAAGTCCTGCCAGCAAACCTGCTCCTCTCTCCACAGGCCACAGGTCCTGCCAGGAGCCTGCTTCAGCCCAGGCTTCCCATGGGGTCACAGCCTCCTTTGATGGCATCCCCTGCTCCAGTGTGGGGTCCTCCGGGGGCTGCAGGGGCAGCTGCCTCACCATCCACCTCCTTCACTGACCTTGGTGCAGAGCTGTTGCTCTCACACATTCTCATTCCTCTCTCTGGCTGGAGGCGCTGGGGTTTTTGTTCTGTCTTTATAAATCCATTTTCCCAGAGGTGCTACTGCCGTCACTGATCCTGGCACTCAGCTGTGGCCAGGACCGGGTCCATCCTGGATCCATCTGGTATTGGCTCTGTAGGACATGGGGAAAGCTCCTGGCAGTTGCTCACAGAGCACCCCCTGTAGCCACTCTGCTACCAAACCCTTGCCACACAAACCCAGTACAACCATATTTCAGAATTACCTGGCATCATTCAAATTATCTTGGCTGGTTTGAGCTTTATTGGAAACTCTGGCAGTGACTAGTATAGGTAAAAATCATTTTTTGGAACTAGTACATTATCTATACTAGAAGTCAACCATGATAACCTTTAGCTTATAATTTTAATATGTTCTTGTCACAGTAGTCACAAACGAAATTTAAGTCTAGAATGGTTGTAATCTGTATCATACTTGTGGGGCCTTTAGTGTTTCCTTTCAGAGTGCTGAGAAGGAGGTACTCAGCTCATCTGATTGGTGGTAGTGTATCCTATTAAACTCAGGGAGCTCATGATGTCCAATCTGTTGTGAAATGCCTTCATTAAAATGAATTTTTTTAGGCACTCTTTTAGACTCTTAACTAGAAAGAATGTATTAAGTATAGCCTTTAGTGCCACTGCCTCTGCTAATGCCAGTTACTGGAAGCCATAGCCCAGAAGAAATTACAACAAGGCTAACAAATGCTTTATGCTGAAGAACTTCAAAACAAAAACTTTGCAAACCAGAGCAGTTTAGAGCAGACAGCAGATGGAAGTGGGAAGCTATTTACGGTACACAGTGATGTTACACAACAGTTTTTGGAAGAAAATGTGGAAAAGAATCTTTCGTTAACTAAAATTGTAAGGGGAATTGGCTACATTATACAACACTAAAAACCAGCATATATTAGCCCCTGTGGATGGTTATATTAATGCAGTAATACTAATTTAAATGCTCAAGCTAATTGATTCAGAACTATATGGTTTATATGTGAATGGCACTGATACTGGCAGAAACATTTTATGTTTCAGACACAAAAAATCTGAATATTATTTCACAGCAGCAGTGTAACCCAGAGGTGCAGCTGATGAAGTAAAGAGGTGCTTTTAAAGCAGATGGTGTTTTATGACACTCAGGTCTTTTGAAAGCATCATCTGACCCCATAAAAAGCATGAAGGGGATAGTGCAGCTATTGAATTAGTGTGTTTAATACCTGGTTTGATAAACAAGTTCTGAACTTAGTTACAAGTTATTTTCATTAAAAAAAAAAATAGTAGCCTATTTAAATGAGTTTGTAATTCTCCTAAGATTGAACTCTTTTGTTTTTAGAACAAACTTCCGTGTTTCTTTGTCTAATCCTTGTGGTTCTTAATATAATTTTTAACCAGAAATTTTTAGCCAAAGTAGTTGAAAAACTAGGACATTCATTCTCATGGATTTTTAGAGATTCAGTTCCAGGTCCTTGCTTTCTTTCAACTTTAGCCTATATCTTTAATAATCTATCCAGTAGAATAAAAGTACTATGATATCATTTTTTTCTAGTTTGAAAGAAATCTGAATAGCTACTCTGGAATCATTTTACTTCACATCACCAAGCAGTTAACAGGTGTTAATATCTAGTATTAATGAAAATGAAATAGTTTCACTTCTTCTGTCAGTAGTTTAATTCTTCATAAATGATACAGTGTTAACTATAGCAAGTATCCTGGCTGTCCAGTATTGCAGATGAATGTTTTTGCTGCTGTACTATGCTCTCTGGTTCATTTAATGTTTAATAACTCTTCAAGGAGGAATAGTTCGAGCAGGCTGAGATACAGAAGTTGAGGCTTGTCCATAACTCAGTAGTAACGACATTGGATGGGGTCTGAGAGATGATCAGAGGGGTCCCTGGTATTTTTAATCTAATCATATCTATTCTTGATGCAGGCCATGAGTAGAGTCCTGTAAAGAGAGGTAGAGAAAGTGTGGACATACATAATTAGCTGACAAATTAGTCTGACTTCATTTCTGCAGTGCATTCTGTGACAAGTAAGGAGTAGCATAAGGAGAAAAATGTATTGAATTTAGGAAGGACAGGTTGTTTTGCTGCTGTATTGTAGAAAATTAACTGTAATTGGTGTAAGAGCCTAATAATAAGAGAAAGGCTCCAAAAAGTGCTTCATCATTATGACCGCTCAACACCTGAAAGGCTTCAAAAATGCTCTGTCATTTTGACTGCTCAAAACCTGAAAAGCTCCAAAATGCCTCATCATTTTGTCTGCTTGTCATAATACGGGCGGTTTGGACCCTGGCTAGCCTGCATTGAGGCCCATAAAAAGGAAGGTGAAACTGGTGCAAGTCAGAGGGAAAAGCCAGGGGCAGAGTCCCTGACCTTTGCCTCTCCCCCCACCACCACCATCGCCTGCTGCGAGACTCTCTGAGGCCTCCTGGAGCCGACGCCGCCCGCCTGAGGAGAACCCCCCGAACCTGCACCCCTGGAGTGGAACCACGAGTGAGTTGTGGAACTCCTGCCCTGCTGCTGCATCCCGTGCTGGGAGCACCGCGAGTGGGCCAAGGCTCGGCTGCAGGACCGGGCACCGCGCCTGCAGCTCGGAGGGCGGGAGGCCGCATTCCAGCCCAACTGCTCCAGAGATTGGAGACGGCAGAAAAGATGCTTCGAACAGCAGCAAAAAAGGGCAAAGACTGTTTTGCTCCCCCCACCCCATCTTGGCAGCACTAAAGGTAGCACAGTGTGGTGGTGACCTATCCTATGATTTTCTTTGTAGTAACCTCGGCTTTTTCTTACTTTTCTGTACTTTTCTCTTTGCCTCTTTTACTATTAAATAAAATATATCAATTTTTTGGCACCAACATTTAATGTCGTTTGGTTTTAATCTCTTTTCTGGGAATATTTAGAACCTTCTAAGTTCTTTCCGATTTATGCACAGAGACTTAGCTTTCTTTGCGTTTCTGTGTTTAAACCGGATCGTAACAATGGGCTCTTTAAATCTCAAGAAGACCTGGATTCCTGTGTAAGGTTGTTAGGAGTGAGATACGCTCGTGATGCGGCCCAGAGATGCATTAAAATCATAGTGTATTATGGAAGTAGGACAAGCATTGTTGTGAACATTTGGGAGGAACGGGGACGGAAATACAAAAAGATTTTTTTAAAATTACATTTAAGTGAGTTTTAGAAATTGCTGCAAGGAAAGCAGTCCAAAAAACCTGGGAGATAGAAATGGGTATGGCTTGGGGATTTTTATGCCTGATAAAAATTGGGTAGTCTAAGTCTGGAGGATGGAAGCAACAAGGAACCACCAGAAATGTTTCAGAAGATTGCTAATGCATAGGGAGGAGTGTTTTCATTTTTCTTTTTGTGGAATGAAGGGACAGTACAAAAGTATTGTGTCAGGGCAATACAGAACTGTTGAAGGAAAAACTTTGATGGAGCAACATACCTAGATTATGTTCAAAGAAGCAGGGACAGGACATACCAGAGGACCTCCCATTCAAGTGTTCATATATGATATAGAAGATTAAGTAAGGCATCATCAGAACAAGATGGATTTTCTTATAAAAAGGTGGACACAACTATTCCACCAAAGCCAGGAGCTCTGTAGTTGAGGAAAAGAAGACTTACGTTCAGGTTCTTGATCTGAATCAAGAAACAGAAAGTCTTGAGCCTGTATTTTCTATAATCTATTATGCTATTTGAATATTTGGAAAAAATGTTTTCTTAAACAGAACAAACTTGTAATGATCCTTGTTTTCCTTCTTCAAAGCTGAATTTATCGAAGGGCAATGAAAGCTCTGCTTCATGCTGCAGCCTTGCCAAAGAATCTCGCTTCTTTACATCTGTTAACATTGTTCCTCCCATGTCAGAACTCAGGTTTGAGTTCCATTCCACAGTATCCCAAAATGCAACTCTGAATTCTCCAGTGCCAAAGTCTTGAAACATGGTCCTTTACAGTATACAAATTGACATATCAGTTTCCAACAAAATACACCATTCACTGTCACAGAATCACAGAATCAATTAGGTTGGAAAAGACCTCTGAGATCATAGAGTCTGTAGCAGGGCATCTCATCCCACAACAAGAGCTTATCAGTTGTTTGTTAACAGTCAGATAACTCAAACAGGACAAGCTGTCTTGTAGTGAGGTATTTTAGTGCCGTGGGGTTAACAGCGATCTGACATCTCCCAGCTGCCAATAAACATCTTACTGTTGGAGAGAAATCTGGAAGATAAGGTGGACTTCTGACTGTCAGACACCTCACTTTACAAAAGCTACACCAAAATTTTCACGAAGCAGAAATATTCTACACATTCCCTGGAAATGTGTGGACTTTCTCACCTGAGCAGGGATGCCTGCTTTGCAGTTACTCCTCTGGAGGCTGAGTGAAGAAATCTGTGTACATTATTATTCCTATTATTATTATTATTATTATTATTTTGGTGGTAAGTTACATTTGGCCCCTAATCAGTACTATTTCTTTTTCTAGCTTTAATATAGGTGCAACCTTGATGTTGTGCACTGTTTTATGTTATGCAGTAATCTACGAATAGTGCTTTCTACTTTTATACTTTGCAGTAAGTGACTCTGATTATTTTATCTATCTATGGTCTGTTTAATAAATAATTAATTTTATAAATAGACCTGATCTACCATCCCTTCGAATCTGCGTACCAGAGTGATTTCTTAAATTTAAGCAGTTGCCAAAAATTCAAGGCTAAGGCAGGGCTTGTCTGAAGCTCCCTCTCATCCTGTGACAGGGTCCAACCTATGACCCAACATCATTATGTCAACCAGACCTTGGCACTGAGTGCCACATCCAGTCTTTCCTTAAGCACCTGCAGGGACAGTGGCTCCACCATCTTCCTGGGCAGCCCATTCTAATAGCTAATCACAGTGCTGTGAAGAATTTCTTCTTAACATTCAGCTTAAACCTCATCTGGAACAACTTTAGACTGTGTCCTCTTGTCCTGCCACCAGCTGCCTGGTTGATGATGCTGACCCCCACGTGGATACACCCTCCTTTCAGGGAGCTGTAGAGAGTCATAAGGTCTCCCCTGGGCCTCTTCTTCTCCAAACTGCTACCTCCAGCTCCCGCAGCTGGTCCTGATAGGACATGTGCTCCAGACCCTTCCCCAGCTCCATTGCCCTTCTCCGTCACTGCTGAGTGGATCCTGGAAGCAAAGGAATGGTGACGTGATTGCTCTTTCCTGACTCATGTAAAAATTAATTTACAAGCTCAGACCAGGACTCTGGAATGCTCCAGAAGGAGGAGGAAAGCAACTTTTTTCCTCCCTTTTCCTGGCCCTGTAGTGCAGGGCCAGCTAAACAGCTGTATTGGTGTTCATCATTGTGTTGTAGAATTAAACCTCTAGCATTTGGAAGAGAGGTCACTGTAACCTACACTCCTTGTGTAAACAGTGTCTGCATTGAGGACTGTGACCCTGTTGCTGGGGAGCTGCTGCTCAGTTCTGACCACTGATAGTGGATAGTGCTTAACACAAACCTGAAATTTTAATTTTCTACGTATGAGGAATCACAACTTTATGTGGACTATGCATCCAAAGACAGTGTAGAGTGTATGGGCTAGATTCTACAAATAGAAGATAATTTTTACTGGATCTGTAGGACTTTGTCCCCCCTGAAATTTTTTCCACCTGGCCTTAAAACTTTCTTTTTCTGACTATGGGAAGACCAGTAGCCATAGCTTAAGAATCAACACCATGTTCCCAATTTTTTTCTTCTCAGACTTTTGTCTTGTTATCCCATTGCGTGGGGATCCTTTCAGCTACTTGATAAAAGTTTCTCTTTATGTCTTTAGCTGATTTGAATACTCACAGCAAAATCTCTCTATGATTCCCTCAAATAACATCTATGTTTTCCCGTCTCAAGGAGGAGTGTGTGGCTAACTTCTGTGATTCAGATAGCTGAGCCAAAGGTCATCCAGGCTTAGAAGCTCTTCAGTTATGTGATGGATGCTTTTTACGACTCTTGTCTAGTAAATCCATGGAAGTCTGGTTATGTCATCACAGTTGCACTGGGATTTATAGCATCAGCTGTTTTCATTCAAAGAGGCATGAGGGATTATTGTTGCAGGTAATAACCAATACTCATGAGTACCTGAAAAATGTTTTTACTGTATTTCCACTCTTGTTTTGCTTTTCAGCTCGTTGCTGTCAAGAGACTGCTGCTTACTAAGTTCAACAGGTCACTCACTATGTAGGGACAGCCTTAATGGATATAAACAATCAATTTTCTGTTTGAAGAGACATATTTTAATAGTACTTTGATAGCAGGCAGTAAAAAACTAGTTTTTCATTGGCTTTGACATTTTTACCTTTTAGCTACATCCTCATAGCTGAACCAAAACTTCACAGGGATTATCTTTAGCGTTTGCCTGAAACAAAGTGGATTTAATTGTTATTGCATAAGAATTCAAACCATCTCCACTTCCAGTCTTGTTCTTTGACTGATATTAATCTGATTTGTTCAAGGAGATAAAAAACCAACGAAAATAATTAGCTCTGCAAAAAGAAAAGCAATTAGTTTTAGTTCCTTGAGCTGATTCTTTGCGGATTCATGGGAGTACAGGAAATGATGCTAAGAGAAGTAAAAATATCTGGAGTTTATTGGTCAGGACTGCTGAAATTAGTTTAAGAACCGTACTGTATAAACTGACTTTACTGTTCAGCACCACCAAAAAAGACTAGAACAAAATCACCCCCTACTCCAAAATAGGAACTTTTTTTTCCCATGGGTTGACATCTGTAATTTATGAGTAGGCTGAACTTTATTCTAGCAATCACTGTCTGTAGAGAGAAATTTCTTTTGAAGGTGGATGTCCATTTGCTGTGTTGACCCCCTTCTGTTTTAGAGTTGGAGTAATTCTGAATGTTGAAAACCTGTGCCCTATTTTGGTTTATACCTCATATCATGCTTTAGGTGTTTTAACTTTGTTCTAATCCAAATAAGGAAAAAGTTAATATTATATTTTTATGAGAATAGCTTCAGACTGGTATAACTAGAATGATTGCCTCTCCTCTGCTCAAAATGTCTGATCTCTTTCCTAACTAATAATCTCAATCCTGTTGTGCTGCCAGAATGAAATAAGCACCTATATTGTTTAATCAGCCTCTTGAATGTGGATCGCTCAGTATCCAATGATGAATGGCAGCTCATTAACTGCCTTATTAACTGGTTCATGGGAAAAATTAAAAGAGATTAAATCAACAAATTAAGGAGTTTGTTGCCATTTATTAATTTCTTTATTTCAGCTGCATAATTTTAATGAGTTAGTCATTTCCTTTTCCTTCCAGTTCACATCCTCCTGCTATAGGCACTGGTGTGGATTAAGCTGAAGTGAGAAACATTTTAGTAAATCAGTGTCATGCTAAGAAAAGTTTCATCAGGTTTGATACAGAACTGATAGATTAAAATCTCCCTCTGGTCTCCTCAGTTCTGCTGCTTTCCCCCTGGGAAGCCTCCCATGTTTATCTTGGCGGGAGGCTGGCTTTCCATGCTCCCTGAGAGCCAGGCCCAGGTCCTGGCTGGCAGGATGGGCTGCAGATCTGGCAGCGCAGTCCTGCTCAGCTGCAGAGCAGCATAAGGGTTAGCTCTCAGCTTTGGTTGAGGGCCCAAACCCTGCATGAGCGTTTCCCAGTGGTTGGGACATGAGCACAATGCAGGGCAGCAGCCACCAGCCTGCCAAGCGCACTGTTCCACGTGGGGCAGATGACGCGCGTGCCCCTCTCCGCCTTTTGTTTCCCCGTTGCCTTGGTCCCCAGCTGTGCTGAAGGGATTTGCCTCAAGAACTTAGTCATATTTTTTCATTAGAGAGGCTCTCTTAATGCAAACATTCTGGGGCATTTTACAAAGCAAATACCTTACCCTGTAACACATAAACTGAAATCAAATGCCATGACTTGCACTGAAGCTCTCTTCTGTGTTGCCTAAAATAGATGGCCAGAGTTAAAAAATACACAGACTGTGTTTCTCTGTGTAAATTTTAAAGTCAGGCAGAGGCTGTATCTTTGTGTAGCTAGTTGGAGAATGCCACAGGCAAGGTACATGGTACAGTAAACCACCATGCCAGCAAAAAATGAAGATTGCAGGTGCAGGAAAAGTGCAGTTTGTTCAAAAGTCCAGTTAGAGCTGAACATAGAGATCCCCTGAAGACATACCAAAATAATACTGATTTACAAGTATGCTTTCTGCTAGAAAACTATTAACTTACATAATCCTCAATTTCTAAAGCTTAAAAATATCCTGAGACTGTTACCACTGACCAGAAGTCAAAAGTAAATTTGGTCAGATGAATGGATATTTAAACAACTGCATTGTTCTTTAAAAAAAGACATATCATGATGACCCTTACAGGCTAGCTCTGAGGTCTGATCTTGTTCTAGTTATAGAGAAAAATAAAACGAAAAATCATTCTAATCTGAAGATTTTTGGTTGTTCCTAAAATTTTCCACTGGGCATTTTTATAAGAAATAACTGATTTTCTTCTTAATCTAAGTATATTTACGATTTTTTTAGTAGAAGAAATGGCTTTTCACAAGCTTTTAAGAGGGCCCAGTACTAGTAAAGTTTCGTCTTGTCTGCATCCTTGAGTGGTTTCAAATATATTGTTGTTTCTGGATTACATTCTCTAGTCCTCTCAGCTCCCACAAAAATTGGACATGATCTAGCAAGCAGAAGCATTAGATGAAGGTGTAGTTCTTTTGAGTTCAGTGTAAGAACAGAGACAAGCCAGTTGTTTTTTTGGCGGAATCAGGCTTTTCTGGATCAGAATAGGCTACAGTATCTAACGCAGAAGACCTGAAATTTAGATTACATTGGTTGTGTCTCAATTTGATTTTGTTAAACCGTAACAAATACAGATTGGAAAAGAATACTAAAGCTCTTCTTAAGCTATAGGGACCACTTTAAATCCCAAAGCACTATCTCTTTGTAATGGTTCTTGAAGTTTTGAGTTACATTAATGATGTTAAGTTCAGAAAAAATACACAGTGAATCTCCAAAGACTATAGGGTTTCTTAGAGGTGTTCCCAAAAGATCACTGGAAAGAGCAGTACTACTTTTGCCTCTGCCTGGTTAAATCTTCAAGATGAAAGAGAAAACAAAATCACACGGAGTTAACTGGCCAACAATTGTCATGAAGGTAAATAAAGGTGGGAAGGAGGTAATCCTGTGTGGTAGTTTGGGTCACACCATGGCTTAGAGGTCTTTGTACAGGAGATGAAGCCCCTGGTTACATACAAACCAGTAGGTAGAAAGTAGTGAGTAATGAAGGTAATCTTTACAGAGAGGAGACTATCACTGACTCAGAACTGCTGAGAAAATGAGCAGCTTCCAGGATAGCAACACCCTTTCAGTGCTGAGCATGATTCTCCCCGCCAGATGGGTTAACAGGGATGATGATAAGGACTGCATGGTAGGCATCCATAGGGAAAAGAAGGGCACAGGCTGACTACTCACATGGCATATTCTTTGTGCCAATTGACAGGGGGAAAGCCACAACACTGCACTTCAGCCAGGAGATTTGGAATCAAAGAAGGTTTCTGAAATCAGTGGAGACTGCCTCAGAAGAGACCGTGGTAAAATCAGTTACTTCTGACTTTTCTGTGGATGAAACAGATTATCTTGAGTTACTTGATTAAGTGCATGAAATGTATTAGCCTCAAATGTGCAAATGGTACTGCATGTTCCGATGTTTTTCCTTTTGTCCTTGAACTTTGTGTCTGGAAATAACTTGGGATTTGCTTACGTAATAGGAACCAGGGTATGTGGAGTTATTGGATAGAGCCCTACTGTGAGTACCCCATTAGAAACTTAAGCTGTGGGCAAACTACTGCTGACATGAAATTCATATTAGCCTAGAGTTACAAAATATTTCTGTATCATGCTATTACCAAAAATTTGTATAATCTTGGAAATTAGTTTTAAATGGAGCATTACCCCAAGAAAATTAATTTCTCATGTTTTAAATTAAACTGTGAGGCAGGTAATTATTTGAGTATTGGAATAAACAACCTAGATGTTAGTAAGTATCCACTAGGTTTTGCGTTTATTGAAAAGAAACACCGAGTTGAAAGGAAAGACTTCAGTGGAAACTCTTGCAAAAACACTTCAGACTTTGTTAATAAGCAGATTTAGGTCAAGTCCACTTAAATTATTTGCAAGTAAATTTTGTTCGATATAATGGAATTCCCTGTGGGTTTGAACAGGATGTGTTATTTTGCTATTTTATTATTTGTTTTTTTTTCTTTCAGGTAAACACAGGACTAAATCTTTGTAGGCAATTTCTTTCTAAGTATTTCCCTCAGGTTTATGTAATGAAGTTGAACAAACAAAACCGGAAAGGCCATCTGAAAACTTCGTATTTCTTTAGAAACTACTATCACCAGATAAAAAGCTATTTTTTTACAATAACCTGTTCTCAAAAAAGCTGTGTGTGTTGGCTTGGCATTGTCATTTTGATGTAAATGTATATAACTTTGTGGGTTTTGTGAGGATTTTATTCCTTGAACAGAAGAAACAAACCCGAGTATATAACTTGAATCTTTATGTGAAAAATCAGATATTTCAATTTTAAAAAAAAAACCCAAACATTTGCTTTTAAAATTGAGGAAGATTTTTGAAGGAGCTGAAATGATGAGTTGATAAACATCTGGGCTAAAGCCAGCTTTTGTAAGACAATATGAGATCTGAGAACCACAAAACCAAGAGTGTTGTAGACACTGTGACAGAAAGCCAGGCTGCTAATACAAAATATACTGCCTACAGATCTTAGAACAATGCCCCAAATTGCTAACACACAGCAACACACTGAGTTTGGTTTCAACATTGTTTTTCATTTCATAAAAGCATACAGTTTTTAGTAGATGTTTAACTTTTCTCCAGCATTGGTTTGCACAGTTATTAATTACTTGCAGTCTGTATTTTTCAAGGTTTTTGCACAAGATTTCTTTTCACAGATGATTTGGTGAGTTCCGAAGTCGTCTACTAATGTTGGGTAATGGGGAATCTCCATCACATAATTGTATGGAAGTGTTATACAAAAACAGAGCATGTAAGGATAAAATCTTTTCTCAGATATTACAAGATGACTCAAGAATGTTGTGTACATAAAATATATATTAAAGGAGGTGTTGGAGAGAATTAAGCAGACAGCTTTGTAGTGGCTAGAGAAATTTAGAAAATATGGGGAACTTCAAAACAGCTCTGAGTAGAATGAAGTGTTGAAGCAATGTGAGCTAGACTGATAGCTGTCTATCCAGAAGTGCAGTAAATCTCATCCATCTTCAGTAAAACACCTTTCCTTAATAGATAGGAAACTACAAAATTGAGAAGTGGGATTTAGAAAACATTTGTAGGACTGTCTCTCCGTACATAATAACACTAGCAATGAAAGGAAAGCTCTTGTGTAGGAGAGGGTTAGCTCTGGAATTCCTCAGGATAAGTGCTGGATCTGAATCTTTAATATTTGTTTGAATCAATGACTGAGACTGGACTAATAACAAAAATTACTGTTTCAGCCAGCAGCTCATTAGTTGGAAAAACAGACTAATTACTTTGACATGCACAGGTCTAGGAGTGTCTGCCTGATGTAGCTGAATTATTTCTAGTGGAATTAGAAGAGTGTTAATGATGCTATTCAAAGTTTTAGTGAAAATGTCAAAGTAATTTGTGAAGTTCTGCTCATTCTCATTCAAGGAACATGAATTCAAATTTGATCAGGTGCAAAGAAAGCTTCTATTCTTGGTATTGAAGTAGCTTTTCTTACAAGAAAATATCACAAAAATAATCTTTTTTAGCCTAGCAAGAAATACAAGGGACAAAATCATAGAATGGTTGGTGTGGAAAGGGACCTTTTAAGATCACCAATCCTCTGTACCATGGGCAGGAATATCAAAGCCCCATCCATCCAATTGTCTGCCATCTATAAGGGGGTATTGTATCTCTCCATAACATGTCGTAGAGGGCAGAAAGAATGCCAGGAGAAGGCTGTAACACTAAAGACAGAGAAGAAATGAAGATGTAAAACTCTGATGTGAACTATAAACAAGCAGACGTAAAACAGAGAATAAGTTTTAGGGAAAAATAGGAAGATTATTCTTTTCCATTAAAGGAATTAGAGACCAGATCACTTCCCAGTAACAACAGTCAGAGCCAAAGAAATAGCTGCTTAAAAAAATTCTTGAGTAGCTAATTAAGAAGCTTATGCAATATGATTATTCATAATAGCAGGTGATTTGGGTGACTCGGGTGCTTTTGTCCAGCAGCTGCTCCCAGTTGTTGTCTCTGTGAGGGTGGATCTACAGAGAAGCCTGTGGATGACAAATCACAGATACTACAGATCTACCTTAACTCAAAAAAAAATTTTTTGAGGACTGAACCATGATGCCAGTGTCAGCTCTTTGTAATTGTGTGGTTCAGCTATTATTTTGGTTGCCTTAGCACATACTTTCATTGCAGGTTTAGGCAGTGGTCAGAGATGATTCTTGTATGCAGGAGTATTAGATTATCTCACTTTAGAGCCTTTGACGCATCAGGAAAAAATATGAAAGGCTGAACTATAGTTTTGTGAAGTTAAGGTGCTGCCTGTTGTGGGAAGAAGATAGTTTCTGGCAGCTGGGGAGGCTGCGATGCCCTCAAGCACTTCCTGCTGCTACAGTGGCTGGGCAACACCTGCAGGACAGGTCTGGCCAGTGTTCCTGCTGCTTTCTTGACTGCATTTACCAACGTGTATGCAAGCGAGGGGGGATCCTTGGGAAAAAAAGTGAGGAAAGGGAAAAGGCACAGGGTTATAATCACCTTTCAGATACCCCTTTTTAGTCAGCATTGGCCATGTTAGGGATAACTGTTGCTGAGTTTCTAAAGCCCTGTTTGGTTGACCTCTTGCTCAGGTCGGTACAGGTTACCACACTGATAAGTGGCGCAATTGCCTTGAACTTGCACTTTCCTTTTTATGCACTATTGCTTTTCTTCCATGCGTTAACCCGTGCTAAATGTTTTGGGAGCTTTGTTTAGAGAATGTGCCTGTCTCACTGCCGAAATAAATAGAGGGTTATGAAGAAGAAATGTTATATATACATATATATATATTTTCTGCAACCCAGATCTGTGCAATGGAGATGGGCTTTTCACATTATTCTCTTAGTTTCTTATCCCGTTCTTTTAATCAGGCATCCAGCAACATTCCTGACCATGTCCAAAACAGTGGAAATTTGCAGTGTGCACTCAAGGGGGAGTAGTGATTACATAAACACTTCTGGGGTTTACACGCTTCCCACAGAACTCTTGGATCCCTTGAGTAATAATCTTTTTTCCATAAGGAGAACTGTATAAGCATTAATCATCCAGCATAGCAATATCCTATACTTCAGTGGGACAGGCAGCTTGCCTGGCTTCTGCAGAGTTCCATTTGACATTTTTTTGGCATTGGCAAGTTCAGGAAGGGTTGGCTTGGGTGACTTTCCCCATAGCAGCCCTCACAGTGCTGTGTTGTGTATTGGTAGCTAGAAAGGTGCTGGTAACACATTGGTGTTTAGGCTACCACTGGGCAGCCTCACTCAGCATCAAGGCTATTTCTCCAACATTCCCCCTCCACATTCTGGGCATGGCCAAGAGCTTGGGAGAGGACACAGACAGGACCCCTGAACCATGCTAACCAAGGAGATATTCTATACAGTGTTTTCTGCTTGGCAATAAAGCTAAGGAAAAGGAGAAGAGGAGGGAACAATAATTGTTAAAGCATTTATCTTCCAGAGAAACCTCCATGTATAGTGAGGACCTGCTTCCTAGAAGGTAGCTGGACATCACCTTCTGATGGGAAGTACAGAATTAATCTGCTTGTTTTCCCTTCCTTCTGTGTGTAGACTTTGCTTTTGCTTTACTAAAATACTAAAGCTAGTGGCTTATTTAAGTGGGCAGCCTGGTGAGAACAAACACAATTATGTATTATATTCAAGAAGCTGAGCTACTTCTTCTGTATTGTCTGCTGTCTCCATTCATAAACCCTCAGAGAAATGTAGCAGAGCACAGTTTGAATTCAGAGTGATCAGTCATATAATTTGCTGGGTTTGACACTGTGACTGAGTTCAGCTAGCAAATGCTTCTGTAAAAGGGAGGTTCACCCACTCCTCCCTCCACTTCTTTATTCCTACCTACCTGTGAGCTATCACCTTTGCACCATCTTTGGTGTTCACTGTACCTCTTATGAAGCTGATTTAACTTGTTAGACTGACAGAAGTCCTTTGCCAAGGTAGTTTGTCGGTGTGGATCTCAGCTGGCACACGGAGAAGTGGGAGCACATGTCCAGGAGCAAGGTGTGTGAGGGAAGGGAAACCCCCATTTCATTTATCCACTCTTCCACATTGTCAAGAATGTAGTTTGTAGTCTCAAACACAAAATAGGCTGCCCAGAAAGGAACTAGCTGGAGACAAAAGTTTGTCATGGTGTCAGTTCATAATTTGTGTCAGGGCACAGCCCACAGTGCCCAAATAAGCCTAGTGACAGTAGCCAGGTTCAGCCATGATGCCAGACAGCCAGACAATCCATAGAAATGAGGCACACCAGGGATCAAGCTGGGAGCTCAAGTTGAAGGGTCAGAATCCAGATTAATGGGGCACCTGGCGCAGCACAGGTGAGCCAGAATGAGGCCTTGGTTTATAGCCACTGCAGAGAGAAATGGGAGAGACCACCCATGGACACTTCTCAGGAGATTATTCTGGAAGATCTGTTTTCAAAGCTGGGCCCTTAGACCCTTACTGAAGCTGAGCCTGAGCTCAGGCACCCAACAGCCCATCTAGGGGGAAGGGAGAAAGGGAGTGCTCGGAGCTCTGGAAGCTTTCACAGAACACCCATTAGCTCAGAGCTAGAACTGTAGTGAGGAAAAGTTTTGATGGGTCAGGGGACAGAGTCTGCAGTACATTTTATCCTCCAGTACCTACAGTATCTGCATTTTCTCTTCTCCATAGTGTAGAGAAGTAAACAGTACAGTAACTCTAAACAATGTTTGCTTTCATCCAGAAGAGGATGGTGTGTTTGGAGAAAGATAGTCACCTACAGTTGAATTTACCCACAGCATCATTTACGGTAGCTCCTTTCCCACACAGTTGATAGAAAGTTCCCATAGATGGGTTGTTCTGTGTATTCAAAGTGAGCAGTCTTGTTCTTTGCTGTGCATCAGCCAGGAGTGGAACAGCTGGGCCATAGGATCCAGGATCTCCCTTTCACATATTTATTTACCAGCCATAAACAAACACCACAGTATTTACATGTGTTCATAAGGGACTGTGGTTCTCTTTCAGATTCATAAAGCCTTTAAAAAACCCCACATGTATGAAAAAAGAGATCACTGTTACGACCCACCCACATAAAGGAGAGTAACCCAGCTTCTTGCTGATAGATCCCTTGGGGCAGATTAGAGTGGTTTATTAGATCGGTTTATAATAAACATGTAGGATTTATTTTAGAACAATTTGCTTGCAATTGAAGGTAGGGATGTACCCTTTTGGTTATTACTACCTATAGTAATATGATAACATAAAAGCATAAAAATACCACTTAAGAAAACATATATGGAAAAGAAAGAGAAGGAAAGAATACGAGTAGATGATCTCACCACCTGAAGGCCTCGCAACAAGTCTTGGTTGTTGCAATTTCTGTATCTGTTTGTCGCAGTCTTGCCAGGGATGATTGCAGACTGGATTTGTTGGGTGGTGGGAGTAATTCCAAGAAAAATCCACAGAACACAAAATCTACTGGGTTTATATCTGCTCGGGTTCAGGTGAGAACACCCACGTACCTCCTCTGGGGCAGGGAGTTTCACACTTGAGGGATATAATGTTCTGGGTCATGGGACACTTTGGGAGTCTTTGACACCTTCTAAGATGTTACAGTGCCTATGATGTCAGCACAGTTGAGTCCATCATGGCCCATCAGCAGAGATCAATACCTTTACGCTACAGTGTCCTGGTACTTCCCTGGCAGGGGAGTTATCACAGTTGAGTTCCCTTGAGTAAGGACAAAGAGACAGGCCCACTTCACAGGGTTTGCCTCTTTCTGTGTCTCATTCAACACCCAGCTGTAGCCTGAGGTGGGCTGTGCTGCCCTCTCTACCGGGGTGGTTACTTTGCACAGTATCACTTGTGGATACCCTCTTCTCCTCAGCCCTGGGCTGATTGGACAGTAGTACACTCCCTTTATCTTATCTCAGGTCCAAAGTCCACTTAGTAGGTGTATCTGGGAAAGAGTGGGCTTCAGTGGTCGCAGATAAAGAGCTGCTTTGCAGTTTGCAAATGATTTTAGCAATGTTTTAGCCATTAACCATTTCAGTCTCTCACAAACACAAAGGTTGATAAATTCCTGTTCTATCTTTCACTCAATTAGCACATACATGGTTATTACATGGTTAACCAACGATGCACAATGTATTATGATATTTAAAGAAATATGTGGTCTAAAACAAGCTTACATTTAAAATGTTCTGGCCTTTCAAAAGAAAGTACTTGTCATCATAACACAGTGGAATTATTCTCTTAAGTAAATTGAAATAATATACTTGGTCTTTAGAAATGTCTTTGGGTGATCAGAGCTCTCTGTTGACTTAATTTTACAAAAGATTTTCTTATATTTATTCTGCTTTAATGTATTAAAACTGTATTTGGTCCACATTGAAAAAGAGCAAAGTTTTAAAATCCCAGTATCGTCACTTAGTAAATAATTGTGCCTCTCCATCAACAGTCTTGACCTAGTTTTAGAGAATATCCCTGATGTAATTCTTACTTCATGGTGCCTGCCATCCTGAGTCAGTAAGATTGATTCCAGAACAATGTTCTGTTCCAATATCCTGCAAGTCAGCCAAGGCTAGATGGTGATGGGAGAACAAAAAGGTCATACTTGAGTCATTCTTTTCAGACTACAAGTATAGGTGATAGATCCTTTTTCACTGCAATCAGAAAACACCTAATTTTTCTGTTACACAGGAATAAAATAAAAATATGTCTATAAGGAAGACATATTTGTAAGGTTTCATAATCTTTTAAAGTTTATAAACTATGTGTCTCTTACTAGATCATATTTAATAAGTAATATGTGAATGTGTGTAATTCAAAAGAATTCTCACTCAGATCCAATCTAAAATTATGTTAGCTGCTAGAGGTAGAGCAGTAAGACAAGATTAGTAGTGGCTGCTTTAAGTCTATCAGACATTTTAAATGAAATTTATATCATAGGTTCACTTTTTTGTAATGCTTCTAAGGATGAAAATATACTTTTTTCTTCAAATTCACTGTCTCTGTACATGAGATTTGAATATATGGGCAAAGGTAACTTGATAGTCTCGATTTTGTAAGATTCCTGCAAGACTTAAATTTAGAAGACCTGAATGTGATGAAGATGACTGCCTCCATTTCCATAGGAACACCTCTAATTAGAGGTATACTAATCTCTAAGTGTTTTTATGCAATTTTCTCTCTGTTCCTCTTCCCCCTCAGAGTAAGTAAGAAGTAAGTAAGAATCAAAGGGTTTTGATCATCATCTCTCGTTGTCTGACTCAACTCACCCCATTCTACAGTGATGAAATAACTTCTCACTTTGAAGTACAAAGTCTTTGATTTTGCTTTTGTCAGTTAGGATCAAATCATCTTTCATAATCTTTATATAGCCTTTCTAAACCAATTGCAAATACCTGTTGATAGCTGCCTCTAAATTGTTCTTCTCAATTGACAATCAGATTTGACACGACCTTATCATGGTACTCATGACCATTTTTGCCTGAGTCAGGAGCAAGTGTTCTAGCCACACCACACAGGCTGCAAAAGGCAAAGGCAGGGACTGGGAGAATGAAGAACCATGTGCTGTAGAAGAAGATGGGGTTCAAGAACATCTAAGGAACCTGAAGGTGCACAAGTCCATGGGGCCTGAGGAGATGCATCTGTGGGTCCTGAGGGAACTGGCAGATGAAGTGTCTAAGCCATTAACCACCAAATTGGAGAAGTTGAGACAGTTCAGTTAAATTCCCACTGACTGGAAAAAAAGATAAGCATAACGCAAAGGGGTCAAAAAAGGGAAACTACAGGCCAGCCAGTCTCACCTCAGTGGCCAGCAAAATCATGGAGCAGATCCTCCTGTAAGTTGTGCTAAAGTGCATGGAAAGTATGGAGGGGATCGGTGACAGCCAGCAAGGCTTCACTAAAGGCAAATCACACCTGATTAATTTGGTGGCCTTCTACAATGGGGTTATAATGTTGGTGGGTAAGGGAAGAGTGACTGGCAAAACATCATCTACCTGGAGTTGTGCAAAGCATTTGACACTGTCCCCCACAACATCCTTGTCTCCGAACTGGAGAGACATGGATTTGGTAGACGGACCATTTGGTGGATAAGGAGTTGGCAGGATCAACAGCTCAATATCCAAATGGAGACCAGTGACAAGTGGTGTCCTTCAGGGGTCAGTGTTTGGACCAGCAATGTTCAACATCTTTGCTGGTGACGTGGACAGGGGGACTGAGGGCACCCTCAGCAGTTTCGCTGATGACACTGCGCTGGGAGGTGCAGTCACACTCTGGAGGGCAGGGATGCCATCCAGAGGGATCTGGACAGGCTGGAGAGGTGGGACTGTGAGAACCTCATGAAGTTCAACAAGGCCAAGTGCAAGGTCCTGCACCTGCGTTGGGAAAATGCCAAGCACAAGTACAGGCTGGGTGGAGAATGAATTTGGGCAGCCCTGCCCAGCAGGACTTGGGGGTGCTGTGGGTGAGAGGCTGGACATGCCCCGGCCATGGCACTCACAGCCCAGAGAGCCAAACGTGTCCTGGGCTGCATCCAGAGCCCCGTGGGCAGCAGGGGAGGGAGGGGATTGTGCCCCTCTGCTCCGCTCTGCTGAGACCCACCTGGAGCGCTGCATCCAGCTCTGGGGTCCCAGCACAGCAGGGACAGGGACCTGCTGGGGTGAGTCCAGAGGAGGCCACCAAGATATTTAGGGGGATGGAACCACTCTTATGAAGACAAGCTGAAAGAGTTGAGGTTTTTCAGCTGGGAGAAGAGAAGGCTCCAGAGAGACCTGATAGAATATTTCAGTACATAAAGGGGCTATAAGGAAGCTGGAGAAGGACTTTTCACAAGTGTCTGTAGTGACAGGACAAGGAAGAATGGCTTCAAACTGAGAGAGGGTTGCTTTGGATTACATATGAGAAGAACTTCTTTATTGTGAAGACAGTGAAACACTGGCACAGGTTGCCCAGAGAAGTTGTGGATGCCCCATCAGTGGCAATGTTCAAGGCCAGTTTGGATGGGGCTTTGAGTAACCTGGTCTAGTGGAAGGTGTCCCTGCCCATGGCAGAGGGTTGGAACAGGATGATCTATGATCAGCAACCCTTGCCATGTCTGCAGCTGTTCCTCTTTTCTGTGTGTAAGTATGAGTTGTCCCAGTTTTTAATTTCATTGGGTCAGGAAAAGAGGGTGGTATATAGAGGGCTGTTGAACAATGATCTGGGAAGAATGTACTGACTTTATGAAGACTGCATACACTTATGCCTGTGAAATGCAATTATTACAGATTGGGTTTTGTGAATTTACTGTGTGCATTCATCAAGCTTTAAAGGAACTGTGAGAAGAGTAAACCTGAAGACAATCAAGTGTCTCAACATCTTTCAACAAAGCTTTGGAGGATTTTGCTTTCTCTATAACAATGCACTTCAAAGATTCTGCCAGAGTGACACACTTGTGTAGTTAGGTCTTGGAATTAAATAAGAAAAAAGAGCACTAAAGAAAAAAACCTTTTTTGGATTAAGGAAAGGGGAGGGTATACTTGTCAGGTGGTGTTCTCATTGGAGCAGTTGCAGGTCCTGAAGTGTTGTCTGAGAGAAGTTGAGGCCTTCACTTGCTCTCAGGGAATGACAGGGCTTAGGGAAAGGGAGTGTGTAAATGGACTTTTTAGGAGGAGGCAATCTAAGAACCATTGCTTTCAGAGCATGCCGATGCTGTCCCAGTGCTTAAGAGGAAAAGCTGAAGCCATGGAAAGCCATGGAAAGACTTGAGTCAAGGAAAGAACATTTCCTTGGATTCAGTCTCCTCCTGTACTTGAGCACACTGTTTTGGGGAACCTAATAACATCTGCAGATACACCACACAATTTTTCAGGTGTTGGAATATTAGTAATGGAGTATTAATTTGGGAATGTGAAAGGTCCTTCTGGGCCTTATTTCATGCATTCTGAATTAGCTAGTCTGTCTTTTTAGAGATGTTTCTGGGTGTTCCTACTGACCCAGAAGTCAATCGGCATCATTTTACTACAAGGTACTCATTAAAGATTTGGAGATATTTTACCACTGGCAAACTCTGACCCTGTAGACTTTCCTGTACCAATCCTGCTCAAGTTCATCCACTAGCTCTGCATTTCTGTGATCATTGCTGTCGTAGCATCACTCCTTTTTCCACAGAGGGACCATTACCAGCTGTGCCAGAAATTTTGTTAAGAAATACATAACTATAGCTGTTCTCTGGAGAAGTCCTGACAACATAGTGTCATAATCTGGTAATTTACAAGCTGATCTGAACAGTTGGTGTTCAGCTTTATTATATACTCCATGAAGCAGTGTGATTCACATATTTCAGGACTTCAGAGTCTTCCTGTAGGCTGTGATGCTAGCTTGTTCCCATGCAAAGGTTTACAGTCAAGAAGTTAATGTTCTGACCTCGATTGTTACTGCATGTGCTCAGCTCTGCTCTGATAGGGAATGACCCCATATTCTGATGGCAGCTTCTTAACAGTTTCCTGGTTGCACTGTCAGATCATTTGAGGCCTACTGATATTATCCATAAAATCAGGTTGGCACAAGCCTGAATAAAATACTGGAAAGCAGGTGAATGTTTTGCAGTCTGTGAAAGGACAGCAAAGAGCAATGGCCCTGGCTGTTTGTGTCTCCTGGCCCACATCTAAGCTGTTGCCAAGCCTCAGACTAACTTCGGTTACAAAGCCAGGAGTCTATGAGGAAAAGATCATGCTTCAGTTTTGCAGCACCATGACTGTTCTTGCCTTGGCTTTTACCTAGTCTTGAGACTTTAAGTCTACTCTTCACCCCTAGCAAACCTTTTTCATCTTCCTCCTCATACCCATATTTTCATAGTTACAAACAGAAAAGAGATAGAGCCAGAAAGCCAGCACAGACTTTACTGCCTTCACATCCCAAAAGCCAGAGGATGGTGTAGGTGTCCAGGTGTCAGCATCAGGGGTGGCTTCTGTGAGAAGTGGTCCAGGACTGCCCTGTGCCAAATGCAGCTGGTTCCAGCTGGCTCCACAACAGCCCCACTGTAGGACACCACTGAGCCCATCAGCCAAGCTGGTGGCACCTCTGTGAAAGCATATTTAAGAGAGGGTAAAACATTGCATGGCAGCATGAGGAGTAATGGAAAAAAACCATGGGAAAACAGCAGTGTGAGCACCAGCATGTGAGAAGAAGGGAGGAGGCGCTTTGGGCATCAGAGCAAGTGTTCTTTTGCATCTTGTCGGAGGGACTGTGTTGGGACAGATACCCACACAGCAGCCAGAGGAGAGACCTGTGCTGCCACAGGTTGGCTTTTCCTGAAGGAACCACACTGGAGCAGGTCTTGAGGGACTGCAGTGCTAGGGCAGAACCTATGCTAGAGCAGGGGAACAGTACAGGGGAAAAACACAGGAAGGAAGGAGTAACAGAGATGAACTAGTGTGTATTGACCACAACCCCTCCTTCCCCAATTCCCCCTGGTCCAATTTAGTGGTGAGGAGTAAAGGACTCCACGAGTGAAGGAGTGAAGTTGAGGCTGGGAAAAAGAGATATGAGGAAGAAGGTATTATTTTAATTTTGTCTTTGTTTCTTCTCATCATCCAAATCTACTAAATTTGCAATAAATTAAATTAAATTACCCATATTTAATCTTTTTTACCTGAGATGTTAATTGGTGGGTGTTTTCCCTGTCTTAATCTCCATTTACCAGTTTTTTTAATTTTGTCTCCTGTCTTGTTGAAGAGGGGCTTAAGAGTGGATGTCTGATTGTTTGGCAACTGACAAAGGTCACCCACCTCTTTTAAAAAAGGGCTTTTTCATTGGTTTGATTTCAGTCTTTTTATGATAAGCAAGAGGGCTTACTTGGATTTGACAATAATGCTTAGATAATGCTTAGGTAGCCTTCATTTCTGTATGAGCTCAGAAAATTCTCTGCATCAGACGCAGTCTAATGGGGCACACAGGACATTTGGCCATATCTAAATGAGATTTTGCCTCCAATGGCTTGTTGCAGCAGGGCTTTTTGGTTTTATAGTTTTCTTTATTTTTCCCCTTTTTTTATTGCTGCCCAGACTTTTTCTGTTAGAGTATTTTTTCTGTCAAGACCAAATGAGCAGCTTCCGTAATAGCTGGCAAGTTATTAGAGACCCAAGAATGACATCCGTATTTCCCCTTTTTCAGTTGTTACACTATGTAATCCAGTTCTACTGCCCTGCATCTTGCTCTGCTATTTCTGGCATAAACAATTGGTGCTGCCCAGTCTTCTATAGGACACTGCTGGCCCGCCTTTAAAGCAGCTCATGACGCACTGACTCAGAGCGAGGACTGCCTTTCCCAGGCAGTGTAATAGTAGTGTTTGAGTGAAGAGTTTATGCTTGCAGTGTGGAATGCCTTAGAAGAAAAGATGGCATGATATGACAGGGTCCCTGGCCATCATCTGAAATAATTCTTTGGAGAAAGCACAGGGCAAAACTGCCAGTCCTTGTTGTTCTAATCAGCCTCCTCCATTTGGCCGGAGCATCTCTGACAGCCTTGCATGTGTCTGCTTGCTAGCACATGTGTTTTTCCACCGTGACTCAAAACACATTCAGGAAGCCTTGCAGTGGAGATTTCACTGTGAGAGCATGACTAGGCATGGTGCTAGCACTGATCAGGTGCTCAGGAACCACTGGCTCAGGAGGGTGCCCCATCCCTTGCGGCATCCTTAAAGGTGCCTTTTTTCCCGAGCTGTAATCTATCACACTGTCTTGAATTTTTGTCCTTCATATTGGGTGATAATGAAACAGACTCCCTGCAGCTCTGCGTCTTTTCGTGTTTGGCTGAAGTTTGTCAGACTGATCATTCCAGAGGGAAGGGGATTTCTTTATGTGTGAGGCAAAGGATGGGTGGGAGCCAATAAGCTCAGTAGCATTCATAGGCCTTGCCAGAAGGAGGAAGGAGTGTCCCAGCTGGATGGATTTAGCTGGTAATTGTACCTCACTGTTTTTGAATTGCAAACCTAGAGGAATTGATGTCCGTGGAAGATTTATTTGAAACACAGTAAAAAGATACCAGGAGCTATGTGAATAGAAGTTTTGCCTCTGCTCTCTGGGTAGGTATCTACAGACCTTTTCGTATTCTTCTCCATCACATTGTGGTGATGAATTCGTGCACAGTTATAGGCTCGAGGATATTTAACTAGAATTATTCTTCTCCACTCCTCTCCCCTCCCAGTTGTCCCTGTACTGAGATTTGTTATACTCCCTTTTTATAGTCCCTTTGCTTTAGTTTTGCAATTTTGCCCAGTCCATTTATGGCACTGATGTTCATGTAGTAGGTGGCATTTTCAAAACTTCAACCTACCTGCACAGACATCTTAAAAAAAATAAGGCGGATGCTGTAGTACAGCTGGATTCATGTTGTCTTTGTCTCCAGCCCCGAAATGATGTATTACAGCATGTTTTCTCTCCATTGTGCAGGAGGATGCTGTGGAAAGTAGAATAAGCATTGGGCACTCAAGAGGCTTCACTGTTTGGTGCTCTCAGGGAGTGTGTTGGACGTGCAGAATCTTGCCTCTCTTCTGAATATGAGTGCCAGAAACCCTCTGGTACTTCAGATGCAGAAAAAGACTGGGAATTCCCCATTGCTTACAGATTTTCTCCTCTTGTTGGCAGTACAAAATGTTCTCTTTTTACATAATTATGAAACTCTCTTGTGTTTATACATAAGCAAAAAATTACACTCTTTTTGACAATGAGCAGCAGGCCTATCCACTCTATAGATTGTTTTACTGGGTTTTTTTCTTCTCCTTTTTTCTTAAATCAAAACCTTATCCACTAAGCTTCCATTTTAGCCTGACAGACTTAGGTCATTAATCTTCCTGCTGTGGTCTGGAAAATATTCCCAGACTCATTCCCAGATGTTTTGTTCACTTTCTTATCCAAAATGTGCACCCTGTTGGTGAATCTAAAATTTTAACCCAATCATGGGTAATTTCTATTCACAGTGACATTACAAAGTGCATGTTTTTGAGATCACTTTCAAACTCAATGCATAAATAACTTCACTAAATAATGAAATTTGCCAATTTGAATTTTCTCAATTTGTCTGCTAAATTTATCCATCACCACCACTAATACCACACAAACACACACTGGTTTCATTTTTATATTCGTTTGTGTCTCTGCGGGGAGGATGAGAGATAATTAGCTGGTCTTGGTGACCAAGACTGCTTTAATGAAGACACATGTATTTGCTGAGGAGGTCCGCTGGAGGAAGACCAAGCCCCCATTTTGAAATCCTCTCAAGCTTTCGTTCAGAGTAGCTGTTTTCCTATGTGCAACACAGGGTCTGCAAAAAATATCTGCATACTATGATGTGGGCCACGAACACTCACTCCTTAGAAATCTGAAGTAAAAAGTCTAATGTTTGTCCGTGATCTAGAAATGTGTTCTTCTGGCAACTGGACCCTGAGAAGCGCTTGTTAAAAGAGAAGACTCTCTTATTTTCAAATTCTTCACTATTATTTGTGCTGTTTATGACTTTGATTTACCTTCCTAGTCCTTCGGAAAAATGGAAAATATTTTAGAATGCTTTAAAATATCCTTGTCTTCTCCATCACAGCACCTCTCTCTGGTTAATGGCTTTCAGAAAACTGTATGTTCTAAGTAATGTGTAAATGATATATGACATGTAATTTCATCTTTTTAGTTGCTATAGCAACATCACACTAAACTATGCATTAGTCAGTAGTCCAGACCAGCAAATGTCTTGTTTCTAATAGATGGCTTACACATTATGAAGACCATTAGAAATGAATGCTGAAACAGATAATTGACTATATAAGCAATTCCAGCAGAAGAATGTGCACATGAGAAAGCATTACATTGAATAGGTTTAGAACTGAATCTGTGTGCTGAGCTCCACATATAAATCTTACAAACATCTCTCACCTCCTCTTTTTTCATGGAAGTACATATACCAGTTCTATATGCATGCAATGGAAAAACCCCATGCTTCAAAGGCAGGCAAATAAAGCCCAAGACCCAGAAGTTCTTTGTGATGACCTGTGTATCTCTGTCCCATAACTGGAATACTCAGTTACATGATGCCACTGTGTTTGCCTTGGTCTTTCTGTTCCTGTGTACAGTATGATGGCATGATCTGGTCTGCCTCAGGCAGAGGTGAAAGGGGAGCAGTGCAGCAGACAGTCAGTGGTTCAGATCTTTCAGAAGAGTGAAATATTGATGCTGTGGTCACTTGCTGTTTTCCACTAGGAGGAATAGGTTATTGCTTTCTTCATTCCCTTCCCCTAGGATAAACTTTGAGCCATTTTTCTACGTTTGCTAATCTTCTGCACCTTGCTATTTACTCATTGGTCTGATGGTTTACATTACATCAATGTTTACTTTTGGGATTTATGTATCTCAGATATTGTTCTTTGTAACTTTGATTTCGTTCAGCTCATTGTGGGGATTCATTAACAAGCTGTTGGTAAGTAGTTTACAGACCTTGGATTGGGTCAGTTTGTCCCCCATTTCTTACAATTCCTTCTCATGCCTGACTTTGCTCTGCACCCTCTGTCCTTATTCACGCATCAGACCAGGCTTGTATTCTTCTAGATTGGGTCATTGTGCCATTATTAAACATTTCATCATATCAGAATAACTGCATGTTACTTTTCTATATAAAATTATAGTCATAACATACAAAAAAAGACAAGCAAAAACTGAAATAAATTCAAAAGATTAATTCTTCACCTAAACAAGCCCCCTAAAATGTGCAGGTAGACTAAGAAAATTTCAAAGTAAGCCTGAGAAGCCTCCATCTGCAGACTTGCAATGTCAGGACACTCTGCTGCCTGTTGTCACCTATGGCTATAGTGTGTTTACAGAGCCACAGGGCTGCAGTAGAAGACAGCTATACCTTTAGAGAAAAATGGAATTGAATTGGAGGTGCAATTTGATCCTAGACCACAGGTGCTGTGATGTAAAGTATCTGTAAACACAAATAAAGAAATAGGAAGCCTAACATTAAATTAATATGTGGAAACCAAGTACTGACATGAATTGTTCAGTTTGCTTGTCAAGTAAATGCAAGATAGCTATGGCAATTATTCAAAGCATGACCATTCTTGAAAGAAAAGTATTGAAGCTGTTGTTCCCTTGGTAAGCCTTTACACAAATAATTGCTCCATAGTTAACTTTTGTGAGTTACCATTCTTTAGAATGACAAAGAGGTTGAAGATTTGAAAAGAACTTGGTTAGCTTAAAATCTTGCTTGAAATTCTGTTCTAATTAACAAATACTTAACAGTTCTGTTTTCAAGGATGATATTGAATGTGTTATTATGTGTGCAGTTTTCACATGGTTTGTTTCATAATTTGTGAGGCATTTTCTTGCATCACATTCTTCCTCTTCTTTGAAGATGTGCTGCTACTTATTACGCTAGAATCATTTCAGTTAATGTTGGCATAAGTGGCAGTGAGATCGGGGGATAGCCTTGATCTTCTGTCAAACTGTAATTTTGTTTTTCTTTATTTGTGCAAGGTTTTCAGGCATTCTGTTTCATTGAAAACTGTTAATTTGAGTTTTGTGGGGTTTTTACATTTTGCCCAATGAAGCAGAAAACTGTGTAGACGTCAGATGTCAGATGCGTATCTTCTGCTAATGCTAAATCCAGTGAGATTTGTCTACACTATACTGGGTGTAGACAATGCAGAAAAGAAAAGATTACTGTATCCATGGGGTTGATATAGCAGGTGAAATTATTTAACTTAGATGACTGCTTTCCATATTCTTATTACTGGCCATGGTTAGAGAGAAGGTAATGGTCAGAGAAAGTGCAGTAATTTGCAAAAAGAAGGATGTATATTAATTTTTTTCCTGCAACATAGTAGTATTAAGGGATAGATTAAAAACAAAGTTCATTATTGCTGTTTCTTTATGTGATAATTGCAAAGTTTAGTTGACTTAATTTCCTGTGTTTGCCAACCACCCCTGTCGTTTCGCTATCCTTCTTTCAATGGAAAAATCATGGGCTTTCACTCACAGACACTGAAAGATTGAATTAAAACATAAATAAATCGAATCAAGGTTTTGCACTATATGGGGGACAATGACGGCACCAATGTCTTTTTCTTTTGGAATTCATTTTATTTTATGATTCAAAGCTGGAAATCTTTTCCAGGATTCATGGAAAATTTTAGTACTGAATTTGGTGTTCAGCATTAAGAGTGGATCCTGGCAATGTCATGGAAGGAGTAAATCTGTAATTAATAGAATTTCATTAATAGAGTCAGGTCTAAAGAAACTGAATATATGTGTTCACTGTGTATATTCCTGGTAAAAATTTTTCCTATTTCATTTAGAGTTGTCATGTTTTATTGTCAGTAACACTGATTTTAACAGCAATAGCTGCTGCAGACACTTTTGCACATTATATACATAGTTTTACAGGCAACTTGGGCTTCTTGCAGTGTCATTGTTAGAGTGTGTCTGAGCTCCAGTTGGTGCAGCCACTCTTCTGGTGTAAGAGTACTTCAAATCCAATGCTTCTTTTGTCACACAGGGTTGCAATATCTAGCTTAATTGTAAAGAGAGTGGGTGAGAAGGAGAATCTCTGTTCTTAGTACAGAACCAGGAAGTAAATGTTATTCACTGTTTAAATGTACTATTAATAAACAGCTGTTGCTCTATCTCTCAAAAAAAAAGATACTTATATAAACTTTAAGACACTTTAAAGGTGCGTATTTAAGCCAAACCTTATCAAAATGAAAATTTTTCTCCTTCAAATATCCATCTAAGATCAGATCTATTGATCTTGCATCACACCAGTCTTAATTATAAGTATTTTAGATAAGATCCATATTTTTCCTGGTAGTCTCATTATTAGGTATCACTATAATCAAGCAGAATAGAAGAGGATGACTTTTTAAATAACGACCTGGAATGTCTGGAAAGACTGGCTCTATTTCGCATGCTGAAAACATGGCTAGTTCATATCAGCAGTACAGCTCCTCTTTTCCCAGTTCCAAAATACGTTCATTATTTAGGAGTGCTCCTGACCCACAGTGATTTCTTATCATGTTCTTGAGGTTTGCAGATCAAACACTGGGACCTGTATCATAGAATCACTGAGGTTAGAAAAGAACTCCAGGATCATCAAGTCCAACCATACAAAAAAGTGTACCAGGAATAGAGCACGTATCTCCCCCTTATATGCCAGTCTCCTTGAGCTCTTGCCTAACAAGCTGGAGACCTCTTCTCTCTGGACAGCATTCACAGCAGGAGCTGCAGGCGGGACTTGATCTGTGCCTGTGCCCACCTGCTGAGCCTCTGTTCCCTGCCTTTGCTGCAGCTCTTCCTCCTACGGGCACAACCTGTAACACAGTGGAATAAAATCAGTACTTGGGATCTGAAGTCGACAAAATTTTTGGGCAAGTGAAAACAAACCTAATTCATATCTCTTCCTTTTCAGGACTGTATAAGATATGCCTTATCAGGCAACAAAAGCTATTTGTTTCATCACTGTATAAGTAGTTGTTATTTTAATTGGAGCTCAGTTACCTATCTTTCTGTGTATGTTCATAGATAAACATATCTTCATCTAAGATCAGATATCCTGATCTTGCATCACAGCAATCTTAATAATAAGTATTTTATAATAAGTATTTTACGTAAGATCCTTATTTTTCCTGGTAGTCTAATAAGAGTATCAGTATATTTGAGCAGAATAGAAGAGGATGGCTTTTTAAATAATTACCTGGAATGTCTAGAATCATGCATATCATATTTATGTATTTATCAATACACACATATTGTGTAAGTCCTAGTTCATCCCTTATTTCTAGTCTTGCTTAAATAAAACCATTGTTAACAGGATCCTGGTGTTTCCACGGATTTTGGGAACATGAGGTATCCAGTGACTTAAGTACTTTGTCTCTAATGATACCACCTTTATTTTAAAGTAACCTTTTTTTTCCTCTTAGCAGCTTGCCCATGGCTTGTTCATATTTTCTGTGTGCCAGCTCTCTGTATAGGAAAAAAAAAATGCTTGAAGTTTCACATATCATGGTAATAAAAATGAAATACATTATAGCAAGTTTGTTCATAGGTATTTTATGTGGTTTCAGGATCACTTGTTTGGCAAACATCTAGATTCAGAAAGAAAGAGTTCCTGCACTAAGACAGTATTTCTCTGCATAATCTTCAGTGATTTTTTGAGGAAAAAATAGATTAAGCTGAATGGATCAATGCTTTTGTGACCCAGTCCCATATTTGCTGCATAAAACCTAAAACAGTAATTTGAAAATTTGAAACCCCCAACAATTATCACCTCTAGTATCTGTCATTTTTTCAACAGAACATTTTTCAGTTCTGTGCTTTAGGCAACAGTCTTCTTTTCTCTTGTGGGAAGGGCTGAAGTTTCCATCTACAGTGCAGAATTCTGGGCTGCTGAGATTTACCTTTTCATGTCATTTTTTTAGGCTACAATCAATCTCAGTTCTTAGTGTCATGTATACCTTTTTATCTACATCTACCTTCTACATGTCTTTTCTAACTAACTTTCTTGCTTCTTTTCCCCATAACTTCCTTAATTTGATCTGCTGTTTTGCTTTCAGTATTGTCTGCATGGTCTCTTTTAGCCTATTGGGTGTTGGGATAACCAAGACAAGCTGGTGGTTTCTTCTGGTTCTTACCTGGTTGATGCACATTATCCTGTGATGGAGCAGGGCTGCTTGCTTTCCTGTAAGGCAGCTCAGATTGGTGAGAGCAGGCATGCTACAGCGGGGATTACTGTAACACGCATATATCAAACCAGGAGTCCCGTGGAAAGGAAATATATATGGACAGACAGATTCTTGGTAGATGTTTCAGAGATGTTTATTTCTCCAGCCGCATGGCCGGGGCTCTGCTCAGGAACTCTCCCAGTCACAGGACCGAGGGTCCTTGCCCACACAGGGGAACACAAACCAACCAATCGGGAATGAGGCTGACCAGGGGCTCAGGAAACCCCCTGCCTCCCCTTAGGGCCCCTCTCCCGGGGCTACATGGCAGGGGAGGAGACCCCAATATCTCACCTGTTTTATTTTAATAAAAGGAGAATGAAAATGACTGGATAAACATAACAAGAATGGTTTCAAGACAAAACAAGCCATCCTCTTGAGTCCTTAAATGTCCAAACAGATTCTGTGGAACATCTTAGGGCTGACAGAAGGGAGACAGAACTCTCTGGGCATGCTTTGTGGGGAAACTGAGGCAGGAGAGGGTTTAATTTCTTCCCTCCCCCTTTTCATCCCCCACTCGGCATTGGAGAGGAATTGTAGGGAAAGGGAATTGTATAGGGAAGCCATGGAGTGAAAAACGGATTAGGAATAAACTGGGGATGGGGTAAACTTAGGAAGGGGTTCATATTGGGTATAGGGTAAAAGGGGAAAGTAGGTTGTGGGTAGGGAAGTTGCTGGGATGAATGTTGTTTATAATTTTGTGCATAACGGCTGCCTTTGACTGGAATACCTCCAGGCCCAGTAACATTTGCTGCTTGAAAACCCTTCTTTCCTTGCACTATATCAAATTGTACAACTTCCCCATCTCCTACACTTTGCAGGTAATTTTTAGGGTTATTCCTTTTAATGGCAGTTCTATGGATGAATAAATCTTCCCCTGTATCATCTCGTGTTATAAATCCGTAGTTGCTTTTTACATTGTACCATTTCACAGTTCCTGTGACTTTCGTGGCTACAACTTCTCCTATCACGTGCTTGCATGTTCGTCGTGGCTGCTGGTCCTGCATGGCTGCTGCCTCGCCAACTCCGACGTCTCGGCCGGGCCCCCGCGTTGCGGCTGCTCCGCGCCCTCCGAGCGGCACTGCTCCGGCGCGTGTCTGGGCTCTGCGCGGCCCCGCGTTGCCATCGCCGCTGGCTCCGTGCCCTGTGAGCGGTTCTGCTCCGCAAACTCCACGCTGCTTTGAGAGCGGCCCCGTTTCGGCTCGGCGCTGCGCGGCTTCTCGTGTCGCTGTGGAAACTGCTGCTTCTCCCTCCGCAGGGCTCTCCGAGCCGTGTGCTCAGAGCAGCCTGCCACGCCGATGCCCGGTTCCTGGCTGCTCGTGGCCCACGGCACCCACGGCGCCTGCGGCATCGCTCCCTCACTCGCGGCCGCGTGGCCGGGGACCCCGAGACAGGGATGGGGTCCGCGATAAGGCGCAGGCTCCGGAGGGGGCCGGGCGCATCCAGCGCAGGCACCTCCGCCGGCACGGCTGCAGTCATGTGCTCCTGGGATGGCGGCCGCGCGGTCTCGGCCATGGGATAAGTATGATCTTCTGCTTTAGGGGTAATGGGACCATACAAATGCTCCTCAAGAGCTTCACTGATTACAAGGGATGCACGGAGAGCTTCTATCGCTAGTCCATGTTCTGTTTGATCCCTTACCTTATCCCAGATCTTGTCCCAAAAACACCCATGACAAGTTCCAGGAGGTTCAATATCAAAAAGTAAGTCTCGAGAAATATAGGAGAAACTTTTGAAAAGCCAGTTAAAAAAATGTTCTAGATCTCCCGGTTCCAATACTTTTTTGTTTTGTTGTTCAAGGATTCCTTTAACTTCTAGATACATTTTTTTTCTGTGGCTCAGAGAGCCACATTTCCCACGATTCTTCCATAGTCCAGAGAGAATATCCAAACCAAGATGAGAAGAGAGAGATCTAGAGTGGTTTTTACTCATGAATTTTCTGTCCTTAGGGATCGGTGTCTTGCCGGCAATTCCCCACCATTTGCTACAGCGGGGATTACTGTAACACGCATGTATCAAACCAGGAGTCCCGTGGAAAAGAAATATATATGGACAGATTCTTGGTAGATGTTTCAGAGATGTTTATTTCTCCAGCCGCATGGCCGGAGCTCTGCCCAGGAACTCCCCCAGTCACAGGACCGAGGGTCCTTGCCCACACAGGGGAACACAAACCAACCAATCGGGAATGAGGCTGACCAGGGGCTCAGGAAACCCCCTGCCTCCCCTTAGGGCCCCTCTCCCGGGGCTGCATGGCAGGGGGAGGAGACCCCAACACAGGCAGACAAATGTTTTGTGGCTGAGCAGGGTTTTGGTGCTTCTGTATAGAGTAACAGAGTGAAAGAAAATACTTTTTTTGTTACCTTATGGCTGCAGAATTTATCGCAGATTTGCTTTACAGAGCTGATGTACATATATCTGAGGGCTTCCTTTCTGTGTAAATCATTAACAGAACTGTGTGTGTGGTCAGTATTCAGCTTATGGTTTAAGTAAATAGTGCTTACTTTTATCTAGGGCATGTGGATAGAACAAAGCATAACACTGTTGAAGGTTTGAATTCATCAATGCCTCCTCTCTAGTTGCAAAAATGACGCCTGGAATTTTATCTTTTATGCATACAGTAGTGGTTCAAAATACAAAGACTCCTTTTCCTCACAGAAAAATCCAGCTACTGAAAACAGTTCCTGCATATAATCTGCTTAAACTAAGCTTCTTCTCCGACTTCCCCCTCTTCTCCTGGAGTCAGTGCACTCAGGCCCTTTATTTTCTTGAAGAGCGTTTAAACACCTTGTCCTCACCATTGAGGATTATTCAGCCCTGCTGCAGTTACTCACAAATCCCCTCCCTGACCTGTGGCTCTACTCTTTTGTGCTATCCTGTGTCAGGATTATTGTTACTGTTCTTTCCATCAAATACATTTAGGTCAATAAACTGTCTTTCATTTCTTTCCGTAGCATAAAAAACATTTAAAGGAAAAGTTAATATTTCATCTTGCTGGGACAGGCAGTGAAGGCTTAAATCTATAATCTGAGTTTTGTGATATTCAGGTTTATTTCCTTTGTAGAGGTTTTGGTGAAAGACTCAGTGTCATCATTGTTGGCTTCCAAGAATACTTTCATCAACAGTTATTTCTTCTACAGGTTCTTCCAAACTCCTCCTTATTGGTGATTTTCTGCTTGATCCTTCTCAGCTTGTAAGGCGTTAGCTATAGGAATGCATCTCAACCTGAGGTTTGAAAAATAATGTGTAAAAATGCAAAGTTACACAAATTATTTTCGTCAGCAGCTCATTTAAGAATATTATGCTGTGCAAAAACAGTTTGCATGAGTTCACTCTAATTCTTAAAAATCTAACTGTACATCATCTTAAAAACAGAATGCAAAAGGTGGAAAAAACGCCTGTGAAAGGAAAGATTGTGTTTTTACTTCCTGTATCATTTTTTGAGCAGGAAAAAATACATACAGTATTAAAATAAAAAAATACCTACAGTCATAAAAGCTTTGATAGTGAAATAACCTTCCAAGTTTCATTTTCAGCTGTACTCAATGTATTTCCCTCATTGTGCCATCATAGAACATGGAAATAATGGTAATTTCTGTACAGTTGATGACGTGTGAGAGGAGTTGTGAAGCTTTTGTGAAATTTGGCAGGGAAAATTGTAAGCCGTATTGACATGTTTTATTTTTGTATTGGAATTACCTCCGTGGAGTTGAAACCAGCTGTTTACTATAAGAGATGTACGATTTCTCCACTTATTTATATCAGTAGCTCCTTATTTATCTGAATAAGGGGAAGCATCTGAACAATTAGACCAGCTGATGCAATAAGTGGCTTTTCAGAAAATACAGAGTGGGAAAATGCAACCAGAGAATGGAAAGAACAAGTACATAGTTACTGACATTCAAAAATAGGGAAGGTAGATATTTCAAGAGAGGAATCCCAAGAGTTTTATATATTGGTTTATTTATTGTGATGAAGGGGACACTTTAAGAACTTGCTTTCAGGTTTTCATTTCAGTTTTTTATGCATGAAAAATAGGGAGATTAATATTTAAAATCAGTTTAATCACTGAAAGTGCTACTGGAGCTCGGCTGGATTATAGTATTAGAAATTTTCTAAGCCCATTTCCAGACTTATTGCATATAAACAGCGTGGTTTTATTTAAAATGAAGATGTTAATTTTCCTATAACCTAGAATACATTCTGAGTCAGAATGGAACTTGTTTAGTTTTTCCCAAGTATTCACAAGGTACTTCTATACTCATGTTTTGTGAGGAAAAGGGCATTGCACTCCCCATACAAACACAAAAATCAGCAGCACTTGCAAGGCTTATGCAACACAACCAAAACCAAAAAGAAAAAAAAGAAAAGAAAAAGAAGTGGGAAAACATATGAGAATTTCAAAACCTTACTGTATTTTCTGTTGCTGAGTGAGGGCAAGGTGTTGTCTTTTCTTTACACATCAGCCTTAATTGTATCTATCCTTGAAGAAGTAACATCAGCCTCTTGCTACAGTGAAGAGAATCATGGGTGTGCCCCCAGGGCCGTGGGGAGGTATCTCTAGCCTTAGGATCTTAGAGGTTAAGAACAATGAACTGATAATTAGTTGTTGATATAACTGCATTCATTTCAATAGTTGTAAACCTGACCATTTGTTGTCAGTGATGTTATTGAATAGGCAAACGGTCTTTCTCTAACAGGCCAGTTGGCCACGTGGCATCTCCCCTAACAGGAGACAGTGACATTAACAGGAATGCACTAGAGCTGGGAACATGCAGGTCTCATGAAAATGACAGAGAAAAAATCATTGCTACCTATGCTAAACTTTTTCATCTGGAACAACAGGCAGCTGCATCAGGCCAAGCTCCCTCTAGTCTTGCCGATTTCAGAATTACTTTTTCCCCAAGCACAAAATGTTCTTGAACTGTTTCTTCTGCACACAAAGTTTGAATAGGTTTTGGTTTAGCAGTGGGTTGGCTTTTTTTTTTTTTTTTTTTTTTTGGTGCTGTCTGTTCTTGTGCAGTTTATGGAGTGTTTATCCCAAACTGGCTAGGGAAGGCTGATAATATTAAAACAGTCAAAATATATAGTCCTTTCCTGAGCCTATGAAAAAATCCCTGATTTAAAGGCTGTTTCATTATCAGCTATTTGTCCTGAGTGTGTGAGAGCCTACAGGCTGACTCACAGTCTTTGCTGAACCCCTGGTACTGCTTATCCTCCCTACTGACACCACCCAGTTTATTTGCAACAAAGTGGATTTCTAACTGCCTCCATACACAGACGATATGAACAGAGGGAAGTCAAAATGCACAGTGTAACAAGGCTAATAGTTCAGTGTCAATATATGACTTGGTAATTATCTCACACATTACTGCTTTTAGTATTTTTTGGGGGGGTTAGATCTGTTTGCTGTCCATAGTTGACAGTTCTATGGAAGTTGATGAAATTTCTTTTCTTTAATAAAACTTATTCCAGAAAAATTAAACAAAGTTATCATTTCAAGTTAAGACTGTTTTGGAGAAACAGCAGTAGCTCATTAGAATTCATTTTCATCATCTATTTCAATTTCATTTCCTTTTATAGATATATTGATATTCTTATTAGGCTGGTGCTGGCATACCCTTTTTCATGTAGGTCAAGTGCTTTCTTCTTTTTTCCTTGATTGTTCTGTGACTGAATGAATTGCACTTTTTGTTTCACACTTTTCATTTGCTTCCAAGATGGAGAAAGAGCAACAAACGTCATAGAATTAATATGTAATTACTGTATCACAAAGACAGCCTAAAAGGCAGATAAGTTCTCCAAGAAAGTAAAGGGTTTGGATTACAATGAGAAAGTGACAATAGGATGGTGGAGCTGTAAACAGAAGGGAAAAATACAGGCCTCCATTTTGATGGCAGTCTTCCAGTACCTGCAGGGAAGCCACTGGGAGGATGAGGGCAGGCTCTTGCTGCAGTGCATGGTAGAAGGACAAAAGACAACAGGCATATGTTGAAACAAGAGAAGTTCTAACTGAGTATCAGGTACTGCTTGTTCACCCTAAAGACAGTCAGGCAGTGGAACATGTTGCCTCAGAGATGTTGTGCAGTACCCATCCTTTGAGATTTTCACTCTGTGAATAGATAAACCCAGAGCAGCATGTTCTGGTCTCGTGGGTAAGTGCCTTCAGCAGAGGATGGATTAGAGATCCTCCAGCATGAATTATTTTTTAGTTCTGTGGTCTTGTGCTGTTCTGCTAAACCTTAATAGGCCCCATGAAATTTAGGTGACACTGCTGTGTCTTTCTACTGCTTTTGTTTTCCATTTTTGGTGCATTTTTTTTACAATCTGCTTCCATACAGACACATGGTCTTTTTCTGTGTTCAGCATTTCCTGAATCAAGTTATTCCTGTATGCATGTCCTGCACAGTTACCTCTGCTTTTTTAGTCCTTCGTTAGCAGTGCTCTCAGTAAGATGTAGCTTGTACTTAACTGATCTTTTCAGTCTTGGCAATAAGATTTGCCTGTCATATCTAACTTAGTGTGATTTAACATATGCAGGAGAATATATGGATGTCACTCTTCCTAATCTTGCAGGTTTGTTTACTCAAACATTTAAGCTGCAAATGTTCACAGGATTTCATGGAGTTCTAAACAAACATGTACTTGGTTTTCCACATTCCACATTAAACAGCTGTTGTAAGTCTAGAGTTAAGGTCACCTAGCTTTTTTGACTTTCTTATTTGTGTTCAGGCAAACAGTATTGATTGCTCTTCAAGAACATTTTTAGAACATTTCTTTTGAAAGGAAAGTTAAACAAATATATGCTTCTGCATGTCTAATTTGACAAACAGAAATAGTTGGCTAATTTCAGTCTACCAGGATGGCGACACCACAAGTCCTTGTATGCAAACTTTCGATGTTTAGTATGCAGCTTGTGAAACACCGATTAATTGCAAAGTATTTGATTTCTCTCTTTAAAAAGATTGCAAAGGTAAGTAATTTTGTCCTTTTTCCCCTAGCACAGTGTTCTCTTTCTCAGCCTCCCGTCCCTTTTGCATGCTCACATGTACAGACACACATGACAGGAGACAGTTCTCCTTTCACCTTTGTCTTCCACAATTCTACTACTGCGTGTCCTCTCTCTTCTTTCTCTGCAGGAGTCTGTTCTTGATCCTCTTTCATTCTCCCTCCACATCTTATTCTGCATTTCATCTGAACAGATAACTCCATCTGTGTTCCCTGTAGTAATTGCAATGAATCTACATCTCCAAACCTTTCCTTCTGACTTTTCTCCAAACAAAACTACTGGCCTGTCTCTTGACATTTCTTTGTGAATTTGTCATCAGCAGAGCAAGCTAGAAAAGGCTCAAGGACAGTTCCTAATCAGTCACACAAACCTCTTTTATTTTATGCTCTTTAACTTTTGCAGCAGTCTCAACCACCCTCCCAGTTAAGCAGCAAGTAATGTTTCACATCTGCATTCTGATTCAGGCTATCTTGCACATTCTTTTGTATTACTATTCTAAAGTAATGTGTTTCCTTCCCTCAGATCTCTTCATGTATTTTACATTAAGCCGCCACTTTAAAATAAAGAGAAAATTTGAGCAAGGATCAAGCAAACCTCATTCCTTCCCATACAAGCACCTTAAACATGAATCTGTAGTTAAAGTCTGTCCTGGTTATGTTTTTCTGTCACTTTAGCTCTTGCATTTGCAGCCAGAATGGAAACAAAAGGACTAGAGAACAGTTTTAGCATATTTTACTATATGCCATAAGAAATAAGATATTTGTGACTGATTTTCCTAGAATGAGATGATAATTTAACCTATGCCTTCTGATTTCAGGCAAATAATGAAAAAAGTCCATTCATATCCAAGTGAGACAATAATTTGTAGTTCACATGATTTTAAAGGCCTACGCCCTCTTTGCTCTGGTGGCAACATATAAAAAGAGAACTGCATGATCAGAGGGAGCAGAAACACTGTTACAGGCTTACCAGAAAAATAAAATTAAACTTAAAAATAATGACCGAAGATTTGGAACATGGAACTGCTATTGGTTTACTAAGGAAGAGAGGCTAACTGATCTCACAATCCATAGGCCCATTCCTTCAAATACTTTATTATACTGTTGCCCAGTACAAATCTTCTATAAAAGTAGGTAAAATTCCCAAAGCTAATACAAATAGATCCTTTTTTCTGAAAATTGTCAAATGAATGGAACAGAGATACTCTAATTACTGTTTCTGCTGATGTGAAAGATTGTACAGAATTTGTTTAATATGGGGGTCTTTTTGGCAAAATCCTTTAAGACTGTCAGCATATGCATGCTGGCCATTTAAGCCAAGTTGTGTAGAAGGCACCCATTGGCGTAAGTTTATCTCCAGCCCAGCCATAGCCTTTCAGTCTCTTGCCCAGTGAAGTATAACAGAGGATATCAGGAAGAAGGAAGCTAGTGTTGAAGTGGCAAGGTGAAATAATTTCTTAGAAAATCAGGCTTTTTTAGTTCCACTGCATGGAAAAACATGTTTTTTCTTCCAGGCTGGTCTCAGCTTTAATCATGTGTTATTGACGCGTTTCAGAGCTTAACTTCTGTTGAGTCAGTATTGCAAAACTGTTACTAAGAAAGCTTTTGTTCTCACAAAATTACAGGCTTACTATATTCAAGGGCACAAAGTGTTATCAGTGGCCAAGAAATGTTCAGTGCAGCTGAGGGTGTAAGGGATAAGCAATGTCCAAAGCCACTCATCATACCCTGCCACCATCAACAAAGGCCAACACCACTGTGTAGAATGGAATTATTTGAAAACAATTTTGTTTCATACCAGCTGTCTGTGATTCAAACCTCATCTCCTGGCATGAGAAGAGGGATGGTACATTAATCATTACAAAAACCAGAATGAGTATTTTCTTCCTCTATGCTGCCATGGTAGAGCTGGCAGAGAGCCCATTTCCTCAATTCACTATGTCCTTAGTCAGTGTATTGGTTTCCTGTGAGAAGGGTTTCGTAGCAGGGGATGAGAGGGGTGGCTTCTGTGAGAAGCTGCCAGAAGCTTCTCCCACATCTGACAGAGCCAATGCTGGATGGATCCAAGATGGACCCACCAGCGGCCAAGACTGAGCCCACCAGCAACAGTGGCAGCACCTCTGGGATAAAAACTGCTGCACACCCACAGAGGGGAGAGAGGAGTGAGAATGTGTGAGAGGAACAGCTCTGCAGACACAAGGTCAGTGAAGGAGGGGCAGGAGCTCTCCAGGTGCAGGAGCAGAGATTGCCCTGCAGCCCCTGGTGCAGCCCCTGGTGAGGCAGCTGTGCCCCTGCAGCCCTTGGAGATCCATGGGGGACCAGAGATCCACCTGCAGCCCAGGAAGGACCCCACACTGGAGCAGGGGGATGCCATCAAAGGAGGCTGTGACCCCATGGGAAGCCTGTGCTGGAGCAGGCTCCTGGTAGGACCTGTGGCCCATGGAGGGAAGAGCCCACACTGGAGCAGGTTTGCTGGCAGGACTTGTGAGCCCACAAGAGACTCATGTCGGAGCAGCCTTCCTGAGGGACTGTGGAGGGGACCTGTGCTGGAGCAGTTCACGGAGAACTGCAGCCCATGGGAAAGACTCATGCTGGGTAGGAGAAGTTTGTGGAGGACTGTTTCCCATGGGAGAGACCCCACACTGGAGGAGAGGAAGAGTCTGAGGAGTCTTTCCCATGTGATGAACTGACCACAGTCCCCATTCCCCATCTGCCTACTCTGCAGGGGGGGAAAAGTAGAGAAGCTGAGAGTGAAGCTGAGCCAGAGTAGAAGGGAGGGGCTGGGGCAAAGTGCTTTAAGATTTGCCTTAATTTCTCATTATCCTACTCTGAATTGATTGTTAATATATTAAACTCATTTCCCTAAGTCAAGTCTATTTTGCCTGTGGCAGTAATTGGTGAGTGATCTCTTCCTGACTTTATCTGGACCCAGGAGTCTTTCCTTGTATTTTCTCTCCCCTGACCAGCCAAGCAGAGGAGTGACAGGGCAGCTTTGGCGGGCACCTGGCATCCAGCCAGGGCCAACCCACCACAGTCAGGTACTCCACACAGCCATCATAACCTAGTACTATTTTGATCATAAAAGTAGGGGGCTGTGCTGGGTTTTAGTGTCAAACATAATTGTGTAAGCAAAGCTGCAGGAAAAACCAATCTGCATATTCTGTAGATGCTATAAAGAGCAAAGAATCATGTTCCCCAGCAGTAAGATGTGTGCTGTCAATCTAGGATTTTTATAAAGTGATTATCATTAAGACATTCTGGGATAGTTTCATTGCAATCAGTGAAAATGACACTCAAATAGAAATGCCAGGCATGTAGTTCTTGTTAGGGGTTACCAACCTGAATGTTAATGGAGGGAGAGAAAAAAATACCAAGAAATGACAAAGCTTTTATTTTCCACGCAGTTAGCCAAACACAAACAGATGATCTTTCTGAAGAATGACAGTTTGTTCCCAGGTTGAGAATTTATATGACTTATTTAATGGTTTGGCTGTAAAGTTAAAAATAAAGTGGTTTGTAAAGGAATTCAGTCATTGGCTGATGCCATTGTTATGAGCAGATTTCCTCTAAAAAAGGAATCAGATTTTGACTAATGGAAAAAGATCATATAAAAGTAAATAGGAGATTCAGGATTAGAACCAGAATTTTTTGAACCTCAGTGCCAGTTCTTATATATATATACAAGTGGAAAATGAGCATTGCAAAGCTCTAAAGCAAAGTTCTTCTCAGAGCTGGCCTCACTCTCTCTCCCTTTCTCACTCAATGGAATTAGCTGTATATTTCAGTTGTATTTTTCTAGTATTGTCCTGAAAGGTTAGACAGCCTCAGGTTAAAGCACCTGGAGTTCTATCTGGGGCTCCCTAGTAGAAAAAAAACCATGGGCATCCTGCAGTAAGCCCAGAAAAGGATGTCTAAGATAATAAAGAGATGGAATTGTTCCACCAGGAAACAGAAGTTTCAGGGGAACTTCATCAATGGGTGAATGGAGAAGGTATATTGATGCCTTATGCAGCAGCAGCAGCACCTGTCTGAACTAAGACTCTGGTTTCAAAGGTTTTGAACCCATGAAAGTTCCTACCAATTTCACTTGCAGACTATCTGCAGACTTGCAAATCATTTTAACATTTGCTGTCTGTATTTCTGCACAGGTTTTTAACACAGTTGTTGATACTATCAGTGCAGCAGTGCATCCTACTGGTAGTTTACATCTCCATTTGATGCATTTACCCCATAATTTGTAGTATTTGCCCTGTCATGGTACCAAAAGAACAAATAATTTCCCGTTCCTTTTAGTTTCTAGTAAAGAATTGTTTCTATATATTTAATTCACTGAGTGGCAAAAATGCATGAATTCAGTGACAAAAAACTGATTTCATGTTAAAGTGTATACTAATGAATTTAATTCCATAGCAAAACAGACATTGAGAACCTGCTACTAAGCCTTCTAATTCCTGAGAATTAGAAGAATAAAGGGTCATACTTTGTATAGCAGTGTGGTTGTTACTGTGTACTTGTTGACTTGGAGATTTGCTGCTTGTCTGTAGTGTTGTATACACATAATTGTGAAACTCTTCTAGATACACACAGGTTAAAAAAGTGAGGACTCTTGCTCACGTCAGAGGTTTTGAGACCTGGAAAAGGGTCCATACCTTTTCCTTTTCTATGCATACGTCAGTGGTTTCAAGTACCTGTTTCACCTTCCAAAGAATGAATTTTGTTTATGTGATTAAAGAGTTGATCAGTGAGAGTGGGAAACTGAAATAGTGGAGCAGATTTTGAAATGCAGAGTGCATCAACAGCTTGCAGAACCACTGTTCTTTTTCACCTCTGGAGAAGGAATGTTGCAGAAATCTCTGTTAAAAGCACTGTCCCCTTGATTTCTCTTTCATATCAAAGACTAAGTGGTCTGTGAGCAGTGGCTAAATGTTGCTGTGTTTATGCAACCTTCGAAAGCTGGGTTCTATTTCTTATCTGGATAGGGCAACATACCATTCTGACTGCACTTACAGCTTCTCAAAGGGCAGCAACATATCCATACATGAGGTTAGTGACTATGTGTTCAGATCTGTATGCCTGTATCTGACTCTCAATCTGTGTAATTTTGGATGACTGCATCCAGAGGAGTTTACACTGTGGTCCAGAATGGAGAACAGAGGTAGGCTGTAGGCTTCTGAAGCAGTTTAAGAACACCACAGAGGTGGCTGCTGAACTGAAATTATTCTTATGTGTTTGTTGCTCAGCAGCATTTAACTCTGAAGAAGAATTGATCCATATTATTGAACAGCTAATAATTTTTGTACCAATCAACATACTATATAGAGCATAGCTATGCAAATGTCTAAATGTAGATGGGGCTCTGAAAGTGAAGTAAAAACCAGCTTTAAGAAAGCTGAGTTTAAAAAGCAGAAAAATGGTATTTACAACCCAATGGAATTCCATTACTCAGTCGGTCTACATATTTCTAAAATGTGTGTTTACATGTAAAGATTTCAAAGTGTCTCAATTACCTGTCCGTACTGCCTGCAACAGATTTGCCCTCTTAAGGTTCTATTGCTATTTGTGCCTTGAAAGACCATCCTGAGCCAACCTTCAAAGCCTGTTCTTCATCCAGACAGCAACTTTGCAAGCTGAGTCCCCTACTCTGTCTCAGCTGCATCTGGGACAAAACTCTGGCACAAGGAAAATTTTTCTTCTATGCGCTTTGGTGGCTGTTTCTTAGAGCCTTAGTATTTTCTGGGAGCTCAAGTCCACAGAAGAGCAACAGAGTCAGTGAAGGATCTAGAGAGTAAGTCTTGTGAGGAGTGTCTGAGGGAGCTGGGGATGTTTATCCTGGAGAAAAAGCTCAGGGGGACCTTACCACTCTCTACAACTCCGTGAAAGAAGAGTTTGGCCAAGTGAAGGTCAGCCTCTTCTCCCAGGCAGCAAGTGACAGGACAAGGTAAAATTGTCTCAAGTTGTGCCGGGGGAAGTCCAGGATGGATATCAGGAAGAATTTCTTCATGGGAAGAGTTGTCAAGCATTGGAACAGGCTGTTCAGGGAGGTGATGGGGTCACTGTCCCTGGAGTTTCTTACTAAATGACTGGACATGGTGCTCAGTGCCATGGTCTGGTTGACAAGGTGGAAATCAGTCACAGGTTGGACTCAAGGATCTCAGAAATCTTTTCTGGTCTGTTTTGCTCTATGTGCTGGTGTACATCACACAAGACAATTGACAGCCTTGTCAGAGGTGTAACCATTTGCAGGATGCACAAATTTCAAGTGGAAGCAGACCTTAAGGGAGATAGAAACCTGAGCTGTTTGGGTCAAGGTTTCTACCATGCTGTCTTGGGATGACTTTATGATGCTGCATCCCCTATTGTCTGCCTTATGCCAGACATGAGTTCTGTGCCTTTAAAGCTAGGTTCAGGAGAGGGGGAGAAGGCAGTGGAATTCTTTCGGCAGCCTATCCCAAACCGAGACACATGCCCAGTTAAAAAAAATAATCTGAATTGAACTTGAAATACTGGTGCCAGGATTTTAACAGTGTCAGATCATATATTCAACATATTCTCAATGTGGCAAATCAAAGATTAAATTAAAGGAAGGATTTAAAACATGGTTGTGTTAATCTTCAGAGATTTTGCCCTTTAAGTGATATAAAATATGCTGTCACCTAGGGCATGCAGCCATGCAGATTCAGACATATGAACATAAAGGCATCACTGAAAAAGTAACTTGAAAAGATGCAGGTAACAGTAATGGCAAAAGGGTGGATCCAAGTTTCAACAGAAATCACTTTTATATCAACGGAAAAGGTCAGCATTTATGCAAGCAAGGATTTAAAAGCCTTGCTGTTACTACCTAAAGTAATACCCACAGTTACAGCATTTTTCCTCCTGCCATTTCATAAATGTCATCATAAGGTTTTTATTCCAGGGATTGTGGAAGAAATATAGTGGATTACACACAAAATGAATATTTTTACCATTTGAAATACGACTGGGTAACTGGGTGCCTACAAAAACCTAACGATTATGTTGGAATATGAAACAAAATGGGTTGATGGTAATTATAGAGGCTGATAATCGATTTCTAGTGATCTAAATTACCATGTTTAAAATTATATTTTAATTCTTACTAAAGACTCCTAGTTTGCTGCAATGTAACATGAAGTGCATACTACAGAGGGCAAGCATGAATCTGTCTGATGCTTATTCTTTGATCCCTTGTAGATATTAAGTACTTCTAAAATAAACGTCATTGCTATTTCAGATTTATTAACTTCTAATTTAGAAGAGGGGCATAATGATTCTGTGAGATAGCCTTTGTAGGACTAAAACATGCAGATCTGACATTTCAGATGCTTGGGCATTAAAAAAGCTAATCTTTGTCTACCCGCAGTGATTGAAACTTTTAAATTTTGGTTTCAGTTTCATTTAGGTGAAAATCAGATGGTTTCTCTTCCAATTAGCTCTGAAAGGATCACTCCAATACCCCTGCCCCACCTTCCCCTTTGGCCCCTAAATTGATTGTGGTTTTATAACCTTGAATAAGCACGCCATTTCAAAGCCACAGGATGCCAGTGTTGACTCCAGTGTTCCTAGGTTAAGTCATTACACAGTGTAATAAGGCCTATAAAACTTGTACTTACTTTACACACCATAGGTCCAGTCTGAGACTTTGTGCAGAGAAGAAATTTCACAGCCACTGAAGCTGTACAATATGCAGTGAATCAAAAACTTTTGTTGAAAAAACAGGTGTAGCCTGATGCATTGATACACGCTCTAGCCAAAATTTCTTCATTTCATTCTTTTTTTCACCAAATAGCAGAAGGGTACTGAAGAGAAGTGATAAAATAGATTTTACTCTGGCGTAGAACATATTTTTTAATCCTTGAAATATTTTCTTCTCCAAACTGTTAATTAGCTATTTCTTCATTTTTTAACCAATAAATGTGCAAACTCCACAGAGGAGCAGGACAAGCTTCTACATTCATGTTAATCTAGTTGGACACATATTTTGTTGCAGCAGAGGTAAGACAGAAGTATTCTTTTGTCTAAAATGAAGCACTATCCATAGTCTGAAACCTAACATCCCATAGGTAGTTGACCTATTTGTGAAGCTATTTATTTCCTTTGTTGCAAAATGAAGCACTTTTTCTTGCAAAATAATTTTTTTCAATTAGATTCTTGACACGTTAATTTATGGTTAGAGACACAAATACTACCATTTGTCAGTAGGAGACACAGTGCTGTCATTGCAGTTCCTAAGGAGCTGAGCAAACGAGTTAATGAATGAATGGGTTAATGAATGAATTCATTAATATATTTACCTTTAACCTCCAGAGATTGCAGTGTTAGTCTTTATTCTGTAAACAAGTACATAAAAATCTCCCAGTCTGCAACCTCAGGGTCATTTCCTCATACTTCAAAACCAAGGAAAAGCTTAAACCACAATTCACCGTAGCTGAGAATCTCCAAAGCTTAGCAACCTGAGTTGAAGACGAGGAGTAGAGCAGGTTAGTGCTGTACTTCACTCAGTTTATATATTCATCGTGAAGAAATCATGAGGGAGATTTGTACTCCTGATCAAAGGGTGAATCCAATTCCTTCAGAATGCATATTGCAGCTCTTAGGAACGTCAGCATTCTTCCACTGCTAAAGTTATTTTTCTTTGTCTGGAAGACAACAATCTGTGTAGAACTTAACAGGGTTGTGATAGAGCAGTATTGTAGAAAATGTAGAAAATGTAGAAAAGCTCACAGTAGCTTGAACATCTGACTTTCTGTAATAAGACTCCCCTCATGAGGACGCTGTGTGTTTTCTACTGATATTAGAGATAAATGCCACCTATCTAAACTCCTGTAGCGAATAATTTGTTTATAAAATTTGTTGAACACATGTCTACTCAGGAGTTAGGTACCTGAGGAAATCTATAAAATGCCACCAAGATTAGAGCTAGGCATGATAAAGATACCTCTCTGCATATCCACATATTTCAGTATTAAAGGGGGTATAATACTTTAAGAGTGCCAAAAGATAATTATTTTAAGTTCAGTGCACTGAAGGCTGAAGGTTTACTATTGTTGTGTTCCCATTATTGTCAGAAATTTCACTTGAATAATTGGTTTTAGATTTACCAGGATAACGTTGTTTCATTCCTTTAGCCAACCAATGTGCCACTTATCTGTACATGGCATCAGTGGTGGTCTTTAGCATGCAACCACAAAGCTCATTTATCAACAAGTTTGAAGCTTAGGGAATATACTTGAGAAATATTCATGCTCATAAATAATAGGACATTGAGTGGTTTTTATCAGTTTGATTGGAGTAGTAATTTTTGGTAATTGTGTTCTTTTACAGAATAACTCTGCAGTTACTTGAATAATTCAAGTGTAAGCATACAGTAAGTACTCATAAAAATACAAAGAAACAGTTACTTTTACAACCTCATACTGAGGATCTCCTGAAAAAAAGAACACTGAAACACAAAACGATTGTTTTTCTCTGCTCCCACTGATACTGTTAATTGCTGAGCATATTTGTGATTGAAGAAGAAAATTCGCTCTCCTACAGCCAGGCTCTTTCTCGTAGGGTCTTATCACAGTCATAAAGCTTTGAAGAGAGACTCCAGATCCAGACTCAGCCAAAATGGGCTGTCTCACTACAAGGGAATAAAGAAACTGCTCTACAGCTAGGGTCACAACTTTGTTTAACATTGCCTCACTGATGCTTGCAGGTACTAGGATGCAGGAGATGCTTCACCTCCACCCAACCCCACAGCCTGAGTTCATCAAGAAAAGGCTGTTGGGGGTTGGCATCCAGTGGAAGGAGCTTTGCAACTCACACAGGATCATGCAATACATGCAAAATTACAACTTCGTCTGACCTTCTACTGCCCAGTCCCAACAGATTATTTGATCTTTCCCATTTCTGTGTCACTCCTCATTGTCTTATTCCCACTAACCTCTCACAGTTTTCTCCATTACTGTGTTCCCTTTACTACATTCAAAGTCCTGTTCCTTTGCTTTCTCTAAAGTTTTCATAATTTCTGTCTCTCTGCAATAAATCTCCTCACCTCTACACCAGCATCTTCCCCCAGAAATGTCAAAATAGCAAGATTTTCATGCCATTGCATTACTCATTGAAATTCTGTGTATAATTAAAAATTATCAGAAGTTTTTCATCATAGCATGATTTTATTGGAAAATCGGGAAAAAATGAAAATATTTAATTAGATTTCAGAAAATGTTCTACTGGAAAATTTCAAAACAAAATGCTTTATGTTGATATTTGCTGATACTTGTTCATTTTAGAATTTTGAAAATTTGCATGCATTGGCTTTGGTTGAAAAAGAGTTTGTGACATTCTGAAATGAATTTTCCGAAAGTGATACTTCATAGGCAGTTTCCAATTTATGGGATATTTTGAAAATATTTTACCAATAAAATAATCTTTAGTCTCAAACCAAAAGTATGCAAATTTTGACCTGCTTTTTATATCCCTTTCTTCTACACTGTATTATTAATTTGCTACTTACATTTTCAGTTCTTAAGAGCAGGAACTCTTCTTTGTGCAGTACCTAAGATGGCAGGATTCTGTCTTTGTTCTCAGGACCATCACAATAAATATGATTTGAATAATGATTGTTTGCTGTAGAAATACTTGGATGAGAGTCATTGGTCTGGTTACTGCAGAAGATTAAGGTTTGCTCTATCATAAGCCTTTTCAAACAGTGATATGATGAAGCCAGTGCTTGTGGCACTGTTGCGACTTTGGTAGAGAACACATTTTACATCAGTCACATTATGTAGGGACACACCACTGTTCATAATATCACTTCCTGATGAAGGAAGTAATGAAAGCAGAATAAAATTTGCTGAAAGGATAGAATTGTATGTTTGATGTAGTACCAAGTAGTAGAAGATTCTATTTAGCCAACCTTGAATCAAACAGTGTTCCCAGCATGCAAACTCTCAAACAGATTTCTGTCCTCTCTAAAGCAGGAATCATTTAATGAGCTATATCTTTAAACTGCATTTCACCTTATGCTGTGGTTGAGTAACTGCAAACACTATTTCTGCCATATTCAGGTGCACATTATTGATGCCCTTTTAAATATGCACATTCAAAAAAAAAAACCATTTATGGCCCTCAATTAAACCTGTTGCTCTCTAATGGCATAATGTCTAGCTCCCAAATAACTTCATGGTGTTTTTATTGCTCTCATTAGCTTTACTGAAATGGAACCGAAGAATACCTTGGTAACTGAGTAATATGTCTTCCCACCTTGTCTCTGGGAGATACAGACCATTCTTAATCTTAGCTGGAAAATACTCTGTTTTGTTTCAAATTGTTTACAGAGAGATTTTGTTAGAAATAGTATGATGAAGTTAATGATTTCATAGTTACCTAATGTATAAGCAGGTTTTTTTGCTCTGGCAGATAAGTTGCCTATTGAAGTTCATCCAAATTCTTTCTTCACAGAATAGTGTGGAGTGGATGGCAGAGAGCAGGTGGTTAAACAAAGTAGAGGTCTTTTGGTAAAACATTGCACATCAGTGTGCTAGAGTCAGCTCAATCAGGTACCCCATAGCTGTGAGGCTGCTGTAGGTCTGTATCTTCAGTTTCTGACTGTAGCAAAGCTGAGCAGCTGCTCCCAGTGGGTGGGTACATGGACACAAAACCCACACAGAGGCCACGCACATCAACAAAGCCCTAACATATAGATCTACATATGTATGTGTGGATTTGTGCATAAAGAAATGGATTGCTCTAGTAACTACTTTTAGATGTTTAGCTGACCTAGTAGCTGGTCCCAGCTGTAGGGGAGCTGCATTCGAACCTGGAGGTTTGCAGTCTCTTTCTTCACTGGCTAATCCAGTGGAAAGTTCAGTGGCATCCAAAAGTATGACTCAGAGCAGTCTTCCCAGATGGGAGACAGAAATAGGGTTTAATGAGCGTACAGGTAGACTGCACAGTGATCCAGCGCACACTTCAGTCTGACAAGCCACCAGTTTATACTGAATACCTTATTCCCCTTATTTTTCATTGTTGTTTCTCCCCAGTCCACTTTGGATCTTTCCTTTTCTCCCCAAAACCTTTCCTCCCACTGCATCCCTTAATGAGTATTCTACCTCTTTCAGTCAATGAGTCACGGGGGGAAGGGCATTAGTTTGGTGGGCTACACACGAGGACAGTGGTCTGACTCTGCTTTGGTAGTTAGGTGTAGCTCATTCCCAGCACCCTATTTTCACTGATAAGGCTGCCAGAGTTCCTCCCCCAGCCCTTTCAGTTTTTATCTGATCATATCCTGGCCTATGCAGATGTTGATTAGCCTTTAATTGAGTAGCCTAGCACAGTCTACAAGTAAATTTAAACTGCATCCAAAGCTCATTGCTACAAAATTTTGTTTGAAATAGATAAAGGAAAGCAAGTACAATATTTTACCACTGTCTCTATTGTTCTCAATGTTTAAGTGTATTTACTTAGAGTGTCAGTATCTACAGTAGCTAATACAAAGAGTGACCTTTTTTCCTTTTTATGTTTTAGGAATAAAGTAGTGATACTTTTGGTAATATATTATTCCTGGATTTTTTTTTTTCAATTTATCAAGTAATCTGACATTCATGAAAGAGAGTCATAAAAAGCTTCCTCACATACATGAATCCTCTGGGTAGAAAATTCAGTTTCATACTTTATGACTATGCTATATAACAAAAATACTTAAAATTACTGCAAGAAGATAATGACTGTGGAGTTCATCTTGGTAGTTGGTAGAGATGAATGTACGTCATATTTCAAGTTCTAATGTAAATTCTAGCTTTCAGTCTCTAAAATTTTACTCTTTAGAAATTATTATTTTCTTTTCTGCAAGAGACTTCTGTAAAAATAAATCCTGAAATTATGGCTAAACATACAAACCACCAGGGAAGAAAATGGAATATTCAGGAGATATGAGACTGGTAGAGAAAGATAACTACTGTTAGCTAAATCATTGGCTTTGTTTTAGTGGGAAAACAAAGGCAGTAGCAGTGGTATAAAGAAAAGAAAAGAAAAGAAAAGAAAAGAAAAGAAAAGAAAAGAAAAGAAAAGAAAAGAAAAGAAAAGAAAAGAAAAGAAAAGAAAAGAAAAGAAAAGAAAAATTGTATAAAATTATCAGGTTTTAGCTTTTGTTACACTTCTACTATGAGTTTGTTGGTCATTCTTTATTTTTGTTCACTCTCTAAAGTAGGGATAATGGTAATTTCTTCTCTTGGCTTTTTATTTTTTTGTCAGTTTAAGTAGTGAGAGTTCTTAAGAGAATTTCAGGCTCAGTTCTGTAAAATCAATAGGAATTAAGAGCATAAATACTATGATGGAGATGTAAGGGTCTAAACTGTTTTCAAGAATCTGGGGGTTTGTGATTTTTCTTTTTCAAAATTGACTCAAGTCCTTAGACTGGGGAACATATCTCCATGGGTGAGGAAATTTGTTCCATTCATCATCACATCTTGACTGCTAATCAAAGGAAGGACTCCAAGGGTTGTTAGGAGGTGATTCGTGGAAGAGAGAAATTTAGGAAAAATATATTATAAGCCCATATATAGGCTTTTCAGATGAAATCTAAAAGGCTTTGCCACTGCTCCCATTTTATGCAACACAGAAATACGAAGCCCTTAGTCACAATAAATTAACGGGATATGTAGGTTCATAGCCAGCAGCAGGTACTAAGCTTCCTCACAAAGTACGCCACAAAACCTATGTGCTTAAAGTAGCCAGCTGGAATCAGTCACAAGAAATTCAGATCAGAGACATGCCTGAGCTCCTTATCTTCTCTGGAGCCTGTACATCACCATGAAGGCAGTACTGGGTGCCTGGGGGATTCAGAGACATCCAATTAGGGCTCTTTCAGAGAGGGAAAGCAGAGCTCTGGTCACACTGCACATCTACATCTTTTAATTTGCAGTATAATCCCAACCATCACCGTCAGTCAGAAACATATCTGGCCATGATGCTCAGGCCATGGCTGGGAGCATGTATCCAGGTTGGCATCTGTGATCTCTGTGTGGGAGGGCAGACCTCTGCCATGTCCACAGTACACAGTGAATGTTCTGGATGATCTAACAGACCGTCACATTCTTGCTTTACTGAGTTCTTTATTTGTATTTGGTTTCATATATCTGTAGTTCAACCTTTCAAATGGTAATGAACTAGGGTGCTTTGACAACTCCTTAAACTGCCTTCCCCCAGGCCTGAAAGATGAACATTGTTTATCATCATGACTAATGGAAATGTCAAACTTTTTCAGTAGAGATTGGTAAAGTACTTTTGGCTTTTTATTTCTTTAGCCACAGAAGCAGAACTTGCGTTGGACATAATGTCATTGCCAGTGGGTGATACACAGCTGTTCCTGTTCCTGCAAGCCTGAAAACATTGCAGATAGAAAATTTTTCCATCTGTGCAGAACTGAGTAAAGACTTCTCTGTCAGTCTCAAGAAATTTATCCATCTGCATAGCCAAGAAAGAAAGAAAGAAAAGAATGCAAGAACTAAAAGTCAATTAGGACAAGGACATGTTTCTCTCAACTCTGCTTCACATCACCTCATTTCAGTATTGGTGTTTAGCTTTCATCTTCATCTAGTAGCATTGTCAGCACAGTTTTCAAACCTACAATTTCATCATACTGTTAATTCTAGAGCAGCATTATTTTAGAGGAATATCTAACTCTTCTGTGCATTCTAAAACAACAGTCATAAGTTCCATTTCCATCAAGGAGCACTGTAGTCTGGCATGTGATGTGCAGCTGTTGAATACTATCTAACAGCTGTGTTAAAAGGGAGAAATTCAGCTCGAATGTCAGAATGCAATAACTCGGTTGGAATTAAATCAAACTTTCAAAAGGAGGCGTATGATCTTTTAATTAACAGTTACTCAATCCTTGGTTTTGGATGACATTCTGGCAAATCAATGTCCACTGTATCCCTTATAAAAAAGTGCATTCAGCCCTAAAAGTGAGACATTACCTCACAGCATCTTCAATAACGCTAATCACCCTTTTATGAAAACATTTTCATGTCATAGATAGGGCAGATGCACTTTAGATACAGTTATGACAAAATGGGCATTACCTTTTTATTAAGCAAGTATTTTCAAAAGAACACGACATCTCTCCAGAAGCCTTTTAAGCTCTATTTGAGTAGCAAATACCTAATAGCAAGCAACCATGGAAACTTTTTACACATTCTTATTTTCCCTCTTTTGGTGCTTATCTCCTGCTATGGTTGCAGGTGACAACCACGCTTGCATAGAGTACAAAGCCAATTCTTGAAATCACCATCATGAGACAGTCTGTGTGTCATGTTCGTAGTCGTGCTCTAAAATCTGTTTGGTTCTTTTTTCCAATATAAGTTACCAGAATTGTACACAGAGCTTAGTCTGTGTCACTGATAGGTCCATATTCTTTCCCTATGTCCCTCTTGTTCTTTTTCACTCAGACACATTACAGAAGTGGTTCACAATCATCTCATTTTCAAATGCTCCAGAAGAAAAATACTTGGGTTTAAATTCATTAATTTCTTCCTCTTGCTATTGATTTAGTTCTTTAGGTCTTCAGTTTCCAAAATCATCCCGTTTTCCTTGAAGTGTGCTCTAATAAAGATCTTTCTTGATGATGCTTCTCATCTGTTGTATTAAACAATTTCATTCTTTCAGCCACTGTAACCAGTTTCTCTTTCTGTCAATTTTTCACATAGAAAGGTACATACATAAAAGTAAAACCAAAAAATCATGGTATTAGTTCCTTATCTGTATGAGTCTTAGCTTGAAAATAACATGTTTTGCAAATGTTCCAACTATTTTTACAAGTAATAAAATATTGTAAATATTATCATATGTACAAGAAATAGTTACTGTTTGTAGTTTCATTATTTCACCTTCACCTGAGAAAAAGGTGCCTTTTTATGACCACAATCATCTGTGTTCCTCATTATATAACCCCAAGTTTTTGGCTAATTTCTGAAGTCAAACACTAATGTTTGTGCCTGTTGTTTGTTTACAGTAATAAAGATTGTGTGTGTTTACACCAAACTGGTTTATATTTAAGTGGTTCTCTCTTCACTGTCTGTATATGCACAAAATGCTCTGAGTGAGTTTAAAACTAACCCAGATGCAATTTTCCAGCCTGTAGCTCAGTCACAGGCCTGAAACATGCCTGGATATTCAGAAGTGGCGTATGGGAATGTAGCCAACTGTTGTTCTCTTCCACACTGTCCCCAGTAAACATGTTTTAGACTTAGCTGCATTAACTGACACTTGGCTTTGTGCTTGACAAACATTTGTATGATGATGGATTATAGTTTCTTGATAAAGAAAATGACTTGCATACTGAAAATTCAGTCATCTGATAAACCACAAAGGACTTTTCCTTACCAAGAACACATTTTGTTCCCATGCTGTGCTACATGGAATGGGTTGCAAGCATACAAGTACCTGTAAATGTGCTAGGGGTAGGAATGGAAAGCTGAGATAAGGAGCTCCCTATTTAGATAGTAAATTGTTCTTCTTTAGTGTCGAAGAGTGAGGTTGGCTACTGAGACTGCAGTTGTCATCTCCAAGCAGGGAGCATACTGGTGGGAGAAGCAGGAGGTTCGCTTTAAGTCATTATGTTGTTTCTTCAGGCTAAGCGAACAAGATTTAGCAGCAACAGGGACTCCAGAGCACCCCGAGTTGTAACCTGAATTCTGAGGACATCTAGTGGTGTCAGCCCACTTCAGGGACTGGGTCTTGGTCACAACTGGTGAGCTCTCGCACATCTGTATTTCAGCTGAAATTTACTACGAAATCAAATGCAGTAAAGACAATTAGTTGAATGAACTGAAAGAGTAGCATTCTTCAGCTCAAATCCTGAATTCAACATTGACCGTCCCAAATATTGAGAAGTTTTGAGACTGGATCAAAAATCATAAACTTCTAAATATGTATTGGACATTTTCTATTTGCCTGCTGTTTTCAGGACTTTCAGAGTTCAAGTATGTTGACCTCCTCTTTGCATCAGTAGGGATAAAACTATATTTTTGTTACCAAAAGGCTGCTTTCTTAGGTTAATTAATTAATCTAGAAGTTAGAACTCTAAGATAAGAACCAGGATCCCAAGGTGCCAAAGAAATATGCAAGACTTGTTAATGCTAAGAAGCTGTAATCCTAGTCCTGCTAACCATTCAAAGACCTCTGGGAAGACCTGCTTGCTTCTCTGTGATTCAGGTTTTCAGCTTCCAAAGTGGAACTGTTGGTGTTGCCTCACCTTTTTGAGAGAGAACAAGAATCAATTAACTGCAATTCAAAAAGGACTTTGATCAAGTCAAGTGATACGTATTACATGCTGAGCATTGTTACTGATTGTTGCATGATGGCGTGTTTTTCAGTGAGCCCTTGATCTGATACTTCTTCCTGAAGAGAGACGGGCATCATGAAACAGAGATTCATTTCATCAGTTCAAATTATTTTGCAGCTTGCTCTGACTACAGTAGGTCTGACAGGTAAGTACAACACTTCTTGAAACACTTGTTTTTCCTTAAGACACTTTCTTTAAAAAAGTCTGAGGCTTTACCCAATCTATCCTGACCACCACAGGAGCATGTACGTATTTAAATTTCTTTCTTCTGAAGTTTGGTATGGCAATTTTGAAAATGCCTGGAGTTCTCTTTTCTTCTTATACTATTAATTTAAGGGTTGTTTGGTGGCAATACTGAAAGGCACTTACTCCACCCCTATACTCACTTTATGCCTGTCACCTTCTTGGGAACTAGCATATGAATAGTTACACTATCTGAGATAATTACATGAAACTTTAATGTAACAAAGATAAGCTTAGGTTAAAAGGTCACATGCTTTTCATTTTAAAAATGGTCTGTATTCTTGGTATAAGTTAATGACAAGTAGTCTTAACAAGAAATATTCTTAAATGTATTTGGATTAACAGGGAATATTTGAATAATTAATTAATATATTCAGGTTGCTAGTACCCAAAAAACTCCATCCAGACCATTGACTTCCTTCTTTTTTTAATTTTCTGACCTATAATTTTCCCCAAATACGCACAAAGAATGGAATTTTAGTTCTGTTGCAAAGTTGAAGGTGAAATTTAATCTTAAAATTATCTGAAGATGAAAAAATTTCATGTTTATGGGGAAGAAGACTAAAGGTCATATATTTACTTCCCATCTCTGCAGTTTAATTTGGAGATAAAGATACAATTTTGAGTTTAGGTAAAAATTAAATTTTCTTGTTAAAAAGAGAAGCAAAATCATTCTACTAGCTGTTTTAAAAGTTTGAGGTAAAATGTACTTACTTTTCAGAGAATATTGATCCTTTTCCCAGGCAGAGTTATTTGCCCAATTCAGTTTCATGTAATTTTATTGTTTTCGAAAAAGCATTCCATGGTGGACTTATTATTCAACAATAGCATCCGAAATTATTGACCACCACTAATTTAACTAGCTGGGTTTTTGCACTTCCCTAGGACAAACGTATCCTGGAAAACCTGAGATAATAAGATGTCGTTCTCTAGAAAAGGAAACCTTTTCTTGTTGGTGGAAGCCTGGCTCAGATGGAGGACGTCCTAACAATTACACCCTGTTCTACAGCAAGGACAGGTAACAACTGGTGCATATGTATTCTGTAAGTGATCAAGTGATGATTATGACAGACCGAGAGAATGACAACACTAATTTGTAAAGTTGTTTTTATGAATCCATTTTAACCTCAGATTGACAACAAGGGCTGCATAAGATCCATGGCTTCCCTTGTTGGAAGAAAATGTGATCACTGTCAGCCCCAAATCTTCAGCCTGTCCCTCCTGAAACTCATCTACCGAAAATCCCACTTGTCTGAAGATGTGCTGGGAAAAAAGGCACATCTTTTCAGGAAGCACACAGCTTTCAGCTGAACAGGGTCTCCTCTGAGCGGTGGAGCATGAGGGCACCGTGGGGCAGCAGGTCTCCCACCATCCCAGCCATGGAGCAGGGCAGGAGGGAGACAGCCCAGCCCTGGGCATCAGTCACCTCCTTGGGGATGGGGACAGGGACATGCTGAGGCCAGGCTGGGGTGGGACATCAGCCTGGGTTGGGGGTGTCTTGAGGAGCCTGGGTCTGGGAAGGACAGGGCTCTATGGAGCTGGAGACCAGCTGAACTGGTGACTTGGGAGCCAGGTAGAACATGGAGGGGCTGGGCAGGGGCAGTGAGGGCTGGTGGGGCCCTTGGGGCCGTGCCAAGGAGCTTGTCCACTACCATGCACACCAAAATCCCCATCTGGACTGTAGTCATTGTTCCGCCTTTTGGTTTTGTGGTCAATGGTTCCCAAAACAGAGTGAAATCAGACATGGGTATAGCATCTCAAAAGTTAGTATTTTGGTAAGTACTGTGACTGCCTCATTGTGTTCAGGAATAAAGTGCGTATATGTTTGGCAACTTTAATTAACTTGTCCATCTTTGTATAACTGAACTTTCTTCCTAAAAACAAAAGGCCTTTCAACAGGCACAAGTAAGCAGAGAGGCTCAGGCACTAAATTTTCTTTTAATAAATCCAGTGAGATTCAGAACAGGCAAGGTAAAGCCTCAGACATCCCTGCTGAAACTAAATATTCCAAATCACTGAGCAGAAAAAGGTGCAGACTTTAATGAAGTTGCCCCACTCAACAGTGATTTGAGAGCTTTGATTTTATGAAAGCCCAGATGTTTCAGTCTTTATCAAAAAGTTTAATTAACATTTTAATTCATACCTGTCACTGCCCAGAGCAGTCCTGCTTAGGGAAAGATAGGGGTCCTTATCCATTTCATTAAATCTGCTGAACCCAGGCTCTGCCAAGCACTTTAGACAATGGCCATGACTATGTTTCTAGGCTCATTGTCTCTTAGGTACAGTCCCCTTCTCCCATCTTTTCTTTGTCAACTGTGACAAAACTGCCTGGAAACTAAGAAACCTTATTACTGATGATGCATAGAGCATAACTGTGGGACTAAAGTGCATTCTTGCACATGAGCTGATGCTTTGGGTTTGTATAGTTCTTCACACCTGGGGTAGGCTGTGAGTACATCACCCAGGCCAGCTTTGACTACAAAACAATCCCCTCTCCTAAAGAAGCCAGAGACCCATATAAAGGCAATAAGTAATCAACTGTGAAGTAAATTTTTTTTTTTCGAGATAGTTGTGTTGATGATCATGTTAGATAAATTGACATCAGGAAGGTCATGGAACAGATTGCCTTGAGTGCAACCACAAAGCACATACAGGAGGGATCAGGCCCAGCTACATGGCTTTCAGAAAGGAAGGCTGCTGCCTGATCTCCTTTTATGACCAGGTGACCCAGTCAGGAGAGGCTGTGGATGTAATCTGCCTGAACTTCAGCAAATCCTTTGATAATGTCTCCCACAGCATTCTCTTGGAAAAGGTGACAGCCCACAGCTTGGACAGGAGCACTCTTTGCTGTGTTAAGAACTGACTGATGACTGGGTGTCCTGGGTTGCAGTGTATTCTTTTACCGTCCTCATGAGCTGTTGAAACCAGATGGGGCAGTGTTTCCTTGCCTCTTCCCTCCGGACTCTCTTTCTGTTAATGGCCCATCAATGCCTTGCCCCATGACTCAGAGATAACTCCCTCCGGATCATCTTCTGTTAATGAGCCCATCAATGCCTGGCCTCATGACTCATCATCCCATTGTGAGATGCTCCACACAGAAGGAAGAACCAAGCATTCCATCCTGGATATAATCTGAGATTCCAAACACCACAGACACCCTTTCCACTGGATTCCCAGAGGACAGGAGCTACACAGCACCACTGGACCTTCCAAGGAAGAGCAGACCCTTCTACAGGATCACTGCTTCAACAGAACCACATCCACCACTTCAGGAGGAGTGCAGCCACCATCTTATCGGACTGCTACTGCCACCCTGACTAACAGGGTGTCAGGTTGTATCCTGACTCTGTCAGTCTGAACCAGTGTTTTCTGCCTTTTTTTTGATTTCCCTATTAAATTGTTATTCTGACTTGGTGCCTCCCAATGGTTTGTTTTCAAACTAGTACACTGGACCTAGGGAGTGGTGGGAATGGAGTTACATCCAGCTGCAGCTGGTCACTAGTGGTGTCCTCCATGGATCAGTGTTGGGGTCAGTCCTGTTTAATATCTTTATTGGTGATCTGGATGAGAGAATTGAGAGGACCCTCAGTCAGTTTGCAGATGGCACCAAGCTGGGCAGGAGTGTTGATCTGCTGGAGGGCAGGAAGGCTCTGCAGAGGGATCTGGACTGGCTGCATTGATGGGCTGAGGCCAATTGTGTGAGGTTCAACCAGGCCAAGTTCCAGGTCCTGTCCTTGGTTACAAAAACCTCATGCAGCTCCAGCCTGGGGCAGAGTGGCTGGAATGTGGCTCAGCGGAAAGGGACCTGGGGGTGAACATGAGCCAGTGTGTACCCAGGTGACCAAGAAGGCTAATAGCATCCAGCCTGTATCAGCAGTAGCGTGGCCAGCAGGACCAGAGCAGTGGTAGTCCCCCTGTACTCAGCACTGGTGAAGCCACACCTTGAGCTCTGCATTCAGTTCTGGGTCCCTGACTACAAGAAGGGCACTGAGGTGCTGGAGTGACTCCAAGGAAGGGCAAGGGAGCTGGGGAAGGGTCTGGAGCACAAGTCCTGGGAGGATCAGCTGAGGGAGCTGGGGGTGTTTAACCTGGAGAAAAAGAGGCTCGGGGGGGCAACTTGTCACTCCACAACTTCCTGAAAGGAGGCTGTACTCATATGTGGGTCAGTCTCTTCTCTCAGGGCATACTGATAGGACAAGAGGAAACGCCCTCAAACTGCACCAGAGGTGGTTCAGGTTGGACCTCAGGAAGAATTTCTTCACTGAAAGGGTGGGTAAGCACTGGAATGGGCTGCCCAGGGAGGTGGTGGAGTCACCATTCCTGGAGGTGTTCAAGAAATGCCTGGATGTGGCAATTGGTGCCATGGTCTGGCATGGTGGTCAAAGCTTGACTTGACAACCTTAGAGGTCTTTTGCAACCTAAATGGTTCTCTGATCTTTCTGAGAACAAACTAATTCAACAATAAAAGAGATCTCTGCCATAGGGCCCATCAGTTTAATTTCCAGGGCTATTATGCAAAGAAGATATTTAGCAACTTATTGAAGTAAATTTTTCATTTCCCTTTTACTTGCTTATAAATATTGTTAAAATTTCTTTGTTCTGTCTCTGGAACTTTGTTTCTATTCTTTTGTTGCTTTATTCCTATGTATAAAAAAAAGGGGGTGAAAGCATTCATCAAAACAATTGCTGTAAAAATATCAATGAAGTGTTTATGGTAATAGCATTTGACACATACCAAAATGTTTCCAAGGGATTATAGATAGTATCATGTAAGATTATAGATATGATTATGTATTTTATATATGTAATTTAAGTTTATATATAAACATTTCAGATTTCTCCTGAACCTAGGCCATTTCTAGAATGTTATCTGCTTTGCTTCATTTCCTAAACTTTTAACTTTTAAATCATTTTATTTCAGTGAAGAAAAAGTCTATGAATGTCCAGACTACCTAACATCAGGTCCAAATTCCTGCTACTTCGATAAAAACCACACTAATCCCTGGACAACATATATTATCACTGTAATGGCAACAAATGAGATTGGAAGTAACAGCTCAGATCCTCAGCATGTGGATGTAACTTCCATAGGTAAAAATAAAAGAATGAAATGGAAAACAAACTAGTTGGAGATATATGCAGTTTTGAATCCCAGAACAGGTAGTGGTGAAAGATTTCTTTCCTTATGATGTGAAACTTGCTATTGAGAACTGTTAATTTACAGATGATCTAAAATATGCACATTAAATATATGTGAAAACTACATTTTAATTATAAGTAACTACATACTTGATTGTATGAATTTCATGTATGATTATGTATAAGTTTTAACTTCAGATGAAAATTTTGCTTCAGTTTCTAGTAGTCGGCAATATTTTAATTAGACTCAGTGTAGATTATAAAATTTTCAAATTAAGTCAATCTACATAATATTTCAAATGTAAAAATCATTCTGACTGCTGGCATTGCAGACTTGAAAGGGTAAAAATAACTGCCTGAGCATTATACAGGCTTTTAGTATTTTAGTAGTATTTTATATTCCTGACTCCATTCTACTTTCTGCACGCACATAATATACCCATTTTAATTATAATGTACTTAGTTGTTCTAGCTGTGAAATAGCTGACATTTTAATTTTGCAAGAATGGCCTTATGAAATTATGGTTTGTATTTTCTTAGCCTGACAAATTCAGAGTAAAGTTTAAGATCTGTTGATACTGTTGGAAATCAGTAGCTAGTTAAACTCATTAAGGAGAAAAGAAAAATACAAGACTTCTTTATTATTCTTTTACAGAAGTGCTGAATTATCTGAAATTGATGTGATGACATACAAAACAACAAAGGAGGTGTCTTTTCTGGGAGAAAATTAAGTCATTAACAACATACTTTTCATTCACTTATACAGTTCAGCCAGATGCTCCTGTGAACCTCTCTCTAGAAACAAACACATCTGCTAACATGTCATACCTTTGGGCAAAATGGTCTCCACCCCCATTAGCTGATGCCAGCTCTAATTCACATGAATATCACTATGAGCTACGACTAAAGCCTGAGGAAAAGGAAGAGTGGGAGGTAAGGGAAAAATATATTCATTTTATAAATGCACTATTCAGTGAAATCTCATCTCAATTTAATTGGTCCTATAAAAATGTTAGTTTGTGTAAGAGTAGAAAAATTAACATAACCAAATCTGATTTAAGAAAGAAAAGTAATGGAGTGGTCTGTAGAGACTGTGAAATTCAGCATATTTACATAATCATCCTAATATCGTATATGACAAAACCCAGTTATTGTCATCTTCTTCAACATGATCAGTTAGAGGCAACCTGCCCCTCAGAAATTTTGTTGTGTCCTACTCACACACGCCGTTTCCATTGACATTCCCCACCTGTTGCCATATTTCTAGGAGTCAGCTACAGTACTGCCACAGCTGAGTTTTCAGGACAAAAGATCATTCTTAAAGTTAAGTCATGTGTCCTCAATGCTGCCTAGTTTGTTGATGCCTTAATGATGGAGAAAGCTATGCATTTTGAAATAGTTCTGAGGAGAAATTGGGAAGGTCTGAGAAAGGCACCTAAAGCCACAGAGAAGAATTTCACAGGGGGTTTGTATGCTGGCTGGACTACCTATAACTTTGCTTGCATTGTGGATCTGACAGAGTAGTAGGAAGTCTTCAGTTCATATGTTCTTGAGCATCAGAATCAGCAGTGATTTTTTTCTGCTAAATCACTACTTTTGCTTCTTTGTGATCCATATCGTACCAATACCCAACTTAAATTCCTGACTTTCAGAATTCAGTAACTAATTCACGCCTATTCATTTTTGGTTTGTTTGTTAAATTTGTCCAATTCTTTATTATTTCCCAGTCCATTTTCTTTTCCAGACAGTATCTGTAGGAATGCAGACACACTATGAGGTGACCAGCCTGCAGGCTGGGGAAAAGTATGTTGTTCAGGTGCGTTGCATGTTAGACCTTGGAAAATGGAGCGAATGGAGCTTGGAAAGAAGCATTCAGATCCCCAAAGGTTAGTGGATGATTGCTGCTCTGTAAACTGCTTTTAAATTGTAGCAGGTTCAATGCTGTGAAGGTGCCTAAATGCCAGTCCTGAAAACATGGCCTCCCACACAGATACTTTGCGGTGCTCAGTGCTTTTTACCATACTTTCTGTGTACTTGCTTTGTTAGTCTTGTTGATCTGCTCAGGATCCTCTGCTGAAACTGGCTATGACAAATAAGGTGGGATTTACTAAGAATATCAGATTTTCTGATACAGGCATGCCTAAATAATTTATTGTCCCTGTCCCTTTATTTAAAAATCATGTTGATTTTATCTGTAGCTATAAATATCAGGTAATATTTTTTGTATGAGGGCCTGGACTGAAAGCACGGATGTATCTAACAGAGCATGGCACTTACAGATGCTATCAAATGGAAGTCACTATCTGTGTTTTCTTGGATTTGAGTAGACACACTAAATATGTATGATATCATGTCTTGTTTCCAGACACTTTAGCCAAGTTGTCTCAAATCTCCTTCTTCTGTTACTAGTTGTATTATTCATTATTTGATGTGGAGATTGCTGAAGTACTGAAAAAATAGAAAAGAAAAATTAAATATCCCATTTTCAGATCTGCCTTAGGCACTTAGGAATTTGGAAAATCAATGTGTCTGCTCTACATAGTAGAAAATACATATTATTGATGTAATATATTTTTGCCACAAATACATAACTGCTAAAGTTTCAATCACTTCAGGGTTTTGACTAGCATCATCCTATTCAAAATTTGAACATTTTTCTCCGCCCAACTCTTAAGAGATGTACTTGAAACTATAAAAACTTTCTCAGGAGCAATCATGCAAGTAGCCTGAGTACTGAACATAATAACACTACAGTGAAATATGAGAGCCGCTGCTTTGTGTATTTGGAGTACTTCAGAAGAAAATTCCTGGCAAGAACACAAACAAATAGACAAACGTTTACATTCTTCATTTTTTTTACCTGAAAGCAAAGCAAATGACAGCGTACCTTTCAAACAATCAGAATCATCTCAAAACACACCTTCTGAAGAAAAAAAAATTGTTTGTGTATGTAGTGGTTTAAGCCCAGCTGGCAACAAGCCATCACACATCTGCTCACTTATATGTGACCATGGTGGAATGAGGGGAAGAATCAAAGTTAAGATCTAAGGGATAAGAACAGTTTAATAATTGAAACTAAGTAAAATATAATAATAATAATAATAGTAGTAGTAGATAATGATGATGATGATAATAAAAAGAAAAAAAAATTATGGACAATACAATTGCTCACCCACTGCTGATCAATGCCAGACCCCGTTTCTGAATCCTGATGGGTGGTGGTTCCAGGCAACTCCCAAATTTGTATACTGGAAATGATGTTCTATGGTGTGGAGTATCCCTTTGGTCAGGTCACCTGTCCTTGCTATATTCATTCCCAGCCTGTTTTTTCTGTTTTGTACCTCTTCACTGGCAGAGCAGGAGACACAAAAAGGTCCTTAGTTTAGGATAAACATGACTTAGCGACAAAATATCCCTGTATTATGAAAATTACTCTCATACTGTATCCAAACCACAGCACTATACCAGCTACTGGGAAGAAATTAACCCTATCCCAGCTGAAACCAGGACAGCATAGAAAATAGATTGGATAGTAGAGCATATTTTAAATAATTTTATAGAGCCTGCCATGACAGTATTTCAACATTCCTTATGAGATTTTGGGGCTGAAGAAAGCTACAGGCAGAAAGCTAAAACAGTTCTTCAATGTGGCTGCAGCGAGAGAGTTCTGAATCCAGGTGAAAGTAGCAAGTTGTTGCCCTAACCAGTGAACAGGGCCTCCTTTCCTGTGCTACTAGGAAGCAAAACTTCTTTATTCGTATTTTCCTGTTCTCTGCTTGACATTGTTTTACAAATTCAAGATGGACCTAATGGATTAAACTTACTAATTAGTTCATTTCTTTATCTCTTACAGAACGGTTACCTCCTGAAAAGCCTACGATAATAAAGTGCCGTTCTCCTGAAAAAGAAACATTTACTTGTTGGTGGAAACCTGCTTCAGATGGAGGGCTCTCTACTAACCACACTTTGCTTTACAGCAAAGAGGGGTAATAAGCTCTGTGTAGTTATTCAGTGTTTTGTTTGAAGGACCTGAAAAATCAATCCTCATTGGTTTCTTATTTAGGGAGACACCATTTTCTGTAGTCCATGCTTTTGTCCAGTGGCATATTCTGCCATCACAATAAAGCAACAACATATTTAAGATTGAAATCTTAAATCTTGATCTCTTTATAATGTCAGGTGAATTATTGTGAATTCTGTCTTGGAAGTTGCCTTTGCTCAGCAGCTGCACGTTAGTAAGCAATACAAATGCACAGTCCTATAACTCTTCAACCCTGCAGTCTTAGAAATAAAACTTTCCAAAATGACCAGATACTAAAACTTTTATCTTCCAATAAGGCTTATTTTGCACTAGTATTCATGGGCCATGAATGCCTCCTGGTTTATGTAGTAATCTTTCTTTGGAACTCAGATCAAGTGCTAAACATTAATTTTAAAGAAAGAGTCAATATATTTTTTTTAGGTCCTGTGAAACTTTTTTGTTTCTTTTTGGTTCACCTAGTACTGCTCAATCTTGCAATAACCTAACTAGATGCTAAACTCTGTAACTGTCAGCTGAGAGCCCACTTTTAGTGGAAAAAGACAGATACTGCTCCAGCCAGGTATGGCAGAGTAAGAGGTCCACATCTACAGCTGTCTCTTTTGTTACTGTGCATCTAAGAGGAGCATGGAAACAAATACTACATACTCAGCTTTCTCTCCTACCCCTCCTCTGACTTCGGGAAGCTTGAGTACGGATGTGAAGGAGGGTACAAAGTAGAGGTTTCTTTGATGAACAAGAGGTGAAAGATCAAATACATTCTGAAAGCGTATTAATGTAATATGCAGAACTCCTGTAAGTGTGGTATGGACACTGGAAATAGATAATTTTTAATAGATGGGTTAGAAGGTTTCAGCAATCACTTCTACTCAGTCTCTGGAACATGTAAGGGCTCTGGGCTATGCAGTGCACAGTGGCTTTCAGAGAAGTAAGGGTTGTGCTGTACTAGCCCACAGCTGTATCTACAACCGCCTAAATTCTTCAGGCTTCATGGTGTTTACTTCATGGGGAAAATGTTTAGTATAGCCTCTGGAACTGTCCAATGACTCTTTAGTCTGGAAGCAGTTTTCTAATTTTCTTCACATTTCCAGGTGTGAAAAGTCAGATCCCGGCCTAAATAATGCTGAAGTACTAGGAACCAAAATCAGGTGTTCCAGTCTGTGTAACCTAATCACTGGGATTCTTTCATTTCAGAGAAGAAAAAGTTTATGAATGTCCAGATTACAAAACTGCAGGCCCCAATTCATGCTACTTCGATAAAAAGCACACCTCTTTCTGGACCATATACAATATTACTGTGAGGGCAACTAATGAAATGGGAAGTAATGTCTCTGATCCTCATTATGTGGATGTGACTTACATAGGTAAGAGTTAAAAAGTAGTTTCTGTGGAACCAAATATTTCAGAGTCATGGGTTTTAACACAAGAATTTTAATTCCAGCTCTCCTCCTATATAGTATTATATCCAAGTTAAAAACTTGTACAAATAAGGTATTCCTTCTTGTAATAACAAACCAATATTCATCCCTTTACCATCTTATTTTCAGAAGAAGCCAAAAATGCTAAAAGCTTTAAAATCATGTTCAGATAACCATTTATTGGTTTTCCATATTTCTTGTAGTCAAACCCTAAGAAACATCATCCAGCTAAAATCTTTTTTCCACTGTACAAGCAACTGAAATCAATTTGATCTTTTAATTAATAATACTTAAATATGATTACCTAAAAGTAGTTTCCAGACCAAAGAGAAGCTGCATTAGTGCTTTTAATAGCAGTGTACTGATAATCTCTTTATCAGACCTTTTCTACAGAGTGACTGTGGACAAGTAATTAGGGTTTTATCTAAGGGAACGGAACATTATCTGTGATAACAATTTTGTTGTCAAGGATCTGACTACCAGGAGTCTGGCAACTGGAAAAGGGCTGCTGAAGAAATGGCTTTGTATTATACGTCCATGCCATGACCTGATGAATCTTTGATCAGACAGTGGTAAAATGCATGCATAATATGCAGAAGCTCTGACTGTAGCAGAAACCTGTGTTCCATTTTGGTTTCTTTTTGATATATAGACAGAGCTTAATTATTGCTGTTTTGGTTTACTTTTAAATATCCTTACATATGAGTGTAAGGATCATGCTGTTGTGTTTTCTGAATATGAAAGATGGAGGGAGCAATTTTCATTAGCTACATCCATGTTTTCAGTGTTCTTCAATGTTCCTAAGTATTTATGCCAAGCTTTGATAAGATTATAGTAGAACGCAACTTTCAAAACACAATATTAAAGATGTTAACTTTGAAATATAGTTGTGGGGAAATGATTTTGAAAGGGTACAGGTAAGTCACCATTTCACAATTACATGGCATCCAAAATCACAGAAGACTTTTCAAAAATAGACTTCTAATATTTGATTCAATTTCCTACACCAATAAATGGTAATGTAAGAAAAAATGTAAGAAAAAATATTTTTGATGATAAATGATTAAGGCAAATCTCAACATGAATTCAATATATTTACTACTATTCAGGGTTTTTTAAAAATTCATAGATCCATACTTGTTTTATCTAAAAACTCTTGGTTTCTATATTCTTGCACCAGTTCTAAATTATTAGACACAATGGAGATGGCAACCCTTCCCTCACATAATTTTATATTTCTTCCTAAGATGCAAGGAAAAAATCACTTAGATTCTTATTGACAGTTCTTTTATTTCAACAGTACAGCCAGATCCTCCTGTGAATATAACCCTGGAATTAAAAAAGTCAATAAAGAGAAAACCGTATCTGGTCCTGACATGGTCTCCACCCCCGCTAGCTGATGTCAGGTCTGGGTGGCTTACCCTTGAATATGAATTGCGACTGAAGCCTGAAGAAGGAGAGGAATGGGAGGTAAGGATGTTGCAAGTTTTGTTAGATAGAATTTTCTGACCAGCTATATTTGGCCAGCCAAGTCCCATGCCTGAATGTAATGAAGCGGACATACTAAATAGTTCATCATTTTTCAAAAGTGCTTGTGTGACCTATGATTTCCTGCTGAGAACACTGGTATCTCAGATGCTGTTGTACAATAGCAGGTGATAAAGTACTTGTTTTTAATTGTGGTCATTATTTATTAATCATATTGGTATTGTAGTTTAAGTTGTTCATTCTCACTTAGGTTTCTTTTGTGATAATTTGTTCTTAACCCCAAGCACTTCTTGGATAACCGATAGCTCAGTGACATTACATAAAATAATTTAAATTTATATAAATAACCATTAGGTTGTAATTGTAGTGGCCACACAACAGTAATAATTTTCTATAGCCAGGATCTACAACTCGAACAACTGAGAGGCAAATTAAAGACTCCAGCTATTGGTATTTGACTCCATCCCCTTCTTGTCTGCAATACTTCCAAACCACCTTTGTGTTTCCTCCTTCCTTCCTCCTCCCATGGCACCTCACAGCCCTCTGACCATTGCAAGATCTACTTTTTACTACCCTATGCATTTCCACCACTCCACATTCCCTCCTTCTACCCACGTTTTCTTTCTCCATCTCTGTTTCTTGCCTCCTCCTCTTCCTGAACCATCGCAGTTCCCACCATCACCACAGCTCATCCCCTATTTGCCATATGCTCATTATGTGTTTTTACAGCAGTTTAATTTGCACTATAAACCAGAGCCAGATCTCATTCCCACCTGCTAGAAAACTATAAAAATAAAATAAATTACTATTATTCCATGCCTGCTTAACAATTATTAGGAAAAGCTATCCAGACTCATTCTATATTCCCATCTTGATTACCAAAACCTTAGCTGCGACTTTTATTTAATTTCCAGACTATTTTTGTTGGACAGCAAACACAATGTAAAATGTTTAGTTTAAATCCTGGAAAGAGGTACATTGTACAGATTCACTGCAAACCAGACCACCATGGATTGTGGAGTGAGTGGAGCCCAGAAATGTATATTGAGATCCCTACTGGTGAGTGGCCAGGCATCACTTCAGTAATTGTTATTACATGCAAATTCATGCTGTATTTTCGTTTGTTAGCTGTTTGTGGCACCCATGCAGATCCCTTAGTTTCCCTAGGACAGACAAGAACATCATTGCTAAGGTAACCAAATCCTTATCATCCCCACACCATACTCAGTTAACTTCCCCCTTCACTACTTTTTGATAGAGCTAAGAAGGTGAATAACTACTTTGCTTATTTAAAGCGTGTTCTTTCTGTCTATTGCCTCATTTGTTCTCTTTACAGTAATTTTTAATTAAAAGAACCCTGGCAGCTGCATTAAAACTGTGACACAGACAACAAAGTGTGACTGCCTTCAGACAATAACAGCTCTTCATTACTCTTTATCTGGAATTAATATGAAATAAGCACTTCAGTATAAAAAGTGTTACATTACAATAAAAATCCTTAAAAATATCGAAGCCTAGATCACTTTACCCAGCATTTAATTAATTGTATGGTATGTATTTAATAATGAAATGGCTACAGTTTTTGTACAACTGGATTTGAACCCAATCTGTATAATTGGCTGCGACAAAATTTTCCTCTTCATGCATTTTTATATGATTTTTCCAAGACAGTTTATTTCCTGTGCAGTACCATTAGTAAAAATTATATTCATTATTCGATATTACAGGGATTGTTGAGATCCATCTGTGCTGGGAAAGGTCTCTAGGTTCAATACCAAATTTGGCAATTTTGGCCAATTTTAAAAATAAAAGTAATTTGCAACTCTTTTTTGCATGCTGACTATGCATATTCTGGATGCATGTCCTCAAATAATTCTGTTTGTTTCTTAGATTTTAGAGTAAAAGATATGGTTGTGTGGATCATCGTTGGTGTCCTGTCATCCCTTATATGTTTAATCATGAGCTGGATAATGATTTTGAAAGGGTACAGGTAAGTCACCATTTCACAATTACATGGCATCCAAAATCACAGAAAACTTTTCAAAAATAGACTTCTAATATTTGATTCAATTTCCTACACCATTTGTCTTATCTTATGAACTGTTAGTTATAGGTTTTTGACTTAATTTGCAACTGATAAAGCAGTATTTCTGCTCCTTAGGGAAACCAGGCTAAATTCTCAATTGGTAAAGGTCTGTCTTTATTAGATCTGACTAATCTTGGTTAGTCATGTAATATTCAGCCAACATTACTTGGAGTATCCCTGTTCCTGTAGAAGACATGTCTTTGGGTTTTATCGTAATTTCCTAAAGTAAACGAGGTTATATTCTGAGATTGTCTTTCTGCCAACCTCTCTGTCAATTTCCCAGATGACTTCTTACAATGCTGACTACTTTCAATCAGATGTGAAAGAGAGAAGTGTTGCAAAGATTATTGCTTTTGTAGAAGTCTTGCAAAAAATACTGGCTGATTAGGAGAAAGAGATAGAAACTGTGGTTGGAAAAGCCCCATCCTTCACCATGAGTCCTGTTTACCAGTAGTCAGCTGACATTCAAGGGCACACAGGCAGGCCCACTAACCCTCCTGAACTGTGCCCCACTTCACTGTTTCTTGGCAGTGATGAATTTACAGTGGTATTAGAGAACTGGAGGTTAAGGAACAAATGACAGTTAAAAGGACATTAGTAATTTTACTTTTCCAGTTGAATAACTTTTGTACTGCTAGTGTTTTTTGTAAGTAGATCTGAGGGGACCTTATGAGCTGTAACTGGATTTGTGAATTACACAGCTTGAGAGGCAGACAGGAGACAGATGTCCAACTGGGATGCATAAGATATGGGAGAAGTGTTTAAAATCTCAGTCACATGCAGAAGAAATGGGAGAAGAAATAGTGAGATATGGTCTGTATTTACACCTGGTGTGTTTGTTCTGGGTTTTTTTTCTTTAGAATGATGGCCTTTATCCTGCCACCAGTACCAGGACCAAAGATAAAAGGCATAGATACACATCTGCTGGAGGTGAGTACCACAGCTAACAACAAAAGAATTCACCATTACTCGCTTTTCCAGCTTATGTACGAGCAAACACAATTACCATGGTAAAGTGTAAAACTGCTTCAATTAATCAACATTGAAAATAAGCAACACTTTCAGGTAAACATGTGAAGGGTATGTGTGAGTAAGAGTTTTACCTCGAACTTGTAGCTGGAGGGTGTTTAAGAACACAGTTTGTGACTGCCCTGTTTCCTGGGACACGAGGAAATGCCTCTGTGAACTTCCTCGTAGCTCTTACGAAGGATGCTCTCCACAGTCTCTTGCCATGCTGAAGAGGCAGGGCATGTCTGCACTGTCGTTCTCCCCCATTTCCTTCTTGTTAAACTCAGGAGACCCATACCTGCAAAAAGCTCCCTGCTCCTCCCACATTAGAAACATGAATTTTGGGGTTGTGTCTCCCCACTGACGAAACTCAGATTTGGGTCTAGCAATATAAATATCGAAGTGTTTGTATATCAAATATAAAGATTGTTCACAATTGTTCTAATCAGATAAACCTTAAGGTTGACAGTGAAAAATCATATCCTCTTCATTATACCTTCAGACAGGAAAATCTGAAGAATTGCTGAGTGCTCTTGGTTGCCATGGTTTCCCTCCAACATCAGACTGCGAGGAACTGCTGATAGAATATCTGGAGGTAGAGGACAGTGAGGATCAGCAACTCATGCCAAATCATGACACTCCCAGTAAAAATACAAAAATTACACTTAAGGAAACAGACAGTGACTCAGGCCGAGGGAGCTGTGATAGCCCTTCTCTCCTCCCTGTGAAGTGCAGGGAGTCCCGCGGCCTTCCATCTACTCTTCAAGCACAGGTTGTAAGAGCCAAACAAAGGAAAGGGGGAAAGGGGAGCTGGGAAGCTCAGTCTACGGCCTCAGAACAGGAAACACTCCCTTGTAACAGTGAGAGTACCAAGTCATGCACGTGGCTGGCAGCTCAGTTACCCAGTAATCAGCCTGTTATGTTTGCCTACCACAGCACTGTGGAGGCATTCAAGATAACACTGAATACCACAAATGTGAACACTGCACCAGTTTTGGTGGAAAATGAAGAAAATCATCAGTCACTATATCCAATTGCTGAAACTGTCTATGATGATGTAGAAAAGATAAGCGATATGGAGAATTCCAAAACTGACCAAACCACAGTGCAGGTCAGACAAAACCAACATAATGACAGGTCACCTTTCCTGAATCCTAAACTAATGGACTATGTAGAAGTTCATAAAGTCAGAAAAGATAAGGAACCAACAGTATTACTGAAACATAAAGAAAATAGCGGAAAGACCAAAAAATGCACTGTTCCAGGAACCAACAAAGAATATACAAAGGTCTCAACTGTTGTGGACCATCACATTTTGGTATTATTGCCAGATCAGCGCACCCAGAACACACCTGTATCTCAAGAACCTGTAGCAGAAATATCTCAGAACCCTCAGCAAAGTCAAGCTGAGAAAAATACAAGCTACAGCACGACAACTCCAAGTGACTCCAGAAGAGACACCAGTGGATCAGACTACATGGACCCATCTTCCTTTATGCCCTCCTTTAAATAACATTTTAGTGCAGCACATACTTAGTAGTTACACACAGTAGAACAAAATCACATAACAAACAGTTCTTTAAGAAAGCCTGGTCTGCAAAAACCTAGCCTCCTGTGTGCATTGTACAGGTAATAAAATAATCTGTGGGATGAGGGAATAGTCATGGGAGTAAGCCCTGGATCATTAGCACACATTTGTGACACAGTGAAATGAGGAAATGGATCTTGTCCATCATGAAAAATACATTGTAAAATGATTATTCAGCTCTGCAAAACTTCTGTTGGTTGATTAAGCCTGAGGAAATACTGCAGATTCAACAAAGATGAAAATTGTTATGGGTCAGTCAGCAAACCATAGTGATTTGAGCAGTTCCTACATTAGATAAATCGCTGCACAACAGTATTCTTGCCTACAATGCATTTTCTTCTGAATGCATTCTGACACCCAATTAAGTTTTCTTTATCTTTTTTCTCAATCCTTGAGAAAAAAGGAGCTCTTGTATATGACAAATCATGTATAAAAGAGAATATATTCTACAAAAAAAGTAAAGTTTGTTACAGTAAAATAACAAATTCTTCGAAATATATTTTTGCTTTGTTTCAATGTGACAGAAAAATGCATCCCATTCATATCCTAGTCCAGACAAACCAAAATGAAAAAAAAGGATGATATTTGATATACTGCCTTACTGTATATAATATACAATTCTACTTTAATATAAGCCCATATATTTAACAATCTATTTTTAAGGCTATTTTTCTATTACCAAAAAAAGAGCAAAGTAAAATATTTTTTAATTTCCCAATGCTATTTAGCTATCTAGGAACTTTTCTCTTTCCTTCTGCTGAGACAGTAACAAGTAAAGCTATAATTTCTATACAAAGCATAAAATTAAACTTTATATTAATTAAGAATATGAAGATATTTTAAAACTATATTTCAAATATATTATAGATATATTACTATTTGAATTGTAAATTATTTGTTTCACAGGTTTTTTATTACCTGCAATTATATAATTAAAATAGAATTTAGGTTTTGAGAGCCAAGCATCTTCCCCTTTGAATTTATACTCTGATGCCAATTGCAAATGAAATGGGGTTCTCCTGTATCCTGCACTTTTCTCTGAGCCTGGAAGGAGAGTTTGAAGTCAGATTTTTCATAACAAATTTATGAACACCAGTTTTGGAACCCAGCCTCCAAGGTCTGATTCAGAGCCCCACTGAAAAAGCAGTGGGAATGAGGAGATGAGTCCATGTACTTGGGTGGGCCATGTGTCCCCGGAAGAGCAGTGGGAACAGTAAGGATCCATTACATCCCACATAACTGAAGACAGAATCAAAATGATACTGTAGTGGCTGCAAAGTAACCGTGGTCCTTTCTTCCTGAAACAAAAGTTTAATTTACTCCAGAAAAGTGTGACTATGTGATGACTGATTAAGAGTGGGCCAAGTATTTAGCCAGCATCACTAGCTTCAGGGGAAACTGGAAACTTAAGGTGCGGGAATGGTCCTGTACCTGTGAAGGAAAGTGTATTTGATAGATGGGCTTGCTTTTGTTAGTCTCCTTCCTGAACAGCTTTACTTTTCTCCATATTTTTATGATTTCATGCACTGAGCCAGCCTTCTTGTGGTATCAGGTACCTGCTGCAGAGCCAGACAAAAGAGAATTTCAGATTTTGAAGGTCCTGGAAGGCCACATTTGGCAAATCACCCTTTACCTTCAAAGCCATGGAACTGCTCAAGCACAGATTAGTAGATCTGCCTAGCCTTTCCACAGGCAGGACTCTGGAATTTAACTAATTAACTGTGTGTCTATAAATATACGCAGTAGTGTAGACTGTAACATTAGGGTGGCATCAGGTTTAGAGCCTATGTCCTCCGTACAGGCAACTGCCCACCTTCAGAGGCTGATCAGAGCAGTCTTCTCTGAAGGTGTGGGAAGGTATCTCAGTTTCTTAACTCAGCCACTTATTCAACACATGATGACATGAAGGGGCTACCCCAGATATCAGCTGAACATATAACTCTGTTAAGTTATATCTACCAGAACAATTTTACCATAGAGACACTGTTTGTAGTATAGCTTACAAATTTCTAGAGATGCTAGAAGTACTGCAAAGAAACTATTGTGCTATGAGGAAACGTGTGTGTGCGGAAGTGTGTGAGCTGATAACATACTGTGTCTGACAGTGTTTTATTTACCTTTCAGTTTTCTGACAGAATCTGACAGAGCTAATATGATCAGACACATTCTCCTTCTTTACACAGATAGCTCTAGCTGTGTTGTTTCCTACATCTCATTAGATGCAAGAGGATATTCTGCTACAGGCCTTCAGGGATGTATCTCGTGGTGCACAGAAGTTGTAGTACCTTATTAAGCCTTCAGCCTAAAGATGCTCCTTATAGAGTAGATTTTTTAGGTTAGAACACAGGTGACTAGCCAGATGTAGCACAGCAACAGGCTGTTCCTGTCCTATCTTTTTACCTGAGGTTACTTTTTACCTGAAGCAAGCAGAGACAACATTTAGCAGATTTTAAGTGTGTGATTCATCCTGCCTAACTGTAGGCATGTGTGCCTCCAATAATCCACAGAGAAACAGTCAAGGAGTTTCTCTGTTTTGTCATAAATGAGTACTGAAACTGCAAAACAGTTGTAGCCTAAATTACATCGTGTGGTGTTGAGCATCTCCCACCTTTGCTGATGAATGTCTCAATATGCCAAATCATCATGGCTCTCTGTGAAAAGGAAAAGTCAGCCACAGTGGAAAAGGGGTGTTTGCTGGTTGCTTTGAAGTTTTGGGGGATTTGATAGCTAAATGTAATTTGAAAACATTGCCATAAATATATTTAATTCTTGAAGCTGGACAAATATGCCAATAGATTAATTTCCCCTGAGTTTGCTTATATTCTCCAAAACACCTTGTTACTCCCAGTGGCAGAGCTTCTGAAAGCGACCTTAAACATCTGAAAGTACATTAAAAAAGTAAAAAGTCAGGTTCTGTAAAATCAAAATAACCTTCAGCTAAGTGTTTGGTCCTCTGAATGTTCAAATACTTAATTCTTTCTGTTTGCAATAATATTTTTGCTTGCAGGTCTTTAAGCTTTTCATTAGGAAGTACATGAGTTTTTGCATCAGTTCTACACAGTCAATCTGTGCAAAATTATGACACACTGTGGGGAAAAACAGGCTCTTGACACCTCCTTTGATATCCAGAGGGATGAAGTATATAACAGAATTTACCCCAGGAACAGGGATCAGCCCTCTAGCTCTTGTACCATTAGTTGAATTTCTCACTTGGAATAATTATTTCAAGAATGTGAATGATGTTTTCAATGTCAAAGTTATCCATGTGTCATTTATAGTGTGAACTACTTTGTAAAAGCATAAAAGTCCTAAAAGGTAGCATAAAGACTCTTCTACATAATTAATTTTATGAAATTCCTAAAATTGAACATATATACTTTATTTAATTACCTTTCCTTCCAACTCAGACTAATTTTATTAACATTTTTTCTTCAGTATTGGCAAATATGATTCATTATCATAAATTTTTTATTAGATTTTTTTAGTAGAGATGTATTTGATGTACAATTTTGGTATTTCTCTGTAATATTTCAGACTTTAAAAGAAATACAAGCTAATGAACAGTCACACATGCTCACAAAGCTCAATATCACATATGATGAGGACTTAAAATCTGGTCTTGATGATACTATGTAACTATAAAGATAATTTAATAAATATTCAGTGAATTAACCTTATATGATATTAGTAAGAGGATATATGTGTTTATGGAACAATCTGTAAAACAAATATGTAATGATGATTTATGTCAAACCAGTGAACTCTGTAGTCTATCTGTCTGTGTGTCTATGTTTAAATGGCTGAAAAATAGACAGCTGCTTTAAATGTCATTCAAGTATTCAAAGTGTAGTGGCAGCAGGTGCTCAAAATGAATAAGCAGATTTTTTTTTGTGCTCTCTGAAGCATTGTATATGTGGGGTTTACATCATGAAGCCTGTAAGTGTATTTCATGATTTCATGGTAACTGTAAATGATCTGAGGGTGTTGTGCAAGGAAACTGAAGTCATGTAGGCCAATTGATAGACATCAGACATCTTCTACAAAGCCATAAGGACAAATAAAGTAAAAAAAGTGTCACGAGATCAGGCATCACATTCTCAAATAATTGCTACCTCAGATATTTTTTTTTCTCCCTTTAAAAGGCAGGCAAAAGCATTTTGCTTTATGTGTAAATTTGTAACTCGTTCTATCAAGAATTTAAAAATCTTATTTGTAAATTCAAATTATTTTCCTTAACAAACCGCTTGTCATAGAATCATCACTTGTGATTCAGTGGTAGTATGAGGATGGGATATTTAAGATGTGTAGCAAAATTAGATGTTTTTAATATGGGAAAAAAAAAACCTAAAGCAAATTCCATTTTGTAAGAAAGTCCTCCGTGCCCAGATTGGCAGTCAAGCATCAGTCCCATTCCTGACCTGAAAAGTTTTTTGCCACTACTTACATTCCCAGGTCACAAGGATTGAATGAGCCAATTTTCCAGAGATGCTCTCATTCTGGATCACAGCTGTGGAACTTAGTATTTATCAATACTTGCTCTTTTGAATTACCTGTTTTCAACTGAGTTCCTAGGAAGCAAACCTTTCAATTCTGTCTCTAAATGAGCAAAAATGGAAAGCCCTGGTCTCAATTATCTCAAACCCTCACGCTAAAATCAGGCTCCAGTTCCTGTGGGTGTGGAAAGATGGACTGAATGACACTAATTTGAACAACCTTGTGGGCCTGCCTTGAAAACCATTTTGAAACAAATCAGGGATTTTCTTCATTTTTCTGCTGTATGTCAAGCAGGAAAATATGGATAAATGGATGCCTAAACACATAAAAATGGGGATATAAAGAGCTTAAGTATCATAGAAGCATAGAATTGTTCAGGTTGAAAAAGACCTGTAAGGTCATAGAGTCCAAAGTCCGGCCAGGTCCACCACTAAGTGACAGGACAAGGGACAAGGTTGCTGCATGTGGCAGAACAGAAAAGGAGCACAGTCACTGTGGGATGGTACACAGTAGATGATGAGAGAACAAGTGCATTTTGACTACAGCTGAGAAGGAGGAGAAGAACAGAACATGACAGCAAAAGAATCAAATGTAAGAATAGATAGTAAAAAATGAGAACTAGAACAGAGAGGAGTGATAAATGAGTTAGTGAGGGGGAAAAAAAGGAAGAGAAGAAAATACTTTTATATCAAAAGTGAGAATATGCATAGCTACCTGATAGAGTCCACAAAAGCAGTAAAGCCTTACAAAATGCTTAAGAGTTGGCAAAATGGTGAAATCAGCTACTCAGGATCAGCTGTTACATATGAGCAGAAAAAGTCCTATACAAGAGAAGTGGTCATTCACTTTCTACCAGTTACGGGATTTTTCTTCCCCATATCTGACATTGGTCCCAGGCAAACACACAAAACTTGAAGAGTCAGGCTCAGCATCTGACCTGCAGTTGCATTTCCTACATTCCTGAGGAAAAAAGGGAGAAATAAAGTGTACCACACTCTCTTTATGAACAACCTTCCGTTTTTCAGACAGGTATACAGGTGAGGTTTATTTATCCATTTACATTGTCCCACACATATGCCTACCATTCTTAAGCATTGTTCTGTTTTTATTTAGTATATGTAATGCAATGACCTAGAAGCTCCAAGAGAAAAAACACTTTGGGGATATTACTAAACAGTCTCTTGGTATTTCTGGGCATTGCTTCAGTTTGTACCATTGTCAATGTATCTGTTAATATTTTCCTTAGTCAGACAGTCCCTGTCTTGGTGATAAATGCTGAAAATTACCAAGTTAGGCTTAAAATGCATCTCTTCAATATGTTACATTTTTAAGAGGCACTATTGTATCTGTTGGAAGTAGTTAAGAAAAATACCTGAATTAGTTGTGTGGTCTCTTACAGTGCTGAAAGCTGATGTTATACTCAAGATGTTGGTGCATAGAACAGTTAGATACAAAAAAGTCTTTTTTTATATATTCCTCTTTTTGGATGGTTTATTGTCCTTTTCTACTTGGTGATGCTGCTTGTCTCAGATCTTGACATTATTTAACTATTTTTTTTAACAATGCTGCTTTTGGATCTATTTTTGTGAGCTGCTGAGTACCTTCACCTCATTTTGGCATCAATAAAAACTGAAAGATTTCATTTCAGTTCCTGCAATGGTTAGTTTTAGAGACTTATAGCACTGAGTAAATTTTTAGAGGATGCTGGAAATCATTGTACAAGTCACTTGTAGAAAATATCCCTTTGGTAGGATGGAAAACTATACATGTTTAGAAAAAGGCAGATTTTTATACAGGCAGAACTATAATGATGTCATATCATATTTTTTAATATTCATAATGCTGTAGACTACTCTTAATTCTCATCCCTTTGCCTTTCATTCCTAAAGGGAGAGGAAACTACTGCTCAGCTAAACTCAGAAAGACCTCCTGGGCTGCTTTATTTTTATTTTTCATTTTGGAAAGTAATTTTTTATTCTGACTACAAAAATGGTTTGTCACCTGATATAATACAACCATCAGTCTTATATATGAGTTATATTGCTCAGAGATACTCAGCATTATCTCAGCTTCTGAAAACTTTTTGTTGTGCTTTGTGTATGTTTTAGTCATTGTGTAAGATATAGCAATACAGAGGGCACTGTTACGAAAAAGTAGGTCCAGAAAAAAACATGTTAGCAGCCATTAACTAATTGTTCAAAATTTTGATGTGCTTTTAAGTGAGGGTAGAAGTCTCTGGAACTCCCTTGCCTTTAATTGTGTCAGCAGTCTCTCAAATAAACAAAAATTGCATCTTCTGAATAATATCCAGAATAAACAGTGTATTTTCCGCAGAGAAAGAGATGACCAATTATTTAGAGCAAACTTATTTCCATTTGCATAAACCATTTCATTGGTAGATTTGCAATACTAGCTAGGCATTTTTTCCACTACAATTTCAGAATTTGTATGCAATGTGGAACATGAGAATTATCGCAGTGTCATTACTGTAGCAACAGAATGACTTTAAGCACAATTATTCTATGAACCAGATCCAAATTGTTTTGTAAATTTCTAAAATACAAGAAGTTTTAAGAATTAGATTTCATATGTAGTATGTACATTGTTTGGAGAATACTGGTATAAAAGTAGTTGCTCGGGAATTCTTCATTGTTTCTAAGTATATCTAAAGGAAAGTGCTTTCAAATACATTTTTTAAGTTCTTAATATTGAAAATGCTGACTTTACTAAAATATTAGTGTTTTCACTCGTAAGATCAATATTATTATGAAGTCTGTAGCTTTCTGATGAATTTTTCGCTCTTTTGTCATTGTAAAATCTCTTTGCAGTGGTGTTCGCATTTCAGTTTAATAAAAGTTCGTGAATAAAAATCCCAAATTGTGTATTTCTTCATGATATGCAGCACTTCTAATACATAATGTATAGAAAGAAAAAGGAAAATCCAGACACACAACACAGTCTGTAGGGCAGAATCCTGCTGTCCTCCATGGGGAAAGCTCCATGATATGTGTGGGTTTAACCAACTTCATGTGCATTGAACAATTGAACCAGGTAAGACAGATGGCTCACATACCAGGTCACAACTTTTGTGTTTCTTTATGGCTCATTGTGTTGATGTAAATTATCACTGAAATTCAGGGATTTAAAGTTAGCAAAGGTAAGGTTTGATCAGGAAATTTGAGGGTTTGGGAGAGTCCTACAGTGTGTGAGCACTGTCCTTGTCCATAGAAGGTACAAATCTCTGACCCTATACACCAACACTGGGCAGTTTTCCTGCAAAACTGGGGCAGCCCCTCGGGCTACGTGCAGTCAGCCTTCCTCCTTAGGAGCAGACAGGGTCATCAAAAGCACTGTGAAATACCTCTCATTGGCAACTGTGTCTAGTTACAGCGTGTGCCAGTTACTGTTCCAGCTGTTGAGCCTTTGTAGTTCTTAAGTACTACCAAGGATGCGTTGGTTTTGGCAAGGGCGGAGTTAATTTTCTCCACAGTAGCTGGTATGGGGGTGTGTTTTGGATTTGTGCTTAACATAGTGATGATAATAGAGATGTTTTTGTTGTTGCTGAGCAGAGCTTACACAGAGCCAAGGCCTCGTCTTGGGTCCATGGGAGGCTGGGATAGATGACCCCAGCTGACTGAAGGGATATTCCAGACCATGTGGCATCACGTTCAGTACATGTAGTACTGAGTAAAGACAGGACATTTGGAATGATGGTGTTTGCCCTCCCAAGTCACCGTTACACGTGATCGGCCCTGCTCTCCTGGAGATGGCTGAACTCCCGCCTGCCCATGGGAAGTGGAGAATTAATTCTTTTTGCTTTGCTTGTGTGTGCCACTTTTGCTTTTCCTATTAAACTCTCTTTATCTCAACCCTCCCGTTTTCCCACTTTTACCCTTCCCTTCCTCTCCCCAGTCCTGCTCGTGGGAGATTGAGTGAGTGGCTGCCTGGGGCTTGGCTGCTGGCAGGTAATGGAAGAAGGCAATAGAGCTTCCCACTTCTCCCATCCCTGTAGGAGGTTGTGCTACACCTCTTCACTGACAAAACAAAACAAAACCAAACCAAAAAAAGGAAAGAAATGGCTCATCAATTTCTCTCAGCATGTCTCAGTTTCTCCTCATCCACCCAGATGTATTTAACATAATAGAATTCACAGAATCGTATACTGGGTCAGGTTGGAAGGGCCCACAGAGGGTCATGTGGCCCAATCTCCCTGCTCAAGCAGCGTCATCCCAGAGCACACAGCACAGGATTGCATCCAGACAGTACTGTAGTATCTTCGATGAGGGAGACAGAGGGAAATCTCTTCCACTTCACAGTCACACACATAGTAAAGAAGTTTGTTCTCATATTCAGGTGGAATTCCCTGTGCATCAGTTTCTGCCTGTTGTCTCCTGTCCTATTGCTCGGCACCACTGAGCAGAGCCTGCTCCATCCTCTGACCCTTCCCTGCAGACACTGACAGATACCAGTGAGGTCCCCTCTCAGTTATTCCTTCTTGGGGCTGAACAGAATCAATTCTCTCAGACTTTCCTTGTAAGAGAGCTCCTCCAGTCCCTTCATCACCTTTGTAGTTCTCTGCTGGACCCACTCCAGGACCTCCATAATCTCTCTTGTACTGCAGAGACCAGAACTGAGCAGAGACTCCAGGTGAGACCTCACTTGGGCTGAGCAGAGGAGCAGGATCACCTCCCTTGACTGCTGGCATTGCTCTTCCTAATGCATCCCAGGATTCCATTGGCCTGGGGCACTGCTGGCTCATGGCCAGTTTGTTGTCCACCAGGACCCCCAGGTCCTTCTCCACAGAGCTGCTTTCCAGCAGGCTGGCCCCCAGCCTGTGCTGGTACCCAGGGTTGTTCTTCCCCAGGTGCAGGACCCTGCACTTGCCCCTGTAGAATTTCAGACAGTTCTTCTCTGCCCATCTCTCCAGCCTGTTGAGGGCCCTCTGAAGGGCTTCCAGTCAAACCGTGTCAGAAGACTCGGGATGGGACAGCGCAGGGTGACATTAAGGGGACAGCATACGATGACACCAGGGGCACAGCGCAGGATGACACCAGGGGCACAGCACAGGATGACACCAGAGGCACAGCACGGGATGACACCGGGAACAGCCCGGGACGAGAGCAGGGGTACAGCACGGGATGACACCAGGGGGACAGCACAGGATGACACCAGGGGCACAGCACGGGATGAGAGCAGGGACAGCCCGGGATGAGAGCAGGGGCACAGCACGGGATGACACCGGGGACAGCCCGGGATGAGAGCAGGGGCACAGCACGAGATGACGCCGGGGACAGCACGGTGTGTCCGGCCGGCTCGCAGCGCACGTGTCGGGGCGGTGCCGCTTCCCGGGACGGGCGGACATGGCGAGGCGGCTGCGGAGGCTCGGCAGCGGTGAGGGAGCGGCGGGGAGCGGCGCGGGGGGCGCGGTACGGCGGGTGTGCCGGAGCTGGGCTGGCCGAGGCCCGCAGGGGTCCCTGCACCCACTCCGTGCAGATTTGGGATGGATGGCAGCCCCGTGCCTGTACGCGGAGCAGTGCGGGGTAGAAGCCATTTCGGTGTAGCTGCAAATCCCTTGGAAAGAGTTCCAGGGGCAGAACTTCCCTAACTGATGGATTTTCAACTAGTTTTTTGAGACTGGAATCTTGTAGATTCTTGATTCATTAGTGCTGTAAGTGGTTGTAAGGGAAGTGACATTGTATGTAATTAATTCCAGGAAACTTTGTTCTTCAGTCATTTGCATTTCACATGTGTTTTAGAAATTGGTTAAAACACTCGACTTTTAAAAACAAATGTGTAATTCTCAGCAGACAGTGTTGTAGGTACAGAAAGAGAGTGTTTTCAAATAACTCTTAGCAGAATCACGGAGTCACAGAATGTGTCAAGTAGGAGGAGCCCACAGTGGGTCATCCGGTCCAACCTCCCTGCTCAAGCAGGGCCATCCCAGAGCACACGGCACCGAAATGTGTGCAGATGGATCTTGAATGTCTCCAGTGAGGGGGAGTCCACAGCCTCTCTGGGCAATCAGGTATCTCTTTCTGATACCTACTGAATTGCGTCTGCAGTTAAATGAAAGGCAGGATGGTGTGCTGTTCCCAGGATTTTGAAGCAACGATGGAGTTGTCAGGGCCCTAAGCAGAGCTTGTGTCCCTTGAGAAGCCTCCCCCAGGGCTGTACCCCCTGCCCAGGAGCTCTGGTTCATCTCTATCCTGAACCTTCAGTCCCTGCCTCAGCTAAGCCATGAGCCTTGCCCCAGTCCAGCCCTGGCTCTGTCTCCTGGATGGACCTTGGACTTCCACTGTAACCTTGTGTCCAGCCCTGTCTCTGGCCCCGTCCGCTACTGCTCGGGCCTGGGTGCCCTGGATGGCCCCTGGACCTGACTCAGCTCTGTTTGTGCGGGGCATTCTCAGTGAACCCTGCTTCGCCCACCTCGTTCAGGTCTGTTGGGCCTCTGCCCCACTCCTGGGAGCACTGCCTGTGCTGCAGTCACCCTGGGCTCCTGACTGTAGAGCATTCACACACTGCTTCCAGAGAAGAACTTGTATTAGAAACAGTTTTTATTTTTAAAATAAAAATTCTTCTTCTGTCAAAATAGAAGTCCATGTGACACTGAAAACTTGAGTTTTAATGGATGAGACATAAATGTCTTTTTTTAAAAATTACATATATTCTGCCTGTTACTTATTTTTCCCCGAAGAAAACTTCTCAGACCAAAAAAACAATCCCTCCAAAACTTTCTGTGGCTGTAGGTTGTGTGTTCTCTGAACAAGCTTATTGAACAAATCTTGTAGATGTATACTTTGCTAAGTGATAATTCTCTTACTCTTTTGTAGTTGCCTTTAGGCAGCAGAAATGGAAAAGTTCTGTCTTCACACAAGCAAAAATGCCTCCTTGTGATTTTGTACCTGAAAAATATGAAGTAAGTCATGGATACTACACTGACTTTAAATAAAACTGCATTACTGGGTTTGAGTGATAGGCTCATCTAATAAATAAGATCATAATATTTGCTTCTTTGGGCACAACCCAACTGCTACAACCAGGATATAAATTGTAGATGTACCTGTGTGACAAATCTGTAATTTCTACGTTGTTAATTTGAAAACATTTTAGAAAGAGGTATGTGCAGAACAGCAGCCTTATTTCAAAAAGCTGAATTTCAGAGGTTTGTAGAACAGCCTTCTATGTGCCAGAATTTGTTACCATCTCAGTCCTGCAGGCAGCTGTGTAGTCTGTGTGCTCCACTACAACTCCATGAGTCTGGATCTTTGGAAGGCACAGAAGGATACTGACTGTTTTATTCCGCTCAGTCCTATCCGTATGAACATATGCAGAAGATCCGTGAACAAAATATTGCTCCTTCACTGAGAACGTATTACAAGAAGCCATTGCTGCTGCACCAGGGACACATGCAGTGGTTGTTTGATTATGAAGGACGAAGATACCTTGATCTCTTTGCTGGGATTGTCACTGTCAGTGTTGGACACTGTCACCCGTAAGTGTGTTGCTTTCTGATTTATGGTATAAAATACAGGAAGAGACACCCGTGTTTGTTTTGCTCTTCATTAATCTGCAGCACTGTGGGCCTAAAACCAGAATATAATTCACTGAATTGTCATGTATCACAGTAGGTTCAATTTCTGCTGCATTTTGAGGAATTCATTAATTCGGTCCATCTGGCACACGGTGCAGCATCTGCATTTGCAGAATCAATAGCACAGAGGTATGTGCATGTATGAGTGTGGAATTCAATCCCTTTGTCTCTCCTTTGCTACACACAGGAAGGTAACTATGGCTACCCAGAAGCAGCTGGCTCGCCTGTGGCATACCACCAATATCTACATGTACCCAGCAATCCACGAGTATGCTGAAAAGCTAACTTCTCTTTTTCCAGATCCACTGAAGGTAAATTGCTTCTGGCTGGAGCTGGGGCTGGTGAAGAGGGTGTCTGTTCATAAGAAGTATTTGTTAAATAATTGAGAGCCATGATATCTCTAGAGAGAAAATCTGTATGGGGAATACAGACTGTCAGTTAAAGAGCATGAGGGCCCTCAGGGCCTTTTCTTTAGACCTAGCTGTAGACAAGCACAATATCCCCAATTCCTATTCTGTTTGTTTTCTCCCCCCACTTGTCACTGTGAAGAGGCATTGCCAGCTTAAAAATTACTGAGAGAAATAAGTAGATGTTTACCATTCTTATATATATCCAGCTTTAATTTTCTTGATCTCATGAAAATTCACAGTGAGAAGTGTTCGACAGTATTTTGTGTAGTGAGCTTTACAGACATTTAATTAAATAAACCACATAACTGTCATGTTTCATATGCAGCAAAACAGTAAGAAAAATAATTTTTGTTTTCAGGTAAAATAAATTGGTGATAAAATGAAATTGGTCTAGCAGAAGAGTACAAATCTGCTGCAATCCTTAAGATGGAATGAGAGTAAAAAAAAAAATTAAAATGTGGAATGCTTAGGTTTGACCCAACACTTCAATTTATTTCAATCAGAATTCCATCTTAGGAAAACCTGTAAACTGAAACCCTTTGAGATTTTTCTGTACTCTCCCAGAGCACATCAGTTGAATCTTTGTTCTCATTCATAGTGTAAGGCCAACACTAATTTTACTGTGGTGAGGTCACCCTGTGGCAGTGCTAGGTTATAGCTTATTATGTTATTAAGGGACATGGTCTGATGCTGAAGAAAGTGATGTTTTTGTGCCGTATTGATGCCAAGTGTTCTCCCCCAGGTGGTTTATCTCACCAACAGCGGGTCAGAAGCCAATGATTTAGCTATGTTCATGGCAAGGCTGCACACCCATAACTTTGACATCATCTCTCTCAGGTAATGCCAACAGAGCTTTATAAAACTCCTCTGCGTATGTGATCACTCTCTACATGCCTAAACCAAGGAAAGACAGAGAACTCTTTCACCCCAGGTCTGCAGAGGAGAATGGTATAAAATTACTTTATTTGACAACCAGGAGCTGAAGTTTTGATGCAGTATGCTAGGACTAGTTTGCAATAAAAATGCAACCTGCAATTTTTGCTTGTGTTACCTAGAAAATGGTCTGATATCTATATTCAGAGTGTGCTTTCGTAGACTTTTGTTCATGGCCAGAGCAAGATCGAGTAACTGCTACATTCTTCCTTTGTTTCCCTTCTGCAGTGCCCCTTTGTGAGGGGTGCAAAGGTACCTCTGGAACAGTGGTGCAGTGAACCTCTGCAGGGAACTGCTGTGGCTGGGAGCTGGTTTTTGTTTTGTTTGCTTTGCTTTGTTTTTCTGTCAGAGCCCTGAACCACAGCTCACTGCACAGGTACACAAACAGCGCTTCTGGCTTAATTCCAGGGATCGAGGTGGGCACCAGTGCACCACAGTTCACTTTACTGCTCAGCCCAGGGAGCCTCAGATATTAGAATAAAAGGCTGTGTTAATGAAGAGCTGTATTTTTCTGTTACTGTGTTCAACAGAACGTTGGGTACCTACCTTGCTTGTGTTTCTCACTAACCAGTTTTGATTTGTGTATAAAACTGACAGCAAACCACCATTTAGTTTAATGATTGACAGCATCTGTTAAAGACAGCAGCTTTTTCCAAGATTCGAAGGACAGAAATGTTTTCTCTGTAGGGATCAGGTGCTACAGCAGATCTCCACAAGGCGCTGTCTGAATTGCTGTTGGTTCCAGTCATTGTACTCATCTCCTTGCAAACATTTCTTCACAATTTTAATATTTGAAATTGCAGTCAGAGTCAAAGGGCAGAGCAAAAAAATGGTAGTGGGAAACTTCTTAGTTTCAGTACAACAATGCACATTTTTCCCAACAATTTGTAGCTCAGAAGCCTGCCTTCTCAGAACTGATATTGCTCCAGACACTTCTTGGAAATGAGTGATGTTGATCTGCTTTGTTTGTTTGAACAGAGGAGGATACCACGGAGGCAGCCCTTACACGTTGGGTTTGACATCTCTGACTCCTTACAAGCATGGTGTTGCCAATGGCTTTGGCTGTACAGCTGTGAGATTTTTGTTTTTAATTTTTTATTAATATTCTGGGTAACTAACAGCTTATTTGAATATTTCAGCAATTGCTATGTTTTCTGCCCTCAAGTGCTTTATGGTCACTAATCAAAACTGCAGTGTAGCTGTTTCTGCTGCCTAAGTTCAACAAGAGCCAGAATCCCCTTTTCTTCTATGTATAGTTCAATTCCTTAGTTAAAATTTTGAGGTGAGACAGCCATAATGCGAGTGGTCGTGATTTGCAGTTCTTTAGTCATGCTTGATGCTTGCATGGGAGTCTGTGTAAGGAGCAAAATAACTCCTTTCTTCAAGTTTGGTTTGGCAGATCTGTGCAAAGCTGCTTTCAGATGGTCTAGAGCAGATCATTCACTGTAATGAATAGGAACCCTATTTCAGCAAGACAGGAGACATATCTGTTAAGGAAATCCACTGAGGTTAAATGGCAATATGTCATGTCCCGGCCCTAGAGCAGATGGGAGTAACCTTCTGTCTAGAAGCTGGCATTGGTGACCCAATAATTACAGGTGACAGCTTGGCCCCAGTATTAACCATAGGAAGGCTCACTTACAGCAACTTCACAGCCTGTCTCAATGAGTGGCCTGAAGTCGTGTAGTATTCCGGCAGCAGCACGGATTAGAAAGCCGCAGCTGTCTCTATTAGATCTGCCTGCCTCCCTCTATTTTGCAGATTTTTTCATACTTCAGAGTACTGAAATGCTACCAGCAACTCTTAAAATGCTGGCATTACTCTTTCCTAGCCAATATGCTGACTAAGTTAAAGAACAAGAGAAGACAAAAAATCAGTTAAGTGACTATTGCTGGAATAGTCTAAACTTGTCAGTCCCAAAACTGTCTTTGTTCCACCAATTTGTGAGGGGGAAATTTGGTGTTATTCCCAAGTGTTCTTCAGAAAAGTTCCTTGAACTGTATTTGCCTCTTGACTCTAAGAGATGGGTTTTTTTGTTTTGCCATTAGTCATTAGATCAAAAGATCTCTTAGAAAGGTGTCATCAAATCTGTAGCTATTTCTCTTATATTTGACAGACAATGTTACCAGATGTTTTTCGTGGTCCATGGGGAGGCAGCCATTGTAGAGATTCTCCAGTGCAAACTGTTCGAAAATGCAGCTGTACTGAAGGTTGGTCCATAACAAAAATTTGGCTTTCAGATTACAAAATATTGAGGGCTGTGAAAATAGGTTCTAATTACCTCCTCCAGACAAGCAGATGTCTGGTTAGGTTTTGCAAGGGCAACCAAAGAAAATATTGCAGAGAATCTCACGATCCCACATCCCAATGGGAAAAATTTGGGACAGATGACACCACATTCTCAGATTTCCTCTTGAAATCTCAGTCTTTGTTTCCAGTATTTGTCATGATCAACTCTGGAAGCTGTGGAACTCACTTCAGCACATCTGGAAGAACAGAAGTGTTGATGGTGTTTTCTGCTGTTTCTGAAGTTTAGGCAGCTTTCCAGCTTTTATACTGGAATAAGGCAAATAGTAAGGACAACCTGCAGCCAACAATAGGAAGAAGTCTTCCATACACAACACAGTGTGAAATCTCCTCTACTGCTCTGCATCTAACAATTCCAATCAGTTTTTCTACTGTTTCAACAAGCACTTTTCAGTATTTTAATTCACATATACACATAACAGAGTGTTTTGGTTTTAGCTTTGCCTTCCCTAGTGAATGGGAGCATTGGCCATACTAATTGCTCTGTTCTTTATTTAAGAACAGACTGTTATGCAGCTGTATTATCCAGAATCCTCCTACCTGCACTAACCACAGAGTACATGTCGTTTAAGAGAAGAGACTCTCTCCTTTAATGTTTAGCCTTCTCCTGTTCATTTGAGAGGTGAATATTTACCATGCAGTCACATAACACTTGTTGCTTTGATGTGTAATTTCATGTTTTGAAGCTAGTTTTGTGTCATATTAAGTCCCTTCAAACTGTTTCCTCTGTAAACAGGTGCATGTCATGCAAAAGACCAGTACATTGAACAATTCAAAGATACTCTGAATACCTCTGTGCCCAAGACAGTAGCTGGATTTATTGCTGAACCAATTCAAGTAGGTAGTTTGCTGTTTCTCAGTTGTGATAGCACAAATAGTGTGATTACTCAAATCTGATATTCTTTAGCTACAACCTGAACATAGACTTTTGGTGGTTTTTACTATGATTTTTTAATGCTTTAAACACGTTAAATGTTTGAAAGATTGGATACACTGCCCTAAAATTTCAGCTTTTATCACTGACTTCAATGGAGCTAGAATTTTTCTCGTGAAATTAAACACAGAATCATGATTAAACATACACATTTTTTCTGCATTTAAATAGTGAGTATGATGGATGCTATACTTTGGTTTCTATTATCTCCTTCCAATTTTCATTACTATTTCTGTAAACTTTTAACTCAACCCCCTTCCCCCTCTTTTAGTCATGTTGTCCACTGTACTTTTAACAGCTGTCTAGCAACTGGTGGCCACAGGATTCTTTCTCCTAATGTTTCACCCTATGTTCACAATTGCTGGATATGTGGTTCTTCAACAGGAAAAATGGAGAATTTATCCCAGGCAAAAAAAATATGCGAGAACCGTGACAACAAGGAAAACTGGAGCGGTTCTCTGGTTTTGCTGTTTTCTAAGCAGTTATGTACTTGAGTCTAAAAAGCTGTTCTGGTCCAGCTGCAGGGTAGAATTGAATTTCCAATCCAAATGCAAACTGACAAGGTGAAAAGACGTTGAGGAGGCAATGTTCTAAACAAATAAACCAAAGAAGGAATGTGAATTCTCTGGTCAACTCCACCAGGAAACAGAGTTTCTGGGTTTCACTGTGTGTAGATTTTCAAGGTCTTTGTTTTGGCACTTTATTGTTAATTGACTTGGTCTTACAGTGATCATGGCCTCATAAACATTCATGCCAGCACAACTAAAGGAACAGCAGGCAGCACTGTGGAATGGGAATGAGTGACCTGAGCAGGAGCTTTTTGAAGCAGCTTCATTGCTGGAGCCAGAAGCTTAAAATAGCAGTCTTGCTGTTACCTGAAGGCTGCTAAGTTTTTTTCCCCAAGTAGAACTCCTGTTTCCTTGTTTGTTCCTTGAAGACATTGTGTTTCTCTCTTGGCAGGGTGTTAATGGAGCTGTTCAGTACCCAAGAAATTTCTTAAAGGAAGCGTATCAGCTGATACGGGAAAGAGGGGGCCTTTGCATTTCAGATGAAGTGAGTCAGATCTTTTTACCTAAGAATTCTAGAGTGGGGTACCTCTGAAAGTTACCATAAAAGAATCCAAGTGAAGCCTGGAAATAATCTAAGTGAAATGCTATGCAATTCATAGCTTAATTTTAACAAGGTGTTAAACTGCATTTTTCCAAGCATAGGAGCCTCCCAGTTTTTACTGCCTTTATTCTCATTTTGGGCAGAGGTAGTATTTGTACCAAACTTCAATCCTTACCTTCTGGGAGCAGTAAATTTGCACAAATATGCAACAAATGATACTTGTGGTGGAAATTTGTCAAAATAACCCTTCCTTTTATGAGTATTGTTGACATAAGTAAAATATAGAAGAGTTGATTGCTGTACATCTGCAAATAAGTTTAAGAAATTGAATTTTCTTAGCTAAAACTATATTAAAATAGTATCAAATGCTTCAAATGCCTTTACATTTCCTCTCCACTTTGAAATGGAAGCTGCATCTTATTTGTGGATCTCACCAGGCCTAGGACACGATGACATGTTATCACATGAAAGAAAAACCCAATTACAATAAATAGCATTTTGTGCAGAGCCATTTGAATAAGGATCCTAATACAAGTTGACTTCAGAGGTAGTTGCTCTTTAATGCAAATCAGTAACAATAGAAAGACAAGAAAAGAAACTATATCATAAAGTGTGAGAAAGTGATGGTTATTTCTCTGAATTTTGCCTTTGAAAGGTACAGACAGGATTTGGACGGACAGGTAGCCATTTCTGGGGATTTCAAACACATGGTGTAGTCCCTGACATCGTTACTTTGGCAAAAGGAATTGGTAATGGCTTCCCAATGGCATCTGTTGTTACAACAAAAGGTATAAATGTTGTTCCGCTATGATGTAAAACAGAGTAATTCCAAACTATAATACAAAATAATTATTTACTGAGAAATCTGGGTTAAAAAGCTGAGTGTTACTTATAAACTTTATTTCAATCTATCTTTTGACAGATGAATTGGATCCTCATTATATCACTCATTTCACCACGTGTTGTGCTATATCAGTACCAAGCTGTATTTAAATAGGGTTAGTTGCAGAAGTGAAGCAGGAATGAACTTGTGAGTTAGTAGGACGGGTAAAAGAGCCTGGAAATCCTCACTGAAGTCACTGTTTTACTGATAAACATACTGTGAGTAAATAGGGCAGGATGTTACCCAGCTGCTTGATTCCTACAAATGGCTGGTTTAATCTAGTGAGGAAGATTTGTAGCTGTCAGGTAACAGCATATGTTAGAAGCACACCTTTTAAAAAAAGCTGTGTTTTGGCATCTGCTAGACACTATAGTTTTTGTAAATATTCATATTTTGCACAGACTGCTTTCAGGAAATCTTGCTGTGTTTTCTCCAGTAGAATCAGAGCCGAACCACAGCAAATGTAATTGTTGTTACAGTAACAAATGTTAAAGCAATTAAGTACAGTTACCAAACAAGGCAGACGAGGCCACCAAGATGATCAGAAGGGTGGAGTACCTCTGCTATGAGGAAAGGCTGAGAGAATTGGGATTGTTCAGACTGGAGAAGAGAAGGCTTTGAGGTGACCTATTGTGGCCTTCCAGTGTAAGAAAAATGGAGAAGGACTTCTTACTAGAGCATGGAGTAACAGGACAAGGAGGAATGGCTTTAAACTGAAAGAGATTAGGTTTAGATTAGACATTAGGAAAAAATTCTTCCCTGTGAGGGTGGTAAGACATTGGCACAGGTTGCCCAGAGAAGCTGTGGATGCCCCATCCCTGGAAGTGTCCAAGGCCAGGCTGGATGGGGCTTTGAACAACCTGGTCTGGTGGGAGGTGTGCCTTCTCATGGCAGGAGGGTTGGAACTGGATGATCTTTAAGGTCCATTCCAACCCAAACCATTCTGTGCCTCTATGATTCTGTGATTCTATGAAATGATGGAGTAACCAGTGTTGTTCTTTTTCTTTTAGAGATTGCAAATTCCTTGGCTCAAAACCTTCACTTTAATACGTTTGGAGGAAACCCTTTGGCCTGCGTAGTTGGAGCTGCAGTTCTTGATGTAGGGAGAACATAACATAAATTTATCTATACCACAGGTTTTTTGTATCAAAAGATGAAAAATGCATGTATAAATGTCTATGTGGACAATTTAAAAAATAATTAAATAAAGTGCATAAACATACGCATGTATACATGCATGGCCAATGTGCCCTATGCACAGGAAACAATCCTGATTAGTTTAATTGCAAAAATTTTCAAATCTCTAGAAAGAGCAGGAGCCCTCTACTTATGATTTCAGAATCATCTTTATCTCCCTTAGGTTATTTACTTTGTTAATAAAATTGTAGGAGAGTACTTTCTCAAAAGAATTAGCTAATTCTTTCATAGTGCTACACAAATCCACAGCTAAAGCAAACCTATTTTCTGGCACACATGCTTAGAAAAATTTTTTAACTCAACAGCTTTTGCCTTATGCTTAAAAAAACCTTAATGACCAGACAGTTAAAATACCTAAGGTCAAAATTCCTTTTGGGAAAAAAATCCCTCATGAAAAAGAAAATAGAAAAATTTGCAATATATTTCACTTATTATCCAGTAGAAAATCAGTCTATCCCCAGAAAATCAGTGGGTAGTAGGTCACTATTTAATTGTCTTTAATTGATTACGTACAGACTATTAATTCCTGAAGCTCGCTTCATTACAGCAGACAGTGTTTCTATTCATGTTACTTTCCTGAGTGGTTTGGAGGGTTTAAGCTACTAATAAGATGGATGATTGTATAAAGAAGCCATGTTTTGGGGTTTTTCAACTCTAAAGTAACTTGGAGCCTGGCTCTGAAATAATTCCAAGGAGACTGTTAGATTCAGGAAGAATAAAACGGAGTTGAAAGAAAAAAAAAAGTAGAAACAACTTTATCTTCTGTAATTAATTTTTAAACGTGATTTTTCTAAATGCAGATGTTAAGTCATCTAATGGTTTGTGTGTAGTTGCCAGTATGTGCCTGCAAATAAAAACTTTGATTAAGGAGGACAGAGTAATGAACAAAGAAAAGATTGCTATTAAAAACATGTTGTTGATAAATATAATTAAAGCACTCTAGTTGTTCCTTTCCTAGTACACATAGATAAGCCTTGTCTAATAATATTATTCTCATGATACTAAGAAAGAATTAAAATATTTTGGTAAGATTTTGAAAATAGTCCTTCTGGTCAGGTATTTTCCAGTTACAAGTACATGTGAGCAGGAATTACTGGATTAAATATAAGTAATAAGTAAAATGTGAAAAGTGCCACAGAAACATTAAAGTATTACGTATGATTGTATTCTGATGTCATTAAGAGGATTTTAAGAGAAGGAGAATGTGACCACTGAGGTAGTGAAGGAACATAGTAAGGAAGTGAGATAAATACAGTGTCAAGTTCAATGGGGATTAACAGAATGAATTGAAAGCTTTTCCTGCAACACTGTCATGGTACTTCATTTTAACCAGGCTATTGAAGAAGACGGTCTACAAAAAAACAGTGAGGATGTGGGAACATACATGCTGCTGGAGTTGGCTAAACTACGGGATAAATTTGAGATTGTTGGAGATGTCCGTGGCAAGGGACTTATGATTGGAGTAGAAATGGTGACAGATAAGGTTAGTGACTTTTTCAATCCTTTCAATTTACAGTGCCATTGAAAGTTTCATCACATTTTATTTCAGTTGAAATAATAGAAGTATTTCCTGCTAAAAAGCAGACAGTGAAGTGGGAAAACATGGTTCTGGCTAAAAATGAGCCCGAACATTCCATCATTCACCTGTTTCACAAGCTTTGAGTAAACAGTGACACGCACCTTAACTGCACAGACTCATGAGAGCAGACAAGTTATGCAGCTAACATTTTCAACTAGAGGTGGGATTTATTGGAGAGACTGATATATACATCTTTGTCACAGAATTAATTTTGAATATCTAAGTGAAGTTTAATATTTCCTTTCCTTAGGACAGTCGACGCCCTCTTCCAGCTGAAGAAATCAATCAGATCTGGGAGGACTGTAAAGACATGGGGGTTCTGATCGGCAGAGGAGGGCTCTACAGTCAGGTACTGAACCTCTGGTTATAATTAAAGCTTATTTTCTATCCTTATTTTCTATCCCCATTTCCCTCAAGTTAAATTAATTCAGTTTAGTAAATAAACTAGAAAATGTATACTCTTAGGAACTATCTCTGTTTAATGTTGCTTATTTTTTTCAAAGAACTATTTGATTCTTTTCAAGTGTTCTGAAAAAGCTCAAAGCTTGGAGTTTTCCTTCAGAGGGACAACTTCCCCTAGAAAAGCAGGGTACTACAGTCTCTGTAAATTAGAAGAACTCAGCAATACTCAGGACCAAGTCTTTGCACAGTTTAGGTTATCACCTGATACATCAGAACAAAACTAGTAGTTCTTTGAGTTTGGGGAGCTGGTAATGTTCTAATTCTATGGTAATTAAAAAAAAAAAAAGAAAAGATGTTGACAGCAAGTTCAGCACAAAAGAGAAAATTGGATGTGAAGGCCATCAGCCCACACCAGCTGAGGATGTACACCAGAACACTGCACCAGCTCCCTACAGCACTCAGGTAATGGCAGAGAATTGCCTCAGGGCTGGCCAGGTGAGTGAAGCCCTCTGACACAGAGGAGGCAGCTTCCGTGTGAGATGGATGGAGGGCAGCTAAAATAAATCAGACACTGCGGTGCATCTGTCACCTCATCGGTTCTTCCCCAAATCACAGACCAGGAGGCAGGTAACAAGCTGCAGCTCAGTGCAGTAAAATCTCATTCTGCCTGATGAGAAGGCCGTTTATCTGTGAGTATTTGCTTCAGCGGGGGCTGTGGGTGGGAAAGACCACTATTCCACTCTTGCTGTATTAAGCCCTGTGATGTGATAATAGAAAAGAATCTGAAATTTAAGATTCTTATGGAAGATAAATACTCTTGTAAACATAGATCAAACATTCAGATTTAAGAGCCCATGTTCTTGACAAGTGTAGCTGTATATACATCCCTTCCTGATCAACATGCTTTCCAGCTATAGCACCCTAACTACACGATAGTATTTAGTGATTCATTCATAATGCATTCCCTTAAAAGCCTTTAAAAACAGCTTACAATGAAACAGCAAATCAGCTGACACAATGCAAGAGCCTGCCATTCTCAGCAGATACTACTTTTCCCTGTAGTAGAGCTGCAAGAAAGGAAAATACATCTGTCTGTTCTTTCTTCGTACAAATCCATCTGAGATTTTCCTCTGTCTCTGTCTGCAGTAACAGAGCTGCAGACATGACCTACTCTACTTAGGTCTTTTGTGGTGGCAGTTAGGTTATCAAGAGGGGGTCGTGAGTCAGATGTAATTCAGTGCAGTCAAGTTCAAAATTGCTCCACTTCAGAGTGCATTTATCATAAGCCTCAGTGCCTGCACTGCTGTTCTCCTTTTTTCCACACTTTTTTGGGGCGGAAGGGGAGTGCTGACCCAGATATGCTGCTTTAAACCATATTCTTTCCATATGACTTGAGCATTTATTTTTCTCTTTGTTCTCTCTCCTCAGACATTCAGAATTAAGCCTCCTATGTGCATTACTAAAAGAGATGTCGACTTTGCTGTGGAAGTATTTCATACTGCTTTACAGAGACACATGGAAAGAGCTGCTGCAAAATAGACTTAATTTGTTTCCTTGCATGAGAGGCACACACAACCCCTGATACTTGCAACCCAGACTGGGCACTAATCTACCCTGGAAAATAAAATCACAGTGTGATGATTACATGCTTGTTCAGTATCATAAGAGTGTTCTGACAGATGCAGTGTTCAACAAAGGACATGGTCTAATCTCTTTTGTAAATGTACAGTTCAGTTCTACAGTGGTGATTTGTATTAATTGCACACCTATATTGCCATTATCAAAAAAACCCTGAATGAATTAACTGGTTATCAGATGGAGAGGCAGGCATATGTTCTTCTTTCATCTGGGAAAGTTGTATCAAAATCGGTAATTTTTAGAAAGTGAGAGAAACAGTTGGGGAAGAAGTTTCAGAGTTAAAACTGTTTACCCTGCCTACAAGGATACACTGTAATTAGAGCACTACTAAAAGTCTGCAGACATTTGAGATGTTTCTAATTACAGTGATTATTTTTATCATGGGGATAAGAAATCCAGTCATCACCCTCTCCAAAATACACTTCTCTTTTCCTCCTGATGCGTCTGGGAGTGCATGGCACACCCACTCATCATTTTGTAAAGGTGCAAACTCTGGAAGATGGAGTAAGATGTTCTTTCTTTCTTACATAATCACTTTTTAATGTGTAAGGTCATTGCTTCCTTCATTTTCCAATAAAAAACCAGATGTTGTGGACAGCAATAACTGTACATTTATCATTTTACTTTCATTCCAATTTCAATACTTGAAAAATTCCTCGACCCAATAAAGTACGTCAGCTTTGGGGGGAGTATTGTGCAGGTACTTTAGAGGAACTTGGGTAACACAGTATCAGTGCCTCTCCAAATCTTATTCCATGGGTCCTAAACAATATTATACAGCCTTTGCTGAGCACTGCCTTCTCCAACTCCACTGACAACTCCTGTGAACAATCCAATTCCACTCCAAAATCAGGTGTTTGTTTTCGTTTTTTTTCTACTCAATATCAGGTAGATAATCCCTTTAAACAGAAGTGCAGTGTTTTTACTTAGAAATCAGAAAAAAATAATTCATTCATGTCAGGCATTTATTTCTCCCTCACTTATTCCAGCAAGGCTGTTCCACTAGACTTTCTTCCCCAACACCTGCTATGGAGGTAGATGTACAAAACAAATAGGAATTGTGAAAACTGATTAAACAGCTTTGTCATCTTACTCCTTCCCTTCTGCCTGCTGCTTAATGTAATTAAGTCGTTTGAGGATGGCAGAAGAAAAGCATGTGTCTTGGCGGTGTTTCATATTTGATAGAGGATCAAAGAATTAACGGATATTCTGAGCTGGAAGGGATCCACAAGGATCACCAAGCCCAGCTCTTAAGTAAATGGCCCATAGAGGGATTAAACCCATAAACTGGGTGTTATTAGCACCATGTTCTCCCCAGCTGAGCATAGGCCCTGCTACTGGCTACACTCACCCTGAGCTGAGCCCTCTCAAAAGAAAAGCAACAGCACGCATGTCAAAATAATTTATTATTTCCTCTGTGTGGGTACTTCATCCATGCAGGTTTCTACAGGAACACAGGGTGAGTGGCTTTGAGTTACTATTTCCCCACCCATGGTGTCAAAGGTGCTGCAGGGTAAGGGGCTTTAGACAAGGTGGCTCTGTGGAAGCAGCACCTGTGCCATGCCACCAAACCATTTTGTGATTAAAGGAAGGTTGTTAAAAACAGAAGAAAGCACAGATTCCTTCACAAGACAGTATTCCTTTTGTGCATCTTCATTTTTTTTCCTAAATTGGTACTTCTTTGTTTAACTCCAGACACAGGCAATGTGCATGTTTCAGTTCTGGGAGAGTGTTATTGTACAATTCTGAAGACTGTCACTGTAGCAAAGTTCTATCTGTTTTTACGTTTCTCTTTTTTGTTTCTGGCATTCACCGCTCCATTTACAGTCGGTGTTGTCGTTGCTCTTGCATGTCCTGTGGCTTTTAGGTGTTGAAACAATTTATTTCGGGACGGAAATGTACAATTGCAGGTTACACAGTGGATGGGAACTTCATTCTACAATGAGAAAAGAACCCCAGAATGCTTCACATTCGTATGGAATACACCAATTTCTTGTACGCAGTTTCTCCTTGACAATGAAGCATGAATAAGCTGTTTGTTTCTATCATCAATATTCCATTATGCATTAACAATTAAACACAGACATTTTTAAAAAATAATCACAAATACAACTTCACGAAATTTCAAAGAGCTTTAAGTAAAAACCAAGAATGGAAGCCTTACAGATCTAATTCAAAGTAAAGAATAGTTTTGATCACACCTGACCATACAGGCAATACTTTGGGCTCTGAGACGTAGTGAATTTAATATGTCTTAGCTGTAGTTACTACAAAGATTCACTCTCCAGCAAGCATCAATATTGGAAAGATGCAAATAGTACTGCCTGTCACCTGCTGGGTGACAACAGCTCTGTCCTCAGCTGTTTAATTTATCTGAACTGCCTTGCATACAGAACTTTACCAACTCTCTTAGAAACTAAGCTTAGTCCTGTGTTTCTCTGTGAGAACAAGAGCTGAAGTTCCAGTTCTATTAAAACCACAGGGGCAGAATTTGTGGACTGCAGGTGCCCAAAAAACCAGCCTTCTTTGTAGTAATATGATCCCCACCTTTTACCCCTCCTATGAAAACAGGCTGAGAGAGGTGAAGAGAAGGCTCCAGGGAATACTCACTGCAGCCTTCCAGCGCCTTAAGGGGGCTTATATAAAGCGAGAAGAGTGACTTTTTACACAGGCAGACAGACAGGACAACGGGCAGTGGTCTTAAATTGGCAGAGGGCAGGTTTAGATTACACATTAGGAAGAAATTCTTTACTGTAAGGGTGATAAGGCATTGGCCCAGAGAAGTTGTAGACACCTCATCCCTGGGAAGTGTCCAAGGCCAGGCTGGATGGGGTTTTGAGCAATACAGTCTACTGGAACTAGATGATATTTAAGGTCCCTTCCAACCTTAACAATTCTATGATTCTATCTTAAATAGCATAAGTAACTTGACATACCATTGTTAAGCTCTCTGAAGATGCCTTGGCAGACTTTTTTGCTTCCTTGGCTTTTTTCCCTTTAGGCTTAGTGCTGCTAACAGACAAAGAGGAACCAAGATCAGTGCACACAAACATTCAACATCTACAAGCTTCTGATGTTTTTCAGTTATCAATGTCTCTGCTGCTTTCCCCTGTTCTTTCTTCACAAAACAAAATACCAAGTGTTTCCGGAAAAAAAAAATTAATTTATACAATCAATTGTTAATCTCAAGATGTTGAATCAGCTCCTGGGAAGTGATATGGCAGTCTGCAGTCAAATATCACTTCAAAGAGGTTCTTACACTCTTTGCTTAGTATTGTATTTATTTAAACCTGTTTTGGTGAGCAGCCCCCCCAGAGTCCACATTTGTGAGTAAATCTATCCTTGTTTGACAGTATCAACCATGACACAGAATGATACAGTGACTGCAATCTTGCAATCCAACACACCTTTTTTCTTCACTTTTTGTTTCATTCTCCCGACTGACATCATCTCTAATGCCTGTGTCTTCTGACACAGCACATCTTTGGCCATCATTTAATAATTCTTCTGTTGAGCCACTGTCCTTCTCCATGCTGGGCACCTCCTTTTGTTCAACTGTTTCTTCATCAGCACTTTGATCAAAAGAGTCCTCATAACCCTGTACAAACAGAAGAAATCCAAGTTAAATATTTTCAGTTCGTTAGTGACTATGTTTATAGTATTATACTCATTTACCTCAAACATGGGTGGGTTGGGAGGAGAGAAAGCCATGGACCCTCTTAATTTTACTGTGTTTTTTCAGTGAGACTGTAACAGGTAAAACTTTAGTTCTCCTGTTTTGAAAGATGAGGCCACCTGTGGTGAAGGGAAGAAACACCAATAAAACAGCCTCTGACTACAGAAGAGGAGAATGAAGGTAGCTTTTAATTACGCACGGGGTTCATCTTGTTCTGACTACCATTTTTATTTCCCAGATAGTGGCTTGGCTTTTAATCTTTGCAAAAGGTTAATTACTTAGATTACAGTTTTCTTTGCCAGACAACTGCACTAGGACACTTGAGCCAAAATAACTGAGCTGACTGAAATTAGATAGACACACTGTATTTTCCTTCCCTAGCATTACAGATACTGACAGCCTTTTCCATGCGTCAGATCAGACTCAATATACAGAGTTTGGCAAAATATCAACTCCCTGTCTGAAGCAGAACAGCAAAGCTTCCAAAAGCAGGTTAACAAATTTGACCTAACACCCCATTGTTACAACTTTTATCACCTCTAGTGCACAGTCTCAGCTACTTGAAAAAAAATTTGGCTTATCTCAACTTCAGGAAAAGAAAACAAAACCCACAGAGATTCCCTGTACTCCTCAATGCTTGGCAGAGGATGGAGGTTAGGATCTCTCAGCACAAGTTTTCAGCTCGTGCAATGCAAGAGTGGCACCTACTGTCCAGCCTGTTCACCAGGCTCTGCGGAACAGAGCCACGGTGACTATGTTCCACCTCTGCAGTGAGAACAAACCTTCTGGTCTCAGACAGAGGAGGAAAGAGGTCACTGAAGCCTCACGGTCTGCACGGAAACATGAAGGTCAAGCCAATACTTGGACTATACAATTGGACCAGCCAATATGAAGCCAGAAAACTTCAGTTGCTTGAAAGTCTCAGGAAAGTTTCTTAAGAACAAGAGAATGATGGAGTGGGAGAGGGCAGAAAAGGTGAACAGAAAATAGGTAATTAGAGGGGAAAGCACGGAAGAGGCAGGACCTGGTACAGACAGGTCATTGGAACAAGGCTAGAACTGAGGAGTAAGTACTTGGAAAGGATAAAGTTTGAGGAAGGCAGACAGAAAAATGTGCTGACTATGACACTCCTGCCACTCAAGCCTGAAACAGCTTGCACTTGGTCAATTTCACCTGTTGCTGTCAGCACAGATCTGTCATATCAAGCACAGACTCAGATCCTGGAGTATAGCAGATTACAAAGTAACAGTGGTATTTGTGTTCAAGAGAAAGGTGGAACGGATGGGCTCATTCCAACTGCTACAGTGTCAGCAGGAAGCCAATACTGTGGCAGCTTTTTCCACTCCCTCTAAATTAGAAATTAACAAACAATGCATTATACCAACTCCTGCAACTAAAGCCAGAAGTGACCACCAAACTGAGCTGTTAATGCTCCAAGGCCACTACTAGTCTTCCTGATCAATTCCTTGCATTCTCCCTATCTGCCTGTTTCCATCTGTTTTTCTTACACTTAAGACTTCAGCCTTTTTAGAGTCAGCACCACGTATTAGCATCTGCACCAACAGAATGAAGTGAGGTCTGTGATGTTATTATCATAAAATATTATTATAATAAGTCTAATAAAAGTTATTCTGAGGCAAAGAAGAATTACAAATATTTTTGAATAGTCTTCAAATTCCATGGAATTTCAAGTTCTCCTATTTTGCAGGACAAAAAAATAATTTGTCGGGAGATAACAAAACTGGGTTGTAAAGTTCCCAGAGTATCATTATGACTACGTACCTTCATTGTTTTCTGTTTCTTCCTTTGTTTCTTTGAGAGTCTGTAAAGATAATTAAAAAATTACTTTTTTTACAGAAAACCCCCAAAAACTAGTAGGATTCCTAAAAAGGTATCAAGCTATACTTTCCCTTATCCTCTTAACATATTAGGTAGCCACAAAAATAGTTACTCATGCCTGAAACTAAAACAATAGGTCTCCCAAACTACTCATTGCATTTAGTAAAACATTTATGCTGCTCGGACTGAACCCAAAGATACTAGTGAGATAGTTGGGATTACGCTCTGGCTATTTAAAAAATGAACTTGTGTAACAATTCTGATTTTGAGCACTCTCATTTTCCATTTATGCCAAAAAACAACTGACAGTACCAAATCAATCAGCACTAGCTCTGTGGAAGCCCCTCTGCTTGAAAAATAACAAACCCTTCTTTTCCTTAACATGTAATTTAAGCAGCAGAGAAAACATGAGTCTGTTGTTCTACAGCACTCAAATGCAGTCATAAAAATGCATGTGTTTTACTGGAACTCTGATACTAAGAAGTATTTCAAATTGCACAACACTGAGAGCAATACAGGGGCAAATCATCAGGAGCTCCCTCTGAAGGCCACTAATACTTAGTAAATCAGGAGTCATGATAAAATTAAAACCAATTTGAAGTACTTCTGTTTGGGCATGTCTTTTGTTTCTTCCTCCTCTTTGGTCTCTATTCCATCTGCATCATCCAAAGACACAGGAAATTTCCCTTCTTCCTCTTCCAGTTGCTGTCGTAAGAGTGATACCATCTCTCGATGCTTCTTTGATTTTTCATGATTCTTCATGCTGTGAAGAGCAGATTGTTACTGCATGTTGCTCTGAGCAAACATCATTATATTTACACGTAAATTAATAACAGGCCCATTATTCAGCTCTACTAAGTACGGAAATTTCTGCACTGATAATGTCTCTACTGGAAAGACCACACTGACCATTATGTGAAGTTAAAAATTCTTTAAAATGCAGTTTTAAAGGACTTAAAAGCCAACACCTCCACCCCAAATCCCCAACCACAAGCACTTACGCTTTCTCAGTTTTTAACAATTTGTCACAAGCAGGGCAGTACAGACCATCAACAAATTCAGCTTCTTCAGCTTCATCATTCAGTTTGTCTGAAGAGATTAACGGGGATCAGAGAGACAAAGTCAGATGAGTAATTTTTGAACAAGCTGCTCTTTAAGCCCCAGAAAATAGTCACAGCACTGACATTCAATTTCTCTAGTACTACTGACACACAGACAGATCAAGATCACCCCACCAAATCAGACATTAGTATAAATTAACAGCTGCAGCTTGTTCAAAGGAAAACACCAATGAGGAACAGACTCTAGCCCAGCACCCTCAGAGGGAGGCAGTGAGTTGCATCACAGTCAGAACTGTGAATCTGAGGCTCTAAGTGAGCCACACTCAGACTGCAGTGACTCAGTAAACATCACCTCCCCACACACCATACCTTCAATGCCTTTTGTCTCCTGTTCTTCTAATTCATCTTCACCACCTGATCCATCTCCAAATTCCTTTTCATATTGTGCCTCCATCTCTTGCAGTTCTCTCTCCAGATCTGACATAGTTATCCAGCTCTGCTCTTTGTACTGCTCAGCAAGTCTGCAAGCAGAATAATACAGTAACTTCTACACTGTGTCTGTGAGATGGGAACTACAGGAACAGTGTTACTTAAAGGTAACTTCTACTTAAAGATAACTGTTCCTCTCGGGCATTTCAGGAGGAAAGTTCTGAACCTATAATGATGGAGCAAACAAGTGGAATTCTGAGCAATCTGAGTTCATTTGTGATGTCAATGGGCACCTCTACACTGCAAGCAGGGATATTAACGCAGGTGGATCCTGGTTGAATTTCAGGCAGAAAGTGCTGCGCAGAATGGTCAGTATCAAGCTGACAGCAGGGAAGTCAGCTCAATCCTGCTCTAAGATCCAAACTCACAAACAACATCGGAAAACAAAATCCACAAGCACATTACTCCTTGACTGTGCGCTATGGGAATGTACCAGCTCAGTTTTCCCAATCTAAGTGTACCCCAACTTATCAAATAGGGCATTACAGGACAGCTGAATTTTGCTCCAGATGGCCTCTGGCCTCAGAATTATCAAGCCACCTGTCAGTAAATGCATAATTCTTCTTTATTGTCCAAGGGAGAAAGTATATATGTATATATATAAAAACAGTACATAATATACTCCATATATGTTATTACATAATTTTAATCAATATGCCATTATTTTGCAAGTGCACTCTTAATGAGAATTTAAGCTCCTCCCTCATATGTGCAGGCAAACAGTTCTTCCAGTTGAAAAAATAAATTGTGGTTATACTCAGGAGACCACCTCTTCCTCTTTTGAGAAAAAAAGCATCAGATACTGCATTTAGTCCAATGAAAGGGTCCTTTCTAAAAATAGGAAAGGTAAAGCTAAGCTCATTTTCCCCTCTTTCTTTTTAGCAGGTACAGCTCCAAGCAGATGAAGGTGATCTAAGTCCAGGTTGTTATAGTCCTGTTCGCCCTTATTCTAAAACTTACATTCTTTTTTCTTTAAAGAAACAAAGACAGCTATTAAATTTTACTTCCCCAGCTAAATAAAAGCACACCGGGTTCTGTGCTATTACAGCCATTTACCCACAGCACCCAGATAACCATTCCCCACTTATCTTAGATCTCTACAAGTCAGTACAATGCAGAAAGCTGAGTTTTAAACAGCTCAAGACTTGAGACCAAAATTAATACCTAATATTTTCAAGGATGTTTAAAAGAGTAAGTGGAGCTACTATTAGAATCTACGTCTATACTATATCCTCATGGTTTCTCCAAGTTAAAAAGCAAAGATTTGTTCCACATGTACATACTTGGCTTGTTTGAGCTTCTGTTGCCTCCGAAATTGCTCTGCTTTCCTAGTTTTTTCTGCATTTTGTTCTTCTACAAGTTTTCTGTGAGCCTGTACTCTTTTATCTCTTTTACGAATAAAGGCTACTAGCTGACGGATCAGTTCATTCCTCTCTTTCCTTGCTTTCTCCCTCGTTTTCTTGTTCTCTTTTTCCATAGCTCGTTTCTCCCAGCGGTTTGAGGCTTGTCGTGTGTCATACTCTTCTTTCCAAGCGAAGTTTTTCTGAGTACAAAAACTCTGCCAATATGCATAGAAAGGGTGGACTACCTGTAAGAAAAAAACAAAACTAAGCCGCTTGTTTAGGAGGGGACACAAAAATCATACAAATAATTCAGGACTTTTGTAACAGTTTTGTTCTGAACTTCTATACAGGCCACAGTTTTGCCTCAGAGCAATGAAGGTTTAGAGAAACTTCTAACATCATCCTTGAAGTTTGAAAGTGCGTCAATTCAACAAACTTCTCTAAACTGTTACAAACTGCAACTTCTAAAAATATCCCCCTGTAGGACTGGATCATGCTGACGCTAGTGTCTGTTGGGGTCCCTCCCCCTGCCATGGAGCCCTGGGAGAGGGGCCCTGGGGGGGAGACACAGGGTTTCCCTGCCCCTGGTCAGCTTCATTCCCCTGCGCGGGCAAGGACCCTCGGGTCCCGTGACTGCGGAGTTCCTGAGGAGAGCCCCGGCCATGCGGCTGGGAAAATAAACATCTCTGAAACATCTACCACCAATCTGTCCATATATACTTTGTTTCCATGGGACTCCTGGTTTGAAATATGCTTGTTGCAGTAATCCCCGCTGCAACAAGCATCCAGTTACTTAGCTGTGCTATATTTCTCCTGTCAAACTGAAAAGCACAATCAGAATCAGACATGCTGCCTGCAAGCTGGTACTTGCACAGACTGCCTAGGAACCTCCACATTAAACCACATGAGAGGTCAGCCATACATTTGCACAGCATAAAAAGAGCAGCAAAATAAATACATAATGTTATTTCTTCCCTGTATATTGTCTGCTTCCTGAGCAAGACAGAAATGAATAGCCCTTGATGATACAACAGCAAGGAGCCGTGACTTCTACAGTTTAACAAGGGGCTATGTGAAGAAACATTTACTCCTGTTTTGTCAGTAAACTAATGACTGTCAGTTAAAATTATGCCCCCTAGCTTTCGCATTAAAAGAAAAAGTAAGTGATCGTTATTTATTCTCCTCTCTTTTCCTATTCATGAGTAAATGCTGGACTAACAACATGGCATCATAATCACTTTGGGTTTGTTCTTTATTTCTCTCCAAATAATTATTATCCTTCTGCATTTTGTATGTTTAGCCATCATGATATGCCCAAACTCCCTTCTTACACTACTTGCCCCACCAATCTTCCTTTTTACTACTCACTCCTATATTCCCTACTGCTCATATTTTAGGATACCTCACAGAAGTATTTAACCTAACGGTTTGATATGTTTTCTTCTAGTGAGTCGTCTTCTCCTTCTGCCATTTTTTGTTCACAGGAACTACAACTATCAATTTTTATTCAGAGGAACAACACAACAATAACTTCCAGCAGCCTATCTACATGCAAAATTCATGGCTGTGGCTTCTAGCAGGTAAGTCACTACAGTTTTTCTCTGCGATCACAAAAAATAACCAATAAATCAAATAACCAATATTTCCTCCAATAACTTAAGTAAGATGAGACTAACTACCTCAGATTTCTGCTGCAGAAGAGGATACTTCTGTGCAAAAGGATGCACACCTATCAACTGATAACAGGGATCATCCTCCCCTTCATCAGATGTGTAAGTTGAGACTCTCCCCATTCTCAACAGCTACCTTACCAACCTGCACATCTCTGGCATTCCCCAGCAGCCTGTACAGCAGCCGCTGCTTAACTCCCAGGTGGATTTTGTTTTGCCTACTACTCATACTTGGAGCTGATCACTTTTGTTTCTGCACCTAATTGACCTACAAGTGTTCTCTTCCCACGAAGGCTTGTGAACTCATGGCCTTACGAATATCTTTCCTGGCTACCTGGCACTGATCAAGCTGCCTCTCAAGCTTCTTGTGAATTCACAGAGTAGACCAAACCAGACACTATTCACATCACAGATTTTGAAGCCTTTGTAGAGTTTTTGTAGCTCTCTTCTAAAACTCTTTTCCCATTATATTCCGACTGTGTAGAAAAGTGAGCACTGCAATGCTGGAATCCTCTGACAGTGCTCTCTCTTTGTCTGAATATAAGACAACAAGGAAAATTACCGCTCTATAAACAGAGGCTATTTCATATAAAATATCCCTATGAATCCCTAGGGGGGGGAAAAGTGAGCACTCTGCTTCCAGAACAGCGTGAACAAGGCAGATGTCAAAGCATGTTGGTGCTAGAATTCCAGCCCTTTTTTGCAGTTATTAATTGAGGTAAGCATTAAAGCTATTTTGAGTATATAATCATATTTATCCCATGGCCTCAAAGCAAGCAGTTTTCAAAAGATGCTTCAAGATAACTACATTAAAAGACAGATTTTAGCTGGTTCAGAGATACTGTATTTTCCCTGGGGAAGATTTCCACTTGTTAATCAACCCTGTAACTTTTCCCTGCCTCCAAACACCAGTTCTGGCACTTCTTAAGAAGTTTGATTTCTAACTTTCGTTTCCAACTCCAGCCAAGTTTTGTACCACTGAAGCTACTAACTTTTAAAGGATGTATCAATTTAAATTTCCCTGCCTCCAAACACCAGTTCTGGCACTTCTTAAGAAGTTTGATTTCTAACTTTCGTTTCCAACTCCAGCCAAGTTTTGTACCACTGAAGCTACTAACTTTTAAAGGATGTATCAATTTAAATTTCATAAATAATTAGCCATACAGAGAAGGTGACAGCGAGAAGTACCAGACTAGAAGCAACATTTGAGTGCACTTCATACTGTGCAGTTATTCCCTAGGGAAAGTGTTATTACCTCATTATTTAATTTCGACACAGACATACTGGTAACTTAAAAAAAAAAATCCTAATTCTGATAGTTTATAACAAATAGTTGGCAAACCAGGTGACAAGAATTCAAGTCATACAAGTCCCCATACACTTCTTGCTTCACAGAGGAAAGCATGCAATGTTTTCCGACTCAAATCTGACTACAGGCTAACTGCGGATGACAGTGCTATCACAGTGGAAGCTCACACTGCAGATCAACACCACATCTATTTTCTAAAGGCTGTGCTATGCACTAAGTGCTATGCAGTTTTCCTATAGGAGGCAAGATACTACATGTTATTGGAAAAAAAAAAATTAGCTCAATACCCCTTTCTGTAATGTAAGTTGTGTTAAACACTGGTAAACTACTCTCATCAGAAAGCAAAGAAAACATCCATTATTTTGCTTTATAGGTCTTGCGCTACACTTAAGTTCCACTGGCATAATTGATGGTTAGCCCTGTGAAGTATCTGTCTGACAACTCACCCTATAGGCCTGGCTAATTCTATAGTCCAACAGGAAATACCAATCTTAATTCAGCTAAATATTATGAATCAGAGCACTTCCTTTACAGTAATGGTCTACAACAGCAGAAAACAACCACAGTTACATGGGTTTGTATGCACCTCAGAGATCAGCAGGAGCCTTTCCTCTGGGACAAAGTAATGGTTTAACTCCGTTACCTTCAGCTCCGTTTTACGCTTGCCCTTACCGTATCATAGTCACTATGGGAATATCCAAACATAGGGAATTCTTCAATATCTTCCTGGGTCATATATTCCAACTCTTCCTTCGCAATCTTCTCAAAAACTTGTCGATAGACTGTAAAGAATCCCTGAAATCAATCAATCAATCAATCAGTCTTTTGCACAGCTCAATAATAGATGTACAAATGCTTGGGTGCAGTCGTGTATTTTAGAGAAACGTTGCTACTCTGCAAGAGCAACTCAAAACCTGGGTAAAGGCCGTGTAAGCACTTGCTGTAGGTACAAGACCCTTCTTAAAAGTTCCACTATCTCTCCTGCCTTTTATTTTCGCCTCCTTCACGCCATCTCTGTCTCTCTCACACCTGTAGTCAAATACAAATTTCAAAAAAGTTTCCACATACTGGAGATGGCGATAAGTTTCTAATTACACGGGATCAAGTTTTGTGAAAGTTCCAGATATAAAATTCACTGTTAAATATCCTATCTTTTTCTAAATGAATATGTTACTGAGTCCTAGTACAGTAACACAAAGACAGGTAAGTATTTTCTCTGGCAGAGGTTCTTCTAATCACCTGGAGCTTTTCCATATATGGTGAGTATTTTAAAATCTAACAGGGAATTGTAAATGCCAATAGGGAATTCAATTATACACACCTTCCTCAACGACTGTTGTTACATTGCTTTTCTGTAATTTTAAGTGTTCTAGCTTGATAAAGTATTTCTAAATAAACAGATGGTATTGCAAGCCGTGGAATGCTTCACTGTAAAGGATAAATAAACAATATACACATATCTGTAGTTGTATGGTATAGTTGGATATTATGATCAATTAACTGTTGGACAATATGCAGGAATTAAAGCTTCCCTATACATCTAGATTAAGTTTTGTCTTAGATTAGTATAAGCTGTGCTAACAATTCTACATATAACTTAAACACAAAACAGATGCCAACACTTATAATGGAATTTAAACTGATTCATTAAAGACTAATTGATTCATTACCTTTTCATCATCCCCATATCCAGAGTAACAGCTAACAGTGAAGTAGTGCAGCAGATCCAAGCTATCATCCTGATAGTCTCCATCAACTCCCCCTTTCAGCAGAGCCTCCCTGTGATTATCATACCTGGAAAAAATTCACAGCATCACGGATGTAGAGACACAGAACACTCCTCAGTGCTCATAAATAACACAGTACACCTATCTCATCACTGTATAGCTTAACCCACTGTCTGTAATTTGTTCCTCACATCCAAAGTCTTCAGAAAGAAAAGCATGACAGACTCAGTAAATATTCTCTCTTGACCTTTAATTTACTTAGTATTACTTTATCTGCAATATCTATAGCAGCAATTCCTCAACAGCCACCTACCAATCAATCACACTTGAGCAAGATGCCTCAACAAACTTCCAGAAATGGGTAGGGCATTATTTAAATCACCCAGTACTTGCACACACTCAAAAAAGGCCCAAATCATACACTAGCACATAAAAACTGAGAAACAGTCTTGTATTTTCAAGGAGGGCAAACTCAGTACAGGCAGCTTTGGTCGCATAATTTGAGAGATGTTTCCCCCAGCCCACGTGAAAAACAAGCTTCAGCCCATGTGAAAAACAAGCTACATAGAACATTCAGAGCAGCAATCCCTCAGAGATGCGTGTGCGTGTATTTTACATTAGGACTGAACACCTGTACGCACTGCCCAAGGCCTAAAGCTGACCAGAGCTGCCGTGCAAGCTGCCCCGTGCTCGGGGAGGAGCACCAGGCCAAGCCTGGCTGTTGGCGGGGCGCTCCTCGGGGCCCAGCACGCCATCAGCTCCCGGCACACCACGAGGAAGGTGAGCGTGCGGAGCTGTGCCTCTCCAAAGGGCTGCATGGCTCTCAACTCCTACAAAGCCTAAGCCAAGCGGCTGCTCCTGCCCACGGATGCCCGCGCTGACTTGCAGCGAGGCCCAGGAGCAGGACAAGCCCCGGCAGAGCCAGGGCTAATACAGCCTCTGCCAGGCCAAGCGCTGCTCACCAGGCCCGTTCCTGTGGGTCGCTGAGCACGTCGTACGCCGCCTGGATCAACTTGAACTGCTCCGCTGCCTCCTCCGCGTTCTCGAGGTTTTTATCTGCAGGACAATTTAACGAAACCGTGTCAGCGGCGGTAAGGCTCGGCGGCAGCAGCCGCCCCGCCGCCCCCGGCACCGAGCCAGGCGACAGCGCGGTGCCCCCGCGCCGCGCGGGGCCGGGGCCGGGGCCGGGGCCGCGGCCGGGCCCGGGCCGTACCCGGGTGCCAGCGCAGCGCCAGCCGGCGGTACGCCCGCTTCAGCTCCTCCTCGGCGGCGTCCCGCCTCACGCCCAGCACCTCGTAGTGGCACTTCATGGCGATGGCGGCGGCGGCGGCCGCGGCCGGCGGGCCGGGGCGGGGCGGGGACACCGGGACACCGGGCACCGCCGCCCCGCGCCGGGAGGAGCGAGGCCGGCAGCGGGAGGAGCGAGGCGGGAAGGGAGGGACCTGCGGGGCGGTGTCACCCGGCTGCCGGCAGCACGCTGGAGACGCTTCTCCCCGGCCCGCGGCCGGGTTTGGGCGCTGCAGTCACGCGGTGTCAGATTAACGGGATGCCTTGTCCTGGAATTCACAGAATCAATGAAGATGGAAAAGATCTCCGAGATCATCGAGTCCAACTTGTGACCCAACACCACCATGTCAACGAGACCATGGCACTGAGTGCCGCGTACAGACTTCTCTTTAACACCTTCAGGGACGGTGACTCCACCTCCCTGGGCAGCCCATTGCAGTGTCTAATCGCCCTTTCTGTGAAGAAATTACTGCTAATGTCCAACCTAAACCTCCCCTGGCACGGCTTAAGGCCATGTGTTCTTGTCGTATTGCCAGTTGCCTCACAGAAAAGGTTGACACCAACCTGGTCACACCTTCCTTTCAGGGAGTTGTAGAGAGCATTAAGATCTCCCCCGAGTTTTCTCTTCTCCAGGGTAAATACTCCTGCTCCTCTTAAAACCTGTGCTCTAGGCTTTTTTGTGCTTCACAGCTTGGTTTCCCTTTTCTGGACTTGCTCCAGCACCTCAAAGTCCTTCCTGAACTGAGGAGCCCAGACCTGAACACAGGACTCAAGGTGTGACCTCACCAGTGACAAGCACAAGGGGAAAATCGCTTCCTTAGTCCTGCTGGCCACACTGTTTCTGAAACACATATTTCTGATTCCTGTGGGTGCTGAGGAGCTCAGAGGCACAACCAGCAGCACACATTCTCAAGGTAGCTTTTTTTTTAATATCTGTGCTCTTCAGAGGTCTTAGGGTTGGTCAAAGCCACTTTCCTTCTCTAGGTCAGGTGTGTATCAGTGGACAGTATGCAAATGGAGCTTCAGATCAGACAGTGAGATCTGGAGGCCCTGATCTCATGGTAAGATCTGGAAGTCCTGATCTCTTTCTGATCCAAAGATGGCAAGTTGAACATGAATCAGCAGTACCCTGGCAGCCAGGAGAGCCAACCCTGTCCTGCGGGGCATCAGGCACAGCACTGACAGCCAGGCAAGGGAAGGGATTGTCCCGCTGTGTTCTGCAGTGGGGCGGCGTCACCTCGAGTGCTGGGGGCACCTCAACATCAGAAGGATATAAAGCTATTGGAGAGTATCAGGAGGAGGGCAGCTTGGATGGAGAGAGGTCTGGAGGGCAAGACTTGGGAGCAGCTGAGGCCGCACAGCTGAGGCCACACAGCTTATTGGAGAGAAGGCTGAGAGGGGACCTCACTGCAGTGTACACCTTTGTCACAGGAGGTCTTGGCTGGAATGGAGTTAATTTTCTTCACAGTAGCAGATACGCAGCTGTGGTTTGGATTTGGATTTAATAACAGAAATGTTTGTTTTTATTATTGCTGAGCAGGGCCCAGAGTTATAGCCATTTTTACTTTTTACCCAGCCACCAGGGAGGGGTACACAAGAAACGGAGAGGGGACACAGCCAGGACAGCCAATCCCAACGGACTGCAGGGCTATCCCACACAACATGGCACCATGCTCAGCATACAAAGCTGGAGAATGAAAGAAGAAAACATTCAGAGTGACACATTTGTCTTCCTAGGTCACTATTACATATGATGGAACCCAGCTTTCCTGGGAGCTGAACACCTGCCTGCCCCTCAGGACATAGTAGATAAATTCCTTGTTTTGCTTTGCTTCTGTGCACAGCTTTTGCTTTACCTATTAAATAGTCTTTATCTTAGCTTACTCTCAAACTTTCACTTTTATCCTTCCAATTCTCTTCCCCACCCCACCAGGGGAGAGTGAACAGACAACTCTCTGGGGGTGAGTTGCCAGCTGGGGTTAAACCACAAGTGTGCCAGGGAAAGTTCCAGTTGGACACCAAGGTTCTTCATGCAGAGGGTGGTCGGCTCCCAGGGTAGTCATGGCACCAAGCCTGTCAAGAGTAAATGAGGGTCTGGATGATGACCTTAGTCATATGGTTTAGTGTTGCACAGTTCTGCAAGGAGTTAAGTTGGACTCGATACTAATGGGGGTCCTTTCCAACTCAACTGCGACTATACATTAGGCTGCATGAATTGAGCACATGCCTGTATTCACCAGTCTTTCTTTCCAATCCTATGGCACACAGACCACTTTGTTGCAGAAGTCATACTGGATTTCCCTTGCCCTGCTGGGTGGAGTGGTATTTGGAGCTTAAGAGGTCAGCTTCCTCTTGAGCCAGTTGTGTCTTTTCAGCATTAAGACACTGGAAATTGAAACAAAGGAATCAAATAGAAATAGGGCATGAGCAACACTTGGAAACTCAAGAAAGTTTGAGGGAGTGCACAGGGAGACACAACTAGTCAGTGGAAGAACCACGTCATGAGGTCAGGAACTGTGAACTAGGTTAAAGGCATGTAATAAAGAAATAGACCCAGAGAGGTCTGTAACTACTCATTAATAGTCTACTACTACATCAGTAAAGAAACGTTTCTTGGAATCAGACTATAGACATTAGGAAAAATTCTCTCCTGTGAGGTGGTGATGCACTGGAACAGGTTGTCCAGAGCAGCTGTGGATGACCCATCCCTGGAAGTGTTTAAGGCCAGGTTGAATGGGATGCCACGTTATTTCTCAAAACCCAGAAGACAATAAAAGAATGCAAACTCAATCTTTATAAAGAAATGTGTGTTTTGTTTACTTAAAAATTGAAGTTCAGACATGTTTGTCTGTACAATGTAAATTCAAATATTTACAATATTCGGTCAATATTGTATCAAGTTTCATCCCTTGTAACATCTATGCAGATCCTTCAGTTCTGAATAGCTTTTTTTGCTTCTTCCTCTGAATTTTGCGTAGCTTCTTCTTATCTTTAACAATTGGCTTTGTCTCTGGTTTCACAAGCTGAATTTCCACTGGCTTCTCCTCAGCTGGAGTTTCAAAGACCACTTCAGTAGGATCTTCTTCAACAAGGACCTTAGTCCCTTTTTTCTTAATCTTTTGCACTTCTTTGACTTGCTGCTTTTCTCTGAATTTAGCAGCCACTGACAATCTTACCAGCCGGCGATGCTATAAAAATAAGAATTTAAATTTCATCATGTTTCAAATAAGCAAGATGGAAAAAATCTGGTATAAAGAAATACATGGTAATTTCTCTGCTTAATGGTCAAGATCCTCAGAGTAGAGCCATCTTTCCAGTGACAATGACTTCTGCATACATTTAATGACTACAAAACTACTCTGTTCTCAAACTGTCATCAGTTTAGGGCTACAAAGGGTCATGGGAAAAGGCATACTGTGCTCCTGCACAGACCGACTGCAAGATTGTTTCAAATTAGTTGCTAAATGAAAAAGAAAACAAAGAGCTGCTTACCATATTTGGGGACTGGTAATGAGGATTTTCATACAGAGTTGGTCCTCCAAAGCTACCTTGGAAGATTTTTATGAGGTTCAGGACAAAACGAGGCCCAATTTCTACTAGAGATGCATCTTCTTCTATTATCTGCAATAAAAAGAAAACTTTCTCCATTTCTCATTGATTGAATCAAAGCATAAGACCTTGTAGGCACCTTGCATATATAGTAATACACAACTGAATTTAAGTCTCTGATACAATACCTGATTAGCTAGATTTGTATAAACCCAGTTCTCTACATAAAGCAATTCTCTGAAATTCAAGCAAGCTTTTGGACTACTTGGTACTTGTAAATTCCTTCTACAGAAAGTAAGGTCTAGGTCACTTTGGGTCAAAGCAGCAATTTAGATTAGAAGGCACAGTTTAGGCCTTGTGTAGCATGGCCTGCTACCAAGACATCCCTCACAGAATCACAGCTCATTGAATGCAAATCGACTGAACCAGATCTCTTCAGAGATATGGGAGAAGGTAAGTCATTTCAGGACACTGAATCTGCAAGCACTAAGGGCTGGCATATTCTGGTAACAATACTGATGATTCTCCTCATTTTATTTTGATTAATGGATTTGATATGAAATTACTCCACTGAGCTCCTTCTGAAGAGCTAAGAAAGAACACTCACCTGGTAATTGCGAAACCAGATCCTTTCATCTGTGATGGTGAAGGTGAAGACGTGATCAACAAAAGGCTGGCTTTTGGGGTGGTACTGTGGTGTACTAAATATCTGTAATAAAAGGCAGTATTTCTGAATATTGGCAATTTAAGAGGTCAAACATAAATGGCTTATTTTAAATTCCTTTCAATTTTCAAAGATTCCAAACCTAAGTAACGTTTCATAACCCAAAATTTAAGTGTCGCAGTCATGTTAAGAATATGATCCCAATCCTTTGTGACCTTTTCAAAGTTCAGAACAAAGTTCAACTGCTACTTGAAAAAAACATTTTCGATTTTTAAGTATGTTGCCAAAATACATTTCCAGTGAAGAAACACCAGGCAGAACTAGAGACTGACCTGAATAAACAATTCTTTAAGGAGGGCATAATGTGGCTCCTGGTCAAATATCTACAAAGAATAAAAACGTAATTTTACATACAAGGCTAAATGCAATAGTCATGCAAAGAGAATAAAAACATACTCAATAAAATAAAATCTGTACTTACTGGATCAAAAGACAAAAGGGGTCTTGAACCCCTTAGGCAATTTCCTGTCATCTTCAATTCAGCCAGTGTGTGAACTACAGTTGATTTAAAAAAAAAAAAGTTATTACTTACAGAAAACTGTTCAGACAAAATATCAAGAGTACAAACACAATAATGTCAACCAGCTTACCATTCTGCACCAAGAATTTAGCAGATGGTCCCTGTGGTGTGTTTGAAAGCCTGCAGAGGACAGGTGGCAGGGAAGAGAGAAAAGAATAACATTAACAGCAGCCAGAAGATGTGCTAGATTTCCACACTACACCCCAACCAGTTATTCCTGCACTGAAGTAGTTCCTGTCACTTTTACAGCCATACTGAGTTCCTTTAACATGCTCATAAACACTTCCTTTCTAAATAATTTTGTAAAATGCTTCTGCAAATAGTCTCCAAAAGCTGGTCATGCACTATCCACAGAAGTGCAATATCAGAACAGATTTAACTAAGCAGCACTATTTCATGCATTTTCACTATTACAGTAGGAAACTTCAACTAGAACTAAAGCATCTGCAGCTATAAACAGAAATTTAACAAAACATAATATTTCCTTACCACATGTAGAGATCCTGTTTCTTTTTGGCTTCAAAGAAGATGCACTTATTGCAGTTTTTCATTTCACACACCTACACAAGACACGTAAGATTAGCTGTTTACAAACATTCTGAAGACATTTTTGAAAACTTTCCACCTTCATCTCTAATATTTTCTCCTCTCCAAAATGCAAGTTCAAAAGCAAAGATCTTGTCTTATTAAGTGACACCTACTGATCCCCAAATTTCAGCCATTTAAAAAAAAAAATCTCACGTACTTACTCTAAGGAGTAATAACTTCATTAAAATGACAAACAACCTGATAGGAACAACCTCTCCAAGGTACAAACACAAGAACAGGAGCTGAGACATTAGGTTCTAGGTTCAGAACTACCAACGCCTTTCTACTTATGGGCTGGCTGCCTATCTGTGTCCTGAATTGTTCAAGTATAAGCTGCACTATACCTTTCACCTATACAGAAAAGCACATCATGCTTTATTTCTTCATGATGGGAATCTTTATCTAATTAAAAGTTTCGTTCTGGTATTATTAATCAAAAGTAAACTTTCTGTTTAAACACAAGTGCTTTCTGAATATCAGTAATTTTTACCTATGAAATTGCACAACTCCTATAACTAGTGTGACATCCTTTGAACTTTATTGCCCTTTTCCCTTGCACACTGAATTTCCATAGAAGATAAAATAAAGAAACACTAGATAAATCCTTGATTACCTCATTGATCACAAATAACTGGTCTTTACGGTCCATTTTAGTATCTGGAAGACAAAACCAACATTCACAAGGCTGGAAAACAAGAGATGCTTTTAACAGTCAGTCCTCCTGCTAAAAGTTGACTAGTTTATAAATGAAATTTAATTATCAATTTGTTTCTGTCATATTATGGAATAAATAAACACAGCACCAAAACTAACTGTGCAGGTTCAGGACTGATGCCTTAGGATTCATTTCCCAGAAAATATTATGATACAACAACAACTGCTGTACTTGTTGGCTCAAAAAGGGTTTGTTTGTTTAACATACAAGTTTCATCAAAACTCTTCTGTACCGCATTTAAAAAAAAAATAAAAGAAGAGGTTGTTAGCACCTCTTGGCTTAAAAGTATTTTCGAAATATAAGTCAGGAATGATGTTTAACCCCCACCTGCTTTAGAGTGAGGCATCAATGTTCTTAAGTCTTGCATTAGGTGTCTTGTTCTGAAATTAATTCCACGAGAGGAGAATATCAGCACTCGCTCCTTGTTTTTCCATTTGCCCTATTAAAGAGACACAACAATTATGTGGGAAGCTTCTAGCCTTAACACTGTTATAACAGAGAAAAAAAAATAGGTTTGGACCGTAAATACAGAAAGATACAGCAAGAACCCTTGTTTTTATCTGCCCACCCAGACAGAACCACTGTCTCAGCAAGGGTGGAGACTTCCCTACAGAATGGAAGCACACTGCCTTTGCATGAGGAACCGTCCTCATCCCGGTCGAGTGTGCTCCCAGGCACAGCCTTTCACTCCCACCAAAGTACTAAAAAGCCACGTGCATCGCTTATTCTCCTGCAAAATGGGCTCAGGCACAATTCCAGAGCACAACCCAGCTTTTACTGCCGGTAAGCACATTGCAAAATCTTTGTGTTTACACGCGGTACTTTCCGTTTTTCTTACAAGCATTACCGAAACCTTCTCCAGATGATTCTTAAATGGAACAGGCACAATTTCCATACATCCTCTGTATACAAAAGAATTGCCCAGCTCTTTCAAACACTTCTAAGACTGAAGTAACACATTTTATTGGCATCGACCAGAACAGAATTCGCGTATTCTCACGGAAACAACGCACCGCCAGGTTTACTTTTACTTGTGCTGGGACTATAAAAGATTACGAATAAACCTCTCTGCCTCGGCTTAGCAGCCGTGTTCCCTCAGACAGCCCGAGCCCCGGCGCGGCGGGGAGGCCGGACCCCGGGCGGAGCGGCGGTACCTGGGACACGGGCGGCGGGATGCTGTATTCCTGCGGCGGGACGCTGCGCTCCCGCGGGCCGCCCTCCGGCACCGCCTCGCCCGCGCTCGCGGCGCTCCTGGCGCGCTTCGCCTTCCCCGCGGCCAGCGCTCCACGCTTTCTCTTGGCCGCCATCCGGCCCCACGCCATCCCGTGCCCGCTGCTCGCGTGCTCCACTTCCCGTGTCACATTTCCTGTGTCACATTTCCTGTGCTCGCGGCTGTGTGATCTCACTTCCTGCGCTCGCTTTCCCAGTGCTCGCGTTCCGGTTCTTGTGCTCCCGCCTGCTGTGTTCCCCGTCCGGCCGCGCTCCCGCTGTCTGGCCATGCCGTTCTCGGCGCCGCCGCCCGCCAGCGGCGAGCGCTACGCGCTGTCCGCCAGCCTGGACAATGCCCGGCACCTATCCAGCCTCCTGCGGGCCGTGCACTTCCAGGACCACGCCACCTGCTTCGCCACGGCCAGCGGGCTGCGCGTGACGGTGGAGGATGCCAAGTGCATCCAGGCCAACGCCTTCATCCAGGTACGGGCACGTCAGCGCGGGGGAGGGCACCGCTGCTAGAGACCTTGCACAGGCCCCGGTTACCGCCGGTGTCGGAAAGACAAGGAGCCACTGGGCAGGGTCCAGCGGAGGCCACAAAGATTATTGAGGGACTGGAGCATCTCTGTTTTGAGGAGAGGCTGCAGGAGCTGGGCCTGTTCAGTCTGGAGAAGAGCAGACTGAGAGGAGATCTCATTAATGCATATAAATACCGCAAGATGGGTGCCAAAAATTTCGTGCCAGACCCCTTTCAGTGGTGTCCAGTGACAGAAAGAGGAGCAATGGCCATAAACTAAAACACAGGAAATTCTACCTCAGCATGAGGAAGAACGTCTTTCCATTGAAGGTGGCAGAGCACTGGAACATCTGCCAGGGCAGATCTCTCTCTGGAGACATTCAGACCCCACCTGGATGCATTCCTGTGTCACCTGCTCCTGGCGGGGGGGTTGGACTGGATGGCCTCCGGAGGTCCCTTCCAACCCTAACAATTCCGTGATTCTGTGTTGACCTGCAGAGAAAGGAAGACCTTGCTGGACCAAGGCAGGGGTGTGTGAGCTGATGTGGAGGAAGGGCCGTGGTGACGCTGCCCTTATTTATGGGTGTTCATACTGGAATTCCAAACCCTGCACCCCATACATCTCTGCACACCTGGCAGTGTGGTGGGCTTGCGCCCTTGTTTGATGTGTTGGTGCCTGCCAAACCCACGGCTCCTTCTGGCCATGCTGTGCTTAGTTGCACAAGCAAGCACTCATAGTATCCATCTTTAAGTGTTTTTATATTTCATCCAAAAGCCAAAAGGTTGGATTTAGGTCACCTGTGAAAGACTACAGATTCACAGACACTTGATTGAAAATGGTTGTGCTATGCTCAAAGCACTCCAGGTTGATGTTTGCCCCTCTGGGCTGCCAGGAAAACATGAAATGGCTTTTCCAAAAGCAGCTCATGCCACCCTGCTTTATTTCTGAGATACCCTGTTCTTGCAGGTGCCAGAAAGCAGTGAGTGCCAGTGACAAACAGGATAGCATGAGCAGTTTACCCCCATCAGGCTAGTCAAAGGAAGCATTCAGCACATATTTCATAGTGGTGAACTCACTGTTCTGTTCTGACATACTTTTAGTATTGGGAATGTTTATTCATGCTCTGAGCAAGCGACACATTGTATAGTTCAATGAATGTTTCCAGCTCCAGAAGTAAGTGGCTTTAGGCTTTAACGTTTGTAGCTTGTGCTTAAACTGTAAAAGACAATTGTTTAGGATTTCATGTTTATGCCATCCTGCCTTGTTTCAACTGTGACCTGATTGTGTTTTTTTTAGTTTTGAGGATGAAGACCCATTTTTCTATAATCAATGCTGTGCTGCATGTAGAAATCACTTCGTGTTGCATTGATTTCTGAAAGGGAAGCTCTGAAGTGCAAATCATAAAATAATTGCAGAAACTCCCCACTTTTTATCTCTTTACTTTCACTTACAGGCAGCAATTTTTCAGGAATTTTCTGTTCAGGAGGAATCGGTGATGTTCCGGATCAGTTTGTCTGTTCTTCTGGACTGCCTGACCATTTTTGGAACCAGCTCAATGCCAGGTGTGGTTCCCTGAATCCGTGAAAGGCTGTGTGGGTGCTGCAGGATGCACTGTGTACTCAGGCGGAGGGGAGTGATACCATGACAGCTTTTTGGGCAGTTCTACCCTTGCAGCTTTGTGTTGAACTCCTTGTTCCTCTGCAGTTTTGGTTGGGACTCACCAGATCTAAATCAACTGTACTAAAGAGTGCTGTGATTTTGGGAAAAGAGGTTCAGGTGGTGACAACCTGCTACAGGAAGGTGTGGCTGCAGCACAAGCTCGGCCACGTAAACTTCAGTTTGGGTTGCACAAGTAGCAAGAGTAGTAAGGAAAGATGATGTGAGCCAGAGAAAGACAGAGGACCATGAAGATTTTCCAATTCCTCTAAACTATATGTAGCGTGTGTCTTCATTGTCACAGCTGGCATTTCCTGTCTGGTGGGTGAAATTATTTGTTTACACACAAGTCATTTAATTTTGTTGCATAACCATTAGCACTTCAGAGGGTGTATAGAAGGCTGCACTTTGAGGGCTTTAGTAGCATATTGGGAGGCTGGACCAAACACGGTGAATCAAATTGACCTGTGCCCCATGTGCCAGAAAAATGAGTTTTCTAAAATGATCAAAAGTCCTAGCTATTCTATCTGCAGAACATGTATTTCATTCTCTTTTTCAGGAACATCAACCGCCCTTAGAATGTGTTACCGTGGGTATGGGTATCCCCTGATGCTGTTCTTGGAAGAAGGAGGAGTAGTAACAGTGTGCAAAATCAACACTCAAGAACCGGAGGAGTTGTTAGATTTTGATTTCTGCAGTACAAAGGTTGTTAATAAAATTATCCTGCAGTCGGAGGGACTACGAGAAGCATTTGCTGAACTGGATATGACCAGTGAAGTTCTGCAGATTACCATGTCTCCAGATAAACCCTACTTCAGGTACTAGAAACTGCTTTCAACTAAATGTTCCTGCTTGGCTTCCTTTGGTGAGGACTAGAAGTTTTCAGGGTGGAGAGAGGGGCACTATTTTAGAATACTGGTTCATTTCAGGAAGAATTGTAATGAGTATAGCGAATCACAGTATGTATTCTAATTAACATAGTAATGTGTTTTGTGGAACAGTCATCAAGATATGTACAATGACTAATTTTGATGAGTTTTTACAGAGCTCTGATCAGGTATTTTGAGATTGTGCTTTTTGTCTTTCAGGTTATCCACTTTTGGAAATGCTGGAAGTGCACATCTAGACTACCCTAGGGACTCCGATTTGATGGAAGCATTCCACTGTAGCCAGACCCAGACAAACAGGTTAGAAAGTCTGTGACTTATTCCCTCTATGCCAGGTTGTGTGTTCTTGATGGGAAATTTAAAAGCTGTTTTTGCATTACTGTAACATTTATTTTATTAGTTGGGGGGGGCAAAAATACTCCCCGTCTGATAAAAGTCTGTGTCTGTAATCAAAAGCTAAGTGCTGACAATGACATAATGTTGTTACCAGGTAAAGACCAAATAAGCGTGTTCCTAAGTGGTTTTTATTTATTCTGTGGCTTTATTCATAACTAATGTCTCAGCTCCTCTTTGCACAATGTATTTTTTTTCAGATTACTGTTTTTTCTCCTGCAGGTACAAGATTTCTTTGCTTAAACCATCCACAAAGGCACTGGCTTTGTCTTGTAAAGTGTCCATTCGAACAGATGCTCAAGGATTTCTTTCACTGCAGTATATGATTAGGAATGAAGATGGACAGATCTGTTTTGTGGAATACTATTGTTGCCCTGATGAGAACATCACTGAAGCAGAACTGTAGGTGTGTGTGCTGGTGTCTGTAATATATTTTTGGTTATATAAAATACTGTATTTTTTTACAAAACTAAATGAAAGCTGTAAAGTTTGATAGAGTTAATATTGTCTTTATTTTTTAACTCTGGAATAAGAAAGCTGAAGACTTTCATTTTTCTTTGACTGCAAACATTTCTTAGCCTTGACTCAAACTGAAGCTGAAAAAGCAGAAAGGGGAGTTGATGTCCTATAGGCACTGCTTCCTGCACAGATGTTAAAGTACTGTTTGTGTAATACATTGATGCTTTTTACAGTGTTCTCCAAGAACTTTTGGTTTTGTTTTGTTTTTTTGTCTTTGGCTTCTAGTAAGCAATTACACAAGGGAAAATCTGAATACTAGCTGTATATTAGCCAGTTAACTTTCAGTGACTTAAAACCAAATTTCTCTTGAAAGAGGACAACATTTTCAAACTGATGTCCCAATAGCAGCAGGTGGTTTCTTTCTGGCAAATGCTGACATGTTTTGTCAGTGAAGCCAGTAGGGTCCTCCTCATCTTGATTAATTCTTAATATAATTCAATTCCTTGGAGTTTCATCTGACACCAATTTACCATTTTGTCTGCAAACTGATGTTGAATTGGTAATTTGATATAGAAGCCTCATTACTCATAACTGTTCTGGCAACATCATTGTTTTGGATCAGTAGTTAATTACACATCTGCGAGAATGCTCCAGCTGAAGTGTTTCTGTACGTTCCTGTCCCTGTTCCTACCATGCTGCTCTCTACTAATGCTGCTAAGAATTGTAAGAGAGAAAAGTTTCATAATTAAAATTATTTGTGAAATTCATTTGCCTTCTCAGTAGCCTTTTTCAGCAACAGGAGTTGCTCCTAAACAGCAGCAGGGGAATATCTGCCTGTGTCCCATGGAGTGGTATGTTCATATCTCTGCTGAAAATGGGGCTGACCTCATACTCATTGAAAAGGGAGTGTGGATCCTGGGCAGTTTTCTGCAGTGTCCCACCTTCAGAACAGAAGCTGAGTTGTGTTTAGGTCAAAAGTCCACTTGTCCTTTCACACCAGACAACCTGCTCAGAATAGGAAGTACCTGGGACCAGCCAGGCACTGGACTGGATGCAGAGTCTGCAAATCACACAGAGACTGAGCCCTCCCTGCTGTGGGATGTGATCGAAGAGTCAGCAATCTGCAGGTGTTTTCTACGGCCTCAGACTGTGGTCAAGTTTTATTGTTTGTCACATGAGGTCCTGCTTTGTTTTCTGTGGAAAACAGCGTGTTTGTATGTTACCAAGTTGATTGCTCCATTGTTCAACAGAACCCTTTGGGTTTATTTTGAGTTTAAAATGCTTTTGTGGATCATTTTTCACCTCTTGTTTATGTCAGCAAGAGTATACTTTTAAAATGCAAAGTCTTAGCCATTCACTTTTGTTGGTTTTTGTGCAAGTCATTCATTTATTGCAATAAAGTTTATGTTTGATAAAACATTAAAAATTTTTGAACTACAAGGCTGAAATAGATACCTAATATTCTAAGTTACTCTTATTTATTGGGGTTTTTTTCCAAATGTAAGTATCCAGTATGAATGAACTTCCTTCTAGCTTACTGTCTCAATTTCTTCAATCAAAAAATAAAAGAAGTTGTGGTCTCACTGGGAATTATTAATGTTATCCCTGACTACTGAGTGTTAAGGATGATTTACATAATCCCTAGGTGACGGGATAAAAGTGCAGCTGAGCACACTGCTTTCTTGGTGTCATTTATTTTAGAGTACCCAAGTTTCTTGTATTGTGTTCAGGAACTGTGGCTTAACATTTGAATTTTTATATAATTGCCTACAGATGTACTGTGTTACTTCTTGAAGTAGTACTTTTAATGATTTCTTCTGTAGCCTACCAACAGGTGTCATGGAAGTAATACCCTAAGAAGTCAGAACACCACAAAATACCAGAAAGTAACTTGCATTTCATAGTTGTTATGTATTACAGGCACGTATGGTTTGTGCAGGACTTAATGTCTGTACCCCAAATGGGCTGAGTCCCAGCCTAGACTCCCAGAATTGGGGATGTGCTTGTGCTCTTTTGCCTTCATGGATATGGTTGTAGGGGTACAAAAATGTGGGCTACAGACTTGTTGCTGAAAGGCAGTGAATTGATTTAGGATCCATCTGTGAAGTATTATATTTCTGCCTTCCCACACAGTAAAATAAAAAGGGTGAAGAGGAGGATGCCTGGAAAGGCACTGTTTTGACCTAGTAAGCTACTTGAATTCTGCAGATTTCCACTTTTGGACTAAATTTAGCTTCCTGCCACACTGCATGGGATCCAGAACTCGGGTTACTTTTACTACATTTTGTCTCTTGCTATTTAACAAGACTTTTCCCCTTGCAGAGGGCAGGAAACCTGCAGCAGAAGAAATGTTTAGTTCATGTTATTTCCCTTTAGTAGCATCACATAAGAGGCTTGTCGTAACTCAGATTTTGCCCACCTGCTTCCTTTTAAAATGGTGCGTGGGAGTACTTGGAATTCTGGTCATGTAAACGAAACCAGTTCCTGGGGTGGGAGCTGTAACCAGTGCCTCCCACCCTGGTTCAGTGCAGCTGTGGTAGGTGCAGCCTGGCAGCTCTGATGGGCAGCACTGGGGGCTGTGGGCATCCCACATTCAGAGGCCACAAAACCGGCAAGTGATATTCCCTGCAATTACTTTGATTTGTGCTTTTCAGAGTAAGAACTGACCTCATGCCTTCAAGAAGGCACTTCTTCGATTCTACCAGAAAACTACTGCCGGTAGGCCTTGAGTCCCCCACCAGTCTTTGAAGATTCCAGAAATCAAAATAATGCCTTTGGCTCCTGATGCTGACAATCTTTATGCAACAAAACAACAGTGCTGGTGCTAATGTTATCTCCTGCCTCCCAACATGTTGAATTTTTGTGTCCCCTTGGCTTTCTACAAACATTTTGATCTGTAAAGCACAAAATTCCGTGGGGGGAGTTCAGTTCTGTACCTCTGTTTCAAAGTTAGTAATGGGAAAGACCCAGTTGTTTAATTTTTATTTACACATGGATTTATAAGGAAATAGTATTCTTGCATACTCGACTAGATGAGTCTTTAGTGAGGTTAGTGGAGCAGCTAGAAAAGTTGACATAAGCCATATGCTGTTTCCTGTAGGTGTCGGTTTTTGACTTCATTTTATAGCAGCTTGAAGAATCCAGCAGGTGGGTCTTACCAAAATAAATATGTAGAAACTGTGTACAGTAGCACTAAATAGTGCTTTTGCTGAACAGTAGCATTAAAGAACACTAACATTAAACTGAACAAATACAGAATTATTTTTAAAATTCTGCTCTTACAAAATAGTCACTTGATGCCTTCCTGTTGAGATAAAAACACGTGAATCTCGCTTTGAGGGGGGCTAGGACTGCTTAGGTATAAATGGAAGTGACAACAGGTGGGTTCAGCCTCTTTCTGCCCTGCTACTGCCCTTAGCCGGGTCTGAGGACAACAGGGCGGTTCATTGGCATTGCTACAGCTAATTGCAAGAGCTCTTCCAGGCAGAGAGTGTTGGAGGGAGATGTAACCAGGTGTCCCGCACAGCTCTGATCTCTCTGGAGTAATAGACTCCCACAGAAGTGAGAAATGGGCTTGAATGTCCTCCAGACTGTGAACGTCAATCTGTGCAAGCACTGGAGGAATGCATCCAAGGAAGTCTAGAAAGAGCTGCACTGTCCAGGAAGAGCTTCCCTTGTGTTACACCGTGTAAAATCTGGGCAAAGAGACAATGGGCATTTCACTCCCACTTTCACCCCCACGAGGTGGGGTAGTGGGTGGGGAGGCTATGTCTGTACGTGGGTTAAAACTCTCAATGGAAAATTGAGCAGCCTCCTACCCCTTCCAGCTCAGATGGGACTATGGAGTCGACCGAAAAAGAGCAAGTGAGCAGAAAGCTGGAGGTCTTAGATAACAATCTGTCTGAACATATGTTAGGATTTTACCTCGTAAATGCCAGTGGAGTGCAGTAATGGGTTTGCAACATAAGGGAGGGGTGGAGCGACTCCGACCAATTAGGCGCTTGCAACCCTAATCAACAAGAAAGAGGACTTAATCCATGAAACAGATAGCAGCTAACAAGCCCTAAGTTATGTCCAGGTGTTAGATAACTTCTTGGTAGGATTGCCTTGTTAAGGTTTGTGGCTTGACTTGTTTCAATGATCTCATATCTAGGGGGAGGTTAAGAAAGTTTGGGAAGAAGGATGTACTATTGATAGTAGGTAGACACGAAGAATGCAGAACTTTAAGGCCAGAAGGACATTTGGCAGAACTCCCAGGATAAGGAAGAAACCAATAAAGCCAACTCAGCAACTGTGCTGAAACTGACTCCGACTGGGTAAAAAGAATTCCAGTAGAGAGAGATCATGGCAGACTGACTCATGGCCCACCATGTCAAAAGAAGATGAAGAGTTAGAGTGCGGACTAATTAGCATAAGAACTGAGGGAATCATTAACCGATAGGGGATAGAATACTAATTAACAAGAGAACTATGTACCTTGTAGCCCATGAACATTAATACCTGTGTTTGCTTATGTTCAGGGATACATCTGCTGCAGGCAGCCGTGTTTGCGATCTGAATTCGCAATGCAGATTGGGCTATGAGTGGGAGCCCAGAGAGACAAGAGGCCGTGAACTGCCAACCCTTTGATTAACAAAGGGCACAAAAGCCCGGTGATACCAGCCAAGGTGGGTGGACACTGGGAGACACAGCTGGAGCCGGGAATTGCAGACATTTTGGATAACAAAAGAGATGAAGAGATGAAGCCAGGTGAATTGACACGGAGAGGGTGGCAGGAGCTGATCAGGAAAGGAAGAGCTACACTTGCACCTGGCTAGACAGTGAGGGTGTAAAAGTCCCCGGAGTTCCTTTTTGGGGGGTTCCTTCCTCGGAGGCATCAGCACGAGCTGGTTCTGTGTAACTGCTCCTGGAATAAACGGCTTTGTGGAATGAGACATCTGAGACTGCGATGGGAAAGCTGGGGTGGAACCAGCAAGGTAACCTGATCTGACTGTGAGTGGGGCATCAGGGAGCCGCCTGCTGTGAAGGGGCTTTGGTCTCAGCCGTGAAAGTCTGGCCATTGGGATTGTGACTGCCAGAGAGGCTCAAGAATGGTCAGACTGGGGAGTTTCCTTAACACTAGAATGTATAAAAAGTTTTGATGGTTAGCGTGCTTGATTTGTGGAATGCCACTGAGCACCCAGGCTTGTGCAACTGGAATAAGTAATCAGTGTCTCTCTTGAGTGTGTAATTAGTGGCTTGTTGCACACCGGGTAACGAACTGATTTTTTCTAACAACAAGTTGGTCAGAGACTTGCACTCTCCTGATAAACCAAATAGTGGCATGGAACAGGTTCCGGAGGAGCTGGGGTACACCCAGGCTGCGACGGCAAGCAGTCACTCTCCGGAGCTGACCAAGGCTCCCGGAAAAGCTGCCAGAGAGGCACAGGCTGCACAGAGCTGTGCAGAGCTGCATGCCCTCCTCTTCCTCCATACTGCAACCCAGCCTAGGTGATCCAGCACGGCTCTAATTATGCAGGTATTTGCAAGGGAACACGGTGCCAGACATCGACCAGCCAAAGCATCTGCGGGGGAAACTGCCAGCCTGCCCCTCGCCGATCGTCGGACCGTCGGACGGTGACACGATTTCCTTATGTGGCAGCAAGGGCAGGAATTTTAGAGACACTCTGAAAACCATACAGCCACCGTCAGGCCGTGCAGGGCTTCGGGACAGACCCGCTCCCAGACCCTCCGCACACGGGCGGGGGACAAGGCAGGAGCAGAACAACTAGGGAGCACATGCCGACCCCACCGGTGCCTTCCTCCAGGCGCCCGGCTCTGCAACATCTGTCCAGCTGTGCTCACACCCAGCTGTGGCCCCAGCAACTGCTGAACGCAGCGCTGGTTTTTTGGGAGCTGCACTATGAACACCAAGAATCCAGACAAACTATTTCTAGTAATGGGGCAGCGCAGACCTTTGTGCTTTGAGTTGTCAGTCCCCACAGTTTTCCAGCTGTGAGGGAGTCTCCGAGGGGAAGGAATGACAGGTTTCTTTCTCACGAATATTTCGATATTTTTTTTATTTTTGTCTGGAAAAATGCAGTTTAATCCAGCACCCGCTTTGCTGCCCAGACTCTTTGGGGGATGACTCCTGGTGGGCAGCAGAGTGTTTACAGAGAAGCCAATGCATCCAAACATTTTTGGACAGGGCTTCTGATGTGCAGCAGGTGGGGACTGTTGCTGCCCTACGACAGGGAGTGCAGAAAGAGTGCTGTGGGCCCGAGCCCAGCCATCACTAAGGAGCACTTCGGTTAATCCCAAAGGGAGGAGTGAGTACAGCGGAGCAACGGCTTCCCTTACAGGCACACTGGTGTTTTGATGCAGGCAATGCCAGTCTCCTGAGGGTCACTGGGTGCAGGCACCAGCTGCAGCATCCCCGCTGGCAGGGTTAACAACAGCACACCGTAAGCACGCCAGGCCCAGCCAGGCAGGAAGGAGCAGACGGCCACCCGCGGGAACAGGGGGAGACGGGCTCCAGCCCTGAGCTCCTTGCAGGAGATGATGTCACTGAGATGTGCCTGTTTCCAATCTCCAGCTGCTGGTAGGAGGCCCCATTACCAACTGTCTGAGCATTTCAGGCTGTTGGAAAATGTACAAAGAGGGCCAACACTGTGAATCTGGACAGATCAGCATGCAAGCAGTCTTTTAAAATAATAGACTGAAAACCCAATGATTGCGTAAATACCCGTGTTAAACTCATCAATTAAGAGTCTGTCAGGGCAGCCAAAGGTTTGTAAATACCTACAAATGCATTGCCATAAAATGCCCCAGGAACTAAGGGTTGTACCACAGAACAGACCCTCCTGAAGCCACCAGTGGGATGGGGACTGACATCAGCAAGGCTAAAAGCACAAAGGCTAAAAGCAGCACTTTGCTGCTTGTGCAGAGGCAAAAAGTGATAATCAGAAGAGCCGTATGTTTCTGACAGTCCAGGCAGGATGCCACCACTGTGTCTGATGTGACATAGGCTGTCATTTCTCCTAGAAGATTTTTTGTGACACAGTACTATAGCCTGGGGAACCTTACTGATGCTTGTAGGTGTTGGGCAAAGCACACAGCTTTCTTGCCAGCAGCAGGCTTGGCTGGTACATCTATTCTGTAGCTGCAAAAATTGTAACTCAGTTACAATTAGTAGACACTTATTGAATCACTGATTTTGGTTCAGCTGCAATTCCACTGTAATTCTAAGACAGGGGCTTTAAGGAAATGACCATTGAGGAGAATTAATTTGTTACTGCCCTGAGCAGAACACAGATATAAAACAAAAATAAAGTATGGTTTTAGTCTGTGCTTAGTGTCTGTTACTTCTGTTCAAAAGGACCGTGAAGGATCCAAAGAGAGGAGGAGGCAGGGATGAAGAAAAGCATTTGAAACTTTCACTTCTATGAAATGCTTTGCTGAAAATTGGTAAGCATCCACAAGCACTCCCAGTGACCCACATCTCCAGAACCAAGTGGTGTTATGGACGACGATTTCAAGGTACTCAAACTCTTATATTGTGCTTTGACATTAAATTCAGTACTTTTAGTATTTTCTGTGACAGACCAAACCCACAGTTAATAGATGATTTAGGTCACTGAACTGTCTTAAAACTCTTGCACCCATTCTTATTTGAAAAAATTCACTGTGTTACAGCTGTGCCTGCAGAACATGTGCTGGGGTACATCACATCTGCTTATGCTGATCCACACCTAATTTCCCCAGAGCTTTTCCATAGCTATTCAACAGGCACAGCTGCTCTCACCCTGGGTCCTGAGATGTCCCACAGCAGCAGACTGAGGCCCTGACCCCACAGACAGCCAAAGCCATCAGCCCACCCAAAGACCAGATTTATGGTCTAAACACAACATACATACAGCAGCAGCTATTTATGTAGCTCTGAAACACTCACCACTGAAACCGCACGCTACCTACCTCCTTCCCCCAGACAGCTACTCTCAGGCAAACACAGAACATGAAGCTGGCTCTAACAGCTCCATATAGAGAAGTGGCATCTGCCAAGGGATTTCTTGCCAGCTTCTCCACTGGCCCTTTCTTGGCTGCTTCTCCTGGGGCCCTGCATGTGGTTTGCTGCAGCACAGAGCAGTGTGGTCTTCCCTGGGCTTTTGCTGTCTTATGCTGACATGCAGTACATCACCATGTAGCTGACATGAAGAGAGGTGGAAAGGCAAGCAGCAGGCCATTCTGCCATCCCTGAGCCCCCTGCTATCTCGGTTTTTGAGACAAAGCTTCAGGAGGAAACACTCCAGAATGAGTATTCCCCTTTTCTTCCATCAGTGAGACAAATGGGTCACAAGGAGTGAAAGTGGGAAAAAGAAAACAAACTGTTTATTAACACACAAACAAAACAGGGTAGAACAGGATAAAAAAAAAACCCCTCAAAATACAACAAATGCCCAGAAAGGGAACAGACACGTGGCCTCAGACCAGCCAGGGCCACCCCGCAGGCCCGCCAGGGCTGCCCCCACAGGCTCCCTGGACCGCAAGGAGGGAAGGCAGGCAGTGAGGCAAGGGGAAGGAAAGGGGAAAAAGAACAAGAAAAAAACCAACAGAACCTTTTCCCAGCTAGCTGGAACACAAAGGAAACCAAAAAGCAGCACAGTGCTCCCGGTGCACTCCCTCCCGAGCCCTGCAGAGCCCCTGGAGCCCTTGGGCCGAACCGTTCAACGCCCCCTCGGGTCCTGGCTCCGGCCCCGCCCCCCGGGTCCATCCTAAAGGCACAGAGTCCTCGGGCATTGAGTGGACGGCTAAGGAATAAAGCGGCTTCATAACGTCACCCCAGGCCATTCCACCCCTTATTCCATTACCGTCTGCTCAATGCCCAAATTAATACATTTCAGCTTTAAGCACACATGTTTATACATATATACATAGCTATATTCAAACAGTGGCAGTGACATTTGACAAACATATATATAGACATTCCAACATTACAAACAGCTCTCACCCACCATCAAATCTCCCTGTGGTACACGTGTCTCTCCATCCTTCTGCATTATTCACCATTCTGCAACCTGGCCCCTGAGCAAAGACAACTCCATGGATGGGTTTGTCTTTACTCGATGCAGAAGTAATCCAAACAGATTTTCCCAAGAGTCCCCTGATATGTACTGCTGGGACTTTGTCTCCATCTACTGTATGCAGGGGTTCAGATTGGGCAGGCCCTGCTCAGTTAGTGGAGCCTCGGGTGTTCACCAACCATGTGGCCTTAGCTAAATGCATCTCCCAGTTTTCAAAAGTTCCCCTACCCAGTGCCTTCAAGGTGGATTTGAGCAGGCCATTGCACCGTTCCACTTTCCCAGCCGCTGGTGCATGATAAGGGATGTGGTACACCCATTCAATACCATGTTCCCTAGCTCAGGTGTCTATAAGGCTGTTCTTGAAATGAGTCCCATTGTCAGACTTGATTCTCTCAGCAGTACCATGCCTACAAAGGATCTGCTTTTCAAGGCCCAGGATGGTGTTCCGGGCAGTAGCATAAGGCACAGGATAGGTCTCCAGCCGTCCAGTAGCAGCCTCTACCAATCTGAGCACTTAGCGCTTGCCTTGGCGGGTTTGAGGCAGTGTGATGTAATCAATCTGCCAGGCCTCCCCATACTTGTATTTCGACCATCATCCACCATACCACAGGGGCTTCACCCACTTGGCCTGTTTGACTGCAGCACATGTCTCACAGTCATGGATAACCTGGGAGATACTGTCCATGGTTAGATCCACCCCTCGGTCTTGTGCCCACTTATAAGTGGCATCTCTGCCTTGATGGCCTGAGGCATCATGGGCCCATTGAGCTAGGAACAACTCTCCCTTGTGCTGCCAATCCAAATCTATCTCTGACACTTCTATCTTCGCAGCCTGATCTACCTGTTTGTTGTTTCGGTGTTCCTCATCAGCCCGACTCTTGGGAGACATGGGCATCTACATGGCAAATTCCCATGGGTAGCTTCTCTACCCGAGCGGCAATATCTTTCCACTCCTCAGCAGCCCAGATTGGTTTTCCCCTACGCTGCCAATTGGCCTTTTTCCACCTTTCCAGCCACCCCCACAGAGCATTGGCTACCATCCATGAATCGGTGTAAAGGTAGAGCTTTGGCCACTTCTCTCTTTCAGCAATGTCCAGAGCCAACTGGATGGCTCTGAGTTCAGCAAGTTGGCTTGATCCACCTTCTCCCTCAGTGGCTTCTGCAGCCTGTCGTGTGGAGCTCCATACAGCTGCTTTCCACTTTCGTTTCATCCCTACGATGCAACAGGAACCATCAGTGAAAAGAGCGTAGCACGTTTTTTCTGCTGGCAGTTGGTTGTATGGTGGAGCTTCCTCAGCACATGTCACTTGTTCTTGTTCCTCTTTATCAGTGAGACCAAAGCTTTCACCTTCAGGCCAATTTGTGATTATTTCTAAGATCCCAGGGCAATTCGGGTTTCCAATATGGGCGCGTTGTTACGAGGGCAATCCGCTTGCTCCATGTGGCATCGGTGCCATGGTGGGTAGAGGGAACCTTTCCTTTAAACATCCACCCCAGCACCGGTAGTCGGGGTGCCAGGAGGAGCTGTGCCTCAGTGCCGATGATCTCTGAGGTGGCTTGGATTCCTTCACAGGATTTCTTTCTCTGTTGGAGTGTAGTAGTCTTTGGACCCCCTGTAGGCTTCTGCTCCGGAATCCCAGTGGCAGACCCTGAGTCTCACCAGGCACCTTCTGCCAAAGGCTCCAGGACAGACCCCTGTTCCCAGCTGCAGAGTAGAGCACATTTTTCACCTCTGGTTCTGTCCTGACTGGGCCAAGGGCTACTGCATGAGCCATTTCCTGTTTGATCTGGGTGAAGGCCTACTGCTGTTCAGGGCCCCAGTGGAAATTGTTCTTCTTACGGGTAACCAGATAGAGAGCGCTCACAATTTGAGTGTATTCAGGAATGTGCATCCTCCAAAAGCTTATGGCGCCTAGCAAAGCTTGTGTTTCTTTTTTGTTGGGTCGCTGGAGACATCGTGGTGATTTTATTGATGACCTCAGTGGGGATTTGACATCGTTTGTCTTGCCACTTCACCCCCAGGAACTGAATCTCTCAGGCAGGTCCCTTGACTTTGTTCTTTTTGATGGCAAAGCCGGCTCCCAGGAGAATCTGGATGATCTTCTCTCCTTTCCCAAATACCTCCAATGCTGTGTTCCCCCACACAGTGATATCATCAATGTACTGTAAAAGTTCTGGAGCCTCACCCTTTTCCAGTGCATGTGGTGGCTGGTGAACATACATTACAAGGGACAGAGAGTTTTCAGCAAGACAAGTGCCTAGCACCACAAGAACCACTTCATGTAAGGGTGACCAGAAAGGCTTCTCCCAGGATGCTTGCTCTGTTATGCTAATCTATCCCAGTTTGAATTCCCTGGTTGGCTGTCAGCCTCTACCCCTCATCACTCCCCCAGAGCTTCTCCATTGGTCCCCATGCCCTGGTCCTGCCTTTTCCCCGCCCCCAGATAAAACTGTGAGCTTCGGAATCATGTTCGTATTTGCTTCTGCAACCTTCGACAGTGTAGAAGCAATAAATGCTCCTGCTGTAACGCACGCAAATGCCCTTCTCGACTCTTTGCTACTGACTATAATACTGAACCCATCCGTGCTTCTGTGGGTGCACGTGGGACCCCATGGAGCCGGACAGGGACAGTATTAAGTGCAGTCTGGATTAGTCTATGACAAATGGTGGGACTGTGCTTCCACCCCTGGGGCAGTCAGTTCCAGGTGTACTGCACGCCCCTCCAGGTAAAGCCAAACTGAGGCCTGCACTCTGCTGCCAGAGGAATGGAGAAAAATGCATTAGCAATGGCAATGGTGGCATACCACTTTGCTGCTTTGGACTCCAGCTTGTACTGGAGCTCCAACATGTCCGGCACAGCAGCGCTCAGCGGTGGAGTCACTTCATTCAAGCCACAACAGTCCACAGTCAATCTCCATTCCCTTTCTGACTTGCACCCAGGCCAAATGGGGCTGTTGAAGGGTGAGTGGGCCTTGCTGATCACCCCCTGGCTCTCTAGCTCACAAATCATTGTGTGGATGGGAATCACAGCATCTCTATTTGTCTGGTACTGCCGGCGATGCACTGTTGAGGTGGCAATTAGCACTCGCTGCTCTCCTACCTTCAGGAGCCCAATTGCAGAAGGATTTTTGGTCAGCCCAGGCAAGGTGTTCAATTGCCGAATGCCCTCTGCCTCCACAGCAGCTATTCCAAAGGCCCACCTGAGTCCCTTTGGGTCTTTGAAATACCCACTCTGGAGAAAGTCTATGCCCAGAATACTGGCCCCTGGGCCAGTCACAATAGGATGTTTCTTCCACTCTTGTCCAGTTAGGCTCACGTCGGCTTCAAGCAGGGTCAACTGCTGCGATCCCCAGCACTCCAGAAGTAGAAACCAGTTCTGCCCCCACGTGTCTTGATGGAATCCAAGGGCACTGTGCACCCGTGTCAACCAAGGCTTCATATTCCTGTGCTTCTGATGTGCCAGGCCATCGGACCCACACTGTCCAAAAGACGTGATTTTCCCTGGCCTCTACCTGGCTAGAGGCAGGGCCCCTCTGGTCCTGGTTATCATTCAAAACTCGAGCTACTTCCCTTCTGGTGGAACTCCCTCTCTCAGCATTACCATCCTTTAATTCATGCACCCATGCCGCCAGGACAGAAGCTGGTTTTCCATCTCTCATTCCATGTCTTCCGCACTGTCACACAGGAAGAACCACAGTTCAGCTTTTGGGGTGTACCCTCTCTCCCTAGCTGTGGGATGTCTGTTTCTAGTAACAGGGCCTCTGGTCTGCACTGATGCGATTTGGAGAAGGCCCTCTTTCAGCTCCAATTCTTGCTTGTGTTGGGCCCTGCACAGCATCTGCATACACCCGGAGCCTCTTCACCATAGAACTCACTGTCTCATCCCTGTCATTCTATGTCATCATTGCCAAAGCAGGGGTGTATTCTGCAAGTTGTGCAAGTTTCAGCCACATCACCAGTGTACATTTTACCATGTCAGGGCTCCTAATTGCTTGGTCACTTGAGAATATGATCTCTATCACTGCCAGTTCTCTCAGGCATTGAATCCCTTGTTCCATGGTTTTCCAAGTTTTCCATGGTTTAGCTGAAGCTGGAGATCTTCTCAGCACAGGGGTCTTTCCTTCACACTTCTTAAGAGCCATGTCCAGAGACTGAGAGCTTCAGGAGCCCTTGTCATCCCTTGGTCAAGACTTAAATCACGTGACACAGATCCCAAATGCCTCTCTTCAGTGCCATCCAGAATTGTACCATCGCCTGCAGCATCCCAGATCCGGACCATCCAACTTAATATAGTCTCATCAGGCCGTCCGGTGTAATCCTTCCTCAAGGTACAAAGACTCTCTATGGACAGGGACTCAGTGATGATTTCAGGTTCCAATTCCTCTGCTGGCTGTGAAGGTCCTGGATGCCCATCATCATCCACTGGGCAAATGGATTTGGCTTTGTGTTTCTTTCTCTGGACAGGGGCAATTGTTATTGGTGTAGGCTCCCCATCTGCTTTAGCTGCACCTGGAGTGACTGGGGTGTCTGCTGGCTTATTTCTCCTGCTCCTCTGGCTGTATCTTCTGCCCTACATTATCTAGCAGCGTGTGGTAAGCGTTAGCCAGGACCCAGCACATGGCAATGAGCTTTTTCTTTTCATCCATGTTGTTATTGCAGTTTTCCTTCAGATACTTCCCCACCTCAGCTGGATTCTGAATTTGTTCAGAGGGGAAGTTCCAGGCTACCAGGTCAGAAAACTGCTTCAGCGTCTGGCCTATAGGGAAAACCCCTTCAGGGTCCCATACCCCACACCACTTAGGATTTTCCACAACTGGGGCAGGTGTCTGGGCAACCCCTCTGGAAATCTCAGCCCTTATTTTAGACAAGCTGGAGACCACATAGAGAAACCCTACTAGATAACGTAATAAGAAAATGGTATCTTTGACATCCAGGGGAAACTGGACGCTTTCAAAAGGTGATGGTGCCAGATCTGAAGGGGAAGAAGGAGACGAAGGGCTGGGAATTATCATCCCCTGCTTTTTCCCCTAACAAACTGGGTGTAATTGCTAATACATTCCAAAAGGGAACTACCAAGGCCAGAATGGAAAAACAACGACATACAGATTCTCAACGGTTTCCATTACATCAGCCAAACTTCGAGAAATCACTAGCACCAGGCATATCAGAATGGCAGTCCTGATTCTTATTCCTGACTTATAAAAGGTAGTAAGCCAAGGACTCGACTGCCCATAGCTGTGGACATGTACTGATGGTTAGGTTCCACAGAAAAATTATTAGATCAAACAGCATGGTCTTACTGCTGTACCTCAATACAAAATGCTTCAAACCAAAATGTTGTGGGTTTTTTTTTCACTTTCACGTGCCCCTTTAATTGGGCACCAAATTTACGTCCCAGTTTTTGAGACAAAACCTCAGGAGGGAACACTCCAGAATGACTGTTCCTCCCCTTTTCCTCCGTCAATGAGATAAATGGGTCACAAGGAGTGAAAGTGGGAAAAAGAAAACAAACTGTTTATTAACACACAAACAAAACAGGGTAGAACAGGATAAAAAAACCCCCCTCAAAATACAACAAATGCCCAGAGAGGGAACAGACACGTGGGCTCAGACCAGCCAGGGCCACCCTGTGGGCCCGCCGGGGCCACCCCCACAGGCTCCCTGGACCGGCAAGGAGGGAGGGGAGGCAGTGAGGCAAGGGGAAGGAAAGGGAAAAAAGAACAAGAAAAAAAAACCAACAGAACCTTTTCCCAGCTAGCTGGAACACAAAGGAAACCAAAAAGCAGCACAGTGCTCCCAGTGCACTCCCTCCCGAGCCCTGCAGAGCCCCTGGAGCCCTTGGGCCGAACCGTTCAACGCCCCCTCGGGTCCTGGCTCCAGCCCCACCCCCCGGGTCCATCCTAAAGGCACAGAGTCCTCGGGCATTGAGTGGACGGTTAAGGAATAAAAAATAAAAAATAAAGCGGCTTCATAACATCAGCTGAGGACACCTGCTCAGCCAGCATGGGGGAAGATTGGCTGCCTACCTGTGCCTCTACCCACGGGGCTCCAGCAGGACATTTAGTGTGCAACATGCCCAGGAACCTCGACTCATCTCAGAAGATAACGACCCCTGAGCTCAGGTGTTGGCTATCTGCCCCTATGTGCTGCTGCAGCCAAAGGATCTGTCCATCAAGAAGAGATGGCACACTGCAAAAAGTTCTTCTCTGATTGCTGCTGAAATCTTCTGGGTTTTCACCTTCCACCATCTTCTCATGTTGACTCAGGCTGGCAAGAGACAGGTGCTGTGAGAGCCAGATGATAAATAACCAGGGTAACACCTGCTTACAGGAACTTGCCCTTAGTTTACACAGCAAGAGAGGGGACAAAAAAAAAAAAAAAGATGGTACAGAAAAGGTAATCTTAATGCAGATCTAGGATGTTGTCTCCTCCCAAATTCCACTTGAAGCCAGCTACCATCCTTTGTCATTATTCCTTACTGTGACAGGGCACAGGGTGGGTGAAAAGAGCCAGTGTGCTCAAGTTCTCTGACCAAATTATCTCTGTTGTGTGTAAACGGCAGTAAGCAAGTTTGACAAGAGCTCATTTCCAGTACTCAAACATTGAGTGGGGAGAGGGAAAGGAATTCACTATAAAAATGCTGCCCATGCTGTCTTGACTGATCATGCAGGAGGCCAGAGACAGGTCTGGAGGTTTCAGAGTAGCAGCTTAGGTAGATGTACCCCACAGGCCCAGATTCTGCATGTCAGTTTGTCCATCTTCAAAGGAAACCTGGTGCTGGCTAGCTTACAGAAATTTGCTACAAGAGGCTAAAGAGCCCTGGGATGTAATCACAAGAGGTGCAATTCCTTCAAGCAAGAAGATACTAGCAAATCAGTTACTGACAAAACAGTTTCTCCAATAAAACTGAGAAGAGAAGAGAAGAGAAAAGGCAATGGGGCTGACTGTGTAACTGAGTTGAAAAAGCAGACATATCCATATATTCATATGCATATACCCTTCCATATGTTCCCACTGTAGTTCTGTGTGTGAAGTGCTAAGTGACAGAGAACCACAATTTTGAACAATTGTGGGACATCACTGATCTGTGCTACAGCTCTAAAATACTTTAAACTTAGCTAGAATACATCCAGCAGCAAATAGGAAACCTGTATTACCTCTAGAGCAGGATGTCCACGTGAGAAGTGGTGCCTAACTTATCAGTGAGACAGAAGGCATCATCTGCAAAACTCACTGCATGGGGTTTGGACTGGATTTATTCCATAAAACAGATCAAGATAGTTAATAATGAAGTTGCAACTTCAAGGAGGAAAACCCAGTTCTGGTGGCATCTATGTAAACAGACATTATAGAACACATATGTACTACATTAGAACAGTGTAGTGAGATCTCCCTCAATACAAAAAGTAAATGAAGACAAAAATGAAAAAAAAAATTGGAAATAGTTTATTTGCTGCATAAGGAAACTTCTTGTAAATTACATATAAAGAAACTTGTTATGCTGTAGTATATAATTTCCAATATTCCACAAAGATAATTGTAATAAATATACAAACCAAACCAAAGTAGAAGACTAAATCCATCAGGCAACCTACAAAATGGTTCATCAAGTTTTATACTTGCAGCATTAGCATGCTTAAAATCTTGTTCTTTCTGAAGTGATGCAGCAAAATTTTTTTCACATTTCTTTGGAGCATTTTCAAAGCTGTCTAACTACAAAATACTGTTCAAAATTAGACGGCATTAGTTAAACCGCTTAAGAAAAGTAACACCAAGGTCTAACTGATGCAAAGGTGTTTTCTTTCTTCTTGTTTTTAAAATCCATTTAGTTTTGCCAGAGTTAGGAATTATCTGATATAAGTGCACTATGAGTCCAGTCAGCCTGAGACACTGCTGACTCTTGTCATATTATGACTCCATATAAACTTCATAGATTATATAGCTCTGAAAGATTTCTCTATTAATAGAGACATATCCCCATAGAATAAAAAGAACACAATACCATATTGAAGCCGCAAGCTTGTTAAAATGGTTGTACCCTCAAGTGCAGTGTGTGCTTAAAACATTTTTCCATAGTTTCATTCTATCCCACATCAGGCATTTTTATTTGACTTTAAATGTAGAAGTGCTGATAAAGGCTTTACTGGTGCTCCTAGCCTCTAGAAACAACATACAGAACTTTTTGACATCTCCCGCTGTTTTCTACCGATCATTTCTCAATTTTTTTTCAAACAGCAGGCTCAATTTTACACTTCACTGCTCTGGACCACACTGACAGACAGGTCTATTATTCCATACAAATCTCTTACAAACCAAAAACACTTCACTATGCTTCACTATTACTGAATACTTGGGGGTATAAAAAGAAACTCCCTAAGACACAATTACCTAAAAATATTTGTTAATAAGCTTAATGCAAATATTATGTAGAAAAAATGGTTTAGTTACAAAAAAGTTCATTAGAGGGCCAGTAAAAATATACTGAAGAGAAGATCTTTACAAAAGTGAGGTTAGGAAGTATGAGGCATTGACATTCACTGTAAACATCCTGTGTTCACTAGAATCCCTTGTCTAAAGTATATGTCCTGGTTTTGTTCCTGAGCTTCATGGCCAACACTTGCATAGACAGCTAAACCTATCATAAAGGGCTGTTTATAGAGACAGGTCTGTAACTTCAGTAAACTAATGCTTTTACCTTTTGAAATAGTTTCATTCCACTACCAGGTAGTTAAGGAAACTAGGAAGTATGGTATGGTTTTTGTGTACTCAGTGCATTGGCTGAATTGGCGCAGCTACGTTTTAGTGTATTCATCTTAAATAATATTACACTAGGAAGTGTAGCTGTTTGACTTTCCAGCTTAGCATAAATATCTAGTCCTGCTTGCTGCTGCAAGGCTCACTTCTGCTCTGCCAAAGACTGCATATGGCAAAATATCAGCAATCTGAGTGCTACAGCATCAAACATACTCAGTAACGAGATGCAGCTTATAATCAGTACAGAAGACCTCACAGAGAATTTCACCTTTACCCAGGCAACACCAGTGCTTTCCTCCAGGAAAACCTGCTGCTGTTGGAGGAAGCTGGAAAAGTACTCACAGGGTAAACATGACATGGAGTGGCCTATGTAAAAAGTCTGAAGAACAAACTTGCATTTTGGGTATGAAAAGCAGGCATGTGTTTAGCTACTGCACATGGAAGTGCACATGGAAGTCGTACAGACAGACAAATATATCCCCCTCACAAAGAGCACAATAACACAAAAGCAGCAAATTGCCAATTTAAAATCTTATGTTAAGGCAAATCTAGATAAACAACCATAACAGGATTAATAAAAATAGGGAGTTTTCCTTGGCTTTTTTGTTCACTTTTTTTGTGACTGGCTTTTACACATTGATAAAATTTGTTTAAGCACTTTCTGGACATCTTCATCCATTTGACCCTAGACAAAGGGTGAGAGAAAAAAAGATGATTTAATTCATGCAGCTCTAGTCTTTAAGAATATTGATAAACTATTTTTCATGTACAGTAATTAGACCAATTTCCCAAGTGGAAGCAGTGTTAAATTTGTTCTTGAACTGTCATACCTTGCAGGAGGGATGTCTTAGTTAAAACATGCAAAATTCTTACTCAATCTGCAGATGAAATATCTTCAGTTAAAATACTGAGTGACTGGCAACATGAAACCATACCTGCACAGCATAGAGAAGGTGCATCCTGTAAACTGAGACAATTTCCTGGTGTTGTTTCTTTGTTTCCTAGAAAACAGTTAAGTAGAAAGGCACAGAGCAGTCAGAACTATTGAACTGAGAACTCTCCAACTAGATTCAGACTGGGGAAATAGTACATAGTCTTATGTAATGCACTGAAAACTAGCTCAGACACTGTTGTGTCACCAGGCACTCTAAATTTGCTTGGAAGCATGTCCAGGAAAATGCTGTAGTTCTACCTACCCCAGTAAAAAGAGCTGGTGCGATGACCAGTTTTAAGAAGTGCTGAGCTGCAAAGGTGTGGAACAAGCACATACTCTATTTCCAAGCTTATCAGCAACCAGAATTGAGGAAAGCCAACAATACTCTGACAAATAACTCTCAGCTGCCACTCAGCTCTTCCCTGAAGGCAGTGACCCCTCTGCCAGAGCTGATGCCTTCCCAGGGGAGAGGAAGTGCTTACATGGGTCTTACTCTGTAAGACCCTGACTTAATGAAAGCCAGCCTCCTTTTCAATCATCACAGACTGCCACAACTCAGAAGCCATCTTTCCAAAGAAACATGAAGCTGTTATGAAAGCTAACCTAGAAGAAGGAAAGAATGTTTCTGTCCTGTTTTAAATTCTACCTGCTTTCCTAATGTGCTGCACACCTTTGCACTTTACACTACTTCGCTGGTCCTTAATCAGTGGAAGATGAAGGATCCTTTCAGACATGAAGGACTGGAATAAGAAGGTCTGGGCCTTCACACTGACAGGATGCTCTGCCTGATATATCTCTCAGCTGCAAGACAACTTTTCTGGCATACTGAGCCCTCTTTCTTTCTGCTGGGAAAGGTAGGAAGCAGACACCACTTAGCATGTCAGTCTGGGAATTCTCCTTTTAGAGGCACTCCAGAGCCCTCAACAAAGGCCTCCAGTGGCCAATTCTTTTCATCCTCAACAGTGAATCAAAGTGCTCCTTTGGGCAGGCAAGCTCTAGGAAATATCAATTATGGCTTAACCCAGCTTGGAAGACTGGAACTTTCATGCACAAACAATACAATTAAAAAAAAAAAAATCTGTAAGGCATTCAGAATTTCAAAGAATAAACTATTCTCCACATGAACAGATGCATTTGCTTGACTTGAAACCTCATGCTTTCTTCCAAAAAGCTTAAAAACCCAAAACGGCTCCAGCTGATGAATGTTACTGAAAATCCCCTGCACACCAATCATACTTTTCCACAAACTAAGGTCTGAGCAGCAAGTTTGGTCACTCCATTCTACTAGAAGAAATCTGTTTCTCTATTGGTCTGAGAAAAATATGTGGAAAACCATCTTTCTTTAGTTAGGCTCTTTCTAAAGTGCTATTCATGACTAGCAAATTCCTACATGTTTCAGAGAAACAGAAATTATTGACATTTTGAATGAAAATTCTTTTCCATGTACTCACTGACAGTACTCTGTTCTAAATAAGGCAGATTGAAGAATAGCACGTGTTTTTTTGGAGAACTGGGACTAATGTTAAGTTTACAAATTACCACACTTACAGTCAGTTGGTTTTGCAACTGCTTCACTTGTTGCTGTAACACCTCCAGCTGCTGGCTTTGTCTTTTGGGGGCACTGGTTGAGTAGGAGAGCTGAGAAAGGCTATTCAATGCTTCTTTTAATTTGCTGATTTCCTTGGACATTTCATTCATCTAGGGAGGCAAAAAAAACAGGTTTTCATTAAAACATGCAATGCATACTGTATTCCTGTGTGTCTTACCTTTGAGTTATTTGTGACTTAAATTTAAGAAGTGGGGAAAACCAAATTGTAAATAAACTCTATGGACAGATGTCATGTAAGCGAGGAGTTACAGTGCTTTTCTCTTTCCCATCCTAGTCCAGTCTATTCAAACTGCACTCCTTGTTCTGAACATCAGAAATATTTAACAAGAAGGACTGCATCTACTGACTTTACAAATTCTGTTGCTGAACCAAACACAGGCCACTATTCCCAGCTACCAAAATGCATAGCTCTCTATAACGAGATTTGTAGTGACAGATATGGTAGCTGCATGGGAAAAATCAGTCAAATCATGCTATGGTTGAGATAATGTAGTAATATCACAGCAGTGAATTTTTGCTCCTTCCTGATATTTCATTTTCTTGTCCCCTCTGCAATCTCTTCCTGCTGTAAATCTCACTTCTTTGACTTCAGCTGCCTGAACAATGTGAACCCAACCTAAACATAATTTAAAAGAGGTAAATTGAAAGATCATGTATCTCCACAGGGAGGGAAACCAACTGCAAAGCCAAACATACTGAAAATTTCTCTGACTTCAATACCTGGATTTTCAGAGGGGCAAATGCACTCAGAAGTTACTTGAATCAACATTGTCTATTAGGTCACTCATGCACCAGCCAACACACTTCGCACTCTGAACTCACGCTACCCCTCCACTGTAGTGAGTCACTGACCTTTTTGTCTTTATCTTCTTCTAGTTTTGATGAGTTTTTCATTTCAATAAGAGCTTCTTGAACTTGATGGTACTTGTGCTGAAGATCAGTCACCTCCCGTTCCTTTGCTTCAAGCAGATTATGCATACCTTCCTTTGCTTCTTTCAAGTGCAAAATTTCATTTCTCAGTTTCATGGCATCTAAAGATATATTTTCCTTCTCTCGGATTACATCCTTCAGTTTGGATGACAAAGCACTAACTTCACCCTCTAGGGAGGACTGGAGCTTTTCATACGTGGCCTTGGGTACCATTGCTTCATTAATTGCAGCTTTTTCTTCCAGTAACGCCTTTTCCAAGTTTCTTAATTCACTATCCTTGTTGCTAAGCAGTCGTTTCAGCTCATTTATTTCTTCTTCCATCTCCTTTATAGTATTTCTGAGTGCATTGATTACCTGACGGTGCTCAGTAATTGGCAAAGAGTTTTGTTTCTGAGTGTCTAGCAGTTGCTTGAGTTCTTCTGCTTCATCTAATACTTTTGTGTACTGGGATTTCATTTCTGATAACTCATTTTCTGCTTTGTATTTCAAAGAATTTGTTACTTCCATCAGTTTCTCATGTTCTTCTCTAGGAATGTAGTCCGAAGCTATATCATCTAGAGTTTTTTTCTTCCTGTAGTCTTCAAGCTCTGTCTGTGCTTCTTTGTACAACTGAGACAATTCACTAAGCTGCTTGTTGAGCTCATCTATTCTTCTGTGCATCACACCTTTCCTTTCTCCAGCTTCAGCACTAGATTCCAAATGCATCTGATTTGTCAGCTTGTCCTGTAGCCTTTTAATTTCCTCTTGCCCTTCCTTGTACCTCTCAATCAGCAATGCTTTTTCTTGATTAATGTTTTCAATAACTGAACAATATGAATTCTTCATTTCCTCACACTCTTCCACAGACAATTTGCTTGCCACATTCTGCTCTCTGTCTTCAAACTTTTTCTGTAGCTCTCTCACTTTTTCTTTTTGTCTTTCACTTTCCTCCAATGCTTTCTTCAATTCTTCCTTGAGTGCTTCAACTTCTCCATATGTAACCTTCAACATACTCAGATCAGAACTGGTTTCTTCACTTTCAGAGGAAACAAGACCTGGCTTCTTTTGCCTTTGTACATTCAAAACCTCTTTCACAGCTTCCTCATACCTGTTTTGAGTTTCTTGGAGCTTCAGATTAAGATCAGAACCATTTTCTGAAATGTCTGGGCTATTTAAATGATCTGTTTCTGGGACTCTAGACTGAACCTGAGTTTCCACATGCTTTCTTTTGGCTTCAGAATTCTCTAATTTTCTCTGCACATCCTTTAAGTCTTCCTGGAGGTATTTAATTTTTATTTCTCTGGGGCTTGTCAACTTTTCTTGGATTTGAGTGGCATTTAATGTAGGCTTCAGCTCCTGAACTAAGAACTCATTTTGTCTCTCTGCTGTTTGCTCAAACTGTGTTTGGGTTGAATAAGATTCTACAGTTGAATCCCCTTCTTTAGGTGTTCTTTCCTGTCCAAAAAGAACCAAAGATTGCACAATAAAAACAAGTACATGATTCTACTTTTTTAGAATAGAGTAAGCAAGGAAGTATTGCCACATCCTACAGAGAGAGATGATTAAAAAACCATGGAAGAAAGTTTTAGAAAAATTCAAAGCTCAGCTGCTCCCATTTAGCCATCTACAGTGAGAGAAGGCAGCAAGTGCCAAGCTCCTCTGAAAGTCTGGGCTGAGCTCCATAAGCTAATAATCAAAGCTATGTAAATTAAAATTCTGCTAGCACAACTGTTAGCAACATCTTTTAGAATGCAGTTATCATAATAAACAAAGTTATTAAGTAATTTATGGGAAAAGAGAAAAGATCAAAACACTGACTTAATCCTTTGGGGCAGAGTGTTTCCATGATCTTACCAACAAGCTCGTTAAAGGATCTTCACAGCACAACTCTTTAAAACAGTAAGCAGCTCTTTGTTCTGCCTAGCAGATTAAGAGAGCACCAGAACAGCACAAAAATATGCCACCTGTAATTTGTCCTGCAGCTCCTTATTGTGCAATGTCAGAGAGGCAATTTTTGCTTGCATCAACAGAAGTAGATCTTGTTGGTCACCTTCAGAACTCACATCCAATAAACTATCAGCACCTTTGGAGAAAAAAAATAGATTCAAAAGTTTTCATAAAGCTGAAGTTCTAGCTAGTTAGTTATTCTAACATTTCAAATTAAACAGTTTGTTCCCATTACCATTAAACACAGTGAGCAAGCAAACTGTTCCTATAAACTCCCCAAGAATGTGTTAAGTTCATGCAGTAGAAGTGGGATGTTTTGGTGGGGAGCTGCTTGTGGAATTACAAAATACCACTCTCAATACTTAGTGTGTCTCATATTCTAAGTGGAAAGGTACAGAGGTTTTCAGCATTTCATGTCACCTAAAAGACCTAATGAAATAAGGATTAATTGCATACCTGTTGTGCTGTCACTCAGTCTGTCTTTACTGTCCCTGTGCAAGGAGCTGAATTCTTCCTGCTAAGACATCAAAAAAAACATTTTCACAGAAAGCAGACGTAAACCTGGACAGTTCATCAAAAAGAGATATAGACAGTATAGAAAATATGTCGGAAAAAGGCTGTTCAAGTGGATCTCTTTTATTTCTGAGATCTTGTTTAATTGTAGCATGTGTTCAGTATTTCAAAGGCCGCTACAGCCATTCAAATTCCATTGCCCAATTCCCATCAAATACTAATGAAATATAGCCAACTATCTTGTAAGTAGTTTGGAAGATTGCAGACCCTGTGATAAGTATTAGCAATATATTGACATGTATTTTAAAAAATCTTCAGCAACATAAGACAAAGATCAGACAGGACACACTCAACCCTTTCACTGATGCTTTTTGGTAAAAGGGTCTGTTTTTGCACTGCCCAATTCCATGCACTTTCCTGGTATTAGAAACTGATCTCTTGGAGCATTAATACTTTCATAACCATACTCCTAAACACTGACTCATCTATGACTATTTATACGCACATATTTGTTACACATTGAAGCAATCTTTACACTTGTTTTATGAATTGCATTGAAATAGATTTGGATTCATTTTTGCTCCTAAAATTCAGCTAATTAAGTCACAGGAGACTCTGCAGCCATCAAAATAGAATATCAAACAAAACAGATCCTGCACTTTCCTTCCCTAAGTTCATAAGAATGGAACACTGATACCTTGCACACTTGATCAGCAAAGAAAGCTTGTCCTTTTCCAGTCATGGGAGTTGAAGTTGATGAGTGTGGAGAGGACAAATCATTACCCTGTAAAAAAATTTATATAAATAGGTATGTATACCTACATGCACATACAGCTACCTCTCTAATATATGCCCGTGTATATATATACATATAGATAGATATACACACATATATATATGGACACAGATGCATTAAACAGTACTTTCACCTGCACTAACATAAGTCACAACTCTAGATTATTTTCAGAGAACAGACCTAATTATTTAGTGCCCTTCTGAATCAGTATTACATAAGGAGTGTACCTGTTACACCGGTAACATTCTGGTTTAAGATTAAACATAACTATTAAATAGATTTATATAGTATCAAAATGCAGTTTAAGTATTTTATTTTGATATGCATATAGGCTCACAATAATATGTATCCATATATATGTATAACTAAAATATACAGAACTATTTTCTTATTGAAAACAGCAAAAAGGATTCAACTTTAGTTGGAAGAAGCAATTGCACAGTAAAATTGGTACAGTTGTATCTTAGGCCATGCTGTATTTTAAGCAATTTTGCTTAGTTAACCTAACCAACATGTGCTTTCATTGTGTCATCCTAATGTCAGGAAAAGCATTCATGGTAAGACAGGTATATAAAATAACCATGACAGAGAAAATCCTGCCCACATAATTCTAATAATATTCAAAATGTTTTACATCCCCTAAAAGCATCTCAAAATCGGTCTTTTCTTTACCTGAATAGGACTGATAGGAGGAGGTGGGGCTTTGCGTTTTTTTGGAGTTCCACTTCTTTCTGAACTTAATTTAGAGCCTTGATCATGCTGAAAGTTTCACCAGCCAGAAAAGGTAGGTTTGTTAGTTTGGTTAGTAAAGTCCGAGCAAGTTGTTTTATAAAAATAAATAAATAAATAAATAAATAAACCCCCACATTAATATCAACTTTAGCAGCTCATGCAGTGCCTTTTTTCCCCTATGTAAAGGCCACATCTCTACTAACACAAAGATATTAAACATGCCTGGCAATAAGAATCTGCTCCCTTGTAATCCATGCTTCAGTGACAACAAACAAGATTTAGTGAAAAAGCAGAAGCTGACAATGGGTTTAGCACCAGTGACCTCAAAACACTTCCATTCACACACAGCCCAGTCATGCCATTCTTCACAGCTACCACCTTTCCTCTCCACCAGCTTTTGCCTGAGCCCCCTGAAAAACCCCCCTCTTTACTCAGAGACGGAATGATCCATTGATTTGCACCCTTGTCTACTTCCCAGCCACCAGCAGGTCTACAAGGTCTACTTGCACTCCCAAGATATGACACTAACTAAAAATGTAAGAAACTAATTTAATTGCCTAATTCTGCTGGGATTCTCACAGGAAGGGGTCTCCAGCAACCAGGGATAACCTTCAATTTTGTTTCTTAAAAAGAGAGAATTTTTCTAGATCCTCTTTTTTGCAGTTTAAAGAGACAGGGTGTCCAACAGCCGAGCTCCTGCACTACGCATGAAGAAAGCGGGAACCGTCCCAGCACACATGCACATACACACTCGCCCTCCCTTCCTTCCCTCACCAAGGGTGTTGGCTGCTGTTACACAGAGAAACCAAGTCTAAAAGTAATTTTCCTGAAACACATTTCTTAACTAAGCGACAAAACCCTTTTACATTACATAGTAGTCGCAGCAACCCATCTCACAGTGACATTTACTGGTGCTTCCAGTTACTGTTTTTTCTTATGTTGCAAGTCTAGAGAGGCACAGTATTTTCAAAATCAAAAGGACAAATACCTGCTTTGCTTTTGTTGGAGACTTTGCATCTGCGGAGCAGAAAAGAAGAGAGTAGAAAAGAAATAAAAGTTATTAAAGGAAAAGCTATTTGCCATTCTCAACCCACCTCTCCACTCTACTTCCCATACCATAGATAAAGGGTTTGGTTTTTGAATTCCTGTCTGAACCTGATAAAAATAATTTGCAAATTCCATTTCAATCACATCCTCTCTGATACTGTCTGGTTTCATTTTCAGAAAAAAATCTGAAGATTCATGACAATTCTTACTCTATTATAGTCTTGCATCATTCTTACACATTAAGCTTTAGAAATCCATTATAGTTTGACCATAAAACCCTCTGCCTGCTTCAGTTCCTTCTCCAACCCTTCTACTGAGGGGTTCTATGTATAAAAGAGAAGCCATTCCAAATTGTATGCAAAACTTCACAATGCTGATGCATCAACTTATTTTTTATTTCTCCAAAACATCTCTTTTTGGCCTGCTCAGGGCTTTATCCCATGCTAAATATTACCATCTATGGCAAAGAGTTTTTGGGAAGTCTCACCCAGATGATCTTGAAAATGGCTTTTGCAACATTTCATGCTACACTTTGAAGGAAATTTGTTCAGTGCTAAACATACATGTAGCCTGTTCAAGAAACGACAAACTGCAGGTCAGCCTCTCTCACATACCCACATCCTGCGATATCTTTGACGACAGGAGATTCTGGATCCCTGTATTCTCGGAGAGCTTGGCGTAATGCAGGGCATTCTGTCCAAAGACATCTACTAAACTGACATCTGCACCTCTCCTAAGGAGAGCTTCCACCATGTTAAGGTTACTGGCTTCACAAGCCATCATCAAAGCAGTTCTGAACAAGAGGAAAAAAACCAAAACACAAACAGCAAGTCTTCAGCAACTCATTTTTTCAGGAAATAAACAGTGTGACTGTTATCGTATAATGAAGCCCAAGATTCCATCAACATGTGTATTGGTACATAAATGTAACTGCTGCTTCTCCTTACAAACACCTGCCAGCCCCTCCTCTTCTTCCTCATACACTGCAGCTGCAAACACACGTCTGCAAACATTTCTAAAAATGACTTCCTGAGGCTGAGAGGAGAGCCATAGATAGAAATGGCTGCAGGATAGAGTCAGACTAACAAACCTCACTGCTACACTCCAACTGCAGCAGTGGCACAACATGAAAGTCTTTTTTTCATTGCTGCTCTCCTTCACATGCTGTGTTTGAGACAAAACAGACAAACAGATTTCAATCAAAAAGACAAACAAATCTAAAAGATCTTCAGTGAGTCCAAGAGATGACTTGTGCTGCTGTCAGCTTAAAAAAAAAAAGAAAGAAAGAAGTTTGTGAGAGCACAAACAATTCCCATTCAAGCACAGGGCAGCTGCACAGAGACAGCTCCTAGATTAAGGACAGCATACAGAAGGAATCTTTTCCTAACAGGTTGTGTCTGCTATTCTTAATTATTTGAAGGGATCGTAAGAGACATACAGAATAATTACAAACACATAGAAAACCTCACCTTTCAAGCATGCTCTAATACTGCCTTCCTTCTTCGGCATAGTTCTCCTTTCTCGGCATGAAAACATGTCTAATAGTTTGACCAAGTTTACTGCCAAACACATTCCTCAGTGCAGATACGAAGCTGAAAAGTTACTACAGTGATAATACTTGCTAAATATTAAGACAATACTTTCACTAATGAATTAAACATACTCCCTGTAATGGGTGAGTCACTTGGAAAAGTGATGTTGTTGCAGTGCTGTGGTAAAAGGAGTGGTAAGTGATAACTCAGATAACACCTCCAGAATCACAGGGATGGTTTTAATTTACCAAAATAATTCACTTAGTCTGGACACAATAGGAATCTGGAGATGCCATTTTCAAAGGTTATCCCTCTCTTCTCCCAACATGGTTTCTCCTGTTTCAGTAAAATCTTAACTACTTCTGTGGACATGAGGAGTAGTCACACCCCTCACCACAATGAAAGCGAGAAGTAAACCAGTATATTCCATATTACAGTGTTTTGTTGCTTCTACACACAGTACTACTGTTAAAAAAAATACAGAAATGGGAGTTGTATCTATGACAGAAACTCCTTTATCCAATTAAAGCAGAGAGTCTTAACACTGTCTGCTGATTAAACACTAGGAAGGTGAGGGGAAGGCAGAGGTCCCAGAGTGTGCAGCACCTCAAGTTCAAAGCACCAACGAGGCCATTAAAACTGACAGACAACAAAGGGGTTTTCTTCAGACAGCTGGAAACAAAGAGCGCACTAATGAACTTTGGACTGATAAAAAACAAGTTAGGGCCCAGTCTTGTATTCACAGGTGCTACCAGAGAACAGAATCAGTATTGTGTCACACAGAATAATCAAAATTACTATAAAGTGTAAGTGCCAAATGTTCTCAGTATCCTACTTTACCTTCACAGTTTAACCAACTGTTTTATAAAACAGTCCATGATTTTGTAAGACTCTTGATCTTTGTCAGTAGCATCAAAACAAGTGCATTTTTCACTACAAGGATGTTGCTTTTTAAAAAGTTTTCTGACACGTGTATCTATTAATGCAAAAAACCTCTAATTGGCACCTTCTAAAACAACAGCATCTCCACTGTAGAGCTTTACCGTATTTTTTTCTTGCTGCTGTGGCTGCATTATGGCAGAAAAAACAACCCTCCACAGATTTTGCTCACAAGTAGCAGTTTTAAGGATTTAAGTTGGAGCTACTAGCTCATCCCAAGAAGAGAGCAGCATTTAAACTGGAACACTTAGAAACTGATGTGTGGGTAAGTGCTATCAATCAGATGTGCATAGGAATAATTTAAAAATGGGATATACTGCTCTGGTAGCCCAAAGGAAATCTTACAGGCACATTAGTTTTATAGTTACATAGTTTCATCTTTTGCTTTAGTCAGAATTCTGTAAGCCTTCTCAGCCATCAGGATACACTGTCCAGTACAGAAAGCATTATTTCACCTAACATCAACTATTTTGGGAAGGATTTGAGAAGAAATCTTCATTTGACAGTCAGCTTTGGTGAAGAATCAACATGTTAACCTGCTGTACCTTCCATTTTTATCCCTGGTGTTGATGTCTGCTCCATGATCCAGAAGGTATTTGTAGACTTCTACATGACCATTTTGTACTGCAAGCAGCAGAGGTATGTTGCCATCCTAGAAATGCACATAAAGAGACTATGAACGATATTCCATTCACTTAGAAAAACACACTGAGATTAAAAGTCAGCTATAAATTTTACCTTTACATAGCAAAAATGAGGTGCTATCAGTACATTTTTCTTGTGCACCATAAATATAGCTGAGTGTGCTATAATTCCTTTCTTGTCTGCTGGGGATGATTCAAAACATAGGAAGGAGGAATGCTTTTTGCTTTTGTACTCCCTTTGCTGTTTGCTTAATGCTAAAACACAATTATTTTGAAACTACAAAATACCTTTCAATAGCTCTGCAACAAAAATTATAACTTTAACTAAATACTAGGCAAAAATACAACATTTCATAAAGTCAGAGAATAACACAGTTGGAAGACACCTTTAGAGGTATCTGGGGTTTCTCCCACTTTTTTCCTCAATCCACAGCTAGGCAAACTTCAAATCGCAGTACATTGCTCATTGTCCAGCCACATTTTAAGCATCTCCAAAGGTAAAGACACAGCTCTGGGTACCAGTTCCAGTGTTTGACAACCTTCAAGGTGAGGATATTTTTTACTAGTAGCTAACTGGAATTTCCCAGTTAGGTCCACTACCCAAATTCTGACCATTGCTTATCATTTTGTCATGCACCCCTGAGACTGGTCTCTCTCTTTCCTATAACCAGCCATTATGTAGCTCAGGACATTTTTATTATACTCCTACAGCCTTTTCTTAAGGCTGAAGAAACCTTTTATGCCTTTAAAATGCATCTGCTGAAATCTTAGACTGGATGTCTGTGACATATTTTTTTTTGTTAGGAAGACCAGAGAAGACGGAGATAGACCAAAACTGAAAACAAACAAGTTCAAGTAACTTTATCACTTCCTGCCTGGCCTGCGCTTTATAGATCCCCTCCCTTCATCATTATGTTTTCTATAAGGCAGTTGCATCATTCCCAAAACCAGACCTGGTTGGTTGTAGACATTTCACAGTAGTGAATGTAGTGTCTCTGAGCCTTTGGAATGTATCAGGTGTATTTTTTCCCCTCAGGCTTATCGTTGTCTGGTTGGGCTTTGTGAGCATTTTGCAGCCCTTGACCACATACTGGGCCTTTTCCAAAGCCTCCTGGAGACAAGGGAAACACTTTTAATTATGTTTTGAATGTGTAAGAATCGATTGTAGCTACTTGTGCCAATGTCTCAATGATCAGCAAATCCTGCCACTACAGTATCAGACTGTGAAGTGCCTCCACACCGCTGCAAAGGCAAGCTGCAAAAGGAATTTCCTCCAGCAGAGAAATCCAGGAAGGTATATGAGCACAGCATTGCTTTGAACTACTACACCTGAGGTGGAGGGTGGTAACAGCTGGGAATGAAGGTGATAAAAGCTCTGAAGTATCTGCAGTACACAACAGAAGAGGTACATACCAAATCTTTGATGTTAATGGGACATTTGTGTTCACACAGAAGTTGAACTGCCTGAAGACACCCACATGCAGCTAAAAGAAAATAAAGATAAGTTAAAAAGACAAGACAAGCACGAAAGTCCATTAAACCCCAATTTCAAAAATTGTGTCCCACTCTTCCACTTGCAATATTGCAGCATTACATTGAGGTACAAAAAACAAATTCTAGGCTGATGAGCTAGAAATATCAAGCACAACAAAACAGTACAAACTTTCATCCAAGAAGTTACCTGCATAATGTAAAGCTGTTTTCCCAGAATTGTCAGTGATGTCTGCTGGACATTTACTCTGCACAATTCAGTAAGGAGAAGGAAAAAAGCAATTAGAGAAGTACAAAGAAAATAAAACATATGTCTTATATTGACAGAGTGCTTAACATCTCTACAAAAAGATTTATGTGCTGCTTCAGATAAGAACACTGAAGGAAGGTACAGCTTCTCTCTCTACCAATCTGGTATTTCCTGTCTTCATACCAGCTCAGATTGAAGCCATAGGAAATCCTCATGATCAAGAGAGCTACTCCTAAAAAATGTTATAGTTTCAGAAAAATTTAAGTCAGTAAATAAAAAACAAAATAAACTCTGTCCTTTGCCTCAGAATTGTATTTTTTTTAACATTAGAACAAAAGCTAAAGCAACAATGTCCTAAGGCAATCTGTCCTGCATTATTTCATGGAACTGTAGCATGGTTTGGATTAGAAGAGTCCTTAAATATTATCTTGTTCCAACCCCCTGCCATGGGCACCAGACCAGGTTCCTCAAAGCTCTACCCAAACGGCCTTGAACACTGCCAGGGATGGGGCATCCACAGATTCTCTGGGCAACCTATGCCAGATGCTTCACCACCCTCACAGCAAAGAATTTCTTCCTAATACCAAATCTAAACCTGCCTTCCTTCACTTTGAAGCCATTTCCCCCTGCCCTATCACTACACACCAGTGTAAAAAGTCCCTCTCTGCCTTTGTTGTGTGGTTCTTTAGATACTGGAAAGCAGCTCTAAGGCTTTCTGGGAGCCATCTCTTCTCTTCAGTCTCACCCTTTCCTCATAGGAGAGGTGCTCCACTGCTCTTCACAACCCTACTCTGGACTGGCACCAGCAGGTCCCTGTCCCTCCTGCACTGGAATCCCAGCACTGAATGCAGTGCTCCAGGTGGATCTCAGCAGAGCAGCAGAATCCCCTCCCTCCCCTGCTGCCCACGGGGCTCTGGATGCAGTCCGGGATATATTTGGCTCTCTGGGCTGACCCAGGTGCAGCTGGTGTTGCCCTGACCCAGGTGCAGCACCAACACCTGGCCTTGTTAAAGCTTATCAGGTTCCCACAGGCCCACTGTCGAATGCAATAAGGGTTCATTCACATTTTTAAAAATAAGCACCAACAATCCAGTTATATCTTCTTCTATTACAATTAGCAGATGCTACTGATCAATCCAGACTTCAAACCAATAAATAGTAATGAAAAAAACAATTCAAATCCTTATCAAGGCTTGTTTTGGTACAGATTTTGGTTTTAATTACAACAAAGAGAAAGTAAAATAGAAATTTAGATTCATTTGGTTTGGAAATAACCATCAAGATCATCAAATCCAACTACTAACCCAGCACTGCCAAGTTCACCACTACAATGTCCCACATCTACACATCTCTTAAATCCCTCCAGGGATGGTGACTCCACCACTTCCCTGGGCAGCCTCTTTCAATGCTTGACAGCCCTTCTGGTGAAGGAATTTTCCTAATATCCAACTTAAACCTCCCTGGGCTCAACTTGAGGCCATTTCCTCTTTTCCCACTGTGATATGGTCTACCCTGAGCCTCCTTTTCTCCAGGCTAAACACCACCAGCTCCCTCAGCTGCTCCTCACAGGACAGGTTCTCTAAACCCTTCACAAGTTTCAATGCTTTTCTTTGGACAGGAGAAGACAGGACCCTAAAATTATGTGTTTCTAGAAAACAAACATTATGACTTTTGACTTTTACATGCAGCACTGTCTCCAACATGCCTCTGATTATCTAGGAAAACAGGATCACAAAGATTACTACATTCCATGTAACAAAAATTTCAGGATTCTGCCTGTGTGAAATTGTTATTCAGCCTCTTTAATTCAACACCAGTTAGACATTCCTCACACACACACACTTTGGTCCACAGAAGATAATCCTAAGAGCATGAATTACTGGAGACTATTACCAACGGGTTTGCACTTAGGAACATACTTAGAAATCTGCACATGGAAATAAAACAAGAAATAAACATCAACAAAAGCACTCTGTGGTTGCAGCAGGCAGGTGGGAAGGGAGCAGGTATCTTGGTGTTAAACGCTGTTCGTTCTGAGGTGGTGCTGCTGCTGCCTGCGATGCCACCGGTGACGGCCTGATGGCGATGTGGATCCTGGCAATGGGACGGGCCGCGGTGGCTCAGGATAACCCTTCCCGCCTGTGGAGCAGCAGGGGAGACAGCTTGCAAGGAGTATGGAGGTGGGAGTCAGTGAAACTCGACCCTGTGTTGTCAGAGACACTGACAGAGGTCAGTCACAGGACAGCTGGAGAGCCCTGAGGCAATCAGGGAAAAATAATCTGGAGGCTGGGATACAGGATCCATTCTCTTTCTGCACCATCGTGTTCAAGCAGGGTTGTTATTCATTATTTCATCTGTATTCTCAGTCTGTATTCATTATGTTGTCTGAGACCTATTGATAAGTCCAAACTTAGAAAAATCTGTTCCATTTCTCTGATCATTGCCATGAAAGCTTACCTGTATTTCTGAAATGGAGCTGAGATGGACAATGTCTTTGCTTACTAACACTCATCTTCAACACCATGAGACTCTTCTGTTCATCTTCACTTTTGGTTTTCTTATTTTCTCTCCCCATTCTCTCAACTCCCTTTCTAACCCCTCTCTGTCCTTTACCTCATTTCACAGAAGATTAAATTATTTCCATTTTATTTTTGGATCTAAACTACTTTGGTTTCGTCTCTCTTTGACTTTAAACTTGAAAACATTTCTATGGTGAACAGACAGAAAGCATTCCAGTGGAATGTTATCAGAATGCCCCCAGAAGTGAAAAGTCCTTTTCCCCTGTAATTCATAATCCACCTAATTCCAAGTCATCCAACCACACAGACAAAACATAGGAAGTTAAACTGAAGCTACAACCTGCTTGAAACCCAACCAAGCTATGTCAGAGCAGCTGGACATGGAAAACTGTACCTGCAGACCTCTCAGTGAAGATATACTGTTTTCTATCATACATTCACAGTGTCTGAAAGGTCCTTAAACTCTTTATGTCTAAAATCTTGATGAGCCTCTCTTGATGTCAAGGAGCTAGAACAACAGTATAGAAGTGTGGTGCAGATTATTAGCAGAAAATGTGTCAACATCTAATGGAACCAAATGAAAATTTCAAAAATCAATATTAATTTGATTTTTCTTTTACCTGAAGTAATCTCTTAATGCAATCAGGGTGGCTGTTCTTTGCTGCAAGATGTAAAGCACTGTGCCCTAAACGAATAAAAGCAAAGCAAATTACTTATTCAATCATGCCAAAGCACAGGAATAAACCCTTCTATGACAAAGGCAAAATCTTGAATTATGTGACACATAAAAAGTAAGGGCAGAGAAAACAAAAACCTACATCAAGCAGAATGTCTTTACTACAGACCGTTGTTCAGGCAGGTAACAGAATAATCTTAAAGTCTTGGTTCATATAAAGGAGTGACACAAACATTGTGTCAGACTACATCTTGGCAGACGTAAGTCTAAGACTGTACATTATGTCTTGTTTCTTAGAAAACCATTTTCCAATATTACTCAGCCTCCCTCTCACACAGATGTCTGTCGGTGTCTTCCTGATATTTGCTATTTGGCAATGAAAAAGTAACCCAGAATCAAGAGCATAACCCGCCAAATCCACCACCTACAAATGTATTAAGTTTGTGTCATCCGTGAAGTGCACATAGAAGACTCGAACACAGGTACTTTAGTTTGCACCTCATAGATTCCCTATTCCCTATCAAACACAGGTCTGCATTGGTTTGCATTTCAATTAATTTAGCATCTTTGAGTTCATATTTAGCTATGAAATGCCATGATTTACTGACTATGGATTTATGATGAATCACTGAAGACTCTCCTCCAGTTTCATCTTACAGAGCATCTGAAAAATTGAAGATGACAAGACAGCAAAAGAACAAATTATCCATGCAACTAAGAAAAGAAGGAACCAGGATTTAGTACTTAATAAGGACAAAGACACATGTGACAGGAAAATCTCATTGCAAGTGATGTGACTTTTACAGAGAAGGATTTCACTAATGAGCACTGGGCCGACACTCTCAGGTGGAAGTCGACAGGCAGCCTCTTACTACTCAAGCAACTAATAAATCATCAGGCAAGGTGAAGCAGGAATTCTGAGTAATAGTCTGCATCAGATACATATATTCCCTTATCATTGTGTAAAATATGAATGCTCCTTCCAGTATCACAGACACTTTTTTATAAAGGCAAATCATTCCGATGTATGACAGAGGTTCCCTCAGGCTGCAATAAGTGACCAAAAGCAGAACCCATGAGCCCAGCATTTATATATCATTACTGGAGAGACAAAATGCTGACAGGTCATCCAGGTGGCTCAGCTAGCCAGAGAAAATGCTGGGCACAGATTCCACACATGTGTCAACTGAAATCTACTAAAGAGTTTGCCAGTTTCAAATTCAGCTCCCATCATCCTCCCAGTGGAGAAGTAATTAAGCATAGGACTTTTGAGAACTGAAACATCATACTTAATAGCTCTCAGCTCTGTTTTGGCCTGTATCAGCTGTTTTCACTATGCCATAATCCTCAGGAAATGTCTTACTGCAACTCCTGTAAAGTTAATGGGATTAATAGCTTGGATAAACATAAAAGCAAAACTGGAGATCTTGATGCAACCTGTAATAATAAGAGCTGGGGGAGGAGAATTATTTTCTTTTTTTTTTTTTTAACTTAAAAATAACAATTTAAAAGATTGAACAACTATTTTACATCTGGAGTCCACTACAAATGCTGAAATTTGTAGTATTAGGACAAAAGTTTTTGAGGACTTTAGAATCTGAATTCTCTGTGTAGGGAAGCAATTATGCCTAAACATGCAACTGTTACAGCTGCTTTTCCTACATGCTGCGTGGGGAAAAGCAAAGTTGTCAAATCAGTTTTTTCACTCTGAAAATCAAGAGTATTTCATCAAGAACTACATAAGCAAATTGAGTGTATCATGCTACTTGTATAGGTTCAGAGAGGCATACCTGCACCATCTTGAGCTGTCACATCTGCACCATGTGTCACCATGATCCTGAGACACTCTGCATGCCCTTTCATGGCTGCCAGGTGAAAACTGGAAGAGAACATTTACATGTCACTTTTCTTATTATTAAGATATCTTTTCTCTTGCATTCACAAACCACATACTGGCAAGTTCTTTCCTCCGTGTCCTTAGATCTTTTGGCATCCCTCCACTGCCTCCCAAGAAGATAACAGCTCTGGCAGTGAGAGGGAACATCAAAAAGACTTTGTAGTCATACTTTCATACTGCACCTCAAATAATGTGCTCATTTTGGGACCCTTGTTACAAGAAAGATATTGATGTGCTGGAACATGTCCAGAAAAGGGCAATGAGGCTGGCAAAGCATTTAGAAAACCAGTTCTATGAGGAGTGGCTAAGGGAGCTGGGGATGTTTAGTCTGGAGAAAAGGAGGCTCAGGAGGGACCTTATCACCTTCTACAGCTCCCTGAAAGGAGGGTGCAGCCAGGTGGGCGTTGGTCTCTTCTCCCAGGTAACTTGGGACAGGATGAGAGGAAATGGCCTCAAGATGCACCAGGGGAGGTTCAGATTGGACATGAGGAAAAATTTCCTGATTGAAAGGGTTGTCAAACACTGGAAAAGGCTGCCCAGGGAGGTGGTGGAGTTACCATCCCTGCAAGGCTCTTGACCATATTTAAGAGATGTGTATATGCACCACAGGGGGGGGGAACACCGTTTAGTGGTGGACTTGGGATGCTGGGTTACTGGTTGGACTCAGAGATCTTAGAGGTCTTTTCCATCCTGAACAATGCCACGACTCTATGATTTTACACAGGCTGCTGTCCCATTAATCCATATCATATACTTTATGTACATCTGGTCCCACACAATTTCTAAACTTATGTCCCTAGTGATGTAATATATCCCCAAAGAATGCCTGGGCTTGGGGAATTAGTAAAGAAAATAGTCACAATAACTGACTTTGTTCTAGTCATTTTAGTCAGTCAGATTTAGTTAGATTTAGTCAGATTTACTTAGATTTTCCCCTTTCAGTGGACAAAATTTAGTTCCTCTAAAACATGATTCTGCAATTCCTTAATTAGACGAAATGAAGTTGTGCTTCTGTACTGTCCTTTATAGAGCTCATCTTTCTTTTGTGTATGGGCGGGGGAAAACACTTTGCTGTATCACCTGGAGAAATCAAAGCTACTGGATATTCATGAGACTATGCCAGAAATGTATTTTTTCCACTTTTGGTTTTGCTGTTCACCCCAATCACCTCTTATTTAAACGGTGTGAAACTGCAGACGTTACCAACCACACCGTGGCAGGATGCGCTTCCAAGCATCAATTACCTAAGATGTAATTACAGAACAGACCAAAGAAATTACACTGAATTCGAGCGTTTTTACAGCTGAAATTTCATGTTTGACATCCTCAGGCTGGGCACTTCAAGATTCACAGGAGCAGTGCTATGGAGATGCTGCTGACTTAATTTTGCCCTGAAGCAAAACTGAAGGAAAAGCTTCTGAAAACAGAGAAGTTTATATCCTCCTGATGCATAGCATGCCGATGTTGTCAAGTCTTAAGATATGGGCAGACATCCTGTTACCATGTGGGTCCTACCAACCTCAGCCTGATGCACACAAAGCAGTTTTTCAGTGGGAGTAATGTAAAACACAAATTCAGGACAAAACACTTCTAACTGCTATTTCTTTAAGTGTGGAAAGTTAGGACCATCATCAAACATGCACCAAACTGAAAGAGTCAGAATTCCTGGGAGGGATTCTAATATCTTTCAAAGGAAGGTATTAATTTTTAACATCATGCACCCCTGCATAAAAGGGATTTTCACATGGAATGTAAAAGAAACATCATAAATCATGGAGCCAGGTCAACTACTTTTAGTTGTATTTAGAAATTTATATTTTGAACAACTGCTTCCTTTGAGTGTTAAAGCTAACATTGAAAGTTCAGCCTGCTAACCAGGAAAACTTGGAACAAAAGGCAGGAATGAAATGGGTATTTCAGACACAGAGTCTGTGGACTGCAACACCATGTTTCTCTGAGCCATAGACTTCTTTGTAGCCTTCTTGAAAACTCAGCAGAGAAAGAGACCTACGCACGACATCTGGCAAAGAGAGGAGGACTAATCAAAACAGGAGAGCTCCTGGAACAGAGTCCTCTATCAAGGACAGCAACCACCTCACTTCCTACAAGGAGTCCTTCCTTCCACACTGGCTGCTGCTGATTGCAAATGGCAGACAGGCAGCACTTAAGCTTTCAACCCTTCTCTGCAAATATAAAAGTATTCTGTATTCATCCTGTGAATTCTACTGCCATGAACAAATTGAAGAGTTAAGGCTTCCAAGGGCACAAGAAGCACTGCTGCTGTCTGTTCCCCAGTCATTCAAAATCAAAACTTCATGTACTTGGTGACCAATGCAAAGTTGTGTAAACATTCTTCTTTGGAAGAAGTGGTTTCTCAGGCTCTGGGAAAATGACTGGGGGAGGGACACAAGAGGAGTCTGACAAATTCCAACACCTCTAATTTAGCCAGCACAACATACCAGCAAATACCAAAACATGTTCAGATACATTTGTATAAACACAAAATACAATCAAATTCACTTATGTATTAGGAAGATAGTGAAGCACGCACTTGGCTAACTTACATTTGACAATATTCATAGTAATAATAAATACCTGAATAATAATAACTTGGCTAAATCTGGGGCACTGAGGTTTTATGGACAGACCGTGTAGGATGGTGCCAAATGCAACATGAACACGCAAGTGCTAAAGGAGTTTTATTTAGGTAAAATCTGACTGCAAAAAAGTATCAGAGAAAAGAAAAATTAACTCTTTTCAGGCTATGCTTCAATGAACATATGAATCCCACCAAAAAAACCAACTCTCATGGCAGTTCTCAACAAGTCATCACACACACAGATGTTTTATTTCACAAAGAGCTGCTTGCTGTGTGTCTCCTCCCTGCATCATTGTACTGCTACCATCTCTCACATAAACCTGTAGTGAGATATTTTTTCTTAACAGTCTCAAAATAACTGGAAGGGAATGGGGGATACAGTTACTTAACTGCTGGTTTAGTAAACAGAAGTCCTGCTCAACAGAGAGGAGAACGACTCCAGACTGGGGTGAACCTATTATAGTCATATTTAAATTGAACTATTTACAGAGTATTGGGCAAAACCTCCCCATTAAGGGGCAATTCTGATTTTAAAGTTAATAGCCCCTGGTTTGTTTGTTTGTTTTTTGTTTGGTTGGGTTTTTTTAGTTAGAAAAACCCAAACAAACAAAACACCAGACCCAAAACAAAGAAAACCACAGACCCAAACGTTTGAGTAGTAGGTACTGAGGACTCCTATGTAGCAAGGGAGGCTCTTGAAACAAAGAAGCTTGTCGACATTCATTTCAGTGCAGAAAAATTCTTTACAAGCTACATAATTTCCTAAAACATTTGAAAGAAAAGTTGCAGGTTTCCAAACACTGGAGTTCTCACCATCTGGACGCCTTAAGGAGTGGCCCATTTTACTTGCATCTTCCATGAATAAACTTTCCTTGGCATGAAAACTTTTCCTCCCATTTCCTGGTTGTGCAATGACTTAGGTAAACAAAAACAAGCATGTAATGATTTGGACCAAGGGCCACACTGAGGGTTGGATTCTCATTCAGCTGAAAATCCCATTACAACATAATTCATTTTCCCTTCACAATAGATAAGCATGTTATTGCCACTTAGAGCCACATCTTGATAGCCCAGCCTGAACTGATTTGAGACAGACTTCTTTTATTGCTGTAAAACATTTCTGTTCTTCCTGAGGGGCAGGATGGTCTTTTATTATTGTATTGAGACCTTTCAGTGAGCAGAGGAGCAGCTACCATTCCCAGTGGTTCAAGACCCACCTCTGCAGCAGATGAAAGATCATTAGGTTGACACTGCTTTTATCCTGTTGGGAACGTACAAGTCTCATAATTACTCAGTCCTTAATGAGAAAAAGTGAAAAATTATGTTTGTTGTGAGGAATGCAAAGCCCAGTTGGTGTAAACAGGCCTTTAGAGTAAGAGTGAACTCATTTCATGAGATTCAGGTTCAATTGGAGAGCAGCTACATGACTATCACCTCAAAATCTTGTCAGGACCTCAAATTTCTTGACCTGAAATGTTACTCACATAAAAATCCCACATTGATATATGTTTTTTATGACACTTGCTGGCTGAACAGAGGGCACAGCTGTGTATGACATCCCTGAACTAATCTGAAGCAGCAGATTTCTTAGGAATCTAAGAACAGATAGGAGATGTCAATGGTGGAACACTTACAGCTGTCCTAAACAAGCCCATCCCTTATTCAGGGAAAAGGACCTTTCCATATTTTGGTTACAAAATTAAGCCAGCGAGGGAATGAAGACTTCTTTAACCAGCATCAGACAAAGCGCAAGAGTTCTGATAGAGCCAGTCTTTGTCAAAAGACCAATAATGAGTGTTTTCAGAAATTATTTAAATGTCAGTCTAACTTATATGAAAAAGGACTTTAATTTTTAGTACTCGGCTCACGTAAGACTTTTCTTTACAAATCATTACACCATAAGTAGAAGAACAGAAACAATCCCCATTTAGGGGTTAGACCTGTAAAACTATAGCTGATGGCAACTGCTAAGGTGGTATTAGCAGTAAGACATGGGTCTGCTATATTCAGGTTCTCTGCTTAACCATTTGCAGAGCTACTTCCTGCAAATCTTCTTACTGAATGTTATTTTGACAGCTGGCTTAAAACAACTGGGTGGTCCATATATCTAGGGGAAGTGCCACAAAAGTAAAGCGGAACATGATAAAATCAGAAAAAATAAATATCAAGTCTTAATTTAAGACAGTAACCTTCTAACAAGGAAATTTTCATTTGTGGAAAGAAAAACAAGAGGGAAAAAAGCAGAAAAATTATACCAAATCAAAGGGTTCAATCTCTGTTTGGCAAGGTCATGCTCCAGAGTTTTTTTCTGGGCAGAATTAGCATTCTCTGTAACACAGATTTTCTCCAGGGCCTGAAAGTAGTTCAACACACTACTTACCAAAATCCAAAGCAAATAAAGGACATGGCTGAATTATGGATGCTAAGTGAATACTGTATTTGCTGTTTCCTATTATGACAAACATGGAACCCAGTCAAACTTACATGCAAGTATATAATACTATTGTTCTCTGTCATTTTAATCGGAGTGCTCTAAAAATATTTTAAGTGCAAGAATGTTTGAAAAACACTATGCACTCATATACACTCATTGTCAAGGTTTATTTTGAGTAAAAACATCCCTCCCCAAGGCAGATCACTCTTCTTCATTTTCTAATGGATGTCAACCCTTTGTTGACTTTTAAAAAGTCTAACTTGTCTGCCAGCAGTTTGATGATTTATAGTTTCCCCACCGACCAATACCTTCACACAAACAAACAAGAATAGTAAAATAAAGATACAGAGCTGCCTAGAGACCTTGTATTGCTGATTAAAAAAAAAAAGAAAAAAAAAATATATATATAAATGGAAGACATTTAAGCTTTGCTACTACCAGATCAAACAGGCAAGCAATTCACCAGCTATCTCAACCACAAAGTGACTTACTGATAACCTGGCTGACTTTCTGAACTGACTAGAGCTTTTATATGTTTTAGAAGCAGCTCCTCGCTTACACTGCTATCCCTCAAGGTCTCAACTCCTCCTTCAAAAACAACAGCTAAAATAAACACAGTAGATGATATCTAGCTTTTGATTGCTTTCCACCACAGGCTGAGTGGCAGAAATGCCAGAGTTCCCAAGACCTGACCTGAAGGAGAAAGGGCCAGAAGTCACTACTAGAGCAGCACCTTCTGTGCATGAAGAAAATACCTGGTGTCACACAGGAGGAAGTCCAATGTGGTTTCCTCTCACATGTGGCACCATGACCAGTCACTGTAGAAGAATACGGTTTACTGACCTGTGAAGGGCCTGAGATTTTATCAGCATTAAAACAATCTTGGAAGTAAGCCCTTTTTGACACACCCTGAACTTAATAATAGAAAAATTACCACCTTCAGAATAAATGATTGGGAAAGTCCCAGGACCAGAATGGTCCTGAAACTGGAGGTTTCTGCTTTCCTCTGCAAGCCTTCTCTGGGTCCTGCCTCCTCCTTGCACCAGCACAGGTAGGTAGGTCACTGTGTGGCTGGTGAGCTGGCACAGTGAACAAAATCAGTTGAAAACCAAAGCTGCCTTCCACTGTTTCATCACACAGCACAGATGCAGTCTGTCAGTGAAAAATAAGGAGCAGCACATAGAATTTCACCTTATACCTAAAATTAAACCATGGATGTTTCACCATGAAAGTCAAAAGAATCTTCATCTTTTCCTGACTGCATTATCAAGATACTGTCACTCATTTGAGACAATACATGCCTCAAGGAGAACCAGTCATTTAATTATGGAGGATCTCTACAGATGTTTGGCAGATCAGACTGCCTTAAATAAAATCAGACATCTACAGGTAATCACTATCAATACTTACTAGTTCTTTGGGTTTTTTTATTATTTTCTTTAAACAAATAAAAATTACAGCTTCACACTGCACCCATTTTATCTCCTCCCAACAGTAACTGTAAAAAATGTGGCTTTTCAAAAATGGTGGCAGTCCATGTCATTATCCTGTCATTCACATACATGAAGCCGAAAAAGTGCAAAAATTGTCTTAGGAAAAAGAGAGGAAATACATTTTGTTTTCATATCAGAGGTGGTACCAGTACAAGCTGGGAAAATTATGTTTTCAGAGTTTTAAAACATTCAATCAATGAGTTGCTGCAAACAACTTCTAGAGTGCAGTGCAAGATCTTAAGAAGTTGACAGAGGCAGGTATGAAGTTACCAGGAGCTGTGTGAGATTATTTTCCCCTCTCCCCGCTTTAGCACCAGCCACTGCAAAGTGAACTGCTGCACACAGCCTGTGTCCTTCTGTTTTAACATGAGATGGCATCTGCCCTGTCCCAGTACACACAGAATCCTCTGGTAAAAACCCTGCATCCACCTTCTGTGTCAGCCTGCATTCTGGGACAGCTTTCAAAAAAACAACAAAACCAAGAAATTCACCACTGAAACCAAAACAAATGCAGTTTTCATGCTTTGCATCATAGCATGAAAAGTCTTGTTCCAATCATACACACCTCGAGCTATAGGACATTAATAAAAGGCAAGCCTCTTTAATGGCTGTTTTCTTATTAGAAAAGAAACAATTGCATCATGCAACACAGGAGCTGGCAAGCTACAGACTCCTGATTTTAGCCTTCAAACTCAGCAAAATATCCACCCAGCTGCTCTTCAGAGAGATTTCTGGGATCTCTAGCAGCTTTATACTTTTCATTCTCAGGTTGTGCTCCAGCAGTTCCATTTTCATAGAGAGTTTTCTTTGGCAAACTCTATTACCACAGTAACACAAACTCCCATTTCAAGTCTGAAATGTATGGACTTCCCTTCCATGTACCATTAATTGTAAACATAAGTGCTCACAATTTAGATTTATCACATAAAGTTTCTTGCACAGTGTCTATTTAAAATTCCTCAGTAACTAATGTCAGCAAAATGCAACAGAGATTCTGCAAGCAGAAGCTTCAGGGCACTCCTAGGTGTTGACAGAAAGTCTGTAGTTTTGACATACTTCTTTTATTTTTGGAGTTGTAGGGCAGGAAAATTAACAAAGTACAACAAACGATGAATTCTCAAAAAGCTTAAAGAACCCAGAAATCTGTGCAGTGTGGCCTGAGCCTCCAAAGACAAGTACTGAGGGATAAGGAAGGCAGATAAGTAAGGAAGATTCCTTCTGATAGTTTAAGACCACATCCCACATATAAAGTCCAAACAGGTGCACAGTTACCTTCTCCATATACCTGCCTTCTGGCACAACATCTTTTTAGGGGTGAAATCCCTGAGGATGTGCCCAGGTCAAGATGACTTTCCTCATGAAGCTGGGTAAAACCAGCTAGCCACCTTCAGCCCTTTCAAGACCCAACAGAGTTCAAAGTTAAAATTAAGCCCAAAAATGAGAGCAATGATTACTGTCTCGCCCGGCCTTTATCCTCCAACACAACTCACTTGTGTAGTGAGTACTGCTGTCTGTGGGTCAGCAATTGCAAATAATCACCACAGTATATGGAAAGTCATGAATATTAGAGCAACAAAATCCCAAACTGTGTTGGCATAACAAGAGGCCAGGAAAAGACTGGAAAGAGTGAGAGCAGTTGAGTAAAGGTTAATCTAAACCCAAATATTTTTGTAGCATGAAAATCCAGCAAGGCTTAAGAACTGCACTTAGTGCTCCAAGAACTGATGAGTATGTATATCCTTATGAACCTGAGGGACATTGACAAAGGACAGCTCAGGGTTATGTGTTGTGCTTCATGTTTCTGTACCTTTTACACTCATAGTACTTCCCATCTCTTCAGATTTGAAGCAACAGTTTGGATTTACTTTTTTTTATTAAGCTGTACAAAGTGAACTTCTCTTACTTCATAGGATAATTACAAAGCAAGTGCAATAATATGTACACATACTAATTAATCTACTTATAACACATTCCTCAAAGACCACTCATTAATATGACCTCTTTATTATTTTTTTAAATAAACTCTTTAGATTATTATGACAATATCATTTTTATTTTGTATTTCATAGTAACTATACTACTTAAGATTCCATGTTTCTGAAGAGGAGTAGGGACTGGACCACAGTCTTGTGCAGGAAAATGCAACTTCAGAGCTTTTCTACATTTTTCACTACTTCTTTCACTACACTTTTCACTACACTTTTCACTACACTTTTCACTACTTTTGCTACTTTTCAGCAGTTTCCTAACACAGACTGCACCTGTAAAGAAGGTAGCAGAAAACAGATTGAAACATAAGTCCAATAAATAAGCAGCCACCATCACAGTCTATTGCCTGAGACCTCAGTTCAAAGTTTAAAAAAAAATTAAGTAAATTCAACATTTGCACATTGCTCTGTTTCGGCTGTCTACTCCCCTTCCTAGATTAGAGTACATTTTTAAGCCAGTAACAGCCAGTGGGTATAACTAAAATCTACACATACAGCTCATTTGGTTGCATAAGTCTTTGAAAAACATGTAAAACAACTGCAGCCCATTATGCAGATACAAATCTGAAGAACAACTGCAGCCTTAACCCTGTCCCCCCCAGCCTTACAGAGGCTGATTCTGGCCCAACCCACAAGAGGCACGCTTCCTTCATGGCTCTCCTGCCAGCTCAGATAGGACAAGTGCAGAGAGCAGCCACAGCGTTCCCCACGGGAAAGTGGGGCGCTGGGTTTTGCCTCCACTTGAGCCAAACTGCAGCTGTTTCAACCCAGGCATACAAAAACTTCCAACCATCCAGGCCGTGCTCTGATCCAAGCAACTGACAAACTTGCTGAAAGCTGGCCAGGTCTGGCAAAATCTGGGTATTTGGCAACTCTGCAAATGGAGCTGCTTTAACAGGGAATTCCAGCAGCTGCCTGATGCTGCATTACAGGTTTGGCTGATCCTACCCGTGGGCAGGAGGCTCACAGGCTACCCAAACATGAGTATAAGGGCCCTTCAGAAGAAGATTTGCTTCCCTCTGAGATGACAGCCCTACTAAAAGACAATGAAACACAACTCTTCTCAAGAATAGCCATCAGCTGTGTGAAAAAGCAAACATAGAACAGAAGACACAAGCTGGCTCCTACAAGAAATTGCAGACTGATTGTTTTGTCTTTGAACTTTAGATATCTGCACAAAGCCCCACGTATGTAAGATGCAAAACCCATCGGGAGGCTTCTCAATGCTCAGAGAACTTTATATGGAATAGGGAGTTTGTTCTTTAAATACATGGAATTTGTCTGATTTACAACATAGGAAATCACTAAAGAGATAATGTAAAAAGTTTCAGTTTGCCAGAAATTTAGGATCATTGTAACTGAAATCCAACTAAAGATGATTAATTTCTGTCTCTTCAGAAGATGGCCCCTTCTCTTTTTTCTTTCCCTTAATAATAAGAATGTATAAAAATGCTAAAATGTCCTGTAAAAATTGCTTTTAAAATGTGTATAATAGAGCCTGGATGCTGTTGATTTCAAATCCTGTCAAAAGTGTAGGCAAGAACTAAAAACTGGAATATGAAGTTTTCGAACTCTAGTTGAAGGGGTCAAGTGAGGGGTCATGTGCTCAAAACCAACAGAAATGGTCTATGCAGTTTAAGTCAAGAGCCTGGAACAAACCACTGCCACAAATTCCACTGCATGGATCTCATTTAAAAGCCTGCATGATTGTCAATACAGTGGTGTTTGTAGGCAATGTGGATTTTTTCATGTATTGCCAAATCATAAAATCAAAGTTAAGTATTGCTCCTCTGTTGTGGAGATAAAAGCATTCCCTCTCACCCTACATTAACAATCAGCTCATACTGAACATAATAAAATGTTAATTAGCCCAATTTAGCATCCTGGCAGTGGACAGATTCATCCAACCATGGCCTGGAGTTTCATTAGCATTTCTGAGCATTTGTCTAAAGTAGAAAGCAATTTTTCAGGAAACTTAATATCAACATCTAAATTAAATTACATCCCTAACAATGCTGCAGGGCAGGGGAAAGGACAAAAAATGAACAATCATGATTTGAACCTAAAAAGAACTTCAGAAAAGATTTAGAGAGACAAAAGCTTTTACACCCAGATCTCCCATGGAAATAAACTTTACAAGAAATTTTGGAATAAGAACCAGATTTTAGCCATCTGTTGGCTAGAGATAGAACAAAGCTTGAGATCCTGGTGGTCTTTCTTACTTTGTCCATATTTGGAAACCTAGACATTATTGTGACCATCTGGACCATCATAAATTAAACACTGTGATAAAAGTAAATTAATTTTTTTTTCCTCAGAGATCAAATCAATCATGTACAGCTCTTCAGCAGCCTGACTCTTGCATTCATGTGAATCTACATGACATACTTTCACAGCCAACTTCTCTACCTGGGCAGTGATGTCTTGCCACAGTTCAGCAGCCCAGATAGGTTTCCATCTGCACAGCCTATCGGTCCTTTTCTGTTGGTCCAGCCACACCCACAGAGTGTTTGCCAACATCCACAAGTCAGTGTAGAGGTAGAGCACTGTCCATTTCTCTCATTCAGTGATACGTAAAGCCAGCAGGATGACTTTTAGCTCTGCTTCGGTGCCCATCACTTCTGAGGCAGCTCAACCCCTCCATAGACTACTAGAATCTCTTACTCAGTTGGGGTATAACTGGCTTCAAATCCTCTGTATCCCAGACTCCATAACCCAAGACGTTGTCCTTGAGTCTCCCCAGGTCCCTTCTGCCACAGGCTCCAGGAAGGACCATTCTCCCCGGCTGTAGCGTAGAGCACATTCCTCACATCCTGCCCCGTTCTGACTGGCCCAAGGGCTACTGCATGGGCAATCTCCCACTTGAATTGTTCAAAAACTTCTTGTTGTTCATGACCCCATTTGAAATCATTCTTCTTCCATGCCACTTGATAGAGAGGGCTGACAATCTGACTGTGCTCTGCAATATGCATTCCCCAAAAACCCACAGTGCCTCAGAAAGCCTGTCTTTTCTTCTACCTGGTTGACAGGGACATAGCAGCTATTTTGTTGGCCACACCCACTGGAATCTGATGACTTTTATCCTCCCCTTTTACTCCTAAAACTGAATTTCCTGGGCAGGTCCCTTGATCTTGCTTTGCTTTACGGTAAAGCCAGCCTTCAGGAGAATCTGGATCATCTTCTCCGCCTTACCAAAAACTTCCCCTGCCGTGTTCCCCCACACAATGATGTCATCAATGTACTGGAGATGTTCTGGAACCTCACCCTTTTCTAGTGCAGCCTGGATCGGTCCATGGCAGATGGTGGGACTGTGCTTCCACCCCTGGGGCAGTCAGTTCCAGGTGTACTGCACGCCCCTCCAGGTGAAGCCAAACTGAGGCCTGCACTCTGCTGCCAGAGGAATGGAGAAAAATGCATTGGCAATGTCAGTGGTGGACAATGACATTTTGCTGCCTTGGGCCCCAGTTCATACTGCAGTTCCAGCAAGTTGGGCACAGCAGCACCCAGTGATGGTGTGACTTTGATCAAGCCTTGATTGTCCACTGTCAGTCTCCACTCTCCACTGGACTTATGCCCTGGCTGCACGGTGCTGGCTATTAAAGGGTGATTTGTGGCTTGTTAACAGAGAGGGTCTCATGAGTGAAGTGGAGACTGGTGGCCATCTTGGCCACAGAGACGATAAAGCAATCAAGTTTAGAATCTCTGTTGACAGGAGGAGAAGTGCCAGCAAACCTCCAGCCCTGGATGTGAGGAGAGCAGACATCAGGCTGCTCAGGGAATTAGTGAGTAGGGCTCCCTTGGAAAATACTTTTGTATGTGCTGGGGTCCATCAATGCTGGTCACTTTCTAAGCATCAGCTCCTAAGGGCACAGGAGCAGGGAATTCTAAGAGTTGGAAGTCAAGTAGATGAGGCAGAAGGCCAGCTTGGCTAAGCAATGAGCTTGGAAATAAGGTGAAAAAAGGTTTATGTCCACCTTGTGGTGTGGGTCACGTGATACAGGAAGAATACAGAGATGCTGCTGCCACTGCAAGTAGAAAATTCATGCAGCCAAAGCTCAACTGGAGTTGAAGCTGCTCAGAACCGTGCAGGACAACTGAATGGGTTATTTTTAAATACATTAATGGCAAAATGCGGGGCAGAAATAAGACCAGCCTGTTACAGGATGAGGATGGCCACCTCGCAAACAGGGACATGGACAAGGCAGAAATGTGTAATGTCTGTCTTCAACACTGACAACAGGCTAAAGGGTCCCCAGTGGCCTGAGCTGGAGGACATGGCTGCGAGAAAGATCTGTGCTCAGCTGACCATGAACTTGTGCGGGATCTGCTGCTCCAGCTGGATCCCTATAAATCCATAGGGCCTGATGGGATTCATTCAAGAATACCCAAAGAGCTGGCTGATGTCATCACAAGGCCTCTCTCAAAGACTTTTCAACTGTCCTGGGAATCCGGAGAGGTCCCAGCTGACTGGAAGCTGACTAATGTTGTCTGAGTTTTCAAAAAGAGCAAGAAGGAGGACCCTGGAAATTACAGTCTCACTGCAGTGCCCAGTAAAATCACAGAAGAGATTCTTCTGGGAGGTACTGAAAAACACCTGGAGGACAAGGCAGTCATTGATCACAGCTAATGAGGCTTCATGTGGGGAAAGTCCTGCTTGTGAAACCTAACTTCCATTCATGACAAGGACTTGTGAAACCCACCTAGCTGATCAAGGGAAGCCAGTTAAAGTTATTTTTATCTATTTGCATTTCAGCAAAGCTTTTGATACTCTCTCACAGGATCCTTCTAGACAAAATGCCCAGCTCACAGCTGGATAAACACACCATGTGATGGGTGAGCAGCTGGCTCACAGGTGGGGCACAAAGGGTTACAGTGAATGGGGTGACACCAGACTGGGGACCTGTCACCTGTGGGGTTCCACAGGGCTCCATCCTTGGCCCTGTGCTCTCCAATATCTTCATAAATGACTTGGACACCTTAGTGGGACACCTTGGAAGGGATACTAAGTAGGTTTGCAGATGATTGTGAGGAGCTGTTGACTCCCTAAAAGGCAGAGAGGCCCTGCAGAGAGACCTCAACAAATCAGAGGGCTCAGCAATCACCAACTGTATGGAGTTTAACAAGGGATTCTGCACCTGGGATGGGGCACCCCTGATTGTGTGTATAGACTGGGGAAGGAGATGCCACAGAAAGAGACCTGGGGCTCTGGGTCGAGTTGAACACGAGTCAGCAGTGCCCTGGCAGCCAGGAGGGCCAACCCTGTCCTGGGGGGCATCAGGCACAGCATCGCCAGCCGGGCAAGGGAGGGGATTGTCCTGCTCTGCTCTGAGCTGGGGCAGCCTCACCTCGAGTGCTGGGGCAGTTTTGTGTGCCACAGTGTAAGAAAGGCATTAAACCATTAGAAAGTAACCAAATGATGGCCAGGAGGATGGTGAAGGGTCTGGAGGAGAAGCTGTGTGAGGAGTGGCTGAGACTGAGGGGAGACCTCATTGCAGCTACAGCTCCCTCACGAGGGGAAACAAAGGGGCAGGCACTGACCTCTTCTCTGTGGTGACCAGTGATAGAACCTGAGGGAATGGCCTCGTTGTGTCAGAGGAGGTTTAGGTTGGATATCAGGAAAAGATTCCTCACCCAGAGGATGGTTGGGCACTGAACAGGCTCCCCAGGGCAGTGGTCACAGCACCAGCCTGACAGAATTCCAAATGTTTGGACAATGCTCTCAGGCACATGGTGTGACTCTTGGTGGGTCTGGTGCAGGGACAGGACTTGCACTTTGATGATCCTTGGGGGCCCCACCCAACTCAGATTATGTTATCATTCTATGTGTTCTTCCAATAGCTTCTTTTAAGGTAAATATTATTACATACAAGGAAACATTCTCTCTCAAAGGTAATTAAAACATTATCTACTTTTTGAAAAGTGATGTTCTTCATGCCACTTGTCCCCACCTCCTTATACAGTAAGATCCAAAAGGAAGAAAACAAAAATGAATACTATGTACATAATAAATGTCAAGTATTTGCAGCTGGAATATGCTCCAAAATTTATTTTTAGTTCAGCCTCCAAGACATGAACATTTTCTTTCAAATGAAAATATATCTTTTCTATTAACTGCTATTGGCAATAGTTTTGTGAAAGAATCCTTAAAGAGAAAATTTGCAGAGGTTTCTAAAGCTTTTTTTGTACTATTGTCAGAGTAATTTTATTAAACAACAGCTGATTCAATTGCAATTCTAAAACAATGTACAGAGATCTATTTTTTTCACTTAACAGCCAAAAGCATTTAATTCTAGTTTAGTACCTTGCAGAAACATGTAAACATGGCAGTAATGGATTGGCACACTGACAAAATAACTTCAGGACAAGGAAGTGCTATCATTTAGACACTGTAAATCCCTTCCAAATTCATTCCCTCACCCTCGTCCCTCCACTTCCCCTCAATAATGGCAGTAGCTTCTTAAAATAACAGCCTATTTGAACACTTGATCTTGTGGAAAATGCAGCACACGAATTAATCCAATCCTATCTCTCCTGAAAGGGATCTCTTTGAAAACCCTTTTTTCGTTAGTTTAAGTGAATTTAAATGATCAAATTCCAAGCTGGAAAGCCCCATTTTGTTGTTTAAGGAAGCTGGACCAAAAGAAAAAAACAACCAACCTATCTGGCAAAGTAAGACTACAACGACAGAGTCAGATTTCCAGATAGGTTCTATTACAACTATGCTTGGCAATAGTCTCTGCAATGTAAGTGGGAGCAACAATGGGACTGTGTCAACTTATGCCAAAGGTGGATTTGCTCCATGGCCTTAAAAGTGATTTATTGTGTATAGAAAGAACTTAGGCAGGGTGATGGTGTGGAAAGTCAAGTGAGTCTTAAAAAACCATAATTTCATTACTCTGACAAGGTATTTTTTAAACACTTTTTTTTAAAGAGATACTGCTGAGGAGTTAAACGTCCTAATGAAAATTTGTAAATATTATCTCTAAGAAATACCTACCTTAATACTAATATCTAAATTAATGAGGTACCCAAATCTTATTAATTTAAGCATCTCTATTTTATTGCACGTAGACAAGTCACAAAGTAAAAGTCCTAAGGGACAGGGACTAAAGAGGACACAAAGAGGAAATTTAGGTGGTAATGTCCAAAACTGAGCCAAAGCTGCAGTACATCATAGCAGGACTCAGTGGGATGATATATACAGTACTCAACAGGACAAATAAAGAAAATCCTCAGTTCTGGTCTCTGTTCCTCTCAGTCCAAGCATTTATAATAGGAAGCCATCTGATTATAAAATAAGAACTTAAAAGTGCCTCTCTAAGCATGAAAAATTATCCTCTCCACCTTCTGTTTAAAATAATGCACTACATTATTAAATCTCAAAAATCAGGACCGTACTGAAAACTTTGTTTGTAGGGTTGTTAGCAAAAAGAATGAGAAAGAAAAGTCTTAAAAGAAACATGTCACACCTTAAGGGAACAATGATGGAGCTAACAAGCCTGTATTGCAATGTGTAATTGTTTCTCCTTTTTGCTTTCAAGCACATTCCAAGTCTTTAATCACATTATGCAGTCTGTTACATAATTGAATCCATCACGTTCTTCTGGTTAGTCAGCTTCATCCTAACTCTGTAAACAAATGAATCAATGTACACTCGCAGGGATCAATAGACCACTCATCCAAAGAGCTCCCTTCCCACACAGCACTGCAGATAACTTCCTAAAACGTAACCAATGAAACCACATGAGCCTCACGAGGTTCAACAAGGCCAAGTGATGGTTCTGCACCTGGGGCAGGGCAAACCCAAGCACAGACACAGGCTGGGCAGAGAATGGACTGAGAGCAGCCCTGCCAAGATGGACTTGGGGGTGCCGTTGGACAAGCGGCTGGACATGAGCTGACAGTGTCAGCTCACCGCCCAGAAATAATATCCTGCTCTGCATCAAAATACTTCTGCGGGCAGCAGGTCAAGGGAGGTGATCCTGCCTCTCTACTTTGCCCTCATGAGACCCCTCCTGGAGCACTGGTCCATCCTGTAAATCCATGTCTCTCCAGGCTGGAGACAAGAGTGTTTTGCAGGACAGTGTCAAGTGCTTTGCACAAGTCCAGGCAGATGATATTGCTGCTCTTCCCCTCATGCACCAGTGCTGTAACCCAGCTGTAGGAGGCCATCAAATTTGTCAGGCACTATTTGCCTTTATTGAAGCCATGTTGGCTGTCACCAATCACTGCCTTATTTACCATGTGCAAGGCTCATAGGAGGAGGGTCTGAGGAGACCTTGTAGCACCTTCCAGTACCTAAGTGGGAACCTACAAGAAAGCTGGAGAGAGACCTTTTACAAGGGAATGTAGAGATAGGACAAGGTGAATGGCTTCAAACCAAAATAAGGGTGGGTTTAGATGAGCTAACAGGAAGAAATTCTTTACTGTGAAAGAGGTGAGGCACTGGAAGAGGTTGCCCAGAGAGGCTGTGGAAAAACCATTCCTGAAGTGCTCAGTGCCAGGCTGGACGGTGCTTTGAGCAACTTGATCAAGTGTGGGTGTTCTTGTGCATGGCAGGGGGATTGGAACAAGATGATCTTTAAGGTCTCTTCCAACCCAAGCCATTCTGTGATTCTATGAAATCTCAGCACAGGGGTGGACAGCTCTCCCCAAAAGCCCTGTGCAGATCATGATTTCCCAGCACAGGCGTCACTGATGTTACAGGTGGGGTAGCTAACAAACCAGCACCATGCTCTTGCAGCACACCAACAGACCCCAGTGCTGGGCTGCAGAAGGGTCTGTGCTTCTAAGCAGAGCTTCTGAGGCCAGGCAAAACAGCTGTGTCAGGCACCCAGACACACAACAGGAATGAAGCACTGGCATCCCACTGCAAACATAGGAGAAACAAGTCTATACAGAAATGATGGCTGCACTCCATTTTGTACACACCAAAAAATACTCTGGAGTGATAAAAACACAAAAAAGACACAGCCCATTATTAATAAGCCATGCTAGAGAACATTTCTGAGCCACCTTTGGTAGCTATGTCTCTCCAAGTTAGTGTCATTGCTTCTACACCTGCCAGTCTCTATCTCTCAAAACGTAGACAGAAATAACCTGAGCAGGTCTGCTAAATTTCCCAAAGCACTGGGAACAGAATGAGAGTTGGCATGCTGTATTTCTGCATTACCGCAATGCTGCCTTTCTTTCTTCTCTCTCAAGCTGTCTTTTAAACCATGAAAAAAAAAAAAGTTAAAAAGAAAAAAAGTTAAAAGTAAATGACAGTTAAATGAGCACACAGAACAAGGAGAAGCAGAGATCTTTATAGCACTAACTCACATTTGTTCCAAGCAATTGAAAGTATTTGCAACTGCATTATTAGTAAGAGCATCATTCATATAAATATATGCTTACTGACTTCTTAGTAGCTGCAAATAAAGGATGAAAATGGGAATTTTTTTATTGTATCCACATGAAGTTGAAAAATCATTGCACCAATACCCAGCTACATTCTTAAGAGTTAAGAGATACTATAAATTCAGTCTTGGGAGGTTCCCTAGAAAAATTAATAGTATCAATTTATAGGTGAAACTTGCAAAGTAGGTGTTACACTGGATACACTGTACAGAGTGCAGTTTAAGAAGAGCTTAAGAATCCAAGTCTGAAGTTATGTTGATTGTAAAAACATGAAATGCTAAATATAGCCATAATTACAAAGATTCAATGGCCAAAAGAAAAACATATGTATGCAAATTTTAAAAATTAAAAACCGATTAAAGCATGGAGGAGAAAGCCCACTTGACATAATTGATGACTTGGCCTTCTGCAGTAAGAAATTGCAGGTCATTATGAGTGAATCCATCACTCAGTTTCCTCAGACGCAGAGCAGAAATAGAGCAGATGTAGGAAATTGAACCAGACCAAGAAAGAAGCAGAGCATGACTCAATAAATGTAACCCAGAGGTAATTTATTAGAACTTATAGTTTGGTATAAACTGCCTTGTGCTGCCCTTCCCATGACTAAACTGCCTTGTGCTGCCCTTCCAAGTCTTCCTTTGACCACATCTATTCAGAATTTTATGAAGGTTTTGGTTGTCACAGGATGCCTATTTCTCATTTATCCACTTAATCATCTTCTGTGAAATAAGGAAGAAAGTTTAAGGATACCAATCTTTTGGCTGTAGTTTTCTTAGTGGAGTATTTTATCTTCCACAATTCAGAATGTTTGCAGGAGAACAAGAGGAAGGACAGAAGATGAAAATGCTATATACGAAATACATTGAAAGTGCAAAAGCAATCTCGTTTACACAAAACTTTCACTACCACACTTCAATCAAAACAAGGAACACTGAGCAAATTCTTAGCATCTGAAGGGTTTTTAAACTCTGTCACTATAGCTTCAGTTCAGACAAACCCATTAGGATGAAAATCTATCTTAATTTCTGTCTTATTAAAATAATGTCCATGGGAAGAGATAGCCCCAAAGGTGGAGAATTTTTGGAGTGTGCAATCTTCAGTGTGCCATGAAATTCGAAAATACCCTGTCCTAAAATGGTGGCAATCTACCCAGTAATTTGTTAACGTTCAAGTTAACTCAGTGGGTTTATGCTTTTGAAATGGCATTTTAAATGTAGAATTACAAATCAAGACTTCCAGAATGTGTTGTGCTTCAGAAGAAAAAGAAACCTTCATTTCCAGGGTAGTACCTGGTTTTTAATTCACAGGAGTGGCATGTGCATCTAGGGCTGGGGTTTTCCAGAAGTTAAATCACAAGTTTTGGTTGGACTTACGCAGTTTTGCCCTCACTATCCTGTTTGGTGGCACTGGCTCCCTTTTTACCCAGCAGTGAAGCCACTTTCTCAGGGTCTCCATTCTCCACTGCCTGCAGCAGCCGATCGTCATTCTTATTCCACTCGTTGGTCTGAGTAAAAAGAAAAGAAAGGAGAAATATAATCAGTACCACCTCTGTGTACAGGCTCTCCAGAATGATCCTGTACACATTTATCACCACTGAAAGCTTAAACAAAAGCCCAACCCAAAGAAACGGAACAGAGAAAGCCACATAAAAGTAATCTGCAAGCTGTGCAGCAGAGGTTCCCAAGGATTTAACGGCTTAAGCCAGAGCCTAAGCGATGCCTGAAGATGAACTGTAACTTGGAAACTCTGTAGATGAGTAGTGCAGGAAAAAAAATACCATATTTTCTTACTGTATTTTCAAAAATTCTCCTTTATTTTTCTAGTCCTGGTTTCTATTTCAGAGCTGTACCGGGCCCCATCGGACCTTCACAACATACATCACAGGGATAAGCAGTGAGGTGCCTCATCTTATCCAGACCATACCCTAACAACCCAAGCCAGCCAAAACTTTCCATATTAAAGGCTTTTCCCTACTCACATTTTATAGAGGGGTAATGGGTTAAGAGACTGCCCTTTGCAGACTGTAACTAGCTTTACTGGGGTTTTTATCCCTTGCGTTGGTCTTTAGAACAAACAAACAAACAAACAAACCAACCCACCACTCACATAGTGCTACTGAAAGAAAAGAAAACCACCCTACTTTCAGATCTTTCCAAACTTAATCCACCAAATCTTTTTGATCCCTCTCAGCAGCTGAATCAGGAATAGGACATGACTTCCCAACTCGATGACTCTCCCTCCTCCTCTGAATGCTCAGGACAATGGTCTATTTCCTCTAAAAGACCTCCAAGTTGAGTCTATCAAGATCCTAAGAAAACAGAGGACAGTTAACCTTCTGTATGCCACGTGATCACAGAAAAATGAGCTCTGGAAAAGGAGTCAAAAGTTGCCCACATGCATTCTAATCTGGACCAACAACAGCATTCAGCCTCCAGGAAAAACAATCTGGTGCAGTTAAAAGCTGCATTTGAACCAGTGTTAGCATCCTGCTACACTCAGGAGAGGTACCTTCAACATTCTGTGGCTTTCTCTTTGACACCAGTCAGCTCATCTCCAGCATGACTGCCTGTTCATGAGCACCTGATTTGTACACAACTCCTGGAATTACTAAATTCATATTAATACATACCTTGAGAAATACTCATGAAAATGTTATAAAAAACAGTATGTTTTTATTAACAACATGTTAATAAAAAACAATAAAAAACCACTCTCCCCCTGCTTCCTCCTTTGTCCTGATGCTCTATACAAACTTTTTTCCTCCAGATACATAAGAGCTTTCGCATTTCTCTGTCTGGGCTTGTGAGGAAAAGTATATGATATGCACACTGATATGAACTAACTCCACAGGCTGTTCACGCCCTGAGAAACCAGAACAGGGGGAAAGTGTTCCAGGTTAAAAAAAAGCATTTAAAAAAAAATTTTAAAAAATTATGGAAAGCACAGTATGGGCAGGAGAGTAGACAAGAGCTGAAAGAACACCACCTGGAACCAAGAGTATGAACGGCTGCTGTGTCAAAGGAAGTGGCATGCAGACAGAGCAGTTGCAGTCTGTTATGGCAGTGGAATGACTGGTGGGTCAGTGCACATCCTGCAGGTTTTAGTCTTTATCCTTATAGTGCTGAAATAAACTCCTGTAGACTCTAGAGCACTAATTACATCAGCAAAAAAAAAAAATTGTTTCTCTAAGCAATATTTCGACTCCATGACAATGAGTGGCCAGCCAAGCAGCAGGTTCCACCCAAAATGAGACTCACTGCCTATTCTGGTTTTGGGGAATTTCATGCTTTAAAGGCAGCCTATTATTAAAAGCAGATGTTTAAAAAAAAAAAAAAATCTTACTTGTAAATAAAAACCTTTAAAGTTAACACTCTTTATTTGACAGTATATTACGTCTCCTGTTTTGCAGTTTGACCTGTTTCTGAGCTTTTTTATTATTCAGTCATATAAGATATTTAAATATGGGCTATTTGATGAATCAGCCTTTATCTACACACAGCACACACACACGTCCAACCCAATACTAACCTATGCTTTGAAGAAAAAAACCACAACACCTAACTTAAGATTTTTTTCCTGACCTGAAATCACCAGTTTACTTCTGAAACATGAAACAGAATAAACTACAGGAAAATGTTAAGATTAAGGTCTGCTGTAAATCCTTGGCAGAACAGCTTTCAGAATAACATTCAGCTCTGTAGTACAAAAATGGCCACATCTTCAAGAAGCGGTTTCATGAACATTCCTACAATAGTCAGCTATTAAATTGAAACATTATTGACATATAATCCAATACTCAATGTTCTGGTACAAGCAAGTAAGCACACTAATACTGACTCCCAAATTTAAGAAATATCTGAGATAAAGTGTCAATTTCCCCTTTGAAAAGCTGCTGTGGTAACTATATCCATTTATAGTTACACTATCATTAAAATCCCAGACCAAAGAAGAACTGATATAGTTGGGTCCCAAATTACCCCTCAGTTTTTACAAAGTATGGAATCTGCACTGAGGAGATAGACAGATACTGAAGGGAGGACCCTGGCGTATTCTGAAAGTGATTCTGATGGTGCAGAGTGATGTTCATGCTAACAGTAAAACATTTTGTGACATATGGAATCATTCTTTTGCAAGAACAGATGCTCTAGCTCATCTTTACTGTAGTTTTCAACCATATCCTTTCTGGTATCCTAAAATGAACACTCACACGCAAACACAATTAAGGAAAGACTTAATGATGCCTCAATTATCTGTACAGCTAAAAAGATTCCATCATACTTCAGAAATAAATAGAACTGAACTTGGACAAGCCATTAAGTGACCCTGAAAACACACTCGATAATATCAGAGGTATCTCAGTGTCAGGGAAAGGCTATCAGTGTACATTTCTTTATTTTTTCACACAGAGCTGGATAATTAATTTCTTTTCCTGCTTAGAGGAAAGTGGTAGAGGCTGGTGGCTAGGCTATATCTGTATTTGGCAGTCATTTTAGATTCCTGTTTTCAGTACTATATCTAACTAGTGTCTCTTCTTTCAAGCATTGTGACTCAGAGATGTTAAAGGAATGAGTAATTCTGGAGATTGTCACATATCCAAATCCATTTATATTAGCTCTTGCAATTGCATGTTTAACATCTGTAACACTACTGTACCTGAAACTTTGTTTTACTCCTGGAAAACAAACGGATACATGCAGTTTCTCTTCATCATTGCACAGCAGAGTTATGCTTATTTATAAACTAAAATATCTGTGTTCTACCTAAGATGTTTAAAAGCCATCACACTCTATTGCTCACATAAGGTTATTCATCTTTTCATTAAAGCAATAAAGATTCCATCCTAAGGCATCAATAATGGGTCGTTGTAGATGAAATATCAATTTTATGCAAGTTACATAAATCTATTTACAGACCTAATTTTATTTTTGAAATGAAATTATGCGTAAATCTGTTCACACAGAAGAAACAAGTATGCAGGCATCAAATGTTGTTCAAGTATTCCTCTGATAGGATCAAACTGGTTTTTTTCTTCCCCATTGCACTCAAAAGACCAGCATTGTACAATGCATTCCAAAAACTAAAGGTACAGCTAATAAAATAAATGGCACACAATAGACTCTCAAAAGCAGCCATTTCAATACGGAATTGTGGCCTTACTGTCCATGTTCTTCAGGGGAAGAAAAATCTAGAAGGACAGAGAACACATACGACATCCAGAAGGACGCTGTGCCCAGGATTTGGCAAGAAAGTAGGAGGCATTTAAGTCAGGGTGCTTAAAATGCCTCATGCAATCAAATATTGCACAGGCACTGCTGCTCATAGCAGATCAGAAAACACAGACTTCTGAACAGAGGCAGAGGCTGTTGCATTACACACATTTTTGGAAGCTCTTGTAATATCAGCCTGGTTTTGACCCCACAAGTCACATATCATCAAGCATACACCAAGTTCTTGGGAGGTTGGGATGATGCAAAACATGGGTGTACTGCCTGTTACTGTTCAGGGTAAAAGCCACCTTGAACTGACACCCATCATGCAGCACCAGCATTTGTCTATCCTGGAAAACCTGCACATGGGAGATGCTCTCTCCTGCCAGGAGTACAGGATGGCCAGCGTAACCGGGGACCTGAACTGCATAAACCAACTGCATCAAGCTTCCTCCACTGCAGTCCCCAAACCATCCCATTCCACCTTTCCAAGCTGTCCAGACACTTCTGCAAGGCCCCTTCTTCAGCTCTATGCCACATCCTGTTTCCTCTATCACAAGATTCCTCACTTTCCTTGCTTTCAGATCTCATCCAAATAGCACGACACCATCCACCACACATCCCTTGGGAAGTTTCAGCTCTGTTATACCCCTCGTTCAGGTAACAAAAAAGGGTGTTTTCTTTTATGTCAGAGAGGTCTCCACGTGCAACATTCTGAGCCAACCCATGCAGAGCACTTCAAACTCAAGGTTAGCACAAAATAGTAGTACAGTCTTCAGGGAAATTTTTACTGTAGCACAAGAGCAACAAAACCAACAGCTAAGCAGGTACTTTTCGTCACCAATAAAGCTGGGGGCTCTTCTGCTTTGTTTTGTTTGGAGATTTTTTTTGATTGCTTTGCATTAAGACTGCTGCAAATACACAAATTAGTCAACTGAGTATGTAGCATTCAAGCAAAAAACCCAAACCTGAGCATCTCAGCATAGAGATAAACACATATGTGTAATTAATTTGGAAGAATCTAATCCTGGAAAAGACTGCACATGTGAGTTCTCTTCACCTCCACCCCCACCCTACACACACCCCCCACTCCTGTAGGCCACATGCCAAACAGATATCAACAGCCTTCCTTCAAACAATTAACATTTTGCAATAACAATGGTTTGTGAACACATGCAAAACTGATGAAACACACACTTCATCTTCACAGACCACAGCCAGTGCTCCACTCAGTACTACGTCAGGTTTGGGCAAGGGGGAAGAGTTGGTTTGTTGTTTGTTTTGGTTTTTTTAAACGTGTATAGTGCTCAATATAGGTAGCAATAATGAGTATTACATATGCAGAGACAAAGAAAATCTGATCAAAGCTCAAGAAGTGCAAGTTTTTGGATAAAGCAGGTGTTTTTCAGCCATGCCCAAAAATAGTAAATATTTTCCTATTAATGTGCAGGGAACCAGATAGTCTGTCATCCCTCATAGATCCTAAGGTGCAATACTGACAGCTGAATGGATCGCATGCTAAAATCCAAACATCAGGTGGCATTGAACATCCCTCTCAAGCATGCTTTTTATTCTTGATTTTCAATTTTGAGATGGAAAAATGTGCTGTAGGGCCTCACTCTCTGGTAGCAACTCCCTGAAGCAACTCTCTGGTAACAGTTCAGTGTTTTTCATACTGAAACACTCAGGAACCTGAGAAAGGAGCTGGCAGGAAAGAGGTAGCCACAGTTAGGATGGAAAGCCACTCCTATACAGGGCACTGCATGGTTGGTGTTAATGAAGTGAGGCTGAGAACTTGATTGACTTGATCTACACCACCAGTTTTTGATTAGTGATTAAAAAAGGCCCATGCAGAGTGCTCACAGCATCTTCAGTGATCACCATCAAGATGACCTCTCAAAGCCACGGCTCCATGACAAACTTCGGCAGCAGTCACTGACAGCAATTGCACAGACAGCTGTTGAGTCTCCTGTAAGCTCCCTCTGTGCACAATTTATTTCCAATTTTATCATTGCAAAATACTAATAAAGTACTTATCATACTCGTGGGGCTGAAACCATCCAGCAAAAATCCTTCATATTTGGGATCACACACAGCATGTTGACAAGTTGACAGAATTTGAGTCCAAAGAGAAACCTTCATATCAAAGCTTATTTTCCTACATCGTTAAAGCTTGCACTACCTATTTTATACATTGTTTTCTCTGTCACAAAGTGAACAATTTCCTTTCCAGAAGAGAAGCTGAGGAATCAAAACACGTTCAAAAAAGGTACCTATTCTTTCTTTCATCACCACCATATCAGGATATTAAGCCTCAATTGTCTGAGATTACCAGCACATATCATGCAAGAAATAATGTATAACAAGAGGTGATAGTTCTACTTAGCACTTGTACAACATTTTCCATGAGCAAATACCTGAGCAAACATTAACTGGCAACAACTTTGTTTCTTTATCTTTGGCATGCAGCCTACAGGAGATGATTTAAGTGACCTTGCATTGTTGCAAACCTACTGGAGACAGAGTTATGTTATCTCCGCTGAAATCAGAACTGCAGGGAAGCTGAGTAGCAAATTGAAATTCCTGATAATTTCAAACTCAGCAACTCAGTGTCTGAAAAGGAAAGGAATACTTAAAGACTGGCGTCACAAACAATCGCATGGCAGAGACACTGAACACCACTGCATCACAAGGTCATGCACAAAAGTCCACATGTGCTGGACTTCCCAAGAGAGTTTTAAAAACAAGAACAATCTTATTGTACTGAATGCATTCACTAAACAAAACATCCCTTGAAGTTAAAACAACAGATGACAGGTTTTCTCAAAAGAATGGCTTATCTGAAAACGCTTATAACCTAGGAGTCAGTAGTATGTAGGTAAGGAGCCTACACCTTTCCCGGCCTTAACAACTGCAATTTACAGATTGTATTTATCAGCAGCAAGCTTGGGTAGTGGGAGTGGAAATCTTACTTGCAGAAGGGCAGGATGTTGTTGACCTTATCAGCAGCAGCTTATTCCAATCTGCAGCAGCATCTCCCAGGACACTCAGAGCTCAGCAGATGCCAGGAGCTGTTGCCTCCCGGGCTCCTTTCAGTTGCTGCAGCTCCAGCTCCTTGCTGTGACTTCCAAAGCCTGCCCTCAGTACAGATACAGCACAGTGGCACTTCGAGCCAACCTCTGCTGCACTGCTCTCGACCGAGGCAGTGCCCTGAAAGGCCATGCCAAAAGATGCTGTGCTCATTAACTTCACCACAAGTAAGGTCTAGACCTCTAATTATGTTGTCAAAAAAGCAAGCTGTGACAATGGCTTTCAAAGTAATTCACAGTGATATTATCTAAATGTCACTAATTGCTGCAACAGTGTCTTTTCCAGCTTCACTTGACCATCCATGTTGCCTATTTTATATGACTGATGGTTAATAACATTAATTATACTTACATAAGAAGACAAAACATTTGCAGCTCACAAGATTACACATGCCATTCTTTAAAGGTGGAAACAGCAGCAATGCAAGTAACATCTGCACATCTCACAACCAGAAGCATCAACCCATTGCCCTCCTCCTGCTTCTTGAGCTATGGTGCCTAGTTGGGGTAACTGGCCATGTGAATCGCATGAGGTCTGTTTGGTACTGCAGACTGTATTTGTGTCAGACCATGAATTCCATTTGAATTGGAGATGAAAAAACGACAGGGAAGGCAGGAAGCAGTTGGAGTGAATGAACAAGGAATGGTAACAAAAGACTAACGGCAGATTGTCAGTAAACCTTGATAATTACCCATTCACTGGGTAGATTCTGTAGATAAAGAAGTGATTATTATCCAAGAAAACCATTTTTTCATGCTGAACCCCAGAATAATGCAACTGAACAGCAAGTCACTCAGCAGGGCACTTCTATCAGCCAGCGAGGCTGCCCGGAAACTTTCCCGGCAGAAGGGGGCCACAGGCTGTGAAATGAAAGCGTCTTTCACCAGCAGAGAAGGGGAAAGATGACCTGACTAAAATGGTCATCTGAGACTGCAAGTCTGGGGACTGGGGTGTGGGGGGAGGGAAGTTGTAGAAAAAAGTTAGTGTGGTCTTTGCTTAAATGATGACTGGAATTTGCAGCAGGTTTGTGAGCTGTGCTCCAAGAACACTCAAGAGGGAAATGAAAGTGGAAATAAGTTTGCTGTATTGCTGAGAAATCTGTATTTCTTGTGTGTGAGTTTCTTGGGTGTTTTTTGTCTGTTTTGGTGGGGATTTGGTTGGGTTTTTTGAGGGGTTTAATTTGTTTGCTTTTTGTTTGCTTTGCTGTTTGTTTGCTTTTTTCTAAAAAAACCCTGTGGTTAGTTTCACAGTTTCAGTCAGGCTTTGAATGCAGAGTAGCCATAAGGTCGGGAAGGGAACATCCATAGTTAAAGCACAGAAAAGCAGCCTCTTCATAACCCAACTGCAAGACTTCATTTCTGCAAGAGTAGGAAAGCGAAGAGCCTGAGAGCAAAAGTCAGCAAGGGAGGCCAAGAGAACGTGACACAGTTCACCCAGACCAAGGAACACAGCTGGCCCGTATCTAGCGAGTTTAGAGGCACATGGTGGAGTTTGGAGTGGATTGAGAGGCGCACAGCTCACACATGCTGCTTGTGTGAAATTCATACTAAAGGCCACGATGGTTTTTTTCATTCAGATACTAATTTTCAGCATTTTTTGAAGAGATAAATCAATCTTTGCATTTGACGAACAGTGGCATTTCCTGCTAGCATTACATCTAGGTGTATCAGGCCTTCTCTTTTAAGCAATTACTGATATTTTCAAGTAACCCACTTCATTCCATTGGGTAAAAAGGAAAAGTGATGAGCAAAAAGCTCACAACATGCAAGGCATTAGAAGAAAACAAGAAAAAGTACATCTAAATCATTAGTAACATACAGCCAGAGAGCACTGGCAATAAGTCCAGCTACTGTCCATTGTTTATCATCTCACACATCATCAATACAGCAACTGAAGATTTATCTTTATTTGCAGATAGCAAAGGACGTAGCAGTAACCGCACCACATGCAAACAATCACTCTCAGTAAGACAGAAGAAAGTAAAGCCAAGAATTAATTGTGTATATTTGTATAAATGAAACAATGTTTATCTTAATACAGGAAAAAACACAAGGGACTTTCTAAAAATAAAGAAGTTAAATCTATCCTGTTTGAAGTGACCATCTCCCATTGTTCTGTCTTTTCTCAAAGTTCTAAAGTTCTGCACTACAGAGAACTCAGATGACTGTTCTCATATTGAAATGACTCAATAATTGTACTAAAACTAAAATACATCTAACAAATTACTGATTACTGCTGGACACATGGGAGCTCTTCCCTTCAAAAAAATGACTTAAAAATGACTACACTTCTCAAATGGTTATCCAAGGATCCTCAGGTTTTCCTTACCCTTAAATATAAAAATATTTATAAACAAGAAACTGATAATCAGCACGAGACATATGAAAAAGACTGCTTCTAACAAAGTTTTAAGACTGAAGAACTACTTAATCAACAGATTTTAGTTACTTATCAAGGTCAAATAGCAACTCACATAAAGCCTTTCAAGTTTTGGGATTTCCGCTGTCCAGAACTGATGTAAGATGTACTGCTGTAAGCTGTGTTCATAAGGTACAAGCCACCATGGCACTTTGTTCTTGTGTTACAAATGCCTACATGAAATTCCAGCTCACAATGAAAGCTGTTTCCTTTTTTTCCCCTCTACTAGCAAGACACAGTAGATTACTTGACTAAACTTCACCATCTTAATTCTCCACAAGTGCCAGAAAATATCTTAGATGGTTGTTTCTAAAAACACTTCACAATATTTTTTTATACCTATTAGAATGCTATTGTAGGAAGCAATACAATTTACAAATTCATAACAAAATATGTATTAACATTTCAAAACTATTCAGAGTAGAAAAAGAGTCTATGTATAGTCGAATTTGTTATTCTTGTAAAGGACATAACCACTGTTACAGGATTACAGACTTCTATTCTGAAACCCACGACAAAGCCAAACAAAACACATTGCAAGCATAGAGGCAAATCCCTATTCCAAGAAATTATTTTGTTAGGAGTCTTCAAGGACTCAACTCAATCTCCAAAAGTACTTCATGACTACAGAAGAAGGCAAAAAAGTTTCACTATCTGTCTGATCTTCCTGAGGCCACTAACAGATGTTAGTTCTGTGGATTGACCTCTAGATCTAATATTTGTCAGTTTCCAAAATCAAATATTAAAGAAGGAAGGTAAGCTTAGCTGCTTTTGCTTCCATGACTGCAATGGAGGATAAATCCAAGAGTCACGGGGAAAAGCAAGCAATTGTTTTGCATGAAAATAAAATCCACTTCAGCTGCCAGTGAAGAACATGTGGGATTTCACACCACCACATCTTCCCACGTTGTTTATCCTCCACATCACATGCACTGAGAATCAGAAAAGTCTTTTATGCGTCAGACTCTCTGTATGCAGAACATCAACTGCCCACACATGGCAGGCCTGAAGCAAAAGGAGAGAAGGAACAAGCAGGCACTCACCCTGGTTCCTTCCCTTAAGACTCATCTGAAGAAGGAGTTCCATTTCTCTGCAGGCATGAATAATGACATGCACAAATATTCAGTTCAGCAGGCATGGATGGCCTTGCCTTTCATCTGATCAGAGCCACAGCTTGCACACCTTTCTCCAGGCAGCCCCTGGGAACTCAGTTTTGGTTGCCCCAAGCCACTGCTGGGGGCTTAACTTTTACCCTATTTGACCAGTGACTGAGCTATCTGCTGCCAGGCACAACCACCACAGCTCACTATTAATGGACCAGTCTGCACATCAATAACCTGTCTGTTCTCATCTGAATATTCTTATCAATAATGTGTGATTTACTAGAACACTCAGTCCTCTCATTGCAGTGCTTTAGCTAATTTGGATACCCTGCACCTCACCAAATGCACTAGGATTGCTCACACAAGATGACAAGAGATACAAACGAGTATCTGCTTTTTTGTTTTAATTAAAGATTCACTTGGCTCCTACTAATTAGTCCTCGACTGGACTATATTTCATGTCACAATCGTCAAGATACTCTTTCATTATCAAGATAAGTGCTGCCACTGGTTTGCCTGTCTTTCCCCTCTAAGGAATACCATTGCTGCTGTATCGAGACACCCTGCTGCAGGTTGTCTAGCTTATATTCTGATTTCTTCACAAGATGCACACACATTTTCTGTAACAGAGCTCAGCAGCTCAACAACCCAGAGATTTTCAACTTCCCCAGCACAAAGCTACTGCAAATTAAAAATCTGTAATAAAAAGATGCACAAAGCACAAAACCCTGAAGGGCAGTCCAGTGCCCAGAGTCTCTCCAGAGAAAGAGCACACAACCTCAGGAAAAGTGAGTGGGCTGGCTGTGCTACCAGCCCCTTTCCCATCATCAAAAACATCCCTCTTACACCTATAACCATTGCATCACAGTTCTTGGAGGGGCTGACATGAGAGAGAAATCCCTAGTAATATCATGAATCTTAAAAAACATTTTTCCCATGATGCTTACAAGCAAGAGTGACCTGACCAATACCCCCAGTCATGCTCCCCATTAGGATCATTTTAAACTCATTTCAAAGACTGAGACTGCACACCAGGGCTATGTTGGGTTCTGTGGAGTGCATCTAACATAACAACTTTGAGTAACTGCTGAATTCAGACATGGTCCCACGAGCAAATGGCCAATCAGTGGTGAGATAATTCTCATCTTTTTTCAAAACATGCTTTTCAATAATTCATGTGAAAGGTTGGAGGAGCAGAAGAAGGGCGAGGATTTGTAACAGGTTTTAAGTCTTCATGGAAGAAGAGATAACCCCTAAGAGCTTTATGGGTCGTGACAAAAATGCAAAGAATGTGCATTTGTTGGTTTTTTGGTTTCTTTCAGGAAACCACATCACATATCTTAGGGGTTCCCTCGCATCCCATGAGATAGAAGAACCAGAATAATATACAAGTATCCTATTTTTTCACCCTGTAACAGCATCCTTAACAGATTCCATTAATAACTACAAAAGATTATATAAATAAGCTGAAATTGAGATTGTTGTCATTGCCAGAGAGAGCAGAAGGTTTCCAAATTTTATGGGTTAAAAAAAGCCAATAAATTTAACAATCTTTTGAAGATGCTAGTATAATCCTTCCAAAACTGAAGAGAACAGATGACTCAACCATATGGCTACGTTCCACCAAAATTCTGTCTTGTAATCATAAAATATGATGTAATGCAGTTTGGTCCCAGGAGAAGGAAAGGCGTTAGACATATGTGACACGCACAAGCGTTCCCTGGATCCATCTGGCTAGCTGTTTTAAAAAGGTATTACACAAATAAGCAGGGTTTTCTAGAAGACTCCAAGATAAATATTCTTAAGCCTTCTCTTGGAAAAGAAATGGGTATTGCTCTTAAAAGCTACATTAAAGCATCAGCCACTATCATTACAAACTAAACAGGTAAAATGAACAAGTTGTTACACCTTTCTGCAGCAATGCAGCTTTAAAAAAGTTTGCCTTTATAAACTTTGAAAGCAACCTGTGGTTTATTACTACTTCACACTTAATAGCATGAAGCTTCTTGGAAAAGAGTTTAAAGGACTATTTGGAAACCAAAAGAAGCTTACCTTTTAAAATATCTGGGAAAGAGAAAAGAATATACAAATTCAGAATGCACATCACTAAGTGGCAAAGGATGTAATTTTCTGCATTACGTAAACACTGAATGGAAAAATGCTGCTGAGAAGAAAATCAGAGTAATCAACTGTAAGAGGTAAAGTACTCTTCAATTCATTAATTAGTAACACATGCGTAACAGAAGCCATCAATATCTCAGTTTCACATAATCCCTTGGAATTAATGGCAACCATTCAGCACGTTGTTATCACTCTGGTCCTCATTGTAGTCAGGGTGCCATTTAAGAAGGTATGCAGAGATTCCTTAATTAAGCATGTAATGTCTAAGAGTTATATTTAAAAAAACCTCCACTTTTTATTGTAGGTGGTTTAAATCCACCCACAACTCAAGGCAGGCTCCCAGAAAAATAAATTGATTCTAGCATGAAAACTGAAGAAAAATCACAAGCAGGAACAGTTGTATTTCTCATGGTGACAAAACCAGCAAGGAAAAATTACTGGGAACTGACTGAGGTGTTAACTACTCCAAGTCTTTCTAAAAAACACGATGTTAAAATTGCCCCCATGTTATAATACTTTGCTCTGCAAAACAGACTGGAGCCTGTCAGCCTGAGTACACACCGAGTATCCTTTTTCTGTAACAGTGTGTACACTTAACCACACCAACAAAGTAGTTTAGAAAGAAACTAGGTATCAGCAGAAACCAAGAAGCCAACAGACCACACTAGAGAACCAGGAAAAGTACCCTGGCTTCCGGACTCCCAGTCCAATTCATATGAAATCAAAGTGCTGGGAATCATCAGGTAAGGCATAAAGAAAGAAACAGAACAACTATGGACTGTATTCACCAACGTGCAGTATTGGTCTCTTCCTCTAAAATTGTGTTAGAGCTGGAAAAGTTTCAGAAGGGCAAAGATGACACCACGCTTGTATGGAGATCAAATAGGCTAGGGTACCTCAGCCTAGTTAAACTAAGGGGGACACAAAGATGACAAAAAACAGTGATATGGGGGATGGACAGGGATCAACTATTACAGCACAGAAGAGAGACCATCACGTGAAGGTGGGACCAGGTCACAGTAAAACAACAGATAGACAATACCAGACTTGTGGAAGTCCTTTCCAAGGATCTTGCAGACAATAGGTTTATGTGGGTTCAGGGAGCGACTGATCAAACATTAGGCAGAAAGCTTTGCTACAGGTTTGGAAGAGTTTCCACGTGCAGGAAACTGTTTGAGCTGAAAATACTAAACAAGTAGGAAAGTATTAAGGAGAAGTGTCATACACACTTGCTCAGTGCTGGCTCTACCCTAGATATGCCCCAAAAGGCACTGCTGGAAACAAAAGACTAGGGACCCTCAAACTGACTATTCTGTTTGTAACAGAACAGAAATTTGCTCAGCTCCATTGTTTTTTTGTGCCACAGCCTCTATTCCCTCTCCTGCTCTGCAGAACAGAAACCAACAACATATTGGTGTCTGTACAGCCTGATAGGCACGAGGACCAAGTCAGGCTAAAAATACTGTCCTCAACCAGCGGCTAACTACACATGACAACACTACTTTTCTTCATTAGTGAAAGATGGAAAGTAGAAAGAAAAAAATTCGGAATTGCTACCACTCATGTGCTTCACTTCACCAACAAGCACAGTCCTAAGCAAGGAGCCCCTGTGCTGAAGCAACCTCTACACAATAGGTCTGTACAGAATTCTTTGCTCTTTCTCAAGTATCTGAAGACAACAAAGAAAAGCAAAGCAGCAATCTTGAATTCAACATATCAGCTCTGTATCACCAGACCAATATGTTTTAAAAGACAGCAGAGCAAAAATGGTTCAAAGCTACCAGATTTGGCGATGCTGCCTTAACCACTGAGGCAGAAAGCTGATTGTATGGTCTTTTCAGGCCCCAGCCACCAATTTCTATAATCTTCTGGCAAGAGATTTTTAACTTGAGTCAAGGGATGAAGTCTAAACTGAGGACAGGCTACAGCCACAATTTAATTCACGGTTTGAATAAAAACCTCAGCATGGATTAAAAAGGTCATTCTGACATGGCCTGAGGACACCTCTTTGCTATGAAAGGACACAACTTCAGTGGACTACCATAATTTATATTAAAGATATATTATGCTATGCACATCCCATTATTGAATTATTTGTTGAACCTGCTATTTTGAAAGCTAAATATCTTATTCATGTACCTAAATATGGATTTGAAAAGGAAGCTTTCAAGAACCCTCGTGCAAGTAAAAGAATATGTTTTAAAACTTTTGAATTATTACCACATTTCAGTTTTGTTTCATCCGTCTAAAAATCTTCACTGCTCTAAGGAAAAAAAGAAAAACCAAGGACTATTTGGAAAGCTCTGCATAGTATTTCACAATAGCCCTTCAATTACTTCTGAGAAATCAAATTCTAAAGATTTTGGCCTGGTATGTTATTTGAATGGGAAGAGGCTGACAAAGCTAAGAAAGTGAAATCAACCTCCTGTTACTCTTCCAGAAGAGGTTACAGTGAAGACACTGCTATTAGCAAAATCTGGGAGTAATATTACTGTAGTGACTATGGAAATTACAGTAAAGTGTGAACAGACAATTCCTTCATAATCTCACCAGAGAACATTGCTACTGCTTGAGAAAAAAAGGCTCAAAATGCTCTTCAGCATCTCTAAAGAACTCCACAAGGCTGAACGATTATGCACTGGAAAGTGTTTCCTTAGGAATGAGGAAAGTTTTGGCACGCACCCTGCAACGTCACTATAAATTAAACCTCTGTGCTGCAGCTGTCCAAGGCTTTGTACTCAGTCCCTGACACAACACGTTGCCTCAGGCTGCTAGCTGAATGCCTGCCCAGCCACTGAACTGGTTTTATTGTGCTCCCCCTTGTAAAACCGGGCTGCTACGCTCACTACAGCCTGGCCATCCCCAGTACCACTTTCTTTTAGGCAAATGCTCGTGATTGAACAAGACATGATTGCTCAGTGGTTACCTGCGGCCTCCATGGCATATTAAAAAGAACTTTTCTGCAATATAAGCTTTCATGCTGTAAATTAAAAGAAAGAATAAACATCAGGTATAAATGAGGGAAGGAGAATTCCACCATTTCGAATTTAGTTTTGTTTTGGTAGATTGTTTTGGTTTGTTTTGGTGTGGAGTTTTTTGAGTTATTTTGAGGGTCTTGTTTTGTTTTGTTTTTTAATGAAGGCAGCAAACATCCTGGCAAATGAGAAACATTCTGAGAATATTACATTATTTGGAAGTAGAAGTTTTAGATTAATATTGAGCTTCATGGGTAGCTAGCCACTTCCTTAGCTTTGTTTTATTTTAGAATGTGTCATTCTTTTATTTCTATGCCTATGCAAAAAGTTTTCCAAACATTTAATGTCAGACAGGAAAACTGAAGTGGAAAGTGGATGACAGCCAGTCTAACTGAGCTTTATCAACACAGTCCATACATCCTGACACACTATACATGCTCTAAGTTACCTCAAGCACTACAGCCAGTCATGCCACTGCTATTTGAAGAGACGTCACAATTTTGCAAACAGAAACGATAAAATTTCAGTGTAAAGTCCAAAATGACATACTATGTTGTTTATGATCCTGATACACTGTTTGCATGGGATCGGAACATGCAATAAAAAAGCCAATAAAAATAATCCTTACATGTAAGCAGAACTAGAAGTCAGGTGCTGTAGTGCAACACTTTTATTACTTTTAAGCCATCAAAAATGATTAAGAAGTATATTATTAGCCTGCAAAACTCCAGGCTTCATTATGTACTTCTCTGTCTGTACATGCACCTCCCACCAAACCAAGTCGATTCTGCTTTTCAGCTGGCTGAAAGAGCAATCACTGTGGAGACAAGCAGAGAAAAGATTTATTCTCAACCCAAGAAGTTAACCACATTTCAAGACACGGTCTCTTCTGACCTTGGCAGCTTGGGAGTGAATTCTGAACACTTTAAGAGAGGTGGCAGAGCCTGTCTCACATGGATGATTTCTACAGAAAACACTGGAACAAAAACAGAGAGCTAATTACTTGAGCTCAATAAAAACCGACGTTTCTTGCTACTGCACCCAGGCAGCCACTACCAGCACTTATTTTAGATACAGCTACTGAGTTATGTCAGGAAAAGCCTGGTTACCTTGGAGACCACTCCCAGACAGCTCTGGCAGAATTCACAAGATGTATTTTACCAAAATTTTTCTCTCTTTTGTATACAGTCAGTCAATTTCTATGTGCTTGAGCAAAACACAAGGACAGCAAAGAACAGAACCACCAAATTAGTTCATACTTCAACTACTCTCCCAGCATAGCTAGAATTTCAACATGAAATAAAGGAGAAAATAATTGTGTCCAGATCCTACTATATAGGTGAGTGTTATTGCCATGGTGTGACAGAAGGCTTCCGTACACACAGGGGGTTTTCTTTGTTTGTTTGCTTTTGTTAGGGATTGTACAGAGAACAAGTAAGTATCATACCAAAATTATTCATTTAAGTAGACTTTCTCCCCACCAAATGTAGAAAATGTACCAATGATTTCATTGGTTTAATACAATCTCTGGAATGGAGAACCGGTGTTTTGGGACACATGATGGAACAAATACTCATGTTGACTTTTAAAACAACAGAAGAGCAGACTCATCTTGAAATTGCCCCTTCTAAACTGAACCTAAAATCATTTGTATCTGGGAAATAAACTGTGGAGTCCTACAATAAACACAGTCACAGGGGAACTGGAAGGATCTATAAAACAGGAGTTCAACATATCTACGATGATGTACAGTATTCAAGAATACTTTTGTTCTGTTTTCTGAAGACAGCACAAAAGAGCATTTCTTGCACCAACAGCGGAAAAAAAAAGGCAAAGAATCCATTCAGATAGTACAATTGTATCTGATTTGCACGGTTAAGCATTCCAGTTTCCTTAACTGTTTAGGTGGGAGGATGCAGAGTGTTATCCCGGGGACCTTTTCCACAGTCAGCCAGACTGAGCTGTATGCTCTGTACTTACCCGTCTTCCACACCGCTAGGTCAGCTGGGCTTCAACAAAGTAAAAAGATTAACTATTTGCAAACTATTCACTTCACAATCAATCTGTGAACACAGACACAGGAACGTTTATAACCACTCAAATAAAAAGAAAAAAGCACACATTTACACATATGTATTTTAAAACTGCCACAGGGAATTTGAACCCAATTTTCACCCATTATTAAGGCACACGTACATCTCAGGGATAATCAATAAGCCAGAGTAACAGGGTCAACAAAAGCTACAGGCTGGCCACAAGGAAAATATCATATGTTTAGATCATAACATAGATATGTTAAATCAATGTTCATTGCATTGATTTAACAATTTCCTCCTATTTTAGCATTTCTTCTGAACAGACACATGTATCCATATTTAGGTTTCTACCTTTTCTTACTGCACCTGTGCAGCTCACCTACTCACAAATCAAAGCATATGTGATGCTTGCACTTTTTTTCTTTTTTTAAGAAACACAATGTTTATCACCAAATTGTCAGAAGTGAATTCCTTCATAAATCAGGCTTTAGGAAAACAGACAGCTCCACTGCCTCACTTTAATTCTGTCCACAGTGTTGTCAGACAGGGTTTCTACATCCTTTCAGCTGAGATATGTTCCCTATTATGTTAGCACTTGTAACACCCTCCTGCTCCACAAGACTGCCTAAGGAGGAACGAGTGATCTATGCCATCTCCTCTGCCCTACTGACACATAGCACTCATGCAGTGGATTTGCTTTTGCAAAAAACTGACTTGAAGTTTCCCTTCTCTCAGGAAGTCAAGCAGACATTTACAGAACTCTACAAAAGTCAATCCACCACCACAGTTTAAGCTCTTTAGCTACTTACCCCCAACTTCTCTCTCAAACCCTCAACCCTTATGTTTTACCAGAAGTAAAATTGATACCTCACTTACACTGCAGCTACCTCTCATGATGCTCAGTCCCTGAGCTACAAAAATCTTCAACCACACCACACCAGCAAGAACTTCTCTCCCACTAGGCAAACCGCTCATCTTCTGCTTGGAGCACAGCCAGGCGAGCAGTGAGCAGCAGATACATCAGGAGCCTAAATTAACCAGCTCAATAGCATGCACACAACTTGCAGACAACATGCTTTACAAGGTGTGAAGAATGTCAAATGTTTTCAAAGGAAAACACTGGTTGCAGAAGGTTGCCCTTCCTATAGGCCAAAATGCCAAGGCTAAGCAAGACAGTCAGTTATCTTTACATATTATGCATAATTACAGATCTATTTTTAGACTTGAAAGGTGCATTTTCTCTCCACCATCTAAATATTGTGAAGTTGTACACAAAAATAAGATGCCTTTTTACCCATGACTTACATTCCAAACCTCAAACAGGCATCAAGTTCTTCTCAAGATAAAAATCCTTTTAAAATTCTTTCTGGTTTTAATTTCTTTTGGTGAGAATGCTCTGAAGAACAGAGGGTTGGGAATGGAACATATTTCTGTTCATATTTTCTGAGTTAGCCTTCCCCCCTCACCCTGAACTTTCACCTTCTTGCAGACGTTCATGCCTGTTGAAAATTAAAATGTCTGCATTGCAGGATGGGCCATTATAATTCAACACATGCTGTTTTGGAGGAGAAAAAGCATGTTTTTGAAATAGCTCTGTTACAGGTCAGGAATGTAAAGCAGAGTTCATATTTCAGATGACAATGGGAACCGGAGCTATTTCTTGCAAACCCAACCCAGCTTACAAGCAATGAAGGAAAAAGAGATATGTGCAATAAGGTCTCTGCCGTGTTCTGCATCAGGCATTTAAGTGTACTAATGAAGAGGTCACTGACTGCTTGTGTTTTACAACGGGCAGAACTGAAAAGTCCCATTTTTACCACTGAATGCAAGTTTTCAAGACTTGCTTTTCCAACATACTTTCCTGCTGCAGTCTTTGCTCTGCCATAGATGACTCGATGGGCAATTGCTGGCCCTGTATCCTTCCAGAGAGCATCCCAGGCTCACAAAACAACTGCACCATTGAAACACCACAAGCAGAAACAGTACGGCTCAAATGAGATGGTATCACAACTATGTATTATTTTCCTCAAAGCTATGCAGTCTGTGGTTTGATGCATTTTGCTACAAGTCCCAACAACTCCCCACAGAAGAGGGCAAAATCTCACTGTCTCAATAACCTGATCCCACAACTCTTTTAGTTCATCTACTCCAAACAATCCTTTTTTGCACTTAGATTCATGTGTGTGCTTAAGAGAGAAAGATTACGGAAGTCATTACATCTGTGCTCTTTGAAATACTTGCTTCCAAAATTCTTTTCTACAAGATGTTTGTTTGTGTTACTTAACTGGATGTTCTAGGTGACAAGCAAATACCAGTGTAGATGCTCCCTACAGTGGATCATCTTGCCTGCTGGTCTCAGAAGACAGAGGGGAAGCTAAGCAAAGTCAAATGACACCATGAAGAGTTCTTTCTCAAAGAAAGAGCATCTCCCAAGCTATACCACAGAACCTGTATCACAGAATTAGTCCACCCCTCACTTGTGTTTTGTCTGAGATGCAAGAATCTGTCAGACAGATTTGCTATCACAGTAATACGTCTTGACTGTTCACTGGGTTACAGCACCTTGTCCAGGTAACAGGCTCATGGGAAGAAATGAGAAAAACAGGGAGAATGCTGTATGTATCTCCTGTACAGAAGATGCAGGTTTTGCATGAAAATTATCTAATGACTGCCAGTTTTTAGGCAAAGTCTCCTGAGACAAGGCATCTCAATAGCTTCCTCCCCTAAAACCTCTGCCACCCTGACAGGTTGGAGGAGGCAGCAACATGGACAGACAGGCACCAGGCAGACAGCATTCCTCTACATTCACCATCAGACATGCTAGAGTCAATAACCTCTGAAGAGTGAAGCTGGAAAATTTATACCATACAAAAAAGCAAAATTATGATAATGACAAAATATCTTATTCTCTTTCATTTCTTGTCTGAATCAACAGTGCAAAACTAGCAAGAAACAGGATGCAAGTTGTACTGTTAAAGTTCTCAAAATAATGTCAGACAGTGACAGAATATGACTGTTCTTTGACAAGAGGTTACACCTATCAGCGTAACACACATGATCCTACCAACGTAACATACATGATATCACGTAGGAAAAAAATTGTAATGTTGCAAAAGGCAGAGGTCTACTTATTTTATTAGAAACAGTGCAGGCAGATGTGTGTCAGAGTTCAATCCTAACGTTTCCATCAGGGTTGAAAGTGCCATTGCACAAAGCACTAGAGAAAAAAATCTACCCTTAATTATTCTCAAATTGCAAGTATAGCCAGATGCTTGATGAAATCAAGACAGTCTTCAAAACAACCATGTTAAGTAGCTTTATTAAACAAGTTCAATGCAACACTACTTTCATAATTCCAACTATTTTATGGAGTTGAATCAGATCTCCTAACAAGTTTATTTAGCACAGGAAGAAATCACATCCCTATTCTTAAATATAAATTGTCAGCTTCAAAAACAAGGCCCAGCTGGTGGCTTTCTGTTAGCACTACTTTGTGACCAAGAGAAACCTTCAGCCCTTGATAAAGCTGGTTTTAGCAAACTCAGCAATACAGGTTTGAGGGTCCTGTTCCTGTTCCAGAATTGCTTCTCTAGAAATAAAATTTAATTCAGTGCCATTTCCTTTCCCCCAACCTGCCCAGGGGTTTATGCAATCATTCTATACCAGTATACCTACTCCAAGATTACTGAAAGCTAGAAAGCAGTCTCCAAGATAAATAAGCTCATGCAAGTTTCATGAAAAACTGATTATATTGACAAGAATAATACTGTGTTTCCACCAAAGGCTGCAGCATGAGCTCAGCTGTTGTGTTTGATCTGTCAAATGCCACACAGCTACCTGCTTTAGCAATTTGGAACAGCCCCAGCAGACACTGTGTGATGCCAGGCAAGCACTTGGGGGACACTGGAGAGAGTGATGGCAGAGAGTTGCCTCTGCACAGATGCCAGAGAAAGAGCAGAAGCAGCAGACAGTGAAGGCTAGAGTGGGAAAACCACAGGTACTCTGATAAAGTGGAGGAGTACAAAACAACCATGCAGGGAGGCCACACTTCACTAGCTCTGCTTCTCACAAAGGACCTTGTGCAATCTGAGGAATCTAAGACTGATTCTGCCCAATCACAAGAAACACTGCAAACGCTCTTAAGATGTTTCCTAAATGGGTCACTTTACTTTCTTACAACTTCTGCAGGGTATGTGGTCACATTTGCAACATAAATTTTTGCTCAGAAAGGAGGTTTAAATTGTGGGATCAAGAAGGAAGGTAAGAAAGATTACAAATAGAACTTTTTAACACCAATGGCAGCAGCTCTGGCCCTCACCTTACTTACAAAAAAAGTTAATTGATTAACTCCCTTAAAAGCACTTTCTGTATTGAGTCATTGAGGAGGGAGAACTGCATGAACACTACGCTGATTTCCACTACTAGAAATAAGATTCTCTCTCTGTCATTCTCATCAGCTGAAATAACATTCTCCCCAGAAACTGCTGTGCATGGCAGCTCTGACCAGCTTACATACTAAAAGACTGAGACAGTTAAGTATTAAGTAAGAGAACACAAATTAACTGCTGATTTTCCCCAGCACTGCTTTCTTGTAACAAAGACTAAGAGCATTGTAATTAACTTTCCTCATGAAATGCTATGTTCTAAAGTTGGGCCTAATTAGATGCAATATAATTCTTGCCAGAAACAGATAATGTGTGTCTTTCATCAACTTGGGTGATTGGAATTTATTAATGTTCGGAATGTCTGCATAGCACAAATTACGCTGTACCCTCGGCTCCACAAACAAGCACGGTGTCTCTTTTAAGGTAGGATCATCTGCATTTGGTACTTTTATAAGCAGGAAATGTGGCTTTCATTTCAGAACGAAACCTCATAAAAGAAGAACCCCTCAAACTGGAAAGGCAAGAAGGGAAGATAAAAATAACAGCATTAAGCATAGCAAGATCCTGGCCCAGTACAAGCTCTCTGTGGTACAGACAGACACACAATAAGCTTCTGGGAACAGCAAAGGGATATGGAAAGAGGGAAGAAGGCAGGGCTTAGCAGCGATGCTTTTCATTATAGCAGTAACAACAACTAAGATGTACTGGTAAGCACAGTGCCTCAAGGGCAGTGTGAAAAAGCCACATGAAGAAACGCCAAAAAGATCCTCAAAGCTGTAGGAGGACAATAGAGGCCCAGGCCGATAGTAACTCACTCCCAAGCTGGTGTCTTCTGAAGTTTGTTTAGCTTGAAATACTTTTGAACTCCACCCACTATCAGCTGAAAACAAGAAACAGAACATGGATGATGATGATGATTCATGTCAGTGCAAGCTCCTATTTTTCTATTTCAAATAAAACTCAGACTCCATGTCAATAGACATATTCTCTTTTCCTCCAGTTTTTTTGTTTGTTTTGCTTCCAACCAAGAACTTTTCTCCAGGGCTCAGCAGTGGTAGGCAATCTCAAATGTCTTAACCCTTTTCCCACAAAGGGAGACTGAGGTGACCTCCCCACCCCTGCAGGAAGCAAGTAGCGTTAAAGATCCAGCAGAGGTCTTGCTGACTTGGCCAGAGTACTCCTGAAGGAAAAAGAAATATGGTAGGCTGTTTCCTCTGCTGGTGCCTTCCCCTACCAAAAGAGTCCAGGAACAGACAGAAAACTGCCCAGAAATGCAGGCTGAGGGAGGGGTGTGACACCAGAAGTTCTATGATTTTGAGTCTTCCCTTACAACCCCAAGCTACAACAAATCACACATTTGATAAGGATTAATTGCATGGAAAAACCCAATTAAGTCTAGAATTACAAGTGTCAGAAAGACTAGAGAAGACCCTCTAATTTCATTATAAGGTCCTGTCCCCATGTTTAGTAAGTCACAGTGTTCAACAACCATGGTTTTGATCTCATGTAGCAGGCACTCAGTCCAGATTGTAGATTCTTAGCATACTCCATGCCTTCTACACAACCATTCAATGTTAATTATTGTTATGGGTGATGGATTTCATAACCACAGCTCCTAGTCCTCTTTAATAATTACTGTTGTGCAAATATTTCTGACTTCTGTAAACACTGTCACAAGAGATCACCTAAGCCTGGTGGTCAGCAAAGCTGCTGAACCCTGGAAAGCCAAATCACTGCATCCAGAAGCTGCAACTGCATATTCCTAACAGGACAGGAGCTGAAGATCAGTAAGTTTAAACTCCTGGTCGTGTACCAATGCTACTGGTCAGCTTATCTAGTTTTGTCATACTTTAGACATCCTGGCTTGATATCCAAGTTTGAAAGAGCCCAGGATAATACCTGATGTGACTATTTAAGGACATATTAAGATAAGCAGTAGGTTAGTTTTGGAACTTACACTTAACACATATGTGTTTGAAATGACTCATGAAGAGACAAGACCATAAAAAATCCACATCACACACACTCTGTGAAGGAATTTGGTTCATTTCTGGTCTAGCCTTGCATGTTCATTGTGGCAGCACTCTGGCAAACATTGTCAACGTTTGCAAGCTTTGCCCTATTAACCAACCACCAAATGCACCCCTAGAATCAGCCAGCTCAGGTACGAAAAGATCTATGAGCTTTTAGACCAGAAACCAGGTGTTAGGAGAGCCTCCACTACATCTGTTCAAAGCCTCAGAAAGCGGTGACTTACTCTAGAGCAAGTAACCTTCCCCACAGAGGAAGGGACTTACCCACGAATAGCAGGAAGCCCAAGTTCATGCTGCATACAGATCACTGCATCTCCAGAAAACAGGCTACTTCCCCTGCAGCTCTTTGAAATACCTGCTTCCAAAATTTATTTTCTACAAGATGTTCATTTGTGTTACTTAACTAGATATTCTAGGTGACAAGCAAAACCAGCAAAGACGTATAAACAGTCTTAAACATTTTAGTTAGTGTGTAATATTGAAACATCTGAATCTGGGTTTGGGGTTTTGGTGGGGTTTTTTTGGGGTTTCTTGGGGGATGGGAGGTTGATAGTTTGTAAGAGCACGGATTTGGTAATATGTAAGTTTTTTTCAATTTTCTATACCTAGACCTGAAGACAAAAAAAAAAAAAAAAGAAAAAAAAAAAAGGCTGCTTTGAAGAAAACCTATCTAGAAACAGAAGAATTAGAATTCAAGAAATAAAGAAATAAAGTCAACAAATGGGGATAGTACTGCATAAATTCACATCCAAATTCCTGAGAACAGGGGTAATAATTGGAAATTGTGATGAATATTCTTCTCACATTAATAGTGTTAATAGCATAGCACACCTACCATTTCTAACAGATCAGAAATGCATACAGCAAGATCTCTGTTTCAGCATGCTTGGTCTGTATACAGTTGTATTTAAAATCCAGACACTTTTCTTCTTTAAATTGCAGGCAAAGGAACTTGGATGTTGTAACTTAAGAACACAGTGAAACCTGCCCCTATACTCAACCCAGAAATGCTCACAGCAGCTGAAGCGTGCAATGTGAAATAAAGCTGGTTAAGAGAAGACAAGGGAATTGGTTAGGGAATAGGGGCTTCTTGGCATTCCTTTAAACCATTTTCTGTTCACCCTTGTGGAGTGTAACATAACACTAAGCAAATATATCTGACCTCACTCCTTTCAGCTGCATTAAAAAGGTTTTAAAAGCAATTTAAATATCAGATTGCACATTCATAAACAACAGAAAAGAAAGAGGTTATACATATTATTGCCTTCATCTTCCACTAAGACAAGTTGGGGGAGTTTTTCTTGGTTTTGTTATTTTTTATTTTAATTTAATGAGAACTTTTGATTTTCCCTGGGAGACGAGGTCAACAGACTAGGGCACTTCCTGTCTGCAGCAATGTCGTGTGCTTATGCAGACATGAGTCTTCTGACAAACAACTGATTTATTTCAAATGGGGGTCATTACAATCATGGCATATAGCAAGATCACATTCTTTCCTACTTGTTTTGCCTAATCACTATGGATTACTCAAACATACTTGAAAAGAAGATGCATTTCAGCTGTGTGTGAAAACTGACAATTCATCCAAAATCCCACACACACACTGGAAACAGGAGGAGGAGACATGTTCTAGGTCTAGACCATGATCATGCACTGACAAAAACTGTGAGTAATCCTACAACTGAACTACTAAAATGTAGAAGATGTGGTCCTACAAAGTTTTTAGCACCTTGTCATGATAAAATCAGGTCTCAGCTTCTCAGAAACAATGATTAAAGGAGACTACATCAGGGCCATTTACAGCTTCTCTATTTAAAGTCACCCCTCTGAATCTTACTAATGGAACCCTCATGCAGTCCTATTACACACATTTGAGACAAACTCAAGTGCCCTGCAAAGCAGGACAGATCTCCAGCAGTGTGCAACACCAGCTACCCACTGAGTTTAAACTGGGGGAGAATCAAGAGACGGAGGTTTACAACCACAGCCAGCTGACATACCAAAGTCAGAACAGTCTGGTGAGACTCAAGCTATGTACAGCTCAGAAAGTTGTTCATCTGGGCGTGGTAGAAACTGCTTGTCTCTCCTTAAAGAGAATTTACACAGTCCCCATGTTTCCACAGTATTTGAGCACTGCAGAATTACTATTCTATCCACAACAATTACCCCATTTAAACATTTTTCCACACCTCTCCCTTATTTTTAAGGTGTGAAAGTGGGATAATAAGTCCCTGCACAGGACTGCAAAGAATTGCATTAAAAGATGAGGGGTAGAGCCCTTTTTCCAATCTTCTGACCTTTCCTTCCTTTACTGCACTGCATTGGCAGTTCTCATGCTGTTCAACTAGCAGCTTAAATGAATTCCAATGGCAAGATTTACAGCATCCATTCCACACACCCCCCCCAAATCAGATGGTACTAAGTTTGTTTACAGCCACCTTCAGTGCATGTACCACATACAAGACCGTTTTTCTTATGTCAAAGAATGTAATTTTCTAATTGTCTTTGCTCTGTGTACAGAGCGAAAACAATCCTACGTTCATAAAACTGAAGATACTGAGCACCGCTAAGGTAATTTACAGACCAGTGGAGGGTGGGAGGAGGGGACCCAAACATCAGAAAAACTATTAGTGTTTAAAAGACAAACATAAATTTAAGAAAATTAAAATTCTGCCCCAGCCACAGTTATCAAACCTATGGGAGTTATCCAGGAGACGGGAGAGGAAAATGAGTGGAAGAATTGCTACTGCCAAAGAGCAGGAAGAAATTTGTCATTAAATAGTATTTATGTACAATTTCCAGATAGCAGACTTTTTTTTGTTCACTTATAGGGAGACACAACCCCAACCACCACTGCAGCAAACAGGCAACTTAGCATTTCAAGAGTAAATCATAAAGTGACTTGATCTTCACCTAAACATATCAGGATACTTTGGACTTGGAAGTGAGAGGAAGCAGATTATAAATCTAAATTCCAGGCATGGAAGCTCCCCTGTATGGAGTTCCATGGCATAATAATTACATTCTTATGCTAGCAGAAGAAAAACACTAAAAATGACAAATACATTTCAGCTACAAGTTAATTTACTAAACTCGCCTTCCCAGTCTCTGAAGAACACTTCATGCTTCATGTTCTTCCGTTTTGCATCAGAAATTCTCAGACTGGACTGGGTGCCTTCCCTCCAACTAAGCAAGTCTAAATGAAGTAGATACTGTGTATTTTACAGATTGAAACAGCAGCCATAGTTGCTCATTTGCCGAAAACTATGCAAGGTGAGAATGAGTGAATGAGAAGAGTCTTGACACAAGCTTCTATGGCCAAAGGAGGGGGTCCCATGCTCCCCCAGCTAGCTTAAATTAAAAGAAGAAAATAATAAAGAAACTTTGATGTTTACCACCTCATGTGTAATGACTGAGCAAGCATCCACATATAAAAATGAGAGAAAACATATCATACATTATCCCAAAATCCTAGGCCATTTAACAGAAACGTGGCCACTCTTCAACAGAAGAAACTTACCTGTAGCCATTTTCCCCACACTGCTCAGGTTTGTCCCATTCCATTCACTATATCACAGTTTAGAAAGCAATATAAATTAAAGTAAATTACATTTTTTCCCTTAAATTACCCTCTAAGGAAATTACTCACAAACCTAAAAAACTAAGAGCCTACATGTGACCTCATGCATCTTACCATCATCTGAGTAAATGGAGATAGCTGCAGTGCATCACCACCGGAAACTTTCAAGAACTTTTTGCTGTGACATTAATCTGAGCAAGTGTTCCTCACAAACACGTGGAAACACAACCTTCCTCTCGAGTGCACAACATGCTTAATAACCAGCACAGCAATCCAGCTGAAACGAGACCTGGCTTGCACACAAGGAACCTACACTGCGAATCACAAAACCAAAACACACTGAGCAACTCCAAGTTTACAAGCAAACAACATATGCATTAAGAAGTGGTATTCACTACTGGAAAAAAACTGCTGCCCAGCATGAAGCCTAGGGCAGCTTCTTGCTGTGCAGCACTTCACATGCACAGCCCTATCTGCCGCACCAGGGCTGCAGGGATGCACAACTGCTGCTTGCTGCATTTATCACACTTTGATGCAGGATGGGTGACAGTTGTGAGACAAATCCAGGAAAATAGACAGCAACAGGCTTTTTGTACCAAGTGGGACAGGAATACAACAGGGTGGTCAAAAAGAAATCCACAAATATCCCATCCTTAAGTATGCTTTTACTGTGCCAGTAATACACTCCAAGACAGCTTGAACTTGCAGTCCTTCTCAAAAACGTAAGGCATAAGCACGTGGTATGCTGCTCAGTTCCCTTAGCCACAGCTGGAGGAATTAAAGAAAAGTGTCCTGCTTCTTACCCTGATAAGCACATAGAAATAATGTGATTAACACATGGCCTCTCCCAGCATTCTACTCTCTAAACTGGAGAGGCATGACTTTGATAGACTGATTAGTAGATAACGAATTGGCTGGATGGCCGAATGCAGGAGGTATTCATCAATGTCTCAATGTCCAGATGGAGATCAGTGATGCGTGGTGTCCCTCAGAGGCCTTTACTGGGACCAGTACTGCTCAATGTCTTCATCTGTGACACAGCCAGTGCAATCCAGTGCACTCTCAGCAAATTTGCAGATGACACCAAGCTGAGAGGTATGTTTGACCTGATGCCATCCAGAGGGACCTGAACAAGCTCGAGAAGTGGGACTGTGGGAACCTCTTGAGGTTCAGAAGGATAAGTGCTGCAGCTGGGTCAGGGCAACCCCCAGTATCAGCACAGGCTGGGCATGAACAGACCCAGAGCAGCCCTGCCCAGAAGGACTTGGGGGTGCTGTGGGTGAGAGGCTGGACATGCCCCGGCCATGGCACTCACAGCCCAGAGAGCCAAACATGTCCTGGGCTGCATCCAGAGCCCCGTGGGCAGCAGGGGAGGGAGGGGATTGTGCCCCTCTGCTCCGCTCTGCTGAGACCCACCTGGAGCACTGCATCCAGCTCTGGGGTCCCAGCATGGGAAGGACAGGGACCCACTAGAGGTCAAAGGGCTGGACCACCTCCCCTTTGAGGACAAGCTGAGAGAGCTGGGGTTGCTCAGCCTGAAGAAGAGAAGGCTCCAGAATAGTTTATTGTGGCCTTTTCATACTTTAAGGGGGCTAGTACACAACAATGGAAAGGGACTTTTTCTCCAGACAATAAGACAAAGGGTTACAGTTTGAAACTAAAAGAGGATAGATTGAAACTAGATGTAATGGGTTGCCATTGTCCTGTCAAACAGTATCACATCATATCATAAGCAATCCCAAAGGAAAAAAAAAAGCTGGAGGATTAGCATTACATAATGAAAACTCAACCTCCTCTAGATCCCAAAAAGAAGCTACTGTTGGATAACATGCCAATCTGAGCATCTTCAATATCCAAGTGTATTCCTATGCTGCATTGAGGGGAAATCCATCCCTCACTGGAGCCCACCATATGCATCCATGGAGCCAGAATTTTGGTTTTCATTCTTGATTCAATGGTCAGCCAAGCAGACTGAAATCTTTCTTCTGACTTCAAAGGGCCCTGTTTCAGGCTCTGGATAAGCAGACAGGTTAGCCAAGTTTGTGAGACTCCTAAGAAGTTTCCACCACACACAGCAAAGAAGCAAAGATGAAAGGAAAGAGGTAAGCACCCACGAACTGAGCCACACAGGTATGTCAGACACATACACACGCATCGGTAACCACATCATTTGCAAAGTTATTAAAATACCTTTGCTTTTATCATTGCAATCAAGTCAATGCAAGTGCTCTGGACAGTTAGCTGTGTATTTCATCCGAGACATACACACACAGCACATCTGGGGAATGAGAGTCGTCAGACAGCTATACAGGAGTAAATTTAGCTGAAGTTTCAGATTATGTTCTGTTAATTATACTATGCCACCTCTTAAAATCCAAATCGTATAAAGTAGCACTAGTGTCACATGGAATAAGAACACCACTTAAAGAGTTTTCTACCTCAAAATATTTGAAGGTAAATATTAAGTCCACATAACAACCTCAATACAGGAAGACATAGTACCTGTAGTAACAATAAATGTGGATATAAACTGTGAGTCTAAGAAATTAAGACATCTTGAAGCTGTAGTTAAAACACATTCAATTGTGATGGCTTTTGCTACCACATGTTAACAGTATTTTTAAAAGCTTAAGGCTGCAGCTTTGTCTAGATAATTTAGGTCCTAAAGTAGGAAAAATAGCTCAATAAATAGGTTTTCAAGTGTCAGTACAGCTACACAAGTCCACACTTTCCATTTCCTGGGAAGAATAGCCACTGACACCAATTCTACTCCATGCTTTAGCTTCACAGATATTTAGAACACATATGACATATATTCGTACTCCTCAAGTGTGACAATGTGCAAGGAAGCAAAAAAGGGCAAAAAATCAAAAAAAGCAAAAAATCCCCTAGTGCTGGGGATTTGCCTGGACTACACACAATCAGAACAGCTTCTTGAAGAATAGCACTAGAACACATTGCTGTAATCAGGTAAACAACACACCTCTTTCAGCCTAACTCCCTAGCATTTGTGGTCTGCTTGTACTATTCACAGGCTACCAAAGTATAAGCACAGAATGAAAAGGCTCAAATCTCCCCTAAAATAAAGCATATGGGTGTTATATTCACTAGGTAATATTACAGCAGATATTCACAGCAAATTGTCTTTACTAACAACAAAAAACAAGACAAAAGCCTTCAAACATAAAGACTGGGCCATTCCTTAAAATCCTCTCCTTTACATGAATCTTAACAGACAACTTCAACAGCTGGACATATCAGATCAGGCATGAGCAATGCCAAAAAGGAAGAGGGGATATAGTGTACCACAGTAAGGACACACAGACTGCTCATTTATAATTTTAAAATTTATTCTACTTTACATTTAATTCTTACTAAATATAAACAAACATATAAACTAAATATATAAACAATAAAAATAAAAAAATTACAATTGCATTTTTCCAACTCTTCCAAACTCAGGCCTTGGAAACTTCTGTGCCCCCTTTAAAGGGACACAAAAGAAATGTTTCTACACAAAAAGATTCCTTTCTTGTTACCCATATATTTAAAAATACTAGTTTTTTCCAGTTTGTATATGCCAATTTGCCTTTCTTCTTCCTACTCCCTCCCATTTCATAATCCTGTTTTAGGAAGTAACCATGTGTTTATTCAAAGTAAACTAACTCCCATCCAGGTTGGTCTACTGTAATTCCAAACACCAGAGCACAGTTCTCATTTAACCAATTTCCTTTCCTTTCTGTCTCAAATATTTGGAGATGCAGCAGGTTGTTTACAGAATATCTGCAAGTTATTTAGTCTTAAACACTTTTCGTACTTTCCCATCTAGAGACAGATGATCGACAGGCAACCTACAGGAGCCCAGTTGCTTTTCTTCTCACAGAACAGTTACCAAAATAGTAACTCTGACCCTTCAACTGTCCCTCCTTTCTCAACCCTTTCAGACCTTCTTGCTTCCCTTCTGTTTTCCCATACCCTTATTGGTCAGTCTTCACTTGTCTTCTCCATTACATTTCCTTTTCACTATTAAAAGAGATGCTACATAACTTATGGGCTGATATTGGCCCCCTCACAGGGGGCTCCTGTACACCAGAATTACAGTTCCCCTGGATAAAATAATCTTATAAGTACTCTGAGGACATTCCTATTGTCAATAGTAAAGAAAATACACTACCTGATGGCAAGAGGTTCACACTGGACTGACTGGAAGAGGCAGCAGGTCTTATTCTAATATACACAGAACACATTTAATTTTTTTCCTGGACAAAGCAGAGCAAGCTGAGTAGAGCAGAGTCTTATGCTGTCCAGAACCAGAGGCATGAAGCCAAATAGCAGAACATGGGGTGGAAGGTAAAACCCTTGACTCCTAACAGAGGGAGGGAGAATCAGGAGCCACAGCACCTGTTTCACAAGAGGGAGAGAAGGTTTAATTTTCCATTCCCAAGAAGAGGTGGTTGAGGGCAGTCCGTACACGCCAGAGATCAAGCCTTCCATCACACACTGTATAGTGGAACCAAAGATTACTACTGAAGAACACAATAAACTGAGCAAAAGCTACAGTCGTGATGATGTGTTTCAGGCTGATTCAATCCAACACACAATAAAAGCAAGGCACTGAAATAAAAGCAAGCTTCAGTAGTTCGTTTTCTAAATAATTGTGCACATTTGTCAAACAACAGTCATTTCACTTTTCTGTCAGAGTGACCTTTGTATGTGGGGGTTTCTTTGTCACAATTACCCTGAAAGTATCTATGTACAAAGCAGATACCGCAAATTTCAATCCCATGCTCCTTTTTAGGTTAATTGTAGTTTTCAGTGGACAGAGCAATTTAAGGGCTGTTTGCAGGAGATCCTGCTTTATTACTTTTCAAGTTGCCCCACCCAAGTTTTGTTCTCTCACACATTCAGCCCAGAGCCCACACAAACACAGGTTTCCACCGAATGTATCCCAGCAATCTTTCCATTCCAGACCCCCAAGTAACTTAGCTTTTCATACTTTAAAAACTGCTAAATGGAAACTCACTACTTCGAACATTTGGCATTAAAAAGAAATGCCAAGGCTTAATTAGCATAGAGTCCAGATTAAGATTGAGATTTTACACTACAACATACCTAACTGCCTCATCACTTTGAGATTTATGGAACGATGATTACAGCAAAGGCCAGAAAGCAGAAATTTTTATTAGAACTGCAAACTTCTCAACCCCCGCATAATAGTACAACAAATGGGCATTTCCAGAAATACCAGAAGTTAGAGCTGGTAATTAGCATTGGGAAATCCCAGCCTGTCTTGGCTCTGATTCTGACAATAGGTACCTTTTCTGCTGAACTGCACAGTCAATTTTCAATTTCAAAAGACACTCTACTATTTTAATTATTTAGTATTGAAGGTATTTGGAAACAAATCGCAATTCTAACCTTCTCGTCCCATTCGACAAGATAGCAATTGTCAAACGTGTTTTTCAGCTGATCTTCAATACCCACAGAAAAGGGTCCTAAAACTTTTCAGTTTTTCCTATAGACAAGACACTGAAAACAATCCAAACCATCAGAGCCTTCAGAAAAGCTGCCTTTTCTAGGGTAACCCAGAACATGGTTAAAAGCCAATCTACCTAAACAAACCACTTAAACACTTACATAATCCTCGTATCAAAGAGCTAGATACTTAAATGTGTGTAGGTGCCTAAAAATGTTGACGAGCATCTTGTCATATATAAGCAGTAGGCAAAACATGTTTAGACAGGATTAATCTTCACACATTTGAAAATCCACTTTGCCACTGTTTAAGATTCTAGATGCTTTTGAAGTCAGGACACAAACTGACTAGTTACTACAGAAAACACTCCAATCTCAAGTATTAGAGACCTAATAACACATCAGTAGCCATATTTTTAATTGTAATTTTTCAAAATCTGCTTTTCTAAGCAGAAACAATTAAGAACTTCTGTCTTACTGGGTAGAGACATTCATTCTTCACTGTGTGAATAAACTGTGGACTGTCTGTAAACAAATTCAACTGTGAAATGATAGTTCCTGGTAGCAACTTTCTCAAGTGTTACATTTGATAGCCTCTATCAACAATTAAAATGGTCATCCTTTTAGGTGGTCAGCTTTTATGTGTTTAATGGCAGGTTTTGAGTTTGATAACGAGAAGCAAGAGCTGAGGAGAGTGGAGAAAATACAGCTCCTCAGACAGAAGAGACTTGTTGCTTTGTCAAGACATGATTGTGGTTTCTGTTGCCTACACATTCTTTAAGTGTGCACATCCACTGCTTAGCTTCCAGTCTTGGCATTTGCTCCCACCCAGCCACCCTGCTCACAGATTCCCAGTCTACAAGCATCCTCCTGTGACTACACATCATACTTTGACAATAGTCATTTGTGACAGAGCGATAAATCCCATTCCTTCTCTCCAAATACACGTGTTCACATGGCAACAGTCACCCCCAGGAAGGATTTCACAGCGATTAAGTGTGTCAAGGACAAAGGATTCTCCAGTTAATGGGGCTGGCTTCACACACAGTAAATCAGGTGAGATACAGCAATGCAGCAAGAGTATGAAGTGAGGAGTCTCTTTTCCATCTAAGAGTCATACTCTTATCTCTCAGCTGTGGACTGTACAAATTCTGCTAAATATTTAAATTAGCAGCCTTATTTACTTGTGTGTTCCTGCAACTCCTCTGCTGGCATGCCCACCTTTGTGCTTTTGGGCCAATATTCTCAGGGTGTGATCTGACAATGTAGCTAAACCAAGCAACAGCTGGAGGAAGGGACGGCCTGCTGTTCCTCCTACTTCCACCATTCCTCTCAGGGCTGACCCTACCGTAACACAGAGCAGGGAGTTACCCAGCTGACACTCACCCCACAGAGTAATTTTACATCATTTCTTGTGCTTGACCTGGCTCACTGCAGGGTCAGATACCCTCAAAATGAGAAGAGTAGATGTGAAAAAAGAGGGAGCAGGGCCATCTCTTCCACAAGCATGGTGTCATTCAAGCACCAAAGCAATGCCCTTTGGCAGGGACACCAAGAAATACACTTGAATATCAGTAGTTATACTCATTTTCAGTTCAGCCACTGCAGGAAAGCCTAGAAAGCTTCAGTACATCCGTGAAATTTCCTTCATTGTCTTCATTCCAGCACAGAGTTTCTCCAGCCTTACTGCTGGAGAAGTGTTGTGTAATTCCTATGTCTCACACACACCTTGAAGACTTCCTACTCTTCCCACTCTTTATTTTTTTTATGCTAACAATGAGGTTACAGAGAAGCGCAGTCTTCCTTACCCCAAGACATCTTCAGTTCTAAACTACGATATATTAAAGATTTCCTTTAGAAAGGGATGAGAAAAATACTCAGTCCATCCCTGATTTTACCCTCATCTCCAATCCAAGAGCAGTTACCACATCTTGTGAATTGAGATACAAATACAAGTGACTAATTCCCATTAAAAAGACATCCTTTTTCTCCTCCTCAAAAACTGTAGCTAAGAGCAGCTTCTGGGAACTGAAGAGAAGGATAATTTTCCTTGCTTATCTTGCACAAAATATAGGACAGCTCCTGTTGGTTGCCTTGAATTATGCCCTTAAGGCTTGGCTTCAAAACAGAGGAAACCAGACTGTCATGGATTTAGACTGTTGTGCTCTTAGAGCTGCGTATCTAAATTTTAGGTATCTGAAAAATCCTTTGCGGTCAACCTTGTCTCCAGCCAGTAGACAGCAGTAGTACCAAAACAGCAATTATGTTCAGACTGCCCTTGATTTTGGGGAGAGGCGTACACAAGTTATCAGGGCTAGATAAGTAAGGAATAAGTGAATCAGTGCAATTTATGACAGTGGCTGGACTCGCTATAGCAAGGTCTGGTTTCATCACACATGTCACTTAGCCTTTGCTCTAGAGCAGCAGCCCAGGCAAGCAGCATAAAAGTGTGCATGAAGTCATCCTAACACATGGGCACACCTGACTTCCAAGTGTGTTCACGTATTAGCCAACAGACTGCTCTCGTTACTCGAGCAGATGCCTATTAACAGTTTTAGCGATGTGGATGAACTCAAAATAGCAACTGCTGCTGCTTGTTGCAACAGGAGCAACAATGTCTGGCCATGGAACTCTAGCAGTTCTAAACTGAACAGTTAGATGGGACATGAGAGACTTGTGATACTATTTTTACTTGTTGTGAAGTGCCACAAGACAATGTGGCACCAGCTGATTCAGTCTGATGACCAGCAAAACCAAATACTGCTAAGTAGTGAAAAATGTTTCCCTCTGCACCCAAAATTACAATATTTCTGGAATATTCTAGATATTCTAGAAAGCAAAGGTTGGTTGACATATTTAGCTTGTTTATAGAGGCAGTCTTTTAAGAAATACCTCTTGCTAAACTGAAGGAGTAAAGCATCCACCAGCACTGCTGCAAGGACGCCAATTCAGCAGCTGTACCAAATGCTAACCAAATGCTAACTTGTGGCTCAAAAGTAGTAGTCAGCACATCTGCAGGTTACACCACAAGAGTAACTACCTTCTGCTGCTGATGATGTGCACTACAGGCTGGATAAAGACACATCACTCTAATGGTGTACCATGAGACCATCTTTACATCAAAACACCCACTGAGGGCACTGTGTAACTTTATTCCAGAACATCAAAACTTCTTAAGATGCTCCATTTTCAAACCTAAGGATCTTAAGCTCCAGGACACCATCACCAAATCTGGCGATGACAAACAATACATCACTTCTTTCAAAAGGGCACAGAAATTTAGGATGAAGAATGAAACACCACATTCTTCACAGATCATGAAAATTTGTTACAAATTCCACACAGTATCTGGAAAGTCAATTAAACACAAACGCACTTATTTCAGACTTCTTACTAGCAACACAAAGACTTGGAATGCATAGTAGTAGGAATAGAAGGACAAGAACAGGACTGGACTACAGCAGTTCCACTGCTCCAAGGGAAGTATTGCTTACAACACATGTAGAAGTTTGGGTTTCCACTGATACATCTACTACAAGCAAGATGATGTGCAGCCTAATGTCTCTCTAAATGCTGTTCTGAAGATTCTCCTGAGAACCTCCATATTTATGTCTTCCTTCCTCACTGCTCCAGCCTCAAATCCACCCCTCCTGTCATACTAGAACTGATAAACCACAGCTGCCCTAATTGCTCAGCTGGTTCCTGTATTCTTGCTGACAAAGAAACCCTGCCACAGACTGGGGAGACAGTACATTAAGTGCTCAAACACCACACTGATAAGAACAGCACTAGGCTTAGACAGAAATATGATTGGGTAGTAAAGTCCTTACTAGGCTTAATCCTAAACCTGGAACAAAGTTCCAATTTGGACACCAGCACAATCCAACAGAAGTTCTGCAGACCCCACAGACGTGTGCATGATTCAGCTATGGGACCAAGGTAGCAAAATACTGTTACTTTGCATAACAGATAATGGCTCTACAAATAGAAACAGCCTACTCCATACTGTACTCAGCTGTTGCCTTTGTGTTTGCAAAAAGGTTTTCTTCTCTGTAATTCATTAACCTGCAAGCTTATCAAGGTGGGAGTGAAGAACTTGTTTCCAGCATGAAAACCAGCAGTCAAACTGAGCAGAAATACTTACGTCACTCTTCCTGAACTTTGCTTTTAAGCTCTTCATGCTGATCACATTCAACCTTCCAAACCTTTGAGGAGCTTTTTACTCTTCTTCAATATCTAAACAAAAAAGAAAGAAAGAAAGATTCCAACTTGATACTATTCAGTTCATTGGCAGGCAGGTCAGAATTGAATTTACATATCTCTATCACCCTTTGAGGATTTAGCCCTCAAGCTCTAAAAAAGATTAACAGTCACCGAAGGGAAACTTTCTAACTGTTTCTCTAAACTTAGAAGTAAGCCTAAATCTGACCAATGAAGAACAGAACAAACATTTACCAAAAACTCAGTTGTGTATCCTGTTGTACTAAATACATCTCCACATAATTAGATCACCAACTTGTTCATACATGAGCAGATTTCCCTGACCACTGCCTATTTTAATATTATCATCACGACAGCCATTTGTAAAGTGGCAAAATCATAATTAAGCAAGCCAAGTATTCATTAAAACTTCACCATCCTATCACCAGGGGTCTGCACTGGGTAGGAGATACCAACACTATCATATGCACAAGTCTAACCACTAACCAAATTCAAAATTGTACTTAAACCATGCAGGACACGTACTAGGACAGCTCAACATAACACAGCAGACAGAATTGCCTGAGCAAGACAGAGGTTATTGCTGGAAGAATTGTTTTGGATTCTTCCCCATAAGGGACTGTACGTGTATTCTTAAGAGCCATAGCTGCTTGTACTTGGCAGGGCACTATCACAGCCATGTTCCCCCTTCCTCCCTTTCACATGAAGGAAAGCAGCAGTTGAACAAACATATAAAACTAATGCAACAGACAAGCTGCAAACTCTCACAGAGGAAAGTGAGTGTCTGGAGAAAAGTTTCCTACAGAAAGCTTCAGTGATACCACAGGTTGCCAATCCAGGGCAAACATAACAGGTAACAGAATACTAAAATAGCACGGCAATGTGCTTTTTCCTCGAGCACAGTAGAAAATCTTAATGAGAGACCAACGTCTGGATTGGGAAATGCACCTAAGTAAAAATGTTCCACATTTCTAGTTCTACAGTATGCTTACTGAGATAGTTAGCTGGTTTCATCTACAAGTTTTAGCTGCTATACAAATTCTTTCTGAAGAAACAGTTTAAAATTAAGGATGTTCAGCTGTATAAACTTCCTCCCTCCACCCTAGAAAAAAAAGTAGAAAAAGTTTTACAAGTCTAGTCAGACAAATAAATAACTGAAATGAGGACTGGAGCATAAATTCAAATAGGTCATGCAGGGTCACTATGTTTCACATCACTCTTCAGAAACAGCAGATTACAGTTTGATAACCTAAGGGCGATTCAGTTGTTTCATAAAAGTACATCTCATTATTATAGGGCAAGTTGCTATGTTCTACATGATCACTCTCCTATGAGTTTTATAAATCCAACTACACAGTATACCGTTAGTAGAATGATTGCTTCCACAAAATACAACCCTAACTACCATTCAGGAATAGCAAACAGTGCTAAGTAAACATGTTACTTAGTTCAAACCCATATTTATCTGGCACCCATTTAAGACAAACTCAAGTACATTTCTTCAAAAAAAAAAAACCCAAACAAACAAAAAAATCCCATACTCTATATACACACAAACACATTTCCCACAGGCCAAATCCCTCCAGTAGGTAGCAGTAGGTAATCTGGATGGAGTTATTCTGTAGGTTGTTTAAAAATCATTAAATTGAATTAAATTACTCTAAGTCTAATTAAGCAGTCATTTTCAAGCCATGTCAGGTCCCTGACTGCTTCCAGGTATATGAAAAAGGGGTTTCATTCAAAATTCTTGCGTTTAATCACAAGGAAAATGGGCTTGTGGCATTTTGTTTAATTCTTTAGCAAGCAAAAAGAAAAAAGGAAAGTAGATTTTGCAGAACCTTGTCACTCCCTGACGTAGGTGAAAATTTCTTAGCTTTTTCCTGGGTGGAATGGAATATTTGTAAAATAGTAAAAAAAGTAAATTAAAAAAATTATAACCGAACAATCAAAAGGAAGGAATTATTTCTGATTGCTCTGAGAGAAGCATACCACTTTGTTTCTGCTACACCTACCCAAACTTTGGAGAAAGTGTTTAAATTGCAAATCAGCTGTCATAACCTGCATTGGAAAGGAGCCTGAACCTCAACAAGAGCCCAGTAATCTCCCAAATCATCATCTGGTAACACCAAGAATGATGAGAACGGCAAAGACCAGAAATGCCAAGGTACAGACAAGACAAATACCGTTATCTACCTGGCTTTCTTTACATAGCACACCAGCAAAAAGCCCAAATCAAACCAAACCAAACAAACCACAAACTGCTAAGAGAAAAAAAAAAAAAACAACAATGTAAAGAAAGTTTAAAGATGTGAAACATAACACAATATCCCACAAAATCCAAAACTTAACAGAATTTTGTGTTTTATAACTTAAATATACTTTGACTAAAAGAAGTGAAATGTTTAATTGGACCAGTTAATGAAGTATAAATAAATCCTGTGCACAGGGAATTAAAAACAAGAAATCTTTCCTCACATACAGATTGCCAAAGAATTGTCTGCTGTAGGCTGTCCTTCCCCCTTCCCACTCCCTCAGCATTTTTGGCTCCTATGGACAAAAGATTTATTATAGCTCCCAAGGAAGACAAAGTGCTCAATTACAAGGCTGTGGGAGAGATGAAAACTCCTTGTAGGTACACACATGCAGCAGCTGCAAAGCTGGACTCTCTTCTCTGAGGAACCTGTAGCAAAGTCTAATTAACAAGTTTTGCAAGCACTCATAGTATGTTACTCTCTCTCTTGAGAGAAAGGAAGAAGTGTTTCTGTCAGAAGACGTGTTTTTCCCACCACATACTTCACCTCCTGCATAAGTGCATTTTATACATTGAATGTGAAACTCAAATCCTCAGCGTAATTAAAAAAGCATGCTCAAGCATTCAAAAACAGCATTCCCAAGCTTAGTGTGTTTTTCACATCTGTATTTTTTCCATAAGATATAGTTAAACATAAACATTAAGATTACAGTTTGTGCATCATAATGCCCATAACCCTTCAACTGTAGAGATAAAAATGCATGAAGTGGTGAGGGCTGCATTTTCTTGTCACTGTTTAAAGAGGAAGTCCCCTCTCAAAGGGTGTAATTATTGGAATTGATGCAAAAAGAGGTCAGCATCCTGATTCGGCAGAGCTTTATGACAACTGTTCATTTGCCCGAGGGGGGATAAAGGAAGCGCCATTAATACTCTCCTGTTTTACAAGATAGGAAGTGACTACTAGAAATTCACTAGAGAGCATCAAGACACTTCAAAACAATATTTCTGCAATGAATCACAGGTATTAACAAGAAGCAATCTCTACTAACAGAGGCATTTCTCCACTTTCAGAACGAATGTGTAATAAATACCGAACACTGTCATTTTATAGCTGCAGCAACTTAGCAGCAGATAAGTGCTTAACTCCGGGGATTCTCAACAGCTAATGCTGATCACGTGCTTTTAACCATTAGCTCCAAAATTAAATATCTACTCCTCTATCTCATCTTCCTTTAGTTTAATGTCAAGAAACAGCCTTGAGGAATACAAGCCACAAAAAACAGCTTTAGGTCAGTGGTAAACCTATCTAGCTGAAACAAGAGACATTGAAGTGGTGGTAATCTTTGGCCTCAATAATTTCATTGCAACTGTGTTTTAATACACAATGCAATCTTTAGGTTTAAATGTAGGAAACAGATTAGGATAATCTTCCCCACTGATTTATAGTGAGATTTGTGCAAACCACAGTAAACAAAAATAATGACATTTTTTTCCCCCTTTCATTCAATTGCATTAAAACCAGAGCAAGGCCTTTCAAACAATGTTACAATTAACTCCTTGAAGGAGCCAAAGATCCAGTGATGCAACAAGGAAAAGCCTTATTTTCCCTAAGTAAAACTGGAAGTTTACAGTAAAACCGTGTATTATGCACAGTGTTCATGCTAATGAGTCACTCCTCACTGGTAAGTGCTGAATTCAATTAATTTAGGTGTCAAAAATCTTGCACCTCTTTCAGAACACCCTGAGAAGACTCCATCTCACACAGAGCTCTTTCACAGCAAAGCATGACTAATATCAACTAATTTCCCCTTCCCCTCCCAAAAACACTTCAAAAAAACTTCTTTAACCTTGAAAGATTACAGGAAAGATTTACAGACTCTACGCAAGATCTGGCAACACACACAGAGGTGTGGGGGAAATGAAAAACGGGTCTGGAGTGTGGAAGAGTACTACTGCTGCTATACACTTACAACCTCCTTTGTGTGACTACACCTACTCTCATGGGGAAAATAAGGGGCCCCAGCAGCATCTTCCCCCAAAGCACACCATCAGTTATCCTCTGGGTGATCACTTTCTAAATCACAAGCCCAGTTCTGACCCAGAAGCACAGCCCAGCAGCAGCCAGCACTGGGAAGCAGCCAGAGGCGTCAACACTAATGCATCCCTTCTGCTGATCACCTTCAGTATCCAACATCATAAATGCTTCCCATCCCTGAGCTTCCCTGACCTACCCTCCAATATCAAGAATGTGCTCCAGCTCAAGCTTCTCTTCAACACTGCCAGAGTCACAGTACTGCCTGGAGGCATTAGCCATTGCTCAGCCTCTTTGGCTGCTCCAACATAAATGCAGCAAGTCCACTCTGTCCTAAAAAAAAATCCACCCAACACTCCACCTCCCCTGACTACTTCCTATTTCCATCCAGCTGAGCATATTGTTCCACTTCTCAGGCCAAATCAGAGAAGCATGTATGATGCGACCAAAAGCTACAGGAATATTTCCCCACTCTTCATCAGCACAGCTCAGTTTTTCCATCTTGAGTAACCCACCCTCCTATCATAGGGAAAGTCAAATGAAACAGAATTTTATAAACTCAGTGTTACCTATAAAGACAAATAATTCTTGGCTTGGTTAATCTACTATTACTTACTAATGAAAATGCAGTGAAAAATGCACCGAGAAGCCCAAGCACTACACAAGAGTGGGAGTGATTTATATACAGTTAATCCCACTCTAAACAGAATCAGACATCAGAGATAGCAAGGGCCTTGGGTAACTTAGTGCATTCCCTCTATATGCTCACAAATCACTGGCAAGGATGTGCTGAACTGTACAAATTTAAGCGTCTGAGCCCAGAAGTTAGAGCGCCAGAGACATTGCAACACTAACAAGTCTACAGCTATCACTCCTCTCTGTGATATACTTTGTATCAACTCTTTACTCTTACACTTCCTTTGATATTTGGAACTTGCAAATGTTAAATTTCCTTTCAATGGATTCAGGTGAAGCAGTACCAGCCTCTGAGGATACATACAGCCAATACATACCCAGGCAAGATGGTTGATCTGGAGATACGTGCAGTTTGTTTAAATAGTGTATTCAAATGCAGTTCTAGGCAGCCAGAAGAAAGCTAGCATCAACAAGGCCTTACACACAGTGAATTACAGGAGCAGCTTAAGAGAAAAATCAAAATGTGACATCACCCTGATTTGTTTACTTGGCATATTAGACAGGACTTAGAAAGTCCGGGCAAATTTGCCATTTGCTCCTTACATACAACTTTATTCCAGTCCCACTCCAGTTCTTTTGTCTGGAAGTGTCTATCAACACACACCCAGGCCAATGAAGAGCACAACAAAAGAGACAGGACTTGTTGCATGAACTGGGACATACTGCTGCTCCTTCTCTGCCTTCAATTTCCCTGTCTCTAAACCAAACACACACACACACACCCACACACACACACCCCCCTTGCATGGCCCTCAATTTTGAGACCATCTTCTTTAGTTTGATCATACATAAAACACATTGCAGTTCCACAGACACTTCCATGTTCAATATTCAGTTCAACTAGACAAGATTGGAAATAAATCATCTAGCTACAATTAGCAAGAGAGGAAAACGCCTTAGAGTCCCACTTCTGAAATTTCAGTTCTTAAATGAGAAACCCACACAGATAACAACACCTAGTACTTGTTTATACTTCCTCCCTTCCTAGTATTCTGTTATCAACCATTCAACTCGATGTTCTTCAGAATCATCAAACACAACAAACTGAACGGTTGCAACATTAAATCTGTGAAGAGACATATCCATGACTTTATGGATTAATTCTGGAACAGCCTAAAGCAGAGCAGTCATCCACTAGGGCTGGAGTTAGAAAGATAGGAATATCAAAGCAATTTACCTAAGACACTTGACAAGCCCCACTCTCATAAACACCTTGGAAGGGTATCCTACTGGAAACTCCTTTAATCTAGGAACACCTTCAGGGACTGTGCTGATAACACAGCTCCTCTATTCAGCTACCAAGTTCTTGGGTAAATATTTCAAGTGATGAAAACAGAGCATTTTTTTTAACATTACCCAAAAATTGAGAGTTTCATGTGTTTCTATCCTTCAATAAAAAGCACTAAAAATTCAGGTATTTTCTATTCTGGAAGACTATCAGTGCTATAAAGGACATCAGCAAGATCAATATTTCTACCTTGCTGGATGATGTCTGTGGAATGGTATCTGTGCTGCCATTCAATGAGATCTGGACAGGTGCCAGAGCTGGGCAGAGAAGAACCTCATGAAGTCAACAAAGACAAGTGTGGGGTCCTGCAGCTCATGACGAATACATCTCATGGACCAGTACAGGTTATGGGTTAGCCTGCTGAAATCCAGTTCTGTCCAGAAGGACCTGGGAGTCCTGGTGGACAAGTTAACCATGAGCAAGGAGTATGTCCTTGTGGTGAGGAAGTCCAATGGTATCCTGGGGTGCTTAGGAACAGTGTGGACAGCACGCTGAAGGAGGTTATCCTCCCTCTCTGCTCTGTTCTGGTGAGGCCATATCTGGAGTGCTGTGTCCAGTTCCAGAATGTCTAGTTCAAGAAAAGCAAGGAATTTCTGGAGAGGGTCCAGTGGAGGGACACAGATGGCTGGGGAACTGAAGCATCTCTCTCATGACGATAGGCTAAGAGAGCTCAGTTTGTTTAGCCTGGAGAAGAGACAACTGAGAGGGGATCTTAACAATGCTTACAAATACCTTAAGGCTGTGTGTCAGGAGGATGGGGTCAGACACTTTTCAGGGGTACCCAGTGACAGGACAAGGGGCAACAAGCATAAACTGAAACACGGGAAGTTCTGTCTGAATATGAGGAAGAACTTCTTTACTTTGAGGGTGACAGCACTGGAACAGGCTGCCCAGAGAGGTTGTGGAATCTCCTTTTCCAGAAATATTCAAAACCTTCCTGATCATGATCTTGTGCAACGTGCTCTAGCTGAACCTGCTTTGGCAGAGGGGTTGGACTAGATGATCTCCAGAGGTTCCTTCAAACCCCAGCCATTCTCTGATTCTGAGATCTTAGGATAGTCAAGTGATTTTTATCTGATTTTATTCAGGTTCTTGAAATTTGTATTCTATATCAGCAGCACCAGGTGCTCAATAAATATTGCAGAAGAAGATACAGTGTTTAAGATACTTCTTCCATCCTTCACGGGCTTATGAATCTTCATATATCCCTTAGAGTTAACATGTTGGTGTCTCAGGCAACTAGTTGTAAACAAGGTCCTCAGAAAGTACTCGAGTGTCAAAACTCTGCAGAGATATTTCAGGGTGTTCCAAAGTGCCTTTGGGAAGTCAGACATCTGCAAGAACTAACAGTAGCTCCCTGCCTCTCAGAGTTATGAGAAAAGAAATGGAACATCCTCAGCTACTGAAGTTACAGAGTCACAAGCAGACCAGCATACAAATTCTTTTCCTTTTATAATGACTGAACAAATCTGGCTTTCTCTCTCCTCTACCCATTCCCCCAACAGATTCATGTGGGAGGAAAAAAAAAAAAGACATGTCTTGTTTTACAGTATTTTAAGTACAAGCAATGGCTTCCAAGCAGAAAGCCAAAAGAAGACTATGACAGCTTTAGAAAATATACATAAATTACTACAGCATTCATCTAAAATGCAAGTTCTGCCTGCAGAGGAAGGACTTGTCAAGACTTAAAACTTCCCAGGAAAATGCACTAACCACATGGCTCTCCCTCAGATGAGACCATCTCAAGTTCAGCACACAGACAATTACCATCACCTCCAGGTGCTACTGGCCATCTTGTTCTGGACCCTAACACAGAGGAAGGATGCTTTCTTTCACTGCTGTGTTCTTCCACTCCAGTAGTCCTTGGCAAGTACCTGGACTGTTAGTTAGCCCAAAGTGCCAGTGGAGAGCTTCAGTTGCTCCCAGAGTTCACCAGACTTGAATGTCTCTGGCGGCTGGATAGAGACAATCTCTGCTCTAACATATTACCAGAATTACACTTATTTGCACTACTTCCTCTGAACCCTAAAACCTCTGAACCCTAAAAGCCCATGACCAGGAGACTCTAAATGTAAAGAGTAGCCAGGACTGACAACTCTGAAAGCAAAGCCCAAGCTACATCAAATACAGCTATCACCTGCATGCATCCACAGGCACCTAGACAGCAGCTCCAAAAAATGCTGGGAAGTGAGCAGGCTTCTCAGATATGCAAGAGGTAGACACACAGCAGGAGCCAGCTGCTCAAATCTATAACCCCAGAAGATGGTATGGATTGACACGCTTCTACCTTGGAAGTTTTAGTATTCTTCTATGTCTGCCATTAAGCAAGGCACTAAAGATTTGAATTTATTTGTTCTGGTTTCCCTTGTTTTTTTTTTTTCCTCTATACTTGTTTCAAACATTATCCCTGTGCAAAAAGAACTAGCTCACAATCAGCTTCCCAAAGGAATGTGATTAGGGTATTGTTGCAGCAGGATTTAGAAATTACCACCATCTTACACAAGAACTAGCTTTCATGTTTCTCCAGTCACAGCTTCTCCCTCAAAAAAGGCATGAGGTTCTCATCAGAGAGGGGGAGAAGGAAAACTGAACAGAAAGAACAGAAAGGAAAAAAAAAAAGGAGATGAGGCAAGTGAGTGATGAAGTGCTTACATCACTTCATGAGATGAGCAGCCTCCCATCTAGTCTCTTCTTCACCTGATGTTATCCATCTCTCTCTTGGTTCAGGGAAGCAGAGAGGAGGAAGTAGCATTTTATTGCTTTGCTAGCACATGCACTCTTGGAAGGGGAGGAGAAATGCAAAGGGACAATATTTTTAGAGACTGGAAAGATGGGTGTCTGCTACTGAACAGTGACTTATTGGCACTGAGCTTGGCTTCAAATCAAGGGAACCCTGAGCTCATATGGTGTGTTGTTCTACTCAAAATGCTCTTTCACTCTGGTTCATATGGCTGTTATGCAATTCTTCCAATAGTAAATAAAATCTCATTGACAGCTTTCCATGAGTGTCCCAAGAGAAGAGTCAAGCAGGTCATTGACAGATATTTACTAAATTCAGTTACTCCTAGTTAATCGTGGACACCAGCAAACCTTTCTAAAATGATGCATGTGTAATTTTTGGCATCTGATCTATTTTTTCTTTTAATGACACAGCTAATCTACAACCTGCTAGGGTAGAGGAGAAGAAAAGAAAAAGGCAAAAAGAGACTACAGCTTCTACAAAAGTAGCAGTAGACTGGAATTTTTTCATAGTAGTAAGCACATTCATACTCCTTACAGAAGCAAATGGGAGAATTCGTTAGAGATTCTGCAACGCTGTTAAAGAAGATTTTAACTACTCTTTTCACAAGGAGAAAGTTAAGAATGTCACAAGTGGCAACAGCAGACTGCAGAAGGCTTGTGCTGCCAAATGCTGTGCAAGAGGAAGACAAATCTTTCGCATGCCCTGTGGGAAGTTAAAAGCACAGGGTCCCGATTAAACTCAATGCTACTCCTAAAGCAGACTACTAATTTTTTTTCTTTTTAACAGCAACAGAAGATCTGGATCTTTTAAGCCCGCGCTGCCGTGGGAAGGCGCAGCCCCAGGCCCGCCCGCGGGGTACGGGAATCCGCAGCCGGCAGCGGGGCGGGGGGACCGGCGGGGACCGACAGCGACTCTGCCCTCCACGGGGTCCAACCAAACCCCCCGGACAGCACCGGGACAGCCGGGGCCACCCTCCTGGTCGGAGGGAGGGATCTGAGGGTTCCCCCCCGCGGGAGGATCTAACTCCCACCAGGGCGCCCCGGGACCGGCACTGCCGCCGCCGGGGCTCAGCCGGACCCGCGCTACCAGGGACCCCCGACCCCGGGGCGGCTCGGGCGGCTCCGCTCGGGGCCGAGGGACCCGCGGAGACCCCTCTGCGGGCGGGCAGGGGTGCGGGGCGGTGAGCCGGCGCTGCCATCGCTCACCCCTGCGGGCAGCTGTCACTCCCCGCCATGCATCTTGAGAGGAGAACAAAACAAAACAAAGCAACCAAAACATAAACTATAGAGTAAATGGAAATAAACAGTCAAGCGGCAGCAACTCACAGGCTGGGTCCCCCCGGTGTCCCCCGCTCCCCCACACCAGGCAAACGGGTCTCTCCGGCAGCGCCCGGCGAAGAGAAGGGAGAAGTTCCCTCGTGTTGCGCCCCGCAGAGGTTTCCCCGCTGGGGCTGCGCCGCGGAAGAGCCCGGAGCCCCCCGCGCCGGGCGGCGGAGGCGGGAGCAGGTGGGCGCCGCACACAAAGCCCCATTCACCGCGCCCGCCGCCGCCGAGCGCGCACGGACCCGCGCCCGGACCCGCGCCCGCCGCCCGAGCCGCGCCGCGCCCTCACCTCACGGAGCGCCCGCGTCCCGCTACGCCGGTGCCGGAGCGCCGGGAGCCGCGCACCGAGCGATCCGCGGCGCTGCCGAAGGGCGGAGCGGCGGCGCCGAGCGCCCCGGGACACTCGGGGGCGGGATGGGGCGGAGGGGCGGGCGTGACACGGCGGCCACGTGACGGCGGGGCTGCGGCCCCCCGCGGGCAGCGGCGGGCGGGGAGGGGGCTCGGCCCCGCCCCGCCCGGGGAGGGGCTGCGGAGGGGGAAGGGAGGGAGGGAGCGGGTCTCGGTGGGGGACGCTGGGGGGAGACCACCCTGCTGGCTGAGGGCCGGGTGCGTGAGTGTGAAGAGGGAATCACAGAATCTCTGAATAAGCGGAATTGGAAGGGCCCCACAAGGATCATCAAAGTCCGACTTGTGGCTGTGCACAGGACACCCCAAGAATCACACAATGTGCCTGAGAGCATTGTCCAAACGCTTCTTGAACTCTGTCAGGCTTGGAGCTGTGACCACTTATCTGGGGAGCCTCTTCCAGTGCCCAAGCACCCCCTGGGTGAAAGACCTCTTCCCGATATCCAAGCTAACCCTCTCCTGACACACCTTCAGGCCATTCCCTCAGACCCTGTCACTGATCACCCCAGAGAAGAGATCAGTGTCTGCCCCTCCTCTTCCCGTCATGAAAAAGTTACAGACTGCGGTGAAGTCTCCCCTTAGTCTCCTTCAGGTTGAAGGTGGGTGCCAATCCACTGCCATCTCTGGATGCCTTCAGATCTCCTTAGGAGAAAGCTGGGCACAGGGGCAGGGGCCAAACATATGTCAAGTTCTTAAAGAAGCACAACTGCTTCAGCACATGACGGAAGTTCTGCATTTTGGTTCTCTCCAAAGCTTCCCTGTGTGTCAAATGCCTCTTTGTCAGACCTATAGGTAGGAAGGATTGTTTGAGAAGAAAGAGAAGTGGCCACTTTTTGTTCAGGATCCAAATTAATGACTGGTGTAGTGTTTGGCTACATATGAGCTTAGAGATCAGAGAATCACAAGTGGGCTTTATAGAAGTACCAATGTTCTGATTCACTGGATATGCTTTAGGAGTCTCTTTCCTGTAGGCCAAACCCTTCTTCTCAAAGTTGAACCTCTGGAGCGCCCTTTCTCTTCTGTCAAGCCAATGGCAAACAACCTTGAAATCTCACCAAAAAGATCACCTATGCAAGACCTTGCACATTTTGTCGATGAGTTAACCTGTTAAGTGAGTCTCTGTGTACCATCCCACCACAAGAGTCCTGCCAGAGCTGCTTCTCATCTACCAGCCCCACTGACCACAACTGGGCTCCTCAACTGAGAAGTTCTCCTTTAATCTCTATGATCGCTCTTATCTTCTCTGTTCTCAACAGTATCCACACCTTCTGAAGTGGCAAACAGTACAGGGAGGAAATGAGCACTTCAAAACTTTAGGTCATTATTGTAATAGTGGCAAGTATTGTTATTAAACAAATACACTTGATTATTATCACCAAAAGTATACTTTCCTCTGTAATCTGCAGCGCTTACCTTGGTCAATTTGTTCTGCATGTGTTTTACATCTGAGAACAGCCATCATTGTGCCAGCAGTATTTTCTCTCTTTTTTTTTTCCCTGTTAAAAAGACACACCCGAAAATGTTGACCTAATATAGTTAATGATGAGAATTTAATTTGCGCAAAACCAATAAAAACAGGAAAAGCAAACTTTCCCTGTAATGCTAGTTCATCAGCTAGAAAACCTGTTCCATTTATTATTGAGTTATCTTGAATTCCTGCTATTTTTTAAAGCCAAATACATGTGTACAGTATTGTTAGAAAGTCTCCTGCCTACTTATAGCAACACCAACAAACATCTGTGTGGTCACGACCTGAAAATGTTACTTAGTCATTATCTCTTGCATTTGCATAGTTTGACCAAGTATGATTTTTGTTTCTGTTCTCAATGCCAGTATATAATAAAGATGGAGTTTGGGTATGTTTGCATGGGATGTTCGTATAAAATGACACATGAATAACAGATAGTACCTTCTGTCTAGAGTATCATAAAATGTTCACTTCTTGAGAAGTGGAAAATACCATACATCTTGAGAAGTGGAAAATACCACTACCCAGAGAAGTACTGTTCATCATATAACCTGTGGACCAAGGTAAAGGCTTTGGGGTTTGTTGTGGCAGCAAGCTTAAACGCATTAAACCAAACTGATCTGTCTCTCAGAACCTGACTGCCCTCTAGGTTAGTCTCCTTGCATGGAAGACTGTCCTTCTCTCTCTTCTTTCCTGAGCCCCCTTTTTGGTCCCCTTCCAAGGGCCGGGCACTGCCTTTTATTCAAAACACTCCTATGTAATTTTGTGGCTGGAGCCTCTGCAGGCAGGGGACAAAGCTGGGAGCTCAGCTCTGTTCCAGATTTTACCCTGATTGTGCTACAGTACTCTGCCATAGTCATGTTCTTCCACCTGTGCTTCTACTCTGGGGCAAACACAATTCTTTGCGAGTTTCATTAAATGCTCAGCATAAGCTAACAGAAATTGTTAGCTAGATGGAGAGAACCTAATCTGCAGGGTAAAGTACATCCTACACAAGCAGCTTCTCTCGAAATCTAAATATTAGCATGTTGGCTGTGTGACACTCTTCCCGTGCCCCTCCATTTCTTTTTGCAGGCATGATGTTAGGATGGGAGTGGAAGAGAATATCCTCCTCTGCTCAGTGTCCTGCAAAATGTGAGAGGTTGCACTCAGTTTTGACTGGGAATTGGCTGCCCACAGTGAGGATGTAATGAAACCACCTATGCATTCCTAGCCACTTCTCCAGTGGGGAGAGGCCTGGAAGTGGCTTAAAGATGTCTTTAATCACACCTTATCACTCTGTCTTGATAGCATCTGCTAATTAGCTTACCTTGTCATTGTTAATTTTTTTATGTTGCTTCTGGCTAGTTTGTTTTGGTTTTTTTTCCCTGCTTCTGGCTACTGCCTTTAGCAGAACACTGAGCACTGGCTACATCTCCATCTAGAAATTATTTGCGAAGGAAATCACACTCCTGAGATGGCTGACCATTTCTTGCTATCCTTCAAGCAGCTTAAACCTATTCTATAAGCTCTAAGTGCTGCGTTTTCAGCTCCCTTGTTGGACTTGTTCTGGTCTGATTATTTTCAATTGGAATATAGTTTGGTTTACTGATCCTGGCTGTTATTTTTCACTGAAGTACAATTTAAGAAAAGTTTAGTTTAGATTTTGAGACATGATTTTGTTTCCAGACTGTTCTTTGCCTACAGTAAAATTTTTTTTTCATCCTTTGTAGCAGATGTCCCCCATAAATGCAAGAATCACTGTGGTAACAAGTGAGAGAGTTAAAAAATGTAATTTTTATCTGTTTCCACCAGAGTGCTTTCTTTTTTTAATAGCTTGTTAGCACAGAAAGGAGGTGATTGATGCCTCTTCACAATATGGCATGTTTAGAAAACTTGGTTGGGAATTTTTTGTCTTTACTGTTTCCATGCTCTTTGTATAGCAACAGCAATGAGGCTGACAGTGTCAGCACAGGAAAATACTAAAAATTGAAGAAACTCACAACTAGAGCTGCACAAACTGGGCTCTTAACTGAGACAGAATATTCAGAGAGAGGAAAGCCTACCTAGGGACTTCTTTTACTTTGAACTGAACTTTCAAAGAGCGAAGGAAAAAATCCAGTAACAGTTGCAGGGAATTATCTAGATTATTTCAACTTTCTCTTTCAAGATGTATTTGCTCTGTCTCCAACAACCGTTCTTTTTTGTCATGGTTTTTACACCTGCACTCGCCCTTGCACACTTTTCTGCAAGGAGCCCCAGTTTATAACTTGACCTCTTCACAGTCCCAGGTGACATTTCTTAGAAAGCTCCACTGAAGTTCAGGTTGTTCTGCCTTTGTGATTGTTCCTGCACCACAGGGTCCTGATTTGCCATGGCCTCAAGTGGTGCTGTGAGGCTGGGCTGCCCTTTAAATCTGAATATTCCTCTTCTGCCACAGGAGCAGAAACCAGGAGCCGAGGGAGGAGGCCCAGGCTGTCTGTGTCACTGTGGCTAAACCCTTCAGTGGTTTTGCAGCAGAGATCAGGTGAACCCTGGGGAGCCAGCCCTAAACAGCAGCTTTACCTGAGTGGGAATGAATGGATGTTCCAGTTAGGAGGGAACAGAAAGGTATTTTACTGTTCTTTCTCTGTGAGAGAAAGGACATTATCTGCCTCTGGTTATACTTTTCATTTTAGTTTGTAGCTACTGGAATATACAAAAGGAATTAATGCAATCTTTCTTAAGTACAAAGAGTAAAAATTGTCTTCTTTTTTCCTTTCTTTTTCTCCCATTATTATGGAAATCTGTGCTTGCATATTAGTGTCTTTGATAAGAAAGTGATTTATGTAGGTTTAACCAGGAGAAAATTATTTTCTTGGCCTCTTCACCAACATTCAGTGTAAAATAAGTTAATTTTGTTTATCTTCTCTGTAGGGACAAACTCAGCTTTGTGTTGCATGGAAGTGGGCTTGATGATCTAATGCAGCTTTCCCATAGAGCCTCAGAATTACTCCATAATATATTTAATTCTGAAATTATTTTAAAAGCACGAGCCCATGGAAACAGCAAAAGAAAATTACATACTTTTTTACACAAACAAATTGTGCCTGAAATGGCAGAGCATCTATGCTTTTTTAAATTTAAAAAGGAAAAGGTGTTTCATTTCTTCTTATAGAAAAGCTAATGAAGCAGAAAGACAACTTACCAAACAGATATCAAGACCTCTGCAGGGAAAGAACAAAGCTTTGTTAAAAGCCTATCCCAGAACCAACAGGGTGTATTTCAGGTCTCAATACCATGAATACTGTTTATGTGTAGCATCTACTGCTTTGTCCTTGAATCAAGAGTACTTTGCTCTCTCTTGCACAGGGCCATAGCAATTCTGTGCATACGGGCTTGTTCAAGTTTTCTCCATTCTTCTTCTTCAAGAGAGGAAGATTTCTCTCTGCTTGGCCCCACAGATACAGATGGGAATCAAGATCACTTACGAGAAAATCCCCTGCTACCCAGCCCCTGCACAAACTAGAGGCTTCCCTGAAGGCTTGAGGGCTGGGATTTCTCAAAAGCCTGGTGGGAACACCTGTGTGAAGCCACCAGACTACCACAGACAGGGAGACCACACCTCATGCAGAGCTGACTTCCACCCCTCCACAAATGTAAAGGGCCCTTTGAGGGCGCACCACTGAAAGTCCTGAAAGGCCAGTTGCCCAAGAACGACCAAGAAGATGATTATACTAATCTGAGGATCACTAAAGAGCAAAATTCCTAGTATTTAATTACACTGTTGAGCACCTTGATTATGTTGTAATAGCACAAAAGTCAAAGCAGTTCCCACAGAAGGAGGAAGCTACCTGCCGTATACACTCCACGAAAGGAGTGCAGGGAGTTGCTTTGTCTTTAGTCTTGCTCTAAGGTTCCTATTCCAGTCAGAATTTGTAAATCAATTTCCTCTTCCCATTCAAACCTGAAAAAACCACATTCCTGCATATTTTATATGACTATTTGCATTACAGAGAAGCCAAGCACCTTGCAAATGGCATTTCAAACTGCTTATTTTTTGTCTTTGCTCCTCACAGGATTTCTTAATGCACTTGGCATCAGCAAGCTGAAACTCCAGTTCTGTCCCATGCTGTATTCCCACGACAAAATTTCTGCTGCTGATTTTGTTGTGGAGGTACAAAATCCTCTATGCATTCTATCTTTGTTGACACTCTTCCAGGTTTTGGAAAAGAAGTTTCCTTACATTTCCAGAGGAACCAAATCTCACTTTGTCAGTCATCTGTTTTGTTTTTTTTTTTAATGCTTCCTCTGATGCAGAGGGTTTCTGACCATATTAAAACTTCTACAAAAAGAAAAAGAGAAAAGAAAATCCAAGGGTTCTTTACACTGTATCATGACAATCAAACTTTGGTCTCATTCATATTTGCATGCAAAGGTCCCTGCCTCTGCTGGGGTTGGTGTAAATGAGTGCCAGACATTCCTTTTTACTTCTCAGAGATGGCTACAGCATTTTTCCTGGATCACAAGAAAAAATATCAGAGCATTGGAAAGTGGGATGGGGTCCAAGTTTAAGAGACTGCGATTTAGTGTAGAGACATTGGAGATTTCTGCACTTTGCACAAGGACAGATGTAAATCTTAGGTAATCCTGCTCCAGCAGAGAGGTTTTTCTTAAGGACTTGTACAAATGAAGCATCTAATTAGCACCAAATATGTAGCAAACAAGGGAGTGAGAGTCAATCTTTGGTATGCTGTACTAGTCCTTAAAGACTGTGACAAACCAAAACATCACAGAGGAATACAATGGTTCTTAGAAGTTTATAAATATAGACCCAAGGGCAGAGTTTCATGAAGTGATGAGGTCTGGCTTTGGCATTATCGAAGTTAAAAAACGCCAAAGCCACATTATCCAGAGTATAAATTCACTCTACTCAATAGAAATCATTCATGCTTTCTTGAAATGATTTCTTTAAAGTGATTTCTTCTGTCTAGTAGGATTTTTCTCATGTGGAATATCATGTGTCTGTACAATGCATCGCTGCAATGAACTCTATTCTCACAGTTTTACACTGTGTGCTTACTCTTTGCTTGAATATTCAGTCTCAGGGACTTCACTGCCTGATGCCAAAAAAGCTTCAGTTCATCTGTTTAGCAGGCTCCTCTGGTCTTGAGGGAAGAAATCATTTGCCTGCCATGGAATGATCCACAGGATCACATCATCCTCTGTGAGGGTTGTGTCAAATAGTGGTCATCAGCAGGGTGATCCCCCTTCTCCTTCCCACACACTCACTCATCCTTCATGACCAGTTGGGGATTCAGGGATCTGTGACTGAGTCTAGGCCAAATTTTACTCTTCTCTCCAAGTCAGGGAAACACAAACCCATCTGCTGCTTTCCAATTACACCAAACATACCACAAGCCTTTGTTTTCTAGGAACCACTAGGTCCCTTGTGCACATCAGTGTAAACACCATGTGGTAGATGCGATGATCTGATGCCAGGTTAGATGTGCTCACATTTAAGGCAGATCATGTTTGTGCTGAGAGCTGCCTAGCTGTGCCCAAATCCACTAATAATTACCGTGAAACCATGGGCTTTTATAACTGATGGTATGCAGAGTTCCTAGAAGTTAAGGCTCTTCAACTCCTAATTGGGATCAGCATCATCATCATACTGTTGTCTTTCAATAAACAAAACATACAGATTTCAATTTGCTCCTACCAGTTCTTTATGAGGAGAGAACTGTTTGTTGAGTTTGAACTGCTGCCCAAGAAATGAGAATAAACCTGGGGGTTTTTTTGAGAATGACAACGCATGCAGAGAGATCTGATCTTACAAAAGCCTCTGGTGGCACTGACCTCTAAGGAAATATGGAGCCTGACTCTGGAACCTGTTAGTTTTAACCCTGGGCACCAAAGTCTGTTCTTGCAGATTGTGTCAGTGAGAGCCCAGCTGACAATCCGGTCAATGCCGTTAGCTTTCAGGATTAATAAGAATCATTAAATACAGAAAAGGAACATTTGTTTCTAATCAGTTCCCCTACTTCTGATGCCCTGAAAGTAAGAATATGATTGCTGAGAGATATGGATACAGTTTATTAATCAATTTTTACAGTTTCTTAATAAATTTTTAAGTACATTTAAAAAGAAAAGCCAAGAAACCATAGCCTCAGGTTGAACTTATTACTGGAAGGAATGGAACCATTTACAATAAAATGTAAAAATAAAGCACAAAAAGTAATTATGAAAGAATTGCTTGCTTGGGTACTTGCTTGTCATTTTATTTTATTGTGCAATTTGAAAACACGTATCTTTGCAAATAAACAGTGCATACTTATTAGCAGTAAGGATGTTGTCAATTCCATTCTAAGTGGTTGAGTAACAAAATCATAACTGCAGTTGGATGCTGAAGAGTGGAGACAGATGGATACAGTATATGTTTTTTTCTATGAACATTAGATAGTTGGTGATTGTTGGAATGAAATAAAAACCAAGTACTTTAAAATAATTTTACAGCCTTTTCTCAGCATTTTTTTCCGCAATCATATGCAAAACCAAGGGGTTTTTCTTCAGAAAATTCAAAGAAAGGAAGAGTCTTGAGGGCATTTGTGCACATGCTTCTTAAAAAATCTCAAAATGCTTCTTAAACCATCATTTTCTATAATTTTATTTTAAAAGAAGTGTAGGTCATCTTCCCTCCTTTATCAACTGAGCCTTCCAAACACCACCACTTAATTTACTCTTGGCAGCTATCCCTGAGGAACCATATTTAAACCAGATTGCTAAATAGTATACTAACGTTATTACTTGCAAATATTTTAAATGGAGATGGTAAAATCTCTGTATTTGGATATATTTGAATTTTCTGTCATTAGCTGGGCCCATACTTGATCTCTGTCCAGAATTTAATTCTTGCTGGGCAAAAGTCTTAGCCTCTGCTATTCTGCCTTTTGGATCAAGTTTCAGAAACATCTCCTTGTCTCATCAAATACCCAAGAAATTTCAATTTGGGTCAAAACTTCACAATTTCATTAAATCACTCTTAAATTCAGCCTTGTTACTTATTCCAGAATCCTGCATATCAGTGTTCTAAGTCCAGTTTTTACATGAAGAAGTATGTAGAATGAAATTGGAATCACATTCACCATTATTATATCTGGATGATGCATCATCCAAAGGCTGCAGTATCTGTTTGGAATGAGAGGCAGACTGATGAAGACTCAGTCTCTAGTACCAACTTCATCCTTCAACACAGTCAGTGCTTTGAGAGATTTGTTTGAAGTACTGTATTTTCTGGAGAAAGCAAATAGGTCCCTTTGCCCTGAGAGTCTTTATTAATGTAAATCACGGAATGAGAAATTCCCTTGGGAATGGCAGCTTTGCCTTTGAATTTCATGTTCACTTTTATTTCTGACCGAGCTTTCATGCAGCTTTTGAACTTCCCTTCACCTTTCTTTCTCAGCACCACACCTTCCCAAGACTCTGCTCTCAGCTTCAGGAACCTGTGTCCCACATGCTGTCCTTCAAAATATGTCAAATCAGACCTTTTTTCCACGAATGAGGAATGAATATTACACAATGAATAGCAGGGCTCAGTGAGATATACCTTCCCAGAAGGGACAATTACTGCCTATGCCTGCTTTAGCAAGACATTTGAGTCTAAGGCCCATAGTCACACAATACCAGTTGGGAGTTTTTCCTTCAGACAACACTTGGCCTTGTTTCCTGAGCCAAGTGTCCCTAAAACAGGAGTTCAAAGATATCCAAAGAGCAAATTGCTGATTTAGACCCCTTTACTCTCCTCCTTCCATGCCTCCAAGGAGTTAGAATACATTTAAGAGGCATTTGGGATGGACTTTCTTCCGAATCTAATTGATCTCTTCTCTGTGGTGACCAGTGACAGGACCCAAGGGAATGGCCTGGAGTTGTGTCAGGGGAGGTTTAGGTTGGGTATCAGGAAAAGGTCATTCACCCTGGGCACTGGCACAGGCTGCCCAGGGAAGTGGTCACAGCACCAGCCTGACAGAGTGCAAGAAGTGTTTGGACAATGCTCTCAGGCACAAGGTGTGACCCTTGGAGATGGTCCTGTGCAGGGCCAGGACTTGGACTCAATGACCCTTGTGGGTCCCTTCCAATTCATCTGGTTCTGTGATTCTATAATTCATATGCACCAAAGCAGCTCTGCAAGTCAGACCAACACGATGGCAGATTAACTCTGTAGCCACACCAAATCACAGTGTAAATGTAGACACAGTACAAGCTTCCTGACTTATTCTAAATGTGATTACTTTAACCCAGTTTAGGAACCAGAACCAGGAAATTCCCTTCTTTGTCTTGTACACTATCGCAAATACCTCTCCAAATCCTCTCTCTGCACATGAGAAGGAAGGATTGCATGATACACATGCATGAGAGTTGTATCAAATTAAACTGAATCCTTGCCATGCCAATAGGCCTTTAGGTTTTAGTTCAGTTCATGATAGAGTGAGATTGCCATTAGTATTTAGCAGAATTTAATCCACAAAGTAGCACGTAATTCTGTATACCCCTGGTATCCAAAGAAGCATTTGTCCATCAAGAATGGTTTTCTGCTTCACTAGTCCAGCAGGTTAGTGAAGAATGTGATTTTCCTCATGAAAGGTGTAATTGAACTAAGATAATTTGTTTTAAAAAAGTCTTAATTATGTTGCCTTCATTATTTTTACCTGACCTCTGTAAGAAAAATTATACGATTTATCACTGTTTATGCTTTTTGTTTGGTTTGGAATTTTTCTTGTGGTTTTTGTTTGGTTTGTTTTTGTGTTTTGTGTTCTGTTTTTTTCCCCCCACTTCTTCCTCTCCTGCATAGTTAGAATACAGTCTCTTCCCTTCAGTTTACTGCCCATTTGTGATCAGTCTCAGGGTAAGGAGATTAGCATAGAGTTCTCCTTTGTGGGCTTCTTGCTGCATATGGAATTGCATTTAACATCAACACTTTTATTTTCTGAGGATATTTATTTGTCAAGAACTTCATGAAAAAATTACAAAAATTAAAAAAATCTTAATTTAGTGCCAATTTAATCCAATACAATAGATTATCTTCTCATTTACAGGCATGATTTGTATTATTTATTACAATTTAAATTCTTTTGAAGTGGATCCAATTACATTTTCACTGCTTTTCTTGCCTTGGTGTAAACAAGAACCTATCCACGTGCTCCATTCTTTCCTTTAGCTAACATTTCATAGGTCTCTAGTTGAGGAGCCAGCTCTGCTTCCATTTACATGGTTACAGCTCCAAGTAACAGTAGAGACTGGGCCCTTAGGTATTATCTCATTATTAAAACTAATTATGGGAGTGTTAAGAAAAGCTGAGTAAGCACTGAATCCTAAATTCCTGGCTATATCCTTCACCAGCATTCCAGCCATACCAGTATAGGTGGCAGACTTGAATGCTTCTTTTCATTGGTTGTGGTTTCTTAATGCTCTTTACTTACCAACTTGGAATCTATGGTCTTCAAAACAAAATAAATTAAATGGAAACCCTAATAATCCGAAATCATGATGTACCATTAACACAGAGCTACTTATCTGATTATGTACTTGTTCTTTGGGTTAGGTTGCATCACCAAAGACCAGCTCAAAACTGGCTAAGCACACAGCTAAGCCAGCCACATCTTTGCACAGAAATGTTATAATACTTTTTAGCGAAAGCAAATTATCCTTATAAATTGTAATGTCAATAAGAATTCTTTTTACTGCATATCCCATCAACTAATAATTGTTACAGTATTCAGTCTGGAATAGCAGAAGAGGCTCATTGTTACTTTCTGGTCCTTGAAATTCTCACAAGACAGGCATTCATTTATGGAATTAGAATGAAAAAACACAGATGGCCAGAACAGATAGTAATACTAAAAGCAGTTAAGGACCAGTCCTGGAAACATTTACTTAGGTAGCTTCTTCTCAAGAAAATAGTTCTACTAAAATAGAACAGATTATAGATATAAGAATGTGATGCATAAATGACAGAAAAACACCTAAAACCTGTGGTGGTGTGTGTATTATGTCTAGTCAAAAGCATTCCAACAAACAGTCATATTCTTCAATCTTTTTATTCCGTCTAAATCCACCATTCTAAGGTTTTCCTTTCCCTGCTATAGAAGTGCTCTGAAGATGTGCTTAAGAGAGCAAGTGCTTCTCATCATACCTCCAAGTAGTGGCAGGCTGAGACTCCATAAATAGCTAATCAATAGGAACAATTTATGTTTAATTCAGATTTTCATTGGTAGGAACACATCTTAAGATTTTGTTGCTCTGGGATGAGATGAAATCTGTAACAAAAGACTGTAAGAAGAACATTCAGTGTTTCTGTTGCATATATAGGCTGCATCATTAAACTGGGATTTCGGTGTGTAAGATCCTTTCATAGTCTGTTTCCTCAGGGCTATAAATCAAATGTGCAGGATATCCTTACTAGTGTCAAGTCCAGCCATTAAGCATCATTTATGCTGACAGTTCTCTTCACTGATCAGAGAACAATTTGGGTTTCATAGCCATGCATATAAATAAATTCAAAACCCTCCCAAGCTACATGAGTACATTTTTGAGAGGACCTTGCATCCATCAGGGTTTTTAAAAAATATTTCCATTAGTAATGACAATAACTGATTTTAAAACTTACTCTAGTTCCTCCTCTCCACCACCCTCTCCCCACACTTTCTGTCTTTCAGTCTCCAGCCCGTTTGTTCTCTGTCTGAATTTTTTGCTTTACACTTCCCCTTCATCCCTTTGCCCTCTTCCGTGATGTGTGTTTTCTTTTCCCTGTGGGGTTTGTTCCCTTCTGTTTGCCTCTGTTTCTCCCACTCTTGTTTTGATACTGGCTCTCTCTCCTCCTCCCCTCTCTCTCCTTCCATCCATTGTTTCTTCCCAGGAGCTGTGGCAGAGAGGGCAGTCTTCACAATGAGATTCAGCTTTTCTAGGCTGCTGATCATGAGCTGATCCTTTTTAAGATTATGTTTTAATTAATACATCTAGAGTTAAACCCAAGTATGAGTACCCAAGCAATGAGAATCTTTATATTGTAGAGCAGACAACCAGAAAAAAGGAAGCTTACATCTATCTGACTAATTTTCCAGACCATCACTCCTCAAAATATACTCCCTTCCCAGAGCATACTACCTTCCTGGAACACAGATCTCCTCACTTCCCCCATTAATTACCTTAGAATGCAGAAGGGCACTTGAGCAAGCCCTGAAGGTAAAAGGAACATGAACAAAATATCAAAGCTGAGGATAAATTCCCATTTTCTGGTAGGCCAAAGTGGGCACAATTTTCATGATGTAACAGAACACAGTTTGCCCCTGGGCTTCCCCACTAGCATGTCAGGTAGCTATAGCTGGCCCTAGGTATACTTGGAATTTTACTTATTTATGCAATTGAAACTCCATTGCATTCATATTAAGCCGTATCAACATGGCTCTGCCAGTGAAAGGAGATCGCTGAACATCTGTAAATTACATTAATATCTCAGACTGATGTGATGGGGAATTAGAGGAAAGTGATTGCTGTCCCCTAGCATTCAGCACAATTCCAAAAAGGAATTTCCAAAGAAGACCGATATCCTCCCAGGACATGAGTGTGAGTTCTTGCAAGTTATTGGACTGGATAAAAGATTAACTGAGAGAAATTCTGAAATACAGGCTATACCTGTGATGAGATTGAATGTTCACAATGCTCACTTGTAACCATAAAAATACATCCATCTCTTTTTTTCCCTGTAAATCTTTATATTTTGTTTGTTTATTTTCAAAGAGCTCTAGAAGTTACAGAATTTTTGCAATGATAGGAGAATAAAAATACAGTAACATTCTTTGCTTGGTTTGCTTCTTACCCTTGAACAGGGTTTACGGGGAAAATCACAACTAAGCTTTTTAATAGGAGAAAGAACATGTACGGGGGAATGTCAATCTGATCATTCTGTTGACTTGTCTTCTATTTATAAATTTTGATGTTTCCAAAGAAGATTTTTAATAGAAACTTCATGTTCATACCCAGTTGCTGATAAAAATCATTGCAATTTGGGTGCTGTGATTAACTTAGATCTGTGAGGCACAACTCCTGGTCCTTTCCCATAGGCTGAGATCTGCCTCCATTAGTCCATCTTCTGCCTCTGAGGAGAAACAATCTGGGAGAGACAAATAACTTATGACTGTGATTAGGGCTAAGTGTTCTATAAATATTTTTAAAAACAATAATAAAAATGTGCAAGTAACAACGGATGACACTGGAAAACCTCTCTAATTGCTCTAAAGACATCACTAAAATGTATTTTCTTTTTCTAAGTCAACAAAAAGAAGTTGCTTAAGAATTTAGGTCTAGACTGGGATTTCCTATAGTTTTCATCCTGGGTAGATAAGCAGAATGGGTATGAGACTAGCTAGAGGCTTCATCAGAAAATTCTCCTGCACAGCCTCAAGTAAAAGATCCCTCTGTGGCTGTTACAAGTTTTTGCAGACTGCTAGTAGCCTGGGAGGAGGAGAAGGGGTTGGGAGAGCATGTTTGGAAACTCTTAAGCTAATGATAACCCTGATCTGGATCAGCTATAAAAATACAAAGGTCATATTTCAGCAAAACTTCCACGTTGGAATGGAAAAGTGTTCTGACTTTGAAAAGCAGGGAGGATTTTACCTAGATAGTTTCCAAATAAAATTAGGTATTTTCCAGGTAATTAGGTATTTTTCTATACTTTCCAATACTTTCCTGTAATTTCCAACACAGCAAAACTGTGTGCAGCATGACCTCCCAAGTAACTCTGTCAGCTCAGCTGGGGAAACGGTGAGCTCAAATCCCAGAGAGTGTACACTGGGGATTCTTTATGCTGGCCTTGCCACCAGGAAAAGTAGGAAAAATCTGTAACTCTGCCCCAAAAATTGAGCTCTGTGTGCACTTTTGAGCTGTGGGTATATTTGGTTTATGTACACAGCATGATCAACCTGAACTTTAAATGGAAACTCCCTTCGCCTGGCAGGAGTACAGAGAGATGGTCTGAGCAGCCAGGGATTGGGTTAGGGAAAACAAAGGCCTGACAAGATTAAATCCGACCAAGGTCATCAAGTGCAACAAGAAAAGCTTCTACAGATACATCAGTGATGAAAAGAAGACTAGGTGAAATGTGAGGCCTCTCCAGAAGAAAATAGACCTGGTTACCCAAGATATGGAAAAGGCTGAGGTACTCAACAACCTTTTTTGCCTCAATCTTCACCAGCAAGTGGTCCAGCCACACTGACTGAGTCACAGAAGGCAAAGGCATGGACTGGGAGAATGAAGAACCATCTGCTGTAGGACAAGATGAGGTTCAAGAGCATCTACGGAGTCTGAAGAAGCACAAGTCCATGGAGCCTGATGAGATGCATCTGTGGGTCCTGAGGGAACTGGCAGATGAAGTGACTAAATCACTGTCCATTATTTTAGAGAAGTTGTGACAGTGTTGTGAAATTCCCACTGACTGGAAAAGTCATTCACACACTATAAAATATACATTTTGTAAAATGGGAAATAAGGGAGAACCAGGGAACTACACATTGGTCAGTCTCACCTTGGTGCTTGGCAAGATCATGGAGCAGATCCTTCTGGAAACTGTGCTAAGTCACATGGAAAATAAGGAAGTGCCAGGATTTCATTAAGGGCAGATCTGGGAAGAAGGACTTGGGGCTGTTGGTCAACAAGAAGTTCAACATGACACAGCAACTCATGTGCACTCACAGCCCAGAAAACCAACCTCATCCTGGGCTGTTTCCAGAGCCCCGTGGGCAGCAGGGGAGGGAGGGGATTGTGCCCCTCTGCTCCGCTCTGCTGAGACCCACCTGGAGCACTGCATCCAGCTCTGGGGTCCCAGCACAGGAGGGACATACAGAGAGTCCTGACAAGTGCACAAAGGTGATCAGAGGGCTCGAGCACCTCTCCTGTGAACATCATCTGAGATGGGGCTGTTCAGCCTGGAGAAGAGGAGTCCCTGGGGAGACTCCATAGCACCTTCCAGTACTTGTAAGTAGCCTGCAAGAAATCTGGAAAGGGACTTTTCACAAGTCTTCACAGCCTGGTCTGGTGGAAGGTGTCCTTGCCCATGGCAGTGGGGCTGGAACGAGATGATCTTTAAGGTACCTTCCAAGCAAACCATTCTGAGATTCTATTCTGTGTCCAGAATGGACAAAAGAAAAGTAGAAAATATATTTTAAAGATTAAATAAAATATTTGACATGGGCATCTCTATTGAACATAGTGGCAGAAAAAGGGAAACCATTATGAAACAAAAAGAGAAAAATAACGGAAGGTCATCCTGGGTTTTGTGGGTGTCAATGCACATCCCTGTCACCAGCTATCAAGCAGTTCTCACAGGCTGGCTTTAGGAGCTCATCTATGAGTGCTTTGTATATCCTCATTGTGCCTATTAGTTTTTTAATTCAGTTCTTAATATTTTGGAAAAGCAATTTAGAAAAGCCTCTCTGTCTATTCAATGCAATCACAGTCAGCATAAAGTCCTGATGCATTGAAATAAATCTGCCTGTGATATTCCCCCCCAGCACAGACAGGGTAGTAAATCCTTATCTGGTTCCAGAGAACTGCTGTGAAGGCCTGCTGTTAGAGTCCTTACAAGTTCTGATGTCCTCTTATTTTGAGAAATGTAAAGGGCAATAACACCAGAAGTCTGCATCTCCTACCCAGCCACTGGGGAGGTGGGTGAAAAGGGCGTTCCCAGTCTGCAGTTTCTAGAAAAATCAGGTATCTGTGTGTCTAATTAGAGGAGGGAACTGCTGACCTCCAGCAACAGACCTTGGCCTTTGTCAGTTCCTTTGTCCTTTTCCTACAGCCCCTGAAGCTGCGAATCTTGTTATGACTGCCCAGAGGGTGATCAATAATGTATTGGCCTTACATTGATTCAGTTCAGCCTCACCACAGAGAGCAGCAGCATCGACAGAGAAGGAGGCTGCTTTGGGAGCAGAATAACTGTTTTCAGCCCATCACCCTCAGCAGGGAAATACACATATTTTTTGAGTTATAAAAACCTAGACCCTGCTGCTAGCGGGTATTTGAAAGCTGTGTATCCTGATACTTGGGAGGAAAACCAGAAAGAAACCAGATGACACATCACAGCTTAAAATTAAGAGTGCTTGACTTGGGAAAATCATACCATTTCTGCATCACCTTTTTTTCCAGACAGACAGGCACATGCAACCCATAAACAGTGTGCTGGGAAACTCCCAAATTCTTAAGGCAATAGGCAAGTTAGCCTCAAGCAATATCAGATTAATCCATCCCAAATAAAATAGAAATGAATGGCACAAATCTTGACAGCATTTTCAAAGGGAATTGTAGCTGCCAGCCATCTAATTATGTTTACATGTTTCCCTGCCCAAAATGCAAGTCATGGTGCACTGGTGAACAGGAAACTTACACATTCCACAGGGTCCAGACAGCACAAAAACAACCGTGAAAAGTTCACACGACAGGTCAGCTCGTCCTGCATTGCTTCAGCCAGGCATTTGTGAACTGGGAAACCCATGTGAGTGCAGCCCTAGCAGGACTGCAGGCAGGCCAGAAAGGGTGCCTGCACGCTGCTTAGGGCTGTGTGGGTGTGCAAGTGAGCTGCTCCTTAAAACCATTATCTGTCTAACATGAATGTGCTCACTATTAAGTAGGAATATTGTAGTTAGACAATCCCTGTTCAAGCTGATTTTCAGTTGTCATATCTCTTTTATTAGGCACCCAGTACAATTCTCGGCTCCTCCCATTTCCTTGACACAATAGTACTATAAAATGATAGAAGTCAGTCTAAATTCCTGGTATGATGAATATAAATTCTTTCCAGTAAAAAAAAAACCAAAAACCCAGACTTGTTTTACAGGCATCACCACAAGTCCATTTAGCTTTCAGGTTTGGTTATTCTGAGTAAATTCATCAAATAGGGGTTTTAAATTAGAGAGAAGCCAGAATTAGAAATCTGGATCCTCACCAACACTCTGACCTTGGACATGTTTCAATTATTGTTGAAGCATTTCAGCTGGGCCACTGTCTATTAAAAAAAAGACCAGATCTAAATGCTTAATCTGGATATGCTGAAAATGCAAAGCGATTCAGTTTCAGATTAAGCTACAGAGCTAAATTTTGCAAAGACCTGATACCAATTTGTCATTATGAAATGATGTCTTTGGGTGACTCCTTTTTAGGGTGTTGGATATGAGAGAAAATTAAGGTCTGGATTTTTTTGATGTGAGTGCTTGAAATATTTTGAACATTCGATTATTTTAGAAAGGCTTACACCTGAAGTCACTTATCCCATTTAAATACTTCTTCCTCCATAGCACTGTTTAATGGCAGCCAAGACCTACTCAAAGGTATTTGTTTCACAGATAACTAATGGATTTAATAACAGAAGAAGAGTGATTTTGTGTATATTAATTCATCTGCCACACTTCAAAGTATTTGGAAAAGTAATTCAATGTGTACAATTCCATGCTTCTGCTTTACCACTGTGCCAGCAGTACAATCCTTATAATTCACTCAGAGATATCCACTGAGGTTTCACACTTCAATATGTACTAAGTAAATCCTGTAAATAAGCATGTAGCTTTCCCTGCATTTTGGCACTACAAGTAGATACATCCTGAGCCTCCAGACTGTAATCCAGAGGGCACCCTGAGAAAAACAAGCCATCTATCATTTTGTGCAAAGTGTTCCTTTAGCCTGCAAGAGCATCTAGCAAGCAGGCTAAGGTGAAGGTAGCATTCCTCTGCAGATCTTGCTGGTCTAATGGTATCATGACAATGCAAAATGTTCCTTTAGCCTGCAAGAGCATCTGGCAAGCAGGCTAAGGTGAAGGTAGCATTCCTCTGCAGATCTTGCTGGTCTAATGGTATCATGACAATGAAGCATGGGCAAAGACAAATTTTTTCTGATTTGTGCCTTCTGAATTGTAACTCTGATGACACGGAAATTATGCTGGTCTAAATGGCAGCAAAGCTCAAGCCCACAGTAAGGTCCATCCTAAACCAGTTTCAACACATTTAATATTGATTATGCCATCCATTACATTTCAAATGAAACGTCTTGTCCATACAAGTCTGTTAAAATCTTTCAGCAGAGCAGTCTCTACTTGCATCCAGCTGTCCTTAAAATAGCACTACACCAAGGCTTTTGCTGAAACACACTTGCTGTTTACTGGCCTCTCTCTGCTAAAGGCTGCGCTTTTTATATGAACCCAAAACACACGTTTTTCATTTCCTTAGAATAGTAAGAAATCTTTTTACAGAAACTGCTGCCTAAGCAAATTACAACTCTATAATATTTCCATTAAGAGATCTTACTTTTCCCAATGTCGAGTGCTTTTGGTGGTGTGTAACGAAGTCCAGAAACATGGAGTGAAAATTGTTCTTGTGACCACAGAACCGTTTTAGATTTTTCTGGTGAGGCCCATGTCCAGGTCATTTAAACTTAGGTTTGTTTTGTGCTTCCTTTTTCCTTCTGTAAATTATAGGGATTTAAAAGAAGGACAGATTTCTTTATAAAGATTGTTGTCTAAATGAGAACAGAATAACTTTCACAGGACTTATGTTACCTTTTGCCTTACTGGGGAGAAATGGGCTCATCTGGATGGTAGCTGCATCAGCAGGACACAGATATATCAGCCTGGGGATCCTTGGTGGACAGTAGAAGTCGAAGGCATCAGTGGCTTCTGAGGACCTGGTGGGGTAAGAGATAGTGCAAGCAAACAGAGATATAAAGCCTTATTTGCTGAATTGATTCATGCCCCTTTTGCTCCACACAAAGCTGCTTCTCTTGGGAATAAAATAACTCAGTTAGATCCAACCTAGTGGAGCAAAGTGTCTGAAGTTGAAAGCCATCTACACTTAAGCCTGTATTACAGACTCAAATATGTGCCCTGAGAGCTGATTTACATATGCATGCAGGAGGCTGTTGGCTTTTTTATATGTGCATTGAAGATCTATGCCAAACTGAACCTCACATTTACTTGCCAGGTTTTTAGCAACTTCAGGTGTAGTTTCACATTACATCACACTGTATTACGTAACCATGTAATCACAAAACACCTTTTGCAGGTGCTGCAGTTGTGTGCCTGTGTCCTAGCAACTTTGCAGACTGCCTGGTCGTGTGCCCACAGGCTGATAAGAACCAGTTCCTGATGTGTAAGGCCTCTGACAGAGTATGTCTGTGTACACAATGTCTTGCTTTTCTTTAACTTCTTTTCCATGTTGTCTACTTCCCATTTCATTCAGCTTGAAGGAGTCAAGGGAAGGTCCTTGTATTTTATGATGCTAAACAGATGTCACAGTGCAAACACCCAAGATGGGAAGGGTACACAGTGCTTTATTTACATTAGTTATCGGAAACAAAAAAAAAAAAGCTACCAAGTCTGAGAGTCCCATAAGGACTCCCTCCAGATGCAAAGGAACGTAAGGATAAAGACAGAGGAAGAGTTTAGTCAGGAGGAAACAGAATCTGGCTTTGCATTACAAGGCTGGAAACAAGGTTACAATAAGTAAACAAAATAGAAAATGTCCTTTACTGCTTTGCTGGCCGGTCCCTTCTCTGAAACTCCTCTGGCCTGCTCTCTACTGCAGATGCTGGGATACACGTGCTGGCATCCCCAGCCTCAGCAACCAGGTGACCCAGACCCCTTCTGTCTCCTCAGTTACAGCCCTCTAGCTACACTGGCACTTTCATGTCCATGAGAAAACAACACAATTTAATCAAACTGTGATATTCAAGTCCTGAGTCTTGATTCCCATCTTGCCTGTCCCTCCATTAGAAAGGCCCCTGTCTTGAATTTTTCTTGAACTCCTCCTTCTCGGCTCCACTGTGTTCATACCATGCTATGTATTTTCTGCAAAACACTTATATTTTGTTTAGTGGTTTTGGTTTGCTGCTGGAGATCTCACACCCATAAGGCAGGTCAGGCCACTGGGAACCTCTGCCCCAGCTTGCTGTGAGCTGCAGGACTTCCCTACGTCACAGGTGAAGAGGTCACTGCTAAGAACTCGGGTTCAGGCTGGTTGACTTCATAACCCACTTAGCACCGGGTCTGGAAGGGAAAAACAGGAAGCGATTGCATCAGAAGATGTGTGAGTAGGCTGGGGGAAGGCATCCCTGCGCTGAGGTCTGGATGGGATAATAAATAAGAGTGTAATGACAGACTGGGAAATTCAGGTTGTCAGACCTTGATTCAATTTGACATCAGTTGTGACAGGAAGGAGAAAGTCTGATCGAGCTGATTAGACTGGGAGGGATTCATCCCAAAGGACTGCAAAAGGTTAGGGCTGATGCTAGTGGGGACAGGCAGGGTGGCTTTGAGCTGACACGGTGGCAAGGCAGGGATTCATCCCAGGGGCACTCAGAGACTGTTTCAGTTGTCAGGAGCTGATGAATTGGGATGTGGTTCAGAGGTGGTGCTGAGCCAGGGGAAGCAAGTAGTTGAGCTGTGTCTCAGTCTGACTCTGCACACACGGCCTCTGAATCCATTCCTTTAACCTTCTCGCTTGCCAGGAGTCAGTAGGCAGCTGGTCAGGCAGACTTCCTATACCTTTTGGTCTCCTGACTTGGTGTGATTGCCTCTTTATCCAGACCACAAATCAGAAGGAAAGATGGCATATGGAGGAGAAAAGAGAATGTGGAAATACTGTATGTGCAGGGAACAGGAACTTTTACTTGAGCATCCACAAAGATTTTAAAACAGTGTCTTCTTTACCAGTGCATCCACTCAAGTGAGTTAGACACAACTGCTCAATGTATTCAGCTGTGGCCTCCAGCAATGGTTCTTGAAAATGCCTGAATCATGGTGTGACAGCAAAAAACCTTTCATTTAGTAGGCTGGATAAAAGTAGCAGTGATGCACAAATCAATCACTTCTGCCTCAGAAACGGGATCTGTAACTTCATTTTAGATTTGTCTCTTCCAGAACTGTTTGACATGCCATCAATCTGGCTTCTGTTCATTCTCTTCACTCAGCAGCCTAACTCTCCTCAAAATGGTGTTTTACCTCAGTTTCACTGCTCCATCCTCTCCTGGTGCTTCTTAGACCTCCCTGATTTTCCACTCCTATTCTGTTCCTGTCTTTGTCCACCCCACCATGTTCAGCTGATCTTCACATTATTGCACCTTTCTCCCACTTATTCACAGATTAACCCCTCCATTTCAGAGCCAAACTCTGTAGATGTTTTACCCAACAGCTACACCTGCCTAACCAGTTTGTACCCACGCTCTGGTTACCTCACCCTCACGCCTCCCTGTTACTCATGTTTATGGTGCCACATGTGATATTACGTGCTGGAGAGGGTCATTACTGTGAGGAGAAGCAGGAAAAGGCAGTGCCCATTTGCAATTTGCTTCAGAGCTCCTCCGGCTGCTGCGTGGGAATACCATGGGGGTGGCGATGGGAGAGGAGCGAGTGCTCGGAACACTTGGAAACCACAGGCTTAACTTGGCTTCATTCAGACAAGCCTCTTGCTCCGGGCATCTGCCTGTGTGGTGCATGGTGAGCAGAACAGCCTCGCCCTGCCTGCGCCCGAGGCTGCCTGGGAGCCGTGTGACTGGGTTTGTGTGGCCCAGAGTCCAAACTAATGAGCTTCCATTAAAGACAGGTTATACTGAACCAGCCTCAAACCTGCCTCGCCTGCGCTTCCTCTGTTCTTCTCACCACTGACAGAGAGAGAACCGAATTCATCTCTCTCTGGCTTTCTTCCTCGCACAGCACACAGCACCACAGGGGCTCCAAATCAACTGTGTCCAGCACATTTTTCCCGTGATTTTGTGCACATTCCTCAGATGTCAGGCTCATGGTCTTAATGCAGTTTGTGCATGCTGATGTCTAGAGTGGTACTACCTAGCAGATCCTGTCAGCTGCATTGCTTCTTCTTCTATGGAAAATCTTTAGCATGCCATAAGGATGAAAATAATGCTATAATGTGGGAACAGAGTTGGAAATGTCTGAGATGTACCCAACAAATGAAAATTCAATACTGAAGGAGATCCTTCCAGGTGAACTTTTAGCCTCATCTAAGGAATTTAATAGAAAATTCTATCCATATTATAAAACGTTATAGACTGCTTCAAATATTTTGTCTGAAGGCATTAACCTTCTGTGAAATTCACTTGGCCCTTTCCATAATGTTTCTCAGCTGCATGCACTTGATATTCTCATTCTAATGGACAGCATTTTCTAGACTACACTTTTGGCCAATGGTCTAAGGGCAAAATTAAATAGAAGTCTTAAAAATATCAACTGATTCACATATTGGTGAGAAAAGATTCAGAGCTGAAGACTAAAAGGTTGCTTTGCTCCAAGGTCTGAAATTCTTTGGCATGCCAACAAAGTTGCCAGCTGGCTGTAAAAGAACAAAAATGAGCAGAGCATCTGCAAGATATTTACAGTAAGGTTAGAGGGAGGAGGGGAGCAGCCCTCAGAGTTTATCAGTGGTATGCAGAGGTCAAAACGTTTATCAAACCAATTTGATGTGAAAAACCCTAACGAGAAAGTAGTTCTGAACACTCTGAGCGAGTCCCAGGATGATGAGTTGCATCTTCCTAAGTGCACTTTGGTTCCCCCGGGAACCAGATGGAGGGGAAGAGAAGGGATCAGTGGGAGAAAGGGGGAGGAGGCTGAAGGAAGCCGAGTCCTGTGTGTGAGGGTGTATGACAATGATGTGGCCTGCGCACAGCCAAGGCCTTGACTTGGGCTGTCTGGGATGCCTTACCTGTCATCCCCATTCTGCCTGCCCTGAATGGATTTCATTATCCCTGTCTGGAATGTAGAAGACATTTCTTCCAGACAGTGATACACATATATAAACAAAATGAAAATGCAGAGGAAGCAGATGCTGGTCCCGCTCTGTCTCAGATGGCCCCTGGTAACTCCTGTCCCACATGGGAGTCTGGGGAAGGAGAGGAAAATCCCCTCAGCCATCTTCATTTTCCTGGATTATTCCCTGCTGGAAAAGCCCAGGCTCCTTTCCTCCACCTTCTCCCATTGTCCTTCACCACCCAGCAGCTCCCAGTGCTGCTGTTTTACAACATGCCCCAGTGACTGTGGTGCTCTGTCCCTCAGACCCTGTCCAGCCCAACAGGCTGGTTGGGCTTTCCCAGAGTGCGATACTGGTAATTTCTGGCTTCTCTCTTCAGCCTGGAGCTGCTGGAGCCACAGGGGATTTCCAGGAATGGGTTAGTTTCCCAGCTTTTGCTGTCATTACTGGAGAACAAGGGGCTTTCCAACGCACAGACTCTTATTTCTGACACTGACTTAGAAGGAGGGCCACAGGGGGTGGGTGTTTTAGCCTGACTCTACCCCAAGAGGTGAAATGTGAGGTTTAGATCCCCTTAGATGGTTTAGATGAATTCAGGTCTTCAGATTTGAAGGGTATGAAAGTAAGTACGAAGCAAGTTTTGTCTTCCCATTTTTCTCTTTCCAGCTCTCCCCATCAATGAAAGCATGCAGCTCCTGATGGCCACTTCTTCCCCAGTAAGGCATAGTTAGTGTTCTCCTGGAGAGGAAATTTCGAATTTCATCACCAGGAGAGTTCAGTCCACCCCTTTCCCTGTTGTCTGTCTGACCACTCTTCATCCAGCATCTCTGTGATAATCAGTTCAGCCAGAGGTGAAGTGCTTGGGCTGGCAGGGCTGCATGGGAAGGATCAGCATGAGAAACAGCGATGTTTTCGCAGTTACTGGGCAACACGAGGAAGTGTGCTTACTGTGGAGCTCCTCGGAGCCCTGTTCAGCCCACCATCAGGGGCGAGCTGAGCTGTGAGGCAGCAGCACTCTGCAGCAGCTATCTCCCACCCGCAACCATTCCTCGGGGATTAGTCACTGACTTCCCAGAAAACGAGATCCAGTCCTGAGGGTCTAAAACTTTGCTCTCTGGTTTGTCCGCGGTGCTGGGGGTGACTCCTCAGAAGCAAATGCAAGCACAGGACTGGTTTAAGCAAGAGCCTTTGGCTTTTTTCCTCCACACCCCGCCTGAGGACATTTCTTAGCCACTGGTGGGGGCTGTTCAGAGGGAGATGAGTGAAAGCACAGTCTAGACATTAGCCGTGAGCAATGGCAACTGGTTTCAGGTATGTGACTACCTGGGAGTAGTGGCACCGCCTTGTTCCTCAGGCTGTGCCTACGCTGCTTGCAGCTGCAGTGTACATTGGAACTGTTTTCTGGCTGCTCTCAGTGAAGCTATTTAATCCTAAGAGACTAAAACCACAGCAGTGCTAGACTGTGTACAATCTGGTATTCTCCTCACCCTGGCCCTCTTTCCCTTTACAAGCTGCCCTACCTTGAGCTCTGACCTGGTCCCCTGCCTTCAGCTGTTTGAAAACCTATTTATAAAAACCTGTAGTAAAGTGCTTGAGTTAAGCTGGTCGAAATTAGTACCTGACCTCCTGTAAAAATTACATGAGCTTATTCACAGCATCCCGCTGGTAATTTCAGTGTTGTAAAACTAAAACCAAGTAGAAGTTGTGGGTGGATGTTTTAATTAAAAATCTACCAGCTGCTCACTGAGTGCCAAGCCTGGGTAAGTGACTGATGGAGAAGAGAAAAACAAGATCCTTTGCTGCTCCTCAAGCACCCCACACTAAGTTTTCTTGGCATTTACAAGTCACTCTACTGCCCACCTCATCCCCTGAGATAATCTGTTTTGAGACAGGAGTGATTATGGAAAGTTTTGGAGAAAATACGACTTGTCTGTGCAAAGCATTGTGAAGCCTTGAGGACTGGTATGCAGGATGTTTGCAGCCCCTTTTCTCCACTTCTGGTGGACGATTTGATGGGGGATTTAGTCTAAGAAGACAGTGACAAATGACCAGTCTGTGGAGAAGGGATTAGGAAGAAGGGGAAAGGAGAGAAAAGAGAAGATAATACCAAAGGAATGTTGTTTTTGGAAGAACATTTTAAAAAGGAAGCAGATCATGTAACAGCCATGGGCAATACCACTTGCATCTTTCATAAAAGCAGGGGAAACCAGCACTATGATTCACCTCATAGCATGATACCACCAGTCTTTGGACAAAGAGGCTGTGAGGGTCAGGGCCAGCTGTGCATTTGTGTCTCTTGGGCAGCCACAAGCCTTCTGCTCCCCCTGTGATATGATTTACCTAGGAAATGACAACATATCCCTGTGACTATCACTCCACAGCACAGCTTACTACATAGGACGGCTTTTTTCCTGTATCTCTCTTGAAAGCAGGACATAAACCCACTTTGAGGCTCCATACTATGCAGGCAGCCCTGCTCTGCTCCAGCTCTTCACAGGGAAGAGGAGTGAGGGCTGCCAGCCCACGGAGCAGAGTGGCCAGGCATGACTCCAGCTCTGAGGGAGCGGCCACGCAATGAGGCAATGCAGAAAACAGCTGTGTCAGGCCATAATGCCACAGCAGGGTGCACAAAGCTGGTATCAGCATCACTTTGATATTACTGTACTTCATTGCATTTGGAATCACAATTACTGCCCCATTATACGTTCTTCCTGCAGCTGGGACTCCTTCCCATGCTCATAACCTATTTAAGTGCCCCTGTTTCAATTTGAGAGAAACCAAACCACCTCCAAAAGCACTGAGCCCTTCAGCGCCTTCATCCCATGTCTATTTTCAAACCTATCATCGTACTGCCATGAACTTTGCATGTCCTTTGAAAGGAGTGTCAGCTCCCATCTGCAGCAGGCACAGAGGAGCCATGCAAACCTTTCCGCTTCCTCCAAGGTCAGTGCCTCTGCTCCGTAACATGGTTCCTTGGGGCACAGTGATGATTCAAAATACAAATTCCATCTGGAAGGGATCTGAGAGCTCATTGTCTGGCAGAAGTCATTTCCTTTAGGTAAAATGCTTTTTTTTTTTTTTTTTACACTTGGCATGTTTGACTGTTTGCAAAAAAAACTCTGCATGGAAGTGTTAGCACAGAGAGTTTTTCTGCTGCTGTGCCTCTGGACTCCCAGTAGGAGACATTCAAGGAGACTGTTCAGATGGAGACATCTCAGAAGAAAGCACAGTCTTCTCTGAGCAGCTCAATGGGGTCTGACTCTGCCAGGCTTCTCCGTGCCTCCATGCAGAAAAGCAAAGTCTGTGCCACTTGTCCTTATGGTGTGAGAAAAACACTGCCAAATGTAAATAGGAAGGCACACCCAGAAATGCTGGAAAGGGAGTTCCAAGAGGTATTAACTCACTCATTTCATTATTCTGCTGTTTCTTTGACAAATCCTATGTTTCTGTTCCATGAGGTTTTTCAGAGACCTATTTTCTTGGCAAGCCACATAGTCCAGGGACAGGAAGGTACATACAGAACAACCTGGTGTGGACAAGCCCATCTCCCTCAGATGTGGGCTCCTGGGGGACATTGCGTCCCAGTGCAGCTGCAAGTGAAGCAGGAGCTGTAAGACCACTGCCAAACCATCAAGCAGCCTGCGGCAGCCTCACCGCACTGGTCTCCCCCCACACCACAAAGGGTGGCCTGAATCTCTCCCAGATGTCCACATACCACAGCCTGCTTTTCCTTCCAGGCAACCACAGAAAGATTTATTTGTCTAAAGAAAGGGGAAGCAAGGATTTTAACTCCTCACGACTGCAACTGTCCAGTGGATTGCTCCCTTATGTAGTTATCTACTAGGTCTTCTGAGCCTACAAGTCAGGTAGCCCTGGGATCCTGGGATGCTTTTATTTAACTCTTCCTTAACTTGGGAGTGATGGAGACCTCCCTCATCACAGGAGGTGACGTAAACATACTATAAATTGCTACAAGTGTAGCAGAAGTGGTCGGGCCCAGGCAGCTGTTCGAAATTTTGGCTAAATGGTCACCCCAGTTTCAATACAGCTGTGGTGAAGTATATTTGCTTTGGTTTGTGTTCTAGACACTGCCAAGCAGCAACTCACCCTTGTTTCTTGAGGTCTTAGTCTATACTCACATAGTGTCCCTTGCAGCATGAGTCACAGGCCTGTTGTTTATGCTGGGGTGTTTCAATTTCCACCACAAGTTCCAAAGACACTGCCACTGTCCACAGACCTTATTCTTCTCCAACTCTGCCCCCTTGGCAGATGTCATGTGGAAAATGCAGTCAAAGCCAATACTGACACTGCAAGAAATGTGCTTGGCAGTGCAAAGGCATCACTCTGCTCTCTGCTAGAAGCTCTGCTCTCCCTCTCCATCCCACTGCCCCAGTTTTTTCTGGGCTCTGATATTTCACCCTCATAATCAACCTGCTCAATACTTTATCCAGCAAAACTGACTTCACTTGTTTTTAGCAGCTTTGCCCTAACCAATGCCACAGGCCATTATTTATTATTCTGTAAAACATGCTGAAACTTTGAGAAGCTTTGAGAAGAGTAGGCTATATTCCTACTCTTTTGTGGCAAACCTTATGCCTCTTCTCTGTCAGGAGGAAAGAGGTTTCTTAACATGTAGACAGAGGAGAAGAGACTGCAGATTTTACACAAAATGCCTGCAGAAAAAGGCCTGGGTTTCGGCATCTTGTCGTTTTCTAGCACTTCAGCTGGTTCCTTGTTCAGTGTCTGCAGAAAGTATCCCATGGTGTGTTTGTTTAACTGCAAGAGCAAGTGGTGCTGGGGGACCACAAATGCATTTTACTAATAATAAACACTTCCCATTCTGTTAAGTCACTATGGAGCACACATAACTTAGACTGGATTTTCTTCGTGTCCTGCTGCCTAGAGCCCTATTTATCCTCCTCTGGAATTTCTGCTATTGTGCTGAGAGCTGAGACCTCTGTTTGGGCTACATTTCTCTAAATACACAAGAACACTGATACCATTTTATCAGAAGTGAAAGATGGAAAAACTTCCCTCTCTCAGAAAAATTATTGGGCCAGGAAACCTACAGACCTCTGTGATTACAGAGTGGGATGCCACACATTTAATTTTAGCCATCTAAAAGTCATGGCATCTCACCTAAGATATTTGTCTGGTCTCTCTATAATCAGTGAAAGGAGATAAGCCTGTCTGGTCATGACTCATTCCATCTATTTTAGGGTGAGGTGAATCAGCCCTTTGCAGCTGCCTTGCTCTATCTGTTGACTACAGAAGGAATAAAAAGAAGTCCCTTAGACCAGAGATACTTAATCTGAAGTAGCTAGAGTTACAGCTGGAATCACCCACTCTTGGTAATACTGAGAAGCACAGTCAAGGAACCCTTTCTTCTGCCTGGATGTTGTCGTGTGTGGGGAAAGGATTGAATGATACCAAAAATAAAATTACGCATCTTCATCTCACGTTTCTATGAGGGACCCTACTGTTCCTTTTAGCCTGTTATATTTTCATCTCTGTACCTTCCTTGGATGCTAGGGAAGCTTTTCAGCAGTTAAATAAGTTGTCTGACTGCAGCAGTTCCAGTTGTCCCAGCCCACGTCCTGCATGCTCCCAGAGCAGCGGAGAGATCTCCACAAGTCACACCGGGGACAGGTGGAAGACCTAAAGGCCATTTCCTCAGGAACTTGCAGTTCTGGATTGCTGGCTGACTGCAGAGGCAGGAAGAGCATAATGTATAATATAATGTATAGAGTATCTATAAATGCAAGTAAGCATCCCAGTGCCTTTCCTATGACTTTGACCTAGGGCTGCCTCCGCTCTGTATTCTCTTTTGAGCATGATAGTTCACTTTGATCTCTCTCTCCACAGCTGCACACCAGTATATGCACAAGTTAAATGCTAGCCCAAGTGAGATGTGAATCTGGCCCAGCTCCTCACTCTGTTTCTGCTGCTGCCTTGCTCAGTAAGAACAGCCACAGGGTGAGACACCTTCCCTGGCCCAGGTGGCCCAGCTTTTGCTCTGGCTGGCTGGCTGCAGCCCCAGACAAGAAGGCCTGTGAAGGGGCATTGGATATATGCTGGGGGATCAGCAGATTCTCCATGGGCATGTGCCCTGGGCTGGCCCTGTGGGAATGCCATGTGAAGCTGAAGTGGGGTGCACCAAAAGGAAAAAATTCAAGAAAAACAGTTTGGAGGGAGGGAAAGGCAAATGGTTGTTTTTTTAACACCATGTAACATCAGTTCATAATTGTTGTCTTTATGTCTTAGTAGGTGCTTGTGTGGTCTTACTACTCTTGTGCTTCTGTCACTGTCTAAAATTCTTTAAGCAGTGTGTAAATTACAATTAAAAAGTATCCATGCTAGTTCGTCCCAGGGGCTGATGTTGTTACTCAGAAGGACCTGGTTCCAGGCCAAGGTCTTTTCCTCAGGATGCCAATGCGCTACGTGGCAAGAGCTTCTGTTTCAGAATTTTCCATCCGGGCTTTTGAATGCTAGGCAATTGCCAAGCCGCCTGCCAGGCTGGTTAAGAGTTTGCTCAGGGTAGCAGACCAGAGCCTGTTAGCTAACATTTTCCTACAGTTACATAAGGAGGGTGTAGAATACCACTTAGGGAGGAAAATATAAGCTTGTCTCTAAAAAGCAAAGTGAATTTTCCCCATCTCCCCTGGTGTATCTGACCAGCTCACTGTCACTCGATAGCTGTTTCCATCATCTGTGCTAGTGCTGGTGCAGAAACCTCCTGTAAGAGCACATTCCCTGGCCAAGAATATTTGCTTGTTGAGTACTTCTTTATCAGTCCTGGCTGATTTGTGGTCTCTTGGTTTGCAGCTTCTTCTTTGGCTTCCTTTTCAGTATGTCCAAGCTGGCAGCATCTTCTGCACTGGTTCTGCACTGTGTTCGGTTCCTCCTCAGGACCTTCCCCAGGCTGCAGCTGCACAGTCCCATCTCGGCCAGGCGATGCAAATCCAGCCACTTGTTCTAACATTGCCTTTTAAAGAGCAATGATGTGAACTCTGGGATACCTGGGCAAATTCCAGTTGGAAAATCTTACTTAGAAGAACTTCCTTTAGTAGTGATTGTAGGAAATGTTGTTCTTCCCTCTCTGTCTAACCAAAACTGGGTGCGATCTCTCTGTTGTCATCCCATCCTTGGCTGAATTTCAATAGGAGGGTGTGAACAGGGTAGAAAGGGCATCACGACAGATTTATTTTTAAAAACTGTCCTTAAATAATTAATATGAGGATCAATCTAGGGGAAAACTGTTATTAGCAATGCGCATGTAGGTGTTAAGTGTCAAGTCCCAAAATCTGCTTTCATGAGTCACCTTAGAGTATCCCAGTGCCTTGATACAAAGAAAAATCTATCTGCAAAAGAGTTGTCATGGAAACATAAAAATAGCTCTGGAAGGGATGTTGAAGGGCCAGCTAGTCTCTTCCCCTCCTACAAGATAAGATCAAATATAATTTAACCATTTCCGACAGATGTTCTCTAACCTATTCTTAGAAACCCCCTCAGCTTCCCAAGGCAACCTGCTCCATTAGTTCAATTTTTTCTGAAAAGGTTTCTAGACAGCTAATCATTCTTCTTGGGATCCTTATTCCTTTTGGGTCTACAATATTTCTGAAGAACATTTGACTCAAACAGACTCAGGTTCAGCAGGTGAAGCTTTAGTAGTGGCAATTTGAGGCAAATTATTACTTTCTGCATCTTATTTATTACACATCAATGTGGGTGCTTATATTTTTGCATCAGTGTGGCACTGCTGGCACAGGGCAGAACCATGACTGCCAGAGCTCCCAGAGAACATGCTCCTTCTCCAACAGAGAGTGAATGAAGTGTGAATACATTGCTTAGCTCTAATAGCATATTACCAAGGGGTTCTTCCCTTCCCACAGCTCTGGAAACCTTTCATAGTGGACTAATTTGGTGGTAGGAGTGACGGTGAAATTTAGGTTTGGACTGAAATGTTTTTAGCCAGGACAAACACCACATCCTTACATATGGGTTCAGAGTTCCCTGCCTAAAGCCGCAGATGTGTGTGGAGCAACAGGTCTGCAGTGGCTGTTCCCATGCACTCAGAGGTGACACCTTCCCTCTGGGAAATCAGTGTTTGCGTCCTGTGTTTGCCTGTGAGCAGGGCTATTGGCAAGGTTCACGTGCGAGATTATTGATTAGGTTGTGCTGGGAAAGTTGAACCACCCAGAGTCCAGAGACTGTTTTTTTTCCTCTTGGAATGTGTCTGCTGGGGGTGGTGTGTCTTCGGTCTTAACCAGTTTTTTTCATCTTGGTATTATTTGAAACAAAGTTATTTGATAAAATTAGTTGGATTGGTTTGTTTAAACTGTTTTACCACTGAAAAAATATGTGTTTTCACTGCATGTGCTTTTTAGGGGCGAAAAATGGTGTTTTTTAAAAGTTCTCTTTACTTCATATCACTGAAATGATCTCATTTGGACATTGCATTCAACATTTCAGGGAAATGGTGCAATCTTGTTTCTTTGTACCTCTAAACTTTTCTGTACTCAGGCTTCTCAGGTGATCTGCATCTCCTGTAATATGATTCCTGCAATATAACTGTCTCTCTTTATCATGATGGATGATGGTGATATTTACAGTTTGATAAGCTTCTATTTAGGACACAACTGAATTCCAAGTTCTGTTTTTTAAGGGGAGTATTTCAAGGTTCAGCCTCTTTGACAGTGAAAAGCTATCTTTTTTCTCCAGGGAAAATTAAATTATAATGTTCTACTGAAAATTATGTTCATGCCCTGAGCACCTCTGGATCTGACTGTGGACTTGAGAGGTATCCAGTTGCAGCAGGGCAGGTGGGATACCCTGCTGTGATGACACCTGTCCTTTATCGAGGAAACCCTCTTAAACATGTTGCTTGAAAATATCTCCTGGCACCCACATCTCCTCACCCAGGAGGCACAGTCCCTTCACAGCAGCACCACCCTGCTCCCCTTCCCCTCTGCAGCTGCATTCTCCCTGCAGGTGCCTGCTGGGCTCACAGTAGTGCTGTCATTAATTGGCAGTACTGCCCATCAAGTTCAAAGGGCTGCAGCGATTTAATGTGGCAGAGGGGCAAGAGGAAAGCTTGCTGCCAGCTTTTGTTAGCCACAAGTGAAACATTAAAGCTCCTTGGCTATTGCATAGCAGTGCTGGCCATGAAAGGAATGAAACTCTGCAAGGTCATACTGTTTTAGTTCTTGGACAGGCATTTGACGTCTGGTGAGGGGTGGATGAGTACTGATAAGGTGGAAACCTAGATATTGTTTAAGGAAAAATGTGCCTGGCCAGGGCAGCTTCCAGTGACCCCATTCTCACCATGCCAAAGGGTACAAGGGTACAAGAGTGCCATCACAAGCAGTCCCTAGGGAATTTGCTGCTCACCTTAGGGCAGGAGAGGACTGCATGCAGGGGGACTGTGCATCCAGGACACATCTGCCTGTACCAGCTACAAAGGCCAGAGAATAGGCTCTCCTCCCTCTGCTGTTTGATCATGGCTTTGTGTCTCACACTCTCAAGGACACCAGCAAGGCCAGCAGGTAAGGTGAACCAGGGACAGTTTTTGCTAGGCTGAGAATGTGGGTGGTAACTGAACATGAGTTTTTCTGTGCCTTTTGCTCCCAGGACACCACCATTTCCTCCCTGAAGAAAATGAGGATCCAATGAAAGTGTGGGACTCAAAAGATGCAGCAGCCAGCCTCTGAGCTACGATGGGCCACACAGCCACTGCTGGTGTCTGAGGGACACATGCCATATCCTCCCCTGCAGCATCTCATCAGATCTGCTCCAGAAAAGGACTGGCTCATCTATGACCAGAGACTGTTGTGTGGGCAGATGGATGTGTGTCCATCATATCCAGGCTGAGTCACAGGACTGAACATCAAATCAGCAACAACAGGCAATTGCAGGAAGACACTCACGTCTGTGACCACATGGTTGCACATCTGGGGGACTGAGGAGCACAGTACAAATGGGTCCTGTGGAAATACAGTGGAAGAGCTGGACAGGTGATCTCTGAGTGGCCAAAGGAGGTTACTCTTGCTGCTTATGTCAGCATCTGCTTCCCTGTGTCTCCCCTGAGGCTCTGTCCTGGCCTGTCTTAGCACAAGTTCTCCTGTGCAGGCACTTTTCCATGATACTCTGTCTAGTTTCTGCTGTGGAAAAATACAGCAGAGAAAATGGTTTCCCCTTTTCAAAACAAATGACAATAGTGAGGATAAATGTGATTTCTCTTCCATTCATAGTAAGGACTAACTTTTGCATAATAAAGTTATGGATATCCAAATGAAACGGGGACAATATAGTATGCTCTAGATCAGAGGCAAGATTTCTTAACTAAGCAATATGACTCAATTCTTTGAATACCTATGTCTCTACACAATATAAAAGAAAAATTGTTATCACCTTCCTTCCTGCAGCTGGTACAGCCAAGTCTTTTGAGACTGTCTGCCTGAAGTTGTGTCCCCAAGCACGCTGTTCAGCCATCTGGATAAGCTGTCTGATTTTCAGACATTCTGAGCCTTTTACAATTCCCATGTGATTCTGCAAACAGAAAATCTTGGCCTCTGAGCTATGCTGTTAAATTAAGCAGCACCAGGTCTGGCTGTGATTATTAGAGCTAGAGAAACCTCCATTTGTGTTCCATTGCATGCCAGGTGGAGCTGGCTGGTCTCCCGAGCAGACCTATGTTAGGTTGCCTTTTCAAGCAAATTTGCACAGCTGTAGTCAAAACAACCCCCAAAAAAGTGGCCCCACATGTACAAATACTGTGATAGGACTCTTGTAATTCCAGTATCAATGCAAAGCGGCTCTGAAACTGGTGTAGGTACAAGCAGTGGAAGTGGTGAAACAAGCAGTGGTGGAAAAGTCTGCTAGGATATGGAAATCTGAGGAATTTGACATGCTCTGAGAAGTGGAACTGAATTTGCTTATGTTTCAACTCATGAGATGGAAGAAGAAGTCCTGTTTCAACACATGTTTCTAGTTTGTACACTGAATTGCTTTCACTTTGATGTTCTTGAATATTCAAACATTTTTCAATTCTGTGTTACAATACAAAATACAAACGCTCCCATTTTGTCAAAATGAAATCATCATAGGCTTGAGACAAGGTTTTTCTTCACAAAATAAATTCAGAAGGTTTGTTCCAGCTTCAATGGAATCAGAAAAATCTTTATGTCTTTCATGGAACAGAATTTTCTTCCTCCAGACACATGTCAGCAGCTGCTGCAGCTGGTGTGTCTGCCTGGATCAAAGGGATCAGGAAGGGGTGGTGAGACGGTGTAGCATTCATCCAGCATGTGATAGCAAGCGCGAGGGTTAGTGCCTGGAATCATGATGTCATCATATAAATTATAGAAAATCATCAGAGTCAAGGGAGACCTTTGTGTCTGTTTCCTGGTTTGGAGAATATTTATTTTGCAAACTGGCTGTGAAAATATTTAAGAACAGGTTGCAGACAGTAAAACCTTTACGTTTCAATGGGAGCTTTGAATTAATCAGGAATAAAGGGTTTAAAAGTTAGACTGATATTCCTGCAGATCAGCTCTACTTGCATATAGACATTTGAATATTTGAATCACTAGATGTGATACTTGGCAACCATGATGGCTTTTAGAATGACACTGTTCTTCTTGCACTCTGTTTTTTTCAAGGAACATTATGCTGTCAAGGTTAATTCAAAGTAGTGCAGGATTTGCTACCTCCCAGGTTGCTTAGCTCAAACATGGCCAGTGAGTTCATGTGACTTTGAACTCATGCTGCTCTCCTCCCTCAGCTTTAGCTCTTTAATGGTGTCATTTTATTGATTCATTTCCTGCAAGTGCAGAGATAAGCTCTCCTTTTCCTTGTAGCTCAAATCCTTGGCGAGCACAACATAGTCTGTATGATTCAGCTGTCTGAATACCAGAGCCCCCTGAATTTGGAAATGAAGCATTCCATGCCCACCAAGTTCCAGATAATCAATGGGAAAAGCGGTTAAGAAATTACAAGTTGCAGTCCTGTGGCTTGAAAGAGAACCGAAATCGGTCCTGGACCTTAGCATGCCATGTACTTTTATTTTACTGGTTACATTTTATGCCAGTTCGGGAGTGCTTGAGACATTTAGCCATGCCTGCAGCTGGGGAGCCAACTTCCAAACATAGGGAGGGGATAGAGAGAAGGGCAGGCGGTCAGGTCAGCTCTCCCATTCTTGCCGTAAGCCCATGAGGTGAGTCATAGCCCTCACCCCCTGAAGTCATTAAAGCCTAGCGTGTCTCTGCTGCTCCGGCTCTCACTGCCAATGTGGGTGTCAGCTGCCAGCCCTGCAAACTGCGTGTTCTTCCTGCAGCGGGTGTAGGGAGCCACCGGGGGAACCACGGGCACTGATGTTCGGGAAGCAAGAGAAAAAGCTTTGCTTCAGGACACTCATCTCGATTGGGTTTGTGTAGGTACCTGCCCAATGCTTTGCAAAATGTCTTTCGTTAGAAAAATAACATTTTAAAACAAAATGCAGTAATTTTTGACAGCAAAACTCTAGGGGTAATACTGGGAGTGGGTTCTCTGGAAGGTGAAGGGAATGTTATCACTGCCTATCTCGTGCGACGGTGTGGCTGATCTAGGCAAGTACAAGTCCCTTGAAGTGGTATGATTGTAGAACAAGAGGCACAGACACAACCTGGAGCATTAGAATGAACGAGAAACTGTTTCATCACGCGGATAAACAAATACTGAAGAAGGCATCAGAGATGCAGGGAATGTCCACACCCTGAGATTTTCAATATTCAGACAAAAAAAGCGTCTGAGCAACCTGATCTCACCTACTTGGAACAGGGTGTTGAACTGCACCAACTCCATTTGGGTGTCTATCCCAAAATTATTCTTTTTAATGATTCTGTGAGTGTGACCAGCCGACACGTGGCTTGAGAAACCACATGTGTTCCTCAAGAAAAAAAAAATTAAAAAAAGAAATTCCTAACAAGAAAAGTACCAGCAGTCCTTCCCTCCTTGCTTGCCCCTCTGCTCCTAGATGTGTGTTGCCTTCTTCACTGTGTTTATTCTGGTGCTCATTGAGCCTTCCATGGGGCTGCCCTGGCTCCCAGCCCCAGAGTGCTGTCAGGAGGTGGTGCAGGCTCGGGGCAAGTCGGGTCTGTCAGACCGAGGATGGTCACAGTGTTTGAAGCAGCTGGGATGTGGCAGAGAAGCACCCTTTTCCGTGTTTTCACGGCGCTTTCCAAGGGAGCTGCGCAGGGAGCTGCTCCATCCCAGACCTGTCACTACCATCCAGCGGCCTCTGCTGGAAGCGCCGTGTGCTGCGTCCTTCCCTGCCTTCGGCGGGTGGCAGGTCCTGTCCACCTGTGTGTGTCCCTGCTGTGATCTGTCCTGCCGGCCTTTGCAGACGGAGGGGCAGCTGCCAGGCCACTGCCCAGCGGAGCCCAGGGGCACTTGTGCCAGGGCGGGTGACCAAGGTGTCTTTTCCTCGTGTTACCAAAGACACTGTGTTTATCCCCTGCCACATGAGGCTGCTGAGATAAAGCAGGTTTGGGTTTTTTTCCTTCAAAGAGAGTAATCCAGGGCCTTTTCTGAGCATGGTGTGTGGTTTAACCCCAGCCACCAGCTTGGCCCACACAGCCTCCCCCGACCGGTGGGACGGGGGAGAGAGCTGTAAAAGTGAGAAAACTCCTGGGCAGAGGTAAAGACAGTTCAACAGGCAAAGCAAAAGCAGTGCACAGAAGCAAAGCAGAACAAGGAATTCATCCCCCACTCCCCTTGGGCAGGCAGGTGTTTGGCCATCCCCGGGAGAGCCGGGTGCCATCACACAAAATGGCAACTTGGGAAGACAAACACAGCCACTCCCAATATCCCCCCTGCTTCCTTATTCTCCCTCTGCTTTATATATTGAGCATCGTGCCATGTGGTGTGGAATGTCCTGTTGGTCATCTGGGTCAGCTGTCCCGGCTGTGTCCCTTCCCAATTCCTTGTGCACCCCCAGCTCCCTCTCTGGTAGGGTGGTGGGGAGAAACAGGAAAGGCCTTGACTGTGTGTGAGCACTGCTCAGCAATAACAAAACCATTTCTGTGTTATCAGCACAGTTTCCAACACAGCTCCAACCCACAGCATCATACCTGCTACTGTGAAGAAAATTAACCCTATCCCAGCCAAAGCCAGCACACAGGACCAATGGATACGTCGAGGAGACTGGTTACACCCTCACAGGGCATAAGACAACTTTGTGAGCTCCTGCTTTCCCACTTTGCAAGCTGCTGGTGTGGATGGTTTTCTCCAGACACACAGAGACACATCTGGCAGCAGCAGGCTGGTGTGAGCTCTAACAGGGCCTCTGCTAGACTGGGCTGCCAGAGAGGCTGCACCTTTTCCACAGGACTGGTGCTCAGAGTAATGAATAATTCAGACCCTGAACCAGAGCTCTGTCCTGCAGACAGGGATGGGAACCACGGGTCATCAGGGAGGGACTAGGGCTTCTCAGGCGCTGAAGGAGGCAAAAGCCTGTCTGAACATGGACTCAGGGGCTGCCTCCCTGCTCCCAGGCATCACTAGAGGGAGACGGAGCACTGTCTCGTGGCAGTGCCCCGAGGAAGCTCCTTAAGCACCATTTTCCATACCTTGTCTTTCTGTTTGAGATTATTAGCGGGAAATACGACATGGCGGAGTCTGCTGGAGCACACCGGGATCACTGGGCATCTGGCACCTTCTGCTGGGACCCTGCTGGGCTGCCCTTGCCTTGCACCGAGCCTCCACCAGCACAAGCACGCCCAGTCTGTAAAGGAGTGACTCTCTTAGGGTCTGTAACAAACGCGTCAGAGTACATGAGGAAGACTCGGCTGTGAAGGGCTTGCGAGGCTGAAGAGAAAAGCAGAAAGGGGTGCCACCAAGTAGAAGTGACAATGGGGGGGGGGGGGGGGGGGAACACAAAGAGCTGAGCATGGCTGAATTGAAGGAAAAAAACAGGGTTTGAAGACAAAAACCTGTTCTTGTTGAACGATATTCATATAGATACAGCCAGCAGTGACCACTTTCCCCATACACAACAGATATCCTGGTTAAAGCAGTGGGTGGGTGGGAGCTGAGGGGAGCCAGAGGGAGGACAGCAGGTGGTGGAAGCCACTCCTGCCTGGTCACATCAGATCAGAAGGGACCATCAGGCAGAATTGGGGCTTACCTCACAGAACTTTGTCTGAAGGTAAAGTTTCTAGAAGCTGTCTCATCTTCCAAGCATCAGGGAAAGACACCCGTATAAGGCAACTCACCATCTCTTGGGGCTGATGTCTGAGATAGATGGTGTGCTTCATTCTCTCAATTTACTGTCTGTATTGGCTACAGAAAGAGCCCACACACCTCACCGAGAAGAGCTGCCTTGTTGCTGGCTTGTGCTGGACAGACTGAGCAAAGCTTCTAATTGGATCTGCTGTGTATCTTTGCCCACTCCACACCAACCTGTTTCTCCTCCTTCATGCATAAACAAGCACATTTGCAGCAGGGCACCTGCCAGGTACACCAAAGACTGGGCAGTGCGCTACTTGCACAGCTTTTGTAGTTTCTGATTTGAATTCAGCTGGGTGTAGGTTCTAGTAACAAGCAGTATGTTTCTCTCCTAGTGTTTTCTCCACATGAGTTTATTTAATCGCTGTATTCAGATGTACGCTCAATTTACATTTTGAAAGCATTTTGGTTATTTTCAGTCCTCTTAACATCCCCAAGTCTTTTGAAATCTTTGAAAACAACATTGCCAGCAGAACAGTTTGCCTGGTTCCAGTGCTGGACTCATCAACGCTACTCCCAGGATCAAGATTTCTCCCTGATCAGGTACTTTTCCCTTGGGTGCAAATTCAGTCTTATCACATCATGCTGGGAGCTTTTGCTGAGCTCTTGAACCACTATGATTGTTGTGTTGTTGTACTGCTGAGGTTCCCTGGAGAGACTTCACAGCATATGTCTGACATTTTTGTCTACAGCTTTGTAAATTTACTTTGGTTGTGTTAGGAATACATTTTTACATAACACTTCTAAGAGAAATAGTAGTATTGGAAGTTTTCCCCCAGATTTTTTTCTATTTCATTGGAAATGAAATAAGGACTTTTGAGAAAGTTTAATTTTGTGTCTTCTCTATTTCACTTCCTATGTCTCTTCTATTTCTGCATTGCATTTGCCTGTCCTCCTGCCTTTCTGAGAACAGGTCTGCAGATACAGATGAACCTGCTATCTCAAACATTTGTTTCCTAGTCTTTGTCATGTGGATTTTATTCCCAATTCAAAATTTAAGCAAGTTGGAGTGCTTGAATTTTGAAATATGTATGCCACATTACATGAGAAGATTATTAGCAAACAGCATGCAATCCAGCTATCATGGTGTTCTCAGCAGTTATTTTTCTCTGGCACACGATATTTTTAAATTTATGCAATGTAATTATGATGTAATTCTATCTTATCTATGAAATTGCTACAAATTCTATTTGAGATGTTCTGGTGTTTCCTTCAAACTTTGTACTGGAGTTAATAAGAACATACCAGTCCCAGGACTGGAAGCAGGAGATGCCTGGGAAGGGGCGGACTTTGCCACTCTATTGTATCAATAGACAAATCAATTTTCCTTCTATTTGGTTTATCCACTTGTCAAATAATGACAGCTGCTGTGCCATACTGCCATAACTCATAAAATTATTTGAGACCTGTGAACAGGAGGTGCATTTATAAGCAGGGACTTACGATTAGAAAGGAACAATTTGCAATATATAAGCTGTGAATGTGCATAAAAAGGCAAGGCAAAATGCATGCAATTGTCCTCACGATGCCACCACAGCCCTGGGTAAAAAAAACCCCCGAAGTGCCTTTCTGCAAAGAAGCAGCAGTGGATTAAGAGGAGGGAGTGCTGGTGTCTGGCAAACAGCTGGCTCTGCTCCAAGGACCACACCAGCCCAGGATGCTCCAGCCTGGCTGGCAGCATGATGGAGTCACCTCCCTTCAGCTGCCAGGATGTCTGGCCTGGCCAGAGAAGCTCCTGTGCTCTCCTCCAAGTCTGTCACTTCTGCCCCTGTGGGTCCACCAAATTTTTTGCAACCTGCCCCTTCAGCAGAGCTTGTCTGCTGGCCCTGCTCAACAGGGCTGTGCCAACTCTCAGTGAGACCTGCATGCAAACCAATCTTCTCATCACTGGAAATCACTGCTCAGGGACCTGAAAAACCACCCCGCAGCTTTCTCACAGACCATCCAAAAGGTTGAGGTACTACAAGTCTCTCTTTTCCAGCTCCATGCAGTTAAACCTGGCTAAACAGAGCCCCTGATACTTTCAAGCTGAGTGAAAGTGATGCATCAGTGCCACAGCCTCCCAGAGCCCTCTCCCAAGTAGCTGGTGTTGCTCTGTGTGCTGTCTCCAATTTCAAGGAAATGATCAGCTATGGAATTGACAGAGTAGGTCACTAGGCAATGAGGGGAAGGGAAAGAAAAATAAAAAAAAGGAGAAAAAAAAAAGGAAAGTGAAAGAGAAGGAATGAGAGGAGAAGAAGAAGGAGGAGGAGGAGGAGAAGGAGGAGAAGAAGGAGAAGGAGAAGGAGAAGGAGGAGAAGAAGGAGAAGAAAGAAGGAGAAGGAGGAGAAGAAGAAGAAGAAGAAGAAGAAGGAAGTAAAAACAAAAAGAAAAAATTACATAGGAAAAAAAACCCCAAAAGGAAACGTCCCAGCCCTCAGGACCAATACAGTGAAGATAAGTTTATGTCTGTCACAGTGTCATTGCATCACCTGGAGGTGACCTCTGCTCAGCCCGAACATCAAAATGGAGGAACCTTGACTGCAGGAGGGACCTTGACTACTTTCCAAACCTTCTCTTTGGCAACATCTGGCTGAGCAACTTCAAGTATTTGCCAGAGGATGTGGAGCATCAGTGAAGATGCTGCCATTACATGAGAACACGAGAGAGCTGCAGCTGGTTTTCCTCAGGTCATCCCAAGCCCAAGGTGAGGCTCCTCTCCAGAAATCTCTGAAACAGGACCCATCTTCCACTGGGCAATGGCCAGGCTCCTTAGCTCCATGTGAGCCTCCCTGTTGCACTCTGAGCAATGAGTCATCTACATGGCTCCTTCTGATTCCCAGCTGCACAGCTGGTGCTCCCCAAAAGCCCTGGGATGTCTGTTCCACCCCTGCTGACACCACAGTTCATCCCATCTTTCGGGATGAACACCAGCCCTCTGGTCTGCCTGACCCTTTCTCTGCTGTGTGTGCTGTCTCCCTCACTCCTTTGCCCCACTACACAGTTTCAGATGCTTTCAGAGACCACAGCAGCTTCTGCTTGTTTCTCCCAGAAGAAATCCAAGCCATGCCCCTGTGTGGCAGCTCTCATGGCCTACCCACCCAACACTGACACCTCCTGTTATTCACCCATGGGTTAAAAATGCAGGAGACAAGATACCTGCATGAAGCAAGACTAAATTGTGCCTATGAAAGTGAAATCTTCTGGAAGCAGTTAACTTGCATGGAGGACATCATGTGCTCCATACTTGCATGGATTTGCTTCTATTATTTCCAATACACATGCAAATATCCACTCTTGTCTCCACATCTCCTAATTAGGGAGGCTTTAAGATTCACAGTCATTGCATTTAGTAGATGTCTGTGAATAAACTTTAAAATATCAAGATTCCAGGGCACAAAAGCTCTTTCATAGCTTTCATTCAGAATTGGGCTTCTGCTGCATTCTTGCCATTTAAAAAAGACCCTGATCTTGAACACTGCATCTTGTGATGCACAAATTGGCTACAGGAAAAGGTTTCTAAACCAACATAACTCATTATTGATAATACAATAGTTGTATTTTATCTACAGATCTCTGATCTAGGAAGTCATTATTTTTCAGAGCCTTTGCCATAGCAAGGGAGAAACACTGAACAGCATTGTTCAACATTATTGTGTAAGAACAGCACGTTATTTGACAATATCTTCTTAACCCAAGTCTGTTCCAAGTACAACTGGAACATGCAGGAGTGCTTTTAAACACTAGCTACAAATTCCCCGTTGGCACCCGCTTCAAAGCAGTGAAACCTCCCCTTTCCTCATATGCAATTCTCATCTCATCTGAAATGCACATATTTATACAGAGCCTTGCATGACTCCAAGGAATCTGTTGAAATTTATCAAGTGTGTGTCCCAAATTCAGAAATTATCTGTATACTTCCCTAGACAGTGGGTTTCTCTGCTACATGAACCCTTTTGACACAGTTTCTCCCCCAGTTCCCCCCACCAGTTCCCTCCCCCAACCTCTCCTCCTGTTTCCCTGTTTATTCTCCTACACACCGGCATTTCTGGCTGTGTGTCTCCATATTCCCACATGACCTTTTGGGAACAGCAGGTCACAATGTTGTGTGACCTTGTTGTGTGAGTGTGTGGTGCTGGAGGAGCATATCTTCAATTCACAAAGAAAAGCCTGTTTATTTTTCGAGGTCTTTATGGCTCAGCGTAAGTGTTGCTGAGGACCGTCAAATTCCTGTTGTATTTACAAAGTGCCTCCTTTATTTTAAGCAAGAAAAACCTTGTCTTACATCACAGTTGTTTTCATAACAGATCTAGTATCCTTGTATAAATTATATTTCATTTTATACTACACTAATTACTTAACTGATACTTAACTCATACAGGACCATGTAAAGTGCAGACTAAACCAGTCCCCTAACCCAAAAGTTCACTCTTCCCATGTGAACCGACTCCCAGCATTCCTCTCCTTCCCCAGAAACCTTTCAAAACACACAGCCACGTGAAGTAGTTTTTTTGGTTTTATTTATGCTGCAGAAGTGAATCCCTGCATTGTAGGACTCTGGCTGGGCACTGCTGTCACTCTCAGCCAAAGCCATGGCATCAACAACATGGAGCATCCGTGTGGTTTTCCCAGACTGGGCACTGAGGACGGTGAGGAAAGATCTCTCTCCTTCAACACAAGCAGATACAGCAGCAGGGCCCTCTCCATGCATTCCAGAGATGCAGAAACATGCAGGAGAAACCCTTGCAATAGTAACAATAAATGACAATGTTCACAGTTGTGCAAGATCACTGCCCCACTGTGCTCCTGCCTTCAGGTGGGTGCACCTCTGGCAATGTCAGTCTGTGGCAGATAGATCCCAGGGCTACCAGGGCAGCCCTATAAAGAGGGCACAGCTATTCTTGCTTACATTGGGGTCCTGTTTTCCAGCTTCTCTTCAAAGCTGCAAGAGGCTGTGTTCTCAAAACAGAAGGTCAGAGATGAGCCTGGAAGTAACAACTTCATCTAAAGTGTTTGTCCATACAGACAGAGAGAAGAGATTGATGCTGTTCTCAGCCAGCGTAATTAACAGGAATCCCACTGCCTGCCTATATTTTAAGATAGGGTAGCACCAAAGTCTTCTATGCACCACTTTGGTTTTTAACTCTAGCACTGAGATGTTTAAGACTCTCACATGGCTGTTCCATGGACTTGTAGCTCCTTCCAAGCTTGTCTGTACTGCAGAGAGAGCTCTGAATTCAGAGCTGCTGTTTGACAGCTGGTGGAAATGGGTGTTGCAGGGTTCTGAAGGTCAGCTTGAACTAGAAGGAGAGGTGTAGCCACAGTGGTTCCTGGCAGTGTGCAGACTGCTGCAGGAAGAGAGATGGACTTTCCACCAGTCAGTCTTCAGACTATTCAAACTTCTCAAGACTATTTCATAAAATGCCTTTGACACCGATTTTCTGCTGTGACTGCATGTGAAATCTGCAGGGAAGTGCCTCTGTATCATCACAGGGACATGCAAGGGGAAGGACAGTGCCAAGAACGAATCTCCCCCTCAGGGGTGTGGATGAAAGACTGTTGTAGCCTAAAATGGATGCAAAGCCAAAGCACCAAAAATATAGCTGATATGAGCTTGCTGTCAGCTCCTCTTCCAGACACATTTTGTCCTCAGTTCCTTCCTACACTACTTCAGGGACTGCAGTGCCTTCAGGCTGAGTATTATTCCTTTTTATTTGTTTGAATGAAGGCCTTAGACTTTGGTATCAGACTGTAGGTCTCATCACACCAGGACACTAAGCATACATGTAAGAAACAAATATCAAGGTTTGGACAATACAAAAAACTGCTTGGACATGAAACTCCGAATTTTTTTTTTTTACTCTAAGAATATGTTTTTATGGCTTTGTAGAATCATTTTTATATTCATTTTCAGGACATAGAGAATATAATAGCCCTGGGTAAAGTACAAATTTAAGTACTGAAAAGGACTTGGATGTGCACAGACTGGCATGACAGGTGTCTGTCCACCAGCAGTCATCCTAGCTATTTTCAGAGATAGAGGTGCTTCAGAGAAGGTGCCTGAGCTTGAGATTTCAGTATGTGGGCAGGACAGTTGAAGCTGTTCCTCTTGCTGGCCAGAGGAACAATGTTGGCTCAGGATAATCTGCAGCTGTGGTTGGTCTCTGTGGACTCCTTGAGGCCAGGTTATGGTTTTCCTTGCTGGCAGCTGTACTGATGTGGAGGTGAATAGTGCTGGGTGACTGGAGAGTGAGGGGTGCTGGCTCATACGATAGAGAAAAAGACTTGGAAACATGCAGACAGTGCTGGTAAGTGTCCTGGAAGCTACAAGCAATCAAACAACTCTCTGTTGACCTTTCTTTCTTTGCCTTGAGGGTAATTTTGAGAAACAGATTTCTTCTGTGGGATCTAATCAATGTTTTCCACAGGGCTGGGGAAAGTGGAAAGTAAATTGTGGAGGGAGGCTGGCATGAGCACCACATTCCAAACTTCAAACAGTGCCCAAGAAAGAAACCAAAGAGGCAAGATTGGAAGCTTCTCTCAGACTATTCTTTCTCTCACACCTCCCCCTGGGCTCAGATGATCATGAGTATGTGGGGGCTGGTCCCTGAGGTGTGCTGTGCTTGCCAGAAGCCCTGGCTGTGTTGAAGCAGAGTGAAGCTGTTGAAGCCAACGTTCAGGTTTCTGTGTTAAGACTGAAGCAAGGAACAAGTCCACACTTAATTAAAATAATATGTTTATTTGGGGTTATGTAAGCATCTTGTGGTAACCAAGGCACAAAGCTGAAAGGTGCCTGTGTAACAAGGGTGTTGCACTCACATTTTAACAAGCTTATACCTCCTGTACACACAATACTCCCTGGGCATCCTCACCAGTGTATGCTCTCAGAATTGCTCTCCCCAACAGTGATGTGACCTCCGATTTATTCTGTGGGTAAAATCCAGCCTTGGTGGCCTTTCTGATGAGAAATTTTTCTGATTTTAACACTACCCTCTTGTGTCTAGAACTCCAACATTAAGCTTCCTGCACTCTTTCCCTGCCTGGTGCCTTTTTCTGTGTGTCAGTTTCACTTGAACTTGCTCTGTGGGAGATGTTTCCTGCCATGAGAGAGCATCTTCAGCTGTAACCTCCCATGCTGTGGAGCTGAGACCCCACCACTGGAGGCTGGAGTATTTGTTTTTTAACATTTTTGTCTTCCTCTGAGGTATTCCCTTTATTTTATCGTAACATAAAAACTGGAGCAGACAAAACTCAAGCACTGATGTATATATTTACTTTCTACAGTTTCCCAAATCTCACAAAGGACACACCAGTGTTCCCACATAAAGCAATTTTCCCTGGAGGGCAATGATATCCTGTGTTGGGTTGACCCTGAGTTGATGGACAGTCTTTAAGACCAATTATGCTTCTCACAATTTACATATTTAAACCGCACAGAAAGGCGGGACTTCCCCTTTTTGGTCGGAGCTCGCCTGCTGGAAGGTGGGGGGGCTCCGAGCCTCACGGCCCCGCTGGGCCGGGCCGGGGCCACTGCCCCTTTCCCCCTTTCTCAGCGCCACGGCACGGACCCTGGGTCGCTGGGGGGGACTGTCCCAGAGCCGCAGGCAGCTCAAACCAGCCATGGACTGCTCACAGCTAAACCCATCCAGCGCGGCTTCTGGGGACAGGCGGGTCCCTCTCCTCTCCATGCGGAGCCGGCGGAGCCAGCGGGAGCCGGCGGAGCCTCCTGTCTGCAGCCAGCACACTTCATGCTGAACTGAAGAGGACACCGTGCAGCCAGCAGCACAAAGGGAGCGAGGCTTTCCCCACCGTAAAGCCTGAACAAGAACACCCTTCAACATGGCGGTTTCAGAGTCAGAGAGAAAGAGAAGTGAGTCACATGGGACGGAGCTGGAAATGGCGACAGGAGAAAAGAGGGCGGTGCCGCGATTCTGGCGCGCAGCTTAAAAGAAACCTTCTTGCATGCCGTGGTAAGAAACCGTAATACCACAAACTGTTTGTCTCTTTAATCCAATGAAAGAACATGGGGGGATGGAGTATCCTCGTGTGCCTATGAAGTTTGTGAAGAGTGCCTATGCCAGGCTATATAGAAGTAGTGAGAGGCTGTTAGAGACTTGTGGCGAAGAAAAGCCTCTGTGTGCAGGCCAAAATAACTTATCCTTAAAAAGATGAATAACCCCATGTGATGGCCCATGTTTTGTAGTATGAAAGAACTGTGAAATTCTTCATGGGAGAGATGTTCTACACACAGCAGACTGTTTGTTTCCGGGCGGGTGTGCTGTTGGTGGCAGTTTGGGAACCACGTGCAACTGAAGGAAAACCTTTTCTTCCTTAAGCATAAGAGAAAGACTTTTCAAGAACTGCAACACTGACTAACATCCCATGTTCTGTTATCCCTTGTGTGAGCTGGATAAAAGGAGAGAAGTGCTGGAAAGGGGGGGGGGGGGGGAATTTACTTTAATTTTGTTTCGTTGTTTTCTCTTTACTTTTAATTCTGTTAGTAATAAAGCTCTTTCATTGTACTGCAACTGTTTAAGGTTTGTGCCTGCTTTGCTTTTCTCCTAATTCTTATCTCACAGAAGAAAAATAAGTAAATAATGGATATTTTGAATCAAAACCACTACATTTAATTGGTGTTTCCGCCCGGTTTCGAACTCAACCCGCTACATCAATGGTGGAGAATGCGGGCAATTAATGAGCGCTGTGAGATGAAGATTAATTAGGAGAAAATAATAAGCAGAGCAAGTAGAAAGTTATAACATTAAGTAGAATAATAGAAGAAATTTGCTTTGTAGTAGTGGTAAAAATTCTAGGGGTGGAGGTTTATGGAATTTGTTTTCTTTTAGCTCTGGTTTTGCTATTTTAAGTAACTTTTGGATATGTAAATTGTAAGAAGCGAGGGGTGGAATGTGTTGGGTTGACCCTGAGTTGATGGACAGTCTTTAAGACCAATTACGCTTCTCACAATTTACATATTTAAACCGCACAGAAAGGCGGGACTTCCCCTTTTTGGTCGGAGCTCGCCTGCTGGAAGGTGGGGGGGGCTCCGAGCCTCACGGCCCCGCTGGGCCGGGCCGGAGCCACTGCCCCTTTCCCCCTTTCTCAGCGCCACGGCACGGACCCTGGGTCGCTGGGGGGGACTGTCCCAGAGCCGCAGGCAGCTCAAACCAGCCATGGACTGCTCACAGCTAAACCCATCCAGCGCGGCTTCTGGGGACAGGCGGGTCCCTCTCCTCTCCATGCGGAGCCGGCGGAGCCAGCGGGAGCCGGCGGAGCCTCCTGTCTGCAGCCAGCACACTTCATGCTGAACTGAAGAGGACACCATGCAGCCAGCAGCACAAAGGGAGCGAGGCTTTCCCCACCGTAAAGCCTGAACAAGAACACCCTTCAACATGGCGGTTTCAGAGTCAGAGAGAAAGAGAAGTGAGTCACATGGGACGGAGCTGGAAATGGCGACAGGAGAAAAGAGGGCGGTGCCGCGATTCTGGCGCGCAGCTTAAAAGAAACCTTCTTGCATGCCGTGGTAAGAAACTGTAATACCACAAACTGTTTGTCTCTTTAATCCAATGAAAGAACATGGGGGGATGGAGTATCCTCGTGTGCCTATGAAGTTTGTGAAGAGTGCCTATGCCAGGCTATATAGAAGTAGTGAGAGGCTGTTAGAGACTTGTGGCGAAGAAAAGCCTCTGTGTGCAGGCCAAAATAACTTATCCTTAAAAAGATGAATAACCCCATGTGATGGCCCATGTTTTGTAGTATGAAAGAACTGTGAAATTCTTCATGGGAGAGATGTTCTACACACAGCAGACTGTTTGTTTCCAGGCGGGTGTGCTGTTGGTGGCAGTTTGGGAACCACGTGCAACTGAAGGAAAACCTTTTCTTCCTTAAGCATAAGAGAAAGACTTTTCAAGAACTGCAACACTGACTAACATCCCATGTTCTGTTATCCCTTGTGTGAGCTGGATAAAAGGAGAGAAGTGCTGGAAAGGGGGGGGGGGGGGGGGGAATTTACTTTAATTTTGTTTCGTTGTTTTCTCTTTACTTTTAATTCTGTTAGTAATAAAGCTCTTTCATTGTACTGCAACTGTTTAAGGTTTGTGCCTGCTTTGCTTTTCTCCTAATTCTTATCTCACAGAAGAAAAATAAGTAAATAATGGATATTTTGAATCAAAACCACTACATTTAATTGGTGTTTCCGCCCGGTTTCGAACTCAACCCGCTACATATCCTTATTTTGCATTTAATATTTTTCTCCAGCAGCAGTTGCTTCCCTGATCTAGATGGGAGTGCATAAGGAGGGGGTTAATCAGCTGTGTCTGTGCCCTGTGTGGCTACAAAATTCAACCACTTCCAACATCTTGTGCTAGTCTGTGCTCATCAGGTGGCAGGGACATCCTGAATGGGTATTGCCAGCTCCAGACAGCCCTTGCACATTCTGTCTACACAGGAAGGAATCCTCAAACAATTTTGATGAGTATTTTTCCCTCAAAGTCTGTAATGTAATTGAAGTTGCAAACTTTTGTGAAACAGCTTTGATTTTGGATCAAAATCTCAAAATGAGAAGTGCAAATAAGTAACCTAGTGTAGTTCTGAAAAACAGATAACAAAGAAAGTTTAATTTGTGAACTTTAGCTTACCCTGTTTCTGCCTTTTTAAATCTTCAATTATCGCTCTTTTTTAATATTGTCCCAGTTTTTCAGCAGGATGACAAAAGGAACCATTCCAAAAAAGCAGGAAGAAAATCACCTTTTTTTCTTTCTTATTTCTCTTCACATTTTAAAACTTCAAGTGAAAACTGAGACTTGATGTGAAACAAATGTCAGTGTTATATTTTATGTAAAGAAACCAAACACTTGAGTGTGGGGAAAGAGGAGGAGATTGGAAGAAGTCACATTTTCCATCAGGCACCCTTAAGGTATCTCAACCGTAACACCGATATCCAATTTTCCAAACACAACTTTGAAGTAAAGGAGAACAGCAGCTGCCAGTCTCCTCTGACTCTTTCAGCGCCCTCCTTCAATTGCTCAGAACAGTGTAATTTGTATTCCTCACCTCATATACAAAATTCATACAAAGGAAACTATTGGCACTCATCCTGGACAAAGCAATAGGCAAGGAGTGCAGTGGGGTGGAGGTGTGCAGCTCGTGGTAGCTCTGCTCTGCTCTGGGATGGATCCTGGTGGTCCTGTGGCCACACATGCCACCAAGCACTGTGCCCTGAAGAACACAGGACTGATGCAGGACTTCTGCCCTGAGTGTCCTGCTGAGGGCTACTGCTCTGCCCTGCAGACATGTGGATTGCAATAACATAGGTTATTCCACTGCCTGCAAAAAGTACATTCCTCGCTGTGACAGTAACAATCAGACCTGAATATTATAACTGCCAAATGTTTTTCTGAATAACAGACTGTAATGCACTCTTTACAGCAGACTAGTTGAAATAAAACATCCCCTCTCCCAAGCCTGGATCTGTGAGCACGCAGAGTTTGCCCAGCTTGCCTTGCCTCCAGCCATCTGCACTGTCTGGCCTCCCCAGAGGAAGCTCTCACTAAAGGAGAGCAGCAAAACCTTGATAAACAGCAGCATTCCTCTCCCAAGACATGGACAAGGATCTCCACCTATGAGAATGCACTACAGGATGATGAACAGCAGAAGCGTAACATCCCAGGAGATCCCTGTTCGCATTCCATGGTTTGCCCACGTCTGCTCCATAGCCCAGACACTCTTTCATAGATTGGCTCATACTGCTCTGAGGAAAACAGAGAGGAATTTTCCACCATTGCTATCAGGGGTTAGCCACAGCAATGCGAGAGCCTGGCTGTCAGACAGCTTCCAGCTGGAAACAGGCTTTCAGCATGGTGTCATCTAACCCTTCTGGGAGCAAGTGTCAGGAAAGCAGTCCAGAGAAATGCAGCTCCTCAACCAACCTCATAATGATGGGTGGTGCTACTTGGATCAGATGCATCCTGAGGAATATACTTGTCCTGATGTTTAGGCATCAGAATAAGCCTTGAATGTATTTTCCATTCTCAGTGGTTACAACTTTTTGAGGCTCATTCCTACACTGCAAGATTGCTGGAGAAACGTGAAATCAGCAGTGTTTTTTCCAGGTTTAAAAAAAACCCTTATAGATTGGGCATTGTTTCTGTTAAATGAAAAAGCAGTTGTGATTCAGCTTTATGTGTCCAATGGATCAGGTTAAATTATTTTGGTCTAAGCCCACCTTGAAAATAAACATTTTCCTCCTCATTTAATTTCTCTGGCATATGGTTCAATTCTCCTTATCTTCATCTGGGCAGAAAAAAAGCTCCTGTGATTGACAGCACAGAGAGCAACAGATGGTGCTGTTTTTTTCAAGCAAGACTGAGAGAAATACAGCTATTCAATAGCATTGCTCTACCTCTTTAGTCACTTTTTTTTGTGATGAGCAGCGTCATTACCTTTTAAGTCAACTATTCAGATACACACCAACTTTAAATTTAAAAAAATAAAACAAAATAACCCATATTTCTAGTTTTGTATTCTTTACTGATACCTCTCACAAGTTTAAAAGCAGATTGTTTCTCACACAAGCATCTGTAAGTGTGCTGTAGTACCCAGCAAGAGATTCATGGTGCAGAAGTCCCTAGTGATTGCTCAAGGATGATGGTACTACTCTTTACACTGTACCATGTAATGCATGTGGGAGACCAAAAAAGCACAAGTTTCACAAGTGCAAAATAAGTTAGTTGCTTAAGTATATATCCAGAGTAATTATACCCACTATTTTTAAATGGATTTACATAAGAGGGTAATTTAGATAAAAAGTGTTCAGCAAGTGTCTGCCTTGGATTTCTCAAAGAATGGATTTTCTACACACAGTATTTTCTGTGCAGTCAAAATACAGCAGGGCTAGCAAGCAAAGCCCCAGTAATCCTGATGCACAAGAAATGTTCTGTGTAAAGGAGAATTTCAAGTTATTAATCTATGGTTTTGGTCATCTAAACTAGTGGTCTCTCTGTGTTTTCTGATCTTGCTCTTTCCCCCTCAGAAGCATAGCCGACCCACATGGCTGCTCAGACACATCCTCTTCTTGTGGGCCAGAGGAAGTTTCTGAATGACCTTCACAAGCCTCCACAAGCAGCTCTGAGATACAGCTTAGCATTGAATTCCCAAATTCTCCCTGGTCATTGGGGCCAGCAGCAGCTGCTTGAGCCCCTTCAGCATCCTACCTGCTGAGCACAGAGTGCAGCTCCTGAAGTAGCCCCAGAACAGAAAAGCAACGTAAACTCTTGGCTGAGTGAAGGAAGATGAAAACACGGGTTTAAGGACTTCCATCAGGTGGGACCAGAACTGGAAGTTTGGTGCTATGCTGGAGAAAACAGGGTGTATAACTCACCCATGCCCACCCCTGTGACCATCACAGAGCCAGCACAGGGAGAACAGCTGCCAGCAGCGCTTGGCAGCAGCAGCTCCAGCTGGCCCAGGCTCCCTGGCAACATCCTCCCGCAGACCCCACTGCCGTGTCTCATGCCAGGTTCAGTTCCAGTTTTTCCTCAATTAAAAGGGATGCGTGGCACCGGGCAGGATCTGTCTCCTTCGTCACCAGGCTGCAGGCACGCAATGCACTCCGGGCACGGAGGCAAGTGGGGCTGCCTCCTCTCTCTGCTGACGAAGCTTGTATCAAATAATGAGTATTTTAGATAGCTGGGTCTGGCCTCAGCTGAAATCTGCATTTCCCCTTTTTCACCCTCCTTGCCTTTCCTCCAGTGTCTCAGTGCACTGCAGGGATCCACACTGGGCAGTGCTGGAAGCTACTGTGATAGCTCCTGCTGCTCTGCTCACTGCTCATGGAGCATCCTACTTGCTTTGATAGTAAGGTCAGACCACTAGAAATTCTGGTCATTTGGGGTTTTCCCTCCCCAAAAGCAAATATTTCCCCTCCCCAGAAGCAAATATTTCCTCTCTGCAGTGCCCATCATAGCAGGATCCCATGTCAAATGGCAAATTTCTTCAAGGCATGAACCTCAGTTTGGATGCAAAAATTAATTTACAGCAGGACCTCAGACTGAGCCAAGCAGAAGAGTGTGTTTTAAAAGAAATTTGCATATATGGTGGGCAATCCCTGGTTGATAGTGCTTTCACTGAGGACTCAGCTCAGGCTTGCTGCTAGGAGGGAGGTGGATGAAGTCCCTTTTCCCTGTGGCTGCTGTGCTGAAGGAGGCTGGCACAGCTATGTTTGACAGAAGCTGTGAGCCTAGCAAAGTGTTTGTGGCCAACTATAATTTAAACTTTAGCAGATCAGATCAGATTCTCCCAGCTCCAGCTACATCCACTGCTGTGGGATGGTAAATCTGTGTTTCTGACTTGCACAGGCACTCCTCCCCTGCTGGGTGTCAGTCTTTGATGCTCCTCTTTGCTCTGCCTGGGTAACCTCCTGGCATCATTCTGATGAAGGGAATTGACTTTTCCTGGTTTTCAGGAAAACATGTGCTTGCCTGTTTCCTAGGTACTCTGTGCCACGTGATATGTTTCAGGAGGCAGGGGGAAATGGGACTGAGAATCCCATCAGCTGCAGCACATGGTAACGATATCACTTTTAGAAATTAATTGAAAGGATTGAGTTTTATCTTTCAGAGGCACCCTGAGAAGCGCAGTTTTTCTCTGAAAAAAACCCCAAAACCTTAAAAGTGGGAACTGTGGCTGACCTCCTGCATCAAATTTGACAGTAGACAAGTGAAACTGAGTCTCAGAGGAGTTAAAACTGCTGCCCTGGGGAAAGGGGGTAAAATTTGCTCCAGCCCCAAATTGCCCAGCCCCTCCTCAGCCAGTGGGGAAGGAGGTGGGGATGACCTTGGCCAGTTCCCTAGTGGGGTTGTGGTCTACCAGCTTCCTGCAGGCTGGCAGGCAGGCAAGCTCTGCTGGCTTTGCTGCTGCAACAGCAAATATATGTCCCAAGCCTGCAGTGGGGCACAGAGTTTCTGTCCCTCGCTCACCCTCGTGATGCTGCTGCACCCTGTCAGATGCCTGTGGCTGGCCATGGGGTGCAGCAAAACAAAGGAGCTGATGGCAATGATAGCATTGCTTTTCCTACACCCCATCCTCATAACTCAGCTGAGGTGGAGGTGGAGGCTGGGCTTGCTGCCTCATACGTCGGGAGTGTCTCTGCTCAGAGATTTGCTAACAATCCTGTGGCTAAGCCTTTCATAAAAATATTCAGGTTTCTTTCCCACCAGAAACTGAATTTGACTTTACTAAAGAAGTTAATAGAAATTACAGATGTAGAGTGAAACTTGCTGAGCCAAAAGTGTCCCATTGCAAATGAACTCTTGGCCATAATTCAATGTCCCATCAGTTTTTCTTACAAAATAATGAGCTACATTAAAATCAGATAATTCATTTAATGTCTGCTTTAACAGCTTCTGTGTCCTGAGGTTTCTGGGGCTTTTCTAGAAATGTGCTAGAGAAATCAGCTCTCTTTATTTCTCTCCAAACCCTGTGTTGCCTGAATGAATCTGAGCCATATATGAAAAAAATTATACCTCCTATGAACACATCCAGACTTCCACTCTTAGAGTCATAGAATGGATTGGATTGGAAGTGGCCTATAAAGGTCACCTGCTCCAATCCCCTGAAATTTAATCTGATCTGGAATGTTTTAAGTGATGGAATATCTACCACCCCTTTGGGAAGCCTGTCCTAGTGTTTCACCACCACCACTTTTGTCTTTATATCTAATTTAAGTCAAACCTCCTTTATTTTAAGGACTCTTATCCTATCACAGCAGACCCTGCTAAAAAGTCTGTCTTCGTCTTTTTTATAAGCCTCCTTTATGTATTGAAAGGTCACAAGAAGGTTCCAGGAGACTTCTCTTCTCTGAGCTGAACAATCTCATCTTTGTCAGCCTGTCTTTACAAGAGAGATGCACCAGCCCTCTAACCATTTTCATTCTCACCAGACAAGAGACCTCCACCTTGTTATCTTTAAATTGCCAAATATGCCAAGATTATTGACTTCTTTAAAAAAAAAATAAATTAAAGCCATTTTTCTCTTAAATAGAAACAGTAATAAGTTAACAAAAAATTAAATTAGTTAATGCATCTTAGCAGCAATCAGTTTGGAACACAAGACCGATCTCTGTCAGCTTTTACCTGGTAAGGGCTGTAGAAAGAAATATTTTCTTTCCAAAAAGCATTATTAAAAATTAAAAGCAATATATCTTCCCATAGCATATTCCTAAGAAAGCAAATTGACATAGTCATGCTGTGGGTGGCCATAACACAACCATTACATTGGGAAGGTGGTTTTGAAACTGAATCTTCCGGTAGGAGAAAATAGTAAAGGCACCAGGTCAGAGTCCAACCATTTCTTAAATGAATGTAATACTTTTTACTCATAATTTGGAGTAAAACCTCAGAATGTGTGCTCAAACCTGCACCTTTGCAGGCGTCATTTTCACCTGGAACTGGTGATGAGGCAGCTGTGACAGCACCTCACTGTCCAGTCTCTGTGTTTGTGGGTGTGTGGCTTACACCGTACTGGAGAGGATTAATTGCTCATACAAGGTCCTCAGCCTCTCATGTGACTTTTAGTTGTATGTTACAGAGAGAGAAGCTTTTTGGCTGCCCTATTTGTTGACAAAACGCCAGCACGGGAAGAGCAAAGCAAAGATTCCTGCTGACCTCAGCAACAGGTTACAGAGCAATTGTGGGGTGAGGTGGCATGATCCACTGTGGCGTATGCCCAGCCCCTGCCCTGGAGGGATCTCTGCTGAGATAAGACATTTCGCAGTCGCCCAGCAGGACTCCCTGGAAAGGCAACCACTTCTTTGGTCACGGCGAGAAAAGACAGACCCACAATCCTTTAGGAGACCCTATGCAGATCCTTCGTAACCCATTGGCCTGTAACCATCCCAGATCCTCTGTAATCCATTGGTCCTTTATTGATCCCCTGTATCCCTATAAAAGCAAGCCCTCTGGGCCCCTGTGGCTCAGAGAGGGCTCTTGTCCCTGGCTTCCCCCTTCGCCGGAAGGGACCCTCAATAAAGCTACCTCCCGTGCAGAACCAGCCACATGAGCCTTCTCGTCTCTTTCTCTGATCTGGCTTGGCCTGGAGGCTGCCCTGCAGAGCTGAGCTAGAATCACGAGCTGATAATCACTAAAGAGCTGACAGCCTCTGCACGGGCCCTCCAGCCAGCAGCTGAGGGAAGACACCGGGCCTTGGGAAGGCGATTCCTTTTGGGACCATCTCTCCGGACCAGTCATCTCTTCCTGGGTCAGAGCCGCTGACCCCTCACCACCAGCTGTAATAATCCACCATGTGGATCATGCCACTGCAGGCTTGAGAAACATCTAACCCTGGTCAAAAGCAACAGACAGACAAAGAGGGATGGAAGCAAAGTGTAAGAAATTATCCAATTCAAGAAAGTTCATACCTTTCCCCACCTGTGAAAGCTCAGTGAGAGCAAGAACCAGAACTGCTCTGTGAAGGATTTGTCCACAATCCTAATAACCCCATGGCTGTCTCTGATGGAAACACCACTGTCTGAGGCTGGGCCGCCACCAAAAAGGCTATTCTAACCACTTTGGGTTATCCAGAGCAATTGTCTCACCATGAAAGTGAAATGACTCCCAGTGCTGCTAGTAGAAAGAATTTGGGAAAATCCTTCCGCACTTGAAGGCCTAAAGGGCAAAAACCTTAGGCACCATTGCTTTCATCCTTAATTGTTACACTGTCTGCAGTCTTTTTGGTTTACAGAACATTTTATTCATCTTGCGAGGTTGTGCTCATGGAAATCGATTCACATGACGCATCTTCCCCCAAGGGCAGCACACCACGGGCTGGAGACACTGCCTCGCTGTGCCTGCCAGCAGGAGAAGGGGCTCCTCCAGGACTGAAGGACACTCTTCTCATCATCTGACTGGTGCTGAAATGGTGTCACTGCTCTCAGAGGCACCCTCGGCTCTGCGCAGCACCTATTCCTACCACCCCTCTGTCCTGAAGAGGCTGTACTGAGGGATTTGGCAGGTTAAAATATCACTCCCTTGTTACACAGCCATACATAGGTTGCTCAGGTCCCTAATTGCAGCAAGGATGCGGCAGACTGCTCTTGTGTCTTTGATAAAGGGAAAACTCCAAATAACACAGACACTTGAAACAGCAGGAGAAGTAGCTGTGCCTATGGCACTGCTTGAGAACTGTCTGGCCAAACCATTTAGGTCTAGCTTGCTTTTACTTCCACTTCACTCACTCCAAATCAGTCCAAGGGCTGTCAAAACAGGATGAACATTTGATAACAAATGTGGCAGACAAAATCTGGACAAACTCCGGAAAGTCTTGCAAGAGTTGTCCCCTCACTTAGAGCCACTGCAGACTTTCTCAAGACCAAAGGCTGGATGTGGTTGGTAACAGGTCTAGATAAGGTCTGTAAGTGTCTGGACCACTGTAGGAACATCTATCCTTTTCTATGGATGCATAAGGAATTCCTAAAGTGTATAAAGCCATTATATAAAAATATAACATAAAACCCCCTACCATGGTGATATAATACCCTTTTCAAACTTTTCTTCTCCCTGTGAAAATTTAGAACCCAAATTAGGAAGACAAGCTTAGCCTTTCCTTGTAGGAAACTCATTCTTCTCTGTTTTAAATGGTGTTAGTTGGCTGGGCTTTAACGCAGCAAGGGCTGCCAGCCTTCTAAGAGAGGTTTGCTTGTCTTCAGTCCACATGGCTCTTTCCCAGTTCTTATTAGAGCATAAATTTTTAAAAATATTTTTAGTTCAAACAGGCAAGCAATGAATGAAAGTGAATGTGCCAGATGTCCCTCTCCGTTCTGTCCAGTCTATCCATTTTCTCCCTCTTCTAGGGTAAGCAGATGGTTGTGGACAGGGTATTTATCAGAAATCTTTTACAAGGAGAATAAACAAAGCAAAAAGCTGGGCCTGCAGCACATTGCAGCTGCTGGCTTTATATACCAGATTGGCTTGGCTTGTTCTGATAAATCCAACCTTTTCCCCTCTTTCTAAGGCTGGCTTCTTAGCTCCCTTCCAGCTGGCCCATTTGGGGTATGTATTGTTGGTAGATAGTCATGGACACCCCTCCTCCTACCACAGTCTTACTTTATCCCTTTCATGACGCAGGCATGGTGACACAGGTTTTTATCATTTTGACTGCCTGGACACAGTGTATTCACAAACAAGGGCTTGGACCTTTCTGCTATGATCTCAGCAGAGCTCACCAGAAGGTTGAAATCTAAACCCAGAGTGCTTCCACTTTCCTGACAGCCCCACCCTTGACCGATGGTGTCCCATGTCCCAATACATGAACAAAACAAAGACTTGAATAATCAGATACATAATCACAACAGTCAAGAACTATCCCAGTAACAAAATCTTACCATGTTAATGGATCATAGTTCTGCCATAGTTCCTTTTCATCCTGGGCCCAGGTAGGGGAGGGAGAACTGGGAGAGTTTGACCATTAATATAAACACTCTTTTTCACTTAATAGTCCTCTTTCCTGAAGACATACTGTCTTTTATAGATCTTTGGAATCTGAGAAACTCTGTTAAATATGGAGCCTTAGAAATTATTTGTGTGACACTGAGTCACGTAAACTCTAGAATTTTGCCTACAGTCCCCAGACAAATATTTTACAGTTTATTGTTAAGCTCCCCTGAATATGAAAGCACGCTGAGAACATTTTGTCTTTGTGCCCTTCATTGTGCAAGGCAGAAGAAATCTACGGGCCTGAAACTGCTTCTCACTTCCCACTCAAAACCAGCACACCTCACCTGAACTAACCACACCTCTTGCATGTGCAGGGTTTGAGCTGGGTATGCAGTCAGAACAGGGGTTCTCACAAGACATTCTTTACTGCTTGTTGGGTGGTTAAAATAACGAGTAGTTGTTTCCCTGGTATTTTAGCTGTGTGCAGTTTTGGTCCTTGCCAAGGCACAGGAACTGCATAGAAGAGCATATTTCAAGTAATAAATTCAAACATTTTGAAACTCGAGGGGAAAAAAAGGTGAATTAAGATGAAGCCAAAGATTAGGGTTAGATATTGTTTAATCCAAACCAGGATATCCATCCCTGACAAAAATGTTGACTATGGCTATTCTCTTGGCACCGTGTCTGTTCTTTCCCCACCCTGCTTTCTTGGAAGTCACTGTGCTCTGGCTCTTCAATTAGAAACGGATAACTGATGCATTGCACACTGGAAAAAGCTTATCACACTGCATTATTTGTTCCATCACTGGAGCCCCATCACCACTGTGAAATCTATTTCTTCAAGTTTGAAAGGGACTTGGATAAACTGCCTGGCCATCCCGTCTGGGAATGACGGCTGTCTGATCCAGGCAGTTTGTCACGGACCCGTGAAAATGGCACTGATGGAGTGAATGTGTCTCTGGTGCATATTTTGGAGCAAGGGTTTGTGCAGATGAGCTGGCAGAGGCTGAACTGTGTTTTGGAGGATCATCTGGACTGCAGCTCTGCTGTAGCTGGGAGCTCAGGCCTGAATTTCTGCCCATTTAGGGGATCCCTCAGTTTAGGTGTATGGAGGGGGTGAGAAAAATGCTTTTAGGCTGTAAAAATGGAGGGATGAGATAGCAGTGGTAGTCCTGGGCTGCTGGAGCATATCACCTCAGGGTACTTCCTTGGGCAAGACAAGAAGTGGTGGAGAGTGGATGGAGAGACAGGACCTCAGCTCCAGCTCTCATATTATATGGGAAAGAAAATGTCGGTGTAAAGCAGGGCAAGAGGATTTCCGGACTGATGGAAAAGCCAGAGTTAGGGAGGATCCAGACATCACATGAACTGTGTGAGGGCAGATGACATGTAATGGAGCTGGATTTGCCCTATTCTCATTCTCCACTGCTAGTGATAGCTTCCTATAACCAGTTTGGGAAACACCTATAAAACACACTTCTCTTGCTACGTTCCCCAGGGAACTGGTGTGGCCCTAAACCACACACAGCTTGGACACCACTAGCTGAACTGCACGAAGCACTCACTGCACTGCCACTGTCTGCAGAGCCCAGTGGCTGTGGGTTACAGGACAACAAAATGTTTAACCGTGGAGCAGGTGATGCATGGGCAGTGACTGCAAGCCCTTTTTGGGTGACAAACACCTGGAAAGCCCCATGAATCTGCCTTCCTCTTGGTGGCCCACTCTGGAGGCTCTCTTGGGGGATGCTGGTGGATTTTGCCTGAATCCCTGTTACTGACCAAAACGTCCACAGAAAAAGGAGCAGATCCCAGAAGCTTTCAATGAAAATACTTCATTTATTCCTGTGGGTTTGCAGTGGTCAGCACAGAGGTGAGAAAAGGCTTCAAAGGTGTCAGGCTGAGGTCTGAGGGCTCTGCCCAAGGCTGCTGTAGCAGTGAGCCAAAGGACAGTGCAGTGCTGGGTGTTCTTCATTGGCACCAGAGAGAGGAGGTTTTATCCCTGTGCTGCTGCAGGTGTGGTGGAAGTTCCAGGCAGACCAAGAGGGTGGGCAGCCCTACAAGGGCAGGAGGGGACAGTACCCAGGCAGTAATGAGCCTAGAGAGCTATAGTGGGCTGGGAATTTGGAGCTGGTCAGTGTGTCGTGGTGGCATGGTGCAGGGTGACCCTCATCCCTTCAGTTGTGGCCTGACTCTCTTACTGTCTCAGTGGAGACTTGCTTGTGAAACTGCAGGGGCAGATTATCCCTCTGTCTGGTATGGAGGAATTATCACTGCAAACAGGATTATTTGTAAGTGAGGGTGCCATAAATGTTTAATTACAGGTACAAGACTGTCTGGGCCACAGAATATTTTTAAAAAAAATTTTTTTGTAATACTTCTGTTTTGTTGCCTCTTGAAACACTAGCCTTCAATTTTACATACTGACCTCACCAATAACCCACTGTCCCAATGTCAATATGAATAACGTGGTTCTAAGAGTCAGTCCCTTTTCTCATGGAGCAGTTTTTGCCTGCAGACAAGGTGGGAAGCAGCTTTCACTCAACAGTTTTTGCATTCTAGCTGATATCTCATTACCTGACATTAACAGACCCATGTGCTTCACTTCATCTTAGGCTGTTATTAGCAGATAGAGGCACATGCTGCTGCCAGAGACCAGCAGGGCAAATGTAGTGGCACCGTGTGTGAGTTCGGCTGGCAAAGGCTGGAAGGGTGATGCTAGGTGTGCAAATACATAGCAAACAGGTAGGGAAGGGGTCAGATTTTATTTTCTCTGTCAGCACACCTGCAACACCCACCAGCCTTGCACCTAAAAGCAAAACCAAACCTTCTAGGCCAGTCCTTTTCTCATCTCCAGATCAGGAAGATATCTTCTTCTCAGCATGAAGCACTTTCAGTGTTTTATTCTAGCAGAAAGTTAATTCAAAGTAATCTGCTATTTTGATGTCCTATTATTTTAGGTTCAGTTCACATGTTTGAATGAGTGTATCTGACCATTTGGAGATCAAGAATGGAGACTGAGAATCAATTCCTCCATTGTTTTTTTACTGAGTCCAGAATTTCTGCCTTTAGACAATGGTATTATGGGACAGCTAATCCTTGCTGAAGGCACAGAGCAGAATAATGGGCAGCACAGATATCTGCAGATGGGATTCTGTTCAAAAGATTGGAAATAAAAGAGCAAAGTCTAAATTCTGCTATTAATTGGGACCAAAAAATATGTGTAGTATCAAACCACAAGAGTGATGATGGGTAGGGACCAGGTGGACTCTATTAGTGAGCAAGGAAGAGAAGGAATCTTTCTTCTTCCTAATAGCTGCCAAGAAACATGCTTGTTTCAGCTTTTGCATGAAACAATAAATGGTAGCTTTGAAGCCCAAAGCTCTTTGGTTTTACTCCTTCTCCTTTTGGGACATGGGTGCTGTGGATGTTCATTATTGTACTAGTTTGAAAACAAACCAGTGGGAGGCACTAAGTCAGAATAACAATTTAATGGGGAAGTTAAAGAAAAGGAAAGAAAAAAAACTAAAAGAAAACACTGGTTCAAACTGACAGAGTCAAGATACAACCTGAGTCCCTGTTAGGCAGGGTGGTGGTAGCAGTCTGGTAGAATGGTGGCTGCAGTCCTCTGAAGCGGTGATCCTGTAGAAAAAGGGTCTGCTCTTCCTCAGAAAGTCCAGTGGTGGCTGTGTAGCTCCTGTCCTCTGGAAATCCAGTGGGAAGGTTGTCTCTGGTGTTCAGTCTCAGCTTATATCCACAATGGGATGCTTGGTTCCTCCCTCTGGGTGGAGCATCTCACAATGGGGTGATGAGTCATGAGGCCAAGTGTTGATTAGGCTCAGTAACAGAAGACAGTCCGGAGGGAGTTATCTCTGAGTCATGGGGCAGGACAATGATGGGCCATTAACAGAAAGATAGTCTGGGGGGAGGAGGCAAGGAAACACTGTCCCACCTGATTTCAACAGCTCATGAGGATGGTAATAGAATACACTGCAACCCAGGACAATTACTCACATTGGAAACTTTTGCCACAGGAAGATCTCGAAACAGATTTTGGAAAGCTATGAAAGCCCCAATGTCAGCCAAAAACCTCAATGCTGTCCCAGCACTTGCTGAATCAAATTATTAAGTGCCAAAATAAATTAAAGTTTGTCTCTTAGTCATTCCCAATTTTACATGATCCAGGGCTTTCAAACTCCTTCCTAACAAGAAGGTCCTCTCTCCTTGAAAAAGAAATCCCACTTTGGTGACAGCAGCTTCCAGAATCTGCAACTGTGTTTTCTGAAGTCTTGCTTCACTCTCCAGTAAATTCCCTTCCACCTCTGTTTGCCTGGTGAAATAACCAGAATATTTGCATTTTTTTAAAAATCAGGATTTTCAGTAGTCATAAAGCATAGGCTAATGAGCCTCTTCTGCAAGACTATTTAGTTAATTAATATTTATACACTGCAGCAAGGCTCAAGATCTAATCTATTAAGTGTTATTTAATAATTCTGAATATCTGCCTTGGGAATCTGAGATTGAAATTCACTGCAATTGAATTAAGCTTCAATTAAAGGTTCCTGCCATTAAATCTTTAACATAGGGGCAATAAACACAACAAAAGCATGAAGCAAGGAGATGCAGCTCTGCCTGGCAAGCCTGTGGGCTCAAATAACCAAGAGCCACCTCTGTTCTTGGGAGTGGAGAGTGAGTGTCACTGAGACAAGTGGATCATGCTTATCCTTGGGGCCAAGCACTGAGCCCACAGGAGATGAGGTTTCCACTCCTATGCTATATTTGGCTGGTGAAGAATGAGAAAAAGGGAAGACCAGCCCTCAGCTGCCTCTAGTAGCCTGGAGCACTGCCGCAGACCCCTTGTGTCTGTGAGGGCTGGCATTGCCCTTGGGGTGAGTGGTGCAGTCCCACACTCCTCTCTTTGGGCTGTTGAGTAGGAAATTACCATGGCAAGTGGCTGGGTACAGGCCAACACTGACACTCTTTGTGCTTGTGCTACCAGCAGACAACCCCCAGATGCAAAGGGCTCACCCCTTTCACTCATCTCCAGCCAGTGTCTCTTCCGTGACATGACTTGTCCTGCTGTCTCCCACAGAAAGAACTAGAATATGAAACAGAGAATCCTTTCTCACCATCCTTCAAGCACTTTCTCACCATCACTCAGCAAACATCAATTGCACACCCCTTCCAGCACCCACAAGAGTCTGTATAAACAACCTGCAGAGATATCTCTGCTGGGTTAATCTTCCATTCTGACAGAAGAACCACAGCCCCTTTCCAATTCTCCGCTGCTTGAGCCTTATTCTCCCCATTTGAGGTCTAACATGGGGTTTCCTGAGACTTCACAAGGATTAAGGTTAATTTCTGGAGATGCTCCATACCTCATCTCCATCATCTCCAGAGGCTGCTGCCACCTGCAGCTGCAGTCACTGGCACTGGGGCCTTTTAGCAGATGCAGGTCATTAATCTGTCCAGCAGTGACTGTGAAGCTTTGCTTTGCTGCCGTGGCATGCTGGTGTACTTAAGGCTTTCTACATTACTGAATAACTTAGCACCTCATTTCACTGGTGGGTCTTGGCTTTCCTGTTAGTCACACCCTGGTTTGTCCCCAGGATGTCTTTTGGAATACACTATTTCCCACCTCAAAATTAAACCTGGGTGACATTTCCACATCATTAGCTTCTAAGACTACTTTCTGGAGGGATGAAACATTCACCAGCATCCCAACAGGCTCCTGGTATCCCCATTTCCCTCACACGCCATCCCTGAGCATGCAACTGCAGCCTCCTGATTTAAAAACATCCACTCTAGCACCCTGCACATTGACCCTCACATTTATCAAGCAACCGAAGAGGAAGGAAAAATATAAAAAACAGGAAAGAAAAAAAGAGGGATAGTTTAGGGCCACAGAACACCTCAGAGGAGCCCCAGTCAAAAGCTGAGCAGGGTGGTCAACCTTGAACAACTTGAGTATGAGTCAGTCCAATCACATTGTGCAGCTGGGGATCATTCCTGGGACTGATAGCTTCAGTAACGTTGTTGCAGCCATGTACCGGTGAGGAGTTTCTCACAGACCAAGGAGCTGCTCACTTTTGGGAAGGTTGGGTGTGCATGTGGATGCATATACAGAACTCCATTCTGCAGTTATGGCTTTCTAGAGAATACTAGTGGGTGGTTCAAAAAGTAAAAGAAGGATATTTGTTGGGGTGGCTCAGCTCACTCAGGAGCCAAGAAGTTTAATTTTATCCTCCCCCTTGGTTGTACTCCACTGGTTGCTTCCCTTTTCCCTGCCTTGTTCCACCCCCCCTTAAAAAGCCATGCATGGCTTCCCTTGGGGCCCTTTCTGGTCCTTGGACCCTCTGGCAATAAACCTGTGTTGGAACCCACACCAGAGACCCCTCTCTATTCCTTTACCTCCAGGCTGATGCGAGCCCAGACACCGGCTGCCTGTCGTGCCTCCTCTGAGGAGGAAGCAGCATGCGCGTCTACCTTGCACCCTGCTTTGCCACCGAAGGCGTTCCCTGAGGACGTTGTGGAAGTGACGCTGTGTTCCCTCTGACCGAGGGCATGCCAGAGCTCAACCTTTTGAGCCAGCCTGCATCAGTTTGGTGCCCAAACAGGGACCCACACACGTGAGTCCCTGAGACATCCTCGCTGTCGGGGCACAGCGAGAATAAACGGCTTCGGAGCTGCCAACATCTCTCGTCACAGCACGCTCTTAGAGAGCGGTGCTCTGAGAGGAGGCTGGCACCTCCAGCTTGGAGAGCAGCCTTACCCGGAGGGCTCCACCCATGCTTTTTGGTTCCTTGGATCAGACGTCTGTAGCTCTATGAGGGGGAGCACTCGGTGAGTATTTCTGTGATTCCCGGTCCCTGGGAGTTTTGTTTAGTTTTCCCTTTTGTAGGTGGTGGATGGAAGAGAGTGCTGAGAGAGGGATGGGTTCTAGACTCTCTCAGCCTCAAAGAGAGGTTTATGTCCAAGTTGGGGAATCCCTGAAAGGTTGTGGGTTTAAGTTTTCTAAAGGATTTTTAAAGAAGTTTGTTAGGTGGCTCTTCTTTTATTTTCCACAGATGTCCCCTGTTAATTTAAAATCTGCCACATTTTGGCAATTTGTGGGGGACAAAATATTAGAATTAAGCCAACGTGGAGACATCTCTGGAGAGAGGTTTCTCTGTGTGGTTTGGGCTTTAAGAGACATTCACAAAGCCAATAGAAAAATAAAAGCAAAGCCCCGAGTTCTCCCCAGTTCTCCCCAAGTCCCTCTTTCCTTCCCTCGTGTTCCTCGTCCCACTACCCCTTCGCTGAGAAGACCGGGAGGTGTAAAATGCCTGGAGGCACAGGGCTGCCACCATCTCCCTGACCCTCCTCGATCTTCTCAGCTGCCCTGTCGATATAGCCCTGGCCAAGCTGTTTTGGCTTCTACCCAAACCCACTCTCCTATGCCCTCTTCCCCGGTTGTTAACCCTAAAAGTGGTTCCCAGTTCTATTGCCCTCAAAATGGTGACGAGAATTCTCCTGCATCCACCATTTTGTCCTCTTTCCCTGTTGTTTCTGCCTTTCCCCAAAATGGAGGGGACTGCATGGCATAGCCCACCTTTTTCCCTTCTTCTTCCCATAACCCCTTTCTCCTCCCTCCCCCTAACCCTTTCTTGTCTCCACCCCCACATGACATGACAGCTGTGAGCTCCTCCCTTGTGTTGGGTACCACCCCCTGTGTTGGAAGTCCCCACCCTCCCCGTGGCCACTCCTCTTTGTCCTCAGCCCCTGCCCACTGGTTGGGGCCTTCCGGTTCCCATGCCCTGCCTTCCTGTTCCCATGCTAAGGAAACCGGAACTGACGCCATTTTGAAACTGAGATTGGACACCTCCCCCAGTCCCTTCGCTGCACCGGTTACTTACAACCGGGCTGGCGGCAACCCCACATAGAAACCCTTTGACCCTTCTGGGCTCAAAGAACTTTGCAAAGCCCAGAAAGAGTTTGGGAGGGAGAGTCCATATTTTAGGAATCTCCTGCAGGCTATCCTCACTAATACGGTGATGGTCCCAGCAGACCTCCAAAGTATTTTTTCATGCTTGCTTTCTCCAGCCGAATTTGAAATGTGGGATGACGGATGGAGAAAGCAACTAAAGGAGATCCTCCCAAATTTATTACAAGATCTGAACAACGCGGGGGTTTCCATGGATCACCTCACCGGTGAGAGGTTGCTTGCCAAGCCACAGGACTAAGCCCAAAACACCCAAGAGCCAGTCCTGAATGCTGTAAAGCATAGGGCGGAGCATGCTTTCTTAATGATGCCCCCTAAACTGGCGCCTCAACTAAATTACACAGAAATTTGGCAACTCCCAAATGAACCTTTTATTGATTTTGTTGATAAATTAAAACTAGTGGTGGAGAAGCAAGTGGAAGATCATAGAATTAGAGAAAATATAATTACCCAAATAGCCAAGGCTAATGCAAATGGAACATGCAAGAGGGTAATTATGACTCTCCCACTTGATCCTCCACCAACCCTAAAACAGATGATTCGGCATTGCACAACCTTAGTTCCCATTGGCCAACCAAATTTAAAAACAAGGGGGAATGTGGTGGGAGCTGCGGGTGCCACTGAGGCAACGGCACCTCAGGACAGGAGGACAACAAACAAAACCTGGATTTGCCACAGATGTGGCAAACCAGGACGTATGGCCCGAAACTGCAGAGCTCCAGACCCTATTAATCAAGGTTCCCAAGCTGTTCCCCCAGGGCAAATAACATTGCCCACTCCTTTGGAGGTACAGCCGGGAAACTGAGGACACAATTCGGATCTGCGGCCCTGCATGAAGACACAAATAAGGAAGCTGCAACCTGAAGGACTGTCACTACCACCACTGCAACCACGATGGACTCCATCACACCTCACCAGGTCCTCGTGAATTGCGAAGGACGTAAAGACTGCTGCTTGTTCATCATGGGGGACACCACACCAGAGATCTACATTACACCAGAGATCGTCCAAGTAGGATCCCAAGGACTCTTCACAATAAATGCTCAACGTGTTAACCCGCCTTTCTTTCTTGCAGCTGGCCAGGTTGTCGCTCAGGCTATCCTCATGCCTAGGAGTTCACCAAAGAACTACAATCCATCCGTCTTCTGGGCTGAGGCGGTAGGGAGGGACAAGCCGATGCTTAGTTGCAAGATATCATGCCAGGGCTCAGATATCAGCCTGGCAGGAATGATGGACACGGGGGCAGATGTGACAGTCATCTCCTCCAACAATTGGCCGTCACACTGGGAGCTGCAGCCGGTGGAAGGTATTCTTACAGGTGTAGGAGGATCTGTAGCTGCCCAGAGAAGCAGACTCTTGTCCAAACTGAAGGTCCAGAGGGACGGATTGCAACAGTCCGCCCATTTGTAATCGACTCTGGGTTCACATTGTGGGGCAGGGATCTCATGTCCCAGTGGGGAGCCTGGGTTGAAATCCCATCTCAACCCCAGGATTTTTAGTAGGGGCCACTGCGGAGCGCCTCACCCAGAAATTAAATTGGCTAATGAACAAAAGGGTCTGGGTGGATCAGTGGCCTTTGAAGGGACATCAATTGAAGGCACTCAACACACTCGTGGAGGAGCAGCTGAGGAAGGGAAACATTGAGCCTTCCAACAGTGCTTGGAATTCCCTGGTGTTTGTAATCCGAAAGCCAGGGACAGACAAGGGGAGACTCCTTCACGACCTGTGGAGAATCAATGAAGTCATTGAGGACATGGGACCCCTGCAGCCTGGAATGCCATCAACCTCCATGCTCCCTAGGCAGTGGAAGTCAGCAGTCACAGACATCAAGGACTGCTTCTTCCAGACCCCCCTGCATCCGGACGATGCACCCCGGTTTGCCTTCTCGGTGCCTTCCATTAACCAAGAAGCTCCCATGCAGCATTACTGGCGAGTTCTGCTGCAAGGCATGAAAAACTCACCCACCATCTGCCAGTGGTATGTCGCTCACATTCTGTCCCCTGTCCGGAAATGGGCGGCCAGAGCCGTGATCCTACACTACATGGATGATGTTCTGGTGTGTGCTCCCACACAGCAATACCTGGACTGGACTCTGAGCGAGGTAATCGGGGCCTTAGAGGCCAATGGTTTTGAGATCCAAGCCGAAAAGGTCCAGAAAACCTCACCTTTCAAATACTTAGGAGTCAAAATTGAGGAGCAGACAGTGACACCCCAACAACTGAAGATCAGTGATAACCCCAGGACTCTGCAGGAACTCCACCAACTCTGCGGGTCAATCAGTTGGGTGAGGCTGCTCCTGGGGCTGACGACCGAAGACCTTGCCCCTCTGTCCAACTTGCTCCGCGGAAACGACGATCTCAAATCCCCAAGGCAGTTGACAGAGGAGGCGAGGAACTCCATCATAAAGGTCCAAGACATGTTGTCATCTCGCCAAGCCCATTGCTGCGCCCCAGGTCTGCACTTTCAATTTATTGTGTCAGGGGAAATGCCATACCTCCATGGGCTGATTTTCCAGTGGGACCAGGTGCAGAGGGATTCTCTTCTGATCATTGAGTGGGTTTTCCTCTCGCACCAGCCGTCCAAAAGCATTACAACGCCACAGGAGCTCATGGCTCAGTTGGTGATAAAGGCTAGGTCCCACCTCCGTACCCTTGCAGGGTGTGACTTCACATGCGTTTACCTACCATTAACCACCAATGCACTGGACCATCTCCTTCAAAACAACAAACATCTCCAATTTGCTTTTGATAGTTATTCAGGACAAATATCGGCACACAACCCAAAAAACAAACAGTTCAATTCGGCCTTCAAATTGATACCAAAAGAAATTCAGAGTCGTGAACCACTCAACACCCTGACGATCTTTACAGACGGCTCTGGAGCATCCCACAAATCTATCATCACTTGGAGGGATCCTTGCACTCAGAAGTGGGAGTCTGACATGCAGGTGGTCGAAGGATCACCACAGGTTGCAGAGCTTGCTGCAGTGGTCAGAGCATTTGAGCGGTTCAATGAACCATTTAATTTGATAACAGACTCAGCATATGTTGCGGGAGTAGTGTCCAGAGCACAGAGAGCATCGCTCAAAAAGGTGGCAAATCCAAAAATCCGTAACTTACTTTCAAAGCTGATCCGAATTGTCTCCCACTGAAAGCAACCTTTCTATGTGATGCATGTGAGGTCACACACTGATCTGCCCGGTTTCATTGCAGAGGGGAATTGGAGAGCTGATGCACTAGCCATGCCTATAGAATTGGCAAATTTACCAAATAGATTCCAACAAGCCCAGCTGAGCCATGCTACATTCCACCAAAATGCTCCAGCTCTCATCTGGATGTTCCACCTTATCAGAGACCAGGGAAAGACTATTGTGGCAACATGCCCTAACTGCCAGAAACATCAGCTACCATCATTAGGCCAAGGGGTTAACCCTCGAGGCCTTAGCAGTTTTGAGGTATGGCAAATGTACATTACCCATTTCCCCCCATTTGGTTGCCAAAAATACATACACGTGTCAGTAGACACTTTTTCTGGTACAACCTGGCCCACCCTGGGGAAAGAGCAAAGGACGTCGTCAACTATCTGACTCAAGCCTTTGCTGTGTTGGGGACACCAAAAAAGATAAAAACAGACAATGGCCCAGCATAGACTTCTGCAGAACTTAAAAAATTTTTTGATGAATGGGGTGTGGAACATGTCACTGGCATCCCCCATTCTCCTGCGGGCCAATCGATTGTCGAGCACAAGCACCAGACTTTGAAAAGACTACTTGAATAGTAGAAAGGAGGCAATGAGACCAGTGCCCCTGTCTTAAGACTCTCCAAAGCACTCTTCACCCTAAATTTCCTAAACTGCTCCTGCGAGGAACCGAATCCCCCCATCATAAGGCACTTTACAAATTCTACCAAGGCCAAACTGACTGAAAGACCTGAGGTCTTGATAAAGGATCCAGATACGTTGCAAGTACGTGGCCCATACCCCTTAATCACCTGGGGTAGAGGCTATGGATGTGTGTCCACCCCAGAAGGGCCTAAGTGGATCCCTGGGAAGTGGATCAAGCCATTTTTAATAAAGACAATGAAACCTAAAAAACCAGAAAATGCAGTGGCAACAGCCTGGAAAAGAAGGAGAAACAAGACCTCCTAAACAAAAGAGGAATTCTTCTCCCAGGCTGCAGAGGTGAACATTCCCCTTCCCATCTTCCCTAATGTGTTTCCCTACCCTAAGCAATCCTTTGTTTTTATTTGAAAGAGGGGGAATCCAAGGGAACCATGACTGTTTTGTTCAAGTTTATCATATTCATATAATGTTCTGCTCTTCCTTAGTTTAAAGCTTCTACAGGATGATCTCCCACCTGCTATTGTTCTACCTGCTACAGCTCCTTTTATACCAGCAAGGAGAAGCATGGATAATCCCCCAACTGAGAAAAAATATGTGGGTCACCCTAGCTGGAGCGCTGCAACAAGACCATCGCTGTCTGTCTACGGTGGCTGCAAGTGACCCCCTTTCTACCTGTTTAGTAGGGATTCCGTATACACCATACTCAAAGCCCAAAAGGGGACCAACCGTAGCCAATCACTTGCAACGATGGGATGCGTGGGCCAAAACATTGCCTGATGCTGAGAAGGAACCCCAGGAGCTTGAGCTCTTAGGGTCCGCTCCAGCTCCCCTCTGCCTTCATTTTTATTATAAGGCAGAAGAGGAAGGGAAAAAATATACCATCATCAACCCGCACCATAGGCAATTCACCTCACCAGAATGGTGCAATGTCACAGAATTTACCCTCTCGGCATCCACTAACCATCCCAAAAAACTTCCAAAGGGGAAATTCTTTATTTGCGGGGATAGGGCATGGGCAGGTCTCCCTTCTTGGCTTCGCGGAGGTCCGTATACATTAGGCCAGCTGACGCTGTTTACGCCCAACTTGACCCAAATTATTAATTGGAGCAACAGAACCCAATTGGCTCGGGAAAAGAGGGGTCTCAAAAATTTGGACAAAAATTGCGATTCAGAAATTTTCCATTGGTCCCACCTAAAAAGATCCGCCGTCTCCCTCTTTTTGCCATGGGTAGCAGCGGCGAAGGCTCTAGGGGAATTGGGCACCCTAGAGTGTTGGGTGGCTAAACAAGCCAATCTTACATCAGCTGTGCTAAGTGGCCTCCTCGAAGATGAGGAAATAACTAGAAAGGCTACCCTACAAAACAGAGCTGCCATAGACGTTTTGCTCCTAGCACACGGCCATGGGTGCCAAGAATTTGAAGGAATGTGCTGTTTCAATTTATCCTCAAAAAGCGAGAGCATACATTCCACCATCCAAAAGATGCAGAAAATGGTCTCTGAAATCAAAGTAGAGACAGAAGACTGGATGGATAATATTTTTAAGAACTGGGGATTATCAAGGTGGATTTCATCCATTTTAAAGACTGTTTTATGGATTTTCGTTATCATTCTTTTTATTCTTTTGTTTTTCAGGTGTTTTAAAAAATGTTTACTTTCTGCAATTGAAAGAACTTTCTCAGCACCGATATCCTCATCTAAATACAATAAAAAAGGGGGAGATGTTGGGGTGGCTCAGCTCACTCAGGAGCTGAGATTGTTACGTGCCACTCAAGTCAGGGCCATCCATTAGGTGGATTTCCCTGCCCATGACAGAGGGTCAGAGGGCGGATCGTGGGACGGCTCAGAGGTCTAAGCTGCATCCCCCTGGGTGGTTCTCGGACCCAAGTTACCTCCCCCTGGTCTAGAAATTTCTCCTTTTCTCAGTTGTTCATTAGTTTCCTGTTGTGACTCCCGCCTCCCTGTTTTCCCCATTGGTTCAAGTTTAATTGTATCCTCCCCCTTGGTTGTACTCCACTGGTTGCTTCCCTTTTCCCTGCCTTGTTCCACCCCCCCTTAAAAAGCCATGCATGGCTTCCCTTGGGGCCCTTTCTGGTCCTTGGACCCTCCGGCAATAAACCTGTGTTGGAACCCACACCAGAGACCCCTCTCTATTCCTTTACCTCCAGGCTGATGCGAGCCCAGACACCGGCTGCCTGTCGTGCCTCCTCTGAGGAGGAAGCAGCACGCGCGTCTACCTTGCACCCTGCTTTGCCACCGAAGGCGTTCCCTGAGGACGTTGTGGAAGTGACGCTGTGTTCCCTCTGACCGAGGGCATGCCAGAGCTCAACCTTTTGAGCCAGCCTGTGTCAGATATTATTATTATATACACATAATTTGATTCTTTTAGTCTGAAAGAAGCCCCTGGTAAATTTATATTTACTTGGCAGTGAAAACACAAGACTTGGTTTGGCAATTACATTTAGGAAAACATTAGGAACTCAAGAGAGAAAATACTACTTGGCCAAGTATGTTGAAATACTGAGAAATGGGGCTCTGAGAATCTGAATTCAACCCAGTTTTTTAAAGCTACTTACCCGGTCTCCTTCCACTGGTGGCCAACTGACAGAAATTCAATATTTTTCTTCTAGTGAATGAAAAGCATAGTCAGAAACAGCCACTGGGTCAGGATCATATGCAAAAGCTCCTCTTGTGCTTTTGTTTCCTAATTGCTTTTGGAAGGATTTTTCGGACTGGGCTGACGCAGTTGTGTGTGTGAATTTCCTGGCAAATAAGAAAGGTGACTGTGTCCAAAAAACATTTAAGAGTGTGAATTCACAGCCTTTCCATGTCTAATCAAGGAGCGTAAACCATTAGCCACATGTTCCCCATTTCCATCACATTTTTTCACACTTAAACAAAAACATGCCAAAGGAAAGGTGCTACATTTTTTAATGCCCTCAAATAGGAACCACAGGAGTCCATTAAATGCTGTGGTCATTTCCAGCATACAAATCAATTTTCCTTGTGGTAGTGAAGTGGTGAATAATGCCTGGTTTGTTTAAAGGAGCATGACTGATTTTGGATGAAGGATCCTGTCACTTTGGCATTTTTAGTTTTATTTATTGCATGCAACTGTATAAAACCTGGTACTGGTCTCCGTGCCAGGCTTACTAGTGGAAAAGCTGAAGGGACCACATAACTTCTGGTGCAGCAAAGAGGTTCTACTTCTGCAAGGCATTTGCTGGACTCCTGAAAAATTATTTTGAATAACATGGCAGAGAAGGATTTCATCAGTTGGCATCTACTGGCTTTATTTTTTCTTCCATTTTGCCTGTGTCAAGATGAATACATGGAGGTGAGCAGAAGATCTTATAAACCCGTGGCCAAAATATTGCAAAGTCACCACCAGACTGGTCACAAAGGTTCCAGAAGCAGGGAAATATTGAAACAGCGGAATCAACTATTAGAGTGGACTGTTGTTAATAGCACATCTACAGACCATAAAGTCCTGAGACCAGAGGTAGATGATGTAGAACTGACTACCTCAGATAGAGTCCAGGTACTCTGAATTAATCTTCTAAAGATATCTTTAAAGCTAATGAGATATTTTATTTTTTTGCTAACATTATTAGTGGTATATTTATGAAATAATTTTATTAAAGCTGTGTATTGGTCTGTATCCTGCTGGGTTGCTTTATAGGATCTTTTAATGAGCTGGTAGAACCAGCAGTGGTTGGGGACACTGATTTCAATATAGGCAGCAGTGCTTTTTTCTGTTGAAAGTGGGAACCCGTGAAATTCTGAAATACAGTGTCTTAATTATCCCAAGGTATTAATTATTGAATGTACCAAGGTTTTAGATATTGCTAACTCATTTGGATGTGAAAGAAAATTACAGAATTTCTAGAGGTATTTGGAGAGGTTCAATTAGCAGAGAATAATTTTACTTGAAAATGATGTCTTTAAAGTATATCTCTTGAGCTTGAGACAAACATAATGAAATTCTGAATGTTCAAAAATTTTATTCTAAGGAGTAGCTTGAAAAAAATATATACTAGTGTAATGAGTAGATTTAATAATATAAATCAACTGAGAGTTTAAGAAGAAAAAAGGCTCACAATGAAACTCTAAATCATCTGCAGTATCTGCATTTTAAACTGGGAATCTTTTTATGCCTTTCATGGCACTTTACAGTCATTAGTTTATAAAACCAGGAAAATGGCATAATAGATAATACACAAAACACTGCAGTCCAAATTTGAAAGAAAAAAATCTGAAGGGCAGAAGATGAAGTTTTTTCTAGCACTAGGCAAAACAAAATGCCACTCAAATGAAGAGGTTTTTCTGATCGATGTGTTTTAGTAACAGCAGGAACATGAGTGCTTTGTTCATACAGCTGATACAAATGTTTCAGTCCTGTATAGTTCACCTTTTATCATCTGGGGTTTTAAAATTTTTTCAGATCAAAATTTGATATTTTGAATTGCCAAAATCAAGGACATGCACATAAGTGTCGAATAATAAGCTGTGTCGTGATAAGCAGAGAAAAGATTTGATTTTAATCTTATTCTGGTCTTGAAGAACTGAAACACATCCAAGTATGGGAATAGGTTTAATACACCACTGTATTCCCTGTATTAAAACTTCACAGTGCTTTGCATTTTGTATTTCTCCGGCAGGAGTTAAATGTTCCTCCAGTGCACTCAGCAAAACAGATATTTAACTGTAGGCATGTTAAACTGTGTTAGCAGAATATAAACTGTGTAAAACATAAGGTATACAGTCCAAAGAGCCCGCTAGTGTGTGCAGACCTCTTTACTACAGGGAGAATTCTGCAGCTGTGTACTGCAAACCAGGGACAAAAGATTCCCTTTTAACCCTATACAATTTCAGATAATGCAGGATTTAATGTAAAACTACAACTTTTTAGGGCTCAAACTCTCCCTCACAGAAAGTGTCACTATGTTTGGGCTGCATGTGTCTCTCATCAGAGAGTTTAATGCAACTTGTCTGGAACTGCCTGCTGAGGGAACTGGTTGTGACATTAAAAGTGAGCCCAGCGAGTCTGAGTACAGCTGATGGCAGTCATTTACCTGCCAGCCCATCTCCAAGAAGCAATCTTTTCTGGGGAAATGATGTGATTTTTGGCTTACTAAAATGAAATGGAGCACTAGCAGATGCATGACAGGGATAATCAATCACAGAGTGGCTTACACAATACGTATTTTCCACTTCCAGACTCCAGGAATTTTTAGGCATAGGAAGAACAAAGGTGGCACTGACATGTTTTAATTCATGTCAAATCTCTCTCTTCCCCTTGAGCTATATGGAAACTGTTCAATTCCTATGTTCCTACTTTCTTGATTGTTTTAGGTAGAATAACTTTATCCAGCTAAAGAGAGGCTAAAGAGAAGAATTTCACTCTCTTGCTGAAGTGTTTTAAAGTGTTTAAAGAGTCCATTCCCTGTTGTAGGACAGAGATGATAGCATTTGTCTTTGTTATTGTCTTTGCTGCACTGGGTGCAAGGCCAGTTTCCACACTTCTTCCAACTCATGTAAAATATAATGTATATTTCTCAAGAACAAGAACTCCTAGTGACTAGGGACAGCTATGACAGACCATTTTTCCGTTTCAGGTTGCTCTTTGAAAATCTTTAAATATCGCTACCCAAGCAGTGCTTTATCCTGCATTTTGGCAACTTTTGTTTGTTTCTTTGCTTAGAGAAAGGGCATGGAGGGCCTTAGTGCCCACAGAGACTGACTATTTCACATTCAGAACAGAAGCCAAGAATGGTGGAGGTACATCACCTGTCTTCTGCGTTGTCTTAGACAATAAAACAGAAACTCATAAAATTAATTGGGAAGTCAGAAAGGGCTGGGTCTCCAATTATGACTCGTTCACAGCTTTAAATTAAGGGAATTTTATAGACCATCTGTTGCCTAGATGATTCTCCTATATACTAAATCATGGGAAATTCAGCAAACAGCCTCAGAAATACTTCCAGCTTTCTATCAGTATTAGGATATCAATGTGTCAGATGCATTTCACAAGCTCCTAAATCACATTCATGTTCTGGCAGCAAAGCCAAAGATTCGCTGACACAATTTATGCACAAATGGCTGCAAAGGATGCCTTTGGCAAGTAGACTGCAACTAATCTCTGTCACGTTTGAGTGTAATTTTAATATAGGAACACATTTTTCCTTTAAATGTACTCTTCATGAAGTTCTCTGCTTTTAAATATTAAAAAGAAAATCCTAAATATTCATCATCCTTGGCAGCTGACCATGAACAATTTTTTTTCTCCTAGTGAAAAAATCAGTAAAGATAGTAAGTTAATTATTTAAGACCTGCATAAGTAGCTATTTTGAAATCAGTGGAACTGTTGCATACAACCAGACTGGCAGGACTTGACTTATTTCACACCTAAGAACCTGATTAGCTTTTTTAGAGGTAATAGCACTTGGTTATGACCAACACTTGTATCTATTTTATGATAAAATAGCTGGTTCTCTAATACAGTTCGGGATTTCAATGCATTGTGTGAAAAAGGCGAATCACATTTGCACAGAGAGTCTCACATGCAGTCCACTTCATTGGATTCATGTATTTCCTCAGTTACAATCCACCATTCTACGTCTTTGGATATTTTTAGGCTGATATGACTTACTTGCTCTTGGCAGGTGTGTATTTAGTTTACTTTCCCATTTAACGTGAATATGAAGCACTATCTAAAAAAAGGTGGAGATTTTAATCTCAATGCAACAATCAATGTTATTATTTTAGGGGGTGCAAAATGCTTGCACAATTCCAGTCCTCTTATACTTGGCTCCCTTTCAAGGACTGAAAATGAGCTGAAAGCAGGGCTGCTTCTTCTTTCATATTAGGAATTATAAAAAATGTATTGGGTGGTTGTCAGTTATGTCCTTCCTAACAACTCGAAGAGACAAAACAGCCAGAAAAATACAAACAGGTTCTCCAGGAAGAGATAGTTCAAGAGGCAGAACTTACTTTTCTCATTAAGTATAGACCTTGTCTGGAATTAAGCTAAAAAGAATAGCCTTGACAAAACCCCATAAATATGAAGCCCTTCTGCCCATTGGCAAGTCTTAACTTTTGCATAACTCTTTGAATATGAAGGATATTTGTTTAGCAGTAAAGTTGGCCTTTATTCCCATGGTAACTCCACCATCACTGGCTCCAGCTGGACAGGGTGTGCGTCTCATTGGAAGAGTTGAAGCATTGTGGTGGTGACATGAAATGAATTTTCTGTATCTGTAAGTTCCTAAGCCTCCTGAAATGAATGAATTCTGGGGGTGTGCTTGGTATTGTCCAAAACATAGGCAGAAAGTTTCAGATGACATCACTGATGACACTGAGGGCAGCAATACAGCACATCTATGTGGTCATTTGACAGCTCCCATCCTGCCAGAGGCTCATTTTCTGCCACTAAACCAGTAAGTCTGCATCAGGCAAGTAATTTGACAATGATAAGGATGAGGGAAAAGAAGGGGAAGGAAGATGAATAGTAGAATGAAGTAGAAGTAGTAGTTGGACTGGTGTAATTATCCCTCTCCAGATTTTAGGAACTGCAGGTTTGCATCTCAAGATATTAGGAAAGAATTGTAGGGGAAAAGAAACAAGAGGTACAAATGAGGAAGTAGAGGAATAAAACAAAACACTGGACCTTGGCCTCAGCGGACCTACTGGAAGATCTATGATAACTAAGTCATGAAATCCAGTCAAAATTGAATGAGTCTCCATTAGTACAAATACAATAATATGGAAAAGAAAACCACTTAAACAAAACCATTATTAAACTGATTACTACAGTAGCTGAGCTGTACATAATAAACGCATTATTTTATTAATGCTGCTATATTAGTCAGCATATAGTTACACATTCACCACTAAAAATGATCAAAAGCCCCTAACAACCTTGTCTTGTGGTAAGTTCAAAGTTTTGTCTTTTGTCTTGGCACTTCTTTAGGTTCTCCCAAGTTTAGTAGCCTGTAAATACACAGGTCTGGGATCATGAAGAGGAATATGATGCACAGACTTTTTTAATATCTTCTTTGGGTGGTCCAACACAGTTTTATTTATGTTTAGTGGAGGATAGTTCGTTGCTGAAAGTCAAATCAAGTCTCTTGTGTCCTACCACTTGTTGTATATAGGCATGTTTGTCATCAAAGGTCAGTTCAAATGTGGGATCAGGATGTGAATCTAATTGAAATAGTCATCTAAATTTCATTATTTGGTATTAATTTATTTTCAAAGCCCTCATTATTTAACACGACAAGTTGTTTTTTTAGTATTTGTATAGCTCTTTGAACGCTTTGAGAGCTATTCCTTTAAATCTTCCAAAAATAACATCTTCAGGGACAACCCAGCTATGTGAGAATTTCATGCCAGATAAGAACTGTTTTGAAAACTTACCAAGTATATAAACAGAAACATATAATGAAGACCCTGTAACCGACATGCATAAGATTGATGTCCTCCATGAATGAGCTACTTAAAGCTTATTTTTGTGCACTTAGCCCCCCCAGCCTGGACCACAGAATCCAGACTGCAGTTCCTGCTGCCGAGGTGACTTTGGAGTTCGACTCTACCAAGGGCCCCCAGGACCTCCCGGGCCCCCTGGGATGCCAGGTAAAGATGAAGTTAAATTCACTTCTTCTTCAGTCTAATTTCAGGCCATAAATTACAGGTTATTCTATGAAATACCAGAGAATGGTCCAAACATCAGTATTTGGGGACAGATTCAGGAACAAGTTTTTCTATAATTTCAGAGAAGACAGATATTTTCAGTTATATTTTAAGGTATTTTCCATTGAAAACCTATTTGTTATTAAATTCAGCTTTCACAATTCATACTGAAAGTAATCTTATTACCTCCCTAGGGAAAATTGGTCTCTCTTAAAGCAGCATGCAGTTCCCATGAAATTTGGAAGAACTTGTTCCCTGGAGCTGATTATTGTGATCACCTTTGTATATCTGGCTGTGTTACTGTGCACTGTATTCAAGGGCTTTTCTTCATCTAGCATACTGATAGCCAATATTTTACAGAAACACAGATGCTTCTGTTCTCTCATGTAAATTCCTTCACTTCCTTCTTTCATCTTGTCTTCGATAATAAAAAATAATTTTCTTTTTTTTTTTTACATTAAAAATGTGCACAGAAGAACAGCTTACACAAGAAAACTGTATACTCTGATCTGATAATTTATATGGAAATAGAAGAGCCTAGAAAAGGGAAAATGTTGGTTGCATGCTGGTGTAATTTTGTTACAGCGGCTATCTTCAGGGATTTGGAAATTACCATTCCTAAAGCAGAGGTACAACATAAATGAACAGGTCACTGAAAGACAGACTTGCCTCCTTTTCAAAAGCTTACATTTTCTGTTATCACAATAAAAATGCAATTCAGTGATCCATTAGTTATTAATAAAGTGTTGGCTTCCTAGAAACAGGATACAATCTTATACTAGACCCATATTTTCAAGGCTGCAGTGGATATACCAGCACGTGGCCTAGTCCCAGCTTTCCCTTCCCTCATATGTCTGAGTCCCACTTTCTGTCACGGCAGGATACCACAAACATACATCTGGCAGCAACCTTCTGCACCCTGGGATTCCTGTCTCCTTCATTTGCTAGATTTCATGTTGTTGTGCCTGTAAGGGGAATAACAGCAGTTGTTTTCCCCCTTGATTGAATCAAATGTTGCTTGGAGACCTCTGTTTTGAACCGGTAGAGCAGCTCTGGCTTCACATAAAGAATGATTCTTATTAAGAGCTGCAGATTCCTCTATCTAAACAAAAATGTGTATAATTTCTTTCACCATTTGTCTTCCTCATTTGAAGTGCGTTTTTTTTTTCTTAATAGAAAAACTCTGAAGGATCACTTCATCATCAGATTTGATCTCAAACAACACTATTCTTCTTGTAAATTTGTAACCAGAGAGAATAATCAAAGAACAAGCAGAGTATCAAAGCACCTAATTTCAATTCAGGTAGAATTAGAACAATGATGACATTTATTAATCCCCTGAGCCGAAAGATCAGGCTTTTGCTGTAGGAGGCATAATAATTGTTCAGTGATTCTAGCCAAATTTAAAATCCTGTCAGCTGCATAGACATTTGCTCAGTAATTTAGTCAGTAAACACCAGGAAGTAAGTAATACTGCAGATGCATATTTTATAATGAGTCTTTTTACTCATTTACTCATACAAAGCCATCTCAGAAAAGTTTGATTATAAAAATTTTGTCTCTCTTTAAATCTAGCACTATGCAATCAAACAACCCCTTTAAGCTAACCAGCACCCTGAGAATGCACACTGTCCTGTTTTTAGCACAGATTTTAGCAACTTTAACGATACAGCCATTCATGATTTGTGTGGATGTGTTCTAAAGATAGAAAAATCTTACTCAAAATTATGTTATTCTCTCATGATTGACTTAAATTACCAGGAAATTAGTTTTTATACTAAAGGAAAAGCAAAAGTGCTTCTGCAGGCTACCTGGTATGTGTCAATAGAAAGTGACTTTTGCTTTCCTTGAGCCTTGTGTCTGCTGAGGTCTTCTTGCACATCTCCCCTACAAAGCAATTACTTGAGACATCACCAGTTTATACAGCAACACCAAAACAACATGAGGGTAAACTCCTAAAATCAGTGTCCTTCTGGAAACTTGTTCACCAAAACCTTCACCTTCAGCTTGACCACACAGCAGTTTCTTATCCATCACAGCTCAACCTGGGGTTTATGGCACCGAAGACTACATGTGTTGCAAACTGTGGAAGAGGACCCTGTCACACTTATCTGTTAAAATGTGTTAAATTCTTTAAATAAAACAGAAAGCTTTGTTTCCCTTCAGGAAATCATGGAAACAATGGAAATAATGGAGCAACTGGCCAGGAAGGAGCCAAAGGTGAGAAAGGAGACAAAGGAGATATGGGACCAAGAGGAGAGCGTGGACATCATGGGCCCAAAGGCGAGAAAGGTTACCCTGGGATTCCCCCAGAGCTGCAGGTACAACATCTCTGGCTCATATTGGCTGCTGCCAATCTCAGATTATGGTTTTCTTCACTGTAAACCAGCACCTTATTACTGTAAGATACTTAAGAAGCAAATCCTCCTGTAAATTAATACTGTAAAAGGCATATACAGCCCTTGCCCTGACTGAAAAATGTGCTTTGCCAGATCTTTCTGGAAAATAAAAGCTTTATTCAGAATCCAGCTGAGAAATAGGCAGGAAGAAGCATATATGCTTTCCTTTGAGGGCAAAATGCCAGTGTCTGGGTTATTAAAGGAGAATAGCAGGGACTATCAGTTTCCTACCAAGACGTATCACATAAATAATTGCACTTCCCACAGCATATGAAAACAGTAAAGGAGTCATGTTTCTCAGGGCAGCCAGGCTGAAGCACATATATCCAGCTTCTCAAAGTATGGGCTCAAAATTTCTGAGTGCAGATAGAGTCCTTTAGTTTCGAAAAATACCCCTCAGTAGTTATCTGTATATTTATATGTCTAGATACTTTAAATATGTTTGGGGCCATGTAGATTCTGCCTATGAATGAAAAACTCAAAAGCCAGATGAGCATTAAAACCCGGGTTCAAACCTGAGCTGTCAAGCTCAACTGTCGTGTTGGCACAATCTCACAGCTTTTGCATTAGAGCTTCTTCAAATCCCAGGAATCCAGCAGATGGCAGAGAGCTTGTGTATGCATATATATATATATATATATACACACACACACATACACACAGATACATATATTCGTATATATGCACATATATAATATATGCATGTAGAAATATATACAATTACACTAATGGTATAGGTGAATATCTTATAAACATACATTTAATTACATTCAACAGATGTCATTTTGCAATTTGGAAATGAACTACCACTATTTTTTTTCTTACAAAAACATAATGGTAGTAATGTAATTAAAACCAAGTAATGAGAGGATGAATAATAAAAGGTCATATTGTAATACCTTTTTCCAAGTAAAATTCCATCATTTCTTTAAACAGACATGTTTAAAAATGCTTACAGTATAACATATTATTTCTTAACACCACACTTAAGAATTTTAAAGTCAGTGGGGGTATAGAAGAAAACACTTTTGAATACAATACTGTTTTAAGTACAGGATTATTTTGAAAAACTTCATGTATCCATGTTGACCTGCTACTTCATAACAAAACCTAGAGAGAAAGGACATACTTTTCTGCTCTTCTGATCAGCCTACAAAAAGGAGCTCAGGGTCAAAGAGTCTGTGAGACAGAATCTAGACAAAAGCAATAAATTCCATCAATCTGCAACTGCAGCTGCTTTCCTTTAACACATGATGAACTTTGATGTGATCCTGGCTGAGAAGCAAGACATTAACAATTTGCCGTCATAGAAAATGCATCCATGCAGGGGTAAGGAAAATCAGCCCAAGCTTTCAGCTCACATCTGGAGCTCCTTAAATTTCTGAACAGATGGCTAACGATTTCCTTTGTTGGATCCAGACTTGCATTTGACTGTCTGTTTTGGTTTTGTTCTGGTTTGGATGTGAAATCAAAAGGAGTTTGGTCTGTTTTTTTATTTTTTAAATACCAGCATAGCAGGAATCTCACAAAAAAATGTCATTTTTGTGATGGGCAGTAACAGCTGCAGTTGAACACTTGTCATTTAAGAAGTTGAGATGGAAATAAAAAGCCAATTCTCTATGTGACCTTCTGACAACAAGGTGCAGCAATTCTGATGCTACCTCATTTACTGACATAATGAGGGAGCAATGACAGACTTACAGAAAAGGTCAGTCCTTTCCCTGACCAGGCCAGCTGTCAGTGTCATTTCCTGGTATCTTGCTGAGGGTAATTTAAGTTGTCCAGTGTGGGATATTTTGCACTGCTTCCCATGAAACATTTCTATGGCAAGAAGTGAAACATGAAGTTGAAGCAGTTTTCATTTTCTTATTTTCCCCTCTTGGTCTCCACCACCCTCTGTTTTCAAGACTGAGGGTAACTGATAAGAGAGAAAAAGCATTGAATATTGAGTCCCAGCTGCTGCACTTCCAGAGGGAAAGTGCTTTAAAAGTGCTTTATATATCTCTAAAGTAGTTAGCAAGAAACACTAATCTGCATGGATTTTACTGAGCATTATTTATTTTCACACATTCTGTTAAAAGCAATATCCAGTATAAATGCATTGGGGAATACATAAAAACTATATAAAACCCTTTTGTCAGAAACACCATCCATTTCAATACCATGTTGCTGTTGCATCATTCTAGCAAGACTTAAAAGTAAATAAAATCTGAAATTAAGGTTCTAAAGAGCAAACACTTGACCATACGCTTACTTTACAGTCATGAATAGTCCAATTGAATATGAGAACCGTAGTCTTCTTCCAGTTTCATTCAATGGAAGTTTTGTTAACTGGAGTTTATTGACCTTGGAGCAAGCCCTAGAAGAACATCTGTCAGGAAAATAAACAGACTGCAAATACAGGAAGAAATCTGTACCTGATTGCTCTACACACGTGCTTTTCATGAACAACTGCCTGAATAAGAACTGGATTTTTGCAGGTCGCATTCATGGCTTCGATGGCTACTCACTTCAGCAACCAGAATAGTGGGATCATCTTCAGTAGCGTTGAAACCAACGTTGGGAATTTTTTTGATGTCATGACCGGCAGATTTGGTGCTCCAGTGAATGGTGAGCATTTGCAAAACAAAATAATGCAATTCTTGGAGCCATAGGGAAAAATGTTGTCAGTAAGGATGAGACACTACTTAACTGCCTTTACACTCATTCTGCATAGCTCTTGTTACCTACTTTCCAGAAAAGTGAATTAAAAAAACCGAGCAAGCCAAGAGAGGTCTTGCCAGCCAGTAAGACTAGTGCTGACACAAAGGCAGGAGAAAGAGGCATGGCCAGGGCTGGGGAGGGAGCAGGACTGTCTGCTTTGCTGTGACTCCTAGCCATTCAGCCACTGCGATGACAGAACCACAGCCTTCATGTTGTTGTAGTAGCAGCAGCAGCAGCTTCCCAGTTGCCTCCTCCACCTCTTGCCTCTTGTCAGTCTCTTCATTCCCATCTTCCCCCAAAGCAGTTCAGCTGTGAGCTGACCTGCAACAGCTGTGTGGTGGAAGTGAAGCATTACAGTTCATGGGTTATTTTTCAGCTGCATCAATCTCCCCTCTTATGCAGCTGTGGTGCAGGAAGAACAACCCCTGTTATATGCAGAATTAAAATTAATCAGATTTTGGAACACTATAAGCAGAAGCAAAATATCTGCTGACAACTGGAAGGCAGTTTTGTCTGCAGCTGTTATGTTTTCTAAGCAAGAAGCACAAATCTGCAGCATGATTACTTCTCTCTATGAAACAAACAAGTTGTATTTTATAACTTTTTCAGGGGTGTATTTCTTCACCTTCAATATGATGAAACATGAAGATGTGGAGGAAGTGTACGTGTACTTGATGCATAATGGTAATACAGTCTTCAGCTTATATAGGTAAGTAAAGGGCCAGGCCATTTTAATGCAAAAAACATTTCTATGGATGTGATAGCTTGCTCATATTTCAAGAAACACACAACTGTTCCATTTTTTTGAAGAAACTCTCTAGGGTAAAATAATGAACAAGAAAAACTATTTTATTTTGCCATCCTCAGCTTGCATATTAGGACCACACACACCACAGATCCCGGACTTAAAATTCAGCCTTGATCACAATTTCCTCAAAGTCCGGGGAAAGGAGTTAGCACTGCAAGTCACAGTTGGAGTTCAGTGGTATCATGTTGTCATTCTGCTAAAATGTATCTTCATCCTCATTTGGTTTGCCAGAGAAAGGAAATAATGAAGTGTTCAGTGACTAGTTACAGTCTTGTTAACATGAGGGCAGAGCAATTTACTTTAAAGTTGGAAAGTGTTTATACTGCAGTAGTAAGGATGAGAAAGAAGCAAAGGTCTTCCATTTACTGGCTTTTTTATCATTAGCACACCACCAGAGGCTGCTTCATCCCCAACAGAACTTTTCTGCAAAAGAAGTGCTTCATTTCTCTTCCCCCTGAAGCATTGATTTTAGAAAAGGCAAGAAGTGGAAGAAAGGGGACCAACACTCAGGCAAAGCCAGGAGGTTAGCCCTCATCAAATGTACCCATGTTCCAATGAAAGGCTCAGGACGGAGCAAGCTGCCTGTCTCTGCTCGTTGCCTATGCTGGCAGCACAGGGGCTCAACTCATGTCAGCCTCCTGGCCTGGAGGCTTTTAAAATTGGCTGGGATGAATTCAAGTGAAAAAAAGGATCACAGGAAATCTGTAGTGTTGTGATCAGTGGGCAGAGTTTCATTTTAAATGAAAAAATTGCTCCTGTGTCCTGGAAAAAAATAAGTTACAATTCCAGAACTTCAGAAAGGAATAAAATAAGGCACTTAGGTGAGGTACAAAATTTGACTAGGAGATCAAATGCAGAAAGTTGTCAAAATTTCCTTATAAAGCTGAAAAAATGTTGGCAAGCCTTTCAAGAAAATTTTTCTCAGGATAACAATGTACTTGTTGGATTTTTTTTTTAAGTTATTTGCTTGATCATTGTTGACAAACAAAAATTTGACTTGTTAAAATATTCATCCTTAGCTATGAATCCAAAGGGAAAGCAGATACTTCAGGAAATAGTGCAGTCCTAAAACTCGCCAAGGGAGATGAAGTTTGGCTGCGAATGGGAAATGGAGCCCTCCATGGGGACCATCAACGCTTCTCCACCTTTGCTGGGTTTCTTCTTTTTGAAACCAAGTAAAAAAAAAAAAAAAGGAAACAACCCAATGGATATTTATCTGAAGAAAAATCTGTTTTGGAACTGGTATTTTTCACTGGACTGTGAAATAACATTACAACATTGGAGGATGAAGAAGCTTTGTTTTGATGCAATGTGTTGCTACTTGTGTGTCAGAGATCAGCTGAATACATTGGGCAGCTGACACAGATTCACAGATGACACACAGATGTCATCTGGGTTGCACCTATTGAATCATTAAATGTTGCTATTCCTCTCTTCCCCAAAAGTGAATGAAAAAAAAGGAAAAGGAGTTTAAAGAATTTAAAGAGCAGTTTACATAAATTCAATTTCATCTCTAAATATACGCTAATTAAGTACATGTCAGGAACTGAACAATTGTTTCAAAATTTCCTAATAACTTATTCAGTTCTCGTTACATGTTCATTTAAGTTTGCACCATGGAAACAGGCCTGAATGTATTATAAGCAGGCTCAGGTGAGACCAGATCTAAAGGAAGAAGTTTGTATTGGATTGGAATGAACTCAAATAGAAGAAAAAAATGTGAAAATACAGATGTCAAGGATTCAGGTTTATTGCATTCCCATCTCAAACCTCTGAAGACGTATCTGGTGTCATTTTTCACAGATTTTTAGCATATATTTATGCTTACTCTCTCTCTCTTAGAAGAAGAGTATTAGTAGTTCTTGCCTTAGTAGCAGCTTGAAGCTAAGGTAATTTAGTTTGCAGTGTGAAGGGGATCAGGCAGGGGAACTGTAATGTTTCCTCCTAGCCTTAGAATTTTTAAAACCTGATGTAACTAAATGCAGGGTGTCAAAGCAGAGGCATATATGCTAGAGAAATCAGGATATGCCAACAGCACAGAGATACACAAACTTTGTGGTGTTTGGAGCTCCTTCAGAAGGATGTACCTTATAATATTGCATATTTACTTAACAGTGAAGTTGTTGAAACAGTTTTCCTAGCAGCCTTCCAAGAATCAGTATTTCAGGAAAAGACATTGCAAAGCAGCAGCAGCTAAGCCAGTTCAGTATTTAACTGGTGAAAGCAAATGCTGGCTGGCTCAGAAGCTCTGGTCCCAATACACTGGGCCACTCTTCAGCATTCATATTTGTCACTGGCTTTTCAAAATTTGGGTACCTGAAATTCTGTCTTGCTATTTTCCTCTGAATAAGCATCAAAGTCAATACTGAAGTTTGAATGTATCTTACTCTGGCTCTCCATACGTAAGTTAATGAAATATAAATTCTTTTTTAACAGACATTACATTTTAATCAGACATTACCTGCCATTAATGTACAAGAAGGTGAGGTTAGGAAAACATTTGTTTGAAATTCTTTTATACTGGATGCAGGTATCAGTAGCACAACAATAGAGCAAATGAATCAAAATTTGCCCTACAAATTTGTATGTCCTTGTACACGTTCCTAGTGTATGTAACCACATCTTATGAAGAAAAATTCATGTTGATACTTGATGATTATGACTTGTGATTTTTTAGTTTTATGCATCAACCACTGAAAATGTTAGCTTTAATGAACTGTTGTTGGAGGAGTTTTTATCATTTCTTTATGAACTTAGGTCAGGTTTGCGCCATGCAGGTTTTTAAAACCTGAGACCATGTTATTTTGTTAAGCTTACTTTGTAAAACATACATTTATCCAATAAAGATTAATGGTTACAAAACCATACTGGTTTGTTCATATCCATATTTACCAAGGACATTACCATTTTGAGATAATGGAGGGATGTTATTTTTAATATGCTTTTCCTAAGCATTCATTTTGCTACTGAATGGGAGAAAGCCAGTATTAAGGGTTAAAATATATTTATTTTACACGTGCATACACATATATACACACATATATACATAAAATTTAAATCTGTAAGGTTTCCTTTGGGGACTTACTTTTCCTTTGTGACATGGCCGTTTTAAGCCATTTTGGTCAGAATAACGCACTTAGAAACTGTAAGACATACACTAATTTTAAGCTCCTTATTATCTTATGATCTACTGTAATGGTCATAATATAAAAGAAGGTCATGTTTTGTGTTGTTTTCACGAGTTCTGTGCAACTTGGCCTGCTAAGAGGGAAAAGTGACTAAGAATTACCACAAAAGCTTCTGACAAACAAAGAGCAGTCTGGTCTCAGTTCCAAGGTTAAAGCTAAACAGTTTTTTACATAAAGGTTAAAACTTCCTGGGTTTTGAATGAAATCTCTGCAGTCTTTTCTCTGCAAAATTATTGCATGCAATCTCTGCTGATTGAGTGTCATAATACTTTACAAATAAATAGTTAACTTGCATACTAATTTCTTTCAAAGGAAAAAGGAAGATCCTTCAAAATACAGCAGCTGATGTGAATATGTGTGTGTATGTGTTCTTGTTCTTAAAAATTAACAAGCTTTATATTCAGTAAGTCATGTGGAAGATATGATTTTTTTCCTCAGAAATGTTCATGAAGATTAGTCATCTTTCCATTGCTGCTGATAATTGAAAGCCTCTGGCTTAGCAGATGCTCAAGACAAAATGTCTTCTGTCACAGACTTTCATCCTCTGTTATAAAATACATGCTGTTTTGTAATTTGTGTTACGATGGAGAAACCTTCTGGAAACTGCAAAGCTGTAATTTGGAGTATACTTAATGGCTTCTTGTCTTTGCTAAAATGAGCCTGTATCTCTCCCATTCCCTGAGCTCCTAGATTTTACCAAAACTTGGCAAGACCTGCAAGCCCCTGCCTGCCATAAGAGCTGTGGTTTGGTAGGTGATATTCTGCCTCTGTGGTAGGCACTGGCATCCTGGCAAGAGAAAATGCTTCTTTACACAGAGCCAAGTTGAGCTCTGCTCTCTCTGACACACCACTCCCAAATCCTGGTCCTCCCTTCCCCCAGAGTTCCAGGGACTGCTGTCCTTGCCTGGGACATCCTTGCAGGGCAGCAGCTCTCATCTCCAGCCACGTCATGAGCATTAATTGCTGCATTTTACAAAACAGGGCTGTGTGCAACTTGAGAGGTGCTGGGTGCATCCCCTTGCCGGGGGTAAAACACAACATCTGTGCAAGAAAAACATGAACTAGAATGAAACCAAATTGTGGGAAAATGTTATAGGTCTGGGTCCCAGTTTCTCTAGTGGTATTTAAAGAAAGGAGAAAGAAGTTTAATTAGAAATCTGTGAGAAAAGAAAGAAGTATATGGTTTTACTTTCAGAAATTAGTCCATGGCCTGATTGACTTGATTCTGAAGAAGTAGTTTAGACTGACAACAGTTTGCAGTCTCAGCCTCACTGAAAAGCCTGTGAGCCAATGGGAAATCATTAAATAAAGCAGTATTTTTCTAAAGAGAAAACAAGGAACAAACTTCCCACTCAGATCTTTCACCTTCCTCTCTCTTTCACTGAATTTCCTACGTTAAAACCTGCTGTCTTCTGAAGCAGTTTTTAATAAAAGTGGCTTTGAATTAAAACATTTTTTGCCTCCTTCTTAGTTCAGATTACTAAAATGATTCTTTTGAGCTCAGAATAAAAGAAAAAAAAAATCACACAAGGACAAAACATGCAGGGAGCCGTTGAGTGGTCTGTGAAAATACCTAAGTTCTTAATTTTGGTGAGTAAGTAGCAAAGTTTCTCTATTGTGCAGTTAGTTCTGCTTCAACAACCAAAGAAAATACAACCTGGGTGATCAGTTCTGATCTAAAAATCTGAGGCAACAAAAGGCTGTCATGCTCAGTGTCGGGGTCCCTCCCCCCTGCCATGTAGCCCTGGGAAAGGGGCCCTGGGGGGGAGACATGGGATTTCCCTGCCCCTGGTCAGCCTCGTTCCCCATTGGTTGTTTTGTGTTCCCCTGCATGGGGAAGGACCCTCAGGTCCCATGATTGAACAGTTCCTCGGCAGAGCCCCAGCCATGTGGCTGGAGAAATAAACATCTCTCTGAAATGTTGCTGCCTGTTCTGAGCTTCCCCTCCCCCTCCCAAAGACAAGTGCTCCTGCCCATGTGCTCCGAGCTCCTTTGTTCTAAGCGCGGGCAAAACCAAATGTAACTCAGACTCTTCAGCAGTGTCTGATTGGCCGCTCACCCCGGGTCCGCCCCCAGTTCGCCCCTTTCCCCTTCTCCGAATAAAAGATGGTGGAGGGGAGGCTCCACCCTCTCTCTTAGCTCAGCTATCTTCCTGTGAACATCTCTGGTTGTCTCTCTCATTTGAAAGCTTCTAACTGCAGGAAATTGAGCGAGCAGGGAGCTATATTTCTCCCTCTTTGCTACTGCTGATGGTATTTGCTTTGCAGCTGATACAGGTACCGATTTTAGAGCTACTAAAGTGCTAGATCGCCCGTGCTACCTCTCAAGGCTGCTCGAGGCTTTCTAAGGCATTGAAATACAAGCGCTAGCCAGTATAAAGCTGAAAAGATACCTTCCACACTGAAACACCTATCAAGAATCAGTCCATATATATTTCTTTTCCACGGCCCTCCTTGTTTGATACATCGTGTTACAGAATCCCCACTGTAGCAAATGGTGGATAATGCAGGCAGAGCGATCCCCAATCCCTAAGCGACTGATGTGTGAGTAAAGAAACTTTGGATTCCTCTTCTTGTTTTTGTTTTGCTGTTCCATCTCTAAACTATGGAGGAACCGTGGAAAGACTCTTGGCTCTCAGAGCCTCATATGGACATTTATCTTAAACTTGAAAAGATTCTTGAACAACAATTTGTAAATTTTAGCTTAATTCAAGCTCAAAAGGAACTGAAAAACTTCCTGGCATGGTTGTTTAAGAACTTTTTCTATGTTTCTTGGGATTTAATTCTTACCAAAGACTTTTGGAACACTGTTTGGACACAGTTAATACTGGAGTCAAAATATATGCCGATGGAAGAATATTTTCATGAATATTATTTAATTACCGAGACTGTTGAGCAATGTCAGCTGTGTCCTGGCGAAGGGAAGCCTGGCTCAGGGACCGTGTGACCCAGGCCACGTGCACCGAGTGCTCTGCGAGCAGCAGCGAGGCAGTTCCCGCGTGGGGGCAGAGCCACACGAGCCGCAGTGTTGGTGGCGGAGCGAGGCGCGGCAGGAGCAGCGGGACCCAGCGGTGCCCACACGGCCCCGCGCAGCGCGTGGTGGAGCGAGCCCCGTGAACGCCCGGCCGAGAGGGGCAGCGCGCGGGCGGCGGCTGGCGGCAGCGGCGGTGGAGCGGAGCCGCGCCCAGCCGAGATGTGCGCTGGAGCAGGGCGCGGGGGGGTCATCGCTCGGGGGCCCGGCCGAGACGTGGGTGCAGCGCCCGGCAGCGGCAGCGAAGCTGTGACCAGAGGAGGCGACGCACGGAGAACTGAGCGGCGCGGCCCGGCCCGGCCCGGCCCGCGCAGCCCCGAACGCGACCCCGGGAAGAGCGCGCAGGCACCAGCAGCTCCGGCAGCCCCGGCAGCACCAGCAGCCCTGGCAATTCCAACACAGGAGCAAGCGAAAGAGAAAGCAAAAATGCAGCGAGACAGAAAACAGCAGCCACTTGGAAAAAGGAAAAAATCATCGTAGCTAAGGTTTTAGGGACAGTAAAATGGTATAATGTTAAACAAAATAATGGTTTTATAATGAGATGTGACAACCAGCAAGACATATTCATTCATAGAACTGCTATTAAAAAGAATAACCCTGAAAAATACATCCCAAGCTTGGGAGATGGAGAGGTGGTGGAATTCAAAATTGTACAAGGTAGAAAAGGATTCCAAGCAGCACAGGTCATTGGGCCTGATGGTGTTCCTGTAAAAGGCAGTATATATGCTAAAAATCGTAGTCATGTTAGACGATATCTCCATTATAAGCCCCCCCTACAGTCTCCCTTTCCTAATCCCACCTTTCCCTTTTACCCTATATCCTATTACCCCCAGTGTATTCCCAATCCATTTTTCCACCCATGGTTTCCCTCACAAAACCATGCCTTTGCCAATTGTTTCCCCAAAAATCCCTCTCTGATGCCGAGGGAGGGATGAAAAGGGGGAGGGAAGAAATTAAACCCTCTCCTGCCTCAGTTTCCCTACAAAGCATGCTCAGAGAGTTCTGTCTCCCTTCTGTCAGCCTTAAGATGTTCTGGAGAATCTGTTTGGACATTCAAAGACTCAGGAGGGTGGCTTGTTTTGTTTTGAAACTGTTCTTGTTGTTTTCAATATTAAGTTTTAAATCTCTTTTTGTTAAAAATAAACAGGTGAAATGTCGGGGTCTCCTCCCCCTGCCGTGTAGCCCTGGGAGAGGGGCCCTGGGGGGAGGCACGGTGTTTCCCTGCCCCTGCTCAGCCTCGTTCCCCATTGGTTGTTTTGTGTTCCCCTGCGCGGGCAGAAGGACCCTCGGGTCCCGTGATTGCCTCAGTTCCTCAGCAGATCCTGGCCATGTGGCTGGAGAAACAAACATCTCTGAAACATCTATCAAGAATCGGTCCTTATATATTTCTTTTCCACAGGCCTCCTTGTTTGATACAGAATCCCCACTGTAACAGCTCAGATACCAACAAAGAAAGTCACAAACTCTAGAAACTATCCTCATAAATTAAAAGAACTTGATAGAAGGTGCATTTCCTAGTATGATCAGATTCCCTCTTACACCAAGGGGCAAGAGCTCCTGTAGTTCTTGGGTCAAACCACACAGTTTTAGAAGGAGTTAGGCCATCTGCAGCCCCTAGTTAATTTCCAGTCTTCTGCCAGTGGACTGATGAAGTCAGTGCACAGAGGTTGAAATGAAGACTTAAGGATGACAGTGGAAGAGGCTCAATTTTGTGCATCTGCATTTGGAACAGGGCAGGCCGTCCTCCATGAACACATTCACAGAATAATAAAACCCGTGTGGGACAAGATTTTATTAAACAAAGAGACTCCTTGTATTAACTGGTGAAAAATTGCACAAATGGAGGGCTGTTCTCCTGCTTTTCTGGAAACAATCCATCAGACATAAAAATAAAAATTCTACAAGAATCAGTGTTTTAAAAGAATCACATTGCTACAACACCAAGAGTGGAAACACCCATGTTCAAATTATCTTTGACATATCAGCTTCTGTTTCCTGTGAATGTGTTCCTCCCATCATCTAGTCACATGCTACTTCTTGGCCCTGTCCAGCAGCATGTGTAAGATGCTTGCTGAATAAGGACTTGCCCATGTACCATGGCAATATGACACCACGAAATGAATATATAGAACATCTTCATTCAAAAACTCCATCCAAATGTACAGTTAAACAAAGCGCCTTTACTGTAGAAAATAGTGCACATTAGTATGTAAGAAAGATCAGCAGAATTAAATTAACAGCAGCAACCTTCCTTTTAGAATAGTTTCTAAGAGCTTTGTTTTTCAATCCTGGTAATTTTTTGACAGAAAAACACTCCAGGCTCTTACAGCATAGTAAAGATGATGAAAGTCAAGGAAGTCTGCAAAGACTTGAATTTCAGGCCAGGAAATTGGAATTCAGAATTTGTGCCATGCTGCCATGTGCAAAGTCCTGGTCTGCAGCTGGAAGTGCTGGATGGAATTTAATTTGTCTCCTGTGCATGTTTTGAACTAGAAAATAGTAGAAGCATGGTTGTTTTGAGAAAAATCTTTCAAATATTGCATCACTTCAGGTCAATACCTTCTTTCCTCCAAGATTACCTGCTCCTCAGAATGCTTGCTTTGTCAAATTATTAAAGGCTCACAAAATAAGTAACATATATTAGGTATGCCATAAGGCAGACAATAAATGGCTCATGGGCAAGATGATGGAAACAGTCCATAAATATAAAAGTTTCTCAATCCATCGCCCAAGCAATGCAGGAGAAATTTTCTCTGGTGAATGTGGGAGACAGTGCTATCTGGCAGGAATGGCTCACTGGAGGTAAGTTAGGGCAGGATGGCCAAACAGGAGTACATGTGGTGCTCAGCACAGACCTCAAGCTCAGTATTCAGGCAAACAAAATTTGGGAATAACCCTGGCCTAGAGTTTCCAATCTCCGCAAGAGTGGTTAATAATAAACTCACAGGAAAATATTTATTTTCTTCTGATTACCAAAAATAAAGATTAGCTATATAAAGCTTCTTGCCATTCTCTTAATCTAAATCATGAAAGCACAGTAATACTAAAAGCTGTGACTCAAAGGAATGGAGAATATTTTGCTTCAGGTACAAGGGTTAAAGTCCAAAGTACAGAAATCACTATCACAAGCATCAGTAATTTGTTCTCCTACTTACCAGAGTATCAGAGGGCAAATTTCTGACATTCTGAAAGTTAAAGACAAAGCCTGTTCAGTACAGGTGGGACAGATCACCACCTCAATGACTGACTGGACTAAAAAGAACTTGCAAACTGTACCTTTTCTAGAGTATGTCAATTTTAGTGGACAGGGCAGCTTTTGCAATTACTTTTTGTGGATGGGACAGAGCTTTTATTTCTACATCTGTAATTCATAACCTCAGACAGACAGAGTCATATTCTCAAGCAGCATGAATTCACAGCTTCTTAAGAAGGGTATAATGATCTCAGGATAGATTTTTTGCTGCTGTGTGGTGGGATGTACATTTAGGAGAGCAAGCAGCAAATCCACGCTCACACAGACACAGAGAACATAGAAAGGCAAAGAGATGCTCCAAGCTGATGAATCTATTGAAATTGCAGATTAAGGTGCTGCTTTTGGCAAGAACATTGCAGAGGGCACAGCGTCTTTCACAACAGCACAAGATACAACGTCAGAAACGCGGAGTATCCCCTACAGCATCTTTGTGGCTATCAAGAAGTGTTGTGAATGGAGCGCAGCTTCTATTCAGGCAAGGCACAAATGCAAGCTTTGGGATAAGGCAACCGTGCTTGAAAGCTTTGACAAGCTTGGGACACAGAACTACCGTCATAAATTCCATGAGAATCTTTAAAGTTCTCAATTTCAGTTTAATGCAGGTATCTTTCAATTTACTAGAGAAGTTTCACCTGCTACTTACAATTTTAGGCAATTTTAGTTATCAAGATTTGAAATATTATAACAGACAAGAGTAATTTTTGCTTTTTCATTTAACAAAACCAATATAAACTGTAGAGATACCAGTATTTCTTTAACCATGCATTAGGATGGACTAAATTGTAAACAATATACGTGTGAAAGAGGGGAATCAAAAGTCTGTGTACAGCTGTAACTTCACTTTGCTTCCTTAGTATTTTTCCAAAGGACTGAAATGTAAGGGTAATTGTAACCAACAAATCTGAGACCAACTGTAAAAGTCTGGCATGCAGTCTGTATTGCAAAAGTGCCTGCACCTCTGCAAGAAATGTTGATATAAATCACAGTAAATACTCACTGACGTAATTCAATAAAGCACACAAAAGCACTCCGACACAGTGTGGATTCAATCCTAAAACAACTCCTTTCTTGTACTCTGCAATGATGAATTCATACAGCCTCCTGTTTGCTGCTGCTTATTAATGAAAAACATGAAATGGCATCACATAGATGAAAATCACACTGTTTTTACTGCAAGCCTATGCTAGGGAATGTCTCCCTGTTTTTAACATATATTTTCTGCTGGCCAACTTGCTGCTTCAGGAGAGTTTGCTGAACTGAAATCATTAGCCTTCATTTCATTAGATTAGAATATCTGTTTCTCTCCCATGCCTGTTTATTCCTTGGTTTGGCAAAATCCAATTTTTCAAATTGGAATTAATGCTCATAAAATGCTGCCCTCACCTCCCTGAAACTGAAATAACTTAATAGGGTTCTGACTGAAATGTTTCTGCCACAGATTACCCACTGTAACTCTGGATGACAACAGAACAGCAAGTGCAAAGGACTGCTCAGTTAAACCATAGCAAAGTCCAGACATTATCCAGTGTGTGATTATGGTGTTATTTATATGGCATAAAGTAAAGAGCATCAGGTGAAATCAAAGGTGACACAACAGAAATTGTCTGTTCATATTCAACACACACTCCAAGACCTGAAGGTGTGAGGGGACAAATGAAACTGAAAATTAGTCAGAGAAGCTTAGCGTCACAGTAACATCACAATGTCTGTGAAAACAAACCCTTATATGGAATAGTGTCTCTAAGGGAGATGGATAACAAACTAAACTAGCCAGCTTCATTTGAATGAAAATGCAAATACTTTTCTCCTGGCCATTTCTTGTGGGTGGCTCCATAGCAGTGGATATAATAAGTGCCTGCATTACAGGACCTGGTGTTTGCACAGAAAATGAAGAGTATTCCAGTGACAGACCTGTTATTGTAGAATGAGAAAAAATTCTGCATTCATATTTACAGCCTTTACACATTTTTGTAGTCCAACCAATTTAAAGACATATATAAAATGAGCATTGAATTAAGGACTTCTTTGCTCTGTCTGCTTCCTGGTAACCTGAAATACGGGGAGCAGGGCCTAAGTTTGAAAAGCTGTGTCAATACAATGCCAAAGGTTTCATTACCCTTTCTGGATTTATGTGTGTTTCTGTAAGCAGCTTGTCCTGGGTTACAGTGTATTCTATTACCGTTCTCATGAGCTGTTGAAACCAGATGGGGCAGTGTTTCCTTGCCTCCTCCTTCCGGACTATCTTTCTGTTAATGGCCCGTCAATGCCTTGCCCCATGACTCCCTCCGGACCATCTTCTGTTAATGAGCCCATCAACACCTGGCCTCATGACTCATCATCCCATTGTGAGATGCTCCACGCAGAAGGAGGAACCAAGCATTCCATCCTGGATATAATCTGAGATTCCAAACACCACAGACAACCTTTCCACTGGATTCCCAGAGGACAGGAGCTACACAGCCACCACTGGACCTTCTGAGGAAGAGCAGACCCTTCTACAGGATCACCACTTCAACAGAACCACATCCACCACTTCAGGAGGAGTGCAGCCACCATCTTATTGGACTGCTACTGCCACCCTGACTAACAGGGTGTCAGGTTGTATCCTGACTCTGTCAGTCTGAACCAGTGTTTTCTGCCTTTTTTTTTGATTTCACTATTGAATTGTTATTCTGACTTGGTGCCTCCCACTGGTTGGTTTTCAAACTAGTACACAGCTGATGCCTCAAGAAAAACAGGGCCAGACAGCCCTCTTTAAATAACATCTGGTGGGAAAAAAAAACCCCAAGTTTTAATCAGGTGTTCTGCTAATCTCCCTTTGTGTGACCTGAGGGTCTTGGGTGTGAGTGTTTTGGCCCATCCAGGCGTCCAGGGCATGGCACAAGAACTTAACAATGGGCACAGGGACCTGTGGCCCGGCCAGGGGACCTTACACTCAGAGACAGGGCTGGAGCCGACGACCTCCAGACTCAGACTTCAAAGGTTGGACTCGATGATGTTGGAGGTCTTTTCCATCCTGAGTGGTTCTGTGATTCTGTGACTTTCCTGCCCTTAGGCTGTAAGGGTGTAAAAGCCCAGGGTTTCCTTTGTTCGGCGTCCCTACACGGAGGCAGCACCTCGAGCTGGGATTTTTTTTCTTTAGTTATTGCATCACGATTAAATTATTTTAAGGTTCTGGTCGTCTGAGCCTCTTCCATGGGAGACCTGGCGTGACTATGAGTGTGGGCGGCTGTGCAACTGCCAAGGACGGCTCGTGGATGGTCGGACAGGGAAGTTTCCCAAGAGTAGCTGCGTGCCGACCCCAGCAGCAGCAGCAGAACGCCTACTCCGCCTCACTGCGACCCGGGGCGGAGGGTAGTGGAGCCAGCCCCGGGCTATCACGGACTCCTTGTGAAGAAACACCGGGAGAGACAAGGCCTCTGCCCCCCGGCGAGGGGCGGTAGGAGCCCGCCGCCGGGGCCGCGCGAGGGCGGGCGGGGCGGCCCCCGGGCCGCCTCCGGGATCGATTTGTCGGCTCTCGCCAGCGGCCGCGGCGGCGAGGGCGCTAGCGATGGCGCTGAGCGGAGTGCGGGTGCTGGAGCTCGCCGGGCTGGCGCCCGCGCCGCTCTGCGGGATGATCCTCGCCGACTTCGGGGCGCAGGTGGTGCGAGTCGACCGCCTGTCCCAGTCCGCCCCGGCCCCCGACGTGCAGGCCCGCGGGAAGCGCTCCTTGGCGCTCGACCTGAAGCGGCCGCAGGGCACCGCGGCGCTGAAGCGGCTGTGCGGCGGGGCGGACGTGCTCATCGAGCCCTTCCGCCACGGTGAGGGGCCGCGGCCGCCGGGGGACCGCGCCGGGGCGGCGCTGCGGCCGCGGCAGCCCGGCCTGGGCCGCGTGGGGCGGGCGAGAGGGTGAAGCTGTGGGGCCGCAGGGTGCGCTGCTGAGGGGCTCCCGCCAGTCTATGGCCTCTGCGAGACTGAGTGGGAAGCGGACAGGGAACAGCTTTGGAGGTCTATTTCCTGTGACTGGGTGACGCGTGCTTGTGGCGGATTTGTGCAGTGCAGCGCAGCAGCCATGTGAAACCGCAGGGAAGGGCCGCGGCCAGAGCTCAGATAGGGCCGTGCCCCCGGCCGGGCTCTGGACGAGCAGGAGCCGTGGATGAGCAGGAGGGTGTCCGAGCGCAGGGGTCACACCGAGCTTGGCGCTCTGGAGTAGCAGGAGGGTGTCCGAGCCGAGGGGTTATACCGAGCTTGGCCCCTGGATGAGCAGGAGGGTGTCCGAGCCCAGGGGTCACACCGAGGTTGGGGCTCTGGAGTAGCAGGAGGGTGTCCGAGCCGAGGGGTTATACCGAGCTTGGAGCCCTGGATGAGCAGGAGGGTGTCCGAGCCCAGGGGTCACACCGAGGTTGGGGCTCTGGAGTAGCAGGAGGGTGTCCGAGCCGAGGGGTTATACCGAGCTTGGAGCCCTGGATGAGCAGGAGGGTGTCCGAGCCCAGGGGTCACACCGAGGTTGGGGCTCTGGAGTAGCAGGAGGGTGTCCGAGCGCAGGGGTCACACCGAGCTTGGGGCACCAATCCTGCGTGATGTCAGGCCTGCTGATAAAGTCCAGCTCACATTTGTAAGGTTGCCATGCAGGTCGGAGTCTGAGCTTACAATTCCTCTGAAGACAACAGATCTGACGTTGTGGTTATACATTTACAAAACACATATCCCAGGGAGATGAATATAAGAGCAAGTGCTAAATAGAGTAGTATGATTCCCTTATACTGGGCCACTCTGATCCAGGATCAAAACCAGGTTGTGAACTACAGTCTTCATCTTCAAACATCGTATTTAATTTTAGGAAGTTGCTTTTCACAAACTAATAATTTCCTGCTAGTCTTAAATCTATTTCATGAAAACCTTTCTTGTGTTTTTGCAAGTACTTTATACTTTAAACATTAGGTTAAAAGTAAGGCAGATTCTTCAAATACTCAATTATGGAATTTTTCCATTTTTAAAAACTGTCTTTTAAAGAGAATTCATAGCTCATTTTTTATTTACAGTATGCATATTTACTAATTTACCACGTTTAGGGGTGCTTAACATCTGATTTTCAGTAGCAAAACTGACGCTGTTTTAACAGCCATAGACTTCTCAGGTTGACCATGCTCACTTTGTTTATAAGCCATACACAGGCACTCACCTGATGGTTATGTCAGTATCCCCCAGTGTTTCTTGAGGATGCTGTTCTATTAGGAAAAATGCCATCAAGGTCAGGTTGGACAGGGCTCTGTGGGCACGAATCTAGTTGAAGATGTCTCTGCTCAAAGCAGGGGGTTGGACTAGGTGACCTTTACAGGTTCCTTCCAGCCCAAACCTCTGTGGTTCTGTGATCGTCCTTTATTGAGGAGCTAGCTGAAGTGTTTTGGGGATGTTAAAGGCAGTTTAGAAATAGAAGACTTTATCAGCTAGACATCATGTGTTATGGACAGATTGTGTGTCACAAGTAATGCCTTTCATTTCGAAAACAGGGGTTTATTATTATTATTATTGTGTTTCTTACCTTAAAATTGTTTGTTTTATTCCCCAGGAGCTAAGCAAACAAAATGAAGAAGTTAAATTCCACTTCTTCTTTGTAGCTAATCTCCTGTTTTCTAGAGGATTTTTTTTCCTTATGAAGTTTTGTTTACTTTAGTTTTATGGGCACTTGCCTTTTTTTTTTTCCCCCAGCTGGAAATGCAGGCAATTTTGGAAATAGATATTGGGTTTTAAGGGCCTGTAAGTGAACTAGGCAAATCTGTGACCCATCATGAGGCTGGTGGAAAACAGTGAGAAGGTGAGGGTCCTAGTGGCAGAACAGGTTTTTTTAAGGCATATGTACCATTGACCTTACAACAGTGACTTTGTGATGCCACAGGGGCTATTTGTCACCCTGTTCCCACTTGTGCATTTGAAAACCATGCACTTTGCCAAATTTCACTGCTTTCTCCTTGGCAGTAATCACTTGCCACTGCCCAGTAATTCATGCAATAGAAGTGGATCTTAATGGAATTGAAGGTGTAGTAACATTATGGATTAGTTTTCTGAAACAAGCTGGAGTAATAGATTCTGGGGTGGAACAGGCACTGAAATTATGTTTTCCTTTCCATTTCAAAATGTGTTGCCCTGCAGTGCCATTATAGATCATAGGTCAAAGTCTTACCAAGCTACACTGAACCAATGAGAAAGTATCATTTATTTGCCATTCAAATTTCTTCTCTTCAAATCACTGTTTTAGGACAGCAGAATTAAAATTTTAACCTTGTTTTCTGTGAGTCCATGCTGATTCAATTTGTATTTCACTGATTTTTAAAAGTTACTTATTCTCTGCATTAAAAAAGAACACATTTATTTGTGTGTGGTTCCTGCAGGTCATCTATGGAATAGTGGCATGATCCATTCCCATCAGTGAGTTAAAAGTCACAGGAACACGAGGTACTGAGAAATGCTGAGGAAATTGTATTGCAGTGAAATATGGAAGAAATGTCGAGTGATTTTAACATGGAAAATGTAAGAGATTGCTCTTTCTCTTTTCTTCTTGTTTTACAAGCCTTTGGTGGCTTTCTCTCTCAACCAGTGGTGCATGGTTTTCTTTCAGTCTTTTGGTGAAGTAAAACAGGAAAAAAAGCTGAAAAACAAAACCCTAGAGCCTAATTTGCACTTGTTTTATATTTAAATTTTTGCAGTATGCTGGTGGTTCATAATGTTCATGTTGTAGTATGGATGCTGAAGTAGAATGTTCTACTTCATGAAGTGCAGTTGAGTTCTGCTGTTGTATAATTGAATCATTATGTTCTGAGTATTATTAAAATTAAATGTGAATTAGAATTCCTTGCTTTGTCTTTTTAAGGTGTCATGGAGAAACTTGGGCTTGGCCCAGAGGTCCTCCTACAGGAGAATCCCAGACTCATCTATGCTAGACTTACTGGGTTTGGCCAGACAGGAAAATATGCCAAGTCTGCAGGTCATGACATCAATTACTTGGCTTTATCAGGTAGGCTGTAAAATTTCCTGTTAAATAAAGTTTCTTTCCTCCCTTTAATCAAGACTCAAGAACTTGTTGAAAGCAGATAGCTCAAAATTTATCTGAGGTGCAGTCTGATGAATCAGCTGATCTGAAATGTCTCTGTTGGTGAAATGGGGCTTTCCTTTCACTGTGCTTTTCCCAGATGTTTTCAGTCAGCTCTGGCACTTGCTTAGCCCCTCTGTAAACTTCCTCACAAGTCAAAAACTGGTTAGAAGAAATGAGGGTGTTTTCTGCCAGGTTATTGAGGTGGAGCAGTTCATTAAGAGATCCAACCAGTCAGCACAAGAAAGGAGGAAACATTTACTGGACAGGCTGTTTGTTTTGCCAGCAGCAGCGAGCTGTTACGGGCTGGATCAGCATGTCTTCCCAGGCTGTACATTGTTTTCCTTCCTTTGTGCTACTCTCTCTGAATAAAGTATCAGAATATTTATCTGAAGAGAGGATTCAACATTTTCTTCAGGGCCCCTCTCCTACAAAATGTGTATACTTTATAGTCCTGAAAGGGCTGCAGATTATTTTGCGTGCTTGAGAGCAGATATTTTGAGCAAAGAAAAACTAGGTAGCATAAGACAATTGAGCTCTTGTGCTTTTCTGCTTGTAAATATGTCTTCACTGATACCAACTGAAAGGAAGTAGGCTTCAAATAAAGTGGAAATGCTATAGTTCATTAAGGTGTTGTGGACATTATGCTGCTTTTAAGTGGTATGGTTTTACAAGTATGCAGTAGCAAACAGTAACAAAATTACCCAACTCTGGTGATGCTCATCCATGCATGGCCCTACCTCCTGCTCTTCACACTGCTTCTGTCTCTCATGCTTCTCTGAGCCTGTGAAGGAGGAGAGAAGGTGACCCAAAAGTTCTTGGCTTCCCACTGGATAAAGCAGTTCTTTTAGACCCAGGAAAGGGCTGGAGCAGAGGCAGTGCAAACCTGGTGATCTGGTATCACCTACTATGTGGAGTCATAGTGGTGTGAAATTTAATTTCTTTAGGGGTGGGTTCAGTCTTCCCTCATGTGAAATTGTTAGAGAATAGAAAAAATTAAAGACAAAATGCCTTGTTTGAAACACATCTGACTTCTTGACATGTCAAGAGGATTCCAAAATATTAGGGTATTTTTATTTGTTATTAGTGCAGGAAGTCAGTATAGAAACAGCATGGTTCATCCCTGCCTTAGTTTGTAGTACTTTCTGGTTTACAAATAGAGTGATTTTTTTTCTCTGGAGCTGATTTAGTCAGTAATATTTTGGTTAGATATCTTCTTAAAATAATTTTGCTTGTGATTTCACAGACCAAGATTTTCTGTTTATTAAAAGGAAATAGAACAAGGTGTTTGAGAGGTGTCATTCCTCAAAAATGAGATATCATATTCTGAGTATTTTCCTAATGAGCTTTGGCTTCCTTTAACTAAAAAATGGCTTGTGTTAGGAACTCTTGAGAAGTTAGTATATTAACCTTCTGGTGCCTGTGACAACTTCTGGACTATTAAAAGGAAGGTTTTACATAGCAACAGGGGTTTTACTCTTGCACTACAGGATTTGGAAGTCTCTTATGCTGTGCAGTCCATTGCTTGCATGTAGGAAGAACATTAGCTAACTAAACAGTGCATCAGAACCATGCAATTCTCAGGAAATTCTGCCCATGTATTCTGCAAGTCTCAGGCCATACACATAGAGGGATGATCGCACTGCAGTTTCTTGCTTGCCCAAACGGAATCACTGTGAGGCAACTATTAAGAGTAAGGTCACAGTAAAGAGGTTGTTCAGGATGGCAGGGAAATGCTAACAAGTTCAAAGCTCTGACTGAGGTAAATTAGCTTAGCCTTTGCTCTAATTCCTTTCATTTCTGCATAATTGCTGGCATAAACATAGGTTCCCTGTGTTTACATTGCATGCAATCAGAGATAACCTTTCTGTGCTAGTTACCTGTTCTTTTTATATGCAACCTTTTTTTCCCCCAAACATAGTTGGAGAGGGAGGGTAGGACTGAAGCAGAGTTGTCAGTGTGAGATCCTTTGTTATGATTATTATTTCATTGGTTATGTGCACCTGTACCTCTGCATTTTTACTTTAAAATATTCAAAGAAGAACAATTTACCAAAGTTGCTTTGAGACACGTTCGTAATGTCTCTTATGGGCAAGATTCAGTGCACGTAGAAATTACTGATATAGAATTATTGCTCACAAGGTTGGGTTTTTTTATAAAATTTGATCCCTCTATAGCCAAAATATCAACGTTTATCTGTGAGGCTTTTGTTAATCTCTTTACATCTTCATGTAATGTGATTCATATCACTTAATGTGATTTCGTATATTTTTATTCTTTTAAAGAGTAACTATTAGCTAAGACATAGCCAAGCAGAGATAGAAAACATTAGAAGATTGCTTTATCCCTTATTTATTTGCATAGATTGAAAAGAATGAAACTTTAATTATAGAAATGAATGCTTATAATTAATTTTATGCTTATCCTTTCTTTGTTTTCTCTTCTGTCAGGTGTGCTGTCAAAGCTGGGTAGAAAGAATGAAAATCCTTACGCACCCGTAAACCTTCTGGCTGATTTTGCTGGTGGAGGTGTCGTGTGTGCAATGGGCGTTGTTATAGCCCTCTTTGAACGTGCCAGATCTGGCAAAGGGCAGGTCATTGATGCAAGTATGGTAAGTTTGGTCTCGAGGAACATGGGGTTTCTTAGGTTTGCTTGGGTTTTCTCCTGCTGTAAATCTGTTAATGGGAGGACATTGGAGCTATTCATAAGGTTTAAAATTGAGATTTGGGAAAGTGATCTCATAAAATGGCCATTCCTTCACATGCAAGCAGTTTTCATTAATCACTGCTGCCATAACATCCTTATGACATGGAACACGTACTGCAACCTCCCTTCTCTCCCTGCTTTTGCCCATCTGCCTTCTTCACAGAGTATTACCGCAGGCCTGGGCCCTATGTCCCGCAGCCATAGGGAGGAGGAGGAGAGAAGATCCAGCAGGCAAGAATTGTGCAGCAAGATTGATTTATTTAATTGTTTTACAAACTCTTTTATAGACTTCTTTCTTCATAGTCTAATTGGACAAAGGATCAGCCACCCCTTGGGGTGATTGGCTAAAATCCTAAAACATCCATTGTCAAAATATTTTTCTACTATACCATAAGCAAGACTTTTCAAGGTTGCAGGTGGCTTGGTTGTTTACATAATGGTACCTCTTCTGTGAGAGAGAAGAGTCTCTCACAGACTTAGAAAATAGCAAGAAAATCCTTGCTAGCAGCATTTTTGTATCTACAACAGAGTATTAGCTATATATGTTTGAGGAATAAGTGTGGTGTGTGGAGATAGGGCGTATAATAAACAATTGGCGTACTGCATAACAGCAAAAATGACAATACTGTTAAAATAAAAACTTGCATTAGCTTTATTCAAGACACATCTTCTTACAAATTTGTGACAGGGCATATCTTGCTAGAAGCACTGTTTCCTGGGATAGTTACACTGCCATGGATCATTGCCAAGAAGTCAATTTCCTTTTCAAAAAAGAACCCAATTCACTTTGTGAATGTGCTGTAAAATAAATTAAAGGCTAAATTATCTTAATAATGAATACTATGGATTTCTTTTCCATAGGAGGCTACCCACTTACACACAGCAATACTTATTTACATTTATCCTTGAAACTTATGTTGTCTGCAAGCGTTGTTTCTCTCTTGTTCTCCCGTTTTTAAAGAGTATTGCAGTTAAAATCTGACTTCCCTTTGAGGCATTGTACAGTGAAGGCTAAGGTTCTGCTGTAAATATAAACTGAAAAAAAATAACATTAGTTGAAACGAATCCCTTTGTTGAAGTGGTCTTGAAGAGACTAGAATAGCAAGAGATGTTGGATTTCTTGACTTCAGTAAGTTTTTGACAAATTCACATCATGTTCTCAGAAGCAGTCCATGGCATTATGGTCTAGATGAAAATTTTATGGGAACAGTGCAAAACAGGACTAGTTTTTAGTAGTTGATTGTCAAAATGAAAAACTTAACAAGTGCAGTTCTATAGGTGTTTTTTTGGGTTTTTTTCTGTGTTTTCTCCAGCAAGCTGAATGATGGATGAGCAATTGTGTTTAGTAAGATGATACACATATGTGAAGGACTGCAAGTGTGTTGGACTTGGATTAGAATTGAAAATGACCTTTTCAGATTGGAGCAGTGACCTGAAAAAAATTGGCTGCAATTCATGGACGTTGCTGCTCTGTAGTCCTCTGTGGGCAGAAGCAATTTGCTGCACAAATGCAGTGAGAGAACAGTTGGCTAAAGTACAATCCTGGGGGTTTGTAGTAGTCACAAGCTGAACATGAGTCAACAATATCATGCTGTTACAAAACACATACATACTGTATTAGGATGTATTAACAGGAAATAGAGTCATCAAAGTTTCTGAAGCAATTATTCTAACCTATTCAATGTTTATGAAGTCTCAGGAAAATAATGTTTCTGATGCTGACCATCATATTTCAAAGATAAAAATGAAAATAATGAACATTTTCATTATTATGAAAATAATTTGAGAAAGTCCATGTAGCACAACAAAAATTATGACTCTAAAAACATGACCTAAAAGAAGAATTTAAGGAGATTGTGTATTTGTGAAAGAAAAACCATCGAGAATTGTGACAAGTCTTCAAATATTGAAAAAGATACTTCTTGTAGTTTATAGTATTACCAAATTTTCCTTATCATACTTCAGAGAATTAAAAGAATTTGTTAGAAGAAAATCAGTTAAGTCTGCTAATGTTCTAATGAAATTTGTAGCTCATTTGGAGTGGAATGTGTTGTGGGGTTTTCTAAGCCCTTAAAAATTGTCTCTTCTAATTATTTCTTGTCTCATCATGATTGTGGGATTTACAGTTCCCTGCTGATGTGCCTGGTGACCTGTGAAGTGGATGGAATATTGTCCAGTATCACAGGATGTGCTTTACCTGGCATTTGGTCATATTCCTTATTTGTTGAATAAACTTTCAGTGACATGGTTGATGAAGATCCTTCGTGCATCAGCAGCAGCAAAGACAATTAAATTGACTGAGTGGATGAGCCTGTTTTTACACCTAAGTTTTTTTTGTGAAAGAACGTATTTTTAAAATCACAACACTGCAGCATTTCAGCTGTTTTATTTTAACTTTTTTTTTTTTTAATAGACCCATTACTTAAGCTGTTGTACAATTTAGGTAGTCTGAATACGTTAATGACTCGGACACATGGTAGAATTTTCTACAGTAGAAATTGCACTGTGCAAGAAGTAGACACTGGGTCCTGCATTTCATCTGTCCTGTCTCAGAAGAATTAAGTGACTGGCCTGAATTGATTCCTGCTGGTCACTGTCTCTTCTCATTGACTCTGCAGGGATCATGGCTATCCTACAGGAGGCCAGGTAGTTGCCACGTGGAGTGGACACTGCAATGTGACACAGAAGGCACAGTTGTACCTCTGCATTCTTGCACCACACTGGTACAGAGGCATGTGAGTCAGGGCCACAGTTTGGGTTCACTACATCAGCCACAGAACCTTCTGCTGACAGTAGGCATCTGACTGAGTATAAGTCACTCTTTGTGAAAAGATAGCCACAGGAAAGGACGCTGGTAATGATCACTTGCATAATAGTCTCATGGCAGGAACATTTAGCAGTCCAACAGAAGACTGAGGTTCTAGGTTTTTCTCAGCCTGGAGGTATTCAAAACCAAAACTCCCACATCCTAGAAGCCTTCATCAGTCACGAGGATAAAGATTAGGTTGGTGTAGATTCATTCTCACTTCTGTTTGAACTCTTTTCAGTCTACAGAAAGAACAGAAGGCTTGGGGAGCAGACGGGTCACCCAGTGGCATGGCCTCTGGATTCTTGTGCCTGCTTCAGAGACTGCAGATGTTTTTAACATGAGGGAGACATTAACTGAAACCCACAACTGTTACTCTAATAATTCTGCAGTTAGACTTAAGTGGAGTCTCCCCATGTTGTTCTCATGTTGTAAAAGAGGGTGACTGCATTAGTGAGTGTGTGGTGCTATTTTTACATGCCTTTGGAGGTCTGGTGTAGATGTTAAGATACTTCATTTACTTGTCTCTGAATTGCAGTGGGCCTCAGGCAGAACCTAGCTGTCCAGTTGCCCAGACAGGGATATTTCTCAAGTCTCTATACCAGTCAAGAACAGATGTGCTGTTTTATTTTAAGTGTTTCCAGGATAAGTAGCACGTAGGTATTGTACAGGTGCTAAGAGTTTTATCAGCCCTGAAATCTAATTTTCAATTAGGGCTTATTCTGATACTTTCCCTGTCTTTTATTATCCTTACTTTCAGTACTTTTTGTGTAATATTATTTGTTCTTAATATGAGCAATGCAAGATCAGATCATTAGTAAAACAAACTTTATTTTAATATCCTTGCAATAATTTTGCCGATACATAGATGAAGGTATACAGTATTTTCTCATATGAAAGTACTTTAATTGACTTTAACTTTGACAGTGTGGACAGAGGTATTCCTGTCCTTGAAGCAGTACTAGGAAAGAGCCCAAGTAACACACATTAAATTAAGAAGCCTTCTTGACTGCATACTTCAGCAATTTGCATGTTTTAAATTCTTGCTTAGAAAGGTATAAACTAGTAGATCTTCCTACATGAATATTTAGTAGCCTTTTATTTTGGTATGGTATCTGTGCTTGTCTATATAGACAATATTAGGTTAGTTTCACACAGCTGAAAATGCATGAATCAAGTGATACTCAGAATAATACAGCTCAGATTTTAATCTGTTCTACTGGAATGTTTGTGGCCATACACTGTTAACTGGATTATCTTCACTTACAGTACTTTCAATACAGTTGAAAAAAAATTAATTGTGCTGATGAGCAAAACTAAGATGTGATTTTGCTTGAAAGACTGGTACAACCTTGATAATTATTGAAAGCCTGAACAAATTTTCATCTGGTTGTACTCCACATAGACAAAATTTTGAGGAGCAAGTTGAAATGGGATTAATCATGTTTTCTAGGGCTGTATTCATTAGACCCTTGACTATGTAGAGATTACTTTGCTCTGGGTATATAGCTGCCAGTGATCACAGTGGGAGAATAGTTTTTTTTTAACTTAGTGTTGGAGATTTGATTTGATTTCCTTCAATTTTTCTTCTAAAAATAGCAGTCTTCCTGTAATCAGTATATTTACAGAAGATAAAAATTTGGTATTTATAGGACTGGTACAGGCATCTTGTTTTCCAGAGGTTTGGAAGACATTGAGCTGTCAGATGCTTTATGTTGTATAGAGCCAAGGAGCTTGTCCCATCCCTTGAAATTACTCACTCATTGTGAATGTCTAATGACTCTAAACTTGCTAAATGAGGAAACTATGTGCATTGAAAGTACATTGTCCATCTGAAGCTGCCTTACTACATTTATGCTCTTTCTTAGTCTCTAATTCTAGATGATTTCACAAGTGCAGTATAAACAGTAATGGAAAATTTAAGAAATGAAACTGCTTACCAGAGATTCTGTCATTAAATATCTTAGCAAAGGGCAGAACTGCTAGTAGTTTTTGTTGTTTTTTTTATACAGAATTTAGGTAACATGCCAACTAATTTACTGGAGCTTTTATGTTTTTTTTTTTCTCTAAATCTTCAAGGTAGAAGGAGTAGCATACCTAAGTTCTTTTCTGTGGAAATCACAAAATTCGGGATTGTGGAGCCAACCTCGAGGTGAAAACCTGCTAGATAGCGGTGCACCTTTTTATGAAACCTATAGGACCTCTGATGGAAAATTCATGGCTGTTGGTGCCCTTGAGCCTCAATTCTATAACCAGTTAATAAAAGGTGAGTAGGTTGGAGCAGTTTTTTCATAACAGCAAAGCATGATTGAGTGCATTCTTTAATAGTTGATTTTGATTCATGATACGTGGTTATGTGATTTCTTTGTAAAAGCCAAACACTTCCTGAAGCTAGTTGGATGGTTGTGTAGCTGTTTAATTGACTTTCTTTTTCTAGCAGTTAATTAATTTCCTATTCACCTTCAGCAACTACACTTAAATTGCAAGTTTTCTTTTGGAGTTACTGTAATGGTAGTCTGTGATGTGACTGGAGCACTGAACAACTTTTCTGGAAATCACTTTTTTCAAATGATTGTGAATCTACTTTAAAAATGAGACCTAATTCTTTGATATTGCAAATAGAATTTCAGGCAATTTTGGTTATTTGTACTATAATTAGAAAAAACAAACCTATTTAAATTGTTTCTGGAAGGAGTGATGACTGGAAGTAATTAATAGTATTTCTTGATAGAAAAAAAATTTGTGGAAGCAAATTCTGCTTTAGTAATTAATTTCCGCCACACAGTTTCAGAGCGCTTTTGGTGTTTGGCTCTGGATATAATATTTATATTTGACTAAGACTCTTTAAATATTACTATAAATCACGATTTATCTCTTCGAGAAATTAGAATGGTTTATGCAAAATATTTAACTGTATGAAATAAAACCAGAAATTTTCAGGTGCATCTTTACCTCTGAACTAGTTGTGTGCTTCAAGCTTTTTATAAGATGGGCTCTTAACTTCTTACTGGTTATTTAATTTAAATTTTTTTTCTATTGTGCTTCTTCAGTAGTTTGCCATGTTTTCCATACAGAACTTATGAAAACATATAAAATTCATTAAATAATTTTGTATTTATTCTTTTCTTCATTGTACAGAATATGAAGGCTATAAGAAGTTCTCAATTTAATTTTAGTTTTGCTTAATGAGTTGAAGGAATGTCAACAAAGGATTCCTAAAGTGGATATACCCAGTGTTACGTGAAGCACTTTTGTCCATGGGTGACTCCCATGGGGCCAGTCTTTGCTCAGTGAGTGTGTCAGGGGAGTCGTTCCTTACTCTTGCCCAGTCTCTTTCCCACTGATTATTCCTTGAGTTGTGGCATTTTTTGAATTGTATCCTTGCTACAATTTGTACTGGTTTTGGCTGGGATAGAGCTGAATGTCTTCACGTTAGTTTGCGTGGGGCTGTGATTTGGATTTGTGCTGGAAGCAGTGCTGGTAACACAGGGATGTTTCAGTTATTGGTGAGCAGCGCTTGCACAGCACTTGAGGACTTTTCTTCTCCTTACCCCACTCCACCAGCGAGAAGGCTGGAGGTGCACAAGAAATGGGAGGGGATCACAGCCAGGGCAACTGGCTCAGCTGACTACAGGGACGTTCTGTACCACAGGACACTGCTCAGCAGTAAAACTGGAGGGGAAATTGGTGGGTGGTCACTGTTCAGGGACACGCTAGGCATAGGGCAGTTGACTGTGAGCAATTGTTTTCATCTGCATCTCGTGTTTTTCTTGTGTTACGGGGTTGTAAGGTGGGGCATGCCTTCGGTGAGCAGGATCCCAAAGAGAGAGCTTGTTCTTTATGCTTTGGCTTTGTTTTCTTGCAGCCTGTGGTGCTCCCCAAGATCTTGCCCAGCTGTAGCTGTGAATGGCTGCTTCTCTTGTAGCTTAACAAAGGCCATGTAATTGTGTGGAATATCTAAATTGATACATGCTGCTACATTAAATACATGAGGAAGGCTCTTGGACTCAGGGACATGTCCAGCATTATGTTGGACAGACCAGATGTCAAGTTTGGAAATGCCATGTTCTTGGCTGAAGAAGATGGTACTTTTTGTCTCTAATTGTCCTAAGAGTAACTTGTTTGTGAACTGCGGTTGTAAGCAACTTGATCTTGAAAAAGATCATTCCACATTGATTATTTGCAGTTCTTTGAAATGTTTTTTTTGTCCGATCCCCTGAGATTTTCTTGCTTGTGTGGGAGCTGGAAAACAAAAGTAAATATAAAACTCTATCAAAGTAAAATGCAAGCCCTTGCTCTGGGAGTTAGGTAATTTGGAATTCCTAAAATAATTTCAGGGAGAATGCTTATATTAAATACAAAGCAAATGAGAAAAAAATAAAGCTGCATACTCAAATACCCGTATGTTTGGCTTAAGTGACCAAACACTGGCCTGCAGTATTTTATTCTTTGGAGACTAAGTTGAATCACACTTAAGCTACAGGACTGGGATAGATTCGGTACTTGTTCAAAAACCCCCCAAAATTCTGCAATGGTGTCTGGCTCTGTTTGTGACTCTTTTTCTCAGTGAACTTTCTCTGGACAGTCCTGCCTTGTATTGATCATTGTTATGGGGCAAGACTTGGGCTTTTTTCTCTCAGCCAGGTTATCTACAGAGAAGCCTCTGATGTATGAAACCAGTGGCCAGGTGATAAAACATGGTCACTGATGGTCTCTGTCTTCTTTAGATAACTCTTTACTGAGGAAGATGCTAAAATTCTGCTTTTCTTTTAGTTGTTTCTGAGAAATTTAGAGCATATAGTTAGAGCGGCAGCTCTGAATTCTTCTGCTTATGCTGTAGCACCCAAATTGGACAACTTTATTTTCGTGTTTGAAAGTATTCCTTGTGCTTACAATGCAGAGAAGTTGCTTGATTTTAACAGCTGAAGTTTCAAACATAGTTATTCCAGCAATGAAGAACTGGTGTGTATCCACTTCTAAGTAGAGAATAACTGCAATCGTTGTTGCATATGTTTCAGTCTGTTTCTGCCATATTTAAAAAATCCAGCAAACGTACTTCAGTCTTTGAGGAAATTTTGCCTTTTGCCTTTAATTGTATCACCACCTTTTCTTGTGTACACTCGGTGCATTTTCTTTGTTTGTTTTGTAAAAGTGTAGTGTTTAAAGTAAATGACCAAACTCAAAATTTTCTCCCAGTATTGAATTTAAGGTAACTGGTCTTCTGTCATTGTGTTTAAGGTGCATATCGCGATCTGTTCAGATTTTCACATAGGAAATATTTATTCCTTTCAGTACTGGGGTTTCAATCTTTCTGAAGCAATAGTGCACAAAATTAGAACAGCAGAACCTTCTTGTGACTTAGGGATTATTTCCTTTCTGGGATACCTATTGCAGAAATTAAGTTCAGAATTTAAGCCTTTAAATATTGTAGGGAAGAAAAAGGTGCCTTTGAGAACTGTACTGCTCTTTCACAAACCTGAGGAGCTTTGACTTAGGCTGAGTTGTCTGTTCCAGGCATTGACTCCAGCTTTGATGTGGGTTTAAAATGGTATGTTCCAGTTGCAATTTCCATAATTTCATTTCATTCCTTTTGTCTATATATCTGGTCAGCTCTGCTGGTGAAGAATTTGGTGCTGTTCCAGATAAAATATATTCAAAAACCACTTGATGGCTCTCTGTCCGTATTCAGAGGGTAGATTACTTTTGCCACTACTGTAGAATGAGAGCACAAGGATTCGGGTGTTGCAGATGCCAGCTGGAGATTTAAAGACTGCAGAATTGAGAAAGCAGTGTGATTTCTGAACCATTTGTCCCTGCTCACAGAATTCTGCTTAGCCAAAGCAGAACTGATTTCCTTTTCATTTTGGTTCACTTCAGTGTTTCCCTGCAGAGTTCCTGCAGGAACCCAGTGCTGGACCCAACTGCAATGACATGGTGAGGAACGTTCTTAAGGAGTCTGCAGAGGGAAACTAAATTTAAGAAAATAGAGCATATTAGTTTGAGAAGATTGTTGGCTTTGTAGATTGTGCTCTGCAGGGAAAATTAAGTTTATGCTTGCCAGAAAATCATTAATTAAATAAATAAAGGCTTTGTGAGAAACTGAAGCTATGTAAAATAGATGCAGTAGAGAAGTATTTTGGGTTCACTGTTGATTGCTTGCTATTAACAAGCAAGCTGTAGTCCTTTTGCAGGTGTTAATTTTATTACTACAAAAATCAGACAATAAATAGCTAAAACATCTTATGAAAAATCTGTTGTAAGAAACATTTGCTACTAATGTTAAGCCTTAATCTTTTGACAGAAAGAGACAGAATGTCTTTGAACTGACCTGTGAATTGCTTCTGCAGGTTTGTTTTGGTTTTTAGCAGTAGGTGCTTAGTATGGCTGCAGCCAGGCTACAGGGGGCATGAAAAACATAGTAAATACTGTGGAAGAGATGAGAGTAAAGGTTTGATTCTGAGTTATGTGGTGTAAAGTCAGTTACACAGGGTGAACTTAGTGTCCACTTACATTGATGTGGAAAACACTGACAGTCACTAAAGTCCTGAACTTCAAAGTGTAGCCTGCTGAATGTGCAGCTCTGGCAGATGTGCTGGCTCCTGAGAGATGAGGAGTACTGCTTCAGTACTCCTATACTGTATGACTTCAGTTTACAAAGAGAAGGAAAAAATTAGGAAGCAATTAAAAAACATCATTATAAAGGATTTCCACAGGGCTCTCCATTTTGTGATTGTGAAGTATTGTGGACTGTATTAAAAATCTGCTGGTAAACTGAATGCAATATCACATTGTTATTGAGACATGTAACATGGAGAAACAGTTTCCTCATTATGTTGTAGACTCAGTTATACATAATGTTATGTTTTATTTTAATTTACTTATTATGATAAGGCTTAAATATTGTACAAATACTGTAGAGGGCCAGGCTCTTGCTGCGTCAAAACATTTGCAATTATGGTAATTAAGCATGTCAACTTGGAGTACAGCTATAGATGCATTTGCAATGAGGCCTGGTAGTACTGTGGGCCTGATCAACCATTTGCTGAACTGTCACTTTCTAAAAAATTATTTGGTTGCAGGAACGTTGAGCAGAGAAAACACTTTACATAGTTAGTTTAATGAAAATTCACTACTCTCTTGGAATATTCTGAAATTCAATTCCCTCTCACAGTGAGAACAAGTTTTATTTAGTCAGAAAAAGCACAATGGCATTCACCTTACAGCTGTTGTTTGGGCCTCTATTAAGGTTTCCCATACTAGCTGATTTTATTCAGTCATGTTATTACAACATAATTTCAAAACTACTCTGCTATGACCATACATGTTTGAAAAGAAAATTAGCAAGTTCAACCAAGAAAATCCTGAACAAAACTCTGCTTTTAAAATAGTATGACTGAAGTAATATAAAAAACTGTTTCAATTTCTGACATACCAAAGCAGCTTCACTGATTTATCTAGTGAATTTTGCTGGTTTCTTTCTCTTGAAATAGGTACCTAATTTTACTAGAGTTTCTCTAAGAAGTTCTGTAGCAATAGAGATTTCAGTTTGCTGCATCAATAAATGATATATTTGGGGATATATGTCAATAAAGCTGTGGTATTTGAAGGACATTTAAAGCTATATCATTATAGGGAGACAATTTTTCGTTGTTCAAAAATAATTTCAAAGCTGTACTAGAGTAGGTTGACTGGGCTTTTCCATACAAAAAAATCCTAGATGAAACTTTGAACAAAAAACTTGGAACTAAGTTGTGATTGCTTTATAAGATATTCTGTGCAAAAGATACTTTGGTTATGATTATGTTGAATGAAGTCTGTCCTCCTGTGGTATCCCATACGATTCTGTGCCATGTAATAGTTTCCTTGTTGAGTCAGTCACTCCTGCTCTGATACTGCTCATCTGCACCACAAATGGTGAGCACAAGCTGGAAAATGAGGAGCTGTAGTGCTTAAATGTTCATGCTATTTAAAGTTGAAGTCTTCAGTGGTAAGCAGAAAATGATCATGTAATATTAAATTCCAGGTTCTGCATATTGTTCTAGTTTGCCAGAGTGTGTGCAGTGAGGCTCAGCCAACTTCCCATCTGCCACGATCATCAAAAATAACTGTAATGGGATAATGGTAGAGCTCTGCTCATGTTGGACTGGCTGCTAGAAACCAAGCCATAGTTTTTCATAAGAAAACAAGTACTGTGTAACGAAGTTTCCACTTGACAAGATTTCATACATTGAGTCAGAAGCTCAGGTAGTGTGTTTTTACTTACCTGTACATATTGTGGAAGGTAAATTTGTCTCAGCTCATAGTTCATAAGTAAACTGTACTGCACTGTTTGTGGTATTCTAGTGGAATACTTTGAAAATCAATAATAAAATTAATTTTGAAAATATTTCTAGCTTTTATTTAATCATGATGTTCAAGCAGTATGAGTTATCTTCAGCTGATCTCTTTTAGGATGACATGAATGGTTATGGACACCAGAGTGTAAATTCAGTGATTTAAGGTGCACATGGCTTGGTAAAACCGTAAGGACTGATGTTTACCTTATAGTATCATTTATCCTAGCATCCACAGGCATTTCTAATAAGATGTGAAAATACTTATTTAGTCTTTGACTGTGATGAATTTCTCCTGAAAGTGAACAACTGCAAGGCTGTGTTTTTGAGTCTGGAGATTGGCAATTTCTGTGTGTTTTCCTTTGAAGTACCAAAGTACAATTTCAAAGCATGTATTCATTTCCAAAACTACTGTTTAAGAATCTTGTGATCAACAGTGAAATTCTTAAATACTGTGTTATACTGGGGGAATCTCTGGGCTCCAAGAAGTGCATATTGTGCAGATTATGAACGGAAGAAAGGACTTAAGGAGCAGAAGAATAGGCATTATCTCCCTTTCTTCTCCCTGTATGTTTCAGCAGCAATATGTCTACCCCACTCAGTGATAATGAAGTCGTAAAAAGACAAGATAGGTGTTTCCTGCCTATGTACAGCTAAAGACAAGAGGAGGTCTGTGTGAATTCTGCCTGCAAACAGTCCTTTATTACTCAAGGCGGTTAACAGTTAGTCTAATTACCAATCTAATACCAGATAACCAAAAATATAACAAAGAATGCTGAAAATTCAGTTTTGCAGAGCTCTACATTTTCTCTGCCTTTCACAGGTTTTCTAAGAAGCTCCCTTTTTTTGTTACTTGTGAAGTATTATGATGATAGTTGTTCCCTAGTCTTCCTGATTTCTCAAAGTCTTTCTTAACCCTGCTTTTTCTGAATTTCTTCTCCTTCAATGTATCACTTCTGATTCCTATTTGGTCTCATATACTCTGCTTATACCCCTGTACTATCTCCATTTTGAAGGTGTCGTTCAATTGCCTTTTCTCTTTCTTGTTTTTTACCTCCTTTTTGAGATAATCTCTACAAGAAGTCATAGAAATTCTTGCATCTCCTTGAAGTAGGAGGATGAGAGTAGAGACTGCAGAGAGCAAAATCCATGAGAACAGAAAGATACAGGAAACTGGCAGTGCAGCAGAGATGTAAGCTCCCCAGTAGGAAGGGATGTGGTGCTTAGTTCAGAGATAGACCTAGGACTTGCTTAGCACAGGAAATTTTCTTTACAAGCCCTGTGTGCCCATGCTTTGCTCTCATGTCTCAGAAGAGATGTGCTTATTGCATATCTGGGTGTCCTTGCGACTAAGATGGAAAGCAGAGTTATTGAGCAGTTAGGGAGTGAAAGGGCTGTGGGAATTGCAGTCTGGTAGGTGTGCTGGAGCAGCGGGAGCAGGAGATACTGCTGCAGCCTGTTCGGAGAGTGGAGTGAAGAAGCAGGTCAGTCAGCCTCCAGGCACCTACAGCTGAGCTGCCATATGCACATTGAGCTGGGCACATCCATCCACACCATCTCATCTGTGGCATAGAAATAACCCCATCATGTTGAACTTCAAACAGTGTAGCCTGCTGAATGTGCAGCTCTGGCAGATGTGCTGGCTCCTGAGAGATGAGTGTATTGCTGTAGTCCAGGACGCATTCAGCAGATTTCTGTGTTGCTACTGCCGGTAGAGAATATGATACCTATTATAGAAGCTGTTCTCAGGACATTGCTACATCTAGGCAGCTGCTGCTTCTGTGAAGTGTTTATACAAATGAGTGTTTATTATATGTACTTACTTAAAAGGCTGTAGCTGATGCAGTTTAGTCTAATTGCAAGTATCATAGAGCATTTTATTCCTCTGCTCCCTGCCTTGCACAGATACCCAAGTAAAGTTCAAAGTGACTTTAGTATTGCCTTCAAAGTAGTATCTTCTTGAGGAATATACTTAGTTGTGGGAAGCACTTAGTAATTTATCTAAGCCACACTATAGTTAAACTTTGCTTTTCTCCTTTCAGGTCTTGGGCTAAATTTAGATGAACTCCCCGCTCAGATGAGTTTCTCCAACTGGCCTGAAATGAAGAAAAAATTTGCATCCATATTTGCACAGAAGACACAGGCTGAGTGGTGCAGCATATTTGATAGCACTGATGCCTGTGTGACCCCTGTTTTATCCTTCGATGATGTTGCCTCACATCAGCATAACAAAGAAAGAAGTTCTTTTATCCAAAATGATCAGGGAGAGATAAGTCCTAGACCTGCTCCTGTTCTATCAAGGACTCCTGCTGTTCCATCATGTAAAAGAGATCCTTTTATAGGAGAACACACAGAGGAGATACTTCTAGAATATGGGTTTACTAAGCAAGAGATTGCTAAACTTTATTCTGATAAAGCAATAGAATTCAAGAAGCCAAAAGCTAATTTATAATCTCTTGACTATGCATATCAGGTAAATTTCAGGCTGATACAGTAAGCTTTTATGCTTTAAAATTGAATTATCTGACAAATAAATATTTGCATAATATTGCTTTTAAATAATATCTATTTTTTAAATTATTGACAAATTTAATTTGAAGACAGTGGTACTTAAGTACTTGTGTACCTGGATGATCTGCTGGCTAGAATGATACTGTAATTGTGTTCTGAAGATCAAGACAGTTTGCTTGGTAAGCACCTGTAAGTTCTCAGAATGTTTGTTTAAATATTGTATCCTGTAGTTTGATTCTTTTAATTTTTGGTTATACCACTGGTTGTTAGTACCTGTTGTAATTACCTGAAAGCAATTCTTTTAATAAAATATAGTTATATTCTTTCTAAATGAGTGATTGTGTTGTTTATTCATGAATTAGGAGGGTTTTTTTCCTCTATTCTATCATACTCGTTAATTTGCTTTATCATGCCAAAACTATGGTCTAACTAATACTATTCTCTTATGTGCTGCTGCAGAGCTATTATCTCAAAGTTAATCTATTTAACAGCCTGGCTACATTTTCTCAATGCAGTCTCCTGATTATATTACATTTAGAATATCAGCTTGGCTAGAAACTAAATTCAGAATTAATTTTTTTTTGTTTTTAAAATACCTGCCAACTAATAAACCTTTCATCTCCTTATGGAAAAATGGTAGGCAACTTTGCTGCACAGGTTTTAAACAATGGTTATTGCATGTCTGTTTTCATTTCCTTCAAACTTAAGCTGTCAATTGAAACCATCTCTTTCAAGACAAAAGAAAATCTGCTTTTAAAAAGAATTAGTTATATGGCATTAATACAGTATTCTGTAGTCCAGTGTGTGAGGAATTATGACATGAAGGCTTGGGGTTTTTTGATAATTTTGTCTATGTTTCGCTGAAGATTGGTTTGTTGGTTACAAAGGCTTCCAAAGCTGAGGTGTACTTTAGCTCATTTTACATGTGTCATGGCAAAAATGTCAACATTATTACCATAAAAAAACCTTTTACATTCTACTACATAAATACTTGCCTGGAAGCATGAGTTATCTGGTACGTCCTGGCAAGTTGTCTAAACCATCGGCAAAAGCACCTTAAGTTTCCAGCTGATCATCAGTCTAGTGTAAGTTACTGAATATTATACACTGTTACCAGAGGATTTGACAATTTTCTTAGTCCCAGATGTATCTGATTGTGTTGGAGAAAAATCAGCATTGTCAAATGTAATTTCCATTGTACAAAAGTTTTGAAACTGAAATTACTGACATCAATTTAAAACCTCATGTTGCTTCAGTGTAGGTTGGATCAGCTGCCTCACTCAGGTGCCCAATCCTGAAAGCTACAGTTTGAGTAATGTCGCTACAGGTTTTCCTTAAGGCCTTCCCCTGGCAGGTAAGACTGTTTAAAAAACCCATGTCTAAGTGATCCTAATATCCGTTGTTTTCAGAAACCAAGAAAATAATCAATTCTTTTGAGGGCAGTACACAGCAGATACAAAATAGTGCTTATCAGTTGCTGACTGACAGATTTCTGTCAAGATTTATATCTGCCTCTAACGCTCAAGGGCGATGGATAGGTTCACTTACTCAGCCTCATGAAGTGCACTGAAATCCTCTTCCAGATAGATACAGATTTTCCTCCCAGTTCAGTCAGCAGGGAATGGTCACTCTGTCTTATGCTCATGTTTGCTGAACGGAAAGACAAGGAGTAGCTTACTGGTATTGCTGATGTCTTACAGCAAGATCTTACAACAAGAGGAACAGCTTTGTGTCAGGCTAATCCTGCGTCTGGACCATGTGATGTATGGTCCTGTTGTATGTGCGCTTCATGCATAAACAGTAATTCCTCAGTTGTGGATAGTTGGGAGCAGTGCAGACACCTAAAGACTCAGATCTGCGAATGTGAACACACACTTCCCCACCCCCTTCCTGGCATAACTTGTGATCGCAGAGCCATGAAAGTATGTGAGTCCCTCCCCCAGCACAGACCAATCCCACCCGGCATATGATCTGGGCCCCATGTCAGCCGGAGCAGGCAGCACCAGCTCACTGCGGCGCTGCTTGCAGCCAGAGCAATGACCTTAACGAAAGAGAGCTTCCACAAGGCTCTTCCACCCACCTCTGAAGTGGCCAAGGCCAACATGGACAGCACCAGAGAGAAGCAGGAAGCTCCGGGGCAGTCAGTGATGAGGACTGGAGCAGTGGTGCCAAAGAAGCGAGCGGTGGGAAGGCTGGTCATGCACAGCATGGCCATGTTTGGCCGGGAGTTCTGCTATGCCGTGGAGGCCGCCTTTGTCACTCCGGTGCTGCTCAGTGTAGGGCTGCCCAAGAGCCTCTACAGCCTCGTGTGGCTCATCAGCCCTATCCTGGGCTTTGTGCTACAGCCTGTGGTAGGTTCAGCCAGTGATCACTGCACCTGTTGCTGGGGCAGGAGGCGACCTTACATTCTGTGTCTGGGCATCATAATGCTGTTAGGCATGGCTTTGTACCTCAATGGGGACGTGATGATCTCAGGTGAGTGAGGAGTATGTGTTATGCTGACATAGAAAACTCATCCTAGCCTTCTGAATCAGAGAAAAGAGAGGGGTTCCTCTTTTCCTTCTTAAAATGCACTGTTAAAATTTGGTATCATGTGACTTGGGAGCACTGAAAGAGCTGGGGAGCACTGGAATCTTTGTATGCACTCAAATCTAACACTGCATGTTATGTACCCTGTACACAGTGTTCTGTAGTGTTGTATGTTGGTTTGGTTGCCTGATAAGCTCCTGCAGGTAAAGATTTGCTTAGGCCTTAGAAGTTTTTATGAACTAAGATCTACCTTGTTTGCTTAAATTATAGTATTGTTTTTGTGATGTAATACATATCCAAACGGAATCCCTGTTCATCCCTATTTTAGATGGATTAGTATTCAAAATACTAACACTTAAATTATTGCAGCACTGACTTGACTCAGAACTGTGTTGTGCAGGTAAAAACAGAGATCCGTAACTGCCTGGAAACTGTTGCAGCTGAAACATGCAAAATCAAATGGGGTGGCATCCCTATTGTTACATTTTAGCTTGGAATGTTACTTGTTAAAGTCTTGATAGAAAGTTGTTGCTGACTAGGCAGATGGGGGAGGTGTGTGTCTTTATGGATTGATTTATTTTCTCTTCCTGAATATTGTTGGTGTTAAATATACTTGATTTCATTGACCCAGAAAGAGATGTTGCAGATAATTTTTGATTATCTAAAGCAATATAAGGGTGGGACAAATAGAATAAACCAAAAAGTACTGCAAAATGCATGTGTTAGGCTACCAGAGCCTGCCTTGAAGGTGTAATGGAGTAGACTAAGGATAGTGATGCACTTGGTCATGGAGCTTGGAGCATTCTGAGCATGTGCTGACTCAAGGCAGTAAGTCAACCTAGCCCAGCTCAGCACTTCACAGACTCAGCTCTCCTGCTTCTCTGATGAGATTCTGGTGTCACTATTGCATAACCAGTCATTGTTTAGATTTTGAGATATAAGGAAAGACAAAATTTGGTCTTGCAGAACATGGCGCTATTGCTGTCAGAATGAGGGTGTTTTTCTTTTTGTAGCTTTCATCAATGAGAAAGACAAGCAGCGGACCTGGGCAATAGTCATTACCATGCTGGGAGTAGTACTTTTTGATTTTGCAGCTGATTTTATTGATGGTCCCATCAAAGCGTATTTATTTGATGTCTGCTCTCATCAGGATAAAGAGAAGGGTCTGCATTACCACGCCCTCTTTACAGGTACTCAGATCCCTTCTTTTCCTCCCTACCTCTCAAAGGAGAGGAAGGTAATTGCATGGATTTTATCCTCACTGTGTTTCTAATCTTGAATGAACTGATCGTCTAATCCTGCACTTCAGTCACGAGTCTTTTGTTGCTGGGTTTTCACTGCTCCAGAGAACAGCAACTTGTGATTTCTGCTACAAGAATTCTGCAAAAAGCTGCAGGCGTAAACAATGACAGCAACACAGACATGATTTAAGGAAGAGTAGTTAGTTATTGTAAAAGTGAAGTAGTGTTTGTTCAGTTTGTTTTGGTTTTTTTCCAAGTTTTTGGTGAGGCAAAAATTACTGGATGTAACTCGTTTCATTGCTACTGCATATAAAAATAACATTTTTGATTCAGCATGTGACATGGAACAAGAGCTGCACAAACCAATTTACTTTCACTCTTCAGCAATGCACCAGTATGCGCTGTACAGAAACAGGAGTTCTGTGTAAAATTCAGAAATTCACAACTCCCACAGAATAGGCCCAAGTAGTTCAGTGCAAGTTCTTGCAAATGAAGTTAACAGCTTCATTTGCCTTTGTACATGTTTGGAATGCTGCCGAGTTACAGAAGGACACAAAACTGTTGGAACAAATCCAAAGGAGGGCCGTGAAGTTGATAAGGGGACTGAAGCACCTCTCCTATGAGACAGGCTGAGAAAGTTGGGGCTGTTCATCCTGAAGAAAAGGTTGTGTGGAGACCTCATAGGAACCTTCCTGTGTCTGAAGGGGGGCCACAGGGAAGCTGGAGAGGGAGTCTTCTTTAGGAAGATGAGGGGAAATTTAGGCTGGATCTTAGGAAGAAATTCTTCCCTGTGACGATTTTTGCCTTTTCTTTTATACCCCTGTTACACCTTTTTACAACTTCTGTATTCTTAGTGCTTTTTCCCTACATTCTTGGACTTGTTTGTCAAGCTAAGAGACTAAACATTTTAGAAGCTTCATAGCTAGGGATCAGTGTGCCCCAGACCCCAAGGTCCTCTCCAGAACACATTCTGTAAACCAAGATAGAACCATCCAGGGGAAGGCTCCTTGGGGAGGGGGGCTCATTCAAGCCTCTCATTGGGGAATCTTTGATAGATAAGCTAATTAGTAAAACCTACAATGCTATACCCGATCTTTTGGGAGGCACCGTAGTGTGCATTTCGGTGCATTCGACCTGGACGTGTGCACCTAAGGATCCTTAAAATAAATACCAAGGTAAAATCCCTTTTCGACTTCTAACTGTGTTTGACTCTTGATTTTAAGACCAGGAAAAGGCATCAGTGGTGATCCAGGGAGGTTGTGGATGCCACAACCCTGTCAGTGTTCAAGGCCAGATTGGATAAGGCCTTGAGCAGCCTGGTCTAGTGCGAGGTGTCACTGCCAAATGCAGGATGGTTGGGGCTGGGTGATCTCTAAGGTCTATTCCAACCCCTGATTCTATGAAATCATCTGTACAATGTGAGCCCTGTGTTGGGGAAATGCACAGGGTAGACACCTAAGGCTGTGTACCTGTGAAGAGACTCTGGAGCAGCCTCCTGCCATGTCTGAGAGCAGTCTCTGTGAAAGCACTAGACAAAAAGCAGACTACATGAGAAGTCATGCAGTCTTAGTCACAGATTTTTGTGGCTTCTGAGCCCCACCAAGAGCAGAGACACATAGATTTAGTAGCAGTTACTCTGCTCAAGGAGGGAGGTGTAGTAGCTACTGACAACAGGCCAGTTTTGGACACAAGAAATACCTGTGTCCAGGAACACAGATTATGAGGGAAGCTTAAAGCCACATGGGAATGAAATCTGTATGACCCATTAGAAAATGACAGATAAAATTTTAAAGCATCACTTGTTTGGACATAGAGAGGAGTGAGTCTCTATATATATTCAGCACAACTCTGGTTGCCTTTTTTTTGGATGATACTAAAAAGTCTCCAAATTTGAAGATTTGAAGCTGCAGATTTAGCTGTTTCGTTTGTGCACTGAGCTGTGAAAAGGGATGTGGGACAAATAGTATGAAAAAAGACTGGGGCAGAGTGCATTACTTGGTCCAGCACCCTGAGCTCTCTATAGCAAGTTCATCAATATTTTAACCCTTCCTAATTGAAAATTCTCCAGTCTGGTGTTGAAATCCTCCCTTGACTGGAGTTCTACAGCCTCCCAAGTCACTCTGCTCCAGCAATTCCCTGGCCTTGTGTAGCGGGTTGAGTTCGTAAACTGGGCAGAAACACCAATTAAGTGTAGTGGTTTTGGTTAAAAATATTCATTACTTACTTATTTTCCTTCTGTGAGATAAGAATTAGGAAAAAACAAAGCAGGCACAAACCTTAAACAGTTGCAGTACAATGAAAGAGTTTTATTACTAATAGAATTAGAAGTAAAGAGAAATAACAAGAAATTAAAGCAAACCCCCCCCCCCCCTTCCAGCACTTCTCTCCTTTTACCCAACTCGCACAAAGGATAACAGAACATGGGATGTTAGTCAGTGTTGCAGTTCTTGAAAAGTCTCTCTCTTATGCTTAAGGAAAAAAGGGTTTTCTTCAGTTGCGCGTGGTTCCCAAACTGCCACCAACAGCAGACCTGCCTGGAAACAAACAACCTGCTGTGGTGTAAAAGATCTCTCTCATGAAAAATCTCACAGTTCCTTCACACTGCAAAACATGAGCTATCACATGGGGTTATTAATCTTTTTAAGGATGAGTTATTTTGGCCTGCACACAAAGGCTTTCTTCGCCGCAAGTCTCTAAAAGCCTCTCACTGCTTCTATATGGCCTGGCATAGGCACTCTTCACAATCTTCACAGGCCACACGTGAATTCTTCATCCCCTCATGTACTTCAAATGGATTAAAGAGACAAACAGGTTTTGATATTACAGTTTCTTACCACGGCATGCAAGAAGGTTTTTTAGCTACACGCGAGAATCACGGCACCACCCTCTTTTCTCCCGTCGCCATTTCCAGCTCCGTCCCACGGGACTCACTTTCTCTTTCTCTCTGACTCTGAAGCCGCCATGTTGAAGGGTGTTCTTGTTCAGGCTTTACGGTGGGGAAAGCCTCGCTCCCTCTGTGCTGCTGGCTGCACGGTGTCCTCTTCAGTTCAGCACGAAGTGTGCTGGCTGCAGACAGGAGGCTCTGCCGGCTCCCGTTGACTCCGCCGGCTCCGCATGGAGAGGAGAGGGACCCGCCAGTCCTCAGAAGCTGCACTGGATGGGTTTAGCTGTGAGCAATCCATGGCTGGTTTTAGCTGTGGCAGTCCATGGCTGGGTTTAGCTGTGAGCAGTCCATGGCTGGGTTTAGCTGTGTGGCAGTCCATGGCTGGGTTTAGCTGTGGCAGTCCTTGGCTGGGTTTAGCTGTGAGCAGTCCATGGCTGGGTTTAGCTGTGAGCAGTCCATGGCTGGGTTTAGCTGTGGCAGTCCATGGCTGGGTTTAGCTGTGTGGCAGTCCATGGCTGGGTTTAGCTGTGGCGGTCCATGGCTGGGTTTAGCTGTGTGGCAGTCCATGGCTGGGTTTAGCTGTGAGCAGGCCATGGCTGGGTTTAGCTGTGGCAGTCCATGGCTGGGTTTAGCTGTGAGCAATCCATGGCTGGTTTTAGCTGTGAGCAATCCATGGCTGGTTTTAGCTGTGGCAGTCCATGGCTGGGTTTAGCTGTGGCAGTCCATGGCTGGGTTTAGCTGTGGCAGTCCATGGCTGGTTTTAGCTGTGAGCAATCCATGGCTGGTTTTAGCTGTGGCAGTCCATGGCTGGTTTTAGCTGTGAGCAGTCCATGGCTGGTTTTAGCTGTGAGCAATCCATGGCTGGGTTTAGCTGTGGCAGTCCATGGCTGGTTTTAGCTGTGAGCAGTCCATGGCTGGGTTTAGCTGTGTGGCAGTCCATGGCTGGGTTTAGCTGTGGCAGTCCATGGCTGGGTTTAGCTGTGAGCAGTCCATGGCTGGTTTTAGCTGTGTGGCAGTCCATGGCTGGTTTAGCTGTGTGGCAGTCCATGGCTGGTTTTAGCTGTGGCAGTCCATGGCTGGTTTTAGCTGTGGCAGTCCATGGCTGGGTTTAGCTGTGGCAGTCCATGGCTGGGTTTAGCTGTGTGGCAGTCCATGGCTGGTTTTAGCTGTGGCAGTCCATGGCTGGTTTTAGCTGTGAGCAGTCCATGGCTGGTTTTAGCTGTGGCAGTCCATGGCTGGGTTTAGCTGTGGCAGTCCATGGCTGGTTTGAGCTGTGTGGCAGTCCATGGCTGGGTTTAGCTGTGCGGCAGTCCATGGCTGGTTTAGCTGTGTGGCAGTCCATGGCTGGGTTTAGCTGTGGCAGCCCATGGCTGGTTTTAGCTGTGGCAGTCCATGGCTGGGTTTAGCTGTGTGGCAGTCCATGGCTGGGTTTAGCTGTGCGGCAGCCCATGGCTGGGTTTAGCTGTGGCAGCCCATGGCTGGTTTTAGCTGTGGCAGTCCATGGCTGGTTTTAGCTGTGTGGCAGTCCATGGCTGGTTTTAGCTGTGGCAGTCCATGGCTGGTTTTAGCTGTGTGGCAGTCCATGGCTGGGTTTAGCTGTGGCAGTCCATGGCTGGGTTTAGCTGTGAGCAGTCCATGGCTGGTTTAGCTGTGAGCAGTCCATGGCTGGGTTTAGCTGTGGCAGTCCATGGCTGGGTTTAGCTGTGCGGCAGCCCATGGCTGGTTTTAGCTGTGGCAGTCCATGGCTGGGTTTAGCTGTGTGGCAGTCCATGGCTGGGTTTAGCTATGTGGCAGTCCATGGCTGGTTTGAGCTGTGTGGCAGTCCATGGCTGGGTTTAGCTGTGTGGCAGCCCATGGCTGGTTTGAGCTGTGTGGCAGTCCATGGCTGGGTTTAGCTGTGGCAGTCCATGGCTGGGTTTAGCTGTGGCAGTCCATGGCTGGGTTTAGCTGTGGCAGTCCATGGCTGGTTTAGCTGTGTGGCAGTCCATGGCTGGGTTTAGCTGTGGCAGTCCATGGCTGGTTTTAGCTGTGTGGCAGTCCATGGCTGGGTTTAGCTGTGGCAGTCCATGGCTGGGTTTAGCTGTGAGCAGTCCATGGCTGGTTTAGCTGTGAGCAGTCCATGGCTGGGTTTAGCTGTGGCAGTCCATGGCTGGGTTTAGCTGTGTGGCAGTCCATGGCTGGGTTTAGCTATGTGGCAGTCCATGGCTGGTTTGAGCTGTGTGGCAGTCCATGGCTGGGTTTAGCTGTGCGGCAGCCCATGGCTGGTTTGAGCTGTGTGGCAGTCCATGGCTGGGTTTAGCTGTGTGGCAGTCCATGGCTGGGTTTAGCTGTGGCAGTCCATGGCTGGGTTTAGCTGTGGCAGTCCATGGCTGGGTTTAGCTGTGGCAGTCCATGGCTGGTTTAGCTGTGTGGCAGTCCATGGCTGGGTTTAGCTGTGGCAGTCCATGGCTGGGTTTAGCTGTGGCAGTCCATGGCTGGGTTTAGCTGTGGCAGTCCATGGCTGGTTTGAGCTGTGTGGCAGTCCATGGCTGGTTTGAGCTGTGTGGCAGTCCATGGCTGGGTTTAGCTGTGGCAGTCCATGGCTGGGTTTAGCTGTGGCAGTCCATGGCTGGGTTTAGCTGTGGCAGTCCATGGCTGGTTTAGCTGTGTGGCAGTCCATGGCTGGGTTTAACTGTGGCAGTCCATGGCTGGGTTTAGCTGTGAGCAATCCATGGCTGGGTTTATCTCTGAGCAATCCATGGCTGGGTTTAGCTGTGGCAGTCCATGGCTGGGTTTAGCTGTGAGCAGTCCATGGCTGGTTTAGCTGTGAGCAATCCATGGCTGGGTTTAGCTGTGTGGCAGTCCATGGCTGGGTTTAGCTGTGTGGCAGTCCATGGCTGGTTTTAGCTGTGTGGCAGTCCATGGCTGGGTTTAGCTGTGAGCAATCCATGGCTGGGTTTAGCCGTGTGGCAGTCCATGGCTGGGTTTAGCTGTGTGGCAGTCCATGGCTGGTTTTAGCTGTGTGGCAGTCCATGGCTGGGTTTAGCTGTGCGGCAGCCCATGGCTGGTTTTAGCTGTGGCAGTCCATGGCTGGGTTTAGCTGTGTGGCAGTCCATGGCTGGGTTTAGCTGTGGCAGTCCATGGCTGGGTTTAGCTGTGAGCAGTCCATGGCTGGGTTTAGCTGTGGCAGTCCATGGCTGGGTTTAGCTGTGTGGCAGTCCATGGCTGGGTTTAGCTGTGTGGCAGTCCATGGCTGGGTTTAGCTGTGTGGCAGCCCATGGCTGGGTTTAGCTGTGAGCAATCCATGGCTGGGTTTAGCTGTGGCAGTCCATGGCTGGGTTTAGCTGTGAGCAGTCCATGGCTGGGTTTAGCTGTGGCAGTCCATGGCTGGGTTTAGCTGTGTGGCAGTCCATGGCTGGGTTTAGCTGTGTGGCAGTCCATGGCTGGGTTTAGCTGTGTGGCAGTCCATGGCCGGGTTTAGCTGTGTGGCAGTCCATGGCTGGGTTTAGCTGTGGCAGTCCATGGCTGGGTTTAGCTGTGAGCAGTCCATGGCTGGGTTTAGCTGTGAGCAGTCCATGGCTGGTTTTAGCTGTGGCAGTCCATGGCTGGGTTTAGCTGTGTGGCAGTCCATGGCTGGGTTTAGCTGTGAGCAGTCCATGGCTGGGTTTAGCTGTGAGCAGTTCATGGCTGGGTTTAGCTGTGGCAGTCCATGGCTGGTTTGAGCTGTGTGCCAGTCCATGGCTGGGTTTAGCTGTGAGCAGTCCATGGCTGGGTTTAGCTGTGAGCAATCCATGGCTGGTTTTAGCTGTGAGCAGTCCATGGCTGGGTTTAGCTGTGGCAGTCCATGGCTGGGTTTAGCTGTGTGGCAGTCCATGGCTGGGTTTAGCTGTGGCAGTCCATGGCTGGTTTAGCTGTGTGGCAGTCCTTGGCTGGGTTTAGCTGTGAGCAGTCCATGGCTGGGTTTAGCTGTGGCAGTCCATGGCTGGGTTTAGCTGTGTGGCAGTCCATGGCTGGTTTGAGCTGTGTGCCAGTCCATGGCTGGATTTAGCTGTGAGCAGGCCATGGCTGGTTTGAGCTGCCTGTGGCTCTGGAACAGTCCCCCCCCAGTGACCCAGGGTCCGTGCCGCAGCGTTGGGAAAGGGGGGAAGGGGCAGTGGCCCCGGCCCGGCCCGGCGGAGCCTGGAGGCTCGGAGCCCCCCCCCACCTTCCAGCAGGCGAGCTGGGACAAAAGGCAATTCCCGCCTTTCAGTACGGTTTAAATATGTAAATTGTGAGAAGCGTCATTAGTCTAAAAGACTGTCCATCAACTCAGGTTCAACCCAATACACCTTGGCATTAGTTTTCCCTAAAATCTGATCTTAATATCCATTCTCGACAGTTTGTATTTATCATTCCCTGATATTTTATCCCAGTTAGACACAGACAGCAATCTTCCCATTTCTTTTCTACTTTCTATTTTAGATATTATTTATTTTCCCCACTTTAGTTCCTTCTTTTTGTACTTAATATTTCTAAGATTTTACTCTCCAGTTTGCTTTCAGTTTGGGGTTTGAACATGAAACTTGATAGCTTTGCAATTATGAAACCCATGGCAACTTACACAAGTGGAAGAAAGAGTGCACACATCCAACACACAATATTTGGGCTTCATTCCACTATCATGATCCTTTTTTTTACAAAACAGCATGCAAAGACAACCTCAAATGTCAAACATTCTCTCTGCAAACATACACTGAAACAATGTAGTGTAGATTTTCTTTAAAAAGTTGTTAATAGCGTAATTATTTTTATGAGAACAAGCAAGGATACAGTCCCCTATGAAATGCCACAGGACACGATGAAGAAGGGTCATAATCAGACCCAGGAGGGGGAAACAGTACAGAAAGCCCAGAATGAAATCAAAATCCTGTGTTTTGCTGGGAAAGCAAGTGTAGGTGCTGTTAGTTTTTGTTAGGTGAGGGGTTCTGCTGTACATTGTCATCAGTTCTCCTAAGCAGAGGAGCAGAAATGCTTCCAAGTCCTTGAAAAGTTGCTATCCTGTGGAACTCCCACACATCCATCCACCAGAGCCACCTGGTTAACAAGGTGTCAGGAGTCTACAAAGGTGCCACCCCTACCAGAGCTCTGTATTGGATGTAACAGAGGGTACTTCCCTGTGCATCTTTGTGTGCACTTACAACAAAGAGAAGAAATTGTAAGAAAACCAAACTGACTGAAAGCTGGGTTTATTAACTTCAAGGCACAAAGTAGCAGTCTCATTTTACCTTTTAGTCTACCTTTTCTGACAGAATTAGTAAATGGGATTACACACTTATATTTGATCCTTTCTGTTTTCTCTTCCAAGTGATGAGGTACTTGGGTTTGTATAACTACAAAACAATGCTTTTGGGTTTATTCCCTTTTTAAAAAATTTCCCATGGAGGCAGCATATATGTTTGGACTAAGCTAAATAAAATACATTTTACAAATTCTAAACTATAGATGGTCTCAATATAATTTAAGAAGTGTTTGTTCTGTGAAATTAAAAAAAAAAACCACATAAATTTCAGTAGGATTTTACTCAGTTCTACTTGTACTGTTTATCATTTCAAAGAAAATAAAGCTTCAAAGGGTCAAAAAAGGAGATGGACCCTATGTTGCTCTATGTTCAGGCAATTTCTGGAGAGCTCTGCCTACCAGATCTGAGAAGATTTTTCAAGAGATGTTTTAGTAACTGCTTATGTCTGTCATTATCTCAGTATTCCTATTTCTTGTGATAAATATCTGAAGAGTGATTATTCCATCATGTCTAGAGGGGATGTTGAGGGTATTATGTTTGTTCATTTGTTTATTTTATCAATGCCAGCACACCTTTTTTTTTTTTCCTTTTTTTCCCCCACCATTGTAGGTTTGGGAGGAGCCCTGGGTTACCTGACAGGTGCTATGGATTGGGGTCAAACTATACTAGGATATACCTTGGCATCAGAATTCCAGGTGATCTTCTTGTTTGCAGCCTTGGTTTTCATAATCTGCCTTACCGTACATCTGTGCAGTATTCCTGAAGTCCCATTCAGACACGAACACGAAGAGACAAAGTTCTTGTTGGAAGTGGCTGAGCCCCATCAATACAACTCCATTGAGGAGGAAATCAAGAATGGTTACTTAAAATCAACATGTACCGAAATAAAGGCTGCAGCCAAGCCAGGGAAATGCGCGGTGAGTGCGGAGATGATTTTATAGGACGTATCTGCATCCTTGGAGACCCCTTAATTAGCTAATGCTGATTGTTTGTAATGGAGTCCTTTCACATGCACAGAAAAGAACCTTCCACCAGGATACAGAGACAGGAGAAATCCTGCTTGCTTTTTTTTTCTTTTTATTTTTTTTCTTTAGAAAGTATTGCCAGCAAGAGGCTAATTCTGATGCTTTGATCAATTGGCAGGGATGAAGGAGAACATGGTTTGGTTTTCTGCTCTATGTCAGACTCTTGATATCCTCCTCATGTGAATTTTGTAAATAGGATCTACTTTATCCTATAGTCTTGACAGAATTATCATAATATTGTGGACAAAAACTACAGACTATTAATCTTTGATGTACGTCTCTAATTCCCACTGAAGTCCACACAATTTTGTACATAGTACATGTGAAATGTGCATTCCCTCTCTAGTAAACATTTGGGTTTTCTGCTGCTCAACATTTCATTGAGTACTAATGTGTTTAAAATTGTTACTTCTACAGAAGTTATACCTTGCTACCAGAGTTTTAGTTTTATTTTGAGTGATATTGTAGCTGTGTCTTTGGAAAAACTTTGAGGTGCAAGAGAATAGTGAGTACTTTTAAATTCTCACTGTTATTTTGTTTCTGATGCATTTTTATGGGAGATTTCTTCAACCTAAGGCACCTAGGAAAAGGTGAATCTACCAGAAAAATATCTGGGGAGCCCACTTCTAGAATGGTCTTGGGAACAGATGATAATTTTTACTGTTTTGTTGATGACTCCTAGTGCTAGAAATGCTCACGGCTATCTCATGGTACCCTAGGTAAGCAAAGTATAACAAAATAGTGGTGACACAGTTGCTTCTCATTTTAATTTCACTTTTGGTCTCTTGGCATTATCCATCCCTGATACACTGATGCAAAGGTTTGATAAATCAGGTAAAACGTTTAAGCATGTGCAAATGGTTATAAGAAAGAAAGCAATACTCTTGTTTAATCTATAAATAAAAGGGATTTATTATCTTTTACTATTTGTAATTTGTTTTATAATAGCACTTGGTGTTTCTAACCTGAAGAAAAGTATTATTACACCAGATGCAAGACATATGAGATGAGCACTGCCTGATGAGAATGCCAGGCAAACACAGAGTGGGGCAGACAGCAAGGCAACAGTTATGGGGAGAATCTGACAGGAACGCTGTGATGCTGTCTCAGCTTCAGTTGGCCACTGCAGGCCAACTTGAGCAGCCAGCATCCTTCACCAGCGCTGTTCACTCTGAGCATCCTCCAAATTGTTAGAGATGCTGAGTGTCATTGGCTGCTTGGACAATGCAGGCTCTAAAAAAAAAAGAAGGCAAAAGAAGATGAGAGAGTGATGCAGTGGAAGTAGGGGACCAGATTGTGGTTTTGGGTAGCCTCTGCCTTGGCAAGAAATAATTCCACTGAGTGAGTAATGTCTGACACCTGAGGTGAAGCTGTGGCGTCCACTGTGGGCAAGCCTGTGCCATTGCCCTTCTCTCTGATTAGGCTGGGCAGCCTGTGAGAGTCCCCAGTGCTTTGATCAGTCTCATGTTTCTTTGATGTGCCTGATTGTGTATGAATTCGAGACACTCTCTGCTTTGATGATCTGTCTCCTGTGGCACATGTTTGCTGAGTTCATTCATTACTGTAATCACTTCCTTGAAGAAATGGTTTGGCTTCCTCTTTTTCTGTCTCTTTTTTTTATTGCGGGCATCATGGCCCTATTTGTTCTAAATTAAGGCCTATGCTCTCACATGCTAATAGCTAACATGATTATTAATGAGATTTGACCTGTTACAGTATGACCAGACACACAAAGCAATTAGCCCTGTGTTCTTTTGCATAGTGCCAAATTATTCAGGGTCCACTGCCATAAAACCCAAGTCATATTGAGGAAATGCTGCCAGCTTGTTCAGTCGTCTGGCTCACCATTCTGTGCCTTGGAAAGCCCCGAGCTGCCTAGAGAGACTGCACGGGCAATCCAGCGACTCGGTGGCTCCGAAATGTAGCAAGTGACAGCTGTAAAGCTAATGTCAAAAGCAGAAGCAAAGAGGTAGAAATACAGCCCAAACTCTGTGCCTTTAAATCCTGTTTCCTTATTCCTCCTGTCCCGAGAGAGACAGGAGAAGCTGTTCACAGAAGGGAGGCAGGAGCACGAGGGGCGAAGCCGACTTTCTCGGGGGAAGGGAGAGGGGAGGGCAGGAGCGAAGCCGGGTTATCAGCCAATCGGACTCTGTTTCGGGGGAGCCCGTGCTACTTTCAAGTTTTATCCGCGCTTGGAACAAAGGGGATTCAGAGCACATGGTTGAAACAAATCCAGACATGCCTGGCCAGCTCCGGGGCTGGGCTGCACCTCGGGGGCAGGCAGCAACATCATACTGCTTCTTCTGTATTCTTATGAATCATCTTATGCCCTGAGTTGTAGTGATTTTTTTAGCGTTTGTTTGGTGTTGTGAGCTTTTGAAAGATAAGGTGCTTAAACAGAACCAAGCTTCAGCACATTATTTAAATTAGCATGCAGTTTGTGTGCTGATACGTTTTGAATGTGTGCATTAAACACTTCTAGTTTCCATTTCCACTCTCTGGACTATCTAAATAGAAAGAAAGCGTTTCTATCTAGCTGTCAAATTATTGTTTGTAATCACTGCAGTGTCTTTTGTAGTTCCATGACCTTATCTTAAAACTTTGATTGGAAAGGCTATTTTTAAAAAAACTAAAGAAAGTGGAAGAATTGCAAACTAAATTAAGTCAAGTCAAACGATAATAATTATCCTTGAAATAACACTAATCAGTCAATCTGGAATTTTTTTGTTTGTTTTCTTTTTGTAGAAGAATATAAAACTTACCCTGTTTAAAAAAGACAGTGATGCCAAGAGAAATTCCAAGGGGTTTGGACAACATACAGTCCAAGGTGAAAGTCAGCAACTTGAATTTTGGCATTCCTATGAGGATTAAAAACCTGACACGGAAGCAAAGTATTTTCCAACTTTATATGTGGTGATTATTCATAGAGTAGCTTGCAGCATAGCCTAGTTCAAAGGAAAGTAGAATTGTGAAAAGTAAGTACAACACTGAAGGAAGAAAGGAAAAAGTGACATCTTACAGCAAATTGAAGACAAGATTCACTCCAGTAATTTCCAGTAATTAGCATAACTTTTTCAGTTCTTCCACATTTCATGGTGTACTTCTTCCCTTACCATCTCTCCCAGCACTGTTGTCTCCAAACATTATGAGAGAAAACTGAAAGTGTTCCATCATGCACAGTTAAAATACTATCTTTCTTTTTCTTTAAAAGCACAGAACTATGCAGGAGCTTTAATGCAGGAAGAATTACATGTCAAAATACCTGATATCAAGCACACCTACAGTAGTCAAAAAAAAAAAGTAATACAAATGATCTGATGAATGTGACTGGAAAAGAAACTGAGAGTTTTGGGGCACAGGACTGAGACGAGGAGGGAAATAATGTGGGGCATTGAAGGTGGTGAGAAAATTTGGTTATCCTCATCAGTGAGATTTCTTAACCAGCACCAGTTAAGTTTTGATTGTGAAATGACTTATTACTCCCATGGTATGAGGTGTTTAGATGCTGGAGCTCACATTCTCTGTGTGCTACCATGATGAACCACAGCTTCTCCCTGCTTCATGGAAGGGAGGACAGTGCACAGTGGAAATGTCATCGTATGCCTGAAGAGATAGAAGTTTCCCTTGAAAATTCATAGGGAATTCAGCATAGAAAATAGAACAGAATGGGAGTAAGGTCTCAGAAATGCTCAGATATCCACAATTGATACATTTTAATTTTCAGGAAGTATTTTGAGCATAACTTTTTTCTGTGGCAGCTTTAAATTTTCAATGCAAAGCTGATGATCTCTATAAAGAAATAACTTTTGGCTTTGGTTGTTTCTGTTGTTGGTTTGTTGGGCGTTTTTTAAATGTTTTTTTAATTACTTTTCTGAATCTGCTTTGGCAGAAAATTTCCCTTTGGTTCTACATGTAAATAATCACCCTACTGATTATAACAGCAAGAACTGTTACATTCTTGTTGGTATACTCCATCTCTTCTGTAGTTTCTGGGAATTTTATAAACTGAAGGAAATTCAGTACACAAGCAACCCTTCCTAGCAAAAAAGAGAAGACTGGAAGTTTAGCAATGAAAAGATACTAAGGCCTTCTTCATTTTCTGTCAGCTATTTCAGTATTTCAAAATTTCAGAGCAATAATACTGTATTATTCTTGAATATTTGCTTTTAGGAAAAAAGGCAGATGACCCTTAAATCACTCTTGAAGACACTTTTAAGCATGCCATCCCACTATCGCTGTCTGTGTGTGAGCCACCTTTTTGGATGGATGGCTTTCCTGTCCAACATGCTCTTCTTCACGGATTTCATGGGACAGGTAAAGCATAAAATCCTCTTGCTTCTCCTTCCTTGTAGCAACTCCTCCTCCATCAAAAAGAAATGAAATGGTGTTACTATCCTGAGGAAATTACACTGGTGTCAGAGCCATTTATATCTGGATGGCTCAACAATAGTTTTTTTAAACCAGCTAATTAAGGTCAAGCCCTTGTTCGGAGCCTGTCTGTGTAATCACTGGGAAAAACTTTTAGTGTTCGTAGGGCCATTAGTGTCTAACTGTTCCAAGCGAAGCTCTCAGAGCTGGTCCAAACACATCCATTTTCTGGTTTGGCTTTGGAGCTGCTCCGAGATGGGCAGGTTTTCTAACTGGGGCAATGCTTGGATGCAGATGGCCTTGTCCTGGTGTGTGTGCAGCATACACACAAAGCCCCTTACCTGCTCTGCAGCCTCCCTGGCCTCAGGCCATGCAGCTCTTTGCACACAGGGAGCTACTTGGTAGCAGAAAGCTTTTATCTTCTTGCATTTGTCTGTCCTGAGTCCCTTTTGCCAGGAACTGTTTGCCTTCACAATATCCAGTAGTCCCTTTTCCATGCCATTCCCAGGGACTGTATGTCCTTGACAGTGATTCCTGCCTATATGGACATGCCTCCTTTCTTCCAGAGTACTAGTATGCTCCTGGCACAAACCCACTCACTGCCACTCCCTGTTCTTCTGTGGTTTCCACACAGTGTTCCCATTTCCTTGCCTTTCTTGTCTCTGTAGGCAAGGCAAGCGGGAGGTTTCTTTTCCCTGCAGCATAGATGAGCAACTGAAAGAAAAAAGTTTTGCTTGTCTAGAAAAAGAACTGAATAAGACAACAACTGTGTGGAAAAATGAGTGTGTTGAGGTAAACCTGAAAGAGAAAGCAAACAAACAAAAAAATGTAGATAAATAAGGGAAAGAAAGGCTAAGGCGAGAAGGCAGAAGTGGAGAGAGAAAGTTAGTTGGAAGTGAGACACCCAAAGGATAAAAGAGCAAATGAGACAATGAACAGTCCAGGACAAGGCAGAGGGTAATAAATGAGGCAGACCCTGGGATGTGATAGTCCATGAGATGTGAGTGTGAAAACTGGAGAATTACAAATGAGTGGTTAGGACACTGCTTAACAGATTTCTTGGGTGCTTCCTACCAGGCATGGGGCCCTGTTCCTGCAAGAAGGAGACATTCTATCCATGCAGCCATCCTTGCCTTCTGTGACTTTTGTGGTCTCTTTCAGGTTATATACCAAGGTAATCCTTATGCACCTCACAACTCCACACTCTATCTTACCTACAAAACAGGGGTAGAGATGGGATGCTGGGGACTGTGCATCAATGCAATTTCTTCATCGGTCTATTCTTGTAAGTACCCACAAATGAACTACACCACCATGTTTACTATTTGCCATTGTTTAAAAACCATAAAGGGATGCCAAATTACCTGGATTTTTTTCTACATTAAAGCTTTAGGGAATGTTACATTCTCAGCATTGTTAGAAATTCCTATCTTAAAACAAACAGTTCCTGACCACATGATGAGGGGTCACTTTGGGACTAACACATTGTTCTGCACATGAACTGACCCTGAACACTTAAAATTATCCTGAAATTAACTGCCAGACTAAATTCTTAGATGCTCTTTCACCTAGCAGTGCCATAGCTGTAGGCTCTCAAAGGTGGCCTCTCCCCATCTGCACTCCCCATGCAGAAGTTCTTGCCAGAGGCTTGAAGCTTGCTCTCCAAAATTACGTGTAAACATCCTAGCACAGCTCCCCAGAGAGATTTCACCATAACTCTTCCCAAGGATTAAAAAAACTACTTGTGATCTGAAAATTCAAACAAGTAGCATTTTGGGGGTCGATTTGAGCATCTAGAAGAGGCTTGAGGGAAATGTTTTCACCTTTGGAGCTTAACTGCAGGTATTTCTGTGTGGCCTTCCTGTGGAGGAACATCTATTCAGCACAAGTATGTCTGGGTGCAGCTGGAGTGCGAGCTGCAGGTTGAGCTCTGGGTGGTGTGGGCAAGTATTCTTTGGCAAGTTTATACCTACAATAATTTGAGGTAATTTCCAAAATCCTTATCTCCATCACAGCATTTTACAAAACACAATCCCTTAAAAGGAACTCCCTGATGAAATGTGACCTGTTTTTTTTAATCTTACCAGTATTTTTGCTTTCTTTTCGCAGATTTGCAGAAAGTCCTTCTGCCATACATAGGATTAAAGGGACTTTATTTCATTGGATACCTACTTTTCGGACTGGGTACTGGATTAATTGGTTTGTTTCCCAACATCTACTCTGCCCTGGTTCTCTGTTCACTCTTCGGAGTCATGTCCAGCACACTGTACACAGTGCCATTCCACCTCATTGCAGAGTACCACAGGGAAGAAGAAGTGAGTGCAATGTCTCAAGAAGCATTAAGTATATCTGTCTGTGTCTGTTCAATCTGTTTTGGGGGTAAACTGGACACAAATGGTGAGCAGCTTTGAATTTTAATTTTGAGCTATTATGACACATGAACGGAAGGTTTCTGACAGAGAGAGTTAACATCCCGGCTCCAAACTCTCCAAACAGGTCTGTGATAAAACAAATAATTATTTATCATCACATCTGAAACTAAGCCAATCACAGTATGTGTTCAGGCAGTAAGCAGGTAACAGGGCTTACCTCTTGTGTTGCCTTCAGCTGCTACCTTTCTTATATCCTTCGTTCCAGCCATGTTGGCAAAGGCTTGACTTCTGAGAGCCTGAGGCGAACAACAATCCTGTAAAGGCTGTCAGAATTTTCAGTTAACTGCAAAGTGTTACTAAAGCTCTTAGCTAATAAACACATGACATTCTAGTAGAAACAATTTTATATAGTTCAGTATTAAATCATATACCACGTTCTCATTATCTTTCTAAATGTCTGGGGTTGGGTTTTTGTCCTCCACGGCATTAAATCCTGTTTCCAAGGAAAATCTGGAAAAACTTGCACACCTTGTATCATGTTACTGGGCACAGCAGGATCTTCATGTATTGTAAAGTGTTGAGTTTTTTTAATGGAAAAGTTCTCTCAAGTCTCTTAAGTTAGTGAAATAGTTGGAAACAAAAAAGATTAAGGAGAGTTGGGAAAATTAGGAAAAGTTCTCAGTATGTCTTGGGATATCTGAAGAAATTAATAAAGGTAATGTTGAACTATTGGAAAACCATACAGAAACATAGTTGAAACCAGCACAGGTCCAGATCAAGTGCTGGAGAACATGTCCTACCGTTCTGTACAACTTTCACCAGCACCCTCTGAATGATGAACACAAGAAAACCCTTTAATTATTCTACTGAATGCTAGGAGGATGTCTCAAAGTAGTTAAATATTTCATATATCTGATTCCCAATTTTTCAGTTCATTTCTTTGCTCCTTCCAACAGAGAATGATCATGATGTTTTATAAACATAAAACAAAGGACAGGGAATGAGCCCAGGTTAGGGTGAGATCTCAATTTTAACCTCAGGTCAGCCAACTCAGAGAGGAGGAGTAAATGAAAATTTTAGTCTGTTCCAAGACATAAGTGAAATAAAATATGCTGAAGTGTGCATAAACTTTATACTTACTAGGCCAATATTCATGTGTTACTTGTAAGACAACCAATTCTTGTTTGGTGTACGGTACTTGGTATGACAGATGTTAAATGATATATAATTCTATGTTAGATTTTATATTAATGGATTGAGGTTTAGCTCCAATTTTCTATAAATAGGATAGGAAGAAAACATCAGAGGAAACACCAAGCACAAGGTTGCGTTCATTTACAGATTCATGTATTTGTGGTCAGAACTACTGCCACATAGGAACACTGGGAACAGCCTGGAAAAATAGATATAATTTATTTTAACAAGTGTCTAAAATTGGGACTTAGTCATTTCAGAACAAGGAGCAGACATTTTCCCTCACTATACACTCTACCAAAATCATGTGCTGTGTTTTATAATGCTGCCATTTCAGCTCCTGTACTGTGCTGCTGTTCCCTAGCAAATTCAATTTTTTTCTACTGGATTAGGAAGAGACTGTTTGTCTCCAGTACTTGTGAGCTTTGTGTGGCTCAAAGGCAAGGTAATAGGGTTTGCAAAAGCAAAAAGCATCTTAATGGCCAAGAGCATTTGGATACCAGAACACAGCAGTGCAGCTGGCCTACAGTGTGGGAACCTCTTGTTGCTGGAATAAAACCTCCTCCATTTAACAGCCTATGCAGGAAGAAAATAAATATGTAAATTATCACATAATTTCCCAATAAAACAGAATAATTCGTTCCTGGAGGAAGGGACCACCAGAGATCATGTAGACCATGCTCAAGGCAGATGGAGCAAGCTCCCCCAAGTCATGTCTGGTCTGGTTTGAATAATTCCAAGCATGGAGACTCCACAACCCCTCTGGTTAACCTGTTCCAGTGATCCACCAGCCTCACAGGGTGCTAACATGCAAGATACTTTCACAGAATAAATGAAGGTTTTTGCTCTGCTATATATATCAAAGCAGATACACAGATAATTAGTAGTTAACAGGTGTCCTCAGCAGTGCAGAAGAACCCTAGTCTGCATGTCTGTTTTCAGGTTGCTTTTATCCCCATCAATTAAAGTATTATATTTGTATTTTAATACTGAATTCCTTTACGTGCTTTGAGCCATAACTTTGAGCACATGCTTGCCTGTATGTGTGTGGGGCACATCAGCACTACTGTAAGGCCTTTGGACATGGTTCCTCACAACATCCTTCCCTCTAAATTGAAAAGATGGATTTGATGAGTGGACTGTTGGATTAGAAGGTGGTTGGATGGTCACATCCAGAGGGCAGCAGTCAACGAGTCAGTGTCCAAATAGACACCAATGACAAGTGGTGCCCTCAGGGGCCTGTATTGGAACCAGTGTGATTTAATCTCTTCATTAATGACATGGATGAAGTGATTGAGTGCACCCTCAGCAAGTTTGCAGGTGACACCAAGCTGTGAGGTGTGTTTGACACACCTGAAGGACAGGATGCCATCCAGAGGGACCTGGACAAGCTTGAGGAGTGGTCCATGGGAACATCATGAGGTTTAACAGGACCAAGTGCTGGTGCTGCACCTGGGTCAGGGCAACCCCCGGTATCAGCACAGGCTGGGCATGAACAGACCCAGAGCAGCCCTGCCCAGAAGGACTTGGGGGTGCTGTGGGTGAGAGGCTGGACATGCCCCGGCCATGGCACTCACAGCCCAGAGAGCCAAACGTGTCCTGGGCTGCATCCAGAGCCCCGTGGGCAGCAGGGGAGGGAGGGGATTGTGCCCCTCTGCTCCGCTCTGCTGAGACCCACCTGGAGCACTGCATCCAGCTCTGGGGTCCCAGCACAGGAGGGACAGGGACCTGCTGGAGCCAGTCCAGAGGAGGCCACCAAGATAATCAGAGGGCTGGAGCACCTCTGCTGTGAGGAAAGGCTGAGAGAACTGGGATTGTTCAGCCTGGAGAAGAGGAGTGACCTAATTGTGGCCTTCCAGTACCTGAAGGGAGCTTGCAAGGAAGATGGAGAGGGGCTTTTCACAAGGGCACATAGTAATAGGACAAGGGGGAATGGTTTCAAATTTAGAGAGAGTAAATTTAGGTTAGATATTAGGAAAGAATTCTTTACTGTGAGGGGGGTAAAGCACTGGATCAGGTTGTCCAGAGGAGTTTTGGATCCCCATGCCCGGAAGCGTTTAAGGCCAGGCTGGGTGTACACTTAAAAGCCCTGGTCTAATGGAAAGTGTCCCTGCCCACGACAAGGGAATTGGAACTAGATGATTTTTAAGGTTCCTTCCAAAACAAACCATTCTATGATTCTATGATGATTCTTCGATAATATAATAGTATGGCTCTTTCAGCTGTGAGTCAGATCTAAATTATCCATGACAGGATGACCTGTTAAACATCAGTTTGATAGAGCTCAAATTGACAGGAACTTGAAAAAAAAGTGTAATACTTCTGGGCAAGTTTCAATTACTTTCTTAAGGGATGGAGGGAAAAAATGCAGATGAGAAAATCTGGACAATTTGGTGGAAGCTTGGAAAACTCATTGTTACCTGTAAATCTCTGTGATAACCTCTGTAGCCTCTCTGGTACAAGAATGGAATCAGAGAGGTATCAACCTGTCCTGCTGCCCCTGGGGCTGTAACAGTGCACTGGCCAAGAGTTGCATGTTGCTGACACTGTCCCGTTTCACTGGGGTTTGTTCTGTGCTTCTTTGCAGAGCCTGAAGCTGCAGGAAGGGGAGCAAGCAGGGGAGCACGGGAGAGGGAAAGGCATTGACTGTGCTGCTCTCACCTGCATGGTCCAGCTGGCCCAGATCATCCTCGGTGTGGGCCTGGGGCCCCTGGTTAGTGTTGCTGGCAGTGCCGTCACCATGATTTCAGCATCCACAGTGGCACTGATTGGCTGCTGCTTCTTGGCTTTCTGTGTTCGCTACGTGGACTAGGACTGCAAGGAGCAACTGCAAGAAATCTCCCCAGGGGAGCGTTTTCTTTCTGGGTCAGTAGGACCGGTGCTGTTTCTGTGCTGACACTGCTGGCACATCGTCCTGTCTTACCTCCTTGGATCAGTTGCAATTCCAGAGCTTTATGAAATGGAGACTTGATAAAACTGGTTACCTAACGCCTCAGATATACACACACCCCCAGTGTGTTCACATGCTGTGACATGTGATGGTGTGTCTGCCCACGGTGTTTTGATGCTCTACCCTGGGAGTCATTACAAAACTCCTCATTACCAATTTGTGAACGTTAATAGATGAAGTATGTGATAAATTGAAGTAATATAAAAGGACAGAGTTAGGAATAAAGTTTTTATTTATCTTGTTTTTCAAGTGTGTTAAGCTGGGGGCTGTTCCCTCCAGTAGTCAAAAGCTGCAGGAGATTCAAACAGGTGTCAGAGGTCACTCAGGGTGCAGTTCTGTTGTGATTAGTTGTACTGCTAAATGGGATCAGTTACTTACCAGCTACTGTCAAAAGCAGATTTGGGTGTGAAAAATGACTGAAATATATAAAAGATTGAAGCCTGTTTTTTAAGAGCATCACTGTAAAGCAATTGTTTTGTACTGGATCCTTCTGCTTCTGTATAAATGAAGTGAAAGTACTGGCTGGGCTTGTCAGGAAAGTCTACCTAAGGCTGCTTTGCACATCCATGCGTAGGTACCTAAAAACCTGTCTGTGGGAAACAACTGCCATTTCCTCCTTCTTTAAGAAGCGGCCTCTCAATTTTGATGCTGTAATTGAAAAAATACACTTGGCCAACGTAACAATTTGATGGATGGTTAAACACCACATAAATCTTGATATTGGATATGACAGCATTTACCTTAAAGTAGCATCTCTCTTTTCTCTGTTTTCCTTCATTCTTTGACTGAAAGAGCATTTGCTCTTTACAGAATATTGTAAATAAATTCAGTTCTGCAAAGCACTATTAGGAGTTATTGCACAGTAAATACATAAGCTCAGTTATTTGTATTTAATTGCATATGAAGCTTCATTGTTATTTTATAATATTGCCAGAGTTTTGAAAAGCCTGTGTTTGTGAAAGCAATATACTGTATTTATGCTGTGCTTCTTCTGTCCTGAAAAGTGTCATATCCATCCACTATGTTATATGTTAAGCCACATGAAGCCATCTGCTAATGCAATATTGTTAATGAACATTGAGAGACTATGGACGAGTATGGTGTTTATGGTTGTTTTTGTCCTTAATGTTGCACATGTATAATCAACACTGTTCAAAGAAATGCAGTGTTGAGCTTAATCAGCTCCTTAGCAGCTCTGCAAGATACGAACTGACAACATCACAAATAAATGGTTAGATTTGAGCATCAAGTACCTCTGCAGAGATGCATCAGCTTCACCCTCTTTTTATGTTTTCAAGAATAGAGTGAGTCACATATTCTCAGGAAAACCAATTTTCCCTTAGGTAAATTCTTATTAATTTTAACAAGCCTGTGGGAGCCTCAGATGCCTTTTCTTAGTGATGACTGTGTCTCCACTGTAGGTCCCAAAAGGGGCTCAGCGCGTGGTAAACCTCACTACAGCATCTTCATCCTGCCTTTTGAAGAAACCACATTTTATGGTTTCTTTTGGTTTGTGTTTCTTCATTTCACATGCATGCAAGAGAAAAAAGAGAAAACCTGGGAAGACAGAGCCCCTGGACTGTGTTTGAAAGAGTTTGCAGGCACTGAGATGGCTGGAGCACAAGGGCCTCAACTGGGACAAACAGGAGGAAGCCAGAAGATGAAGGATTGTTGTCTTCTCAATTAGCTTTATGCCATCATTAACTCACTAACTTCCATTAACTCCATATCTCCTGGGAGGACAATTTTTCAAGGGAAGAGCAAGGAATCTGTGGAGCCATAAAAACAGATAAAGGAGGATGTGATCTGGTTTTATAGGACTGCACCACATAAGCCTGTGCACCAGGAGCTGAGGTCATAAAGCTTTGATTCCACTGTGAGGCTGAGAAAGAAATTTTGCAATGTTTACCTATGTCTTTGTCAATATTTTTTTGACACCAATTTTTTTAACACCATTGGAACATTAACATTTAAATGGTCAATGTCGTCTCTGTTCTGTTACACAAAGAGAACACTGGCATTGATTCAGGCCCACAAAGTGACCATAGATCTGTGGCAATGTAAGAAGGGTTCTGAACCTGCAGAGAGGAGAGAGGGGGGTCCATCGTGTATATCAGTGCTTTTATTTACAAATTTATTCAGAGAAAATTGTTTCAGGAACTCATATTATCATTTCTCATGATCTCATGATCTTTCCCTTTAAAGCCCACTGTGTACTACAGAAGACAGAAACATTAAAGTCATCTTTTCTCTGCAAATCTCCATAAAAACATCCTATATTGTTCCCAGGACTTCAAAACGGTATTTTTATGAGTCTTTGTTAGAAATAGCAAACTGATAAAAAAGTATATACAATGTGGAAAACAGTGTCTGAACAAAAAAAAATTATGATGGTGCTCATTCTGAAGTTGAAAATGTATCTCAAGTGTTACTGAAAACAAAATGTTCCTAACTCATAAAAGGGGAGTAAAAAAGTATTTCTTCTAGCAATAGAAATGTTACTAATATATGTTACTAAGATAAAATGTTACTAATACATGAAAGGGGATAAAATATTTATTTCAGCAATAGAAATGCTAAAATGTTAAAAATGTTGAAGGTGTTGAAGGATTGTACTGTAATGCTGTTAATTTAAGAAGTTCTGCCTTTTCTGTGCTTTTACATTAGTTGTGGACTTGAGCCATCAATATGATCATTTATTGTACTTAACATCAACTTTTATAGCCATGATATGAGTATAAAGTTATAAGTACCCTGTGCCTGATCTTTCTCGTCTGGTTTTATTTCCATATACATAAAATCAAATAAAAGAAGATCGTCTCTGTATTATGTTTATGCAAATGATACACTTAGATGAACCGCACACAATCCCAGAGTGGGTCAGGCTGGAGGAGCCCACAGTGGGTCATCCGGTCCAACCTCCCTGCTCAAGCAGGGCCATCCCAGAGCACACGGCACAGGATTGTGTCCAGGCAGTTCTTGAATGTCTCCAGTGACAGAGACTCCACTACCTCTCAGTCACCTCTTCTCGAGGCTGAGCAAGCCCAGCTCCCTCAGCTTTTCCTCATCAGAGAGATGCTCCAGTCCATTAAGCATCCTTGTATCCCTCCTCTGAACCCTCTCAAAGATGAGATGTCTTGCGACAACCAACCCTCCTCCCTCTCACTCACACAAAAATAGTCATGGATGAACAAAACAAGGCAGGAGACAAGTCTGTCATCTTATCTTGATGGCACTTCCCTTTTTCTTTCTCTTACGAACATCTGCCACTTATTCCCCTTTAACAAGCAGGCATGTATGTGATGCAAGCGAACCCTTTCAGGAAATTCTGGTTCTCTTGTTTAGAGGACTTGAAGTGTTAGTAATGTCACAAGCGTTCTGATTCTTTTTCCAGTGCTCATTCTGTGTTTCATAGTGTTCTCATTAAGTTTCTTTGACTTGCTTGAAAACAAGCAACTCAGGTGACTTGTGGCACATGAACTTTTTTTCCAGAAAGGCTACACAAGTCAGGATGAATCATAAATGTCTTTGCCTTGAGAGAACGCACAGCTTTCACATGGGTGCCTATGAATCACTAGCAGTCCCTGCAGCATGTCAAAAGATGGTGTAAGTGAATGTGGCAATCATGACATTTAATATTTTTGAACTGTAAAGGATTGGGTGGAGTATCTGCTGCAAAATGTCTTTAAATTATTTTTGGCATGATAGAGCTATAAAAAATGAGCTATAAACCAAAATTTTCCCCTCTAAGTTTCCAGCATTCATTTCTTATTCTCTAGCTGCTCTGTCTTGTTTATTTAAGAGGCAAGTGTTTGGGGTCACTTGTTCAAGACTAAATTGTGAAAAGTGACTTGCAATTTTTATGGGCCCTGACATGATGCATCCATGAGTGCTGAGGAAGCTAGCAGACACCATAGCCAGGGGGCTCATGATCATCTTTGAAAGGTCATGGAGATCAGGAGAGGTGCCTGAGGACTGGAAGAAAGAAAATATCACCCATTCTTTAAAACAGGCAAGAAGGAGGACCCAGGGAACTGGAGCCAGTGAGTCTCACCTCAATCCTTGGAAGGAGCAGATGCCTCCTCAGCAGTGTCACTGATGACACAAAGCTGGGAGGAGTGGTTGATATCCAAGAGGGCTCTGCAGCCCTTCAGAGGGACCTCGACAGGCTGGAGAGATGGGCAGAGAAGAATTGTCTGAAGTTCAGCAAAGGCAAGTGCAGCATCCTGCACCTGGGGAGGAATAACCCCCTGTACAGGCTGGGGGCCAACCTGCTGGAGAGCAGAAGGACAAGGACCTGCGGGTCCTGGTGGACCACAAACTGTCCATGAGCCAGCAGTGCCCTTGTGGCCAAGAAGGCCAACAGAATCCTAGGATGCATTAGGAAGAGCATTGCCAGCAGGTCAAGGGAGGTGATCCTGCCCCTCTGCTCAGCCCTGGTGAGACACATCTGGAATGCTGCATCCAGCACAAGAGAGACGTGGAGATCCTGGAGCAGGTCCAGTGGAGGACGACAAAGGTGATGAAGGGACTGGAGCACCTCTCTTATGAGGAACAGCTGAGGGGGCTGGGCTTCCTTAGCCCGAAGAAGAGGTGACTGAGAGGGGACCTCATCAGTGTCTGTCAGTGTCTGCAGAGAGGGGTCAGAGGATGGAGCAGGCTCTACTCAGTGGTGCCCAGCAATAGGACAGGAGACAATGTGCAGAAACTGATGCACAGGAAGTTCCACCTGAATATGTGAAGAATTTCTTTACTTCGTGGGTGATGGAGCACTGGAACAGTGAGTGAGGGAGCTCAGAAGAAATACAGTCTTCCTTTTGTCTCTTTCCCAGAGATGCTGTGCAGTCTCCCGCACTGGAGTTATTCTAGGACCTTCTGGAACCTACCAGCCTGTGTCTTGTGTTCTAGGATAACTCTGCTTGAGCAGGAAGGCTGGAACAGATGAACACTGTGGTCCCTTCCTGCCTGACCCATTCTGTGCTTCTGTGAATTCTGTCGCCTTCCATGGTGTTCAGTTTCATGCGTTGCTCCTTTAGATATGCAAGATGTGTTAAACAGTTTCATCTCCTAAATTTTTTTTTTTGAAATGAACATTTTACCTCCCACGTATTAATATTTTACCTGTGTATTAAGGATAGTGACTTCACATCACGCAGAACCATCAGACTGGAGGCTGTTCCTGTGGGTAAGCACTTGCAGCAGCAGGAAAACAAAATCAGTGCTTTCTAACCCGGACTACGCAGGAAACTGAGATAAACAAACCATGTCGTGTATTTCCAGGGCGAGAGCTGTGTGGTGTGACGTTTTCCGGACCACGGCGTGCTTTTCGCGAGGGTCATTTCCAAAGGCTCTGCCTGCTCCAAGGGGAGCCGGGCCGGGGCCGGCGCCGCGGTCCCTCGGCGGGTGCTCGGCTGTCCCCTCGTGTTCAGGGACAGCACCGCACCCCCGGAGCTGCGCTGCCTTGCACCGCCCCAACCCCAGCCCTGACCCTCCCTTTGCCATCTCACTCCGGAATTTCCTTACCGCGATGCACTGCTGCAGTCCAGTTCTCTCTTTTTTTGTGCATAGACAACCAAGGAAAGCTGCCTGTTGCCAGCTGCAGCGCGGCTGCCTAATGCATTGCAGACACTGCCCTATGGACATGCGGTGGTAAGAGCCCCCCATGGAGACGTTTAGCATCAAACTCCTGGCAGAATCCGGCCTTTGAAACCTTCAGTGCTGATGCCAAGAGTCGATCCTGTAGTGCAGCCGTTCCCCACTTGTTTGGCAGATGAGTTTTTGTTGCATTGGCTCACAGCAGGTAAAGTAAATCAGGAGGTGGGGGGACATTGGTCGCAGCACAGAGAGAGGCAGCATCAGAGTCTTGGATACCTCTGTTTTCCAGGCCCCTCTGCTCGTTAGATGCTGAGGAGGAGATGTGACAAATGGCAGAATTGTGGAGTCTAACAAGTGATAAGAGGGAAAAAAAGGTTTCTGACAGAGATGCATTTTGCTGAAGTCTACACTGGGGTTGCACGGCTGGCAGATCACCATGTAAGTGCAAATGTATCTCAGATGATTTGGGGGTTTTTTCAACATTCATACCCGATTTAAAAAAAAAAAAGTTAGCTTGCAATGTAATTTGCAAGTTATTCAGTTTCCAGAGATTTCGAAGGCTGAGGTACTTCTCTCTTTAATAAGTGCTGAAGTTCACTCAAAGTGAACTCAAAGTGCTGAAAAACACTCAATCCCAATAAGTAGAAAAAATAAATCCCAAACATTGTTAGATTGCCGTAACATTGCAAAACACGGCAGTAAAACTGCTTTTGGAACTACGATTCTCTCAGAGAGAAAGCTGGTACCTTATTAAAAGGTGTTCTTTTCTGAACAGGGATTTTGCATTTTGGAATATTTTCCTTGGAATGACTCAAGTGGGCTCAAAATTCAAGATTTCAGTTTACATCTCTGAAAATGTAATCCCAGATCTGAAATTTAAACCAGGTTCTTCTTTTCCCTATTTATGATCGCCTGTACACACTGAGCAGTTATTTACTCCTGCTGCAGGATCGTTACCTTCAGTTCAGGAGCTCATAGTTCACTCTCTGTAACTCTGTATCCATCACTGTATTTGCCTGTGAACAAGTGACTGGAGTTCAGCAGGAAGTGACTTTTGATGGGCAGAAGGAAGACTATATTTCCTCAGAGCCCCCTCCACCACTTCATCAGAAATTAAAAGCAATTAAAACATTTTGAAAGATCATTTAATAGGTGTTTTGAAATACATAGTAGTAGATGATTTGAGGGCATAACATTTCTAGAGTTTCTTCAGAATAAACATCAAGCAAGACAGCTATGAATGCTAATTCTACTGTATTGGAAGAAAGACATATCCAGAGCAACCTATTTGCTATCAAAGAATCACACAAAAGCACAGAATAGTTGGGGTTGCCTCTGGAGATGACCCAGTCCAAGTCCCCTGCTCAGCACGGGGTTGCTCAAGCAGTACAATCAGTGTTGAGTCATTCTGAGCATCTCTGAAGCTGGAGACTCCACAGTCTCTCCAGGCAACCTGTTCCAGTGCTTGACCACACCCTTTGAAAGGTTTTGTTTTCCTTCTTACATTTAAATGATGGAATTTCATTTTGTGCCTATTGCCTCTTGTCTACTCCCTGAAAAACACGGAGAAGACTCTGATTTAATCTTCTTTAATCCCCGCCCACATTAGCTATTTGCATACACTGATGAAGTCCCCAAGCCTTCTCAGGTCCAGGCTGAACACCTCCAGCTCTGTCAGCGTCCCGTCACGTGGCAAATGCTCAAAGCCCTCCGTCGTATCAGAGCCTCTCTGGTAAATAATGCAGAACTGGGTAACCTGCCCAGGACTGGACACAGCAGAAAATGTGTCTCACCAAGCTCAGCAGAGGGGAAGGATCCCCTCCCCTGACCAGCTGGCAGCACCCTGCCCTGTGGAGGGCAGGATGCTGCTGGCCTTTGCTGCACAGGCCCATTGCTGTCTTGTGTTCACCTTGTCCCCAGCTCCTTCTTTGCTTTCTGATCGACTGCACTCCAGCCTGTGCAGGTGCAGAGAGCATAGGAATTTCCACCTCCCTTTGCCCAGCTGCCTTGGGCTCCTGTCAGCCCATTTCTCCAGCCCACTGAGGACCCTTTGAATGGTGGCACAACCCCCTGGTGTAGAATCCCCCTCTCCCAGTGTGAATGTGCTGATCAGGCTTCTTCACAAATACAGAAACCAGTCATTTTCCACAAGATTCCAGTTTTATCCAGTGTGAGGTTCAGCTGAGTGAAAGTGGAAAGGTTAATTGAACAATGATTTTAGAAGTCAGTGTTGAATAGTTAGTTTGATCACTGTACAACTGACCATACTCATTCAGCTGATCTGAAGGAAAATCACAAGTGCTTGGAGAAACAGTATCTCATTGTCCCAAGGAATGGGTGAGTAAGGGAGAGAGCTGATATCTGAGTGAGATATCTTTATTTTGTCATTTCACACACTGAATAGTAACCAGTCCTTTCCAACCTGGTAGTCAATGTTTCCAAAAACTTGTTAACTAAATAAACTGCTTCTGTGTCCAGCTGATCTTTTGGCCCAATTTTCTTGGCCATCCTGTGAGTCTATAACTTACAGTTAAGATTTTGGGAAGGACTCTGAAGCTATGCACAGACACAGGCAGAGAAACCTGCTTATGTGTATTATCAGCTACATTTTAGCACAGGAGCAAGTTAACTGGCTACCCATGTCAGTGACTGATACTGAGATTGTATCTAGAGGAGATTCTTTTAACTGCTCTCCTCATGATAACAAGGTATTTTCAGCGACCCCCTTTAAATGGAAAAATAAGAATTTTCATTTGAGAAATGACCCTCACTAAAAAAAGGAGATCCAAGCTCTCAATCTAATGTCCTTGAACTGCACCACACCCATATCTATTCCTGCTCCAGCTCAGGGATATGAATTAGATCAGAGTTTCTGTGCAGGGACTCAATTGAATAATCAAGTTTTAGAGTAGACAGTCATGAATGGGAATGAAGGGGACTGGATTTTTTTTACTGCTAAAGTGAGTGCCAGAATAACTCACTGAGAAAGTGAAACAGTATTTCCACTGAAGAGGCATTTCAAAGGGAAATTTGGAAATGCAATTGGAGGTTGTTATTACATTAAGACCTTGGTTAGTTATTTAAGGGGCTGAGATATTTAAACGTCCCTAAGCAATCAAAGTCTTTGCCTGATGAAAATATCCGGTCTTTAAAGGTTCTCTCAGTTTGTCACTAGATGTCAGCCTGCACCTTCAGGTCCCTACCCTGCTATGACCATGTGCACCTCTCCACCAGCACCCTATCAGGAATTCGTAACAGGAGGAGAACAAGAATAAAAATCTTGTCAAGAACTCTGTAAGTATTGTTTTGTAGCCTTCAGCAATGTTTATTTTAGTCCACGAAAAGGTGATTGTTACAAATGAAGACACGAACATTTGCAGGAAACAGGAGTGGTTTTGAAGTGTGTTTTACTCTTTACTTACGAACCCCCAGATACTTGGTAGGATTTGTTGTTGTTGAGCTGGAAAAACCCTCTGCTGAGGCCACACACCCTATGCACACAGAGAAACTGCACCTTCTGCCAAGACCCAGGCTGGTGCCCCTGCCTGTGCAACACAGAGCACGGATTTCTTGCTGTTATCTAGGACTCACGGCACAGGTGAAGCAAAATTTCTCTCTGCGCACATGTTGCTAGAGGTGTGCTCTTTGGCTGTGCTGGACACACACTGACCTGCACAGCCTGGGCTGCTGGTGTGGCCTGAACCAGCATTTGGCCAAGTGTGGATGGGTTGTGCCTCATTCAAACAGCAGATCCATGACCTACACCTGGCAGATCAGTGACTTGAAAAAGAGTTGCCTTCTAATTTCATAGTCCCTACACACTCAAGGTATTTTCATGTTTGGGTGATTGCCCAAATGTGACATTTTTATGTCTCTAGTGATCAGGCACCTGGGGTTTCCTCTGAGAATGGTACATTGCCAGCATTCTGGGCTAACTATGCATTGTTCTGAACACCACCTGTTTTACTGTGTTGTTTTCCTGGCATAAAATTATGTCTGCATTGACATCCACAAAAGTACATGGGTTTTGCCATGCTGAGCACCACAGAGGCTCTCTTTCAGGCAGCTTGCTATCTACTGAAATTCACAGTTACACTTTAGACACTTGGACAGCTGTTTATTTAATGCACAAAAACAGTTAAACATCAGATAGGGAATAAATTTCCAACAAGTTAAGCAAGAAATTTTGTTGTTCAAAAGCAAACAGCAAGAAGAGCGTCTGGCTGTGAGATTCCTCCCATGTCCTTAATTTAGATACTTTCTCCTGGCCTATAGAAATGCAATTATATCTCTCTGAACTCTGGACTTAAGAGTTCATGGTGTCCTTTTCTCATACAACAGTGCAGCTTTCTTACCCCGGAACACAGATATTAGGGCTTTCTCACAGAAGAAGAATGCAGTTTTTTGCAAATCCTTAGCACATTAAGCTGCTTTACCTGTAGGTCTAGAAAAACTTCAGGCTCCTGAAGAGCATACTGGAACTTAATTGAGCCAGGACCTGTGAGTGAGTTAACCACTGTTCTTGGGAAGGGGAGACCTAGAACCCAGATCTGGATCCAATTTCTATTCTGTAGTTGAAGTGAAAAAATCTCTTCACAGTTCCTCTTTGGAGATTGCACCCTAACCACTGCCAAGCAGTGTTTGAGGGCTTTCACTGACCTTATGCTCCAGCAACAGCCAGCAATTCATGCAACAGGGAACTGTTTCAAGCCAGAGAACATGAGCACATTCACAAAGGGGCCCAGAGATTCAACCATTCCCCTGGGATGTGGGAAAGGGGGAGCTGAATCTCTCAAGCTGTGGGGGATAGCTGTGCCCACTAATTTAGCATTTCACAAGGGAAGGGGAAGGAGCATAATCTGCACATACATTGAAGCTGGGACAGAAGCAGCACATCCAGGAACAGATTCAAAGGGAGGGATGGGGGGAATGAGTTAAGTTCACAGCCGCTCCTGGCTTAGTGTGGCCTGGCACAGGGTCTTCTGTGTTGGGATGCAAAGTTACCTCCCTCACAGGATACACACTGTGGCCAGTCCCAACAGAGATATCCCCATAAAGCACAGAAATAAGTGCTACAGAATCAAGCAGATTTAGGCATGCTCAGGAACAGATTTCTAGGCACAAAAATTTTACTAGAAAAAACTTTAAGTACCTATAGACTTCACCTGTCAACCAAGTCAGGATTTAGGAGGTTAGAGAGGCAGTTGTACAGTATTTAGATGCTTAAGTTCTTCTGTGGATATGTCTGATTTCTTCGGAGTCTTTGCATCTGTGTAAATACGCCCAGCAGCCACCAGCTCACTTCTGCTTTTCTTCAGACAACTTGTAAATCAGTATCTTCCCCCCTAGCAAGTGCTCAAGGCTGGAGAAGTCTGTTCTGCCTTGAAAAAAAAGAGAACAACTTCTCCTTACAAATAGCAGAATAAGCTGCTTTCAGATCAAACATGAATTTTACAACAGGAGTTATCAACATATAGAGTAAACCTTACAGAGTCTGAAAAGAGTAATTGCCACTATGGCGTTGCAGTTTTCTCTGGAGAGAAATAGCAAGTTTGCTCCATGTCAATACTTAGAGGTGACAAACAACCCTCTGCATAAATGCCTTTTTAGCAGAGTTAGGCAGATGCTGGAGTTAGACTGCATGGAAAGGGGTTGGAAATAGAAAAGAGTTTTGAAAATTATATTTAAATAATCATCTTATATGCAATATTAGGGATTAATGAACTTGTATTCTGAAAATAAAACCAGAACTGTTGCATTTTCCTATCTTTTAAAACAAATATTTTGATAATTTGATTTCAAATTCTTTTCCCCATAATTAAAAAAAATATTTTAAGAAGTAGATATATAATTTTATCATAAAAATTTTCACAGCTTAAAAATACACTTTTTTCATCCCCTTAGAAGTTTGATTCAGATCAGCCTCAAATTATTTGCTAGTCATTTCTCTAGAACGGAGACTGGGACAGGCCAATCCCTTACATTCTCTAGGCTACATAAGCACTGTAGGCCCTAGGGCTGCTCAGACCAGAGGAACTGAACTTCACGGAAACTCTGGCAAGTGACAGTGAAAACACTCAGCAGAACTGAAGCCTTTGTGTTTGGTTTTAAGTGAACCAGAAGTATCCCAGAGCAAGTGATTTGAAGTGACTAGGATTGTTTCTTTTCCCCCTTGGTTTTTTGTTTGCTTGTTTTAATTTTATTTACAATTGTGCTGATTTCCTGTAGTGAAATATGAACAGTCTGAAGTGCAGCAAAAATTAAGCCTGCAACCTCAGTGCCCTGGGGGAGATGCTGTCTTGCTACACATGGTCTGGGGCTGTGAGGTTTCCTTTCCCCTCAGGGGCCTGGAGAGAGGCTGAGGAACAATGTTAGGGGGCTTACGCCCTCCGTCCAAACCCAGGCAAAGCAACACCTCCTTGTGAAGCTGCAAATTCTGTCCTTGGGTTTCTCCTTGACTGTCTAGGTTGCTCTATACCCTGGCAGCAGCTGAGGGGGAGGGGGTAGCTGGAAAAGCAGATCCTGCACTGATGTGGAGGGGAGCACAGTCTTGTCCCCTCTCTTTCCTAAGCCCCTAGAAGAGAAGAAAGGGGCCAAGCCTGAACTTGTCCTGACAGTTCCCCTCAGGGCGGGTTTGAAATAGAAGAGAGGCTCCCCGTGCCTTCAGTGGAACCTGGGGAGCAGTGACCCGTCAGGCCTGCACTGTTTACAGGGTCCTGCAGCAGTGAGAAAGCAGCTCAGCTCCTCTCCCTGGCACAGACAAACACAAAGGGTGCAAGGGCTGCTGGCCTCTTGCTGCTTGCAGCTCCAGCTTGAAGGGACACGTTTGACACCTTCCAGCCCCAGCCCACCCCAACCAGCCCCTCTCCTTCCTGTGGTGCTTTGCACATCCTGCATCCTCCCTGGCTGGAGTCCCATCAGCCTCACCAGTTCTTGTTCCCCAGAAGAGGTACAAGCACTAAAAGGCATTTCATAGAGACACCCCACCACTACCTCCTCCTAGCCCTGCTCTCCAGCTCAGGGTGCATTCTCCAGACAACAATGTCCATCAAGGGTCTCCGAGGGCAGACAAAACCACAAAAGAGCATCTCTCACACAGAAGTCCTCCTTTACTCATCCCTCCTCCCCTTGTCCTGACCAGGCATTCAATATCCCCAGGCCACATCTGGCACTGTCCCACCCCCAGAGCCCCCTGCCATCTCAGCAGTGCTGCTCCATGGAGCTGGCAGGCAGCAGGTCGTAGCGGCTGTTGTACATCACCACCCCTGGAGGGTAATAGGCCACCTCTGCTTGGATGGCTGCAGCACGGGGAGCAGCAGGGACAGGGTGGACAGGCATCACGGCATGCAGGGCCTGCTCCTCCTTCTCAGGCTTGGTGGTGTCAGTGAAAGGGCGCATAGTGGTGAGGGAAGGTGAGGTGATCCTCCAGAGGAGGCTCTTCAGTGCCTTGCGGAACTCCCTGCGCATGAGGCAGTAGAGGATGGGATTGAGGCAGCTGTTGGAATGTGCCAGGCACACGCTGATGGGGAAGAGGTACACTTGGGAGAGAAAGTATTCATTACTGAAGTGCACCACGTTGAGTTTGATGAGTATCCCCCACGTTGTAAGTGCTTGGTTAGGCAGCCAGCACAAGAAGAAGGACAGCACCACGATGGACACTGACCTAGTCACTTTGGAGCGGCGCCTGATGCTGGGGCCACTGCAGGTGCTGCCCACGTGCTTGTCACTGATGAAGCGCACCAGGAGCAAGTAGCAGAGACTAATGATGACCAGCGGTACCATGAAGCCCAGCAGCACCTTCTGGATGTGGTACAGACCAAGCCAGAACTGGGCATTGTTGCCTTGGCCCTCTGGGAACTTGACAAGGCAGAGAACATCATCAAAGACAGTGGCAGTGGTGGAAAAAATGGCATGGGGCAGGGAAGCCAGGACAGCCGACAGCCAGATGAGTGCACAAAGCCACTTGGCAGAGCAGCAGCCACCCAGTGGGTCACCTCGACGCTGATTCTTCAAGGCTGAAGCCACAGAGCGGTATCGAGCCACACTCATGGCAGTGAGAAAGAATACACTGGCATACATATTCATTGCTGTCACATAGGAGACGATCTTACACATTGCCTTGCCGAAGAGCCAGTTGAAGTCCAGCGCGTTCTCCACTGCCCAGAATGGCAAGGTCAGCACAAACTGGAAGTCAGTCACTGCCAGGCTGGTCACAAAGAGGTTGATGGAGGATTTCCTCCAGCCTTGCTTGCTTTTCATCAGGTAGAGCACCAGCAGGTTGCCCACCAGTCCCAGGGCGCACACCACGGAATACACCAGCGAGATGACAATCCTAACGACATCAGAGCTGTCCCCCTGCATCCCGTCAGCTCGCTCCAGGTTGATATTCTTCAAGAGCTGCAAGAAGGACACGTTGCTCCCGTTGTCCATCTGAGCGCCTTCCAGAAAGCCCAGCGGCGTGTCCCAGGACTCCCGGTGCGCTCCTTCCTTTATGCCAGCGGCTGGCGAGCAGGCACCGCGCTCGCAGGGCTCGCCCATCCCATGCTAGGGTGGGAGACGGGTCCGCGGGAGCTTTTCCCCCAGACGCTGACCAGCGGCAGCGGCGGGCGGGCTGCTGGAGCGGCGGCAGGGTCCGGGGACCGCGCGTTGCCGGCTGTGCAGGTGCCACCGCTGGCGCCGCTCGGCTCCGCGCCGCGCTTTTATCCGCGCCGGCGGGGCGGGGCATGCGCGGTGGGCGCGGAGCTCTCCCCGGTGCTGAGCGCGGCCGCCGCGCCCCGCTGCCCCCGCGGCTGCTCCCCGCGCACCGCCCCCGTTCCGCCGCGTCCCGTCCCGTTCCTTCCCGCCGCGTTCCGTTCCATCTTGTCCCGGCCTGGCTCGGCCCGTCCCGCCGCGTCCCGTCTCGATCCATCCCGTCTCGTCTCGTCCCGTCCCGTCCCGCACACCTGGCAGGGAACCGCGCGTGTGGACCAGCCGGGCGTTCCCGAGGGCTCAGTGCGGCAAGCGCCCAGCCAGAGACGTTGTCCTCTCCCCCGGTGTGATGCCCTCCTCCCTACGTGATGCCCTCTCCCCCGGTGTCGTGCCCTCTCCCCCGGTGTCGTGCCCCCTCCCCCGATATGATCCCCCCTCTCCCGATGTGATCCTCACTCCCCCGATGTAATCCCCTCTCCCCGATGTGATCCCCTCTCCCCGATGTGCACCCCGCGGATCAGCTCCCACAGAACCTGTCCCCTCCTGCGTGGGGACAAGTTTTGGGGATGTCGCACGTCCGCTGACCCGCAGGGTGAGCCCGAAACCACCTGCGCTTTCGCGCCTGAGAAACCCCGGTACCGAGCCGGACCGCGCTTCGCCGTGCCCTGAAAGACCGCACTCCCCACGAACCCCCACGAGCCACGAACGCCTCTCCTGCTTTTGGGACGCCGGGAGACGGTGTCTCTCCCTAATTTTAAAGCGAACTGCACGGACAAGGGAGCTGTAAAGCCCGGCTATCGGTGCAGCGCGTGGGTGAAGGCAAGAGCAGCAGCAGCCGCTTCCCCGGAGGCAGAGGGATCCCGCCCGCAGGGGGCCCCCCTGTCTTGCGCGAGGCCCAAAAATCGCTTCCCTACCAAGCTGGCAGCAGAAACAGAGAGCAATCGATGGGAATAGGAACCGAGGCTTTCCTTCTTGTATTCTGCCTTTAAATAAATCAAGGTAACTGCGCATTTTGAAAACCAAATAGATTCTGAATATACCTAAGTAAAGCACTGTGAATCAGCCATCTGGGGGAGATTTACGGAACATTTAACAAGTATATTATTTCTCCATTGATTTATCTCACTGAACTTCCTGCAAAGACAGTCGTGTCTGCCATTTGTTATCACCAGTCCACTCATCACTTTGATTTGTATCTGCAGGGACCCTGTAGAACCAGCCAGCACTCATTCACTGCCCCACCAGCATAATTGGGCAGAAAATTGGAAGGGTAAAAGCTGGAAAACTCAAGGGTTGAGATAAAGGCAGTTTATTAGGGAAAGCAAGAGCTGCACATGCAAGCAAAGCAAAACAAGGAGTTAATTCCTCATTTCCCATGGGCAGGCAGGAGTTCAGCCATCTCCAGGAGAGCAGGGCCCATCACATGTAACAGTGACTTGATAAGACAAATGTCATCATGCCAAACATGCCCCCTTTCCTCTTCTTCCCTCCACTTTGTAGACTGAACACGGTATCATCCGGTCTGGAACATCCCTTTGGTCAGTTGGGGTCACCTCTCCCAGCTGTGCCTCCTCCCAATCCCCCAAGCACCCCCAGCTTCCCTGCCAGTGTGGCAGTGTGAGAAGCAGAAACGACCTTGGCTCTATGTAAGCTCTGCTCAGCAGTAACTAAAACATCTCTGTGTTATCATCGCTGCTCAGGACAAATCCAAAACATCTCCATACCAGCCACTTTGAAGAAAAATAACTTCACCCCAACCAAATCCAGCATATTTTCACACTTTTTCCAAATTATGGATTTTTTTCCTAGGCTTCCATACCTCTTAATCACCGACTATGGCTGCATTGGGGTGGCATTTTCAATATATGACATTAAGCTGCATCTCTTAGCCTGCTGAATAGCAACAGTTTTTCAAATTCTCTCAACCAGAGGAAATCATCCTTGTGGTGAAATATAACAACCCCATTAGTCCCATCAGTGTTGCATGGTCAACTGTAAAACAGTATATGCAGAAGAGAAAGCCACTGATACCTCACACCAGCAGCAGAACCATCATATAAACGAGCAATGAGAAAATACTGAGTTTCAAACAGACTTGCAGAGGTTTTGTAAAGAGTGAAGAGGGTGAGGTGCACCCCAGCCCACAGCAGCAATGGCTGCCTTAGCACTAGAATCAGCACTTACCCAAAACTAAGGTTAGTAAAATACTTGAAATAAGCAAGCTCTTGTTCAATTTTCCCTCTTCTCTTAGTCCTGCTAGTATTTGCCCACAAGGAAAAAATAAGCTGTACTTGACCCATGCAGAGACTATGACAGATTCACTTGGTAAATTATTAGTAAGATTGATAGGGCAGAAGTGGATTTTTCTAGATTGAATTCTGACCTATTCTCATCACATTGCTATCTTCACATCCAATTTTAAATACGTCACTGGAAAAATTGCATCAAACATGTCTTGCATAGAATAATTTCTTCTACCATTTTTTCTGCTTTGCACATCTTGATGATACATTGCTGAGACTGAACAGTAATAATGATTCAGAAAGGGTAAGAGGAGGGAAATAATGTCCAATGTTATGTTGCTTTTTCTGTTAGCCACCCAGAAAAAGCAATGGAGTGTGAACTCAGGTACCTCCTGGGAACACTGGTAGTGGATTTTGAACTCAGGGCTGCAGGTGTGAAATGATACTCCAAGGTTTTTGCTCATGTTTTGACTCCCAGAAAAACTCCTTTTTAGTCTTGGGTGGTTTTTCTTTTGTCATTCTCCATCTCAGAGAAGTTTCAGAGGCAGGTAAGGGAACTTGTAACACCTAGATAAATAATAAAAGAAATAATGATTTATTAACACACTGTCAGAACAAACACTTCCATCAGCTTTCAAAAAGGATTGCAAAACACATCAGATACAGTAACAAGGGTTATTGTTCTGGAAGATACTGTCTTCTGTTTTTTCTCTATTCATTCCATCCATGAGGCCAAAGACTTGTTGCTAACATGTAACTTCCCGGAGTCTTTTTATCCAAGTGTCAGTGCAATTGGTGTTACTTACTCAAACTTTCTGAAAACTGTAGCAAACTTGACAGGCAGAGGCTTCCATGACATAATTCTAGCGATAACGGTGAAAAAATGGCTGCTTTGTGTATTCTGTTAATCCCGAACAAATCAGGCAGAGGCTTTTTTTGTGTATATATAGTACCATGCTAAAATAATCCATGGGGCTGAGATTGCTAGTTTGCCTGCAGGCAGCATCAATCAGTACAGTAAACTTAAAAAAGCACCAGTTCAGACCACCAACAGAAAGTCCCCATTGGTTTTGACTATATTGTGTCAGTGTCCTGCAGGTGTTTCTCAAATAGCATTAAAAAAATGTTTCAGATAAATATGCCAAATAAACATTTGCTGAAAATGGTAATTTTCCTACAATTTACTCCAAAAAATTCCTATAATTTTTCACTCCCTTTACAGACCTCATACACAAACAAAAGATTTATTATAATTACAACAGTGACTGAACCAGCTGTATGCTCCTTTGAAATGTTTTGGCAAGGGAGATGGTGTTCTGTTTTCAATATGAAAGGCATTTTTGTAGCTTAAAGCAGATTTTTAAAATATTGAATGTATCACTAAATACAGAAACAGGGGACTATTTCTCAGGATATTTTTGTAGTAGTAAGAGGGTTTTTTTTTTTAAATTTGACACACTGAAGCAAAAAGTAGTAATAGTAAAGCTCTAGAACAAACTTTATTAAAAAGATTTACTAGTATGTGTATACTTTATATTATTTTTTAAATGTTGCATTCTTGCAATTGAATTCTGTTTTACAAATAATTATTTTTATGGCATCTTCTCTCAAACAAAATTCTGGAGAATCAGCAGAAGGAAACTAGAAAACAGGAAAGGGATATTTCATATTAGTTTAGTTTCTCAGTTCTAATTTCTGGAACCGCTATGGTCTCCCTTTGGTTTTTTATGAGCTCAGGGCTACAGTCTCATTTTTTTGACTAAATTCAGACAGTAACTGTTAACAGCACATTTTCAACTGGATTTTACAACTCTTACCTTTTCCATCCTGAGAGTGAACTTGGTGTGACTTGGTGTGTGTCCACCATGGGAAGATTTTCATGGCAATTCTTTTCTTAAGAGTGTAGTAGGAAATGTATACAGGCTTTCATTACAAAGTCTCAGGTAACACAATGGTCATACCATGATTCATGGACCGAGACATATCCTCCAGAAAGTATTATTTGGACATAGAGATAGGTTTTAATTTAAAAAAACCCAAGCAAACAACACCACTTCCTCCCCTACCCTCAAAACAAAAAACCAAAACAACCCAACTTTAATCATGGTCATCATCCTCTCATAATTTGCTTTCTAGATTGAATTCTAGAAATTCTGGTCTGGCAAACCACTGAGAACATATTTTTCTGGCACGAACTTTCATAAAAAGTTAATTCAAAGTGACCTGTTGCACCAGAAACATGCTTTTATTTGGTTAATATGGATAATATGATCAACGAGCTTTTAAACTCACATAGTTCAAGCACAAAATTATAATTTTGTGAATTAATTTACCAATTATAAATAACAATCCATGTTTGAAGACTCACGAGGAATCTGAGTGTGAGCATACAAAAAAACTTCATGTCAAAGAATCACTGACTACTTTAGAGTTTGCTTCATTCTGTTACTTGAGTCTGCCCACAGACAAACCAGAAGTGGAATGTCAGCAAATATATATATATATTTTTTGCAAGAGTAACTTATGAAGTCCCAAAAATCTGTAAAGACTATAATGAAATGCAAGTCGAGAGATCCAACGATGTCTCTGGCTCAATTACCAATAGTTAGCTGTGTTAAGAGGCTGCATCCCTGATGAGAAATAGGGAATGAGATTAAAGATTTAAAAAAGAAAAATTTAAAAAATGCACTCACAAACCTCTGTATAAATCTGCTGTAAATCAACAATTGCAATTACCCAGCAAACTCCACGGGGTCCTTGGAATTCAAAGTCATTCTCTTTCAGTTCATATCCCTGCCAATAGTCACAATTTCACAGAATCACAGCACAGTCTAAGCCCACCACACTAGGTGTGATCCACCTTCTTGCCATTTCTAGTCCAAGCAAACTGTTAAGGTGCCTGGATTATTAACAGTCAGGTCTGAATAGTGTTTCACCTTGGATGTGACAGAAAGGATGTGTTATCCTCCAGAAGTATCTTCTCTCCCTGCTGACTAGAAGAGCAGAGAAGTGTGTATTATATAATTTTATATCTTTAAATTTTGGGCAGGAGACTCTCATTCCTGGCAAAGCAAAATTTCCTGACTGTCTTCACACGGACTTCATTTTGAAGCAACTCCTCTATGTCAAATCATATAATTTGTATTTTAGTTCCCTGCTGCTCAGAACCTCTGCTTTTCTGTCTCTCTGTAAACATTTCTACATACATATAAATTGCAATACATGCATTTCTTTTATGGCTGTCCTGGAAGTCTACTTACATTTAAAAGAGTCCGGATGTTGTTTCTGGTTTGTCAGTCCAGGCTTGATTGTGTCTCTTGACTGTGACCTTTCAATAAATGTACAGGCTGTTCTGTGCAGAGCTGCACCCACTGAACTGCAATAACTTTGTTGCCAAAAGAACACAGCTGATGTGGTGCTGTATTCTTTTTCTCTTTATGATTGAGGTTGAGTTAGCAAAAAACCCAAAATGCACTGACTTTCAAAAAATACTCCAAAACCTCAGGTTATGCCTCTTTGGAACAGGAAACCACTGGCAAGATGCAGTGCCATAAATTCTGTTCACTTAAAATAGCTGGCCTCGGTATGTACTCACAGCAGGAGAGTGCTTTTGACTTGTGCCATGGCTTCACATTTTGACTCTGTGTGTGTGTCCTGTTTTCAGCTGGGATAGACGTAGTTTTCTACTTAGTAGCTGGTACAGTGCTGTGTTTTGGACACTGTGACTGTGTCAGCTACAGCCACACCATCCCTGAAGCAGGAACCCTACTGTCCCCCCGGGTATTTTCTGACACTACACCCAGTGAATCATTTCGTCTCTGTATGTGCATGCTGGCACAAAGCCCAGAGAGTTATAGATGTCTCAGACCACATTCCCCCAGCTCTCTTTCTCCACTCTGTACAACTTTTGGATCTACAAATTTTTGTCATTAAAAAAAATATTAAAAAAGAAAAAAAAAATCAAAGTAAAATGCATTCCCACAAACTCTCTTGCTTTTAGTTCTCCTTCACTTCCAGGGCTTGAGAGAATTATGGGCAACAGGAATCAAGTTTTCCTGCTGAGGGAGAAGCCAAGATGGAATCCTGCATGAAATACTAGTTGCCTCTCATCAGATTCACCTACCAGTGAACACCTACCTAAAGAGATGACTGAAAATGGAAGTAAATAGTTAAATGTCTCTCACAGAAGGGCTATTTTTCTGATGGCCTTCAACAATTATGTTAAACCAGTACTCTGTAAACCTATGCCCTTGAACTGTCATACCTTCTTTCCAATGCTCCTGGCCTGTTCTCCTCACTTTACAATCTTTTTCCTTTTCATTTCATTTAGTGTAGATTCTTTCTTATTCACTGACTGACTTATTTCAAAATATTAAAGTCAAATTGTGTGGCATTTTATATGCAAAAATTGTCAAGTGTTTTTTAGATGCTAAATATTATAAATGTTATATTAATTTCAGGTCATACTTAGCTTTAAATTAATTTCAGGGAAGTGCTGATAAAGAGCTTATCAGGCTACAATACCCAGTCTCACAAAACAGCCTAGTGCCCACTGTATGACTAGACTAAGAATCCTAATGGCAAGAGCACCAGGAAACTTGTCACTGTAACAGATGAAATACTACTATTTCATATGCAGAATACCTAGACAGCTATATTGAAATAAATACCTAGCAATTAACAAATCTTCTCTTGGCAAGTGCTGTTGGATATCAAATATTCCATGTCTTTTGCACAGTCTGTGTCCTTCCATTATCTAAAAGAGAGTACATGATGACTCCTAAATCAATTATGACTCTTTTATAAATATGGTCTGTTTCCAGAGTTATCTGTCTGGGGGAAGCCACATTTCTAGCTGGTTTAGAATACCTTGGAGCTTTAACTCTTTTTTTGCATTTTTGTGCTCTGGAGTCTGGAGTTCACAGTTCTCACAGCTGAACTGTGACAGCCATTCATCTTGGGAAAACTGAGCAGGGGAATGAGCACAATTAAGCACAGGTTTCCATGAAAGTATATAATAAGTCCATGGCAGAGTCAACTTTAAGCAGGAGGCTATCAAAGCAGATGAGGAACCCAGCCCAGGTCTCAAGCATGAGACAGCACCAAAGTGGGCACCCATCTGTGGAGTCTTGGCTCAGCAGCAACCATAGCAGAGGCCACCTGAGGAGACTCTTGGCAGAAAGCACGTAGCATGCACTTAAGAATGGAGATGCCAAGGCTATTTAAGAACTTTCCATACAAAGGGAGGACATTCAGAAGTAACCCCAATGTGCCAGCACACTGCTAAAACACAGAATGGTATCGGCACTCTGAGGAGTCTTAGGCATCAAGGAATGCTTAGGTTGGACATCGGGAAGAATTTTTTCACAAGGAAGGATGATTAGATGCCCAGGGAGGTGGTGGAGTCAGCATCCCTGGAGGTGTTTAAGAAAACACTGGATGTGGCTCTTGGTACCATGGTTTAGCTGACATTTTGATGTTCAGTCACAGGCTGGACTCGGTGATCGCAGAGGTCTTTTCCAACCTAACTGACGCTGTGATTCTGTGAGGCAGCCTGGAAACTGGGCTCTGGCTGCTGACCCCGAGGGGCCATGGGCTACGGGTGCTTCAGGTGGGGCGAAACCCCCGCCATCCTTTCCCACCGCATCAGAAAGTGGTGGAAAACGCGTCAAACTCCCGCGTGCCTCGAACATTTCCCCAGCGGCTGGGGAACCTCTGCCAGGCCGTGTGCGGGGCTGCGAGGCGCCTTGCCCCGGCCCCTCAGCAGAGACCACGGGCGTGAGACCAGCGAGGAGACGCTGCCGTGCGCGGGCGGCCCTCCCCGAGGGCTGCCGGGGAGAACGCCCCGTTTCGGCCGCGGTGGAGGGCGGAGGGGGGGCAGGCAGCCCCTGTTGCCGGCCTCTCCTCTCCTCCCTCCCCGCCAGCCCGGCCCGGTTCGTCCCGCCGCGTTAACCCCGGCGGCTCCGAGGCGGGGGATCCCGGGAGCTGCTCCCTCCCCACAGCCCTCCTCCCTCCGCCGTCAGAAACCAGACACCGGGACGGCCCCGCGCAGCCCTTGCGCGGAGCGGCGCCTGTGTCCGGCGGCGCCGGGAGCCGCCCGGCCATGCCGGGGCCCCGATAGGCGCCCCGCTCGCAGCTCCCCGCCCGCACCATGCCATGTGTCCCGCGGAGCCGGGCGGCACGCATGGTCTCCCTCTGGCTCCTCGTCCTCCACGCCCAAGCGCCCTGCCTGGGCAGGGCCCCGCCGGCCGGCAGCGCCGCGTTCCCCGACGGCGGGCAAGGTCAGTGGCGGCGGGCGGGACGGGAGCGCGGCGGGGCGCGGGTCCCGCCGAGGGTGCGCTTCCAGCCGGAGCGGCCGCGGCTCCGTGCCGCTGCTCGGGCGGGAGGGGCGGCGAGCCGGGCCGTGTCGGCCCCCGGTGCTGCCCGGGCGCCCTCCCAGCGCTGCCCTCGGCGGGGCATCGCGCTCTGGCTGCGCCTTCCTGCGGCTCCTGGGCGGTCATCGAGTTTGGCTGTGTAGATGAAGGTATTAATTGCTAAACCCTGCTTTTTGCTGATCTTCCTCGTTTAGAGGCAGCTCTCTAAATCCCAGACTCGTTTTGTGCTACTAAATTGAAGAAGTTTACTGTCCTGATTGTTTACTTATTTCTAAACAAGTGATCGCTTCTGTACCAAAGCAGCAGGCGCTCCAGAAGGATTGGTGTTACCGGGGTTCAACACCCGCTGTGAGTTTCTCACATTCAGTGAGGATGGTAGATTGCAAGTCAGACTTCATGCGCGGGAGGGGTCTCTTTGAGGCTGCCCTCAGAGTTGGGTTTTCTCCCTCTTTTGCTGTGGGGAGTGTAAGACAGGAATTTTATTTTTTATTTTAGTTTTTGCCTGTTTAAGGAAAACAGGAGAAGTGGCTCCCAAGGGAGTAAAATTATGAGTAGTTGGAAGACTCTGCCTGGTGGTAGAAGACCCAAAAGTGTATGAGAAAATTTTGCTTCCTGATGCAATCAACAGCTGTGGTGCTGGCAGGAGAGCTTGAACACAGAAGAGAAAATCTTCTGTACCCCTCAGAGATCGTGAAAATGAAAAGTGTTTAAATAAGGTGCCCTGAAAAGTGAACTTCTCAATTATCCTGAAGCTGGTTCCTGTTGGATTCATTGAAGGTGCATGCTAGCAGCAATTACATCGCTGTGGCTCTACGTGGGACAGAACAGGGATGGTTGTGTTAGCATGTAGTAGCAATTTAATTGTCAGGCATTTGGAAATGAATGTAGAATTAATTTAACTTTCTAGGCATTAAAACAGTATTTTCCAAGAGTTTGCAAATAGCATTAAGTAGTGGGGCAGTTAAAAATGTGGCTAATTTTTTGCAAAGGAAGGTTTCTTGCAGTGTGAAGTGTGGACTGAAGTTTGTATCTGGTACCACTGAAGTATTCTGCTTCCTCCACATCCATAAGTGTGATAGATGGGACAGTTAGGGATGCCCTTGCTGAGTGATAAGGCCTTCTCTCTTCCATAGGGCTTTGGAGCTTGGTGTGTTTCCTGGGCATGATGCTTCCTCACAAGATGAGCCACACTACTTCCTATCCCAGGGAGTGGTTTGAAAAGAAGCCAGAGGGTCTGAGGGGCAGATGTACACAAACTACAAAGATGGAGATGAAACAATGGTAAATGATGATGTGTCACATTTTAAAGGAATTTTGTCAGGGAACATGTTAGGTATGTAAAGTAAATTGTGGTTTTCCTGTCATGTGTGACAGACCATGTATTTTTTTCTCTTTATCCTAGTTTATTCACTTTGTGTACAGCCCTTCTTAATAAGGCAATTCTCTGCCACGTGTGGCGAATTAGAATCCACAGAGGAGCAGAACAGACAGGAGTGGTTTTGAATATTATCAGATGTTTTCAATGATGCAGAATTAGGAAGGTCTGCAGGGAAGATTTCTCTGACAACTTAAACAATACTTGGGCTCCTCAATTATGAAGGGCCTGAATGTTGCCTGTCCTGTGTTCTCAGAGGGCCTGAGCAGACACTGTGATTGCAGAGCAAAGTCCTGACTCGAATGTCTGCTGCTCATTGCCCTGCTTCAGTCTTGTTCGCAGCACCAACACAAGCCAACGTGCCGGGGCTGTAGTTCTGGAAAGACAAAACATTCTCTGGAGCTACACAGCCACCTTTCCTGGCCTGTAAATCCTGAGCAGTGCCCACTCGACAGGCAGGACTTCCCTGGAGTGGAGAGTATGCTGGGTGTCCGAGGGGGGTGCTGTGACATGCCACCGCCGTGGCTTGTCAGTGGCACTGGCATTTATTCCTTCCGTTTATATTTGCTACTGCAAAGTTTTATGGGAACTTGTGGTGTTTTAATAGGAATTCGTGTTACTATATAGAGGCATTCAGTGTTGAAGGATGCAGCCCTTAATTTTGAGCAGTCTGGGTTGCATGTATTTAGTTCTTCTTTCCTAGAAGGGAAGAAAGGAATCATCAAAATTGTACCTCCTGTCTTTGTTTTACACTCTCCTCCAGGCAGAAACTATGCTATCTTAGACTTAGTGTGGAGCTCAGTAATTTTTTCTGTTACAGGTAGGATTGCCTTTGCTAACTTTTACCCAGCAGTCTAGACAAAAATGTACTTATCATGATTGCTTGCAGAAATATTGTTAGCCTCATTCTGTTAGAATTTTGTGTTGTAGTCTTATCCCCTCTGGTCTTTTGGAGGCTTTTTAATAATTAATTTCTTCAGTTATATTACAGTACATTATTATTGCAGCATAATTCCCCTTTCCAGTGACTAAACAAGTATTTAACGAGTGGGTGGAAGGAGTTTGACTTCTCTGCTTTGACAATCCAATGGTTCAGTATTATTTTCCATCTATGTTGATGGTCTACTTTTCTTTAACTTCTACACACTAATTGCTGTAGTGATGAAGTAAAAAACTTCCTTGAATAGTTTTAAATCCAAAACCACAAGTCCTTGGTGTTGCATGGAGTTTAGCAGTTAAGCCACAACAAATTAAGTTCAAGACATCAGGCAGAGGAAAATCGCACAGTGACAGCAAGTGAGTAAGTTTTCCTTCAGGCATTTAATTTGATTATTTAATGAGTTGTGCTGAAAACCACAGAAATGGGGGCCTGGTCTTGCAGCATTCTCTGTTAGCCTGTCTTTGCTAGCACAGTATGGGATGTGGGACTTCCCCAAAGTCTTACAATTTAACATCTGCAGATAAGTTGTATTTTTCAGTGTTTCTTATCTCTTCTACCTGCCTTTTTTTTGCTTCACTCTGGAGCTCTGGTTTACCAGGCATCTGGCACCTTTTGTGCTATTTACTTCATGCCAACTGCAGGCATGAAGATGTGCTCTGAGTTTCCAGTGTCTCAGTCCCCTTATGTGGACAAGGCCAGATGTCTCTCAGAACTTGTGGTAGGCATTAGTGTCCATGTTGTCAAGACCTGCCACTGTGAAGGCCCAAAACCCCACTGCTGTGGCTTGTCCTGCAAAGGCTCCAAGTCACTGTAGGCTGGTGGGAAGGCTTGTATACAAAGAAATCTGTTGTGTGAGAGAATAAGCTTGCTTCTGAAGTAAAGATGCCACTGAGACAATGCCAGATTTCTGATGTAGTTGTATATGTGCTGGGAAGCAGGGGTTTTGTGTATTTTGTCTTGCTTTCTTTTCTGTTGGAAATGTTTCAGTGCACGTGTCTCAGGGGTCCATGGCCTGAGGAAATGCAAGCTGCCATGTCTTAAACTGCAGCTAATGAGGACAAATGAGATGTGTTGCTTCCTGAAGGGGATGAATCCAGACAGCTGTCTGCTTAGGCAGGGTTTCTCCTCTGTGGCTTTGACGGTGCAGGCAGTGGAGGGAGAAGTGCCTCTAAAAGGATTGCCTAACCAGACCTAGTCTGGAAGTAGCTGGAACAGGCTAATTGCTTTGTTAAGCAGCTTAGTTAATGAATGAGGTGTACTCACTTCGTGTGTAAGTGGCTGGGACTTTGGGAATGAGGAACAACTCTGGGTAAAGAAGAACTGGATTAATGTATGTCATCATAACTTCTTTTTAATTAAATGTGTTCAGATTGTCATTTCTTGGGTAGAATTCAAGTATGCCAGCAGATCTGGCCCTTAGGGTATGAGTTCATATGGATTGTGTTTTACATGGATTTGTGTTATTTGCATGAGGTTTTTGCATTTCACAGAAATTTAAAAAAATAAAATTGGGTACATGTGATGTTTCTTCTGTATCTTCTTATGTATGCTTCCCCTGTTGTAGCAGGGGACAGCAATGTCAATAATCTCTCTTCCCCTGCTAGATCCTGATGAGTGATAAGATTTCCAATCCTATCCTGCTTGGAACTCCTTATAAAAAAGAGCATGATTACTTCATTCTCTTCAAACCCTTCTTTGAAATTCTAAATCTGCAGCTGCGGCAGCTGCTAAAGCTGATGCAACTGAGGTGCTGTTAGTACAAATAATCAAGTCAATTGGTGTTCTCTTCACATTTGTGTATTTGCAAGGCTCTGTGGTCAGATTTTTGGATGTGTGAAGGTGATCTCCTTGATCAGAGTGCCATGTCCTGAAGACCTAGGACATGGAGGGTTTCCCGCCCTTGTGGGATTGGGAAGGGGACTGTGTGTGACAGTCAGTCTTTTATATGAATGGTGATGAAATATTTGAAAAGAATAATGTTTAGCTTCTAAACTGAATGTTACAATGGGAGAACAGAAAGCCCAAATGAGGAATGTATTCCATGGTCATCTGTGCACTGCCTTCCTTTGTGTCAGTAGGATGTTGTGGTGAATTGCACTCTTGAGTTTCCCTTTAACAGGCTAGCACTCACCTTAGTTTTGTTTCCTTTTTTTTTTTCCCTTTCTCTCAGAGCAATTTGTGAAGACAGTGCCAGAATACCACGTGGTTCATCCAGCAAGGGTAGATGCAAGTGGGCATTTTCTTTCTTTTAATCTACACCGCCACATCTCAAGCCCAAGGAACAAGAGAGATCTCGGAAAAAGTGAAAATGTGGTATATTACAAAATTAATCATGAGGAGAAGGATCTGTTTTTTAATTTAACTGTCCACATGGGTTTTCTTTCCCATAACTACGTAGTAGAAAGGAGACGTGGCAACCACACCAGTGCGAAGATTTCAACTCACTCGGGAGTCCCTTGCCACTTCCTTGGCACGGCGTGGCAGCCCGGCTCCGGCAGCGGGACAGCAGCGATCAGCACTTGCAGTGGCCTGGTAAGTGGTGTGACCTTCGCTGGGGTTCTGGGCTATTTCTGGTGTCACTAGAGCTGAGCTGGTATGAATATGTCTGTGAAGGAACTGGATGAGCCAGTCTGATACCCTACTAACTCGGAAAGAAGGTTTAATTCTATGGATGTTGTTTGGATTTTTGGAAGAATCAGAAACTCAAAAGGTGATGCTGAGGCCCCTTAGCATTTACTTTTAAGATAGGTTTATTTTTTTTTTGGTGATCTGGACTAAAGGTTTCTATCAGTCATACAGCTTGAAGCCATCCAAGTATCGAGTCATTGTTAGTAGTTGGATTGCCTTTCAAATGCATCTGGATGTGAGCTTCTGTTCTGTTTTCCTCTAAAAGGAATGTAACTCAAGTGCACTGAAACTGCTCTGTGAATCAAACCCACAGGTGGTAGGTTGGGAAAACGCAACCATTTCCTTATGAATTGCTTCAGATATAAATGATAGGTTAGATGCAACATTAGTCAGAGCTTTGAATTCAAGCCATTAATTAACCACTGCTAGGCATTTCTCATGTCAAAGAGCACTTCTAAGGCTGGAGCTTGAAGTCGAACATTTCTCAGTATCCTGTGGTTCACACTGAGACAAGGAGATGGAAACCCTTTTTTTCCCCATGCTTTGTTTTGTTTAATCACAGCCATAGCTTAGGTTTCTGTTTGTGCTAGAGCATGAGGCTGAGCCTGCCTTGTCAGGAGGGGAAGAAGAAACAAGGTGCCTGAGTGTGAAGGGGATGTAGGGAGGTGTGTAAGATGGCACATGTGATCTGTGAGAGGCAAAATCCAAAGGGTTTGTGGAGTGTACAGGAAGAGGTGATGATGAAATGCATGCAGCGTGCATGTGCTCTCATGCCTTGATCCTGAGTGGCGAATGGCGGTGTTGGAAAGCGCGTGAAGCAGGGACTGATGCTTTTTGGCCAACACATCTCAAGTCTGCAGCAGGCTGGTGACTGATGTTTGATTTTTGAGCCTGAACACCAAGATGAATATGTGTAAAGTGTAACCTTCCCCTGCCAACCTGTCAGTATCAAGCATGTTCCTTGCTGTTGAACTGTATGAAACTTTCAGAAACTATGGAAAGTCGGTCTTCTGGCAGCGTGTGAGAAATGACATGCAGACAGCCCTGGTCTACTTGAATCGGGAAACTTTGGAGTCTTACACAAGTGCTGATAACACTTTTGGCATGTTTCCTGGAGAAACAAACCATTGCTTGAGGCCAGAAGTTTCAGTCCCACAGGCATGAAGATCAGGGATTTTCTAAGTAGCACTTCCAGTGGGGACCAACTTACCAAAATTTCCCTGAAACATGTTTTGATCATACAGGGTCAGTAAGTAAAAGGAGATACGATTATCTCTAATCATAACTATGAGTAGTTCCTTTGGTTGTTTTCTCTTGTGCATTACCATAATGTCTTTGCTATTTTTCATTAGGATGAGAGCTTGAAAAATGAGGTGCTAGATCTTCATTATGTCTTTGGAAGTATTTAGTCTGCAACAAGAACTAAAAAAAACAAAACTCAATTTGCATTTTAAATTCATCTTGGTAGTATCCTTTAAAGTTATCCTTTCATTTGTATTACAAACTTTTTGACTTTTATTTTCACTTGAAGGTTTTGATAAAACACTTGTATCAGAAAAATGCTGTTGTGATTTTGTGTTCCCATCCTGCCACAAAATGAAACTTCGAAAATATATTATCATAAATTGATTCAGGTTGAATAAATGAGCTTTGCCTCTGGGTAAAAACATGATAGTTTTGATGTGATGATTTTTGAAGTCCAGAAGTTGCTACTCTGAAGAGGTTGCAGTAAGAGTTGGGTCTGTATCTTGATTCCTCTGAATGACACAAGCTGGGGAAAGGTGATTTCTCTTGCTTTTACCCTGAAAATTTTCCAGAAGATCCAGTGTTATTTGAAAACATCTATTGATTAATAAGTTTGCCAGCTATGAGAAATGCAATCTGGTTTTCATAATAAAAACCTAACATTTCTGAAACTTTTCTTGTTTGTGGTGGTCTCCACATTTTTGAGCTCTAGTGTTGATTTATTTCCATCCTGGTGAACGGCAATTTTGTGCTCGTCAGCATCAAGTCTGTTTCTGTCTTTTTTTTCTTTCTGAGGTGAGTTGTGTTTTCTGTTGAAAAGATTTTTTTTTCTATTTGTTCCTGTGAAGGAGGGAAGGAGGATGAAGGAGAACTGAGAATAAGTAAATACCATGGAGTTAGAGAAACTTACTTTAGATATTAAACCTATGGCATGAGGAGACATTGATAGCTTGTTTACTATAGTAAAACTGTGCTGATATTCTCAAGCCTCATAACCTAAGAGCTGGTGAAAACCAATGTCTTAGCTTTCAAATACTGGGAACAGGAATGTTAGTGATGCTCCTTCCCTGATGCTGTTTTGTCTTGACACTTTAGGTACATCATAAAATGAAAGCCTACTGTACTTTCATTGCTGAAGCATTTTTTTATAAGCTCAGTGAAGCACCAATTTACCATGGTAATGAATGACAGGAAACTCTGTGATCCCTAAATTTCTAATTTTTTACTTTCTTAGTCATGAGCTGCTAAAAAATATATAATGCTGGAAAATACTGATTTGATTAAATAAGTATGTTTTGTGGAATATCCCTTCGGTTGTAATTTTTAGTGTGGAATGGTTGCATTATTATTTTGTAATTTTGTCCAAGTGAATTGCTTAAGAATATGTCATCTTTTTCAGCCCTGTTTTACAAGTGGTGGCCTGAATTGGAGCAAAATAAAATACTAAAAATGCCTGTGGGAGGGGAATCCTAGTTTTAGTCCTCTTGCTGGAATGACTTTTTCTCATGTCAACTCTGTTTGGTTTGTATTTGACAGTTTTTTAATTTCCAGGACAATAGTGGTGTGTAAGAACCAAAGAAAGATGTGTGGTGTAGGTTTGTGTTTATCATAAAAATCACTCACATGTTCCCATAGAAAATATAGAAATGGATTTTCATCTCCCTTGCATTTTCACTTTGAAATGTACTCCTACTTCCCTTGGCATTACACAAGCATTGCTGATGGTTTTTTTATGTTCCCGAAATGGCCTGCAAGGGAAATAACAGAGTGATAGCTGTGAGGTATAAGAATGGGTGGCATGGTCATTGTGTGACATTGTTCTTTTTAAAAAAAAGGTAACTGTGTCTCTGTTTTCAGAAGTATACATGGAAAAAAAAGATTCTTAAAGGGATTTGGTCAGAGTTGGACAAGAGAATACAGAGGATAGATTTATATCAGAGATCTGGAGGAAATAAGTTGTAATTTCCAAATCCATTTTTTTCTTACACCTTGTGAAATCTTAGTTTCCCTTTCATGATAAATAGGTCATGCCCTTCTTAACAGGTTGAAGAATATGATGCTGTAAGCTCTGTCTCTTCCTCTCTGGGTCAGTTGTTTAGTAAAGTCTTTTGCACTTCTGAGCCTTTTTGAATAATGCATGTGTTGACATGGGAAGAGTGGGACAGACCTCGCTGTTTGTTTTGGGTCACACTTGGAGGAGGGAAGCCCGGAGAGGAAGTCACTACTAGAACATAAGAAACATCAGATTGTGGCACTTGGAAGGGCAGCAGACATTAAATCACTTAGCTACAGGAAAACTTCCAAGATGAAGTAGGGGGAGAAAATGATTCATTTTTGTATCTTTGAGTGAAAATGATGTTTGGATTGGCTGTCTTGGCAGACTATTTAGGGCACTGTTCTAATCATGCTTTTGAGTTTTCCCGGTGCCTTTCCACAGAAAGCTACAATGAACTTTTCCAGTACTAATGCCTTAATTGTCAGTTTTGTGCTAGTCCTGAGAATCCCTTGTGTTGGAGCAGTGGTGTCAGGTTGTCCCCTCGGTAGGGCTGGGAGGGAGCAGTGAAGTTGAATGAATATGGTAGGTTTATATGCACTGAATCTTACAGAGCTGGGAATTGAGATTTCCTCCCATAGTCTACCCTCTTCATTAGGAACAAGGCCCTCTTTTATCCGTCAATAACACAGATGTTGTTTATAGTATTTTTAGATGACAGAGCATTGTTAAGGCTTTGTTTCCTTGACACTTGTTTACAGTGCAGAGCTGTCAATCAACATTTGCTTGAGGGGGGGAGGGGATACATTTATCTTCAAAGGCAATGCAAGCATTAGCAGGGAAAAGGCAGAGGACTGAAAGGACATTAGTACGGAAATTGAGCATGATCTGTGCGTATAAGCTGGTAGCTCCTGGTAAGCTCCGGGACATACAGGGCCTGTGGGCAGATCCTGCTTTGGCTGTCTCCAGCTGGTCAGAAGGTTGCCTCTGTCCTAATGGGCGTCACTGTTTTTAATAAGTGCTGGATGCCTTTGAAAAGATTTTTGAAAGGTTTCCCCCACCTCCATTCTTCCCTCTGTGCTGAGTCACAGGCAGGGCAGCTCTTTGTGGACCTGTAATTGGTGGCTGTATGTTTGTGTAGCAGGTGGTAGAAGATACTCTAAGTGGGACCTCTCTGGGCACATCTGTGTCTATCCTGACATGTGTGACAAGCTTGTCACCAAAGTGGAATGGTGACTGAATTCTGCTTGAATGTAACTGTTTATTGCTGGATATCACCATTGTATGAAGCCCCAGAATGAGCTCTGGTACTCACACAGTTCCACCCATGTCCTTAATCTGGTCTCCTCAGTGTAGCATAAAATCTACCGGCAGCATTTTATCTTTTGCAGATTTGCATCAGTTTGGGGGAGTTCAGCATGACCTCTGTTCTCCTGCTACATGCCAATAGGCTTTTCTAGTTAGTGTGAGATGCTTTTTTCATGTTGACCCACATGTTACTGTCTTATGATCTGTCCCAAGTTGTACAGTTCTGTGCAGGTATCATAACAGTATTTCAGTGATACTGGGCCCTATGACAGTGGTCTAATACTGCTGTTTAGACTGTCCTCTCCTATGGATACAGGAAACATACTTCAACATGTTGGACTTGGTGTTTTCCTTAGATGAGGTTTAAGAATAAATGAATTTTTAAAACAGTTTTATAATATTTGTTCTAAAGTAATGAAAGAATAAAATTTCTTGCTAAGCTTATAATACATGTATTTATCTGCTTCTGTATCTCCCAGCATGTGAGCCTGTTTGATTACTGACCATTTGTTTGTTAATCTGTTGTTAAAGGTGGTTACCGGAGTTTAGCAAAACTAAAGCACTACGCAAATCACTCCAAAAGCCCAGAAGAATAACTGTATCTTTTTATTCCCTTGTGGTATACCTGCATCTAGCAGAATTGTTTCTCTTCAAATGGAAGTGTCTTTTGATTATTAAAAGTGGCAAAATACATGGCAGTGAGAAAGACAGTTAAGGACAGAGGATATGTAACATTTTTCTCACTTGAATTTTTGACCACCGGAAACTGGATTCAGCACTGATCCCTGACCTGTGACTGGACACCCCCAGAACACATGTGGGGACATGTGCTGTTCAAGTGGCTGTTATTTTAAGAGTTGAATTGGAATGTATTCCTATAGTGCTTCCTCAAATAAATACATGAATTCCATTCTGTGAACAAGGCTTCTGGGAGACAAAAACAAAAGTTCTTCAGGGGTCTCCTGCTTTTTACTCGTCTCCTTTCTTCCTCTAGGACAGTCTCTTGCTTCTTTCTTTGTCTTTCCCCTGAGGGACAGTACTGGCTGGGTCCTGCTTCTATTCGGCAGTATGTCGGATGGCTCTACCTGCCAGCTGTGTCTTTTGCTTAGGTGTCAGTGACATCTCCACCACGGCCTCTTTTGGTTATCTGGCTAGGGATAATCTGATGGAACCAAAAGTGTAGGAATACGGTGTTTGGAGAGTGGCAGGAATGAAGTCAAGCTGCCAGCCTTTTCCTCGGCGTGGGAATTGCTCCTTGGCTGGCTACAATGGAGCTTCCACATTCTGATTGTTACAATTTGGGTTGTTCTGGCAATCCTAAAGAAGGAAAGACCTGCCAAGTAACTTGGTTGTGTGGCTGCTGTACATCTCTTCTCACATGCAGTAGTATGGAAAATACTGCAAGCAGAAAAACATACACTAAAAGTAAATGCAGTTTTTTCTCTGCATCTGTTCTTTGTAATGCTTGGTTTGCCTTGTTTCTCCACAACAGTAGTAAGTATCTGGATATTCTCCTTGACTGACTAGTGCTGTGGTTGCACTGTGGTTGTGTTGCACAGTTTTTGTTTGTCTATTTTGAAGATGATCCAAAGACAAGGTGGTCTGTGGGGCTTTTTTACCCCCATCCCCCAACAGATTCATCCTTCAAACTTTCATTAGTATATGCTGCAGTACTTTAACATCCATCCCTTTTCTTTGTGTTTGAACTTCAACTATCCATCTGCCAGCTCCCTTCCCCCGGTCTTTTGTCTGCAAAAATACTCTAATTGACAGGTCAAATGAATCTCATCAGTGATCTCAATACATGAGAATCTGGCTGTGTCTGTGGCTCCTGCTTTTGGCCTTGTCACCTTTAACCAATGTGAAGTTGTTAAACCAGAAGCTGGGTCTGACTGGAGCTTTTAAAACAACGTGGTTACATTTTACTGGAAGGGTCATTGATGGGGTAGGTTAAAAAAAGTATTGGTCTTTATGAGCTGGTTTGGATGGAGTACCCATATTTAGAATGCTCCTTTAAGGGAATGATTTTTTGAGAATATGAAAGAGTGACTCTTTTTATGTAGTTTTAAGGAATCTTAATCTCTTGTTTAAATATGTATCTACATACATATTTGCTAAATATTTAGGAATAGTGTTGGTGTACAGAGCTGTCAGTCATATTTCCAGTTTCCATGAGTCTTTGTAATCTATCTGCTATGTCAAGATTTCATTACTTTGGTGTTTTTTTTATAAAAAAGTTTATGTTTACTGAGGGAAATCCGTGAGATTGTTACTTCAGGTTCAGGATGCAGAAGTAAAAAATATTCATAACATCTATTTTGCTTTGATTTTTAATAATGTAAAGTTTGTAAAATGGTCTGTTCTTTATTTCTTCTCATATCTTCTAGTATCTTTGAAAGTTTTTGGCTCTTTCTCTGAAAGAGAAGTGGAGGTATCAAAGCCATTAAGTTCTTGAGAATTTTGCAGGTAAAGGTGGGAACTTTTGATCAGTGAGATGATGGATGTACACGTTCAGCTTGGCAAATGGCTCAGCACAGCTGTAAGTTGTTCCTGAGCGAGGTAACATGTCCCTGCTGATGGTGAGGAGTGCTGGGAGTTCAGGAGAGATTGGAAGAAATTGCTTTAACTGGGAAAATGGAATACATGTAATAAGCAAATCTGTAGGGGAGCAAAGCTGTTCATAGAATTTTTTTTTTTCTTTACTCTATTTTCATGATGCTGAAAGGAGTGGTCTGGCTTGGAGGTAAATAGAATTGTTTGCACTGGTTGCCATATTAGTAACATGCTGTACCTGCTGCCCATCACAGCACATGCTTTGTATGTAATCATTAATAATGAGCAGAAGAGAAGGGAAGCACTGAAGCTTTTCTACATACCTGGCCAGTGATGCGTGTAATGTGACATCAATAGGGACAAATCTTGCCAATTGCGTGCCTTACTTTCTAGTTCTTCAAAGAAGAGAAAATTACCAAGAAAAGCCTGTTTTGCTTTGGTTCTGAGCAGACAGATGCTAGCTGGATGCTTGGTGGTGAACAGCAGTGGGTGATACAAACAACAGACCCAAATACCTCTGTCTGCTGCTTGCACTAAGAGGATAGATGGGTAGTGGTACTTTTACAGCAGCTGCGTGAGCCTGCCTTCTGATACCAGCTGAAAACCAGCAGCCTGAAGATCAGGCCTTGCCTCTTCAGTTCTCTTTCTGTCTGAGAGGAGCAGCTGCAGTTTCTGCACAGTGTCAGCATCAGAACTTGGTTATATTTACACATGCATCAGACAAACACACACACACACAAATCCACATACATACCTGTAGCTCTGTCACTGCAGAACGGTTGCGCTGCAGCTAAAGCTCTTGGGCTCAGATCTATTTGGTGTGCTGAGAAGGCTCCTGCCCTGTTGTATGGTGTGGTTATTACCAAGCTGTGGCCAAAATAATTGTGTTTGGTGGTTTTTTTTCAAGAATCTTGTGCTTAACAATGGACTTACCCAACTCAATTGCAAATTGCAACAGAATGTATGTATTTAGTGATTTAGTCTGGGATATTTAGGTGTTTTATATACACACTGTCTCTGGAAAAGGACAAGCATTAAAAACAGGTAAGTAGTCATGAAAAACTGGTGGTCTTGGTTAAACAGTGGCTGTGTTTAAACACATTCACTGTGTGTTCCAGTTCTCATGGCAAACAGCAAAACCCTGATAAAGTGCTTGTTGATACATGGAAAGCCCAAGAGTAAATCTAAATTTGTTCTGTAAGTTTCTGTAAATTCCAACCACAACCTTACTCACACACTGACACAGCTTTTTGTTTGAAGGTTTCTTTTGTCAAATTTCACTCTTCCCTCCCACCCCATTTTTAAATGTATATATTTGAAACAAAGACAATTCTAAATGATCAGTCCAGACTTGAATATCTGCTAATTTGTACGCAGTGTTAACTCTATCTATTTCCTTATCTAGAACAGTCATGGACCAAATCTGGTCAAAATCATAAAAATGGAGACTGTGGATAGGGTGAGTGGCTGTTTTATCCAGCATCCTCTGCCCAGCAATGACTAAGTAAATATCCAGATATGAGTAAGAACATGGCAGTTGGACATCTCCTGTTCGGTCATCCTTGCTTCTGTTTTCAACTCAGGTCAAATTTTTGGAGGAAAACCTATGGATGAATTAGTATGTCACATATTTTCTGGGCATCCCTTGACTCAGTGTTAGAAATATGTAACTTTACATATGAATTACAACAGTTAAAAATTGATTTAGATGTATCTTCATTTGTTTTTCGCTAGCTTTCTATCAGTTTCATTTGATGCTTCTTGGAGGACACAGTGAACAATCAAACACTGAGCATAGTGTTTGAGATGGTTTACTCAGTGACACAGTATATTCCTAATTATTTTTGTGTTTCTTGGTAGTTCCAAACACTTGACAGCTTTGTTGGACAGCTGTTGAGATTAGTTTGTTATATTGTTCCAATTTTTTTCCCCATGAAAACAGCAGCTCTGTTTCTTTCTGCACAGTAGCAGGTAGATCAGAGTCCATGTGCTGCCTTTGCCCCCTCACTGTGCAATGCTGTATCAAGTTTCACTAATCTATTAATTACATTTTTTTTCTTTCTTGTCCAGCTGTTCAGTCTCAGGAGCTTTCTGACGTTTATGGGTTGTCCTTTGTCCTTACTCTATTGAATAGCTTCTTAGAGTTTTCTATCATCCTTTATAACAGATTGTAAACTAATTTTTAATCCAGATATAAAGACAAGGAAGTTGGTTGAAGGAGAAAAGCTGAAGCAGAGAAGCTTCATTATTAATAAAAAAACCACAATAAACATTGAGTTGCTTTTGCAAATTAATTAATATAAAATTGCTGAATTTCTAACTGTGAGGTCTAAACTATCATTTCAACTGAACCTATAAGATGGGTAAATTTGTAGACAATGAGGTGTCTTGAATGGCAGGGAAGTAAATGGAGAAAATGAGCAAGTGGTGGAGAAGAACTCCAGCAAAGAGATGAGAAAGTAATCTTTAACTCAAGACATCCCAAACTGGAAGGTTTCCAGAACATCTGGAGGTCAGGGATTGTGTCCTTTTATCTTTGCTGCCTTCTTGCAGCCTTTCCATAAAAACCTGCTCCTGTCTGCTCATGAAAACTACTGAGTTGAAAGTACCTTTATTTTAATCCAGTCTGGCCATTGCTGTGTTCTTATGGCACAGGGTATATAACAGGTTTTCACCAACCCGGAGTATTTTTTCTGTATCTGTTTTTTAATATAGATGCCTTCTCTTGAAAGTTGTGCATGGAGTGGAAAGCAAAAATTGGTTGTTGTTGCTGCCATGAGGTGTGAGTAATTCTTTTAAAACCAGTTTCTTTCTGGCTTTATTTTCTATATGGAGTCTGGAAGTTCTTTGTTCATCTTTGTGCTCGAAGAGCCTCAGTAGATCTTAATGTTCATTAAACTGGTTTTGCTGTGTCTATAGACAACACCAAAGTGTTTGAACTTCATTGCCTGCATATTTTACAACAGCTGTTGTCTTTTTCTAAATAACTTATAATCAAAAGGAGAAACTGTATTTTTTCTCTGAACAGGTTTTTACATCATGTCAGTTCGGAGTGGCTGAGTACTTGCTGAGATTTTTTGCTGTATCTTTATATAATGTAGTTAAATCACAGCTGGTGGCAGATGCTTGTCAAAAAACAACAGGTGTGTTATAATCCTTTTTTCATTGAAATGCACAGCACAAGCTACTGCTGCTTCTTGGAGGTAGAACCCCAGTCACAGCTGTCAGAAAAAAAGGGATAAATTAGAAAAGTATAGGTTTCTTCTTACGTGGAGAACTGCATGTTTCTTACTTTATTGCTAGCTAAGCTACAGAGACAACATGCCACTTGTTTATCCAATTAAGTGTTCTCTTTCAAATCAGGAAACAGATTTCACTTGGCTTTGGAAAAGAGATCAAAAGTCTGAGAGTAGTAGCAGTTCAGGAGAGAAATGCCAAGGAAGAGTTAGGAAGCTAAATGACCATTACTGCACCTGTGAAAGCAATCCAAACCTAAGGAGGGAATGAAACTGGAGAGCGTAAATTAGCTGCGACTAACCACAAAGCCCCTGCCTGCGGTAGTAATCACTGTCTGACAGAAAAAGTGGTAAATGTATATTCAAAGAATATAAAATTACATATTAATATTTTATTAAGATCAAATAGAAGTAATAAACATTAAATTCATTAAATGTCATGCCAGATCATCATCTACAGTTATTTACCCAAGTGAGGTTTTAGGCTATTGAATTTATTTTGCAGCAGTGCTCCGAATTGCTTTGGTCATTAGAAGGGAGTATTATCTCCAACCCAGTTGTGTTATCTTTCTGGCCATTTTCTCGTAATTAGGATACGTCATCGTCTGGCAAGGCAGCAGAGCAGCTTTTGGCATAATCTTTTCATGTTATGGCTCTGAATGTTGCTTTATATGGTACTATTTCTAGTTAAGTTGATTATCATAACCTTTCTCAAGAAATGTGTTCTGTAAAGGACTGAATGACAATTAGATACTTTAAAATACAAGCAAGCCAAGTTTGTTTATGTCAAGCTTCTTTATGGAGACTGGAGCTAGCTGAACTGAGCTGCATTTTTTCATCCTTTGACAAATGTTCCGTGTTTCCCCATTACTAAGAACTTCTGTTCTTTGAACTGTAAAGTCCTATGTAACAATTGAATTGAAAGCCATAATTCATCCAGACAGTCCAGTGTGAAGACTCAAGATGCAGAACACAGAGATGAAGTGTTGTACAAAGTCTGTAAGTGGATAAATGTTGTGAGAGTTAGAAGCCCAAATCAGAAAAACACATTAGGCGTAATAGCTCAGATTCTCACAGTGAATGGATTTCTGTGAAGTATAGGAATTTGTGAATTGTCCATCTGCCACTGGCATTCTTAGCCCTTACACAGGCTATTTTTGTGCAAGTCAAATCAAAGCAGAAAGCCTTCGCTAACCCATTCCCCTCCCCCCAAACCCTTACACTTCAACCAGTGTTCTTAGGGCCTTTCTTTTTAATTTTTTTAACCTGATTACAAGACAAGGTCTCTTTAGGCGTTTAACCTGAGCATGGCAGTAGATAGAGCTGTTTATCTGTATTAGATCTGCAGCAGTGCCACAGGGAACAGAGTAGTATTCTTCACTGTCATTTGTCATTCCAATGCAGAATTAAATCAGGTCACTAATTTGTACTTGCATGGTACATCTCCCATTGGTGAAGTGCCACTGTGACATTGCTAACCGGAGTCATGTTAGGCATTTGGGAATTGGCCATCATCCTCCCTATGCACCTGGCTACATCCCCGTAACTGGGCTAATGACACATATCTGGCAAGGTGAGTATGTATTTATTTGTGTGTAGCATTTTCTCTTGCGTATTTGGGACGAATCAAGGGTGCTGATAGCTCTGTGTTTCAGAGCACTGTGTCACTTGGCATTACACATCGCAGTTCCGTGGTATTATTGGGAGAAAAAAGACTTCTCATGTGGTCCCTTAAGTCTCTGTTCTGGGGCTGCTTTTATTTAAAATTTTTCTTGGTATTCATGGGACAAGAATCAATAATGTGTAATGAACTTCACTCAGGATCCAGATCTAGAACGTGTTATCAGTACAGGGAAGGATCGGGATGTTGTATCCTTAACCAGGAAATGGTAGGTGTGGTGTTGAAGAGGAGAAAATTCAAGTGTCATAGTATGGATTCTAGGGTCACAGACTTAGCAAATAATAGAAATTTCTACTTTAAAAGCTCATCTGTTAGAAGTGTGAGGTTAAGACTTGAATATATTTGCTTTATACTTCGTGGAGATTTTTTGTAATTTTTTCCCCCTACCTTGGCGGGGTTGGGGGGAGGGGGGAAGAAAAAAGATCCCAGTATTTGAGCAGAGATTAGAAAAATATGGGAGAATGTGACTGAAGGTTCACTCAGCATACAACAGGTATTTTTCATCACTCCATTTGAAAAAGACAGGGTAAGAACTTGTGGGAAGTATCACATCTTATTTTACTGTTCTCCAGGTGTTTGCTTTCAGCAGTTTTGAGAAATAGGATACGGGTAAGAGATGTTGGTCTGAGACAGTCCTTTCCTTCTTATGTGAGGTTTAGTTTTTTAAGGTAGAACTGGCAACAGGATTTGTGGATTTAGGGTTTCCTTTTTTTTCTTGTTTCTAGCTACCTGAATTCTGTTTTGAGTGCTGAGACCACAGTGATTTGTGAGGATTCACAGTCTTTCTTGAAACAAGCAGGCTGATGTTCTTGGAAAGACCTGAAAAACTAAGAAAACATAAATAAAGTTTTAAATTGGAGGATGAAGAGATAAGGTAACTGTGGGACATGATTTAGATGTATTCGGCCCTATATGAAGGTGAGATTTCAAGAAGTCAAGACATCCACTTTTAACACTACTCTGAAATCTGATTGATAAACATCTTGTGTCCCTTGCAAGTGGCCTTTGTTCACTTCAACCTTACCTTTCTTTTAAGGATATGAAGAGTAAAATTTGTATAGGTATTTGTATAGGTCTACATAATGTGATTGATATAAATAAATAAAACCAACACCTTTCCCAGATATAGCCCCACAATTATCCAAAGGCTTCTTAACCAAGTGAGATACTGAACTTGAGCTAAATTAACACACTTGTGAGTGATACAGGAAGGGAGGAGAGACAAGCAGTAAAGGAGAAATAGAACTCTAAGACAAAGGGGAAAAAAAAGAAGGACAGGGCATTGTTCATGCAATTGACTGCAGAGGAAAGATCTTGGCAGGCATTAAGTTCAGTTGTCTGGGAGCTGTTACGCACGGAAGCTGAGGCAGCACAGTGTGTGTACATCCAAGGGAGAGTGAGCACAGCAGTATTCCTGTAGGGCTTGCATCAAGGGGTGTTCTGCAGTGGTGTAACTCAGCTTCGCAGCTGGGGAATCTGGCACATGCTGTTTGTGGCAGAAAACGCTGTTCTGGGCAAAAAGCAAAGGGTTTATTTCAAGGATTTACAAAGGGTTTATTTCAGGGTGTCCCGTCTGCCTTCCTATCTGAAGCATTTCTATTCCTTAGTATTAAGTGTTTCTGTACTGATCACCACACTAGAGCAAGACAAAATGAAGTGGATCCTGAAAACAGGGTTTGCATGAGGACTGTATTCTGAACCAGATCCAATATCATCCTTTCCTCATCAGACTTTTGCCTAACCTCATTCCTTCAAGGGAACTAAGGATGGGTTACTGGGTGGTTTAGCTCAGAAAAGCAGGCGAGAGCATCTCAGTACATTGGTATGAGAAATGTGCAGTGCCCACAACAGCAAGCACTTTGGCATTTGTTGCAGTGAAAGGAAGGAGACAAGCATGAGGTCCAAGCAGGGCTTGGGATGTTTTTCTAACATCTTTCTTTGTCCCATTCTGAGATGAACCTGGTGCAAATACATTTCATACTTGTCCACTCTAAACAGTGAACCCTGGGGAGCAGTGATTGTATCATGTCTTCTTGGCCAGTCTTCATTTTAAAAGAATTTCTGAGCAGAGCATTGAGGGTTGCTGCATCATTCAGGCAGGATGCACTAAAGAACACGAGTCCATCACAATTGTTTTTACCAATATGAAACAGGAAAAGAATTTCGTTCAAAATTTTCTTTTTGCTTTGGTCCTACTGTAGTTGCTGGAATATTTTGTATCCATTAGTTGTACCTTAGAGTGTATAATGCCTGAAGAAAGTTAACATCTCTGTCTTCACAAAACCTTGTCTTAAGACCCCTTTTGTCCCTTCATGAGTGACACACTGATGCTGTGTTACTTTTTAAGTGCAACTCTTTAGAGTAGTATCAGCTTTTAGCTGTGACTTCTCACTCTGCTCTGTGTGGTGTGGGTCAGGCCTCTTCTCTTCTTCCCTTGCTCTGGCTTTTTTTGCTGCCTTTGACCTCTTCTTGCTGCTACGGCCAACTGCTTGCATGACCTCTCCAGTCCAAAACAAGGAGGGCATTGGATTTGGAGGTAGTCTGGGCATACCTTTCCCCCCAGTGGCATCGTTTTATTCTCTTCAGCAAAGCGCTGTTGTGCCTTTGGGCAGTATCAGAAATATTTGATTGCAGGAGAAGGCTGGTTGAGAGTAGAGGTCTCATACACTGAGGGAGTGTAGGGGTGATGGGGGTACAAGTTAGTCGAAATACAGCCTCTGACTTTTGTAATTAGATAGGCTCCAATTACTGCTTAGCATCTTTTGTTAGTGTCTCCCGGGGCCATATCCTTGCCTGTCAGCAAGAGTGGGGAAACCTGGGAGTGACTGTAGATGCTGCCCAGAGTGCCCTGGAGCTCACTAACCCTTTGTCCAAAAGGCTTAATAGTACTACAGTTTGCAGGACTATCATGTATCTTTTTTGTTGTTGGTTTCATGAAGGATTCAAATTCATTGCTTTCTGTTGCTGAAGTAAGATAATGTATCTTAACATTGGTTTGTTACATGATCCCAGTGCACCGGAGTTGCAGAGAGAGAAGCCTGGGCATTCTGTACTTGCATGCTAAATTCTGCAATGTAAGAGCCAGATTAACTCTTTAGAGAATTATTTTCTGAGGAGTTTGCCAGGGCTGGAAAGGCTTTTGGGGGTCATCTTTCACTTTAAGAAGTTAGTGAGCAAGTATGTGAGGCAGCAAGCTATTTACTTTCTGGCTTGGATTCTTTTCTGCATAGACTTGCACTGGTTTTAGTCAGACAGCAGACATGGTGCTTACTCTGTAGTCTCTGCTTTTTTTAAACCTCTGAAAGGCTAACTTGTGCTCCAACAACTGAATTAAAAACAGAGAGGTGAACCTGATGTGAATGACAAGAAATTCTAATTACTTGACTCTGCATAGGTGTTGGAAGACATCACAGAAAATACCCCCTTAGAGCTTCCAAATCTGTCTTGTACATAGGCTGAGGCAGAGACCAACTCTGGTTTTCTGTTTTACTCTAATGCTGAAGAATGAAATGTGCTGTCTTCTGCAGCAGTGTGAACTTAATGGCTGACTTGTGACACAACTCTGTGTGTTGCACTATGTGTTACCAGAGCACAGGTTACCCAGAAGGGCAGTTCTATTCTGTGGATACAGCAGGAAAAAAGAAAGTAGTCCCAGGTTATAAAATGTGTTGGTTTTTACTCATTAGCTGTGCCAGATTTTTTAAATCTGGGGAGTGGGTAAAACTGCTCCCACTAGAGATGAGATGTGGGGACAAGACTGGGATTGGAGGAGTGATAGTTGGAGCTGGGCAGCAGTGATTCAGTGTGGTGGGTGCCCATGAGGGACCAGTGGGTGCTACTGGAGACCCTGCTGTGTTTTTTTGGCTACCTCTGTGGGCCGTCTCTGACAGGTTCCTTCCATGAGCTGGCCAGCTGGCTCCTCTGCCCAGCCAGCTGAGTGGCTGCTTGCCCAACCCAGTTGTGATACACAAATTAAAGACAGTATTTAAATGCAGAGGATTTGGTTTTGCACATGAATTTACTGTAAAAGCTCTAATAGAACAGCAGTAGTTTGGCATAGTATCTCATGGGGCTTTTGGAGTTTGAGAAGAGCGGGGATTTTTGTTAAAAGCAAAACATTTTTTGAGCCATAGAAAATGATAAGATTATTTGCAAAAGCTGGTCACAGCTAAGGGCCAAGTTCTGCTCTTGTTGCATAGCCAAGAAAAGGGTAAACACCAGAGTGTGATGTTGAATGTTTTTGTATGCTCAGAGAATTTTAGATCTTTGAGTATGTTAATACAGATTTCCTTGCATATAATGAAGCAAGAATGCAGTGCTTTTAAATAATTCGATTTCTGCAGGATTGTTAGACAACATGACTGTCACACAAGGGTGGGATCTATAATCTGGTTTACTGAAGCCTATAATGTCAGCATTTTCAGTGTAGCTCAGGTGACTTGTGTGGTGAAGAACTGTGTGCAGAAGTACTGTCGCTATCTAGGGGGCTTTATTGAATACAGTTCAGTACCATTTGAAACTGAAGTTGTTGCTTAGTAGAAGATTTGACATGAACTACTTGTCTCTGTAACTACTAGTGGTAGAAATAAGAGTACAGGCAAGTTTTCAAACCTATCAGAGAAATCTGGAATCATGTCTGATAAACTCTGTAAGGAACGAGAAGAGACAGGCATGAGAGGCAAGGGATGGAAAGGAGCAGACAGTGGGACATTTGGGAATAGCAACTTCATCTTTGGGCAGTAGTGAAGGGTGAAGGTTACAGATGAAGGTGGTGCCTGTGACAGCTGAAGTCTGCCTGCTGCAGTTCAGACTGTTCTGTATTGCTGTGTCTCATGAGGTGTAAGCAGCTGTGGAAATTGGATGTCTGACATGAGAATGCAAGACCAGCACACTCCCAATTTCTGTACTTCCGTTATCAGAACAGCTTGCACACATCCACAGTGGTTGGGGTTTTTTTTATTGTTTGTTTGTGTGTTTGCTTGAGGGTTTTGTGTTTTTTTTTGTTTGGCTGGTTAGTTTTGGTTTTTTTTTAATTAATCTATTTTAATTTTAAAGTAGAAAACAATCTCATTTCATTCAGAAAACTACAGCAGGCTACAGATGATACGTATTGAAATAACAAGCTCATAAGAAAGAGAGGAGGCATTGGGAAGAATCCCCTGGGAATATAGTCAAAGTTAATTTTGAAGCAGTTGTATTTTTTTGTGTTGTTCCTGCTTGCAATGGTAATGCTTTCAAGCTTAGTGGGAAAAATAGAAAGTTTGTGTCCTTAGGACAGGACTGACTTGAGCCTGGTTTAAAACTCCTAGGATATTCTTTGCTGACATACATCCCTTCCTTCTACTTTATACTCTGTCCTAAACACGTGTGTGTCACTGCAGAAACACACATCAGAGAGTTGTAATTGAAGGGCTGATAATGGGGACAGGTTTAGACAGTTCAGATCATTGATTTTCAGGAGCTGTGTGTGCCTTTGCAAAGAAAGTTAAGTGCTGCATTGGATTTGCCAAAATAGAAAGATTGGAGAGAAGCGTAAAAGCAGTGGCAGTCACTGTGCCAGAGAGAAAGGTGTATTTTCCCTTGTTTCTGAGAAAACCTAAGTGAGCCTGCTCATGTGAGCAAATCAACACTGACAGATGAAATAACAGGGTGGCAGAAGTATATCTTGAGTAAGTTAAGCTCTAGCTGTTCAGACAAGAAGACCATGGAGAAAATTATGAAATACTGTGTGGTAGGTGGGTAGCAACGTGCAATTTTGAAGTGTATACTTTGTCTTGTAATTAGGTGTGGCAGCTCTGAAGAAAGAAGTCAAGTCTAGTCTGGTACCTGGTTTCCAGCAAAGCTTTTCTGTGCTGGGAAAAGCCCAGATGTTGGTGAAAATGGAGTAAATGTATTGCTTAGACAAAGCAGAAGTGGCTTTGCCATCAGAAGATGTCAAGCAGCACTTGCAACAAGACGTGGCAGTGCCAGGAGAGATTCCCAGGTCTGTTGTGTATCTCCCGGGATTGTGTTAACCCTTTTGACTGCAGACATATGTTAAGGGCAGTTTTCAGTCATCCTAAGGTGACACCAAGACTCTCGGAGTTGCTGCTTTGCAGACTTCACCCTATTTCCAGAAGCTTAATTTCTCTGTTGTGTGGATTTTTGTGGGGACGTACAGAAATTTGTGCTGTTTACTGGAGCTCAGATAACAAACGGTTGTGGTGGTTTGTGTCTTATCACTTGACTTCCTGAGAAAGGTGTATTTCTGCAGTGTTTGTACTGTCTACAGATGGGACCAGGAGCATTTTCATTTCATTCATTTGTAAGAATGTTCAGTGCCAAAGGGACAAAACTGATACCTCCAGAGAGTTTTGGTAGAAATGTACCTGCTTGCTAATGGCTCTTCATTTATAATTGTAACTTCAGCTCTCTCAGTTACTAGGTTTTGAATCAGAGGAATGAGCATAGCTTTGATTTTTTAGAAAAATCATCCTTCATAAAAATGTGCCAAGATACATGCCTTAGAAAACCTAAATGTGTCATAAATATACCATATGTTTTCTGGTCAAACTTGCAATCTAATTAGGAAATGTGATTAGAAAATGTGAAAAATGTAATCTCGTTAGATAGGATCTGTTGTCTTTGGCCATACTTCCTGCTGTTAATTTTTTACCAGCCTGGTTAATATCAGCTGTCCTTCCTTGTTTCCCTTCCTGCCCACCCTGAATCATGTCAAGCTGACATGACTGTGATGTTCTGTGAGCTTCCAATACAAAGTCTGCCAGCATTGAATTTTCTGAGTTCTTGGAAATATTTCTTGTTTCAAAATTCATTGAACACCACATTAAGTTACCAGGTGTTCTTGACCTTTCCTTTTACAGCTCTTGGATAGAAGTTACCAAAATCTGCTGGCCCTAAAAGTGTCAAGATTTAGGGATCAAGCTTTGCTCTTTAACACTTTCATTAATTATTTTCAAAGTAGGAATAGTATGATTACATTGCAGGACTACATTTTCCCATCTGCAAAACAAGAACACTTAGGTTAAAAATTCTGGTTTATTTTGTTTTGCTTTCTTCTGTGTGTCAACATTTCAGTCATTTTGGTTTAGTATCAGAGGTTATATTTGTAGTTTCACTCCCAACAGGTGTTTTGTATTTTTGTTTCACTGCTTGTGTAGTGCCCTCAGTGTTTGAGGGATAGAAAGGGTTAGACAAGTTAGATGTCTACGACAGTTGAGTTTTTTAATTCTGCCTCTCTGCTGATGTGGGCATCTGTTCATTTTGCCTGGGGACACAATCTGGGGAGATTTATAAATACCAGTCCTTGCTTTTGAGCCAGGTGGCATGACTTGTTCCTGATGTAAATGGATGTTGGTAGTTTATTAAGGCGAGATTGCGAAGACAGTATCAGTTAAAATAACACAGCAGCATGTGGGCAGCTTTTCAGGCAGATAAGTCATTGTGTTTGAACTCCCTTTGGACTTGAAAAAAGCAAAGTTCTAGTGGACAAATGCAGAACCATAGCTTAGATTTACCAGGTTTTGATAGCAATTTGAGCTGCACTGAAAGAAATAGACTCTTTTAAAAATAGTACTTTCACAAGTGTAGTTCAGAGCAAATGAAGTTAGTCAGATTGTGCCATCTGCATAAGTTTGATCCTTTAAAATATCTAATAAAAAAGCTGAAAAAATGAAGACCTGCACATCTGTCTCCCTGAAGGTTTTATTACATCAATTTCTCCCTTCCAAAGATTTTTTTATTTTATTACTGTGTGCTTGTATCGTGTTTTAGGATGACTTTGCTTTGCTTTGGCTTTTCACTTTTGGTTTCAAAAACTAGTGTGAGATAAAAATACAAAATAGATGAACTATATGAATACCAAACATTACCAAAAATTTTGTTTTTCATGAAAGCCAGAAACGCTCTAGTAACAGCGTTATGGCTTATGTGTCAAATTCTCCCCTGTTGATGATAGCTTATGTTCATTCTCTTGGGTCTTTTATAAGTTTTGCTTCATTGTGCAGGCTTGTAAATCTCAATTATACTAATGGGTGTCATGCTTTCACATTATAGGAAAGAAATGCCAAATACAGCCCACAGTGGGATGCCCTCATCCAGCAACTAACTCTTACACTATGGAGCCTTTCTCTTAGCTATCAAAAACATTTAACACTGGGGAAAAGAACATTAATACAGCTTGTATTTGAGTCCGGGGACAATGATCCGGAAAGCTGTTTGCCGTTTTATCTGTCAGGCTGTTGCATATTGAAATGAGAGGTAAAACAGTTGTCACAGGAGAGGAAGTAAGTGGCATTGCAGGGTTGATGGTCAGTTAATTATTGCTGAAAAATACATAGCAACTTGCTCTTGTTCTTTTTAGAGATGGTATTTGATATGCTATCCTCATTTACTGAAATGTCTTGTAAAATAATTCTTTGCTGTGAATTAGAAGGCCAAACATTTGTGCTCCCGTTTCTGAGAAACGGGTTCTCAGAAGGACATGAAACATAGGCTGACACCATGATATGGTGTTTTAATGAGGCCTGATGTCCTGTCTCTGTTTTGAAAGAAATCGAGTCACAGATGTTAGCTGTGGTTTCCTGAGGACTGCTGAATAGGACGGGCAACTCTCTGCTTGTTATTATATTGCTGGTTTGGTTGCAGCGTTTTTAAGAGAGGCTGAACAAAACCATGTACATTCAGAGAGATGTATGGACCAGTTTTAGGGGGTTTTGATGCTTTAAACCAGTGCTCTTAGAACTGGATTCATAAGGGTTTGTTTCAGACACGTTTATGGGTTTATTTTAGATGCTTATCAGAGGATCTTGAGGTGGGAATATGTTTGCATGGGGTGGGGGTCTAGCCTGCTAAAGGTCAGAGTCATCCTTATGAAGGCCTCGAAAAGTGTCCTTCAGCAGCTGAGCTCTGAACTGTTATTGGTGCTTCACAGCTTTGAAAAGGCCTTATCTATCACAGGTCGTGTTTATTTTTCATTAATATCTTCCATAGGTATTTCAAGCCCATAAAGTTTTGTGGAGGGAATCTATGATGTTACCTCTGACTTAAGTAGGGGTTAAGTCTGCACATTCAGAAGGGAATGAAGTTACTACAGCCAGGATTTTTGCTTTGGCTAATTGGTCTTACTCCAGGTTTATGCCATACCTAGAGGCTCCTAAAAGTGTGCTCTGAACCCTTACCTACTGACTTGATTCAATGAGATATTTTGTCTAGGCAAGGCTCCATAACTTAACGTCATCTCTCAACAAAATGGTGTATTTTTCCCTTTCTCTGTCTGTTTTCCTTTACTTTCTCCATTCCAGCCAAAACAAATTATCCTGACGAATATTTGACCTCACTGAGTATGCTTGAGACCCTAGCAAAGTTGATGGGATTTTCGACTCTGGGGTGCAATAAACAGATTCACACTGGAGAGATTAATGTCCTGGTTCTTAACATTCCCTGAAAGTCTCTACTGCAGGTGATGCAGCAGTTAGGATTTCTTAGAATTTAAATACATGTGCAAGCTAGACAGTAGCAATACTTAATATGGTGGAGTAATGATTTCATACTATAAACTTGTAACTCAGAGAGAAAGCCATCTGGTTAAAATTATGTGCATTTTATCATTTCAAGTATAGCCCCAGGGTTGTTTTTCCTCATTTTATTTCTGACTGCTTTTGATTTGGTTGAGGAACTGGTTAACGATGTGTGGCAATCATAGTCATCAATATCTAACAACAAAAATGAGAGCTAATTTTGGAATACTCTTGTCTCTCACTCCCTTCTGTTATCCTGTAAAATGCTAAATGAACCTGTTATTCTTTATCTTAAATTATTAGGAGTAGGCACTGTGGTTTTTTGTTGGATATTTTTTTTTGGGGGGGAGGGGGGAGGGGGTTGATCTTTCCAGCAATGCCTCCTACAGGTGTTTAATATGTACATTGTGGAGATATCCACAGATGCAAGAAAAGGGTATCAAATAAATAGAAATGTGACTTCCTTCTCTGTTTATAAATGCTTTTATATTTAAAAAACTGCTTTTATGCATGATTTTTTTTTAAATAGAGAGTGAACTGTCTCTAAACACGTAATAGAAAACACTTGGTTTCGTAATTGAGGGCCAGTTGTTGCTTGCTGTAACAGATGTAAGTCTGCTAGGTTCAAGGATTATTTCTTCTCAGGTAGCTGTAATGAAGGGAACATACTCTGTAATGATATTCCAAGAGTGAAGAGCTGGACTGGGGTGAGAGGCAGTGGGGCTGCTCAGATGGACAAGAGGGCTTAGTGGCCTTCTGTGAATTGTGAGGTAATTGAAGGAGAGTATCAGAGAGACTGTGTAGCAACTCACCTCATCTGCATTTTGTAATGTGAATATGAAGATGCATGAGCAAGGATTGGACAACCTCAGGTGCCAGGAAGGTCTAGCTCCAGCAAGCTCTACCTCCTGACAGCGGCCCAGGCCCAACTCTCACATCCTGGACAAGGTGAATTCAACACCAGCTGTTGTGTTTTACCCCATTGCTTGTGCTGTGCTGTGAATAAATACGGGCCCTGTTACATGTCTTAAATTAGAGGCAGTTTATTGAAATCTAAAAATATATTAAATATCCAGGTGTCAGGGTTTATTCTTGTTACCAACAGCTGCTAAGTTACCATCTGATTACTCTGGTTCCTTGAGTCCTATCAGTTAGTTGAACTTTAAAGGTGGTGTGGAACTTTAGTTCTGACTTGAATAAACATTTCTGTTCAAAAACTTAATAAAGTGCAGTTTTCCCTCTGTGTTTTTGCCTGCTTTGCAGCTCTGGTGTGTGAAAGCAATAAATGAAATTGAAATGGCTTTTTCAGTGTGGCTCTGGGCTATAAGACTTTTCACACCTGGTGGTATATAGGAATGTCTTTGAAATAATAAGTCATCTTTTTAGAGAAAGTGAGGGATGTGCATGACTGACACAGATGGCCTTCCTTTATATCATCTTCAAAGAAGATCTACTTTATTTTTTTTCTTGTGGTCAAAGAAGAAGTAAAAATTAATCCAGAGAAACCCTAATCTCCCAAGTATTTTTACAGACTACATCTCATAGTTGTTGGTTTGGGTTTTTTCCCCAGTCACAGTCCCCTTAGCATATGTGCTGAACTTAGGAAAACTGGTGAATGCTCTTTAGCTTGCATGGAGAGGGTATGTATGAGAAGAGTGGATTTTCCAGCTGAAGCTTGCTTGAAATTCATTACAGGCTTCTTTTTTTCTTTTTTTTTTTTTAAAGCCTGTCAGCTCTGAGTTTTCAAATACATTCTGCTTGTGGAGTTGCAGGAGTGTAGACTGTCCCAGCAGTTGTCAGTGATTGCATTTCCCTTCCTTTGGTGTGGCAGCTCCAACCTCAGTCACTCCTCCTTTCTCCTGTGTAGGCATCTGAAAAACACATATGTTTGGTGGTGCATAGCCACCCTGTGTTTGATACACTCTTATTCTGTATAATACCTGTATAATTCTGTTGTATGGCGAGCTTGATACAAGTGACTAATAAAGAATTTTGGGCAGTACTCACTTCCTTTGCAGTGATAATGCCTCATTAGTGACAGGCAGAGGTAAGGAATTTCATTTCAAAGGTGTGTGTAATGCTCAGTGAAATGGATATTAGTAGTTTGGTGGGTTCAAGACATTACTTACTTTTCAAAGTAGTGTTTGCCGAAAAACATACTGTATTCTGACAAAACCAACTACAATATGTATTTTCATTCAGTCCTGCTGAAGGGAAAAGAGGGAGACCAGATATATGAAGATCCTATCTGAATCCAATTCATTTATTAAGACAGCTGTGTAAAATCCCACAGTCTCACAAAAGGATTTAGTCTGCTCACTTCATGGATCTGTCTTCCCTGACAGCTCCTGCACACACTAGCGCCTCACCTGCAGCTTGGCTGCAGACATAGATTCTAGTGAAGGCAGTGCGAGGTTAATTGTAGTAATGGCGGTGATTTTGGGAAATAACCCCTTTTCTGTTACAACCTACTTGAGAGAATATTGTGCTCAGTAAGGAGGTGAGCTATGTCAAGGCTCAACTCAAGAGGTTTTAATTTCTCCCTGGCACATCCAGAAAATGCAGGACTTACTTTAGTCTTGGATATCTCTACTGTCTGTAACTAAATGCTTGTATCTGTGGTGTATCTGCCTAAATAGGTGACTAAATTGATTCCATCTGAAGTAGTCAAAGCCACAGAGCTGAGAGAAAGGACTTCCTTGTATAGCCCTTTCCTGACATGGACCACATGGATCTTAATGTTGTTAGCTTTTTTCATATGCTTTTCAAAGGAAGATCTCCAAGCTTTCAGAATGTAAACATCCCAGAGATAGAGAACTTTATTTTTGAGCCTTCAACTCCAGTTTTTATCTGAACCTCCAACATCAGCAGCTCTACAGATGTAATCAATTTGGGAAATGAGACTGTTTTTCTGGTTTTGACTGTAGATTCCTTTGGACTATGTGGTGCCCAACCCTTAAATATGCAGTTGTTGGGGAACCGGAGCAGGGGAGTGATCAGGAAGGTTTGTCTCTTTCTTTTATCTTCACTCGGTGTAGACAACACAGAGTTCAGTTCCTGTTCTTTTTGGGGGAAGGTACCCATTCTCTCTATGGAAATGAAGAGGGAGGCATAGCCATTTTAAAAAACACAGCCTGAACCCCTACAAGGAAAACCAAACCAAAATTCACAATAAAAATCCCTGACCAAAAGTAGCTGGTGCTGTGCATGCTGAGGAGAAACCATGTGAGACAGTACAATAATAAAACCAAAATGGATGATGTGCAGCTTCTTGTATTTTTTCTTGATGCTTTAATCACCCAGTGTGCTAGACCCAAAGAAGATTTTTGACATTCATAAATGGCAGAGATGGGTCAAAATACTGTTTGAAAACAAACACTGTATGAACACTGAGTTTAGGTCCTAAATGGGTGAATCCAATTTACTACTTCAGGTTTAGCAATTTCAGAATTACTGTTTTCAAACCCATGCGTGCAACATGCTGTGAAATTACTTATTGAAATGCTAAGGAAACTGTGGTGGTGGTGATTTTTTTTTTTGGCTCAAAGGGGTACAAATTAATTCGTGGGGCTTGAAAAGATAATACAACATATCTACTTGAATTGAGATATCAGACTCTTACCTTAGATTTCACCCATTTAGACATGTTTTGACAGTGTTTAACATTAGGAAGCTAAACTTCCATGTGCTGCTGATGCAGAAGGGAGACCAAGGGCACCTTAAGTGTCTGGAGTCCCGTAAGTGCAGGGATTGTTTGGTATATCCAGATGATTCCTGTAAGTAAGTTTACGGTGTTGCAGAAATTGTTGTTGGTTCCTTTCAGATATTCTTTGACAGTTTGATGTGAGGAGGATCTATCGTAATCCCACAGATGGGGATTAATTTCATCTTCACTGCTTCAGTTGGACTATCTAAAGATAATGTTTACTGGCACAAATTGTATTCATGTTCTTTCATTCTTTCTTCAGAGTTCTGTTTTTTTCTACACAGATATTCAATTACAATCCCAAATATGTTTGCCATACAACAGGAGAGACCAAAGCTATGTCATTTCACTGGCAGATGTGGGGTTTCTCTGTGTGTGTGGTAGGTGGTTATAATCATCTCTTGGATGACTGTGTTACTTGCTGAAACTTATCCGTTCCTTTCCCCTGGTTAAGATTGATAAGAAATCTCCACTGATGCAAAATGTAACAATTTCTTCTTTAGAAAGACCATTAGAAATGGGTAATGTCTGTTATTTTCAGTGGCCTTTGCAACTTCATTGTTGCTGTAGGTGCAAGGTGGCAGTTCTGTGCAGGTATTCCTGCTGCTTCCACAGTGTTTAAATGAGTGAACCACATGTGTTTTATCTTTCTGAGCTTGTGTGTTTCTTTGCCAAAGGCAAATTTTCATCGAAGGCAGTTTCTCTAGGCTTTTTCCACAATGATGTGCAGCTGAAAATTTGATTAGGCTGTTTCTGAAGGGTATTACCACAAGTGTTTTTTCCAGTCCTTTAGCTGGGATGCCTTTGCATCTGACTCATCCCAAATGTCAGCAGTTAGGGGGAACTGGTTTGAGTTGAGAATTGCATCTGAGATCTGAAGATGTTCAGGTATCCTCTTTCTGTCACTAAGGACACCTTATCCATCAGTGCTGTTTGCTCTTTATAATTTTTCTTTGGTGAGGTTGAGAAGCGCTGTCCTTCTCACAGGTGATAAATTTATTTGTCTTGCCTGAGTCTCACAGGCAATTATTAGAGTTACTGGGAGAGAAGAAAGGTTTCTAGGACCAAGGTGTAGATGCTGTGTGTAGTTGGTTGGTACAGTCTGAGCACTGAAAAAAGTGTGCACAAAGCAAAAATGTGGGAAATTATATGAACAATACAACAGTGGGTGAATTTGTTTCTTTTTGATCAGCTTTTGCTTGCTGGAAACTCTTATTTAGGACTTCCCTGGTTCTGATCGTGTTGAAGTAAACTGAGTTGAAGAACTGTAGGTGAATCTGTTGAGAAGAACTGCCTCATTTTCTTTAGGAGAAATTTTATTGAAAGCTGTTAAGTGCCCTAGAAAACTCCCCTCAGGTTCCAGGAACAGGTTGCTGATTGCATTTAAAATAAATTAAGAGAAAAACAGATCCAAAATGGCAACAGAAAAGGATTATTGTATCCAGAAGTTTGTTTGAAATGATGAATGCCTATTTCTGTCTGGATGTTTATTCAAAGTAAAAAGCTCAGTCTCTAGGAAGCAGACTCAGTGTCCTGCATCCTTTTGAGCTTTTAGAAATAAGATTTTGCTGATTTCATGTGTGTGTGAGTAGCAGATACTGGAAAGCTGTATGTATGATCTTTTTTACAGTCCAGTAATTCTATTATTACTGAGAATTAGAGCAGTTGTGTTAAAGCGCTGCTCTTGGTTGGTTGTGTGTGCTTTTTCTTTCTGGTTTTGTTTTTGGTTTTGCTTTTGTTTTTATTAACACTTGCCACTCCATGCCACCTGGCAATTTCCATTCTGCTGTATGCTCTTTATTATTGGTGGAAGATGCTTTGGAGCAGTAGGCATACTGTACTTGTCAAATACATCACTCCTGCAAAAGATGGCAATGTGTGGGAAGAATACACAGCAAATTAAAAAAAAAAAAAAAACCAAAAGGTTTTATTGAAGAAATCCACCTTAACAGCATTAAGGTTGATAAGGGCCTGCTCCAGTGCTTTGTTACAAAAAGTGTTGAATCAAGGGTGCGTGTCATATGAGATCTTTCAAACACTTGGTCATATATGCTTTCTGTATTGGTTTCTTTCAAGTGTTCCTAGTGACACTTAATTGCTGCCAATTCAACAGTTTCTCATTGCTTGCTGTGTTTTGTTTGATGAGAACATGTTTGGTATTTTTATTTTTGTGAACAGACTTAGGTGATTCTTGAGAGTTTTTTTGCGCTCATTAGTGTGACACACAAAAATTACTGGTTTTTCACAACACTAAATTGACTAACCTGGTGTTATTGTCCCATTTTACATATATTAACTGAATACAGAGAGATGAAAATCAGATGTGCTCACTGCTTTAAAATATTTATTATAAAGTATCAGAGAGTTCATTTATTCTTTCTCTGACAACATAAAATCACAGGTTTTTGGATGTTCAGTTCCTCCCACCTTCCATTGTGGTTTGGATATAAAAGCAAACAAGCAAAAAACTACTATGTTATCAGGTCCTGATTATGAGGTTGTATGTTAATGATGTGCCCATGAATTGTATGTTGATGTTTAAGGAAATGTTAGTTAAATACTTGCACAGGGCTTGAGAAACTGTTGATTGTATTGGGGGAAAAATTGAGTTAATGCAAAAAACTGAAGTGGAATGTGCCCTTGCTTTTTCTGTTCATTTTATAACTTGGCTGACGAGGCAGATTTTATTCAGAAATAGCTTATAAGCACAGTGCAATGGTCCAAAATCTTGAACTCAATGCCATATTAGGTATAGCTGCAATAAACTGCAGCTTTGTTGGAATGATTACACATGGGGACTGGAATTTGGAATGTGAACATGGTTATTAGCACAAAAATGCCATTCTGATGGTTATTTAGCACTTAATTGTTTGAACAAACTACACTTCATATTAATGGAGTTTCTAACACTCTTCTATCTTTCATCACCAGCCTATGAAGTTGTTGCACTGGCAAAGCAAAGCTGACATAATTTGGACTAAAAAAATAATGCTGTTCTAAGGTGAAAACTCTTAATTTTGACTAACAGAATTAGTGGAATTAAGGGGAGGAATTTAAGTAGTATTCTGAAAAGTCTGTTGCATGCAACTGGCAGTGAAGACCTGGTCATAAGCCTGTGTGCAGTTTTACCCATACTGCTGTTTTAAAACCAGTTGGAATTTCTAAATAGCCCGGAAAAGTCCCATTTGTCTAATCAGCACCTCTGCTCCAGGAGCAGCCAGAAATTCAAGGCGAACGAGGGCTGTGTGTGACACTGCATTAATCCCAGTTTAGGTCCTGTTTGCTGAATCCAGGTTGCAATTACTGGGAGGTTGGTACAGAGCCTTAGCAAGGAGTGAGGGAAGAGGGTTTGAGAGGGATAAATAAACATTAGGGTCTGGGTGCTGTTGAAACTGTCTAGGAAAGGACTCTGCAGGACAATAAGGACCTGCAAGGAAGGCTGTGAGGAAATACTGCTCAGCTCCGAAGTATTTTTAAGGGACTGCAGAAGCCAGTACATGAGAGCAGAGTTGTTTTTATCTGCCGTACCACACAGTACTTAACAGCTTTATTGACATTATACTTTGGGGGAAGAATGTGTTTGTCTTTTCCACTCACATGAAACTAAGGATTGCCCCCCTTTTCTAATGCAATTATCCTGCACCCAGTTGAGAAGATCGTACTCTTTAAACCTTGCTCCAGCATAGGCTATGCTTGCTCTGGAAAGCACTGGCAGAGTTCTCTGTGACTGAATTCCCCTTCATCCATGCACTCTTTGAAGAAGGTCAGTTTTCATAAAGGTATTGTATTCTTCTTGGCATCGGAGATAACAGTGTTGGAAAACAAAAGCAAATCTCAGATTTCATGTTTCAGTCTTCCAGCAATCTCAGTTGAATGAAAGGTTCATGCAGAGGCTGGCTGTGCTTTCACAGTCTTTTACATCTCTGATGTTAAGAATACAGATTTAAGAAACGGAATGGTCTGAAGTGGTAGTGTTTCTTGACTTTATCTGCTTTATGGGGTCCTGTACCTTATGCTTTGAGAATTGACGTAGCATATGTAGCACTCTGTGCTCTAAACTGTGCCAAGAGGGCATGTATAATAAGCATCATATATATTAATTAGTAAAACTAATACAGATTAAATGACATTGTTTCAGGGTTAACATATTTTACTGTTTATGGAGTGTTATTTTACAAACTGCTTTGTTATGTTTTTATTTCATTATAGCTACTAATGAGTATGAGCACTATAATTCAGCTGTATTGGAATGGGATGGAAGAATTAAATGCCTTACAGGAGTGCTTTGTGAGGTGTAGGAATAAACACAGTACAGGGAGGTAGTATTCTTTGGGTAGTGTTATTCACAGCAGCAAAAATTTACACAGAGGCATAAGAACCACACAGAGGGTCAACTGTCTGCTCCAGTATTTTATTCACTGGTATTGCCACTGTAACTTCAATATTATGAAATGGTCATCAATAAATTCATAAAAACCTAGACTAAAAGCGGAAAAGATCAGAAAGCTGTGGGGGAAAAAATTCCACAAAGGTGTTCGATTACATAAATTAGGATATTTAGGTATGTGTTTCTCAATTAATTCTCAATTTTTCAATTTCTCAATTTCTGTATTTTGCTTCCAGTTCTTTATTGTTTTAAATGTTTCATTAGTTTGATGAATGAGGAGTTACTGCAAATGATCATCATTTAGAAATTAAACATATTCCAGAATCTCCATCCATTCCTTATGTGGTGATTAGAATATCTATACAGTGGAGAATATCCTCAGTACTGATTGTAGGGCTGCAGTGTTATGTATACCTGCCAAATTTTACGTAAGTTAAATGAAGATGCTGTGCCCTAGGTGTCTGAACTTCACACAGCAATACAGACGTGGCAACACTCAGTTTTTTGCAGCTGAGTAGAGGTGGTGTTCACCAGTGCGGCAGAGAGAAGGCTGCAGTGGAACACAAAATACTGTAATGGTATCCCAGGTCACTGTAAATGAGACGTATTGGATGGAATATGATTCTGTCCCCTTCTCAGCTTGTCCAGACCTACAGGATCAGTGAGGAGGACACTTGTAGGGCACTTCCTTGTGTGCAGTTTAACTCATCCCAGATGAACTTACTAGTTCTTCAGTGATGGTGAAAGAGATTCTGAGGGCACAATATTAAGGGTTTATATCTATGTCTGGTCTGATGAGTGCCACGTCTGGAGTTTATATTGGCCTTGAAAAAGACTAAATTATGGGTGGAGCTGAATGGGCCAATCTGCCCAGTGCTAGGAGGGTAATTATTTTTTTGTGTGTTTCATCTTGTAAGAATGCATTTAACATCTGGGATTCATTTTTACCAGCTTTGCCAGAGACCAGACACTGCAGGGACAGGGAGGGAATCCAAAGGGATAAAACCAACAATGAAAAGTCTCTCTAAAAGTAGTCAATATGTGGCCTCTTTTCTAGTGCAGGACATTGGTTTACATGATTAAAGTAATTGTTTCCATGATAGTTATTCTGTAATCAGCTAGCACATAGCCACAAAATCTGCTGAAGAGGATCTTCTGAGTTTCTTAAGAGGTGCTGCTGAAGACTCTGCAGTCACCTTGCTGCATAATGTGGGCTGATGGTGGCATGAGTTCCTTTCCTTTCACAACCAGTAATCTCTCTTCCCTTTCAAACTTACGCTTCTGACTTGTGTCTCAGCTTGGGATCACTGACCCTCAGAGTGTAGTCATGGGTCCATTCACCATAGTCCAGTTCCCACTGATGGGAATTCGCTCAAGAAGATTTACAGTGAACTCCCTCAATTTACTGTATAGCATAGCTTAGGAAAGAAGCAGAGCATAAACAAGGTCCTTATTGTGCAATAACTGCTTAAATGTGTTTGGTCAGAATTTGAACTGGTGGCTGGCTGTAGCCAGGGAATATATTTTCTTCTGCAGCTGTAGTGCTGCACATAGTGACTCCTCATGCTGTTCTTGAACTCCCTTTTGTTTCATGTCACTGCTGGAAGCTTAGTAATGTGGCATATGAGCAATTGGTTTATTTTAACTCTGTCATTCATTACTGCATGTGTTGCATCAGAATGCAAGTCAGACCAACTTGCATAAGTCAGAATAAAGGAAGGCGCTTCCAGTGTTGCATTCTGTGTATTGCAGATTAAAACAGAATAGTGTCTTTACCTCAGACAGAGCGCAGGTGCTTCTGATCATGATGGTAACAAAGGATTTATCAGTGAAGAATAGGGATGGGGGAACATGGCTGGTCAATGCCAGGGAATTAGAGAGCTTGAACTGCCCACAGGCAGTCATTGTCTGGGGAGGAAAGCTGTTTCTTTCTAGTTCAAGAAGAAAAAGGTAGTCCGTTTCTTGAACCTTCATGATTTAGCACTCCCCATAGGTGCAAGCAAGTGGGTTTTGGTGCATTGAACTAGCATGAAAGGTTTTGAAACTATTTTTCCTCCTGGCTGTTGACTGAATCCATTATTAAAAACAAGAAAAAGTCATTTTGAGGGAACTTTTTCTATCAAAGTAAATTGTTCTGTCTGGAGTCATCACTGCGTCTTAGTCTGTCTCTTAAATCACGCTCTCAAACTTTGGAAGCTTGAGAACATTCCGCTTGTGAGGCTGAGTAGTTTCTCAAAAGATCAGAAGAAGACCTTTTTTCAAAAGACATTCCTGGCAAAAGATCCTGCTGCTCCCAGTGCCATGCAGTGGTATGGAAACCATGGGCTTGTCTGTTAACTGCAGCTTGCAATGCCCTCACTGGGTTTTCTTCTGGGAACCAGCAGCAGACCTTCACATGAGCTCAAGGACTTTGTGTAGCAGCCTTTTCTGCTTCCCAGCCCTCTCTGTGGGCTTGACCATTCACATCCCTTCCAATCTCTGAATTTTCAAAGATGCTTTGGTGTCTGGATGAGGAAAGGGCTGAGTTCTACTTAGGCTGCCAAATCATTTAGCAACAGTCAGTGTTAGAAGGAGCAAGGTGAGCATGAAGGAAGGAAGGAAGACTTTAAGGTTATTTCTTGCACCAGCATGGCTTAGATACTGTCTTTTCAGAAAGTTCGTTTCTGGCTTATCTCCAGCTTGCCTCACTGTTTAGCACCCCACAGCAATTCAGTCTGGAATCCCACACAGAGCACTGACCCCAGAAGCATTTGGGAAATACACCAGAGATACAAGGATGCTCAGAATATCTGCTTGAACAGAACAGCAGAGCCTCTGTCATGAAGTCTGTTCCATCAGAGTCCAGATCTCCACCATTAGATACCTGTCATGAGGTGACCTGCCTGATACCTTAAATCACCCTGATGCTTACAACTCTTCTTCTGTGGAGGCTTTCACGACTTCATGACATCAGGCTATCAGCCCTCAGAATCAGTCCTTATCCTTCCAAAATACATGACTGAGATTTAGCTCAGCAGATGGTTTTAGGTGGTTCTTGGATGGCAGACTCAGAGAGGTAGAATTCTGCTACAGCAATCTTCAAAGTGAGTTGAGCAGAAGCACAAACTTTGTTCCTTGATTCCTCCCTATAGCCTGTGAAAACAAAATGTGATGGCAATACCACTGATTGCCCCAACCTTTTCACTTGGTTAGTCATGTCCAAATGGACAACTGAGACACCCAGTGCAGATGGAAGGGCTGGCAGAAGGATGATTATACCATGAGGAGGCAGTCAAAAGAGTACTCATCTCAACAGTGGAATGAAAATACTGTGGGGTATTTTTTAACAGGATCTTTGAACCTAATAAAGTTTTCTGTGTGCTCCTCCATATGTTGTAAAATTATATTCTTTGATGGTGAATTACAAAAAGTTCCATTTATTAAATGGGTGTGGTTTTGAAATTCCAGATGTTGGTAGAAGGATGCTGTGGTCTAAGGGGATAGGTCTGAACTTGGATAGAGATCTAATAGAAATTAATCCAAATGTACTTCTCATGTGCATTTCACTATTTTGCTTGCAGATTCTTTTTTTGTTTGGCCTTTCCTATTAGAAATCAATCACAGGCTTTCCTATTAGAAGTCCCCTTGGAAGTCCCCTTGGAAGCAGGGGACTGATGAAACCCTTATTCTTTCACTCTTTGCAGAGATGCCTGGTGTTAATTATCCAGGAAAAGATTGTGTTTAATTTGCAGCATAGGGATTGTGAAATTTTTCTGGGAATATGATACTGTGTTTGAAAAGTAGTAAATATTGCAAAATAAGAATTGTGGGAGACAGAGGAGTAGAAACTCCTGCAATTAAAGGAGGCTTTGATTTACAACCATGGAAGAGACTAGGTCTGGCTTCATTGACAGAGATTTGTAGATCTTAAGCAAAAGGATTACAAGCCTGTGTTCCTATAGTTATAAGTAAAAATGTACACTGGGTGTTCTGGTGGAGGGTTTTAAATATAATAGTGTGATTTTATATAGTTTAAGTTAAGAATGTAGATGGTATAAGAGAGACATCTATGTGTACGTGACATGAGAAGTTATTGGTCAAGACACAGCTGCATTGCAGTGAGAAGTGCCACAGGTGATAGGTCATAAATCCAAAACAAAGCGTCGTTTTAAGTGTCTATTGGATTAGAAAGTTATAAATTACAATGTAACCCTAAATCTTGTGACTAGTCGCCATTACTCGGAGGTGTTGTAAAATCTCACGCCTCGACTGATGCATTTGTTATTTTAAACAATAAATTCGTGTAATTGCATAGTCCCATCCCTTAAAGTTACTTCCTCTGATGAGCGAACACGCAGGAAATTCGACAAAGAATGAAAAAGTTTGCCCCAGACTTTGTTACAGTTTGGGAGGAGATTAATGGATTGGTGTTCTTGGAGGGCCAGAAGTGGCCTGGATCAGTGCATCTGCGGAAGTACAAGCAGACAAACTTTAATACACAAACAATTGTCTCCATTATAGACTGGCTTTCTGATGTGCTTCTTATTCCTCTGTATATTGTGCATGTTTAACAGATCCTGTCAGACAGTAAAAAAAAAAAACCTTAATTGGTGGCCAGTCACAGAGATCCATAGGAGGCATATTTTTATAATGAGCTGTGCCTTGCTACCACACAAAGAGTTTGCTGGGTACCTCAAGAGGTAAAGTGTGGCCCGTAACATCTTCTAGCTTAGGCTGTAACATGGATTTTTTGTTTCTGAGACTCACAGGCAGGTCTGTAAACCCACATATGCATCCCATTGTGGCAAATGAGTGTACATGGTATTGTTTGTTGGATTGTTTTTCAAGCCATATCTCTATAGGGAGCCCAAATGATAAAATAAACTTTTCTCATGTGGGGTATTACTCATTTTTACTGTTGTTTTTATAAAGAGTACTAATTCATGTGGCAGTAGTGCTGTGTGTCTGAGTCACAGGCATTGTGGTAGGTTCTGCATAGATATCACCAAAAATTGCTATGAGACTGTGAGTGTAGAAAAAAAGGCAACAGGATGAGTGCAAGCTGGAAAGGGATGTTTTTCTTCAGAAAATGTTATATTAGGTACAGGTTTTGCTGCTCTAACTTTTCCTCTCAGCAAAAGGAATTAAGTTTTATGTTTGATTCTGAGAGTTTGTTGAGCCTTTCAGTTCAGAAACCCAGCTTGTAAATCCTGGCAGTTCTATGAGTGTCCCTAAAAAATACCGATGGTGTGTGTCACCAAGGAGACAGTGTTTGCTACTAGGTATTAGTGTCACTGATATTAGTGTTAGAATCTTTTGTTTGTTGGCCTTTAGTCCTACAGATAATTTGGAATTGTGGCTCTCACTCTGTTGTCCAAAAAATCCATGTGGATTCTTTATGTGTGAAGAACTGTTATCAGTGGACTGGCAATATTGGCTGATACACTCTGTGTCTGTTTCTTTTTCATATACAGGCACACATGCCAGCAGGTATGATATTTCTAAAAGATCTATGGCAGTAGAGGAAAACAATTTATTTGCAGTTTGAAAAGGGCTAGTGTGTGTGCGTGTATTTTTTTTTTTTTTTTTTTAACAAGTGTTCCATCTGATGGGCTGAAAATTCAGTTCAACTGATTTACTTGTGTTTTTGCATTACCAGTGGAATAAGACAAGGGTCAGAAGGTTTGTTGCAAGTCGAGGATTAATTGTGCTAAGAGTTCTTTTCTCAGTTTTAGTGTAGCTGTACTGCACAGTTGCTCAAATCTTCTGCAGTTGTAGGGATCCAACTGAGATGCCTGTTGTATTTCTGGTGTTTCATGTGTGCTTGATTTTAATCCGTGTGTGTGTGTAACTGTATCTTTTGCTTATTCCTCATTTGCTTGCTTTCTCCACTACACATTGCTGTGGCTCAGAGCTGAACATGGTTTCACTTGCTGGACCTAGAACCTTTCACTTCTGCAGCTGTGTTACAGTCTTCCTGAATTAGCAGGGTTATTGTTTAAGGACATCAAGCAATCAAATCCCAGCCACCTCCTTGGAGCCTCAGAAGATAATGGCTAAGACTTGAACTATGGAAAAAACCATCAGAAAAAACTGTGAAAACTACAGAGACCAAAGATAAAAGCATCTTATCTTTATATATTTTCTTGAGCTTCACAGTGAAAGGTAATCAAAGACTATGCCAAATTAATGGGGTCACATTATGTGAGGAAGCCAAACACAGGTTTTTGGACAGTTTGGGCACTAACTGCACAGGGAAGTCTAGAGCCAAAGGAGAAGGGATCTGAGCAGTGTCTGGGCAGGCACAGCTGGAGGGTGGCTGTTGTCCTCTCAGCAGCACTGTCCAGACCTGTTGAAACTGCAAAAAGAGATGTGTGAGTCTTGATGTTTTGAAGAAAATCAGGCACAATCCAGAGGTCTCCTACCATTTTTGGCTGTGGAAGGGAAGGAGAAAGTGTATCCTGGGCTAGGATTAGGTGGTGTAGCTGTTGAAAAACAGCTAGCAGCCCTGGGGAAAGAAGCCTCCTCAAAGTGATTTTTAACTGCCAGTTGCACTAAACCACCTCTGTGACTCTGGCTGTGCTCTGGCAGAATCTGTCTCAAAAGTCTTCTCATACAAAACTTGGGTTTGGGATCTCTAAGTGCTGCTACGTTTTGAGTACTGAGCATAGAGTATGGTCAAGAATATTTTAAAGTGACAATAGAAGGGATGGGAACAATGCGTGTGTTTTCATCTGAGCCTAGAGGGGATTATTCATTGCCTTTGGAATCCACATGTAGTTAGTTGTGTGATGTAGGCTGTCAGGTCCATTCCTGCTGCAAATAAATCAATGGGGTTGAGAGCCAGGGATGTATTTGTTTATTTTCTGGTTTTCATTGTCATAGAGGAGAAATAAAAAAGGTTGACAAAGAAACACATCAACTTGGGAAAATCTTGCCTGAAATGTTTTGGAGAGGAACATACATGCACACACACACATAAAAAAAGCATTTATTTCCCTTGTGCAAAAACATTGTCAATGATAATATTTCCATTACTGATGCTTCAGTGGAATTTTCATGATCTGGCATCATCCTGTAGAAAAAAAACTCATTTGAGAAAGTGTCTTTCAAAAAGTCACAGTCTCATGTCTCAGTTGAAAAGATTTCTGCAGTAAAATTCTGGTATTTACCTGTGCAGTTCTGACCAATAGTGAGAGCAGAATGAATTTCTTTTTCTATGTACTGTATTTTAAAGTTCAACTTTGAGAGAGGTTAATTGTGAAATATTGATGATTCAGTCCAGAATTCCTTTATAAATTTGTTTGTAAACAGTTCTCTGAACAAACAAAAGCTTGTTAAAGGTTTATGAGTCAAATACACCCCTCTTTTGAAAAACTCTCAAGTCCATTGGGGTTCTGTCAGGACTGCTTATGAACTAATATTTAGTATCTTCTATTTCTTTCCATTGTTACCAAGTTTTTGAATTTTTAGTATTCCTAGATTAGTAAGAATCATCCTTAGTAGTAGCTGAAGATACTTGGTATACTTAGGGTTTAAGTAAACCTTTTCAGTAAACTATTTTATTGTGCAGAACCATGAGCATGTGCTCAGGAACATGTCTCATTTGCAGACAACATCTCTCTTATCTGTACAAAAAGTATTTTCTTATTCTTTTGCAGATTTTCTTACATGTCACTGTACCAGTGTCTCGTAAAAGTATTGGAAGTCCTAAGGGAGCAAACAGCTGAATTATTGGAAAAGCTGAACATCTGTGCCTTTTTTTTAAGTTTAAAGGGATGTTCATGGTTTCTGAATTCCTGGGAGGTACATCATGAGGATTTTAAAACATGCCAGTTTTAGAGACAAAACTTAAACATCCTGTGAGCAAAAAAAGACAACGAAACTTTAACAGAAAGAAAATGAGTCCTTTTATTGTAGCAAAATACTTTTCCTCACTTGCTTGGTTCCAAAGAATGTTTTACTGCAATTTTTTCACCAGATAAATAGCTTAATTTTTCTCTATTTTGGCCTTTTTTTTTTTGTGCTACAGTATACTGCATTCAAACCTAAAAGTCTGACTGCTGCTTTTATTGCAAAATTCAATGCTTTTATTGCAAAAAGTATTGCATTTCCAAAACAGCAAAAGCAATCTCTTTGCAGACAATGAATGAGTTTGATGGAAGGTCTAATTCTTGTCAGTTTGAAATAAAACCAGTAATTTTTTCAACAGTCAAAACCTGGTTTTTTACAGAAATAGTTCAAAAAGAAAAAAACCACACATATCAAAACAGTGTGCAATGGAAATCTTAAATTAATAATATTTAGACTAAAACCTAATCCTTTGACACTGTGCCACATGACATACTTGTTTCTACTCTGGAGAGACATGTTTGGCCCAGAAGCCAACTGTTTCCAGGGCTTCACCCAGGGCATTCTAGGCAGCAGGGGAGGGAGGGAATTCTGCCCCTCTGCTCTGCTCTGGTGAGACCCACCTGGAGCACTGCATCCAGCTCTGGGGTCCTCAGCATAAGAGGGATGTGAACCTCCTGTCTTGGGTGAAAAAATGTTTTGTTGCTGCCAGCATGTTTTGAAATGACCTATCTTTTTCACTAGGGCAAACAGGCAGGAACTCACCAGATTGTCTGTGCCACTTGCTGTTTCCCCATGTTGTCCATTTTCCAGCTTTTTTAGGTCCTTATTACACACAGCCTTGCTCTGGAAAGTGTTGGACTTGTTGATTTCCCTCCAGCTTCAGAAGCACTTTAAAGTATTCATCACCTCAGACACCCTTGAGATTTCATCAGATCACACTCCCAGAAGAAGGGGCCTGGAAATTACCGGAGTTTTTATGCTAGTCTTAGTCTAAGTAGTTTACTGGGTTACTAGTTTTGTACCAAATTTGATTTGGTGTATTTTGGGTTTAAGCAAACTTTTTTCAGTAAAACATTTTACTGTACAGAACCATGAGCATGTGTTCAGGAACATGTCATTTGCAGACAGCATCTCTCTTGTCTGTACAAAAAGTATTTTCTTGTTCTTTTGCAGGTAAATACTTTCATTGAGTATGTCCTGCCAAGTTTTGAGCAGAAACTTGATTGTTAGTAGATTGAGGAGCATTTGTTTGTCTTGCAGGCTTTTGCTTTCACTGGAGTGGGCTTTTTGCATGACTTGTATTTTGGAGTATAGGTCATCTCTCTGCAGCTCTGAGAGAGAAGTTAATTTTCTGCCTGTGAGCTGAAGTGTCTAGCGTGCATAGGTGAATTTGATGATATATCAGTGTGTGCACTGTGCCTCTCATGTTAGTGGAAATGGGTTTCAGTCAGAATTCAAGCTTCAGGGAGGGATTTACATCACATTCAGAGCTAGCTCAAATGCTTTGTGCTTTTAAACTGACCTGAATCCCACGCTGACTCAGATCAGCCTCCAGCTTTGGTAAGTGTTGGAGGGAGCTGGGACTTGTACTAGATTTGTAAAAGCATTCGTGGGTGCCAGATGCAGTCATGAAAGCACATCATTCTCCCTTCTCAGGCTGACAGAAATAACCAGGAAAGTCAAGTGAGCGGCATGTGCTTTGCTCCAGGCCAGAAGGAGTTCAGCACTTCTGTGATGATTGCCAGTTACCATCATGCTGGTTCCCAAAGTGGCACGTGCTGAGCATGGCTGCATGCTAGAGACTGCGCTTTGTCCTGCACGTTCTGGATCTCAGTTTGTTTTTATAGTTTCATTTAGTTTCTTCTCCCCTCTCCTTCCACATCCCAGTGCTTACTTCCAGTCCTTTTCTAAACAGAGACTGGTTTGTGGTGCAGAATAACCTTTTTGGTGTAGTGTGTCACTCACTTGCCACAGCTGCCCTCAACCAGGACTGAATTTTCCTGTTTTCTAAGGTATTTGGTTTTGATAAGCTCCCTCCATCTTCATTCCTCCCCAGGGACAGCACAGCAAGCTGCAGCTTGAGCATGGCTCGCAGGCTGTCACAAGACTGTGCAGAGCAAATGGAGCAGCTGCTTGCACACACCACCCTGGAAACAAGGGCAGTGTGTTTCAAGCTGCAGTTGTTGAGCAGAATCCATGACTCCTCATGTATTCATGAAAAGATTCTCCTATGTCACAGTGCTGCTCCTTTGGTACCAGAAATTCACCTTTTGGAAAGGCACTGGAAATACAGGTGGTAAGTAAAGAAGAGGCTGAGGGCATCAGGATGAGCTGCCTTTAAGGTCACCTTGAAATGACACTGATAAGTGATGGCATGACCCTTCCATGGCATGCTGAAATTCATTCTTAAGTCCTGTCTGGGCTGTGCAGTTTCATGGAGAAAAGAGAGGCAGAAGCCTCCTCTCCCAACACACCAATGATGACAAATGCAGACCTAAAATATGCTGTCTGCTCCTGACACCACTTCTTGGTTTTGGGCTGAACCGAGTGAAGAGAGGAGAACAGCATCAGCAGGTGGGTCAGTTTGATGTTGCTATTCCACACAGACTTCTGTTTCATCAAGCAAAGTAATTTCTATGGAGAGGAAGAGGTTTGGCTGTGACCGTCCCTTGCTCTGCTGTTGAGAGGAGTAAAGTTCCTGACAGACTTTCATCCACTGGAAAATGGGTAATTGTGCTTTCTTCCATCTATCTGCACACGTTGTGGCAGCTGTCATCATTTGTATCTCTGCTTTCTGCCTGTTGACTGGGGTTCCTGTAGGTCACAGTAATACAAACAGTACTGGTCAATAGAAACAAAGCCACTTGTCATTTGCTCAAATGTTTGCCTTTAGTTATTCTCTAATAAAGTTTGAACTCTGCAGTATTAACACTGTCATGCTCACTAGCTTGAAATTAGTTTTAGAATATAAGTGAGCAGGAAGCCAAAACAGCCATGGTGCTTTCTGTCTCTGTGATTACAGATCATGTTTGCTTTGTGGATCCTCTTGCCTGTCTTTTCATTCTTAATAGACAGCACTGTTTATGCACAGAACCTCTTAACAATCTGGTGTTAAATCTTTACGCTTCAGCATTAGATAGGCTTTAAATCATCAAAGGTAACCAGCTTTGCAAACTGTAAAAATGTACTGGCTTCCAAATCAAAGCTTCAAAACTTCTCATTGGAAGTGTCAGAGGGGATTTCAAATGCTGAGAAGTACAAACTATTTTTACGTAGTTAATTTGCATTTTCATGAAAGGCAGTTCTAATATTAATGAGATACCCCCCTCTCCCCCCAGTTTGTACAACATAAGCCCCCGGAATACAGTGCATTCTGAACAAGTTCAATTAGGAAAATATGAGTGAGATATTCCAAGAGTATTTTCTGGGAAGAAAACAGCTGTTGCTCTTTCTTACTCTCCCAAACTGTCTTTGGAGGAATTGGGCAAACTCTTTGTTTTGTCTCAGAACAGTAACACTTGCCTGAGTTGTTTTTCAATTTCAAATGAAGTAAAAACTTGATAGTCTTACCCTCTTGTGATTACAATCAAAGTAAACCTCTTGCTCTTGGAAAAGCAGCAGAGTTTTTTAGTACTTTTTTCCCCACTAGTTGCCATTAAAATTTCCAATACAAAAACAGGGGAGAAGGGGAAAGGGGAGAGCATAAATATGAGGAATAGTAAAAAACTCATAAAAAATATGTTACTGTTTACCAAAGAGTGTCCTTCAAGCTGGATAGCAGAGCTGATTGATTTTCAAATTTATATTAAGCTTGCTGTTACATTCACCCTGAGGTAGAGCTTGAGACCTTACTACTTTTTATAGTCCTTGCTTGATGCAGTGCCAGTGTGACCTAGCTGACTTTTGCAGCAGGAAACTTATCCGGGTATATTTAATTCTCAAGGTAACATCTTCAAGTGATGTAACTTATTGTGAGGCTCAGAGCACTGGCTGGGCACCATGCCCCCAGCCTGTCCTGGTGGGGTGTCACCTCACTGCCTGTGGACAGACTGGGCAGCCCAAAGAATTGCGACCTTGTCTTCCTCAAGACCCAGGGGACTCACCAGCAATGGAGCAACAAGGGAATACTGACAGAAGGAGCTTCAGATCATTGGAGTGCTCTGGACTTCAGGCAGTCCTTGGTGGTCTGTCTCATCTGCACTGTGGAAATCACAGTGGTAAGTAGAAGAAGGGTTCAAACTGAGTTTGAGTTGAAGAATTATTATTCAACTGTGCCATGCCATCTACCTGCTGGATGCTCAGCATGTGGCAAACACACCTTGTTTCAGCTTACTATAATCAGCACTGAAAGTTCTGTAAAATTTATGAAATACTATCTTTGCTCAGTTTCAAGACCATAAAAATGTCCAGTTACTAGTACTCTAGTGGGCAATAAAGTTTTACCCTGTTGGAATTTAATGGTGTGTCTGAGATTTAGATACAGCAAAGGAGGACAGTTTTGGCTTGGATCCAGTGGTATATATTTCAAACAATAGAATGTGAGAATGTGAAAGGACCTGGACAACATGAAGTGACTGCTGCTGGGCACAGTTAGAGATGTAGGAGCTTCATGTGCCTCATGAACTACTGGGGATTTCAAAGCAGAAGGCTGCAGAGATGCTACCTAATGAGGCTCAAAGAAACTTCATGGCCATGCAATTATAATCATTTGTAGATCTTCTGTAATGAGAAAACAAGATGGGATATTTCTACAATGCAATGCAGCAACAGGGCACTCACAAGTGAATGTAGGAATAAGATACCCGGACTGTTTATTCTTAAGAAAAATCACAAAATAGAAGAAGTAATAAATGTTTTTAGGATGGACAATGAAGATGATAATTGAGGATACCATGACCTGAATGAAGCGTGAACAAAGATGTCTTTTAAAATTATGTGTTCCAAGTCATACATTTTCAAGTGAGCCTGTGTTGCAGTGGGGATCCTGCAACATACATATACCAAACCAGGAGTCCCGTGGAAAGGAAATATATATGGGCAGACGGATTCTTGCTAGCTGTTTCAGAGATGTTTATTTCTCCAGCCGCATGGCCGGAGCTCTGCCGAGGAACTGTTCCAGTCACCGGACCAAGGGTCCTTCTGCCCGCGCAGGGAACACAAACCAACCAATGGGAACGAGGCTGAGCAGGGGCAGGGAAACCCCGTGTCTGTGCCCTCAGGGCCCCTCTCCCAGGGCTACACGGCAGGGGAGGGACCCCAACACCTCACCCGTTTTATTTTAATAAAAGGAGAATGAAAACAACTGGATAAACATAACAAGAACAGTTTCAAAACAAAACAAGCCACCCTCCTGAGTCTTTAAATGTCCAATCAGATTCTGTGGAACATCTTAGGGCTGACAGAAGGGAGACAGAAGTCTCTGAGCATGCTTTGTGGGGAAACTGAGGCAGGAGAGGGGTTAACTTCTTCCCTCCCCCTTTTCATCCCCCACTCGGCATTGGAAAGGGATTTTTGGGGAAACAATTGGCAAAAGCATGGTTTTGTGAGGGAAACCATGGATGAAAAAACGGATTGGGAATACACTGGGGGTAATAGGACATAGGGTAAAAGGGAAAGGTGGGATTAGGAAAGGGAGACTGTAGGGGGGGTTTACAAGGGAGATATTGTCTAACATGACTACGATTTTTAGCATATATACTGCCTTTTACAGGAACACCATCAGGCCCAGTGACCTGCGATGCTTGTAACCCTTTTCTACCTCGTATAATTTTGAATTCCACTACCTCTCCATCTCCCAAGCTTGGGATGCATTTTTCAGGGTTATTCTTTTTAATAGCAGTTCTATGCACAAATATGTCTTGCTGGTTGTCACACCTTGTTATAAAACCGTAATTTTGCTTAACATTATACCATTTTACTATCCCTAAGGTCTTAGTTACTATGATCTTTTCCTTTTTCCGAGTGGCTGCTGTTTTCTGTCTCGCTGCGTCTTTGCTCTCTCCTTCGGTCGCTCCCGTGTTGGAATTGTCGGGGCTGCTGGTGCCTGCGCGCTCTTCCCGGGGTCGCGTTCGGGGCTGCGCGGGCCGGGCCGGGCCGCGCCGCTCAGTTCTCCGTGCGTCGCCTCCTCTGGTCGCAGCTTCGCTGCCGATGCCGGGCGCTGCACCCACGTCTCGGCCGGGCCCCCGAGCGACGACCCCCCCGTGCCCTGCTCCAGCGCGCGTCTTGGCTGGGCGCGGCTCCGTTCCACCGCCACCGCCGCCCGCGCGCCGCCCGCGCGCCGCCCCTCTCGGCCGGGCGTTCACGGGGCTCGCTCCACCACGCGCTGCGTGGGGCCGGGCGGGCACCACTGGGTCCCGCCACTCCTGCCGCTCCTCGCTCCGCCGCCGACACTGCGGCTCGCGTGGCTCCGCCCGCGCGCGGGAACTGCCTCGCTGCTGCTCGCAGAGCGCTCGGCGCACGTGGCCTGGGCCACACGGTCCCTGCGCCAGGCTTCCCTTCGCCAGGACACAGCTGACATTGCTCAACAGTCTCAGTAATTAAATAATATTCACGAAAATATTCTTCCATCGGCATATATTTTGACTCCAGTATTAACTGTGTCCAAACGGTTTTCCAAAAGCCCTTGGTAAGAATTAAATCCCAAGAAACATAGAAAAAGTTCTTAAACAACCATGCCAGGAAGTGTTTCAGTTCTTTCTGAGCTTGAATCAAGCTAAAATTTACAAATCGTTGTTCAAGAATCATTTTAAGTTTAAGATAAATGTCCATATGCGGCTCTGAGAGCCAAGAGTCTTCCCACGGTTCTTCCATAGTTTAGATATGGAATAGCAAAGCAAAACCAAGAAGAGGAATCCAAAGTTTCCAGGGTTTACTCACACAAATCAGTCGCTTAGAGATCGGGGATCGTTCTGCCCGCATTATCCACCATTATGTTGCAGTGGGGATCCTGCAACACGCATATACCAAACCAGGAGTCCCGTGGAAAGGAAATATATATGGACAGACAGATTCTTGCTAGCTGTTTCAGAGATGTTTATTTCTCCAGCCGCATGGCCGGGGCTCTGCCCAGGAACTGTTCCAGTCACGGGACCAAGGGTCCTTCTGCCCGCGCAGGGAACACAAACCAACCCATGGGAACGAGGCTGAGCAGGGGCAGGGAAACCCCGTGTCTGTGCCCTCAGGGCCCCTCTCCCAGGGCTACACGGCAGGGGAGGGACCCCAACAAGCCTGCTGCAGTCTCTATACAACATTAATTTCCAGAGATTTTCCTCAAGTAGAAATGAGTGTACCTAGGCTGTTTCAGTTTCTGTGTGAGATGCAAAGCTTGCAGTGAGTCCATAGATGTGGCTCCTGATTCAGAATTATTTAATGAACTGTATCTGTGGCACAGCAGAAGGGCAAATGAAGGCGTATTTTGGACATGTTTTTATAAAAGCTGGGGGTTTTTAATGCCTTAGCTTCTTAAGACTTAGCTTAGCTAACCTTCATCCAGGAAGAGTGAAAAGAAGGAACACAGTCGAGAGTGGTCACCAGCAAGCTGGGGCTATAACCCAGAGTACTGGTTCTCTGCCAAGTCTCTCAGCTGAGTGACTGTGTATCTTAAGGGGTTGTATGGTAGCTGATAGACATGGCCCTAGAGACTTGACTTCTCTCTTTGGCTGAGCATATGCCCCTAGCCAGAAAGACCCATCTCTCTGAAGTATCCAGAACTGATGTCTCTCCCTTGGGAACTGGAAGATGTCAGATACTCCCTCCTCTCCAGATACCTTGTTTTCTTCCACAAAAGTCTGTCTTGCTGTAAATATGGCTATTTTTTTTTCCCGATCCTCTGTACCTGAATTTTCTGCCCAGTTTTCTGGAAGCGCCTAAAATATTATAGCAAGTGTGACAAAAGAACTTAAAATCTTACGGAATGATAGTATTCTGTTCTTTTACTTACTTTGTCTTAAAAATAAGCTATTTTCATTTCAGACCAAAGGTATGCTAAACTACAAGTCTGTGTTTCAGTATCACAGCACCTTCTTCACTAACCTGTGCTAAAAGCATGGTTTTATTCTGTAGAAGTGTGTAAGAACTAGAATGCTCTCCTTTTCTGTGGGTGATGTTCATAAAAGTCTTTCATCAAATTACTCAGTACCTAAAAGCCCCAACCTCTTTCTGTCTGAGCAACATCATGACAGGTCTGTTTTTTTCTAGCTCTGTCTGAGGATGTAGTGAAAAGTCCCATCTGGATGCTAGGTTTTTGTTTTGGCTGCAATAGGAACAGAGAAATTCAAAAAGAAAGATCCCTGGAAAAAAAAAAGGGACATACAGAAAGGAACTAAGTGTTTACCTAAAATAAATTTAGCGTGTGTAATGTTAACAGATAATTTACTTCACCAGCGCAGTTTAGATTGTTTGCAGCTGCAGGTCTCTGGTAATTCTTGTTCCATATGTCACATTCTTTTCTTTAATTCTTTTATTCAAACTTAATTTCTCTTACCATGTATTACAGTTATAATAAACACGTGGAGCAAAGTACCTAAAGGTAAAACCAGGATCTTGCCCTCTTATTTTTGTTTTGTGTTGCTTCTAAAAGTCATTGTATTTTCAGATTCTGTCACTGCCCTGTTGTCAAAAATATTGTCTGAAATTTGTTGTCAGAAATATTGTTTGGTTTCGGGGAGTTACACACTGTTCTCACTACAGATGTTATTTTTTTTGGCATTATTGTCAACATACTCAGTTATTGTAATTTTAGACTACAGACTGTAGTTTTTTCCCTCCCTTTTTCTCCTGCAAAACATCCACTAATCCTAGCCCCTCCTGTCTGGGGTAGTATTGCAATTCCAAAACCATAGCCAAGGGTAAAGCTGCTTTTTCCATTCCCACAGGACTCCGTTTCAACTTCCTATGTGAAACTGATAGAAAAAAACATGCCAGAAATTGTATTTTGACAAGCCCCCAAGCTTTTGACTGAAATATATATGTGAAAAATACCTGCTTTCCACTGGAAAATGCAGATTCTACTGAAAACCAAACACTTGATTGAAAACTTTAAGTCAGAAGTGTCCCAGGATCACCATTGTCCTCCTGGCAAGTGATGTGCAATGTAGGAGATGAGATGTGTTCAGGGAGCTGTTTGCATCAAAATGCTGGGGCACATGGATTAAAAATCCCATTAAGTGATACAGCAGCACTCCCAAACACGGTATGCTAAGCATTTGCAGTCACAGTATGTCAGAATCTGAGGGCAAAGAGTGAGATTTGAAAGAGGGGAGAAAAACAATTAAAAAAAATTTCTGTGGTAGATTTGCAGGTTTTCCCCTGTAGGCTTTGAGGGAAACAAATACCCCCCAAAACAAACAAACACACCCCGTCCCTATTTTCTGACCATTTTAATGGCTGTATTACATGGTAGCTTTTCATAAGGAAGTTTGAATGAGGAAAACTTCTCTGCAGTTATTTTTTTCCGTGGTGATAACTGAACCCTTTCATAAATGTAAATAGGAATGGCTTTCTTCTGATGAGGCTTTCATAACTGCCCTCCTTTGTGTATTCTGAGGCTGTGTGAATGCACTCAAAAGTAGGTGATGCTACAAATGCCGCAGAAGAAGCATCTATTGTATTTACATAGCTTGAAATCTGATGGACTTTAAATGAAAAATTCTTGCTATTATATTGTGAGTCAGAAAAGAACAGCTATGAAGAGCAAAACTGAAGACGTATTTAAGCAGCAAAGGGAATTTTGCCAGTCCTCAGTGCTTTGAAGTAAGTTTAATATGAAGATTTCCCTTTTTTTCTTTGGTCTCAGTTGGTCTCAGCATGTAATTTCTTGGTGGACACCCTGTGCAGGGTGAAAGTGAAAATGCAAAGCAAGAATTCAGTAAGTGCTGGAAGTCTCTGGAAGCTTTTGGAAGGCCCCTACATGCTGGAAATTGACTTGGACAGTCATATTCATATAATGAAGTTTTGCTTTTTTTTCCTGCTCCATACAGCTTGGATAGACAGCTGAATTTTAACATGCAAGCATTGAGGAGGGAGCTTGAGGTTACCACTGATAGACTTGCTTCACCTTTTATATGATTGCCTGGCTTTCTTGTTACAGATGCACCTTGACAAAATAATCCGGTGACTATTGCCACTTGCTGTAAAATACCAGGATCTGCAAGTGAAGATGTCTGGTTCCTCCTGGTTCCAACTGGCTTAAAAACCCACAATATAATCAAATAATCAAGTCTTTACAAGTATCCAGGAAAGACTGAACCCTGTGAAATGAAAAGGAGTGGACAAGGATTTTCGAAGGTGCATTGATTCCCTGAGCCACATGGGGAAAGCCATGTCACAGATTTCCTGGTCTGACCACTGTAGAGGCATTCTTGCTGTATAGATTCACTCTTGCCTGACAGCTTTATCCAATGTGAACGTGGGATTTACTGCTTCTGTAGTGTGACTCTGGTGCTATGCCTTGATTTATGATTTAAAAAGAAACACGAGCATCTTTTGTATGTTGTTTAAGAATCAGAAGTGTCAATGTATTTTTTCTTAAAAATGAATCAAAACCTATACAGGCAATAGCTGTAATCCCAGATGAACAAACACATGGACTATGAGTCCTGAACCTTTGGTGCTGTATGGGAGTAAACCAGGCTTCAAACCAATGCCAGACTCTGGTTTTAACTTTCATTGGAAAGAAAGTTTCTGATCTTCAGAACTGTTGGGTAAATTGTGAAATGACAGTCACAGTTATTTATTTGTACCAGTTAGCTGTAGGATGTATTGGGCCCGTGGCAATCAGTGGAGTATCTCACTGAGCTGCCTTTCGTCTCCTTGTCCATAGAGCCCATGGTTATTTTATAGTTTTATAAGAATGCTTTTCTTCCATTCATGTGATTTCTTTCATATCCTTGCCCTCATACTGGCTTTCCCAACAGTCCAGAGCAACTGTAAGGCTTTGGAGTGCTACAGAAGATTTTTTAATTTGTCTGTCATTCTGAGCGTTACTGCATTTCTTCCCTGCTCCAGAACAGGCTAAGAGGGCTGCACTGACCACAGCAAGAAAGTGAAGAAGAAACAAAGTCATAATAAAACAAAGCTGGAATACTCCAGCCTCTTGTCACATCCACAGTGTGATCTGTGTTGTCAGTAGATCCTTTGCTTTTAGATTTAATACTGCTCCATATATCTTGAAGTGGGAGGGCATTACAACGGTTTTGGAATGTTTACAGTTCCTGCCAAAATGTTGGGACACAATGGACCAAAGCCATGTCTGGTTGGAAGTGTCTCCTGGATCATGGCAGAGGGATGTGTATGATGATCCTGTGTAGTCCAGATGGGTATCAAAGGCCCTATATATCAGACAAAGACAGGAGGCTGATACCAAAGTTACAGCATGTGAAATACTGCAGATTTTGTTAGCTGATCTATGGGACGTTCTCAATGGCTTGCTAATTCATGAAAAACTTTTTATTTCTTCCATTGTAGTGTTGGCCTGGGTGCCAGTTAGGGTTTCTAGTCTCAGTCAAGCATGAACCACACGGTCCAGCCCATCTGATGGGTTGGGTAATTGATTATGGAACTGCAGCTGGGAACAGAATTTTGATTTGCACTTATGAAACAGCTTCTATTCCAGTCTTGATCTCCGGGGAATGGATGCAAAACACCAGAAGTACAAGATGCAACTCTTCCTCGTGCATCATGTTTGGCAAATAAACTTTTGACCTTTTAGTGGCTTTGCAAGAATATGAGAGTCTTAGCCTCAGTTTCAGATTATTAGGAAGGAGATTTTTTTCTGTTTCCCTTTGGACTGTTATGTCTGTGAGGTATGAAACAGTCTTGTTGTAAGCAGCAAAAAAACTGAAAACCGGTTGTGTTCTTTTTTCTGCAGTGTAATGACTGGCTTATGAGGAAAGCTTGGGGATGGTGGTAGGAAGAGTATATTTATTTTTGACTTCTAGTAACAGAACAGGAGCGATTAACTCTTTTGTGCTTATTTTCAGACTGGATATTTCCGTCTGCCCCATGGGGATTACTTCATTGAGCCTATTAGAACGCATCCACAGAAGGAGGGAACACCCCATCCCCATGTAATTTATGGTGCAAATAACCTTCACAATGCTTTAAGGAGAAGACGGGCCATCCCGATGGAAAAGGAACGAGCATGTGGACTGAATGGTACTAATTTTGCTGGATTTCTGCCTACTCGCTTTCTGAATCTTTTTAAGCCGTTATTTTTCAGTGGTGTGTGCCTTTCCTTCTGCCAGGCTTTTTAAAATTCTGTAAGAAAAGGTTATGCAAAATGAGAGCATCTCAATTGAAACACCAGAGGAGCCACCCCATCTGGGTTTCTTTCTGTAAAGTTAAATCCTTCATATGACTACTGGGATATGTTTTTCACACCATTGATCCTTTCTAACCCTCAAATTTTCTCCAACCAGAACTGTTCAGTGAGATTGAAACTTGAATTCTTGAGGAGTTCTGGGATGACAAGATTTGCAGTCAGGATTATTTTTAATAAAATGTTCTCACTTCATGCAAGTTCTGTCCTCAACATAAAATAACTCACCTCTAATCCATGGTTTAAATTTAGGATTTCTAGATTTTCTGTGATTGTTAGCAGGTTATTGAAAGAGTTTTATTTAGTTACTCAGAAAGTGAAGTACAGGACATCAACAGTAACATTTTTTGTAGAAGTGTAAGTAAAAATAGCTTAAATATTGGTGCAGTAATACTCAGGATCATGTCTTTTGGGAAAACAAACTAATACACTATGCTGGAAAGAAAGAGCGTATCTAGAGGGTAGTTGGTATCTCATAATTGCAAAATTAGTTTCTTTATTTAGTAAAATAATTTCCTTGATTTATTTTATACCAAAAATGTTCAGATTTTGTATTGATTCTCTGATGTTTGAGGCCTTGAATCTGAGTCTGCACCAAACTTTAGACAGGTATAGTATTGGGTAGGGATGAATCAGTAATTAATTACCTGCATGACCTAAGGCCTGAGTTATGTACAAATACAGCTGCAGAATACACAGGAATGTGTTTCTGTCTTTCACAGGTCAGTGGTTTAAAAGAAGTTGGTTCCTTTCCAGGAATGGGAAATGAAAGGAGGAATGTAGGAATTTCTAATCCCCCATCATGACTGCTGCTGAAGTTTTACTGCTGTGTAATATGAATTGGTAAATTAAAGAAGCAAAGAACAACTTGACCCCTCTGTATTTCTGGTTGTAGACTTGCATTGCACTTCTTGCTTGCTGGCCCAAGGTAGTGCAAAATGGTAACAGGGTAAAAACCTGAGAAAGCTGATGGGGGAAGTTACTCAATCTCCTACAATACTAGGAAGGTGAAGAGGAAGCCGTAAGAATTAATATGAATGCTGTTCCATTTTATTTTTCATCAAGTAAAAGTCTACTTATTAGAAAATAATCCTGGATTTGAAAAACCAGGAGTGTCTAAAGGTGATGTTTATCTTGGTGAGAATTTCAAATAGCTGTCTGAATTTTCATTCCTTCTGATGGCTGCTGGGATAAACAAAAGAAATTAGTTTAGATTTGCCTGTGAAAAATGAGGAAGTTGTTCTTGCCTACTGTCTTCCAGGTTTCTTTTATGGATGAAATAACATCTGTATGCAGTCATTTTAAGTGTGGAGAGAAGATAAGAGATCTAGGGAACATGCTGTATATTTGCATTGTGTGGTCTGCTTATTTTCTTTCTACCTCTCACTTTTAGCCTCTTGTGTCTTTCTTCAAAATCATGCAGAATGAGACAGAAAAAGACTGGCTGTACTTGGACACTGGAAAAAAAGAGCATTAACTTCCCTGCAGTTTCATCACTGCTCTAATGGGCTTTTCAATTTAAACTTCCTGTCTTATGTTAATCATTCCAACATGACAGAATTATTTCTGGTGGTAGTATTTTCATGATATTGCAGCCAAACAAAGGTAGCGTCTTAGGAACTAACAAAATAATATACTGTAATTTATGTTTCTGTTTTTAACTGAGTCAGCCTTTAGAAGTAATATCTGCTTTGGAACAAGCAGTAATCTTAGCTGTTATAAAAGTTAAATAATAAGTGTGAAAAAGTGCATGGGGATAAAACCGTTTCCTTCGTTATATTTTTCCCCTCTGTGTGACAGGATCTAACAATCTGATTCCTCAAAAGCCCTTAACTTTTATGTTGGGTGTTATGTGTCTTGGGCTGCACCCAGAGCCCCGTGGGCAGCAGGGGAGGGAGGGGATTGTGCCCCTCTGCTCCGCTCTGCTGAGACCCACCTGGAGCACTGCATCCAGCTCTGGGGTCCCAGCACAGCAGGGACAGGGACCTGCTGGAGCCAGTCCAGAGGAGGCACCAAGATGAGCAGAGGGCTGGAGGATCTTTTCAGCCTGGAGGGAAAAAGGCCTTGGGGTGACCTAATTGTGTCCTTCCAGTACCTGAAGGGAGCCTACAAGAAAGATGGAGAGAGACTTTTTACAAGGGATTGGAGTGATGGGACAAGAGGAAATGACTTCAAACTGAAAGAAAGTAGATTTAGATTAGATATTAGCAAAAAATTCTTTATCTTGAGGGTGATGAAGCTCTGGAACAAGTTACCCAAAGACGCTGTGGATGTCCCATCCCTGGAAGTGTTCAAGGCCAGGCTGGATGGAGCTCTCAGCAACCTGGTTCAGTGGAAGATGTCCCTGCCCATAGCAGGGGACTGAAACTAGGTAGTATTTCAGGTCCCTTCCAAACCAAGCCATTCTGTGTTTTGTTGTCTCATTTCTGAGTAGCCAGCTTTTCAATAGGGATAGAAGAAAGAATTCATTGTCATCTTCTATTTATACTGTGTATTGTCAGAGTAAGTTGCTCTTGTTAGAAGTGAAATACAGAACAAAAAGGGAAAGTGATACAATTCTTGCTTTCTATGCCAAATGTATTCAGTACTCAGGCTTTGGTAAGTACTTAGTGCATAAATAAATTGTAAAGGTAGTAAGTTGACTCTGCCACCTTTTCAGGATTTCACATACTTCATGCTTTTGAGGTTGACGCCAGAAAACTTGTACAACCACATGACATCACAGATAGCTTAGAATAATGCCTTTTGGGATCACTTCAAAGCAAAACATTTTCAATTTACAGTTCACATTTAATTGTAAAAACTAATTCTATTTCATAGATTAAACCTCATTTTGTGTTTTTGACCCTAGCATTGTCCCCACTGAGCTGGGGCTTAGCTGATGAAGAGTTGCCCACTGTAGGTCTTCTAGGAACTGGTGTTGAGATATTTTAACCTCGTGGACTGAGATTCATCATACAGACTATCTGTGTTTGTTTATTTGAGCTCTGAGTTGTTTGGCTTTTTAAAATTAAGCTAAGGTTTTGAGGTATTTTTGTGACTTATGCTTGGTGTGTGTTCAGGTTTAAGTGTAGTGCTGATTTTTGCTTGAAGAAGTTGAATCACCTGGATGCTTATGAGTCAGTGCACAAAGTTGAGTGGTGATAATAGAAATCTTCCAGTCAGAAACTAACCTATCTGCCAGGCAAGGAATAGAAAGACTAGTTGTATAGAAAAAGTCAAAGTGAAGAAATTATTACAGGAGGGAATAGATAGAGGATGTTGATCTCCTGTGCAGTCTTTTTCCAGTTGTTTTTGTTTTTTTTAATGCACTTTCTGTGTCTCTTGGAAGAAGCTTTGTGCAACAACTTTTACTGTGGCGACTGCATGAATATCCAGGGTCCAACCTGCTTGTTACCTGTCTCACCTACATGCAGTAATACTTTAGAATCAGTGACTTTCCTGTGCTCTTGCAGTGATTACATTAATTACTTTAAAATTGGTATTATCTTTAACAGATTCAGATACTTGGAGAAAAATCATGGCAGAAAATTACATAAATTAAAACTTAGGTTTGTGCTGTACACTTCCATTCCTGCTCAGGCAACTAACTACCAGCTGACTCAGTCATTAGCTGCATGCTAATCTTGAAAGTAGCATAACAATACTGCACATTGCTACCACCTGTCTTGCTGTACCATTTGAAATATGTGTGAGAAGTAGCAGAAAAGATACATGAAAAGTGGCCCTGTGCCTTATAAAGAACCTCCCTAATCCTTTGTGCCCACATGAGAGGAAACAAAGGATATGGGAATTTGTTTCGTTCTTCTAAATAGGTTATCTTAAAAATTTGACAGTGCTCTGAGATAAAATGTCAGAGAAGAGAAATTATCCTCCCTTCTACAGGAGAAGTTCTCCCATTTCTACTGCTTGTTTTTATGCAGTCTGCCACAAGGCATTGGTTTGTTTGTGAGCTTCAAGATAAGAGAAATTTTGTGACGTTTGTGAGTGAAAATGCTGTGATATAATAAAGCTCTTCCTGACTCAGTGCTACTAAGAGGGGACTGATACAGACAGATGGACTTCTTTTTCTTGGGCTGGTGAGAAGGACAGGTCGCTGTTGTTCAGAGAGAGAGGACAGTTGAGTTTATTCAGATTGCAACCCAGTGATTGCTGCAGTAGGCCGTGATATATAACCAGGGAATGAAAGGTTTGGGGTGTTAAAATAGATCTCTGAGAATATTTAATTGGAGCTTTAGATGTACAGAAGTTGTCATATATTTTACCCTCATTTTGGCATTGAAGGATTTGATAGATCAGAAGTTAGGATTAGTTTGGGTTTGACATGGGCCTTCAACTCCTTGTCTGCAAAGAAATTACAAATCTTAAAACTGATTTTTTTGCATTTGGAGCAATTTTGCTCCAAAAATTGGAACTGTGATGGGATAAGGGTGGCGTGGAAGAAAGGAAACAAGAGGCTGGCTGCTGTGTGAAATGATGAGGAGGGTAGGCGGAGTTAAAGGAGCAGAGCAACGTTGTCTGTGCAAAACTGTATTTTAAGTATTTTGAATGATGGTAGCATAGTTCATTTAACAGAAGTCTGGAATGCCATTAAGCTGTTTCAGGCAATAACTACCTGTTTTACTTCCTAAGGGTTATGTCTGACTGCAGGACTTTATTAAATCGTGATCTTGCTTTTAGATTATTAACTTGATACTGTCAAAGGCTTCTCTTCAGTTTTTATGTCTGCAAGTACACAGCATGAACTAGCAGTACTGGCTTTTGACAGAATCTCCTGGGGTGATGTTATGAAGCCGCTTTATTCCTTAACTGTCCACTCAATGCCCGAGGACTCTGTGCCTTTAGGATGGACCCGGGGGGTGGGGCTGGAGCCAGGACCCGAGGGGGCGTTGAACGGTTCGGCCCAAGGGCTCCAGGGTCCTGGCAGGGTTCGGGAGGGAGTGCACCGGGAGCGCTGTGCTGCTTTTTGGTTTCCTTTGTGTTCCAGCTAGCTGGGAAAAGGTTCTGTTGGTTTTTTTTCTTGTTCTTTTTCCCCTTTCCTTCCCCTTGCCTCACTGCCTCCCCTCCCTCCTTGCCGGTCCAGGGAGCCTGTGGGGGTGGCCCCGGCAGGCCCACAGGGTGGCCCTGGCTGGTCTGAGCCCATGTGTCTGTTCCTTCTCTGGGCATTTGTTATATTTTGAGGGTTTTTTTTTTTATCCTGTTCTACCCTGTTTTGTTTATGTGTTAATAAACAGTTTGTTTTCTTTTTCCCACTTTCACTCCTTGTGACCCATTTGTCTCATTGACGGAGGAAAAGGGGAGGAACAGTCATTCTGGAGTGTTCCCTCCTGAGGTTTTGTCTCAAAAACTGGGACGTAAATTTGGTGCCCAATTAAAGGGGCACGTGAAAGTGGGAAAAAAAAACCCACAACATTTTGGTTTGAAGCATTTTGTATTGAGGTACAGCAGTAAGACCATGCTGTTTGATCTAATAATTTTTCTGTGGAACCTAACCATCAGTACATGTCCACAGCTATGGGCAGTCGAGTCCTTGGCTTACTACCTTTTATAAGTCAGGAATAAGAATCAGGACTGCCATTCTGATATGCCTGGTGCTAGTGATTTCTCGAAGTTTGGCTGATGTAATGGAAACCGTTGAGAATCTGTATGTCGTTGTTTTTCCATTCTGGCCTTGGTAGCTCCCTTTTGGAATGTATTAGCAATTACACCCAGTTTGTTAGGGGAAAAAGCAGGGGATGATAATTCCCAGCCCTTCATCTCCTTCTTCCCCTTCAGATCTGGCACCATCACCTTTTGAAAGCGTCCAGTTTCCCCTGATGTTAAAGATACCATTTTCTTATTATGTTATCTAGTAGGGTTTCTCTATGTGGTCTCCAGCTTGTCTAAAATAAGGGCTGAGATTTCCAGACACCTGCCCCAGCTGTGGAAAATCCTAAATGATGTGGGGTATGGGAGGACATAGGCCGGACCCTGAAGCAGTTTTCTGACCTGGTAGCCTGGAACTTCCCCTCTGAACAAATTCAGAATCCAGCTGAGGTGGGGAAGTATCTGAAGGAAAACTGCAATAACAACACTGATGAAAAGAAAAAGCTCATTGCCATGTGCTGGGTCCTGGCTAACGCTTACCACACGCTGCTAGATAATGTAGGGCAGAAGATACAGCCAGAGGAGCAGGAGAATAAGCCAGCAGACACCCCAGTCGCTCCAGGTGCAGCTAAAGCAGATGGGGAGCCTACACCAATAACAATTGCCCCTGTCCAGAGAAAGAAACACAAAGCCAAATCCATTTGCCCAGTGGATGATGATGGGCATCCAGGACCTTCACAGCCAGCAGAGGAATTGGAACCTGAAATCATCACTGAGTCCCTGTCCATAGAGAGTCTTTGTACCTTGAGGAAGGATTACACCGGACGGCCTGATGAGACTATATTAAGTTGGATGGTCCGGATCTGGGATGCTGCAGGCGATGGTACAATTCTGGATGGCACTGAAGCGAGGCATTTGGGATCTGTGTCACGTGATTTAAGTCTTGACCAAGGGATGACAAGGGCTCCTGAAGCTCTCAGTCTCTGGACACGGCTCTTAAGAAGTGTGAAGGAAGGACACCTGTGCCGAGAAGATCTCCAGCTGCAGCTAAACCCCTGGAAAACCATGGAACAAGGGATTCAATGCCTGAGAGAACTGGCAGTGATAGAGATCATATTCTCAGGTGACCAAGATTAGGAGCCCTGACATGGTAAAATGTACACTGGTGATGTGGCTGAAACTTGCACAACACACACCACCAGAATACACCCCTGCTTTGGCAGTGATGACATAGAATGACAGGGATGAGACAGTGAGTTCTATGGTGAGGAGGCTCTGGGCGTATGCAGACACTGTGCACGGCCCAACACAAGCAAGAATTGCAGCTGTGGAAAGGAGTCTGTCAGAGACCATACAGAAGGTGGAAGATAGGATGGACAAGACTAATCAGAAACTCAGGAAGGAGCTGAAAGAGGGCCTTCTCCAAATCGCATCAGTGCAGACCAGAGGCCCTGTTACTAGAAACAGACATCCCACAGCTAGGGAGAGAGGGTACACCCCAAAAGCTGAACTGTGGTTCTTCCTGTGTGACAGTGGGGAAGACATGAGGAGGTGGGATGGAAAACCAACTTCTGTCCTGGCAGCACGGGTGCATGAATTGAAGGATGGTAATGCTGAGAGAGGAAGTTCTACCAGAAGGGAAGTAGCAAGAGTTTCCAATGATAACCAGGACTTGAGGGGCCCTGCCTCTAGCCAGGTAGAGGCCAGGGAAAATCGTGTCTTTTGGACAGTGTGGGTCCGATGGCCTGGCACATCAGAACCCCAGAAATAGGAAGCCTTGGTTGACACGGACGTGCCGTGCACCTTGATTCCATTGCGACACATCGGGGCAGAGCCGGTTTCTATTTCTGGAGTGGCAGGGGGATCGCAGCAGTGTACCCTGCTTGAAGCCGACGGGAGCCTAACTGGACAAGAGTGCAAGAAACATCTCATTGTGACTGGCCCAGGGGCCCAGTGTATTCTGGGCATAGACTTTCTCCAGAGTGGGTATTTCAAAGACCCAAAGGGACTCAGGTGGGCCTTTGGAATAGCTGCTGTGGAGGCAGAGGGCATTCGGCAATTGAACACCTTGCCTGGGCTGGCCAAAAATCCTTCTGCAATTGGGCTCCTGAAGGTAGGAGAGCAGCGAGTGCTAATTGCCACCTCAACAGTGCATCGCCGGCAGTACCAGACAAATAGAGATGCTGTGATTCCCATCCACACAATGATTTGTGAGCTAGAGAGCCAGGGGGTGATCAGCAAGGCCCACTCACCCTTCAACAGCCCCATTTGGCCTGGGTGCAAGTCAGAAAGGGAATGGAGATTGACTGTGGACTGTTGTGGCTTGAATGAAGTGACTCCACCGCTGAGCGCTGCTGTGCCGGACATGTTGGAGCTCCAGTACAAGCTGGAGTCCAAAGCAGCAAAGTGGTATGCCACCATTGACATCGCAAATGCGTTTTTCTCCATTCCTCCATTCCAGTTTGCTTTCTATCACGGTGTCCCACAGTGGTAGGGAGGAGAAGAGAGATCCAACAGGCAGGAATTGTGCAGCAAGATTCCTTTTTTAATTATTTTACAACTCTTTTATAGACTTTTTTCTTCATAGTCTGATTGGTCAAAGGATGAGCCATCCCTTGGGGTGATTGACTAAAATACTAAAACATCCGTTGTCAAAATATTTTTCTACTGTACTATAAACAAGGCTTTGCAAGTTCGCAGGTGTTCATAGTTTATAGAACTCTACAAATATCTCCCGTGAGAGAGAAAAGTATCTCATGGGACTGGAAAGAAGCAAGAAGAATTCTTGCTAGCAGCAATATTTGTATCCACAGCTTTCACCTGGAGGGGCGTGCAGTGCACCTGGAACCGACTGCCCCAGGGGTGGAAGCACAGTCCCACCATTTGTCATGGACTAATCCAGACTGCACTGGAAAAGGGTGAGGCTCCAGAACATCTTCAGTACACTGATGATATCATTGTGTGGGGGAACACAGCATCTGAGTATTTGGGAAAGGAGAGAAGATCATCCAGATTCTCCTGGAAGCTGGCTTTGCTATCAAAAAGAACAAAGTCAAGAGACCTGCCCGAGAGATCCCATTCCTGGGGGTGAAGTGGCAAGATGGATGGCGTCAGATTCCCACTGAGGTCATCAGTAAGGACACAGCAATGTCTCCAGCGACCCAACAAAAAAGAAACACAAGCTTTGCTAGGCGCCATAGGCTTTTGGAGGATGCACATTCCTGAATACGCTCAAATTGTGAGCGCTCTCTATCTGGTTACCCGTAAGAAGAACAATTTCCACTGGGGCCCTGAACAGCAGTAGGCCTTCACCCAGATCAAACAGGAAATGGCTCATGCGGTAGCCCTTGGCCCAGTCAGGACAGAACCAGAGGTGAAAAATGTGCTCTACTCTGCAGCCGGGAACAGGGGTCTGTCCTGGAGCCTTTGGCAGAAGGTGCCTGGTGAGACTCAGGGTCTGCCACTGGGATTCTGGAGCAGAAGCTACAGGGGGCCAAAGACAACTACACTCCAACAGAGAAAGAAATCCTGTGAAGGAATCCACCTCAGAGGTCACTGGCACTGAGGCACAGCTCCTCCTGGCACCCTGACTACCGGTGCTGGGGTGGATGTTTAAAGGAAAGGTTCCCTCTACCCACCATGGCACCGATGCCACATGGAGCAAGCGGATTGCCCTCATAACACAACGTGCCCGTATTGGAAACCCGAATTGCCCTGGGATCTTAGAAATAATCACAAATTGGCCTGAAGGTGAAAGCTTTGGTCTCACTGATAAAGAGGAACGAGAACAAGTGACATGTGCTGAGGAAGCTCCACCATACAACCAACTGCCAGCAGAAAAAACGTGCTACGCTCTTTTCACTGATGGTTCCTGTTGCATCGTAGGGATGAACCGGAACTGGAAAGCAGCTGTATGGAGCTCCACACGACAAGCTGCAGAAGCCACTGAGGGAGAAGGTGGATCAAGCCAACTTGCTGAACTCAGAGTCATCCAGTTGGCTCTGGACATTGCTGAAAGAGAGAAGTGGCCAAAGCTCTACCTTTACACCGATTCATGGATGGTAGCCAGTGCTCTGTGGGGGTGGCTGGAAAGGTGGAAAAAGGCCAATTGGCAGCGTAGGGGAAAACCAATCTGGGCTGCTGAGGAGTGGAAAGATATTGCCACTCGGGTAGAGAAGCTACCCATGGGAATTTGCCATGTAGATGCCCATGTCTCCCAAGAGTCGGGCTGATGAGGAACACCGAAACAACAAACAGGTAGATCAGGCTGCGAAGATAGAGGTGTCAGAGATAGATTTGGATTGGCAGCACAAGGGAGAGTTGTTCCTAGCTCAATGGGCCCATGATGCCTCAGGCCATCAAGGCAGAGATGCACCTCTAAGTGGGCACGAGACCGAGGGGTGGATCTAACCATGGACAGTATCTCCCAGGTTATCCATGACTGTGAGACATGTGCTGCAGTCAAACAGGCCAAGTGGGTGAAGCCCCTGTGGTATGGTGGGTGATGGTCGAAATACAAGTATGGGGAGGCCTGGCAGATTGATTACATCACACTGCCTCAAACCCGCCAAGGCAAGCGCTAAGTGCTCAGATTGGTAGAGGCTGCTACTGGACGGCTGGAGACCTATCCTGTGCCTTATGCTACTGCCCGGAACACCATCCTGGGCCTTGAAAAGCAGATCCTTTGTAGGCATGGTACTGCTGAGAGAATCAAGTCTGACAATGGGACTCATTTCAAGAACAGCCTTATAGACACCTGGGCTAGAGAACATGGTATTGAATGGGTGTACCACATCCCTTATCATGCACCAGCGGCTGGGAAAGTGGAACGGTGCAATGGCCTGCTCAAATCCACCTTGAAGGCACTGGGTAGGGGAACTTTTGAAAACTGGGAGATGCATTTAGCTAAGGCCACATGGTTGGTGAACACCCAAGGCTCCACTAACTGAGCAGGGCCTGCCCAATCTGAACCCCTGCATACAGTAGATGGAGACAAAGTCCCAGCAGTACATATCAGGGGACTCTTGGGAAAATCTGTTTGGATTACTTCTGCATCGAGTAAAGACAAACCCATCCATGGAGTTGTCTTTGCTCAGGGGCCAGGTTGCAGAATGGTGAATAATGCAGAAGGATGGAGAGACACGTGTACCACAGGGAGATTTGATGGTGGGTGAGAGCTGTTTGTAATGTTGGAATGTCTATATATATGTTTGTCAAATGTCGCTGCCACTGTTTGAATATAGCTATGTATATATGTATAAACGTGTGTGCTTAAAGCTGAAATGTATTAATTTGGGCATTGAGCAGACGGTAATGGAATAAGGGGTGGAATGGCCTGGGGTGACGTTATGAAGCCGCTTTATTCCTTAACTGTCCACTCAATGCCCGAGGACTCTGTGCCTTTAGGATGGACCCGGGGGGCGGGGCCGGAGCCAGGACCCGAGGGGGCGTTGAACGGTTCGGCCCAAGGGCTCCAGGGGCTCTGCAGGGCTCGGGAGGGAGTGCACTGGGAGCACTGTGCTGCTTTTTGGTTTCCTTTGTGTTCCAGCTAGCTGGGAAAAGGTTCTGTTGGTTTTTTTCTTGTTCTTTTTTCCCCTTTCCTTCCCCTTGCCTCACTGCCTGCCTTCCCTCCTTGCTGGTCCAGGGAGCCTGTGGGGGCAGGCCCTGGAGGGCCTGTGGGGTGGCCCTGGCTGGTCCGAGTCCACGTGTCTGTTCCTTCTCCAGGAATTAGTTGTGTTTTGAGGGGTGGGTTTTTTTATCCTGTTCTACCCTGTTTTGTTTGTGTGTTAATAAACAGTTTGTTTTCTTTTTCCCACTTTCACTCCTTGTGACCCATTTGTCTCACTGATGGAGGAAAAGGGGAGGAACAGTCATTCCGGAGTGTTTGGCCCGGAAGTTTTGCCTCAAAAACCGAGACACCCTGAAAGCCTTAGTTTAATCACTTGAAAAAAGAAGGGGAAAAAAAGCCCAGGACAATGTTTTAATCTCAAGTAATAACCTGTCTTCTTTTCTTTTTTAGAAGGACATTTTGGCCAATGTAAGCAGCTTTGCTTGAACTCCTGGTACAGGCTCTTTAGCTTCTCTCTCTTTTAAAGAAAGCTGCTGATATTTTTCCATTATTTGTTTATCCTGTGTTTAACTACATCAGTTATAATTCAGCTTAATTTGCTTGGTTTCTCCAGGACACAGAGGCTATTATTCGTAGGATGGTAAGTTCACACACTGAAATTTAGTAACTGAAGTTAATTCAACTTCAGCTGAGGGAAGGGCACCTTTCTCCCTGCATACCTCTTCCTACAACTGGCTCTTCTAAGCTGTTTATGAGATGCTTGCCTTGAATAAAAGAGCAAATAGGGACATTCGGTCAGAATGACCTCTATTTTAAAGCAGGAGCAGCGAGGCAAACAGCTTGCAGAAGAACACGGAGTATTTCTCGTCTCTGAAACAGTTTGCATTGAACTGAAAAAATTGAGTGCCTGCTTGTGCAGACAGCAATATTTAGCATTTCAGAGGGGGGTACCTGGGAAATAAAGATTTGGTAATTGGTTTATCATAGCAGTCAGTGAGACAATTGCTGCTAACTGCTGTCAAAACATTTCACCCTTTCCCAGTCAACCTCATGGAGTGAAACCAAAAGATTCTAACTTTCTTTCAGTTTTCAAGAAAACACTGGAGGTTTTTTTAGTTGCTCTCAGTTCAGGTAGAGGAGAAAGGAATAAAACACAGTATTTTCTGCAATTCTTCATCTCCAGTTAAATGAGTGAGGAGTCAAAACTAGAGGTTTACCCAAGTGGATCCTAAATTTGTGCTGAACAAGGACCTGAGATGGGTCAATGCTGGCAGAGTGGTGGCACCTGCTTTCCCAGTCCTTGATTGTTTTCTCATGTTCTTCTCTTCGCTGATGAAATTTTACTTTCGGTATTTCACTTGCTTCTATTAACTGAGGCAAGGTGAATTCCCCAAATGCTTGTGTTATGCAGGAGGTGAGGGAGAAAAATGTGGCAGCACAGGATTGTTTTTATAAGGTCATAATTGTCACTTGTTGCCACCAAGAGGCATTAGATACACTACCCCACTCAATGACTGAAAAAATTTTTAAAGTTCTGTGACAAGCCATTGTTGCAGTGTGGATACTGCAACACATGTATCAAATAACAAGGCCAGTGGAAAAGAATATATATATGGACCAATTCTTGATAGATGTTTCAGAGAGATGTTTATTTCTCCAGCCGCATGGCCAGGATCTGCTGAGGAACTGCTGCACTCACAGGACCCGAGGGTCCTTGCCCGCGCAGGGGAACACAAACCAACCACTGGGGAACGAGGCTGAGCAGGGGCAGGGAAACCCCGTGTCTGTGCCCTCAGGGCCCCTCTCCCAGGGCTACACGGCAGGGGGGGGAGAGACCCCAACATTTCACCCATTTATTTTTAACAAGAAGAGATTTAAAACTTAACATTGAAAACAACTGGATAAGCATAGCAAGAACAGTTTCAAAACAAAACAAGCCACCCTCCTGAGTCTTTAAATGTCCAAACAGATTCTCTGGAACATCTTAGGGCTGACAGAAGGGAGACAGGACTCTCTCTTGCTTTGTGGGGAAACCGAAGCAGGAGAGGGTTTCTTCCCTTTGTACCTGTTGGAACTCTAAACAACAGTAGTTAATTTCTTCCCTTCCCCTCTTCATACCGCCCTCAGCATCGGAAGGAGTTGCAGGGAAAGGGAATTGTATAGGGAAGCCATGGGGTGAAAAACGGATTAGGAATAAACTGGGGATGGGGTCAACTTAGGAAAGGGTTCATATTGGTTATAGGGTAAAACGGGAAGGTAGGTTGTGGGTAGGGAAGTTGCTGGGATGGATATTGTTTATAATTTTGTGCGTAACGGCTGCCTTTGACTGGAATACCCCCAGGCCCAGTAACATTTGCTGCTTGTAAACCCTTCTTTCCTTGCACTACATCAAATTGTACAACTTCCCCATCTCCTACACTTTGCAGGTAATTTTTAGGGTTATTCTTTTTAATAGCAGTTCTATGAACGAATATGTCTTCTTGGTTGTCACATCTCGTTATAAAATCATAATTTTGTTTAACATTTTACCATTGTACTATTCCTAAAACCTTAGCTACGGTGATTTTTTCCTTTTTTCAAGTGGCTGCTGTTTTCTGTCTCGCTGCGTTTTTGCTTTCTCTTTCACTTTCGTTCACTTCTGTGTTGGAACTGCCAGGGTTGTCAGTGCTGCCGGGGCCGTCGGGGTTGCTCATGCCTGCGCGCTTTTCCCGGGGTCGCATTCGGGGCCGCGTAGGCTGGGCCGGGCCATGACGCTCAGCTCCCTGTGCGTCGCCTCCTCTGCTCTCAGCTGTGCTGCCGCTGCCTGGGGCTGCACCCATATCTCGTCTGGGCCCCCAAACAGCGGCTCCCCCCGCGCCCTGCTCCAGCGAGCGTTTCAGCTAGGCACGGCTCCACTCTACCGCCAGCCGCTGCCCGCGCGCTGCTCCTCTCAGTCAGGCGTTCACGGGGCTCGCTCCACCACACGCTGCGCAGGGCCAGGTGGGCACCGCTGGGTCGCGCTGCTCCCGCTGCACCTCGCTCTGCTGCAGACACTGCAGCTCACATCGCTCCGCCCGCGCATGGGAATTGCCTCGCTGCTGCTTGCAGAGTTCTTGGCCCGCATGGCCTGGGTCGCACAGTCCCTGAAGCAGTTTTAACTTCGCAAGGACACAGCTGACATTGTTCAACAGTCTCGGTAATTAAATAATATTCACAAAAATATTCTTCCATTGGCATATATTTTGACTCAGAAATTAACTGTGTCCAAACGGTCTTCCAAAAGTCTTTGGTAAGAATTAAATCCCGAGAAACGTAGAAAAAGTTCTTAAACACCATGCCAGGAAGTGTTTCAGTTCCTTTTGAGCTTGAATTAAGCTAAAATTTACAAATTGTTGTTCAAGAATCTTTTCAAGTTTAAGATAAATGTCCATATGCGGCTCTGAGAGCAAAGAGTCCACGGTTCCTCCATAATTTAGAGATGGAACAGCAAAACAAAAACAAGAAGAGAAATCCAGAGTTTACTCACAAATCAGTCGCTGTCCTTAGGGATCAGGGATCGCTCTGCTCGTAGTAACCACCATTTGTTACAGTGGGGAAGCTGCAACATGTGTATCAAACAATGAGGCCCATGGAAAAGAAATATATATGGACCGATTCTTGATAGATGTTTCAGAGAGATGTTTATTTTCCCAGCCGCATGGCTGAGGATCTGCTGAGGAACTGTTGCAATCACAGGACCCGAGGGTCCTTGCCCGCACAGGGGAACACAAAACAACCAATGGGGAACGAGGCTGACCAGGGGCAGGGAAACCCCGTGCCTCCCCCCAGGGCCCCTCTCCCAGGACCACATGGCAGGGGGAGGGCCCCAACAAGCCATTTTCCAAATAATATGAATCAAAACTATAAGGAGGGTAAAATTTTCTTCATTGTGATTCAGCAGTCTTTCTGTTTAGTCACTGTGCCTTTGGAAAGAAGTAGTGTTTGCTACACCGTGCTTGCTTACTCTACTTGCTTTCCTGTAGTTTTAAGGGTAGTCTGTGATTTCTTCCATGTCTTCATTGAAAGTTTGCTAACTACTCATCAGACTGAAGGGTCTCAGTCTGCATTCAGGCTGTCTTAGTTCAGCATTTCTAACTGAGCATTGTTTTAGAGGAATATATTGTGGTCTTGCTCTGTACCTACAGCTTTCCTTATCAAATTGTGTGTAATGCTGTTGCACATCTTGATTCTAGCAGTTAATGAGGTAAACAAATGCCTTGGTAATGTAAATGTTAAATTGCTGCAGTAGTGATTTGTAGAGCAATAGTATGCTTTAAAATTAAACTGTTACATATCACATCCATCCCTTTCTCTTTTGTAGAATAACAATAGCCTTGAATAATTGGAAACGGTATTTTCGCAGGTGAAATAGAAAACCCAGAAAGCTAACCTGCATTTGGTAAAACACTTTTGATGCAGGAGTCTGAAAATTTGCTCAGAATAGTTGATCCATTAACAAAGTAATATTGGCAGAGATGTTCAGCCTTCAGTCTGGTTAGGGCCAGATTTCTCAGTCATACTGAGCTCTCTGTGAACCTTCTAATAAGAAACTACAATTACGTTATTATTTCAGGGCAGATCACAGATTTCCATTTCTTCTCAGAAGTGCTGGACTCATTCAGTGGGGCTGATGAACTGGCATGGGCTCAGTGTTCAAAATTAGTTTCTCCGGAATTGCATGTCCTCGATGAGCCTCCTGTCATACATGACCCACTTTAAACAGGTGTCTGAGCTCAGTTTTTCTGCATGAAACACTGTGTTGTTGAAGCTTGTCCACTCCTTGCTTGTGGTTGTGTTCTCCACTCTTTGTGTCCCAGCAGCTGCTTGGACTTGGATCCATTTTGTGTACTTGGAGAGACACCTTTGGATCAACTGCTACCCACCACTACGTTGGTTAACTTGTAAGCTCCCTCCTTTTTAGGGAGACGTGGGGCCACATTTGCATTTATCCCACACCACGCAGAATTGCTTGGGCTGCACAGATGTTCTGCACCCCCGTGCTATTCCTGTACTGTCCTGAAAAAAACTGTATGTAAATAACAGACTGGAGAGACACCGTTCACTGAAAGATCATATAGATTAGACAATTTCTTTTTCCAAAAAGCGGAATTATCCCAAAGAAATAGGCATCTGTCTATTAAAAAAAAAAAAAAGGTAAAAAGGTGGCCAGACAATTGCTATGCTAAAAGGTATAGCAAATGTTTTTAGTTGCTGCCCCTAAATACTGCACTTGTTTGAAGACTTTGTGGAACTATTTTCTTACATATCCAGATTTCTCTATGAAAGAGCATAGGAGAGAATATTGATTTTTTTTTTTTCCCATGATCTCATTTAGAGTTGCCGTTTTTCATCTCTTGCAAATACTCAACCTAAACCTACTTCAGCAAACAACATGTAATCAAGTGTCTTAGCTAAAAGAAAAGGTATTCCTGTGCTTTTTAAACAGCAGTGATGAGGTCTTTGTACACATAAATTAGACTGCAGAAAGTCTCTTCTAAGCTGTTCTAATCAGTGTCAAGAAACACTGTCCCAAAAATAATGTTTGTGCAAAATAAAAAGTCCAAAGCTTTTATGTTCTTTATTAATCTTTCTTGTAAAAAATGTCATGGTCTAATATTTTGCTCAGCTGCAGAACAGGCTTTGCATTTATCTGCAGAGAGAGATTTTTGTATTTTAAATACTTTTTAAACACAGTTAAAACACAGTGTCAGCCTGTCTCCCATTCTGCCAAAGCTGAAATTAGCAGCAAGTTTCTTGCCTGCCCAAACTTTAAAACAAGCTGAATCAGGTTCCTTCCTCTTTGATCTGCACTGTTGTCAGTTGAGCCCCCAGTATGGCTTCCTGTCAGCTCTGTGGAGGTTTGGATTTGAATCAAGTTCTTTTTTCAAATACTGTGGTTTTAACGAGCGACCATTCCTGTCATTTTCTGTATGATTTGCCTGACATTATTTGCCTGATATTCTCCAGATAAAATACTCACTGAACCACTCTCTGCTTTATGGCATTTTCTTTTCAGCATCCCAGTTGCATCCATTGCCCATGGTGAGGTGCTTCTGCCAGTCAGGTCTTCCTCAGAGTAAATGGAAGATGATGAGATACTTGAAATTTCATCTTGTCAGGGAGGTCACAGGAAGGAAGGGCAGTAAAAGAAAGGAGTTTCCTGCAAAGCCTGGACTGGTAACACTGACAGGCAGATGAAAGTTGTCCAAGCAGAGATAAACTTTATGTTGGGGAACGGATTACTAAAAAACCTCTTCCTCAGCTGAGCGGTGCAACTTGGTTTTATCCATCATTATCCATTTTTTGGATATTTTTCTCTCCTTAAGCTATAATTAATCATACTGTTTTATAATGAATGTGAACTGGATGTTTCTTCAGGCAAACCTGCATTTTTCCCTCTTTCTGGCCCAATGCATTTACATACCTTTATCATCTTAAGGCTTCCTGGAAAGAATAGGAGCCAGGCACTTTTTGAAAATGAAAACTGAAATCGTCATTTGGAAAAAAACAGAGGCTCAATCTGTTGGCAGGGCTTTGTTTGATTCTCTTTCCATGGAAGTAGAAATTTCAAAGTTCAAACGCAGTTCTAAGCAAATACTTTCAAACTCCTTGGCATTTTAGTGTGGGAGCTCCTGTCTGTGAAGGAGTCTGGCATAATTTTCTGTAGGCAGTGAGCACAGGGAGCACAGTCAATTAAAGCGAGTGTTACAGGTGAACCTCCACTCCATGCATGACAGAATGGAAATAAATTAATGAACTTGTGACATCCAACAGGTTATAGTGCCTCTGACAATCATTTTTTAATAGGAAACTGGAATCAAAAGAAAAAGTCACTCTCAAAACTCTGGCTAAAACCAGAAACATCCTTTAGCCCTACAGTGCTATTGAGGAGCTGAGTGTGACAGGCCACCCAAAGCTGGTGTTATCACAGTAGGATTGTTCATGCAAGATTTCCTGGTGGCAGGAGTTTTTAACCTCTCACCTCAGAGACACTGTTGGTTGCCTCCCCTGAGATGATATGATTTATGCTGTTCCTCCCCTTGCTCCTTCTAGTGGTTTACAGATGCCTCTGTCAGCTCTCCCCAGTCTGTCCCAGCTCTGCTGCTTCAATGTCTGTTGTCTGTGTACAGGTGCCTCTTCAGTGGCTCAGTCAGGCAAAATGAAATCTTTTGGGCTGAGTTGGAGAACCTCAACAGACACCTCTCAAAATGTCATGCATCTGGAAAATGTTGTTATCAGGATTTGCATCTAAGGATAGAAAATGTTAAAGGCAGTATGTGTCTTAAGATTTTCAAGACATCATATTAGCATAATTCATTTTGGTGACTGACCAATCCATTTCCTTTCTGAGGGGGGAAGTTCTCATCTGTAAGAGCTGTGCTGATGTTTGCAGCAGAAGCACAGCAGGGTTGGGGCTGAGCCTTTGAAGGCTGTATTGCTTAGTAACATCATCTGACATACAAGACATTTGGCCTCAGCCAGGGACAAGGAGGCCCCTCAAAAGACTAGGATGTGCTTTTTCTTTCATCACACTAGTGTGATTGGTGTATTCTAAATACAGTGGAAAAATGGAATGGAAAAAACAACAGCTGGTCCAGGGAAAGGCCAAATAAACTCTGTTGTGTAAGCCCAGAGATAAGAAGGTTATAGCATATGCAGTGTTAATGATATCATATCCAACTTTGAAAGAATAGCATTTTGTTTCAAGATTAATTCCAGACTGCCTTTCTCTTCTTTTCCTTAGTAATCTAAACCGAAACCAAACTAATTGAAAGTCATTGTTTAACTACCATTTCAGACTATTCTGTTAGTAGCTGTTTCTCTTTCACATCATAGACATTATCCATTAATTTAGTTGGGGTATTTTACACTTCTTAAATTGTGTTTTGAACATTTAAAACTGAAATGTCAGGTTTCAGGAATTATGGGTAAACTCTACTTGCTATTTGTCATGTATAACAAACTTCAGTGCATGGAATGTTTACTTGATGTCCTTGCATGAGAACGTGGCCTCTGTGTCTGCAGCATACCTCAGGCATGAAGGTCTTCAGACAGGTGCAGGAGGGTTGAGAGATGGAGAAAATGAAGCATAGAATTTCACTAACTTGACACCTGCCAGTGCTATCCTCTTCCCCATCTTCCTTTCAAATTTCATCTCACACAATGGTGCCAAAAAGACTGAACGACCTACAGTATTTTATGGAAATTTGTATTTATTTTGGGTGTTTCTAAGGATGGCTGATGAGGCAAGGAATAGGATCCAGCCATTCTCTCCAGCCTTCACCCTTATTTATACATAATGACTCATGCTCATCTTGCTCCTCACAGTCTTTTCATAATGAAAATAAACTATGATAGCTTTGAGTGGTGTCTGGAAAAAGTGCCATTTTCTTCATCATTTCAGAAGAAGCATGGGAAAAAAAGCAGTTGAAATTTAAGTCCTGTAAATTTAACATTAGAAGTCAAACATAAGGGCTTGTGCAGTCCATTAGAATAGCTAATTAGGTCTGTTACAAAACAAATGACATTACCTATTTGTTTGCTGTGTTAGTTCAGGTAAATAATTTCTGAATATTACTCTCTATTGGCGTCTTCAGACTGATTTGTCATCTTCTAAGTTTTTACATAGTAAAACTCAGTGGTAGCAGGTGAAATGGTTAGAGTTGCTTTTCTTGTAGGGTTGGGTCTCGCTACAGAAACTGCTTTGGTAGTGCCCTATTTCGAAGATCCTGAGGTGAGAGCAGGACAGTGACAGTGACAGACTGGAAGGTGTGAAGCAGACATAGCTGTCAGATAAAATGTGTTTGCCAGACAGTGTTGGATTACCCTTCACATTGGAAGCACAGGTCTGCTTTATTTGCTCTCTAATCACACTCTGTGGTCCAGCACAGTATGTTTTATACCCCCTCACAAGGAAAGGCATGGAGGTTGCTGTTTCTTCTAGATCTGCAGACCTTTCTGAGCTTGCAGTTACCTACTGGCTTGCTGCTTGGCTTGCAGAAAACAGAGGGGAGAGCTGAGCATCCTGCATGTAGAGGGGGTTGCAGTGGGAGTGTGAAAGCTGCTGGGGATGAAGGCTGCGGGGAGTACAGCTAAGATGGCTCTGACAATATGGGAGTCTCAGAAAAGGCTATTTTTACTTGATTCTCACCCAGATTTGGCACCATGACCTGAATTCTGTTGTATTTCAGCCTGCCTGCTGTGCCATGTCCAGTGTGCTGCAAGAAATTCTTGTTTGTTCTGTATAAACTTAGCTTTAGCTGAATTCATGGGCAGGTACAGTTTATAGAATGAGAGCACTGGAGAAATCCTTAGAATGTCAATAACACATAAAATAGCTAATGTAAGTACCAAATCTCATCTTCACTTCACTAAAAGCCAAGGACATTTGTTTTTCCACAAGTTTCAGAGCATCTGGAAAGCACTGACTATTGTCATGCTTTCTAGCTTTCAAAATCCCTCTCAAGTCCTTTAAGTACACACTACCTATTAACTCTGAGAAAATATTTTTGAGAAAACAATTGTGAAAAGGACTGTGTTTAAACCCATAAGCTAAATAAAATATTGAAATGCAGCCCTGAAATAGAATCTGGCAGTTGGTACAGGGAACGCAAATGGACCTTCTGTTCAGTTACCTGGATGACAGAAAAAGTTTTGTTTAGAAGTGATGGGGAGTACTGCAAATGATTAATATTTGGTTTTAGAGTACGTTTTTTCCACCTCCTTGTCCCTCAGTGTGCTTTGCTAATAAATTGAATGATACATTTTCTTTGGTGTACCATAGGTTCTGGTAAGTTCTGAAAAAAGCAGGAATCTGTCTTCTGTGTTAATAGACTTTAGATTAGGTGTAGAAAAAAGGGGAAAGTTTAATCTAGATTATTTTTTTAACATTCTCCTTCCCTTTTGTGTTATAGGTCAGAATTTCAAGGCAGCAAAGAGACAATTTTTAAACTGTTGATTATAAGACCAGGAATTTCTCATTGCCAGTGCTCAGTGAAATAATCCCGTGTATATTTTACTGGATGCTTTGTTAATTTATATAAGAAAATACATCCTCATACATTTTTACGGAAATATTTAAGAGCTGAGGTCAGATTATTTCTTAAAGAGTCAATTCTGGAAGTACAGCGAGAAACTTCTATCTGGAACCATTTTTTTAAAAAAATAGTTTTATCTGCTTGATGCTTAGACTTTAAATGATCCATTTCTATCTAGTGCTTTATAACTGGACTACCATGTTACAACTGGAGAACTCCCTCAAATCCATGTGTTTTAAACTGAATTCTTGACTTATTTTCGCATCTGAGGGAGTTACAGTAGACAAATCTGTCTTCTTGAAATCTACCTATTGTTTCTGTGATGACAGTTCCAAAAAATAAGGGGATAACAGTGGGGGTATTTTCAACTAGGCTCCCCAATTCCTTTGCATGTTCAGTAACCTCTCTGTTGACATCTTCAAAGAGATTGTTTGAAATATGTCAGAGTCAAAGCAGTACTTTTTGAAGGCTGAAATAGAAACTATTATTTCTTATAAATGTGAGCATATTTGAGTAGCTGAATGATAAAATACCCAGAAAATGCTAATCCAATGCCAGACTGTGTAGCAGAAACCTGACATTTTAAACATACAGAATAGCTGCAAAATCAGGCAGTTTATATGGTGAGCAAAAAGAGATCATCTTTAACAGCTTTGCCTGAGAAATTTTATTTAGAAGATGCTTGTGGTATTCTCTACAATATATACTCTGGTTCACCATAGAACTTTTTATATGTAAGGTAAGTGCTGAGCTGTCATTTATTCTCATAGTGTAGCACTGTAGATATTCATGTCCGCCACTATTCCACACAATGAGATTATGTTTGTGCTAATCAGTGAAATGCTCCAGTATTCTTAGCATGGCTGCCAAGTAGCACACAGCGCTCTTCGTGCATACATTACATATTCTGTCTCTTGCTCAGAGTGGTCAGATCCTGAGTGCTGAGAGAAATGGCTGTGCCCACTCCTGTGCCATGAACATTCACACTGTCACAGCAGGTCTGACAGGCATAACTGTTCGCTTGCTGGTTGTGACTCTTAGAGCTGTTTGGAGATTCCGGGGGGGTGAGCTGAACAGCACTTTCTGAGCCATCTCTGACCCAGAATGAGTCTGAGCACAACGGAGGCATCAGGGCAGAGAGTGCTGAGATCTGAAAGAGTTGGCCTGAAAATGGTGCGAGGGGTTCAGATGCCTGGGCTCACTCCTGGGAGTCACAGCTGAGCTGAAACCTTGCCGAGTATTCACTGAGGGGAGTTGTTTGGTGTTTTGGGAAGGGAAGAGGTGCAGTTAGGGAAAGAGGTGCAGAAGAGTGCTGTAAGATCAGGACAAGGAGCAGAACAGGGGTGGGATGATGTGAAATAGCTTTAGTTCATCAGCCGTGCCTTTCACAGGTAGTTTCAAACCAAACTGCTGAGATTCAGTTTTTGTGAGGGTGAAGCTATGAGCTGGAGCAGAGTCTCAGCCTGCAGGGAGGCTGCATCCTCTTCTGGGACCACTCAGCAGCCTGGGTGATCACAGGAGTGGTAGCATCTCCCAGCTGTGCTGTGCTGCCTGTGTGTGTTTGCCTCTGACTTCCTTCCTATCCCTCCTGGAGAGGAGGCAGGAGCAGCTGGTCCCAGCTGGCTCTGTACTGATCATTTGCAAGCACACAGATATGCAAGTGGCTGATTTTGCTTTATTAAGTTGAAGAGAAATGATGAGCCAGTGAGGAGTTCCTGTGGTGCAGAGGTTGGGTCTTGGGGACCTAGAGGAGGCCCTTAAGCCCACTTGACATTTGTGATTCTGCATGGGGGAGCATAAGCAGGCAAAACAGAGCTGGGCATATGTTATGATCTGATTTGTGAGAGATGCCTCTGCTGCAATTAAGGTGCAAACAAGATCATTTGCTGAAGTTAACAATACGGATTTTAGTTAACAATGAATGCAAGGTAGAGTAATAGAGAGAAGGGAGAGCAGGGGGAGGGGTGAGATCAAGCAGGAAGTAGTCACCAGCTATGAATCAAGCACCATCCCGTTGGTCCTTCTTCACTCTCAGCATCTTGGAGTACCACCTTCATACAGCCCAAGTTCCAGAGAGCCACAGGATGGTCACAGATGGTGTTCCCATAACTTGGGGCGATACATGTATGAGCAGGTGCTTCCTTTTGCGCAGTTTTCCAGAGTAGAAATTTTTGTCCGGATGTGTTAACAAGGATGTGCCTACCAGATCCTGCCGTCAGGCATGGAATAGCTCCTTCCTGTTGCACATTCCTCCCTTCTGTGCTTAACTCAAGTTCACACTGTGGTGGTTTATCTTACAGCAAGTTCCATCTGTGGCCTTGACAGTGTTTGAGACAGGCACCTGTACTCCTTAAGCCCTTAAAACGTACTGGTTTTGTCATGATGAGGATATTACAGGGAGCATTTTGCAAAGGGTATCTGTGTGGAGGGAGACCTTCCTCGGTTGTTGCAAGGCTGAAAAAGCCAGCCCCTTGGTTGTATGGAGCAGCAGTCTGTCCTCTCCAGGGAGGTGCTGTGACATATTGAGGTGTTTGCAGAGGGCTATTCTGTGATTCTATGAGCTAAAGAAGAAACCAAGTGGGAACAGAAGCCTCTTGTTTTTCTGCATGGGAAAACACAAATGCTCCACTTCAGCCCTGCAGCAGTTTATCCCTGGTCAAATCGCAGGAACCCTTGCTGAGGATGGACCAGTGTGGAAGAAAGCACTTTGCAGTCTGGAGGAGCATTATGCTGACATACCTGCCTCCTCTGCTGTACTTTGACTTCTGGTTCTGTTGGGAACAGAAGAAAATGGTTCTTCATATTAGGGTTTGATAGATATCGGTACCATACAGACTTCGGTGTCTGATAAAAGCAGAGCTGCCGATTTCTGAAGTAAAATATTTTCACAAGGAAGTGCAGGAGTTTACTTAGAATCTGTGAATCAAATGTGGTTATTCTCAGGTATTCTTTCATGAGGAAAGGACTGCTAATGTTTACCAGGCTTAGATTCAGTTGGTCTTGTGAACTTTCCTATGTAAGCATGAACACAAAAGATGACCAAGTTGCTTTTGTGCAAGAGGAATTACTCTCCCCAGTCCTCGTGGCACAGCACCCAGCCTGCTGCTGCACGCACAAACTTAATAAAGCCAGGAGATGGAGGCCCCTTTGATCTGCCTCTAGTCCCCTTAGAGGCTGGTTGTAATCTTCACAGCTTGAAAACCGCATTCTCTCGTCTGAGCCACCTGCAAAGAGCAAGCCTTCCATGTAAAGCATTCACAGTGCTGAAATCCTTGGAATTACAACCCTTAGTAGTCCTTTCCTGTCCTTTGCTTCTTCCAGCATAGTTGGGGTTTTTTTTTCCTGGCACCTTTCCTTGCATTGATACTCTGTCCACCATTCCTGAAGTCTTGCCAGCTCTTATAGCTTGTCATTAGGGCAGCCTGCAGTGAGGGCCTTTGTGAAAATCACTTAGGTGACTTTAAAGAGCTAATGGGCACTGCAGAGACCTCTGCTGCCAGTTCCTGAGTCCTGCTGGTTCATAAGTCTCTACCTGTCCAAGAAGCTCCATAAAACATGTACCCTTTGAACATTTCAGCACTTTCTTTCACTTCTGGGTTCTGGAGTGCCAGCACAAGCTTACCTGCAGCATGCAAGCTTAGGGAATAGAGTCACAGAATCATTTAGGTTGGAACAGACCTCTAATATCACTGAGTCCAACTGTTATCCCAAACACTGCCAAATCCACCAGTAAATCATGTCCCTAAGTGCCACATCTACATATCTTTTAAATACCTCTAGGGATGCTGACTCCACCGCTGCCCTGGGCAGACTCTTCCAGTGCTTGGCACCCATTTTGGAGAACTTGTCACTAATACTGAACTTGAGGCCACTGCCTCTCATCCTGTCACCTGTTCCCTGGGAGAAGAGGCCGACCCCCACCTGGCTACACCCTCCTGTCAGGAGTTGTAAAGAGAGATAAGGTGTCCCTTTTCTTCAGGAGAAACACCCCCAACTCCCTCAGCTGCTTCTCACAGGACTTGTGCTTGAGACCCCTCCCCAGCTCCATTGCCTTCTCTGGACATTCTTCAGCACCTCAAGGTCTTTGTTGTAATGAGTAAGACATTGTAGCCTTTTAGCCTTGTTCTTGGTCCTGACTGCAGCAGGTTGGTGACCTCTGATTGCCAGTATGTAATCAGTTTGAGTTTTCTTCATTATTATGTGATTTAAATTTATGGAATATAAATTTTTGGAACAAAAATTTGGAACAGGAATTTCTGGAGTCTGGTTCAAGACCTTCTGGATACTGTTTGGAAAACCAAACTGAAAATCAGATCAACCATGACAATGCAGAGACAACTACTTCAAGATGTCACTCTAGGGTTTTTTGCATATTTTGTGTGAATGAATTTTCAGAGAGACATAAAAAGAGAAAGATTCTTAATAATGTCCATATATTTTAATTATATTTTTTTGTCTTAGTGGTACCCCAAAACTGCATTTCTCTGTTATTTTTAGATTAGCAGTTCTTAAATGATTTGGTAAGAGACTTATTACATAAATATAATTTATTGGAAATTTGTAATCTGCAAATTTGTTTCACAGTTTGTATATTCTGTTTTAGAAGATACTTGTTTTTCATTAAATTTTAATAGAATTGTACTGCAAGTTAAATTGTATTCAGATGGCATTTTACCAAGAGCTAGATTAACTAATAGAAATTTCACCTTATTCTTCTAATCCATTTCATTAATGTTTTCACCAAAATAAGAGGCACCAGACACTAAAGTTGCCAAGTGAATGAGCATAGAAAGTTCAAATTACATTGAGTAATGTACTCCTAGGAAAACATCTGACGCAGCTGTAATTTTTAATTGTCCCTTATTGACTTGGGTTTAATTCCTGGGTAAAAAAATAAGAACATTCAGGCAGAAAGACAGTCATTGATGCAAAACATTGGCAACTTCAGGCATATGTCTCCCACGACATTGTTCTCTGTGTACCTTCTGATGCCCAGCACGTCTATCATTGCATCTTTACAGCCTGAGAGGTAATGAGCAGCACAGACACTCAGCAGCAGTATCTGATTAAGTGCATCAGTCAAGACAGGTCCGATTTTAGCTTCCCTCTGCTTCAGAGTGGTGTGACTTCACTGTTTGATATGCCATGTTTTTGACAGCAGGAATGTCAAAGTTAAACAAACCTTGCTGAGTTGTAAGCTTTCTTTCTCTGTGCTTGTTTTTGCTGGGACTTGGGGGTTGTCAGCATGGGCTTGTACGTGATTAAGTAGTTGTAATGGTTTCCTGCGTGAACACTTCTTCACACTCAGAAAGCATTTGTGTGACTTAGCTTGGCCTGTTTTAGGAATGCTTGTAAAAAGAGCTGTTTGGTTGTCTGTTCAGTTTTAAATTCACACACTCACTTTCTTTTTTTACAACAATTTTCCCATTATTGCATGGGAGCCCTCACTATCACATTGTCATCATCCAGACATAGTTTTGTTCATAAGCAGATCCTGTGTATACAAAACTACCTTGTTTATTTCAGGAGGGGTAGTTGGAACAGGGGAAAGGAATTGCTTACTGCATTTGTTTCATAAATAATTAGTAAGTTCTCACAGTAGATCAGCTATGAAAGTTGCTCACTTTCATATGAGTGAAAGAGGAGAATATTGCTTGTACAGTGACTGTTTCAACACAGTTTATTGACCTCTTGAAAAACTAACCCCTTAACTGTATCTTTTTGTTAATACTTAAACTAAAGGCATGTCTTAGAACAAAGTGAAGGTTTTTGGAAAAATCATAATGTAGCAAGTTATGAACCGTGTGGAATTTATTCATCTAGCATCCCTAGCATCATTCACACCTCCTATCTGGGGTTATAGTATTTTGACTGTGAACAGTGTAGAGTGGCAAAAATGACAGAGCTCTTGCACAAAGAGAAGGCAGCTGAGAATAGCAAGTGAAGACACAAATCAATGCTTCCATATTTTGTGTGACAGTCTTCATTTGTAGTGTGCATTCTCCTCTTCTGGGAATTTCCAGACATTTTCACCCTGCATCTGCAAAGTCCTGTGTAACTCCAAAGGTGTAAAAAGCTGGCTATGTGTAGTTAGCACCTGGAGGTCCCCTCATGTTGCACTGTACACTGCACTCTACCAGCACCAGCGGGAAACAAAAGTGGGAAAAAGCCATCTTTGTGGAAATCTCAGATAACACCTTTAACTGAGGTGAGTCATGTTTGCTCTTTAAGGGAGTTTGGAGTGGTGGAAGGCAAGCAGAAATTAACTGCTTAACAATCAAGCATAATCAAGCTCATTTTGAATGGATGAGTTGTTCAAAGTGAAGAAGAACTTACATGGGGTTTTTTTAATAAGTGAGACCATTGATAGTTAAAGATTAGAAAGCTCTTTCTTACAAAGGACTGGCAAAGAATATTGTCACCTGATGAAAAATGAAATTGATTTGTTAGAGAGTATAACTTTTCTTTCATATACAGGAACCATGTAGATTTAAACTGTCCTGAGGAAGTTTGTACAATACTGCTTTTTTCATATATAGTTGAGTCTTACAGATAACTTAAAATATTTCCGTGTAGCTGAAAGTTAAGGGTCTTTTATGTTGTTGTTAGGCAAGTAGGATTTGTAGGGTAGTTTTAGGGGATGTTTTTATTTTTGCTAAAAACAATTTGGAATTTGGTCTTAAAAACCAACCATTTTACTGAAGTTTATCAGCCATTTCTATCTAGAAGCTGATGAAATGTTAACATCTCACCATTTCTTCTGTTTATGCAGTCAAATGTCTGGATATCACATATCCATGTTGGGACATGTTATGTAACTTGTTGGGATGAATCAGTTTTTCTAATAAAAGCCTCACATCTGCAAAATTATCTCCCACAACAGCTAGAAACTTCCAAGTATTGCTGCTTTAATTTCATTCAGTTTCTTACTTGAATCTCTTACCAACCTTCTTCTTGTTTAGTCTTAGACTGTCCTGGGTACACTCTCAGCACTGCATCCCTTTTCTATTTCTAAGGACTCCAGCACTGTACATCCCTGTGTTATACCTCTTCCTCAAAAATCCATGGAAACCCTCAGGGTAGGAGTACCCCCTTTCTCTCTTCTGTTTCTCGTGGAATGTGCTGTGCTCAGCAGTTACGATGAAAGGGAGGCTTTCCTCAGGCAGCACGGTTCCTATTCTCAGCCCATTCCTCACTTCTTGAATAGTCCTAAACTGGTGGGCTCCCAGTCAAGACTTCCCTGCCTGGACAACAAGGTGCCTGGGATTTCTCAGTAAATCTGAAATCACTTGTAACACTTTACTCATTGAAGGTAAAGCAAGGTAAGGTTATTTCACTTCAGAATCAGATGGTTAGAAGAGACAGTCAAAATTTGGAGAGACATAAAAGCAGAAGTAGAACTGTACTTTGTAGCTGCCTGTATTTTAGTGTGGCTCCAAGAAGTTATCCCTCTCCACTTCATCAAACTAAAAAAGCTGCCCGGAGACTTGACACGGGGGGATCCAGTCCTTAGATGTCACCTGTCCAGGTGACGTACCATGCACAGGAGGTTGTCCATCACCAGGGAGAGAGTTTTTCTGCAAAATCCTCTGGCTATCTGGCATTAATTTTCACCTCTTCTGAGATTTTCCTACATTACAGAGCCTCATGCTTAACCAGGACTCCAAACTTTCCCCTGATGGTTGTTCACCACGGCAGTCTCCATGTTTTTAAACATTTTTGCCTCCAGTGCTATCAGCTGCCCAGACAATTAGCAATACTTTTTGCTAGCTGTAAACAGAAAACCTGACAGCTGGCCTGAGATTTTATTTGGCCATAAACAAAACACTTAACCAGCAGTCTGAACAGAGTTTTTTGTTCAGATAGCTGTGGGGAAGGTTTTTCTCAGCACAAAACCCTTAAAAATGTAGATAATGAGAACTGGGCTTCATAGAAATAAGTATGCTGAAAACTGCAAATGTACAAGGGAGGTTAAAGAATACAGCTCATAAAGAGCCCCTCATTGAGGAGATGATTGCTGTAACTGAACAAAGATTGGGGGAGACAGCTGGAGTGGTGCTGCAGCGTGGGTTAGTGGGGTTAGGGTGGAGGTTATAGCAGTGATAGCTCATTGCTGCTGTGTACAGCACACTTGTGCATGGTGGCTCAGTTCTAAATGTGGCTGGTATTATTTCATTTATTAATGTGGCATATTTCAATTGTACACATTATGTGTTATCAGGATCCAGGCATCTTTCAGGCTGACCTCAGAGAACCCATTTCTGAAAACCTGAACCTGTAAACCAAGATACCATCTTTTACACTGAGAGATATACACATCTAGTGGTGCCTCATTTTGTTAGGTACACAAGGTGCTGTGATTATTCTGTCTGGGCTTGGGTCTAAAGGGCAAACAGCTCATTCATGACAAAGGTGTAGCTGGCATGAACACAAGGTTTGGGACCCAGCTGCCATGTCATCCGTTCTTCTAGAGCAGAGTGTCTGGGCAACTGTTCCTCAGCACTGGGTCCTGCTGGACACGGAGGTAATGCTGGATAACTGTCCCCTGCCACAGCCGTGGAGGTGATGCTGGAAAGGCTGTAAGCACTTGGAGCTGTCTGTCTGGCCTGTGGATGTGTCCCATCTGGAATTAGGACATCCTCTTCCATCAGTGAGATACCAAGGGACTATTGCAGTATATGTAACAGAAACAAGTGTTCCTGATCCTTTGTAGGATTTGGGAAATCCCAGCACCATAGAAGCCTTTCTCAGGGTTATGGGTTGGAAAAAGGCCAGCAGTTGCTGTCAAACTGGCATCTCAGTTGCTTTTCAGGTCTAGCAGTATTTGCATCATTGGTATTTCCTTGGTAGCATGGACAGCTGGCATTCAAAGCTAGAGTGAGTGGAGAGGAATTAGCCCCATAGAGCACAGTGCAGGGTTGCTAGCAACCCTGCAGAGCAAAGACTTCTGTCTGAAAAGCTTTAGATGCACAGATCTCAAAATTACAGTGTAAGCAGTAAGTGTCTGGCCTGTCATTAGGCAGGATGACAGCAGGTGAGGATCCCGTGGCTACCCTGCTGGTATTTAGATGACACCTGCTGGTCGAGTGTCCCCACTTGTCAAGGATATTCTCCATGCACAGAACAAGGCATTTTTGGATGTGCCACAGCACTGGGCTTAGTGTGCCATCCTGATGAGAAAATGAGCTGCCTGTGAAGAAAGGATATCCCATCTTACACTATCTACTGGTATTATTAGAGAGGTTAGAGCCAAACCACAGGAGAGAAACCCCTTGAAAATGGCATCGCCAGTTCAATTTTTTTTAGCTTGGCTCTGTCTCACAACGTAATACCTGGTGTTTGAGTGGGGTAACTTTTTAATGCATGTTTAATCCATCTTGGGAGATTCAGAACTTCACTGGGCAGGGCCCTTAGCAGTCTGGTGTCACTTTGGAGTTGGCCCTGCAGTGGGGCAGGTGGGTGGCAGCCAGAAGAGTCACTCCCAGCTAATATCATCCTGTAAGTGTTACAGCCATACAGTTCAAGCTTGAAAATATGTTCAAGACAGCATTGCTTTTTACTCTTCCAGATACCCACAGCTTTTTCAAACAGCAGCAGCATCGGAGGGAGAGATGGGAACAAAATCATGCAGCTGTCAGGAGGGTTTCTCGGCGCTCTGTCAGCAAGGAGCGATGGGTGGAGACACTTGTGGTTGCAGACAGTAAAATGGTTGAATATCATGGAAGTGACCATGTGGAGTCATATATCCTCACTATAATGAATATGGTATGTACAATATTTTGAGGGTTTTTAGATAGACAAACAAAGGAAACCTGAATTTGATTATGCTGCTGATCTTCTAAGACATCTTCAACAATGTTCACGGACAAAAATGTAGTATTATTCATATATATTAATTAAAACTCTGTATTTTAAAGTACTTTTACCTTATATTTTGTATAGGCACAATTTTTCTCTGTGTTTATGCGAGAGAGGTCTCATAACTATAAATGCTAGCACTAGCTTTCTTTCCACTGAAATTCTCTGACTCCCTTGGAACCTGTTGCTCAGTGATGATTTCAGATTGTTGGCTATGGCAGAGAAATTCTACGGGTTTTTAGCATATGAATTCTTTCATGTATTTGTGGGTGAGAAAGGCACACAGGAGACTGCTGGAAATTGTAGTAACTTTGCAAAAGCCAAAATACCACCTTGTTACTGTTTTGGTCACAAATCAAAACAGAAATATATGACCTATTATGAAGCAAGTTAACTGTCCCAGTTGAAGCCAATACAACTGTTTTTCCAGATAAGTATTCTTCCTGGAGTACAAAGTTCACATTGGAATAAAGAAAAGTTGATCTTCAAGTGCTTTCCTGTGTGGCAGGTTCCAAAATATAAGTTGTTCTGGGAAAAGCCATAGCATCTGCTTACAGATATTATTAATACCGGTATCAATATTACGTGTATCATGGCAGATATTGAGCTTGAGAGTGTATTGAGGATGTGTTCTGTGTGGTTATCATGGACATGTGCAATATATGTGGAGTTAATCAGAGTGTGATTCTAGCCGTGGTGACTGATCTTTCCCGTGTTATATGGTATGTTCCCAGCTGTGCCCCAAGCAGTCTGACTTGCTGCTGATGCAGTGAGCCTGATTAAACAGGTGCAAAGGTTGTTCGAGCACGTGAGGTTTTGTCCACACACGGAAAAATGCTTGGAATAAAACCCAGTCATTATCAGGTGCAGGAACAAACAAGACTCAACATTTTCTCTCCAGTCTGACCTTAGATATTAGGGTTACTTAAAATGTTTCAATTTTCAGTAGAGTACTTTGAAAAAGATCCATACCCAAATCAGACCTCTATAAACACAATTTCCACTTCATTTTGGTATTTTCTCCTTTAGTGGTTTTCTCCATAACAATTTTGACCCAAAGGCAATCCATTTTGTTCACTCATATTTCCTGTGATAGATGGCATGGGTCAGATATATAGATAGGTTGTGAATATCTTCTGCTCTGATTCCTTTTCCTCCTGCCTAATTCAATATTGTGATGATGTTTATGACAATTGGGTTACATTTTTGCAGAGATCAGTTCTTGTTCTTTTTTATGTGGAGTCTTTTTTGAATGGAGTCATTATCTTTGCTTTTGTTCTTATCATCCTCTCCTGTACTCTGAAAACACAAGAGTAGACATCATTCACCTAATTTCTCTTTGCCTAGTACTGACTAAATTTTGCTTTTTTGTGACAGAATCCTGTTCATTTCAAACAGAATGATTTGATATGCTGGTTTATTTGCACCCTGAGTGGACCTCTCCATTAGTGTTGTATGACTGTAGATGTTGTGTTCCTTTTTGCTAGTGTTTTTTTATGAACTCTGAAATTTTTGAAAGGGAAATGGACATAATATGATCTTGTCTGGGCTTTTGCTCTTTAGCTTAGTAACTTTTGCCAAGTGCTATGTCATCGCTCATTTGGCAGAGCAAGCCTTTGCAGTAATTGTAATACTTATTGCATTTAAGTAAACTTTGAATGATTTGAGAATTTAAAAAGCAAAACAATCACCAGATCCACAATATGCTAGAAGTAAATGTATTTTCTCTCAGAAGTTGTGTTCTGCTGTAGAGGAATCAGTTAATCTCATATCTCCTGGCTCTGGCACAGGTCACAGGGTTGTTCCATGATCCAAGCATTGGCAATGCAATTCACATTGTGCTCGTCCGGCTCATCCTCTTTGAGGAGGTGGAGGTAAGGTTTTTATATATCTCAAAATATCCCTTAGAAAACTTCTGGGTTCAATGCATTGAGCTGTAATCATATTTGCTTAATGTTTTAAATTTACTCTGTTATTGATCTTCAGCATGTCTGGTTTTAGAATAAATGCTGCCCTCGATAGCAAAGTATTTTAGCTGATGACTTCAGGTATTTCTGCATAAAATTACATAGGAAAATGTAATTAAAACAGGGAGGTTAAGAATGGGGAAATAGAATCTGCCTAGTGTCAGAAGAACATGGGATGCCAAGGAAGAGTAGATGAGAAACAGAAATTACGTATTAACACTTAGAATCTAATTACCAAGCATTACCTGGAATGTATTATGAACTGTAGTGCTATGGTATTTGCAGGTCTCTGAAGAAGTAAATCTCTTAATGTGCAGTTCAAATACATGTTTTTCTTTTTAAATCTCTTTTGAAACAAAATAAAATTAGGACAAAGTAGATGTTAATTGCTATAAACTAGCTATATATTGATAGTTTCCAATGTCTCTGTTTCACAAATATGTTACTATGTGCTTGAGTACATGTCGACTGTCATGGTGTTATGGTTATTTTCAAAATGCTGTGCATGATATAGCTAGCTCTGACCACAGGAATACCTTAAAGGGATTTTCCCGGTGGCTTAAGATTTATAACCACAAGCCAGATGGTCCCAGTGCTATTGAAGACAGTAAACCAAACCTCAAGGCTATGTCTTCAGAAATATTTATTGGGATAGAGTCTGTCCTTATAGCTGTCAGTGTAAGTACAAGTGGGATAAAAACTTGAGTTTGCGTCTAAAGAGAATAATTACGACCTGAGATCCATTATGGCCTCCAATTAACTGTATTTGCTAAATTTCTGTGGCTGTTTGAATAAAAAAAGGTGGATTCCTGATCAACTGAGGAATGGCAATGTTGGAAGTAACCGTTTTAAATATCTTTCAAAATTTGTTTTTAAGTTCCCCAGAAATTAATGTCTGGTAACAGTTAACCCCATACTTAGATGGTTGTTAATAAAAGAGCAAACTGAGGCAAGATAAAGTGAGTGTCTGAGACCAGAAATTAGAAAATTCAATTTTGGATTAATTTATTTTACATACTTTTTATTTCAGAGTTTTTGTTAATTTGCATGTAAACTGTATAATAAGAAGTTGAGGAAGAAACATTTATGATTGCATTGTTTCTCTTTGGAATTGAAAAATATTGTGAAATAAATACTCTGTTAGAAGCATAATTGTTCTCTGAATATGACAGTGTTCACGTAACATTGAGGGACAAATTTGATCACAAAGTCCCCCAATAAGTACTCTTCACCTTCTCTTCAGAGGAAAATTTGATTTCAAGAGAATATAAAATGTTTGAAAGTTTCAGTTCAGTGTTGGATCTTATGAAACTCATTTATCAAAATGTATGTAGAGTTCTGCATTCTGTAATTTTTCCTTTAGCTGCACCAATTACAGAAATGTCAGCATTTTAACTTAATATTCAATGTTAGATAAATAGGAGTCATTGCTCCTAATGATGTCTCTAACTTTAGGCAAAACCATAATCAATTGCATTTAGATTACCCATTCTCACAGCTGACTTCACTGAAGGGTTATTGCAATGCAGTGTGGTCTTCACAGTAATATATTCCTTCATTTCCCATTAGCAAGGCTTGAAGATAGTGCACCATGCTGATAAGACATTAGCCAGCTTCTGCAAGTGGCAGAAGAGTGTCAATCCCAAGAGTGATGTCAACCCCACGCACCATGATGTGGCTGTTCTTCTTACCAGGTATGACAGCAGTGACTGACTGCTGTTCAGTTGCATTTCTTTGGTGATGATACTTATTTTATAGGTTCATGCCATCATTTAGTTCATCCCGCACAGAGCCCAGTAACGTGGTCAAAATACTTACAACACGATGTGTGCATAGGAGTTAGAGATGCATCTTAGTCACAATATTGAGATCTGTGGGTCCCGAGAGGTGAGCAATTTCTGTAGCTCAGGTCATTTTCCCCACTTGATCCTATCTCATTTTGTCCTCAGTGACTGCTCTATTCTTCTTTGAGACAATATACAAAAACAAAGCAGCATGTAGATGAAAAACTCCTGAAGAAAAGTGTGGGTGCAGCTCAGAAAGGAAGAGTATTCTGCGAACATGGTGCCATTCATTTTTAGGCTTTAAAGCATACGATTTTTAAATATCTCCGTATTTAAGGAGACACTTTTTTTTTTTAATGTCTGAGCAAGGGAGGAACACAAAACTTAAAAATGAGGTTGTCTGAGGTTCTTCAGGGAGTTCATGTCATGGCATGAAATGGGACTTCTGCAGGTCTGTAAAAATGGATTCAGTCTGCACACAGGTGGCAGAAAAGATTGGGTCTGTGGTCTGAAAAAAACAGTCCTCAGCTAAAGTCTGTCAGGAAAAAAAACCCCAACCTAAAACACCACTCAAGCAGCTCAGTAAAGAACAGTCACAGAATTATTTAGGTTGGAAAAGACCTCCAAGATCACCAAGTCCACTCTTTGACCAATCCCCACCTTATCAACCTTTTTTCAGTCAAAAATCTTAAAATAAGAATGTGAAATAAAGTCTCACAAATGACGTGAGATTTACCTCTCCAAATAAAAAGTGCTCCGACAGTTCACTTGAACGAAGCTGAGGTATGGTGACTGTAGTAAACCATGCTTCAAAATGCTGCCAGATGTGGAGGTTCTAAAACTTTGACTTACGTGAGTTGACAATAAATGTATGTATCTAGGTACTACAGCCCCATAAATATTGGCTAAATATTATAGCAGTGTAATGATAGTAGTAGAACAAGTGCATGTTGTTGCATACATGTTTGTCAAAGTCTTACCACTACGAATTACTTAAAATGTAGATTAGCACATAATAAGACAGAAGATTGCCACCCAGTGTCAGTGACACTCCACAGTTGTGTTAAATGGCACACCTCTCTTTTGTGATTCTAGGAAGGACATTTGTGCTGGCATGAACCGTCCCTGTGAAACCTTAGGCTTGTCTCATCTGTCAGGCATGTGTCAGCCTCACAGAAGCTGCAACATCAATGAGGACTCTGGCCTTCCCTTGGCTTTCACTATTGCTCATGAACTGGGACACAGGTACAGTTGTCAGGGAAGGGGGAACCTGTCTGTGTCAAATTTATTATTTGCATGTTAATACTCAAATTGCAAGACAGAAACAATTCAAGAAGTGAGTTAATGTCTCTATTATTGAAATCAAAACTGTTTTCTATTTCAAAGCAAAGGAATAAGTAACATATTTTTAAGCCTTTGACCTGTGTTTTACATATACAGCTGTTCAGTCTGTGCTGGGACATTACATCAGGATGAAATAATTAAGCCACAAAGAAGCATGACTCAATCATGCTCATTTTAACATACATGTGCTAGATTTCTATGCAATTACTTTAGATGATTTCCAGATCAATCCAAGACATTTACGGAAAATAAACCTGTTTCATTACGTCAAGGCATTTCAATATTGCAGATTAGCTAGAAAACATTTTTAAGTCATATAGTCAAACTTCATATTTTAATCTTATAATATATTATATTTATTATTTATTCTCCTTTCTGATGAACCGATAAAGTCACTTTAGGGCATGTCTTAATAAGTGATATCTTCTGTGTAATAATGCTATTTTGGGTACACTTAGGTCAAGATAACTAAAGTTCCTGGATATTTAGTTTCAGACATGGTTAATTTATTTTTATGATTGGGTATTTTTGCTTGAACTAAATTTCTCAGAATTTTAAATTTTGGGGGGTGTTTTTGTTGGTTAGATGGTTTATGAACTTCCCTGAAAAAAATTCGATTTTTGAATCTGTTTTGACACAGCTGTTTTCTTCAGGGTAGAGCGTTATCTCATGGAGACTCTGGTTTGACTGTAATGCCTGCACTTTTCAACTGAACTGTGTTGCTTCGCTAAGTCACATGTTCATTGCTCTATCTACAATCACATTAATTTCACTGTGAGCCCAGCCACCAATCAGGATGGAGTCTCTATTTCCTGATAGAACAGTGATGATGATGATGATGATGGTAATGACCCTGTCACCCATTAGTTGGCCATTCTTTATTCAACCTCTCCATTGCCAGACAGGAAATAGTATAAATAGATAACACTGAAATCACTACAATCGGATCTGGGTGCTGTGCGTTTACTTACTTGGCCCCCATAGCCTGTTGCTGACAGGGAGCTGTTTTCATTCACACTGATGATCTGAAGAGACTTCTTCCCTGTGGATTGATCCGTGTGTGGCCTTCTCCTGGTTTAGCCTGGCTGGCTGGTAGCTCTGTCTCCTTTGGATGCTGTGAGACTCAGTACAGCTGTACTTGCCCTTGCAGGAGTGGTGCAGGGCCTTTCCTGTAAGGGTTGTCTCTGTTAAGGAACATTGAGTACCGTAGGGTTTGTTGTCACCCTGTTAACCTCAAGACCGGTTAGTGTACACATGCTGAGAAGTTCAGGTATGGACAAGTTTGTAAGAACAGATGAACGAAAAATGAGAATTCAGACATGCACCCATGCCTTAGATGAATGCCAAAAATCAGCTCTTCACCACACCGTCCCTCTAGATGTTTGCAGCCTTAAGATTCAACAGACCCTGTTTGTGGAAAAAAGCCCATCAGAAACGGGAGATCCTTGCTTTTAAACCTCTGAGTCATTGCTGGAGTTGATTCTGACTGAAATTAGCTCTGCTTTTGGAACTTTGGAGTCACGGTATGATTACATTTTTGAGAAACGTAGTTTTAAGTGTTTTGAATGCACTTTATCTGATTTTTGACTGAATCATGACCTGAGTAAGCTCTCACTGCTCTTAGGACTTACACACCTCCAAATGTTAACAATGTAGGTGTCAACATCTTCATAGATCAGTATCTTTGCATGTTATTATTTCAGATAATCCTCACACTGAGGTGATGAAGAGGCGTGTATATTTACTCAGTTGAATCCCATCCAAACTTTTGTGTTTATGACTTCTGCAAGCTGTTGAATAAAGAAATTTCTCAGCAAGTCAGAGAAGCTGGAGAGAACCTGTTACAGAGATCTGTTTCTAAGGCACACACTGAGAAAATTAAATAGGATGAAGGAATAGAGGTTGGAGGCAAATTCACTGAACATTCAATAACTTTGTAAACAGTATCTCTGTTGCAGTCTACCAAAAGAGTTTTAAAATGAAACAAGAAGTAGAGACTTGATTATTAGAGAGTGTAAGACAGAATGTAACAAAGCCTGATCTTCTTTAAAGTGGTTTAGTCGGTGAGAGCCTGTTCTTTATTTTGTGCAGGGCAGTATTGCTGTGCATAACAGACATGTTTGAAAGCCTGTGGGAGTGTAGATTCTTCATAGGTTTTGGTTCATATGTTCTATATGTGCATTTCCTTTAGGTAACAGGTAACTACAGCTCTGCCAGGGAGGAAGCAATGCAAGTGTCTTTTTAAGTACAGAGTGGAACTGCAGGTAGATGTTGTGGTACAGCCAATCAGCTGGAGTTATTAGATGTTGTTTTTTGTCTCCAGTTTTGGAATCCAGCACGATGGGAAGGAGAACGACTGCGAGCCTCTTGGAAAGCGCCCATATATTATGTCCCGACAGTTACAGTATGATCCTACTCCACTCACCTGGTCACAGTGCAGCAAGGAGTACATCACACGATTCCTAGAGTGAGTGATCAGGTTGTAGCATTTGCCTAAATTGAGCACAGCTGTGCTGGAGTTTAAAGTAAATTTTGTATTATTGTAGTGGTAATTGTAGAGGGCTTTAGTGTGCTTGAGTTAATTTTCATGGGGTACATACTGCTGTCCTGTTGCTTACTTATTTGGGAAAAGCTCTGTTATAGTCTTGTTGTCTGGAAGTGAACTCAAGTGAACTCAAGTCTTGTCGTATTGGCTCAGGTTTGGTAAACTCTGCAGCTTTTTGCAGTTACCAGGAAAAAAGAAGCTTCCATCAGGGAGACTGACAGAAATTTACAGACTTATTGGCCACATGTGCTTGGCTTCAGTGACTTGTTCAAATCTGTTCCATTGTTTCTAAGAGCAGCAAGGTAGTATAACTTTAACCAGAGGCTATGGTGTTCTCTGAAGCCACGCTGCAAACCATAATGAGCTCATGGTATTTCCCCTTTGACAAGCTGTGTTTTGCCATTTTAAACCATCTCTTTTTTAGACAGAGTAACTACTTTGTTTGCAGTACTTCAGCATAACTTAGCTGGAAGCTGGAGGTATTTCCATGGGCCATAATCAAAATTACCTGTAAGAATTAGATACTAAAGGTCTGTACAGAAGCATCAAAAAACTGTGGCGGTAGGGATTTTTTAATACGGAATTTTTGTCTTTTAGTCGCGGGTGGGGATTCTGTCTGGATGACATCCCCCAAAAAGAAGTTCTAAAGTCTCCAATCATCGCTCCTGGAGTGATTTATGATGTGCACCACCAATGCCAGCTTCAGTATGGTTCCAATGCTACATTCTGTGAAGATGTGGATGTAAGTGCTGAATGTTTTTCTTCATTCTCCTAGTAAGAAGTCAAACTTCTTGAGCAGCATGGAAGTGTATTCAGTGCACCTCATTTGCTAACTACAAATGCAGCATGTTTAGAGTCTCATTGCCTAGATGTGCAGTGCAGGCATTGCCTAACACTCTTAATTCTGAATATTCTGGAAGTGAGTCATTGCACTGTTTGCCTTGTATTTCACAAGATCTTTGCTGGATCTTAACCATATCTGTGGTTAAGCATCTGTTCTTCAGCAGTGGAGTCATTTTGGTTTTAAACTCATAATACTGATTCTTAGGTAAATCATTAATGCAACTTAAATCCCATTTTAAAATACTCTTCCATGAAAGCCACCATGTGGCTTTCAATTGATCAAATTCTGGGAACAAATTTTCAGTTCCAGGAAGAGGTTTCTGAAGAAATTAGGGTTGTGTTCTCTTCCCATACATCCCAATTTTTCACACTGTTGATAATCTAGCTAGCAAAAGAATATTCCAGTCCCTGTAAAAAATATTTATTTTGAAAACCCAATATTTTTCCATCAAACATTAGATTTTTATGCAGAAGTGCTTAATTCACAGAGTACCCTGGAATCTGTCTCACAGCATTGCAAAACAGTGTTGTGTGGAGATGCAAGGGAGAAGTGTAGTCACAGCAACCCTCACAGGCTCTTGGAGCCCTGCAGAGTTACAGGTTGTGTTAGCGTAAGTGCAGTGGTATGGTATTCTGTCTGTACCTAGCATGTTCAGAGCTCTTTGGGTCTGTACAGCATTTTTATACACAGAACAGCTTGGAAACAGTGTTTTTAAGTGCTAGCCTAGCTAAGTGATCACTAATTTTTGCTGTGTTTTGGGCAGCAGTGTACAGCAAATACTGGAGACAGCAACCAACCTGCTGGCCCTGTCAAACACAGATGTGTTTTGGCTGTTGGCAGTGCTGGTATGAGCACAGCTATGGACTGGGCACTGCTGGTGTTGACTATTTATTCCATTCAGATAATTACGTGTATCTCCATCTACCCTAATATTACAGAAATTATTTCTGATTAATCTTTTCAACCTTAATAGATAACATGATTACCAGTGTTGAACTACAACTGCTGAATCTGAAGAAGGTGTTGAAAGATTGCTTTCACTACCTGCTGATACTGTTTCCTTAGTTACTGTAATTTGTCTGCTGGTACAGATAGAAAATTAGGATGTAATTTTGCAGTATTGGTTCAGTCTGTCTCTTCTTGAGTTTGAACCTAATAGGCCTTTACATTCGCATCTCCTTATTAACCAATTCTACAGCTAGACATATGTCAGAAAATTAATTGGTATCATCTCATTTTGCATTTTACTGAAAGGCCTGTATTTTGCTGATAGCTGCACTGGCAAGAGATGGTATTGTGAACAGTACAGTTCACCTGGAGTGTTGAATCATCAGTCTTTTTGTCATTTTGTCTAAGAGGTCTGACTCTTCTTTGCCTTTCCTCTGTTTACTTAACTTTGCTCACTGACAAGCTACTTTTGTTCTGTACATTTTAATGTCTGACTAAATTTGATCCACAGATCCTTTTTGAGAGAAAAATCTGCATTTAGCTGAAGATGCCCTAGGGTTCAGTGATTACACTTAGCAACAGCTGATATTTATAATTCAGACAGTGGTTTCCATGAAGCACTTAGGTAGCAAAGTGTACTGTGAAGTATATAAATATTGTCCCTCAATAAGGTAAAGAAAAGCAAAATATGTATTAGGTGGAGGAATTTTCCAAATCATAGCTAGATCCATAGCTTCCTATAGAACAGGCTGTAGGAGCTCAGAACCCTCATCTTATTGCCCTTTTCTTCAAAATTTCCACTGGCTTCAGTGAAACTGAGTTTTTTTGGATTTAACTTTCTTCAAGGCACAGATCCTATTCTCATAGATTGGGTGGAAAGTATATATCATACTGCTGATGAAAAGAAAACCCACTTGCTTTGCAGTGAGTCCATGGCAGAATCATTAATTTCTGCTGCTACCTCCAAAGGCACAGAGTACATAGTGCATTATCTCATACTGTTGTTGTTTCGGTATTTTTAGAGATGAAAAACAGTTCTGGTACATGGAGATGAATATGGAAAAATCCTTGCAGAGCTAAAGAATTCCCTCTGTGAATTCTTGACTTTGAAATCTGTGGGTGCACCTAATAAAAAAAAAAGTAACTGCCACTGAAAAGCTGTGTTCATTTTCTGTGCCAGATTCTCTGATATCTGAGGCACACTGCGAGAGTACACTTCATACATTAGAACCATAAAACATATTAGGTACAAGAGTTAAATAAAGGATGACTTTCATAACGAGAGAAAATTCATCAGCCAGGACACTTTGGTAGCTCTGCCTTGAGAACCTGGCAGTGATGGCTTCACAAGGCCTTCATAAAGAAAGCTACTGTTGAATTATAAACAGAGAACTGCAAAACAAAGTATGTTTTGTGTGCATTGCCCAAAAACAGTGAGCTGAGATGCAGTGGGCCAGACATTGTATTCCAGCTGGAGGTTTGGAGTGCTTTGAGATGTTCCATGCCATCAGCTTTTTTTCTGGTGCCCTTGTTGACAAACCAAGGTAAACACACAATGGAGAAAGCAAATAAAAGGGAACTCTCTCAGAGCTTGTGCCCAAGCTTAGCCATTTTAAACAGAAGCAGGTCATAAATGAGCAGCTAAACTGTGGATTTTTCACTTGGATCAACATTGCTGCTACCTCTTTCGGGCTGCATTTTTGGAAGTGCACAGTTTATATGTTGGCTTCCAAATCTGGCACGTGGCTTGCTTTGAGAATCCCAGTGGGAGCTGCTGGTGGGATCCTCTTATCAACTCCTTTCTCTGATGATACTTGGAGCCATCCCTACTTCACAGGTTGATACTGCCAGATCTGTTCCTTTTTCCAGTGCTGGACTATGCCATCCAAACAACCTGAGTGAAGACCTGGGCTTTTGCTGTTGATTGTATGTTTTCAGGCAAACTGCAGCGCAAAATTGAACATTATATTGGTTAGTACTCTTCAAATGAAAATTTTGCAGTTTTCTGCTCACCTTACCTACAAACAGTAGTGACCAAAGTTTGTTAAGCCATTTTTTTTGTGTTTCTCTGGGAGCCAAACAGCCAATTAAGAGAATATTTGAACTTGCAAAATACAGGGAATTCACTTGATAGTATTTACCATTTTTTAGTTGTCAGATATCTTTTTGCACAGTAATGATGAGTACCTAAATTTGGACCCTTGGTGGTTCCTGTCTTGTGAGAAACCCTGATCCCTCTGGAAATACAGCCCTTACAAGGATCTTTAAGTGGCTGTACAAAACTGTGGGTGTCTTTTGAAAACCTTAGCCATAGGAGTTCAGCTCTGCCTCAGATTGCTGCAGTTTCTTTCTTTTCCAGAACCTTTGCCAGACACTCTGGTGCTCGGTGAAAGGCTCCTGCCGCTCCAAACTGGATGCAGCTGCGGATGGCACTCGGTGTGGAGAAAACAAGGTGACTGAGCCACGCTGTTTGCATGCTGTGCTGCCTGCCAAAGGGCAGAGAGGAACCATGAGTAGCTCTGCCATTGTTCAGTGTGAGAGAGGGTCATCCTGTGACATCTCCATTTGCATTTCCACTTAAGTGTTCAACCCTCATGAGCTAAAATAACAAATAATTCACAGGAACATTTTCCCTGCGATAATGATCTGAAGCTCTTTCTGCTTTCTCTTGTCTCCTCAGTGGTGCTTCTCTGGTGAGTGCATTACAGTAGGGAAGACTCCCGAAGCAATCCATGGCGAATGGGGCGTTTGGTCATCCTGGTCCCATTGCACAAGGACATGTGGGGCAGGAGTTCAAAGCGCAGAGAGGCCGTGTGATAGTCCAGAGTAAGCTGAGTGCAATGTCTTTCCCTACCTTTTGTTAAAGATTTTTGAGGTTCTTAGGACATTGGAAGCTCTCATGTGTGAGACTGTTACCAGCAGGTGCCACATCAACACATGTCACAGATACTGACACCTCTGTTCCCAGTTAGGCATACCTGTGTGAAATTCAGCTGGATCATCTTTTAAAGTAGTCATCTTGTTCTTTATTCCTTACCGTCCACAGAGCTTATTTCAACATAAAAGAAAAAAAAGCCCCATACTTAATGTGTAAGTTTTGCAGAAGTTGTATAAATATTGCTTTATTGATACTGCACTGATTAAATAAATGTCCTCAAAAAGCAGGTGAGAACAGTTTCTAGCAATCTGATCCTGAGGACTCACCTCTCATGTTTTGTTCTAGTCATTCTGATCCTGAGGACTCACCTCTCATGTTTTGTTCTAGTCATCAGCTTGAGGCGCATGAGTTGTCAGGTACAGAACATGAAAGGCAGAATTCCCTAGTACATATCTGAGTTCATGAAGACTCTACATGTCATTTTCACAAATCACTAACAGGGTGCCTAACAGCAGGAATCATCTGTCTTTTCAGAGAGAACTGTCAAGTGCCCTGGAAAGTATGGGATTTCAGAGCAGTCCATTTGATAGGTTAATTTGTTGTGAGCTCAGCCAGGTAGTGCCAGGCACTTCTTTGGGATACAGGAGTTGTCTAGATTTCTGTACTTCATACTGACATGTTTGAGTACTTAAACATGGGAACAATATCTTTACCCTGTCAAGGATTCAGAGTCACCTTGTTATGCCACTGAGACCTGAAATACGTTGTTCTTTTAAAACTACCCACAGACTCATGTCCAAGTGTCAATGTTCCTTTTCTAGACCCCAGTTTGGAGGAGACTACTGCACTGGAGAAAGGAAACGCTATCGCATGTGTAACATCAGCCCCTGTCGCAAAGACTTGCCAACCTTCCGTCAGATGCAGTGCAGTGAGTTTGATACAGTTCCCTACCAGAACGAGTTCTACCACTGGGTTCCTGTTTATAACACAGGTATGAAGCTACAAAATTTTTTAGTATCTTGTATAAAAAGTCAAAGTTATATGCCTATGAGAAACCTCTGTGAGGGCAAGTCACTGAATTGAAAGTTTTCTAATGAGTTAGAGAGAAAAATCTGGTGTGTCTTTGTAAGCTGGTGTGCCTTTTGTGTGTACAAAAAGGCAGTGCTTCTTCTCTACAGGTAGATATTTTTTCAGAGCTCTGGTGATAATGGCTGTGATCGTAACTAGTTCCTGAAAAGATATTGCACTAAGAAAAGCATGTTGAGGTCCTGTCTGTACTAATTGTTCGGGATAGATCTAAACCATCTTTTCCAAAGTCAACCACAGAACAAGTAGTAGAGTAGTGTGGTGTAGAGCTGTGTCTTTGGGCCTGCAGGCATCACCACATCCAGTAAGCAGAGCTGTTCCACTGCACAAATATGGCTTTGCTACTTCCAAGCTCAGATCTGCATGGTAGGTGTGCTTGGCCTTACAGTGAAGAAGTAACATCTCAACAGGTTCAGTATCATGCTGCCCTGTATTGTAGAGGCACAGTCAATGACTCTGCTTTATAACTTGCTTTGGAAGAGCTAGTTAGTAAATACAAGGGTAATCGTTATTACCGTGCAGTTTGATTCCTGGTTTGTGCATAAATGTAAGGTGTAGATTATCCAGTAGAATCACAGAATTGTTAGGGTCGGAAGGGATCTCTGGAGATCATCCAGTCCAACCCCCCTGGCCAAGGCAAGGGCACCTGGAGCATGGGGGGCACAGGAACATGTCCAGGTGCAGTTTGAATGTCTCCAGAGAGAGAGACTCCCTGGGCAGCTGTTCCAGCGCTCTGCCACCCTCTACATAAAAAAGTTCTTCCACCTGTTGAGGTGGGACTTTCTGTGTTTTGGTTTATGGCCATTGCTCCTTGTTCTGTTGCTGGGCACCACTGAAAAAAGTCTGGTACTATCTCCTTGGCACTGACTTTGAGATATTTATATGCATTGATGAGACCCATTCTCAATCTGCTCTTCTCCAGACTAAACAGGCCCAGCCCCCACAGTCTTTTCTCCTAACAGAGATACTCTAGACCCTTAGTCATCTTTGTGGCCATTGATGGACCCTCTCCAGTAGCTCCTTCCTTTTCTTATACTGAGGAACCCAGAACTGAACACAGCACTCCAGGTGTGGCCTCACCAGGGCTGAGGACAGGTAGAAGGATCACCTCCCTCAGCCTGCTGGCCAAACTCTTCCTGATGCACCCCAGGAGTCCATTGGCCCTCCTGGCTGCCAGGGAACACTGCCGGGTCTTGGGCAACCTGTCATCCACCAAAACTCCCAGGTCCTTCTCAGCAGAGCTGCTCTGCAGCAGGTCAGACCTCAGCCTGTGCTGGTGCTTGGGGTTATTCCTCCCCAGGTACAGGACCCTACACTTGCCCTTTTTGAACTCCATTGAGTTGCTCCCTGCCCAACTCTCCCCCCTATCAAGGTCCCATTGAATGGCAGCACAGCCTTTAGGTTGATCGGCCACCCCCCATCACAGTTCCGTAACATCAGCAAACTTGCTAGCAATGTATTTTTTAATGAAAAAATAAGACAGCTAAAGTAGGGAAGATCAGGATTAAACTTTTATTTGCCAACAGTATTTTTCAGCATGTTAATTGCTTTTTCAGTTACTGGCAGTTCTGAATTGGTTTCCTGTATTTCAGCTAGTGTTTCCATTTCATCTAACAAATACACCATTGAAGATGAACCTAGAGCAGGCAGACTTCCAGTAAAATTTCTGATGAAACAAAATATGGTTGATAGGGATTTTTTTGGAAGAAATCCCAGTAAAGCCATGACAAATGCTAACAGCCTAACACTTAGGCCAAAACCAAACTCATGAAACATTTTCTGCAGTCATCTGTCATTGAAATGAAGATTCCAGACCTCTGTTACTCAGGGTGTACTACTGCAGGGTACAGTGTTCGTTCTGTTCATGTCCTCTCTGTGACACTGTAACAGAACAGGTAGTTCTGCATGTGCATTTGTTACAGAAGGTCTGTTTTCAAAGGACATTGAGAATCGTGAGTCAAATGCTTCCTGCACACTGGAAGGCAGGGCTGTGCTCTGTCCATGCTGTATTTCAAATAGAACTGTTTGGAACTGTACAGACAAACCACTTCTATTTATAACACTGTGCTGCTGAGCCTGATATATTTCATCTGGGAGATAATTTGCAAAATCCTTCAAATACCAAGGAAATCTTTTTTTTCTGTGACTTGAAAACTTTTTGACTGTTTTCACCCATTTTCTCAGCAGAATTTCAGCATTGATTTCCATGTCTTCCTCATGACCTTGGAGGCCCTTAACATTTTACATTCCACTAACAGCATTTGAAGTGTTTTCTTGCTGCTAAACTCTTAACTTAAACTGCCTTCCTCAGATAGACGGGCTCTCCTGGTAACACTGAAATAAGCAGGGAGTTGGCCAAATCCTGTGCTGATTCTTCATGTGACATCATTGTATGACTGAGGGTGGGTGGCTCTCACAGGCACACTTATTCCAGTTTTGTCCAGCCATCATTACCTGAAATACATCTGAGTTTTCCTCCCATCTCAGTTTCAAATATTCTTTCACCTTCTATCAGTGGTTAAAGGTGTCCTGGGCAAAATACCTGCAAATAAGGCCATGAAACAGAGCTGTCTTTGAGAGATACAGCAGTTTGAGCCTTCCTTGTATGTGTTTGTCCAAACAAACCAAGACTTTAAACAAAAACAAACCAACAGCCTCTTGTAATCCCCCCACAAAAATGAGCCGGTGTTTCAGGGCTCTGGAGACTTACTCACAGTGTCCTCCATATGTACACCAACTTTCGTCAGTGTATTCCCTTACTTTCTCTCTTAACTTGTGCAACCTAATTTCAAGGGCTTTTCACAGCATTCTGTTACTACGTTGTCTTGCTGCCAAGAAGGCTTTGGCATTTGTAGTGGGTTAATCCTGCCTGGGTACCAGGTGCCCACCAAAGCTGCCCTGTACCTCCCTTCCTCAGCTGGATAAGGGAGAGAGAGGGTAACAAAAGGCTCGTGGGTCAAGGGCATAAGGGCAGGGAGAGATCACTCACTGATTACCATCATGGGCAAGACAGACTGGACTTGGGGAAATGAATTTCATTTATTAGAAATTAAATCAGAGCAGAGGAGTCCCAGGAGACAGTATTCCTTGGACCTCTCCAACATGCGTCCTTCCCGTGGGCTGCAATTCTTCCTGAACTGCTCCAGTGTGGATCCTTCCCACAGGCTGCAATCCTTCAGGAACAGGCTGCTCCAGCATGGATCCCTGATCCATGGGTCCTGTCAGGAGCCTGCTCCAGCACAGGCTTCCCATGGGGTCACAGCCTCCTTTGATGGCATGCCCCTGCTCCAGTGTGGGGTCCTTCCCGGGCTGCAGGTGGATCTCTGGTCCCCCATGGATCTCCAAGGGCTGCCAGGGCACAGCTGCCTCACCATGGGCTGCACCAGGGGCTGCAGGGCAATCTCTGCTCCTGCACCTGGAGAGCTCCTGCCCCTCCTTCACTGACCTTGTGTCTGCAGAGCTGTTCCTCTCACACATTCTCACTCCTCTCTTCCAGTTGCAGTTGTGCAGTTTTTTTCCTTTCTTAAATACATTATCCCAGAGGTGCTGCCACTATCATTGGTGGTTTGGTCTTCACGAGCAGCAGGTCCTTCTTGGATCCTTCTGGCATTGGCTCTGTCAGTCATGGGGGAGGCTTCTGGCAGCTCCTCACAGAGCTGTAGCCCCCTGCTACCAAAACCAGGCCACGCAAAAACCAGTACATCTCTTGTTTTAGTATCAGGCATTTTTCATCCTCTCATGCTGTGCTTGGGATGTAAAGGGAAAAGAAAACATAGTGAAGCTTTCCCAAACCCTGAGTGCACATAAAGTCTTTGTGTGGAAGTGTCTAGCTGAGCAGATGAATTCCTGAGCTAGACATTTTATGGTATTTTAGACATTCTGTGTTCCTTCATCCCACTAAAAAAACTGGTAGATTATCTGGATGGTCACAATTCTCTCTTCTAACTTAAATTTCATCGCTTACATAAAGCAGTTATAGTAAATGTCACATAACTAAAAAGTCTTTTCTGTTGTGTAAATTGTAACTTCACAAGAGAACAAAGACTTTTGTGAATAGCTTATGATTTAATGCAACAAGCATTTTTAACAAGCAGTTTCACAGAAAAGCAGTAAGTGACATCTTGCTGTTACCTAGCCTACCTATGTTTGAGGTTTCAGTTGAGAATTTTCTTGTTTAAATGACTTTGTGTCTGTTGGGGAACTTGCATAGTCCTGTTATGGAATTGCTCTGGACCTCAGACACCAATGTGCTCAAGCTGGAGCATCAGAGTACCCCAAGGAATCTTAAAATGATGGAGACTTCCAAGTTCAAGGGTGATAAACCATCCAGCAGCCTGAGCAGGATATTTTCTGAGTTTTTCTCATGACCCAGGCCCCTATTTTGACAGTTTGGTCCAACTTCAGTACTCATCCACTTCTCATTCCATCAGACTGACGCCATGTTTATTTATTTCATACCATTTGACAAATTCCATTTGTATGAATCTGATAGCTTCTCAGGGCTTAACTTCCATCTATAAGTCCTACATTAAATAATATCATTACCTTTATTTTCTGTGTCAGTGCCAGGATTATTTAGAGTACTGCCAGATAAGAGGTTGTGTTGTTAAAAATGTTCTAAATTTCATCTTTCTTCCAAAATATTTCTGTGCATCAAATATGTTCTGGTACAGTCACAGGGGCTGAGCAAACAGCATGAAATAATGTTTCTGCTGCCCATCTTTCAAAATTAAACTTTGTTTTGGAGCTCCAGGCTTGGTTAAACGGATAAGTAGCTTCAACTCAGCTTTTTTTCCTGTTTTGCCTGTTTGGTAATTGTCTTTCCTAATTTTCTTTGTTTGGGATTTCCTCAGCCAATTTTGAGTTCTCACAGAGGGTTTGAAGAGAAGGAGCCCACCTCTTTTCTTCCTTGTGAAGTTAGGAAAGATACTGAAGCCTTATCTTCTTCTGACAGACACGTTAATCACATCCTTCTTAGTCAGGTTAAGCTGGATCCTTCCTGCATGTGAACTCATGGGAGTCCGCTGTGAGATAAACAAATTTAAATTGAGAAGGAAATATGTTCCTTTCTACTTATCTTCATGTTGTTCTGTTTACACTTGGTGAATCTGAACTTTTTAATAATATAGACAGGGGAAAAGAATCACATGCTGCCCAAATGTTAGGATTTTTAGTCAGCTTTGCTGGTTTGCTTTCTCACTCCCATTTTGATTACAGATAAGTCACTGGGCCATTATGGGAGCTCTGTGGCTTGAAATTCCACTACATCTGTGTTTCTTCAATATATTAGGGGATTGATCATGTCTCTGGTCAAATCAGCAGCAGGTGTAAGATGTGGACACCATGTAAAAAAACAGATTGTAATTTTTCTAGGCAGCTGAGTGTTGGTGGCACCTAGCTAAAATCTTATGTCCAGCTAGGAGCAAGGCACTGGCAGAAGGATGCAGCCAAACTGAAGGAGGTTTACAGGAGGAAGTCAAAATGTCACTGAGAGGGACTTTCTAAAAGGGCTAGTAGAGATAGGACAGAGGGAATGGCTTTAAACTGACATAGGGCAGGTTTAGATTAGATAAAAGGAAGAAGACCTTCACTGTGAGAGTGGTGAGGCCTGGTTGCCCAGAGAGGCTGTGGCAGCCCCATCCCTGGAAGTGCTCAAGACCAGGTTGGATGGGGCTTTGAGCACTGTGGTCTAATGGAAGATGGCAGGGGGGTTGGATAATCCTTAAGGTTTCTCCCAATCCAAAACATGATTCTGTGATTAGAAAAACACAGGTTGAGAAAAGCAGGTTTGGCTCTAGAACAGAAGGAAAGGAGTGAGTTAAATGCCAGCTACTGAAGGGAACATTTAAAGGAGTGTTTAGCACATGTACCCCTGAGCTGGTAGAGTTATAGAGTTATTACTGAGTCCTCACAGATTGGATCTAATATTTCATGCATATGCTGGATTGCAGGAATTTGTGTATATTTTGGCTTAAAAGTTAAAAAGATGACAGCCTTTTTGTTGAAGCCTCATCATGAATTAGTCAAATTTACTGAAGTAACTGAAACTGAACAAGCTCCTTTAATGAGCTCCTTCTGAGCAACCCGAGTGCTCCTATTCATCTGAGTTAAGTCTTTTTAGATTTTCAGGTCTGAAATAAGAAAAAAGGCTGAACTCAATGCCAGTCTTCCACCATTTTAGGAAATGTATTTGTTTTCCTTGGGTGTGAGTTTGCTATCTGTTCTGTGTTTAAAATATTAGACTTCTGGAGGACATTGGTTGATTCTGATACAGTTTATTTACAGTCCTAGAAAAAGAGAGCCAAGATCCCTGAGCTCAACCATAGTAAATAATAATGATAGATGGATAAATAAATAATTTTAGATAGTGGATGCCAAAAACAGTGCTAGTATAATTTCCTCAGTGGTGGCCTAACCTTTCTGCAGATGAAAAATCAAATAAACATCAGATAGGATTGAATCTTGGGTGAAGAAATAAAGTACCTTATCATTTCCAGAGGGGCTCCATAGAAAAAATGAAGAAAGAAAAGCAGTAAAATTTTGTAGGTAGGATCTAATTTTAGATCAGTTAACACAATCAGGAAAAACAGGAAAGCTTTCATACATAGAAAGCATTAACAAGTCTAAAAGTTCGTGTGGTTTTTGGATTTTTTTTTAATTTTGACTTAGCAAGGGAGTTATTTTTCTTTACAAACTGATTCTTAGTTATATATTTACAGCATCATAGTTATGCCAGAAGTATGTCAGCATTGTCTGCTTCTTCTTGTTCAGTTATTTCTGAAATGAAATTGCTTGTTATGTCAACACACAACTAGGAGGGGGTACAGATATCAAACTTCCGTGCTACGTATTTCATTAGAAACAGTGCAAAAGCTGAAATGGCTTTCTGGAGAATCTGTGTCTATCGGGGCAATTCTGAGCAGGTAACAGAGTACATGGAATTGTAGGATTCTCCTTGTCATAAAGGTATTGTGCTTTGTATATAAAAATGCTGCATTGAGAAAGTAGGCAAGGTGAAGCAAAATTTAGAGTACTAAAGTAATCCATTTAATCACACGGCTAGAAAAAGAGTTCTGCAGACAGAAGTAAAATCACTTATATCACTTATCATGACAGCTCTTATCAAAACAACTGATGGATATTATGGCTGCCAGCTTCCACAGAGGGACTGAGGGCTGGTGAGGATTAGAAACTTTATGTTCTTGCCTGAAAATCTTTTGTAGCTTCATCTCCATTGATATTCTTGAGCACAACTCACATCACCTTGAATTCCACCAGTTGTATAACCATGGTCCATACATGTCCTCTGGGTCTCATCACTGTTCCACTTTATGAAGGTATTTTTGTTTGAGAAGCCAGAAGCAAAACATTGGTGACAGACCTAGGATGCCGTTTTACCTCTACTGACAAGAGGGGAAAAAAAAGAACTTTGAGGGGAGGAGCTGCAATCACCTCTGTGCCTTGTGTGTTGTTGTGTACAAACCAGAGTAATGAGAGCAAATTTTCCTTCTTCAAAGGGATAAATCCTTTAGTCAGAAATTAATTAGTTTATTTGCATTACCAGAAGTTTGTATTTCTCTTGTTACCAAAAATTTCTTTAAACACAGTTCTTTCTATGACACAAACAAAGCCAACAAAGGAGGAAGAGAAGATAAATTCATCAACCAGGATGTGGATGGCTTATAGTTACTCTGCATCCCTCTGAGACCAAGGGAGTGGCTTCTGTCAGTGCTGTCAGGCACAGGATAAAACTTTTACTCAGCATCAGCACCTCCACAGCACAAAGGGAGATAGTTTTAAAATTATTCAGTAATGGTGCCTTGAAGTCCCTACTGACTGGTGGGTTTAAGGCCCACTGCTTTTCTCAGCAAAGCTTTTCAGGTTGCTGAGCATGAACAAGTTGTTTTAGTGCTGGGTGAGATTGGGGTCTTTGAATAGATCAAAACCTAAAGACAGGTCCTCTGTTGCTGTTCTTCATCAATATGATAGTGGATGATTTTTAATGCAGTCAGATATTTCTGGTTCTGCTGGAGAATTTCTAGAGAGTGATAAAAAGGCAGGGATTATATCTGTCTTTGCTTTGACCCTCATTGCAGTTCTCACTCACTTCCATGCACACAGTTTATTTATCAGACTTGTGTCCTTTGTCTCTCTGATGTCTCAGTTTCAAAATTTCCCATTCCCAAAGGCCAGTGTCTGTGAGACAGGGAGGTATGTGTTTGGCTCTTTGTACTCCATAGATAGAATAGACTTAGGCCCTAATCCATCAAATAAAATCTTGTTTTAGAGGCCACTGGTTGCTCTTGCTCCAGCTTTTCCCTGTTGCTTCTGTGGGACATCTGTCTGAGAATAAGCTGAGTCTGTCAGACTCGCAATATTATCCCTATTTCATAAGTTGTCAAGCAGGAAAAAAAAGAATGTTTGAAATTATTTATTAAGTGCCAACAGGTAGATGAAAATGATTAACTATACAGAAGAGCTGACTGCTCTCTGAGAGAGGCTGACAGGAGTAATGAAAAGTTTAAATTATCTCTGAAATTACTCAGTCACTAGCTGATGGAAAACTTTCTTGTCAGCATCCTTGGCAATCCTAGCCCTTCACTAATGACAGCTGGATTTGCTGGTTTCCCATCCCTTTTTCTGTCACAGCCGATGGCCTCCTTACTCCCTCACTCAGCAGTGGATGCTGATGTAGCTGTAACAGAGAGCACGCAGGTGTGAGGGGACCAGCATCCAGCTGCTTCCTACAAATCCACAAATGCTACTTATCATGCCTGTCTCACCCTGGCTCTGCTCAATTCCTCTAATTCTGCCAGTTCTGTCAAATGCTAAGGAAAGTGAGCAAATGGTTCAGTAAAGACCCTGTGCATTGCACTTCAGTGTACTGCTGGAGTATTGTCTGAGTGAGTGTCCTTGTTTTCCTTTCAGCAAACCCCTGTGAGCTCCACTGTCGCCCAATAGATGGCCATTTTTCAGAGAAGATGCTTGATGCAGTCACTGATGGTACTCCTTGCTTTGAAGGAAGGCACAGCCGAGATATCTGTATTAATGGCATGTGTAAGGTATTGGGTATGTTTGCATGTTTCTTTCTCTACAATTTAATTTTAAAAAGTTATGAGAAAGTGCTTAACCTTTTTTTATGTAGTATCAAGGCAAAATACTCAATTTTACCACATTTTTATAGCAAGTTTATAGCAAAAGCTTTCCATAAACATAAGAGTAATTTCTACCCTTTTTAATGAATCTAGTTGTCTGCTGATTACTTTTGATACCTCTTAAGTCCTCTGGATTTTCCCCATTATTTTAAAATATCAGCTCAAGAAAGTCTGTTTCTGATGAGATATTTTCACGAAGGACTGTAGCTTTAGGGTTTTAATTGGTGTCGCCACTGTCTGTGGGGTTTTTTATGAAAAGGCAGTTCAACAATACACATGTATCAGTTCTGAGCTGTCTTGTAATAGGATCAGACTTTGCAGCTGAGGGCAGTAAAAATTATTTTAGTTTACAACATTGAATTGAATAATCTTGTACAATGAGGTAATGGGCAAACACAGCATATATGGCTCAATGATGTTCTGTGTGTTGAAGAGTAAATATTATGGTTTCTGCATATTCTGTGTGTTGGTAGCAGGTTTCCAGGATGATGTGAGTGTCTTTATGGCATTTGAAGGAGTGTTCTGTAAATGCTGTGACCTCCACAGTCTTAGCATTGCTTTTAGTCAATTTCTTGTAAAAAAAAATAATACATTCCTTGTAGGGTATATATTTACATCTGTGGTTTATTTCTTCAAATTGAGGCTTTGTGTCCTGTACCCCCTTGAAGCCTGATAGCTTTTTTGCTTTTAGCATCTTTGGAAACAAAAACAGGACTTGGTGACTTGGAGAAACTACATTAGCTTATCCAATTAGGGGTTGTATGTCCCAAGCCTTTTAATCATATAAATACAACTAGAAGGGATTTCAAGAAGTTGTCTGTTTCATCCCTTTACAAATTATATTCTTTTTTGTCATTTTTCATATTCTTCTCTTAAAGACTTCCAGTGATGGAAACTTCACACTTTTAATAGGTGATAGGCACACCCTCTTTTTAAACTTTTTATTTTAGTAGAATGACAGTGCCTCATAGAGCAGTAATAAAAGATGTGTTTTAAGCTTTCCTTGCAAGACTTGCCTTTATGAAAGGGAGTTACCAAGACCCTGCTCAAGTTCCCAGTGAAGAGATCCTGCTTAACTTTGCTGAGAACCAGGATGGACCTTTGAACTATGATGGTGGAAGACCTGATTTGGCTTTGAACAGTTCAAGCCAGAATGAATCATATTTTTAGCATATTGAAAGATATAGTAGATATTGCACAACGTAGCAGTGCTTTTGACCTCCACTTAGAAGAGACCAATTACTAAGCTCAGAATGGCTGTCCTTGTGAAATGTTCATTTTCTGATTTCCAGCCCAACTGGATTGGGATCACTATGATTAATTTTAGTTTCCGTATGCTTACTGTATTGAAACCTTGCCTGTGACAGTTCAGATTTATACCTATTTTAGAGATAGCAAAACTCAATATGAATTGAGAGATCAGAGGGGGAAGGGAAGCTAATCTAATTGCAGTTTGTAGAGCCTGGATATACTTCAGCATTAACAATTCTGTGGACTCAGAGCATTTCTGAGAAATTCCCTTCAAGGTGCTGGTTTTGTCAGTGTTTCACATGGTGGCTGCTGCTTCGCATCTCCTGACAAACAGATTCAGTTGGAGTCAGGATGACGGAATGAGCAATACAGCCATGCAAAATGAGACCAAATGATGGATAGGTAACCCTAATAGCTCACAGTATTGAAAGATAGCATGCTTTTAGCTGAAGTAGGTACCCAGAATAACACCTGAGGAGAAGCTTTTTCATATATCGTCATCTAACTCATTAGTATTTGAGTCCAGCTAGCTAAACACAATAGGTACATTACAGGTCATGGAGAATAAATCTGGAAATATGTTTAATATAATTAGTCTGGTCCATTATTCTCATAGTTTGATTGCAACATGTTGCTAATGATATGGAAAAGGCATTCACGAATGTTAATCTATTAAACTGTTCTGGTTTTCAGAACTGTATCTCACAAGAGCACATTTGTCCTGAGTACTAAAATAACACTTCACTTTGGTCTGAAACTGAGAAAAAAATTAAATTAGTAAAGTATTAGATCCACTGTCTATATTGCTCACATGTGATTGGTGTGTAGAGTAGCTATTTTTTATCAAGCGAGTTCAGAGTTTTCCTACTGGGTATGTCAAAACAAGATAGATAGATCCAATAAAGAACTTCATCTTCTAAATTAATCTGATTTCAGTCCGATTTTGCAGTTGGTCATGAATTTGTTCAGAGCAATCAGAGAAATTGGTCTTACTTTGATGGCTAAATGTGGTTTGAGATGCTTCATTTTAGCTACCTGAGGTGTACTGGATACTTTCCTAGCTGGCCTGACAAAGCCACAATGTGCATCTTCATGTGAGGAGTAAGCACAAGACAGACCGTTGATTCATTTGATCCTTTTAATTTATCCAATATCTTCTACTTTTTTAGAAGTGCTGCCTATGCCTTCGTGCTGAAGGAAGGCTTACAGTGTGGTGTTGTTAGCATGGTATTCCTTTAGAACTTGTCAATTCAAAGACAAGCTAAAATTGTTAACTCATTTGAAGGCCTGGCCTATAAAATAGCTGAGTCCTCTCTCAAAGTTGACCTTACACAGAAGAAGAGTTCTGTCTGGAGATCTGAAAAGACCTATCAGTAACTTAATCTCAAATCATCAAGCTGTACTATGACTAGTTTGTTTTTTAATTGTATTCCTCAGCACTCATTTTTCAATTGTCACTTTTCCCCTTTTATTTAGAAAATCTTTAAAGCACATAGCCTGTCTTTCTGAGCTTAAATTATACATCACAAATGCATTCTTAATTCTTATTAGGTGAGTCAGCTGTTCCCCCAGTGTTAATGAGTGAAGATACTGCCACCAGAGTATGTTTAGCACTGATACGTACATAACATACATTTTTGATATGTACAAGCCATCACATCATCTAAAAGTGAAGCCTAATGCAGGGTGTGGTGCTTGAGGCACCAACTCCTGCGTGCCCCAGGTCAGAGACAGCCCAGCTGCGTTACTTCTGTGCGTCGCAGAAGCGACTTCGGCATCAGGAAAAGAGCTGCTGGCTGAGCTGGCTAGCTGGCTTCTTTGCAGAGGGAAACACGGCAGGAGCCGATGGTATCGGCTCACATTAGCTCGGAGACAAAGGAAGAGAGAGGCTGTTCTGGTCTGGCTTCTAACAGGTTTATTGTGAGAAGTTTCGCAACCCGAACAAGCTCGGAAAGGGATGGAATGCAATGGGACCCCTCCCCCAGGCTTGTCCTCAGTTTTACGGGAATTTGAAAACCTCGGGGAAAGGGGAAAACAACCAATGAGTTACAAGCCAGGGGGAGGATACAATTTAACAAGAACCACTGGGGGAAACTGAGAGGCAGGAGTTATAACAGAGAACCAGTGAACAACCAAGTAACCGAGAATTTTCCCAAACCGGGGGAGGCGGCTTGGACCCGGGGGGGGGGAGGTGCAGCTTAGGCTTCTGAGCCGCCCCATGACCCACCCTCTGAGTCTGCCTTTTTGGGAAACTTGATCCAGGGGATGGGCTGGGATTGATTGGCATCACGCTGCCCCAGCCCCGCAGGAGGCTGGGTCACACCAACAGAAAGAAGCCTTACATGTTCTTTGCGCTGGAGTGTGCAGATGCTGAGGATGGATCTGGCATCTCTGATGTTTCTAGCAACCTTTTGTCTCCTGTAAAGAATTTTGATACGCTTAACCGACCTTCAGTCATGCAGAGTTGTGGCCTGCTCTCTGTGGTAATTCACAGTTGTTATGCTGAGAGACTAACATTGCACTGGAAAATTACACAGCTGTGTAGTTCTAGGTAGGGAACCATTTTCTTCCCTTGCTGAAAAGCAGATTACGCAGCTTGGATTTTTATGTATTTCTGTGTATGGATTTTTAGCTTTACGGCTTCTCACTATGGTTCAGCTTCCTCCTCCCACTGCTACTGCAACAGGACATTGATTCAGACTCATTACAAGATAAATTACAAGATAAATTACTGACATCAGGACACATTTCTCTCCATTCAAGGCAATGTCATGGCCAACAAGAAGTGAACATGATTTCTTTATCTGAAGACTAAATGGGGGAGACAAATGGGAGGAAGACCTTAAAGTTCTATGTAGCATTCACATAATGGATATTCAGGCAATACATCCAGGCCATACCCTTCAGTGACAGCAAGAACTTTTTGTATCTGCCTCCCACTGCCAATCTGACAGAAAAGCCTCTCCCTCTGGAAATGGAAAAAGGTCAATATCTCTGGCTGTTTTCCCTTTAGGCACTGAGCAGCAGGAAATAAATTGTTTCTCCTTCCTTTAATGCAGCGAGGCAGTTCAGGTCATTACATCTGCCTCTGCAGTGTGTGCTGTGACCAGAAACAAAGCTGGTCTCAGCTGTGTCAGAAAAAGGCTGTTGGTGAGTGGGGCAATAGCAAAAGGCTGCAGGGAGGGATGCTAACTTGTGTTGCCCATGCTGTTGCACACAGCAGTTCCTATAACACAGCATGGTTCCCTGGCAGAGAGTGCACAAGGATGTGTCTGTGTAAAAAAATCAGAGCCTAATTACTGCTGATATTCTTTCCTGTTTTATAACCTGCATTAATCTCCAGATCCTCTTTAACAGCTCTTTGTCAGAAACTCATCATAGAGTAATAGCATGGTTCAGGTTGGAATGGACCTTAAATATCATCTAGTTCTGGACTGCAAGTGCACACTGATGTGTCGTGTTGACCTTCTGGAGAGTTTGAGGCATGTTTAGAAAATACGGCAAGAGTGTCCACAAGAATAAAAATAAAAAAGGAAAGCAAGTAGAAAGAGGAATGAAGCATCTTGAAATTATTCCAAAAATAATATGCTATTCACTGGAGTGATAAAGGAAAATATGGTCTGGAAATTAAAGTTCATGGAAATATATTTAGAGTAAATGAATGCTGTTTATTCTGACACATGAGAATATTACTTTGTGATGGTTTTTAATGGCTCTGTAAGATGAGGCCCTGCTGTTAGATATGAAGGTCATGACAGCACCACCAACAGCCCGGAGCTGGGGAATAAAACAAAGGCTTTATTTACTGTCGCACAGTAAATTGTTTGCCTCATTCTTGGGTATTCCAGAACCCCAAGGATGAATAGAAATACTGCATGTATAGGTAAGGCTGATGTCTGATCAGATACAAACTGTTTCAAATATCAGAAGAACACTGAAATACACTGCTGTTATTGTTGGAAGGGACAAAGGGATTCCCTTCATATCACAGAGATGTTATATTTTGATGCCACAGACCTGTTGCTAAAGGAAATGCATGGTCAAGTGGGAGAGATCTGAGCTGATTGTGACCGAGCTGATGGAGTAGAGCCCATGCAGAAGCATGGACTGTCACCCCAAAGGCAGGGAAGTGATGATACTGTGGTGCTTCCATCTCAGTAAGAATCAGGGCTGCAGCAGTTTGGAACTAATTAGTTAAACCTTCGGGGATTTTCACACTACGCAGTACTTGGAAGGGAAGTATGCTCAGTGATGTTAATGTCAAAGTATCTGACTGTGTGAACTAGATAAATTAATTCTGTGTGCAGCTTCTCAAACAAGAATGCACAGCAAATAAAGATGGACAGAAACCTTTTCAAAACCACGAGTGTTCTGTAGTCATTAATCATATTGTCTAATAGCAAAGCATGAAGCACAAGGGTTCCTTCTTCAGACTTTCCCCACCTTTCTGTTCATGTTCATAGTATAGAAAATAAACTTAAACTTCCACGACTCTCCAGATTGTCTGATTATTTCTCTGGTCTAATAATAAACCAGATAACTATGACTTCACTGTTTGCAGATGATTAACAGATGTAGTAATAGTACAGTAGATGTACTGCAGAATGCATCACTTTGAGAAAACAGCAACACTCCAGCCTCTTTAAATTATTAGGAAGTGTTAAACATAAACTCCAGTGCATCTGTAGACAACAGGTGAAGAGACAGAGCTGGACTCCTGACAAGATAAAGAAGCATCCTGTTCATGTAGCAGTGGCATCTGTGTATTCTGAATAGTTGATTAAATCCATCCTTGGTCAAATAGCTGCATACTTGGGGGCAAAAAGTTACCTTCCTAATACATCCTTATCTCTGTAACATTCTGTACTGCTCATAAATTTGGTCCTTGGTGCCAGGATCTGTCTTTGTGCAAGACATTACGAAACTTTTCATTTTTTGAAAGTGGCCTTCACTGAAAGGAGGGGGAAGCTAAGACTGCTGCAGAACCTTTTGACATGGCCATGACTTTTCAGGGCTGGTATGAAAGGTGCTAGGTGTGTATTGGCATTAAGTGATGGATGAGTCTTTTTTTGAATCTTCTTTACAGTGGTGCAGTTTGCCACCATCTGTAGCTTGAGGCCTTTCCTTGCTTCTGTTTTTCATGGTTTTTCTAATTGTTCATTAAATCACTGACACTTAGACAAAAAGTGTTTCTTAAGCTGAAAATGATAGAAAAATACTGAAGAATGCAGGAGCCTGTATACCTAGGTTAGTCTCATAGGTGGATTTTCCTGTCAGAAGCTTGCAGAAGATTACAGTAGCTGATGTATTGAAGGTAAAATAAGATCAACATCAAAAGAGGTAATACCCAGATTTTCATACATCAAGAGGGTGTCAGAGAAGTTGGCAGGTATAGCACCTGAAAGCTTATTTTGAGAAAAATCAGCTGAGAAAACCTTTACATGCTACCAGACTTCTGGCTATTCATCGACATCACAGACCTCCAGGTGTCTTAGATACTATTAACAGCCACTGAATGCTGGATGTTAGGTTGTGTTCTGCAACCTTGCTTGTTTTTGAGGAGAGGCAGGAAAGAAATCCCAAAACCAAATGAAAATTGTGTTGAAATTTAAAGACATTAGAGCACAGAATTTTTTGGGTTGGGAAAGGATGAAGTTTTTTCCTGACTCAGTATGAATAAACTTTTCTCTCTCCCTGTAGCAAGCATGAACTGGAAAATCGGTCTTTACTAGAACTTGATGCACTTGACTCACTTTATCCTGACCCATGCTCCTGTGCTGGCAAGCTGAAGAACCATTGATATAAAACTTCATGCCTGCTGAAGAGTTTTTCTTTGCTAGGGGGGTTTGACTGTAGTAGAGGTTCTGTGTTGTCAGATGGCCACAAAAAGCTGGCAGAGATTTCAGTTCTGTTACTGCATTGTGTTCCTGGGAACCTGTGGATAGCTCTGTGACGTAAGAAAGCAGACACAAATCCTGGATGTTGGGGCCAGTCCCAGATACTGAGGCCATTTGGGTGGCACATTTCCATCTCAAGTGACTGGTCACTACTGTGTTTTTTGTGACATGGTAATGGTTATTGCTTGTTAGTTTGTTTTTCACCTTGGTGTAATACACTATACAGGTGCTACACTACTCCCCTTCTTAGAAGTGCAAGAATTTGTTGTGGACACCACATTTACTCCAACACTGTTTTTCCTTCTAGGCTGTTGGCTGTGATTATGAGATAAATTCCAACGCAACAGAAGACCAGTGTGGAGTTTGCCTGGGAGACGGCTCTGCTTGTCGTACAGTGAAGATGATGTTTAATCAAAGTGAAGGATTTGGTAATACAGGTTCTTCTTTTAAATTCTTCCGTTGATGAAGTCATTTCTCTATGTAAAAATGACTAAAGTGTTTCTCGTTGAAAACTGAGTGATCATCTGCGTGGGAAGTTGTAAACGGGTGTTTCAGTGAATCATGCTTCTGCCAGAAAGAAATGCCTGCTCTGTGCTTTTTAAGTACACCTTGTCTTATAAAAATTGTTAGAGACCCAACAGGTCCTGTGCAAGTTATGCAGTTAACAATAAAATCCAAAATAGCAAATGCATTTACAAAGTGAATGTAATTTGCCATCTTGAAAAATCTGGACCTAATCTCTGTAAAGTAGAAAGCACCAAGAAAGTGCTGGAGTGAGCATCTTGGGGATTCATTTCTAAGCGTCATAAAGAGGAGAAGAGTCCCTGCAGGGCTGAAGTGGTCTGAATAAGCGATTGGAGGACTGAGCCCGTCTTCACTGATGGTAGCGAGACATTCAGGCTTTAAGTTGACTTGTGTGGGATGAATGGGAGCTAGAGAGTCTGGAAGCAGGAGTGGGAGACTAAAACTGAGTAAGAAATATGGTGGTGAGCTGGAGGTGAAGAGGCAGCTAGGATGAACAGCTTTCAATGGAAAACCAGGGCAGGAGGGGGAGAGGTGAGAAGATGAGGCACTGGAGAGTATGCTTGGAGTACGGTCTGCAGCTAAAGAAAGAGGCTGATGCAGAGATGAGAAGTCTCAAGATCAGTAACTGGTACCATTGTAGTGAAGAGGGGGAAACTGCAGTGAGTGCCTTTGGCTGACTTCTGGATTTGTGGGGTTTTTCAAATAAAATAGTTCTGCCTTGCACAAGTATGATTTGTGCTACTAACTTAGGGCTGGTTTGACCAGATTTTCCAAAGTTTGGGGTAAAAGCTTCTTTAATATTTCAGGGTTTTTTTCTGTACTTGTGTTTGCTTTCCTTCTCTCTGTGTCCCAAAGGTGAACTGTGAAGACGACTGCAATCCTGCAGCAGTGCAGGTTTCATATGTATGTGAGACTTTCAAAAGAAAATCTGGAGCTCCCTCTCTTCCAATACAACAGTAATCCTTCAGCCTCTGATCTTTTTTTTCTGCAAATCTAAAATTCACTCTGCCTTTGACTGTGTGTGAGCTTTCCAAGGCTAAAGATGTGAACTTTATTTTTGAATAACAATTTTACATAAAAAGTCCAGTATTGTAACTTATGGGAGGATAAGTACCTTTTATTTAAATTCATTTTGTGCTTTATATTTACTTAGGTTTTCCTTGCCACAAGATTCAGTCAGTCTTACTGACAGATACTGCTGAGGGATACTGAGTGTTAAGTAAAATTATTTCAATGTTTTCTTTAGATTCATTAAAAAATGTATTGATTCTGGAGATTCTCTCCCTTCTATAGACATTGACTCCATTGCAGACAAAAAGAAGGAAAAATGTAAGGAAGGGCAGAGATTGGTGGTCTCTTCGTGACAATGTGTGGATTTCACCGATGTGCACAGGTGTTCAACTGGGAATAGGCAAAAGGCTTTGTTCAGAATATCTGTCTTCTTTTTGTGTCTGACAGATGTGTTGTCAGTGGTTTGTCAGATTTTATAGCAGAGTGGCTGCTGAACAGTTTATGTAAACATAAAGACTTCAGACTCAGGATATAAATTCAGCATAGGTAACAAAACTGTATCAAAGCATGCTGCCAGTCACCAGCAAAGAAGATTCGAAACGTTTTTCTATGTTCAGTGTCATAGAAAAAATACAAAGCCAAAGCTAATATATTCTGATTTAAATCTTTGTTCAGAACCTCAGTCCAGCAAGGCCCTTCTTGGTCAAGTGCTGCAGCACTGTGTATTGTCTGTGCAAGTTGACTCAGTTGCCATGTCTAACTAATGAAATGCTAGGAAATAGTTTTAATAATTCAGCCTTTCACTGCAGGGCAGGGTGATCAGTTTTACCTGAAGAAGATGTCTTTGTAGAAGTCTTAGAAATCTTACTGCCTCATGGTCAGAAGGAAAAGTTTTGAAATCTGTATTATTACTTGCATTTCCCTTAAAATTCTTTGTTTTTTTCATGGATGCAAAATAGGAATAGTGATTCAGGGGCATCCAAGAGAGTCACAGAAATGACAGCATCATCTTTGTAATGGCTGCTCTTGGAGTTTCATGGTGGAAAACAAACCAGAGGTCTCATGGGAACACATTGTCTCAGCTGTTGACACTATTATTACCCCCCTTGTTTTCAAAGGGTTTGTTTGAAAATCATTGAAGTTGCTTCAGCTGAACTTTGGTGGCAGAAAGGTTGCTGCATGAGCAGGGCATGGAAAAGCAAGAAGGTCAAGCCTGGGCAAAGAAGTCATGGTAGTGTCTGGAACCTGGCATAGAGGAAAGTTGTGCCTCAGGAATGTGTATTTTTAAGAGAGGCTTGCAGATAAAACAGGCTGGAGAGTAGGAAAGTGAACTGTTGTGACAAGGAGATCTGGTCATCATTTGATCTGCAGTGCTGTGCTAATGGCCTGAGTAAAATTACTCTTTTCTCACAGAAGTGGGAAAAGAGAAACAAGTTCTTTAGTCCTTGTAGAGCTGTGCATACAACAAGGGTTTCGTGTTGGGAGCATATAGATTTAATTTTAATTCAAAAGGGAAGGATTAATAGCATCTGAGAGTTGCCAATTCACAGGTGTGCAGAAGCACCCACAATAGGGTTGCTTCAGGATTTAATGAGCCCAGTGTGTAGGTAAGACAGCTGACATTTTGACTGTTACTGAATCTGGGATCTCTAGATCCTTATCAAATGAAACCCCATAACCAGGAACAATTACATAAACACCACTCACTGGATTTTTAAACAAAAATGTATTATGTTGAGGGACAAACTCAAAAGCTTGCTGGTCATTTGCTTTCCTTTCAAAATCAGATAATGTTTATTGGGAATCAGCAAGAGGCTCTGGGAAATCAGGAAGTAATTTAGCTGGTGAGGAGGGCCAGGGAGAAGGCAATGTGATACACAGAACAAATGGTAACATCCCTTACCAGACAGTTGCAATACATTTAAAATAAGGTTTATGAGCAGCAGCAGGTGATTCAGACAAAAATAACTATGCAAAATCTTGAAGGGATATAGAGATTTTTGTGTTGCAACAAAACAAAAATTGTTTTATTGTTCTTATGCTTTGTGTTTTGAATAAATGTTATTCTAATTACATCAGAAAAAAACCCCAACCCAACCCTACTGTAAAAGGACATAAGCATCGCAAAGCCAAGCTGTCAGGATGTGACATAATTAAGATTTTCCATGCCGTGTTAATTTGTCCTGGTTGTAAGTATGCCTTCTAATCAAGACTTTAGTTACATAATCACACACTGTGTTCATAATATGTCTTCTCTGCACTGAATGAATAGAGCATTTGGTAGAATCATTAGACTTGGTTACTTACAATAGACCTAGACCACTGATTTCCTGAATAATAGAAGTCATTCAGTGAGCTTCCAGATTCTGTTACTTCATTCACTTAGAAAAAACTGAAATGTTTGAATTTCCACAGTCAGTCTGTGAGACTTGAGAAAGGTAACATTCAGAAAACACTCCTTCTTAAACATCGATCACTGGAAATTCATATATGTAATTATATATTATCAGTGTAATTAGGAAAGACCTGAAGCAGACAGATCCTGTTTTGTACTCTAAGCAGCATATGACATTTTAACCAGTATTTATTACACCACAAGAGAGCTGCAAATAAAATTCGGATGTTAAAGACTCTCGGGCACTTATTTAGAACAGCAGGTTGTTGTACAGCACATAAATATTTCTGGTAGGTGAAGAACATTGATACTGAAGATTGCTTAGCATGCCCAGTGTGGTTTATCTCACTCGTGTGAGTGAGTAATCAAAGGTGATAAGCTCATTTCACAAGAAAGGTAAACAGGATGTGAGTCTCAGAATTTAATTCATGACCTCGGTAGTGTGTGATGAGAACTGAGGAACTCATATTCCAGTCCTGAAATAAACCAGCACAAAATGCAGCTCACAATCCCAGTGTACCAGCATGTAGAAATGTCATCCATCTAATTTCTAGAGCTCAGCTAGGGGCAATAACAAGAAAGCTAACTGAGTTTCTGTTCAAGGATCTATGTGAACTTCCTGTTTTTACAGTCCAGTAGCAACAACAATAGCAGTTTCCTGTAAGGTGAGAAGCACAGAGCCTGATGTCACATATTGCCTGTTATGTGAACAAATTTCTGTAATAGGTGCTCTAGATTAATTCTTAACACACAGACCATACATCTCTTAACAGGTGAAGAGCTCTTGAACTTTGTTATCAAAATCAGTAGTTTATGAAAATGTGTTCAATTTATAGTAGTAATTTGAGGCATTTGAATAACATTCATTTATTTTTTGTAAGGCAAGCAGTCACAGAGAAGTTAAATGCCTTAAGAGAAGGTACGTGGAATTCTGTGCGTACCTGTACATTGGGTACAGATGAAAACATTCTTTGCAAATCAAAAAAACCTTTCCCACAACAGACTGCTAACTTGCTGGAACTCCCTGGCATTTCTCCAGATTGCAGCATTCCAGAGCCTTGGGTATGGTTATGGGAATGTTGGTTCTCATCTGTGCAGTGGATTTCTCCTGGTACAGCTCTGAAAGTCATTCACCTCTGCATCCCTTCTCAATGCCTAAATGCTGGCATTGCCTAAACACTATTCCCCAGCTGACAGTAGAAACCCTGACGTGGAAAGTCACACTACTAGCAAACTGAAATACAAGCTCTGTGATAGCACATTTGTATATATTTTCAAGCATAGCTGATTGATGTTTTAATCATCTTAGAAATAAGTAGAATGCAGTGACATTTCTGTTGTTCACCTCCATGAATTTTTCGTGTCTCTTAGGATATGTTGATATTGGGCTAATTCCAAAAGGTGCGAGGGGAATCAAAGTCATGGAAGTTGCAGAATCAGGAAATTTCCTTGCTGTGCGAAGCAAAGACCCAGCAAAGTACTACCTGAATGGAGGCTTCATCATCCAGTGGAATGGCGAATACAAAGTGGCAGGCACAATATTTCAGTACGACAGAATAGGGGATCTAGAAAATTTGACTGCTCCAGGACCCACCAATGAATCAATATGGATTCAGGTAAGCAGAAGATCACAAGAAGAACCTGCTCATTTGGATGGCAGCAGAATGTGCTGGGGTTCTGAAACTGAGGCTGGGAAAATATATAATGTTGGTGTACAAACCACTATTAATGTGCTGTCTTGAAAAAAATAGTTGAGCTGTTTTGGAGAGAATTAAGCACCTTGCTTGAGGGTTGTTCATCCTGCCTAAAAATACATCCTGTATCATACTCATATTTTTTAAAGAGTGCCACTAGGACAGGGATCCTGTCACCTATAGTTGGTCAGTCCTCTGCCCAAACTTTCTTGTCTCTTGTACCAAATTTGACCATCACATGGCTGTGATGTGACCCGGATCCAGATGAAAAATAAGTTGTCACAAAAGGGGAGCTGATGTCAGGCTGTGAACAGTGAGAGCTAGGGAAAGCTGACCGCAGTGACAGCTTGCATGGAGCAAGAATAGCTTATGGTAAGTGAAACTGATCCATATAATGTCTGCAGAGGCTGTTTTCTTTTGTTTCTTTATAGATTCTAACTTAAACATAACCAGCTTCTGTCAGTCTTGAAAAAATAACTAGGAATTGGCCCTTTGGTCTTTGAAAGTATCTCTCATGGCTTGTTTGCCTGTATATCCACCATGCAATTAAAAGAAGTATTAGGGGTGTGATGGGAGACCACTTTCACACTTTGAATGTCTCATGAGAAGACAAAACTAACGAGTGCTCAGTCTTCACTTTTAGTACAATTGCGAAGAAAAGTTAATTGCTGAAGTCTTTTATCCCTTGATGATGTTTACTTTCTTCCTCTGAGGTAAATTTCTTGAGTGCCTCTTCTCGGTTGGAATTTTTCTTCTTAATTCAGAAACACTGAAAAATAATATCAAAGCAGTATCTGAATAGCATCTGTAATTTTCTGACTTAATGGTTGTTTTGTAACAGCTATTTCAGAAGGTAGGAAAATTATAATTTGTAATGGGGATAGGCAATAACTCTTAGTCAGCAGCACAGGGATGCTTTGGCTGGACTTTGGATTATCTTTTATAGTCAATAGGATACCAATTATGGTGACCCATTTATTCCCCCCTGCGTTTGCAGAAGTGCATGGTAAACAACTGTGTCTTTGAAAGATTCATGTATGCCACTGTCAACATAGAAGTGGAAATTCTGCAAGTCTGCTACTCTGAACTGGTACCAGACTCCAAAATGGGCAGGTTTAATTCTTCCAGTTTCACACTTTTTGAAAGCTTTTGGCCAGTAGATTATTAATCAAACAAGTAATAAACCCCACTCTTTCCAGCTACTTTTTCAAGAAACTAACCCTGGAATTGAGTATGAATACACTGTACGTAAAGAAGAAAGCAATGAGAATGAGATTGGAGAGCCAGAGTATTTCTGGCAGTATGGAGAGTGGACAGCCTGCAGTGTTACCTGTGGAAGAGGTAATTCTTCACTTCCTTTTTCTCTTACTGTTTGTCTTCATTACAGACATAGTCCTCAAAGAGGTAATGTTCTTTAATCTGCATTTGGTGGGAAATTGGATCACATGGTTTCAAAAATAATGTGAGAAATAACTTGTTTACTTTGAGGGTGACAGGGCACTGGAACAGGTTTCCCAGAGAGGTTGTGGAGTCTCCTTCTCTGCAGACATTCAAAATCTGCCTGGTTATGATCCTGTGCAGCTTGCACCAGATGACCCTGCTTTAGCAGGGGGGTTGGACTAGATGATCTCCAGAGGTCCCTTCCAACTCCAGCCATTCTGTGATTCTGTGAATAATGTATTTTGACTTCAAAATAAAATGGTTTAAAATTGTTTAAGTCAAATAGGTTTCTAAAACACCTGCCCTCAAATTCTCAGCTTCTGTGAACCAAAATAAGAAGGTATGGTGTTCTTTCCTTCATAATTTGTTGTCAATACTGTTCATCATAGCCTTACTTTCCAGCAATACAAATTTATGACCTACTATTGGTTCCCTATTAAGTCTTTTCAATATATTAACTACAAAAAATATCCTTAATTTCTGTCTTGCCTTGACAAGTAACAACTCTTTTTGTGCATTGCTCAATAATTATTTTATTTAAATTAGTCTTGAGAACTTCCATGTCTTTACCAGTTTGGCAATGGCTTGGCTACCACTGCAGTTATATTGTAGTTCTGTGCCACACATTAAAACAGACAAGCAGAATGATGACGATGAAGTAGGCTTTAACAACAGGTCTAGAAGCTTGCTTCTGGTAACTCACACAAAATGCCAGCTGGAGAACTTCCTCTGAAGTAGTGAACATCAATGAGATAAAGTTAATATTTGTCGTAAACCAACAATAAGAATAAAGAGTCTGAAGGTTTCTTTACAATAGTAATTTTTTTTTTTATCCATCTATTGTGGGAATAATTTTGAAACTGTGAGGAAAAGGTTGTATATGAAGGCAATTCTGAACTTGGGGGAAAGGAACTGTAGCCTTCTGTCTGAATTAGCTCTTGAGTTTCACAGGACAGTAAAAGAATTCTGGAGATATGACCATAACCTTATTCTTTGACCATCCATATGAAAACTGTACGGAAGAGTAGAAGATCACTGTTACAACCAGACCAGTAATACGAGAAAGGCCTTTTCTAATGCTAGAGTTTTGTTAGTGGGTTTTGATAATTACTGCATTTTTAACTGCTTTGCAGAAGGAAAGAAAAAGGAAAAACAAGTGTTGTAACAAATCCACTTGTGATTCTAGAAGTAATGGTGATTGTGGGAGTAACAGCTTTTAAACCTCTCCTGTCAAGGAAGACACTAAAATAATACATCTTCAGTGGTTTGGACAAAGGGCATTGTATGACCTAAAGTTTAGAAGATTAAAAGAACTTTTAGAAGTGTCGTGTAAAATATCCCATCCCAATATCATTCACATCTTATTTGAAAAATATCTTTATATACATAAAATCAACATATTATAGAGAGTGTGTTCATTCATATATATATATGCTTCAGTAGATAGATGATGTGATTTCTTTTTCTGGATTTTTTTTGAGAAGAGTCTCTCAGCACAAAACACTGTGTGCCTTCTGGTTAGCAGAAGAACACCCACCATTTTCTTTCAATAGGTGCACAAAACAAGTGTTTTGCTTAATTGTGCGCTGTAGGTTTTAGTTCTGATACCTACCTAGTTGTGAGTTGTGTTTAATGTAAAAATTGTTATCATAAAATAAAGGGAGAGAAGCGGAATGTGTTGGTACACTGTTTATTATGCTGTTTTGAGGTTCTTTTTACATCAGCTGCAGTATTCCCAGAACTGTTTCTCACTAGGTAAATTGTAGCCCTGTGTACTCTCTTCTGGCTAGCAAACTGTGTGACGTGGCTTTGATTTCTAACTGCCACAGGGGTTACTTAAACAGAGAACTGTGGTATGTGAGGTTTTTTCACGTTTTATTTACTGATTGACTTCCTCTGTTTGCTGCATTTGTGCTCCTAATAAATGTTTTTTTAGCTTATTGCCTTTGTATAAATAGAAATCATGTGTTTCAGACAAGATGGACTTGGTGACATCAGTTTGAAGGGGAACCAGGAGGTGCATCCCAGTTCATGAAGGGCACAGAAACCTCACCAGTTCTCTGCTGAATTTCTGTTCTTCATGGACAGAAGACAAGAAATTAATAAACCCGTAGCCCTCTTTCCTCTGAGATACATATGTTTAGAAAAGTAACTGGACAGGTCTAAAGAAGGATGTAAATGTGATACAGTCAGGGTATTGTCTCTTACGCCTTGCCCATTAAAAAAGAGAAATCCTGACACAGAGCTTCAGTGCATCACTTGGAGCAGGGGAACCCAATACTACAGTACGCCTGCAGTTCTCTGCAGGTACACATTCAGTTTGGTTGTGCTCTGGGCCATTGGGACGTGGACCAGCATTGCTGTTCAAAGCACCATAAAGGCTGGAAAATACCTGCAAGATCATGGAGTCCAAGCTTTGCCAAACACCACCTTGTCAACTAAACCATGACACCAAGTGCCACATCCAGTTGTTTCCTGAACACTCCCAGGGATGGTGGCTCCACCACTTCCTGGGCACCCTGTTCCAATGCTTCACAACCCTTTCAGTGAAGTAATTCTCCATGATGTCCAAGTGGCTTCCACAGAACTTCCTTCTGGCTGTGAAGGATGCAATTGATTTTATGTGAATGTTCACTCTGTTTGGATTCAGAACTTATTGCTGTTGGCAGTAACATGCTCATTGTACCAAATCACTGGCATTTGAAGTGTTCTGAAAAGTTTATAAAAGTCTACTGAAGTAGACTGAAGGTCATATTCTGCTATGAGTGTGCTGCACAACAAATCTTATTGAAGACAAGCCTAGAGATCAGTAAGAAAAGCTGTATTTATTTAGCCTAAGGTTAGTAGTAAATAGCTTTCAAGTATTATTGCAATTATCATTTGGTAAACAATAAACCAATAACTTTAGGATAAAAAGGAGGACCAAGAAAGGTGAACTGTTCAACTAACTTTGACAGCTGCAGCCAGTGCAAGAAACTGATCCTCACCTAGACTTCTGTTCCCTTGGCAAACCTGGACCTGCCAAAGATCCAGCATAGGTCCTTTCATCACCACTGGTCAAAAACACAACAGTAAATCCAAGGGCACTTCGGCCTTTTGTAGCCACACAGATCAGGACAATGCAAACAAGTGCTTTCTTGAGCCAAGAAAGAAAAGCTGCATTAAGGAATGACAAACTGGGCTACAGGCAGGGCAATGGGCTGATGCAGGAAAGTTTCATCAGTTGTAAGAGAAAAAATATTGTTTTAGCTGTGTGGTACAGCTTGTTATCTGTGGGAAGTGTACCTGGAAAACGTTCCAGTGATGAATAAAATCTTTGTAGACTGAAGCTGTCTCTTCGCAGAATGAACCCAGGGCAGCTCCCTTGACATACTTTCCCCAAGATTCTTGGCCTCAAGGTAGCACCATGCCGTGCCCTGACACATACCCGTCTCCAGCTCCACTGCAGTGGAGAAACAGAAGATCCAAATTTTCTCATGGCTTCCTTAATTTCCTTCAAGTGCTCCCATCTATGGTGGTGTCAAAGATGGCTCTGGCATTTAACAGGGACAAAATACTCTGAAAAATCCATGTTTTCTCTGGCAAACATACCTAATACTGCATGCAGGGAAAAGGAGAACACATTGCAATACCTGATATTTATTTGCAGTGTCGAAAATAGGTAGGTAATTACATTGCAATCCAGTTCATGGCAAACAAGCACCAGAGGGGATAATTTGTAGTAAAAAACCACAAGCCTTTCTCTGCCCTCAGTGCACGACAGGTTGAATCTCTTCCTGCCATATGCTCTATGCAGAAAAGAATTGCTTGCAGCGCAGAGTGTGTGCACACCAGTGTCCTGCACACTGCTGCACCCTCTGGACAAGAGCTGTCCCTCCAGAGCCTTCTCTCAAGACAGCAAATAGAGCCTGTAAGCTTTTTAAAATCCATATTAATTTAAATGTGTCACTGAGGTTTTTTTCTAGACCAACTACCTATTATTCCTTCTTTAAATAATCACAGAATGGGTAATGTTGGAATTACAAGTATAAATCCTTCCTACTTGTCTAAAGGCTTTAATCTTGTTTCTCAGAACCAACTTTGAGTGGCATTAAATTTAAGAAAAAGCGTAGCACAGCACAGCGGCAACTAAGGGAGAATATTAGCCAATGTAAAAAATTTGTTTCTCCATAGACAGCATCAGTAATTGGCAGTTTTTCAAAGCTCTGCACAAGGATTTAACTCTAAAATTTGTTTGGGGGTTAACTGTTATGTGCCCTCTAAATCCTTCATAACTTTTATAAAGGCCTTGCAAAGTTATCTCCAATTGTTCCTAGAAATGCAGTGTTGGTTCTAGAAAACAAAGGTCACGCAGTTTCCATTCACTCTTGTGGGTCTGAGTTTTATAATGCTGAGAATGTAAAGATTGGCACTTGTATTCTACCCATAACTTGTGCGTGCACAGAATATAATATAAAATAATGTAAATATAATATAAAATAATATAAATATAAATATAAATATAAATACAAAGTGAACTCCTTTCAGAGTATCTAAGTTCAGAACTCAGACAACTACTTGTTCAAATGAGCTCTAAAATCAAGTGTGTATCTTTCTCATACACCTTTTATACACTTGCTTATGGTCCTTAATTTCTGTTGTTTTCAGCCCAAACTGAGGGCTCTGCAGCCAAAAGATTTCTAATCTCTCTTTCAAAAGCCTTCCACACCCAGATGACTTTGAGCTGTCACTTTTCTTCGCAAACCAAGTGAGAAATCAGGATCTGCGTGGGTCAGCCTCGCGTCTAAAGAGCTCTGCATTAGCGGTGAAGTGTCACAGAGAAGTAGAAGGAATCTCTGAGCAGATTTAGTGAAATGAAGATTATTCTTTGATCTGGCAATTATCTTTCTTGGTTTCTCCTGTCTTTCCCAGAAATACTTGTAGGGTTTTTTTTCACAGATGGTACACATCAGTTGAACTAATTAGCATTGAGGTCAGAGAGAATAAAAATGGTGGAGGAAAACAGCTACCTCTCAAAGTCCTTTAGAAATAATGTTTAGGTTTCAAATATTTCTAAGGTTTCAGTGTATTTAGAATTATTAATCTTAATAGGACTTAAATAGGAAATGACCCACTTAAGTTACATATAACTGTGTAAATACTTGCTAGGGCAGGGTCAGCATGGGGTGACAAGTTTTCTGCTTTAGCAGTGTTTTCTAGTTCAGCTTGCTCAGGCTGATAAAACCAACTGTTTCATTATGTCATAACATATAAACCTACATTTATTTGTGTGTGTTGGTATATGCATATAGGATTCCTTCCAACTTTGGAGCTGAACTGCTAGAGATTTGAAGCTACAGTGGGAGTTCACATAACTTTCATAATAAAAGTTGTTTGTTAGAATAAATTAATTCATTGATGTCAGCTGATCGTTTTATGAGAATGTACAGCTTCAAAGCAAAACTTCTGCCAATGTTTATAGTGGTTTTAAAGTGAATTGTGGCAGCTGAAATGACACTAAAAATTTATCAAAGCAAAAGATTCCTTGTTTTTTGTATTTGGAACAGCAACATATCATGATTTTGAAAGAGACAGAAACATTTCTGTGAACTGCTTTGTTTACAGCTAGCAGAAAGGTTGCTAAATATTCCAGTTACATTTATACCAGAGCATAAAAGAGAGCACTGCTCCCTGGGAGCTGAGGCAAAAAGCTTTCTCCTGTTTGAAGTCACCTACGAATAAGACATCACCATGTCCAGACTTACCGCAGTCTTGCGGCTGCTTCCACACCATGTACCCTGGAGCTTGAATGCCTCAGTCCCTTAATCTTTCCATACAGGTGACACTAATTGCTGTTCTAGAAGATCAGCCTTCATGTCTGACTGGAGCAGTCAGTCATCAAATCTTGTGCTGTAGTCAGTAATTGTTTCGTATGTCTCAGTCAGAAGTCTGAAAGTAATCAAAAAGCAAAAGCATTTCCTCACATACCTGATGTTCTAAGGGGGTAAAGAAAGGGATATAGATTTCCGTTGGTTTCTGTGAAATGACCCAAATATGCGTGGAAAACTCCCTTCTGCGTTGTTGAGGCAGTGCAGGGTTAATGATTGGATTTGCTGATCTTACAGGTCTTTTCCAACCTTAACATTTCTATGATTCTCTGAGTCTATATGTCTCAGAGGAATATATTCCTATTTCCCAATTATTTTCTATGTATTTCTGTTCTTATCTTCCACATAGTTTCCCACACTAGTTATTAGGAGGCCTGAGGAAAGGAAAAGCTTGTTTCCTAAACATACTGCAAAATAGCCTAATACTTATCCTTGATACCATGATAACAGTGCTGTTAGACTCTGTGCATCCTAGAAGGATAAAAGTTCTAGAGAGATGCAGTAATCTACCGTGTGTGTATTAATTGTTGCAAATTAATAGCACAGTTAATTTAATGAGAGTGAATTTTTTTTCAGTCTTTCTAGTCCTTAAGATTTGTTTGAACTATTTTAATGCCTCTGTATCAGTCTCACTACAACCCTTATAACTGTAACATTGCAATACCTTTTTTTTCATTGGGTTGCAGCAAGAGATCTCCCTCAAATTTTTGCAGAACTATATGGGAAGCAGGCCCCTTGAAACTGACTTTCTTTAGATTCACACTAGGGTAATGTAGTATTTTGGTTCATGTTTCTTTCTGTTAAATGAGGGGGGTTTTGTATAAATGGAAATGTTGGGAAATAACCCACATTGTTTGTATGGATTGTTTCTGTGTGTGTCTTCATCACGGTGCTTTGCCTCCTGTGCTAAGTGTTGTGTATTACTTACTTAGAAAATAGAAGACTTTTTTCATCATCTATTTCAGTCAAAATGTGTACCAAAAATTCTTAAATTTGAGTTCACATTAAGAGTCACAGGGTTATTCTATGACTCTGGTTTGTGTTCTTAAACAGCCTTCTGAAAGAAAAAAGAAAAGGTCAGCAAAACCAGGATTGCTATGAATAGCCTGATGCTGCTGTGTTTCCTCTTGTCTGTGAGTGACTCAAGAACCTTTCATAGCTATTTAAACCTACTTCAGGGCCTGCAAGAGCCCTTTATGAGGCTTACAATTCCATTAAGAAAAGTGCTTTCTAGTATGTCGCTTGAACTCTGATCTGATCCAAAAAAGCTCTGCTTAACCTTTTCAGCTTGACTGAAGGATGCTCATTCCTGAGGATTTCTGCAGTTCATCCCCAGCCTACAGGGATTACTCTTCCTTTTTTTTTGTGTGTCTTTCTCTGGAAGGAGTGCAGCGGCAGATCGCCCATTGCGTGTGGAAGGGAAGTGGAGCGATCAAAAACTCCTTCTGTGACCCAGCAACGCAGCCGAACGGGCGGCAGAAGAAGTGCTATGAGCAGGACTGCCCACCCAGGTAATGGGTTCTGGAGGGGCTCTGGGGGTGTTCACTAGCAGCCTTACTCAAAGGAAGGTGTTTCTGATGTCACATTGGTGTGGCATCCACAGCCTACCATGGTGAGGGCTGCCACGCGCTACAGAGCAAGGTGCGAGAAACCCCCTCTAAACAAATTAGAAGTGAGCCACCCTCAGAGGTTTCTAAGGCAAGTTACTGAGCAGTCTGTGCTGGAAGTGGCAGAGATTGTTTTCTCATGTATGTAGATACTGTTTTGAACAAAAGGGTTCAGGTATGCCTAAAGACCATATAGGTTCTTACTTAAAAATTGTATTCTTGGCTTAGCTCAAGTGATAATGCATCACTGTGTGTTCCAAAAACAAACTAGCAGAGCCTTTTGATGTTGTTTCTCAGTATTTTTTTATATGCCTTTGTCCTTTTTGTGAGAGGTGATGAGTGAAAATGCCTGCTTCTAAAACTAATTTTTATACTTTCTTTATAACGCAGTATTCGGCTTTTTTTTATTATGTTCCTTCTTATTTTTGAGTGAAGTGCAGCTTTCTTCATTCTGTGATCACATGGGAATAATTTTTTCCTTTCTCATAACATTCTCTTAATTTATATTCATCTCTGTTTTTTCTGTGCTACCATTTCAGGGAGTAGGGTAAGGAAGACTAATCACAATAAACATTCCAAGTTCCTGCAGAACTGCGGGCTTGTACAACAGGCACAGATTTGCTGGAAGAGATCAATACTGGTTTTTGTTTCATGCTTTAGGTACTAGAACATCTTGGTTTTGTCTTCTATTGTCTTTGAAAGTTGTTTGTTGTGCTGTTCACAAAGGTTCACCAGTCTTTCCCTAGTAATTCTAGTTCCATCAGGATCAAATCAAAGCAATGAGTCTGTGGAGTTCATTGTGTTGCATTTGCCAGCAGTGAATTTAGTGAAACTTTGATGTGAAAAGTTCTGCATGGTTGTTGGTTTTATTAGTTGTTTCCAAGTATCTTCACAACAGTAGATGATGGCTCCTTTGGGAGTTACATCTTTGTGCTTGCATCATAGACTACCGCAGTTTCATAATTCTTTGTAGATTGTCAGGAAATCAATTGACAGTAGACCCAACTTTTTAATTACTTGACTTGTTAAGAGCTGAGGCTACCCATACACATTGAGGTGTTTTTTATGGCACATATAAACTGTACTATCAATTCAAAAATTCCAAATTAACTCAATTTATGCCATTTGTTCTAAGTGACAACATTATTTAGACCTGCTCTGTAAGCGAGGGAGGGCAATATTCCCCTTGTTGAGCAGATTGCAGAATGTCATACATGAACGAAACTCTTCTGCAGACCAGGCAGAAAAGCTCTCTTGTGCTGACAGCCTGAGTGATGCTTCTTGAGCTCATTCTGTGCTGCAGGGGCAATCACAAGTCATGCTTCTGAGGACACCAAAGTCATGACAAAGTGCGGTGCAGGAAAACCATATGTATTTAATTCTAGAGTCATGTCGTGTATTTTTCTCTTAGTAACATAAAAGCGACTGTAATAGCTTGACCAAAGGTCTCAGTCCCTGTTCTGGCTCTCAGCAGGGTCTACATGCCTAAGGAGGAATAAGGGCAAGGCAAACATAAATCAGATTTCTTTCTGATGCTCTTCCAGCTTCCAGCTGGTTTTAATTCAAGGCATTTCCATTTTATGGCTTGTCTAATCAGTAACCTCCAATGAACCTCACTCATGCAGCCTTCCTCTGCAACCTTGTAAAACTTCCATTACTACAAACTCTGCAGGAAGTTCCACAGCTCTAGTGCCTCAGTGAAGCGCCACCACATTTTAACTATTTTGAACCTGGATCTCACTAACTTCTGTTGGTGGCCCTGAGTTCTTGTGTTGGAAGAGATGGCAGCAAAGAGTGAATTGTTAGTCACTCTTCCCAAGCCCATCCTTTTGTAAATCTGCTCTCTGTTCCAGGCTGTAGTCCCAGCATGGGATTGAGTTGATGTTCGCTTTCCGTGGCATGTGTGGCACGTCTAATCCAGACAGGTGGTTAATAATCTTCATCTGGAACCCAAGACACCTTAGTGTAGTTTGCTAGTTCTAAAGAAAGTCTGAAAACTGGAGGCGGACATGACTGAACCATATAGCATTTTATGGGATAACTGAGAGTCCACGTGAAGCTGCTGAGGACAAAGTGTTCCGTAGAGAGATGGCTAAATTCTGTGCTAGAGGTGAGGACAGTGCTGTTAAACACAACACTGCAGCAGACCTTTGTTTAGTGCTGCAGCCACAGAACTCAAATCATTGGATGACCTTGCACTTCTCAGCAGTGAACCAGGTGCTTTATAGTAACATTCTATCAAAAAAAAAAGATGGTTGTTCCCTACTAAATCCCAGTGATGAAAAACGTGCTACCATTAAACATGCTACTGCACCACTAAATAAGAAATAGATAATTTATCAAACAGAAGCTACAGACAAAGAATAAAATGTTTGTGGCTCTCACAAACCAGGTCTTATCTCATTAATCCATTTCAGGAAGTCAGTTGTAAACGGTTTAAATTACAGTCTAAGCCTTAACATTCTTGTTTGTTAGCTGATTGCTTTGTATTTGTTTTATGCTTAGTATTACACTTACTATTATACTTTCTCCTAAAACAATTCAGAGGAAAATGAAAAAAATATTAAAAATATCACAATACACGTGTGCCATGTTTTGATTCAGAACAAAATAAAAGTGGCTGGACAGCTGAGAGTTAAAATGTCCTGCAACCACTCATGTACAACTTGAGTGATATTGCTTAGCTGCAGTGCATTGAGACTGTAGCATAAATGCATGCTTTTTTCCACATTATTCTGTGGAGTATGGTTTCTAGTTACATATTTCTTTGGTAGGCAGGTATTTAGTCCCATAGGTGTCAATGTTAAAATCAATAGATACCACCTGAAAAAGAGTGAGATTTTAACTACTCACAGCATTGTGAATAAAGTTTTGCTTTCCCCTGCAAAGAAAATTGTCCAGAGCCTTTTTAACTTGACTACCCACTTGAACAGTAACCATAAGCAGATTATTTTACAACTACTTGTAATCTCCTGCTTTTTATCTGCTGTTATTGTGTTGTCCTGCTTCCAGACTTCCAACAGCATAATAAGAATAGGAAATCTGGTTTCTATTATAATGCACAGAGTGAGAATCAGTGCCCTGTTGATATTTGCTTTGCCTGATTCTATACAAATACGTAATGAAAGCCAACCGTCTCTCTGTAGGTGTGACATGGCATGGTGGGAGGGAAGGAACATTAAACCCCATAGGCATGACTAGCAAATTACAGTTCCAAAATCCCATGCTGCTGCTTTTTCAACAGTATTCACACATCATTCACCACACATCATCTCTGTATAGATGATGTCATGGACACTCTGTTGGGCTCTGCCTAATTTGTTACAAGCTTTAGAAACAGTGCGGGAGCAAAAAGATAAGTCTCATTTAAGGTAGCTGAATGCCAGCTGAACGAATGAGATTTTCTTCCTGTCTCTGTCCCAGACTTCTTGCAGAAGAGCTGAGTACTCACACCTTAAGCTGAAAACTACCTGAGGTTATGTTTTCACCAGACAGGCTGCTCTCTGTTTTGACAGCCTGAGGAAAATTAGTGCTCATGCAAATTAATTACCCAAATCATGCATTTTGCTTCTTTGTTTGTTTGTTTGTTTGCTACCACAATCTTTCAGTGGCATGCCTGCCTGCCTGTGGAGATAAGACAGCCATTTCACTTTGAAGGGATCAGATGATGCAGTATTACTTAAGAACCACTCAGTTGCTGTAGCAGTAAATGCCAGAAGTAGAATCAGAAACCGGAGGTAGAAATAAGTATTGGATGGCGACTCACCATCAGGCTTTAGTTTCCACCAGCTTGTCCCAGTCTCTCATCACAGTCTTTAGCTTGTCTGGGAGGTCCAACAGCTTGGTCATTTCAGCTTAGAAGTTGCATATTTAGAGCTCAGATTACTGTGTCAATTCTGGATGTGTTCTCAGCAGTCACCTCCAGTTTTGGTCATGCCTCTGCAGTGTGAGGAGACAGCAAAAGCTCCAAGATAAGCAGAGTTTGGCAAGGCAGTCACTCGGGTGCGGCTCTCTTCTCTGTGGTCCAGAACCTGCTCTGAGGCATCCTGTACCTGAACAGAGAAGTGGATGTTGGCTGTTTTGCCATCCTTGCTTTGCCTTTGTTACCCTTTGGCCGAGATGCCACAGTTCAGGTCCTCAGCAGAAAACATGGAGAGACAAGAGCACAGGTGACTCCATGTCAGGCTTCCGACTCTTTGATGTTTAGGGCATATGCATGTACCCTGGGATGAAAATAGGAAAACACAACATCAAAAATTCCAGTTACTGATAAGAATAAACTTCCAGTTAGAGCAAGTTTTTTTGAAGTTACCTGCACTGAGTGAGGAAGAAGTCTACAGACTGGCTGACTGTAATTTTATTTTGATCATAAAGATGGAATAGGATAAAATCTTAGTTCTGGGATTTTCTAACTGTGGAGCACCTGAGTTTTTGACTACTTCAACAGCTTTTAAAAAGTGTTTTGTGTGCAATAGTTAATCACACACCATTACTGCTGCTCAAGGTAGGTTCTGTAGTAAGGTCTGATAATTTATTACTTGGAGTTTGGTATTTCAACCTGCCAATTGCTAAACCCTCAGTCAGAGCCATTTGAAAATACCGAAGGGGAAGAGGTGTCAATTTAGCATATCTGTACCTTGAAATATGTAATCTGGTCCCATTAAAATTCCATTTGTGCCGAAATGTCAGCAGTTTACAAGATTATAGAAGAGATAAAATTGTAAAGAAGATGCAAGAGATGACAACAATCGTAAAATGGCTTGATTCAGGTTGTGATAATTTTTTTTTTATTATTTTTTTTAAATTCCTCTGTTCTGCTGAGGTGTACTTACTTGTTAGTTTTCCTCTGTTGTTTGCAGAAGCCTGGAAGAACAAGAAACAATCTGAAGGAAGGCCAGGAGGAGAAGAAAAATATTTTGGATGCTTTTTTTTGTTTAATTGGTTCAGAGACCTTGCCATTGGGTTGTGATGGCATGGACTGCATTCTAGAGCAAAGCAGTCAGTGCCACAAAGGGCTTCTGGGGTAACTTAAAATGAAATAGTGTTTGTATAGATAACTAAACAAAAGAAGATAGGATTAGGTACCACAAAGAAGATCAGATGGTTGCATAAATAAACTGTATCATAGCTTGATTGCTCTGAGTCTTGGTTGTTTGGTGGGTTATTTTTTAATTGTTAGGAATAGGTACCAATGCCCTCCATATCAGCAGCAGCTCATTTGCAATGGAAGTAAAAATGAATTAAGGAACATGGAAACTACAGTGAGAATGGGAGAGGGATTGTCAAAAAAGACAAAGAAAGGAGTAAGAATTTATAAATCTGGATGTTGAACTTTGAGGTATTGATCAGATTAGGATTATTTTGTCTCTAAATTCATGGACATTAAAAGGAAAAAAAACCAATAGAATGGCTTTGGTTGTAAGCCAAAATAAATTTTTTCTGCCTTTTTTTCTAGAAAGGTGTTTTCTAAATATATTCCTGCTTTATTTTCATTATAAGGCTTTGTTGTGACCTCCTTGAAAACTCATGAACAAGTAAAGTCTAGGAGCTTTTGTGGCTTAGAGTTTAGAGCTGGGCCAGGTTTTGTATGCAGCAGCTTGAAGTTGTATTCTTACTTAGGGCACTCTTAACTGAAGGAAAAAGGCTTTTCTTTGATTCTTTCCCCCTTTTTTTCAACTATAAAGATAAATTTTTAGGCAAGTGTCACAGTTGATGCCAATACTTCTCAAACTGTAGAAAACCAGAAATTTTTGCTTCCCTTTCTTATAATGGAGGGCAGATATGCAGGTGCACAATCTGCTCATGGTCATCACGAGAAAAAGTAGTTGGATGATGATGGGGAAAGGCTAAGGTGAACCAAATGTAAAGAGAACAGCTCTTGTTGGTAAGGTGTTTTGCACTGGAAAATACTGCTCTGGAGGAAACAGTTATCCTTAATTTGGTGGAACATTGCATTTCACACTGTGGAAGAATGACTTTAATCATGGAAGAGACACATAAGGGGCTCATTTCTACTTTGTGAAGGAATGAAGAACAGAAAAGTCCAGCCTAGTGCAGATCTGGACACCATGCCCAGAGGGACAGCACTGCAGCACACTGTTCCCACACTGCTCACACAGAGCATAGCTCTGGGTAATCTGGGTTTGGGGTTCTGTGCCTCACTGCTTCCCCTAATGGGAACTGGCCTTGTGGAGGTAACCCTCATGGAGAGCCAGTTTGAGCACTTGTGCAGTACTGGCTGCATAGACATGGGCAAAGGGATGTTTTCCACCTCCATGCTGTCATTACAGACTCCCCACTGATTCTCATTTGTTAACTCTTCTGCACTGAGGTAGCCGTAAACAGAAGAACAGTGAGATAGAGTAAATAGATTACTTGCTTAAGTAGATTTGCTAGAAGTTCCTCAGATTTGGATTTGAAGGACTACCTACTCAGTGGATTCTTACACTTAATTGAAACATAAAGCTCAGTGTCTACTTCTGTCTGGAAACCCTGCCTACTTCTGTCTTCTCTCTTTCACTGACTGGCTGGTACTAGAGCACAGGATGGATGGGAGAGCTTGAGTGATCTGAACTTAATGTGAAGAACATATATCTGGGCCCAGATTTTAAATTACTGGCTCTTTTTCTTGCAGTCTCTGACCTTTTCCTTAATATGCTTATGGTGGGTTGTTTTCTGATGTTTCTCACCCTGCTGGTTTTCAGGTGGTGGGCAGGGGAATGGCAGAAATGTTCAACCACATGTGGCCCAACAGGCCAGAAGAAGAGAGCTGTACTTTGCATCCAGACAGTGGGATCTGATGAGCAGGCACTGGATGTCATGGAATGCCAGCACCTGCTTAAACCAAAGACCCATCTGTCATGCAACAGAGATATTTTGTGCCCATCTGACTGGACAGTGAGCAACTGGACTGAGGTAAATTCATGTCAGCTGAAACACTGAACTTTTTGTGAAAATAACCTATTATAGCCAGTAGAGAGGACAAATGACCTGGTGTTTTGCCTTCTTAATTTTTTTTAAATGTTTTTTGTTTGTTTGATGTGTTCACGCATCCTTTGTGCAGAAGAAAAAAGAGCAGGCCTGCTTTCAAAAGACTTCAGCAAGTATTGCATGTTAACTTGCTGAGCTTTTGGGACTGCAGAATGTAGTGTGCTTAGTGCTAAAGAGTCTGTGTGAGAGCCAGGCTGCTGTGGGCCAGACTGGGGGGAGGTTCTATGTCACATCTGTCAGTCAACAAAGAAGTGTTTTTACACTCTTTTTATTCTTATTTCTTGCATTCGGGACTCTGGCTTTTTCCCCATAGCTTTGAGACCATATGGGAATTGTTCAAATCTGCACCAGGAGAGGTTCAGGCTGGACACTGGGAAGCATTTCTCTACTGGGAGGGTGGTCAAGCACTCGAACAGGCTTCCTGGAGAGGTGTTTGATGCCCTCAGCCTGTCAGTGTGTGAGAGGGCGTTTCTACAATGCCCTTAGAAGCATGCTTTTACTTTTTGTCAGCCGTGAAGTGCTCAGGCAGTTGGAGTAGGTGATCATTGACAGTCCTTCCAGCTGAAAATACTGTATTCCTATCTTTTTTGAAAACTCCTCTCTCATCTTTCTCCTAAGTCTTTTTTTTTTCACGTAGACTCACTGCCGTGAGAACAGAGTCACATAGTGAAATAATAAAATCTTGTGACTGTATTGGATTGGTTTATGCTGCTCACACACCATCATTACAGAATGTTGATTGTTTTTTTAATTGATTAACCCCCCTGTTTTAAACGCCTGTGAAAGAACAGAATGAGCTTACATGACTAGCAGTGCAATTATATAGGAATGGCACACTGCTGGTGCTCATGTGCCCTTGGATTATATTTACAACTTACTGACAAAAATACATTTTATACCTGGAGGAAGTGGAGGGAGAGAGCATAGGATGGGCTGTTTCACCTGCACAAATGACAGGATGGCCAGGAGCTGATGAACTTACCTACTGTGAGGCTACTCTGCTTGCTTCCCTGCTCCTGTTGCTGTGGAGCTGATGTTATTTTACAGCTGTGAACAACAGAGTGCCCCAGCAACACAAGGTCACTGGTGTTTCTACTGCCCCATGACCCAGACTAGCTCTAAAATGAGTTAGATATGCATGGAGCATTAAAGTCCTGGCAAAAGGAGTGTTCATCACTTCATGTTGAGCACCTGGTTAGGCTCCCTTGCATTCGAGGAAGAATTCCTCCAGTAGGTTGTTTGTAACATCTCCATTCCTACTCACCAGTCATCCAGCCTTAGTATCTCAAACCACAGAAGTGTGATTTTACAAAATCCTTAGTGGAGTGACAGCTGCTGAAGGCATGGCTGTGCCTGTGGACCTGAGGATGAAAAACATCACAGAAAAGCTGGGTCTCCTTCCAGCACCCTTTATACACAGCAGTGCTGTCATTTAAATAGAAGCCAGGTTGGCTGATTACTTTCGGTAATCTTTAGTTGAGGAAAGACATGCTAGTAGCTCTGGTAGTACTAAGACTGAATGAAAAATCGGTTTCATAAAGTCAGCAAGGGTCTGTGAGCTGCATGGATCATCACAGCAGGTTTGTGGCACTGTGAGCAGCACTGGCCGTCAATGCTCAGGGTTTGATTCCACGTTTTTAGTCTGTTTTTCATAAATCTGGTGGAAAAGGTACTGGCTAGATGACTTTGTGAGTCAATGAAGAAATAAAATCCTATCATACTACTTTGATATTTTGTCTTTATCATGTAGTCTTTTTTCACTACTATTTCCCTAAGGTGACGTTTACTTTGAAGAATTTGGAAAAAACTCCATGATAGCAGAACATCACTAGAATAAAGGGCTTGTTCTTCAGGAAAAGCTTTGTAATTGATTATTTGTCATGATGCTTCTTTATTATGAACAAGTGCCATCTGATACTTCTGTGCAGCAGAATGAAGAGGGGAGATACATTAATTCTATTTCATTTGCAGTGCACTGTCACCTGTGGAGGTGGAATAAGGACTCGTAATGTCACTTGTGCCAAAAATAATGATGAGCCATGTGATAGTTCCAAGAGACCAAACTCTAAAGCCCTGTGTGGTCTTCAGCAATGCCCTTCTGCTGGGAGATTTCTGATGCCCCCACAGGCACCCAGAAGAGGCAAGATCATAATCAGAAAAACAACTGCTGATCCTGAAAGGAGTCTTCCTCGCAGAATACCCAGACCAAACCCCAGGTTCCATACAACAGCAAGAATACCCAAGCATGAAGGTGTAACTTCCTGTTTGCCTACGTCCTCTGGTTTGGGTAATGTCTCAGGAAAAGAGGGAGCAGCCAACAGGACATTACAAAATAATTTTGCTGGATCAACTGATGTTTACAACTACCCAATTGTTTCTACTGAAAATAGCTCATATCTAAATACTACTTCATGGCCTTTTCGTAACAGCTTAAATACTGAAATTATAAGGCATGCTGAGAGCACCTCTAAAAGTGAGCCAGTTTCTACTGCAGAGAGTGAGATGCAAAGAAGTGAGGACACTCCTGTTTCCTCTTTTACTAGTAGTCCAGGAATAACTTCCAGCTATGATTACTTAACTGAAGAATCTGACAACACTGATGGGCCACTTGGAGTTAGCAAGAAACCAGTTGATCTCTTTTACAGCACAGAACTCAGTCCTGAAATTGGAACCAGAAGCACAACCTTGGACACTGCCTCTCCTGTCATTCAAAATGAGAGTGTGACTTCTCAGTCCCCACTAGCATCTCATCACCAAGACCCTTCTGTGCTCAATCCTGTTAGCAGAGCAGCACAAGGGCTGGCACTTCCAACAGCAGCAAACTATGTCAGTCTGCAAGTTGATATGCCTGCTCTAGAGGTAACTACCCCACAAGCAGTGGTTACAGAAATGCCCTCAGAGCTTGGTCATGCACCCAGAGACCAGACTGACAGCAGAGAAGAAATAAAGCTGCCTGACACCATAACTACCAGCACACAATCCACAGCTCCCAAGCATACTCTGAAGAACCAAAGTGCAGCAACTGAGGGTGTTTTAATGAATGTCACAGAAAACAACCATGTAATAACATCCAGCAGTTTGTCCAGTGATGCCTACTGGATAGTAGGCAACTGGAGTGAGGTAGGTTATTTTTTGGTCGTAAGAACTGGAGTGTGTGAACAGCTGTCTGAAACACTGCTCAAGAAGCGAAGCTTCTTAGTTTGTCACAATTATCTGAAATCAGTATCATACATATGAAATACTTATCACAAAAAAAGTGGTAACTTGGGATAGCTAAGATTAGGTTGCTTACAGAGAATTAATATAGTCATCATGGGGTGTAATGGTTTGGTCCAAAATATCCATCTATTACTTACTTATTTTCTTTCTGTGAGAGAGGAATTAGGAGAAAGCAAAGCAGGTACAAAACTTAAAAGAATATAAAGAAGTTTATTAACAGACCTAAAAGAAAGGGGGAAAAAAAAATCAGACTAAACCTTCAGAACACTTCTCCTCCCCCCACCTTTCTCCCTTCTCCGAACACTGACAATGTAAAAAGACAACCCTTGAGATGTTCAGTCTGTTTACCACTTCTATAATAACCTTGTTCAGTTCACTTAGGGAGAGGAGTCCCTCTTACTCATGCTATGGAGACATCTCCACAATAAACAGTTCTCTCATGGATTCAATGTCACAGCGAGACAGCCGCCCGGGTTGGTTCTCTGCTCACATGTGGAAGTCCCTTTCCCCAACTTACAGCTTTCCCCACAACTGTTTTCAAGGGTCCAATCTTGAGCTAATGGGGTACCATTTTAAGGTTGAGCTGTTCAGAAACAAAGGTTATCTTCACCCATCTCTGGGAGCATCTTCATCTCTAGGAATAGAGGCTCTCCCCCTTCCCTGGGAGCAAAGGGTCCTCATCAAATTACAGCTACTGTCATTTGCTTATTTCAGCACAAGTACTTCTGCTCACAATTACAGTTTGAATGCTTCAACCCCCCATGCTTTCATGGAATTACAGTGGGTACTTTGATGTATCACAGTCCATCACCACCATAGCTTTACAACAGAATTTCAACTTCTGAGCTGGAAGCATCTCCTCTTTCTCCTCCCTCAGGGTTTCAGCTCTTCCTTCTTCACTGACTTTGGTGTCTTTATGGCATTGACTCGGGAGAGGATTCATGTCTGCAGTCTTCATCTGTTCTGGAGGAAACTGACAGCACTAAAAGGGTTAATCTCACCTGGGCCTTGCAGCTGGAGTTCGCTTATTGCTGTCGGCCACATGATCTTTGCCGGGCAGTGGGGCAGCGGCCTCAGACGAGCCCCAGCCGAACCAGGAGCTGCCTGCACAGAGCAGGGCTGGGGGGAGCCACGGATGGACGAGGGCCGTGCCACGGCTGACCCAGCTGGGCTGAGCAAGGCCCGGCCCGGCCCTGCTGGGCCACCTGCAGGCCCCCCCCGCTACCTGTCCAAAAGCTGGAAGACAAGAGAAGCTTTCCCGGGTTCTGTTCGTTCTTAAATGTGGGTCACAGAGGTGTGTCAAGCTTCTTAAGTGGCTTAAAAAGTTGCCAATATTCAAACTAGCCAGTTGATAGGTTCTGTTAGGTCATAGAGGAAGCTGTAAGCACCTCTTTGCAAGAGAATCATTTCTGTGGCTGATGGAGCCCTCTAACAAAAAACCCAAACTCTACTAAACCATGACATGGGGCCTGGTCACATTTTACAAATTTCCACTGTAAAGTTTTATTTTTATGTAAAAACGGTTCTTTTTATGCTAGTGGATTTTATATTCCTGAAATCATGATACCTAAAGTGAGAGATGTTGGTATCTGAACTAATCACCTCATTTTTTGATCACCTTTTTTACCAAGCTAAACAAGGTCAGATCTAAAAACCGCCTAACCCTGATCTGCCTCTGTGTCTCAGTATTGATGAAGAAGGGTATCTAAGGTCTGTTTCTGTGTACCTGTTTACTCTTGGGTCTGCTGGGAATGATTCAAAATCACAGAAATGCAGAAATGCAGGGCCAAAAAGGACAGCATGAGATGACTAAGTGTATCCCATGTCAGTGGAGGCACATCTAGACCCCCGAGATCATGTTGGATGCAGACAGTGGGTAAGACCCCTGCTCTGTCACCATTGCATCAGCACTTGTTCAGGACATACACTGCTGATGGCAGTTTGAAATTTCATGTTGTGCCTTCCTGTGGCCGGGTGAGAATGGCCTTAGCTTCCCATGTTCTAGTGGCACATGAAGCATTCCCTCCTGCACTGTAAGAGAAGACCTGTGTTTAGATCTGCTTGGGTGGAAGAGCCTACAAGAGAACATCAAGGAAAGGTTGTGGCCCCAAGCCCACCACAGCCTGAGCAAAGGCCTGCAATGCAGAGATGTTACCTTCTGTCCTAGTCATTTGTTATCCACCTTGAAATATTTTCCTTTTACATAGCCAGCATCTTCCATACTGAAAATGAAGATTCTCTTTTTCATATGCAGGCTGTGGAGGACAATTATCTTCTTAATAAGTCTTTTGGGGTCTGACTTCTAAATTCTTTTCAGATTTTCCTTGGGTTCTCTAAATATCTGGGGACTTTGTTGTTCTTGTCTGGTCTTGCTTCAGTATCATCGTATATTTCTTTATCAGTGATGTTCATTGTGGCCCCAGCGGACACATGGCATATAAAATGGAGTAGTTACTATAGTTTTATTTAATATCCTCTTTGTAAATGCAGAAATGAGATTTGTCTTGTTTTGCAACCTTCTTGCTTTGATTTATTCAATTTGTGGTCCATTGTAAACCCTGGATCCCTTCTACAGTATTTCTAGATCAGCAGAAGTTCTCAGTTACATTTGGGAGCTACGTGTGTGTGTGTGTGTGTGTATGTGTGTGTTTGTATTTATATTACTTATATTTATATTTATATTTATATTTATATTTATATTTATATGTACACACACATGTATGAGTGCATAAAAAGTTTTCCCTGAATGTAGCATTTTGTATCTATTTTTGTATTTCAGGCTACCACTTTCTTACAGTTTTTATTGTGAGGAGATGTCATCAAATCAGATTTCAACATTCCTTCCAACTCTCCTTACTTGTCATCATCTTCAAATGTCTTAAGTGCATACTGTCTTTCCTCATTCAGTTAGTTGATGAAAATGCTGAAGAGAGCCTGGTTTTGGACAGAGCCCTGCAGAATCATGTTTGAAATGTCTGTTCATTTTGACACTGAACCACTGAGAACCACTTTATCACGGTTTTTCAATTAGTTGAACACCAATCTTGTAATTATTTCACCTAGACTGTATTTCCACCATTTGCTAAAATAATGCTTTGTGCAATCATGTAAAAATGCATCATACCAGCCAGCTCCTTATTTTCATTAAGCCATGTCCCCCTGTCAGAGAAGGATTAGACTCAATTGAGTTATTTCTTCTAGATAGGTCCATGTGGGCTTTTCTGTTGCTTTATCATCTTTGTCAGTATTTGCCATTTTGATCTTGATTGTTTAATAATTTGGTTTTTATCTTCCTGTGAAGTCGGCTTGGTGAAGCATTCCATTAGACCATAGATAGCACTTTTTATTTTCCTGGAGATAAACAGAAAGATTTTCTTATCGAGTCTGCTGGGACTTCTCCAGTTTATTATAAAAATTAATTCTCAACTGTTAAAAGATTATTGAAGAACACTTGAATGAATGTAGAGATAAGGTTAATACATTTGATTTCACAGAACTGATGAAGTCAATTTGATGATACTTAATAAATCTAACTTTGTTGTCCTTTAATGATTTAGTCATCTTTTGCTATTCTCATTCAAAATGTTGTTTCTTGTTAAAATAAACTTTATGGGAAGTGTGGCACATTTAACTTATTTTTTCCAATTTGAAGAAGTGATGAAAAAGAGAATTTGTGGAGCCTCAGTCCTTGGAGATATTCTGAAGCCATCTGGACATGGTTCTGGGCAACTGCCTCTAGGTGGCCCTGCTTCAGGAAAAGTCCTTTCCATTTCCAACCATTCTGTGGTTCTATTAGTAAGGTCAGCTATTCTCTTTCTCATTAAATAAAAGTTACCTATTTCACACACACACCTTGAGTCTAACATTCACAGAACCTTTTCTTTTTGTTCACTACTTTTACTTACTTTTCAATGTACAGTTTTGTGACTTGTTTTTGTTCTTTCTGTGTACTCGTCCTCAGTAAAACTTTGAGCTTGTTTTTAGAAGACATCTCTCCATTTCAAGACCACTGCATCTACCTGGGTACCACCACTTGGTGTTGCTACACTCTTTCTCTTTTAGTAGCTGCCAATATTCTGACATTGCTTTGCTCTGTAGGAGATGTCCATACTAGTAAATAAATAGTTCCAAGAACAGTGATCGTCACTGGATGGAAAGGTGTGACCTGTCCCATAACAGGGCTGACAAGTGCCCCCTCAAGTAAGACCACTAATTTCAGTAGGGCAAAACAGTGCCCAGTTACACCAGTGCCTGTCTATAACTTTTACTTCCTTTCCTACTAGTTTCCCGGGCCATTCTGGGCTGTCACTTTTCCCTTTCTAAGAGCTTTCTGGATACCAGAGATACTTCATTACCACCTGTAGTGGTTTGGTCCAAAATACTCATTACTGTTTATCTGCTGTGAGATAAGAATTAGGGGAAATGCAAAACAGGCACCAAACTTGAAAGAATATAAAGAAGTTTATTAACAGACCTAAAAGAAGAAAAAAAAATTATACCACCTTCAGAACTCTCCTCCTCCCCCCACCTTCCTCCCTTCTCCCACTGACAATGTGAAAAGACAACCCTTAAGATGTTCAGTCTGTTTACCACTTCCATAATAACCTTGTTCAGTCCATTTAGAAAGAGAAGTCTCTTCTTGCTCATGCTATGAAAACATTATCACAACGAGACAGCCGCCCACTTCCAAATATTGTTCAGTCCATTTAGGAAGAGGAGTCTCTCTGCCTGCGTGTGAGTCCTTTCCCCCCGACTTGCAGCTTTTCCCGCAACTGCTTTCGAGGGTCCACTCTTGAAGTTTTTTGGGGTACAATTTTAAGGTTGAGCCGTTCAGAAACAAAAACAGAGGCCCTTCTCCTTCCCTGGGAGCAAAGGGTCTTCATCATCTTCATCTTTAGGACTATCTCTGGGAGCATCTCTACGGACTGAGGTTTTCTCCTTTCCCGTTTGGAGCAAAAGTCCTCATCTGGTTCATCTCTCCCTGTCCAAACTTCTCATGAAATTACAGCTGCGTCAGCATCTGCCTATCTCAACGCAGGTGCTTTTGCTTACGAGTTGAACACTCCACCCCCCATATCTTCATGGAATTACAACAGGATACTCTGATATATCATAGCTTCACAACAGAATTTCAGCTTTAAGCATCTCCTCTCTCTCTTCCCTCAGGTTTTCAGCTCTTCACAGCAATAAAAGGGTTACTCTCACCTCGGCCTTGCAGCTTTGCAGCTGGAATGTTGAATGTTGCTTATCGCAGTGGAGAGGGGGGAGAGCCGAGCCGCTCCGGCTGCCCACGGCAAGGCAGTGGGGGGGTTCCATGGCTGGAACAGGTCCATGGCTTCAGGATGGCCGTGGCCCGGCCCGGCCTGGCCCAAGCAGGGCCTGGCCGGGCCCGCTGGCCCCACACGGGGCCCGCAGCCACCTGTGCCAGCGCCGGAAACGAGAGAGAGCTTGGAGGGGGAGTTTGCCTATTCTTAAATGTGGATCACAGAGATGATCACAATTTTAAGTGGCTTAGAGAATTGTCCATATTCAACCTGGCCAGCTGATAGGTTCTATCAGTTCCCAGAGGAAACTGTAAGCACCCCTTAGCAAGGACGTCCCTTCCGGGACTATGCTTGCTAACCTATGACACCACCAGATCAGCTCATTCTATTAGCACCTCTGCTATTGGTCATGTAAAGTCACCTGCACTTTTCCTCTTCTGGGATCGACATCTGCTGTGCCAAGAGGAAATCTTGGTTCCCAAATGACAAAAGGGAAAAGCAGTATGTCTTCAGAAACTTACTTAGCATCAAACGAGAGTCAAGAAAGCTAAGGCTTTATCCTCAAACCGTTTGCAGTATCATGCCTTTCTCTCTTGACCCTGCGCTTGCACACAGCAGGGTTTGAAAGAGTCCTGCTGTTCCACCTTCCTCAGACAAGAACATAAAGCTTTCTCAGTGTGATCTGCCCAGCATCATCCGTGGAGCTGTCTTTGGTCTTCTCACATGTGCTCAGAATGTGGCGTTGGTCAAAGACTAAGCCACCTTTCAGTAAAGTCTTGGTGTTGTCTGACTGGTGCTGGGGAAGGCATCAACCCATCAGAAAGCAGGACAAGGGCAGTCCATCCTCTCAGTCAGAAAAATTGTTTTGGAAAGGTGTGTCACTAGGCATGCAGTTTCCTTTAACAGGACCTTTGTGGCCTCTTGGATACGTGTCTCAGGACTCTCCATGTCTTCAGTGTTGATTTTTTTTTTTCCTGTATTAGCTTCAGCTTAAGTTTCCTTATTTTTCCAAGGACACTTATTCAGCTTTCCATATTTAACTTTCCCACTTCCTCACAGGGAGTTCAAACCCCACAATAGCATTTGCATTCTTCATTGTTATGTTGACTTAATCCAAGATTATTTATGCTGTTTCCCGTGCCAGCTAAAGACTGCTTAGTGTGTGTTGGGTTTGGCTCTATGGGTGTAGTTCGCTATCCCACCCTTTCTGAGGCAGAAAAAGGTAAATGGGCGTCTCCAACCACTTTCCACCCCTTCCTGCTTCAGAATACAATGACAGTGTTCGGGTTTTTTTGTGAGGAGTGTGCACTCTTGGGATATGGACTGAAATAATCAATATTCTCTTTCGTCAGACACTAAAATCCTCCCAAATGTTGAAAACACTCAGCCACTTTCTGAATTAATAATTTAGAGAAACATTTTCCTGTGTAGTTTTCCCAAGATTCTCATGCATTTATTTAAGATTTTCAGCATCATGCACTCAATTAACTGACCATCTCATCAGCAGTATGAGGTAGTATGAGGGGTAGAGAGGGCACAATGCTGAAAATTGGATGCAATTACATTTTATATGGGATCCCGAAAGATAAAAGAAGAAAACAGTGGGACAGCTGGTACAGATTTAGAATGTCTCAGTAAGCAGGAGTTTGCCAAAGAAAAGAAGTGTGTAGTATAAATCAGGATCGGTATTGTCTTAAGAAACCAAAAGAAAGCCCTTCTTCAGAATACTAAGTAAAATTTAGGTGAATCTGAAGTCTTCTTTTGAGTATCTCAGATAACATATGTCATCTAAAATGGCTCTAGATATATATAGGTTCCAGGATTGTTCCCAGAATGATGTACTAATTTTGAGTTTGCCCCTGGGCTTTCCTCTTGCCCTTGTGCAGTGCTCTACAACCTGTGGAATGGGGGCTTTCTGGAGACACGTGGAGTGCAGCAGCAGGAATACATCTCACTGTCAGGACATGAAAAAGCCTGATCCTGCAAGGAGATGTTATCTCCGCCCATGTGCTAGCTGGAAAACAGGAAATTGGAGCAAGGTAACTTCATTCAGAGCTGTGTGTGAACAGTAAGCTTGCAAATTTCAGTGAGTATGAAATTCCACATACTTCATTTTTAAAACAATTATTTACTCAGTGAATGCATACATGATTCCCAGTTGACTATTCAGCACTAATTTGCCTATTTCCTGACCAAGTTATATCTGGAAATACATCTGCTGTGAATTTTGTTCTTCCTGTGGTGGGTTGTGCTCATTAACTCTTGCCAAAGCAAGAGCCAAAGCAGGACTCACTGTTCATGTTCTATGGAGAGGGCAAAGCTGTACATAGTTGCTTGTGGCATCTTTTTAATCTCTGCCTCTAGGGGCATAGCCTAATTTTAAGAAGCAGTGGGAATTTGGAAGAGGGAGTTGTCGTGTTCCTATTCACCCTTGTCACCATGTACTATCTCTTATACCATATGGTCTGTTTCCCATCCACGTAACCTCTAAGTTTTACATTAAATAAAAAAAACAAAAAACAACAGCAATGAAACAAAACAACAAACAAAAAACCAAACAACAACCAAAGAAAAAAGCCAAAAAAGCTAAAAGCAAATTGTACTGGGGAGAATGCCTGCTATGTACAGGGTTCTGTTTGGTCCTAGTTTTGTACCCATGGCCTGGTCAAGGGACAGAAGTGTCCAGGCGGCTAAGTGGAACCCAAAGAATTGTGCTTGAGTTCCATCTTGGTATTTTAAGCTGTGTGAAGAGCACCTGGAAGGACTTTGGTGACTTCTTGAAGCTTATTACATTTTGTCTTCATGCAGTCTAAAAATAAAGTTTCAAACCACAGGTTATTTTTCAAGACTACAAAGAGATAAACTAAAAAATTCTGGTTTAAATATTGTTGATTTAATAAGGAAAAAGATAGGTGTGTCAAACTTTCTCAGTACAGACCATTTCTGTGGACAATGTTGTTGCCATTGGGCTAGAGGGCAGATTGATAGAAATAAAAGGTTATAGTTACAAAACCTGTGGTATTATTGAGCTCTTTGATGTAAAATTGATTTGTACAGGAATTACATGCCTGTTTAGAAAGTTCAGGAAAGGCCAAGGCTTTATATAACTACATTTAAGCCTTCGAAATTAATTTTAAAAGGTGCATAGACATCCTGCCCTCGCAGCTGCAGTAGGGCAATTTCACCTTCACTTTTTCTTCATAGATGTCATTGCTCTAGCAACAAGTGAATGATGTTCATGTCACAAAAAATAGCTAGCAATCAGGTTTAGTGACAAAATATTACAGAAGCAAATTTTAAAAAATGTCGGTCCAGTTATGAAACAAGTTTGAGGCAAGAGGCTTCTCCTATCAGATTTGTGTTACCCTCCTTATTTTCCATCAAGTGAACTATACAAACCTAATTACAATTTCCTATAAAATTGACTAAATTCTGCTTGCTTTACAAGTGGCAATTGTATTTTGTTACTCATTTCAAATATTTTTAAGGGACCTTATCACGGCAAGATGGCTGGGTTCCCTGCTTGTGTAGTAGAGGTTTTTCTGCTCCTTTACTTTTACCTAATTTTTCCCCTCTCCTAAAAGAAAGGTGCCTCAGACTAAGTCTTAGCATCTGAGTTTAATGACAGATATAATTTGTATATATTTTGAGGCTGTTGTTCTCAGTTTCTTACACAGTCACTTCCGTCCACTGTTTCTATCCAGACAGACGGAAACCTGTCCTGTGGACAAGAGTAAGGATTCCCTTTCCATCCATTCTTCATCTCCTAGGAGAAGTATTGTATTCAGGTTCCTTGCTCAACTAAGGATGCTTATTTGTGCAAAGGAGAACAGAATCAGTTGCTATTGCATCATAGTGGTAAAAGAGGAAAGCTAATCTGAGATCATTCAACTGGTGCAGTTGGAACTGGCTTTAATTCTAAGTGAAGACAAAATACGTATTTTTCCTTATCCCTGAGATAGAAAATTTAGTTCTTCCAGAGCAGGAAAGGTCCTGAGCCTTGGTGCCTGGGGACAGGACCTGGTGATGCTGCATGAGGCCTTGGAAGAAGCTCTGGCTAGAAATTGGAGACTGGAAGGGCTCACTTAGCTCCTCAGCAGAGCCCTAAGCTGAGCAGTGACTTCACAGGCTGTGAGTGAGGCTTAGGGTGCCTCTCTCCTCCCTCCCATTCTCTCAAACTCAGGCTGCTCTTGGGGTATGGATCCTCCTGGTGCCATGGAGGTGCAAGGAAGGCGAGGGTGGGAACTGCTACTCATTCCCTTCCTCCCTCCGAAGCAACTAAGGAACTGACAATATCCCTGCATACAGAACCCGGTTTTTTTGTATTTATTGCATTATGACTCTTTCACTATGACATTTTTGGAAATAGCTGGCAAGATTTCCCAATTAAATATGTATCCATATTATTAACAGCCATAGCAGTGTAGGAGGGGAAGTACTTACATAGCATGTTCTGGGCTGCTGTAAGGAAAGCCACAGTGTTTAAGCCTCACAACAGATTGCTATTATGGTAAACTGGAAATTCCCTCTGTTCAGGATGCTCAAAGCTCAGGCTGTCCTCCTCCTCTGTGACTGGGGCAGGTACAGCCCCTCAGTGGAGCATCATGTGGAGATGTGCCTCCCTCTGTTTTGTGTACAGTGCTCTGTGAACTGCAGCAGAGGCTTCAAGACCCGAGACGTTCACTGCATTGATGTTCGGGAAAAGCGGCTTCTCAGGCCTTTCCACTGCCTGTTACTCAGCTATAAACCACAATTCAACACTAGCTGTAACACAGAGCCTTGCTTGCAATGGCGTGTGGAGCCCTGGAGTGAGGTACTGCTCTTTAAAAGAAACTTTGGGAACCAGCAATTTCCTTTCAGGTAACAAGCAGCTGTTAGATCCCATGCTGTCAGGTAAACTTCTGCTCCAAGGAACACGCAGCTGGTGAGTGCCACTCTGCAGTTCTTGTGTATGGCTACAGCAAAAAATAGCTGTTCATAAAATACAGGTGTTCATAAGGCTTCACAGAATCATTCTTAGAATTGCACGTGATTTACAGCTGGAGTTGTAAATTACTGTATCTTGAAAGAGAGAAGCAGATGACCTGGAAGAAAATTATTTTTAGCTATCCTATTGGATCAGTAAATGTGGTTCATTTAGATGAATCCTTTTTGCTGCCATTTTAATGTTGCTTTCTCGTTATGGTGAATTTAGGATTTTCATTTACACTTTTGGACTGAAATTTTATGGGGCCAGAGGCTTAGATCAGACAAGATAAATCTGACTTTTGGGTCCCTTTGTAGTATACATCTGTGCCAACAAACTCGGAGGCAGCCAGGCACATATTTATGTCAGCTAAAGCACATGGTTTGGTTATATTTTAAAATTTAACCCCACTGAAAGCAGCTCTGGAGAAAGTGTCATGATATTTGCCTTGTGGACCTGATGCTTCAGGATTTTAAGGGAAGTGATCGCATTTTCTTTGCAGGGCACTAACAAATCACACCTGGAGGAGACCAGGGTATGCTGTCAGAGCAATCAGCAGGGGTTGGAAAAATAAAAATAGCCAAATGATTACACTTGTTTGCCACTTAAACTACTTTATAAAAACACCAGTCCAACCCTGACAGTTGTCCTCATGCTAAGGACACTGGATAGAAATGGATTGAGAAGGTTAATTTATCAGATGTCAGATACATTGCTCTGTCTATAGGGGTGCAATTCCTTGTAGGAGGAACAATGCATTATTCAAAGTATATTTGGTACTTTGTTTCATGCCAGAGTGTATTTCAAGTAGACTCTACTACAGACTTAGTGAAAAAATAGTAAAATATCAGTGCATAAGTAATTCTAGAATATGGACAGAAGAATGTTTAAAAAATAACCTGGGTCACTATCTTTGTATGAAACTTTTACTGCCAAACAGTTCAATTTTTGTATGGATTGAATTTTAATTTCCCCAACCACCTCATAAAAATGAAATGCTGCATCTTATGAACTTGTTCTGTCTTCAGTTAGTGTTATAGATTAATCTTGCAGACACATGACTTCTAATCTCGTTCTTGTTAGAGAAGCTACTGGTGTTGGTGATGCTGATGAGCAGTTCTATGTTGCCTGTTCCGTGTAGCCACTTCTATGCTGTCCTTTAGTCCTTGCAGTAGGATGTGCCAGGAGCAGCTTTTCCCCAAGTAACAGCTTCTTCCCTGTCTCCTTCCAAGCACATGGAATAAGTGCCTCAGTGCAGACCTTTTCTTCATGTCTTCTTCATTTGATGTGCAAGCTAGCTCATATATCTTTCTAAACCCATGGGCCAGTGACACGGGTTCTTGTTACGTGTGGCCCCACATTTCTGCATGAACATGTCTAGCTGTCTCTGTGGCCTGTTTCTGGTTTCTCATCCTTTCCCACCTCTGACTGGGCCCCTGTTTTGTCAGTGTTCGAGGACGTGTGGTGGTGGCCAGCAGAAGCGGCGCATCTACTGCCCCCGGGAAGGGCTCTGTGACTGGACCAAAAGACCTGATGCCGTTGCATCGTGTAACAGGCAGCCTTGCACACAGTGGATTCACCAGGCTTGGAGCCCGGTAGGATTCACTTTATTTCTGTCTTGTTTCTTGTCATATTGTTGGCCATATGTGGTCGTGTTGTGCACATGTATCTGAACTGCAGTACCTGTACCTGTACTGCAAGTACAGTTTCTTGTGCAAGAGAAGAACTTTTGAAAACAGTACTGAGCATTTAATAGCCAGCCTGTGTCCATTCCTTCAGGTGACAGATATTGTAGCTTCTACTTCTTGTTGCTGCATTATATGTTGCTGGAGGGCTGCAATTTTTATCTTGTCTAAGAAAAAAGGAGTTTCAACATTAACGTTCCTCCATTGCTCATTTGAAATTTTCCACTGTTTGGGACTATTGGAGGGGATTGGGTTATTCTCAAAACAACTTTGGGGAATATTGTGCTTGCCCACACAAAGAGAAATTCTGAATTTTGACCAATAGCCTCCTACTTAGTACTTGGAAATCTTACTGACAAATATGAGGCATATTTTTGGGGAACCTTCCAGTATCTGCTATACATATTTATCTATAGAGAAATTGGTATATATGATTAACCTTTCCCTCCAGTTTCCTTAATCAACATTGCGTACATTACAAATACTCCTCCCAGGAGAATGGAATATTGAAGGAATGCTAAAAGCAGGAGCCACAAATAATGAAATGATGGAGTCTCATTTAACACAGAAAATGTAATGAGTTGGTTTTGACACAAAGCCATTAGATGAGACATGACTACAATGTAATGTAGAGTTAGTGTAACACTTAAATATGGAAGTGAACTGCATAAAATAGGCAATCCAATACCAAATGTTATAGCAACTATTTTATTGATTTATTAATCCCATATTGATGTATTCATTAATAATTTTACTTTATAAAAATATTTTAAACATAAATATAAAGTTGTTGCAAGAATACCTAAGATCTTTCAGTGTACCTCACACCAGTACTGTTGTGTTTCATGCACAGAGATATGCATTACAGAGGGGACAACTTGCAGAAAAATGACAGAGGTTCCACTTCTGCCTTCGTCTCTTGTGCTTCATTAGCTGACATTCTCTTTCTGCTGAATTATTTATCTCATTTATCTGCTGGCACTATTTATCTGTAGAGAAAAAGAATTTAAAACTAACTGGAATTCTGAGACACTCTGGGAAGTCAGAAGAATTAAGTACATTTACAGAATGGTACAGGACGATATTTTAGAAGTGTTTGGGTTTTATGGCCTTCTGTGTGCAGCCAGAACAAGGAGCTGGCAGTTCTTTTGTGGTCATAAAGAAAGGGTAACCACTGTTTAAATGCCAGGAAAGAAGCAAAACCTTTCTTGGGCTTTTATTAAAATCTTAGTTTGATCTTTTTTAGACCTAACATTGCAATCAGTTATTCATGTTTAACTTAGATAGTCAGAAAACACAGGAAGCAAAAAATGTCCTAATTTGTACTAATTTGGTTTACTACTCTCTTATATTGTAGAACTGGCATTGCAAATCTTCCTTTTCCTCCCTGTAGAAAACAGTCCTCTCCCTCTATTTACACATTCCAAGATGCTGTATTTATACTATTTACCCTCTACTGCATCCTGCCAAATCTGGCCAAAATGCGCCATGGAGGTGTCTGGATGCAGCAGACAAAGTACTGTAATGCCATTGCTTCTGGATCACATGGCAGTTTTAGCTTCCTATTACACCACAGCTGGCATATTACAAAATTTCCATGTAAAAAAAAGTTTCATATATGTTAAAATTACTTCTTTTCAGTGCACTGTTTCTTGTGGAGGGGGCATTCAGCAAAGAACTGTGAAATGCATGAATACAGGAACTAATGAAACTGAAGATGACAGTATGTGTGTGGATAAAGCCAAGCCCACGAAATATCAGAAGTGCAATCTGCAAGAGTGCAGGAAAAATACAGGTACAGTAATATACCTGCATGAAACAGTTTTCGGAAGGCGTTGTGCTGAGGTTCTGCAAAAACTGGGGACTGACTCACTCTGTCAACTTGTTTTGAGTACTGTGGGCTCAGTAATTACAGGTCAGCCTGGCCTGCTACTGCTTGGCTGCTCTGTTGGCAGAACCATGCTGTTGGGTCTTCCAGCTCTTTTGGCCTCATGTTGCCATGATGGGGAGTGCAGTCTCTGAGCATGCATCCCTAATTTATGATGCCACAACTAAATTACTAAGTCTGCTTGTATTGGCCTGTTTTAGGTAACTCAGGCTGCGTTGGGGACTGTGGAAGGACACATAGTGAGTCCAAAAGGATGCCATTTCTTAAGATAGATCCCTCTATGGAAACTGCAAATTCTGGACTGGAAGTGCAAGTAAAAAAATTCTTACAGACAGACACTGTAAAAAAATCAGTGTCCCGTAGGGTGAGACTGTCCAAAATCAAGAGGTGGAGAGAAGTACTTTTGTGAGTCAGAGTGTCCTGTACCTCTGTCCTTCAAAGGCCCCGGGACCCAGTTGTGTAGATGGTTAATAGCCCAGAAGAAGAGGCATCAGGGGAGGCAGAAAGCTTACAGAAGGATACAGATCTTTATGTGTAGTCTGTGTACTGCTGTATCCAGCAGGTGCCCTCAGGTAAGAACAGCAGCATCTCAGAGCCCTTCTAGTAAAGTCCTCAAAAGCCTTTTAGAGGGTGATCTTGCCTATACAGAGAGTATGTCAGCAAAATACAGCTAAGTGTTCTCATCTTCTTCACTACAGGGCTGCCCTGCAGCAAAGACCAGCTGTCGGTTCACTTCTGCCAGAGGCTGAAAGGCATTGGCAAGTGCTTGCTGCCATCAATACAGACTCAGTGCTGCTTCACATGTAGTCAGCCCCAGATTCGTAACAAAGCAAGACATGGGGATCTGCAAGGCTTCAAACAACAAAATTACATTAAATCTAGGAGAAAACCACCTCAAAACCCAGAAAACAACAACCAAGCAGCTTGGCACTAGCTGTTTTTATCTTGTTTCCTTGAATAGAGCTTTTGTTTACAGGTTTTACGTTCCTTATTTTTTTCTGAACCATCCAACATAAATGGAAATCTGTGATCAAAACTAGGAAAACACATCACCTAGGGTTATCAGTCATAATTTACTGCTTCATTTTTTTTTCTGTAGTAGTCCAAAATTTGTAACATAATTTACAATGTACCAGCAGCTAGTACTTCTTAGGCATGTGTAGATGCTAGAAACAGGCTTGCAAGAATTTTCTGATTTTTTGTAATGAATGTTTAACTTGTTCTTCCATCTCTTTTCTGAAACCCACTTGAAACACCAGCACTCGAGAGTGCTTAGTGAAGGTGGCCCTTGGGGCAACAGACACTTAACTGCCGTGGGCCAGTTCTCTTTATGCCCATTTGCCTTCCTTTTTTAAGAACCAAGGTGAAGTGGCAGTGTTTCTCTGAATTCATTGCTCACTTCATAAATTTAAAAGAAGAGTTTTATAATATCTGTTTATGATAGGCAGGATGAATTGAAACATTCGTTTTTTTCAGGAGGAAAAATCTTCTCTTAGTACTTGACTGAACCTCTGAAGGATACCTCATCCATAACGTGTTCTTGACAGTGTTCTTCTGCTACAAATGTCTTGCTGTAACCTGAAAACCCCATCAATATGGGATGTTAAGTTCCCAGTTATGTTCTAAGCAACTTTTCTTGGTAGCACAAAAGCAAAACCATTTGCATCTACCACCTTAATAGAGTCAGGGAATCATTTAGGTTGGAAAAGACCTTTAAGATCAAGTCCAATCTCTAACTCAGTGCTGCCAAGTCCACCACTAAACCACGCACATCCCTAAGTGCCACATCTATGTGTCTTTTTTACACATTTAGGGGAGAAACCAGCAATATCTCTTAGACAGTTTTATACATTCCATCTGATAGAATAATTTCAGTGTAAAGAAAAATTTGGGTTTGCATATTTTTTGCTAGACAGGCAACAACATTCTGAAGTATCATCTGTAGTTCCTCTCCATTTAAAATTAACCATCTGAGGCCACTTGAAATCAGGTAAAGCAACCAAGTCAAAACTATGGCCAGTCTCCATAGCTGCAGGTATTCAGACACGAATGATACAAGTTAGCAGAACATAAAAAGCTGTCAGGAATCTGATGGAACACAGAGGTTGCACCAGCTTGTTCTGCAGCAAAAATTTAACCTCAACACTTACCCTTTGGAAAGGGTGGTATTCTCTCTCTATTGACTTCTCACTTCCACCAGTTTTATGTTGTGGTCAGCTCCATTTGGTTCAAGAATATTACAGCTGCTGGGCAGAGGAACCAGGCACTGTAATGGGTTCCACAGTTTACGGCACAAAGAGTAAAGGAGTCACGTAGCGAGAAAGCGAAAGGCTTCTAAGCAGATGTAGGTAAGGACAATTTGATGTTGAGTCTTTTGCATTTGAAAACTGAAATCCTTCTGTTCTTTGACAAATGATGAAGGAAGGAGCAATGAGACAACCCAGCTAAACAGGTTTTCTATTTTCATGTTAACTTTTATGACAGATTTCAACTTTACAGATTTAAACCTTTCTTGCAGCTTCACATGTGGCATGCAAGCATTTCAGCTGGAAATTTCCCATACTACATTTTGAAACCAATTTTACACCATCAGCATAAAGACCAACTAACAACTGGAAACTTTGTAATTCACACAAATATTCAGTGATAGAGCTATCATTTCATCCAGTATCTCCCAGCAGAGCATAAGCCCACATCCACAAGAGCACTACCATTCACTCACAGCAGACTTTTCCCCCATTGTAAATCCTTGATCATAGTGGAGCTGAGGGCTCCTGGGACAGGAATCTGAGGCCCAGAATAGTATCTGCATAGCTCGGGCCTCAGGCATGAGGGCACCACTAGCCAAACAGCCTATCTGTTTTGCTAGTGAAGAAAATGCCAAAACAAACTTCAGGGAACCAAGACTGGACCCTTTGAACAAAACTGGGCATTTTGTAAAGAGCTGAACAAGAGCAGACATTTAGATTCCTTTGGAATTCAGTAGGATTTGGACACCTTGGTTCTTCATGCTTTTTTGAAAATCTCAGATTTGCACCCTACTTACCTTACAATTTCAGATTGTAGTGCAGGGAAATGTCACATTTTATGCAGTATACAGCGAGACGTGTGGTCATGAATCCAAGTGTCACTATGGTTACAGAACTATGACTAGCAGTAGCTTTTTTTCTAGACAGACCTTTATGAAAGTTAATAGAAGTATTTTAGCCTGGCTATAATGTATTAACCTAATGATGACCACGAGTCAAATTGTAATTTTTCAAAGGTTTGTGACCTTTGAATGAGGACTTACTTCTTCACTTGAAATCTCTGGGAGTTTGAAATATGCAGCATGGTGAGGTTAGATTTATTAACCTCTGTGATGGCAATATAACCCCAGGTTTAGGTGCTGATAAAACAAAATCCACTGTTAAAAATGTGGTGCTAGATTAATAGACATGGGGATGACTTGCAGTGGTGCACGTGCATGCGTGCACACGCTCTTACAATAATAGATGTCTGTGGTGTTGCCGGCCAGCGCCAGACATGATGCTTTTTAAAGTTTCACAGTGTGCTTCTCTCCTTCTGGGGACCCTTTGAGCAATAGAAATCTGGGCAGGTCTTACTCCACTGGACACAGAAGTATTGAATCATGCAGGAGTAGAGGTGTCTCGCCTGATTCAGGAAGGATTTGGGCAGGGCTTCGGCTTGGGCTGCATTGTGTAGAGCAGTTTCCCAATAGCCAAACAACCTGGACTGGTGGGCAGTGCAGATGTGCCTTACATTCCCAGAAGCATCCTATAGGATTTGGGCGGGACAACGTTCCGGGTCAGATTATTCTGTGCATAGAGGTACCTGCATAACATTTTATCCACAGAGGTCAGCAGAAAAAGGCTGCCAGGTATGTGGGCTAATGAGAAAGGAGCTGACCGAGTGGATATGGTGCAGATGGGAGGAAAATGCCTGCAGGAGTTGTTGTCCTTTCCAGTGCTCCTTAGGGCTAGTATGGAGTTAAACCATCTCTGCCTTCATTTTTTCTTCAGGGAGCTGAAATTTATTAATTTCATTTGAAATTAATGAAAAGTGAATAAATTATATTACAGACATTAGTCAAAATAGTCTTTCTACCCAGGGAAGTGCAGTCATTACTGTTGCTCAGCTTAAAACTTTAGGGAAAATACTGTGACACCATGAACTGTTTTAACAGAGCAGTGCCACTGCTATTATGACACAGCTGTTCTTAAGTAAAGGTGGATTTATGATCTGAACCCAGATGGTCATTAGTCTCAAAAATGAATTGAATACTAAGTGCAGAGGTGTATTATTATTATTATATTATCATATTAGCCCAAGACACATCAGCTTCAACAGATTGCTCAGGAAAAAATGTGTATTTTTCACATTCACAGCTTGTTCTAACATTTCAAGGTTTAAAAAGCAAACTATGATGACATATTTGTTTCAAGCTTCAATAAATGGCATTGCATATGTTTGATGGCTCTGATATTTTCTGTTTCCAGTGCAAGAAGATTTGTACAATGGAATTTCCAGGAAAAAACAAAAGCCTTAAAAATATATTTTATATGCCAAGGATCCCCATCACTGAGTTATTTTGGTGCTTGATACTTCAGCATAAAAGAGATCATTAAAAAAGGCGAGGAGAAAAAGCGGAAGAATGCGGCATGGTGCTAAGTATAAATACACACTAAAAGGCTTCATTATTTCCTATGAAATAGATGAAATCCTACCACATCTAGTCTAAGCAGTTATGTCTGTAATTTCTTGGCAGCAAATGTGTGTCTCTTGAAGAATTGTGTATAATATTACCATGCCTATTTGTCCCCCGCCCCGAATCTTCTCAACACTCAGGTTTTGCAAGTCCTGCTGGAGCTTATGCCCAGGAACTTGATCAGACCAACCCTGATCCTTGACATGCTGCCCAGGAGCACAGCTTGGGCAGAGAACACCATCGGTTCTCACTCAGTCACCAAACTCCACCCATGTATCCATCCATGGGCTCAGCCTCACAACACCCTATGGAGTTGCAGGAAGTTGCTCCTTCTTACTTTAGAAAGTAAGTGTGCATCTCCAGCCCACAGGGGCAGCACTCTGCACAGGTGCTCCCAGGGAGAGGATTGAACTGATCTGAGAAGTGAGTGGAAGCTCCCTCTGCTTTGCAAAGTGCCATTAGGCATTCTTGAATGTCCCACTGCTCAACACAGCCTGACGAGCAGTTCCTGTGGTTGCTGCACTGTGTGGCACAGCTTGCAGCACTCCCTTGGCTCAGCCAAGCATGCAGCACCCACCAAAGGAACTGCCTGTTGGCTGCCAACATCAGCTCAAAATTAAACCAACGTGGCGACGGGATGAGGCAAAAGAAAGGGATTTCAGGTGGGGTGTTCCAGACAGAGGCACTTGATGCAGCACAACTGATAGTTTAATTCTGTGGATATAGAAACAGTACGTTGCAGAGTTAAGAGGGAGAAACTTCAGCACTGTTGAATGTCCTATCTTTGTTTTCAGAGGGTTATCATGTTCCCTGGAGAACAGGAGTTGGTACCAGACACCTCTCTTCCTGGGATTGGTTTATCTGACTGTGTTTCAGAATGGTGATTAGTAAGAAACATGGTTTATTGCTGCTGCCCAGCACTGCAGCCTCTCCAGCCCTTATTCCCTGCAGTAGAATATGGGGAGTTCACATGAGGATATTGCTTATTTCTGTCACTAATTGATCCCAGCCTCCTCTTTTCTCCTAATGAAGAAGTGCAGGTAGCTCCAGAACACTCACAGGAACAACACCTGGGATGAGTTAGCCTACAGATGCAGTGGTTACAGCAGTAAGACCCAGGAAATGAGAAATAACCTGTGCTGGTTTGGTCAAATTTAGAAATACATCCTCTGAGAGAAGGCACAACAACCCCTCCCCCACCAGGTTCAGGAAAAATAAATTTTCCTTGAAGGAAAGTGAAAGAGACAAAAACTATTTGACGAGCACACAGGAAAAGGATAATAATGCTAAATAATAAAACCTCTCGCTCTGCTGAGAGAAACCTGGGAAAATTTCAGAGTTCTTCCGTAGATCTCTTTCCCCCTCCCTGGAGCTGGGACAAGGTGGTGGGCCCACCTCCAGGGCCAAGAGCTTGGTGGAAAGTCCTCCCAGTGTATTCCGATGTTGAAACTGTCCAGTAGAGAGAAAAGGAAAAAAAAAACGAAGTCCCAGGAAAATGGAAGTTCAACTCTCCAAAGGAAAAAGAGCTGAGGAAAAAAAAAACTGCTGAAAGCTGGCTGGAAAGAAAAGCAAGCTGGGTGCTTCCCTTCCCTGTCGATCTCCTGCTGCAGCTGAACGCAGAGAGCCGCCTCTATCTCTGTGTGACCTTGAACAAGCTGCAAACTGCTTTGAAGAAGTTCTGCTCGGTTTTTCCTCCCCCCTCTCAGGCTCAGTTTAAAGGCATAGAAAGGTACACAAATTAATTTCTGGGCATAGGGCAGCAATATGGGATACACATCATAAAGTCACACCAAGACATAACCACAGGACCTTCAGAGTGGCCAACCACAGTCTGTAAGCTGACGTGTCCGGGATTTTAAAGGAACCTTTGATGAAAACCAGGAAGTTGCTAAATATCTGTATTTCAGTCAATGCCTACTTGATATCACAAACTAATAAAAAAGAAAATTTTTCAATATTCTTGAAGGCTTCTCCTAATTCACAGTTACCCTTATGAGTCATCAAGTTAGCTTTTGCTAGATCAAAGTTAAGGATTTGGACAGAGGAAAATAGTTTCCAGGAGGGATTGGATGTTTTGGAAGGCAGTCTTTTGCTAGATCTCCGGAGTTACCTCTAGCTCTGTCGTGTTACAAGCGGGTGAGAAGATGGTCTGGATTCAGTGATTCAGTGGCTTCAACTGGGATCTGAGGCGTCAGAGAATGAATCATAGAACCACAGAATGGTTTGTGTTGGAAGAAACCTTAAAGATGGTCTAGTTCCAGCCCCCTGCTGTGGGCAGGGACACCTTCCACTAGACCAGGTTGCTCAAAGCCCCATCCAGCCTGGCCTTGAACACTGCCAGTGATGGGGCATCCACAGCTTCTGTGGGCAGCCTGTGCCAGTGCCTCACCACCCTCACAGTAAAGAATTTTTTCCTAATATCTAATCTCAGCCTACTCTCTTCCAGTTTGAAGCCACTCCCCCTTGTCCTGTCACTAGATGCTTTTGCAAATAATCTCTCTTCATCTTTCTTGTCAGCTTTCTTCAGGTACTGGAAGGTCACAATTAGGTCACCCCAAAGCCTTCTGTTTTCCAGGCTGAACAATCCCACTTCTCTCAGCCTTTCCTCACAGCAGAGGTGCTCCAGCCCTCTGATCATCTTGATGGCCTCCTCTGGACTGGCTCCAGCAGGTCCCTGTCCCTCCTGTGCTGGGACCCCAGAGCTGGATGCAGTGCTCCAGGTGGGTCTCAGCAGAGCGGAGCAGAGGGGCACAATCCCCTCCCTCCCCTGCTGCCCACGGGGCTCTGGGTGCAGCCCAGGACACGTTTGGCTCTCTGGGCTGTGAGTGCCATGGCTGGGGCATGTCCAGCCTCTCACCCACCAGTCTGGGCAAAGGGCAGTGCAGGTTACTGTGGTGCTGGTGTTAAGGAAAGCTCCCACTGCAACACTGGCATACTGGAGTGATGGCAAATGTGGCATTAATAGGGAGCTGCCTTAAGGAAAACTCCAGGCTGAGGGAAGCTGATCAATGAACTATTAGAGAGGAAATGCTTTATTTCAAGCCCATCAGGACTCGTGAACAGAAGTGCAGTGAACCTTCAAGCTCCCCCCATGCTTATTTATACAGATGGCAGTCATGGAGATACTATGTTTCCTGTTTATTCCCCTATATCTGCTATCTGTTTCATACGGTATCTGAACTAAAGAAGCTTGACATTAAATTCCCACTGTGTTCACTTGGAAGTATGTTTCCTTGTTATTCGGCTCTGGAAGTAAAAATATTGTCATGTTATAACATATGGGAGCATGAATCAGACTCATAACAAACAGTGCTGGGTGATAAAATTACTGTCCTGTGCTGCAGTGCCTATCTGAAAGATAAGGAATGGTGGTTTTCTGCAAATTCTTTTCCATGTGTCTCCATCCCTAGTCCCAGCCTTCATGGGACACACCCTGGCCCTGGTGGTCATTGCAAATCACTGGAGTAACAGACACACTGGAAGACCAGTGAGATTTTTGCTCCTAGCAGCTGTGAACATAGAAGTGACTGACTTCACCCTCCTGCCCATCTGATGCAATGTTGAGCCCAGCTGGTCTCGGCTTTGCAGCCACATAAAGTTGAAGTTTTGTTTTACATCTGAACTGAGGGGAGGCCATGAGCACCCCCAGGATCCAGCAAGAGGCAGGAGTTTGCTTACAGCAGATGTCCCTCTTACAGCAAGTGCTCCCTGCATGTCACCTGGAAGCTGACAGTTCCCTGACGATCCCGGGTCACTTCATTTCTGTTCATGCCTCTCTTCCAAGTTTGTGTTTAGGCAAGGAGGCAGAAGGGATGTCGCAGCTGCCAGATCCTGCTGTAGTTAATGAGAGCAAATACATGTCTTGGTAATTATTGTAGGTTACACGATCAGCAAACTTCAGATTTTGGCTGAAGCTTCCTGCTGGCACCGTCTGCCCTCCCACAGGGGTGGTCTGATTGACAAGGGTACCCCTGTTTACGTGAGGACCCTGCTGGGAGCAGGCAGTGCTGGCCTCTGTGAGGGTGCTGGGGATTTGGATCTGCTGCTCCTTTGCCTTTTCAACACCCACTCAGACTCAGCATCAGTCCGCCTGACCTGCAGTCACCCTCCAGATGGGAAATGTGTCTGTCAGGCCTTGCTGGATTCATGGTATCCCAAAGAGTAGTTGAGATGGGGAACACAAGAACATTCTCTGCTGAGCTCAACAAATCCTTTGAGCAATCCAAGTCTCAGGGTTCACTGAGCTGTTGTTATGAGCATGTGAGGAGGTAAAATGTGCCACTAATACACTGGAAACTTTGTTCAGGGAGCTTCTATTCTGGTGCTGTGACTGCTGTGGCCATGACCCTTACTGGGTCATCTGAAACTGTAGAAAGGTAATCAAAACTGGAGTTGAAATCTTCCATCCAGTACAGACAGTCCCCCCTACCCTAGGTGAAGAATTGAGTTTGTCTGTGTAAATTGGAAGCAGCATTGGGAGCAAACTATGCTAGAAAGCTTAGTTTCTGAAAAGTAGAGTATTGGAGTGTTTGAAACCATTTTTGCATTAACTCAGATTCCATGAGTAATCATGAGCAATGTCAAAACTGATAATTTCAGTATTTCTGGAATGAAAATTCCTTTTGAGGGATGTTGGTCAGTGCTCTTCACAGGACAGAAAATCTGTTGGGTGGCTCTGTCTACCAGCTGCCACTTGCTTGGAGTTCACATTTGAGTGAGTGAGCGCCTTCAGTGCAGTTTTGTGCGGGATGCTGGAGGGGTCCCCTTCCTGTCTTTCCTCTTGACAGATTTTTCCAGCATACAGTGACAATTATGACAGCACAAACAGCATAATGTCCTGACCATAGATGATCTGCTTGGGGTTTTTGTTTCAATAAATAATCAATCCACTAAGGAAGAAAGAGTTACCCAGAAAAGCTATTTATTTTCTGGTGGCCAGATATGTTGTGCTGGTTTCATACAGGAAATCTGCTCCACTCAGAACTGAAAGCTGTCTGTTTCCCTGGACGTATTTCACTGGTCAGTGGCTGTGGGAAGCTGGTGCTGAATTGGCTTTGCAATTACTGGGAGTCCCCAAACCGATTTCAAGTGTGTGTCTGACTGACTCCCACTGTTTGTGCACACATATGGGGCTCTCATGTGCTTGAGCCTGAAGACTTTTTATAGCGAAAGCAATAAAATAAATCTCTGAAGAAAGAATATTTTGTGTCCTCTGCAACAGCCCATGACACCTGTTCCTCTCGAATGAGAGCTGCCTGCTGAGATGAAGATATGCAGTATATGGAGTGCAAAACTCACTGTAGATTAGAGCTACAAGGGCGACAGGTTTCTTTCTTCTCTTTCATTATCATTATTTATTTAGAGAATGACTGTAAATATTTAGCCTTAGATTAGTGAATTAAGGTTGCTGGTAAGAGGATGGTTGCATCCTTAACAGTATTTGTTCTGATCAAAGGAAAACTATGCCTTAGTTTGAGCTGGGTGGAGGTTGTGTCCTGGTGAAATCAACACATTTTGTGTGCTCACGAGCTGGGCTGCTCGGATTACATGTTTCATTTGATGAATGGTCAGATGGATAAGAAAGTGGTTGGATAGTAACATCCAGAGGGTCGTGGTCAACAGCTTTGAGCACCAAAGGACATCAGTGACAAGTGGGACACCCAGGGGTCCTTACTGGGATCAGTGTTATATCTTCATTAATGACATAGAAAAAGGGATCAAGTGCACCCTCAGCAAGTTTGCATGTGATACCAAGCTGTGAGGTGTGTTTAACACACCTGAAGGACAGGATGCCATCCAGAAGGACCTGGACAAGCTTGAGGAGTGGTCCATGGGAGCATCATGAGGTTTAACAAGACCAAGTGCTGGTGCTGCACCTGGGTCAGGGCAACCCCCGGTATCAGCACAGGCTGGGCATGAACAAACCGAGTAGCCCTGCCCAGAAGGACTGTGATTCTGTGACTGATTTTTCAAGCTTTCTGCCTTTTGCTAGCTGCCATTTTTGCTGCTGCTTCTTCCAAACTCAGGACTGTGCTCTTTCTTTCCATGCCACAAATAGGTGCAGCCTCCATTAGAAATCTATTTCACAGAGGGGTGCTTGCAAACTTTGGTCAAATCGCCTCTTTCTTCTTTTAAATGAGATAAATACACCAAGTTTCTTCAGGCTTATTCCATGGACTTCAATTTTTTCTGCTCTTGTTGAATGCTTAAAATTATAACTTTGAAGTGCGGATGCACAAATTTGCAAATCTGGATTTGTCACTGCCTACAACATTGGTATTCTCTTACATTTTCAGGGTCAAATATTAGTTATTGGACCTCTTCCATTACGTTACAGAAGTCAGATGGTAGGTTGCCATTACTGTGATGCTGTTTCCCAATGTCATGAACTTCAGGATACAACCCCCCCTCATATATGGCCTCTCATCTTTGCTTTTCCTTTTCCTTCCTTTATGAAAGTTGATTTTTAAATTCCACCGACTTTAGCAAGTGACCCAGTTCACCCTATCTAACCAATCTTCCTCATTTACTGTCTTGACAATTTTCATCTCATCTGAAAATATTCTCTGCACTGATTTTCTGTTTTCTTCCACATCATCAATAAAGATATTTAATGGCAGGAATATCTTTCTACAGGAGTGAAAGTTTTTGGTTGACATTTCCCTTGTATTTTATTTTTATGATGAATTCTGAATGAGTTTGTGTTTACCATAGATGTTGGTTTTGTGATCAAAATATCGCCCAGGGCAAATCAAAATTTTTCACAGATGTTTTTGCCTTATCTAACCCAGCTTGTCTGCTGGAGGGAAGCTGTGTTAGGATTGTGGTTGTATTAGGTTGGAGAATCAAGCTAGCATAAGCCACAGTCTTAACCTTTGTCTTACTGAAATTTCAACCTCAAGGCACACTCAATACATGCTCAGCAACAGCTTTGAAATGCCTTTGATGTCAGATTTCTGTTAGCATAACCACTGAGACATCTTTGGATCAGATGGATGGTTGCCATCTTAAATATCCAAAATAGGAAGGAAACAAAATAAAAGACTTGCAGAGATCTATTGCAGGTCATGATTCTCTGTTGCCTTTTGACACCCCTAACTATGCATTTGAAATCATAGGAAATTGATGCATTTGGAAATAGGAATCATCATAGGAAATTCAAATGCATTTGAATCAAGGAAAACTTAAGCAGCTGCTGTTCCATCCAGCTACAGAGTGGATCAGAAAAGCAAGACTCCAGGAATTTCCTACAGCAGAGAAAACATCTGGCTTCTTTTCACAATAATGGCTGATACACTGACTGCAAAGCTTCAGCCTATAAATGTTCCTCAGACATCCCCTAACCTGCTTGCCAGGAACTTGCAAGTCCAGTATTTACAATTGGATGAAGCCTGGCTATGAAAAAAGGGGCTTATGATGTGATGGTTCCTGGTTTTGAAAGTCTTCCTGAGCCAATACTTCTATGTGCCTGAAGATTTGATCAGCAGGGAAAAATGCAATAGAAGATGGGGTGCTCCAGGCTCATGTTGGAGAGGTGCATCCCCACCCCACTGTGCTACCTTGGTGCACACAAGTATTAATCCAGAGCCTCCTTGCTCTTCCACAAGGGACCATTAGTTGGCCATGGCTCCTACAAAGTAAAACCAAATTGAGGAAGGAAGGGGAACTGACAAGGGAGCTGACTGTCCTTATCACTGCTGTAATTGAGCAAATAATCCCAAATACCTGTATAGCTGAAGCCAGGAACAGAGCTGCTTTTGATTTAGGGACACTAGTCTAGCTCAGAAACAGCTTAGAAGGGGAAGTATTTTGTTTTATTTGCAGCTAGTTTGGAGCAAAAAGAAGGCAGCTTGTAGTTCTGGAAAATAACGAGAGGTTCCAGGTGACAGTGATGTTGTTACAAATCCAGGTGGTGTTTGGATCTGCTTACCTCTGTAGTGCTGAGCTGTGATCCCTCCAGGTGGATCCCAAAAGTGCCATAGGCTTATGGTCAGGCAAAATGTCCATGGAAAGCTCCAAAGCAGTGGCAGTCACTGTTGACTGATAAAAGGAAGTCAAAATGTGTGCAGTTTCCATAAGAGAAGGAATTTCATAGTCTCAGTGAAGGACTTGCCACTTTCTCCTTGTGCCACCACTGTATCAGCTTGTGAGTAAAGAATAATTTGCCTCTAAACTGACAACTTTGGGAACATCTAGCTTTGATGATCTAGGCTCTGAGCCATTTTATGACTGAAAATACCTCTTCCTATACAAAACAATGTATTATTTCAAATATCAATGGTTGCTAGTTTATAAAATAACAGCTGAACTCGGAATGTCTAGGCAGTTCAAAGCTGTAGCTGTTCAGGAGCTTTTTAATGAGTAAAGAGATACTTCACTGAAGATATTTTGCTCAACTATGATAAGCTCAGAATTCATTTTAAAAACATGTATTATAGAATGAGTGACATCTTATTAGATAAAAAATAATAATATCATAGTTACCATTTTCCTTTCAAAGAAAAGATGGACCAAAGTTGTAGTTCTTACTGGAAAGTTCACAAGCAGTTAAAACCTTGACCTGTGTCTATTTTTTTGGCTCTGTGTGCAGTCTTAGCAACTACTGAGAAATAGCACTTAACATGTTTCTGGAATTATGGTGTTAACTCTGATATCCTGTCTAATTTCCTTTCTGTGCGTACATTTCCCTTCCATAAATACTGGAGGGATACTGCGTGGTAACTGATGAGCTGTGCTATCATTCACTATTGCTCTTCACTGTTAAACAGCTTTTATGTGCTTTGTGGTACATGGCACTGGATGTTATTTATTAACACATGCAATTCAAACCATCATTCGTATGAAATTGCTATCTGTGACATCTGAAGACTGTCCTCAAATGATGTATTGAACATGATTTCTACTTCAAGTACTAAGTCATGCACATTTGAAGAAGCGGAATAAAACTGAACAGCAATTCATAAGATTTTCATCAGCCAGGTGCTTGCCCTTTCCCTTTCTTAAATGAGAAATGAATTTATAATTGTTTTACAACATTTCTTTTCTTGAAATGCAGTCTATGTTCACACAAAAAAAAACCCTGCTTTGCAAAGCTTTGGGTAAGTTTGAATGAAGCTTCAGCTGTTGAGCTAAATGTACCTTGGATGAAATTTGCGTGACTGTAAGTTCCCAAGTTGAAAACTGTTCTGGTAACAGTGCAGGGGTTTTTACTGAACAAGTGTCTACATGTGTATCCCTTCCAGTCTCCAGCTCAGCTCTTCTAGCCACCTGCTGCTGATTCTATTTCCATCACATCTGAAACAGCATGTGTGCTTTCTTCCTAATAGACTTCCTTCATCATCTTTGTGACCCTTGATGGTGCTCCCTTCAGTACGTCCATGTTAATTTCTACTGGGGAGCCCACCACATTGTGCAGCACTCCAGATGTGCCTCCCCAGGCTAAGCAGAGGGGAAGGATCCCCTCCCCTGACCTGCTGGGTTTCTGTCACCCCATTTTTCCAGCCCACTAAGGACCCTTTGAATGGTGGCACAACCCCCTGGTGTCGAGCCACTCTTCCCAGTGTGAATGTGCTGAGGGTGCCCTGTCCCATCATCCACATCACTGATGAAGATATTGAACAGCACTGGCCCCAGTATTAGCCTCAGGCCACATCACCAGCCACTGTCCTTCAGACAGACTTTGCTGTTAATCACAGCCCTTTTAGCCTGACAGTTCAGACACCTGTCACACCCACTTACCTAGTCCATGCTTCACCAATTTGTCAACAAGGGTGTTACAGAAGACAGTAGCAAAAGCCCTACTAAAGCTGAGACAGTCAGCAGGTGGGTATTCAGGTAGGTGAATTCAAAACGCTGGTTTGCTTGACTGATGGTAGCCCCTCAGACAGCCTGAAATAGTTAAAGATGTATTCCCAAAAACCTCTCTGCTGACAGTCCCCACAGCTGCAACTCAAAAGCAAAAGTTTGTCAAAAGCAAGAATGGACTAGAAACATACCCAGCAAGTTCAGCCCTTTTCAGAGTGTAGGCAACTGAAACAAATAATGTCATGTCATAATTCAGTTCTCAGTCTTCTCATTCTGCATTTACTGAAGGATAACTGAGAGCTGAATGTTTTTTTGCAACTGAGACGGAGAAAAGAAAATCATCCTGTCTTGCACTGAGTTCTATCTGAGGATGAAAACTATTGGGCTGCAGTTCTTTAATGAGATTTATTTTTATTATATTCTTGTGTGCTGCAGAATTCCCAGTAATCCTGGTTGAGGGTGGTGATGCTGCCCTTCCTTCCCAGCACCTCTCCTCCACCAGCTCTTCCCCTGTCTTGAGAAGCAATGCTTCTTGTCAAGTAAAAATGCTTCTTTTTATGGTGCTGCAGAATTCCAACAATAACAAAGATCTGTGGAGAGAAAAATCGCTCCACCTCCATATAAAGACTGAAAACCATTTGAGGAAGGGAAAAAGTAAATTGCTAGCTATCAGGATTTTGGTTTTTTTTTCCTTTTCAAGAGGTTTATATGGATCTTTCTGCACACTCCGGAGCTGTGTAGCAGCATCTTCATTGCTCACCCAACTTCTGAAGTTGCTCTTATGGAACAGAACAGAACAGAAAAGAAAGCAGAAAAAGTGATGCTGCACCCAAAGCACTGTGGGTAGCAGGCTGAGAATTGGGATTGTTCAGCCTGGAAAAGAAGAGGCTTTGGGGTGACCTAATTGTGTTATTCCAGTAGCTGAAAAGGTAGCCACAAGAACAATGGAAAGGGACTCTTTACAAGGGCCTGGAGGGACAGGACAAGGCAGAATGGCTTCAAACTGATAGAGGGTAAGTTTAGATTAGATATAAGGAAGAAAATCTTTACTGTGAGGGTGGTGAGGCACTGGAACAGGTTGTTCAGGGAAACTGTGGATTCTCCAACCCTTAATGCCAGGTTGGACGGGGCTTTGAGCAACCTGGCATTAAGGGCTTTGAGCAACCTGGCATTAAGCATTTGAGCAACCTCAGCACACATTCATGTCCCTCTAGAATTTTGCTTGGTCATGAAGTGTGATGAAAACTGCCTGCCAGGGCTGAAGGCCCTGCTGATGAACAGTAGGGCAAAAGTAATCAGTGAGCTAGATTTTGTTTGTTCCGGACTTTATTATCTGTTATAGTTTCTGAAGACAGTTGTCTTCTGAAGAACTGAACACCTTTTATTGATCAAATCTGTTTAAGGGCACCAGTGACATTTTGAGCACTGAATCAATAATGTGCCTGACATACCATAAGTGAGAGTAGATGAGAGAAGGACAGATTGATTGACTGATTTTTTCCCTTTGCAACTTTTGAAGCAGCACCCCTCTGGGCTCCCAGGGCTCCTCACTACAAATGGTGGGGAGCTGCTGGGCCAAAGCAGCTCTTGAAGTATGGGGGTAAAAAAGGTGTTAAAGAGCTGAGGTGCCGGTGGTGCCACTGAAAAGAGGGAGTCACTGTCTCAAGATGTAAATAAAACGATGCAGTGACTTAGAGAAGAGCTGTTCTGACTGCAATTTAAACAGCAGAGAAGCTCCATCATTTTCAAAATGAAAAAAAGTGTTGACCACATCTCTCTTCTCTTTCTGTGGCTGATAGTGGGATCCACTTGCTCCTCTGATATGAAAAGCCACGTCAGGGCATACTGGCAGCTGCTAAGAGTGTGTGGTGCAAGAAACAGCAATCCCGGTGTGCTGTGGCTGTTTGCAGGGTTGCAGACAGACTCTGCACCCCTGCATACACACAGAGTCATGGCTGCTTGTTCTTCTAAGAGATGTGACCCCATATAAAATGCTGCTTGGCAGAGCAAACAGAAGAGGAGGTGCAGTGTAGGGAGCAGAGCCCTGGTTTCCAAACCTGAAGGTCCAGTTCTTCCAGGGCTGTGCAGGGTGACAGGGATTATGTCAGTGGCATGCTGTGCACTCCTGGTGCCCCCACATAATTAGATCACCATCACTTCAGAGCAGAGCCTGCTTCTGTACAGCTTTGGACAATGAGGTTTTGATCTTATTGGGGTCCCTTGGCACCACATTAATACTATTTCATTAAACATATTATAAGATTTATTGCCACATCACCAGGACAGTTTTTAAGAAAGCTGACCCTGTGATGAAGGGACAGAGCTGAGGATGGGAAATTGAAACTTTAATCTGGTTTTCTGTTATAATTTTGAGTTGGACATTTATTCCTTCAGCTGGCATAAACATTTGTCTTGCACAGGTCAGCTGTCAGTGAATTAAGATTTTCAGATTTTATCAGTGATTTATGATACTGGTTCTGATGAGTTTGTTAATTGCAAGATAACAGACTATCCTGTAAACAGAGTATCGCTTTGCAAAGCATGTTGTTGGAAACACAAAGCCATACACTGAAGTACTGCACTGTGTGCTTTGCCAGATCTACATGCTATATCTTGAAAACCCAGGAGTTAGTTGCTGAGAATTCAAGATTCATGAAAACAGAAATAGAAAAATTCTAGCTTTATATGCTGGTCCTTCCTATAAAATATAAATGTGTTTGAAATCCCCAAAAGGAGTCCCAGATCTGTTAGGCAGCACAGGCCTTGTTTTATCTGTTTCCTTACTGTCTTCACTTTTCTCATATCTTTTTCTGAATAGGAGATAACTCAAACTCTTAGTATGCTCTTCTTTGGATGTTGGGGATTTGGGTTTCAACCCCTTCAGACAGAGAAGGGAACTGAATGAAGGAATGGCACACTGGGGACAGGGACTCAGTGTGTGGCAAGTAGCAAGCTTCAAAATGAATAGGACTGTACCTCCACAGTTTAGGTACTTCAGGGCTAGGCTGCAGCTGGCTGCAGAATTCCCACCTGTAAATCCTGAATGATACAGGTTAATGCATCGTATGAGGAAATGGAGATTTGTTGTTTGATGGCTGTTTCTAGTCAGAGCTTGAAAGCCATATTCTCTAGAAAAAGTCTGATACTGAAAGCAACCAAACTTGCCATTGGAAAGTAAAGCCCAAAAAATCGGAAATTATTTTTATTTCCACCCTGTGAACAATCTCAGAAAAATCTCTGGCAGGAAAAGGTGCAAATAACTTGGCCTGCTGATGCTGAGGAGTCAGAAAGGAGAAACTTGATAAAGTGGATGTACAGTCAGTTCAGGGATTATCTGTTCAAAGACATAAAATGGCTTAAAAATCCTTAAGAAAGAAATATTTCTCCTAAATAAACTTCTATTTGATCTCTTTCTGCTATTAGTATGATCTGAAGATGTTCAGACTCCACCTGATCCCTCTTTTGACACCACCTGTCCCAATGTGAGGAACAGAACTCAGAATCTTATGTGTGGTCTGATTTCCCATAGTTAAAAGGAGTGTTTATGAAGAAGTGTCATCATTAACTCCCAGCTGGCAATGACTTCTTGGAAAGGTGTTCTTAATAATTCAACCCATTTTGACATTTCAGTGAGTGCACCAAAAAAAGTTGCCTTTCCAAAAAATTGTATTTATTCAAAGCTGTTCCAGTGTGCAGCCTGACATCCTTGCAGATACTCATGGATAGAGATTTCACATCCTTATGTGCCTGTATCACATTAAAGGAAAAACACAGAGAATTTTTTCTTTTATTGCCAGTGTGCTTTAGACAGGTTACAGACTGTCCCTGAAGCATGTAATTGAAAAACCACACATCAAACATGATTAGATTTTCATTCTGCATCTAAGCTCCTGCGGAGTATTAAGTTAACCTGTGCTGATGTTGCCATAGGGTAAGTTTTGACTATTCCAAAAATGAAGAGTCATGTTTCAGGAATGCAGTAAAATCGATAAAAGTCTGGTTTGTAAGCCTGCTTCTTCTTGTGATGGATAGCAAAAGGTGTTCTAAGTGTCATCCCCAAACTGGCATGCAGTGAACATACTCTCTTCTAATCTAGTGAGATAAACCTTTCACAGTGTGGGATGTTCTGGCTCCAAGGAGCTTAATTGTACTTTGCATCTGGATGTCAACAGGGAGAGCACTGCATGATTTTGTTCCGTACTTTCTTGTCTCATCTCTGCTTCTTTCCAGTTTCTCCTTGTCTCTGTGGGGATCTCAGAGAGGCAGTTCTAAAGACTCTGGGGAAGACAAGGCTGTCTCACGATGCATCTCGGTGATGGTTAACTGGCATGTAGATATTGATGGATAGATATTTTTTTTTTCCCTTTTTGGGGTGCTGAACACTTTGGGTTTGGTTGGTATTTTTCCCAGTTTTCACAGCTAGCCTCAGAGCATTTTTTGTTTGCAGAAGAGCTTTGTGATCCAGTTTGAAGGCTGTAGTTTTCAGAGGGATACAGATATCTGATGTACTGAAACCAAATGTAGCCCAGATGATTTACCCTCAATGTCTGCGAACACTGCAAAATATCCCTGTCTGCCCCAGTTTATCTGAACATATGTTCTTGTAGTGATTTATCAGAAGCTGTTAATACATGTCTTGCTTAAGAAGCTGTCCTACATGAAAAAAATTAAACAAAAAACTTTTGGTGCAAGTCCAAACGTATCTCATTCTGTGTGAGGGTGCTCAGTCGCAGTGGCTAACAAGGCATCAGCCACATCCAGACAACTGTGAAAGAATATTCCTGTCCAAGGCAGATGGAAAACACTTTTATAGAAAGGCTGAATGGTTTTGGAAATGCTCTTTAAGCACCAATCATTAAATTCTGTCTTTTTTTTAATAAGCGTAGCCTTTAGCAATTCTTGATTTCATCACATCAATTTTTCATTGTCAGATTTGAGGGCCAATTCCTTCGATTTTTGCCAGAGATGACCATGTAATTCAGAAATGATGGAGAAAGCAATCATGAAATTACACAGGGCATGAGCTGAAGATCTCAAATGAGTTTTCAAAGACCATTTAATCTTGGCCTAGTATCACAAGGGAAAAGTCAGACTTTCTGAAAACAATTCCCCTTTATCAAGGAGCATGTATGGACTGGGTTTGGGTGCAATGGGAAAAATGTAGTCAGGCAAGACTGACTGACTAAAGGCGCCTACAGCAACTAACAGTTTATCTCACAGCTGGGTTCTCCCCAAAGAATCAAAGGTGATGCTGCACTGCTTCTAGACGAATTGATACATGACTGAATCTAAATACTGAAACTGCATCAGGCTGAACCAGTGATGTAATGGAGTAAGTATTACCATCCCAAGATATGACAGGAAGCACCTTAGTGGAATTACCCTTGGTAGTAGCAGCATCCAGGTGGCTCTGGTCCAGGGGAAACTCTTCCAGGGAAGTTTGCAGAACTAAGGAACTTCACAGAAGGCTGAATCCTGGCATAGTGACTCCTGACTGATACAGAAATTACTGCCATACATTATTTGTATATGGTTGGATCAGTAAGGTATCTTCCTTCCCTGTCATTCCATGTGCCTCCTCACAGGTGGCAATGGCACAGTTGAGAGGGGAAAGCCCTACTTGTCAAGCCTGATTTCCTTTCATGACAAGGTAGCCCCCCCAGGTGATCAAGGGAAGCCAGTGGATGTTATTTTTATCTTTTTGCATTTCAGCAAAGCTTTTGATACTGTCTCTCACAGCATCCTTCTGGACAAAATGCCCAGCTCACAGCTGGATAAACACATCATGTGATGGGTGAGCAGCTGGCTCATGGGTACGGCACAAAGGGTTACAGTGAATGGGGTGACATCAGACTGGCGACCTGTCACTAGTGGGGTTCTACATCCTTGGCCTTGTGCTCTTCAATATCTTCACAAACTTGAACGCAAGACTGGAAGGGATACTGAGCATGTTTGTCGATGATACAAAATTGGGACAAGCTGTTGACTCCCTTGAAGGCAGAGAGGCCCTGGAGAGAGACCATGACAAATCAGAGAGATGGGTAATCACCCATGAAGTTCAACAAGGGAAAGTGGATTCTGCACCTGGGACAGGGTAATCCAGGATACACAGACAGACTGAGGAATGAGAGGCTGGAGAGCAGCTCCACGGAAAGTGATCTGAGGCTCTGGGTCGATGGCAAGTTGAACACGAGTCAGCAGTGCCCTGGCAGCCAGGAGGGCCAACCCTGTCCTGGGGGGCATCAGGCACAGCATCGCCAGCCGGGCAAGGGAGGGGATTGTCCTGCTCTGCTCTGAGCTGGGGCAGCCTCACCTCGAGTGCTGGGGCAGTTTTGGGTGCCACAGTGTAAGAAAGGCATTAAACCATTAGAGAGTAACCAAATGATGGCCAGGAGGACGGTGAAGGGTCTGGACAGAAAGCCATATGAGGAGTGGCTGAGGTCACTTGCTTTGTTCAGGCTGGACAACAGGAGACTGAGGGGAGACCTCATTGCAGTTACAGCTCCCTCACGAGGGAAAGCAAAGGGGCAGGCACTGATCTCTTCTCTCTGGTGACCAGTGATAGAACCTGAGGGAATGGCCTGAAGCTGTGTCAGGGGAGTTTTAGGCTGAATGTCAGGGAAGGGCTTTTCTCCCAAAGGGTGGTTGGGCACTGGAATGAGCTGCCAAGGGAAGTGGTCACAGTAGTAGCCTTCCAGAGCTCAAGAAGCATTTGGCAATGCTCAAGGTGTGATTTTTGGGGATGGTCCTCTGCAGGGCCAGGAGCTGGACTCAATGATCCTTGTGGGTCCCTTTGAACTCAGCATATTCAGTGATTCTGTGAAACTAAATTTGCTGTGAAGCAAAGCTGAGTTGGAGACGTACCTTACCAGATACTCCACAGGAAATGCCCATGAAAACTTCCCTAGGCATACACAGACTGAAAAGCAAATTGCAAATGACTTGTATTTCTCTTACCTAATGCTGGCATTCAGAGCAGGCTCTGCCAAACTGGAGAGGTGGCTTTCAGCCTTCTCAAACCCTGGAATGAATTGTATAAAAGCTTCTTTCCTGCTTGACAAGTGGTCCCATGCTGTAATGCTACATTTACCTCATCAAGCTGCAGCTTTCCCTGAGAGCTCAGCAGAGCTGCTTAGGGCAGTGCAACCATGGTTGCCCTCCCGTAGTCCATTTCAGACGGCTCCATGGTTTTGCTCTGGCTAGCCATCAGCCTTACAACCAGTGATGGTGAAGGAAGCGAGAAGGGTCCCCCCATGAGGGCTTAAGAAGATCTTTTAATTGTTACATCTTGTCCTGGAGACTCCCAGAGGCAGAGAGACCTGATCCCTGAACAGGAGGGTTTTCCCAAGGGCTCAGGGACGGTACATGGGCAGAGTTGGGGTACAGGAACCAACAGGGAGGACCCGAGGGAGTGGCCAAGGCTAGGGGCAGGGGAACGTGGGGGAGGAACAATGTAAAAGGCATTTAATAAACTAATCAGTGGGAAATACAACACCACAGTCCCATCATCAATCTATGACACCAAAGCTGCATTCTCCTGTCTTAGGAAACACACACATTACTTTGCTGGGAGTTTATCCTACCAAAGATGATAAGCAGTGACCAAAACCACTGTTCAGAGGACGTCTGGTTGAACCAAGAGAGAGGATGTGCTGCTTAGGCCAAGCCAGTGCTATGGATGAAGTACTGCACTTCACGTATAACCAAGAAATAGAGGTACGTTTATCAATGTAAAATAGTGATTTAACAAAGTTCGATCATAAATGCAACAATGTTTTAACAAGATTCAGTGACAAGGTACACTTGATTTTCACTGCACAGAAAACAGGGTCAAGCAAAATTGTTGTAGGGAGACCCTGCTTGCCACTGAGTCATGCAGTTCAGGAAGGACCCCCTTGCATTCAAAACTCCTTTCTGAGGGGAGTCTAGGTGCAGCTGGATCCAGGCTTAGTCCCAGACTCACTCAATGGCTTCTGTCTAAAGGATTACATGCACACAGTCCATCCTTTGTATTACTTAGCAAATGTTTCAAAGTTTAGCATGCCATTAATCACTTGCTGTTGTGGCAAGGATTCTTCCAACCTCAAGGATTAACCTTGAGCAGGGTCCTTACTCAGGGGGACATCCTGGCATGCAGCCCAATGCCACAAAGGAGAGCCCAATAGGGCCTCAGCTGTCAACTATTTATGGAATAAGACAATTGACTTACAGTAGTATTTGCATACCAGACGTATCTTGGCACTTGCTCAACTAGCCTTCAGCTGCTGAGGAAGATTTATGGCCCTGAACTCCTGTGGCGTTGTCTGTAAGCCAGATGCAGCCATCGGGAACACTGCTGAAGTCTGCTGCTTGAGCAGGGAAAGGGCTGGGGGAGCACAGCCTCAGAGCCAGTTTTGCTTCTGTGCACATCCTCAGCTGCTGGCAGCTGGAGAACTGAAAACAGAGCACGTGCATAGGTGGCACTCAAGTGATTTGGAGGCAGACCACTCAGTTCTGTCACCACCCTGCAGGAGCTCTGCACTCTGTTGGATCATGTTCCGGGTGTTTCTAGTCATGTATGCATATAGTACATATCCATTGTTATAACACTGGTATAACAATGGATATATCCATTGGTTATATCCACATGGATATATGTTATATCCATTGGTATTCAAGAGCAGTCTCAGTAAATGAGGTTGCTGTAGAAGGACAGCCTCTCCAAGACTGATACCTGCTGTGCCATAAACAGCAGTAGCTGCTGCTTTGCAGCACTGGTTTCTCATTACTCAACCTGGGCAGTTTAATGCTGGTGTGCCCAGGAACCCCACAAAAGGAAAGGAGAGCTCTCTGAAAACCAACAAATACATCAGTGGAGAGGCAGTATGAAGCACAATTTCTAGAGAGAAAACAGAGCAGCAGCTCCTTTACCCTGCGGAACTGGTACCTACACTGGGTTTGCTTCACCAGGTGATGAAGTCCCAGGTGTAACTGATGTCTGCTTCCACTGCAGCGACTGCATGGGTAACAGTCACTCCTCAGCAGAGCAACTACAAAATACAGAAAATAGCAACCCTCATGAAAGTAAGCCTGAAAGCAGCAAGGCAGTGAAAAATCAATTTCCCCCTTTTCCCCCCACAGCTGTTAGATGGAACCTTTAATCTCCATGAACAAAAGGAGGATGAAATAGATTTTGCTGAAAATTGCTGGGGTTACAGTCTGCTGAGTCTGAATTCACTAAGGGTTCAAATGCTGATAAAATGTGACCACCACCCCTGAGTAAAATAGGTGATAAAAGGCAGGATGAAATGCTTCTGCCCAGACAATAATGGAAATGGCAAGACATGGAGGTTTTCAAAAGGTGAGATAGTTCAAACCTGTCCTCAGACTCGTCTGATCTTTGCTTAGGCTGTAGCAATAACTTTCTTTTAAAATGAACTGTTATCAAGCACCTTTTCAAGCTGTTCAGGTTAGTTAAGATGAATAAAATAAAAGAAATACAAAAAATCCTCACACCAAGATTTTATTTTTTGTCAGTAACAGACATTTGCCTCTTGTTAGCCAAATGCAGAGAAAAACCCCAAACCAAACCCAAAATCAATTTATATGATCCCTCAGCAGTAAGATAGGAAGGGCTGCTAATTATGTGAAGGAAGTGTTCCATGGATGGGACAGTACCTATTAAACTGGAAAGTAGCATTTGTCTTAAAGAAATAATCACTACTTTTTTTTGTTCAGTACATTCTTCTTTCTGCTGTGACAGATGCCCTTACTGTAATGACACCTCAGAGACATGAACAGAAACACCCTTTGTTCCTAATACTACTGGTTTTCTTAGCTGCTTCTTTGGCCCTACTATGCCCTGCTTTTTCCAGACAGCGTTATCCCCTTTTTACAACTCCAAGGACCTTACCTGCAGAGCCAGCACATTTCAGAGACTGCCTTTGGAGGAGGGTACAGTAGGCTTTGGTTAGCAACCCGGTGCTCCGTGGCAGATGGGCCCACAGGAGCCAGGAGTGCCACACCGTGGGAGCTGAGATGCTGCCAGAGTAACCAACCAGTACGGAAGCCGGAGGCCACTGTTCAGGTCCCTGTTCAGGTGACTGGGAGCTCTGGAGAGTCAATATATTCAATTGGTGTGAGACCATGAGACAGGATGGCAAGGTATAATTTTCTTTGCTCTTGGAGATGCTCCAGAAGCTGCTGCTGCAACACATGGTTACTATGTGGGTTCTTAAGCCTGAGGTCTATTGTTAAACTTGCATGAAAAACATCTGTTATCAAAATGTATGTTATTCTTAACAGGGCAGCTGGAATGCCACAGATATCCCTGATTAATGTTTCAATCTTCCCTTGCAGTCACAGGAAGTCATTTCATCTTGCTTCATCTGTCATTGGTTAGAAGCCAGAAAACTTTACTTAAACATTTTTGAAAAATTTCATTTTTTTATACAAAGAGGCATTTCTGACTAAAGAAAGATCCCCATTAAAATGAGCAAGAGGTCCAAATGTGAAATATACTTCAAATCTGGCTCAGAACAAAAACTCTGTGGTTAACTAAATGAGGAAAACTACAAATTCTTTATACGCCAGGTAGAGCAGATGGTGTTAAAATTCTTCTTCAGCTTGTCTGGAACGAGAGCCTTTCAGCTGCAGCAGCCTCTCCACAGTGTCTGCAACGGTTCTTTCCCCATGCACCTTATTGTCTCGGGTGCGGATGTTCACTGTTCCACTTGCCTTCTCCTTTTCACCAACAACTAGAAACAACCAAGAGGCAAAGGAATTAATAGTGGAGGGCAGAGTTTCTCTGTCAAAGGCTCCTTGTACTCTAATGGATCCCAGATGGTTTTAAGGTCTATGCTAGACCACCAACTCACATGACAGGACTAATGTGCTGCTTCAAATCATGTACTTCAGGATGAGTTTCTAATTTTTCTCTATATCACTCTCTCTGAAAGAGGCTTCTCTTATGCATGCATGCCTAGTTCAGAAGTATACCACAGCTGAATGCAGTGAAAACATGTTTCTTTTACTGAAGTAGAAGCAAGAGCATAAATTATGGGGAGGATGGAAAATCACTTAAAAATCTGACTGATAAAGGACAAGAAACTTCATATCTATCCCCACACTGCTGACCAGAAGACAGCAAAAACCTTTTTCAAAAGTATCAGTAATGCCTAGGGTCACAGTGTCTCCTTTCAGGGACAGCTATACAAGACAGGAATGCCTATGATGTCAGCAGGAGAGGTTCTCTGCAGTGGAGACTCCTAGGAACAAATTGATCTAAAACACTGATTACACCTCTCTGCCTCACTCACAGAATGATCAAATCCTGTAAAAAAAGGATCAGCCAGTACAAGGTAACAAATACATTACCCAGAATAAAGTTATACTGCGCAAGCTGAGCATTTCTGATCTTCTTGTTCAGCGTGCACCCAGGATCTACATCAACATCTGCCATAAATCCAGCATCATGAAAGTGCTGCCTGACCTAAGGAAAAAAGTATTTATTCATGATCATGAACTATGCACGAGTTGTAGATTTAAACCATTTCAGATTATCTGAACCCTAGAACAAAGGCACTGTCACGGGTTCAGACTTTGGAGATGAGCCCAGTTCAAGGAATTAAAATACGTCAGTTATCATGCAACTATATAAACACTAAGTAAGTAAGCAGTGATATGAACATCTAATGTTTGGCCTGAGTAGTGATTTTAGTTTAATATTGTAAAAGGCAACAGGATGGTGGACCTTACTGATTAAAAGAGATTTTTTAATTAATTTTGCAGACTATTTTATTTATATAGAATGTGCTTGAAACAACTACAGATAAAGGTGTTCTGGATGCTAAATACGTAAAGACTCATTTTCATCTCCCTTACTGCTCTGCAAGATGCACACGGTCATGGGAGACTAGAAGCTGAAGGGTAAGACAGATTTGAGCCAGAGAAAAACTAAGTTTTCCAAAAACAAAAGTCTCACAAAGATCAATGTTCGTTATTCACATATCCAAAATCTAACTCAGGTTATTTTTAAGATAGATCTACAACTTCAGCAGCTAATTGTTGCTGTGATATAAAAATAACTCAATGTCATATGCAAAGACTTGGAATACTTCTCTGAGATAAATACTATTAATCATTAATAACCAAGTATTTCAGATCAATACAATATACTGAAAATGAAGCCCTGAAACCATATACATCACCTTTTGGGCATACTCATCACATGCTGGTCCCACTGGTACCACCATTACTTGCTGTGGGGACAGCCAGAGTGGCCTTCAATAAACAAACAAAACAAATTTATATAGTTTCCAGTATTTTTTCAGTATGAAAAATACTATTTATAGAGAGGAATAAAAGCCACACAAGAGACTCTTAAAGCCAGCTGCATAGATTGGGTTCAGAGGTGATGAGAGCCTTACAATTACAATAATTAACAATTATTTCCCCAAAAGAACTGAGTGTCTAAAAAGACTGCAGCATGGGCTGGAGCACTTGCTAACTGAAGACTGATGTTGTGTTTTACAACAGACAACAAAGCCTAACTGATTGAGCTCATTACTAACTAAGCACAGGAAAACATTTCCTTTTCAGTCTTGTCATAATAAGAGGGGTCACTCCCACTGGGTATTAACACAGGTAAAGCAGATCAGCTACAAAAATGACTCTTTACAAGACAGTCCTGCTGCAAAAGCAGTTGGGATGCACATGCCTTGGGCAGATTAGCTGTATGCTGCCCCTGCATGAGCAGTATCATGTAGAATCTACGAAATCTTGAATCATTTCATATCTAAGGAAGGTGGTTCAGAAGAAATTGCCCTGTGGTATTCCCAGGCATGTCACCCTAGCAAGTGGAACAAACAGACCCTCCTGACTCTCCAGTACTTGGGGCTAATTTCTCTCCTACATAAAGAGTTTGCTCAAACTGGAGTAATAACTTTTCAACATTACCATTTGCCTCCACAGTTCTCAGTTAGAATGGCAATCATTCTCTCCACAGATCCCAAGATAGCCCGGTGAATGATAACTGGTCTTGTCTTGTCATTGCCATCATGGCTGTAAAGAAACGCTTTTGTAAGGTTTTTGATGCAATCTTATTCCTGTAAGTGTCACTAAAGTTAGACTACACAGAAATTAAAATCACCAGCCTTGTGCTTACCTGACAAAGGTGAGGTTAAATCTGACTGGCAACTGGAAGTCAAGCTGAATCGTAGCACATTGGTGGTAGCGGCCAATGGCATCCTTAATCTGAATGTCAATCTGAAAAAAAAAGACATGAACTTCTACAACAGTTAAGAGACAAGCATTCCCTTCTAAAAGCAAATTCGTTGTTTTAAGATGGAAGGTTTCACTCATGAAATGCAGAGGAACAATATGTAGTCTTAAACAGCATAGTTTTACTTCAGCCTTCATCAGGCTTTAAGTGATTTGCAGGTTCTGATGCAAAAACTGTTAGAGCTAAAACAGGGTGAGTAACTAGAGAGATAATATATTGGGGAGAACTACATTTAATGTCTGACTGTAATTTGTGAGTTTCAGTCTGGGACTTTCATGGGCCTTTTCACTGAGTGAATACATAAATGCAGAGCTGAACACACCTCTCCACAAATGAGACTTCTTCAGCCTCAAACTGGCATTCTTTATTATAGAGTACTTGAACCTTATGTTACAAATACAGGGCATGAATACGAGACTATAACCTGTTAAACAGTCCACTTACCAGCAGGAACTCATAATAATTAGTAACTCTTGTTCTGACCTACGAGTCAAGCCTGTTCTTTCTTTTGCATCTAACACTTAAATCCTGAGTACACTTATGATACAACTTTGAAAAGACTTATTGAAAACAGTAGTCTTCTAGTGTCCTGACCTTACTTATCTATCACATTGCTCACTTACTCATCATTTTACCAGTATATACCAGGCTATATGTCTTATTTTAATTTATGTATTAAACAAATAGATCAGTGTTTTAACAACTCAAGATCTAAATGTCTTTCAGTTTGCATCCAGAATTCAGTTTATCAGAATTCAGCTAGTCACCAAAGAGCTTCTAATAATAAAAGAAATTTTACAACCTAATTTAATTTCAAATCCAGACTATGAGGAGCAAGTGTAAGGTTAATTAATGTTAACAAAGGTTCCTGTGTGTTTGTCTTCTTTCAATCAAATGAGGAAATTATTAAATCTTAGCTGCTATAACACATTTTACCTACAAGACATAAACAGAAACTGATTCAATTTGCATACAAATAGAGAAATCAGAGCCAGCTTACTAGATGAGAACACAAACACAGATGTAGTATAGGCATATTAAGGAAAGATTTAAAACCAATTTCATCATGCTCTGTGCCCTTATGTGCAAAGATGTTAATGAAATTTCTAAAAAGCCTTACTTAATCTGTCCAAACTGAGGAGACTGTCCTTAAGAAACCCAACAACTTCACATGATCAATGTGTGGGGATTTTTAAAATACCAAAACCCCCCAGTAACTCAATGCAGCTTCAAAACTGTGCAGTTAAAGGAATAAAAATTTAACCAGGAAGTTTACTTTTGATTTTCTCTTGACTTAGGATTCACTTATTGCTGAAAGGATTATTTCTAATGCAGAAGTTGCTCTGCTAAAACAGATCTTACACTGCCACCTTGTGTTTATGTCACTCACCAAACCAGTCAGCTGTTTAAGCAGTAGACGAATAGTTTATTCATGTTTAACTGAGTGTTAAAGCAGTTAAAACTATGTGAAAACCAGGATCACAGATGATTATTTTTCTCTCAAGTATGTTAGAGTTTATGTATCCGGAAAAACAGAAAATTTCAGTCAGACAGCGTCTTAAAATGGGAAAACAAAAAAAATCCCTTCTTCCTCATCCCAGCCTTTTACCTTATCCAAACAGAATTAAAAGACAAATCCAGCTAGGGGTTAGCAACACACTAACCTTAGGTCCATAGAAAGCTCCATCACCAGGGTTTAACTCCCACTTCTCACCAAAGGCATTGAGGCTGTTTTGGAGTTGCTGGAGATAGTGTAACATGAAAAGAAACACTTGAGTCTATGTGTCCTCTATCAGGTCAGACTGCTACTACAAATAGGTGACACCATCAAATTCTCACTACTTCTCAGTTACTGTTGAAACACATTTATTTTTTGAAAAGGGGAAGTTTTGGAAAAGCACCAGCTAAAAAAATATATTAATTTTGTCCAAATGTAAACACACTAAATTAATGCACTCATTTTGGAAGAGGCCAAATTAGCTAAGATGCAAGAACTTTCTATACTAGATTCAAAGTTTCTAGTTAATGTTGAGATGTAATCTGCCCTGGTACACCAAATGTCTATTCCTGCCTTATCTTCTCGCCAGCACTGCACCTGCAGGGGCCAACCCCATCCCTTTCAGCCTCACTTCTGGGAGATGGCTTTAAGTCTTATTACAGGGGCTGCCAGAATTGATTCTCTTCCTCCTTTCTAATTATCGAAAAAGACAAGGAGAGAGAGTTAATTCGATTCTGACATGGAGACTGCCTCTATACTGAGAGCAAACTATTTACAGCAGCCAGACTGAACTGAAGGCAGTTATCGAGGTTATATTGCTCATGCCCAGCCCAGCTTCACTGTACCTACCAGAAGGCAGTACGTTCTTAGAGAATATGCAGCCTTACATTGATTGAAAGGTTCATAAAACTACCGTTTTACCTTTTCAGCTTGATTCCACACTTCAATATCTCCCAGGTACTTTTCAGGACGAGTAGAGAGATTCAGTTTAAACGAAAATCCAAAGACATCATACACGGTACGCAAGAACTCCAGACAGCTCTTTATCTCGTCTTCAATCTTGATGATGATAGAAATAATGTCTCAAATATGGAAATTTCAGTTAACCTGATTGTAACACCCAGTTTCATCCAGCAGCAGCCCCTACCTGCTCCATAGCACAGAAGATGTGAGCATCGTCCTGCTGGAACCGGCGCACTCGGGTGAGTCCTGTGAGAGCTCCCGACAGCTCATTGCGATGCAGGACACCAAAATCCGCCAACCGCAGGGGCAGCTCACGCCACGACCTCGGGCGATGGTCAAACATAAGGCTGAAGGAAAAGTTTATTACTTTCAGCTCGTTGAGAACCAAAATTCTGCAAAGAACAGCTAGGGAGAAGCAGCCAGTGATGAAGCACATGCCCATGAGGCCATTGGGGTAATCTGGATAGAGCCATCAGTCTTAACTAGTTTTGTCAGGAAAACAATCTCCTTTTATAGCTGGTAGGCTTTCCCCTCCTCACAGAGAGGAGACGAAACAGCTCCTAAAACTGAGCATTAAAAGCTGAATGCCTGAACTGCCACAAAATTGACAATGCCCCAGTAATGATGGGGTCACTCTAATGATGGTAAAATGACATGACATTTCTCAGTGTCTCAAGTGAAGAGAGCATGTAGACACCAAGACATATAATTACATCATTCCTGAGAGAATGAATAACTGAAGGTAACCATCTTTACAATTACACAGGCAAAGGAAGCAGAGTGGGTTTGGTTTTTTTTTTTCCAATCAGCACAACCTCTGGTAAACTGAATTTGCTATGTATTTACCAGTGTCCTGGACAGTTCATAGGCTTCAGAGCAAAGATTTCTTTCTCCACTTCAAAGGAAAACATGTTCTCACTGTAATGCTGCCAGTGCCCTGAAGTCATCCACAGTTTGCTATTAAAAACATTTGGAGTGACAACCTCCTGGAATCCACGTTTTCGATACTCACTCTAGAACAGACACAGTACATAAAATTAGTAATAAAGAAAGCAAAAGTAATCACAGACTTCCATCTGCAGCCATAAAAATATAAAAATGCTGCCATACGGAAGTCCCACGACTTAGGAAGGGAAGGGGGAAAAGAAGACAAAACTTCAAGTTGGGCATGCCAGGATACATCCCTTCCACCACCCTTCCTCCAAACAATTTCTCTGTAGTAAGCAAGAACAAGTTTCCTCCCTGCAAGCAATGCAGCAGTCTCTAATTACTCAATGACTCTTTATATATTACATTTCAGCCCAAATATACAATAATAACACAGACTTTAAATATTACAGCAGGAAGATAAGAATTTTTTCCTACATATATTTTCAAAACAAACAGGTCTACAAGACCAAATTAAGTAAGTTTATTAAACCAAATCAATATGCATCAATAGAACAGCAGCAGTATGAGCTTAGCTCTACTATTAGATGTCAAAGAATTCCTATTACAAAGCACCTTTATCACAGCTTTAACTGCAGGTATAAACTACTGATAAAACATAACTTTGCAGAGATTGGGACAAGAACAATTCAAAGAAACCAGGTTTCTTTAGTTCCATGGCTTACACAACTAAAAGGTAACTTGAAGTGAAGGGCTATTAATACTGTTAAATGTAAGCAGGCTGTTATGTATTTTTTTTTAAATTACGCAATTTCTCCTACAAGATTTCCAAAAGATATTACTTACCCTTATGAACTCAATTAACGTGTTATAAATGTAAGCTCCTTTTGGCAAGAAAAAACAGCTACCAGGGCTGAGCTCATGGAAGAAAAACAGTTCTTGGTCCTGCAGGAAAATAATACTTGAAAAACTTAGTATTTGCACCCTACCTTTCTGACTTAACATTCACAAATGAATTGCTACTGACTGGGCATCACTAATCAAGAGTTTCAAAAAGAAAAACATGGGAAAAAAGCCATATCCAATACATTAGATGCATTTCACTAGTATTTTTATGGCTGTTAGCAGTTACAGGGAAGGCAATTGTTCAGTTTCTGTTTCACTCATTACTGATGCTCCAAAACTTTACACTTAACTCCCAACTGTGCCCCCACAGCTCCCTCTGCACATTGACAAGTAAATGTTTAGTTCTGCTTCTGCACCTCTCTAATTAACTAACTAACTCTAACTAACTGCAGCTCTCTGCACCTGAACTGAATGTGTCAACTATAGCTGGTTAATGTTACAAACTGTGCACACACCTGGTGTCTGCATATGTGGAATTCTTCAGTATTTTGTCATGATGTACTAGCAGCAGACATTTTAACCCTATTCAGGACTATCAGTTATCTGAGAGGGCTGTCCATCTAAAAAAACAAACCCAAAAACCAGCCAACCAAAAAACACAGCTATATATTGCAGACTCTGAAATCATGCAGAAGAAAAGAACTGTGTGAACAGACTGCAGCAAACTGTGTAGGAATGAGCACTGCCAGAGGACTGGAGCATTCATGGATTGGAGACTGAAATGTTTATATTCTGTTCAGATCGATGTGTGGAATAAGGATAACATGGTGTTTAAAATATAAAAAAGTTATTTATTTTAGGACTTGGATGCTCAAGAGAAAAGTAGGTGACTTCACTACTCACTGAAAATAAAACAAAATTCACGTCTTGGTTGTGGCAGCAAGTATAAGCTGACTTCAAGATGCTTTCAATTAAGGGGTTATACCCACATAATACTTTTGAAATACAGTACTACAAAAGCTGTCTCACCCGCCCAATTTTTCTGTGATCTCTGCTTTTAGCCTCCTCCTGGAATTTTTCCCACTCCTTCAGCATTTTTGTATCTGGAAATGAAATTCCGTAGATCCGCTGGAGGGATTCCATATCGGCCTTGCCTTCCCAATAGGTAGAAGAATTCTGCATGCAAAAAAGAAATTAAACATTGAAGAAAGGGAGAAGCCTCCACATTTTACTACTACTGCCTGCTATAAAAGGGCATGCAATTATTAACAAATCATTAATGTGGAACAACTAAGGCACAAGGAGGATTTTAATGTGAAATTCAGTGCACCGATTAGAAAAAATCCTGAAAGGTAAATACAGTAAGTAGAAATGGTTTCAGGCTCTTGTCTTTTTTAAAAGCCTATCTGCTTTGTAGCTGTCCTATTCCAACTGTTTATTCATAAATCATCAGCTGAGCAAAAACTATGAACTCTAATTGATACAGTTCAGCCAAACCTTAAGCCAAACTCACACTCCTGTGCTGGAAGTACAGGCCCTGGACACCTAGCTGGGCTTCACACCATGTGAACATCATTCTAGCACACAACCCTTTCACAATTTTTAACACTGAGTTTTTGGCTAGGTTACCCATTTCAGAGTACATTCCTGGCTAAGCCCAAAGACAGCAAAACATTTGAAGTGTTGCACTGAAAACATTTATCTAAGGCAGTTCTAGCACTTACCTTATGAATTTTTATGGTCTTTATCTTGCCAGTATGTCTGACATGAGGCCCTCTGCATAAATCTATCAGGGGACCACACCTAAGAAAAGGAAAGCATTTATTTGGTATATTTAATCCTAGAACCATAAATCCAGTAATATTATGATCCATGCATAATTACCTGTATACTGTAGTAGTTGGGGTATTGACCTTCTCATTCAGGATGCGACATTTGAATTTATTATACTGAGAAGAAAAGCAACACACATACTTGTTAATTCCCTGTTAAGAAAGAGAAGTGGCCAACAATTTAAATTATTTGCAAACCTGATGCTATGTTGCATCAAAACAGGCCTGGAAAAGAGACAGACAGGAGGACAGGCCAGTAGTGGAGCAAGCTGCCCAGAGAGCAGACTGTGTGCAGTCTCTGTCCTTGGAGGTTTTGAAGGCCCAAATGGACAAGCCCCAAGAAACCTGGTCTGACTTCAGTGTTGATCCCATGTCCTGTGCATGAGACTGGACTGCAGACCTACAGAGGCACCTTCCAACCAGAATGATGCTATGATTCTCCTTATGTCCTAACAGTGAAAACTCATTAATGTCTACCTCAGGAATGCCAGAAAAACTATGTGCAGCTATATACTAGAGAGAAAGGGTCAGCTTTTAGTGTTGCTTTTAGAAGTCCTCCTTCTAAAAAATGTTTTATGAAGCTTTCTGAATGGAGCAGCAACATACGCAGTTACAGTATCACCACAGACAAGATAATACAACGTAACTGCACACATAATATATTGCAAATTTACATTCCTGAGAAGTAAATGAAGAATGTGGCTTCACAGAATTTAGTCAGTTCACTCCGGGGAAGAATGAGAATTCTCAGTTTTAGAAAATCAGAATGCGTATTTCCAAGAACCTAAGAATTGCTTCCTTTTTTTTTCCTGTTAAATATCACAAATGAGCTTCTAAGAACACATCACCTTAAAAAGTTAATTTGATATACTTTCTTCTACCACTAATAAAACATGCACTGAAGTTACAAATACTTAAGACTAATTGCACGAGGCTAGAAGCAACCTTCTAAAACAGCCTACCTTAAACATTTCAAGCAGTGTTTCCTTCTTAACTTCCAGTCTTTCAAAGGCTTGTTTTTCCTTCATTATCTTTTTGCATAATGTTTCCAAAGCAGAGAAGTCATTACTTGATACACCCCTAAAATAAACACACACAGAGAAGTGAGTAATTCTCGCTTCCAATTGCAATTTGTGATCCAGGTGCAATCCACTAACTTGCAGTTGGAACACCCTGCAAAAAACAAAGCCATGTGCAGCAGTACATGTGACTTTGTTCTAGTAACAAGCACACAGCAGAAATTTTGCTGTGACTGCCACCCCCAGCACCTAAAAAAAAAAATACAAAACCTACCCTTCCTCAAGAAACATGTCATAATAAAATCCATTTTCTATTGGTGGTCCATAGCACAAACAGCCACCATAGATTCGTTCCATAGCTTCACCCATTATGTGAGCACTTGAGTGCCAGTAGACCTGACAGAAGTAAAAAAACAAGGGATCAGTCTGAATACACACAACGCATTTCCAATTTTTTTATTTAAAACCTTTTCTGAAACACTTGCTTTTAAGGACACTTGATGCAGATCCCACATTAGAGCACTGTGCAGAACAGAAGTGACCTGCCCAGCAGCACTCTCATCCTCAGAACCAGTGTTTCCAAAAAGCAGCACAACCACTGGAAAACTATTTACATTCTGGTAGCAAACAATTCATATTTTAAACTATTGCTGATTTATGCAATTATTGTCAGGAGACTAATTCAGAAACCTTTTTTTCTATGAACTTTAATCAATCAATCAGATCTGAATAAAGACCAAAAGATGTGATTTCAACATAAGGCTGTGGTTCTAATCCAGAGATCCTATGCATGGGACACTCCATCTCATAGAATACCTGAGGTTTTGACAAAAAACAAATCTCTTAAGACTTAGTCTGTCTTGGTTAGAACAGATTGAAATCACAAACTGGGAACAGTTATTTAGCCAGTATGAAAACCCTTGGTTTGAATGCAAGACTACTGTGATGAGTTTGACTGAGAGCTTCTTGTACCAACTTTTTTCTAAAGACAGTATTCACAAATTTACTGGCTGTACACATTTATCTGATTGAGTAGCCAAAATAAAAAAGTAGATACTTTTGCATACACAAATTGCATACACAAAGAAAAAGAGCACCCTACTCCATACTTTTATGATTCTACAAGAAAGTATTTTTGTACTCAGTTTTGTTACCACAACCAGTACTGAAGACATCAGTTCAAAAGACCTACTTTACATTAATGTGAAAATACAAAGTTTTAACAAGAACTACAACAACTGCAAGCAGACCTGGCTACAAGTACACAGCAGAATGTACATTATCTGTGGTACCACAACCCCTCTGGTAAGGAACTATGAGGAAATGCAGATGTACCTAAACCATAAACCTGTTTTCTTCATCTTCTTAACACAGTAAATATTCAAATAACTGGAAGAGGCTGAGTTAAATGTAAACCTGAAAGGAAAAATGTTTTGGTAAAAGATACTCACTGCTTGAGCCTCTTCATCTTCAAACTTAAGCAGCTCCAAGGAACAATCCTCCTCCAAAGGACGGTCTAGATCCCAAACCACCTTGTTCACTTTAGCAATAACCGTGTTGTCAGCTAATCCCTGACTACAAAACAAATACAGAAATACAGTTATAAGTAAGTATATTATATTTTGAAATCAGCAAGCAGAAGTTCCCCAAATTTGCCCTCCAATTTGAGTAAGAATTCAGGAGTGCTCAGAATAGATATAAGGTCATAAATAAATTTCAAATAAATGAGCAGTTTAGCCAGTCCTGAACATTCATGAAAAATCCTACTTATATTTTAGGGATATGGAAAGAAAACTGCACTATATACTTAATCTTCACACATATTTGACTTAGAGGCAGAAACCTCAAAGTACAAACCTGACTTCACAACCCTACTGCAGTGTAAGACAGAACTTCTCTCTTTAAAGTTATCAAACACCATTTTTGACACAGTAGCTTTACTACTTGTAGCCACTAGGCAAAATACCCTTTTCTTGATCCCAAATCACAAAACCAAAGAAGGTTCTAATTACAAGGAGGTGAAAAAAAGGTTCCAATTCCATTATTATGGAAGGAAAAAAAAAAAAGGGGCCTTTCACCTTTAGGAATCACCCCATCTTTGCAATTTAAATGTCAGGATGTATCACTCAAAAATACTCCACAGCAGGTATAAGTAACCTGGAGATGTGCAATGCTCTTTTTAACAGGTATCTCCCATGCAAATAATAGTGAAGAATACTCATACTGTTAATTTTCTCTGTAATCAATTGAAACATAACCCAGCAGCCATCTTCCTCAGGTCAATGCAAACTGGTTTGCAGTGCTGGAAAATGCATCTGATAATTTACTAGCAAATCAGTTCTTAATGCAACACCAGTACTTGCATGGAAAAATATGCTATTAGGATGTGTCTAAAAGATCTCAGTTTTATTCTTATTTAATTTTAGAAACTGTATCTTTATAAGGCAAAAGAAAATTGCACTCCAAAGCTAAAACCCTACTAGTTACGTTCAGTTTATTGTATACAAGATGCTTTGAGAAGACGTGAGATAAACGACAAAAAAAACTATATCCCCTTAAGCCCACTGTCTGAAAATGATTGTGTAGTATCACAGAATAGAAACATACCTAATTCCACAAGCAATTTGATACGGAGTAGTCTTCCAGGATTCAGCATCAACCTGCTTGCCATCAGGTAATGTAACTTTGATGGGTTTACTGTCATTTGCAGCTCTTTCTGCAAGGAGTGCATCATGTTCAGCCTTAAGTTTATTGTACATCTCTAAACGCTCATTGATAAATGCAGGCCAGGGATTCAGCTGTATGTGATAAAGACAAAGGAAAATGATTAATAGATCATTAATCTGATAGCACATCATGTCAAGAATGCCAACACAACAGACACACTTTTCATAAGCAGCTATGTGATGCTATCTACAGGTGCTATAACTAGCAAATAATCACCATTATTTCAGGTTACATCGTAACCTGGAATATCGTAAGGCCTCAGCTTAATGAAATCGGTACCACTGTACACCTGTTCAATAAACCACACATGTTACCAAACTACATCATTAAACACCTGTTTAACAAACTATGTGAAGAAAAAAATCAACTAGAAAAGAGTGTAGAAGTTCAATGTAAAAACAGGTTTTTCTTATTAGGTCGAAAAACTGAGGGAACACTCTAGTCTGAGCCACCCAGACAGGAACTGACTCTAGTTTAAACACGTGTAATGACGTCAGGACTATCCGCCTGGGCACAGCCAAGAACTTGGCTCAGGACTGCTGCTGACTAGCCGCTGGCCCTCCGTGGAGTCAGAGGGCCACGAGGTGCCACCACGAAGACGAAATAGACAAGAGCACCTCACGCAGGCGTTCTTCACCTCCGAGATCTGCTGCCGGCCTCTGGCTGCAAAGGGGCAGAGGGAAAAGCATCACCTAGCCCAGCTATGGGAATCTGAGCTGCTCTCCTATTACACCAATGCAACTTAGTGTAAAACAGAACAGTGCCACTTCATGGCAATCTGTGGGAGATGTAACTGTAATGCCTGATAAAATACTTCAGAAGGACAAACAGTAGCAAAGCCAGCAGCGCAGAGAGAAGCAACGAGGACTCCGCATCCTCCCACCCCCGCGGCCGAGGGGCTGCTCACCTCCGACCGCCCTCCATCGCCAGCCCCTTCCTTCATCTTCTTCTTACCGCAGTCTGCTTTATTCTCTCGCCCAGCGTCCACCTGCGGAAGGCGAGCACTGTTCAGTCATGCCCCGGCAGTCGCTCACACCTAAGGCGCTTTAACTCCCCCCTGCCCCATACACCACGGAAAAGACTCGACATCCTCGTCCCGCAAAGCCCAGCTCCCTGCTCCTTTTCCTGGGGGCACATCCCACCGCCCTCCGGAGCTGGGGAAATCCTCGGGAAGAGGCCCAGCTCCGTCTGCCGCCCGCCCCCAGCCTCCTGACAGCGCAGCCCCCGCTGCCGAGCCGCGGGGCGCACCTGGCCCTCAGCGCCCGCCATGGCCGCGCGGAGCCGCCCGGGAAGGGGCGGGCGCGGCCCGGCGCAGGCGCCGCTCGGCCCCGTGGCTGATGCAACCCCGGCCCGGCCCGGCCCCCGCGGGGGTGATGGAGCCGAGGGGGCCGGTGGCGCTGTCCTGCGGTGGTGCGGCTGAAGGCGGCCCGTGACGGGCTGCGGCGGCTCGACACGGCCCAGGCTCTGTCCGCGCCCCTGAGGGCGGCGAGTGGGGCCCGGCGCTCCTACAACCGCGCTCTGCTCGCTGTCGCGGGAAGAATCACAGAATCAATTAAACTGGGAAAAATTCCCGAGATCAGCGAGTCCGACCTGTGACCGAACGCCACCTTGTCAAGTAGACCACGGCGCTGAGTGCCATGTCCAGACTTTGCTTGAACACCTCCAGGGACGGTGACTCCACCACCCCCCTGAGCAGCCCATTCCAGTGTCTAATTACCCTTTCTATGGAGAAGTTCCTCCTAATACCCAGCTTAATTCTCCCATGACGCAGCTGAAGACTGTGTCCTCTTGTCCCGTACCTTGTTCCCTGGGAGAAGAGGCGGATTCCCACCTGGCTACAGCTTCTGTCGGGGAGCTGTAGAGACTGATAAGGTTCCCCCTGAGCCTCCTTTTCTCCAAACACCCCCAGCTCTCTCAGCTGCTCCTTATCAGAGTTATGCCCCAGACCCTTCCCCAGCTCCGTCGCCCTTCTCTGCACTGACTGCCGCACCCAGGTATACCTAGCTACGATTCCCCCTGATGCAGACGTTCAGTCAGGGATGGAGCAGTGAATGGGAGTACTCTTTGCAAAAGAGACTGAAATTAAAACAAATTTTAAAAAATAGGATTGATGAGTGTCTGATTTCCCAGGGGAGGGAAAAAAAAAAAAGATGCGTAAGAGATTCTGAGGTGGTTGTTTCAGACCTGAACTGCAGGAGTGCCTGCAGCTGTCCCAAGGGAAGCCTCAGCTCAGTAACTTGGAAGCTACAGACACTTCTAAGGAAAGGATGTGATAGCAGTTACGGGTTTTGCTCTGTAACCTTCTTTCCCTCCTCTCCCTGCTGTTGTTTTCAGCTAATAATAATGTTTTCATTTAGGAAGGTTACTATCTTGCAGCACAATCTCAGGTGGCTATGGACTACGAGAGTGGCCAGTCCCAAGGCCTTAGGTGTGTTTGGTAACCTTACTCACCCAGTAATTTAGTTTAAGCAAGATGTTCATTACCAGATTTCATGTTTTCAAGAAATCCTGGCATAGCATCCTTACTTTGAAGAGAGTAAATCACGGGGCAGGCCTTGCCTTGGGCCTCTGCTGCTTGCAGAGCACCCAACTTCCACTCCCTGCAACAACTGCCTTCTGTTCATCTGCAGCAGTGATTGGGGAGTTTAGAGTGTCTAAAATGTGCTCAGATGGATATCGGGGCACCTCAGGCTCCATGGACTTAAGTGCAATGAGCCAAAGGTTCAGGAAAAAAAGGGAAGTTTTGTATAGCTTTCAAGTACTGGTTATGTAGTGGTGAAGGATGGTCAAGAGAATGTCACTGGGCTATTTGACCACAAATGCAGGAGCTTGAAAAATAATGCAAATATTTTAATCTATTTGTTGAAATATGAAAATGGAAAGGTGTAGTAAATAGGAACCTAAAGACAGAATCAGGCCTAGATCTGGATAGTTCATTTGTTGTCTGAAAGTAATGTATGAGTAGCATAAATATGGGCAAAAACATTTATTAAAGAGCTACATTTAATAATATATGTGTGATCTTTTCTAGCAATACAGTGTTTATTAACAAATGGTATTTCATAATACTAACTTCTATATTTGCAGTATCTCCTACAATCTTTTTCAGGCGGACAAATTACAAGTGTCTAACAGACAGAACATCGCAAAACTTATAGACAAATTATGCAACGCCAAAATGAACAAAAATGTATAGTGATGCTGATCAAGAGAAAAAGCTATTAAGCATCTCAAAAGCAATTGGGAAACTGTCCCTTTTGCCACAAGATGGCAGCAGCGAAACATGCTGATCTGATGAGAAGCTCAAATTCAGCTCACGGCTCTTGGCTTTAGGAAATAGAATTTATGACAGAAAGCACAAAATTAAATTACTGTTTTACTGACCTCGCTCTTAAGCAGTGTAATTAATGTTGTGCGACTAAATTCAACCATGCTCTAATAGTGTAAATTGATTTCAGTGTGCTTTAATGATTATCAGCAATGAATAGATGTTTCTAGTTCATGTGAAGTTTGTTGGGAAAAATGTGGTCAGAAACTTCTACTGGAATTGCAGTGTTACTTGGCTTATATTTCATTTAGGAAAACTAAAAATCAAAATCAAATCAAAATGCAAATAAAACTTTAGAGCAATGAATGTAACATGTTTACACCATTTACTTGCACCATCTGTTCTAGGGAAACAGTCTGACTTGTAATACAGCACTAGGCTTTCTGTAAAATGTCTGTGTTTGTTTATATTTGTGTACATTAAATCAACTCTATTCACTGTAGAGTATTTACTGATTTCACAAACTCTGCATTAATTTGAAAATCAAATTGTATGAACGCCACCCATTTACATTGAGAGTTCAAAATACATAATTTGAATTCCAGGTCCAGTGGATTTCCATAAACTCACTTCAAGCTAAGAGTTGTCATCTCAAAATTAAAAAATCTTACAAATATGAGAATTTCATGTTTGAGAATTGAAATATTTTTGTGCAGTTTTCTGTTGTATTAATTTCGCTTGGGCTAATGCAACAAAGCAGTAGACTTCTCTTAGAAGTCCAGTATAACTCTCTTAGAAATGTATACTTAGAAATTGAAAAATGTGTGAAGGTAAATAAAAAAATAAATTTGACATTACATTTAAATATTGTGAAAATGACTGAAGTCCTGATTCAAACTGGAACATGCTGGGAAAACTAATCTAAGCCTTGACATTTTATATTATTTCAGCTTTTGGTGCCTTATTATTAAAATACTTATATTTTCAGAAGGACAAGAAAAATAACTTTTTTTCACACACAAAAAAAGGAGACAATTTGGGTTTGTTTCTATATCCATGAGGGCTTTGTGTACAGCCACTATCGTATATAGTCTGGTCATCTTCATGCACCAGGAGGTTTGCCCAAATGCCAGCCTTGTTTCTGCTTTTTCCAGGAGAGATAAATACTCATGCATGCTAGGGAGAAAATCCTCACTAACAGAAGAAGTCCCAGACGTTTTGTAGATTGAAAGCACACTTCACAGAGACAGCCTCGTCCCACCTGTGTTCCCCGGGATGCAGGTCCTCTCCACTTGCCCCTTTTACCCCCTTCATACCTGCAGCAGTGCAGATAATACATTCAAATTGCTCAGGGTCAGTTTGTTCTCTATGGCCAGGCAGGTTTTTCGAGTAAAACACAATGAGGTGTATTTAGTCAAATGTAGGAGACAACCAGTTTCATTGCTTATAGTTATAGATGCTGAGATCAGAGGTTACAAATTCCAGGTGAAACTTTAAACCAGGGTTTACTCCTTGACATCAGATGTGCATCAGATTTTTAGTAGGAATCCTTGGGCCTTTTAAAGAAGAGATGCTGGGTGATTTCCCTTGCCTCCCTCCCCCCGCTTTTTCTCCGTTCAATAAAGACAAGATTTGGCTTTCTGCTTCTTTATAACAAACACACCAATTATAACTCATGTCTCATTTCCCCTGCATCTCAATTTTACCCCTAGTTCACTTGGTTAAAATGTTTTAGCATACGTATAGCTGACCCAACAATATTTTGTCTCACATCATAAAAAGTAGTAGGTGTGCATGCATTCAAATAAACTCAGCTCTTTCCTGTATTCTTTTCATAGAGCTCAGACATGTCATTTTGGGGGGCATGTTATTAATCCATTATTAATTGATGTATCTAGGGTTAAGATACTTTTCCAGACTCCTACCTTTAGGAGAAACTGCCCCTGCTTCACAGTATAATAGCAGATTCCTCCGAGTCTGTAATTCTATTTTCCAGTAAGATTTGCACTTTAAACTATTGTTATTTTTTATTTAAAGCTTTTATTTTGGATATTGGTCTCAGAAAAAATGTGCTGTCGGCAGTCGTGACTCTCACTCTGGTCTCCACTCTCAGTCTTGTGACTGGGCTGTGTGATGTGGATCCAGAGCTCCTGCCTTCCATTTCCTGTTCATAGGTGAAGATCAAACAGTAAGGCACCAGTCATTTTACGAGGAAAATAAAATGTTAGCTATTTCATATACTGAAGAGGAGGGTGATAAACTAAGAAAAAAAATTAAAATCACACGTCCTTGACTGTCCTTAAACACAATGTTAAAAATCACAGTGATACATTTTTGCCAAACAATCTTGGACACATCCTTGGTTTTTGTAACCAAATTAAAACTAGCTTTTACTATAATTAAGCATCACCAAGTTATTGCACTATATAAAACTTCTTTGATCATATGTGGAATTTTCCAGAATACAAACTACGTTTTTGTTAACCTTTTTTTTTTTCAAACAAAAACCAATTATGTTTCATTTTTGTGTGTATTTCAGAATTCAATTTGTGATCATGGAATTCCCTTTTTTTCTTATAGGCATTACTGGTATTTTTTCCCTCAGAATAGCATTTTCTGTTTCTATAATATTACTGAGATTGAACTGTTCCTCCATCTTCTTTGTGAGCCAAGTCCTCCATGCCATGGCATGACATGGCACATGGAGGAATTTTCTACATAATCCAGTTACAAGCAAGAAATGCATTTTCCAGTAATTTCCTTGGTACAGTCCATAACCTTTGATTTTCCAGATTCAATTTCTTATTCCAAGCAATCTCCATCATACTCCGTAGCACTGGAAACTATCTCCAGATACCAAGGGATGAAAAATGCTTGCATTATCTTCTCCTGCTAATGCTCCATCTGACAATTTTGGGAGGAAATTGCAGACAATACAGGGAAGTCAGATATTGCGTTCTAGGATTTTGTTCTCTTTGACCATATTTTTCCTTGCAGTAGTGACCTAATTTCACACATTTCCAGTGAAACTTATTTTATTTGAGAAGTCTGTTCTTGGTTTCTCTTTTTAGCTATGACTCAAATGTTCTGGTGATGTTCTCATTAACATCCCTTTCTAGTGATGTTTCATGGACACAATCCAATATTGCTTCAAATAAAGGAACACATGAAAGCTGATGAAAAGAGGTACACAATAACTGTGAATTTTGTCAAACCTCTTGTGACAAGTCATATAAAAGCTTTTTTCTTTGTGTCCTTTTCACTTCGAAGTATTTGGAATACTACTAGAAATAATACTAAACTGGTAAATTATTTCAAGATTTTATAACAACAGGGATAGAGAACAGAAAACTCCTTAGTTAGCAGTAGCTGCCACAAGGTGGATTCCTCGGGGACTCCATTGTTAGGTGCTGATCAGAGGAAAACGATATTCCAAGAGGACAAATTTAAATTTATTCACAGTTTACCTAGAAGAATGGGATGGGATGTCTTGGCAATATCATGGAACAGAATCACTAACTTTGAAACATCTGCTCCATATGGAAGGACCACAACATATCTTTTCACTCTTTTCTTTCATAGACTAAGCAAACTTATTATTTTAATCTGTTTCAGGGAACATGCTTCCTGACACTGGTTCTTGCCTTCTGAATTGTCCAGTCTGTGATTTTCTCAAAACAATGATGCTTCAAACAAGCACAGTATTCCTGCAGAGCAGAGAGAACTATTGCTCACATCTCACATAGAGCAGTTCAGCTGATATAACAGCATTGTATCGCTCATTCACCTTCAGTTGGTGGCTTGTTAGGATCAGCAGCTCCATTCTGTGCTGTGTCCTGCTTTTCTGTACACTTCCCTGAAGGGAAAAGCACTGGGCAGGAGCACATTGTTTCTTTTGCTTCAAACAACCGCTCTAGTTTGTTGGTTATAGATTTTTAACATGTACTCTTTCCTCCCTTGTTAACAGCTAATGACTTTTTGGGCAAGAACCAAACACAGGGTAAAATCAAGGTAGAACCAGCTTGAAATATCCTTCTAGTTTTACACAGTTTCATTTAATCATGGAAGTGATCAGTAATAAATGCAGCCTATATTAATACAAAGTTTTTTGTTTCAATAAATTGATTATTATCACAACTAGCTGCACTTCTGATTGCTCTCCTGTTTCCCTGATGTCTCCTCATTTTGTTTGTCATGATTCTGGCTCTGTCTTCTTGTGATTCTCCCTTTAATGAAAAGCACTGCATCATTCATCATACACAGCCTGTGCTGCTACATAAAGCTCTCCTTTCACAAACATCATAGGGTAAATCACCCCTTTAAACAATCGCACTGTTCAATGTTGGCACCAAGGATTAACCACAAGAAAAGGAAATAGAGTAAAATTTACATATTTTCTACATATATTTATGTATTTTATCATCTAGATCACCTAAGCCCAATATGCCATCTCTGGTGCAGCTGCCTTGGGATAAGAAATGTTACTGCAGCTCACCTGGACCTGTTTTCTCCACCAGAGATTATCACCCCCTCCAGCCTCTTGGCATTTCTTCCTGTGGATCTGCTCCCTAGCCCGGTTTTAATGACCTAGTTTAGCAGAAACACCTTTTACTCTCAAATTGGGCTGACAGAATGAGGGTAAATAGCAATTACACACGCAGTTGCTCTGACATATCTGGAAGGGCAGTAAAGTCTGGCAGCAGAACCCAGCCAGAAAGCCCCGTCTTTCACATCAGGTACTGCCAGAATGGGCATGACCCGAAGTCTTTTTTTTGCCTTTTTTTTTTTACTCATGGCAGTTCAATTGATTTTTGCAGTTCTGCACAGTAATCCAATAGTCCCACTTCAGCTACAAATTACATTGGGGTCTTGCTCTTCTCTGTCCTATGTTGGACCAGCTCCCAGCTGCCTCTGAGAAAATTAAACTGGCCAAATTCATCTGCCTAAAAAGATCTGTCCGGTGTTAAAAGAAGAACAGTATAACAATTAAGGTTGAAGACAAAAAGAATTAAACACCAATATTTTCTGCCCTTGTTTTTTTAATGTGAAAACTTCACATTTAAGTGAAGTGAACTTCTTGCTTACTTCTTCAGAAAGATGTCTAATTCTTGCTAGCATTTCCACCACTGTGTATGTTTGCTCTTTCTGTCGGCTTTGGCAGCAAAAGAGATGAAGAAGTATTTTTTTTTACAAATATAAGGAATACTTATGTCCTTTTGGCCTTAGTCTACAAGTACACATACAGGAGAATGAGTTAAATATTTTCAAGCAGATTTTTTATCTCTGTGTGTGTGATAAAAGCACTTATGCTGTCAGCAAGAGCAAAACATAAACTAATGGAAAGAACAAGCAGACTCTTAAGAAATAAATTATAAACTGCATGTAAAGAATGTATCACTTTCCAGAGGTCTCTGTTGTCAGTGTGCAAATACAAGCCGCACTTCCGAAAGGCCTTTCTGTTTTTGCATAGAGCGTGAGGACACCTCCATTTCCTCCCCCTCTCCTTCTGGCAGCCTGAAGAAGTGATCGCTGCTGAGTTCCTGCCTTTTAGCAGGAACTAGAATCTGTGAAGCTCTGTTCACTTTATTTTTTTGAGCCCTTATCCATCTTGGTCGATTTAAATTACATTAACTGATGTGTGAAATGGCCAGTTTGCCAGTTTGCAGGATTTCTTGAATTGTAAAATCTCCTTTTTTGACTTGCTTTGCAGTATCTCTTTATTGACTACTGGCACCCCACTCTTTGATCTGTACTTTGCTTTCCTCCATCCACTCATCTGTTCCTGGAGCTTTTGTCCTCACTCAGTAATCTCATTTGTTCCCATTCCTGTGATGTGATGACAAATGGCAACTGTGTATTCCACCAAGTCCCTACATTCTTTTTTTTTTAACCACATTAGTGATTTAATAAACTGGAAATTACAGAACTCCTGAAGCACATATTTTTATTTAATGACATATTTAAACTGTTTTTTGTATCAGCTCATTGGAATAAGATCTGTCAATAGTATTAAAAATGGTTTTTTCTATGCATTCCCCATAATTTAATCATTAACTAACATGCAAGAGAAAAGATATACAGAGCTCTCAGTACTAATTTCCACTAAGGAGTTCCTGCCTCTCATCTCTGGTGTCTTGCTGCTGTTGTTTCAGATCTCTTGCTCTGCCGTGCCAACACAACCACAAACCATATCAATGAACAGATTTGGTTTAAAAAATAATCCACATTTTCCCTCAGAATATTCTTAAAGATCAATCAGTTGCTGGGATGATAGTACTATGTAAACTGACACTGCCTGCAGAGCTGAATATCCAGAGAAAGCATAGATATCTGGTTTCTTTATGTTGCGAGAATTCTGTTCCTCTTGTATGGTAATACATGTGAAAGTAGACTCTGGAATAGTCCCTGTCATGAGACGACACATAACAGCAATCCAGCTCTTTGGTTGTTAGTGGTGTGAGATATCTGATGCCAGCTCTGTTTCTGAGGGACATGTGACAGTATTTCTAACTTTTCTTTTATATGCAATATGGGTACCTATTGTAGAGTTACTAAATCTCAAGCAGAAATGATCTTTGCCCTCCAAAGCCTTTTAAATCCTTTGGACAGAAATGCCATGATGTTGGTAAGGCACAGATGACGTTTGTTTTCCACCACTCACTCCTTATCTCAAACTATGGTGTGGTTGTTTGATGGAGGCAGGTGCACATAAGGAACAAGGTGGCAATCATCTTGTGCACTCCAGTGACCATCCAGTGCTGATCTGTCTAAGACAGGGAAATGAAAGCAGAAGTGAAAATCACAGCAACAACTTGGATCCAAGCCAAGATGATTTATCCTCTTAATTTAGTTTAGTTAACATAAAAGTCTGTTCTGTACTCAGACCTTATCTATATCCAGATATTGTCTATAAATACAGAAATTGGTTGCCTAAACAAAATGAATATTTTCTAACATAGTCCAGTCAGAAGAGGAAAGTGAGTTTAGCAGGCAGGCAATATGACTCAAGGTAATGCATAAGGGGTTACACTGTTAAAAAAATACAATAGTTGTATTCTTAATATTACTTTCCTAACTAAAACTACTTGGAAAAGAGGAAATGTAAGGATACTTGTTTAAGTGAAAATAATTGCAAAAACATCTCTCTTGTAAATAAATATTATCTGGAAGGTTGTGATGTCAACTTCTAATCATTATGTTCTTTCAAAGCCTTCAGTGGAATGAAAAGTATTCCATAAAACATTAATGACTAATGGAACTAGCATTTGCTGTGTATAAAGCTGCGTTTTGCCCATGTTGCATGTTGTCTGGAGTGGCAAGCAGCAGACAGAAGTATTGTTCCTCCTTAAACATTCATGACAAGAAGTTTAACCTTTATTATTTATGGAAAAGAAAAGACTGGGGGCCGGTTTTTCATCCTAGCATTTCATTTGTAAAAGAAAAATGACGTCCACCTGTCTGCCTTTACCATACTTTCTGTTGTGAAGTGAAAGTTGTTAAGGTAGCAAGAGTAGCAAAGTGTTTTTACTATGCATGTGTGTATATATACATCTGTATGTATGTACACCTATGTTTTGTGTGCAGTTTTGTGATCTTGTGGTTCTTATACACGTATCTCCACAGAAGTTGGTGCCACTTAAAAGGACAACAAATAAATATGTCCCCTTTCCATTTATTTTTTTAGCATCAGATTGGCTCATCTTGGGTTTTCATGCTGCAGTGTTTTCACTTGAAAACTGTGTTGATTTTTTACATAACAGAAGTATATGAAGGTAAGGTCACAAAACACAAAAAGAGACATAAGATACATCATGATGCATTTAGAAATCCTTTAGGTGTGTTCCAAAAGAGTATAGATTCCTTAAAATAAAAAGATAATAGATTTCTTGAAAAACAGGGGAAGAGTTTGCAAGTCTGAGTGGCAGGGTATGTTTGCAGTACAGGCGGTGTTACAGTATTTCATCTTTTCGGCCTGTAGGTGGGACTGTGTTTTCAGCGAACCCATCTGTGAAAAAAATTCTGAATCGGCATCAGGCAGCTCAGGCTGCTGCTAACACTAGCTGGAGCGAGTCAAGTGATTCTTGACTTGTGTTTGAGTTATTTCAAACTGGGGGGAAAATAGCCTGTGTCCGAAATTACTTTAGTCCTAACGGTCCAGCCTGAAATCTCTGTTCTCACTGCGGTCTGCGGGCATTCTGCCTGCTACAAATCCGCAACTGCAGGATTTGTTCCTATTAAAAAGCATTTATGTAGCTGAAAAGAATAATGTCTGTGGAGAAATGCTGAATTTAGACCTATGGAAAATACTGTAAGTGAACTGATGATGGTGTATTAAGTGACATTTTGAATTGGGATTAACAATTAAATTCTCATGCATAACTTCCTGGCTCAGAAAACTAAGTCAATCACAGGCTGGGGTTCTTCTTTAGAAAAACACTTAGGGCAAAGGGGAACACCAGAAATGTTTATAGCACTCTAGGCCCACAGAGACACTGACTCCCATAACGCTGGATGCAACTCCTCAGGTGGGCAAGAGCTACATACATTTTTATGAAAACACTGAAATTGGACTTTGACACTACTACTGCTATACAGTTCTGGCTAGATGCCTTTTGTTTCTTGTTTTGCCTCATGCTGGCCCTGCTTCTCCCACTCTTACTCATTCCCAGCAGTACTTTACCTCACAAGGAGCAGCCCATGTAAAGGGGCAGCGTCCCTGTGATTTATGGGCTTACTATCTCTTCTGTTGTGTTTACACAGCTTACGCTCAAATAAGACAGCTAGGAGAGTATGGAGCTCACATGTAAAATGAAAAAGATATTCTGCTGGGGGAAAAAGGAAATCAAGAGAGATCCAACCATATTTTGGTGCTGTAAACACATCTGTAGGGTCACCATAAAGCAATGACTACAAAGGTCAGCATTTCAAAATGTGTCTTAAGAAAATGTTTTTGCAAGCTTTGTGGTGAAGATGGCTGGCGTGTTGTATATTGTAACATTCTGCTTAATCTCCTCTATGCTATATGGAGTCATTTACAACAAAAAATGCCTGACATAACTTACAGCACAGGAACACACAAAACCAGCTTCACCAGGGTGGATGTTTATGTAATCTTCAAGAACACTCTGAAGTTTGATTCAGTAATCAAATAAAACCTCGAGAGGCACATTTCTCAGAGACACTACCCATCTTTGAATTTCTGAGCTTCTTTATTTTACCAGGCCTTGTTAGATAAATGTTGGTGATTATTTCTGTACATCGTGTTATCTGCTGTTTTCATTCCACTTCTCGGTTGTAATTGCATGAGCGCTTTGAGCTTTCTTTATTTAATTGAGGCATCTTAAAGGTGAGCAGATGGTCACCACAGGAGTGCAGGTTTCCCATTCATAGCCTGCACAGCAAAGGCAGCAACAAAAATTAAGTTTACACATACTGCCCTGACAACGACCTCTGTGCTGAACTAAACAAACCCCTTCTGTAAAGCCAGGAGCAGTTCACTCACCTTTCGAATGCAAACCTGGCACTCTCTAACAACTATAAAACATCAAACCGTGCAGCCCTGCTCTCAGGATGCATGCTGCTATAGGGCACACAAAGCTCCACAGAGCGCCATCCTTTAGGATATTGCTGTCAAAAAGCATCAGGTGTTGCAAAGCCTCTTTCACAAAACATCTTGCACATTTCACATTCCTTTATTCCAGAAAAGGCTAACAGAATCTGAAGCATAGCAGCTTTAGGCCAGTGAGTAGAACTGAACAGGGATGCTCTTACGACTAGGCAGTGTTGTCACAGAAATTCCAAAAGTTTTTTTCCTAATAAAATAATCTCGTAACTCTTCTTCACTGGGGTTAACCTCCGTTGCTTGGGGCACGAAATTGTGTCTCTCAACACAGTGGGAAATGACAAAACCCGGCATCTAGACTTTCTTGGCACGGGGGACTCAGAAAGACCCCAGAGAGACATAGGCAGGGGTCACAGATCCAGCGTCAACTTCCCCGTAGGCTTATGCTGTGCACGGGCACCTTTCCAGGTGAGGAAACGGGAGCAGGGCAGCCCTGCTTGTGCCCTGCCGCAGCGCCCTTCAGGCTGCCGCCTGCATCCCCTGGTGCTGGTGCTGCAACCCCTCCTTCCCCAAATCCCACAGCCCTGCCGAGCGCCGACCCTTGAGCCCTCGGGGTGCCTCAAAAGCCTTCCTTATGCAATAAAGGACAGCTTAAGCCGGAGGAACCCCCAAAAAATATTTGAGAAAAAAATGAAAGTGCAATGTGATTCTTTACTCCCTGGCCCCTACTGCGAGGAGTCGCTTGGCAAAGGAGGGCAGCAGCCGAGCAGGAAGGTACAGGAATTACACACACACCAGTGTGTGATGTATGCGATAAGGACACCCCCCGCCCGCCCGCGGAGGTGTGCGGGGCGGGGGGGCCGCAGGGAGGGGGCGGGCGGGAGGGAGCGTCCGGGCCGGCTCCTCCCTGCGCACAAACCCGGCCGCGTCGCGCGGGCGTGCGGAGACGCCGCCGCCGCTCCCGCGCTACTTAAGCGGGGAGGGCGCAGCCCGGCAGCCCCGCGGGGGGATCCGGCGCGGGGGGGCAAGTGACCATAGTAATAGTCGTCTGTCTATAAGAGAACGAGAAAAGCAGAGCCGAGATGCTCCGTCCGTGACCCGCAGGCGGGGTGGGGAGGGGCAGGTTGTGAATCCGCCAAGCACCTGAGAAATAAAGCACGACCGAACAATTTCGAGGCGGGCGGGGAAGGGGGGGCGAAAAGTTTGCCGGAGCTCGGGCGTCTCCTGGGGGGCGGGCGCGATGCCGCCCTGGCTGCTCGGCAGCCTCTGCTGCGTGCTGGCGGCGCGGGCGGCGCTGGGCGGCGGCCCCGCGGGCGCGGAGGAGGAGGAGGAGAAGCTGATCCGGGTGCTGGTGCTGCTGCCGCAGGACGACGCCTACCTTTTCTCGCTGGGGCGGGTGCGGCCGGCCATCGAGTACGCGGTGCGGAGCCTGCGGGAGAGCGGCGCGGGTCTGCCGCCCGGCTACGCCTTCCAGCTCACCTACGAGGACTCGGCGTGCGGCAACCGCGCCCTGTTCAGCCTGGTGGACATGGTGGCCCTGAAGCGCCGCCGCCCCGACCTGCTGCTCGGGCCCGTGTGCGAGTACGCGGCGGCGCCGGTGGCGCGGCTGGCCGCGCACTGGGACGTGCCGATGCTGTCGGCGGGCGCGCTGGCCGCCGGCTTCGGCGCCAAGGGCGGCGAGTACTCGCACCTCACCCGCGTCGCGCCCGCCTACGCCAAGATGGGCGAGATGCTGCTGGCCCTCTTTCGCCACCACCAGTGGAACCGGGCCACGCTGCTCTACAGCGACAGCAACCCCGAGCGCAGCTGCTACTTCGCCATGGAGGGCGTCCATGTGGTCTTCCAGGAGGAGGCCTTCCACATGGCCGTGCACAGCTTCGACGAGACCAGCCGGCACCTCGACATCGACGACGTCGTCCGCGCCCTCCAGACGGGCGAGAGGGGTGAGTGGCGGCGGAGTGCCCGGCCGGGCTCCTCCATGGTGTTTAGTGGCGGCTGGGGCGATGGGAATGCCGGGGAGGGAAGACCTCCGGGAGGGGAAGAGTCAGGGCTCGTCCCCGCCCGTGGGAAACCCACTGCGGTGCTGCGACGGCAGCCCCGGGCCAGGCATCCCCCGACAGACGGGAACAGTAGCCCGGAGTGAAGGCTCTGCCTACAGACGTTCAGTCGAGTTTTGCCTCCCGACGGCGGAGAGGGCGGCTTGCCCTCGGGGACCGCTGTAGGAGGGCTTTGTGGCATGGTAAGAAATTAGCTTTCTGCTGGCCGTCTGGTTTACCCAAAATTATCCACGTCTGCAGGGCAGCAAATCTGTTGCTTACTCTGACATTTTTGCAGTGACACTGTAAGTTGACACTGCAAAGATGTTTCCTCTCACCCCGCTGTGTCTTTTCCCCACTTCTGCCTTTGGAAGCCCCGCCGAATACCTCGTAAATAAAAATAACAAATGCATTTAGGGGAAATGGCAATTTCAGGGGATATGTGCATGAGAAGCACCTGAGTGCATGCTGTGATATTGTCACCAACAGTTAGCAAGACACCGTGGAGATGAATGGCTTGTAAAACATCTGGGACAGTCATCTCTGGGCTGAATGAACTGACTTTGCATCAGGGAGCAGCAAAGCAAAGTGCTTTGGAACGTGCAGTGTTGTAGTTAGATGTGCTTTAAAGTGAGATCTTGCGTAGCAATGTGTGGATATATGGGCATCAGAAAGACTTCTGGTGTTCAAGGGTTTTACCAGGCACAGGCTTCTCCAGTAAATTAATGCAAAAAGAAAAGATGTATTCCAAGAGTGAAATGCAGGGTGAAGTTGAAGTCCTTAGGTATTTTCCAGGAAAGCCATAGATGTACAAAGCTCTTTATACAGTTTTTACGTATCTTGTTGTAGAGTGTTAAAATAGCATCGGAACTGGACAAATAAAGATCATGCTGTGTGTGGCTGGCAGAACTGGTATTATGGTGCTGAAGGCTGTGGGTGGAGCAGCCTTGCACTGCTGATGTCCTTACGCTGCTATGAAATCATTAACACGTGCAGGAGTGTGTGAGATAACTGAGGTCTAACAGTATAGGGCTCTTTAATTCCCTATTCACTGGAGCAGGTGCTTAAAATAGAGCTTTCCTTGTAAGTACCATTTGGGGAAATATAATGAATGGAGAGAAATAAACGTGTCAGTGCTGGAGGAAACCACAGTGTGGGGAAAGATCCTTGTCAAGTGTCTGTGTGTGTGGCTTTCCTGATGCTGAGAGCATAACAGCATGCTTGCAGCAGGAAAAGACAAGTGTTCACCCCAGCCCCACTCTTCACACCATGCTGACAGTTAGGGAGGTGAGGTTGCTTTCAGCCTGGTCTGAAATGCTTTGCTAAGCTGAGACATTTGATCTTTCACAATTCTGTAACTTGCAAATAACTGAACAAAAGCAGCCCTCTTCTTTCTCCCCATGGTGCCCAGTGGGATCCCTCCTTCCATCTTACCTCCTCATTTGCCCTCTGACTCCTGCCACTCAAGTGGGGCCCTCCAGGTTCTACTTGTTGCTTTCTGACCTTAAAGACTGACTGCAGGACTCACCTGGCACATTCCTTTCGCCCTGCTGCTCATGGCATCTTTCAGTATTTTAAGAACTATAAATCATGTGGAGGGTTCACCAGATGAGGTCTGAAGAGCAGTCAAGGTCTTTACTTCTTGGAGGGGCTCACTGGAGATCCCTCCAGCAAGACAGCAGTGCTTGTGGGCAGCAGCACACTGTCCAGAGCACTGTCAAGAAATGTTTTTGCTTGGTTAGTTTCCAGTTTTTAACGACTCCTGTGTCACACTTGTTGTGACACTATCCTTGGCACTAAGCCTTCACCTTCTCTAGTTTTCAAAGACTGCTGCTCTTTGGGGTCCCACCTGAGTGGTCAGGCTTCACTGAACTCCCTGACCGGGAATGGGCTTTCAAGCAGATACAGGATTATTGCTTGAAACTCTCCCAGGGCCGGGACAGAAACTGCCCCACCAGCTGTACTGTGGGAGCCAGGACACAGGCTGTCTCCAGGGGCTAGGTTGCTGCTGGCTGGGGGTCTGCACTGAGCTCTCAGATGCCTGGGAGGAAGAGGCACACTCAGCCATGCACGCCTGTGTACGAGAGACTGTATGTGCAGTCCCTGGAGCCATGTGAAATGACTGAAGTCTTGGAACCACAAAAAAATAATGATGAAAAATATGATAATAAAAGTTAAGTGCCTGTCTACAATTAATTTCATTAGTAGTTCAAGCTCCCTTACAGGCTCAGGTCTGCCTGCTGCAGACTTCATGCTGTAGGCTCAGGTTTACTGCAAGGTTCACAAATGCAGACCTGTGCTTAAATGTATAAGCATGTAGTCCAAGGGATGTGTGTAGCAAAGGGAACACTTACTCCTTTAACTGGAATTAAACTCTGAAGTATTTGCAGGATGAGTCAATCCTAGTCAATAAATTCAGCATATTAGTATTAGAATTACTGTGTGTATTATGGCAGAGGGAGAACATTTTGTATGGGTTTGCACGTATCCATTTGTATGTATACAATAGTAAGGTACAGATGCAGATTAAATACATAATTTACATTTTTGGAAGAAAATTTGTTTTGGAGAAACAAATCCATGGCTTATTTGCTTCAGAATCTTGAAATATGTAATCTTTGCTTTCCTGCTGGGTTAGAAACCCCTTCCAAACAGTTAATATTACTTCCCTTACATTCCTTTAGAGGCTTACAAAATATGATTTAATGTATGTTAAAGTAGTTCCTCACACACACTCTTTCCTTTATTCCTTTTGCTCAATGTCTTTTACTGGTGTTGTGGGAATCTCTTTGATTCCATCTACAGATTACAGTTTTATGGTAGAAGTGAATTAAAAAGGCAAAGTCAAGGAAGAATTGGGAGGGCAGCAAGGAAACATTTCAAAAGGAAATCTCTCACCTATACTGAAATTAAGAACAGTGAGACAAATTCATTCCTGATGTGCATCTGGAAAAGATTTGGTCCAAATTTTATTGTAAGAAAATTTTTTTCTTCTTCTTTTCCTTCATGCTAATATACTCCACAATGGTCATGAAATATGTCTTGCTCTGTTGCTCTGGAAATTATTATATTACTCTGCCATAATCAGTAGGACAGAGCTATGAATGGTATAACTCTCCTGAAGCATGGGGTTGTACTGAACATGACTCACCCCAGCGACACATCTGGAGGTTTATGCCTGTGATGGCATCCAACCAGAAAGGCGATGGGAGAAGATTCATTCTGTGCAAAAAGATTTGGCCTGTTTGGCATTTTCATTTCTTATAATAGAAAACACTTCCACCCAGAAGAGCCGAATGCGGTTTTGATTCATTTTTATTGTTGGGTTGAAAATATTTGCGTACATTATTGTAGCTTTTGAGTCCTGCCATGCATGACAGCGTTCTTGGAAATGTGCGTGCAGTTGGTTTTGAATCATCATCCTAACAGGATCTCTTATGCCCCTGCTGTAGCATACAGTCCTGATGCACACACTGATAAAATACTTTGCTGTGCCCTCCGATATCAGTAGCTTCATACCTGTAGTCTTGTGAACCTGTATAAAAGCTTGTAGTATAACTTGATCTGTGTGGGAGTTCTCTCCCCATTGTTGAAGACTTCACCCAAGCTTCTGCTTTCCTTTTGTAGAAGGAAGCAATAGCAAGGGAAGTAGTCCCCCTGCCGAGCAGCTCTGGGAAGAGACCTCTCAACCACAATCATCACACTGTGGATCACGGTGCCCATACAGAGCACACCTGTTGACTTGTAGGTCTCATCGTAGCAGCAGAGCCTCTGCTTAGCTACTGGCCCATGGTAAATGGGGCTCTGTGGTGTTTGTACCCACCTTTGGTCTTTATTTGATCTTCACGCTTATAGAAGGGTGCTTGGTTTTTCCATTTATTAGCATTAAGTATCCCATCAATGATTGGTACCTAGGCTTCCTCTGGAGAGGAAGTCATGTTTTGGAAAGATTCATACCACTATCCCTGCTGCACAGATGCTGCTCTCCGTTAAGTGCACAGAGGCAACAAAATCTAGGCCAGATGCCTAAATAGTAGGTGGGTGAGGTGTAGGCAAGTTCAGTCTACATCAAACTGCTCAATGGAATGGAAATTAAAATGGCAAAGTCATGGTATCTCCATCTTTGTCTTATGTCCAGTTAGAAATAGCAACAGAGGCTTATGATTGTGGTCTAGTCTACAAACACGTGCAGCTAAAGAAGTTTGAAACCAGACCTTATATTTGCAGGGGTAAAAAAACAGATCACACGGAGGCTCTATTTAATTATCTTAAGAGGGAAGAGGAAGCCTCTCTGTTTTCACTACCTGTCTTGTCAGCTCTTTAGGAAATCAGCTCTGTTTGCAATCTGTGCTTTCATGTTTGTTGCAAAACTGGGAGGACAGCTAGGGTCACTGTTTCTGGCAGCATTATTGCTTCACAGGCTGTTCTCTGAAGTTCTTGAGCTGCTTCTTATCTATGTTTCTCATTTTCTTCCAGTTGTAATCATGTGTGCCAGCGGTGACACTATCAGGAACATCATGTTGGCTGCTCATCGGCAAGGAATGACCAATGGGGACTATGCTTTCTTCAATATTGAACTCTTCAACAGCTCATCATTTGGTAATGTTTTTCTTGCCTAAGTGTGTTGCAAAGTCTTTTGTAAGCTTGGTAGTATTTTTAGATTTGTTAGCCTCAAAACATGCAGCCCTGAGTCCCAGAAAACACCACTATATCTCCCTGTTGTTGCAGTTATCTTCCATTTGGGCTGTGGTGTTGCAGGAAATAAAACAGACCTTGTGGCAATAGCTGCTACGGGGTGGGTCACAAGATGCCAAGTATGCTACAGCAATAAGTTATTTAATTACTTTTCAAGGAAGTAGCACCAGACGGAGACATTGGTTGTGGTGTGGGTACCCCATTCTGCAGTGTCTGTGCTCAGGTCTAGGTGACTTACACCATCCCCAGCCATGTGACTGCCAGCTCTCCGGGCAGGGGCATTTCTGGCAGCCTGGTGACCTGTGGTCTGAGCAGATGGCTGAAAGGAGTGATTAGCAACAGCCAGCAGCATGGGCAGCTGCAAGGTTTGGGTTTCCAGAAATCGTCTCTGTGCTGGGGTATCCACACATCTAATTTATTTATCTTTTGGTCACAGACTCTGTCTGCAAAAATATTCAGCCATGCTGTGTTAAAGGGAGGACACTGGATGGGACACAGGCAGTCCAAATTTTCTAGAGCAGAGTGAATAAAAGTGGCTGTTTACACCCCTAAGTAAAAGGGGTCATTTTTGTCAAACTAAAACGTGACTCAAAATGTAAATTAAATGCATTTTCTTTTTGAAATATACCTATATGCCAAAATATAATTGTAAGTGCATGTTACATCAGTGCGTGGTAGGGACTATACCTGCTCTCAGCTGGTGCAGCTGTCTCACTTAAATTCAAAGTAATACTGGAGCAATGTGTTTGCTGAGATCAAACATCAGATGGCTAAAGCTGGGGCAAGTTTTGTTGAAGTGTAACATGGCTCTTGAAAGGAGCAGCTTCTTTTGCAGATGTAGGAGAAAATAATTTCCTCCCTGCAGACTACTTTAACTAATCCACTACAATAACAAATCATTTCAAGTTAAAAACCAAGTGGAAGTTGAGAAAAAGGGAAGATTTGGGGGTTTAGTTTCTTTAAGTTGCAAAGGCTGACCATCAGAAACAACTGAATTCAAAAAACAATAATTTTTTTTTAATTAATCTGTTAATCAGAACTTCCCTTGCATAAACTTTCTGTTACCCATCTACTACCTCTGAGATTATTTCACGGTAAACAGTGCTGTGACACACTGAATAATGAAGGTATATAACTATAAATTCAGAGAGCTAGATATGTACAGAAGTACAGATACTGCTACATGTATCATCAAGATTAGCTAAAGGATGCCAAGTTTTGCCAGGTAAGAAGGAAATCACTCAAATATCTTAAAGATAAAGTTGTGGAACAAGATCAAAACCAATGTGGGAGCCTCATCACCACCCTCCTTTGCATCACTGGTAGTCCAGTCTTCCTTTTGTAGCTTTTGTGAGGGATTAATGAAAACTGTCTAACTTCTGATGTAGTGTAGTTAGAATCTGGCATTTCCTGACATTTCTTTTAAACCAATTTTTCTGGTTGTGGATGTGTTTCCCATATAGAGTGAAATGACTGTGCATCAGAAGTTGACTTTTGTGCAGATGGTCATTGCATGTGAAAAGCAAACACAAGAGAAGTGTAGAGAAATTCTCCCAAAAATCCTTGTTCCCAGTGCCTGGAGATATTAGGTTTTGTACTTCATAAAACCTAAGAGTGGGTGTGATTGGGCAATTGGCACTGTTTTTGTGTTCAGATGACTTTATTGCAGTTTGTTGTTGCCCTCTGGTCTGAATATTTCTAATTTTTCAGAAGAACAGGCTTATTAAATGCCAAGACTGCAATAATTGTACACAAGTATTGTAACAAGATGACCTCCCACAAAACAATCCATGAAGGAATTTAAATATGTAAATTATTCTAGGAACGCTGTTATGCAAGTGATAGTCGCAGTCTGCCAGTCCCAGTGTCAGGATTTAAAGAAGAGACATGTATAGTGTCCAGGACAGAAAGTTACCTGCTACCAGCACTGCCGCCTTCTTTTTTTAATTTCTTTTTTTGTGTCTATAATCTCATGCTTTTCAGCTATTTCCATTTGCAAATGCAAAGCTATAGCAAAGCCCTCCATGCTGTAGTCTCTGCTGTTCTTCTTGAATCCTGCACCTCTAAAATGCAGGTGTCCAGCTGGGGCAGAAGCTGTTCAGCTTTGAGGCTCCTGCAGGGCTTGTACTCTCTTTTGGGGAAGGTAGCAAGACATGCTTACTTACAACTGCCAGACGTGCATTTCTTTCTCTTTGAAAGCAGTAAAGAGGACAGGTGCAGGCACTGAAGGGAAGGGTGGCACAACCAGACAGTGGGATGTTAGCTGCTCTCCAGTGTCTCCATTGGGTGTGATGAGTAGGGTCCTGTGATTCTGACCTTGTATTGGGAAATAAATTCCTAAACCAAGGCATATGTATCTACAGCTTCTTCCTAAAAAAATTAAATCACTTTAAAAAAAAAGCAAGTAAAGTTTGTGGTATGTCTAAAGATTAGACATATCCTAGGTCCTAGGTGGTGCTAAGCTGTGGTAAATGAGGCTTTCCTGGGGTGGAAAAGAGAGGTGAAAATGCTTCGGTGCTCCTGCGTCTCCTGCTGTGTGCTGGGACTGACAGGAGCTGCCCTGGACCCAAAAACTGCAGGAGAAAGGACTTATCTCCAGAGAAATGCAGGGCCTTTACTCCTTCCTTTGTGCTCTCCAAGGAAGCAGAGCAAATCTTCAGTTAAGTCGCAGCAGCAGTGCTGGGGTGCTGGGAGGACAAAATGCAAGCTCTTTTTACCTGCTTCAGGTCCCAAGAATTTGCTCTTGCAGCCACGTGATGCAGCTGAGAAGCACTGTGCAAGGAGCACCATGGGTTTGATACCTGGACTCTGTTTCCCTTAACATCTCTACTCCCAAACAACTTGCTTCTCTTGGTCTAAATGGCACCACTGTCCTCAACCCAAGCAAAATACCGACATCCTCTCTGATTTCAGGTTCCTATGCACGTCCAGGTCACCTTGGGAATTTAGCATTAGTTTTTGTCTTGGCTCATTTAGCCATAATGGGGTTTGTTGCTGTTGTTCAAAAAATAAAATTACTGTCTAGCTTTTAATTACTTGTAAGCATTTAAAGGGTCACTGCTTAGGGCTACCACTGTTCCCTCTAGGCTTTTTAGTTATCATTTACATTGAATAGCTGTTTTCTGCTCCATAACAACATGAACCTTTCCACTGACCTCCTGTAGCTTTGGATCAGGATCTCAGGGCCTGCTAAGGCCAGGATCTGTTTGTCAGAAGGACTTCTCTGCTAATAAACAACCAGTCAGCTATCCTGCCTCTTAAAAATGTGGTTTCTTTACTGGTGGTCTGAGTTAAATTGTTCCCTTGCTGTGACACAAAACATGTGTAGGCAGCGTAGGCTCAGGGTCCCATTTTATTTCTGTGTATTCCTTTTCCATTAAAAGCAGGGCTGGTCTGGCAGCCATGGCACGCATGGTTTTGTCCTTGACCGCAGTGGGAGAGCGGCACCATCTGCCTCCCATTCGTGCTCTTGACTTTACTGGTGCCTTTCTGACTGTCCAAGGGGAGTGATGTGTAACAAACACTTTGTGCTTGAATGCTCCCTTACTTCTTCTAACTTAAATATCTCTGTGTGTGAGATCTGGCATATGTGTTTTGCTCCAAGATGCCACCTTACGCTTAGGATTTATCCCACCCTTGTAGGATAAGCAAACACATCATGGGAGTAAAATTGTCCTTTGGTTTGCACATTTGCTTCTTACCAGCTATTCCTCACTGCCCAGTTTCTGGCATGCCTTGAAGAAGGGTCAGTTCTCCTTTGTACTTTACCATCTCCCCAGCGATCAGAAAAGGGGACTTTTGGGTGGAAAAATGAGTCCCATAACGGTACCTAATTCAAATAGTTTCAAAATACACTTGTTTCCCCCTTTAGGAAATGGCTCTTGGAGAAGAGGAGACAAACATGACCTTGAAGCCAAGAAAGCATACTCATATCTCCAAACTGTCACTCTGCTGAGGACTGTGAAGCCTGAGTTTGAGAAGTTTTCCCTGGAGGTGAAAAGTTCTGTTCAGAAGCAAGGTCTTCATGAGGATGACTACGTAAGTACTTGATGACAGTCTTCAGGTCATAGCATCTTCAAAAACATGCTCCTAATTAAAGCAGAAGTGGCAGTGAGACCTTATCAGGACAGAGTCACCTGTTGCAAAATCATGCTGTTGCACATAAAGTTTTTTTGTTGTTGGGGGGGGAGGGTTTGGGTGGTTTTTTTTTGTCGTTGTTGGTCGGTTTGTTTTTGTGGATAATGCAAATTACAAGAATAGACTTGTTCGAGGTGCTCTATATTTGTGCACCACCATCCATGCAGTTGTCCTGTGCTCATCTACTAGTTCATCAGCAGAAAGGTTGGGAAAGGGCAGGTCTCTTTCATTCTGCCTACCACTAATCGCTTCCCTTTTTTTAATGGGCAAATAAATATAGCCTTCTTTTTTGTTTTCTCTCAATAATTAATTTTCTTTTTTTAAGAATCCAATCTCAGAAAGTTACACTGTCTATATTGCATCTGATGAAGTCATTCCTGATGTGGATGAGAAAAGTGGTCTTACTTCCCAACAAAGCATATTTAAGTAGTTGCTGGTTTTTTATTTTGAACTGTCAAAAATATCAACAGAGTCCTTGCAAGTTGCTTTAAGCCTTGGGGAATGCCACTATCTTCCAGAGGTGGATGTGGGAAAGTATGCCTTTTTTTTAACCTCTCAAAAGGAGGAAAATGCCTTTGAAAATTGCTTTTGAGGTACTGCTAAGGTAGTTCATTTGGCATTTTCATAAAAAAGTCATCTGTGGAAGCAAGAATGTGCAACACATACCTGCAGTGATTTCTGCATGCTGATAACAAGTCCTGCCCAGACAGTTAGCCTTCTCCATGGTGCAGTGTCAACTTTCCAAATATATTTATAAAGAAAAGAGGCTTGAAGAGGGTTTGGTTGGTCCTTAGCTATAGGAAATGAGAGCCTGAAACTCAAGAGAGCAACCCAAACCTTTCATTTCCAGGTTCCACTTAGGCTCCCATCTCATCTCTTTGCTTTAAGCATTGTGTCCATCTTTAGTTCATCAGCTTGTGCTTGAATGTTGTGTTAAAGAATGATTAACTCTTCCTACAGTTTATTGTATAACTTTAGCTATCTTTAGAATACTTGTGCTTCTTAGAATGTGAATTTATTATATTGAAATATTTTACCTAAAATGTTAAATTTGAGTCGCAAGAGTGGTTTATATTTGTCCTGTGATACTTTCAAAATCTAGTCATAGTCTTTTGTTGGCATGTTTTGTCTTGGTTTAGTTGAGAAACCCCAGCTCATAGTTTCAAGGTGCTGCTCTCTGAAGAACCTGCTAAATGAGTTCTGAAGAAGGCATGGGACTTTAATTTGTGCTGTTCCTCCCTTTTCTCTCTTATGTGTCCATTAGCAGATGTCACGTAGCAAGCTGTGTCCTTTGAAAACCTGCTATGTGCCTTTGGTTGTGGTTGGTGAGAAATGTGATTTTAAAATACTTAAGATCCATTCATCTGCGGTATTGTGGCTTCTTTTTTAGTCTGGGCAGTGTGACATCTTCCCAGATAGGAAAAGTCTTATACTGCTGAGAGCTGAGGATGCTGTCTGTGGGCAGTTCTGAGGTGGGCAAGAGGATACTTTTCTCTTCTTTAGGATGGGGACTCACTGCAAACCCTGTGCAGTGTTGATTTGGGCTACGCAGATACAAGCCCTGTTCTGGTCAAACAGAACTGGATCTAGGGGAGAGCAAATTCCTCTGTACCAGCATGGGGGAGATTTTGCAGGCTAATGTGTTTGCTGGGGAGACTCCCTCACAGCTGCACACTCACGGCCAGAAGTCCTCTGTTGTCATTCCTCATCCTGTGGCTGCTGTGTGTGCTGTCACTGCTCCTGACAGCAGTGGGGGCTGGCTCCCGGCCGTCTCATCCTTGACCTTCTTCTGCCTGGCTCTGAGGGCTGCCTCCCCCTGTGTCCCACTTCCACCTGTGATCCAGAGTCCTTTGCCTTGTGCCAGGCACTCCTTCACACAAAGCTGTGAGCCTTTGCTAGGGCCAGGCAGTTGCATGGGCCCCCTCCTGCTCCTGCCTGTCCTACTCCTCTTCCTATTCTTTCTTTCCAGCTGGCTTTCTTCTCACTTCCCAGTCTGTTCTTGCTGGGTCACAGAGATCATCTTGTGATCTATGTACACCTACCACAGCTTCCTGCCGTCTGAAACATGAACCCTTGGCTCGCAGGCAGCCTCGGGGTGAAAGCCTTTGAGATCTGGAGCTCTCTGTAGGGGAGATAACAGGTCATGGCTATGGGGGAAGGAGGTTTGGTTTCAAGTGTAGAGTACCCTGGTGTTGGATGGATCCTTAACTTACATAGATCTCAGCAGAGCCTCCCCTACCTGCTTTTTCACAGCCTTCTAACAATGGTAAAGTAAAATATCTCTAAGAGAGTTAGTCTCTGGCTGAGTATAGCAAAAAAACTCCGTAGCTGTGTTTCTTCCTTAACAGTGTGTGAACTTAACTTTCTAGTTTTCTTTGCATCGTTTATGATGGATTATGTATTTCTCCACTTTGGACAGTGGGAAAGAGATGCATCATATTCCCTTAACTGATTGTCCTGCTGCCCTGTTCGGAGGAGAAACATTTTGGGGCAGCCTTCAGGATTAAGAAAAAAAAAAACATTCTGAAAACTAATGGGGAAAAATAAAAAGCTAAACTAAAGGCCAGTTCCTTGCCCTTTGAAAAATTTGTGGGTAGTGGGCACCCATTAAGAGTGCTTTTTTTGGCAACATGGGGAAAAAGTGGCCTGGGTGTGCAGTAAGCAAGGCTGTGTCCTCCAAGGGAAGATTGGGAGGGAAAAGTCCTTGAGCTGAGTGGGTGGGAAGTGACAGAGATGGATTTTGGTCTGCTGGATTCTGCTTCTGAAAACAAAAAATATGTGGAAAGATAATCAATAGCACAGCCCATCTCAAGTCCTATCCACAGGCATTGAAATACAGTCCTCATTCTTTTCTGCAAGCTGTGTCCCAAGAGGAGGTGCTTAGGGAGGTTTGGATTTGAGGCATTCAGTGTGTCTGCTTTTCTGTGTGGATTTTTCCAATGTCATGGGAAAATGGGGCCCCAGGCCCATGGTCTATATTATCTCACACTGACCCCAACTCCAACAAAAGTCATTAGTGCTGCCATTTTATCCTGGCCTCTTGCCAGTACTAATCCTAAAGGCATTATTATCTACCAAAAAAGAATATCATAAAAATGGAAAATAAGCAGATGACAGAAGGAAAGATAAGGGAGACAGAAAGGGCAAAGTCCTAAAGCCGCAGCTGTCCCACTGCCAGATGCAGAACTCATACAGCCCTTGGAGGAGTAACAGGTCAAAGATTGTTGGCTGTCTTCATCTCCAGCTGTGAAATCACACAGAAAAGAGAAAAACGTGTTTTGGGTACGTCTTTCCCAGGTCACAAGTTTCTATTGTTTCTGCATGGGTGTTACGCTGTGGAAGTGGGGAAGGTGGAGCAACCTGTGCCTTATTAGTGAGCAGGAAAGTGTGGAAAAGACAGTTTCTTCAGGAATCTCTCTTGTGAAGTAAAAAACTTCCTTAAGCACCATTTAACTCTACAGCATTGAAAATAAGAGTGGCAGAGAGGTTCTGAGAAAGCATCTTAGAAATATTTGGGTTGCACAGGATGGGGCAGTGATGATGTTCCCTGTCTGAATCCATCAGCTGCCTGAGTCCACTAGCAAATATTGTTAGTTTGTTTGTTCACCACTCTGAATGTGAAAGCAGTACTGTCATGTTAATGTAACCCCAAGAACTGTGGGCTGAAGCATTAAATCTGCTCAGCCATCGTTTCAGCATTCAACAGTGTCTCATGTTTTTTCAAGAAACATCCTGTAGTTTTGTAGAAAGCCTGACCATTTTATTTTGTGCCTACGTGGAGGTTGACTTCTCTGATAAAATAAGCAAAAAAGGAGGAATTCTTTACAAAAATCTATTAAAATGTGGGGTTCCAGGCATGCAGTAGAATCGTTTTAATGCTTTTATACAAATGATGGCAGATTTTTTACTTTTGTAATGTTAATGAATTAACAAGGCGTTAAAAGCAGGGAGTCCTGGTCTCTATAAACCATCTAAGATCCTCGGCTTAATTGCAAAATACAGGGCAGGCTCTGCTTGCAGACCTATAGCCTAGGTGAGGCAGACAGCAGTGAGAATTGCATGCCATTACTTGAAGGAAGAATTTAAAACTGTCTCTAAATTGATATGTGAATAATTCCCAACACATGCTGTAGTTAAAAATGTTTATGAATAAACAGTGTTTCAGTTAAAGTATATGCATAAGCCATTTTTATTAAATAATGCTGAACACTTAATGAATTGGCGGTAGCATGCAGTTTGGAAGTTCTTAATGCACCTTCTGTTCCTGACTCAGGCCTAGGATTCAGTAAATGCTTTTTTTATGTCCAACCCAGTATTCTGAGCTCAGATGATTTTACAGCCAGGAATATTTGCTCTTCTGAGGTTACAGACCACCCATGGCTTGTTTTTACTTCTCATTTAAAAGCTGAAAATGTAACTAATTAAACAAATATTTCTGCTATGTTAACTACATGACAGCATTGTTCACGAGGTGAATGCATGGGTTTTATCCTACGCACAGCCTTTTTCACCCTGAACATGAGCATCAGGAGAAGGGAACTGGAGCCTGATTTGCCAGTAAAATTATCTCAGTGAAAGAATGAGCTACAAAGATTTATTAGATCAGCAAGATGCTACTCCCTATTAGAAAGGGAAACACTATTATATTTAACATTTTCATCCCTCTGCAAGGAGAAACAGTGCACTCAAGACAACCTTTCTAGCTCCAATAGTTAAATACAAAAGCTACATGGGAGGTAGCTGTGCTCATAAAGTTTATCATCTCATCCATAACATCCGTGCCAGGCTCTTCCCTGTGTGTATTCCTTAACGTCAGCCTTTTAATTAGGATTGCACACCAGCTAAGCTGAGATGCTGAAAATGTAACTTACTCAGCAGTGTCCTTCTCACTTGTCTTTTTTCAGGCACAGGCGGGCAAGATTAATGTCAGGCAGGCTTTTGTGTCTTCTGACTGCATAAGGATGGGAGAGAGTTTTGAGGAGACTTAAGGAAGGGGCGGGGGGGGGGGGGGCGGGGGGTGGAAGAAAAACCCCCCAAACCCTGCCAGGGGATAATTTGTTCAAATGAATGGGTCTATTCAGCTGCTGGAGTGCTTTGCTAATTGTGTTCAAAAGAATAAAAGCAAACCACAAGCTGCTTTCAGCAGCCGGAAAAAACGGTTTCACATGCCAGCTTATTAACAAGATGAATTCTATTAGTAAAACATATTTAGGATTTTTACGACCAACCCTTCACCCGTTGGAATTAATGAGAGTGTCTTTATTTTCTGTAAGAGAAGTATTGAACTGTGGACTGCTAAATTTGGTGAATACAGCAGACACTTTTTTTTTTCTGAAGATAATGCTTTCTCAGTGGTATGAAAGACCAGTGTCATTCACGTCAGGGTCTTAGGCAAAACTACAGTGTAATAGTAAGTTATTTGCCAGTAACAGATGTCATGAAAGACAGTAAAAGAAATAAATTATTCTTCTATTTTCCAGTGGATTTGTTTAGTTTTTCTAGCCCATCTAAGCATATTTTTGAAGCTGTCTTAAACCATGGAGGAGATAGTATAAAACTGAATGTATATCTGGAAATAGTAATATCTGAACTCTTTGGGAATGTAAAAGTTTAGAGTTGATCTTCATGGATATGTTGTATATTTTCCATAGCCCCATGTTTTTACTTGGATTTCACAGATATTCGGATTCCACTTTACTAAACAGGCACTCAGACATTTATGGGTAAGGCACTCTTTGAAGTACTTGCTAGAAATACACCTTATTTTCCACTAATAAAGTGTGAACAATATGTCCTCCTGCAAAATTCATAACCTGTTTCTGTTTTTAGTGCTTCTCCGTGCTGTTTGCATTGCTAGTAATCCAAAAGCTAATTTATCCCATTGAGATTTTGTTTTAATGTAAATTCATAGGATTTTTGATACTGGTATAGAATGGTCCTCAGGTTTGGCTCTGAGATGTCTGAATGAAGGAAAAGATAAACTCTGTATCTCATTTTGCATAAAGCAGCACTTGAAAAATGAAATACCTTTGCTTAACAGACTTTTTAGCAGCCGCTACCTTTTTCTGTGGGTCTTGTTCTCTGGGTATCTTGTGAAAATAACACTGGGTTCAAAGTTTCCTTATTTACTGAAAAAATACTCAGCTCAACAAGGCATGAAGAGGAGGTTTGGGTGAGTCTGCCCCATGTCAGGATGGTGTTGCAGGCAGCTGGAAGCTGTTCTGCACTTGCTGAACACTTGCATCAGATGGCTGATGGGATGCTCCAGCGTCAGACCTTGGGTGCTGTGGAGAGTTCACCTGTCTGTGCTGGTACCCTTACACTGTGGTAGCACAGATTGGTTGAATTCTGTCTGAGCAAAGCAGTTTAATCAGAGAGTTTGATTAGGAGGGTGGCAGGAGGTGTGGGGAAGATGCCATGCTTTTTCTTTAGGGATATAGTGGAAGAACAGTTCTTCAAGGCCAGAAATGTGAATTCCTTGTTTGAGAGCACCAGAGCAGAAGAGGTGTTGCCTCCACACTGGCAGCTCCCACACTGAGGTGGTCCAGGGAAGCTTTCTTGAACTCGTGGGGTATTGGTATGGTTAAAGTGGTTCTGAATGGCAGCCGGGCAAGGTCTAACTTTGTGATAGTCAAGTTAAAAGTCTTCTAAAAAGCCAGTATAGGTGGCAATCAGTAACACCTCAAGCCTGAGATCTCCCACTGTGTCAGCACATTCATTTCTTATGGCTGAGTGCTCAGAGGTTAAGGTGAACGTAGCTCTGGGAAGGGCTTATTCTCCAGAGGGACAAATCTTTTAACAGAAGGGCAGGCCAGTCCCATGGGTGAGTCAGGTCACCTTGGTGTGTGAGTGTTGGCAGAGCAAGGACAGGCAGCAGGGCTTGGGTGTGCTGTAAGAGCAGGTCAGTGTACAATGCTGCCAGCTCCAATTTTTAATTTTTTTTTCAGGGGATATTTAGCAATTTTGCAAATGCAGAGGGGGTAATGTAGTCAGCCTGTGAGAACGGGCTGTGTGAATAAAGGCAGTGGTGTTCTTGTGCATGCAAGGAGGCATAGGAACCCACAGGAGAATACTCAAAACTTTCCTTCTCCCTTTAGTAGATACTTTTTTCATTAGGCAGAGAAGTCTGGGACAAAAATGAGAAGGTCTAGCCCGTTCTAAAAAGAACTAATATATCAAAGTGTATTGAAAAGACAAGGAGTGTCTCTGTCCCAGAGCAAATGAATAAGAGGGGCATGAGAAAGGGGCACGGGACAATGGGAGGAGGGTAGGTGAGGACGCCCTTTGCTCCGTGGCTGGGAACAAGGTGACATTCACTAGGCAGGACATTTACATTTGATGGGAAATGCGTGTGTACAATGCATCCAGTTAGCCCACCAGCCTGCAGACTACAAAATATCTTAGCAAAACTAAGGAGGATCTCAGGGATCAGACAGCCAATAAGGATGCAAGCAGCTACGAGATTGAGGTTTTGGTTTCTTGGAGTGGCTGCAAATCCTCAGATGCAGAGGTATTAACTACCATGCTGCTGCTGAAGGGTGGGAGGGTGTTTCAGGTGTGAAGCTGGAACCTTACTGCCTGCTGACAGGTACACACAAATGTCTGCTGATATAGCTGCTGTACCTCTCCTGTGCTGCTGGGATCATCGCAGGTATGCCAGCAAAGGGATGGTTAATCAGCCAGCTGAACACCTTTCATCAGATACCCCCTATCTGAAAGAAAATAACAAAACCAAATAGTTAAATTTTAAATTATTTGGAATGGAAGCATGATTAATAGCAGCCTGAGGGTTTGCATTAGTTCCATGCCATTAAAGTTTACAAGTTCATATGCCCATTTACCCTGGTATTTAATAAAAGGATCGTTTGTCATGGCAACCACAGCCTCAGGTGGGCTCTTCTGGCAAATGATTTGCTCCCAGCCTAGAGGTCCCCCAGGTCTTGGCAGGTCATACCTGTCCCCCAGCACCTGGATTTCAGTTCCAGGAGTGCCTCCACCTCAGCATGCCCTGCAGACAGGGCAGGGGAAGGGTGGAATTCAGGTTCTCTGAAAGCAGAGATTGGATCCTGAAGTCTCTCATGCAGCACAGCAGTAGTAGGCCTGGGGCAGGGAGTTTAAAAGGACTGGTGCCCTATGGGGTTTTTGTAGAGGCTTGACTGTGAGTTCATGCAGTGGGGCGTTGTTACCTGCCTGTGTGAGAGTGAGAGGGTCGCATCATCCCTCATTCTCTACCTCCTCTGCTGGCAAGGGTGCAGTGGGGTGCTGGTTCTCATGAATCCTGGTTGTGCGTACCTAAATTTTTGCCTGGTACTGAATAAGGATCTTAGATGACTAATCCCAGCTCCTAGCATACTTTTGAGCTAAGCACCACTTTTGGCTGTGTCTAAATCATTTGTGTTTATGAAGTACTTAAGGCTGTAAAGCAAATGCTCTGCTGGATAGTCTTTGCTAATCTGCTTCAAAGCAGAAATCAAATGGTCCTTTTCATCAGATGTGGTTTTTACACTATCCAAGATTCTACCAGCCCACTAGCTAGTGTAGCACAGGTGAATTCAGTTTGAACACGAGTTGTCTCCACAGTGATACAGTGATTTTTCTGAGTTTTGTGTGAGAGCTGATGTGATCTTGAGTGTTTTTAATACAAAAAATAAAATATGTCTGTGATTTTTGTGGTTTGGTGATAATGTTAGAAATCCAGAGCCCAAAACAATTGCACATTGTACAAGGATAAACATTTAACAAAAAATGTCCTTCCTGTTTGTCCTAGCTCTGTATTAATTTAAATCATTTTAACTTATTTTAGCAAGTGGAACTGATTTTTTCAGATGAGTGACTGTCATCCCGAAAACTGAGATATGTTCCTGCTTGTAAAATATTCTTGCCTGCTGACATCAAAAACTTAATATCTAATGAAAGGACTGGGGTGGGGTTTTTTTTCCTTCTAAGTGTTTATCTGCAATTAAAATATCCCAATTTAAATGCTAACTTAAAATGTAAGCATTCATTGCAACTGTATAACAGATTATCATCAGACTACCAATGGGAATTCAAGCATAATTTAGTTTCTGTGTGTGTATGTGTGTTCAGCTGAAAAGAATAATTTCTTTAATATTTCTTGTGTTTTACCACTATGACTAGATACATGATTTCTGGACATAGTTTTCTAACTCATCACATGAATGACCATGTAGTTTGTTAGAAGGCAAGAAATCCTAAAAAAAGTAGTAAGGTTAATTGTATAAATGACAGCTCTACCTTTTATGGCTAAGATCCCTTCAGTATTCAAGCAGTCATAGTATAGTGCTTTGTGCTAGAGATCCTTTGCATTAGTTGTTTGTCTGATGTTAGAGATGCATTATAAACATGGGATATTTCACCTGAACTGCAGGAGCACAATAATGTATTCTATGATTCTATCCTTTTCCTTGATAGGTGACCTGGAGCCCTTTAGAGCTAAATTATAAAGGTGAATAGTATGTGTGTAAAGCATACATAAAGGAGAAATTCCCCTAAATGATTATTCTGTAGGTACTTGACTTCCAGTACAAAACAGTACCTTAGATACATCAATTGCGCTCCTTTGAGGGCAACATTAAAAGGTAATGCAGGAACCAAAACTACAGAGGAGTAAAGTGGCTGGTAGCAGCTTACAAAACAAATCAGTGAACGTGATGGATAGAGCCAGAAATAAATCCCAGACAGGTTTTCAGGGGAAAAAGTCTGGTCCAGAAGAGCATCCTGTTCCTGGAGCAGGGCAGTTCTCAGCTCAGCCTGCCCCTGCTTTGGCCATGCCAGTGGAGGTCTGGGGAGAGTCTGAGAACCCAGTGATGTCAGGCCATGGGTTGAGTGCAGCAGTCAGAGCCCCCTGATGTGAACTGACTGTGGGTAAATTTCTAACTCTGCCGAGGTGACAGTTCCTCTTTCCAGTTTAATGGAAGGAGCTCATTTTGGCACTATCTGGAAATTTCTGCCCAGCCTGTTGGCAGCAGGCACTGGGGGCTTACAGATATTTCTTTAGATAACCACAGGAGAGTGTTGCAAGCAATAGACAAAGAATAGGCAGCTTTATCAGGCAGTGGGGTGGAAGGGTTTCTCCATGCCTTTGTATCTCAGTTGTCACTGTAGCCTGGCGTGTTTTAGCTGACATTTCACAGTGCAGCTACCCTGTCGTCTGGGATTGAATAGCTTTTTGCTTCAGTTCACCATTGAGACAATGGAGCAACTTGTGGCTGCTCCAGCCAGATGACTGTGAGTAAATCTACTAGTTGTTCAAGAATGGGGTATTAAGAAAAACAAGGAGGAAGGCTGGCCTTGTGGTTAGTTTTCTTTCCATAGCAAGAAAATAACTTTCACTGACAAAAACCCTTGACTCCCTGAATTTGGCTGCATTTTTTAAGTAAATCACAGATATTGCTGTAATTTGTTGATTTACTTTTATTTTCTTTTTGTTAATTTATTTTATTTCAGCAGACCTTTTCATGGAACAAGTGGCTGGCTTCTGGTGCACAATTGGCTTAAAAGTGGATGGAAGTTTGTCACTAGTGCTGCTTCAGTCCTGTTGGAGTAAGCGTCCTCTTGTCTGAGTGGAGCAAAGGCAGCAGTGGTTTGGCGTGCCTGGGGTGCACATCAGCTCGTGTACCAGCTGAATAATTCAGGCAGGCAGAGGCATGGTCTCACCCTCAAAGAAATGAGCTTAATTGCAGCACAGCATCTTTGTGTCCAAATCAAACAGAAAGTGCAGAAAAAAGCAGGGATCTTGCTACACATCTTGTCTCTCAAATGGTGCATGCAGGCTCTTTCATGGTGGAGATGGGTGGCTGATGAGCTGCAAGCAGTGCTTGCACCTGAGGCTCTGTAAAAATGGGCTTCAGTTGCAGATTCCTTGTGCCAGGGACACATAGCCTGGTGTCCAGAGTGCTTGGGTGGAGCAAACACCTCTTCTCCTCTATTCCCAGCATCACTGCTGCTCCAGCAAATACTGGCAAGGAGATGATCACAAGCAGGCAGCCTTGTTGGAAGAAGCCTCCTTAAAGGGAAGTGACGTCTTGTTCGTCTGCAGTGCTGAATTTTTAAGCTGTAATTTTAGAACGGAGGATAAGCATCAGTTTGCAGAATCCCAATAATGAAGTCACATGCTCCCCTACAAGAAAAATCTTTTATGGATTTTCACGTAAACACTGAGTCCCTGTGACAGATGAAATTGATGCAACATTACTTAAATAAATCTCTCTTAGATACGCCCAAGGTTTTACTGTTATGCTCTTCCTCTTTTCCAAGGGAGAGATGTGAGTTCCAGCTCCAAATAATAAAGTAAGTTTGGATAGTTATATGTCCTTCAGAAAACCATGTCTTGAGCCCTGGCCTCATCTGTTCTTGAGCAGGTGCCCATTTATATATTTATAGAGACTGGATATCAGTGAATACAGCATGAGGCTGTCCTTGGCTACAGCCGTGTTGCCCAGAATTTGGTATAATGCCATATATTCTTTTTCAGTTTTGAATTAAATATTAAGGGAATGGCCTTCTCCGGAGAAAGCATGTGTTTTCATTATTTTTTCCTTTCTCTTACTGTTTGTTTGAAGCGCCAAGGTCCAGTAGGGGAGCAGTATGGTTGCCCAAGTGAGCGGTCTGTGCTTTTAGTCTTAGGCATCTAAACATGCAGATTTGATTAACTGTCTTCCAGCTTTATTCTCCTTTCCAGCTCCTGCTTCGGTTCCACAGTACTGTGGAACAGGTCAGGTGATGTATCCCTGTCTGTAGGCACCCCAAGACATGCTGTTTATGACAGCTGACTGTGGGTGCATCCCATGGCTTTGCATTTGTTCTGCTTGGGAATCCTTGAAATCCCAGTCCCAGTGCATGGAAGTTGCTGTTATCCATGGGTGATATTCAGGAGCTCTGGGAGTTTCTGTTGCATAGTGGCATTAAGAAATCCTGTGAGGTTCTAAGGAGATGGATGGTGGGTTAGTGAAAGCTTTGATAATCCTGTTATGGAGTAGCATGCAGAATGATACATGGTAGTGTTACAGCAGTAGGTCATTACTGCAAAGCTGAAACTGCACATGACATTGCTGGTTTGAAATGCACTTCACCTATTCTCCGGTAACGCTCCGGTGTAAGAATATTCTTCCCACAGCGTCATGTTCTCAATCTACATATTAGTTCTACCCAGGGTTTCTCACTGGGATTACATAAACTAAAAGTTTAACACAAAATCAATTTGTAATAATGATACTTTATCTTAAAAAAATTAAACACGAATAATTTCTATATGTTGGTCATCTACCATATGGGAATCATGAGCACCTTGTTCCAGATTTCTGCTCTGCAGCTCAGAGCAAGGTAATAGCAACTCATCAAGGAACTGCTGAGGGCCCCTGACTGTCTCACGACCCTAAACAAGTACTTAGAACAGCATGGGCTGTGGCAATGTCCTGAATGGGAATATGCAACATGAACAAATGGTATTAAAGAAAGAAATCCCTGCTGTAGAGTTAAGGGAGTAGTGCTGGATAGTGAGTCAGCAGAAGGCAACCAAAGATACGTGTCAAGAATGCATGTAAGAAAATTTAGTTATGTCAGGACTTCTTAGAAAAGCTCATAAAAGAAGGACCATAATTATAACTGGCTTGGTAAAGGAGGATTAAAAAGAGAGAACTGACAGTTAAATTGCAGCTGCTTAGAAAAATACTTCTATTGAGATAGATTGAAACAGTATGAGATAGTAGGAGCATCATGTCAAATATGTAAATTGGTAAGATTTTTGCAAAATGTCTGGGTACAGTCCTCTGCGGTTCCCTAGGGTCCTCACTGATTTGGACTGGAACTATAGTTTGATGACTTGAAAATCACTGTGGATGTACTGGAAAGTAGATGCAGAGACCAAGCTTGGGAAATGTTAGTTGTTTGCCTTTTCAATAGAAAAAAAGTTATGTTGCTCCCCACTAAGCATGGAAGTGGTACCAATTGCTGTGATTGCTGTGATTCAGAGCTGGGCAGTTCCAGATGGAAGAGAATAATCTTATTTTACAGTCAGTAGGCAGGAGATGGAAAATTATGGGTCCTGCATGGCTGTAGCTTGGCTGTCTTCCACATCGGTAGTATTTTGCATTGCTGTGTATGCTGTTAACACCTTGGTATATATGAACAGTGTGGTCACAGTATAGCTGCTTGGGGAACTATAACTCTGAACTGTGTAAAATTTATGCATGTGATTTTCACTGAGAGGGCTTGTTGGATTTTGGTTGTTTTCTTTTTTCTGATAGAAGATGATTAATTAAGAGTAGAAAGGCAGGAAGATAAAAGGGGTATATATCTTATTCAGCTATGTAGTTTGCATACTTGCTTTTTAGGTATATGGTTAGAATAGAATGTGAAAGTAGTGCAGAAGATAGCTCAGAAAGAGCATTTCCATGTATTTGTGCTGCAGCCTCCAAAGATTTCAGCAAACCTGGCAGCTTCTCTGCTGCCAGTGGCATTGCTGCCACGTTGAGGGGTGTCCCTGCTGTGCAGTATGGGCCAGGGACAGCAACATTATAGTGGATCTGACATGCAAATTGTGATTACAGCATTTGGAGCTCTACTCACATCTGTAATTAAAAAGCAGCATAATTGAAAATGGAAAACACTATAATAAAAAAATTCTGCTTTTATTAGAGCTCAACTAAAAGAACTTTTAATTACCTGTAAGATTAGTGGACCTTTAATAGATTTTAGATTCTGTTCAGTTTTTATTTTGAGGGTATCTAAGGTTGAACTAACACATTATTAATTACCATGGACACCTTCAAGCAGGCTGTGAAGACATCTTCACATTTACTCTCATTCCTATTTGAAGCATTCCTGGAACATAAACTTTGGCTCTTTTTAATGCTTTTCCTGCAGCAAAGATCAAACCCTTCAAAATGTTTTGCAGCCATTACTTCACATTTTAATATTCCTCTGTCCTACACATTGTGCAACCCACGGTCTGTGTGGAACTGGGGCAACTTGAAAATGATTGAATGAGATGATATGCAGGAAAACTTTATTCCCTTCATGGGATCCTAGATCCCCTTTTAAGAACTGCTGCTTAAACATCTTCCTGGATTAATGTGAAAAGTCTCAGGAGTGCCCAGCATATGGTTTGGCTGGGGAGTGCAATCCCATCTGCAAATAGTAAGTGCTACTCTTTTAGAAGATTTTAAATGGCATAAATTACCCATAGTTTCAGCTTCCTTGGCAACATGAGATAAAATGCTGGGGTCTGTGTGTGAGCAACTGAGTAGTGGCATAAATGACATTCTGACGATTTTCTAATGTGATTTTTCACATGTAATGTCAGGGATTTTGGCCAAGTGGAGCTTTGGCAAGAGGCTGTGGCAGTAACCTCCCAAACTGCCAAGTGAGTTTTGACAGGGCTTATCTGGCAAATCTGCAGTGTCTACAGAAGGGTTTTCAGTCTGGTGGCATGAGTAGATTGCAGGTTGAGCAAATTAGCTGACAGAAGGGATTTTGAGGGTTGCTGTGTTACACTGAGAGGTCTTTGCCATGGACAAAAGAAGTGACAAATAGCTTTCCTTGAAACAAATGCCAGCCACAAACTGTAAATCAGCCAGCGGGGAGGTAAAGCTACTGGAGAGTCTAATTTCTCTCCTGAGAAAAAGAGTGTCACATAAAGAAAGCTGAAGTTTGATCATCCACAGGCCACTTGGACTCTAACATTGGCACATGAAGCAGTTGTCAAGCTTTGTGGTTTCTTGGTTTGGTTGGGTTTTTTCAATTCTGAAAAGTTAAAGCCCCTGCTGGCAAAGCCTGTCCTAGTATGCACTCTGTCCATCAGCTCTTTCTATTCCACCAAAAGCCTGACTTTCACCTCTTCTTTCATGCTTTCTTCATAGCTCAGAGTAAAGGCAGCTGCCCTTCAGTCTTTGGCTGTCAGAGTGAGCTGAGCTGTTCTGTGCCTCCTGTAGCACTGCTCTCCCCACTGTGGGGTCTTCCCGCAGTGAATGTGATGCATTCAACTGCAGCATAGGTTGGAGTTACTGAAAGTCCAGTTTTAAATGTCAGAGCAATGTAAACTTTTATATTATCAGTAAATAATTCCTAAATTCTCCCTACTGTTGGCAACTGCTTTAATAGTGAAGGAATGTCTTGGATGTAATTACATTATCAGGGTTTGATTAGTTCAGGTCAGCCAATCAACTATGTAATACTTTTTATCTTTGGAGCAGTTATTTAGTTCACTGGCCATATGTTTTGTCTTTTAACATTTTTAATGTCCAGCTAAACCTGTGAGAGTTAGAGTAGCACTTCATTTACTAGCATTTTTAATTGTTTAGATACACTGAAGTGGAAGATAAGCTAAATGTTGCTTCTGTCCAGGAGAGTATTTGTAGAGGTTGTTCACTGGAAGTGGCAGTAAGAGACCCCATAATGTGGTTACACCTTTGCTAGGATGTCAGGAGTTTTTTTACTGTAGTGAAACTCTGAGTGGATGGGAACATCTTTCATGCAGCTGAAACGATGATTCATTCTGAATTACTGTGCATCAAGAGAGTGCATTGCACTGCTGAAATGTAAGTTGCTGCCTACACAAGGGGAATACCTGTGCTGCTCAGGTCATGATGCATCAGCTTCTGCTAATGGGTCTCCATCTGAACTCCACTCCTGAAACAATTATTGCTTCACCACTGAAGCACATCAGGCTCCTGAGAGCAAACTTGTAAGGTTTCTACAGCACTCACCTGTTAACTGTTGTAACTCACAGACCAAAAACTGTAGGTTGCCTACAAAGGTTCATTGGCAGCAGCCTTCTTTTGTATTAGGGTTATAAAGCAGGGTTAGGGTTATTTCATTCATTTCTTGTCACTTACTGAGAAAACTATAAAGAACAGGAAAAGGTTCTCCTGGCAGTTCTAGAGAACACATTACTGGAGAGGGCAAGTAGTTTTCTCCATTGCTCATTTGCTCATGGAAAGATGCTTGGCTGAACAACAGCCAGAAATGGAAGTGGTAATCATTAAACAAGCAAATCCACCAGATGTGCTCTCCAAAAAAAATCATGACCGAATATACTTCCCAGTCCTGAGAGGTGCTAAGTCCCCTGTGCAGAGGGAAGGGATTATACTTGCTGCTGTGGGATGAGGATGCTCAGCACCTTACAGAACCTCGCATGGTCAAGTGCAGAATTTGTGCATCTGGGCATGGGAACTGGGATCTGCAGATTTCTCCCTTATCTGCAAAGCTATTCAGACACAACATTAAAGTGTGATTTGAGTGTCCAGAATAGCAGATAGTGGCTGTTTTTACAAACAGGTCAGAAGCTGCCGTTGTCCCCCTGAGGTTTTTTTGAGATACGTTCCTTTGTGTTCCAGCAGCTAAGAAAGTAACTCTCCAAATTAGTCACTTTGGTTCATTTGTGGGTTCTCTCTAATTAATCAATTCCCTAGGAAAGAAAAATTTTGTTACGTGTCAATTGCCATTGTTTTTTTTCTTCTTTCTTTTTTAGGTGAACATGTTTGTGGAAGGATTCCATGATGCTATTCTTCTTTATGCTCTAGCTTTACAGGAAGTCCTGAAGACTGGTTTCAGTAAGAAAGATGGGGAAAAAATTGTTCAACATACACGGAACAGAACATATGAAGGTAAGAGTTAATATGGAGTTGCAGCTTTCAGAGTCAAAAAAACCTCAGGTCTCTGTTCTGTGCAAAGTAAGAACCCATGCCTATTTCACTTCTAAGACAGAGGAAAGTAACTGTATGAAACCACGTACATCTTTAACGCTGGCTCACATACCTCACCAGTCTGACTTTTTTCTCCACCAACTGTTGAGGTCTTAACTCAGTTAAAAAAACTTAACAATTTACTGACCCTCGCTGATGTTGTGAAGAAATATCAATAATTTTCTCAGGCTCCTTCTTTGTTTTTGAAAAGATTACAGCTGCTCTCTTTGCTCACGTTCATCTATTAGCTCTGAGATTGCCCAGTTTTTCCATTTCACTTTTTTATCTTGAAAGCCTGGGAATGGATAGAAGCAAGCAGGTGCCAGGGTTGGGGTTATTTTGTGTTTCTCAACGGGATTCCTTTGGGTCCTAGAAGGATTTCCCCCAGCCTCCTTTCAGAAGCTGTGTGTGTTGTCTCAGAGGCAGCAGCTGAACAGCACTCTGCCTTTCTGTGCCCAGTCCTGGAGGCTGCAGTTCTGCAGTGCAACTGGCACTTTGTGTCACCTTGCTGTTGCAAAGCAACATGCAAAGCAGATGCTTTTGCCAGGTTAGAATTATAATAAAGAAACTGAGGGTTATTGGTTTAATCTGTCATCTCTTAAAATATTTCCATCCATCTCTTTATAATGTTCCCATCCATCTTGTATAATAGTCCAGTCATTTGATGTAGGACTGGCAAGATTTCCTGTGGAAATGCCTGAGAGAAGGAAACATTTCCCCTAGATAAAAAGCCAGTGATTCATTTGAATGTATAAGAAAAACCTCAGTGGCCAGGTTCTCAGCTCTAAGAACACATTGAACATAGTGTAGGAAGGCAAGAAGGGCAGCAGCTGCAAACCAATTTTTTGTTCTCAAATTGTGGCGTGAACACAAGGCAAAAGAATACTCAGGGCAGCTTAAGGGAACACAGAAATTGCTTTAAATTACGCTGGTTGCAGACATCCCTTAAGCGGCCCTGCACCAGCTGGGAGTTGTTCTTGGCATCCCACTACCTCTCTTCACATCCATGGCTTCCCAAAACACTGTTTTAAGGGAGCGAATCTGGTGTCTGAGGATTTGCCTCTCTGGTTGGTTGTGCTGTGCATGACACTCCACCACAGCCTGTGTTTTCTCTGCTCCTATTCCTGTGCTCCAGGAAGCCACCAGCTCGTGTGCCCATGCATTAGTACCATGTGCTATGTGAGCTACATGATTGATTCTCACACCTTGCTTGTAAAACCTGGCAGGAGGAAAAAATGTTCTCTTTCCACACTTGTGAAAACCAGATTGTTGCTGGTGGCTGACCTGTTCCACCTATTCTGAAAATGTAGCTGAGTTGGGCTGTGAGGGTGCAGTTGAAAAGGTCAAAATGCTTGTAAGTCATATGCCATTTCCTCCCTGTGGCAGTACTTTGCTGGACATAAAACTGATTTTGAAAGAGGCCTTTAACTCAATGTCTTGCAATCCAGTCCCTTAAGGAAGATCACATCCCGTTACTCTGCCTGTGAGGCCCTCTCTGCTGTGGATGCAGCATCACAGAGCATATATGGTTCATGCATCCACACATCAGGCTCTGCTGCAGGACTGAAACTTTATAATTGCCTTTGACTTTTGCAGGCCTTGATAATGGCAACTCCATTTTCATTTATGACTTTAATTTAACTGCTGACATGTAGATATCTGATTGTCTTGGTACCTCATTTTACAGCCTGCTCTGACCTGTCAGGACTTCCAACAGAATGTGGATGCTGAGGTGATCAAAGGACTTCTTACTGATTGGGTTGTTAAAGACAACATGGTATAACTGCAGGGCACATTTTGTGGAGAATATTTGTTACTCATTGGCATTTCCTCTGAAAAACGAACAAAATTTTTTGTATGTAGGTATCTCACATAATAGAGCAAAAAGTAAGTCCAGATAAAATCATCCCACCTTCATGCAAATGCAATTCTTCATTAAGGTTGTTCCAAAATTTCCTCTCTCTGTTTCTTAAGGAAATTGCAGGAAATGTCAGCCTTTCAAACTCCTGTTTTTGATTCAGATGAAAAGGTGAAAAATTAAGTTTTTCCTACTGTAAAAAAGAAACCCAAAAGGACCTCCAAGTTTCAATTTCAGTACCTACCTTCAAAAACTGAGTTTTGATTTTCTTAGGTCATAAAAGTGTCTGTTCCAGTTAGCACCTCCTGTCAGATTGAGAATCCAAATTGATGTGTCAGCAGGGACATGACAGTTCTTGTAGTGGCCTCTTCTTTCAGTGTCTCACAGCCAAGTGGTTGTTACACCCATTCTATTTCCTTGCAGTAATTGTATTGACAACTGCTTGATTACTGTATTGTTATAATGAAACAGATGCTTGACAATAATCTTTGATTACCATTACATATTTTGAAAACCACAGCAAGCTGAAATATTTCTGATATCACTAAAGCTGAACAGATACAGACTAAATGAAGGTGTGTTAAGTCTGTTGCACGGTCACTATCATTAGGCACGTTGGGGGAAATTTATACCCTGACTATCTGATCTCTCTTCTCTGTTTGACTGTCACTGAGAGCCTGAATCTCAATGGCTTTGTGCCTGGTCTAGGCATGTAGTTGGTGTAACATGTATGTACAGTGATGCCTGTTTGCCTTGCACAAGTGTAAATGGCTGTGTTTGGTGTCAAGCACTGGAGAATCACATCTGAGAATATCTGAGGTGGTGAAGTGTATTGGCAGTCTCAAGATGTCTTCACCATAGTTAATTGGTATTGTTTGATGGATTTTAAGAACCTGCTTGACTTATACCTCGAGAATTTGAAGCCACGCTTTTTGTACACAGGGACATGTGTTTGAAGAAGAGGTTCAGATTGAATCCGAGGATGGATTTATTTCCCATAACAGATCAAACAAGTTGCCCCAGTGGGGTTGTGCAGTTTCCATCCTTGGAGGTTTTGGAGAGCAGATAAACCCTTGAGCCTCCTCCTGGGTGACCCTGTTCTGAGCTGGAGGTTGGGCTCAAGATCTCCTAAAGCCCCTTCATATCCTATGAATCTATGAGTCCCAGTTTCCCTAAAGTTTTCCAGAAACTTCAAAACAAGTGAAAATGGGGCTCTATGAATATAAACCAAACTGTATCAGGTTATGTAATTAATCTTATGTAGATGAATGCAGAGCTTAATGCATATGTAGTGCACATGGTGCCCCTGGTTCATGCCATCTCCAGTATCCCATTAGATGGAAACATCATTGGTCTGCTTCTATGGGTGCAGCAGCCCCTTCATCCTGTGCAGTGTAGGTCTCTGCCCCTGTGTCCTCTGCAGCACATGAGCTGGACTCTCTTTATTCAGGCATTGTCAAGTATTTCAGGATTAGGCTTCTGTAAATAACTCGCATTAAATATATTTGTGTTTTATTCTTACATGCTAGTTTTTGGATTAGATTTTCCTCACGTATTCTCCAGTCTCACACATTTGATATTTAAAAAGGAGAAATGTTAAGAATTCAGGAATGCAGACACCGAGATGAAATTATAATTTCTTCTGGAATGCCAACAAAAATGCTGGGAGACTGATGAGATTTCCTGTCATATCAGTCTGTAAAAACCTGTCCACTGTTTTCATGTTTTGCTTGGAAAGGCTGAGTGTTTTAACTAATTAATTTTCTGATTCCTCACATGCCATTCTTCAGGCATTGCAGGGCAGGTGTCCATTGATGCCAACGGAGACAGATATGGGGATTTCTCTGTGATTGGAATGACAGACCCAGAGGCGGGCACACAGGAGGTAAGGAAACAAACACCATTGCAATTGGCCACTGCTGAATTAGTAATTCAGTGTAAAGTAAAATGGTATAATCTCTTTACTTGGTGGCTTAATCTTACCAATTTAAAGACCAAATCCTTTCTGTAAAATAGCTATTTTGAAGTAGTTACACTAAGTTTTTTTAAACTTTCTTCTTTTCTTTAACAGTACAACTTTCTTCACATGATGCTAGCCTTTAACTAAAGGGTGAATTCTCACAGGCTAGCTAAGCACTGCTAATTTTGAATACGAGAAATTATTGTTCAAATGATCAAGGCCTTTTATTCATTGGTGGGAAGAAAGATTAATCTTACAGCAGTCTTACAGTGATGCACAAGTTATCCTGATGTATTAACACAGCAGGTACAGGTATTTAAATCTTACACTGTGGTCAACCACAAGCAGGAGTGCATACTTTGCCTGGCCTTGTTTGTCAGGCAGCAATTCCTGAGTGCCTTGTTTTCGGTGTTTAAGAAACATTTTAACCAGATGGCTCCATATACACCAGATAGGTTATTCCACTGGATGCAGAAGGAGTGGAAGTGATGGACTGTGAAAAGGTCTGTGAGAAACAGCACCAGCTGCGCATAGAGAATAGCATGTCTGGACTGAGTGTACTGCTACATGCATCACCCTAAGTCCAGCTGCAGTGCAATGCTTTTGTTAGTTGCAAAATCAGCATCAACCTCATCTTTGCTGGTCTTCCTGATTTCAACAAGCTCAAACATAAAGCAGCAGTATCTGAGCTGGACATTTCAACATGTGGATTTGAGTCCAGTGAAGTTATATAGTTCTTGTTGGTACTGCAGCAGAGACAAATTCCAGGGCCCCTTTTAAAAGTGTGAGGATGTCTAGTGTGTTTTAGTGTGTAAAATTGATTGAAAAACTACAGCAGTAAACTGCAGACACTCCCAGGGGCAGTAGGAGTACAAAATGGTTGGGATAACTTCGGTGTGAACAACATGTGTTTCTTCTGTTTGTTCAGCCCAGTAGCTTTTTATGTCATTTATCAGTTTCATCTCCCTCTCTTACCCTTCCTTCTGTTGCTCTTTCACTTGCAACTTAAACTACCTTTTTTTTTAATGTTATATTTATTCTTTTAACTTATTGTGCAACTTCCCTCTGCTTTATTATGTACATAAATATACATGCAATTAATATACATGCATAAATATACATGCAATTAATACTTACTGCTTTTGTCTGCCCTCATGCATAATTTCTACCCTCATGCCTCACTCTAAAATCATTGTTTCTTTGATAACTTGTTTTATTAATCCAGACAATTTTTTCTGTGTCAGTATGAGACTGTTTCTCAGCTGAACTATGCCAGATGGATGAGTGTTTGGGCAGAGCTGTTTTCCCAGGTCTATTCACAGAGTTTAAAGCTAGAAGAAAACCTAGATTTCCTAGTTTGACCTCTGGACACAGACAGGTTTCTTACCTTGCATGGAGGAGCCCTGTAGTTTACACATGACTAAAGCTCACACTGTAACAAGCATTCATTTTTGGTTTGGAGACACTGAAAGAACAGGGACTGCCTTGCTGGTACCCTCATTGTTTGTTCCACAGATGAACCACTCCTGCTCTTCAAAAATCTGTATCCTGTTTCTGATCTGAATCTGCTTGGTTGCTTGCTGCTTACAGCTCTTTGTTCTTAAACTATTCTGCATACTTTCTTATTTAGTAAGTCTTGCTGGTAGAGGACTCACCCACTCCTGTTTGATAAATTAAACAATCTCTTAATAAATAATCTGCTGCCTGTGAACAATCACTGTTTCTTCCAGTTTACTGAATTTGCCTTAATTTTTGGACAAATGTTAAACCCATTTGTTCTTCAATGGATTTATATCCCAGTTGCAACTGCGAGATAAATAAGTTTCTTTATTTAGTGTAAAATCTACTTTTGTGTATCTAACCAGAGCAAACATTCTTTAAACTCACTAGCTTTGAAATGAAATTTCGGTGAAAGATTTGAACAGGCTACCCAAGCCTTGAATTCTAAACCTAGTGTATTAATATCTGGGTTTTATCCGTGGTAGGACAAATACGTTTACTGGTGTGCTTCTGGCCACTTCAGTGTCACAGTACATGGTCTTGCTGCTGTACAAAGATGTTTTTAGAACTGTTCTCAGATGAATGACCTATTACTGTTAGCACAATATAGTCCCACAACGTTGCAGTAGATTCAATGTAGGTTATCTTGAATAAAGCCTGAAACTGTTGAAGACAGGACTGAAATTCTGAACTGCCTTTATGAATTGGTATGAAAACATAGCACTGTACTACCAGAATAATGCATGTGTAAATATCAGCAGAAATATAAAATCTGCAGAATTATAAGATTTGAAGGTTTTAACTGAACATGATCAAGTACCTCCGAATTCTGCCAAAACAGAAAACTCCAGCCTGGAGTGTGTAGTTGAGAGTCTCAGCATTCAAAGTGCTTGAATTCCTGGAACCACAGAAGGGCTTAGGTTGGGAGAGGCTTTAAAGATCATCCAGTTCCAACTCCCCTGCCAAGGACAGGGACACCTTCCACTGGCGCAGATTGCTCTGAGCTCCATCCAGCCTGGCCTTGAACACTTCCAGGAATGTGGAAACTGCACCCACAGCTTCTCTCTGCAACCTGTGCCAGTGCCTCACTACCTGCAGAGCAAAGAATTTCTGCCTAACATCTAGTCTAAATCTCTCCTCTTTTAGTATAAATCTGTTTCCCTTGTCCTGTCACTGCCTGCCGGTGATGAAGTTGTTCTCCCTCTATTTTGTAAAACCTCTTGAAGTACTGAAAGGCTGCAGTGAGGTCTCCCCAGAACCTTCTCTTTCCAAGGTTGAACAACCCCACTCTCTCAGCCTTTCCTCACAGCAGAGGTGCTCCACCCTTCTCATCTTCTTGGTGGCCTCCTCTGTACTGGCTCCAACAGGTTGATGTCCCTGCTATACTGGGACCCCAAAGCTGGATGCAGTGCTCCAGGTGGGTCTCAGCAGAGGGGCAGAATCCCCTCCCTCCCCTGCTGCCCACGGGGCTCTGGGTGCAGCCCAGGACACGTTTGGCTCTCTGGGCTGTGAGTGCCGTGGCCGGGGCATGTCCAGCCTCTCACCCACAGCACCCCCAAGTCCTGCTGGGCAGGGCTCTTCTCAGTCTATTCACCCCCAGTCTGGACTCATGTCTAGCTACTAATACTTACACTTAGCTGGGTGACAGTCCGGAGCACTCAACTCACTATGGAGCAGTTGAAAAAAAGGCCCAGGGAGAGGAGGAGGAATATTCAGAAGGTAAAAAGCTTGTGTAAACTGGATTTGTATAGAAGAGAAGCCTGGGCTCAGAATCAGATAAGAGCCTGTGACTGTGTAAAGCAATGTTTCAGAAAGGAAGGGTTTCTATAACCACTGGCAATTTGGTAACATGTGATGGATAATTACAAAAAAAGAATTTTAGGTTACGTGCTAGGGAAAACAACTGACAGTCAGGCTAGCTGACTTCAGAATAATTGCTACAGAAATTGTCAAGTCTCTGTCTCTGAAGGCTTTTATGAACAGATTAGATAAACATCTGTCAGGAATGCGTTTTTTCTTCTGATTCTGCCCTAGGGCAGGGCATGCACTACATAACCTCCCACAAACCCCTTCAGCCCTCTTCTCTGAGATTCAACATCATTCACAGGAGTCAAGTGAGTGATGCTGCTCTCCTGTTCGTTTTACTTAAGTTGATAGGAAAATCTTTTCATTTTTTTCTTGTTTTTCATAGGTGATCGGGGACTACTATGGAAAGCAGGGGCGATTTGAAATTCGATCAAATGTGAAATACCCGTGGAACCACGGCAGGCTGCGACTAGATGAAAGCCGAGTTTCAGAGCACACAAACAATACACCGTGTAAATCATGTAAGTTAAGTGCCTTAATGCTCCTGTCCCAGCTCCAAAGAGAAGAATCCTTGAGTTGATGAAACATAACAGGCCATATTAAATTGTTTAGCACAGTTGTCCAGCAGAGACATGGTGACTGTCTCTCTATCCTGACTGCTTGGGAGGTTAAGGTCTGGCAGCTGTGGGTAGTACATGGTCTGAATCACTTCCCTGAACTTAAACTTGACAGTAATCATGCACAGCCTGGAGCCCTGGAAGCTTTAGGACTTTCCAGGGGCCTTTTAGCCAGAAAGAGGGATGTATCTGAAACCCCTGCAGAGAATAATCACACTGATAATTAGCAGCTGTGCCAGTGGGAGCAGCGTTCTCCCAGTGCAGAATGATTTTCAGTGTTGTGAGAAGGTACTGTGAGGGGCCCAGTAGGCTGAGGAGAAGTGAAGTTGAATGGGGTGATATCCATGAATTCAGAAGGCTGGGACTACCCTCCAAAGGGCAGGTGTCTGTTCTTTCCAGCACACTGACTTCACATACCGTGTTGTAGTGAGTGGGACATTGCAAGGAGATTGGGGTAGGAGGATGCTGCTGCCTCAGCGACAAAGGGTGGTCTTAACTTTTCACAGGAAACAAATTGCTAGTCCTGCAGTGAAAAGGTAACTCCAGCCTGGTAATTCTTCAATCCTTGAAAAACTGGTGTGTACACAGACCATCAGTGGTCAGCATGGTGTAGCTGTGCACCTGCTTCCTTCTGTTCAGACAGAATCCCCTCAAAGGGTCAAGGATGAATGAAGAGAAGGGAGCAGTTTAATTTCCTTCTCTGTTCCTTTCCACAAGCCCAGGTGGAAATAGAAATGGGAGCAGACTGCGTGCACATGAAAATGCCATTGTTCTTCAGGAGCCCTGCACTTCCCAGAGACAGTCCCTACTTGGGCTTCCCTTCAGCCACTGTGTCCCTGTTCTGCCTCTGTCGAGATTTGAAGCAAGTTGAAAGTCATGTGGCTTTAACTTGAAACAACATACCTTCAGGAAATAAGAAAAAAATTGAGGAACTGTTGGATAATTACAGTCATTTAAATAAACCTGGGTGATAGAGGGTTCTGATGCTAAACCAGGTAAAACAAGTTTGTTTCTGTTGCAGTGACTCAAGGCATATTCAGTGCTGATTCCCATTATGTGCGTCGCTGTAACCCTAGTCTGTGTTATGATTCAGACCAAGCTGTCCAGGCCAGTTTCCTAATAACGTCCCCTTGTATCACACCTCCAGAATTCTGCCTTCATCTGACACTGATTTTGGGGCTTTTTCAACCCCAAGAAAAGCAAGGACAAAAAGTAAACATGCAGACACTGGAACAGGTTCCCATGGAGTCCTGAGCTCTGAAAGGCTTTAGTTATTATCTGATGTTGGTCACTAATTTCCTAGTTTTGTGTATTTTCCAGTACATGAATGCAGGTAGTTCTCAATATAAACCCTGACTGTTTATTTTTCCTCTTTTCAAGCAGGTGGTCTAGGAGAATCAGCAGTTACAGGAATAGTTGTGGGCGCCTTGCTTGGAGCAGGATTGCTAATGGCTTTTTACTTCTTCAGGTTAGTCCAATTCATTGAAAGTTCTGTAAACTTTTTATTTGTCATCCAAACTTCTCAGCTCCTGGCAGAACGTCCTTGATGGGAGACAGAGAGGCACATAATAATGTGTGGTAACATTTTCACCAGAGACAGTGAACACACTTTGATTGACCTTTTGTGTTTATCCAACTAATTTTATTGACTTGGGTCTTCATCCTATAACTGCTTACATCTCTAAGTGATGTTACTCATGAAAGTAATTCCAGTGAGTTCCAGACATTCACAGTTGCTTTAGTAAAATGCCCTGGCCTTGAAAGCCACCTTTGTTTGGTGGTCCTTGCCAGCACAGTTGTGCAGGCTGTGATCTGCAAGAGATTTATATCATTTGCCTGGTATTGAATGGAATTGTACTGGAGGACAGAAAGAGATTTCTGTTTTGGTGTAAGAGAGCATTTGGATTCCAAAGCTGTGCATTTAACTTAATAAGCTGAGGTCAGTACAGGGTGATCATTTTTTTATTCTTGTTTAAGTAAAATAGTTCTTGCACTGCTAGTCAGCAAATGTAAATTTGCTTGATAATTGATCCTACACTTACAGAATAAATTAGTTATACATGTTCAGCACCTTATGTATACAGTCATTTATCCTCCTGCTGTGGAAGAGTCAGATAGGAGAACAGAATTAACCTCTGCATAAAGGAATCAAATAATTCTATCCAATAAAAAACAACTGTTTATAAAAAAGGTTAACAAAATAAAACAAGCAAAGCCTGCTTCACCTCACCAGGACACTTTGAGGTTTAAAGAACCAGGCTTATTCATCAGGTGCTTACAACTGAAATTCTGCAGGGTGATTTTATTCTTGCATGTGTTCAGTGCTTATATAGTATGTTGTTTGGGTTTGAGATAGCATTAAGTTGGCTTGGACTGAATAAAGAGTATATTTAAAAAAAAAAAAAGAAAATAAAAATCGGTCTTTATTTTTTATGTCATCAGAGGTTCTTGCATCTTACACAGATTCTCAACCAGAGATGACAGTTGTTAGGTGTGGGTTTTAGCATTGCTGATACCGGGAGGGAATTTGTATGTAAGGACAAGAAATAAAACAACAAATATCCTCGGCTGGTATAAAGCTATGTAAAGTATCTTTGTAACAGCGGAACTTAAACTCCTAGTCATCTGACACAAAGATTTGGATTGGAAATCCCTGTGAGCAAAGGTGGGTGTCGGTAAAAGTAGATGTAATACACCTGAGCTCAACACCCAGTCTTTTCATTTATGGTCGGAGGGAAGAAATGAGCACTTTTCTTCTGTGCAGTTCATGTCATCTTCATGTAAAAGCTAAACCAGGTCTCTTAGAAGTGGCTGTTTCTCAGTTTACTGAAGGAAGCTGCAGGTGCTGTCAGATGGATGGATCTATGCGTTGGAGATGTCTCAAGACGTGCGTGAATTTCGCTCTGGAGATCTGATTGCAGTTGCTCAAAGCAGGAGCAGGGACAACCTCCTTATTCCACCATTAGAATAAATATCTGAAACCTAACAAATAAGGATGTGTGAGTCAGATTTTCAGAAAATGTAGGTTCAGCAGTTGTGTGCCTGGAAGTAATTTGTACTTGGAGCTTCTGTACCTTTTAAACTGTAAATGTACCTTCTGATTATGTCTCATTTGGAGCTGTAATTGTCATAAATGAGTATGCAAGTACAGTTTTGAGTGTGTCTGCAACCAGGTAAAAGATCTGGGTAGTAGTTCTGATACGTAGCTTTGACAGGATTTTAACTTAAACCCCTGTATATCTAAAATCTGGACCTGTCTTTGTGCAAGAGCTGCTGCTGTGCATGCTCTGAACCCATGGAAGGGTCTGACTTGAAAATGCATAAAGAAAGTATGCATTTTCAAGTTGTTTTAGAGCTTATTGATACAGATACAAGTATCTAGGGAATATTTTCAGAACTTTTAGGTCTCCACTTTCTATCCAGGCATGTTGCCTGAATCAAAACCTTGGTGTTGTGAAAATCTTTCTTCCACTGCTGCATACCTAGCTCTGATTCCAGCTACACGTGCTGGTGGAGCAGAGCTTTCCTTGGCATACAAGGTTTTTGCCATGCATCTCCACCAGCAGTACAAGCACATGGGGCTAGACTAATGCCCTTGTGAAAAATTTGTCGTGAAACTGAGTAGAAGCATAAATGTATAAAACGTAAATGTGAATCATCTGATGATTTTTTGGGGGGAGATTTGGGTACTAAAGGGGAAGCTGAAAGGGATTGTTTGACATACAAAGTAGCATTGCAGAATTCTTCAAAAGACCCTACAGGAAGACACACAGGAAGAGCTGTGTCTGATGCATGAGCATTTGTGTTTATTTCTTATCTGTCCTCTACATCCCTCTTCTTAATTCATCGTGTTACCTCCTCTGACATTACAAACATAGTAGCTTTCTTAGAGGGAAATGGGAAGATTAGTTAGTTAATACATAGTTTCAGTGAGAAATGCAGCTGAATAGTCAGATCTGTTGTTTGAACTTTCCAGAAAGCTCTCCCCAACCCAGCATAGTGAAAAGAAATTTGGCTTTGATCAATATAAAGCAGTGATGTGACACAGTTCACATGACACTTCACAAAAACTCCTAATCACTTAGATCAGAAGTTTTCAAAGAAGCAAATGTCCGTGCCTTAGTGCTTTGAGACTGCCATGTAGAAATTAACAGGCATTCTTGAGCCTGGGTAAAATGTTCTGAGGCAAGCTACTTTAATCTCTGACCAGGGTTTCACATTCTGCCACGTTTCATTTTTCAAATGGCACCCAGCTGTCCCCTACAGGCATTCTTTATAAGGGAAGTCTGTTAGCCTATAGCTGCAGAAGGATTTCTCATTCTGTTCCTCTCCTTTCATGCAGAAAGAAGTACAGAATAACTATTGAGAGACGAACTCGACAGGAGGACTGCAACATGGGGAAACATCGGCAGTTACGTGAAGACTCCATTAGATCTCATTTTTCTGCTGCATAAGGAAGATGATGAAAAAGAATCCCATTCTTCTTAGGGAAAAGAAAGAATCGTAGAAAAGGACACAACCAAAGACATCAGTGTAAAAAGAAGAGGCTCTTGAGGAAATCACTCTTTTAAGCAGTAATTTTGTCTTAATTTCTTTCAAAAGCTCAGGAATGATTTACTAATCACATTATGCCGCATGGCCTTTCATCTCATGACAAAAGAAAATTATGCAGTTTGATGTTATAGGATGTACTTAATATGTAAAGACAGTATTTCCTAAGGCATGTATAAAGGCTAGCAGATCTCGGTTCAGTTGATGGGGAATGCCTCATTCTGTTCCTTTTTTTTTATTTGTTTAGCTTCTATCACCTCCTTCCATATTTGCATCTCACCCACGGGTATCAAATATGGTTTCAGAGGCACAGGTTGCTGTCAAAAGGGGAAAAAGGGATTCATTTGGGGTATGATCCTGCATCACTGAATCACTGCCGTAACAGGGGATATGAAATTTGGTGTACGGGCCTTAGTTCTGGGAGGGAACTGGCACTTGGTTGTAATTAACTCCACTGAGAAAGTCAGGCAGGTGGAAACGCACAGACCATTCTTTCCTTGTTGGTGTGGTATCACAGTCCAAAAGCACTGTTTCTCCCTCTTAGGTGGTGGGATTTAGGAAAAGCTCCAGTGAAGGATGAGGAGTTTCACAGGCGAGAAATAGTGACAGAGAAGACAATCAGGTCTCTGCAGAGGACTGGTTAATTCCTCAGTCTTATGTGTGTTTTGTCACATTCTTTCCTGTCCACTGCCACGACTTTTCAGAGGGGCAGATGTAGTCCATGTCGAGGATGCTCCTGTTCCCAGTGAAGTCAATGGCAAAATCCCATTAACTTCAGTGAGCACAGGACTGCATCCGTAGCTGTAAATATGAAAGTGTTTGTATAGCTGATGCAATTCAAAAGGGGATTTTTTTTGTGTGTGTAAAAATGACATTCCATGCTACCATTTTATTTTTTAGTATATTTTTAATCTTGTATTTTTCTATTAAAGTATCTATTTTTGCTTTGGTAGGATTAAAAATTAAGGAAGAGGATGTTTTGATGACATATTTTTTATGATAGGAGTAATATGCAGGGAAAGTCAACAGCTGTAAATACATTTTAAAACCAGTATTTAGGGGAGGAGAAATGACTTTGTGGATCGTAACAGACTTTTTGCCCCATTTTTTTCTCCAGGCATGTGCAACATTCAAATAGTTACTTAAACAACACAAATGGAGTTATTGAATTGGTGATCCTCTATGTGAGGATCACCCTGATGCTGTAAATAATGCATTTTTCACATGTTAAAGTGTCCTTCAGAAGTCGGTAAGATTTAACTATCCATGTTAAACACCCAAGGAACTACCTTCAGGAACTGTGTGTTGAAACAGTGTTCTGGGGCTTACTTTAATCCTGATGCCCTCAGTATCCCTGTAACTTTTGCCATTTATTTCACCAGGAAAAAAACTGAATCTGTGATGAATTAGCTAGTGACAGGTTATTTTATACTAGACAAAGCAGAGCTTTGCACTTTCTAGTCAACAAATGGAAATGAACAGTACTTACTTTAAATGTGGTGAAGAAGACCCATGAAAGTATTGTTGGTGGGGAAGCAGAGCTATGACTGTGGTTCTAAGAGTGCATGAAATACTTTGGTTTATTCTACTCTGATTTCATAAGCAGAGCTTTCTGGTCTTAGCTGTTCTAGTTGGACTTGAAAGTTAATCTCAAAACTGGCTCTGAAGCCTGATGTCTACAAAACTTCAAAGCCCTGAAAAGCCAGAGTATCAATTTTGAGGAACCACTTTGGGGTACCTGGGAGTGAACAGCCAAAACTCACATGTCTGCTTTCTGATGCCTTTTATTTGTTGTGGGACAGGTTTTTTTCCTTATATTTCACTTCTTTCTTAGCATATGGAGGGGTTCGTCACCTGCCCTTGTGAAATACTGTCCTATGTCCCAGACAGAGGACAAAGCTTCCTGACTGTCAGGGCAGCTCCAGTACAGGAAGTAGATTTCCATCATCCCATTTCCCAGTCTGGGCCTGTGTGACATCTACAAAAGTGCTTTAGCCAAAGCAGCACTGATCACTGGACAGTTTTCTGAAGTACTCTCCTTATTTCATGGGCACCAGAGAAGAATGGTATTCCCTTTATTTCATGGGCACCAGAAGTAGGCTAGAGCAGCAGTCCTTCTGCTATGGACTTGGGGAGGAAAAAAGACCTCCTGATTAGTTTTTGGATTTTTTTTTTCCCCAGGCGGTTGAGTTTGTCTAGCCCCTGGGCATGCTTAAGGTTTGGGGGTTTTTTTAGATACTTCCAAAGTGGTTTTGATCTGCTTCTGGTTTTGCAAATAGGCCTTTCAGTATTTTGACTTTCTTTTACCCGCTTGATTACTCTGTCACAGAAAAAAAGGCAGGGAAAACTTTTAAATGTGTAGACGAAAGAGGGTATGATTTGAAGCATAAGCTTTTTTTGAAATTATTTTTGTTGTGACTTGCTTTGCAGTATGAACTAGTGCTCAAACAGTGACTAGTTTGGCATCAAGGCAGTTGTGTAGATGTGCATTTTTCCTGTGCCATGCACAGTTGAGTCACACCAGAAGACAGGAGATCTGGCTGGGACAGTAAATTCTTCTGACAGTTTATTTATTGTGTCGTTTTATGATAACTATAAAAAAAAAAGTATAGTGAAAGGTCACTTCTAATTAAAAAGTAGTAATTCTGATCCTTGGTTTTATGTAGGGTTTTGAATCATGACCTCAATAAGTGTTTTTATGAGGTCTCTGCTGGTGGGATGCTCACAGAGGCTTAGCCAAAACTGTACATCCCAGCACCTCCCAAGAAACGTGAACCTTCTTTGCACCGTAGAGCATTTTAGATCAATGGGCTTTAATGTTTGCAAATTGATGCACACAAACATACGCGGTTTTCCCATGGAAGTGTGGAGATCATTTAAGACATTTCACATAAGTAGATTCCTTCATAGCATAAATAAACTTGCTCTTCTTAGCTGCCTTTCACATCCCTAATGCTAATAGTTCCCAGGTCTTCCATGGACTATAGATCAGAAGCTGCCTAGAGTTTAGATTATTCGGCAGAGAGATTCTTTACTGGCTAATGCACTTTTCCTTTCTGGTTCATCTGCATTAGCTCAATGCCACAATGTTTAGGCTCTCAACTCTGTAAGGGAATGTCTAATCAAAATAATAATAATTGATTCTCTTTGAAAGAGGTTTCAAAACCTACAGTTTTGGCTTCAACAAATTGGCGGTATTACAAACATTCATCTGTATTACAGAGAAGCACAAGGAGACCCTTGACTCAGCTCAACACTTCAGAACACTCTTAAAATATGCTCAACTTCAGCTTCTAAGTGTTTTGCTCACTTGGGACCAAAGGGTATGATCCTGGCCGTGGCTGAACCAAAGGGAAATTTGCCATGTGCTTGAATATAAGAAAGGCTGGCCCTGTAGGCCACATTTATTGCTACGTCTTACAGTTGGGCCTGTTAAATTGAAATTGAACTAGTGGCTTCATACTCTGTTTGTCAAAGTTTGACAAATTCTGCTGATTTAGTATTTACTAAAATTACTAAATAATGGTCAGCTTAATATCTGATTCACCTCAAAATCCTTTTCCTGAGGGTTCTATGACAATTTTCCTGCCTTTTTACCCTCATAACTTCAACATCTAGGTTTCCACTGCAAGTGACAAAGATGAAGCAGAGCTTTCAACAGTATCTGTGATTTAGTTCCCTGAAACCCATCAGAGCCAGATGTCTAGGTGCTTTGTCCTGGGCCACTGGTAGTTCTGGAAGTTTTGTGTGTCCTGAGTTGTCTGAGATGACCACTATCATCAGTTAATTACCAGTTCCTGCTCTAGTGTGCTTCATTGAAGACCACACCCAGCTCAGCTCTGAAAACATTCCGTCTTTGGTAAACCTTGTGATTGGGAGTGGTCTGCACCTTGGAAGATTGTGGCCAGAATTTGTTTTATTAAAGAATTGCATTAATTTCTGAAAATAAATCATGTTGATCTATTTTCAATTTGTTCTTAAGCAATGCACCATTGAATTATTGGAAGTATTTGGTTGGGTTTTTTAGTGGAGAGTTATTAAAGGTGTAGCCAGTGCTTTGAAAACATTTGTGCTGGACAAAATAAAAGTGTTCTCCCAGACAACATGTTTTACTGGGAGGTTGATCTCTGATTCATTTTTTGGCTTAGAAATGCAATCACACTCTCATTAAGCTGACAAAAAAACCTTCTTACTGATTCAGTGGAAGTAAACTTGGGCCCTCATTGGTGTGTCCTCAGGCTTGAAGCAGTTCAGAGTTTCTCGGCTTTGCACTAGAACAGGCTCCATCAGCCTTAGCTGACCTTGGCTCCAGCGATGTTTTCACCTCATGAATGCCATAATGCTCCTGGAGAGCCAAGAATAGACATCAAAGACAGGAAGCTAATAGTCCTGGTCATAAATTTCTTTGGCAATTCAGTCCACCTTTTCCGGACCTGAAGACAGTTCCACATCCTTCACTGCCCTCCTCTGTGCTTCAGAGTGGAGCCATGTAGCCATTCTGGTTCTTTCAGTAAAGCAGTAAAGGTTGTTTTTCCTATTTTCTCCCAGAGTAGAGTGAACAGTCTTTAATTCCCCATTTTTTTTCATGGTCTTTTGTCTAGGTTCAGAAGTACTTTGAAAAGAGGACAGCCATTTTCCATCATTTAGTCAGAAATGCTCCTTCTTCACTGAGGGTGTTGGCTTTTATGTAATTTCAGACATGGTTCATTGCTGCCACACTGCTCAGCTGTCAACACACCTCATGTTGGCCCATGGCCACACCAGCCACTCTTAGAGTTCTAGACCTAGAATTGCCTGTTGGGGATTTTTTATCCCTCTTGTTGCTATAAAATGATGTCAAATCTAGCAACCACCTTCCCCACAGCAGGGCACAGGCGAACAGATACACAAGTTTCTAATGGTACGTTACCTTTTCTGCTGGTTAGCAACATACCTAGTAACTCACCTCACAGCAGTGAACCATAAAGGGACAAATTTCAAAGAGCGTGTTTTGAAGGAGTCAGTTTTAGCTCTTTTTAGAAACAAAGAAATACAGGAGTTACTTCTTGAAATGTATTTTTAAGGACATGCTGGGAAGAGTTTTGCTTTCAGATATGTTGTGTGTGTGTCACCTCTCCTCCCCCCCTTTCCTTCTTGCTGTTGAAAGCACAAAAAGATTTGTGTGTGAAACCTTTCAAGTGGAAGAATGGAAGAGTTTGCACTGTGCATACCCCTGCTTAGAGGCAGAATCAGATGGCTTGAGGGCTGAGTTGTTTTCCATTCTCAGATACCTTTTAACATCTGAGCTCTGAGACTGATGAAAAATGATTGCTGAAATTAAAACAAATAGCTGTTTGTGAGAGACCTCAGACCTGGCTGTCTACAGGGTCAGCAAGCTGTGCAGCAGACATTGATGGTATCTGTTCTCTTCTTAAGAATAACAATAGAAAGCCTGAGCACTGTAGTTTGCCCCAGTGAAGCCTCAAGTCTGTCATAAATGCAGCTCTCCCTTTATCTCAGGCATAGAGGAAGAAAGGAAGAAGGCTAATGTTAGACTTTTTATGAAGTTACTGCTGGTTTTGATCAAGAAGATAAGGCTGCCACAGTTTTGAGGCTTTCTTGGGCTAGTGTTTAATTGTGTCCAGTGTATCACTATATAGACTTTTATTATTCCATTACTTCTTCCAGAATTTACCTTTTAGAAGGTCCTAACTGACATACAACAAACTTGCAGTGTAGAAAACTAGCAAAAAGGAGAGGCTTACAGTTCCCCAAAATCTCTCACTAACCACTAAGTTAATATTCTTCATCAAAAGCAAATTATTCTGAATAACCTGACACTTAGTTTGTATCTTAAGCTATATTCAGAAATCTTACGTGGATTCATTAGATGAAAAATCTTTGAAAGGTTAAAACCCACTCTGTGTGAACTGTTCCTTGGTGTTTCTGTCACGTGAATGTTTCTAGAGGACACTTGAGCAAGCAAAAGAAATGTACCAAATGGGTATTTAAAAAAAAAAAAAATCTTGTTTTAGGGGTTTCTTTTGTAATCTCAACTGGTATGCACAGGGAGCATGCAATTCTGTCCCCCAGCCCCCAAGTGTAAACAGAAGTTTGGCTGATGTTGTGCATTAGCAGCAGGCACAAGGGGCACAGCTACGCTGCTTTCTACTTGGGGATGATCTGGACTTCTCTTTCTCTCAGAAAGGAGAGTCTTTACTGTGCAGGTCTGAAAGTTCTGAGAAAACTAGGAGAGGCAGGATGAAGGCAGTGGGTAGAATTTGCCATGTTTCTTGTGCATAAGGTGTAACAATCAAAAACTAACAGGACTTGGGAGAGACACCGTGGACAGGAACTTTGTCCCCTTTTTCATGGTGATACTGTTCCCTATTAATGGAAAAAAAACTGGACAGCAGAGAAACCTAGTGCCAGTCTAGCAGAAGACAAATTGAAAGCTGCACAGTATATTGTACTGATGTAAGTAGAACTATTTGCATATAATGTAATTTTATTTATTGTTGTTTTTGTGTAGAGGAGAGTGCGTATTCATGACTGTGGATATAACCTTTGTTTATTTGTGTAATGTATTTTATTTCTTCTATGACTTGGTCACTTAAAATATCTACATTCACTGGTGTCCTTTGACTTTTTATTCTGTGCATTTTCTTTCACACTTTTTAAAAATGCAAGAATATCACATAATCTAAATTGTAACAAAATGTTTCCATTAAAGACATAGGAATATATTATCCCTGTTCCTGTGGTTTCTTTTGTCATCTATTTACTACATCCTTGGTCTGTTTCACATAGGAGGGTACTGTCAGATGGTACAGAGTTAATAACAGGAGGGTTATTCTTGATCTAAGACACTGTATAAACCATTGACTTTAATGATAATTAGCAACTGATTAAATCAGGAATCAGTCTAACCTTTCTTTGGGAAGAAAGTTCCTCAGTTGCATTTTAAGATCTGGGAAAGGTTTTAATCAGTGAACTCCAAATGAACTTTGAATACTTTTGTATTTATTCCCAGTTGTCTAGAAATACAAATAATCATGAACCAAATTATTTAAATACATTGGAACCTTAACTAGTAAGCATTATTTTTTATAGCCTGCAGAGGGGCAAAACTTACATATTTCACAAAGCTACAAGTTCATTTCTTTGCAGCAATCTTATCAAATTTGGGGAATTTGATTCTGTTTCTTTCCTGTGTTATTAAATACAGTCTTCACATTATCCTGTTTTGTCTAGCCTTCTGCTTTCTGTATGCATGTGTCTCTTGGAGCAATGTTGCCAGATTTAAGATCTGTGCTTGAGAGTATGCCAGGCCTTTATAAGCTGAAATAACTGGAAATGAGTGTGAGGAAGAAGTGTCTGATCACACTTGTATCAAAACTACAAATACTGAGAATTCACTGGAGAGTTGATGGAGAGACAGAAACATCCTCTGGGTTAACTATGGATCTCTCTACAGCCCAAGAAAGAAAAAAAGCAGAGTAAAAACACGGATTTGGAGAGGCCCATTCAGTTAGAGGAGGGTTAAACTAATACCTAGTAGCAGTGCCTTTCACTGGTAAATCTCTAAATATTTCACTATATTTAATAAGCTCAACACTGAAAAAAAAACCAAAACAAAAAACCAGGTTGTACAGCTGATTAAAGTCCAAAGATATTAATCTCCTGGAATTGTAGATCAGACTCAAGTTTATTTTAAATCTACCTCCTCGTAGATACACTGATATGCATGTTGTACAAATAAAAATTACTATTTCTCCTGCTTTTCCTTGATGCTTATGCTTTTGTCTTCATCCCATTACAGACAGGAATTCTTCGGAAGTACCTATCAATTTTCCAGTATTTCTGTATAAAACATCGTAGAAAAAAAAATGTGCAAATAGTCTTTTGTGTTCTAGATAACTGCAGTAACCATTAAAGATGTTTTGTGAACAAAAGTGAACATTTTACATGACACATCTCCGGTCTCTTCAAGCAATTTAAGATTCAGGTCAGGGTAAGCTAAAGATTAGTGTACTAATATTTGCTAATTTTCTAAATTTTCTAGAGCTGAGAGTAGTAATGGTTAATGCTTTACCCCTTTGTAGGGATACCTTTTCGGGGTAGACAGCAGGAAGACAGACTTTTGACATCTTGCCTTCATTGGCAGCAATGGAAAAAAAAATCTCGTTAGCTTTTCTAAAATGAAGTTTTCACTCAGGTTTGGGAATATTTTCACTCAGGCGTGAGAGATCAGTGACTGAATTTATGTTCAGTGTATGACCCTCAGTCAATCTATCATTACCTTCATAGTGACAGGACTGTCTTCCACTGTCACTAGGTTGATTTTTTTTTAATAGCTTATCCTTCAAAATAAATGTTTGAGACAGGTGTGATGAATTTTGTACAGGTATACATACATCAAAGTTTATGAAACTGTTCATCCAAACATGTCAGGGATCCCTTTGTCAGAGAGCATCAGCCAGTCTGACAGGTAAAAATATCATTTGGCAAAATTACTTAAAGCAGTTGATCTTCAGTGGTAGAAACTTCTGGATATCATTTTAGATACCCTGAAACATAGCTGGACACATTTTTGTGGCTTCCTTAGGAAACTATTTCTTGAGGAACATTCATCACATTTCTGAAAAATTGTGGTGGCATTTGAGCCAAATCTTGGTCTTGAACCTCAGCCAATGTTTTATTGAGTTGAAAGAGCACTGCCAATAAGAAGTAATTGTACAACTGACAGAACCTCTTTTCTTTCCTCTTAGGAATACCATAATTTACAGTCTGTAAAGCCTATATGAGCCAGGAAGGGTCTCCCTGTATACATATGCTACTCTTGGTAAGTCTTCCTGTGTCATTTTAGGGTTGGTTTGATGGTCTTTAGTCCTCTGCCTCAGAAAAAAATAATCATATTCCCCTTGCTATAAGTAAGTACTCTGCCCAGTTAGTTGTTCTGGCAGTGTGACAGTTTATTATCAGTGTCTGTTACTTCTTGATGCTGCCATTTAATTCAGACGACAAATCCCTGCTTTCAAGTTTTTGATACCTGTGTATATAGTTCAAAAATAAGCTGATGGCAAAAATTGTAACTGTGGATTTATAATTGTCCAGGACAGGGGACATAGGAAGCTCATGTCTGTGTAAGCTCTGTTTTTTTCCCACCTGCATTTCTGTAGTATGAAAACAGACAATGTCCCCAGCTGCTCACAACATGAACACTTCCAAAGACAAACAACCGCTACTGTGCTGCCTGTAAGCCAACAACCTTCCCCTTTTGGGGTCTAGCAGGCTAAAAGCACCCTTAAACCATATAAAGCATGTAGGAGAAGTGGTGCTTGTGCCTCTTCCTCTTGTCTTGCCTAGAGCAGTAGTGATGTGATTGGAGGAAGACCAGCATCCTGCATTTGGATGAGGTGTAGAACTGCAGTCTTCCTGCCTCCTAAGAGAAAAAACATTAATGCTATTTGTAGAACAGTGTGTACTCAATTTACTGTTGCATAAAAAATGAGAATGCCTCAGGTGAAGGCATTTAAAAATAATTTTCCCATAATGTACATACCTAGACTACCAGACTACAGCAGACATTTCTCACTTTTTATTTCTCTTGCTGCAGCAAAACAATTTTTTATCATTATTTAACCTTCAAAGGGGAGGAGTGAGAAGACAGACTACACTGTAGCACATGGGCCATTTTGACAGCAATATGGATTTAAATCCCTCTTCAACCCTTAGAGAAGAAAAATTTGCTACAGCCCTAGTAACTAGTATTTGTTAAAATGACAGTTTTAGGAGCAGTCCCTCTGAGTGCGACTTAACGTGTCCTGGCCAAGTTAGATGCCTGAATCAAGGACTGGAATAATGTCTCTGATATCTGAAGAGGGAGGACCCTGCTGTCATAATGAAGAATTTCAGATAGTGAAAAAGTCCTCGCAGCACTGTCTGTCACTGACCTTGCACACATATATAATATGTCCCTGCTAAACAGAATCGCCAGTAACCATTAAGCTGGAGCTTTGCTTGGGCAGTGTTAAGGTGTGGAGTACCCCGAGACTCCCCTGCAGTACTTGGCTCCATGTGCAGGATGGAAGAATTCACAGCCCCTGACTAAATCCTTCTGTGCAAGATTTCTTCAGAACAAATGAAGGGATCCCACTTGCTCCCATTTGATTACTGCATAGGATATATCAATTGAAATAACAGCTTAAGAAATACCTTTCTTTCTTAAGAAAAAATACGTAAAGAAGTATCTCTTGTGCTCAGACATCAAAGGAACCAGTGCAATAAAAACAGATTGATAAATCCCTCAAGTAAGGGGGTACAAAAAGCACAGCAACAGCCTGATGAGTACAGGAAATTAAACTGGAGGACTTAGGCTACTGGGTAATGACTAGAAAAAGGCATATTGTAGATTGAGATGAGGGCTTTAGTCTCTGTTCTCAGGATAGATTTACCAGAGCGGAGGATTGGCCAGTATCCAACCTCCTACCCTCCTGGGATAGAGAGAAATGGGGCTTTCTGCTGGGTCCTGGGCAGTTTCAGGGAAGAAATAACGGAGCCTGTCAGGAAGGCACCAAAAGGTTTAAAGAATGCGGAGTAGTCTCTGCCTTTTTGCATGCCTTCTTAAACAGAAATAAACCTCAGAACCACCTGGGATTCACCCAGCACCAGTTATAAATATGAATAACGGAGTAAAGACATCAAACAAAGGAAAATGCAGGCTATGCATCAGGAAAAATTGTGTAAGACTGTGATCTATTAGCCCTCATGCACTCCTCCCGAAGGGGGTGGAGGTGGAATTTCTATTGCTCAAAGTATTAAAACCCCAGGCCCAGGGGAGGACCAATTCCACACTGACTGGAGGGAGGATGAGGTGATTTAATGGGTGGTCATTTCCACCTTCAAATCTCTTTTATGTACATGCCAGGGTGCCTTTAGTGACAAGCTGCAGTTCAATGCCAGAGCTGAAAGCAGCCTGGACACAGCTCGAGAGAGTGATTCAGAAGAAGTAGACAGGAAAAGAGGTATAGAAAGAGGGGTGGGGGTGTTAATTTAACTGAGACAAGCCAAAGTGCATAAAAAATTTTCCAGTTCAGTTTGGGATGGGAACTGAGGCTGAAATGAAGGAAGAGTGGTTAAGTGATCCCATCATTACTTAAATATTTATAGACACATGTCACATGGCAGTGGCAAGTATGTTAAAGTCTCATTAGCTTGCTTTCCTTCGTCAAGGCCTGAAAAATTATTACCAATATTAAGGGTTTCTGCCTTGGACACAGGTACTGCTGCTCCGTAACCCCTCACCTGGGTCTGACGAGGGGAAATTCTTTCTCTGCCTGAGCTGCAGCTGAAACAAAAGTTTCCATCAACACCAGCACCAAACACTTAATTTCCTCCTCCCTACAGCTCCCCCTTCTCTGCCAAGGAAATAAAAATGAAAGAGAAATAACCTTTCCTAATCATGAATGTCTGCATAAGAGATTATGTTTTATTTCGCCTCTTTACATTGTCAGTTGTTTCTATAGCCACTCCTTTCATTACTTGTTTTCACTTTGCCATTTTTTCCCTCTGTTTCCTCCATCACCCTCTCCAGTTCCTCTACTCCACACCTAACCTTTGTCCTTCCTTCTCCTGCCGGTTTTCCTAAGTGCTTTCCTTCTCTTTCTTTAATGCCGTTTTTAGAATTGTTGTTGACGTACTTTAAAGAGCCCCCCTGGATTGTATACTCCTGGAGGAAAAGCGCCAGCCAAGCTGGAGGCCTGACGCAACAAATCTCAGTCCCAGGAGTCTTTCCACTGTGTCCCTCAGGCTGTGCTGAGGAGTGCTGCATCCTGCTCTTTTGTCATTGGCCTGCTCCGAGTGTTGCTGTACCCCCTTAACTGCAGCAGGGACTGATCCTGAGGGAGAAAGTAGCTTTCTCTGCTTCTGTGGGGCTCTGATTTTATTTCTGGCTCACAGCAGAAATACAACTAACTATGAAAAACTCCATTCCTTCAGGGGACATTGCTTCTGTCACCTGTCCATTCATGGATATCAGACAGTGTCATGATTTATTTCTTTCTCATAAAAAACAACACAACTTTCCTTAGGATATTTTTATTTTTATTTACTAGATATAACTGGCTTTGCTCTGATTTATCAGATTGTAAGAATGATCAAAATCCAATTGCAATATAGCAGCAATTGGATTTTGATCATACAGACCACCCGTTGGAAATAAAGTTTATTGTTTGTCAAACAAACATCATTAGGAGGTTGTGTCCTGCTAGAACACGATGTACCTGATTTGGCAGACTAATGTTAACAGGACAGGTACCTGGTTTACTAAAGGAGTGGTAAGGGAATGGGATTATGCACTCCAGGAGTTTGTCCATCAGTGGGAACGTTTGAAACAGTTGTTTAATTTCAACTGTGTTTGATAGAAGGGGATGAGTCTTAAAGATACTTGGGATTCAGAGATTTCATGCAAATGGTGACTAAGTACAGGGAGGTGGTAAGAGTGGGAAGCAGAGAGAAACAGCCAAAGGTCTCTATTAATGGAAGGAATCAAAGCTGGGTTCAGCATTTATTATCTCTCTTGTCCTGGTGCTGGCCAGGTCAAATCCAAGCACTGAGCTGGTGGTCAAGCAGCCATCCCAGGCTGATTTCACAGTAACAGTTTTGAATGGTAGTGTAAGTTGGAGTCATTATTTTTCATTTGGCATTGAAATAAACAGAGGAAAAAGACAAGGAAAGGCAAGGATAAACATTTTTGCAAAACACTTCTAGAACGCTAATGAGCATTAAATCATTTCTACAGCGGTTTGCAAATCAAAGGAAACAAGGAAGAAACCCTCCTAAGTTTGTTAGATTGGGAACAAGTACTATTATTTTGTTTTTCCACTACTATCTGGAATTTTCCTTCTTCCTAACTTTATCATTTTTACCTTACGTTTAAGCCTATGCAAAGTGTGATTTAACACAGGAGACAGAAAAACAGAGAGGTCTGTTTCTCAGTATCAGGAGCGTCTCTGTTGTGGAAAGTTGTCAGCTCCCAAACATTGTCTACACTGCATAGATCTGTGTGCTTTGGCAGGTTTATAGCTCTGAATCTAACTCCCCAGAGACCTGTTGCAACTTGTAAACCCATAAGGAATTTTTCAGGCCAGTTCTAAACCTAATTCATTCACTTATGGGAACAGTTTCATTATAAGAGTTTTAATAGAGATTTTCAAATGATTGTTTTTCTTTGTCATTCTTGCAGTGACAGTGATTTGAAACATGGAAAAAAGATTTCTGAACCAGGTCTGGATTTCAAGGTAGAATTGCTAAAACTTCGGGGTTATTATCTGGGATGCAGAAAAACAGAACAAAAAAGTATTGCAGCATTTGTTCTTCACTTTTTACTTGGATTTATTTCTAAGTGCACTTCTTGCCCTCTAGGTCAAATGCTTATATCAGCTGTACAGTTGGACAAAACAATTCTAACTGTAAAGGGCAAAAAAAGTGAACCAAGTAATCACCAGATGAAACATTTTATTTTATATTTAGCAGTAGACTTCCAATAACCTGAAATATTTTGGTGTTTTTATTTGTTCCCTGCTGGGAAAACAACCTGGTTTCATTTAATTTTGGTCTGAATCTGTTTCTCTGTCTGCAGATATTTTCTTATCACTTAATTAATTACTAATGAAGAAAAAGCACAAATTGGGCTGTATATTACAAGATCATTTAATCCTACTCTTTCATTGAATGTTAAAATATTCCAAAATTTTCAGGGGAAAAAGAATCAGCTTCTTTTTCAACTAGATATTGTGCAGGAAGTCCCATTTGTATGAAAACTTAGCTCAGTAAATTACTTTACACTTTGTCCCAGGATTATAGCTTCTTTGTATGCTTAGTTTGCTTGGCTGGATCTTTTATCTGTTCTTCACATCAGTGGCTTCCAGTTTTCCTCTCTTACTCTTTCATGTTTTCTCTCTCCATTCTGTAGGACCTTTTCTTTGTAGTCTTAAAGCCACAGATACCAATTGTTTTTCCAAAAGACACATCAAATCTCGACTGATTCCTGAATACCAGGAGTAAATTGCGAATTATTTCCCCCACTATTCCAGCAGGATCCTTCTGCACAGAGATGGGGCTTGCATTCAGTGTAGACGTATTTCATGACAGAAAGAGGATATTTTGGAAAAGTTTAGGGACATTGTTAGAGTACAAGCTTTGCTGTACTCTGACAATCCCTTGGGCTACTGCAACTAGAAAGCAGAGACCCTGCAGTGCAGCTCTGTGCCTGCCCAGGGTGAGAGGAGATGGTGATTTACTGATGCAGCTGATGCTTTCGCAGCCCTGCAGAGCTCCAGCATACCTGGAGCTCTGCCTCACTGGGACCATGAGCAACTCTGGGATCAGCCTCTGGAGGACTGGCTGCCAAATTATTCAAACAGCATTGTATGAAGCACATTTCTGATAAAGTATTTACATACTAGTTTATAGTGTTTTCATGTAACCCATACTTCCTCCTATTCAGCTCTGGTTCATTTACCCTGTCCACATCCACAGTGAGTAAGAGTGTCCAGAGACAGTGTGATTACATCTGTTTTATCAATATGCACCATTCTGTGGAAATGGGAGCAGTAATTAAAATTAAATTATGCTGCTTTTCCCCTTTGAAATAATTGATGAAAAAATAATCTAAAAATATTATCTTAACCTTTTGCTAATATCGCTGTGAACCCTTGGTTTAAGGTCTCTTTATTTAACTGTTTAAAAGAGGAAATGATAACAAATGTTTCAAGGATCATTGTTCCCAAAGATGTAGGAACTCTGTCTCCAAGCAAAATACTTCACCACTTCTTGTTTACAAGAGGTATTTTCTGATCTTCTTTTCTGGTCTGAAAAGTTTCAAAACCTATGTTAAAGAAAAGCAGAGGAGCACCTCTATGGAAGTCACCATAAAATCCTCCACTTGCATTGTAGCTGGGTTGATACAGCAATGCAAGAGAAGATTTGAAAAGTACCCAACAAGGAATTTTCTCATAGGACTACACTCTGGAGTACATAAGCACAAGGAAAGTCAGTAACACCTACCCAAGTTAAATTGCAGTTAAGCTAGAGCCTTCTCTTATTGAGAAATACTAGCTGACATTTCTAATAGAGATTTTTGAAATTGAATTGAAATAAGTAATTTAATGCTGCAAAATGTTTGGAATTTGTTAACTACATTAACTTCTTTAAATAAGGAAAAAAACCCCTACAGATACTACTAACTGGTTTTTGTACAGTGCTGGATGTTATTTTTATCCACATTCTCTCCATGAAGTTGATGGAGCTGAGTGGAAGCAACGTGGCACGTGAGAGGAATCATCACTTTAATTTGATTTACTTATCAAGGCATGTCTAGGAACCTGCAGATTTGAGAGGTTTTGGTCACCAATCTTTAGTTTCAGAAATAGTACTACGGCAGCCACAGGAGAAGCAAGTGCCCCATGGGCTTTCCTGTCCTATGGAGTGCATGCTAAAAGAACTCAGCACTTCTGGAAGGGATAGAGCTCTTGAAACCTCTAAGTATTACCAGTTGAAATGATTTTTAGGATTTATGCTGCTGATGTGGAGAGCATAACCTGGCCTGCAAAATTTAGTTGCTTCCTCAGTTTTCTGCAGCTGTCCTGGACAGTTGTTGACTCTGGTCTCTTATGGGATTTCTCTGTTGAATACTTTCTGACCATTGGACAAAAAGACCCTTGTTTAGCTGTGTTCTTCTTTGCAGTGAGAAGAAAATTCACTGTACCAGCTAGTTTGAGGAAATCTTGAGATGGAGAGAGGAAGAAAACTTTTAAAGAGGGTGATATTTAACATTTTTAAAGGTGAAGAAAACATGCGAGCAAAACTTCTGACCACTCATAGTCAGCATAAAAACTAAGGAACATAAATTTGTTTGGGGTTTCAGTTATTCCCTTTTGAAAGGCTGTAGTAATTAAGTGAAGTCAATAAGGTGACTTGAAATAAGGTTTCATTTTTAAGCCTGGATGTGGATAATGGGTTAATATAGAAAAAGTTCTTTTGCTGTAGCTGGAAAAAGAAACCAGGGAGGCTGATGCTTACTGATGAGGGACATTATGACTTTTTTGATAGTGAGAAATGTATGCATTACTCAGGAGAAAGTAATAATGAGAAAGAACTTGAATTTTCCGATGGATCTTGTAATTTCATTGCATTTACCCTGTGTTCTACAGTGGTCAGATGGTTTAAAGAAAGCTGAAAGAAATCTCATGACATAAAGCCTTCCCAGAGGAGGAATTTCTCCCAGTCTGTATAAGTTAGTGATTATTTTGTGTCCTGAAGGAAAGGATTCATATATAAATGTAAGCAACAATTCCTTCTTTGAATTAATGCAGTTATCTGTCTGTGAAAAGATAGCATTTTCTATGATGGGTTTCCAGAATATTTCTGCCAGATATTCCTGAGCCTTGGGTAATTTTGAAAAGCAAATTAAAACCCATTATATAGTGAATCTGTGAAAGTGGGATGTGACACAATTTAAAAAATGAGCTCTTTGGACATTTTTTCTATGCTAAAACACCACAGTGGGTCTAGGTGAAGGTTGCATAGTACAGTGCACACCTAACATGAAGAGTAACTAAAGGAGAATTGCAGGCTGTACAAACCGTTCACAGCTTTCCTGAGAGAGGCACTTGAACACTGCAACAAACACAGCACGAAGCCTCAACAGTAACTCTGTCCCAGGGCAGGTCTTCAGCCGGATTTAGAGCTTTCACAAGATTACATGGACATGAGGAAATGCATCTTGATTTTTGCCAGCGCCTTGTGTTGTAAAAAAAAATCTGTCTAGCCATTCCAGGAGGAATTTTTGAGGTGATTATTTCTCACATAATTTGACAGTTTTTAAATGATTCTCACTTTCATGCAGGTAGAAGGAAAATGATAGTCAGGACAGCAAGCCATGCAACAGAAGGCTGACCCTGATGGTGTTGTCCTTAATAAAGCTGAAGTGCAAATCATTCCTCATAGAAAATATTTCCTGTCTGCTGGATGTATTCCCACAGCACTAATAGAGAGCTGGTATATTGCTGTAATTGAAAAAGCTTATGTTGTCTAGAAGGCTAGCTTTGTATAAAATGCAACACAGAACCTTTGCTATCAGATAACAGAAAATTCAGAAGTTAATCCAAACATGTCTGTGTTGCTTTCAGCTTAAAAATAAAGAAGTTTCATACATGGAAAAACTAACACATGCTGCTTGCCCTGTGCATTATGCTATGCTACCCTTTTAATAACCCTGACTCTCTGACCCTTTCACAAAATCACTCTTTGCTCTCTCATATTTACCTTAAAAAGCATTTTGTCATTCATTCTGATCTCACCCCATTTATTTTCCTCAGTATTTTCCCTCTTTCCCACCTTCTCTAATGCCTACTTATGCAGAGTTTAATGCTAGTTTAACTCCATGTATAAATACTAAGTGTATGTCATATGCATCAAGTGCATATTAATTGCTTTCATATTTAGTGGAACTAGACACAAATCATCCAGGCACCAGTTATGGTACACAGACTTCAGTGTATAGCTGTTTATCAGACCTGCTGTGTATTCATTCATGAATACTTAAAATGCAATCTACAGCAATTAGGCATACCTGTCTGTTTGTAGGGGTACTGATCTAAATCAACCCTAAATCAAATTGTTAAAAAAAACTCCTACCTCCTTCTCATGCAGAAATTTACAGAGTACTGATTAAAAGCTATTACCCTATAGTGCAGCCAAAAACTCCCTGTCTCAGGCAATGCAAACCGGACAACACATTTGCATATTTGCAAGCATCCTTTCCACTTCATTAAAAAATCTGAAGAGAAAAATTGAAGGGGTTTATGCTATGTCAGAAGGGGACTTCTGCAAAGTGTCTGTCCTCAAGAAAATCATAAATCCACCACTTTTGCACATTCCTAAGTTTGCTGAGAATAGTAAAATGGCTATTCTGTTCTTCCCTCTGATTTTGGTGCTTAATAACCCATTTCTGAGAGCTGGAAGCCCATGGTCCCTGAGTTTAGACACTGTGATTAGTACAGCAGCCACAGGCTCCCCAGTGCCTGAGCAAAACCCTTCACTGCATAACTTTCATTTCATGGGCAATCTGACTTAGAGGTCATGTCTTCACGGATGCACGATGGTGGAAGCAGACAGACACAGGCCTTGAAAAAGATCCAAATCTATTCATCTTTACTTCTGGTAGCACAAGTGATCTCCAAACCCAGACACACAATAAGCCATCTGTATATATTTGCCTGTTTCAGTTTCCTCATGCTTAAGCATTCTTTGGGGTTAAGTTATTCTTCTGAGGAGTTTAGTATTTTCTTCTTCCTACTGTACTTTGAGTTTTCCTTCAAAGCACAGAGTTGAAACAAGCCCTTCCCTAAACTTACCCAAAATGCCCACTAGAAAAAAAGAGGGGCTTTTTAAGACTTACTTTACCTTGACAAGATAACTAACTGTATTTAATTTCTGTCTTGAGGCTCTCAGACATGCAGAACTAGTTTGTCCTGAGCAACAGTTCTCTGCAATGCTATTTGAATGCACAATCATCAAAAACTTCAACATATTATCATTACCTTCTATTATTATCCCTTTAAGGACTGCAAAATTCTTTCTTGGCATTGCTGCCAAGGTTTAACTTAGTAGGAAGGCAAAGGACAGCAGCAAAAGAAGTCAAGCACCACTTCCAAAATAGATGTTGCAAGCTGACCAAGTCCTGTGCATATGGAAATCTCATTTCACATGGACATTTTCAGTGACCTTTCTTGCTACCCTATTGCAGAAGTGATATTCTGCAATAGCTGCGTCCACATGGCCAGCTGTTTCCTACTTAATTTCTATAACAATGGCATAAAGACAGCAGGGGCCTATTTCTGGGCAGGAGTCCTGTGGTGTTTTTTCCAGATGGTGAGCTAGCTGTTTGTGTTCTGGATCTTCTCTTGCAACATGTTGTGACTGCATTGCAGGGCCAGCTGGAATCAGCCAGAACTGCAGCACTCATGGTCAAACTACACACTTCCACTGATTCATCCCCTTTTGGTGAACCAAAGCATTTTCAAGTTGCCATCAGTGGCCGTGAAGGGCCATCCATTCTGCCATGGCCCTAAGAGCCTCTCAAACAAAGAGGTTGACATCTCCACACTGAATGGATTTGTCTGCGGAAAACACACACCATTCTGACAAGCTCATATAGCAGCTCACACAAGGTGATGGCACCAGGAAGAGGATGAGAATACTAAGCAGGAATAAACTGTTTCTGAAATGAATTTGTTTTCTGAGCATAGGTAAACGATTGAACATGCTGGGGAACTGCACTGTACTGCAGATCTGTCATGCTTAGTGGGGAAAATAACAACACAAGAACTGTGATGATTTCTGTTCTTGGGATCTCTGCCATGCCATCTTACAGATAGGGCACCAGCACAGCAGCATGGACATAAAAGGCATGGGAGATTCCTGGTGGTATTACTGCTTTTTCCCATGTGATTTTAATGGCTTAATGGCACCCATCTGCCTGTTCTTTGCCTGCTGTGCCAAGATGAAACATTCTAAAGAAATGTGGTTAAACAGATGTTTCTCTGTAGGTTTTGATGGCCTGCTTGCTCAGTATGGCAGCTTCTCCAACACCAGAGCCACATGGTATCCACTGAACAAAAGAGAGACATTGCTCCAAAATTCACAGGGGATACTCACGGTGTTTAAATTTTTGTTACTGTTTTGGAAAAAAAGACCTACCATTCCCCTTGCCCTTAAGCAAGAGTCCTGCACAGAAAGGTGTATTAGTCTTTCGTGAGAAACTACAGATTGATAGGGGAGTGTATTTAAGAGTTGGAGCAGGAAAAGAGTGCTTAAGTGGCTGACTGTGAACACTACCTCCCTTGTAAATGCCTGCTTGCTTGTTCTAGGTTGATGAGAACAAAGAAGACTGTTTTTCATGGAGGCAAAGAACAAGGTGTTCCCAGATGGCAACTGGCAATGACAACTAATTCAGAGAGCATTTGTGTTCCTAGATGGAACATCAAAATAAAGTGACTTTATTCCTCATATGCATCATATGCATGGGAATTATGCTTTTAGGGAAAATAGAATGACTTTTCACAGAACAGCATGTGTTAAATATATTGCTTTGGCAGTAGAGACCACTGTATGCACCGTATTTTGCTGATGTGTGTGAGGATCAGTGCTTTTATCAGCCCCTCATTGTGCATTCAGCCTGAGGTGCTTTGCCTTACAAGAAACAAATCAGATGTTAACAGCAACGTTGTTACCAATCAAACATCAATTGGACATGTAAAGTCTATACCCACTGAAAATAAAGAATAAAGATCTGGAGAGGGTCTGATTTTCTATCAGTTTCTTGATGAGTTCAGCAGCATAATGAAAACCTCATTTTCAAGCAGGTTATGTCCCATCCGCAGCAGCTCTGCCTGCCATGAAGGGAGCTGGAGACACACAGACAAAGGTGTGACAGAAAATCTCGCCTCTGAGCAGGCAGCATTCTCAACAATTCACGTTTATGACTGGATTGTTTCACTGCCTGAAACAATCTGAGAATTTTTCTCTGAGAAACCAGCAGTAATAAGTGCACTTGTATTTGCCTCTTCATCAGCTTCAAGAGCTTCCTCTGGTTGCCTCTGCCCTGTGGGTACTATTGTAGTGCAGGTAAATGCTCTCTCATATCAGAATTCTGCTGCCTAAAGCCGTCACATAGATCCTTAACTTTCTTTCTTTCTTTCCTCCTGAATAAGATGTCACCTTTTTTCACTTTCTTCTGTAATTTTCATAGATTTCTGGCCTATCTTCTTTTCTCCATCTCACTAGGCCAGTAGTTAGCAGATAGTAACAAACCTCACCTTCGGTGTCTTGGCATTTTGTTTATATTGGCAGTAGAAAATGGTTAAAAGAAGGAAAGGCCCTGTCTCGGGTGTTAACGTTTCCTTGCTTAGGCTGAATTTTCTCCAGGCCAAATTATGAATCTTCCTACCATGAACCACATACTGCTACTGGTTGTGTGAAGTAATGGTCTGGACCAATGGGCAAGAGCATCTGGATTTACAATGTGAAATGGGACACATTTAGCACTCAAACCATGAAGCAGCCACCGGCCTTGAGTGTGAGGCAAGGGGAGAGTGGATTGGGTGGGGACAGGTCAGTAATTACCCCTGCATGTCTGCAGGCAGCCCTAACAGTGTTGGGTATTAATTTTTGGATTTAATGTTATTAGAAGAGGCTCTTCCCAATACAGAGAATATTGAAGAGATGTGCAAAAATTATGAACCAAGTTAGCTCCTCCAAAATCTTGCTGGAAGGGAAATGCCTGCTTAGATGTCATTGCTATATAGCTCTGCCATGCTGTCTGTCTTGTGCACTGAATGACAACACCCCTCTGGTTCTTCAGAAGGCTAAAGATTCACTCATCCTCCTCAGGTTTCTGCACAGATGTCCTAAACATTTGTGGGAGTCACTGTGTCAACAAGATGTCCTGGCTTTCAAGGAGGAGCTGCTTATCGGTAATAACTAGGCCATACCTCATTAGTCTCTTTATTGTTGTCCTCCACAATCCTGGATGATGGAACAGCCATGCATAGAAGAGCAGAAGAATCATTGGGATGCAGAGAGTACCAGCCAGGAAGACAGGGGAGAATGAAAAAGTTCTGGAAGACAGATACAAACTGCAAAGATTAGTCAGCAAATAATAGTCAGTGAAACACAAGGAACTGGAACCTCTCTCAGTGTAGTCAGAAAAGGTCACACCAACTGGCAAGTAAATTCTCAAAGAAAAACGGCAGAAAGAGTAATGTGGCAAATAGTCTGATGCAGGCATGCCCACTGATACTGACAGAAAGTTCCCACTGTCAAAGTTCCGTGAACAAGGCAAAAATTTCTCTTAGCATTTAATATGAAGTTACTTGTCCAATTTATGTGTGTAAACACTGCACAAACTGGACCTCAGGTTCATAGGCTTTTGAAAATGCATGCGATTATGCTAAACAATCAGGTGTGAAAAATTCAATTCTAGATATTTCCATATTGCCCTGTGTAAGTAATTGATTTTTCAGTTGGCTAGGCCAGCCTTTCTGTTTGATTTCACTTGAGCACCCAGAGGAGATACAGACTGCTCATTAACATGGAAAGAAGAAAAATTTCTTAGTCTTTGTACTTCAAAGACTCCTATAAGTAACACAGACTATATCTTGATACAGTCAGAGTAGGAGGTAAGGTTTAGGTCATCATCTAAGATTCTGTTTCTCTCTGTTTTTAGATTTACAAATATGCTCTTAATTTTTGAAAACTGTTGTGTTGTTGATGTTCAATGTAAGTTATCTGTGGAGAGATGTGACAGACAGCAAATGCAGGTAGTCTTAGCTTTGGTATGTCCAGATGAGGTCCATTTTTTTAACAAAATTTTTCAAGAAGCAGTTCATTCATGTTTAGGTTAATAGGCCGACGTCATTTTCTTCAAGGGCAAAAACAAATACAGGGATAAAATGAATTAGGCCAGCTCATACACAGATTCCACATCAATGACGTCTCTTGCAATAATATCCCACAACCTCTGTAGCGGAGATTTGTTACAACACAATGGCAGTGTGACAAGGCCCCAGAAACCACACTTATATTTTTATTAAAACAACACTGCCCAGGCTGGCAAATGTAAATGTCCATATGTGCACCAGGAAAGAAAGTGAAAAAGCACACGTTGTTCATCTTTAGCTACGAGGAAAACATTTTCATGCATAAGGTGGCAACGATTTCCAGATATGATCTCAATGTCAAGGTCATGCTGGCTTTTGAAAAAAGGATCATGCTCAACTTCAGAGTAAGTAAATCTTGGTGATTTGGTAAAAGATTTCACACGACCACTTCTATTTTCAGTTTGCATCTATACTAAATAAAGCATTTCACAAAAGGGTTTTGAATTGAGGCTTGTAGGTAGTTGACATGAGTGGAAATTTTTCAGCGTGAAATTTGCTTAAGAGAAATCATGTTAAGCTGACTCTTGGGATGTGCACCACGGGAATCCAAGACTCATGCTGAATGCAAGGCAGAAGGGATTAAGTGCTTTCCAGTCTCAGCACTGTGCCCGTGACTCAGCTCAGCTGCAGTTTCTGGGGTATGTCTGGGAATGGAGCTCACATACACACCAAATCTCTGTAGTATCTAGAGGTGTGATCTGAGATTAAGTCAAATCCACACCTGCATGGCATTTAATTATAACAAGTGGTGAATTGTATAGTAAATTCACAGGTGTCAAGGAAAGGATTCCTGTGAGCCTCAACCCTGACACCTGGATAACACAGGGTAGTGAGGTTGTGATCATCTGACTTACAGGAGCATTAAAACAAAAGTACCACTGAGTTCAGTGAGCTGATATACTTTTAGCAACTACAGTTTATTGCTTTTTATTGAAAAATTTTCATGGAAAATACACCTCCTTGATAAGAGAGCTTGATTTTCAAGTATAGTTAGCTGAATTTGGGCCAGGGACAGCCCTAGCATCATCTGGAGTTAATCAAGGCAATGGATTGCTGGTGTGAACAAATGACCATGACCCCACAGTTTATGTATTCATGCTGAAGGAACCTTTAAGCATCTCTGCTGCCAGAGGTGAGTGCCAGAGCTCACAGGACAGCAGCTGTGGCTGGGTGAACCTCTGCACCTCTAAGCGAAGACAGCTACCCTGTACCCTCTCCACTTCATGTTAAGAGCCTCAAACCTTCTTCCTTCTCACCATTCCTCTTCCACAGTGTGAGCAGCTCGATCCAAGTCAGGAACATGCCACTCACCTACTGTGCAGTAAAAAACAATACTATGCTGCTAAGAAACCTCCACTTAGCTCCAAGTCAGGAATATTACACTTAGATCCTTGAAAATAATAAAGCATATCTTTAGATTGCTGACAGGAACCCCTGGACCTTGTATTAATTGCTATTTATTAATAATCCCAACCTAAAGTCTATAGGATCAAAAATTCCTTTCGGAAGTAATGCCAGGCAGTCAGATTTCCAGTGTACTTGGAATTTTGCTTCCTGTTGCCCTCAGGTGAAGCATGAAAGGACTAGGAACACTCATGCCACCAGCCAAAGGACTCAGAGGACTATTACCTCATTTTTACTGCATACCGTAAAGCAGAGATTTATAATGCTATATGTATGAGGCCTTTGAATTTCTAGTGTGCTGTAAAGCAAATTCAGACATTAATTTAAATATGTGAAGATTCGACTGTGCAGCTTGGTGAGATATGGCCCTCATGGACAGATATCTGTTGATAAACAAGTGAAGCCTTGGATTTTTTGTTGGCTTCACTCCATGTTGGGGTTTTCTCCAAAGTGGCCTGTGGGTCTCAATGCCTGCTATTTCTGTGTTTTCTTTTAAATAAATGTATGTTCTTATGCACATAGAGTAAAAGTCAAATTTTCACCCAAGGCATGTGTTTCTAGGCACAGTCTGGGGTTTGGAAATACTATGGGCTACATGCTGGAAGGGAGGCTGTTCCATGGCATGCTGCCACATCTCTTTTGATTAGGAAGCTCACAGCTGGATAACTTCTGAAAACAGGAAGGTATGACAGCAAAACTTTATTTTGATTAAATAGCTCCTATGTAAACACAGGAATTCCACTGTCATCCCTGCTCCTTATCCTCAGCAGGTTTTGCAAGGACAGACTGGCTGGGTGACAGGTCTGGTGGCTCTGTGCTGGCCACAGGTCGCTGAGAGCAGGTTTCTTACCTAGCTCAGCTGACAGCTGAATGAAATTGTCTGAAAAGTCACAACACAGCCACTGTTAGCACAATTTACTATTCTTCTGTGGATTTAGTAATTTTTTAAAATTTTCATGGAGACCTAGGGGAAGGCTTTCAACACATGGATCATCTTATACACAAAATGTCTGCCACCTTCCCTTACTGCCAGTGGTTTGGGAGACAACAAATAACTGCCCTGTCCCCTCATGGCATGTGAGAAGAACAAATGGAGTGAAGCACAGGAGAGCAGGGGAGGAGACAGCAAAGAGTGAGGGCTGGAAGACGTTATGACAGGGAGTGGGACACTGGGGCTGGACTGGCAGTGTGTGGAGGAAGGGCACCCCTTCAGGTGCCATGTGGGTGCATGTTCAAGGCTAGGTTTTAACCTTAGAAGCCAGTGGATACTTTGGAAGTACCATCCCCCTTAAGCTCAACTGAAAAGCCCTAAAAGTAGATTAATCTAGCGTATCAGCAGTGATTTTTGATGCGTACTTCTGTTTGTTGGGGGCCTGGCTGAAGTCAATGAGTGGTGCCATTTTAAATGCTGGCAGCTGCTGACTAGCAAAGTGTGGTTTTTAAGAATTGTTTTTTGTGTATTTCAAACATTATGAAAAAAACTCAAAGATGTCTTTGAAATTGAAAAGAAGTATGTTCTTTCCCAGTTTCTGGTGAAAGAGATCACGTCCTCTCAGACATATTCCCTCTCTTCTCACAGAGCAGTGACAGCTGTTTTGGTGAAGGAATTTAGAAGGCTGAGGACACCCAGTGAGCTACTGCTCCCAAATCATAAAACTCAATCTCACACAGCAAAAAGGTGAAATTGAACACTTGGTGTTCATGAAGCAGTATTACATCATTTAATTCCATATTTAACTCACCTTTTAACCACAGTGATGCTTTCAGTATTTGTATACTTACAATGTATTGCAGTTTGAACAAACCTCTTTAGAAGTTGCAAATATTCAGGTGAGAATCAGGTGGAAGAAAATAAGAACAATATTTCAGAATTATTATTTAATTTCTACTGTCTCTGCATAAAATTTTATAATACTAGTGGAAAACTGGTTTCTTAATAATTTAATCCTCATGCCTGCTGTTAACTCTCTGCTATGCAGTTCACAAATTAGTGGGTATTAGACAAGGTTTGTCATTCCTTCCACAAACTCACGTGGGTTTTAATTACAGACAAGTCTGAAAATTTTCTGTATTTCCACCATTGTGATACCATTCTCACACTGGTGATAAATTCTGAAAAGTACCTTGTACAGATGAATTAAAAATCCATCCTCAAAGTTGCCCTTAATAGTCATACATTGTTTAAACATACTGTGCAAACTGTGACTCCTTAGAACAATTATACAGATCAGTTGCCTATATTTCTTTATAAACAATACTGAGATTAATTAGTTGGAATGGCTTCCTTTGCTTCGCCTCTGATGTCATGAAAATGCTCTTCCTTGGACAGAATAAACAAGCGTATCTGATATGCAAGCTAATATAATGTCCTTTATTTACATGATTGTAAATCCTGTTAGCTTTAAAACAATTTTGAATTTAGGAGAGAGCCAAAAAGGAGAATAACAAAGGAGAGAAATGACCTCAGTGATTCCACAGTGACGTATCTTCAGCCTTAGAACTGCCATGGGAAGGTTGTGTTATCAGTTGGCTTGGGAAACCTGAGTGCTGGCTCTGCCATTCTGCCCAGAGCAGGACATAAACAACTGCTAATTGTTTCAGGAGCTCATATCTTTTACCTGTATCTCAGTTATGCTTTCTGTGTAGCATGCATAGGGTTTCAGACATACTGAATACAGTTAATCCTTTAAAATGAGCCAAACTGGGATTTTAGAGCTTCATCTACTAACAAACTTTGTATTCAATACCCAAGTGTTCTAGGCTTCTACTGTAACATCCATGAGTATTTTTTCAGTGGCTGCACATCATATTAGACAAGTTGTTAATTTAAGTATGTAAATGAGAAATCTAACCTCTTTCAAAAATGATGATCATATTCCCTATGAAAATATGGCTGTATGATACAAAAATGCCATGAAAGATCAGCCAGCTGGTGCTGTATTTGTGACGGAGTGCTACCCAAGCTTAAGCTCAGGCTGATTACCTAAGCACTCTTACTAGTTTATTTTGAAAAGTGTAGGTGTTCATGTTTCTTCACAACATGAATGAGCATATATTGTGAAAGTGATGAGCGTTTAGCACACTTCGTCTATTTAAACATATCTTTTCAGCTACATTCCCCACTTTGTTGTGAAATTGTTAAAGACCAACTCTTGAAGATTACAAATAAAGAACCGGGGTGGAAGCCAGATCCATACTATGAATGGCAGAACTCCTAGTTTTTTCAATGGAACTGAGGGTTCAGCCCAGCCTTTGTCAAGGAAGAACTCACAGAGAAGTGGCTAGGACTTTTTTCTTGTAAGATCTTGGGTTTGCCTCACCCGTAATTGGTTGACATCAGGACTTCATTTGCACCCAAACATTTTTTTCTTCTATTGCAGTACTTACATTTAAGTTTACAGAATAACCCAAATTATATAAGGCTGGGGAATTGAAATTGTGTTCAAAGATATCCATACAGGTTAATATTTTTTTAGAAAAGCACAGAACAGCCATCTTGCCCAAGGTCTACCCAAGCCTCCTTTCATCAGAACAGTGAACAGAGAACAGTGGCAGCATGACAGACATTTTACAAGTACACAAATATTTTGATTTTGGGGACTTCAAAAATTGTCCTGTCCCCAAAGGTAATTATTCCCTAATGCATGCATAAGCTATGAATGGATGCTGAGGCAATGACCCACGTACTGAATTCAGCCCATTAAAGAGAATCTTCTGGCCTACACCCCATGTCCCAGGTGTAATAATCTGTTTTTCAGCCCCTCAGGAGGTTTGCCTGTGTGCATGCATTCTGTCAGCACACACATGGTGAGCTATGTTGGGTCTTCTACACAGGGATCTGTTCTTGTTCAGAAGGTCTGGTCATTTGTCAGGGAAAGGATAGTGACACTCAGGCTCTGCCTGCCTCACTTGCAGGGGATGGAGGCCACTGTTCTTGTAAAAGCATTCCCTTTCTGTAGTAAACGTGTGATTTATGGGATCAGCCTTACCATGGTATATGCAAGATTAACTTTTGCTGATATCAGTGACATTCACCTCATGATCTGGCACTCTTCCTTTCTAAGAAAGGCACAAGAAAATAACAATAGAAAAAGTAAGTTGTTGTTTTATCTTAAAAAAAATTAGCATAGTTTTTGTTTTTTCTCTCTCCCTTCATTTTTCCATGACAGAAATAGATAGAGTTACCATGGGCCATATATTACAAAGAAATTAGAAACTGTTCAGAGACTTAAGCTCTTCCCAAAAACCTGGGAAAATGTTTACACATTAGAGAGCTTGTAATATTTAATTCTGTGTGGTAAATATTCTTCAATTTAAAAAAAAGCCCACTGGGAATTTCCAAGTATAAAGTTGAGCCTGAGTTGGGACGTGTTAGACTTGTGAGTAATCAGAGGGTTCCAATTTAGCAGAGTGAAAAAATTAGAACTGGATTCGGTCTTTATAACTTTGCTGTGAATTTGCATTTTCCTTCTGGACTCCATGTCTCTTGAGTGTGCCTGAATACTGTATAACTTTTGATACATAATATAATTGTGATAGAATTCCCAAAGCCTATGCCATCTATAAGAATTAATACAAGTATATGTAGTTGTATTTAAATTTATTAATGTGCTTAATGTACATTAAAACATTGAGAATTCTGCTAAAGTTGGCTTATTATGCAAACTGGTTTTTAAAAAGGCAGCTCACAAGAAATCTAAATGCACTTATTTCCATTTTGTTGCAGCTTTTCTAGAGGAATGACTAGTCTTTAAGTGGGTGCTTCCCTATTTTACCCAGGCTAGGCCCTGTGGGCAAGTCTGTGTGACACCAGACTTAAAAGCCTGGTGGAAGAGAAGCTGCTGGTCTGGTCACAAGTGAAATAGTGCCTGTTCTGCATTTCCTCATCTCAATTAACATTAAAACCATGGGCACACTCTTCTCCCCCCTTGCCTCTGCCCATTTCCAGTAAAGGAATTTTGTCTTTCTGGTTTGTTTTCTGCTTTCTGCATCAAATGTTTAGCAGAGCCCTGTAACCTTTTCCAGCTACAAGAAAAATTGGATGATAGATTCAAGTGTTTTTATTTGCAAAGAGTGTTTTCCTGAATGAGAGATGAGACTTTTTTTTTTTTTTTTTTTACTGTAGTGAGCCCCATTCCAGCCAGCTCTAAGTCCCCTAACTGGATTGTATAGTTTCCTGTTTTATTCTTTGGTGTTTTGTTCTTGAGGGAATATTTTGAGTTGGTGTGTACTCAATTCTATTGAGTTTCAGTTTGTGTTTGCTGTGTTTGTGTTTTCTGTTGGTGTCTTTTACTGTTGTAGTATTCATTCAACAGAAAAGCACAATTTATCCTTACAGATTTGCTGAAGGAGACCTGTGCACTGCAGTCATTATCTTTACAAGGTTTAGCTCAATGCAAGGGATCACTCACTCTGGGATATGAAGGACAATAAAGAACAGGCAGAAAGCAGTGTGAGGATTACTAGAAAGTCTTGAAATTTTAAGGAATACTGCCATTTAAAATGGTGTTCAATTTCATGTGCAAAGCAGATACTTTTGACAGGATTAAGTCCTCTAAGATTTTCAGAAAGCATTTAGATTAAGAAATTGAAAAATTTGCCTGTTTATTTTTATGTATATAAAACTTGCTTGTTTTCACTCTAATTTTTTTAGACTTTTTTTTATCTGTTTGTTTTGCTTTATTTTAATATTGTATATTCTTTTATCAGATGATGAATTGCACTCTATAACCATCTGAGTTACGTGTGCTGTTCACTATCCTGACCCAGGAACAGGCCTGGACATGACATGATGTAGCAGCCAGGCATGCTGTCCTAAGGGCTCATAATTAGTGCAGGACATTAGTAATTGGAATGCCACTGTTTCATGGGTCTGCTCTGTGGTCTAGGACAAACTTTTTAACCTCTTTCCTTCAGTCTTGGAGCTCAGAAGATGCAATACTGCAGACCTATCTATTTCCATGCGGAAAAACCCCACCAATTTCTGAGTTTCTTGGTGGTACATCAAAGACAATTTGGTCTCCAAGAACATTAACAGAGACAAGGGAATAGAATGTTGTTCATTCAAGACTATTGGCTGAAATCTAGGGTTTAGTTTGTTGGGTAAGGTTCTTTGTCTCTCTAATCCTCTAAATGTAGAGTAGACATAATGTAGTTTTCCTTCTCCCATCTTCTTTTTGTTGGTGGTTATTTATACGATACCTTTTTTCTGTGAGTTCTACCACGTGCGTGTATAATTTCGTACCTCCAACATTAAATGAAGCTTTGACTTTTTAAAAACTGCTTGAGGTCTTGAGGTTTGGGGTTTTTTTTCCCGCAGAATCCACAGTAAAATTTGTCTTTATGCGGTTTTTAGCTTTTTCAGAACCATTTTCTGCTCTTCTATCCAAAGTGAGTCACTCTATCCTCTGATATCTTCTGGAGAAAATAAATGTTCTGACATTCCAGCTGTTTCAAAGTGCAAATAAATCACTATTTGCACCCAACACATGACCTCTTTGCACTGCCAATATTAAATCCATGGTTTTCATTATTTTAAGCTACTGGTATTGCAAGTACTGTCTAACTGCAAAGCATTTGGTCTCAAGATCTAAATGGCACCACAGAGGTATGAAATATTATTGCACTGCCATTTTGTTTTATTGTTAGGATAAATATAGCAGTGATGTCAGGAGAGATGTATGTCTCACAGCAGTTCTTGGAAAGTAGGTTGTGGTCTGATAGAGCATAAATGCCTTTTTTCTCCATTTTTTCTTCCATTAAGGCTGGCAAAAACAGTAAGCAGGACAGGACAAATCCTAGGGCATGGTGAATTATGACTTTTTCAGTGACACTCATTGTCACTGAAAGATGAAGAGCAGGATTTTTAGTTCTGAAACAGGAGGCCGTAATGTTGGGATGAATAAAAAAAAATGCCAAGGGATTTACATATCATTCTACATCTTTGAACTGTATGTTTCTAAGCTGTGCTTTAAATGTTTTTCGGTACACCACAAACTATTTAGAATAGTACTTGGATTGTAACATGTCACATTCCTGTAAAGATGCCGATATCTGAGTTATTCATTACTATTTAAGGAATATTATTTGACTCCTTTCTGTTTCTTCATGCATCTTTACATCTTCTTCCTTCTGAAATCCACTTATGCCTGACATTTTTCATTGCACAATTTTAGCCGGAGTTGCTATAATTTCAGAAAACTCAGTGTATTAGACAGTAATGTCTTCTGCTGGAGACCTGACCTTTAAAGATGAAAATCATTTGAAAAGCAGGGAAGGTGAAGATGATATTACTGCATCTCAAATTTGGGTCTCAAGGAGACTGAGGAACTGACTGTGTGCAGTCACAAATCACAGCAATGTGCTCTGGCTTAAGGCTGTTTTGATCTGCCCTGATCTGATTGCTGACTTGCAAATGGTTGTGAGAGCAGCAAGAGTGTCCTGTAATTGCCATGACATTCACATTCAGATCAGCTTTAGGTGAGCACTGAAAAAGGATGACTAGGATATCTCTGCTTACAAACGTTCAGGGATGAACTTAGAAGCTGACACCAAAGAGAGCTGCAAGTGCATACAAGTTATTAGTGCTAATACCAGCTTCTGGAAGTAACTTGCACTGGTTTTGAAAACCATCCTTAGTATGCACTCCAGCTACTCAGAATCACTACATGGCAACGTCATTTACAGCCGTTCTGCCTCATTTGTTACTTTCAGGACATACCTATATATGTATGTTTATAAACTCTGTAAATAGACACCTATGCTGAGGTCAAAACTGATTCTCCTTTATTATTGAATTATTTAGTCTCTACCAATAAAACCTCTGAGCCATTTCACAAATTTCTTCAAGGAACAGCTGGTGTCTCATGGTGTTTCTAAACACATCATCAAGCTGTGGAGAAGAGACCTGCCAGCTTTCACCTGGCCTATAGCCTTGATCTTCCTCCACAGGGAAAGGCTGTAGATCTGGGGTCATTCCTTGGTCAAGTTAACACCAAAGATGATGGATCCCTGCAAGCAATATTTCATTAATTGGTGGGTTCCTTTTGTGAAGGAAATGGCTGGAGCACAGGAATCTCACTCTCTCTTTCACCCTACCATTTGTACTTTTTCTCTGTGTCCATTTTTGCCTAATCTTTTATCAAGTGAAATCTAAAGGCAATTGAAGAAAGAGAAAGGATAACGATATATCTTGAAACTGTTAGTGTGAATGAGGATTGATTTAGGACTCTGCAGCACCAAAGCGAAGAAAGGAGGCTCTGCCAGCAGGTGAACCTAACGGAAGACTCTCTTTTAACTGTCACATTGTGGAAAACCTTTACCCTGACTTCTAGAAATGCTGAATCAGATGCCAGAGAAAACCATGATAACTCTGAAAAGATGTCTCAGTCAGTATTTGTTGATTTTGTATTCAATGTCATCTTGGTGCTCACTAGCCTAGAAAAAAAAAGTCATTTTTCTAAACTCATTCTCAGAGGTCACTTCAGGCTTTAGGATATATTGAACTTCCAAGTACTTGCATTGTTTTTTCAAAGGGGCAGGAAATGATTTATAAAATATCATTCTTCCTCACAGAATTTGTGCCTGGAATTGGAACAGGAAGACGGCTGCAATTCTTCCAGCATTTCCATCATTGCTTTAGCAGCTTTGATAGCTCAAAGAAACTCAGAAACAGGTCTTTTTTATACCTATCTGTATGACGTTCTAGATCCTATTCTCTGGACGCCTGTTTGGTGTTTAAAACATTTTCTGCACGTCTTTACAGATTGGCATGTGGGAGTTCATTTATTAGAAAAGTAGTAAATCTGTATAAAATATTCTTTTAAAAAGTAAGGACCATACATGTTTGCTTAAAGTCTTGCACAGTTTCTTCATGAACTACCTTTTATCCTTTACCATTATCTTCTAATGTGTTTGATCACTGGCATGCTGCCAGCTGTCTCACACAGACCACCCACCCTTCACAATGACGTCAAGGAAGTCCCCAAGTTTGCATTATTCAATGGCAAGGAAGCCTTTGCTATCTTTGACTACACAGATGGTGAGCAAAGGGATGGGAACCTCTGCTTTGGACTGCATCCCTTGACTCTGATTTGTTTTCTCTTCTCAACAGAGCCCCTCTGTAACAAAGAGATCTTCTGTTTCGTATACTTGCAATAAGAAAAAAAATGCTACGATCGATGACAGGTGCTTCTCAAAGTGCGTCACACCGCTAGGAAAAAACCCAGCTGAAAAATGCATGGAACTTTAAAAAGCCTTTTGCAAGTCCTGCTGTGCGATCCCTAGGAATGTGCTTTACTCAGCTGAGCTCAGTGCAAGGCTGTTTGCTTTTACTTTTTTACCCTACTTCTCTTTCCTAGCATCGCTGTAGTGCCCCAGTCTGTGCATGTGCAAACAGGTTCACAAGGGCACAGAATTACAGAACAGTTTGGGTGGGAAGGTTGGTCGTCAAGTCCAGCCCCCCTGCAACAAGCAGAGACATCTTTAGCTGGATCAGATTACTGAGAACCCTGTCCAGTCTGACCCTGAATGCTATCATTTGTAGCGTGCACTAGAATTCTGATTTCCTTCTTTGTACTCCGCATCCTCTGCCATCTGCTCTGGGAGTCTTCCTGATGTTTTTAAGTTGCAAAACTCTTTGAGACAGGATGTTTTCCTTTTTATTTGTTAAGGACCTAGTGTAGAGTAATGATAAACAGGAATCTGAGGCTATGATGGATATCAAGCTGCTGTATTTTCCTGGCATTGTGGAATGTGTCAGTTACTCAGGTGTGTGGGACTGATGCAGACAAGAAGGAGAGAGCCAAAGATCAGCTAATACTTAAGAGTGAGAATGATACTAAAACTACTAACTTTTTTTGATTTTGCATCCACATGTCTCCCTATTTTCAATTAAGAAAAGTCAAGACCTGTAAATTCAGATTAAAGGACTTCTGGAAAATGAAATGTTTTGAATATTCATATACGGGAGAACTGAAGGGTGGAAAGAGTTTGGTTTCCATCTATTAAGCCAGGGTGAAAGACTGTGGTTGCATCAAAATTTGCCTTCATTCAAACCTGGTAAGCACTTAAATGTGTGCTTCTACCTTTGCTTTCCTCCCAACCTCAAATTCAGAAGATGTGGGAGGCCAAATGATCAGGGGTGGATCAGGCCGCCCTACAAAACTCTTTTAAACTAGGCAAGCCCTACTCCTCTCCAAGGGTTAGAAAGATTCTAGGGTGAAATAGATCTTTGCTTGGTATCATATTTCAACTTTCTGTTTAGAGAAGATTCCCTTCTGTTTAGAGAGCTGCTTGGTGACTGTATAGTCCTGTTCAAAGGCACACAGAGCTGCAGATTAGATTTGCAGAACCACGAGAAGTTAGTGCTTAGTGCAAAAGGCATAACCCAAGAAGAAAAAAAGGACAAATTTTACCTTAAAATCAGCTGAAATATTAAGCTAGAGTTGTGGAAATATGTGGGGAGAGAACAGGTGGGGACCTAAGACAAAGCTTAGCTCCTCAGAACACCTCAGAATGGGGTGGTTTGTTTGAAGGAACATAGTAAACCTCAAGATCTCCACTGACCAGCATGCAATGACATCTCTTTTTTACCCCTTTTTATGAAAATTGAATTGTAAAAGCTTGATTTATAGAGTTCACCTTTACAAGTGTAACGCATTTTGAAGTAATTTGCTTCAGATGACAGAAATTTTATGAGATGCTAGGGAGCAGAATGGAAGAATCATGATTTACTTTTTGTGTTCTAACCATTAACACATACTTTATCTTCCTGGACCAAACAGGAAGAATTATTGAAACCTGTTACATTAATTAGGCATGCATTCGGAAAAAAAATTGCTCTAAGGCTATTAAGTGGCCATAATCTATTCAAAATTTCTTTTACAGCTTTTTTGTAATAAATATTTGTTGGAACAAGTGTAAGGGGAACTCAGATTTACATATGTACCTTGGACAGATCTAAGTTTCAACAGATTGTTGAAATTTAGTTGCATGAAGAGACATGATTTACATATTAAAGAAGCATGTACACATTAAAAAGTGTGTACAAATTCTGAGCATCCTGTTGAAAATGTGAATTTTCAGTTTAAGTGTCACTGCCTGAAGGAACACTGAGAAAACCAAAAGCTTAATACAAAACAATTAAATAAATTGGCAGTGAAATTTAAGTCTGGCAGTCCTAAAACATGTATCTTTGGTTTAGTTTAGTTTCAAACAGGAGCTGTGAATGGAAAATAAGTGTGGGGGAGATTGGTTCAGTAGTACAACAAAATCCTGTAGGCCTGGATTCATTCCACTTAACTGGAAGTGCTTATTTGAGTGGCCCACTACTAAAGACACCTTTTTCTCAGTCTGTTTTCTGATCAATGGAGGGAAAGGCACCATAAATTAGTCAGCCACCTTTAAGCCAAAATCATCTTTGAAAATTATCAGCCATCTACTGTCTATTAATTATAGAAAGAATCTGGAGCAAATGAGCTGGTAACTTAGTTACCTTATGGATACTCCAAAAGTCAGAGAAATGAACCCAAACCTAAATGGATGTCATAACAAACCTGGAGCAGAAATTTGCTTTTCCTTTCCGTAGATTCAAAAGCAAATAGAAAGCATCAAATGAGTTGATTACCATCTTCTAAAAATCTTTCAGCTTCTCTTTCTAAGCCCTAACCCTTTGTTCATCTCTGTAATATGCAATTTTACATTACAGTCTCTAATAACACAAGTGGGAGGGATATTAGGTACTGCCTTTCTACTTTGGTTTCTCATCAAGTACCTGCTAATTAAAAAAAAGATCTGGGAAAGAACCAAGTGAGAGAAAAATTCTGAAAAATGCCATAAATATGTTTCTACACTCTTCATAAAAGGTATTTCAAGTTCTGGTGAAACTTGGGTATTTCCATTAACATTAAATTATTTTTCTCAAAAAAAAGAAAAAAAATCCCATCTTTCAAGGAATCTCTATTTTGGAGTTATCCTATTTTATTAATAAAATATGTGGAAGTAGATCCAATACTGACAGTTTGGAATTGATTTATTTCCACTGGGTTGAACTAAAAATCAGCTATGACACATCATATGCTCCTTCCAATGAATTAGCCATTTCTTCCAAACTGAGAACTAAAGTAATTATTGTGCCTCCCCTAGAAAACAGGAAGAAATATTTCTGAATCTTGTTTGAACAGTACTTTCCGTCACTTTAAACAATAGATCAACTTGTCTATTGAGTTACTTTCAGGCAACCACTTCTGTTCTTAGAGCTCATCAGCTGCATTTCAAACCTGTTCTTGTTTCTGTCCTCTGGCCTTCATGTCTGCAGTAGCAGTGCTCTCACCTTCTTGATAAGCAGTAACAAGTTTCTTTCCCTGCACATATCTGCCGGCCAGGTAAACACAGCATAGCGCACATGAGCTGGCAGTAGTTCAGCAGTTTTTCTTGATACATCCACAGCAACCATTTTGGTCTAAAACCAGCACTGATTCCCGATTGCTTAATTTCTAATGTGCTGTCATCAGTATGTGAAAGTGTGTTTGCTGATTAGAAGCAAATGAAGTGTGGGAGCTGGGAGATCTGGCTGAAAGAATTCCTCAGGCCCTGTCCAAGCCCTTTTGGCTTCTTCCTCTGGGCCCTTTGTGTTTCTGTCATGAGGCCACAGAGAGCAGAGGCCCAGGGTGTGCAAGGGTACAATTCAGTGTTTGTCCCAGTTGCTCTTTCAGAGCAGAACCTGCTTCCTGGTCAAAGGAATGCCATGATCAGTTAATAGGCGTCAAGGCTGCTCTTTGGCTCTAACAGAAGAGTAGAAGATCTCAAGAAACTGGAACTTGAATTTCCAGTTTAGGAGTCATATCAGTGACTGCTGTAGCAAAGAAAGGAAATGCATAATGTAGCAAGATGTCCCTTTTACAGCTACTATTTTCACATGGAAAACAGCCCTCAGCTGCTACAAAATGGGGAGCAAATTACATTCCTTTTTGTTTTGGAATTCAAAACCAGGCAGAGATATCCTCTTGCTCCAAAAATGGTTCATTTTCACTTGTGTCATCTCTTGCATCTGTGCCGGCTAAGGATAAATTGCTGCTGTTCTGATTTGGTTGAAATTACTTTTAAACTGCCAGAGGCTGTAGCAAACCAAATGGATCAGGTTTGTATTTCACTTATCCCCAGGCAACCCTAGTGGGTTCAGCAGGTTCACAGGGAAGTGATTAAAAATCAAATTCAGTCTGTGTCTTTTTTACAGGGTTATGTGCAATCTGTCACACATGCTTCTCTATTTTCACACAGTTACTCTTTGTATTACACTCCAGCATCACATTCATTTCAGTTTAACCACAAACACTAGCTGAGAAGGAGAATTCTCTAAAGAGTTTGTTGCTCAGTCTCTCCTGATATGATCTATACCATGCTCAGGTTGAATGTTTCTTTAGGTATGTCCTGCTTGTCTCTAAGAAGTATAAACAAGCTTTTATCCAGATACTCATGAAACTGGTTAAGAGAAAAGACTGTAAACCAGCTACCCTAGGTTGCACATAGTAAGTCTTTAAAAATGCTGGTCTTTCTTTTCCAGCCATTGCCTTGTTGCTCTAACAGGGGGAGTTTATCAGCTTTGTTTTCAAAAGACATAAATTTGGGCTGTACAGCTTGGAGAGATATTTTCTTAACCTTAAATAGTAGAAGAGCATAAGTCAAAAGAGTCAGAACCTCAGACGACAAAAAAATAGATGGATTTGATAGGAATGATTTATAATAGCCAAGGATTTGGCACAGTATCAGAGCAGACAGTGTAGCACCATTTGATGCAAAGGATTGTTAGGTAACATACCTGGCAAGGAAATTTTAGTTATTCTTCTCTGAGGAGCTGGCATGCAGAGTTTCTTCTAAATCAAGCAATCCCTATCACTAGGCTGAAACATAAGGGTTCAACCTTGAAGGCAAAGCTGACAACCTTGTTTGTTGAAATGTACCCTCAACTTAGGAAATGTCCTCCCTTTATATGATGGATTTGGTTCTTCACTGGAAAATCTTCTGCCAGAAAGATTGCTTGGGATTCCATGGGAGTTCATCTGAAACACATCCAAGATGGAGCTCAGAGTCTGTACACATACACACACAATGTACTGAGCTGTGCTACCTAGGGTGAACCTAGAGGGGAAAATGAGCAGGCACCTTCTATCCTGAAGGTGACTGTGCCAAATCCTTCATGTGCCATTTTCTGTGTGTGAAGACAGGAATTTCAGGTGGCTCAGGGAAATATGCCAGAAATGGTACATAGCACAAGCATATTTGAAAGGGTTTTAAGGCAAAATATTCTTCTAACAGCAACTTGAGGTGGTTGAAATTCCCATTTATAATCTAACAGAGACAAGCAGGTAGAATGAGTTGCTGCGAGATCAAAATCCAAATCTTCTCATCTTCCAGGGAGGACATGGCATTTTCACAGGATTTTCACAGGATTTCACAGGATATTCTGAGTTGGAAGAAACCCACGAGGATCATCAAATCCAACTCTTGTGTGAATGGGCCATATGCAGATAGAACCCACAACCTTGGTATTATTAGCACCATCCTCTAAACAACTGAGCTAATATCCTATTTCTACAAATAAATTACTGGGAATAAATTACCCTTTAACCTGAACAAATTAATCTTGAGAAAACAAACATAAATAGCATTAGGAGTTTTCAAGATGTTTATTTTATAATCTTTCTGTAACTGTGACCCAGAGAAAAATATCTCTTATATGCCATGATATCAAGAGGTACATATATAGATTTTTGCACACACCAATGCTCCAAATACTCAGAGAACATCCTGAAAGTGGCCATTTTATTTAGATATTTTTAATATTTGCCAGAAGATGTGCTTGAATAAAAAAATACTGCTGTGAAACTACAATGGATTAGATGCCTAAATGGCAAACCACAGATTTCCAGTTTACTACAGCATGTGGAAGATTGCAAAGTCTGTAGGCAGCTCAGACTTTCAGAAGAAATTTCTAGAAGAATCTTTGACCTCTTGGGCATGGCCGTTGTGAAAAGCTCCAGTTTAACGTATGACTACAACTTGCTGGGATTTACCAGCCAAGTGTTCTTCAACCTCCTTGCTGGAGAGCCAGACTGAGGGTGTTCTGAGAGTGAGCCTGTCAAGACTGGTCCCATCCAAGATCTATCTGAAAAAGCTAAATTTTTTTCAAAATATACGTGAAGATGATGCTTCCCCAGCCCATTTATACCTAAGATTAGTGTATGGACTGCTTGGGTGTGTGAGAGACCCGTTGACAGCCCTTAATCTGATGGCCTAGGCTTAAACCTTTTCCTCCTACTTTACAGGAAAAGACCCCTGTGGCTAAGGTGTAGACTGACAGCCATGGGTGCAGCAGGGTGCTCTGAGGTGGCTCTCAGCAGGAGTGAGGACCTGGCTGTCCCACCACGATGCTGCATTACACTGTGCACATGCTCCAATTTCCCCCTACCACCCCTTCCTAGGCCAAACACCAGCCTCACCCAGAAAGGCAACAAAACCCTTCTACCCTTCCTGTAGATTCATAAGGAATGGTTTCTCAGTGTAGATTCTTCCACAGTCCCCTACACAAACAGCTCCCCGACACAGACTCCCAGACTACATTCCAAATAAATGCTAAATAGTTTCTGGGATACTAAAGCTGCATGTGGCCATTCTAGTCAAACTTCTTTTGCTAAATATCCTATTTTAAATTTCTAAATTTGCATCTGATTTGGTATGCATTCATTTACATGCCTCCCTTCAAGGCTTAGTGAGGTCCTTCAGAGAATAGTCAATAATATTTTTCAGCATTGTGTTCAATGCCTTTACATAAAACAACTCAATTGTCTTCGATGCTCTGGAAACAACATAATAATTTACTAAAAATATAATTTAGAAAATAAATCTCCAATACTATAATAATACCAGATTAATATTGACTATAAATTATATTAGAGCCATCTCCCAGAAGAAAGTATTGATTAATGACTTATTTCAATAATTATTGCCTATCTCATCTGACCTTTTTTTGACTGGGTATTCCAAAGCAATGGAAATATTATTCAGAAATATATAATGAAAACTGTTGGATATATATACATTTAAAATCAAATTTTACAACAAAAATACAGATGTTAATAGCATGAATAAATGCCAAGATAGCCCTTATAAGCTTTGATAAAGAGCAACAAAATACAATCTAGTTCTTATCTTGCATTCTGTAAGAACTGTGTTACTGGGCAGAATCCATTCCATCCCAGAGGCCCAGAGTAATAAAAAAAACGTCCAAGAGAATTGTCCTTCACCAGGAGTTATGCTCAGTGCAGTAAAAACACACAGACGATAGAGAAGAGGTAACAATGAACCCTTAGACAAACTTCAGCAGGTTAGAGAACTAAGTATTTTACATCAACAGTACACTAGGGGGACGAGTTTTACTCTTTCTTCAATCCTGAACATATGTCACAGTCAAAGAAGACAGTGCAGCTTCAAGGAATAAGTATTTTTGGCACTGCTGGTAGTGGATCCTGCATGTAGCAGGCCAAATATCATTACTCTTTCTCTTCTTAAATCCGAAAGTAACTTCATACCTAAAAGTTATCGGTCGTACAATTTTTTTTCCCCTTCAAGTCAGACAGATGTTTCTCTGGCAGAGAATTGCAATTGTTAAATATGAGTGTGTCAGGAAAGAAGAAATGAATGCTCATAATACTGAAATTAATAATTTCAGCTATCATTAAGTAGAAGAGATTGAACACTTTTCTGCTGGCATAAATCTGCAGCATTTTCACTACATAGAATGGTCTCGCTTCAGAACAACTGCTGTCCAGCTCCCAGCTTATTTTATATGATACAGCTAGGAAAATGGAGTTTCATGCCACAGAGCATGTTTAAATTTGGGTTTAAAAGGAAACTTGATTAGTTTGTTAAATAAACTTCCCTTACTTCTTTGAATAGATGAATATAATTAAGTACTGAAGTGAATTGAACTTTTTCTCACTTAGATGTTTTGTGCAGAGAATTAAAAAGAGTAAAGCGAGAACTCCTGACTTCTCTGGTACTGCCTCTTGTCTCTTTCAAAAAGTCACAGGAAGTCTTGCCTTAATTTCCCCCAAACTTTTGTTTAATCTTTGGTGTGCTGGCAGTTCTAAAGGCCAGCGTATCGTTAGGGCACTCTCGAGGGGCTGTACTGCATGGGTGAGATTTTCAAGAATCCAGCACCTGAATATTCCTGTTTAATTGCAAACATAATGAATTAAAAACTGGATCTGGATTTTGTCACTGAGCTGTCATTCTCAACAGGATCTGTGGTATGGTGGATAGGTCTCTTAAGTATGTAGAGTTTTAAAATTTGTTTCAAATTTACATTTCCTTTGTGTCACTAATAAAATTATTAAGAAAGATTATATAAAAAGGTGATGATAGTCTAGCATTCAACTTGCACCACACTGTGTTCTTTACAAAGTATTTCTCCAGAGTGTTTCACCTGCACAGTTAATGGAAATCTTCCATGATGCTGTCTCGAAAAACTTATTTTGAAGTCTAAGGCTATTTGAGTTAAGAACTTCTTACTACAGCCTAACCTAAACTTTCCCTTCCTTAGTTCCAGGCCATTGTTCCATTGCAATTGTAAATATTTCCCTTCCTTCACTTAAGATAAACTTTTAAGGAAAACATCCAGCAAACACCAAAAAAAAAAAAAAAAAAAAAAGAGAGAGAGAGAAGAAAAAAGAAAAATAAATTAATCTTCTCTCCTTCTTTATAAGCAGTGAAATACCACAGTGTATTTCAAATGCGTGCAGCTTTTAATATTTGTGCGAGAAAGCAGTCCATGTGGAAAGTCACAACTGGAGAATAATTGTAGATGTCATTGTAAGTGTTTCAGTTGCTCTCTCCTGAGCAACTGAAAAATTCTCAAGGACAAAACTCTCTTCAAATCAGGGTTTCAAAGGAAAGTTCACACTGGTAATTTGTGGAGACACTGTTCTGTCACATGTGTAGCCCCAACTCTGACATTTACATCTGGCCACCAAATTAATATGAGTGCAGTACAGTTCAAGGTTTGTTAAACATTTCATCTGTGGCATTTTGATTAAGGAAAGATAAAAATTAAAATACCAATATTGCACATACTAAATAAAATAATAGCAAATATCAGTTCTTGAAATATAGATGCAAATTGAGAGTCACCAATGATCTGCTGTTTAGTAAGACCCCAAAAGCCCTTTTCTGGTTCTGAGATAATTATCAAATTTTATAGATGGTCTGAAAAAACCATGAAATCTCTGTCGGCCAATTTTGCAGATGCCACAAAAAATATGTAAGTAATGTAATGAATGAACGAACTGCTTAGTATAATTGAGTAATTTCACAAGGAAGTCACAAACAAATTCATGGAATCACTGGATCAGTATATCTAAATGGGCAGTCCTATACCTAGAAATATTCTTGTAGCATGTGGATGGCCTTCCTGGGGGAGAGTAAGTTGGTGTTCGTGGCAGATGGCTAACTTGGATATGAGCTGCCATCATGATGCCATTTCCAAAACTACTATTGTAATCCTTGGATAAAGAGGAAAATTTACAGTAGATAAAAAAGGCATACGTTAGCTCTGTATTTGACGCTGCAACTATGAAAATTCTGTCCAGCTCTCTTGCCCAAGACTGGACAGTTGGTCTTGTTATCTGTGTGGTGATAAATTAGAGAAAGCTCAGAGCAGAGTTGCAAAAGCAATTGGAACATGAAAAACATAATACAGTAACAAATTCATGAAGCTCAGTCTGATTCAAAGGGTTATGTGATGACAGCATCTGCCAGGCAGCATCCAAACAAGAAGTCAGAGTTAAAAGAGAGGATGCTAAAGCTAGTCAAATACAGGCTAAAAATGAGTCTTTGGGGAAAGAACAAACCAAACCAAAACCAACAACAAAATCATCATTGGTGGCAACTGATTACAGAAAGAGTAGTGGATTTGTAGTGGGTTCTCAATTTCTGGAATTTTTAAAGTCAATTACTTTCCACTGACATAGGAATTAATTCTTGATGCCCTGTGCAACTTAATCTAAACCGGTCCCACTTTGAAGAGGGGGTTGCACAGAATAACTTCCTGAGGTTTCTTCCAGCCTTAGAACTGAAACTACTTTTTAGTTCTATGGTTTCCACTTTCTGGGAGATCTGACTGGATAACCCTTTCTGGCCTTTAGGTAAGTTTCTACTTGTTTGCAGTATAGTGTAGAGATAGCAGCAGCAGTGTAGCTGCAGGGAGCACAGCTCAGCAGAGATAATTTATCTAGAGATCAGTGTACCTTGTCCTTCCGTAACCTGAGGCAGATCTGATTTGCAGTATTCCAGAACCAAGGTGTGCATGTGTGCCAGTGGAATCCAGATGCTCCACTTGTTTGAGGTTAGCCCTTAGTTTTGATATTTGTTTGCAAATAACAAACTACAACTGATTCAAAGTCAAGTTAGCACTGGCACAGAATTTGGTACAGGAAATATCTTCATTCCTTTAGCTCCCATTAGAAAGGGAGGGATGAAACAGGGCACAGGACCAACATACCACTACCAGCACAGGGGAAGGTATGACCCTTGCCCCAAAAGAGAGCTTGCAGAGTTTATTAAGATAGGATGTGAAATAGCCGTAAAAAATAATAAGAGTGGAGAGGAGCTGGAGTCAAACCCCCACATCCACACACTGATGAGCTGCGCAGTGAGGCATTTCTCATTCTCCTAACATCTGCTTGAAGCAGTAGTGGTTTGTTTTGTCAGTGTTTACTCAGTTACCAGCATTCTGTTGATTTCTGTAGTTCTTTATGCTACAGGGGAGGGAGGAGGAGGACTTAAGAATAAATGTAATACTCTTGGACATTTTCTGTGGTAGTTTGTAAGGGACTATCCTGTATCAAGGCAGGCTTGAAAGCACCATGTGGAAGAAAGCCAAACACAGATTCACTGGTGGAGTAAGAAAGGACAGAGAAACTCCTAAAAAAGATAAAGGAGAGCTGTAGTTTCTACACTATTTCCTGCACTTGTCTTTTTTATTTTCCTGTGTTTTATGGTTTATAAGTTTTCTTTTCGATAAATTCTGGCTTTAGTATTCTTGTATGGTTGTTGCACTGCACCCTAATGCTGTATTAATTTCAGTTTTGCATTTCAAATATCTGTATTCAGCAGATATTTGTCTACCACTTTGATGGATGATGGCTAATCTCAGTGCTTTTCCTTGGAAATTTTCTCTTCCTAAACCCCTGCCTATTATCATCAGTGAGTATGTCTAAGCCAAACAGCTCAGCTAAAGAACTCAACCTTCCAAATAAATATATTAGCTGATGTAGCCCAAATACTAAAAAGGCACAGATGATTGTTAGTTAAAACATTTAGTGTGTCCATTCTGCTTGGCCAAAAAGTCGGCTCTTTCCACATTTGAAGATCAGTCTGCTAAAGTAAGTTAAAAGCAAGTGAGGAAAATGAAACATTCAGCACCAAAGAGAATTCTCTCTTACAAGATAACAATGTGCACACAAGGACCTAAATATCTGTCTCTGTGTCTTAGCCCCAGCTTTACACATGGACAGAAGCACAGGAGGGGAAGCAAATTAGGTATCTGTTTCATTTGGATCACTTGACATTCATTTTTAGAGTACAGCAGAAGAATTTGGAATCACTGTACACAGGTCTGAGAAATATTTTTTCATTAATGTTTTTGCACTTGAAAAACCAGCAAATATTTATTGGCCCAGTGAGTCTGTGCATTAAATGAAACCTCAGTGCTGGCTGAGGAGAATGATGGGACCAGCAGCAAGAAGAGCAATGAAACAGCCCAAAGAGCCACACTGAGGTAAGACTTCCTTTCCTTTGCCTTCTCATTGTTGTTGTTGTTTTTGCTGCAGCAGCAACTGCTGAAAAGCATTGATCTGAACTGATGTTTCTGCAAGAAATCTAGGGAGATATTTTATATAATGGGCTTTTTATTGTTGAGACAGGCTTCATATGTCCGGGTTGTAAGTGAGGTTCCTGAACTTACTTTGTTTGAAGAAAATCAGTAAAAATTGATTCTTATGGACAAGGGCATTAATAAAATTATGAAAGAAAAGACAAAAAGGTACTAACTTTTGTGCTTGTGTGGGAATGAGTAGTGCTAATGGAAGAAAACAAAAGGAAAAGAACTGCATGGTTCCGTGAGCCTCAGGATAGAAAACAACCTGTCCCTATCAGTTTTCCTGGCTGACTGAAGTGTAAGAGCTCCAGAACCTGTTTCTGCAGCTATGTGGGGCAAACCAACTGGAAGACAGGGCAAGCTTTAAGGATTCCACTATGGAGTTCCATAGAATAGAGAGCAAGAGTTTTGCCTTTACTAGAGAGGAGGGGATCTTAATAAAAGGAAGGGAAGAGCTGCATGAGGATGAAGTGAAAAGACATAATGCTGGACAGGCTAACCAATGCTCTGTGCCTCAGTTTCCTTTTTTCTATAGTGGGTCATTACCACTGCTCTTTCTCCCAAGTGTGCTGGTAGATACATGATCATAATAATGCACTATTTGGAGGCTCTAAAAATAGAAATTTGGTAAGAACAAAGCATATGTCAGAGGATGACTGAATTTCCAAATTCAGATTTAATGAAAACCTCCTAGTAAACATATTAATCAAGAGCTTCATGTTATGGAAGACTCTGTGACTACAGACCAAAACTGGGTCCTCTGAGGGGAACACAAATATTTGTCTTGTGGAAAGGACAATGTACAGGGTACATTGTGTACTTACTTCTAAGCGCAGCCACCCTGTATCTCAAATGAGTGCAAAAAGCATGTGAGAATGCACATGCTTCTTGGGCACACAAGCTACAACCCACAGCGTCAACACAAGTTGTGCCAAACAGGTTTTTTTTTCACTCTACTGGCACAAACACAGTTTTGCCCTCACCCCTTTGCATCTTCTTTACGTTTGTTAAATTTACACAGCTGGATCTCGCTGGACACTGACCGTTCCAGCAGCATCCACAGCACACATCCCTGCCTCATTTCCCCTCCTGCTTTCATGCCTTGGGGTCCCTTGCAGAAATGCAGGCAGGCGTGCGAAAGCACTCATGTGTCTCCTTCCTTGGCCAGGCAGCCCATTTGTTTTAGATAATGCTACTGCTTCAGATGAAGGACATGGAGAGTGTCAGAGTGTTTCATGGTGCTTATGTCTTCATAAACACAAGATCTGCAGACTAGATATAAAGCAAATGGAAGGTGAAGTCCTGCATCACAGAAATAAGAGCAAAATAATTAAAAATACAGGCTGTCATCTTTCTCCCCAAAACCTGAAGCATGACTGCTGTGCCCATGAGCTTGGCTGCTTTTCTTCCACCTACCCTAGCTAGTCTAATGAGACATACTACTTTAATTTGTAAATCATCTCCTCTTTTCCTTTGTCCAACAGAGGCTTTTTCTTCATAGATATGTACAAATACAGTATTTGGATAAACGTCCATTAAGCTTTTGTTTAAAACTTTTTGCCCATATATCAAAGGACACCTCTCCATTACATTTTTTGAATTAAAGAAATTTACATGATATTTGGTATCACATGCACAAAGGTGTATGGGAAGCTGTGATGCTGAGTGCAACTGGAGATGTATCAACACTGCAGCATGAGCACAGGAGGCAGGACTAAGGTTCCTAAAACCTTTCTTCAACAGTCAGTGTGTGTTCAGTGGGATCAAATTGACTGCAGTGTGACAGTGTTGGGAAAAATTAACCCCTGTGAGGATGTTTTTGTCTAATGAGAACTGTCAACTCTAAAGAGCGAAATCTGTGGAATATTACACTGCAAAATGTAGACTGCACAATCTGGATTGCTCAGTTTTAGTTTGATTTGGGAATCTCTGTAGTCTGTAGAAGTATAGCTGTGATACCACAAAGGCCAGTGAAAGAAGTGGTGATTGTTTTCCACATTTAAAAATAGCATATTTTTTTCTCAAGCTTTTTCAAGAAAGCTATTCTGGTTTTGTAGGCTCACACTCTAATTATTGAAACTGCTTTTTTGTTATGTCTAATTTATCATTAATATGTGAATTACAAAGACCAATCAATAGTGTGTTACAAGAACAGACAAGCTGTTCATCCTCCCTTTTGTGAACATTCTGTGAGTATCTAATACATTTGTAGAGATCTTGATTTATTCAGGAATGATTTGTGATCAAATGAAAGAGAAACCTTAACCCAAACACCTTATGAATGTGTAGTCTAAATCAGTTTCTAAACAAAATTTCCAGACTATTTATTGACATTGTCTATAGAAAACTCCTAGTGTATGTACATCTGTCAGGAAAACTGCTGAAACAATAATTGTTTCCAAATGTAACTCTACCCTGAGCTGTGGGAGTTGATGTATATTGTTCAGTGTACCAGAAGCAATCACTTTCTGTGGTCAGGGAAAACTCTGTAAGGATTAGAGAGAGATTTCAGCAGTTACATGGCCAAAACAAACAAACACAATATTTACTATTTTTTCTAATTCAACCTGACAGTTACTGTTATCAGCAACTGCAGAGTGTTGATGTGACAGATCTTCCCACTGAAGGGCAATGAGGACTGTGTGAAACGGTTATTGGCCTGGGTTTAATCTTTTGAAAAGATGTGAAGGTTTCTCATAGCAGAGAGAGTGCAGATAAGAGAAAACGATGTGCTTATTCTGTGGGATCACTGTGTGTGTCTAGATGGAGCACAAACAGCCAAGTGGAAGGATGTAAACTCCTTAGGTGCAGCGTGGTCATAGACAAAAAAACCCAGGCTGTCAGTGTGCTTCAGAAAATAGTAAGCCATGAGGCAGGGAAAAAGGCTATTGTATTGAATGTTAAAGTTTGCGATTTATGCTTTGTGTAACACCACACTAGCAACAACAGGCACTGTCTTCTGAATTAGAAGGCTAAATGAGAAGAAAATGTGCTAATGTGCTATGCACATGAGTGTTAAGAAGATAATTACCATAGGAACAGTGACCGCATCGTTCATCCCTTCCAACCTTCAGCAACTAACAGAAAAAGAGAATGATATGGAGTATGGGGTTGCATTACCAGATCATAGACTGCCCAGCATACCAGGGGAGACAGAAACACTGAGTGCCCACCAACTAGCCAGTGACAGTGTCTTTTTATTGTCTCTTTCTGGAAAATTTAAGACATTTCTAGACATGTGAAAAAAATGAAATGTAATTATTCCTTCAGAAAAGCCATTTAATTTCCCTCATTCCCTCAAAATCTGGACTGTTCTGCATTTGTTGCCTGGCATACAGAGACAGATACTGGGCACTGCCACTGCTTCCCATGCTATGACCACAACACACCCTGAACATCATTTGCAGACCCTTTGAAATACCAGCCCAGCTTTATCAGATGCTAAGCAAAATTTCACCACATCCAACTTTAGGAGCCTCCAGTGAGAGCTCTGTGATCTGAGCTGGCTGTCTATGTTCTCCTCTTATCCAACACACAGGAACTGGCTCCCAGAAGAGCTGGTTGTCCAACTTACATGGACATCTTCCTGCAGGTGGCTTCAGCAGTAAACTGCCCTTTTCTCTCCATTATCTCTAAAGGAAACCTGGATAAGTGGCTGATGTGTACCTTGCTGCAGTAGAAGGTTATGTTTGGACAGATATCCTACCTGAGATATCAGAAACAAATGCTCCGTTTTTTTTCATGGATATCCCTGCCATGCTTTCCTTTGCATGGCTTCTCAGTTCTTCCATGTAATCTTCCCCTCTGGAGCATCCCCACTGCCTGGCTTGGGGTGTGGGCTCATTGCCAAACATACTGCACAGATACTACTGCTCCTCCTAAGTCTGCCTCTGCCTTTCTGCCAGCTCTCATAATGTCCATTGCCCATCATCAAATGCATTTTTTAAAATTCTTGACCTGAACAGGCTGGACTCCAATTCTAACTTCATGGCTCTGAAAGTGTCTCAGTCTCATGAGGTGAAATTCTCCATCTTGACATTCCTTCAAATTCACAGCAATTTGAAACAAAACCTGAAAAACCAGACTATGCTGTTTACACACAGCAGTCCCCTAGGAAGTGTGCATTGAACTGATAACGTCTCATCAAAATCAAAACCAGTATCCTTCATGCTTTAAAACTGTTGGGAGTCAGTAAGTTTGGGCTATGTGACAACTCCAACTTGCTAATGAGCACATAATTATAAGCACATAATTATGGAATGAGCTCAGCTGAACTCTGTGGAATTAGATTTGTCTAAATCAGGAGAATATGCTTGTAATTATTGTTTGTTCGGAGTATTTACCCTAATAAATAGATAGATCAACCCTATCCTTTTCTTTATAGAAAACAAAATTTACTGATTTCCTAGCTGGCCCAGGGATCAAATAGCTTAACTATTTTGTTTTCTTTTCATTTTTAAAAATTATTTTAATCTTTTTATTCTTAATTAGTTCATTTGTGATTTCAACTTTCCCCAGACTCTGAAAAGTTTGTATATCACACTCACATAGAAGATTCCAAAGTAAATTGTCAAGCATAACCGGTTTCACAAGCATTCCTGTCACAAGATCTGGATAGTGTTGGAGGTTATATATTCTAAAGCACAAACAGAAAAATTATATAGTAAGAATTTAGGACGGGATGCACAGTCCTCAGTGATCTGTTTTCAAAATAATAAATGCTGATCCTTACTTGACAAAATATGCTTCCTTCTCTTTCTTTATTTCAACTTAATAATGGGGTTTTATGCTATAAAAAGGGAACATTTCATTCAGATTCTATCGTTATTAGAAGAAAATTACCATTTTGCGTGGTTTGTGGTCTTCCAAACTTGCAAAGAGTAACTGTCTTGGCACTTTCATGACAAGAACAAAAAAACCATGGAACTGCATGGGCTGTCACAATTATTGAAGAACAAAGAAACCTCATATATAACTGAAAGGAGAGTCACTCTGTATTAAACACATCTTTGTTCAATGTGACTGAGCACCCTGAAGGTATAAAATGTAAATCCAAAGGGCTTCCTGATAAAATATATCACATCCAAGTCAATTTTGCCATAGTTTTCAAATCTCCTTGTACCTTTGATGCAGTTTCTGACAGTAGCTTAATAGTGGGGTTTTTTTACTCTGGCACGTTCAGTCTCAGGTATGACAGCAGAATTATTCAGAAGCTCATGTTGTGCAGAGTGTAATTTTCTTTTCAAAGGATACCAGTAGGACTTAAATTTGCAAGCCTGAATTTTGAAGGTGGGCCAGCAGTTTGCCACTGTCATGGGAGAATAAACAGCACAGCAAAACTAACAGTACTTTAGTTATTACTGGCCATGCAGGAAGGTGCATTTTCTTTTAGTCTTGATTATTTATCTGGGGGGGGGGGTTGAAGGCCTCAGCAGCACTTAACTGTCAGTAGAAAACTTACTTTAAATCCCATTCTAATGTTGCCTTTATAATAATACAAACCAATTCTTTGCATTCCTACCTATCTTACCCATACTCTCTTAAACCTTAATGAAGCTGTGTTAACTCAGTCTCTTATGATCACTTGCAGAGTGCTTGCATCTTCGAGAACAGCAATCCCACTACTTTTTCTGTGTGGAATACACCTAGAGAAATTGCTTTTCCTACATAGGATCGGATTTGAATATAGAAAGAATTCTTTACAATAACCTGTATGAGCAGCTTCACCTATTCCATCCCTTAGACTCCTGATCTTAGTATTTCAGTTGTTTCTTACTGACCAGAGCTTGGACTGCAGCAGGCACTTTCTTACCATTTGCTGACCCAGCTTCTGGGCTGTTTTGGGAAAGATCACACAAAAAATTCCTGCCAGGATGTATGTTTTTCCTCTCTGTACTTACGCAGTTTATCCTTTTAAGTTACACTCTCATTGTAATCAAGAATAGTAAATGCAGGAGAGGGATTCAAATGCAGGCTGTAGCTACCTGCTGGTATTTCGATGTCTAAACAGAGGCATTTACATGCAAGATAGGTATCTAAGCTCTTATTACTAACAGTATGCCAATTTCACAAGTTCCTATTTTTTGGAAGGAGACTTGAAATACAGAGGGATAGGACAGCTCTCAAACTCACAAACTAGAAGAAAGAAATGAACCCTCTTCTCAAAAATGCCATGTCAGTCACTTTTCTGCCATGACTTAAATTGCATGGTTTTCCTTTTATATACATGTAGGAATAAGTTCTCAATTGATCCCTTTTTTCACAGCCACAGAAAAAAAGTAGCTAGAGCTTCACCTTGCATAATTATATATGGACAAGAAGACCTTCATAACAAACATGAAAAAAATCCATTCTGGTTTATCCATTTCTGTAATTTTCTTATACTACAGCTATTCTTAAGCACATGGATTAGTCATTATGTTTGAGGTAGTTTAGAAGTTTTTTAGGTGTGCATAAAAAGCTGTAGTGCAAAATCATCCTGCTTATTTTAGTGAGGACTCAGTCCTATCAAGTTTAGTGTGTGCAACTGAATATGATAAGCTATAATTTTTAAAGTGATTTTGGGAGAAGTATGGGCTCATAACTAGTGAAAATACAGACAAGAACATAGTCAAGATGGAGTCTCAAGGTCTCCAATATTAGTTTTATTGCTTTTAATAGGCACTCCAATATCAGAGTAATTAGCAATAATTAATTAATAAGCAGATAAAAGAAGCTTTGTAACTTTAGCTATGAATTTTAAACTATGAAAGAGCCTAGAGTTAGGAGAGGCATATGAAAATAACCAAAGAAAGCAAATACCTTACAGTGTTACTGGCTAAAATTACTATGTTTTCTGGAAGTTTAAAAGCCCAGTGATAAATGGAAGTTTCTGAGATGGTAAAACAGATTACAAAGACAAATTCAGATGGTCTCCTGATAGGAATCTAGCAAGCAAGTACAATATTTTTTTCAAAAATAGTGGATTTAATTTAGATCACTGCAAGTTTGATCTGGTTCTCAATCATTACTTTGGCTTAAAACGGTGTCCTTCAACTTCACTGGGCTTTGGACCAAATCCTTAATGGACATAAGAGTTGTCTGGTAGTCAGTCAGAACTCAACTGCATGCCTAAAGCCTTGACTGCTTCTTCTACTCATAGAAAAGATACTACCTTCACCTAAAAGCATGGCTGAAGTCCGTCATCCACCACAGCATAGTGGATAAAGAAAGATAAGAAAAAACAAGCAGAACTTCTTCCTAGACTGGATAATTATTCTAGGATTTTATGAGATGTTCTGATTAGTAAAGGCTGTATGTTATTTGCATTGTCAAAACTGACTGTTAAAATTCAAAGCTATTATTTTGTTCTGTAAGTGAGAGTACTGCAATTCTCTATAAAATGAAAGCTAGGGCAGCAACTGTCTGCAACAGATGTACAATTGTAGAGAATCCCTTGAAAATAACATGTATTTATTTTGTGGCTCCTATTGATTCAAACAAAGCAGCTTTTTACCTAATTGGGTACCACTGTGGCCATTAATCACATCTTGCTGTTCATAAATAATAAAGATTATACCCCAGTGGATTATCAACTTCAATTAGGAAGAATGTTTTAACAGGACTAGAAGCTTTTGGTGGTTTATTTGGCATTTCAAATAACAACTCTTCATGTCCTTCTGAAAATAATGTTTTGGTGCACTTTGTGAAGTGTCTGGTATATTTTAAGAGAGCACTTTGATCCTTTAATTGGTTCCTGTAGCTACTTTTTCTCTCTAACAAAAAAAGTTTCGCTTTCTGTAAACAGAGTTCAAAAACCCGTAATGTAAACTGGTATACTCAGGGCATAAAATAACACCAGTCTCATGTAATTTTCTTCCTATGACATCCACACCTGCCAAAGACAGGAAGTGGAAACATTCTAATTGTAATCATTCCCATTTAGGCAGAAAGAAACATATAAATTCTTGCTAACATTCTGACAAAGGTAAAAACTTTACATATCTAACACAACTCCTTTACCTTTAAACAACAAATAATAGCTGTCACAACTTCCAGAAAACTACTTTCTTTCCTGTTTTTAAGATTTATAGAGTTCAAGTGAGGTAGAATGAATCAGTTCAGGAAGGGGGATAGCTGCAGCCTGAAATTTCTTCTCACTTAAGTTGCGAAGTCAAAACAAATATTTATGCTTTTGGATTGTTTCTATTATTTTTCTTATTTAAGCAAGGAAAAGACAGAGCACCCACCTTCTTACTGAGTTCACTCAAGATAAAGAAATATAGATACTGTGGTCTTTCATGGAAACCTTGCATTGTTCCTTATTTTGTTGTTTTAATTTAAAATCAAAATAATGTTAATTGAAAGAATATGGAAGTCCTTTATACACATCAGTTCTTTATACACAAAAACAAAGCAGTCTAGGAACAATTATTGGATATCTTGCACATAAAAAAAACTTTCTTACACAATTTGTGGCTGTTTTACAGATTTACAGTACTTTCTTCTTTAATATACCTTGCAAAAGCATTTGAAATTTTTTGTCATCTCCAGAGCTGAATTTGACTGTGATTCTTTGAACTGCCCCCCAAAAGTTGAACTCAGTCACAGAATACTGGGCGGGACACATTTGTAATGCAGAATCTGTCCCTCCTCACACAATGCCATTGAAATCAGGGAGTAGAATAGAGCATGTACATGTTAGCATCCACAGAGCAGAAGAAAAACTCTAAGACAATTAGTAGTTTTGTAATTTAAAGTGGGATTTTTACACTGGCTAACAATTGGCATTTGCATTTAGGCCACTTTGGTAAAGGAGAAGGCAGATAGCTGTGCATAATCCAGCTCAGGAACAGACAGAAACAGCTCTTATGAAAGATGACTATAACTCAAAATGCAAACAGGGCGACTTACATATTAAAAAATAAATTTGCCCTAGTCTTTCCATATCATATGTATCGACCATATTTAAGTTGATATATTCATATAGAACCCTCTTTGTGAAGGTAGGATGAACAGAGATGGCAAACCTTTTCCCTTTCCTCTGTGAGGTTATGCTGACCAAGAGGAGCATCTGTCATAGGCCTGCTCATGCTTACCAACTTGATTGCTAAGAGGCAGCAGTGGGTGGAAAAGATTAATAAATGTATTAAAAAATAATAAAGAAGTACTTACCATAATCTTCAGAACTATACCAAGACCTGCTACTCTGAAATAAAAGCCATACTGGGTGTTGTCTCTGTCTCTTTCTTGCTCTGCAGAACTTAGGAAATACTTCTTGCCTTGTCACTAAGGCCAACAAATTCAGTCATAGTTTCTTTTTTGTCAAGTTTTACAAATGCACAAAATAAGATTCTACATAAAACATAACTGATGCAATGGTAAAGCTAAGATTTATATATTTGTTGATACTGTAAAATACCACTTATAAAATATTTTTTAAAATAAAGCATTTACAGGAATTTTTTTTTTTTCTGAAAGCTTATTGAACTGAGAAATTGATCTCATTCTCAGTGAAGTTAAGACCTTTGAACTCTGGATTCATGACTTTTTATTGGCCTGAATTTGCCTTAAAACCTTTGTCAAATTATTTAATTGCTAAGTAAGTTGTTTTATTAACCAAAAGCAAGTATATGACATATCCATCATCATCAAGATATGTGGTATGCTAAGAATTTCTCCATAGTATTTTACTGCTACCTACTACAAGCACATGGAAAGCTGTTTAGTCTTCAAGGGATGATGCATAAAACAACAAAATCAAAGAAGTAAGTTTCCTGATGGCTTCTTCAGTTAGAGTGAAAGTTTCATAGGATTTGATCTTGTAGATGAATAAACAAAAGGCAGAAATTTTAAAGAATAATTGATGGTATTATATTTTTGATATAAAAAAATAACCCCCACAGTAAAGTTAATATATCATCTAAACTTCAAAGTTTTGCTGGCATATTGATCTGCAAAGTAAATCTGCTGGGGAAAATTCAACCTGACATCTGAATGCCTCAGTTTGGAATGCCTTATCAACTGGGAACAGAAAAATATGCCAGCAAAGACCCAAGCAGAAATGCAGCCAGAACCATGCCAGCAAACTTTAGCAGCTGTTTTGTACAGTGTTTCCCAGGACCAATAAATCTGCCAGGACAGAAACCTGCCAGTACAGTCCACACCTCTGCTACAGAACCTCCTCCAGACCAGGAGAATACCTAGACCCAGCAGGGGCACACAGGCATGCTTCTGAAATGAAATCCAGAAGGCTGAGCTAGGCATTTTCTGTTTCACACGAGGTGTTAATTTAAGCAGGGCCCAGAAGAGGCAAGAGACTGAAAGAGCCTTCGGTCACTCATTGTCACCACAGTTCCCATGGCCAACCCATAGGAAAGGAGGGTCTGTCTGAATGTTCTGTCTGATGTTCAGAATGGAAGATAGACATTTGCTTTCACTCAGTGGTGAGATCAAAGGTAACTCTCCTTTCAAAGACCTGTCCACATAAGGGAAAGACACAGCAGCTTTGGAAAAGATAGGCATTGGGGGAGCACTGCCTTCTTATACTGGCCCACCAACACACCCTGTGCACAACACTACAACACAGAGGATCGTGGAGCTGCCTTAACACTTGCACATCAGAAGAGGATGCAGGTAAAGCCGCTTTCTTTCTGCTGTAATACTAAGGATAGAAAGACGCTGGCATCACTAAAAGAAGAAATGTTCAAGATATGCAAGTTTTATACATATGATCCACCTATCATGTGAGATGGTGGGATCTTAAGCCCAAATGTTTTAAATATAGTAACTGATTTTTTTATCCAGAGGGAATAAACAGAGGGAAACAAAGACATGAAAATTGTCTGAAGCATAAGGAATCAGTTCCCTGGAAGCCCTCCTGCCCAAACACAACTGAGGGAAGTAATCTGCTGGGGAGAATTCAAACTGAGTCTTGTAAACCTCATCATCTGGCTGATGGCATTAGGGGCCCCTTCCACAGTCACAGCTGGCAAGAGTGAGACAAACAGTAGCTTGTGAATTCTCTTAAAAACTAGACAAATGACTGAACATTACCAGAACCATGCCAGAAACATTCAGTCTTTCTTGCATTTCTTTTCACAGCACCTCCTTGCATTAAGAGATGCTATTAATTAATTATTGTGATATATTTCAGAATCAGGTGGCTGAAATTGTAATTCTGGATTTTGTACCCGTTACTCAAATATGTCTTGGTTTGAAAGACAGATGTCTGCCAAGGAAGGCAGGAGCCTCTGTTGAAATGAAAAAAAAAATGCAACTCCTTTCCCTCTGAATTATTATAATTTTGAAATTAAGGGGCTTTCAAGCAAAGATGTGAGGAATAGGAATAACAGTTCTTTACTATTTTTTATATATATGTGTATAACAAGGCAAATGACTGACTATGGCAGTACCAGCAAACAGAAGCACAAACCCAGCCCCAGCCTTCTCGGCTGTCGGGCCCTTTCCCCTCGGGTGCAGTTTTGCTCGCAGCCGGCAGGGGCGCTGGCGGCTCCCGGTGAGCAGGGCAGGTGCGATGGTTCCCCCGCGGCTGCAGGGGGCGCTCCGGAGCGAGCTCGGGGAGCACGCGGCAATGGCGGCCTGGGATCCCGGGAAGGGATGGGACAAAGGCTTCACAAACCCCTGGGCAGCCGATCCCGGTGTCCGGCCGGACCTTCGGGAACAGCAGGCTGGAACAGCAGGGACAAGCACAAATCCTGGGTGGCAGATGAGAAGTATCGAACTCCGGAGCTGTGGTGGGAACCCCCGGAAGTCTCAGTAGGCAGGCTACGTGGAGAGTAGTGAAGGCTCAAAGCAACGGTGGGGGCAGGGCGGCCACCGCCCGGCTCCCAGCGGGGCAGGGAAGGCAGGCTTGGGAATCCCAGGGTTTCTCTGGTAGAAGGAAGGAAGGCAGCCAAAAAAGCAGAAGCCTGCCATGCTGATGAATTCCTTCCAGCCTCTCTCTCTGTCCAAACGCCAGGAACAAACAGCCCACAAGCCCAGGTGAAAGAGTGTAGCCAGATGGACCCCCTCCCCCTCTGGCTAAGTCTTTTGTTTTCCTTAAGCACCCAGTAATTTGTCCCCTTGGCAATATGTATGGGGAAAACTGTTTAGGAGAAAAGGAAAACAGAAGGAGAACTCCTAAAACCCCAGCAAAATACTTCATCACTGTTATTTGCTTTCTCCCATTTCAATTCTTCTAATCTTTCCATCCCTAGAGAAAGGACAATCTCTTCAAGGACATTAATTAGGTGTGCCAACAACACTGCTCAAACAGCACAGTAGCCATGGATGTGGAAAAATAACAACCTCTAACAAGGCCTGAAAAACCATGATGCACATGAATTTGTGACAACAAAAGGGGTTAGGTTATGCTATTCATGGAAGAAATGCACCCTGCCATCTGAAAGTGTATTTTAGAGAAAATGGTACTGCATATCACTACCAGCACCATTATATAAACCTGACTATGATTCTGTGTTTACTCAGCGTGGAGAAGAAATTCCACTTATCATGACTAAAAGAAGAAGGATCAACTCCGTGGATTTTATTTCTTTGGATTGGTAACTACAGTGTCTTCTGAGCATTGTACAACAATGACTACACCTTTGACTGCTTGAGGATGGCACAACTATTAATTCTGGACATTGCTGTTAGTGGATGATTTGGGTTTGTATATTGTTGCCAAACCCAGGTTTGTCAACCCAGCAGTGCAAATGAAGATGGGTAATGTTAAAAGAGTATCATTCCAAAGCAAAAAGTTTGACATGAGTACAAATGGTGTGATTCAGATTAAAGCGCCCTCTATCCAGTAGCCTGTCTCTGATGGTAACCAGTAACATGAAGCCAAGGGGAAGAGTTTTGAAGGAGGTGAGGTTCTTCTGTAGTACACCCTGTCTGCTGGCATTCTGCAAATGGACTTTCTGAGCCAGGATTTACATCTGAAACAGCAAATTCATCTAATGTCTGATTGGCTGGAAGAACTACTAATATATTTTTGGGTACTGCTTGTACATTAGGATAGTATCACCATGTAAATAAGAAGGATTGAAAAATAATACAAGTAATTGTTAGAACCAGGTACTCCTTCATAGCAGAACTGCAAAAGAGAGAGAGAATTGTAATCTACATCTTGAGAGAAGCACATCTGCTAAAGAGGAAGCAGGAATTTACAGGTGCAAGTAGGATTCTGTTCAATATTGATTAATGAGTGTTGACATATCAGGCAATGCTTTCTTTTTTCATGCTTTTCTTCATGCAAAACCAAAATGTATGGAGTATGAAAACTGCACTCTCTTAAAAATATTTATATGCATATATATAGCGTGTATACATAGATATAGCACATTTGTTTTATTTAATATTAATCTCTGAGTGCAAGTAAACAAAGGATAAGAACCCTTACCAGGAAAATGCGTGGTGTTTATCTTTCCCCAGTGTTTTCAGGGTGACTGTTTGTTATCAGTATGATTGCAAAGGCTATCCCAGGTTTTCTTGTCCTTTCTTTGCTCCCTGTGGAGACTTGGATGGATTCACTCCACCCAAAACAAACTTGTTCCTCCACCCATCAGAGATAACTTTTGTAGTTGTACCAACATCAGTGTGTAAATCCTGTTCTGATAAATTTGAAATGTCAATTCTGTGAATGAAGCTTCACAGGATGTTCTTCTGAGCAGTTATAAACAAGATATGAATATTGTATCTGACATAACAAAATCTGTACCTCATTCACAGCTTTCACAAGGAAAATAAAACCTTCACATCATTACACAGGGGACTTCTTGGAATTGCAGTTGGAGATGATGATTATGCGGAAACTGAGACTTATAAATGCTTTATTGTTTTGATGGATATCAGCCAAGAAGGCAGATAAAAGACTTAAGAAGGACTAGCTAGGAAACAAATCAGAGACCTAAATGACCCTACTGGAAAAATAAATTCTAGAACCTAACATCTGGTTCTTGCAGTTGTCAAGTCACTCAGCAAATGGTCAGACTGATTAGCTGCTTGCATAGAGAATATGGGGACTGGAGTAAAGACCACATCCTATCAACAGTAGCAGGCAATGCCAAGTGAGTGCTCATAATCTGCACTGATCTTGCCACAGGTAGCAGATGGCAGTGTCCAGATAAACGAAGTTCGCGTTCGTGCTTTAGTACGTCTTCACTGGTACAGCCACACAAACAATAAGTAGTGATTAGCTGGTTGTTAAGGAGATGAATATGCAATATTAAGCCTCACATGAAACTTTTAGTAGCAAATTACCTTGGATTTTGTTGCAAACTTTTAACTGAGGACAGGTTTACTCAGGTCGGGACCTGTACTTCCAAAAGTTTCAACTAAGTTTGGAGTGGCTTACAGTCAGTGGCTTATCGACTTAGCTCAAAACAGTGTTTTGATGCAAAACCACCATCAAGTCAATGCGTTTGAAGAAGATTTTACCTTGAAAAAAAGCTTACAAATTAAGGATGTGTATTTCTCTTGGAAGAGAAATACCTTCTCCTGCATGCACCAAACATGCAAGACTAGCATTCTACCTAGGCTGTACTAACACCACACAACAAAAAGGAGGTTTAGGGAATTACATGTATTTGGAACCTGAGACAATAAACCCACTCAGTGCAGCTTAACACAGTACAAATCCACGTATATCAATCATCTTGGGTCTTGCCAATCCTTGCACGGTGTGAAGCATGTGTGGTACCAGGGCCACATTGTTTGCCTGCTTCCAGATGCCAACTGTCCTTCCCCCAGATCACTGTAGGTGTCTGTCCTGGCCCTGAGGGTTATGGGGGCAAGAGGCACAAGGCTTCCCTCTGAGCCACGAGTTACGAGTGCCAATAGTAGTGGTGACCCAGCAATTACCCAGCATTGGTCTTTTATTCAATACTAATCAAACAGTCAAGAACACAAAAACATTTTTCTTTATTATTTAAGGAAGTTCTGGGAAGTGCAAGGCAAATATGTTTGCTCTGCCACACAAAGTACAGCAATGTGTTTGTTTCCGTGTTCCCTCTAGTCTGGCCTTTGTCCAGGATGGCAAATCCAACAGCAAACACTTGGAGATACCATTCCCCAAAGTCTGATGGAATCACAGCCTCCTTTCATGATAAATTATTTTCACTTTTAAGCATTTCAGCATATTTTGCTTGCAGATAAGTATTGTTCCAGTGTAGAAACAGGGCGCTGGTGGGAATCTTTCATAACACTCTCATTTGTGAAAATCAGTCTTCTTGCCTAAATATTCAGCAGCAAATAGTGGACCATTTTCTGATAATGCAGTGATTAATATGAACAGAGACAAGGTGCTGAACACACCTGCACAAAACCTCACCCTTTCCCCCACTCCCCAAATCCCCAGAAAACACAGAAATTTGACTGTTATTCTGTCAAGCTTCTTGATAGTGAACCATCTTGGAAGGCTACTGGTAGACCTCCAGACAGCCCCCATTATAGCCTAGGGGACCAAGCCTAGACATGCAGGCCTTCCTGAGGACAGCAGTAAGAGAGGACTGTCTCTTTTTCTGCCCTGCTTACTTCCTGTGAACCACACTGAGTGCCACCCAGGCATTTCCATGGAAGTTGCACTTGCACTTACTTTCAGCAGATTTCAATGTGGTGGTAGACTTACAGAGCAAATTTGTTTGCAACATTCCATTTTACAAACACAGCTATATTTCATTCCTTGCATTTTTAAATTTCTAATCATGTGGGTCCTCTATAGTTCCATCAGCTCAAGGTGCCTAAATACAAAGTAGACTGAAGCCCATAGGTTAATCCTAATTTATACAATTCAGTAGAATTTTATAGTCTAACTGGGGTAGAATATGGCTCCAAATATTCTTTTACAAGTTCAGAGATTCATTATCTTGTCACTTCCTACAATCCCTAAAATAATCCTCTTTTCCTCAATAGAAAAATGTGCTGCTGCACATTTTAACCATCAAGGTGACAAGACCATGCTCAGAAACCCAACATTTATAGATCGTTCTAAGCTACAGAAGTAGCAGTGATCAGTTAGGAAGATTTTTGGACTGGAACTTAGGTGTCTTACATTTTTAAGGCCAGCACAGAGCCCATTAAAGAGCACTTCAGGATATTTAAGCATGAATATCAAGTTTTCAAACCCAACTCTACTTGGCTGTGGTGCAGCCGCATCCTATGTCCAGTTGTCAGTGACTGAATGACAGACCCAGACCGGCAGAGAATCTGAACGTTTTATTCAAAGGAGTGAGTTGGTTTTATACACCTTTCTAAGGCACAGTATTTCCTTATATGGCGTGACCTATCCCATGTTGCCACATCAGCAACACGCTTCCTAAATGTCTTTCTATGGGGTGATCACTCACTGTTCACCCGTCCGTCAGCTCCCGGCAGGCTCCTCTCCATAGGGGCCTGCTGTGTGACACCTCCTCCTCCCAGGGTCCGGTGGAGACAAACCTCTCTGTGCTGCCATGTGCTCCTTTGTTCTGCCATGTGCCTCTGCAGGCAGGTTTTACAGCTCACAACCCAATTATACCTTATAATTCCCCATATCCAGTTTTGGAGCCCTCACCATGGAGAAAGACATTGAGGTGCTGGAGTGGGTGCAGAAAAGGACAATGGAGCTGGGGAAGGGTCTGTAGCACAAGTCTGATGAGGAGTGACTGAAGGAGTTGGGGGTGTTTATTCTAGAGAAAAAGACGCTCAGGGGAGACCTTACCACTCTCTACAATGACCTGAAAGGAGGGTGTAGTGAGGTGGGGATCAGTCTCTGCTCCCAGGTAACAAGTGACAGGACAAGAGAAACAGCCTCAGGCTATGCCAGGAGAGGTTTAGGTTGGACATTTGGAAAAATTTGTTCATTGGAAGGGCTGCCAGACATTGGAACAGGCTGCCCATGGAAGTGGTGGAGTCACCATCCCTGGAGGTTTTTAAAGGACACGTGGATGTGGCAGTCATGGATGTGGTTTAGTGATGGGCTTGGCAGTGCTGGGTTAGTGGTTGGACCCAGTGAACCAAAAGGTCTTTGCCAACTTTTACACGATTCTCTAACTTCATGTTCATTCATTGTGATTGCTGAATTGATAAATCTTTGATTTGGATGGAACACGTGAAACCTTTACATTTTCTTGGTCTATGTCACAGTTTGAGCTGGGCAGTGGAAGTGGAAAAAAAGTTGATTTAATGAAACACTGTCACGTTTCAGGGTCTTGCACTCTCCCCATTAAAATTCTTTTGTAAAACAAAAGCATGCCATTTCATTAAAAAAAAAATAACTACATAGGCTACTCCATATGTTATTTTCTTTCAAGGTTGATGCATGTAAAAAATCTGTATTGCGTTAAATAGGAAGTGAGTGTAAATATGACACATGGAAATCTTCCAGATGATTGAACTGCAAAAAGTGATTTAATGCTGCAAAATATTTCTCCTCTCTCTTAGCTAGCAGCATGCATTTCTTTATAAAGACAATACAAAACTTTTCATATGCTTATTTTAAAGAAATTTAACCAGCACTTTCAGGAGAAAAAAAATCTCATCTTATTACTGTATTGCTGTATTGGGATTTTTACTAAAGTCAGAAGAAAAACAATGACTTTAACATGAGGTCTTTAATATGAGGCTTATTCAGTCAGTGCATATCAAAATCAACTTTGTTGCAGTCAGTGAAATTCAATGGTACAGAAGTTACAAGGCTGGGGTCTGTTCCACTGACTGCAGCACAGTTACCTCTGACCTGTCCCAGTGTGAGATCAGATTCAGTCCAATATGGATAGACTTGCACATTCCACTTAACTCCAGGAACAGGCTTGAGACACAAAGTTTAAATCCACATCCCCACCTCCCTAAAGACAGGGTGTCGAGTACATTCATTTGGGGCTTGACAGTGAGAAACACAGGAGCCAGTTGCAAGTTCAGAATACTTGGATTTAAAAATTGAATGTCTGCAAATAGAAACCCTTGCTTGTATTGTCAGAACCTAGCTACATGTCTCTCAATTTCTACAGTATTAAAAACTAATATTTAAAATAGAGCATATGCTTGAAGTATGAGCAAAATTATCTGCTGTTGCAGAAGAAATCCAGAACTCTGGATTCAGTTCTTGGCAGATAAATGCCTTTGGATTCATCTGTACACCAAAACCTAATGTTGACATTAAAAAAAGGACAAGATGAATAAAACTTGGTTTTCTAACTCTTCTGAGTGTTCTGCATGAAGTAAGATAACAAAGCTGGCTAAAGTGGTGAAGGGATTTGGTGTACAGAGGTTTGAACTGGATGGTAACATGCAGAAATGTTTTTATATTTACTATAATCCTTGAACCATCCCCATTCCTACAGCTACCTCCTAAGTGGCCTGTTTTTTGAAGTTTAAAACTATTTCAATGAGTCTTTTCCACTTTTGGTTTCTAATTGCATCTAATGTGCCAAATGTCTCAAGGAAGGCTGCTCTCTCAATTTATTCAAGATGTTTGAATATGTTTTAAATCCATATGGAAACCCAACCTAAGTATAAAGCCTTTGGATATGTCACCTCATTACACCCCTGAAGGTTCCAAAAAACCAGTGCCAACCCAACTAGCAAAGTTGTGAACACCTCTACCTCACACTGCACGCTTGTTACATTAAACCAGGCAGCAAGCTGTTTAATAAAGATCACGTTGTCAGTAGAGCATTATAGACACCTACTTAAGAGTGTATATTCTTTTGTTCCATTTCTTATTTTTAAAGCATATCAGCAAAATCAGGAGGGAGCCAAGATTTCCTCACAGTGTTGGCATTAAGGGACTCTTGCTAGGATCCCATGGAAGGACAAGGAAAAGAACTAAACACAGCACATCTGCCTTTTTAGCCTGACCCAAGAATAGCCAGACGCTAAAGTGAATTCAGACCTTTTCTCTTTTCTCACTCTCATATGGAGTGAATTTCCAAACAGAGGAAATGAAGAACAAAGTGAAGGTTAGGTGACAGTCTGGTCATGACCACATAATCAGAGCAAGACAGGATAGGGAACGTGCTGCAGTCTTCAAGAGGTAGTACAGTACAACATAAACACAGCATTTTCCCTGGAGACACTTCCTTAATGTATTGGAATGGCAGGAAAGTTCTGAAATCCATTAAGACTTAGACTGATGAGTGTTTAAATTCCTGGAAATCCATATAGTTTGAGAGATTAAAGACCTAAATCCAGACAAAAAGCTGCCTACAGGATAGGAGTTGAGTGATAGATCAGCAACCTATCCTTTAAAAAAATAGCAATATGATAAGGCTGCTGTTCTGACAAACAGCATGATAAATACAGATGGTAGAGTTTTGTTCAAAGTCTCTATGTTGTATTTGATGGTGCAAAAAACTGTAAGAGTGTATACAGAAACTATAGACTTGACTTGGCATGTTTTTGTAAGTTTACTTACTTTTGTATTGCAGCAGTAGCATGTAGAACTTGAAATAAAATAAAAGGTGATTAAGATGTCATATAAGCTTTACTTGGTTGTTGGTTGTTCTTCCCGCCCCCCCCAAAAGATTCTATATAAAAGATTTATGGATAGAAGAAATTGCAAAAAGAAAATATTATTCCAACTAAGTTCTTTGGTGAATGTATATTGTTTTCATCTGTTGTGCTGCATGATACTTCACAGAATGGCAGATCACTGAGAAGATCAAGAGACAGCAACTGTTCCCAGCAGGAACTCCAGAAGTATAATATAAGGGCCCTCTGAGACCATCTCACCCTGGTGCAATTATCTCCTGTTACTAGACAAATGCCAAAGTGCATTCAAGTCACTATCAAAACAAAATGTCAAGAAAAAGCTGAGATGTTTATTTTCAAAGCTGGAGACTCTGCCCCAGGAAAGCAACCCTCTGAATGACCCTGTTCTTCCTGGCTGCATCAAATGACAGATGTAGGTGTAGGGTCGTGTCATCTGATAGGCACCACAGCAAGGGAGTGACATTTCTCCACCATGAAATGGGACTCACAGAAGTTAACTGTATAAAAAATAATCCATATTTACTGGGACTCCAATTATACTTATGATTTTAAAAAGATTCCTGGGAGTTCAGCATGTCCAATGAATGTGAAAGCAAGTTATTGAGGAGGCCCCCAAAGAGCAAGTTCCTACTGCTCATGAGACAGAACCACATCAGCCTGGTCAATCCATATGGGTCAGGACAGACTTCGGAGAGATGGCAGTCAGAAGTTAGGAGCATCATCCCTGCACCTCCCTGCACATCCCTGCACCTCCCTGCATGCCCTGCTGGCATCTGTCAGCAACCTGCATCTCAGGAGGGCTTTTCTCTCAGCTTGTCCTGTGCTGGTTGTGCTTCTCTTCAGGACCTGATGGGCAAGAGCTGACTCTCTCTCTGGTCATATGGGTCAGTGACAGGTAACTTCTATTCATTGACCTGTTTTGGTTTACACTGTCAAAATTAGGGCAACACAATACTGCTTCTCATGAGAAAGGCTTTGGGTTGTAGGGTTTTTTATAGTTTTATTTTAATGAAATTTAATTGAATTTTGAATTTTGTATTGTGAACTACCCTAAATTCAGCACAAAACTGAAAAGACTCTTTGAGAGTTTAATTTTTTTTTTTTTTCTTTCTGTAACTTCTTAGAAGAAGGCTTAGGAGATGATGTTCCAACTGTATTAAAACAGGGGAGAGCAAATGAACAGTATGAGGATGTAGGGAGGGTGTGAGGGGAACAGTCTGAGTGTGTAATCTCCAAAAGCACCAAGGAAAGAAGCTCAGGCTCCAGACATGCATTTAGGATCCATTCAGCCTAGGCAGCTGCTGATCAATAGAAATCCATGAAATCTCCAGAGCAAACATACAGAATTGAGAAGCTGGTTAACAAATTCTGATGTCAGATTTTGGTTTAACTCTTTCAAAGCACTCGGTTTAAACTGAAAGGAAAAAATCCCCTTATTTTCTTGTTTTGACGCTGTGTTTTGTCATTTCCCAGTAAAACAGCTGGAGAAAACTACTTTTCCTGGGATGATGGAATTAGTATTGAGAAACATAATTGTTTGGCTTTAGATCACTGACTCACACTGGAAGGGACAAAAGCCTGTCAAAATTCAGTGACTGTTCCAGGCTGCATATAGAACTAATTAGTAGCTTCAGTTTTATTCTCAGTTGCACAAAGATAAAAAATACCACTACCATGACTTAAGCCTTTTTTTGGCAATCCCAACAGAACAAGACAGGTCAAGCTTGAAAGCAAATGAGTGGGATGGGGTGGGAGGGGGGAGATTCCTTCTCAGTCCTACAGGTGCACTATCTAAGCCATGGAGGAGGCAATAATAGGAGATTTGTGCTGCCAGAACACCAGATAGATCTCCTCTGAGCTTAACTAAATGACAAAAATTCAGGTTGGAATCGCCCGAAAACACTTCATTTAAAGATAACGAACCTCCAGCGTCTGTCACCAGAACTCTTGAGTCTTCCCAGGCCTCCAGTGGGTCCCAGGAAGTTAAAATAGAACAAACTGTAAATAGAGTAATCCTGTCCAGCCCCAGAGTGAAGCAGAGCACGAGGCACAGTGTACCTTCATTGCATTTGACAAAAGGAACACTTTCAGCACATTTTTATCAGCATCTGGTTTTTATTTCCTCATTTGTAAGGTTCCTGATATTAAGTTCATCTTAAGGCAAACATTCACTGTGTGCTGATAACAAACTGGAGACGCTTTGCTTTTGATAGTGATAAAGTAACCCCTTTCTTCCATAAAGTACAAAACCATATTTATTTAGCTAAGTTTGGCTAGGAATTGATCCTGTTTGTCTTACAGTGTACAAGGAATAAAAACCTTCATTAAGCTACAATAAACAAAATCTATATAAAATTTTTGCGTGTGATATTGGGAGATCTCTGAATCACTTCCAACACTGCTATCAAGACAGAAAGGCAAATGCTGAATGCTTTGCATGTGAAAGGTCTAAGGTTTTACTCTTTGCATCTCGATAAATTGCTGTGTCATTTTAAAACAAGTGGTCATTTAATACTTAGAGTAAAATGTTTGAATTTTAGTTATTAGAATGAAAGAGAGAGAATTCCAGTGAACAAATCACTGAATCTTATTATTTTATTCCCTATTTTACAGTTTGTTATTCACAGACTGCTATTTCCAGGAATTCATCCATTGAAAATCATTCCAAAATTGTGAAACTATTCTAATTCATAAAGTTTTTGAACCCAAGGGAATTTTTCAATGAGGACAGTATAGTAAGAATTCAATACTAGTATCAGAGTGATCAAATGCCTATCTTATGTTTAAATAACCACAATAAATATTTATACTTTAAATCTGAGTTTGCTTATATTTCAATGGAACTAGAAAGTAACAGTTAAGGGACAATTCTTGATTTGGCATATATAGGAATGAATTCTCCTTAAATTTTTTTTGTATTTGCTCCAGGTGTTCTTAGATATTACTCCTGAAAAATATGATTCCTTGAGAGAAAAGTCAGAAGAAACAAAAGAAAGATAAACTGATAGTCTAATTCAGTTCAAAATGTGAAGAAAATACTCTTTCTTTTAAGGAAAAAAAAAAAAGGATAATTTTACCTAATTCTTATTGAAAAGGTGTCTTTTACTGACATACTTTATCTAATCCTACTTATTTAAGAAAATAAAGGTGCTTTATGGCAGCTCTATTTCCAGTTCTATGGCATTAGAGTGCTTGCCAAGTTTTTCTTGGCTAACATTATGGATAATTATTTTTCAACTATGTGCATTTTAGCACTTGAACCACAATATTTACCTACATAACAACTATGGGGAGAGTGAAAGTTTCCTCAAATCAGTGTGGTTGAGCCACTTTTGTGATCAAAAGCCATAGTGCTAAGAAACTAATATAAATGATAGCTATTTCAAATGTACAGATACTAAGATCTCCTGAAAGCACAGGGTTATGCTGTCATGTAATTCACACTGGTGTTACCAAGTGTGAACTACAGAATTCAGAATGCAGCACAGAACATTTCTTTAATTCCTGATGATTTAACAAGTTGCCAGCAAACTTGACAATTAGTGCCATTAGTGATCTGTGTGCTACAGGGGGGTTTGGTTTTGTCCTCCAGAAAATAGAGACTGATTATTTCTTCACAGTCCCCTGCATGGCTGTGTGCAGTGCTCTTTGGCTAATACAAGCTATGCCAGCAGCCTGAAGTTCAGAGCCTTTCCCTTCCCATCCCTTAGTCCTGAAGGATGAAGAAGAAGACTGTCCTTAATGACCTTATTTGCCTGCTGGATTGTTGCAGTGGGGATCCTGCAACACGCATATACCAAACCAGGAGTCCCGTGGAAAGGAAATATATATGGACAGACAGATTCTTGATAGCTGTTTCAGAGAGATGTTTATTTCTCCAGCCGCATGGCCGGGGCTGTGCTCAGGAACTGTTCCAGTCACGGGACCAAGGGTCCTTCTGCCCGCGCAGGGAACACAAACCAACCAGTGGGAACGAGGCTGAGCAGGGGCAGGGAAACCCCGTGTCTGTGCCCTCAGGGCCCCTCTCCCAGGGCTACACGGCAGGGGAGGGACCCCAACACTGGATCCAGGCTATGTACGATTTTCCCACCTTCATGGTATCTAGACATACAGAGGGAGTGAGGAATATCCAGCTTTTTAAGAAGGAGTCACTGGCTACTTCCCAGCAGCTCTCAAGTATTTCTATTAAGTAGTCTCCCATATGGCACAAGACTCTTATTTAATGTTTGCATCAGCTGGTTTATTTGAAAACCACTGACACATCTTTTCTATGTCCTAGGAACATGTTCAAGTGAGATTTCAAATATTGGGGTTTTCTTCTGTTACCAAATAATATTAAATAATAGAAGCAAAAAAACCAAACAAAAAACCCCCAAACCCACAAACAAAGAAACAACAACAACCCAACCAAAAAAGCCCAACAAAATCCCATTAAACTTTCCAAAGTTTCTGCTTCTCTAGGGGCCACCTCATATAGCTGTAGGGGTAAATATTTAAATGCACTGGCGTTCACTAGCCAAATTGATGATGCCTAGATGGAATGAGCTCTTTCAAAAACATTTCAAATTTTATTTATTTTTGAGGTGGATGTTAAGCCCCTGCACCCACCTCAGAAGGCAAATCAAGTGGGAGAAGCTGTGATATATGAAAAGGACAGTCTGTAGTGATTCTTGATTGAATCATGGCTAAAAGGCAAGTAATTGTGTTTGGATAATGTTCACCGATAACAAAAGCAACACTGATCTCGATGTGTGAAATGCTTCTTGATATGGAGGCTGGGGAAAAAATTGTAGTAGCAAGGTGTGCCTGTGTTCTATGTTAGTTACCATCAATTGCACCGCTGCTTGCTTACAAAAATTGACAAGATACCAGTCTGTGTGACCCAACAGAAACAGATTCCCATTCCTTTTGAATATGCCCCTTATTTTCAAAAGCTTATCAAGGGCTTTGCTAAACAATTTTTGGAATAACTTCGTGAAATATTCTCTATAGATCTTGCTTTTTAGTTTTCTGTTTGGTTGTCTGAACCTTGCATTGGAAACAGGAGCAAAATTCAGCCTGAAAAGACGGACAGTGCATGGTTTCACTACTGTGGCCAGACCCCATGGTACATTTTATGACTCTTTCCCTACCTCTGATAGAAAAGTGATGTGTTCTTTGTCCACTCAGTGTCCAAAAACATCTCTACTTACACAGACCCACTCCAGTTTTGAATCCCAGTGAATCCCAATCCAGTGCTGTGCAACCCAGGAAGCCTTCGGTGGCCCAATCATTGCCTGTGGTAGATTACAGGAAATACAAGACAGGAGTATTTTGCACGGAGTATTCTTCTTGTTCCCAAACTTGAAGAAAAACCTGGGAAGATGAGAGATCAGATTTCTGCTATCATTAATCATTTGTGCTAGAATCTACAACTCCTCTATGATTTATTTGCATTCTCTGAAAGAGAGAAAAGTTGTCCAAATAATAATGATCCAATAATGCTGTAATTCCCTACAAGTCACTCTGCAAACTGAACTGGGATTTTATATTTGTGTAGGGATTCACATAATAGATTTATATAATTTCATTAGCCAGCTAGTTCCCTCTTTATGAAGCACAGTGAACAAAACAAACAAAAATATCCCTACTTTTATTGCTCTGATTGCTTTTTGATGTGTTGGCAGCCTGGGACACTTTTACAACACAAATAAACACTCCCAAGAGACAGACTTCAGAATGGTCCAGCCTACAAAAAACTAGGGTAAAGGTTCAGGTTCTGATAGTTGTTTGTTGGTGCTTCTATTTTGCAATATTTGAGAAAGGCAAAATCACAACAGAGCAGTAGATATGTTTACTTGCTCAGTTCTCTCATCTGCTTTGGATGCTCAGGCTGGCAGGTCCTTGGAGCTGTGTGAAAAGGTGACCAATACCTGCAGCAAAAAGGCTCAAGTATCCCTTCATAATTTTGCAGAAAAGCAGGATAATTCCCTTTAACTGGAGTTCTTATAGCAAAACATTCACAGGGAACAAAATTCTCAGGTTAGAAGTGGCCCATTTTTTCTTTTTCTGAAAGTCCAGTAATGAAAGTTTGAAAAAGAAATTACTTGTCACACACACATACAAAGCTAGTGGCTCAACTCCAGGCCTGTTTTTGCCCATCTGGGGGAGGTCAGCTGTGCTGATCAGGCTACCCTGGAATTGTGTGCCTAAATGGGTAAATACTGTCAAAACTGCATGGTTGGGATGGGTAATGGTTGCACAGCTGCAAAGAGCTCTTCACATTCATGAAATAGGTGTGTCTGGTACAATTAATATTGTGATAATAATTAACTAGGAAAGGTAATAATGTCTCCCGGGCCAATGGTTTCTCTTTTGGTTTGTTGCTATTATAATGGTGCTGCAAGGGGTTTATCCAGGAGACAGTCTTTAGGCTAGTGTTCCAGCTTCTGGAGACTTGAAACACCACAACATTCTGAAGATAGGAGAAAATTCTTCTGACACATTCCTCACTTTCACTTTTGAAATGCAGAACAGTAGTCACTGCAGACGTAATCTCATGAGGTCTTTCCTCATGAGCAGCTCTGAGCAGTCATTCTGTCTCTTTTGCTCTTCAATCCTGTGCTTCTGGGCTGATACCCTGAAGAAAACATGGCTTGTTGAGTTTGCTAGGACAGCCTAGAGATAAAATATTTTGTGGACAAGTGTTGAGGTACAGCATATCAGCTGCATAGTGATTTTTGACATGGCCTTCTTCAGAACACCACAATTCTGAAGAGCTGACAACAAATCGATGCACTTGGTGACAAAACCAGTCATTCCACAAGAAAACACCACAGAACCTATTATCTAACCTTGAGGATCCCAGAGGATTTGTAGTCCTCTTCTCTTTACTGGACCCCCCTGTCAGCTCTGAACTCTCCACGGTCTCTGCCAGCATGCATTCACTGAGACATCTAACAGTCTGGCTCTTCTCACAGCCGCCACTCTGTCCCTCTCTGTCTGCTCTCTTCCTCAACCAGCATCTGCTCCTGCTCCTGCACGAGCCTGCAGTGCTGAGGTGTGGGAGCAGCTGGAAGCATCAGGCTTGTACATCCGAGGCCATAAGCACAGCTGGAACAACCAGCTGAGAGAGAGCTGCTGCTCTGGGAGAACGACAACCCCCAGCAGCCAAGACATTGGCAGGGCCCCTGTAACCGTGACAAAGAAAACTCACCCCAGCCAAAGCTGGACTCCTGGCACATCTCTGACTGCTGAAGGAGTGATACAGTTTGAACAAAAAAGCCTTTTTAAGGCTAAGTGGGGAGGAGGAGGCTTTTCTCCTACCTAAAAATTGTCATGCACTGTAGGCACAAGGCATTTAAGTTTTAGTGGTGATGGTGATACAACTTTTATTTTACAAAGTATGTGCATACTGGGAATGAACCAGCTGGAAAAATGTGGCCAAGGTAAAAACCTTTCAGGTCCATTCATGCCTGTGAATTAATATAGCTTTCCATTTTATGATCTTAAGTTATGAAATGGTCATGCAAAGCATTACGAGCTAAAGTGATCCAAGAGACAGTCTATTATGCCAAACACTAATCACTAGACAGTAATTAGGCTGTCAGTTTCAAAACACAGCATTTGTGGTATTTCCAAATGAAGCAACAGCCAGTGCCATATGTCAAAAACAGGGATTGGTTCAGACAGGTAAGAGTCTCTTCTTTTGAGAGCTGCCGGCTTAACTTCTGAGCAAATTAAAGCCTTGTGCCATTGTACCAGTGAGCCTTGGTTTGACACAAGATCTTACAGAGACATTCTCAGTGCAAGCCCACAGATAATGAAAGAAAAATTTGCTAAGAATACAATCGAGATTTTCCCCCCGATTTTCAACACAAAGACAGATTATTACTCATCTCTTTATCTGAGACCTCAGGGCATTCCATTAACACATGCATGAGCAGAAGTTAAATATCACAACAACCTGAAGAGTTTAGTGAAGCTTGTTTTATGGCTTTTTTTGGATGTGGGGAGGGTATTAAGTCCAACATTTTTGAAGAGTCACCATAAAAGTTATGCAACAGGATCCATTTTGAGGGTTAAAATACTAAGTCAGTGGTTCACTAGATTAGGGGCCCAAAGCACACTTAGCTGTCAATGTGCCCATATATTTTTTCCTAGGCTTAAGGTAAACTTTTCCTTACATTTACTCACCTTTACCTACAGTTCCCCAGAGCCTTCTTGCTGGGAGAGGTAGAAAATTAAGACGCACATAAATCATTGCACTCATGAATATTGTTTTACTAGCATAAACAGAGATAAAGAAAACATTGAAGTTCAAATGCAGAAACAGTAACTGATGCTGACTGTAGGTGATGTAAACAAAACCAGGGATATTTTACATTCAAATAAGCCACTTGGGTCTCCCACAGCAGCTTGTTTGTGGCTGAACTGTCCAGCTTGACAGCAGGAAAAACATCTCATACCTGCATAACTGACCATTGCAGCAGGTACTTGACATGCTGGTGATGAAACTTGTGGATTTACAGAGTAAGAGTTATTTACTGAAGATGTCAGTGCAAAATTTTCTGTGGTGAAAAACTGGTGCTATAATGGCCAAAACCCACCATGGTCCTTCCTCAGTGCAGAGAACTGCTGTGTTTTTCCTGAGGACACCTATGTGTATCTGCAGGTTTCTTTTCAAGTTGTAGCAAAATTCGCCTTGGGAAGGACTAATATTTAATACTGGAAAAGGAAGGACTTACTAGAGATCAATATCATTTCTTTTTTATTATTTTATTATAACTTACGCATGATTTGATTTTTTTCTTACAAGCTCGCAGAATCATAGAATGCTTTGGATTGGGAAGGGTATTCTCATTCCTAGCCCCTGCCATGGGCAGGGACACCTTCCACTACACCACATTGCTCAAAGCCCCATCCAGCCTGGCCTTGGACACTTCCAGAGATAGGGCATCCACAATTTCTGTGGGCAACTTGTTCCAGTTCCTTACCATCTCACAGTAAAGAATTTCTTCCATGTACCTCATCTAAACCTGCCGTCTTTCATTTTGAAGCCATTTCGCTTTGTTCGATCACTATATTCCCATATATAAAGTCCCTCTCCATATCTCTTGTCAGTTCCTTTAGATGCTGGGAGGTCCTATAAGGTCTCCTGGGAGCCTTCCCTTCTCCAGGCTGAACAGCCCCAACTCTCAGCCTGTCTTCATAGGAGCGGTGCTCCATCCCTTCGATCACCTTCACGGCTCTGCTCTGGACTGGCTCCAGCAGGTCCCTGTCCCTCCTGTGCTGGGACCCCAGAGCTGGATGCAGTGCTCCAGGTGGGTCTCAGCAGAGCGGAGCAGAGGGGCACAATCCCCTCCCTCCCCTGCTGCCCACGGGGCTCTGGGTGCAGCCCAGGACACGTTTGGCTCTCTGGGCTGTGAGTGCCATGGCCGGGGCATGTCCAGCCTCTCACCCACAGCACCCCCAAGTCCTGCTGGGCAGGGCTGCCCAAATTCATTCTCCACCCAGCCTGTACTTGTGCTTGGCATTTTCCCAACGCAGGTGCAGGACCTTGCACTTGGCCTTGTTGAACTTCATGAGGTTCTCACAGTCCCACCTCTCCAGCCTGTCCAGATCCCTCTGGATGGCATCCCTGCCCTCCAGAGTGTGACTGCACCTCCCAGCGCAGTGTCATCAGCGAAACTGCTGAGGGTGCCCTCAGTCCCCCTGTCCACGTCACCAGCAAAGATGTTGAACATTGCTGGTCCAAACACTGACCCCTGAAGGACACCACTTGTCACTGGTCTCCATTTGGATATTGAGCTGTTGATCCTGCCAACTCCTTATCCACCAAATGGTCCGTCTACCAAATCCATGTCTCTCCAGTTCAGAGACAAGGATGTTGTGGGGGACAGTGTCAAATGTTTTGCACAACTCCAGGTAGAGGATGTCACTCTTCCCTTACCCACCAGCACTTTATCCCTGTTGTAGAAGGTCACAATTTGCTCTTAGTGAAGCTTTGCTGGCTGTCACCAGTCAATTCTGTATTTTCCGTTTGCCTTAGCAGAGTTTCCAGGAGGATCTCTCCGTGATGTTTCCAGTCACTGAGGTAAGACTGACCTACTTGCAGTTCCCCAAGTTTTCCTTATTTCCCTTTTTAAAAATGGGGGTTATGATCCCCCTTTCCCAGTCAGTAGGATCTTCCATGGCTTCTGAAATACAATGGGCAGCTACTTAATTCATCAGTTCCCTCAGGACCCATGGATGCATCTCATCAGGCCCCACGGACTTGTGCATCTTCAGGTTCCTTAGATGTTCTTGAACCCAATCTTCTCCTGCAGTGGATGGTTCTTCATTCTCCCAGTCCCTGCCTTCACCTTCTCAGGCAGTGTGGCTGGAGCTTTTGCTGAAGACTGAGGTAAAAGAGCTGTTGAGTACCTCAGCCTTCTCCTGGGTAACCAAGTCTCCTCTGCCAGAGATGGACACACACTGCACATATCAGCTCATTGGTGTGGACATGAGTGTACCTAAATAAATAGCAGGAATGTTTTCCAGTTTGATAGAAACCAGCATGAATGCTTTGGCAATTGCTGCTGGCAACAGCCAGTTCACATACTGTGCCATTTTTAATGCTAACAGGTCCAGCTCCAAGTACCAGCAAGCTGCAGGACAGTGTGAGTGATTTTACTGTTTTGCACAAGACCAGCACCAGTTGCTAGTAAGTCCATGCTTCTCAGAAACATTTATTTGGAGAAACAATTGCTCAGATATTCAGACACTATATAGACATTGGGGGATTTCTTTTCTTTTGTCAGCATACCTTTTGTTTTGCGTATCAACCTATCCAGAGTGTGGCTAAACTTAGGCAGGTATTTGGCCGGTACATGCAAGTAGATTTTATGAAATCCCACATAAATAGGGAGCAGTAAATACTGCAAAGGACAGAAAATACGGCTCAAATAGTTACTGAAATTGAAAACAGAACAACAGAGCAAGACTTTTTTTACAGCATTTAAACAGCCTCAATATCAGCACATGCAGGTGTTTTGCAGAGGTGAAATGCACTTAGGCTCACAGCAATGTTTAGTCACCAAGAGTTATATTGCCTCATTTTCCACATAGCTGGAAAGTAAACACAGAATTCTCAAATCTTTTACTAGTATCATAAGCCATCATTCTGCTACTATAACTAGAAACATACAGTTCAGGGATTTCTGGGGAATGACTTACTGCCAAATGAGGACAAAAGGAGAAACATATAGAGAGAAAGAGAGGGAGGGAAGGAGGGAAGGAGGGAGGGAAGGAGGGAAGGAGGGAGGGAGGGAGGGAGGGAGGAAGGGAGGGAGGGAGGGAGGGAGGAAGGGAGGAAGGGAGGAAGGGAGGGAGGAAGGGAGGAAGGAAGGAAGGAAGGAAGGAAGGAAGGAAGGAAGGAAGGAAAGGAAGGAAAGGAAGGAAAGGAAGGAAAGGAAGGAAAGGAAGGAAAGGAAGGAAAGGAAGGAAAGGAAGGAAAGGAAGGAAAGGAAGGAAAGGAAGGAAAGGAAGGAAAGGAAGGAAAGGAAGGAAGGAAAGGAAGGAAAGGAAGGAAGGAAAGGAAGGAAAGGAAGGAAGGAAAGGAAGGAAAGGAAGGAAGGAAAGGAAGGAAAGGAAGGAAGGAAAGGAAGGAAAGGAAGGAAGGAAAGGAAGGAAAGGAAGGAAAGGAAGGAAAGGAAGGAAGAGAGTTACCATGGAAAAAAGATCCTGAAAGAGACAGAGATCAGATATTTAATACATCTTTTCAGTGCAATGTGGTAGCAAGAAAAACTTATTTACAAGCTATGGGGCATTAGGTCATGGGGAAGAGAGGTTCTATAACCCTGTCTGTAGGGTTCTGATGAGACCATTACTAAAAACAGTTTTGGTTTTGAGCAACCTACTATAAGGATGATTGTGCCAAACTGGAACAGACTCAGATAACAACAAAACAATTATTAAATGACAGGATTTATGAGGAAAGATAAAGCAGCTAAATATATACATAACTTGGCTATGAGATATCTAAAGGGAGACGTTAATTGTCTGTTAGTATAGTATTCAAAAACTTAAATGCCAAAGAGGCTGAAAAATCATATGAATTATTTACTGAGATATTAAGAGAATATAGTTATGGCTAATGAAATAGTCTCCAGTGATAGTGCTTGAGAAAGGGCTGGCCCTAAGCCATGTAACATAGCAAGTCTTTGTTCTTACTGCCACATTATCTGCTGCAGGTTTATTGAGAGTACATGTATGCAGGCCAGGGAGCAGAAAGTCAGGCATTAGAGGCAATTTCACTCCAAAATTAATTTGTGGCTAATGACATGCAATTTGTGCTCTGGGTGGACAAGCAGCATGGTTTATAAATGTAAACTATCCAAATCCTTGTGGAAACAAGGGGTTTGGTATAAGGACTACAGCATCTAGCTATCAAAAATTGGAAGTGCCCATGCAGGTTACACATTCATTGCAAACTCCCAATATTAGCCTTTCTGTTGCTGGTTTACATCTGCAGAAAGTACATACGCAGTACAAGTGAATAAATTTAAACTGCTCAGTGGATTTAAAAGAATGTAATATCCTGCCTACTGGATTTTCCAGCATGAGGGAGAAATCTCCAGTGGTTTTTCTTTTGTTTCCATGTGAGATGGATGAAACTACACAAACACAGAAACTTCAAAATCATTTAATCTCTTTCATTCCCTGGCAAAAAAGCATATAAAAACTTTGGAGATCTTTGGTTCTGCTAAAAAAATAGACTTCATCCATTTCCGCTGTGCTGTTACGGTTTTTATCTGTGGTGTTTTGTATGGAAGTTGCCAAACAACATCTGTGTTGCTCATGAAAAACAAATGAAAATGTTTTCAATTTGTTTAGATCAGCACGAAAATATATTTTCATGTTAAATAGTTCTTGTTCTAGCAGCTATCTGATAAAGAATTGACTCACAAACACATGAGTCAGAATTGCTCCTGGCATTTTGCTGCCTTAGGTAAAATACCAGCCCAAACACCCATTCCATTTATTATCATGTTTGACAAGTTAATTTAAGAGTGCTTTCTCTCCAGTCAGAATTTTGTAACATAATTTGTCTTTTTCATTTTGCTGTGCTTTCTGCTCTTATCCTATTGTCTTCAATCAGCTTCATGCTCCAGCAAGTCCCTTTCTTCTTGTTACGCTTATTTATTAAGGACATTAAAATTATTTTTGCCATTCAGCATCTTCATTCATTTCCTTTCTTTTCCTTCCCACATACTGTTTTACTGGAATCCCGTAACTTCTGGTCCAAGCCATCTCAGTTGTCATACATTGCTACCTTAAAGCTTGTGAATACACTTACCCTTGAAGGAAAGTATACTTACTTGAAGGAAAAGTATACTTAGAAGAGCACCTTGGCACTTTTAAGGCCTGCAGTAGAGAAGAAAAGTACAAAGATATCTAAGGAGTGAGAAAGGGCATTAGTCTAAACTGCAAAACTTCCTTTATTCTGTTCTTATGTGATTTTAATGATTCTTTATTAATGCATTTTAGTATCTGTGGGTTTTGCTTCCTATCTGTGAAATGCTGCCTCTCCAAATCTGAAAGCAGAGAAGATCTTGCAGTCCATCTGCTGGTGCTGAGGAAGATGAGCACTCTGTCCTTCACTTATGAATACGCAGGAAGGACCATCCGGATGAGTTTCCTGGCCTTGGTTCTGCAGGATTAGCTCAGACATGACTGATAGAGATCCTCAACACACAAATGTTGTATTTTGGAACAGGTTTGAATTAGATTTTGGCAGAAAAACTCTGTCTGGTCCCAAAGGATTTTAGCAAAAGCGCCCAGGTTCCTGATCTAGAAGATAAGGATGTGACACAGGTGTGACAGCACAGAGCTTTATTGTTCAATCTTGTTTTAAACTTCAGGTCAAAGGCCTGAAACTCACGTGTCCTTCAAACAAGGGACCTTTCCAAGCTGCTCCAAAAAGCTGCAGTTCCTGCAGCTCCTGCAAAATGGTCAGAAGCAGACAAATTTCACCAAGAACATGCTCCTTTCTTGTCCCTTGCTGGGAAGTTTCCCTTGGAGAAGCTGAAGTAACCATTTGGAACAGATTTCCACAAAGAGCTCAAGTCTACATTAAGATTCAGGAACATTCCAAAGAACAAGAGATGAGATACACATACACTATACAGTTACGCATATGCATACACATTTATATATGCATATGAAGGTACAATATAAATTTATTAAACCTTTTGAGTATTCATGTTTATTAAGAGAGAGTAGTTTAAAATTTAAGAAGATGGTACATTCAGTCAGGATTCTTCTCTTAACGTTTTGCCCTGCTTGTTTCCAAGGATAATTTCTCCCAGTTTGCCTTCCACTGTTTTCAGCAAGTGTTTTTAAGATGTCTTGTGTGAAAGCAACGCCTTAAAATTGTCAGAAAGCCATACTAAGACTGTCTAAGGAAACTCTGAAACCTGATGCATGAGAAATAGTATGCAAACTGATTATAGAGAAACTGGAAAAATATCCAAGAGTTTGGGAGTGTAGGCATATTTTCCAAGCACCATGGAGGCACTTAACCATGGTTTAGATGGAATGTGTTACTCCTTGATTTAGTTTTAGAAAAATACTCAAGAAAATGTGAGGCCTCTCCAGGACACACTAATTTTTGCTTTTGCAGTTGCAGCTGTCCACAGAGATTAAGGACCTTGGATCAGTCCCAACCTTCATTTACACACGTTGAAATAGCAAAATTCTGTTTTCTTTGTCACATGGTGGTGCCTTTAAATAAATGCACAAATTTGCATCCTAAACTGCTGGCATTGAGATGAGGATAGACATAATAGAGGAACATAGGCAATATTAGGCTTCCTTCCTGTTTCTAATTTAACTCTTACAGTACACTTTGAATATGAAAGTGCATATATGACTTTCACTTCAATATGAGACCTTGATCCTACACACTGCTCCAGCTGAGCAGATTCCTGCAGCCTCCAGAAGCCCATGAAACTGACAGGAACACACCAAACAGTCAAGGGAGTGATCTTGTATCATTCTCCACAGCACGATAGATGAGGCACAGCTATTTTAAGCATTCAGAAGAAGTAATTCACCATACAACTCCTAATACATCCCAAAGGGAAAGAATACAGCAAGGGACTGGGCCTGTTGATTTTGCCAATGTGAATATACTTTGCTCATGGGAATAACTCTGTTGTCCTCAATAGCAGGGAAGTACCCTGCAGCGGCTGAAGAACGCAAGAGATGTTTCAGAAATCATTTTCATTGTTAGCAGTGTTCATGCTGTATTTAAAACCCTGTATTATAAAAAACCAAATAAATATCCCAATTAAAACTTCACCAGGCACAAATCTTTGTCAAATCTATTATCAAAAAACAACCAATTAGAGGTCAGCTGTGGAAAGAAACAGTTCCTTACTACTGTTCCCAAACACATCTGCAACAAAACAGGGGATGTATGAAACCTTTTTCTGCTTACCAGCAGGTACCATCAGCTACTAAATTCTAGCACTGTTAATGACATCACCAGGGACCATGACTTAGGTCAACAGCTTGGCAGGAGGTGCTGGCAAATGTTAAATCAACAGCAATCAAAACTGGAAAACCAACATGCTTGCTACCATCTAATTTAAAAGAGAACTTATTGTGCCTCAAACACAGCAGTGGGTTTAATAGAAAAGTAGACATGTTTATGGTTTCAGATTTACAACAAGACTTATAAAAACCTTATTACTCAGAATCCAGTCTGCTGCCCTAGAAACTAAGAATGTTACTTTGTTGCGAAGAAAGATCTGTTGACACAAATGTCTTGCCTAGGCTTGCCATTGTGGTTAACCAAAATACATTTACTAGTGAGAAGGTAAATAAAAGCAAACAAGATGCCTCTTATACCACAATACAGTAAGGTTCAAATTGACCAAGCTTAATGCTATGGCATAAATATGCTTAATGTTTATAGAATTTTTCTACGAGCTGTTTGCCCTGTTGGGCTTAACGTCTTACATGAGACCTACTGAATGGGAATGTGTTTTCAGTATTACACATACTTAAAGACCTCATCAAAAATATTCAGAGGAGCTGCCATGAATACCACAGTTAACCATGCTGCAAATAAAATGAGTCATGTTTTAGCCTTAGATTAACATGAATAAATCAATCTTGTCCCATATAGTATAAGTACATAGAAAAATTAACTGACAATTAAAGTAATAACATTATTGGAACGGGTGCTGTATAAATACAAATCAACTGCACAGGCTGTGCTGAAAAAACACGGTCGTTCTCTAGTCTGCAAGAGACAGAGAAAGTGGGAAACCCAGCTCTGGTATCTGAGCTTCTGCTCAGGGATGCAGGGTCTTGCACAGTTGCTGGGCTGCTTCTCTAGTAAGTAATCAAGAGCATGCCCAGCATCATCTGACGCTAATGGAGAAACTCCAGGTCACAAAGAGCTGGATGGCCAGTCTTGGATTGCCCTGCTGCCATGGAATACACTCCTCATTCTTGTCTTCCTCCTATATGGAAGAGAAGAAAAACAAAAAGACTGAGACAGAGATTACTGAGAAGAAAATAAGGCCATAGTATATCCATTTCAGTATACAGCCTCAGACTGAATCAGGTTGGTTTGCAAAGTAAGAAATCTTGAAAGGCACTTCCCTTTCATCTGAATCTGGTTTTTGTTAAATTCATGCTGTAAGACTCATTAATTGTATTTTTTAAATTAAGCTTGAAGCCATAAAAAAGAAAGCAGAAGACCAGCCTCCAGTGTCTTTAAAAAACATCTGCTATTAAGTCTTGCTACAGAACATGTCTATGTAAGTAGACCAATAGCATTAAAATGAGCTTGTTTTCTCAGTACATCTCTGAGCAAGCCTGGAGCCACACACCAGAAGTGTTACAATTATATGAAAACAAAACCAGTCAGCAGCTGTTGAAGGAAGGGAAAAAGAAAAAAGGTCAAGGTATTAAGATCATGTGACTACACCGTAAGGCTGTAGTTTACACTGAGTCACAAATCAGCACGGAAAGGAGAAATTTTGCTCAGAGATCACAGATGCCTTCAAAGAAGATACACACAGGTCAGCTTAATTTGTGACAGTGCTATAAATAACTTTTAGTTTTCTATAATTAAGTAAGTTGGTAAATATGTTAATGGTGGGAGTTGGGTTGGTTGATGTTTTCTGTGTTAACCACATTGTTATATCAAGTCGTGGACAGTGTACAGGGTGTAATACCTGCATGTAACCATCGCCTAGCGGACTCAATACCACGGGGAAAGGGGAAGTTTCCAGATTGTTCCAACAGATAAGAGTGACGTCACCAAGAACATGGATTGGATGTGGCACGAACCAATCGGTGGAGGTTCTTGGAAAATGATTGGTGAAAAAGGCATCGTTAAAATGGACCAATGACAGCAGGAGAAACGAGCCAATAGCGTGAAGGATCCAAAATGGACCAACAGACTTAAAGGACTGGGTATAAAGACTCATTTGAGGCTCAGCACCAGGTCCTCTGCCCATCCGCACTGGTGAGGGAGAGCACCCGGTGTTGCATGAGGCACTGTTTCGAGTCTCTGCCTTGCTGTTGGGTTTCACAAGCTTACCTTAGTACCCGTTGTTAGTTGCTATTTAATAAAGTGGTTGTCCTTCACAGTAAGGAGTGAGTGGCGCTGCTTGCCTCGTCAATATCACCCTTCCTGTCAATTTTCTGGGAGCTCATCTGGGATAAGCCACGCCCACAAACAACCTTGGAGGATACAGAGAAAGGATGCGACATGTCCAGACAATTTTGGCTGCCTGGACCCCATTCTCTGGGGCCGTGGAGGGTCTGCTGGCTAACGCTCAGGAAGCAACTAAGAACCTGGCAATGCAGATTGTTGTGGGATCAGTAGGAGACCTCCTCAAAGGAGAATGGAGTCCTTAAGTCCCAGTGTGCCCAAAAGGGGATCTGCAGAGTACAGGCTGTGAGTATCTACAGGTGGCAGGAAGCAGTGGGGATGGGTGTTTGTGTGTGTGTGAGACGGGAGCCGCTGGTTGGACTACCGAAGTGAGTGCGGACCCCTGAGTACTGAGGTTCTGGTTCTCCGTGAGAAGCTCGACTGGGAAAAGGGGGAAGCGAGAGAAGGAGGAGTGAGTGGATTGTCTCCTTGGGGCTGTCTCTGTGTCGGCTGGCCTCAGGAGGAGGCACCTTGGCTAAGGAAACGGTGACATTCGTCCCACCACAGGGGGCGGGAGCAGAAGCTTGGGGAAAGAGTGGCACCTGTTGAAGCTCCTAGCATGGTGACCAACAGGCCCAGAGGGGTGGTGACCAGCTAGGGGGATGCTCTCCTTAGAGGGAGTGGGTTGAAACCAAGGTGCTGGGTGGGCTGGTTGGGATATTAGGAGGGAGGTCTGGATAGTAGTCGTCTACCGACTCGGAGGTTCCTTGAGGGAAGGTGGCGGGCTAGGTGGTCCGGGCACTGTTGGGGAACTAGGACCTTCAGGGCCAGGCAGAACTGTCAGCTTGGTGACTTATCAGAGGTGAGCCACTGGCTGATTGGATGATCTACTACCTGGCAGGGAGGGGAGCGGTCCTGGCCTGAAGGGAGGGGTAGGAGCCCTCAAGCACTCCTTCTCAGAGCGCCGGTTGAGAGTGGCTTGGGGGGGTGAGGTCTTCAGAGTGAGACCACAAGCCTCGCAGCACGGTGACCAACAGGCCCAGAGAGGGGGGTGACCAGCTGGGAGTAGTCCCCACATCTGCCTCTCACACAGGGGTGTGAGAGAACGTAGTCCTGCCAAGGGTTAGATAGGGACATTTGGGAGCATAGGTAGGGAGTGCAAGAGTGGAATGAGCACTTGGCTTTGGTTGAGTGCGACTGGTGTGGGTTTATTAGTGTGTGTGGGAGGTTGGTGTTTGTTCATTTCTGCTGTCGGATTGAAAGCCAGTTGGTGCACCATGTGTTCCATGTATTGTTTTGGTTTGGTGGATTTGTGCGAGGAAACACATCTTATTTCTGATCCTGGAGGAGTGGAATCTGCTTTTGGGAAGGCCGGTTAGTGAGGTGCTGGAGTGAGGCAGAGAGCCGAGAGTCTCCAGACCACTAACCGGCTTAGGTGTAGTTTGTGAAGTTTTCCTTGGCAAGCAAGGATCTTGGAGGGACTGGAGACGCCAGTCTCCCTAGGGGTTCTCCCGATTAAGGGGGCCATTACGGGTCCTGTGCAAATTTTGTGGTATTAGTGGTGGTGATGCCTTAGGTTTTAACTTTTATATTTTTCAAATTCTGTACTGCTTAGTGTGTAACTCTGAAGTTTCTTGTAGCCTGTTAATTTCTGCTCTCTCATGCTACGTAGACCATAACAAAGTCTCTCCGGGCCTGCTCTTCAAGGACACCCAGACCATCCTAGGTCCAAAAATATAAACCAAAAAGCAAGGGGGGCAAGCAGAGGAGAAATTACATCATTAATCTGAAGCTTTAATTGGAGAATTAACCCTGATAGCAAATGAACCAAACCTATAAAAGTGTGAAGAACTTGTGACCTGTCGTCCATCTTGGGGTCCATCTCAGCAACAGCCTCTGGCTCCCCAGCCAGGGGGTACCTTTGAAGGCCTTTCAAATAAATACCTACCTTATTCCCTTATTCCTGTCTCGTCTCTGTTTCTAGGAGGCCTCTTAAGGCATCAGTGGTGGTTTGGTTTCAGTTGGCAAGAGGTGCCATTTTGAGTCACTAGCTAGAAGGAGCATGAGGCTCCATTTTGTGTCACATCATTCAGGGATCTGGACATTGGTGATTGACAGAAGGGGTGGTGTGCAGTGACCATCAATCACACGGAAAGGAGGTGTGGGACTCTACCTTGGGTTAGAGGTGGGGAAACGATCGGTCACAGTGGTGGTTGACAAAGTTGTTCCGAGGAATTGGTGACATCATCATAGGGGGTGTGCTAGTCATCAAGGATAAGCCGCCATTTTGTGTGTGGTTGCTAAGTAACTGTGTGTGATTGAGCCGGGTTTTTCCCATGGGTGCCATATTGCTTCCCACAACCAGAACCATCTTGATTTGAGGTTCCCACAGTCAAGTTAAGTTTCCCATGCTTACCTTTTTCCCACAACTGGGGACTGCAGTTTATATTTCCTGACCGTGGCCTGTATATAGTTCTTAAATTTAGACCTACAGTTGCATTACTGGTTGTACTGAGAATTCAGTAGGTTAAGAAACAGGTTGTTGGTGTGGATAGTTGACACAGTCGAGAGGAAGAGTATGGGTCAGTGTATGAGTAAGGGATCCCGAAAAGGGCAGAGTGCCAAAGTGAAGGACATTCCACCAAGCAGTCCATTGGGAAGGATGTTGTCAACATGGGAACGTGAGGAACATACTAAGGGCTTGGGTAAGATCCAGATGGTTGAGTACTGTGTGGAAGTCTGGCCTCAGGAGGTCCTACAGGAAGGACCAGTCCACTGGCCGTGGTATGGTTCTAAAGAAAGGTGGTTATGCGTAGTGTTACATCGGCATGTGAGTTCTAGGGAAGGGTCGAATGCAGAAAAGGTAGCATACACAGCACGTTGGTTGGGCAGAGAACTAGATAAGGATGGTGTTGAGGTCTACCAGTTAGCTGGGGGAACTGAGAAATGATGTAGAGAAAAGAAGGCGAGGAGTAAGAAGTGAGACCCTCTTGACCACCTGCCACCTCTGTCACCTCCTCTCCCAGAGGCCCAGGTGCCCCCTTCTCTTCCAGAAGCCCAGACACCCCCTTCTCCTCCAAAGGCCCAAGCATCCCCTCAGGTGATTTCTCTCTGTTCATGTGGAGCTTCAGCTACAGTGTCGCCAGGTGGAGATCAGGTTAATGTCAGCCTTTATTGTAACATGAAGGCAAGAACGGCTAAGCGTGAAGGAGGTAACTAGGAGGGTGGAGGGGTGAACAGTCTGTATCTTAGGGAAGTCCCAAAGGGTGGGGTGGCTGGAGGTACAGGGTTTGTCAACACCCCCTCCTCGCTGCCTTGGAAGTCAGGTCCTTCAAGAAGGAGATTAAAAGTTTGTTGGAGGATCCTGTAGGGATAGCCAGTCAGTTCAATCAATTTGAAGGCCCAAGTATTTACACTTGGGGAGAGTTGAATTCCATTCTGGATACACTGTTTTCACCCGAGGAGATACAGCTGATTCGAGCAGCAGGAATGTGCATCTGGGAACAGTGCAACAAAACCACTCACTGGAATAATGTTGTCATGTAGTAGTAGTTTTCCACCTCCATAGAAAAAGCCCCAGGCTTTGATTTCTACAGCTTCTCCCTCTTTTTTCTGGTATTTTTATTTCTTGGTGATGGCAAAGGAAGCACAATATTTCCAGTCACTCTATATTTAACAATATTGTGCAAAAGCTTGTGAAACAGCATTTCTTACATTACATTCTGAGAGAATGAGGGCTCAGGAGTTGGTTGGTCACATGGTTCAGTTGTAAAAGGTCAGCCCTGCCCTGAGATGTCATTCTCCCATAACTCTCATGTTTAGAAAAAGCACTGTAAATACTCCTTGCCCTTGCCATCACAAAGTAAACCAGATTCAGTTCTGTTAGAAATGCTCACACGGCTGGGTATTTTATGTGAGCTAAAGCCCGGTAACTTCTGGAAAGCCTCCACGAAGGAATGAAATGGTTGGCTGACCATGCCTGAGCATCCTGAATTCCAGTTGTACCTTTCCTCACTGAAAAGCTTTCCGTTTGACCCACAGAGTTTCTCTGTCATTTGTTGCGAAAAATTAAGTAAGTTAGAAGGAGGGAGATAGAGGCAGTATTTACAGTAGTTGAACCATGTTTCCCTGGGGGCTTTCCAAAGGACTGGTATCAGCCATGCTTTTGTACTGTATCCAGAATTACACAAGCTTTCCAACCTTCCAAAATCCTGCTGCCAGAACATGTTCATCAGCTTCTCATCACCACACCACTGGCAGGTAAAATCCTCTCCAACTTCACTGAGTTTCTCAGCTGGTCAATGTCATTGTAAGGTCACTCTCAACAGTTTTTGAAAAGTCATGGTGATCTGGGAAGGTTCTTGAGACAGAGAAGAAAAAAAAATACCACTCCGGTGTTCAAGAAGGGCAATATGGAGAATCTGGAGAACTACAGGCTAGTCAGCCTCAACTCAGTCCCTGAGAAGGTGAAGAAACAAGAACTTTTCTATGAAGGTCAGAATGCTGTGTCAACTAAGGTATGAAAATACATATATCAGATAAATTAATAGCAGGTAACTTCACTGATACAGTATTTAACTCAGGAAGTCCATAGCCACTAAATTCTAGAAGTACAGAGTAGTCTTTAGGGAAGATCAGCCTATGCAGACTATTCTTGCACTCTCATCACAAGCATTTGCATCACATAATAGATGAGGCTGGCGAAGACTTCATCGAGTCCAACCTATGACTGAACACCACCATCTCGATCAGACCATGGCACATCCAGTCTTTCCTTAAACACCTCCAGGGATGGTGACTCCACCACCTTCCTGGGTAGCCCATTCCAGTGTCTAATCACCCCTTTTGTGAAGAAATTCCTCCTAATTCACTGCTGCTTTCTGTCCCAGACATGACAGCATGGCAAATCTTACACAGTTTATCCCTATTTACAAGCCATCTCCCAATTGAAATAGGAAATGTTTCAATAAGCTAATGCTCTGAGTTATTGTTCCTTGAAAAATGATAAATAGATAAAGATGAGAGGATAAAAATCTAATAAATAAATCATAGTTTAAATTGTAAACATGTCAGAGAGAAAAAAATTGAGAAATTTGTATACTGAGTCTGGAAAACAAAAACAGTTAAAACATTTTCTTCCAAATTTTGACAACAGAATTTATCTATGAGATTTAAAATAACTCTTCAAAAAAATAGAAGTGAAGGTGTAGATTTTTCTGTAGTGCTCATATGGCAGAATAATGACTATCCTTCTAAAAATGTTTCTTCAGAGACCTTACTTTTCTCTGAATCCAGCAGGTAAAGTACCTGTTGCGGTGACCCAGCCCACTGTTGGGCTGGGACAGTTGAATGCCAATCAAATCAGGGCTCTCCCTTGGGTGGATTTCCCCACCCAGGACAGTGATTCAGAGGGTGGGTAGATGGGCGGCACAGAAGCCTGAGCTGCATCCCCCTGGGCGGCACCCGGGTTCAAGCCACCTCCCCTGTTCAAGAGAGTTCTCTTGTTATTCAGCTGTTCATTAGCTCCCAGTTGTAACTCCCGCCTCCTGGTTTCCCCCAGTGGTTCTTGTTGAATTGCATCCTCCCCCTGGCTTGTAACTAATTGGTTGCCTTCCCTTTCCCCGCCGTTTTCAAACCCCCTATAAAACTGAAAGTGAAAGCCCCTCGGTGCCTTTTTTCTGGTTGCTGGAACCTCTGACAATAAACCCTGTTGGAACCCATATCAGAGGCCCCTCTCTTTTCCTTTGCCTCCGGATTAACGTGAGCCCAGACCATCGGCCCTGACGCGCCTCCTCTGTGGAGGAGCCAGCACGTGCGCCCAGCCAGCGCCTTTCCTGCTACCAAAGTCAGTCCTGAAGGGCGTTGCAGAAGTAACGCTGTGTCCCCTCTGACTGAGGGCACGCCAGAGCTCATGCTAGCAAGCCAGGAACAGCGTTAAGTACCAACCTCAGCCTCTGTAGACATATGTTTAAAAAGCATTTCAGGCTTTTAGGTACTGCAGGGATTTTACAGTGAGCAAGAGTTCTCCCTTGTAAAGGAACTGGAGATGTGGATTGTGGGTGATAGTACACAAGCATAAAACTTGATTCACTGTGAAGGTGAGGAGTTTGGCTGTTATGATTTTGGTTAATAAAATCCATGATTTGGGAGTTAGTACAGTTCATAATTGTCCTTTTTAAATGACTACACGATGCACATTTCTAATATACAAACAGAGAACATATGTTACAGTGAAAGACACCTTTAGGATATTGGTCACACTGTCTCCTACTTACAGAGGGAACAGAATGAACTTTAGGGAGAAAGATTAGGCATTTGTAGAGATAGTAAACGGCAAAGGCAAGACCAGCTGGAACCATGGGCATATTCCATAATAAGAAGAGAGAATGCATATGCACAGTCTGAAACTCTAAATACCAGCTAGTTGAAAGGGTACCAGCCAGCCACATGCTAGAAAGAGAGGCCTTTCATTGTAGATCAACTGTAGATTTTCTTCAATTTTTCAGCTGTGTCTTTAAAAGCACTTTTATCTAAGCTGGCTATTTTGTCTACCACATGTGATGCTTTGATTTGCATTATATCTTGACTTGGCTTGAGATTATCATGATTGAAAGTAGATAGAGAATGAAAATAATGGAGTAAATCAATAAAGCAAGACTCTGGGACATGTTAGTGTGTGTCCTAATTCTCATGCACATCATAGAGGTAACACTACTTCTCCCATTTGGACTTTAATAGGCAAGGTGAAGAGCAAATAGGACAGGGAGTGGTAGTGGGAGCAGAAGTGTCTTCCAGTCACTCAATGCACATTAAGGGTCCCAGACAGACTGTCCCACTGGTCAGTTTAACTTTTGTTTTCCTCTTCTGTAAAAATAGGAAATCCAAATTAATATTATTTCATCAAGAAAAAAATCAGGGTTTTTTCATAACAAGAGGGACTCTATCCAGCCACAGACTGAACATGACTCAGATTAACCAAGGTGCCACCCCTTAAAATAAATCCGTACCTAGTCTGAAGAACTTCCTTTTCAGCCTGAGTCAGAACAAATAAGTTTCAAGCCATGACAGCATTACTGTTTCATAGCCACACAGCCCATTAACTCATTTACCAGCCTCCATTTTGTGGTACTCGTTAACATTCACAAAAAAACCCTTTTTTTCAAAAATGGCGTATTCTTTTTCATAAAACTTGTCACAGCAGTGAAGTGTTATGTATCAAGGAGAAGGTGCTTGAACCATTCACTACTTCATGTCTGTGCTTTGAAGACTGCAAGAGATTCCAGCTTCTTTCTTGGTATAATTAGAACTTGGTTGATATGCATGACTGTGAAAATGATTCCTTATCTTTAGGACTGTTCTCACTTTTGTTCTGAAATTACTCACATATTCCTACATTAAACATGTGTAACAAAATCTGGTTTTATTTTGTTATTTTGAAAGGGAGACCAAAAGTTATCCAGTATTGAAGAATGTTTCAATTTTCATATACGTTTTTACTGATTTAAGACCCATGCTTCTCGCACAAGGAGGTAAGAGCACCACCAAGTCAAATCAAATACATTAATCAGGATGGAAAGGCTCAGCTCAGAAGCCCAAATACTCAGTACTGCTCTCCTGTGTTACCGGCAGATGTCTCTGTGTCAGCTTCTCCCTCTGTCTTTCCTCTGATAAAAAATCCCCATTTGAACACTGTGCTCTGAAAGGATACCTAGCATTTTTCATTGCACCAGCTAATCTATGCCTACATCCAAGTGATTCTGAAAGAAATTAAGAGAATCTGGTTTGTCTAGATTATCTTAAAATGTAAAACAAGACTTTTTTTTTAATGGTCAAACTACAGCAATTAATTCAACACTGGTTAGTGCACCTTCATCTTGAATGTCTACATGGTATTTATGAACCAATGTAATAGATTAAGTGCTAATTAATCAGAAATCACAACTATGAATATAAGGAAAAACAGAGTTGAATTCACAAAATCTCGATGCACTTTCTCAAAGAAAAAAGTAGTATCAGAATTATGACCAGAATGCAAATATCTTTCCCTCTAGTGCTAATCATCCTCAACAAAATTGCCTGAAATAAAAGCCGCTACTAACCAATAGCAGAAATACTACTTTTTTCCTAACATCTAATCTAAACAACTCCTCTTCTAGTTTAAAATTGCTCCCCTTTGTCCTGTCACTATCTGCTTATGTAAAAATTCATTCTCCCTCTTTTTTATCAGTCCCCTCTAAGTACTGACTAGATGGCCACAGTGACATTTCCCTGGAGCCTTCTTTACTTCCACCTATCTAAGCCTGTCTTCGTTAGAAGAGTTGTTCCAGTGCCTGGATCGTCTCTGTGGCCCTCCTCTGGACACACTTCTAACAGGTCAACATCTTTCTTGTGTTGAGGGCCACGTAGCTGGAATTATAGAAACATGGAATCCTTTAGGTTCATAAAGGTGTGACTGATAGTGGCCCACCACTGTCAGAGATGCAGGTGCACCATAGGAGGACTGCATGACCTTCTCTGAGTTGTTTCATTTCTGTCAGTCCTCACGTGACAGTGACTGAGAGAGCTCAAGGGGCAGGGAACTCTAGAGATGAACACAAGCAAAAGAGGAGTAAGCAGCGCAGATAAGCAGAAAAATAAGTAGAAAGAGGGAGTAGTACAGGATCTAATACATTGCTCTATTTCCTCATTGTAGGAGGCTAGAAAGATGTCTGAGGGTGAATGTGAGTGAGAGTGAATGTGAGTTCAGAACGCTCTTTCCTCTGGTAGGACACCTGCCAGCCTGCAGGAGGTGAAGGTCACTTATCTTGAGATATTGCCTGATGCTGAAGAGATTCCACAGACAGGATACTGAAATTGCCCATGGTTGAAAAGTTTCCATCAGCTGAGGGTATTTGCCAGAATGCTGAAGGTACACCTAGAGCTTCATAGATGTAAGTTTGTAGATACAGAGGTGAATTACGGGCCAAACAGCTTATCTCTTTGATAAAAAAGGCAAGGGACAAAAACAGAGAGGACAAGAAGAAAAAAAGGTCATGATAGAAAGAAAATAAAAGTCATGACAGTGAATTAGCTGTAACTTGGAGAAACAGTTTTAGTGAATGCCCTGTGGGGTAGTGAGCTGAGGATAACTTACTGTGTACCATGACCACGGTGATCTAACATCAGTGAACCCCAGTTTCAAAGTTTAGTGCCACTGTGGAGAAGGAGCCCAGTCCCCAGCACAGCCTGAAGCCTCAATGGACACACAGACTATTGTTTTAAATGATACCTGTAAGTATCTTTAGGACGATCCCAAAGAGATGGTTAATCTAAACTACAGTAACAAGAGCTATAAGTCTCATTTAATTTCAGATTAGTTACACAGATGACTAAAAAAACAGATCTTAAAGGAATTCCAGGAAGAATTCCCTCAGTTCTCCACAGCATGCTGCAAACCACTAGAACAGATCACTACAGAAATAATCCAGGGAATTTGTCCATCGAAGCTTTGTTTTTGAAGACACTACATGAACATTTAAAAAACTGGCTTCAGATCATGAAAGAATTAGGTGTAGAAATTAAAGCTTCCTGGCATAAGACTGTAATGGAATACACTCATTATTTATGGAACAACTGACCCACCATGTACTGGATTTTTGAAAACTCAGTGTTTTCTCACACATTAACTCTTCTCTGTTTGTACTAGTGCTATTTCCTGAACTGCTCCACCAAATGGGCACATTTTTTTCTTCATGTATTTATTAACAAAATCAACTGATCTCAGTCCACATCCAAGTGTCTCAGAAACAGAAAACAGAATGGCAGCTCCAAGTTTGAGGCTATTTTGTAACCTTGTCCTGAAAGACAGCTGTGTAAAGAGGGATTTCATTTCTAAACTCCTAATGAAGTTGTTCATACAGTTTCACGTAAGGTAGCCTTCGAAGAGTAGTTACAGCAAAAGCCTTCTTCTTTCCATTGATTACTGAAGGAAAAGTCTGGACTGCACTCCAGGGCATGGCTCCAGTAGATGTTGCTGTACTGACACTTAGTGAGGTTAGCATCCCCTCCAACACAGTTTGTATCTAACAGCATGTTCACATTTCCCAGGTGAACAAACTGTAAACCAAAAAAATAGGCACTTAAGCTGAAGAGGGTCAAATAGCAGAAAGATCTGTTTATAAACAGGGCATAATAAGGAACTGTTAGAAGTAGACTACACAGACATGGTTAAACATACTAGATTTCAGTGTGTAATAACTTAGGAATTCAACAAGGTACAAAGAACAATGAAGCTCAGCATCTGAGAAAAATGATTTAGCATGGTACAGGAAAGAGGCAAGTTGCCAGTTACTGGACATTATGCATTGTTTCATTTTTCTCTCCCTTAAAAACACTCAGATTTAATTTCATATTAGTTCAGACTGGTTCAGCTAAATAAGAATCAATCCAAACTCTTTGTTGAAATGGAAATCACATCTATGATTTCAAACACATTCATTAAATGAATAGGTCCATTTGCCTTTCTTTTTCAATATCAAAACTCAACTCCAGTACAGTTCTTCAAAGCCTTGTATCAGTGTGCTCCTTCTGCCTCTTGCTTAACACAACCTCTCCAGAGACTTGCATCCCAAGAGAACTCAGTTCTGTCCAACCCTCACCATCTCCATGCACTCATTACTTACACCTTCTTCCTTTTTTTCTTTTTGATTTGCAGCCTTGTCTTCTGACAACTTCGAAGTTTGCACCTTATATACTTGGTAACTTACAATACAATACTTCCACATCGCTACAGCTGACAAAAGTCTAACTCAGCACCTGTGTAATCCCAGTCAAGTTGTCTTCCATCTTACAGCTATTTTTAAAGAATGGCTTCCTTGAGTTCTTCCCAGTAACAAGTGGTTTTAGGGGAAAAAACCATTCTCCTCAGGAAAAGCTGTGATGTGAAAAGGCATTAACCCACTGCATTTCCATCCAAAGCAGAAAGAATTTGATCTGTTGTGACACGGTGAACATTTCTACAGGAAAAAACAGTAATTCAGCCTTAAAAACCTGTTCACAAGTTGAACAAAAATTGAAAGAAACACATAAATATATATCTGCCTGAAAGCTGTGATAAGGAGTTATAATTTTTTGTATTTGGAAATGAGCAACTGAAGAGAAGTGTTTACATTATGCTTATCTGGCTAATTTGCTTATGGTGAATAATGAGAATGACTTAGCACTGTTCTCTTGAATGCCAATTGTTATGCCACTTGTGAGTGATGCGTACAGAGCAGGACAGCATGGAAACAAGTGTAAGAAACTGGGGATTTGGGCATGTTGTAATCAGTGGCAGCCAAATGAACACAATGATCTTCTAAAGAAAGAAATCAGTCCTGAAGGGCAAATGTGCTAATGTTCTGTTTAATTAATTTAAATATTCACTAGACCAGGTTGCTCAGAGCCCCATCCAGCCTGGCCACGAACACTGCCAGGGAGGGGAAATCCACAGCTTCTCTGGGCAACCTGTGCCAGTGCCTCACCACCCTCACAGTAAAGACTTTCCTCCTAATACCTAATCTAAATTTACTCTCTTCCAGTTTGAAGCCATTCCCTCTTGTCCTGTCACTCCACGCTCTTGCAAATATTCCCTCTCTATCATTCTTGCAGGCTCCCCTCAGGTACTGGAAGGCCACAACTGGGTCACCACTAAGCCTTCTCTTCTCCAGGCTGAACAATCCCAACTTGATTATCAACCTTTCCTCATAAGGAGAGGTGCTCCATCATGCTGGTGGCCTCCTCTGGGCTCGCTCCAGCAGGTCCATGACTGACGCAAGCCACCGTATCTGGGAGCGGGCCAGTGCTATGCCTTCCCCGAGTGTCTGCCGCAGATCTGGAGACCTCTGGAGTCCCTATCCACAGTTGGCAACCCTCAGGAGGACCGTAGAGCCACCACGCAAACACCCACTGACCTGAGTGATGACAGGCCCAAATGCAAGCGGCTGTGTCCAAGCATGCACACCAAAGACAAAGAGACAGAGAGGGGTCTTCTGTTTGGGTTCTGAAGGGTCTATTCCAGCAGAGGGTCCAGGGACAAAAGACAGGAATGGGGTGGGTCCAGGGGTTTTATAGGGGTGCAATTAACCAATCAGGTTTAGGCAAAGGGGAGGGAAGAGTACAAACGGACCAACCAGATACAAGGTGGGAGGGAGCAGTGAGGGGGGAACCAATGGGGTATCAAACAACAGAGAACTTTCTAGAACTTACACATATTCAACAGGGTGATGCATATTCAAGAGGTCATACATAAAACAGGGTGGGGAAATATGAACCAATTGTAACTGAGTGGTTAACACAAGGGTCTGTGAGTGCTCACCTTAACCATCAAGGGAGATATCAAACCTCTGAGCCGGCCCACCATGAGTTTAATGCCGCAGTTTGGCCCTGTGGCTCGCCAACAACTTGGGCGGCAGCAGCCACCACCGCAACACATGCCCTTCCTGTGCTGGGACCCCAGAGCTGGATGCAGTGCTCCAGGTGGGTCTGAGCAGAGGGGCAAAATCCCCTCTCTCCCCTGCTGCCCATGGGGCTCTGGATGTGGCTTGGGATGCGCTTGGCTTTAGAGAACTCAGTATGGACAGTGCATTTAGAAAGCTTTTCATGGCACTCCTTTTGATTCTTAATAAAAACCTTCAGAGACAAAAAGTACCTTAAGGACCCTAAGGAATCTCCTTTAAGTAAAGGAAATCCAACTGATACTTGTCAGTTCAAGAGCTCCCTCATTAACACCACTGGATGACCAAACAAGGTAAAAGAAAACATGGTTTTCTTCTCTTTCATCACAGCCATGCCTTGGTGAACAAAGCATCACACTTCCACTCATTAGAAGTCTAAAGTACCCAAAGATATTCTCCTCCTTGCAGCACTGTGCAGGTTTTTTTGCCAGTAGAAAATAGGTACTTGTACAATGTTGTCTCCTTGTCTTCTTTCTGCAGCTTGTTCAAATTTCCCACCCCCTTCACCCCTGCTTTGCTCTTTCTTCCCCACCAGCATTACTACCACGTGTACAACCTTCTCACACAAGGGCTTGGGTTTTTTTTTTGGCCCTCCACGCTACGTACAAAAATGTAAAACCTGCAGTCCTCGGTATGTTACCAAAGGAAACAGTTTTACTTAAAATCTTGTTTTTGCCAAAATATTTTCAAAGTATCTGGAGAGGAGTCAAACCACAGTGGCTCTCAGTTGTATTTCCTTTTCCTATTTCCTCAGGTACTCCCAGCACAGCACTAAGTAATTGGATAGTCTTTCAGGCAAAAAAAAAAAAAAAGAAAAAGAGGCTGCATGAGACAGTTTGTAGGTTTAAGAATTATCCTTCTGGGGCCTGTGGGGATGAATACAAGGGCACACAGTTGCCAAACTTGAAATCCTTGCTTGTGTTAGTTGTTTCTGAAGACAGGAATCAAATATGACAGTTTGTACAAAATATACTGATTATATTCAGCCTTTGTAATGCTGTTTCAAATGATCTTAACTTTTGAAAATTAGGAATCAGAGATTGAAATTATCTGTCTTTTTACTCTGTTTTGGTATTTGATCCTGCCTCTACTTCACATGACCCTTTTCCCATAATATAGATATTGTATTATAAGTTTAGACTTACATTACTCACAGAGAATTAACAGTGCAGTGGGGAAAAAGTATCTAATGCAGCTGAATTAATCATATAATTATATGCCATAACTGCTATCATTCCATTTTACATGCCATCTAACTAAATCTTGTTACATCCCAGGCTTCAGCTTATATTGAAAACACAGCTGCACAGCTTCTTGGTATAAGCCAAACACATATTCCGTGTGTACTGGGGGTCTTCCCACAGGCCACCTGTAGTCTATTATTTTTAAATTTTACTTAATTCTCCTCAAGCTATTTGTGGTCTTGCTGACATCTCCAGAAGACTTATTCCACATCTCTCTTCAGGAGTGTTAAGATCTTGAGAACACAGACACTTCACTTTGGCACTAAGGATTCTGTCTGCTTCTCTTGATGGTTGCTGAATTCTCTCCCACTAAAACTGGAAAAAATGTTTTAAAGCTGAAGTAGGAAAAGGCTTTTCGTCCTGTGCCTTCGTTATCATCATAGAAAGCCTGATGTGAATGAATTCTCACTATGTTTTCCTTTCTCTGCAGGATCATACTTTCAGGGGGGAGGAAGGATATCAGACATTGTTTGGTGAAGAGCACATGAGAGATTGGCTGAGGGAGCAGCAGAATAAACACGAATATCACAGCCCACATGATACAGAGTTTATGGCTAGCCCCAGAGGGATGTCTGTTGTATGCAGTGCGTGCAGCTAGGGGTTTGTTGGACAGACTTTTCAGTGAGTCAATTGTTCCCCTACCTCTTAGAGGAGCCAGTGTTAGCAGATGGACTGTGATGGTTTGTAAAGAGGAGATGACAGTTCCCTGGAGTACACAGTGCTGCTATTCAGTATATGGGCCCTACTGCAATAATGTCTTACAGCCCTTATAATGCCTTCTCAAAGATTATTCTCTTGAAAATGTGCATACATAAACAACATATATACAGCTGGAGCAATGTCCAAAATACAGAACCTTTCACCTCAAGCTGGGATTCTCTCATCACTCAGCGTAACGGCACCCCTTTCCAAAAAGTGTTAGGAAGAATTACATACTCTGCAGTTTGAGTTGAAAGGCAATGTATTTACGCTTGGTGGGATGGAAACTGATATGATTCTGTTCCATTCCTGTGCTGGTTTTGGCTGAATAGAGTTAATTTTCTTCATAGTAGCAGATATGGAGCTGTGTTTTGGATTTGTGCTGAACACAGTGTTGATAACACAGGGATGTTTTAGTTACTGTTTGAGCAGAGCTTATTCAGAGTTGAGGCCTTTTCTACTCCTCACCCCTCCCCACCAGCAAGGGGGCTAGGGGTGCACAAGAAGTTAAAAAGGGACACAGCCTGGACAACTGACCCGAAAGGGGCATTTCATACTATACGGCACCATGGTCAGCATACAAAGCTGGTGGAAGAAGGAGAAAAGGGGCATGTTCAGAGTGATGGCATTTGTCTTTCCAAGTCATTGTTTCATGTGTGATGGAGCTCTGCTGTCCCAGGAATCACTGAACACCTGCCTGCCCATGGGAAGTGCTGCATGCACCACTTTTGCTTTACCCACTAAACAGTTTTTGTCTCAACCCACAAGTTTTCTCAGTTTTACCCTTCCAAATCTCTCCCCCGTCCCACCATGGAAATAAGTGGGTGATTGTATGGGGCAGGTTAGCTGACTGGGGTTAAAACACGACAATTGCCCTGAGTGGAAATAACCAAAAAGTGCATGAGAGATGAAATTGTTCTCAAATTCAAATACTGTGTTGCTATGCACTACTCATATCCTAATATGTCACAGTATCTTTGTGCTTCTGTCAGGTCTGTAGAGCCAGATTTGGTTGCATCACTGAGACCAGTGCGTACTCTGAAAATGTGTTTTGGATACATAAGGCAGGAAGTAAAAAGCCATCATAATTTTTCATTTTTAAATCCTTTTTCCTGGGATCATACAGCAGAATATTTCACTTCAAATCATCTTCTCTTGCTATGAGGTTCATAACAGAGATGAAGTAGCCCCTCTTAGGGAAGAGGCACAAGGGCCTGCAAGGGACATTTTTCATTTGCTGTTCCAGAGAGAATAAATCATCTGTTCATTCTGATTTCCAGAATGAAGGTAAAGTGCTTTCTGCCCATAATGACTTAAAGAAGTTACAGGGACAATGGAACTGAACTCTTTTGTGTAGTGGCAGGTTACAGAACAAAGATGCCAGCCACAAGATAAGGTTTAAGAGTTTCAGACTGGAGACTAGAAAAACTCCACTGGGAGAGCATTACAGTACTGCAACAGGCTACTCAAAGAGAAGGTGGAATGTCCATCCTGGGAGGTTCTCAACATGAAAAATCAGGCACATCACTTTATTAACTTTGATGTGGAGTCCTCCCTGGAAGATAACTATTGATGGCAGCAGAAGTGGAAAAGCAGTGGAAAAACACTTTAACACAAACCTGACTGTGCTGTGCTCCCTTCCAAGGTGCTGGACAAATGCCTCCAATGAATGGTGTCTTACAGTTTGAATTGTGCTCTGTCTTTCTGCAAAGAAAACAGGCTCATAATGCAGGCTTCATAATCCCCATTAACAATCCAATTTCCTGTGTTTTGCCTGCTCATCCAGGCACTTTTTTTTTTCCCCCAAGGATGAAAGAGCCTGTATTCCTTTAAAAGTATTTATTCAAAAATACTTCAGCTACTACCTTCCTATTGGCTGCTAAGCTTAAGGAGAAAGATTTTTTAAAAATCACCCTGCAGACAGACTCTAAAATGAAATATAATTATTTTTATTTTAACATCATTGTTTTTCTTGAAGGCACCCCAGCTCATAATTGGTCCCAAGTTATTTCTTAATTTCTCCATATTTGTTCTTGCTCTGTTTTATTACCGTGAGGGTGGGAAATATGAGTCAGTAACCCTAAGATCATCCATTTCACTCACTTTTGGGGGGTTGAAGCCCAAGGCTAACAAAAAGTGTCAAATATTTCAAATAAACTGAAAAAACCTCTACCATTTACCACCCACAGCTGTGTTCACATTTGCAGCAGCATCATAGCTGGTGTAAAACATGTTTAAAGAATTAAGCAGAGTAGTCCCACAGAAAGGAATGTTTAGGCTCCCAAGAGTTACACCTGGAAAGGAATATATTATGAGGTGTTCTTTTAAATGGAGCATTTAATGTCTGTAGATAATTTTTCTATATTCTTTGATGCGTAAATAAGGAATTCACATTTGCCTTGGACTGCTGAAAGTGTAACTAGCCCTCATATTTTATTTATTAAAAAATGTTACCGTTTGCTGTCAACTTTTCATTTTCCTAATGTTATCTTCTTGTTTGCAGCTGAATTATAAGTAACCACTGTTACAGAAAGTCCATTCTTTCAGTATTTCCTCTTAGACAAAAAAGCACCATTAACTAGAATTCTCTAGTGCTCATCTGTTCTCTAGGGACATGCAGATCTGTGTTTAAGGTCAGAGGTTCAGGGCATTTAGCTGAGTTTCTGTGTGTTTCTCTAGACCCACCTCAGAACAGCTAATGGGCCCCAGCCATCCAGACTAGCACATTTCCCTGGAAATGGTGACTAAAGAAATCTTCTACCACCAAAAGCCAAAAATCTTCAGCCAGAAGTTAGTGATGACCACTGGACCTTTACTTCATTTACTTAACAGTTGCTCCATGGTTGAAGTGACTTAATTACATGGAATCAGACTCTCAAGTCTTTAATTGCAGAGTACAGCAAAACCTCTGTGAGTTACACCCTTGACAACAGCATTCACAGGAGCCAGTACAAAGAAGACAAGAACACCCACACTGGCCAACAGGAGCGGTGATGGACAAAGACATCTTAAGAGCCTTCTAGATCTGGGCACTGTCTGCACCACCACACCAGATGCTTGGATAAAAACATGGGTAACAGTCTCAAATGCACACCTGACTTAGGTTTTCCATCTGGTGTGGGAGCCTGGTTACTCTGTTCTTTTAGAAGATGGGGAGAGATCATGGTAGTGCCGCATTTTTGGTAATGGCCTAGTGGTGAGAGCATTTATGCAGGAAGTGTGAGTCCTAATTTCAGTGCTATACTATGTATTTTGAAAATGTCCATAAATAACTTCCTGCAATTGGCTAAATTCCCTGGAACTGTTAATCCACTTAGGAGAAAGTTAATTTGCATTTTGGCAAACAGTGGCCCCAAAAATTCTGGTTTTCATGGGAAATATGCAGTACATCCAGAGCATTGCTGAACCACTCATTCCTGAATGAGTGCTGTGCGCTGAAGTTTTACTGCACAAAGATTGGTGGAATCAACTTCATCAGTTTTATGTTTTCAGTCTAGCTGGGTGGAGTGGCCAAGGGTGAGCGGTGGATAACCAGGAGCCATGATCGTATCCTAGTCCTGCTGTCAGATCACTCAGAAAACTCAAGGGATAACCTTCTTTGGGAAATTCAAGTGTGCATTATTGAGTGTCCCTTAGGCACTACTAACCAAAAATATCATAGGGTAAGTCAAGAAGCAATATTCTAGATGATTAAGTTCACTGGTGGTAAGTAAGTGGTCCTTCTGTTTAATTAGGGAACTAGGAGTTGTACATTGCTCATTCAGTTTAGATACCTAAGACACACACTAGATTCCTTGAGGGCACACTAGCCAGAAAAACACTGAAGAAGCCTGGCAGTCTGGCTGCACCCTCTGATTCAGGCGGCTTCACACACAAAAAGAGCAGAGAACGAGTGCCTCACCCAAGGGAGCTACTCCTGACCTGGTTGTCAGGCACGCAGGCAGAGGCAAAGAAGGAGAGAGGGGACGCCTCATATAGGTTCCACGTGAAGGTCTATTGCCATGAAGGGACTACGGACAAAGAGCCAAAAATATGTGAGGGTCCAGGGATTTTATACTGAGGGATGGAAAGGCGGGGATAAGGGATACAGCTAATGGGACAAAGGAAAGGAGGCAGGGTTGAAGCCAAGGGAACCAATGGGAACAACACATAGGAGGGAACAAGGGAGGCAACCAATGGGATGTCGAGGAGTGCAGAACTTTCTAGAACTAATACATAGTTAACTAAGGGAAATGAATATTTACAACTTTGTACATAAAACAGGGAGGGGAAAACAACCAATCATCTTGAAATACACAAATCACTAGACCAGGGGATGATGGGTTCTTACCCTAACCAGTGTGTTGTTAGACATGGGTGCCTGACCATTACATGTTGGTTTCAGTTGTACCTTTGGGGGTCAGGGTGGCTGCAGCCACTTGCACCACCACAATTCCTAAATATTTTTCCAGACTTACCTTTCAGTTGTCTGAAAACAACCCCTTCCCCTTTATATTGATGGAATTTTTTCTTCCTTCTTTTTAAAAATGTTATCTCACTTCTCATGTCTGGTAAGAAGAAATATCAATCTTAGGTTGATACATACCTTTCTAAAACCATTATATAAGCTTACCTGGGATAGCTGCTCATTAATATGGCAGAAGGAAACAGTTTGACTCTGATCCTGAGCCTCTTCATCAGAATTTTATGCTTCGAGAAGGGCAATGTGCACCATTGTGTGCTCTTTAACTTTATAATGAAGGTTTTTCCTGTTGATTTAAATAAAGTAATCTGAATTTTAAAAAGCACTCTTTAAGTAAAATTGTCTCGGAGTCATTCTGCTGATTAGATGGAGACACTGCACAGAGATACTTGGCTCTGCTTTTCCTCTAAAGTGCTGTATTTCACAAGTTCCTGTAGTTCGGGAATTCAGTTAACTCAAGGCAAAAGTTCTTTGTGGGAGGTTTGTAGGGTATCCACTGCATCATTATACATTTCTTTGTTATGGCATTGACTGATTTGTATCATGTTCTTGTGGTGCTCAGCAAGCCTGGGAGCTCAGCCAAGTCTCTTATTACACATTTGACTACAGAAATGAGTACATTTGGGAAGACAGAAGTGTTATTAAACTGAATCATGTTATGTCTTCATTTTTCTGCTTCAGAGCTGCATGATTGAGAATGAATTAAGTCAGGTTTGGGGCCTTAGTATGAAGGCAGTGAGTTAAACATTAATCTGGTACGGACAGGGCAGTGATTTCCACCAAATTTCAAAGAAATGAATTAATCTTACAGTAGTCACAGTTTCCTCTTAGGCTTTCTGTCAAAAAAAAAAAAAACAACTTCTTTAGTGTGATTGTCTCTTGATCTTTAACACAGTTGCATACATTTATGCTTAGTTTGGCTCAGAATCACATATAAGTCTTAGAAAAAGATGGCTTCTCCAAGTATTATCCCTTTACATGCAATCTGATCTAAAGATCAAGCTAACTTCTTTTCTGTGACTCATCAAGAACAATAATGTTTCTACAAGTTCAATTCTGGCCTTAAATTCATGGCCACACATTCACCTGTGCAAATAACTAAATGGAGAATTTGATCTCCAAAGAAATCACTCAGGAAACTATATTATCTTCCACCAGGTTCTGCAGAGATTCTGTGAGGTTAAGGCCCCCTCAACCTATGTCTTGTTAAATATTTCCTCAAATTTTTCTCTCTAAAAGGGAATAAAAATACATATTTTTGTTTCTAAAGTATCCAGAGAATTCCGTCTCATACAATTTTTTCTAAATCTCTGCGCAGTCTAGTCACAGGCCAGAACTGGGTATTCATTATAATACAAATTGGAACTGCTGCACTGACCAATTTTCTGAGTGTTTTGATATTATGTTTAAATTCAGATCAATTTCTAAACATCTGGAAGATGAAAAATCTCAGTCACAATTGTCCTAAATAACAATCTCTTTCTGTCAAACTTTTTCCATCAAAACCAAGAAAGAAATATAAATTTCTTGTTTTCCTGTTTAAAAACTCAACATTTATGCAAGACATTTTGAAAACAATACCTATTAAAGGAAAACTAATAAAATATTAAACAACTTTAAAAAAAATATTAAACTAGCTGGTAAAAGTGTCAGCACAAAAAAATGAAAAGCACTAGCAACAACTCTACTGGGAATGCAGGTAAATTGAGGCAGGTTAGGTTGGCGGGTTTGCCTTGAAAATTAGGCAAATTGTTTGGAACAAGAAGTGTGGTTGAATACAATGAGAATATAATTTATGATGAGTAACTAATGCAAAAGAAAAATAAAGAAAAACATTCAGTAATGAGCCTGGAGGAAAGATAATCCACCCATAAGCTTTTCTAACTCCTTTATCAAGAGCACTAGTTTAATAAAACATTTTATGTTTTCCTCTAAGTCCTTACTATTATCATCAAAAAAAAAAAGGAATGTATTTGTAGTAAAGACTTTACACACATGAAGATTTTAAGATATTTTGCTAACACAATCAACACTGTACTTGCCTGATGCTTGGGGGGGGTTATCTTCCAATCAAAATATCACAGAAAATTTTTTTTCCCAATTTCACAAGCTTCCTCCTCAGTTTCGTGGCCTGCATTGCTTTAATAGAAGTGGTTGCTGCAATGGTTGAGACCAGTTCAGGATCTAAGGCTTCATTTACTCTTTCTGAAATTAGAACCAAAAGCTTGAAGTGGCATCACCAGTGAGGCAGGACCCAGCTGTGAGTGCAAGCATGGCTCGGACAAGGGGCTCATAGAGCAGCACAGTCACAGGGCACGAGGCACATTACCCCTGAACCTGGGGCTGGCATCACAGCTGGATGCAGGAAAACAGCCCCCGCATTGAGTGTGGCTGCTGTGGCCAGGCCTGCACTGTGAACACAGCTTCCTACCGAGGCAGAAAGTAAAAGAAAGGCAGTAACCTAGACCTGTTGAAAAAGGTATTGCAAAGGTTTTGGACTGTAGCAGGCTGAATGCCACAGGCACATGTGGAAACAGCACCTCGTGTTTTTACCTTCCCAAGCATTGCTTTCATCTTGTTTATTTCAGCTTGAGCCAGTCAGCTGTCATCTGAAGGATTATTTCGTGCCCTTTGCTGATGCATTAGACATAATTACATGAGCAAAGCACAAGATAAATAGATAAACAGTTGGGTGTTATCATTCTGTTGTTGGTAGCTAAGACCGTGGTGTTTCTCCTTCCCTTTCTCCCAGAAGTCCCACGTGGATTTTGAAAAAGAGGTTAAAAAGACCTCCAATGTTAGCGCTGATCTCTGCAAGGATCACAGAAAGATCAGTTGTACTTTACTAACTTGGAAGAAGCCTGGTAGACCACGCCTATGTATTCCTGCTGCATGACAACGGTACTAGTGCTAGTGGGGATTGCTGTGTAAAGGAAGTCCAGTGGTTTGGTTGGGAGTGTTTAATGTGTGCTTATGGCCTGGAGGAAGTTTTTAAGTAGCATCAGCACTCAAAAATCCAGCTGATACATTGCTGCTGAGGTTGTCTTTCAGGCTTTATGATAGCAGGAAGTCCAAAAGGAGTTAATATGACAGTGTACAAAATTCCAGGAAAAAGATTCACTGTGTTTTGATTATAAATAGGCTAATCATTTACAAAAGAAAAGAAAACTATTTTTAAAAGACGTTAAAGATTAATATTCCAGAAATTAAAATTAACATTGTGGAGTCTAGCTTCAGCAGGAACAAAAGACCCTGAGATCAATCCCAAATGCCACTGTAAAAATATACATAGAACAATTTTATAGAGACATGAAATATGAAATGAGCTTGGATTTGAATATTGTTACAAGGAGCCAAGCAGTAAACTCTAAAGGCTGTATTTTTACAATGGAGACATTGACAATGTTAACAATTGCAGGTTTGCTTCAAAGCTCTAACAAAAGCCTTAAACACTTGTAAAATGTTAATAACTTCTAAAGCCATTTGTTCACAACTGGAAAAAATAATTTCATTTCCGTGTTTTCTCCTCAGATCATTTAGGTTGGGCTATACTTGAAGTGCTGACCATAGTAAGAACCCCAGACATATAAAAGTGCCTGAGCAGTTATGCTATCTGCCAAAGATAACTGTTAGTTTAAGAAGTTGCATGGTGAAAGCACGTCACACCACTTGCTGGGGTCAGAAAAAATGCACACGATTTAAAGAAAGAGAGAAACCAACAATAACTTAACGAAAATGTTAAAGACCTGGCATGAATCTCCTATATTTTTTTCTCTCTAATTCAAAGATAGGTAATATTTTCTCCTTCCACCCTCAGGCCTACTAAAAATAGGATTGAGGCAAAATCAAAGTGATGTTTTCCTGCTAGTTGAGCAAGTAACAGACCAGTGTAAAGAGTGAGCTGGACCCAGAGAGCTGCTTTACAGACTGGCAATTCTGCTTCAGGTTCAGTTAATGTTGCTCTGAGGCTACAAAGCAATTACTCCCCTGGTACAGAAGTAAAAAGGAGTTATGCTAAAACATAATAGTAAGCAGGAGATCTATTTGCAGCCTAAGAGTTTTCTTCTTAGTCATTCAAGGAATGTATCACTGTCTTCAGTAAAAGTGTTACCTGAGGAAGAATTACAAATCAAAAAGGACCTCTTCCTGTGTTTGAAGATAATCTGAATTAGTCTGATGCATATATCAGGCAAATCTGTTGCTTTAGGTCCATAGATTCTTCTGTCTCTGGATGTAAAACTTTTAATATCGGGTTTAGTCGCTTTTCAAGCGGATGATAGAAACTGTCTCTTTTTGAAGACACATTGTAAAAGGTATCTTCTAGGGACTACCCTCTGCTGATTATAACAAGCTGTTGTCAGAGTTTTTCCCTATTTTTCTGTCATGCTGTACATTTCCATATTCAGTGTCTTTTGCTCCCAGAAACTGGAAATCATATAGCAAATAAACTAAACTAGCCATGCAGCCAAGCCCAATAACCAATACAAGGGGGAAACACAGGATCTGACACTGTGCAACCCCAGTGCCTGGGCTGACAAAGGCAGAACAGAGCTAATCACAGAGTTTGTAGGAAAGGGAAACAGAAGAGCAAAAACTGAGGGAGACTCCTTTTGAGAAAGAAAGAAGGGAAAGAAGGGAAAGATGAGAAAGTGGGACATTGCCAGAAAGGTCCCACTGTTTATTCAAAGAGAGAGATGGTATGAGGAACTGTTACTAGCCTTGAAGTTTATTGTTGTGTAAAGGTGAGAGGAAATAAGGTTAGGTAAACAGGCAAGCCATGCCCATGGTTATCCCAGCCCTTTCAGAAGGAAAAAGAATTGCTGATAGAAAAAAAGAAAAGAAAAGAAAAGAAAAGAAAAGAAAAGAAAAGAAAAGAAAAGAAAAGAAAAGAAAAGAAAAGAAAAGAAAAGAAAAGAAAAGAAAAGAAAAGAAAAGAAAAGAAAAGAAAAGAAAAGAAAAGAAAAGAAAAGAAAAGAAAAGAAAGGAAAAGAAAAGAAAAGAAAAGAAAAGAAAGGAAAAGAAAAGAAAAGAAAAGAAAAGAAAAGAAAAGAAAAGAAAAAAAGAAAAGAAAAGAAAAGAAAAAAGTATAATCCATGGATCTGTAGAAAGTGTGTGATAGGGAAGCAGAGTTTGCTCATATGGGAGAAGACACTTTATCAGTGAAAAAGACAAGAGCCCCTTGCAACAACAAGGGGGGGTTCCACTGCAGGATTGTCAGTGGAACAAGCCTTAGGAAAAACTGAAACGTTGTCATATCTTAGCTACTATCTCTTCAATTTGAACATTGGTTCCTTACACATGATCTAGTTTTTTATACTGGTCCAAATATGCCATCATTTCCCTTTCATGTGGATTTATAGGACTTTATTGTTTCATTTAAACATTTTGTGTGCTGGATTTTTTTGTGGTCAAAGAATCCAGCGTATATTAGTAATTCTCATCTTTTCTAAGGAGAATTTACAAAATTTTCCCATGAAAACAAAATACATGACAGAGTTGGGATTGTTCAGCACAGAGAAGAGAAGGCTTCAGGTGGGAGGACCTTAGAAAAGCCTTCCACTGTCTGAAGCAGGCAGGAGAGGGACTTCCTACCCCTTGTCCTAGTAATGGTAATCATTAGATAATGGCTTTAAAGTGAAAGAAACTCTTCCCTGTGAGGGTGGTGAGGCTCTGGCACAGGTTGCCCAGAGAAGCTGTGGATGCCCCATCCCTTGAAGTGTTCATGGCCAGGTTGGATGTGGCTCTGAGCAGCCTGGTCTAGTGGAAGGTGTCCCTGCCCGTGGCAGGGGGAAGGAACGAGATGATCTCTTCCAAACTGTTGTAGGATTCTATGATACATTGCAATGATATTCACCAGTTTGGGGCTTCACCCTAAATTCCAGGCTAAAACAAGAGATTTTCCCCAGTAAGTCTTTTTCTATTTCCGTAGCTGCTGATAATGTTATTGTCCTTTATGGGACACATGCATGAGCCAGAGTTGCTATTCACTTCAGAATTTGTCAAATGCCATCCTCCTCCTAACGTCCCAGATGAATAGTGAGATACTATTTATAAATTAAACAAAAAGGATTATTAAGTTGCCACTGAGAAAGCATAGGAGGAACTGGAAGCAGAAGAAAAGGTCTAAAGGGTAACGGTCTCAATGATGGGAGCTGGAACCTGCTTTTTTACCAAAAAGGCCTAGTTTCCTTAGTTGAAAACATACCACAGCTGGATGATCCACTCCAGGATAAGGAATACATATTGGGATTTGTGTTTGAAATCCTGTGACCTTCCTGGGGAAATGGTCTCCATAATGGTACAAATATCTCAGATCAAGTGATTAAATTCCCAGTATTACACTGGCACTGATGCATTCAGCTGGTTTGTACTTAATAATGCCCAGCTGTAGTAGTCACAAGTACAATAGAAAGATGAGCAATAAATGGAGCTGTGGCTGTTCAGTCTTCAGCACATTTTGGGCTGAACTTCTTCAAGCTTTGTACATGAATTCTGCCAATAAAGCTGGCCCAGTTCGTAGTTATCTGCACCTCGGATTTCTTTTTACATAGACCTGTCACCTTTGACAGCCTCATGCTTGAGTAAAACCAGAACACAATGTGAAACATGGATAAACTATCTACTTCTGACCTGTCAGAGGTCATCAAACAAAACCAAAAAACGTCTCACAAAATTTTCATCTGGAAGCATGAGCTGGCTGAGCTGGACACACAAACCCTGTCAAGCCCTCTCTTAAGTATCGCCAGGATATTAACTTTGAAATAACACCTAGTTTTTCTGAGTTCTATTTTGAAGATTTCTGCCCTATTCAGAATGTCTGACTTGCCATTATTTTAAGAAGGAGGTAAAAGCCAAAGAGTGGAATTTGGAAACACATGTGGCATCAGCACAATTATATTGACGTCTAGAACCGAGTCATGCTGGCACATAAAACTAATTTATGGTTACAATTATATGCATGGGACAGACATAGTACCTTTGCTTGATCCATCTGGTAGCCACAGTCACTAGAAGTACATTCATCCCACATAAAATCAACTACTGGTGACCCCATTTCTGTACTCTGCCTTAATACAACAGAAAGAAAGATATTTGGAGGGCCATGAGGAGTGTTTCAGAGAGCTCTCCTTGCAATAAAAGTTTCTAAAAACTCATCCCAAGTATATATACAGTCACATTCCTGCTATATAAAAAATTTACCACCTGGTTTTAAACCACTGGAAATTAGGGAATTGATTCAGATCCAATATCAAGAGTGCTCAACCCTTGCCGACAGTATTATCATACAACAGGAATCATGAATGGCTTGATCCAGTGCCTACCGAAGTGAACAGAAAACTTTCTGTGGGTTTGAGAAAGAGCTGGTTGGGAAAAGGAAGAGATGTCCGACACTGATTTAGATATTAACATGGCTAGGTAAATTTTCAGACTTTAAGTCATAAGACTTCATGTTTCTGTAGAGAGCATGTGTGGTTTAGTGACTGAACAGCTTCATTTCTTTTAGATTCCTAATAGCATCAAAACAATTGTTGGATGAGGATAAAACACATGCACAGACACAGGCAAGAAAACAGGACATAACATTTAGGCTAAAACCTTCAGGTGCATATACTAGCCAATTCACTGAAAATACTAATTTTTTAAAATATTTTTTTCTGATTGGTTTTCTGCTGCTCTTTGGGAAATGAGCTCTTTTATGGCTCACATTTTGCATTATGATTCATCAGTTTGAAATATTGATCATGTCTAGATTGTTGAAAAGTGTGGTGTATAACAAAAAAATAAAAAGAAAAAAGTTTGCCTGAGAATTTCAAACTGGGTGTTCTCTGCCCACGTATGGATGGATACATTTTTTATGCTCAGTTGTTGGGGTCCCTCCCCTGCCATGGAGCCCTGGGAGAGGGGCCCTGAGGGCACAGACACGGGGTTTCCCTGCCCCTGCTCAGCCTCGTTCCCACTGGTTGGTTTGTGTTCCCTGCGCGGGCAGAAGGACCCTTGGTCCGGTGACTGGAACAGTTCCTGGGCAGAGCTCCGGCCATGCAGCTGGATAAATAAACATCTCTGAAACATCTAGCAAGAATCTGTCTGTCCATATATATTTCCTTTCCATGGGACTCCTGGTTTGATATATGCGTGTTGCAGGATCCCCACTGCAACATAATGGTGGGTAATGCGAGCAGAATGATCCCCGATCCCTAAGCGACTGATTTATGTGAGTAAACCCTAGAAACTTTGGATTCCTCTTCTTGGTTTTGCTTTGCTATTCCATATCTAAACTATGGAGGAACGGTGGGAAGACTCTTGGCTTTCAGAGCCGCATATGGACATTTATCTTAAACTTAAAATGATTCTTGAACAACGATTTGTAAATTTTAGCTTGATTCAAGCTCAAAAAGAACTGAAACACTTCCTGGCATGGTTGTTTAAGAACTTTTTCTATGTTTCTTGGGATTTAATTCTTACCAAGGGCTTTTGGAAAACCGTTTGGACACAGTTAATACTGGAGTCAAAATATATGCCGATGGAAGAATATTTTCGTGAATATTATTTAGTTACCGAGACTGTTGAGCAATGTCAGCTGTGTCCTGGCGAAGGGAAGCCTGGCGCAGGGACCGTGCGGCCCAGGCCACGTGCACCGAGCGCTCTGCGAGCAGCAGCGAGGCAGTTCCCGCGTGCGGGCGGAGCCAAGCGAGCCGCAGTGTTGGTGGCGGAGTGAGGCGCGGCAGGAGCGGCGGGACCCGGTGGTTCCCGCCCGGCCCCACGCAGCGCGTGGTGGAGCGAGCCCCGTGAACGCCCGGCCGAGAGGGGCGGCGCACGGGCGGCGGCTGGCGGTGGTGGCGGTGGAGCGGAGCTGCGCCCAGCCGAGACACGCGCTGGAGCAGGGCACGGGGGGGTCGTCGCTCGGGGGCCCGGCCGAGACGTGGGTGCAGCGCCCGGCATCGGCAGCGAAGCTGCGACCAGAGGAGGCGACGCACGGAGAACTGAGCGGCGCGGCCCGGCCCGGCCCGCGCAGCCCCGAACGCAACCCCGGGAAGAGCGCGCAGGCACCAGCAGCCCCGACAATTCCAACATGGGAGCGACCGAAGGAGAGAGCAAAGACGCAGCGAGACAGAAAACAGCAGCCACTCGGAAAAAGGAAAAGATCATAGTAACTAAGACCTTAGGGATAGTAAAATGGTATAATGTTAAGCAAAATTATGGTTTTATAACAAGGTGTGACAACCAGCAAGACATATTTGTGCATAGAACTGCTATTAAAAAGAATAACCCTGAAAAATGCATCCCAAGCTTGGGAGATGGAGAGGTGGTGGAATTCAAAATTGTACTAGGGAGAAAAGGGTTACAAGCATCGCAGGTCACTGGGCCTGATGGTGTTCCTGTAAAAGGCAGTATATATGCCAAAAATCGTAGTCATGTTAGACAATATCTCCCTTGTAAACCCCCCCTACAGTCTCCCTTTCCTAATCCCACCTTTCCCTTTTACCCTATATCCTATTACCCCCAGTGTACTCCTAATCCGTTTTTTCATCCATGGTTTCCCTCACAAAACCATGCTTTTGCCAATTGTTTCCCCAAAAATCCCTTTCCAATGCCGAGTGGGGGATGAAAAGGGGGAGGGAAGAAGTTAAACCCTCTCCTGCCTCAGTTTCCCCACAAAGCATGCTCAGAGAGTTCTGTCTCCCTTCTGTCAGCCCTAAGATGTTCCACAGAATCTGTTTGGACATTTAAAGACTCAGGAGGGTGGCTTGTTTTGTTTTGAAACTGTTCTTGTTGTGTTTATCCAGTTGTTTTCATTCTCCTTTTATTAAAATAAAACGGGTGAGGTGTTGGGGTCCCTCCCCTGCCGTGTAGCCCTGGGAGAGGGGCCCTGAGGGCACAGACACGGGGTTTCCCTGCCCCTGCTCAGCCTCGTTCCCATTGGTTGGTTTGTGTTCCCTGCGCGGGCAGAAGGACCCTTGGTCCCGTGACTGGAACAGTTCCTGGGCAGAGCCCCGGCCATGCGGCTGGAGAAATAAACATCTCTGAAGCATCTAGCAAGAATCTGTCTGTCCATATATATTTCCTTTCCACGGGACACCTGGCTTGGTATATGCATGTTGCAGTATCCCCACTGCAACACTCAGTGCTAAAGAAATATTTAACCAACCCCTTTGCTCAACTAAACTCATCTCAGTTAGTAGAAGTGAAGACACTGATTGAGCTTTTGCTCATTTCAGGGATATTATGTGTCAGCTGTATTCAGATTAAAAGACCAACTAGAAAAAGATATGACATTATCAAAGTTAGCAAGAGACAGGAGATAAATCTGACTGATTTTGGGGATGTAGGCTGGAAACACGTCAAGAAAGCTCTTCCCTGAAAAAATATTAATGACTGGTGAGCAGGGGTGAGTGACAGGGACTACACACTTACATGACTGTCAAGAATTTGTCACAAGGTGCCATCACTTTCCTAGCTGCTGTTGTTAGTGAGTCTTGGTTCCAGAGCAGCAGTGCTTCTACAGGGCCCCAGGCTTTTTCTGTAAGCAGCCACATACCTATATAATCAGCTGGAAAAAAGGAGAGCCGAAGTTTTTTTACATGCACAGAAGCAAGTAGGCCATTGTTGGTTCCTTCATGAACAATGGTATGGGAACCTCTCAGAATGTGTGTAAATAACCAGCCCAGATAGGGAATCCAGAGCAATGCAGCTGCCTGATAGCCCTGTGTGTGAAAAGTGAGCACATGTGGGTCACTGCTGATGGAAGAGTGCAATCTCTGTTCAGTGCCTTTGGAAAACTCATGCCAACAGTTTTGTGTCAATACAACATAATTAAGTGCATTAACATGGTGATTTAGACTATGCATTAGCAAATAAATTATTTGTATGAGATGAGAAGAAAACAGGTGTGCATTGCTAAACCCTCGGAGCATCCTCCCCTAACTCTGCATCAGTAGAAATCACCAAGCAATTGTTCAGGATTTGCCCAAGTCATACAGCCTACAAAGGGAAAGCTATAGCAAGCAATGCTTTTCAGACCTTCATGCTATGGATAACAGACACATTCTGTATGGTAGGAACATAAAGTTTCATCTGTCATCTGCCCAGTTTAGTGGCTACTGTAATGCTTCTCCTCTCAGCAGCATATCTTACCCGAACAATTCTCTGGAGAAGTATTTTGAGTCTGACCTGAATCCATTAGGGTCCATCCAACAAGACTTTTTCTGTATTCTAGGCCTACGCTTCTGCTACCAGGCTGCCTCATTCAAGCAGCCCTTGAGAGCACCTTGGAAGAGGATGCCAATATACTTGTGCATTGTTAGTCCATCAACTTATTAGTCCTTTGCTCTCAGTTTACAATGTCTTCCCAAATTTCAAAAGTTCGAAGTAGACACTCTTCATGAGTTCTTAGACTGGGACTCATGGCACCTATTTTCAGTTTTGAAAGTGGAGCAGATTGTCTAAGCTGGCCTCCGTACTCCTCCTCCAGGGAGAAGCAAAGCCCTCCAAAAAGCAACTCAATCCAGCCAAAAATGGGTGCCTAAAATAAATGGAATGAATCATCCTCCAGAAGTTTCTGTTGTTCTGATAGTAGTTCTGAAACTAGTTAGACTACAAGCCTAATTCTGTCTGAAGTTAGCTGAGTCACATGTTCCCATGTTTTAAACTGTCCATTGTGAGTATACTGTAACTTCAGAAAAAGTCTCACTGGTAACTTTAAAAAGCCTCTGAAGGAGGTGAACAACTGCACCCACTATATTTACAACCGGAATCACCTTACTCATGGAAATTATTCAAGAGCAAATACACCAGCCAAAAAGAAGAACATAGCAGGTTACAGCATGTTGGGTGCTCTCAGTTTACATGAGCCCAATGGGAGACTGAAAAAGTTCAAGGCAGAGGAATCCATGAAGGTTACATATATACCACACACCTTCAGGAAGCCACATGTTGTGACAGACTGGCATATTACCTTACACAGACCTTGTCCTACACATCTGCTTTTGGCCACTGCTGAAGAGGGTGCTTAAGACTTAGATGACATTGGTCTGACTGAGTAATCCTGCTCAGACCACAGATTCTCACGCATCTACTAGCCCCATTACCAGTTTTGATTCACAGATTTACTGGCTAGGAATTATCACATTTGAAGAGCAGTGATCTAAACTAAATTTCAAACACTTGACAATTAGCATCACCTATCAATAAAGTTTCATCTCCGCTAATTATTTAGACTCAAGCTTTTCCTGAAACTATACCCATAAAACTGGCAATGATAACTGCCTATTTTATTGACTATATATATGCTTTTGGGGTTCTGTTTATGCTTAGAATATCATAAAATATGCTCAGCTGAACATTTCTTTATATTCAGTCTTTCTCTCTTTATCATCCAATCTTTTTTTTTTTTTTTAAGGAACTACAGTAAGTTCCAATGCACTATGCAGCCTCACTCTACTATTTTTGTTGTTCAACCTACTAAAAAGCCACATGAAACAAGGAAAAACTTACAGCTTTTATGTGGTCACTGCCATCCTGAGCCAAACCAACTTTTTGGTATCTTTGGACTCTTAAGGATCTGGGTTTTAGCTTTACATCCTGTAAAAGAGAGAGGTAATATCACAGGGTGTAGACAGGAAAAACAGGAGCAAAGCAAAGCATTAAATGTAAAAATTCTGAATCAAAATTTTCAGACTGTAATGACCCTGTTACGTGATTGTTTGGGTTAGTTTTCATTAGAAGTTGTGGGATGGTGGAACAATTGTGAGCTGCACTACTGGGGCTCGTGGGATGTTTCGCTTTTCCTCTTCAGACTGAGAATTCATCACAATTATGCTCACAATGGCTTTTAAGTAGCTGTGAGTATCAGCGGTTCCTACCAGTTTGAACTAGGAAGATATCCTGCCTCTCATTTCACACCGTGGTCTGCAACCACACAGTACCATGTCTGCAACATCACTGACATCAAGTTACTCTCAAGTAACTTCATATACCTCCATATGTAACCAGAAACATCAGAAATAGAAAGGGGCAACAAAACGGTGCCAGGTCATATCTGGATATGATTTTTGTGCAAATTTGAAGTCATCTGAACAGCTCAGGGAAGGCTGAATTTTTTGTTTACCCACTCCTATAATACAGGATCAAGGGCACATCTGACAAAATTGAAAGACAAGTCATTTAAAGCTGTTGAAGGTCATATAAGAAATACATAAAAATAAGCATATTTTTTTAAAAATAATTCCATAAGTATTACTAATCTGTTACAGGAAAAACTGAAGGAGAAAGCCATTACAGGACTTATAGAAAGGTTAAGCATTATGTGAATTTTACAAATACCTTCTCTTGCATAAAACACAATTAAATTTTGAGACCTCCTTCTTCAGTGAATAAGCAACCACCAAGAAATACAAGCAGGAAGTCGCCCTTTGGGCATGTTTTACCATAATTTTCTATTCATAATTTTCTTGTAGATTCTCCTCAAGATATTGTTCATGGATACTGCTGGAGGTAAATACAGGATTAAGTGAATTTTTTGTGTGTCCTAATAGGATCATGCCAAAAATCCTTAATAAATTATTCAGGTTCCTATCAACATGTGTCATTTGACACTTGTAAAGACTGTTAAAAATGTCATGGCAGTCTTCCAAAGATACCTGAATTTAATCCAAAGGAAAAAGTCATAGTGAAGTAAATATGAGAATCTATGTCAAAAGTGTTAAAAACTGAAACATTTCACTTGCTTTTCTATATGATTTTTAACTGTATTAGAAATTATCCAGTTAAACTATATAATTCATGTGAATAACTTGATCCTTAAGAAGTATTTCTATGCAGGATAATCTCTTAAATTTAACTAACCATGAAGACAAGACAAAATTTTAGAATTCTGTTTGATATTAAGACTAGAATACGTCTAAACACATCCAAGAGAACATGAGAGAAACTAAATTAAGTACAAGAATCAGTACATTCAAAATAACACAGAGCTGAATGAGGCTAATCCACCTTCTTTAAGGGGATTGAGAGGCCTGAGATGGTATTCTGCATCCAATTAAAAAAAAAACAAAAACAAAAAAACACCAAACCTAAAAACCAACACTTTTGAAAGATATGGATAACCTGGGAGAATAGAATAAAGAGTATTAAAAAAGAATCTATAAGAGTTACAAGGAAACTTGAGGACTTAACTTTCTTTAGAAGAAGGAAACCAAGGAGGACATGATTGCAGCCCTCTGATATATGGAAGACTGTAAACAGATTCATAGTATCATAGAATCACAAAATGGTTTGGGTTAGAAGGGACCTTAGAGTTCCTCTTCTTCCAACCCCCTGCTTTGGGCAGGGACACCTTCCACCAGACCAGGTTGCTCCAAGCCCCATCCAGCCTGGCCTTGAACACTTCTAGGGATGGGGCATCCACTTCTAATTTCTGTGGCAATCTGTGCCAGTGCATCACCACCCTCTGAGTAAAGAACTTCTTCCTAATATCTAATCTAAATCTCACCTCTTTCAAATAAAATGATGTCTCATTGTTCCCTATAACCCTGCATTTTTATCATTTTGTGGTACACTCCTAGGCAGACGAATCTCAAGGGAAGATTCCTTGTTCTTACTGGGAAATCCCAGTAGGCTATGCCAAGGAGGACAAAAGAGAATTTAAGACATGAAAAGATCAAGTACTTGTAGGTACACTGGAAAAATTGTAGCATACCACACAAGCAGCTTTTGTAATTCCCAAACCTGGTATGTATTCTTCATTCAAAACTAACATGACACAGATGCCAAAACCTACATTGTTTTCTGTGCTGATTTATATTGTGGTTAAAATAGAGAAAGTGCCTACATTTTCATACAAAATATTGAATTCATATATAAAACCTCATTTTTTGTCTTTTGAGTTAGTGAAAAGCAAGGCCTTTTGAGATGTTTTAAGGCTGTAATCCAGCCACCTTCAGGACGGACAGTAAGGGCCACTCAGCTGTCTTAGCTGGAAAAGAAATAGAAAGGCCTAAAAGACAAAGGATGAAGATTCAGTGGCAGAAGCTGCTGCATTATCATAGGCCAATTTCAATGTCTAATGCCACATTTCTGTTCTCTTTCAAAATACTTAAAGGAAGACTTAAGATTTAAATAATTTTCTGTTATTAAGAAAATTTAGTTTTCCCATCACTTTTCAGCTGATTTAACTCTCAAATCTGGCCCTTTTCCTAATATGCATCTGCTAAAACTGCATTAAAATGAGATCCATCTGAATTTCATAAAAAAATATTCTAAATCTTACTGAGTTAAGCAAGAATCTCTGCTATGTCATAATAATGTGTAAGGAAGGACTGATGAGAACTAAATTTTTTATCTCATTCACTGTAATTAAGATTCTTCCAACAGTAACGGAAAAACACTTCACTTGTACTATTAAGGAAATAATAGTGAACTGAATTCTTTCCATGTTAGCCTTATTAAGAATTATTATTAAGATAATGATTTTTAAATAAGAGACACAATGCTGTCAGGCACCACATTAAAGCAAGACAAGCTACTGTTCATCTGAGAAAAGAAGCTGTTCATTTGTTCTATGAGAGCTCCTTCTGTGTCACTTTTGGGGTGTTTAGTTTCTTATCAGCTTGAAGATGCACTTCAGGTAAGATGTAGACTTGGGAGAAGCTTTACAAATTATCTACACAAAGGTAATGGCTTCAATGACATTGCAGACAGCAAAAGCTGTGGAGTCTGGCAACGATTTCACATAGAAGGAACAAATATAATTACAAAAAGTCATATAAGCAGATAAGAAAGGGTCAGACAGAAGTGTGAAAGGTGTATACAAAAGTTATATTTATATATCAAGTTGAAAATTGTTGCAAAAAACTAAGAAGGTAGTCTTTCAGTTGGAAGGGACCTACAGTGATCATTTGCAGTCCAACTGCCTGATCAGGCTGATAAAGTTAAAGCTTCAATTCAAGGCATTGTCCAAATGCCTCTGAACACTGGGAAGTCACACTCAGTGAACACTGACAGACTGGGAATATTGACCATCTCTCTAGGAAGCCTTTTCCAGTATTTCACCATACCTTTTCCAGTGAAACTGCCCTATTTTCCAGTATCTGTATTTATTTGCCAGAACCAATAGTGTGCCAGAAGCCATGACTTCAGCTCTCTTTGATACATTTCATCAACTTCCCAATGCATTCATTGTACATATACACCATTAATAAATGGTCTATAAATAATGTAGGACATGCAGCATGTTTAAACTTTACTTTAGAGGAAGAATTTAAAAATGCAACAGAATTATTAGTTTTGGTATTTGACTGAAATTCTCAAACTTCACACATCCTTCAACACCCCTTCTCCAGTCATATTAGTATTGAGCACCTTGAACATTGGCAAACCTGCATGGGCACTGGGGAGTACAGTGGTCATGGTGCTCTGTAGGGCACAGTCAACTCTTTAAGCTTTCTGCTTCAGTGTACTGCCAGGTCAGGGACAACTTACATCTTGGTTTTGCACTAAAATATCTGTTTTAGAATACTTGTAACTACATCCCCCTCTTCTATACAGACTTAAGGACAATAGAACTAAGAGGTGGCCATTCCATGTAATGCTGTGGTTTTGGAAGGGTAGCTGGAGGATAAAGAAGTCTAACTGTAAAAAAATTGTTATCTCCAGAGGTGAAGCAAATGAATGAATTAATTGTATTGGTTCTCCAGGGTTCCTCTGAATTCCATCAATTCTCTGTTCAGCTGATACGTTAAGGGCATTCAACTCTTCCAAGTCAGTACGCAAGGAAGGTACTGAGGGCTCAAACTTGCAAAGGCTAAGTTATAAAACTATGCATGTTTTTGGAATCCCAGGAATGTGCAAAGATTTAGAATTTATACTTCTTGGATTACATATTTTAACCCAATTAAATCTGACTGTGCCAGATGCAGTAGCTGAAATTATAGATTTGGAACAGCTATTTGGAGAACGTTCCAAAGTAGATGTAAATCAAGCACCATGATTATTTTTAAATGAACCAAGAAGCAATTTGTTTTGCTTAACAAAAGTTTTTTAATACCACAAATTCTTGTATATTTGCATGTGTGTTAGCTGGGGTCTGGATTACATCTACACTGCAAAATAAAGGACCCAGGAAGGAGTAGAAGAGTGGAGAGATTGTGAGAGATCAGTGCTGTTCCCCCATTACAGGAGGGCAGTATGAATTGTACAGTATGTGCGGATGTGCAGTTGAAGTTCATTCAGACTATTCAAAACCTTTAGAGATCTGAGGCTGATAATATTTTTTGAACAACTCTCCAACAAGACCTATCATACTTCACAGGCTTAGTCCTGGTACCTAACCTCAGCACACTAATTCACTAATACTGTGGAAGTCAGAAGGCAAAAATAAGAGTGCATGTGTTAAGATTATTTTGATACTTACCATTGTTGACAAAACTGGCTATCTTATTACTGTGGCAACCACTTTCCTAAAAGAACCAGGAGTTACACTCTGTCTCTAAGGTAAACTCATTCAGAGCCTTCAGCAAGACTCTGTGTGTGGAAAACACAGTATGTCCCTGTTATCCCCAGCTTCATAAAAGCAGAGAACATGCTGAAAAATGTTAAAAGACATTTTAAATTAATTGCAAATAATAAACCAATTGCAAATTAGTTCCTATCAGCTCTAGTGGTATTTTCACTGCAGTTCTGGATGGGAGACAGTTCACTGAGAAGGAAAGTTGTGAGCAAATTCCTTGGCTGTATTTGTCAAAAGTTTGCATTTTCTTTTCAGCAGTAGAATACAAAATTCCAGTGACAGGTGAATTAGTGAGGTATAAAAGCTATCTCGGCCAATGACACAATCCTTCTGTGTAATTATGGGAGAAACCACAAGAGTGCAAAGTCAAGCAGAAACAATACTATCAGACTTTGAACAACCTGCTCACTGAACTGATGGATTGAGCATGGATGCACAGCAGACCAGACAGAATCCCCAAGGAAATAAAGGATTTACCATGACATCATTGGTTTCCTGTTGCATAGTTTTAATTTCCAGTAATAATCCCATGACTGGTCTTTATGGCTGACAGAACTTGTTCTCAGGCACAGGCTGTCACTATGCATTTGTGTTTGTCACACATCCAAAACACTGAAGCCACTGTATCTTCCCATGCCTTCTCTGTGGACTTCTTTCCATACATACCCCTAGAAACAATAAAAAAGCCTAAAAAACCACCCCCACCCCCACCACCCAAAAAAAACCCCTTTAAAAAAAAAAGCCAAAACACACCCCCACCAACTAAATTGAAACAAACAAACCAACCCCCTGCCAAGAAAACAAAACCAAAACACCCACCTGAGAATCACCCAGGAAGGGAGAAGTAAATATCCTCCTTTTCTAAAGTCAACATTACTACTACAGTCATGCTGGAGATGGAGATCCTAGGGGCATATATATCAACAAATGTGCTAGGATTGTTCAACTGGGGAGAAAACAAAGAAAGAAAACTAAGTATGGGTGGCATCCAGCTGCCCTAAAGAACGGCCTAAAGTCTGCACAAATGGGAAGGCTTTGAAGGGAAGATTTCCTTATTAATTTGTTTAGCTTTTACAGAGAATGCTGCTGCTCTTCTTTTTCCAAACTCTCTGAGGCAGGTAATAGTGAAAAAGAAAAATGATTATTTTATTCCTGTCATATCAGTTCTAAGACTAGGAACTGTTCAGACCTACTTTCTAAAACACTGTATCCAGCAACTCCTTTACTTAGACCTCTAGGTAGCCTATTTGTTCCCAAATGGGAAAAACCTGACTTAAGTTAAAAGGTAAGGTTGTCCAGGAGAACTGTAGAAATTGAGAAGACAGAGGGCAATGACTAACTGCTCCTGATGTAGCTACAACTTGCCAAAGAAGTATTTCACTCAATCACAGAATTGTTGAGGTTGGAAGGGACCTCTCAAAATCATCAGAGTTCCTCAGAGCTCACATCAAAAAAATTCACTGAAAGCGCTTACAGAGTCATTTCCAGAAGATCCCTTGTGGTTACCCACCCAACACAGACATGAGCAGGTAGAATTTTTCACAGGAGCTAGCCAGAAGTACAGTTCCTCAAAAAACTCCAGTATTTATTGCAGGAAACAGCTGACTCTGATGACTCTACCTGGTAAGTCATGACGCTTTCTGTAGAGACTGACATGCAGCTGAAAGCCCATAAGTCTTTAAGTTTTTCACAGAATCTTAGAACGGTTTGGGTTGGAAGTGGACCTTCAAAAGTCTTCTAGTCCAACCCCCCTGCAATCAGTCGGGACATCTTCAATTCCATCAGGTTGCTCAGAACCCCATCCAACCTGGCCTTGAATGGTCTCAGGGATGGGACATCTACAGCTTCTCTGGGGAACCTGTCCCAGTGTTTCATTATCTCATAATAAAAAAATTCTTCCTTATTGCTAGTCTCAATCTACCCTCTTATAGCTTAAAATCATTATCCTTTGTCCTACTGCTACTGGCCCTGCGAAAATGTCTGTCCCCATCTTTCTCATAAACCCCCTTTAAGTACTGAAAGGCTGCAATAAGGTCTCCTGGGAGCCTTCTCCCAGCTGAACAATCCCAACTCTATCAGCCTTTCCTCATAGGATATGTGCTCTGGCCCCTGATCACTGTTGTGACAGTCCTATGGACCTGCTCCAGCAGGTCCCTGTCCCTCCTGTGCTGGGACCCCAGAGCTGGATGCAGTGCTCCAGGTGGGTCTCACCAGAGCAGAGCAGAGAGGCAGAATCCCCTCCCTCCCCGGCTGCCCATGGTGCTCTGGGCAATTTAAAGGTTTACAAGGAAGCTATATCTTGTTCCTACATGGAAGTTTTTGTGTACTGTTTCAAAACCAGCGTTTCTGGGATTGGTAGAGCTCAGCCCATCTGAAAATACCATCTGTGGAACAGTGCTGAACAGCCATATCCACACAATGATTTGCATCCAACATACACTCATTCCAGTACAGGGGTTCTTTATTTACAGTGCTCTTGAGTTATGGCAGAAGTGGTGTTTGGGAGGTGGCTGGACAAACATGCTTGTTACCTCATGTACTGAACTTGGCAATGAATCAAAGATGAAAGGGAAGAGAAATGGACCTTGAACCTCACCTCTGTACCTTGTGGTTCGCAATTAGACTTTCATCCTTATGTGACAGCATTCCAGTTTTGAGCCCATCAGAAGCTTGAGAGAAAAAAGAGAAAGGGGAGGCTGCTTGCTCTAGAACCAGTTTCATCCCCAGCCTGCTTTACTACCATGAAGATGATCTAGTGCATCTAGTACACAAAATGACAAAAAAACCTCAAAACTCTTTGAAATGACTGATAAATCTCTGAACAGATTATTACCAATTTTCTTTTGCAGCTGGCTATTGAAAGAAGTGAAATATCAAGTCCACAATCCAGCTGTGAGAGTTGTCAACAGTGAAGACATTCCAGCATAATAGAGACAAAAATGCATAATGTCCAATTTCTTATTGAATTTACCGAGATTCTTGATGTCAGTAGGATGGTGAGATTCAGAACTCAGTTCACTTGTATTTCAGGAGTAAGCCAGAAAACTGAGACAAAATACCTATTTTTTTTCACTGAAGCTTGATATATACAAATACATTGAACTTTATTCAGATGCCTGAAAGACTAGATTTCTGATATTCTGTGGCATTCTGAATGACCATGAAAAATGTTCTTTTCATCCAGTAATATGCATTCATGCCATCCTCAGGAACCAGGGATTATCACATCCATATCAGAACATGGACTCTGTGCCTAAAAATTAATTGGAATGCTTTGCAGGCATTGGGAAAAAGCCAGTAAAGAAAATAATTTGGTCGCTCATTCAATAATCCCTTTCTTAAATTTTAGTCAATACCAGCCTAGAAGGTGGGTGGTAATGTGTGGTTCTAAATCTCAGTAGCCAGTTATGTGCAAAGGTAAAGAAAACATGAAAAGAAGGCTGAAAAACACAGCAATTCACTATTGTGTTTTATCACTGGATCGTATTTTACTTAAATGCGCACAAAATGTTTCAGATTCTGAAGTTTAAAAAAATACTGCAGGAATCCCAGTGGGTGGGGGGGTTTCATAATAAGCTTGTGTAAGTGCCACTTTCTAATTTTGCAGCAATTTACCCACTGACCTCTCTCTGTGCTTTTTTTCCATGTTGCCTGGAATGCCCTTGAGAGAAATACTTCTTCCTGCAAAATCTACCTGTGCTGTGAAGACTGAAAAAATGCACAGCTTAGTATACACTTATTTGTATGTATTACTACAGGAAGAAGAGAAACTTTCAGCTTCATATACATTATTACAGGAAGCAGCTTGAAGTATCTCATGTATCCAGTTTTACTGATAGCTGACTGTTGGTTGGTCTTATTTTCTCTTTTTCTTGTTATTTGCAAAAGGTAGCTCTGTTCTGTCCTTTGCCATGCCTCTAGGCAGCTAAATTAATTTAATTTTTTCTGAATGCGATAAAGTGGAAATTGCTGTGATCCTAAAAAAAATCTGCTTCTAAATCTCCTCGTTACAGTGAGCTGTGAGCTGAGTTTAACATCCATCTTGACTCCTGGTGTCACCACATTTTAAACATCTTTCAGTACAGAATTAGCCTTTATAACACCTTACACATTATTAGGGACTTTTTATATTATCACCTAGAGAGTAGCAACAACTTGAGAAAAAGAAAACATATCTCCTTGATACAGGGGAGTATCCCAGACAATTTCATATGAGATCCTTTGAAGCACAGCTAGATACGTTTCACGTCAAGACACAATAGAAAATTCACCTGAAATACTGTGTCCATTCCCATCTCCCATATCTGATCAAATGAACTGAAGCCAGAAGACCTTCAGTGAACTGCTAGCAGGAGCATCCAAAAGGACACATGGGAATTAGAAGCGGTTTTGTTTGCTAAGTCTGAAAGAAGAGGGTACTGCTCTCCGCAAACACACAGATAGACATCAGTGGTGGAGAAAAGGTATTTAAACTGAAAGACAACTTTTGTGGTATTTATACCATGACATATCAAAAGAACTAGCTGGTAAGGACCAGTAGTGAATGACTAAATCTAAACATTCCTCTTTAAAAAAGCTTTTGGAGAAGCCTTTCAGAAGAATGAATCAGACAACAAAATTCAATTAGTTTCCAGACAGGGTTTAATCTGCTTTTCTTCCTTTCTCTGTCATAGATAGGGAACTAGACTTCATGGTTCCTTCCTGCAGTGTCTTCCTACACAACACAGCTGTGTTTCACCCATTTAAAACCTTCAAATAGATTTAACATTTTCAGATAGGTTATTGATTTGGTGTTACAAGTTGGAACTTGGGAAATACTTCTTTGCCTATTTTGATTCACCACATCTCTCTGTTATTTGAAGGATCAGAAGATATTCTTTCTTATGAATCTAAAATGAGCATTCTCACCTCTTCACATATGTTAATTATATACAGGAAATTACATACAGGAGTCTCTACCTTCATACAAAGCCAAATAAAAAGTACAGGAAGAGATTAGGAGACTCTTCAGAGAAGGCCAGCCATATGACAAATTTTCTCTAAAGATCATTTACATGCCAAGGTAGACACCACAATTCTGTGAGTTCATGAGAAACTCTTCAACCAAACTGGATCTCTGTTACACTCTAGTCTCTCAATTAAAATTCCAAGCCAAAAGATCAATTAAAATCCTACACAGTTTTCAAAACAAATGTTTCACATCCAGCTATCCGTGAAAATACAAATCTGAGCAGAAAGTTGTACCTGCCTCTGTATTTTGTTTTCACAAACACTGTGTTGCCAGTACCCAGTAGTACAATGCTTGTATAACAAAGTTCTCCCCAGAGAACATATTTTGGCTATGACTAGTTCACCCATGAGTGATAGACACAGGTATCGTACAAATTGCCTACTGCTGTGCTGTGTAACGGAGAGCTTGTGTCCCACTGTGACTTGAATTGCAACAGTGGAATCAAGGTAAAAATGAAACCCTGAAAATTAGTTCAGCTTTGCTGCTTTCCTTCACTAGATACAGTTTTCAAGAGTATGTCTCTTGATCACTTAGCCCAGTGTTCTAGTTGCATATTTTAAACTTTAGAAAAAATACTGTGATTAGATACTCAGGCATTTCTGTAGCGCAAGACCAACTTCACTTACTAATTTGTGCCCTAAGACCTTAATTTGTGATGAAGCCAAAACATTTGTTCCAGGAAGGACTCCTATCTTTTTTTCAAGTGCCAGGAATTCAGAATATCAGAGTTAGTTGCCCTCACAGACAAAATAAGACCAAATCTCTGCATCTTGTCATGTCCATACATCTGTTTTTGAAGACTGGCTTTGCTTCTGAAATTGCTTTGTGAGTTGTGCTGTCTGCAAAGAGCTGTAGAGCAGTAACTCCATTCTTTCACATAGCACCACTTAGATTTTTATTCTGTTTTACTAATAAAGACTGTTGGAAAAGCAAATTGGAATAAATCAATTTAGAGAGTACACTTCATTTGGGAAGAGACAGATGAGATGACAGGGTTTGTGGGATTTTTTTAACCTGCATGGATTTTATTTACTTCCTTGTATTTATGTCTAAAACCAGCTTGAACTTTCCTGCACAAAGCTTTGGTGAATAACTGGATATATTACAGTATCTCAGATTCTTAGTCTATTTCTGAGAAAATCTAGGGGTTGGAGGAGATTAAATAAGGTAAATTAGCATGACTTCTGCATGACAAAATGTGAATGACCAGTCCAGTGGAGCAATGAGGAACCAGAGCTTCACAACTACTGGGAAGTTACCTGGAAAGGACACTCAAAAACATGCACACAAGTGTCTCAAAAGATAATTCTATGTGATATGATTTTTTTCACAGCATTCTGGAATATCACATATATGTGGACTACAGGAAATAGACTTCAGCTGTAAAAATCAAGAAATAATTAATTTATCCCCTCTCCCTGAAAGCCTCCCTTAGTTGCTTAGATAATTATACTTTTTGTTCTAGTAGTAGTTAAAAGAAAAAGCTCTGGCCTCTATGGAATCTGTTAGTTCCCTGAAGCACAAAATGCAGGCTTTATTTTACAAAATTGAGGGCACTTATGTTGGGGTTGACAAGCCAAGTAGAATTAATTTGCAGAAACAGGATTCAAAAGCAGGCATCAGTCCAGGAGAAGAAAGAGCTCCCAATGGGAACATTTGCAACTTGATGCTTTTGCACATAAAAAAATTAACTTAGCTACCAGTAAATCCACTACCGGTTCTCAGCTTTGAGGAGGAGAGGAAAAAAAAGCCTTCCTCTCCAGACACCTCCCCTAGAGATCCAATCAAAGCATGCAGGAAATGCGCAGAAACACCAACATGCCTCATCAACACCATTCCTTCAAACCTCAGCTCTCACGCTAACGTGAAGGATTACAAACCACTTGGAAAGTTTCTATACAGATTACTGACATGGGAGTCAAGTCTAGGATAGGTAACTCTGAAAAAGGTGCCACAAATTCCCTGATACCTTATTTCCCGCTGCTCCCACCAGGACTGTTACTGTGTTAAAACAATGGACAGTTCAACATAGAGAAATGGACATCCTCAGCCACTGTTTTATGATTTGACCTTACTCAGAAATAAGAAGAAACAAGTAGGCTTTCTTTTGTAATACTGGGCAGTACAAGGGAACTTCAGGTGGGTTGGCACCGTGCTGTTGATCACACAGGTCACATTCATACCCCCAACAGACAACATGCTATGGCACGTTCAAGAAGTTTGAGACAAAAGACTTGCACTGACAAAGCCACAAAGCCTAACCTTTTCCATATCTTTCCCCAAACTGCACAAAATGAGGAGACTTATCACTGTTTTTGCCTGTGCTGGTTTAACCAAGTGGAGGAAATGCTACTCACACTAGTGAGGCTGTGTGCTTTGGTTGCCATGAATATCATACTCAGTAAAATATGTTATGGAAAATCATTAACTCTGAAGAGTGAGGGAGAATAGTTAACAGTCACTGTTGAACAAAGCTACAGAGTGTTACAGTGGGGATACTGCAACACGCGTATCAATCAATGAGGCCCGTGGGAAAGAAATATATATGGACCGATTCTCGATAGATGTTTCAGAGATGTTTATTTTCCCAGCCACATGGCTGAGGATCTGCCGAGGAACTGAGGCAATCATGGGACCCGAGGGTCCTTGCCCGCGCAGGGAAGCACAAAACAACCAATGGGAACGAGGCTGAGCAGGGGCAGGGAAACACCGTGCCTCCCCCCAGGGCCCCTCTCCCAGGGCTACACGGCTTGGGAGGGACCCCAACATTCCCAACAACGGAGTCTACTAATTGAGAAAAATTTTCAAGTGTAGACCCTAAAGTAAAGTGAGTAGTTGAAGTGATCCTGTGAAATATGGACATACAAGCCAATCCAACAAACTTCTCAGAATAGTAGATCCACATACCAAATAAAAGAGTGCTTTCTAGCATAGTCAGCTATATGATACAAACTGACCTTTTGGGCGATTTTGTAATCACAAGAGTGTTGGGGCTCCTCCCCCCGCCATGTAGCCCTGGGAGAGGGGCCCTGGGGGCACAGACACGGGGTTTCCCTGCCCCTGCTCAGCCTCGTTCCCATTGGTTGGTTTGTGTTCCCTGCGCGGGCAGAAGGACCCTTGGTCCCGTGACTGGAACAGTTCCTCGGCAGAGCCCCGGCCATGTGGCTGGAGAAATAAACATCTCTGAAACATCTATCAAGAATCGGTCCATATATATTTCTTTCCCACGGGCCTCCTTGTTTGATACATCGTGTTACAGAATCCCCACTGTGACACAAGAGGGAGGACAAAACTGGTGGATTTATTTCATTTTAAATAATGGCAATGCTACATAATTTAATTTTATTATTTCTGCATTAAAAGGATGCTTTTCAATAATAAGTGAATGTTATGCTTTGCCTTGGTGTCCATATTATTGTTTTAACATAAGCTCTACAAACTGTAATATCAGGGAGCATTACAGGGCTTCACTTGGGAAACCTTAACAGTGAAGGAATATTCTGTGCTGGCAACAGCGGTTCAAAGCAGAAAGATGGGTTACAGTGATAGCCACTAGATTCAATTCTGATGGCTATGAATCCACAGTAGGTGATGGGACAAAGATATTCTACAAAATGTTCAAATAAGGAAAATCTTGGCTTTGATGTTTTTCTAGATAAAGCAAACTGCAGGGAAAGGGTTTTCTATGAAAAACTCCCTGTCTTCAGCTTCTTGGAAACTTAGCACAAAATGTCTTTTGCTCTTATGGGGAGTAAGGCAGGGCTTGCAGAACAGAATTAACAATGCACCAAGGAGAGCTCAAGACAGTGTGTGACAAGAAAGTGGTATTAGCTATTATGAGGCACAGGGCTGTGCGAAAAGGCATCCACTGGCAGCTCACAGATGGCAAATAAATGGAAGGTTAAGTCACCCATGTTATAACAAAAAATTACAATTATTGGTATAGTTACACCTGGAATCACCACTCAAGATCAGCTTTAAAGACAATCTTCAAAGCAGAAACTTCATAAAAAGAAATGCTATTTAAGAAAAGGAAAAAAAAAAAAAAGGAAGAGGGATTTCTGTCTATTATTTACATGAGGAAATCTACTGAATTTTTCCTGGAAGACTATGGGTGGCTAGAGAACAGGTGGGATTATCACCCCAGCAGTCTATAAGTAAAACCTAAGTAATAGAGAGGGGAAATGGTTTATTATTTGGACTGTTAAATGCTTTGAGTTATTTTTATTAACACCTACTTAGCTCAAACACTGAGAGACACCTGGAAGAAATATCTGATCCATTTGCATTTCAGTGGAGGACTGAGAAAGCTTATAAAACACCTACAGGACTTCCAAAGAGCCTTTTATGGAAAACAGGAGAGATCAGATTTAATGTAGCTAGCTGATACTTTTAAAAGGGAAAAGAATCCATGACTACAACACCCTAAAGGCATATAAAAGACATCACAGCTTCTTTCCCCTTATTTTTCAGTACTTCGGCAGAAGTTCTCACAATACAGGAGGAACCAATGTCCTCTGACATTATCTCACAGGGTAAGGGCAGTCTGCTACACCACACCTACACACCAACTTCAGTACTTCATTTTGCTACACCAAGACTTCTGTTTAATTTCGCAGAAGTGGAAACCCAACCTAATTAACAGTAGCTGCAGGTCGTCAGCAGTTAGATTTCCCCTAACAGTTTCTAAACTGAGCATTTTGGTTGTACTTTGGAAGTGTTTTCTGGAAGGCTAGGGTCAGGAGATGGCTGAGAGCAGACAGCAGAGAGGGAAGGAAAGGATATTAAAAAGATAACTTACCTCACAGTTAAAAGAGTTAACTATTTTTAGTTGTAAATAAATATAATTAAAAGAGTTTAACTCACAGTTGGCATTGAAGGAGAAATCTTTTAATAGGATAACAAACTAACTTGGCAAAAATAGATACCAAAAAGACAACAGTTTAAATAATGCAATGGAAATACTTACTGCTACTGAAAAACACTGGGCTAGGGATTAAATCCGGGGCGGGGGGGGGGGGAAGGGAAAAAAATATAACTAAAATAGCATTCAACACCTAGACTAACAAATACCACATAAACATATATAAACACATTCTCATTTAAAGGCACCTTCAGATATGAGATTAAACAAAGTCACATACCCATTTTAATATTTAGTCTCAATAAAAAAAATAGGCACAGGTTAAAAACTAAATTCTGAAATTTGTCTACATCTGAGGTAGACAGACACTGCCAATTAAGTAGGAGGTAACACATCTCTAAAGACATTATGGTTAATTGTATTCTTTCCCCTTGACTGGGAGTATCAGCTAGAAACAATATGCTAAATAAAATAATCTCCCAGGCTATCAGGACTGTTTCTCCAAATCACAGCTCAAGACAGCATGAGGTATAAAAGCCAAACACTGGTAGAAGTATAACCTCATGGCATTACTGTCACCAGTGGTATTTTGCAGTTTAAACACTGAAACTTATGCATGAACTTGCTTTACAGTGAGTTTTATTTGCACTGCAAATGTCTCAGGCCAAGAGCTCAGAGCATCTAATAAAAAACTTGGATAATCAAAATCAAGTGTTCAAAACAATCCTAACACCAAACCAAACTCAGAGATTTATTTACCAGTTACCTCAAAAGGACTGCCAAGCAAGTGGCTTTTTTTCCCCCAAAGCACACAAGCTGTTTTGGTAACAGAAACCAGGTTCTCTAGTTATTCATATCCAGTTTACAGGAAGTCTGGTGCCTACCAACATTCAGTTCTCTCAACCTTTGTTTTATACCAAAATCCTTCAGTTAACCCCAGAAAGGTGAGTGGGTTTAGGCTAAAACAGCCACAGAGTATTTCAGTTCCCTTTGTCAGAGTAACAGCATTTCCTAATCAATACCCACCATTAAGGTAGATATGAGAGCTAGCATTTTCAGGTGTCATATTTTCCAAATTTTTCACTCTGGACTCAAATTTGAAAACACTTACTGAAAGAAATTTAACAGTCTATTAATGTCTTAAGAACCTTACATTATTTACCTTTCACAAAGAAGCCACAGGGACAAATGTACTGCCATAAAACCTAAACACGCACACACAGAAAGCCTGCAAATACAAGAGAAATTTCCAACAGACCTAAAAAAGTCTTCATACATTTTGTATGCTGGTAGAATTTTAATGTTTCTTACCTCAAATCTTAATCTGATCCTGTTGTCATACCACTACAATCTTACCAACTGCATTACATGAATAGTATAAGTAGCTGCTAATACCAGAATTCCATTATGCTGTAAGACAAGAATGGTCCTGAACAGCTGAAAGTCTCAGTACATTGGCTTGTCATTAGCATCAATATCTCCAAAAGCATAATTAGGCCTTGCCTTTCTTTACCTTAGCAGCATTCATCTTCCTGAAATCCTACACCTTTAAAAAGGCTTTGCCAGTGACTTCATCCAGCCTATGTGCACTGTAGGGAGTGGGACAGAGGAGCCTGGTGTTTTGTCAACACACATTACTGCTCTTTCAGGTTTAAACCAGGTGGTGTTTATATAACAGCTATGGATGAACAGTGAATGAAGGGGGTATGTTCTGAAAAGTGGCTGTGAATATATTTCTGTGTAGGATAGCTTTGGGACATCCCATCTGTGGAGTAAAAGCACCATCCTACCCTACAGCAATCCGAAAATAAATATGCTAATGGCGCTAGCCCAAGAATAAAAGAATTGTTCAGGTTGGAAGGGATTTCCAGAGATCATCCAGTCCAACCCCCTTGTCCAAGGCAGGGTCCGAAGACAGGAATGCATCCAGGTGGGGTTTGAATGTCTCCAGAGAGGGAGACTTCACCATCTCCCTGGGCAGCTGTTCCAGCACTCTGCCACCTTCAATGCAAAGAAGTTCTTCCTCATATTAAAATGGAACTTCCTGTGTTTTAATTTATGGCCACTGCTTTTTGTCCTGTCGCTGGGTACCACTGAAAATAGTCTGGTACTATCCCTTTGACCCTGCTTCTGAGATATTTATATGCATTAAAGAGATCCCCTCTCAGTCTGCTCTTCTCCAGACTAAACAGGCCCAGCCCCCACAGTCTTTTCTCCTAACAGAGATACTCCAGACCCTTAGTCATCTTTGTGGCCATTGATGGACCCTCTCCAGTAGCTCCTTCCTTTTCTTATACTGAGGAACCCAGAACTGAACACAGCACTCCAGGTGTGGCCTCACCAGGGCTGAGGACAGGTAGAAGGATCACCTCCCTCAGCCTGCTGGCCAAACTCTTCCTGATGCACCCCAGGAGTCCATTGGCCCTCCTGGCTGCCAGGGAACACTGCCGGGTCTTGGGCAACCTGTCATCCACCAAAACTCCCAGGTCCTTCTCAGCAGAGCTGCTCTGCAGCAGGTCAGACCCCAGCCTGTGCTGGTGCTTGGGGTTATTCCTCCCCAGGTACAGGACCCTACACTTGCCCTTTTTGAACTCCATTGAGTTGCTCCCTGCCCAACTCTCCCCCCTATCAAGGTCCCATTGAATGGCAACACAGCCTTTAGGTGGATCAGCCACTCCCCATGGTCCCATATTACCAGCAAATTTGCTGAGGGTACATTCTATCCCTTCATCCAGATTGTTGATAAACAGATTTGATAAGTCTGGACTCAGTATTGATCCTTGGGGAACACCATGGACTATAGGCCTCTAACTGTATTCTACTCCACTGATGACAACCCTCTGAGCTCTGCTGTTCAGCCAGTTCTTGATACACCTCAGGGTTCATTCATCCAGCCGACATTTCCTGAGCTTACTTATGAGCATGTTATGGGAGACAGGGTCAAGTCCAGGTAGACAACATCCACTGCTCCCTGCTCTAACCCACTGTAGTGGTTTGGCCCAAAATACTCATTACTGTTTATCTGCTGTGAGATAAGAATTAGGAGAAAAGCAAAGCAGGCACCAAACTTGAAAGAATATAAAGAAGTTTATTAACAGACCTAAAAGAAGGGGGAAAAAAAAAAAATTATACCACACCTTCAGAACTCTCCTCCTCCCCCCACCTTCCTCCCTTCTCCCACTGACAATGTGAAAAGACAACCCTTAAGATGTTCAGTCTGTTTACCACTTCCATAATAACCTTGTTCAGTCCATTTAGAAAGAGAAGTCTCTTCTTGCTCATGCTATGAAAACATTATCACAACCAGACAGCCGCCCACTTCCAAATATTGTTCAGTCCATTTAGGAAGAGGAATCTCTCTCCCTGCATGTGAGTCCCGTCCCCCGACTTGCAGCTTTTCCCGCAACTGCTTTTGAGGGTCCACTCTTGAAGTTTTTTGGGGTACAATTTTAAGGTTGAGCCGTTCAGAAACAAAAAACAGAGGCCCTTCTCCTTCCCTGGGAGCAAAGGGTCTTCCTCATCTTCATCATTAGGACTATCTCTGGGAGCATCTCTAGGGACTGAGGTTTTCTCCTTTCCCATTTGGAGCAAAAGTCCTCATTTGGTCCATCTCTAGGGACTGAGGTTTTCTCCTTTCCCATTTGGAGCAAAAGTCCTCATCGCTTCCATCTCTCCCTGTTCAAACTTCTCATGAAATTACAGCTGCGTCAGCATCTGCCTATCTCAGCGCAGGTGCTTTTGCTCACAAGTACAAGTTGAACGCTCCACCCCCCATATCTTCATGAAATTACAATGGGTACTCTGATACATCATAGCTTCACAACAGAATTTCAGCTTTAAGCATCTCCTCTCTCTCTTCCCTCAGGTTTTCAGCTCTTCACAGCAATAAAAAGGGTTAATCTCACCTTGGCCTTGCAGCTTTGCAGCTGGAATGTTGAATTTTTCTCATCGAAGTAGAGAGGGGGGAGAGCCGAGCCGCTCTGGCTGCCCACGGCAAGGCAGTGGGGGGGGGGGGGTTCCATGGGTGGAACAGGTCCATTGACTCCAGGATGGCCGTGGCCCGGCCCGGCCTGGCCCAAGCAGGGCCTGTCTGGGCCCACTGGCCCCCACACGGGGCCCGCAGCCACCTGTGCCAGCGCCGGAAACGAGAGAGAGTGCTGGGAGGGAGTCTGTCTATTCTTAAATGTGTATCACAGAGGCAGTCACAATTTTAAGTGGCTTAAAGAATTGTCCATATTCAAACTGGCCAGCTGATAGGCTCTATCAGGTCCCAGAGGAAGCTGTAAGCACCCCTTTTCAAGGACATCCCTTCCGGGACTATGCTTGCTAACCTATGACACCCATTCTGCCATGCCACCATGGAAGGCTCTCAGACTGGCAAAGCATGATTTCCCTGTGGTGAATCCATGCTGATGGTTATCGTGAATCCTCTTACATTCCTCTAGGGAACTTGGATGCTTTATCACTTCTCTGAAGTGCCTGTATACAAACACAGGAATAAAAAAGAAGAACTAGAAATCTCTATGTGGTCACGGAACAATGATCTTCATTGCAATTACTGAGACAGTGGGATCACTCACATGACTGGAATGTTGTCATGGATGGCTCTGAACTTTTTAGAAAGGACAGGTCAGAGAGGAGAGGGGGTGCAGTTACTTTTTATGTGAGAGAGCAACTAGAATGTATCAAGCTCTACCCAGGGACAGCCAAACGAGTTGAGGGCTTATGGATGAGAATTAAGGGTCAGGCTAACATGGGTGACACTGTCATTGGTGTTTAGTATCAACCACCTAATCAGGAGGAAGTCAATGAGACTTTGTTTCTTAAATCTCCCACAGATGCTCCTGGTGATGCCCCCTCTGTGCCTGACTGGAAGAAGAACATGTGAGGAAAATTGCAATTACACCTTCAGGGAATAGTGTTACAGAAGACACAAAATGAGGATAAAGCAAGGTAATTAATAATTTAGTTGATGTATAGACCTCTATACACTAGAAGAGGTAGAGTCCAGAAGAGAAGAGAAAAAAACAAATTAAAAATGGTACCTGTCTTGGGGTGACTTTATGATGTGTATCCCCATTTGAAGTACATGGGGGGATGAAGAATTCACGTGTGGCCTGTGAAGATTGTGAAGAGTGCCTATGCCAGGCTATATAGAAGCAGTGAGAGGCTTTTAGAGCCTTGTGGCGAGGAAAGCCTTTGTGTTCAGGCCAAAATAACTCATCCTTAGAAAGACTAATAACCCCATGTACTTCAAATGGATTAAAGAGACAAACAGTTTGTGATATTACAGTTTCTTACCACGGCCTGCAAGAAGTATTTTAAGCTATGTGCGAAAAAACGTGGCACCACCCTCTTTTCTCCCATCGCTGTTTCCAGCTTCGCCTCACATGACTCACTTTCTCTCTGACTCTGAAGCCACCATGTTGAAGAGTGTTCTTGTTCAGGCTTTACGGTGGAGAAAAGCCTCGCTCCCTCTGTGCTGCTGGCTGCATGGTGTCTTCTTCAGTTCGGCACGAAGTGTGCTGGCTGCAGACAAGAGGCTACGCCGGCTCCCGCTGGCTCCACATGGAGAGGAGAGGGACCCTCCAGTGCCAAGAAACCGCGCCGGATGGATTTAGGTGTGTGGCAGTCCATGGCTGGTCTTAGCTGCCTGCTGCTCTGGGATAGTTTCCCCCCAGCGACCCAGGGTCCGTGCCGCAGAGTTGGGAAAGGAGGGGGGCAGGGGCCCCGGCGGGCCCCGGAGGCTCCGAGGCCCCCTCACCTTCTGGCAGGAGAGCTGGAACAAAAGGCAATTCCCACCTTTCCGTACAATTTAAATATGTAAATTGTGAGAAGTGTCATTAGTCTAAAAGACTGTCCATCAACTCAGGTTCAACCCACTACAGTACCTGATCACATATGTAGAGAATGTCACACACTTAATTCTCTCAGGAGTACCAACCTCAGGTTTCATAGGCTTTTCTAATCCCAGTGTCTGACTTCACAAATTTACTGATGTATTTTACTGGGAATATCTGTGTGAACCAGCTAAGAGACTGGAAATGCACATAATGGCAAGAGAATAAGAGGGAACTTCAATTATCCTCTTATGCAGTTCCAGTTTTTTAGACGGCCCAGTTTAATCAGTTTTTCAACTTGACTGCATTTCACATTCACAGACATTTTTACTGATGAGCAGAACAATATTGTGCAATAGAGTAATACCTCCATTCAGAATCTACTGTGAAACAATGAAAAACTTTGAGTTTCTAATTCAATTGTGTCTATTTCCTGCCTTGTCCTCCATCCAACTTTTTTGGTTCTGCAATCAGACAATGGCCATTTATCAAATGCGAAGAAAGCATCTTTGTGAATCCATGGGGAAAATAACAACTAAGACTTCAGATCTAAATTTAGTAAGCTGCTGTCTTGGGAGAAGGGGATGGGAAGCTGAAACACATCAAGAAGAAGATGAATTGAACCTGGTCCTCTTCCACGTTCTTCCCCAGAATGTAACCTCTGAATTACTGCATAAAGAGCACTTTACAGCTTTGGCAGAAAGAACCTGTTGCATTTTGTGGAGTTGAAATGCTCTGAAAACAGTTAGTGACCAGGAAAGAGGTAACACCGTCTGGTGCAATTCCAAGTAAACTGAGATGTGCTTATTGGTACTTTTAATATTAATATCTTTGGCTCCTACAGATTTAGGCACCTTCAGGATTAGGCAACAACTGAATAAGGACTTTGAGGATCTAACTGTAGGGTTTAGTCACCTAAATCCCACACCAGCATCTAAGGCCTTTTGTGGATCTAGGCCTTGGTCCAACAGCATCTATTGCTGGGAAACAGAGCAGTGCCCTTCATTAGTAATAACAGCGAGAAGAATCATTGCGAAGGAAGGATACTTCTTTTACAATGGACAAGATGTAAAGAGAAACAAATGTATTTTCCAATCAGGCAAATAGAGATTAATCGCAATCTTTAGATGATCAGTTGTGCATAGCTTGCTATTTTCTCAGGCCAACTAAAACAGAACGGAGAACTCCTCCAATCGGTTTCGCAATCAGCTTAACAGAATAGTCCTTCTTCTTCACGTTAGCAAAATTCTTACAGCCTCTGTTAAAACTAGTTTGTTGTTTCTTCAATTTTGTGTGAGTCAGGAACACAAAAAATCAGTCTCTAAATAACTCTCAGAAACTATTAAAAACAAAGAAAGTTCAGAGAGCAGAGCACTCATAAAACAACCAGACAGAACAAACAGGTATAATTATTTTTTGCATGAAGTAAGCCAGAGGGAAAGTTCTTAGAACTTAGCCATATAGTTTGGGGGCATTCCCCTTAAACTAATTTTTAGTGAATGAAGTAGAGAAGAAACAGAGAAGCACCTTAATATGACAACAAACTGCTACCATTGTATTTATCCTATGTTTGTTTTGTTCTTTTTCAGAAGAGTCCTCCACCCATCTCCCGTTTACCAGTATTTGAGGAATTGGAAGAAGTTTGGCAATTTAATATAGGTAGAGGTCCAAACAAATGATGAATGCTATAGCCAACCCTCTTTTTAGCTTTTACCTGAGTTCCCCAGCCTCCAAGACTCAAATGACTAAATAACCATTTCCAGTGCATTTGGAAAAGAGTTCATTAGAGCTCACACAAAACAGGTTCTTTGCAGGGATTAATAACCTGGGATCTAAAAGAACTTCAGCATTCAGCTGCATTTCGAAAATAAGATTTGAAAGTAAGTTGTGTTTACATGCTAAAAAAACCCCTGCACTCTCTAACATAAGCAGGAACACTTCAAAAAGTCTGAGATGGGACATCATAAAGAGATCCCAGAGTGATGCCCCCTAAAACTAAATAAACCTGTCACAACATGGGACACCAACCCAGAAAGCTGAAGTTCAATGGGATGTATCCTTTTCACTTGCTTCTGGTCTCATTGAACAGAGGATACAAAAGGTGTGGAGTTTTTCCTATTCTCTTCTGAATGACAGAAATACTTTTCTACCAAATCTACTAAAATACTCTTTACAGGTATTTATTTAGACTCCTATTATTTCTGAGAAAAGGATCTTTTTCACTGCTTAAAAGTCATCCATTTTCTTAAAAAGATTTGCTATTTCAATATAGAACTGTTCCTTGGGAAATAAATTGCTTCTGTATATGCTCCTAATATTTTTTCTGGGTAGATAAATTTATTGCGTGACTAGAGATCGAGAAGCACAGATTTTCAATGAACACCGCACCAGAGCTAAAAAATCTCCTCTATTTTTAAATATTTTGGAAAATTACTTCTTTAAGATGGTCTTTTTCAAAAACTTGTGTAGTAATTCTGTCCTGATGAGCTTTCTTTCTTCAATTTTAACGTACTTCAGATAAAACAGAAAAAATGTAATGCTGGATTAGTCAAATGGCATAAATTGTTTAAACAAAATCTTGCAGGAAATTGTTTTTAAACAGTTGTTCTAGCTGCTAAACTTCATGGACTTTGCTCTGTTTCACTTGCCCTATCCAGAACTCCCCTTCTGCAAACTATACTGGGATCTTTCTTTCTCTGAGGTTAAAATACACCTTCAATTTAAAAGAAAAAAAAAAACCAAAGCAAACAAACAAACAACAAAAAAAACCCCAACAAAACAAATCACTTTTTTTTTTTCTGGAAATGTTGGACATATATACTTGTGAGCACATTACTGATATTTGTCCCCAGGCACCTGCCAAATCTCTTAAAGTCAAAAAAGTGCCTTTTGCTCTTTCTGGAATTTGCAAATAGTAGGCATTTGTCATGTCTTATAACTCTCCACCTCCGCTGAACTGTCATGCTGGAAAAGAAAACATATTAGAAGATGCATCTGTGCAAGTTAACTTTAAAACAACTTCTAAGCCCACAGTTACAAAAATGGAAAATATGTTTCCCTGTAAAGAAAACCTGTAAGTTAGCTAATCAGACTTTAGCCTCAGGAGTTCAGGCTGGTGCCACTAAGGGCTTTTAACATTGCACACATAAAGTCAGCCTGCAAAGATAACAGAGATTTAAGCCATAAAACCATAGTGTTACTCCTTTCCACGTTGCCCAGGTGGTACTCCAGACTCCAGCACAATGTAGAAATACTCAAGCCAGTTTTAAATACACTGACTCAGGCATCCAAATCATACTAGGCTCAGCAGCACTGTGCTTGGCAAAATCTAATTTACACAGGTAGAAACAAGGCAGCCAAGGCCATTTTAATAGTTCCAGACTCTTCCCCTTCTATCCCTATCATCACTTACTGCTTTTTTAAAGAGACATCAGTACAACTAGGAGGTGTTTTCTTCTCCATCCATTGGAGAGCTGGAAAAAAACACTGCTGAAGTTTGGGGACAACAACTTTTAGTCCTGTTTTTCCATATCTTAAACTTGAGGCTGATTTTTCATTTTGGGTCAAATTGCTGAAGCAGATCCATATCTAACTTCAAAACTATTCAAAACTTCAAAACTATTTCATGTCACTACTACCAATTCCTATGTTATTTGCCCAAAATCTTTTGGCTGACTTGTCATTCGGCATCTAATATAACATTAGGCATCTTTATTTACCTCATTCTTTCTGATTAAATCATTCAGATTGTTATATTTAAAACAGTTTAGGCATGCTTTCAAAAGGATCATTATGAAGAGGCCCTGGTTTCATCGGTCGTTCAGGGACTCTTCTCACATTGATTTAGACGAACTCTGGGCTTGTTGCTGAAGGTGCCTTTTACCAGCCATGACAGAAGTGCTGGCGCTTCATCCCTGGCATCTAACTCATGGGGAGGTAAATCAGCATCTGCAGCTGATGAGAAAATGAGCCTGGCATGATTCTTTCAGAGGAAGATCCTATGCTGTAGATGGCCACTCTGCAGAGGATGCAGCTTTCCCCCTGAATGCAGGCTATTTCACCACAGGGAAAGCAGGGACTGGCCCACCATAACAGAAATGAGAAGCTTTGGAGAAGGAATGAAAACCAAAGAATACCGGAAGCTGCAAGATGGGTTGAGATTGTAAAATCCAAGCTGTTGTCTTTGCAAACTCACCCCACAAATGTGACCTTCGTGCATTTTGGCTGTGACTTACCTTTCCTTTGCAATGAAACCAGATGCCATTCCCTCACTGAACAAAGTAATTTTAACAGAAAATAAAAGAAAGAAATAGCAAAAAACTTCTTCACTTCCCTCCCACGCCCCTCAATTTCCATCTGACCATGTGTTTTAAATGTTTAGAAGCATGAAACAGTAAATGTCAGGAATCAGGCTTTTCATATGTTTATACTGGAGGCAAATCCCAGCACTTCCAAATAGCATGTCCAAATTCAGGTTACAAGTATAAAGAACCTGACTGTTAATTGAGGTTTTCACTTTATTTAAAGACTACAAACACACCATTTCAGCATGCATTATTTCATCAAACTGAATTAGAAAACTGTTGTGATATTAAAAGAAAAGGCACCCCAAATAAAGAGAACACTGATGTCACACTGATGTGGTTTAAATTTTTAAGAAATCTAATACAGTATACATCTTTATGTGGAATTTTTATGTTTGGGGTTTTTTTCATCAGACACCTGCTTCCAAGTATATGGACTAATATATTCAAGATGTACCTTTATATGTATTTGAGGACATTGAGTAGATGACACTGGTCACTGAATAAATGCTGAGACTGGTCATGATGAAACTGGTTTTCTTATGGAACAGGTAAATTCAGAAGCTGATTCACCTATAGCCAACATTAAAGCCAACCAACAAGGCCACTGTCAGTCCTTATGTGTCCTCATCTGAAGTCACTAGGCTGATGACAGATTACACCAGGCTCTGTAATCTTGTTCTGAGCACAAAAACCAAAATGGTGACACCTGTTTCATGTCTAGCTTTCTCTATTTCTTATTTATTGCCAGCAGTTAAAGAGATTAATGTGTCAGATCTTGCTAAAAATCTGACCACAATTTGCATAAACACACATTTTAGTGTGCTGCGCATTTCATGTCAATACTACCAATTCTCAGGCTATTTGCCCAAAATCTTTAGGCTGAGTTGTCATTCAGCATCTAATATAACATTAGGCATCTTTATTTACCTCATTCTTTTTGATTAAATCATTCATATTGTTACATTATTTAAAACAGTTTAAGCATGCTTTCAAAAGGATCATTATGAACCATAAAGATATGCATGTATCAGTTTTTCATAAAGAATTGGAAGACTAATTTCAGTTTTAGGGTAAAACCACAAGAAATAGATGACTCACAATAAACTGGGAGTTAATAATACTGATTTCTTAAATATCTGAATAGCATGAATGTGATAACTGTGTGTTAATTGAATTGTATTCATCATGGTTTTTCAACAAGTCACCACCAAATAACATGAAGATATAGGCAAAACAAGCATACAAATCTGTTTTCCTTCTGATGGAATGCTGCTGCTATAAAGTTGGCAAGGAGGTAATTATTTAGAGAGAAAAGTCATCTTTCTATTGGGTACAGTTATTGTGTCCAGACCAAAAGGCCTTTAATTATGTCTGGGGATTTCAGGCATCATCACAGAAATACAAATAATATCACTGCTTTTGGCTCTGTGTCTGCAAAATGCAGTACTTATGGCCTGATAAAAGTTACAGTTTATAACGGGGTGAAAATTTACTTGCAAAATGGTTGCAATGCATTTTTTCTTTATCTACTATAAAAAAGTCTTACCTGTGAGGGAGGTTGTTCCTACATTTCTGTGGGGAAAAAAAATATCCCTCACTTTAAGAACCCAAACTGCAGTACCTATCATCCATCCCCTCTTCAAAGATGGGGTTTCTGACAGGAGACAAATTTCCAGTAGATTGTTTAAACCAAGTCCCTTGTTTTCTGATTTTTCGCTGAACTCCCAGATGGAGCAGTTTGCCCATGGCTGTCCATGGGTGAGGACTACGCTAACAGTTTTAACACCCAGACCTGTCAAACAGAGAGCAGCAATCTACAGGGATGAAATGAAGAGTCACACAGACTTTCTGCCATCTCATGAGCCCACACATTAGAAACACATTGCGAACAGCTGAATGGTCCCACTGCTGACATGTGAGACACAGTGTTGCAGAAGAGGAGAGAAGACCACATTCCACACGCCCCAAGGACCCTCTGCTCACTGGCACATCTGCTCCTCCTCATGAACCCCAGAAAGGATGAAACAGGAGACAAGTTGTGTGTGCACCCTCCAAACAGAAACAATGCTATGCACTAGGGGAAGCACTGCTTCCAAATCAAAGAACATTTGTTCTGTGCTCCACTCGATGTCAGAACATACAGTGCTCCTTCAGCCTTAGGCAGAGGGTTTAGGGCTTAGGTGTAAGTGAATTATTTACATGAAGGGGTAGGGTGTGGGTCAGGTTCAACTAGAGGCATTAGAATATGCAGTACAGGACTACCACAAGATTGAATAAACCCAAACATTACCATATTTTCTGGGAAGAAAATAAACACCACCCAAGAGAAAAAGTGGTCAGAAATCAGAGACGTGTCTGACCTGAGTTGTACATACCACAGTGTTGTTGCTCAGGTTGATATTCCCACTGAATCACTGGCCAGAACAACACTGCTGCTGGATTCAGTCGCCGCACTGCGAACCCAGCTGTTAAATACTGGGAACTCAAACAATAAACTTTCTAACGCACTGAGATAGTTTTATTCCCACCCAGCTTTCCTATCTGCCCTTTCACTTTATTATTTAAGGATCTATTACCATGGGTTTGTACAGCAATTTAATCATACAAGGCCTGATCTTGTGAGGTTCTGAATGCCTTCAGCTAGCACCACACATCACCAGAGGAATGTTTTGTCTTTGGCTGCATTTTCAGCCTGGCTGTTTCCCCTGTCTTTTCCACATAGCGGTGCTACATGATCCATTTAAAGGGCACCATCAGTGTTCTTTGTATGCCTGATACACAGAACTTTTAAAGTAATTAATTTAGTAAAGTGATTATATTAAGAAGTAATGAAGCATGTTTCCAAGTTTAAAAGTAAGAGAGTATTTTCACTGACTTCAGGGGAACTACTCAGGTATTTGATTTTTTTAATTACAGCAGATCTATTAAACTATGGTGTGTTGTTTGCACAGCAGCAAATAAATGTAATGCAGATCAAGATTTGCTGGGGAAGGGCTCCTATCCATCCTAATCCTGCCAGTCTGATGCCAACACCTGTAATGGATGCTTCAGATATTTAATGGAACAGTGCAAAGGCATTCCAGATACTCCAGCCAGCAAGTCAGCTTTATCCAGGGCCTGGCTCAGATATCTATCCACAAATGCACGTAGTATGGAGAACAAACAGGAGGAACCAAAGACATGCACATGTCTGTGTGGATGATACCACTGGCATCACAGAGACATGGTGAGATGGCTCCTAAGACTGGAGCATTGGAATGGGAAGTTTTAGGCTTTTTAGGAAAGACAAGCCAGAGAGATGAGGACAGGATGTAGCCCTCTATGTCAATGATAAGTTGAAACTCTGCCTGGGGAATGATGAGGGGCCAGCCCAGAGCTTGTGAGTGAAGTCTGAGGGGAGGGCAGTGACATGAGTTGTTAAGAGTGGGGATCTGCTACAGGCCACCCAGCTGGGAGGATGGCATGGATGAAGCCCTCTGCAGACTGGTAAAAGTGGCTTCATACTCACAAGCCCTGGTCCTCATGGGGCACTTAACCACCCTGACACCTGTTGGAGGGACAACATGGCAATGCACAGGCAACCCAGAAGTTCCTTCAATGTGTCAACCTGAACTTTTTTACACAAGTGATTGAGGAGCCAACACGGAGAGGTGCCATGCTGGAGCCTGTGCTCACCAACAGGGAGGAGCTGGTGGGGAATGCAGTGCTCCAAGGCAGCCTTGGTCAAGTGACCATGAGATGGTGAAGTTGAAGATCCTCAGTGCAGTGAGGAGAGAACACAGACATCTTGCTGTCCTGGACATGAGGAGTGCAGACTTCGGCCTCTTCAAGGATTGACTCAGTAGAGTCCCATGGGATAGAGCCCTGGAGGGCAGAGTGGCCCAAGAATGCTGGCTGTATTTCAAGGATCACTTCCTCCAAGCTCAGGAGCAATGCTTCCTGCTAAGGATGAAATTGGGCAAGACTGCCAGGAGGCCTCCATGGATGCATAGCAAACTGCTGGGCAAAGTCAGAAAAGAAGCAGCTTCCAGGGGTTGGAAATGAAGACACGTGGCCTGTGAGGAATACAGGGAAATTGTCTGGGAAGTTAAGGATAAGGTCAGTATCTTTGTCAGTGACATGGACAGTGGGATCGAGGGCACCCTTCACAAATTCACTGATGTTACTGAGCTTGGTGGTGTGGTCAATACACTGGAAAGAAGGGATGGCATCCAGAGGAGCCTGGACAGGCTAGAGAGGTGGGTCTGTGCACACCTCATGAAGTTCAGCAAGGCGAAGTGCAAGGTCCTGCACCTGGGTCATGGCAATCCCATGCACAGATATAGGCTGGGAGAAGTGACTGAGAGCAGCCCTGGGGAGAAGGCCTTGGGAGTGATGGTTGATGAAAACCTCACTGTGAGCCAGCAGTGAGCACTTGCAGCCCAGAAAGCCAAATGTATCCTGGGCTGCATCCAAAGGAGTATGGCCAGCAGGTCGAGGGAAGTGATTCTCCCCCTCTGCTCTGCTCTAGTGAGTCCCCACCTGAAATCCAGTTCTGGTGTCCCCAAGATAAGAAGGACATGGAAGTGTTGGAGCAAGTCCAGAGGAAGCCACAAAGTTGGTAAGAGGACTGGAGCACCTCCCTAACGAAGACAGGTTGAGAAGGTTGGAGCTGTTCAACCTGGAGAAGAGAAGGTTGTGTGGACACCTCATAGGAACCTTCCAGTATCTGAAGGGGGGCCACAGGGAAGCTGGAGAGGGACTTTTTTTCAGGAACTGCAGTGGTAGAACAGGGAGTAATGGGTACAAAGTTAAGGAGGGGAAGTTTAGGCTGGATGTTAAGAAGAAATTGTTCCCTGTGAGGGGGCTGAGACACTGGAATAGGTTGTCCAGGGAGGTTATGGATGCCAACCCTGTGGATAAGGCCTTGAGTATCCTAGTCTAGTGGGAGCTGGCCCTGCCCATGGCAGGGGAGGTTGGGACTACATGATCTCTAAGGTCCATTCCAACCCCTGACCATTCTATGAATCTAAGATTCTGTAAGTCCCTGTCCATAAGAATTAATCACCTGAAACACAACTACCCATATGGAGACCCATAACAGCTCTTTAAGAGCTTTGTGCATTTTAGATTTTTCAAGGACAGAGTTCACTCCATTAGGTCTACCAACAACAAAAAATAATATACATGTAAGATTCTGAATCTATTTTTAATAAAGAAATGTCATGTTTCCCAAATGTTAATACTTCCATTATACAGCTGCCAAATTTCATTAGCTTTCTATTTCCAGTCAAGCATTAAAAAGGAGGTAACAGTACAAGCAAATTTTCCACTGAGTTTGGGAGCCTGATTTTGTGCATAAGAATGTCATACAAGAGGATGATTTCCTGAGGTCATACCAAAAGCTGTAAAATTATTGGCTGGAGAGACATGCTAAAAATTATGATTGTGAACGGTGACTGCACCTAGTTCATATCTCCCCTTGACAACATGAAGAACCAAAACCAATCATTATTAAAATCACTGTTGGGAGACTGTTCATTAGAGTGTTCTGGTCCCAGGTTCAGGGAAATGTCAAGCTAACTCTTTAATTAAAATAAATGTATTGTATTTTTCTAGCTTGCTTGAAAAAGCAAATGCCCATATGGATATCATAGCTGTGTTTGATCACTAACAAATCGCAGTGTCTGAAATCTGGGGGGAAAAAAAAAAGGTAAAAATCTTCCAGATAAATTTATGAAGTGGACATTAATTTTCCTGGCTACAGTTAACAAAACAAAATTTAACATTTACCAAGTCACTGACAGAATACAGCTCAGCACAGAATCAGATTTTCCATGAATATTTGTGATAAGTGATTGATGGTTTATATTATTACTACACGCAGTGGCTAAATATTTGAAAAAATAAATCTTACAAAGAAACAACATAGAATATTTATCTTTAGTGAGAAGAAGTTATGAATTTTCAGATGAAAGTGGTCTGTATGCGGAATGAGTAAATCATGTCGATGGGATGTAAATGTTTTAACTGAGTAGTTGTGTACAACACCTAAAAACTATCAAAAATAATCAACAGTGTTTGAAACTAAAGTGCTCCTCAAGATTTACAAGTTGTACAAAGATTAGAAATCATAAAATGGCATTACAAGTACAAGAAGGAAATACTTTAATGCACTTTCAAAATCCAGACAGACAACAAAATGTTGTTACCTGCAGTGAGTTTTATGCAGAAAGAAGTGTACAAATAGTGTCTGTTTTCCCTAAACTATACTCTTTCTAAAATTGGATTCTACACAAACTTACTTCATTACAAAAAATACAGGAAAAATTCAATTTGATTGAACTTTTGTCTTCAACATAACACGTTGAGAGATTTTAATAAGAATCAAACCTTCTCCGGAAGACATAAACTTGTGAAAATTGCTGTAATTTCTCTCCACAATTAAATGAATTTCACAATCAGAAAAGGCAGAAATTTGGATTTTATACTATGTCAACAAGGAATAAGATGCAATTTTCCCTGCCGAATGAAGTACACCAGAAATGTGATCAACTACAGGTTTAATAGTCTTGAGTAAACTCACTGGTCTTGGATTAGGTATATCTTTAGGAGTGTTGCAGGGTTGAAATGGAGGGTTAACAAGAATTTAAATATTTTATTTCCTTCGTCTATATATTAATAAATAATTATAAAGTCATACTTTATTAATTTCAAAGTCAATTTCTTTTCACAAACATTCAGCATATAGCACTGTATGCCAGTACAATTGCTGTCAGGTATCTCAAAAAAAGTACTCAGAAGAAACAGAATAGCATGCACAAGAAAACTCCAAGACAGACTGGGATTTGCAGGCCTTAAAAGAAAGCAAGGTAATAAACACAGTGCTCCTAAACAACTACTCATAACTTAGTTAACTCAGCACCTATTTTTCCTGGAGCAGAACCAAACATTGCTCAGCACTCCAAGCTAGTTTGAACCCAAATTGCACCTTTCAAACTCCACCTTCTCCTCTGTAGGTGACTTCAAAAATAATTTCAACCGTGGGATGAGTCTGATCTACAGAACTACTGCCAGTCTCAGCATCTTCAAAAACTTTCAGTTTAATTATTTTGAAATTAACTCTTTCATGTAGTAACTCAAAGCTTCCCTGGAGAACATCTCCAAAGTATCCGTGTATATAAGGTATTTCTGTAACAAATTACTGTTTTGCCGTCAACCCCTCACCTTTCAGGACCCTTTACTTAAACTTCACTTCTGAACTGAAGGTGAGAAATCCATATTTGAATGCAAATGATGATTTTTTTCCAACTCTAGTAACCCAATCCAATCTTTGTGAGGAAGTTGCTTTGTGATCAATATTAACTCACTGCTGCTTTTGACAGAAAACACTATGTAGAACTGAAAAACTTACATTTTGAGCTACAAAACAGTTTGAAATAACATTGTCAGTCCAGTTGTGGGGTTTTTAATATATATATTTCTGTCTGACTTTCTTTACAAAACCAGGTTCCACTAAAATGGGCTCTTTTTTAAGACATATTGAAAATTCCCCTGAAACAATAAATCATCCTCTCCCAAAAGGTTTCAGCTATAATCAGTAGTGCAGAAGGAGGTAGTGTCTCAAGGCTGTTGAAAGGTATGCTGATTATTAAAAAGCCCGTGAAGTTTTAAATCATTGCCATAATGGACGGGCTTCAGAAGACGCTGTAAATTATTTTGATTGCCCTCATCTCCCGTTTCTGACCACTCTACTCTCACTTTCCTAGTAAACAGGGAAAGCAGGAAGCCTGCTCAATCTGATCTTTTTCTTTGCAAACTATTATACCATACTTCAAAACCTCAGGAAGGTGATTTCGAAACTGTTCAGCTGTTCAGGAACCCAGACTAACCCACTGAAATCTACTGACCTCACACATGGAAAATAACCAAGCAGGAACTAGTGTGTACATCCTCTTTGAACTTCCTCTTACACACTTCAGTCTTAAGAAAAAGGCTGTAAAGGAAAAACATTCTTTCCTATAAACATTAAGCTTTAGAATACCACTTACTTTCTGTTCTCAAATTAAATGAGAGCCCATATTTTGTTATGGTTTTAAATTGTCTGGAATAATAACACCTTCCTCCCCTCTAAAATTTAGAAGGCAAGGCATATCCAGGATCATGATGTTTGGCGTTGTTTTAAACCACTTAGGAAGTCTGCAGAAACTGGATTACCACAACTGCTTTGCACTGGGAGGAAAATAGGTTCCCAAAAGGAACAAGAGGTCTTTGTTTTGGATTGTTTAAGATGCAAGACAAAGGAAATTCCTTGACAACAAACAAGACTTAACAGACCTTAGAAACAACCAGAGCAAAAAAACCCCAAACCTTTCTCTTACAGGGTATGAAAGAAACAATTCTCAGTGTACTCCTTACGCTTCCTATGTTTTTTCTCCAAGGCACTACCTGAGATGTTCCCAAAGCCACAGAGGACTCCATCCTAAAAGATGCGTGCATTCAAATCCCTGTCCAGTTCACCGTATCTCTTAGGAAGTGTTCAGAGAATTGCACACTCACTGCCAAAGTTCAGCTTCCTGGATATTGGTGTACTGCTAATTCTCAGCAGACAGTTTTTCTTCCCTAAGTGCATGGGTTTCTCCTGGTAAGTGTGGTATCTTTGGCTGAATGTATCCTTTTCCAAACAGATTCTTTTTCCTGAAAGATCAAGCTTTCATTTGTTGTTTTTGTTCCATTCACTAAGAGACCAGCTGAGTGTCCTGATACTTCTCTTCATCATATTTCCATTATTTTAGAAAAGACTTTTTCTGCTCTCTTGCCTCTACAGTTGGTTTTAGATAACTTAAATGTGTAGGAGTTTTTCTGCTGAAGAACGTGGGAGCAAAAAGAGATCCTCAAAGCAAGGTAAGCTTGCCAAAGCCAAGCTCAGTTGCCCTTCTGACCAAATAATGCATTTACTCTTCATATTTACTGATTTTGTTTACAACATGCATTCTGTTGTCTAGTAAGGATATAGTTCAGAGTCAACAGAAGAAACTCTGTAGATGCTTCAAACTTGTTATCTTTTTCTGTCAGTTAAACTCATAAATTACAACAGGGAATTTTATAAAGCTCTTCTCAACTTGCATATTTAGAAGAGTATTTCAAGCAAGTGAAGAAACCAAACATTCACATTTGAAATTTGAACTAACAGAAAGCTTTTTTGCATGAATTCATCCCCAACATAATGCAAAATTCACCACTACGTCACCTTTGCCTTCTCTATCTTTTTATAGGAACCAAAGAATATGTTATGAGTAAACTCAGGGCTTAAGTGTGTTGGAGCATTGAGGGGGCCATTTTCTTTATGACACTCCCCACATAAGCCAGTACAAATGCATGTGCACAATTTCTCCAGTGAGTAGAAGTGTTAGCAATGCTCTTCAGTCCCCCCAAAAAGTTCTTGACCTCCTCATCTCCTTTGTAACAAAAAAGCTTCATTTCAGCATATGATTCAGACGGCAAATTAATGCTTTTTCTCCAAGCTCTGGAGAGGCAGTCCCAAGACTCACGGCTTGCCTTGTATCCAATCCTCACAGAAGCTCCTTTTTCCATTCTTAATGATAAGTAAGTAAATGTCTATTAATGTGTCTCTTTTGAAGGGTCTGTGGTATTGATGGGATAATGAGATAAGTCCATCAGGAAAAGGCAAATCTTTTATACTCTTGTCATGAGAGCTGCTGCCATGGTTTAAGAATGGTACTCCCCAATTTAGTGTTCCCACAGAAACCCCAAACCATGCTGCTGCTTGCCTGTTCCCCCTGGTTCCCTTCTCCTTTCCCCCACCAGTGGAATTGGAGAGGAGAACTGGAGGCACAAAAGGTGAGCATCAAGGGTTGAGATAAGAACAATTTACTGGAAATAGCACTGAAAGATGAAAATGACCAGTAACAGCAACAATACTAAAGACAGAGGGTACAAGAAAAGAAACATTACTGCTCACCTTGGAAAAATCCCTGACAAGACAATACGCGACTGCTCCCTCCAGCTCAGAACAGGCATTAACACAACTGCTCCCTCCAGCTTGTGACCAGGGCCAGCCCACCAGTCCCTTGACAATGCTTACATGACAGGAAGGAACCCTTTCCCCTTGGAAAAGACAACCTTCCCCTTCTCCCATGCAATGACTTGAGGTGCTATAGAATAACCTCTGAGTCCAAGCCAAGCTCCTCCAGGCTACTGCAAAAATTAATGCTCTCCTGGCTGCAACAAGGACAGCTGCTTGATACAAAGTACAGGCCAGTGGATTGAATCTGCAAGACAATGACTGAAAAGGGAACCTCACGAGGAGTCTCCGTGAAAAATGTAAGTATGGCACAATTGGCAAGAATGACCTGATAATACATTTTGTTTCTATGAACTAAATGAGATGAAATGAAGCCATTCAACATTTTGGCACTCAAGGCACATCTTCAAAAAGCTGCATCAGATGGCTGTGGTATGCAACCAGCTTCCTCAGCATGAAAAGGCAGAATGGATGAGGCAATGGTAGCAACAGCAAGGCAGCAGGGCCAGAGAGCCCAGAATGTGCCCCACACAGCCCCATAGTCAATAACCCACCTCTGCTACTGACACTTCTGAGTACATCAGGCATGCCGTGCTGGGCAAGGCTGTAGTTGTAATCCAGGGACCAAAGGAGCAGGCAGAAGGACAGAGGGAACTGGAAAAAGGCTCAGATGAGATCACGAGAGCTACAAACACATCTAGGATTTGATGCAGACCCATTTTGAGGCTAATAAAAGTTGTTAGTTTACCAACAGTGCTTCTCTACTTCATTTTGCCTTCTCTGCCCCTCCTCATCTTCACAGGTCCCCAGGGTGCTGATAGGAGTTCTTGATGCTGCTCGTGTTCAGTTCCTGTCAGAGGAAGTGGTTATAGTTCAAATTCTATAGCTCAAAATGTCCTTCTTGCATGGTTTAGGAGGAAGCAGAGGAGACATTACTCCCACTGCTAGTACTGAGATCCCACAAGACATGGCAGGGCTGTAGCCAACTTCCAAACAGCCCTCCTGCCGTGCCCAGCCCATGAAGAGCCTCTCTGCACAGGAATTCTTCGAACATTTGTCTCTCCCTTCTTGGCAGTGAAAACCCAGAAACGTTTAAAGAAAATCTCATTTCATCTTCACAGCTCCTTGTGAGAGTAACAAGAGGCACTGTGAGCACACAGCCTTTGCTACTGAGCCATAATGGCTTGACTTATTTTGGAGCAGCGGCTGACAGTCACGTTACAAGACACATTTTGCCAGCAGTCAGCTTTGCTGAAGTCCAAGAGGGTAACATCTTGTGGTTTTCCTGGGTCAATAAGATGGGTTGCCCTGTTGAAGAAGGAAACCCAGTTGGACAAGGAGGACTTTCCCCACATGAAGCCATGTTGGCGCTGACGATGACTGCCTTGTCCTCCAGATGTTTTTCAATACCTCCCAGAAGAATCTTTTTCTGTACTTTTACCAGGCACTGCAGTGAGACTGACAGGCCTGTAGTTTCCAGGCTCCTTCTTCTTGCCCTTCTTGAAAGTCAGGACCTCTCCAGATTCCCAAAACTGCTCAAAAATCATCCAGAGAGGCTTTGCAGTGACACCAGACACCAGCTCTCTGGGCATTCTCCAATGAATCCCTTAACATATTTGTAGGGATCCAGGTGGAGCAACAGATCCCACACATGTTCAGAGTCAACAGGCAGTTAATCATTTTCGCAAGCCACTGAGACCCTTTTGGTCCATCATCCATGTGGAAGATGGAAGCAAAGATTGCAGTAAACACACCTGCCTTGTCTGTGTCCCTCTTGGTGACGTGACCACCCTCATCATCAGTAACAGGCTGATGTTATTTCATCACAGCCTTTTACTATTAATGTATTTGAAGAAACCTTTTCTTTTCCCTCACAGTTCTAGACAGCTTCAACTCCAACTGAGCTTTGACTGCACAACTTTCCTGCCTATGGCAGCAAGCAGCCTCTCTATATTCTTCCCTGATCTGCTTCCTCTGGCCATAAACCTTCCTTTTTCACCTTAATTCCAAGAGAAGGTCCCTGTTCAGCCAAGCTGGCCTTCTCTCTCCTCTGCTTGACTTCCAACACATAGGAATTGCTTAGTGCCTCCTTTCTTCCCTCATGCTACAAGATGCGGAAAATGCATATGGGTGGAATGATCAGAGAATGCACTCAATGGAGAGCCAGGAACTACCTTGTGCCTGTGTAAATCTCTCCCCAGGAAGCAGCAGCTAATGGAACCCTGAGGGCTCAGTGTTCAGCTCTGTAACAAGTCAAACCGGCCCCACCCACTTTGTGCAGAACATGTTCCCCAGATGACACAACCAGGACCAAATCCACCACCATAGATCGCGGGTCAAAAAAAGTTAAAGGGTTGAACAAAGGCCAGGGGCTCAGCAGGCACCAGAGGTCCCAAAAGACCCCCAAGAGCACCCTCTGAAATTGGACATACTCCAGCAGCTTATATATATGTACATCTCTGGCTCAGAAATGCCTGTATCATCTGGTAACAAGCACACCACTGTAATCAAGAAATGCCTCCTTCCTACATTGGTGTTAAGGAGTTTTATTCCTGATTTTTGGTGGCATGGGGAGAAGCACTGTGTAGAAAGAGCCGTGTTTGTATTGTTAACAAATGCTGCTTGCAAAGCAATCTTTTGTTTCTGGAGACATAAACACAGCTTGACATCTTTTTTTATTGCAGATGGTATTGTAAGTATGCAAGTTTCTTAGCTGTTTCTTTATTTGTCCAATTCAATATATTATGAAAAGTATAAGTTTTTGAAAATGAGAGTTCAGTGGTTTAAAATTGCGTTGCTGCTTCTGCTTCAGGCTAAGATTCAGAACAGAAAACTTGAAGGGGCAACTTCTGACATCTTAAACACTTGTGTGATTCCATTAGCACCCGCAGGAGCATGCAATGAAAATTGGGACAGAATTTTGTAATTAAGAGATTTGGGAGTGCCACAAGGTGGAAAAAGGCTTTAACAAGATATTTCAGAGATCCTTGGATTTTTCTGATGTAGCTGTGTGTTTCCTGAACCTTCCTGATTTAAGGTCATAAGGCTCACTGATGAGGCTGACAGCTGGACTGAGGGCCTCACAGAATCAGACCTGAAATCGGTCAGAATTTACCCGTGAGAACTTTACAGTGGAAATTTTGCAGCTTCAGTGAAACCCACAGAGAAGGCCAAGAAGATAATCAGTGAGAGAAGATGTTCTGGACACAAGGGGAGGATGCTCTTGTTATGGGACATTAAGAGTGTACAAGGAAGAACTTGTGGATAATATGTAGCAACTATACCTTTGCTTGTATAGCTAGTTGTTTTACTGCTTGAATGGTCATTGTTTGTTAGACAGCCTTGTAATTGTTTGCTAAGCAGCCAATCTTAATAGGCCACAGCAATTGTGAATAGGTCTAAGAATAGCAGTAGAGAAAATAAAAAATCTCTCTCGACTTCGGATTACAAGTGTGTGCTGTTATGTCTGCCTTGACAAAAGCCACATCTCACTACCAGTGTGCAGAGAAGGGAGGACACAATTGTCATCAGCCTTTGGTCCTGGGGAGCAACACCGCAGACTCCCAGTTGTAGCATCCAGCCCACAACCCCGTTTTAAAAAAGATGGTTTTTAAAAGAAGGAGAGCAAACAAAAAAAAAAAGGTTTTAACCCTTGATTTCTTCTGTGGCTTCAGTGGGGCTGATGGGGAAACAGTATGTGCTCCCTGTCCACACATTTTGGGGATCCCCACATGTCATAGGTTAGCAAGCATAGTCCCGGAAGGGACGTCCTTGCTAAGGGGTGCTTACAGTTTCCTCTGGGACCTGATAGAACCTATCAGCTGGCCAGTTTGAATATGGACAATTCTCTAAGCCACTTAAAGTTGTGATCACCTCTTTTATCCACATTTAAGAATAGGCAAACTCCCCCCCAAGCTCTCTCTCGTTACCGGCGCTGGGACAGGCGGCTGCAGGGCCCGAGCAGGGCCCAGTGGGCCCAGACAGGCCCTGCTTGGGCCAGGCCGGGCCGGGCCACGGCCATCCTGAAGCCATGGACCTGTTCCAGCCATGGAACCCCCCCCACTGCCTTGCCGTGGGCAGCCGGAGCGGCTCAGCTCCCCCTCTCCACTGCGATAAGAAAGATTCAACATTCCAGCTGCAAAGCTGCAAGGCCGAGGTGAGATTAACCCTTTTACTGCTGTGAAGAGCTGAAAACCTGAGGGAAGAGAGAGAGGAGATGCTTAAAGCTGAAATTCTGTTGTGAAGCTATGATACATCAGAGTATCCTGTTGTAATTTCATGAAGATATGGGGGGTGGAGTGTTCAACTCGTGAGCAAAAGCACCTGCGCTGAGATAGGCAGATGCTGACGCAGCTGTAATTTCATGAGAAGTTTGGACAGGGAGAGATGAACCAGATGAGGACTTTTCCTCCAAACGGGAAAGGAGAAAACCTCAGTCCCTAGAGATGCTCCCAGAGATAGTCCTAATGATGAAGATGATGAAGACCCTTTGCTCCCAGGGAAGGAGAAGGGCCTCTGTTTTTGTTTCTGAACGGCTCAACCTTAAAATTGTACCCCAAAAAACTTCAAGAGTGGACCCTCAAAAGCAGTTGCGGGAAAAGCTGCAAGTCGGGGGAAAGGACTCACACGCAGGCAGAGAGACTCCTCTTCCTAAATGGACTGAACAATATTTGGAAGTGGGCGGCTGTCTGGTTGTGATAATGTTTTCATAGCATGAGCAAGAAGAGACTTCTCTTTCTAAATGGACTGAACAAGGTTATTATGGAAGTGGTAAACAGACTGAACATCTCAAGGGTTGTCTTTTCACATTGTCAGTGGGAGAAGGGAGGAAGGTGGGGGGAGGAGGAGAGTTCTGAAGGTGGTATAATTTTTTTTTCTTCTTTTAGGTCTATTAATAAACTTCTTTATATTCTTTCAAGTTTGGTGCCTGTTTTGCATTTCTCCTAATTCTTATCTCACAGCAGATAAACAGTAATGAGTATTTTGGACCAAACCACTACACTGAATTGGTGTTTCCGCCCGGTTACACCACACTTCCCCCAGATTCCTCCCACCCACCCTTTTGGGACACAAGAACCTCTTGTGAACTTGCTCCTCACAATCCACCAGAGAGAAACTAGGAAAACCTCAGGAGCCCAATCAGATTTTAAAGCCTGAGCTGATCCTGCTTATTTGGGAAAGGTCCCACTGTGTGTGTAGTGACCACAAAAATCAGGCCATTATTCTGGAAGAGAAGAGCCACCTTTTGCCTCATGATCTCTGAGAATATAAAGCTATGCAGGCACTGGCAAACTGCAAACAAAAGGAAACAAACCAAAGGAAATCTCTCTCCTGAGACATGGGGTAGCCCATTGTGAGAGATTAAATAATATTTTGCTGCAGCCCAAAAAGATTATTGAGCAAAAGAATGGAAGTTGTTGCTTCTGTTCCCTATTTGTTGTTATCGATGGTTTGGATTTGTTCTTGTTAGTCTGTTGGGGGTTCTTGAGAACTGGGAGAGGGGCAGGGGTGAAGACAGGACCAAAAAAGGAAGAAGGATGAGAGGAGAGGGGAGGGGACAGAATAGAGTCCCCTACTACTTACAGAGTGTAAGTTCCTGTGTACCCATCCAATAGGAAAGGGGATGAGACAGCCCCTGGCTGCGAAAGGGTATAAAAGGTTGCCATTTTTTTGGAGGGTGTCTGCCTTTTGGGAGAGAAGTATATGCTCTGCTCAGCTGACTTGTTGCAGATAAAGCATTTTCTTTTGCTTTGAACTTTGTCCCCGCTTAATTGTATCAAAAAGTGAGTTTATTTCTAACACCGTGATGTACTGGCAACAAGCAAAACTAAGAAGGCAGCACACGGTGGTGTCCAAGCAGACAGAGGCTCTCATGGTGTGGAGCCCTGTGCCCGCACACCCATTGCAGGACACAACTGGTAACACAACTGATTCCCATTAAGCATTCCACAAATGTGCAGGAAGAAGGGGCATTTGTTGAGTGTAAACCAGTACAGACTGGGGCAGTTGGGGAAAATTAAGAGGCACAAGGGGCCAGTGGGAGTGAGGGATGGTAGGGGAGGGAGTGATCAGCGAGGGGGGAGGGGAAGATCCCGTCTCAGCCTAACCCTCCTTGCTGATTGAAAAGGCAAGAGCAGGACATGGCTCCTGCCCAAAGGTCAGGCCTTGGCTGGGGGTGGGGGGAGCCATTCCTGCTTCAGCAAAGCTGCCCTCAGTCATTGGCTGGGCAGGGACACGGGGCAAGGAGCGGGACACTGCAGGGAAGGTGCCTTTGTGAAAGCCGTGGGGTGCCACAAGAGACAGAAAACACAAAAGTGTGTGCCCACCACGGAGAGAGGGAGAGGGAAGTTGTAGCGGTCTGGTTCAAAATACTTACCACTATTTACCTTCTGTGAGATAAGAATTAGGAGAAAAGCAAAGCAGGCACCAAACTTGAAAGAATATAAAGAAGTTTATTAATAGACCTAAAAGAAGAAAAAAAAATAAAATCATACCACAGCTTCAGAACACTTCTCCTCCCCCCACCTTTCTCCCTTCTCCCACTGACAATGTAAAAAGACAACCCTTGAGATGTTCAGTCTGTTTACCACTTCCATAATAACCTTGTTCAGTCCATTTAGGAAGAGGAGTATCTCTTGCCCATGCTATGCTGAAATTATCACAACGAGACAGCCGCCCGGGCTGGTTCTCCGCTCGCATCATGTGAGAGTCCCCTCCCAAAACTGGCAGCTTTTCCCACAACTGCTTTCGAGGGTCCAGTCTTGAGCTAATGGGGTACAATTTAAGGTTGAGCCATTCAGAAACAAAAGTTCTCGTCACTCATCTCTGGGAGCATTTCATGTCTGAGAATAGAGGCCCTCCCCCTTCCCTGGGAGAAAAAGGGTCATCATCTTCATCTCTAGGACCATCTCTGGGAGCATCTCTAGAAACTGAGGTCTTCTCCTTTCAATTTGAAGCAAGAGTCCTCATCACTTCCATCTCTCCCTGTTCAAACTTCTCATCAAACGACAGCTGCTTCAGCATTTGCTTATTCCAGCACAGGTGCTTTTGCTCACAAGTACAGTTAGAACACTCCACCCCCCCATGCTTTCATGAAATTACATCAGGTACTCTGATACATCATAGTCCATCACTACCATAGATTTACAACAGAATTTCAGCTTTAAGCATCTCCTCTTTCTCCTCCCTCAGGTTTTCAGCTCTTCACAGCACTAAAAGGGTTAATCTCACCCAGGTCTTGCAGCTGGAATTTCACTTATCGCTGTTGGTCACATGATCTTTCCTGGGCAGCAGGCAGCTTCATCTGAATCTTCATCTTTGGCCGCACTGGGCGGGGGGGGGGGAGGTGGGGGGAAACCGGGCTGCTCCGTCTGCACGTAGCAGGGCTGGGGGGGGGCTGTGGGTGGAACAAGGCCGCACGGCTCCAGGATGGCTGTGGCCCAGCCCGGCCCAACCTGAGCAGGTCCCAGCAGGGCCTGGCAGGGCCTGGCAGGGCTGCTGGGCCCCACACGGACCCAGCCCAGTTACCAGTCCTCCGGCTGGAAGCAAGAGAGAGAGCTTCCCAGGGTTTGTCCATTCTTAAATGTGGACCACAGAGGAGGTCAAAATTCTAAGTGGCTTAAAAAATTGTCCATATTCAAACTAGCCAGTTGATAGGTTCTCTCAAGTCATAGAGGAGCTGTAAGCACCCCTTTGCAAGAACATCACTTCCGGGACTATGCTTGCTAACCCATGACAGAAGGAAACAAGCAGAGCGCTCCATAGTGCTGCCTGGGGAAACGTGTCATGTTCCAAAGGACCCACCCCGAGGCTTTGCAGAGGCAGCGAAAGACTAGTTTACCTGCGCACGACTTCTGGGCTCAGCGTTGAGTTCAGTCCTCTCCTCTTTCCCTGATGTTGCAAACAGTTGCTGAAGTTCCAGGCAGGTCTTTGAGACAGATGACAGCTGCCCCCTTCTACTCCAACAGCCTACTATGTGTTCAGATGATTCCATCCTTTTAAAACACTGCAAAAACTGTCCCTCAATAATCTCCATCTGTGGAAGCATTCTCTAAGCACCAGCAGTGCAGTTGCTGTTCAGCCATCAGTATGAGGTTTGAACTATAACCATTTTATCTGACAGGAGTTGAACACAAGCAACATTAAGGACTCCTGTCAGCACCCTGGGAACCTGTGAAGACAAGGAGGAGCAGAGAAGGCAAAACAAAGCAGAGAGGCACTGCTGCTGTTGGAAAATTAACTATTAGCCCAAATCCTAGATGAGTCTGTTGCTCTCATCCCCTCATCTGAGCCATGTTCCTGGTCCCTTCTGCCTGCTCCTTGAGTCCATGAATCACTATTACAGTCTTGCTCACAACCTCATACCTCAAGTACTCAGAAGCATCCAGTAGAGGCAGGCTGTGAGGCCGTGTGGAGCAGGTGTAAGAAAAGGTCTAGTCACCTTTGCAGGTTAACTGATTTATTGACAAAACAACTGGAAACAGGAGTTTGAGATAAGCCCAAAACCACCAACGACAAAGCAGAGTAACAGCACGTGTGATGCTTGGTGTTCCTTTGGTCAGGTGAGGTACCGTAGGAAGATCTTTGGAAGACCTGGTGCAATGCAGCAGAAAAATTTTTATGGACTGTCCTCGAAGAGGATTGGTCCATTTCTCGATTCTTACTGTCATTGGCTCGTCTAGGGCTCTCCTGATTGGCCCATTTTGATGGAACATTCCTGTCCAATCATTTGCTCCTAAGTCCATCTCATTGGTGTAATTGTCCTCCAATCTGCATTCAGGACAATGTCATTACAACTGCTGAAAGTTTCTAGAAAATGCCTCCATTATCCATCTCATACCAACCCCATCTAGTGGTTACACAAAAACATTACACCCGTACATCGCGTCACACAGCTTAATTAACCCTGACTTACAATTAAGTAATTAACAGGCTCAGCCCCTACCAACTCATCAACCTTATAACACTGTTAACTGTATAACCAGCCCACGAAAGCCAACACATTTATGACACAGGTGCCTGGTTCTCTGCCCCTGCTGCTGTGGCTTCCTCCACAGAGACAGAAGAAGCTGGTGGCTCTCCCTCCTTACTTTTCAGAGGTGTGGCTCTCCTCTTTCTCGGGAGCTACAAGTGGGGCAGAACCTGGGCATCTGCTGGACGCACTGGGGCAGAAGATGCTCTCAGCAGTTTGTCAGCTGTGTCTGCTGCAGCCTCTCTGCCCACACTGCTGGGGCAGCTGGGACTCTCCCTGGGACCAGTGTGAGAGACTTTGTTGTCCTCCAGGCCCAAGGAAATGACCCGATTATGGACAGAAGGTGACCCAATGGCATCGGCTCCTTGAGACGGCTCTGTGTCTATTCTGTCTTCCCATTCCTCTTCCTCTGACAGCTCAGTGCCAATGGCATCTTCCCATTCCTCTTCCTCTGAGAGGTCTGCATCAATGGCATCTTCACACTCCTGCTCCTCCCTAATCAAGGGCACCGGCTCATTGGTTGGCGCTTGGGCTCCCAGCTGCTCCAGCTGCTTATGCATGGTGCCCTTCATGAACTTCACTGGACAGGAGCGGAACAAGAGCAGCATTAAGACCTCCTGTCACCACCCGGGGAACCTATGAAGACAAGGAGGGGCAGAGAAGGCAAAGCAAAGCAGAGAGGCACTGTTGGAAAATGAACAACTTTAATTAGCCTCAAAATGGGTCTGTATCAAATCCTAGACATGCCTGTTGCTCTCATCATCTCATCTGAGCATTGTTCCGGGTCCCTCTGTCCTTCTGCCTGCTCCTCGGATCCCTGGATCACAATTACAGCCTTGTACTTGACCTCTCTCCTGATTTTCTCGGCTGTGTGCAGCAGATCTGGGGCATTGGCTGTGGGGCTGCTGCTTCTCTCTCTCTCTCTCCTGTGCTGCAGGTTGTGGGGGAGGCTGTGGCCAGAGCCCTGAGTGGCCTCCAGACAATGCTCAGCCATCTCTGCAGAGTTGGGGCACTGAGGACTGTAGGGGGAAGAAGGCCATAGGCACATCCGGCAGGTTCTTCTGCTGTTGTTGATTCATCTGTGTCATAAACACTCTCTCAAAGTTGCCAGTTATCACTAATTATTTATTTAATAGTGTCCTGGGTTGCAGTGTGTTCTATTACCATCCTCATGAGCTGTTGAAATCAGGTGGGACAGTGTTTCCTTGCCTCCTCCCCCCAGACTATCTTTCTGTTAATGGCCCATCATTGTCCTGCCTCATGACTCAGAGATAACTCCCTCCGTACTGTCTTCTGTTACTGAGCCTAATCAACACTTGGCCTCATGACTCACCACCCCATTGTGAGATGCTCCACCCAGAGGGAGGAACCAAGCATCCCATTGTGGGATGAACACCAGAGACAACCTTCCCATTGGATTTCCAGAGGACAGGAGCTACATAGCCACCACTGGACCTTCTGAGGAGGAGCAGACCCTTTTTCTACAGGATCACCGCTTCAGGAGGACTGCAGCCACCATTCTACCAGACTGCTACCACCACCCTGACTAACAGGGTGCCAGGTTGTATCCTGACTCTGTCAGTTTAACCCAGTGTTATCCACCTTTATTTTTTTTTCCCCCCCTCCTTTTATTGCCCTATTAAATTGTTATTCTGACTTGGTGTCTCCCACTAGTTTGTTTTCAAACTAGTACAAACAGCAGCTGGGGACAGGAATAGGAAGTAGTCCAGAATACCATAAATGGCAAGGCAAAAGTAAAAAAAACAGCACGGGCGCAACGCTGGGTGCTCCTTCAGTAAACGTGTCACCTCAGGAGAACCCGGTGCTGGGCACCAGAACAGTTTATATAGTCCTTGGTTTGGCTCACAATTGGTCAGTTCACTTTCAATCCTTCGTTCGCATGTTTGATATGATTGGCTCATTCCGTGGTTCATTTCTAACCAATCCTTTGTCCAGGGGATGATTCCATTGGTTGTTCTTTTTGTCCAATCCGTGCCTCTCTTGATGATGCGTAGGACGATGTCATGCACTTGAAGAAACAGTGATGTCCATCATAGTACCTTCAGGAGTTCCCAGATCCTTAAACAAACTCTGTGTGCAAAAGAAACAAACCCGAAACACCCTCTCCCAACACCAATCACTAGGCCACAGAACCCTTCTTAACTTGACCTGACAAACCAGCTTAACACTTTAATTTCCTAACCTTATTACATTACTTACTAGCTTATTTAACTGTTATTAAAGACCAAAGCACTTACAACAATCTGGGCTTAGTTTCTGGTCCTGCTGATGCTCTGGCTCTTGGAAAGGTCTCTGGACCACAGGCTGGGCCTTCTTTATGACCTCAGTCCTGATGTACTGGGATGTGTCCAGCAGAGCCAGCGAAACAGCAGCAGTGAAGCTGTGCAGGACATGTCCTGGATTCTCTGCCCCTTGTGCTGTGGCTTTTGCTCTCGTCCCCTCATTTGAGCTTTGTTCCAGGTCCCTCTGTTCCTCTGCCTGCTCCTCAGGTCCATGGACGAGAATTACAACCTTGCCCAGCATTTCCCTTCTGATGTGCTCAGAAGTGTCTAGCAGAGGTGTGTGGAGGTTCAGAGTGTCGCCATGGAGAATGGCTCTGTCTGGCGTAGGGCCTTGGGAGAGATGGGCGGGCCGTGTTTGGCAGAGGCAAGACAAAGCACGGGAGGCAAAACAAAGAGTAGGATAGTTAATGGGAAATTGGTCAAGGAGATTGTAATCTGTGGTTTTTGGAAATGTAAAACATGTAGCCTTAGAAACTGAAGTTTTGTAGCTGCTGAACTGTTAGTTTGTAACACTATATAAAGATGTGCCTTGTACAATAAAATTCGGCTTTGCATGCACCCAGCGAAGTCCATGTTCAATCACCAGGTTATCGACTGGGGAGGAGTGTGCGGCATGTGCCAGGCTCTCTGCCCCTGCTGCCTTGGCTGTTGCTGCTGTCACCTCATCCAGGCTTCCTTCCTGCTCCCACTGTTGTGCTGGCTGCCAGACAGGTCCCCGGACCACAAGCCAGGCCTTCTTAAGGACCTCAGCCCTTATGTACTGGGCCATGTACAGCAGCTGCAGAGAATTGGGTGTGGGGTTGGGCAGGGCAGATGACAGATTCTCTGCCTCTTCTGCAGTGGCTGTGTCTGCTGTTGCCTTGTGCCTGCTTCCTTCCCGATCCCACATTTCTCTTGGCGGCTTGTCCGAGTCCCTGGACCACAGGCACTTCCTTGAGCAGCACCTCACACCTGATATAGTGGGCTGTGTCCAGCAGAGCCGTGGCATTGGCTGTGCAAATGTGCAAGGTATGTGCTGGGCTCTCTGTCCCTTTTGTTGGGACTGTAACTCTCACCAGTATGGACCTGTGAGAAACAAGTTAGTGGGAACTGGCTTTCGCAAAGTACTATATGATTTGATATTAAGTATTATAATGTTGCCTCTGGCAAATGTTAGAGTATATTATAAAGTGGTTAATGTTGTTGCAATAGCCTAGTTGTGAAATTGGCTTTCACCAGAATAATGTGGTTTTGCGTGTTGCATTGTGGAGTTAAGAGTTTGCATTGGATGAACTGTTGCTGGCCAAACTCCTAAGACACGACCATAAAAGGAGTTGAACTTCATCCAATGAGGACCCCAACGATCGCAGTGACAAAACTGCACCAGCACTAAAAGGAGTGGCATAGGGAGAGACTATGTAAAACCAAAATAAATATGCATAAAGCTGATGTAATACCAAGAGTATAAGAAGCGGAACCACCATATTCTGCGTGAGCCTTTAGCATTTTGCCATGTGCCTAGTGCTGTCCCTTTTGTTATGCTGGTGTTTTTGTTCTCAATAAAACTTCTATAACTCATTCCCACTTGGGGTCTGAGTCACTTATTACAGACCAGTACAGCCCAGAGCTCCTTTGGGGGTGCCTCAGCCTCCAGGGGCGGGGGTGTAGGGGTGTGGGGAGCAGGAGCTCTCCTACCCAGGGAGGGGGGAGTGTAAACTAGTACAGACTGAGGCAGTTGGGGAAAATTAAGAAGCACAAGGGGCCAGTGGGAACGAGGCAGGGTAGGGGTGGCAGTGATTGGTGACAGGGGAGGGGAAGATCCCGTCTCAGTCTAACCCTCCTCACTGATTGAAAAGGCAAGAGCGGGACACGGCTCCCATCCAAAGGTCAGGCCTTGGCTGGGGGTGGAGGGAGTGGTTCCTGCCTCAGCAAAGCTGCCCTCGGTCATTGGCTGGGCAGGGACACGGGGCGAGGAGTGGCAGGGAAGGCGCCTTTGTGAAAGCCATGGGGTGCCACAAGAGACAGAAAACACAAAAGTATGTGCCCACTGCGGAGAGAGGGAGAGGGAAGGAAACAAGCAGAGCACTCCACAGTGCTGCCTGAGGAAGGCAGCAACAGCAGCAGGCGTAGAGAACAGGTACCTGCTTGTGAGAAACTGAGCCCACTCCTCAATTAAAGTTTAAAAGATTTAAAAAAGGACAAAGTCAACAAAGCAAAAGTAAGAGCGCTGGGTGCATAGCCACAGCCAGAGGCACACTAGTTAACAATAGCAACCGCCTTATATATTCTAGGTATTGCATCACTCAAATACATATTCATGAACAATTACTCATATTAAAATATTTTCTGAACCAGTTAACATGGCTCCTCCTCCGTTCTGCCTTTTTAGAGCATGAGCAGTCATCCTTGTAGAGGGCATTTGTTACTTTTTGATACATTCAGTAGGTTTTTGATTCCCTCATTGGTTAAATGTTATCCAATTACAGCAACTCTCATATCACAATACAACATTCATGTTAAAAATAACTCTAAGCCCCAGTGAAAGCCAACACCCAGTTCCCTCCCCTCATAACAGCAAAACCACTCCCACAAAATCAACACTACAATGCACAACACATAGTATCTACTCCAATGTTTGCAAAAGCCAACACCATAAAAAAAAAAAAATGGCCCCACAGCTGATGCCGCAGCTCAGCTGGACACAGCCCAATGCATGAGGGCTGAGGGCCTGGGCAAGGCTGTGCTTGGGATCCAGGGACTGCGCAAACACCCGGGAGATTGGTGGGAGATGGAAGAAAGCACAGGTGAGGTGGCAGTAGTAAGTGACACACCTGAAAGATCTCAGCTCAAGGGATCTGTCTTGGCTGGAGACCATGAAGGAGAAGCTAGCATAGCCATTGTCACCCCAGCAGCTTGGGAATAGCCCTCTCTGGTGGGGTAACAGGCAGAACCTTGCCCATATCCATGCCAGACTCACCTACAGCTTCCCTTTTTCTCCATTGATGCGTTGGCTCAAGGGAGCCAGACGTGGCACAGGAGGGTGCTGAGAGCTCTGCTCAAGGCATTATTTGCCACTTGCGCCAAAGGGGAGAAAAAGAGGCAGCACCCAACAGGCTGTGAACAGGCTCTGCCAAACACAGGCCAGTCCATCAGGGCTGAGGGTCTGGAGAAGACCCAGCCGGTGAAACCACGTACTGGCCAGCAGCCAGAAGAATAGCCAGACCTGCAACTAAGCATAAACCAGGCAACAGAACCAGAAACACCTGTAGGACCTGCATACAGATCTCCTTCCCCCACAGTCATCGATGTCCTGTGTTATAAACATGAATAGAGTTGGCTTTCGTATAATGAGTTTGTTAGTTGAATTATGAAGTTAATGGGTTCATTTATATGTTAATGAGAGTTTTGATTAGGCTGGAAGGTTATTCAGTTTATTGTAATGTTGATGTTGTATGATGGGCATTGTTGTTAAGGGTGGGACATATGTTTTAAGGGATGGTTCACAGAAGTTTCTGGATTTTGCTAAAAGGGAGGGGTACAGGTATCAATCATAATTAGCATAAGGGGAGAGAGCAGAAGACGCCATTGGACCATCGTGAACCAATCAGAAGAACCCTGGATACAGATGAGCCAACCAGAATAGCCTAAGAGGGTGGAGTCAAAGGAGGAGCTATACTCAACTCCAGGGTATAAAATGTATCTCCCCAGGTTTGTGGTGTGCCTCTGGCCAAACTTGAGCTGTGGCTAAGCACCCAGTGCCACTCCTTTGCCTTGTAGTTCGGCAGATCGCCATCTTTGGTCTCTAATTGTCCATAGTTACTTTGATTAATAAATTTTCCTGATTAAAATTTTAATTGGCAAGCTGTTTACTTCACCCTGGCTCAAGAGAAACAGATGTCCTTCTTCAAGAGGACCCCGAGGGCTCTGCTCAGGGCCTTCACTGCAACACACAGGACAGGAGAGCATGAACAGCAGCAGCTCAAAGACTGTGCACTGAATCTGCTGGGCACAGCCCAGTATGTTGGCAGTGAGGACCTGGACAGGGCAGTAATTTTGATCACGTGTTGTAGTCGCTAGATTTAGCTTAGCAGGCTGTAGCTTCCTGAGAGCTCAGTGGGGCTGCTTAGAGCAATGCGACCCAGTCGCATCCCATAGTCCATTTTGGATGATCCTGCGATCTTGCTCCGACCAGCTATCAGCGTTACACCCAGTGATGGCGAAGGAGGTGAAAAGGGTCTCCCATGAGGGTTTGAGATGACTTTAATCACATCTTGTCCCTGCAATCCCCAGAGGCAGAGAGACTTCGTGGTCCGGGTGTGGGGGGGTTTGTCAGGGGCTATGGGGTGGTACCTGGGGGGGGGGTGGGGTACAGGAACCAATAGGGAGAGCCTGAGGGAGTGGCCAGGACTAGGGGCAGGGAAACAGGGGGGAGAACAGTGTAGGATAGGGAAAGCAATGGATAAACAGATCACCACAATCAGGGACCCAATGAGCAGACAGAAGAGCAAGAGCACCTGGAACACAGTATGGATGCAACACTGGCAAAACAGCCACAGCAGAAGGGACAGAGAGCCCCGCACGTGCCCTGCAGAGCCCTAGTGCTAGATGGCTCAGCTGTGCTGGACATAACTCTGTGAGAAGTATTTCACTTTTTGATAGACTTCAGAGGGGACAAAGTCTTCGCAGCAAAAACTGTTTATTTGTATCAACAAGTCAGCTGAGTCGAGTGTGCGTCTCTCCCCCAAGAGGTGAACACATACACCCTTCCTTAAAATGGCAACCTTTTATACCCTTTCACAGCTGGGGGGGGGGGGGGGGTGGGGGGGGGGGTGTCCCTGTCCCCTTTCCCATTGGTTGGGTACTCAGGGACTTACAGTCTCTCCTGACCACCTACCCTTCTTTTCCCTCCCATTCTCTCTCATCTTTCTCCTTTTTTGGTTATGTCTTTAACCTCACTTCTCTATTGCTTCCCAACATTACTTAACAGGTATAATGAACATATTAAACAAACCACATCTAAACCAAGTAGAAAACAGAATTAACACTTTTCCTTCTTTTATTCCATAGTCCTGTTAGAAATAAACTCTCTTTTTGATACAATTAAGTGGGGACAAAGTCTTTGAAGCAAAAGACCACTGTTTATTTGTAACATGTCAGCTGAGTCAAAGCACGTGTCTCTCCCTTGGGCGGTGACACAGACACCCTCCAACAAAATGGCACCCTTTTATACCCTTTTGTGGTTAGGGGCAGTCCCATCCTCTTTCCCACTGGATGGGTACACAGGAACTTAGACTCTCTCCTGACCGCCTACTATTCTGTCCCCTTCCCTCTCATCCTTCTTCATTTTTTGGTCCTGTCTTCAACCCTACCATTCTCCCAGTACTCAAGAACCCCCAACAGATTAACCAGAACAAATCCAAACCATAGATAACAACAAATAGGGAACAGAAGCAACAACTTTCATTCATTTACTCAATAATCTTTTTGGCTGCAGCAAAATATTGTTTCATCTCTCGCAATCCACCCTTTCCTTTTATTATCCCTTTTTGCTGAAGCCGTTCATTCAACTGTCCTGTCTGGTCAACAAAGACTGATTCCTTTTGCAAAGTAGTTACAAATAAGATTATTCAATATTTTATTATGTTTGTGTTAAATTCAGTCTATTTAAAATGTTTCTGAGTTGGCAGTTCACATTGCTGTTCATAGCTCTCCTCCAGCTTGGATAAAATAAATTGTATTTCTTCTTGTTTCTCCCTGTTTCTGTCTCTTTTCTTCAGGATCATAATCCTTTGAGCTCCCATTCCTTGGCAGCTGCTTGCTGCATTAGGATTGTATGGCACACTACTTATCTGCATTCCTTCTAATTACACAATTAATTGAATAAAACATGGTATAAGGCAGGGTAAAGATAATAATCCCACAGATGCACACAAGAATATGAAGTCTACCTTCTTCCACCAGGTCATTCTGCATAAGCTGTCCCACCATTTAGAGTCTCTCATTGAGTTCCATTTTTGTACTGGTACACGGGTAATTTTTCTGATATCAGAAGCTATGTCCAACACTGCCTCCCCATTACCATTGATCTTTAGGCAGCAGTCTGATGTATTACATTTTCCACACACCACCTTCCTTAGGAAGCAAGTAATCTAGGGCTAACCAATTTTGGTATGTGGCTGCTCTCATCTGGCTTTGCCGTCTAGCTATTCATTCCAGAGCCCCGACAGTGTGATTAAAGACAAGTTCCATTACTGCTTGCAACCTAGTAATTCGATTTAACATATAAATTGGTGTTCTATAACCCCAGCTACCATCCTGAGCCCAAGCTGCAGGTCCATATGTCTCTATGATTCTTCCTGGTGGCCACTCATCTTCCCCCACCATTTCTGGGATTCTCCTGTTTGAATATTCCTTTACTCTCACTTTAAATCTTCGAATAATGGAACTCCCAATTTATTTCCCTTCTCTAATGGTAGTAAAAAAAATCCAGGCTCTATAATTCCTAATGTTCAACTCCCTTTCCACATTGAAGGAAGTTTAGAGTAGGATTTTTGCCTACAAATGCAAATTAGTCCATTGTTGCAGTGGCCCAGCCCACTTCTGGGCTGTGACAATCAGGTTAATGCCATCCTGTGGGTGGGTTTCCCCGCCCATGATAGTGAATCCGAGGGCGAGCCAGGAGGCGGCACCAAAGTGTGAGACACATACCCCTGGGCGGTACCCTGACCTAAGCCACCTCCCCTTTTGCTAGAAATTCTGTTACATTAGGTTACTTATTGGCTCCAGTTATAACTCCTGTCTCCCTATTTCTCCATTGGTTAAATTGTATCTTCTCCCTTGATTGTACGCCATCGGTTACCTTCCTTTTCCCCGCCTTGTTCCACCTCCCTATAAAACTGAGTGCACAACCCTTCTCAGGGCCTTTCTGGTCCCTGGACCCTCCTGCTAATAAACCCTGCTGGAACCCACACCAGAGGCCCCTCTCTCTTCCTTTGCCTCCGGGTCAACGCCAGTCCAATCCACCAGCCCAATCCCTGACGTGCTTTCTCTGAGGAGGAGAGCCAGCATGTGTGTCCAGTCAACACCCTGCCTGTACCGAAGACATTCCTGAGGGACGTTGTGGAAGTGACACTGTGTCCCCTCTGACCAAGGGCATGCTGAAGCTCGAGCTTTTGAGCCAGGAAATCGTCAGTCCATCAGGAGCTTTCCACCAATGTTTAGAGGAGTCAAATAATTTTTCCCAAAATTTGAGAAGTTCAGGTATTCCTTTGAAGGGATTCTTTCCAGAACAACTAAACATTCCTGTTTCAGTAGTAGTAGTTCAATTATTTCCCTTCCTTTCAGACCAATACCAAGGGGGTTCTTTAGGCCACCAAGTAGTGATACCAGAGGTTGAATTAGAAGTATAAACTCTTTGACAGAGAGTTTCTCTCACAATCTGATTAAATTGGTCCCCTATTCTCCTTAAGCATTCATCCCCCATAACTTCAGATGTTAGAATCCACCCACCAGATCTTTTCCATTCCTTAGAAATAACAGAGTAATTCTATTTAATTATCTGGAAAGGATCTAACCCAGTTTTTCTCCACAGACACTCCTTGCTCATTACAGCTCTCCCACACAGCAGTTAGAGATTCCCAATTCTTTAGCTATCTTCTCTGCAAGGTACACAAACAGATTTTTCTCCACCAATGGGAGCTCCAACTCTTTCTGTAGTTCTTTTCATAACTCCTCGCATAAGTTTTTTGGGAGTGCCAACATGGAGTTATGTGGGGATAATATATGGGAGTATGGATTTTTACTGATCTTCTCTTTTCCCTGCTGATTCAAATCATACTGTTTTGCTGCTCCCTGAAAAGTGGTTGCTGGGTTTCCTTGTCCATTTTGTCCCTCCTCACAAAAACACACCCATGGTTCTCCTTTAGGACAATACCACATTCTTCGGTATCCATACCTGCTTCCTAGGTTCTTTGCAATCCAATAAATTCACATTCCATGCTGACATTGTGCAAGTTTAGCAGAATAGCACCCTGTAGGGATATGGAGGTTATGCATAAAGGCCATAGCACTCTGTCCAGCAATTTCCAAAGTCTTAGAACATCAAGGGGTACAAGGGTCAATCAACACAGAGCTTGTCATTAAGATTTCAAATCTTATCATCAAGATTTCAATCCCAATTATAAAAATACGATTTTTCATTTTCTATTCCTCTTTGTCGAGGTCTCGTATGACTTACATTTCCGCTGCTCAACACCTGAGGGGTTGCAGCCCACAGTGGAGCAAAGGTCTCTCTCGTGGCAAATACAGAGGTCAATCCAGTCTTGCCCTTGACTGTTTGCTGTTAAATTCTCTTTTGAAGGTTAATTTCAAAGGGTCACTTCCCTATACCACTGTTCAAGTTTGGGGAGGAGGTTCCACTGGTCCTTTAACTTGAGACACGTGAGACCTCACCTTCTCTGCAGTCCTCATAGCTGTTTCAGATGTTAAAAGTACCTGAAAGGGACCTTCCCATGCCTGTGTTAAGGTGTCATCTTTCCAAGATTTTATTAGAACCCAATCTCCTGGTTTTAACTGGTGTATGTGAAAGTCTAGAGCTGATGTTCGGGGTAACAACCCTTTCCTTTTAAGATCTGTGAGAGAAAGTGTGATTGCCTACAAGTAATTTCTACGACATTGATTTCAGTAATCGGCAACCCCTCCTCCTTTCCCAAATAAGGTAACCCAAATAACATTTCATAGGGAGAAACTCCTATATCCTTTCTTGGAGCAGTTCTAATCCATAATAATGCTAGATGTAAACATTCAATCCATGATAATCTGGTTTCAATCACTTAATTCAGTAATAATGGTTCTTAAGGATAGCATTCATTCTCTCCACACGTCCAGAGCTCTGAGGGTGCCATGGGGTATGAAATTCCCAATTTATGTCTAATGCAACACACATAGTATGTAAAATCTTTGAGGTAAAATGCGTTCCTTAGATTATCTGAGTCTATTCTTTCAATTATCCCACATCTGGAAATAATTTGTTGTAATAGAATCTTAGCCACATTTGAGGCTAGTTGCAGTTGAGGTAGGGAAGGGTTCTACCCAGTGGGTGAGGTGATCAATTATTATGAGAAGGCATTTCCCTCACTGTATTTTGGGGAATTCAGTGTAATCTATTTGTATATCTTGGAAGGGTCTAGGGGCTAGGGCTCTTCCCCCACTAGGGTGTTTTCTCATTGCTTTTCTATTCACCCTTTGACAGATCAAACATTTTTCTGTCACTTGTTCGGCTATTGTGTAGATTCCCATACAACCATAAGTTCTTAAACACTGATCGCTTAAAGCTTGAGTCCCCCAGTGTGTTTCCTGATGTAATCTTATTAAGACTTGTCTATCAATTGCTTTATTCACTATTTGCCTCCCATCTGGTAAAAACCACTTGCCCTCCTGATTTCTTTCACCTCCCAATTTTCATAACTGCTCCTCTTCTTCTCTTGTAAACACCAGGAGTTTTACTGCCTCTGCCTTTCCACTAGGTCCTAGAGCTAGCATCTTTACTTTGTCCTCCTCTATAGCCTCTTTAGCTAGCCTGTCAGTTAAATGATTGCCCTTTCTTTCTAAAGTTCCTCCTTTCTGGTGTCCCATTATATGAACCACTGTGATTTCTTCAAGTAGTCCCAGGGCTTCTAGAACTTCCAAAACCAATTGTTCATGCGCTAATTCCTTCCCTCTGGAAGAAACTAGTCCACATTCTTTCCAGATTTTTCCAAATGTGTGTACTACCCCAAAAGCCTATTTAGAATCAGTGTATACAGTTAACTTTTCTCCTCTGCATTCCAGGGCTTGTTGCAGTGCATATAATTCACATGTTTGAGCTGATCAGTTATTGGGTAATTTCCCTTTCTCTAACAGACTGCTTTGCTCACCATCCACAATAGCATAATCATTACGTTTCCCATTTATAAATTGAGATGATCGATCAACGAAAACTCTTATCCTTTCTACTAAGGAAGTTTCTTGTAGGTCCTCTCTAACCTTTGTCTGATATTCAATGATCTCCAAGCAGTCATGTTCAGGGACTTCTACTTCTGCCTTTTCATATAAAAATTGAGAGGGATTTAAAATTTTGTGTGTAATAACCAATAAATCCTCCTTCTCCATTAGGATAGTTTTGTATTTCAAAATTCTAGAATGCCAGCCATCTCCCAGATTTTTGATTTTAAGTTGCCCTGACTGTTTGCAGAGTAACTACAATCAAAGTACCCCCAAAGGATAGTTTTCTGCTCTCTTCTACTAATAAGGCAGTAGCACCTGTCATTTGAACACAAGCAGAACACTGGATCTAACATTTTTGAAAGGTATGCCACAGGTCTCTTCTGCCCTCCCCATATTTGGGTTAATATTCTGTAAACTGTACTCTCTTCTACACTGACATACAGATAAAAAGGTTTTCTAAGGAAGGGAGTGCTAGAATGGGTGCTTGGATTAATTTATTTTTCAGCTTTTCAAATTGCTGTTGCTGATTCCTAGCCCACTCGACCTCTTCTCCATCCTCTTGCCGTTTTTCATACAAAAATTTCACATGCTGGGTAAAATCCTCAGACCATAAGCAGCAATATCCGAGCAAACCTAAGAACTTTCTTACTTCTTGTTTGGTTTTAGAAGGTGCACAGCAACAATGCCAGAAATATGTTCTGGGGTCATCCTCCTTCACCCTTCACTTATCAGATGCCCAAGATATTTTATTTTGTTATACATAAAACAGAAAGTTTGGCTTTCGCATTGATGAAAGAGTAAGTAAGTAACTCAAAATATGAATGTTGTTAATTAAGATGTTAATTAAGAGAATTTGCAGTTCAAGTTCCTTGATGTTTAAGTTTTAAATGTGACTTCTAGTTCTAAACAGAGTTTGAGAGTTTAAACTACATTGAAAAACCCTATGGTATTCATCTCTGGGTTCAGTTATATTCCAGAGAGAAAAAGCCCCTCACCCATAGCCAAGCTGCTATGTTTAGAAGCCGAGTGGTAACCTGTCACCAAGCTCCATAGTAACCATGAAATTTAATGAAGAAGTTTCCCGCCAGAAACTCAGATGACATCACCCAGAGACTGCACCCCTAGTAACCAGCGAGCCATTGGTCGAAAGACCTTACATCATCCCCTGAACCAGGACCAATGAGTTGGACTTTGAAAAGAACTCCACCAATCGTCTCCTACTTTGGAGGTGGGACAGTGGGTGGTGATGGGAGGGGTTAGGGAAGCATAAAAACCTCGAACACAGACTGAGGAGTGCTTTTTGCCTGCTTTTTGCCAGCGTTAGTAATTGCTCCTTTGCCTCTGCAACACTTTTCTCGGGATTAGCCTAGGCAGAGCCCAGTGCTGGGGATCTTAGGCCTACTTGGTAAACTATTTCGCTTGGGGCTAACCCAGGTGAGACCCAGCACTGTGGGTCTTTGCTTTGGGTTTATGGCCTGTTCTGGCTGCAAGTGTCTTCAATTGCTGCAGATCCGGATGCGATTTTTTAATTAAGGAATTTGGACATTTTGTTTAATAAATCATTTTTTAATTTTCAAAGTGAGTGTGGCGTCATTCCTGACATATTTCTTCCTCCACAAATTTTAAGTTCATCTTAGAGACCCTTAGTCCTTTTTGTCCTAATATCCTGGGCTTTCTCTTGCCCTGATAGCAATAGATCATCCACATATTGTAACAACTTTGCCTCTGGATTTAGATTAAACTCTTCAAGCACCTGTTCTAAAATTTGTCTACAAAGCTTTGTATACTCTGTAAATCCCTGTGGTAAAGATGCCCATCATAACTGTTGCTTTCTCCCAGTAGTGGGATCTTCCCACTACTCAAAAGCAAGTATACCTCTGCTGTTTTCTGTCCAGAATGCATCTTTTAAATCAATCACACTAAACCACACATGGTCATGGGGAATCTTGCTTAGTAATGTATATTGATTACGGACTACTGGGTGGCATACCTGTAAAGGTTTATTTAATTCTCTCGAATGTTGAACAAGTGTGTATGTCCCATCCAGTTTCCTGTCAGGTAAAATGGGGGTATTATAAGGAGACATGCAGGGTTGTGACAAGCCATCCTTTAAAAGTTGCTCAGTTATAACTTGCAATCCCCTTTTTCCTTCCAAAGATGTAGAGTATTGTTTCACACGGATGGGTTGGCTCCCTTCCTTCAATTTTATTTCCAGGGGAGAGATATTCAGCCTTTCTCTATTATCTTTAGCCACCCACATCACCAGATTTATTTCTCTGTCATGCTCTATATACAACTTAAATAGCTTTACCACCGTGCTATCCTCTTCTGGAATTACCCCAATCCTGAACTGGATTTGTAAATCTCTCCCAAACAAGTTGGTGCTGGCCTCTGGTATTATTACAAAACTAGATGATATTTCCTTACCATTTCCCAAAACTTTTACTTGTTCCACACTGGGGGCATGGAATCCCTCCCCTTCCACTCCAATTATTCTGGTTTGGTCAGTCCCTTTCACACATCTGCGGGGGATTTTAATTAAACTCCACCTCTCAGCTCCAGAATCAACCATAAACACATACTCCTCTTCTTGGGGTCCTAATTTTAATTTTAAATTTATCAAGGGCTCTTCATGGTATTTGGACCCCAAAAAATAGAGCCCCTGACACCCCTAATTTTTTGTGTAAGTTCCCCATTCCATCATCTGGAAGGTTTTAACCTCCCTCCGTAGTTCCAGGCATTCTCTTTTGAAATGTCCCACTTTTCTGCAATAAAAGCATTTCCTGGGACCTGTCTGCCTAGTTGTCATCCCCTGTCCTCTTCCCTGGGATCTCCTAATGTTAGGCTGAAGACTTCCCTGTGCTACTCCTCTTCCTCTCCCAATCCCATTTCCAGGTTGTTGTTTTTGGTCTACAGTTGCCATCACTAACTTAGTCTTATTCTTCTGGGTTTCATCTAACGTAAACTTTCTGAGCTTGCCTTAGTAATTTACTCAATTCTTTATCACTCCAGTCCTCTGTTATTTCCAATTTCTTCTTTATGTCTGGCCATGCTTTGGTAACAAAACCTACTTTCAATAGTTCTCAGCCTGTATCACTTTCAAGATCCATTCCTGTGTACTGCTGCATATTTCTTCTGAGCCTTTGTAACCAGGCAGTGGGTGGCTCATCCCATTGCTATTTATTTTCAAATGCCTTTTCAAAATTCTGCCCCTTTGGTACCACTTCTTTAATTCTCCTAATCACCAACCTTTTATAGTCTGACATGTTACTCCTTCCCTCAATTGTATTCTGATCCCAGTTAGGTCTCAATATTGGGCATTTCTGTTCAAGGGGGTATTCCCCCTTGAACATCGGGTGGATTTTCTCTTTCCCAAATTCTTATCCCTGAAATTTGTATCATTTGTATTTCCTCTGGAGTAAATAAAGTTCCTAAAATAGATTACATTTCTTCCCAAGTGTAGATATTTGGGCCTAATATCTGCTCTGCTATCCCCAAGGGGTTCTCTAATATGTTACTCACCTCCTTTTTAAATTCTCTTATTTCAGTACTGGCTAGAGGTACATTTACAAATCCTCCTCCCCTTGGTGCTCTATACATAGGTACCTCTCTCAGGGGAAACATGGACATACTTGTATTAGCATCTGAGGTGGTACTTGAAGGGGGGGAATGGGAAATTTTGGACGTCTCTCTTTGACTGTGCTAGCTCTGTAGTCCTTGTCCTCTGTGCCAGCTGGTCTGTCTTATTTTGAGATTTTATCATTTCAGTAAAACCAGCCCCGCTACATGGGCCCGCCATTTCATGGGGACTAGCCCTGCCATGCAGATCCACCATTTCATGGGGACCAGCCTCGCTATTATCATTCCTTTGCTGCTCAGCTGTTTCTTCCTCTAAATTCGGACCATTTGGTCCCCTGTCAGGCACATAGGGAAGGGGTAGGTGTTCTAAGGGGTCCCATTTTTCCCTCTTTCTCTCCCCTCTAAGCTCCTTTAAGTTCTTGGTTACAAATATGGACTAATATTTTTTCCAACAAGCAGCAGAATCCCTCTTTTCTATATTGTGAGGTTCTTTTGTATTAACACAGAGATTTAATGCCTGACATACCCAATCTTCCGATGACCCATATCTTGGCCAGTACAATGGGTCTGGTCTAATGGGTTCTTCAGTCCAGTCAGACACACAATATTGGATCATCTTTGCCTGATCCTTCCCCTGGATACAAGACAGCTCCTTTTGTCCCCAGTCCCTGAGCATCCTCCCCAAAGGACTGTCCGGAGGTATGCTTGGAGTGGAGTCCTTATGTTCCTCTCCACTCCTCCTAACCTTCCCACAGCAGCTACTTCCCATTTCAGAGTATTCCCTGCAAGACTCCTTGTTATGAATTAGATGTGAGGGGTTTAGATAAGCCTATTGCCCAGGCTTCTGGCAGCAGGCAGTAGCTTTATTGAGGTGGCCAGCACCCCAAGAAGCACTCTTGTTTGCAAGTTCTTTAATTATGGTTGATTCGGTCTATTACAGAACGAATTATTTATTTAATAGACACAAAACTAACATAAAACTTAAAACAGACTATTACTACACAGGAGTAAGACAAAAAGAGACAACTACTGTTACACACGGGGTTAAAGGTACCATTAATTTTACAGCTAACAAAGAAATAATATAACTTATGATCCAATGTTTCTTACCATCCAATTCCTGATGGAGCACACATCGAAATCCTTTCCCTCAATTCTCAGGAAAGTAACTGTGGAATTTGCATCCAAACTCCAGGAGTAAGTCTCACGTGTTCTCAGGGTGTGTGTAGGAGACTTCTGTCTCCATAATAATGTGTGGGCTTTTATACACATGAGAACCGTGTCTCTTGGTCAAGAATATTTCTGTTTCTTTTATCTTCTCCCACATTTGCTCTCCAGACTAAGATGTTGATTCTTAGCTGGGGGCCTGAGCCCTTTTGGTGCCAGAGATGACCCCTACTGGGCCTTCGGCCCACCTGGGTTATCTCTCCCATCTAAACCAGCCATCTGTGGTGGGGAGAGGGGGTTATACCTGTCTGTCTCAGTTTTAGAGACAAAACTTCAGGAGGAAACACCCGGAATGAGTATCTCCTCCGAAGTGTCATAAATGAAGTAAAGAGTTTGGCTTTCGCATTCATGGGATGACGAACAATTAGTGAGAAGTTACTGGTATTGTTGGTACATGACTGAGTTGCTGATTAATCCCTAAAGTTAGGAAAGTTTACAGTCTTAAATTCTTCACTGCTACAAATGTTTAAATGCTAAGTGTTAATCTGATATTCCAGTCAAGGTTTGGAAGTTTGGACTGTATTACAAATCCTTGTAATATTTCCTGAATTAATATTCAAGTTAAGTTGTGTTGCAGAAAAGGAAAGCCCTTCCTCATGTGTTGCCGAAGAGTTATATTTAGAAGGCCAGCTGGGAGCCTGTCACTGAGCTCCGTGGAAACCATGAATTTTAATGCAAGATTCTCCCGCTGAAAATCCGGATGACATCACCTAGAAAGTGCCCCCCTAGCAGCAAGTGAGCCATTAGTCAAAAGACTTTACAGCATACCCTAAACTAGAGCCAATGAGTTGGACTTTGGAAGGACTCTACCAATCACCTCTTACCTTGAAGGCGGGACAGTGGGCAGTGATGGGAGGAGCCAGAGAGATATAAAACCCCTGTCCCAGACTAGAGACTGCTCTTTTGCTCAGGATTAGCCCAAGCAAAGCCCCACACTGTAGGTATTAGGCCTGCTTGTTAGAAGACTTTGCTTGGGACTAGCCCAAGCAAACCCCGGTGCTGTGGGTCTCTACATTGGGTCTACTGCCGTATTGGCTCTAAGGGTCTTCGATTGCTGCAAACCCGGATAAGCTATTTTTGATTTAAGGAATTTGGCCATGTTGTTTAATAAATTAAATTTTAAAATTCAAATTGAGTGTGGCCTCATTCCTGACAGAAGGGAAAAGGTCCTCCCCTTTTCCTCTGTCAATGAGACAAATGGGTCACAAGAAGTGGGAAAAAGAAACCAAACTGTTTATTAACACAAAGCTGGGTAGAACAGGATAAAAAAAACCCCACTCCTCAAAATACAACAAATGCCCAGAGAGGGAACAGACACATGGGCTCAGACCTCCCGGAGCCACCCTGCGGGCCCGCCAGGGCTGCCCCTGCAGGTTCCCTGGACTGGCGAGGAAGGAAGGGAGGCAGTGAGGCAAGGGGAAGGAAAGGGAAAAAAGAACAAGAAAAAAACCAACAGAACCTTTTCCCAGCTAGCTGGAACACAAAGGAAACCCAGAAAAACAGCACAGTGCTCCTGGTGCACTCCCTCCTGAGCCCCACCAAGCTTCCCAAGTCCCCGAGCCGTTGGGCTGAACTGTTGAACCGACCCGCACTCGGGCCCCATGGCTCCGGCCCCGCCCCCCAGACAGAGTGTCCTTGGGAACAGCGTCCTTGGGCATTGAGCAGACGGTTAAGGAATAAAGCGGCTTCATGACATCACCCCAGGACACTGCCACAATCCTTTCTTCCAGGACCACTCACTTCATCCCTTCAGTGGCTACATCCCTCATGGAATAACAGAACCGCAGTTGGAAGGACTCCACACTTGCTTCACAGGCAATTCTGTGTCTCAAGCACACACACTCAGTCCTGCTCCTCCCAGCCAACCAGGTAATACTTGACAGTCACTTTCTTACCTGGGTCCTGTGCACAGGTGTTACCAGCTGGCATAACTCGACTCTCTCTCCCTGCCTTTCTTTCCCTTTTTTTTTTTTTTTTGCTTTGAGAGTCCCCTGTCCAGGTCTCACCTGCAGCCCTCATGGGGCACGACAACAGATCGTGGCTGATGAAATCAGCAGGGCGCGCCTTCCCCTAGTCTCATTGTCCTGCTCCGCAGGGTCAGAGGTCAAGGATCCCAGAGAATTCCCCAAATTGCTGGAAATAAACTCACTTTTGGATACAATTAAGTGGGGACAAAGTCTTTGAAGCAAAAGAAAACTGTTTATTTGTATGTAATGAGTCAGCTGAGTCAGGTGCATGCCTCTCCCTCCAGAGGCAAACACAGACACCCTCCAACAAAATGGCAACCTTTCATACCCTTTTGCGGCTGGGGCAGTTCCTGTCCCCTTTCCCATTAGTTGGGTACTCAGGAACTTACAATTTCTCCTGACCACCTGCTCTTCTGTCCCCTCCCCTCCCATCTTTCTCCTTTTTTGGTTTTATCTTCAACCTCGCTTTTCTATTGCTTCCTGACAACACTTAACAGGTGCAATGAGCAGATTAAACAAACCGCATCTAAACCAAGTAGAAAACAGGATTAACTTCTTTTACTCCATAATCACTTTTGGGCTGAAGCAAAATGCTAGTTCATTTCTTACAGCCCAATACATCACCAGTGAGATCCTGGGCAAGGCTGTAATTGTGATCCAGTGATCTCAGGAACATGCAGAAGAACAGAGGGACCTGGAACAAGGCATGGATGAGGGACTGAGAGTAGCATCCCCAGCAGAAGGGACAGAAAGCCCAGCACATGCCTTGCGCGGTCCCACAGCCGATGCTTTGGCTCTGATATATTGGACACAGCCCAGTATATCAGGCATGACATCCTGGCATGACATCATGGCAGTTCTTGTGCTCCAGGGACCTGTCCAGCAGCCAGAAGAAGAGTGGCAGCAGGAATGAAGCAGGGACAAGGCAATGGCCAGAGCAGCAGAAGCAGAGAGCCCGGCACATGCCCTGCACAGCCCCATAGTCAATAACCCATCTCTGCTACTGATACTTCTGAGTACAGCAGGCATGCAGTGCTGGGCAAGGCTGTAGTTGTGACCCAGGGACCCAAGGACCAGGCAGAAGAACAGAAGGACCTGGAACAAGGCTCAGATGAGATTACGAGAGCTACAAACACATCTGGGATTTGATGCAGACCCATTTTGAGGCTAATAAAAGTTGTTAGTTTACCAACAGTGCCTCTCTGCTTTGTTTTGCTTTCTCTGCCCCTCCTCATCTTCACAGGTCCCCAGGGTGCTGATAGGAGTTCTTGATGCTGCTCGTGTTCAGTTCCTGTCAGAGGAAGTGGTTATAGTTCAAATTCTATAGCTCAAAATGTCCTTCTTGCATGGGTTTGGAGGAAGCAGAGGAGACATTACTCCCACTGCTAGTACTGAGATCCCACAAGACATGGCAGGGCTGTAGCCAACTTCCAAACAGCCCTCCTGCCGTGCCCAGCCCATGAAGAGCCTCTCTGCACAGGAATTCTTTGAACATTTGTCTATCCCTTCTTGGCAGTTGTTCTGTTCTACTATAAAAGGGCGTTGGGAAGGATTTTTTTTTTTATACATTTTTTGGACGAAAATAAAGCGCAAATGCAGCAATATTATATCTGAGAACCGTTTACTGATTTTAAAAAGGGTGTTCTTATTGAAGGAGGATAGAAAAGAGAGTAGAGAGGAAAAAGAGATAAACAGAAAGAAACAGAAGACGGGGACTGTGTTACCACGAAATTCTGGCCGCTAATCAGGGCAGAGAAAGCTTCCACGATCAGGCTGTGAGCGACCCCCCACTTGCCGGTGAGACAGATACCCCGGATCTGTTATATACCCCGGATATTTATGCCTCAACATGTGTTGAGGCATAAATAAAGATCAGATTGGTCCCTCTCAGCAGTGAAAACCCAGAAACCTTTAGAAAAAGTCTCATTTCATCTTCACAGCTCCTTGTGAGAGTAACAAGAGGCACTGTGAGCACACAGCCTTTGCTACTGAGCCATAATGGCTTGACTTATTTCAGAGCAGTGACTGACAGTCATGTTACAAGACACATTTTGCCAACATCTTCTTTTCATCTCATTATATAGAAAACTTTGCTCCATTGTACTTCACTTTACTTATGTCAAATTTTGCAAAACTTACCTTTGTGTCTGAAGAGAGGAACTATTTTCCCAGGCCAAACCTAACAGACTCTTTCTGCAAACTGGGATAATTTAATTTAATTTATAGAATCATAGAATATGCTGAGTTGAAAAAGACCGACAAGAATCATAAAGTCCGACTCCTGGCCCTGCACCACACACCCCAAAAAGCACATCATGTGCCTGAGACCATTGTCCAAATACTTCTTGAGCTCTGTCAGGCTGGTGCTGTGACCACTTCCCTGGGGAGCCCATTGCAGTGCCCAGCCACCCTCTGGCGAAGAACCTTCTCCTGATACCCAACCCAAACATCCCCTGACACAACTTCAGGCCATTCCCTCGAGAGTCCTGTCACTGTCACCACAGAGAAGAGATCGGTGCCTGCCCCTTTGTTTCCCCTCGTGAGGGAGCTGTAGCTGCAATGAGGTCTCCCCTCAGTCTCAGCCACTCCTCACACAGCTTCTCCTCCAGACCCTTCACCATCCTCCTGGCCATCATTTGGTTACTCTCTAATGGTTTAATGCCTTTCTTACACTGTGGCACCCAAAACTGCCCCAGCACTCGAGGTGAGGCTGCCCCAGCTCAGAGCAGAGCAGGACAATCCCCTCCCTTGCCCGGCTGGCGATGCTGTGCCTGATGCCCCCCAGGACAGGGTTGGCCCTCCTGGCTGGCAGGGCACTGCTGACTCGTGTTCAACTTGCCATCGACCCAGAGCCCCAGGTCCTTTTCTGTGGCACTGCTTTCCAGCATCTCCTTCCCCAGTCTATACACACAGTCAGGGTTGCCTGATCCCAGGTGCAGAATCCCACACTTTCCCTTTTTTAACTCCATGTGGTTGGTGATTGCTCTACCCTCTAATTTGCCAATGTCTGTCTGCAGGGCTTCTCTGCTACCTGCTCTCCTGGGAAACAGGAACCCCTTGTGAACTTGCTCATCACAATCCATCAGAGAGAAACTAGAAAAACCTCTAGGGTATGATCAGGTCTGATTTTAAAGCCCAAGCTTATCATGATTACTAAAAAAAAATTCCGCTGAGCGTTTAGTGACCGCAAAGTCATGCCATTCCTCTGAAAGAAACAAGCTACATTTTGCCTCATTATCTCTGAGAACATAAAGTTATATAGATTTTTGCAAACACAGACAGATATTTTTTTAGTGTTTCTTTAAATCTTAGTGTATAAATAACACTTGAAAATACTTTTTATTGCAGTTGGCATTTTACCTAAGGTCATGGCAAATTGCTTCCCTGGTTTTTTTTCCTAACTGTATATAGGTAGATAGATATAGATACAGATATAGATACCGATATAACTGAGACTTTCAAGTTTGTTTTCTTTGAAGATGTTTAAGTGTTAAAGCAAACTGCCATCGAAGAGAAAGCAGTCACTTCAGTGTGGTGATCTGGCAGGACACCAAGGCCTGTAGCACTTCCACAGACAACTTTTCAACACAACCTTTGAAAGCAAGGCCCATTTTTTAACCCATTGAGGTAATCTATGATAACATCAAACTGTAAACAAAAGGAACACAAGCCAAAGGAAGTCTCTCTGCTGAGACATGGAGTGGCCCATTATGTAGCGGCAACAAGCAAAACTAAGAAGGTGGCACACGGTGGTGTCCAAGCAGACACAGGCTCTCCATGGTGCAGAGCCCTGCGCCCACACACCCATTGCAGGACACACCTGATGCCAGAATTGGTTGCCATTAAGCTTTCCACAAATGGTGTGCAAGAAGAGGTGGAATTTGTTTTGAGCAGTGGGACGAGAATCTTGGTAAAAGCAAATTGAGATTTATCTGTAAGTAGAAAATCACAGTAGAAATTAGCCAATTGCAACCTGGCTGCTTGTTTAGAATAATTTTCTGCATGGGACTGTCTTCCTGCCACCAAAATCAAATGATAAATCTCAGTCCGTTTTTGTAATTGCTCTTTATACCTTATAGATCTTGCTCTTTTCAGGTCCTAACTAGGCTTTTGCATTTCTAATGTAAGTTTTTAGCAAAGCGTAGCCACTAATTAGCAAGTCACAGAATCTATAGAGATGGACCTGAACTCTCCACAAATTCTTTCTGCATGTATTTTATATATCTTTCTCTCAACTGCCCCTGTTTGATGCTGCAAATTCTGCCCGGGTACTGATGTAGTTTGAATTGCAGCATGTACCCTCAGGAAACTTTTTTCTACTATATGTATGGATCTCTAAAAGCTCTGTGGCCCCATAGAGCAAAGGTAATTAAGCATGGAAGCCAGCTGGGTTTTAGGCATCTGGCCAACATTATCACCCTTTAAATCCTAGGTGGTGTTTATCTACAACCTGCAGCTTCTAAACACTTTTGCAATCTGACAGTATTTGTCCCAAAGAGAATATTTTGCCAAAACATTGCAAATACGCTGCTTTTTCATAAAGGTAATGTACATGCTAGGTTTTATACCTGTTGTGTAGCTATGTGAGCTTAAATGGTACAAAGCTACTCCTGCTGAAGTGACAGGTTACAAAGATTTAACCTGTGGATGTGCAGTGGTGACTAGACTGGACACCCATGGCAGCACAGAGCCATGCTCCACCACTGTCTTCACTGTCGCTAGCCAGGGAAAAGCTGAGTTTCATGCAAGCATATTTTATGAAAGGATATTCCTCAGGCACCCAGACTCAGTGCACTGTGTTATATATAAAGGCACTTTGGACTTTCTGAATTCTCTGCAATCAGTCACTGAGACAATGCACACACTCTGTGCAGCTCCTGTTCAGAAAATTGCCACATGAATGAAAGCAGATGAACTGCATCCATCCTGTCCTTGTGACATACTTAAGGAAAGGAGGACTCCTAATGTACTTCCTCTTACTCTCTTTGCAAAGGCCAAATATGTGTTTCCCATGCCTTTATAAGAGATTATTTCTAACCCAGCAATTCTAGAATAAAATTACAAATTCCACATTGGTTCAAAACCAATCAGGGAACCTGGCCTTGCCAGTGTTGTCCAATAAGAAAATGCTTAGCTGCCTATAGAGCACAAGCTGGGAACAGTCTCTCCTATTAACATTTTTGATGCAATGCCCACTTGGAATCAGGAGGATGCTGTATAATTCTCCAGATGAAGGAGAAACCACAATCATTTGACTCTGAATCTTTCCTTCTTCCCTATGCTCTTGTGTACATTTTCATATACCTGAAAGTTTTTGGGTTTATTTTCAATACCTACATTCTCCTTTACCTACCTACCATCCTTATCCTCTAACGTTTTTTCTTTTCTAAATCTCCCTCTAGAGGATGGTGCCAAGAATGTACTCCCTGCAAAATTTGTATTGGCTTTTATTTTCTTTCTAGTTTGTTTTGTTGTTTTTTTTTAATCTTCTATGGTTATACATTCCAGTTATATACATTCTTTGCACTCCCTCATTATTTGTACTGAGTCTTAGTTATTACATAGCATTCCTTTAATTCCCTGCTATAGGCTCATGTCTTGCTACTCTACTGTGGAAAAATCAAGTGAGCTCTTAAGAGCAGTTCCTCAGGATGGTTTGGATTGCTTCTGTTCTCTTCCAAAGTCACATTTGAATTGTATCTCTTACTCTTTTACTGCTGAAGCTTCACTTTTCTTGAAACATCATGGTGTGGGAGGATGTCTGGTGTGGAAGTTCATCAGTCTGAAGATCACCTCTGAAGGTTCAGAACCCCACATGATTCCTGTTTGCCCCAGGGTGCTTGAATTCAACCTGCACTTCTGAAAGCCTTTAGTCCTACTGACTGAAATATTTTCCATGTTTTGCCTTTAAAATACGGTAAGTCTTGCATATATATACACTATCCCTTACAGAGTTCAGTACTGACGATTTCTTTAATATAGGGTGGTGAGGCACTTGTACAGGTTGCCCAGAGACGTTGTGGATGCCCCATCCCTGGAAGTGTTCAAGGCCAGGTTGGATGGGGCTTTGGACAACCTGGTTTAGTCGAAGGTGTCTCTGCCCATGGCAGGAGAGTGGAAATAGATGATCTTTAAGGTCCCTTCCAACCCAAGCCATTCAATGATATATTTATATGTTTTTTCTCTAATAGTTCGAATTTAAAACCTCTGTTGACAGGAGGAGAAGTGCCAGCAAATCTTCAGCCCTGGACATGAAGAGAGCAAGTAAATAGAGTCCCCTGGGAAAATGCTTGTGCAGGGGCTGGGGTCCATTAGTCCTAGTCACTTTTTAAGCATCATCTCCTAAGGGCACAGGAGCAGGCAGTTCCTGAGTGTTGGAAGTCAAGCAGATGAGGCAGAAGGCCACCTTTGCCTTCTAACAGGGATCTTCTGTTAGAAATAAAAAAGGAAGGTGTATGCCCAATGGAAGGAAGGTCAGGTGACAGGGTAAGAATACAGAGGTGCTGCTTGCTACTGCAGGGAGAAAATTCTTTGAGCCAAAGTTCGGTTGGAGTTGAAGCAGGACTAGAGCTGTGAGGGACAACAAGAAGAGTTATTTTAAAATACAGTCAAGAACTGAGCATGGTAAATAAAGAGTATCACCTTACCTTAAATATGGTAATTTCCCATATTGGCTAAAGCACCACAGCTGTGAGGGGTTTGTCCTGTGTATTTCTATACTGTGTATTCATCCCTGCCTTTTTCTTTACTACTTGCTGGGGACTGCTTTTTTTATTTAGAGTCTTGTCGCAGAGGTGGCTGGATAGACAGCCCACTTGAAAGAACTACCAATGACTTTGCTTGCATGCACCCAAGCTCTCCTTCATCTTTTGGCTTTGCTGGGAAGGATTTTGTAACTTAGGAAGCCACTCTTAAGGTCACATATAAAGGCCAGTTGCACGGAGGGACAGAAAGAGTCACAAGCAGAGCTTAAAGCACTTTTCCTACTGAAGAGTTCAGGAGTCTTCAGATCAGCTGGAACACCAGAAAGAGCTGGACCCCAGAAAAATGTGTATTTGAGTGCCAGCAGCAGTAAGCTGATGCTCTAAGCAGAAAATACACAGACTGACAGATAGAATAGAAACATAGAATCATAGAATCATTTAGGTTAGAAAGGACTCATACTGCACTTATTGAAACCTCATTGTTTAGCACACAAACACCTCTTAAAAATACTAAGGTGCCTCAAAAAAAATTTTATAATCCAGCAGAAAAACGAGTTGTGTGTTTGTCATAGGTTAGCAAGCATAGTCCCGGAAGTGATGTCCTTGCTAAGGGGTGCTTACAGTTTCCTCTGGGAACTGATAGAACCTATCAGCTGGCCAGTTTGAATATGGACAATTCTTTGAGCCACTTAAAGTTGTGACCGCCTCTGTGATCCACATTTAAGAATAGAAAACCCCGAGGCAGAGTCTCTGTCTCGTTTCCAGTGCTGGGACAGGTGGCTGCGGGCCTCGTGTGGGGGCCAGCAGGCCCAGCCCAGGCCCTGCTTGGGCCAGGCCAGGCCGGGCCACGGCCGTCCTGAAGCCGATGGGCCCTGTTCCACCTGTGGAACCCCCCCACAGCCCTGCTGTGGGCAGTCGGAGCGGCCCAGCTCCCCCTCTCCAGTGCGGCCAAGATTCAGCTGAAGCTGCACCGCTGTCCAGCAGAGATCATGTGACCAACAGCGATAAGCGAAATTCCAGCTGCAAGGCCCAGGTGGGATTAACCCTTTTATTGCTATGAAAAGCTGAAAACCTGAGGGAGAAGAAAAAGGAGATGCTTAAAGCTGAAATTCTGTTGTAAAGCTATGATATATCAGAGTACCTGCTGTAATTTCATGAAGGCATGGGGGGTGGAGCGTTCAACTTGTACTTGTGAGCAAAAGCACCTGCACTGAGATAGGCAGATGCTGATGCAGCTGTAATTTCATGAGAAGTTTGAACAGGGAGAGGTGGAAGCGATGAGGACTTTTGCTCTGCACGGGAAAGGAGAAAACCTCAATTCCTAGAGATGCTCCCAGAGATAGTCCTGGAGATGAAGATGAGGAGGACCCTTTGCTCCCAGGGAAGGAGAAGGGCCTCTGTTCTTAGAGATGAAATGCTCCCAGAGATGGGTGACGAGAACTTTTGTTTCTGAATGGCTCAACCTTAAATTTATACCCCATTAATTCAAGAGTGGGCCCTCGAAAGCAGTTGTGGGAAAAGCTGCAAGTTGGGGGAAGGGACTCACATGCGAGCAGAGAACCAGCCCGGGCGGCTGGCTGATTGTGATAATGTTTTCATAGCATGGACAAGAGAGATTCCTCTTCCTAAATGGACTGAACAAGGTGATTATGGAAGTGGTAAACAGACTGAACATCTTAAGGGTTGTCTTTTTACATTGTCACTTGGAGAAGGGAGAAAGGTGGGGGGGGGAGGAGAAGTGTTCTGAAGGTGTGGTATGATTTTTTTTTTCCCCTTCTTTTAGGTCTATTAATAAACTTCTTTATATTCTTTCAAGTTTGGTGCCTGCTTTGCATTTCTTCTAATTCTTATCTCACAGAAGATTAACAGTAATGAGTATTTTGGACCAAACCACTACAGTGTTCCCAACATTATGGATGGAAAAACCTCCCAGAACAAAGTCCCAGACCTTATCACAATTGCTTCCTGAAAGGAAGTGAGGCTAAACAGTGCCCAAGGCCAGTTGAAGTCTGCTTGGAAACCTTGTCTCTTGTTGCTCTAGGTATCAAAATAGGAAGTAAACAGCTTAGAAACAGTGCTGAGAATGGTTTGGAGGAAGTACAGCTTCCTGTCCCTGCACTTGCTAAGTTTGCTTATATTCCATGCTCTCAGCGTACCCTCTTCACTCATTGCAGCCAGAAAATGCTGCAGAGACCTTGCAGAAATGGCCTATAAAAATAATGTTTGTGGAAAAAAAAATCTATCACCAACTCACAGATCTGAGAAGCCTTGCAATGCTCTACCTAAGAATAAGACCTTGAGAATATACTTCACATCACTCAGACCCTCTCCATTCCAGCACCAAGATTTTCACCAAAGGTACACCTCAAGTAGCAGGCGGCCTTAGATCTTTGCTGAAGATGCAGCCTGATTCTGATTTTCACTGTGTTTGCATACATATGATAGCAATGGCTAAAACACTTCAAAATATTTTAGAGGTATTACTTAAATGGAAAATACAGAGTGTTTCTGGAGTTTTCTTTCGATCTTCATTGGATTTGGGAAAAAAACAATCCCCAGTCTGCTTGAGCTCATAACTGGAGATACGCTGTACAGAGAAAACCAGAGAATACAATGCTCTTTTCATCAAAGCTACAGGCCTTTATGAAAGACATGATTACAGTAGACCTACTGATGAGAAGGAATGAAGGGCCATACAAGTCACCAAGGCATCAACCCTACAGGCAGAGGTCAAACCAGAGCTGGCAGAACAAGGTTGCTGGTCTCTGTGACCCAGTGACCCAACTTACTATTAGTGAATTAGTGGGTTTAGAGTTAGTTTTTTGTTAGGGTAAGGATTAAATACATGATTTTTAAATGCACTGGTCTGGTGAAATGCACTTGAGGTACCGAGGTGGTTCAGCTGCAGAGCTGCTAACAGTTCTGGCATGAAGAAAATGCCTGATGGGCAGAAAGGTATTTCCAAAAGCTGCAAAACCAGAAATGCAGTATTTTAGCAGAGAGGAAAATGCAAAAAGGAGAAGAAAGAAAAAAAAAGAACCAAATCAGATTCATTCCAGTTACTAAAAAATACAAGGACAAACAAACAACTGTCCCCAAGGTAAGGAGGCAATAAATTAAAGGACACATGGAAAATTGTTGAAAACAAATGGCATTAAACCACTCCAGTTTACTTTGTGGGTGAAGAGAAGCTAGAAATGCCATTTATATTGATTTACACAAACCCTTGCTAGGCTTTCTCAGAAGTTAATCAAAGGAACATTTTCTGGATGGATCAACAATTAAATGGGTGCTAAACAGGTAGAAACCAGACAAGGTACATCCCAGTTTTTCACTGCAAGGAAAAATGGAACAGGAATTCTGGTCAATTTGCCCTAACTGGGGACTGAGTTGATATTTTCATGAGTGATTTGGCCAGCAGAATATAAAACATTACTGATACTAAATAGCTGCTGGCTGGGGGGAGGGGTGGCCCTAGGCAATTCCAAAAGATAATGGGAACTGAGCACACAAAGAAGGGAAAAAGAGGTTGCTTGTCCAGAGGAAAGGAAGACCAGCTGAAACATGGCAATTGCCTTCAAATACATGAAATGTAAATGCAAAGCTGGAGGGCAGAGTGCCTGTTCTCCTTAAATTTCAGCACAGGCAAAGCTGGGTTACGGCTTTAGGGGGTCTAGGTCAGAGGAGCATCTGTGGGCAACTGATACTGCCTGGGGCTAGCACAGCGCTCATCTCCCTCTTAGCTCTGTATTTTCTGATTTAGTTGCAATGGGATACTTCTGTAAGCTATAAAAAAAGGAAGGTGAAATCTGAGGTAAATATGTAGAAAATCTACACACATTTGGCTTGGACTATCACCATCTGGAGGCTGGCTAGTAAAATGAACAGGGAACATTTTTAAATTTTAATTACAAATTCTAATACAAGACCAGGTTTTCACAATGAATCATGCAAACATTTCAGATTGACTGTTTCAAAACAAAATTAACTGCTTTGGGGAAAAACCCCAAACATTTCTGGATTGCATGCTGGTCAGACTTTACATACGAGTATTTTATAATGTTTAGCTTTTTACTCTCACTGTAAAATATGATTTTTAATATTTCAAATCAAGACATTTCGACAGCTCCACTGGAAAAAACTTGAATTTTCATTTGTTTTTTCATTTTCTTCAAAATCTCATTACTTCAGACCTTTTGCTAAACAAATACTATAATTCCATAACTTTTTTAACTGGGCAAAACACTCTGCTGGACAAAAAATGCTACATCACAGTTCCACTGGCTGCTGTTACAAGACACAAACTGTAGAATATGCGGAATTTCAGGCTTTTCAATATTCTCAAAAATCTGATCAAGATTTTGCAAACAGTTGTTCAGCTTTCATTCCTTGGTGCATTCACAACTTTTAAGAGCAAATTTTACACTTGGAACCATTTGAGAACAGCAGGTTTTTTTCACACCAGTGAGTAAAGAAATAAAATCCTTCTAAGAAGAGAGAAACCACAGAATCACAGAATCACTGAAAATGCTGAGTTGGAAGGCACTCAAAAGGATCATCAAGTGCAACTCCTGGCCCTGCACAGGACCACCCCAGGAGTCACACCATGTGCCTGAGAGCATTGTCCAAACACTTCTAGAACTCTTGTCAGACTTGGTGCTGTGACCACTTCCCTGGAGAGCCTGTTCCAGCCGCCCAACCACCCTCTGGGTGAAGAACTTTTTCTTAAAATTCAGCCTAACACAACTACAGGCTATTCTGTTGGGTTCTGTCACTGGTCACCACAAAGAAAAGATTACAGAATCACAGAATCAATCAGGTTGGAAAAGACCTCTGAGATCATCGAGTCCAATCTGTGACCTAACACTGCTGTGTCAACCAGACCATGGCACTCAATGCCACATCCAGTCTTTCTGTAAGTATCTCCAGGGACAGTGACTCCACCACCTCCCTGGGAAGCCCATTCCAATGCCCAATCACGCTCTCCATGAAGAAATTGTTCCTAATGTCCAACCTGAACCTCCCCTGGCACAGCTTGAGGCTGTGTCGTGTTGCTGGTTGCCTGGGAGAAGAGACCGACCCCCACCTGGCTACACCCTCCTTTCATGGAGTTGCAGAGAGTGACGAGGTCTCCCCTGATCCTCCTCTTCTCCAGATTAAACAACCCCAGCTCCCTCAGCTGCTACTCAGTCTGTGCCACTCTGCTTCCCCTTGTGAGGGAGTTGTAACTGCAATGAGGTCTCCCCTGTCTCCTCTTCTCCTGGCTGAACAGACCAAGTGACCTCAGCCACTCCTCACACAGCTTCCCCTCCAGACCATTCACCATCCTCATGGCCATCATTTGGATTCTCTTTAGCGGTTTAATGTCTTTTTCATATTGTGGCACCCAAAACTGTCCCCAGCACTCGAGGTGAGGCTGCCCCAGCTCAGAGCAGAGCAGGACAATCCCCTCCCTTGCCTGGCTGGCGATGCTGTGCCTGATGCCCCCCAGGACAGGGTTGGCCCTCCTGGCTGGCAGGGCACTGCTGACTCGTGTTCAACTTGCCATTGGCCCAGAGCCCCAGGTCCCTTTCTGTGGCACTGCTTTCCAGCATCCCCTTCCCCAGTCTATACACACAGTCAGCGTTGCCTGATCCCAGGTGCAGAATCCAGCACTGATCTTTGTTGAACTTCATGCAGCTGGTGATTGCCCATCTCTCTCACTTGTCTAAGTGTCTTTCCAGGACCTCTCTGCCTTTGAGGGAGTCACCAGCTCCTCCCAGTTTTGTATCATTTGTGAACTTACTTAGCATCTCTTCCAGTCCTAAGTGATATATATGAAGATGCTGAGGAACACAGGGCCAAGGATGGAGCCCTGAGGAACCCCACTAGTGACAGGTCACCAGTCTGATGTCACCCCATTCACTGTAACCCTTTGTGCCGTACCCATGAGCCAGCTGCTCACCCATCACATGATGTGTTTATCCAGCTGTGAGCTGGGCATTTTGTCCAGAAGGATCCTGTGAGAGACAGTATCAAAAGCTTTGCTGAAGTGCAAAAAGATAAAAATAACATCCACTGGCTTCCCTTGATCAGCTAGGTGGGCTGCCTTGTCATGAATGGAAGTTAGGTTTCACAAGCAGGACTTTCCCCACATGAAGCCTCACTAGCTGTGATCAATGACTGCCTTGTCCTCCAGGTGTTTTTCAATACCTCCCAGAAGAATCTTTTCTGTACTTTTACCAGGCACTGCAGTGAGACTGACAGGCCTGTAGTTTCTAGGCTCCTCCTTCTCACCCTTCTTAAAAATCAGGACCTCTCCAGATTCCCAAGACCACTCAAAAATCATCCAGAGAGGCTTTGCAGTGACACCAGACAGCTCTCTGGGCATTCTCCAATGAATCCCTTAACATATTTGTAGGGATCCAGGTGGAGCAGCAGATCCCACACATGTTCAGAGTCAACAGGCAGTTATTCTCACAGGCCACTGAGACCCTCTTGGTAGGTCATCTGTGTGGAAGACAGAGGCAAAGACTGCAGTAAACACACTTGCCTTGTCTGTGTCCCTCTTGGTGAGGTGACCACCTTCTTCCTATTATAAAAAGTAGAAGTCTTTAAAAAGGAAAGTTCAGAGGTTTAAAATTGCATTGTTGCTTCTGCTTTAGGCTGAGATTAAGAAGAGAATACTTGAAGGGGCAACTTCTGACTTCTTCAACACTTGTGTGATTCCATTAACATCCACAGGACTGTGCAATAAAGATTGGGCCAGAGTTTTGTAATTAAGAGATTTGGGAATGCTGCAAGGTAAAGAAAGGCTTTAAAAACATACTTCATGGATCATTGGATTTTTATGATACTGCTGAGTGTTTTCTGAACCTTCCTGATTTAAGGTCGTAAGGCTCACTGCCAGTGTACAGTGACTGAGGAGAATGTAAGAGGAATGGTATGACAGCTGCCCCTTCTGTCTGCTGGACTATCCAAGTGTCAGGACGAGTCTCTGTGAAAAACACAAGTGAGGACAGAACTGACAAGGATGGCCTGACACATTTTGATTCTATGAACCTGAAGTGAAATGAAGTCATCCAGCATTTTGGCACACAAGGCATGACTCCAAAAGGGTGCATCAGATGATTGTGGTATGCAAGCAGGTTCCTCAGGAGGAAAAGGCAGCATCTGAGAGTCTTTGTAGCCCTCAAGCCAAGACAAGGAAAAACCAGGAGCTGGGCAAAACATATTCCTCAGGAAGCCATATAGTTGTGCACATCTCTCTATTTTTTCCATGGTAGACACTGTTGGCTTGCAAATGTCACCAAGTGCCTGTGGCATTTTAGGAGCATCCAATCAAGTCATCCTGTATGAAGCAGTAACTATTCTTGGTAGTCTGGTTGTCATAGAGGTCCTTGCTTTGTGTGATCTCACGTAATCACCTGTACTGCCTCTCGTCAGAGATTTGCTAACAAGGAGAAACTTCCGACTATTTTTCCTGTTCAGTGACAGAACAGGAACTTTGTGGCTACAAATAATGTGAGACTGGCCATGTTTGTGATGTTGTGAGACAAAATCTCTTTGAACTCATGCCAATATTGGTAAATTGAACCATTTCAAAAGGAGTGGGATACTTGGACCCAGCCACGGCAAAGGAGTCCCACAAAAAACCTGCTTTTTGGTATACTGCAATTCTCTGGTCAGCATCGCAGAGCACCAAGTTCAGCCCCAATGCAATATCCAGTCTAACCAGGCAGGCTAGGACTCCTCAAAGGCTCAGTTCCCAATTTCATCTCTTCCTCTAATCATCATACAAGATTTTAAATACTGAAAGTTACGGTCTCTGAACCAGCTTTTCCATCTCAGATGTCCTGCCCTGGCCAGACCTGCCAACATTAGCCAATGGCAGACATCTGAAGCTTGACCTCCCCCAACTCTCTGGTGGCTACAACCCAACCTGGGCTCTCAGGCAGGGAAAGCAACCACCTGGGTTCCCCCTTTTGCCTTGCCATGTGCCATGGCCCAGGCAGTGTCAATTCACAGGACCCAGCCAACATCACAGGGATCTGCCCTGCCCTCGAGGGTGGTGCCTCGAAGACCTTTGTGGCAGTGACCTGGTGTGACAGTAGCTGTTTGTGATGCAGTGCCCTAGGAGAGCACCTCCCTCGAGAAGCAGCAGCTGTCCAGGGCAACACTGACAGCTCTGCTGCGGAGAATGCCAAAGACAACCATGGAGAAGGAGAAGCAGCTGGCAGCATGGCCACAGGCACGTGGCATGGTTGTATCAGCTTCCCTGAGCAGGGATGCAGATGTAGGGACAGGCTACCAGCAGGAGCCAGCAGGGCTGTCAGTGTGCACTGAGTGCTCCCACAGTGCTACATGGCCGTGGGGGCACAAGAAGCACGGGCCTTTTGTGAAGGAGATCATCGTGTCGTTCAAGAGGAGGCCTTCAGAGGAGCTGGACGAGAGCTGCCTGGCCCGCAGCGCGTGCAGACAGGCCCCACTCTGGAAAGCCACCCTGCCACAGCAGCAGGATGGCCTGGAGGACAGGGAGCTCCAGCAGACAGAGAGCCAAGGACAGGGTTCCTCCCCGAGGTGCTCCAGGGAGCTCGATGACACACCTGGGCAGGTGAGTGCGAAGGATGGAATGGGACAGCCTGAGACGGGATGGGACAGAGGCATGGGCCTCTCATGGGCAGCTGGCTGCACCACACCACAGCAGCCACAGGTGATAGGGAGGTTCACAAAGGGTATCATGAATAAGCAGGTGATACTGGAGCAGCTGGGAGCCCAAGCTCCAACCATCGAGCCAATGGCCTTGACCAGGGAACAGGAGTGCAAAAACGCCACTGATACAGAGCTGTCTAAGGAAGAGGAGGGGGTAGATGCCATGGACACAGAGCTGTCAGAGGAAAAGGAATGGGAAGACAGAATAGACACAGAGTCATCTCAAGGGGCCAATGCCGTTGGGTCACCTTCTGTCCATAATCGGGTCATTTCCTTGGGCCTGGAGGACAACAAAGGCTCTCACACTGGTCCCAGGGAGAGTCCCAGCTGCCCCAGCAGTGTGGGCAGAGAGGCTGCAGGACACGCAGCTGACAAACTGCTGAGAGCATCTTCTGCCCCAGTGCGTCCAGCAGGTGCCCAGCTAGGTGATTCTGCCCCACTTGTAGCTCCCGAGGAAGAGGAGTGCCACACACCTCTCAAGCATGAAGAGGCAGAGCCCCCACCTTCTTCTGTCCCCGTGGGGGCAGCAACAGCAGCAGGGGCAGAGAACCAGGCACCTGCTCCACATGGCTCCACAGCCACTGGCCCAGCTCAGCTGGACATAGCCCAGTCCATGAGGGCTGAGGGCCTGGGAAAGGCTGTGCTTGTGGTCCAGGGTTTTGACAAGCTGCCAAGAGAAAAGTGGGGCCAGGAAAAAAGCAGGGACAAGGTGACAGGAGATGCAGCCACAGCAGTAGGGGCAGAGAATCTGGAAGTTGCCCTGCACAGCCCTACAACTGGTGGTCTGCTACTGCTGGACACAGCTGATTACATCAGAACTGAGGTTGTTAAGAGGGCCTGGCTTATGGTCCAGGGACCTGTTGAGGAGTCAGAAGAAGAGTGGGAGTGGGAAGGAAGCATGGACGAGGCAACAGAAGCAACAGCTGGAGCAGAGGCAGCAGAGAGCCCAGCACATGCCCCCCACCCCTCCACAGTTGATAACCCACCTCTGCTGGACATGGCCAACTACATCAGGACTGAGGTTGTAAAGAAGGCCCAGCTTGTGGTCCAGAGACCTTTCCAAGAGGTGAAGGAGCAGCGGGACTGGGAACAAAGCCCAGATGAAGCAATTGCAGCAGAAAGACCTGCAGGATGTGCCTACAGCCTTCCTGCCCCTCCTGTCTTCAACACCCTAGCTGGACAGAGATGGCTGAGCCATGCCCAGAGGGCAGTGAGGGCTCTGCCCTCAACCTCCAACACAATCTGCAGCACAGGAGAGGGAGAAGCAGGAACCAACAGCCGATGCCACAGATCTGCTGGACACAGCCCACTACATCAGGAGTGAGGTACTGCTCAAGGCTGTACCAGCTAGCAGATTGTGGAAAAGCAGTATCTGTGGAACAACAGGACCAAAGGAGCTGGCAGAAGAACAGAGGGACCTGGAACAAGGCTCAGATGAGACGATGAGAGCTACAGACCAGTTTAGGATTTGATGTAGACAAATTTTGATGCTAATAAAAGTTGTTAGTTTACCAACAGTGCCTCTCTGCTTTGTTTTGCTTTCTCTGCCCCTCCTCATCTTCACAGGTCCCCAGGGTGCTGATAGGAGTTCTTGATGCTGCTCATGTTCAGTTCCTGTCGGATGAAGGGGTTATAGTTCAAATCCTATAGCTCAAAATGTCCTTCTTGCATGGATTTAGGAGGAAGCAGAGGAGACATTACTCCCACTGCTAGTACTGAGATCCCACAAGACATGGCAGGGCTGTAGCCAACTTCCAAACAGCCCTCCTGCCGTGCCCAGCCCATGAAGAGCCTCTCTGCACAGGAATTCTTCGAACATTTGTCTCTCCCTTCTTGGCAGTGAAAACCCAGAAACGTTTAAAGAAAATCTCATTTCATCTTCACAGCTCCTTGTGAGAGTAACAAGAGGCACTGTGAGCACACAGCCTTTGCTACTGAGCCATAATGGCTTGACTTATTTTGGAGCAGCGGCTGACAGTCACGTTACAAGACACATTTTGCCAACATCTTCTTTTCATCTCATTATATAGAAAATTTTGCTCCATTGTACTTCACTTTACTTATGTCAAATTTTGCAAAACTTACCTTTGTGTCTGAAGCGAGGAACTGTTTTCCCAGGCCAAACCTAACAGACTCTTTCTGCAAACTGGGATAATTTAATCTAATTTATAGAATCATAGAATATGCTGAGTTGAAAAGAACGCACAAGCACACTGTGGAACCCCACTAGTGACAGGTCGCCAGTCTGATGTCACCCCATTCACTGTAACCCTTTGTGCCGTACCCATGAGCCAGCTGCTCACCCATCACATGATGTGTTTATCCAGCTGTGAGCTGGGCATTTTGTCCAGAAGGATCCTGTGAGAGACAGTATCAAAAGCTTTGCTGAAGTGCAAAAAATGACATCAAATGGCTTTCCTAGATCAATTCAATCGGTTACCCTGTCATAGAAGGAAATCAGGTTTGAGAAGCACAACCTTCCTCTCATGAGGCCTCACTAGCTGTGATCAATGACTGCCTTGTCCTCCAGGTGTTTTTCAATACCTCCCAGAAGAATCTTTTTTTATGATTTTGAAGGCACTGCAGTGAGACTGACGGGCCTGTAATTTCCAGGCTCCTCCTTCTCACCCTTCTTGAAAATTGGGACGATATTCGCTGCTTCCAGTCAGCTGGGACCTCTCCAGATTCCCAAAACTGCTCAAAAATCATCCAGAGAGGCTTTGCAGTGACGCCAGACAGCTCTCTGGGCATTCTCCAATGAATCCCTTAACAGATTTGTAAGGATCCAGGTGGAGCAGCAGATCCCACACGTGTTCAGAGTGAAAGGGGAGTTGATCATTCTTCAAATCATCATCCTGCAGCTCAGGCCACTGAGACCCTCTTGGTTGGTCATCCATGTGGAAGACGGAGGCAAAGACTGCAGTAAACACACCTGCCTTTTCTGTGTCCCTCCTGGTGAGGTGACCACTGTCTTCCTGTAATGGGCTAATGTTATTTTGTCACAGCCTTTTGCTATTAATATATTTGAAAAAGCCTGTTATTTGAAAAAAACTTTTTATTTTCCACAGTTCTGGTCAACTTCACCTTGAACTGAGCTTTGGCTGCACGAATTTTCTCTCTACAGCAGCAAGCAGCCTCTCTGTGTTTTTCTCTGACCTGCTTCCTCTGGCAGTAAACCTTCCTTTTTCACCTTAATTCCAAGAGAAGGTCCCTGTTCAGCCAAGCTGGCCTTCTGCCTCTTCTGACTTACGACATTTAGGATTTGCCTGCTCCTGTGCCCTTTGGAAATCAGAACTACCACCATCATAACCTCCCTGTGGCTAAGAAGAATTCTCATCTTTGTTCATTTTTTTAAGGCATAAAACTGAAATGGGCCAAATTATTCAAATAATCATTTGCAGGAAAAAAAGAGACCATTTTCAGTATGTCAAGCTTGTGAGAAGGTCCTGACATATTGAGCAGGCTGATGTTAGTTGAATACCAAATATTAAATTCATGTTATAAACATTACATATATTCCCCATACAGAGAGGATCTCTGAAGACCTGCTGAAAGCAGAGGCCAGTTATTTGTAAGTAGGACATGCTCACATGTGTCTCCAGACTCAGCTAGGAACTGGACAAGGTAAATACCAAAAAGAACCCTCCCTGGAGCTTGGAATTTTCTGTCCAGCAGACATGAAGGGTGAGAAATTGCATTTTTCTTGGGGCAAATGGTGGAGCAAACCTCCATTTCCTCTCCTGAATATGTAGTTCCTATTCTCCAGACATGTTTGTGTTCAAAGGAGGAGAAAGAAGCATCCTACAAGCAATCCATGCCTCGTAAGCTGCAGCATGGAACAAGTATGGAAAGGAGTGCTTTCCTCTCTCTCTTTTTCTCAAAAAAGCCTCAAATGGTCTTGTTTTCATCCCACTGTAAAAAAGTAATAAGTTGAAATATTTAAAAATAAAAGGGGACAGAAAAACAGTTTCCTTCCAAGCTTCAATTGAGAGGCTATTAAGACAAGCCATTCTGACCTCACTGTTTAAATTTCATATTTCCTTGGCCAGACTCTGGTCTGTTGGATGGGAATTACTTACCCTGTGGAAGCAACAGACTGCAAAGCCTTACCCCAGAAGTGGCAATGGCAGTATCACATCAAGAACCAGACTTTGAACTGGGTAGGTGCTCAGAGAATACAAGAAATTCTTCAAAAACACTCTTTTCTTGCGGTCTAACACTGTCTTCTCCTTTCTAGGCCCTTTGGTCACCTTGTTGGAACTTACTTTATATATCTTTATTTGAAATTCTTTTATATGCAAGGGAAATTCTTAAAGAAAAGTAATAATTGCCATGAAAGTCACAAGCCTTCTGCTGGGAATATGCACATCATGTCAGGATTTTGGCTGTGTAACAGTTGTCACCATGCTTTTCTAATGATAAAATAACTCTTGCTACAGAATGGAAGTTGCCTTAGAGCAAAGTAAAATAAGTTATATTTGCATTATGTAAAGTGTTTTGTGATGTGACTATATATACACACTTTTACATACATATATACACTTCTACATTATATACACGTATATATACTATATACATATACTTTTAATAAAAGGAGAGAAAAATCTCTTTTAGTTCACATTTGGAAGTTTGGATTAAGTGCCAAGCTTTGATTGAAGGGAAAGCTTAATTTGAACACCTGAACCAACAATGGATATTTCAAAATCCATCCATACATATTACATGGCTTTTTTTTTTTGCACGTTCAGAAAATAATGGTGGTAAGAATTTAAGTACCATGTTAAATCTTCAGCCAGTCTTTCCACTCTATATATTTGTTAAAATAATGTGCTGAAGCAGGAGGAATTTATTATTGGGCTTTTCCACATAAGACACACCTTGGATTTTTCCATTCTAAATCTTTTAACAGATGCATAAGGTAATAAAGGGCTTTCTAGAAAAAGCGTCATGTGTGATGTAAGTTCAAACAGCAACATAATGAAGATATGAAATACCAACTCTTCACCTATATATTAATTAGTTTCAGACTTTTAGTCTAATATTTTTAGGTTGTTCTGATATCAACAATTGTATAAACTGAAATCTGCAACAGACATTACACTATGGAGAGAAGTCAGGTATCATTAGTATATATTTGGAGTAAGTTTCTGGATTGCATTTTTTCAACTAACTGGGTTTAAGTATGACTTTTATAAATTCAAAACACTGGTATACCAAGCATTTGTCCTACACAATTGTGAGCTAACATCCCATTGTTGCTGACCTTGGATTCATTGACAGACTGAGCGGTGTCTGAGACACAGAAATCATCATTATTGTGTCACAAGAAGTAACTAAAAATGCATATTTTGTCTGGATATATGAAGTCAGATGATAATAAGAGAGCCTGCACACCTAATGCCTTACCAGGGTACACAGTGCCTTTGATTTCCGAAATGTACATGGAAAACACCAGAAGAAATCTAGAGGAATTGGACACTTACACAGCAAATACACAGGTAGAGTCGGAGGTACGGCTTGCAGGTTTCACTGTCACCACTGGCACAGTGCAGCTGGCACAGGAGCTGCAGAGATGGCTTAGATAAGATTTCCTGTTTTCCCTGATGGCTGCAGCACAGACATTGGTTTCTTGCTCATGGGCCCCTTGTGTGCCACCTTCTTTACAAAAGAGACAAAACCTTTCCTGATGACCGTACATATCAACTTTGACTTGAAAAAGGATACCATTGTGTTATACTAAGAAACAGCTAAACTGTCATGAAATTACACTAGAATTCAAAAATGTAAGATTTCTTGATTTTTCGGTGTAAGAGTTCATTTTCTTAGCTTACTTCTTTATAATCTTACCTCTTCCCTAGGAGCATCCTATAATTCCTTCTTGGAAAAAAACACATAAAAAACATGTTACTAACCCAGCATCTACACAGATCAGCCTCCAGGCTCAAATCTGAAAAAGGGAGACCTCTGTGAAGCTTGTAAGACTTCAGTAATAAGTCTGAAGTCTTTTAAGACATCTGATGGCTTTTTGTTCATCTCCTAAGTAAGGGGTATAAAACAGAGCATGCAAGCTGTTTGTAAGGATACTGAAACAGAAGTCATTGCACACTGAGATCAAACAGTTGTTGAATCAGTAAAGCCAGAATTAACCCACAGACATACAATCAGGTTTGCACTTTTTAGAGCCTGTCATGTTGCACATTAGCTGGGCTGCATGAGGTAGGTCATGGTATTTCATCAGATTTCCAACAGCTTCTTGGGCAAGGAGTGAGCTGCTGGCTAAGAAATGATACAAATAAATTGAAGTTCTATAGTGTTTTTCATCATACTGAAAGAGTTATTTTTGTGGAAAGAATAGAATGCAACTTTTTATAAGGAAATAAGCTACACAGGGAGCAAAATATGTGAATTTCAGTAATTATGTGACTATGGTAGTGTGCTTCTGGAAGTAAATCACATTTTTTCTCCCAGCACGCTACTTATTGCTGGGTAGAATCCACTGCCTGTGGGCAAACTGGAAAGATTCCTGTCAGCTCAGGGCCCAGTTTGCCATTTCATTTAACTCATTATTTGCAAAAGAGAAACCAAGTGTAAGAAATGCAGAACAATGCCTGCACTCAAGCAAGACTAACCTTGCTCATTTTTGTGTTTTAACCTTGTCAAAGAATCTGTGCTTGAGCAATTAAAGCTTTGGTAAGGACTTGCAGCTCAAAGGCGTGTTTAAAAAATGGCTTGAACAACTCCTGGATTATTTTGCGGCAAGAATAATTAGGCAGTGACATCAGCACACGTAAAAACAAAACAAAAGTGTTGTTGCATTACTGCTGCTAAAAGTCCCCAACCTGTAAAGGTAGTGGAAAGTTTCATCAATCACAAATTTAAGTAACCATTAGAAGATCTGCACTACCAAGATTTGGTAGCACTGAGAGAGCAGGTTATAAGCTTTTATGGGCTGCTCAGTGAAGAATTGGACTCTGATCAAAACTGGGGAGACAGGATACTGTAGAATGCAGCTGCATTCAAAATTACTGAAAATCTGAAAATGTGATCACTGAAAATGTTGATCTGGTTTAGCATCTTAGAAAAACATCTGAAGGAGAAATGGAAGAGATCTTCGTTGACTTGTTAGATAACACCAGAGCTGAAACTTTTGGCAGGAAAATGTTTGCACAACAGATACTGAAACTATATGTTTGAGAAATGGCACCTCTTCACTGCATTTATGTTTAAATATCAAAGTGTTTCCTCTTTGGGGGAGAAGTAGTAGATCTGTAAATATATGTCTTAACTGTCATTAAGACATGTCCACTGCCCTAAACATGGCACATGGGTTGCAAGTCAAATAGACCATCTTCAAAGAACCTGGCAACTGAAAATAAGCACTGAACAAGGGACCAGAATATCTAGAAGAAAGCACAGCTACTTGATTATACCATCTGGGCAGACTTAACCTCTAAAATACAGTCATTTCCTGGCAGTGCACTCATAGTCAAAGAGGGTGATTTTTACAACCAGATTGTGCTCACTCCTGTCGCAGGTCAGCTTCCAGCCACTGTGCAAGACACTTGGGAACGAGCAATGTCTGCACTCACACTGTCCCCAGTGAACTGCTTCTTCCTTTCTCAGAAGGAAGAAATTTGGTGTTTTCTTAAAATTGCTCCCAAGCTAGAAGCCCACATCCTAGTTTCAAGAAACATGACTTGCTGCATCGGAATGTCAATCACTTTGCATCCTGGTCTTTGAGAAACGTGAGTCAGCCCATGGAGTGGGAGAATGATCCTCCTTGTTCTGCCCCATCCTGGGGGTCATGGAGTGGGTGACCTCCACACCCACGAGCAGGAAGCTCCCAGCAGAGGAGCAGGCAGGAAACCAGGGCAGGTCATTTTGAGCTGAATGTGTTTCATTATAATGGTGAGGGCATGCCCTCCAGCAGGCTGCAGCAGGGAGAAGGTGGATGATGAGATGGCAGATAGAGTATTTCAGTGCCTTTCAAAAGAGGACATTTAAGGGCTCTCTTCAGGACTTTACTCCCTGTCCTGTATTTCATATACATAGGCACTATATGTGCAGAGGCCTGGCTTGCTGGAAACTCCTGGGGTAGGCAGCAACATTGCACAAGAGTGAGAAGCAGAGACTCTCCTGAACTGTTTTTGAAATGTTTTTAAAATATTTTATCGAAGGTTTTAACCTACCAGAACAAACAGATTATTACAGACTTTATACAAATAGCACATCCCAGGGTTAGGGCAGCTACCAGCATTTTAGAAAAACATCAGGAAAGGATGGCATTGCTCTGAATCCACAGGAACACCAAGCAGGCCCTGTGGATCAGTAAGTGCTGAAAGAAACCAGGCAGTGTTTCCCAATCTTCTCACCCAGGCACAGACTTCTCCCCTACGACTATGACGTCTTCAAAGTAGAATCTCTTCTACTTTGAGTAGAATCTTCTTCTGGGACAGCTTATCTAGGAACAACAGAATATTTCACAAAGCTGTTGAGCATCGCTTAACGTGATTCAGACTGCTGAATCAAAGTTCTCATGGTCATAATCAGTGAAAATTATATTGATTGAAATAATTGTCACTGGACTAGCTGAGGGAAACCTTAAGTAAACAGTGGAGTTACCAGTAGTTACCACAAAACAAACTTCACATTCCCACTTTGCCCTTCCATGCATTTGAGGACTGCCAAAGGATTTATTTAGTTTCAACTAGATGGCTTACTGATATATAACAAAGCCAGTAAAACATATGCTGAGTTATGCAGATGAACAAAGGGAAACAATTGAATAATGAGTTGAAAAATATTTGATTTTGTGCAACTCTACTATTTGTATTTTGGCAATAACTACCATTCAGCAATATCAGTCTCTCAATAGAGACAGTAAGTAGTAGTCAATTGCTTACAGCCCAAAATTTAAATCACGTGTTTATGAATGAACTGAAGTAGACTAATCATGAAATCAGTTATCACGACTACTAACATGCTTAACTCCAGATGTAAATGTGATTGTGAAATTTTGCCAGAGGTCTACAAGGAATTTAAAGTAAAATTCAATTCCATCAGAGCAAAATAAGATCCAATTTCATATTCAGATCTCTTAGATTAAACAATAAATGCTTAAATAGATATGATGGCAATTACTGAAGATCTCAACATTGCTATTATTAAATAACTAAAAATGGCTTTTAGGGCTCCTTTAAGGAAATCCTGTCATACAAAGATAATGTCATCTAACAATTACTGCTCAAGGCTATGGAGTATTTCTGTTTACCAGTGTAGCTGAAAATTTTCTCATTGTAAAAGTTCAATTAATATGATTTCATCCAAAGAGATCAGTACAACAACATTACAAAATGAGAGAGAGAGTGTTGCTCACACTGGATTTGCTGCACACACAGGTCCTGGGTTTGTTGGACAAAGGTTGGAACTTAATCTTTTCTTTATTCTAAAAAGCTATGTTTTTCCCATCCAGAATACATATGTATTTCTTTTGAAACACAGGGGATCCCTTGTGGAATCTGAAGCAAGACGTATTGATCTATCTGATTTCTGATGCTGAGCCAGCTGGGTGGACTCCATTACCACACCAGCTCCCCAAGTGTCTAATGGTGGGGCTGGTCAGAAGAAGAGTAGGGAATCTCTTGGAGAAGGAGAGGTTCCTGGTCACTCTGATCTCTGGAAAAGCTAATACTTTCCCAGAATTTCTGACAGTTTAAAGGACTCTTTGGAGAATCATAATCTTTAGCTGGGGAGGTCATTCCCTTCTTCACAACCTGCTTGAGAAGAAATTTTGTTGTGAGTGGATGTCGAACTACTCCAGCCAAGCTCAGGCTTTTTCTCTGATTCCAGCTTTTTGTTTTTAAATCTGAAGGATATCAGAAGGGATCATGAGAGAGAACCTATTGTTGCAGCTGCTGCCCAGGAGCAGTTGTCTTCTCCTTCAAACACAGGAAGACTGTATTACTCTTTTGTTAAACACGCCTCATGTTCATTTTAAAGTATCATAAACATAAATAATATGCCATAAATAGACTGAAAATTTTGTTTGAAGGGTCTAACAGCATAGAGATTTTGTACATAGGTTGCAAATAGTATGATTTCTGACTAGCAGCACCTCCTGTGGGTACTTCTCTCAAAACAGAAAATAGGTATTTTGATTTTTTTTTCTCATTACCACCTGAATAGGAACTCCCAAGCAAAAAAAAAATATCTCATAGAGACAATGGGTGCAAAAAGAAAAAATTAGCTATGCATTTGTTTGAAGTTTCAAGCTTTCTGGGAAGAAATAACTAATTCGTGCTGTTTTAGAGTAATTGTTCACTCTTAGAACGTTTCTGTTTCCGAATAAGAAGAATTTCTTAGTGTGTACTTCACTGGTTAAATTTGAGTTATTTATTTAGGATCTCTTCTATATATTCACCCCTTTCAAGTTCATAGAAAACTTTGCAAACAATAAACATGGCACCAAATTTGCTGATTTCTAAGTAAGGAAAAATTCTCAAATGCTAAGCTTCAGTATTTCAGCAATAGCAATAAATTCTTGATTGCAGCCTTCCTGAGAGAATCATAAATATTTTTGTCAGTGTGCAGCTCTACCATTTGCTACATGATGCAATGTTCATGGTAGTGTCAAAAGTCCAAACCATAATATCTTGCCAGGAAGCTTTCAAGCAGCTCTTGGACTGCACTAAGGTATCTGTTTGGTGTCAAGCAAACATAACACCAGTATTTTCCCTACTGACTACTATTTACTGACGTGATTTTCTGGATGGCGCAACAAAAGCTATGACTTACAGAACATCCTATTAGGAAAGAAAGCAGAAACAAATGGAAGCGTTGTTTATTTGAAGCAAGAAAGGACATCCCTGCATACACAAGGAACAAACTGCTGGGGAGAGGATGCAGCCACAGAAGCCCAGGAAAGGATTTACTGTAACAGTAATTCCCTGTGTATGCTCTGTGCATGTCTGCACAGCTATGACTGGAAAGCAGGATGTAACTCTGGCAGAAATTATTTGTAGGTTGAGTTTTTAATTTAAAGCTAAAGAAAAATGTGCTGAGAACATTTATGTATGTGATGCTACAGAATTATGTATGAGTTGGCTTCTACATGAGGTATCAGGTTCCCCCATAAGCACAGAACCCTCTCCTTTATATATTGAAAGGTTGATATGTTTAACTGGTTCATATCAGTTGTTAATCTCTGTGTGAAATATGTCATAAAACTCACTGATTCATAGGTACCACTCCTTCTTCTGAAATCAAAATTAGCCCTGAACTTAAGTGTTTGATTTCAGATTTATTTTTATTTATCCTAGTCATTATCTTCTATACAACAAATTTTCCATTTATCAGTGAAGCGTGTTGTGAAAGAGATCAGAAATGTGCAATGAAGTGTGAGAGCTAATAATTAATAATAAATTTAATGAAAATCTTTTCCACCATTTCTTGTCTCAGAGGACAAACTGAAAGACATAAAATTAATCCTCTTTGCCAAGATTAAGCAACGAAACTTCCAAGGGGAATTTTCAGTGAAAGCATATCCAAGCAGAAAAGTCGAGTTTTGTGGTTCTCTAACCATCTGTGAAGCTGTCACATAAAGTTTTATGGCCCTTTTTTGAGATGTTATAGTAAGTCTCTCATAAGTGTATTGGAGATAATCCAAACTCTTGACAGTATTTTCTAGGTACCATGAACATCAGTGTCCTCCATGCTAGCATGAGTTTTGTAGAAATACTGCAGATACTTTTCCTCTGTTCAGACATAAAAAGGGCTCTTTCTTCATGTAAATGGGACCTTTTTGAGTACTGTGTGTAATTTTTGAAGCATCTTAATATGGGTCATTAATTACTTTGTGAAAATCTGACTTCCATGTTGTGAAGTAGAAATGTAGAAGCTCTTGAAACTTAAAAAGCTGGGTACTTGGTGAAATTTCTCCACTCTTGGTGGAACAAATAGGAAATCCTGCAGCTCTTACAGCTCCCCTCTCTCAAGTTTGTTTGTTGTCTTCTGCTAAACTTATAAAGATGTGAAACAGATTAAGTTCATCCCTCTCAGTTAAGAAGGTTAGAAGTTTATGAGTTCATTTTTCATCAATGAGAAAAAGAAAAAGAAAGAAAAAGACAGACGGAGAGTGTTGGGGTCTCCTCCCCCTGCTGTGTAGCCCTGGGAGAGGGGCCCTGAGGGCACAGACACGGGGTTTCCCTGCCCCTGCTCAGCCTCGTTCCCATTGGTTGGTTTGTGTTCCCTGCGCGGGCAGAAGGACCCTTGGTCCCGTGACTGGAACAGTTCCTGGGCAGAGCCCCGGCCATGCGGCTGGAGAAATAAACATCTCTGAAACAGCTATCAAGAATCTGTCTGTCCATATATATTTCCTTTCTACGGGACTCCTGGTTTGATATATGCGTGTTGCAGGATCCCCACTGCAACAAATGGTGGGTAATGCGAGCAGAATGATCCCCGATCCCTAAGCGACTGATTTGTGTGAGTAAACCCTAGAAACTTTGGATTCCTCTTCTTGGTTTTGCTTTGCTATTCCATATCTAAACTATGGAGGAACGGTGGGAAAACTCTTGGCTCTCAGAGCCGCATATGGACATTTATCTTAAACTTAAAATGATTCTTGAAAAACGATTTGTAAATTTTAGCTTGATTCAAGTTCAAAAAGAACTGAAACACTTCCTGGCATGGTTGTTTAAGAACTTTTTCTATGTTTCTTGGGATTTAATTCTTACCAAGGGCTTTTGGAAAACCGTTTGGACACAGTTAATACTGGAGTCAAAATATACGCCGATGGAAGAATATTTTCGTGAATAATATTTAATTACCGAGACTGTTGAGCAATGTCAGCTGTGTCTTGGCGAAGGGAAGCCTGGCGCAGGGACCGTGCGGCCCAGGCCACGTGCACCGAGCGCTCTGCGAGCAGCAGCGAGGCAGTTCCCGCGTGCAGGCGGAGCCACACGAGCTGCAGTGTCGGCGGCGGAGCGAGGAGCGGCAGGAGCAGCGGGACCCGGTGGTGCCCGCCCGGCCCCACGCAGCGCGTGGTGGAGCGAGTCCCGTGAACGCCCGGCCGAGAGGGGCGGCGCGCGGGCAGCGGCTGGCGGCGGTGGCGGTGGAGCGGAGCCGCGCCCAGCCAAAACACGCGCTGGAGCAGGGCACGGGGGGGTCGTCGCTCGGGGGCCCGGCCGAGACGTGGGTGCAGCGCCCGGCAGCGGCAGCGAAGCTGCGACCAGAGGAGGTGACGCACAGAGAACTGAGCGGCGCGGCCTGGCCCGGCCCGCGCAGCCCCGAACGCAACCCCGGGAAGAGCGCACAGGCACCAGCAGCCCCGACAATTCCAACATGGGAGCGACCGAAGGAGAGAGCAAAGACGCAGCAAGACAGAAAACAGCAGCCACTCGGAAAAAGGAAAAGATCATAGTAACTAAGGGATAGTAAAATGGTATAATGTTAAGCAAAATTATGGTTTTATAATGAGATGTAACAACCAGCATGACATATTTGTTCATAGAATATTAAAAAGAATAACCCTGAAAAATACATCCCAAGCTTAGGAGATGGAGAAGTAGTAGCGTTCAAAATTGTGCAAGGTAGAAAAGGGTTCCAAGCAGCAGAGGTCACTGGGCCTGATGGTGTTTCTGTAAAAGGCAGTATATATGCTAAAAATTGTAGTCATGTTAGACAATATCTCCATTGTAAGCCTCCTCTACAGTCTCCCTTTCCTAATCCCACCTTTCCCTTTTACCCTATGTCCTATTACCCCCAGTGTATTCCCAATCCGTTTTTTCACCCATGGTTTCCCTCACAAAACCATGCTTTTGCCAATTGTTTCCCCAAAAATCCCTTTCCAATGCCGAGTGGGGGATGAAAAGGGGGAGGGAAGAAGTTAAACCCTCTCCTGCCTCAGTTTCCCCACAAAGCATGCTCAGAGAGTCCTGTCTCCCTTCTGTCAGCCCTAAGATGTTCCACAGAATCTGATTGGACATTTAAAGACTCAGGAGGGTGGCTTGTTTTGTTTTGAAACTGTTCTTGTTATGTTTATCCAGTTGTTTTCATTCTCCTTTTATTAAAATAAAACGGGTGAGGTGTTGGGGTCCCTCCCCTGCCATGTAGCCCTGGGAGAGGGGCCCTGAGGGCACAGACACGGGGTTTCCCTGCCCCTGCTCAGCCTCGTTCCCATTGGTTGGTTTGTGTTCCCTGCGCGGGCAGAAGGACCCTTGGTCCCGTGACTGGAACAGTTCCTGGGCAGAGCTCTGGCCATGCGGCTGGAGAAATAAACATCTCTGAAACAGCTAGCAAGAATCTGTCTGTCCACGTATATTTCCTTTCCACGGGACTCCTGGTTTGATATATGCGTGTTGCAGGATCCCCACTGCAACAGGAGAGAAAGACAGAAAGTGTTACAGTGGGGATACTGCAACACACGTATCAGAAAACGAGGCCCATGGAAAAGAAATATATATGGACCGATTCTTGATAGATGTTTCAGAGATGTTTATTTCTCCAGCCACATGGCCGGGATCTGCCGAGGAACTGCGGCAATCACCGGACCAAGGGTCCTTCTGCCCGCGCAGGGGAACACAAAACAACCAATGGGAACGAGGCTGAGCAGGGGCAGGGAAACCCCATGCCTCCCCCCAGGGCCCCTCTCCCAGGACCACATGGCAGGGAGGGGGAGACCCCGACATTTCACCAGTTTATTTTTAACAAGAAGAGATTTAAAACTTAACATTGAAAACAACTGGATAAGCATAGCAAGAACAGTTTCAAAACAAAACAAGCCACCCTCCTGAGTCTTTAAATGTCCAAACAGATTCTCTGGAACATCTTAAGGCTGATAGAAGGGAGACAGGACTCTCCAAGCATGCTTTGTGGGGAAACTGAGGCAGGAGAGGGTTTCTTCCATTTGTAGCTGTTGGAACTCTAAACAACAGTAGTTAATTTCTTCCCTCCCCCTCTTCATCCCCCACTCAGCATTGGAAAGGGATTTTTGGGGAAACAATTGGCAAAGGCATGGTTTTGTGAGGGAAACCATGGGTGAAAAAACGGATTGGGAATACACTGGGGATAATAGGATATAGGGTAAAAGGGAAAGGTGGGATTAGGAAAGGGAGACTGTAGGGGCTGTTTATAATGCGGATATTGTCTAACATGACTACAATTTTTAGCATATATACTGCCTTTTACAGAAACACCATCAGGCCCAGTGACCTCTGCTGCTTGGAACCCTTTTCTACCTTGCACAATTTTGAACGCTACTACTTCTCCATCTCCTAAGCTTGGGATGTATTTTTCAGGGTTATTCTTTTTAATATTCTATGAACAAATATGTCATGCTGGTTGTTACATCTCATTATAAATCCATAATTTTGCTTAACATTATACCATTTTACTATTCCTAGAACCTTAGCTACGACGATTTTTTCCTTTTTCCGAGTGGCTGCTGTTTTCTGTCTCGCTGCGTTTTTGCTTTCTCTTTCACTTTTGCTCGCTCCCGTGTTGGAACTGCCAGGGCTGCCAGGGCTGCTGGGGCCATGGGGGTTGCTCATGCCTGCGCGCTCTTCCCGGGGTCGCATTCGTGGCCACGCGGGCCAGGCCAGGCTGCGCCGCTCAGCTCCCTGCGTGTCGCCTCCTCTGCTCTCAGCTGTGCTGCTGCTGCCTGGGGCCGCACCCACGTCTCGGCCGGGCCCCCGAGGTGACGTCCCCACGCCCTGCTCCAGCGCGTGTTTTGGCTGGGCGCGGCTCCTCTCACGGGGCTCGCTCCACCACGCGCTGCGCGGGGCCGGGCGGGCAGCACCGGGTCGCACCGCTCCCGCCACGTCTCACTCCGCTGCCGACACTGCAGCTCGCATTGCTCCGCCCATGAGCGGGAACTGCCTCACTGCTGCTCGGAGAGCGCTCGGTGCACGTGGGCGAGGCTGCACGGTCCCTGAAGAAGTTTTAACTTCGCAAGGACACAGATGACATTGTTCAACAGTCTCGGTAATTAAATAATATTCACAAAAATATTCTTCCATCGGCTTATATTTTGACTCCAGTATTAACTGTGTCCAAACGATCTTCCAAAAGTCTTTGGTAAGAATCAAATCCCAAGAAACGTAGAAAAAGTTCTTAAACAACCATGCCAGGAAGTGTTTCAGTTCCTTTTGAGCTTGAATTAAGCTAAAATTTACAAATTGTTGTTCAAGAATCTTTTCAAGTTTAAGATAAATGTCCATATGCGGCTCTGAGAGCAAAGAGTCCACGGTTCCTCCATAATTTAGAGATGGAACAGCAAAACAAAAACAAGAAGAGAAATCCAGAGTTTACTCACAAATCAGTCGCTGTCCTTAGGGATCGGGGATCATTCTGCTCGCATTACCCACCATTTGTTACAATGCGGATACTGCAACACGATGTATCAGACGAGGCCCGTGGAAAAGAAATATATAGGGGCTGATTCTTGGTAGATATTTTCAGAGAGATGTTTATTTCTCCAGACGCATGGCTGGGGATCTGCTGAGGAACTGTGGCAATCACGGGGCCCGAGGGTCCTTGCCCACGCAGGGGAACACAAAACAACCAATGGGGAACGAGGCTGACCAGTTGCTAGAGAAACCCCGTGTCTCCCCCCACAGGGCCCCTCTCCCAGGACCACATGGCAGGGGGGGAATGAACCCCAACAAGAAAGGAAGAAAGGAAGAAAGGAAGAAAGGAAGAAAGGAAGAAAGGAAGAAAGGAAGAAAGGAAGAAAGAAAGGAAGAAAGGAAGAAAGAAAGGAAGAAAGGAAGAAAGGAAGAAAGGAAGAAAGGAAGAAAGGAAGAAAGGAAGAAAGGAAGAAAGGAAGAAAGGAAGAAAGGAAGAAAGGAAGAAAGGAAGAAAGGAAGAAAGGAAGAAAGAAAGGAAGAAAGAAAGGAAGAAAGAAAGAAAGAAAGAAAGAAAGAAAGAAAGAAAGAAAGAAAGAAAGAAAGAAAGAAAGAAAGAAAGAAAGAAAGAAAGAAAGAAAGAAAGAAAGAAAGGAAGGAAGGAAGGAAGGAAGGAAGGAAGGAAGGAAGGAAGGAAGGAAGGAAGGAAGGAAGGAAGAAAGAAAAAGAAAGAAAGAAAGAAAGAAAGAAAGAAAGAAAGAAAGAAAGGAAGAAAGAAAGGAAGAAAGAAAGAAAGAAAGAAAGAAAGAAAGAAAGAAAGAAAAAGAAAGAAAGAAAGAAAGAAAGAAAGAAAGAAAGAAAGAAAGAAAGAAAGAAAGAAAGAAAGAAAGAAAGAAAGAAAGAAAGAAAGAAAGAAAGAAAGAAAGAAAGAAAGAAAGAAAGAAAGAAAGAAAGAAAGAAAGAAAGAAAGAAAGAAAGAAAGAAAGAGAAAGAAAGGGAAGCGAGGAAGAAAGCAAGGAAGTAAAGAAGAAAGAAAGCAAGCAAGAAAATACAAGCCTTTCTGACACTTTTCAGGTCAACACCAAACAAACAAAAATAAAAACAAAGAGAGCACAAACATGTTCATTTGGGAGATTGAGGCCTGTCAGTCTGACAAATCAGTGGCTATTTAAAGACCTTCTACATCTCATTTCTATGTCCCTAGGTCATGGCTAAATAGTGAAAAACTAGTCAAGTGCAAGGAAGAGACTCTTCAATTTGCCGTTGCCCTCTGCAAATGGGGTCACCAAGGCCATGAGCTTGCTCAGCATCCACCAGCAAAATGTTTTGGTAAGAAGTAAAGCCATAACCACATGCTAGGCTCTCTCCAGCCCCAACCACATCTCTCCCAGATGGACAGCAGCCTCCAAGAGTGCTCTCCTGGCAGAGTCAACTCTGAATCATCCTCCAGCCTCCAGGTCCCTGGCACAGTCTTGGTATTGGGTGCAGAAAATAATACTAGCCAAAGAGAGAAGTTTACGCTAGCCAAATCTGTACTAGGGACCAAAGGAGTTGAGGCTGATGACCTAACTTTTGCCCTGTGCACCCTTCTGGGTTTCTTGTCTTTACAGGCCTAGCTCTGGTCTGGTCCCAGGGACCAAATGCCCACTTGTGCCTCCAGCTCTTCTGAGGCTCTTCCATGCTTGTATCACCAAAAGAGAGCCCAGTTCATACACTTGGACACTGCTCCATGATGCAAACCAAACCCCAGGAAACGGGAACAAACAGGACATTGTCTTCAAAAACACTTTACTGATCCACACATCATGCCTAAAGGTCAGAGTCAACCTCTCCTAATGAGTACATCCACTGTGCTGCTGGGGCAGCCATTCCTGGAAGGCTCTCTTACCTTCTAATTTCTTTCCTAATCCACACAAGAACCAGTAATTAGCAGGGGGAAACTGACTTGACCCCATGGCACCTCATTAATTTTTTTCTGTTCTCTCATCCCACTGGAAAATCAAAGCCCAAGGTCTAGACAAGGAGAAAATATATTTCCAATTCATTTTTCATTATACACCAGGGAAAGGTGGGGGTCAGACCTAGACCAGTAGTTTATTTACTACATTTTGATTTATCCCTTCCATCTAGTGGGGAGAATTCTCTGTGTGAAGGAAAGCAGCATTTTTCTTTGCTTTTGAAGCCAGCATCTTCCAGAAAGCAGCAAATGATCCCAGAACATCTCTTTTGGGGTTCTCTGTGTAAAAAATAAATTAACGGCAATTATTTACACCAATTTCACATTTCTGCCTTTCACTGTAGTCATTGCATTAGGTATTGCAAACTCTTGGTAACCACAGGCACAGTGGGATGAGAGCAAGACCCCATGATGCCACAGCAGGTCCAGAGGGGAAGGAAGGGTCGCAAACTGCAGCATTACACAATTACACCTTTCTTACATCCACAGTGCCCATGACACATCATCCTTTAAAAGAGACTGACTTTCTAGGGAGAGAGTAAACAAAGGTATGGTCTTTAAAGGAAAATAATTTGCTTCATAAACATTTTGAAGCCTTAAAAGAAGACTGCCCTACAGCCTCTGGGCAGCAGTTTGACTGACTACTGTAAGCCAGCAAAACAGCCAAAATGCATTTCACTGAAAGTAAACAAAATCACACACCTAAGCATTCAAAATAAATTTTGAGAGAATAAAATAAACTTTTGCCAACAATGTGGTGTCTATTTCAATGACAGTCTTGGACTGCTGTTATTTTAAAGAGAAAGTTTTCACAACATACAGTGATATAATTCAAATAGTGCAGTAAGCTTTGCTTTAATTAGGAACTCTGAAATTCTCCCTCCTGAGGAGAAAAAAAAGCAGAGGAGAGGAGCAGAGGAAGAGTTCCTGTCCCAGGGAATTTGATCTTTTTTATCGTGGAATGTGCAGATTTTATGACTAACCTTCCTTTGATTCTGAAATACCTCAGTGACTTGAGTGGAAAAGTTCTTCTTTCTTCCATGGACAGTCTTTATACTGTTTCCTTATGCATGGTCTTTGATGTTTCTGTGCAATTCCTAGAAATCTCCCAGAAAGCTGCCTGCAATATGCTTCTCCTCGAGGAGTTTCTCGTCTCCGGGTGCAGCACATCTTCCTTAACCATCCAGCAAAAACATTTAAGCTCCAATTCTACACTCATGCCTCCTTTCCCTGTTTTCCCTCTCTGGCAGCCACAGGTGCTGTGCAGCTTGCCTAGAGCTGCACTGATGTACCCCAACAGACTGACCCTCTGCAGATGGCATGAAAAGAGTTCCACTGTGAAAATGGAGGGCAACTTTAATTCTTTTAAAGTGGGAAATGTAAAGTTCCCTGTAACTCATACTGTTCCTCTGGCATCAAATCCGGTCGTACAAATGAATCTGGAGCAAATGACTGAAGTGATGGCAAGAGCAGTTTCTGCACCCAGTGGGCATTTACCTATGGAGCTACAGCAAATATCCTTCCATATTCCCATTCCTTTTCCAGCAAGCTCAGCCCTAGTGTTAGCCTGAGAAATGTGTTTACCTATTCCTCTTCACTCCCAAGGAAACTGAGTGCAGTGGTGATTACCTCCACACAAACCTTCAGGTTCAAAATGAGGAAAAGTACAACGGAAAAGCACATTCCACCACAGATTCCTTTTGGAGCTTTAAATAATTGCTTAGAAATATTACTAAATGCTTTTCTTCAATCTGCATATATGCTAAAAATGAAAAAAAAAAAAAAAAAGCAATGAACTCTCCCCTTCTCCACAGGTCCTTATCTGCTACTTTTGGATCAAGCCAACATCTCTTCAGCAGGCTTACAAAATTCTTGTTGGTTTCAGTCTGTCCACTTTCCTCCATTGCCCCACAGCACGGTTTTCATGCTTTTGTACAAAAAAACTGTGAAATACACATTTGTGCAACATATGCAGATAATTAAAAAAAAAAAAAAAAAGCAACTCACAGGATGCCTTGCTACACGGTTTCACTGATGCCTTTTCCACAGAAACATGCTGGCCAGCCATTCTGCATCTTGTGGTTCCATTATTTGGGTGCTGAGACCTCCAAAGTCAGTTCTGGAATTTTAGTGCCCATACCCAGCCATGCCTGAGTGTTTCCTCATTACAGCTCCATCCTGTAGGTGAGGTGTGCTGGTGACCTCACCACAGCTCCTACACCTCACAGGGCCTGGGACAAGCAGAGCAGATTCATAGCCATTTTCCCTCCACACTCTTCCTTTTAGGTCTTTGGTGAGAATTAAGAAGGTGGAGGGAAAAGTGAGCATCTCAGTGAAGGTGAGAGATTACTACTCAGGTAAGAGGACTTTTTCTTTTGTTAAGTTTTTTAAACATGATCAGCACTAGTGGCAACTGGGAAAGGACTGAGAGGCAAAATGTCATTTGAACAAACAATAAATGTCTTATCTACAAAAAACCAACCAACCACCACCACCACCAACAAACAAACAAAAACCCCCAACATTTCACAGAGCTGTCAGAATGGCACAGTAAAGCAGAATTGTAAGTTAAACATCTGTGGGTTCTTCCTCAGTGTGGTCACAGTTGAAGGCAATAAACATGGTTTAGTCACAAATTCACAAAGTTTAGTTGCTATGTTTTAAATATCATGTAATTCCTGTACAGGCTGATTGGACAAAGAGAGACCTTGCCTTTCTTCCAAGTCAGTGTGAAAAAAGTAAGAAAATCATAGTGAGAGGCAAAGATTTATAGCTAATAAAGTATACGTGCACATTTATCCCTTTTCTTCTCTGAGGGACGTCATAGTGATTTTATGATGCTGCTAAGAAGAACCTTTGGCTTGGATTGGTTTGGAAACAGAAATTCTTTGCATATTATAGTTATTAAGTAGCCTAGTTAAGAATTACACGATGTTAACCCTGACCTACATGTATTGGAAACAATTACCCCTTGATACTAAGAGCTTTTTCATTCAATAACCAAAGAAAGCTATTTTTCACCCTGGACCCACACTTCAAAAAAAAAAAAAAAAAAAGAACAAAAAAGAAAAAAAAAGAACAAAACCATGTTTTTCAAACCAGCCTAAATCCTAAATGCAAGACCAAAGATTTACACTAAAAGCAATTTGTCTAAACTGATGCAACATCACTTCTTGTATTATATTTGGATGTATTTCAACAATTGTTGGAGAAAAACAGCAAGCCTTGGAGCTCAGAGTGCTTAAGGGCTGCTGTGGCAAGTTTCACCATCCCATTGCTGTGCTTGGAGAGTGTTGTGTCATCAGACTGAGGCACAGCTGCGACGTTGGAGGGCTGAGCACGTAGATTTGGGTTTGGCTACAGCCCTTGCTGCGCCCAGCACAGCACAGATGTGCACCCTTCTCCCCTTGTAGTAAATGCTTAAGCCACTGCCAGCAGCAGGGAGTTCCCCTTCTCAAGGGGAATTGTGCAGTGCCTCTCTGGCCTAGCTAACAGACTGACCAAGAAGTCCAGGGTTTAAGTGTCTCTGTAAAGAAATTATCACTACAAGAGATTGGTTTGCAGAAACAGAAGTTTCAAACAAGCAATTTTAAGTAACAAGTCAAGGTGCAGGATGAGGAAAGAGCTGCTACTTGTGTTGTTCCAAAAATTGCTTATTCACATCCTCATGCAAAACTGCCCATACCACATCTTTTGGGTATTTTAAAATGAACGTTTCTTTGGTCCATCAACCAATAGTGATTAAAGTTTCCTATGATTTAAATATGTAATAGGAGCATGACACACAGGGTTTCTGGTAAGAAGCGGTGTTCTGGTTTCCAGTCCAAACCACAGGATGTCGTTCTGGGCTGAGGATGTCACTGCATGACGGGTGCCACCAACTGGGGCTGGTAGGACAAGAGGCTGTGGGGCCACTCCTGGGTGGAGGCATATGAGCACTGCTGGGGCTGCAGCCATGGGCAGGGATACAGAAGCCCTGTAGGATGGCTTGCTGAACCAAGGGTTTGAGTTTGCACACAGACAAGATCAAGAAAGGATTTTAGCCTAGATTACAGGATGTTTTTTAGCCTGTGCAGAAGAGTTTCTTGTCCTTCTGTAAAAAATGGTTGAGTTGGAGAACAGACACAGGAGAGGAAAATGAGCTATAGTAAACTGCAGAGACACTGAGGGAAATGTTTCTGAGACAGAAACAGTGTTAAGAGGGAAGGGAAAGGGTGAAAGACAGAGCAGGTTGATGAGGGGGAGCTGGTCACATATGCAGCAAGAGTACGAGAAACAAATGTGAAAACACTCCCTGCTCTACGGATTTCACACCATGGCTTACACAGCTCCCTCCAAATGTGAGGTAGCCACAGCAAGTAAAACATCAGGAGTAAAAGATCCCACTGCAGAGATACTTTACCATCTCCAGTTGAGATGAACTGCTTGGTATGCTTTTTTCTTTTAATATAACATTTTGTGCTGGCTTGGAACTCATCATTAATTTTGCCTGGAAGCTGCAGGGAAAAGCAAGAGAGTCTTGGCAAGGGATGGCACTGTTGCAAAGCTTCTTCTCCAAGCTCCCTGAGCTCCTCCAGATGCACTGTGCCCCGTGGTGCTTCTGCAGCCTGCAACTGATTAATTTGGGCTTGTTCAGAGGGGGTATGGGGGCACATACAAGGATCTCCCACAGGAGACAGTCCTCCACAAATTTCAATACTGTGGCTCCTTCCCACATTCTGCAGCTCTCCATGAACTGCTCCACTCTGGGTCCCCTCCACAGGGTGCAGTCCTTCACCAACAGGCTGCTCCAGCATAGGCCCCCCACAGGGTCAGAAGTGCTATCAGCAATCCTGCTCCAGTGTGGGCTCCTCTCCACAGGCCACAGCTCCTGCCAGCTGGGCTTCCCATGGGGTCACAGCCTCCTTCGGGCATCCTCCTGCTCTGGTGTGGGGTTCTCCAGGGGCTGCAGGTGGATCTCTGCTCCCCCGTGGACCTCCAAGGGCTTCAAGAGCACAACTGCCTCACCATGGGCTGCACCATGGGCTGCACCAGGGGCTGCAGGGCGATCTCTGCTCCTGCACCTGGAGAGCTCCTGCCCCTCCTCCTTCAATGACCTTGTGTCTGCAGAGCTGTTCCTCTCTGTGTTCATGTTTCTTCCCCCTTCTTAAATCTGTTATCCCAGAGGTGTTGTCAATGTCACCAGCTGGCTCAGCCTTGGCCAGCAGCGGGTCCATCTTGGATCCATCGGGCATTGGCTCTGTTAGACACGGGGGAAGCTTCTGGCAGCCTCTCACAGCAGCCACCCCTGTAGCCCCTCGGTTAGCAAAACGTCACCCTGCAAGCCCAATACAATAAGAAATCCTTATTTGTGTGGTACTGGACAAGATTACATCCAGATTCTTTCTCTGTTGGAGCTCAGTTGTATTTTATTCCACTTGTGTAACAGCCCTGGACCTATCCTGGGGGGGTGGGTTTGCATTTTGGATCATTGCCTGATAACTGGTAGGACAGGACCCCTCCTGCAGAGCATGCAGCTCGTACCACAGGGCTTTTGTCAAGGGTGTGGAGTTGTGGGAGAGGGACAATGTTACATTTTTTTCACAATACTTAATATATTGTGACTCAGAGACCATTGGGGTCTCATTTTGGCTTCATTCAGCCCATTGTTAGTTTTTTGCCCCTTTCTCTAAAAGTCATGGGTGGGTGACACATCAGAGTTGGCTTTGCAACTCATGCTGTGGCTGGAATTTGTCAAGTTAGAATTGAACGAAGTCCCAAAAGCAAAACTACATTTTGGGGGGTTGTGGGTTGGTTTTATGGTTTATGGTTTGTCTTGGGGGATTTTTTGGGGTTTGGTTTTATGTGGGTTTTTTTGCTGGCTGTTTGTCCATGTGAGTATTTTGCTGCTGTAAAGACCTGTGGGCAGCAGCTGACACTTTAAAGCTGCCGTCAAGGCCCTGAGGGCACCAGTAAGCCTTACTGACCCTGGCCAACATCCCACAGGACCTCCCTGATGCCCACAGCACCCTGAGACAAGTCAGGGGATGGATGAAGACAAGGATGGAGCCATTTCCCTGATATCATCCTGCTTAGCTCCCTACAGAAAGTGCATGCAGGAGATCAGTGGGAACCAGGGGGAAAGTAACCAGAAGAAATTGCTGAAGAGGTTTGTAGGGAATGTAAAAGCATGGCAAACTATGCTTTTCTGATTATTGCAAATGCAACATATAACAGAAATACTCTCTTTTCTTCTCATTCCAGCAACAGAATTTATTGTTATGGAGATAGTTTGATAGAGTCTCATGTCGTGGGCAGGGTCAGGACATGACCAGGGAAGGCTCCCAGCTCTCAGATCTGTAGCTCATAGGGATTAAAAGGGTGCCCAGGTGGAAAGCAGTATTAAAATGTTCCCTAGCAACAAACTCCACACTGTTCTGAGGGATGTGACTGTACCCACCTCAGTGGGCCAAGGCAAGAATTTAATGGCCAAAAGGGTCACCCAGTGCTGTTACTCTCTGCTGATGTAGCAACACTGAACCTCCTCCAGGCCAACTGACAAAAACAAATTTTTGGCCTTATAGCGGCACGGGAGAAACAAAAGTAAAACTGAAACATTTTTCACAATGGCACTGTCTCTTTTTAAACATTTACAACTCTTCCAGAAAACACATGTGGTTCAGAGAGCACTGAGACAGATTACTCAGCAAAGCCTGGAAACACAGACCTGTCGGTGAGCTCTCCAGTATCACCGAGTTGTTGGGGATTTTATTCTTGATGATCTTCTGAGTAAAATTTACCCCGTTGGTTTTCCAGTCCTCAAGCAATGTTCTCAGCAGCAGCTCCTATAACGCGGACGGCGGTGCCCTCTAGCTGCCGGGGATGCTCCTGATTCCGCCGGCCTTCCCGAAGCAGCGTCTGGCTGTTACCTTTCTGCTGGAGAACACCTTTGTTTTCACTCGAGGCATAAGATAAAAGGCCGGTGTTTCTGAGCAAGTTGTGTTTTACTGTACTTTCAGCCCGTTCGTGTTTTATTCATCCTGACTCTTGCCTTTCTTCTGATTTCAGACAGTTCTGGTTTTAGTCGGATGCTGCTGTGATTGCCTCTAATCCTCTTTCTACGAGTGCTGGAAATGTTCCCCTCTCTCCTCCATCTGCAAACTATCACCCAGCTTTGCCAGGCCGATTCCTCAGGTAGTCCGGGTAGTCCTGGCTGTCATCAACAGCACAACTACACCCATTGCCTTTGTCCCCTCTCTGATGTCCCAATAAGCTGACAATAAAGATATTATCTATCCAGATTTTTATATTTCTCTACCACTATTCCGAAGAAAAAAAAAAGTGAAATAACTTGGGCAATAAAAAACCCCTTTTATGCAGATGAGGACTGTTGCTCATGAAAGTGTGAGCATCTCTAAAGAGGATTTCATCTGCCATGGTGTGAGAAATGTGGCCAAAAAGCCAGGGACTGTGCTTGACACTCAGGGAAGGATCTGCTGGAAAGGGGCTGATGGTTTCTCCCTGAAAATTCCCATTACATGCAACATCAGCAGCCAGCTGCTCTAGTTTTGCTTGGGGGTTGTCTGTGTTTATGCATTCATTACTCCAGAGCATGACAAGGCAGAGGTGGTAGAGGTGGTGTGATAAAAGAAGGAAATGGATGGCTGAGTTAATGATAGTGACAAACCAACTCGAGTGAGCTGGAAACCAGGAAGGTGTAGGTAAGCTGTTGCTAACACATTTGTCAGAAAACTGAAAACCTCATTTATTTGGAGGATATGAATGCATGTAGACACGTTCTGCAGACTTGCAGAACTCAGAAAGGAGCTCTGTAACCCCTGCTGTCTGAAGCTCTTCTATGCTAGAAATTCCTGTGTATTACAGAATGTTCATCCTAACCAATTTCTTCAGGATCAATCCCAGCAATTTCCTTCTGGACAGAATGGAAAGTTTTCCCCCCATGGGTATCCCTGCTCTGTTTGCAGAGCAGGTGATGAGGCAAAATGTTGGGCTGTGACTGCAGGTAGGGCCCATGGCTCAGCCTTTCACACCACAGTGAAAGCTTGATCCTTTAGACTGTAAGAGCCTATTTTCAAGCATTCACAATGTTGCCAAACTATAACCATTTGGAATGAAATTTTCCATGCCAGGTATCTGCCTTAGGCTGAAGTTTTTGGAAAATGTCCACAAACTTAGCCTTTTCCAATAATGAGGGTAAGGAAAAATTCAATGTTTTGTCCAAGTTAAAAAGCAATTGTGACCTTTCCTTTGAAAAGCTCTGGCATCTCTCTTCCTTGGAGAGGGTTTCCTTTCATCAGAGATATCCCCTTGGCCCTCCTGAAAACCTGCCCAAATCTGGCTATGTTCCTATGCCTTTAGGAAGCTGAATTTGGACAAGCTCAGGGGATAACTATGAAATTCCTTTCATTTTAGCAATTGACCTCCTGAAGGTTTCATCCTCCCTGAGCAGGTTCCAACCACAGTTCAAGCAGGACTTCCCCTGCAGCTCCAGCTGCAGACTTTCACAGCCCATGACAAGGCCAAGCACCTGAAGAAGGAGAGCCAGGAGTCTGTCTCTTGCACTTCTGGTGATATTCATTGGGGTGAGACAACATGGAGGAGAAAAATTCCTGGATTCAGATGCAGAAAGGACAAGATCCAGATGTGTGGGTGGTGATGGGGGAGGGAAGACTCAGGAATCCTCCCAACAGGACAAGCAGAAGGACAAGGCTGGGGATGGCACGTGGATGTGAGCAGCAGTGTGGGGTGGAAGGCAGGGCAGGGCGGGCGGCAGAGGGATGTGGTAGCTGTGGACAATGGGGGAAATGAAGCAAGAGGGGAAAGGAGGAGCCCAGACAATTCTTTTCTTACCTGAGGCCTTGGTTCCCTGGAGCAAACCGCGGAGCCTGGAGTCAGAATTTTTGCCTGCCACGTCTAATATGTGAAATGCACAGCCTCAAGCCAGACACCAAAATTAATATGTATTCTTTCCATTAATCTTCACAGCTAGTAAGTGAAAAGTGAAAATCCTTCACATTTGAATGATGCCATGGAAATGAATTATTCCTGAGAGCTTGACTCTAAAGGCAGAGTATCTTGGGAAGAAAAGTACATTAGAAAATCAATAACTAGCTAGGGCAAAGCATGAATAGCGAGACATAATGAAAAGGTGTTTTGTAGCAGAGGACAGAGTTGAAATTCCACAGCTAACTTTCATTCCAGTGTTCCTTGCTGTTGAGATATCAAGGTCATATGCTGGTAATGTTACCTTTTCTTTACTGTCTAATTTTGTTGTCAGTGCTGCCATTGTCCACAGGTCCTGACTGCCAGCTTCTGCTTCAAAATGCAGAACAACAACAAGCATAGATAGCAGTGCAAGCTGGGATCTGGTATTGGGATGGGTTGTTCAGAGATGAAAAATCTGTGGCACAGGTTGTCTTCAGAAAGGCAGGCAAGACTGGATCATCTCTTCTGGAAGGCTGATTTGGACTGAAGAAAAGAGATGATTATCTCAGAAGAGGAAGCAATCCTGGGGAACTCTCTCTATATTGCATTTTCTTCTAACATGTTTTTTCAAGGATACTTAGAAAGGTACATGAAAGATGCAAATCTATCATCATATCATTAGATTTAAATTCACTTCATAAGAGTTTTTGTTTCTACTAGAAAATTTCCAGACTCCTGCAAACTAAAAAAACTTCGAAAACTTTAACAATTTTGGAAAAGAACCTTTGACTCATCAACATATTTGTGGTGACAAAAGGAAGCATTACAGCCCTCAGCGTGTTCGCCTGAAGTTCTTTGCACTGTATTCAATGAATGCTTACAGCTCTGCCACAGGCACCCACTTTATTTCCTAAAACAGGGACTGGGGATGCTAAGGACAAGCACGTGCTCCAAACTTGTGGAGACCAGGCTAAGGGCAAGAACTTGTTAATGTTAGAATGCTGATAGCAAGGTTAATGTTTGACACTGAAGGAATTATTTTATAACAAAGGGAAAACCTGGATTTTCACTGCTGCTGAAGTCATGTGAAGGAGACTTCCTCACTGCTTGAGTGTTCACAGGGTTTGTGTGTCCTACTCAACAACTGCCTGGAAGAGTGACCTCCAACAAGCCATGCTACCTCCAGCAGCATCCCATGCAGCATTAATACTCTCAGTTCCTTGCTGCTGTGATGGGAACTGCATAAACACTGAGGCTGAATGGAGACATGTTTTTTTTTTTTTTTGTGGGAGATATGTCTTATATATGCAATAGTGGCAGTAATTATTAGGCAATTTTTACCTTAAACTATCACCACCAAAGCATCCTCTATAACTGTTATTTCCCAAGACATCTCTGAATCTGGGAAGCTTTCGTGGTTGCTTATTTGCATGCCACTGACGAGAGGACATTTACCATGCTGAATTTATCCCATCCATCAGCCTTTGGGCAACAAAACGTGCTTCTCTTTATCCAGTGTACTAACTATAGAGGGGCAACAGGTTGGTTGTTTGGGTTTTTTCTCACTGCCCTCATGCTTCTAGAATCAGTAAAATTTTTTCAAGGCATCAGAAACTCAGAAATGCAGGAAACTATTCACACCACTGTCTGGAGTGTGGGTTCAGCTTGAGTGAATATTTAAATACTTCTCCAAAGCTTATCTGGCCTAGCCAAAACCTCCTGAATTTACAAAATTGGGCTGAGCATTTTATGAGGACAGGATGTCTTACAAGATTTTCAGAATTTCCTCTGCTAACAGAAAATATCATGAGATCAGCTTGGAAACCAGTATAATTTATTTTGATTCAAAGTAGACTGTAATGTTTCCAGATCCTAAAAAGATTCAAAGTGAATTGGCTTGTAGAAATCAATTGAGAGTGGAGGAGAATGACTCCTTTTATTCTGCCTTCCTTAATCCAGTTTGCTCTTCTCCAAAGACATCCAAAATAACTCCACTCTTGGCAGATGTGTTTCCCATTTCAAACCCAGCCCTCCCCTTGCTCCAACTTTGCCTTGCTGCTGCAGCACCTTCTCTAGAAACAAATTATTAACTTTAAATTCTAAGCCAGCAATTAATTCTTTGAAAGGTCAGGCAGATCCAATGACTTCCACATCAGCTCCAAGTTCCTCCATCAAAAATGAGATTAAAGTGCTGGTGTGCCTGATCTTCATTCCAGTCCTGCATCCCAGGTTTCAAAGGCTACCCTTTGGTTTGGAGGCTGAGGATGGGCAGCTGGATACCTGGAAGGGTTTTGCTGTGGTGCTGGTGATCTCTCTGCTCTTTGAGCACATATGTCAGTCAGATTTTTAGCGTTTGTGCTAATGAGGGTGGCCTTCTTTTTGCTGTGTTCACAACTGAGCTGGGTTTGTCCACAGCAAAAACTGAAATGCCACCTCCCAGCAAAGCCCAGGTGAATCTGTGCTGGGAGACGTGGCTGGCACAGTTCTGCTGAAGGGTAGGCACAGCAGCTACATCACAGCACCCAGAACCTGGCACACACCACCCAGGCTCCTGGGGAATGTTTCAACACAAAAGGTTACTTGCAGTTCTCACAAACTTTCCCCAGAAGAGTCTGTTTTCCTGTTGTTGCTTGTAAGAAGGAACACAGACGCTGTGGTGGCTGCAAACATGTGAAATGTAGATGGCAAGTGTGGTGGAGCTCAGCCTTGCTGTGACCCAAGGGATAGGACCAGGAAATCTGCTCACACCTGCTCTGCCTTTCTGTTTTCAGTTTGCTTTTATTATTTGTTTCTCCTCTGGTGGGTAGTTGACTTTGATGATTGAGTTGTCCCTTTAATGACCCAGAAGATGGTCAGGCCCTAATTGTCTGTTTTGTGCACAGACTGTCCCATTCCCCAATTCGTGCCGGGGGATAACCAAGGTGACCAGAGTGGGGCTGCTCTTCTCCTGCAGTGCCAGCTGAGAAAAACATGTGTGTATGCGCCTCTCCTGGGAGGCAGTAGCAGCAGCGTTAGAGCTTTTTTCACACTCCAAGGAAAGCCAAAGTCAACTTCAAAGAATAAAACATAGTGGCTGTGACTATCTCAGAGAACAGAGAGATCTGGCCAAGGCTGGACTCCATCCACACATCTCAGCTAGAGAAGCTGCAGCCCTCCGTAATAAGAAGAAGCAGTCACTGATCCCACAGAATAAATGTGTAAAAGACACTTTAATATCCTGCTCTGAACTACAGCTTTTTATTGTAAAATTCTTGCTCAATGTCAGAACTTGGAGAAATTAAAGAATTTGAGAGGGAAAGTCCCACAGCTGCAAACAGATGAGAGTGAGTTCACTGGTCACTTAAATGGAAACAGTAGAGAATAACTGTACAAGAGCACTGTAGGTGATCTGCAATGCTTCTTCCAGTGATTTAATTTGTCCAGCCTGGCTTCCTAACAGTGGTGTGTTGAAATCCAAAAGATGGTACCACACCAAGTCCTTGGGAAAGAATTTTGGAGGGGGTGGTGCTTGGCCTTGGTGATTTAAGGCAAACAAGTTGTCATGGGTTTAATTTCACTCCAACATAAGTAAGTCTTCCTTTCAGGACATCAGAGATAACTAGTGATATATATATACATACATCTGTGTTTCTATCAAGATATAAACTCTTCTGACAAGAAACCACTTAAAACAAAAAGGGAATCTCCCTTTAGCCAATAGACCAATCATTTCTCCCAGTGCAAATCTGAAATCAATGAGACTGGCTTGTTGGATTTATAAACTAGAACAATGGCATCATACTCACCTATTTCCACTTACTGAAAATAGGTGTTCAATCAGCTTAGCTGGAAATTGAAATAAAGATTTAATGATAAACAGAGCTATTCACCCAAGCCGTGTATTCATGAGGTGGATACTCTGTTCCTGGAAATGCAAATCAAAATTTTCTTTTAAAATATCCTCTAACTCAGGAACACCTACTCAAAACAGTGGTTAATACAGGGAATTTTAAACAGATCAAACTAAATTATGTCTAAAAGACCAGACTTTCTAGTCTTACAAATCTGCAACAAATATGCAGCAACAGACAGGCTGTCCTTGGGTTTAAGTGGTCTACTTATTTCCTAATGCTTGAAGCTGAAGCAGCATCTTTGAAGCTTCAGCTTAAGTGTTAAGAAGTCATGTAAATGGAAAGGGAGAGTTTATTCAAATTCCTTTCTTCTGTCACACCCTGGTATGGCCCAAGCTGTTAGAGAGGTACAGCATTCCCTGTAAGTGGTGGTGTCACCACACAGCAAATACTTGCTGACCACAACAGAGCCTTGGGTCCAGATATGGCTGATCACGGGGAAGATCTGCATTCTTTCCCTTCTGAAAGCTGAGATGTGAGTCCTTTAAACAGCTGTGTCTATCCTGCAATCATCCCCTTAAAACACAAAGAACTGCCTCCCTCCAATGCAGTCTAGGCAGGGAAAAGGCAAAGCTTCGCCAAGAAAAGACCACTCAAAATACAGGTCTTTATAAGAAAGCATTTCCTACAGTCTTCCTGTCGATCAGTCCCTGAAGATGTCCTTCAGCAAAGCACAAAGCCCATCTATGAGCTGAGACTGCACAGGGCACCCCAGCAGTAAGTGGAGTTTAGAGGGCACAGGGGAGCTATCGTAGGGCAGCTCATAAGAAGATTCATCCTTAAACAAACTGTATTTCTCCTTATTCCTAACATAGTGGAATAAAAAAAAAAAATCTAAAATGACCAGAAAAAATATCAGAAAAACTCTGAGGGCAAGGGAAGAAAAAATTAACACATGCTGGACCTGTGTCACCCTCACTGCCAGGTGTCTGTCCTGTGTTCTCCTCTCCTCCACACAGCATGGCTCATGTTTCTGCTTCTCCTTGTCAGAAAACCTTGGCAACAAGCTCCTTGACCAGTTGAAGGATCCAGGTGAATTTTCAGAAAATGGCATCTTTCATGTCCTCAGATAGTATACAAACCTCACAGCTCTTGTGGTAATGTTTAACTGGGACCTTTTCACAGTGAGATGATTGCTAACACGGATTTCACACCCCTGAAAGAATGTTCGAAGCCTACAAAGAAAGACCTTGTCTGCTTTGTTTAACAAATGACATTATTTCCCTTCTGCCTAGCAACCTGGCCAGATGATTTGTAACAGGGAGCAAGGAGAGTGAGCAGAACAGAGCAGCTCAAACTAGCAAATAAATCTCATCTCTTCATTGCACTTTAGGCAAGAACTTGTAATAACTTTAAAAAACATGGCTCTCTTAATTCAATAACTCTAAAATAACTCCAGAAACTCAGATGCTTACCAATCCATTAAAACTGTAAGAAAATACAGCTTCCAACACCATTTCAAAGTACGTTTTTTGAAAGACCGATTGCTTTGCATATATTTCCATGCAGACTGTAAGATCATCACTTTATCATGCCCTTAGTTTCCACAAGTGAGAACTGATAAAATAATATAACAATGTCACTGTAAACATTAACAGATCCATAATTCTCTGGCATTTCTCACACATCTTCGAAGTTATCATTCTCTTTATGTCTCTGACATGCTGAAACTGAAAGTATGTATGCATTTTAAAATTTCCTTGTTTTATGCCTAGTAGTGATTAGGCTTGTTCACAGCCAAGTCGTATGAGTCAGGTTGTGCCGGTCACACAGAGGGTGCAATGGGATAAAGGAAAAAGCCTGGCCAAGGACTGAAACTGTCAGCTTGGCCAGCCACTGATGTGCAGGTGTTGTACCTGCAGTAGAGCTGGGGATGAGAAGGGAGGACACTGATGTTATATACTTAGATTTGTCATTCCAGAGTGACATGACAACTTGGTAACACACTGGGGAGAACGCAAGGCATGCCAGGAAATTGCAGGAGCTGGATGCTCTGCAAGCCAGAGCCAAGGGTGACAACAAGCCCACGAGGGAGGTGACGCCAACAGCCCCATTCCTCAAGTCCATGGATGGTCAGACAGGACAGGATTTCCACAAGGGCATCTAGTGACAGGACAAGTGGGAATGGCTTCAAACTGAAATAGAGTTGGCTTAGATTAGATATTTGGGAGAAGTTCTTTACTCTGAGAGTGGTGATGCACTGGCACAGGTTGCCCAGAGAAGCTGTGGGTGCCCCACCCCTGGAAGTGTTCAAGGCCAGGCTGGATGGGGCTGTGAGCAACCTGGGCTAGTGGAAGGTGTCCCTGCCCATGGCAGAGGGGTTGGAACAAGATGATCTCCAAGGTCCCTTCCAACCCAAACCATTCTATGACTTTATGATTGCCAGACAGGTCCACAGTGATGAAGCAGAGCTGAGGCCAAGCTACGAAGACAAGGCAGTGGTTTGGGGTGAGGATGAGCAACGTGCTAGGCTGCACACTGGCATTTCCACAGCACAGCTCAGAACAGCACCAATGGCCTGTGCTTGACTGGACCTCATGGGCAAAGCAGAGGACACCTCAGCCAGGATTCCCACTGCTCTTTTGCAGTGACTGTTTTCTCAGTGTTGTGGGAAAATGCCCGTTTGCATCAAGTGAGTGCTGGGCAGCACAAACCCCAGAGCCCCTGGATGTGCACAGGGTGTGGGCAACATGTGTGACTTGACACCTTTCCAGCTTCTTCCTAGGATAGAAGGAACTGAGAGGTATCAGCTGTGTTCACATACATCTCTTTGGGTCATCAGATGTAAAAGATTTCCGAGACTCTCCTGTCAGCAGGGTTTGAAACACCCACATGGAGGCAGCACTTGGTGTCCCTACCAGCAGATGCTGTGACAATTGTGAAATACAGCTCAGCTTAAGGGGAGATCAGGTTAGTACTTAGAAAAGAAATCCATTGCGGGTTACTAAATGTACAGAAAACCTGAGCAGCTGAAGAAATTCCCAAGCTGAAGGCAGAGGTTAGGAGGATGCTCCAGGGAAACATCCCATTTGCTTTCCCTGGCTTTGCTTTTCACTGTTTATCACAGCCACTGCTGGAGACAAAATACTGAGCTGGAGGAGACCTTGTTCTGACCCAGAACAGCTGCTTTGATGAACACACAAGTCACACTAAAGGATCAATTTCATCCCTTTTAGATTAGGAATTATTCAGGCTCCCTACACAGAAGAACCTCAGTGGAAGTCTCGGACAAAACTCATCTTCCATCATCATGCGAAGACCATTCCCTCAGAATCCTGCTGCTGTGTAGGATGAATCTAGGTCTTAATGTTGTTTCCAATTCTATTGCAAAAAGAAGACAATAAAAAAATAATTTGCTAAGTCCTTATCCCTTCAAGAATTACAGATGAAAGTTTAAATATCTTATTTTCTCAAATAATTGCAAAACTGGACAAGTAATTTGACTCCTGATGTAAATGGTACAGTATTGTAAAAAGCTCCTCTGAGGATACATGCAGTGGTATTCTTCATAAAAACAATCCTTAGATATGTAAAAAAATCATCCTTTGTACTGCCAAATGTTCTGGTTTGTTGCTCAAGTCATCAGGTCAGATGAGAATTTTTTTGCATAGTTTTTTATGCTGTAAACATACGTTACATTATCTCCTGCATATGACAGGTAAGTTCTAAACAGGCATGCCCCTGTGAACAATGTCAGAGTCCCATTTGCTGTCTTTTATTGCTCTGCAGGTATCTCTGCCCAAATAAACGAACTTCATTAGGGACAAGCAAAACAAACACAACAAAATTCAAAATCTGTCTACAAGTGGCCTAGCACAGCATGCCCCAGCTGGAGCTGTCTGCACCTGGTCAGCCAGAAGACATCAGAAGGTATCTGCAAAACAGCTGGAAAAAAGCAGTAACACAAGCAGGCTCTCACAGCCACACACAGTCAAGGGAAAAAAATAGGGGAAATATAAATATTAAGTGAATGTTCAAAGCTTGGCCCAACTTTCATTTAATTGTAAGTAAAAGTCCTTATTGCAATACAGCACAAGACGGCCTTGAATTTTACTTTCCCAAAACCTAGGATGATTCTGTAAGCTTTTGAGCACTACAACAAAACTTAAAACCAAAAATATGCACTGTGTTTGGGTTCTCTTTTAAAAGCTGAGATTTAGATTTTCGATTAGGTCTAAGCAAGTAGTGTAACCTCAAGTATTTGATAATTCAGCAATAAATTTAATTTTGTTTCATTGGTAATTCGTCTATATAAAGGAGTGTGCACACATTTGGAAAGCAGCAATGAACTTCATTTTTGTATCTCACATCACATGGATTCTGTGATTATTTTAACAGCAACATTTGTTTTTCCTTATTCCCATTGTTTAATTGGAACAAAAACAACCTGCAGTCCCACTCACAAACAGCATAAATCTCCCAGTTCAGTAATCTGTTGAGTTGAATTGTGTTCGAGCTCTGGGGCAGTATGAGAACTCAGGCAGTCCAGGAAGTGTTTATAGAGATAAGAGATTTGCAGAGAGAGGAGGGGTGGGGGATGAAGAGAATGATTCGTGTGGGATTTCAGCTGCTCTGGGGCTCAGGGGACTGCGAAGAGGGCTGAAGGTATGACAGGACCACACAGCCTTGGTCTCCTCAAAGGGGCTTTGTCCTGCTTTGAGGTACCAGGGAGATGGACTGAGTGCCAGGGTGGAAAGGTTTGGTCCCATGTTCGTGTCCCAATTCAGGCCTGAGGGAGGACTCCTGGCAGAGTCTTTCACCTGCAGGCAGCCCAACAGCAGCACTGGCAGGACATCACATCAGGAGTGACACACAGGCACTTGGGGAGACGTGAGCACCTTCCACATTGCCCGGAAAGCTTGTGATGGGAGAGTTAAAGAACTGCAGAGCGCATTGCGTGGCTTACAAACAAAAGCCAAAGTAAACAAAAAGTAATAACTTATCCTTCAGAAGTCATCGATTTCCCCTATTCTCACACTAGAGTGCTGCAGCGTCAGGAATCTGTGTCCGCAGCCAGCACCAGGAAATCCTGACTCCCGGGGTCTAAAGCTCAATGGGATCATTAACTCCAACATATCAGCTGGGAATGAGACATGCGGGAACCTCATGTGGGCAAAAAGAACCCTAGAAAAATGACAGTAAATGAAAAAGGGTATCAGGCTCTGTCCTCTGCTACTTTCACACTGGGAGAGTGAGCCACAGCTTCAGAGGGCAATGGGCAGAGAGAAATGTGAAACAACACATCAAGGTGCTGAGCGTTTGAATTCTGGGGCATGAATTTTATGCGTTATATGCAGCAGGGAAAACAGGGCTCTTTCTAAAGTGCAAAAATAATAAAGGAAAACTTAAATGTTTATTAACTAATTAAATAAGTATACAAACAGTTTCCAAATTAATTTGCTCTAGGAAGCTTAGAAACTCTTGGAAGTTGTTGAATCCAATGTCAGAAGGGCACAGGAATACAGTGACAGGGTCTGCCTTCCTATTTGCACACAATGAGCTAGTAATTTAATTTAATGCAAGTAATACAGGAAGTTTCCTTAGCCGAGCCAGGGGACAAATTGTGATCCTGGAAAGGAAGGTGTTGAAGAAGCGCAAAAATTGAATAAATTACTGATTTCACGGTCCATGTAAAAGTTGTTGAGAACTAGATAAACAAACTCATTTTCCCAGTAGCATTAATGTAGTGGGAAATGAAAAGATTAGTTTGATTTAACTTGTGACAGAACACTTACAAACCGTACTAAGGGCTTTTGCCCTGCAGATGGGGTGTTTTAAAAAGTGTATCCCTTCTAGCTGTGTTGTCTTGGCACTTCAAAGCTGAAAATTTCTAACGACATTTCAGGGAATCTGGTTAAATGCCTGCCTGGAGATGTGCAGCTGTCACACCAGTATGGCTGCCTGAAGCCTTTTGAGAGTGAAGGCAGAAGTCAATGTTCCTTAAATTACGTAGATTAACAGAGAGGATGTGGAGATGAAGTAAGAATACCAAAGAGCAGTACAGAACCACTAGGATGTCCTGGCTTCTTGATTTGGATTATTAAACAGGACAAATGTAAAAGCAAGGTTTCCAGGATTGCTGTTTGGACTTGGCAAATCTCTACTCAGATACAAAAGAATGTAAAAGCCTATGCAAGGCTTTTTTATAAGCTTGGAACAAGCAGCTGTCAAACATAGTCCAGAAGAGAAAACTGAGGGACAATAAGGCTGGAAGCAAAACTTCACAACAGGAAATACATGTTTAAAATGCAGGTGCTCTATCTGATTGACCAGGGACATAACACTGAATTATTACAGATGAAGTCCTTAACTCAATATACAGCTGCAGACAAGAGTTGCTTTTGAGGTGATAACAAACACAGAGCACTTATAAATTTAAAGAGACAGGTTTTTAAGTGATTGATTTAAGATACGCTTGTAAGGGTGAATTCCGTGTTATTGCTTTTCCAGTGCTTTCTCACAATAGTTGGATCTTTTATTTATACATCTCAAATGGAATTGCTGTTCATCCAAGACACCCTCACAAGGTTCACTGCCATCATGTCCTGGCTTCCTTTGGATCCACCTGTGGCTTTGACATAGCAGCTTACAGAGCCATCTAGACACAAGCAGGCATGATTTTGGATGAATAGATAGAAAGGGTCATTCAAAGCTCTTACTTGGACAGTTTATAGTAGACCCTCATCTTCTCTAGAGCAACTGCCTGGACAGAGGCAAATACACGTGGATCATTCAATCACATATATGTTCTGCACATGGCCCAGCAGCAAGGCAGAGTGCTGGTGGTTTTACCCTGCCACCAGATTGTCCCAGGCTTTGCCTTGCTTTGTCAAGGAATCAGATGTACTGGGGACTAGCAGGCATGATGTCCCATGCTGCTCCTCTCTGCTAGTTGTGTGCAACAGGGCACCCAAACCCTGCCCTTATCTTTATTCATTTCTCCTATTCCAGTTCAATTCAAGTTGGCATCTTTTCTCCAAAGCCTCTCACATAAGTCCTGACAAAAGCAGCAGTCAGGTCCTCAGCTGATTGCAGATACCTCTAATGTACTGATCACCTCAGGTCACGTTTCCTCTGGTGCTTTCTGTTTGGGAGGTCTCCATCTCAGCACAGGGAGCATTACAAGACATGCATGCCTAAGGTTCATGGCCTGTGACCTGCAATGGCACAGCTGCTGACTTCCCACGGCTCATCCTGGATACTTTACTCTATGCCCACCTTAGAGCTGTTGGGATTCTTTTGGGGGTTTTTGCTCTGTTCACAGAGCAGCAAGCCTAGCTGTGCTTCCTTGCCACACCTGCAGAATGGCCCAGTATCTCTCAGAAGAGAGTGCAGAGGCCACTGTTTGTGCAGTGCATAGAGAGGATGAAGAGGACAAACACCAACACTACAGCTCTTCTGTGGTGCTCTGAATAAAACCAGAGCCTGGTGGCTGAGCCCAGCAGAAGGACCCATGTCATTTTTGTGTTGAAGAGCCGTCAGCCTAACTATCCAGTCAGCAATGCCCAGCTCCTACCCCATCACCCTGCAAACTGCTGTGTTCATTGGCATGCTCCCCTGTTTATTTAGGTGTGACAGGTTTCCGATGTTACTTGGATCAAACCTGCCTCATTATGTTCATTCCAAGCACTGCTTGCGTGCTGTTTTGTTGACATCTCCTAGGCATGCGAGGCACCAAGGAGATTAATAACATTCATCCAAATGTTTTCCCAGAGGTCGGTACAAGAAAGAAATACTGGTTCTGACCTTGCAGACTTGAGATACAGATAAGAGGCATTCAGAATGCAAAGGGACTGAAGTCTTAGTGCAACAAAGGGAGAATGTTACGATCCACAGGATTTCAAGCTAGTTTTCTTTTCTGGAGGCTCAGTGCTACCCCCTCTAATGCAGGACCTCAGGGCAGAACTGCTCTGTGCAGTTGCAGCCTACAAAGGAGTGTGGTTGAGCACTGCAAGAAAAAGCCTCATGCAATGAGTCTCTTCAGATTATCACCTTACAATTGCCTGCAATGTGCAGACTGTCCAGTTCTGTTCATCTCTAATCTATGCTTGTCACCTGCAATAACCTGGGGAGTAAAACTGTGACACACGGTAATACTTCGGGATCTCAGTGTTCAAAAGCTTGCAGGTACAGCAGGAACAACCACGGCAGATTTTAACAGGACATCACTTACTTGCTCACTAAGAAGAACCCGTGTTGGTTCACAATAATGTAAAGCCTTTAATAAAAAAAAATAACCTAACCTTGGAGAATAGAATTGAAAAAGAGGAAGATGTATGTGCAAGGTTTCAGATAGGTTTCCAGCACCATCAGGACCTCCCAGAAGCTTCTATATTTCAAGACTAAACTTTTAAAAGTGCAGTTACTTGTACTGATGATTGGGTTCCTGACACACAAACACACAGTGGGGCCCCATCCTTAAATATCGGCCGTATTCCCAAATTCCATTGGCCCTATTCCCAAATGCCAAGGGGAAGCCAGCCTGCCTGACCCTGAACGTGCATGGCACAGTGCTCACAAACTGAAAGGCTTCTGACTGACCCCATGAAGTCAACCCCACCTTTGGGGAGCTCCTGAGGGCAGGGTCTGAGTTTTGCACAGCTGTGTACCTGGCTCAAGAAGTGACCTGCTGCTGGGGACATGGGAAGACTTGCTGGTTCTCTGCCTTCTGCAGGCACAGCAGCCCTGTGACATCACATCTGTCCATGTGGTGGCAAAGCCACCACTACTGTAGGGTCACTTGTACCTTCAGAGCCATGAAATTGCCACAATGTGTGCCACCAAGGCCATTTCCAAGCAGTGACTCAGTTACAGCCAAACTTTTTGCCTGGCCTGCTTCCCCGTTTCCCACTTCCCTTAAAGCCAAATTTGCATGCTGCATTATAAGAACTGGAGAGAGATTTCTTCCTGCTGCCAAAGTGGAATTCACTGTCTTTCACCATGCCACTGTGGGCCTTGACACCTTCTTGTGCATCCTATTCTCCCTCAGATAAATCCATGAAAAACCAGACTCAGCATTCAGTAAATGTGCAGGTAAGAAATGCCTGACTTCCAACATGTTATCCTGTGGTTCAGTACCTGGGATCCCTGCATCTGGCTGATGTTTGTCCCCTTGGCACTTGAGGCCGTGCTGGTCTTGCCATCTATGTCTGGCTGCAGTTTCTCAGCAGCTTCTGCCCAAGGTTCTTGTTCTTGGCTGCTTAGTTTGAGCACTTCATCTTCCAGCTGAGAAGGTATAGCAATGTCCTTTCCACCCTCCAAGATGTGACTACTCATGTCCCTAACAACCTGATCTAGTTAGATTGGTTTAGAGTGGAGGTTGGACTAGGTGGCCTTTGGAGGTGCCTTCAAACTTAGATCACTCCTCAATCGTACTTGCAACAAGAGATCCAAGAAGACTAGCAGTAAATCGAAGTGGATGATCGAGGTTGGGATTAAATATGCAGCAGAGGAGTGTGAGACACCCCTGAGGCCATGAAAGCAAGACTTGAGAGGGCTGGCAGCTGGGTAATGGAACCACCTGAGAAAGGCTCAGCAAGCCATCTGGTGCCAAGAAGGCTGAGGACAATCTATGATGTGGAGCCCTCAGTACCAGGCAGCACCAGGAAGCTGATAAAGCAATCCGAGCATTTAAATAAATCACCTGAGCAGAATTGCAGTATTTGGGAAAAGAAATATAAAACTTTATCTTTAGTAAGGGCACTTTACATCATCAGGATGGGTTACAAATTTAACACTGTACCTATAAAGATCAGGGACTTCTTCTCTGCTCTTCTTGGATGAAAACAAAACAGCAGTTCCGTGGAGAAGAAAAAGCTAATATGTATTAAACGTAGCACAGTCTATCCCATCAATACAGGAGAAAATTAGACAGGCATGGGCAAGGACTTAAATATAGTTTATTTAATTATTTTCTATTTTGACCAGCACAGATTAAAGGTATTTGTTTCCTTTCCTTACAAAGTACAAACCCACATCTACCATTATCAAGTCTAGAAGAGAAAGAAATATTAAGGTAAGGTAAGGTAAGGTAAGGTAAGGTAAGGTAAGGTAAGGTAAGGTAAGGTAAGGATGAAGACAGGGTGCAAAACCCATGAGTAACTTCATTAAGAAAATAAAGATTTACAAAAGAATTTACCAACATGTAGGCAACAAGTGGAAGAGTGCAGAGTTACAGTTCCAGGGCCAGTTGGACATGGGACATAGGGAGATTTTATGTGAAGACTTTTTGTTTTCTTTCTAACAATATGTAATTCCACGAGTGGAAATCATGTTTATGATCCTTTTCATAAGCCTTTAAAGCCACTTGTTAGTGTTGGATACTAAATGGGATCTTGGAAAAGAAGTAACAAAGGGAGAACCATCATTAAAACACACAAGAGCAGAGTAAAACACATGTACCTTGCAACAATTATTATCCAGGAAAAGGTGATTTCATCTTTGAGGGATACTAATGAGGTCCATTGATCTGCCCTCTCAGTGAGGGTAGGGGATGGAGAGTCACAGCAGCAAAGACCAAAGAGTTATTGATGTACTAGAAACCACAGAAGCATCTGAGAATGGTCCCACAGGAATTAGAGTTTCTTCCCACAAAAAGGCTGTGGGATCAATACCCCAGCTGAATGCATTTACACCAATACATGTGGCGTGGTCAAAAAACAGGGGGAGCTGGAGGCCCAGGAGGGCTGGATGTCTTGCAAGGAAGAAATCCTATAGGTGCAGAAATGTCCCCATGTGCTGAAAGATGAGACAGCAGGGGAGAAGATAGGCCTGGCTGAACAGAGAGTTTTGGCTGACAATCAGGGGAAAAGGAGAGTTTGTGACCTGTAGAAGAAGGGGCAGGTGACTCTGGAGGACTAAGAAGATATTGTGAAGTCATGAAGGGAGAAAATTAAGAGGGCCAGAACCCAACTACAACTTAATCTGGCTACTGCTGTAAAAGGCAATAAAAATGTTTCTATAAATACAAACAGCAGCAGTAAGAGGGCTAAGGAGAATTTCTATCCATTACTGGACATGGTGGAAACATCGTGAGAAAGGATGAGGAAAAGCCTGAGGTACTTAATGCCTTCTTTGCCTCAGTCTATAATAGTAACACCAGTTGCTCTCAAGGTACTCAGCCTGGTTAGCTATAGGATAGGGATGTGGAGCAGAATGAAGCCCCTGTGATCCAAGGGGAAATGGTAAGGGACATGCTGCACCACTTGGGTGCACACAGGTCTATGGGCCAGATGGGATCCACCCAAGGGCACTGAAGGAGCTGGTGGAAGTGCTCACCAGACCACTGGGAGAGCACAGCTCACAGAAGCCTGGTTTACACAGACTCCCCCCAACTGAGGCGGGGGGAGGAGGTTTTGGGTGCATGGTGCAACCTCTGGCGAGAGGCAGTGAGCACCCATCCTCCAATTATACAAACTGGCCCAGCTGTGGAACCTCCAACCCCACAGGCCACATCCAAGGGACTTTCATGTGAGAGGCTTGGCCCCACAGGAGTGCACGTGATGGAACAGACCCAGAGTCTGCTGTGAGAGACTGACCCCCCACCCCAGGGGGACATGGCCAAACATGCCCACCCAGCCTGAGCATGTACACCCACGGGACTCTGTGCCTTCTGGGGGACCTTCACCACCAAGAGACCAGCTGGAGAGGATCAATGAACTTTGCTGGGATCAACAGAGTGGTGATATTTTCCTTATTCTGTCCCTGTCACTCTTTCTGTCCCCCCCCACCTCTTTTCTACTTCTTTCTTCCTTTCTGTCTCTCTCTCTCATATTTACCATAAAATAAAACCCTTACTATTGTCACTGGCATATGGTCTTGTTTGCACCTTAATTCAGGCAGAGGCATTTCTAAGAACCTTAAAACTGGATCATAACAGCAGTGCTCGGTTAATGGTTAGACTTCATGATCTAAAGCTTTTCCCAACCTAAATGGTTCCGTGACTCTATGATTCTAAGCAACAATCCCAAGCAGCAACCATCTGCCCTGACAGCTATATTAATTCATCTGAACTTGGATGGAGACAGGGGCATCAGACCTCTAACTTCACTTCAAGTTCCTTTCCAAAATCAACATTCACCAAAGTCTTGCTGAAATGAGCAGGCACGGAGCCAGGTTTGCACATTCATACCACAATGTTCAGCACCTATTGAAGCTAAAGCAAGATCTGCCATTAGCTGGAGTTGGGTTTTTTTGCACACAGCTGATGTCTGCTGAGATTTGGGAGTGGTATTTGAAACCTGATGACTCTGAATATGGTTGATTTATTGTATCATTAACTTACGTTTTTCATGCTTTTGAGATCTAGTTGTGATAGCTGACAGATCTGTTTTGCTTCTCCATTTGACATCCAGCTTTTAGGTGCTTAATTTTACTCTACTATAATCATACTATATATTAATTGAGACAGTCTCATGCTTGAAATTCATTCTGGACGTCGACCTTCCCAGAAAAGGCATGTGATGGACTGGTTTCTTCAGTTATTTTCGTACATCAATCTGCATAAACTGGACCTGGGGCTCTGAAATCAGGTATCTCTTCATTGTTGGACACATGTTTGGTCATCAGCAAGGCTAATCTTGTGGAAGTCCAGCTGGCACGTGTTCCTACAGGTCTCTCCTATTCCAGCATTATCCAGACTAAGGGATTCTGGGCTGTACCTTTGCAGTCCTTGTGCCTTGCCTGCTGACATCTCACCAGCCTTGCCAGATGTTGTTTCAGGGAACATAAAGCAAGACTGCTGTGTCTGTCCATCCCAGAGGCCTGGCACAAAGCATCCCAGCCCTTCCAAAGCCTCGCGTGCTGCACACAGGGAACCACAATGCATACTGTAATACCTTGAGACCACTGTACTTTCCATTGCTTTTGTAGGATTATAAGGATCTGAAGCTTCATTAAAATCTTGTAATTGAGCTTCCTATTTCTTTGCTGTTTTCCTCAAGGGCTCACACATTTCAATGCATTGTGGTCACAGACTGTGAGGGATTGGGGTGAGAAAGAGGGTGGAGTGAGGTACTTTCCTCCTTTCCCAAAACTGCAGCCACATCAAAACATACCATATTTTTTATGGCAGAAATTGCATTTGTCACAACCCAGGAAAAATCCCTTTGCATGCTGCAGTTTCCCTTCATGGTAACACTACCTCTTCTCCACACTCTATTCTCACAATATCTGGCTCTATTTCTCACATTCCTTCTCTCTGAAAAACACCATGGGTCTATCCCAAATCACCCCATGTCTGTGGATTGCTCCAGCAGGGCAGATGCACCATGCAGGTCAGGACAACTAGCTGACTGTCCTGCTCCAGACTGCAGTGATCATTCACAGATCTGAATGACGGGGATGTCCCTGCACAGCCCTCACCTGTGGATTTGCTTTGCTGAGGTTATTTTCTCTCACTCCCAAATAAACAACCCATCCTGTTTCAGTCACCTGTTGTCCTAGCTTTGCTTCTTCTATATACCCCTGGTTTTCACTTTGTCTTACATTAGCAACTCCACTCTGCATCATTCAGCTAAGTGAGCTCCCAATGACTCCTTTCACATCTTTTGTCTGTAAGTTTCACCCACTTTTTTTTAACTAGTTTAACCCCAGGTTGGATTGGTTACGTGCTTTTCCTAATGTCCAGTAGTTTCTCTCACGGCTACTTTGTTAGTTGCCCTCCAGTGGATTCTCCATCCACAGACACATAGGCAGATGCATAGAAATAATATTCAGTGTTGCCAATAGTTCTGATCTAAGCATGAGGCTGGACTAGATCTTCGGGTTATGTAGAAGTCTCCACACCATTATTTCTATGATTCCTGCATGACATAGCACCTGCAAGGATGCTTTCTGTCACTCTGTGTTCGGGACCTCTGAATTATTACATTGTATAGTCTTTGAACTACAACTTTGTGTAGTGTCTCTACTGTATTAGGCCTACTTGTTCATGCTCAGAAAAACAGCTGCACAGGAACTAAAATAGTGTAGGATTGCAGTGAAAAAAGATGTTCTACTAAAACTCAGCCACACTGACAACCTGCCTGCCAGGGAATAGATTTAACAACACTCCTCCATCACTAGATCACGCGATGCAAAACTTCCAGCAGGCTGTGTCCTTTCCTGCCATCACATAGTTATTTTGTTGTTGGTTCCAGGCTGGAGAGCCAGTGGAATGCATTCTTGCAAACCCTAATCTTAAAACCATTGAGATTTGTACAAAGTATTGGATCAGTTCTGCATCCTAATTCCAGAAATGGGCAGATGGCAGAGAGCAGAGCTTATTCTAAGAGAACATACTGGAAAGTCATAAGAAGCAATAATGAGTAAAATTTGTTTTCATAGTGAAACATTTAATATGCATGACATACACTGCACAATTACTCACATTCTTAAAATGAAATGGATAAATGTTTCCAGCAGGCATCATCTTCCAACAATTCTTTCAAGTTGATGCCAGAGGGAAAAAAAAAAAGGCAGCTAGTAAAATTTCTGTACAGAACATACCAATATTGTCTCCAAAGCTATCAGACATGTTTTCATGAAAATTAAAGTCAGGTTAAAAGAGAGGCATCCAAAATATATTTTTTCTAAGGGTGGGGATAAGTAAGTGAATCACGTAAGACCACTGTTTCACGTAAGATATTCTGTTTCCATTAGAAAAGGGCAGTGGATGAGTTTGAGTTCCAAACCATATTTATCTGTATTTGCAATTCTAATTTAGCTTAAGGTAAGTTCACATCTGACCAAATGTCCCCCTAGAGGTGACTCCCAAATGAATGAATGCCTGCAGAGGAGTGTAAAAGCCTGAATGGTCTCTCCTGTTAGTGTAGCTGGCAACACCAAAATCTGTCCACATTTAAACAAGGTGCTTCCCTCCCACATTTACAGAACCAAAAGCAAAAAAGCTGATAATCTTCTTTCTGAATTCCTTTATATTACTAGTCCCATCCTTCTTGCACACATACCACTTGAAGCAATCCCAAACACTGTCTAGTCAATGTCTACCCATCTTTCACATTCCTTTATCTGTCTCTTCAGCTGCTGTTCGTGCAACTCTTTCCAAGTAGTTTTAGATAATGCACTCCAATTTCTTTGCTTTAAGAGGCTGGTGCTAACTTTACACTGAAATAATCTGTTGTTATTCCCCCACCCCTACATCTGTCTGCTTCTCTGTCTAACCAGTATTCTATCATTTCTTCCTTGTCTACAAAATGCCCAGCACATGCCAGATGCTGACACAAATAAATAGTAATGTTCATTTTGCAGGCTGGGATCATATCGAGGTTTTACAAGTGAAAACAAGTCTTTAGCTATTGTTCACTATTACTAATCTATTTCTGAGCAGTGATTTCAGATGGCACCTTGGCAACATTGCAAATGCCTCAACCAGGAACCTTCAAAATATGGGCCTGTGATTGCCGAAGTGGTGAGTGCAGGGCAAGAATCAGCAGCCAAGATTGAAACAGACCTTCTAACAAACCAGCTGCCCTGGATACACACACAGCTGTGCAAAACTGAGCAGGGAGATCCAGCCTCAGGACTGGGCAGGTCTTGGGAAGCTGGAGACGACAGGGATTGCTGCAGTTTCAACTCTCAGGTTCGTGCATACGAAATATTAACAGATTCTATTATGCCCACTTTTTCTCGCTTTTTCAAGACTTCTGCTTGAAGGTGGTAGTGTTCTTGCTTATTTCAGCAGTTGCTTTCCCTCTCCCAGCTGCTCTATTACTTTGTATTTTTTCCAAGACACTTTCCTCTCCTTTTCTGTCTCTCTCTCTTACGTATCCTTAATTTGCTCAGTCTTCCCATCATTTGAGATATGTCCTGGTTGCTGCCTACTGTGTGCAGCAGTAACACATTGCTTGCCTACCACTTGTAGTTGGACACAAGTAAATACCATGGAATTTAACCGTCCTTGCTCCATCCACTGACCTTTTCCCTCTCTAAGGCATGGACACTGACATGGCTGCAGATTCAAGTGCTTTGTCCTACTTTTCCTCCCTTGAGGGAGCACCGGTCATGGGCAGCAATTGGTTTAGAGCTTACCATGTAGATCAGGTGTAAGTGATCTGTAAGTGTGAGATGTCTGGTTCTGCCACACACAAATGAATACTGAAGCCACCCACGTGTCACACACAGGGCCTCATATCCTACATCAAATCCTATTTAGGAGAAATTAGCAGGTTAATACATTGCTGAGATCAATAATTGCAGTGATATAGACATTGCCTGTGATATTAAATCATGGTAAAAAACCTTATCTTATACTACAAAGTGTTGGGCCAGACAATCCACCAGCCTTATTAGACAATTCTCAATGTGACTAATGATGTGCCAAAAGTATCAGAGTGAATGAAGGGTCTATAATTTTTGTTCAGCTTTTCTCTCTCTAAAAATGATCTGTAACATTTCTGCAGTGTTTTCAGGTGCTGGGTTACTCATGCTCTAAATTGCCAGGTAGGTAGCTGTCTGTGAAATGCTTACCCACTCTGTTTTTATGGCATGTCATCTAGCCATGTACTAATGAGGAGTTAGAGCCATAACACCTCCCTGACCTACACTGTTCCTGAAGGACAATGCTTTATGCTGCAGCATTTCATCCCTGATTGCTCCCAGAAACAGCAGAAAAATGTTTAGAATAAAATGGCAATTGACAGTCTCTGCTGAAATCAAGATCACTACTTCATCATTAAAAGATTCTGAGATAATTTCAAGACATACAAGAAAGCTAAGAACTTTGTTTTCAGGCACTTATGGTCAACCTGTTTCAGACCTCTTTGTCTCTGTGGATTATTAACTCTTTTTCCCTGCATATTTTCTCATTTATGCAGACCAGAATTCTTCAGACAAGGATTGTCTTTTTTTTTTTCACGTAAGGAATGTACCTACTGTGCCCTCTGTCCTCCAGCTTGAGGCCTCTAGACATAAAGAAATAAAAATATTATTACTTAGGATAATAGAATAATGAATTGTCCTTAGAGACCTCATTCATTCCATATGCCCCACTGTGTGTCCTGTTTTTGTCCCCTCCTTTTGACCAATGACTGGGCATATGAAAGAAGATGCTTGATTCAGGGTTACCCTGCAGAGACTGGTTTGCTATTCTAACAAAGTTCTGGGAATAACAGCACATTTTTCATCTTGGAGAAACAAGATACAATAATAAAGAATATTAATCAAATATTGTATTGTGTTCTCATCTTTGGTGAGCCTGAAACTATTTTCCACACTAAAAGAAAACAAATAATTAATAAAGAAAGCTCTTTTGTAAAGGAACACAAGCTGAAAAACATCCTATAAAGTTACAAAGTAAAATGCAGTCTGTTTTTATAATGGCCCATGAAATGCTTATAAATATTGTTTATTTTCAGTACCATGGACCTCTGAACATGCAATAGATTACAATGAAGTATCTAATTCATTTTTATAGATATTTTTCTCTACAGAACATGGTTGCATATTTATTTAAGCATGCCACATGCCAATTCTTCTCTGTTTGTCATAGTAACCACAGCCAAATGCCATCTCAGCTGAAGAAAAGTGTCCTACAAAGATTGGAATGTATCACTCAACTCAAAAAAATAGGAGATTGTAATGCCAGTGTGTTCACTGTTTTTGAAAGGAAAAGCATCATGTTTTAAAGCATTCAATACATGCAGGAAGCATACTTCAGGATGCCTCTCCGGGTGTTTTTCTTCCCTTACTGCACTGCAGACAACCCCATGTTGTTATTTCCCCTTTTTTCATACCCTAAGTGTAGTTTCCTTGCTCTAGATACATTTTAGCACAATGGCAAAAATATTTTGTCCTGTGCAGTGCGTAGTAATTTCCTCTGAAATGCCCTCTTGCTGGAGAAAAAAGCCTGTGTCTGCCTGCCAGCACAAAGTCCCATTTTCCAGTGGTCATGCACAGCTCACAGAGTGCTGCTTGGTTCAGAGACCATTCATCCAGGAGGAAAACTGGTGCTATCATGCGATGGTAGCATCCAGATTGCCCCAAGAAGGACAGAGGAGCCCTCATGTCCCACCCCAGCCAGAGGGACACCTGCAGGTTTGGATGTTTTAATGCCCTGGTTATACAGTTCGGGTTCAATTACAGGTCTCTACATGTGACAATACATAAATACACACGTAAATTAGAAATTCTTAACTTGTATGACACTGACTTCCAGTGAGGCTGAGCCCCAAACTAGCCCAGATAATGAGACATTTTGGGCCTTGTTTTCGAGGCCATGTAAGAGCCTTACTCTGGAGCTGATGTGCTTCATCTTTTGATACATTAAGCTCCTGCCCATTGAGCAACATTAGATGGATCCAGATGAGTTTGTTCATTTGTCTGATCTCCCAGAAAACGAGAGCAGAACCATTCTCCAGGGTTTTACAGCACATTATAGTGAACATTTACATTAAAGATTTTAACTGCTATACAAAATTCAGAGCAATGGATTATCATCTCCTAAACCTCAGTTTTTGGCTTCTTGTATCTATGTATTTGGCATAGGCTGCAAGGAAAAGAGTTTTGCTTTGCATGATGCATTTTTGCCATATTTTGTTAATAGGTTCTTAACAATTCATTGAATTCTGTGGAATTCCCTTATTTCCTGCTTTTATTTGTTGTTTGCTGCATGACAGAGGCACATGGAGTGAAGGCATTCAGCAGCACTCTTAACTTCAGCCTGTTCTTCACTGGGCGGTTCTGGAGTTCTGGGGCTCAGCCTTGGCTAAGCCTTTACTTGCAGTGGGAGTGACCATTAAGGTAAATTGAAATAGAAATAGTGTTACAAAACAAAAGGTAATCGTAAACTCAGGTGGAATGTGCTGTGAGTACCAGATTTATCAAAATACCTAAGGAGATGTGTCCTTACATTAACCACAAAAATGAGTAGCAAGTGGTCTGCCATAGGATTGCTGCTGAATCGCCTTTCGGAGGACTTGGTGGCTTTCTCAGGATGCCTCCTCAAAGCTGCTCTAAGCAAGGCCCTCAGTGTGGCTCACACAAGTTCCAGTTGGCCACTGAGCTATGTGGGCTGTGCTAGTAGCCCTCCAGTGGCCATGGGCACAGGACAGAGCTCTGGGGCTTGAACAACTAACAAAGGGCAGAGGGCACCTCGTTCAGGTGGTGATTAATCCTATTGGAGCAAACAATTACACTGCGGCAGAACTGAGGAAAGGGATTACTGGAGCACGGTTTTCACTGTGAGTTTCACTGCTTGGGCCGGCAAGGTGTAGGACAGAAGTGAAACCTTGAAGGGTGGGTGAGCCCTGCATTGATCCAAAACTGCAGGCAGTCATAATTATAATCAGACACACAAGAGTTGTGCTAGTGCAACATCACAGATTGAGTAAAATTCACACCACCTGACTGAGTCTGGATTGAGGCAGATGCTGGAACAAGGCAGCAATCTGTAAAGCTCTCACCTTCAATTGTAGCTAAGAAACAACTTCCTCCTCCACGACCTGTGCAGTAGCTCTGCATCTGTGCTATCTTGCTATTTGGCAGGAACTCTTGGAAAAAATAAGAGCATAAACACTCCACCAACAGAGAGCAACATAGTTTTTGGCAGATCCTTCTTAACCAGACATGTCTAGGTCTGCAGGCAGTGGGTCCTCTGTGGCCAGTGGACATTTTGGAGAGTTGGGATGTGCACCTGGAACAGCCCCATCCCACTTGCTGCACTAGCAGAGATTCAATCAGTCGTCACTTGGAAATAACAACAAGGGAGAAGCGGCTGGAAACACAGATGCCGAGTGAGGGATGACAGGAGCTTCCATCACAGTCATAAATCTGGGGGAGAAGCAGATGCTTACCCCATCCCCAAAACTGATTTTCCCCACTGTGACTCCAGCCAGGCTTCAATTGCCCATAGACAGGGTGCATGGTGGGAGCTGCCTAGCACCCTGAAAGAGATGACAGGGAAAAGTTGTGTGAAGCTGCAATCTTCCAGAAAACCTCTTGTGCTTCTCAGTTCTCCTCCAAGTACCATTCCTTTGTCTTTGCTTCATCTGCACTCTGTCCTTCCACATCTTTATTGGCAGGAGGCACTGAAGTGCAAGAGAAGGAGTTGGTGGAAGAGCTGCTGCCTAACCTCTCCTACAGGAAGGTGTCCCACCGAAATGATGTTTCATCAACTGCTCTAGTTTCCTCTTTTGATGAATTTGAAGACATGAAGGAAGACCCTTCTCCACTCACCATCATTCAGCAGGAAAGAGAAGGGATAGGAAAGGAAAACAAGCTGAACACTGCACATATAATCTCAACTGTGAAATTGATTTGCACTGTTCAGAGGTTTGGGGGGATTTGAAGGCCACCAGTCTCTGCATCTCTGCATGCTCTGGGATCACAGCCACACCACAGGGCAGCCCCCCTGCTCAGGACAGTGTCACTGCTGCATCAACTGCACGTGTCAGTGCACCTGCAAGAGTGTGTCTGCAAACCCATGAGAATTGTTGGCAATGGTTCCAGGGTCTCTTCAGTTGGCAGGCTGGTGGGCTACCATTAGCCAGGATTGCTGTGCATGCATTGCTAATCTCATCTAACTCTCATCTACCCCTCTCTAGGCAAATGTGGTAGCCTATGCAGGAGCAAGTGGTGGAGAGTGCATTGAAACATGTCTCAGTTTTCTGGTTTCTTGGTTCATTGAGACCAGAGATCTGGCTGGAGCATTCAGTTTTTTGTCACAACATTTGGGCCTTGCCCCTGTGCAGAGTTGAGACATGACAAATGTGCACACCTACATGTCAGAGTTCAAAAGTGCTTCTGCCTTGCCTGAGGCAAACACAGCCTGAGAGCCTGGTCCCCCAGGAAGAGTCAGGAAAGATAGTGAAGCCTGAGCTCAGAAACAAAAGGAAATTAGACCTTTCTGAGTTTCTTGCATGGGAATACAATGCGATTCCAACGCATTAGCTGTAGTCCCATCTACAAGGCAATGCGAAGGAGAGCCAAGAGAATGCTCTCAGCAATATAAGTCTGAAGTTTAGTATCTACTTTCTTCTGATCACTCAGATTACTCAATATTTCAATTACTGTCCCTGTGGTCTAATGACGACTCTCTTAACAGAGTTAGCATGTATATGGGAACAAAGTACATTCTGCTGCATGTTCACATATGTAACGTAGTTCACGTGATGGGCCTAAAAGTTAGACCAACCACGGTATCAAGCACCAAAGAGCTATAGTGTCTCAGTAATCTATGTGAAATAGGAAGGATAAAACCATGTTTTGAAGACAGTTTGGTAGAGTATGAAAGGCAATTCAAAGGAGAGACAGCATTCAGGACTTCTGGCCCCCATCAGTGAGGAGTTCCTCTCTTATACTTACTAGCACTAGTGTTTTCTAAACAATTAGACATGTGCCACATAGCTAACTATCTCCACATCAGACAGGCACAATACAGCCACTACTTCAGAAAGCATAACATTTTATCATGTAAGTATGAGCCAAAAAAAGGTGTTTGCATAAACTTAACTTGTTATTAGGTCTCAGATTCCAAAATAAAAATCCGTCTTGAGTCTTTTCAGCTAGGAAACAAAAAAAATTAACACAGTCTGGACAGAGTTAAAGTTCAGTGTAACCTTTCCTAAGGAAAGCTGAAAGCCACTAGAACAGCATTGCAGACAACCTTGTACCCTTGCAGACATTTTTCCAAAGAGCCTGGTTTGCTGTGCCCAAAGCAGCACTGAAGTCAGAGAAAATAAAGTAGCAACCCACGTGAGACACCATCAGTCACTGACTCCAGAAGACCCATGTAGCCCATAGAGATTACACTAAAAACTGCTGCAGCCAAGAAAACAAGGTCGTGTTTCAAGAGTGTTTGACCGGAATAGCTGATCAGACACTGGCTTTGGCCTTTCCCCCTGGAACTGCAGCAGATTATTTTGGTCTTTTGCTTATGTAAAACAATAGGGTGAAATAGGACCTATTTTCAAAGTGAGTAACATAACACTTGTTGCCAGAAGATGAACAAACAGCTCTGATCTTTGAGGAGCTGCTGCAGCAATGCAGCATGGGTCATTTAGGTTGTGAGTAATTGGGTATGTTCAATGCAGCTCTCCTGTGACTTTTCTGATTTATATTAAGGAATGATATTATGAGCATCAGCAGGAAATCAAGCAATTGGAGATTCATTTTTAGCAATAGGAAAATCTCTGATCCCATCCATTTTTACTTTGAAACAAATTAAGAAAAGTAATTGCCTTTCTTTGCAGAGCAATAGGTAGATAAATCCTTCCACTGGGATACACATTCTGGACATAAAATGCTGCCAAAACTATTCCTGATTCCTGCTTGCAATAAACCAGACTTAAGTAGCCCATGTCTAGGAGTCAAAAAAAGCAAAACTATTCATATGTCAGTCAGTTACTTCACCAAATGTAATAGCAAATGAGGGTTCTGATTTTCAAACCAGACTGTGAACAGGGTGCTGGTTCCCCAGTGAGCGCCAGAAGGATTTGGGTAAAAAGAATCCTGTGAAAGAGAGATGAAGATTAGCATTTTACCCTCTGTGAATCATCTCATTGATCTAAGAACCACCCTTTTAAAACAGGCTAGATGGTGTTATATGGCTCATATTACACAACAGAAATCTCGTTTCCTTTCTCATCCCCACAAGAGGGTTCCCACACACACAAGGTGTGCTGGGGGTCACTCACCAACTGAGCAGAAGAGGCAGTAAAAGAAAGCACTCTGTTATTTCTCTGTGTCTTTTATATTTGACAGGCATAAATATATGACAAAAGATTGTGAGATGTCCAGATGCACATTTTTGTGGGGACAACAGAGCTTCAGTCCAGAGACTTTGCTTACCAGGTTACCCTGTTCCTTCCAAAGGCTTTCTATTTAAAAACTATTCAAAATATGCTATGATAAAACAGACTTTACCCCTCATTCATATTCTTTAAACCGGTTGAATGTCAGGGTGTCATTTTATGATCAGATACAGCTGAACTATGCCTGCATCATTATGAAAAAGAGTGAGCTCACTCTTTACCCACTCTTTACTTGCACAGGTCCAAGCTCCTGCTCTTTCCCCTCTTGGGTTCATACCCTATAGACAGGAAGATATGCACTGAAATACCTGAACACCAACCCATCTCACCCCCAAAACCTAAAAAATGAATCACCTGAAGCTGATCTTAACACATCGTCCTTTATTTGTCTCTGGGTCACCCTGCAGCCTGGGAGCCTACTATTGATCCTGTAACAGCAGGCACATGGTGCTGTGGGACCAGAACTCCCAAACAGGCAGAGACAAGGGCAGAGGACATAGAGGAGGTGAAGATAAATCAGAATATTCATCACAACAGACTCAGCGAGCTAAGAAAAGGAAAGAATGAGAGATCAAGTTGCAAACTGAAAGCTGTGTAAGAGACATCAAGCACAGGTGAGGGTGGGAACACAAAATAAAGGGAAATAATCTGCCCTGAGGAAGGAGACAGAGAGTTATGCAGCGTATGCACCGAAACACAGTTTGCTGAATGCACGAAAAGCAGAAATGAAGAAAAGCAGCCAGCAAAGCTCCTCACAACAGAGGTGAGGAAGAGCCAGGAAAAGCGATCTGCAGCAGATACAATTTACTAGTTAATAAAAGAGATGAGAATAGGCTGAACATTGAGTAATGCACTTTATACCTGTTAAATTTATTTATAGACAGAGAATTATATTTTCTGGGCTTCCTCAAAAGAATACACTGAAATATACTAAGCATGGCTTAGTGCTTAAATTTTCAGTTTTGTCCAGAAGAAAAGATGCTCCTGGGTATTTTGCTAATTAAGATTATGGCCTGACGGAGCCAGTAAGATGAAGCCAACAGGACTTTTGCCACTGAATACTCCTCGTTGTCTGCTTTTGCTTTTAAAGACTGATGGCTAACAAAACCTTTTAAAGAAATATAGGAATATAAATAAAATGCTGCTGAAAGAAGAGGTTCTACCTCCAGGTTGATTGATTTTAGGAAAGAAAACAATTTGTATTTTTAAGAGATAATAAAGATACTACCACTTAGACTAAATTCTCTCTCCTTTTCCTGTAATTCGAGTTCACCATTTAGGACAAGTAACTTTATAGCTAAGAAAGTAGTTCTCTCACTCAAGCACACTCAAGAGTGAAAGATGTTGTCAGATTGTGCCTCCTGTGGGGAACAGAGGTAGCAGAACAGTTGTTAGAAGGGCTGAAAAAAATCAAAGAAAGGTCCATGCTAGGCCTCAGAAGAAAGATTTTTTGTAAGTTTATTTCCTCCATGAACAGACTTGTTTGTATCATGTGCGTGATACTGTGATGAAAGGGCACATGCTGTTTGTTCAGCAACATTCAAATCTGGAAGAGAATTGACTGTGCCATTGTCACACTAAATTTATGTTTCCTGAAAAAAAAATTCTCATTTTTTAAGATGTCACAAGGCCTCCCTAGCACTTTAATTAATGTAAGTACTTATTCCCAAATCAGAATATATTGTTTCATTCCTTTTGGGTTTTTTTTTCCTGGCTAAGTCAAGAAATTGCATTAACAGCAATGTAAATGCAATCTGTAGGGTTCCAAGCTGGGCCATAGAAAATGATAATGGATTAGAACCTTAGAGTTAAATGCCTGCTTTTCCCTGTGACACTCAAAGACCCAGGTTATTTAATGAGGTATTTTGCATAGCTGAAGAGAGGAAGTAATTGCTCTGTAGTCAATACTAAAAATGGCTACAAAAGATACACGTGGATCAGGTGGATATAACAAGTAGTAACTTACTGAGAAAACATCTAAGAAAAATCACACGAACTAGGAGTTATCAAATTCCACAGGTTCTGTGGATCAGCTCTGCACAGGAAGCAGACTAAAAGGAGTCAGACAGATTTGGACAAATGAAAAAGAAATTTACCCTGAAACCGACTATAAGCAAAGCCACAGAAAGGCACATGTACATCTAAGCATTAGTACATCTACATGTTTTAGGTAGATTCTGATACTTGTTTGATAATATTTTTTTAAGAATGAACTAAGAAATTGCTCCCTAGCTACAGCCACTTTTTATCAATCATATGTTGCTTAATTTGCAGATCTTCCAAAACTAAGAAAAATATTATTAAAAGCTGAAATAAAATATTTTAGAATTATATTTCAATAAGCTAAGAAAAGATTCCCAGGGCCAAATTAATCTCTGTTGCCATCACACTGACCACAACAGAATCACATTTGGAAACTTCTGCGTCAGCCTTGCCAGCCATGTATCCACATCTTGCAAAATTGGGAACTAATCCAACGAGCTTGTTGTGTTATTCCCTATCCTGAAAGTTCATTCGCTGTCACAGCCACTCAGAAGGAAACTGCATTTCAGTTCTGTCACTGCACAGGTCTGAACTGCCGGGTATCAGAAGAGCAACGGAGTTGGGGAAGGGTCTGGAGCACAAGTCCTGTGAGGAGCAGCTGAAGGAGCTGGGGGTGTTTATCCCGGAGAAAGGAGGCTCAGGGGAGACCTTATCACTCTCTGCAACTCCCTGACAGGAGGGTGTACGCAGGTGGGGGTCAGCCTCTTCTCCCAGGGAATAAGTGACAGGAGAAGGGGAAATGGCCTTGAGTCGCACCAGGGGAGGTTTAGATTGGACATCAGGAAAAGTTTCTCCACAGAAGGAGCTGCCAAGCACTGAAGCAGGCTGTCCAGGGAAGTGGTTGAGTCACCAGCCCTGGTGGTATTTAAAAGACATGCAGATATGGCACTTAGGGACACGATCTAGTGGTGGGTTTGGCAGTGCTGGATTCATGGTTGGACTCTATCTTAGAGATTTCTTCCAGCCTTAATGATTCTGTGATTCTCGCACATGAGGACCTTGTCTCTCTGCTTCTGCTTCATTAATGAGTGAAAATGTGAGACAGGATCTGTAACAGCCCTGGTTCTGTTATAAAACTGCCCTTGAGTCAGACCGATGGTCCATTTAGTTCACTACATATCTAGCAGTGATAAATGATACACATGGCTTCATGAGAATGGTACTTTCTGCTGTCCATTTCCCTATCCTTTCCCAGTATCCAGGACCAGGGATGTTAGCAATTACATTTCTCCTTGGTTTCCCCCAGACTCCCTTTATGCACATGCCTTTGCCACATCCTTTTGAACCTGCCTCCACCATCCTGTGTGACAATAGGCTCCCAAAGTGTTTTCTTTTTCCCAAAACTGTCTCCAACTAGCTTCATCCAGTGCTACCTAGTTCTTGTGATGTAGGAGTCGTGACAACAGCAATCCTCCATTTAATTTATGCACCACCTTCTGTGTTTCCTAAACTTAATTGTACATCTCCTCAGCCACCTCCCCATGGACTGGGGAGTCACAGTATTTGCTGGGCCCTCACTCAGTTATGGATCTACCTCGTTGTCCAAGAATGTCTGCCTCTGAATTAAACTAGTGAACTGCTTAGATTATGGCAAAAAGAAATAGGCAGGAATTGCCATTCATTACAGTAAACATACATTCAGGATGAAACCCAGATAGAGAGCAAGGTTTGAAAGGTAAATGTTCAAGATTCCATTTAGTCTTTGAAATATTTTTTTTGACTAGCATACACAGGAATTCATCACTCATAATTAGGGACTCATACTGTATACCAATACTATATACTAATACCAGTATTGGTCTTAGGCACAGACAAGATGGGTTTAGCTAAAATAGGAGGTTAGAGCACCTTGCCTAGAAACGCTGTGAAGCCTGTGACCACAAAATAGCCAGCAGTGGTAGATTAGAATGCCTACCTGGAGCTGAATTATGCTATCAAAGAAGATGAAGCCCAAATAATAGCCTTGCCCTGGGAACAATCAAATTGTACTAAAGATCTCTGTCATCACTTTGTCACATTAGGCCTTTGCAGTTGGGTCTAACAAGGCACTCAGAACAACCCAACTTTGCAGTTGCAAACAAGTTTGCAACAAGGCAGTCAGGCTCTGCTAGGTAAAGCAATCACAGTAAAATGAAAGGCATAAAGGTCCTCTAACTGCAATTAACTGTTTAGAAATTACCTGTGAGATTCATATATACATTATAGGGACTGCCAAGGAATGAAGTCCACAGTACTTCTAAAATAAGTCACAAATATTCTGACAGGCTCTGTGGCAAGCAAAAATCTAGTTTATCTTATTGACAAGCCTAAACAACATTCTGCACATCACCTCGTTTTTCTAGCACAAAATAGTACTCTGTAAAACAAATGGGAAACCAGATGATATTTTTCCCCTTCCAGATGCCCTGCAAAGCCAAGCATCTAAACCAATTGCACTCACATTTCAGAAGATTTCAGCCTCCCAGGCTGACTCTCATTTGCCAGATTTTAGCCTGGAAGATATTTGGGGGTGAGGGGAAAGATACCAAAGGTGAATTCCACTGGGGGTGTAGTGGATTGGTTCAAAATATCCATTACTTACTGATTTTCCTTCTATGAGATAAGAATTAGGAGCAAGAAAAGCAGGCATAAAACTTAAAAGAACATAGAGAAGTTTATTAACAGACCTAAAAGAAGAAAAAAAAATCATACCACACCTTCAGAACACTTCTCCTCCCCCCCCCCCCCCACCCCACCTTTCTCCCTTCTCCCACTGACAACTTTAAAAGACAACCCTTGAGATTTTCAGTCAGTTTACCACCTCTATAATAATCTCTTTTTCAGTTCACTTAGGGAGAGGAGTCTCTCTTGCTCATGCTGTGGAGACATCTCCACAAGAAACAGTTCTCTCATGGCTTCAATGTCACAGCGAGACAGCCGCCCGGGTTGGTTCTCTGCTCACATGTGAAAGTCCCTTCCCCGGACCTAACAAGCTTTCCCCACAACTGTTTTTGAGGGTCCAATCTTAAGCTACTGGGGTACCATTTTAAGGTTGAGCTGTTCAGAAGCAAAGGTTCTCTTCACCTATCTCTGGGAGCATCTTCATCTCTAGAAACAGAGGTCTTCTTCTTCCCTGGGAGCAAGGATCCTCATCACTTTCATCTCTCTGTTCAAGCTTCTCATCAAATCACGGCTACTTCAACATTTGCTCATTTCAGCACAGGTACTTTTGCTCACAATTGCAGTTTGAACGCTCCACCCCCCATCCTTTCATGAAATTACAGTGGGTATTTTGATGTATCATAGTCCATCACCATAACTTTACAACAGAATTTCAGCTTCTAGGTTTGAAGCATCTCCTCTTTCTCCTCCCTCGGGGTTTCAGCTCTTCCTTCTTCACTGACTTTGGTGTCTTTATGGTGTTTTCTTCACGTGGCTTCACCTTACTTTATCCTCTGACTCGGGAGAGGACTGATGTCTGCAGGCTTAATCTGTTCTGGACAATCTTACAGCACTAAAAGGGTTAATCTCACCTGACCCCACATTGGGTGCCACTAAATTATTTGTGCTGGTTTGGGCAAATTTAGAGATATATCCTCTGAGAGAAGGCAGGTTACAACCACCCTCCCCCACCAGGTTTGGGAAAAAAAGAATTTTCCTCGAAGGAAAGTGAAAGAGATTAAAAACTATTTATTTAACAAACACAAAGGAAAAGGAATAATGATGCTAAATAATAAAACTTCTTGCTCTGCTGAGAGAAACCTGGGAAAATTTCAGAGTCCTTTCCCAGATCTCTCTCTCCCCCTCCCTGGAGCTGGGACGGGGTGGTGGGCCCCCTCCAGGGCCAAGGCCCTGGAAAGTCCTCCTGATGTTTCTGATGTTGAAACCATCCAGCAGAGAAGAAGGGAAAAATCGGAGTCCCAGGAAAACAAAGTTCAACTCTCCATCTCTCTCCAGAGAAAAAGAAAGCTGAAAACTGGCTGGAAAGCAAGCTGCTCACTCCTGCTCCCACCGCAGCTGAACGCAGAGAGCCGTCTCTCTCTCTGTGCCCTTGAAAACAAACTGCTTTGAAGAGTTTTGCTGGGTTTTCTCTCCCCCCTCTTGGGCTCAGTTTAAAGGCATAGAAAGGCACAAAATTAATTTCTGGGCATGGGGCAGCAGCAATAGGGGATACACATCATAAACTCACCCCCAAGACAGGAGGTTATAACAGCACTGACAGCACAACAACAGAAATGTAACTCTGTCATCTTGGATGTCTCACAAGACCAGCTCACTCTCTCAATTCCCAACTCAAGATCAGGGACTGCTGAGATGTGTCATTTCCAGCTATCCCTTCTGTTACTTGCACTCAGTATAAACTCCTCCTGAGGACTCGGGGCCCCAATCCTGCAAGCTGATTCTTGTAAGCCTGCACAAAATCTTGTTATCTTCAACAGGGCTTTGCGTGGGTGTAAGGGTTTGCCTGAACAGATCAGTTTGCAAAATCAAAGCCTAAGAGACTGCACTTAAGTGCATTTTCATCTCTCTCTCCTCCCTGCAGCTGGGCCTTAGTTATCTCTCCTCCTAAGACATCCCTCTTCTTCAGCTCAGTCAGTCAAGGCTTATATCCCAAGTTTCTCTGCTCTGAAGTCCAGACATTCTTGCAACTCCATCTTTTTACACCAAAGGCAATATACTTCACTCACCATTTTTTTCATTGTCCTCATTACCAGCCACCTCTTTCCCCCCATTAAAAGAGACCAGCCTAGAGTCAGCCTCAACTCATGATAACCTTCACTCACAAAGATGGGTCTGAATCATAGCTGACATTTTCATGAACGAGAGAAGACTCATGATAACGGATTCCCCAGGCCAGGATTTGACTCTCTGGGAACATATATTTATGGCCAAATTCTATTCCAGAATAAACTTCTTTTGGAGTTGTTTTTGAACTTAAAAAATACTTGTTTATCCTAAACCCTGTAAAATGCATTTGTAAAGAAAAGCTATTTGGTTTTCTGTCCTTTAAAGCCTTGTATATTAGACTTAATTTTGAATATTTTATTCCAAGACCAAACTTGAAAAACTACTGGCAGTATAACACTGAGGATCTATGAGTCTCCATGGTTTCTGAGCTTGGTTTTCACTCCATTTGTTGTTGGTTGTGACGGTAAGATTCAGGCTGGTTTGTTCTGTTGCTGGAAACTATTTATTATGCAGAAATTTATTTTTGAAATCTTTCATAAGAACCAGTATTTTCTGAGACCTTACACTGTATGCAAGGTCTCCCTTTGTTTCACAAAATTCTGTACAGGATGTAAAGTGTGAAACATTCCACAGTCATTGAGTTTTAAATATGAGGAGAGCCTGCTTTATTTCTTCACATTTCACTGTAACAAGATAGACATCTTTTTTGAGCTGAAAGTCTCTGATGGTCAGTAAAAGTATTTGCACAGTTATCCTCAGCAATTACCACATCTGGAACTCCTAACTACACAGAATACTCACTTGCTGCAATACATCTTTGACATAATCCCATGTATAATAGGCAGTTAAAGCTGGCTGTTAGAGTCCCTTTCATAGTAAAACACAACTTCAGCAGCGATTTATTAATGAAACATGCCTTCCCACTGTACCAGAATCATATCACCTGGCTTCCCCACTGTATTTTATAACAAGCCTTTCCCTCAAGTTTTCCCTAAGTTTACAAGGTAAGAGGTACATTGACAAAGGTGGACTCTTACAGGACCTTTTCAATACGTCCAAACACCAAAACAATCCTTTTCCTCATTTTTCCTGTCTTTGATCCTACAAAACCCAAGAATCACTGTAACTCCAGTAAACCAGTGTGATGGTTTTGGCTGGGGCAGAGTGAGTTTTCTTCACATTGGCTGATATGGGGCTGTGTTTTGGATTTGTCCTGAGCAGCGATGATAACACAGAGATGTTTTAGTTACTGCTGAGCAGAGCTTACACAGAGCCAAGGTCGTTTCTGCTTCTCACACTGCCACACTGGCAGGGAAGCTGGGGGTGCTTGGGGGATTGGGAGGAGGCACAGCTGGGAGAGGTGACCCCAACTGACCAAAGGGATGTTCCAGACCGGATGATACCGTGTTCAGTCTACAAAGTGGAGGGAAGAAGAGGAAAGGGGGCATGTTTGGCATGATGACATTTGTCTTATCAAGTCACTGTTACATGTGATGGGCCCTGCTCTCCTGGAGATGGCTGAACTCCTGCCTGCCCATGGGAAATGGGGAATTAACTCCTTATTTTGCTTTGCTTGCATGTGCAGCTCTTGCTTTCCCTAATAAACTGCCTTTATCTCAACCCTCGAGTTTTCCAGCTTTTACCCTTCCAGTTCTCTCCCCGATCCCACTGGTGGGGGTGTGAGTGAGTGGCTGCCTGGGTTAAACCACAACAACCATTTATCACTCACCAAACAGAGGTACTTTGTGGCCCTTTGAACAAACAGGACCTGGTTACAGTTCACACAGAGAGAGGCTCCACCTGCGGCATCCCAACTACCTTCTGTCCATCTGCTGTGCCCAGGAACATGGTCCACATGCACCTACCACAAAAAACGGAATAGCTCAGTTTTACCATTCTTTGGTTCTATGTCGTATCTTCCTGCACCCCAGAGAACAGTGTATGCATCATAACTTCTGAGACACCTAAGAGATATAACAGAGTCAGGGGCAGTGGCACTTTCAGATTGATAGGATTTAAAGTTCAGAGTTAGGATGGCCACTCTCAGCTTTTGAAAAATGCGGAAGAGATTCTACCTGCACACCCTACATGCAGGGGTAGGCATTAGATTCATCTTGTCACACATATTTAGACCTATTTCTCTCCATCTTTCCACCTAACAAACTGATAAAACTAAAAAGATATTGAGATGTATTACAGCTTAACAAGATTGACAGATTCCGATTTTTGCCATCACTTCGTTGGTCAAAGTTGAACAAATTGTAATGCAGACTTTGCCATTTTTCAGTGTTAATTTTTTAATTCTCTCTTCTCCTCCCAAAACAACAAAATTATATTGAAAGAGAATGTTGGTGGTTTTTTTAATTACTTCTGGGCTAAGACCAAGTTTCTAAGTGGAAGCAAATTTTTATGTCCAAGTTATAACTTCTGAAAAACAACTTATAATGAGAATACTGACACAATTTTAAGTGGAGTGACATGAGTGGTGCCAATATAATATAGTCAAAACATGTGGGAAATAAGGTATTTTGTTCCAGAAGGATATGAAATTCCCAACTCAGAATAAAGTATATGTCTGGTATTTACTGGATTCTAGTAAACATAACAATTTTGCAAACATGCAAGTGCTTCAGGGACTATAGGATTCAATCACAACTCAAAACCTCTTCATGTTGGATACATTTGAGACAAAGGGGTTCATAAGCCACAGGGACTAACTTCTTTCCTTCCTCCAGAAAGTCAAGTGGGATTTACCCCGAGTGAATAATGGCAATAGATAAAATAGGAGTTCAGCAAAAGATCTACCTAGAAGACGTGTTCAAAAGCCTACAGAAAATCAAAAACATTATGAAGGACCTAAAATGATACACTGTGTAGTAACTGTGCAGCATGGGAACCATAAGAATACACAAGAAAGGAAGAGAATGGGAGTTTATATGTCTCTTGTGAGTCAGCAGAGGGAATTTCGATGCTGAGTGAAGCAGAGCCTGAAATGAGCTATTATCATGTTATTCTTTATTAGTTGTTAAGCACTGACATTTTATTCAGCTCTTCACCAGAGAGCCCTTGTCCTATTGGATTTACAGATGCAGGCCCTCTACCATTTGTTCCAGCCAACTCTTAACTCCTCTCAAACTCCTAATGTCAAGATGGATAAAGAGATCTGCCAAGACAAACCCAATGACTGCACAAAAAACTACATTGAAGCAATGATACAAAGCTTGAAATAGAGAAAGAGTTAACTGCACTTTCACAAATTACTTACTGTGGGAAATAGAGAAAAAGGAAGTGTTTAAGAGTGATGTGAATGGGAAGAGATGGATTAGTGAAACAATGGATTAGTCCTCTCCTGAGGACAAGAAAATTGGCACAGAGAACTGCAGAGAGCTTGAGCTCTACCCAGGAAATAGGAAGGAATAGCCTTCAAAAGCAAAAGGAGCAATAGGATGGAAATCGAGTCTACAGAACAGGTAGATATTGTGCCTTCCAGGCAAAGAATGCAAACAGAAAATGGGAAAAACCTAATGACTCACATTTGTCACTGGGCTGTCCCTCTGCCTTTCTTTAATCTTGCCCTCAGCTGCACAGTCTCTCACCCTTGGGCTGACACAGGCACTCATCTGATGAGAGAGGGATCATCTTCCCAAAAGAAAACGACTTGCTTGTTCCTGTTGGCTTATTTTCTATCAAATTAGCCACTTGAGGAGCAATGGGGAGAAGAATAAGAAAGACTGTATCTTGTGTACACCAGTGAGTCACCAAATCAGTTTAGCCAGCTTCCACCCTAAATGCAGCCCTAATGTGCACACAAAAGTTCTTCAGCTTCCTGAAGGGGTCCATGATGTAAAAGCATTTTTTTCTGGCAGGGAGCTGTCTCACTCACTTCTTTTGATGGATTCACACTTGAATGCAAGCACAGTTGAACTTCAGAAGTCTTATTATCCAATCCCAGTTTGTTCTCAGATGTTTTAGCAGGTACCTCTTTTTCACAAGGTCTAAAAATGTGGGAACTTACTAAAAAGATTCACCCTGGTATGCTGCTACCCCCACAGGTGTCACGGAGCATTTCACAAATATGAAAGCCTGTAACCTCTATGCACTGGTTACCAAGCCTCATCAACTTCACATCATCGTATTTTAAGCAGGAATGGCTAATTTGTAGCTCAGCTGTTTATTTTTAAAATAATGCTGACATCTAGTGGCTGGCTGCACTCACACAGGTCTGAAAGCTTAACGTGTGTGGTGAGCCACCCTTCACCCTTTGGAGGCAAGAGGCTCCAGCTGCAAATGTCTCATCTATCCCAGTTGCGCACTATTCAAACAAAGAGAATTCCAAGTTTTGCAGAGAACATAAGCTAAATGGAAAAAAAAAAAAAATACAGGCGAAAAATACTGGCAGGGAAAAAAAGGATTTTTTTTCCCCTCTTTTGTAGTTGGAAATTACCATGTGATAAAAGAAATTAGAGGCCAGATGATTAAAAGACAATGGGGTCAAAACTACTGCTAACTGGAGCTGAAGAAAAATGAAAAGTCCAGACTTTCTCAGAAATATCTGCCACCCTGCGCTGACCAGGGAGGAGACTTGCTGGGTTAAAGTGTATGAAGTGACCCATATACAAAGAGAACACACACACAAGAAGCCAGACCTTGAGAAACCCCAAAGTCAGACAAAAAGGAACCTGAAACATGGCCAGGGCAAAGATTAACAGTGTCTTGTCCTGTCTAACCTGAACAGTGAGCTTTCTGTTGAGAGACCTGTAGGCTACAAACAAAATAAAATTGTACAAGGTTGAACCTTTTTCTTATAAAGTTCTGAAAAGTTGTAAATACCTCATTTTGGCCCCATACTGCAGAGCTACTGCTGACTGTAACTACCAGAAAACTGGAAAAATTTTATAAATACATCTCCTACAGGTGATGATCACTCCTCCTACACCTCTCCCTCACTGCATTTGCCTTCTGATGTACTAGAAAGCACGAACAGACCTCTTGTTTATGCAGCACATTTAGATTTTCCACAATAACCGAAACATCTGGTCCTTGAAGGAAAGACTGGAAATATTTGTATACCCACATGCTGACTAAACTGTGAGACAGTTCCCTCTCTTCAGAGTTATGCAAAGCAGGTCTAAGATTTTCACAAAACGTTGGTTACAACAGAAGAGCATAGGCTGATCCTGCCTCTCACCTGGTGCAGGAGTAAAACAGACAACGCAGAGATAAGCAAGCCAGCCTTTCTCATGCCCAAATTTCAATTGTGCCATTTTCTCATGACAGTAGGTGCATGTTCATCTGGGAACAAGTTACTGGACTAGGAATTGGATTCTCATCTGGAGAACAGTGCCCAGCTCTGAGGTCCCCAACATAAGAACATCTTGGACCTGTTAAGAGTCCAAAGGAGGAACATGAAGATCATTGGAAAACTGGAGCACCCCTCCTACGAAGACCAACTGAGAGAGCTGGGGTGTTCCAGGATGAAGAAAAGGTGGCACCAGGAAGGACCTAAAAGGTCTACAAGAGAGCTGGAGAAGGACTTTCTACAAGGGCATATTGTTGGGGTTTTAAGAGGTCTAGTTTTTTTTCTGTTAAAGGAATTTTCCCCCATACTAAGACGACGAATCGCTGGGTGCTTAAGAGAGACAAAAGACCTGGCTCCTTTTGTTTCACCTGGGTGTGTGGGCAGTTGGGTCTCCAGCGTTTGGACAGAGAGCAGTTTGCTTGCTTGGGCTGCTTTTCCTTGTGCTGGAGAAGCCCCGGGATCCCAAAGCTGCCTTCCTGCCCCACTAGGAGCCGGGCTGTGGCCGCCCTGCCCCCGCCGCTGCTTCGAGCCTTCGCTGCGTTGTAGCCCTGCTCACCCTGCCTGCCCAGACCTCCGGGGGGTTCCCCGTTTGGATACATCCCACCTGCCACCCGGGATTTGTGCTCATCCTTGCCGCTCCAGCCTGCTGTTCTGGCCTGCCGCTCCAGCCTGCCATTCCAGCCTGCTGTTCCCGAGGGTCCGGCCGGACACCGGGATCAGCTGCCCAGGGGTTTGTGGAGCCTTTGTCCCATCCCTTCCCGGGATCCCAGGCCGCCGGTGCCGCGTGCTCCCCGAGCTCGCTCCGGAGCGCCCCCTGCAGCCGCGGGGGAACCATCGCACCTGCCCTGCTCACCGGGAGCCGCCAGCGCCCCTGCCGGCTGCGAGCGGAACTGCACCCGAGGGGAAAGGGCCTGACAGCCGAGAAGGCTGGGGCTGGGTTTGTGATTGCTGTTACTGCCAGAGTTGTTGTTGTTTTGTTTGACTGGTTATATACATATATATATATATATATATATATATAGTAAAGAACTGTTATTCCTATTTCCCACATCTTCGCCTAAAGGCCCTTGATTTCAAAATTATAATAACTCGGAGGGAAAGGGCTTACATCTGCCATTCCAAGGGAGGCTTCTGCCTTCCTTAGCAGACACCTGTCTTTCAAACCAAGACACATGTAGTGATAGAAAAAGGGTTAATGGCTTTAAACTGGAAGATGGCAGGTTTAGATTAGGTATTAGGAAGAAGTTCTTTGCTGTGAGGGTGGTAAGACACTGGAAGAGGTTTGTTCCTACAGAAGTTGTAGATGCCCCATCCTTGGCAGTGTTCAAGGCCAGGCTGGATGGGGCTCTGAGCAACCTGGTCTAGTAGAAGGTGTCCCTCCCTATGGCGGGGGACTTGGAATTAGGTGATCTTTAAGGTTCCTTCCAACCCAAATCATTCTATGATTCTATGAAATACACTTCACACACTTACTGCGTTATTTTTTTCCCATCAAGGAAGGTCCAAAGAGACTGTTGCTGTTCTTTGCAACAGTACCTGGTTTCCTTTCAGATCAGACTTAGATGGAGGAAGGCTAGTGTCTACTTTTTCCACACGCCAGGGAGTGCTGGAGAGAACAGGTAGCAAAGCAAAAAGCAGGATCTCATAGCCATTGCTCCTGCTATCCCAGGAAGTAGGCAGACTGGCACGGAAAAGCTGACAGGGATGAAAGATAGTTTAGGGAGAATCACAAAAAGTTACTGATCATTCAGGAAAACCAGGGCATAGTGGAGTCATGAATTCACACTTCATGGCATAAAAAACACTGTATTTCAGTACCAGAAAAACAGAACTGAGCCCATCTCATCAGAGGACGAGCCAAAAATCCAGACGTAGCAAGCCGTCTTCATCAAAATTGTAAATTTCATATATCTAAGAGCAGTAAATGCTCAGTGTTGTAGGAAATAGCATAGTCCTGAGGCGACAGAGGCACTATGTGACCCATGTGATTTGTGCTGGTTTTCATCTCATTGCTCTGGCAGCTTTCCTACAGGCTGAAACAGAATTCTTAGCAACAGTAGACACATTATTCTATATATCTTGAACAATGAACATTGTCTTGTTTTAACATATTGCATAACAAGACAAAAATATATCTGCAGAACACTGGGCAATTAACTCATCACAAGGAATTGACACAGGAACTTTTTTCCTGAGCACTCGCGAGAATTGTTCTCTAAATCCCCTGTCCCATCATTAACCCAGTAAGAAGGTGTTATTTAAGACAATGTTTTTAATTTCAACTCTCCTTACTCTGAAAACAATGACTCAAATCCCTGTCCCACCAGATTCAAAGTATTTACTGCATATTCATGTGTCAAGAAATGGAAAAAAGCCCTCCAACAGATGTTTCATTTCTGAGTGCTGCAAATGCCTCAGCACTACTGGCAGCCAGCAGTACAGAGAACTCAACTAGCTTTATTCACACCTATTTGCCATCATCACTCAATACTGCCTCTGAGGTGACTATAATGTTTTTGCAACAGAGTCCTCCACAGAACATGGAGGAGGCTGACTCTAAAAGATCAAGAAAGTTTCTGGAATGTTTCACTTTCAAAGTGAAGGACTCCTACATAGTAATGCGCTATTATTATAGGCCACACACAAATAGCTGTCCAGTTCTACAGTAAATACTTGCAATGACCTCTTCTACTCTACAACAGCCAAGAAATTCAAGTGCATGGAGTGATATCTAGGTATTACTGGTGATTTATCAGGTCATTGTTGAGTTGTTAACTAAAGAATTTGATAATGATTAAATTATGATCAAATGATAAGTAATTGATGACTGAACAGAAATTAGATGGTAATCAAATGGTGATTAAGTGATCATTGAAGGGTAATTAATGAGTGATTCGACAAAGGCCCAAATGATGATTTAGTAATTCAGACAGCTGTCAAACACTGCACTATTTAACACACTTGTAATAAATGAGTGGATATCGTAATAAATAAGTAGCTGTATATATATAAATATCGTTAGTGCACAACATAGCTTTAGACTGAAAGTAAAATGCTCCTTACCTCGCTGTAGAGATCAGACACTGGTAAAGTGTCTCTCAGCCCTGAGGAGTGACCTGGAGAGCCATCCCTGCTGCCAGGGGGGTCAGGGCCCGGCAGCACGAGAGCAGCAGAGCTCAGTGGCTCGGGGCAGCCACAGGTACTTCGAGGGCAGAGTGAGGGACTTGCAGCCGAACGCCGCCCTGGCGCTCGTGCACCTGTGTGGCTGCAGCAGCTTTAGCTTTGTCCGGTCCCAGCTTGGGCTGCTGCTGTTTTGTCCTGACAAGACATGGCCCAGGAGCCTCGGTCCCTGAGGAAATGCGGCCTCGCATGGCTCTCACCGAGATCAGCCCGGCCGGCTCGTGGGCGATGCCTGAGCCAAGGCACCGCTCAGGACCATCACCAAACTTACCAGGACACACATTTGCTGCATTAACTTATTACTTAAGTATTGCTGCCAGCACAAAACTTGTATTTAGTAGCCCCTTACACCGATGTTTGTCTGAATATTTGTTAGAGTTATTCAAAAATCATAATTGAGGTTTATCCAGGAAGAAGAAAAAAGTCTCACTTCTCTGAACTACTACATACACTGGTGAAGATTTGCCAACTGGTTGTTACACTCTTTTATGGGAATATAAAATCTTGCATACTTTGAAGTGAAAAGCAGCGATATAAGTTATTTCATTCTGTTTCTCTACACTTTCCATATCCTGCATTAAAAGATCCATAAAGAAAAAAGAGACCTGTTTGGAAATATAACAGGTCTCCTACCTTGCACAAGGACTCCCATCCTAAATGCCGTACTGATCAATGATGCCTATGGAAGTACATGAGCAATGTGTCAAACAGAAACCAAATGCAAAATAAATCTGAACATTATCTAAACTATACTATCAATTGCAGTGAAATTTCTTCATTAGGTGTAAATCTCAATCCTCTTGAAGACACTACACAAAAAAATATGTTTAATTAATAAAGCTAAATATCCATCCAAATTTTACTTCAGTGGAATACACAAAAAACCAAGTCCATTGTACCTTTCATTTGATACATCAGACCAATAATACCAAGGCTTTGAGGTGACCTAAAGTAGATCAAACTCTTTGCCCAGAGCACACAGCAGCCTCTTTGTCCCAAAACTTTCACACAAGTTGACAGGTCTCTTCCTTGAACCAAGGACGTGACCTCCACTTCTGGAAGGCTTCAAAGTCCTCACAAAACTTCCCAGAAATTTACCTATTTAGTTAATTGTTTCAAAGTGTCAAAACCACAAAGTCAGTTAAAAATTGTATCTTGATTTGAATTCACTTAGCTTTAAGAATTTTGTATCGTTAAACATAGTGTTTATCTATGAAGATTTCTTTATAAAAGGAACCCAAAATACTGCTATTAGCTTTTTCAAAAATATTTCTTAAAAGGACACATTTGATGAACTTGTGTTTGAACAGAAGCAGTTTCAAATTTAAGTGGAATGTGTTTTAGCAGTTTTGGAGTTAGTATTTGCCTTCAAAATGAGAACATATTGTTTCTGGATCATGTTCTGAAAACGTTCTGAAAAATAACCAATTTCTTTATCTGTGCATTTCCTTTTCCTCACCTCACATGGCATTACCACAAGCTTGCAATTTAACAGACACTTCTCAAGTTACTCAGACTACAAAGCAAACAGTCTCAGCCAGATAACAATCTAGTAATCTAGTAAAAAATGCATCCAAGCATGACATTTGCAAGGTGATTTTCAAAATCCAAAACTGTAGCATATTAAAAATAATGATTTTCAAAGCTCCTTAAGGAACACAAGTTTAAAAAAATCAGTTTCCTGGAAAAAAGTGACACAAAATTAAAACACCAAGACATGAACACATTTATAGGAGTGAGGGAAATACCTAGGTAACTTGTTTACAAAATTTTCCCCAAACCCCAAAATGTTTGTTCCCAAACAATTTAACAGATAAGCCACAAATATTCTCCTCATGTTACAACAAATTGTTTGGGTAGATGAAAGGCACATTACTATTAAATATTAACATAATGGATGCTGTGTGAAAATAATGTAATACACTTTCCCCCTCCAGTTTCACAGAAATGACTCAATCAGGGTTACTAGTTCTCCCACTACAGAAAGAGGACTATACCACATACACTGACACAACTCTGAAGAAAGAAAAAAAAAAAGATAAAAATCAGGTTGTATAAAAACAGGAATACTGGAAATTAATATTGTTCAAAGGTTTCTTTGGAGAGGAGGGCAGTCTTTACATCATCATAAAAGATACTCGTACTACAGGTCACTTTAGGAACTTTTCAGGCTACCCACACAAACAAGTTTTCTTTCCATTAACCAAACCACTGCAATTACAGTCACCCTCTCTTATGGCAAGGATATCCATCCACATGACAGCTCTAATCACTTTTTGCCCAGGAACCATCTCACTGTGGTATTCTCCAAGCTATTCATAATCACTTGCAGGGGGAAAAGCATTTGTCCAGTACTTTCACCGCGCACAGTAATCCAAGCTAGTATGAAGAAAATTACCTCCTTTGGGAAGTATGCATGTTGGCATGACTAACTCAACTATTTTAAGTACACTTTATCACAATACTATAGTATATACATAGACACATTAATTGATCTTTATTAGCAATAGCAGCTCTATCTGCCAAGTACCATTAGGATCCAATCTTTGAGGTATTCTTTGTCTTGTGATAGCACCAGTTTAGCCAGAGATACTTGTGTTCCAAGAGGCAGATGAATGCTTCCAGTCAGAATACAAATAGTAGAGGAAATACAAAAGGAGCTGCAGATCTCAGTAAGGGATGGCAAATGTAAAACAGAGGAAACAGGAAAGCTGTTTCACATTGAGACAGCTAGCAAAAACCTTCAAAAGGTTGCATAAAATCAATGCCACAAACACATTGCAAAGTGTTATTGCTATATACACTGCCTGGCTTTAATTTCAAGAAGCTTATTGCTAGGGTTGTGCCAATCTCAAATTTGTTCTTAATATACTGTCATTCACCTCTCCCTCACATCTGTGGTGTGAGGGTTATTTTAGTGAACAGATGAACTGAGGTTTAACATTAAATAAGATGAAATGAGCTCTGTTTTCAACAGTGTAAAAATTATTCTGACACATTAGCCTATTAGTGAAAGCATAAAGCATTTAAATTCTTAAGGTGTGAAACAGCTCTTTTTTAGATAACACATATAAGTGGGTTATGTAAAATCTTACAGTTTCTTTACTTCAGCAGTTTTCGTCTTATTAATTCCTGCCCAAGTCAGTAGTGTTGATAACTAACAGCAGTCTACTAGGCATGCTGACCAAGCAGGCATGTTTTTCTTATCAAATACAGCTAGATATTTCCCAGCAGAGTCTGTTAATTGCACCAGCTTTCACAGTTCTACAGCAAGCTCCTTTCACCTTTAGGACTGAGAGCTCACTTTCTTCTAACAGGTAACTTTTAAAAACTTGGGTCCTCAACACAACCTCAATCCATACCTCATTTGACATCTGATCAATGATGAGCATATGGAATCACTGAAAACAAAATGGAAGTAACAATAAAAACCAAATTAAGCAGATCTTATAAAAAACTATTACATTTTTGTTAAATCAAGTGCAATACCAAGCGAACAGGTGCCAGGCTCTTAAAGTGCCCCCAAGATTGGTGGCATGTCCTTCTGCTCACATGATAGCAGAATTAAGCTACCCTGACAAACCATCATTAAGCCAAGGACCATTTATTTCAGTTCCTCAGCAGATGTTTTCACACACTTCTACGTAGCTACAACCAGAGGACATGCATCCTTGATTCACCACAAGACAGAGTGCCTACTGGAATGCTCTTCCATACACAGTCACCAGAGCTACAAAGAACCCCATAAGTAAGGGAAGTAAGTGAATGAAGATTAGGGAAGACATGATGACCCTCCATCAACCCCTCACTCCATTTCTTCCCTTAGAGCCAGAGTAATTTCTGTTTCAGTGGCTAGACTACTCAAAATTACTTCAAGAAAAGTCTGTTAGGTTCAGGGCTACAATCTACTAATTAATCCACACCCTACACATCAGTCACTTCAAGTATGTGAAAAACAAATATCCTTGCTAAAGAAGCCTATGCAGATATAACTGACCAATGACAATAAATGTGTGAGGTTTTTCTACCTCATCTGTGGCTACATTTACAGTCAGAGAAACTCCACTGAAAAAAGATAATCAGCCATTCTTGTAAGAGTAACAACTTACCAGGCACTTTCCTTCTATTTGATGCTTGAAAATGTGTTTGTATCCATTGCTTCAGTATTTACATGATAGTTGCCCTTTTTATCCTAGTGAAAAATTTCTATCCCTCTGGGCTACACCATCAGTTCCCCACCCACAACATAAACCAAATTTAAGATAATGAAGTTTTCAAATTTCCAAATTACAACTGTTGCAAGAAAGAAACAGCAGGTACCATAACATTATAGTCTAGCTAAATTTCTATTAAAAATAACACTATGTCAACAGAAGACTTTTTTTATTTCCAAGTGTTCAAATTGTTATTACACATATGCCGTTTAACTATTTTTTATTTGAACATTAAGGTAATTACAGTTGAAGGGCTCATATTTCCAGTGGCCTCTCTGCATTGGATGCCACCAGAGCTAAACATGAAACATTCCACATGGCTAACAATAAGACATTTGAGTTACCAGAATTACAATCATCAATTTTTTTTTTTTGCTAACAGATCACATATGTACATAACCAGGGCTATTTTCTTTAAAAGAAATATCAAAATTAGTACTGCATCTGTTTATTTTAAAGATGAACATCTCCACATACGAGCAACATGGTACATGACAGTTTGATTAACACACATACGGTACTTTGGCAGCTCTGTGATGTGTTTTTTCCCCTAAGCTCCACAGTAGGCTTAATTTATAAAACATATTGCTAATATGCCCTGCATAAACACCAAGAATCAAATGTATCTTTCATCACCTAAATGGGAGAGGGAGCAGCGCTTTTATCTCACATTAAACAGCCTCGTCATACATGCACAATTTTCATCCATGGACACTTCTACACACATCCTAGCTAACACTGTCTGCAAGAAAATAATCTTTATTCTAAAAAAGATTTGAATTTTCTTCTCAAAAAAAACCCTACAGATGATCACATGACAAATCACTACCAGCTGTTTATTTCAAAATAATACTGAATGTGTCACATTTCTGTCGAGGTTACTTGCATATTACCATCTCACAAGTATATCAGTCACCTGATCAACTCATCCCATTTTGAGTTCATTTGTGAAACTGACTTGTCTCTTTTGATACCTACTAATAACTCATAGTTCATGGTTAACAAATACTAATTTCTTTGAATACCTCTACCAGCAATTTCCACATGAAAACTAATCACTGTATTAAACTTTTTCACTTACTCTCCCCAAATTTTCCACCTTCCTGAACACAACTGACCTATTAGCACAGTAATCTAAGTGAGGACAATATTCCCTCCAATATAATCATGCACTGTTAAGTAGCCACTTGGAAGTTTTGAGGTAAAATGCATTAAATATGGTTGCAAAATTTCAGACTTGAAAGAACAAAATCACATTATATATATTGCAATAAAAAACATCTAGAACCTGTCTATAGTGATCTGAAGCAATTTATTTCACTCACTTATCTGTAAAATTTTAGCAGCTATTTCATATTCATTCTATTTGGTCCAAATAGCCCTATATGTTGTTAAAGAGTCACTCAAAAAGGAATGTTGTGCCCAAAACCACATCTGCTACCACAAACATCTCTTCACCCTTTTATTCATCCTCAAGCAGTTCCTACAAATTTAAAATTTCTTGAGCTGTACAAAAACAGATCTTAATTTGTAATATGTCAACAATGGGTAAGTTAAAAAGAAGGTGAAGATATGTGACATACTTAAGTAATATGCACAATTTGATGAAGTCTCTCTTCCTCAGCCTTTAATACCTATTAGCATTGAATTATGAACTCTGCAGCACATAAACAAGACTGCATATGGCACTTACAATCCTGACTGCAATATAAACTGTATTAAAATGCTCCATAACTAAACAAACAGTAAATCCTGTTTATCTATACAAAGTTTAGAGACTATGTTATCATCAAATGGGAAAATTACACCCAAACTAATTAAGTTGGACATTCACTGGTCCTTTCTCATAAAGTTGTTCTATCTTCTTGCTTTGCTTAATTATGTCAGAAAATTAACTCCTCCAGCTCTGCTTCAGTTTCTTCAGTGTAGTTATTACGTGCCAGCCAACTTTGTTCTGGCACCATTAACTTTCACCCTGGTGTGCCCCTTACATCTCCAAGTTCTCCATCACATTCTCCTTTCTTCCTTCCATTGTTTGTGACTCAGTGTCACCAAGAAGCCCTTCCTCTAGGGCAGCACCTTGTGTAACAGAGCTTCCACAGGGCAGAGGCTTTTCTGTCCAGGAGGTACCAGGGCTGACCAGCCAAGCTTGCTGGGTCATGGTCCGCCGTGTACCGGGTAAGCTCCCTGTGCGCGCTAAGCGCCTTCTGTACAAAGATAAGCCAGCTGTGCACACGTAAGCCACAGGAAGCAACCCGAGTTCAATGGTCTGGGCAGGCAGAGTGGATGGGGCAGAAATATGACAGACAGACATTTTGGCTGCAGCAGTTTTAACCCTGTTTGATTGTTTAACTTGTGTTACAGTCTAATTTAAGCATCATTGTTTAAGCAATACTTCCAAATGAACAAAAATCCTGCAGACAGGTAAACCGCTCCTTTTTTATAGAATAACTGGTTAGTATGTGTTCCAGAATGAATTTAATGCAAACTTTGGAAAGTGTACTAATAACCACATCTGGAGCCTTGAAATACTGTCTTACTCTGAGGTATATGTCTATTACTGTAGAAGTTATGCTTCACATCTAAAGTCCACGAAAAAGGCTACTTGTATTTTCTAGGTCAAGCAAGCAGTAGAAAAATGGGAAGAGAGAGCATGTGTTTTGTGTTCAAGTGTTACTGTTTAGCATAATCCTTCATGCAAGTAATGCAAAAAACGCTATATATTCAAGACTGCTTACATCTAAATAAATCGGGTAAATTAGCAAATACAGTATTGAAAATTATCTACAAAAATGTGTTTTTCCAAGTATTCACTGTTTGTATCAAGTCTTAAAGCAGAAAGCTGCAGGGCAATACCAAAGAAAATGCAATAGAAGTGAACTTGAGACATTTTAAGAAATCCCCTCAGAAAACAAATTCGTATTAACTGTAAACTAAACTGAAATACAACGACTAAAGCTATTAGGTGGCCTTATCAGCAAACACCTTCAATCAAAAGGCCATAAACAAGTATGCTTTACATATTACTTGATTTGTTTATTTTACACCATGGGGTGAAAGCAACACAACTCCTTTTAGTAAAGTATACACAAATAGCCTCACTCAGAATACACTTTTAATGCACATAAAAAAAGTATTCATCTTACAAATTGTTTTGCAATCCAAATATACAATAGCTTGGAAAACAATATTTTAGAAAACTAAAGCCAATGTAAAAAGACTGCTTAATACCACTAAATGATATAAGTTTTTGTATGGCTCTGTCTTTAGAGTTTTCTTACTGCATCATCAATATCAGAAATCTGTTCCTTCAGCTGGTTCCACTGTTCTGGATTTAAAGAAATACCTGAAAAGCATTAAAAATAAACACTTAAGACAAAAAGAAAATTGTGGTGCAGGATCTTGTGCAATAATTATAAAGGCTGCTTTCATGTACACACAGTCTGTGTTATAATATTAATGCCTGAGATACTTCAACAATCATCTTAGTTACAAAGTGAAACTACCCACTTCCAACAGTTCAACTTAACTATAGGTTATCTCTAGACAAGTTTGCAAAGAAAATGTGTGTAACAAATAATTGTACAAGTACTAGACTAAACACAGGAAGTGAAATATAACTCTGGCCTTGACAGAAGGCAGTACAAACGCCATGGGTGATAAGCAAGAAATCACTGGCTACTAAAAGCTGCACCTATGCAGACAGGTCTGCTGTGCCTTTTTCAAGTACTGCAATTCTGGGAGGCTTTCCCCGCTTTTGTTTCTTAAAGCACTGTAAATAACACACGCTGTAAGTAACCTCTTGGAGAGACTCTGTATCACTTGCTAGCGCTCACAAACCAGCACTGAAGTTACTTTTTACTTCAAGTTCACTATAGTTTCTAGTGATATTCAACCAATAATCATTCAGTATCCCACAACCCATCACTTCAATTCTAAATGTGATCTCATCTTCCTCAAGCTTGAGTACAGGCACGTTTCATTTGTGCTTTTGGTCTACTCTATCTTACCCTACAATTTCCACACCCACTCTGTGAAAGAGCAGGCTCCCAGGGATACCTCCCATACTTTCTCCTGCCAAGCTCTTCCACTCGTTACTCCCACTCTCCCCTCCCAGGGATAGTTTTCCTTCATTGCTTTCTCCCTGAAGGTGGAGCAGGACCTGTAAACAGCTGAAACTTTGAATTCCACTTCTGGAGCTCATAGCCTTTTCTTTTCTTTTAGTATCAGTGTCTTACCAGAGCACCACCACAATTCTAAGCAGCAAGCAGTGTACATGGAGCTTCTCTAAGCAGTCTTCCACCAGTCTTTGGTGGGCAGGCCTCATCTGAAAACAGGTCAGGTGTACTAACCACTATTAGAGGATTAAATGTCATGAAGATGTCCCTCAACAACAGACCAGATGAACCACAAAAAGTTCAGATCTGCTGCTTGAGATACTAAGAGTAATTTAAACTGCTCGGTTTATTTTTGTTTTATTACAAATTTTTGACTGCTTATCCTGGTTTTAGGACAGCTAGATAAGCAGCTTATGACTGCATCAAGGAAATATTAGACTCCCATACTGTATCAGATTATTAATAATTTTATCACAATAAAGTTCAGACTCTTGCTGCATTGATAAACATTTCTATCTACATCATGCCATTTTTGTCACTTAGCCCACCCATCAAATCCCACTGTAGCTTGCCATTTGAAATTCCACCTTGAAACACAGAAGGTAAAGTCCTTAGAGGAACCTTTTTTGTTAATTAGCAACAACAAATCCAAAACAAGCAATTTTCCTGTAGAGCACCAGTGCATCTGTTCACGCAAACCTACTGTCAGTGGTTATTTAAGAAATGTTGAAAATGCTTCTCAAACTTTCTAAACGACTGTTTACTGAGTTGCTCCTGAACACACCAAAAGAATGTTACAAACCTTATGGTGATTGTACATTGAATTTCTTCAAACTCAGCAGCCTCCCAATACATAAGACTGGGGAAGGACTTTTTGCAACATCGTGTAGTGACAGGGCAAGGGGGAATGGCTTCAAACTGAAAAGGGTAGATTTAGATTGGGCATTAGGAAGAAATTCTTTACTGTGAGTGTAGTGATGCACTGGCACAGGTTGCCCAGAGAAGCTGTGGATGCCCCATCCCTGGAAGTGTTCAAGGCCAGGCTGGATGGGGTCTCTGTGCAACCTGGTCTAGTGGGAGGTGTGCCTGCCCACAGCAGGGAGGGGGTTGAATGAGGTGATCTTCAAGGTCCCTTCCAAGAGAAACCATTCTGTGGTTCTGTGAATCCCCAGGGCAGAATGGTTCACACTTACCTTTCACTGATGCTATATGAAAACAGATAAAAAGTAGGCTTTTCAAAGAGAAGCAACATAACATTAAGCACAGCACTACTACTACAACTGTCCTGCAATCCCCATCTTGAGATGTGAAAGTTCTGAAAGTGGTTCACAGTGAAGCCCTGCCATGAGAAGCAGCTGTGCAACTAGAGGTACAGAGGCTTGTGCTGTGCTGCAGATTACTAACTTGGTACACTTGAGATATTCCACCCTCTACTAAAGTATTTTTAAACTTTTTTTTTCAAAATTAGTCACTTTAAATGTTTAGGTTGTTTTAATCTAAAATTGAATAGGAACTGAAGGAAACGGTTGGTTTAACAAAACTAAAATCTTAGAAAAATTATTAAATATTTTCAGTTACAGTTTGAAATAATAAATCCAACCATAATAGAGGAAATTCTGTTAAACTAATCAAATGGGGGTGTGGGGGAAGTATGGCTATGGTATAAACATGTTTATAACTCCCCTACCAAATTTGCTTGTACTTGACACCTAGCTTTCCATAAATCATTGAGCAACTGTTTAGGAAAATGGACTCAGGCCAATAAATCCACTTAAGATTTTATCCGTGATCTACAGATAAAGCTAATTCTTTGCAAAAATATAAATGGTAAGGAAGTAAATATCACGTACCAACAAAGGAGAAAAACATGATATAGGAAGTTCTACTGCAAAGTACAGGCCATGTTTTAATACAAAGTAACATGAAACAGAACAATACCTTTTCTGCCAGGCTTCATTTCACCTTCTTGATCCATCCAATATTCTCTAATATCAATTAAGACTTTCCCTTTAAAGTCTCGAACACTGACATACCTCATTTTGCCAATCTGTCAAAACACATATAAAGGTCTTTTAGGTATTTTATGTATTAGAGCATTCACTTTCCCCAGCAGCATTAGACTCTTGACATGTGACACTGCAGCTTATTTTAGACACCACAGAAACAGCTAGATTAAAAGCTTAATTCAGAGTAGTCAGTAGGCTAATAAGTAATGACTTAAAACTGGCTGAGCAGGCAGTGCTCAATGCAAAAGTGGCCCTCCTAGAATAAAAATACCTGTATTCTTTACATGCTTGTTTCTTGCAAGTAATGAATTTACTGTTTTCTGAAAAAATGTATTTCCTTTCTTTGCAACAGTTCTAAACAAAGAAGGAGAAAGGGAGCTCTACTCCCAAATCTACATTTTAGTCCATTCCACACGTACAGAAAGCAAATTAGATGTTCATGTGTGATACCTTCCCTTTTTTTTCCTTTAACACAGTAAATACAGATGCAAATGAACGTTACCCACCAACTGTCCCATGCCCTCTCCCAAGTCCTCATAGGTACATCACTGTACCAGGTGTTCAAAAACAGTCTAATCTTTTAAGTTTACCAGCATATAGCACAGTATGAAATTGTGGAACTTGGATTTTGGAATGCCGTAGTTTTCAAACCAGTGTCGTAACTGAATTACATGGGCACCTCCTTTTTTGGGGGGGGTGGAGTGGGGGGAAAGTTGGGGAAGCATCATACCACCAACTATGCAATACACTACATATTTTGGCTTATTCAAGATCTTTCCAAATATGATTAAAAAAAAATCTATTTACATAAATTCCAAGTACAAGGTGAATTTGAGAACCAGAAATTAGATAATTAAAACATAACCAAATACAGTTTCTTGCAATTCTAAGAAATCTTTAGAATTCTGTATGCACCTCCTGGATACATTTTATAATGAAAGAACAGATTCTAAAGTAAACATTTTTAAAATAAAATACTTCTTCCTGGTAAAATGCTACCTTCCAATTTCAACTTCCTTTATCTCTGCATGTTCCATTTTGATATAATTTAAGGAGAGGCCAACACTTCTGGCACAAAAATTAGCATTAAGTCTGACCAGAAAGACTGAAGAACTCTCCAACCAACTACAATAATTCACAGATGTTTAAGTGTATTGCTCTTATTTCACAAAATAGATAGAAACATGAATACTTTGTTTGCTTAAATAAGTTTTTCTCCTTCTGCACATGCTATATGACATCTAAAATTGATTTAAAAACAAATAGGACATATTTAGATAACGTAAGTCTGAAGCACTTTTCCTAGTTCAAATCATCCTTTAAAATTAGTAAGACATTACTGTTTAGATGACAGTATTTTTAACTGATAAAATTACACAACAATTTTAAAATTCAAAAATAGAAGTATAATATTATGGCAGCTTAGCTCTTTCAGACCAAACGTGGTACCATGCCCAAGTCCATCTGCACTCCTGGCAAAGAATATCCTAAATAGCCAACATGAAGAACATTTCTTAGTTTTACCCTTTACGCTCCAGTAACTTTTAAGGTCACCTCCAGGAAAAGCTTCAAGCAGTAGCACTCTGCGGCACCTTTTTTTTTCCATGGCTATTGAAGAATATTAGTGCCTTGCCAAGTAATTCCAGATTTGTCGTAAGAAATAAAATCTAATTCAATATAGCAGATCACAGCTGCAAATACAGTAAAAGGGTTTAGAATGCAATTTCAAGGGTAAGAAAGACTCTATGTCTTAATTCAATTCCAGTAAGGTGAGGGGCAATAATGTAAAGTTCACATTCATTCAATCATTAAGCCTTAGATGGAAGTATTTCTCTATGTAAATGCTGAAACCAAGTTAGATTTCACATCATGTCTAGATTTCAGCTTAATATTCTTATTAAATTTCAGATATTTAGTTGAACTCTATGCAAAAGTTGCCACTACTAAAATTTTTAAATAGGCTTCTAAAGTACAGTTCAAACAAACATCTACAGTTAAAAACACACCAAAAAAAATCTAGATTTAACTAGTTAAGTAAATTGATGTTTCTTGATATTTAGCTACCTGTAACTCTGGTATAGGTTCATTTCTGAACAATTTTTCTTCATGAAGCTGCTGATAATCCTAAGAGTAATTTCACTGATGGAAGGTATTTTTGTATCTCCATAAGCAGAGCAGCATACCAAAAGTTGCTGTATTGGGAAGAATCAATTTTCTTCACGTTGGCTGATATGGGGCTGTGTTTTGGATTTGTCCTGAGCAGCGATGATAACACAGAGATGTTTTAGTTACTGCTGAGCAGAGCTTACACAGAGCCAAGGTTGTTTCTGCTTCTCACACTGCCACACTGGCAGGGAAGCTGGGGGTGCTTGGGGGATTGGGAGGAGGCACAGCTGGGAGAGGTGACCCCAACTGACCAAAGGGATGTTCCAGACCGGATGATACCGCGTTCAGTCTACAAAGTGGAGGGAAGAAGAGGAAAGGGGGCATGTTTGGCATGATGACATTTGTCTTATCAAGTCACTGTTACATGTGATGGGCCCTGCTCTCCTGGAGATGGCTGAACTCCTGCCTGCCCATGGGAAATGGGGAATTAACTCCTTATTTTGCTTTGCTTGCATGTGCAGCTCTTGCTTTCCCTAATAAACTGCCTTTATCTCAACCCTCGAATTTTCCAGCTTTTACCCTTCCAGTTCTCTCCCCGATCCCACTGGTGGGGGTGTTGAGTGAGTGGCTGCCTGGGGCTTGGCTGCTGGCTGGGATTAAACCACAAGTCATGACAATTTATAAGAGTACTTAGTGCAGTTCAGCCTTCACAGAGAAGTTCATACACTTTTTATTAAATACTATACATCCTTACATTATACTACGCAATTGACTTACATAAATCAGAAGACATTAAAAACATTATTTCCAGGTTTCTGTTTCTTAGAATAAAAAGCACTCAACTGTGTCTCTGTTCATTTATAGATATGCAACTGATTTCCTGTGAGCTTCAGCAAGCACCTTCTTCATCCTTTTTCCTAAATCCAGTTTTTCTGGATTAAACACACAGTGCAAGCGTAAACAGCAACAAACCCTCTCTCTTCCCTAGCCAATAACCATATGTAAAGCATTCGAAAGAGCACAAGACTCCTGTAAATAGTGAGATCTGCAACAAAGCAAATTGCAAAATGCATTGGTGACCACCTAAGTTTCATAATTAGTGTGCTAAACCAATCACAGTTTCAGAGCATCATAAATTTATGCTGACCTTCTTTCACGAGCCTATGATAAAGACACTGATAAATTACACTGGAAAAATCAACAAACTTATTTCTCACTAGCTAAATACCAAATATGGTCAAAACTCAAAAAAAATAAGGGCTTGCAAGGTGGACAGAATACGGAGATAACTTCTGAAGTAACAATTTCAGTTAAATGCATGATCATGCAGTGCGGTTCTGCTCTGGGTAGTCATTAATGCATCCTGACAAACCTTATCCAAATCAGGCACAGGTTGATGATACGATTAGTCAAACTAACCAAAGCACATGGTGCAGAGCTCAGGTTGGCTTGAAGCCAGAGACAGGAATCTAATGCATCAAGGCTAAACCCTTCCACATGAACACAAATAATGCCTGTCCTTAGGGCCTCGAGTAATGCATCACATATGGGAGAAACATAAATTTCAGCATCCTAACAGCACACAGATCTGTTATCAAGCTGCAGGGTACACTAGGTTGGTTCCCTATAAAACCTAGTAAGGCCAAGACATGTAAACATATAAACCTTGTCTCTTATATTGAATGAATTCTCTTCTACTTACATTAGCACTATTCTTTGTAAGTAGTTGCCAAAAAACCATTACACCAACCAACTCAAACAAAAATATAAAATGTACATATTTAAGAAAATGCTGAATCTTCTTAATACAACAGACACAATCAGCTCTATATTAAGGGAATCTGTATGCTTCAAGAACACAGCCTGAGGGTGTAGAACAAGAAGACTCTTGGTTTCACATCATTTGCAGCCACTCCCACACACAATATGGACACCATAGAACTTGTGACTATCCTATGAAGGCTTTACAACCTGATTTCCATCAGCTGAAGCCACACTTGTAAAGTTATACTGCAAAGCCACTTTCACATCAGAGATCATTTTACTGCCATGGGAGAGAAAGTCTCCAGAAAGGCGTTTCTAGTATCACTAAGAAGCCTAGAACAAACAAAACTGTATCTAAAAAATTAATGAGCCCTGGGTAGGGGGGCAGGAACCAGGAGTATCCTCAGACCTACTGTAGTTTTATTTCTATACTTAAACATCTGCATGTTAGTTACTGCACAGAAGTTACGTAGAGTACAAAAACAGACAACGCTATACATAACAATGAATAATCTAAAAAATATTTTATTGTCTATTACTTAAAAGACAGGCACAGACTGGGTAACGCTGATATTTTAGGTCAAGGTGATATTCAAAGATCTGTATTCTACTCAACACCAGAAGAACCCTGTTCTTATCTGAGTAATAGGAGTCCTCTACTGTCTGTTTTTAGTAACTTTTTATTATCTTAGGTCGAAAAGGTTTCAGGAAACCAGAGCATGCATACTTTCATTTTTTATTTGAAAAGGTCTGGGTGTGCTTTTGCATCAGGGGAACACTAAAAATTTTAAGTTTTCTCCAAGACTGGAATTTCTGAACTTACTAAAACCATAGCAACTGGAATTTCTGAACTTACTACAAACATAGCATTAAGTTTATACATAGTTCTTTATTACAAAGTTCTACCTGCAGTTCACCTTGTAAGCTGTAGAATTCACTATTTCATTTTTCCTACAAGGTTCAAAGCATGCCCAAGCAGAACTAAAAATACTATAAACTTCCTTCAATACAGAAGTCCAAACATAGCATTCAAGTGAAGCTCTCCCTCCTGAACATAGGAGAAGTAAGAATTGAGACATTAAAAATAACTGCCCTGTATCACAATATCAGTTAAGCAGGTCTTCTCTCTAGAAGAGACTTTTCTTCCCCTGTATTACTTCACACAGCTACAGCCGAGAACCATTTCATTTACATTACTCTGTGCTTGGGTCATCTCATTAGGCACCTTTCCCACACCTTTTTACAAACTTGAGAATCAAAGCCTCAAGAATTTAAGTTCCTTTCCAGCCAGCTAGTCAGAGACCTGTAACAGATCTTGATCCACACCCCCAATACAGCTAATTCTGAGCTGTGTATCAGCTCTCTCAGCACACACTGCTACTGCCTCAGCTAACCCCGGGAACTGCAATACCCTGAATTCACAAATGCATCTTTCCACTGAAAAACAGACATTCATCCCATCTTAAAAACAGGGCAATACCACAAGTTACTATCTTTATGGATGTTCAGTGATAAAACCCTACATCATAACATAAAGGAACAAACAAAACTTATTCCAAGATGCTGTCATAATACAGGAGGCCAAACTGCCCTTGACCTAGTTAAATAGGAACAAAGAGTCCACACTTTGGTTTCCAAGAACATTTTTTTCAGGAGCCCTAATTAAAAAAACATTTCCATGTAGAGACAAACCTGATCTAATATTTAAAGTATACTGATGGTAAGTGCTGTATTTACTGACAAAATGACTACCCAGAGCTACCAGGAACAAAGTCATGAGAATTCGATCAATTGATACCACTCACATTCTTTTACTCTGTTGAAATCTGACCATGCTTTTCTGAGCATCTCATCTAAATGCCAGCATCATAACCCCTTCCAGAGATTCAGGAGGCCAAGCACTACACTGTTAAGAAATTCACATCACCTCGTAAAATTTATGCAGCATATGATGTAACATGTTACCTTAACCACGTTTTATGAGTCATCAATTTTACCTGAAACATATTCTCATCTCTGTTACCACTTTGCTTAGAAGAAGCTGCACCTTTTGAACTTTCACCAGTCTTTTGTTTCTTTACAGTTTTTTCTGGAGTTACTTGCTTTTTCCGCTTTGCCTTGGAGCAAAATAAAAAAAGAAGAGCATGAGCCACAATCACTCTGTACGCTACAGGTAAGTTTACATTATATGTCACAGACTACTACCAAGCAATGCACTTTTCCACCTTCTTGCTGTGAAGGCAGGAATCTAACACTGTACATTTAGACTGGAGTTTTAAAAACTTCAAAATGAGCCTGATTCTGTTCTCAGTGAAGTTTACCATAATACTTTGGCATTAAAGAGAATTTAATCAGATCAAAATACATTTCAAAAATCCTTCTCTTTCTGCACAGTAACACTGTCAGTTCAGTAGTTTTACGAAAAACTTTAAGTCTGATGGAAATGGCATCTTCTTTTCCACTAAACGGACCAAAAAGTACAGAACAGCTTGCAACACCTCCAAAAAAAGAAAAAAACCGTAGATAAGATAATGAATGAAGGATCTGGAAACCACCTCTATCAGACAATTGTTTTTTTAATAAGCATCCAGTCGCTGTACACAGCATGATAAATTATGCAACTTTTTAAAGGATTCAGACAGTATCACCTGTAAATCAGATTAACCAGAGAAGCTACAAAGTTACTATTTCTACTCACTTAGAAACAGGAGACCAAACCTCTTCATGCACTGTACTACATGAAAAGACCTGGTGTCCCTGTTACCACCTAGCACTTCTTAAAAAGATAAATTAACTAGTTTTTTCTGATTTTGTTCATAATGATTGGCACATCTGTGCAAACTTCTATCTTTAGTAACTATTAAAATTAAAGGGAAACATTCAATTTATAAATTTGAAACAGTCATCTTAAAACTTATCAACTCAAAGACATTCAGGTTGGCTCAGCTTTTAAGTGAGAAACTAGCAGATGATAAAACAGCAAATAAAAGAAAAAGAAGCAGAGAAAAAAATCCATGCAAACAAGATGAGCAAGCAACACAAGGAACACAGGGCAGATTTTTGTTACGGAGAAGTAACCAAATATTAAAATGGAAGTGTGTGGCTGTGGGCATGTTCTGAAAGTAAGTCCAAATTCTTCTTCGGAAGCCTTCAGAAGCTTGCCACAAAGCAGCAAAGAATTACTGGGAACTTGCAATTATCATACGGAATGGCATGAAGAAAACAAAATGCAACTGAAGAAGAAAACTTTTCTTCAGGGCAAAAATTATGCAATCCACCCAAACTTGGAAGGTGGGTTGTTTGTTTTTTGTTGTTGTAGTTGTTGAGGTGGGTGGGTGGAACAGAAAGTTCCTTAAAGTGTCTGATAAATCATATGGAATGACATGCATGTTGTGACATATGCTCACCTATTTCCTTAACCCCAGCCTGAAACAAAACAGTTAATACAGTAATGACCTGTATATAATGTTCACCTTTTTGTCAACTTCACTATCTGAATCACTGGCAGATGAGCTTGAAGATACAAGTTCCTTTGATTTAGGCATTCTGGGAAAAGAAAAATAACATGAGAACACTATATAAGGAATGACATTCCATTTTGGCTGGAAAGCAATCTTCAAACCTGTTTGTACTGGCTCATCTTCTTTAAGCCCTCCTAAAGACTTTCTTGCCTTTTCATTTAAGCTTTAATACACATTGTAGATGCAGTATCAAGCATTTTTTCCTCATATATATATGTATCTTCCCCTTTTTTGCTGCAGCTGCATTGAAACACGTTTAGGGCACATTAAATGCAGCGGTTTGGCTTCTGAACTGTTTACAGCAGAACGACTTCTCACAATTTTCATATATCCCCAGACACAGCAAAACTCACAACATAAAATACACAGTGTAATACTGCCCTCCAGCTGAATCCTTTCTGTTAAATCCACAAATATGAATCATTAACACCCCAACAATATCTATACTCTGACATGGGTATTTCACCCAGGTGGATTTGCAAGCAACATGCTGCACAACTGTCACACACGTGACGCTCGAGCTTCCACCTATAATCTAACAGTCCAAAACACACCTCAGTTACAGTGAGCTACAGCACTGCAATTAGTATTTTTAACTGGCGTTTCAACACATCAGTCACTGGAGTCTATTAATTTGCCAGACAAGCAGACATTGAGCATTCCTTGAATGCGTGCTGCCAGGTGTCCTCGCACATCACCCTGGTATGCAAACATGTGGTTAGATATAGCGGTTACACATCTTCCCTGCTGCTAGAAACTCTTTGTAACAAATACACAGCTCATTTGTTTTTTCAGAATAAAATTAAGCATCCCTGAAAGTGTATAATACAAACTTCAGCTAGGAAAGGCCAAGATAATATTACAGAGTATCTCAGAAAAGAAAAAAGGAATAAGTGTGTTCTTAAACGGGCAGTGAAAAAACACTCCCACGTATGCAAATGAAAAAAAACAACACAAAACAACCAAACCAGAGCCCCAATAATGCTAATGGATCGACGCGGTTCTAAAGTAGGGCAAAACCTGTGGTAATAGCTTGTAGCACAAGGACGGAAGCTGCAGCACGGCACAGAACACAGGGTGTGAAGGAAGCACACGCACTCCACGCTCTAGGATGGAGCAGAGGAGCGCTGGAATGGGACAATGTGAAAATGAGCAAACGGATGACACTGAGCTGGCGAGCCAAACGATGTTTCGCGAGGATGACCCCGGGGTCCGCGTAAGAAGGAGAAAGGGACAATATGGAGGAAGGTGTGGGCGGAAACTGGAGGAAAAAGGGATGTGGGGTGGTGGGTGCCCTCCGGGAGAGCCTGAGCGTGAGGAGACACCGCAGCACCGGGGAGGGGGCCGGGATGAGCTCGGCCAAGGGAAAGCGAGGGAAGGTAAGGAAAGGAAGACGAGCCCGGAACTCCAGGTAGGCGGATCCCAGCCGCCATTTTCCTCCCCTATTCCTCTTTTCCATGGCTTGTGTCGCCCCCCGAGAAAAACACTCGAGACCCGAACAAGGATGGGGGCGAGGGGGTGGGCGGGTGAGAACGCCCAAGTCTTCCCGGGGCAAGGCGGCGGCGAAGGGAATGCGGGTTACCGGTGGCAGGGCGGAGGAAAAGGACAGCAAGGTAACCAGCGGCCCAGGGGTCGCCGGCGGGCCGGGTCTGCTCCCGACGCGGGGGGGGAGCGCGGCCGGGCGCCATCTTCTCCCTCAATCAGGCTCTGAGCCCCCAACATGGCAGCTCTCCCTCGGCAGCGGCGGCTCGCTCCTCCGCCCCACAGCGGGGTATGTCTCCCGCTGGGCACCGCGGGCACTCGAAGAACAAGAGGAAGCCTCGCCTCGGCGCCGCCCGGCTGCGGCTGTCCCGATCGGGCCGGGAGGTGCCGCGGCGGTGGCGGCGGGGGCCGTGGGAGGGGGCACGCCGGAGAAGATGGCGGCGTGGCAGGGGCGCGCGGGGGGACCCGGCACTCACGTCCTGCTCCGCGCGTGGCTCCTCTGCACCGCGACACAGACGGAACTGACGCGGCTCGGAACGCCCGCCCCGGGCCGCTCACGTGGGGGGGGGGGGGGGGGGGGGGGGGCAGCTTTAAAGGGGACGCGGCGCTTTGTCCCTTTCGTCGCCCGTTCCCGCCTCCTGTGAGGGGCGGGGGAGGGATCATAGTGCTGGAAAGGAGGTTTTACAGGATCGCAGCAAATCCCAAGTTGGCAGAGACCCACAGGGAACATCGAATCGAACTCCTGGCCCTGCACAGGACACCCCAAGAGTAACACTATGTGTCTTGACAGCGTTGTCCTAACGCTTCTTGGTGCTGTGACCACCTCCCTGGGGAGCCTGTTCTAGTGCCCAACCACCTTCTGAGTGAAAAACCTTTTCCTGATATCCAGCTTAAATCTCCCCGTCATTGGCCACGAGAGTGAAGAGATCGGTGTTACCTGTCCGTCTGCTTCCCCTCGCGAGGAAGCTGTAGACTGCGATGGACATTAGGAAAAACTTCTTCACAGAAACGATTAGACATTGGAATGGGCTGCCCAGGGGGGTGGTGGAGTCACTGTCCCTGGAGGTGTTGAAGGAAAGACTGGACGTGGCACTTGGTGCTTGACGTGGTGGTGTTGAGTAAGTTGAACTCGGTGCTCTCAGAGGTCTTTTACAAATTGATTCTGTGGTTCTCTGAAGTCTCCCCTTAGTCTTCTTCAGGCTGAAAAAAGCCCCTACAATAATTCATAAATAGGAGGGTTTTTTCACGTGCTGCAGCGGTTCCTCGATGCCGCTTGGAGCCGCCCGGGCAGCGGCGTGAGGCGGGGTGTGGCTGCTGCGAAACCGCGGCCCCGCCACGCCTGGGGCGCCGCTCGGGAGCCCCTTCTGATGGTTCCCCTTCTGCCAGCAGATCCCCCTTCCGCCACCGGTGACCCGGGTTTCCTTCTCTTACCGCGGGGCTTTGCAGCTGGGGACCATCAGAGCACCCGTCCGGGCAGGCACCTCGGGGCTGAAGCACCGCGGATGGAAGGTTAAAGCAGTCTCAGCACCTCTTTTAAACACTGTCTTTTTAAAAACTGTCCAAGCAAATAAAGAGCTTGAAAACATACTGTCAGTGTTGCTTTTTTCTGTAGCGTGTTCATAGGGTCACGCATCCCGAGCACCCTGCTGAAGAGGACTTGAAAAGGTTTAGTTCGCCTAAACGAGTTCTGCTTCTAAGACACAGCAAAATGGAAGGGAGACGAGGAAAGGGCCCTCTGCCCCCAGTTTTGTAAGAGGCAACTTTTAGCAGCCTTTGCAGACTGCAGCAGGCCAGGCATGCTGTCAGAGCACAAAGTGGCTTCATGTTTTGTCTTCTGTGCTACCTATTTCAGCCTTTCAGTTGATGATGGGAGTTACATTAAAATACAGTCATAATTCACACAAAACTAACACGGCTTGTTCCTATTTGCTGGTCACAGTTCATGGCAATGGGTCATGTAGCTGTGTTCTGAGCAGTGACAGTTCTTCAGACACCGAGTACCAGTTTAGTACTTTTCTCTTTCCTACTAACGCTAGACTTATGCTTTTGCTACCATGTGAGTGCAAACTTTTTGTAAAAAGTGCAAGCAAACTATAAGAAATAGGAAGTGGACTATAATCCCAAGCCTAGCTTCCAGATAAAATTGGGGCAGGCAGAGTGAGGTAGTGGGTGATCGGCCTCCATCGTTTAAATAACAAGCACCTATTAATAAAGTGTTTAAAATAAAAAGTCTTTGGCTTTTTTAAATTGCAAAGATCTCTCATTGTTAATATGGGCCAGAAGGGCAAACATCATGATTCAAGAGGGAATAATCCCCCAAATTCAGCAAGAGTAGCTGCACGTCCTAAGCAGTGTTTCTGAAAAAGTACTTAAAAGAGGTGGGCAAAGAGGTTTTTAGAGGGGATCCATGAGGTCCTTGGAGCCCCCATCATGAAGTAAACTGGCTTTTGGTGTGAGAAGTGGCTTTCACTTCTTCACTTTAATAGCAGGAAAACAGGAAGGAAATACCAGAAATAGGAAGTGTACTCATCTAAATAATCATTGGTAACTTGCAGTTTCACAGTGTCATGTAGGTTGCAGAATGAAAAGAAAAATAGAAAAATATACAATTCTTACTACATGTCTGATCTTTGGAAGATAAAAATATGGTTGTTTATACAAGAATCAAAGCACAGTAAATCATATGCAGGCAATAGAGTAATTATCACCACTGCACAAACACCAGGCTTGTCAAGCCACGTAATTGTGGAAGATGAACAGATGGTATTGTAATACTTAATGCTTAACTCCAACAACAACAAAAAAAAAAACTATTCCACACAAGATCACTTCCAAATATGTAATATTAATCTGTAAGAAAACATAGTTACTCTTTCCAACTAATTTTCACTAACTTTTCATATTAGAAGTATAATGATAGTTTAGGTGTTTGTAATCCCTGTATGCTTTGCTTTTTTACAGTTCAACACTTGGTACACAAAGAGTGCTCAGGTTTTAATCAAATCATCAAGGAATTGTTTATTAAAATCAACAATTCTTTATGCATTTTTAATCAAGTCTTTCAGCCTTGACATAAGTCAAACTGACTAAAACAAACATTTTATGCTGGCTCTTAATGGGTTAATTTCTCCCACCTGCAGCATTTCCTCCAAAGCAAGCACCAAGTTTATTTTTACAGCTGAATTCCTAAATTACAGGTCAGCGAGGGTAAAGGAAGGTTTGCTGCAACTGGGGATTTCATGTTCTGCTTTTTAATAATGATACATTTCTTTGAGAAATATTCTGGTTATTGAGCATAGTGGCTGTTAGAGCTTTTGGTGAATTACCCTCACTGTATTTTATTTTATTTTATTTTATTTTATTTTATTTTATTTTATTTTAGTTAGAAAAGAAGAAAGAAGCTACTAAGAAAAAAATGCTGGCTTTAGAACAGTGGGAAAGGAGCCATGATTCTTCCAAGGTAAATCTGTTGTTACCTTCTGAGTGAGTCATCTATCCCCCCAAGGGGTATACTTCACTTTCTAAGCTCTTAAAATAGACTTTTGTAATGGGTTTGTTCCTTCATCAGACACTTTCCTTCTGTAGCTGCCTTAAAAGGGCTTAAATTCTTCTGGTTACTGCCTGATTGCCTCATTTCATATCCCACATGTCTTTGGCAGAGAAGAATATTGAAGCATTACTTTTTTCTTCAGTAACAGATTTTAGCATGCAGATTTGAATGGGAATGCTGAAAAATACATGCTCGTGCTTCTGATTACATAGCAATTACTAACTGCAAAGGATGACTTCTCTGGTTAGAAATAATAGATATAGTAGGAAAAGCATTTTGGGGCAAACCTAAGTAGGACAGCTTTTAAAGCTTTGTGTTCTGTGCTTACTAGTTTAAAAGGTGGAAGAAGAAATCTGCAGTGAAAGGGGAAGTTAGCTTATATTATTGACAGTCGTTTTATTAAAGTGTCAGAAAAGAAAGAGTAAGGGATGCTACCACATAGGGTTTTGCTTGTGGGACTGGAACTGGTTTGTTTCTCATGTGTATCATGTAATTTGAGTTTGCATGAATATTTGCATAACTTTCTATTATGTTTGGGAAGTGGTTTTTTTATGTTGCAATTTAGTAACTTAAACCATAATAACTTCCATCTGTGGTTTAATAAATTACTTTTATATTTTTTAATATGTCTGTTGTTATGGTCGCTGTACAGTGTTTAAACCCTGTTGCTAAAAGTACCACTTTTTTGCTTTAATAGTTCGAAAATGTGGGGTCTTTGTCTTTACTGCTTAAAAAATGTAATATCACTTTAAAATAAGAAGGTTCATAAGCTGGTGAATGTCTTGTCTCTCTAGCTATCTGAAATAATTTCCAGCTGAGAAGATAGAACTGGACTCCATATGCTGATTGTAATTCTTTTTCTATCTAGAGCACTTACAAAGAGAGCACTAAGTATTAAACTACCTTTTCAGGAAATAAAAGAGCAGCTTTTGTTAACATGGTCTGTGCTGTGTTGGAAAGCTTTAACCTTCTGCTGCGTGGCCCTGCCCTCTGGTGGGCACGCAAAGGCTGGCTGAGAGCCTGCTTTTACGTAAACTGGAAGGTTGCCTCCAAGAAATCTTACCTAATCTTACTTAGCAAATCTTGAGATTTAAAAACATTCCGTTTTCCCCATTATGTTTCAATCACAGTTTTGCAGTCCTGTGGCAGCAGCAGAGACATTATGTCATGCATCTTGGGACATTAAAGTAAAACAGTAGGACTGATGACACTTTCATGTTATTACGCTACTTTCTTCTTCTCACCATATTTTGGTGATCTCTTCTCATACAGTTGAAATTAAGGTCAAAAATGTGTTTTTCTGAATGCTAGCTTGCTTGCCATTTTTGTCTGTGATATTTTTAGGCTCTTTGAACTTTGCACAAATAGAGTATCTGTTGTATTTAATTCCAAATTAAAGATTTGTGTTCCAGCATACGTTTTCATTCTGGAACTTCTTGGCTGTTCTTCTGTAATCTTAATAGGATCAGGGACAGAGGAGTTTATTTTTCCTGTTCAAAAAATACCTTTTCTGTGTTTCATTAAAGCTTTTCTGTCTTTCTGCCTCTGCCACGACTTGCGCTTTACCATTCCATGTATTTTCCTTCCAGTTAAACATAGAGAAATCAGTAAAGGTCAAAATATCCTTAAGGATCTAATCTGAATTTATTACTGTTTCATTTTGAAGCAATCTGATATATGTCTTAAGAAGATAGAATCTTGTTTTATAACCCACTGAGGTTTTTTAAGTATAGACCATGAATCTGATCCTGCAAGCTAGTAGTAGCATAAATAGATGTTATGTAATGGTGCACAAAGTCACCAGGAAGCATCAGATTGTTATTAGGAAACTGCTGAGGGAAAGACTTGTATAATATTAGTGGTTCTCACCCCCCCACACACCCCCCCCACACCCCCCCAAGGAGAAAAGAAACCTTGATTTTCATTTTTTTTGGTCACATTTAGAAAGTATGACTTCTCATAAATTATGTTGTAGTCTTTTTAAAGTGATATATGCACTGAAAACTCAAAATGCAAAATTCACACAAGAAAGTAATCTGAAACTTCTAGTGAAATTGCAGCTGAATTGGGCTGCCAGATGGGAGCTTTTGCTCAGAAATATGCAGGGTTGAAATCACAACATAAAGGGTGTAGTATTTGAATATAGAAATTACTTGGGTGAAGAAAAGTTATGAAACCGAAGTCAAAAATCTCAGTTGTGAGTAAGAAAGCCTTGGGGGAGTTTTTGGTTTTTTTTATGGAGACAAAGTTGAAAAGAGGGTAAATATTCCAAGTTTATTTGGAATATTATAATATAATACATATCAATAGTAGCATAATATAGATACATATCCACAGAAAGAGTCCACAGGAGGATCGCTGAGTTGATCAGAGGGATGGAGCACCGCTCCTGTGAGGAAAGGATGAGAGAATTGGGTTTGTTCAGCATGGAGAAGAGAAGGCTTTGGGATGACCTAATTGGGGCCTTCCAGTACCCCAAGGGAGCCTACAGGAATGATGGAGAGAGACTATTTACAAGAGCCTGGGGTGACAGGACAAGGGGCAATGGATCCAAACAGAAAGAGAGTGTGTTTAGATGAGATATTAGGAAGAAAGTCTGTACTGTGAGGGTGGTGAGACACTGGCACAGGTTGCCCAGAGAAGCTGTGGATGGCCCATCCCTGCAAGCTCTCAAGGCCAGTCTGGATGGGGCTCTGAGAAGCCTGGACTAGTGATAAGTGTCCCTGTCCATGGCAGGAATGGGAGTTGGAATTTGGTGATCTTTAAAGTCCCTTCCAACCCCAGCCAATCTGATTCTGTCATTCTATGAAGTTTACCTCATAAACGAATAGCAATGGCAGGCCTACCTACTTTGCAAACGTAGCTTTAGTGATGCAGTGATAAAAGGTGTGTGAACATCTGTGTGTATATAGATGCTTATATTTTTAATGGAATGTGTACTGAATATTGTCTATTTATCAGTATATTGGAAGACTTATAACTGAAAAAACTTGAAAGACAGTGGAACAAAAACCCCTTCTGTTGTCTTCTTGTCCAAACATCAGGATCCAGTGGTCTAATTATGAACAATTTTCATTAAAAGTAAGGCTGTAAATATCTATATCAATTATATATCTCTTGTATAATTTGCATATCCTGAGTCAATTGAGGTTTTCATGGCAGAGGCTGTATCTTCTAAGTTTTTCTACAGAAGGTTTCTGTTGAGTCCTCAAGTACTGTCACATAGAACTTTGGAGTAAGGCTTTTCTTTTCTAATCTCTAGCAATTAAATATCTTGACCCAGTAGCCACTTTCTTTCCCAGAAAAGCACTTTGGGTAGAACCTAGCAGATTCCTTTTACTGTTGTGCTTGATTAGGATAAGAATGAACAGGAGGTACAGTAATACTCAGTTCCTATGCAAAATTAATAATATTGACAAACTAATTAGTTCAATGAATTGGCAAGGATGTTTGGCATCGGAAGTAGCTGTGCTTCATATGCAGCTGCAATAATGTTTTAGATGAGAGAGTACTTTCCTCTTCTCATTTTATGAACAATAATATCTTTGCAGTCTTACTGCCTATGATCACAGCTACTGTGGGATATGGGAACCCTCTGCCTTTGTGAGGACTGCAGGAGGACATCCCAAGCAGGGATGTTTTGAATAGGCTTGGCTTACAGTAAACAAATACTTCCGAAATGATACTTTTTACTTAATCCAGAAGTGTTTTATAAGCCTTCATTAGTTTAGGAATAATGCACACTGTAGCACAGACAAAATACATAAATGGGATTGAAGTATTTAAGCATTTAAGTTTTGCTTTGTTCAGAGTTTTGGGGGACATCTGATGCTCAGAGGGAAGGATTTGCCGGAAGGCGGGGCAGAGCCATGGGGAACGGACGCTCATTCAATGCCTTTGGTCGGGAGGTCACTGCACTGGCCGCAGTGTGCTGCCCAGCGCTCTACAGGAGTGATCTGACGGACTGCTGGCTTCTGGAAAAGTCACATGAATGGCCCTGTGTGGGTGAGGCTGCACCACTGTCGCATGTGCAATAACCACATAGGAGCTACGGCGGGATTCTACATGTCATATATACATATGTACGTCTGTATGTGTATGTATATTCTATAGGCTGCCCCGAGCGCGGCTCCCCATGGGCCGGCGAGCGGGACTACAGCTCTCAGCGGCCCCCGCGCACATCCCGCGCCTGCGCACGCGGATCCCCGCGGCGGATGCGGCTCCCAGTTCATCGGGCGGGAGCCGTGCCACGGCCGGACTACATCTCCTAGCGGCCTCCGCGCACATCCCGCGCCTGCGCAGGCGGAGCCGGCCCGGCCGCACTTCGCCGTTGTCGCCGTCGGTGGGTGGGTGGGGGAAGGGAGCGAGCGGGAGGAGGAGGGAGGGGGGGGAGAGTTGAGAGTTCACCCGCCGCCGTCGCCGCTGCCAGGCCGGACTCATGATTCCCATATGCCCGGTAGTTTCGTTCACCTATGGTGAGTAGCGGTGCTTGGCGTGTCCGTGCTTGGGGAGAGGGCGGCGGGCGGGGGTCGCTCCTGAGGCGCCGAGTCTGACCCGGCGCTCCCGCGCTCTCTCTCCCTTGTCCCTCTGTGTGTCCCGTTCTTTCCCCACCGCCTCCTCCCGCCGGGCCTCCTGTCATGGCCCCGGCCGCCGCCGCCCCTCGGTCGCCGCCGCCGCAGTGCCCAGCCGGCTGGGGGAAGATGCCAAAATGGCCACCGGCAACTACTTTGGATTCACCCACAGCGGGGCTGCTGCCCAGTACAGGTAAGCACCGCCGCGACCCCCCCGTGCCCCCCCAGGGCCCCTCTCCCCGGCCGGGACCCCGGACAACTCCCGCCCCTTGCTCCCTGCCGTGGATTGTACCCGGACCCTCCTGCCGCGCCCGCGGGCGTGCGTTCTTATCTCCGTGTATGCCTGGGGGTGGGAGGTGGGGCTGGGCACCGCGGAGAAGGAGGGGGATGATCAGCCACAGCATGGGGTCCCCGGGCCCGTAGATTAAAATGGCCACTTGCAGTCAGTCAGCAGCACCGGCGAGTCACCGTGTGCCGCCCCCAGGCCCGTCTCCTGCCTCAGCTTCGGGGAACACAGGCCTCGCTCCCCAAGGCTTTGCTGTCACTGTGGGAGCACAGAATCCCTTCTAACATGGGTTGGAAACCAACCTAAGGCAGGCTGGTTGGATCAGGGAGAGATGGAGCACCGGAAAATACAGGGGACTTAATCCAATTGAAGTAATGTTATGATTAATATGTCTGAGAAAAAGTCGAGAAGCTACTTTCAGGGACAGGTACCGTTTTAAAAAAGTGTTCTACTCCGATTTTTAAGACCAGGAGCAGTGTTCTAGTGGAACTTGAGGACCCATGATTGTGTAAACAGTATACATACCTGTGTCCTATCTGTCTGGATAGATCTATCACTACTGATCTTGTATAGACACAGTGCCACCACTCTTTGTATATTTGTCATTTTTTTCATTTAAATTGTGGCCAGACTGTTAAAAAGTAATTGGTAGCATATATTACATTGCATTTTGTGACATCATGTTACTTAATTTGCTAAATACAGTCAGGAACATCTTTGCAATTGGCTCATGTTGGAGTGACACCTTAAAGTGCACATTTGAATCTTACATTGCTCATTCCATAAATCTCTCATAAAGACCTTCTTCAGTGCCTAAGTTGTGGTGAATAAGAAAAAAGCTAAAAGAATAAAGCAAGTATATCAGAGATTATTAACAAACAAATGTGGATGTGTGCTACTAGCTAATAAAAATTGCATACCTATTTTAGGAATGTACACTTCTGTGAAAGTGTTGGAATAACTCCGAGTCTGTTTTTCCTGTTGTTTTTTTCCTGAAAATGGATGTGAAGTACATTGAATTTAATTTATTCTGGTGTTTAATAGAGGATTAAATTTAGCTAATCTTCTAGTTCCTTTGAATGCTCACAGTGTGTGTATGTGTTTACATTTTACGTGACAGTTATAGTGAATATATAGGACATATATATATAACTTCTTTTTAGGTATAAAAATTAAGTGAATAGTAAACCAAGATATATGTCTGCAGTTTTGAAAGGCAGATGAATTTTTAAATTCATGTTTTATTGTGGAGCTGAGGTGATCCTTAGACTAAAGATCCTGAACAACTCATTTGAAGTTATATAGTTGGAATAACATTCAAGTTCAATAGTTGATCCTAAGTGGGTTTTTGAGAAAATGAAAAACAGATCAAAAGAACCTTCTTCCTTCACTGTCATAAATTCAAGATACTATTTAATTGCCTATCAGTTAAAGACTCTACATCCTATAAACCTTTTGTGTATTTACCACATCTGGAAGTGAAGAGACACGGCAGTCAGTGTTCAAGTACTCCTTTCATAAGAAGGAATTTAATATTTTGAGCTGAAAACACAAGAGTCACTTAAAATGTCTGAAGGGCAGCTTACTTTCACAAAGCAGATTTGGTAGGCTCGTACTAGTGTTTTTACAGAGTGCTACAAAACATTTATTCCCCTCCTGTATATTTGAGAAGGAGATGGTGGTGGCAGGGAAAGATGGTAAGATTTAATATTACAACAAGTCCTTTTAAGTTTTTTCCCAGTGTTTGAAGTGACAGTTCATAGAATAAAAAAAATCATTGTGTTCTTGGAAACCAGGGCAATAGATAAACAGATGTTTTTCTACATACTTAATACATAGGTGAGCCGCACAAATCTTAAAAAATGAAAGGTGTTTCTGGATGCTGAACTAATCTATGGATTTTTTTTAAAGTGGCTCAAAGTAACAAGTTGTTTTAGGAGAGCAAATCACACTTGCAGTTGAAGTCTTTAGTTCTTTATACATACCCCATTTAGAAGTCCTGCCACTGTAGTTTTTGTAGCAATAAACAGAAATTTTCATAATAAACACAATATCAGTCACATTTTTAAAGGTTCTCTCTTGCTAAAATGATTGTGAAAAATTCTGGTATGTTAGAAGAATATTAGTCTGCAACTTTAGATGATCTCAGTGCTCCCTAATGATAATAATCAGAATTTTATTGATTTCAGCATTTAGTTCAGCTAGGTGCAAAAAAATTGTGAAATTCTTTTTAGCGTACACACCTTCCTTGTAATATCTTAATGTATGAGTATCTCAAAATATATTAAGTCTTCATCTGGAAACGTGCTGAAAAAATAAAAAGCCTAAACTCTGCATCAGAAAGTAGAGAGTCTTAAGTAGATTCTGTTCAATTTCAAGGAATAGAATAGATTCTTCCAGTTGGAAGGGACCTACAGCCATTGTCCAGTCACCTGCCTGACCACTTCAGGGCTGGCCAAGTTCAAGCACATTGTTAGGGGCACTGTCCAAATGCCTTTGAGCACTGACAGACTGGGGCATCGACCGCTTCTCTAGGAAGTCTGTTCCAGTGCTTGACCACCCTCTCTGTATAGAAATGCCTCCTAACAGCCAGTTGAAAGCTCTGCTGGTGCAGCTCTGAACCATTCCCTCATGTCCTGTCCCTGGATAGCAGGGAGGAGAGCTCAGCAGCTCCCAGTGCCCTTCCCCTGCTCAGGAAGCTGCAGAGAGCAGTGGGGTCACCCCTTAGCCTCCCTTTCTCCAAACCAGCCCAGCCCAAAGTCCTCAGCTGCTCCTCACAGGAAGTTCCTTCCAGCCTTCCCACCAGCTTCGTTTCTTCCTCGGGGCACATTCAAAGACCTTGCCATCCTTCTCCACCTGCAGGGCCCAGCAGAGCCCACGTTGAGGCCACCCCAAGGCTGAGCCCAGAGGGACCATCCCCTCTCTGTGCCGGCTGTGCTGTTCTTGGTGCTCCGGGATGGGGTTTGCCCTTGGGGCTGCCCAGGCACTGCTGACCCACACTGAGTCCAGCACCAGTCAGCTCCACATCTCCCTCTGTAGCTGTCCAGCCATTCCTCTCTCACTTCATACGTGTGCCTGGCATTACCCCATTCCAGGTGCAGAATCCAGCATTTGAACTTGTTAAATTTCACTGCATTAATGACTGTCCAGTGCTCCAGTCTATCTAGATCCCTCTCCAAGGCATCTTGCCTCTCAAGAAGATCCACAGCACCTCTCAGTTTGAATCATCAGCCAAGTTGCTAATGATGCACTCAAGCTCTTTGTTGCCAGACAGATGTAGCACCGTTGAGTACAGCCCATTGAGTGCTGCCATCGAGCAGGTTCTTCACCCAGAGCACTGTGAACCTGCTTGTCCCACAGCTGGACAACTTGTCAGAAAGATGCTGCGAGGGACAGTGTTAGCAGCTTTAGTCAAACCAGACCTGCATCCACTGCCTTCCTTTCATCCAGGAGGCAAGTGACCTTATGATAGAAGGATATGTTGGTTAATCAAGATTTTCCCTTTGTGAATTCGTGTTGACCGTGACAGATGATTGCATTGTTTTTTAAGAATTCTTTCGCCTTCCAGTAGGGCTTAGTATCTCCATAATTTTTCCAGGAGCTGAGGTTACACTACTAAGTCTCTAGTTCCCTCTTTCTTCCCTCATGCCTTTGTGAATGGGAATAACACTGGCAAGCTTCCAGTTAGCAGTGACCTGCCCAGACTCCCAAGGCCTTTGGTAGATGTTTGAGAGGTACTGCTGTAATAGCTGCTGGCCCATTCAGTACTCTGGGGTGAATCCCATCAGGGCTCATGAAGATGTGGGAGCATTCTGTTTATAAGCTGGTCCCTTAGAATTTCGGTGTCCGCAGTTGTGGAGCTCCCACTCAGAAGACTCAAAGGAGAAAATCTGCTGTACTAAGTAATAGCTGAAAGGCACTCTTAAGGAAAGTTTCTGTATTTAATTCTAAACTTGTTGTAGACGGGTGTAAACCCTTCCGGAATTGCAAAAATGACAGTATTCTAATTTGCATTATTAGTAGTGAATCATAGGATCACAGAATATCCTGAATTAGAAAGGACCCACAGGGAAACATCAAAGTCCGGCTCCTGGCCCTGCACCCAACATCCCCAAGAATCTCATGATGTGCCTGAGAACATTTTCTAAACACTTCTGGAACTCTGTCAGGCTTGGTGCTGTGGTCACTTCCCTGGAGAACCTCTTCTAGTACCTGACCACCCTCTGGGTGAAAAACCTTTTGCTGATACCTAACCTAAACCTTCCCTGACACAACTTCAGGCCGTTCCCTTGGGTCCTGTCACTGTCACCACAGAGAAGAGATCAATGCCTGTGCCTTTGCTTCCCCTTGTGGGAGTGTTAAAGGCCACAATGAGGTCTCCCTCAGCCTCCCCCAGTCTGAACAGACCAAGTGACCTCAGCCACTCCTCACACAGCTTCCCCTTCTGACCCTTCACCATCTTTGTGGCCCTTCTTTGGACACTCTCTAACAAGTTAATGTCTTCCTTATACTGTGGCACCCAAAACTGCTGCCAGCACTCGAGGAGAGGCTGCCCCAGTGCAGAGTAGAGCTGGACAGTCACCTCCCTTGCCCAGCTGGCAATGCTGTCCTTAATGCTCCCCAGGACAGGGTTGGCTCCCCTGGCTGCCAGGGCACTGCTGACTCAATGTTCAACTTCTTATCATCTAGGGCTCCCAGGTCCCTTTCTGTGGCACAGCTTTCCAGCCTCCTGTTCCCCAGTCTGTCCACACTTCCAGGGCTGCCCTGTCCCAGGTGCAGAACTTAAATCAAAAACTGGAAGGATAGTGGAGCTATTATTGGCATAGAAGTCACTATGCCTTCCTGGAGTTACAGTTTATCTGTGGCCATGGTGGATCATTTAAATACTTTCTCATCCTTCATGTGAAGAAGAAATTAAAATTTGCCCAAGTCTTAACATTAAATACGGATATTTGAGGCAGTTATAAAGGCCAGATTGATAGATGCTCAGGTGGTAGACCTTGGATTTGGAAAATTCAGGAGTATGGTGTTGTTGCTATATAACCCCAGCCAGCAACTAAGTACTACACAGCCTCTTGCTTACCTCCCAGCCACCCTGATGGGGAGGAGAATCGAAAAAGTAAAACTCCTGGATTGAGATAGAACAGTTCATAGTTAAAAGAAAATAAATATAATAATATGAATTATAGCAGTAATACTAATAAAAGTAATAGTAGTAATGAAGGGAATAGGGGGAATAAAACCCAAGAGAAGAAAGCAATGCACAACACAACTGCTGATCCCCTGCTGACTTAATGTCCAGTGTGTTCTCCAGAAACAGTCAGTAGCTCCTCGCCAACTACCCCTAGTTTATACACTGGGCATATTTTATGGCATGGAATATCCCTTTGGCCAGTTTGGTCAGCTCTCCTGACCATGCTCCCACCCAGCTTCTTGTGCACCTGCTCACTGGCAGAACACAAGAAACTGAAAAGTTCTTGACTTGAAAGTGAGCCCTACTGAGGAGCAGCTAAACCGTCTGTGTGTTACCAGCATAATTCCCATACTAAATCCAAAACACAGCACTGAACCAGCTACTAAGGAGAAAATTAACTCTACCCCGGCCAAAACCAGGACAGGCACATAGAACTTGATAATATTTACTGTTGTAACAGTGTAATCAGTAAAGTTCCTTCAATTGACTAGATAAGGAGTAGGTTACAGTCTTTATTAGTTCATAAATACTAATTTTTATAAAACATACTTGAAATCTTGTTTTGTATTTAATCAAAGACAGCAAAAGAGCTAAGTGCCCCTTAAGCCTGTAAATAATGTATTAGAAACATTCTCGTTCCTTTCAGTGTTGTTGCTGCATAAAATTTCCTGCTATCCTACTCATTTAAAATTCTTCGTGTGCACTACCCAGTAATAATATCGTGATTTACTGAGAGAAGCATTAGATTATGCAAATACTGATGCAGGAAATTTCTCTGGATATTACAGGACCTTTACAATTTGTGCTTTCTGCTCGTGGTGGTTTTAGAGCCTAAGGTTATAAACCTGCATGCAATGCAAACCTCATTTGTTACTTATTTAAGTGATTGTACTAATCTGTCTGTTTAGGAGCCTGAAATAAATGTGGAATGTGGTGATACTAGTCGTCTTTTTGTGTGTGTGTGCATACTCTGTACCTCACCTGAGCCACTGTGTGTCTATTCAGTTTGAAATTAACACCCTAATATTGGCTTGTCTTTCACGTGTAAGGTAATGTTAGCATTCTTGGTTCAATGCTGGAGAGAGGCATAGTTAAGTTTTTAATCTCAAATTGGCTGATTAAAATGCTGATGGAGAGATAGGGGCACTGAGTAATGTTTGGACAGAGAAGCGTGCAAATGTGATAGTTTTGTTCAATTAACCTTGTATTATGGTTTTGGTTTCTGTTAAAAAGGTGGAGAATCTTTTAAGTATTGTGAGTTTTGTCTTGGTGATATTCATACTGTGTCTTGCTCTAATGAGACAGGACACGGATCAGAGATGCTTGGGTAGTTAGGAATGATTTGTTAACTTTAAATTGCCTTCAAGCAGCATGACTGAGTGTGGTGAGCTGTCACAGATAAAGGCAATTTTAGCAGTTCATGTTCAGAGCAGACCATAGTGCCTGTGAGTTCAGGTTAAGATGCAATCTTCTAGACAGCCATCTGGATGAACTCTTTCAGTTACAGCTGGTTTGGAATTCGAATGTAGTGCACCATGTTAGAGCATATTCAGGTGGTGTAGAACAGCAAAAGAAAGTGAGTTGCTGTGCATGGATGAGTTGGCTGTTGAGGATTGATTGGGGATGGAGTGTTCTTTTCATATTTGCTGGTATTTCTAATTACTTTTGTCTTCAATATCTGCCCCAGTTAACTGTTCTTCATCTAGATACTGGTTTGAAAAGTACTGAGTCTTTCAGAGATGTTTGGGCTGTAATTCACACAGGCGTAGCAGACTAAGTTTAAGGTATCACTAAACATAGTTCAGTCTTGTGTTGGTGAAAACAGGATGGTAAGGACAACGGTGGGTAGGACTTTCTTCTGAAGACGCTATGCACTACTAAACTTAAACTGATGTTAAGGATAACATTTATTCACCTAACAGTACATGCACCTTATCCTAAAATGCTTGGGCAGTGAAAGTAATCATAGTTTTACCACAGGATGAAGCTAAAAACTCAGAATGCTTGCTCTGAGTACTTCAGGCCCATGCTCTGTTGAGTTCCATCACAATCTTGATGCATACACATTCTCAGCAGAAGAGACTTCACTGAATATGACAGCTGTGGGAAGCTGATGGGCTACAATGGGGAGACAGAGAAGGTGATAATTGAGGAGGAAAGGTGCCTCGAGTCAGAGAAGTCTTTGTCATTTTAAGGAGGGAAGCCTGCCAACTAGTTGAAATTTGCAGCAGGTGCTTGTCTTTAGGAACTGAGCATTTGGAGAAGATCTTCTGTTAATGGTATAATTATGTCCTTTGTAGTTGTATCCTCAGAATGGATTGATGGTTACAGGCTTAAATCTAGGGTGTTAAATTATGTGTAAAATTTTGTCTGCTGCTAAAATACAACAATGATAGCTTAAAGTATAGTTACATTATTGGTACTAGAAAAGCAAAGTAGTAGCTTAAGGCAGGAAATACAGAATGTTTTAACAATTTAGTGCAGTTTTCCATACTAGCGAAGTTTCTTTCATTTTATGGAGAACTTGCCAATTTTAGCATTTTTTCTGTTTAGCATCTTCATTAATGGTCCAGATGTTAGGGCAGGGTGTACTCTCAGCAAGTTTGCTCATGATAGAAAATGATGAGAAGTGACTTATGTGCCAGAGGGTTACAGTGACATCCAGAGGGACTTCAAAGGTCTGGAGAAAAGGGCTGCCAAGAATCTCAGGAAGTTCAACAAGGGGGAGTGCAAAGTTCAGTATGAAAGAACAACCCCATGCACCAGTATATGCTGTGGGCCACCCAGCTGGAAAGCAAGAGGACCTGGGGGTCCTGGTGGACACCAGACTTGAACATGAGCCAGCAGTGGGTCCTTGCAGCCAAGAAGGGGAATGGCATCCTGGGATGCATTAGGCAAAGTATTACCAGGTGGATGAGGGAGGTGATCATTCCCCTCTTACACAGTGCCAGTGAGGCCACACCTGGAATCCTGTGTCTGTTTCTGGGCTTCAGTACAGGAGAGATATGGACATACTGGAGAGAGCCCAAGAAGAGGCCCACCAAAGCTGCTGAAGAGTCTGCAGCATTTCTCTAATGAGAAAAGGCTGGGAGAGCTGAGACTGTTCAGCCTGGAGGAGGGTGAGTGGGATCTTCTTAATGAGTATAAATACATGAAGGAAGGGTGCAGAGAGGACAGAGTCAGGGTTTTTTGCAGTGGTGCCCAGTGCCAGGACCAAAGGCAGTGGGCACAAACCGAAGCACAGGAGGTTCGCTCTGAAAGTGAAGAAGTGCTTTTTTCTTACGAGAATGACTGAGTCCTGGCACACGTGGCCTGGGTAAGTTGTGGAGTCTCCATCCTCAGAGATACTCAGAAGTTGTCTGGATATAGTCCTGGTTGTAGGTGACGCTGCCTAAGTGGGATTGAACCTCGGATGACCTCCAGAGGTCCCTTCCAATCTCAGCCATTCTTTGATTCTGTGATTTTGACAGGGATAATGTTAGTAGTTGCTCCTTTTTTAAGCAGATGTAACCTCTCAAGCTCAGTTCTTTTTGTTTTGCATGTTACCATTCAAGGCTGTTGAATAGACTTGAAAAAAATCAACTTTTTGAAGAAAGTAGTATAGGCAATGGGCTGTCTGTTGTGTGCAGCTGAGCAAAGAGAGGTCGATACAGAGCATATATTGCATCACTGATGCAGGCGCCTGCAGTATGTACAGTGAACAAAACATGGCAGAATTTGATTGGATTTAAATCGGGTTGTGTGACTAAATGTATAGATTATCAAAGAAGAAAGGGTGTTTTGAAAACATGAGGCTGCTCATCTTTGAGGTGATTTATTGGTAAGTGTATGGTTTAGCTATCTAGTGGCAATCACTGAATTGTAATGGCATGATGCAAAGAAATTTTTAGAACAAGGAAGAGGAAGGGAAAACTCTAAATGGCTACAAAACCCTGTCTTTTTAAGGCTTTATGTAGTTAAACCATAGAATGCATTACTGCTGAAATTTAGCAGAATTCAAGAGGGGATAACACATTTGCATGCCTTCAGGCCTCTCTGGATTCATAGTGAACTGCATTATGAGCAGTGTTTTGTTTTCAAAATTGTAAGAATAGGAAAAAATAATTTTCCTTAAAGTTCTAAGAAGATACATTCAAATACTGAAAATTTTATGCCTGTAGTGAGTGACAGGCTCTAGAAATACAGAGGCAAAGTCACTCCTAAAGTACAATGTATTGTAGACGGGTATTTCATTTCAGCATTTTATGCTGTTTATTGTCAAGTGTGTTTAGGAGAATAAAACTCACCTATTTTTTTTTTTTTCTGTTAATTCTAATTTTGTTTTTGCTTTTCTCTGTCCATGTTTCATTAGCACATCTGAAAGTTCATCTGACCAGTTATTCAAGAGTGCCTCTTCCTAGGTTAGGATCTGAAGCAGTAGCAGATTGCACTGCTGCCAACAGTTTTTATAGAATTAAATCACACTTGTTTCAATCATCATGTTCCTGAAATACAAAACTGTATTTTTTCCTATTCTGCTATTAATAGAATAATCTGTGAAACTTCGAGAAACCTGGCAGTTAGATGTCACCAAATATGGTTTCCTTAATGCTAAAATGTTCCAGTGTTCTTAAAAGGTACAAATCAAAAAATAGATCCTAATTAGTGGAATGTTTCATTTAAGATACCCGTATTTTAAGAACTATTTTAAGACTTGCTTAAATGTTGTGCTAAGATAGCATGGAAATCACTTCTTTAAATGAAAAAAAAACCCTGCAAGAAATATGTTTAAGAAGTTGTAATTTCTGAGGAATATTGTCTTTTGGGTAGAGACATGTTTGGTTTTAAGCCAGATCCTAACTCTCTATCAAAACAGCACTGTTCAGAAAACTGAAGCTGAAAAAGTGAAGGTGCTCTTTGCCTCTTGAAGGAAAATTTTCAGTGTTCACCAGCCTAAACAGAGCTGGAATAGTAGCAGCATTTTGTGTGCATGTGTTGAGTTGTTAGTACCGTAGTATGCTGAAGATGAGCAGGTTATATGCACATGAGTAACAGTTAATTTATTCTTTTTTTTTCAAATAAATGAATTAAGTGTGATGAAAGGCAAGGCTTATAGGGAACCTTTTATGTGCTTCCTGTGTACATACCTTTTATGTGCTATCTATCTTACTTGGAAGTAGACTGCCTTTTCCTGAAAATGTATTATTCCTCTGACAGTAACTGCTACAGATGGATTATCACGTTTCTTAATGCATGACTGACTCAGCAAATATCTTAATGTGGAAAATGAAGTATCTTAAAATCTTCAGTTACCTGCCAAAATAGATAGCATTACATCAAAATGTTGTGTTTTCTTTATATTGCTAACATAAAAAAATAAATAATGCTTTCTACTTCCCATTTAGTTTTTAACAAAAATGCCTCCACACTTTTTTCTAGAAAAGGGCAGTAGCTGGAAATGAAAAAAGATGTGACATAAGTGTATTGCAGAAGAGAATTCAATATTTGTTTCAGAATTGCTCTTAATACTGTGTCATTCTTTGGTAATCGAGATCTTCTTTCAGTATTGCTGTCTGGAAGTAACTAACAAGCGTTCTCCTGTATTCCATCTAACAAGTTCTTATCTAAGCTTTTTTTGTGGAATAATGTTGCTTGTTTGCAAATCTACCTTATATGGCTATTAAGTTAGACAAGCACTTGGTTTCGGAGCTGAAGAACAATGTTTTGCCAAGTGGACACCTGTATGTCATTAATTGCTGTTGAAATTGAATTAATTGCGATTTCTGCTCTCCACAACATCTGACTGTTTAAGTGCGCTGCCAGCTTTTTTTTTTTTTTTTTTTCCCCCCTGCTTTGAAAGTCTGTGTTTCTTTTCTTATGTCAGAAACACTGCTACAATTTCCTTGCTGAAGGTCTTTGGGCAGTTCAGAAAAAATTATTAATTGCTGCTTGAATGTTCTGCTTTTTGACAAGAGAGATAAAAGTTACCAAGAGAATTATGAAATTAATCTACTTATTTTAAAAAGAAATACAGAGTAGTGATTGCTAACACCTTCTCTTTTGAGAGTTTGTTCTCAGAGTGTGGACTTTTTGTTGCTGACATTTTAATACATCTTGGCCAAATGTTCAGGGTATAATTTTACTGGCTAAGTATCTACCTAGAATTACACTGGTTTTTGTACAGCTATGCTGTAGCTTATTTGATTTTGTAGTGTAGAATTGGGGAGGGAGATCTTTGTAACTATTTGGTGCCTCAGTGTTTGCAATGGAGATTTTGCAAACAAGAAAAATATTTTAACATACTACTCTGTTTCAGAATGGCAGTTCTGGGCCTACACAACAGGGTCCATTGTTGATACTATATAAACAGCTGCTGTATTACTCTTATATCCAACTTACAAAGTATCAGGGCAAAACATACACCTGCTTTGAGAAAAAAGGGACTTGCATTTGATGGAAGGAGTATCGTGCACATGACAGCAGTGTAGACAAGGCCAATTTTTGCTTTGGCCTTTGCTCTGGGATGAATTCTGCAAGATTGCAAGACAGGGTGGCTCCTCACCCCCACCCATAGAAAATCAGGTTATCGTGGAATTAGGGATTACTGTGGAGAGAGATACATGGTCACAGTTCACTGCAGTCAGTCTTACCTAGGAGGTTTAGTATCACAGTGGCATTTCACAGTATGTGGCACTTGTCTGATACTAATGCAACAGAAAGATTGGTATTTGCCATCTTTAGTGTCAGTAGAAATTATTGTAGATGTTATTCAAAGATTTGAGTTAAAGGTGTTTTACAAAAAATACTTATGCACAGTAATACAATATTGCTAATAAAGAGTTAACCTCTCATTTCCTTGAAGTTATTCGGTTAGAATGTGAAAGGTAAGGCAAGTTGAGTATACACTGGGGTGTAAAACTTCTGAATAGAGGGGACCTTGTTTGGGAAGAGGAAGTAAAGAGGATGAGGAAAATAGTATTATAGATGGGGAAGTTTAAAAACAGGTAAGGAGAGACAAAACACTCTGGGTAAGGTCCTGCAAATGACCTTCTATAGTTGTCTGAAATGTATACCTACAGAACCTGGAGTAGAACAATTGGCTGCAGTGTGTGCACTGTAAATGGCTCTGGATGGAATGCAGTGACAGAGACACCTGAACTGGAAGATGAGCGTGGAATAATGTGTTGTTCCTAGAAAATAGAAATTAAGTCAGCTTTATGGGGAAGCACTGTTACTATTATGTTCATCTAGAGAAATAGGTCTCGTATCAATAAAATAAATTCTTTTTGATTGAAAATTTCTGGTGGAAGATGTGGTATAACAGTAGTACAGCAGAGTACAATTTGAAGCTACCCATAACTTCCTAAATGAAAGAATGATTTATTCTGAAAGTGAATTTAAACACTGTAAGAATTGTTATATGGAGTTATGTTGAATTGAATGGTCAGAAACTGGGTCTGCCTTTGTAAGTGTTGGTCTAGAGCTCATTTGCTTTTGAAACTGGAGCTTTTATAAACTAAGGAAAAAATTCTTGACGTGGTACTCAAATGTCGTGTGCTAGTTTTGGCTGGGGTGGCGTTAATTTTCTTCATAGTAGCTGATATTAGGCTGTGTTTTGGATTTGTGCTGAAAACAGTGCTGATAATACAGAGATGTGTTCATTAGTGCTGAGCAGTGCTTCACACAGTCAAGGCCTTTTCTGCTCCTCAGCCCACCCACCAGTGAGGGGCCTGGTGTTGCACAAGAGGTTGGGAAGGGACACAGCCAGGACAGCTGACCCCAACTGACCAAAGGGACATTCCATACTGTATAGCATCATGCTCAGCAATAAAACTGGGGGGGAGAGAGAGGAAGGGGGTGGTGTTCAGAGTGATGGTGTCTGTCTTTCCAAGTAACTATTTTGTGTGATGAAACCTGGCTTTCCTGAGATGGCTGAACACCTTCTACTTTTCTGGACATACTGCTCCACCTCACTGTTTTGTGAGGGGCCCAGAACTGGACAAAGGATTCAAGGAATGGCCTCACCAGTGTCGAGTACAGGGGGGAAATCACTGTCCCAGTCCTGCTGGCCACACTATTGCTGATACAGGCCAGGATTCCATTTGCTTTCTTCACCACCTGGGCACACGCTGATTTATGTTCACCCGCTGTGGACCAGCACCCCCAGGTCCTTTTCCACGGGGCAGCTTTCCAGCCATTCTTCCCCAATTGTGCAGTGTAGCCTGGGGTTGTTGTGACCCAAGGACAGGACCGAGCACTTGGCCCTGTTGCACCTCATATGATTGGCTTTGGCCCATCAATCCATCCTGTCTGGATCCTTGCTTTGTTATGCTTGTGTGTGTGGCTTTTGCCTTGCATATTAAACTGTCTATGTCAACCCACAGGCTTTCTCACTTATACTCTTCCAAGTTCCCCCCCTGCTTCCAGTGTGGGGGAATGAGCAAGTGGCTGCATTGGGCTGAGTTGCCAGCTGGGGTTAAACCGTGACACGCTGGAACAGGTTGTGCAGAGCAGCCCTGTAGTCTCCATTCTTGCAGATGATCAGAACCTGACTGGACGAAGCCCTGAGAACCTAACTTTGAAATAAGCTGTGTTTTGAGGACTGGGTAAAAACAGATGGCCTCCAAGTCTTTGTTTAAACCTAAGTTATTCTGTGAGTTTTAAGGTCCTCCTAGTTAATAAAGCAAATTGAACCGAGTGTCTTTGGAAGAGAGCTTGGACTCAAAAATGCTAATAAGGGATATTGGAATTTATTTTGGAGAAGAGAAGAATTGATCTACAAAGAAAAATGGCTGCATCAATGAGTTAGCTTCTTTCTCTGCAGTCCTGCAGTACTCGTTGGTATATTATTAACTCACAGAACACACAGAGTAATTTGTGTAAAGTCACCTTTTCCCCACTGTGTTGAGGGATGTGGTGAAGAACATGCATGTGGTTTGTTACCATAGCTCAGCTGACATACTCTATTTCATTGGTGCTCTAATAATTTGATGATGTGCCTAGATCTTTTGGAGTCTTATTTATCTAGACAAAGATTAAATACTTGATGCAGTGCAGTATGAAAAATTACTGCTTAAGGTAGAGATTAGTAAAAGAATTGTAGAGAAGGAGCTGGTAGAGGTGATAGTAGAACTAGAAGAACTGCTATAAAGTAGGAGTAACTGCAGTGGAGTTCACGAGGGATTGGTTGTGATTTAGTATTTATATTAGTGTGGCATGTTGTGTGCTATTTGATGTGAGGAAAACAGTCAGTACACAGGTAACTTCACAAGAATCTGGTCTGAGGAAGCTAGACTGCTGGGAAGGAAAGCAGTTGTCTGGAGCAGAGTGGGTGGAACAGCTGAAACTTCGTATGAAATGATGCATGAGGTTCTTGCCATCTGTAGTTAACGAAAAACTGATAATACTAAGATAGGTGCACAGATGAAGGAAGAGTGGAATAGTGAGTTTGGCAAAATAGTCTGGGAGGAGCTAAGTTCATCTCAGGAAACGTGATGAAGCGCTAATCACCAAACACGGATAAGAGCTCTTATAAGTTAATTGAAGAAGTTGGCACAAGGATATTTTTATGTAAATTAATTACATGAAAATGTCTGCTCATCCTACTGTTAAAGGTTTTCAGTAAGACCATGGAGAGAAGAATGTCACAAATTTAGGGGAGATGTCACCATTAATTTCTGTTATATAATATAACACAACTTTTAGAAATGAAGAAGCAGTCAGTTCTTTTTTCAGACTTTACTTGCAGTCTTGCAAACTCGATCACTAGCTCTGCATGATGTTGCAGAAGCAAGGGGAACAGGTTTGCTAAAACAAACTTGGTCACAGAACTGTATTAGCCTTAGAAATCTTAATTATTTGGGCTGTTAATTCTATGCCATTATAAGGAATTTTGCTTCACAGTTGCACAAGAAATGCAATTGTCTGTACCATAATCTTGGTAATAGTTCTGCTAGTAATGTTCATGATCTCTTCACAATTTTAAATACTGAAAACTATCAAGTATCTTTATTCATACATATTCTGAGAACAAAAGCATTTTCTTTGATAAACTGACTGGTATTGTTACTTTGCAGTCGGTTGTGAGCCCTGTATCTGATTTTGTAACAGTAACAAATACAGTTTCATTAAATTGGAAAAGCCAAGCTAGTGCTTCTGCGCAAGTCTTCTGCTCCCTTTTCCCCCCCCATTTCCCTGTATATATGTAATTTGTATGGGTTCTGACACTCAGCAGACTTATTTTGTAAGCTGCCGTGTTTCTTAACATTTCTGCTATGCTATAGTATGACCCCAACAGAAAATCCTCACATTGTTTTCTGCTAGATTAATAAATTAAGTTAGTGCACTGAATGGCTTGACAAGTACCAGAATTAGCACCAAGGATGGAATAAGATGGCTTAGCCAGGATTGGTATAGGGGTGAAGGGAAGACTAAGAGTGGGAATAGTGTGAAACAAGGCTTACTTTGTAGGCAGTATTAGACTGTTGGTGTGTTCAGCTGCAGTCAGTTGTACAGTCTGCTGTCTGTTTACTCAGTTTGATGTCATTTTAGTAGGTATATATTACGATAGTTACCTCAGATTTTGTGAATGTTTTACACTTCTATGCTCTTAGTTATTTGCATAATGAGGCCTAATTTTATAGTCTGTCATTCACATTTACCATCATAAAACAGTCTTCCTGAATTTTGTGATAGAGTCCAATTTCTCCTGTTATGTAAACAGAGAATTTTCCTGTGAACAATAGGGAGGAGGAGTTGTTGCAAGCAGTGATGGGAGGTACATCAAAGTGGTTTAGGTCTTCACATTTTGCTCTTAGGCTAATAATTGAAAATAACATCAAACATTATTGTAAGTACAACTCAGAACTGAATTAAAATTGGATAGAATGCAAGTAGTCTTTTCAGCAGCCAGGTACATATGATGGGAAGAAGGTGGAGTGCAGGCATATAAATCCATCAGTAGTAAAATTTTCTATGTTTCTGCTGTTAGAATGTTTTGAGGGGGGATTTTGTGTGTTTGTGAGTGTTTTAATTTATTAAAGTAAGTGGGTTCTGCTGTAATTGAGTAACAAAACCAGGTTTTCTAAAAATAAGTAATAAAAAATTACTGAACAAAAGGGAGTGGTGGAAATGTCTTTTGTAAAATTAAAAGTATGTAGATATAGCTATTATTGGACAGCAGTGAAGGAAATGTACAAGAAAATCAGAATTATCACTGAATCCCTACTTGCTGTCATTGTTCCAGATAGTGCTATTTCGCCTGCTTCACTTTATTTGCTTAAAAGTCAAAATAACTATTCTAAGCTTCTAATCATAATCCACAGTTCTACATCATAATAGGACAACATCATGCAGAGTTACACTTCAGTACAGAACAATAATTCTAGTTTCTGTTCAAGTAATTAAACCTTTGAAGCAATCATTTCTTATTTCTGCTGTCAATATCTGCAGATTTTTAGTAAATTGCCTCATATTAGCATCCTACCTGCAAATTTTAGAGAGGCAGATTAGTCTCAGCATGTGCCTGGAAAATTGCCAGGGCAGTTTTCTTGCTCGATATGATTGTCTGCACTTTTGATGCTTTGTATTGTGTCAGTGGACTTCTGCTCAAGCAAGTGAGGCCAGCTCCTCTAATTCTAACCATCTGTTGGAGAAGTCCCAGATCAGATATGTGTATCTTAAGTAAATACAACAGTTCCAAGCTAATTTTCATGAAAGTCTTTAAAGTTTCATTGCTTGAATATGATGTAATGAAAAGCTTCATGCTAGTATAGGTAAATAATAAGCTCTCACAGAAAAGTAGCATTTTTCTTAATTCGACAGGTGCGTCAATTTGTTGAAGAACTACTAAAGCATTTTACCGCTTGCCAGTCTGGAGAATGTAACAGCTTGAGAATACTGCATTATTTTGAATGAAAGAAGGACTTGTGTTCCACTGCTTAGAGAAAACTGAGCACAAATGCCCCCCCCCTTATGAAGTAAATCATCATCTGCATGAAATGTCAGGAACTGTAGAGATAGAACATGGATTAGTGGGTACAAATTGAAAGAGGGGACATGTAGGTTAGATGTTGGGAAGACATTCGTTACTCTGAGAGTGGCAAGATGATGAAACAGGTTGCCCAGGGAGGCTGTGGGTGTCCCAACCCTGGCAGCCTTGGCCTTGAGCAATCTGGTCTAGTGGGAGCTGGCATGGAGGCTGGGACTAGATGATCTTTAATGTCCCTTCCCATGCCTTAACATTCTGTGATTCTGTTCCATGTGTCCATCCACAGAAATTTAAGAATGATACGGCCTTTTTCATGGAGATGGGAGATGGTTAATAAAAGCCATTAAATAAGAGTGTGCAGACATAGAAGGCTGCTCCAGATCTGTCTGTAGAACAGGCAAAGTATTAATCAAATGTGGGATTTTGAAATGTGTAGGCATCAGCTTTGTAGATTGGATTAATTACTTACTGTCTTCTCCCATACAGCCAGCAGCCAGCTTCGGGTGTAGCCTATTCCCATCCAACCACAGTTGCCAGCTACACTGTCCACCAGGCCCCAGTGGCGGCACACACGGTCACTGCAGCCTATGCCCCAGCTGCAGCCACGGTGGCGGTGGCCAGGCCTGCCCCAGTGGCCGTGGCAGCTGCTGCCACAGCTGCTGCCTATGGCGGGTATCCCACGGCGCACACAGCTACGGACTATGGCTACACACAGCGGCAACAAGAAGCTCCACCACCACCACCTCCTGTCACCACGCAGAATTACCAGGTAGGTTCCTGCTGTGTGATTTTTAAATGGTACTTCAAGAGGAGGAAGCCTGTTTGGAAAGAAAAAAAAAAAAGTGGTTTTCTGGAACTACTGCTGTAAAGAAAAGCACTGTCTTGTGTTAGCTTAGATGTTGGCTTGGTGTGCAGTAAACTGGGTCATGGAGCTGATGTAGCTGAAAAGACTGTTCCAGTAAAAATTTTCAGTAGAGGTAGAAACAGTTCCTTTGTCAGATTCCTTGGTGCCACTGGAGTCTAGTACCAAGCCTGTGAGGATAGAAGATTGCCCTAGGAGATAAACTACCCTGTAGGTAGTTTTTGGATATCCTCTTCTGAGGTCCCTACCTAACCTTCTGTGGATACAGGCTTTTGCAAAAGGGCTTTTGCTCTCTGTCTCCTTTAATCTTGAAATACTTTGTTTCTTGCAATAATTTTTCAATTTTTTAGTCCTGAACTTATCAAGACATTATCTAGATTCTAATTAGCATTTTGGTTTGTTTAAAAGGACAATATTATTGCTGCATGTTCTCAATTCTTTTGTACATCTTCTGCAATTTGTTATATATTATGAGGTCAGTTGTTAGATACATTTGGAAAAAAAGAGAGTCCCCTAAACTAAGTAAAATAACTCCTGTTTACACAGGTTGGATGAAAAAAGATTTTGTTGTTGTATTTCTTGGAATTAAAAAGAATTTTAATACATTAGTATATTTCAGGTCTAGTAGTTCATGCTTTGCTTCCCCTCAGTCAATCAATTCTTTGTTCTTTACCATAAACTTGGTGAGGATGAGAGAACACATGTACATGCAGAAAGCGGCTTCCAGGTCATCCCCTTCTAAGCTTATTAGAGATCTACTGAGTTTTAAAGGTGTCAAATGAGCTACTTGCTTTGCCTTTATAGACTAGTTATGGTTCCCTAATGAACTAGTTGATACACCAAAAAGTAAAGATAGCTTTAAAAGTACCACTTTTATACTCTAAAAAATATAACCAAGAAAAATGTTGTTAATGATGAGATTTTTAAAGCCAATATAGATTCATGTTTCTACCCTTGAGAACTGGGCCTTTACTGGGCCTTGTAGAAATTCATGTTTTGTAGAGATATCTGGTGGGTTTTTTCTTAATATTTTACAGAAATAGAATGTGATACAGTCATTAAAAACTATTGAGAGTAGATGCTTTTCAAAAATAATTTGGTAGAGAAAGTGATTAATCATGAGGATAGTTTGTATATTAAGTCTGTAAAAGACCACTAGGGCTGTTTCAGTCTTGAAGTACCTGTAAAAGAACATTTAATTCCTGGAATGCATTTATTTGTATATACTGTACATGTAGATGGGGAGTTTTTATTCTGTTAAGAGTACACCAGAAGACAATACTTCCTTAATTCGACTCTGCGGATGACTTCTGTTACCCTAGCTGTATACCTACAGGTGGTTTCTCTGTTCTGAATCCTTAGGATTCCTACTCTTACGTTCGATCTACCGCCCCAGCTGTGGCTTATGACAGCAAACAATATTATCAGCAGCCAACTGCGACCGCAGCGGCCGTGGCTGCTGCTGCCCAGCCGCAGCCGTCAGTGGCTGAGTCCTACTACCAGACAGGTGGGTGGCATGATTCAAGCTGCTCTTGTTATTCACAATCTGTTGACTACTTTAAGCCTTAAAAATAGTTGTTTGACTATTTCACATTATCTTTTTTTTTGTTGTTTTTGTTAAGTTTTGTCATGTAATCTCTGTCACTGTGTAGAAAGGTCTTCTGTGCCTAGAACTTCATCACTTGTGACATTGCCATAAGTAGCTGCCTCTGCAGTTTGGACTGCCGCTAAATACACTCAAAACATACTTCTAGGCAAAGTTCCTACTGATTTGTCTACAAACCTTGCTGAAGTAGGTTGAGATAATCAATGTTGTGTTCAGACGATAACTTGGTTAGAAATGCTCTTTTAATTCTCTAGTTACTTCATGTATATAATTTTTTAATTATTCATATAATGATTGCTACAAAGCATGAATCCTGCCTAGTTTTTTTTTTACTTCACTTAGAAATAAGAGGAACGTTTAGCTGTGCTTTGGTTTACAGTATTCTGGTAAAAGTGTTGGATAAGAAGGTTCTTTAAAACTTGTTTACAATCATGTTAAAAACATGGTAGCACAGTTAAAAATAAATAAATAAATTTGAGGCTTACTACTGTGAGCTGTGGTGTAATTAAATCATTGTGTGGTACATGGTATACAGTGCATACCCATGACAGGAAAGCAACCCAATGTACAACACTGAAAAGCAAAACAAATGAAACAAAAATCCCGAAACAAACACCCACTTTTTACACATTTGTTCACCAGCATATTGTTAATTTTCCCTTAATTTGGTTTGCACTTTGCTCAGCTAAAACATGTCAATGTTTGTTCACTTGTATTTTCTATCCTTACTAGCTCCTAAAGCAGGATATAGCCAAGGGGCAACTCAGTACACCCAAGCCCAGCAAACACGGCAAGTGACAGCTATAAAACCTGCAACCCCAAGTCCAGCAACAACAACATTTTCCATATATCCGGTGTCCTCGACTGTGCAGCCAGTGGCAGCTGCAGCCACTGTTGTTCCATCCTATACTCAGAGTGCGACGTACAGCACAACAGCAGTAACTTACTCTGGTAAGAATTCTGCATGTTTTGTTGCTGGGATCTTTGCAGTTGCTGCAGAACAGGCTTTCGAGGCTCAGAATTTTAGCAGTTCATGCTCGATTACATCATAGTCTGCTGAGAAGTATCAACCTGTTCAGTCATTACAATGGCAGAATGTTTTGTTGTATCTTTAAAAGAGGTTTGATGTCTTATGTGTTTGTTCGGTTACATGTGAGAGTATACAGAGTGCTGGCATTGCTACATGAACCATGACTTATTTTAAGGTCAAAAGGAATAAACAGGGGATATAAAACATAAGGAAATGCAGCCACACAGATGTTACTCTAGGAAAACAGGAAGGGTTACAGTTGTGTCTCTGTACAGTTACAGAGACAGGAGAGAACAGTTCAGTATAAATCTTTTAAGTTTGGGTTGTTCTGACCCAAAATGGAATGAGAATGTGTGCTGAAAAGACTCTTGTTCAACCATTAGGAATCCAAAACATAGTTAAAGACGAAAATATGGTAACTTCATAGCCATAGATGGTAATTAACTGGTATGTTATAGCTACCCTGAACATTTTGTTTTCTTTTGTTTCCTGCTTAAAAAGGGCTTTTAATACTTCTTTGAGAGAGAGCCTAATTTCCTTGATTTATTCAACTACAAATCAAGGACTGTGTAGCCAGGTGTTAGTGACCAAAGCATCTTCTCTGTACCAAAACAACTTAAATCACTGAAATAGGATGTAATAGCACTAGACATTCTGTCTTTTATCTTCATTTTTTTACCCTTCCTCTGCATATTGTCAGTCCTTGCCATTAGGAAACTTGAACAGCAAATCTGGTTCTGGAAGATTGCTTGGTTCATGGGGCCTTTGCTAAATCTTCCGCTGAAATTCTTGTTCCATCGTACCCAATCTTTCCAGATGTACCAGGAAATTTCGTATGTTCTTTAGGGATGCTTTGATGTATCTAACATAACTGTGTATCTGCAAAGATGTGTCTAAAATTGAATATATTCCAACATGATTGGTGGCTGTATATTTGTCTACTGTGAAACATGAAGCCAAATTCAAGACTGCCTGACAAGATCTCAGTAAATTACTTATATCTTGCCTTGCCCCTTGACGGTTATGCAACATGATTTGAATTAGTGTGTTATGTAATTGATACATTATATATGGTGATGTAACATTTGTTTTTATTTTAATTTTTCAGGTACCTCCTATTCTGGCTATGAAGCTGCAGTGTATTCAGCTGCATCGTCCTATTACCAACAGCAGCAGCAGCAGCAACAGAAACAGGCAGCAGCAGCAGCTGCTGCTGCTGCTGCAACAGCTGCATGGACAGGGACCACCTTTACTAAAAAGGCACCATTCCAAAATAAGCAACTGAAACCAAAACAGCCTCCCAAACCGCCCCAGATCCACTACTGTGATGTTTGCAAGATCAGCTGTGCTGGACCACAGGTATCTGTATTATGTATTCTTTTACTATACTTTATTCTACTGTACTTGATTAATAATTTCTTCAGCTAAAAAACCTGACCCTCTTAAGAGTCACAGGATTGTAGAATGGTCTGGGTTGGAAAGGACCTTGAAGATCATCTAGTTCCAAGCTGTGTGCTGTAGGCAGGGAGACCTTCCAACAGACCAGGTTGCTCAGAGCCCCATCCAGCCTGACCTTGAGCGCTTCCAGGGATGGGGCGTCCACAGCTTCTGTGGGCAACCTGTGCCAGTGCCTCATCACCCTCGCAGTAAAGAATTTCTTCTTAATACCTAAACCTACTCTTCTAGTTCAAGCCCATTCCCTCTTGTCCTGTCACTGCAGGCTTTTATAAAAAGTCTCTCTCCATCTTTCTTGTAGCCTTCCTTTAGGTACTAGAAGGTCCCAGTTAGGTCACCCCAAAGCCTTTTCTCTTCCAGGCTGAACCAACAAAACTGTCGTAGCCTTTCCTCATAGGAGGGGTGCTCCAACCCTCTAATCAAGAGTATGTGTTAATTTTTAAAGACCTGAGTCTATACTTCTACTAAAGGCATAATTAAATGAAAAGGTGTACTATCATAGAGAGGTCCTTTTGGAAGGCATAAAGATGCATCCCCTGAGCTTGTACAGAGAAGCTTCATGTGACTTCAGAATTATTTGAACCTTGGTATTCTATTTGTTTCTTTAACATAGGAAACTTCTTAGAAAATACTGTTTTGAAAGCTGTGGAAGTACATAAATTTTGTGAATGGTAAACCTGAAAATGTATTCTTCGTTGTGTTCGAACTTCCCCGTTTAGTGTCACAGTGGGTACAAGTGGCTAGAAAGTAGATACAAAGTCATGCAGAGTGTTTATTTGTCAGTCTGGCAAAACAGTTCTTTTTCTTTAGGTAAACTTGTCATTATTTCCTACCCTGTCTGCTCTAGATTGCCAGTATTAATATAGAAGCTTATATCAACAACTGCATTTCTTTTTCAGTACAGCTTTATTTGTGCACTACCTTCTTTTAAGTTGATTTTTCTGTTTATCTGGATACACTTACAGTTTGAAGGAAGCTCAAAATCAAGAATAAGTGCAATGCAAGAAACTGCAATTTTCTGATCATATCAAGTTTTCAGTGGTGATATCTGTTGACCACTACTTGATGGGGGAATTGAGAAGCTAGGGGAGAAAAACCTATATTATTTTACCTAAGTGTGGAATCCAGGTGCTGGAGAAGAAAATTTTCTGGTCTTAGATGTGGCCTATTAATCCCTTAGAGCATCTCATACAGCAGAAATGTTCAGTGTAGGAGGTATTTCTTTGGTAAAATGCGTGTTTTATGCTATGTTCTATATTACATGTATTCACGTGAATGATGAACCAGCAGTACAAAGCTTACTCTGTCTGTTTTGTTTATTTAAACAGACTTACAAAGAACACTTAGAAGGCCAGAAACACAAAAAGAAAGAAGCAGCATTAAAAGCTTCCCAGAACACCAATAACAACAGTACTTCTGCTCGTGGAACTCAGAATCAGTTGCGCTGTGAGCTTTGTGATGTGTCTTGTACTGGGGCAGATGCTTATGCTGCCCATATCCGTGGAGCCAAGCATCAGAAAGTAAGAGTTTTCTTTTGTTCTTAGCATGCAAGTCAGTATATACACTTCTCCACATGATTTTTTCTCATTTTAAGGAAGGAGAAAATATTCAGGAACAATATAATTTAAATTGTTTTATTTGAAGATGTTTAGTTCTTCTTTTCCTTTCAATCTTGTTTTTAGGCTCGCTATTAGAAAGGCCTTGTTGAAAGAAAGGGGGGAAATCTTGCTATGGCATCAGTGAAAAGAGGATATATTGGGATATCATGCAAATCATAGGAAGAAGGTGTGGAGTAAGATGAGGAAATGGTACCACTGAGGACATGTGGTACTATGCTTGTGCCCCCCTAACTTCTTTCAAGACTTTTCTTGAGATTCATCTTACTTGTCTGGCTGGAACAGGAAATATTTCAGTGCACTTTGAAATGCTGTAAGCTGAGCCAGTGCAAAGAATAGGAGTGTTAGGCATCGTTCCTTGGTAGTTCTTGCAAAGAAAACTGTCCTATGGAAGGAAGGAACAATGTCCTGTAGTAGACTTTATAATGAGTATGTTTGGAAGACTTATGGTACACATGTTTTTATTACTGTGTGGGTGCTCTTATGTGGGCATTCTGAAAAAAAAACTCTGAAATGCTGTGACCTGTGGTTAAAATTTTACCATACAATAGTAAATACAGTGATAGGTAGAATATGTGTTTAGATATTACAGATTTTCCTCATAACGCTGGAAAGATTAATATCATTAACAAATACAGTATTAATACTCTGCTTTTATAGCTCTTTGCATCTCAGAACATAGGCATCAGTAACATTGTTCCTATTAAAATAAATAAATCTGACAACATACTTAAAATAATTTTCCTCCAAGAGCAAAAATTAAAATTTAGACAGACTTGTCTAGTGTTCTTCCTTAAATAAATTGAGCCATTACTGTTTTGGGTTGTGCCGAATAACTCTATAGGTATATGGAGTACAGTATATGTTACCCTTTTATATTTGGATATAGCTTTTTCTTTGTGATAGTCACAAACCACTGCTGTTTCAGCTTCTTACCAGTGTGAGAACGAGATCTCAAAGGACTCTCTTTATTGCTGTGGTAACTAAAGAACTGTGCATTCTACTGAAAAAAAGTAACTTTGGAGAGTTGCTTGAGCTTCAGTTTATAGTATTGTGTGACATTAATATGTCTGTATTCTGATAGGGAGCATAAAAAATAAGAACAAAAGCCTAAGAAATTAATTTGGACAGGTGTATGCATATCATGATTGTGTACATATTCACGTTTAAGGCATGTCTCACAGATTTGTATGGGGTTTTTTACTGCTATTTTCAAAACTCAGGCTTTAGGTTTGATTTTGTGTATTTTTTTCCTGTGGGCTACTTGCATTGCTTTTTTCAGGTGGTGGTCAGCAGTCACCAAAAAGAAGTGTTATTCTATGACAGACATGTTGTGGAAAGGCCTCTGCTTATTACTTCTAAGAATAAGCATGTACCTCTTTACTTTCTATGAAATGCCTCTTGAATCCTCCTTCACTCTTTCCGTACATTAGAAAAAAGGAAAATTTTTTCCTGAGGAATCCGTTCACCTTGGCTAAGTAACTTCCAAGTTCTTTCAATATGAAGACTCTTCAAATGTAGCAATCAAAAGACACAGTGTTGTTGAATCTGAATTAAATAACTCTTAGTTACATATATTGTTTGGACCAAAATAGTTCAGTGTACTGGGCTTTCATATGGAGACTAAAATGTGACTGGGCAACAAAACAGACACATTGAAACAGTGGGAGCAAACTGTTTCCTTGAATTTTCCTGGCTTACAAGCTTTACTGTGTTTCTGTTCTTATCTAAACAGCTGTGGGAGTAAATGCCTGAATTTCTAATGGAAGTAAGCAATGTGAGATAACTATTAACTATTTCCTTGTTACAGATGACAATAGTTTTTACATGTCTATCTTATCTATCTTTTTTCTTCCCCAAGACCACTTTTGTAAAAAAAAAAAAGCTAACTTTTAATTTGTGTTGCGTTTTTTCAGTTATATTTATGTTAGCAATAGGTTATTTTTATCGTTAACCCCAGGGAGATCATGTTACAAATTTGTCTTCCTACTTACAGGTAGTGAAGTTGCACACAAAACTTGGCAAACCCATTCCTTCGACTGAACCAAATGTGGTTACCCAAGCTACTTCCTCAACATCCACATCTGCTTCCAAACCAACTGCCTCTGCTTCAAATATAGCAACCAGCAGCAGTACAGTGAACTCCTCTGTTGCATCCTCTGCAGTGAAAATTCTTACTCCCACGGCAAACACACCACTTAACACTGCGTCTAACAACAAAACATCTTCAACTGCTGCTAATATAGCTGTAAAGAAAATATCTACACCGAAAATAAACTTTGTTGGCAAGTACAGAAGTCAGTCTTTATTTTGAAACCTAACCTCTTCCATAAATTCTTCTTAAGAATTAGTGCAGCAGATACAAAATGTATTTAGTTAACTCTGTGCATGATTAACTCCACTGTGTTTAAGGGAATTACTGATAGGTGGTAATGTCTATTAAAGTTTTGCTTCAGAATTTATGGTGTTTTCTACCCAGTTGTTTCCATCACCTGGCCTCTCTTGAATGCTTTTCCCACCTTCATAAGAAGCCTCCTACCTTTGGTTTCTTATATAGTAGCTGCTGGAGTATTGCAGTTTTTAGTCCTAATTTCAGTTCATGGCCTGGGCTGTTAATGCACCTGCAATAGATTGGCAGTTGGTGGTGGGCATCTGAAACATCCTTTTTACAGTGGAAAACTAACCATGGAAACTTGAACTGAACAGAGCAGAGATGGGAAACAGCTGTTCCACAGTAAGCTATCCTCTCCTCAAGGAGAGACCTATACAGTTGCAACACTAAGGGTATACTGCCTTGACCAGTACAAACATTAAAAGGTTTTGAAGTACTTTTTTTGGATGCATTTACAAAATGACAAAAAAGGAGATTACTAAAATATATATTCTGAGTTGTTCCCATTCAGTCCTGTGTCTTGAAAAAGCAGGAAAAGAAGTAACCAAAACAGTAATTTTATAAAGTGAAAGTTTTTCTTGTTAGAATAAAACACTTCAGTGTTTAAGTAACTTGAATGTTGTTAAACTTACTATTGAAATATTTAGTTGTATTGAAAATATATTTAAGTTTCAGTTGGTTTTAAAAGACCAATAATGCTGTGGCCAGACCACAGATACTGGCAAATAAAATCCTCGGTTTGCACATCATGTTTAATCGCATTCTCATTTTATGAAGGGTAATAATTTAACTTTTTTTGATTTCTAGGTGGCAATAAGCTTCAGACAACAGGAAGTAAAATGGAAGAAATGAAATCAGCTGAAAGTGTTAAAACACCTCCTGCTGCTGCAGTACAAACACAGGAAGTAAAACCTGACACAGCAGCTGAACCAGTGACTCCCACAACTCTTGCTGCCTTGCAAAGTGATGTCCAGCCAGTGGGCCATGACTATGTGGAGGAGGTATTAATATGAAAATGTGTATTATTTTCTATCTGTTTTAGTGAAACATAGTCACAGAGTGGTTGAGGTTGGTAGCGACCTCTTTAGCTCATCTGGTTCAACCACCCTGCTTAAGAAGGACCACCAACAGCCCATCACTCAGGACCATGTCCAGATAGTTTTTGAGAATGTCAAAGGATAGAGACTCCATAACTTGCCCTGAGCAGCTGTGCCAGGGCACAGTCACTCACAATAAAAAAGAGTTTTCTGATGTTCAGCTGTGTTTCAGTTGGTCCTCATTGTCTCTGGTCCTGGCACTGGGCACCACTGAAAAAAGTCTTTCTCTGTCCTCTTTGCTCCCTTCCACCAGGTATTTATATGCACTGATATGATTCCCCTCAGCCTCCTCTTCCCCACATGAGACAGCTGAGGTCCCTCTGGATGTCAATGCCATCCTTTGGCATATCAGCCACTCTTCTTAGTTTTGTGTCATCAGCAAACTAGCTGAGGGTACATTCCGCCCCATTGCCCAGAGCATTACTGAAGATGTTACAGGACGGTGTTGATCCTGGGGGTGCACTGCTGGCTCCTGGCTTCCAGCTGGCCTTCATTCTGCTGATCACCACCCTTGGCCAGGCTGTTCAGACAGCTTTCAGTCCACCTCACTGTATGCTTATCCAGCCTATGCATTTAACAGCTTGTGTAGGAGGATATTGTGGTAAGACTGTGTCCAAGGCTTTACTGAAATCCCAGTAGACAGTCTTGACTGCTCTGTCTGCATCTACCAGCCCTTCACCTTGGTGAAGTCGTGCTGACTGCTCCTGATGGTTTTCTTGCTCTCATTATACCTGGCAATGGTTTCCAGGATTAGCTGCTCCATCACCTTCCCAGAGATCAAGATGAGGTTGACTATCTGTAATTCTCTGGGTTCTCACTGAAGATAAGAGTGACAAGGCATTGAACCTGCAAAGGCTTGTGCATATGTTTCCATTTTTGTATTGTGCATGTTTCTTTTTTGCTCAGTGGGGCATTCTTCATGTGGTTGGTATGAGACAGGTGGATTAAGTGTGATATAAATTTTGCATGATATACAGGTTTATAATTTATTACCTCAGTATGTTCAGATTTGACTTTACAGCTGTGCACTCTTTGAAATGGAAGGCCCTTGTTCCTTGCTCGTTACCAAGCACAGTGGTGTGTCTGTCAGAACTGAAGGTTCTACTTTTCTACTTTGCCTTCTTTCACTTATTGTGTGAACTTCTTAATATGTCTTGAGACAGGTAGACATTATCAAGTGTCACTGGAGAATTAGATTAATGGATAATTAAATTTTATATCCCCTTTATTACAAAAAAAAAAAAGGCCAAAGGTGTTATAACTTTATTTTTCAGGTAAGGAATGATGAAGGAAAGGTGATCCGCTTTCACTGTAAACTCTGTGAATGCAGTTTTAATGATCCTAATGCCAAGGAGATGCACTTGAAAGGGCGGCGTCACAGACTTCAGTACAAGGTAGAAATGCTAATGCTTCTCTCTGAAAATTGACCAGATATCAGCTGACTGGTTGCCCGTTCTTAGGTTTAAAGACTAGACAAAAGGAGGCATTCTGTGTAAATAGCATGTTAAAAAAAGAGAAATATATTTCTTAGGCAATATAGTCTTTAAAGAATAATGCAAACTGTGAAACTGTTACTTTGGTTGGGTTTTTTAAAATGTTTTAAATATTGCTTCTAGTACAACCTATGCAAGCAACAATAGGTTCTTTATGTTGCTTACCATTGAGTTTTAAGAGAGTAAAATAGTATTGCTCAGTGGTTTTGGTAGGATAAGCAACACACACTCTTTGTGTTGCAGATTTTTTAGTGATAAGTGCATTTGTGCAGTTCTAAAACTGCATTTTACTCTCCTTGATTTTCTTGTAGATGACTAGTGTATGTTAAATATGTCAGAACAGCTCTGAACCTTGAGATGAGGACAGGAAAGCAACATTTAATTCATTATTTTTCTGATCTAGAAAAAAGTAAACCCAGATTTACAAGTAGAAGTAAAGCCCAGTATTCGAGCAAGAAAAATTCAAGAGGAGAAGATGAGGAAACAGATGCAGAAAGAAGAATACTGGAGAAGGCGAGAAGAGGAGGAACGCTGGAGGATGGAAATGAGGTAATGCATTCTGTTTCTTGAATGAATGTGACAAAGCTGCTGTCAGATTGTCTGAAACTAAACTCTATATTTACTTATTTTAAATACTCAGGGAACTCTGTACTGTCTTGTTTTAAATCGTCATTCTCTCTCTGCAGTTTTTGCTTGTTACTGTTCAATCCTTCTGAGGAATGCAGAGTTAGTAGAATTACTTTGCTATAAATCCAGACCTACTTTTACAACAATAATTCATGTTAGTTACCCTCTGTTCATTGGTATTTGCTTATGGCTGCTAAAAGTTGTTGAGGATAGAGAAGAATCTCTCTAGAGCAATGGCAAGTATTAACTGCTGTGTAAAGAGAACACTTTGACTGATGCACTTCAGGCGATATGAAGAGGACATGTACTGGAGGAGAATGGAGGAAGAGCAACATCATTGGGATGACCGTCGCAGAATACCAGATGGAGGATATCCTCATGGCCCTCCAGGACCTCTAGGCCTGCTGGGAGTTAGACCTGGAATGCCTCCTCAACCCCAAGGACCAGCTGTGAGTTTCTTAACTTGAGAAAAAAATTAAACTATTCTTACCAGCAGGCACAGTTAAGAATTATAAATTATTCAGTGCTGCTTCACTTGTCTCCAGTGTTTCTTAATAAAGGATTTGGAAAAGTGAAGAGGAAATTATATGCTAATGAAATGGTGTAGGTGGACTAGTCTTCCAAAGTAAGTCCAGTGAAATGAAAAGAGGATGCTTCAAATACTGCTGCTTCTGAAATACAAGTCGTACTGGATTTTTGTACTTTTTACTTTATTTGATTGCATTATACAACCTTATTTAACTAATTGTGGACAAATGTATGGATAAAAAGTGGCTGGATCATCAGTCTTGGAGAGTAATGCTTAGTGGTGCATCATACTCTAGCTGTGTGGCGTGCAGTACCACATGGGTTGGTCCTGGGATTAGTCTGATAAGCACTTTATCAGTGATCTGAAAGGTGATGGAGTGAGTGTACACTCCTGAGGTTTGCAACTGGCATGAACCTCAATCATCTTGGGTGGGGAGAATACCTGATACCTTTGAGGGCAAGGCCACCATACAGAGGAACCTAGGCAGGCTGTAGGAATGGAACATTATGGAATTCTGCAAGAAAAATGCCTAATGCTGAATTCAGAAAGGAATAACCCCTTGAATTGATAGAGTCTGGGTAGCAGTCCTGGTGAAAGGGATGCAGGGGTCCTGGCAAACAGCAATCTAGGTATGAGTCAGCAGTGTGCCCTGGCAGCAGGGCCAGCAGCAACCTGGGCTTTAGTAACAGGAGCATAATTAATAGATGAAGGGAAGTGATCAGCTTTCGTTAGACCCTAACTGCAGTGCTACATTTAATTTTGGGCTTTCCAATAGAAGATATATAAACCATAATAGGCTCAGTGTGGGGCTACCAGGATGGTCAGGGGTCTGGTGATGCCTTATCCCCTAGTCCTAGAATTAAGTCAGACATGGTTAAGGGATAAAAGGGTTTTTACTTCGGTATTTAATAGGGATCTTTATGGTGCAACAGTTTGTCAAGATGGAACACGCCAAAATGCACGCACCCCATATATCACATATACAATTTTATAGACCTTGCAAATTAGCATATCTGACAAAGATTCCCCAATGAGAGGCTTAAATTAATGGTGTGACATCTCCCTATTCGAAAGTATTCCCCCCCCCAGATGGGCCTAATCTTAGTTTACAGAATACGTTCTAGAGAGGGCCTTGGCTTTTCAAGATAGCACAAGGCTTTCTGGCCTGCAGCTGTGAGGCCTTCAGGATGTGTGGTGTTCCGGCCTAGCAGAATTCCAGGACTATGCTAAGATATCAGGCTTAAAGATTGCAAGTATGTGTGCTAAGGACACTGAGAATACATAAAAGGAATGTAAAAGGAAAAGGCAAAAAATCATAATGGCATCACTGGAACACGTGCCCTGTGAGGAGAGACAGGCATCTGCACTTGTTCAGCCTGGAGAAGAGCGAGCTTCAGTGGGATGTAATAGCCTTCTAATAGCTGTGCATTATAAAGGATATGGAGCTAGGCTTTTTACAGTCCTGAGAGGGTGAGATAACACCGAGTTTAAGCCAAGGCAAAAGAGGTTGAGACTGAATACAGGAAATCATCTTTTTTTTATACAGCTGTTGTGCAACCTCCATCTTCAAAGGTTTTCAAAAACCAACAGGCTAAAACCCTGAACAACGTGATGTGGTCTTCAAGCTGACCATGTTTTGCGCAGGAGGTTGGTCTCGATGACCTTCTGAGGGTCCATCTTGTGATTGTATGAAAGCAGTCGTGGATGCTTTATTTTGCAGCAATATGCAAATATTTCCCAGTTGACAGAAAGACAAGAAGTACTAATGTTGCGGAGGTACCTCTGATCTTGGGATTTTGCTTTTGTTTAATTTTGGTACATTTCATGTCTTTTCAGACATGATTGATTGTGACCAGCATAGGCTGTTGAGGAGATTTCATGTTTTGTTACATTTCAGTGATGTGAGGTTTGAATATTCTGTTCTTTATCCACATGTTTGGCTTTTCCTCATTTTGTCTCATTTGTGACCTTGGAAGTGCACCCAAGTCTCAGAAATACACTTTTTTGTCTGTTCAGCCTCTGCGCCGCCCTGACTCCTCTGATGACCGCTATGTGATGACCAAGCATGCTGCTATATATCCAACTGAGGAGGAACTTCAGGCAGTCCAAAAAATTGTTTCTATTACTGAGCGTGCTTTGAAACTGGTTTCTGACAGCATGACTGATCATGAAAAAAGCAAGAACAAAGAGGGAGATGACAAAAAGGATGGAAGTAAAGACAGGTATTTTACTTTATTACTTTTTAAGAATTTTATTGTTTTTCTTTCCCGTTATCCATGCTTCCAGGATCTCATCTCTTTGGGGTTTTTTACAGTATTTTGAAGTCTCAGAAGCATGTGGAATACTGTTTTATTTCACTTCTTTATCTTAAGGATTATTTTTATTATTTTTACATTATTATTTTAAATGCAACTTTTAACTATAATTCACAGAGCTTTGAAAGGCGTTTTACGGGTGGGCGTTTTGGCTAAAGGTTTGCTACTCCGTGGAGACCGAAACGTCAATCTTGTTTTGTTGTGTGCTGAGAAGCCCTCCAAGACGTTACTCAGTCGTATTGCTGAAAGTCTCCCTAAGCAACTTGCAGTAAGTAGAGTTTAGATTTTTAGATTTGAATTTTTTAAGAGTACTGTAAAAATCTGTCCTCAAGTTAAATGTCTGCAGGGCTCACTGTGCTGCTGCGTGACATAGCCAAGGTTCAGTTTCTTTCCGTATTCTGAGTGTTTCTGTCTGAATTCAGAGACTGCTGCGTGTTCTGCATTCTCTATATTGTGTCCATACAAGCGTGTGCTCTAGCAGTGTAGTATCAATCACCATTTAATAGACTTCATTTATGTGGGAAATAGAAATGAGCATGAGGAAGGCCATTAATCAGTTACCAGTAGCAATAGAGGTAATTGCGCAGTGTTACAGCACGCCTGCTGCCTCAAGGTCAAAGTTCTCCATTAATGCCTGTCTTTTGTGCTTACATATTGGCTCCTATTCATATGTGTCAGTGCTTTATAGTTCAGAATTAGTTAGCTAAGTCTTATGTGGGATTTTTTTTATAATTTGGACCTTTAGAAAAGCAAACATGCAATCTTAGAGCATTCAGTGAAATTAATACAAACCCTTTACAGAATTTCCACAAGAAAGTATAAAACCTCTGGTCTCTGATGAACAAAGCCTGTCACTATAGAGTGCTTGTCGCAGCATTAGTATGTCGGTGCAGTCTAGTAAAATGCTTGACAGAATCACTGGCATGGTAGAAGCTTTAGCAGGATCAGATTAATTAGAAAATAATCTCAAATTTGCTCATTTGAAGTAACAGAACAAAAGTAAATTTTAAAAATGGGCATCTTGGTATGTCTTTGTGGAAATGTTCACTTGTCCATGTGTGTGGAAGAAGGTCACGGAGGTGCCTACAGCTTCCTTTTGGGGCTATTTAGAATTATTAAATAAAGTTGCAGAAGGCAATTCAAAATAACCACTTTGTTAGTTACTCTTACTTTTTTTTTTTTCTGGTACTTATCTTGCCCTTTGTTTAACATTTTGTGATACCCAAGCATAGGATGTACCTAGCAATACCCATCTGTAACTGCGAGCTTGAAAAATAACCCCTGCATCTTTGCTTTTTAAAGGCTTCTATGTTCCAGTGAGAAACACCCTGCTAATTAATTGGCACTGAGGCTTTTCTTTATCTCAAACCCCATCAAGATTCTCGTTATGTAATTGTAATTATGTTATGTAATTGTATATTAATTTCCTTTCTGGGCATCTGACTTCTTGGTTATGTATTTTCATTAATAATTTGGAAACAACATGCAAGTCCACATATATTTATATCTTTACACTGTGTAGTGTGGTTTCTATGACTACACAGGTATCCGTTTCATATAACTGTGGTTCTATCTTTTTCTTAAAAAATGACTATGTTGGAATCCTTTTTCTTCCTCATACTTTTATTGGCCACATGCTAATAGAAATTTCTGTTTCTCAATATTTAGGTAATCAGTCCAGAGAAATACGATATCAAGTGTGCAGTCCCAGAAGCAGCAATAATTTTAAATTCGTGTGTGGAACCCAAAATGCAAGTTACAATCACACTGACATCTCCAGTCATTCGGGAAGAGAACATGAGGGATGGAGGTTGGGAAGTTGTTAAAGACGTTACTTCTTTCTCATCTGTTTTTTTATGTTTATCTATTCTGCTTAAGATGGCACTAAGGTCCTGGAAGGCAACATGCTGGCACATGTATTTGATCGAAACCTTGCTTTTCAACAACCCGTCTCAGTAGAGAACAGTTGGTTAAAAGAAATGTGTATATGATGCTTTTATTTAATTTTTTAAATTTCTAACTTTATATCCAACCTCAGCTTTCTGGAAAAGGTACAAGCTTGACTTTTTTCCCCCTCTTTTAAAATTATGTGGAAAACAAAGTATTTTATAGCAAGTGGCTATAAACTGGCTTTCTAGAGCAGACTTGCCTTAAGAGAAAGATTATATGGATTTAGAAAATCAAATCCCATGTTTTTGGGTTTGAACTGGGTCAGTATTACCATCACTTGGACATTCTGAATAGCGCCACTTAAAATGCACTTTTACAGTACTTTTGACAGTAACAGTGCTTCTAACTTTAAAAGATGATGCGATTTTTTCCAGCTCTCTGAGGTTGTTTTTTGGTCTGGAGTGCTTTTTGAGTATATTTAGGCTCCTGGTATTACAATCAGTCTTCTATCCAACTGGCAAACCCAACTAGTACAATAAGAAATGGCTTTGTTGTTGAGCTGAAGCAGAAGGTGGAGCTTGGGAATCAATTTACGTTTCCGAAGTCCGCAGTTTTTCTGGTGCCAGCAGTGTTGCTTTAGGGTCTGTTCTGTAACACTTTCAAAGCTCCAAAAGCTTTTAAGCCAACAAGCATGATTAATGTCTGCAGTACATTGGTTCTTTTTATTTACGGGTCAGATAAAATTAACTTTGTTTCCTTTTAATCCTGTATTTTCATAGTTGAAAGAGATCATAGCAAACAGGGTTCTGGTGTTTGACAGTGAACCTACAAATAGGAAATCTGAGGCTGTTTTAACACTTCTCATATGCAGGTTGAAAGAAATTGTATGTGTGTATGTATACATGTGCTTGTGTATATACGTATTTATATAAGCCACGGAGGTTTTTTTTATATTTCATCTCATCATTACATGTCCTCTAAAATACTTGAGGTTTTTATATTGCATTAGTAAGTGTCCTGTAGCTGTGACTAGTGCATTTATAAGCGAGCTATGTTAACAAAGTCATCCTACATAATCAGAAAGAAAAATTTCAAGATGCATTCTGTGGTTTGGATGACTTCCAAAGAGTCTTAGAGTGTTTTGTACATGATTTTTAAACTGTGCATAATATTCCTAGCTATAAAGGGTTTGTATGTGTACTGTCACACCCAACCAGTTTTACTTGGTTTTTGACAATCTGAGTGTAACATGACTTTGGGCTGAATCCAACTTTCCATATTATTTAACTTTATAAAGAATGCATTTTATTATTAAATTAGACTAACCATTCAACTAAATTAACCCTTAATGCCATGTTTATTTCTTGATCTACTGTGCAAAAGTGCAGTATTGATTCCTGCTACAATACTCCATTTCAACTAAGTGGTTTCTGGCCCAACATTCTATGATGTGGACTAAAAATAAAACAAATTTCAAATTGCTATCATCAGTCCCCTAAGTTATGCCACCAAAAGGAAACAAATCTGTATTTTTGTCTGACCCACACTTGAGTTAAATTATCTTTGTGAGTTTATTCACTGCCGAATGCAGTACTGCCTCTAGGCAAACGAAGTCAATTTAGACTTCTCTTCAAGACACTGAGCAGTATAAAATGGATGTGTAGAAAAGTTTACTTTTGAAACTGGAGCAAATAGAAGACTGAATTGCCAATTATTGCAGGAAAGAAGTTCCTTATTCCGAAGACTGCTGCTTATTTGCTGCAGAGTAACAGTATGTGTTTGTGTTTTCCTTCCTGCAGCTTCTCATGCTCTGTGTCTTACACTGGTTTAAAGTTTTCATTTTCCCTAGCCCACTTGGGGAGCTAGTTAAGGAAGGCTTTACCGGAAGAACCAGTCTGAGTAAAGATGCAACTTGAGTCTTGCATGTGGAGTAGAATCATGTTTGATGTATTATTACATGATAAAAGTCTGAAAAATTAAACAGTGAAACTAAATTGTTAACCGCATAGCTACTGTTCCTTACAGTGTTGTGCGTTTGACAGTTGACCGAATCTAATACATTCGAAGAGCTCTAACCCAGCTGTGGAGTCTTCCTTCATCAAACAAAGTGTACATACCTACAAACACATCTGTGTGTGCGCGTGTGTCTTTTTTATCCTTAGCTAACAGCCCCGGTCCAAAGCCTTCTAGCAGAGGGACTTGATTCCTGTCAGGGGTTGCTGCCAAGACATCGGAAGGATTTTTGACCAAGGTTTTCTAAAGCTCAGTGTCACACCTGCCATGCTTTACAAAGGAGGGGTTTGGATGCATAGTCCTAGCATCTGCTGTTACTTTGTGTTTGTTTCTTTTTTTTTTTTCTTTTCGTCTTTGTCTCTCTCCTAGAATGAAGCAGTGTTCACACTAGTCTTAAAATAGTTGACTGGACAAAATGTATTTTACATAATAAAACTTACCTAAATTGACATACCTGTTAACTTTTAATGAAGAGGTAGTGTGGACACAGCATGTCTAACTGAAGATTAACCCCTTATGTTTAGGCTAGTAATAAGTTATACAGGGTAAGAATTCATGCCCGTATTCTGTAAATTAATTCAGTTTTGTCTCAGTTTAGTAGGGTGGTAGGTTAGGCATCTGATTTTAGTTAAATAGTCTTTAAGGGGTTAATCCTGAAATGTGAAACATATGCAAAAATCCACAGAATAAATATTACAGGAGTTCCTTGATATATTTTTTCAGTCAATGTTTTCTCAGTGTAGTACGTGCCTCAGCAACTTCTGACTTTGAGAGTCTTTTTAAGTTCCATGGGTATTCTTATGATAGCTATTAGTAACCCATTAGATCAACATTTCCAGCACTAAGTAAGATTCTTTTCTGTACATTTTAATTGCAATTCTCCTTAGTAAAATTATTTTACAAATTGAAGGTTTTCAGAGGTAGAAGTAAAGTTTCAAATTATTCAATGACTTATTGTGCTAAAGGTTTGCACAGTGTCACCTATTTACATATTAGTTTAGAAGAAAGTAAATAATTGACTGATTAGGCTATTGACCCCACAGCACCTATTTTCATTTTTTAATTTCTCAACCTTACTTTGCCACTTTTTCCTGTGGTAGGTTTTCTCAGGATGTACTCCTTGTCTCATATATCTGGGTTGTACCCCTTTCATCACTTAGCTTTAGCTGGCACCCCTTTTGTATAGGTTTGGAGGGGATTCTTATTGTTGTTTCTTTTTGGGATTTTTAAAATTGGTTTTGTTTTAAAAGAAACATCACTTTAAACATTTTCATTTGCTCTGTAATTGCCTTGTTAGTGAAGATTGTCATCTTTCCACTTCAATATATAGCCTGTAAGCTGGAATATCTGTGTGAGAAGTTACCTATGTTCTTCTCAACTTTGCTCTTATGAAGTCTTCGCATTTTTATCTCTGTGCAGAGCAATAGAATTATCGTATCAAAATGCTTAAATCTGAATACTAGTAGTAGTACTTCACATTAAATTTAGTTACTGTATTGCAAAGTTATGCCACCATGTTAATTCATGGCCTCTTAGCTCTGTATTGTAAAGAATCCTACTATACATTTGTGATTTCAGAGCACAATTTCTGCAACATTCCTAAAAGCTTCTCGTTGCAGGAATGTTTCACGAGTCTCATTATTTTTTATTTTATTTTATTCCCTGGCTTACCTAAATTTAGGTCTTGGAGGAGTAAACTGTACTGTTCCAAACAGCCAGCTCCTGTGAACTGTGTGCCATTGAGTGATGGCTTTTTGTTTCATCTTATCTGGTGTATCGCCAGTTATGCTACCGCATATGCTGTGACTAGTCACGATAGCCGTTTTCATAATGAGCAAAAAAATAACTTCTAACGGTGATCACTGATCTGATTATATCCATACAGTTTTCAAGTAACCTGAGGATACCATTTCACATTGTTTAGTGGTTCCAGTTTCATTGATTAAACCACTTCTGTGGTCTCTTCATTTTTGGTAGCAAACCAGTCAGCTTGGTAATTAAGTTTTTTTTGAACATTTAAATATGCAAGGTCTGCTATGTTTTCTGCATCTTTCAGAAATTTTGCTTTGTTTTTTTGACTATTCCTTGCTTCTCTTTATCTTGTTGACTCTGTGTAAAGTAGTCCCTTTTTAGATCCTTTCTTGCATCCTAAGTGTTGCTGGAACATATATATTATGGGCTGAGGAATTTTATTTATATGGCTAAGAGAGAAGGTACTAGAAAACAAGGAACTCTGTAATATTGAAGAACATGTCACATTCCTTTAGTCAGGTTTTTACAGCAAAATAATTTCAAGTTTAAGGCATGATAAAAATAACATCATTACTAAACATTTAGTGCTTTTAAGATTTGTTATACTTAGCTTTTCTTTCAAGAATAGGTCCCAAATAACACGTGACAATTAAAATTTAAAAGAAACTAAGTTTGAATGTTTCTACTTGGTTAAAGTGGATTTTTGTGTTCCTTCTGTCTTGTGTTCTCTGTGCTGGTGCACTGTGTCCAACCATCCTTCCTTCGGTATTTAATTTTAGGGGATATGTGTTTTTCCAGTGTTAGCTGAAATAAAGAAGTACTACGCATTGCATAATCAGCAATGCAGTTGAAAATAACCTCAGAGCTGAAGTGCAATATGCTCTTGATCTTCATACTGGGTCAATGCTCTAATCCTAATTGAGCGACTTTTGCTGAACATTTACATTTCTCGTTCAAGGGTTTAAACTTTAAATGGCATGTGTGACATTGAAGCTATTTAAGGAAGTGTCTTTCTCACCTGGTCAAACACCCATTCCTCACTGCATTTTGCCAATTCAATCCATTTTAGATGTAACCTCGGGTATGGTGAAAGACCCACCGGACGTCTTGGACAGGCAAAAATGCCTTGACGCTCTGGCTGCTCTACGCCACGCTAAGTGGTTCCAGGTTCGGAACATCATTTTACTTTCTTCTTGTAGCCTTATGAGAGATTAGTTCAGTTGCAATATAAATGTTTAACTGTGTGAAAACACTCAGCGTTGTTCATGCTAATAATATTTAATATTTCTCTGGTCCCTAAATTTAACTGTAGAAGGTTGAGTATGGAGGAGCTGCTTTATGCAGTTATTGCTCATTTGACGTCATTTTTTTTTCTGGTCATTGAGAAGGCGATGTTGAAAGCTTGACTCGCTTGGGGTGATCATATGTTGTATATTTGTTATATATTCCATAAGGCTGCAGAGTAACTTTGCTTTAAATAATGGAATATGTGTTTAAAGCTTTGTGTTTAGATTTAAGACTTTTTTTCCTATTTCTTTAAGTGCATTAAGTGTAGGGAATGAAAGGTGAGAAGCAACTGTTTGGTTTAGTGACTTTGCATTCTGGCAAAGGCACAATAAAGAAACCAAACAGATTCCCTTGACCTTTCAGTCTCTATACCTATTTCTTAGATCTTTACTTTATCCTTTTTATTTCTAATATAGAAAGATGCTGTATTTATTGTTACAAATGAACACAGGTCAAAGTGTATAGGGGATCAAGAAATGTTATTCTTGTATAACCTGTGCACTTTGACTTCTACCACCTTAAATTACTAACCCTGTATAAAATACTGCTGTAAATGGCAGCTCACGGAATAAAGTTGTAGAACGATTTGTTTCAATCTTGTATCTGAGCTTCCATTGAACAGTGGTGTTTTAGTGTTTCAACATTTCCTGTTTGCTGTAGGTGCAGGGGTTAATTAATTTGATTTTGTATTGCTCTCAAGGCTAGAGCTAATGGTCTGCAGTCCTGTGTGATTATCATACGTATTCTTCGTGACCTCTGTCAGCGGGTTCCTACTTGGTCTGATTTTCCAAGCTGGGTAAGTAATGTGTTTTTTTTAATGAGTCATCTTAATAAATATGTTACTACAAGGAAATTATAGGGAAGTGTTAATACAATTTTTAAATTCGGACTGTTTCAACAAGTAATGCAGGGTTTTGTTTGGGAATTTTTGAGGTTTCTTTGCTAACAAATTCTCCAGATTCCCTCTTAAAAATACAGTTTTCTGAGATTTTGTCATTTAAAGCTGGAAGGGTTTGGTTTTTTTTTTTCCCCAAAAGGAATTTTCTTGTTTCTTTTTATTCTTTGTGAATAGATTCCTATTCTAGGTTTTAGCATTTTTTTTCCTTTATACAAAAAAACCTACTTTTTTCTAACTACCTACTTCGAATTGCTTGGAGTTTGCTGAGGCTTATTTAAAATAATGTTGGCTGTGCCCAGATAGTTCTGTGATAACAGAAAGAACTTGAAAGAAAAAACCGCAGTAATTCTTATGATTGTTAATATATCCCTTTCTCAAGGTAAAATACCACAGTACTTAAGTACAGCCTGTGGTTGTGTCATCATCATATTTTAGTCAGTGTCACTTAAATCTCTGGATTTTATCAGGTCACCTCTCTTAATTCTTGCAGTTAAGTCTTGGAGCATTGCTTTTGCATTGACTATCTTACATTATCTCTCCAGGAGTGCAACATGTGCTCCAAATACTAAGAGATGTAGGATCTGTAGATTGCACAAAGTTAGTCTGGAACAAATACCTGAAGTATGTTTTGTGTGGAAGTAAATTAGCTCTGACTGTTGTATTTTGCAGACCAAATCCAGTTTGCACTGTGCTGCTTCCTTCTCAGTTTTGGCAGGAAGAGTGCTAATATTGTCAAAAAAGTTTGAGCAGTTGACTTCATTTCAATGAGAAGTTTTACAACTCTACTAAGTTTGCAGACAGTTTTATTAAATTACTTCTAATAATATTTATTGCTTCTGGAAAGGAAGAGTGGAGCAGTAATGTCTGCTTTTTTAAATATTTAAAGGGAAAAAAACTAGTGCCAGTTTCAGTATTGCATTTCATGAAAAGTACACTAAAAAAATACAGCTTAAAAGATGCTAAAAAGTAAGTACCCTCTTAATATCACTATGATACTGAGTTGCCAGAAAATGAACCCTGGCATACTTTCAGAAAAGTATCCTTACAACTATTGCAACACAGAGCAGACACATGGGGGAAGAATAAGAAATGTGGTTTCTTAATTCCCACATTATCTGTTCCAAGGCACATCCAGAAGGGAAGAGAGGTATGAAGCAGTGTGTCAGACCTTGCTGTATCTCAGCCCTCTCCAAAAGGGCTGATTCCTGATTTGCTCCTGGTACCTGATGCATTCTCAGTGACATGGATCAGCAATGAACTGTAGTCAGCTGTTCTTTTGGCCTGTAGGAAAAGTCTTACTGATAAAAACAATGACAAAATGAAAGTGATGATTTCTGCCAGTTCAGATGGAATTTCATAGATTGGAGTAATACAGTTTTCTGGATACAGACCTTCTCCTACCATCTATACTAGAAACCTTTTACAAACCAGATGACAGAGCTTTTTAAAAAAAAAAACATAAGTAGTTGTAAAAATAGAAGATACTAGGAAGTCTGAATGTTCACAGTAGTAGCACTTCATGTGCCTGAAAGTAAAAACTAAATTAGAAGAACTTTGTCAGGTTCCTACGCATTGTTCAAATTTGAAATCCAGCCTTTTGTGCACATGAACACCAGCACATCATAATACACATTTTCCTAGGATTGAGTTAGAGACATCAGTGTATTGTATGAGGATCCAAAAGAACTAGATTCTAAAAAATTTAAATCCAAGATCTGCTTTTTTTTCTTTACTGATGCACTTTGCTTTCTACTTGAAAACGACTAAATTTCTATTGCCAAATCCTGACTGATACAGTAGGGCATGGAAATAATGTGCTCAGTAATTGAAATCTGTCAGTTAAATGGAGCTAAAATAGAAAGGAATGGGCACCCTTAGTGAAGGATTGTGATCAGTGCTGCCTGTAGTTACTTGCATACATCAGAATAAATATTAACACCTGGAAAGGAAAAACAAAAGGTAGCATTTGAACAGCGTAAATGTGGTGAGGAGGACAAGGCCCAAACAACAAGTGCCTCCAAAAAATTTATCAAAAACCAAGAGAGACACATTGCTTGAGAATTAAAATTGCCAAAGAGGTAGTAGTGAAACATCCACAGGCTGGGAAAGAAAACTAGGGGAAGCTAGTCTTTACTTTCACAAATATTTCTATAGGTTCTTCTGGAAAAAAAATAAAATAATAAAAGTAAACAATAGAAATATTCACAGAAAAAATCACCAGTATTTAAAATAGAGCAAATTTTTAAACCATTTTAACTAACATCAAGTAATGCATACATTTCAGTAAACATGTTTATCCTAGAGGTTTTTTTACACTTGTTTAACATCTGAGTTAGTGTTGGTCAATAACCAGGAGAAAAATTGCTGTGAGCTTTAGTTTTGCTAAACTGAAAGACTAGTGAGGATATTTTTAAGAACATTAAATTTTTGATGTTCTAAGTTTCTGTACTCTTGCAGAAAAAAAAAAAAAAATTCTGAAGCATCCTGTTTCATTAGGTATACTGTGTACTGAATTCTTTGGCTGACAGAATCAAGGGTCCCACAATGTTTCATACTCCAAAAAAATGGCTCAACAAGTTGTCTACCTACATATGTAGGCTACTACTGTATAAATTTCTACAAAATTATTGTACAGCTTGTGCTGGGAAGAAGCCCATCATAGAATCACCGAATTGTTCAGGTTGGAAAAGACCTTGAAGATCATCAAGTCCAGTTGTTAACCCAGCACCACTAAACCGTGTCCTTAATTGCCATATTCACATGTTTTGTGAACACTTCCAGGAATAGTAGCTCCATCAGCTCCCTGGGCAGCCTGTTCCAGTGCTTTACAACCCTTTCAGTCAAAATCTTTTTTCCTAATATCCAATCTAAACCTTGCCTGGTGCAACTTGAGGCCGTTTTCTCTTGTCCTATTACCGGTTACACGGGAGAAGACACCAACCCCCACCTCGCTATGCCCTCCTTTCAGGTAACGGTTGTACAGAACAATAAGGTCACCCCTGAGCCTCCTTTTCTCCAGGATAAACACCACTAGCTCCTTCAGGAGTTCCTAACAGAACTTGTGTTCCAGATCCTTCCCCAGCTCTGTTCCCCTTCTCTGGACATGCTCCAGCACCTCAGTGTCTTTCTTGTAGTGAGGGGCCCAAAATTGAACCCAGGATTTGGGGTGTGGCCTCACCAGTGCCCAGCACAGGGGGACAGTCCTGGTCCTGCATGCCACACTGTTGCTGACACAGGCCAGGATGCCTTTGGTCTTCTTGGCCACCTGGGCACGCTCCATCTAATGTTGAGCCACTGCTGACCAGCACCCCCAGGTCTTTTCCCCCTGGGCAGCTTTCCAGCCACTCTGTCCCAGCCTGGAGCTGCAGGAGGTTGTTGTGACCCAAGGGCAGGACCTGGAACTTGGCCTGGTTGAACCTCACACAATTTGGCCTCAACCCATGGATCCAGCCTGTGCAGATCCCTCTGCAGAGCCTTCCTGCCCTCCAGCAGATCAACACTCCCACCCAGCTTCCATTTGCAAACTGACTGAGGGTATTCTTGATTCCCTCATCCAGATCATCAGTAAAGATACTAAACAGGACTGGGCCCAACACTGAGCCCAGTGACCAGCTGCATGTATCAGTATTCAGTGTTAATCTTGCACCACTTTTCTTTTTATTCGTCTTTATAAAATAACTGGAGGTTCTTTCCATTTTAGCTGAAAGTATTCTATGATGTGTAATGTTCTACAAAATTCTGGATTCAAAATTCTCTACTGAGAAACAATAGCAGCTTTTTTCTGTCTTAATCCATCTTCTAATTTGGCTGAATCCTCCTGTTGTTGGTCTAGGCTATGGAGTTGCTTGTGGAAAAAGCAATTAGCAGCGCAACTGGGCCACAGAGTCCTGGAGATGCACTGAGAAGAGTTTTTGAGTGTATATCTTCAGGAATCATCCTTAAAGGCAAGTTGCATTTGACCCCTGTATGTATACTTACGCTTAGCTAATCTGTAATCTTGCATGAAATAAGGTAAAAGTGTGCTGCTAATTAGCCTGATTATTGTAGGTGGTCCTGGCCTTCTGGACCCCTGTGAAAAAGATCCTTTTGATACGCTTGCTGTAATGACAGATCAGCAACGAGAGGATATTACTTCAAGTGCACAGGTAAGGGAATGTAGGTGTGAAGTAATTAAATTTGGTGGATGGTTTGTTCTTTTTTTTTTTTTAATGGAGCTTTATATTGGACGTGAATTTTCTTTTCTTAGAATGTAGTCAGATCTTACCAGTCTTAATCTAGGCATTGAACGTGTCATAGGAGAGGATGTATAGTAGTGTACATTTTTGCAGTAAAATAAATGTATTATCCTGAAAAATTTGTAGCATTCTCATCTATATCTATATATCTAGATCTAGCTATATGTAAACAGGCTCACTCTACAGCAGTATGTTAGTAGATTGGAAATTACTTTGACATCTAATATTTTATAAATACATCTCTGCGAGTTTCACATGACAATATTGACCATTCATGCTTGCAGTTTAAGAGGTTACTGCCTCTACCTCTTCATTTGATCCTTTTGCTAATGATTCCTAATGCCTAATGTGATGCGTGACAAGCCTTTGCTGCTTCAGTGCAAGCCCAGGAGCTCAAACACACGTACATTATTTTTAAGCTAAGATGCTGCACTTACAAAAGCAGCAAACGTGACAGACACGTTTCATTGTGTTGACTTTGTTGGGGGAAAGAAAGACGGGATAGTTAGAGCTAAGGGTAATATCGTACATCACTGATGCGCTTCCTTAATTGAGGAATTCCTCAAATTGGACATTGGTATGTAATACAAGTAACTTTTTTTTACTGTTTTTCTAGTTTGCGCTGAGACTCCTTGCATTCCGTCAGATACACAAAGTTCTAGGAATGGATCCATTACCACAGATGAATCAACGCTTCAACATCCATAATAATCGTAAAAGGAGAAGGGACAGTGATGGGGTTGATGGGTTTGAAGCAGAGGGAAAGAAGGACAAAAAAGATTATGATAACTTTTAAAAATGTTTGTTATCATTGCTAAGATTGATGGTAATGAAAAGTCCATTTGTTGCCTTGCTTTTACTTCATTCATAATGATGTCTGTTTAAAACATCCAAAACCAGCTTGTGAATTAGATTTGGAAGAGAAAAACCTAGCTCTTCTGTGAGATTCCGAATATTTTAATTGGATGTACTGTACCAGACAAATTATGGATGGAAAGACTGCAAATGGAAACTGTTGTCATAGGAAAAAATAGTTTTCCCTCACTGCATTTTCTTTAAACGTGTTGCTGACTTCAGTATATTTTCTTCTTTTTTTTGTCTTTTTTATTAACAAGTGCATTGTCTTCCTATCTTGACTGTATTTAATGCAGCATTTGTGCTTCTGTTGCTATGTGTATTTTGACTTTTTATTTAGAAGTATTTTTGTTTGCCTTTGACACTAGTTGTATGAGTTACTTTGTGTTAGGTAGTAAAACTGTTCCCCTCCCAATTAATATTTTACAGAAATTTTTTTTTCTTTTTTTGTAAAGTGAGACTGCAGGATCATGTTTTTTTTCTAAATGTGAAGGGGTTACAACACATAATTGTCCTGCCATTTGAGTGCTCAGAATTAAATGTTTTTGCCAATCTTGTGGCATTTGTCTCCTTAGTGTGATATAACGGTGTAATTAAGACAAATTTGTGTTAATCTAATCGAGTTTGCTGTTAGTTGTGCATTAGCAGTATAAAAGCTAATATATACAGTACGGTCTTGCAACAGTTTTAAAGCCGCTGCATAATTGATCAAAGATTTGCATGATGGTTTTTTGGTTTTTTTTATAGAAGGGCTTTTAAAACTATTATCTTAGGTTAAATGCGTAGGTCTTTGTATGATTGACTTTGTGACATAGCAAGGCCAAAAAATAACTTTCTGAATTTCTTTTCTCAACAAGCAAAGGTGGGCATTTTCCGTTTAGACAAAGTTAGTCATTCTTTTCAGTCAACTTTGTCGACATGGTATTAATGCCTCTCAGCCCTTAAAATAAATGTTTGTCATATCAGTGCCTGTGAGGTTATTCCTTATATCTGTTCCTGTATAAACTTTCTGTGATTTTTTCAATAATTCAAATTTTAAAAGTGAAGTATTATTGAAAAAGTGAAGGTTATCAAAGAAAAAAACGCAGAAAATTATTTGCTGTGGCCATAGTGTATGCTTATGTCTCTTTCAAAAATCTAAATATAGCAGTGGTGTAAGTAAAGTTACATCATACTGTTGATGTATGCTCTGGTACACAGGTGTGATTTGTTGTCACAGCACTACAGTGGAATACACAAATAAAAGTTAAAATTTATTAAATGACTAAAGTTCATTACACACTGGAAACTGAAGTTTCACTTACTCTGTTAAATGTGTATTATGCTTTGTTGCAAACCCATAAAACAGAGATTAACATAGACTAACATTCCGGTAGCTACTTTATATCGATGGCTGTAGGAGAGTATCACATGTGACAAAAATAATTTGTTATTTCTGATACCATTTATTAAGAAAAACCCAACTTCTGTTCCATTTCAAGGTCGAATTTCTCTTTGACCTTTTTAATAAGCAACTATTGGAGCAGGGGGGATGTTTCTGTTCCCAGCATCTACTGCTAACCAGCATGGGCCTATGGAATAAAAAATACAATATTTTAGAAAAACAGAGAGAATCTAAAGACTTAAAAGAAAAACATTTAATAATAGTGTTCTGTAAGCATCAGAGTGCAATTTTCAAGGGAGTGATTATTAGGGGTTAGCATATAAAAGTAAAGCTTTCTCACTGTATGAAAGCTTTCTAAATAATTAGAAATATGAAAAGCAGAAATGCTTTGAAGTTACTTAAAAAAATTACACTCATTTCATTGTCCAGCCTTCGTGCATAACTCCAAGCATATGCTTGTTCTAGGGGATATCTTGTTGCCATCGTGTCTAGTTAGCCATTACTATTTATTTTGAAAGCTACAGGTGCTATTCATGTAGCTAGTTTAACTCCATACCAAAGTTTCTTTCCTCATACGGCAAACTTGTCTATTCAGGAATGTGACCCTAAAATATAGGATTAAAAAGGTCAAAGATGTACTTTAGACTTTCTGTATTTTTGTTCTACTGGCTTTTAGCTCCTAACCAGTTTCTGGATCTTTTGAAATATTGTATACTTAAAGTGATTCCACATTAAATATGAAGCTGTGACCATGATTTTTGTGCTGTGTGGTGAAGGGTGAATTTGCAGTTTGTTTCTGGTGTTCCTGCCCATTTTAATGGATAACTTCTGACTCGACTCCTGTTAACAAATCTAAGAAGAATGTAAAAACAAGGTTTTCAAAAGTACAGAGCTAGCTTTGACTTTAAATACTACACTGTGCACTTAGGAAGGCAAAATAAGCATTTTAATAACCTATTTTGGTAATGCTACCAGTTTACTAATAAGCACAGTTTGCATTTTTTATTCAGCAGTGCTGTGTGTTAAATCCCTCAATCACAAACACTGCTCAATCCCTCAATCACAGTCCTCATACACAGAAGAGAAATGTACACAGGAAGGATATTCCCCTCCGTGCTCACCTTAGAAGAACAGTTTGTGAAAATGTGAGCTGTTCTGTTTTGAAGCTTTTTTGAACTTTGACTTGACTTCCTAGTTCATGAGTGTGTCCTGTCTGTGAGCAGTGTGATTTCGCATGGATTCTTGCATAAAGGCACTGCTAAAAATTAAAGTCTGTTAGACACAGTCCATCGACTTCTTGACCTTCTGTGAAATTCTAGATGAAGAGTTACATTTCTAGAGCTATTGAATATGATGGGTTCATTTGCAGCTTCTACTTTTAGACCTTTTAGTACTTAAAATTGTTCTGCCTAGAAAATTTTCAACAGTTGGAATCAACTTTGAATATTCCTGCAACAATTTGTATGCATATTTAAGATTCTTGTTGCTGGTTGAATATCTGCTGGTCATTAGTCTGTTAAGTAGTCACCCAGTGCCAAATTCATTTCTCTGTTAAGCAATTAAACTTGTTTGGACTACCCAAACAGATTTGACTAGCATAGTCTTAATAATGGGGGGAAGGAGACACAGTCAGCAATGTTTTTTTCCACTTATATTTTAGTTTTACAAAGTACAGTGATGGATTGATTCAACAAAAACATCTGTTTTCTTTCCATTTTTTAGGGTTTTTTTTAATGACAGCTGTAAGCCAAAGAGCCTTCTAGCCAGAAAGGCTAGCAAATTAAATTTCTTTTGAGAGATTCTTTTATAGATCTTCTCAGATTATCTTTTTCTCCTTCAGTGTTGTGTTTCTCAGACTTTCAAAAATGAAACAGCTGGTCTTTTAGGGCAAGAAAAAAATCCAAGGAGTGTTGTTTATAGACTTACTGCAGCAGTTTTGATTTATATCTAAATAACAATCAGGCTTCATTCTGTAAATATCTGTTAATCTGTATTCTTACATTTTGCTCCACTTTTTCATTTGCATTACAAAAGTCTGAGAGAAGCTTGCCGTTGTTTATTGAACTTTCTGATTGTTTGCAGTTTGCATTTTAAGAAACACTGCCCTAATAATATTCAACAAGTGTTCAGGTGCTACCAGGATAGAAGTCACTGTTTTTCAGGGACTGGCAGCTCTTGCTGGGGATGTTGACCCTGCACAGTGCACACTTTCCCACATGTCATGGTCTTTACATACCTGTGTTGGTAAGGGTTATCATTTAGAGACATCTTCAATATTTGTGTTTTCTTAAACTGTTCTGCAAAGCCATTGCCACCAGTATTTATTGGAGGGTAGTTTAAACCCTATCAGTTTGTAGAGGCTCAGCCACTAGCTTAAATACTTTTACATCCATTCTGCATCAGCCCTGTTAAGAGGTTGATACCCTAAATCAAAATAAACATAGAATGGCATCAAGAAACCTTTGTGGATTTTGTAAGTTTCCTGTACTTAAAAGTCTAAGACTGCAGAATTGAGTAGCTGACCAAGAGAAAATAAATGGCTTTTTCTACAGTAAAAAGGTTACTTTAACATTAAAAGTGAGACAAAAAGGCTCTTGTTTCTACACAGCAATCACAAACCTTGCTTCTTATATAACCTCTTTCCTTTCCTTTTCTGCATGCTGCATCGTGGTTGTACTAATAGTATGCATATTTGATCAGACCATGTAAGACAGCCTTATCACAGCCTTCACTTTGGCACACATTAAGTTTGCCAGTAATTTTCTGGTTAAACAAGTTAATGAACAAATGGGAGTGATGAAGGTGCCTGAATACATGAGTTTACTGTCATGTTTTACATGTTCCTGGGGTGTGTGCTCCTCCAACAGGGGATGGGTCTCTCAGAGGTGCAGGCCCACAGCTGCCAGTCCCATGTGGCTATCTCAGCATGGCTTAGAATGTCAATACTTAGGTAACTACTTCATATTTCATGCATAAGAGAAAAGCATGGTACATTTAAGAACTGGAGCCAGAGTGATCCAGGATGTTGCCAATATAGTCATGTGAAACAGCTGCTTCAGGAAGGTAGGATAATCATTGTGGTATCAGCAACAGAGTGTGCTTGTCACAGGAAAAGTGTCTGTATTAATTAAATGCCATCCCAGTTTCTACCAATAACTTCAATAATTTATTTTAGTGTGTTTTGTAAGTGGAATAAAATACAATAGAACAGACTCTTCCAGTTGGAAGGGACCTACAGCCATTGTCCAGTCACCTGCCTGACCACGTCAGGGCTGGCCAAGTTCAAGCACGTTGTTAAGGGCACTGTCCAAATGCCTTTGAGCACTGACAGACTGGGGCATCGACCGCTTCTCTAGGAAGTCTGTTCCAGTGCTTGACCACCCTCTCTGTATAGAAATGCCTCCTAACAGCCAGTTGAAAGCTCTGCTGGTGCAGCTCTGAACCATTCCCTCATGTCCTGTCCCTGGATAGCAGGGAGGAGAGCTCAGCAGCTCCCAGTGCCCTTCCCCTGCTCAGGAAGCTGCAGAGAGCAGTGGGGTCACCCCTCAGCCTCCCTTTCTCCAAACCAGCCCAGCCCAAAGTCCTCAGCTGCTCCTCACAGGAGGTTCCTTCCAGCCTTCCCACCAGCTTCGTTTCTTCCTCGGGGCACATTCAAAGACCTTGCCATCCTTCTCCACCTGCAGGGCCCAGCAGAGCCCACGTTGAGGCCACCCCAAGGCTGAGCCCAGAGGGACCATCCCCTCTCTGCGCCGGCTGTGCTGTTCTTGGTGCTCCGGGATGGGGTTTGCCCTTGGGGCTGCCCAGGCACTGCTGACCCACACTGAGTCCAGCACCAGTCAGCTCCACATCTCCCTCTGTAGCTGTCCAGCCATTCCTCTCTCACTTCATACGTGTGCCTGGCATTACCCCATTCCAGGTGCAGAATCCAGCATTTGAACTTGTTAAATTTTACTCAAAAGAAAAAAACAACAGCAACAACAAAAAAAACCCAAAACAAAAAAACACACAAGAAAAACTGTAACAGAAAGAACAGAATTAATTAAATGCATCCAACTCAAGAAATGAGATGGGGAAGGCCATTAGAGAGCTACAAATAAAAGGTAGATTTAAAAGGAAAATTGTTACATCAAATAGTCAACAACAATCAGCTCTGAAAATAGCATAGGAAATCAAAGAGAAAGGCTCAGTTTCAGCAGAGAGAAGACCAGTGCATGATTGGCCACTCATGCAGCAACTGCAGTGCTCCACGAAAACATAGAATAAAAAAGTTCCAGGTGATTGAGGAGGTTGAGACCAAAATGGTTCAGGCCAGTTGATCTGAGATGTTAAAAAATGTTACATGCTATGTACTCCAAGTGTGCTGTGGGAAAAGGTGAAGGAAAAGCTGAAGAGAAGGGACTGGAATACTGACCTTTCATGCATCTCTCCTGCTTCACAGACAGAACTACATCTGGAGCCCATGCCTTGCTCCCTTACACGTGAATGGAGAGTGTTAACGAGTGTGTGAGGACACCTCTCCAAACACTTGGAAACCTAAATGAATGTGCCGCAGCCAAAAAGGGAAGTGCGGGGTTTTATGCAGCAAATCCACAGGGCTGTGTTTGAAGTGTCCCTGTGTGCTTCCAGCAGCAGAGAGCGCTGTGTCCTCAGCAGCAGCTCCCATTGGAAAGGCAGAGTTCATTCTCACCTTTGTGTGACAAGCACGAAGGGAAAACTGTGATGTTTCAGCTATTACAGCGTTCCTCTCTATTGCCAAAGAATGCATTTAAAAATAATTTTAAAATAATTTTTAACGATGCACTAAAATAGTCATGGTAGCAAAACCCCAAATAAAATCTGCTAGTGAATTAGAAGACAGCACTAGTTAGAAACACAGCCAGGACCATCTCATGAATAAATTAGAAGTAAATACTTTAGGGGTGTAAAGAAATTATACAAATCAGAGTAGGCATAGCAGAAGGAAGAAGAGAGATTCAATTTTGAGTCACTGAGGGCTGCAAAGAAGAAATTCTGCAAGGTAAGGATTCCCACTGAGGAAGGCAGATACATGTTAAGATAAAATGTGTGTCAAAAGGCTGTATCTGACAAAACATTGAGAACAGGAGGAGAGGGGTATTTCAGATAAAAATCTTGTGTGAGGAGGTAGTGTGTGGTTTTGCTTTCTTGTATCCATTTCTTAAGAAATTTCTTGCAGCTTCTGCCAAGGGTGATTTCAGGGCAATAGATTCAGGATGAGCATTCCTTATATGACAATGGTAAATCATAAATCAGGATTCTGGATGCTTTAACTAACATTCCCAGCATGTTCTCCAGCATATCCAAAGGCATAAGATGTGCCAATTTACAAGCTATGGGACCAGTTCAGAGCTCCTGTTACAGGAATAGCCAGGGCTGAAGTGTTTCCCAAGAAGCAGTGGTGCAGTCAGAGAACACAGATCTGAAACCCAAGGGTTTGGGACAAAGTCCATGCAATAAAATTCTGTCAGTCCTCTGCTGGTTTATATATTCTCACTGAGGAAAATTCCCTCTACAAATGTCACCCACACATCAGAAAAAAAAGGAGATTTAAAATTACTTATTTCCTTGGAAAAACCTGGAGTTCTGGAAGTGCAGATGACTTCTGGAATCCTCAAAAAAAATGTTTCCAAATACCCATCTGACACTCAGGTGTGCCAGATTCCCATACAGACATCAGCATAAATATTTTAATTCTAGCATGAACGCATTTTCATTCTAGAAAGTTTGGTCAAGAAACTTTCCAAGGGCCTGAAGATAAAAACCACAGCAATTCCGGAGAAAAATATTCTAGTAAATCAAAAACATTTGCTAACAGGGACAAATACATGGATTTATGAGATTTCTTTTACAAGATTTGCTGCTTCTATAAAGTTTTCTGCTTCAAAGACTCATTTGTCTTAGCCAAATAAAAGTGTGCCCTGCTTAGACAAAGGCCTTTTTGAAGTCAGGGACAGTAAAGGGAAGCTAAAGCCAGCCTCAAGACTCATGTTTTTGTTTTGCCATGAGTTTCTGCTAAAGAGCATGTAGCTTTCCTGAAGGGGTAGGTTTATGCCTGTTCCTCAGATTATCTGGGCTAGATTTTTTAGTTGCAGCAGTTGTATGGGAGGTGGGGACGACAGCACGAGCTGGATGGCTTCTCTCATGACCTGACATCCATGACTACTGACACACACACATGCATTTTGCATTAGGAAATTAAAGCCAAGAGAATGTAAAGGGCCTGGTGGGCAAAGTAAAACAAGCACATTTTTTACTGCAGTCATGCACTAGATACAACTTTCACTGCTAAAGGAAAGAACAGAACAGCCAGGACAGAGCCAGCAAAATTTTCAAGTGTGTGTATATCTTTCCCAAAGAGGAGAGGTTACTGTGTAGGCCTCATAATGAGTATTTCTCCCCATGGAGATGCTGGAACTGACATGTCCTGTACCCTGTAACTTGGACACTGGATGGCTCTCACTAGCTTTGCTTTGCTTCTCCTCATGCCCAGCAGGAAGAGTCCTTGACAGGAGCAACTATTTAACTAGATGGACCAGATTCCTAGCTAGTGACAGAGAGCTGGACATCTTTCCCAAGGACTTTTCATCCACATTGCATTTGGAGAAGTGACTTGGGAAGAAAGGATCAGGGCTGGCCAAGGACACCCTGGCAGATTTTTTTCACCACACAGCTTAACTACTAGCATCAAATTGGGAGCTGAATGGTGCTTTTTTCTTTCATAGGGTTCATTCCAAGACAGAAGGGTCATCTCACATCCTGTGATATCAGGAGGGCCACATTTAGATTTATCAATGTATGAGCTCATGATCCTTAGGACCTCCCTTTGGACTTAGAGGAAACAAGGGTGAGAGGAGAGCACTGACTTAACTTTGCCTCACATCCAGCCATGGTGTAGGCTTTTTCCTGATACAGATGGGGTTTGACGCACCCTTTGTATACTGCTAAGGATAAGAAATACCCAATCTGAAGTAATTTCTGTTCACAGCCTTTTGGAGAATAAAATAAAGAAGTTCACCACACGACGAAGAAGTCTGTGTCCACCCACAAACGAGTAATTGTGTTTGCTTCAAAAGAGCTAAAAAAAGGTGGGGAACTTCCCTAGCCTTTGTATTCTTGTTTGTGACACCCATGCTTTCCTGGGTGACTAGAGTTATTAGTTACTCACTTCCTCTTCTCCCACTTGTAGCTATTAAGAGAAGGTGATTTTGCTATTCGATGTGAGGTGCTGTGTTCCCTGAGTTTTCACAACTCTCACAGCAGTACTTTGTTTTCCATCCTCAAGTTTAAGACATGTAATTCCCAGCTGCGTCTCCATGACTACAGTAAACACTCCGGTCCCACTCTTCATGGCACAGTTGTTAATTTGGTCTTGCACTCTCCTGTGTGCATGTTTTGGCACTATACACCCCAAATGGCAGATGAACCTTCCTGGCTAGGCAGGTTAGGAAGGTTATCCCCAGAAGGCCTTGGTAGAACAAAAATATTCAGCAACTAATGCATGAACACAAAATGGAACGGGTGTGTATTGCTGAAGGATTCCCTGAAGGAACTGCTGTTTGCCATCTGAGTCATGATGTGTGACCATGTGGGACATCCCAGATGGCTCTACTTAAGAAAAAAAAATGCATCTCTTCAACCACCTTCAGGGAGGAACCGGGCACATACTGTCTCAGGACTGAGACATGGGATGGAACAGGAATCAGAGCCACAGATTTCAGCTGAGGAAAGCTAGAGTAGATCTGCTTTCCCTTTACCGAGAGAGATCCACCCAAAATCTCCCCAGAGATTAGGTTCTCACAGAAGTAGAAAACTGCTTCAAAAATTGAAAGACGCAACACAGTCAGTAGAGAAAGGCCACTGCTACAAAAATGAAACATAAAGAGTTCATATAAGACAGCATTACACAATCTCTGGCCATATACCTCAAAAATGAGTTCACCTCAAAGGTGACAGACTGCAATCTGAATCAAGTTTGGAAACTAATTCCTGAAGGACACTGAAAGTACGGGCAAATGAAAATGTCAGTGTCAATCCAGTATTAGAAGTAATATCTTAGAGCAGAGTCCTTTTATGGGTTATTTTGTTGTTGTTGTCGTTTTGGGGGGTTTTTTTCCTTTTTATTAGTATTGTCTTAATTTGCAGAAAGCTAACATTCATGACTTTTCACAGAAAATTATCTTAGCCTGTATAAAGCAGAGATAGCTGCTGGCTGTCTATAGACTGATTTGCTAACCTTTTCCCACAGGACATCACAGTATATTCCTCCTTTCTGATTTTTTTCCCTGGTAGCTCCCAGTCATCTGACTTCCAGCTTCATCTTAAGTCTTCTATATTTCTTTCATACTTGTTTCAGACACTTTAATGTGTTCTCTTATTGTTTAAAATACTAAGCCATAAACTGGGTTACTTAACTGAACAGTAGAAATAGGGAGTATCAGACCCAGCATGCACGGCAGATCTCTGTATACTCAGGGTAAATCCAACACTTTTGAGACAGCTCCTCCATTCTGAGTTACACACAAGCATATGTGATGCTCTGTGAAATGTCAGGGTAACTGTACAGCTACAATGGAAATACCCAGGTTCGCACACCTATGTGCAGTTCTGATAATGCCCAGACAAGTGTGAAAAAAAGAAAATCCAGATTCTACACCCAAATTCTACCTTTTCTGAAGAGACAGATCATGGACCCTTGACAAATGGTAACTTTTTGAAATCCTCTTTCCAGCTGCTACTTCAAAACCTTTATCTGTGTCACCACTGAAGGTGCATTTACTAAAAGTAGTGTCCAGACCTGGATCCAGCCATGATGAGAGATCAAAGGGGCGCACAGCTGCAGATTCCTGCCTCTTATTTACCACTCTGGAATGGGAGTTATGCACACCTGTGACTTTGCAGGTCTACAGCATGGCAAAGACTCCCCCTATTTTCTTCAAAGAGAGGAAATGGGCAGTAGAAATTAGATGTAGTCATGCAAGTCATGCATGAGTCAACACTCATGAATGGCTTTAAAAATTTATTCTATCAGTCCAACCCATACCAAAGCACCCACAACACACAGTGACCTGCACCCCCTGCATATCCAATCACCCTTTGCACTCCCCAAGGCATCGAGATTTACTAAGGCCCAGGCTCAGAAAAGCTGAAATGTGACACAAAGAGCTGTGTTCAGCAATCTTCACCAAGTGTGCTCCAGCTACTGCCTAGGATAATGCCTTATCCAGGCGACTTGCTTCCCATAGCCAAGGAAATGCTGACAAGGAGGACTGCCACAAAGGAAAATATGAGATACAACTTGTAGTAGAAGGTCCCTGAAAGAAAACTGATAGAGAAGCTGCAAACAGCTCCTTTTGTGTCTCCCTTCCATCAGCTGTTACCACCGAGCCTCGGCACAGCTGAGAATTCAGCCCAAAGAATTATTCCAATTAATAGCATGTACATTTTTTAAACAAAGTAATCTCTGTTTATGGGAAGAGCAGAGCTGGTCTGTGAGATTCCCTCCTGCAGACAGCTTTAAAGGTAAATACTGTGATTATACTTTCAGAAACAGGAAAGTATCGGGATGAAATGGTGACAGTCAAATGCTATACATTCTTCACCCATTACAGACAAACTAGAACTCGGCTTTTAAAAAGTTTTACTTTTCTACATTTGCATGATTTTCATTGATATACATGTAAAATTGAACAAAATTGAATTACATTACTTGATACGCTCTTCTTTTCTTTAATGGATTGAAAGTCATTGGCAGCACAGACCAACACTTCCCATTTAGAAGAAACATGGGAAGACAGATCCTATTAATACACCATTCCAGGAACTTCAATTTGGTGCAGAAATTTTCTTTCAGAAGTTTTTATTAGTGAAGAGAACAATCCCAAATGATTGAACAGCACTGAACTGTCTTATTTCTTCATCGGGATGGGGCAATTTGGAACAACACTACTGAGTGACAATGCTGAAGAGAGGGGGCACATTAAAATGACAAAAAAGTAAATATGTAAATGCAAAAGTGAGAGGCAGTAGATGAAAATGGGGGGAGTGTAAAGACAAGGTGGGGAAGGAAGGCACCTGGAAAGGCCAACTTCAGCCTGGCCAAGCTGATTTCCCGAGGTGCTCTAAGCACTGGGCAGCCTCTTGAGACTGTTTCTGAAAAAGGAATTTATTTGCTGCCCCCATTGCCTTCAGAAGGAGCCTGTTTCCCTCCACTGTCTGCACTGGGAAACTGTGGAGATAAGGTGGCTGGGCTGAAGACAACTTTTGCGAGTACTCCCCACAGACAATCCAGGTTTTAGAAGAGAAAGTGAGAATTCATCGTTCCTCCTGGGGAAAGGGAAGAACATGGAAGCCCTCAGTGCTTGGTAATCTGCTGGGCACAGAGTCAGGGTTGCAGCTGGCCCTTTCAGATGCTAATGTTCTTCTCTGAAGTAAGTTAACTTGCTTGTGATAGCTTTATTTCATCCATTCCAAAAAAGATGAACACGCTGACTAAGGGGGAATCCAAATCCAGCCCTCAAATTCTAGCAAAAAGGCTTCAAATCCCTTCTGCAATGGGTTCAGCCCCACGCATTTTGCAGCCTGGAGAGCAAACCTCAGGAAGAAGCACTCCCTGTTCATCACCATGTGGATATTTTGCTGATGGAGAATAGCAGCTACATTCAGATTTTTTTTTTTTTTTTTTTTTTTTTTGACAAGACGAGGAATGAATTCCCATGTGCTATGTGGGAATTAAGGCTCCTTTTGCACTTCCCATCAGAGTTAAGACTCTGGCCTGGTGTCAAAACATCCCTTCCTCTTTGAAAAATGCTATGTCAGTAAGCAGCTGATTTTTGCCTTAGTGTGCTGTAAACCTCATGGCATGCTGAGGTATTCACGTTATTCCCACTCTAAATTCAGGTACTTTAAAAGATTTTTTTATAGTGCTATTCTCTTTTTTTGAGTACTTTAATACACTAGAGAGCAGAGAGATGGTGTCCCACACTTCCCCTCACCCTGGATTTCCACCAGTTTAATCCCATGGGGTGTACTTTTGACCTATGCAGCTGAGGTCAGCTGCAATGTAAGGAATGATGTGGAAGCAGCTGTGGAGTGAAACATGAGAGCTCTTCAGCGTGGGATCCCATACCAGAATAGCTTTTGTTGTAAAAATAATGAAGGCTAATCTCTGAGTTGATTTGTTTTTTTTTTTTTTTCCCAGAGAGAAGGTGATTAAATCCAAAAGACTTCTCATTCCATGAGTTTGAAAACAGGGAAATTGTTTTATTTTGGAATTGAAACAGTCGCTCCATCGAACACTTTTATAAATGTGTTCTTATAACTCCATGTAACCCTTTTTTTTCCTCCTATAGTTTTCCTAGGTCTGGGTTTGGGACAAGGTGAATAAAGTGAAGTACTAAAACAAAAAGGGTGGGGGGGAATGATATGAAGAGTATTTATCATTAATATTTGAATGAGCTGTTGATATTCACGTCCTATGGTCTACTGATGTTTGTAAAATATATTTTGTTTTTATAAAAATATTTCCATAAAATCTACTCTGTGCACAAATTGTCGCCTGGGTTACCATTCACCATTCGAATTGCTGGGTAGTCTTGCTGCATTGCCACAGGCAGTTTACAATATTTGCATTGTTCTGTATTCATGTAAAAATGAGGCTTTAAAAAGTAACCTACATACCAGTTAAACCTGGTGTTTATTTACAGCTCTGATTATACAGTGTCCAAAGATGACATTCCAGGGAGGCTGTGGCTGTAACACATTAAAAAGACATTGGGCAGAGGACTTCTCAGTGTGTATCAGCAGTCAGGTTTTAGAGGGTTTAGAGGATTATTTCATGGAAAGCACACTTTTTGTCATTTTTCTTGCACTTCTGTCATAAGTAAAACTCTGCATCTCAATGCCTTGTTCAGATTTTCTTTAATGCTGAGTTGTCTTCTAAGGGTGCACATATACAACACAGGCATTTTGCAGCTGAGTAAGAAACAGTGCAATACATGAGTTAAACAAAGTTTAGATGCGATATTAGGAAGACATTCTTTACTGTGAGAGTGGTGATGCACTGGCACAGGTTGCCCAGAGAAGCTGTGCATGCTGCATCCCTGGAAGTGCTCAAGGCCAGGTTGCATGGAGCTCTGAGCAACCTGGTCTGGTGGGAGGTGTGCCTGCCCACGGCAGGGGGGTGCAACAAGATGAGTTCAAGGTCCTTTACAGCCCGAAGCCTTCTGTGATTTTTTTAACTCTATGAAAGTGACGACTGGATCAAGGCACAGGCCAGGAGCTGGCGGCCCATGCAGCCCCGCAAAAACGTACGTGGCTACCCCGAAATTAAAAAGGCGAGCGCGGGCACCCGGGGCTCGAGCCGCACCCGCAGGCCGACAGCAGAGCGGTGCGGGGCACTCCCGGGGCACGCCCGGCAGCCGCGGCCACCCCCGCGCCCAGGAGCGCCCCGGGCCGGTGACTGACACGGGCCGTGCCCCGTGAGGGCGGGCGCAGCGGGGAGGCGGTGCCGCAGAAATGGCCGGCGCCGCGCGGGGCCGGAGCTGGGGCCGGGTCTGGGGCCGGGGGCGGGCATGGGCGGTGCCGGCTCCGTGATGCGGCTCGGCGTCGCCGCGCTGCCGCGGGATCGCTCCTTCCGCTGCCTCCCCGCTTGGGACGAGCGCTGGGAAGCGCCGCCGCCGGCCGGGGCCATGTTGGGCGGCGGGGCCAGGGCGGCCAAGCCGTCCTTCGTGTCCTACATCAGCCCGGAGGTGCGGGGCCGGGCGGGCGGGGCAGGGCAGCCGCGGGCACCCGGCCGGGGCTCGGGGAGCGAGGAGAGCTGCGCGGGGCGGTGGGAGCGGAGCGGGGCCGGGCCAGGGGTGCCGCCGGGCACTGCGGGGCTCAGCCTGCCTGGGCTGCCCCGAGCAGGAAAAGAGCTTAAAAAATAGAGCTGACTGGTCAGCGGAGTTGTTTCTGTAAGCGGTGGCCAGATGTCGGGCTGCGGCTGTTCGGCCCGTAAGGTGGGACTTTGCGAACCTGTTGTTCTTATTGTCCCTAAGCAGCATCACTTCACGTTCTGTTCGGTGAGCTCCTTGCTATCAGTTCCGCCGCTGGAAAGCCCTGGTATCCTTCCTTAACAGCTCGATGTTGAATTCTTGGCAGTGTGTATCTTTCTGTGTGTATCTTTCGTATTGTTCTGCCTGTTGTCCTTTCACTTATTTATCGAAACTTATATTGACGGTTTGATCAAAGTGACCTTAGGCTCAGTTTACTGAGGTCATCTTGTTAGCACATGGTATTAGGTCAGTATTGTTCTGTACTCCATCATTCGTATTCCTGGTAAACAAGTGTTTTCTAGGAAAAACATTTCATGAATATGGGCCATAAGTGTTGGGGTTTTTTTCCTCTTCTAGTTCTTTGTGTCAAACTGATTCTTCTTAATCGTTAATTCTCTTGAGAGCTTCTTCAGGAAGAGATTTTTGTCAGTCTTGTTAGTTAGTTTGGAGTCTGTCACTGATAGGACCTTGGTGAATCTGCTGTTTTTATTTCTCACTCTATCTGAAAGAACAATCAGGGTTGTTATAGCCAAAATCAGCTGTGGTATTTAAAACTTGTGTCCTTAGTTTTTGATAGCAAATCTTTATAAGGTTTTATACATTGTTCAGCCCTGGTGGCGTGTAGTTCATCAGTTTACTTTAAAAGTTTTATCTCTTTCTTATATTTCCAAGTGAAAACAGCTGGAAGTGATAGCTACAAATATTTCTGGAGTCAGCAAATATGTCCCTGTCTGAGGTCACTTTTTCACCTTTGGAAAGTACCTTGTACAAATACACAAGGAACTGAATTTTGTGAAAGTAACACTTCACTTGTTGGAGTTGCTGGAAGACATTTCACCATTTAAAAGAGTGTGGTGTATGACTAATGCTTGCTAGAAAAAATGGCTGGTGGGAAAGAGTACAAGTAAATATATACATAGTGCAGCAAGATACCAAATGATAAAGAGTACTTTAACTTGAATTTAAGTGCAGTGATTTAACGCTTCAAATATGATCCTGATGGCTGCAGGAAGAGTAACAAAGGTATCTAACACTGGAAGATGAGGCTGTTTATGAAATATCCTGATTCACTAGACATTGCAGTCCTTAACTCTTTTAGGTATTCTTGCTGCTTTTAAGCCTCTCCATATTTCACTTAAATTTAGGAATGTCATGCAGTGTTGCAGCAGAAACTTCGTGTTATAGACATGACTTCTGCCACAGAATGGGTGTCTCTTTTGCACCTTCAAAGACACAGTGAAACTGAGGTCTGATGTGATTAGCAAGTAAAGCAAGTTTGACTCTGCTGTTGACAGTCTGTAACTGCCCTAATGGTTACTCAGGAAACTGAAGACTTCTGTGGCTTTTATGAAGATTAAAAATAAAATTTTAGATATATGATGACACCTGTAAGGCTATTTTGGTATCTAGAAAAAGCATGTTAATTAAATATCGTAAAGTAAGAAGAAGTGAGCCTCTCTTACAGAAGTGTGTGCACCCAAGAAAAACAACTTCCTGAACACGGGTTTCCTGTACAGGTTAATTTTCATGTTGTTGAGTTTCAAAAGTAGAACTAGACTGATGAAAACAGTGGAAATTCCTAATTCCTTTTATGTGGAACATAGTTTGGTTAGCTGGGAACTTTCATCAAGGCATTTTAATTTCCAGGTGTTCGGAGAAGAAGTATTGGCAACAGGTGTGACGCTTCCTCTGGCAGGCGCTGTTGGAAGGTGGGAAACAGCAGTTCAGGGACTTGATGAGCTTGAGATTTCAGCTGTGTTGGATTGGAGTTAATGGTGGACTTCTCCATGAATTTGCAGAGCCTTGCCTTGAATCTCTTTGTACTTTCAGCCTGAAGCAAGATTTCCAATCAGCCACTATGCAGTACAGAGCAATAGAGTAGTGTCACGTTGTATCGTGCCTTGCTTGCAGCCTCCAGCTTCTGTGGTCTTGTCTTGGTTTGCTTGGGAAGTTATTTTAAGACCTTAAACTGCTGCTTCTAGGTTAGGGGAGCCCTAGAATAGGGAAATTAACAGGCAGAGCTGAGGTTTCGTTTATCCCCACCTTGTTTAGTCCATCTTCAGATACCTGAGGCACGCAGTAGGCAATATACTGAAAAATAAAATCAAGTCAGCTTTAAGCTGCTGTGTGCACTTATTTGAATATGAAAAGAAACAGGAACTCTATCTGTGTTAATATATGACCAGATGGAAGTAAGGAGTGAAAAGAAAATGCTGTTTATTAAAGGAACAGAAGTAATTTCTGCTGTGAAACCCCAGAATGTCTGGAAAAGCAGCGTTTTTAACATCTGACTAAATATAACCTAGTTATGCTCTGCTGTATGGAACTGCAGATCAATCAATGGTCTGTTTGGAGTGAGACCGTAGGATGTTGATATTAATGACACGCTTCCCCTCAGGACAGACTTGGCTACCGTGCAGGAAGTGGGGTGAATACTGGGGTATAAAGTCAATGTTTTGACATTTCATATCACAGACGTAGGATCTGTGTCTGGGGAGACAGTGAAACAAGAACCAGTGAATTACTTCGTGATTTCTAACTGTTTTGAAAACTGAAATTATTTACAAGACAAACAAGCTACATCATATTTTCCTAAAAACCTTAATTCACATAAAAAATTAGATTTTAAATTTGATTTCAAGCTTGAAGTTGGTATTTTTGCATTCGTTCTGTAAAGCTAAATCCTTCATATTAATTCTTATGAGATGTTATTTTCTGTGTTAGCCTTTAAACTATAGAAGAGGTCATTCTGCTTCATGCTGCTTGTCCCTGAAATCTGGGGTACACCACAGACTGCTGAGGGTAACTTTCGTACCTTGTGTGCTTTGTCTCTCAGATCCTGCACTGTTGTTCGCTCATAACCACCACGAATAATTTTTGCTTGTAAATCTGGGTACAATATTGTGTGTTCTGTATGATCAGTCTTTAAAAAGTACCTCCCTCCTACACAATTGGAATGGTGGAGTTGAAGGGTGGAATAATGAACAGGAGTTAGTGAAGTGGACAGCTGGGCTGGCATGAGGGAAGCCAGGCATTGGTGTCAGAGGAGATGGACAGGACAATGTAAGGAAAGAGGAAAGGATAAGAGATGAAACGGACATGGAAAATATGTGCTGTGATCTAATAGACTTCTGGATAATGGAGCTGTGAAAGGAAGGAAAACAAGCAGTTACAGATTATTCTCAGCAATGTTATTAAAGTATAGTAAGTATATGCTCTGGATTGTATGGCATACAATGATTAGGCTTGTTTGACCACCGAGGAGTCCTTCAGAAGATAACAGGCATGTAATGTAGTTTGTTTCTGGATGCAAAGTAGCTACTCAGCTTTTGCACGGGTGTTTCCTGTTTTGCGTGAAATTCCAGTGGAACTGTTCCACACAAGTTTATTTTACTCAGGAGCACTGTATTCACTTGTTGGAGCACCACAACTAATTTGCAAGTATTTCGGTACACAGTGTGACTTTTACAACCGATAACTTTTTTAAGTATACATTTAGCTTAATCTCACCCCTCTTTTAGTCTTTCAGTGAAGTAAATATGAAAAAAACAGATGCTCAGAGCAAATGTCACCAGGATGTAGAGCTTCCCTGTGCAGAGCTTACTTGTGGAAAACTATATAAAAGCATTAAAGTACTTTGTATTCTTGCAGCACTGCTATTTGCTGTCAGCTTTTTTGTCAACTGTTTCAACCAGTATCCTTGATACCCTGGAAGTGATAACTTGTTCCTTCATTATTTGAATCCTTCAAACATGCTTTCTCAGTATTTTTACTAAAAGTAAACATACTTGCTTTTCATTGTCACAATTACCTCTAGCACAAATGTCCAGCTATGGATCAGTGGAAGCATTACTGTGGGGTAAGGGGGGTTCAGAGTTTACAATTTGGAACAGCAGACTGTATGCATGGTGTCTCTGCTGGGGGTGATAAGCAAAATCAGTATCAGTCGGCACATGTATGCATGTATGTATGTCAATAATGATTAAAAAAAACAAACAGATTCTCTATCAAGATCTGGATTCTGGCATGCAGTGAATGTTTTTCTCTCTTTACATATTTCCTGTGCACAGCTGTTTACCTCCCTGTGGAGTGAGAGGAATTGCTCTCAGTTGTGGTGAGCCTGTAGTACAAAGAGCAGGAGTCATTTGGGATTCCTCTCCTGCTCTGTTAGGACCCTGTTAATATGGCATAGCTGCTACCTGACCTTGTTGCCCTAAACTTAGCTGCCTCACTCATGCCTTCAGCACTTGGGGAAGACCTGTCTCCCCAGACAGACTCGGGGAAAGTATTATAACTCCTTTAAATAAATTTTTTGGGGGGGAGAGCTGAGCGTAGTCCCTGGGTATTGCAAACTGTGCAGTTGTTCCTTATATTTGGGTAAAAAACAAGAAGAAAACTTTCCTTAAGAAAAACAGTTGATTTTCTGTTGGCAAGAACGAGGATGTATTATGAATTAGTTTGGTGTGGCATGGCAGCATGAAGTTTTGGCATGCTTTGGTACTCTGTACTATTAAAATTGATAATTAAAGGGTGTTGCCATATTTCCTACCACGGTTTGAGAGCGTGGAAGAAGGAATGTAGCACAAGGTAAGTGCACAGGTTCGAAGCATCTCTTAGAAAAGAAGTTTCTAAAACCTTCAGAAAAGTTGAGGTCTTTGCCTCAGAAATTACAGAAACAAAGTTAATTTTCCTCATTTGCATGGTGTCCTATGGGTGACTGCTTTTAGCAGTGGCTGGTAGTAGGGTTTCCCAGGTTCTATCTTGAGTAAGAAATGACAAAATGCTGCTTGGGGCATTCAGAACAGGGGAGCTACAGATGAAGAACTGTCTGTCTAGAGGTTTGCATGGCTTTCAGTGGTCACATATGGAAAGTACTTGCTTGCTTACCTTCAACAAATGGTCAGAGGGTGAAGATTCCTGAGGTCCAAATGTACTTAGTAGCTTGCATAAAGAGGCAGTCTTACTTCTGCTGCTTCCCTTTCTTTTGTTTCTGTGCTCATCTGACCTGTTGATGAGCCAGTTCTGCTAACAATAGGCACTAACAACAAAACCAAATGTAGGACAAGTACATACTTCCCAGCTGATTTTACAAACCAAATTACCTCACCGTGTAGTGAGACAAACCAGGGATAAAGGAGTGGGTGGGTGACTGTGAACGTGTGACTGATTAAAGGGGTGTTGAGCAGCATGAATTGAACAGTCAGCAGGCTCTTCAGCTAGTGGTAAGATCTGTGTTGCCCCAAAACTTACATTCATTATAAAAATAAAGGTGAAACAGAGTGGAGATGGCAGCTGATCCACTTATATGTGTTCCTACACAACTTGAACTGACTAATGGTGAGTTAATTCTTCTTACAGATCTTTACCTTCTTGCTGAAAAGGGTAAATACAAAATCTGACAGTAGTGAAATCTGATGTGTTTTAATACCCTCACTAGGAAAATGAGTGCAGGAGCATGGGTTCTTCAGTAGCTCTAATGGCTTGAAGTCTAGATATCTCTAGCATATATGTATCAAAACCACCTTTAATATGTTTATGAATTTATTATGGGAAAGTAAATGTTGACTTTCAAATAGAACTCTTCTGGAGGCTTAACTGCTGCAATCTATTGAATGTTATAGGAATTGTGCCTCTAATAAGCACTTCAATGTCTGTGGGGTTTTGTCAACAAAGTGAAACTGGATTTTACAAGGTGATCTCTGTGTTTGTGGTCTCTAATCTGCTGTGATGCAATTTGATTAAACTTCTAACTCCTTTCAGAATATAACCAATTTTAATTTGTAACCAAACCCCAAACCACTTGTTCAACATTATTTGCGTTCAAAACTTGTTATAAAAGCTTCACTGCATTTTAACAGATGGGTCTAAGCTCAAAAAACTTCTTTGGGGTCAATTTTTTTTTTTTCCCTCAGTTCTTACCTGCCAGCGGTAGCATAATCTGGTACTCATGGCAATGAGTATGAGCAGTGTGTATGCAGGAACAGAAGTTACAACATTCTTTATTGTATCTCCCAAAGTAAAAGGTACTGGAAAAGCACCTGGCTGGTATAACTACTTTACTGTTCTGTGGAAGTGATTGTTGGCATGCAGTTTTCTGAGCAGTGTTGCATGTAGCTGGACACAAAGCGTGATTGTATAAGGCAGAGCTGTTAAAGGCACTTGTAAACCCAAAGCTTAGCTTAGAGCTACCAGTGGTGAGGAGACAACACTGGGGGAAGAAAAGGTGTATTTATTTCTCCTCTGAATGCAGAAGTATTCAGCTTAAGCCATAGTAACATTTTTAGCTAACTTTTTTAGCTGACTAGCCTAAACTTTGATTAAAATTTACTTCTACAACATCCACATTTAGAAGAAAAACACTGCAGCCTGGGGTTTGTTTTCTCTATTAGCTGTCAGCTGTCGTTATGGATTTCTTTCTTTACATTGCTGCCACTCTCATTTTATAACCTTTTTCTCTTTTCAGCCTATCTTGAGCATCTCTGCTGTTATCAGGAGGTGGTTTCCTGGTGGTTTTAGCTTTGCTGTGCAGCCTTCAAACTCACTTCTAGGTCTTCTGAGTGTGGAGAGCAAGTGTTTATATGAATGGCAGAGGCTGTTTATTTTTGTACTCTCAGGGGCTTTTGTTTCCCTGTATTTAATCCAGCAAAATTATTATTGCTTATATCTTCTTTTGATTGCTTGCCTTGAATTGCGGTATCTGACTCTGGATGCTGATGACAAACTAAAATTAGCTTGCTTACTGCTATGCCCCCAGGGGGGTTTCCAGTTAACTAATGATTTTCCAGAAAGACTCCAGTGCAAGTAAAGTGATTAGGTCTTGGAGGAGGAAGTTCTGAACTGGCTGAGCAGGAAGGGTGTAGCATGTCCTCTAGTTTGACTTTTGGCTGGAAATTTTAGCCCAACTGTCAGTGCCTAAAGGCTAGAATAAGTGACACTGAGAATTTAATATGTTTGTTTTGTGCAATTTGGGTCCAAACTGAAGGATATCCTGTCACTAGATTTTACCTCTTAGCTCCAAGATCCTGAAATGCCTTTCCATATAGTCCCATTAGTGCTGTTTAAATAACTTTTGTATTTTGGTTGAAATAATGTATAAAAAAATCAGAAACAGGGAGTCATGGATGAAACTTGAAAAACTGAAGGGTACATTAGAAAAATAGCAAATCATACATGGAAAAGCTTATGAATGACCTGGGAGATGGTGTTGTAATACTAAGTTTGTGCTTATCCATTTAGGTGTGCTGAGAGAACTTAAAAAGTATTGGTAATGTTTTATTACTGTCTGTTACTTACACAAATAGTGCATTTTTTTGTGTGTTCACAAATGCATGTAACTGACACTGTGGATGTCAAAACACTTAATTATTTAGCAAATAGACTTCTGACATTAAGTGGAAAGATCACATTGCAAACATATACTCCTTTAGTTTAGGAGGCTTTTTTCCTTAATTTTAATTTGCCAGAATGTGAGGAATTAAAGAGGGTGTAGTTCTTTACAGCATGTGTTGAAGGATCTTTGCAAAGTAATAATTACTCTTTCTCTCTTTAGGAAATACACATAAAGGAACCCATAGAAAAGGAAGTAAATCCTCGCTTATTACCAGGTAACCATGGTGTATTACTAGATGTAAGTAATAAAAATTAGTGATTAATACTTAAATATTTCCTTGTCAGCAGCAAACACTCATGTGATATGAGTATCACAGGTAGTAAAATACAGGGTTTGGTTTAACAACCCATGCAGGTTGAAGTGTTTCTAACATCTGTATCTGCATGGGATGTTGAAAATTCTATAAAAACTATTTTTTTATAGAGCACCATGTCCTCAAGTAAGCTGCATGTGGAGAACTGTCTATGCTTGAGTTTGGCCTGTTTCTTAGAAGTTAAAGTTGGATGGGTTTTATTTGTTTGGAACTGAAGACAAGTACTAGAGGAAATTTACCTTCTAGTGGCTTTGCCTCTACTGTGAGTTACTTGGGCCTTCCGATGTTTCATTTACTGTTAATATTTTCTGTTATAGTTTACAATTATTTCTTTTTAAAAGATATTTTCCAAGATAAGGAAAGACAAAATACAGGTAAAAGTTTACAATAAACCAGTATTCTTCTGTTTGGTTCCCTACACTTTTTAGGAAGGACTGAGAGTCTATTAAAGCTTTACTTTCTTAAATTTGAAGTTCATTTCCTGTGAATTCTGACACTTGAACTTAATTGACTGTTATTTATGCAGACCTGTGTTTGAGACTTCAAAATAGCCCTGGGACCTGTAAAATAGTCAAAGCTATGAAAAAATAACTATGATGAACTTGAAATAATTAATTCAAATATTTCAGCATTCTTAGAGTTTACCAGTAAGGAAGATTGGAATAATTTTCAACTTGTTTATTGACTACATAAAGTACTTTTTCTGGGTTAGGGGTTTTTTTTTGAGTACACACTCAAATGATTGCTCTCCTCCTGCATTTGGAGTAAGCCATGACACAGATACCTCTGGTTACAGAGCTCCCAAACATCTGCAGTTCAGGCCTTCTGGAATAATGTTAGTAACCTGGAAGGCTCTCAATATGCTGATTCCAGGAGCTGCCTCTTGGTGGTTTTGTGTAACAGTGATGAAATATCTTTAGGCATACGGTTCTGAGAAACTGCCAGGAAGTTATTGCTGAGTTTGAGATAACAATTGAAATAATTCAACTGTAAATGTCACTTAATGTTGCAAGTGCTTTTTCTCTGCAGGTGAACTGCTGCTTTGTGAAGCCAGCACTGTGTACAAGTATATACAAGAGGATGGATCAAATCGTGGCACTTATGGGAAACTCGTGTGCACAAACTTCAAGATTTCTTTCCTTGATGATGATTCTGCTTCAGATGATAATGTAAGAAAACAAGTCTTCTAATTATGACTAAACAGGCTCTGAATAAATAATTGTATCCTTCCCTTAGATAAAGATGCAGAATGAACATAAATGTATAAAATTTCCTAATGAGTGCAGACTTACTTAAATCAGTCTGCATCTGCTTGATCCTTCCTCAAGCTCTAATGACTACTTTAAGCAAATACAGTGGAAGCGTTTGTGTGGACACTTACATTAGACATAGTTTATAACTTCATATTTTGAGTTAGCGAAAGTTAAGTTAAAAGAATCCATTGTTTTGAAAACTTAACAGTTTGTTTAAAGCTGATTTCTGACTCTGTCTTGGTAGCATTTATGGAAGTGTGAATGTCAAATGTAGCTCTGATGATGGGTAACATCTGCCTGATTTGACTTTGGGCTACAGCTGCAGAATCATTTGAGGCTGTACAAGACTGAGCAAGCTAATACTCAGCAGAAATGCTCTGAAAAATTGTGTGGCTCAGTAAAGCTCTGAATTATTTCATTCAGAGTCAGGTGTTTACTGAAAAGATTTAAAAACCTAGTGCTGTTGAGCTTGCAAACACTGAAAAAGGTAAAAACTCCTCAAATCTTAAAAATTATTTCTGTCTTTTTTTCCTTTGGTTTAGGTGCTCAAATTGAGCTGTCAGAGGAGAATGGTAATGCCACAGTGCTTTTGGTAATCTTAAGTGTTGAAATAGTTTAGTCCATTTAGGTAATAGAAGTGAAAGGAGAGTCTAGTGGCTCCCAAGGTCAAGGTGGTCTTGACAGTGAAGGAGAAGGAGAATAATATGATTTGGCACACGTTGCTTGTAGTCAGACATTTCTTGGGGTAAAATTTCACAGAGTTTAAGCATTAAACTAAGGCTTCTGCAGCCAAGTACTGGTTATTGGACCTTCTAGAATTATTTAAGAAAAAGCTGCAGAATCAAAATTTTGACACAAGTCTCAAATGATCTGTGGAAGGTTGTTAATGACCGTGCTAATTTCTGTTCCATTGCTGGTTTTGAACCTTGTGTTTATAACATGCCAAATCAACTATATTTCTTTTAACAAAAGTTCAGTATTAGCCATTTCGTTCAGAGTACTGCAGACCTGGAAGTAACTTGAATAAGGTAAACTCTGTTCACAGTAAAATATAATTTGCTGTACATTAGCCTTTTGGTAATAATATTGAAAATAATAGCGTTTAGTTGTGGGCATCACACAAATGCCATTTTTAATGGAATTCATGGAATGGTAGAAGTGAATGGAACTCCAAATCACTTCAAGTTTGGTTATGTGGTAGATAAGGTAATTGGGTTCTTTGTGTGTCTTCATTTTACCCAGTGATAAATCTGACTTTAATGTTGGAATGTTCTTGGGATACTTGTTCTTTTAAGAGACTTTGTATTTCCTGCCAGGTTCCCATAGCAAGGAAACTTGTCATAAAAGGGCTTGGATTACATGAAGTTACTGTATTTCCTGTTTACTGCAGTGATTCTGGTTAGAAAAATGACTCTCAATAGAATGTATGCTTTGAAGCTATTTGAAAAGTAAAAATTATATGTACATTTCAAGCATGGCTGAAACGTAAATAAAGCTATACTTGCAGTTTATAAACTGTGTGTGTAATTTGCATCTGTCTGTATTTTAATAACTGTTCTTCAGTGTTCTTCTGTGCCTTACACAGCTTGTAAGAATAAAAAGTAATGCTGATATGAAAACAGTGTATGGAAAGCCTTTACTTGGCAGAAGGTACTATTGTAGCGTGACATTTAAAAAAATTTTTTTCATGTTTCTAGGAGCCACAATTTAAGAATAAGATTGTAGGAGAAAATGACATAACTCTGCAATGTGTAGATCAAATATATGGAGGTAAGTCAGCTTTCTACCCCTTGGGAGACTTAGAGTGCTGGTGTTCCTTGTACAAGTACATCCTTTTTAGAAAACCAATAGATTTGGAAAAAGCAGCTGCAGTTGTATTTAATGATGAAATGACAGCTAAGAAATTTATCAGAACCCAGTCTTATCTGTCAAGCTTGTCAAATTATTTTAATCTATTTGGTTAAATTAATTGGATTAATTATCTGCTGGAACAGACAAAATGATTCCTTCAAAATGCAGTTGTTAAAAGCAGAAAATGTACTGTGAAAAGTCCCTAAATTTGGTAGACAAGGATCTTCCAATGTGTCAACTATTTAGGTAGATATGGATGTATTCACTTCATTTGAGCAATAGCAGTACAGGTACCAAATTCTCAAACAATTATTTTTGTTTGTCTAAGGGAACTTTGTTTTATGAGATTCATGATGTCTTCAGCATATTAAAGAGATAGAAAAGGAGGTTTTAATTGTCAAGTAAATCAAGGAGTGCTTTGCATTGGGGCTTAGAGGTGTGCCAATATTGCTAAAAAGATAAATGAGAATGGGGCTGATAGTCTTTAAGTAGGGGAAGGCTTTATTGAGAATCCTGTTCTTGGACAAGTTATGAGTATTCAGAATGTTTATAAATGGTGGTGTGGATTTGTGAAGGAGTGAACTGGGGCAGACCGGTGAAGCTGGTTATGAGACATTGTTTAGTGTCATATGCAGTGGCCCAGCTGGCAGCACTTGAAGTAGTGAAATGGTACATCCTCAAAGAGAAGTGAGCAGAGGTTTGCCTTGGGGACTTCATGGTGGTTAAAAAAAATATTTTTAAGGAACTTAGAATGATCTCAGATGCCTGGGGACTTCCCCTTGGGTAAAACTACTAAGTTGTTCTTTATATATCTTGAAACTTTTACCTTACTGTGCAATCAGAATGTGAAGAGATATACTACTGAGCAGCTGGTTTGCTGCAGATTTGCCTTTTATCTTGTATGAAGTAATTTGATGGGTTTTAAAAGAAAAGCTTGAGTGTATTAGCACAAGAGCTTGCCAGCCTGTGTTGTAGGATGCTTGTTTTGTCTTGAGAAAACTTGGGCTTGAATTAGTTTCTTGAGAATTCTGGAAAGTCAAGCAGGGACAGCTTTATCAACATACAACATACACCTTTTTGATATTTACTTAACTTTTTAATTCTGCAGTTTATGATGAGAAGAAGAAACTTCTAACAGGACAGCTGAGAAAATACCCAGAGAAGTTAATTATATACTGTAAAGACCTTAGAGTATTTAACTTCTGCCTGAGATACACAAAAGAAGAGGAAGTGAAAAGAGTAAGTATAGTAACTTAATTTGCTTTTCTATTTTTAACTCGGTGTTGGGTGTTTAGTTGTGGGGATGAGGGAAGGATGAAATTCACTCTGAGAAATCCCTGAAACTTGGAAGTGTTTTGTGATCATTTCCAGCTGAGACAGAAAGTAAAAGGCTGATTTCATTAAACATTTCATTATGCACAGCAGTTAAAAGATAGGTGCAGTGGCTCTTTAAAGAGTGGGAGTGCTACAGGAAATTAGCTCCAGCTCAGGCAAGCTGTAAAGTTGTTTTATTTGTGACATGTAATTTCATTGTATTTTAGACTTCAATATAGTGTTTCTTTCTGATAACTTCAGTTTTTTGACAAGTTAGTCTGAACTCCAAACTAAGAGTCAACTAACTTTATTTAAATAAGAGTAATTCCAGAGGTCGAACATATATAATACTGCTTAGACAAAGTAGGTACAGTGTCTTGCAGACAACAGAGAAACCTTCCTGAAAGTCAGGTTTCAGTTCTTGGGGATAGAACCCATCAGTTTTGTTCAAAACCTGGATGGAGGGGTTGGTAAATAAAAAAGACTTTTTTTTTTTTTTTTTATACTGATAGCCTTGGTGTGTGTTTGGGTGTTAATTGTTGGTCCTTTTCTAGATCGTCAGTGGTATAGTTCATCATAGCCAGACTCCTAAGCTGCTTAAACGTTTGTTTCTGTTCTCTTATGCATCAGCTGCTCCAAACAACGCAGGTAAATGTTTTTCTATTTTTGATCTGTTTGTTGCATAGTTAGTTCTTTAAGCAGGCCGGGGAGTCTGTTGAGTGTGTGCTTGCCTTATAGCTCTGTCCTGCTGGCAGGTAGCCTCAAAAGAAAAATTATTCTTTTGTTGTACCTTGTTAGGCATGTTGTTAAAAATCTCTAAATTGTCTCCTGTTGGTTTCTGTGTCCTTCTGGAAGTTGCACAGAAATTTTCCAAGCAGGAGTAGCATCCCTGGACTAAAAACTTACTGTGACAAAAATGTGCAAATGCTTTTCATGTGGTTCATCTAGAAGATACTTTGCTTATTTTATCGATGTGGTTTTTCTGTATTACTGCTGTGAACCAGACTTCCTGCTCTTAATCCTGAAATTACTGCATTTGCAGTGGCATCATATCAGAAAGTGTTTTCCTTTTTGCTCTTATTTGCAAGCAATATGCTTCTTCGCAGCAGTTGCAAAAAAAAGCACAGGTTTGCAAGGCATCTGACTTCCTCTTATATCTGACTTCTTACATAATCTTCCCACTTGATCGAACTTGGCTGAATAACACATTAAGCTGCAAAATTCAAGATAAAAAATTGTCAGTGCACTTTCTAGCATTCCATAGTTCAGACTTTAGCTGAAATAGTGGTGCTGCTTTGAACTAGGAACCTGATCCTTAGTGCACCACCAACACTTATTCCTTTTACAGAGGGATGTTTTGATGTATGCAAGGTATTAAACACCAAAATATGTCAAGAAATTCCAGGATCACTGAGGTTAGAAGAAACCTCTGGAGATTATCTAGTCATGTTACTGTCCATATGCCCCTCTTCAGAATAGGGTTAACTGCATCAAGCTTAGTCATGTCCCATTGGGTTTTAAACATCTCCAAGTGTTGAGACTCCACAGCCTTCCTGGACAGTCAGTTTGACCCTCCTCATAGTGAAAAGTGTTGCTGTTATGTATAAGTGGGATTTGCTGTAGTTCAGCTTGTGCATAACTGCCTCTCATCAAGTCACTGAGTCTAGATCCATCTTCTGTACTCTCCTCCTCTGCTTCAGCCCCAGTGTTTATACACACAAGGGAGATTGACCCCTGCTGAGCCTTCTTTTCTGCAGGTTGAATGATCCCAGCTCTGTATCTCCTATCAGGTGCTTTGAACCCTTTAATGATCACACTGGGCCTTCACTGGGCCTGGTCCAGGAGCCTTCACAGGAGAGCCCAGCACTGGGCACAGCCCTCCAGCTGAGAACAATGGTGACTTTGTTCAGCTGGTGCACAATGGCTTTGCTAACGCAGCCTAGGAGCGCATTGTCTGTTTGCTGCAAGGGCACCTTGCTGGCTCAGGTAGTTCCTGCAGGCTTCACCTGTAACTGGTGTTCTGTTTCAGCTACAAACGATGGAAAAACTGCAAGCTTTTCCAGGCAGAGACTGAGCGAATGTGGGAGAAGCCTACTCTTTAAAGCAACATCAAAGTGCTGTCCCACAATTCTTTCATATTTTAATAGCTGTTTTCAATAGTAAGTGACTAGGTGTCATTCTTCATAAAAGTATTACAGGATAAGCCAAGCAGACTGTAGAAACTGTTTTTTATCCTCTTACAGTCTGATACATCTAAAATCTTGTCTCCAGGAGCTCATCAGTAATGTTCTGTTCTGAGCTGTAAATTTTTCATCTACCTTATCCTCTTACAGTGGAAAGTTTCAAGTTGCCATTGTATCTTCCACGAAAATTATAGTTCGGTTTGGTATTTCAGTGTTGGCTGATGTTGTAGAATGTTACTTAATTAGGATGTGTGCTTAAAACAATTGACATTACTCCATAAATTACATGGTTATTATACAAGATTTGAGGCTAAATCAAGCTCTGCCTTAACTGTCTCTGAGTTAGCTAAGTAGAATTACAGAGAAGATTCTCAGTTGAAAGTATTGAGACTGAACTGCTGTAATTAATTTTCTGCTCTTACTGAGTGCCTGAGATGTTCTAGTCAATGCAAAACTATTCATAGAAGAATGAACCTTAAATGCAGTACCTGAAATTTTTGTAGAAAGGTTTTTGGTATGATTGTTAATTCTACATTTAAACTACAGTATCAGATACCAGTCAGCTGCATTAGTATAAAATTATATTTGCTGCACAGTATCCTGGATTTTAGGCTGGATGTGAGGACAGCCCCAGCTGTATGGAAGTTCTGTAAGAACTAATTAATGCAGGAGAAATTGTTCCTGAAGTTATTAGTCACAGCAGTGTTTGACAGAATATTACTGTGATTAAACAGACAGAGGCAGTGTGGTGTACGAAGGCATTTTATCTTTGACTCAAGGCTTTCTGTACACAAGAGGCTCTGCTTGCTTACCTTAATGGCAACTAGCAGGTTTACTTAGGAATGCTTTTGCGTTAGAGTTCCTGATAGTCTGCAAATTTAATATTACTGATGTCTGACAGATGGGAAAAACCAAACTGTGATGTTTGAGACACTCCAGGACTGGCGTGATGAGTTGGAGCGGACCAAAGGGAATGTGAAATACAAAGCAGTGACCACCAATGAAGGCTACAGAGTCTCTGAGAAGTAAGCTTGCCCTTGTTGATAGTGAACTTTGGACTTGTGAAAATCAGTGTTACCTTGGATGCTGGGGATTATAAGTAGTTTAGGACTTTTTTTAGGATCTGGTTTCTATTTTTATTTATGGAATAGTTTGGTTTGTAATCTCAGAAGCTGATCCTGCTCAGGCAGGGTTAACTTTAAGATTAGGTTTAAACTACTCAGGACCTTGGCCAAATCAAGCTTTGATTATGTCTAGGAGTGAAGAATAGAAAATATGTAGGTCTGGGACCTACACTCCTGTCACACTCTTTAGGATGACACTTTCTCAGTCCCGTACCTTTACTCTGATAAAATTTCAAGTTACGTGCACTGGAGATTTTCCACTGTTTTAGTTGGGGGAGGGGCTGGGTGGGGAAAGAGTAACTGGTTTAAAGTAAATCTGCAAAATGTGCTGGTGGAAGTTAAGTTGTGTTGCCTTTAGAAGAAGGTTAGCTACGTTTAGCTGAGCTTGGCCACCAGTTTAGCTGAGTAGCATTTATTGGTGAGCCCTTTAGGATGTATACAAGGATTTGTGTACTTCTACTGTTGTTTCATAGTCATATCATGAAAGGTTTCACAGACTGTGGAAACTAGTATTTCAAAGTCGCAACTATTTACTCTAGAACTCTGTCTTGGGCGACCCAAACTGAGTTTAAGTACTTACCTTTGTTGCTTCTCTGGGCCTTGAACATAAATAGTGTTGGCTGATGCTGGAAATCCTTGATGTATTAAATGATATTCTTGAATTAGGATGTGAACTGCTTAACAGGCATGGAAACAGAGCTAGTCATTTAATACTGCAAGGGTATCTTTTGAAACAACAAAGCATGAGAGAACCAAGGTGGTCTTAGCAATCAGTCTTAGAGGTTACAATTAATTGCACCTTTGCAAAGGCAGGGGGATTTTTGCAATGAAAATAGTTAAGACCTCAAGGTTGGGAAAAAGCTTTATTCAGCTGAAAATAAAGGGACAGCTTTGATGACAGTATAATTATCTGGTAGACTTGTAGCAGAGTGAATATATAATTAGAATTTGCGCTGGAACACTCACCATCATTAAAAGGAGCTTGGAAATTGTTCACTTTTGAGACCAAGAAACTGTTCTTTGTTATCTTAGGCTGCCGTTGTATTTTGTTGTTCCCATATGCATTTCTGAAGAAAGTATCTTGAAGTACGAAGGCAGAGGCATTCCTGTAAGTATATGTGCATGGCTGAGGGTAAGACTCTTACTGAGATGGCAGACTTTCAATTAGTATTGCAGATGTTACTGCATATTGTTTTCAGATCTTGTTTTTAACACCTTACATGTATACCTGGTCATCTACTGAAGGGAAACAGATGTTGGAAGGAGAAGTGCTTGATACATTTCTGTATTTCACTGAAAAGTGTCATATGTAGCAAAACATATATATAACATACACATAACATAGCAGCAAAATATGTATTTACTGTTCACAGTTCTCATTTACTAATGTCCTACAGCCTACATACACTACTAGCCTGTCTGTCCAACAGCCTGTTTTTCATGAGACTGTACTGAGTGGCATCTGGCTGGGGCAATATGTAGGCTTTGAAATGCTGTTTGGATATTGAGGTGAAGACAGTGCATGTAAGGTATAGCTGAACACCTCCAGTTACCTAGCTTGGGTTCTGGTAAGTGCTGTGGCTGTGATGATGCAGTGTTTTTGCAAAGTCAAGTAGCCCAACTGAAAAACTAGTTCTAGCCATCCAACAGAAAATGAAGTTAAATATACTGGTTTGCACCCTGTAGCAAGCTGGGTTTCGCTTTCTGCCTTTTAGTTCAAGAACCAAAAAGAGGAGATGGAAACAAGGAGCAAAGTAATCTCACTTGTGAGGTCTTACCTTAGCTGCTGTATGCCCATTAAACTTGCCGAGGAAAATCACGTTCATTTCATGCTTTTAAATTAATTGGTCCATGGAGAAGATAGTACTCTGTTGTCCTGCCTAAAGGTCAAAGTAGTTTGGCTCACTTTTTCTCAGAGAGTTAGAGACCTATTACACTGGTTCTTACATAGAAACAGAAGTGTTTGGGGTTTTTTTATTCCATCTTGCATTCACAGAATTGTAGAATAGTTTCGACCTTTAAACATAATCTAGTCTAATCCCTTTCTGGAATGAAAAGAAGCATCTTCTCCTAGATCAGGTTGCACAGAGCCCTTTCCAACCTGGCCTTGAATGTTTCTGGGGCATCTACCACCTTTCTGGACAACCTGGTCCATCCAGTTTTCCAGCACCTTCCTTGTAAAAACTTTCTTCCTCATATGTAGTTCTAAACCTACCCTCTTTTAGTTTCAAACCATTACCTCTTGTCATATCACAGCAAGACCTGTTAAAAAGTCTTTCCCCGTCTTTTTTCTAAACCCCCTTTAAGTAATGAAATGCCACAAAAATGTCTCCCCAAAGCCTTCTCCAGGCTGAGCAACTCAATTTCTTCAGCATATCCTCACAGGACAGGTGCTCCAGTCTTATGACCATCTTTGTGTCTCTCCTCTGGACTGGCTCCAGCAGGTCCCTGTCCCTCCTGTGCTGGGACCCCAGAGCTGGATGCAGTGCTCCAGGTGGGTCTCAGCAGAGCGGAGCAGAGGGGCACAATCCCCTCCCTCCCCTGCTGCCCACGGGGCTCTGGATGCAGCCCAGGACACGTTTGGCTCTCTGGGCTGTGAGTGCCATGGCCGGGGCATGTCCAGCCTCTCACCCACAGCACCCCCAAGTCCTTCTGGGCAGGGCTGCTCTGGGTCTGTTCATGCCCAGCCTGTGCTGATACCGGGGGTTGCCCTGACCCAGGTGCAGCACCAGCACTTGGTCTTGTTAAACCTCATGATGTTCCCATGGACCACTCCTCAAGCTTGTCCAGGTCCCTCTGGATGGCATCCTGTCTTTCAGGTGTGTTAAACACACCTCACAGCTTGGTGGTGTCTGGAAATTTGCTGAGGGTGCACTTGATCTCACTGACTGTGTCGTTGATGAAGGTATTAAATAGTCCTGGTCCTAGTACAGACCCCTGAGACTCATCACTGATCCCCATATGGACATGGGGACATTGACCACTACTCTCTGGATGTGACCATTTAACCAGTTCCTCATCCCTGAGCAGACCATGCATCAAATCTGTATTTCCCCAGGTTTGAGAGAAGGATGTTGTGGGTAATCATGTTCAAGGCCTTACGAATGTCCAAATAGATGACAACATCTGTAGCTATCCGCTGTTCATAGGCCTTGCAGAACTCTTCTAAATATTTCCTAACTGTTTCTGTGAAGCTAGTGTCAAGATAGCTGGACCATTAAATTTGTTTGAGTAGGCAGTCGAAGGACAGTATTGTAATTTTTTCCACTCTTCATGATTTTGAGGTTTCTGCATCTTTCTGAGGTGCACCTCATGGTTACTGTAAATTGATAGCAGAACTTCAACTTCCTGATTTCGTTTGTGTAGTATTCCTGATGAAAATGATTCTTACTCCCTGTTTCAATGCAAGTGTGCAGATCATCTCAAGAGCTTCAAGGAATAGGTATGAATGAAGAAAATACATGTAAGGGGAACTAAGAAGCTTTGAGGACTGATTTGGCACAAGGAATACCTGTGACCATGCAATCTGATTCAGCTGTGGAGTGTTTAACACTTTATTTCATATGCCTAGATTACTCTTTATGCATAGTTCACATGAAAAAACATCAGCGCATCTATTGCGAGTTATCTTAAGGCTGAACTATAAGAAAAACCTACCATCTGTGTAGAGAAAGGGATGGATTATATATATATATATGTTACTTGTCTTGCTGTGGCATATATGCCAACATAATTTGGCCATAGACTTTTTGATCAATTTTTTTTTTACCTGTGAGGGAAGTTGAGAGAGTAATGTTTTGACTTAATCTGACATTTTATATTTCCCTGTGCCTGTGTAAAAACTTGCAAGTGGTAACATAGTGTACTCAGGCATGTAATTTTGGTTCAGGTGTAGGAGTTTGCTTCTATTGATGGTGTTATTAAACACATTAAAAATTCAATGAAGCAAAAGCACAGAGAAATTTTGAAATCACTGAGTCACATAATCAAATACCTTGTATAGGACAATTTACTAATTTTTCTCACCTGGTAAATGTCTTTCTGCAGATTTGGTGTTGGTCTTGCCATAATGGTGCTGCTCTCCTCAAAATGTCTGCGTTTCCCAAAGAACAAGATGACAGCACTTCACAAACGCAAAAAGCCTTCTTGGATGGGTCAGTAATAGCTATTCTGTCCACAACACTTTGCTTGGTATGGACCTTGCTTCTCTTTTTCCATATATGCTATATCTTTTAAGCTTTCACACATCAGGAAACAAGTTCTGTATCTGAAAGTAGTTTTCTGTAGTGGAATGTGTTTAAGCCCTTGACCTAATGGCACCGGTCACTTGTGCAGGACTGGAACCTCACTGAAGGCTTTTTCTGTGGAAATACATACAGATATATGTCTGAGGAATCTGTACAAACTGTGGTGTGTTATTTAGGTAAAGCAGCATCAAAGCCTGTAGGGTTTAATGGGCTTAATTGTTTAGCAAGTAAGAGAAATCTAGACTCCATCTCTAAAAGTGGATTTGCAAACTGAGCTTTTAAGACTCTGCCATCTTCTGAGAGCTAGGTTCATGTTCTTAAATAATTTGAGATAAGGTGATCTAAAATGTCTGAGACAGCCTAAGCAGTTCACTACTGTAGCTTTCAGATGTGAAGGGAGACTGCACTTTTTCAGTTGGGGTAGTAAGCTGAATTAGTTCAGCAGTTTGAAAAATTACAAGTTTAACTTAAAGGAAGGAGCACAGCTGTCTGAATGTTATGGCAATGACTTTTTGCCCTTTAATTTTGGCGCTTTTTTAACCTGTTGTGTGTCCTGGACAGAACTTCTCTCTCAGCAGCCACCTGTTAGATCAGACTCATATGTATAATCTGTGCACTGAACATGGCCTCCTTGCTCCTCATCGATGGAGAGCCTTTTAATCACACAGAACTAACAGAAAACAGCTTGACTGGGCTCTTAAAACTGCTTTTGTTTATAAAATTCCTTATACTTGCACAGGAAGAGCTTGTGGCCTTTCCTGCAGATTCTCTAATATTTTTACCCTGAAATGGGGAAGATTACATGATTTAGAACTGTCTTTAATACTATTTCATGATGTGAAAGTAAATAAAACTAGCAGTAAGCTGAAACAAGGCATCCTCTGATATTTTGATGCCTTCTCTGTCGCTGTTTGAACTTGGGGCAGTATTGCTGGTTTTCTTTGCTGTGCAGTACTGGTGCTTAATCACTGGAGTCTGAAATGTATCTACGAATTGGCCATCAGGGTGTGTTAAAGTGCCATTATAGTAATAGTCTGAACTCAGGCACAGAGCAGATGTTTACAATTAGAAGTTTATCTTTTTTAAAAAGCTGTTCAGAGTCTGATCTTCCAGCACAAGTTCTTTACTGCTTCATTTGGAAGAAGTATTTGTATTTGGCCAACGATTGCTTTCCCTCACCTCTGATCTGATGCATCTTCAGGAGGTCTGGTAACCTGTGTTTCTGATCTGGACCCCTGTAGTTCTCACCTAAAGCAGGTTTCTGTGCTACAGCCTGCAGGAAGCAAAGCACTCTGTCCTGCCTGGAAAAGTGCCCACAAGGTCTCACTTTTGAAGTATGAGCTAGAGCAATTTTTCCCAGGTCTTGACCATAAGAGGCCAGAGTGACAGCAGATGTAGTTACCAAGTTCATGTTCATCTGAGCTCTGGAACCTGAATGAGAGGAGATGTGCTGGGTCCAAACCAAAGCGTTATCTGGCCTGGTATTTTTTCCTCTCCTTCAAGGGAAAAAAAATAGTAGATATATAGGGAAGTGCAAGATATATTGTCTTGTTTGAATCCAGGTAATTTCCTTTACTCACGTGTTTCATTAGAAGACCTGGCAGCTAGGTATGAGAATCTGGTTGGCAAAAGTCAAGAGAAATTGTAAGCTTCTGCTGGGAGGTTTGGGTGTTTCTATCCATCTCTTCTTTCTGGATACACCTCTAGCAGCCCCCTAGTAAAGTGATTTTGGTGTATCTAGTGAAGAAAACAGTAGTAAAAATCAAGTACTGCTTGCAATATTCATAACTGAGGCACAAATATAGTTTTATTGGTGTAATGGTTAAAAGCTTCAAATCTTGTTATAAGCCTGTAGGCAAGCTTCCAGCCAGTACTTAAAAATGCATGGAGGCCACTAGCTTTCTAGGGTGTCTATCTTCTGGTATTACAACTCTTTCACAAACCGTGCCTGTTAATTTTGTCTTCAGTGATAGTAGTTGGTGTATTATTTGACTTGTGAAGCAGAAGGCTTTAATCTCTTGATGGTTTGATTTAGAATCTGTAAGACAATTAGCAAACCTCCCTATGAGCTCCTGAAGATGGATGACTTGTCAAGCAGCCTTCCATCTCTGCAAGATATCCAGACTGCATACACAAGATTTAAACAGCTGTTTCTGATAGGTAAGTCAGACTTTAAAGCAAAGCATGATGATGTGCTGTGTCTCATGAGTGCAGTAATTTTCTTGATTGGTGTCTTGATTTTGAAGGTGGTTAAAAGCAGATTTTAAAATACATAACTGAAGACTCTGCTTATGTCTGAATGAAGGTTTGTAGTTCTTTGACTTAACCATTGCTTGCTAAGCTGTCACAGTATCTGAAAATTACTTTAAAAGGGAGCAGAGTCTTAACTGTTAGTTGGAACACACTAGCTGGAGTGAAGTTTGTGGGGAAGATTTTTCAGTCTACTGTGGTCAACCTTTTAAAAAGCCTTTATGCCCTGTCAAGAGTGCAGACTAAATGCTAATTCATTTTTGCACTAGGTGTTGTTACCCACTAGTCACATCTCAAAACATGAAGCTACTTAAATTCTGTCCTTTAGGAAGCAATAAAATGGGAGCCATGTGAAAGTATGCTCTAGGCTTTCAGACTTTTTCTTCTGAGACTTTCCAACTATTTTGCTGTCATGAAACACTTCGACCTCATCTCCTGAGATGAAAAAAGATCCACTCCATTTTTAATATGAGATATTAGAGTTTCACACCGAGGATTTTGTCTAGAATACACTGTCAAATCCACAGTGAATCTTAAGAGCTAAATATAGTTACTTATCTTTTTATGTGGTTTCTCGTAACTCACCCTCTGTAGGAAAAAGGCCAAAGCTTGAATTTAAGTCATTTAACCTGTCTCAGGAAATACTCTGTATTTTGATGATGTAATTATATCATTCATTGTCTTATATTCATGGAAAGGAGAATGTGTTAAAACTGTAATCCAGTAAGTGTTTTGTTCTTGGAGCTTTTTAAATAAGGTTTGATAGTAGACTGTACCTCACTGAGTATGGCACTATGCACTTGCAGTCTGAGAAAAATGTTCAGGTAAGCTTTTGCAGAAGTAATAAGATCTTACAGAAATTTGCTACCTTATTACCATCTTTTAAAGTCTGAACACATTAACCATTACTTTTGTCCTGTTCTGGCTAGTTAATATGGTATAGGCAGCTTGTCCTGGCCATGGCACTCACAGCCCAGAGAGCCAAACGTGTCCTGGGCTGCATCCAGAGCCCCGTGGGCAGCAGGGGAGGGAGGGGATTGTGCCCCTCTGCTCCGCTCTGCTGAGACCCACCTGGAGCACTGCATCCAGCTCTGGGGTCCCAGCACAGGAGGGACAGGGACCTGCTGGAGCCAGTCCAGAGGGGAGGCTACCAAGATGCTCGGGGGGATGGAGCATCTCTCCTGTGAGGAAAGGCTGAGAGAGTGGGGTTGTTCAGCCTGGAGAAGAGAAGGCTTCGGGGAGACCTTGTAGCACCTTTCAGTGCCTGAAGGGGCTACAAGAGAACTGGAGAGGAACTCCAGACAAGAGCATGAAATGATAGGACAGGGGAGAATGGGTGGGTTTAGATCAGATATTAGGCAGAAATTCTTTACTGTGAGTGTGGTAGGATTTGGTGAAAACTACATCTAATGGAACAGAATTCTGAAGATGCATTCTAGTGCTTTTGTGAAGAACTAGTTTCTATGGCCAGGGTGAAAGAAATTGGGAGAGGAATTTAAATGAGTAAAGAGCCAAATGAGGGGGAGAGGTATGGAGGCAGAACAGCTACAGGAACAAAACATGTATATGCTCATGCATTTGAGGCATACGTGAAAGATGCAGCAGAGACAGAAGTGTGTGTATGTGTATGTGCTGGAATTGAACACCAGATGTGTATGGAAAGAGACTCGGGGAGGTGAGCAGTTACGCAGAAACATATGGAACTGAAGCTATCATTGAAAGGGTAGGGGAGGAGGGAAGTGAGTGTATCTGGTTTCTCACTAGTAGAACTGTTTGTAGGCCTTGTGCTTCAAGGTTTGCCTCATGCAGGAAATGTAATCTATTCTGGTTTTAATTTACTGTATCAGCTTGTGAAAGCTTTCCAATGTCTATTGACTGGCTTTGATAGAAATAAACGCAGTGGAGACTTAGGTGGCATTTCAAAAAACCTACAAAAGTCCTAGCGAAATACATAAGAGTTTAATGACTTTGTGGTATTGAACTTGGCCTCCCTGTTTCTGTATTTTAATGTCTTTTTTTTAGTTGCAACAAAAACTGTTTAAAACATTTTTCAGGTAGCTCTTAAATTCCATAGATTTTTATAACCTGCTTCTAAAACCCATTGATGTTTCTGGCTGCGATGGTAATGATTTTCAAAATCCAGCCTCTTTATAGTTAAGCTTTATGTGGATCATCATCTCTGATTAAACTTTTGTATTTCTTTTCCATTTTGTCAACAGATTTATTTACCTGGTTTGATTGCCATGAACCTTCAACATACCTTTTCTAAAAGGCTGTGGTGCTATAAACCTGCTGGTGTTTGTAGGACTACTTCACTTCCTTATTTAGTTATAAGGTGTCAGCTTTAACAGTGATTGAGATTTGCTGACTCCTTAGTATTGGTTGTTTTGTACCAGTTCATAACTGAAGGGGAATACAATGGATGGCTGCTAATTATTACTATGTATGTATGTAGGTGTGAAAGAATCAATTTTTTGTTTTTCCTCTTCTTTTTGCAGATAACAGTACAGACTTCTGGGCAACTGATGTGAAATGGTTTTCATTACTGGAGAGCACAAACTGGCTAGAAATAATCAGGTTTGCTCTATCTTCAGCTTTCTGTGTTTCAAACTGTTGGTAAATGCATTTGTAGTGGGTTTTCTAGCTAGTTTCTTGAAATTGAATGACATTCTTTACTGCCAGTAGGAAAAAAATTAAGACGGGCTTATGGTTCCATTTATATATCTTATTTCTGCAACTTGAGACAGTGTTTCTAACAGTGCAGACTTGTGTTAAGCCTACCGCTTTAAAGGATGTGAGAATTAGCAGACCATTCCAATTACAACTTTTCCAGAAAGCTTTTTAAAACTATAGATCCAGATAATTTCTGTCCTGCACTGTCACCTTCTTTCCAAGCTCAAGAATCCTATTTGTTCCTTGCATGAAACTATTCTGTTTCTCTTACTGGCCTTGCCATTCTTCTCTGTACTCTCTACTTCTGTAATGTCCTTTAGGATGAGATGAAGTGCAGTGTTTGAGATGTTAGCCCACCAAAGATTGATAAAATGACATTTCTTCTCAGTTTTGTCCCCCTCCTGTCCTGATTGTTCCTTAAGTTCTCTTTTCTTCTTTCAGCAGTCCAGAGTGAGTAAGTGTTGGAATGGTGTTGGCTAACTTAAGGCTTGTTGTAGTGGAATGCTGAGGAATTTTGTTTTCAGTGTTACTTTGTGCTAGCTCTTTTGCCTGTCAGTTTATTCTGTGATCAGCTAATTACCATGAGGTGCTTCTGCAGTCAGCTCCAGTCCCTTCTAGTCTTAATAAATATTGATAGTTATTAACTCGTTAATCCAGAATTTAAATGTATGTGTTTATTGAAGGTTCTAGTGAAGACCATATGTTGAGAAATCCATTGACATGACCAAGATCACAAGTAGTTGGAAGTAAAAGCCAGGCCAGATTGCTATCCTTAGGTTGTTTTGAGACTGGTCATTTCCATACTTGGATCCAGTTGGTTCCTGGATCAGCCTGTTCTTGGCTCTTGCAGTTAGTAGGAATGCCTTCTCACATGTTCTAGATGATAGAACAAAGAATCTGACAACTCCACACTTAAGAAATAAACGGTCAGCTTCTATTAGTGGCCTAAGCTATTGCAAAAATTCTAATTTGTGTGCAGGCTTTTGCAAAAAATAATTAACTTTATGAAGATTTAGATCTAGAAACCAACAGTGTTACATCTGATTTTATGTGATCTGTAAGTCTACTCAGTCTTCCTTGTGTAATAACGTTCTCTGAATAAATTTTGTCTGAGTGTTTAAAAGAGGTGATTGGTCATTCTTCCATCTGCCTCTTAAAACCAGATTTTGGAAGAAATGTAGTATGTAGTACATTAGAACATAAATGTGGTGATGTTGACTCTTTCCAGGATAAAGATCTGGTTCTTAGCAATTTTAACACTTCAGGGTGTGATGGCTGCTGCTGATCCAAAATAAAGTATTGTATCATAGCAACTGAAAGTGCATGGTTAATGGCCAAATAAAATGTTCTTGAAGCTAAACGGTTCTTCATTTACACAAAGTGAGCATGGGTTTTGTGTTTTAAAGAACTAGTCAAGTTTCAAGTATGGCATTCTAGCCCTGTCTAGGGGAAACTAATACAAGAAACTTCACTTAACTTTTCCTGTACCAAACAGGAGAGTCTTGAAGAAAGCAATAGAAGTTGCTGAGTGTCTGGAAATACAGCATACAAATGTTCTCCTCATAGGTACGTATTTAATGAGATAGTCCTATATATTTATTTTTTAAAATTAATTTTGAAGTAGCTTAAGCTGTAAGTTTATAATTACAGTAGAGACTTGCTAAAATTCGTACCGTACTAGTAAGAGTAAAGCACCTAAATCTCTCACACTCCTGGAAATGCTTCCTATAGTTAAAAAAATATGGTAAGCACTGTTCCAGGCTAAGATAGGATATGAATGAGAAAGCTGCTGATAAATTGTCAGGAGAGTCATGCGTAAAGAAGGGGTAACATTCCTGTTGCCCAGTTTATTTTATTTAGGGTCTCCTAGACCCTTTGCTGCCCTTTAAGAGGAAGGGGAGCCATAACTACACAAAGGACCAGTAATAAGAAAACTTTGCAAAACAACCTTTATATTTTCTAGATATATGCTGGATATTCTGTAGCCTCTTTATTAAAAATATGTGGAAGAATATGCCTACTGTAAACATGTTGAGCACTTTATTTTTCTAGACAAAGTAATCATACGGAAAACCAAACCTAATGTTAACCATTAAGTGACTCTTGGATTGGAAATTTAGTTGGGTATTTCCCTATATTGCCATTTGAGAAACCTAGCACAGGAAAGAGGTGTTTTCTGGAGGCACCTTTTGGAAAGGTGAAGAATATATGTTGCACGAGGAGACAGTTTCACACCTTGTGAAAAAAGGCATGGAGGATAGGAAGGGTAAGGGGCTGAGGGGCAGGGTGTGCTTTGTGGGAGACTGAATGGCACAGGCAAGTTGTAGTGGTAAAGGTTGGGGCTTGCAGGTTTTATTGTCAAAGTGTTTTCCTAGGATAAATGTGTAAGTAACGTTATATTTGAAATCATGGATTAACTTCTCTATGACTTGCAAAAATTTCTGTGCTGCTCTGATCCTGAAATACAATTTTGTTTATGTGAACGTGGCAATGCTTTGCTTTCATACACAAAGTTTGAGGAATGACTCAGTAAAGAATATTGTTTCTACTCTCCCTTGTAGAAGAGAGTGCTACTGATCTGTGCTGTGTAATCTCGAGTCTGGTTCAAGTGATGATGGATTCATACAGCAGAACAAAGTCAGGGTTTCAGAGCCTTATTCAGAAGGAGTGGGTGATTGGAGGACATGGCTTTTTGGATCGCTGTAACCACTTACACAAAAGTGAAAAAGAGGAGGTATGATTTCTTTAAATTGCTTTCTTTACTTTCTATTTACAAGCTTACTCAGCACAAGGAGGGATTTAGCTGTTAGTCCAGAAGATCCAGTTACTCTGATGATCTTTAGTGTTTTGTTCTATGGGTTGATGTTTGTACAGTGACACTGTTTTTGCTGTTCAGAGGTCAGCAGTGGCTTTATTATTGAGGAGGACAAATGCAAAATTTCCCAGTCTTGGAGTCTTTTGGAAGTCATATCTTGTGCCCTTGAAAACTGTGTTAAATGGTAGTAGCATCCATAGAAGTAACTCAAGTTAATTGCCTTATTCCTGTCACATCTAGAGATCAGCTTTATACATAGTATAAATAATAAATATAAGACAGTCTTGCTTTGGGACTAGATCAGATTGCTATACAGAATTGAAATAATAGATGTAAACTGACTCATTCTGATGAAGAATTGTTATAAACTAGTTTTGCTTTGCCACCCTTAAAATGCTGCATGGTGGCAACTTTCAAATTCAGAGTAGAAAGTGCTCACCTCTTCTGTCAACAATTGGCCAAGGGTAGCTCAGATAATACTTTTTCAGAGTTCAGCCAAGTATATATGCAGCAGTTCTGTACTTAATCAGGCTTCTTGCCTTAAGATTTGTATTTGGAGGCACTAAATACTATAAAATAAATAAGTCTGCATGGTGGAACAATTTTAACTTTTTTTGAAACCAATGAAATATTTTATTTACTTAGGCTCCTGTTTTTCTGCTCCTGCTAAATTGTGTTTGGCAGCTGGTACAACAGTATCCTCCTGCATTCGAGTTCACAGAAACTTACTTAACTGTCTTATCAGACAGCCTCTATGTGCCTATTTTTAGCACTTTCTTCTTCAACTCTCAACATCAAAGAGACACTAATAAGGTAAGGGTTTGGTATTTCTTGGACGCGTTGTTGTTGGACAATGAGTTTAACCAACAAACAAGGAACACTCAAAAAAAGCTAATTCCCAACAGTGCCTTTTTCCTTACTCATTGAAGTGCCTTGAAGGGTGAACAAGTGGAATTTTGGCCATAAGGAGTCAAGTTCAGGACTTGGAGTTTATAATAACAGAAGGAATACGTAACTTGTAACGTGTGGTTGTAGTTTCATGTTTTAATATTCTTCAGTGAAATTGGAGCTCCCTAACCTATGAGGACTATCCAGCTGTCCTGCAGAATAAGTTATCTACAAAATTCTTGTATCGTATATTCTGTTGTGTTCCAAAATCAGCATCTCCTGAATGTTGATTTGTATTTGGTTCATGCTCTTCTCTAGCCTAAGAAGCTGGGAGCAATGGGAGTATCCTCTGCAGGGCTGCACAGAGACTAAAGGAAAAAGTGAAGATAACTATTTTTCATACAAATAAATCATTGATCACAAAATCTAGACCAGTAGCACTGCATGACTGTCGTTAACTTTTGTCGTTTGGAATCCTAACATTCCCCCTGTGTTTAAAGAATCCAAGTGTCTGTCTCCTGCCCAAGGTTCAAAACCATTTTTTTCCTGCGATTATTTAACCTTATTTTAATCTGTGAAAGTCTTAATTGCACTGTTTTTGTTTGGTTTTTGAACACATAGAAATCACAAGTGTTGTTGCAACTCTGTGGCCTTTTTTCTGAAAAGCCAGTTTCTTAATTTCACCTTGACTTGGTCAGAATTCCCTTCTAGCAGAATTTAAATGTGACCTGTTCGTTCTGGCAGAGTGGGGAAAGCCTCAAGACACAAGGTGGTCCTTTCAGATTCCTTACTGTGTGGGACTGGTCTGTGCAGTTTGACCGCAAGGCCCAGGCTTTTCTGAACAACCCTCTTTATGCAGAGAAACCAAAACCAGATAAAAGTCAACGGAAGACTGCGCGATTCAAAGTAAGATACGTGCTGCTAAACTAAACTATTTTTTCAATTCTAGAAATATTTTGCACACCTCTTATTTCAAATGTACTCACAGTGAAAGTATTGGTGCAGACTTTTTTTAATTGACAAAATGCATGTGTACCTCAGACCCACCTGGGTTTTAAGAACCAAATTTGCATCCACCTCAGTTGAAAATAACTGTTTTACAGTAACTATTCATAGCCATGAAGCTGGGGATTCTTTTTCTTCATACTTCTGTGCAAGTATAGTGGTAAGTCATGAGATTTAACATTCAGGTGAGTTGCACTGACATGTCTGAAGGGAGTTCATTTAGTTGTTCCATGGAGTACATAATTGAAATACATAGCAGGTTTGTAATTGCCTCCCTAATTTTGTCTGAATGTAACTGGAGTGTGTGTCTGCACTTGGAGTGGGAGGGGGACCAACAACAGCAAAAAACTGTCTGGGGTATGGAGGATTATGGATGGACCACTTCATTGCTGGAAAGTAGCACTACTTCAGGGAAAAATGTTTGTTTGGAGTAGCCTCTTTCAATTGTAATTTATTGGTTAAATTCGGTCCTGTACAAAGCACTCCCAAGTGAGACACTGCCAGTATGATCTACAGCATTAATCTGAGATGGAGCGAGGGACCACTGGATAAAAACCTATAATTCAAGTGCTCTCTGATTTCCAACTAGCTTAAACTAAACATGAACATTTGTAATACTTGAACGTAAGCAATGGATTTGGCATTTTCAAAGAAAGTTTCTTTATCAGTGTTACTTTTGGTTAGTGCAGGGAAGGTAGCTGGCAATAAGTACACTCTGTGAAGTATTCGATGTATTGAAAAATAACAGTTTGAACACAGCCACTGCTTTGCTATATAGTTCAAGAGACTATTGCTTGCAAATAGTTTCTGAATACAACTTTTTCTTCCTCTTAAAGCTGCTTTCGGAAATTCCATTAATATTTATCTGAATATTTTTCTTTCCTCTTAAAGCATCAACGGCAACTTTCATTGCCACTGACACAGGCAAAGCCTTCCACAAAGAGAGGATTTTTCAGGGAGGAAACAGATCACTTAATTAAAAACATTCTGGGTAAAAGAATTGGCAAGTTCATAAATTCTTCAGATGAGCCCCCTAATAACTTAAGGGAGTTTTATGATAGCTGGCATAGCAAACCTGTTGACTACCATGGTCTTCTGTTACCACGCATCGATGGCCCCGAAATCAAAGTCTGGGCACAGCGTTACCTACGATGGATTCCTGAGGCCCAGCTTCACGGAGGTGGAACAATAGCTACAGCTGCCAAGATTCTGGACTTGATGGAGGAAGTACAAAGCCTGCAGGTGAAAATGGTTGAAGAGCACAGTCAGGCTGTGTCTGGAGATGTACATTCTGCTCCCATGCTGAGAAATTCTGCCCGTTTGTCATCCTTGTTTCCATTTGCTTTACTTCAGAGACAGTCTGTCAAACCAGCTTTACCCACTAGCACCTGGAAAGACTTGGAAGATGAAGATGACTTGGTCAAGAGGGATGATGAATTTGTTGATCTAAGTGGGGATATGTTATAACATGTGTATAGATTACAGTATGGATTGTATATGGCTAAGCACTGAGTTTTAAATGTTGTGCTGTATCTTCATATAAGGCACTCGAGGATCTGCAACATGTTCAATGAGTTTGTGGGGTTAAAAAAAGCTTGATTGGAAAGAACTACTTGTAATTAACTGAGCATGTTTTGAACTTCAATTTCACTCCCAACAATATTTATTGCAGAAACATATTTTTAGCATAGGTGTAATAAAAGTGGGAGTCTTGGCTGGAGTAATGATATGGCCGCTGTTAAAAAACAGCAAATAAAATTCCTGCTATAAAGGTGGAATGATAAACGCATATGGCAACAATCATGCTATCTTTACAGAACATCTCTTTCCCCTTATGCTAAGAGTACTGGGAATAATGGACTGCTGTGATTTGCATTTCCCCCCCACGTAAAGTAAGCAGTGAAAGAAGCAACCAACTGTGCATTCACAGATCAGCTTTTGACAGTTGAAGAACACATTTGTGGTCACCAGGGGTTTTCTGTCTGCTGTTGGATCAGCAGAAGTCCGGTGCATGCCCCCTCCCCTTTGTCACTGTTATTCTGTGTGGTGTCACAGTCACAGGTTGGTTGCTGTGAGCCTGTGCATGCACTTAACTCAAAGGTCAGATGCAAGAGCTTAATGACACATTTCAAGTCTTAATGTATGGCTGCTATGCTACATGCCCTTGCTGCCTTGGAATATTGTTTGCTCTTAATTTTGAGGAATGAGATTTCAATTTGCCACAAGTGTTTTTTCTCTCCTTTTAAGTGGAGTGAGACTTTCATTTTAACTTTCCCCCATTGATGCCAGTTGCCTTTAAGGCTTTCTGTAGCTTGCACTGAGACTCTCCACATAGCAGGGATGACTCTTTTCCTGTAATCCTGCAGGATTTGCAGTCTGTTGCCACTTGTCCTGAGTTGGTGGTAGAGCTTATGAATGTGGTGTTTATACCATAGAACACTTGTGTCCTGTTGCTGGATGTTACAACAGTACCTCAGTGAAAAAAGCCATAAAGAAATGCCTGTTGACTTGGATCTACTGTGTGTATGTTTATACAAAGTATTTTTACTGCAAATAATTATCCTCTATAGAGCTGAATATTATTTGACTGTCAGATCTGTTTTGAACCCTTAAATTGTGTAATACCCCAAGAACAGATTCAAGTCATAAAATGAGTTACACTGAGAAGTTCTCATAATAATTCAAAAATCCATGCTGGAAAACTTAGCTGGTGGATAAACTGTTGCTTAAATTTGATCAGCTCGGTGAAACTGGGGATATTAAACTTTCGTTACTAACTTATCACTTCATACTGAGTTGTATTAATGTATAGCAACAATTCATCAGCAGCCCTCTAAAAATAGATTCTCGTAACTGGGAAATGGGGAGAGCTTGATGCAGCTGTGCCAAACTGAAGCTTCCCAGCTCTTAATTGCCTTAAAGTCTTAGTGCGAGGACAATACTTGAGTTTGTAGTGGTTTATTTAAAAATACACTAGTACTTATGCTTTCTTCTGTGATACATATTATCTTTACAGCTAGCACTTGCTAGAATGGGCTGTACGGCACATTTCCTTCAGACTTAATTCATGTAATTCATGTGACTCATGTATGCAATAATACTTTGCATGTTGAATGAGCAGTGTATTATTACAGTGAAGAAATACTTGTCATTCGAAGGTCATTTGGGTTTAAGGATGGGGTTTTTTAAATGCTGCCATTAAAAAAAAAAGATATTAAAATGATTTTTCTATACTTTTGATCAAACTGTTGTAATATTTCAGTCATGAAGATCACATATTTGTATTAAAGAATGGATGTTGGACATCTTATTTGTACATAAGTTATCAGAAATATATATAGAAGAGAAGCATATATCTGGAATTGAACATGGGAACACTTCTAATGTAGAGTAAATACCATTGTTGCTGGTTTTCTGCACTGAAGGATTGGAAATATACTTCCTATTTTTACTCCAGGCTTCTGTTTATACCTCCAGGTTTTGACACTGAATGCAAGCTAGCAGCTCTACAGGTTTTTATCTTCTTTTTTTCCTTTTTCTTTTTGTCACATACTGTTACTTCTCTCTAACAGGCTGTTTGAAGAGTGTTAATAAAAATACATTTTGACATAGTTGTCCTGAAATGAGAATGTATGTTTAAATAACTAAATCACAGCAGACTTGACAATCTGCAGTGACAAGGCTTTTCTGGTTATATCCTGGTTTTGCAGACTGTTACAGGGAAGCTGTGCAGTTTTGATCTCGCTGTACTTTTGGAGAGGTGCCATCGGTGCAGGAGGGAGGAAAGTTCAGTGCAGTGAAGTGGGGTGACTGTGGGAAGTTAAAGGGGACCTAGGAACTGTCTGCTGAGTATCTGTAGTGGTGGGGGTTATTAACACTGTTGATTTCTGTCTTACCAATGTACTTTCCCCGTGTCCAAGGCAAAAGTTGTTCTTGCATTGTCACACTAAGCAACTTCTTGAAATTGCCACAAGGGGGTGTTTCTCGAACCAGATGCGTGTTTGAGATGGACTGAGGGGTGACCACAGTAAGTTGTGGAGTACAAATTTTAAAATTCCCCTTTCTTCAAGACCCTACAAATTGCTAGCCCCTGGTCAAAGGCAGCACAAACAAATATGTTGATTTAGTGCAAATCACAACACTAAAATGCCATGAATGTTACAAGACTGTGCCAGCTTTGTTCTTGAAGCCCCACACAGCAAGAGCTATGGGTCACATTGTACCACAAGGTGTGCCTCTGCCTCACCCACACCTGCTAAAGACCAGCAATTGTACTTTGACCGCTTGGCTTTGATTTAAGACTGTATTCACTATTGAAAAGGTTCAGCTACTGATGTGCAGCATAATGGAATGCAAACATGTACTTTATTAAGGTGCTTGCAGCCAGCTTGCCCTCCTAATCTTTTGCTCCTGCTAAAGCTTTTTCCATTTGTGCTCAAAGCACGGAAGCATAACTTTTTCCAGAGGTAGCAGAATACTCTCTGTTGAGAATTTCTTCCAATGGAATAATTTTGTCACAGCAGAGGTCACCTTCATTCTAAACTACCTGGAGATCTCATGCAGTATTTACAGCTCGGTGCTCCTTCACAAAGAGCTACGTTTTGCATAAAACTCTATTTTAAAAAGTAATTGTGTGAAGGACTTCATCTTCTGGGACAGGAAGGAGATTTGAGTAGTGAACTTAGCTGAGTCAGAGAAGAGCATTCTGTGTACAGAACTATACATTCTCTTCCAGGGTGATCTGGGGTGGGGTGGGGGAGGGGGAGTGGAAGGGGCAAAACCCTTCCTAGGGTCTTGCGTCCTTTTTCTTGTTTTGTAATAAAGTCAACATGACAAATGCTTTTTGCCAGCATTTGCAGGATGGCAGAACTTGGTGGGGTGATAGAGTTAACTTGGAAAGGAGTGGACACAGAAGACAAGGAGAGTTGATACTTGAGCTGGAGAGACAGTTCTGTGAGGAGGGCACCACGGTGTTGAGTACCAAGGCAGGAGCAATGGGGTTGTTCAGCCCGTGTTAGAAGAACATGGTAGAGACTTAACACACAGTTCTGAGCCCCAGAGGACTCCCTCTGCTTGGGAGGCAAGTTTGACTGGGGTCAAGCTAAGCTTGCTGTGGAGGCTGAGAAAAGGTTAATAGAAGACTGCTGTTACCTTGGCAAGTGTTTGGATGGGCAGTGGATGCTCAGTGCTGCCATGGCTTGGCTGCTGTGGAGCCCCGTAGAGCAGTAAAGACTGGCGCTATATTGCAGCATGTTATTCTGCTTCCAGCAAGCATTTGGTTTCCCTGTTTTTCATTTCAGCAACCCAGTAAAATGAAATAGGCACTTACCTTAATGTTATCCCTGGATGCTTAAAGCAGGCAGATAACACATGCCTAGGAAATGCATTTGTAAATTTACTTTGTGAAAAGATCTAGGAAGACTGATTTCCTGTGGCCTTGGCTTGTCCGGCCATACCACTCAATTTTGTCCTTTCTTCTGGCATTTCCTGCCCTTGTTCATGCCAGAGCATCTTCAGTCTCCATCCATCTCCTCCCTGTTCCTACGTCATGTCCTATACCAGCAGTTTATGGGTTTGTCACTGCTGCTGACTTGCTGGACAACTCAAACTCTGTGTCTTGGTACGTGGGGGATCAAGTAAATGCTCGTGACTTGGCATGGCCTGGCCATGTAGCCTCCAGACTGCCTCTTGGAATCTAGCAACTTCTGAAATAATTTTTTGTCAAATACCGTCAAAATTATTTACTGGTTTTCTAAGCAGGTAGGTGGACAGAACATAGATTAGATGCCCTGTGTCATTAGTAAGGACATCAGGGTAGGAGAATGCAAATCTGCTCATTTATAGTCAAGTCAGGTATCCCAATTTTCTCTCAATCCAACTTTTTTTCTGTCTTGCATATTGTCTGTTTCTGGGTCCTGAAATAAAATTTTCATTATATTGTAGGAGCCAAAATTCAGTCTATGGAACCATTGAATTTCTTGGAAACCAACTGATACTTCTACGAGTTCTGAAAGGCCACTTTAAAACCTTATTTTTATTCCTATATGAGGAAAATTTCCAACTAAGAACAGCTAACACTGCTAGAATTAGGTTTTGCTAATAGAGTGTAAATCTTCAAGTCTTCTTCAGGTTTTTAAAAGTCAGAACTCCTTGGGCTCACTTTGCAATCAGTGGGACTCCTTTCCTTTTGTTTTAGAGACATTAATTTAAAGTACGTTTATGCATGAATGTGATGACAGAGATGCTAATTTTATGTAGAGGGTATAAGTGCACATTTCTTCACATTTTGGTGATGCAAGAAGGTATTTCCACTCTTTGACCCCAGTTCATAAATCAAAACAAGATGTTCCTCACCACCCTCCTTGACTTCACTATACACATGAACCCAGTTTGTTCCCTACAAGCCAATTCCTGTATTTTCCAGTTTCCCATCCCAAACTTTCCACTGTGGATTCGCCATTAGAAAATATTTGTTGCTTTTCTGATGGCTGCTTATTTAATTTTGGAAAAGGCTGGTTTCATACCTGCCAGCTGTACTTAGTTTTTCCTGTTGCAGGAGGTGGTGGGAATATTTGAAAGCCAGACAAGGAGTACTACAGATGACTTAAACAGTTCTCAAAGTACAAGGTCTCTCACTTCCCTGCCAATACAGAGCATGGAAGTTCTGGAAGTTGTCCTGTAATAATAATAATTATTATTATTTTTATTTAGAGTAAGTAAAATCCTCCTGCACAGCATTTTCTTTACAAACAAAAACTGCATCGAAGGAAAAGCAGGGTGATAATCCCAAAAGGTGTTTTCTAGTGCAGCATATCTCCTGTAGATTCAGCACTTTGCTGTGATGGTGCCTGCACAAGTGACAGCAGAGCGATGGTCTGTTCTTCCAGCAGGTTTGAGATTGGGTGCAGCAATGCAGGGAGCTGACAGAGGGAGCCCTGCTAATCACTGCCCAGCGGTGCCCTCACACTGTTGCCAGCTGATTTTATGGAAATTGGTATTTTGCTTTTGTGGATTAGCTGCCCATCAGATCAGCTCGTTGATCCAAACCACCCTGTGGGGATGCAGGTGGAAACAACAGGAGCAGATTGTTTGAGGGTGCCCTTCTCAACTGGCAGTCCCCAGTCAGAGCAGATGAGGTGAAAGGTGGAACCACAGGTGCAGGGAAAGTCACTCTCCAGCTGCTGTGCTGCTGAAAAAGAGAGAAATCCTGGGAACCACCTCTAATGTGCATCGAGGTGAAATGCTGTAAATAACACACACGGCCAACCCCAACTATTGAACACTTCGGAGGGAAAACAAAAAGACGGAAGAAAAAACCACAATCCAAACCAGCTGTGTTTTGAGGTTGCCTGTAGGCAACCTTACAGGATGATTTAAAGTATAGTTGCATTGGATCTGACCTGTTTGCCACAGCAGGAAGGTCTAAGTAAGGTGAGCAAACCCAGAGAATGCAGTCTCTGACCATCAAACATGTTCTGATGCTCCTCAGGCCTGTAGTTCCCTAGGCTGTGCTTTGGATGGGCTGGCAGAGTCTTAAATACCATCATATGCTGCCTGGGCTGTGAGTAAGCAGTGATTGAGGGCAGCTGCTGAAAAGCAAATACCGTGTTCTGACTTGTAATCTAAAACCAGCAATCGCTCGGAAAGTGATTTTGGATTCCTGGTGTGTTCCTGCTGTTCTCTTCAAAGCTTCAGCCACACATAGGTGAGCTGATTGGTTACTCCCACACACTTCTTCAGCATATTTTACTTGCTTACTTCTCATTTGTATTTAGATTTAATGCAGGTGATCTGCTTTGTCCATAATCCGCCCATTATCTCTCTCAGGTGTAGAATCTAGTACTTTCTCTAATTTTCCATGAAAATTTATCTACCTAATGTTGTTCTGAAAGCAATGGTCCTTTTCATGATTCAAATTGCACATGAATAGCTGTCTGGCAGAAATGATGATAAAAAGGGCAAGTTAGTGAAATGAAATACAGTAATAGTAAAACCATTACTCAATAGCTTGGTATTAAGTAGAGGCTGCATTAATATGGCAAACTTCTGGAGTTCTGCAGGCAATAATGAATGCTAGAAACAGCTGAAACACAATTACCAGGGACCCGGAGTGATTTAGGCAGCAGGAAATGACTGAATATAAACTTTTTTAATACTCTTTGGATGTTATTAAAGTAATAATAGCCCTCCTTGTTCTGGTTGCGGACATTAATATTCTGTCTAGGCTGATGGACATCGTTCTCCTCCTTGAAAGTTTTCCCTCTCAGTTATTAATATACAACATGCTGCCTTCCAGCCTCAGAAGGCAAATGCATCCCCAGCTGCAGCGCACTAAGGGAAAACTTGACTGACATCTTTGCATTTATCAGAGGAGCATTGTAAATGGCTGTTCCCTGCCAAGAAATTTCTTTTTGAAAAGTTACATTTAGTCAGTAAAATAACACCTCAGTGTGCCAACTGGAGCTGAAAAAAAGTAAATTTAATCATAGGACTGAAAAGGAATTCTTTAATACACCTGAATTGAAGTGAGGATAGAAGGATTAACTCTTTCCATGGACAGGTGGAGGAAAAGACATGCTGGCTGGCTGTGTCCTTGCAGCCCCTGGAGGTCCACGGGGGAGCAGAGATCCACCTGCAGCCCACAGATAACCCCACCCTGGAGCAGGGGGATGCACGAAGGAGGCTGTGACCCCATGGGAAGCCTGTGCTGGAGCAGGCTCCTGGTAGGACCTGTGGCCTGTGGAGAGAGGAGCCCACACTGGAGCAGGTTTGCTGGCAGGACTTGTGAGCCCATAAAGGACCAACATTGGAGCAGCCTGCTCCTGAGGGACTGCACCCTGTGGAGGGGACCCATGCTGGAGCATTTAATGAAGAACTGCAGTCTCGGGGAAGGACTCACCTTGGAGAAGTCCATGGATGACTGTCTCACTGGAAGGAACCCCACACTGGAGCAGGGGAAGAGTGTGAGGAGTCCTCCCCATGACGAAAAAGGAACAGCAGGGACAACATGTGATGAACTGCTTGCATCCTCCATTCCCTGTCCCCTCGCGCCACTGAGGGAGTGAAGGTAGGGAAACCCTGAAGCTGAGCCTGGGAAAAGCAGTGTGCGTGTGGAGAAGGCCTTTTAAAGATTAATTCTTACTTCTCATTATCCTACTCTGATTTAATTGGCAGTAAGTTAAATTAACATCTGTGACTTGAGTCTGTTTCACCTGTGGTGGTAGCTGTTGAGTGATCTCTCCCTGTCCTCATCCCAGCCCATGAGCCTTTCATTATATGTTCTGCCCCTGTGCTGTTGAGGAGGGGAGTGACAGAGTGGCCTTGATGGGCACCTGTTACCTAGCCAAGGCCAACCCACCACAAACACTTAAACATTGCATCCTTTAACAGCATCTCTTCGACTGTGTGAGATTTTTGAAAGCCTTTATAGCAGGATTTTCAGTCCCTTTAGGTATGGCTGAGATTAGAAGGTGTTGACAATGTATTTCATGTGTTTATATTAGCTTTTGTTCAATTAGTTTAACTATTGGGCTGCCACTGAGGGGCCACTTAGGCAGCCACACTTGTAGGACAATGTTGTTTAGTGAGAAGCACCCACTGATTCATATTTCCCAAGCCTCCTGAATGTCTCCCTGAGCCTGCTAGGAGAAGGTACATGTCGCATTAATAACCAAGTTATCTCAGTGTGGCCATCACCAAATCCTCACTGCTGAGCTGTGGCAGTCCAAGCAGTCTGTCTCATAATGGGGCAGGGAGTAGCTGTGCCACCACTCACTGACCACTTTGGCCAATTCTGTCAGATTTTTGAGATGTATTCAATGGCAGTGAGGAGCATGAAGTGAAGAATTGCTCTGTGGAGAACTGGCAGAGGAGAAGCCTTGCAAAAAGGCGCTGGCTCAAAGAGCTGTGTTAAAGAAGCTGTGTCCAGCTGTTTGATTTATCCTGTGCTCAAAGCAGCAGGGCTTCTTACATTTTTGTAAATAAACCAAACTGCATCAAAGATGCTTTACTCCTAACTGGAGTAACCTATTGGACACTGAGCTGGCCATGCACCCAGATCAAGAAAGGTCTCTTCCTGTGGAAGACAAACTGGCAGATGAAGCAGAATTAGGAATCTTGATATTTTTTATTTTTGTCAGTTGTGCTAAAGAGACATAGTAAAAAGTCTACTTTGAACTAGTTTTATCTGCCTATGTATTTTAAAATTTTATAGTAATTTCTGTGCAACATTATCCTTCCAATACAAACATGGAAAGTGATAAAAATATCATCTTCTTCCTTAAACAGTCTTGGTCCTCCATATTCTACGCTGGATTTCCTGATGTTAATGGCACAATGAAGTCCCTGCTACTGTCTGCTTGAAGCACACCTTCATAAAAATCACTTACTGAAGTTCTACTTCTGATGCAGTAGTATAGCTAAGAGCAATGTGGCCTTGCAAAACATCAGAAATAGCTCCTGTCATGACACAGGATGTCAGAAACCCTTAGCACTTTGTATTAGCCTTGTGTTAATAATGATGAACAAACGCATAGTCAAACATGACATTCATACCTGAGGCCAGTTTATAACCTTGGGGTCGTGCCGATGTAAGTAATGCTTTGGTTCTGGCTGCAGGATGTTTATGACTGATGGTGAAGAGCCAAGTTGGTTCTGCAGTTCCAGGCTGAGTTTGCAGCGAGGGAAACAGAACCCATTCGATTTAAAGAAGAGGGAAAGTCCTAATTTTGGTTATGGGCTTGTTTGGTTTTTGGGTTTTTTGCAGAGCTGTATTTCAGAGTGGGACCATGCTTCCAGGATAAGGAGTGCTTTGTTTGCTTTGGCGCAGTGCCTGGTCCTGCTCTCCTGCTGTGAGCAGTGGGAGATCACCTTGCTGGGTTTCAGCCACAGGTGTGTTTTGACCATTAAGGCCAGTAAAAGCTTAAGTGTCTCCTGTTCATGCATTTGTTCTGCAGAAACACAAGATTTGTATTTTGCTGCTCCTTTACAAGCTATGAACGATGAGAATAGTTTTAGTTTAGGGGGCAATCTTTTACAGATTTTTTTGTTAGTTGGGTTCGTGTTTTTTTAAATTTTCTTTCTGAAGGGCTTAACTGTGTAGTAAATAGCTGTTAATCAAAACCATTGTTTTATCCCTTGGCAAAGAGAATTAAGCTGATGTCTAAATAAATATTAGGGAAAACACTTAGTGAGAAAAGGCCATACATACCAAAGTAGGGCCCCTTGATGCAGATGGCTGACTCATCAGTGTGACATATTCTGTGATAAATATGGAAAGCTCAGATGTCATTTGTTGTACCTCAACAAGAGCAGAAAGAGATTTATTTTTATTTTTTTTCTTCCAAAGATGCCTTGTAAACCAGGCAGAGATCTTGATTTACTGTCTGCAGGTGAAAACACTGATACACTGTGCAGCTCTTCTCATTCCTCTGCTGCAGCCAAGGGCCCCCTGTCATGGGTGCATCCCTGTTGTTTGGAGGTTTCTGGACCACACCAGGGCCATCTTTTTAGGCTGCTGGATGTATTTTTATTACCAGTCATCAGCTGAGTTTCTCCACTAAGATTTGTTTCCAACTTTCATCTTAATTTGCAACCAGCGATAATTTAGCTGCTAATCCTTTTCCATCTCTCCTCCCGGGGGAAGTCATTGGAGCCCTGAAGGTCTAATCCTGGCTTCACTGAAGTAGCTTATTGCTGTGAGCATCCCAGTGCCCCCAGGAGCTGTGGGAGGCAGATTTTTGGGAGGCTGTGTTGTGTAGCCAGTTCTGCAGCTGCATGGGAAAATGATCTGAGGGTCACCTGCCACACGCTGCTGCTGCTAAAAGCCTGAGGCTCTGAGGCAGACAGATATCATTGTATTGGCTTGGAGTTATGATGTAAATGGATTCAAGGGGAAAGGAAAGCTTCTTCCAGCCAGATCAAAGCTAACATTTGCAAGATGTTAGCCTGTCAACCTTTAGAAAAAATAAATACGGCAATGCAGAAGTAACTCAGCGAGACACAAGTGCATCAAACTGAACAAGTGATGCAAGCACTTTTTCACACCTTCTTCCCTTTTCCTCCCAGATACAGAAGCGTTTTAGGGAACCATTCTCTTGCCAAGTTTGTCAAGACGGTTTTTGTCAGGCTCACTGCTCCTGCATGTCTGGGCGTGCAGGGAAATGCACCAAGCTGCCGCTTCACTCTGCAGCCAGCAAGGCTTTCGGATAGGGAGTTCTCCTTTCCCATACCAGCATCCTTAGGAAAAGAGTCATGCACATAACCTTTCCAGCTCTGCTTTGTATTTCTGGTGTTGTTTTAGCTCTTTTTGCCTTCAACAGTGAAGTTTCAAATCCCCTGTCCTCTTCCCCAATCTAGTTTTCAGGGAGAAAAAAAATAAACTAACAGGCAGAAACATGAGCATGCTATAGAGGTACAAGGCTGATGGCAAAATTATCATTTTTTCAGAGTTTTATGACAGTCCCTGACTACTAGTCAGGTTTCTGCTCAGTTTGAATTCACTGTGATAGCTACAAATACTAGTTTTAAAACTCAGGAGACATTCTAGAATCACTTTGCTCTCTGTTTCATGGTTAAATATTGTACTTCTCAACCCTGAGATGAGTTCAGTTGCTTAGAGCATGGTGCTAACAATGCCGAGGTTGTGGGTTTGATCTCCATATGGGCCATTCACTTGATGATTCTTGTGTGTCCCTTCCAACACAGAATATTCTGTGATTCTGTGATCTTTACTTAGTTCTGTGCATGCAGTCTTATGTTTGGTGCTATATTAGTACATAGCAGTAGTTCTTACACATTTGTAGCTCATTAATGAACTGTAAAATGCAATCAGTACTTATGAAAATGTACTTATTCAACTGGACAGCAACAAATCTTTAAATAACTGGCTAACCTTAGGAACAATACTGTGTTTAATGCTAAAATGCTCATCAATCTCTATTATGCAGGGAATGTCCTAAACCTTTGGCCTTTGTCCCAACCATTCAATTAATTAAGAATGTGGTCTGCAGTGTAGATTTACTTTAAAAATTCTTTGAAGATCCCCTATGAATAGATTTCCATTTCAATAGAAGCTCTTTTGCAGCAGATTTATATGTTTGCATAGATGGTAAAGTGCTTGCCAGTGAAATTGCTTTAAAAGCCATCCCACAGAAATGATATAGCAATAATACCATTTTACAATACAGAAGAGATATTATATGATATGATATGATACAGGAGTGATATGATTTCACAGATATGATCCAGTGCAGAATTAAACCCCCAAAAGATCAATCCATATTTGGCTTGTTTTAGCCTTTTGGGGACAGTTCACAGGATAATACTCTCAAGCTCTCTGCCTTGCAGTCAGCAGAGGCACCTGGATTACAGGTCAACACAGAAAGGTGGAAGTACTGTGGAGTGCTCTGATGCTGAGTCTCACTTCTGAACTTCCCCCATTACGGGCAACTACATCCCCTCCAAAAAACATCTTCCAGAATTTTCTCCCATTATCACAGTCACCTATGCAAGGCAGTTCACAGCAAGATGGTGAGACAGAGTGCTGCCTAGGACTTGACTTGGATTTTATTCTTCCATGTTTTCAAAGATAACTTTAGCAAACTAATTAGACATGCTTCCATCCTGGCTTGGTGCTTGGATGAATCAGGGAGAAGGACAGCCCAGAGATGTCTATGTGTTCAATCTACAAATGTTTATCAGTACTTCTTTCTCCCTGAGTAGAAGGTACTATGGAAGGTATTGACATCTGTGCTAGACTTAAAAACCTTCTGGCATTCCCCACAATCACAACCTCCTGGCTGCCATCAGGAGAACAAACCATCCAGCACAAGCAGGGTGTGCCACCTCTGCCAGAAGCAGCACAGAGAGTGCAACGCACTTGGCTGATTTCTCAGGAGCAAGGTAACTTGGAAATGCAGCTTTATCTCCCTTACAACAGTTCTTATAGAGGCTCAGAGATGGCTGCTGCCAAATACTTCTAGATTTTTCCTCTATTTCCCAGCTGCTCACACACCTTTTCTGAGTTTATGTGACTACTAGTTTCTGGAATCTACTTTTCTCCCTCACTGACCCTACAGCTCTGTTTGCCTCACAGTCACAGTTCTAAAATTACCAGTCATTATTTGATTCTCTCTGCATGGGTCTTTGGTCATAACAAGAGGGTGTAAACCTACCAAGAGTATTCAACATTTATTCTACACACACTCTGAATACACACAAGTACTCTCTATTTACACAACATGAATGCTGCTCTAATCACTAGTTATCTTGTAAATTACAACTTTATGGAAACATTTCCTTTGCGCCATCTGGCTTGATGTATTTTTTAATCAGTTGATGAGTATTTATATACGTTACAAGGAGCAGATAGTAAAGCATTTGTTACATTAGGATGTAAAGTAAAGATTTTTCAAAGCTGAACTTGTAAAAAATTAACTGCATTAAACATTTTAAATTTTTCCAAAATACCAAAGAAAGTTTTGGTGAAGATTTCATAGGACTCATTTTGCACAATGAACATCTGTCAAGAAAACTGCACATTTTTCCTAGGGATGCTGGTTGAACAGGACCCCTGGGTAGAAACGAAAAGACATCTCAATTACAAAGAGCACTCTGGCTGATAATTTTGTCCGTATGATTTCAGTACTATAACTGCAATACTAAAATAACCGGTTCAAATTCTTGGTGCTGAAGAATTTCACTCAGATACAAGGAGGAAGATGCTAGTACAATAAAAAGATTTCAAGAACCAGCAATCATTTGAACTCTCCTGGAGATAAGAAAATGAGACTATCTGGAAATACTCGAAATTTAAAAAATGCTTTTGAAATGAGCAAACGTGCACAGCACTTTCTCATGTCTGCCTTTGGTTTTCCTATAATGCCAGACACTCTTTTTCTAAAAATCCACAATTTATTGTATTTGTAGATACGAAACTTAAAAGCAGCATGTGCTGGTTTTTAACTCAAAGTCCTTTGAAGATAAATTTTATTACTTAGTGGCTGCATCTGATTTTATATGAGCTCAGTGTTAAACACTGGCATTTGTGATGCTGAAAGTAGTAATTAAATCTACACATTTTTGAGAAGCCTAGAACATTGTCCTTGAATCATCCTAAGGGAGAAGTTTAAAAAGTGGCTATTGGAAAAGGTACATTGGCAAATTTTGACTTTATAAATTGACAATTTAAACGATGTCCAAGCAGTTGGGCATTAAAAGCCAAATGAGAGTTTGTTGTACAGATAGAAAGAGTCATCAGTGTTTTTTACTTAGAAAATTTGGTGTTAGTGTTGGAAAATCCCTTCCTAAAACCAAGAAGAAAAACCCAGCTGGTCTGCACTGGCTAATGAAGGATTTATTTAGTAACCAAAGCAACAGCATGAGTAAAACAGGTGCAGCTGAAACTGAAAGAGAGAATATTACATGATCGCTGTGTACCAGACATGACTTCTACAGTCAGTTGATCACTGACTCTGGTTTCCTTCCACATACAGTAACCAAGCAAGCCCGCTCACTTTTCTTGTCCCTTATCTCTGATCTTCTTTCTTCACTCTGTACCTCTCAGCATCTTGATTCTTCTTGGCAGTGAAAATCGTGTTCTTGGAGATTACACCGGTAATATTGGATAGAAAAAAATCTCAAAACAGTTTATTTCCACTTCTTTTCTGCCATTAATATCTAGTCTAGCACTCAAGCACCATGTCTGTAATCAGCATGGTTTTGAAGACTTTTTGGCCTTAAGGAATTCCTGTCACCATTTGGTCCTTGGGTTTCCATACTTTGTAGTCCAGCACAGTGCTCCATCAGCAATGATCCTGTGCCTATATGTGAGACTGCCCCGTCAACAGATCCCTGAAACGATACAGGGGAACATGGCCTTTTTCTTGACTTGTTGTTTTTAAATCAGATCGTCACAGAGATTCAGGCCATAGCTCCACCAGACACTTGTTTTTAGTGGCCTAATTGGGAGTGTCACACTTTCACCGGGAGGGAATGGAAGACACAGGCAGGAATGTAAACGAGCTTGACTGGTGAAACTGCTAGATGGTGAAGCCATAGCAGAGCCAGCAATAAATGGAAAACAAATCCTGTTTTCTTGCTGTCAGCTTCAAAACATGCACATCCTATTAATCTAACTGTTCTTCAGGAGAAAATCTGCCCACCTATATCCTGTGATGATGCTGTGGCAGGAGCAGTAGGATTCACCCACTGCGCCTGAAGCTCCAGAGCCCGGCACATCTGTTAGGCTGAGGTTTCTGCCAACTTGTCGCTTTAACCAGCTCTGTGTCATGCTCCTGATGTTCAAGTTGTGAAATATCTGATTGTAATTAAGAGCATGTGAGCTCCTCTGTCAGGTGTTAAATAAAGTTACTCTTTGCCTGACCTGCTGTCCCAACACACACTTGCAACCAGCTGGCCACTCACCTTTCCTGCTGACATCACTGGGGTAATCCCTGCTCTCAAGGAGAAGCAAATCATGGCAACTGCAACTAGCACAACAGAAAGTATGACTCTCAGATTCACGCCTTTGCTCTTTTCCCTTTTATTTCAACCTCCCAGCTGGCTAGCAGCAATTAAAAATTCCTAGCTATTTCAGAACACTACTGCATTCTGCCAGAGATGGGCTTAAGGATAAACTAGGATGCATTACAAGGTCAATTTACTGCAAGATGAACAGAACTATTTATAGACCACAGCCGGTCCTTTTGCGTTATTACTTCTTAACAGAGTGTTTTGAAGATTTCGGGCCTCAGCTCTCTGGATACCATTGGCATTGGGATGGGGGAGGAAGGGGAGTCTGTAGCCAACGAGATGCCCAGTGAAAATCCAAACAACATCAACCACACATTGCAGTATCGGGGCTACAGCCTTCTGAACTCCTGATAAAGCCAGGCAGGACTCAGAAATATTTTTCAAATACTGCTTGGCACTGTAAAATAAACTGCAGTTATGAAGGTCGTGACAAAGGATCTCCTAGGTGGGTATTGGAGTGCTCCTCTCTGGCACGCCAGCTCTCTGCTGTGTGGAAGGGATCAACACCAACAAAATAATGTGCTGAAACATGTCTTGTTTGCTCTCCTTTTCATTCAGATTTTGCTTTTGTGTATCAGAGTTGCATTAGTGTAAAAAAAAAATTAATTGACTAAAAATTCAAGTACATGTGTTCTTAATTTGATTCACACTGAACTTCTTAGTTTATGTTCATCAGATAATGACTCAGAACTGAAATTAATAATGAAGAAATACATTCATTTGAAATTACATCATTACATTGCAATTTCTGTAAACACCTGAGTTTCTAAATCAAAAAAAGTGACTGCTAAGTATAAGGAACTTCACTGGACACCTCATTGTAATAAAAATGAAATTGATCAATAAAAAAATTATTAACCTATAAGTGATCCTAATTTGTTTGCTTTTGTAACAAAATACAGAGAAGAGGGCAAATCAATAATGTAATTAGCAACTATTTTTAAAAACTGATTTTTACAAAATGGAAAGTAATGAGGCCCTTCAGAAAAGAATCAAAAAACCCCCCAAAACCTCAAAAGAAAAAAATTAGGAGTTCATAATGAACATTCCATTAGTTAACCTTTAAAATTCAATCAGGACAAAATGCAAACGTACTTAAATGCCACACTATCCAGTGGGCAAGTGAAAATAATTGTAACGGCCCAAACAGTGCATTCTATTGATAAAAATGGAGATGATAAAATTGCTTTAAGATAGGAATTGGAGAAAATGTAAGTTGTGCTTCAATGTGAACTGAATGTAGGTACAAGGCAAATTATACCAATGACATTACTAAAGTGAAATGTAAGAATTGTTAACAGTCCTGTCAGAAAATGTATTCAACAAATAGCTTTGTATTTCAGTGAAATAGGTAAATATTATCAGACAAGACAAAGATTAAATTCTTTCCAGTAACAGTACTTTAAAAAAAATTTAAACAGCAGCACTACAGCTGTAATTTGTATCAGTAAACCAGCATAGCTTGCATACAGGTTTTTGAAAGAGCTTTTTGGAACCTCTTTTTGATCTCTAAATATGATTCTCAATACACCTTGGGAGCTCCAAAGAACAGGAAGAAAGCTAACACAGCGACTATGTTAAAAGAAGGTAAAGGGAATGACTCAGGTTAAATTACATGCCTGTCATCTTGACTGTAATCCTCAGGAAAAGATCCAAGTTCCTCATACAGGATTAAATTAATAAATTATAGAGTTTAATGACAACTCAGAAATGACATTTTCAGGAAACAGATCTTGTAGTGCTATTATGGTATCTCTTCTTGGAGCAAACACTTATTTGATAAAAATAACAGTCATGTTATATCCTTCAGCTTTGGTTTGGCATTTGAGCTGGTACAGTAGGACATTTTAATTAACTAAAAACCCAGAAAGATTAAAAAAAAAAATTGGAATGTCGCACAGTAAGTGGACTGTGAATAATCAGCAGGCCTCAAAAACCAGAAGAGGAACAATCAGCAATCCCTTGTGTGAGCAGTCCAGATCCTCTGGGGATCAGGACTGTCCATCTGCTATTCTGTCTTATGCTGCATCAAATTGTCACCAAGTCACAATAGCAGGGGATGCAAGGACTGGGGGCATGGAAAATGATGAAAGGTAAAGTCACTTCCAGAGTGACTCAGAGCTCTTGGTAAACAGGGTCCCGTTAAAAAAAAAAAAACAAATAAAACCCTCAGACACTAAAAACAACCCTCTATTTATTCATGTATTTTATTTATGTATTAAATACCTATTTTACATATGTTCGTATTTATGTATCTCGGTACGGTTAAATGCAACATTCTAACTGTGAACTGAAAAGTGCAGGGCATCCCTGCACCATAAACACCTTTATTCTGCAATAAATTACACTGCCTGGAAACTTACATGGGGATTTAGCCTTGATAAGAATTTTTTTGAGTTTTTGGTGCGCCACTTAAAAAAGGGCTCAAGGTTTGAAAAGGTGCTCATCAACAGCAGAGCCGAGGGACTCCATCTCCAGAATCTGAAGTAAAAACTGTTGAGAGCTCAACTGAGTTCACCTGACAGGTACATATATACATACATAGAATCATGGAGTAACAGAATTTAGGTTGGAAGAGACCTTAAAGATCATCTCGTTCCAACCCTCTGCCATGGGCAGGGGCACAGAATCACAGAATAAATCAGGCTGGAAAAGACCTCTGAGATCTTTCAGTCCAACCTATGACAGAACACCATCATGTCTACCAGACCATGGCGCTGAGTGCCACATCCAGTCTTTCCTTAGACGCCTCCAGGGATGGTGACTCCACCACCTCCTGGGCAATCCAGTCCTATGCTGAATCACCCGTTCTGTGAAGAAATGCTTCCCAATGTCCAACCTGAACCTTCTTTGGCACAGCCTCAAGGCTGTGTCGTCTTGTCCTGTCAGTTGTTGGATGGGAGAAGAGACCGACCTGCACCTGGCTACACCCTCCTGTCAGGGAGTTGCAGAGAGTGATAAGGCCCCGCCTTGAGCCTCCTCTTCTCCAGGATAAACACCCCAAGCTCCGTCAGCTGCTCCTCACAGGACTTGCGCTCCAGACCCTTCCCAAGCTCTGTTGCCTTCTCTGGACCCGCTCCTCAGCGTCTTGTGAGGGGCCCCGGACTGGATACGGAACACTCGAGGTGTGGCCTCAGCAGTGCCGAACCCAAGGGTATGGTCACTACCCTGGTCCTGCGGCCACACACCTTCCACCAGCCCAGGCTGCTTATCGCCACATCCACCCGGCCTTGAACGCTTTCCATGTGGAGGGAAAGGGGCTGGGTAGGGGCTGTGCCAGCAATCGGACACGGTTTTGTGGCTAAACTCGAATGGTCAGTCATTGGAACAGGCTGTCCCGGGACGTGCTGGAGTCACTATCCCTGAAGGTCAAGTGCCGTCTGGATCCGGCTCTGGGTGATGTGGCTTAAGGGATACAGGGGCAGTTCTGGGCACACGGTTGTACTGGATTGTCTTGAAGGTCTCTTCCAACTTTCATGATCGTATGAAACCAAGCGGACTTGCGGCTGTGTAAACGAGGCACGTGTGGAAGCGCACGCCCATGCCCGAAGGCAGCGCAATGCCCGCCCCGGGTCACGGCCGCACTCCCTCAGCCGCGGGTCCCTTTCCGGCGCCGCCCCGCCCGGCGCTGCCACATCCTCCGCTGACATCAGCCCGCGCCGCCATATTGAGCCGCCGCCGCCAGCGCGGCCGCCCCGGGACCGGCCCGCTCCCCATGACTGCCCCCGGCCGGCGCGCGTAGGGCGGAGCGGCTCCCAGCCCGGCCCGTCCCCTCCCGAGCCGCCGCCGAGCCCCGCTCTGTCCCCGCAGCCATGACTTCCCTGACCCAGCGCAGCTCCGGGCTGGTGCAGCGCCGGACCGAGGCCTCCCGCAGCGCGGCCGCCGCCGCCGATAAGGAGCGGGGCGCCGGCGGAGGCCCCGAGGATGAAGGGCGCCGGGACGAGTCCGGCGACGACGAGAAGGGCGATTCTAAGGAAACGCGGCTCACCCTCATGGAGGAGGTGCTGCTGCTGGGCCTCAAGGACCGTGAGGTGCGGCCGGGGACGCTGTACAGGGGGTGCCCGAGGGGACACAGGTTTTTGGGGGGTGCTTTGGGGAAGAGGAGCCTGATGGTGGGATGGGGTCAAGGGCGCTGCAGGTGAGTGTGGCTGCGGGCTTGGGGACGGAGGGGACGGGGGACGTGATGTGGCTGTAATAAGCTCGGTGTTTTGGAGGAGGTAGGGAAAAGGTGCACGGATTTTGGGGAGGGGGAACCCGGCTGAGTTTGTAGCGCTGCCCTTCGGTTGCGGGGTTCGCAGAGGAGCTGTCATATAAATACATATGGGAGGGAATACAGAGAGCCTGGGGCAAGATAGGGACCTGGATATGGGAGCCGGGGCTTCAGGCCAGCGTTGGGCATGAAGGCCTGGGTGAACCTGGCACATTTATCCTCGTTCAAGTTACCCATAGCTCTAATGTGGGAGATCCCTCTACTCCTGTGGGTTTTGTCAGACAGGACTCTGGTACTTACGAGGTCCTCCGGTGCTCTAGGATGCTGAGCAGCCCTTTTCTACTAAGACTTTGCAGAGTAATGCATGTGAAAAATACCATAAAATTGGGGGGAGGGTTATATGACAAAAATGGGCCGTGAGTAATGAGAAGTGTGTCAAAATGAAGAAATGGCATTATTAAATAATTCTGTGTTTTTACTGATTTAGTAGCCTAAAAGTTTACCATGATACTGTGACTAAGTCATTGGGGAGCGTGTACTTCCACCGGTGTGTTGGATTTTTTTTTCGTTTGAAAGAGGCAATTAATATAGAAAGCACACACACTGCAGAATGTCAGTTCTGTCAGGGAAGCAGTTTAATTTGACGTGGTGTATAACGAAGTGTAATACACCTTTGTTTTAGATATGAAATATAGTATGGATTTGATTAAGCAACGTGCTTTTCTTTTTTGCGTGACGAGTAAATTAATCCAGTTCGTTGATTTGAATGGAAGTCTCTTGAAACTCTCCATGTTCAGGAAGACAAAATAATGGGGGAGGGAAGCTGATAAGTTATATGTTCTTTGATAGGGCATTGCATCTAAAATTTACTGGTTGATAGTGAATAAAGAGTGGCTTTCTTGATTAAAATTTGCTTTTTTAACACGTCACAGCACCAAGCCTGACTGAGTTCAAGCAGTGTTTGGACAGTACTCTTGGGTGCATGGTGTGACTCTTGGGAATGGTGCTGTGTAGGGCCAGGAGCTGGACTCGATCCTTGTGGGTCCCTTTCAACCCAGCTTATTCTGTGACTCTGTGATCTGTGTGTATACCTGCTACAATACCATTTTTTTTCTCTCTCAGGCTGTGTGTTTCAGGGCATATTCTTGTAGTCCCATTTTTTCAGGTGGACCTTGCCGTGGCATCCTGATAACCTCAGTAGACAGTGATCTCTTCTTCTACCTGTGAAATTGAAGGCTTGTGCATATGAGCATTTCTCTTTCTACACGCCTGAGTAGTTGGGGGAAAGTAAGCTAGGAGTGGCAAGAGCAATTGCTGTCAGGATTGCCTTGGGATGCCTTACCTTGGGAAGGTGGTATAAACTGAGTGATCTTACAGCTCTTTGTTTTTTAACCAGGACTGTGTGTTAAATTTGCTGAATCTGTGGGCATTATGCTGTAAAGATTTCATGGTAGGGAGCGTTGTGTCTGCCTAGGAGGAGTATGTGGCACAAGTCTTCGTGGTGTATCAAAAGGCAATAGTTAACATTGGGTCTAAAAGTCTAGCTTTGCAATGGTGGGCATCAAAGTTATGAATTATCTGACTTTGCTGAGTACAGCAGTGACATACATTGACCTAATATTCCTTTGTATAGAAGAAGGAACTGATTGGTTACAGTGGCATGGATATCCATAACTCCCTTGGGATTTTGCAGTGGAGATACCGGACAAAAAGAATGAAAATGTCATCTCTAGGACAGAGGGCTTAAATGCTGGGACTGTAGCATATCCTGTTTGTGAGCTTTGTTAGACAAGAAGCATGGGGATTTGGGCTTTGGTTCTGGGTCTGCTTGTGCCCCTATGTACAGGCTACACTATTCAAAGCACTTGTCATGTGTTTTCCTTCCAAAACTGGAAGTAAAACTATAGGCTCGTTTTCCAAGATGAGTATTTTTTGTTCTCTGTTGTTCTAATGTTAAGTAAGCAGAACTAACTTACTTTACACATATGGAAATGTTTTTTACAAAGTCTTTACTTCCAGTAGAACTGATTTACCGTAACATTTGAGTGAGACTTTCTCAAGAGAGCAAGCAGAGGAGAGGAATATAGGGTCTGTAAAGTGTAGTTGTGAAACTATACAAAGTCTAAGGGACAGGCAAAGGCAGGTTTTTGAGATGCAAGCTCAATTGAAAGCCTGTAAATTTAAAGCTGAGAACATCCTTCCTGTTTATTCCAACAGGATAGAGCAATTTAATGTTTAATGTAAGAAAAAAGTACAAAAAGTAGACTGGATTGGCCAAAGAGCATTCTTTGGCCAATCAAGGACTCTGTTTTTGCCAAAGAACATGTTTCCCTAAAAAAAGCTGCTTTCTCAGAAAAGTCAGTGATAATGCATTGATAACATAGCTTTCAGATTTTCAGGTGATTTTTTAAATGAAATTAAGCACTAGTGAATATGGCTTAACTTCATGTAAATCATACACAAAATACCTCACATATATGGAGCTACCTGTATAATTTCTAAGTGTACATGGAGGAGTCTTTGCTATTAGGAAACAGTTTTTCAGGAAGATCCATTTAGTGATGTATTGATGAGTTCAGTGTTTCCAGGAGATTGTTAGATATTCATGTGAATCCTGCTTTCAGGGTCGTGCAATGGTCATAAACAACCACAGCAAGACTCTTGAGTTGTTGTCTGGTTGCTGCTGCAGTATGGATTCAGCCATGGGAATTTCTGGCAGCTGTAAAACAAACACACCGCCCCTCAATCCGATTCCTTATGTGTGAACACAATTAAATGCGTTTGAACATGCTTCTTGGACATGGCCTTTTTGTTTGTTAATGTTGTGTCCCCCACCGGGTTGGCCTAATTCAATTGTACATAACGTGTCTGTTCTGGTTGCTCTTTTCCACCAACAGTTCTTCTTGCATCGCTATCTTCTTTCTGTGTACACCTAACTATTTCTGTGTTCCAGAGTCAAGACAGGTTATAAGGGATATGTGCTGAAATATTTGCATGGTTGCATAACATGACAGATGCGGTGTCCTTGGAGGAGCAGGTAATAAACTGGAAGAAAATACATTACTAAAGTTTTTCAGGGAACCATCACAATTACCTGCATGTATTTGGAAACCCTTTAGAAATGTGTCTGGAAAAGAGAGTCAGGTTCATCCATTTAAAGCAGAGCAATAGCCAGTTGCTGTAGGAATAAAAAGCATGCACTGAAGTAAACCAGTATTAGGTAAAAAACCAGTATTGTGACAGGATAGGTCAAAGCCACAGGAAAAGGGAGTTACAGTGTAGAACTACTGAAGCAACAGAAGGGAGTGATGAATATTAGAAGTTATATTCTAACTTACTTAAAAATGATAGCTAAGGGATGAGTACATGGTAGGCAGTTCATTACAGGTCCTCCAGACATCCTGTAATTCAATCCCATAAAAATTGAGAGGTTGTGAGGTGGCCCTGCTGTGTAACCGTTGCTCCATTGAATTTCATCCTTGTAGGGTTTCTTTTGCTTGTGGGTTTGGGGTTTTTTCCCCCACGTTTTTGAAATTTTCTCATGGTACTTGTTGGGAATCTATTCAAATACAGCAGTGCACTCACCTGCTTTTATCGTCTATGCAATTGCCACAGCTAAACAAATTGAAGCAGCTAGAGAGACCTGGCACACTAAGATAAAATATTTATTTGATCTGTAACTAATTCCTTACTTGCTGAAAGAATACTCATGTAAAGTATGCTGAAAAATATCTGGCTACTGCAGTCTACCACAATGTTAAATATTTCTTGGATTTTTTGCCCTTTCTTAGCTGAAGACTTAGATGTCGTTTGTGGAAGTGAGGTAGTGTTAAATCACATTATTAGGTACAGAAATTATCTTGGATCTTTGTTGCTCATGTTTGGCCTTCAAAAATTTCATTTATTACTGAAGATTTGGTTTTGCAGCATAGCTTTGTGTCCACAGAGGTCACATGAAGGTTTCCAGCTTATGATACTTTTCATTGTATTGAAATAAGCTACTAGGGAACTAGTGTGCCTGCTTCAGATGGGGTATTCTGTATTGATCAGATTAGTACTAAAATGTAGTTTCTTTATTATTCTTACAAATATGAGTGTCTGACTTGGTTTCTGAATGTTATATTTTAGTCCTAAAGGTACTTCTGTGAAAGGTGACATAGGAATTTTGAAAACATTTGAAATGTGGGTGGTGTTTTTCCTGCTCTTAAGATTTGACTTACTGAAACTGATAGTATGATGCAGAAGTCTGAGGGGATTTGCCTTAACAGATTTTGAAAAGTCTTCTTTGTATCCTTTTTAGTATTTTTTTCCTCTCATTAAAAAAAGTTTTAGCAAGAGGCTGAATGTCAACTTAGAAGCGCCCAAGTTTTGGTGGAAAATTTCTGAGGCAAACAAGTGTAAGTTGAAGAGGCGTCTACTGGGAATTCATTCGCATTGCAGTTGAAGAGTGATGTATGAATGTGTTGAAACCTGGACAAAGACATGCTTTTTCTCAAATGTTCAGGGCCTAATAACAACAAAGTGTGTAATGTCTGTGGTGAAAAATTCTTTCTTTCATAGTTGCCTACCTTTTTGGTCTTTTTAATTTTTTTATCTCATGTCCATAGATAAATTACAGGAGAAATTACGTAGATAAATTACTAGGAGAAGATAGGAGGTATGAGAGGAGGAGTACCCCAATTCTCTTTGCTACAAGATGAGTGAAGTGCCTCTTTACCATGCTGCTGAATAAATCCTGCTTTTGGGCTCTTTGGAGGATATGCTGATTTTGAATCATTTGCATGCAGTTGGTGTGGTTATCCCTGCTCTCATAGCATGGTTGGTCTGTAATCTATATTGTTTTTCTATGGATAAGTTTGAGTGTGGCAAAGTCCCTTTTTTATGGCAAGCTGTCTAGAGTAGAGCAAAGACAAAAACATTGTCAGAGCGTTTTTAGTAGGGATTTCCACTTTTTTAAGTGCTCTTAAACAAAGCTTTAACTTGAGTGCTCATAAAAACACACCATAACTCTTCCTCCTCTCCCTATAGGAAGCTGCTTTTATTAAAAATTTTGCATGAAGTATATATAAGAAAGTTTTGCTCTTTACTGCTAGAAGGGAAATAATCATGACACTGGAAATAATACTTTGTATTAAAGAAGTAGTGGTATTTTTTCGGGTGTTCTTTGATCCTAATGTGGACAAAGTATTACAGCACTTATTTCAGTTAGTCAAGGTCCATGTAGTGGGACTTTTTTGCAAGGGTAAAAAATGACCAGACTAAGTGTTGCAGACAGTATATTTAAGAATTACTTTCTTACAGGTCAAATAATTTCTACAGCACATACTCATCCCTGTGTTGCATTACTGGGAAGAGGGGAAGCTAGTCTGGAGGAAATGTGTGGCTTGGGTTCCGCTGCACAGACAACATTCTCAGTCGGTTTTTTCATAACTTTTAGTAAAAGAAGAAAATAACTAGCCATGTGCCACTTTTAACTAGTTTTTTTTCTAGCTTGCAAAGAGGTCTTAGATAAATTTCGTAACTTGCTTTCTCTCAGAATTATTGATAAAATCTTACTGCGGAAGGATTTCTCATGTGCTTTTCAGACATAAAAATTATGAGATTGCACAGTTCTCAACTGCTCTCTTCCTCCAGGTGCACTGCATGTAAGCCTGGATGAATAGGAGCACAAAGGTGTGTGGTACTATCGCTAAGCTGCTAGTCTGTGTGAACCGGTGTTGTGCATGCCAAGTCTTTCCCATCTCTCCCAGTACAACATATACTAAACTACTGCATTTCACCCGTTTTTTTTTTTTTTTTCCTTTTTCCTTCCCTGTTTGTGATGAACCATTGAGATAATACACCCTATAAGCTAGTAGATCTTTGTAATGGGAAAGGTGTTACATTCAAAGCTCTTTTTTTATTTGTGGATGTTACATGATTTATTCATCACACTAGGAAATTAGCTGTCAGGCTTTTTGCATCTCTTTCTCTTGCTGATACTCTTTTAAGCACTTGTGAGCTGCTTTTTGCTATATGCTTTCTAGTCATCTGCCTTTATGGTCTTACTAGATAGCATCATGTAATTATGTTATTTGGAGTCCTTAGCTGCTAGGCTGTCTTTTGTACATGGTTTTAGAAGAAGGTTTGTATTAGCTTGTCATTCTTGTATAGCACAGCACACTGCACTTTCATTTGTTTTATTTCAATAGACACTTGGTTTTACCGTGGTGCTTCCACACTGGGCAGTTTCTACCACGAGAGAAGCATTCTGTACATATTGTGTTGTAATTTCAGTGTTCTGTCTTCTGCAGTGCACAGTGACCCAGGCAGGTATATGATACTCATTGTGTAGCTTGAGGTGAATGTCAGGTGGATGTTCTGTCTGTACTGATCGCTCAGGAAGGGCTAACTGCAACAACTTTGCCTGAGCTGGGTATTTAAATGGAATTCCTGCTTTAGCAGCTTCTATGGCTGAGACTTTCAGTTTGGAGTTAGTATATGTTAAATACTAAATGGAGGAACTTGTTCCATTTAATGTGAGAAGAGTGCAGTGGGTGGACTTTTATTTAATCTCACAACAAAGATGTTGACATGGCATTATTATGGAATACTCTGTTTCTTGAAAATTGTTTGCACCTGGACAAGTGAAACAAGTGACAAACTAGAAGCTTGTTCTGAAAAAATCTGAAAGAAGGATGGGTGAGATTTGACAAAGAAAAGAGGAATCTCTCTCCCTTATGTACCCTGTTTTTTGAAGACCCAAAATATGACTCTAGAATGCCATCCATATTAACAACCAGATGCAGATTACTCAAAATTAAGCATTGTGCATCTCCCCAGTTTGAAATAATACAGCATTTTACCTGTATTATTTCTTTTACAGTGTTTTTAATTGTGACTGCTGTAAAAGAAAAGGTAGAAGAGAGGAGGGTAGATGTTTTATTTGGGGGCAGATACACTGTATTTATAAGACTGGAGGAGGGAATTATATTTTAATCAGTGTGGCCTAGTTAGTCAAAGTTAGTGAAACCTCTATCTCTTATTTAGCCAATAAGGGACCTGCTTTGTCTGTATTAGAAAGACATACCAGATTCAGTTTTTCCTACTGTTTTTAAGAGAAATGTATTGGACCTGTCTGGGGTAGAGTTGATTTTCGTCATAGCAGCCAGTATGGTGCCATGTTTTTTATTTTTGGCCAAAACAATGTTGATAACAGAGCAGTGGTGATAACACGCCCCCTGTGTTTTCTGTTGCTGAGCAGTGTTTGCACAGCATCAAGGCCATCTCTGTTTGTCACTCTGCCACCCCCTCAGTAGGGTGTGCAAGAGGCTGGGAGGGGGGACAGCCGGGATGGCAGACCCCAACTAACCAGAGGGATACTCCTGGCTGTGCAGTGCTATGGTCAGCAATAAAAAGAGAGTAGAGAGAGCAGGGTAGATCGTCATAGCTTGGGGACTGCCTGGGCATCAGTCTGCTTGTGGGAGGTACTAAGCGTTTAGCATCACTTACTTTTGTTTTTTTCACTTAGGTCTTCCCATTCTCTCCCCCCATGCCAAAGTGACTGGGGCAACAGTTATGTGGGACTCAGCTGCCACCCAGGCTCAGCCCAGCACTAGGAGACACTAAATTCTAATTAAACATTTATTTCATATAAATACCAGGTTTTACATTAAGTGCCTTTAGGAGGTAGAGTAGAAATCTGTTTGTTGAAATCAGAGGTTATTGAACAAACTAATTAATTACGTCTTAATTTTGCACCAATATGCAGAATAGAGATTGGACCCTGATGGAAAGTGGCTTTGCAAGAGTCATACAAATATTTGAAGTCATTATCTGCTTGTGTGTACACTTAATCATGAGGAAAGTTGGGCTTCTGAGTTTGTCTTGTCATTTCTAAGTGATCAGTCAGACTCTTAAATGTTGATTTAATCAGAGGCCTCATAAGGGTTCAGCAGTATGTGTGTGCTAGTTGCTTCCTCCTTAGCAAATTTAGGTTTATTATCTTCATTTTAATGAGATTTGCCTGTGTAACATTTGCCTGTGTACATGCTTGAAAACGTGGGCAATAACATTTGGCTTTAGTGCTTTCAGCGCCTGACAGCAGTTGCTATGTGTTTCTTCTTCCTAAATGCAGTGGCAGGTTAATCAAATACCTGACAAGTTGCTTGTCAAGAATACTGCGCTTTGTAGAATATGTATGCGTGCTTTCCTAAAGTATTTCTGTGTTTGACTGTCAGAACGTTTCAGAGATTTCCCCCACTAACTTACCTTCTATTTATAACTAGAGTACAATTTATGTTCCAGTAAAATGACTAATGATTTCATTTGCATGAAAAGAGGAAATCAGGAGGGACTGGAGTCAAACATCAAAGTCTTTGCCTTGTAGTATTCCAGTAATAAACACCCCTGCAGTCTGACTTGCCTTTTTCTTCTTAATTTTCAAAAGTTTCATAGGTTAGGATGTATTATTAGATGTCCTGCAAGTTTCTGGGTTGAGAAGGTGGTGGCTTACTTGAAAAGTCAGATCTGCAGGAAAGAGCTAGCTAGGTGTAGGTTGAAAAAGACCTAGTCTAATGTGGAGAGGAATCCAGTTTATTTAAATTGCACATGACTTGAAGTTTGAATATTTTTCCTTTGACACATGAGAAAATCCAGAGTATTTCTATAGCAGTGTTTTACTTGAATATTTTTTTAGCATTTACTAAAGTAAATGCTAAAAAAAAGGGAAGTTTTGGGCATCTTGTTTTTATCTTTTTAGTGTTATTATTGAGTTTCCAACTTGAGAGGAGCTGTTGACTCCCTGGAAGTCATAGAAGCCCAGCAGAGAGACCTTGACAAATCAGGGGATTGGGTTTCATTAACTGCATGAGGTTTAACAAGGGCAAGTGCCAGATTCTGCAGTTGGGTTGGGGCAACACTGGATGTAGGGGGGAGTGAGATTCTGGAAATGTCTTGGGCACATGGTGAGATTGTTGGGGGTGTCCTGTGCAGGGCCAGAAGCTGGGCTTGATGATCCTTGTGATTCCCTTCCACCTGAGGTTATGGGTACAGGATATCATGGGATACGATTCTGTGATTTCTGACTGATGACTGGTAAAAGGGATGAATGTCTCCTAAAATTATTTTCTCTTTATAATGTCCTCAAAATGTTTTTTCCAGCTATTTCTTTTACTGGATCTGAAATTTCTTTGTTATCCATTTTAGAGATATCTGAAAAATGAAACTGTTGCTTTTGGTTATTAAATACATTGTTTGTCTGTATAATACATAAAAAATAGCCTTCTCTGAATGCATTCATGTCAAGTGAAGCTGGGTCATGTGTTTAACCAAATGTTTTAAAACAAGTTGATCAGTAGAAGCAGTGAAAATCAATGTATGATAGACAGTAGATGGTTTGTCTTTTAGTAATTTGCTAATAATTATGAATTTTATTGAATCATGTTGCTGTCTGAACCAAAATTCAGTTTTGTGTTTCAGGATTGCTTGTTGTCTTGGAATCTAAGCATGAAGAAAAATAATTGAATGTGTTCTCAGCTTAACCATCATTCTTGTATTCCAGAATTGTGGAGGTTTTTTGTCTCTCTTGTCTGATAAGTCCATTGAGAAGGAAAAAGATTGAAACTATTATTGAAGAGTTATTCAAGCAAGACACCCTAACCCTGAACATTTTATTTTCAATTTGGGCTAAAACCACACAGTTCCTTGCCAAAAGAAGTTGATTTGGGACTTGCCAAAGAATGCTGCCAGAGAAGCTGAATTTGGTTTTATGTTTAAATCTGGCTTTGTGCAGTACTGTAGCGTTGTGAAGTATGAGATTTTCTTAAAGGTAGTAAGTTGATAGCTATTAGAGTTAGTAAAATGAAATACATATATTTAATGTATATTAGAAAGTGAGAATCTCTGGGTCGTTAAAGCACATGCATAATTTGACTATGTCAACTTGTCTTGTTTGAGGCCTACTGTCAGCTGCAGCTTCTGTGCTGTTACTATGCTTACGTTCAGGTTGATGTGAATTACAATAACCTGCACTGGAAAGAAAAGAACAGATCTTTTTGGTTCCCTGAAGATGAAAATGGATCAGTTCATATGGGATACCTATGGTGAGAGCAGTCTACTTTTACCTTGAGAATTAAAGTAGTTTTGGACATTCCAGCCTGTCTTCAATAAATGTTGCAATAGGTTTTCCTTTTTCTTGTCTTCTGTAATTGTTTTCTGTTGTTTGCATTTTTCCCACATTGTTATAAATATGTTTACTTAGGCTGGCAGAAAGACTTTTTGGTTGGTTCTCACTAGACTTCAAGGTGCTTTATTTGTTTAGTCTGTCCAAGGCTACTGAAGCTGAATCAGAGAATCACAGAAGTCTGTATAAGGATCTAGCTGAGGTGGAACAAATGCTGGCTGGCTGCAGAAGAGAAGTTCTAGTATTGACCAGCATTTCTGTTTGTCATTGGGAACTTGGAAAAGTTTGTGGACTTTCTTGAATTTTGTGTTCATTCTTCCAAGACCAGTTTGCCTGCTATTACGTTGCGAAGCTTCTTGTAACAGCATGCTGGAAGAAAATACTTCATTTTTTACTTTTTTTTTTTTTTTTTTTTTTTTTGGAGTTCATTATTTCTAAGGGATAATCTAAAAATAATCTAAAAATAATGTAATTGAATTTTTTGACTGAAAAAGTCCGGTGTCAGATTTGTTGTACCAATGCTTTATAAAACACACTAAGCGTTAAATCAAGCATCTATGGCATCACTCTTGCTGACTCCTGCCCCATGCAAAAGTGTATTAGTTGTTCCTTGTAGAACGATGATGTTCCTAAATAAATTACTAACTTTTAAGAGTTTTCATATCTAAAGAATCCGTAAACTTAATGCTTAATTTTATTTCCCAGTAGCTCAGTTACTGACTTTGATTTGCCTGAGATTACTACTTGTAGTTGTGTTATCATGAAGAAGAGGTTTCTTACGTGCAACAGTATCAGACAGTTTCTGTTTCTGCAATCAGCAGTTCCAATCAGCAGTTTCACCTTCAGCTAGGAAGGACAGGAACAACAGAATCATGTGCAGGTGTTAGGAGACAATGTTCCATACTGTTCCTTGTCCTCTCCTAGTGCTGTCAGCTGGTATCTCCATTTAATCCAAGAGGATGCAGTGTTTCTGTTGTAGAAGAGTGCTGGTAATAGATGCATTTGGAATTCTTAAAATTAGGCTTTTGGGTCAACAGAATGAATTTAAATTCTATGCTAAAACGTTATTTATAATAAACCAAGTAGTTTTGTTACCCTTTCTCTATATGTTCTGCTTATATTTTGTACTTCACTCATTTGAATTTGGGAGCAGTTTTAAGATGTGTTGTAGAAGTTCTTTAGGTAAGTGCTTTCAAAACTCACAGTAATATTAGTAGCTGTAGAGAGACTACGTAAAGGTATTAAGATGGTTGCTGTCTTTTGGGGGAATAAAAAGCCCTATGCTTTTCACTCCGCTAGTACTCTTCATTAAAATCAAAATACTTTCAGGCAGTGTTTGTTTCATGAGGAGTCGTATCTGTGAAGCAGATTAAAGTTGTAAAGTTTCTTGTGACCAATTCTCACATTCGAGATAGGGTACAGGGGGAAGGAAGCAGTCATCTCTGACATGAAAACTGTAGCAGACCAAAGTTCCTAATAACTTTTCACCTGCTGCAGAGCACCTGGACAGTGTATGCTGTTAATCCTTTACTTTCTGTTCTCCCCAGCTGTCTTTCTGTGATCACAAAACTACTACTTCAGGGAGGAACTCCTTGACTAAAAAAGTGACATTTCTGTCACAATTGTGATTCAGTCCGTTATGAAATACAACTTTCTACAGCCTGTATTTCAAGATAAATTGTCTCTGCTTGTCTTTTGCAGTAGGTTTTAAATGGGTGACAGATGATGATTTTATACTATTATGTTCTCTCTGTGCTTTGTGTTGGCTAATAATAGGCTAGTAGGTGCCTCTGAAAGAACTTGCTGTTGCTTCAGAGAATTGAAAAGGGATGCTATTGCTGTCTTGTCATATTTAAATAATACAACTTCCAATTTATGATAATCAGGGTAGTCATTGCTGAAGTCCAAAATGGGGAGCTGAAGGTAATGATGAATAGTGCGTGATACCTTAAGCTTTATGCTTTTTGTATTTTCTGAGCAGATTTTAGTCATGAATGGCTTTAGCACACGTATCCTGATAGTGTTCTTTGTCCCGAAGACTAAGTTCTAACTGAAACTATTCAGGTTATAAAAACTGTTCAGGATTTGCATGCAGTTTATCTATGGAAGTGTGGGTTGTCACTGAATGAGATGCTGTTACATGTTGCTGTCTGTCCCAAGCACATTCCTTCCCTTTCCCATGCTGTCTCTGAAATTTGTTCACCTGCATGGTGAATCAGGTGAGGAAACTGGCCATTAGCTCTCAGAAAGACCACTTTCTCATCTGGATGACTTCACAAATGCTGCTGTGGGCTCAGGAGAGAGAACAGCAATGTGCTGGACTGAAGAAATACTTTGTCTTCAGCAGCAGTTCAGGCTTTGGACTACTTCCTTGGGTTTAGTCCTCAAACAGCTAAAAGTGAAGATATGTTGGAGGACATACCATCTCCAGTTCCAAATCGCAAGGTTTTGTGCAAGGTTAAAATGAGATGTGGTGATACTGACTTGAAGGGTCAGTAAAACTGAAATGAATCTCTCCAAGATAAAAAGTAGTGATTCACAAGAGTTGCTTGTGCTGGGAAGGTAGTTGAACACTAGGGTATCATTTTGTCCTGTTTCTTTTCCTGCTGTTTTTCCCTTGGTGTTTCTCTTTGCCACTTTTAGTACCTCTAAGAAAAGAAATCTGAGTTTATGTATGTATAGAACATGAGTCTTTCTCAGAATTAACTACACACAGTGAGCATGCAGGTACATTTTCCCTCCATGACACTGCTGTGTAAATGCTAGATGTAGGTAGACTCTTTGCTAATTGTGCTATTCAACATGAAAAGCAGCTCATATAAAATTTATACCAGCTGATAACTCAATTTACCTTGTCCAGTCCTACAGATGACCTGAACTGACTTTGAAAAGTTTTTTTTTCCTAGTTCAAATTCCATTTTAGTTAGTCTATCTCAGACTTACATGTCTTGACAACTGTTTCCTCTTATCCTCATCTGAGGAGTAGAACTGAACGTCGTGTGTTCTATGTGTCTCCAAACTGTATATTTATTATTCTGGCATGTGTATTTGGTGAGGGTCCCTAAGTGGACCTGGAGATAATTGTCCTCAGTAACTTCCCCTGATCCCAGCAAGCATGGGATATTTTCCAGTATGTTTGTCATCTGTGATCTCAGAGAACATACCATGAAAATAGTCTGCCATATGTTGGAAAGAATAGATAGCAAGGAAGAAACCCCTGTTTGGGAAAGCTCAACACTTGTTTGTATATAAACAAACCAGTAGCTCTTGTGTCTCAGAGCTTTTATATTGCTCAACAGAATGTTTGAGGGCCATCTATGCAGAAGTAATGAAAGTAACAGCAAACTCCAGTGAGTTTGGGAAGTCTAATTTTTCTTATCTTTCATCATCCAGGTAGAACTTGTTGCATTTTTTTTGTCTGAAATACTATTCTGATAGAGAACAGGGTAGCTGTAAATTCAGAATTTACTGTTTCCTAATGTGAAAGCTTTCTTGAACCTGGATTGTACCTCCTAGTTGATAAACCCTGAAACTAAGGATTTGATGTCTTCTGACTAGACTGTAAGGTGTAATACCTTGGAGCTGGGACTTCTGAACTCCTCAGAAGCTGTAATTGTTCATTTCTGCTTTCTGTTAGTTGGCCATCTTCCCTTCTGATTGAGCTGCCATGTCTGGAAAGAGTTTAACCAACATTTTATTTATTTTGTCTGTACACAAAGTTTCAGAAATTTACCAAATTTCAAAGTCCTTTTTTTGTGTCTTTCATAAAAGAAAAATTTGGAATTTCCTGAGAACAGGAATTCAGGGGTTTGGGTAGCTGCAATGATGTTTCTCCTTTAGAAGGTTCCCTTCAGTTGTTCAGTTTATTTGTTTACCATGGATGTTTTAGTTTTATGTTTAAGTAGAGGTTGCTAGGTGAGGGTCTAAGGAGTACTATTAAGTTTGAATGTAAAATGAAAAGGCTTTTACTAAGAGAAGCATAGACTGGGCAGTGTTATGTGCATTATCCCAGAGAAACTTCTGTTGTGGTTCTTCATAAATGTAAATTGAGTCTGAGTCGGCCAAAACTTTGACCTAACACTGACCTGTGATACTGAATATGAGTCTGTGTGGATCTCAGGATGGGCCTGAGGGGCCTGTTGTGCTAAAATAAAAAAACACTGAAATTTTTTGGTGAGTAGGCAGCTGTAACCCATGAGTTATCTTTGCAGACCATTACATGAGTTTATGATGCTTTTTTAAAAGATGCATGAAGCTGATTGCCATTTGCAATGGCTCTGTGGTCTGCAGAGTAATTGCAGTAGCTTGAGACTCTTTGGATTATAATGCATTGGCAGCTACAGTCTGTGTTCTGTAAACAGGTGCCCTTAACCATGTGAGTTAAACGCATCATATTTATTTATATTACCGTGTTTGTGTTTTGACGCCTCAGGGCTGTAACTCTGCAAGCATTTTTCTTTCCTTTCTCTTGAATCTGAGGTAATTTTAATGGATTTTTTTACTCTGCCTTCTCCTTTCTTGTCTGTGCCAGGTATAGTAGAACTGCTGTTCACCTATTCTGAGTTAACTGAAGAAGTGGAGAGAGAATGTGTATTTCTGTAGTGGGAAGAGCAACTGTTAGCAACTCTGACATATGAAACAAAGTATTCTTGAGTAAAAGGTTACCCTGTCTTTTGTGAGTCTTTTGTTCTATATTTTATTTAGAAAGTTGTTGGGTTTTTTTCCCCTTTTTTTTTTTATTCAACTTTGCAATCCATTAGGGGTTACTTCTCTGTATGTATAAACGTAAAATTACATCTACAACTTAATTGCATTTTTTGCACTGTTACTGCTGGGTACCTCTAAATTGCACTTGGGATACAGAAAATAGTGATGTTCGTTCAGTGTGGTCTTTCTGTTTGTTAGATTTTTTTAGTTATTTTTTGTTTGTTTGTTTCAAATAGAGCTAGTGTGACAGTAGCCTGGAAGCTGAGTAGTAGCAATGTGAGACGTAACGGTGAGTCACTGCTCTGTGAAGGCTGGCTGTTTCGTGCTTAAGTGAAATGATTTTGAAGTTTTTTGCAAGTCTTAAAGCAGCCTTTATTATGTAGAAGTCACTAACATACTTGGCACCAAATACCTTCAGGCACATCTGATCACGTTAGTCTTCTCACACTGATTTTTTGACATACTTGTGAAGTTACAGTGGTCATGGCTGCAGTGCCCTGTTGGATCAGAGATAAGGTGTTAGCCTTTTAAAGAAAAAAAAAAATTTACAAACAACCTTTTGAATTTTAAAATCTCTCAAGTAAATTTGTGGCTCTAAAGAGACTAAGTAGAAGCAGGAAGTGGAAAGTAGGGTAGTTTACGTAATTGGCCTTTGTTATACAATGGACTATTTAATAGAGAGTTTCAGGTGATTAATGAATAACTGAACAGGAATACCTGTGTGAGCTGGAAGTCAGGTAAAAGGGAAGGGAATAAGAGAAAGTGAATAAATCCCATAGCTGGTGGGAAAGAAATGGCCTAATGAACATGGATTTTGAATAACTTATTCTTAAAGCGGAAAGAGAATCTTAGGTCTTTGCTTTGCCATACCTGGGTGGAAAGTCTGAGCTTTCAAAGTTAATATGGTAACAAGTATTTGGTGTAAACTTTATTCTTATTTCCCTTTACGCTTGTCTAGCAAAACTAGTTTTTAGCTGAAAGTTTCTAGGTCATGTCTGATGAAAAATGCTTTTGTGCTGTGTTTGTGTAAATAAACATGACAGTTGTAAACAGTTTTTTGATCTTTGAGTCATTGTAGATTTAAAATTTTGTCTTGCAAGCTATTCATAGCTTAAAGTGCTATTCTAGTGTGATTGCTGTCAGATAAAAATAATCTCCTGCTTTGTATGTCTTCCCCCCTGCTGCTTAGCAACTTTAATGAAATAAGTATTTCTTTGAGTTAGAAAGTTTATAAAACTATAAGACTTGCAGGAAGACAGGTGATGTAAAAATACTTGGTGTTGTATTTGTGAGAAAATTAGTGCTGTTTAAGAGCATTAAATAGTGCAGTTAGTTGCATTTCTAAATAGTGGTGTTTGATCTTCAGTCAAGGGTTTTCAGACTGCTAGGAATTTGGAATAACTGAACAGTTTTTAGAGCCATTTGCCTGTCTCATTCCCATGTGCTGTAATGAGCAGTGGCCAGTGCACATTCAGGGAGAGGGTGGGCTCAGGATGACAATTCCCCCAGTGTACATTGACTTCATCCTGGTCCACATGTGGTTTACAGATCCATTGCTGTCTGTCAAACTTCATTATTAATCTTATTTTTTAAAGGATTTTTAAAAAACTTTTGCCTTCCTGTTAAAACAACTTAATGGAAAAACAGAAAAGAAGTTGGCTACTGACTCCTAACTGATCAGCTAGCTTTGTTTATCACCTTTTAGCCCTTGTTTCCTTTATAAATAGTGTATTATTCTATATTGCCATTCCACCTCTCTGTATATTATTAATGTCCACCCCTTTGTTTCTCTTCTGTGCACCTTTTCTAGTTATGCTGTATGCCATTTAAAGTAGGTGTCAAGAGGGTGTTTGGAGTGTCGAAGATAAGTGTCTTCCATTCAGTTTTAGTTACTCCAGGAAGTTTGAGTTAATTTAAAGGATGATTTAGTTAGACTGTTGTGTGCTAAACCAATATTCTGTGAAGGTTCCTTCGATTGTCTGATATCTTTGCAGTAGGTGTCAAAATCAACTAGTTCATCTACCTGAATAATCAGGAAAGATCAGTTTAATGGATTGAAAAGAATCTCTTTCTTAACTGTTAATAGCTGTGCACTTTCTGTGTATGGAAATATAGTATTCCTTCTCTAGAGGATTGCCTGTGAACTCTGAGCCTGGGGGGCAGAAAAAAAATAAGAAGATTGTGACACAGTGCACAGTCTCATGATTTTAATGTCTTCTGACCCACCAGAGCAAGCAGCTCCATTTATGAAGGATATAATCTTTTTGAGCTGTCTTTCAGGATCACTTGGTTAAAAGCTGTTAGGTGGGTGTGCAGTCTCCCTCCTTGGAGGTTTTTGAGACATGCTTGAATAGAACCCTGAGCAATTTGACCTGACTTTGTAACTGAATCTGCTTGCCAGCAGGAGGTTGAACTAGAGACTCCAGTGGTCACTTTCGACCTGAATTATCTTACGAGCCCTTATTTCTCTGCAATCCTCAGCCTATGGCCATCCATGTTAACTACTGGAACAGAGGAATTTACATCTGGTAATTGGTGCTGGGAGTGGTGTAGTTAATGTCACTTCACTGAAAAATAGTAATATAAAAAATAAATTCAGCTTTCATTACTGAGAAGGGGAAAAAGCATCAGCACTTTAATTGTTTGTGTAATAATATGGAACTTTCTGTGAATATAAAGAAGTGCAAATACATTGTGCCTGTGAGCTTGTGCAGTAGATTTTTAGTTTGTGTGTATATTGTCTGACTTCAGAAATTATTATGTAAAGAGACTGATTGGAGATAGAATATGGTAGTCATATCTCTTCCTGCTCAAGCAAATACTGAACCTTATCATGTCTGTTATTTGACAAAGAAAAGCTGGTGCCAACCATAATCCTAACTACCGAATGGCATCCTAAGAGTAGCTGATACTTGCAAAGTGTCAACTCTAGAGTAGAAGGCTGATTAGATAACTTCTCAAATGCCTTTCCAAACTTATATTTGTGGTGTTTTAAATAAATATATGGGACCTATTTTGGTAATTGCCTTAGAGATTCAGGGCTTTTGTAGACTTTTTGGAAGTATTGGTCATCTATATAACACAGCTCTTGAAAATAGCTAAGTGCAAAATTGAAGCAAATAGTCTCACATTCCTGGAAATCTGTACTTGATGGCGTTAGTTAGAGACTGGTTTTTAAATTTAGTGGACTTAGGATATGGGCATTGTATCTTTATATATTGGCAGCTTTTGTCTGCAAAAAGAGTAAAATTGACTTGCTCTTGATTTAAGCTAGTCTTGGTTATTGGTTTAGACAAATTTATGAGAAGCAGAGCTCTCTTCCGCCCTGCCTTGTCCTGTGTAGAGCACCTTTCTGTAAAGTATCCCGAAGTCAGTATTTTCAGAAGTGCTTCATTAGAGGAATTTAGAAAGATCTTTATGAATCATATCAAACATTTCTGCGGACATTTCTCAAAAGACGGAATATTTCTCAATGATTTTGCTTTGTCTTAGATACTCAAACATTTTAAAGTATACAAGAACACTGTTGGCTACTCCATAGATAAAAGAGAATTCTTTTTGTAAGGTTTTTTTGATCCTAACTTTTGAACAATGGAGTACAGAAGCCAATAGTTGTGTTTCTAGATACTGATGAGTAAATGTGTTGGGTCAAGTGATCTGTTCTGCCATTTAAGCAGACAGCTATCAATGCAGAAATAGAGATAAATCATGGTAGGTGTGGTGTGGTTTGTAAAATAAATGTGGTTTGCAGCTTTGCAGTTTGTATAAGAACTGGATGCTTCAAGCTGTAAAAATATATGTTTTCAAAGGATTTAAATGACAAAATGGTAGCTGTTCCAAATATTTTTGAAAGCTTTTGTCTTTTAGTTTACAATGTCTGAGTCAAAATAATCTGTTCTGTGATTTGTGCTGATTGCCACATTCATGTTTTCCAGTATACTCCATAGTTAACTTAATATCCGTTTTCAGGTTATTATTGCTTTATCAGTGCCATGCTGTTTATGCATGTAAAATCATGTTAATGTTTCTCAGTCACTCAGAAGGCTGTGTGATGTCAGCAATGCCAAAAGCTTGATGTCTTAAAAATGTCGTATGTTTATTTTGACTATGTATAAAACTACACTTTATACCTCACCATTCTTGGTGTCGCCTGCTTTCACTCTGTATCATTTTCCTGAGGATTCCCCGTTCTTCAAAAGGCAGAGACTGAGTGTCAAAACTAATAGAGGACGATACTGTTTCTCTTTCATGTTTTCAGGGCAGGAATGATAGTGACTAGTGATGCCACTTCAAAAGTATGAAAGCAGGAGAACTGCTTAGAGAATGTGGCAAGGCCTTTTTTCTGTTCACTTTCAGACGGAGATGGACATATCTTACTGTCTTCCATTCTTCACAGGGTTACACATCGTTCTGGAACGATTGCATCTCCTCGGGGTTGCGTGGCTGTATGTTAATTGAATTGGCATTGCGGGGGCGTCTCCAGCTGGAGGCCTGTGGAATGAGGCGCAAAAGTCTGCTAACAAGAAAGGTAAGTGCAGGAAAATGATCACCTTTACTTGTCATGCTCCACACAATATAGGAGCTGTAAATTACAACTGCTTCTAAGAAAAGGAATGGGGTTTTTTTTCTTTATGTGATGATTCTGAGTAATGACATAAAGTGGATGTGCAAAGGTAAAAAGTGTTTCAGTGGTGAGATGAAGTGCCTTAGAAGATCTCTGGTACTTGTTCTGTTTGTTCTTTGGATGTTTTGCTGGTACTGTTGGGAGCCTTGCACCAACCGTTGGCAGTGGCTCTGGCCAGGATGCAGTGGCAGCAGTTACTGCCAGTGGCACCAGCTGTAATCTGCCAAAGGAACTGGCTTTTGCAATGCCAGTGGGATGTGGGCTGAGGCTAAAAGGAATGGATAACTGCCAGATGCCAGATGTGTCCTGCAAGCCACCAGTTTACTTCTGGTGTACACAATGCTGCAGTTTGTGCTTGCAGTACATGGGAAGGAAACCATCCTTTTATTTGGGGCCCATGAGAACACAGATCTATCTAGTTCATGCATGAGGCTGGTTTGTTAAAATTGGTTATGCTCTCTGACCTTCAAGATGGCCACATGTCTAAGGTCCTTTATAGAATTAGGCTGAAGATTTGAGGCCTTTATTTTTTACTTTAACCACTGAATTTTTCGTTTGTACAAAATGTGCAAAGTCACACTCTTGGAAGAATTTTTACTTCATCAGCAATAGAGGATACTTGTACAATAAGCTTATTGAAAACCTGGTCAAATGTTGTCTGTCCACCACAAATAAATTCTCTTATGGCACATTTCCCTGTCAATATTTGCTAAATTTTAAGGAAAGCTTGTGAATTCCCCAACCTCCTCCCAGCATCCTTCACTTCAGAAAAATCGAACCTCTGTTCTGACAAGCAGCCCCTTACTTCTTTTAGCCTCATTTAAGCATATTCAGCATTGATTAGTTCGCACTTTTTTTTTCCTCCAGAGCGTTTGGCTTCTTAGGCATTCAGTAGTGTTCGTCTTAGGCATTCAGTCAGGAGTTATTTTCATTCTGTGAAAACCTTGTCAGCTCTGTCTACTTGAAATATTAACTGTGAGGTTGCTGGGCTTTTTCGGAAAGTGGAAAAATAACCTCTGTGTGTCTCCACTAAAAAATACAAGCAGAATTATTGGTGTGGGTTGTGTTTGGTTTTTCTTTGTTTGTGGTCGGGTGTTTATTGTTAAATTTTATCATGTGGTTTTGGGATTGTGTAGATGTGTTTGTTTAAGGTCATCTAAAAGCTACGCAATTTAGAGGTTTTCTTTTTCTGCTGTTGTAAGGCATTTGAGATACTTTTCTGTTTTCGGGCAGGAGGGTTCTATAAAAATAGGCATTAATTTAAAATTTAAATGGAGGTTGTTTTCTGCTTAAGTACTTTCCTGCAAACAAAATCCCTAACTACACCACATCCATCAGTTTAGAAATCATTCTTGTTAATGACTCATGTTGTGGCACCTTATTTGAAGTTTTCCATTAACGCTAAATTTCAGTCTTGTTCCTGAGTTGGCCAGATTTAAGTGTCTCTACTCTGTCAAGTGTCCTCCTTGTCATGCTTCTGCAGGCATTGCTCCCCACACCCTTAGCTTTGGCTGTGAAATAAATACTGTGTCTAATAATTGGGAAGAGCTGTCTAATACATCCAGGGTTGTGATTTGGTAGCTGAAAACTAATTTACTTAGATCAGTTTAGTTTTTACATGAACCACTCTCTTGATCTTGTAATCTGGTGGGGCACAAGTAAGGTAAGGTGAGGACAGGAAGGGGGTAGAACTTTTTCAGGTAGTTTTTCAGGCAGTAGCAGAGATTTATAACCAGCTAACTGTGGCTTTGATCATATAATTAACTTAAAAAACAATAGCTACAATGATTTTTACTTAAAGCCTTAAATCAGGTTGATCTCTGTGATAATATTTTGCACAGAATGGATCAAGATGCATTAATCCATGGTTGAAGGCCATAGAGAGTCAAATGAGACTGAGAAAAGAGTAGACAAGGATTTGATGGACCTTAGTGAAACTTTGTAAGTGGATATGATGTGTTACACATTGCAACATCCTTGTAAATTTGGCTTAAGAGTATGTAATCGTTGCATCATTTTGGAGTTCTGTCTACTGGGATCGATATTAGAAACAAGTAAATGAATGTTGAGGTTTGCAAGTGGTTATTGAGAATAAAGATGGTACTCTACATTGCCTTACAGCCTCAGAGAGCAAACCAAATTGATAGAATTATTAAAAGCAAAAGGAATCCCAACAAATCCTTCTCAGATTTACTTCAGTATTTTTTTGCTTACAATGCTGAGCAATTCATGCATGAGTGAATTTTTACTTAAAAATCAGCTCAAGAAGTGCGTAATCTTCAGCTTTGCTTAGTTGCAGAGCTGCATTGTGAAAAATGCAAATTAAATATTCTGTATAATTGAAATTTCCTTAGTAGATGAGTATCAGGCAAATCTAGTACCTGATCAATCATGGAAAAATGGGAATAAAGAAAATTATTTTGCCATCAGGCTAAGGACCAGCATCTCTGAAGAACCAGGATCTTCACTACCTTAGTCCCTCTGTTAAAGAGAGGAGAAAAGTCCCCCTTGTGAGTGTTAAATCTTCTGTGGTGATTCAGTTGATGCGATCCCAAAGCCACCTGATTTCCCACTCTGAAGAGCATTAGCCAAGAAGCATTCAATCACTAAGTTCTTCAAGGAAGAGCTGATCTGTGAAGATTCAGAGGTGGCTGGGCTTCTGCTGTTGCCTGTCTCCATGTGCTGGGGAGTGGGAGAGAAATATTATGGAAATGTGAGCCAACATACGCTTATTTGAAGGAAAATATAATCTTGACTGAAGAAACAGTGCTGTGGATATTCAGTATAGCAGAGAAGTGGAAAAATAGTGTGGTATTGCTGGCTGGAGAGACAGGTAAACTTGGGAACAAAGTCACTGTGCACTGTGGCTTCACAAGAGCTTATGGATCCTTGCTGAGTTGAATTGAGGCCTCTGTGCTCCTTTCCTCTAAATGCCTGTATGTTTAGGCTGGTACTGTTGTGCTGTGTTGTATTCATGCTAGATTCTTAGACTTCTTTGCAGTGGTAGAAAAAAGTATTTTAAGCACAAATAAGCAAGGAAAGCTATTTCCTAAACTTAAATCTCTTTACTTATATCCTAAACTTAAAAGCATTTGTAATCTCTTCAGTGAGGTTTGCTCTGTTTGTTTTTAATAATAAATCAGGTTAAAAAGATGATTTCCCATCTTGCATCTTGCCTGCTAAGGTGGGATGGTGAGTACCGTGTACCAACTGCAGCAGGCTGGAGCGATCCTGTGTGACTGAGGTTACTGTGAAACTAAACATGGGGCACTTGAAAGAAACTAAAATACTGTGTGAATGTCAGTTTTTAAAAGAAAGGAAGATGAGTAAGTTGGGTGTGTTTAGGCTAATTATTAAAGGAGTATCTGAGAGGTGACTATTAGTAGCTGCAATCTAGCAATTTAAAATCTCATTTTGAAGTATGCTCCTATATAATGAAAGAACAGGCACTTGCAAAAATTTAGGATCTTGATACAAAGCTGAAAGTTATAATATAATTATATGGGTTAATAAAGGTTTTGAGTGATGCTGTGAAAGCTTGTAAATCAGAAAGATAAATAGGTATTGTTGTGTGTTTAGTTTCAAATAGGGATTGTCTGGATTAAAGTGCAGATGTGTTCTTAAGACCAAATATCTGAAGTTCATGTTGGAGTGACCTCCCCAAAATGGAGACCTGGGCAGTATCTCAAGAGACCATCTAATCCTGATGGAGTAACAGATAGTGAGTCCTTCTCTGGTAGATGTTTAGTCTTAAAATTCTGTACTGAATGCAGTTCAGCAGCTTCCTGAGTGTTTTAATTTGCCTGTTGAAGTTTTCTGTATTTCTAGACTAAGCTGGTATCTTCTATATCTCCCAAAACACCTTACACTACTGGCTTTTTTACCTTCTTTTTAAAAATATCTCACTTTCTAGATCTAAATATACTTTGTTATTTTTAGCCTGGCATTTTGCACTGGTTCATTCTTGCCGATTTATTATGAAAATCTTAGTTTCTGTGCTTTATATAGACCATCTGAATACCATTCCAGCTATGACCTGCTAGGTACTCACGAAGATCTCTTGAGCAATTTTAATTTAGTCTTGTAGGTTTTGTACACTTTTGCACACCAGCTGGGGATCATCTTTTGAAGTTAACTTTAACCCCAATGGTAGGACATCAACTTCAGCTCATTGCAGCTCATTTCAGTGTTATCACAGGTCTTATGAAAATGCATTGACTCTATTGTTTGTAGTAAGGATTATTAGAACTATGGAACGGAAAAAAACTTGGGATATATTTCAGGAGGACATTTTCAGAACACCTTTCTGATTACTCTGAAGTGTCAGGAAAAATAAGAGCTTTCACTTCCTGCTTTTCATAGGTGTGTGTGTATATATATATATATGTGTGTGTATATATGTGGAATTGTGTTGATGAATTTATTTTTCTGTCAATCGCCTGCTACCTTTTACCTGATGCTTATAAAGTGCTATCTTGTAAAACTATTTAAATTGCCAGGTACAATAATAACTACAACTACTATTACTATTATTAACAACTGTATTAGTTCTTCTGTAAATAAAGATTTTATTTAAACATACTGACTCGAGCTAATTTAATCTGTAAGTTTTCATTTGATGCTCTGATTTTCTATCCAGGAAAAGAATTGTATTTGTACATGGTTTCTATAACTACTTATATTGGTGAACAAGCAGTTAATCAAATTCTTAAGTTTTATTATGTTACTCTGAATAAATTTTTTGTCATGCTTTCCTGAGTGAAGAACTCAAATCATTTTAGAGGTTATTAAATAACAAGCTTAAATGGAATTGCATTTATTGTTGCATGTTAGGGGTTTATTAGTACGTATGTATTTTCCCTAATAAGTGTGGTTTAACTGTTATTAAATGAAACATTGTTACCTGGCAGTGTGTTCTTCAGAGCTGCAAAACTTGCAGATGTTGTTATGAACCTATTTTTATCCATTAATATATTGTAGCTTTTGTGCTTTTTCACTGCTTTTTTTTTTCTTTGATGCAACCTTATTGTTTAACTCAGTATTTTAAATAAATTGACTTGAAGCAGTAAAATAGACTGTATTCAGAGACTAATTTAGTGTAGCATACTTTGTTTTGGGGAGGTAGCAAAAGACCTGACTGGATAAGTGAGTTATTTTCCCTAAAAAATTAGGTTTTAAGTTTGTTCATAATACTATAATTTTAGCCCATTAAGGTTAATTTAAATTACAGATAACCTCAGACTTAATGTATTTTGAATTAAAGCCACAGATATTTTTTTTTAACAACAAAGGTTTGCGTTTTCAAAGTTGCATATTCTTAAGAGAGAGTTCCTTATTTTCAAAAAAATTCTTCCACTTTTCATAACAGGTGAGTATGGTGAGTATGTTTGTCATATATGAATTATGTCAAAATACTGACTGTGTTTTGTTCATTCTTAGGTGATTTGCAAGTCAGATGCTCCTACAGGGGATGTTTTGCTTGATGAAGCTCTGAAACACATAAAAGAGACCCAGCCTCCTGAAACAGTACAAAATTGGATTGAACTGCTTAGTGGTAAGCCTCGGACATAACGTATTTGCTTTTTTTATCCAAATAAACCTAATTATCTGGCATCACTAGAGATTATGTTGCAAGGGTTTTTGAGAGAAAATATGCAGAAAAGTTAATTAGTCTGTCTTCTGGGGTAGTCTCTTGTTGATGTAGCCTTTAATCAAATATAAGTAACTGTTGCTTTTGACTTAACTTGGTACAGAAAGGATCTGTATGGAAGTGTCAGAGGACATCTCAACTCGGTGAAAGAGGTGCCTTCTGCTGACTCTGAAGTAAATCAGGACTGCACCCTGGAGATGTAACTGCCTTCCTTTCCCTGTGTTTGGAAATGAGGGTTAGTGGAAGTGTGGAGCCTAACTGTGTGGACCGAGTATTCAGATCTTTCAATAAAGAAAGGAGGTGAAGAGCTCATAGCTCACATGTAAGACTTAAGGGTGATTTGGCCATTAATCATAAAGAAAAAAATAAAGCATTAAGAGTTTCATTTTTTCATTAACTGAAGAAATGTAATAAATATTTTAAAATGTTAAGATACTTCTTGTTGATCAAAACAAAGTCTTCAAGATGAGTACTTTGCACACAGCTCTCCCTGTAAAGCTAGTAAATAGTTGTGATAAATGAAATGTCAATTATCACAGAATTATGAACAGCTTGCATTGGAAGGGACTTTTACAGGCCATCTAGTCCAGCCCCTCTGCAGTCAGCAGGGACGTCTTCCACTAGACCAGGTTACTCAGAGCTCCATCCAACCTGACATTAAATGTTTCCAGGGACGGGGCATCCACCACCTCTCTGGGCAATCCATTCTAGTGTCTCATTGTGAAAAATTTCTTCCTTGTATCTAATCGCAGCCAGCTGTCCTTCACTTTAAAACCATTACTCCATGTCCCAGGCTCTGTTAAAATGTCTGACCCCATCTTTCTTGTAATCCCCCTTTAAGTAGTGAAAAGGTGCAGCAAGGTTTCCTTAGAGCTTCCCCCTCTCCAGGCTGTACTGTAGACAGAATCAATCACCAGCATTCGTCTGTTTTCACAAAACACATAAATACAGCTTCCTTGGAGTAGATCAGCGCTGTGCATGAGTTGTGCAAACAGCGCAGGAAAAAGCCCTGTTCAGTCAACAGTGTGAGAGGTCAAGGTAATGAGACTTGGAAGTTGCCTGTGTAGAATCTGTTACTTCTTGCAACTGATGAGCTGCAGAAAAGAGCAAACTCTCTTTGCCTTTCTCTGCTTTCTTGTTTCCTTTGTTCTTCCCATTCATCTTGCACCACCTTAAACAGCCTTCCTTGCACACCAGTTCATTCTCAGGTCCTTGCCATCTGTCCTCTCCTGCTCCTTGGCTGTCAGGCAGGGGGTAGACTGGACTTACAAAGCAGCCCATGTTGGAGGGAGCATGGCTGCTGCAGAGCCATGCAGTTCAGTTCTCACTCAGTTCCCCTTCCCTCTTACAGCCTGCAAAAACAATTCATTTTTCTTGTCCCAAATACATAATTTGTGCTGACATTTCACCTCCTCTCCCAGTGCAATGCACATCAAGTTAGGACTGGCTCAAAAAAGGTCAGCTAATATGAACTAGTGTTGTAGGTTTTCTTTGAACTAAGCTAAGATTTTCCTGACCCTGCTGAGCTTTGGCTCTGGGAAGATAGTTATCATCAGTGCTGTGGCTAAGGCTTAAATCAGTCATTTTTACTAATGTATGTTTATTAATTACTAATTATTCGGTGGCATTAATGTTCTTTGCATTTCCTGCGGTTTAGAGATTGGCTCTTCTGAAGAAAATTATTTCAGTGGGTCTGGGTGGGTTTTTTTCTTTCTATTGGTCAGTTGGTTTTGCTTTTTTTTGTTTAATTTAATAAATTCATAAACTCTGTTAGAATTTTGATTTGGTGACCAGGTCAATCCTGGAAAAAAGCTACTTCTATCCATAATTACCAGTGACACAGAGCACTGCTTGGAGTTACAGTATATGTGAGTTGAAAGCCATCATGGAAATAAATATATGGACATGTAAGATGATGTTTGCCAGGCTGATATTTATAAGGTACCCTCTAAGGAAAGCAAGGGTGTGGAATACAGAAGTTTGGATCAAAATGCCAAGTTTCCTGTAGATATAGCAAGCATCTGTTTCTGCAAGTGTCTGTGTAATTGAGGAGCTTGGTCACAAGGTGTCACCACAGCAGTGAGTTTCATCCACATGGCAACTGTACAAAAATCTAGGAAATAGACTTTGCCCTGTGAAAGGTAGTAAGGAAACCACTTTGTTCGTGTGATAGGTCCGTTCATGATCAAAATGGGGAATCACATTCAGTGACATCTGAGACCTATAAGGATTTGTGTAGTTCAGACCTGGTTGGTTCTCTGCCTTTCACTCTGCTGTTGGAGTCACCTCATTTATTTACTTATCTTGACTGTTACTTGGATACAGTGTGTGTCACCCTCCATCACACTGGGAGAAATCTCGAAGTTACTTGTGGCTTCCTGTTGTTGCTGCTGTTGTTATTTTGTGCTAACCAATAAATTTTTTAAAAGCTTGGTACAGAATTCTCATATAATTTATGGAAAACCTCCATCTATGTAAGAAATACTTAATGTTGTTCCTTTTCTTGCCCCTTAAAATGCATAGTCTTTTACATCAGGAGGGGATTTTAGTTCTTAAATACTTAATAAGCTGGAATTCAATTTTTTAGCCTGTGAAGTAAGCTCTTAAGCAAAGGTAGAATTCTCACTGCTGAACAGTTTTAACTTTATCAGGAGCTGTTGATGCTGATTTTGTGTTTTTTCAATTTCCTCCTCTCTGCACACACAGTCACACACTCTGAAGGCCCCAGTTCTTCTGCCTTAACAAAAAGCATTAGGAGTAATTTATACAGAAACATTAAGGACTCTACCCAACATATGCTTCATGTGTGCATACCTGTGTCACAGTACATCATCACTGTTTCATCTGGTGGAGGCAGGAAGGGGGAGAAGAGTTCAAACCTGGAGAAATAAAGAAATGCGCTACGTAGGTGTGCATTAGCTTGTCTCTGTGGCAGAAGAAAGGCAGTAACACTTCTTGCAGTCTCTGAGATGGTAAAAGGCTGGACTCAGAAAAATGCACAAAGACTGTAGAAGGTGCTTGATTTTACTTTATTGTTACTAAAAGTAAATTCATTCTGCATAACTGTTTTGTTTTACGAGACAAGGTTTTTGTTTACTTGTCATATCTGTAATCAAGATGTGACTTAGCTGTCATTTCATCCAAACTTTGAACATACCCCAGAGCTCCTTCAAGGAGGTCCTCCTGGTCTCTGCCTCTGTGCCAGGGATCAGAGAAATGCTGACAGGAGCACAGTGTCTTGTAGTCTGCTCTGTATAATTTTGACAGCTCATTCTGCGCCACAGAGGGGGAAAAAAAATCACTGCAACAGTGCAGCTTAAACTTTGTCTGACTGTTGTGTGGTTTTCTTGCTGTTTTAGGTGAAACATGGAACCCACTGAAGTTGCACTACCAGCTACGAAATGTCCGTGAGCGGTTAGCTAAAAATCTAGTGGAAAAAGGTGTACTGACAACAGAGAAACAGAACTTCCTTCTTTTTGACATGACTACACACCCTCTCACCAACAACAACATCAAACAGCGCCTCATCAAGAAGGTTCAGGAGGCAGTTCTTGACAAGTGGGTAAACGACCCCCACCGCATGGACAAGCGCTTGCTGGCGCTCGTGTATTTAGCCCACGCCTCAGATGTCCTGGAGAACGCTTTTGCCCCCCTCCTGGATGAGCAGTATGATTTAGCCACAAAGAGAGTGCGGCAGCTCCTGGATTTAGACCCTGAGGTTGAATGTATGAAAACCAACACTAATGAGGTTCTGTGGGCTGTTGTAGCAGCTTTCACAAAATAACTGCATTCAGACTGAAGTGTTCTCTCTTCTATTATGTAAACCAGTTGTTTCTCTTTTATTGACTGTTCACGTTTTCTGTAATTTGTACCTTCTCACATGATGAATCGGCTTTTGTTTAATGGGAATTTTAAGTGGTGTATTCCCTACTTCTCTATCTGTATACAGGATTCTGCTGGTACAAGAGACTTTCCTGTTTCAAACAACAGAAAAAAAGGGTTAACTGCCATATTGGCATTCCATTTCCTATTCCGTTTGAGTTACCTTAAATACTTTAATTTTTCACCACATTGTTATTGAAGTGGTTTGTCACCAAAGTTCCATGTCAAAGTGTCTGTCAGGACATTTTATACACAGATGTTTTCAATTATATCTAAAAAAATTACTTAAAAAGCAGAAACGCCATTAAGCAGCTTTGTCAATAGTTCCTGTAAAATGCCCCATAAATTTTAATTTTCATGCAAGTCTCTTGTGTACTTATATTTTCATTAGAACAATAGCTGAGTAATAAGGCTAGTAGAGAAAGGTCCAATTGTTTCATAAACCAGTCTTGGGAGGGGATACATTCCATTATATTGTATATATAGTTCAAATTGTATATTAACAACTACCCCATCTTAGTATTTTGCAAGATCTGATTACTTGTACACCTGGTGCCCCTTATTTGCTGTCAGCCATTGCCATCTGATGCAAGGAAAGGCCTCCTGCAGAGGTCCTGTGTGTGGAGGCTGTTTGTTTCTGGAGTCTCTGGAGTTTGCCATCCAGGTATTCTCAGTCTATGCATTGCCTTTGAAAATTAGTGAATGGAAGACTGTTTTCTATCATTGGTACTTTTCTCTTTCCCTCCCCTTCTGTATGGAAGACACTCATGACCAGTACTACTCTTGAGTGCAGTTTTTGGTTTTGTACACAAATTAATGTTTGTCTCTTAAACCTTGAACTGTTTTACACTTTGAAAACAAAAAGTCAGTCCTAGCAGGTGTTGCATGTAAATGGTTAGCAAGTAATGGCAGCAGTCAGACAATTCAGATTTCTGTAGTGGGATGCTCTGCTATATTTTAATTTTTATATATACAATTATGCTGATTAGCACACTATTGTAAAGAAACCCAAAACCTATATAAAACTCTGGCTTTTTAAAATTTATTGCCTCTTTGCCGCTGCTTGTTATTTCCCATTGGTTTCACAGTGTAAATATTATGCATTGAAAAAATTAAGCATTGATTTCTATATTTTTTTCCTCATAACAATGCAGATTTATAGTGGGGCTTACAGGTGTTTAGAAACCTTTTGGTTAATATTCAGAGCAAGAATACTAGATGGTGTATAACTGTAGAGTTGAAATTTAAGAGATCCCTTAATCTGTATACTAGCTTTTTACCTACAGTAAATAAACTATGATCTTGAAAGTGCCTGAAACAGAGTAAGCAAGTCACTTTTATTTTTTTGTTGCTAATTAGAAAGGTTTTATTGCCTAACTGAAAGCTTTAGTTAATATCCTTCTTATTAGAAAGGGAGAATTTATATTAAGTAGTTCAAACTGACTTAATCAGTGGTGTCGCTCGGATCTGCAGGATTCATGGCTGGGACAGGCTGAATTAATTTGGGGATTGTGCAGCTATGTCTGCGCTAGGTAGACCTCTTCAGTCTTGAGCACAGCTCTACAGCCTCATCTGTGACTGGACTTCTGCTTTTGCACTTCATTTTCAATCATTGAGATGCTTAAGTAGTTGACTTTAAAATACAACTTAAACTCATTGTACATCTATAACCTTTTTTAAGGAAGGTTTTTAAAAATACGGTTCTTAACATTTAATGGCACACTGCTCTTTCAGTTCTTAATGCTGTTTCTTTAGACAAATGAAATTAAAAGTATATTGTAAGGTATTTCAAACTCTGGTTTACAAATAAAAAGACAAACAGTGTTCTGTCACTTGTAAGATGCTGTGTTTAAAACTTTGAGGAGCTTGGGCATGAACTTGGGACATTGTCTTTTAAACATTTCAAGCTGTGACTGCTTTTAAGTGGAAGAAAAACGAAAATTGCTGTGTTGCTGTTATATTTGACAGCTTATGGAATACTTTCTGTATACTTGGTAGTATATGCAGCTCACAGCTTTCATTGTCTCTCTCTTGTGATCTGTTTTCTCATTTTCTGTTGCTCTTTGAGAGGAGGAAAAAGTAATTAGGCAGAAAGGTCAGAAAAATGGTGGAGTATGCCAGGAGCAAGTTATGTGCACAAAACTTTTTAAATGGCTGTGAAAATCTAAGCTACTTGAAACATGCTTCTGACTGAAAGTACCTTTCACAGTCGTATTTCTGGCCTCTCTTTGTGAATATTTTCCATTTTCCTGAAGGTTTCATGTTTGGTTGTGGGGGATATTGGAGTTTTATCACCCTTACAGTCTGCATGGTTTAAAAGAAGTCATCCTTTTAATCCCCCCCTCAAAAGATGATTTGGGGTTCTTTGATATTTTTTTTTCCCCCCCACACAGAAGATAACTGCACACAGTATTTATCAGCTTTATTTTGCTTAGGTAGGACCTCTGACCATGATGCGGAGAGTCTGTGCTGGACCTGTCAAAGACACTGGATGTAAGTGAGGAAGGGTTTGTGAAGAGCAAGAGTATCTTTGCTGGACCACCTGGTGTAAACCTGGATGTGGGGGAAATAGATGAGTTTTTGGAGTCTTGAGTCCTAAAACCACTTCAAAAAGCCCAAAGCCTCCAGGAAGGTAAGTTTATTAGGTTAACAGGAGCTGATTTGGCTAACATCATTGCCTTCATTGCTATTTCAGGTTTTAATAAAATGGTTTAACATGGGAGACTGTGTTGATGAGATTCAGGTGCCCTCCTACCTGTTGGCTGCTACTGCAGCTCACAGAGACCTACCTGGTGTGCAGACAGTTCTGTCTGCTCCAAACCCTCGGCTCTCAATAGCTGCTTCAAGTGAAGACTCTTACCCAAAGCCTGAACTTGGACATGTGCCTCAAGGAACAACATGTATTATTCAGGGACACATTCTTTTAAAACAAACTTTCAAGTCAAAACCAGGATTTTGAAAGTTAAATCACCAAGCAGTATCTGTATATATGTGTGTATATATATACACACACACACACACACACACACACACACACACACACATTTTCACAGTCCTTGAGATCGACATCCTCCTCTCTTGTGTTTCTAGAGCTGGCGTTACAGTGCTGTTACATGGAATGGTAGTGAAACCTGTATACCATAAATGATGCTTTGGAGGCAAAATTTGCATAAATGGCAGTAGAAGGCTGCGGCCTGAGTGCTCGTGTGTTCATGCCCATTTCTCCTACAAAGTGAAGATACGTATTAACTGATGTTTTCTCTGTGAACTGGACTGAATCTGTACTGTAATAAAATAAAGCACTCTTTCATGCTATGAGCTGCAGGTGGTTACTGCCTATCACATGCGTGCAATACCTAAAGGATTTTTTTTTTTCATTTGCTCAGTAATTTCCAGTTTTTCCTGAGGCTGCAAGTATTCACCAGTTTGGGAAACAGAACTTTTTTTAAGCTTTTCATCAAAGTCTTAGCTCTGCCTCAGCTGGGCTTCAAGCACTTCAGGCAGCCAAAGTCTGTTATGTCCCAGTTTCCCCTGTTGTCCATCTGTCTTTCTCTATGGAGGTGGGTTTCCAGCTTCAGAGAAGTCTGAAATTTTTTCTCCCCTGGCTTTGGGCTCTGGTCTTCCCTGTTTCTTCTCTTGTTGCTTGGTGACTTCAGCAGTAGCGTGGCCAGGAGGACCAGAGCAGTGGTAGTCCTCCTGTGCTCAGCACTGGTGAGGCCACACCTTGAGTTCCGTATCCAGTTGTGGGCCCCGTAATTCAATAGGGACGTTTGAGGTGCTGGAGTGTGTCCAGAGAAGGGCAACGGAGCTGGGGAAGGGGTCTGGAACATAAGTCCTGTGAGGAGCAGCTGAGGGAACTGCAGGTGCTTGGGCTGGAGAAAAGGAGGCTCAGGAGTGACCTGATCACTCTACAACTCACTGACAGGAGGGTGTAGCCAGGTGGGGATGGGGCTCTTCTCCGAGGGAACAAGTGACAGGACAAAGGGAAATGGCCTCAAGTTGTGCCACAGGAGGTTCAGGTTGGACCTCAGGAAGAATTTTTCATTGAAAGGGTAGTTAAGCACTGGAATGGCTGCCCAGGGAGGTAGTGGAGTCACTGTCCATGGAAGTGTTCAGGAAACAACTGGATGTGGCACTTAATCCTGTGTTTTAGGTGATGGTTGATTAAAGGTTGGACTTGATCATGGAAGTCTTTTCTAACCTAAATGATTCTGTCATTCTAGAATATTTCTGCTGTTGCTAATTTTTCTTTACTAATCTTTTTCTCTCCTCTCAATTTTACTATCAACCCAAACTTGACTCTCCATTACTCTCTCCTCAGAGTTATTTTCCCCTCTGATTTGATTCCCTATCAAAGCCTCAAGAAGCCTCCTTTTTTTCAGCAGATGGGTTTGCCAAAAGCAGCTGCCTTGATGGCTGAACTGAAGCAGCTGACAGCCTGCTACAGCTCGTAACACCTGGTTTGGTAAGGTGAAAAAACCTGGTGCTAATTTACCTTGAAACTTGTCTTTGCCAGCTTCTAAAGCAAATTATTGTCCATGCAGCAGGGGGAACTTGCAGCTGAAGATGATGATTTTGACAGTTCTCTAATGTAAGTAGATCTCGTGAGCCAGTGCTTCAAGGACTTGCTCATCTCTCACTTGAGCTTTTCCTGCAGTGAGGGTGTTCTATACAAGAGTAATTTTTCCTTTTGGGTTCTCTGCTTGTTAAAAAAGTTGAGTTTGTGTTGCAGCTCAAAGAAGCATCTCTATTTGGCTGTTTTTACAAAGGTGTAGGCATGCATTATTTACAAGGTTTCTTTACTTGTATATTATGTGATTAAAAGGGACAAGTGGGAGAAGAAAGTGGTATAGTTACACTTAAAATGTGATCAAATAAGCCATTTTCTTGGCACAATGTACTAAAATGTTCTGGTCTTTCACTTCTTTTCTTGATTACCAAGTCATCATTCAGTTAATTTTCATCTAGTGCATCTGTTGTCTGCTCAAAAAGGGTTTGCTATCATCTATGCACTAGTCCTTCAAGATTTGTATTCTGTTGCCCCTTTCTTTTTTACATTTATTCAACTACTGGATTTTTTTCTCTCTTTGACATGGGATTGATCTTGAAGGTAGGTGTTAGAGAAGACTTTGGTGGGTATAAAGTGCAATGACAGGCAGTTCATAAGCTTTCTTTGCTACTGCTAGGGCATCTTTATAGGTCCTTCTTTGTTTCCTGACTGTTCAAATGAAACCAAATCATGTCTCAATCAGCTTTTAAAATCCTGCTCTGACTCCTTAAGTTCCTCAGGACCTCAGACACTTCTGAAAAATACAATTTAACTAAGTCATGTGTAGGTTTTGCAGTTCTAAACAAAACAACTTCTACACACTATTAAAAACCTCAGACCTTGTGTTTTCAGAGAAGTTGCAGAAGAAATTTATCAAAGCCAGATCATTTTTCTGAGCAGGAATCTTATGGTAACCCACCTCAGCAGTGGCAGTAAGCAGAGTCCTTGGCAGAGGAGTCACACTGGTGCCTGAACAAAAATTGGTCCAAGTGAGCTTCCTGTCCTGGGAAGATTTGGGATTCCTCCTGTCGTGAACCTTTCTCACTGTTCCTAATTAAGACCTTGCAGGGATACCTGCTTCTTTTCTCTTCACCCCGGTGACATTGGTGTTGGCTGTGGGCCAGGGGCTGGGAATGCTCGGTGCCTCTCAAGTGATGTGGGAGCCAGTTTCCATCTGGGCAGGCCATGAGCTTCATATCCACAGCAGACCTGAGCATCCTCCCCTGGAGCCTGCTCTCCCAGCAGTCCCACTCTGTGCACCAAGGAGACCTCTGGGGCTGGGGATTTTTCTCTTGAGTGCAGCAGAGGAGGTGGGGAGCTGTGCAGTGAGAGCCTGGCTCATGCCCACCAGTGAACGCGCTGCAGATGTGTCTGGGGCTGCGCCTCTGCCTGCGTGGGAGGGGAGCAGCTGCTGCTCACAGAGGTCCCGGTCAGCCCGGGAAACGCCACGTTACATGGTGAGCGGTTCTCCTTGAAACCCGGGAGTGCGTGTGACCTTCCTCAAGATGGAATATGTACAAATAAAACAGGCCTGAAATAAAATGCAATTATAAACACATAATAACAACTGGAGTCTGTTTGTTGGATGCGTTGCAAACAGGAAATGGAGCTAAATTCATTGCGTTAGTAGATGCTTTGCTGCAAGGATATTGCCTGATGTTAGGCTCTAGCTATTGAGAGCTTCCTTCTGAGATCCAGCTGAAGATTTGCACACATTTTAATATACCCAAGTCTGAGACGCTTAGCCAAAAACATCAGAAGGTACAAGCAGTACTGATATGCAAAGAAATTTGCACACAGCATTTAAAAATATTTGAACCAGCTTCTAACATTATCTTTTAAGAGGAGACAAAGTTGTCTTTTGATTGCACTGAAGTATCCTTTTCTTTAGTTTTAAGTTCCTTCTTCTAGATGGAATGGACAGGACTTGCTGCCAAGATCACATATGGCTGACAGTCAGCACAAGGGTTAAGGATTTGAGAGCCACAAACAGCAGAAATGTCTGGCACATTTTCAATTTCTCTGCACAGTGATAGAGAGAAGCAGCAGCCTTAATTGAAGTATGTCTTCTGAAGGTAATTGCTTCAAGATAACTAGAGGTACAAGCAGTTTGGTGAGCTGCTCTTAGTGTGTCTTGCAGGCTCTGTTCATCAGCAGCTCAGAACGGAGTTCAGAAACCCTGTGGGGTTACAGTAATGAATGAGGTTTGGTTCTGCTTGGTCCTCAGCTCTTTGCTTATACAGTCAAATGAGTCCCAGCTCTCCCACGTCAATGTCTCTGAGCTGCCCAGGGCTCTGCAGATTTGCCACTTGCCTGTTTCAGATCTGCAGCCAACTGTCAAGGCTGCCGTGGGACCTGCTCTGCTCCCAGGCTCTTCCCATCTCCAAGGCTAGGAGCCTCACGTCCCTGGGCTTCTGTCTCTCAGCCCTGGGGATCTATCAGGTTCACAAGGCAGTGTCACGTGTAGTGTTCCCAGATGAGGCAGCCCATAGCGAGCACTGTGGGTCTGAAAGTGAGGAGATAACCAAATGCCATGAGAGATGAGGAAACACTGATGTGTACTCTTCTCTGCCTGCCCCAGAGCTCAGGGTGTGCCCCAACAGCTTGGGGTGGAGGTGGGCAGCCAGCATCAGGGACTGCTCAGGGAAGTTGGATGTACAGATCCATACAGCTGGATGGGATTCACCCGAAGGAGCTGAGGGTGATGGACAGATTCAGCTGGGAATAACCATGGTGACTCAGAGAAGGCTTTGGGGACTGGGCCAGTGATGTGCATGTCTTTGAGACGGAGAACAGGATACAGTCAGCCTTGCCTCGGATCCTGCAGAGGTGCAGGAAGTGCAGCCTCTTTGAGTCCACTCCAAACATGTAACAGGGCAGGAGGGCACTAGGGAGTGGTCATAGATTCATGAAGTCCAACTTGGCCTGACTGATAAAATTGCCTTCTGTGATGAAATGCCTGGCTGTGGGGACTGGGGGCGGGGGAGTAACAGTGGATACTTGTCTTCAGGGAGGCTTTCAACACCACTTCATCATTTTTAAGAAAGAAGCTGTGGAAGAGCTTATCAACATTAACAATACCCTGTGAGGTGTGGTTTGAGGTCCCCTGGTTCAGAAAGAATGCTGAGGAAATAAGGTCCAGCAAAGGGCAGTCAGGATGATCCTGGGCCTGAGGGATATTGTTATAAGGAGAGGTAGAAAGAGGTGGGATATTTTAATCTAGGTGAGAGAAGGGGTAGGGGTCCACAACTACGTGGTGGGGCAGTCACAAAACTAGCAGGGATCAGCTCATCTCAGTAGCAGCAGATAATACACCAGTGGATGATAACATCAAACTGCACTTTTGGAATTTCAAACTGAAGTTCAGGAAAATTTCTTTCCTAGGAGTGTGCTACAGCCCTGGAAAAGACTAACCAGAGGCACTGTGGTAGCTCCATCCTTGGAGGTCTTGTGCACTGGTCTAGACAAAGCCACAGCTGACCGGATCTAGTCTTGGCAAAAACCCTGCTCCAAGTGGGAGGTGGAGTTGGATGGCCTCCAAAGGTCCTTCTCAGCTAATATTTCTGTAATCCTGTGATCAGCTTCATTGCTTTGACTGTGGCTGCTAAGCTGGATACTCCTACAAGTCTCCTGCTCAAAAGGTTGGTCAAATAGCAGGGACGTAGAGGGTGGTCTGCTCTTTTTTATTATGAGCAGCAGAAATGCAGTCCTCACAATACTATTCAGCTTTGTCCTGGGTACCCCAAAATTTCATGTGCCAGAAAGTTTGCTCAGTTCTTTCATGGGACTGGATTTAGATGCAGATTTTCAATGTCTAATTTGACAGATAAACTGGAGTTATTGCCAGTCAAACTGCCAGAATCAATAACTTCTTTTGCAAGATGGTGAAAACATCAGACAGATAATGCACCAAGAGGTGTCATCCAGGCAGCAAACCCCAAGGTAGGCACCAGACCTACCTGTAACATGGCATGAGGGATGTGGGGAGAGACAGAAACTCTGCACCTCTGCTCACTACTGTCAGAATAACATGAGCTGAGAAGTTTTTTGAGCTTTTGCAATGTCCTGCAAGTCCATGGCTGTTATTTATAGTTGTTTTCACTACTTCAAGTGTTAAGAAGATCCCTATTCTGGATACTTCTGTTTATGAAAAGGAGGTGAGAAACTATGTTGCAAAACATGAATGGGATATTTTCAGCAAATACATAAACCTGTCGCTTTCTTCAAAGACAAGACATCTGCACTGGTGAAATACTTGCCTTTCCTACTTAACGCACATTCATTTCTGTGAATGAATATCAAGAAATTTTGTGGTGTAGCATGAACTTGTATTCCCTCCAGAGATCTCTCCTGCTGTACTGCCCTGCACAGTAGGAGACTCTCTCATTTACTGCATAGTGTTCAGCATAGGTTCTTCTAGTCTCCTGTTTTTCAATTCAACACCATTTAAGTCCAATAAACAAATTGCCACCTCCGTCCAACCTGCCTCAGGAAGAGAAAAAGGCTAATGCCACTTCAGAAATTTACAGCCAGAGCACCTACCCTAACAAACTCTTAATTATTTCACCATAAGGAGAAACACCAGCCAGGATCATTTACACAGAATCAAAAAAGAAGAGTCAAAAAGCAAACTCAGCTGCAATTCTGGTTTGCTAAAGAGTTGTACTCGTATCATAAATTGTGGTAATTGTTTTTTAATTAAATTAAGTGTGCACATAGCTATATAATTAAAAAGCATGTAGGCGTTCCAGATTTCTTTAGAAACTACCCACCAGTCTTGCTGCTTTAAGCCACAGGGGATGTGAACCAACCTTTCTGAATCTTCGGGAAAAGGAAGGCAAAGCTTTAAAACAAGTGCTCCATGTTATCAGAAAGAATGATTTACAGCAGCTACTGGAAACTGAATCTCTGGGTACACAGTGGGATGCACCAGAGACAGGATGGAACAGAAGGAAAGGGTAGAGCTTTGAACTGATCTCACTGAAGGCACAGATTGACCCTAGTGCCCAGGAAAATCAGTGGCTCTAAAAGCATTTGTTGCCTTTGGAAGACAGTTTGTTCTGTGTGATTGTAAGAATGCTAACATCGTGACAATTCTTGTTCTTGTTGCCTTTGTTTATAAGTGATTGTAAAAATGTTGTATTGGTTCAATTCTTGTCCTTGCTGCCTCTGTTTATGTAGATGCAAGGTCTCCAGCTGTTATGACATGTGTGCGTTTCAGTAAACACCTAACATTTAAGTTGCTGAGTTCTCTAGTGCATGAGGTGGACTTCTCAAGTTTTTACATAAAATGCACCTTACTTAGGTGCCTCTTACTTCTAGGACTGAAGGGACAATTTTTAGTCTCCCCTCTGTGTTTTCTCTAAATGAGTCACTTGGCTTTCTTGTTAACTTTCCTTCATGACCTGATATATTGCATGGATCCTAAAATACCCAAACCAAGTTAAAATGGTTCATCATGGTTCAAACAGTATTCCACACAAGTCAAGTATTCAAGTTGTGAAGAGTCACTGAGATATTTCTACATATCCACATCATCACTTGGCTTGCTCTGAGATCCATAAGCTTCTTGAAGCTGCAGGAGCTTGTGCCGTGGCTGTTAATGAAGGTGACTTTGAAGGTGAGGAGAGACTGTCAGTAGATCTAGTCCCATCTCCTGACCAAACCCTCTGTTTCCCACTGTGTATCATAGGTTTTGGCTAAATCAGATTTTCTGGTAAGACATCCTGCAATGACGTAAGGAGATGTCAGGAGAATGAGGGCTTTATGCTTTTTTTTCATGCTTCACTAACTTCATTTGGACGAGGTGGTGCTGATACTGTGCAAGGGCTCTACGTTTCCAAGGCAAGTATCCTGACTGTAATTTCCAGCCATTATATTGAGATATTTTCCCTCTGAAGATGCATTGACATTGTAATTAAGTCAATACACAGCTTCTTCAAAAACAGACTGAACTGCTTAAACTCCTTAAAAACATGTCAGTACAGAGGAGCACGCACATTCTCCTGGCACAATTATACCAGTAAAATAAAGTGCTAGGCATCAACAGAGCTCCCCACAATGGCACTGTTGTTTTGGGGTAGAAATAGGGTTTCTTTTCCTTTCCTTTTAAACTCCTTCCAAAGGGATCTTGGAAGCTCTCCCAGTGCTTTCTCCTGCCTGGAGGAGGATTTGATGGTAGGTGAGGAGCACCTGAGCCTTTGCAGTAGCTTCACCCCAAATGCCATGTGTAAATCTGGAGATGCCCTGGGTCCATGACCCTCTTGGATGTGGGACATGAGTTTTCATGAGGGCTAAAAAGCTCCTGACAGTCCCTGCCACTAGTTAGTCTTCCTGAAAAGGTCAGCATCCCAAGATCTGCTGAGACCCCACTTGGCCCTCACAGCCCATGAGACACACAAGTTGAACAGATAGAACTCTTTTACAATCACTTGTAGAGAAGAGCCATTTCTGATTTAAACCTCAAGGGTAGTTGCCTCAGAGGTTGGTTTAGGTTGGGGTTTTTTTTTTTTTTTTTTTTTTTTGCAAGTTAGGAGCAACAGGAATATAAAGGCATGAAAGTTCACTGGAGCCTGTTTCAGCCTGTAAGTGGGTCACAAGACACTGAAGCGCTGAGTGAAATAACACCCACGCAAATCAAATAAAAGAGTAGCTAACCTGTATTTAAAAAGAATAATCTTTCCGGATGCCTTAGTCATAGATGTCTGAGCCATGAAAAATTCAACACACCAAGTACTTAGTGGAGAACCGGCTGCAGAGTATGCTTCCAAACCCAGGTACAAAATTATCAGACTCATATTAGTAGTTAAATCACCTCCTCTCGATGCTCCAGGGACCTGGGATGCATGCAGTTTCCATCAGAAATAATGAAATTCATGGAAGCAGTGTCTAGTGAGAGCTTTACAGGAGAAAAGCTTACCAAAGTATCTCATATGGAAGTTGGCCTCAAGAAAAAAAAAGAAATAAAAAAAAATTCAACAAACAAACCCGAGGAATGAGGGAGCAGGTAGCACTGCGTGAAACCCTGCACGGACACCAGCTGACATTGCTGAAAGACGGATGCTGCTGCGGAGAGCACTGAGCTGAGCGGGTTTATCACCTAAATAGCTTTGAGAGCCTGCACGGAGGTTTTATCTTTGCTGCTGGCAATTACAGCACTGGCCCAACCAGCACCACGGTTTGCCTGTAATTACCACGGAAGTTTTACGCGTTCTGGTGGCTGTGTCTGACTGCTGAGAGGCTGCAGGCAGACAGACAGCCGCGGGTGTGCGGGGCTGCGCAGCGCTGGGGGACGGGGTTTGTCCCTGGAGCACGCCTGCCTGCAGGAGCAGGGCAGGAGCGAGGAGGCTGCCGGGGAGGGGAGACACGGGAGCGCCATCCCAAAGGCCTGGAGGGGTTGGCTAGTAACATAGCAGACCCTTCAGCCTTCTTGCTGGGGGGACAGCTGGGAAACTCTAGCGTGTGTGGCCCAGCCTTTCGCCCTGTGCTGGGGCTGTCCCTCCCTGCAGAGGCCTGCGGTCTCCCTTCGGTGTTTTCCCCAGCCACGCCGCCCAGGGCGAGGGGGCTGGCTGCCTCCAGCTGTTCCGTGTCCGCACAGCGGCTGGGCTGGGGCTTCCCGGGGTTCCAGCTCTGAGTTCCGACCAGCGGAGACCAGCCTGTGCCACCATCTCTGCCTGCCTCACCAGCCCGGAGTGAGCTGCCCTGCCTGAGCGGTCTGGGTTTCGCTGGGCAGGTCTGCCGAGCCCCTGTTTGCCCGTGCGGCAGCGGGATGTGAATCAGAGCCATGAGTCACTCGGGTTTAACTTACCTCTGCTTCTCTGCTGGGAAACGGAGATAGCTGGAGATAACGCAGTTACTCTCCGGCTCTGGGCTCGCCCTGTCATCGTCCTGTGCTTTCATGGTGAAAGGGAGCAGAGCAGGGCATCTCTCCTCCTGCACAATTACACGGTACCTGGACACGTCTACAGACTTCTGGGTGTTCTGTCCTCCCATCAGCAATACCTCTGATTTATTTTTGTTTTTTAATTGACGCTAAGGACAGGAATGGAATAATTTCACAGTGACAATGGTAGCAGCTCACATATAGCAGGAATGGAAGGGTGTTTGCACCTATTGTAATGTCCTGTGCATAATGCAGTGTCCTGGCAGCAGGAGTGGACTTTTCCTCAGAGAGGTGGTTTCCCACCACCTATTTGAGCCTGAGTTTCAATGTGCCCTAATGCAGCAGTCCATGAGCAAACAGAGGAGAGCCTCTGTGCCTGCAGCATCTAATCCAACCCCCCAACACTGATGGTATAAATGACCAGGGTACAGACTGGCTATGGAGGAGGATGCTTTGTAGACCCATTCCGGGGCACCAGAAAGAAATCCAACAGCACATCGCAGAAATGTTTTCTGTATTTGTCAAATTAGCCTCATAGCTGTCATCACCTTACAGTCAGTGCTTTCATGGTCCCGCAGTTCACAAAGGATGGGTGGCTGTGGAAGTGTGATTAGTGGGGCTTTTCTCATCAAGCTGTGGTTCAGCTGTTTTTGGATGATGATGATAACACAAAATACTTTTACTGCCCATAAATACAGATCCTGAAATCTGTGGGAAGTTCCCTTTACCGGTTGAAAACCCACTTTAGGAAGAAAACTAAAAGTCTTAACCTTGAAATAGCATCTAGATTCTAAAAGCAGCACATCTAGCTGCCTGTTACAGACATTAATCACTGCCGTATTTTTCACAGCATGTAAAATTTAAGTAATAGAATCACTGTCCCCATTGCCATTCTTGCAACTAAAAGCTGATAAATAGAAGCACTGACCTCAGCTGGTTGATTTAACCTGATGAGTCATGGTCTTGGGGCCACATATGCTTCCTCTGCTAACATTCTTGTTCCTATTTATTTTTTAAAGTGTGATGGCATGCTGCGTACCATAGAATAGCTTCTCTAATGGGCAATTCCAGAAATAGAAATATCCCACTGGTTCCCTTTCCTTTGTCAGAGCTTCACAGTCCCCACTTAGTCTACACAGAGCCACAGCAGCTCAAAGAGATGCCAGGAGAAACAGAGGACAGGCAGAGCTCTGCTGTCGAGCAGTGAATTCCTCTTGAAGTTCTCTGTCTAAGAAGCAACCCGGCATATTCTTCCTTTTTTACATTACAGGGAGCTCAGCTGTAGAGAAAAGTGAAGCAGATGTGGGCTCCTCCACTTCAGCTGCTCTTGGTAGCCTTGTACCTGCCACAGCAGGGTTCTGCCCACAGCAATAGCTTTGGTGTTGCTCTCAATGAGATTTTTCTCTGTAAAAGTCTCGCTTTTTCATCACAGCTGAACAAGAGTTCTGAATCACAGTCGGGTTGGCATTTCAGTCAGGGTGGTGGTCCACAGCAGGCTCTTTGCCTTGGACTGGTGTCATCCAGGCCTGGACACCAGGCACAAATACAGAGTGGAAAACCCTTCTCAGTCTCCTAGACAGATGTGGTTTGCAACTCAGTAACTTTGAAAGTTTACATTCACAGGTATACTAATTAATGACTGTATGTGGCACTTGATGCTAGAGTTTGGTTGGCACGGTGGTGTTTGTCAAAGGTTGGCTTTGATGATGTTGGAGGTCTTTTCCAACCCTCATGATTCTGTGATTCTGTGATTCTGTGATTCTGTGAATGAATGCCAGCCATCCTCATGGCCATACCTGTGTTGATCTAAGCTGGTGAATCCTGGTCACGGGGCTATGTGGACTTTCTCCATCCAGATGGGTACAGGCAGGAGTGACTGTACAGGGAAAGGATGAGATGAGGCTGGGCACAGATGTGTGCTCTGCACTCCCAGTCACACACATGTCCCACAGCAGACAGGATGCCAGGCCAGGAGGGTACAGGCAGGAGTGACTGTACAGGGAAAGGATGAGATGAGGCTGGGCACAGATGTGTGCTCTGCACTCCCAGTCACACACATGTCCCACAGCAGACAGGATGCCAGGCCAGGAGGGGATGTGAAGGAGGACTATGGCACTTTGCTTCTTGGGTTGGGGAGAAATACCAAAGTGACTGATGGAAGTTGTCAGAAGTGGGTCTACCAGTATGTAATCTGGCACCATCAGAAATGGCATTTGCTCAATGATCTTCCACCAGCCCTGTAATTACAACCTCAAAAAGACTGCAATCAATATAATTTTCAAAATCTGTATCTGTACCCAGACATGCCCAAGGTCCAGCGGCCTCCCTGCAGGCAGGAACCTGTCTGGTATGCAAGACAAAGACTTGGCAGAGCCCAGGCTGTCATGCAAGACCCCAGAGGCCATGGCTTTCACAGCCTGTAGGTGCTCCCAAGAAGGACTGGCCCCTTGCAATAAAGACCTGAGGGGACTATTTCTCTGCTGGCCTCCAAGTGGGAGACCAAGTGAGAGACAGGAGGCTCCTGTGCCTCTGCCCCGTTCCCGGCTTGCAAAGTGGGTACGTGGGACATAACTTGTGAGTTACCAATGCACGGCTGTGTTGCCTTTTCCTCTCCTGTGGACGGCTCTGTGGTGCTGTAGCTCCCTAAAGGAGTGGAGCAAGAGCAACTGCTCGCTGGGCTGCATTGTGCAGGTGGGGAGTGATGGGTTTGCACCTGGGTGTCCCTGCATCCCTTTGGCACCAGGTACTTGTTCAGATTGACATTGGGAAGGAAGTCTTAAAAAAAAAGAAATAAGCTGATGCAAAAGCCTTTGGCTGCCTGCATAACAGCCACTTGGATCACACAAGTGTCACTTAGACCCCTTTGATACTCATGGTGTTTATGGCACTTAGGCTCCTTTGCTCCAAGCAAATTAACTCAAAATCAAACTAGGCCTTCCATTAAACCTGACAGATTAATGATAAGGAGAAGGCTCATTCATTTCCCACTCCCAGAAAGAAACAGGAGTACAAACAGCTTTTTGTGCTGATTCACTTCCATGTGGGAATTCACCAGGCTGGAGAGCCTAATGATCTGCTGGTTCTGGCCCACAGCTGGACCCTTCTCTCTTCATGCATATTTCCACTCCTCCGTTCTCTGGATGGTAATTCTCTGCCTTCTGACTCCTTAATGTCACTGAAATGGGATTTGTATGGGGGATATTTAGCAATATTGCATTAGTATTTGACATTTCATCTCTTCGAATTTTTTTGATGATGTTATTTGCAAGGACATTTTTCATCGCTGTAAATTGCAGTCCTTCAGGAGCAGTGTAGCAGTTTAATTTTCTAGCTCTGTCTCTTTGTCTCTTCCCCTCTGCAGGATTTCTGGTGATTTATTTGATTCACGGGTCGTTTGGACTTCTTATGCTTGTTACAACGCACCTGTGTCTCAATGGCACAGAAAAATATTTATTTGAAGTAACAGCTCTGGCTTGCAGTGCTTTGGATATGATACAAAAATAGCACTGTGTAGAAAACCTTTTTTATTAACTTTTTCAGAATTCTAGACCCCAGGTAGTTCAAGCTGAATAACAACATGTTTTACCAAAAAAAGGAAACCAAGTATTGGTTGGTAGAAATGACCACTGAGGGAAGATCTGGGAGCTCCTATGAGAGATTTTTACTGCTTCACAAGTCTCCATATCACATGCTCTGAGGACTACAGAATTCAAGTGTGCAGTTTTTTCCATTAGCCAGTTAGTATTTTGCTAGCCTTGGATCTCTCTCTCTTTTTTTACCCCCATGTTTATTTTTGGGAATTTTGTTTGTTTGTTTATATTGAACAATTAAGTAGAAGAAATGCAAATGTTACAGTGCAGATGCCTCAATGAAAAGATGTTCAGAAAGGCTGCTGTGGCTATGCAACAGGAGTCTGGTAAATACTAACTGCAGCCCAGGTAGTTAGTGGAATGCTTGTGCTTCTGGTTGTTTTTCATTTTGTTTGTGTTCTCAGAAAAGTCTCATGATGAAGGATTTCTAACTGTAACAAATGAAACTTGGGGAGAAACCTGTAGAAACAAAAAATAGTAATAAAAAAGGATGCTGCTTATACTATACTGTTAAAAACTGACAGATTAAACTAAAAAGTCTCTCCTGAATATTGAATGTCTCTTTGCAGTATTACAGGGACCTTCATAATCCACTAAGACAATCTGACAGTGCACCTAATTTCTGCCTTGCTCTCATTTAACAAGATGATTTTTCCTTTCTTCAGCATTTTACATCTGAGATTCCAAATGCCTTGGATAAGCACCTGCCATATGGATCCTGGATAGATGAATATGTAGGTTTTTTTGTCCTTATTTGACATGGTAGAATATGAAGACATAGAGTTACAGAGAACTCAAAAACCTGTTGAGTGAGAGCTGCCTTTGGAAATGGTACATCTCTTTCAGAACTGCTTGAATTTCCAGAAAAATCACTGCTGTTACGAGTAAAAGCTTTAAAATATCTCTTCCTTTCTTATTTTTTCCAAGTTTAGAAAAATAGTTACTGGCAGATGGCCTGCAGTGCTCAGCACTCATTCAAACAGCACTGAAATATTAGGAATTTCTATCCGTGTGTCCAGGCACACAGAGACCCACAAGCACAGGAAGAGACAACTCTAGGCTGAGTTTTAACGTGATTTTTCAAATCAAAGCATACTTGGAGGCATATGTCAGACCAGATTCAAGCTAAATTTGTAGGCTGAGCTCATCAGATGAATGGTACTATCTGACTGCAAAGGATTATAATGATGAACATGTGTGACAAGCATTTTATTGAACAACGAGTAGACTGTTTAAGGGATTTGTCTGCAGCAAGTGCTTCCTGCAAGGAGAGGACATCAGACTGGTTGTTTGTGTTATGAAATCAGGCTGATCCCTTTGGTTATGGTGGACTGTAGCCCGTGTTGGATAAAGCAGAGGGAAAGCAGGAGCAGTGCCAGTACCCAGGAACAGGGGAGTGCTGGCAACTGGGTAGCCTTGGGGCAGTGCTTCTCCAGAACTCCCTAATCTCTTAAAACACTTCTGTTTGCACAGCCCTTGATTAATGTGATACTGACTAGGCACTGCCTCTGCTATTTGTGCGTTAGGGCTGTGGACATTCCCTGCTGACAGATTGCTTTGACAATGTTTAAGCAAGGCTCGGTATCTATCGCACAGTTATTTGATAACTCCTTGGTGCTGGTTCTGTGCAGAAAGAGTTCAATCAGTGCTTTTCTTATCATCCTGTTGAGACAGCACACACTCAACTATTGTAAATAAAACATTCTGGTTTCTCCTGTAGGTATGACCAGGTAAAGGTTTTTGTGCAAAGATGAAGTTTAAATTGAGGAAGGTGCTTTTGAAATGGTAAATGACTCTAGATATGTGACCACATATTTAACAATGAAATCTAATGAATTCTAAGACACACAGAGGCACTTCTGTAGGCAAAGGGAGGAATTGATTACCTAATAATAGAAATCAAAGAAAAACAAACACAGCATCAGAGCAGATTTGAAAAACACTGCACAATATAAAGAGGGGGATGACTAATTTGCTAAAGAAATTAGCAAAAAATCTTACCTTGGTGAGAAGCTCTAAGGTCTCTAGTGACTGATTTATTTTAACCTTAGAATTTATATATCTATTTCTTTGGTCTCTTGTCTACAGTCAAGTTCATCCAGTGGGTGAATTTGTCCTCTGATATCTTATATCACTGAAATTGAAACAAGTGTTGATCTTGGAATTCCATGGAAAAGGGTCTTTAGAGAACTGTGTCTTATGTATATACCAAAATAATCTAAGGCTTTTACCCTCAGGAGCTTGGAAAATTTATATTTCTATGAAGAGTTGTAGCTGAGTGTTTGAATTTGAGACTTTTTGACTCGTAATATTGACTTTGGTCTCTTACAGTATTCATATAGAGTACGTATCTTAGACTTTTGCAGCAAATGAAAATGTAATGTGTGATATCAAGAAACAATATAGAATAAATGTATCTAAGCACATATTTTCTCATTTTAAATTTTAGATCTTGTTGATAATGGCCCTTTTGCTTCTTGCCTTTACCTCTCCACCCTGTATGTTTAAGGCAGTTATGCTTCTGTTTCACGCTAATTCAAACTAAATACTTCTTAAGGGTTAACCACTTTTGTGCTCTGGGAGAAACTCGTTGCATCTGGGGAACTTTACATCCTAGTCAGGCTTTTCATTTAGTCTATGAAAATCCAGGAGAGACATAAATGGAGAGAAATCCCTGATGATGGAGTCACAGCTCTAAGCTTGTTTTTTCCCCTTGCTGTAAAGATGTAGTAGGGTTTCAGAAAGGAGTGAAAAAATATTGGATCAGAATCATTGTTTTTTCATTATTGCTGCTCCCATTTGTGGTTGATGATCCAAATTAAAGCTGGAACAAAGTGGAGTGTCACTGTTACAAATGGCACAAGGCTGCGCAAAGCCAAATTGTGACTATGGCTCCAAGCCTGGTGTGACTGTTCACTTTCTGTGCAAGGCTCTATCCAACTTCCAAGATTTCTCTTTCTCAGCCCTTTTAGTCTCATACTTACTGCAGCACATTATGGAGGAGACATATGTAATGTATTCCCTCTCTTGGGCTTTGCTTATGCAAAGAAAATCACTGTCACTGCTGCTGCAGTGGAAGCAGCATGGATACACTCCTTCAAAGTAAGGCAGCGTCCTGGAAAAATTGCTCTGCTTTTGAAGTAATTATTTCCAAATAAAATTGGAACAGTGTGCCCACCTGAGGACCATGATAACTCTAGGTTATTACTGTAATCATGCTGTTTAATTTTTCCATGTAGAATAGTTCATTTTAGTCTCCTTGTGAATGGAATTTATAATAGCACAGCCAGTGGTGGCTTGTCCTTGGTCTATTTTATACCAGCTATGTCTACGGGGGAGTCTGAGTAAAGGGCAGATATAAGATGAGAGAGAAGATTATTATATCATAATAAAGATGAAGGGTACCAGTTTTGTTCCATAAACACAGCAAAGCACAAGTCTTCCTAGCTCACAATGTGTCAGGACTCACGCTGTGGTTTTTAAATCACAGCCCAAAATTTGGAAGCTGCTGGGGGAAAGTCATAATTCAGGTTAATCAGTCCCAGATACTTATTGCCCCACTTTTTGCTGTCAGTGGTGGCAGCATTATGTGCACCCTACCTGGATATGACGATGTTGTGCTTTTTCATTTACACTTTATTCTGTACCTACTGCTAGACAGTCTGTCCCCAAGCCACTAGAAAAGACCCATCAAATCAGCTACAGGAAAACTTCAGAATAATGTAAACCCCCCATATCTGGGGATTTCAGGGAGAGCTGAGGGCAGGCCACAGCTCAGCAGATCTGCCTGAATTGCTGGATGCTGTCCAGCCACCCCCAGAGCTCAGCAGAAGTTGGACACTGCCAGGGTGGTATGGGTCAGGGCAGAAAATGCTGCTTGCTCTTGGAAAATGTGACAAAATTACAGATTGCTGAAGATGGTATTGGGATAAAATGTTGTTAGGATGACAGAATTCTGCTGTGTAGCAACTCTGAAAGTACTCCATGTTTCTGAAAAGATGCTGCTGAAGTACAGTCCCACTGATACCGCCACACAAGGTTATATGATTTCAGGAGCATTTGGATCTCAAAAGCTGAATGTTATTCCATCAGCCTAATCTGATCTTTCTCTCTGCTTTCTGGTTTCTCTCTTTTTCCTTGGTCTCCAGAATCTCTTTGAGGTTCCTCTGGGGTCCAGATAACTGTTTTAGTTTCAGCATTCTTCCCTTATCTAAAGCAATATAAAATGAGACTTTGGGCACTCTCTGGCAGGTGAAGTATGAAAGACACTAAGGGATATATTTAATCTCTACTCAGCTGGTGTCTGAGAAAAACACAGAATGCTACTGATGCTATCAACATCTGACCAGGCTGCAAAATACAAGTACTGCAATATAAATGTTGGGAGATCTGTACTCACAAAGCCCCATTTAATTAGGATTTTGATGCTCATATTGCATCAGAGGTGTACAACCTTCAGGAAGAGCAGTAGGAAAAGTAGTGTTTCTCAGATGTGTAACAGGAGAATGTAAAATATTGCTGACAGCCTCCAGAATGACTGATTCTGGTTGTAGATAAAGCTAACCTTTCCACAGAGATCTGCAGAATAAGCCCAGCACAGTATCTTTCCCACCTTTTGGCCTGAAATCAGAAGATATAAGCTGTGATTGATTTACATCACAAAACCGAATGCCAACAGCTGCCTATGAAAGCTTAGTAAAAGACATTGTTTATGAGCATCAGCTTTGACTCCAGCATGTAATCCTGCCAGAAGCCAAATGATCTGCAGCAGGAACACCCAGCCTTCAGTGCTTTATATTGCTATCTTGCAACCTATGCAGAAAATGGGGAAAACGGACACGACTGACTTTAATAAGATTTAAGTGGTATTGTTATATGGGAGGAAAGCAGTCCCTTTCCATGCCACTTCTATGTTGGTGGAATTCCTGAAATGAACAGAATTGCTCTGATTTGAATAAGAAGTGATTCAGGCATAATCTGCTCTCTTGCCTTAACTGTGAGCTGTGCAAATAGGTTGGACTTGTGGATCTTTAAAAAATTAGGATAATGGGTAATCGGAAGTTAGTGCACGTATATTTTGGTGATTCTGATTCATTCAGCAGCAGCTGCTGCTGAAGTTAATCATAGTATTTGCATGGCTATTGGATATGATTTCCCAGAAGAATTGATAACAAGGGAGAATTGTGCCTTGAAACAAGGGCTTAGCACTCTGGGGTGCCATGGGCCCTCTGGGAATTTTTCATGTCCCACCGGGACATAATCACAGTTTTGAGCTGGGGAGTCAAAGGGTATAATTCTCAGAGTTAAACTGCTTCACCCCATCATCCATCTTGCTGTTGTGAGCCAGCACCATTTTCAGCAAGCTACCTGGCAGCATGGAGGAGTGATTTGCAAGCATGTCTGTTCTCATGGGGATAAATAATGAACTGAGCATCATTCAAAGGCAGGTTCCTAGAAACAGGGGGGAAAAGTCACGAATGGGGGCTGAATTAGTCTGATATTGCAGTGCTTTTAGAGAGGCCCTGGTACCCTGTGACTTTGCACTGGCGGGGGCACAGGGCAGCATTAGCCACATGGTGTCTTGATTGGTGGCAGCCCCAAAATTGTTGTCACTGGCATTCCATTGAATTGTGTACTGGGTTACCCCCGGCCCTGCAGGGAACCACCTAACAGGCTTCAGTGTGATAATGCAGGGGAAAACCAAGATGGGATGAGGTCTTCCTGAGCACTGTGCGTTAATGGGGTCTGGAGAGGTGTCAGTGTGTTTGCTGGCAGTGCTGGTGGAAAAAACTCCACTTGCTGGGAGCTGCTCTCCTGCCAGTCCCAGCCGGTATGGCTTGCTCCATGTGCCTGGGATTCCCTCACGGAAACAGGAATTACACTCCTGTTTTTTTGCACCTCATCCTGGAGTTCATCACTGTGAAAGGGGTTGGGTTTCTTTTCTTGTTTCATGGCCTGGCCGACACCAGGCAAACCTCCCTGCTCTGCACAGAGGGTGTTCTGGGGTGTGCTCTGCAGTACTATTCTGTTTTCATGGAAGCATTATTCATTCACAGAACAATCCAGCTCAGCTCACAGCATCCTTCCTGTGCTGAAGAGTCCTAAGGCACTGCCTGGTACCTCGTGCCGAGCCTGCCACTGCAACAAGTGCCTCTAGACAACCTTCTGCTTTAAATGCTGAGCTTGATTTAGTTATCAGCCCAGACATTGCCATCACCAGCAATCATCTTCAAAGAAGTGATAGGCAGAGCATCTGGGCCAAATTGTAACGTGATTACTTGACAGAGTCTTTAATAAAGACAATACTTTAGAGACACTTTGGTTGATCTGAATTCTCTCTCCTTTTTTTTTTTTTTAGATTTAATTTTAGTACAGCAGTGCTGGAAACACACTCCCTGAGCCTTGTACAGGGGCATGAGTCACGAAAGGATTCTGGCTTGAAAGAAAACAGAGACACTGACCATTCCCTTTTGCAGTGCCTAGGGAAAGTGAACCTAAAAAAGAAAATAAACACTTCAGAATGCAGTTTGATTTTAATAGTCTGAAAGTTTTTCGTTAAAAAAAAAACCCAAAAAAATCGAAATCTCACAACTTTATTAAACAATTAGAAAGGATCGGTTTAGATAAAAAAAAAAAAAAAGAAAGAGTAATTCACTATTCATTTAAGTCATCCTTGGAACTAGCACTGCCCGCTGAGCGAGAACCGAAGATAAAAGCGATACTAGGAAAGCGTTTAAAGGACTTGAAAAATCCCGATGTGCCCGAAAACATTAAAACCCTGGCAGAGAACAACGCCTGCTCGGCGGGGGCCGTAGATCCCAGGCAGCTCCTGCAGCGCCGGCCGGCCCCCGCAGCGCGGTCCGTGCCCCGGCCCGTGTCCGCCCCAGGTGTCCCGCGGACGAGGGGAGAGAGAGAAAGAGAGAGAGAGAGAGAGAGAGAGAGGGAAGGGAGCCCCGCCCGCCCCGTCGGGCCGCCCCTCGCGGGATCCCCGCGCTCCCGCCCCGCCCGGGCCGCCCCCGCGCTCCGCGGGCCGGGCCGGGCGTACGAGGCGGCGAGGCAGCGGCGCCGGGCCGGGTGCGCCTGCCCCGGGCACGCCGGGCAGGTGTCGGGGCGCCGGACCCCGTCCCGCCGAGGTGAGTGGGGAGCGCGGCGCGGCTGCGGGCGGGGGCGGCGGAGCCGGGGCTGCCCCGCCGGTGGCTTCGCTCCCGCGGGGCTGGGCCGGGCCGGGCTGGGCTGGGCTGGGCTGGGCTGGGCTGGGCGCTGCGCTCCCCCCGCGCTGCCGCAGCGGGACGCGGGGGCTGCATCGCCCGGCGGTCGCTGCGGTCATCCCGCCCCGCCATTGGCACCGGGGTCTTCGTGCCCCGGAGGACGGTGCGGTGCAGCCCCCTCGCTGTGGCCACCGGGGCTGCATCTGCCGGAGGTCGTGAGTGCCTCCCCCAGTTCCCTGGGGGCTCCGTCTCCTGTGGGAGGGCAGGGTGCATCTCTCCGCCCTGGGGCTGAGGCTCTGCATCTTACCCAGAGTTGTTTGTGCGGGGCAACAGCCCCCCCTCCGTGTGTCAGTGGGGTGCCTCCCCCGTGATCCCTGGGGCTCCCTCCCCAGGGGGGCTGAGGGTCGCATCTCCTCTGGAGGGACTCAGGGGGATGCGTACCCCATCGTCTTGGGGGCTCCATCCCCAGGAGGCTGGTAGGTCCATGTCCCAGGGCCGGTGGGGTCCATCGCTCTGTAAGGTCAATGGGGCAGGTGTTGATAGGGTCCGTCCTGCCAGGGTTGGTGGGGTTTCATTCCTCTGGGGGTCAGTGGGCCACATCCCCTGGTATGGGCGTGCTTGTAAGGTCTCTGACCAGCCCTCGCTCTGCTGATCCCGGCGTGCCTGCCTGGGGGGCGGGGGGCAGCTCCATCGCCTGCTGTAACACTTTGTCCTATCTCCCCGCGCCGTGGATTAGGTTATGTTGTGACAGTGCCTGTTACTGTCTTGCAGTGCAGCAGGACCCGGGGATGTAAGGAAGAGGGGTTGCCGTTGCAGAAAAAACAGCAACCGCCCCCCTTCCCTGTACGCAGCAGTTTAATAAAATCAGACAGCATGAAGCATATGGCCGATTTTTTCCCCCCTAATCATCAGAAGGTAGTTCTCTGTGTCATTAAATAGTCCTGTTAGCACAAAGCGGGCTGTGATATATGCAGTGTTGTAAGCCCGGGAGCAGTTGTGGATGAGATATGTAAGAGGAAAACATCAAGAGCTGACCTCAAACTCTGAAGTTAACTGTGCTGCCTCTCCTTCGGGTGGCCTGGGGTACTCTCTTAAACCTGTCTCAGTTTGTAACTATCTGACCATTCTACGTGGCTGTAAAAAGCTCTTGTGCCCCTTTGAAGGTGTCATAAAGCTGTAAATGGGCTTAATATAGCCCATCCCGTTAACCTCAGCGCTTTCCCTCGGTATCGTTTTAATGAACGGCAACGCTCGTGAATTTCTCTCAACGGGCTGTCAAATCCTCTCTGCTTCTGGCTGGGGGAGAGCGCGGTGAAGCCTTGGGAGAGGAATCGTCCCAGAACTGCCTTCACTCCCTCGTCCCTGGGGGCTGTGGGAGTTTGTGGGGGATTGACACAAGATGCTGGTGCGCTCTGGGCAGTGCAGTGGCAGCGGGTTCAAGCACTGTCCCTGCATCAGCCTCTTGTGTTTAGTGTACACATCACGGCTTGGGCTTCATGCAGCCCCTGGCAGAGGGGCAGCCAGAGTGGCTGTGAGCAGGTGTTACCAGAGGGCTCAGTTGCCTCGGTGGAAGTTCCTCTGCCTTCATTTCAAGGCAAACTGCAATGCCTGAACTCCCTCTGCAACTCTCACTTTCATGTGCAGGATGCATGTCCTTGCAAATACTGTGCTAATCCCTTGGGATGACTCACAAACTGTAGAGTGCCTTCTCCCTCTCTTGCATGGGTCTTTGCACTCGACGAATTATCTTCTGGGTAGCCAAAGCTCAAGGTGTGTGGAAGAATAGCCTGCAATATTACTGAGTTAATAATTTTCTGAAAAACAAAATGCCTGAATGCAAATAGAATGGAAAATGTGTCTTTGAAGTATTTTTTTCTGTAAAATTATTCAGTGCCTAGCCTGGAGGAAACCTATTTTTTTAAACTTTTATAAAACTCACAAACGTTTTACAGAAGTGGGAAGGATTTCTTTTTCTTTTTTTTTATTTTAAAGTATTGTGGTTTTCATGACGTGAGGTCTTTTCTGTGTTCCCTTTGAACTGTTGACAGGGGAATGCTAGTCTAAAACACTTGATGAGTGAGTAGATGTTTAGTCTGGTTTACCAGCTCCTGAGCTGGCAAAGGCAGCTGCCAGCAGCTCTGCCAGGGGCACAGAAAGGCTAGGTCCAGCCAGGGATGCCCAGGATTCCCAGGGCAGAAATCAAGATTGTCTCAAATGAGTTGAAGCAGGGAGAGAAGGTCAGAGTCCAAATGGTATTGCAAAGGATTTCCTAGGAATGCAGAGAGCTGCAGCTATCTCGTGTGGCAGGTATCTACTGCAGGGGTTATTTGGCAATGCTGGTGCCATCAAACCTTGATGTTGTAAGGGTCAAATTTAAAAGTTATTGCATATTTTCATGGTATTGCCATGGGTGTTTTGCTAGCTTTTCAGTAGCTTTGTGAAATAGGGAACATCTCTGAGCAGGATTTCGGCTGGGTGCAAGAGTGCATGCCTGTGTTGAGAGGTAGGGAAGGCTTTAATGTAAGGTCCATCTGCCTTAGCTCATCTGCACAAGCGTTGGGAAATGCTTCCTGCCTTTAAAATCCAAGTCATTACATATGTGGAAAAAACCCAATTTTTTTAAAAATTGTGGTTCTTGTACACAGCACACTTTGTCTCCTGAAAGGACAGCTGAGTTGTCCCAAATGAAAAGCTCTGGGTTTCACCAGAGTAGTATGTGAAAAGGTCTTATAATGCAGGCACTTTTCTAAACTGTTTTGAATGTTGTTGCTTAAAGTAGCTTCTTTACTATATTTCTACACATTTCTATACTAGCTAATATTTCTGAGTTATTACTGTCTCCAGTATAGAACTTGTTCTCTTGGCTGGGTTTCCTGCAGGTGTTCATGGGTGCTCTATGTAGCATTCTTACCTGAAATGGGCTCAAACAACTAATAAATTCCATTAGACAAATGCAGAATTAAAAAAAAAAAAAATTAGTTTTAACTGGGCAATGTTAAGTCAGGAAATAGGCTGAGGCTCCAACAGCAATACTAACTTGGCTGCAGTACACATCCTGTAAGCTCTTTTATGACATACACCTCATAATGTAAACAGGAATAAGCACGTAGATTAATGTATGCACAGAAGGAGTAGAAAAGAGTGTTTTTCTGGATTTGCCCCCCTTGTCCCAGTGACAGCTGGGTCTTGCACAGAGCCTGGGAAAGCCTGGCACTGCCTTACACCACGCTGGGCAGTGCATCCAGCACCGACTCAGGCGTACCCGACGGCTGATGGAGTGAAAATAGCAGCAGCAAATGAGTAATTTGGGTTTTGTTTCTGCCAAAACAATAGCAGGGTAATGAACTGTATTTTGTTCCTTAAGGTCTGTCAGTTGTATGATCCTTGAGCATTCCCTCTTGTGCTGCTCCCCACCAGCGTGTCTGGCCCTGCTGAGGCTTCTGTGGTTGTAATGAAGTGCAGTGGCTTCACTTTGGTGAGTCTCAGCTTTCTGCTTCTATTACCCACGTGCTACAGCAACAGCTCTCCCGGCTAATTTTAACTAGATCAAGTACAAAAGTGATTAAATGGATATTGTACTTTAATACAGATCTGCAATGGACCAAGCAGTATTGCTCTTTCTATTATGTTGTCTTAATTAAAAACTGTGTTATTAATATATTTCACTGAATTGATAAATTTAGCCTGAAGGTCAGATAGTCTAATCTGACCTTCGCCATGTCACAAGACATTATATCTTGTGCAGCTACCACTGCTCTGAGCTGGAGATTTGCATGCGATGTGGTGTCATCTAGGGCAGAGTCTGTGGTCCTTCAGCAGCAGCTTCCAGCAATGACAAAGGTGGTCTGGGTGAATAAAATTAATTTATGGGTACTCTCCAGGAGAAAATAATTATCCTTTTCTGTCTAAAATGAGCTCCTAATGTAGTATTAGCTCACTGATATTGCTGCCTTGCTGTGACATTGTAAAGCTCTGCAAGGGAGGTGGGAGCAGCTGTAATACTGCAATCTAACACTTCTTCTGTTATACCTGCCTAAAGGCACCTCCTCTTCAGTGCAGCCTCCCAAGGATGCTACTAGAACATTGTTGTAAGCCATGCTGTTGTGCTTTAATTTCATTATTGTTTGATTTGGCCAGCATTTTATTCACTTTCTCTGCAGTGTTAGACAGTTTGCAAAGGGGGTTCGTAACTGGGTGGGTTACAGCACTTACTGTGTGCACTTAATCTAAATTTCTCTCTAAATGGAATTGTATTAAAGTGATTTGGTAAAACTTTGAAATTACAGTAAGGCTGCTTTTGATAATTGACTTCCCCTCCCCCAAATAACTGTGTTTATTAAAATTATCATGACTCACACGGAATGGTTCAAATCAAACCGAATGCCTGGATCCCACTGGGTTTTGGTTCTGGCCATTTTTACTGTGTGAGAAGTGAAGGTAGGTACTGCTGTGGGGTCTCCCTGTGGTGAAGGGCCAGCTGTCCCCTGTCAGCTCTCACAAGTGGAACAGTACCTGTCAGGATTTGTGCTGGGGGACTTGTCAGGCAGAACACCACTGAAAAACGAGAAAACCATGGCAAATGGTCTCTTAACTACATTAAAGACTTGTGAAACTTCTGTCATTCTGCAAAAAAAACCCTGTAATTTTTACACAGTGGAGCCGTCCTCCCTGACTCAGACTGGGAAAAAGCCCTATTCAATGTTACATTTTAATCATATACAAAACAAAGACTTTTGCTGTGCTGTTTAAAATCCAGCTTTCTTTCAGGCTGTGTTCTGCCGGGATGTTTTCATCCAAAACGGACTGCTGAGGCTGACAGGAACAGTCTGAAAAAGCAGCTCTAACCTTCCTTCCTGACACTTCAATAGTGACACCCACTGTGGGAAACTAGGGCATAAATGCATTAACACTTGTCACTGGGAAGAAAATCCTCTCCATGATGGGGACCAGAAGAGAGTGATTCCTAGATTCATGATACAAATTGGTTCATTATTTATTTCAATCAAAGTCTGTAGGTGCTGCTACAATGAAAAATTAAAGTGCACTTTATGGAATACATGTGAGCTGACACCCTGCCAAACCCAAAGCCTTCCTGACCTACAAAACGAAGGAGAGCTTTGATGCTTGCTCCACTCTTTGCAAAGTCTCAGACAAACAGGCTTTGTCCAGAATTTTGACTGAGGTAGGACCTCCTGAAACAGATGCCAAACCCACTGTGTTCACTGTTGCCTGCCAGGGAAAACATCCTGCTTTTGCCTCCTGGTATTACAGATCTGCATGAGAGCAGCCCAGCTGCTTGGTCTTCCGTAAATACTTTGGACCTCACTGGGTATCCTCTTACCCATGCCACCATCCTGTTGCATGTTGTCTGTAAGTTTAGCAATGTTCTCATCTTCCCAGATTGGTAAAAGACAGCTTGTTTCCTGCTGGAGCAGGGTTTTTCCACTCCTCCAGCTGTATGCAAATACAACACTTGTATAAATCAGTAAGTGTGATCTGACTGAAGAAACACACTCCTGCTTCTCTCTCTGCTTACAGGGCAAAAGCAGTTGCCTGGTAGTGTGGGGAAAATCTGGCTTTAATACTGAGCTGTGTATTTTACTGGATGTGCTGGTCTTAGTATCATAGAATGGCCAGGACTGGAAGGAACCCTAAAGGTCATGTAGTTCCAACCCACCTGCCATGGACAGGGACATCTTTCGCTAGATCAGGTTGCTCCCAGCTCCATCCAATCCGGCCTTGAGCACAGCTTCCCTGCGCAACCTGTTCTAGTGCCTTGCCAACCTCATAGTAAAGAATTTTTTCCTAATACCTAATGTAAGCCTGCTCTCTTTCAGTTTGAAGCCATTCCCCCTTGCTCTGTTGCTACAGGCTCTTGTAAGAAGTCTGTCTCCATCTTTCTTGCAGCCTCCCTTCGGGTACTGGAAGGCCACGATTAGGTCATCCCAAAGCCTTCTCTTTTCCAGGCAATTTTCTCAATTCCAACTCTGTCTTTCCTTGTAGGAGAGGTCCTCCAGCCCTCTGATCATCTTGGTGGCCTCCTCTGTACTGGTTCCAGCAGGTCCCTGTCCCTCCTGTGCTGGGACCCCAGAGCTGGATGCAGTGCTCCAGGTGGGTCTCAGCAGAGCGGAGCAGAGGGGCACAATCCCCTCCCTCCCCTGCTGCCCACGGGGCTCTGGGTGCAGCCCAGGACACGTTTGGCTCTCTGGGCTGTGAGTGCCATGGCCGGGGCATGTCCAGCCTCTCACCCACAGCACCCCCAAGTCCTTCTGGGCAGGGCTGCTCTGGGTCTGTTCATGCCCAGCCTGTGCTGGTACTGGGGGTTGCCCTGACCCAGGTGCAGCACCAGCACTTGGTCTTGTTCCCATGGCCCCGCTTCTTGAGCTTGTCCAGGTCCTTCTGGATGGCATCCTGTCCTTCAGGTGTGTCAACAGAGTCACTCAGCTTGGTGTCACATGCAAACTTACTGAGGGTGCACTTGACCCCTTCATCTGTGTCATTAATGAAGATATTAAATCACACTGGTCCCTGTATGGACCCCTGAGGGACTCCACTTGTCAGTGACTCTGAGACACTGACCGCTACTCTGTGAATGGGACCTTGTAACCAGTTTCTTATCCATCTAACAGTTCTCTCATCAAATCGTCTCTCTCCAATTTAAAGAGAAGGATGTTGTCACAGGGATCATGTCAAAGACTTTATGAAAGTCCAGAAAAATGATATCTGTAGCCCTTTCCTTGTCCACTGATGTGGTGACTCTATCATGGAAGGTCACTAGTTTGGTCAGGCAGGACTTAACCTTAGTGAAGCTGTGCTGATTGTCCCAAAGCACCTCCCTGCCTTAGCCAAGCTTCTAAGAGGCTCTGTTCCATGATCTTCCCAGGCACAGAGGTGAAGGTGACAGGTAATTCCCAGGGTCCTCTTTTCTACCCTTTTTAAAGACGGGTACAATATTTCCTCTTTTCCAGTCACCTGGGATTTCACCTGACTGCCATGACTTTTCAAATATCATGGAGAGAGTCTTGCAAACTATATCAGCCAATTCCCTCAGGACTCTGGGATGCATCTTACTGGGTCCCATGGACTTACAGATGTGGTGGTACATTATGTACATTCTGTATTCAAGTGGTCATGGAGCTGATCTCTACTTAGAGTGGGAGGTACTTTGGTCCCCCAAAGTCTCCGTCCTGCTGTCCATCCACTCGAGGGATGTGGGAAGAGAGGCTGCCAGTGAAAACTGATGACTGAGTTCTGTTGGGGTATTTATTCTCAATACAAAGAATCCATGGGTTTTGAGAAACCTTCTGTCCAAAGTCTGCAGCGAAACACAAACCCCAAAGGCTTTGCTTACTTAATGGCACCCTATGTTCTGATGCACGTGGTGCAGCTCCTTTGTGTCCCTGTGCTGGGGAGGAGGTGGATGGGACCCCTGGCAGCCACCTCTGTTCATTGTAGTGCCTGGCTGTCAGCCCATCAGCTTTAATCAGGGCTGGCAGGAACTCCGATGGCAGCTGACTGTGTGTTAAAGACTAAAGTCCCTGTCTCATCTGAGCTCAGTTCCCTTCGTGAAGGATTTCAAATGACAAGTGGGACAGGTATTAAACTTTAACCAGCTGTTCATCTTTAAAATATTAATCCTGTTCTTATGCTCTTACCTGTCTTCCCAGCATGCCTAGGTTTGAAGGACTCCCAAGAGTGATGACTACCTATCGTGTGGTCATCCCAGATCTGCAGTGCCAGTTTCCAGTTTTCAAGCCCTCCTCACAAGTGTTTTCTGCTGGGAACATGCTCACCATATTTATCTGGGAATACAAATACTGACCTGAATTCAGGCCAGCTTTCAGTTTTCCTCCCAGGCTCTCAGCAGCATAGATTATATTCCCCTTCTCTTAATCATCTTCCCCACCCTTTATTCTACTGTACCACAGAGCAACCTTGCTCCATATGGGTTGTATTTGGATCCTCCACTTCTTGGTGTGAGGAGCTGAGCAGAGAAATGTCTTCATTGCCATGATGGGGCTTGGGCTGTGAGATGACATGTGGCACATCCTATTCCAGCAGGAATCCATCTGCCCCCTCTTACAGAGTAGAAGACATTCTCCTCTTTATCTTCTGAATAAAGCTACAAGCATTTTTGTGTGGGAAATCTGTCCCGTAACTCAGCTGGAAATAAATAAATGCAGCAAACAAATGGGTGGCACTGTTCCAAAATGCAGTTACTCCGTCTGGTGCACTGTGGCTGCTGAGAGGTGTGGGGCTCTGGGGAGCGGGGTGTGATGGGCTCGGCTTGGCCTGCAGCCTTGTCTTTCAGGCCACATCCACAGGCTCATCAAAGGATTCAAACTTCTGTGCAGTGAGTAGTCTGAAGTGTGGTGAATCACAGCTTCTGGATGTGTGGGGTGGAAGGGACCTGCTGGGTCACCTGTGCTTTACTTTCAGGAGGATTCTTCCTAATTAGAGCATGACTTGTGACTTGCAAGATGTCATATTTGGGTGGTTGAATAAATTGCCATCCTCTCTGTGAGACGTGAAAGTGTACTTACTAATATGCCTGTAAATGTCTCAGCTGTGAGGTTGTTATTTACTGCACTATTGTAATGCAAATGTTTGTGGTTATGTTTGCATTGATCACACAGACAGTGCACACAAATTTTATTCCTTGTGGTATTTAAGCTTGCTTTTTTTTCCCTTCCTGCTGTATCTGTTCTGTTAGACACTATATAATAGAAATTGCTTGAAGTGTAATTGCCTGTCACTCAAGTGCCATTTTACAATATAGAGCTGTATCAATTAAAAGATTCTTCCTCCTCCAATTAATTTTAATTCTTGGGCGTAGATAGCATTGTTTGTCTACAGAACACTCCACTAAGTCATTTGGTACTTTGTACATTTGTTTACTTTTAAATGTAATCTATGTGAAAGGTAATGGCCTGTAGTTACAGCTGCAGAAAAGAACATTCATTGTCAGAGTCTTCTGGCTGGCTGTGGTGCTCCTAGCGTGGATGTAGCCTGACTGCTCCAGTGTGATAGATGTGAAATCACTGGTTGTACACAGCCAAAGAGGGGGCAGCTGCCCTCTTTTCATGTGCATCTTCGGTCGGGAGGTAGGGAAGTTGGAAGTTTCCTAAATGAACTATTTTTTCAAGTTTGTCAGTCTGAAGACCAGTATGTCCTACATGACTCTTGTGGATGCAGGCAAGCATCAGAAATGGTAGCTCAGCTTGAGAAACACAGGGAAACTGTTTAGAATTGGTATTTCTTGTTTGGAGTGGTCCTCCAATGGAGTCGCTTTTCAGTGCATACAGACACTTTGGAAAAATGGAGCCTGTGAGTAGGAAGCCTTGACTGCAGTAGGAGCCTGCTTTGAGATTAATGATTTTATCTGTATATATAATACAGATACCTCCTACAGATGGGATGATAGCTCAGGGGTAATCTCTCTGATGGGAAGCAGGAAGAGCTGCTGTTTCGAAGGTATGAGATGACATCTTTTAGTGTCTCTCTTCAGTGTTCGTTGAGGATAATCCTACCTTGGGGTAAGGGATGGCCTTAAATTTGATGGAGATTGGATTAGGTGCCAACTGATTTAGGTATCTAATCTATAAAGAATAAAACTATTAGTTTGAGTCATGTAAGTACACAAGGAAATATATTTTGAACTTCATGTACTATTAGATAGTCAAGACAGTGGACATTATGTTAGCTACTGGCAGTGATACTGCCATGGGCTCATACTCTGGATCTCTGGATCCATTGTTTTTTTGTTGTGGGTGGGAGGCTGTTCCAAGAACTACTGTAAGCTGCTAAAAATGATTACATAATTATTTTTTAATTTGTAACGAACTGTTAGTCTGTCAAAATGGAACTTGAGGTTTTCTATGGAAGACCTAATACTTGCCTTAAAATCACGTGGTTTCATTTTGGTCTGTAATTGCCTGGAGTTTGCCCAGCTGCACTGACTGCCAAAAATAGTTGATATTTCAAGGCCATTGTGTGGGCTCTGAGTGTCAATGTGTGTACAGCTTGTGTTAAGAATCAACATCCCTTATTTGGGGAAAAAAAAAAGATCCATTGGGGCCCATTTCTGCTAAAGCCAGAGCAAACCTGGAACAAAACCCCATGTCTTTTACAGTCATCTTTTTCTTTCAGCTCCCACGTCCATTTATTTCATGATGCTGTTGGCACTGCAGGGACAGTTTGTTCTTCCTCTACTGCGCTCAGAAACTTTCTGTTTGCTGGGAGGTGCCTTTGGCAGCTTGCATTGAGGAGCAAACTGTGATTTCAGTTTAAATGAACACTGCTTCTCTTAAATAAGAACTTGTTTAAACACAGTCAGGTTAAAAACCAACTAAGAGTCTTTATGGAAGAGCTTCCAGTTTAAACATGGCCTGGCAGGGATGTGCACAACTTTGCCAGCATTTCAGAGAGATGACCCTTTACAGCGGTGTCCCTGTCTCCTTGTTGAAGGTTCTCAGCAAAGAGAAGGCTCTCAGTTTCCCTTAAATCAGGCCAAATTTTGAAGGGATAGTGAGACAGGTGGCCTATCTTTTGTTGATACAAAGTGAATGCAGGTTTTTTCAGAGACCTGCTTGTTTCAGTGAAGAGTGTGTAGGAATAATCATCTCTTGTGTGTTGGGAAAGACTTATAAAGTCATTCAGGGTGCTGGTGTGCTTTCTTCTGGCTACCTGGTGGATCAGATATAAGCTGCTGCTCAGTCCAGGCCACTGTCTGAAGTGGTGTCCCAGAGGAGCTGTGTGTCCATGGGTGATGGGCACAAGCCTGGAAGAGTAAACCCTCTCCCTGTGCTAGCAGTGCTCTTGGTACTTATTGTTCTGCATTGCAGGAGCCCAAACTGATATCCAAAGTATGAGTTACACCTGCTTCTTAGTCTTCCTGATCACTTTGGTGTTTCTAATCCCCACTTTATGCTCCTGTTGCTATGAAGAAAGGTAAAACAGGCAGAAGACCCTGATTACGTGCTTGAGAAGCAATTAAATGGTGTTGGAAATGCTGCCAAAACATGAAAAGCAAAGGGAAAGGATGAATCCGGGAAAAAAAAAAATTCTGTTTCTTACATTGTGTGTATTATTAATAGATGGAAAATTATTTCAGACAAAGCTGTGAATTTTGTTTGCCCTTCTAAAAACATTCTAATTTTTTTTAAAGCTTCCCTCTGAGTATTACGGCCAACCTCATTTCACAGCTAGATGTATTCATCTCCATTAAATGCAATGGACAAAATCTACAAAATCCAACTGCTTAACATTATGAGCAGCTTGCATAAACATGAATTATTAAGGTCACAAAAGCTCCTAGAAACCAGTTGAAATGAGTGCACTGTTGCATTTCTTTTTTCAAAACATGCATTAATTAATAAGGGGCTAAGCAGCCAGACTGTTTCTCCCACCCCCCCCCCCAATCAGATTTTGCTTTCATCAAGTGGAGGGGAAAGTGTCACTTCTCTCTCTTCCTCCTCCCTTTTGTTTGGCTGGAGCACAGGAAGGTGCCAGACTTCATTCTTCACAAGCCAGTCATTCACAGCTGTGATGCCCTAAAATGCTCAGACGGGCTGTGTTGGGGCTATTACAACACAACACCCCCTCCAGAATGGCCAGGGGTTTCATTTCATGTCTTCTTGGACTGCCAGAATAGGAGCAGGAGTCTGAAGACAGGCTGCCTGGAGCTAGAGAGTAGTCACAACCACATGTTTGGGCAGTGCAGAGAGGTCAGGGTGCTCACAGGAGAAATGTGGAAGAGAAGAAGGCAATGAGGGGAATGTGGTGGTAGCGAGAGGTCTCATCCCCTCTCTGGAAGCACCACACGCCCCGGTTTGTGTATGTGTGGGCATCGTGGCATATGCTGGTCCCCTCTACATGTCATGTGCTGGTCCTTCTTCCCTGTAGTGTGGGCACAGGCAGCACGTGGTGGCCATGGAGGTATCAGGGCTGTAGGAGCATTTGGTGGGAGCTCCTCTGCAGCCCAGGAAATAATTTCAGCGGCTTGACTGAGGAAAGGGCTGCTGTGACTGAGGGGCCAAGCCCTCCTTGTGTTGCAGAGTCAAAGCACATGTCAAGCTCAACACGGGAAGATACTTGCAGCAAGGAGCTGAAGAAGAAAAAAAAAATCCAGTAATAGTGTTAGTTTTTAAAATTAATTAATTCAGTTGTTGTGCTGGCTGTAGAGGAGGCAAGTCAGATTAACTGTGTGGAGGGAAGAGGCTGCAGTGTCCGAGTAGGAGTTGAGGAGAACTTCAGTGGTGGGTGCGGGTGGTGTGGGTGGTAGGCGAAGGCTGAATCTTGTTGAGCTTACACAGGAAGAAGCAGCTCAGATGAGAGAGCTTACTCATGGGACTCTATGTTTAGGAGAGGGGATGCCTTCAAAGACGGTCCTAAAATGTCAAAAATATTATAAGTGAATATTGCAAGTGAACTTGTGTATAAGGTGGTTGAGCCTTGGTGTCCTGGAGATAGCAAATGGCTTGAGACTTTCTTACCTGGTTTGTACCTTAAGTAAACCCTCTAAGGCAGACACCTCTCCGTGGCTGTCGGTGTGGAGAAGGTGGGGATGAAGACTGATGGTTGGCATCTCTGTTCTCTGTGGTCCTGGCATCTGGAGAAGAAACTCAGGTAGGCAGGGTTTGGATTGTTGAACTCCAGAAAAACCAAGTCTTTACTTTTGGCCTAGCTGTGACTCCATTTTGCTTGGTGCCCTAATAATACAGCACAAATGCCAAGACATCTCATGTGGTCTTCTAAAAATCTTCCCAGGTACCACACCTGCACTTTATCTGTGAGGAATCTAATTTCTGCAGCCACTAGAGAAGCTGTGTTCAAGGAGACAAAAATGTTAAAGCCATTGTTCAAATGCTTCTGCTCTGGGGTGGGTACCTAGTTTTAACTTCCCAAACAGCAAAGAGGTTCTTTGGGATGAGTTTGGAGGGAGGACCTGCCTCCACCATGCTGAGAGATGGGACACAAAGGCCACAGTGCAAACATTCACACCAGAGATTAATGTTTATTGGGCCTGCCTTGTTAAAAATCAAGAAAAATATTTGTGCCATGCTTCATTCCAGCATGGTTGTTGAAAATTAGCCTCATTAGAGGCTGCTCTTGATATATAATAAAAAAACTCTAAGCAACAAAGGAGCTTTAAAAGAAGCAAAGACTTGACATATTCGTTAATACTCAGGGTAGCAATGCATTAATTTTAAGGCATGCTTTTTATTTTTTTTCTTAAATAAAATGAGGACACTAATTAAAATTAATCCATTTATAAATCTTTCCACATCCAATTTTAAAGCGTAAATAAAATATTTGCCTTGTCCATCCCTTTTCTCATCCTAAGACAATACAGACTATGTAACTTTTAACTCTTTCAGGTAATGAGCAGATAAAGGTATCTCTAATGATTTGCTAAAAGTTACAAAAATTGGTGGCACAGTGGAGATAGCTTTTAAAGTGCAGGAAGGATGGCTGTGGAAATGTTGGGAGTGCCTTAAAATGGGTTTTAAAGCTTGCCTTTGGGATCTGCAAACCTGAGCAATTTCTTGCCCTGGCTGCCTCCCTGTCCTCCATTCCCACCCCTTTCACAAAAATGACCTGTCTGTTTGCTGCCTTCCTTGATGTGCATTTTTCAGTGTGATAATTTGCATTATAAAATACATAGGGATGAATTTACTCCAGTTTTACTCCCAAAGTCAGGCAGGATTTTAATGGGTGAGGTTGGAAGAAGAGAGGTGGTGGACCAATCCACAAATATGCCATATTTGATTAATTTATGTGATTTAAAAAAAAAAAAAAAAAAAAAAAAGAAAGGGGTGGGGGGCTTATGACAAAGAGACTCTGAAGTTTTAGTTCTGTGACACGTGAGACTGCAGTGTTGCCAGTGCTGAAGGTGTTTTTTTCTGTGCCTTGTTTAGAAAGGAAGCTGAACACGACGACCTTGGGTCTGTGATTGTTGGTAGCTCCTCAATGTATGTTAATTAGGAAAGACTTGGAGAAAAGTAGTACAGCTGCTGAGGGAGCTACACACTCTAATTTTTTAATGTGTTCCAGATATTACCAATTGTGCCTACAGATCTTTGGTGCACTTGTGGCTGTGTGGAGGATGCATGTGAATATGTATCACATTTGCATGTAGAGTGTTGGCAAAACTGCTACCCTCTTCCCCCCCCCCCCGCAAAAAAAAAAAAAATCCCAAACAATCAAAAACCCTCTATAGGCGATACTTTAAACGTTAACATAAACTGTGTGTCTCTGCTTTGTCTCAGGCCAAAGTGAAGTGATAGCACGGAGCACGTCTGTTGTGTGTGAGGATGCTCCCCTCTGCTTTCATATGCAGATTTTTAATAAAACAAGTATGCATCTCTGCTTCTTGTCATTCCTGTCACTGGGAAGTTTCACATCCCTTGCTATCTTCTATCAGTTTTCTGCTCTTTGATTTTGATGTCTGTTCTTTATAAATCTTCCAGCCTGAAATCTGCCCAAAACTGCCCCCACTTCTCCTTGGCAGGACTAAAACTCGGCAGCTGCAGACAATGTGAAGGTAAGAGGAGGAAAATTGCAAATCCTCAGAGAAAAATGTGCAAACCAAAGTTATGCTGCCTTGGGAAGGAGCAGCTTGCTATGGCTCTCCTACAGACACAAGTGGGCAAGGAGTAGCTGCTTGGTTGATTAGCAGATGGAGAGTTTAGATCATTGTTTCCAGCAGTGTTTGCACGCTAAATATTTATCCACGGTGCACAGGAGCATTGTTCCACCTTTCCCAGAGAAGTAGTGCCCAGGTAGGAGGTTTGAGCCCCCCTTACTCCCAAGGCTAATGGGATTTAGCTTCGTGATAGCAAGTTTGTGGCTCTTAAAAAAAGTTGCTGAGACCTGCTGTTTTCAGCTGTGCTAGTGGTAATCAGTCTCCTTTTGTGAAAGCATAAAGAGACAGATGTTGCAATTGCAGGAGTCAAGGCTCCACTGGGTGTTTGCTTGAGGTGTTCTCTCTCCATGGGGCGGTGGGGGAGTTCAGGAAGACACAGCTGGACGCTCACCCTCCTCATCACCAGAAAATGAGAGGATTTCTCCTTGCAGAAAGCACCTTCTCCATGGAGCCATGGTGGGCCTTTTGTCCTGTATGCTCAGTTTTCTGCTTTAAAGTACTGTGCAAAATGACTTCTGTGCTTCCAGCTACAGATTCAGAACTGCTAACCACCCACTGTACAGCTGCTAATGCACAGATTATCTCCACAGCCAACAGCTTTAAGTAATCAAACAGAGATAATTTTACCTCTGTGACTCAACAAATAAACACCAGAATCAGGAAAAATCCTTTTGCCCACACAATCCTACCCAGGCTTTCAAGGGCAGAGTGAAGAGTTTCATCAGAGCCTGCAGAGGTGTCAAGGTCACCAGGTTTGTCCCATCCTGGATCGATGGTGAGTTGCCTGTGCAGTGGTGTCGGGTGCTCTCAGGAGGTCACAATGCTCTGTAACCTGATGAGACCATCTCTTGCTGCTACTGCAAAAGACATTAAATGAGTAGAACATACACTAGAAGTTGTGTTTGCAGTCCTGCTTTCACAGAGAAAATTGTGGCTTGGAACAGCTTTTTGTTAATGACTTCAGCCTTTAACTTTCTGTTCTTCGGAAGAACCGACATTTCTCACGGCTATCATGGGTTTAGCACCATTAAGGAAACACAACTGTTACATATTGTAACATTGCATCTGTGGCTTCTTTCTCACTGACCCAAAGCCACCAGTGTTGAGAAAGAGAAGAATTGTAGCCCAGAATTATCAGAAAACATTTTTGCACTTTAAAAGTCCGTTTCTTTTTGCTTTTATTTCCCAGATCAGCTAATTGTGACCATTTTCGTAGAAATGTGGGTTTTGTGTTAGTAAATTCTAGTTGCTCCAAGCTTCTCTCATTTTCCCTGCCCTTTCCCCCTTTGTTCTAGTCAACTCATTTCCTTATTCCTGTTTTTAAGGATACTTAGCATGTTGTCATTGGGAAACAGCACTAATTTCTTCATGGAAAGAAACTGCTTAATGTTTCATGTGTTACAGTGAATAATTAAATAAGGAAAAATATATAAGCCCACAAAAGTAGCTGGCAGCTGAAAGGAAGAAAGCATTTGCAGTCTGCTGGGGAAAAGTGACACTCCTGGCCTGGTGTCTTTAAGCACAAGGGTAAGATTTAAAAATGAATAGGTCTGGCATGACATTAAAAAAAAATCTGGACTTTTCGACTTTCAATGCATTTATAACATTAATCTTTAATTGTTCTATTCTTGAGCTACTGGTTGTGAGATCAGAGCTGGAATTGGTGGGGCTAAGGAAAACCAGGCTGGTAAGTGGAATGAAATGTCAGCAGGGACCATGACCTAGTGAACTGCCAGGGATGGAAAGGCTGTTAGCACTCAGGCAGGCGGGGAGCCTGGCAGCCTGATAGAGTATGGCATGAGCAGTCTCCACATAAATAAGGGGTTTTATTGCCCTTCATAGTCCTTTTCACCCTTTCTGGGCTGTACAGTCATTGCCCCTTTTCTTTCAATTTTATAATGAATCTTGAAACACAACTGTTGGGCTTTGCGAAAGTGGGGTGAAAAACTGGGCAGATGGGACCTCTGTCCTGGGAGTTGGGAGAGGGCTGCCTGCTCCCAAATGATCTAAATGGACCATGGAATTTTTTTCTTTTCAAATGAAACCAGAAGTGAGCAGTAATTTTGCAGTGACCTTTGCAGTTTTACAGAATGAGATCAGACAGTTGCCATCCTCATGGCAGAGGGAGCCTTGTTCTAACAGTAATTCAGGGCCCAGTTACAAATGGGGAACTGCACTGTGTCTTTATCTGCACCTCCTCCTGTCTAGTTTTTCCTCTCACTGCACGTATAATCTCAAATGGATAACATGCTTTAGCAGAATTTGCTGAGACCAGAGAAGATAGAGAGTTGTGCAGAGCAGGAGCTGCCTGTGCCATTGCGCATCGCTTTGAATTTGGTTAGTGTTTGTCTCATCAGCTGGGGTAGGAGCCTTTGTGTTCTCCTTTTTCTACCCCTGTGTGCTGAGATTTGGAGGCTGGATCACATCATTTTTATCTGCATCATCCAATTGCCTTTTGCATTTTCTTTTCTGTGTGTGATCTGCAGCTCTGGCTCCAGTGAGGACACAGTGGGCAGGACTGTAGTGGTGGCCCGTACCACCCTGAGAATTGTTGATGTAGGTCTGGTGTGCTTCATACTCACCAGAGTGACTGCTCAGCAACCACAGAACATCTCACATCCCTCCAGCCTTCACATGCTCTGCTGCTCTGCCAGTGTGACTGGTCTGACCTCTGCTCAGAGTGAGAGATTGGGTCCAATTCAACTTGTAGCAAAGTGGGGAGAGGCCTAGGGAGCTGTTGCAGCAACCCGGAGAGTATCCAAAATGAGGAGAAAAGGGACTTTTCATTTCCAAGAAGACTGTTAGAAATTCTTGTCAAGGGTTGGGCTGTATCAGTGCTGTTAACTCTTCTGCTGGCTTATCTATGTACTGCTGAAGTTGTGACCTTTTAGATCATGTCCACCAATTCTGCTCTTTAAATTGACAGACTCTGCACTGAATGGCTCATACTTGGTAAGACAGATATGGAAAAGATGAGAAAGACTTTGAGAGGAAATGTGGTTTTATATTACAACTTCTTGCACCTCATCTTTGGTAGCTCACCAGCGTGTGATGGGCTGTATGGCAGAAAGGGTTGTGCCATTTTAGATGTGCTGCTTATTTCACTGGCTTAGACCTTTCCTGTAGACTTGATTCAGCAAGGTAAATAACCACACATCTACTTTGAATTGCGTGAATACTACTACTGAAATTAGCGACACTCTTCCTATGGTTCATTTAGGATGCATGGTTGCAGCTGACCCAATTCCTGCTGAAATAAGTGGAAGAATTTCCCAGTATTCTATAAACCCAGGTCAGGTCCTAAATCCGTTTAACCCTTTGAATGCCTGCATCGGTGCCTGCTTACCTCAGTGTCATGGTTGGGGAGTGGTACAAATGCTGGCATGCATAGCACTGACCCGCATTTTTTCCGTAAGGTGCACCAAAAGAGGAGCTCTCCTCGGCCCCAAACACACTGCAGTTCATCTTCTGATGCTGCTCTGTGTCACTATCTGATTCCTCCTCTGCCTTGATCACTCTTGATTTTATTCAGCAGAATCTGCATTTTCCCTGTGTGTGAGTAACAAATAAGAGGAGTCACTGCACTTGAGAGTCAGTAGGAGAGTAACAGCAGCCAGACCTGGAAATCCAGTAACCCTGGCACCGCTGACCTGAGGATTAAACCCTGCTCACTGAAACATGAGCCCAGGCTGCCAAATTGCCCATGATAAACTTGAAAGAACTGGGTAATAAAACCATGCCCGCTTCTATTTTCTTTGCAGCAACTTTTTAGCTGGAGGCTCATAACCGGCTGCAGCAATGTGAATAGAGACCCCCGCAAGAGACCTGGCAGCGCTCAGTTGTGCTCTAGGATCCCATTCTTGGGGTTTTGTTTGTTTGTCGTCTGGATTAAGGGGATTAAAGACTTAACCTTTGTACAGCCTTTCAAATAATAATGTATTTGTGCTTGTACTGCATGTCAGGGAAGCATTCCCCCCCGCTCCTGATTTCATGATACAAGTGAAGATCTGAGACTGGTCAGGCTCATGTAAAGTTGTGTCTTGTGCTTTAAACCCCCATGAATTCAGCTCAGTGCTCCTGTTCTCCTCTGTTTGGTGGTGTTGCTGGAACCAGGGCAGAGTACCTGCTTCAGACCCCAATCCCAGGAACTGGGAGCTGTCCTATTAGTGGGGGGCCACAATCTGAGCTGCCAGATCTTCGTCCAGCTGCTGCGCCTCTGGGCTGTGTTTTTTGTAATCAGAAATAAAATTTATGCTGCCAGATGGGACCCTGCTGCATGTCAGTCTGTTGGTGGCTGGCTGTGGCTATTCCTTACCTCCTGCTCTGGAGTGGCTTTTTAAAAACAGGTTTCAGAGGTTTGTAGTTTGCACTGTAGCCCTTTGAGTGAATGGCAGTAGCTTTTTTGAGATTCTTTTGGGATTTTTTGGGGGATTATTCCAACAGTGACTGAAATTTTCGAAAGCATCTAAGTGATTTAACAAATTTATTAGCATGTGCAAAAACAAGACTAAGGAAGACTCGAGAGCTGTCTTTAGCTTGAACATTTTTCTTCTGCTCCCTGTGCATATTCCACATGTGATTAAGGGAAGACCCAAGGCCAGCTTTGGGACCAGCTGGTCCCACCTGCAGGTATATCATCTGCAGGCATGTCCAGGACTTGCTGTCCTCAATATGGTGCAACACCTGCGTGGTCTGAGGGATGCCAAAGAGTCAGGCAGACATAGAGATGTGGGTGGCCCTGGCTTTAAGCCCTTGTCCTTGGAGCTGCTTCCCTACAAATAGCACTGATCCCAGAGACACTGTATGTGGGGGTGGGAGTTTTGGGGATTGGATTTGTTGGGAATGAGCATTCATGGGAATGGGAGTCCTTGGGTTGAAGTGTGTGAGGAAAAGGCTTTCCTCTGGCAGTTTTCTCCTTGGCAGGGAGGACAGTCTGCCTGGCTGCCTCATGGCTAAAAGCAGTCCAGCAAGGAATGCACGATTTTGTGGTCGCTGTTTTTGGAGATATGGTGATGCTGTAGGATTCCAGTAGATGCAACTGTCAGCATGGCATGCTGCAGACATTTGGTGGAAAAAAAAACCCCTCATGATTTTGGCTCTTCTTGTATACAGCAGACTGGATGTAACAAGGATGATACAACTTTATCATCTGGATCAGGTAACAGCATTACCATCTGGGTGTCATCACTTTCGGTAGCTGTTGCCTCCTCCAACAAACTGCAGCTCTTTCCTAGACAGAGCAGCCAATGTAACTACTAATTTGAAAGCTACAAGACAGAGAAAAGCCATGGATCTACAAGTCTGTATCCAAGAGTCTGTACTATCCAGCCATGCTCAGGACATGAGTGACCACTGCTTTCCCTCCAAAGACAGCACATGCTGTGTCAGCCTCTAACAAAGCTTTGTTACCATCAAGGACTTCACTCTAGGGAAATAATTTTTAGAAGAACTGCCTGAATATTGCCTGAAAATGTACTTTAAAGAGAATCCTTAATCAAAGTGATGTAACAACAGGGGTATTTACTTTTCTACTCGACCCTGGAATCAGTAAGTCACAGAGAGTTAACCCTTTTCTGCATTTTAGAGAGGATTTTATCTTGCAGGAAATTTGCCCTACCCTGCTGAAATTTAGAAGATGTGAGTCTCCCTGTGTCTCCTGCACAGCGAAGGGAATACAAACTGAGCTTGAGCAATATATGTTAAATTTGCCAACAGTTCTCCGCTGCAATAAATACCTCTTGCAACATAACACTGCAATCCATGGATTGCAAGCATGTGCTTTCTGGATTATAATATACTTCATCCACTCCACCAAATGCCCATAAGGAAATTGTAAGTGAAATCAAACCACAATATATGAGTGTGAACTTGCACAGACAGTTGATTTAGGACACAAGCACCTCTTTCTGGCTCTTGACTCTACAATTTTCAGAAGCAATTCACAGCAAGTACGTAATAGTCAAACAAGTTGGGTTGAACATTAGGCTATGTGGTGGGTAACATGAAGAAATAGATGGAAATGTGGTTACAAATCTGAAACTTTATCTTTGGAAACTCTGTGTAGCATTTCTGAGAGCTCCACTTGACTTACAACTGCTGGGTAGAGGCAGTAAATGTGATGTAAAGGCAGTGAAACTGAATTAATTTGAAAAGTCTAAGTGAATATTAATAGGACCTGCTATATTCAACAATTTACAAGCATATCTGGCATTTATAGATGAACTATGCTGTTTGTTACATATTACATTAAAGAAGAATCCTGAGCCAACATATCAAAATGTCAAACTAACACAGCATTTTTCTTTGATCTCCTTTTTTGTTAAAATGAATTATTGATAGCCTTTTTCATGGCTGACAGGAGAAATTTCTGATTTTTATTTGCGTACTAGATCAAATCTCTTATTCCTTCTGTAGACAGAGGTCTTTACAATAATATCTAGATATGATATGTGCAATTGCAGAGCTTGGATTCTTTCTAGTGGGGAATGTTCTCCCCACCCATCCCGTGCTGTTGTGATTTCTTAAGATGATATTTTCATTGGAAGTCTTTAAGCAAACACATAGCCCACCCTGGAGCCAGTGGTCAGGGCGAGAGTGCGATGTCTTTATGTGGGCCTACAGACCACAGTGGTGGGAGTGCAGCTCCACAGAGCGATCTGGAGCTGGTTTCCTAGGATCTGTGGAGAAAAACCTGTTTGTCTTTTCAGTGCTGTGGCTTGGAGAAGGTGTTTTCCAGAGTGAGGTTAGATTTATGCTAGGTTTCAGTGAGATGGAGTGTACGGTTCTGGAGGTTTTGGTGGTACCAGGGGATAAAAACATCTCTATTTTCCACCATTGCCAGGTTTGGACATCAGCAAAGCCTTGGTCACTGCAAGAGCTCTCAGCTGCTCTGAGTTCCATGGTTTGCAAAACTCTGTTTCTTTTCAAATCTCACCCCAGCTCTCTGGCAGTCGTGTGTTTCTTAAGGATCCACCTCACTCCTGGGACTTGGCAGCCCCCATACCCATTTGCTGAGCTTCAGCTACAAACACAGAAGTGGTTTTGGCTTGTTTTATTTTAAGGTCAGAAGTCTCTGTCAGAGAAACAAAGCTTCCTCCTCTTGGTCTCCTGTTTATCCTGTTTAGCATTATTGATTGCATCCAAAAGATGCTGCTTGAGTTTGGCAGCTGTTGGGGCTCTTCCTCCGACATCTCGGGGTTTACTCAGGCACAAGGAAGGATGGTGCAAACTGTAGCCATAAGGCTCATGAAAGGTTTTAGATTTGCATGGATTTAAATTGTTTCACTTGGTTTAAGTCAGAATAAATTGACTGGAAATGTGGGTGAGGGTGGCCCTAGGCAGAATGCTGCATGGGCGACAGAGGGACACACTTATCTGCTTATACTCCCCCATCCTCAAATGTGCTTCTCTTGCCTGCATCCCATAACAGATTTGCGAAATGCATTTCCCTCCCTGCAGTTGTGGAAGGGGGGGACCAGCAGCCCATGTCTTTCTGTGCCTCCGAGGAGATGCAGAGCCTGTGAGTGCCTTTCCCTGCCTTCTGCTGTCTCTCAGCCAGCAGGTCTGCTTGCTTTCTTCATGCTTTAATCAGGTTTTTTCTCTCCGTTCTGCTGACCCAGTTTAGGCTCTTTGAAGGCACGGCAGAGCTCCCCGGTGGCTGCAGCTCTGCCTTCAGGGGACATGGACGGGCGGTGGAGCTGAGCAGACGAAACGGCAGCAGCAGCACTCAGCCCAGGGGAGGAGGGTGGTTTTGGAAGTGTGGGTCTCCTTGGTTTGCTCCCCTAGGCATATTTGGGTGCATGTTTTTCTCCCTTAACTGCTGCGTAGGGTGTGCTGTTGTTTGTGTTTGGTTTTTTTTTTAGTTCATTTTTTTTTCAAAGGAGTTTTCATTTAAAGGCTGCTGGAGCAGTCTGCAGTGGGGTTTCAGACACACATGCTCACAGTTCGTGCCTTAATAGCACCTGACATAACCTGGTCACAGGCACCAGCCAGGCAGAGATTATCCATCCCCCACCACTGCTCTGTCCCCTCTCCTGTCCCCTTTTGTAGGGCATCCTATATCTCTGGCGGCATTCCCTTCATGAATCCCTGGAGGATCCTGACAGGAGCCCTCCTGCCTCCCCTTTTTATCCTGGGGTCTCAGTTTCCTGTTCAGGTGCTGAATTTGGGGCGAGTGTGGCTCTTTTCTTTGTGTGTGGGTGGGGATCCCGGCTTTGCTGTGACTGCACAGGGATGATTGCAGCTCTGCAGTAATAATTACGTGAGCCAGGCTGAAGAGTGATGGTAGGGGAGAGGATCTTTGTGGTGGGATGACTCAGGGGTGGGATGACGCAAGCCTGGGCCCTGACTTTCTCTTTGCAGGCTGCAGAAACTTCTCTGCAAAAAGCTGGCATCTAGGTCGGGGAGTAATCTACCACATGGCTGCCAGTATCCATTCTCTCTGCTTGGCACTGGCCCCACTTCTTACTGCAAAGGCCTCCAGAAAAAGCATGAGACCATTTGTTTTCATTGTTTTTGTTGGTATTTGGTGGTTTCCTGCCTGGCTGAAGGATCTCAGGTGGTGTAGGAGAAAACTAAGGACCTGTCCTCATGAAATGCTGTTCTCAATGAATTCCCTGACAATTGGCCTTTTGGAACTTTTATTACAAATTGACTTTATTCCATCCCGTGTCCCATTAACCAAGAAGAGTAATATTGGTTTGCACACAAATTTACTTTAACCTGGGTGAATCTACCTGTGTAGACATGGGGTATCAGAGGATCTGCATTTATAAAGTTGGTCTGGTGCTGTGGCAGCCTTTGAGTGACCCTCAGGAGAGGAGACACCAGATTGTGTTTCATTTGCCATACTTGCGACTTTTTCATGGCTGGTAAGTTCAATCATGTGGGCTGGAGGTCACCTAGATGGGGACTGATAACATTTGTGGTTTCAGCCTTCTGCACACTTTTGCTTGATTTGTGGTCATGCTGCAGAGACTGTTCATAGCCTGTCCCTCCCTCTTCTAAATGCTTCTTTGGGTCCAAGCACTAGCCCTGTGAGAAAGGGCACAGAAAGATGGACTTCTGGGTCTGCCTGATGGTTGGCAGGTAGAAACCAGCTTGTTCCAACCTAGGGTGTTTCCCACGAGTGCTTTGCTGTTCAGGCTCCATGTATGGACAGTTGTGTGCAGGTTCTGGTGTGTAAGAGATGCCATCCCTGTGTATGAAAGCTTTAGTATCTGTTCTACAGATTATGTATTCTTATTTCTGTAACCTCTCTTGTTGCCTGTCCCTTGTCTTCTCGTACATCTCCATGGGGGCTAATTTTGAACACTGGACCTCTTCTAAATTCTGTTGCTGGTTTCCTCATGCCTATTCATTATTCAGTGAATAAAACAGGGTACTTTGAAAATTAGTGTGAGTTGTATTTGTTAAAGTGGGTAGGTAGTGGCTCTGGAAGTTTTCCCATGGGGTTATTTTGGTCCTGGCCCTCAGGAGCAGAGCTGCTGGCGGAGCTGGGCTGTGCCAAGGCGCCTGGTGGTTTGTGGTGTACACACAGGCTCTGCAGCAGACCCCTGGCTTCATCTTTCACTTGAGATCATGCCAGGATTTAAGCTCTGCAATGAAAGGAAGTGCAAAAACCCTTCTTCACACACATGGTAGTAATACTTCAAGTATATTTATAGGAAGGGCTGGTATTTTTTCCTGTTGGTATTGAATTATTGTAAGAAGGATAGAAGTGTTACTACAACGGAGTTCTTCGTCTCCTCAGAGCATTTCTTCTCCGCTGCCTAACAACTCTGTGTGGTGCTGATGTTGTATGGCCATTTTGGGATCGTTGCTCTCCTGCGGGCTAGGCACAGGTCTTGGAAACCCCTCTGTACCACCGTATTGCTCCACCTGAGGGATTATCAGTGGGGTTTGTGTGTGTGTCAGACACGGGTTTGAGAGTTGCATGGGGTAAGGCTGAACATCAGAGTTAAGACATGGCATTGCTTTTGGACTGATCCTGGGTGGACTCAAGCAGAGCACAGCCCTGAGACAAGGTGTTTTGCACTGCCTCCACAGCAGAAAGAGAATCATAGGAGCAGCTCAGCTCTTCTGCCGCTAATATAGTGCTTTAATTTTTAGTAATTTCTCCAAGAATGAGCTGTGAATATTTTTTTTTCCCCCTGTGCAATAGCTGACTTCTTAAAAGCAGAGGCTATGTTTCTTGCAGGCTGTCTTTTCTGTGGTTTTATTAATTTAATCAGTATACAGGTGTATATACGTGTGGTCATCTGACCAAAAACAAGTGCTGTCAGAGCTTTTGCTCCTGCATTCGGGGCATAAAAACTGGCAGTGCTTTGGGCAGCTCAGGTAGCCTTCACATTGACGTCTAGAAAAATCTAATCAATTGTTCCTTCAAAAAGCCACCTTTCTTTTCAAGCAGCTCAAACATGCATTCAGATATATAACACAGGCAGAAGAACTGAGCTGAAATTAATCCAGTGTGTAGTTCCTACAGTGACAAAATATCAGGAAAACTTAGTAGTAGGTTGCCCCAAGATGGCACTCTGTGTGCATGTCATGCTAAAATACTATTATGGTTCTGGAAGACCATCTTTATGATCCATGCACAGCTTATGTCTCTTCCTGGGGAGGTAAAGAAGGTGTAAGCCAGAGGTGACAGGCATGCAGCAAGTATTGTCACACAGCCCTTGAGTGATGGTCAGTGAGGGCATCAAGAGTGTTGTCAGAGGTGATGCAGGCAAAGACAGGAGGATCACAGGTGAAAGGGAACTAGTGGTTTGTGACCAGTACATGACCTAATATGTTTCTATCTTTTTGCATGCTTTTTTTGTATTGATAAGGTGATGTAATTCCCAGATACTCATAATATTTCACGCAATTGTTTTGCTATTCCTTTATCGTCTCCTATGCAGGGTACAATCCTTTGACAGGGAAGAGAGTCATGCCCTAAGCAAAATCTGACTGCTGAGGAAGCAGCGTTTCCAGGTAGGTCCAAAATAATAAAATAACTTCCTCTTCTTTTGTTAGTGGAAAAAGCCCTGAAAAATTAAAAAAAAAAGAAGCGACAGAATAGAGGGGAAAATATTGTACCTTAACTTTAGGTTAGGGATCATAGGATTATAGATCAGCTTGGGTTGGAAGGGACCTTAAAAGTCATCTCATTTCAACCCCCCTGCCATGGGCAGGGACACCTTTCCCTAGACCAGGTTGCTCAGAGCCCCATCCAGCCTGGCCTTCAACACTGCCAGGATGGGGCATCCACAACTCCTGTGGGCAACCTGTGCCAGGTGTTTCACCACTCTCACTGTAGGATTTTTTCCTAAGACCTAATCTAAACTAAACCTCTTCCAGTTTGAGCCCATTTCCCTTTGTCCTACCAGGCTGTTGTAAATTGTCTCCCTCCAGCTTTCTTGTCAGCTCCCTTCAGGTACTGGAAGGCCATAGTTAGATCACCCTGAAGCCTTCTCCTTTCCAGACTGAACAAACCCAGCTCTTTCAGCCTTTCCTCACAGGAGAGATGCTCCATCCCTCTGATTATCTTGGTGCCTCCTCTGGACTGGCTCCAGCAGGTCCCTGTCCCTCCTGTGCTGGGACCCCAGAGCTGGATGCAGTGCTCCAGGTGGGTCTCAGCAGAGCAGAGCAGAGGGGCACAATCCCCTCCCTCCCCTGCTGCCCACGGGGCTCTGGGTGCAGCCCAGGACACATTGGGCTGCATTTTGGAAATTGTTAAGCCCAAGGGGATTAGCCAAATTTATATTTTAATGAACAGATGATTGTCAGATATGTTTAAATTTGGTATCTCAGGTAGCACGTGGGGGACATTTTTTTCCTTTTTTTTTTTTTTCCTTGTGGAGTAATCTTTATGATTCTGCTTTAATGCTTTTTCTTGTCTATCCAAAAAACTGGAAAAGAAAATTTTAAAATAATTAAAGTTTTCTCCTTATCCTGTTCCTCTCTAGCTGTCATTTATAATTCTTTAATGACATACATGCCTTGAATAAACCATACATTTCAAAATGGCTTGTAGAAGGAAAAAAGCCTTTCATGCTTTTGCACTGTACTTTTTGTAATGACTTTTATCAGCCTATGACTGAAAATTTGTCTCCATTTTGGAACTTTCTGTAATGGATTGAGATAAAATCTAATTTTGTACTTCGCATACTCCGTGGGCCAAACAGATCCTTCATTTAATTCCATTAAGCGGGTTTTGCAGAGAAAGGAGTAATTTACAGGAAGCACTTGGCCCCAAACCCCCTTCAAAGTGACTGGCAGATTAGCAATGGCACAGACACGTGGAAATGGGTGCAGCCTCCTTCATATGGGTGGAAGATGAAACCTCGAGCGGCAGGATGTTTTCTGGTGCAAAGGGATGTTACCCAGCAGTGCTGCTGCCCTCCGAGCTTGCTCAGGTGCTCACCCACCGCTGCCTTTGCGTGTCACCCGGAGGACGCCGCCTGCGCTGATGCAGACACTGATTGTGCTGCTCCACAGCCCTGACAGCGCTCACTAACCTGGATTTGATGTGGCATGACAAGACACCAACTTCTGCTCTGGCAGTGAGACTGTTCACGTGCGGTGCAGTCTGACAGAGTCTCCCAGGACGTTTGAGTCGTATCCGTGCGTAATGGCCTTGTGCAGTTAAGTGGAGCACGCTGTCTGAGATGAAAGTCAAATTTCAGAGCAGGCTTGCTTTCCTCCCCTCCCTCTCCCTCCACCAGTGCTGCTTTCACCACCGCAACGGGATGTCTTCCTGTTTCCCCGTCGCTCCCCAAAACACACAAGCCCTCCTTCCTGCATGGTGTAACTAATCTGGTTTGCTGACTGAGATCTGCTGGGGCCTTTAAAGTGATGCCAGCTACTACGTACTCAGTGTAGCATGGCAGCATTTCAGAGTGAAACTAAAAATCCAAATCCAATAAGCAAGGAAATAACCATAAAGAAGCAGCCCTGGTTTCCATTCTGTCCATCAGCTCGCTGCCTGGTGGGGCAGCTTTGCACTAAAAGTTGGCCATGGACCATATGTTAGAAGTATGAAGACCTCTTTTTTCCCTCTTTAAGCTCAAATCTATGAAGAGATGCATTTTTTAAAATCCTATAGGAAAATCACATTATTTTCAGGGATGAGCTTTCAGGCAGTTTGGGTTCTTTTTTCTCTCTGTTGGGATTAGCAAACAGCAGCAAAACTCACCCTTCTCTTCCTAAATCCCCATTCAAAATGGAGGGGAGGTTACCCAAGCTCAGGTTTTGTTCTTTTGAGATTTAACTGAAAGAGAGTTTCAGTGAGGGGGTTGTGATCCTGTAAGGTGCTGGCTTTCATGAAAATTAGCAGAACAATTTTGTGAAAAATATTTGCATTTCAAGTGAATGCAGATTAGTAAGACTTTTATGGTGAAAAAGACTTTCATGGTTTTGTGAAGAAAACAGGTTAAATGATTTCTTGTTTGTTTAGTTTGTGGAGAGAAGATGACTTTTCAAAAAAGCCTAAAGAACTCTCAAAACACAGCTACTGAACATCATGTAGGGGAACAGGATATGACAAAAACCCAAAGTAAGGGGGGAGGCCATCCATAGTGCCAGAATGGGTCCTGGAAGTAGGGAGATGCTTGCTTTTGGAGAAGAACGGAGCGGGTGCTGGAAGCTCCATGGCTCTCTAAAATGGCAGAGCGATGCTCTCTTCTGCCAGAGCGTTCCAAGAGAAAAAGGTTTTTACATGGTTTCATCAGGCCAATTTTAACTTTTATTTTATTTCTATTGTACAAAACAAATAAAGAAATTTGCCAGTGTAAGGAGGATTAAGAGGGGATAATCCATTTTTGTGACTCATTCCGATAAGAAATCTCCCTGTAGCCTTCCATCTGAAGACAGTTGCTGACAGATTGTACAAAATATGTCCCTGCATTTTTAGGACCCTGAGACAGCATCTTGCAAGCAGATAAAACCAAATAAAACCTGACAAACCATCTTTGTACTGGAGAGATGAGAAGAAAATGCAGATAGTTTCTGCTAGAGGATTTGAAAATGAAGCTATGAGGAAGGGAATTTAGTTTTAACTTAAACTCCTTAAATGTTCTCTTGAACATGAAGTATCTCAGTTAATTAAAAGTTATTGCATAACTGCTGCTGGGGAGTGAAAAGTTTATTTTTAATTATACTGCCTTACATAATTGTTACATGATGACAGAGGCAGCATGATGAAGTGAAAGAGATTTAACTATACTTTTTTAATACAGTGAAATTAAAAAGTGAGGTGTTGATGCATTAATTCCTCCTTGACTAGTACCTGGATCTGTTTCATGATCTCTGCTTCAGCACTTGGTTTTTGAGGACAGTATCTATTTGTTCTGTACTTGTACAGCCCACGGCTGTGATGACAACTTCTTGAGTGTGGTATTCATCAAGATAATAAATAATCTTGTCCACTTTCAGCTTCTCCTTTGATCTTGGAATGTTTTGGCCAGCAGACTGGTACACATGCATTTGTAACTAATACGCCAACAAATCACATCTATAATTTATCGTAATCGTGGAAAACCTATTTCAGCTGGATGATTTCCTAAGTAATTTATTTAACTGTGGTTGTGGAACTGTATTTTCTGCCTTGATATGAAGAACTGTTGGCTTTAAAAGCTGAGCATGCAACAGGACAGTTAAGTATGTTGTTTTTAACCAGAGAGAGCATCTACAGAAATGTTGCTAGCACAGAAAGGGAAAGTGAGATGGAGAGGAACTGAATATTTGCGTGTAAATAAAAGAGAAACTTGATTTCTCTCTAACTTAAAAATATCTCCTGTAAAATACTCCCTTCCCTCTTTGAAGTCTCTGTGTCAGTGTTTGCCAGCATTGGAAGGGTATCACTGTGGAGCTTTGGGTCATTAGGAGAACTTGCCCTGCTTGTGCGTGCTCGGGGATGGGGCTGGTGGAGGCGGCCAGGCCCTGCTCCAGCCTCAACTCCATCATCCAGCCCCAGTGTGGTGCCTTGATGGCTGAAATGTTGTGTCCTGAAGTGTGATGTTCAATTTATCGAAACAAAATACTCATCTGGAGGAGCCACCACCAGCTGATGTGGCTGAACAAAAAAACCAGTAAGGAAAACGGCAGCTCACAGACTGGTCCTGGGTTGATCCTTGTTAGACTTGAAAAGGCTTGTTTCTAGCCACGAGCAAACTCCTGTCCATTTACTTTTGCTTTGACAAGCACCTTTCCTACAAAAGGACTGATGATGACGATGAGTACTGTTGAGCTGGCCTATATTGTGTAGGATTTTTAAGCTAAATGATGATAGACACCATAATAGCTCCAAGGAAATCTGGTGTGAGACTCCTCTGCTTTGTGGCTTTGTCCTTCCCCCTCTTCAAATTCTGTAATTTCTGGAAGTACCAAAGACTTTCTTGAGTTACAGAGGAAAAGCTGGAATTGATTTACAAGCTGACCTACTGGGGCTTTCAACAGAAACTTATGGCTATTGAGTATTTCTGACAAAGTCTTGTCAGAGGTTTAGAGCTTGATTTGTGAATGCATTTATTAATTAATGTTTGCCTCTCTTTCATGGCTTTGACTATTGTTTTTTTAAATGGAAGCCATCACAAAGGGTTTAATTGCAGTGAGTTTTAAATTATTTTGTCTTAGAAGTATTTGTCAGGAAAAGCATATGAAATTGAACGGATGTAAAAATTAATAGCATCAGATCCTTCCAATAACAGGGAATTAACGCAATGAAGATCTGCAATGTCAGGCTGTACCTATGGAGTCAGCTATGCAGAGTTCCCTGTCTGAGGTACATGAAATCATTAATTTAGAGGGAATGACAATATTGTCTGTTGATGTTTCAATGACTATGCTTTCGTCCTGTTGTTTGATGGGGTGATTAACATTCACCATGTGCCTGGTGTTACCATGCACCTGTATGAACAGCACTGCCCTTCCCTTTCATGCTTGTCCATGTATCTTTAATTGTCGTCTAAGTATAAAGCCCAAAACCCCAATAACTTGATTGTTAATTTGTAAGCTTCTTATGTCCTTTAGAAGGGCTTAATTAAACTGTTTTTGGATAGCTGGAAAAAGTAGGACAGGAAGGCACTATGTCAAATAAGTCTCCAATCCAGTCTGATCTCCCACCACCAGGGTAGGTCCCGGAAACCCTGGACTGAGATTAAGATACCTTCATGAATTTGAATGCTGCAATCCTGCATCTTTGTTTTGGCAAATATCAGGGCTGTATTGCATATTGTTTATCTTAATTTTAAAAAAATATTAGTGGGAAGTATGTGCCAATTGCAAAACTGGAAGAAGAGGCTTAATTAAGAGGCACTGAGGCCGGAGACGGTGTTGGTGTTGGGGTAGGACTTGATGGGTGGAATGGTTCAGCTCCCCATCCTCAAACTCCAGAAATACACTGCCTGGTGAAGGGACACAGAGGAGCTGCAGCAAGCAACAGATAACCCCATCCACACCCCAGGAATGCATAATAGTGTGCATTTCGGTACATGGTGTTAGACGCAGCTTTTAGGCATTACAGGATGGGGATGCAATAAAAGACTGCAGAGAGCAAATACTGATGAGCCCTGACAAACCTCATCAATTGGCCAGCACACCAGAGCCACCGCCTCCTCAAAGGCACTTCAGCTTTTCTTTCCTCTTTGTGAATTAGTTAACCTTCCCCAGATGCAAGATAAGTCTCTGTTTTAAACACTGGCTTACTGAACTCAGCCCTGAAAATTAAAATCTGTCTGCAACTGGGAGTTGTTGGCTTCTGCTCTGTGGTTCTCTGGGGAAGAGCCACTCACTCTCACAGCTGGTTTCCCTGGGGTTTGGCTGAAAATCCGCTGCTGATTCTGCCTTGTGCCTGTGTGTATCCCAGGGGTGGGAGGCAGTTGGTGTCTTGCTTCCTTGCTGGCATTTTCACATGGGAAGTTTGTAAATTTGAGATCAACTAGAAATCAAGACAAGGTAGAACTTAGATTCATTTGAGAGCTTTTTTTTTTGGAGGGGGGGTGGGGGGGTGGGGGTAGTGGCCACTGATTTACTAATTTGTTTTTCTAACTCGTGAGTTTCCTCCCCCCATAAATGTAACCAGAAAGGAGGCGGCATTACTTGGCAAAGGAACATTTAGGTTACGTTTCGTTTTGCTGGAAATGTTTTCCCTTAGCTGTTAAAAACAGATTGAGGTTTTTGACAGCACAATGTATTGTCCAGCCCATGTGTGGGTGGCAGGGAACACTTTGTAGGGGGGTGCCAGATGTTTTCCTCTGCCTCAGGGGAATATCTTTGAAAATACTCACCCTTCTGGTGAGATCTGCTGCTGTACAAACTGCAGAAACTTAAGAGGGATCCCAAACATTCGTGTTGCCTGTGGACACTGAACTGGTGCTCTTGTACATCAGGAGCTCAGTAGGAAGCCAGGGGATCTTCTATCTTGATTTGAAGCTTCGTGACCAGACGGGTCTGTGACTCATCATCTCCAGTGAATGGCTACTGCAAATTATTTGAATTTTCTGTGAGTCCGTAACCAAGGTAATGGCACTTGTGGTCACTGGTGGGGCTGGCTGTCCTGTTTCACTCATGGATTTTCTTGCCTCTGATGGTACTATGGGAATGGTTGTCTCTGGCTGAATGACACGATCCCTGTTTTGCTTGGTGATTGAAAGTGTCTGCTTTGCTCTTGAAATCAGAGCTGAAACTTTTCTTCCACTGATGTTCGTTTTACTCGTGCCTAGCTGCTGTTAGATGGGTATAGAGTGCAACTCCATGAATATCCGTTCTCCTGCACTGTGCTTTGGGGTCAGTAAAGAAAAAAATGTCTGTGTTCTTAGAGAGAACACAGCATTCCATAGGAGTGCTCTCAGCCGTCGTGGGGATTTGTGTCTGTTTTCTGATGGGTATCTATTTTTGCTCTGAGGAGATGTGTGGACCAGAGTGTCAACAAAATGTAGGTCCAGAGGGACACTGGGAGTTGTGGAATTCAGCTGCCCATCCTGGAACAGAACAATACACTTAGGCCATCCCTGATGGATGAGTCCTAGCTTACTTAGCCTATTCTTTTAAAAATCTAAGGCAAAATCATCTTTTATTAGCTTGTTCCACTGCCCCATCCTTGCAGTTTTTTTCTAATGTGTAGCCTATATATTCCTTGTTGGTAATTAAGCTGATGAATTTTTGGTTTATTCTCAATGGACATATAGTACAATTGACTGCTGTCCTTTTTGCAGCCTTACCCAGCTTTGAAGACCTATTGTGTTCAGACCTTTCTTTCTGAGCATGCATACATTCTTTTCTTTGAGATTTTCCACAGACAGACACCCACCCCTGCAGTAAAATATCCAAAATCTGGAATATTTCTCTTGGTCACCTACTAGGTTGTCTGGGAAGCTTTCTTACTGTATGCAGTAGAGATGATTAATGGAAATATGCTGGTTATAATCTGTCATGGCTCTCTTCATTTCTAAGAAGTTTCTTTTTGAACCTCTTTATAAAGATGACTTTACCAGCTATGAGTACACATGTAAGCAAAAAAAAAGCCAATTGTCTTTAACACAAAATATTATTGAAGTTCCTTTTTATACAGCAGCAATTTAAGTTCTTCCTTCTTCCTTTCAAAATATAGGATGGAAAGATTTAGGGAATTGTGGGCATTTTTTCTTCCTTCCTACCTCAAAACCCTGCTGCAAAAATTGTGTTTCTTCCAGAATACCACAGGGCAATTTTGTAAATATGGGGGCAACCAGAGCTGGAGTTGCTTTGTGGATTTGAATGACTTCAGACTATTTTCTTGCAGCTGAATATTTGACTGTGTGGGAGGGTTTTCTCCTAAAAGCAATGAAAAAACAGGGGGAAGAAAACACTAAGTACATTATAGTTCCAAATTTATTCAACAGATCACAGTTTCCGTACCACCGATACAGATTATATCACTAATATTTCCCACAAAGAAAGGAGGTAGTGCCACAGACCTGCAATTAATATTTCACTTCAGCAAAATATTGTGATGTAGCTGTCCTGATTCTCAATATGTACAAAATCAGCATGTTCCAAGCATGATTTTGCACTCTGCTTTATTTCCTTGGGAGAAGCATTGCAGCAGCAATTGGTACTTAGTTTATAAAAAGTGCAGTTGTTATCACTTGGAGGGATTTTTGTGCCGTGTGATGTGGTGTGGCGTGTCCTCTCTTCAGATTATAGACGGCCAAAGCTAATTGCAAGTGTGATGCCAGGCTGCAGCCAGCTCAGTGGCTGCCCGGCCTGGCCTCTTGGTCAGTTCCCATGCTCCACACTCCAAAGTTTGGGCTGCTGGTATGAAAAATACGGTGTGGACATCTGCCTGCCCAGGCTGCTGCTGCTGTTCCCTGTGGAGAGAGCCTGGGCACTGGCGTGCAAGGATGTGCTAGTCCCTTGTGGGTGCCTGTGTCAGCAGGGTGGAAACACTGAGCAGCCATGCAAGGAAGAGCAAAGACTCTAGGTCTGGCCAGCAGGAAAGTGAGCAGGCTGGATCTGCTTCTCCAGCTAAGACAGGCTTTAGTGTTTTGGGTATAACAAAGTGAAGCCTAACCTAAGGGTGTGCATCTGTAGAAGGCAGGGGATTTTCTTTTTCCTTTTTCAACCATTTTTCTGCAAAATGTTGTAAGTGCTTTGTTGCAGACAATAAGTACATTGTTGAAGAAGGTTGGTAGGCACTGCCTGGGCTTGACACAAGTGCCTGTGAGAGCAACACAATTGGTATAATGACTGACACGCAGAGAATAAGATGTCTGCAGCCGAGACAAAGTGCTTTGTGTACTAGGATTTCTGCTGCCCACAGATGCTGAGAGAAAACTTCAGAACAGCTGGGGAGCTCACAGTTTTGGGTGAAGGCTTCTGTTATCTCTAAGGGCTGAACTCTGGATAGTAAAACCAGAAAACCTGCAATATTTACCACAGGGCACTTGGTGCTCCTACTTAGCTTTGCATTACCATCTCTTTAGAAATGTGAAATTCTACTTTATAAATCAGGGTGTTTTTTTTTTTTCTTCTACCTCTACCTGTTTCCATCACCATCATATTACGGATGTCACCAGGTGCAGATGGTCATCAAACCACCATCACATCCCTGCCTGTGCAGCAGTGCACCTTCCTCTGTGTCAGGATCCCACAGGGGACGTTTTGCATGCATGCAGCTCATTTAGGAAAGTACTTGGAACTTCCAGACCTACTGGGAATTGAATTTTATTTTCCTTCCCATGGTAACCACCAGTTTTTGCTCAGCGCAAATGGCTGTCTCTCAACAGAAAACACGTTTTTAATGGAGAAATAACTGGTAAAAAAAAGCAGAGCTGCCATGTGTTTAGAGAAAAGATGTGCCTTAACTAAATCATTACTTCTAGAAAAGTTGTTTAGTCAAGCTGGCACCCAGCTGCCTTCACCCTGGCCAGCAATAGTCTCCCACCAAACCACAAGACTCTGCCTGGAATTTGTTTTCTTAAGAAGTAATCCTTGCAAATCCTCATCTCAAATTGCAATTTTCTCTTTCCCTAGTTTCCCCGATTTTGCTAAATCCAGGTATCCTTGATATCCCGTGCCTGTTATATCTTCCCTGTGCCTCAGCCAATTCCCTACACTCTAATCTTTAATCCTTAAGTTGTTTTTTTTCTTTAGCCTGTGATTTTGCATTAGTTAATCTGGGTTTTGCACATGCCTGGTTTATTTTACAACACAATTTTAATTTGGATCAAGAGTGAGCATATTGTTGCTTCTTCTGAGCGAGCATAGATGCTCTGTAAGTTGTCCTCTGGCAGTGAGAGAGGGTACAGCTCTTGTTCACTCTTCTCTGGCACCAAACATGCTCTGGGTTGCCCACTGATGGTCACCTTCTCCACCAGTGCAGAGCCACCTCTGCAGCTCTTCTTGCTGGCACAGGGAATATGCTGTTAGAAGTGCAGCTGTGACTATGGGCATGATAGACTGGCACAATTTAGGACAGGTCAGAAATTCTCCCAGAACTGATTTGGGAAATTGATTGGATGGAAGTTGGCACAGAAAAGCACTCAGCCCAGTGCAGCTGAGTAATCCTTAAGATGTTTCCTTCGTTTGTGTGTTGATATATAATATTTTCGGCTAGTGTCCAGGCAGCCCACCAAATTCTGTTAACAGTGTGATCCTAAGGGGATTAGCTAATGACTTTCCATACTGATTGGGTAATGACTTTTTGGAAAGTGAGAATTCAGCAGAAAACAATCCTGGCAATTACAGTCTGCTCATGTCAATACTGCAAGTGCTGCAGAGCAGCTCCATGAATAAAATGGCTTAACTTCTCAAATTAAGTCTCTGTCTGTATCACTCACCTCCCTACGGAGTCTCCTGTTCTTGTCTGATAGAGGAATACCTTTTGTGCTCCAGACTCTTTGGGGGTGAGAGTGGTTATAATCTCCCTGAACAGACTCTTGTTCCATCTGCTGCAAGAGCTTTTGGTGGCATGCCCTGGATCCTGTTGGCATTTCAGGTGCAGCCCAGACCTGTGGTGGCTGGTGGCACATTCGTGTCCTCCACAGGCTGCACAGATCTGTCCCCTCCTTTGCACCAGGAGAGATACTCAGTATGCTACTGGAAACAGCCAAAAAGCTTTTCTGACTTTGGAGGAAAAGAAGGGATTTTAGGCATCCAAATCTAGTACAGGCATCACAGGGGACATGAATGCTCGTTTGAAATGTATGGTTAAGAGGGGAAGTCTCTAAGCAGATCCCTGAATGAAGGTCTGGAAACAAGGGGAGAAATAGTTGCATATGTAAACATTTACAGTTCAGATGAGGTCAAGAAGAGGGCAAGTTTCCAACCAGTATTCTGATAGCTCTTCCAGAAAGGTGGAGCATAACCTCACAATGACCCTTAGGATATGCAAAGGAGAACAATTATGCTACAAGAACAACTCAAAAGAGAAACAAAATATACCGAGGATGGGTCTTCAACCATACCAACATTAAAGGCTTTGTTCCCTCCTGGAGGCAAGAAAATGTGTGTGCAGCACAATCTTCCTGGTACTTGCAGTTATTTTTACTTTTTCTAAGCACTCGTTTTGCCAACAAGACAACAGTTTAAAGATGTGTTAGCAGCTGCATTTGCAACTGCATCCTTCAGCCATTGTTACGCGTAATTGTTTTATCAATTCTGTTATGCTCCCAGTAGTCTGGTTTGAGAGCCAAAGCACATCACTGAGATGTCTGAGGGTCCCATCAGAGGCACTGAAACTTGGCTGACTAACTGCTTTGTGCTGTTTGTTTTACCCTTGCTGCTTGAAGCTTCATGTAAAAATCAAATAAAACCCTCCAGCCTAAATGGGATGGCAAAGTTCATGGTAACAACAGTGGCCTGCATGCCACAGTGTGCCTTCTGATGTATGGAGTTTATATCATACATCTTTAGCAAATAGTTAGGAAGAGGAAATACTGCAGATAAGCAATTTATTTGAGCTAAATGTGGCTGCTCCACTCTCTTTCCAGCTACTGTTAGACACAGTTTTAAGCAGTGTTGGTAGGCTTAGTTGTAAAGAGTAACTTAATATTGGAAGTATTGGGTACATCCTGATGGTGAGCATAGAGAACTCTTACACTTCTTTTTACCGTTACATATTGCTTTGGAGATTTTTTTGTGCTACATGCAGGTGTGTTCTTCAAGTGGGAGTAAGCTTACCTCTCCCATAGGTGCTTGCATCCTCCTTCCCCACTGTCACTGACCTGCTTCCCTGAGGAGGATAATGCCCATCCCAGGTTTCAAGAGAAATTTGTTCAGTGAAATGGAGTTACGTTTCTTCTTTATTTTGGCAACCATACTTTTCCCACTCCTCTTCACTTGTAGTACAAAAGTCAGTAGTTTTTTATGAAAACTATTTTTTCCTCCTCCTCCTCAACAAAAAAATTTAAAAAATACAGCAACAGATCTTTTTCTGGAGACCAAATATGATATGTTTTGAGCATGCAAACCCAGGAGATTATAATGCAGCCTGATTTGCAGCCTCTGAGTGCAGTGGCCATTGCCAGCTGTTGGCCACGATGAAGTGCTCTTGTGTCCCCTCATTGTCACTGTCATCTCCAGTGATGCTATGAATGGTGCCAAGTGCATCCCTCACACCCTGCCTCGGAGTCCTCAGCAACAAGTCCCCACCACTGCCACTTGTGAGCAGAGATGCCTCCCAGGCTGCCCCTTTCCCTGTGCTCCTTGTCACTCAGCTGCTTTTGTCCTTCGCTGGTGGGGGGCAGGGTCTGCTGCCTCTTGGTGTTGTGTGTATTTCTCCAGCTGTTGCAGTTGTGTGCCTCTTGGCCTCTCACATTTTTTCACAGGCTGAGTCATCACCACTGCTCCTGAGCACTCCTGCACCTTCAGCATCTTGAATCTTGGTCTAAATCTTAGGCTTGCGCCAGTTTCTGGCATTTTCCTTCATTGTCCTGATTTTGCAGATTATAAATTTAAATGAAGAGGGCTCTGATTTTTCACTCTCTGCTGCTCCCGGGCTCTTGTTGCATAGTAAGCGACCAGCTGACAAACACTGCGTGTAACATCATGCATATTCCTGCTGACATTGTTGACAGCAGAGCTCATGCATAAAAAAATTTATGCCATAAAGCATAGGTAGCTCTGTAGACTTCTGCTCTATTTAATGCCCAAGTCAGAATATTGGTCAAAGCTTCTCTAAGAACAAGAGATGACATTTCCCCATCTGCTCATGTGAGGGGAGGAGTTTTTTCTTTGAAAAGCAGAGTAATTGTTAGAAGACGAATGAGCAGGCCAAACTGCAATATGCTCCAGGAGTAATTGCTCCTGAGTTGCAAATGTGTTCAGTGAACAGGGGCTGTGTAGCAACGCTGTTGGGAACATGTGTGAAAGCTTTTTAATGCTGCTGGCAAAGCAGAATGGGGCTTCTTTTTTGACCGTGAAGTAAAATAAGAGAAGGATTTAATAGTAATTTTCAAATAAGGTGTAAGAGGAAAGTTTCTGTGCTTCTTATCTAATCTATCTTCTTCTGAACCATGCACATTTGTTAAACCAGAGACTTAATGATGGGGTCTACAGGCATCATGGTCCTGTTCTATGTAGCAGCCTTTCTGCTGTTTTTGGCAAATCATATAATTGTAGGATAGGCTGGATTAGAAGGGATCTCTAAAGGCCATCTAGTTCCAACCCACCTGCCATGGGCAGGGTCACCTTTCACTAGATCAGGTTGCTCACAGCTCCCTGTCTGACTTTGAATGTTTCCAGGGATGGAACATCTACCACTTCTCTGGGCAACCTGTGCCACTGTCATCATAAAAAATGTATTTCTTATATCTGGGCTGAATCTACCCTCTTTTAGTTTAAAACCATTACCGCTTGTCCTGTTGCAACATGTCCTAACAAAAAAATCTGTTTCTTTTTTATTAAATATTAATAATTGAGAGGCCACAGTAAGTTCTCCCCAGATCCTTCCCTTTTCCAGGCTGAAAAATCCCAACTCTCTCAGTCTTTTCTCATAGGAGAGGTGCTCCATCCCCTAATTGTCTTTGTGGCTGCCTCTGTACTGGTTCCAGCAGGTCCCTGTCCCTCCTGTGCTGGGACCCCAGAGCTGGATGCAGTGCTCCAGGTGGGTCTCAGCAGAGCGGAGCAGAGGGGCACAATCCCCTCCCTCCCCTGCTGCCCACGGGGCTCTGGATGCAGCCCAGGACACGTTTGGCTCTCTGGGCTGTGAGTGCCATGGCCGGGGCATGTCCAGCCTCTCACCCACAGCACCCCCAAGTCCTTCTGGGCAGGGCTGCTCTGGGTCTGTTCATGCCCAGCCTGTGCTGATACTGGGGGTTGCCCTGACCCAGGTGCAGCACCAGCACTTGGTCTTGTTAAACCTCATGATGTTCCCATGGACCACTCCTCAAGCTTGTCCAGGTCCTTCTGGATGACATCCTGTCCTTCAGGTGTGTCAAACACACCTCACAGCTTGGTATCACATGCAAACTTGCTGAGGGTGCACTTGATCCCACATGTCCATGTGTTGATGAAGGTATTAAATAGTCCTGGTCCTAATACAGGCCCCTGAGGGACACCACTCATCGCTGATCTCCATTTCGACATAAGCTGTTTATCCATTCAAAGATGTGACTTTGTGGCAAGAACTGCCTCTCAGTTTGCTGAACCACCCTCCTGCATTGAGGGTGCAGGATCTGCAGGCACCTCACCATTCAGCATCAGCACTTCCTGCCCACTGTCCATGTGATGAGACTGTTCACCCAGTTCCCTTCTTTCCATGCAAGGCCTCTCCCACTTCAAGGACACCATCACCAAGTGGACAGAATTATGACAGTTCTTTCATTGTTGAAGAGTCTCTACTGTGCCTCAATGTTCAGTGCAGCAGGGAGCTGCAGCCCAGGTCTTGCCCTCACCTGCCTTGCAGAGCCATCTGTGGCAAACATCACAGGTATGTGATATGAAATAAAAGATGTTAATGGAAACTATCCAAAAGCCAGGTGGCCAGGGTATAATCCCCTCCCTGTGAGAGATGTGAAGCGAGTGTAACAAATATGTCATATTGCCTATTGAGATGCCCTGTTCACTATATTTCTAGGACAAAGACTGTCAATTTTCTTGCTGATTTTGTGAGCTAAGTCTAAACTAAGTTTCCCATTGCTCCACTTATGCTAAAAACATTCCCAGATAGAACAATGAAGGAGGCTTGGGTCATACATTTATTTACACATGAATGAAAAACCACATGCACGAACATTTAGCATTTTATTTTTGTAAAGACAGGCAAAACTCCTTTTTTTTTCTTTTTTTAAAAATTCAAATCTGTGCTTGAGTTTTCATGCATTTGTTACACATTTCTGAATTAGTGGTGTAAGTTAGAAATCCTTTGTTTCTGTATCTTTGCTGTCACTTGGCTAGTTTACTTGAATTTGATAATGCACGATGAAAGGCCTGTGGGTAATCTGGACGTTGCAGCTGCCTTAGACCCCATGCAGTGTCAATCCTGTGCTGCCTCATCTGAAGAATCTTAATCTTTTTACCTGAAGGCGCTGAACGTGATTTAGTGGGAAGATGTGGGCTACACATCCTGTATCCCTGTCCACTTCTGCAGGCTTTTGTGTTTCATGACATCATGCCACCGGTGGCACAGAGGAGTTGTCAGTCAACCATCCATGAGCACCCCTTTCTGCCCAGAGCAGATTCTTTCTAGAGGTTTGTTAGGTGAGAGACATGTTTGACCGTGGTGGTAACGGTAGTATTTAATGTTTCCTAGTATCTAGTGGCACTTCGTGCCGAGCTGTTTCAAAGGCACTCACAAAGACAATGGATTGCAACCTGTTAGATCTGCAGAAGGGCTGTACTGGTGAGCTGGGGTTACTGGGTCCCCATGGTATACAGGCACCTGGCAGTGGTGTGTTTTTCAGCAGTAAATGTTCAAAGCAGGAATTTAAAGCATTCCAGTGCAGCTTTTCCTTCTGGGCAGAAGATATTTGTGCCGACCTGCCTCTGTGTGTCTGTGGACTGCTGTTTGTGCTGTCGAAATGCCAGCTGGCTCCGGGCATCTGCGCTCAGTCCTGTGCTGTGAATGAACAGGCACCGTTCGGTTGGGCCCCATAAATAGCTTTTGTTCATTCATTGAAAATACAGTAATTGTAAACATGCTAGTTTAATAACTGTGTTTAATTAATGGTGGGTTAGTAAACGATGTGTGGAGGGGAGGTTAAAATTTACTAAAGGCTATCGCTGTGCAGCTCTTAATTGAATTAAGTATGTATTAAACTGGGCCTCTTTCCTGTCCCTGGAGAAACAAGCTGGGCACTGGAGCGTATGGATGCTATTGATTTCAGAAAGTTCTGGTTAAAGGCAGTACAAAAATGCTCTCTGGCCGAAGTCCAGATCCTTCTGCATATATAATAGGCCAAGGCAGTGTTAGCACAAAAAGATAGAAATCATGATGTTTGCTTAAGGAATTCATATACCTGTTATTATTATCACAAGTCATTTCCCAAGAGAATGTGAAAAAAAAATTCTCTACACTCACAAATTTAGCCTTATTTTGAAATTGTTAGCTTTTGTAATAGTTTTTGTATAGGAGAACAGGTTGTCCTGTGTCTGGTTTCTCTGTGTATTTGTAAAAGCATATATACACTTAAACACAGTGTCAAAAAATCTGAAGGAAAATATCAGCAGATTTTATTTGGTTTTTTTCCAGCAATCTGTGTCCAGCAAGACTGTTTATAGAAAAAGTAGTCCTCGGGGAAGGTTTGTAACACAGACAATGAAGAGCTGCCATGTGCTAGGCATGGCATCCTCATGCCCTCTTTCTTTTATAGAAACTCATCTCATGCTTGAAATGAGTTTCTATAAAACTTGTGTTCTTAGCACAGGAAAGTCATGTGCACATGTGGAATAAAGATTGTCTCTGTTTGCAAACGGGAAAATTAAGGAGAAGCTGCAATTGAGTTTGCTGGGAGATTTGGACAAACGCTGCAGTTCCATGTAATGGAGTAATTTTTTTTTAGCTTTTGGATTAAAAGCTTCTAGTGGACTTTTTAATGTATTTTGAAGGTCAAGCATTATATATTGCAAATGGACCTTTTCATGTTTTATGAGTATGTGCTCCCACTGTGTTCATGTGCCTTCTTTGTTTTGCCTTTGCATTACAACCTTTACAAGTAGTTTCTTTTGGAGCCAGCTAGAGTTTTATCCACATGAAAAACCAAGAGTTGGCTTTGGATTTTAATTTTTTTCCCCTCAAGATGCACAGCTTGCGTGCTCAGGGAAAAGCAGTTTGCATGAACTCAATGGGTCAATAGCCCAAACAAAAATCTTGCAGAGAAGGAACTTGATGGTATTTGTTTCACAGATCCACAGCATCAGGGCACAAAGTCTTATCAGAGATGTTGGATAACTAACTCCCAAAATGCAGACAGCTTGTACTTGACTGATTTTTCTCCTATTGCATAAGCTGCAGAATCAAAAATGATATAAGGTGACCATTAGGAGAAAGCTGGGAAACTCTCATTAACTATTTGACCAAGCCCTCAGTTACAGCATTTTTTCAGAAAAACGGTGTTTTCCTTCAAGTCCTTAGAAAAATTCTGTTTGAACTTAAAAAGGCAGATATTGTGCAGAATTTATCTCCCATGTTTGTTAAAAACATGTTTTCTAGTTTTCTAGAAAAGTAGGTCACACTAGAGTGCACTGTTCCTTTTCGTGTCCTACAGACAGAAATGTAATCACAGAAAGATGTTCTAATGAAGCAATTAACAGGGAGATTTGTAAAAATATTAGAGGAATGTCAGTTTTCCAGGAAGTCAGGCAGTTTGGAAAGGACCAGACTTTTAAGAGACTCATTTACCTGTAAGAATATCTGAAATGCTTGAACTGTCAACAAGAAAAAACAAAGTAACTCAAAAAGTGATTTACAAAAAGCATATAAGGAAATTTAGTGGGTTTGGAGGTCTGACAAAATGCAGGAAGCAGTGGAAGAAGTATTTAGTGACAACTTCTGAAAAAGGGCAAGACAACGGAATATAGAGATCATTGGTTTTGGTGATGTTTGTGCCCTCTGGGTGCCCTTGGTCCTGATGCTGCTCATGCTGGGGTGAAGGGTGAAGTTCCCCCCCATGTGAAGGCTCTGTGAGTTCCTGGAGCTTTGCATGCCTGGATCTTGGGATGACACCTGTGCAAGGAGATCTGTTATTCTCTGGAGGGCTCTGTGCAGCCCCCACGTTGTGAGTGAAACGGCTGCTTTAAATATCAGTACTAAGGTTTGTGACACTGTGGCACAGTAACACACTTCTGTTTGGGTTTGTGTTGTGAGTGTTATGCCTCTGGTGTTTTCCTGAGAGAAATGTGCCTGGTGAGAACTAGAGCAAGCTAAAACTGCTAAAGCTTGCTTACGTGGTAATGTTATCTCTTCCACGGGCTATTACTCTCCGACAATATAATTTAGTTGAGTGTAAGTTGCTTCAAAGAAATCCTGCTGGTGTTGCTGCTTGTTACTCTGCAACATTTGGGCTAAAATAGAAGGAAAAAAAGGGTCGCTTAGCTTTGATGTCTGATACTGTTAGGAGTGAGTTGCTCTTTCCTGCTTCAGAGAGCTTCTCACAGCTGTTGAGAGAAGTACTTACCCCCAAAACGCAAGACTTGTATCCCCCAGGGCTGGTGGAGAAGAGGTTGTGAATAATTTGACTTGAAGTCAAGGTGGTGCTCGGTGGAGCAGGAAATTAGGAGTGCTATTTTTAAATGCTGAAGAACTTATTAAAAAGCAGTAATAGTTTTCATTAGACAAAGAGCTTTGAGTTTGGGAGGCTCATGATTTGAGGTAGCATCATTCATCAAGTAAGTGTTTTTTAAAGAGTGCCAAGTAAATCTGTCTTTCTGGAAGGGTTGGTGACTATCAGGAAAATTAAGTAAGGGATGCGAAGCTTTTTGACATAAATCTTGGCATGCCAAGTATGTCTCTCTAAATTGGCAGCTGGTGTTGCCACACATTAGCATTTAGAATAAAATAAAAATGACAAATTTGTCTAATGTGAGAATAAAACTAACACAGAAATTCTGCTCAGTCTGTATCTTTTGGTCCTCTCTCTCCCTTGCTCAGTGCCTGTGATTTTCCAAGAATTTGAAAGATGAGAAAGACACAAGCTCTCATGCCCCCTCCCCTTCTAACACCAGATGAAAATCGGCCCATGGACATAGGCTTGCAGCCTCCCAAAGGAGGGATAATTCAGACATTAGGAAAGAAAATCCTGACCGTAAGGGTTGGGGTTACTTAGCCAGAGAGGCTGGGGAATCCACACCAGTGGAGATTATTGTGCAGGAATCTGCAGGGATGTGCCGTATCTGTCCAAAACTATTTCAAGCAGGGAGGTTGAGAAGAGGCCCATTGAGTTACTTTCCAAACTAGGTTAGTGTGCTTTCTGTGACAGATGAAGGGCAGTCAGGCTTTGAAGATGGTGATACTAGGTTAAAATCAAGAAGGCAGAAGACTTACCTTTCTTTGTCCCTACCCAGGACAGAAAAGCGTGTTAATGCAGAGAACATTTGACATTAAAAAATTATGTACAACCAGAGCAGAATAAGGTCCAGATCCCCATGGCTGCAAAAAGTTGCTTTGATTTTTTTCCAGACCTTTGGGTTTCTCAGCAGCAAGTTCTCTGCCTAAGGGCTCTTCAGAGAACAGGTAGGCTGAAGCTGGCAGGTCTTGAGATTAATTTTATATTTTTCTGCTGAATGTAAGTCCAAGAAGATGTGTAGTAATCGTGATAACACATTTACAGCTGCACTGGAACACCTTGACCCTAAGCAGGTCATAAGCTTCAAAAAAGTAACTGTTTTCTGTGATGTTAAAATAGCATTTATTCTTTGGCTTTGTAAGACTTTATAGTTCACTGGAGTGTGAACAAAAGCTCTCTATTTGGTGCTTCAGTAAGATTTTTCTATTTATTAGTGCCCAACATATCTCTTATGTCCAAGACAGAGATGACTTTTGAGGTCTCATACTCTTCAGCACCTGGTCGTACATGTTTACACAGAACTGTAAATGAGAGATTTCCTTGCACCATTGAGTCACTCTCGTTCAACAATTGGTATATATGTAAGTAAAATGAAAGGTTTTTTTAAACTCATTATTCAATGCAAAGCTGATTAGTAAGACCTTGAAACCTAATATCCCCATGAGTCAGTTCACAGTACTGCATGAAACCTAGTTCGTAGCAGGCAATAAAAATTAGAGGTGACTTGAGAGTGAGCCATTATATTGTGTTTGGAGGGGAATTCAGGCTCGGGCACACAGTGGAGTTTGCACTGGGTAACACAGGTCAGCAGAGCTGTGGTAACTGGGGGTCAGTGATTGCCTCTGACAATCAACGAGAGGTCAAAACCAGGCTATTGCGGGGCTCCTGCCCTGCTCACTGCCTGGGCATGGTCCTGCACCTTCCTTTTCATAAGCACTAATGCCTCTGTGGCCAGGTCCAGCCTGGCTGATTCCCTGGAGCAGTGGAAAGGGTCCTGCCCCAGACCAGCTACTCTCTGAATCCTTGGTATGAGAGAGCATGTGAGGACATTGTGCATTCCCAAACATGCAGCAAGGAGCTTGCTCAGCTGTGATGAGTGGCTTGGACTCTGAACTTTTTTTCTAGCTAGATTGTCAGATTTTGAATTTCTACATTCTCACCACTCTCATGACAATAAATGTTTTGTGTAGCTTCCAAGAAACAAAATATTGCTTCTTGGTGCCAGATGAGGTTTACTTCTACTCTAGTGATTTGCAAAGTAAGTCTGAAGTTTGCTGAGGCTGATTATGGTTTTTAGAAACCATTGCTTTTAGCATGAGGAGTTTGGTTTCTAAATGCCCTTTGAGGGGGTTGAAAATCCTGCCTTCAGCCTCTCAAACCACTGCTGTGGTTCAGACTGGTGAGGTTCTTCAGTCATGGAAAGTGGAGCAGGATAGGTTTTGATTGCAGCATCCCAAGGACGAGAGGGCGGAAGAGGGTGGAGGAGGGAGAAGATGTCTGGAAAGACAGTGTCTGGTTTGTGTGTGTGTGTGAGAGAGAGAAGAGAGAGACTAGGGCTTCTTTGCTGGAGGAAGAAAGCAAAACCCCTCTCTGAGGGCATGGTCCTGCTCTTGATTCACTACATGCAAGTTGAAAAGGGCAGCCTGGCTGGATTTCTGTCTGCTCTCTTAAAGAAATCTCTGCTCTCCAAAGCCTTTACTGCTTTAAATGTAAAGATCAGCATCACAGCTCACTCTCCTGAGGTGTCTGAAGCAGAGGCAGACTGGTGACCGCTCGCTTGATCTTCATTAAGGTGCATTTTCAGTGGTTTTCCCTGAGTGTACTGGAGCTGCTTTGGGTTGTGACCAAGGTGTAGTCTCTTGTTTGTTGTCCTGCGTGCCCAAGTTGAGGGAAGGAGTTTCCTACTCCTGCAAGTCCCTGCTACCCTGAGGGGCTGGTTAAGGCCCATGGGGTGAGTTGGTGCCCTAATGAGCTGTGGCCATATGGATAATGAGACAGAAGCTAAATCCCACACACCTCTGTCCATCTTAAAATTGTGAACTGCAACATAATTTATCTGAGCAACCTTGTTTTCAGTATTTTCTTCCCTCTTCTTTTCCAAGTATTGTACTTCTGCTTTGGAAACTGCTCTGCTTTGTATTTATCCCTCTCACATGACAGTCCAGAAAGCTTGCATGCATCCTCTTTCCCCCCCCCCCCCCCACCAAGTACAATTAACTTCCAACTAAAGATTAGCAGTTTCAAAACGTAAATGTAAAAATATGTGTTCCAATGCGGGAAGAGAAGTTGTGAGCAACCTGCCTATCCTCAGGAGAACTGCAAGGCTGGAAACCCCAGGGATGAGTAGCTGAGATCGGTTAAACAAGGGCTTAATTTTTTCTTTGAAAAATGCTATTACCTGGTGTATCAAGTCTATTCAAAAATAAAGTAATCCAAAATATCTCTTGGCAGATTATGGTTTTAAGAAATCCCATTTAATTCTGCTTCTTTCCTTAATGGATTCCTGTTATGGTTTGCACTTTTAGGCTTTCTGTAGAAGCAGGGCAAAATTTCCATCTGTGTGTTTTGTCTGTGGGGAATAGAGAGTCCATAAATTAGCTATTCCTTGTGGAAAAGCCAGCAGTGGCAATTCCTGTGGGACATTGTTCCTCTCAAGGGACAACATCTCCTTTTCAGGCTTGGCTCCTGCAATGCATGTTGGGCATTTTACATCGGGGTGAGGACTGGCAGGATGAGGATGTGTGGTCATCAGCCTTGTCTGCAAGAACAGTATCAGACACCCAAACTCTTTAGATTTTTAAGGCTGAAAGTAGGGAAAAAGGCAAAAGAAAAGAAAATATTTTGAGATTTCTTGGTATAGTTCTCTGGAACTTTCAGAGCTCTACAGGGGTTTAAATACGACATTCTAGTGAAAATGTCTCTTTAAAACACTGGGTTTTCCCAGTGGATGAGAATTCCAGTTTTTTACTAACTCTATAGTATTTTTAAGGTTTCCCATCTTGATGCTGGGCATCTGGCTTCAGTTTTCCTTTTATGAAAAAAGCACTGGGACATTTAAATAATTCAAGGGAGAAATTATATGCGCTCAGCAAACAGATGTCAAAAAAAAGAGAAAGAAGCTTAAAATCTAGGCCTCCAAAGTCACTTCCGTATATTTCCTTTTTAAATAATGCATTTTTAATCAGCTTTTAGAAACAAAGTGCCATGCTGACATATACGTACTTACCCAGTGTTTCATCATGGGACAGAACAAAGAAAGTGAAACCAAAGTTACAAACTATTGTACTATAATGTGTTAAATAAATGTATGATACCAAATTGGTTCACCTGACAAAGCCCAGAGTTACAAGACTGTTGTGTTGTTGTTTTCCAGATGATATGAAGATAATTGAATGAGTTTCTATGCTTTGTAACAACAGGAGTTCATACAAGGGCTCTTGTGGCTCTGGTAAAATAAAAAAAGGAATTAAAGAAGAATACCCTTTTCCAGGAAATAAGATCACTTTTCTGATTGTAATTTGTAATTAGATTTTCTGATTTGTCTTTCATAGTCTTGTTCAGCACATTTTCCGATGAAATAATTTCAGGGGTGAAGTTTGGATTGTGGAGTGTCTCTGCCCCTCTCCACACAGCACAGCTGTAGGATGGCTCCTGCCCTGGGTATCTTCTAAACTGTCAGCCAAAATATGAAGAAATGCAGTAATCTGAAGGGAGTCTTGCATGTTTTAGTGGAATTAATGAAAGAAAAGTAGGTGAAGACAGACAGAAAGGACCTTGCCCTCCTGAGTTGGCGTTGGAGGGGCCAGCCCAGCTCATTTTGAGGCTGCTGATAAAGCTGCTGTTGCCACACGGTTTTTCGGTGCTGCCACATCATTAGTTTGAGTTCGAGGTATTTCAGTCCTGGTTTAGCACCTGGGTTGGAGCTCTGAGACAGTCTGATCTCTGGGAGCTGCAGGTTTGCCTGGAGTGCCTGGGAGAGAAGGGACAGTGCAGGGTCTCTTGACACATCACAATTTCCACTGGGCTTTGAGCCAGCTAAGGAAGACTTTGAAGATGACTGAATAATCCAGTGAGGGACAGAGGCTGCTACACCTTCCACTGGTACCTCTAAGGGCAGATCAGGTTCAGTGGAACAAATCTTCTGCCACTCACTGCCATCAGTGTGAAGGAGATTTCTGGGTTTGTCACCTCTCCTCCTTTTACATTTTGGTGGGGGGAGGGGGTTGCTCAGGCTTTAAGGGGTCTTTTTAAAGTTGTGTGTGACACCCTGCTCCTCCTCTCTTTATCCACCCTGCCCAAATTGGACCACGCTAGCAGCTATTGCAAAAGAGATGCTATTTAATCAGGTCCATGCTTGCTTGTTGCCAGAACAGGAGCATGTGGGACTAGCAAAGCAGGGAAGGTTGTACCTGCTCTCTCTGGCACTGGGTGGAAAGAGTAACACTTTGTCATGCTCTGGCTTTCCTGGCTGCTGGGTTGTCAATGCTTGCTGGCAACTCCTCCTGAGCTTTGCTGCTTGGGAAGAGTGGTTCTTTCTGCAATTTCAGAGTATTTCCTTTTCTCTGTTGTTTTTCTTCCCTGCCTGCAGGTTGCTCATAGTAAAACATCGGTAAAACTGATTTTTGTTATTAGATACAGAGTGCATGATATGGCTATCAAATACCTCTCTTTGGCAGCATCTTAGTATGTTGCTTGGGATGCTGTGATGATATATCATCATACTTTAAGAAAAGTATTTTCAAATACTAAGAGTTGGGTTGAATATTCTAATGCTGCAATGTATACGGAATATTGAATATATATAATATGATCTTTGGGAATATTCTGGTGACAACATATACATATTTCAGCTCCTCATCCCAAGCATGTTTCTGAGCACATGATAAAACAGATACATTGTAAGTCTGATTGCTTATTGATATAAGCAATATTACATAGTTCCTTAAGTGTTTGAAGGATTAATACTTTAGTTTTCAGTAACTGGATTTTTGCCTATGCTGCACTTGCTTTTTTCTTAAAAAAATATCCCCAAATGTGTATTTAATTTATAATATTTGATTCCAATATTGTAGTAGCACTATATTTAGTTTTAAAAAGTCTGTTTGGTTTAATAAGGCTCACTTTGAAGCTTGAGCTTAATGGTAGATTTGGGGGAAAACAGGGGGGTGCGGTGGTTCTGTTTTGTGTCTTTTTCTTTTGTTATATGCTGTTACAGCAAATGATTATGATGAGAGCTTATGTGGGGAAGTCGGCTTGTTGCATGTTCTTAATCTTAGGCATGGCTCTGAAAGTCTGCTTGGCTTCTTTTAGATATGATCTGCAGTTACACACATGTGAACAACATAATACATGAAAGTGCATATGATGTTTAAGTCCAGTGTGTGGTTAATACACCAATACTGCTTGGGATAGTAAAGATTATTGTGTGTGTTTGCTATGAATGGACTCCCTCTTTTGTTCCTTCAGCCCAGTAAGAACATTGACTCAGAAACTTGAATATTTAAAATGCCTGAAGGCAAGACTTTGCTTTCCAGGCTTTGCTCCTTGTCTTTGCAGAGATGATGACTGCATAAAAGCACATGATTAGGTGGAGCACTGAATCATTATTTATAGACCATAACATTTATTTATGTATTTTTAATAGGGGCTCAATTCAGCATTGAAGTCTTCTAAAACACCAAAGAGATACACAAGAACTACCATGACAGCAAATTCTGTGCTTGAAACCTTTGCCCCAGACCTTGTGCAGATTTAGTGAGATTGTATGTGATGTCACTGTGTAGAAAATGAGTCTCCTGACCAATGAGAGAATTGAACCAACCATGGTGGTTACAGGGTTCCTGAAGAGTGAAGTCGGTGAAGACTGTGTGTATCTGGGTTGCAGTATCTGGACTCTGATGAACCTTGTGTGGAGACTTCAAGGAAGGCAAGCATCTTCTGAAGTTACCCTGAGAGCACAGGCTCTGCAGGCTGGGGATAGGTCCTACAGTTATGGCAGCAAATACTTCACAATTGTCAAAGCCATGTAAAACCCCCCTTACATTCTAAGAAGCCAACTAGCTGCACTCTCCCCTCCTTTTTATTGACAGATGATTTTCAGTCAGGCAAAAAACTGTTTGAGAGGAACTAGACCAAAGACTGTAGTGATTACCCTGCCTAGTTATTTCTGGAACCAGAGTACCATCCTGGTCTTGCTTGTGTGGATCTTCAGAAACAGCCATAAAATTCAGCAGCCTCCAAAAGCACGATCACACATTGCCTGAGAAAGGTCAGAAGAGGCTTGGGAGGCTTCCAGATCCATGTTCCACGAGGTCTGCCTCCAAAAAGACATTGCTGCTGTGGTCAGTATTGGGGCAAGTCCTGTATGATATCTTTATCCATGGTCTGGACAAGGGGATCAAGTGCACCCTCAGTCAGTTTGCAGATGGCACCAAGTAGGGTGGCTAACGCAGTTCTTGTGCTCGATGCACGAGCTCTGGCGTGCCCCAGGTCAGAGACAGCCCAGCTGCGTTACTTCTGTGCGTCGCAGAAGCGACTTCGGCATCAGGAAAAGAGCTGCTGGCTGAGCTGGCTAGCTGGCTTCTTTGCAGAGGGAAACACGGCAGGAGCCGATGGTATCGGCTCACATTAGCTCGGAGACAAAGGAAGAGAGAGGCTGTTCTGGTCTGGCTTCTAACAGGTTTATTGTGAGAAGTTTCGCAACCCGAACAAGCTCGGAAAGGGATGGAATGCAATGGGACCCCTCCCCCAGGCTTGTCCTCAGTTTTACGGGGAATTTGAAAACCTCGGGGAAAGGGGAAAACAACCAATGAGTTACAAGCCAGGGGGAGGATACAATTTAACAAGAACCACTGGGGGAAACTGAGAGGCGGGAGTTATAACAGAGAACCAGTGAACAACCAAGTAACCGAGAATTTTCCCAAACCGGGGGAGGCGGCTTGGACCCGGGGGGGGGAGGTGCAGCTTAGGCTTCTGAGCCGCCCCATGACCCACCCTCTGAGTCTGCCTTTTTGGGAAACTTGATCCAGGGGATGGGCTGGGATTGATTGGCATCACGCTGCCCCAGCCCCGCAGGAGGCTGGGTCACCGCAACAGGTGGGAGTGCTGATCTGCTGGAGGGCAGAAAGGCTCTGGAGAGGGATTTGGACAGACTGGATCCATGGGCTGAGGCCAGTTGTGTGAGGTTCAACCAGGCCAAGGTCCTGCCCTTGGTCACAACAACCCCAGGCAGTGCCACAGGCTGGGACAGAGTGGCTGGAAAGCTGCTGGGTGGGAAAGGACCTGGAGGTGCTGGTCAGTAGTGGCTGAACATGGGCTGGAGTGTGCCCGGGTGGCCAAGAAGGCCAAGGACATCCTGAATGTATCAGCAATGGTGTGGCCAGCAGGACCAAGGCGGTGACTGTCCCTCTGTACTCAGCACTGGTGGGGCTGCACCTCAAATCCTGCTTAGTTTTGAGCCCTTCACTGCAGGAGAGACACCAAGGTGCTAAAGTGTGACCAGAGAAGGGGAACAGAGCTGGGGAAGGGTGTAGAGCACAAGTCCTGTGAGGAGCAGCTGAGGAAACTGGGGATGTTTATCCTGGAGAAAAAGAGGCTCAGGGGCATCTTACCTCTCTTTACAACTCCCTGACAGGAGGGTGTAGCCAGGTGCGGGTCAGTCTCTTCTCCCAGGGAACAAGGGACAGGATGAGAGGAAATGGCCTCAAGCTGCACCAGAGAAAGTTCAGGTTGGTCATCACGAATAATTTTTTCACTGAAAAGGTGGTTAAGCATTGGAATGGGCTGCCCACAGAGTCAGCATCCCTGTAAGTGTTCAAGAAATAACAACCTGGCATTAAGTGCTATGGTTTAGTTGACAGGGTGGTGTTCCATCAAAGGTTGGACTCAATGACCTTGGAGGGCTTTTCCAACCTAAATGATTCTATGATTCTATGAAAGAAATGGAAGCTGTGGTCAGCATCAGCAGCATTTATTCTCTGAGAGGTGACAGCTCATTGCTTCCAGCGAGTTTCTACCAGTAGTAGACCTTCAATTTGGGAAAGAAGAATTTAGTCTGGCATGCATGCTTTGGGAGGCTGCTGTAGTTCAGCTGAAGGTTAAGAGGACAGAGGCAGCAATGACAGGGTTATGGTTCAGTGGTCTGTGTCCTTCAGAGGTCACAGATGAACCCTTTGTGCCTCAAAAACCTCTGCATTGACTTGAGAGCAGGAAAGGGAACTAAAATAAAACTGCAGAGTGCAGAGACTAACCCTCCATCTGTGGAAATCCTGCTGTTGGCTGCAGTTGAAGCCATGTCCTGTTTTTGGAGATACATTCCCTAAGGAGGTGATGAGCAGTCAGCTTTATGTGTGCTTTTGCCTGTCAGAGCCGTAGGGAACAAAGCTGAGCTCTGCCGATGTGCGTCACACACCTGGACTTCATAGAGAAGGAGTGAAGTGTAAATATGCAGTGTTGAAGGGAAATGCAGTTATTGCCTCCAGGTAGATATTGGTGGTAGAGATGTAAAATATTATCTGAAAATCCTTTGGCTTTTCACCTCCCAGCTCACTCGGAGGTAAAAGAGAATATTGGTGTGGATGAGTAAGTGAGCAGAATTGCAGGATCTGCCAAAGCCAAGATGGGAAGGATGTTCTCTGAAAGTCCCTTCCTAAGCTCTACTTGGCGCGCTTGCTTGGGAGCACTCATCGTACGCTGTTAATTATTTCCAGTGCTCAGGTCAGATTAGAGATGATTAATGGATTTTGGGAATAGTGATGTGGAAATACGTCTCATTATATCTGGTAATAATAATACCAATAATTTTGTTTGTCTTAATTCAGACTTATGAGAAAATAGAAAACTATTTATTTATTTACTTACTTACTTACTTAAAATTTTGGCCTTTCCAGTAACATGGTGAAATCCCATCAGTTCACCTTCCAAGTGTGTTCAATTTGCAGTGTTATAAACTGTTGGTTTTCTTGGTGCTTATCAACATTTAATTTAAATAGTTTGTTGGGGACATTTGTTTGTTTAATATAGAATCAGAGTATTGGAACATGAGATGTTTGTGGTTTGTTTGTAATACTAGATGCATGACTCCTGAAGACAATGCAGTCCAAATTTAACATGTTATTTACATTCTCTTGTTTTATGAATAATTATTGCAGATATCTTTCCCACAGGAAGATCTCGAGAAGAGTGGAAGCATTTAAAAATAATTACAGATCTACAAAGCCTATTTTTGTCCCTATTTTAATGTAAGTGTTGTTTTCAGAAAGAACTGGCGTGTACAGTAAATTTCTATAGGAGTGTTCAAAACATGACATGGAAGCCCAGTCCCTCAGGAAGCCTTGCAATTGAGAAAGGTTTTTGGCTGTCAAGGTGCAGGTAAATAGGTGCTCGTTTCCAAGTCATACAGGAGTAGGTGACATTAGTGAGGGCCTTTAAAAGCTGGGTTGCTTATTTAGGTGCCTACATGTAAATTTGAAGTCTAATTCTTATTACTTATATGCCTACAGTTGTGACTCGTTTTCTGTGTGAAAATGTGTGTGTGTTAGATAGAGATGTGCTATTTTCAAACTTGGAAAAGGCAATGTTTCTTGGAATCTGAATACTTAAAATTAAATTTCCTCTGTGGTTACACAACTGTAGAGTAAATCCAGAAAAGCATCACTGACTTTAATTATGTTACTCCAGATTTTTACTTCTATAAATTATGTCAGAAACTAATTCTGAGTACTATGAACATTCATAATGGTGCTTCCCAGCATCAGCTCTGGACTGTTCAGCACGTGGAAGAGATCCAAAGGATGATTAGGCATGTTGGTGAACAGAGGAGTCTGAATAATTGCAGAACTGGATGGGTACCATTCTTCAAGAAACTCTTTAAGTATAGTTCTTTCATTGTTGAACAAGCTTGCAATAACTTGGTTCCTTAAGCAAGATTTTTTTGTTCTGTTATCAAATTGAATAGTCCTTAAGGGTTTATAGATAGATAAGTAGTTTTAATGATCTGACAGCTAAAGAAGTTTGCTTTGATATAGTCTGGGACACTAGATCATGTGAGAATTAGGTGATTTTAAGTCTAGTCTGAAGTAAGTTGTTTCATTCTGGTTTAAATGAATGCAAAAAAGCAAGCCTATTTTCCTTCAATACTCAAACGTACATTGAGCATAAGAGAATATGGGAAAGATTTAGAAAGTCACTTAGAAATTGCAAAGCTTCTTCATTTTCCCACCTGACCTGGACTTGGAGGAGAGGCTGGGTGCTGCAGACAGTTTGTGTATAAAAAGGACGAAGATGAAAGAGAATAATTTGATCATACTAAAGGGCTTCTGTATCAGTAAGAGTTTTAGACTTGATCCTCTCATTAATAATGGATGGCCAGACGGATGCTTCCTCCTCTGCTGTCTCTTTTTAATTCATCTGAATGATGGTGGAAAATGGAGCCCAGTGGTTTGAGCCTGGCTGTCTCTGCAGTTTAAAAGCTCACTGTGTCTGTCTTCAGATCTCCTCTTGCAACACAGCAGTTTTGGTATGTTGAAAAGCACATTTGGGAGGTTTCCTTACCAAACCAAGCAGGTCAAACAACCTAGTTGTTTAATACACAAAAGACCTAAAACTGTGAAGCTGCATCATCGCAGCCCTGGCTCAGCATTTTATTGCCATCTGCAACACAACTGGCTTTGGCTTTCCCTGCTTTCAGAGCAGGGCTGCCTGTATGATTGTTCACTGTCCCAAAATACATTGTATTTGCTGTCCCCAGAGGACATCAGCCTCTTGAACACAGGCAAGACTGCAGGGAAGTGGTGTGGGGGCTTGTGCTGCCTGACCTGGAGTGGGAGCTGGCGCTTTTAGTCAACACCACAGTTCAGAGCTTTACTCTTACCTGCTGACATACAGCAGATGTGTTTTTCAGCTTTCACCTATTCATGTTATTTTTAGTAATATCATTAAAATCCCACCATGTTCCTGGTCCAGTGGAAACACTTTCCAGGATATCATGATCCCTGATTTCTGGTATAATTTCACATAATGTGTTTTGGAAATGTGTCTCTTTTTATGAGCTCAGTTATGTTGTATGGACATAAAGAGGAAGAAGGAAGTGGATGGCTTCAGGGTTTTAGAAGGAATAAGCAGCTTCTACCAAGGGGCACTGGTTGGTTTTGTGAGAAGTGAGGCAGCTCCTCCTGAGCAGTGCTGCTGACAAGGACGTACCCTATGGCCTTTGAGGTAATACTGGTGGTGGAAGCCACTGGAGACTTCACACTGTCCCTGGACTGAGAGTGATGCAGTCCTGCAGTGCTGTCAGCTTGCTCTCAGATGATCTGAAGCAAGGGTAGAAGGAATTAGGAGAGCCTCGCTCTCTTCCCATCCTCTGGTGGGACATGATGCCCCACATGGTACACAGTAGCGGGGGCACCTATGGTACTTAGAAAATTTTCCAGTGGCCCTGTGCCTACAGGAAAGCTTCAGATGAGGCTGTATGGGATGCCTACTTTTTTTGTAACTCCATTCTCTCTTTATAAAAATGGAAACAATCTCATTTCCTTAAGGAAAGATTTTACTAATTGCCAGTGTTTTGGATACTATGAGAGCACCTGGAAATAAATAACTCCTGTAGAGAGCTATTTGGTGGTGAGGTTTTCAAACCAAATCAAAGTATATAGTTAGATTTTTACCCAACTGTTGTGCCCCCCCTTTAGAGTGTAATGTTTCCTGCAAGAATTTTGCATTTCCATGCTTGGCTGTTTCAGTGTCCTCTTGGTGAACTGTTCTTTGTTCTCAGGGCTTGCTTGGGCTGATAACTGTAAATGTCCTGGCAATTATAGGTTTGATTTAGTAAGTCTAGATGTTTGCACAGATCTTTTGATCTTTAATATAGTGGACATAAATACTTGAAAATCAAAGCAGTTAAGAAAGTGTTGCAGGGAGCCTGTCAGCAAGAATTGATACAGTTTCACCACTGCCTTTATTTAGCAATGCTGCATTAGATTTCTTTCTGTGCCCAGTTTGCCTGGTTAACTGGTTTAAAGCAGGTTCCAACTGATCATATTCAGATACCTCTATTTTACTTGCCCACACATTTTTCAGGCAATGGAGCAGAAAGTACACTTTCTGTGCAAGAAAGGTATCATGCATCTAGTCTGAAAATAAAGATCTACAAGAGGTCAGATAACTATTTCCTCCTAAGAGTGCCTATTCCTCTCCTTTGGCTAGAAATGAAGCCCATGGTGACAAGCTCAGATGAGGATTCAGCTGATATTAAAGAACAAAACCCCCAGTTTTAATATTCCTGTATTCCTGCTGGTTACTTGTGTGGAGGTCAAACCTGAGGCTGTGGTTTGACTGTGCAGAAAATCCAGCTTTAGGGCTCCTACAGCTGTATTAAAAGCATTGAGTCCATGAAATATAAAATGCTGACTGCTATAAAACTTGCTGTCAATTCAAATTTGTTCAAAATCTCTCAAAGCCTCCCGGCATAAGATTTAAATTTTTATTGCCAGGTCACATAGCAGAAGTCTTCCTGTGGTTGGCATAAAGCTGACCTATAAATGTGCACTCTGGCTAATTCAGCAGAAACATGACCGTGTGCCCAGATCTGATTTGTACCACTGGGTAATCCAGAATAAAACAGATCTGCTGCTGTCCTGAAGGATTTCAGACCTCAGACCATTACAGCAAAACTATCTTTCAACAATAGTGTGCCTTTTCGTGAAAAACCTTAATTCAGTTCCAAGGTAGTTTTTTTCCTATTGTTACTTTTTAGCTATTAGTTTCTAACTAATAAGTAGAAGCTACACTTGAATAGAAATTAGTAAATAAACGTCTTTTGCTGGTAGTGAATTTGTTTCTTCAGTGCTGATATGCCCAGATGACTTTAGGAAAACAAGTACCATGCCTTCATCTATATATAAAAAGATTAACGGTATATGTCAAACGTAACCTTTAAAGCAATTATAAAGTGATCTCACTCAGGGGATGAAAACAATTTTTGGAATAACTGTATGTATGTTTTTCTGGAAGTTTAGGCCAGGATGGAAATGCCAAAGGGGTTATCCTGGAGGATTGGGTCTTAGCTATCCGCACAAATCACGTTTTAAAAATTGGTAATGGGACATTTTAATGGCTCTCTATATTTCTGTTTCCCCCTACAAGAAAGTGATTACTAGAGCTCTTTACATCATTCCTTTGAGGACAACATAGGAAGAAAAACCTCAGTTTGTCAGAAAAGAAAAAAGCTTATTGCTTATGCCCTGAGTATCCACATATGCTTTTTGACAGTTCCAGCCTCAACTTATTTAAAGAAAATATTCTTCCTTTTCCATAAGCAATAATTTAAGACAGCTTTTTTGCTGCCTTAAGAAAGTCTCAAAGAAGGAGCCTCTCTTTACTTACATCACAAATGTTTAACTTGGTATTTTGAACTGAAAAGCTGGAGATGAAGGAAGAAACTGTGTTACTTCCTGAGCCATAACTAAAAACTTTCACTGAGGAATGGAGAAGAAGATAGCTCGTTTATTTATGTGGGTGGTATTTCAGCCCCTGAGAGCACATCTTAGGTGGGCGTGCTGGGTGGAACAAGGGCAGGTAAAAGCTGATTTTTCTGGCTGTAAATATTCCAGGGATGAAGGTGAGAAGAGCTGATAAACACTAAGAAGAGCAGAGAGCTGTAGAAGCTGCATGTCTGTGGGTATAAACTGATTATGAATACATTTAAGCCAGAATACAGACCATTTCCAGCTATGTGGTGTGTTCGGGCAGCTTTCCAGCAATGTAAGTGTTCTTCACTTCTGTTTGAAATTTGATGAGTTTTATTGATTAGAGCATGAAAAAACTGCTGTGATATCTGGGGTCTGGATTTGATGATGTCCCAGAGGATTTTTGTGGCTGGTGGCACAAGGAAGAGGACCAGGCAGCTCCGCTCACTGGGTGCTGGTGGCACACCTTTGGGAAGAGGCTTTAGCCATGCAAAGTGGCTGTTTTTTTCTTGATTGGATGGAAAGGAGTGGTACTTGGCTGTTTGCACTGCTGGGTGAGAGGGGCTGTGCTTTTTTCAACCTTTTTGATCCTCTGAGAGCGTCTGGCCCAAAAGTTTCTCTTCTTGCAAAGGAGGGTACCTGTCCTGTGCTGTCGGTTGGCTCTGGATTCAGTCCATGGGCCTGAAGCAGTGGGGGTTAAGTCTGAGCCCTAAAACGAGTATTTAGCATGGTGAGAGTCTTTCTAATGTGAAATTCCTTGAAAAGCTGATCTCCTTTGTGGGTCCTCCTCAAACTGAGTGGTCATACTGTCTCTGCACCATCATGGTTCTTCTATTTGAATAGGACTAATACGGTTTCCATATTCCACTCAGGATATTAATTGACATTTCCCACCCCAGTATCTTCCCAGTTGAGATGTTCTGTGCTTGCAAACATCCCGTCTGCAAAATCTTAGTTCACTTTATCCTTGAAACTGTTAACGAAGAAATCTCAACAGACCACACTACTGAGATCTAGGTAAGATGGGAGATTTAATTACCAGAGAGTGTGAATCAGTAGCCTCAGAGGGATTCAGAGCAACCAGGATGAAATCTCTTTGGTGGAAAGCTGTCCCCAGGAACAGGGACTCCTTCTCCCCAGGCAGGGGACTTCAGGCCCATGGGGCTGCCCATTCCCAGTTCTGGCTTGTTTTACTCCAGAAAAGTCTAGGCAATTCCACGGTGGGCATAAAATTAGAGTATTTTGTACACAGGTCTGTACTTGATGTGAGGCAGGTAAGACAGTCTGGTAGTTCTGTCACCTACAGAAAGTAAGGTGGTGGTGACTCCAGTAAATTTTCTCACATGGGTCTTGAGTCTATTTTGTGGAAGTCAAGAGTAAAAATAAATTTCTTCGTAGTGTTGAGGTTTCCATTTTTATCAGGCAGGTCTATTTTTTCCCTTGATGAACAGTTTATCACCTTTCTGTTTTGTGCTTCCATTGGTATTGGGCACCTGAGCTGCTCTTCTCACCAGCACAGAGGCGTTCAGCTCAGCGCTGTGCTGTCTGTTACATCTGGAAGGAGCATTTCCTATTTATGCTTGTCTGGAGTAATTTTTCCAAATCCAGAAGGTTTTGTTTGAGAATATCAAATCCCTTGAAAGTACTGTATAATTATCTACATGATTAATTTAAGTGTCTGCCGTGGCTCTGCAGCGAGCTCAGGGGCGTAGACAGGCAACCCGCAGCGTATCGACGCCCGCAGCTTTTCCTGTGGGGAGAAGGAATGGGGTTTTGAAGACTGCCTGCCTCCGGCGGCATGGAGGGGGCCATCATGCTCTATCTCTGGAGGGATGTGTGTGCATGGAGGGGGAGAGCCCTCCAGCAATGTTGCTAAATGAATGATGGATGAGTTTTGCATGGAATGCAGATGCCTTTGAACACTCCAGCCGGCTAACTGCAGGATTGAAGCTGAAGTCAACATCAGTGCCCTTTGCCAATGCAGAGGAGATTTGGAGACTTGAGCTAAAATCTGAGCTGCTTTCAAGGAGCCCCAAGATCTCCAGGCTGGAGACCCAGGCAGTGCTTTTGATCTGGGCATAGTTGGTAAAAGACAGTCCATAACATGTCTACCCAATATCAAAACGGATAAACAACTGAGAGCAAAACTCCTTAAATTATTAGGCAAAAAGGCCCTCAAAGAATGATCTGGCCCAATCTTCTCTAGAGAATGAATGGTTCTGAACCCTGTATGGTTACTGAGAGAGCTGTACCAATGTTTGCTGTTAAAGCAAAGGGTGGCATAGTCACAAGGGTGTCATTGTCATAACTCACGGGATATTACCCATTAAATGACCTCTTACTGTACTCCCACTAAGACATAAAATTATGTTGAAGGAAGTGAAAATAAGAGGGATTGAAATGGAGAGATCTACTGTCTCCTGCAACCCAAGAGATAGTGTCTCTAGTCATTGTTCATGGCAGATGTCTGACCCTCTGCAGAGACCATGCGTGATGGTCAGCACCTGAGATGGTGTTCCCCAGTGCTTTGATATTCTTCATCCTTCTGAGTGTTATCTAACCACTAACCTAAACCTACCTGGATGTGATTCACATCCATTACTCCATCATGGACAAGAGGAACAGACTGCTCTTCTCCTCCTGGTCACTGTGAGGCATTTTAAAGTACATGAGGACCTTTAGCTTATGGTATCACAGCCCACCTGCAATACTTTCTCCTTTTTAGACTAGCAGGCCCTAATTTCTTGAGTATTTCCTATTAAGTTACACTTTCAAGACTGGCAAGTAATTTCAGAGCTCTGCTCCAACAGAGTAGTGTTGCTGCTGAGACCTTCCCAGCTCTGTGTGTGGCTACAGAAATACTTCATATGCCGTGTTGGCTTTGTCCCCGCTGATACATCCTGGGACAATGACCTTTTTTTTTTCTCCAACAGCAGGACTTTATTGACAGCAATGATTCCCTCTAAAATATCAAAGCCAGGCTGGATGGGGGTCTGAGCAACCTGGTCTGGTGGAAGGTGTCCCTACCCATGGCAGGGGGGTTTGGGACCACATTCCTTCCTAACCCAATCCATTCTGTGATTCTGCGATTCTATGAAACGCTGCATCTCGTGCCAAAGATTTGCCACATAGCCAATGCTATCTAAGTGACATTTTCCTTTTGTAGTACTCTGCATTTGTTCTTGATGAACTTTACCCTGATTTTTCGAGTATGTTTTTCTGATTTTTGCCAAAATATTTTAGATGCTAATCCCATTCTCCAGTGTGGCTGCAGACACTCCCAGCTTCATGTAATCTGCAGATTTAATATGTGTACTCGCTTTCATTGTCCAGGTCACTAATGAATGTGCTGAGCAGAACCAGACTATATAGATCCAGCAGAGCTCCACTCACAGTGTCCTTCTGTTTTCACAGAATGTCATTAATAACTACTCCCTGGGTATGGATTAATAGTAGTCTCATTTAATCATATTTCCCTAGTATATTTATGAGAAAGTTGTTTGAGACACTGACAAAAGCTATAATAAAGCCCAGATAAATGACATCCAACAACTTCTCCATTAAGAAAAGAAATTAATTTGATTTTACATGGTTTGATTCTTGTCTCTCCTGTGTCTGCTGCTGCTTATAGTTTTGTTCTCTTCCACATACATGCAAACTGTTTCTTTGTTTGATTTGGAGATTTTAAAGATGATTGAAGCTAGATTGACTGACGTAATCGTCTTCTGCTGCTTCTCTTTGTACCCTTGAAGACAGCCACTGCATTTGCTGGTGTTCTTAATTCTGGCCCCTTAACTGTTTGAGTTCTCACAAGTGACTAACAGGGAGGTATCTGAGATGGTTTTACCTGGTTTTGTAGGGAATTTAAATGGTGGTTTGTCCCACTCTGCTGGACTGGCAGTACCTGACTTGGACAGAGGACTGATCTCTTATCCTGGAATTGTCAGAGACGAGGATAGTATGCCTCTGTAGCGATATTGTGTCGCACTGTGTACTAATCCCCTGTGCACAGCTGGTAATTTTAACAAGGACTAAAGCAAAAATCAAACCAGTGTTGCCTCTTTCAGTGTCACTTTTCAGTAACTTTCTCTCTAAGCAACATTTTTCTGGACCAACTTCTTGGTATTAATATGCATAGAAAGGGTAATTTTTTTTATCTTCTGCAAGTTTCATTTCATTTTTATGCCGTTATGTTTCTATTATTTTTGCCTATGTGTTCACACTATTTTTTTTTAACTTGTGCTCAGTAACCTTTTGGTGTTCTTTCTTCTTGTCTTTGAGGAAAATGAAAAGCTCGTGATGCTGCCTAGTCTTCTGATCCTTCTGCATTGAGATGCTATTGTACCTGTGCCTTTTAAGCACAAAATATTGTTTCTTCAAGAAAGTACAGCTCACCTTGATTTCTTTTTCCTTTAAAGTCTTCTCCATGAATTCTTGCCTAGCAGGTTTTTTTTTAATGTACTGAAGCCAGGCATTTCTGTTTTGCTGTTCCCAATCCCTTGATTTTACATGCATTCTTACACAAGTTTCTTTCCACCTTCTTACCCCCAACACATCCTTCTCTGGAGGCACTTCCCTGCTGATTACTTGACCCATCTGTTACATGAGAATGTTGCTGAAGGCACTAGGACCTTTTGTCTCCTACTGCTTTTCTTTCCTAACAGATATCTCATGCTTGTACTTTCCCATTACCATTGACTCAGCTGTTACCAGCTGTTTAGGGTTTGTTGTGCCCTCCCCTGTGTTTGTTTTGTTTTGTGCTTTCCCCCTTTATTATTAACCAGATAAATTAGCAGTTCTCACTCCCCCTGTGTTCTGGACCCCAGAAAAAATATATACATCATCCTCTGTATGCCAAGAGATTCTGCCTTAACTTTTTTTTTTGTTGGTCCATATATAAGCTGTGCATTTTTAGATCAGTATTCCAGGTCTAGGTCTTACTACACCAAGTTCCAGTCATGTCAGTTAAATCATTGCTTTTGTCTTAAATACGAGATCTTAAATAAGACTTAAATTCTGTGTTAAAAAACCCGCATGTTCACCATTGTTGCATTAGATGTCTAAGATGTTCAGAGGATTTAACCTTATCTTCTGGTGACGTCTGTGTCTGTGTTATCACCTCTTGTTTTAGACCTGTGCCCGGGCAGTTTCTGTCTCTATTCTTTCCCTTTTCTTCCCTGTTTTTCCTACCCTGAGCCTAACTCAGAAGTCCCTCTCACTAAGCAGGGGGCCAATTCCTCCTTTCCCAAGCTGATGTCTGTTCCTGTAGAGCCATAAGTGTAACATCACCCTCTTGGTGAAGAGGCTGGTGTCCTCCTGTAGGAGCATCACATGTGGCCCTGATCTGTTGTTGTCCCTGCCTGAGCTTTCCTGGGGTCGCTCCTGTCCATCTAGGTAGTGCCCACAGCCAGGGAGGTGGCAGAACTTGGCATACAGCTTCTGAGCAGCAGCATTTTGTGAGAGGAAAATTCTTTTGGGGTTGTAAGCTCTTTCTACAGCTTTTCTACCTAACACAAGCCTTTTATACACATCTGCAAGAGCAGACCTGTGTGCTTCAAGCTCGAAGCTGCTGCTTTCTTCAGCTTTCCTGGTGCACAGCTCACTGAGCAGCATCCACTGCTAGGAAATAAATCCCTGAAAGAATCCGGTCAACCAGCCTTGACTTGTGTCAGGATTTTTTCTTGTTCCTAATGATCCTGGCTAAACCCCCCCCCCCCATCTTGCCCTCTTGCCTGCTAACCCCCAGCTCCTGCTACCTCCTGGCTGCCTGTGTGCCTCCCTCTCCAAACTGCAGGAAATTGGAGAATTCACTTGCCCAACTCTTTTCCCAGAGAACTGGATAGTCACTTCCCTTAGATGCTTCACCCACAGGGCAGCTGTGAGCCACTGCTGCCACTAAGGGAGGGACCCCATTGGTGTCCTCACCCTTCGTGTTTGCTGCTGCCCATCCCTCGTGCAGCTTGGTGGGGAGTTGAGTCCGGGAAGAGGCCGGTTTAAGCCTATCCCAGCCCAAAATGACTGGCGTGGACGGCAGAGCTGCCAGCTTCAGTGGCCGGTGAGGCCGGTGCCCCTCCAGCGGCCCTTGGAGCGGGTTTGGCAGGAATGTCTCCCCTGCTTCGGTGAGAGCTGCGGCAGGAGCATCCCCTGGGCTCTGCAAACCCGTTTCACCGGGAAGGTCAGGAGCTAATGGTGACCTTTTATTCCCTTGCTGAGGAGAGCAGCTGGTGCCCTCAAGTGGTAAATCGCAGAAGGAGAGCGGCCGGGCCGTGCGAGCCGGCCTTGGGCCGCCGGGGCTGGGGCTGCCGGGCGCCTGCAGTGGCTCTGGCAGGTCTAACCACGCTGTTCTCCCCTTGCAGGACGAGAAGCTGTGGTGATCGTGGTGGGAAGGACGCTTTGCTCCCGACGGAGCGGGGCCCCGGCGGCAAGCAGACCTGGACAGCCACAGGCGCTCCCAAACACTTCACCCTGTTCGTAAGGCCGGCTGCACCGCCTTCACACCAAACATCCTGCCTTGACTGTGCTCTTGGTCAGCTGGAACCCCCAAAAAATCTCCCTGAGACTAGATGGAGCTTGCTTTGGACCTGCAGCCCCACTCCAGCATGTCCCCAGGGGCTGCGGGGGGCCACGGCGGACGACCAGGGAGCCGACTGGAGGCGGGGCTGATGCCGTGAGGGGATGCCCAAGGACAGCGATGCCCATCACACAGGACAACGCGGGGGTCTTCCTCCCCCTCCTGTGCCAGTGGCTGCAGAACAGCCGTCGGGAGGGGGCCGAGGGAGCCGAGCAGCAGCTCTGCCGCTCGGCCGTCCAGAAGCTGAGTGAGTACATCCAGCTCAACTTCTCCGTGGACGAGAGCAACCTGCAGCCAGGGAGCTGTGGGACTTTGGATACGGAGATCTGCACCATGTACCTGGCCCAAGAGATGCGGAAAAATGAGGTCCTAGGCTTGAGCTTTGGGAATATCCCTGCTCTGGGAGACTATGGGGAGAAGCGTCGGGGAGGAAAGAAGAGGAAGGTGCATAAGGGGCCTGTGCTTGATGTTGGGTGCATTTGGGTGACAGACTTGAAGAAGAACAGCCCGGCTGGGAAGTGCGGGAGAGTGCGCTTGAAAGACGAGATCCTTTCTCTGAATGGACAGCTGATGGTCGGTGTGGATGTCACCGGAGCAAGGTAAGGGTGGAGGAGCCACCAGCAGCCGCCTCTGGTGCCACTTGGTGCAAGTCACAGTTGATACTGAATGGAAGTCCAGGAGCAGAGGTTTTGACCCCTGCTTTCCAACCCATGAGAGAGACCTGGGTTCATTCTTAAGGTCTTGTAGAAAATAAGTAACAAAAGCAAATTGATAATTAGCCTACATGTGCTACTCACACTTCCTCTGGAAAATTTTCAGGGGTCATTGGGTCAAAAATTTTTATGTTGCAATCACCAGAGGGGCTCCACTAAAACAGGAGCCTTCCTGGGTTTGTATAAAACTGTTTCCTTAAGCAAAAATGAACACAGAAGCAGCAGCACTGGAAGGTATTTTTACAGGTGCTTCTTATTTTTGTTGAATTATTTCAGTTGAGGGAAGCTTTTTTGACAGCTAAATGTTGTCTGAGACTTTCTCAAAGCAAGACATTTTTGTGTTTTCCAGTTTGGAACAACTTCATTTTAATAAATTCCCTTTGATTTTAATGCATTTGCTCTCTTCTGATGTCTCCTGACCCAGAAAACTTGAAATCTTTAGGAGTTCAAATAAAATATTAAGGTTTTTGCAATGATATAGATTATTCTTGTGGTGTTTTTTAAATTCAGCTATTCCATGCTGTAAAATCAGTTATTGTCCCAGTTTTGCTTTTTGTGGGCTGGCAGACTTTCTCACGTTACCCTTTGCAAAGGCAAAAACATTTCTCTGCTGTAGATGAGGGTGTAAATGTTCCTTCATACCTGAGGTTACAATGTACCTGAGGGCATGACATCCTCCCCCTCTTGCCAAAAGGGATCTATCTTGGGGATGGACACTTTTGGAAATGAAGTGCTGGTGAAGTGATCCCAACAGGCAGTGAATATGGCAGGAGTTTGGGCTGACCATCACTCCCAATTCTGCCACGTGGCAAGATAAAAGCAGTGGCTCCTCAATCTGTGGGTGCTGGGCAACTCAACCTTCTGTGGTTTTACAGGTATGAAAACAACCTTCTGTAATTCCTAGCCTGTAATTCAATGAGTGTATAAATATTGGTACCATGGCAGTATCAATCAGTGGCACCTCCAAATTTGAGAGTGTTTGTGGCAAAAAGCAGTTAGTTTGCTGTTTCCCCTTTGTCAGATGTCACTGTTTCTAAATACAAGGGAATTGCTTGCAGTGGGCAGCAATAATGTTATCTTGTTAATAATGTAAAATGAGAGGTAATAGCCAATGAAGTCCAAAATATTTGGATATCTGTCCTTTCTGGCCTGTCCCTGAAGCCTTAATTTAGGGCTTGTTCCTTTTGGAAAGCTCTGTTACTAAAACAGCAAGCTTTGACTGCAGCTAATGGGAATGAAGTGCTCCATTTTCCTTACTTTTTTTGGCCATTACAATGGCAGCGTTTTGGTAGTGTGGGGCCAGTGTTGTTCTTAAAATCCTATTTTAGAATATTCTACATCCAATTTAAGCCAACATTTAGGACATTTCTTAGTCAAGCCTGTTTTATTTTCAGCATCCAAAGCATCCTTGTCTAACTTACTGTTGACTGCTATTTGACAAGGGCGATGTTGATGGATGACAGTTTGGGACCTTGAGGATGCTACCAGTTGGCTGGCTTTTGCCTATCGGGAAGCTGGCTGGCAGCTCCAACCCCATGTTCCCACATTGTTCATCTGGAGTGCTTGAGGATGCTTTGAGAGTCTTTCAGTAGCTTTCTCCATTGGGGTGCTCAGAAGGGACGTAGTTCTGTCTAGCTTTATACCAGGCTGAAAGGCAACATCAGCTTCCTTCTGGGAAGACTGCCTCCAAGAAGAAGCTTTTCTAGAGTATTTCCATATTGCTGCTATGGTGGAAGTAGCAAAGCCCTTGCCACTTGGTTTTTCAAGTTGTTATTGGGGCAGGACAGCACACTAAATAGTAGTTCTGACTGAATTTCTGACTGCCTAATTATTCTCTGGCTGAGTGACAAACACTTCCATGTCAATACAAGGGGCTGTGGGTGCTGTGATTTGTGGTGTGATGTACTTAGTGGTGCCTGCACATGGTCAGTGAAATTAAAATAGTGCCTTAGTTCCTGCAGCACCAGGCTGGATTGGGCAAGCAAAATCACTGCTTATGTATTCATTCCTCACCTGCCAAGTGTTCCAGGGCAGCCCCTTCTTGCCTGAGGGAAGGAATTTTTCACATGGATGCTTTAGGGAATCTCCTGATTTATTCCCTTACCAGTGGAGGATTTGGCATGAGGATCTCACAGCTCTGCCACTTCCCATCTCTGCAGCAGGGTTTGCAGCAGTGTTCTCACACACCCTGGGTTTCATGTAACCTCAGCTCTAGTTCCAACCTGCCATCCAAACCCTCCCTGTTCTAAGGGGCTAAACCAATACACTAGACAAGAAGAAAGGAGAGGCGAGGGCACACAGTCCCTCCTGCTGGCTGTCCTATGGATGTGGTCAGCCTCTAGAGGATGCAGGGGCAGATGACTGGAGCTGTAATGGATTGGGCAGCTCTGGACAGACTGGGCTGTTTTGGCACCTGCCTGGTGTGCCTACAGGTCCTCAGGTCTTGGAGTGGTGCTGGGGTCAGACACAGTGAGTAAGAGCAGCACAATACTTCTTGGAGGAGCCAGCTGTGAGTACCACTCACCTGTTTCTCCTTGCTAGGAAAGCTGAATATGACTTCTTTAAAGAAAAGGTATTTATTTAAATTCCACATGATTTCCATGTAAACAGCAGAGACAGGTTGATTATTGCTGAATTTGTTTCTTTTATTTTTTTTCTTCTTTTCATTTAGAGAAACATTATGCAGTAATAAAATCATCAAAGCTCTTCGCTTAACAGGGTATTATTACAGTAGAGAGGAATAATGTAGGTGGTGTCATTTTTGGTGATGTTAGTGACTGAGGGAAAATTATTGCTCTCTTTAGAGTTAGCAAATTGTGTGTGTCTATCAAACACAATTGCAGGGAAATGAGCTGTATTGGAGTACTGAATAAAGGTTAGTCAAAACACTGCCTGTTTATTTATCTTCTGTCTATACAACTGTATCTCCAAAATACGTGGGTTATGTTCCCCCAGACAACAACTTCCTATGTATTTTGGAACTATTCTACTTATTTTGGGCTATTACTCACTTACTGGAGGGAGGCTGTTAGTATTTCTGCAGATGACAGATGAATCCTTCATTTTTTGAGCATAACTGAATGGGGCTTCATTGAGCAAGTCTTGGGAGGACTGAAAAAAATTATTTTGTCGTGAATATAATTCAGTTTGAAATATTTTATTATGGATTTCATCAAGCATAGCTGCAGTGCTTGGACACAGCTACCATATACATTTAATCTTTAAAATCAGTGCTAAGTAGATTTCCAAATTCAAACCGTTCTTGAAGAAAGCAGAGTAAGATACATTACCAGTGATGACAGTGTGGTAGGAACATGAGATATTATTATAATTTTGTCATTAAGAAAACTCAACCACTCCTTCAAAATATAATCTTTCTCATTGCCAAAAATTACCAAACATTGCCATATGTGGGAATACAGTCAGAAGTGGCTGGCTTCTTTTTAACCCACAAACTGGAGCTACTTCCAAAAAATGAAGAGAGAAATGTTTTGACAGCCATACCTTTGCACAGTGCTTTCTTAGTCTCTCCTCTTCAGTCAGTGTCCTGGGGGGAGTTGCTAAGACTCCTCTGCAGCACAAGATATGGCATACCAAATGTCAGGGAAATCAGTTTATTTTCCAAGATGCGGAGAAAGACCTTCAAGAATCAGGTCTGCCATGGAGAGGGAGCTTCAAGTGCCACTGCTGAAGGCAAAGCTTTTAGTTTACCCAAAGCTGAGGGTTTTCAGTAGAGCCAAGGTCTTTCTGAATGCTTGCTGCTACTGCACATCACATGTTCATGCCTCCAGGATAGCTGGACCTATGAAGGTAAAGTCCTGTTCCTCCTAACAGGTCAATGCCATTAGTAGGTGTGTGATATATGGGCATTCTAAACACAAATGTGCTTCTCTGTAAGTGCTAGCAGCTGATTATAGAGGAAAATTCAAAACAAAATTACAGGTCTCAAAACGTGCATAGCACTTTGCGCTGCCTGCTGTGGCAGTCAGTAACAGTCCTGGTCTCTGTTGGGTGAAATCTTGAGGTTTTGTCAAAAAAAAGTTCTTGCTGGTGCTGGAAACACAATATGCAGTCCCTGTCTGTAATTAGAGACAGATTCTCCCCTGAGCAGGGGTCTTCAGGAGAGTGATCTTCTTCGTTCCCTTGCTGTGAGCCCTATAGACAAGGAGCAGACCTGGACCTGCAGAGCAGTGCACGTGCTGTGGAGCTGGGAGTGGCGAAATCTTTGCTGTGTCTGAGAAGAGCTGCTTGAAAATCTGAGTGTGGTTTGAAAACTGTTGTTTCAGAAGAGCACACCTCTTAAGGCACTTTTTTATTGAGATCCCCTTCCCTCAGAAGTTTGAATGGAATTATTTTTTTAAAATAAATTGCTTTGCTCCTGCAACAGAAATATTTTCTTGCTGGGAGGAACATCCTTCCCCTCCAAATGTGGTCACTCTTTGATATTCAAGTGCTCCAGTTTTGCATTTTCCATGGGGCACTGCGTCTTGCCATATTGTGTTGAGGCACTGCCACTGCCTCAGGAGGCTGGCTGTCCTCACCATGACTACTTTGTCCCTGCCCTGGCAGCTGCAGTTGTCTCTGGAGCATCTACAAGATTTTGTTGCACTGTGTTATTCAGCAGTGTGTTCAAAATGCTTCCATGTGCCCTGACTGATGTGTGGGGATGGGGTACTGTGGGAACCAGGATCAAGGGCTGTGCTCCCTCAGCACATCAGCTGCAGCCTCAGGCCATGTTTTGGGTAACAAATCCATTCCTTAGTAGGGTTGGGTGTTGGGGTGTATGAATGCCTGTGTTATCGTGGAAGGGAGTGGTTCAGGTTTCTGTGCCTATGATGGGACTGTGTTTCATCGAAGTTTTTGGGGATTTATCTTCCTGGCAGTGCAATCTCCTTTATACTTCCTTTTTATTACAGAAAAATCACCCCAAGAAAACCATCGCTGGTCATCACAGAAAGCTTTGTCTCACTGCACCCCCACCTTCCAGGCGCATCAGGTCGCATGGATCGATTGCTCTGCTTTACTGTGTTTCCTCACCTCCTTCCTAAAGCAAAAATGCTGCCAACACAAAGTGCTGCTCAGTATAAACAGCTGCTTTGCCTGGTGTTAGTAGGGCCTTCTCTTGGTTATGTCCATACGAAAATATTTTTGTTTTAATAGGAAAACAGATGGAAATTTATCCTGTCTGTTTGCCCTTGGACAAGGGGCAAACATTTCTGTGGGAGCTCCTTGTTAAAATATTAACAGCACTGACTGCCTAGCGAAAAACAAATACAGTGGTCCTGGAGACTGCAGCCTCCAAATGCAGTCTCAGGGAACACAGTTCTCATAACTGACCTAAAAAATACCCCCAATCCATTGTGAAATTGAATTAGTTTCCTTTTTTATATCATATTACCAATCTTCATGCTGCTAAGTGATGGATAAGGGCATAGAGGCTGAGACCTGGGGCTTGTTATCACGGGCAGGGATGAGAAGTCTGTGCTGATGTGCCCTCCCAGCTGCCTGGTGTGCAAGTCCTGAGGATGGAAAATAAGCAGCACATAGGGATTTTGGCAGAGTGCTTTCTCCTCCAGTTGAGCTGCTGTGAGCTGAGATACAGTAAATGTGTGCTCAACCTGTGCAAAATGAGAGAAAGCCTCTGAATGTCTAACATTTTCAAGGCACAGTCCGAGTCTGACTGTGCTCCTGAAGTCTGGAGCATGCAGTCCCCTCTGAAGCATGGCTGCTGTATTTTACACTGATAGTGGATATAAATCCCCTACTTGATAGTGGGTATAAATTCTTCCCTCTCCCTTCCCTTAAAATATAGCAGGACTAAGAAACTAAGAAAGATACGTTTTTCTTCCCTTCTTTTATGTCTCCTGGAAGGTATGAGCAGACTTAGCCACACGTGTTGAGAAATAAATTGCTCGGAAGAAATGAGCTTTATTCCAAATCCTCTCTTAAGAGCCAAAGTCTTAAACAGAAGGTCACTAATCCCCAGACTCAGGAGAGATCATTTAGCTGGTTTGTCCTCTTTGCTTTATTAATCTGAGTGTGTGTTCACTCTGTTTCCTCTCCTCACCCTCTGGTTCCTGCCATCCCTCTCAATGTCCCCATGCTAAGCCTCTGTGGAGGCACAACTCATACCCTTGCAGCAATGGTCATTTGCAACATCCCATCACTACAACTGCCTCCTCAACAGACTTTCTGAACCCCTCATCCTCCTCAAATTTGCATCTTATTTATCTTCTTTCTCAGATGAATTTTATCTAAACCCCAAAAAAAGATGGAAACACTTCCAGTGATTTAAATAGCTCACATCCTGTATGTGTTGCATGTTTGTCCAAAAATTTAGGGAGCAATATGCCTTTTTCATACTGTCAACACTGAACAACAGAGCTGGCCTGTCTCTGGAAATCGTGATCCCTAGGAGCATACATAACTAGGCAACATCCCCAGGGTCATCTGCCAAAATTGCTCCCAGCCCTGCCTCTGCACGCTTGCTTTTCAGAGACATTGCATCAGGCTTGCAAAGACTTGGACAGAGGTTGGCGGTGTTGCCTTAGGAGATGTAAAAACTTCAGAGGTTATAGAGAGGGGTTTTTCTCTGCTTTGTTTTTGTTTTAATGAGCTGTGAAAGTTCTGATGAGAAATCTGTATCTTGCTGCTCAATGTATGGCTGTGTGTCTGAATTTAATTTGCTGTTCTGACCATGCTGTAATTACAAGGGAGCAAGCCCAGTGTTTGGGAGGGAGCTCTGCCCTCCCTGCTCTTCCCTGCCTGCTCATCCACTGTGGGAATGACCTGTTTTGGTGAGTCAGCCTTGTGCCTTGTCATTTACCCTGGTACCAAAGTGCCAGCAGGATCCCTTTTACATCCTGAGTGGGATTTTCAGCCTGACACACAGCAGGCATCCCATGCTCTCAGGTCATCTGGAAGTACAGTCAGGGTGCAGCAGAACTTAGCTAATTGGCAAACTGCTGGAATGTGCAAAATAGAGTCGCTTTTTTCCACTGCTCAGCCAAGTAACAGGTGAGGCCTTCAGCCACAGCATAAATTATTTTCTCAGCCTCTCCAGCAGTGTGTTTACTAGCACAGAACAGTGTTTTAGCTATCAATAATTAAAAATACAGATGTTATAAAACAAGCAAGGAACATTCCATGCCTATTATTCCTACTCTTTCTGTAACGTTTGCGCCCTTACACACCAGTTTACCATGTGCAGTCATTCACAGTGTCTTCTAAACTGTAAATGTGAATTTCTCTTCATATTCTGGAGTCCAGAACTTTGCACAAAGCAGGCTGTAGGCTAAAGACTGATTTTCTTGAGACAGAAGTTCTGAGCTGCTGCAAGAGGAGGAGGTCACTGGAGCCAGGTTACTGAGTGGCAGTGAGAATCCTGGGAGGTTGTCCTTTTCCACTTGTACTGACCGATGTGCCATGAGTCCTGGAAAGGTACAGCTTCTTCAGTCCTCAATTCAAATATTTTTTTCTTATAGCACTGGGCTATGTGAGCAGTGTTTCCATTCTTAGATATGTTTTGGGGCTAGTCTGCAAGCAGGCCATAATCATACCTTCTTGCCAACCTCTGGCTGTGATGGTTGCTGTCCTGGAAGATGTACTAGAACTGAACTGTGACCCTCCAGAGCTAAAAGCATTAATAGTGATGTCATCTTAAAACCAGCTTATCCCCTGTCACTGGGAATCAGGCCTCAACTGGAAAGGGCAGGAGCGGGGAGGGTTGAGAAATGATGAACAGGAGATGGTTCCGCAGGCAGAGGCTCAACATCGGCCTCAGGGAGATGGTTTGTCAGCATGAACCTGTCATCTCTGAACATAAGTGAGAGGATAAATACAGTAAACATAGGTGAGACCAGCAAACAGGCAAGTATATAACCACAGAGGCAGCTGTTGCAGTGGATGGCTTTTGGGATGGGATTTTTTTTTAACATGGAGAACTCATTGCTTTTTTTAGCTGATGTGACACTTGCCTCCAGCTCCAAGCAGTATCACATGCTCCTTGAAACTTACTTTTCTGTCTCCCTTTTATCAGATGTGGGCTAAGAGGGGAAGGGCATATGTACCAGCTGCAGACTGCAGTATCATTCACTGTACTTGCTGCTTTCTCTGGGTGAAATGTATGATGTTCAGCAAGATCACCTGATCCTCCAAAGGAAAACACATTTAACAGACCAGTAACAGGGAAAAGATAAGCTGGCAGGCATTGCCACAAGATTTGGGGCAGTTCAAGAATACTTGTACCTACCAAGACAGGACAAGAGTAAGGCAAATGGCGATTACTAGCAGCAAATTTCACCCTAGAGCATTTAAGACTCAGGAAGCCCATCCAACTAAAGTCTCTCTAACAAGAATGTGAGAAACTAGAGGTAGATTGTAGGTACAAAAATGCTGCTAGTGAGGATTTTCTTGCTATTTTCTAAGTCTGTGAGAGACTTTCCTCTCTCACAGAAGAGGTAGCAGTGTTATGTAAACAACCAAGCCACCTGCAACCTTGGAAAGTCTTGTTTATGGTATAGTAGAAAAGTATTTTGACAATGGATGTTTTAGGATTTTAGCCAATCACCCCAAGGGGTGGCTGATCCTTTGTCCAATTAGACTATGAAAAAAAAAGTCTATAAAAGAGTTTGTAAAATAATTAAATAAATCAATCTTGCTGCACAATTCCTGCCTGCTGGATCTTCTCTCCTCCTCCTCACTGTGGCTGCAGGACACAGTGATATACCGTAGGAACCAGGCCTGCGGTAATAGTAGATGAAAAATGGATTCAGGATTTTTCAAAATAAAACAGAATTGTTGAAATGTGACTGAAGGAGATTACTGTTTCTGCTGATGCCTAAGACTCTTTTCTATTGTTTAAAAAGGTGACAAGGTCTGGTTTTAACCCTTCTCTGCAGTAGGTATTATAGATAACCAGATGATCTTCTAACAAAGGCAGCAACTGACAAAACAAATAATTGATTAATAGAGCAATAACCTTGACTGTGTTTCCTACGCCATTACTTGATCACTGGAATGGGTTCAGGCTAGCAGGGTAACTATCCGATGAAACAGAAGTCAGGGAAGTCTTCTTTCCCATGCTCATACACTTTGACCAGTGTCTCTTTTTGCCATGATAACTAAAGAATTACTAAGTGCTTGTCAATTTTTCCCAGCCTGGGCTATTTTTATTCTGGTAGTGAAGAGAAAAACACAGACGTGGTAACCAGTAAACTTTGTGGTACCATCTCTCTGAATATAGAGTCCTAGGCTAGAGGCTGGGAAATTCCTTCTTGAAACTCATGGATGACAAGTAGAGCCAAACCAGTGTGTGATATTCTCACTGAAAATGGTTTCTAATGAACACTAATTGTTCTGCTGAAAACATTTCATGTTTTCATCTGTGGAAGAGTTCTACTAAAACAGATTTTTCTCAGTTTCCTCTAGAGGGCAATGTCATATAAATATTTTAAGCAATTTCTGGGCTCTGTCAACCGGGAATTTTTCGCCTGTCTTATCTAGGAATTTGCAAGACAGCAGTGAAAATTGTTTCTTTACATGCTTTTAAGATGTGTATATATGTAACATAATCTGATTCTTGGGCTTCTAGAGTGCAGTAGCTAATCCCTTTAAGAAGCAAGAAATATGTTGTGCATTTTAGATCCATTTGGCTATTCTGGAATGCAAAGAGGGAACTGCTGATGAAGACCTAACTCTCTTCTTTACCCGTGTAGCTTCAAGGACTTCTAGGAGCTGCCTCTTACGTGACAATTGTAAAAAAGATTATAATCCAGTCCTCTAAGAATGAAGTTACTAGTTGCTGTAGTTTATGTCGGTAGCTGGAACTTCAGAGCAGAGGATAAATGTAAATACCAAGTCTAAGTGGTTCATAAGACCTAGGAAGCAGAAGGGTATTGTGTTATTATTCATTTCCCTAAGAATTTATGTATATATTTCCAGGTTCACAATCTGTATATCTTGTTTGATGGATATTAGTAACAGCACAATTTTCAAATTATTTGTCCACATAAACAGCTGCTAAAATTAGTATGAATCAAAGGTGGCCACCCTGGACCTCGATAATATAATTTAAGGGATATTTTTAGTCACTGTAATATAAAAATGATAAGTATAGATAGAGGCTGTTTTGTTTTCCTTAAAGCTCAGATGTAGGATTTGAAACACATTTCCCTGGGCATAAAGTCCTTTTTTGTCACCTGTATCATTATCTTCCTTCCTTCTCCAAAACTGACATTACTAAAAGAAAAATTTGCTCTTGACATTGCAACATTAAAATGGCCTTAGGGAAATCCTTTCACAATTTTGTCTCCTTTCCTCTCCTGATGGTCACTAGTCCTTTGGAGAATCACCATAACAGCCTTATTGGATTATCTTGCAAATCCCATACATTTACTGAATTTGTGGATTAACATTCTTGATAAAAAATTTTTTCAAAAACAGTCGTGGGCAATCTGCAGTTGTCAGGTTCTTTAAATGAATAAACCTGTTTGTTTGTTTTTCCCCAAACAGGAAACACAATTAATTGAAGTAAAACACTTATTCCCAAAAGTGCTTTATTTTGAAAACAGTGGCCCATGAATAAAAAAGCAGTATTTGCATTGGCTTCAAAGCCAGCAGGCATTAGGTAGAAAAGCAAGATTTGCCATCTGCTTTTGAATAATAGCAACTCTAAGAAAAATCTGAGGTCTTCTGTAGGTTTTAAAATCTTAAATAGGTGAGAATTGCTTTTTAATTATTGCTGATGGCCAGGCAGGACTTTTTCTTAAACCATGCCTTAACAGAAGTAGGATAAGCAGTTTGCAAATGTCAAGTTCCTGGGAAAATTTTTTAGAGACCTTAGAGGAAACTAAATATTCTTAGTTTCATTTCCCCTGCTGCATGAGAAGCTTCGTGTTTGAACCTTATATTCATCATCACCTTCATTTAGGGCTTGTGTTTAGATCTCACTCTCTAAATTAGCTGACAGCTTAATGCTTAATCACAGGGGGATTATTCTCTGCCTGGCTGGAAGGAGCTCTCTTTGGGGCTGTAGATGTGTGGGGAGGTTGGTTCACCCTGTGCTGGGATCTCTGTACGTGGGTAGCCCAGGGAATGTCATGCTTGCATGGCTGCAGGTACTGAAGGAACCACCAAGGCTCACAACTTAGTCTTCTCCTCACCTTTTCTGCCTTCCTTGCTGGTGAGTGCTCTGCACTGCAGCTCTCTTGCCGCTATGCCTGACATCTCTGATAATTCCATAACACCATGGGCTTCCTGGAATGCCTTCCCACTCCAATTTGCCTTCCAAATTTCCTCCTGCCACTGCATATCTGTCCCAGCAATACGCAAAATAGTCTACTCCCTGATCTGGTTTTCTATCATGGCCTGCATTTGGAAAGTAAGTGGTATATACAGCAGAGCAGAAAATTATTTAGTAATCCAGTTTCATCAGGATGAACTACGTGGTTAAAATAAATCAGATTTCAATAGTTCATCACTTATGCTGTGGAGAAAGAAATAATAATTTAAAAAGGTGTACAGATGCCAAATGGATTAGAAGTTAATGACTGGTGTGAGGAATTCTAAATCAACAAGCGTTAACTACAGGGCTCTGCCTTGAAATGGATTCTATTTTAAATTGTGGATGAGAAAGGTGGAATATCAGTGCTTTATAAGAATGATTTTGTGACTTAAATGCTTTCTCTGATGACCTGAGAAACAAATTATAAACAGTAAAAATTAATTTAAGGAGCATCATCATTAAGGAAAAAATCATGCAAGTTAGTAGAGAGGTAAACCTCTCTCTTCAGACACATAGATTTCAGATGAGCTTCAAAACAAAAGAGGTAAATGACAAGAGGATACAAAAAATTTAGGACAGAAGAAAGACTTAGAAATTCATTAATCCTGGCTGGATGAATAATAATCAGAAGTGTTTTGTCTAATATGTAATTAAATTAGATATTATTATCTGTTAAAACCATTCAGCCAGCTGTAATAACCAAGGAAACCAATCCTGAGTCCAGGTGTTAGCTCCCACACTCCCTGAGGTTTTCCCGGCCTCAGGGATATTCTCTCATTTAATGATAGTATCAATAATAGTATTAAAGACTATGAGAAGGAATAGTTTCCCTTTTTATATAATCTTCAACATGCAGAGCAGCACACCTGGGACCCTGGTGTGACCCTGGGACACTGTCCATGTCCTACATCAGGAGAATCATGTGTGACTTTGCGAAGCCAAGTCAAGATCTCCTCTAGATTAAAAAATGTCATATACCATGCTATATGTGGAGTCATAAGCTGGTGTAAGAATCCAGAATGAACCCAATGTAAAGAACTAGTTTAAATTCCATGTAAAGTTTTGACTTCTTCACATTTTAGTGGCATTTGCTATTTGCTTGTAGCTCATGCTGCTCTCTGCTGTAAGCCCATGCTGGTTCTGCCTTCACCTTCCATTTCTCTTCCGCATGCTTCTATTTTAAATCACGGACTTGTAAGTTATGTTTTCGTAAACTGTATATGACTTAGAGCTATGTATCTACCTCCTGTCAGGGTCTTACAGCCTAATGGATAGCACATGTGGACTCAAGAAGTGTTGGGTCCTGGTCAAGCCTTTTCCCTATGCTGTGAACATGTCATGGCCCCAGTGACAGGGAGGTGATGACAGCAGCTCACTTTCTGCAGGTGCTTGAGCTCTCGCAGGGGAAAAGCACTTTATTAAATGCTGGGGTTTATGGCAGAGCATTTCTTTCCAGGTACTTGCTTGTCTGTTGAAGGGTTATAAAGTCAGAGTACCTTCATAAGGGCTAAAATTCTTTGAAATACCTGTTTCTGCAGAAGTACATTGGAGCAATACAAATAAGCCCTAGCTTAGGAGATACCTGCCTGTTTATGAATTTAGCTATTATCCAGTCTTCCCAAGTGTCTCCAAGAGGCATCAGTGGACAAGAGTGAGACTTATTTACCTGTAGAGTTTTCCTAGAATAATGACAGAATGGAAAAACTGAATTCTGTTTTTCTGAGGCCTCGAAGCCAAAACCCTGTCCTTTCCGTGCCTAGTGCTGGCTTTGTGGAAAAAAAAACCACAACAAAAACAAACAAAAAAACCCCCACCCCCTCAGCCTTGTTTTTGTCATGGTGATCCAGCCAACACACATCTGAAGTCTGATCTCCAGATACAGTATTGGAGATTTGTGGTGAACTGAGAAGGTCCAAAGCCAAGCCTGTTGGAGCTGCCAGTTTTCTGGTTGGAGTGCTTGCTCCAGTTTATAAAACTTTGCGTATTATACCTTACTGCGTTATCTCTTAGAGCTGAAACAGTGAAAAAATCTCACAGGGCTAGTCTTTGGATGGGGGTTTATTGAGGAAAAAGAGGCCACTTTATGGTTTTATTGGGGAAAATGGGATGAAATAGTTTCTTATTCAATACAACTCTTATTTTGTGAGAACTTCTTTGCAAGTATAAATAGGCTTATTGGGAAGCTGAGGAGGAACCAGTACGAAAGATAAGTGTGTGAGGAAGAGGAAAACAGGATTAAATATAACCATATTAGTTCATTGCATGGAAGACACATACTGGGAACAGCCTGGTAGTGCTGGGGCCACTCCATTACCCTAGCTCCCAAACTTTACCCTCTTTCATGGTCACTTCACATGTCCCCTTTGCTTTGTGGTCTCCAGTTTGCCAGTCAAGGAGCCCATGGGAGATATGCAGGGGTGGTGTGTGAGTTTCAGGTGCAGACTCAGGGAGGAAGGTTTGTATGTAGAACAGGGAATAATGTTTCTTGTGTTCCTCAGGCTCCTTTTCTGAGGATGAACTTGGTGCATGGAAGGGGACAAAAAAGTGCATGTGAGGTTGGGCTGAGAGTTTCCTTTTTGGTCATGTTTTGCCACATGCTCTTTCAGCAGCATTCATCAAAGTAGCCTGGAAATTGTGTCCTGGAGAAATAGCTTGATTGAATATATAAGCTTTAAACTTAGCATTGCTCTTATTTTTCACCAGGTTGCCTACATATTGGAACTTTTAACCTTTAGATTGTGCCAATTGATCAAAATGTTCCTGTGTCATTACTAAAGCTTGATCTTTTTTTCTTTCAGTTGATGGCAAAATCTGCTCCTGACATAGGAGCAAGGCTTGGAACCTTACCAGATGAAAACCTGAAACCACAGAAGAGCTTTTGTTGTTTGGAATACCCCTTCTTAGTACAATCAAAAGGCAAACTGTTTTTCATTCCTTGTAAAATGGATACATATCCATTGAGAGGACAGGAGGTGAATCCCAAATGTTAGGAGATACAGGAGCAGTTCCTGATTTTCGTATGTGTAAAAATATCGGCAGGGCAGATGGATTAACTAAAGAGGTGACTCTTGGCTTATGACCATGTAAAAGGAGAATTAAACCTGCAGGATGTGTTCTCAAATATACTCAGCTACCACAGATTGGTCCAAAAGAAAACATCACACCTCAAAAAACAAAAAAGCTAAGGACTAGTCATAAACCATCAATCCAACAAGATTAAGAGATAGCCTAGGGAAAATTCCAAAAGGGACCAGAAATCCAAGAAGGATCCTGCCCATGGAGCCCATAGGCACAGTGTCTGAGATCTGCAATCAGTACCAGATGCTGCTGATACGTGGTGTGGATCTTGTAACAAAGAAATGCTGGACCCATTCAGCCCAAGCAGGAAGCCTTGCAGATTAAATTTGTATTAGTTGGAGCCTGTAGATTGCTTTAGCAAGCAAAATTGAGCCTGGGTGTTAAGATGATCTGGATCAAGAAACCCAAATTATGTTTCTTCCTTAAAGAGGAATGAGCACATTTTGGCACCAGTTTTCATAACGGTTTTAGAAAGAAAATATTTGGAAACAGATGCAGTATGTTTCTGTATATTAAATCCAGCCTCTGAAATAAAGCTACTCTCTCTGACTGCACAGAACGGTCAAAAGACTCCTGGAACAAAATCCCCCCTAAATTTTATGTGTGTTTTAAGGAAGACTCTTGAAATATTAATAAGTGGCAAGTGGATGGCACGTTTGGATATGTGCCGGGAAGTATGCACAGATGAAATGCAGGATGGTTTGCGATGTTTAAAAAGCAAGCAAGATCTGGGCTTCCACTTGGAATATCATAAGGATCACAGCATATTACATTATTGGAGGCTATTCTAGCATAAAATGAAAGCCACATTTGGAGCAATCTCTGCAGCCCTGGTCTAGGACACTGAGGAGAGTAATATAAAATGACTCCAGAGTGGAGCACAGGTTGCTGGAGGCCCAGCCTCTGTTGTAACCTACATTATTTTTGTAGTTAAAGAGAAGGGGGAAGTGTTGCTTTGATAGGAAATCCTAGTGAGCAGGCACATATGGGCAATGAACTGGGGACCTGGGAAAGTTAATCCCTGAACTGAGAGCTTGTGTAGCCCTATCTGCCACGCAAGTCCTGCTAGGTGGGGTGCTGGCAGTGCAAGTAGTGTCTCAGCATCCTCCTGGGTGTTTGCGAGGGGGTAAAACACTCTGTTCCCTGGTCTGCTCTGAAAACACACCATGCCAGAACTTGTGTTACTCACCTTGAGATGTGTTTGAGTGTTGGTGCACTGCCGGCGCACCGAGAGGGGGTGGTCTTGCTACCCCTGGCCCAGCATCATCCTGCCGTTGAGGTAGTGACAGGGGCTGGGAACTGACACCAGCCCTCCTCTCCATGGCCCTTCCCTCTCTTGTGTTTATCTTATGCTTAATTTCCCTTGTGCTTTTTCTGGGATGTGTGGTCATGTTCCATTTTGTGTCATGGCTAATCACTTCCAACACTGCAAGTGAGGGAAGGCAGGGCGAGCACCTGGAGGCTCCATCGTGGAGTAGATTGCCAGCAGTATCTTGATGAGCTAGTTACTCTCTTGCCCAAATCCACTTCCTCTGGTAGTTTTGGAAATCCCAGTATGAGACCTGAACAGCCACAGGTGTGCAGAACCCTTCCAACCTGCAGCAGGGCCTTGCTTCCTCCAGATTGGGGTTGGTGGGTCTGAGGTGCATTTTTCCCTCTCTGTTGACCCTTTGGGGTCAATACTGTGTTCTGTGTGTACAGAGAAGATTCAGATTGCTGTTCTTGTGCAAAGGAAACAACCCCCCTTGATAGCTGCATTCCCCTAGGCTGCTGAGCACCCCGTGCAACATTTTACACTCAGCAGAGCTTAGTGGAGTTAAAAATAGTACTTGTTGTCAAAAGACTTCTTGGTAGTAAAAATGTCCGTAGGATACTTTGTGAAGTGGTAACCTTTGGACATAACAGGGTACGGAAAAATCAGAACACAGTCTTTAATGCTTTAAAAAAACCAAAAGAAGTTTGTCTTAATTGCACAGTATGGGAGAAAGTTTAAGAGCAGAGAAAAGTGCCATCACCTTCGGGAGGGAAAGAATGGAATTTAAATGGAGATCTAAGGTTGAGTATGTAACGTAAGATACTGTATTTTTGTTAAGTATTTTTTCCTTTGTTTCTTGAAATGAAAGTTTATCTGGGAGAAAATGTCTGACTCTGTGTAGTGGATGAAGGTCTTGCTGGGAGTCTTTGAATCCAAAGCAGGGTAAAACCTGGCTTTTCACATTTTATTTGATTTTAAAGGGTAATGTAATTCTAAATTTGGCCCACAAGTTATAATTTCTAAAAACAAGCTTAGATAAATGTTTCCCCCCTGGGAAAGAAAAACAAAAAACAACAAAACAGTCTTAGTGATAACAGATTGTTTTGAGCAAATGCACGCTCCTGTGTAGAGTCTCAGAACTGGGCTGTACACTGTAAAGAAGTGAATGTATTAAGTGAACAGAAATTTAAATTAAAACAGAGGACATTACTGAGAAAAATGCATACATTAAACAGGGATTCAGATGTGATAGACAGTTTGATGATTTTTTTCATTCTAATAACTGTAGCTGGAGTTAAATGTAGAAGATAAAGCAAATTGCTTAAAGGCCATATGATTTCTGGCTTACTGCTCTCTGTTTTACTTCAGCAATACCAGTACATTTCCTGATATCTGTTTTCTGCTCTCTGGTCTGGAGCTACTGCTTTGTATTTTGAAATTAAATATAATATACTTAATGCCATGTAAATCAGCACTGTAGTGAACTATGTGGTACCATATTGTTCTGGCACTACAAAGTTACCTGAATTGGAGAACTGCTGGGTGAGAAGGCTTTATCCCAATTTGTAGTAGACTCTAAATAAATTCTATGAGCACATAAGGGAAATAATTAAAGAGTGAGGTCAGAGCTATATAATGTAGATGCATTGCATCATGCTTTGGAGTTTCATGGAATATTCTCTGGAAGTATTTTTTTAATTTAGAGAATTAACTTTTAAAAATACCAGCTTATAAATAAACTGCAAATGCATAAAATCAGCTCTAATATGATTGCTTACTAAATATAAATGTTTCACAAACAACTCTCTGCCCTCAGAGCTCAACCTCTGGTTAATAGACCATATTTTGAAGATCATATTCCAGAAGGGGGCTTGTGGGGAGCAGTGGGAGGGGGTTATCAATACAGTCAGTCTCACCTTACCTCGCTGCAAGGAAACTACCAAGCAAAAAAGAAAAGAAAAATAGTCTACTGGAGACTAGTGATCTTAAATAACATTTTAAATAACAATTAGAGGAAGTCACAGTGTCAGCCCTCTGGGACAAAGACCCTCTGTCTGTATTTTCATTACAAACTACTGACTGTATTTTGAGTGCTATAAAAATAATTATGGACAAGTGAACAAAATAATAAAATTGAGAGGTTCAATTTCTTGACAGCTCTCAATACAGTTTCCCATGGATTGCTTTCTATATTTTACCTAAAAATCCCTGTCGTCTGTTGCAGAAAACATCTCTGACTGTAGCCCATGTTAAGCGAGGAGCACAGATGAAAAGCTTGCTGACACACAGAGATAGGGCATCAGAATGCCTCCCAAAAATCAGTGAAAAAGCATCTAATTTCCTACTATTTGTACGGTGGCAGGAATAAGTGAGTGTTTGCAAATAATTCTAGTTTAGGTCTTGTAAAAGCCTGTCTGCCTGCAATTTGCACAAAAAAACCCACTAAAGATTAAGGGCTAGGTTGTTTTCAGCCAAACCTGGAGCTGCTTGGGATTTTTTTGGTCATTGGAATTGTTCTGCACACCCCATGAACTTGCAGCCAGCACAAAAGGACGAGGGTGTAACTCCCAGCTGAGCTCTGGGTGGCTCTAGGGGCATGCTGGCTGTGGGCTGTGGTATTCAGCTCTCCAGGGCTGTTTATAGTAGTTGTGTGTTGGAGCTATTAAACTTGCATTTAAAAAAAAAAAACAACCCAACCCAAACTACTTTTGTTTTGCTTGTGTGCAGAAGAAATGGAGAGGGAAAGGTTTTCTCTGTGGCAGTCCTCCCATAGCTAAGAGCATGTGGTGCAGAAATAGTGCTTTCTGGAGGTGGTGGTTGCAGAGGCTCGGGAAACTCAGTGGCCTGAATGCCACAGACTGGCTGAGTGAACTGTGAGGAGACCCACGCAGAGATCAGAGAAGGGGTTTTTGTATTTACACCGTCACAGCTGGGAGCAGAGCGTGGCCTTTGCAGTCTTTGACTCCGCCCTGGCATGCTGGATGCCTATGCAGTATTAACCCTCTTTTGTGTCATTTTTGTGGTTTCTGGCTGAGCCCTGAAGTTTATTGTTTTGTTTCAGGAAAAAAATGGAACATCATGTTGTTGTCCTGGTTTATATGTGGTCCTGGATGCTTATTGTGTTTTTAAAGGAATTTTGTTTAAATATGCATATTCATTTTGATGTCCATCAGATCCACAAAGGTCCTGGATCCTGGGAACGTGTACCATATAATTAACTTTATCTCTGTGTGTTGTGTGTCAGGGATGGCAGACATCTGGTGCCCAGGACACAGCAGTGTTAACAGAATGCAAATATCTGTGACTGTTGTCAAGAACAAATGTTTCTGGTGCTTCCAGCTTCTGCAGGTAATGCTTGAGATAAGACTAGGCTTAAATATGGTGCAGTTTAAGTAGTTAGGAACAGAGCTAATACTTAAGAACTTTCCTCAGTTGTTTCCTGGAAGTGTTAACTTCTCATACTCAGACATTAGTGAAACTGATTTTAGTGACATATAGTTTGTATGAATGTGGCCCTGTGGTGATTTGTGTTATTTGTCGTTTATCTGAATGTGAATCAAGAATTTATTTGTATGAAGACAGTCATAAGGAAAGAACCAAAAATAATGGCAGTCCCAAAAATGCCATGCAGCATTTCTCTTGTGCTGGGGCATGGGATCCAACTGCACCTTTATTAGCTAAGAACTGAAGTGGCTTTTTCTGCAGCCTTCTTTTGACTGCCTTGGGAAATGGTTTCATCAGTCCACCATCCTTAATTTTCTTAATTTTCCATTTTGTACTCCTGAAATTCAAGCTAGAAATTAATTTGATGCCCAACTCCGTGGGGCAGAAGAGGATGATCTGTGCTAAGTAGTTCTCCTTGCATATGTATGAAGCCAATTTTCTTTAGACAGATTTCTTTAGATAAATCAATGCTTTATCTTTATAGAACCGTATGACTCAAATCCTGTTTTGGCTTATAGCACAACAGATTACTTTGAAATGCACAGCTGCGTGTATGTGCGTAAAATATGTAAATGCTATCAATATTCTTTAAAATAAAAGCTAAGAAGATTTAGGGCCCAATCCCCCAAATTTCAGTGGGATGTTGCTTTCTAAACAGACCTAGAAAAGCCCTGCACAGCTGTCACCAAGCTGGGAGGTGCCTAATAGTTCTAGATTTTCCTGATGCCCAAGAGCCAGTTTCTGTGCTCTCTTCCAGGGCACTTCAGTCTTGCCTGAGACTGAGCAGCTCATGTGTCTCCTTGTGCCATGGGGACCCAGCATGTCATTTCCCTCTCCACTGTGCCTCCTCAGGCCAGTTGGGAGGAGAAACCACCTTCGCAGTCCCCAGGCTTCTTCTGCGACGATTTTACCAGGCAGAATTTTGTGTTTTACTTTGCATTTGAATAGGAAATTGGGTCATATTTTGTGGCCCATAGGATAAACATTTGCTGGATCCTTCTGGACTTCCAGTATGATAGGAGATTGTGCAGAATAACTAACTGCTGTGGTCTCTTTTCTGTTTATGACTATAGCCTAAATAGTTAGTGACAAAAGGAGGCATTCCAGGGTGTGATTCCCACTCCAAAACTCTTCTGTATTATTATAATAACCAGGTCATGGGCAAAACACAAGCAGTTTTTGGGTGGGGACTCAGAACAACCTCTCCTCCCAAATTAATGTCCTGAATTTTGGATTCTGTTTTGCACAGAGGAATACATTTAAAGAAGAGGTGATGGGGAGGCCTTGGGCAGGAGTCCTCTGGGAGCTACTTATTTTCCTAGGAAAATAATGCTGGTGAGCATTTCTCTCCTTTTGAGCAGAGGCTATGGAATTTGCTGTCCATATCCTGGATGAACTTCCCAGCACCTCTGCTGCTCAGAGGATGGATGCAGCCGTCGCAGCCCCCTCTCACCGTGCTCAAAATCTGATCTCTGCTTTTTAAATGAAGGGGCTTATGAATTTTTCTTTCTTCTCAGGAGATGTCAGACTATGAATCATGGTGGGAAGGGAGGCATTTCCTGGTTAGCAGTGTTGAGCCCCAGAAAGAGGCACATCCCAAGGATTGAAGGCTTCCCTTCGGGTTAGCTCTAGGTATTCTAACTATTGGTGTGTTTCATTTTGGCACCTAATTAACTGCCCGTGCTCCCTGGGAGCTGAGGCACTGACATTAGGCCATGCATTTTGCTTCAAGGAACACAGTTCAGAGGCTCTTCTGTCTCCTTCTGAACTCCTGTTTCCCTCTAAACTCAGGGAAGGCTGAAAATCACGCTGAAAATCCCGAAAAACAGGAGGGACAGTTATCTCTGTGCAGGGTAGTACTTCTGGGAGCCAGAACTGCTGTGAGCAAAGCTAAGCTCTTAAAAGATGGCTTGACTATAGCATGGGACTCAGCAGAAGAATTTAATCCCTGTCCATCTTGATTACAGTGTGATCTGCTGACTCCTTGGGCAAATGTAGTTATACTTCCCCCCCCTCTCCCCCCAGTTATAGCAGTGGGTTTTTTACCTGTATATGGCCAAAACTTCTGTCATCAGGAGATGGCTGTGACGGCTGTAGTATAGTTTAGATGGCAGAAGTAGAAAATGCAATATTGGCTGCTGTTAGGTCTGCCGGGAACCGGCTGTCACACACCTGGAAAATGGCCGTGAGATGTTAAATGACAGCCTGTGATAAAGACACTTGGCTTTGGCACATCAGGCCAGGCTCCGGGGAAGGGAACAGCTCCTGGCAGTTGTGTGGAGGCAGCAGTAGGGAATTTAATTTGGATACCAGGAGTGAGAAACATTTTCAGCGGGGGTGGGGGGCGGCGGTGGGGCCGCATACGCAGGACGGCTCTCAACTGGAGCCTGCTTTGGGTGGAGCAAGTGTAAAAAGCACCGTGTCTAGGGCAGGTACCGCTGCAGAGCGACCTGTGAAGGTGCCCGTAAGCAGCGCAAGGCTACCCGGCACATCCCCCCGGCGGGGGCGGCTGGAGCTCTGGGTGGGGTGGGCGCCGGCGGCGGGGGGCCGGCTCTGTCTCCAGGCCGAGGGCGGGCGGTCCCTGTGCCCCGGGGTCAGCGCTCCCACCTGCGCGGCGGGCGGGGCGGGGCGGCGGCGCGGGGCCGTGCGTGGCCGCCTGCAGCCGCGCCCCGCGCCCGGGAGGCGGCGGCGCCGCCGCCGAAAGTGCCTCCGCGCCGGCAGCAGCGGCAGCGGGAGTGGCGGCAGCAGCAGCAGCAGCAGCAGCAGCAGCAGCAGCAGCAGCAGCAGCAGCACTGCCAGCAGTGGCAGCCACCGGCAGCCGCCACCGGCACAGGCACAGCCACCAGAGCCGGCAGCAGCACGGGCACAGGCAGCAGCAAGGGCACAGGCAGCAGCGCAGCCAGCGCCGCCGCCGCCGGCGTGCACCGGCTCCGCGGCTCGGCGCCGGCAGGTGATGGAGCGGATGAGCGGGCTGCGGGGGGCGGGCTGCGGGGACCAGCCGTGTCGCCGGCGGTAGCGGGGAGGTTGAGCGCGGCGGAAGGACGGGAGGCGAGGCGGAGAGGAGCGCGGAGCCGCAAGTTGTGCCGGCGGCTGGAGCGGGGCGGGTGCGCGGCGGCCCGGGGGGACCCGGCTGCGGCTGCCGGGGTCCGGAGGGTCCGCGCTGGCGGCGAGAGCCGCGGTGACCCGCGGGTTGCGGAACGTCCCCCAACCCGTGCTAGGGGCCCCGAGCTCGGGGCTGGGCAGAAACTTCATTTGGGATCTGGCAGGAGGGTACGCGTTCCCGTGGGGACAGGACTCGGTTCAAAACCGCTAAACAGTTCGTTTGAAGAAAACCTTTACAACTCCAGGCACAAAATGCTTTCCTGTAGGACACACGAACACCAGATTTTTAAAATGAAAGCGCTGCTGAAAGCCTTGCAGAGGAGCTTCTCTTGGCAAGCCTGTACTGATGGCTTTTGATGAGGAAAATACAGTCTTTCAACTGGATGAAGAAAATAGAGCTGAATTATTACTTCCTAAATCTATCATGATTCCTGGCTTTCAGTTAGGAGAGCTTTTGGTGGCGTTCAAGTGCCACAGCCATCGTGTTCCTTAAATATCTCCTAATCCCTGAGCAAACAAAAGTCTGTTGGTGTTTAGTGTGTTTGGTGCATGTAGGGCAGAGCTGTACTTCATTCTCATTTCATAGTTACTTTGTGATGATACAAATTCAGTGCTTCTGCTCAGCTGAGTTTTGGCAAGGTCCTCTCTTGCAGCGGAACTGGGGGACCTTCTAAATGAAGCTAACAAATAAAATATGCTTTGAAATGGAGTGCAGATGGGAAGCCTCTTAAGTATTGTGTTGCACAACAGTGCACTCTCTGTGTGTGCGTTCGACTCACAGAACTGTGGGGTTGTGAATGCATCCACAATCTGAACTGGACCCTGTGCTGTTCAGAAATACCATGCCACAGTGTCTGAAACAGCAGCAGTTCCGCTGATAAAGGTGAGTTCATCTCTCTTCTGACAGTACTTTTGATGCCTGACATCTCTGGTCAGCATGTTTCTTCAGAAATTTGTATATGTCCTAAGTTTTTAATTCCGAGATATTCTTAAATTTTGGAGTAAGAGTAACTGGTGTTTGCTAGCTCAGGTGGGTGGTCTCAACTTTTTTTAAAGCTGCTTTGTGAGTTTTGCAGCTGTCCCTTGTATTGTACAGCACCTGCGAATGGCTGTTTCATAGTGACAGTCTATAGCAATAGACTGATAGTAACACGCTTGACAATAGAAATTGAGGTTCTCTATCCAAATTTCTTTATCCCTGCATCTCATCCTTTCTTCACAGTAGGGAGTGTCCCTTTGGCTCCATCTCCTGGCTCAAAAAGAGGATCCCCCTTCATTGGGAAGGTGTGGAGGAGTGGCAAGCCTCCGGGTGGTATTGGTGAAAAGTGGGTGAGAAGGGTAATGAAGGCTTTTTCTTCATCTTGAACTTTGTGATCTTGGGATCTGTTACACCAAGGTCCCTCCACTCTGTTGGAAACTGGAAATTAGGTTCTCACTTTTATTTCCTGAAAAGAGAGCATGTCTCTTATGCTACTTCTTATGTCTTGGAAAGATTTTTTACTTAGTGACTAAATATTATCATGGTATTTAGAAAATCATAATTTAGAATTTCATTCCTCTCATGTATCTGCTCTCAACAGAAGGGTTAGTCATCTTGCCTGATACATCTCTGTGTGTGATCTTTTAGTGGAAATGTGTTAATGATATATCCTTTATGTTATGATTTTTCTGCATGGTCAGGAAAGTGTCTTGCCTGCAAATTATTAATCCACTTGAAATAGAGAACTTGTGGTGCTGTGGAAGGATCTTGCTGTGATTTAGCAGATGTATGACTATGACTGACTTTGTGTGTGAGCAGAGGGAATCCTATTCTGCAAGTACAGTGAGATGGCAGGAACTTTCCTCTGTGGAGCATCTTTTGCATGCCCTCTCTTTGGTGGAGAACAACTTCCTTCAAATGCCAAAGACAGGAGAGAAAGAGCCTTAGCCAGACTGTAGAACCAGGGTGCTTGTCCTACTTGTGACAGCCAGATTTCTTTATCTACCCACTGTACCCCAAACTGAAAGGGGAAGGTGTTCGGCTGTTCTGTCACTGATATTTAGTGTTTGAGGTGCTGATGGGGGTAGCAAAGCAATGAGGAATAACTTCCTAGAGCTGGTCAGCAGTGTGAAATTGGGAAGATCTCTTTTGTTTCTGTATAGATGTTCTCTGTATTCCAGCAAGTGCCAAAGAGTACGTCAGTGTCGTGTAGTGCTTCATTGTTACTGCCTAAAGTATGACAAATCATGTGGGCTTAGGGTAAGAACTTAAAAAGACAGTGTGGGGTGGTCTGGGTGCTGCCTATGTTTTCTTTGTTTGAGTGGCACCTCCGTAGAGGTGTTTATAACCCTACCTATGGACAGCAGTTTGCTCTGCTCTGGTGCAGTGTCCCCTCCTTGCGTGCAGAGGCATTCCTTCTAACACATGCGGTCTGGCAGCAGGGGGACTCAGGGCAGGGAATAGCTTTCTGTGGGCTGTGGTGGCTCACAGCTTCTCTCTGGTCATCAAGAACCCTTCCCTTGAGGCTGAAAATGGTAACTCTCTGAAATCATTTTTTGTCCACAGAGTCCATTGCAGGGGGAAGAAAAAAGATAATTCTCAGCCGATTAGCTCTGTATATCTTCTGATGTCTGTGCCTAGCTTTTTACCAAGCTTTGTGCCTGATAGGATCACAGAGCCACTACCACCAGCCCTCCGAGGCTGAGCTGAATTATTTTCTGACTTACGTATCACAAAGAGAAGCATCAGCTCAAGAGATTCCAGCTGCAGAACGTGTGTGTGCGCAGCATGCCTTGTTCGGATGTTATTTCCTTAATAAAATTGTTTGTTCGGTGTGAGGAGTTGGCTGGTCTGGGTGTTAGGCTTTTTCCTCCTCTGTCCTACTAGCCCTGGGATATGACAGTCAAGTTTTCTTATCTCTGGCTGGTTCTGTAAGTTAATTTAAGGTCCACAGTCTTGGTAGAGCTGTGATTGCAGGGAACTTGAGGTGGTAGCCTGTTTGACACGTGTGGGTAGAAGTAGATGCTGCTGTGGGTACTCTGTGTTTGCAAGGGACTGCAGAAAGGCAGCAGCCCTTGAGGAATGCTGGCTGAAAATGCTGGCTGCAAGGATCCTAGTTAGGTTTGAGTTGCTTGAATATGCCCTGACTTCACACACCAACTCAGACACATGCACTTTCATTCACTGTAGGCTGAGGCACATTTCTTCAGAGTCTTGTCATTTTTCTTCCCTCTTTCTCCTTCTCATCCCCCAGACCTTGCCCTGTGGTAGCTGTTGCTCTAGTGGAGAGGCTGGGTTTGCAGCAGAGCCTGCACTGCCTATGAGATGGTTCCCAACTTGTGGAGCAGGATTTGGTACCTCTGCTCTACCTGATGAGCAAGAAACATTTTGCTTGTCATGGGAATGCTATCACTTGTGGAGCAGTTGCACTCAGTGTTTTGCTAGGCTAAAGACTTGTAACAGCCCGAGACTGCTAATTAGGAATAATATATTCAGTTAAAATACACAGTGGAATTCTATTATTGTAGGCCAAAATGTAGTAAATGAGTAAGAGCTTAGTCCAGGATTCGGAGAAAATGTTGTCTTTTCTGCAGAGTGCTTTGTGAATGTTGATAGTGATCAGTGTTTGAAGTCACATGACCCAAAACCTGACGAAGGCCCTGGTCTGTTTTCCAGAGTTACAGAGAACTGGGGTGTATGGAAACTCTCTGACTTGAGGACAGAACCTCAGTCCGTCTGATGTCTCAGAGGCTGATCTGCAGGACTTGTGGTTGTGGGAAGGTGGTCACAGCACTCTGTGTTGTCGCAGCTCAGGTCAAGTAGATCCCTAAAGTGTTAGAACGTGGCTCTGCTACCCCTAGGCCTGCATGGGATGCAGTGTGGCTGTATTTGCTTAGCCCTGTGCTGGAGTGAGCAGGCCTAGGTGTACTGGCTTTGGGGCATGTCATACCCCTGCCATGTTTTGTTTCATCATATACAGTTCTTCTCCTGACAGTAAGCTATTGACTAAAACTAATGTTATGTAAATCTGAAACATAAGTTGAATGCTGCAAAGGGAAGGCTGTTGGCGTGGCTGGCAGCGTTGCTTTCTGAAGATTTAGATCCACATTGTAGTTCACTTGGTTTGTCCCACAACATCTTGGTTTGTCCCACAACCAGTTTCTACAGAATAAAGAAGCTCTTGGCTGTAGATGAGTTCTGCCAGAGCTGAAATTTGCAGTGATTTACAGAATTTGACCTTTTGTCTCAAGAAACTGTGTTGTGTCTTCCAAGTACTACTGTGAGTATATACAAAATGGACAGGGAACGTGTCTGAAAATCCCTGCAGCTGCTGGTGAACTGGGAAAGCAGCAAGGGCAGCACTGATGTTGCTGACACAGGAGTTGCAGAGAGGAACAGGAATCTCACCGTACTGAACAGGAAGGAAGCTTATTTTCAAGTTCTTGTCCGTAAGGATGGTCAAGAATGCTTTGGTGGGGTCAGACTTATGTGCTGTTTGTTCACAGATTATCTTGCAGTCAACTAACGATACCAGGCAAAGGACCTTTGTCCTTTGTCTTTGAACACTGACCTTCCTCTTTTGGGGCAGGATATTTTCTTATGTGGGTTGATCCTGTTATAGCTCTGGTGCTCTTTTAGGTCAAAGCTGAAAGGGGGGATGCAGCAACGAAAGGAAAAAGTTCTTGAGATCCTTAAATACACTGACATGTAGGAAACAGCTTTTAAAAGACCTTTTTAAAATATGAATGAGTGTGGGATGTAAATGACTTGCTAAGGGGCCAGTTTCCAGAGACAGGATAACCATAGGGGACTGCTTGGCTTGTACTGTATATTCATCCAATTGGCTGAAGTTCCTGGCTCTTTCCCAGATTCTTTAATGTGAAAATATTTCTTGAAATTGATGTCTTGATTCTGTGCATCTTGACCAGTGACCTAGGGATAAGTGTGACATGCTGAGCTGATACTCAGGCTTTTTGGGGTTGAGTACAAAACAGATTTGTTTATTGACTGAGTGGCATCTCCGGTGTAAATTCTCTGCTGCTTGGTTGATGATGAGCCAACAGATAAGAAATTGGGGAAAGTTGCTTTCTTCAGCAAAGGGAGGTTATTTCCTGTATATCTCCTGGGAAGAAGGCTGTGAAGGATGTAGAAATGCTTTCTGCGTGAAGTCACCTCAGCTTTTTCACGTTTGTGAAATATAGGTGAAAAAAGTAAAATGCTTTTGGTAGGCACCACTTGCTTAACAAGACCCAACAGTGATGCAAGGCTTAAAACTGTGCTGCTCTGCTGAATCCTGGTGCTGGTGTCTGAATAGCAGAGTAGGGAGTAAAGAGTGAAAAAGGGCTTGGGAATGGGACATTCCTCTAGGATGGTGCACACATCTGTGAGAGAAAGCGTAGGAAAAACTCGGAAAAGTGCCTGCTAGCAGTGGAAGGTAACCGAGATAGGTAGGTTGTGTCTTGTAGACAGAGCATGTGTGTGTCCATGCAGCAGTATTTTCGGTCTGCTTGAGGTATTGGTGGGCTCTTCCAAGGGAGCTGAGAAGTTGTGGGACTTCAAAGGGAAGCATCTTTTCAGGGAATGCGCTGTCCAGACTTAAATGAAATTATCTGTGATTTACGCCAATCTGTATGAACGTGTCTGCTCTTTCCTAGCTGTAGGCTCAGTTTTAAGCTTTGGAAAAGGAGAGGTAGTGTCTCATCTCTTCTCATGTCCAGCTGCTGCAGTCCTTTTTAATGTGTTGCTTTCACTTAAAAACCATGAAGCATCTTCTGGTACAGGTTTTAAAGCAGAAGTTTAGACCAGCCAAGACGGTCTCCAGCAAAAAAACTTCTAAAGAAGCCGCCACTCAGCCACAGTACTTGAGCAGCCTTCCAGAAACAGCTGCTGGGGATGCAGAAAGCTGAACTTTCATGGCTGAAAAGTTAGTTTTACCATTAAAACTACAATTTAAGAGAGTGCAGCTGCCTGCAAAGTGCAGCAGCTGGCTTGAGCAGCCAGGACACTTCTGGAGCAACAGGGAGTAATAATTTTATATTATTATGTCTTGCATGAGCTCAGCTGCCCTGTAAAAACAATGCAGAATTGGCCAAAGGCAGTTGTTTGTGTTTCAGGTGAATTGCAGGAGAGCGCTTGGGGGAACGTGGGAACACGCACTGATAGTTTTAAGGACACTTGAAAGAACTGATTATAATTTAATTTGGATCTCAAAAGCTACAATATAAGAATCATTTCCACTCTGTGTTCCTATTGCTTAGCAAAATCTCCTGCCAGTGCTTGGATAAGAGTAGGAAGTTGTTGTCTTTGGTGTTGCAATGACGACTTTCAGAATTCTGCCTAATGAGGGGGATGTCAGGTGTGCCAGTCCCAAAGATGCAGCACAGTGAAAGCAACAGATTGTGGTCCAAAGAACAAAGGGAAATTGGTAATTTCTGTTTGTATTATGTAATTGACTAATGACTCATTTTCTTCTCATGAATGGAGAGTTTAGATGACCTAAGAATACCCTATGTTTTGTTGTAAGGTTTGAAGCTTGAGTAGAGTACAGCAACGGCAAAAATATGTACACATGAAGCTACTCTGTGGGCAGAGTATTTGGTTGTAGGGAAAAAAAGTCTGAAATGAGCTAGTCGTTCTGCTTGTGTCTTTTCTACATCTAAGGTGGCAGTGGGATGGTAAATTCACAGAAGAAAAGCTCATTGGGTAGATCTCCTTCCTTGCAAGTCTCCTGTGGCAGTAGCAGTAGTTAATGGAAGTAATGTGGAGTCTAATTTCTACCCTGCTACAGAGGTATTTTCAGCTTTTGCTGTTGAGATGCTGCAGAAGGCATAAACATCCACAGGTCTCTATACTGCAACATATGGAAAAGGTATTTGTATATAAATATTTGAGCAAGATGTTTTTGTGTTGTGTGGATTTCCAGGCACCTCCCGCCTAATCCTGCTTCTGATGTGGCACTCTCGTACTCGCCTCACACTCGCTCGAGTGTCTACAGGAGCACTGTCTGGAAGGGTAATGTCAAAAGCATCAGTCATGGGTTTTTATACTGATTGACATTAATTAGCCTCTATGTTTTCCTTCTCTCACCCTTGTCCCCTTTTTAACTTCATGTTTTTCCTTTGAAACAGAGATTAATTTGGAGTAGCAAGATAGTCAGCTGCCCTTGTTTGAACCTGCCTGCACTGTTAATTTTGTTGGGCAGTGTTGGGGAGTATTGGGGAGCCAATGAGGGTGAATAGTTTGCTATCACAGTGATGGTTTCTAAAGCCTTCAGCCACCAACTACCTCCTTTCCTTTAGAAGTGTTTCTCTTCTAACACAGTCCTTTTGAGTGACCTGCTGTGCTTTTCACCAGCCTCCCTTTGTTGTCTTCTTTTGACTTGATTTGGGCATAGCCTCAAGTTTCCTGAGGAGAAGTCATCCCCTTTTCAACTGTGTAGAGATCTGGGAAGCCAAAGTGGCTTCTACTGTGTCTGTGTCATGAGTGTGGACTCCATCACTTAAACACCATGTCTCTGTGGTGACAGCACGAGACCTGGTGGCGGGGGGAAGGCCTGGGAGGTTCTGGGGTAGCAATGCAGCTCCTGAGCCTTGTTTGGTGGGCTCACTGGTCTGTTATGGTGAGGATGTAGATGATCAGGACCAACTTTGGACCTCCTGCATGGCTGGCCATGTTTTTGGCTATCTACAACAAACATCCTGTAGAGTTTGAGGTACTGAATAGTCAGTCTCCGACCTAATTTTTTTTTTTTTTTTGCAAGCCTCCTTTCGAGTTCCAGCCTAAGCCTCTTTATAGGTGGTTTGTACTGCTGTATCTTTCCTTTTTTGCCCCCGAAGAGAACCTTCATTTTGCTGTTGTAGCAAAGCCATTGCCTTTTTGTCTCATGAGAGAGGTCATCCTGCTGACCTTTCCTTGCACTATTCCAGTGTCACATAACCTTTCTTGAACTCTGTAACCTCAAATTGCACATCGTTCCAGCTGAGACCTTACTAGTGTCTTGCATATTTTCCCGTTCCTCACTGAGACCTCGAGCAGCATCTGGCTTTTTTAACACTCTTGCCATGAGCCACTAAACCATCAAAATCTTTCCCTTTCTATATCACTTCCAACTGTTGAGCTTTCAAGCTGCAGAACATATTTCTTTAATCCTAAAGTGCATGACTGCACTTGGCTTTATTACAAGCTGTACCTCTTGTCAGTTGTTTTAGTCCTCAAATGTTCTGAATATACTTCTGCCCATCCTCTGGGTTGACAGACTTTCCCAGCTATCTGTTGTCTGCAGATTTCATTCACAGTCCCCTACTTTCCCTATCAAGGGAATTAGTGGAACTGCTAGATAAGACTGTCCCAAGGCAGATCTTTTAGGAAATCTGTTTATAGTTTGTCTCACCAGAATTTCAACATCTGCACAAGCTGCCCTTCTTATGGCTTTTGGGAGGTGGAGCTTGGCTTGGCTTTAACCCTGGTCCTAAACAGTAAACAGGATGGATTGTGGAGCTGGGCTGGTGGGTGATCCACACGCAGACAGGCACTGCGTGTACGTGGTATTGGTAACAAGAGTACATGTGTCAGGGCTGTGATGTTGAATATTTCCTCTTGGACGGAGAAAAATGGCTTTGTGTTCTAGTCTGTTATAATCAACACTTAACAGTTCCTGGAGAAGTTTTTTTTTTCACCTTAAAAACAAAAAAAACCCAAACGCAGAAAAATAATAGATACATGAAACCAATTATTTGATTGTAAAGTGGGAATGGCACTTCTAATTTATACTCTTATTAACTGTAGGAATTACCAGAGCTGAAAATATCAGTTGTGTCATCTCTAAGCATTGAAGGCATTACTGAAATAGAATTGTCACTGTCTTTCTTGCTTATTTGAGTGTGTCTCTGGCAGAAAAGATCTTGAAAACCTTAATCTGTGTCTTCCTTTATGGCTAGTGCCAAAAGACCGGAATAGATCATCTCTGTGGGCCTCATAGAAGCCCAGTTCCAGTTGGGAGAGGATTACTGTGGTCTCCCAGAGCTTTGAGCAAGCAGGACAGCCGTTTCTAAAAACATCAAACACACCAAGTGGGTCATTACAGAGTGGAAAATAAAAAGAACTATATTTTGAAGCATATGTGGTATATACCTAAAATGGCTAATAATCCAAATTATTAATGGAGAACACAACAGATCTAGGGCATTAGCTTTATAAATTTTGTGAATACGTGTATCAGAGAGAGAAGTCTGTACTTGCATGATATTCACTAAAATCAGAGTTTGAGGAAGGTGAAGTACTACAAACCCACTCTTAACTGCTATGTTTCCTTTGTTCAGTGGCTTTAAAGCACACCTGGAGAATTCTAGCACATAAAAGGAGCAAACAGGCCATTCCTGGGCCCGGAGGGGGATTAGGAACTCGGTGGCATCTGTGAGATGTTCAGTTGAGGTAGTGAGATTCTGGACTATACTAGTTTGAAAATGAACAGCGTTTGCTGTCCAGCCACAGAAATCCATGTGTGACAACTTTCTCTGTGTGTGTGTACTTGAGGAGACAACTTAGAGCTTTGTCCTTGTATTAGTATCTGGAAGAGGAGTCTGTACACAAACAGATCTTTTTCGGTTAAAGAATCATCTAAAGGTAGGATTTTAAAATTTATATTTTTTCAGTGCCTAACATCTGTTCCCTGCTGCTGTTCTGCACATATTTGCTCATCAGAATGCCAGCATTGGGTTCACAGAATCTCTGTTAAAGTAATGGAAATGTCATATGATTGGGTCATTAGTATTTAGTCAGTTGGGTGTCAGTTGTGCAGTGTATGGTTTCCTTTTTTTTTAATGACTCTCGAAGCCTTTATAGGGGCTGATCCCTTTAAGTTGCATGACAGAGGGTTTTTATCACTTAGTTAAAAAATTTCCTGCTTGAAGTCCAATTACTTTCTGCAAAGGTGTGGAAAGCCCCAATTCTCAACAGAGGTTATTTAAGGGAATGTTTGTACTTTGGGTGGCCAGTATAAGAGGCTTTGATCCTTAGATCTGCTGAACTGCGAAACTTGTGCAAAAAATACTTTCCAGACACGAGCCAGTTTTTGTCCTACCACCTGGATTCACCTTACGTGTTAGAGGTGGTGGAAGAGGAAAGGCCAGGTGGGGATGATTGCAGCTGTCTGAGGTTTTGGCACTGTCCTAATTTTCAGTTCTGGTGCTTTCTGCAATCTATTGGAACAGATTTTTGAGACCTCACTACCACAGCTGTGGCGTTGCATGGGCTGCATAGCTGCATACCAGCCCGGGAATGTTAAACAGCGTTATAATGGATTCTTATTTTCATCTTGTGATTTAAAACAAGGTCTTCAACATGTGGTTGTGGCTTGGTGTTGTCACTTTACAGCACTTGCAGTTTCAAAACAGGTGACTGGAATTGCAGTGAATTTAAGAGCAAGCTTGCTTTTTCCCTAGGGTTTTCGTCCTGGTGACAAAGTTCCCTTCCTGGTACCTCCAGTCCAGCAGGGGTCCAGGCAGTCTGTCTGTGCATGCGGTGCCTCTGTTCCCCAAAGTCTCTGCTACAGAGCTGCTGGCCAAGAATTAACTATTTCAAGTATTTACAGTGCTGCAGATGAGATTCCTGTGCTTCCATCTCAGTGAGGTTCCCCATCTTGCGGCAGCACGTGGGGAGGAGGCAGCAAAGCTGAGGATGAGCAGCAGAAATGTCGTGTTTGCCTTATTGTGTGAAGATTTATAGTGTTTGCTGTCATGTATCTTAGCCTCATTTAGAGTATGCACTTAGGCATGGCCTGTTGATATAAAGCATGCCAAATCTCCATCGCTGAGTTTACAGGGGAGACACGGGGCCAAAGTCCTGTCTTAGCTACCATATAGGATTTTCCTTTAATGAGAATAGTGAAGTAATGGCTTATTGGGACTTCAGGAGCAGATCCTCTCCTAGAATAAATAAAGCTAAGCTCATTTAGAGCAATTGAGCATTAATCTCTATAAGACTTTTCCAAAGATATATTGCAGTGAACATAACAAGGAAGAGAGCTCATTATTTTCCAAGAGAAGTGACAGATGAGAGTGCATTTCCACTCCTCAATTATCATAGCTTCCTTTTTAATCGCATCACTGAAAACATCTAGTGGCTGTTGCAATGGCAGTATTTGTGAATGGAGGCTGGATGTATTCAAAACAGCATGAGTCCGGCAATTTTTCCTTCTTACAATGTATCTTGCCAAATACCTAATTTTCAAAGATTAGGGTCTTGGAGCACAGAGCTGAGGGTCTGATTGGCTGGAGGACATTCACGGCTCAGTAATGAAACACTGATGTATAAAATGGTAATTGATCCCTGGAGCACTGTGAGCGCTGAGCCAGATCACATTATGTGCAAATTCCAGCGCGGCAACAGAGACTGTACAAATGTTGGCACAGAGGGTTAAATGTGAGATTAACTAACCATGCTCTGCAGAGATAGGACTAAAATGGAATACACTGTTCAAAATTTTTGGGGTGGTTCGTCAGAGAAGTGGTTTTCCATGCAGTTACAATCTCTGTACATCTGTTTCACAGATGCAGTCAGAGGTGGTTTCTTCTTAGAAAGGGCTACTGCAGTTTACTGCTAAGTCCAAGCCTGACCAGTCACAAAAAAGTGACTTTGGAAGCTAATGGTATTTTTTAATGCACCTGTAGCTGTTGTATGTTACTTCTGCAGACTCTTTTAAGCATATTGTATGCTGAGGAAAACTTTTTTTCTCTGTGTCAGAAAGGCTGCTGCAACACTTCAGTTCCAAAATAATTTAAAAAATAATCCCCACCCTGCTGCTGTTTTTAGACATTTGTGTTTGGCCTGTATGACTCGTCTCTCCATGAAGTCCTAACAGAACTGGTTTTGTGTGGATAGTTAAGCAAGCAGGACATTGCAGTTGTGACAATGGATTTTGTACCCCTGGGTACACTGGGAGACTGAGCTGGAGCTCCTCTGTCGTTTCTGATCTTCCTGAAGTAATGGTGATTCTGTTGTCCTGGGCTGCTGTAATTGCAGGTGCAGACCTTCCCATGTTTCTTGCCTTGCTTGGAGACTATCCAGACTCCTTTCTGCTGCACTGAGGGAATAAGGGTCACTTGAATATGCTCTCTTCTTTCTTTTGTGTGCGGGTGGCGATAGCACCTCTGTGGTTTGTGTGGAGGCATCTAAACTCTGGATGTCTGAATCCAATGCAGAGGCTGCTTGAGAGTGTGCTCACCACAGGCTGGACTCCACCATACCTCTGTTGTATTCCCCATCTGGCGTCTTGAGATCATTGGTGCGTACAAAACATTTCTTCAGCTCTTCCGAGGTAATAAAAGTCATCAGTGTGGGTGGAAAAAACATCCTTCCTTCATCAAAAGCTTGGAGAGGCTGAAGCTAGGATAGTAGCCAGCCCCTGGTGCAGGACGAAAAATTATGCCTGGGGCAATCAGCTAATCTTTGCCAATTCTCTACGCTACTCTGGACAAACTTTCTTTTCCTGCGGTGTGTTTGACTGAAAGCAGTCTCCTTTTATTGGTAATTTTGGAAAATGTGAAGGTAAATTGGTCTGTGTTTAGAAGGGTAAAACTATTCAATTCCCAAAATCCTAGAGACATCCGTCCTGCTCCCTGCCAGCCAGGGTCACGTTGTAGCCAGTTGGGTGGTAGAAATTCCTGATAGATGAAGTGACAGTCCATTTTCCAAGCTGTTGGACAGTCTCCGAGATGAATTGCAGGATCTTCTCTTGATTTCTTTCAACAGTTGCCTATTGTGTCTGAAAACAATTGCTCAATTCTTCATTTTAACCATGGCAAGACTGTAAATTAGGTTGCTTGTTTCTTTTCTTTTTGTTTGGGTTTTTGTTTGTTGGTTTGCTGGGGTTATTTTGGTTGGTTGGTGGTTTGTTTTGTTTTTTGTTTTTTCTCCTTTAATTTTCTTTTTGCTGCATCGTTGAGTCATAAATCTAGTGGAAGTTGGTAATTCTGCCTCTGCTGTGGTTGTTCTCTGGAGCAGGCGCCATGTAGTCATGGCACCATGTCTCTCAGAGTTCAAGGAGCTACTGGGTTTAGTTAAAACTGAGGCAGTTCTGTGAGGAGCAGGACTTGGTGATCTGTATGGGCCCCTTCCAAGTTAATATGTTCTGTGATCCTTTGCGTAGTTTAACTTATGCTTGCTAGGTTTTGCACATACTTGTAGATATCTTGTGAAATTGCAGGGTGGTACTGCTGTGGACTTCCTGTCTATTCAGCGTAGCCCACAAATGGAGCATCCAGAGCTCAAATCAGTTCAGGTAGTAACAATTAAGTGCTGCTACATGAGTATCACTATGGTCTTGAGTGTTGCTTACATCATTTTAGCCTAATCTTGTGGGGAAATGGTGTTTAAGTATGCTGTAGGTACTGGTGGTGTCCTGTCAGGCTGTTGAATCATTGCTGTTTGTGAGGCCAGTAGGAAGCACAATTGTTAGGGTGGGTGCAGTGGATCTTCAGTTAACTGGTGTGCCCTCCATGAGCCAGATAGCCCATGTGCAGAGCAGGGTACATGATGCCACAATTTAAAACACCACTTTTGCACACAGATGAAGATGCAGAAGGGCACCTGGGAAGGTTGGTAAGAGCTATCTCTGTTTTCAAAACTGCTGGAGTTGCAAGAGGACTGCCACTTCTATAAAAAAACACAAACGGCAAGAAACGCTTGTTTCTGTTTGACTCTTAATCCCCCTGTATTTTTCACTACAGCTGTTGCCTGCGGGGTTTTGAATTACTTGGTTTGGACAAGAGTTAGCCATATGAGTGTCTCACTGACTCTCCCTTTCCCGTTCTGCCTCTCTGTGTTGAGCTGTTGGCGTTATGAACATCCCAGGATGATGCTTAAATACAAATAAACAGAGTTGCCATGGCAATTAAAAAAAACCTGGAGAACCGCTTTTGTAGTTCTTGTATAATGCCTTGTATGATGCCATGTTCATAGAAACGTCAGCTGTGGGTGGGATAATACAAGTTTTTTAGGAGAAATAATGAAATTAGGATCTGATGGATAACCACCTAGTGGTGATGGAGTTGTTGAAATTCATACTTGCAGCCTTTGGTACCTTGCAGCCTCCAAGAGCTCTGGGTGTGCTGCGCAGGGCAGGCTTTCTCTCATTTTCTTGAACACTTGTTTTGGGTATTTTTCTGCTCCAGACTGTGCCACTTGCTGTGATTTGTGGTGGGCCGCTTCTAGTCTGCTCAGTTAAATGAGCAAAATGTCTCTGTTTTCTTCTCCTGACAGCACCATGGCCATCACCAGCTGACAGATGCTCATGAAGTTAGGTCAGTGGTGCTCCACTGCCAGATGATTGTAGTTAAAAAAATATTTATAACTGGCTAAAACTTTTTTTTTTATTCTTTGCATATTGATTGATTGGCTTTTAGCTGTAGCCAGTACATATTTTAGACAGATGAAAAACAGATTTTTTGTGAGCATTCTTCTTGTGTCTGTTTGCTTTAAGAATGCTTTTAATACTTGGCTCAAAGGAATTTAATCTTTTTTTTTTTTTTTTTAATCATCAGAAGATGATCATTTTATAGCATGTTGAACATTAAAGTTAATACAGGTATTCAGAGTGTATGAAAGGTTTTTTGTACATACATTTTTAACACAAAAATACCTTGCATGCCAGCAATGCCATCAGCTTATTCTCTTCCTTTACCTTGTTCTCAGATCATTTTATTTCTTTAATCTTTTACAGATGTACCTTCTTACAAGCAGGATTGTAAGTCTATGATGCATAATAAAGTTCTGTTTTCTTTACATATCTTATCTTGCCAAAAGCACATTAAATATAAACTGGGAAAATGAAAAGTATAATAAGTAATTAACAACAATGGTTTTAGTGCAGACATCATAGAAATAATGCACATGTGTATTTTAGAATGTTTCCTAAAATTTGACCATGAGCTAATTGCTGGAAGTATTGGAAAGATCTGAGTATGAAGGAAAGAAACACTCAATATGCAGCAAAATTGGGGGAAATATAAAATAAAAATGGCATGGTGATCATTATTCATTAGTAGCATGCCTCTGTGAGGACTATCAGGGGCTTAATGCAGAAGTCACTTGACGAAATTTGTTGTGTGGTAGGCCAAAGGTCAGTGTCGATGATTGCAATGATCTCTTCTGGCCTTGAATTGAGTAGCTCCAGTCATGTTTCCAGCAGTATAGGACCTAAAATATGGGAAGTCCTTATTCTGAAGAGTTTGCAATGCAAACAAGAGAGATACAGAACAAACAGGATGTGCCAGAGAACTCCAGAGAGGAAATGACTGGAATGTCATTGTTTGTGAACATGTCATCTGTGAGAAAGCACTGTAGATTTATAACTTCTGGGCATCATGTAAGAAAGGAGCAGAGAGGAGGACTTGAAATGGGTGGAATAATGCCTAGGAGGAAAGATGACAAGAAGCATTTTATCCATTGAGAGAAGAGGGGAATGGAAGAAAACCCACAAGGATAGGCCAGTTGCTGTTTTTGGCTGGCAGATGGGAGAAAAATTAATAAAGGCTGCTTGGACCTTAAATAGGGCTGACTCAATCTGGGCTTTCAGGGCAAGGCTGCTGAGTGAGAGCTTTTTGCACCAGAAGGTGTCTGTGATCCTGTGGTGTCTGGTACCCAGGCTGGTGATGATACTGAGCTTCAGTCTGCTCCTTCATTCAACCCAAATTCTGCAGACAGGACTAAGTTCAGACTGGGCAAGTAATAGTTCTCTTACCTGTTAGCAAGGGGATAAGATGAAAGGGGTGACCATGTGTCCTGGCAATGGAAGTGGGTGAGGCACTGGGTTTTTACCTGCTTTGGGCCTTGAGCATCTGAGGTTGTGGCCCCAAACCTAGGCTGTGGCAACTATCTCTAGGAATCCGCATGCAAAATAGTTACATCTTAATCTATTTTAATATTAGGGATGTAAACTGAGGAAAATATGTGATGTCTTCTAAGTGTTTAAAGATCTACTCTGACAGCTGCTAAGTACAAGCAGTGCATTTAACGTGGCATGGCTTCCATCTCTTGCCAGCCTGTGCTGCTCTGTATGCATGGATATGTACCTGCTTTGGAAATGCAGTCACTGGTTTGTGTGCAAAGATCAGACCCATGTGCATGCCAGGTGTGCACTTGACAGGGATCGCTTGCCTTACTGGGACCTCTGGACAGTATTACTGGCTGTATTATAAAGACCATTGCAGTCTATGTTGTTCTGTTTAATATATCGTTTAAATAGCAAGGATTCCACATGATAGATTCTTTTTTCTGTGTGCACTGAAAGCATTTTAAAAACCGTTTAAATATAATCCATATTAATTTGGCTATATGGATGCCTTTTCAAAAAGCACTGAGAAGAGAGAGAGGAGACTTTGGGAGCATGCCATTTGCTGCCTCCCATCAGATGCCAAAATTTGTTAGCAGATGAGGCTTTTGGATATTTTCTTGGCGGTCAGGGGGTTCAGAGCTGTTTCAGTGCAGGATGTGATATTCCTCTGGGTGCTGTAAATCCTTTATATTTACAGTGGGATGGATTGCTCTAACTGGAAGAGATGAGCAGTAACGCAGGCATGCCTCCCCCTTACTGCTTTCTCCTCTGGGCATTGGAAGACCTGCATGCTATGGGTGACTTGCAGGGATGGCCAATATTTGGTGCGTGTGAGCTCGGTGACCATGACAGGAGGTTGGGGAGAGCATGGTGGGTGATGGCCAGAAGAAAATTTTTAGAGACTGTAATAGTGAAGATGCTGGGCCACTTAGCAAATACACATGCGAAAGGGTTTGAAAAATGTGTGTGTGTAGGCAGGCAGGGTTTAGCTGAATAGCTCTTGAGGTGGGACTCCGAGATCTGCTTAACAGTTGAGGTGAGTCATTGGGATCAAAAAGCATTCAATCTGTGCTGTGACAATTTGGCTGCTCCTGTCCTCTCTTGCTGCAGCATTTCTGAAGAAGGGCAGTGGGGCTGGTGAAGGCTCTGGAGCACAGATCTAATAAGAAGTGGCTGAGGGAGCTGGGGGTGTTTAACCTGGAGAAGAGGAGGGTCAGGGGGGAACCTGATCCTTCTCTGCAGCTGCCTGAGAAGAGCGTATAGCCAGGTGGGGGGTTGGTCTCTTATCTCAAGGAAGAAGTGACAGGAAAAGAGGAAACAGCTTCAAGTTGTTCCAGAGGAGGTTTAGATTGGATATTAGAAGTAAAAGTTGTTCACTAAAAGAGTTGTCAAGCACAGGCTGCCCAGGGCAGTGGTGGAGTCTCCATCCTGGAGGTGTTTGAAAGAATGTAGATGTGGTGGTCATGGGTATGGTTGAGTGGTGGGCTTGGCAGCCCTGTGTTAATGGTTGGACTCAGAGAACTTTTTCAACCTAATTGATTCCCTGATTCTTTATTGGCCCCATGAGAGGAGCCCTGTTCATGTAGCATTTATTTGGTTCTTGGTCTATAGCAAAACTGATTAAAATTGAAGCATTATTGATGATAAGTACTGCATTATTTTTCTGGATCTTTTTCTCATCCATGCAGAGAAATGAAACACTGCATTTTTAATTTTTTCCCTGCATTACGTGGTTGTCTAGTATCTGCTGATCTTTTGAAGTCCTGCACTCTGAAGACCTCACAGCTGAAGTGCTCCTGGCCTTAATTCAAAATTTTGAATCAAAATCCCATTACGTTGCTTCTGTGTTCAAGGGATGGAACTTGTATTTCTGTGGGACCTGGGCTGGGCACACAGTGTGGATGCTGCTGCCAGTGAGAGCGGGGGTGGTCTCCTTTTCCCCCCAGCTGCCAGCTGCTTGGCAGAAGAAGCAGAAGTCAAGGAGGAAGCTAAAGTGGAGCCTAAAATGTCCGCAAAGCGCTGGAGAGGGCTTTTGGCCTGGTTATGGCTCCTTCGCTCAAAGGAGAGTGTCTTTTTTTGGCAAGGCAAAAGTCTCATGAAACAGGTCAGATCAATCCATCTGCTTTTTTGCTAGAAAAGCAAAATTCAAATGAGACTCGTTATCAGCACAGTTTATATATTTAGGAGTTGCGTTAATTATCCTCATTAGCTTAGTTTCTTGGGAGAAAAGCTCTTGATCTTACCCCTTGTGCCAGAAATACAATCTGGAACGAGCCTGTGAAAATAAATAACGCATTGATATGGTTCATGCAATGACTTCTGAGTACCCTGCTTGGGCAGCATCTGTCATTGTGATCAATCCTGTCTCACCTTGCTGGGACCCTTCAGATTATCTTTATTGGACTTCAGCTGGTAGGAGCTGCCATCTAGCAAATCAGTCCATGTGGTTAAGAGGTACTGCTCTCTGATAATACTCAGTGCAGCTTACACTTGTCAGACACTGGAATCTATTTACTGAATTCTTTTCAGACAAGTCGGTTTTGGCACTTTGCAAAGTTTCCTTCCATGTGTCCTCACTGGCTGAATGCTAATTTATTCAGAAAGGCTCAGCTCCAAATGCTCGAGACAGTATTTTCAGTGTTTCCTACTGTCTGGACAGCATTGCATTTGGAGAATTCATGCCTCCTCTCTCCTTTGTGTCCTTAATTTCCTTTGCGAAATGTGTGATGATGTGACACAGACACTTTATATACTTACATTAAATGGCATTGTATTGTAATGAGAAAATGGATCTCCACTCATAGCCTCTCCATTGGGAAACACCCAATAAGCTCATTGTATCTGTACAATAAATTCACTCAAAGTGCCTTTGACAAATGACATCTCTGAATTTTCTAGTCTTTAGTGATTCCTCTAGCCTGGAGGATACCGTGAATTAGCTGATCTAAGCTGAATTGTCCTAAATATCCTGATTATTTCTACTGTCTGAACCAGTAGTGGAAACAGAGGAAAACTGTAAGGAGAAAGGGATAGAAATTATAGGGTATGCAGGAAGAGAGATTGTCAGGTCTGAAGGGCACTTGTTTCCATTTAGTCTGACCTTGTGTATAAAAAGTAGCAGTAGACCTTCTTGAGTGATGTTTGCAACATATAATCACTTAGTCCAGGCTTTGGGATGAGATTTTGCTCTCAGTTCCAATTCCATAAGCAGCTCAGATATCCATCTGCGTGGCTCTCAGCATCACAGCACCCGATTATTCATGGTGGATTAATGAGATGCAGAAATTAAACCAAGGAAGTGCTTTTGATCTCCTTTACAATCTAGGAAATAAGGCACAGTGTCCCCTGCTCCCCTTCCCCTGGGAACTACTTAGTTTGAGCGAGAGTCATTTAAAAACGTGTGTAAGCACCAAGAAGGGCTTGCGTGCTCTGCCAGCACAGAGCTCTGTCCTGCCCTGGCACCGGGCGTGCTCCACATTGCGACTAACCCACATGGCCTGGATTCAGGCTCTGTTTTCCAGGGCACCTCAGCTGCTTTGCAGCAGCACGTGCTCGGTGCCACTGCCCTTGTGGCTGGGTCAGGAAGCTTAGTGCTGATCTCATGCCTGGACATTCAGCAGTGACTTGTGAACTGCATGTTCTTAGACCTAATTCCCCGCCGGTCTCATCAGTGAGGTGACCTCTGGGTGTGCTGGCCAGTCATGCATGTATGCACAACAGGCACAGTGTGCAGGTGAGTTCTTGTGGCCGCTCTTTAATTATAAAAAATAATTAAAAGGTGGTTAGAGGAGGTCATGCCTAGTTTAGTTGGGCTTGGGGCTCTGGGATTAGGGCACTTGCTCATGGACAATTGCATGGAAGGACCTTGTTAAAGCCTTAATCCAAATGTTTTCTGTTTCATGGTGTGGATTTTGCTTTTTTGTTGGTCTTGTTGTTTTGTTGTTTTTTTTTTTTTAATGAGAGGAAAGCTAGATGCATCCTGTTAATTAGCTGTGGATGTTTCATTGCATCTGATCTGACTCATGCTTCCTCAGCCCACATTTGAGACCTTTGGTAAAGACAAGATCTTATTTCTTGGGAATCGGGTCATTGGGATCAGTTAGGGAAGGAAGCAAAACAAAGATTTTGGATTTAAGGAACTCCTCCAGAGGTGCCTTGTTTTTCACTGGGCAATGTTTTAGCAAGGTAAGGTGTTACTAAATCTGTCTCTTGGGTTTGGAAATCTTTGTGAGATGCTACTAGTCAACCAGGTTTGAGTTTGAAGAAAAACAGGCAATTAAGTGGGGAGGCATCAGTTTCACCTGCCTACCACGAAGAGCCAGCTGATGTCCCAGTAAATTACAGCTTTCAGGAGGCTGTGATTCATCTCTGCAAGCGGCACAACAAGTGGGAGAGCAGTAGTTTGGCAAAAGTAATGTTCAGGCCTCTTAGCACACTTAGTATTTTCCTGTAGAAACTTGGGGACAGATTAGCACATGGTGTTCTTGCTGGAGCCTCTGGAGAACCCTTTCAGAGGGAAACAGGAATAGCATGTTTTTCTTCCCTTGGTTGTGGCAATGCTTTCTCACCCTGTCCTTGTGCTGATGCCAGTGTTAGCATGGGTGGATGGTCAAACAGGTCAAAGGACCAGTGCTGTTGAAAACAAACCCTTTGTGCTACACTCCCAGGTTGGTTTTTCATACAATATCCCAGTCTGGAAGTGAACTTTAGATATCATCTGGTCCAACATTTCATGGGAATAGGAGCCTGGATGAGTTTATCTAGCACCTTGCATGGTGACACCATGAAAAAACCTCCAGCAATATGGACTCTCCCACGTGCCTGAGGAGGCTTCTGTTTTTAATTGCATCATATCTCTGGTTTGCTGATGGAGCAGCTGGCCAATGTGCACTGGCCATGGCACATGGATGGCAGTGCAAAAGCAGACAGGCACAGCATCATGGTGGCATTGATTCCGCTTGTCCTAATCTTGCTTCTGCTCTCAGCTCTGCCATGGATTTGCTGAGTAGCCTCAGGCAGTCACTGTAATCCCATCACAGGTTTCTCCATGACAGGGCTAATGCCTAGTGACCTGTGTGGAGCAGTGGGGTGCATCCAGCTTTAGGTAATCCAGTTTAGCATGTGGACTAATAAGGGCTGAGAGCTGAGCCCAGTTTGTTGGTGAAATACTTGTTTGTTTCTTATCTCATCATGGCTCTGGGGCCGTGGGGGAGCCCACATCTGAGTGGGATGTACATTTACATAGCATCCCAGTGTGGGGACTGATGAAACCTGAAACAGCCTGGACTATCAGTTATGATCCTGTAGGGGACCCACGGCATGGGATTGTTTGAATGGTGTGCAGTGATGAGAAGGACATCATGGAAACCCTACCTGATTGTGAAAGTAAGTGTGGCTGCTGTGAAAATAGACACAACTAATTGGATTACACTTAAGAGGAATGTGGTCTTATTCACTGCTGAGTGATGAGCAGAGTGACTTTTGGGCTGTGAATATCATGATGTGATTTATTAGTAATCACTTCCATAGTGGTTTTCATCTGTAGATCTAAAGTTGCAATTGGTATGAAGGTACAAAAGTATTGTTCTGACTTTATTGAGGCACAAAACCCTCTCAAACGACCTGCTGCAGGGCATTTCATGAGTCAGTGGGGTTGGGCATAATGTCTGCTTTGAGGAGGATAGTTTTCCTGTGATTGGTTTGTGTCGGCTGATGCCAGGTCTGTATGTGATTTGATTAATAATTGTGAATGTGACTTGAAATTTTACGGAGTTATTTGCTGATGGTGGGTTGGAGCATTGCCAGCACTTGCTGACAGTAGAGGCTAATTCATGCTAATCTGTAGTCTTCATATGGTTTAATCCAGTTCATCTCAAGTAACGTGTTTCTCCTTTTAAATTCTAGTGCTCCTTTCTATTGCTTCAGTTGACAAATAGATACCTGCGTGTTTTAATGGGAAATAGGAAAAACTCTGCAAGCCTTGAGAGCTCTGTAGGTGTCCTAGCTGCTCTTAGTCTGCTGCTTTCTTGAAGCTGGAGCTGGTTTTCCTCCTTCTCCAATTAAGCCAGATAATTAAATCTCCTTTTTTTAAGTCATAGCCAGCATTTTTAATCCTGTAACTCAGCCTGCCAGAGGAAGTCCTCTACATTTCTCAATGCAGCAGATCCCTAGTAAACATGGCATTAACTCCAATCCCATGCTGCTTCTCTCTGTTCATCTGTCTTTTCTTGACCTGGTGCTTTTATGCTTTGTGTTTCCTGTGCTAATGGTTATTTTATTTAAATGCCAGATGCACTGTGATTATACTTTTAGCTCGAAGTATAGGGAGGGTTTTTTAAGTGTTAGATTTAGCTACATGTACTTGATATTTAGAGTACGAGCACAAAGATGTTTTGACTAAAGCTGCCTAGACCCAATTTGACAATCAAATAAAAAGCTGGAGGTTTCAGCAACATGTCTTCAGCAATACTAATTGCTTCCTCACTTCTGTATTCATTGCATGTCCTTTGTTTGATGGTGAAAGCTTTTAAATCAGCCATTGCATCTTACCTGAAGGGTGCTTTGCAGTTGCTAAGTGTAGGTGTAGGGTATGATGATGAGACAAGGAGCTGAGTTGAAGAACTTGAAGTCTTGTGGGGCTTTATATACAGTGATGCTTTATGACTTTGATGTACCAAACAAAATTTGAAGCACTACAAATAATGTTTCACTTCATGGATAAAGAAATACAGACATCTCTTCCTGTTTGGATGTTGTCCTTCAGGACTTCTGAATTGTTTCTTTCTCCGTACCCAAAGCATCTCCTTGTGGAAGCTGCTTTCAGAACTACATTTTGATAGTTGTTGACTAGTTTCATTTTCAATTAAATTTGAATTTGCTGTGTGAAAGACATGAAGATATATGCAAGAGGCTACTTAAACGGGGATGTGCAAAAAAGCCCTATGCAATATTTGGATTGCTTTATGACACTTTGTCATGGGTTAGCAAGCATAGTCCCGGAAGTGATGTTCTTGCAAAGGGGTGCTTAGCTTCCCCCATGACCTGATAGAACCTATCAGCTGGCCAGTTTGAATATGGACAGTTCTTTAAGCCACTTAAAGTTGTGACCACCTCTGTGATCCACACTTAAGAATAGAAAACCTCCCCCACAGCTCTCTCTCATTTCCAGTGCTGGGACAGGTGGCTGCGGGCCCTGTGTGGGGGCCAGCAGGCCCAGCTCAGGCCCTGCTCGGGCCAGGCCAGGCCAGGCCATGGCCATCCTGGAGCCGATGGGCCCTGTTCCACCCATGGAACCCCCCCCCCCCCCCCAGCCCTGCTGTGGGCAGTCGGGCTACTCCCCTTCTCCAGTGCGGCCAAGATTCAGCTGAAGCTGCACCGCTGTCCGGCAGAGAGCATGTGACCAACAGCGATAAGCGAAATTCCAGCTGCAAGGCCCAGGTGAGATTGACCCTTTTAGTGCTGTGAAGAGCTGAAAACCTGAGGGAGAAGAAAGAGGAGATGCTTAAAGCTGAAATTCTGTTGTAAAGCTACGATAGATCAGAGTACCCGTTGTAATTTCATGAAGGCATGGGGGGTGGAGCGTTCAACTTGTACTTGTGAGCAAAAGCACCTGCGCTGAGATAGGCAGATGCTGAAGCAGCTGTAATTTCATGAGAAGTTTGAACAGGGAGAGATGGAAGCGATGAGGAGTTTTGCTCCAAATGGAAAAGGAGAAAACCTCAGTTCCTAGAGATGCTCCCAGAGATAGTCCTAGAGATGAAGATGAGGAGGACCCTTTGCTCCCAGGGAAGGAGAAGGGCCTCTGTTCTTAGAGATGAAATGCTCCCAGAGATGGGTGAAGAGAACTTTTGTTTCTGAATGGCTCAACCTTAAAATTGTACCCCAGTAATTTCAAGAGTGGACCCTCGAAAGCAGTTGTGGGAAAAGCTGCAAGTCGTGGGAAGGGACTCACATGCGAGCAGAGAACCAAGCTGGGCGGCTGGCTGATTGTGATAATGTTTTCATAGCATGGATAAGAGAGACTCCTCTTCCTAAATGGACTGAACAAGGTTATTATGGAAGTGATAAACAGACTGAACATCTCAAGGGCTGTCTTTATACATTGTCACTGGGAGAAGGGAGAAAGGTGGGGGGAGGAGAAGAGTTCTGAAGGTGTGGTATGGTTTTTTTTTTTTTTCTTCTTTTAGGTCTGTTAATAAACTTCTTTATATTCTTTCAAGTTTGGTGCCTGCTTTGCATTTCTCCTAATTCTTATCTCACAGAAGGTAAACAGTAATGAGTATTTTGGACCAAACCACTACACACTTGAAAATGAAGACTTGGGTTCTGTAGCTGCAGTAACCTGGCCCTTTGCATAGCATGATTGGCATAATTTTGTGCTTATTTTATGGAACTCAGGACTAGACTTTCTTTCTTGCTGAGCTGTGACCTGAGGGAGCAGAGTAAGTGATGCTGTGGGCAAGTCCGTACACTTGTGGTTGGAGCATACAAAGCCAGCTTGGACACTTCAGTGTGCATACCACAAGTGCATCCAAGGTCTCTGTATCATCATGTTCCCAGCTCCCATTTGTGTCATCGGGGTGCCTTTTTGCCACAGCAGTTTGACAAAAGGCTGTGATGTACAGTGTTTGTGTATGTTTATATTATGTCTCATTGATTACTGTCTGTTCCAAAGACAGATTAATAATTAGCAAAACAAATTGCTGAAGAGGGGGTGTGTGTAGGGAGTGGTGCTGGTGATGCAGGTTGTGATGTCTGGAAGAGATCCAACAAGGCACGCAGCTGTCTGCTGTATAGTTAGGATGAGGTCGGGTCGACGGTGCAGAGTGAGACTTCTTGTCTAGGAAAGAAAAAAAGTAAGAGTTTAGAACAAGGAGAGAAGTAAAGAAAGCAAAAAAATCCCCCTTTTTTTGGGATGTTGTTCCAAATGGGCAGTACCGTGAAAGGAAGAGTTGGCTTCTGGGTTATATATATTGGGAGAGAGCTTTCAAACAACTGCCTCAGTATCTCATGCTGTTCCTTTCCAGAATTCTACTTTTTTTTTTTTCAAAGGAATGTTTTCTTTTCCCTCTTTGCTTATAATTGGTTTCTGTGAGGAAAAACCTCAGTGTGAATCAGTAGCTCAAAAAAAAAAAAAAAAAAAAATCTTTCACAAACTATAATTTTAAGGGTTTGGGTGCTGGGGATTACTTTTTGCTTCCCACCTAAAGTGATTTCAAGGCTTTTGCAGGCTGGGTGTACAGCTGGGGACCATGGCCCTCCAGTCAGGGGAAGCTCTGATGCCTCATTATTCAAGGATGCAGGGAAGAACACACCTGGGAGAGCCTTGTCTGTGTATGTGCCACTGCAGTTGTGCAGCACAACTGTGCCAGGTGCTTCTAGAAATGACACTGCACTGATGGGGGATTATTTGGGCTACAGAAGTGAAAATTTCTGGGGCTGGAATGCACCGTGAAGGAGGGAGTAGACAGGGAACTCCACAGGGGCTTTTTATCTACTCTGTATTTTCTGCAAGAGAAAAGCAGACCTGAAGCATAGCTGCGACTAATGGGATCCTGAGCTGAACTTTGCAGCTTTCCCCTGTGATCGCAGCAGACTGACCGAAGCTCTGCTCTTGGAACTGGCTGATTTCAGGGTGTGTCATTGATTTGTTCTGGATGGTGGCAATTCCTCTGACTTAACTGCAGTTTTTTAAAAAGGAGGGGTTGTGTTTTTCATCCATTGCAAAATTGTATTGACTGCATTGTCCCTGAAATATAAATAATAGGTGCCCCTGATTTTTGGAGAGGAGAAAACCAATCCAGGTTTAGTTCAGGCACTGCTAACTTGCTATCTTTTTATTCCTCACAAAAAATTCTTCAGTTCTGATTTCACAGAATTGGAAGTAAAATTTAATTCTAATTTTAGAGCTAAAATTCTACCATTTTAGTTATACAGGCACTGTTCATATCATGCTACAAAGAAAACGCAGAAACTTGAGTGTGCCTCTGTAGTTACTAAACATTTGCTGTTGTAGATAAAATTGGAGGGAGGAGGAAAAGCCAGGCTGAGCCAGAGGGTGATCAAAAGTCCAAAAGGTCTCAGAAGCCAGTGTGCCTGGGAGAGTTTAAAAATGGGACACTGATGCCAAAGCCATTTTGGTCCTTTCAGATGTGCCATCCTCGGAGTTCAAGGACCCTGGAGCCAGAATGAATGGCGTGGGTTGGGAGTAGTTTATAACTTCAAGTTGTCACTTTATTTTCTTGTTGTTATTGTCATACAGTTAAAGTCATGGCCATTGAGATAAAAGATGAGGGGTTTTGATTGGATTTTTGGGTCTCTAATTGCTGCTGTGATGTGGCTGCCTGGAGGCAAGGACTTGCAAACTGATCTTTCCAATAGGAGGATTATAGCTGAGGAGGGAGTGCTGAGTTTAAAGAAAGAAAAGTTTAAAGCTGTCATATAGTGGATTCCACTCAGATGAAAAAGCAGAGGATTATAAAGCTTTTGTAAAGAAAAAAAAAAAAAAGAAAAAATAGCATTGTTAAGGACTGACAATGGAAAAATTGCTCTTAGGGAAAAAAACCTCTTGGGACTTGCATTTTGAAAGGATGATTCCCCAAAAGTAGAGGGTGAAGTGAGCTCCCAAAAGGCATGATAGGCAGCTCTTGGGGCTGTGCATCTCTGAAATTCTGCTCTGGAGAGAAGTTTTCTCAGCTAAACTTGTGGCTGAGTTGTGGTTGTACAGGGCTTTCAGCAACGTAGCCCCTCTAATCTGAGTCTGGGGCTGGGGACTTCATATACTTTGTAGGTTATTTTTTCTGTCATTATGTTTTGGACCCTCACATTTTGTGTAAAACTTGTGGCTGGGGTGGAAAAGCGAGAAAATGAGATGGAGAATATGGAAACACAGAGGCATTTGAAGAATGAGGGGAAATAACTTCCTTCTTTCCATATTGTCTTGATGCTGCCTTAAGCCATTGGGGCAGGAAAGGATTCAAGCGTTCATTTCAGACCCTTGATGTGCTGTCAAGTTAGCCCAAGTAGACAGGGCACTCAGGTACCTGAGATGTGGAAACCCAGATTTGTTCCCATGCTCTTTTTGTGTGATTTACCCAGGATTATTTGTATTATTTTCCCGACTTTCTAAAGATCAGTGGTATTGCAGTGTCTGAAGATTTTTCACTGTTGTGTGCCATTGGGTCTCTGAGTAGCCTGTGGTTGTCTTGGATCAAAACATGGAGCAGTGTCACAGGCTTCAATACTCCCTGGTAAGGGCCAATGTATTTAGTCACGGTAAGTGTAAAAGATCTCCATTTGCAATTAAATTTGATTTCTGTACATGGTAGTACTTTAAAATACCACCTTCATGATAACAACTTCTTTCTGGGTCATGTCTGCATCAACTGGAAGGGTGATGGCTGTAATATTAATTGCTACAGAAAGAAATATTTTTTTCACTTATTAGGAGAAATTAGTTAAATGTGAAAAAGCTGGGTCACACGACTGCACAGCACACACGAGGCCAGGCTATAATCCTTGGCTAAAAAACATACACACATCCACGTTAGGTTTTAAGATGCAAAACTAGAAGTTGAATGCCTTCCTAATTTCCCCCCAATGCTAATTGAATTACTGGGGCGTTGTGAAAACCTGTGGAAAGACTGTGTGGAAAGAAAGCAGCTTGGCTGGAGGACCTAAGCTGACTGGCATCGCTGAGGGCTGGTATTTCTGGAGAGGCTGGAGTTGCCAAAAGCTTGCAGACACTGTGCTGAGCATGGCCAAGTGACCAGGTTAGCATGGGAGTCCTGCCTTGCTGACAGCCACAGGGACATGCAGGATGCACTTTGAGCTAATGTGGGCCAGGTAATGGAGCAGGCTGCTAAAATCCTTGAGGCTACAGAACAGTCAGGTTGATACCTGCCTTCCTAATGCTGGCAAGGAAGCGGAAACACTGACTGAAGCAAACCAAATCCTGCAGTTTACTTCAGAGCAGGGATTGCTGCTGTGCAGCTGGCTGTGGTTCTCTCTCTTTGTATTTGTCTTTTAAAATTCAAATGGCTTTGGCCAGAAATGTTATAGCACAAGTCTGTGTCTCGAAGGACATTAGTCTGTTGAGACACTTGGCAGGACCACAGAATATCTGAATGTGGAGTAACTTGCTTTTTCATTTTGTAAACCCTTATGTAAACTCATTGTTTGGATCACTGGGAGTTGATTGTTTAACTTTTCTCTCTGCAGTTTGAAAAGCAACAACAACAACAAAAAGCCCAAAAGGAGAAAGAAACAAAACACTACTTATTTTCCTGGTGTGCCCATGTAACACTTTTCAAATGTAAAAGCCTCTTAGGATATGGAAAAGCAGCAATACTATTTATACTGCCTTTATGAAAAGACTGATCAAAGGAGCACAACTGTGCTTGGCTTTATTTAGCGTTGATGACTGCATTAAGGTCAGGGTGCTTATTATTTTATTGAATTCAAAAGTTGCGGGCTCTGCAAAGCACAAAGCCGGATGAGGCTCTGGTGTGTGCTCGATTTATATCGTATTATGTGCCGTACTGTCACAACATGTTTTGTGCTCTGATGGCTGCATTTCTCTGTCAGTCATTTGGAAAGTCTACTTTGTGTTTGGGGCTTGTCTGTCTCACTTTCTCTCTTTTTTAGATTTTTTTTTTTTCCTTTAAACCTTGCTGAAGGGTGTTGAGAATTAGGAAGGTTTGACCTTGCTGGGAATGCATGAGTTTTCCTCCATGGGAGAGAGCTAATCCCAGCTGTGTTCAGCTGAGCGGCCAGTACTCTCAGTGCACAGGTGCAGAGGGGTTAAAAGACATTCATGTGCCCTGACTCATCCTGGCCAGCTGCTGTGGTCAAGCAGCTTTCTTGGCCACTAGCAAGGCTGTGAAGAGATCTGTGGAGTAAAAACAGGCACGCAGAAAAGCCCAAGGACTTGAGATGAGGGCAGTTTCTGCTGATTTCCCCTACAGACATGGTACCTTGTACCAAAATGTTCTGGTGTTCTCTAAGGATATGGGACAGAGTGTGGGGTCAGTGCCCTTCTTCCTGGGGCTGGGGAAGAGTGCTCACATGGACAATTAAAAGGGTTAATATTAAAATGGTGGTGTGCCAACTGACTGCACAGCTGATTAAAGCTTTAAGGAGTGGATCATATCAGATCCCAGACCAGAAATCTCACTAAAAAGCTTTGCATGGCTTTTTATGGGAGCTATTGTCTCTTTTTCTGCATACAGAGTAGTGACACAGCTTTTTTTCTGTCCTGTGGACAGTGGCTGTGGCTTGTGAGCGGGAAGCACGGTCCAGCTCTGAATATTGCTGGCGTGGGACAGCAGCCTTTTGGCATGGCATAGTTCAGCATTTTATTGTTGAGATCTCTCCTTTTGTAACTGCTGGTCATGTTGGTGGTGAAAGCAGTGCAGCTTTTAATGCAGACAAAAGGAATTCTTATGTGTTAGGCAAGTTTGAAATAGTTGGGTTTTCCCACGTTCTCTGGACTTCAGAGGTTGGCTGTGATTCCTGGCCCCCCACTCCTCCTCCAGTGGTCCCATTTCTCACTTTATGGATCAGGTACTGTTTTTATTACCTTCATTTACTTCCTAGGGAGGGTCTCTCTCTTTTTTTTCCTTTCCATTAACTGCCTTTTCCCTACTTGTAATTTGACCTTACCACCTGCTTGGCAGTAAAGATGATGTGTGACCCTGAAAAATGAAAGGTGATTGATTCTTTCCTAGTCTGCTCTTGTACAGGCAGGTTTAGGCAGCAGTGGCCATGGTGGGTGTCCTGCCTGCAGCCTTGTTGGCTGCCTGGCAGAGCTCTCCTCCTGTTGGATTTGGTGAGGGCAGAGCCCAGCTGATCCACAGCCTACCTACATTAGCCCTGGTCAGATGAGCTGGAGGTGCTTAAGAGCTTCTCATTTTCCAAACACTGAAAACTTTGGTCTGACTAAAACTGGCAGCTACTCCAGTAACAACACTTCCTGTAGCATGTGGGATCTGTGTGTTTTCCCCTTGATCACTTGGAAGGAGAGCTGGTAGTCAGGACCCTGGCAGAACTGCAGATGTCCCTGTGTTTTTTCAGTCACATCTTTGCATCTGTTCATCTCAGCATGTCTTTGAGACCAGAGCTGTTCACAGGGCTGTACTCACACCTTGCCTGCCCTCCTGTGAGAAGATTAAAGGTCAGCCCTGGGAGCTGTGGGTCTGCTCCTGGTGCTCCTCAGATGGTCTCAAAGACAAAAGATGGAGCTGAGTTTCAGGGATGCAGGTTGTGTGTGGTCCTGGCTGCTGCAGAGTGGAGCACATCCAAAAGCTGGGCTTGCCCTCCATGTCAGTAGCTGTGAAGCAAGTGCCTGTAGAGCTCTGGTCTTGCAGCTGTATCCTTGCACAGCTTTGGTGTAAGAGATTAATGCACTGTTGATGCTGTGAGGTTGTGATTTGATTTAATTTATTTCACATTGAACTCATTAACTGCTCTCTGTCATGCATATTTTTGACCAGCAGTGAGAAAACTGTGATATGGGTGCCAAGGATGTGTTAGCTGACTGTGTAAAAGGGTACAGATGGGATGGGTGGGGAGACACTTGCCAGCTCCTGACTTCCACTCAGTTTCCACTGCAGGCTTCACTGCTCATTTGGGGATGAAATGCAGGGTCTGGCACTTGAGTCTGCAGGGGTGCTTGACCCATCTTAGCGATGTCATTAATGATATAAAGCAAGTGTTCAACTGCAGTCATAATTTCCTTAGGGTAAGGACCTCCATTTTGAATTCTTTGTGACAGGATCAGTAAAGGTACAAAAGAAATTAATAAACTGAGCAAATCAGTAAGTCAGTAAATCTAATAGGGATTTAAGGTCTGCCCTCCCTTCATTGAGCTTGAGTAATGATGATTATATATGAGTTTATACTGCCAAGTTTGGACTTGTATCCAGACTGCTACTTCAAGCCTCATGTCCTGGCTTTTAGCTTCTGGTCCAGATCCAATACATTACGATTAATATATGTATATTGGCAAGTGTAAATAGACCTTAAAATATGGTAGATATTTGTGAGATATTGGTGTGCTCTGTTCACAGCTCTGTTTCATATATATGCATCACGGTCTTGATTTTTAAAATTGAATAAACTGGAGGAGGTGACAAGCTTTTATGTGCAGCAAATGGCTTTTGTCACCCATTTTGGAGAGAGCTGGAAGTATTCTGGAGGCTGCTGGGCAATACTGGCTTCCTATCCAAAGAGCTGACTTAGGAAGGTACAGAAGGAAGGTAAGTAGAATGTATTAAGTAAGTTGAAAAATGAAAGTGAAATGGCACAAAATACATAAATAAATTTGGTGTGATAGCTCTTTTCTTTTTAGGAGTTCAACTGTTAGGTAAGTTAGATGACTGTTGCTTTGCTGAAGGCAAGTCTGTCCAGGTGGTAAATTGTCCTCAGTCCCTCCAAGGTTTAGATCTTTTTTTGATTTCTCAGATGGTGAAAGCAATCCGTCTTGCAAACTGAGTTTTGCCTGTGGCAACTCCTCTAAGGCATCAACTTCAAGCATGGTCCAAAGCTAATTAAATCAAAGAGTATTGATGAAATAGTTGGCCTCATGCTTTGGCTTTGCGTTCTCCTTGCTTGAACAAGGAGTTGCCTTGAAACCCTGACATCCGCTGATGTATTTAGAACTAGGGAGGGAAAGAACTTGTGCCTCTGTTTCTTTGCAAAACAAAAGTGAAAATGCTGGGGGGATTGAGGAGAAAAATATTCGGAGAGGAGGGCTAACGCCTAAACTGGGAGGTAGGCTAGGATTTTCAAGGGCCAGGGGCATGTGGAGAGCTGACAGCACCTTCCTCTGCTGTTACCAGCATGTTTCCATAGGGTCTTTGCCAAAAACTTCCCCAAAGTGAGGGACTTTAGTCACAGCCACTACAAGAAGGGCTTTGTGAGTACAGTCCTGCCCCTTGTCCCCTCTTGCTTTCTTGTGTCACAGGCAGCTTAGGCCAGCTCTGGTTTTGGGAATATGTGGCATCTTTCATGAAAAATGCAGTAACAGCTGTAGCACGGCAATTCTGCTTGGTCAAATGAAACTCAGATTTGCAAACCGCATGATGAGAAGGCAGAGCCAGTGCTGGCTCAGTGCTTTCAAGGTAGTAAAGGGCTTTCTGTTTACCTCCATGGAGTATGCATGTTTTATATATGTACAAGAAAAGTGCAAAATCCAGTAGAAAACATCTGATTTAATCAAACTTTTGGAGTTTGATAACCATTTTGATAACTATAATGGTTTGGATAACCATTTTGTTTGATTTTTAAGTATCTTGTAACTTTTATTAACATCTACATCACTGTCCTGCATTTAATGCCAAGCTTTACATCCTGTAGCATTTTAGATTTAACATGTATTTTGTTAATCATCCAGACCCCAGACTTTGACCTGGCACTTGAACTCAGTTGCCCAGCACACTGCAGAATTTTTGTACGTGTATGTGTTTCTATATTTGATCAGTGTGAGAGCAAATATCCCAGACAAAGAAAAATTGTTCATGGGAGAGCAACTGCCACAATATTTCAGAGAAAAGGCTGTAGCAGTCTAATTTTAAGATTTTTGCATATAACAGATGAAGCTGTTAGTAGCGCCTTGGCATCAAGATAGCACCAAAGAAAAAGGAGATAATCAACAGGTGCCCATCCTTTGGTTTTGGTATTTTCCTGTTTTTAATACCTCATTCCTAATGCATAATGGGGGTGGTGCTGTCATTGTCATGGAAACGGGGCACGATGGCGATTAAAATAGTTGTGGGTCTTTTGTTTCTGGGGTGCGTGTGGTCACTGAAGTGTCTCTTCTTGTGCTCAGTCACAATTTGCTGAGATATCTGATGTGTGTGACTTCCACGAGCACAGCCAACAGAGACCATGTGTTTTGGTGCTTCTCATCTGAGTAAACACCAACAAATGGGACCCACAAATCAACTTATTCATTGAACACAAGTGCCTTGGGGAAGTGGTGGTGGTGTTGGATATTTCTGTCTTCAAAGAAGCTGGTATTATGCTAAACTGCTTTAATTTTGGCTGGTAGGGAGCGGGTGGACCCAAAACCTCCTTGCTGCAGAAGGTTCGTATTAAGTGAGAAGAAAGTGGAAGCTGGAAGTCCCTGGGGCAGTTATTGCTGTGCTGGGTGTTGTGGCTGAGGGCTCCTGTCCTGGCTGGCAGGAAGGAGAGTCTTGTGCCTCCTGGTGAACGGGGATGTGTCTCTAAAAAAAGACACTGTGCTCTTCTTGGCACAGCTTTTTGAAGGGCTGTGAAGAAGCAGCTGTGGCTCTGAGCCATCACTGTGCTCTGGGAAGGAAATCCTGGTCTTGCAGGGCAGGCGGCAAAATGCTCATTGACTTTTGGGGAGGGTGAGGATTTGTCAGGGTTTTACTGCTAGAGGTGGGTGTGGATGAGGACAGAGGACAGACTAGGGCTGTTGTAGGGTTGCATTGGCCAGGGAGGATTGAAAATAGCATTGTATGAAAGTGCCCATGGCAGAGTTGCTTGGCATACACATGTACAGCCTCAGCTTTGCATGTGGGCTGTCTTAATGCCCTTCTGTGTTGCTAAAGGAGCAGAAATGTCCTGCCACAAGGATATGATCCAGCCCCCTGCTTGTCCAACAAAAAAATTCTTGTTGCTAAACAAAAGGCTTTCTTAAGAAATATATAGATGCCCAGAGTTTGAATTTATGCTTTTCCCTGTGGGATGAGTCATTGCACTGGTTTTTAATAGAGCCCCTCTGGATTTATGTGGCTGCTGCTCAGATTAAACTCTGATCCTGTGTGTGAAATAAGATTCAGTAGTTGTCGTGCTCTACTGCTGTCCTGACACTTGCAGAGAATTGCTGGTTAAAGTCTGCTTCTGGCTTTTTCTGTGAAGATAGCAGTTACTAAATACATTATGGAGCATCCTCCTTTCAGGTTACACTGGATGTCTACATGTGTTGCTACTTGATTTTTTTTTTAGGCAAACATTGCATACCTGCTGGCTTGTTGGTTGTATTTCATTTAATTGAATTCAGTCTTATGTGAGAACATGCTGACAAGTCCAATCAATACAGTCAGTGAAAGTGTAGGAAGAGGAGGGGAAGGAAATCAGCTATATGACATGTTATAAACTAATAACAAAGTTGTTGTGATGATTTGTAATGGTAATTTCTAGTTCCCCCCCCTTCCCCTGTCAGAACTTGCCTTTTCTTCTCCTCCCTTTAGTTGCTGCCAGGTTCTGCCCTGAAATTCAGAGTTATGATTTGTCACACCTTTGGAGCAAGAGGTGTCAATTCCCTTGGGGAGGGAAGTGAGCTGGAAGAGCTGGTGGAAGAGCTGGGTGCTTTGGGTGGGGCAGGGAGCGGAGGAGGAGCAGGAGAGGAAGGGGGATTGGGGCTGTAGGGAGTGCCGGTGCTGCTGAGCCCTCGGATCATCCCTGCTGGTGTCTGCTGTAAGTAAACCTGCATGTAAAGCAGATAAATGGAAGTCAGAAGGGGAAAGGAAATTTCTTTTCCTATGATGCTGTTGCCTTTGACTTTCTTTACTTTTTTGATTTTTTTTTTTTTTAAGAAGCAAAGGCTTATCTGCCAAGTAAACCTGCTCTTTAAGAAGCAGGGATGGCAGGAACTCTTGGAATTAAAATTTGTGAGCCTTGCAGTCTGCTTCTCTGCCCTTTGCATGTCTTGTGGGGGTTCATAAACTTTGTTTTGCTTGATAGCCTATCTGCATCTATGAGGAAGGGTTTGCCTCTGGCTAGTGTGCCCTTTGCATTAAATTAAGCAATCCACACTTCTCTGTCCTGTAAAAGTGGAACTGGAACAGCTGTACTGCCCATCTGTAGTACAGCAACTATTTTTTCTACCCGCTTTACTTTTTTTACTGGAGCTTTTGTTTTTGTTTTCAGCATCTTCTCTTGTGTGTCTGTCTTCCATCCCCTCACGCTATCTGTCACTGTTGAATATTCAAACTCTTGATCTGCACATGGGCTAAAAATCATTATTGCTTTGAACTTACAAATGAATTAAGTGAATTCCCACATCCACCGCAGGAAAGGAAAATATTCAGTTTGAAATATAATTTGGAGCCTATAGGAAAATGCATCTGATGAAGTTTGTGCTAATTCTATAGCTTCAGTACCAAAGCACCAGCTCTGTTATCATCAAGAGTATTGAGTGTAAGCTCTGTGTTTTCATAGTAACTCAGTATGGCTAATTAGTTTGAAGGCTCTTTGAAGAAGCCAATGTATTGACTAAATAAGCTCTTATTTTTCAAAGCAACTAAAGGAATTCTTAATTTACAGAGCAGATAGTTGTAAAACTGCCTTTGGTTTGCATACTAGGAGCCAGTGTGAAGCCTGAGTGTGCTTGGAGTCAAGTTTACTCCTGCGACGTCTGCCAGGGTTGGTGTCAGTGTGCTCGAGGGAGGTTTCTGGGTCTTTGGCACAGCAGCACGGCATAAATGTGTGCCACTGGGCTGGATGTGTCCAGGAGGAGGATGTCATGTAATGACTGCCTCTGCATCATTGAAATCAGGGGCAGTATTACCAGTCTGTTCTCTGTTTGCAGGCAGGTTGGATCCGATAATGAAGAGCAGCTTTGAGTTTCTAACCAGATGACATGGCTAATCCTAAGGCATGTATAAAGCGGCCATAGTTATTAGGAGATTTGTGGCTTTGAAAGTTCGGATTCCCTTAGTGCAGTTTGTTAATGGCAAGGATTTGCGGTAAGTGAATAATAGATGAAAGTCATCAAAAGGCTTACAGGGGATTTCTTGTGACATGGTGCTGGTCTGTCTCATGCCAGAGCTGCGGATTTCTGGGTGGATCATAAAATCTAAAAAAAAGGAAAAAAATAGAAAAAAAAAAGGGCAGTCATTCCTGTTTTGTGCCACTTTGAATGGTGAAGTTGATGCTGTGATGCATTGGGAAGTACAGCCTCAGTGCAGACTGATAGATGCTTAATTCCCTTGACTCTGGCTTGTGCCAGCAATGCCCCAACAGCAAAACAGACCCTTCCTAGCCCCGGGGTCTGGCAGCTGGAGGGGAAGGGATGCCCCTGGCCATCTTACTTTCTGCAATGTGCAGGGTGAGAAGGGCTGGTGCTGCACCTCCTCACCATCTGGCACAGCTCTTCGCTGGGCTCCCAGGGGTGTAATGCCTTTGGTACCACAGCACCAAACATTTCCAGGAGCTGCTGGGCAGCAACCCCAATGGGCTCTGTAGCTCTGGGTGATGCCTCTCCTATGGGACTGTCCCCCACTGCCTGGGCCGGAGGCTGTCCCAGTGCTTGTGCCAGGGACTCCTCTCAGCTGGGGTGGAGTGCAGTGATGCCTGGCCTTACCTGCTTCTGTGGTCATAGATTTGGTCCTGACTGGTCACTGGGCTGGTGCACCTGCAGTCACCTTTTGGATCAGTCTCTGCTCACAGAGGCCAGGTCAGGGCTGCAGGCAGCCCCTCCTGAGTCCACGAGGAGCACAAATCAGTGAACAACCCTCCCTGTTGTCATGGTTTGATGGAAGTGTGAAGCGGAAAAAAGTTGGGCAGAAAAGTTGTGGGGTGGTATCCTGACAAGAGACGAAGCATGAGAGCTTGCTATATCCAATTGTTTTAATTAAAAAAAAAAAAAAGTATTTAACTCTGCTGTCATGTTCCAAGTTGAATTGCACCTGTGTTATATTTGGCAGCATCTAATGAAGCTACAACTTGAGGCAAATCCTGATGAGTTTTGCCTGTAGAAGCAGCAGGGGAAGATTGATTTGGTGCTGGGAAAAGCCAGTTATGTGAAGAAGGCAGAATCCCATCTACCCTCCTAACTGTTGAAATAATCTCCACTTTCAGGGGTGCTAGTGGGGACTGTCCCAAGGCAATTTCTGTGATTTTAGTCCCCATTGTGGCCTACCAGAGGGCCTGCATGTGTGTTTTGTAGTTGGAGAGTGGTTACAACAGCCTGCAAAATCTGTATTAAATCCAGAAACTACACTGTGTGCAAAGCATTTGTTGGGAAGTTGACATCATCTGCAAGCTCTAATCCATGGGCCCTCCGAGGAGGGCATGTCTGTCTTGTTTGTGTTGCAAAACCAAGTGAAAGTTAGGAAATGTTTATGGCTACTGCCATGTGTGTTCCTTAATTCTTCTCCCTTTTGGCTGCCTTCAAACTCACTGTGGTAAAAACAGAAAGTAAGGATGTAATTAGAAGCTGGTTTATGTGAGGATCCAAGAGGCAAACTCCCTACAGGCAGATAAGCACATGTATATCTGGCATAGTCCAATTCCTGCCTTTGCAGGCTGTTTTGTTGCAGAGACCTGCTGTAATTCCTAAATTCGCTTGAGCATTAGATCTTGGGGAAGTGCAGTGTCAGTGGAGGTGTCATCCTGGGGACAGTTGTCACCTGAGGGGGCGTGACACCTGGATCACTGACAGCCTCGGCAAGTTGGTAAATGCTGCTCTTCTGCTGCTGATCTGCTTCTGCCTGGGAATCCTGAGCATCCGTCGGTGAAGTGCCTGAATTCAAAGCAGTGCACTTGCCTGGGCAGAGGTAACCTCAGCCCTGTAAGCGGGCAGCTCATTGGGAAATGTTTGTTCTCACAGGGAATTGTAAAACTGAATGAGTATCAGCACGGTTTGCTTGTTTCAGAGAGGGCGAGTCCTTTATTCTGGCCAAACAGCAGGAATATCAAAGATGTGTTTAGGCAGTGGGAGACAGAAGGGGTTTGGTGTGACTGACGGAAGCTGTTGAGCGAGAGATGGTGCTTTGTGCAGGGTTATTATGGTTGGAAACCTGTCGCAGCACGCAGGGGAAGCACGGTTCAGCAAGCCCATAGTCAGAGCCGAAAGCAGTTCATCCCCAGGATTTACTGTGTGCACAGCCAGTCCCCACCTCGGAGAGCAAAACAGTGATGTTAAATAGCTAAATAAACCTCCTGTCCCCGCGGGCGATGGCCCTCAAAAGGCAAAATTATCCTTTGTGAGAGTGGGTGCAAGTGAAAGGAGACGCTGATGGCCTGGCAGGGAGGGCTGAGTCAGGGCAGCCTGTGAGCACCGTGGTGTTTGTTGGGTGACGGCATTGCCCGGGCGTGTTGAGAATCTCACCACCTGTGGAAGATTCACTCCTTTTCCCCTCTTCTTTGGGCCTAGCCGTCCTGATGTCACAAGAAGTAATGTATGTGGGGGTACATTTGTATGAGTTCAGGCTCCTTCCCACCTGTTAAGGTTTCTTGCAGTGTTGTCAGATCATACTTTCCAGCTTCTCCCCTGCTCCGATGGAGGGTTCGGTTTTCTATTTTGCTGTTAGTGGAGAGCTGATTTTCTCATCTCAAATACATGTTTCTGGCTTTGTAAGCTTTGTGGTCAAATTTCAAGATCTGGGGATGCTGAATAACAGACATTGCTCCCCCCAGAAGGAAGGAAACAGTTGATATAAGTAGCTACCATTTTCAGTATTAGGAAGAATCCTGTAAAATGCTCAAAGCTGAGCGGTCTTCTGAAGGCCAGTAGCGTTTGCTGCTAGAATTGGCCCCCTCAAATAAATCTCAGAGCTGTGAATTTGTTCCTTCCCTATCTGCCCCCCAGCCGTTGCAGGGTTATTTGCAGCCTGGCCTCTCTCTTAATAGGGCTCCTCTCAGGAGCTCAAGTGAGCCTGCAGTAGCTTTGGTAATAAGTCTCTTCTAACCTAGCATACTGCTTCCTGCTGTAAAATAGACTTGATTAAATTTTCTGGCTCTCATTTTCATCGCTCGCAGACATCCAAACCTTCACTTCTCAGTGGAAAGAGGCACATTGGGAATTACAACTAATGCTGAAACCTAAATAATGTGATTTGCCAAAACAATGTTGCAGAGATTGTTATTTTATTTTTTTTATTTCTCCCCCCATTTAAAATAACATTGTAAAACTTTGCTGCTGGAATGAAAGCTATTTCAGTGAGATATGTTTGTTCTTTTACCTTTTTGGCATTTGTGATAATTTCTGCATGGGGGAAAAATAGGCAGTTTTATCCCAAAAGGATGATCTCACCTCCCAGAAGCACTTCCCTATGCTCCTGTAGCAGTGCTGGCTGGGGGCAGATTCAGACCCCCATGGTCTTGCAGCCCTCCCACCAGTCAGCTTGGCATCAGGGGGTTGTCATAGTCACAAATGGAAATTTTTGTGGCATCCTCCCTGGCAGCTGTGTCTGTGCAAAAATCCTAGATTGTGGTAAAGAATATAGTCCGTGCTGAACTTCTCATTCAATTTTGGATACAAACCATTTCTCTCAGGTTAAATCTATTCCTGGCTGTTGCTGCTTCCTGGTGTGATTTGAAACTGGGGGCAGAATTAGATAAAAGATTTGCAGGGAGGAAGAGGGAAGGATGTGAGCTGGATGCTTAGAAAGAGGTTGTTTTAGAGGGGTGATCCTAAAATAGCGTGGAGGATAGCAGGAAGCCCTGGAAATAGGGTGGTGAGGTGTAAACACAGTGACAAAATTTGAAAATGCAGGGTGAAGTGGCAGCCGCATCACACACATACTTTGTATGTGGGTCACACGTGGATGGCTTTTGACCCTCTTCCCTCTTCCTTCGTGTGAGGCATGCATGCCTTCCAGTTGGGTGGTTTATTTTGGACAGTGCTCTCAGGCACATGGTGTAATTCTTGGGGCTGTCCTGTGGAGGACCAGGAGTTGTACTCGAGGATCCTTCTGGGTCCTTCCCAACTCAGAAAGTTGGAAACTTCCAGCTCAGAGTGTTCTGTGGTTCTGCTCCATGTTTTGCAAATGTGAACTTGTTTGGGCATTCCAGTATGGAGTGAGTCTTAAACCTTGGTAGGAACAATATGTCATCCAGGAAAGAGCACATCCACCTCTGGGCTTCCAGAGGAAGGGAAACAGATGCCTTCTTTGGTAAAAGCATAGAAGAGGTGTAAAACTCAACCTGTCTCTTAAGTGCTCAGTGAAACATCAGTTGCACAGAGGGCCATTGGGAACTGGGAGCAGTTGCATAGGACAACATTTGGAGCTTCCAGGAGCATGTATTCTGGAGGAGGTCATCGTGGTGGGAGAGACTGTGTCTGAACAGCAGTAACATAGCATGGGTCATGGGGTAACTGCAGGTGATAATGCCCATGTGAAACTTGGTATCATTTTGTCCTGTTACAGCCAAGATTTTTGTAATTTTTAAACTGATAACTAGCCACTTTAAATTGTTTAGTATATTTGTATATATGTTTAGTAACTGGAAATTGTATCTGTGAACTTGGCTGTGTATCCAGCTAAACGGCTGTTTGCAGCAGAGCTATGAACTAACAAATTGGAGCCAGGATGGTTGTACACTCTGCCACTAACCAAGGAACAAAGAGAATTTGGCTCCTTAATAGCCGTTAGTCTGTCTCTAGGACCCAAATCCAAGAAGCACCATGTATTTCTGTCTACTCTGACTTGTAAATGCAGATGTGGGAGTTGCAGTAAGATCAGCACCTCTGTAAAGCTTGAGTCCAAAATCTCTGCAATCTGAGTGCACCATCACTGCTCTGCCCTGCTAGCACAGCCATACATCAGCAAATCCCAAAGGATTTTGTGGTGCCTGCAGTTGCAAAATCTGCTAGGTTCAGGATGTCCGTCAGAGCTCTGGGGGTTCCTCAGGTGTGGAGAAGCTATGCAGCTCCTCAAGTCGTCCTGTTCAGATGTTTGTTCTGGGAGGGGAGAGGGATTGGTGTAGCCGTTCACGTCCTTTGTCCATGTGCAGTGTATTTGGAGGTTCCTTCTCTGCTTGTTGCTCTCCCAAAGCCCTAGATATGCTTCTGAAGCATCTCAACAACATGCAGGGCAGAAGTGTGTGTTTTTTGTGCTGTGCCAGCATAATTGAAACGATCCAGCCTGTCTTCTCTCCACACCTGTGATGGGGATGTGATTCAGCTGGGCTTCCTTGTCTGTGGCGAGGGTGGCTATCCTTTGGGTTTTAGAAATGGGAGGTGTGAATGCCATGCAGCCAAGGCCAGACACTGCTCCTGTCTGTATGGTGTGTGCAACTCCCTTGCCCTAGGCAGTGTCCACATGCGTCTCTCAGCTCTGCACAGGTGGGGGCTGTTGGTGGGAGCAGAAGTGTGGTCCCCTGCCACTGCCAGCCTTCTCCTGTCCCTGCCTCTGCGCTCCTGGGACCAGATGAGGGTGTTGGGCTGTGTTTTAAAAGTTTGCTGTGTCTGGGTTAGTTTCAAGCTGGATCGGTTCCCTCTTTGGGTTCATTGGTAGTGTTGCCCATATGACTGTGCCAGCACCTGAGCAAGCAGAATATGGGGTGGGAGGAAGGCTGTGGTGTTCTTCGGTGTAGGCTGATCCCAGATGTAAGGTGATTGTGAAACTGCAATATTTAAATTCAGTGGCTTCACCACCTCAGACCTTGCAGCAACTCTGGGATGCCATGTTGTTGGCCCTATCTTACCATGGAAAGACTTGCCTGGGGTGCTGTCAGGGATGTGGAACACAGGAAGAGGAAAGGAATTCAGTCTTCCCAAATTCAAAGCCATGTCATTGCGTTGGTACCAGATGGAGTGAGGTATCTCACCAGGCTTTTTCTTGGTCCTGTGTCGCAATTCCATCTTCCAGCAAAAGCTGTAGGCAGGCAGGGAGTCCACAAAAGTACAACAGCAATCCTCTGTCCACTCCCTTTCCACCACTCCTCAGAGTTCAGGATTTCACAGTGTGCAAGGAGGTCTTGCCCAAGGCCTCCTGCCAGCCTTAACAAATATACATTGAAATTTAACTTCCAAAGTTGTTTTTTCTTGAAAATTCAACAAGTCTAGTTGCATTCTTTGCTATAAATTTAATTGTGAAAAACATGCCATAGACAAAACCACTGGGTTCAGCTTTCTTTTTCAGAAGGCTGCCAGTTTGGCTATCCTGAGAAAAGCCCGGTGTGCCATAGAGAGCCACGGCCTCTGGGAGACTTGGGGGAGTTGCTGCTTAACCTTGGCCACAAGCTGAGGGTTGCTCATCCTGGAAAGGGAGATAGGAGCACCTTTTGTGTTCCCTGGGCTGTTTGAATGCCCGCCCTGGGTGTGATTAGTAGCTGAGCTCTGTGACTGACTTTTCCTTTGCCTGTTCTGCCCTTCCTCATGCTTATTAAGGGAGGCAGAGAACATTGTGTCCCTTGTATGTGCCATTGCCTGCAGAGCCTGGGGCAGGAAAGGGCTTGTTGGTGATGAGATACTGGATCAAGCTCATTCCTGGTGTGCTTCAGCTCTGTGCCCAAGACTGTGTTGAAGTAACAGCCAAGTTTACCAATTGCTTTCTGCTAAGATAAATTATGGCTGGAGAGCGTAGTCCTCCAAGGAGGTGGATGAGAGGGCTGCTCATGGGGTGTCCTTGCAGCTCTCAGGAGGTGGAACCTCTTGCAAACTTGGATGTAGCAAGGCTTGCCCAGGACTTTGTAGGTTGGTGTTTCCCTTTGCCTGCAGGCATTAAGGCAGGCTTGACTCCTGGCTGAAGACGTGGCAATCTGTGGAAAGCTTCCATTGGTGCTTGCCAAAATCAGTCCTCAGTGGGACGGGTATTCTTGCACAGTGACAGCAGGCACGTGAGGGTTTCATCAGGATCCCTGTGCCCTTCCATCAGTCACTGTTAGTCATTAATTTGCCTTACCTGAAAAGCAGGTTAGCTCATTTGCAGGTGTCATGGAGAAATGGTTTGTTAAGTTTAGCTTCTAAAATCCCCCTTGGGGCTGGAGGTTTCAGTTCTGTGAGGATCTGCACTGCCCTTCGTCTTTCCAGCCTAGAGAAGATTGAGTTTCAAGACATTTTACCATGCCAAAGTCCTTCTGAGAAGAGCATAAAAATTTGTGGTCTGCCTGTCCTGCAAAGGCCATTATAGGTCCCAGGAGGGCTAAGCAGGGGCTCTGAAAGTGGTCGTCTCGACTGAGGTTTCTGCTCCGTGTCTTGGTGAGCCGCACAATGGGCTGGCTAGTGAGATGTCAGTGATGCTCTGTGTGTATCATTTCCAAAGCACTTTCTGATCTATCAGGATGAAGGTTTCTGGAGAAATGCTAAATAGTATTATTAGTGTAAAATAAACATACTTCAATATTTCTAACCCTAAAGTGGATCCAGATGCTTTCTTATGGCTGCTGGATCTGCTTTGGTTTTTCCATGGCTCAGTGTGGCTGTCTGCATTTGTTCAAGTGAGATAGGATGTGACAGAGAGCTTGTCACAGCATGCTCTTGTCAAGTCAGTAAATCTTTGTATTTATACATGCACACACTCAAATATATATATATATATAAAGAAAAAATGACTGTCTTAGTCCAAGACGCTACTTCCGAGTCTGACACTTCACGTGTGTGCCAAGGAAGCTGGAATAAACTCAGTGAGTTTATCAGTTCTTGTGATCACAGCAGTCAGCTCAGCTGTGTAGGGGAGAAATGGGATTTGGCTGAATAACTCAAAATAGTCTCCCAAGAAAGTGAACATGTGTCTCTGTCTTTATTGCTCTGATACAAAAAGGGTATTAAATGTCTCTTGATACCAGCTACAGGTTGCATTTTCCAGCCTGTGGTTGAGCTTTGCAAGAGGTAACTTTCCAGCTCTGTTTCAAGTGTAAAACAGCTTTCTTCTGGTTTTAAAGATTATTAACATTTTCATGGTTTCTCTACTACAGAGAAGATCAAGTCCTCCCCACTGCTTAAGGGTTACATTTTAGATGGGTTGGGGTTTTACCAGCACTGGTGCCAGGGTGAGATCAAAGCAGCAGAAGCAGCTGGGTGGTCCTTCCTTCTGAGCATGCTAGTGGGAAATGTTTCCAAGCCAGTATTTCAGTGATTTTTTTTTTAGATCCTCTTTGTGGCAATGATGCTGCAGTCTCTGAGGGGACTCCCAGCTGTGCCAGGGAGATTTGACACTACCTTGCAAAAACTGGAAAATACAGAAAGTGTGAATGGGTATTCTGCTGGTAAAATGTTTTGGTTTGATAGCTGATACTAATAGGTGTATGATCAGCTAGTAAAATATCTTGTATTCTTAAAATCAGTGATAATAGAATTAGTTATGTGTTGCGATTTGGTGGCAGCTGGAGTATCTGTCCAAGGTTTCTTAGCTGGTGTATGAGATCTAAGGCTTTCAGCAAAACCTATTCCATCCCCTGCAAACCAAAGTGAGAAACAGAGAGTCTCATTTTTCAATAAATTTAGATCAATCAAAGCTGAATTAGGGATGTTCTTTGTTCACACACCTTCTCCATCCAAGCTGAGGTCTGTGTTCAAACTGAGTGACAACTGGGAGGTTGCAGCTCATTCCCCACACCTGTGCAGAGAGCTGCTGCATGTGCTCATCAGCTCTGATCCTGCCCTGCCTTGAGACACTGTTGGTGTACTGATTGCTAAAATCTCTCTTGAGTGCTCTACAGGGACCAAATCTAAAAAGAAAGTTTGTCTGCATTGTACACATTAAACCCCTTGAGAAGGGGGATTTGGGGTCCTGTCTGTCTTTTTGCTGTTTTCTGCTGTCCAGAGACTGCATAATTACATTTTATTGAGTCCATCCCACTACTCCTTTCTGGAATGGGATGCTCCTGGATTGATAAAAAACAATTTAAAATCGTAAGGTTCTCACTCATTTAATACAACCTTACCTGTTCTTTGCACAAAATGTTGAGAGCTTTCTGTGCTTCCCTGGTGTTTTTTGGCTTTTTACTTAAACAGCAAAGAAATGGCAAAGGAAGAAAAGGAAGCCAGCTAAGTAGGTGGCACATACTTAGCAGAAATTACAGGTGGCTCAGGCTCCTTGGTTGCCATCATCCCTGTCTTGGGAGGGCAATACAATAAAAGGACCACAATTTCTTAGTATATTATCTTCCTCTTGGCTCCTGTCTTGTGGTATGAGTTTCATGTTATATCAGTGCTGGTTTTCCTGCTGTTTGGTTTGAAACAAACTCTTGAGAAAATGATGCCACTTACTGCATCACTGGTCTCAGCAGGACTTAGCCTGTCCAGAAATACCTGACATGATCTGATGTATGCAGTGACTTGCTGCCATGCAAAGATGTCTCATTGACCCAGAGAATACTTATTTTTTTCTCATGGAAACTTACTATGTTCTTTGAACTGCTGAGAAGTACTCAAGAAGACATAAACCCATGAGTTACTACAGGCTGCATGCCTGGAACATGCAGGCCATCTCAACATATGGAGTAAATCAGCACAGCTCTGTTGACTTCAGTGCAGCTGCACCTATAACCACTTGCTGTAACCCTGCTCAGACTGGAGGGATGATTGTGTATGAAGAATGGATAGGAAAAAACCCTCCCTTTTTCTTACAGCTTTACACTTTATGAACAGAATAAATGTGCCGTGAGCGGAGGTGAAATAGTAAATTATTTTTGCCTCTCTAGAATTACTTTATTTGGACATACGCTAAGTTCTCTCTTGTTCCCCTTACTTCCTAAATCAAGTAGTTGATATGCGTGCACTTGGTTGCTGGCATTAAAAAATACAGGTTTTCAGAGATTGGTGTTTCAAAAAGCCCCATATACATGCACCTGCACAGAGACAAGTCAGACAGACTTGACACTGTGTAAAGACAGGGTGGGCAGCACCCACGCAAGCCACACGACTATGGGAAGAGGAGCTGCCTTCCTGCTTCCATGTGCCAGGAGAAGCAGTGCTATCAGGCTTATGTGTGATGGATCAGAGTGCAGTGGTATTGCTGCAAGCAAAAGTCATGAATTTTAATCAACTTTACTGGCTGCCTTGAAATTTGAGTTGAAAGATAAATGTGAAAAACAGGCAGCCCATATTGTTTCTGGAACAGAACTGCCCCTTTTCAGTTGATTAAAAGAATTCTTCTTTTAACTTTATAATCAAAAATACTTCCATCTTAGTTCAGGATTTTTTTTTTTTTTTGGCTAACCGTTACTTCAGGTCCTGCCAGCTTCGTGTGTCCCCAGAGCCAAGTGTCACCTTGTGGCCACCCAGACAGCTGACCTTTGCTGCAGAGACTTCTCAACCGCTGGGGCTTGTTGGCTGTCTGATTTCAGCCATTTGGAAAAAGATGGGTTTAGGGCTTTATTTAAATACTCTTTATGTCTGGAGAAGGGGGAGGAAAAAAAGGATTGCCTGGTGAAAACTGAAAGGACTGTCCAGGGAGTTGGAGTTCAGTTTATATTCACTGGGAACTTTGGCACAGCAAGCATACTTGTCCTTCCCGTCTGTTGCTCCAGGGCTGCTGTTAAGGTTATTTAGTTGTGGTATTCATTTGAACATCAGTCTTCCTAATTAAATATAAGTGATTTGAATGCTGATGTTGTCTGTGGGGGATATAGAAGCTTTGGGAAGAAGTGGAGTGAAAATACCAGCTCTTGTCCCTGATCAGAAACACACACCCATTATGTTACTTCCAGCCACTGCCAGGCTGGTCTGGATTACTTTGAGTAGTTGAGAGTGCTTTCCTCACTCATTTGCTTCAGGGGTTATCACAGCTGCTTTTCCTGTTTTGCCGTTAAGTCACCTCTGTGCAGGATTAAGTTTGAAGGATTTATTTTAAGGCCAAACAACTTTCAAGACAGGGAAAGGGAAAATTAGCCTACAAGCAGCAGGGATGGAAAAAACTTGGTGGCAGACTCCTGAGTGGTTCCTCCTCTCTCAAGTGCAAGTGCTGTGCTATTTTCTCTCATGATCTATGGTTCAACTCCACACCTAGCTTCTCATCTCCACTAAAAGCTGTAGGTTCAGCAGCTGCTCCATATTAGTGAAGAGATCATTGTAGCAGAGGCTTATTTGATGCTCTGGGAAATTCATGCTGCCTTCACTAGTGGGAAAGGCAATATAGTTTTGGGGCCTAAATTAGTGTGAAAGGGCACATACAAACCTGCTATGTACAAATTCCAGCTTGTTTGTACTCTCAGTTGGTTACACCCTTGGCTCAGAACCCAAATATTTCAAGAATTTGGGTTGAGGTATATCCTTTCCTAAGAGAGGCATGAAGTTAGATTCCCCTTTTGCATCAGTGGGTGCAGTTTCTGTAAGGTCACAGAGGGTTTGTTTGAAGCAGAAATGTTAATTGCTCCAAGGCATGTCCAGAGACTTCGGGAGCGGAGCTGATGTGTTGCTCTGGTAGGAGAACCTGGGGGCTGCTCCTTGCACAGCTGAGATCACTTGGCCCCTGTTTTGACTGGAATATGCTTGCTATGAAGGAAACCCACCTGATTTCCATGTCCCTATAAAGAAGTTGGGATGCCTTGTAGTGCCATGCTTTGCTGTACTGGGGCCGTTGGTGCTGTGCCTGTGATGCCATGAAGATTTTTTGCCTTTTCTTTTATACCGCTGTTATACCTTTTTTACAACTTCTGTATTCTTAGTGCTTTTCCCCTGCATTCTTGGACTTGTTTGTCAAGCTAAGAGACTAAACATTTTAGAAGCTTCTTAGCTAGGGATCAGTGTGCCCCAGACCCCAAGGTCCTCTCCAGAACACATTCTGTAAACCAAGATAGAACCATCCAGGGGAAGGCTCCTTGGGGAGGGGGGCTCACTTGAGCCTCTCATTAGAGAATCTTTAATAGATATGCTAATTAATAAAAACCTATAATGTCATACCTGATCTTTTGGGGTGGGCATTCGGCAGGGTGCATTTCAATGCACATGACCTGGACGTGTGCACCTAAGGATCCTTAAAATAAATACCAAGGTAAAATCCCTTTTCCCCTTCTAACCATGTATGACTCTTGATTTTAAGACCAGGAAAAGGCATCACCTGCTTACCCTAGTGGCTGATTTTTTGTTTTCCCTGAGGCCTTCAAAGCATGTACATATTCTGAAACAGAAGATTAGTTTCAGTAAGGAGGCTCATTTCAGATGCAGATGCTCTGTGGGCTGCTGCACAAATGAAGCCTGCCTGATTTTCAATTTTTTTTAGAAGATATTTATTTTAATGCTCTGCTGGAAACATTCTCTGCTTTGCTTTCCTTATTCCACCTTTCCATGTTGCTGTGCTGCAGGTATGGAGGTCAGGGTCATGGGAACTGGTGGCATTTACCAGCTGTCACGTTACGCTGTGGTGGGATCAGCCTGGGTGGCTGGTAGGGCTGTTATTTATTCCTGGTATTTTCTTCCAATACTGAGGAAAGAGAGCATTTGCCAATGCCTCGAGTTGTCCTACATCAGGTAATCAGCTGGCTGAGACAGTGCATGAACATCACAGGGCGCAGTGTGCTGGGATGCCGGGGTGGGACGCGGGCACTGCGGGGTGAGTGGTTGGCGATCCTCACGCATCCCTTTCCTTGCAGTTACCTGGCCGAGCAGTGCTGGAATGGCGGCTTCGTCTACCTGATCATGTTGCGCCGCATCAAGCGCAAAGCCCCTCTGCCCCCCTCCAACGGCAACAACAGCAACAGCTGTGATCCCAAAGCCAAGCCCAGCCCCGAGCCCGGAGAAAGAGCTGCTCAAAATGGGAAAAGGACCAGGAAGTTCGGGGTCATCACTAGGACACCCGGCAGCAAGGACAGCAAGGAGAAGCTGGGCTCAGAGCACGGGAACGGGCACTGCACCCCGATGGAGGTGGAGGTTGCTCAGCCGGAGACCTCTGAAGCAGAAAGCAACGGGGAAGAGCAGCACCAGGGCACCGGGGCACCGTACCAGGGCCGGCTGTCAGATGGTGGCATGCCAGACATTGGGGACCAGGCTGCCCAGGTATGTTTGCTTTGTTCCTTCTAGAGAAGGAAGCAGCAGGTATGCAAGCAAATTAGGTTGATTTCTCAAATCAATTCTCTTGTTTCAATGCTCTGGCCTTGGGCTGACCCTGTAGGTGACAGAACAAGCTGTCAGGGTACGCAGCTGTGGGATGGGGTTTTAAAACGGGGCAGGAGGATTGGGGAGTTAAATAATAATTGTTGGAAACCTCTGTCATACTCCATCTCTGATGGAGGGGAAGGTCCTTCAATCTCTTGACCTGCCAGAGTTGGCCTTAGGATTTTTTGTTGAGGCAACTCATGACCCTACAACACTGGAGCAGGCGGTGTCAGTAGAAGATGGTAATTTTGTCCTTTGAGGCTTCATGTTTAGCTCTGCCTGAACTTGATGTCACCTTACAGTTCACGTTAACATTGGGATTGAAGCTTCCCTTTTTGGTGCACCAGACCACGTTGCATGTGTTTGTGTTACAAAACTTATTTGGCCAGTGTCTGGGAGCCACAGGGAAGTAATTGTGGATTTTGCTCAGAGCTGATGAGATGGACAATTTGTTAATACTTGGGATGACAGTGGGATCAGGGCTTTCATTGCTTCTCTCTTTGTCCTAATGGAGATCTTGGGGTTTGTTGCTTGTCTAGAATTGCAGCATTTCTGGATGGAGGAAAATAACCCAAGCCTTGATCAGGTTTCAGTATGCATCTATCATCAGAAGCACTGTCTGCCAATCTTTCCAGAGGCACTGATAGTATAAACAGATGAAGGCTACTTTGTTGGGCTTGGGGCTGGCTGCAGCAGCTGGTTTTGGTTTTAAGACTTCAAAGCTGGTGACAAAGCACTGTGAGTGGACATCTCATCACTAAATTCTGTTGAGAAAAGCGGGGGATTAAATGTGCCCTCTGAATGAGTGCTCCTCAGCACTACTCCAGGGTAGTGGTGATCGTGGTTGTGAAGTTACAGTAATTTAATTTAAAGTACTTCGTAGGAGCTAAAAGCAATTTTAAAAAAGCTCTGGTTTTTAAAGAAGCATAATTGCAAAAACTTGCTCTTCACATCAGTGAGACATGTTGGATTTTATGGTGCAACAGAAAGGGTAGGGTGTTTGTGTGTGTGTTCTTGCAAGCCTCATAACTGTAGCCATTCTGAAAGAAAACATTAAAAGCTTAAAAATAAATAAGTGAATCATTGGGTATTTTGAAAGCTCTGGTCCATATAAAAACTTGCTGAATCTGTTCTGAAGATGTCTAATTAAACACATGTTATAAATGAAGTTGATCAGACATTTTTTTTTGAAGTGGAAAGCCAAAAATATATATATGTAAAAAAAAAAAAGAAATTTTTGATCCAGAGCCATCTTGTTCTAGGGCTACCTTGATGTTTTGAATCATTTTGGTCTGAGGAGTAAATTGTTAAATTCAGAACATACATATATATATCAATGTGAGCAATAAATACATTTTTAATGCAAAGCACATACAAGATGGCTTTGTAAAACGTAAAAACATAGCTGAGGCACTGGAAAAATTCAAGAGCTATAATCTTTTCAGTTGTGGTGTAGTGTCGTTTAGTAAAATTGCTTCTTTTTTTTTTTATTTCCTTCCCCCCCTAATATTTTCCTTAGAAATATGACCTCTGTCTGTGTCAGTACTAATTACATTTTCCTGACAGTTGAATGAGGAGAAATGTGAATAGATGGAGCCTGAATACATGCCTAGCTCATCCTTTGCTTTTTAAAGACCAGGGGTCCTTAGAGAAGCCCATCACTTAACAGCATCTGTGGGGTAGCTGCTATCAGAGTAATGAGTGGCTTACTTCAGTTTCTTAGTAAGTATTGAATTGGGATGGTGAATAAAATTTTCAAAATTATTTGTGTCCTGTTTTAAAAAAAAAAAAGGAAAAGCAAGGAGTAAATACACTTGAGAGCCTCAGATCTCACTTACAGCTCCATTTTCAAAGCGTGACCTGGCACTCAGGCATAGGAGATCCAGTCGTGTCAGGAGCCTTTTGGAAACGGCATCCAGGATGTCCTGTCAGAAGCTGCAGCCTCCTTCCAGGCTTCAAAGAGTGAGCCAAACCTCCTGTAGCCGCAGGATGAGTTATCTCCTCCTGAGCAGGGACAGGGGGCATTGGCAGGGCACCCTCTCCGTGGGGAAAGCAGCTCCATCCCCACTGCCTGCCCCATGCTTGCCATCTCCTCCACATGTTGACTAATTGACTATCCAGGGCTGTCAGCCATGTGCCCTTGGGGAGCACTATATTTGCTTTCAAGGGGGAGAGGCAGCCTGTGGCAGACAAAGAGGTTGGCTGCAGGTGGGAGGAAAGGCTTTGAGAAGCCGCTTGGGGACCTGCACAGATGTGGGAGGACCTTGTTGGTCCTCTGCATTGCTCTTTTTCCACCCCAGGAGGCAGATTGGAGCGTTACTGAAACTGCAATGTGTAGTCCAGGAAAATAACCTTTTTTTTTCTCTCTGTAGAAAGTTAGTTTGAAGTTGTTGTGACCAAAATAAGAGATAAGAGGTTGGGTTGATCTGCATGTCTTCAGCCACTGCTGTGCTGATCCCAGTGGCCAGCTCATGGCCAGTGCCTAGGGCATGTTGTGCTGGGAGTGCTTTTGAGGCATCCACATGTCATTTCAGTGCCTTTTGCTTTCAGGGCGCTTCTCCCACAAGCATGGGGTTGTTCTGCCATTTTCTCTCCTGCTCACAACAGCAATGCTGGATTGTGAAACAGGCGAGATGAATACTGTTTGTCAAGTGAACCTGCCAGGAGATTCCTGTGTTACTGGTTTGTGTGCATGTGCCAGTCCCCTTCTTCAGGCTTGCTTTCATCTTTCAGATCTTGATCTTCTCTCCTTGCACTTGGCATTGCTATCACCATGTATAAACAAATCTGCTAGGCTGTCTGCTGGTATGTAACCCTCAGTAAATATTGTACCTGTCAATTAGCAGGCAGCATTTAATGTTTACAGGTGGTTAAGTTATGCTGCAATATTTTTAGGATGAACATAAATGCCTTTTAAAAATGTGGGGATTCAAAGCAGCAAAGCTGTGTATCTGCCTGGCAGGAAGATCTCTAAGATCTGGAAACCAGACCTGACCTTGGAGAGGACCCAGGCTAGCAGCAGTGGGAGTCAAGGGCAGTGATTTAAGATTAGGCAATCTCTGAGCTGGAGTAATGATCCATCACATCCTGGGAAGATTGGGGAGCTTAAATACAGATATCAAAGTTTACTTCTTTTATTCAGTGGCCTGAGACAGGGTGTAGTTTTGCAGGCTGGTAATTATACAGGCACAGATGGAAGAGTAATATGGGAAGGGTCTGATGGAGTCCATTAAAAATGATAAAGAAAAGGAAACTGTGAGGTTTCCTCACAGTATACCAGTCCTGTGGTTTCAGTGTGTTGACTGGTAGGACAGAATCCCTCCGTTTTGTTCTCAGTTTCTCTGTCATGGTGTTTTTGGAAGACCTGCAGACTGCTTCTGTAGCCGCTCAGCCCCTAAGGAGTACCCAGAGATGGCCAGATACAGCTGGCATGGGCAGGGATCAGAATGCAAAGACCAGATTAGGCACATGAGGGGCGGGAGTCTGGTTGTCAAAGGGGACTTAAACTGATCCAGGTTTGGCTGACATGATGAGAGGCTTTCACTGATTAAGCCAGAGGGAGCTTGGACAAAGATGAGTTGTACCAGAACAGACCGGCCACCTTGGCTTCTTCCTGCCCCAGCAGGATGCTCTGAAAGCCCTTAAAAAGCCAGCTGTTAGGAGCAAAACCAAGACACCCCCAGAATGCTCTTGAATCCTCTTACTTCTTTGTAAGTATCCAAATTTTTAAGGGCTTGGAATCCAGATCCAAATTCATCAGTGATTGGTGGAAACTGTCTACAGGACATTGGGCTGAGTGAAAGTGCTTTAATAGTTAATGGAGGCAGGTAAGAGGGGCTGGGACTGTGCATTTCAGTATTTCTCCAGTGCCAGAGATACATGGCACAGGAGGAGTTCAGGGTGTCGTGGGTGGTGGTGGCGGCACTGTGGGGTGGGGTTGTGGTGGGATGCCTTTCCAGGATGGAAACAGATCAGCATCCGGTGGCCCTGGAAACTGTGTGTGGTTTTAAAGTCTGTGCTTTTTTAAAGTCAGTGTGCCATCTATTAACAAAAGGAGAGAAAGGGGATAGCAAGGGAACTTCAATGCCTTGCCTTCTAGAGGTTTTGGGTAGGTCTGGGTTATGGCGGTGCTTCAGGATCTTGGCTCCATGCTGTTAACCCCATTACTCTGGTCACAGCCACCAGAGCAGTGTGCCTGCCTAGCCAGCTTTGCTCTTACAGCCCAACTGAGCCCAGTTTGCATGGACCACAGCCCCCTCCAGACATGTGCGCTTGTACACAGGTGCACACAGACTTGTGTGTATGTAGAGAACCAGCCAGAATTTCCTTTTTTACTGCTCCAACTGCATGGTACATTTTATCAGCAGCCCTCTTCATTCTTCAGGCCCATCATTGCTTTCTTACTGACGTGGCTCATCTCGGGTGGGGATGAATGGTTTTGAATTGCATTTTACTTCGCAGTTAAGGAAGGCTGACAGCCTTTCTATAGCAGTTCTTGCCAATTAGTGTTGGTAAATGCCAGCATTACCTTGACTTTTGGTTAGTGGAAAATGTTCCTTATCTTGCCAAGCAGAAGAGGAAGGCTAATAGCACATTACAGGAATCAAAACATGAGGCTTGAGATAATGCAATGGCTTTAAGCATTTTATTATTTTGTTAAAATTGATGGGGAAAAAAATTTCTCACCCTTTTGCTGTACCAAAATGAAAAACTTACTGTGAGCAAGGTAGTCCAGTACAGCTACTGTAGCTAAGTTGCTTTATGTCAATTTTTTTTGGCAACCTAAGCAGTAATTACTGTTTCATCAAGGCTTTTATAGGATTCTTATGATGCATGATTTAGACATAAGTAACACTGGTTTTAGGTGTTAATGTAGATACTTTTAGTCATGTAAAGGCCTTCCTCAGAATCTGATTCAGTTCTTAACATCTTTTTATCTGTTGTGTTTTCTTCCAACTTTCATTAACATTGATCCTGAGGCTATCTACTGTCTTGAAGTTTTAATGTGCACTGTGATAAGCTTGTCTTCCCTCTTTGTTGCTGTTTTGGGTTGTAAACTCTCTGAGGGACAAGGGCTGTCTTTTAATTGTAGCTGTACAGCACTGACAAAACTTGGCCTTGTTTTTGCTTGGGATTTTAGGAAGTGCTTTGATGTAACTAGCAGTGAAATTACAGTTAATATTTTTTGCTGCCAGTTATATCCCACCTCGTCATAAAACAACAATTGTCACAATTTTCTGGGGTTAAGTTGCTTGCTGCCAGATTTTTTCAACTGACTTATGATTCTGCCTGCCTTTGCTGTGATTAAGTGATAGCTACAGCTGTGGTGCTGTAGATTTTAATTTTGAATAGCAACCAGTCCTTTTATCTTGTTTTGTTCTGAATTTTCCAAGGGTGCTCGGATGTAGAGATAGTCTGGAAATGGATAAGTTACAGTGTGTTGGTTTTACTGTGTCACCTTGAAATGAGGTCCTCACTCTTGGGAATGAGCTGTCCCCAAAGGCAGCACAGGAATGTTTGAGGTTATATTGCAGGAGGTCTCAACCATACTCAGCTATCAAAAACCATAGGTGAGAGCACCACTGTGAAAGCATTTCCCACCTACACAGAAAGTGGATGTTCGGGTTTTTTTTTTTTAATATTTTGTGTACTATGTTAAAGAAACAGCAAACTCACAACTGAAATGCAAATGCCTAGCTTTAGCTGAAATGTAAGTTCACACCATTTTATGTTTTAATCATTAAATGCCAATAGTTGAAACCAAGTGGATGTGCCTAAAAATAGAGTATGCTGTTTGCTTAAGTGCTGTAATGTTTCAGGTGTTTGTTGGAATTATAAAGCTACATACACTTAATTTGTGAGGCAGAGTGCTGAAAGCATTTAGCAAACCCAAAAGATTCCTGTTGTGGACAGATGTAATACCAGTCCCCATGAGAGACCACTCTTTGGCTGACATCAGAGTGTGGTGACCTCCTCTAGGCTGGGCTTTAATCCTATTGCAGGCTGCAAGGGTGTTTTTTGAAACTTCAGACTAACCAACCAGCCATTCCCAATGGCCCAGTAAGAGCATGAGACTGGGTCAGGTACTCAGTGGAGTGCAAACACCTGTAACCCTTTAAAAGCCTGAGCTCCTCAGGGGCAATTGCCAGGCAGAAACCCCCCAGGGCCAGAGACAGAGGAGAAGATCCTTTGTCTGATCTCACAGTTAAGATTCAGTTGATGGCAAGAGTGGAACAGCTCAGGGAGGTGCAATCCAGATGGTGATGGCTCAGGATGATAAATGACTCCAGCAGACTTTTGTAAGGGGTGATGGTATAGTTCAGGTGCTTGCACTGGCTGATAAAATGTTTAAAGTCCTTGCCAAGGAGATGATGTCAACAAGCAGTCTGTCTCAGGAGATGGATCCCTGGGCGACCGTCTTGTTTTAAGTTGTGGAATTTTCATCCACGCTGCTCTGCTGCCTGTTTCGTGTGTTTTAATGATGTGTTTGTGTTTGGGGGAGGGTATGTTTTGCTTCTTACTGTTCCCCAGGCTTCATCCCCTAAGACACTTCTCTTTTCACAGGGAAAGTACTCATATTTCAGTGAAAAGATGCCAAGTGTCTGGAGGCTGTTTGTCCAAAGAAGGGGACTTGTGAGATCAGGAACCAACACTTGAACACAATCACAGTTGTGTCTGTGCTCCTAGCTCCTAATTTGAGGACATGGAGAGTTCATATTGTCAATGCTGTGTAATTCCTGTTAGGTTTGGGAATTTTCCCCCTCTTTCAAGTAGTGTAGGAGACACACAGTGTATGGCTTGCATCATCCAGATGTAGAAGCCAAAGGCTTCAGTGGTTCAGTGTTAAGAAACTTTCATAGGCAGCAAGGATGGACAAAGAACTCCTGTCTTGGAATAATTTATTGATGAAGAAATTTAAGATTTTTTTCCTCCCCTGCTTTTGATTTATCATGGAGTTGTTTAGCTTGCTTGTGCAACAATGAAAACAAAACCCAGGGTAGTAGATGAAAGCAGGAGTCCTGCTGTCAGACCAACCTTAAAAATAACCTGGCTAAGATCAGACAAAAAATTCATTCATTATCCACTAATTAAATAATTGCTTTGTTACGAACCTGCAAAAATCAGATTTTGGCATGATTTTCTGGTACTGAGTCATTCACATTAATATCTGCTATGTGAAGAGTGATGGCTTTTGACTGTATCTTGAGACTGACATATTCAAGCTGCTCACTTGGTGTGTGATGGTGCAAGATATATTCCCCAGCTACCATCTGTCTGTCCCACCTGCCTGCTGGGGTATGGGGATAGTGGGAGGAGGCGTGATGTGATCCAAGGTGGGGCAGGGAGCTGGGAGTAGTGCTTTTAATTTATCCCACATCAGTGAAGGATGCTGGGCAGTGGTATGTGCTGGTATGGCCATCCCAATGTTCTCCCTGTTGATGTAGAGAAGGTTGTTGCACTGCAGGTCTGAATGTCATGCGTTTCTGTTTGGGGCATTTTGTGCTGGTTTTCAGCTCTTTGTGATCAACGTGCTGGTTGCCAGCTGCTGTGAAGCTTATTGAAGTAAATTTTTATAATGCATGGAACTTGGAACTTTCTCTTCAGTGTCGCATTTCCAGAGCAGCTTTGTGGCTGGTGAGGAAGATCTCACTGTTTGCTTCTGCTATTCCAAATGGGAAACCCTGTGAAATTTGTAAGTGGGAACTGGTCCCTGCGGACAGACGGTAAAAATCCATGTTGAATTGTGGAGGGAGGGAGACATCCCGTGGGCTGCATTCAGGTCCAGGTCAGTTAGTCAGTGTGTGCATACAGACCTTGCATGGTTATTGATATTCTTATCAGGGCTTATCTCTGTTTTTGTTTTAAAATTTTTACATATTTACATCAGGTTTGCTGCTGTGACAGAAAGTGCTTTTTCATAGACAACTATTTTACATTTTCCATTTTACTGTCTGGCTTTTTAACTACTTACAGCATTTCTGTTTTCCATTTGTTTACACCTTGCTCCTGCCAAGCTTGTCTTTTATTAAAGATTTCAAAGCCTTTGTATACACAGATTTGCAGCTTCTTGAACACAGCACAGTCAAAATAAGTCAAACCCCTTTAAAATCCCCTGCAATTAGCTAGTGAAGGAGACGCGGGGGAAAGAATGGCTCCAATGTCTTTTGCTCATTTATTTATTTATTTTCCTCGACACTCGGAGGAAAAACGTTCCTTTTTGTTTTATTAATGATGTGCTTATGAAATGGAGCGTTTGATGGTGTGCACTCGGAGCAGGCGGAAGGCAAGCTTCCCCACGTCGTGCTGGCAGTGCGCTCCCTTTCTGATCTGCAGCACTTTTAGTTTATTCCAGATGTACGCTTGCTCTCAGCAGAGGCTGCTTGATGCACAATGGCTTCACGGTGGAGAAAAATGGCCTGTGGGGACCCACTGGAAGCTGCCAGTTGTATTCTCTATTCTCACTTGTGGTCTGTTACATAAGATGACCCTTCCCCTCTGAGCCCCCCACTTTGCAATTAATCCTAGCGGAATATTCATAATGTCTTTTAAAACATTTTAATTATTTGTAACCTAGGCACTTTGAAGTTGATCCGATTCAAGTGGAAAAATCTGGTCCAAAGGGCTGCCTGCTTTGAAAGAGCCAAGTTGGGAGGAAAGTTGAGTCACTAAGAGTGATGTAACTGCAGAGAACAGAAATTAGCCATTAGTTCAGCTGCAGCCTGACTTGACTATTTGTGTTTCTGCTTGCTGTGTGAGGGAAGTCAAGAAATGCAAGTCTGGAAGGGATTTCAAGAGATGACCCAATCTCATCTCCTTCTCTGAGACTGACTTTGACAAATGTTGGTTCATCATGTCCATGAAATCTTTTGTTGGGAGGAATCCATGTAGGCAGGGCTGCTGCTGCCTGGGATTACAAGCAAAGTCTGTCGGGTGGATCTGGGCAGTCAAGGTTTGTTCAAGTCACTAACAATTAATTTTTGCTTCTTATTCCTTTGAAACTCTCAAAGCAAGCATGTCTTTCTGAGAGTCCATCCTGGCCAAATCTCAGGTGAACTGCATGATATTTTTTGGATCGTCATATACTTCATCCCATGTTATGTCGTGAGCCTGTTCTCAAGTGCTGCACACAGTGCTTGTGACCTGTCTTTGGTTAAGGGATATAGTTTAGTCTCCTAAGGAGTAACCAAGGCTGGATATCACCTGGTCCCTGGCTTCAGTAGGAGCTGGTAGTGCCTCGCTCTCTATCCTTCATGAGGATTTCTGGAGTTTGAGACTGGACTGGCATCAGCTCATCTGTGCTTTGTGCTTGAAGTGTTTTTGCACCAAGAGCTGTGACATGTGCAGATTTCTTGTGTCACTGGTGAACAAAGCTGGGGGGAGGTTATTCTGAGTTATTTGTAAGTGAAGCTGTGAGAACTATTCTGAGAGGATGGGAAAATTCAGCTCTTAATAGAAACATGGAACTGACAGCAACTGAGCAGCAACTGGAATCGTGCAGCCGATCAAAGAAGACCAGTCAGCATTTAAACTCATCCTCTGGGCAGGGATTAAGCAAGCTCCAAGGGCAGTGACATCATACCTGCAAAATGCCAAATCTAACTACACTTGGAGTTTCCTTTGGGTATTGCAAGTCTCTGGAGTGGAGTGAATGCACCAGAATCCTAGCTTTCATTTAAAGACTAAGTGAGCTTGTAGGCTTTTTGTTCATGAAGGAAAGCTTGAAAATATGGTACTTCAAAAATTTTCAAAAAAACCCACATTTATTACTACTTTTTTTTTTTCTTTTCTTATATTTTAAAGCATTTAAGTTTTGTGTAGTTGAACCTGAGAGTCTCCAATAACTCAACAAAACCAGCTTTAAGTAAAATTTAAATGCATTTATAAATCCTTGGAATTGGCACAGAGCTTTACTATTAAGACTTTCCTGTGACGGACTCCCATAAGATGCACATTCAAATCAGCAGCATTTTTAGCCAGCTGTGAAGTATCCCATACTGCTCTGTACAAAAAACACAGCAGCTTAATGGGGAGGGAAAGGGGGTTCTGCTGGACACCCCCTTTCTCCAGAGGCCTTGAGGAAAGGCTGGCAGTCTGCTCTTCAGTACATAGCTTTCAAAATCTTGGAGTGACATCCCTCAGAGGTTTGTGTGTATTGGTGGGGGGGCGTTTGCTTTCAGCGCGTGGTTAAGTGAAGAGCTATGAATGTTTTATGAAGAAAAGGGAAAGAACAGTGAAGGGTTCTGATTTCCAGTCGACGACGCTGGGTTGTTTATTCCCAGTGAAATGCCTGCAGCTGACCAAGGACTGAAGGGACAGCCTTTTCTTACACAGGAGTTGGTGACAGTGGCATTTGAAAATGAGTGAACAAAATACATGTTTGGGCATGTGCCAGATGGTTTTGTTGTCTGTATTGTGGATGTGTTCTTCTGCCCGTGTCTGGACTGCGTAGTGCTTGCAAGTGCTTTTGATTACTTTGCAAGGGTGTTTGATTTTAGTGGGCATTCAAGGGGAATGAGATGGGTGCCTGCATCAAGAGCAGCAGAGTCTTGCCATTTGCTCTTATTAAGTGCTCTGTATATGAATATTTGAGAGTGGATCAGTTAAGAATAAATCTGGAATTTTTTTGGTAATAAAATGTGTGATAGTGAGGAGTGCTGAGGAGTGCAAGCCAGGCACTGCACGACGGGTCTTGGTGTAACTTACGTTCCCAAAAGCTTTTGCAAGTCATTAAAGGCAATTTTATGACTGCATTGTTAAACTTTATTGAAAGGTCTGCTTCCAAACTGAGTTTAAGAACGGGACATTCAAAGTGACATCTTATGAGGAGAATGGATGATCATCCTTTCAGCTTGGGCTTGGTTGGGGCAGGCAGAGAGATTGTATTTCTCTGTTGTACTGTCTTCATTATGTGTGCAATGTACTTCATAGCAATAAAACTTCTCTGAAGCATTTTCGTGCTGTAGCTCAGTTCTGCTTTTTAACTAGATAAATATAGTTGACTCTTGCCCCTGCATTTAACACAGTGTCTCATGTGTCTAATTTATTTTAAAGTGTCCTCTGTCCTGACATGTCTTGTTACTCAGCAGGGCTTTTATCAAGGCATTGAACATTCCAGTTAAACCTGCTGGGATATTGCACATCTGCAACGCTTTCAAGTTAACAAATTATCCACAGGTGTATGTTTTCAGGCTCAAACTTTTGGGTAACCTCTTAAGGAACCTGGTTCGGTTTTTCTTTTTCTCCTACCTGTGGTCTAAGGACTGGGATTCATTAGTATCATAGTTGTTACTATTATATTCATGTTAACATTCCCATTAGTAATGTTAGTATTGATAATTATTAATTATTCTTGTTATTTTTCACTTTGTTCTTAAGATATTGTTGTAGATACTGACCTCTTTGTTCCTGTATCTGAAAAAGTCGTATTTAAAAGTTTCAGGGATCAAGTGAAAAAAAAAAAAAAGCACATTTTATTCACTTAATACTCTGACGAACAACACTGGCCTAAAATCTGCAGGTTGCTTCCACAACCCTTGGGTTTGCTGGTATATTTAGCAGTTCTCCTTCTCAGAAACAAGCAGCAATTTGTGCATGCTCTTCACAGTTTGCCATGAAATGTTAATCATCTTTGCTACTTGGGCGTTTGGGTACTGCAAGAATGTTACTTGTGTGCATAACACACCCAGTCAGAAATAGCTGACCCGGTGCCTGGTGACTACGGCACATAGCTTAAAAATTGCCTCCGAATTGTGCATTTTGCTGTCTTGCAAGCTTGAAAACTTCCAAGGGTTTTTCATAATTCTGTAATCCTGGTTCTTCCCCTCTGTGACAGCGTCCTGGCAACTGCTTTACTTGTCTTGCTTGCTTGTTTTTCTCTTTCCTTTTTTGCTCTACTGATACTGTCACACTTGTGTTTCCTTGTGCCCAGTCCTGCCAGTAGGACTCATGGGAACCAGTTTTGTTTTGCATTTCATATTGCTCTGGATTTTGTAAACCGCTTTTTGGATAAATCTTTACATCAATTAAAAATAACCAAAACCAATAAAGGTGTTCTGAACATTGCTTATTACCTTGCTCATACTGAAAATTATTCTCCACAGAGGGTAAATTTGTTATTTACAATCTGTACGACAGCTGCCCAGTAAGAAATACTTGATTGGCAGTTGATAATTTGAAGTTGTTTTCTTTCCTGTGTCTCAAATCCTGCAAACCCCTCTGGAGAGGGAAGCACTGTGTGATGCCAGTCTGGTGCCTGCTGCAACAGCAGCTGCACCACCTGATGTTCAAGGTCCCCCTTGAACCACGTCTTGCTCCTCTGCAGCCCTGCACAGCTCATCCTTGAGTTTTGGTGAAGGGGCTTGAGGCTGCTGGTTGCTTCAGGAGGGATCAGGGCATTGAGAGCAGCGTCTCTGCGTGGCTCAGAAAAGCTGCAAACATCCCTGCAAGGAAACTTCTACGTGCTGACCCTGCTCTGTGCTGCCTCCTCCTTTCCACCTCCTTCGCTTGGACCACAGCTAACATAGCAAAGCTCAGCAGAAACACCAGTATAGCTTGGGCTATACAGGTGTGTGGTGATGGACAGATAGGTGCTAAATAGCTTCCTCCTGTACCCTCCCAGCCCTCTCTTGGTGTTCCAAATCCAAACTGAAGGACTTTCTGCACGTTTTCTCTCAGCGAGAAGGTTGCCGCATATGGAAGATGCACATCCTGAAGGGGACAGATGGGCTGGGAATCCAGATAACGGGAGGCAGAGGGTCGAAGCGGTCCCCTCACAGCATCATCGTCACCCATGTGGAGGAAGGCGGCTCTGCACACAGGTGAGGTGACAGTGGTGCCTTCATGGTGGTGGGTGTGATGGAATGTCCACGGCCCCTGCTGTTAGCTGGATTCACAAGAAAAGTGTAGGGGTTTTGCCCTCCCACTGTGTGAGGGTGAGAATATGGCATTTTTAGCTTAAAAATACGTTTTTATGTTTGATCACTGAAGCTTGTAGAAGAAGGTTTAGTCCAAACTGTAGACAGATCAAACACTTCCTTGGTGGTTGGAGGGAAAACCAAGGAGCCGCATGGCTTGTAGGGCTTTTCCCCCAAGTTCCTTTTTGGAAGATGTGCCTTTCCCATGGGATCTGTTGTGCAACCCAGGGTGCTCACTGCCAGCCCTGCTGTTCCTGATGGGGTGGAGATGGAGCAGAGATGGGGCTTGCTGCTATTGCCTGACCTAATCCAGTGGGTCACAGAGAAGACTTGTGGAGTTTCAGCCCTGCAAAGAGGGTGAAATGCTCCTGGCTATAACAATGATTTCCTCATTGTGGGAAATTCCATTTCCTCAAAGTGGGCACCTTTCTGAGCCCCGCTTCCTAGAAAGTAACACTAACTAGTAAGTGCAAGCCTAGCTTAGTAAGATCACGTGTTGTCCATGCCTCCAAATCCTGCCATGTGCCACTGGAGCCCAGCACTGTGGGAGAACCACCCTGCAGCTCCACGTTCCCGCTCTGTTTCTGCAGGGATGGCAGGCTGATGGCCGGCGACGAGCTTCTCATGATCAACGGGCAGTCACTGGTGGGGCTCTCCCACCAGGATGCCGTGGCCCTCCTTCGCTCGGCCGCTGGCCTGGTGCAGCTGGTGGTCTCTAGCAAGGTACAGACATTTCCTGGGTGGTCTCACAAATGTATAACCACAAATGTTTGTGCAAGTGCTGCGTGAAAAAGGCGTATTTTCCATAGGGAATCACATGTGCACGTTTGCTGCGCTGAATTTAAGGCACAGCAAGGGGAAATATATCAGTAGCTGCCGTAAGTCTACGGCAAATCAGCTCAGTATAGTCCGAATTAATGATTTGCTTGTACTGTCACTGTCACTCAGTGTGCAGATGAGTATTTATTCCTGCAGACATTACCTAAGTTCTGGCCAAAACCATTTTCTTAAAATTACATGCTAAGTAAAGCAGGCTGTTCTGAGCCTCTTCTGCTTCCTGCCTGCACAGGCTGTGTACCTCTCATCTCTGTCCTATCTGTGTGCCTGAGATTTCTTCATGATGATCTCTTGGCTCGAGTTCCTTTTTTGTCCTTGTTAATAGTGTGGAGTGGAGCTCTTACAGATAAAGAAATGTGAAATTTCAGGGAAATGAGAGTGGAACTTAGTAATCAGTTGGACTCTTCATTCTGTCTTGATCACAGAAGAGGTTGAGGGGATATTACATAATATTTTCGTTCTTTGTTTAAGAAGATCTTGCTCAGCCCTGTTTGCTCTTCTCCATGGTTCACATCCTGCTTCCCCTGGACCTGGGTTGCCACAGGTGTTTGGTGGGTGGCCAGTCAACTCCCAAAAGCACCCAGGGGTCTCAAATTAGGATATGTCTGCAAGGTGAGGGTCACCAGGGCCTTTGAGGTGGTGACAGGAATATTGCAGCCCAAGTGGAGCACTTGTATACCTGCATTTCCAGGGTGTCAGCAAGGCACTGTGTCAGTATTTTTAAATTTTTGATTAGCTTCACCTTCAGATTTCCCCAGCCATCTCAAAGCAGGTTTCTGTGGCTTTAGCGTCTGGATGCTCTTAAGGCTTCCCCAGGCTCTGTATGCACATGTTTTTCAAGAAGAGACACTATTCCACCATATTCAAGGTGAAGAGCCTGTGACTTCTCTAACATTTCTTTTAGACATTGAAGTTCATTGCAGACCTTCTTCAGGGTCACAGTCTGGTGTTAACCCCACCAATGTTTTTTCTGAATACACCACACTTTGACCTGAAGTAGGTACATTTTGTGTACTGGAGAGCTGGGCTCTCCCAAAATACAAGGCAGTAAGCTGCATGTATTTCTCCTTAAAATTAAATGCTTGTTCATATGGTCACGTCATCGAAATAATCATCATGCATAAGCTTAGGACATAAAACTTCACTGTCCTGATCAGGCTGTGAATCTGCTTGTCTGTGCTCTGTGCACTCGGACACTTTTCATGGCCCTGGAAGGGGGGGACTTGGAAAGGCAAGCAGTAGGGAATACAGCCTGTGCTGTGTTTCTGGCAGCCCCAGAAAAGGTGTGGATAGGTGAAGTGTTCCCCAGCAGCTCCCTCTGGGCATTATTTGTTAGCATAGGAATTCAGCTTTGCCTTTTGGCCTGGTGAGTGCTGAATAACACAGAATTTGTTCTAAAAGTAATGAGTCTGTCTGGCCACTGCTTTTGGCTGAGGCACATGTTTGCCTGCCAGAAAAGATGGCAAACACTGGAAACAGATGCTGGAGCATCAGGACTGACTTGGTAGAGGATTGGTAGGTCAGCTTGCATTGTATTCTCCTAAGTAGGGTTGTCAGTGTATTATTCTTATGTGTGTAGGTAGATAAATATGTGAAGGGAACATCCACAAGGAGGGAACAGGAGCACAGGGTGTGATTTGGGATGCAGTGGAATGAGTAATGGGGTCTGTCAACTCTCAGACCACTCGCAGTGACGTTTACTAAACCCAAAGTGGGGAGGAACTGGCTGCTGGAGAAGCATTTATTTTAAATTCTCCTTTATGAAATCTAAATGTTTTAAATGTGTACTGGCATATGTTTACTATATATGCACTTTAAAACCAAGCCTGCTTTTTATAACCAAACCATTAAAAGTTTGAGCACATGGAAGTGTGTAACCAGGGGGAGGATTACCAGGGAGCTCACACTGGGCAGGTGAGGTGGAGCAGTTTTACTGTGACACTGCTGTTTTTCTGCATGTGATGTAATACATTTTTTGTCTCTCGGGTAGGAATCTTCCGAAGGCGATCTTCTGAAGTATCCTTCTACCAGTTTGCCAGACTTGCTTAGCACTTGCTCAGTCCAAGACTCTGTCTCTTGCACTGACAATAAGGAAAACGAAGAGCCAGAAGAAGAAGATGTGAAAGGAGTGAATGTGTCTCCTGAAAAACTGGTTGCTGTAAGTGTGGTTTTGGTGTGACATTTTTACTCTCTCTCTCTCTCGATGCCCATTTGCATCTGTCACATTCTTCTATAGCCTGACATGGAGCAGGTCCTCGGGACGAGGCAATCCCATCCCAGCCAGCCGTTCTCCGCACAGGAAGCGGGTGAGAAGCTGGAATGGGGATGGCATTTACCACAGCCTCTGCCATCTCTGCGCTGCAGCAAGGCAGCAGCACACGGAGCAGGAGCTCTCGAGACCTCCAGCCTATGTTGCAATCGTGGTTTTGTTTTTCTCTTCGATTGTTTTCCACCCACTTCCACTGCTTTTGTTGGATCTGATGCAAAGTCTCTCGCCGTGCTTACGCAGTTACATGATCTTCTTTCCCCTCCTTTTGTAACAAAACTTCTTTAACAGTTTATGATCCAAGTCTTGAACTTTGTATTTGCTCTGTTGAAGCCAACAGACTCTTTGGAGAAGGGATAGGAATTTCTGGCTGTGAACCATAGTTGAAGTTCCGCTGAGTAAATGCTGCCAGTTGATAATCTCACTTGTATTCCCTTCAGGGCTGCATTAAGAAGAGATTAAGTGGGTTATTGTTATTTATTTGTAATGTAGGAGCTCTGTGAAACTTCATAGGTCTTCTGGGCCTCTCTTGTATTGTACAGACAAAAAATAAAATGTTTCTAATCTAAAGAGCTTGCGGACTTGTTTTCCAGCAAGGGAAGGCATGTGGATTCACTTGAAGCTTTTATCTATTTCTTATTTTTCCTTCTTGTCTTCCCCTCCCCCTCTTGTCTGTGACAGTTAAAATAAATCAGTTAAGCCTCTGGATGGCTCAGATATGATACTGGTTTGGTGATTTGTTTTGATTTTATATTCTTACGCCTGAGCAAAAAAGGCTGCTCCCCAGGATGAGTCTCATGCTGTAGTCTAGCTGATGCTGGTGTTCACTTCCTACCTGCCTCTCATCTCTGACTTACTTTGAGTCAATGTTTGTAACAATTCTCACTCTCACACATCTCAGTACTCTGACAATTTTGTTATTTCTTCACTGTCTTCTCTTCTATGTGCCAGAGTGCCTTTTTGGGGGGAGGAAGAGAAAAAAAATAAATGGAGGATGCTTAGCATGCTGATGTTGGTGTAGTGTTTGTGTGCTAACTTGAGTGGGCATTTAAGCATTCTTTTGACTATCAAAATACTTCAAATTCTTCTATGTATCATGCTTCCAGTTCTGGTAGTTTCTAATAAGGCTATGGCTCAGCAGCACTTAAATATAAAAATCAATTTTGACAAAATTTAATTATGTGTGGCTTCAGGATTAAGCTCTCTGGCATTCCAGTGACTCTTTTAGCACACACGAGGAGTTATTTGTCACTTGGTTGGCTCATGTGTTTTCCAGCAACCGTGCCTGGTTGCCAGTGATGGCTTTTTTATCAAGCGTTTCCCTTCCAGATTAACATAATGCTCAGGGAAGCTCAAGATGGTTGAGGTGCACGTGACCATGAGGACACAGCTGCATGAGCCTCCCAGAGCCCTTCAGCTTGGACTTGAGTTTAGAGCCTGATGTCCTTTCCAGTGCCACTGCAGCTGGCAGTGATGGCAGCCACTAACTCAGAGCCAGCTGGGTTTGCCTGCCTGACTGGTATTCTCGCCCCTGATGGCAATAGCTCTGTGCTTTCAGAATACATCATGGAAAGGCTGAGGGGAAATCACAGAAATCTGGGTACAATAAACACTTTAGAAGAGCAGCAGCAAGATTTCCTTTTCTTTGTGTTTTCTGCTTCTATTAATTTCTTTTGTTGAAAGGATGTAATTTAAAGGAATGTAATAAGTTATTGGTGACTCTCTGGGACCTCTTCTGTTTTTGCTTGATCTGCAGCTGAAATCATTGCTTTTCTGATCCAAAGCACAGAATGTGTTTGTGTTCCCCTTGCAATTGCTGTGTCAGCCTCGGAGTGGAGACAGGGCTCTCTGCAGCCTGGGGTGGGCAGTCTGCACAGTGTAAACCTCTCTGCTTTACATCCTCGTCCATCCTCATTGGGTGTGGGCAGCCTGAGCTGAGCTGGGCTGTGCAAATACTGCATACCACCAGCCAGGACAGAGGAAGGTAAATGTATGGAAAAGATAAAATTCATGTGGCTTTTTTCCACCTGGCAAGACTTGGGGGGGGATTTTCCATAACAAAGCTTAAAAGCTGATTTCAAGGCCAGTATGAAATCAAAGCATCAAAAGATTTTATTTTTAAATATATATAAATGTATAGTCAAATAGCTTATTGCAAAATCGCTTTGGAAATCACTGTTCTTTGCTGCTCTCACGCTTTTGATGATATTCATGTGTCTTCTCTTTCTCTCACATGTATTCCATTATATCTGTACTGTAGATAAGAGATGACAGCGTGACTGAGGATTAAAGCAGGAACTAAGCTGAACTATTTTTAATCAGTGCAAATGTAATTGTATTAGACTTCCACGATGGGTTGTACTCAAGGGCAGGAGCAGGTAACTGAGACTCTGATCTCAGTATAAGAGTCAAGACATCTTAGATTTGAAGCTGATTCTCAACTCAGCCCTGTCCAGGAGTTACCTTTCTTACCTCTGACAAGAGGTTAATGGATTTTCTTGTTTACTCTGTGGGGCTTTGGAGGGACTTAAAGGGATGCTGTCAGGTGCTGGGTGGTTATGTCATAATGAGTAATTCAGAGTGTTTTATTGTCAGCTGAGGCTTCACTGTCCCTTTTCTGACCCAGAACAATGTCTGTCTAATTATTAAGTCTAGAAAATACTACAAAACTTTCAGGAGCTTCTAGGTTTGTCAAAGATTTATTCTGTTGTTAACTTCTCTGTGAATGTAGTTCACTGCTGAGTATTCAAAACCTTAATTAATAGACGTGATGGACTTGCTGCTTTAGCACCTGATTGCCTAAAGGCTGAACCAGGCAGAAAAAACCATCACTTGGAATGAAGGTATGTATTCAAATCTTCATCCTTGTAGCTACTTAGAACTCAGCTGGACCAGGCTCTCGAGGAAACTGATGTAAGTTGTGTCACTGTTTTGAAATGGGCCGCCCCCCCAAGGTCCCTTCCAACCTGGCTTACTTTAAAATTCTGTGAAATAAAATAATAAAAATGAAAATTATCTTGTCTAGAGGCTGGAGGCCAAAAAGTTTCCCCACGAGCAAGTTGTTTTTTCAACTCTCTTAAGTTCTGCTCCAGCATTTTCAGACAAGGAAATAGAGTCCGAGCTAGTCAGCTTCTGCAGGATACAGCAGAAGAGTTTAGTGGCCCTTGAAAACTGTAATTTAAGAGAAATACCACTTTAAGTCTTACTTGAATGTCCACTTGTTAAGTTTCATTAATAAAAATCACATAATACAATTTTATTTGAGTTTGCTTTTGCAGTCTCCTTATGTAAAGCCCTGTTTAACATTAAACATGCCTTAAAGTTCTAACTTTATTCAGCCTTGTGCTGCCAGGCAGAAAAAGGATTACATTAATATCCTTAAAGTGCATTTCTTTCAGAAGTAGTTTGGCCAAAATGTTCCTTAACTTCAGACACGAAACTTCAGAGAGTTGTGTTGTCCTTTAGGACAGCACAACAATTTTAGGGATTTTAAACTCCTCCACCCTAACCCATATTTTGCCGTGTGCAGTTGACACTGCTGTTCTAAAATGTCACTATTTATGTCCAAGTGTGAAATAGGATAATACGATAGTATTTGCCTTGGACGATTTATTTTTAATTCTAATTCACTTTTACTAGTTTTTCTGTTGCTTGAAATTGAATCTGTCACTGTATTGCTGGCTGGTGGAGCAACCTGGGAAGTGAACTCTAAAGAGAAGGCTCATCTACCAAGAGTTTGCAAAGTGTCCAATGAATTTGGGGCATTTTTGGTCCCTAGACAGAAGCATGTGCCATTCTTAATTGCTTCAAAAGTTACTTGCCTATGTATGGTTCCATATCTGATGGTCTGAGTATTTTTTTAAACGTTCAGCTTCAGTGACCACCTTCATATTAATGGCTTGAAATTCTAGCAAGTTAGTAAACACAGCAAGAGGGTGTCTGCCTCAGAAGGTTTGGATCTGCAGTTGCTGGAGGCAGGGATGGAAGGCTGGGGACTGCTTCTTTGTACTTAAATCTTGTGTTTTCCCTTGGGCATCTGCCAGTCCTGATGCTGGAGGCAGGACCCTGAGCTGAGTCTACTCCATGGAGAATGGAACTGTGCAAAAGAGGAAGGGAGGTCATCCTTACCTCTGCCTTTGGAGGGGGCGCTGGGAAGAGAATTTGCCTCCCTATGCCCAAGCTCACTGTGCAGGCAAGCCCTGGGGACACACCCTCTGGCATCACCCCCAGCTGCGTGACCCTCTGCTGTGGGTATCAGGGCCTTTCTACTCATATTTAATCATTTTGAGATGAGCTGAAGTGTGTGATCTGTGCCATCGCACCAGCACTGGGCACGTTGCACGTGGACACAGCCATGACCCAGCAAGGTCTTCACTCTCCTACCAGGAACAGAAACAGGATGTCTCCTGTTTAAGGTTCCTTTCGTGATCCAGGTTACCTGATCCCTGCCAAAATCCACTTGTGGTTTTCATGCAAGACATGTAACTGAAAGGGGATGAATAAACCTGTTTGGTGAACGTGAAGAATTGCATTTGTTTAGCTAAGTTCCCTCCCTGTTTATATATTTTTTTCTGTGCTATAGGACTAACTAGTTGTTTTCTGCCATGAGCCTTTCTGTCTTACCAGGGAATCCATACATAATTACCTGTAGCCATGCAAGCATAATGAAGAGGATAACAATGCCATAACTTTAAAAGCAGTCTTGGGGTCAAAAGTTCTTCTGGAAACACTGAGAGAGAATTTCAGAGAAAGCATTAGCATTGAGAAGGAACAGGAAGCATAACTCAACAATTAAATGTGTGCAGAGCCTGGGGAGGGGCCCTCGTTACTTGGAGTACTGGAATGTTTGTTCCCATTAGGGCACTGCAGTCTCAACACAGGCTGCATAAACATGTCTCACTCCTCAAACAGCACTGCATGGCTGGAAGAAAAGCAAGAAGATGATTTTCCTGGCAGAAATTTGGTTAGCAATGAAATGCGTTACTTAGGGTGGCGGGAAAGGAAGAAATTGAAGAGCCTGGTGTGGGGCTTGGTTATGTCCTGGGAATGGTTCAGTAACTCTTTTCATGGTGAGGTCTGGCAATGTTTGCAGATCTTGCCTTCTGCCACATCACCCTTGGAGATGAGGCAGGCAAGGGCTGTGTCCAGCTACACCTTGGCATGGCTCAGAGCTGCTGCTCAGCTGTAAATGCTGAACTTGTTGAAAGTCTGGCTGAACTGTACCTTTCTGAGGTACGGTCTTGTCCAGCATATCCATGGGTGCCCAAGCAGTACCCTTCACCCATGCTGTGGCTGATGAGATGCTGAGTCCTACAGTGAATCCAGAAGCAAGTTTTCAGAGTAAAGTTAGGAATTTGGCCAAGAGGAAATGACAAAATGCTTGGAGACCAAATCTTGGTCACACAGATCGTGTTGTTTCTAGAAGCCCTATCACATTAAAATAAGCATTTGCAGTTCGACTTGTTGAGGGTGGGTTGCTCAGCCATGGGCTGATTGTGGTGGTGTGACACTGGTCAGGGCTGGAGGAAGGTGTTGGCACACATCACATGAGCTGGGGGAGGAGGAAGAGTGCTGAAAGGCCCCCAGGGGGTGCAGTGTCACTGAATTACTGTTTTTCATACATTGTAAAATTCACCTGTCAAGGAGACATTAACATGAATGCGTTCTTCATGTCAGGAGGGAGCTCCTCAGAGCACTCATATCATTCCCTGTGCCTGGCTCCCAGCCCTTCTGGGCCTCTTCCTGCTGCCTCCATCTTTAAGGCAAGACCAGAGAAAACTTTCACCCAGGGGCCCAGGGGCCAGTACTTGAAGGGTTCTCTGTAGATGTGCTGCAGTCTACAAAATGTGAAATACCTCCTCTTGCTTTGGCTGGTGGAAGATAACCTTTCTGACTTGACCATAAATAACAGTGTAGAAAAGGCCCCCAGTTATAATTTTTGCTCTTCCTATGTGATATATTTGAAAGCCAAGTCAGCAGAGTAATAGAAACACAAGTTTATCTACAGTACAGGTTCTGTATGGTCTTTGTTTTTGTGAATGAGGGCTCTTCCCATAAAGCATCAGATACAGTACAGCCTGTCTCTCCTTTGGCTGTTTGGATAACTGCCCAGTTTTGAAGGAGATGAACTGCCTTTAACAAGCTAAAAATAACACCCTCATGGCACTGGAACAAGAGAAATGCTGTCGCAGCCATGCGGTTCACATACATTAGCAGAAGGATGATACAGGCTCTAGAATTTTTGAGTTAGTGTGGATGTCTCACTACCACATCTGCAAATTTTTGAGCATGTACGCTGTCCAGTCTTGGTTGGGATCAGGTAGAACTCATTTGAGATGTGCTGTGCAGCCTGTATAATGTATGAGGCTTCAGATCCTTGAAGATGCAGGTATGAAAGACACGTAATTTTTACATATTCCATGTCTTCTTGTGTACTTAGGATGGTATAAAATGCCAGTTTGGAGTTGAAATCCAGAGCTCCCACCAGTGGCATCATGGGAATGCTCTCTGCAGCTGTTGGTTGATGTCAGTATTAAGAAGGTCTTGTTTCATTCTCAGGAGAACTGTTTGAGGCGTGATTATTGCATGTTTTGTCCCTTACTGGGAATAAAAAGGTTGTCATTATTTAAAAAAAAAGAAAGAAAAAAAGATAAGCAGTTTATTGTTTGTCAGGATGCAAAGGCTCCGGATTTGTGCTAAGCCATGAACTGAGCATGTATTAAACAAAATAATGGAGTAGCTGAACTAGCTTTCACACTGCTTGAGTTCCATGTTTGTCATAGATTCATGGAATCCTTTAGGTCTCTGCTGTTTACTAAGACTGGTCTTCTGGGATCTCTCTGCAGCACATAGAGACATCTCGTGGGCAGTGACTAAACTACATGGAAAGCATGTGTCCTGCTTTTTTGATGTTTGGGGGGAGAAAAAGGATAAAGCATAAAAAGGAGAACAGGAGGGATCTGTTTGTGTGCGTTTGATTTTCTTTAGCTCAAAAGCTGTTTCTAGTGAAAATCATAGTATACTGCAGAAGAAGAGTAATCTGGTCCAAAAAGGATTGGGAGCTGTTTAGCTGGGAGCATCTTACTGTTTCCAAGTGCATGTGTTGTCTGCGATATGTGTTTCTTGGAAAACTTGGCTGCGTTAGCCATTTCCTGCATTTCTTCCTGTTTAAAAGGACATGTTTTAGAAGATTTTTTTCTCTTCAAAACATTATTAATAATTTTAGTGACTCTTTGGAAGTCTGAAAATGGAGTCTGCTTTGCCTAGTTGCAGCTCTTGACCAGTGAGTCATTGGAGCCAGCACAGCTGGGATCCTGCGACATCAAGAATCTGCCAGCATCCTCTGAACATGGTCAACACATTGTGGCTCCTGCTATCACAGACATTCAAGAAGGTTTTGGAGAGTCTTGTAAAAAATAAATACAACATTATGGAAGATGAGAGTAGCTCAGCTCTGCCATAGTGCATTTCCAGTCTGTTTACAGAGTGTGCATAGGCAGATAATGCTGCTGTCTTTGTGCTAGTGAATGCCAGGTTTTGTTTCTTGTGTGTGACTACTCTGTAGATTTTGAAAAGAGACACAAAAATAACTGTGCCTCCTGAAGTGAATAGTAATTCCTTGTCGAGCAACTACTGCATTATACTGAAGGCTTAAGGTCGCTTTTGAGTGCAGGCATTCGGTAAAGTGGCAGACTAGATGTTCTTAGAGACCACTTTAAAAGCTTTTGTTTTGTTTATTTGGCATTTCCACCTATTCAGAAAGCTAGGCAGCTCCAGTTCTTGACTGTTTATCAGATTTCCTGATCTGTTGCTGCGCATGAACCAAGAGGTTTCCAACACTTTCTTTAAAATTAAGTAAAGGAGGCCTTGGGTTCCCATCTCCTTTGCCTGGGTGGGAGGAAGTATGGTCTGCACCAATGGTACCAGCACAGGGAATTCCTAGGCAAGCTTCTGGGGAAGGTGGTGGATGCTTTGTTATATCAGTGCTGCTAAACACAGCCCAAATTTGAGCCTTCCTGAAGCCTCCCTGGTCAATTAACAGAACTGCTGTCTGCTCTGTCAGCTTTGCACCAGCTTTTTTGAAACCAGGGCACTGTTTTTTTCTGAGGTGCCAGTTTAAGGCACTGGATTAGTGCTGATGTGGAGGTGATGTTCCTTATCTTTTCCTCCATCCCTGGCTCCAAGTTGTTCTCTGCTTTTGTGTCATGACAGAGGGGACTAGTAACGCAGTGCCCTTTGGAGGAGGGGAATCCTCTAGCTTTCACCAAAAATTGCTAAGTCTGGATTTAATCTGGACTTCTTGTGAGCCCCATTGGTTCAGTTGAGGGAGCTCCCTGGGTCTTGGGATGTGCTGTGCTTTGGAAAAATGCCCCTGGGTGCTGCAGCCCCTGATGCAGTATGTCCCAGCTCATCAGCCTCCTCCTAGGATCTGTGCAGCTTTGTACATGCTCTAAAACAGAGCAGTAAGGCATGGAAAACTCAGTGCTGTCCAAGATTAGAAAATCCATGTCCTCTGCATCACTTGCAGTGTTAATTCTCGTAAATTATAGTGCTGCAGTTCGTAATTTGTCTGTGAGATGGATTCAATTAAAGTGAAAAACAGCTAATTTAAAAGTGAAGGTATTTTACTTTCTGTGCAAGGCAAAGGGGCGTGTGGAGCTCCCTGCCTAGTGGATACATTTAAGGCTTAAAGCATGCTGTGCCCCATAAGGCAATAAGTAATTGCACAAATGACTGAAACAGCTAGAATTATACCGTATCTTGGAAAAAAATCTTGACAATTTTTTGAAAGTTAAAGACTTTAAGGCATCAGTTAGTCTCAAGGGACTAGGAAGAAAGACTCTGTGCAGGGAGCAGGTGAAGGCTTGCATTGGGTCTTGTGGGCATTGCTCTGAAGGGTCCGTGCTGGCTCCTCGTGGAGGCCTGTTGGGTTCCTCCTGATGGCTGCCCCACAGACAGTGGTGTTGGGGCAACTCATGGTTAAATGTTTGGGGTAGTGCTGCTTAAGGAAAAATTGTCGTGGTCAGAGACAAGGACAGAGTGCCAATGGGACCAGAGAAGATGCAGAATTTTCCCATGGAGCTTGGGCTGGGGCACAGCCATTCCTCTTTCACATGGCTGTTCTGAGGAAGGGCGGTGGTCTTGCTGGTGGACTTGCTTTGCCAGTGCGGGTAGGGCAGAATTTGGCATGCTGCAGACTTCTCAGTCTGGTTCTCGCTGCTTCATTCCCAAACCACCAGCATAAACTGGCCTGCATGTTGCTAGTGCTCCTCAGCAGAGCCAGCCAGGCTGTGCCACGGGGAGTCGGGTGGGCTCGCTGTTGGGAAGGGCAGCAGCTGAGGAGCTCTGCAAGGGCAGCAGAAAAGCAGTTTGCTTATTAAATTATATCAACCTCTGTGTGCCGTCTTGTTTTTGTAGATAGGCAGGGATTGCCAAGATGTTTGCGGTTAAACAATACAGACTGTCATAATCCTGCTCTTCATCTCGCCTAATTAAGAGCCTGGTCACGCTGGAGCTTTGCCCAGGCGAGGACTCTGAGGGCAGTTGTTCATTCTGGTGCAGTGCCAGGACCGCGAGTCCCTGATAGCGCCGTTTCCTTTGAAATCAATTGAGATGTCACCGTCACTTGATCCCAGAGCTACTTAATGAACTGGCAAAATGGGCTCTATTTTTACATCTCCCTTCAAACCACTGTGCATGTTAAAGCTCCCCTTGTCCTTAATGCTGGGATGGCACTGGGCAGGATTTATTGGTTTAGTTTAATAAGAGACCTACAGGACTGAAATAATAAGCTTCATTTCCTTGAAAGTGAGGAAAATTAAAGTGGCATGGTTAAATCTGGGCAGCCACCTCGAGACAGTAAAGCGATATGTTCACAGCCAGAAGGATAAGGTGGAGCTGGGTTTTTCTTCTTGTGTAAGTTACAAGGGAGCCAAAGATTACAGACACACACGTCTTTGGGGAGTTCTTGCAGGCTTTGTAGATCAGATTTCTAAGTGTTTTCTGAATAGGATAAAACTCCTGGTGGTTTATTAGGCAAGCTCAACAACTTAAAGAGTATCTACTTCATTGCAAATGCTAGTGTCTTCCCCTATGTGTTTATAATTAGCGTCAGAAAAATACTTCTAGTAAAATAAAAAATACCCACAGACATAGATAGTCTAAATGTTTTTACTTCCTAATTGTTGTCTGAAGCCTATTTGGATAAAATATAATTTCAGGAAGCTGCTGAGAATGTCTTGAGGCTTTCCCTAGCATTGGCGTTTGCACACGTGACCTTCTGTGGATCATACATGGGGTTTGGGCTTTGACGTCTGTAGGCTCACAGGCTCCAGGATTGCCATGAGGGGAAGGTAGCGTGGGGTGCACAGTTTTAATACAAGTGGCAATTGTGTCCTGGTTTTCTACCCACCCCAGCAGATGAAAATGTATGGAGTTGCAGAATGCATTGGTACTTTTCTCCTGTGGCACAAAAATCAGCAAAAACCCCAACCTACCGGCAGCAAACCAAACTCAAACCTCATGTAGTAGAGGCACAGGATGTACTGAACAGGTCACCCTTGAGCCTGGGCTCAAGGTGGAAACTGGCCCTGGTAGAGGTGATTTCAGCATCTTTTTGTACACTGCTACAACCTAAGTCATTTTTTCCCCTGTCCTCTGAGCTGGAGGAAGTGATCCAGCTTTGCGCTGGGAGCTGTGTGGTCTTATCAGGTGTGACTGCCCATGTCCATGCAGGCTGCTTAAAGCAAACAGCTCTATAGCTCCAGACTTGAGCTGCATTGTGCTCAGCTCCAGAAAAGTCAGATTCGACCCATCCCTGTCTGTTCAGATAGTTAAACAGCACACCAGCAAAACTGGCTGCTTTAGGGAGACATTCCTCTTGTTTTTCTTCATCTCTGTGCTTCACATATTCCCCACCACAGAGTTGGCACTGGCCCTGGGCACCAGTTGGTTTGTTGGCACCTGTAAAGCCACCAGCTACATGATTTTTTGTGTCTGTGGAAATGATTTCTACCCTTCTACAGGGGAGGCATACTCAGTTCATAAAGAGTGTTCTCGCTTGTGGGGTAAATTTCAATGTATCTTTGTGAGATCCATGAGGTCCTGTCTTATTTCCACATGCTTCTGCTGTCTTCTGGATATCCCAGAAGTCTCTTGGAAGGAGAGCTTGTGATACTTCGGCTGTGGCCTAATTGCTGATGGTTTGGGTGTCTTGGGTGGGTTTTTGAATCTGATGTCTTACATATTTTCTGGAATGAATCCCTCATTAGGATGACCAAATCATAAGTGCTGGGTTTTTCAGACTAATGAGTGAATCACATGGTTTTAAGTTTACATGGATCTGTGAGCTGCAGAGCATTTGATGCTAGAAGTGGACTCTGAAGTAGTTGCTGCAATGTCTTGAAAAATCAAAGACTACTACCTAGGATGTACAAACTATGTAAATTAAGTGTAGCTGTTCGTGTTGAAGGGGAAGGAATAAAAAGCAGTTTCCATTCCAGCTTCCTGTTTTCTGCCAGTTTTATGTTTTCCTGAAGTTTCTACTGTTCAAACTGAAATCATGAAGTCTAGACTTTGCACAAAAGATAAACTTTGGCTTTGTTGGCTTGGGTATAAGAGGGACTGGGGGATGGGAGGCTGGTTGTGGGAAAGACTGACGTTTTTAAGACTGAATAGCAGAAGCAGAAATTATTTTTACAGGAAAGTGTTTGGTTACTTGGGTGGGGTTTTTTTAAAACTGACTTCCAGCAGTTCACCAGCACCTTCCAAAATGCACGGGCTGGGCAGAGCCTGCGCATGGGCAGTTCTGCTCCTCCTGACCACAGGATAGCAGGAGGCAGAGAACATGTGGCCGTGCTGCATACCTTGTTACTTGGCGTCCGGGCAAACACACTCGGTAAACAGACTTCTCCTGTCCTAGTGCATTTACTCAGGGTGGTGGGGTTGTGATTCCACGTGTAAACTTAAACTGCACATTTCCAGGCTTTTAAAGTGCTTAGCTGTCATAACTTTCTGTTAAAAAAGCTTTTCGTCATCAAGCTTTGCATTGGTGCTCAGCAGGTACTAACAATAAAGTAATGCTTCTTAAAAGTGGTTTTCTCTGTAAAGATGTGATGTCTGTGGAAGCCTGCAGAGCAGCACAAATGCAAGTGAAAGCTAGAATTTTGTTCAAATACATGCAAAAGCACCTGAATGAGGTGCCGCAAGTGCTGGATGCATTCTGGGGGCATTCGTGTGGTGTCTTGCAGAGGATGCAATGTCCAAAGGCATTGCTAAAAATTACTTACTGCAAATGTATGCTAGCTTAGTACAATGACATGTTTTGGAAACAAACATGGTATGCAATGGAATTTTCTGTTCCGTAATGAAAATGAGAAAAATGTCACCAACATCTCTAGTTTACAACAATTTTATTTCTTTTTAATTTCTTTTAGGTGCTGGAAACTGAGAAGTCTCAAGATCCAGCTTGTGCCGAAGTGTCCAAAGGAAACAATCAGAGTTCAGCTCTTGCAAGTGGCATACTGAAATACAGAAGTCGATCCCAAGGTAAAGCTGGGCTGATAGAAGATAGCAATTGTAGATTTTTAATGTGTATTTTTTTTAACTGTCTAAAAGTGAGATGGCATTCCTTTGAAATCATATTAAGTTTGTTTTGGAAGGAAAATCCCATCTATAAGATAATTGTATTCAGCCTCTTGAGCTGAACTATTGTAGGAACAGAAATATCATGCAAAACTTAGAAGTGTATTTCTTTTTTGTTTCTTTCGTTCTCTTTTTTTTTTTTTTAATAATTCAGTTTGCTCTGATCCAAATGCCTTTATGGTGACTAATCCCCAGATTTTCTGTTGCTTTGTCCCCACATCTTAACAGTAACCTGTGTGCACAGCTTGATCATGTTCAAAACCCTAATGCTTTCTGAGGCTCCCTCCCTCCTGTGTTCACTGTAATTTCCAATTACTAAGGTATTTTTAGCGTCCTCCAGGATGCTCCTCTGCCTGTAGCCCTGAGGCCGTGAGTTGGTGGCTCAGTGGGGATCCAGACCCTGTTCCCATGAGTGCTGATGCCCTTTGGCTATGGGTGAGGCTGAAGCATCTACCAGCCTGGACAGCAGCACGAGAAGGGAAGATGCATTCAGAGATGGGCAGAAAATACAGAATTACAACTGTTCTCCTAGAAGAAGGGAGGGAGAAATGATGGGAAAGGGTTAGTCGTAGGTGCCAGGGAATGAAGGAATGCCAGGATGCTGGTCCTGCCAAGATTGCGATCCTGTCTGTGTGCAGCAGCAGCAGCCTGTGTGCTGGGGGAAGGGGAGTTGAAAAGCAGAGGTAATTTCAGATCCCAAAGCAGGGAGCAGGTTTGAATTGCACTCTGGGCACTGGATACAAATTCTGCCTATGGATGCATCAGCAGAATTGTTTTCATGCTGAGTGAAAAAAAAGTGGCTGCCCCAGCTCTATGCTCCATCCCTCCCTGGCACTGAGAGCGATGCTTGCACAGTCTCCAGGCAAGGAGGAGGTGGCAGAAAATGTGTTTGGGGCTCTCCTGAGCAAATTTTCAGTGCGTCTACCTCAGCCCATGACTCCCTGTTCCTGGAGTACAGACAGGGCAGTGAGGATGAAAGCTGTGAAAACACAGCTGTTGCTCTCTGTGACAGCTACAACATAATGCTGGTTTAAAGTAATCTTAAATCCTCCTCATGAAATCCAGCTTGTGCATATTTGGCATGTGTCTTGGGTTTTCATCTGTAAAATAGGGGTTAATGGCCCTTCCCTGTGTGGTGGGGAAATGACAAGGATAAATGTGCGGGAACTGCTGTGGCCGGGGATTCTGCAGGGAGCTTGGAGAAAATGAGAATTGGAGGAGCCCTTGGTGCAAGGAGTGGGATACTCTGTGGCTAATTACAGGATGTCCTTCAAGACAAATAATTCTATTTGTTGCATGAACTCTGCACTCCTCTCTTTAAGACAAACTAGGATTGTTGCCAAAAGGAGAGAAAATAGCATTTTTTTGGCACATTTTTACTTCTTCCATTCCAGAAAAAATTCCCTCAAAGTGACATGACACCTCCAGAAATGAATACTGCTGCAGTGTCAGGTCTTTTAATTTTAAATACATGAAGCTTGAGAGCTTAGTGCACTGGCAAGTGCCATTGGGTGTGAACAGATGAATTTCTTTCCTGTCCCTGAGCTACTGACTCAATTATCTTCTTCTTTTCCTTAATACGATGAGTTCAGTATCACGGAAAGATTGCAGGAAACCTATGACAGCAGGAAAAGTTCCTGGTTGAGTGTGATCAAAACTGGTTTCTAACTGCCCGTCTGAGAAGCTGGTAGCATTGTCTTAAGGCACTTTAAGTTGGTTTTTTCAGGAGGTGATTATTGCCTGCTGGTGAGAGAGGCTAAAGCAGCTCTCAGATGTTTGCAGGATGTGTTTCTGTGGTTTTTCTTAGGTGCCGGATCCCGCTTGGAGTCTGTGGGAGAAGATGATGAGCTGACAGTGGAAAATGGTGAATCAAATTATGAAATAGCAGTGAAATATTCCCGGGGTGGAAGAAAGCACTCTCTGCCCCAGCAGCTGGAGTCAGCAGGAGCCAGACAGGTGAGAGGGAAGGCGGAGCTGGCTGTGAGCACCCCACTGTGCTCGGTCCTATGGCATCTGCCTGGAGCTCATAGAAGTGGGTGAGGGTCATGAAAAGAAGCATGTAGGTACATCATGGGTCTTGAACCAGGCCTGCAGACCAAAATGGGGTGTGTTGGCCACCTACGGAGAACTTCTTTGAGCATTATGAGGGAGAGTACTGCTTGCTCGTGGCCACAAGGTCCTAAGGCTGTTCATCTTAAAGTGTTGCAGTTCTAGAGATGTGAGGATTTTACAAAAAAAAAAAAAATCCTAATGCTCTTTATTTTAATTATTTCAAAATGTAGACCTTTCCCTTCTTTTTTCCTTTCTCTTTTTTTTTTAGCAGATAAGGACTTGAGTATATCATGAGGTTACCTTTAATCCTTTTAATTCAAATTGTGACTGATACATTTCAAAATGATTCTACTGTGAGAAATGTGGGAAAATTACTGTGGCAAGATTCACTTTGATTGTAGTGAGCTGGGGTTTCATCCCTTGAACATTCCTCTGAATATATCTCTAAGATACTGCATCCCTCTTCCTTGACACATACAATTTTCCCGGTATGACATCCCCAGTATCTGTGCCAAGCAATCAGAGCAATTATCCTTGTTTGTTGATATTAGGACTACCATATTGTGAAGAAATCTACCCGTTCCTTCAGTGCTGCCCAAGTGGAATCTCCATGGAGACTGACCCAGCCGTCCATCATTTCCAACATTGTCCTGATGAAAGGGCAGGGCAAGGTGAGGGTTTCTGTATGTTTCTCACATGTAGCAAAGCTGGCATTTAAGAGGTATCTCCTGTACTTCCAGCTGCCCTCAAGCTAGCCAGTAGTAATGCTAATGATAAACAAATCCCATTTCCAAACATAAATGCCAAAGTTACCCCTGCAAAGTACAGGGGATGTGATGTTCGTGTCGCGCACTTGACACAGGGTGGTTTCATTGTGGTTTGGTGCATCTCGCCATTACTGAGATATCACATATTAATAATGGATCTCTAAATATGTATGTTTATGCAAAGTTGGTGCAGCTACAGAACAGTACCTGTTCACATGTATATTTATGGACAAGCATATTTTCCCTCTGTGGAAGCTGAATACATTTAAAAAAAAAAAAATTACTGCAAATTAAGTGTTAAACCTGAAGACAGGTTACTAGCTGATTGCTTCTCTGACACCACTGAATTCAATGGGTCAAAAAGTCCTCTTCTCTCTCCCAGTAATATGTTACACACTTGCTAGGTACCAGCTGGCTGAATGTTAAGGAAAAATATATAAGCGTTAACCCAGGTGTATATTGTTTTCCCTAATCAAATCCACACTAGTATTGGAGCTGTCATTTAAATATGCTAAAAATATGCATGTTCTTTTGTGAAATACTCTTTAAAGTCATCAGATGGATTTGTTTTAGACTAAGAAGACTTGTTTTGACTTTCAAGCTCTAATGCAAAACTAATTCCTTATTGTGCTTTATATTTAGCAACGAGAAATACTGATTTCTCTTGGTAGACTGACTCACAGTTGCTTTAACTTTCCTTGGTTTAGGAGCTGTGGGTCTTTTATGACAAGCAAATATTTTTTCATTTTTCACATACTTATTTTTTGACCCTGTTTTTCTCATAAAATTAGATTTTTTTCCTCCCCCTGGGATAAGCCACCTTCTCCTGCCTTTCTGCACTTACCTCCAAGGTTTTAGGAAGCAGCGAGGAGAATGTAGACTCTAGAGATATGAACCACCTAAAGCAGCTGCCATTTGGTGTGCCTTCCACCCACCTCTTGGGTGATCTCCTCTGTTAGGGATTGCACTTTGTACAATTTGTGCAGTAGCACTCACTTTATTATCCCTGTGCAAACCTGGGACTTGAAACATTTTTCCACAGAGTTGCAGTGTTCATGGCTGGGAGCCAAGTGTTTGTCTTCAATTTTTCGTCTGTAGGTAGATCTGCAAGGGGTGGCTTCCTCTGTGGAGTGGCAGTGCTTGTCTGGGAAGGTGGGCTAGTGTAGGAACTGCTGTACTTTGCAGACATATTTCTCCCAACCCACCCATGGAGCCATGGGGAAAACTCTTGTGTCCAGGCATGGGAGTACCAGGAGCATCCTGCTTTCTGTAGGTTGATTTACAGTTGATAATTGCACTGGGTTGAACAGTTAGTGGAATTACGTTGTGCTGCACAAGGGACCTAAGTCGCTTCCTTTCCAGAAATAAGTAATGTCTTATCAAATTCCTAGAAACTTTTAACTGTGGTGGCCTGCTCTGTATTCACGTAGTGAAGCAAAAGATCTGATTGTTGTATTGGACTGTAAACACAGTGCTTGCCCTGGCAGCATCCCTCAGCTGGAGAGCGCTGCCCAAGGCAATAATAATATCCATGGCTTCAGATCACTAAAGCGTAACAGTTCTCCACATCCCTTGTCCACCTGGTCGGTGACTTTTCTCTTTATTCTGTAAAATGCATGTACAGCAGTGACGAGGGGAAATACGGGAAAGGGTTGTGGATCAAGGAAGTGATTTGTCTGGGAAATAACTCAGTAGAAAGAGGAGAGGTTCATTGTGCTATGTTCATCAGTTCTCTGATCAGCTTTGCAAGATGGTCTCACAGCCAGCTGCGGTACTGCAGGGATAAGAGCTAATGGATGGAGCCCTGGGGAATCCATTGATCTAGATTTTTCTAAATACAACGTGATCTATGTCTCCAGAATAATTAAAAATGTACATGTGAGTGGAAGCCCCCACATGCCATTCCCCTTTAAGCTACATTCCTGACATTGCAGGACTGACCTTATGTCATGGTCTGAAGCTTTTCTTCTTCCTGAGGAAATGTAGGATCTGTGACATAAGAGAAACCTATAGTTAATCCTGGATATAGATCTCAGGGGTAGGAATTGACTGTCTGTTAATTTAAAAGGAATGTGTTATGTTTTTAAAATGAGAACGCCTTCAACCCAGTGTTTTGCAAAACCCAAAATAATCTCAGAAATTTTGCTGTATCAGCTTAGAGTGCCTGCTGCTACTTTTTGGGCTGATGAGTGTGTTGATAATCAAGTGAAAGTAAATGAGGAAATGGAAGGAGAGAGTAAGATGGCAATGCAATTCATCAGAAGGTTTTAGGTTTTCATCTTTCCCTTGTGTTGTACATTACTGGCAGTCTTTCTCACACAGGTGATAATAGAGTAAGGTGCCAGCTGTGTGTCTTCTCCTCTCTTTTCTGTAGGGTCTTGGATTCAGCATTGTGGGAGGTCAGGATTCTGCTCGTGGACGCATGGGGATTTTTGTGAAGACTATATTCCCAAATGGAGCAGCAGCTGCTGATGGAAGGCTTAAAGAAGGTACGGTAGAGGGAATCCAGCTTCGCATAAAGGACTACAGTGGGATATTATTTCAGTCCAGGAGGAAAACTCAAGTACAGCTATATTTAGGCACCTGGCCAGCAGAAGGAGGCTATGGAAGATAGAACATACCCTGTTTGTTCATCCTGTGGAAGATCATTCATATTGCATATTACATCACTGATTATATTGCATATTGGGAAGGGGAAGCTACAGCATAGTGGTGGCCACTTTGTTTTCCCCTTTCTCTTTCATGAACTTTATTTGTCCAAATAGTAAGCTGCAATTCTTCAGTTGGACAGGGCCAGTGACAGCATGGAAATACAGATAGTCTACAGCATCTGGCTTAAAGATGCTTGTCTGAGAAGGGGTTGCATATAGGGACATGTTTGGGAGAGGCTCTTGGGTATGATTTTGACAGGACGAGTAGGAGTCATAACCAGAAAAAAACCAGAAGGATGGGATTGGCAGTAAGCTCACCCTGGTCAGAGAAGGAGATATAGCCAGAGTTTTTACTGCTGTTCCATTCTTGGTGTCTGAGCTGAATGCATAGCGCGCTCTGCGTGTGCTGCACCCTGGTCTGAGTGCTGTGTCAGACAGACAGACTCTTAACACACTGTTGAAAATACAAAGTGACCATGAGTGGTGGTTTACAACCCTTCTGCAGGGGTTGTATTACTTTGCTTCCACGGAAAGCTACTCCTGTCTTACTTCTCTCAAGCTGCTCGTGTGTTACTTCTCTCCTCATATCATCGTTCCCCTCTTTACGTCTTATCACACTTGGATTTGAGACTGCCTTTGGTGCCAACTCTCACACTTGCTGCCAGAGGGAAGCTCGCATCCCTGCATCAGAGGTTGTGCACTTGCCGTGGGAAGCCAATAAGTAACAGCTGTCCCATAAACCCAGCAATCATTTGCAGGCTATTCATAGCTTGCAAACTCTTCTCTTTTTTTCTTTACTGAGGCTAGGAAAGGAGAGGAAGGGTAGACTTAGCTGATGGTATTGCCCCATGTAATTTTGCACAGACACAAATAAAATTGCAGGAAGTGGATCTGGATCATGCTGACCCTCCTTTTAATAAAATGAAGGTAGATAGCACAGCTGGGTGTAAGTAGTAAGACCCAGAGCCTGAAAGCTGGTGGAAATCTGACAGGACGTGTTCCTTGAGGTGAAAAAGACATTTGCTGTCACAGCGTGTGGGCTACTACATGCTTCTCTGTCCGCAGGCATTTAGTAAGGGAACACATTTGCTTTCTGCACGTGGATGCAAGGTTAGTTTTCTCTGAACAGGCTTTGAAGTGATCTGCTGTAGTGTTTCACTTAGTTCCTCATTTCTCCTGTTAATGCTTCCAAAAGAAGGGCACTTTTGTAGTACCTTTGGACTTTGTGTCATAATCATCTATTTTTAGACTTCAATTAAAATCCGTTGTGTTTTCAGCTTGTTTGTGCATGTGAGAATGCCAGGTTAAGGATATCTGCCGAAGAACAGTTTTCACTCCGGTAATTCATCACTGGTAACTTGCAGAGACATTAGTATAAGTGAAAATAAATTGAGGACAGTAAAAGTAAACTATTTATTGAATAGTTAACTGGAATCCTCATAGTAGTGGGTCACCTCATGCTCAGGAAAGATGTTTTGAATCTTTATATTCTCTATATTGCTGACTTCATTTTTTGTATCTATTTACCAGGAGATGAAATCCTGGAAGTTAATGGAGAGTCTCTACAAGGACTGACCCATCAGGAGGCCATCCAGAGGTTTAAGGTAACATGGATGTAGCTCTGAAGAAATTCATGCTCCTCTTCACTCGGTGCCATCTTGTACCCTCAGCTTGATACTCTTGCGCTGCCACGAGTTACTGTGTGCAGGTTTAGTGACAAATGTTGGTCACCTCACTGTGGTTCTGTGCTGTCTCTGCAGCAACTCAAGAAGGGTGTGGTGACGCTGACGGTGCGCACGCGGCTGCGCAGCCCCAGCCTCACACCCTGCGTCACCCCCACCTTGCTGAGCCGCTCCAGCTCCCCCAGCTCCAGTGCCAGCAGCAGCGTGCCTGTCCCCGGCCTTGAGGAGCCCGATGGCTCCTCCTCCAGCCGCAAAGGACCTGGCCCTAAGGACAGGATCGTCATGGATGTGACACTCAATAAAGGTGAGGGTCCATCAAAATGGTCTGGGAGAAAAAATCCCTGCTTCTTAGAGGAGTTTTTGGGAATGGGTTAAAGACTCTCATATCTGGTGCACCCGCCTGTGCCCGTTTGACCTTGAACCACAGGGTGAGGGGGAAAAGTACCCTCTAATGCAAAAACTTCTGAAGAGTTCCCCTTTCTGCATTTTGCTTCTTCAGAATCAGCAGTGTCCTATGGGTAGCAGTCAGTGTCTATGCTGCTGAAGAGGGAGGCTGTGAGATACCAGGAAAAATGTAAATCAGCCTCTTGGCAGCCCAGGTAGCCTTGCCCTTCTCTTAAAGGGCATCTCCGGGGAAGACAAAGCTGCACAGTGTTGAAAAGTTCCCAGATGACCTGTTTGAATTCCTCCATAAGGGTTGCTCTCATTATTAATAATTGCTCATTATAAACTTAAAGTATATGTTATATATGCTAGACAAATATGCCAATTTTTAAGACTTAAAGTAAAGTGATTTTAAAGGTTGGATTCAAAATTTTGAGAGAGAATGTAAGATGTCCAGTAATCCCTACTTCAGGGATGTAGTTGCCTGAAGGAAAGCAAAGGTGAAAGTGGACAGAGGTGATCATTGAATCAGAGATAATGCCTCACCTTCCTTTGTGCTTCTTTGCTGAGGAATGCCATAGAGATATTTAACGAAAGAGAGCAATACAATTGGCAGCATCTTCTGTGCTCGTGTTTTCTGCAGTAATTTTAAGTGACATCTTGACTGGATTGCTGCCCCTACTCCTTTGCACCTTGGACCAGATCAGACCTTGTGTGACATTTCCAGGAGGTTCCCACGGCGCACGGAATATTTTCTGAGAGTGATGAATCTCAGAAAACAGTCAGGATCAGCTATTTTCAATCCTGATTTCAACTTGTTGGTCTTGGCTTCCTGGCTGACTGCACCTAAGGCCAGCCCTGAAACAATAACACGAGTCCTGAGCTCAGATGGGATGTGGGAACACAAACACTTGTGTGTCCTGTGCGATTACAATCTGCCACATTTCTTTGTACTTGTTTTTCACAGAGCCAGGGGTTGGGCTTGGCATTGGTGCCTGTTGTCTCACGCTGGAAAACAGTTCTCCCGGGATATACATTCACAGCCTGGCCCCAGGATCAGTGGCTAAAATGGATGGCAGATTAAGGTTGGTTAAAGCAGAAACTTGGTGGAGTGGTTTTACAATAAAATCGGTTGAGACTTTGTTTTCACCAATCAGTCGATGTAGCAGGGAGGAAATTTATACTTTAGAGTTCACCAAAAAGAAAACATATAAGTAAAGACATTCCAAAGTAGTATTAAATACCCAGGAAACATTATTCTGTGTTCTGGAAACAGCATGATCATTAAGGTCTGGGTTGTTTGGTTGTTTTTTTTAAAAAAATTTCTCTATACAGAAAGCTGAGCCTAATAGCACCCTTTGAAAAAGGGGAGCAGCAAGAAGTGCAGCCTCATGCATTTTTGTGAGAGCTGCAGCCAGAGACCCCAGACTGGGAGGAAATTTGCAGAGCTCTGCTAAAAGCTCAGTCACCTGAAACTCTCCTAAAAAGAGCTGGGGTAGGTGTTCCTGCAGCTGCCTGTGCCCGTGGCTGCATCAGTGCTTTCCTGCCCTTACTCTCAGTCTGGCAGGATTGCTGCAGGCTGACCAGCCCAACTCACTCTGTCATGGAGCTGGGATGTCTTTAGGAAGCAATCATTCCCAGGATTCCCTTGTGCTTTACATTGGATTAAGTGACAGAAACTTGCTTGCTTTTCCTCTCATGGAGGCTTCATTTTTGAAAACCATTGGAGGAAACCTTGCCACTTTCTGTGTTCCTGCATAAATGTTGGTGGGTGCTGGGAGCATGGCTCTGGAGGGGAGGCTGTGCTGAAGGCATGCTGGGACCGTGTGATCCACTTTGAGCGTGTGGTGCGAGCGCTGGTGCAGAGAGGCTGAGCAAATGCCTTGCTTTCACATGGCTAGAGTGCCTTCTGTTTCCTGGCTCACCAGGAAAACTGCGATAGAGAAATTTGATTTCTTGGAATAAGGGAAGAAGATAATTTTATGGTGGCATTGCTGCCAAAATCTTGGAAGTACCTATCATATAGAAATGTCTGCAGGAGACAGCATTTAATGGTACCTTGCTTTCTTGCAGGCCCTTTGGAAAACATTGCAGTGCTGGTTACATCTGTATGTAACAGCTGTATTGTTTATTAGGTTTACGTGATTGATTGTATCCAGGCACTCTTCCCAGACTTTAGCTTGCTTCTTTGAGACATTGCTTCTGTTGTCCCATCAGCAATTTATGGCTTCATAGGCCAAGACTTACAGGATGGTTTTGATTTTTGGAAGATGTTGTTAATCAAACATTGGCTTCGCAATGCCAGGGGAGGTTTGAATCCAGCTCCTCTGTATCTGAGCTCCCCCTCTCAGTCATGTGGCCCGTGTGACTACATTTGTGTAAGTCTAAAGAATGGGCAGAGCAGTGGGATGATTGCACAACTGATAGGTCACCCTTTACTTTCCTGAGCCTGTACCCGAAGTGCAGGTTACTGAATTGCAATTGTTATTTCACCTTTGTGTGTACTCATGGTGTAAACACAATGTCATTGTCACAAGTAGCCCAACATAAGCCAGCAGTAGTAGATTCTTTGAGTGCCTATTCAAAGCAAATGTTTCAGGAATTATGGACAATGCTTTAATGATATCCCTAGCTGATGATATTTTCTCTTGAATAGTTCCAGACGTCTGAGCACCATAAGCAAGAGTTAAGAAACTGAGAAAACAAAACTAAACAATCACAGAACCATGGAATGGTTTGGGTTGGAGGAGACGTTAAAGATTGTCTTGTTTCGAACCCCCCTGCCATGGGCAGAGAACCTTCCACTGGATCAGGTTACTTAAAGCTCCATCCAGTCTGGTCTCAAATGCTTCCAGAGATACTCTGGGCAACCTGTTCCAGTGCCTCACCACCCTAACAGTAAAGAATTTCTTCCTAATACCTCATCTAATCCTGCCCTCTTCCAGTTTAAAGCCATACTCCCTTTTCCTATCACTACATGCCCTTTTAAATCACACAGTGTGTTTTCCTTTCAGGAGAGTTTTGTTTTGTTTTTTCTTTTTCTTTTTTAATGGGTTCTGTATGTTAATTTTTAGCAAATACAGACTTACCACGCCCAATTTTTCCCTGGAGTCATTTCCTAAACTCATATCTAAATCATGAATTTCTTATCAGTGTTTCTCTTAAGTAATTCAATATGATGTGAAGGAACAGCCCATCTGAATCTCATTTTTCGTCTTCTGTGCTCAATAAGTATCTGAATGCAGAACTGGAATTGAAGCTTATTTTCACCCTGCTCCAAATGCAGACAGTTTTCTTGACTGATTTAATAGAGATTTTTGCGCTGACAGTAAGTGCAGAATGGGTCTCCCTCATGAACTCAAGAGGACTTAAACCATTCAAATCACTGGGAGCAGCAGCAAGACCAGCTTCTTTGAAAGTCACTTTTCCAGACCACTTGTGTCTCTGAAGAACCTTGGCCATCAGTTGAAGGTAAAAATTTTTGGCATGACAAGTGGTTGTGATTAGGTGACTCTGTATCTCTGTGCAGCCGGGGTGACCAGATTCTGGAGGCGGATTCTGTGAGCCTGCGTCATGCCGCATTAAGCGAAGCCTACGCAATCCTGAGTGAGTGTGGACCAGGCCCAGTCAGCCTAATCATTAGTCGTCATCCTAACCCAAAGGTGAGGAGAAAATGAATAAGTGTATCTGGGTTGTTTTCATCTGGCACTGTAATTTGAGCCTTGCTGTCAGAAAAGCAGAAAATGAAGGAAATGGCTTTTTCTCTCAATGGCACGTATTGTGCAAAATGTCAGGATTGTAATGATGCTTCCCAGTTTTGTAAGTCATAGCAATGCTGGACCGTCCCTGCTGCTTTGCACTTAGTCACCCACTGATCAAATGCAATTTTCCTGGAACTGCTTGAATATGACGTGTTCCCATCTTTCTTGGTACTTGGACGAAGTAGCAACGCAAATACAGTACAAGACCTCTTCTCCTAGAAGTTATTTTGCAGTTACTTTGAGTAGAATACAATTTAGGGCCAGGAGTATAAGTATCAACATCTTGAACTGATCAACTATAATAAAGTAAAATCTATCCAAAGATGAAAGTTTTCCTTCAGGAATTAAAACGTGAGAATATGGAGTGTACTGCTACTGAAAGCGTGCAAGGTCAATTTGGAAATAAGGCTGTATTTACAAAGTAAGTGTTCTCAAACATTTTTAAAAAAATGATGATAGAAGATGAAAGCTTATTAGCCAAGCTATAAGGAATAACAGCTTCTTTTATTTCAATATTTCAAAGAACTTCATGAGTGTATGAAACCTTCCTGTTTAAACAGGAATGAAGCTGTAAAAATATTTGCATTAGTAGGTCCAGAAAGCTTTGACTTTTGAACTCGTAACTACAAATGGAGGCCTTAAAGCCATATCTAGGAGAACTCAGGTTTCTTATTTTGTAATTAATCATGTATTTTCTGCTAAATCAAATACACAATCGGCAAATAGGGGTCTACTTGGCAGTGTTTGTTATCTTAGGTGGAAGGCCTGGTGCTGCTAGAAAGAAAGAGGCTGTGGTTCTGTTAAAGGGCTTATGGCCTAAGATAACAGTATTTCTGGTGAGTCTGTGTGCTGTGCTGAACCAACACAGTGGTTCAATGTGATTGCACTATTAAGGCATACAGACTTTCTGGAGAGTCTGCAAGGAGCATGGAAAAAAACCACCACGCTGTAGAGCCTGCCCTTTTTCATCTGTCCATCTTCTTGCTATGGCAGGGTCTTGAAAGCTGGTGAGTGACCTAACTTGGTGTCTGCTGAAAAGATGAACTGAGTTAAGCTAATTGCTTGCTATTACTCAGTAACAGAGGGAAACTATTAAGTGACTCCGATTACAGTTTTCCATAAGCAATATTTAAGATGACAACAAATCCTTTGCCAAGAAATGTATGAAAAGCTAAAAGTTGAGCTAGAGAGACCCTAAAGCATTTTTCCAGTACTGAATCCATAATCCAGGCACTATTGAATCCATAATCTCTCATAACCAGATCTCTGGAGGAGTGTCCATGTGAGAACCCATATTTATTGTTATTTTACTGTCACCCGTTTTCTGAAAGCACTGGGGGATCCATAGAAAAGTGTGGGTATTTTATTTAATTTCCTCTTAATAATACACCGGCATGCAGATTGGAGTTAGGAATTAGCTTGTCTCTCTCCATTTTGAACTGCTTGAGCCATAAAGGACGCTAAACATCAAAGCTGGTAGAGTTTGCAGAAGTGTGGATTTTTGGTTAACTTTAAAAAAATACTGCAGTGTGCCTGGGACCTGGTTTTACTCTTGGAACATGTTTCACCAAAAGGTTTGTGTTAAGGCCATGGATCATAGTCTAAGGACTTGGTCCATGTCCTGAAGGAGCTCCCTGTGCCCCAGGAGCCCAGGTACTTTAGGTTTGCTGTAAGGTCATGACACAGACTGGAAACAGAGATGTGTTTCTACAAAAGTTCATCTTGTTTTGAACATTTTTATACTTAATTTCTTATTTTATAACACAAAAGGTCCACAGTACATTTTGCTGCTGAATATGTTTGCTTTGGTGTTTTCATGTACTTCCAAAAGAAATACCACAAAATTTTCTTTCTTCTTGTTATTCTGAGTGAATATGGTATTTATGCTACATTTAAACTGATGAGTTTGCTTCGGAATCTCTCAAATCTTCATGGTTCAGGAAGACTCAAGTTTGTAGTCTTTATTTATGCTGAATTTTAATTCATGGAAAGCAATGTGCATAGAAAGTATTTTTGACAGAATTAATTTGCTTTCAGTTCTTAAGTATATATTCCTGCAGACTAGTTGTTCCTGTATAAAATCATATGTTTTCCAGTAATAAGAATTTAACGTATGGCAGTAATTAAGGGCTAAATTAGCAAATCTGGTAAACCAGTATTTATTCTAAAACCAGAGAAACATTAATTAGCAATTACTGATTTAGGTTTTCTTTTCAAAAGCAAGGAGAAATGAAAATTAAAAAGACAGCTAATATTATGGGAAGTCTGGTATTCTTCCGGTAGGTTAAGTGTAGAATAGCCTAAGTTTCTGATGTATGCCTGTACAAAGCAGTCTTTGTCTATTTTAAAGTAGTCTATTTTCTTGACTGACCAATATACAGCTCTTAATTGAGTTAAAACTGGGCTGTAATAGCTTTATTTGATTTCTTTAACTCTGGGGCTCTTTTATTTGTTTGTATTGTGTGTCACTTGGTTGCAGTGTTCATGTAGCTGGCAGGCTTCTGTTTCCTGGTTTCTGTAGGAAAGTGGCATCGAGAGAGTCTGAGTCAGGGCACAAGGACTTAGGAGCCCTCAACTAGGTCTTCTTTACTGCATCTTTAAAAATAGTGGCGTATATGAAATGAATCATGTACTTGTGATAAGTGGTAAGGCTCTTGTAATTTCTTGTACCCTGTTTGAGCTTTGTCTTCCACCCTACTTCAGGTTTCGGAGCAGGAGATGGATGAAGCAATTGCGCGTACTACCCACCGAGAGAGCAAGGATGCCAGCTCCTCTCACGTCACAGGTAGCAACTCTCTAGTTCTCTTCTCTAGTGTGTGTTCTTTGCCAGATGCAGGAACATTTAAGGGCATGCTCTGAAGTTCCCCAGCATTATTATTTTGAGAGCCCTTAAGGCAGCAGAACAGTGTACAGAGTATCATCACACTGCAGAAATTTTAGCACAAACATCTAGTTCAGATGGATCGGCTCTGCAGCTTATGTAACTTGCTTTTTTTCACTAGGCTGCCATGACCTGAACATAGGGTTGTCAAGAGGTGGTTGCTCTAACCTTTTTTCAAGATGAGGGGGAGTACAGTGTTCCAGTAGGGAAAGAACAGGGGGGACCTACTCCATCTGTGTATGCTTGTCCTTAATGGCAAAAAAAGTATTGTGACCATTTGAAAAAGTCCAGGTGTTGCATACTGGACTATATGTTTTAATGTCATTTTGACCTTTAAAGTCATGTAAAAATATCTGCTCTGGCATCTTTGTGATGTGTTCAAACTCTAGACTTAGCACTTCCTAAAGTCTGGCAGATTAAAGCAAACTCTTGGCAATGGCAGAGTGACCAGTAAGGTGATGTTCAGACAGAAATGTTAGATTTGTTACACTCCCCTTTATATGTGTGTCAGCTAAGACCTACTTTGACATTGACCTTGCCAGTGGCTGCTAATTCGTCTTTTGAGGTTGCCCTAGTCAGCAGCATGCTCCAACAGGTGGGGAATACCATCTTCTGCTCACCTCTTGTTCGTAGCACTGCCCTGGGCCTGGCTGGTGTAACATGTCTCTGTAGTAACATTCCAACTGATTTTAGAGAGAGCTTGTGAAATGTTAAATAAATCTCGCTTTAGGAAAGCAATTCAGATAATAAATAAGTGGGGTTAAAACGCAGTCACCAGCTCAGAAGATGAATGAGAAACTTGTTTGGTTATATGTACCACAACTTTGATTTTTGGTATCTAACTAATATGTGTTTAACAGGAGCTGTACAAAAAAGTCCATCTCCTAGCGTGAAGGCCAAACAAGGAGAGACCTCATCTCCCCTCAGCTGGACTATGAAACGCTTCTTGGAGCCAGCAAACCGGGTAAAAGGATTAGATGCAATGAAAATAAAGTCTGCTTCAAATTCAGCTTTTACTGAATCTCTTACTTGGTCAAGGGGCTCAAAACCAAACTGGTATGCTTGTTCCCTGTCACGTGGGCTCCGTAAAAGGCTTTGTTTCTTGTGTCACACATTTAAATTGTGACAGCAGCAAGCTCCTGTTTGTCTGTGTGACTGTAGCCTTTGGGAGTGATGTGCACAGCATGGCAGAGAAGGCTCTCTCTGGGGTCCCACCTGCTACCACCTTGGAGACACCCCTGCTCTGTGGGACACAGAGACAAAGTTTGCAAGCGAGACCTGAACCTGTGGGCAGAAGGCTGAGACTAAATTCAGTCCCTCTATAGTCCCTCTATATAGCCATTGCAGTGGAAAGATCTGTTTTTCCTATGAAAGTCAAGGAATCTGTAGACACTGTGTCTGGAGGTACAAAGCTTTCCTTTCTCTCAGTGTTGAATGTGTATAAAGGGAACTGCAAAAGTGAGTAATTTCATCCCTTGTTTCTGTACTGAACCACACCTGCAAAGCAGTGGGATTTGGAATCCTTTTTTATTTATTGTATTGAGTAAAAATGTGTTGGTGTGCAGTGTTTCAGCCATCCAATTTCAGCAGTTTGGCTCTCAATATACTGACATGTCCTGTATTTTAAAAATTGGCTTTAAACTTCCTTTATTGACACAGCAGTGTGAGTGGAGTCTGTGGTACTCACATGCAAGTAGGGGCTTTAAGCATCGATGACAGCTGGTCACCAGGCTCACTTCTCTTCAGCAGGGATCCGTCAGCTCTGAGGCAGAGCTTTCCCAGTACTTCTCCCACGATGGTACAAGCCATCTCCCCTTCTCTGATACTGTACCTGGCTCGTGTGATGAAGAGCAGCTCCGTCAGAAGAGCAGGAACAGTTTGTTGGATGATGGCTCTCTTCTCCCCGGCAACCTGAGTAAGTGATGCAAATGTGTCTGGTCACTGGGCTTGTGGGGGGAGAGTCACTGAGTGCTGGGTTCCTATACAGGAGAGCTGTGGTGGTAGGAAATGCCAGGCAGTATATTGCAAACCAGTGCTGATCGCATGAAATTCTGAAAAATTGAAGGAATTTACAACAATCCACAGAAATGCCTGTTTCCATGGTATTTTCTTCAAAACGCTGTTCTGATAATGTGAAAGTGAGTTTGATTGGCTTGGATGAAATGAGATTGATAGCACTGCAGGGGATTTTTTTTTTCAAATGACTGATCGTCTTACGATCATTTACGGAAAACTGTTCACAGCTATCTCAAAAACTTTGAAACGTCACATACAGCAAAGGGTCAATACATGTGTAAAAACAATCAAATGTGCAATTTTACATCAGATACTTTGCATGTGTGTCTTTCTCCCCATAGTAATTGACTAAAAGAACCTTATATGTCCTTACTGACATGCACCTGATCTCCAATTCAAAGGATATATTTGTCCTCCCTTTCCTGTGGTTCTCAAGTAATTTCCTTGTCTACAGCTTATTTTCTTTGTAAATTATTTAATGTTTAAAAGCATTTTTACATTTCTAACTACCCACCAAACAAAGCAAAACAAAATAACTTTCTATGAAATAAGATGCAGTTCTTTCTAAGGAGAACATGGAAAGGGTTCTTGGGTTTGCTAGTTGTTAGTTTGAAATTGATTGTTGTGTGCTTCAGTCTTTGTTCAAGAAAGCAATTTTTACTCTCTGTAAGTTAATGCAGGAGTCCTGAGCTTAGATTTAAGCAAAATGTGAAAGAAAATCTGTTGTTTAAACTAAAATACACATTTGAATTTGCATTCCTTTCTTCTTTGAGTCATAATTTAGAAATAAACTGAAAATAGAATTAGATGTGCCAATGAACTGACTTTGGGAATTAACCATAAATTGTAGTGTTATCTGCAGTCCCTCTTGATGTTTACTGTAGTTAGAGGGAGGACATGAAAAGCCTGCTTTTTGCTTTGTGAAGAGGACTTAAGCTTCCTCTGCAAATAGAGCCACATGTATTCTGCTGTAGTGAGATGCATGGTGTTAAAAATCATCTGTAAGTACAGTTAAAGTATAACTCTTTTTTTTTTCCTAGCTGCTAGAGATGCAGGAGTGACCAAAGCAAATGGTTCGGCTTCTCCAGCTAGTAGTAGGTCGTCTGGCCATCACAACAAGCATGTGGAGTCTGTCCGACCCGGCATCCTCAGTGACAGCCCCAAATCTGCCCGCAGCCCCTTTCACCGACAGAGGAGGGTTGTTTTCTATGACGGTGACGCCAGTGATGATGATGAAAGTTCCCACTTGCACAGAAGCCAGAGGGCCAAGAGCCAGGAGGATGCTGGCATTGTCATTACAACCTCGTCTGTAGAAATCGATGATGAGAGCCAGGACAGTGAGTCATTGAGATACAGTGGCATGGAGACATCCTCCCCTGTCTTCAGCAACTCTGTGGAGTCTGCAGACAGCACTCTGGAGCAAATTGAATCTCCTTTTTTCCCCATCATAGCATTCGATTATTCAAGTGTGCCTGAGGTTCGTCTTGGCAGCCTGAGTTTGAGGGAGCTCCGGGAAGCACAACTTGAATCCAAGAGATCGCCAAAACTTGAGCACAGAGCAGTCACCAGAGTGAAAAGCATGATGAGCACTGAGTGCCGAAGCCTTCAGAGACACAGGACAGAGGAGCATGGCTCTTACAACAAGCCTGTTGCCAGGATGCTCCCTCACAGCAGGAAGTGTGAAGCACCTGATGTGGCCGGACAGGGCCAGGCTGAAGTCGTCACTTTGGTTCGCAATGAGCATGAGTCATTCGGCCTGGATTTGGAAATCCAAGCCATGCCCTTAAAGGTTGTTGTCACAGGGATGCGGCCAGGTGGACCAGCAGAAATGGTAATTTGAATTGCCTTGTTGTGATGTGCCTTCCCATTGCAGGGATGATTATTACTATTTCTATTGGTATTATTAAACAAGTGATCTGTTGAAAGTAAGCGCAAGTGAAGTGTTTGTCCTTGCTGGGCAAAATGTCTCACCCCATGTTGTTCTGGAGCTGCTGCTAAATAAACTGTTTCTGATTCAGAAGTGCACCCACGCTAATTCAAAACTAAGAGAGGCAGGACACAGATCCACTGAGATGATCTCATCCCCCCTTGCAATTGCAGTTTTGAGGGAATGCCATTTTTGTGTTTATTTTTTAACTGTGGGCAAAAGCAAACTGAGTAAATCCTGGTGGCAGAGGATGGTGATAACAAATGTTTATTATGCTTTACTATTTTATATGCACGTGTCCCCGTATTACAGGGATCTGGAACCACAAAGCTTTAGCTGCTGGCCAGGTTTGCCAAGAGCTATGGTAGTACCAGTAACACACTGCTCTTCTGCATCTCATACATGCCTGTACTAGTACGGATACGTACTTCATGGTGGTTGTAGAATTGCTACATGCAGAAGTGCAGAAAGAAGAATAACACTGATGTACAAACCTGTCTGTAGCATTTTTAATCTCATTAGTGGCCGCTAGAGTAAGAGGAGATAGGGCATAGCAGTTTGAATGGGGCTGTGAGATCTGGGGATTTGGGTTGTGTTCCTGCCTTTTTCTCAGACATATTTTACAGTATTTAGAAACAAACTTTCACCTTGAGAGCTCAGTTCGTGTCTGTTTACTGGTTGAAGAGGGTTCCACCTGAGTAGTAGTTCATGCATGGAATTAAAAGATGACACACAGTGTTCCAGTCCTGAAGAAGCTAGGGCTGATCCATCCCATTTCATTTAACTAAGAGGGCTATGTCTTCCATCCTGATACTCATCTCTCAGAGAAACCAGCAGCTCTTTTGACCTTCCTGTATTAGATTGATCTTTAATTCTCGTCCTGGCAGAAGCACAGTCTGCTCTTTATTTATGTGCTGGCAAACTGACAGCAGTGATACCTGTGCTGTGCAGTGACATGAAGTAGGGGATGTTGCTCATAAGCTATTAATTGCTTCCCTGCAATCTTTACCTCTGTGGCAGGGCTTGTGGTGTGTATTTATAATTTCCTCAAATCTCTCATTGCGTCAGGGATCAATGGGCAAGATGGCTGTAGGAGATGAGATTACCACCATCAACAGCATCCCCGTCAGCAAGATGACGTACGAGGAAATCTGCTTGCTTATGCAGTGTCTTCCCACATCCGTAACCCTGGAGATCCAGAAAGCAGCATCAGGTGAGAAAGTAGTTTTGCTTTTGTACCATTTATTCTGGGTACCAGTGAACAAAACATCCTTGGATCAGCTGGGTCTGACCTTCTGCTGTCCTAGCTTTCCACATGGATTCAGAGAAGAGGACAGGGGGACATTGTGTCTGCATTAGTGAGCCAAGCAAAGCACTTCATCACCAAACCAGGCTTCAGGGTCCTCTCTAGCACCATGATAAAGGGAGGAAGCATATTCCTGTGTGAGGCATTCAAAGGTCCCACATGGAGTAGGTCCCTTCTGCCAGTGTTTGCAGAGGTCTGAGTCATTTCATGCAGTCCTGGAGCTAAAATGGCAGTGACTCTTATCCTGACAACTCATTTTATTGCTGTGCTTGTTCATTAAATATATTGGCCCTTTATAATCAAATTTCTCTCTCTCTTTAAATCTGAAGTTCTAGTAATACTTTTATGAATGGACAATAATACACTAAAAGCCTCTTTTCTTTCCTTCCCTTTTTTGCGTCAGAATTGTCTAAAGTGCAGGAAGATGAAACAGTAAACCCAAGAAAACGAAAATCTTATAAAAATGTTTATTTGGATGTTTCATTACAAAAGGTTTTCTAGTGTGAGTTGAAATACTTGATACTTCCTTGCTTTCTGCTCAGGGCTGATTTATGCTGCTACAGCAATATATGAATCCCCACAGACTGTACAAATTACGTGGTGTGGAAATGAGTGTTTGAAAAAGAAAAGCATACTTTTCAAATTCAGGAAGAACATAATATTTTGCTTTGTTCTAGCTTATGATCTGCTTTGTGTACCTATTAATACCTGGGAACCTAAAGTGCTTCCAGATGCTTGACTTCCAGTTACTCTTTAAGGAATTCCAGGCGTGGCAGAATCTTGTTCTTGTTTCCTGAGATTGCTGTGGCTTTTCAAACCAATAGCATTGGGGTAAAGACACATTGGAACTCCTTTGTCTGACACTTCTTGTGCTTCATCCTTCCCCTTTCCTTGTCCCACTGGCAGAAAAGGTGGTCTCTTCAGCATGTGATCCACCATGCTGAAGCAGGCCAGTACTTCAGATTCTAACTTGGCTGCTTCAGATTGCTGTCCTGAGGTGTTTTTCCCTTGTTGACTCAGGAGGAATCAGCACTTCTTAATATGGATACCTAAATTAAGTGATGTGGATAATCCTGCAGGTTTGTGTGAGAAGTACAGAGACACACAGGCACATTTGAATGAGCAGGAAAGGATGCTGACACTGTGAATAACTTCTCCTTCTCCATACTTTTTCAGGCCCCATGTCATAATAACTGGCCTCTGGAAGGCAGCTTGAATGGGGATGCGTATCTCAGAAACAGTGTAGAGAGGTGGAATCTGGTGCTTAGGGTGAAGTGCTGAAAACTGAAGATGTGAGAAATGGGTGAGCAGGAATGTGTCAGAGTGCAGCAGTGACAAGGAGCTCAGTGTGTTGCCCAGGAGCGGGTTAAACATGTACTGGAAGCAAGGAGGTCTGTCCCAGAAATGCAGTAAAGCCCATGTGCTTAATGTGTGCATAACGTCACCCATGCATGTCACATTGAACATCTGCAGAAGTGCTGAGGGGTCAGAGCTAAGTTATTTATGCACAGACTGTCACTGTGTTGTCTGGTCACCTTTGCTATGTCAGGGCTTTCTGTGCTCTCTGGAGTCTCTATTGGAGACTTGAGTGATCAAACAAGTGATGAGAAGCAGTGCTGCTCAGCGTGACTTGCTGCATGCTGGCACTTTGGTAGTTGGCTGCTTGACTGCTGCAGTTTCAAAGATGAGAGTTAAACAGATCATGACTACTCACCTTGGATAAGTGGATTGCTCCCTTCTGTGCACTACTCAAAAACACAGGGTTATGATTAATTTGAGTTGTTGTAAACATCATTACAGAAGAGGAGGAGTGCAGAACAGAATGAAAACATGTAGTCAATGTGGGTGTCTATTTTTGTAATAAAACCTGGTGTTTTCTATATCACTTCCTAGATTTGACAGGATTTTGCCTTTTTTTTTTTTTTTCAAATCATGATGCAGCTGTCAGCAGATTTACAAGCCTCATCCTGTCTCCAGGGGCAGACGCTCAAAATCAGGCCAATGTCAACAGCGTCCTCGCAACGGAGGAAGAGCAGAGTTCTGGGAAGCAAGAAAGAGCGGGTCTGCAAGCTGCTGTCAGCGGCTGTGCAGCGGGGAGAGCAACACTGCCGCCTGATGCCACCAGCAGGGACGTGCACAGAGGCACCCTGAAGGGCAGCCGTGACGAGGACTGCACGGCCATCCCTGTCACCGACATCGATGACCTGCTCAGCCAGATGGGTGCCTCCGAGAGCAGGGCCCCACGCACCCCGTCGCGCGCAGAGAGTCCCCTCCGCGACGAGTACACCACGATGTGCTGCTGTGGTACTGATGAAGGCTGCCCCGGGTCTGAGCCACGAGCAGCCAAGGAGGAGCTGCTGGAAAAAACTGTGAATTGTGGAGCTAATGCACAAGGGGTTTTGGGGCTGTCTGTGTTGGATTCCATTAACACAGGCAAACTTTTTACTGTGAATAAAAACTCTTTAAATAACTATTCTAGGAATTTTAGCAGTTTGAATGAGGATGAGTTGCCTGCAGCAAACTCTCTGGAAGGTAAGAGGAGTGACCTGTTTCCAAAGTCAATGTATGGGGCTGCGGAGGATTCTCACTCGGACACAGAGTCTGTCACAGAAGCCTTTGACAGTGCTAGTGAGGTGTTGCTTGGGCAATGTGCTGCTGCTAGTGCCCCTGCAGGCTGTACTGCAACAGAGTCAGATGAGGAGCAAATTGAGATTTGTTGCGTGAACGACGAGCTGCAAAAGCCCGCGCAGGAGCATCATCTCACCTCTGGAACAAGCTCATCCTCACTGTCCCCGCTGCATCCTTACAGTGGCAAAGTTTTGCAGAATGAGGGCTGTGCAATGTGTGGGTCACTGGAGACAAGCATCAACAAACTAGGTTTGGAAGATCCTGGTGGTCCCACTCCATGTCCCTCACAGTGTCCAGATGTGTCCTCTGCACCCTTGTGTTCTCCTTCCTCAGTTTTCCTGCCAGAAAAAGACATCCTGAAGAATTCAGTCAATATCCCTGAAGTTTACTCTTTCTGTAACAATGGTGCCTTATGTGCAGAACAGATGGATTTGGGGAACAGTAATGAACATAAGAAATGCTGTGAATCCCTTGAAGAAAAAGGATCTCTGCACTGCAAAAAGACAGGCTTTTGCTCTGCTAGAAATGTCAATGTCTTGGAGAACAACTTGATTGAGAAAGAAGGATGTCGTGATGAGCAGAGATCCAAATCTGAAAGTGAAATGGCAGTTGATGACTGTAATCATGCTGTTAATTATTGCTTGGTGAAGAAAGAAACCAACAGTTTGTCCACCTTGTCTAAAACAGACAGCAATCATGTGAATGCATCGCCAACAAGAGGAATATCACTCAGGTCACCCTTTCCCACTAGATCTAAAGATCCAAAGGCTAATGCAACTCATGACTTGCCGGGAAAAAATGAGAAAATTAACTCTGTGACTTCAGGAAGGACTTCAAATGGAAAAGTCCAAAGCTCAGGCACAAATCACTGCAAAGGAGCTGCAGTACCGCACAGCCCATCCTCACAGAAAAAATCCTGTCAGGAGTCTAAGGCAATGGCACAAAAAAGTATAATGGACACCCTTTTAAATAATCAGAAATCTAAAGCAGGACCAAAGCTAAAAGGGTTTACCATCAAAAGCAAAGCAAAGACAAATTCAGATTCTTCTGGCATTACTCCTACCAAAGTCAATGGGGCTGATCAGAAAAGGGCTTCTGTTTCTCCACAGCTGTCCCCCAAACTCCTGGGAAAGAAAACACCGCTGTCCCGTAATTCCCCTACAAGCTCAGATCCTGGAAAGAGCATTTCAGCAGCCTCAAAGACTCTGAAATCAGAGCTAGAAAATAAACCATCTCTGGTAATTTCTGAAGATTCACTTCTGCCTCTCTTGAATGGCAGTAGCAGCCCGACCATGAGTGGTGAAATGAAATGTGGCTGTGGAGAGCTATCATGGGGAAAGCCAAAAGAGAAGCAAGTTTCCATGCAGGCTGTGGTGTGTCAGGGTAAGGATGCTAAGGTGGATGATTTCAGAGCCAGAGACAGTCAGTCCATAGTCACTTCACCTCCTCAGGGGGCACCAAAAGTTGAGTATGTGAAAGGGAGGACTGATAACCCTGGAACAGGCTTGAACACAATCAAGAGCATCTACAGCGCAGATGACCTTAGGCAGTTAGATCTGCAAAATGTAGGAACATCTGCTGGCGCCTGCTCTTCTTCACTGAGGTCCCCCTCAGTTCAGCAGGAGCAACTGGAAGGGCAGGAGATCCAGCGCACCTTCATTGAGGTGAAGCTTTCCTCCTCATCGTCCCCTTCCTCCTCCTCCTCTGCCTCTTCCTCACCAGCATCGTTTTTGCGGCTGCCATTGCTGGAGAAAACAGAAGAGTTAAACGCGGAGGTGCCTCAGCTGACTGAGGAGGTGGGGACTGTGCAGTATTTCTCAAAAGCGGACACTGCTGGAGACAGACATCTGTGTGGCTTGTCAAAACCTGTGACGAGGACCTACTCAATGCCATCCCAGTTATCAGGTCACTTGAGGGAGGACTGCCATGCTGCAGAGGTTCACCCTGTGCAAGGCCCCCAGGGCCAAACTGCAGAGGAGAAATACGCACAGGCAGCAACGGGGATGTTGAAGATGGTTCACCTGAATCTGCCTAACAGCCAGAGTGGAAAGGAACAGGCGTACACCTCCAGAAGTGCCCAGAAGGTCAGTGACATCAGCTACCCCACTGCTGATAAACTGAGAAGCTTCAGGAGGAATTACTATTACTATGAACTGAACTGGCCGCATGAGCCGATTTCATCCTTCTCTGTCAAACAGAGGATCAAATCCTTTGAAAATCTGGCAAATTTTGACCGGCCCATTGTGAAGGCCATCGATATATGCTCTGCTGCAAGGTTGCCCCTTGCCAGGAGGTCGTGTGGTGGGTTGGCCACCACATCCAGCTCTGCTGAGGCACCATGGGTGCTGCGGCGCAGCTTGAGCTCCTATGGTGGCAGCCCTAGCCCAGCCAACGCTGTGGCCAAGTCTGCCCCTGGCACAGAGCCCATATGTGTGACCGAGGGTGGCAAAGGGGACCGAAAGCCCCAGAGGAGCGAGGAGGACGGTGCTGGGGCAGACGTGTCCGCCTTCCCCACCTTGGCCTCGCAGGTGCGCCGCAGCCGGGGCCTGGGGCGGCCGCCACTGTCCCGCTCCAGGCTGCGGGAGCTGAGAGCCCTCAGCATGCCCGACCTGGACAAGCTGTGCGGAGAGGGCTTCTCAGAGCCACCACAGCCCGCCTGCTTCAAGACAGAGCTGGAAATCACACCCCATAGAGCCCTTGACACGTCTGCCCAGAGCGAGGCAGCTCCACCAGGCCGCTGCAGCCGTGTGGAGCTGGGTGCGATGCGAATGGGAGCCTGCAGCCCCCGGGACAGCGGCTCAGGGACGCCAGGTTCTGCCTCAGACGATGATGTGCCCCATGTCAGCTCTCTGGATGGGGGAAACAGCTGGTCCATCAGGTTGGTGTCAGCTTTGCTTTTATTGTTTCATCCCTACCCAAGGCAAAGCTTCCGCTCTGCTACAGGTCTGCCCCAAAGCATGTTTCAGCTGTGGCCCCAGCCTGCTGTCCCTTCATAGTCTGGGGGTGCCATTCATGCTCTTGATGCCTTGGAGCTGCCGTGCTGCTGTGTCTTGGCTCCAGTACAGGATGAAACATTTTATCCTGGCATGGCTGGGCTCCTTTCCTGTGGCCCCTCTAGCTGGTTTTGGTCAGTTTTTGGCCATGTTACAGCAGTAACATGTAGTGATGGAGGGGGGGCTGCACAGCACTGGCAGCCAGCACACCCTGTGGTGACAAACGAGCTTGTTGTCCTGCCAGAAGCAGTCTTCAGATGTAGCTGTCTCCTGTTAATGTCTGTTGCTAAAACCATTGGGGAAGGATGAGGGGAACAGAACAGGGACTGTTCAGTTATTCCTAAATTTATCCTCTCTGCCCCTTCCTATTCTGCCAGCAGACACCATTTCTTACCAGTTTTCAAGACTCCTTCTTTGTCATTTATACTAATACAGCCTATGCTGTATGTGTGAAATGTATCTCTACAAAGCTGGGAAATACAGAGCTCTTCTGTCTTTTTATGTTTGTTTTAGCTTGGATCAGCTGCTCATCTCAAGCTTGGACCAGCAAAAACTGCAGTCTGTTTTGTCAGTGGTAGTACCAAAATGTGATGTTGCTGCTATGCTCCAAGAAGTCAAAGCACAAGTAAGGGTAAGTACCCCAAGATAAAACTGGATTATTGGTGGATTTTTGAGGGTTTTCTTAGGGGTCAATAAAATCTTCTCCAAACTGTTTGAGGGCTCCTCCAGTAGTCCCGTGGCAGGCTATTACTATCAACTGCAGTTGATGTTAATTTTACTAATGCTGGCTTTTGAATGCCTGCTATAAGCCTGTAATAATTTTGAATGGCTTTTTGTATAATAAAGTTCAAAAAGCAGTTTTGAGTCATAATAAATATACCTATTTTAAGTGGAAAAGTATTCTTCCATCTGGGCTCCCCGGTAACTGCACATCAGAATTTAGCTTTCCACCAGCCATCTGGATCAGACTCAGTTTCCCCACCATGCAAGGGAAGCTCTGCTCCTCTTTGTGCCTGATGCTTTCTGCTAGAAGCTGAAATCACAGAAGTTGAATTTGTTTTGTTTAATGCTGAACTTGAACACCAGAATGTGGCTGCTGAAGAGTTTATAAGAGACTCCTGTGACCTTTTTGTTCTCTTCTGTGGAAACTGGTTTTTGCATCAAGATAACCTGCTTCATTATCTAGGTGTTTGAAGAAGACTTCCAAAGTGAAATGCCTGCCAGAACATTACTTCCCTGCTTTCGGTGTTTCTGTTTGTGGGATACATCCACATCCTTATTAAATCAGAACAGAAGTTGATAAAATAATGACAGTGCTGGAAGGGAAACTGCCATCTGGTCTGCATAACTGCTGGCTGAGCTGCATCTAGAGTGTTCTTGAGTTTTGTGCACAAAGATTGCAATTTCAAACATAGAACAGGCTGAGGGGGGAAAGGACCTCCCGAAAATATCCAGCTTTATCTCCTTCCAGGGCACAGCCTAGCTAAAGCATGCAAGTCTCAAAAGCTTGATGAGCCAAGAGGGTTACCTAGGTTTACTGATAAAATTAGGATTGGATTGCACAACTGGACAGAGGTAATTAAGTTTTCTCTAAAATATTTTCATGGGGTCTTGGAGAGATTATTTATTTATGCCAGTTTTCAGAGTCTGAGAGCTCAAGTATTTATAAAGCTGAATGCTTTTTGGAATGCACTTCTTGTCTGCATAGTTTCTTATCCATATTTAAGCCCAGTGTGGCACATACTCTGGAAAATTTTATGCTATTCAAATGGTGGATTTTGAACGTACAATAGAACAGTTCTTCGTAGTTATCCAGTAGTTGAAAAATGAGATGGACTGCCTGATTTGGAGTGAGAGCTTCCCTGGGAAGGGTTTGTCACCATCCTTTGCTCTAAATAGTGCTGAATTTTCTGCTAGCATTTAATAAATGCTACTACTAATAATGAAAAAAGGGCATTTTATTTAGGTCTCTGTAACTGATATCTTTGGCTGACAGTCTAAACAGAGGTGATTACTGGAGGCCGGTGTGTCCTTTGTGTGTCCAAGTAAAGCAGTAAGCATCCATAACCAGGTCTCTACCCAATATTACGTGTGCTGGCAAGGAGCAGCTTTGAGGGCTGGGGAGGGAGGGAATGCACCTAGGGAATGGGAAGCCGGTATCCAGACTGTGTTGTTGGCTGGCTCAACACATACGATCCTTGGATAACTCTTTTAACATCTGAACTAACTCACTTTTTTTCTTTCCTTCACCAGTGTTAAGCAAATTAAGTTGAGATAATCAAGGGTTGGAAAGAGCCTGACCTCTTGAACAAAAAGGGTTGCTATAGTACTAACAGTCAAAGATAGGTATATATTTCCTTTGCCTTCACTGCACTTGGAAAGGGGCTAGCCTGGTTACTTAACTGATTTTATTATTTCAAGCCAAACATAAAGCTGTTCTGACTTGAGTACAGGTGAGCAGGGTCTTAAAACACTGTGGACAAAGATGTTCTGCCCTCACTGCTCCTCTCTCCTTGAGTGCTGATGGATCAGTGATGTGGCACAGGGTGACATCAGTTTCTGACATTGCCTCTGTATATTGCAGGGATGCCTCTAGTGTAGGAAATCTTCCACAGACACTTTTTGGCAAAAAAGATGCAGCGAAACCAAAAATTTGACTGTTGTTTCACCAAAACCACTAATGATCTGTGTCTTTCAAAACAAAAGGCAAATGCTGAGTTAATATGTTGAGTTTAGTGAACTAAGTAAATAATGCTAAATAGATTAAAGAGATTGGTTTCTAATGATTTACTATTAATTTTAGTATTGGCAGTTTCTGGAAATAACCAGCGTTAGATGGGGTCCTGGGGAAAAGCTGAGAAACCTGCTTTCTACTTCCCACATCTAATGCTCTGCCCCAGAGCTAGCTATTATGTGCCTGCTCCACCAAATTCCTTCCTACAGTTCCCCTTATACCACAAAATGTGATCTCTGTGACAGCATCAGACTTGTTGGATGCAAACCTGCACCAATCCTTTTCCTGTGCTGGATGGTCCCATTTCTGCAACGGCGCAGCTTAGTCTTGTTTAGGTCACTAACAGGTCCTTACTTTCATCTCCCAAGTGCAAGAGTTTTTTCTGCTGTCCAATCTGACCTTCCCAGGCTTCAGCAATGTAGCCACTGCGCCTTGCAAGATTGTCCAGCACTACTGAGAACAGGTCAATGCAACTGCCCTGCATTACATCTATGTTATCCTTTCAAGAGGAAGAAGAAATTGGATAACAAAAGTGTTAGTAATTCCCTAAATAGTACAGTGCTTTGTCCAGAAAGGTGTATGGGGATATTGCATTTTGACTGCAAAATGTTGAACAATGCAAAACTGACTACAGCCTGTGGAAATTAAGCTGCCCAAAGTTTAATGCCATTTCACTACCCTTATTTTGACTTTGTCTTCTAGCCTCGAACTGGCTGAAGAAATCTTCCTTGTCACCTGAGTTCTCCTAGATGGCTGCTTCATTCTGTAGCATGAAGTGAAACGCATTTAACATCTCAGTTTTAATTCCTTGAGTTGCCTTTTTTCACCTGCCATAATCTGTGGGTATGGGGAGTTTGTCATTTATGTGGGTGCTTGGTCTTGATTTTTGGTTTTGTGTTTCTTCTTCCCTTTCCTGTGCACCTCCATTTTTCTGCTAGAGCAAAGAAGACACATACTTTGTAGTCTTGCACAAAGAAGAAGGAGCTGGCCTGGGATTTAGTGTTGCTGGAGGAATAGACTTGGAACAGAAATCAGTCACAGTAAGTGATGGCTGCAAGTCATTTTTCTACAAAGCTCACTTTAAAGCAGGCTGGTGATTAGATCAAGTGCTCGTTTATCAAGACTCACTGCAAGTCATTCACAGTGTCTCTCAGAAGCAGCAGCTTACCATCTGCTACTGAAATCAGAATGTCTGGGAAGCGTAATTTTTATTATTGGAGATGGATAACAATTATGCTTTCAGGATTTAAAAATCTGTTACTGGATGGGATGGGCTAGATCTAAATCCTATGCATTTAAATAAAATTCTGCATGCAGCTGCAGTGCACACAGCCTTTTAGGGGAGACTTTCATTCCCAGCTCTTGAAAGGAAACTCTGTGCAGCAAAGTTTTTGAAGGGTTTTTCAGATCCTGAGACTGATTGTTGCAGACCTCAGCAAATGTTGGGGAAGATGAAACAGGAAAGCCTTATAAATATGATTGCCTGACAAAAGATTTTGGGAATATGAAAACTACAGGCAACATCGAAATGAAAGCCACTTTTGAAATACCAAGTCTTAGTTACTGAACAACTGACCCTACTAGCTCAGCAGAAGGGGTCCAAAGAGTAGTTTTTAGGAGTTAAGATGTAACACTTTATGGTAATATAACAATTCTTATAGGCTGTATGTAAATGCTATAGGGTTTGTATCTTGTATTAGATTGGTTAGTGACAATTAGAATATTCAGTACAGAAGATGATTTATTGTATTGTAACCAGGACTTCACTGTTACTCTCTTACTTACCTCCTGTCCACTCTACTTACTCCCTTACCTGCTTACACTCTTGCTCTCTTGGGCCTGCTCAGAGCTGCCAGCTGCAGCTCTAAGCAGTGCCCCTGTACCCACACCCTTTGCAATAAACCGCATGTTCCAAGATCTGACTATAGAGATCTCTCGTTTCCGTCCGTCCCGACCGTCCAACCCACCCAAGCTCCTACAAGCAGACATTATGAATTTCACATCACAAGTTTGTTTTGAGTTAATAAGACCTGTGGGTGGTCAGTTAATGAGGGTTGTTGTCTGGTTAGGGATTTTTTAAGTCTTAAGGAGCATTCTGAACAAAAGATAGTGTCCTATTAAGATACTGGTGTGTAAAAAGTGACTGTTCAAAAACAGATCAGTGAGACAGAAAAATCCAAGAAAACTGGTGTCCTGTGTGACGGTTTCTTTAACACAAAATACGCATTTAAATTCTGCCCCAAAAGAGAGAGATCCATTAAATGCTGGGATTAGAAGAAGGGTGTGTCCTCTGTTCTGGGGCCTGCAGAAGCCCTTGCAGGAATCTTCTGGGTTTTTCTTTTAGAGAAGACCAGAAAAATTAAAGTATTTTATATTAAACTGTCATTAACTTAGAATATGGTCAAAGTCTAGAGAGCAGGCCTCTACTTCTCTCACTGGAGAAGTTGTTCCCTGTCTTTGGCCCAAACAGTGGCAGCTCTGAGCAAGAGGAAGGCTCAACAGTGTCCCACCCAGAGAGTTCCTTACACACCCAGAGAGTTCCTTACAGAGTTCCTTACCTAGAGACCGAGACTCTACCTAAAAAATAAGCTCTCTCAGACTGAGGAACTGATGAAGTCCTTTTCCTGAGTTCTGTTAGCCATGAGACCAGAAGAATGTCTGTTCCTGCTCTTTCCTGATGCTTTTTGTTCAGTGGGTGTAAAGGGATCTTACTAATGTTATTGACCTACTGGGATTCTGGGTCCCAGGTATATTTAGGGTTGCCACTGAGTACTGAGCTGCTTAGATGGGCTGTTATATCCACACTTGGATGCAGAAATAGAAATGCCTAGTGAGCTTCAAGGTACTGAGGAGCTGAGCAACTGAGGGAAGGCAGCAGATTTTTTTTGGACATGACCCCTGTATTCCACTTGCATTTGCATGCCTAGATCTGTTATTGAGGCTGTTATTCCAGCTTTGAATGCCTGCTTAGACTGGCTGGAAATTTATCTCCATGAATCTGTGGGTTGTAGCAGGTGCCCGTCTCAGTGTGGCCCTACAATGAGATGGAGCAGGAGCCAAAAGGTTTCTAGTGCCTTGCTGTTGGTCTGGGTATTAGGATAAATTCCTAAAGATAATGCCATGCAGAATTGTGTCCACGGATTTGCTGCCTTGAACATTTGCTTGGCAGACCCAGTACTGTCTCCATGGGAAACCATATTCTGGCTGCTAAAATTAGAGTGCCTAGTAGGCAAGTCCTTAAATACTGGATCTTGAGTCTTTTAGTCAGTTCCTTTTTGTAAATGACACACATCTAAACTTGCTGAAAGTTTTCTCAAAGTTTAATCCACCCTGAATAGAGTATTTTTTTTCTCTAGAAAAATGCATTTCAAGTCGCTAAATCATCCCTTTCCATCCATTCACATGATATTTGATCAGCCAGATTGAGGCAAACAATTAAATACTTGTACAGCTGCAGTAAGTCAGAGCCTTTCTGTGCACAGATGTTTAGAAATGTGCATTTGAAAACAGCACAGGATGCATGTCCCAGTCAGTGGGAACTGGGGGAATGGGTGTCACACACCGCAGTGTTCTTGGTGGTTGCTGTGGCACAGACATGGATTTGACCTCTGTGTCACTTGAAATACGTTAATTGAAGGCCTTTGAGGAGTTTAGTGAAAGCATAAGTGGTTGTGATATTACATTCCTTAGCTGTTTTTCTTATCTTTGGCTTAGAAATGACCATGCAATAACGCCATCTTTTCCTCTGAACTCCCCCATCCCCAAATGCAGCTCTGTCTCATCACTTTGAGGGTGTTCACTGGAGCAGATGCTATGTGCTCAATATCCAGGCAGTGGACACTGGCTGCAAATCTTAGTAAAGCGTCTGTGTTCACCTTGGCCTGTAAGAATGCTTTGTGTGGTCACGAGATTAAAATACCCTTGTTAAAACCTTTCTTTTAGGTCCACAGAGTGTTTTCAAAGGGAGTGGCATCTCAAGAAGGGACTATCCATCGAGGAGATCTTGTTCTGTCAATCAATGGCAAATCTCTGGCAAGCTCAGTCCATGGGGATGTCCTGAATACTCTTCATCACGCAAGGCTGTACAAATATGCAGTTGTTGTCATCCACAAGGAAAAAGACAAAACAAACAATTCCTCCAGACTTGAGATATCAGCTACTGGCAGAAAATGTGTGGGGTCTGGAAAGGATGTTTCCATGGAAATAGGAGCAGGTATGATCTTTGTCCAAGAACAGTTGGAAGAATTCCTTTGCAGAGCAGACTGAAGGGAAAAATATCCATGTGTTTTAGATTAAAAGCGTCTGTGCCTTATGTGATTGAAGGGAGAAAATGAAATTACCTTTAAATTTTATTTGTTCTTTTTGGAACCTAAATACAGTTTGGGGTTTTGTTGTTTGGGTTTTTTTTTTTTTTTTTAATTATTGTAACTAGGCACAAACTTAGAAGACTTAATTTAGGGCCGAATCCAATTTCTACTTAGGTAAGTGGTTCCGCGTATTCTTCCAATCCAGGACAAACTCCTTTTAAGTAATAACAGTAGTCAATGCAAGAAAGAAAACAACCAGAAATTATTTTAAAAATTAAAAAAAATCAAAACCCCATGCCCTGCAATTTGTTATGCATAGGAAGTGAGCTTGTTCTCTGTGAAAGCAGAGTTCATACTGTTTCTACTAGAAACATAGAAAAAATTATTTTTAACTTGCAGTATATGGAAGTAAGTCATATTGAACTCAGCCATCCTGTAGGAAAGTAGGGATAAATGGTTTAAGTGGTAATGTATCAGTGGAATATTAAGTTCCTGTTCAGGAACAAGACAGCATTTTGGTGTAAAGGCTGCACCTGGGGCCTTAGGAAGAGATCTCTGAAATTTTTTTGTAGATTTAAGACCCAGACTTCTTCAGCACCTGTCTGGATGGTGCTGCTTGGGAGCAGGGGATGACCTGCTCCAGAGCTGCACTGCTGCAGGGTCCTGGGGAGGGAGTGGGCCACAGTTACAAGCTTTCTGCTGAGAGAGTTGGCAAGGGTTTGTCCTGCCCTCCAGGGCAGCACCAGGCACTCAGCTCTGTCCACCCCAAAACCAGGACACGGAGCTGCCACTTAGTTATTTTTAATCTGTTGGCTGAAGTCATTACTGTTCTCACAGGGTTTTATTTTCTGTAGCAGTTTCTATTGTTTTATGCTTACACTGAGTTTTATGATACGACTTTGTAACACAGCTTAAAAAAAAAAAGAAGAAAGCACACTGTTAATTAATGGATCAGCCTTTCTGGAATTGCTCCCGTGGATATAATCTGTATAATTACTTCAGAATCCCTCTCTGCCCTAAACTCCCTACATCCTGCACCCTGACAAATGCAGAATGTCTGCTGGGTCCAAGCACTAGGGGGCAACATGATCTCATAAACAAAATAGTGTTGGGTTATTCAGAACCTCTTTCCACCTTTCCAGGCAAAGGACATCTCCAGATGTTTTAGATAACGTTTAAACTTGTCTGAGATAACAGTAGCAGTAATTTGTGATAATGCAGACTGCATAATTATTACATCACACTAAGCAAAGAGGATCCTGTTTTCCAAAACTGCAGATTTATTTCCTCTTAAGCAAAATTGTATCTTATTTCAGCTACAGCAATATTGCATTTCAGAAATATCTGCTATGTAGGAGGCATGGTGCAACTACAGTTAATTATAATTAAATACATAGATAGGAAACTAGAAACAATTTTTCACCCTAGTAAGTGATTACAGATTTTTGCTTAAGAGAATGGAATATGTTTGCTTAATGAAACATTTCATTCATTCCTGTTACTTAAAAAGATGTGGCTCATTGAATAAGCAAAGGGAACAAATGAAAGGAAAATAAATGCTCTCCACTCCCTATTTTTGTAATTTTTCAGTTATTTTGTTGATGTTTAGAGCATTTGCTAAATTTGCTATCTATAATTTTGCCCAAAAAAAAGATGCCTTGGCAGGTTTTGTTGAACATGTAAACTGAAAATATCTCTGTGTGTAAATGCATTTTGTGCTGTCTCTCATTCGCAGCTACAGTAGAACACATTCACTTCTGAGAAGCTTGGTGGCCTGTTCTAGTCTGAGTAACTGAACTCTGAATTGTCTTGTCAGTGCAGCAAAAGCAAAAACCAACCAAATACAACTTGCAATTTACTGTTGTCTGCATAACAAGATGCTGTGTATGTTCAGTTGCAGATCCAAACCTGGATATGAGTGATGTCATCTGCGTTGAATTATTGAAAACCTCTGCTGGCTTGGGATTCAGTCTCGATGGTGGAAAAGCTTCCATTGCTGGAGATAAGCCCTTGCTTGTAAAAAGGGTATTTAAAGGTACTACTTGCATGCAGTGGATGTTATCCCAGTTTTCCTTTTGTCTGTGCAAAGTACAGATATTTCAATTACTGTACTCAGCAGGTTTTTTTTGAAGCAAGGGTGGGTTTTGTGGCTCTCATTTATTACCACTTACTAGGCCAAAGTGGTCATTAAAAGAAAAAACGCTCCTGGGAATGGCTAGGGATTGCATCTGCTAGTAAATGTTTGTGGAGCAATCTGCTTTACTAAGCATGGCTCTGTCCACTCTTCTAGACATTAGACTACAGCAGCAGTCATCTATATAGTGGTCTGAGACATTCATGCCTTATCCAGTTCTCTTTCCTAAGAAATACATAGTGCATATAACCAGTGTGGTACTCAAGCACCGCCCTGCATTATGTCCAATTGTGAATTTTACCATATTTTTGTCTTTTGTTTTTTTTTAATATTAACATTAGTTTTTGCTAAGAATATGAGATATTTGTATTCAAAAGCTGCCAGTCTTGGGTGCTTTGTTTGTCATCAGGTAGTTAAACTTACATGAGCCATACATAGAAAGAAAACAAATCCCAGAACTACACTGTGACTTTCATATGTCATGTGTCAGTTTAGTGAAAAATAAGGCCCTTTCTGAAGGCAGCTGAAACTCTCAATGAAACTGCATGTGCACAGCATTTTTACAGAATTACCTTTCAGTAATGTGTGGTTTATTCCCTCATCAAGATAAAAAATCAAGCAGGTATTTACTGAATTGCTTAGCAGTTCTTGTGTGTGTTTGTTTTTCCCCTCTTTAGAAAGTGCTTCTTTGGGTAAAGGACGTTTAATTTTTGAGCTCATTCATTTACATCCTTACATACAGCCCTTTTCCCCTCGCTCGGGTGACTCGTGTTAGCTTAATTATCATTACAGAAAATATTATTTCATCAGTAGTGAAAGGTGTGCGCCTCTCTAGGAGCTTTCCGTGAATGGTGTTTGTCCAAAGTTTGCTACCAGTGTTTGGCTTGTTCATCCCAGGTTTTACAATCTACTGCATTATCTGCTTATTACCTTGCTAAAATTGAGAAAGTACATCCATCCCACATGTCACGGTTATTTTATCAACCAGATTTTCTTACAGCTACAGAGGTAACATTCAGCATATTTAATATACTTCTGTTGTTTCCTTCAAAACCAGACATCTTCTCGGAGAACAAGGCTTTATCTTGGTTAAAATAACCTTTTCTGTGAGATGCAGCTTGGGGTAGGTTGCTAGAGCTGAGCTGAACGGCTGTGATTTGTATTGAAATTGTTGCAGTTGGGAAAAAAACGGTGTATTTCATCCCAGTGGAAAGCAGATTTTTGTAGGTTCACTTTCTCTTAACACTGACTTTTACCCTTTTTTGCTTCTAGGTGGTGCTGCGGAGCAATCTGGAAACATAGAAACTGGAGATGAAATTCTTGCTGTTAGTGGGAAGTCTTTACTTGGGCTCATGCATTACGATGCCTGGAACATCATTAAATCTGTGCCAGAGGGGCCTGTTCAGTTGCTGATCAGAAAACACAGAACTGCAGTATGATGGAAGCACTACATCTAATCACACTTGCTAAGACAAACCATTTAGAACTGTCTGAAAGCTGTCTTTATTTATAAAGCCACACAGAAGTGTCTTAATGCTTTACAGAGAGGTGCTAAGAGCCTTGGAGAACCACTGAGCAAGCGTGTGATGAGCTTCACAAATCTCACTTAATGATTGGGGATGAAGGAAGCCAAAAGTTAGAGACAATTTTGTATTATGTGGCAGTTTTATTAGAACTTCAAGACCTCTCCTGGGTTTGGTTTAAAGTATTTTGACTGAGATAAATAACACTGTGCCTGTCCCTGATATTTTTAGTATCTGCAGAGTGTTGGTAGTAGAAATTGTTGGTTGCCATCCTGTTGACAAGGGTGGGTTTTAGACTGTACTATATCACTTAGCTGTAATAAGTCTTAAGGACACTTCCTTAGGGTCTGGTCCTCTTTTTTTGTTGTAATAAGAGAATGTCTGGAACAATCTCACTTTATTCTTCTAAGTGCAGTTTTGCTAAAAGTGCATGACAAGAGAGTATAATTTTGCACAACTTCTATGCCTAAAATAAGAGCATTTTATTGCAAAGCTGAAAATCCTCTTAAAACTAATGAACTAACTCAGCATCCACCACACCTGAATCTACTTCTAGGTGCAATTTGTATCAGAAAGCACTTGGTGTTAATGTGGTAGAAATCTGTAAGAAAATCATGTCCAAATAATAGGTGATTGTCCAGCAAGGTGTATACTGAGTTGTTAGTTGTGATTAAAATGGGGGCGATACAAAATTGGGGTCTGAATTTTCAAATTTAGGCTTCTAATGTTAGGCACCTTTAAAATATATATATTTTTAAAAGGGGGATAATTTCAAGTGCTGAGCACTTACAGATCCTACAGACTTCAGCGACCGCTAAGAACGTCTGCAAGTTGGGCCGCTTTTATTTGTCTTCAAGAGGTTTAAGGCCGCCCAACTTGAAAGACTCAAGCTGAAAAGTGGTGATCTAAAAATGGGGATTATAACAGATTAAATCTGAGCTGGCCATATTTGTGGTGGCTTTTAATTGGTCTTCTTTGTTTTCTCCTGTCCAGTATTTATTTTTGCTTGTGTGAGAGTGAGGATGTGTGTGGATGATGCAAGTACACCCAACTGCGTCAGGATTGGGCTGATACTGAGGGTTCTGGGTGGTGAAACTGAAAACTGTTTGTGTAGATGGGAAAAATCATGGTGTTGGGTACAGCAAAAGAGAAAGGGTTGCAATGCCACAGGAGCCTAGTTTGAATTTTCTCACCTCTACTCGCAGAAGAGGTATCAGTAGCAGGCCATGCCGCTTAGTCTGCTGTGCTGGGAGGAGAGTGTATGGGTGCAAGAGATTAGACTCTGTTATTTCTCTTCCTACATCTGGGATAGCTAAACAACATAAAATACATACAGGAGGAAATGGGCCAGTGTCCTTATCAGCTGAGAACAAGTTGTTTGTTCCACAGTGCTCAGGTCGTTCATCACATCAGGCTGGAGACTGCTTGCAGCCAACGTGCCCAGGGTGAAGAGCTCTCAGCCTGGAACCAGTCCAAGTCTGAAGTGCTGCCTCTGTTTCTAGTGAGCCAAGACACTGCATAGCTGTTACAAAAAGGTCTGGGCTTGTCACTTGGCCCTACACCAAGATCGTACTGTAGTTCAGTTTATTTACATTTATTCAGCAGTGCTTGAAGCAATTGCTTCCAGGTTAGTGGAGCACTCGCTTCGGTTCATTTCTATGACAGCTTCATTAGACTGCAGCTCATGATGAGCAGAAGAAAATTCAGTTCTGTGAGGCAATCTGAGACCAGATGAACAGAAAAGCTGTGCAATGTTTGCCTAAAAATTAATAAATAGGTTTAATTCTTTTTCAGTGACGTATTAACATGTGAATCCAGGGAGAGATGCAGCTTTTGGTTACAGGAAAGGCAATACTGTACGTAGTCCAACAGCTCCTTTGCCTGCAGGATTTCTGCTGAAACTAATTCAGATTCAGTGCTGTGAGGTGACTGTGGAGTTGGGTCCCCTATGAACCCAAAGCTCAGCCACTCTATCAGGACTGGTCCGTGCCTCCGGTCACCTCTGTGGTGGAAGAGGCTTCAGGAGGATGCAGCTCTTAGGGCTGGAGGACCACACTGAGATCCAGGCCTGTGATAGGATAGAAGAGGTTACACCTGCATATTTGCTGAAAAACAGGGAGAAAATAATTTGGCAATGACAACTGAATGGTGAGGCCTTGTTCAGGAATGACCAAAATCCGACTGTAATAGAGTGTATAATAGATACATAAAATGCATGTGGAATTTAATGCAGCGTAGTGAATGCATACCTGTATACGTATAATACGTGCAAGTGCAGTACTGACTTTTTGCTACTTCAGTGTAGTAAATCACAGCTGTGTTTTAGGAAATGGCATTTTTTTCAGTCCGCGGTCTAAAATTTTGGAGGTTCCATCGCAGGGAGGCATACGTCTCCCTCACTCCTAAACCAGTGTGAGCTCAAAGGTAAAGTCTTCATTTTGTAAATTAAAGTTAATTTGAGGTGTCTTAAGATGATACGTGGTGGATATTTTCAGATGCTTATTTGCAGGTACTGTTCATTGTGAGTGATTTAGAAGGCTTTTTTTTCAGTAATCAGATACTGTTCAGTATTTTATTTTACATGCACGTAGATAAGTGTTGGCTGAGTAACAGCAAACAGAAATGGGGATTTTTGTGTGTGATTCAGTAATGGCTATAATTTAAAAGATAGGTTTAATGTTTAAAATCTGATAATAGTTACTATGAGTAGAATGATAACACTTCTCTACTAACATTAGAGCAAGCAAAAGAATTGTATTTAACCCTGATTGTTTCCGTTCCTGAAAATAACTTTTTTTTTCCTTGTGAAAGAACAACATCTTCACAGATGTTGGTATGATTTCAGTAGCATTTCCTGACATCTCTCTTGGGGTGACATTCCCTGAAAAAGCTCCAGAATTTATGCAGTATGGGTGTCTGCTTTATTACAGACAAGATGGGTAGACCAAGCAGATGTAGTAAGCTTTTGGTTACACACCTGGCAAAGTAAATGTTGTTTTTCTGAGAGCCTGGTTGCACTAAAATGATGGAAGGCGTTGCATTAGTTCATCAGTATTTAGTAGGATCACGACCATTTTTGGCCTTGCTGTTTGCATATCAGTCCCCATGGTGATTCTTCACCCTGCAGGAGTGTTGGCCAAACTCTGGGAGAGCAGTGACTCCCCCAGAGACTTGGCAGCTGCATCTTAGAAGACCAAATAAGCACGGTGAAATTATGCACTTCTTCACCAGGGAGCTGAAGGCATTCCAGATAAGGGGAGTTTGCTCCTAGATGGAGAAGGTTTAGTAGAGGGCTTTGGTGCATCCAGGCCTGGGGCAGCTAAAGGTGCACATCATGGATATGAGAGCAGTGAGATGCTGCTGTGAGATTCTGCAGCCTTTTGTACCTGGAAGCTCTTTCCAGCTTCTGTAGGGACTGCATCTGTATTGAAAACTCTTGAGATTAGGGAGGGAAAAACATTTGATCATTTTCTCGCAAAAAAAAAATAGTAGAAGGACAGATAAGTATTAAGAAACTGTTAAGTGATATTTCCTAATGACCCTCACGTAAAATTAACCCTGGTTAATGTTCTGCAGTGGTTCTTGTCAAATTCTGAAGGAAGTGTTCCCAGATGGGAATGTTTACCTGTTTCTATGTTTAGGTTATGTAAATGTACAAGTGAAAATATTGATGAAGAGTAGACTAGCTCATGAGAAAAATGGGGATCCCACTGTAGGTAGATTTTATGTGTTAGTCTGATACACTTATTGTATGATATTGTATATTTACACTTTTATTTATATAAATAAAACTTCTTTTAATGAAAACTGTTTAATATGCCTTGTATATTATAAAAAAGTCAGTGCAATAACATGAAATAGATTGTACATTTTTTGATTTCTGTCTCTTCTCTGTGAATCTGTATCAGCATAAACTGTTTTGCTTGGGTTTTTTAGTGATTTTGAAAATAAATGGTATCCTTAGTACTCCTCTAGATATTTAATTTTGTTATGCCAGAGTCTGTCTGGTCTACAGTTGGAACTGGCATCACAGGGACACGGATGTCAGGAAGAGCAGTCAAAGACTTGGTGTAAATGATGTCCAGGTGTGCATCTAAGGTAGAACTAAAATAGTGCACTCGTAAGAACTGCCATTCAGTGTGAAGAGGACGAAGGCATTTAAGAAGTGGTACAAGGTAATTTGTAGAACCTGCTTCGGTATCTTGGCTTTTTCTGTCCCTGTTCTAGGAAAATGTGGAGTTTTCATCAAAGCAACAGTCTCCTGGAGCATGTTGCTTATAAACTGTACCTCCTGCCCAGACCGTGTAAGGGAATGGGTTAGATGTGGAGAGAATGATTTTATACAACTATTCCTAATCTGGTATTTGTTCTAGTTTCCCACCTACTCTGTGGATAAAATTCCCTTCAAAGCCACAGTGAGCTGGTGGAACAGGCTGGGATGAAGACTCTCTGTGGGTGGAGTGGAGTTGAAGTGCAGCTCATAGTGGGAGGTGGAGACCACAGCCTCCAAACTGGGGAGGTTTGCATCAAGTGGGCCACTCTCTTAGACACAAGTCACTTCACAGTCACTGCACAGCAGGTCAAAGCAAGCCTTCCTCATGGGAAGATGAGCCAGCCGAGAAAGCTCTCCTCTCAGCTGCTCTGATGTGGGGAATGCCAGAGGTGCCCAAAATCGCGTGCTGCCTGGCAGCACACAGACACGTCAGCTGGTTACTGCGGGGAAGGCTGAGCTGGAGGAAGGGGCTGGCGGCTTTTCGTGTTTACACTGCGGGCTCATGTGCATTGCTCTGTGTTCGCCTGCTGGGTTGGGCACTTGCAGCAGCGCTCCCTCATGGCACAGGGCAGTCCTGACCTTCCCTTGGTGTACCCGTGGCACTTGTCTGGGTCTTGTGCCAGACCTGGCAAACCTCACTAGTTCCTCCTGTGCACAGTGCTGCCCAAAAAGGCCAGGTGAGGTTTTGTGCGATGGGAAGGGAGGCGTTTGCTCTCCTATGCCAGTGGTGCAGAGGACATTTCCGTCATCCCCAGGATTGTGCCCCAGAAGCCGCTGTGTGTGCTTTCGGTTTCCGTTTCTGGATGCCACGCTGCAAGGGTGCAAGCGAGCAAGTACCTCATGAGGAGGGATAAGACCACAGCTTCTGCTGACTCATCCTGTGGGAAAGGCCAGTGTGGCTGGCTCCCAGGCTGCCCTCTGGGCACGTGGACTCTTTCCCGGGCTGGAGGGGAAGAGGAGTTTTGTGGTATCCCAGTCTTGCATCTGTCTTGGGACCCTTTTTTCCCCATCCCTCTCCCTTGCACACAGCCATGATGACGAGGGGTGCTGCCGTCTGTGCTGTTGTGCAGTGAGACTGTGCAAGGCATAAAACCAGCAGAATGGGAAGGAGATGGATGAGAAGGTGTGGGATGGTGTGTGCAGTCCCCTTGCGCTTGGTTCAGCACATCTGTGCCCAGCTGGAGCCTGGCTTCTCCCCCAGGGCTGCACAGGGAAAAGGAAGAAGACGTTTTCAATCATAATTTCCTCTGCCTTTTTGCTCCCCCCTGCTGTCACCAGTGCTGGGCCAGCCAGCTTCTCTCCTCTCTTTCACTGCATTCCCTGTATCCATCTTCCTGTCTCTTCTTCTGATTTCTCCAACATGTGGGCTGAGGTGGGGTCAGCAGGGCTCAAACCTCCAAGCAGCATGGCTCTTGTAAGATTAGTCTTGAATATCTTTAATTGAAATCTTAATTGCCACAGTCAGTAGCTAAGAGGAATACAAAAGCAAGAAGACACAATGAAGTTAATCTGTAAATGGATTAGTACATGTGACTTCATTTATCCACCAAGACATGTGAAGTCCTAGAAAATTTTTATTCTCTCAGTTGTGAAAGCCTTAGGGCATGGGCAAATGAGGAATTTGAAATGTGATTCTACCTAAAAAGTTCCATTTCATTTCTCATTTTTTTACAGCTTTGCTGCTCTTCTGCTCCCTGTTGGCATCACTGAATGCTGTCTGAATAGGGTCTGTGATTCTGGTGTGTCTGTTCCTTCATCTCTGTTTCCAGGAATGTATCAAAAATGCCACTTTACCACATTTGACCAGAGGCTAAAGGTCACTGTCCCCTCGCAGGGATGCTATGAAGGAGAGCCCTTGGGGAGAGAGAAGGTTCCCACAGGCCACCCAGGAGCAGGGCGGGTGCTGGCTGGGTATAACACTCGTGAACAGAGGGAGGTGATGCCACAGGGTAGCACATCACTGCAATGACAAGAGGAAGTCAAACCTTCCCAGACCACAGCCCTGGGCTGCACTTCCTGGTGCCCATGGCCATGCAGGGTCAGCCACAGAGCCAGCCATGGCTGCAGGGGGGACATGTCCACCCTGCTGCCTCTGTGCTGCCAGTCCCTGGCCCTTGACTGGTGCTGGGAGATTTTTGGTCCAGCATTTGGGTGCTTGATATTTTCCTTTCTATGCAATACTGGGTTGTGTAACTGCTTTTGCAGCACCTCCTTCCTGTGTCCAGCAGCCTCATAACAATAGATGCATGGATGTTACCAGACTGTCTCAATCAGCCTTTAGTAAGCCTGTTTTGGACTCTGTTTATAGGGAAAGCCAGACATGACTTCCTCTTTCATGTAGCTGTGTTTATTAAAGCACTTGACCCAGCTAAAAACTTCACAAATTAATAATGACTGCAATAATTAAGTTGTTTTCCTTTTTAAAAAATCCTTCACTTTTAATGATCATATGAAGGAACCTTTGATGCAAGTATACATCATTCCCTAAAACAAGGAGTTGCCCTTCCATCCCATAGTGTGTAAAGCTGTGACCAGAAGGATATTTTCTGTCAGTCAGGGTATTTTCTGAAGTTAGTCAACACTAAACCCAGAACTTCCTGCCTTTCCACCGATAGTTCCATATGTGCAGGCCTCACCCCTCTGTGCAGCTGAATCAGTCTGATACCGTTGCCCTGAGCAAACAAGTTACCTGGTGCTGAAATTCCTTGGATTTTTCCCTACATACCAAAGCCATTTCCTTGATGCGCTATGGTGGTGCTGGGGAATGTCCAATGTCCAGCTGCTCTTGTCAGAAAACTGCCTCCCTAATTCCTGATCCTGAGCAGGGTAGACATGACTGTGGCCTCCTGCCTTTGTTGCGGCTTTGTCACATCCCTGTCAGGAGCACGAAGGAGAAGGTGGAAGCAGAATGCTGCTTGAATTTCTGCCGTGCAGTAGGGGGCTGTGATCCCAGCTAGGCCCCAGGAGCTGAGGGAGGAAGTGCCAGCATTCTAGGATTGGTCTTATTTGGTGCTGCTGAAAGTAATTGTTTTTTCAAGCTGGCCTGTCCACTACAAAAAGGTGCCTTGCCCCTTCAAGTGATGACCATGGCATGGAGGAGCTGAGCCTCTGAGCCTAGTGGTGCTCCCACCATCCTTTCATGGGCAGGAGGGAATGACACCAAAGCCACCAAAGATGAAATGGCTGAAGATGAAATAGCTGAAACTGTTTCATTTCCAGTCACTGCCATTTCATGGGATATCTCCTGTTGCTAAAGGAGTGACACCAACCTCCACGCTTTCAGAAGGCTGGTGAGAATTGCATTGCAAAGAGCCCATGCGTGAGAAGGCAGGGCAGCCTTGGTGTGGCCCATTTGTTACGTGGGCCAGACAATGTCCTGACGCACTTGGGTGAGGACCCTTGTTTACAGCTGTAATAGCTTTTGGGACTATTGCTCACTGACGGTCCCACCATCAGACAGTCCCCTGCTTCAGGGGACATCCTGACAGACTGAAAGGCAACACATCATATCCCCAGCCCTTCCTGTCTGACCTCCTTACGCCTCCATGGATGCACATAATGCCCTCACACCCTCTTGTGTTAATGGGAGGAAAGTGATAAAAGTTAGTCCCATCTAGCAGTGTGTGCTAAAAATAATGACCAGCATATGAGACATTGTTTTTCAGTTGATTTATAAAAACATCCCATGAGGGGAAGAGGAAGGAAGTATCTCCTTGTCTGGCGCTTCGTTTGAGAAATTCCACTTGTGCATCCAGTCTCAGGTGTGAAGGTATGAGCTGGCTGAGGGGGCCAGGCTGGTTTTCACCTAGGGGACCGCAGTGCAAACATGACCCAGGGCTGCGCTTGTTGTCCAGCCAGGTGCTGTGCTAAATGGAGAGCATTCCAGGGTGGCAACTCTGTCAGTTTTCTTCAACAGGTGGGTTTGTTGTGGGTTTTTGGTATCAGGTGCTTGTGGGTGAGTCAAGTGCATTCAGATTGCAATGCCATGCCCCAGTGACAGGATTTTTTTTTTCTCCTGCCCTTTAGGGAGGAGCAGGTCACAAGCATTATGCTACGTAGGTGACTGGACACCGCTCTGGAGGGCTGGAGAGAGGCCAGACTCCAGTGGGAAGCAGGTGAGAATGTCTGGATGTTTTCACAAGTCTGATGAGTCACACTAGTATGATTTGCTGCTGAAGCTTTACAAAACCGGATCTCTGTGCAGTAGCTGTGGTAGTACTTTTCACCAGGCTGATGGGCCTTCTCAGGACCACTTCACCGATGCCCTCCAAAGTAAAAATCTTCCACGCTTCTGCTGGTGACTAAGTGGGGAAGAACAGAGAGTTGCGTCTCTTTGGGTTTTTTTCTGGTTGTTAGAAACAAGAGCCTTTGGCCCAGAAGATCTTAGTCCTCCTTGCACTGGGAATATGAGCCACAGGCATGGTGCTCCCTGCCTGTGAAGCTGGGGAAAAGCAGTGCAGTGAGTCAGCTGCTGATGTGCTTGGCATAGCAGGTGAGGACCTCGGGCTCTGCTCTGCACAGACACATCTTTGGGTCCCAGATTTAGGGAAGAAGAATGTGCTCTGCACTATCCCTCTGGTATTCCCCTTGTGCTAAGCAGCATCATTTCCCACTCTTCCAGAACTCCAGCTTCAAACTTTGGAGGAAGTAAAAATTTGCCTGACAAAACACTGTATCCCTTTCTGCCTGCATCTTAGACAAACCCCTAAACTTGGATGTCTGTCCTTTACTAGGGACACTCCTTTTCAAAGCTGCAGCTACTCTGGCAGAAATAATGGACCCCCAATATCACCCAAATATTCCGTCGCCAGTAATTAACAAAAAATACCAGAATAGGTGTCTCATTTCAAAGTTCAAGGTCATGGTTATGCCTCGTTCATCTTAAAGGCAGAAGTCAAAGCCTAATCTCCCAAAGCAAACCTGCTGGCACTCTACTCTTGCCCTGGTGATTTTGCCCTGCTGACATGGAAGCATGGAAGGAATTTGCATAATATAATCATACATTTACAATCCACAAAAGAAAACTCGAGTTACAGCAACCTTTGTAACTCATTTTTCTTGTAAACACTTTGTATTTATTATCTTAGCAAGAATTCAAGACATACGTGCGTGAGGCATACAGCAACACATCTGGCACACATCCAGAACAGGCCTTAAGGAAAACAAATTCACATTGATAAAGTCATAAAGTAGATCCTTCCCAGAAGCAACAAATCTAGGGTGAACATCAGCAAGTGCTTGGTCATGTACTGGCACTGACCTCTTGCATCTGTGTCTTTTTCCTGAGTTCCAGTTGAATACTACCATTCTTAACAATGCACCGAAACACCTAAAACATTGCAAAAAAAGCAAATAGTCTTTGCATTTCTAGGCAGACAAATAGTGTGCTAACACTAAACTTGGATATCCCCATAACAATGCATTTATGAGTATACTTTTTTTTTTGTAATATTCATATGTGCTACATCCTGAAGAACTGGGTGGGCTCTACAAATCCACACCTTATTTCCTGTTGAATTTCCAAGCAGCATACATTGAACAGAACAGTTTTATTCACATACTTTTCAGCTACTAATGTGACTGCTAATGCTGAATTTTCCTGAGAGTTCCAGACAGGCATGGTCATTTTTCAGTGTCCTTGATGAAGATTCCACCAACTGCAGGACATACAATAGCAACCCTTCTTATGAAGCTGGAGCTGCCTTTGATGAAGTTTAGCCTGGGAGCTGGTGTTCTGCTGATCTGAAACTCTTTGCATTTACTTTTTAGTACCTGAAAAACTGACCTATGTACATGTCAGCCAAACACACTGCTATGCAGTACTAAGATAAATAACAACTATTCTTGAAATATTGTGTTCTCCCTGAAAAGGTACTAGCTAGCTTAGAGGGGAAGGGAACCATGCATGTGGCTCAAGCCAACAGCAAAGCTCCCAGTAAAACCACTGGGATGGATGGGGTTAAGTCTTCCATGTGGAAAGAAGGGAAAGTCAGTCAGCTTCTGCTCAGTGACAGAAGTCAGTGCCAATATGTAAATCCCCTACACGGTTGGTTGTGAGAGTGACCAGAGTTACGTAATGATAATTTTGCAAAGGCAGATTAAGAAGAGATAACAGAAAAATAAACTATAAATACAAACAGGAATCCACCACAAGAAAGGAGAAGACAAAATTTGAATAGACACAAATAACAGAAAGTGTAACTATACAGTCTTATAAAATGCAAATGTATTTATAGACAAGTTAAGAGAAGGAACTCTGAGCAGTGACCCTAGAGGTAGCTATGAAACAGGATCAGCTTCAGTCCTTTTTTTGCTATCTTGGACCCAGGAAAAATACTGTTTAGGATGGAGCCTGACATGAATTGACTAGTAGAGTTACTGTTTGCCTTGACTGCAACCAACATGTTTAATTCAGGTCCTCTGAAGCCAGCCAAGGTAATATCCCCTCAGTGAGATGGGTTACACCCATGTAACTCCTCAGTGGTGATGGTGCATCACCATCCACTGGATGTGCTGCAGCAGCTTCACCATTCTGGAACTGAAATGAGGAGGCCATGAAATGAAATGGAAATAAAGTACAAGGGAAGAACCTCTGCCTGTAAGTATAATTTAGCAATCATAAGGCTACTTTCTTGTACCGCTGTAACACTCAATTCTATTGATATTATTTCTTCAAAGAGAGGTAGTTGCTTTCTTTGAATAAATAACATTCTCAACAAAACTTGAGATTCGACTTTAAGATCTACTTCTATTGAAGCTATTTTAAAGACACAGCAGAACTGTACCGTTATCAAGAAATTCTTTGTAATATTGAAAGAATCCTTCCACCACAATTACCTCAATATCTGTGTTTGTGTAATATATATTCAGATATATATCTTATATAATGCTAAAATATGCTTCCCTCTCTGAAGCATGATTTATTTCCTTTATCATCAGAAAATATTATAGGTTTTTTTCGTTTATATACCTTTTTATATTGAGTTTTGTCATGTTCTGAACATTTTTTCGTACTGTGTTTTGAGACTAAACAAACAGCTTTCGATTAATAGTTCTGTTAAATACTCATGACATACACTAGCAGTGCACACGTTTATATTTTACCTATACATACTATATATATATATATAAACTTATACTATATATTTATATAGGCTAGAACTATGCAACACTGTGTTAATTCATAGAATTACAACTTTTAGTCTGCAAAGCAACATCCTGCAACAAAGAACTTTTCAATAAAGATAGTGGTTTACTTTAATAAATTTTACGTCCCGCCACCAGATCGCTGTCCAGCAGGATCCATGCTTTAGAAAAGAGGAGCAGTCAAAAATCCAGCAATTGGCTTTTCCTGTGTGGTATGTGATCCCAAGTTCCAACACACTGACACTTTTATTGGCTTCATCCAGGAGGTGGCCCGAACTCCTTGGTGAAACAGGGTTATGGGACATGAGGACCAGAGGGTGACTGGGGTAACCGCATTCCTGAAAGTCTTCTCAGACCATGGTGAAGGGCAAGTTCAGTCTTGCCCCAAATCTCCCCATGTCACCGGCTTGCCCTAAGTCACTGCTGCACGGTTGAGAGGCTCTGCCCGTCGTTATCTTTATTTCCCACCTGGCATTCATACGCCAATATTGCTGTAACATTCTTCAGACAAATCATGTGATAGCCATCCTCCAGTGGCTACGGGCAGCTCAATACAATGCAACCAGATTTGAGGTTTCTTCATCTCCCACTGTCTGTGGAGCCTCTTCTTCCAAACCCACAAAGCCAAGATCCTCCTCCGTTCCCCTCGCCGTGTCCGTGGGCACCCCACGTTCCGGGGCAGAACAACTTGGCGAGCAGGTTCAGGATCCTCTGCCGCAGGTCCCACCTGTCGCCGATGCGGGCCAGCTCCAGGGCGCACTCCTCCGCCGCCGCCTCGCGCCCTGCGGAAACGCGTGTGGTTATCGCTTTCATGAGATCCTCATGTACTACGGTGCTACGGTACTACGGTACTTCAATATTTTACTTTTTCCTCAACGTGAAGCACACCCCATCCCGCACCGTTTCTCCCCGCCACTCGCTGGGGGCAGCAGCTGCATCGCTCCCGCCTCCACACGGGCGCCCGCAGCCGCGCCGGGCGCTCCCCCCATCCCGCGCTGCTGGAGCCGGCCAGCAGCGCCCGGGCGCAGCACGGTGTGTCCCTCTTCCGTCCCTTCCCGTCCCGTCTCCCCCGTTCCTTCACCCTCCGGTACCTGCAGGAGCGGCAGGAGGCGCGGCTTTGCGCAGGGTCCGACCAGGCATCCTCGCGGCGGCGGGGCACGGAGCTGCGGGGCACGGAGCGCCCAGGATCGGCTCGGCGGGGCACGGAGCTGCGGGGCACGGAGCGCCCAGGATCGGCTCGGCGGGGCACGGAGCTGCGGGGCACGGAGCGCCCAGGATCGGCTCGGCGGGGCACTGGGCTGCGGGGCACGGAGCGCCCAGGATCGGCTCGGCGGGGCACGGAGCTGCGGGGCACGGAGCGCCCAGGCTCGGTTCGGCGGGGCACAGAGCGCCCAGGTTCGGCTCGGCTCGGCTCGGCTCGGCACGGAGCGCTCAGGGTGCTCTCGCGTCGGTGGCAGCAGCGCTCTGCCGGCACGGAGGCGGAGCGCGGCGCTAAAAGGCGGCTGCCGGCCGGCGGGGGTTTCCCCGGTCCTGACGTAGCGAAAAGGCGCGGGGATCCCGCCCCCCGCGGCCGGCGGGCAGGCGGTGGCGTGCCCGGGCGACGCGGAGCCCCGGCCGGGAAGCGCCTGCGCTGCCGGCGCGGAAAGGGCTGGAGGGATGCGGTGTGCGGGGCAGGAGGAGATGGGAGGATGGGCTGTGCTTGTGGTGGTGGTGGTCCAGGAGAGGTGGACAGGGTTTCGATCATGCTGAGGAAGAAGAAGTGGAGGGGTGGCGAGTGCTTGGGCAAGCAGAAGAAAGGGATAGGGTGTGTTATTATCACAGAAGCATAGAATAGTTTGATTTGGAAGGCACCTCTTGAAGGTCATCTAGACCAGCCACTTTTTTTTGCTGGTTGTAGCCACAAAGACAGAAAGATCTTAAACTAGATTAGCTTGCTCTAAGTCCCACCCAACCTGACCTTGGATGTTTCCCAGGATGGAACATCCACCACCTCTCTGGGCAACCTGTGCCAGTATTTTGCCATACAAATAAAAAGCTTCTTCCTTATAGCTAATCTAATTAATGCACATTTAGTTTAAATCATTCCCTTTGTCCTGTTGCAAAAGGCCCCTCTAAAAAGTCTGTCCCAATCTTTCTTACAGGCCCATTCAGGTACTGGAAGGCTGGAGCCTCCTTTCACCAGGCCGAGAAACCTTCTTTCTATTCAAGGTGACCTTGCCCTCAAACCAGTCCTGGGCAACTTGGGGCCACCATCCCACTGCTGGTTCTTCCCTGTGGCAGTGTAATGCCTGCTCGGCATGGCTCTGGCTGACACATGCCAGGGCACACTTACCTGTGCTTGCTGTAATTTTAGACGGTGCTTTTTGCAAGAAACAAGAGCTGGAACAAAGTCACGCTCATGTTTTTGTGATTGTTGCACAATGTTGGGAGAGTTGCCAGTGATAAATGGATCGCTCCTCTGCCTCCTGTCTCAGAGAGAGTTGATACTTCATGTTGTGACACATGGCATGGACTTCTGCTTTTAGGGGAAAATGAAAACTGCTTGATGTAAAGAAAACACAGATGGGTCAGACATAACAACGAACTGACTTGTGTCTGAAAGTCACTAAATTACTACCTCTCCCATCAAAACACAACTTAAGATGTCATAGTGTAATACAGACCCACAAGAGCATGTTGAGAAGCTCCATTCTATGGGGTAGGAGCCTCTGAAATTAAGTGTCTGGAAATGCTGGTGACTTTGAAGTTCCATTAAAAGGGGAATCACTCACCGGCTCAGTGCAGATACCCTTTTCCCTGCTATGTCCCAGAATGATGGCATGCTTAAACACGGCTGATTTCTCTCACTGTGTAGGAAACCTCAGCTCCCTCGGTGCCCGACAGGAGGCAGCTGGGACAGTGGTGCTGCAGGGCTGGCATGTAGGAGGGGCAGTGGTGCCAGCTCACGGACAGGGCATTTCTCAGAGCAAGATGGCTAAATGAAAGTTATAGCTGGATGAGGCTTTTGCAAGGCCATTCCCAAAACAGTGGACCGCCTCTCTCAGCACCACACAGCACACCCTGCCAGATTGTGACCTCATGTCAGAGCAGCTTAGGTTGGCCACAGAGAAGTTTCTTGTGTTTTTGAGAATGTATTGCCTTTGTCTCTCAGCTGGTATATAACCTATATGGCATGTAGGCTTATTTCCTTGACCCGATATGTTTAGGGTCTCTTTGGCTGTATGAATGTGCCTGTTAGTAACTCAGCCCCGTTCAGGCAGGGCTGGCCTTTGACAGTCATTCCTGTTACATAAGAAACTGTTTCTTCAAAACGAGTTTGTTGGGTTTTAGGTGGTGGGAAGGCAGGTAAACAGGTCAGGAGGGTGTCTGCATGACACGTCATCCCTTGGGGCAGAGGTGTGGTGGTCTGCAGCATGTGATGCCCGGGGCTGCATCTCACACTACAGTCTGACAGCTGCTCCACAAATCATGGCAGCCTCTCCAGAATGTCAGCACAGGGGGCTGGAGCCCTTACTGAGACCCCCACATGACCCTCCTGCCCCACTCAGTGCTCAGCAGTGCCCAGTGCAGGGAAAGTGCCCACAAACTCAAGCTATGAGGTCACACTGGTCTCTTGAGCTGCTGGCACATGTGTGTGACTTTGCTCATTTGTTTTGCATGTTTGGACAGAGCCAGGTATAGCCTGTGGCTTGTTCTGCTTTGTGAATCTGCAGACAGATCAAATACATGGGCAAATTATTTAAATTACTTTTCCTTCAGCAAGGCCAAAACCAAATTAACCTCAATCCTGTCCTGCTCAGCAACATTTCCTCACCCTGAGGGCAGATAAGCTTTAAAGGCAGCTTTTCGCTATACCCCTGCAGTCACACGAAGAGATGGGCCCTTCTTTTGGGCATACGTGGAAGAGACTTTCCTATCAGGACAGCTGGGCACAAACCAGTGGGATAGTCAAGTTGAGGGCATTCATTTATTTTCTTTGTTTTATTTTAAAATAGTGATAAAGGTAATAAAAATCGGGTAATAGGTAATAAAGGATACAAGGTAATAAAAAAGGATAAAAGGTAATAAAAAGCATGCAAAATGGGTTAATAGACCAGCCTGTGAGCCTGAGTACCTGAAGTGCTTGTCTCCCCCTTGCTGCAGTCAGAGCCATGTATCTGAGTGCAGTGGTGTAACACAGGGAGACCCACTTCTGTTTAGATGGGAATTGATTCAGGTTCCAGATCTTGCCCACATCCTCACAGGGTGTTACTGGTGTGTGAGGGAGTTACTGATGTGTAAATCACAGCCCATTTTGGCAGGAACAGCACACGGTGGGGCTGCTGCTAATTATAGGATTGTGCAACAGGGGCTGAGCGAAAAGAAGTCGATTGTGGTTTCAAAAGCCACCAGTGAGCTCTGACGTTTTCTTCTTTCATTTCCCTTAAATAAAGAAGTTTATCTGTGGAAAGCACAGGTCCCTGGGAAGCTGCTCTACCAGAGCAGCCACAAAAGCTGTTTCTTGCTGTGGCCACACTGAGCCACACACAGGTCCCCAGGTGAGCACAGCTATGACAGGGAGCAAAGCAGCAGCCCAAGGAGCACTGCCCATCTGGAACAGCCTTCCAGTTTATTTCTGTTTAATATTTGTTTATTTCTGTTTAATTCATTTAAAGTTATTGCAATTACACAGCTGAGAAGAGAAGATCATCTTCAGATAATGTGCCCCAAGCTTCACTGGTGTCTCGATGATGTGGTTTTATCAGTAACATGTCACTGAAAGACAGCATGTGACATATTCTCACCACACATAACAACAGTGGGCAGGCTTGCTAAAAGGAAATCGAAGGTTGCAGAAACGAAATCAAGAATGGGAGAGAAAGGAAACTAGGTGTTTTTTCTCTGAACTCACTTATTTGTGCTGAATCATTTTCAAGCTGTTTCTGTGCCTCCCAGTAAGATCTTAAAAGAATCTCTGGTACTGTTTCATCATTGGAGTTATCTTCTCATCTTCCCAAGACTGGTGTTGACAGCTCTTCTGTTAACTGAGAAGCTGCTTGTTTTTCTGTCTCCCTTTTCCTGTTTCTGCAGACCGCAGAGTTGACGGTTCCTGTTGATCCTTGTGTGTCTCTGCACCCAAGCAGGAAACTGGCTCTATTGTCAGGAGCACAAACCAAGGTCATTTCAGGAAAGTGCAGTGGCATGTGGCCATAGGCCGTGTCAAGAGAGAGTGATGAGAGCCGCTGATAAGTTTTTTTGGTTTGATTTTTGTGGGGTTTTTTGTTTGTTTGTTTGGCTGGGGTTTTTTAAATTCTTCTTAAATCACTCTAATTTTCTGGTTTGCTCTTCTCCAGCACCTTCCTTCCAGGAATCTCCCTCACTGTTACAAGTAAAGCTTCCTAAATCCTCCAGCCTTAAGCATTAATCTCAACCTCACTTTTCATGGAAATGGCCTTGTTCTGTTTCTACAATATTCTGGTGGCAACTGCAGTAAAGCTTTGGCCTCCAGCAGCTACTGCTGTGCTGCTGACACCTCCACTATGGTGAGGGAAAAGGTTAATGCAGCTTTCAGTAGTTAAGTGAAATACTACAGCTAATTTGACTTTGATTTGACAATATGATCCCATACCACCCAGGAAAAGAAACTAGGGAGAGCTGCCCGCACACTGCTGGGGTACAACCCCACTTGCGCAGATCTCATCTGCTGTTCAGATGTTACCTAAAGCCCCACAATTAATTCTTAGACTGTCCTTCCTATGCTGTTCTCTCTTGCCTGCTTCCCTTGAAAGCTTAAACACATAATTTTCTCAGCAAAAGGTGAACTGTATGGTTGCTCATATATTACAGTGCTCTGACACTGGTAGAGGGATAAACACACACCTTTTCCTCTCTGACCACCTCTGTGCGAAGCAGGCAGCACTAATTCATTACTTGCAAGATGCTACTGAAAGGTGACTTACGTGTGTCTGATCTGGGCCCATCCAAGCCAGAATGGGCCAGGCTGCTTTCCTGCTGAGAGCAGTAGCATTTGGTTGAGGATGGGGTTGAACAGCAGAGACACTCCTTGATGTAGCTGGAGTGTTAGAGAGTATGGTCTAATGATGATTAAAGACCATGCTCTTTAATCAAGGAGTATTTGTGAGGAACCTTGGTTGACATAATTCTCCTGGTTTTAGGCTAAGATCAGTTCTAAATTAGGTGGAGCAGATTATCTGGTGAGCTGAATTTTCTGTGAAAGTCGAAAGCAGAGCCCCTACCGGTGGCTCCTGGTAAGGTCATTCCCAATTCAGCCCCTTGGTAGTCACCGAAAAATTTTCTAGCTTTCTAAAAAGGTTGTAAGAGATGGAAAGATTCACTAAGTACTTTGTTTAAGTGGGTTTTAGCCTCTGTGAAGCTGACAACACCCTCATAAAAGCCAGTCTTTGCAACTGCTCTCCAGAAATAGGGGTTGTAAAGTAAATTTTGGTGTTGATCGCTGTTTATCAGGCTAGTATTTGCTGAAGAGCTCTCCTCCATGTGTGTAGGTGTCTATGCAAACGCCAGGCATAGTGTTAGCACAGCTGCACCATTACTTCTGGGGTTTTGCTGAGGTCCTCCCTTGGACAGTGACTACGGCTGTTTTCTGTCTTGCTATCTTTGCTGAGAATGTGAATGTGCTCCATTTCTGAAATTCTTCATTGCTTGCTGCTCTGCCAGATCTCTTTCAGATTATGGCTCCCTTGTTTTCCTGGTTCCCTTGTTTCCTGCACCTCCCCCACACTTTGTCATAAATTTTGTGTATAGTCAATGCAGCAGGCGTGGGGTTGGAAAAAAAAAAGGGAAATCCCATTTGTGAGACAGTTGCTGCTTTGCTGGCATGCCACTGCCTTGCAACCTGGTAACCCCCACCGGGCTCGTTATTGCTGACTTGCTGTGAATCAGTGAAGTCTAACAGGAGAATTAGAGAATACAAGCAAGCTTTTCTGAACACCAGCATGGTGATCTGGGATTCCCAGTCTAGCACAGACCCAGTGCCTCAGTACTGCCATGTCTCTCCTGTACCTTTCCAAAGCTCTCCAGGTGGGACAGGTACTATTTTGCATGGGCAGGGGATTTTCAGACTATTGTGAACAATGATTTCTTTGAGCTGGGTTTTGGAAGTGCCTTGTTTGAACAATCTCTGTTTGGATAAAGTATCCCTTAGTGCCCCTAAATCCCACAAAACAGACTTAAAGTGGAAAAGGTTTTAGATGGAGCACCTCTCCTATGAGGAGAGGCTGAGAGAGATGGAATTGTTCCGTCTGGAGCAGAGAAGGCTTAGGGGTGACCTAACTGTGGCCTTCCAGTAGCTGAAGGGAGCTGACAACAACGGAGGGGGACTTTTTACAGGGGCATGTAGTGACAGGACAAGGGGGAATGGCTTCAAAATGAAATAGGGGGGGGTTAGATGAGATATCAGGAAGAAATTCTTTACTGTGAGGGTGGTGAGGCACTGGCACAGGTTGCCCAGAGAAGCTGTGGGTGCCCCATCCCTGGGAGTGTTCAAGACTAGGTTTAATGGGGTTCTGGGCAACCTGGTCTGTTGGGAGGTGTCCCTTCACATGGCAGAGGGGTTGGAACAAGATCTTTAAGGTCCCTTCCAACCCAAATATTTCTATGATTCTGTGATTGTCTAAATTTAGAGCAAAAGGTGAAAAGATTTAATAAGAGAATGCAGGGACTGAACCAAAGTAGAATATGGTATCTTTTGGGAAACATTCTCCCTTGATTTTTTTAGGGCTTTAAAAAGTGTTTTGATATTTTATTCACTCTAAAGATTAGAACTATACATTTGAAAAAGGCAGGTGGTATGTTCAATATTATAAGTACAGGATCTCCTCTACAATTTGAATTGCTAGTGATTAAGCCATTTGGTGTGTTTGGTTGTGGATCTTGAAGCCATGGCTTTGCTGTAGCAAAGAAAAAAATGAGAATACGATTTAGGTTTCTCTTCAAAATGTCTGTTTAGGAAAAAAAAGGCACAAAAGCATGAGACTTTATTGTGAGTAGATCACCACAGTCCAGACCCCAGGATCTGGCAGGACTATAGGAGCAGGTTGTTCCCCAACACATACACACACACACACACGCACAGAGCCTGCCAATATGTATCCATTTTAGGGTGTTGTGGTGAGCAGCCTCCAGCCACCAGAATATTGCTGGGGGAGGCTGGACCATTTCCATTTCAGGATCTGCGTGCTGCATTGTGGCAGTGTGAAACCTCTACACAAGAGGTCCCTTTGTGGGCTGTGCTGGCTGAGAAGTGACAGAGGCTGAAACAGTGTCTTGGTGAAAGCTGTCAGGGTGGCAACCAACTGTGAAGGCAGAGGGACCACTTGACTCATCACTAGTCTGACAACAGATTTAGTATGAGTGCTGACAACATCCCATGTTGTGAGGTAGTTTCACTTTAAAACTCTGTGACTGATAGCGCTGAAGTGAGCTCATTTCCTTTTTCATTTTTCATTTGCAGAAAACACACAGAGAAGGAGAAGGGTCTGACTTTTGCTGCCTTTTCTGAGCAGGAGACAAAAGCCTCCCAGGAGATGGGAAGTCCCCCACAGCTGCTCTGCAGATAAGCCCCAGGAGCCTTAGGCATGAAGGGCTGCAAGAAAAAATGTGTTGGTGGCAATGACCTTGCACAGAAATGTAAGGAAGCTTGTCCCTTCCTGTCAAAAAGGACTCCCTTTGGGCTCCCAGTGCTTCCTCTGTGAGTGTGAGCAGCCTCCAGAGAAGAGGGGGAGATGCTGGAAGTGGTTGAACACAGTGGTCAGGTGCAGACAGGAGTGCTGTCCTCCCTTAGTTCCCGTCACCATGCTGACCTAACCATTGGATCCATCCACGTCTTGGCTTCAGCAGAGCCCTGCTATGGGGAGCAGCTCCATGTAGCACCCTCAACTGCAGCTCATAATCCTCCCCTTTGCTAAGTGAACCCCACATTTGAGAATTCTGCTTTGGTTTTTTCCAGGTGACATCAAGGAACGCAAAACCAGCACAGAGCTGATTTTTGATATCCACACTGGCTCTGAACATAGGGACAAACTTCTCCCATGCATCCATAACCTCGTGCTGGGGGAGGTGTGTCTCCCCACAGCATACACACTTCTGGCTGTGGTTGTGCTGCTGAGGGATGTTGGTTACTGGTGTGAGAGGGAAAGCTGTGAGGTTGACCTTTGGCATTAAGGGTGCAAACAAAAAAGTGAGAAATAACAAGTCTCCCTTCAAGGGTAAGGACACCGTGTTCTTCCTCACCAGAGACCTCTATGCAGATGCACCGGCTGACTCCAAACAGTACAAAGGAGAAGTAAATAGGGGAAACAGAAAAAAGGGGGTTGCACTTAACAACAAAGTATTTTTTGTACTTTACAACCTGTTTCTATTCTCTGGACCCTATGTGCTATGGGAAAGCCCTGTGTCAGCTGCTCCATGCCTCCTTCATGGATCTGGGTTCTGTGTGTATACCCTGTGCCCCTCAGCAGGGCTGTCACCATCCCCACCTACTCCACATGTGCAGGAGAGGAGTGAAGGAGTGTGGATGCCCAGAGGCAGGAAACAGAAGGGGGCCATTCTGACCAAATGTGGGCGTTGTGTCCCACAGGCACAGGTGTAGGAGCTGACTTCACTTGACAGCCTCTTGGGGGGGTTGCGTCATGTTTTGTGGTCATGATGCCATCCTCCCTGCCTATTTCATCATCTTGTGGTGGGCAATGGTGTGCAACTGGAGAAAAGTGCACACAGGCTGTGAATCTGGAAGGAGCTCTCAATCTGCAAAGACACAGGAAGTCAGGGTTCGTTTCGTTGTTTCTTTTTAGTTTGTTTTAAGGCTTTTGCTTCATTTTATGTTTATTTCTTTGTTCTGTGTGTTGTTTTGGCTTTAACATAGGGCAATTTAGTTGTCAGGTGTTTTCAGGTGTCCAGCAGGGGAGAGACTGCTGTGACCAGGCTGTACCTGTGGTTGTGGCAGAGCATGGTGGTGGAAAGGGAGAGGTGAGGGGAATCCTGTGCTGAGGAGACAGAAGACCTTGGGGAAGGGTTGAGAGGTGGAGCAGCCTACCTGAACAGGCAATGGCTGCTGGCCACTTCCTTGCAGCTCTCAGGGAGGCTGGGGATGGCTTTGCAACATAGAGGCAACAGAACCCTGACAAATTAGTAAAAACCCTGTGCAGTGATAACCTCACAAGGTGTTTCTTGTCTGGACCACAGTGCTGCTGGCAGGGGTGTCAGTGGGAGATGCTCTGAAGGGATCAGCAGAATATTAGCATGCCCCGAGGAACAACTGACCTAGCAGGTGCACCAGGATGTGTAAATAATGTCCCATGCCAAGAGGGCTATAGGGTCCCACTGAGCACAGCAGAGAGGAAGAGAGAGTTAACAGCCCCCTCTGTGGGGCACTTGGAGCAGGCTGCCCAAAAAAACCCCACAACCCATGCAAGGGCACCTCAGGTACCTGTGGTTGGCATCCCACAGGTGTGGTTCACCTCCTGCTGGGGGGACAGTGGTTGTCTGGCTCTGCTACCCCAGGACATCCTGATTTACCCCATGGTGACCCCATGGTGTGTGTTTCTCTTGGGGTGACTCTGTGCTTTCCATGGCATGTGACCTGTGAAGTTGTGCAGAGGCACAGGGTGTGGGACCAGTTGGCCTCAGGACTGTCAGTGTAATCATTACACCCTGAGCTGCATGTTCCTGCTGCCCAGCAGAGGCCACATCAGGCAGAAATCACAGTATATCTAGCAGTGGTGACGTCTGGGTTTCCACCCCAGGGGGTCACAGGCTCACAGAATTGCACATCTGGCCGATAAGGTTGTCAGTGATAATGTCAAGCCTAAAAACCCAGAAGGCTCAGAAGAGAAAAGGCCACAGAAGTTTGGATGCTTAGTCAAATTAAATAATGTGAACTTTCAGTTTTGGCTCAGGGCTGAATCACTGCGAAAACCACCTATTTTATGATATCTCAGCAATTGTCAAAAATTGGAAAACGACATCATCCATCAAAACAACAAGTAAAATACCTTGTCAGGCTTTTTAAAGCCTCAGTTAAAAATGTCTTCATATTGTACATGTGAAAACAGACTCACGAGAGCCATCAAATGACCCATTGCAGCTCTGGGTAGCACAGAGAATCTCTAGGATCCCTCTCTGTGAATTTATCCCCCAAATGATGAAGCATGTACAATAAGCAATACACTGAATCTGGTATTGGCATCTCTGATAATCATCGCATCTATCCATGGTATTCTTCACAGTGCCTGTTTCTGGTTTTCTTCCTGTCCCCTGTTTTTCCTTCCTTTGCTTTTTTCTTTTCTTTTTCTAACTATTTTTTTGAACTGTAGTGAGTTTTGAACAGCAGTTTGTCTCTTCCTTCTGAATGATGTCCTAACAACCAATCACATGCAAAACTTACAGAAAAAAATTGAATTTAAGCACATCTGGTAAACAGTAACTGTGGTGGCCGGTGAACATACATTACAAGGGACAGAGAGTTTTCAGCAAGACAAGTGCCTAGCACCACAAGAACCACTTCATGTAAGGGTGACCAGAAAGGCTTCTCCCAGGATGCTTGCTCTGTTATGCTAATCTATCCCAGTTTGAATTCCCTGGTTGGCTGTCAGCCTCTACCCCCTCATCACTCCCCCAGAGCTTCTCCATTGGTCCCCATTCCCTGGTCCTGCCTTTTCACCGCCCCCAGATAAAACTGTGAGCTTCGGAATCGTGTTCGTATTTGCTTCTGCAACCTTCGACAGTGTAGAAGCAATAAATGCTCCTGCTGGAACGCACGCAAATGCCCTTCTCGACTCTTTGCTACTGACTATAATACTGAACCCATCCGTGCTTCTGTGGGTGCACGTGGGACCCCATGGAGCCGGACAGGGACAGTATTAAGTAACCATCCTGATCTTCAATTTTGTTGTTGTTGTTGTTATTTTTGGTCTAGTTATCCTAGGTTGTAAGATGTTTGAAGTGAGGGCTATTGGTTCAGGGCACCAAATTGACATTATTATTATTGATTATTATTCATTAATGTGTGAAAAATTGCACTATTCCTTTACAGATCATTTATAACATAATGGTTGGAAATGTGAGGCATACATGTAGTTGGAGCAATCACCAAAATTATACATTTCACCTGATACTTATGAGAGTTTAAAGGAAGATCCAGTTTTTTCACAGATGCATAGGCAAAGTGACCTGTAAACTGAAAATCTCTTAAGGCACAGCCTCCCCTCTAAAACCAGAGCAACAGTATTACTTCTTTTTCATTAGTACAGGGTTCATTACTAGAGAAAGACTGCAAACATCCTTAACTGTGATTTCCTATATTCATTCTAATGTAACCCCACCTGGAGTACTGCATCCAGCCTTGGGACCCCCACCATAATAAGGACATGGATCTGTTGGAACAAATCCAGAGGAGGTCAGGAAGATGTCAGGACCCTGTGAAAACAGGTTGAGAGAGGTGGGAGTCTTCAGCCTGGATAAAAGAAGTCTTTCTGGGGAGATTTTCTAGCACCTTCCAGTACCTAAAGGGGCTACAGGAGAGCTGGAGAAGGACTTTTACAAGGGCATGTAGTGATAAGACAAGGGATAATGGCTTTAAACTGGAAGAGAAGAGATTAGAGTAGACACTAGGAAGAAATTCTGTACTGTGAGGGTGGTGAGGGACTGGCACAGGTTGCCCAGAGAAGCTGTGGGTGCCTCATCCCTGGGAGTGTTCAAGGCCAGGCTGGATGGGGCTGTGAGCAGCCTGATGGAAGGTGTCTCTTCCCATGGCAGAGGGTTTGGAATAAGACAATCTTTGAAAAATGAAATCATAGAGTCATAGCATGGCTTGGGTTGGAAGGGATTTTAGTTATTTTTTATATCCTCCCAACAGAGTAGGATCCTATAAATTCAACAAGTTGTAAACCAAGTTTCTGTGTGCATGGGAAAAAATGCCAACTGAGAAATGGAGCCATTAGCAGTAAGGAAATGGAGCCTATTCAGTGACCTCCCATGATACCAAGACCTTGGTAGTTACAGAATTCTCCCAGAGCAGAACAAGGTGTGCTGTCTGTAGAGCAAGAAAAAGGGCAGGTTTCATAAAAGCAGAAGATCTAGGCATTGCAGCTGAGGTACAAAAAGGTATTTTCTACCTGCTGTTTTCTTTTTGTCTTCTTAGCTCTCCTCCACAGTCCCAGGGGTTTGCTGCTAAGGCTTGTTTCAGGGCAGAGTTTTTTGGAGGGAGTGCTCAAGGCAGCCTGCTGCTGAAGTGCTGTGCGCTCAGCCATGAAGAAAGAAACTTTCTTGTGTCCTTCTCTTAATAGCTGAGGTCATTCTAGCTGGATGCATCTGGCTGCTCTTCCATCCCCACTAACAAGCAGTGTATGGTCACACCCAGTGGCAAGGTTTTCAGCACTGTTTCTCACAACATCCTCGTAGGCAAACTCAGGAAGTGTGGACTGGATGACTGGGCAGTGACACAGATTGAGAACTGGCTGAGTGGCAGATCCCAAAGGGTCACAATCAGTGGCACAGGGTCTAGTTGGAGGCCAGTCACTAGTGGTGTCCCCAAGGTTCAGCACTGGGCCCAGTGTTGTTTAGCTTACTCCTCAGTGACTTGGAGGAAGGGGCAGATGCCTCCTCAGCAGTTTCACTGATGACACAAAGCTGGGAGGAGTGGTTGATATCCAAGAGGGCTCTGCAGCCCTTCAGAGGGACCTCGACAGGCTGGAGAGATGGGCAGAGAAGAATTGTCTGAAGTTCAGCAAAGGCAAGTGCAGCATCCTGCACCTGGGGAGGAATAACCCCCTGTACAGGCTGGGGGCCAACCTGCTGGAGAGCAGAAGGACAAGGACCTGCGGGTCCTGGTGGACCACAAACTGTCCATGAGCCAGCAGTGCCCTTGTGGCCAGGAAGGCCAACAGAATTCTAGGATGCATTAGGAAGAGCATTGCCAGCAGGTCAAGGGAGGTGATCCTGCCCCTCTGCTCAGCCCTGGTGAGACACATCTGGAATGCTGCATCCAGTTCTGGTCTCCTCAGCACAAGAGAGACATGGAGCCCCTGGAGTGGATCCAGTAGAGGATGACAAAGGTGATGAAGAGACTGGAGTATCTCTCTTATGAGGAAAGGCTAAGTGAGCTGGGCATGTTCAGCCTCTAGAAGAGGTGACTGAGAGGGGACCTCATCAGTGTCTGTCAGTGTCTGCAGTCAGAGGTCAGAGGATGGAGCAGGCTCTACTCAGAGGTGCCCAGCAATAGGACAGGAGGCAAGGGGCAGAAACTTATGCACAGGAAATTCCACTTGAACATGAGGAAGAACCACTGGGGGGGGGTGACTGCACATTGGAACAGATGCCCAGAGAGGCTGTGGAATCTCCCTAACTGGAGATATTCAAGAACCCTCTGGATGCAATCCTGTGCAATGTGCTCTAGGTTGGCCCTGCTTGAGCAGGGAAGTTGGACCACATGGCCCGAAGTGGTCCTTTCCAACCTGACCCATTCTGTGATTCTGTGAAATGTGATGGAAGAAAATTCTCAGTGTGAGTCGAGGAGGATTTGACAATAATGTTACTAGAATGGAGCGGCAAAGTTACTGTGTTCTCTGGGATTGTTGGGTCAGTACATTTTTCTGTGGCTGAAAAGTATTTAAGCCCGTGCTGTGGGCTTGAGGGAGAATCAGCACAGCACATTAAGCACTGCAGGGGCAGCTCAAACACATGCCTGTAGTGGTGGCTATGGGACACCTGAGAAAGAAGATACTTGGACTACTGAAAACAGAATGAGCATGAAGTAATATTTCTCTTCTTTATTCTACCAGTTTATGGCAATCTAGAAAAATAAGGACTCCTTTATTCAGACAATAGATTTAAGAGCTACCTATTAAATAAATATAACAATATTGAATCCTACAAGAGTAAGTTTTCTTCTGACCACATTTGCACTTTTGACCTCGACACTACTGTTTGGCATCGCAGCTAAATTCTGCACAGGAGTTACCAATCTGCAACCTGCTTATCGTAGCTCTGATTTATCACCTAATTTTTTTTCTCCAGCTCTGCCAGTATGATTCATTCCTAATTTGCATCATTTTCAAGACACGTGAGCTGGATAACCATAGTAAGCTTCAGAAATCCAGGAATGATGAGACATGTTCACAAAAACAAACCTAGGCCAAGCTTGCTCTGTCTCCAAGGATGCTTGGTTAGTTTGTTTAATTTATATCTACTGGTGTGGAAAATCAGCTGATGGGAGAGTCTCTTTAAGAACAAAACTGAGAAAAAAATTTTTGCAAAGGAAGAAAGCCATCATCAAAACTTTTCTATGTAATTATGGGCTATATCAATCTTATATTTACTGAAACAGAGGAAATGGAGCAACTTTAAACTACACGTTTAAAATATGATTCAGCCAATACCCAGCACAATTAAAATATATCTTCATGTCTTTTTGCTTTGTCCTTAATTAATGTTTCCACAGTTCAGTAATCTCTGGTAAAGAGAAAAGGGTAAGAGGCCTCTCCACAATCCCTTTTTATAATGTTTCTCTGAATGTTTAGCACTGAATTATCAGGAATTCTTACTTCTATGTATAGACTAGCCTAGGATAATGTTAGTGATCGGGAAAAGGGATCCTTATAAAAGAATAAAATTTATAAGTTTTAGAGTGGTGACAATCTTTAGATATTTACAGTGGATGAAGCATACATATAAACAGGACGATGGGGAAAGCTGCATTCAATTAAGACCATTAAACTATGTTATCAGAGGGTCTTAAAATGTAAAACCTGGGGGGAGAAAAAGGAAAAGAAGAGAAGGCCTCCAAGGACTCCTTATGGGAAACATTGTATTTGCCTCTCTCCCTCCTACAGAGACCAGAGAAGTAGCCACTTCTTGTTATATGGGGCGAAAAGCTCTGCTCATTATTAAATTGGTAGATAGGGTGCTGAAAGGTTAGTCTTTGTTTAATGTTGATACTTTCTACTCTCCATTATGTCATGGAGCTTTAGCCTAACCACAGCCTCTCAGTGGAAATTCCCAACAGGTAATATTTTCTCTTTCCTTTATTCCATTGGCATTTATTGTACAAAATGTATATGGGAGTAGCTTTTTTTCAAGCCATTGATGAAGAGGACAAAAACTGAAGGAGAGGCCACTCCAGGGAAGGACATAATCATCAGACAAATAATTGTACCCCTTCCCTAAGTTCTTATCTCTGGCCCACAGAGCTGGGAACTGAGCCAGACTCAGGGCATTGTGACAAAGGTGCATGAGGAGGGGATGGGCTATATCATCTTCTCCTTTGTAACCTTGGTATAACAAACCCAATTACCCAGTTTAACACTTGCATCAATTGATTGCTATCCTTTCCCCCAATACTGGCCTCTGGACTTAAAATACTGCTGTGTATCCTCAAGGAGCTGCTCCAGTGGGTCATCTACATGACCACAGAAGTGTGGCCTTCTTGCAACATCTCCTCCTCCTCTGCTGTTGGCTTGCAGATCCCTCGAATCCCCATTCCTATTTCTGGGATAACAGGAACTGGAATGAAGATGGACTGAGAGGTCCCATCTCTGTGTGTGTGCGTGCCTGGATGGGTGGGGTGATAACCACTGCTGCTTGCTCAGAGAAGTGGATTCCCTTCTGCGGTGGCTTCTGCCATCCGCCACATGAAAGTGAAACAATCACAGGAACTCTCAGTGGTATCTGACTCTGTGTTGCAGTTTCACGAGCTCCCCATCAATAGATTTCATTACACAGCCAGTTTGATTTCTTTTGTTCTTCCTTTTTTTCCTCCTCCTTTCTCTGTTCCTTACTTTTTTCTTTCTCTTATTTTTTTTCCTTTCTCTTTGTTTTCTTCTTTTGGGAGATGACATATTTGTATACCACCTTTTTAAACCTCAGCCCTTTGCATTGTAGGACTGCTCAGATATCTGCAAAAAGTATTTGTACTGTGCCCCAGGATGGGGGAAGCGCAGATGACAGGTTTTGGCAAAATTTCACTTATTTGCTCACTGAGGTGGCCTGAAAGGCCTGAAATTCAGGTTTACTAAAAGAGGACCTGAAATGACTCATGGACCATATTTGACCCCACGTTTGAGGAAGATGCCCTCATGACTGTGAACAACCTGTTCAACAGGGCAACAAAGGTGCTGTCAGAGTAAGAAGGACTTTGAAAAGGCCTTTAAAATTCTGTGTTTTGACCTCTGCGTGGTAAACTTCATTTAATCAGTTTCCTTCCTTGTACTAACCAGACCATAATAATGATCAGTCATGCTTACATAGAAGAATTTATTTTAAAAAAGGGAAATGAACAAGAGGGAGAAAACAGCTTGATTTTCAGAGGAACATGACCAGACTTTGCATAGGCAGATGCTGATGCAGACATGTTGGTGCAACAAGTTTCTAAACACAGCCTTTGTTTGGATACCTTTACATAGTCTCCAGATGGACGAAGGGAGACAAGTGGTCTCTATTTAACTTGAGCTTAGTCCTCCAAAACCCCTTTCCAGCTCTCAAAAGAGATGGAGAATGGATGTATTGAGGTGTTTTTCAGTTCAGTCCCAAGAAACCCATGAATATGCCATGGAGCATCTCCAGTGTTATGCTGCCTGCATAGGTTTCCTGGGGACTTAGGTGTGAAGATGCTGTGAAGAAGAGTGCAGTTAGGGTATGGTAATGGTTGTGGAAGTTTTGAAGTTTCCAGAGCCTTTTAAGCTGCTTCAGGATGAAGGAGGAAAAGACAATGAGTGAAAGGAAAAGTACAAGAGATGGTAAAGGATAAAAGTGAGATGTTTACATGTATTGGGGTCAATGTCCATGCAAGCAGTAACAGAAACATGAAAACGTGAATGGTCTCCTACTCTCTTACAGCTGATAAAGCAAAACCTGTAGGAGATGCACAGAGCTCAGTGCAACAGCAGGAAGCTGTTAACAAAGATTTTCCCAGGCTAGTTCCTAGGAAAGGGCTGTTTTGTGTTCTTGGAAGGGAAACACAGACCTGTTCTGCAGAGAGGAAAAATAATGGAAACAAAAGCCGAAGCATTCTGATAATCCTGTGAAAATGAAGGCTTTGCAGGAGATAATTCAGAGGAAGAGTGTAAAACCTAGAAAACAGGTATTGCGTCATTTTGTTGGGGGTTAATTTATTTTTCTGCATGAGTGGGCACATCACTGCCAGCCAGAAGTCACCAGCAGAGCTGTGAGTCATTCCCTGAAGCAGCCTTCAGCCTGGTAAAACTCACATCCATTTTCCAGCTTTGCTTGTGCTGTGTATCCAGTTGCTCTCATTTTACAAACCAAACCCTAAGCTACTGACTCAAAACCAACAAAAAAAGTGAGCACTCTTTCAAGTATGGGAGAAAATAAATATTGAAGTTCTTGGACTCTGTGATGAGCCTTTCAGACATTACTTGCTGGTTGAAAGGCTTAATCCTGAAAAAGTCCCTGCTTTAAAGCACAGTGAAATGGATCACCCTGGTTATGTCACGCTTCTGTAAACACAAATATTGAAAGGTCCCGAAAGACCAGTATATTAATCTTTCCTATTTATAACTTTGTGAAAAACCTCAGCCCTCACCTTGAAGCCTTCCCATACTAGGTATCTTTTTGATTTAAATGTGGTTGATGATGTCTGAGGTTTTCTTCACCTTGTAGTTCAGCCCTGTCTGACTGATGATAAAGCTGTTTTCTCTGACCAGCTACAGTAACAGATCCCTTTGGGTACAGTGGGCTGAGCAGTTCCTTTCCATGGTTATTGTGTGCTGTAATCAAAGATCACCGTAGTCTGATTAAGAAGACCTTGTTTGTCAGGAGTTTATCTGACTGAATGAGCTGCTGAAAAGAAGCACTGTCCTTAGCCTGGACCTCTCCAAGTGTCTCTTATCTTGCTTTATCATTGTTGGCGGGTGAAAAAGCAATGATCAAATGTCGGTGAGTCTTGCCTGTCTCAGGGCCCAGGCTTTTACTTACTGGCAATTACTGAGAAAAGAAGTGCTCTGAAAGAAGGGGCTCCAAGCCAGTTTTGAGAAACCAGCAGGTTCCTTCAGAAACTTAGCACATTTCTTGGAGTCTGGGCAGCATGACTTGAGGCACTGGATCCCACCTTGGAAAACGGAGTTCCAGAGTGATTGTGTGAGGTCCTCAGACTCAGCTCTCCCCTTCACAGAAGTATTTCCTGATTGATAGTTTGATATTTTATTTTCTAAACTCACACTGGAGCACAAATTCCTTCAGTTTGGAGGCAGGCAGAACACCGTGCTATTAGACAGGCAAACAAAAATTCTAGTCAGCAGTTTGCAAATAGCTGCACATTATCTCTGCAAGAGAAGAAAGGAGCAACAGCAGCCTTTAATTGTTTGAATTGGAAAAACTGAGTTTAGAGTGGAATGTTGTATTTAGGGATATTTCTTGACCAGAGAAACTGGTTAAGTCTATCAAAATTATATTTTCTGACTGCTTCCCTGTTGTCCACCCTGCACTGATGGCTCAGGGTTAGTGTGGTTCATGAAAGAATTTTACTCAGATATTTTTTAGTATGAGAAATATTTCAATTATTGGGGAATAGCAAATGAAATTTTTGCTTTTGATGCCATATCTTTGTAGAGAAGCTGGGGACAGCTGTGGGGAGCTGGAGACAGCTGGTTACGTTGTGCATGAAAGCAACACTGCTGCAAGTTCTGCTTCAACATCATGAAGGTGCCTGAGCGGAAATTTTAGATGTATGGTTGTAGCTTGCAGCTCACTCAGTTAGGGATGAATTTTCTGACTTCACCGGAAAGGACAGTAGATGCAAAATGGCCTTTTTTGGGTCATTTGCCCTCATTTGAGTCATCTGCAACATCAGGGTGAAGTTTTCATAGCTGTGGTGTTCCAAACAGGCCAGGGACTGAGAGGAGGAACATCCTGGCACCTGTGCGTTGGCACAGTCCCCGTGGCAGCCAAGCCCCAGCTCTGGCCCCAGCCGCCCACAAGAAGCAGATGGGTTCAGCTCTCCTGGCCCCACACAGCTGCAGCTCTGTGGCTGCTGCCAATTTAATTTTGTGTCTGGGCTTCACGCCACCTGCAAGCCTCGTGGGAGGCAGCAAGGAGTTCTCCTGCACGTGGGTGTCCATTCCCACATGTCTGTGTGTGTTCTCCATTGCGATAAGGGAGCAGCAAGGGCTGCTGTGTCCCTCTGGCAGAGGTTACCATCAGGTCAGCCAAAAGGGTAAAGGTAGACTTGTGTGGCTGGAGCTCCAGCATCTCCAACCAGTGCTGAGTCTAGAATGTTTCAATGGCAGCCAGTGCCAGACCTGGCTCTAAACTGTCCCTGGGGAAGCATGTGTTTCCTTCAACTCACTCCGCTGTGGGATGGAAGTTTCCTGTGCAGGGACAAAGGGGACAATTAATAAAAGCTACCAAAAAAATTATGAAATTAATAAAATGTCTTACTTGCCCTCAGTAACCCATGCCAGATTTTGCTTGTCAGGGCTGTTGACCTAATGGATGCTGGATGATGGAAGAGATTGGTGCTTGAAGTCCTGCTCCAGATGTTTGTGCAGAAATGGCACATTTGACAGACAGGAAACCATCTTTGGCTGGTTTCACTCCAATCCCAGCAGCCATGGCCTAACTTCCCTACACAGAAGTTTATCTTTCAGTGCTTTATGGTTTTCTTTTCTTTGTAGGAAGGGAAGGAGGTAAGACATTTTTCACCAGAAGTGCCCGTGGATGGTCTGTGTGTCTCATTTCTCAGCAGTACAGGGAAAGGTACCAAGAGGGTTTGCTGTGTCTTACCATGACTGAGGATATGTAGAAATGGAAAGGACAGGGTCATAGAGGAGAGTCCTTATTTCAGAATGCCAAACCCTGCAGGACTGGACTTTAAGCAAAATCTGGGCCTGCGTGTCTTTATTTCAATCAGAAACAATCAGGCATCAAACCATTTCTGAACATTCCTGTTCAGCCTGGAGGTCAAACACATAATTTCTGCACGTGCTGTAATTTCCTCTCCAAAACAGGAAAGCAATGATACCTCTGACTTCCATTAATCTTTAGTAAAGAAAGCAAGGATGGACAGAAATGACACCTACTGGACACATCTGGGTACCATCTACAACAGATGTACGAATATAAAAACATAGACCTTCTAAAGCAAATGACTGCAGTGACTGAACTATTTTGGGGACTTGACAGCCTAAGTACTTCTGCTCTCTAATAGGATTGTGGGGCATTGTTGTTATATTTATAGCAAAGTGAGTTCAAACTCAGGGCATCTAAGGGCAAGACTAATGTTTCTCAGGAAAATATTGCACTGTTTCTGTGATTCAGTTCCTTTGCCCATAAATTGTGCAAGTCCTGTGGTTTCTTCCCTGCTGCATCAAGACCGCACTGTTGAGTCCTTGAATTGTATTTCAGAGCTGAAGAATTATTAAAACTCCTTATGGTTTAAAACTCCTTATTGCATCCTAATGGCAAGCATTTTAAAGAGGGTAGAAAGGAGCAGCTTGGTGACTACCAGCCTGTCAGCCTCACCTCTGTGCCTGGGAATATCATGGGACAGATCCTCCTAGAAGCTCTGCTAAGGCGCAGGGAGGACAAAGAGGTGATTTGAGACAACCAGCACAGCTTCTCCAAGGCAACTCTGGCCTGACTATTTTAGTGGCCTTCTATGATGGAGTGATCACATCAGTGGACAAGGAAAGGGCTACAGACTTCGTTTGTCTGGACTTCTGTAAAACCTTTGGCACGGTCCCTGACAACATTCTTCTCTTTAAATTGGAGAGAGATGGATTTGAAGCCTGGACTATTTGGTAGATAAAAAATTGGCTGGATGACTACATCCCGAGTGTGTTGGTCACTGGCTAAATGTCCAGATAGAGGTCAGTGACAAGTGGTCACTCATCACCCTCAGGGGTCTGTACTAGGACCAGGACTATTCATCAGTGACACAGTCAGTGAGATCAAGGGCACCCTCAGCAAGTTTGTAGATGACACTGGGCTGAGTGGTGTGTTTGACTCAGCTGAAGGACAGGATGCTATCACAGAGACCTGGACAAGCTCAAGGAGAGGCCCATGGGAAAAATCATGAGGTTCAAGGACAAGGTCTGTGTTACAGTGGGGATACTGCAACACGTGTATCAGACAGTGAGGCCCATGGAAAAGAAATATATATGGACTGATTCTTGATAGATGTTTAAGAGATGTTTATTTCTCCAGCCACATGGCCGGGGCTCTGCTGAGGAACTGTGGCAATCACGGGACCCGAGGGTCCCTGCCCGCGCAGGGAACACAAACCAACCAATGGGAACGAGGCTGAGCAGGGGCAGGGAAACCCCGTGCCTCCCCTCAGGGCCCCTCTCCCAGGGCTACATGGCTGGGGGAGGAGACCCCAATATCTCACCCGTTTATTTTTAACAAAGAGAGATTTAAAAATTAACATTGAAAACAACTGGATAAGCATAGCAAGAACAGTTTCAAAACAAAACAAGCCACCCTCCTGGGTCTTTAAATGTCCAAACAGATTCTCTGGAACATCTTAAGGCTGACAGAAGGGAGACAGGACTCTCCGAGCATGCTTTGTGGGGAAACTGAGGCAGGAGAGGGTTTCTTCCATTTGTAGCTGTTGGAACTCTAAACAACAATAGTTAATTTCTTCCCTCCCCCTCTTCATCCCCCACTCGGCATTGGAAAGGGATTTTTGGGGAAACAATTGGCAAAGGCATGGTTTTGTGAGGGAAACCATGGGTGAAAAAACGGATTGGGAATGCACTGGGGGTAATAGGATATAGGGCAAAAGAGAAAGGTGGGATTAGGAAAGGGAGACTGTAGGGGCTGTTTATAATGCGGATATTGTCTAAAATGACTACAGTTTTTAGCATATATACTGCCTTTCACAGAAACACCATCAGGCCCAGTGACCTCTGCTGCTTGGAACCCTTTTCTACCTTGCACAATTTTGAACGCTACTACTTCTCCATCTCCTAAGCTTGGGATGCATTTTTCAGGGTTATTCTTTTTAATAGCAGTTCTATGAACGAATACATCTTGCTGGTTGTTACATCTCGTTATAAATCCATAATTTTGTTTAACATTATACCATTTTACTATTCCTAAGACTTGTCTACGAAGATTTTTTCCTTTTTCCGAGTGGCTGCTGTTTTCTGTCTCGCTGCGTTTTTGCTTTCTCTTTCACTTTTGCTCGCTCCCGTGTTGGAACTGCCAGGGCTGCCAGGGCTGCTGGGGCCATGGGGGTTGCTCATGCCTGCGCGCTCTTCCCGGGGTTGCATTCGTGGCCACGCGGGCCAGGCCAGGCTGCGCCGCTCAGCTCCCTGCGTGTCGCCTCCTCTGCTCTCAGCTGTGCTGCCGCTGCCTGGGGCCGCACCCACGTCTCGGCCGGGCCCCCGAGGTGACGTCCCCATGCCCTGCTCCAGCGCACGTTTTGGCTGGGCGCGGCTCCTCTCACGGGGCTCGCTCCACCACGCGCTGCGCGGGGCCGGGCGGGCAGCACCGGGTCGCACCGCTCCCGCCGCGTCTCACTCCGCTGCCGACACTGCAGCTCGCATTGCTCCGCCCATGAGCGGGAACTGCCTCACTGCTGCTGGGAGAGCGCTCGGTGCACGTGGGCGAGGCTGCACGGTCCCTGAGCCAGGCTTCCCTTTGCCAAGACACAGCTGACATTGCTCAACAGTCTCAGTAATTAAATAATATTCACGAAAATATATTACTGCAGTCTTAGGGTATTTTACCATGTTCCGCAGCCATAGGGAGGAGGAGAGAAGATCCAGCAGGCAGGAATTGTGCAGCAAGATTGATTTATTTAATTATTTTACAAACTCTTTTATAGACTTTTTTCTTCATAGTCTAATTGGACAAAGGATCAGCCACCCCTTGGGGGTGATTGGCTAAAATCATAAAACACCCATTGTCAAAATATTTTTCTACTACATTATAAACAAGACTTCTCAAGGTTGCAAGTGTTCGGTTGTTTACAGACAACCTCTTCTGTGAGAGGAAAGTCTCTCATGGACTTAGAAAATAGCAAGAAAATCCTTGCTAGCAGCATTTTTGTATCTACAAAAATATTCTTCCATTGGCATATATTTTGACTCAGAAATTAACTGTCCAACTGGTCTTCTAAATGTCTTTGGTAAGAATCAAGTCCAAGAAACATAGAAAAAGTTCTCAAACAACCATGCCAGGAAGTGTTTCAGTTCCTTTTGAGCTTGAATTAAGCTAAAATTTACAAATCGTTGTTCAAGAATATTTGCTAGTTTAAGATGAATGTCCACATGCGGTTCTGAGAGCCAAGAGTCTTTCCACGGTTCCTCCATAGTTTAGAGATGGAACAGCAAAACGAAAACAAGAAGAGAAATCCGGAGTTTACTCACAAATCAGTCACTGTCCTTAGGGATTGGGGTTCGTTCTGCTCACATTAACCACCATTTGTTACAGTGGGGATACTGCAACATGTGTATCAAACAATGAGGCCTGTGGAAAAGAAATATATGTGAACTGATTCTTGATAGATGTTTCAGAGATGTTTATTTCTCCAGCCGCATGGCCGGGGCTCTGCCGAGGAACTGTTCCAGTCACGGGACCAAGGGTCCTTCTGCCCGCGCAGGGAACACAAACCAACCAATGGGAACGAGGCTGAGCAGGGGCAGGGAAACCCCGTGTCTGTGCCCTCAGGGCCCCTCTCCCAGGGCTACACGGCAGGGGGGGGAGAGACCCCAACAGTGCTGGTGCTGCACCTGGGTCAGGGCAACCCCCGGTATCAGCACAGGCTGGGCATGAACAGACCCAGAGCAGCCCTGCCCAGAAGGACTTGGGGGTGCTGTGGGTGAGAGGCTGGACATGCCCCGGCCATGGCACTCACAGCCCAGAGAGCCAAACGTGTCCTGGGCTGCACCCAGAGCCCCGTGGGCAGCAGGGGAGGGAGGGGATTGTGCCCCTCTGCTCTGCTCTGCTGAGACCCACCTGGAGCACTGCATCCAGCTCTGGGGTCCCAGCACAGGAGGGACAGGGACCTGCTGGAACCAGTACAGAGGCGGCCACAAAGACAATTAGGGGATGGAGCACCTCTCCTATGAGAAAAGACTGAGAGAGTTGGGATTTTTCAGCCTGGAAAAGGGAAGGATCTGGGGAGAACTTACTGTGGCCTCTCAATTATTAATATTTAATAAAAAAGAAACAGATTTTTTTGTTAGGACATGTTGCAACAGGACAAGCGGTAATGGTTTTAAACTAAAAGAGGGTAGATTCAGATTGTTAAAAGGAAGAAAAGTTTTACAATGAGGGTAGTGAAACACTAGTTGGAGCAGGTAGCTCAGAGTTTGTAGATGCCCCATCCCTGGAAACACTCAGGATCAGGCTGGATGGGGCTCTGTCCCACCTCATGGAGTTGAAGTTGGCCCTGCTCATAACCTTTAAAAGTTCCTTTCAATCCAAACTTTTATAAGATCCTGGGATTCTGTGATCCTTTGTGGATTAACGCTTAAAAGGTGGAGGTAGAAAAGGCATGCCTATTCTCACGGTAGCAAAGAAAAGTTTATCATCCCAAACTATTCTTGTTGTAATCACTAGATTTTGTTTAGCAGGCCGCAGCTTCCTGAGAGCTCAGAGGGGCTGCTTAGGGCAATGCAACATGGTCACATCCTGCAGTCCATTTCAGATGATCCTGCGATCTTGCTCCAGCAGCTATCAGCATTACACCCAGTGATGACAGAGGAGGCGAGAAGGGTCTCTCCATGAGGGTTTGAGATGACTTTAATCACATCTTGTCCCAGCGACCCCCAGAAGCAGAGAGACCTTGTGGTCCAGGCACAGGGGGTTTTGTCAGGGGCTATGGGGCGGTCCCTGGGCGGGGTCGGGGTACAGGAACCAATAGGGAGAGCCCGAGGAAGTGGCCACGGCTAAGGGCAGGGGAGAACAGGAAGGGGAGCGTGGCATCACAAAAACAGTGGGTTAACAGGCTACTGCATATTCTGATAAAAAAGCAACTTGATCTGACACAAATAAATGTTAATTTTTTATCCTGACAGATGTTGGTTCTGGGGCCCAAACTAACAAGCCACAAAGGTGCTGTTCTGCTGTAGGTGGCCTTTGGGTTGGAGGTCCCTACGCAGGTGAGTATGTCAAGGCCGGCACCATTTGGGCAATGCAGGGTGTGCAAGACGTACTTCCATAAATCTTTAATAAAGCACATGGCTCTTCAGGTTGGGTTTAAGGCCTCTTTTTGGTCATCACAGGTGACACAGATGATAAAGACATTCAGCCAGGCTCAGATAGCAATGACTCTGCTCACCTACTGAAGAGCAGCGGATTTGGTGGTGTTAGAGAGGGTGGTCACAGGAGAGGGTTATACCTTCTGTGTTTTCGTCATTTTTGTGGGGCTCTTAGACTGAAACTGAAGCTGTATTCACTATTTAAGGGAACTTTGCTTTTCTAGAAAGTACAGTGTATGGTCAAAGAGAGGATAATTGTCTGGGGAATTGCTTTGGCCATTTGAGACAGATGCTGAATCTTTTCTGAGGGGATTTTTTTCCCCCCATGTCTACTCATTCATAGTTCCCTGTCTTTTAATTAAATCTGCCATGCCATTGCTTTTCAGTGCTGCAAGATTATCCAGCATTTTCTTGCAACACAGTGTAGCGGTACTAGGGCTGTTCCACAAATCATCCTCCCCCATGAGTACCAGTGATTGTGGTTTCATGATGTGAAATTCCCTTCTCTGAGAGGTGTGGCCAAGGCTAGGATAGGGTCAAGGTCAGCACCACGTGAGAACAGGTTCACAGGTGAGTTCCACGGCTTGCTGCCAGATAATGGGAATCTGGAGTTGGATTAGAGTGACCACAGAAAGGAAAAGTTTTGAATGTTGCTGCATTCAAAACTAAGCCCTAAAGTACTGGGCTTTATATACAACACATAGAACAAAACATGCTGGTGAAAGAAAAAAAAGTCCTTAAAAAGAAAAAGAAAATTTTAAAAATCCCTGGAAAATGAAAGTATCAGAGAGATACAGTCAGAAGCATCACATATGTGCTGCTGATTATCAGGAGTTTTTGGGTTGGAAGAGAGGACCTCACCACAGTGGAACACAGTGAATAATTGGAGATTTAGGGCTGTGAACTGACTGTTACACCCCATTTCTCAGCCATGAGATATTTCCTAGTGGCTTGGCTCCCTCTGCTGTGTGTGTGAGCTGGTCTGAGACAGGAGGATTTGGATGGGCTTTCGAGGGAAATCAAGGGGGGCTGTCAGAAAAAAAAAGACATCACAGGAAATCTTGTGTCAGAATGTGCCAGGCTGTCACTTAATCTCTGTATTTCTGCTGGTGGCGTCCAACCCCCCCCCAGCAGCCTCACCAGCCCTGGTGGTACAAGGCAGGGTTCAGAGAGACCACTGCCAATATTTAAAATAAGTCAGTTTGCTTATTAGGAGATTGACACTTCCAGTTTCTTATAGGAAGATCTTAATTTTCTTTCCCCTGCTAAAACAACAGCTTGATATAAAATTAAAGAACAATGTAAATTTGCGCTTCTTATTGCTAGGGGAGTTGCTTGCTCCTAATGGGTAGTTAGTCAATGTATTAGCATTTTCATGCTGATTTCCTTATTAGCCTTGCTGGTTTTCTGTTTTCATTCAAGGATCGCTTTCCCTTCTCATGATCATGTTGTACTTCCCACTGCAGGTTGAAAACAAACTACTGATTACTGTGTGCAGGTAGGTATGTTATCAAAGGTATCTCCAGGGCATTTGAAGTGAGTTGTTTCATTAGCCTCACTTCTACTGTGGATGAATCAGAGCAATCAATATTTCAGAGCTGGTTCAATTGAACTCTGTTCACTAAGTTATGGGGACAAAACACATTAAACTGCTTTTGAACTGGATGATCTCTGCCTGGAACAGCCAAGAGGTCAGTCAGCACAAGAGGTTGTCAGGCTGCTAGTTGCTGGCAAAAATGAGCTATCAGCAGAAAAGTCTTCAAATCCTGTTGGGTTTGTGTGCATAATACACCCCCAGATAAGATTAAGAACTAAGAACTTCTCTTGCCCCAGAAAAAGTGCAGCTGGCTGGAAGTCCAACACAGATTATGTTTGTCAAAGAAGTTGTGGATGCCCCAACCCTGGGGCCAAGTTGGATGGGGCTCTGAGCAACCTAGTCTGGTCAAAGTTGTTCCTGTCCATAGCAGTGGGGTTGGAACCAGATGATCTTTGAGGTCCCTTTCAACCATTCTATGATTCTACAATCAGGACTCAAACTCTTCATTAGGTGCCTGAACAAAGTACAAATTGATTTTCTCCCCTTCTTTTTAACAGCAGACCCATTAGAAAACTAGGCCTTGCATCCATATGAAAGCCTAAAGTAGTAACTGGGACTCCTTCTATCAGCTGAAGGGGTTTGGGATCAGGCTGTAAGTGAAGCAAAAGGAAAACTTTTGACAAGAGTTAGCAATGGCCTTTGCAAAAGCTCTGTTTGTTTCATCAGGAGCTGCTGTTTAGCAGTGCAGGATATTTAGAAATTTCCTGTCCACAGGTACAGCTATGTAGGTGGGAGAAACCATAAAAAAAGCTGCCTCAGCTTTATCATGTGTACCTGAACTCTTTGCTATTTCCTTCCTATGTTGCGGTCATCTAGATTGTTTTAACAGAGAAACATTGTTCCTGCCTTTGAATATTTGTTTTTCATTTGGATTCAGGTTAGATACACTCCCAGGAAGGCTAATATGCCCATTTCAGCCAAGTTTTCATTCCAGAGATGGCTATTGATTGGCCAAATTATGACCCTGAAAAACCGCTGAGAGATGCTTTGGAACAGGCTCCTAGAAGGACTGAATTGGGAAAGATAAAAGTGTACAAGACATTTTATCTACTTTTATACCAGTTTTATTGAGCCTGACAGCATTTGAGCCCAGGCAATGGAGACATCATTTTTATGATGGTGTCTGCATTTCCTGGTGTTTTATCTTTAGTTTTACTTCTGTGGAATCAGGGTCCTGAGCTTTATAAGAGAAAAGTAACACAAAATAATGCATATTAGAGTCGTTTATAGGTGGATGAGAAGTAGTTAAGGAAAGCTACTGCATAGTTATGCTTTGATTTTGAAAGGTGTTGCAAATTATTATTAATTTGATGTGAAATACTAAATGTAATTCAAAGATACTGGAACACATTATAAATCAGAATGTAGATAGTTGTGAGTCTATCTTTAAATATGCCTGACTACTTCCCTTTCTGCCACTGCAGACATCAAGACACACAGTCATAGTTCAAGGAAACATGAGTCAACCTATAATTGTTTTTCATCTCAGAGTTCAGGGACAGTAGTAACCTGCTCTGCATCTTTACACATCTACAGGTGCATTTATTTATTGATCTTTAAGAAGTGGTTTAGTTCTGGTGTCACAGGCATTCCCAAAAGGGATTTACGAGAGAGTGTAAAGGAAAGGTTAATCCCTGAAATAAAGCAGATTGTGCTGAATTCTGAGCAAAACGCTTTCCTTTCTGGAACTGGATTGAATTTGCACCATTAAAGAGGTGCATCTGTTCTGCTTCATCCCTGATTAGGAGAGCCTCACCTCTGCTGCTGTTGCTAGCCCTAAAGGCAGGCAGGAGGATCAGAGCCCAGCTGGTGGGAATCAATAAAGTCAGATTGATTTATCAGAGCTGGAAGGGAAAAGGGAATTTGGTGGGTGACTGAAATCTGTGTTAGAGCAGTTACTTCAAACCATGGCCGTTTTTGTGTTGTAGCTGTAGACTGATGTCACCAATAAAGGAGGTGAACACCCAAGGTTTCAGGCCTTTCTTCAAGCATGACTGAACATTGAATTTGAGCCTTTACTTTAAATATATATGTGTTGTCATTTCCTTTCTAGTGTGTCAGATCCTTACTGCCTTGCCTGCTGAAACTCCCCAGTGTTTATTTTTCTCCAAAATGCACCACCAGCCCCAGACAGATGACTATGTCTTGATTGTTTCTAAGAGCTGGGTTTATAAGCACTGTTCCTTTGCATTTGATTACTTCATGTTTGGAGCCCAGTTAGGGAAGGGTTAAAGGATTAGTATGTTTATCCACGTTCAGAGCTGAAAATGTCTGTGTGCTGTGAGTCGTGCTGCTCCCTGCTTTGTTGAGCTCAGAGCTGGGTGAAGGTGGAATCCCATGGTAACCAGTTATCTTATCTGAAAAGCCATTGGGTTAGGAGAAGTACTCAGGTGATGTGTGGTTGGATGAGGGGATGACTCCTCACTCCAGTGGCTTGTGGGATCTTCTCTTCCCCAGGCAACAGTACTGCAGATGAAATAAGAGCACAGTTAAGGCGCACAAGATCTTTTTGGAGGGATACGTCAGCGTTCTGCAGAGGCATCGCTGAGCTGGTGACGTGAAATCACAGCATCGCGCCGGGAACCAAAAGGTGGTGCTGTTACTACAAGAAAGGGGAGAAAAAACTGCATTCCCATCTCTTCAGCGTTGTTGTTGATCAGCTAGGGAGCGGGGGGAGAGCCAAGGGTTCTCCTGTTTTTTGCAGGTAATGCAATACTCCTGGGCTTTCTTAATGTATAGGACAACTGGTGCTGGTGGGTAGAGCCCGGCAAAGAAATAAAACACGACACAAAGATATGCCCCTGGAGGGAGGAGGAGGAAGAAAAAACCTGAAGGAAGTCACAGGATTTCACCTTGTGAGGCATCAGACAGAAAGCGAGACTGAAGAGGGGTGGCAGCTGATGCTGGGCTGGGCTCTGCAGGGCACACAGCCCAACACGTGCTCTGCCAGGAGTCAGCCGCAGAGCTGCTGCTCGAGTTAGACGTGTATCAGGAAATGGAAGCATGAAAGGTCCTCAGAAGTAAAGGGAAAAGCAATGGGAGAGTGTGGAGACCCTTAGTGTGGCAGTGGGTAAAAACAAGGTGTAACAGAAACCCTCCTAAGACGGTGTCTGCCTCTGTCTTGGTGTCTGCAATGGCCTGTGTCAAACGGGACACTGAGCTAGTCCGACCCAGACAAATCACATTTAGACTAACACAGCAATAATATCTAGGTGCTGTGCAGGTGGATTAGGGAATTGGTGGTCCTGCAGGAAAAAGTGTTGTCACCTGTCATCTCCTCGTGAGACTCCTTCTTCCCGTAACAATCATCACATCGTGTCAGTGAAGAGGTCTGTGTCCAGCTTCTGCTTCTCAAAATGTCTTGATATTATGGTGCAGCCTAACAGACACTTGATATGTGGTGGATTCTGTCCTTTGGGGCAGAAATTGTCCCCAGTCACTTTGGGGAGATTGAGAGTTACATAAATGAGAGATTTCAAATTCAGCCCTGGAGGGGTCCCTCAGGGTTCACTGTGGACAACAGGATGAAGTTCAGTGCACAGCCTTGGCTGTTGGGAAGTTGTTGTGTCAAGTCATTTGAGGAAGCATCAAAACAGCCAATCTCTACCACCATTGTTCTCTGGCCATAACATGTAGCAGTGACCACCTGAGGTATAGGGCATGGCATTCTGCACCCTCTTCCCCCTTGCTCTTCTAGGTCACAGGTACAGCCCCACTGTGAAAACCCACAAAGGGGAGTCTGACTAGATGTTTCTCCCCTCTCCCTGTGACTATCAGCCTTACTGAATGACTTCAATTTGTTAAATGAATTGGAAACATTGCTTAGGAATGGGCTGAGCCGTGCAAGACACCACCCACACCTAATTTTTGTGGTTGCAGATTACTGAGCAGGTGTAAGTGCCTGCTGTGTTGTTCAACTCGTGTGTGCTTTGGAGCAGAAAGACCCCTTCATGCAGCTTTGCCTGGCTCATCCTTCAGGACCTTCCACAGATAAAAAAAAGTAAGTCCAGAAGGAGCAACAGATGACAAAGGGGAAACAGAAGAGGGTTAAAAAAACAGACCCAGAAGCCTTAATGGGGACCCCCAGCACCCAGCTCTCCCTGGAATTGCTCTGTCTTAGCTCTGCCGCTCATCTTTGGTGTTCCTGCATCCTGGTGCCTCTCTGGGGCTATGTCCATTCAGAGCCTGAACTCCAGACACTGCTGTATGATCTCAACTGTTAGACCTACTAGAAAGCAGCTGCTGTAAAAACTTATTTCCCCCAGGAGATAAAAATTGGAAGCACTATATTTGGTCTCTACTTAAGGATGTTCAGCACTGATTAATACCAACAGGAGTTAATGAGAGTGCAGCAGCATAGATCTGTAATTAAAATCTTTATATAATCAGAAACATGCCAAACACTAAATGTATGTGTCAGACTATCCCTATGACATAGGTGCATTGTACCTGAATACGAGATAAGTGAGAATAAACAGCGCATATTTGGAAGAACCGTTGCTGTGTTTCTGTGTGCTGGAGAGCTGTGTACATGTAGCTCAGGGGTTTTGCTGTGCAGTGATATTCATGTTTGTACTGGATGTTTTTTCACTTCTTATCACCAATGGCTTAAAGCTTGTTTATTGAACTCTGGGTCAGTTTATTCAGGTTTAATGACTCTTCCACCGCATGTTTTCGTTTCAAGCACATTTTTGTGGGGGGAACATTTTGTGTGCTGTTGTGTGGCTCTTTCAGGAGGTTGATCTTGAGTCACTCATTGAACTAGTAGATGGATGATAGGAATGACTGTTATGGTCTCATTTTCTTTATTTCTTTGGGGTTTTTTTAGATACGTGTTCTTCATTTGTGTCTAATATTCCTTTCTCTACTTCTGTAGAGGTGAGGACAAAAAAGAATGTGGTTTCTAGAGGATAGTCTTAACCTCCATGAGAGCTTGTCTCCCAAAAAGAGAGAGAGATGTTCCTGTGGTTTGTGCATAAATGTGTGGAATTTAATGACACATGCTTTTTTCTTGGTGTTGCTATAACCTTTTTGAGGAAATCACGACAGGGAATTCAATTATAGGATATATTTGTGGTAACACAAAAAGGTTGTGGCTTCATTAGACAGCAGATTGTGATGCCCTGCCTCAGTTTCTGCTTGTGTAGGAGGCCTTGATGGACGCAAGAGAGGAACACGTGTGTTTTCCAGAGGATACTCTCTGACTGGGGGATATCGAGTTGTAATAAATCTGAGTTTCTGAGTAGTTCCCACACTGTCTTCTCATGCTTTCACAAGCCCAATGAACAGCTTCCAAAAGCCTCTGTATCAGACACTTACAGAGCCTGGGCTGGCAGGTCAGGCTGTGTTTCTAAACACAGAAGCACTGACCTCTTAGTTAACCAGCAGCTTACAGATGTGCCTGTTCACGAGTGAAAGAGAGAGCTGTGGAAGCTGTCATGTAAACTGCTTCCTGTGTGTCAGGACGTGGTGACAAATCATCCAGGCTGTGCCGTGCCTCGGAAAGACAGGGAGTGTTTCACTGCAAAAAGTTTAAACTTTCTCACTAAGGGACAGACATTGGTAGTTTTCTCATCCACCTGATGGATATTCTAAATATTCATCTGAATAGCTCTAATGGATGTTGTCTTAGTGGGATGTGTTACAGACATGTCTCCAGACACTGATGTCCATGGCTTATTTTGCATAACATGGAAACGGATTTTTGCTCTTTTGCAGATAGGAGTGACTGAAAGTGAACCTTTGCCTTGAAGATATCGTGGGTGCTCCTTGACCATGCCCTGTCCTGTACTCTTGCTCACCATGGGGAATCTGAATTTAAGATATGAGTCCCCTGAGTGGGAGAACGGGAGCTGCCAGAGACATGATGTTCCCATTTTGTCTTTCACAAGGCCTTTCACCACTTTGTAATTAAAAAAGCATGACTGTATCATTCTGATAATTTTGTTTTCCATTTAAGAAATAAACAAAAAGACTGATGTCTGATTTAAGTCTGAATTACCATGAAAAGCATACAGGAAAAAAGAAGAAACCACAAAACCACTGATGGGGGTAGGTGAGGTGTCTTTTCGTTACATGATGTAACATTTTCAGCCCTGTGCAATGTGGCTTCTCTATGCAAAGGTTTAACTTTTTTCTGTTCTCTGACTATGGATGACTCCCTTTGTGTTAAATATCTCTGCTCTTCAACACCTGTTCTACAAGAAGTATCTTAGATCTTAGGAGTATCAAATGCAAACCAAGTCTCCTACATAGAATAATCAAGATTCTTAAGAGTTTTTCTGATACTTTGAAATCTGAAAAGGTTCCCAAAAACTCAGTGAGATGTTTTGAGTCTTTACCATGTTGTTTCTTCTTCAGAAATAATTTTATGGTCCTGCATAGGGGCTGGAAATATATTCAATACCTGGATCTGCCTAAGAGTCTTTCTACGGCACTGGTTGGGTAATTTCATGATTTTTTCTAATTTACACCTCTGAAGAAGAACACCAACAATTCATTGCCTCATCAAGTTATTGTGGTGATAAAATATATATATGTAGCTATAGAAGGGAAGTGATTAAATTCTACACTGCCAAAAAACAGACTTTGCTATTCACCCCTCCAATAATTGTTGGGCTTTTTTCATATCCTTGTTATTAATTTGTGTCAGGAGATAAGAGTCAAAGATTGAAGTGCAGTCACTGATGAGCACTTCAATGTTGATTTGATGGTCATTACAAGCACAAGCAATTGCAGATGGAGAGTTCTTGGAGTGATTTGATCCAGCTATATCAAGGTTAGGGTGGTAGTTCATAGCATAACTTCTTAAATTATCTCTGCACCCTTCTTAAATTCAGGGGGAGAGAGTTAGTTTTGATACCATCATTTGGGACTGCTCCATAGCTTGGGCATGGATCGAGCTTAGTGCCTCAAATAAGAACAAAGCCAAGGCAGTGAGAAGAGGAAATTGTAGTGGATTTGTATTGAGAAATCTCTCCCATGTGGAATAGCAGTTCTAGCCTAGGAGTTATTTTTGTTCTGATGTTATAGATCTACATAATGAGATAATCTGCAATAACAAATTTTTCCCAGTTTTTGTGCATGGGCAAACCACATTGACTGGGAAATGTTGCCAAACTTGTCTGCAGCATACAAAGCAATAATGAAGTTCTGTGAAAGGAAGTGTGTGTAATGAGTGACATCTGTCTCCTTCACAATATCTGCCATCTCCATGACAGTAATTGCCACATCTATGTGAGCAAAATGTTTGATTCTAATGTCTGATTTATCAGTGACAAGCTGCATAGTGTATGTTACAGATTAACATAGCTAATGTTGAAAGATTTGATGGCTTGGAAAAGCACAGTAGCCATTCTAATATATGAGTACAGAATAGATTTGTTTAAAACAAGAAATCAATGTGAAACTGTTCAGAGTTCCGTGTGTGTTTGTGCAAAAGCTATTTTCATGTAAAAATCAAATTCATGAGAACGAAATGAGATCACTTTTGCTTGCAAGGCAAGAGCACTCCCATGGCAGCTGTGTGCCTTTGACTGTGTCTCAGGGGTGTAATGGCTTATTTTTAAGTAGTCTGGTTTATACTAGGTGCTGTGGATTTAAAGGACTGGTACATCTGTGGGGTTGCAGCTCTAAGTGTGTTGTGTGCTTGAAGTCTGTTCAGTCAATAAAGATCTTCTGGAGATCTGTGTACCCAGAAAAGATTCCTTTTTTTGGGCAGTGGGAGAAGAGCATTTTCTGTACTAATTTCATAAAACTATGAGTGCATGTCTATTTTACTTTTGGCCCCTTTATTTCCACTTCCACAAAGATTCCTAAGACTTTCTATAGCCAAGTATTCCTTGCTGCATCTGGCCAATTCCTTTGTACCAGCTCCTTCTATTCTCTGAGGCTTTCTCATGGCTGTTCAGCACAAATATGACAATGTTATTTATTTCAGTTGGCCAAAAAGGCATAACTCCACACTAAGAGATGATGAACTCATGAGAGCCACTTTTTTTGTCCTGATCCTTTCAGCACACACACACATACAAAAAGGCAGTTCTTGTTTTCTTGATGCCACTTTGGCTACCTGCCAAAATTCAAAATTTCAGTCTATGTCCTGGTCATGACATCATGCTTTTTACATGGGTTTTCTAAGCAACACCTGACATGAGAATAATGCTGGTGCCTTTTAAATTGACACACACTGCCTGTGTCCTGTAAGTGGTCTGGACACCAGTGTTATAAAAGTACTGGCTGCTGCTGACGATATCAGTGTGGGAGTGTGTGTGCTCCCAGTGGTGTTCATATGTAGTGTTGGTTTTGATTGAGAACTTCTTTGGTACTTTGGGACTTAAAAGGGAGTTTTTTTCACCAAAATGACTACTTCCACCTCTGAGATACCACCACACCAACAATAATTACAGTCTGTTCAAGAATGGGATGCTCAACTCTATGTTCTACTACAGAAACATGTCTCTTCCCAGTATCTGAAAAAATATAAAGCTTCTAAGAATGATTTTTCAACACATTCTTTCAAGATTATTGCTCTGAGTGATTCTGCTAACCAGCAAGTATTATACTACTGAATCATAATGGTGTTAGAAAATATAGCCCCAAAAGGGGAAAGAACACCCCTTTTCTGTCTTCTGACCTGTACTCTAATTTTTGGTCATTTTCTGGCTTGGCAAGGCTGTGTGTGTTAAATGTTGGAAGATGACTAATTTCTGTGAAGTGCTTTGTTTTTCTTTTTTCTTTTTTATTTATCCCCCTCTTTTCCAGTGACCTTTTTTCTGACAGAGAAAGCCAGGATATGCATTTTCATGGGATGAAAGTCAGCTAAAGAAAGAGGCCTAGATCAAGTGGGAATCATCTATATTGAAACAACTAGAGGAATTCAAAATGGAACACAATTGGTATGTCAACAAGTTTGCCTGGAAAATGCTTTGACATCTGCCAGAAATAAGAAATTTTGGCAGTGGGTGAACTTTAGAGGAAGTCAGGGAGAGAAATGAGAGAAGTCAGATTTTTTAAAGTGAAACTAGTTATGTAAAAGTGCATATGATCATTTTATTGTTCTCCTTTTGAGTTCCAGTCACAGCCCCAGTGTGTTCGGTTCTGCTGAAAAATAAACATTATCTGCTAGCTTCAAACTTCCTCAAAGCCTGACATGGAAAAATAGCCCCAACCCAGAAAGATGAGCAGGCTAGAGTTCTTCCTTTGCCTTTTTTGATGAACTCAAGTAAATGACATGCCCTGGTGGATCTTGGTCCTATTTCTTGTGTAAATACATACCCACAGATGTGTGTCGGAAAGCAATTTTTCCAAATTACTTGCTTTTGGAACCCCTTTTATCTGATGACCAATGATTCTAATCTGGACCTGAGAACTATTTCCAAACTATTAGAGTTTGTGACAGGTTTAAATTTTAACAAGTCGGCATTTCCTAACAGGAAAAAAAGTGGGTTTTTTTGAGAGAGTTCCCATCTGGTAGTGCTCAGATCATAATATCTTGTGTCTCTCTGAAATTAAAACAGATGGAATATCTTAGAGCATTTCATCCTGCTCTTCTCATTTCAAATCATGTGCCTTCAGGAGGTGGGACTTTGAGAAACACTAAATCTGGTAATCGGAGTAAGAAACTGTGAAAATTGGAAGCATTGAGGGAGACAGTCCTGAGAAGTTCCTTAGGTTTCATCTCTTAGGTCTATAGCTGCTTAGTCTGCAGCCTTCAGTTTAACAGCTTGACCACAATGATTCGTCATATGATCAAGATGTCAGTTTTGTTGTTCTTGCTTGTTTCTTTCTTAGGTTTTTTTGTTGGTGTCTTTTTTGGTTTTTTGGGGGGTTTTTTTGTGTTGTTATTGTTGTTGTTTTTTCTTGTTTGGGGTTTTGTTTGTTTTGGGGTTTTTTTGTTTGTTTGGCATTTGGTTGGTTGGTTGGTTTTGGGGTTTTGTGTTTTTGTTTTGTTGTTTGTTTAGGTTTTGTTGTTTCTTCTTGTTTGGCAAAGTTCTCCCTTTTCACTTGCATCTGTAAGGAGGCTACAGTAGCTGGTGAGTGTTTCTGTTATCCATATACTGAAGAACAAGGTAGAAGTACCCTATTCCTTCAAGTCTCCATTCCCCACAGAAAGGGAATGGACAGCAGATACTGTGTTGGTCAGATTGCAGAGACCCTCTCAGAAGAGGCTATTGGTGTATCTGTATCACATCAAGTAAAGACTCTTAACTTATCCAGGACTTCTGACTATGTGTTGTTAATTTTGGACAAGGCAAGGCTCCCTGGTGCAATGGGAGTTGGGGAAAGGGTGGGAGAATTTTGCTTTCCACTTTGGTCTCTGATTGAAGTTTTTTCCTAGAATAGAGTTGTTTCCTGAGAACCTTGCGTTGATATTGGGCTGAGATCTCTAGGCAGTGGCTTCCCATTTCTTAGTCAATTCTGTTCTAGGATTTGCAAATATGTGTAAAGAAAATGTTGCATTTACAATTTGAAGCTGTGTCAAAGGATGTTTAGGTTGTTTATTTTGGGGATGTCCTGGCCCTGCACAGGACACCCCAAGAGTCTCACCATGTGCCTGAGAGCATTGTCCAAACACTTCTTGAATTCTGTCAGGCTGGTGCAGTGACCACTGCCCTGGGGAGCCTGTTCAGTGCCCAACCATCCTCTGTGTGAAGAACCTTTTCCTACTATCCAGCCTAAATCTCTCCTGATACAATTTCAAGCCATTCCTTCAGGTCCTGTCACTGGTCACCACAGAGAAGAGATCAGTGCCTGACCCTCTTCTTCCCCTTGTTAGGATGTTGAAGGCCACACTGAGGCCCTCAGTCTCCTCCAGGCTGAACAGACCGAGTGACCTCAGGCACTCCTCACACAGCTTCCCCTCCAGACCCTTCATCAACCTCCTGGCTGTCATTTGGATGGTCCCTAATAGCTTAATGTCTTTCTTATATTGTGGCACCAAAAATTGCCCCCAGCACTCAAGGTGAGGCTGCCCCAGCACAGAGCAGAGCGCGACAATCCCCTCCCTTGCCCAGCTGGCAATGCTGCGCCTGATGCCCCCGCACACACTGCTGACTCAGTACTGCTGGGCATGCATTCAACATGTAACCCTAACTGACAGTAAAAACAGCACACTGGTGGACTACAACACAGCCCCGATGTTAATTCAGATGCTTAAGTGACCCTCCTTTTTATCCCTCTTTCTCTTCCCACTCCAAACTACCCCAACCAGTTGGTTTAGAGCAAGGGGAACACCATATGTTTGCCAAAGGAAAGCAGCTGCTCAGAAATCAACACGTCAGTCTGCTTCAGAGAGGGCTAGTCCCAAGCTGTGTGAACATAAGTGCCTCCAGACCACTTGGCAGCGCCTGTGAGTCCTCACTTGCTTTCAAAGCTGTGCAAAGACCGAGTTGTCAAACAGCGCTGAGCACTGGAGCGTAGGTGCGCTGCTCTCTTGGAGTTGCTTTCTTTGCAGCTGTTCTGCAAAACTGAACATATCCTCTGTTCTTCAGCCTTGGACCAGGTAGAGATGGAGGGTCCTGCAAGAGATGATGCTGTCAGGAGGTCAGGTCTGTAGGCAGGCACAGAACACGTTTTCTTTGAGCTGTCTCAGACTCAGTATAATGTGAAAGTCGTTTTCTGAAAAAGACCTAAAAATGAAATCCCAACCAATTTTTATGAACTTGAATTTTCTGCAGCAGTGGTTGAACCAATGCTTGCCTTCTGTTGCCTCTTCAGTTCTGGCCTCTGATGTCCTTCGATATGCTGGTACTGTGTTATACCACACCAGGTGCTGCATGTGGTGATGTGTGTGATGTGCAAGCAGCTCTTAAACAGTGTAAAAAAAGCAGGGGGAGGGAGGGAAGAAGGAAAAGGGTTTTTTTTCTTTCAATGTCATTGTTGCCAAAAGAAATATGTATCAAACTGTCAAACTACATATCTGGTAGCTCTACTTCTTGGCATATTTGCCTTTAACCCTATGTCCTCATAAATGTTATGACACAAATCTACGCTGCGGGTCATCGTATCCTTATCTTTAAGTCCATTCCTTCAATGTGTTAATAAAACAAAAAAATCTGTCTGCTTACAGCCCACTATATTTTCATAACATCAATAACTGAATTAAGGAATAAATCCGTGCTCCAAAGTGTCTGCTCCTTTAAACCCCCCTTCTCCCATTCTCATGAGTCCCTTCTCCCTGGAAATTGGGCAAGGGTTTCTTTGTGCTGGCAGTTGCAAGGAGGCAGATCTCCAGGTCAATGCCAGCACACGAGTGAGGAGAAAGAAGGGCCAAGATTCACTCGTTCAAGTCCAGAGGTCTTGATTTCATTTCCCTTTGCTTTTGAGCTGTGCACAGCACTGGAAGATTTTTTTATACACGAGTGTAAAGCAAAGTAAGGCACTGTATCTGGGAATCTGTTTTTACATAGAAATCTGGCATACGGAAGTTCTTTCTTTTGACAGAACTTTACTTCTGTGAGGCTTCCACATGCAATATTTAAGAGATTAGGCAGTAGAAAATGCCAAGTCATCAGCATTTTCCTTCTGGACCCATGGTTGCTACAGCCCTGATACAGTCTGATGTTTTCCAAGTAAAAGCAGTGTTGTCTTTGTGAATATTTACCCACGCTACTTGCTGGGCAAATGCTGAGAGCAGTTTGCCAGAAGGTTTTGCTTAGAAAAGAGATTCTGATTAAGGAGTTTCATAGAGCACAATTTGCATCAGTAGACTATCAAAACAGCATCTCTGACATTTGCATGTCACCTAATGCTAGAAGATATGTTTATTGTGTAAGCTGAAAATAATAAACCCAAGATATGAAGATCTGTTTAGAAAGAGAAAATAATGGATCACTGAAATGGGGGTTAATTTCTCAAACAGAAAAACTGAATCCATGAGAACTTGCCATTTCCACCAGCCCCACAGAAGACTGTATTGCTGAGAACAAGACTCACTTTGGAATTTCTGCTCAGTGTTTCAGCTCAAACCTGTTTGTTAAAAAAATGAAATCAATGCACAATGTGGAGCAACTCATCAGCTGGGGAGAGCTCTGACAACAGTGCTTGAGACTACACATTTAAGTCATCAGTAACATCTTCCAGTCTTGCTGGCAGGAGAAGGAAGAGAGCATTAATTCTTATTTGTTTATGCGAGTGTTGGCTGTTTTGAATTATTGATATATCGCTTGAAACTGTCTCTGATCATTTCCCATTGAGCACAGAGGCATGTGGTGGTAAGCAGAGACCTGGCCTAGCTGCTGGACTTTCTCCTGCTGAACTCAGCATCCAAGCTGCTCATAACAGCAACAGATGTTTCTGCTTTTTAAGGTCTGTGGGAACCTCACTTAACATTTTTTTTCCCCCCTTCTTCCTTGCAGGAACAAATGCCAATATAGCCGAGATCCAAAAATCTTGACCTCAGCTTCATGTTATTATTGGAAGGTATTGCGACTGGATATCCTATTGTCCATTCTCAAGTAATAAGCTGATAGCTTTTAATGCTGTATTTGCTTTTTCACGCATACTTTCTTTGTGTTTGTTATTCAGATACTTCCTGGCAATAAATGAGGGAACACATAATCACTGTTGCCTTCAATGCAAGCGGGTCTGCAAGATTCATCTCATTTCAAAAGAATTAGGCAAGCTCAGGAACAAGCTCACTAGCAACTAAAACAAATCATTCCCTTTGTCTTCTTAGTGCTCTAAGCAGTCACCTGGTACATTACATTGCAGGGATCCATGTCAACACTGTTCATAAGGCCTGACTGTCCTTAGTGCCCACAGATATCTCAGAGTGATAGGTAGTGTGTGTTAAACTTAAAACTTCCCAAATGAATGCATATATTTGAAATATTATTACTATTACTTATAAAAAAAAGAAGGGGGAAAAAAAAGGCACTTAAATCAAAGCCTGCCTTCATTTCCTATATGTCGACAGTACCTGCTTTTGCCAAGGAGACCCTTGCTAGACAGGAGATTTACTTTCAGGAAAAGATGGGCTTTATGCCATATTTCCACAGGTAGTTTCCATGTGTGAACTAACAGCTTTAATTGCCAGCAGGAAGACCTTAGAAGCATTCTTGGCAGTACTTGACCAGAGGCTGTGCCAAACTCAAGCATCCCTTGGCCTCCCTACCTGTACCAACATTTTCAAGATATCAGGGCTCTGCGGCAGACTTCAGTACTGTCTTATCTCTGGAAGAGAGCTGGACCTTGTTGAGTGGCTGGACATGAGCCATGGGGCAAAGCTGTGGCTGGGCAGGGTGTGAAACATGTCCTTGCTTTTGCAACATAGGCTCTGCCTTCCCTCCTCTCTGCAGCTGCTGTCAAGAGCTCAGAAAATGAGCCAGCTGGCTACATCTCCTGCATGGGGTTGTGAAATGTGAACGACATCCTGCGATTGTATTGGGCACGTGCAGTTCCTGGAGGGCAGGACTGACAAGGAGGCAGTTTTCAGAATCACAGAATTATTTACAACAGACCTCTGAAATCACTGAGTCCAACCTTTGAACACCACCTTGACAAATAGACCAAGGCACTGAGTGCCACCACCCCAGGAATGGTGACTCCACCACCTCCCTGGGCAGTCCATTCCAAAATTTAACAACCCTTTCTGTGAAGAAATTCTTCCTGATGCCCAGCCTGAACCTCCCCTGGCACAGCTTGAGGCTTTGTCCTGTTGTCCTATCAGTTGTCCCCTGAGAGAAGAGACTGAGCCCCATCTAGCTACACCCTCCTGTCAGGTCATTCTAATGAATTATGAGGACCCCCTTGAGCATCCTTTTCTCCAGGCTAAACACCCCCAGCTCCCTCAGCTGCTCCTCATCAGAGTTGTGCTCCAGACCCTCCCTGCCCAGCCAGGACTGGTAATAAACAATGAAGAGTGGCTTAGCAACCTCTTCCACCCACTCCCTCAGTACCCTTGGATGGATCCCACCTGGTCCCACAGACTTGTGAGTGTCTAAGTGGCTCAGCAGGGGATCTGTTCTGCTCCTTGTCCCTGTCTACCAGCTCTGGGGGTTGGTTGCCCTGAGGATCACTGGTCTTTCTGATAAAAACTTCAAATCAGGCATCAAGTATCTTAGCCTTTTCCTCATCCTTGATCACAATGTTCGCCCTCCTCACCCAATGAAGAATGGAGATTTTCCTTGGCCCTCCTTTTGTTGTTAATGTATTTATAAAAACACTTTTATTATCTTTTGTGGAGGGCTGTGAGCCCTTGGCACAAGAGCCCTCTGCACTCCCTCAGAGGAGAAAGGCCAGAGCCCAAAAAGACTTTCCCCAGTGGTAAGCAACCTGCCTCGGATCATGGTGACAAAGTGAACCACCCCCAGCATGCCTTGTTTCTGTATGGTAATAGCCTGTACCCAGTTGGCTAATTGGTTTCTACCCCACCCCCTGCCTTTCCCATAAAAAGCCCCCTGTTTCTGCACTGTGGTGAGAGCTTTTGTCTGTGGCCTTCCCTTCACAGGGGCTGCTGGACAATGAAAGCCACCTCTGTGGAACTGCTATATGAGGTTCCTGTCTCTCTGTCCCCAAGTTTTCCTTGGGTGATTTCACAAAGGGCTGAATCACAGGAGCTGAAATCACTTCTAGCAGAGAAGTTGCTACACTTGCTGAAATCACCTGCTGCCCAGGAAAGCCTGCGGTTGCCCCTGGAAGAGTTGCTTCTTGCGGAACGCTCTCTAGGAAGGTCGCGGCTGTCGCTGTTGTACCGGAGATGGCGAGAAAAGCGGCATAGACTCCAGGCGAGGGGAAGGGACTTTTTGTATTAATTTCCAAACTCGTTTACATATCCTGGCTCACTTGAATGGCATAAGGTTATTGGTCCCTTGACCATCCACCTCTTAGAATGATTGGTTAAACCCTACAACACCCATTTCAAAATATTTCTCCGGTCAGTAACATAACAAACTGTATCTGCAAGATAAAAGTCTTGTTTTACAAAAACCTCTCATCGTTCCCAGCTAGCATGTGTGTGAAAGCAAGACTTTCACATGGATGCTGGCAGAAAGCTGGAAAATTTCTCTGCGATCAGGCTTTCAGCATCCACACACAGCATACCGGTGCTGACCAGCATCGGACCCCCTGCGATAATCTTTTACAGGAGAGGCCAGATTGAGCTCTAGTTGAACATTTTGGCTTTCTAATTTTCTTTGACCTATCAACATCCTTTTACTCTTCCTGAGTTGCCTGCCCCTTTTCCAAAGGTCATAAACCCTCTTGCTTCCCTGAGTTCCTGCAAAAGCTCCCTGTTTAGCCAGGACAGTGTTCTTCCACAGTGGCTCTTCTTTTGGCACATGGAGGTAGCCTGCTCCTCTGCCTTTAGGATTTCTTTCTTTGGGCATGTTCAACCTTCCTGAACTCTTTTCTCATCAACAGCTGTTTGCCAAGGAGCTCTCCAAACCAGTGTCCTAAATAGGCCCAACTCTGCACTCTGTGAGTCCAAGGTAGAAGTTTTGTTGATCCCATTCCTTATTTCACCAAGAATAGAAAACGGTCATTTCATTGTTATAGCCTCCGACCACCACATCTCCCAGCAGCCCTTCTCTGTTTGCAAACAGCAGGTCTAGTGGGTCACCACTCCAGGTAGGCTCACTTACCAACTGTGTCAGGAAGTTCTCTTCCACACTCTCCAGGAATCTCCTAGACACCCTCCTCGCCCCTGTGAGTTTCCAGCAGATATCTGGCAGGTCCAAGTCTCCCACAAGAAGGAGGGCTGTCAATAGTGAAACATCAGCCAGGCACCTACAGAATAATTTGTCTTCCTCTTCACCCTGGTTGGATGGCCCATAACAAACTCTCACCGGGATATCTTGATTATTACCCATCATCACTGTCTTTGAGAGCTCTACAGCCAACACACTGCCTGAAATACAGAGCCACCCCACTGCCTCTCCTTGCTCCCCTGGCCCTTCTGAAGAGCTTGTAGCCACCCATTGCAGCTCTCCAGTCATGTGAGTCATCCTACCACGTTTCCATGACTATGTCATAGCTTTCCTGCTTCTCAGTGGCCTCCAGCTCCTGTTAGTTACGCATGCTGTGTGCATTGGTGTAGGGTAACAAGCAGGAGGAGGGCAAGCAGGATTTATCTGCTATGGTGCCTAGCAAAGGAAAACCAGTTATTTCTCCCAAAAGCAGTTTTGCTCCTTGTCCCGTTTGATCAGCTGTTGTCACAAGCCCAAACATGAATATGGCTCTTGGTGGTGGTCTTACAAGGAGACTGTGTTGGCAGGGTGAGTTCATCATTAATACAAAAATCGTTTAAGGTTGTATGGGCTGCAGGCAGAGGAGTGACAAACTGCACAGTTAGATTATCTTCCATCTCAAAATTCAATGTTCTCCTGTTTGGGTGAAAAAGAAAAGTGTTTCTGTGCACTGGACTCCCAGCTTTGTGGCCAATGACATGGCCAGCTGATTTGGATGTTCAGTGACTCTGCTGTGGAAATGTGTGCTGTTCTGCCCACAGCTGGCACAGGGGTTAAGGTCTGTCATCTCCACATGTAAAATGCTGTGCTGGAAGGAGAGGAGGGAACCTAGCATGGGAAATGCAAATCTCCCCAGCTTCCTGCTACTGCTGTTTGTTTGGAGATGGCTTAAGATGTAAAAATAAGTCTGATCTGTTAGTGTTTGCTTTACTGAATTTTTTACATGCTGGCCTGGTACTGTGCAGTTCCTATGTATCCTGCCTGGCATGCAGCACCCATGGGGCAGTGTCCATGACTGGATTTCACCCCTGTGATTCAGCAGCAGCAGGGCATACAATGTAAAACCCTCCTCTGTCCTTGTTGTGGTGGGGGTGTCAAGTGCTGGGATGATTCCCCTCAACTTCCTTTGGAGTTAATCCTTCTGCAGGGTGGAGCTCAGTGTGGAGCTGCTGGGTGGGATGCTGTCAGCGCCTCTTGGGGGCCTCTTGCAGTGAGATCTGTTCCCCTCCTTGTCTGGCACTAGCCACTGCAGCTCTCCTTGCATAAGCTCAAATGAGAGCGCTCAGCTCTCTGCAGTCCAGAAACAATGTCACAAAAATTGCATTGAATTTCAAAGGTTTCACAGGATTCAGAAACCCCATTTCATCAGCTGTTCCTTCCAAACATCACCCTTTTAAAATTCTTTAAATCTATTTATCTTTTTATAAATTCTGCTTCATGCCTAGATCTTGTCCAGCATCTCTGGCACAGTCTCTGCTCAAATCCCTGCTTTCTTTCTTAGTCCCTGAGAGTTTTCACCCCTTCCAAGGTTAATTAATGAGGTTAAGTTTAAAATGAGGCACAGTTCCAAGTATGAAAAGATCAAAGTGTAAGCAGATGCTTTGCTTTGTCTCTATGAAATCTGACTTTCAGTGCATCTACCCCTAGAAGCCAGCTCAAGATAGAGACTTTTCTGGCCTTTGCACTGCATCTCAAATGCTTATCATGTAGCTTTTGCTCAGAGATTTGTGATTTTTAAAATGGCAAGGAAATGTTGAATAAAAGGACATGGCAATAAAGTCCCAACTTACATGGATGAATGTAGCTCTGGATGTCAGAGTTTTGGAATGACATCAAGTGCATGGGCTTTCCGAAGTCTTGCTAAAGTAATAGCAAGGGAGTACATTATTAAATGCCTCCTGTATTTTATAGGGTTGATACCTTTACAGTAATAGAGATCCTAATATATATGACCCACTGTTTGCCAATGTGTTTTTAGATGTAGTCTCAAATGCAAAGACTCCCCACATTCTTACAGTAATTCATGCAATAATAAACTACACAGACCTTGTGATTTAGCATATCAATGAAATATTTACACCGATTTTTTTTTTAGTGTCTGTGAAAGCATTGCCTGTCTGCTGTGCACCTGGGGAAGAACAAAAAGGGGCAGGTTGTACTGAAAATTTTGCCATCACACAGTGGCAGTAAAGACCTTGGGTCAAGTCCTGTTGCTGGTGGCGCTGATAAGACACCAGTTGTCAGTTGCCATAAGGAGGTCTTTCAGTCTCTCTTCAGATTAATATAAGTAAAGATATCATAAACAATTGGTACTCTATAAGAAGATTTTAAAAGTGAATAGCTGCTCAGTCTGAATTGGGATATGGGACGAGGAAGGCATTTTTAATAAAAGCAGGGATGTGGTTTTCAAGAACTAGGACTCCAATCTCCCACTGAGAAGTATTCTTCCTCTATCTCAGTGAATTTTAGCAACTTGTGTTTTCAATATTGATACCTAAAGTATTACTTTTTTTTTCTTTCTTTCTTTATTAATATGAAGTGTTTGGCTCCACGGTGAAGTGTAAAATTCATCTTAAACTTAGTAATAATTTCAGATTAATTAAAACCGCAGTTTTCAGTGGCAAAACAGCTCATCAAGGAAATGTCTGTGTGTATCCTGTTGGAAAGCTGCAGAAAGACCCTGTCCTCTCTCCCACGTCCTTTCCCTCTCTGACATTAATAGTTTTGCAATTGACCCCAGAGTCAGTGGCACCGGGAGCAGACCAAGGGTCCCTTTCTTCTAGATTCTGGGCATCCTAAACTAAATCTACATTTAGCAGCGACTTTTCATAGCCTGGCAGGATGAGAACATTTTTATCATGATTAGTAACTCCTTAGGGGATTTTTGTGGACGTAAAATGTGATGAACGCCACTGTACATTTTGTAAGGATAGGTTAAGAAGGCAGACTGCTTAACTTGTGGTGACCTCCCATGGAATTATGATAGCACTGTGGTATAAATCTGCTGGTCAAATGTTTCCTCCCTGCAATGCAATAAACATTCTTGTAATTTACACAGAAGTAGCTGGTGATGAAATGTGCCTGAAGCACAGATGTGTGCGAGGCAGCAATCCTGGGGGTTCCCGTGGGAGCAGTGCTGGGATGCCGTCTGCACAGAGACTGGCTCTGGCTGTGGGGCAGGACCTGCTACTGCTTGCTGGCCCCTTCATCCTGTGCTAGAAAATCCCTGCATGCAATAGGTGTCCTGATATGTGACTGGTTCTCAAAGACTCTGTGGCAACACTAATAAATATTTCTGACAACTGGGCAATCCCATATTGGTTTGGCTTGACTGTGGGTTTTTTGTTTGTTGGGGTTTTTATAAGCTTGGATGTTTTCTACATTCCATTTGCAGACTGAAGGGCACAGTTCCTATCATAAACCTGCTTCTCTGATCAAATCATTCTTTCTGCTCTTTCCTTTGTGTGTTTTGTTGGGTTTTTAACATTTCCATTCTATCTGCAGTTATCTGGACAAATGGACATTATGTGTCGTGGTAAATGTTTTTGACGTTCGTGACACTGTCAACACATGGTAAATGTATTGTAGCACCACCAAAATACTGTGGCATTGCTAAGAATAATTTGGGATGTACTGCCATCTAATGGCTTTGCTGACAGTAGAGGAAATGTAAGAGTGAGTTTGGCTCCTATTAGATTCAGGGAGAAGTTAAAAGGTTTGCAGTTGCCACGTGGAAAAGTGTATTTAAATTACATTGCTGAAGAGAATGTGTGCAGCCTTGGCTATTTTTTGACTATTTGAGGTGCTGCAGTGTTTCATATCCCTGCTCTGGTCTGTCACAGGAGTCAGTAAGTAAATAAAGGGACACGTTCATATTTTGCTGGGATATGACTTGAAACATTCTTGAGTCTGTGTCATTAAACTTAATGGTGCTTCTTAAAACAGAAGTTCAACAGTTTTGCATTCCAGCTTCAGAGAGGTCTTCCTTTGGCTGTAGCTTGACCTCTCTTAGTGGTAAAAGAGAATAAATTAATTCAGCCTGTGGCACTCTGAAAAGAAGGCGTTTGCCAGGATGATCTCTACCTCCTCTGCTGAGAACCCCCTCCTAAACACCCTTCCTGATGCCTTTTGCCATGCTTTCTTCTAAGTGTGGAAACAATAACTGCTCCCACCAAGTCTTTGAATACTTCTACTGAGCAAAGAGATTTCTTTTTGCTGCCATTAATTTAGCCATGTTGAAGTCTGAGCCTCAAGGGCTACAAGCTGCTGGCCAGAGTCAGCAAAAGAGCTGGTGTTCAAGGTAGCCCTCTGGGATCCTGCCTGGGAAATCCCACAGAGAGGGAACCACAGTTCTGCCTGAGCTTTGTACAAGAAAGTGATTTTTCCTTCTGTGGCTGATCAGGAAAAATAGTGAATGATGAACAGTAAGAAGTGTCTTCCCTTGCCTCTGCAGCCCCAACTCTGGCTCTGCTCCTGCACCATCCAGCACTTTGTGGAGCTGCCCTAAGCACACCTGCACAGTCTGTTTTTCTCACTGGACGTGTATTCATTTTCCCTGACCTCTTTCTTCTCAGTGCCTGTCTGTGTGTCCCTGACCCAAGCCATGCTCGGGATGCATCTTGTTGGTGCTCCAGCATCCCAGGAGCATCCAAGGGGCACAGGGACTGTTGTGTGTGCAGCTGGCCATGCACAAAGGGAGATCTGGGAGTAGAAGAAGCTCTGCGGCTCCAATGGTTTTTTTTATCAACTGTGCACCACCCAGGGAATGGCCCCACTTTTTGAATTGTTCCTTGATCAACTTAAACTGATGATTATTTGCTAACCCCTCTCCTTGGAGCATCACTCAGCAGCCTTGTGGAGTATGAAGTGCATGGCACAGTCCAACTGTCCAGTCAGTTTGCAACTTCTTAATCCTCTTGTCTTCCCCTTGATGATCCCAGGAGGAGTGGAGAATAGTAACTTCTCTTTCCTGCTACGCCTAGTCAGTGGCAGTCCTGTGTGCGTGTCTGATACCCAGAAAGCATAAATTGAAGATGCTTTTTAAAAACAGTGTGTATCTCATCTGTTATGGTTCACATCTCAGGCTTAAATAAAGGGGTCTGGGAAGGGTATGACTGCATAAAAATGCAACAGTTACAGAAATAGGCATATTTGAAATGGTCTAACTGGGTAAATGGTCTAGCTGTGAGATTAACTTGCTTAATTCCCTCAAGATTTTAAAAGCTAAATTCACTTTCAGACTCTCTGACATAAACAGTTCTTACATATATCCAAATCCTTTTCTTTAAAGAAAACAGACAACATTGTGCTAAAGTTAACTATGCACAGGACAGACAACCACTGTGAGTAGAAATGATCCTAATGAAATGAGGGAAGCTCTCACAAGTACTTGAAAATCATTCTGTCAGTGTTCAATACACTGCATCCCTGGTTAATGCTATAGACCCGGGACAGATGGGTGCAATGGACTTTTTTTCCTCTGGGGAAACAAAACCCTGCACAGCCTTCAAAGAAATAACTGCTGGCAGTAAAAAAGTCACTCTGGAAATATGCACAGGGAAGTTATATATAGCAAAGAAAACTGTTCTCTGCCCTGGGGAAGGCATGTACAAAAGGGTTATGGGTCAAAAGGGAGAGTTTTCTTCTCTGCAGTAAGAGGACCAGTGAACAAGAGGCACAGACTGGAGTTTGTCAGTGTGTGCAAGGTTTCCAGGAAAGAGTGAGCTGAGACAACTACTCAGGCATGACCTCTTCCTACCAGCCTACTTGCCTGAACCCTAGGCTGAACCCTAGGACAAGAGGCTTCTGGCAATATTGCACATACAAGTTTCTTTCCAGCTTCCTCAAGCTTGCAGTTGGGTAATCCTGGCCAAGGATCACCCCTGGTCCTAATTGATTTGCACCCAAGGTCAGTTTGGTTTAGGCCCTGCATACCTAATGGTCACAGTGTTGTTTTAGCAGTGATTTATCCTCCTAAACCCAAATGAGCTCTCTGTCCCTGTGTTGTATGGTGCGCACACAACTGAGAAATTCAATTTTTTACTTGGGCACAAAAATTCCACTAGGGACGATATTCTGTTAAATCTCACATAACTTTGATCATTTTGAATGAAGTGTCAGTTGCCAACAGGAGGTCAGAGGAAGTAATTTAAACTGATGGTTTGTAAAGGAAGCTATCAGTTAGGGTTTAATGCATTTGGCCCAAGATGAACTTTACAACAGGGATCTTAAATTGCTTTTAGGTTGGTCTTCCTCTGAACTGATTCCAGTAAGAACAGTGTTGCTGTTCAAATGCAGTAGCTGTTTTAGTAATTAGGTTTTTAAGTCTGTCCTAAAGGACTTGTATAACAACAGCAGTGAGTTGAGGAGGAAGAGCAAGGGGATTTTTCCAGTATAAAAGGGACAGAGAAAGATGGGAGAAATAACTTTTCTGTATCCATTGCAGAGATAAGGCAGCAGGAATTATTTTGGAAGTCTTCATCCCAACTAAATAAAATGCGATGTTATCTACCTGCCTGCCCCTTTTCACAGTTTAGCAGCTCATTTGTAGCTAGCTTTGTATTGATGGATTTGAATCCAATCCTAATTTAATGCAATGGAGTTGGAAACTCTACATTTTCCTACCTGTGAAAGCTGTTACTCCCCTGGTGTATTTTTCTTGCTCTTCCTACCCAACTGTGCCTTTCCTGAGGCAATACAAAATCCTCTCCCACAATCAGGCTTAGTGCTCCCATCTGCATAAATCCACTTTCTCACTCAACAGATGTGTGGTGTGTAAGAGTCGCTGCAGACAGCAGCAAAATCTCCATTCAGCAAAAGTCGTCAAAACTTCTGCTTACAACCCAAAATGCTCAATTCTCAACAGCCTCTTCTCGATTCATACGCAGCTGCTGGCTCTTACCACATCCTGTGTGCTTGGTTCTCGCCCACACATTGCAAAAGTGTCAGCAGTGCTGTGGGCACTTGCTAAATCTTACAGTACTGATGTTCTGAGTTGATGAATGAATTATTAGTAACTGTTTTATTAGGTTAGTGTCCCAAGCCTAGCCCTTGGCTGTTCTTGGCATGAAGAGTGTCCTTCTTCAGGCAGCTGGGCTAAAGCTAAGCTCATGTCAGTTTAACCTCTGTGTCCCTTTTGGAAAGGAGTTTGTTCATACAGCCCATCTACTTGTTCATTTTATCTTGATCATGTGTTTCACATCATCTGAGCTAGTCTTGGCTTTGGGGCTGGAGTGCCTGTATTGGGGTCTTCATCTCTCCTTTCCATGCTCTTCATTCCCATTGCATTTAGAGGCCGGAATGCTGTTAATATCCATGTGTGATGAAGTTAAGTCATTGTCTTTTTCTCAGCTGTTTGTTTCTGGCAGCTGGTCCTTCACAGCAATGCACCAATGGGGCGGGTCACTAAAAAACTTTAAGTGTGAGGAAAAGATGAGGAGAACTTCTGCAAAACTTGGGATGCCTCTGGATGTAAGAAAGGCACTGTGGGAAAGACCTTGTGGTTTTTCTCATTGGAGCCTTTCTGAAGCAGAGCCAACCACATCTCACAGCCAGAAAGCAAGTTGGGTCAGAAAGTTGGCAGAGCTTTTGGTTCTGTTTTGGTCTTTGTCTGAAGCTGACGGGCTGTGAACGCTGCTGAAAGCAGAGCTCTCCTTCCCACTGCTGCACTTGGAGGGTTGAAGTGTTTATGGTGATGGGTGGGGGAGTGAAAAGGGGTTTGGGCAGAATGCTGAGCTACTGGGATACACTGGTAGGAGATGAGCTGTGGGGAGTTGGAAGCCATTTCCACCTCTGCTTCCCAGTCTCAAGCAACTGCTTTGGAGCAGGGGAAGAGATCCTCTAGAGGAGATGGTTTTCCAAGTAGTGGTTTCTTTGCCATAGGGCTGCAGACGTTCACTTCCCTTTGGAGCTCCACCTGCACATGAGGCCAGATGCCATCAGCAGCTCATTGGCAGCCCCAGTGGCTGAAGGGGCAAAAGATGGGATAGTATTGCCATAGAGATTTTACATACTTAGAGTTCTACAGAAGTGGGCAGGATGCTGGGAGAACGCAGCTTAACAATTCACAGTTGTTAAATTGATATTTTTATAGAGTTGTGGAGGGAGAAAATGTCATCCATGTTGCATTCAGTCCTAATTTATTGCTTTTGTCTCTTATTCCTATTTTTGTTTGCTGGGGTGACAGAAGAGACTTTGAAGACATGTTTCCCTTAATTTACATGGCTTGTTGTCCTCAGAAATACTGGAATACAATGAGTAGTTTTCCACTGCCATTGTGCCCAGTTAAGTCTGCGTGTTTCATCCTCATGCAGAAATTTTGTCACTCACAGGTTTCTGGTATTTCCCTTTCTCTCCTCTGCTCTGGCTGTGCTCTCTGCAGATCAGACAGATATGGACATCCCACACATTTGCATGGATCCAAAATATTTTGAATAAGGAAGCTTTGGGTTGCATGTTATTGTAATTTGCTCACATATTAACACTTAGAAAACTCTGCTGCAAGGTCAGTCTGGTTGTTCTTGCAAAGCAGTCCCCACCCAAGGGCAGGTTGTTATACTCTATGTTATTATACAGTTGAACATGTGTATTGGAAGTCCTCCTTTTGTCTTACCTCTCCCTTCAGCCTTCTTGTCTTGGCTGTGACCAGCCAGTGGTTTAGGCTCTCGTTGTGCTGTGGCCCTGACCCACATTCATGGGAGCAGGCAGCTTCCCAGAGCCTCCAGCAGGCAGCTGATACTACTGAAAATTGTCATTTTGTGCTTTTCCCTTCCCCTACTCACTTACAGCTTAGCTCTTATTTTTCAAAGCAGCAAAATCCTTAAAATTCAGCTGAACATTTCCTGTTTATGGCTCTTTTTGCCATATTTTGGCCTTATTCAGCCTTAATGCTTTTCTTTGAACACAGAAATATAGAGGGAGAGAAGTGGTATTGAATCAAGCCTAGTTTATTGATCCTTAGGAATATTTGCTGCCTTGCTGTACTAATGATGGCTGTTTTGCATGACATAGGATGTATTTCTGTGACATCCACACAACCTCTTGGTCCACAGGCTAGCCCAATCTCCCACTAAATGCCAACTTGCAGGTAACTGTCTGACGAGCAAAAAGAGACCCAATTCTCATGAGAACACCAGAATGGGACAATGTGGAACATTCAGAGCAGTGATTGCGACTGGGCGAGGAGATATATATATATAAAATTCATCACCAGTGTCAAGTTTCTTTCAGGAAAAGCATGCTTGCTGCTCTGTGTTGAAGTTGTGAAGGGCTCACCAGAGCTTTGACAGCATCTGGATGTTAAATATTTCAAGGGCTTTCTCAGCACAAGCTAGGATTGCCTGACACATGCTGAATGCCAAATTATTTTACTGAAATCGGTAAAGGCTGCAGCAAATCAGGAGTGCCTGAAGAATAACCACATATGAGCTAGGTTTGCCAGTGTGTTGTGCTATTAATGATTACCCACACTTCGTTAGGGAACAGCACAAGTAGCACAGTTGGTGTATCTAACCATTAGCCAACAAATGTTTTCCCTTCTGTTCTGACTGAACTGCTAAGGGGGGAAGGTGCTGTTAGGGTTGCACATTGATCATGTCTACTGTGGAGTGGCTGATGCCATCGGTCCCTGGAGTGGGAGCCTGACATCTCAGAGCTGTGCTGGGTGATTGTCACCCCAGCTCCAAACCAGTGCTGCTGGGGGCAAGGAGTCACCTACGCCAACTCAGGAAGGGAGTGGGAATTCTGGGATGGATGGGGTTGTGGAAGGACAGAGAGGGAAAATGCTTGGAGGAGAAGGCAGCAATGGATGGCATGGAGGGCGGGGCCGTCTTGTACAGACCACACATTGGATGCTTCAGACAGACACTCCTCAAACGTTTCTTCTCCTCTGCAGATGCATTTGGCTGGTGATGGGGCTGCACTCGTCTGATGGACACACTGTCTAAAATCAGGGCAGATACTGAATAAACAGGAGCCCTCCCGAGCTGCTCCTTGGCTGCTCCTTCGTGCTGGCCTGAAACCCGGGATGGGATCTGGAGAGTTGCCTCAGAAAGAGAGGCAGAAAGCAGCAGTGGGGTGAGGGCACGCTGATGCATCCCTCGACCAGTTTCTGTGCTGTGCCTGCTCTGACACCATGTCTGACAGCCTGATTGTTTGTCCGAGCTGCTCAGCTTGGAAAGGCGTTATCCCAAGAGTAATATTTCATACACATTCTTGTAATTCATTGAACCCCCCTTTGCTCTCATGGCAACCAGCCACCTACATGTATTTAATCCAAAAATAATTGTTGTAGATTATAAATAGCTCCTGCACACACTAGGAACGTATTTCAAGGAAATATTTTGACATGATGCCTGAAAGAAGAGTCAGTTAGGAAAAGCAGCTTGGTTCAGCTAAGTGCCAAGGTATGCATTGCTAATTTCCCCTGTCGTTCAGTGGAAATAAGTTACTATCGTGATTGTTCCTTTGCCTGCTCTTTTTTTCTGGAAGAATGGAAAAATAGCTGACCTAACTTTGATAAGTATTGGCTGCAGAGGTATAGTATAGAAACATAATTTTCTGGAGTATTGCGTTCCCCCTCACCTGTTTAAGGAATCAAACAAAATATAAACAAAATATCATGCCACAGATACTTTTTTTCTCTGTATGTCTGTCTTTTTGGGTTTTGGGTTGGTTTTTTTTTTGGACTGAAACACAGACCTGGAAAAGCTATTACTTGATACATAAGAAAAAATAGAAACACAATTTTGAAATACAGTATTCTGGCTGCAAGAGACCATGTGGAATTACAAGAACAGTGTAACATAATTCTCCAGTGTTTTGGTCCTTCCAGACCTCTGCTGAGAGATGCTGAACCTTGTTAAGCTCTTTAATAGAGCAGATTGATGTATTTTGTCTTTCGCAAGAACTTGGATCCCTGTTATCAGTGTCCTGAGGCCTTAGAGACCTCACTGTGTATTTCCTTGAGGACACCTGGAACACACACATCATGAGTCACTGGGCACTGCCAGATGTTTTGAGTGACCTTCTTGCAAGATGCCGGAGATCAAGCCCTGCCTGCTTGTAATATTAAGGGATCTGCAAAGGGGTAAATGTGGAAAGAATGTATCTCAGATTCGTTGGTGTGAAGCATGCACAATTTCTCATTGAGGCAAATCAGCCTTCTAGTGACAGTCAAGGCTTAGGACTCTTTTAGCCTGAAGTCAAACCAGACGTAAATTGCTTTTTTTGGAGAGAAAGGTCCCTCTCAAGGCAAAATTCTGTATTTATCCTAACAATTAACACCTCAGTAACTGGACATCAGAATGTGGATTTTGCCCTTTTCTGGCAGGAAAATTATCTTTCCCAACTTGCTCAGTTTGCTTCCTGCCTGTTCTTGACAGACTCTGAAATCTCCCACATCCGTCACTGAAAACAGAAACTCAGCACTTTATGAGCTCAAATTAATAGATTTTTACAATTCTTTTTCATCATTGATTTTCTTCCCTCCAAGTGACCCATACCACTGCCTTAAAATTCTTCATCTTTGGCCATCCACTGCAGGGATCAGGCCAGAAGCAGTACCATCAATCATGAAATAAACACTGAAAGATTTAGATAATTTCGTATACATTTCATACAGTCATCCACAGAATTAGGAAGTGTTCGCTGTTAATCATGGCGGGTGCCTGGAGATTCATTTTCCTGCAATGAAAGTGCCAGAGCCTATTTCTGAGTAATTTATTGTTGATTTGTCAGAGTGGTCAGTCCTCATAGAAAACAGTCTTTTATCTCTGACACAACCAGCACGGCTTTAATGGGAAGGGACTCTTTAACCGAGACAGTTTAAAAACACTTGCCTTTTGACCCCTTTCTTTGAGATGTGATTGAATGTGTGGAGTGTTTTTGCAAGGAGTGCAGAATAAATAAGCAGTGAGTGAGCTGTCACAAGCTGTAGAGTGAAGGTCGTATTCTTCTTTTTTTTTTTTGCTTGTGTTTTGCCAGATTAACTTCAATGAGATGGGTGACTGGTCTGAATTGAGCCCATTTCTGTGATGAGTTACAGGTGCTGCTCCATAGGGCAAAGTGAAACTCCTCAGTAGAAGCTGCCTCATTTAGAAAGAAATCAGAGGGGAAAAATGTATTGGAACTAATAAGGCAACAAAACTGGCATGCAGGAGGTGAGAAGCAAGAAACATACAACCATCTCCATGTCAGGGAAAACTGCACTGTCAGTGCAAAGCTGTTGCTTCCACTGTCATGCCAGGTTGATTTTCAGTTTAAACAACCTGCCTGAGTCTGTGAGTGTGGGGGGTTATATTTGTGTAAACTTCATTTGCCCACTTATAAATTATATGCAAGTTAAAACATTCCTTCCCCGGTAGATTTAGAGGTAAGGGTCGAGGGGCTGTGCTTGCATGAGTGTGTGACCCAGCTTTTCCACGAGGGCAGGTGCAGTCAGCACCCCAGGAGAGGCAGATTTAAATCTGTGGCATACTAATCATCTCTCAAGCCTCCCTGCACCTGGCTTTGCCCATAGCTACAAGAACTGTGATTCTATAGCCATACAAGGAATCTGTGCTCCCCAAGAAGGCTCAAAAACGTTGGGATTTTTATCCTGTTGCATATGTGTTAATGCATCTATCATTGGAGAGTGCCCATGGCTCCACAGGAGCTCGAGCCAAAGAAAACACATCTTGGGGGAGATGCCACAGCAGGGACACGTGTACAGGGTCTCCAGGCTGCATTTGCTTTGGCACAGGCTCCAAGGATTGCCATAGGCAGAGCAGCATGAGGGCTGCTTTGCTTTCCCCTGTGTCACAGGGCTTCCTCAGCTTCCCTGCATAGCTCCAAGTATAGGAGTACTTTGAAGGAGTGCTGCAGTGAGCTATGGAGAAGCAGCTTTCTCACAGGTATAGCTACAGCTACCTGAGCTGCCTTGACCTGTGTCCGGCCATAGCTGCAAAACAGCTGCACAGCCCATGAGATAATGTTTCCTTCTCTGCAGGTGAGATGGCAAATCTGTGGGAGATCCCATCTACAGGGACCAGACCATGGCAGATACCCGAGCTGTCTGCAACTTGCTGCAGATGGGCCCATAATGGAAACATTTTGGTTTAGCAGCCAGGAAGGACGGCGTGCAACACTCCTTGAGGAAATTTGTGTTGGGAGCAAGTAGGAAACTGTAGTTACCTATTCTCATATTCTATAGAGTGAAACATAATTTCTATAACTATCCAGTGTATTTTTCACTCTTAAAGGTGTCTGTTTTATTAACTTGATACTGTCATGAGAACAAATAAATACTAGAGACCTTACATAAGGTGTGGCTTGATGCCTTAGTCACTGGAACATTTTCCCTAGCATTTGCAAACCATTGAAAGAAGCTATTTTCTTCAATGAGCAGTATTCTATACTCCAAAATAAAGGCTGGTCAGCTTAATTACCACATGTAATTAAAAACAAACAAACAAAATAGCCCACCCTTTATTTGTAAATTTTCAGTTAGCATGGATTTTTCACTAAGGTCTCCTCTTGCTCAAGCCTCTATGTCTAGTCTCTGCACTCTTTGGCTTAGGGTTTGCAAAATAAACCCCAGAACCTTGCTGGGGATCCATAATAATCCTAATTGGGTTGAGAGTGTCAGGGTCTGACCATTTACAGGCTGTTTGGTAGCATGCACATGCCATGTCTTGAGTATTGCACTTCCTGTGCCAACAGCTTGCACACTAGAACAGGGCTCGCACAGATTTTTTAGTCAAAGGACACCTAATTGCTTTGTGGAAAAGAAGGAATACTTCCCGGGACCATCTTCCTCTGTGCTGCCACCATGATGTGCCTCTGCAAACAAAAGAACAAGTGCTCAAATTTGACTTCAATTTGTATCATCAGATCTAGTTTCCCACCTATTCAGTTTCTTCTACATACATGTGGGAACTGCCTGCTGTTGAAAAGTTATTTCTGGGTCAGTGACCTTCCTCCTCAACATCCAGGGCTTCTAGAACATGACACTGCTATGGGATGCTCATCAAAGGAGCAATTTAGGTGGTTAACCTTGTAAACTTCAGAAGCACAGTGCCTTCATTCTGACTCTTACAAAGACTGGATAGAAGGGGTCTGTTTATCTTGCTGTCCATGCACTTAGAGCAGTGTCCCAGGCCTTTCAAAGGAGCCCAGACTGAAAAGGAGCACATACGAGCTGCAGAGGTTGATGGTGTTTGATAGCTGGGATGCCATGGAAGATTTCACATTCTTCAGCTCTAATCTCTTATAACAAAATGGAATTCAAACCTAACCCCTGAAAAAATAAGTCAGGTCTGGTTAGTGTGATGCCATGTCCCATGTATCCATCAGGATTTGGTTTTGGTGGATTAGTGCTCTCATTTAGGTGTTTTCTTCTTGGTCAGCAGTGTTATTGTTTTAGCTGATACTTTCAAAAGGTGTTTATTTTTGCTGATAATCTAAGATGAGCCCTGTAATTATCTGTGAAATAGAAGCAATTCCTTTCTGTAGCTGTGATGCTCTCTGGAGGCAGTGCCTGATGGTCATCATTTCATGTTTTCTGACGGGCCTTTTTCCATGGCTATTTTCAAAACAGTTGCATCACATTTCAACTGCCTTAGTCCTTCATTGATGTGTTTTACCAAAAATGCCTCCAAAAAAAAGCAAAGACTTTTTGTCTCCTAGATGGATTAAGTGCCATTCTAGTGTTTGTGATGAGAAGTATCTTTCTCTGCCTCAATATTTTCATTTAATGCAATTTTTGTTGGGTATTTTACATGTTGGGCTCCAGAAGTAAGACAGCCCCTTGTACTTACTAGGCAAAATAAAATATTTTCACTTACACAGTTTTCCACCTATTCAAGCGGCAAAAGGATGTCTTGAACAAACAGATAAGAAACATAACAGCCTTTCCCCAGTTTTTAGCCATTCTTTAGCTCGTCCTCTGCTCTTTGCTACCCAAACATAACTTGGTGCTGCTGTGAGTATGCCCCTGTTTTCTTAGCACCCCTTTCTATCTTTTTCCTGCTCTGACAGATGCTTTGCTGGGTGCTCTACCATCCGCATTCGGGATGTAATACCTATTTACCCATGGCAGACCTTGTGGTTCCCTGACATTTCCTCAGATTTCTTTTTCCCTGTTTTTCCTCTTCTTCTTCCTCTCTCTTTTTTTTCTGTTCTTTCTCTCTCTTCCTTCCTGTCCCAGACCTGCTCCTGGGGGATCATTTCTGAGGGCTTTTGCAGTCACTCCTAGCCTTTGCTCTGCCTGTTTGTTTCTTGTTTCACACAGCCTTTTACAGACTGGGTAACTCTGTTGATCACAGAGAGGTTAGGAAGAAATTCCACCTCTATCTAGAGAGAGAGATATAATTATTCAGATTTTTTTTTCTCTCTATATAGATTATCTGACTCTGTCTTTTTATCTGAGATGGAACACTGCTCTAGGTGCCTCCTGGAGTTCCAGTGGTGTGGGAAATCTTTACGCTCCCCAGGCCTGGGTGAGTGTGTAGCAGCTGAGCTTGGGTTGTGCAATATTCCTTGAAAGTAGAAATCTGGATCTGGACTTCCAGGTTCAGTTTGGACATTCACCTGGAAGGAAGCCTAATCCATGAATGACCATCATGAGGCCTTTCAAAGTATCTGCCCAAGATGTTCTTGAAAATCTCTGTTTTCTGTCTGTTTACATCTTCAGCCTTGCTCTGATGTCCCCGAACATGTCAATGCTGACAGCTGGAGACCTGGCACTTGATGCAAACACAATGCTGTAGTGGGATTAAGACTATTTACAATAACTGGTTAGTTGCTTTATGTTTGAAGCAGATGGAAAATACACCAATGAAAATGTCGTTTGTAAACGGGTTAAGAATAGTGACAGTGCATACTTCTGAAGACTGCAGTGAAACATCTAAAAAACCAACCAACCAAAAAATCCCAGCACACCCCTACCCCCACCCTTCCTACCCAACCATCATGGTCATAGCTCTTTTAAAGGTGGGAATAGGAAGGGGGGAAAAATAAACTTCTATGTTTAGGATTGCTATCAAACTTTCAAATCTCTTGTATGCATTTATACTGAGCCTAATACAACTGCCCTGGTGGAGGTCAGTGAGTAGTAGATAATTAATAACTGCTCAAGACCTACATGCATGCAAGCAACCTCAATGTATATCTAAAGAGCACCTTTCTCCTCATGTTCAGAGGCTTTGCCTTTCCACTACAGAAAGAGCCTCTTCAAGAAGCAGTGATCATGGTTGCTTCTAGGCTATTCCAGTTACCAGCAATATTCAGAAGAGAAACTTGAATTTGTATTATTAATTCAACACCATTATGAATGAACTGCAGGAAATAATGCATCTTCTTCCTATGTAAACAGTATAAATAAAACTTCTGATAAGCACTTTACTACATTGAATTCCTCATTCTTTTCTTCGAGAGCGTTCCAAAGTTTAGTGTGCAGCTTAATCAACTTCATACGTGCTTGAGTTGGGCAAATCAAAACTAACATGACCCTGCACAAGGAAAAGCATCCCTTGCACGAGAAATCCCATTCTGCTTACTTACTATATATAAAAACAGCCCCCACCATTCCTTGCCTGAGGCAACAGGAACTTTTCCATGTTTCCTTAACCACCGTCACCCTTCAACACTTTTCAGGACGAAAGCCTTGTTCTCAGGATGACCCTGCCTCCATGGTCATTAAAGCTGAGATGGAGCTGATGAAGCAAAATGACTAAACCTCCAACTTTAATGTATTCAGCTACAATATAGTTACCAACTGCAAACTGTGGTGCTGTTTAACCTCTCTTTTCTCTCAACTATTGATCACACTGAAATTCTTCTGCATGTAAAACTTTAGGACCTGCTTTGGCAAAGAGTTGAGTACAGGATTATCTTCACCTGCAGGTTACCATTTTTAAATTAGCAAGGCTGTTAGCATGGGTTAAATAAATACATATGTATGTTAATATAATATTTTTTAATTAAAAGATAGCAGTGTGTTGATACAGTGCTGTGTGGGTGGCAAGCATTAAAGAAAAGGCAGGGAGACAAGTAAAGTAATTCAGGTAGTGAATCAGATCTGCACTGAGTGGCAAAAGTTGTGGAAAAAACCCACCTTTTTAGAAGCATACTTATGCCAGGCCAATATACAGGTCTTTTAAAATCAAAGTCCTCCTGAATTCATGACATTTGGGTCTGGGCTGGAAATCATCCAAAGGATTTCAGCTCTGTTCTCTGATATGATTCAATCTCTTTAAAAAGGAGCTTTTTGGAGGGAGTGTGACCACTTCTGGAATGTGTTAAATTAAATCCTTTGTTATCTATAGACAGACATCACAGGGGTTACAGCAGTGCAAACCTCTCCTCATTTCAGATCTTGTCACTGGATACTTTCTGCTTGGAGCGGGAGGGTAAGGAACACGATGTGGAGACAGGTGTCTCCTGAGCTCTTGGGTCCCAGAACCCAGGTCCTGCTTTTGTCCCTCTTATCTCCAAATCAGGAGAGTCTGTCTGGGAGAGGCGAGTGCTTAGCTTTGTGAGAAAGACCCACAGCTTTCTCTGGCTTCAAGACAGCAAATCCTGTCTTTGCTTACTCATTATTTGTATAAAGGAAAAAGAAGTAATTATGACAGAATAAACATCTGAAACATCCTCTTGAGAGCAAAAGCCAAAACAAGTGGTGAAAAAAATCTGCCGTGCAGCACTCCTTTGCTTAACTGAGCACAGGAATAGCAACAACGTGCAGGGTTGCCTAAAGGAGAGAAATACATCGAAGCTGGCAGTTCACAGCACAGGCAGCAGACCATGGTGACAGTGGATGCTGTGCAAGTCAGGAAAAACTTCTGAAAAACCCCAGAGTTTCTCAGTTCCTCTATCGTTAGCCTTTTTCTGGGTACTGGACAACATACCAAAGGGATTAACATCTTAATCATAGCTGATTCTTATATGGGGATCTGCATTGTTTATTTATTTATTTTGTTATCAGGAACTTCCTCTTAGAGACATGGGAAACTGAGGCACAGAATGGTGAAATTACTTCTTTAAATGTTGCCTGCAGCAGGGGAAAAAATAGAAGTGTGTTGCTCAAATCTTACACCCCTTTATTACTCCTGTGCTGGTTTAACAGAGGATTTAAAGTTTGTTCCTGGCATATCCCTGATTTTTCTGGCTGTAATCATATATGAGTACAATCTGTTGCTCACATGTCCCTGATTTTTCTGACAGCAAAATGAGGTCGTTTATACTGCAGGTGAAAGTGCTAGAAAGGCTGATTCGCACCCCCTCATGTCCCGGGAGCTTTTCGTACTTGTAGGAAGTTACGTGTTGATCAAAGCCGCTGCATCTGCCAAACACTGCAAAGGCACGGTGGTTTTGTAGGTTTGGCTCCCCTGGTCCCAAGCAGTCTAACCGTGAAAACAGGATATGGTACAACGGGCCAGACCTGATGCGCTGCTTTATCAGAGTCTGCTGCCATTAATCTCCGTCTTTATGAATGGTGGGGAAGTGGCAGCTGTACACAAGGATAAACAGCCGTCGCCGCAGAGATGCTTTGAACTGCTCTGTTTCTTTGGGGAAGACATTTGAGATAAAGCCGAATCTGGAAAGCATCAGTGATGGTGCACCGAGAGCCGCTGATCACCCCCGGCGCTTCGGACCCTTCCACCACTTTCCGTCTCCCCTCACCCTGGGCCGGGCACCCCCCTCCCCCTCTTCCCCCTGCTGTCCGCAGCCGGGGGGTCGGGAGTGGAGCGTGGCGGGGGCGGGGGGGGGGAGGAGGGGGCGGGGAGAGACTGTGTGTTGATGTCCCCTCACTCCCACCGCACATCTGCCGCGACCCTGCCACATCTGGCCGCCGCCCCGCCGCGGGGCAGCATCTGCCGGCACATCTGGGCGCGCGCGGCCCCTCCCCGCGGGCACATCTGTCGGCGGCGGGGGGCGGCCCCGCGGCGGGGCGGGAGGAGCGCGGGTCGGCGCAGCCCCGCCGCCGGCCGGGGCGGGCAGAGCCGGCGCGGCGCGGAGGGGAGCGGCGGCCCGATGGGGCGGCCGGCCGGCAGCCTGGCCCCGCTCCGGCTGCTGCTGCTCCTGGCGCTGGGACACGCCTGGACCTACCGGGAGGAGCCGCAGGACGGAGACAGGTGGGTGTTGCGATAGCTCGGCTGCTTCTGTGCGTTTCCTCCCTATCTACCACCTTCTTTTTTCTTTTTCCTACCTTTTGGGGTTTTTTTTTTAATACTACGACTCCCCGCCCTGTAGGGAGGTTTGCTCCGAGAACAAAATCGCGACCACCCGCTACCCCTGCCTGAAACCCACGGGCGAGCTCACCACCTGCTTCAGGTGAGCGCCGCGGCCGCGGAGGACGGGGGGAAAAGGGGGCGCGGGGCACACGCGTGCCCGCGGCTGGGGACTCGCTGCCCGCGGGGAAGGCAGCGGGGAACACATGCGTGTGGGTGTCAGGCGCAGGGACGGCTGCTGTGGCAGCTTTTTTGTCTCCCCCTTGCTCCGTGCTAGCCCACCCCGGCATTCCCACCACCCCGCGCACCGCGGAGCAGGTAACTTGGTCACATCCCTCCCGCGTTCCGCATCTCCCCTGGCAAGTCCCGCAGCTGTCCCAGGGAAGGGTTTCAGTAACTCGCTGCAAACGTCACCTCCGAGACAGCGCTGGAGAGCGCGCCTGTGGTTCTGATTGCCGTGTCCAAGCCACCGACAGTCTCGGACACGGTGAGAGAGGCTCCCTCTGACCTGGGTGTCCAGGAGCACATTGGAGCTACAGCTGCATCAGTGGCAGGATAATCAGGGAGATCGTCTGGATTTGTGCCACGCATAAGATATCTTAAGTTAGGTAGATGAATCATACCCTCAGAATGAGTAACTTCTTCAGCAATCATCTCTGGGGGAGAAATTCGGCAGAGGCCTCTCAAATTAAGTAAGATGAATCTAATCATGAGTTTTCATTTTTCAGCTGTGTGTTTGAGGAACATCATCTGTTTTAATGATGACAGCTGTGCAGAACAGTTGACAGTGGATGTGCTTTTTCAAGAGCTGTACACAAAGTATGAGCACACACGTATCCCTCCACTGATGCCCTCGGGTTAGCCCTGTCCCCACAGACGAGATGTTTCACATATGAAAGCTGCTTCTTGTGAGAGGTTGCTTTGTGCAGGCAACTGTGCTCTGCCTATGTGTGTATGCCTGCATGTGGCTGGGAGCCACTTATATATACCAAAAACATGATAATGCATGTGGAAAGTGCTACAGAGATTGTCCATTTCTTCTGTTCAGCATCAGTTCCAAAGAGCTGTAGACACATGGGGCAGCAGTGTTGTCCCTCTCCCATGTTCTCAGGCTTGTTCATGCCCTCTGACAGCCACAGACACCTGGGACAGTGTCCTGCAACTGCCCAGTTCTTAGCAGCATTAGCTTCCTCCCAGTCCCTGGGAAGGGCTCTGCAGGGAATGGAAACCACCTTTCCCTGCTTCCCTTATCTTCTCTCTCTCCCCGTGAAGGTGAGGCAGAGCCCTTACAAGCATCTCTGTAGCACCCAATGGCAACACCTTTTGGAGAGAGACAGTGTGTAGGTTTTGCAGGGAAGGTTTTGCAGTTACTTGGTTGAACCTGCAGCATATCTCTGGCTTGGGGGCAGAGCACTGGGGTGGACAAGGTTATGCTGACTGGGGAGTTACTGAATGAAGAAGCCAGTGGGAGCTGCATAAAGCAGCACACACATGACCATCCTGTTCCTTAGTGCATGTGCCAAAATCCTTCTGAGGAAAGAAAGGGGTTCTGCTTTGTGTGTGATGGAGGAGGACTACACAGGCTCCACTGGCTGCTATGGACCACTGTGCACAGAAAGAAGGTCTCTGTCCAGCTGCCAAGTCCCACTTGTGCCTTCTTTCATCCTTCCTGAGGTATTTCTGACCACTGGGCTCTGGATGTGATGAGCCTTCCTCCCTCCTCAGCTCTCCCTTTGTACAGTCCCAAGCAATATTCACTGTCCCAAATCAGCACAGCCTGTGTGAATGAATATTTCCAAACTGCTGCATTGAACTCTTGGTTGTTCTAGTTCAAACCTCTTCATATCTATGATTTCTAAGTCTGCCTTGCTTTAGAAAAGAAAAAAATCCATTTCTTTGTAATCACATATTTTCAAGGTTTAACCTTTAGGGTTGGGTGAGGGCTCCATTCCCCACCCAGTAAGATCTCTTTCTTGATGTCCCTGCACAGGAGCAGGGCAGCATCTCTGAGAAGGAGGCATGTGACTCAGCAGGGCAGCTCTGCACCGAGTCCATACCTGAGCTTCTGGCAATGTGCTGGGAGTCCTCTGCCCCTCCAAGCTGTGCCACACTCTGACACGGACCAGCAGCATCACCCTCCTGAGATGCTGAACCCCAGGGGCAGAGCAGCACCCCATTGCTCCAGGTAGCAAGGTGTGCTCCCAGCAGGCATGTGGTTACCCACGGCAGAGCACATTTTAATGTAAGATTCATTAATATTTTGAGGTTGAGGTTGTTAACAAGATGACAGGAAACTTGCAAGTGTTGACTAATCCTCCGGTGCCTCAAGGCGGATTTTGTTTCATAGGACATTCAGGAGCTTAAGGATTCAGTTTTCATCTCTGGAATGACGACGAGCAACTTACATTCAGCTTGATGGAAACTCAGCTGTGGCTTTGAGGAGCTTTCACTGCAGTTTTCACATAAACTTGATTTTGATGTTCTAGAATTTATTCTTACAACACTTCATTCTTTATCTTCCTAGATCTCTTTTTTCACAGTACTTCATAATGAAAATAGTTACGTAGTTCATATACATTGTTAGAGGTAGATGAAGGGATAGTTGATGTGAGCTTCTATTTACTACTAGCAGACACACCTAACTTCTTTCGTAGGTCAAAATAACTTTCGTGTAGAAATTACACAAACTGACACAAAATTTATCTCATGTCATAACACATCAGGCATAAGGCAACGTGCACCACTACAGATGAACTGTTGTGCAATTAGTTAAATAAAAAAAGGAATACATATGAAGTGAGACATCAAAATTCCTGACCAAAATTCTTGATGGAAAACAATTTCATCTTTATATTACTCCTGCTGGAATTTGTCAGGAAAATCAGCATGTTTTCAGAGCACTTCAATAAAAGTAGCATTTTTCATCACAAAAAGTACTTTTTGATTTTATTTTTTTAACCAGATTTACTCATGATTAAAGATGATCCAAGTGGAGGGCCAAGCTAGAAGTGGGGCCAAGCACTGAGAATATATTGGCTTTTTTCCCTGTGGTCATAACAACCACATACACAATCAGATGTATTTTTCTCTTTTGAGTGTGTGCAGTCTGGCCCTTGGTTTAGCTTGATTTGTATTTCTTTTTACATGTCCTCTGTATTTGTTTTCATAAGAGTACAGAGGAACAGATGCAAAAAGCAGAGGGAGCTTATACAAAATCTTTTCTGTGGAAATCTCATTTAAACTCTTGTGTGTAACTGCACAAAGTACCCGGTACTGATGTCCCCATCAGGTAGGTACACTGAAGAATTTCTGCAGATTTGTTGATAGTGGTATGGTCCAGTAAGACATTGAATTCCTACTGTATGCAAAAGTTCATCAAATTTTAGGAAATTTGGGCAGCATGGGAATATGAAGCCCCAGTCTCTTGTTACTGTCTTCTCCATTTATTTGGATGGGATGTTAACCTGTTTCACTCTCAGACAAACTTTGAAACAATTTGTTGGCATGAAAAATTACATGAATGTTGCTGTTCTCTCCAGTGCCTGTGACAATTCAGTTTGTGCATCCTTGCAGCAGTCCTCTTCATTACAGTTCCTCCTTCATTTTCATTTTAAACAGTGCTGCTGTACGTTGTTTCTCTGCCCCAGAAGGAAAAGCACCATCTGGAACAGGCATCCCCTTGCTTCGTCCTGATTGTGTAGCTGTGTTCCCATAAGGGAGTGGTAGTGGTTATGTCACTTCCAAGTTCAGAAGGATCAATGTCTAATCTGGTACAATTTATTAATTGGAGTTGCTCCATTTTTTAAAACCAGCAAACTTTATCACCTCAGTAACTGTTGTATGTTAGGAGAGCTAAATATTTTATTCAGTTAGAATTCAGAGAGTGTAGTGAATTATTCAGAAAGGCAATATACAGACTGAAGAGAAACATTTGCTAGTGGGAAGCTGTTACAAGTTGTAGGAAGATTCAAGCATGAAACATGGGAATATGAGAATATTTTTATTGCCTGACTGCCCATCTCTTTGCCTACTAGACACTTAAATATTGTTGTAAGCTGACATGAAAGAAACAGTTTTGCTCCTCCTCAGAAAATCTTTATAAAGTGTTAAATTAAGAAAACCATCATGCGTAGATAAGGCAGATGAAAATTTGAACCTGGATCTGCACAGCCTGGAAGAGCACTTTAGCCGTTGCCTTCATTGGGCTAAGGGAAGATTCAGTTTTCTGTCTCTCATGAAACTGTTATTCTCAGTTAGCTGACAAAAACTGATTTTTTAATAGACTATTCATATGGTAAGAGGAAATATCCATCTTTCTCTGACATTGCCATAAGTACTCTGCTGCATTTTTGGCTGAAAATGAAGCATGCAAGGACAAGTTACACCCTAATTTCGTGTGTACAGTGATGGAGACTGCTCCTGGTCCTGCCTTCCGCAGGACCAGCAAGGGGTAAGAAGTTCAGAATTAGGGTGCTGGGGAGAACAATCCCAGCTAATGACGGTCGAATCTTTGTAAGATGAGCGAAATCTTTACATATTACAAATGTAATACAACAAATTGCTACAAATTAGCCCCATGTTGTGGGACTTAACTCTTAGAACTTGGCTTAGAACTTAATCTGTAACTTTTTTTGGTAGTATTTTGTAAGAAGAAGGTCTTTTAAGTAGGATGAACACATTTCAGTGTAGATTGTCAGCCTCTTCATCTGATAATTAGCAGCTACAAGTATTTTGCATAGGCCCTCCCAGCACTTCAGGTTTCAAATTCTGCTGTAAAAAATTGTTCTACACTTCACAACAAAAATGCAGTTCAAATGTATTGTGAAAGAGAATACATATGTATTTATACCCCACTTATTCCTGATGCTAAACAGAGATCGCATGCCTCAGAAAGCATTTTTTTTTACCCTCTTAAATGCTGACACTGCTGGTGAAGCCTGCTATTTTTATAGACTATCATTTTGCACATTCTTAAAAGATAAAAGTAATTGCGAATAAGTTGGATTGTAGCTGTTTCACAAAGAGCAGCACTTTCACTAATATGCCCTTGGGGACCATATGCAATTCCTGGTTCCCAGATACTCAGAGAGCATGTGGCAGAGCTTTCCAACATGAGAAAAAAATTGCTGTATATAGTTTTGGAACTTTCAGCTGGAGTAAGCAGGGATAACATTAGGTCATCTTATCTTCTGACTTTACTTTTCATAAATTTCTTTTTTATAGTTGCTATTGCATTTCCTCTCTGAAGTTTTGCTGACTATTCCATATCATTGAAAGAGCCCCAACTGACATTATAATGTAAGAGTTAAACAAGAAACTAACCTGATTAGAGCAAAGTACTGCCTAATCTCCAGTTATCTTGAAGGGAAATGCACTCTGTAGTGGAATTTTGCTGGAAATTTAAGAGAGAATATGATTTCAAATTTTGTATCGGTTTCAGAAAACTGAACGTACAGAATATACATATATATACATATTTTTAATAAAATCTTACAGGGAGTTGCCATCACAGGTAGAACTTTGTACATATCTACGAATAAAATTTTGCTTCAATACAGTACTTTTTTACAAAACAGTGTATGTTACAGTGGTGCCAACACATTCTTCCTAGCTTTCCTAGATTTTTTTTTTCTCACTATTGCATTGGAAGTAGCACCTTCAAATTTTATTGTTCTGGCTGCATTCAGTCCTGAGTTTCATTCATTTTTCTTTGCTGTGATTGCCAAAGGAACAGATTGCTCCCTGCTACAGAGACACATTGTGAATATCTGCTGATTAAGGCTAACACCAATGCCACACAGTTGTCTGTAAGATTCCATGCCACATTTGGGTGGCCATGACTTTCTGTGTCACTTTTCTGACTCAGGTGCTAAGGATAAGAAACTTAATTATTTCTGGACTTTGGTGATGTTAGAGACACCTGAGATCTCAGGAGATGTGGATGAGACTGGCTACAGCAGAGACCCCCTGCAGCAAAACTTGGCTCTCCTGTGGGTTTCCTGTACAGTGTCTCCTCTGTACAGCCAGTTCACTCCAAAATGAAACAATTTAATTAATGGTCTTTAAGAACATTACATAATTACTGTGAGCGGTGCTCTCAGGTAGGACGTGCTAATTAAAGGATGAGGTGGGGCAAGTGGTCGTTCACATAGTCCAGGAGTTTTTGATGTTCACATCAAAGCAGTTTGGAGAATTTTAGAACTGGCCAGCCGAGAGCTTTATGATGAGTGCCCTGCTTGGTGGTTTGATTGATAATGAAACCCAGGTGCTTTGCATTATGGTTTTCATCTACAGAATATAGGGTTAAATATGAACTGACTTTCCTGGCCATGTCATCTAGCTCAGAGACTCCAGACAAACAAAATAGTAGCCCCAGGGCCTCCCATGGCTGATACGAAATAGGTAATAAAAATAGGCTGCCAAAGGGAACATGACGTTTGTAATTATCCTAAGTATTGTGTATGCTCCCTAAGGTCAGGCTGTTTTGTCCTTAAAAAAGTGATTGTAGTCTCTCCTGCTAACAGCAGGATGTTATTAATACTTGTATTACTGCTCCCATTGTGGTAGACACCCATTGAGCTGAGTTGAGCTGTACTGATTGCAGACAAAACAGGCAAGACAGAAAAGGCAGGAATGGAAGGACAGAGATATGGAGCAGCAGTGAAGAGAAAGGACAAAACCCCAAGGGGCATGGAGCAAGCAGAAAAAAGAATTGACTTAGCCATAAAAAGACAAAAATTCCATCTTGGTGGTGGTTTGTGAGGCAAATGTGTGTGACAGAAGGGAGGTAATCACTCCCCAAAGAAGTATAATTTAAATGCTTCCAGGCTTCTTAAGCTGAACCCATAAAAACAAAACATCAGCCAAAATCAGACAAAAACCCACATGCATGCACCCCTGGGAGGATTCCTGTTCTCCCAGCTAGACTTGGAGCTAAGCTCCAGGGACTGATGCATCTTCCCTTGACAGACTCTCCCCTTACTTCCTTCCTCAGTCTGGAAAATCTCTCTCCCTCTCTGTCCCTCTCTGTGAAGTGTGTGTGAGCAGGGGCAGGAGAGACAACTTACAGGCAGATATTTAAATTTCCCTTTCAGTCATTGCTCAGTTCAGATTGCCTGGGCTCCTTGTCATAGTGAAGGGTTATTGGGAAGTTGTTGAGCATGAAATATTTAAACTACTCGTGGAAAAGTAGATCAGGCCTGCTAAAGATCCCAGGTAAGACAGGATTGGCCAGTACAAAGAACGTGTGAGCAACAGGTTTTTTGAGATCTCTGCTGTGCTGGCCTGTTTTTCTCTATTGCATGTTTGGAAGGGAAATTATTGTATGTGGGGAACAAGGTCACACCAAGCAGGTATGCGGGAGATGCCTGATGTTGATTTGCAGATAAGCAGTTACAGTGAACCTGGGGTATATCTCATTTCAGATTACACTCACTCTTGCGCAGTGCTGGTCATTTGCGGCACGTGTGATTTTGGGTTTCATTGAGATTGTGCTGAATTCGCACAATCTTGAGTTTAATCTTTTGGTTTTGCCTCCACTGCAGTGCCCTGAGTCCTGAGACGGCTTTTGTCTCAAAGTGTGAGTCACTGCTGGGTGTTCAGTACCCATGTCACTCCAGATGGAGCTGTTGGGGATGGCACAAGGCTTTGTCATAAGTCAGTGACAGGGAGAACGTCTTCTCTGGAGACCTTGTGTTGCTTACATCTCACACAGACCACATCGGTCACTCCAGGGTTCCTCTTTATAATTGTGCCAACCACCCCAAACAAGCAAAGCCAACTTTGATTTACAGTAAAGAAAAAAGCTTTCCCCAAAGTCTGCTCAGATTTTTTTTCTTTTATCTGTGTTGTCTGTTTTCTGTTTGATTGGTTTCAGTTTTCAAGCTAATAGTGGCTTCTTTCGTAAACTAACAGTAGCAAATGTCACTCTGCTGCTCAACTTTGCCATTTCTTCTATGTGGTTCCAATTGTAAGCAGAAACAATGGAAAGCAGAATCCATACAGTGCTGGCTTGATTTCTTCTTGGCCTAGTGAAAGAAAGCAATTTGTTTGCATCTCCTCAAGAGTAGCTCTGTTTAACTGTTGAGGAGAAAAACAATTTCAGTTTTTAGACAGTAATCTCCGAGCTCAGTGTTTGGAAAATCCTTCTCCCTTAATGAGTGTTTTCCATTGTGTTGTGTTGATTTCATTGCTGATCCTGGTTCAAAAAATGAAGTACAAGACCAGCAAGCATTTAGCATATGTCCAGCTATTAAAAATAAATTCTTCTGAGTTTCTTTGTTAGTTTCAAGTTCTAACCACATTCATTTTAATTGACGATCCATGCTGTAATTGAAATGAGATTAAATACCCAGTGTTTGTATTAACTGCATTAATTTTAGCAGCCACTCAGTAGTAAACACAAATTAAACAGAATTTTTCTCCATCCTTTTCAAGTGGAGTGGGACATAAAGTGATGCATACACAGTGTTTTATGTGGGAAAGAGAGGCAAAATCTAAGCTATAATCCAAGTTTTTAAATGGGTCGTTTTTGGAAAATGAATAAGCTTATTATAGGTCAAAGGCAAGTTATTGTAGAGCATGAGTTTGGAGAAATGTAAGACAGTATTCATCTGGGCTAGCAAGCATATTATTTCTCTTTCTATAGAAAAATTACTGGTCCATAGCTTCCAGTGTAAAACAGCAGGGTTCATGTTGGCTTCATCATTTCACTATCAAACTGCTGAGGAGGAAGGTTGACCACCTAATTCTCTGTAACAAGGTGTGCAAGTCCGAGAAGTTATATTGTACAGTCTTCAAAAGGGATGAAGAAATACATTAAGTATTATCATAATATTTCAGGAGAAATGGATGAATGCTCAAAATACAGAAACTTGTGAAAGTACACCCAGAAAAAAAAGTGTACTCAGAACTCTTTTGTAAGAGAGAGCAAATAACGTTATTGGATGCACCTTTTCTTTGTAAATAACCTCCTGCCCAGAGCTCCAGTGTCTCTGTGGAATGTTAATATTCCTGTGATCACATTCAACACTTTAAATGTGTGTTGTGAATTGGACATCTTGCCTACTCAATAGGATGTAATTATCATACTCAATTTTCACTAAGGAGTTTATTATCATAGCTGCACCAAAATAGCGGAGTTGTTTCCTAAACATTGCTCTCTGGAATTCTGACAAAACCCCTTAGTTTAGAGATTATTGCCTTGGAGAGTTGAAACAAAAATAGCCAAAGGGAAAATTATTTAATCTTTAAAACACCATCTGTGGGGAGAGGAAGAAATGGGTGAAAACAGGGTTGAGGGGCTTTGGTAGTTCTAAGTGGTTGAGAAGTGGAGAGTGAGAAAGAGACTTGAGGGACCAGGACTGGAGCTACTGTCTGGTAAATGCTTAATGGTACTGGGAATATGTGCTTTTAGCTGCAGCTTCTTAAGGCAGGAGTAAGGAGCAGTGTCAGACAGGCAGTGCTGGCAGTCTGGGCTGATCTTTGGAATCCTGTAGCATGATGAACCCAGCTGTTGGTCTGCACAGTGGCCTGGACAGTCTAAGGGAAAGTGGTGCCTCAGACTGTGACTCTTGGGGTGCCTCAGATGTTGACTTTTTCATATGTTACTTAATGTGCTGATCGTATGCAAAATTATATGTTTGCTTAGGCAGTTGTATAAAGGTTGCTTTGATGTGTATTTGGATTTTAAAATCTCATTAGGGGGTTTTTTGGTTTGTTTTCCCTGAGGACAATGTATGTCTACTCCACTGGGCTTCTCTGGAGGCCTGGAGAGATAAGGACCCTATAGCAAGCAGGTCGTTGCAGATTTTTTGTTTGTTTGTTTTCTTTTTTTTGTTTGTTTGGTTCAGAATTTTTTTTGGTTTTTTTTTTTGTTTTTTTGTTAGTTTGGTTTTTTTTGTTTGTAGTTTTTTGTTTAGTTTGTGGGGTTCTGTTTGTTTTTTTGGGGGAGGGTTTCTGGTTTAGAGTTTTCATGGGAAAATTTTCATTTCAAGCTCTTCTGATTTTAAAATTAAGAAACACAAAATGAAATGGGGAATCTAATTAGAAATGGAGAACATGTGATTCATTATTATTCTCCCTTATCCAGCTCGCCTTCTAGCTTGTCTAACAGCAAACCAGAAGATACTGAACATGCTACTTCTAAGAGTGTTGCCCTGCTCAATGTCACACTTCAGTTCCCTACATTTCTAACTTCCGTCAAAGTGCAGTAAATTAGGGATGACAGAGGGAAATGGGACAATCTGACAATTCCCAGTTTTCAGGCATTTCTGTTCAGTCTGCTTTAGGAGTCCAGGGTCAGATTCTTTTCTCTGTATATGGTCAGTGAGGAGAAGGAGAAAGAGTTACCCCTCACAGCAAGCTAACATGATATTTCCTCTTAGTTTTAAAACTTGTTAAAGAGAAATGGAAATTTTGCTGTCGTATAATCTCAGCAAAGAGCTTTACCCACAAAGCTTTATAAAGACAGATTTGCATTCCTGGATCTCCTCTGGATTTGAAGTAAATTCAAAGTGCAGTCCATCCTTCTTCTGTGTTTGATCTTAAATCAGGCCCTTTTCCTGCAGAAATTTCTCTGTGTGGCAGAGGAGCTTAAGAACATTTAAAGAATGTGTCTGCAGGACTGACCATTTTTTGATTTTTCTTAGAAGCTCACCTTTGTTAAAGGATGTCTGTCTTGGTCCCTGCATGGGCGCTGTATGAAAAGATTTGCAGAGGTTTGCATTTCCATAGCTCTACTGACTTCCCTGGACCTACACCAAAGTGTGTCAGTTGGAGAATTCTTCATAATTATTCTCAGCGTTCCACAAAAAAAAAAAAAAAAAAAGAATGCAGGAAGATGTTAAAGCAGATTGAAAGCATCTTACCAACAAAGTGAATTCTCTGCCTGGTTTTCCAAGCTGAGATTCTTGGCCAGAGCCTTGTTTGTGCTATTTGTTGTCCTCGCACTGACCTATACTTGAATTTGTGGTTTTATCGACCATGCCTGGAAGAGTCCTTGGCGGTGCCCCTCCAGATTTACATTGGTGGGAGCACTGTGATCCAGGGAGGCAGTGGGGTTTAACCTTAGGAGGGACTTGCCAGGAGTCCAGTTGTAGGTCCTAGGCTTAATTTCTCTGCTCCTCAAGGAGCTGTATCATGCCAAATTCTTCTTTCAGTTACCCACTAAAGTTTTCCATCGGATGTCAGTATTAGCTACTTCTTCAGCTATAAAATGGAGGACAAAGCCTAATTTATGCCTCACAGGGAAGAAAGACAACCTGAAAGCTTAAGCTGAAGATGTAGCATTCCTGTTACAGCAAAGAAGATTGTTGTAAATCAAATGTTCAAATAACTTTCTAGACTTTGTTTACTTTGGTGATTTGCTGTCATTCAGTTCAACAAAATACTACTGTTTGAGATAAGAAGAATAAAATGCTCATTTTTAGAAGTATATTTTTTCATATCCACCAAGAGACAAATTAGATTTTTGAGATGTTTTCTTATGTTTCAAAAGTATCCAGAGTATTTCCACAGGGGGAGTAAGCTAATGGTACATCACTGGAACATCTCCAGTAAAAACAACTGTGGTAGAGTGAAAAGAGCAGTAGAAAACAAGTAGTCGGGGACAACAATGGCAAAAATACACATATATTTATTTATACATCCTTGTTCGCAATATAGACCTCTGGATATTTTTAAGTACCAGTAAAATAGACTTCAAACATTTTCATTGACCTTGCAGCCATTACAGTTATAAGTAGTTCCAATGAAAAGAAAACTCTTCCAAGAAATTTTCCTCAAGGACTTGACAAAGATTTAATACAGGACAAATATATCTTCAGGATGGAATTAATGGAGAAACTTTCCTGTGTTCAGATTCCTCTTAATTGTGTATTAGGTCTGAAGACCCTGGCTGTATTCCATATTGTTCCATTTGTTGCTTGCATCTGTAAGGCTTCTCTTTTGGAAGAAAGAACCAAACAAATCGAGCAACCCTTTTAATAAATGCCATCTTGACCTTGCTTCTTGGAAATATAATGGCCCAAAGGATGAAAAATTACAGCAAGTGTTTATTACTGAAATCCAGTCTCAGTTGTGAGAAGATTAAGTGTTTCAAAAGATTTAATATCCTGCCTGCTTCAATGGGATGCATGTGGAAAAGAGCTGCAAAGCAGCCGAGAACCGGAAATGGCTGTGTCCTGCTCTGTAGGCACATAGTTGATATTTGTGGGAAATACTTGAGAACACAAGTTTTAGAAGCGATCCTAACCAAATCCCTGATTTCCCTATCAGGCTCCTGTGAGGAAGACTTGGACCATGTACCCTTACATCATCCCAAACTTCCCGATGATAACAGCAGAGAGAAGCAGAGACTTCCAAAATATGGGTTTGGAAGCCAAGTGTCAAATTGGTGTTCTGCAGCTGGATATCAATATCTGAATGAAAAGCTACTTTAACCCTGATTTTTTGTAGGAAAACTGTAGTTCCTAAACCCATTTGGATGCATGAAAAGGTCTGTTTATGAGGAAGGTTTATTTGGAGAAGCAGGTTCCTGGTAAATACAGAAGCAGATGCTAACTTCTACTAGAAATAAGTTTTATTTTTAAAATGGCTAAACTGCAGACTTTAAAAAATTGCAAGTTTTCTCTTGCTCCTGGAGAGGAAATGAGGTTGGTTGTCTTTGCAGATGCTTTTCCATCTTTTACTGCATAACAGGAAAACATTCTCCATTTGAAAGTCTCCCTGAAATATTTCATGATATCCTTATGACTGTAACTTAGTTTATTGGGCAGAATATTGTTTTTGCAGTCCTTCTTACCGAAATATGAGTTTTACAAGTAGATGCAATATCTTTTTCATTATTTGGTATCTGATATATAGAGCATGGCAGATTATCTACCTGCTTTACTCAGACTAAATGCATATCTTTGAAAGGCTTTGAAAGACACAGACACCTGCTGATTTTTGTTCGCATTTTTTCATACTGATTTTCATACAACTTTTTTTTTAAAGTTTCCTTCTTAAAGAGTAAATTTTCCACAATGTATTTTTCTGTTAACTGCTCTGAGGTAATTCATAGGCCACATTTGGATGGTTTGTCATTCCCATTGTAAAGTCAATGTTTAGATGGAGGATTAGCCATCCTGAGGTTTTCCTTTTACAGTATATAGCTGAAAAGCATAACAAAAGGAAATGATTTATAAACTTACCATCTCAGCTGTTGAAGTTAGAAACGTTCTGACAATCTCTTAGCTATCTGTAATGGCAAGGCATGGATTCTCTTGGAAGAAATTTAGGCTGAGATATGACAACATACACACATAAAAATGCTACATAAATTAATGTCTCATCCAAGAGAGCAAGAATACCTTGTGCTTGGTTTTAGTGCCTGTGAACAAAAAAATTAGCTAGAGTCAAAACCTGTTTTGCAACACTAGTGCAAATTGGATATAGTTCCATTGGCTTTGATTGAACTTCTCTGGATTTATGCTGCTTTAAGTGATGGTGAAAATAAGGTTTAGTCCCTGAAATTCAGCTTTTGTGAGGTCTCCCATTTCCCATCAGGATGAAGTAATTTGATTGTATTTTACAATGAGTCATCTAACTCAGCAATTGTTGTGTATGAGCAATTAAGTTCTGGTTTTTTGGAACTCTTCTGTTTCACCATAGATTTTTGAAGTTATTTTTGATTGTCAGTTATGAAGATTAAAGGAAAAAAAAAACCAGCAAGAAAAAAGGACCCAGCAAAAACCCATCAAAATCCAGCTTTCTTGTGTAATTTGTTTGGCTAGTCAGCACTTCCTGGGCTGCTTCTAAATAAATACATAAACTATGTGCAATTTTTTTAAAAAGTTGGAAATCTTCAATGAACTGATGTATCTTCACTAAAGACAATGACACTTCGTATTTTTAGCCCAGCCAAAGTTTATTCTCAGCCCTGTGATGCCCTAAGAGATGGATGATCAAACCGTTTGGATGCTTCAACCCATTGAGTTTGGTAGGAGTCCGATGCATCTGAGGACCTGTGCTCAAGTAGAGGATATATGGAATAAAATGATTAGGAAGGATCGGTTAATTCTGGTATGTGGTAGAACTTTGCAACTTGCTGATGTGAAAAACAAAACAAAACAGGTCACAAATACAATTTTTGAATATGATCAAGTCTGTGTTCAATATCTTGGTCAAGTCAAATAGGAGGATGCTCTGTATTCCCTCACCTTCCCATCACTTTCTCAGTTCTCTGAATTCTCCTGCATTTATCAGCATCCCTGAACTGAAGAGAGCAGAAAAGATGCTTAATTTTAAGGTTGTGTTTGCTCCTTCCAGGTGCCAAGGCAGAACATACTCTCTCTTTTCCCTGTTAATTATCCAGAAGTCTCAGCACTGTTTTTTATTACAAGTCTGCATTTTTCCCTTCCTAGTGCGTCACTTTAACTCATGAAGTTTTGTGCAGATTCCTGCAAACTTGCCTCAAAATTTTCTTTTTTTATTTGCTTGCAAACACCTTAACTTTGCTAGAACAGTGCTGCAAGTAAGCAGAGACATAGAAAACACTTCAGCCTTATCAGGAGTCTGGGGAGAGTGTGTAAGTCTGCCGAAGCAGGAATTGGATATGCCCAGGAGGGAAGCGCCGCCAGCATTGAGACATGGCAGGATTACACTGTCCTTGTTCCATGCTGTGTGACATGGTACCATGCGGTGAGTCTGAGAGGAAATTAAAGACATGGGTCTGATCACAAATGTAAAAATGTACTTGTGATTTTGATTTTGAACAGAGAACTAATCTTGGATCATTTTTCTTGGACACGTAGTTGGAAATGTAGAGATGCAGAACAAGAATCCCTGAAACCACTAGTCTGTCATGGTAGCAACAAGGAAAAAGCCCATTAGCTTGAATAAATAAGGGGAGAATTATGTCTTTGAAAACTCTAGACTTCTTGTTAGAATTAACAGAAAAACAGAGGCAGTGTTTCCCTGGGGTACCCAGAATTGTGAGGAGGTGCTCTGAAGTGCTCCTTGTTCTGTCATCTGAGAAGAGCCAAAGGATATCCATCTCAGGGGAGAAAACTGCATGTTCTGTCTGCTTTAGAGCTGTCACCCCAGTCAGACTTTCTCTGGTGTTTTCTTAGAGGAATATATGCAATCCCTGGAGTGTTTGTGCTTTTCTAACACTTTTGCTTAGTGGATCATCACCTCTGGTACTTAAATGTCTGGAAATGAGGGAAAATAAATAATGGGCTAAATTTGGCAGGAATTGGTCCCCAACAGGGATTACCTAAACCATTTGCTGTTCCATGTATCCCTTAAAGAGGCAGCTTGTTGTAGGTAAAACAACTTTTTCTGGTCTAGCGGAAGTTTTGGCGCAATTGTCTGTTTGAGGAGATGATACTGAAAGTGAGAAATTTATCAGCTGGGAAAGGCACAGGATTGGGACAACCAGGAACTGGAAATGAGAAAGTCAAGTGTGGTGCCACACTCTATATGGTGGAGTCTTTCCAGTAGTGGTGAGAAATTTTTTAATACTACTGTGCAAATCCTTGACAAGACCTCAGTTGGAAGAGCCTGAGTAATCCTGGTCATTAACTTGCAAGGATGAGGAGGCATACTTGGTGCAAGGCTTTCAGAAACAGGGACAGCCCATGTGACAGTAAGAGGAAAGTGGTCTAGAGATGGAAAGAAGCAATATCCCTCTTCGAAAGGTACAAGGCAGCCGTAGTTAAAAAATTATGTAGTTATTTGGGTGACGATGAGTACCAAGCTTTAAGATATGGGTCTTGGTAGATGTAGTGCCATATTCATGTGAAAATCATTTTCTAGTCTTGAAACTGGTTTGCACTGGGAATTCTGGACATGGTGACGGCACCTTGCAGGTATCTTTATACAAGCACCCAACTTGGGAGTTGCCTTCCTTCTGCTGCATAGCTCAGATCCTTTCACCAGCCAGCAAAACTGTGTCCTTATATGTGTCATGTAGCCAACTGCCTAGCGGCCAAACTGAGCCAGCCTATTCCCAGCTCTCATGGGAAGTGCCAGTGACACCTTCACAGGTCACAAACCAGCAACCCCCAGGCTATGGTCGTGCTTACTCCAGCCTGGAGGTGTTTTGTGTCAGCACAAGCAGGGTGTTCGGGTCTCCAGCGCAACCCTTCACACTTGCACCAGTGCCTGTGGTTCTATCACTGATTACTTCAGCAGGATGGAAATCCTCAGGCTCACACAGTCATGGTCTGGTGCCTTAAAATCGTGGGCTCCTTCCTTTTTGGCATTTTTGCTGGGCTTTTTTTGTTACTGAATGTGGTGAATGTGGGAAATCTTATCTCTTATCTGAATGACTTCCATGGCTGTGCTCAACATTCTGTGATGGTGCTGCCTCTTTATGAACATCTCCCTTGTCATTGTTAGCAGGGAACTCGTATCCCTGGAAATAAGCAAAACAAGGAAATATAGAAAATATTTGCTGTAAAACAGAGTTGTATTTAAACTGAAGGTTTTCCCAAGGAGTTTACTAATACACATTTAGAGTAGACCATTCTTTTTCTAGTCCTGAATGTTGATTTTTCCTTTTGAATCCCAGCAGGATAACATGGGGAGTTTGAAATGTCAGAGTCTCTTTCATGGATCTTAATCATGACAAGTCTTTTGTACAGAATGATTTAAAACCTGAAATGGAGTTAGATCCTTAATGTCATGACTGTGCACAAATTCTTGAAAAATTAAATTTTTAATTAGTTTACAGTATGGTATTGTACTAATGTTTGAGGGTGGGGAGAATGTTTGAGTCTGCTTTTCTCAGTACCTGACTGACAGATTTTAACATCAATTAGACAGTATCTCCAGGGACACAGTTTTGGGTAATAGCCATAATGTTGTTCAAAGAACAGAACTTTTGCTCTTTATGTAGTTGTTCCAAGTGGCAGTTTTGGGATTAAATGTCTCAAGACACATGTAAAAAGAGAACTTTTTGTATGGGTGCTGCCTGCTCAAATCCAGCCTGGAGGCTGCTGGTACACAAGCTGGAGTAGTTTGGCTTTGCTGTCTTCCATTAAGAGAGTGAAGAATTGGGTTGTCTTGTTTAGATGATTTTCAGAGATTCTCGTTAACAGACAGTAAGAGGGAAAAGCCTTAATCTGAAGGTTGACTCTCCAGTGACCCTTAAAGTTGGAATAACTGAGAAAGCAGCAGTTGCACCAGCAAAAGCTGAAAATTAGCTGAGGGCTAAGAAAAGGGATATTGTTGCTGTAAGAAGAACTGAACCAATGCCAGCAGAAAGCTGATACAGCAGCGACATGAGCGATATTATCTCCCCAACAGTCGTGACTGTGTTCCAGAGGCTGCAGGGTCAGAGCGTGGGTTTGCTTAAGGCCACATGAAGACAAAATACATCCTTTCTATACTACTGTAAACAGGGATCTGAAACAGGATAATTAACATTATTAGAAGGAGCTCTCTGCTTTGTCAAACTTCTCGGTGTGTTTCTCATCTAAGAAGGAAGGAAGAGTCTTTGAAAAAATAATTTCTACCAAGTTTAGTTGACTCAATGACCAGAAGGAGAGAGGCAATGGCTCTATTTTCTGTCATTTGTAGAAACTGCTCCATCTAGATTATTTTTACCATGAGTAGGATTTTACTATGGAATGAGGATTTACAGGATGAAGTCAAGGCAAACGTGTCCCAGCCATCCACTCAACTTCCAATCCAACACTTATAGTTGTTTTCTCCCAGCCTTCTGTATTTAAGGGTCATTACCACAAATACCAGAGTTTTTGGGGCAGATTCTCCTCTTTTTATTATTTTTTTAGGTCCTTGTGTCAGGAATGAAGGACAGCTCAACCATGACTCATGGCAGCAGATCACCACCAAAGGCATTATGATCACTTAACAGAAAGAACCCCAAGCTGGTCAAATATTTGCAAGTTATGGCACATTTAGTCCTAGGCACAGAGGTGGCTAATTCTTTAGATATAGCCACCGCATGAGCTGGTAAGTAACTGCCAGGAGGGCTCAGGGCACTGGAAGATACTGGAAGAGTAATGCAGCCTCAGAGGTGCTTGGTTTAGACACATGCCACATGGTGACTGTCCTGTAACTTCATATATAAAACAAACAGAACGGAAAAAATACTAGTAAATAAACAATACTAAGAGTCGGCGGGGGGGGGGGGGGGGGGGGGGGGGCGGGTTTCAGATCCTGATGAAATTGTTGAGTGAAATTTAATATTCTGTGTCAATTTAACAACCTGACAAGTCAGACCAGGAGGTACAATGAGCTAAACTAAAAATTTTACAGAAAAGTAAAACGCTGTATTTCAACCGGTGGGGTTTGTTTTGTTTTGTTTTCATGTTTACTTTTCAAAAAAATTAGGATGCTAACATGATGAAGTCACGTGCTGTGGGTCAATGTGTTCCCAAATGCAATGCTGGAATAAAACAAATCCCATGCCTAAACTCCTTGAATTTGGATAGACACTGCCCCTTGAACTTGCGGGAATACCAGCAAGGAGCAGCAGACACTTCAGTGCCTCTGAGGAGCCAAGCCACCTTTTCAGATGGATCAGATGGCTGGAAATGCTTACCACAGTTGTATACTGTCTCATTCTCCAATTTCACTTTTGCTGTTTGATTTTTTTGTTGTTTCCCAGTACAGAGATTTTTTGTGTGTGTGTAGCACCTAGAAAAGGAAGCCAGAAACAAGCCAAATATTTTTCTGCAATTACCTGTTACAAGCTAAGAGCAGTTACTGTGTCTAGCTCAGGATCTGAAAATATAGTTCCAGTTCTAAAGCTAATAGCTGTATGTCATGCTGTTATTTTGGCAGGGGCTTCCAGAGGGGGTGCAGTTCAGCAAAAATGGGTGGAGATCTCAAGAAGCATTAACTTTCTTGGAAAAGTCTAAAATGACCAAATGTTATGGGGGAAATTGGAAAAACATCAATTATCTCTACTCTCTGGAGTGGTATCAGTAATAAGGTTTTCTCAGACAATATATAATCTCTTGTATTTATCAATTGAAATGAAGATCCAAAGGTAAAATCAGGGCTGGAAAGCACTTTGTAGGCTCCGACGCCCCCAAATATCTGTAATTTATACCTGGGTTACAGGGAAATGTGAAGCAGTATTTTAAGCCGTGACAGCTGTAAGCTTGCTGTAATTTTTAAGAAAAGGCAAAACCAGCTAAGAGTCATAATTTTAATATGTTTTAGGACCTCTGTTCCACTTGTCTTGAAAACGATCTCAATTCACACTGCAGAGTGAAATCAGCACAGGAAACTCTGTTTTTTAAGTAGAAACTAGGTACATATTCTTATATCCTCCAACCATGCAGGATTTTGAGGGGAAAAGATGTGACTGTTGCTAACTGGTATAAAAATTGCTTTTTCCTCCAATACAGATCACTGTTTACCATCTTCCATGTAGAAGATTTTTAGACACTCTTATGGCATTTGTTCATTTGTTGGGTTGGTTTGTGGTTTGGGTTTTTTCTCCCAAACAACGCTGGTTTTTTTAATTTCTGTTACATATCACTGATGAGATAAATGAAGCACCACAGGGGCCCTGATGATGCAACTGGTGTTTCATACTCAGGGGAAGCCGGGGGAGCTGTAAATCCTCTAAGAAGGATGCTGTGAACAGAGTAACTTGTGAGGAAAAGAATTCTGAGCCTTCCTCTCCCCAGTGTCCCAGCATCCCTCTGGCTGCTTCCCAAGGGAAGGAGCTGTGGGCTGTTCATGTGGGTGCACAGTGGGGATGGGACACATCCCACTGAGGACTCTCTCAAGAAGCAAGTCCAAACCATATCTGTGCTTAATAAAAGGAGCCAGCTCCTGCCAATATCAGCATCTCCCATCAGCTGGCATCAAAACTAACTGGGTGGGGAAGGAGTAGGAGGTTCCATGAAGTGCCCACAAAGCTCCAACTGTGATCTGTTTTCAGGAACAATATAATGATACTGACTGTGGGATAGAAATCTAAATTGCTTGCGTTTTTGCTGACATTTTGCCAGTAGTGTTTTAGAGCCGAAGACCACACAAGGAAAATGGTGTTCCAGGATATATTGCCTCCTTAAAGAGAGGCTGTGAGACTATGACCTAATGTTTATAATTGTAAGAGTTATTGAGAGTCAATTGAACATGCAAAATTCCCAAGTGACTGCATTTATCACTTGTGTGATTAGCATGCTTGTGGAGTACAAACAGCTGAACAGATCCAAATGGTTGATGAAGTTTATCAAGAAAAAGAAAATTTAAAATACGTCAGATATTGTTTAAAATGTAGGTAAGGCATGATTTTAACCCCTGCTGAGAAAGAGGATGATCAAAGAGTTTTTTAATGGGCTTTTCATTATTGCTGGTCCCCATAAATGTCTGGGCAAATAGAGTTTACTTGGAAACTAATAGGAATATTGATAGCATCAGTGTACTTTGCAGGATTTTACACATTCAGATATGAAATTTGCACTATGAATTACTCCCAAGATGGTTTGGTTTTCGCAAAATGCTCCTAAGATGAGCTTTACTTTTAGCATAAATACATCAAAATATGCTAAAATATATAGCATCATCTTTATTATATTCATAATAAACTTTATGTAATGCATATATAATCTCAAATATTTATGAGTTTGTACATGTATTATTTATATATATATATAAAAATAATGAAAATCTCTTCATCATTCCCTAAGGCATCATTTCATGCATTGTATTTGTATAAATGTAGCAAAGGTTTCTTTAGGTGAGATTACAGTTGGAAGTCTGCAGCTTTTTAAAAATTACTTTTTCATTAGGATTTCAGTATAGGTAGTTGAAATCATCATAGATGACAAAAGGTCAGATATTTAGTACTAGTCTGTAAAACCCTGAAGACCTGTTTCATTGTAGATGAAACACAATGATTTTTGAATTCTAATTGTATTTTATTTTTACATTTTTGTTGCCTCAAGATAGAACATAAAATTATTTTTATTTTTGTTGAGCTTCCTTTCAAGAGGATTTATTATTTTGCTTTGGCTTAGGCTGAACTTAGGGATTTTTTCTCAGCTTACTCCATTTCAATATGCCTGCGTCCTGGAGAGGGAATCTGGGAAAAGAGGGGAGAAACTAAAAGTACAATTACTGAAAGTAAAAAAGTGCAGTTACTGAAAGTACAAAAAACTGAAAATTGCAGATAATTTTCGTTGACTTCAAAACAAGTTTTACTTTGTGCTCTTTTACCCCTTCTTGTTTATAGGGGTTTTTTTAAGGCATGCCAATGATAATCTAAAACCAAATACCTTTTTTTCTCTATTTTTATTTTAATCACAAGGTAAATGGAGACATTCTTTTTTTAAAGCCTTCATGTGAAAAAGAATACTTTGAAAGTTATGTTATTGGTGGTAACTACTGCAAAAGTTATTATCCATGCTGCTATTTCTTTTTTCTCTATTTTTTCTCTATTTTTATTTTAATCACAAGGTAAATGGAGACATTCTTTTTTTAAAGCCTTCATGTGAAAAAGAATACTTTGAAAGTTATGTTATTGGTGGTAGCTACTGCAAAAGTTATTATCCATGCTGCTATCACAATATTTCACAAGCAATACCTTCCATATCTTCATTCATTTGTGAACGTAAATTCTGCAGTTCCAGAAACTGCAGAGATTTCTGCAAGAAAACCCAAGCTGGAAGGTGTCTGTTGAGGGGATAGCTTCAGAACAGATTTATGTAGCTTTCAGTTTGCGTGCAGATGGAGTTTTGGAAACACTGTTTTTATTGGTTTTGTTCTGCTTTTTCTTTTGGCCGACGTTGCCCGTCTTGTTTCAGTGAGCCCCAAGAGTGTGCTGTGGCTGGGACCTTGCACTTAATTCAGTAAACACTTCGTTTCAGCAAACACTTTGTTAAAAAAAAAAGAAAAAAAAAGTTTTGGAATGCATTTTTTTAACAGCTTTTACACCTGTATTATTGACACTTTTAACAAACAATATATGCCCCCTGACCATAGTCCAAAAAGAGACATGCGTTGATTTTGGAGAAATAAACACTTGCAGACCAAAGGGACCTTTTCTGTGCGCTCCTTTCTACTGAGCATCAGATCTGCCCATTGGCATTGCTTATGTTTTGGATGACTTTGTCATAAAAACTGGGATGATGGGAAGTCAAATGCCTCATCGGTGCACAGAATGTCAAATTTCTGTAGTTGTGGTGGCTTGAGGTGTGGGGGCTGCCTTAAAACCACCCTCTTCTACCAGCCAGGTGTCTCAGCTGGGCTCTACAATGTGGTGGTTTTCTCAGTAAAGCCCATGACTCACATTTTCTCTGCTTAGTTTATGATTTATTTGTCAAAATGGCCGTAACGCACACTGCTTGTAAATGGCCCGTAGCCTCGTGAGAGAGGCTTGGCTCATCTGCTGTGGCTTTTGAAATCCTAATGACCATTTAATTGAGTAAATGTGAGATAAGCTGTGAGCTAGGGCTGGTTTCATGGCTCTGCTTGCATTTAACAGTGTCATGGTCTTCAAACAATACATATCCTAAAGCATGAAACCATGCCGGGCGTTGATGGCATTAAGCTATTTTCCATACCCACAGTCTAGCTGTGCATCTGCGACTCAGTGTGAATTGCCCCACAGTTGGGGAAGTCACAAATACCCATATACACTGTCTTTCATTACACAGCTTAATGAGATTTCCACATCCCCTGGGAAGCCAGCATGTCTCGCAGATGGGTGGTATCCACATCAGCTTTTTCTATGGCCAACACATCCTCGTACTCCTGAGATCCTCTCCAAAGGAAAGGCATGATTATGCGTAACAGATTGTAAAAAAAGAAGTTAAAACAAATGCCAACATTTCAATTTCTTATTGTTAGAATGTATTTTAAACAATGGAAGGAAGGAAGGAATATATTACAATTTTGGTTTTTTTAGGTTGTTTCTGTATGAATCTCCAGGTGATGTTGAGAGGCTGGTTTGTAGCCTTTGTGCTTCTGGCAGATACCCAGCAGGAGATAATTATCTTTCAAGAGTCCCTGGCTTCTTTTTTAGTAATTTAAAATAACTGGCCAGCAGAGAATAAATTGTTCCAAAGTTTCATGCTTGGAAAGAGATTTCCCAAACTACAAAGTTTTATCAAGAACAAATGAGATAGTAAACGAACGTGCAGGCAACCACTTAAGATCTGACTAAAGGAAAATTCTGCTCCAAACAACACAAAACTGCAGGAACGTGTTTTGTCAAAGTCACAATTCACTGAATTAAAATTTCTCAGAGCTTACTGCTCTCCTCATCTCTTAGAGCACTAACACAGAACATGTTTTTCCATTTTCAATCACTCTGGGTCTGGAGTTGACACAGCCATCAGAAAGAGAGGAGCTTGGTCAAGTAGCTGTGTTGGGGAGTATAAAAGTTCTATTAAAAGTTCGTGTTAATTTGCACGTGCATTGTGAAAAATAGTGGAATATCAACGTAAAACTGAGCATCAACCAGGTCACAGAAATCACAAAGTACTTTTATCTTCACATTTACAAAGAGGTGTGAATATGTCCTTCTACAGTCACCAGACTGCAGTCTGTATTTTATCAATCTTAACAGAGCTCTTTCTACTTGATTGCTTATAATGCTGATATAGTATTTTATACTTTGTATTTTATATAATATATTTTTAGTAATGTTCCAAAAACATTATTGAAAAAAGCTCAAATAAGCCATTATTAAAATTACTAAAGAGTTGCTAGAAAACCTAAGGTAAACCATAGAAAGGTAAATATCATTGAACTCACTAAAGATGAAGAATGTGTCCTCTTAAATACACTTTTTGATTGATAAGAAAACACAGCCTACTTAGCGCTAAAATCATCATCTGAAGTTACATAATTTCCAAGTATTTTAAAATGAAGAAATGTTTAGAGTAATTTCCTATTTCCATAAAATGCCATGCCTAGAAACAAGGCAGAAAATCTGTTTTTCTACTTGCATTGTGCACATGCAAAGGACATCCCCAGCTAGCCAAGCACTGTCCTGGGCTGTAATCAAAATGAGACTGAGATCCAGTACTGGTCTAATATATTGAGTGTGTTTCAAGTGCCAATAATGAAACCAGATTTTCTCCGGATTTTGAATATGCCTTGCTATATGTGAGATTTTCTATGTAATTTTTTAAGGTGGGAGCCAAATATTTTTACAGTCTGCACGATATTTTCAATATAGGTGTGTAAAGGGTATATGGTTTGATTTTTCATTTCTGGCCTAAGCAGAGCTGGTGTTTTGTAACACCTGATTTTGGTTTTGGAGTGATATATGAATGCCTGACGGCCACATGCAATTGGAAATGTGGTCATGTCCCAGACAAGACAGGACATCCTCTCCTTGGGCACAACCAAGAGTCTGATCTTTTCTGGTAATGCTGAATTAATACAGAGAAAGTTCTTAACTAGGAAATTTTTGTATGTGCAAGAACTTTGTGGTTTTAAGTATAGCCACAGGAAATAGAGTAATCATTAATGAATTTGGAGTAGATGAGCTGGCAAACTGAAAATGAACAGGACTCTCTGTAATGAAATGTTAGCCAACACTGGGTAGAAAAACCTATTTTGTGAGATCTTCAGTCACAGTGGGTGCTGCAACATCAATTTTTGGTGGCTTTTTTGTTACCAAAGGACTTGCTAATAACACACAATTGAGGCTGCAGGTAGATCCATAATCCTCCTGACAGAAGTGCTGCTTTTTAAAATTTTGACTCCTGTGAATAATGTTAGCCTTTCCAGTTTTGGACAAGAGTATGTCCATTACACATTCTATTAATATTTTTCCTATGGCAGGCGAATCCTCACACACCAGTGGTCTCTTGGGTGTTATTTCCCGTGCAAATTCCAATTGCAAACTTAAAGACATTTTTAGTTTTTAATTATGATGATGCTTGGTAAAATGACACTGCAGCAAGGAATACAGCCCATGCAGTGCCTCCCCTAAGAGTGCAGATGCCTCCAAGTTATTTTCTTACATACTTTCCTTGCCTATGGCCTTTCTTTGGTCTATGAGTTAATTGATCCAGGATTTTCTGATATAATTGTCTTAAGCTGCTGACAATTCAGTTAAGAAAGCAGTTGAGCATGTAAACAAAAAATAAACTCCATATGCTTTCATCACTCTTGCAATTAGGCAGCACTACTGATGGTTGGCTTATCAGGAACAACAGTGGGATTTTTTCCTTCTATAATTGAGGATGAGGTTGTGCCTTGATGACTGACCACCTGGGACTTCAAAGCTCTAGGAGAGAGACTTCAGCTATTATCCATGCTGTGATCATTTGGTGTTTCTCAGTGATGGCAAAAGAAAACAATGGCACCCCCAAATTTAACTAGTTCCTCAAGGCTTTATGTGATGCTGAGAGAAAGGCTCATTATGAAGTTCAGACCAGAACTTTAACTTGCTTGGTGGGACAGAGCAGAGTCTTTGACCTCAGCAAAGTTTTAGTCTCTTTTTCTTGTTGATTTAGCATAGGGCTGCATATTTGGCATTGTCAAAGTGGAGGTTGCAATCTGCCTTCAAAAGAGAACGGCAAGTGCAGCATCCTCACAGCTGTGGGCTTTTTTGCCATTTCACATTCAATGTAAAGAAAATATATGAAAAGAACAATAAATCAATAATTGCTATAAAGTAGAAACCTCACTTTGGTTATGTTTTAGTACTGGTATTTGCACCAATGGCTTTCATCAGCCTTTAGTGGCAGTGAGGATAGCCATCAGAGTATAATTAAACTCCATTTAGAGGGTTTAATTTGTCCTTTGGTGCTGAGGGAATCATTCCAAAGCTTAGAGTTATAAAGGGGATTTAATCACAAAAGATTAAATAAATCCCAGTTACATTTGACAAGCATTTCACTCTTCAATAAGTCATATGATCCATAATTATTCTCCTAAAGCCTAATTAGCTCTGTTCCTTATTTAAATCATATCTCTTCCACAAGACACTCCTGGCATGGCTCGATCTTGCCTTTTTGATGCATGTTTCACTAATCAGACTTTTCATCCATCCAGTTAATCAGCCCTTCCCTGCCGTGAAGCCAGGCTGCTGTACTCCCTCCCTGCTCACCAAGATGCTTTAGATGTCTCATAACCCAGCCTCAGAAAGCTTGTGTGGCCAAGTGCCCCGGGGCAGATGATAGCAGGAGTCAAAGGCCAGCATGATAGAGAGCAGTGTGATTTAAACCTGTCTGAAGAAACCTCTGAAGAGATTTTTGCTGGAGGCTTTCATTCCACCTATGACCTCCTCCACCAGGACAGACACCCACTTTATTCTCTTTATGGAAATTTTTAGTTTCTTCGTTTAGAACAATACCATCTCTCTTCAGCTTTCATGTCAATTTTCCACGTGAGGTTTCTTATCAGGAAAATCTTGCAGCATTTTTCCCCAAGGTGAATACAGTTTCGGTATCGTACTGGGCATGTGTCATTCTGGCAGTGTACATACTTAGCTCAGGAAAAAAAAAAAAATTCAAATCTTTTACTTAATCAAAAATTCCTCAGACAGAGTGCATGAACTTTTCCAAATACTTGAAATTATTAATAGAAATGCCTTCAGAAGTGTAATAGCAAACTTGAATGTTCCTGCTAGCAGACATGTAATCTGTTCCCATCTGTATAGTGCTGGGGAACATTTGTCAAGGTTCATTTGGCTACAGTTATCCCTTGTTTTTCGCCTTTAGAACTCAGTTGCAGAATTTCCAAAGTGTTTTCTGTTGAACAATAACAAAGAAATGAGGGAGCTCTCATGCACACTAATGGCTTGCATGTTTTGCCTGAAATCTTTAGCGGCTAGCTGCTCTGTGCAGATGCTGTTTGCTCTGCACCAAGACCTGGCTTGGAGCTGGAGGCCAGATCTCTGGAGAGTGGTGTCACACTTCCATATTGTCTATGGCTAAATTCCTTACAAGGAGGCACAAACCTGCCCATATGTGTGTGTTTATCACTGAGCTAAGTGACCAGACTGCCTGGGAGCTCAGGTGTGTAAACCCTGACACAGGTATCAGAGCAATGCCTTGCAAATACATCTTGATTCCACAGATTTATCATGCCGTGCTGATTTTTATTATTATTTAGTTTAATTTTATTTGATGGTGCTCCAAGTAGACAGCAAAAAATATAAACCAACACAAACCCTGCTGCGGGAAGGAAGAGAGCTAAATGAGGAAGGAATCGATTTGTTGGACTGATACTGGACAACTTCTTTTCCATTCTGTTTGATAAGATTGCTTATTGAGGCCAAGCAAAAGCCCAGGCAAGATGTGCAGTTCCGTCCATGCTCACACAGTGGTGCAGCCTGCCCCCCTCTGCTGATGTGTGGGCTCAGAAGGGAATTAATGAACCATGCTTAAGGGAGGCAGCAGGTTTTTGGTTCAGATTGCACCATCTCCACACTAGAGATTGTGAGATATCTGTCTCCAGCACACCCTTTGGGGTTTGCTACACTGCCAGAGCTGGTGCTGATGCAGACAGGGGGTCTCTGGCCTAGCTAGAGCTCTGTACAAATCTCCAGGGTAAAAGCAGCCCATGAGATGGCAATCACCATGGTTAGGACCAAGGAAGGTAAAGTTTATTAGCAAAGCCTGGGGCAGAAGGACCCCCTGGCAGCAGAGGCAATTCAGAGCTGCCACGTGCATGGCCAGCACTCTGCTTTGATCAGCGTCTCAACTCCTGATGTTTCTGTCCCAGTTTCTTCCAAGTGACATAAACTCTGCCAGCAAAAATATCATTCAGTATGCTCCAAATCATTCAACACTTGAAAGACTCCTTAAAATCAGTCTGTGCTCTCAGACTTTTGCACAGAGAGATTTCCCAAGTGGTCAGAGCAGATGTCAGATGTTCTGCTTCGAGCATCTTCCCAGTTTCCCCCTTCCTTAAAACAGAGGGATACACAGATATTTCTTAAGTTGCAATCCATAGGAGAGGGAAATTACTTTGCTACATTTCTGAAGCCAGAATGTTTTTCCATGGAGCTATGGTATGGAATCAGTTTTAAATTTAAAGAAATGTAGTCCTTTGGAAATGAGAAAGTCTGAGTTCTGAAACTGAAGCAGTCGATGGTGCATGGACTTTTCTATTTTCCTTACTCAGGCTCTCCTTGTTATCTTGTGGATATCCTGTCGAGCTGGGTCTGAAAACAAGTTGTGTGGCCAGAGCTGAAGATGAGATGTATCACCAAGAGAAAAAGAATCTTGGCTAATTTATATAAGCATAACTTTTTATAGGCTTTTCTAACATCAGCTTCAAACAGCTGAATTAAAATTTAGAACAAAATTTGATTTAAAAAAAAAAAAGGAAAAGAAAAATTGCCTGAGGAAACATCCTGTGTTTATAAAAAGCCACATTACTGCAGAGTGCACCTCTTGTTGTGCCAGGTCCGCTTCCTTTGGCACAGGTGAGGAGCAATGCCACTGGCATGGACACTCCTCATATATCCTGGAGGCTAGGACACTCTGTATCGCTCCTACTGGGCCCTCTCCCTCTGGCACTGTGGACCATTTCCTTCCTTCCCCTGCACCCTGAGCTGTCAGTAGCACCCAGCAATGAGAAATCTCTTATCCAGCCTGAATTAATGCACTCTGAGTCAACTGTGTCCCTCTCAGCCTTGCCATGCTGCCACTATTATGTGTGCCAGGATCATGCAATTCAGGTACAACCTTACAAAGAAGGATGGAGAGGGATAAGGACATAGTGGAAGGAATGAGGACAGCAAAGAGTTTAAGAGACAGAGAACTGGTAGCAAAACATACAAATTCCCAGCTCTGGAGAGGCATCCTCCTGAGAGGCACTTTGCTCCCTCACACAGTGTACCTTTGCAGCTGTAGTTTAGTCCCAAAGTGTGGATGAAACTGTTAAGAAACTTGAGGCCATTCCAAGATTTCAGAGCAGCTTTGTAAATGCACCAAAGCCTTTGTCTGACCTTTCCCTGTAATCCCATGAGTGCAGAATTGTTTAATCAAAAATGATCATATCATTATTTTTTGAATAGTTGTAATAATAATAATAATTGCTATGTGATTTCTTTTTCACAATTTTTATACCAGCAGTCATTTAACAAAAATAGCTGAGGTGTTTACATAATTGAGAGCTTTTAAAAAGATATTGTCTACATTGTCCTGGTCCATTCAAATTTTGAATAAATCCTGGGCCAGAGAAAGCTACGGGATGTTTGAAATTGTTTGAGGGGGTAAAAGGATACGAATCTCACTGGCTTTAGAGAAGCCAAGATTTTCAAAGGCAAATTAAGTCTGTTTACTTAATTTTTTCAGCTAGGAGTCTGGCTCTTCTGGGATGGACTGGGGAATATTTTGAAACCCAAACCAATGGAGCCAGGACACAAAGATGTCTCATTTCCTCAGCCAAACTCTTTGCCCAAGAAGTGAAGAGCTGGCCAGGTTCTGGACGCTCTGAGGGTCAGTTTTCCTGCTCCATCACGCACAGACGATGGGTTTATTGGTGGCTGTGTGGGTTGCCTTACCACTGACCATGAGGGCAGTTTAGGATGCTTTAGGCAGACAGGGATGCAGCTCCCTGAGCACAGCGTGCAGGGGCTGCAGCTCCGTCTGGAGCGGAGTCCACTGCAACTCTGTGAATTTTGCCACCTTAAAACACCCACATGGCAAAAACCCAGCTCTGTTGGTTCTAGCTGTTAGACTCCACATTGTGTGTACCATCTTCTTGGGATGCCACCTCCTTATTGCTGGGACAGGGATGCAGGAGAAAAGCCATGCCGTGCTTGGCCATTTTTAATACTCTTTAAGCTATTGCTTAAGGCTGGGGTAGATGGACTTTTGTTCTGACCTACCTATGGCAGTTTTGTGGTCTTATCGTCACTGGTTATTTATGCTGCTCTTTTGTGTAATAATTTCCAAAATAATCTTGGTTTATAGTGTTTCATCTTTCTGGGTATTTGGAGAACACATGCATGTACTTAGTGAGGTGACAGGCTGATTTAGCTTCTCAGTAACTTGAAAATAAAATGTCTGTTAAAAAGCCATAAAAGATTTGAAGAGCCAAAATGCTACATTCAAAAATGACAAAACACTCTGAAATTTGTTTTAACAGTTTGGATGCACTAATACATTCCTTTTATCTCTCCTAAACTTCTTGGCTCACTAAAAAGATTCCTATCCAGATTGTCTCTAACAAATTCATCCTACACATGGGTTGCGCAACTAAAACCAATCTTAATTGTTCATTCTTAGGCTTTCAGCGGTATTATCAAATTCTAGATTGATCGTTGTTTTCTAATCTTAATTATAGTGCCGTTTTAAGTGCACAGAGGGGCTTTAAAAATAATTTGAGCTGAGATCATGCCAAAAGCTGCATCTGGATTCCTGGAGGATGAGGGAAGCTTTGAATCAAACATCTGGCAAGTTTGCTGGATAGAGAAAGGCCAGCACAGTACTCTCAACCTGTGCAGTTATCAATGGGAGCTCTTGGCTGCTGTGGCCTTTCCATTTCATTGGGATTCTTGTGTCCAAGGACTTGCTTAACACCTGAGCTGATGATTCCTGGCTGTCCTGAGAAAAAGTTATGCTTGGGGGACGAAGAGACAGATTTCTTCGTGGTGGTGGGGGTTATTTTTAAGCTGTTTTCTGCAGAGGGACTTGAGAAGATAAACAAAGAAAAAAAAAAAAAAAGCCAAAAACATCAAGTGAAGGACTCCCAGGCTATGCAGTATCCCTGTGCCTGCTGCAAGCTGCTTTCTTTGGCACTTTACACTGGTCGGATCCCACTCTTGTAGTACCACATCCCAATGAGCCCAGGTCAATCCTTGCAGTTTTAGGGTCCAAAGAGGAGCTTTGAAGACCACTTCCCTCTCTATCGCCCTTATTGGACCTCGTTGATGTGACATACACAATGGCCTGACTTTGTTGCTAATAAGAACAGTGATGGCAACATCCTGAGTGTCCCACTGGAAATGCCGTGTTTGTTGTTCTGCTTGTACAAACTGGTGTTTTTCAAGCAGAGCTCCACCCGCAGTTTCATGGTGCAGAGTCCTTGGTTGCATTACAAGTTTCTCGTGTCTCCCCACCCCCTGGTGCTTGTCCTTGCATTGCTCTGCCTGCACAGCAGTTTCAGGCTGACACAAAGTGTGTTCACAAGCAAAGCTGTACTTCCAACCTCACCCACAAGTGCCGTGTTTTTTGTTTGTGAGCAACCAGAGTGTTTGCAGGGACCAACAGCAAAAGTTCACTGGTTACAACAGAGTCCCGAAGCTTTGTGAATTTTCCCCTAAATTATTCGTGTTCAATTCTATCCTTCATGTCTCAGCCCTGAAGTGAACACCATGAGACAAATGAGTTAATTTCAATTATTAGCAAAAAGGTGAATATTATCTTGCAGGGGCAACCAAAGTTATGTGTGTTTTGTGCATGTACAGTTAGAACATTGTATGCTGATGTCAAAAGGTATCCTGGAAGCTGGGTAAACTTGGTGCTCTTCATGTCACTAAACTTAATACGAAGAAGTTTTCTCTCTTAACTCCAAATAGCAGATGTGTCTGTTTAATTCATTTGTTTTTATCATCAGAAGCAAATTTAACTTCAAATTTCTGATTTCTAAAGTTGGATCAGAAATACTTTCCAGGCTTAAGAAATCATTTTGATGTCTAGAAATAGGAAGAAAAATAGCTTGCGTCCAACGATGCTTATTTATAAAGACTTTAAAAGGGGGGGAAAGAAGAAACAATGTAGTTTTTGTGACCTGAGCATTTGGAACTCACCCAAATCCGTTTGCATGCTGAGTCCGTCCATTACACATTTTGTCAAATCTTTCATATAATCCCACTGTCTCTGCTCTTAATCTTAAAAAAATAGCCCTTTGTTTTGTATATGACTCTGAAGGATAAAGAATAGAGACTGTCTGCAGTGTTGTCAAACCTGGGTGGGCATTTTAATGTATCTTATGCATTTTTCTATTGTGTAAGGGCATTCTGCTCCGTGTGCGCGAGTCTGCTGAGTGTCCATTGTTTATATCCTCTGCTGGTGTTATCTCCAAATTCCTCCCCTTCTCCAAGGGAGTAGATTTCTCCACAACAACTTCTCTTCCAGGGTCAGAAAAGATGTCTTTGTGGGGCCACTGGCAAGGCACACAGCTCTGCTCGTGGGCTGCCAGAGGGGTGAGTGCTCCTGCAGGGAGAAAGCCTGTATTAAGACTTTTTCTTGAGAAATAATAGGAAAATTGCAATACCTCAGGAGGCAGGGGGATGCCTGGCTGCTCTGCCAAGGGCAGACCATGCACGCCACGATGTGCAGTTGGGAACTGAGTCTCTGAATAGACTGAAATCTGCAGCTTCCCTTTCCACTTTGATTTTAACCTATATTTTGTGAGTTTCCCTGTTTTCTGTAAAGGAGCACTTTGGTTGCAGATGCTGTGTACAGCTGTTTATTGCTTTGTGTCGATGCAATTGGCGATGTCAAGTCCCAGTCCGTATCTTTGCATCTCTCAGGAGAGCCAGACACATTCAGCTGTCAAAATGCCGTGTTCTGGTGAGAAGGGAAAGGAAGGTAGCTTTAAATCTTGGATTTGCTGAAATTGTTTGTCACCTATCCCCTCCATTTTAGCTCATGGTCTGAACGGCCTCCCTATGCTCCCTGTGTTGCTGAAAAAAAATGCAAGACCTTAGATGCGCTGTTATTTTAAGACTAAAACAACATTAAACTCACCCAGATTATGCAACTAAGAGTTGCATTTCATAGCTTAGTGAGTTTGTATACCATTAACCTTTTCTCAGCTAACTCTGTTCTTCTTGGTTTTGCCTTATGTCCATAGCTCTGGGGTTATGACTGCTGGTACCCTATAACATGTCTCAGGGAAATATTTGGAGTTGTGGTTGGATTGGTATGGAAGTGATAGAAGGATGGGTTACTCTGTGGCAGCGTCTGTCCAGAAAAGCAAAAAGTATCAGCTGGTTGCCTGCAAAGTCTCTTGTCAATTCATTACACGTTTCTTTTTTACATAACTTATTTTCTGGCTTTTTACCCAACAATGCTATTGTCATTGTGCCAGCTGAAAATCTTACACCTGCAGGTGCAGCTGGTCCCTGGGATCATTTGTTTAACAACCTCCCTATAACGTGGTCATGCAGTGCCAGCATTTTGGTCCATGTCCACGTTTTTTTCCAGGGATGCCTGTTAGAGGATGGTTTGCTTTTTACAAGCCAGCTGATGAAACAAAACAGAACTGCAGTGCAAGCCATTGCCAGAAAGTATGTGAATATTGGGACTTAAACCACAAGAAAGCCAATTCTTTGCAAGCTGCAGCAGTGGAGGCTCTCTGTGTTTCACCCCATGAGGGCAGCTGAGGTGACACCAATGAGATGGGACAATATCAGCTGGTGTGGACACGGCCTTCAGCTGTGGGATCTGTAGGAATGTGGCGCTGGGTAAAGGTGTTTTCACTTAGTTAACTGGAGCAGTTTCTTTGGTTCCTGTGCACAGAAATGGCCTGTGCCTGTTTTTTGGTGGATCCTCCCCTCTCCTGTGTGACGTGCTTACTCAGGGGACTGGGGTGAGCAGGCTGCAGATGCTCTGCACAGGCCTGTGCAATGACAATAGTTAAAAACTCAGCACTTCTGGCACCTCCTACCCACCAAGCTGCAATGCCACAGCCTAAAGTGCTGCTTAAAACCACCAATAGCATTGAGCTAGGTGATGCTGATGGTCCACCAGTCCCAATATGTCACCTTCATCAGTACCCAGAGCCATTATCCTCAGTACTCTGCTGTAGTTCCCCCAGTTTCCAACCATTTTCAATTCAGGGACTCATAGAACAGGAGACATTTTCTATAAATTCAGTTATATTGAGTCAAAATAATAGATTACTCTTGCATGACTTAATTCAATTTCCTCTTTGACTGAAGAAATTTTTATCATCTCTTGGCAAGGAGCTCCACAGTTCAAATAGCCGTTGCGTGGGTAAAACTTGTGTTTATTTCATTTGTACCTGATTCTTACTAATTTCATCTGATGCCCCCTGTTTCCTGCAACGTGCCAGTGATTTAGTGTCAGATGGTACAGTGCAGTCACACATTTTGAGACTTTTCAGCCTGGCAGGCTCCCGAATATTTTACAGACCTTTATTCGGTAGAAGTTACTCCAAGACAAAAGTTCCTCCTATGAAGTCTCTGTTTCTAATTCCCCATATTTCTTAAATCTGGTTTCTGGGACAAACATCTCTTAAAATATATTTTCCGTTAAGTAAAAAAGTTTCTCATTTGTAGTCAATTAGGAAAGAAATTATTGAGGGATGCATTTGCATTGAGATTTTCTGCAGAAGCAGGGAGGAATTGTGGCCAGATATAGCACAGGCAGGTCTGGGGCTGTTTCTGCTGGCACACAACACATTTGGCTCCCCAAAACCTCCATACCTGACTGCTATGGCACTCTTAGGGGCTTGTGGCAGGTTTCTAGGCTTACCCTGGCCACCTTGAACCACTGATGTGATGCATTTCTTCCCTACAGCTGGTCCTCCAGCACTGTTGCTGATTTCTGTGCGAGGGCTGTAACCTGACCTTGATCTCCAAAGTGCCTCACCTGCTTTGGGTTGATGTGTGAAAGGATGTACAGTGCCAACAGCCCAGCTTCAGGGATTGATCCCCCGCCCTAGGGCAGCAGTGCCTTGTGGTTGTGGCTGGGGCCAGTTCCCTGCATGGGTTTAACCCTGAATGTCCTGACCAGACACTTTCCAGAGACCCCAGGACATTGTTTCACCACATGGCTCATGCAACAAATTCATCCTCTCACCTCCCTTTTTTGCCCAAAACATGTCCAACGGGTAACCTGCAGGTTTTTTGGTTCTCATCCCCACTGGTGGGCCTGACATTGCTGAGGCCAAGAAGCAGCTCTTCAGTCACCCATCCTTAGGCTGGTGTATCACCATGCTGGGGCCAGCAGGGAATGTGGGGATTTCTTCCCTTTGTCAGCTTCCCAGAGAGGTGGGAACCCACCAAAGCAGCTGCTGGTCTAGCATCCATCTGGGCTTGGTGTGCAATGACCATCCCTGGGGGAGATGCATAAGGAGATTGGGAAAGAGGAGGTGAGTCTACTGATAACTCTCCAGAGATGTGTGCTCTGCCACAGGCATTTTCCATAGGTGACTTATTTACACAAAGCAGAGATCATGGGATTTACTGATAAACTGTAGGAAAAGGGGGAGCTGGTGAAATGAAGACTTCTTATCTCTGCATGATGTAGCATGCAACCCAGGATATAAATTACAATTTTCACCAAGTACTACTGGAAAGGCTGTTCCTGAAAAGCAGAGGTAAATCCCATGAAGCATGCTAAGCAGCTGTGAGCTTTTTAACTAAACTCAGGATGAGTGGCTCCTCAGATAACTCCTCAGATATCTGTCAGCTGTGGGTGTCATTTGGGTGGGAGACATCAGAAGATGAGAAAAGGGCTTATTTCTGTACTTTCTGGGACGTCCTCAGGGTGGCTGTGAGAGGCTGCATGCTAATGAGTTCAGCAGCTGCTGGAAGTGATATTTTCCCACTGTCAGCACGGATGCTGTGTTACCAGGGCTGGATGTCTTTAAAATGAAGGATGCCTATGACAGGTACCAAAACTCCTCCAGTCTTTGTGGGCTTTTTTTCTTTGTTTCTTCTAAGATTTAAACCAGCTATGCTCTTACCATCTCTTTTAATTTTGTATGAGTATTTGACATCGCAGGGATAAAGTGCATATTTTTTAAGCTCTTGGAAGCATTTCTTAAGTTCTGCTAATGCCCAGTATTGACCTTGCCAGTGGGCTGCTCTCCCAAGTGCCACAGACACAGGATGGTGTGCCAACAAGAATCTGCAGAGCAATTCTCACTGAGTGCCCAGGTATGAAAAGTCTCTCTCTCACGTGGCCATCCCCTCTTGTGATTACAAAGGATAAACAACCCTCTGTAGACCAGGTTTTCTGAGAGGTTCAGAGTCAGGTTTAATTATGTATTCCCCCAAACAAGAGTTAGCTTTTATTACTTCTAGAGATTCAAGCCTGTTGCTAGAATACTAATGCTACTAGTTAATCTTTCTTGAGGCAATGTAATTTTTTCTTGGCTATGTAACTTATCTTCCTTTGCAGCGAACAGATGTTCTCACTGGATTCCTCACATCTCTGAGGTCTCTTTCCTGAATGTTTTACATTCAGTTAGAATTTATGAATGTGTAGAAGCTCCTTCTGGGATGTGCTGTGTTTCTTCCCAGCAAGTTTCCCAGGGCGCTGGGATGTCTGTTGGCTTTCTGGTGTTTCGTGGATTTGTGTTGGATGCAGCTTTCCAGATTGCTTCGTCTGCCAAGGATCTCTTCCCACCTTATGCAGCTGATAATTAACTTGCATTAATTATTATTAATAGCAAGGGCAGGTCATTATCCTACTATTTCACTTAATGTTGGAAACTGCCAGAATTTTCATTCTGAATGTTTGTCTCTATTTTTTAACTTCTCAACCCATAACATAGTATCCGTAATGGCAATGAATCATTAATTTTTACATCATAGTGCATGTGACATAATGAGAGGTGGTGGTTTTCTGGTCCTTAATCTTTCAGCTTTGATATGCCAAGGTTTTTTGCAGGCACAAATATATGGCTGTTCCTCTGGGTCAGTTTTGGGTTTCTACACTTTACTTGAAGGTGCAGCTCTCTGAAGTTGAGCATCTGCCATCTATGCTATGATAGGTAGTCTGACATGCCTGCACTGCTCCATGAGCAACAGCAAGTACAGCTAATCCATGCCATTCCTCATACACTTTTCCAGTTGAACATACGCAAACAATTTGAGCAGAAACTTCAGCTTGGCAGTATTTGGGTAACATGCACATGGGACAAAACTTTCTTCTGTTATGGGATTACCTCATGGGAGAAGTCCTTTGATTCATTCCAGTTTGGCCTTAGAAATACGTTTTGGTTTAGTTGGTGAATTTCTAAAAATGAAGTTCAGACAAGTAGGGCAATGGCTTAGACAAACGGATTATAACAGTTATAGTTGTTCGTGCAGCTTCTTCATTATTGTAGCTATGGAATTAAAAAAACTCCAACCGTTTATATTTGTTTTGTTTTTTCTTACAGCTCATGGCCAAAACTAATTCTTAAAATTACTGATTTAAAATTAATGTCAAGCTCATGTGTTTACAATCAAATTTATCTTTTTAAAGTGTGCAGGGTGGAGGGGGTGCCTATCCTCCCTGTCTGTTTTCTTTTCACCTCCTCTCACGTTATCTGGAGAAGAGTGTGATACGTGTTATGGATATCATTTATCTAGACTAACATATTAAGGAAACTTGGCAAAGGGAGACACAGTTTGCCTGCACTGACTGCACACAGAGGATGTGCACTGGGCTGCTCCCCATCTCCCTTCATCTCTCCTGGTTATGCTGTGCTGGCCCCCATCTATCAGATCATGAGCTTTAAAGCCATCAGCACTTTTTCAGGCTCAGACTTTGCGTTTCAGTTTTCAAAACTTCTCAGCACTCCTAAAATCCCAGTTTGGAATCAGAAAGAGATGTGTGTGCTCAAGTGCATCGGTGTCTTGTTCTGGAAAATGCTGCATACATCTTTAGAAAGGAGACTGTTTCGTTCAAGTGTGGGTCTTTCAATCACATTTGACCATCTTGAATCCTTCTGGAGTTAACTACAGCTGCTGGGTGTCATTAGGCATGTTGCTTTGGGCTAATCCCAAAGGGATTTTGGTATTGCAGTGGCTGACTTCTAGGCACCCAGCTACCTAATGAATTCCAGATCCCAAAGTCAGACATTCAGACATATCCAGGGGAAACAAAGGACCTGAAGGAGCACCATGGAAGCCCATGAGATGGGGATGCTGCCTGAGAAGACACTGGGGAATTTTATGTTAAATATTGCTCAGTGCTGCACTGTCTGCCTGGAACCTTTTCCTGCAGCTTCAGGATTCTTCAGGACTGCATGCACCTTTTTTTAATGGGGAAAGTGGAAAGATCCTTCTCATGAGCCCTGTTTGGCAGTGGAAGCTTTGACTCAGGTATTGGGTGCTTGGGGGCTTGGTGATGGCAGAAACGAGCTGCTGGTGCCCTTCTGTTTCATCCCTGGGGGCGAATGGCAGGGCTGCCAACACCAGAACTGGTGTGGAACTTGAACCGTTAATTCTTAATTGTATCTCAGCTTCAGTGGGAAGATGTGTCCAACTGCTTTTCAAAGGACTGGGCTGGATGGAGAAAAAAAAGCCTTATGGAAGCTGGATATCAGCAAGACAACATTTACACATTTGGCCTGTGAAGCTGTTTTAGCGTGTCCATCCCCAGTGCGTAATACAGTCCGTCAGTTCACAAGGCTGAAATACCTCTGCAAATAAAAAGCAGCCATGCTGGCAAACAGTCTTCAAAGGTAGCGAAATAATCCCTAAGGGGAGATCTGCTTTTGTGTGGAATTCCCCAGCAGACGGCTGGGAGATCTTAACAAACAAGTCCTTTTAAACTGCCATGTACTTTGAAGCCTGAGTGAGCATTCATTCATTCGGCACAAAAAGCAACAGTAAGGGGGGGGGCGAGGGGGGGGGACAAGGGGTGGAAGGGCTTAGTCAAGGTGAAAATGAAGTTGGGTCTTTCCCCAAAGCCACTGTGGGTACAAATGAATTGCTTCACTGGAGGTAATAAAAGATATGTTATCCCACATTTAATAAAAAGCAACAGTGAAAATACAAAGACCTCATTTCAGGCTTCAGTTATCTGATGTTTATTGCACACAGGCCTTTCTCCAGGACAGAGACCCAAGAAGTGTATTGCCCTTTGAAGTGTGGGCTGTGTGGCCACTTGCCCATTCATTGGTTTATGGCTAAATCTCCTTGATATGGTCCACTTTCATCTTTCCCTGCAGAGGAGAGGGGGTAAGCAGGGTTCTGGATGTGCACTGGGGACAGGGCAAATCGGGGAATGCTTCACCCTTGGAGTGTAGGTAGAGAGGATGCAGCATGAAACAGAGGCTGGGCTCAGGGAGATGTAGAGCACACATAGCTTTGAGCAGAAGTGATCTCCTTGGCAGGACTGTCGGGACCACAGGCTTTCCAGTGAAAAGTGCTGAGCAGAACTATTGTGTTGAGAGTGTTCCCTTCGACTAGGAATAACACAAACTGGTCCTAATTTTGCTTACCCCACTTATTTTCAACTCTCACTAGAAACCATTGAGTTATCTCTAGTGGTTAAATCATGGTATTTGGAAAAAGAAGTTTCTTGACAGTGCATTTCCTGCTAACTAAGACACTAAACTCTGTATAAGAATCTCCACTAACATCAACAAGCTTTGGGCTCGGGCCATTGTCCACTTCCAGGCAGTAATAACCTCTGCATGTTTTTTATATCAAAAGCAATTATTTTACAGATGAGCTGCAATAAACTGTCTGAGAAGTTTACCTTTGTAATGCTATATGGGCAAAAAACATCAGTGGACTTGAATCACCGTCATTTTTAAGTTTTCTTGTATGAAACAGTAACGTAGTATTTAACCTTATCTTACTTTTCCTTATGTTAAAGTTTTTTGCACCAGCCTCATGTTTGCAAGCAAGCCGAAAAATTTCCAGCAAATGGAGTGGATTAAGATAGTCTTTTTTCAAGGAATTGTGTTGTGAACATTCTTAAAATAACATCTTTCTTTCCTCAAAAAATAGATTGGTGTGCTGTGATATCATTGTGCAGTCATGACTTTGAGAAACAAACTTATTTATATTAATGAAAAATATTTCAGTTGAAAGTGCTATCAAAACAATCTCCAGGAAAGTCATTGTTGTGGACTGAAAATAACGCTACTTCACATGTGTTTAATTATTGGGGGGAAAAAAATGAATCTTGCCTTGCATCACAAAAATCAATCTGCAATAACAGGAAATCCTGAGCCATTTATGTAGAGGTTCCTCTTTCATTGTAACTGGCAATTGGTTCCAGCTTCTAAAACCTGTCTAATTCTCAACTGCTACAAGAATACTGCCTCAGCTGGATTATACACAGCAAAGCTTTGATTGTGAGTCTGTTTTAATGCTGTAAATCAAATCACCAGCCAGCAATGGAAATAACTTGATGGTATGCAGGGATGTTGTGCTGCTTTTTGCTTACGGATGCATAGGTCAATTGAAATAGTAAAGTGTCCAAATCCATCAGCAAGAGGATTATTATTATCCTCCCTTCCTCAGCCTGTGCATGCCCCTGTTTACACAAGCTAAGGAAGTAAAAGTGAGGTCTGGATTGCTGTTATTTGTGCCATCCCAGAGCCCTGCATTCCCAGCTCTGGTGGAGAATTTTTGTACAACAAAGAGCAGGAGCAACAGCCCCATTGCCAAAATGTTGTGCCTTTTGGGGTAGAAAGACAGCAAGATGAGGATAAAGGGCATTGGGATAGTGCAAGGGAGCTACACAAGAGTGTTGGTGCTATGTCACCAGTGAGCCTTTTCAAAGTCTTTGGTGCACACAACAGCAAAGGGGTCAGCCAAGGGACTACACAGCAGCTGCTGCTTCCCAAATGTAAGACACAGGGATTGAAACTAAGACTGTGCAGGGTCTCCCTGCCAGTGAATAGCATCAGCCTTCTCATCTATATGACACCTTATTTGTTACTAGTTTATGCAGTGTCTATGACACCTTTTTGTAATCTCTGTAGGTCGCTTAAGTAGGAAGTACTTTCACCACCTCTCATGTGGTGTTCCATGGTTCTTCTGCATGCCATGGAAGACTAACACTGATGCATGTGTCTTGGCATCAATGCTTTCAGTCTTGTGAATGGTTTTACTGACACTCTTTAGTATGCTCCTTGGTTTTCCCTTTCTGATCAGTTCTCTATAACATGTGGGGGTTTCTCGTCCACTAATTGATTTTTCCACCTGTCACACACACATACACAGAATGCTTGCTTAAAAAAGTTCACAAAACTAAATTACTGGGATCTTGGCATAACTTAAATCTTGCTCAGGTAATCAAACCTCTCAAGCAGAACACTTGATTCCTGCCCAAGAGTTGGCAGGAGGCACCATTGCAGGGGTCCCTGCAGAAGGATGAGGTGAGACTCCCCAGTCTGCTGTGCTGCTCATTTCACGCAGTTCTTCCTGCCCTGCTCCAGTGCATGATCCATTGCTGCCCTAAAAATATACAAAAGGCTTTCCTTCATTACCATTTCCACATCTTCATTTGACTTTATTTGTCAGTATCTTTCCTGAATTCAGCTTTGGCTGCCTTGGGGAGCCTCTGGGACAACCAGATTCTCCACCATGATGTTAATCATCACATTGAAGAATACAATAGGGGCTACCAGCTGGCCTGTGCATCCTGGGGGAATGTCTAGCTGTCCAAAATCTCCTCCTGGAGCCCCTTTGCAGCAGTCAAATACTGTGCTGTGAAGCCACCTAGCAGGTGGGTCAGGCCCCAGGCCTCTTTCTGGGCTTTTGCCTCACAATGCAGGGATGTGCTGGGGAGAACCTGGACCACCCTGGAAATTAATGGCTAAGCACACTGGGTGTGCAGACAGGCACAGCCCCGATGCTCAGCTGTACCACAGCTGCAGCTGTAAGACAAGCTTGACTTGTATCCTTATATCACAATTATAACTTAAATTCCATAGATCTTAACCACCTGCTTTGTGCAGCCTCTGGATTGAAAGGCAAACACTGGCTGCTGTCTTCCAGAGCTAAGGCAGATATCTACTTTATCACTTTTTGATCGCTAGCTGAAAATTAGAAGGGAAAGTAAAGTCACCCCCACAGGTACTCGAAGTGGCTTCAGGAGAGGATGATCTCTGACTATTTTCAGATTCCTTATGAAAGGCTTGCACACTTCATAAAATTCATGTTCTGCATCAGCTGCAATTCTCATCTTGAAGGATCATTTTACAGGCTGTTACATGACTCATGTTTCTCCTTCCTTTGCCTGACCCAATTCCTCAACTTATTGTTTGCTATTCAATTCCTCTGATGATATTTGTCCTGTATATTTAGAGACGAATATGACTGTCTCTTCTCTGTCTACCTGTGAAGGCATGCTCCTCATGCAAGGATTTAGTGAGGAGCAATCTTCTGCTTATGGGGGACTTCTTCTCTTCCTACCCTTTGCCAAGGAGCTGATGGGTGTCCAACTGCTGTCCCGCAGCTCCAGCACCAGAAACCACCACATCTCCAGGCAGATCAAACCGCTGACTGGCATGACTTGGAGAGTTAAACTGTAGCTATAACAGGACAGGATCACATCAGGGCTTGCCTGATGTCTTCATTCATCATTAAACTACAGAACCCCCTTTCTAATATTTGGATTCTGAGCCTGTTTACCCAGGGATTTATTGGTTTATCTGCACGGTGAGTCACTGCCCTCTGTTTGGAAAGCAAATGTGTGATGCTGCCCTGTGGCGTGCTCAGAGCTGGACGATGGGGTGGCTCCACACTGAGCTGCATCAGCAGCTGGTGGCACTCAGCTGCTTAATGCTTTTTTAATGCAAATGTTCACAAAACTGCTTCACCTCAGGTCTCAAATTGCACACGTGGCATCTGTCTATATTTACATATTATGTCCAAAGGCATGGGGTGGCCTGGACTGTTGCCATATGTTACAAGATGAAATTGCCCTTTCATAAGCTAGATTGAAAGTTGGAGACATGTTTTCAGTGTCACCAGTTACCTAGTTGATGTCCCTAATGGGTGGCATTTTGGGGAGTTTAGTGCGACCATTCTGCCACGTTTGAAAACCAAACCAACAGTATGAGCACGGAGAAAAATTACTGACTGCAGTGTGTAAATGAAGCATTGCTAGGTCAAAAATAACCCATGGAAACAGGACACTGTTATTTGCAGTGTATGTAAAAGTAAATCACAGCAAACAAACTGGCAAAATCAGTGCTGGAGAATGCATGGATGGTTTCTCTGCTGAAATCAGTGGGCGAGCTCACGGATAAATTACAGGCACTGAGAGTAGCGGGAAAACAGGCTTAAGTGGTTTGTAGGCAAAAAAAAATCTCACCTTATTCAGATTCTTCTGGATAAGATACCCATTTTTAAAAGTAAAGATTTGACATTCAAGCGTAAATTAATCTTTCAGCCATTGCCACCAAGGCTACCTGAGTTATTTGGCAGCACCATGAGCCTGGCTGTGGTTGTCAGCACTTGTATGTTCTCAGTCCTTTGCAGAGCAAGGCTTGTCATTCATCCTGCTGGGAGCAAACCCAAAGGACCTGGGGTTGGTTGAGCACCACAAGTCGGGAGCAAAGGCTAATTGTATTAAAGAGTTCACAAACAACTGTGTCAGAAAACAGGAAATAACAACACTTGGGTCATGCTATCTCCTGATTTAAGGGCAAAAATAAGAATTTTTAAATATTTTGTTGCCTGAAACAAAATTTCTGTGAAATAAAACTTGAAATGCTCTTCAAATTATCTGGATTTTTTTTCTATTGAAAATGTCATCAAAATTGACACAGTCATGGAAAACACTTGAATTGCAATTAATCAGCATTTTTCCTGTACTGGATGGGTCTGCCTGGAGTTTTTGACCTGATCTGTTCAAGTCAGAGACAAGCCACTTAGGAGGGAGCTCCTGAGAAATAGTTTAAAAAAATGGGATTTCATTTTCAATGGAGATAACATGTATATAGATTTATTTCTATGATAATGGAATAAGATTACTTTGAAAATTCATAGAGTTGAATTGATTTGCTTGACAATACAGCACAGAGTAAAATGTCACTTCTTTGTGGAGCACAATTACAACAAATACTTCAAGCAACCCCATCCTCTCAGTTATTATCTGTGACATGATTGTGTAGGTACCACTCATTTTGTGAGTAATAACCTTGTTGGGATCAAGTCAGAGATAACACAAAGGTGAGGGGAGGCTCTGGAAGATGGCAGGAAAGAATAGTTTGGAATGAAACAAGTTGCACAGGACCACTGCAAAGCTGTTGTGGCAGGAGCCTGTGAATGCACCCTGCCTGCCCTACAGAGAATAATCCATGATCTCAGTGTCAAGAAAGTGCTATTAATAATTTTCCTGGGAGCCTGGAACACACCATTGTTAAACACAAAGAAAGGAAAAGTAAATAAAATAACTCCTATTGTAGCTATTTTAAAATGGTCAATCTGGAATCCTGCTTTTCAAAAATACTCTGTTTTGGATTTTTGCCTGCATGTGAACCGACTCCAGCACTTTTCTAGCCGGTGCTGTTCAATCAAAAATGTGGTAAGGTAATAGGGGTAATCCCTTTCCTGCTGTAATTCCACGGGGAATAATTTAATTATGTCAAGGATAGCTGTTTTAATTATTGGATAGTAAATGAGGCATTAATAAGTCCCTGGACATCCTGCTGGATTGTGAACTTCCACAGTGCATGTAAGGTTGTTTTTTTTAAATCTTTTTTAGTGGTAGTACGTGTTTGGAAGCAATGGTCATTCTGACACCTGTGTCAAGAATTATTCAGATGAGATAAGGAGGTATATTAAAAGTGCGCCCTACAGTCTTTGAAAACAAAGATTGTCTGTGGCATTACTGGCGTGTATCACACTTCTTTGAGGTGTATCTGAAACACTGGATGGGTGGCAGCTACAGAGGCACAATAAAGTAGCATTTTTGGCAACCTGATTGAAACAGTCTGTGTGTTCATGAGAAGCCCAATCCTTTTTTATTTACTATTTTTCCTCTGTTATTTATAAAACATCGCGGCAACATAAATATCCTACATTAAAAGCTTATTGCATCCTGTTTAAAATAGTTGTTTTGTTGTGTACAAGCCGTATTTCCTGGATACTTCAAACTGAATTTGCCGGCCAGATTTTCCCAGTGCTTATAGAAAGATTTACACTGACAAATGCAGATAAATGCATGTCTCTTGAGTGCCAGTAGTGCTTGACCCTGGGCTGTAAAGCACCCTTGCTGGGGGCTCCTGCAGGGATGCTGCTAGGTGGGACCTCTGATTGATGCTGATAAATTTTACAAAATTGAAGTGTCTCCATCACGAGTGGTGCAGTAAAGCTGCCATGGAACACGCAATATTAAATGGATTACCAAAGAGCCTTCCCACTGGTTGCCTGCCTACCTCCTGGAAACAAGCACAAGAACATTTTTTTGTGAAGGGAAAAGAACAGAGTGTTTCCAGTGAAGTATCATAATTTGTCCCCTAAGGGTTCATTGAAAAATATCCTTTAGAGTAATTATTTTTCATTGGGATAAGAAAGGCTGTAGAATTTTAGATGTTGTGTGGGTTCTGGAAAAACCCCAGCTAGTGAACAAACTTTCTTTTCACTTTGTGGTAAAAGCTTATTATTCACAGGAAAGAATTCAGCCTGACAAGAAGCTCAGATCTGACTTCCATTTTAATAGCCCTCCTCCTGCCCTCTGCTCTAATCTGGCAGACTTTTGCGTTTCTTGCATAGGTTTTCATTTTACCACAAGCATAATTTCAAGATGCAATAACATTGTTCTCTTTATTGGGTTGGTTTTGGTTGTTGCTTAGCTAGTAACCCAAGCTGGCACTCCAGGTCCGTGACGTGACTCACCCCGGAGGAATGCCCCGACTGAAGATTTGCCCCAGGCCAGCAGTGGCCTTCCAGCCTTGCCGGGTCAATGCAAGGTGTATTTGTGTCCTTTGCATCCCCTCTGCTGCCGGCCTGGCATATCAGTAGTTTGGCTTTCATTGATAAAGGAAAACGGGAGAAAAATACCTCCAGTGCTAGAGGAACACCTAACCCTTTGAATCAAAAAGTAAGGTACAAATGAAGGTGGAAAGAGATCCTTTTTTCTTGCGTTTCCGTGGGCGTGGTCTAAGCCGAGGTGAAGCGGGCAACCCTGGCAGCGCCGGAATGCTGAGCATCCGAAGGGCAAGTGCCCCTGCCTTCCCGCCGGCCCACGGCTCCCCGTCACTCCTCTCCCACCCCAGCAGCTTTGGACTGCCTCCATCCTTGCACAAACACAAGGCTTTGCTGCGTGTCACCCTCAGTTATGGCCACGCAGCTGATGGTCTGCGCTCATTAATCATCGCGGGGAGGAATGCTGGGGAGGGAGCTGTGCGGTTCTCTCTCTCTCGTGTCCTTGCTGATACAAGGTCTTCTCACATTCTGGTATTAAAAACATGACTCCCTCTTTATCACTGTCTGCAGACAGGGCACAGCTGCGGCCAGCAGCACCAGTCGTCCTGAGGCTCAAACAGGCACAGCCTTTCACTACCCCTGTTCCACACTTGTGGGTGCAGAGGACAGCCCAGGTAGAGATGTGCTTCCTACACCATAGCAGTCATGTGCATCCCAGCCAGTGGGACAGCCACAGAGACAGCCGAGGTGAAAGCTTCAAAGAAGATGCAGGTTTCTGTGACTTAATAAAAAAGGAGAGGTGAGCTCTGTGCAGGTCACCAAAGATGGGTGAGCACAGTGTGTCCCCTCCACCCCACCAAGGCTTGAGACACTCAGCTCCCTGAGAGATTAGGCCCTGCAGTTAGTAAACACAGACAATAAGTCTTGGGTTTCCCCCCCTTCCTCTAGTGTTTTCACTGCCAAGCCCAAACTTTATGTGTAACAGATGGAGCTAATCTGCAAACTCATAGTGCCTGTTCATCTCCCAGTCTTGACCTTTGCATGTAGAAAATGGCAGGCAATTCATACGAGCTATTTTAGCAATCTCTGGCAGCTTGATTGACTTTTAAGTGCTGAAAAACATGTCTTGCATTTAAAACAGGGTTCATTAGAATAGCTGGGGTTGCTTAGCATCATTGCAGTGATGTGTTTAAAAAGAAAACTAGAGAAATCTAATAGTATAGCTGGCTTTCTGGCTTTGCCAGAGATTTGAAAAATATGAAATTAAATAATATTTCAGCACAGAGTCAACTACAGGAACTTACTTAAATTCACTTTGGAGTAGTGGCTGTGTTATTAAGCTTTTAAAGTAAAAAGAACAACGCAGGTAGCTGTTACCTTGCAATGTTACCAACATGAGAAATTCCTGCCCTGTGGTTTACATTTCCCTATTGTCCAAGAGCATGAAGGGAAAGGAGATGGGAAGCAATGCCTGACAATATTCTGTGTACAAGTGTGTGAAGAAGAGAGGGAAGAAAAGGCACCCTCAATTCCTCTGCAATGTACCAGGAGGTATCCAGTGCTGCAGACCCCACACACACTGATTGCACAGCAAAGGAAAGCGGAGGTGGTGGATGGATGAGGCCAGGCCAGAACATCTCTGCATGAGGCCAGCATCCCTAGAAGTGGTCTCTGCCCAGCAGAAAAGTGGGGTGGAAGGTGAAATTCTCTTTTATCTCCCTTCCCTCCTCTCAAAGAGAAGATCAAGAGGTTTTTTTCTGTATGACCCTTTGCTTCTTGGAATGCTGGAGGAGAACATGTAAAAACAAAGCAAGGACTGCAGAAGGCAAAGCCTGGGGAGAACTGGAGCTCACCTTCCAGTCTTTTCTGGCGCAAAAACTGTTTTAAGCTGTTTTCTCGGGTGACACCTGGCTTGGGACTTTGGCTTGCATTTACAGTAGTAGAGAGCACTCACATCTAAACCCAGAGCCAGTGGGAACAAGGCTTCAAACACAGAACGGTGCAAAAACTGAAAAAGCGGCCTCTTGTGAGCTCAAACTCCTCCACAGTAAGTGGAGAATTTTTTTGTGTGTGTCTTAATCTCCCTGTGTTTCAGCTCGCTACCTGGAAAAAAAAGGAGGAAACTCTCCATAAACTTCACAGAATCTGCTTATTTTTGTGTGTATATAAAAGAATGTGTGCATCGCTCAATACATTATATTTGCTATATAAAATGAAATGTTAGAAAACAGCTCTTGGGCAACACATTCATCTTTTCAAACTGATAGAACCCTGATTCTGACTAAGCAATTATGTTTTGACTTTTGTTCTCAATACAGGGTTTTTAATCCTGTAATCTTTCCTCTTGGCTGCAGTTGCTGATCTCCAATCTGAATCCTATAAAATGGTTTTTTGGAAATACATGCATGCTAGTAAATTTTCTTTATCTCTCATAGCAATAATACTTTCAAAAAATGCCATAGCACAGATAAGCACGTGCTACACATGAATCTGTCTTAGCTGACATGTTGGTTTGAAGTGTTTTCTTAGCCCCTTGGTAAGATCACTTCCAGTGTTTCCTTTGCATCTCTTTGTGCTTGCATCAGTCAAGAATTTATTGCGAAAGGTGAAATGTCTCTTCCAAAAATACAAAACCACAGATCTCCGGTCAAATGCTACAGAGAAATCTGCAAGTTCCATGCAGATCATATAACTGAAAAAGTGAATGAATCATCTGAGCTCAGTGAGTGCATTTTCTGGTCACTCCTGGGGTCCTTTTCATCTGGACAGGGTTATTTCTTGTGAGTTCTTCCTACCTCCTTTCTGATGCTATTGTCACAATTGTCCAGCAGTGAGGCAGCTGCCTGCCTGAGCACCCAGCAGCGACAGGCAACACTCTTACCTCCCTCTCTCCTCCTGCAGATCAATACTGTCTTGTTTGTCCTGACCCTGTCTGAGCTTTACTTTCATCTTGCAGGGCAGATAGAACAATCTTGCAAGATACTTTCAATGTTGAGAAAAAAACAACAGTGCTCCTGTCCCTGTCCTGTGCAGCACTTTCAGCATGCATTGCGTTGTGGATGCCACCGCGTCTCCTGCAAGCTGCTAGGATCTCTAAAGATGCTCTAACCCCTTGGAAGAAGAGAAATAATAAACACCATCTGGAACTAGAAACTTGCTAGTTGTGCTGTTACCTGGGGGGTTAACATTTTCTGTCTTTTTTTTCATCTGCACGAAGGACAGCCTCAGAGCAACCCTGTTTCCTTTGGCTGCCGTGCTATCGCGGAGCTGTGCTTCTCACCGGCGTTCCCCCAGCCCTGCTCCTCTTTTGGGTCTAATGCTTTAGTCAAATGGTTCTTCACTGCTGATATTTATGTGGGGCAGAATGTGCTTAGGAGAGGCCAACCAAGATTTATATCTTATCATCTAAAGCATGTTTTTGGAAATAACGGCATAATTGACAAAGAAAACAACTCCCTTCTGCAACAAGCCAGCTTGTCATGATGGTTAGCACAGGGACCAGCAGCCACTGGTGAGATTTCAGCTCTTGCAAAACGACTGCTGTATTTTTGATGTAGGGAAAGCTCTACATGTGCCTCCACTCAATCAGCAGAAATATGTTGGGGCATAACTAGTGCTTAGATAGGAAAGGGTATCAGTACAACCATTAGTTCCTTGAGTTATTTGCTTTTTGATGATGCTTTAAGGATTATTTCTTGATTTTGGTTTCTGAGTGTGATGCTGTTAAAAATATCAGCAGTTTTCTTGGAATTTGCAGTGCATTGAGTTCTCAAGTGAAAGCTGAAAGTTGCAAATTACTTGGGAAGAACAGCAGTAGCTTGGGGATCTGAGCTGACTGGGGTCTGGTGTTGGGCAAGCACTGATTGCAGTAGTTTTTCAGGCACTTCAGTGTGAGCATTTGCCACACGAAGTGCTGGTCAGAGAGAATGCTGTGAATTGCAGGCACCACTGCCTCTGCCTGCACTGCAGGGCTCAGAAGTGTGTGGTTACTGACTTGCTGGGCTGTTTTGTTTCCCCACGTACCGAGACCAGCGACTGTGGCTGTCAGGAAGGGATGGCTGTGTTTGAGGGCAAGGACTTCATGCTTTTTTTGCATGCAGTGATCTGGAGTAGGGGATGTCCCTGCTGATGTGAGGGCTTTGCAGTGAGCCCTTTCATCGTGCCCACCATGTGAAAACCCGTGAGAATTGTGCTGCAGGGCTGTGCAATAGGATGTTTAGCTGTGTGGGTACAAGGGTGTCTGTCTCCGGGGTTTTGCCAAGGAGAACAAGGACTTGCCTGTTTTCTTACACATTTAACTATGCCTCTGACTGAGTGTCCTGTGTCAGTGCACACTGCTGCCTCCTTTTCAGAGCTGATGACAAAGGCCTTCTAACCCAGACCTTGGTTTTGGTCTTCAGAGGCTGTCTCTTATTCCTCATTGGCATTATTCAGTGTAGCAAAGCCAGTACCCCATAATATTTTTTCAGCATTGCTACTCCTGACTGGTTTTTAGACTTTCTGCCAGCCCTACACTTCTACAGGTGCCATGTCAGAGGCAGATAGGGGTTTGGAGGAGCTTAGCCCTGGAGTTGTTCCAATGGCCAGAGTGGAAGTTCAGAGGCCCCTGGGTGGACTCTCTGCTCTGTAGCTCTAAGGCATTAAGAGCCGTGGTATTAAGGCTTGTTGCTTGTAAAAGTGCTGGTTTATCTGTCTGTGTCTGTCCAAGTGCACATGTGCAGCATATGCTGGCCCCTGTGAATGCCATCTTGCACAGTTCTTGAGAGCAAATCCAAACCTAACCCGTCTTTCAGCTGGGATGAAGTACAAACTGAAGTCCGGGCTTTGCATGGAACATCTGCTGGTAGAATAAATACTGTAACAGCCCCCTAAATCCACACTTACTTAGCACCTATAGGTTGAATTATGAAATGTAGTGAATCTCGTCACATACTTCACACATTTCCTGTTGACAATGAAGCGGTGGAAGCAGGCTGGTATCCATCCCCACTGGAAACATTCATGTCAAGGTTTCATTCCAGGAAAATCATTTGGGTTGTTCTGTAAACTTCACTGAGATGATCTGTAACCTTTTGTCCAGCTGTGCCAGGGACATGTAATGCATCTGGGGGGAGGCCTGATTCCCTCCCTGCACTTCAGGGCACTCTCCAGGTCAGGTATGATCCAGGAATGCAGTTGTAATCCTCGTTTCGTTAGAGAAGACCATTTAGCTTGCTGTGTGACGCTGTAATTACTGCTCCTTTCACAAGAGAGAGATTATGGCCATGTGGTTTTCCTTTCAGATTTGGGTCTTGGTTTCCATTTACAAGTGGTTCTTGTAAACAGAGTCTCCCTGTTTCATTTTTGCTGGAAAGCTTCTTGTCATAACACTCAGGGAGCTGCTTTATCTTGCTTTCAAACTAGCCCAGGTAGCTGGGTAGGCTGAGAGTAAGCTGCTCTTCCTCAGCATTCCCACTTGCAACAAGAGTTTCAAAGCTTAGGACCAAAGGAAATGGCCTCAAGTTGCACCAAGAGAGGATTAGTTTGGATACTAGGAGAAATTTCTTCAAGAAAAAGGTTGTCAAGCACTGGAACCGGCTGCCTGGGGAAGTCATGGAGCCATCATTCCTGGAGGCATTTAAAAGACATGTGAATGTGGCACTCAGGGACATGGTTTGGTGGTGGTTTTGGCAGTGCTGGGATAATAGTTGGACTCGATGATCTGAGACGGTGATTTTGTATGAGCTTAGGTAAAATGCTGTCAGGTGACAGCACAAAAACAGCACAAGGCAGGATTGGTGCTGTGCCTACCCACCATGTGCAGCTGGCAGCATCTCTGTCTGTCTGTGACAGTGGGGACTGGCAGGCTTGTACCTGTGGTGCTTACCTAGAGCCCTTCCTCATGGGTTTGTCAGCGTCCTCTGTGAACCTCCTTAAACCTCTAGCCCCCGACTCACCCCAAATATTGCAGCTTAGTGTTGCATGAAAAAGTACTTGCTATCTGGTTTATTTAATTCTGCTGCCTCATCATTTCCTTGGGTTATCTTTGGACTTTATGAAGTGAGACATGGCACAGCAGTGCTCCTTATCTGCCTGTTCCCCACCATTCTGGAGTTTCAGCCCATTGTTCCACCTCCCTTTCACTGTCTTTTTTTTTTTTTTTTTTAACTCTGAAAACTTCTTGCCTTATTTACAAGTTTTCTGCAGGACTGTTCCATGCTTTTGAATATTCCTGTCCTTTTTCTCCAGACATTTGAAGATCTGTCCCACATTCCAGGATCAGCCTGTATGGGTGTCCTCTGGTGAGCTCTTTGGGAGCTGGGGATGCAATTCACTTCATTTTACAGTTTACAGTTGCCTTCAGGTGTTTTGTGCTTGACCTGTAGATCCTGGGAGCACCTTTCACCTGCCTGCAAGCACCTTTCACCTGCCTGCAAGTGGGTGGGTTACAGACCATGAGCCCCACAGTCTGTTTAAGGGCTGCAGTGGAGGGAGGGCTGCTGGAGGCTCAGTTTCCTGGGTGATGCTGTGTACAGGGCATGCAGCAGCCAAGAGGTGAGGAATGGGACCCAGGATTAGCCCATCTCTTTGGGTATCCCCATGCAATGGCTCTCTGTGTTGGCTGGGAGAAAACTCCTGGCTCCAAAAGTGTTGGTGGCAGGGGAAGCAGGTCCCTGCAAGGAGGGAGCAGCTCTCTGGTGTCACCCCAGCCACAGGCCTGCCTCATTGCTGTCCTGCTTTCCTAAGAGACTGCTATGCCTTTCTAGATACTTTGGAAATGCTGAAACAAAGAAACTAGGTTATTGTCTTTTTGGGCCCCTGTGCAGATTGCAGCAGGGAGGTGTTGAGTTTCCCTACAAATCAAAACCTGCCTTCTCAGCTCATCCTGCATGTGTTATCTGGCTTTCAGTGCAACAGGAAACTTAAATGTTGCCTTTTTTTAGTATTATTTCCCCCGTGCCAGACCTTATTTGCTCACTTTCCTTTCTGCCTGCTGGCCTGCAGGCACAAATAAGGTAGGCTGAGGTGAGGAAGGCAGACGGAACCATGCAGCACATACTCATCTTGGTGCAGTTGCAAAGCTCTCCCTGCATATCCAGAGCACATTGGCTAACCCAGGCTCTGTGGATGCGGTGGAATTCTGGCCGTGGTTCCTCATCTATGTAAATAGTCCAGATTTTTGTATGCCCTGCTGCATCCAGGACAGGCGGGTCTCCAGGGCACCATGTATACAGTGCAGTCCAGCACCACAGGGATGGCTTTGTTTTTAACCACACTGACGATCCCATTGTGTTATATAAAGGTTTTGGCCATGTCTATGTGCTTTCATGTGAAATGGTGCCATTCTTTTGGCTTCCTTCTCTGAGCTACACATGCCTACATCAAAATCTGTTTGCTGAGTGAGAAGTCATTAGCGTTTCCAGAGATGATCCTCAGTGCATTGCTGGCTGATGCAGTTGTTCTCTCCTCCTGTGTTTCTAAGTAGCAAAGAATGTATAAGTAAATAATGATTTGGGGGGGAAAAATTGGTAATGGAAAAAATAACTTGAACAAGATTTGATAAAAAAGCACTGTTCTGATTCAAACTCTTGGGTTACAAGCATTTCCTGCAGGCCAGTGGGAGTTGGAAGACTGTCTTTGTGGGTCTTTGAAATCTTTGACATTTCAAAAGTGAGACAATCTCTGTGCCTCTTAGAAAAACATCAGACAGCAATTAAGTTGTAGTTTATCAAACAGCTCTTTTAGGTAGTACAACCAGCAGAACAAAATCCATCCCCCAGCTTACAGATAGGCCGCAACACAAGTGCTATTTCTTTTAACCTGCCATGGTGTTGAGTAGGTTAATACATTTTTAACTTGTTGATTTTGAACCCCTACAGGGATTACTGTGATCTCTTAATAAGGCATGTTGACTAGGGGAGATTAACCCCTACTATTAGAAGTTGAGCTAAATCTCTGGTGAAGGCAACAAGCTGAAGCAAAAATTTCTGCCACTGGCAAAGTCTGTGGCTAACTCCCTAGCTGGCAAAATGCTTCATCCTGCTGGATTTAAAACAGACCTGCTATGAGAAAGGGTGCTTATCAGTCCAGTTTTCCGCTCGCTGGTTGAATGATGGACTACAGCTGCGGGGTCCAGGACCCCCGATGTACTGGGATGAGGGGGATGAGCTGGGCAACACTGGGTGTGACCCCCCAGCCCCAGCAGATGAGCAAGCTGCTGTCTTGGTCCACAGCCCTTGGTCCATGCAGATGAGGAAGCTGTGAGCATCACTAGGTGCTCCTGCCTGTGTTCCGAGCTCACTGAGCCTGGCTGGGCCTGCGACCATCACAGGGGTGAGACTGAACCAGGGACAAACAGGTTCAAAGGCTGAACTGAAATGCAAAAAAACCCCAACAATGCAATTTGGGCTTCCCCCACAAGACTTGTACTTGGGGGCTTGGAGTGTCCTTTTTGCCTTTGTGAAGCAGTCGATCAAGTCTGATCTTTAAACACCACTTCTTGGTGAGAAACTGGAACATTTTGGCCCCCCGGTCCATCTTATATTTTTCTTAGAATCCGTCATTTCCTGAAACAGCGCTGTAGTTAGGTTTCTCCCCTGCCCTCCTCCAGTGAAATGTTTGTCATCCCAATAAATAGGAAGAAATTCCCCAGCTCAAAGCCCGGGTGTCCTTGAGGCCAGAGGAAGAGTCATGAGGCTTGCTGTAGCACTTCAGCCTGGAGGATGTACTCGCAGATCTGCTGGGTCCAGCCTGGCAATTCTAGTCATGCATAGCTGCTAATTAGCTCCTCCAGCCCTTTCTCTGGGAATCACGATAATGAACATAAAGAACTGTTTATTCTAAATGAGACTTCGCAAGGGTAACAGCCTCCTCAGTGGCTGTAGAAGTGGAAGGCAAGCCTGAGGAAACACCAGGGTGCTGTAGTTTTTGGCAGCAGCTGATAAACATTTCTTTGTGGATGGAGCAGAGCATGTAATTTACTGCCCAGCTCTAACAAGAGCAGTTTTGACCATTTTGCTGTTCTTTTCCATTGCTGTCAAAATGCAACAGCTAAATCCCAGTGAGAAATTGTGCATTTGACATTTTTGTAGGTGGCAGTGTAAAACTTCCTGGACTCTCTGAGAAAACTGAATTCATCATTTTTATAAGATCTCATATGCTCTCCTAACTGCTCTATCACTCATGGAGGGGCAGACCAGTTGTGCCCATCCTTCCACAGAGGACAGTTGTGGTGGGATCAGGCAGCACCTAAACAATTGTGCAGCTTTCAAGGGCAGGAGGCTTCTGCTGGACTTTGTGCTGGTTTTACATTGCACAGGTGAAAAAAGGGGATGATCTAAAGCCATGAGCTTGCTCCTCAAACAAAACCATCAGCCATTTTTTTTCAATCCTCAGCAGCATTTACTCCAAAGATCATCTCCTGGCAGGAACTGATCAGAGTGGCTACTTCACTGTGATTGTGGTGATATCAATAAAAATGCAGTAAAAGCCCTGTTGTTCCTGTTTTATCCCCAAAGCCATAGAACAAGGGAATATATCAACACAGAGCAATGCCTGGGCAGAGCAATGGATTCAGGCAGCCATCACACTTCCAGGCCCACATTAGCATGTTCAAAACTGTCTTGGGCACCTTGAGCACTATTGCACTACACTGTGTGTGAACAGTGAATTGAATTAATGAAAATTCAGAGATTCAAGCTGTGTGCCAATGAGGCCAGTATCCATGTCATCAGGAAGTGAACATGGGCATCCTGGCACAAGCTGTTGGAAAAGAATCAGGTTAGTCAGGGTCTGTGCTCAGTGGTGGGGCAACCTCAGCTGGCTTCTCAAGGGGGTTAATTCATGGACCCTGACATGGGTATATGCACTCCACACTGGGCTAGAAAAAATCCAGACATAAAGACTGGAGTGCCAGCTCCTATGATTTTTCAACCCAGCCTGTGTTTTACAGTTGTCCCCCCACCAGCACTCCTAGATGGTGCAGAGTCCCTGGGCTGGCACTGAGCTGCTGTGGCAGCCCATGGTGTCTCACTGTGGTGCTCTGACCCATCTTCTGCAGGACTGCATCATTAAAACATTCTGGCGGATAAAGTTGGACATTGGCTGAAAAAGTACAGGGAGACAAGCATAATTTCTGGTGGCTTCAAGCAGCACTGAAAGGGAGTTTGCTGTGCTGGGAACGCTGATCAAATTAAGTCGCCATTGCACATGAGAGTGACCTTGTGAACATGCAAAGCGTTTTGGCACTCACAAATTAAGAAAAGCCAGCATTAACCACATGCCAGCACAATTTTCACTGGACTTCTGTGGTTCTCTGTTGTGATTCAGCGTTTAATTATATGATTGTAGTCTGGAGTTTTTTTCAAGTTCCATTTCTGGAAGGGTTTCCTGAGAGGTCCAAATACAATGATGTTTTAGTATTGCACTCTCCCTGGCTTATGAAACAGTTGAATCCACAGGGAGAGTCAGAGGAGCTGCAACTGAGGGGGCGGCCGCCCTTGTCTCCAGCTCTGCAAACAGAGTTCCCCTAAGAGCTCCCTCAAGGCTGACCCCTCTCTGGAGGAGCTCTGGGTTCACAATGTTTGGCTGTCAAATCACAGGCACACACCCAGCCTACCACACAGGGCGATGCATCTGTGCATGGGGGTGCTCGGGTTTGAGGAGGTACCTCTGTGGGGTCTCCCCACCCCAGAAGGGCTGTGGCTGGAGACTGTCAGCAGAGTGAGCAAGGAGGCCACCTCCTCCTCTTGCTTTTGGTGCAAATTTCATAATTTGACCACCTTCCATAGGAGTGAAGATCTGAAACAGAGTTTAAAAAAATTGGATATCTCTGCTGAAAATTGGGGCATTAAAGCCCATGTTTCCTCTGGCAAGGCACTGGGGTTAGTTTTGCCATGCCATTGCCAGGCTGAGATGCTCTCCAGAAGCCTCTGTCCCTCCCTGAGAAAGACAGAGGCACCTGTACTTAGGCACATTTATCCCTGTGCATGCTGACATGGTGATTTTGATAGGAAATTCAGCTACTTCACAGAAAATTGCGTACAGTTATAAAAAGGAATGTGTACAGCTACAATAAGGAATGTGATGGCTTTGATTTTCCTGCACTCACAATGTGCTAACATGGAGAACTCTGTCCTGGCCCTTGCACCCTGTCATAGCCGAAAACATATTTGGTCAGGAATTGTTGCTCTGGAAAGGATTTGCATAAGGATTTGGGATTCTGGTCCATGACAGGCACACTTTGATGTCAATCTAGAGCACCAATTCTTTTCTTCTGTGAAAGCTGAAGAGTGATGTTTATTTAGTAGCAAATCTAAGGAATTACAATCATGGAATTATCGAAGTGGGAAGAAAAAAAATCTAAGTAAGAAACTACCAATATTCTTTATGTTGAACTTAGTTTCTATTTGCAGCATTCATACCCTAGTGGTTAACATCGCGGAAGCAGAAACATGTTATTGCTACTACCAGTACTCATTAAGAGTGTGGAAAAGTCCAGAAATCCAAGTCAGAGCAAATATGAAACATGACACATACATTTTATTTCAACTGGGGGGTTTTGTGCCAGCAAACAGCACACACGTTCTCAGTAGAAGCTTCAAGCTCTGTGTGCAAACAGGGGAGTGTGATGCTGTTTTCAGGTTATGAATCCCCCTGCACACAATGACAGTGATTACTGCTGAGCACCAGTGCACTGGGTTTTGCTGAATCCTAAAAGGAATTAACAGAACTATGGACTTGTGGTTACCTAATGTCCTGGCATTGAGTTTTTTCTCGGTGTCGTGGATTGCTTCAGGACCTCTGTGTTACTAAAGGTTGCACATTTTTCTTCTGCTTGCAATAGAATCTGAAACTTCATCAATAATGAACTACTCTGCTTAACATTCTGCCTTAACTTTCATTTGATTTTTATTATTGCACTTTAGGAGACTCATCCACAGAAGAGTCTATGTGGGCAACAATAAAAAGCTCAAGTTAAATTTATTCTGAGTTATTATCTGCAATTGTGACAGATAATAGATACTGAATTTCTGTTAGTATTGTGGTTCATTTAAATAAAAACCATATGTCTGAAGTCAGCGCCTTGGAGATAAGTCAGACATCTGGCTGAGGCTCCACATTTGGGAATGTAAATGATGCAGATGGTGAGATTGTAATACACACAGTGCCCATTGGGTTGTAGCACTGATGAGCATGCACTTCATTAGTAGAAAAGGTGGGGAAAAAATCTGAACTGAGATGAAATTTCTCGAGGAATGCACGCAATATTGATTTCAGTTTGCTGCTTGCACTCATGGGTTTGGGGGAGTCTGCTTTACACCACATGCCAAACCTTTATTCCAAATATATTAGAGAGTGCCAGTTATATTATAGTGCTTTCAAACAACTTTACAGAATCAGATTGATATCTTAGCCTGTAAAAATGTTGGTTTTCTTCCTTGGAGTGTCTCAGAAATAAAAAATAACTTGTAAGCAGAGTAGCAAAGAAAACACCTAGTTTGTTTGATTCTGCATAAAATATTACCTCTACAAAAGTATTCTGGTGTGAACTGTGCACTCAAAGACAATGCACAAGTATTAAATGTAGATACATTGGAGGTGATGTGGAAGCAGTACAAAATGACACAAAATGTACATTCCAAGAGGAGCAGAAACGCAAAATGGATGTTCTGAGGTATGAATCTAGTAATTGTAATCTTGTTTTTACTGATACTGATTTAGCCTCAAGTCTAAATTTAGCATTGTCTCTACAGGCTAGCTCAGACAGATGCCTTGGGTGTACAGTGTGTTTACCTGCAAGACCACTTTTTGGATACAACAAGCACTTTCCAGGAAGAACTAAAATTAACTCGTGGAGAGCCAAAGTGACTGTCACCCACAGTCACACTAGTCACAATAAGCCAGTCAGAAAAAATGAACTGCTCCCTTATCTTCTGCACTTCCTTAGCAGTCATTCTGTATTTACTTATTTAAGTGCAACATCAGATTGGAAATTTCTGGAAGTATAGTCACAACACAGCATGAAACATGTTAGAGGAGGATGAGTTAATAGGAAGAAATCACCCAAACTTTCCCTGGTGGCTTGTTTTAGATGAAGGTGATGACTCTTGCCTGTGGCCATGGTCATGGTTTGTCTTGGGCCTCCTCTCAGCCATGACTGCTGTGACATTAAAAAGATGTTTAAATATGTATAGAGAATAAAGCATTAGCCAAGACGAAGGCACATATTGTAGCAGAGTTGTTTAACTCTTGTGTTAACAACACCAAATTTTCAGGTTTATGGTACCATTCCAGGAAGGGCTGTGCAAGTAGGTTCAGGTCTTTCCACAAGGACCGTCCTTCCACATGTTTCCTGGGTATGAACAGGCACTACAGCAGCAAGATATTTATGATGTAATACCTTAAATGTACTAATGGTAAAGGAAGAACCAGAAACGCAGCACTGAGCATTGTCAAGAAACAGCAGCCTGACCAAGACCACCAAAATTAGCCAACAAAGAGGTGACATTGTGAGAGAAATATCAAAAGCCCATGGCAGAGTGATGGGGAGAGACAGGTTCCCACAGGCAAACAAGAACACAACCAGCAGCAAGCACGTCTTAAAACTGACACCCAGCAGGATGTTTGCCCTCATTGTGGGTCACGGAAATAAGGCAGACAAAGCAAAGTCCCATCACTAGAAGAAAACAAACGTTTACAAGTGAGTTGAAAAGACCTTGCAGTCACAGACAAAACCACTGAATGTCACAAATGGGTTGGTGCACAGGACAGTTTTCCAGGATGATCTGCAGAGGGGAAACCTGATGAAATGAGGCAAACTGAGGGGCCTACTCAATCTTTCTGGGTAAATTGGTAAATAACCCTGACTCTGTTCTCACTCTGGTCTCAGTTTTTTTTGCTTCTGACCCCAAATGTTGAACCCATTTTGATACTTCAAACACCAGAGTCACTCCAGCGCTTGGAGCTCTGAATGGCTGCCTGGAACTGGAACTGCTGCACCAGCTCCAGCAGAGTCATCACCAGTGTGCACTGGTTTTAGGAAAGGGTGTAATAATATGAATTTGGTGTATGCCTGCAAGCACCAGTATCTGAAAACACAACCCCATTTTAATGGGAGGTTTAATTAATACAAGAGTAATTGCACAATGCTGCAAGGCATCAGCCTTCCTCCCAGAATTCATCATGTTCAAGGCTCTCCATGCATCCATCACAAATCACCCTCACCAGCTCAGAACCACATCTTCACTGCCCACCAGAGGATGGGAGGGTCTAGGTTTGGGTTTGTGACCTTTCCTCTCAGCTCCCTTGTGCATCCCAAGATTTTTTGCCTTCAGGTCTCTGTCCCAGCACCAAGGGTTTGCCCCACAGCTGGTCCACTTTGCCTTTGGCTCATTTCTACCTCTTTGCTCTCAGTGTTTCATAGCCATCCAGAACAAAGTGCTTTTTTGTCCTGCCTCAGGCTGACCAGGTGTCATGCCTGGTAGCAGACCTCATCCCTATTTTTGAGGCAGTGGGATAGAGTGGACTAGGGAGGAGGAGAGTCTTTCTTTCAACTGGAACATGGCTGCAAATATCAAGTGTACAGGCTGAAATGGAGGTGAGTTGTCTCAGTAGCATTTCAGCATCTCATAAAAGTCATAAAAGTGTTCAACGTCAGTAGGTTATTCAGAACTAAAACCATAGTCCAGCAGCAGGATGAGAAAGAAGAGCAGCAGCCAATGCCAGTCCCACTAAATTAGGCAATAAAAACTGGGAGTGGGGCTGTGGTTTGATCAGTTAGGGCATGGTGTGGTCGCTCCTGCAATTAGTACTTGGCTAACAAGCAATTGACTGGCTTTGGCTGGATTGAAAACTGAGCCCTGTGTAGATCACAGCATGGTGGGGAAATGGGGGGAAGTTTCTGAAAACAGCTTTACTTTTTATTTTTAGAACTGTTGTCGTGGCAGTCATTTGCTTATAATATTTTTATATAATATTTTAATATATTTTTAATATATAATAATTATATATAAATATGTACTTATATATATAGTATTTTTATATATTTGCACTGGCTTTGAGAGGGCACCGCACTCCATGCCCAAATCACTGCAGTCCATGTTTGGCTGGACGGCATTCCTGCTCCTGCCACTTTGACCAGAGGAGCGGAGTGCAACTTCCCACTGCAGTACAAGTGGAGTAGTCTCAGCTACCCAGGCAGCTCAAACACCACTGCCACATCCCAGATAGCAGGCCTTCCAGTGACACCATATAAACAACTGCTCGTTCCAGTAATGCTTCCCTACTTAGGAAATTGTTTAAGGACTCAGTCCATCCACCCCATCCTGCAACAAATAACCTGCAGATGTGTGGCTCTAAAAATAAAGCTTGGCACTGGGGCCATGGTACAGCATCACTACATAATTCAACAAACTTTCATACTGCGTTGTCTTAGAAATTAATCTTTTCTGTATGCTGGAAGTGGTTCATGGAGACAGATTCTGTCCTAACAGAGACTACTCTGTGCACCGAGAGTATTTTGCTATCATCTTTGTTGGCAATAAACATGGATCTTACTTGTGAACATGTTATGTTAAGAATTATTTCTTTCCTTGTCCAATTCATTAAGTCTGTATACTTAATAAGCAGTTTCAGCATTTATAAGGTCTTCTCTGGGAACAATAAAACAGAGGGGGAAAAGAGAGAAACATCTGGATCAGTGAAACACTCTTGAAATATCATCTTTTTAGTGTCTTTACAGATATTTCCAAGGGCTTACACTAAAGAACTTAATTCCATTGCTGCTACTGATGTTGAAATTATATTAAAAAAACAATTTTAAGTTCTTGTTGCTTAGATAGTGACCATAACTGACCAACTCTTCTGTTTTAAAATACTTTAATGAAAAAACAGCATTGTTCGTATTTCATTCAAGTTTTACTACTTTTATTTTTTCAGTTTTTCCTCTTTTTAAAGTTCTGTTGTGGAAACGAAGTGGGAAGAGAAAATAGTGATAGGGGACCAAAGCTTCCATGCCGCTGCAATTAATCAGATCACCTTTTTTTTCTTCCCCTCCTTTTTATTTTCGTTTTTAATTTGTTTGTATCTAATTTTTTTATATTTTTAAAGAATATCTGCTAGTGATACCTTTTGATTTGGTTATGTACAGATCTATACACTCACCAATAAGCTGGAGCAAAGATGCTCAGAGGCTGGAGCACATTGTATTCAAGGGGAGCCCAAGGGATCTATGTTTGCTCAGTTTGGAGAAGAGGGAGCTAAGGGGCAAATTTAATTGGTGTCTCCCACTAAATAATGAGGAGTTACAAGGAAGACATGGTGGGGTGTAGAGAAGATGAAGCCATGTCTTCATCTGAGGTGCACTGCAAACAACATGAGACAAGGGCCAAGAGTTGCAGCAGGGACATTTTAAGCAGATATAAAGGGGAAAATGGGCAGTGAAGAGGTTAAAGAGGAAGAGGGTCCCACAGAAGTGAGGCAATCTCCATCCCTGAAGACATTCAACACTCGTCTGGGCAAGTCTCTGAGCAGTTGTCTGCTGTCAGGTGCACTTGGATCACAAGCTTTCCAAAGGTCCCTTGCAACTCAAATTATTCTGTGAATCTATTTTTCTAAAATTATGGGAGGTTTGTTTCTGTTGCTTGGCTGAAACCTTGCCTTGAAAAATCCCCTCGGCTGTGCCGAAGCAGGGTCATGCCCCGGTAACTCTAAACCAGTTCTGGAAGGATAAAAATCCTTAGGCTTAAGAGGCTGATGAGCACCCTTATGCGATTCATAATGTATAAAATTGGATTGCTGTGCCTTTTGCACAGTGTGTGCTCTGAAGAGAGGAGCCATCACATACCCCTTGTCTGTAGATTATGTGGAGAGTGACCACTGTGATTTTCACGTTGTCCTGGTAATCAGGGACAATCCATATAAACCTCTTTGCCTTGCATACCTTTTGTCCTTTCACTGTGAGCTTTCCACAGAGAAGCAGAGTATCCAAACCCAGACATCGTCCTCATGCTGTCAGAGTCCAGCCAAGTGCTGGAAACCACAATGTCATCCGGGCATCATGGGTAGCCAGTGTGGAGAGTAAGGTGCTCAAACATGTATCTTTTTTCAAGTGTTTTTCCATGCTATTTGACTTCCTTAAAAGCTGAAGGCTTTGTGTTTGGCTCTCCCCACTTCTAGACTATTTAAGTTGGAAGTGTTAGTCTGGCTGGACTTGCTTACTTACCTTTTTCCTGAAGTGGAATTTCAAAACCCATTCAAAAAACAAATTGAAAGAACTATTAAATGTCTGGATTAAGTATTTGGGTCTGTGTCTAGGGTGTAGATTGATGGTTTAAGGTATAGATGGATGTTGTGCCCAATGGGGAAGTACAGGAGCAGTGGTACATGTCAAATACCAAATTAATCAAAACCGGGAAGAGTCTTGCAACAATTTCTGACAACAGATGTCACCAAGACTTGATCCAGTTTATGTCAGAGTGATTTTTTGGAACTATTCTTCCAAGAAGTCCAGTTGTAGCACATCCTCAGAACTGAGCATGTCCTCACCCACCATCCTGAGTCTTGGTCTGAGCCTGTTCCCAATCTGACACATGTTCCTGGCAAAGTTGCCAGGGATTGCAGCAGAACCAGGATCAGGCCCTTTAATATCAGCACACCAGTAAGTAAACGTAGACGGAGTGACTAGCTTGTCTCTGAAGGTTAATTGGGATTTATGTCCTCTTTGGAGATCCAGCCTTAGCGATCTGACTTCCTGGCACAGTTTGTGTGATGTGTTTTTCTATGCATGCATGTGTAAAAGGCGCTTGCCTTTTGTTGTTTATCGAAAGAAGTTTATTAGACATTGCTGCTGCAGCATTTTTGTGATCTTGTTGATGAAAGATGCTATATAAACAGGGCTGCATTGGACTGGATTCAGTAAGTCTGAGAGTTTGCCAGCAATTTATTGCTGTTTGACTCCAGTGACCGAGCACCAGCACAGCAGCCAGCCCATGAGTGCAGCTCCTCGCAGCACTGCTCTGGCTCTGCCTTCCCTCCTGAAATGGAATTTATTACTCTCTATCTCACATAGATACTTGGTAGGAAATTGGAGCTATGAAATGAAGAGTCATGGAAGTTTAAAAAAATCCAAGAGACAGGACAGATGTGCTGTGATTAGTCCTGGCTCACCTTGGGTTAGATAAATAATTGAATGTGTGCTGTCAGCAAAACATACTACTTACAGACTTGGAAGGAAATTTGGCTAGCAGTCCTTTAATTGGAAGTCCGGGGTAGTGGAAAAAAAGACTTTTCCTTAATTTTTTTACTTCAAATCTCAAAGCAGTGAGTTATTTTAAAACACAAGCCTAATCCTGGATCATTTAAACTCAGATTTAGAAGGCTGCTTGTTCGTAGTAATGACAATATATTTATGAGGATGCATTACACTTTGCCAGTTCATTAGACCTTTTATTAAATGCAAACAGTGCTATCATTGTATAAAATTCCTTTTTTTCTTCCCCTCAGATTTCATACCTGTCAAACATTGACTTGATTCTGCAGAATCCATACCAATTTCACCTGCAAAACTAAACAAAATAATTTTCTTGGTACAACGCCAGAAAATAAAAGAAATTTGTAAGAAAAGAGAGCAAGACAAAGCTGACAGCATGTATATAAAGCTGAGTCTAAGCAGATGAAAACAGTCAAAAGCCTTTTATTTAATCCTTCTGCTATTTTTGACATGTTGTCTAGTGATAAACCACATGAGCATTCCCTTGTGCTAAGAAAAAAACCAACAATGAAATAAAAATCCAAGAAAGAGGGGAAGAAAGTACAGTCTAGCACTGCAGGAATCTCGTATGTGATTTCAAGGATGATGTTTACATGCATGTAAAATATCCAACAAATGGCTTTTCCAGCAGCAGCTGAGGTCATTACCTTTTTGAAGTTGCGTAATGTTTTCCTGCTGAGAGTTTCCTTCTTTGCTTAGGGGACATTTGCAGGCAGACCTTTATTTAGTAATTTTTGGACACAGGTATGCTAAGTGAGAGACAGGCCCTGATGGTTACCAGTGCTGCCAGTTGGTCTGCGTTGCACAGATTAGCCTGTGCTTGGTCAGTGTGTTTGCAGCCCTGAGGCTCTGGGTGGGCCAGGGGCAGAGGAGGGACAGCGTTGGTTCTGGCCCTGTTGTGCAGTGTCATTCAGCTTCCCCGAAAATGTGGAACCTTGGTCTGTGTGGGTCATACAGAAATGCCAACAGGATCTTTTTGTTTCACTCCACGTTGAAAGGGATGACCACAGGAAACGTTTGCAAAGGTATTTTTTTCTGCCCAAAAGGGAGACAGAAAGCTGAGGTTTAGTTGCCACTTCTTTCTGCAGTGAGCAGAAGCTCATGAGAAATTTTTTCTGGTGTGGCTGCTGTCTTCACATCAACCCCTTTCTCTGCATCCCAAAGCCCTAAAAGAGTCCAAAAGTGATGGTTTCCCGGGAGTGCTGATCTGCTGACACAAGGAGATGTGCGGGGAGAACAGTCTGCCTGCCCTGATGTTGTTTGAAACCTCTACTGAACACCTAAGTGCATCTAATTTACTTAAGCAAAACCACAAATTCCATCAAGGAGAGATGTCCTGCACTGTGCCCATGGAGAACAGAGGTCCAGGGTGCTCTACAAAAAGAACAGACTTTTTTTTTTTATGGATAAATTTGCCAGACCTGTGAGGTTTTTCTTTTTGTGCATCTTCCAGTTTCATGCAGGTCAGCACCTCGAAACTCCACTGATACTCGTGTGGGGTACAGGGCTTCTTTCACCCCTCAAAGTATTTTTATTCTCTTTTATAGAGGAATGAGCTCTGCAGGGGCTGTAAACCATCATACTGGTTTGGAAGATCTCTTCTGAGAAGAAGGAACCACAGTTTATGCTCCACCACCATAAAAATCCCTTTGACCATTGAAAGATGATATGAAACAGCACTTAGAGTAGGGGAGGAGTCAGTTAACATAAGGAGCAGCCAAGGAGCGTGTCTGAAAGCTTTCAAGAGCATCAGTCAGGGTCTCCCAGCATAAGCACTGGCACAGTTCCTTAGAGTCAAGAGAGGAATGTGGCTTTTGCCAGGGGAAGATCTGGTCCCTGGCTTGCGTTCACACAAGAAGAGTCCAGGAACTGTGAATCTTATCAAAACCTTCCCATTAGCAATGACTGGAATGCGATTTCATTTCTGGTATCTGTCTTAATAGCCAGAGTTGAGCAAAAGAAGAGATAGCAGGGCTTTTTTTTTTTTTTTTTTCTCCTAAGAGGAAGAAAACCACTATATGTGGTCAAAATTATTTGACTTAAGTAGCTAATGAAAAACAAGGCTTAGATTCAGACAACGCTTCAACCGCTGAAAATTTGACTTCCACAGAAATCAGCTAGCAGGTTGCAGAGATTTGCTCTCAGAGGTCTGAATCCCCTAGGGTTGTTCAGGCAAATCCTGCTCTGGTCAGTCAGTTAAGAGAAATAAGGAAGCACACAGGTACACACAGCAGTCACAGGTGCTGCAGCATTGGAAGACTTCACTGCACTTGGGTTACTCACTCTCAGCTGTGGCGATGACAGGAAGGGCTCGGGCTGGCCTTGGACCTTGCATTACACCCAGCGTGAACATAAATTATCTCTTTACAAAACTGTGAAACAGGACTAAGTCTGAAAATCATGGCAAAGTGTATGCTGAGCAAGTGTCAGCAGGGAGGCCATCCCCTCTTACTCAAGATTTCGGTATGTGTCCCACAGAAAAGCAAACAAAAATAAAGTGCATTGCTTCAGTTTTACACCATGTTGACATAAATCCTCTCCCCATGTGAATTACAGCAAAACTGTGCACAGCTACTGAGCTGCTGCACTTGTGCTGCAGATGGGCTTTGTCTGTTTTTGGTAGACAAACCTGTCCCTCATTTGGACTTTATATAGGAGAAAAGTAAGTTTGGGGGTTGTTTTTGTTAGGTTTCTTTTTCAGTATACCTTGCTGGATTGCATCTATAGCTGTCTAATTGTTTTTTGTATATTCATTTCTGTATTTTATATTTGCATTTTTGCTACACTCTGTATTTCTCAAATCCAGGGTGATCAAAAATAAACACTGTGTAGGCACAATAAGGAAAGGGATCTAACTACAACCCTTTTGTGCAATTAAAAACACCGTGCCATGGCCTTTGCTAACTCAGGCCTTCAGACCACAGAGCAAGATCTTCTGAGTTCAAGTTATGATTTAGGCTGAAGTAGTCTGGTATTAAAACAAAAAGTTCTCTCCTTTCCCAATAGGAAGTTGCTTCTTTATGAAGACATTTTTTTCTGTGTCTTATCATTGCTTTCTACCAACACCAACTTGGAAGAACAGTGCTGATATATTCAAATCTGTGTAAGATCTTAAGCATCTCTTTTGCCCCCTAAACTGCAGCTGATTTGACATTCATAGGTCAGAAAGAGCATTTCAGAGAGGAGGGATTTGACCTGCATGACCACCTATGGAGTTGCTGCATCTTCCAGTGACACGACCTCAGGCCTCCGCTGAGCTCTAGAAACCGTCCATGTGTGCTCTCCTAGCCCCAGTGAATGGGCAGTAAAGTTCCTCTGCTTGAACTACCTCTGTCTGGGAGGAGTCAGTCTGGAGCTGATCGCCTGTCAGCATTTTAGGGATACAGCAAGGGCAATATTTTATCCTAAGAACTCACTTTCGGGCTCAGCATAGAGATTTCTGTGTCTGCTTTGCTCCTAGGAGGAAAATATTTCTTAGAGCAGACTCTTCTCTTTCTACTTTTGACATCTTTAGCAAGAGCTTCCTTAACATATTATGTTTAGACTGAAACCGGAATAAAACTTGTCTTTTTCTTCTCCCCTTTGCATTTCCCCTTTGCCTTCCCTTTTTTCATCACTAAACGATCATCGTGTATCTTTTTCAACATGACTCATGCCAGAGTTTTAGAGCTGCCTCTCCAAAACTTCAATAAATGCACAGAGCAGCTGTTGTTATAACCCAAGTCACCGCCATGTTACTGCAGACAGATGCAGGTTAATTATAATTTCAAATGTTTATCCTGTTATTGTTTGCATTTCTGAAGATTTTCAGCAGCTGTAGGACCCTCAGTGACTCCCTCCCCTCTCACAGAGTGTATTTATTTTCTGGGTTCAGCATGCCCTGCTTGGTATCTCCAGCGTCTCTGCGGTGTCCCGCGTAGAGCAGGAGGTGGGCTGGGGTGACGGCAGCTCTGTGCCAGGTGGAAGCAATTATGGGAAAAAAACATGGTCCTTGCTGGATGAGTTACTGCTGATAGCTGCCAGATAAGCTAACTTAATAAAGCAGTGGCTTAATTAACCTGCATTCCTCCCATATTGCCTCTTGTCCAGCCTGTCTGAGGCGATGCTATCAAGCAGCTACTGCTTTGTAGGATGGGGCAGGGGTGCTGTGCTGGTGCACCCCTGTGTGTTGGGCACTCTGGAGGGCCTGCAGGTGAAGGGACACAGGGGAGCTCCTGGAAAGCTCAGCTTCTCTCTCAGTTTGCAGGGTAATGGGCCACAAGAGTCTGAAAAAAGAGGCAGATCTGCCACTTGCCTAGTCATGGATATATTTATTGGTATCAAGAGTTTGACACTTCTGGCATTTAGTGATCCAGAAGCATCTCGACCTCCAGAGCAGAGGGGAGGAGCTCAGTATCTCCCTGCTTCTCCAGCAGCTACCTGCCAGAAAAAAAAAAAGGGTGACTTGGTTTTGGGGATGTCCCTATCACTATGGATTTTCTTACTGGTAACACAAAAGCTGGATGTTGCAGTGATTGAAATCATGGTACCCCAAACCCACTGCCAGTTTGGGCTTGTGCCTATTCCTGAGTAAAGATTGCATGAGAATCAAAACTTGCTATATTTTTAATTGCTGAAGTACCCCATTAAAAGCTGTAACAGATAACAGTCTGCCAGAAGCTTCTTCTTTTGTAAACCACATTTAAAGTTAACGAATCAGCTTAATTTCCCCGGAGATCCAGGTTTTAGTGGTGGACCTTCTTACACAGCCATGTGTTTGTGTTTCATGCATGGTCACATGTACAGGTGCATAGCAACCACCCTGCTGAAAGTTACCCAGTAGCTAAAATTATCAGTGGGAACCCCCTCTCACCTCTCATTATGTACAACGAGATTGCTGCTGTGCAATGTTGATTAGACATGTCAGCCTGGACCGGGATGTCTGAAAATGAGTGTTGCTATTAAAATGCCTTTGCTAATGCTCATGTGTCTATCATTTTGACAGATTTCGTTTTAAGAATGTAGAAAGCTAAAGCATGCAGGAATCCCAAGGTTGCAATGTAATGTTCAGAGAAAGAGGTATTGTATTGTATTTCCTTTGCATTAACCCTGAAGTAGCAGTTTGCCTGGTAAAATCATGCTGGTGGCTCAAGACTGCTGTTGAGTACAGGCTGCACTAATGCAGAGATCCATAACTTTCGACTGGGAAGAGATTATCATGGGGAACTGGCTTCTGGAATGTGGTCTGAAGGCAGGGCATCCCTCTTCTAAAACACTTCTTTAAGTATGATTTAAAACTTATACAATGCAAAAAAATCTTCACGTATTTAGAGAAAATATTTCAAAATCTCCTTACCAGTAAGGCTTGGGAAAATTCAAACAAAGATTTGAGAGGGAGACTGAAAACAAGGAAATGGTTTCTCAAAACCATCTCATCCCACTGAGGAACTCATTGCTACAAGAAGTCACTGAAGAGAAGGATTTCAGCAAACACTTGGATATTAGCCAGGGGAACATGATTTTCTGGTTGTTTTAAGCCTCTGCGAGGCTGTGCTTGCTTTGGGGCAATATCAGGGTGCCAGAGCAGTGTTTAATAGCGGCAACTTGGCATGTTATGTGTTCTCAATGTATGGCTGTGGGAGAAGGGTTTGAACGGGGCAAGTGGTTTGGCTTTTGGGAGAATCCAGTCAGGCAGATAAAACCTCACGTTAGCCACAAGAAAGCCAACACGTCCAGCCAAAGGCCATCATCAGACAAGCTGAGAGGAGAGAGTCAGCTCCTGCAAGGTTCCCAGCAGGTGATCCCTTACCCAGGAGCAGGCTGCCTCATCATCTGCTGACACGGGTCTTATTGGTCCTAAACCTGAAAATAAGGTGGGAATTCCACAGAGAAGGGTACAAATTATGGAAGCTGCTGCTACCTATTTACGGCTAGTTCTGGCTGGCACAACCCCACAGGTCAGCATCTCATGGCAAGGATGTCCTCCTCTCCTTGCTCATCTCCCAGCCCTCTCAAGCTGTGTTGTATCTTCCTCTGAAGAGCAGCTACAAGCAAGCCTCTCTTCTTCTGCAGACAGGAAGAGATGAATGTGCACTTGGAAAGCCATCAGCATGGCTTGCAGCAGATGAACAGCCTCCCCAATGCACCTTTGAACTCATTCCTCCTGCATTTGTTTGTCTTGTAGATAAAACTTCACAGCAGTGTTTGGAGAGAAGTCTAATGAGGCACCACTGTTTGCATAACAAAGCAAGGCTTCCTCTTCAGATGTTCAACACTCATTAAGCATAATTTATATTCCAACTAATCTTTGGAAGAGGTTAAAATATGGAGCCAAAGTTTGTTTTTACATTGTTTGGAGTAATGCATTGCTTGTTTTAAGCTGTCAGTTGCAACTGATAGTTGATTTAAATTCAACATAATAATGATTTGTGGTGGCTACGTTTTGTCCAGGGGAGTGTCGTGTCATCGACTGATGTGGCTTTAGCACTCATCTGCATCAGTTATTGAAGCAAAGGAAAAGACAGAGTGGATGGTTTCCCAGTTTGGAGATATTTCAGCAGATCCACAAGGCATAAAAATATGTGAATTTGTAAAATACTGAGGGATATTTTCACATCAGATTCATGTATACTTGATGTAATAGCTCACTGAACAGCAGTTTTTTCTTTTGCAGCAGTCCTGGAAGTCACCCACATGGGATCCTTTGAAGGTCACCAGGTCCCTGAAGTGAGTCACTCTCAGGGTGATAAGAGACACAGACATTTGTAAAGGCTCCCAAGCACTGCTGGGAGTTCTGGTGACTTAATGTGGTTTGCTGCCTAGAGAGAAAACTAGCAGGCTTAGGCTTAGCTGGATGCCTAAATGTCATTACAGGCCAGGGTGTCAGAAACATTAATTTCTCAGCATTCAGACTTTGTTCATATCATAGGCACATAAAAAGTGTCTGATCATATTGACTCTACACTCCCTCAGACTATATAAGATACTCTCCCTTGCTCCAGTTGAAATACCCAATATATTTAATTTACCTCCTCCAGGTTTATTAGAAGATGAGAAATTACTGATAACATTTGTCTCCTGTGCACTCCTCACTCAGACTTACCCCATCCTGCAGATTTAATGACAGGTATTTGAAAGCACCCTTCACTGTACCATGAAAATGATGAGCTGAGTTGTGTATTTGGACAGCACTGAGCTGTGCTGCATCCAGTCAACACAGGAGAACAAGATTCTTGGAAATTATATGGGATGTTGGGTGGGTCAGTGTTAGGATACTCAGCCCCAGGTTCCTGAGGTGGCTGGACATGCTGCCATGTAAAATCCCTCCTGGGCCAGGTGGTTCATTTCTCTGTTGTGTTCTGTAATGCTGAGAGACCCTCCGACTGCAGTGCTCAGGACCCTCATCTTGTTTGGTTCATCACATCCACAATCCACCTATGGCTGTTTTTAAAGGCAGTGCCAATCTACAGAAAATACATTTATTTATTCATTTATCTATTTTATTGTTTTTCAGGAAAAAATGCTGTAAGGGTTATAAGTTTGTTCTTGGACAGTGCATCCCTGAAGGTATGTGATTTCACTGTTCTTACCCATCATGTCCCCATGCATTTGTCTTTCCCCATCTGCCCTGTTCTCCACATTGTCTGTTTGGAAGAGCAACCTGATATAAGCACAGGCTTGGCCATACCTCATGTATCAGTGCGGAGAGGAACCGTTTCCCAGAAATTGTTGGGAAAGCAAAAAGATCAACAACTTCCAAAAGTTCTGCTTAGCATGCCAAGCCTTGATCCTTCCCTAAGTACATGTGGCTGCACAGATCTTGTGCCATGACCTGCTGCACTGCAAACAGAGGAGCGTGTTCTGCCCTTGGCTGGGTAGCTGGGAGCACTCTCTGCACCCAGAAGCACATCTTACCTGGACAATGGCTTTCTCCTTTTATCCCTCGGATCTGGTACAGCTGACTTGATTTGTCAGTGCACAGGGAGATGGTGAGTAGGTGAGTTAGTCCTGCCTTTAGTTTCCCATGGGCATGGCTTCTTTGTCACCAGGGGCCAAGGAAGACGCAGATTTAATCAGGGTAGTTCATGCAGTAGTAAAAATTGATCTGATTTGGATGAAACTGGCTCCAAAGTTGTAGGACCACAGGAACTGCCCAGAGACGACATGCCAATAAACTTTGTCTGCTCCAAAAAGCAGGTTAAGAAGTTGGTCTATGGCAACACATTCTTCTATTTGATGACATATGGAAAGCCTTGATTTGGTCCAAGAATTTTCCTAGTTTGTGGTGGTGATGTTTTGAAAAAAAAGTGACAAATTAACATACTGGAGAGTCAGACAGTTTTGAATTACAGTCTCCAGCCAACAGGGATTATAACCCAAACTCTAATCCTGATGGTTTGTTGTGAGTTTGTTGTTGTTGTTGTTGTTGTTGTTGTTGTTGTTTTTATTTGTGTCTTATTTGCTGCTGGCTAGAAATACCACACAATTGTTGGGGGGGAAAGCAAAAAAAAAGAGGGAAACAGATCATGATGAAAAACATTATGTAAACAGTAATGAATATTTTGGACCAAACCACTACACCCTGCACCTGGAGGACCTGGGTAGGGTTTGGGTGAAATTGGTGCTCACAGTTCCTTGTCCCATGGTTTTGCAGTGAGTTTTGTGTCAGCGTGTGTGATACAGGGTGACAGCTCCAGTGTGAGACAAACACTTGGAGGAGGCAGCTGTGTGTGTTGGAGGCAGAAGTCCTGAACCGTTTCAGGGTGGAAAGAAGCCAGGACTCTACAGTCCAGCTTTCCTATGGATTTAAGAATTTTATATACTGGCTATTCACTGAATATAATGGATACAGAGGCTGAATTAATAGGATCAAAAATAAAATGAGAGCCATGGTAATCTATTATTCTGGCTTCTAATTTTCATCTCTTGAGATGTTAGGTGATTATGAAAGCAGTTTTTATTATGTGCTCTCTGACTTTGTCTAATCCTGTCTTTTAAATGCATTTCAGTAACTGAGAGTTTCTGCCCCTAATTCAATTCTCTGCTGGCTGCAGCTTCTCTCCCTTTGTTTCTCCATTCCCCCTTTTCAGCTTTATCTGTATGTTGCCTGAAATTTTGGAGGCCACAGCAACTGCTATAACATCGGAGACAATCTCAGGCCCTTGGTATAGGGATGAGAAACATGATTCACAGAAGTATTCGTTTCACTTACTCTGTTACAAGACATCACTTGGCTCTTCACACATTGTTTTGGCATAATCTTGACAGAGTAGCTGTATGAAATCCATATCTCAACACAGCCACATAAATGCATTACAGATGTGAGTTTATTAGAGCACATCTGTACCTTTTAATCCAGTACTGGCATGTTGAAACTGTGAGAAGTAGTTCCAGCCCTGTCTTCTCTGTGCTTTAGCAGTGGCTGCAGGGAGGAGGGTTGACAGAGGTATAGATCCTCCCCTGTCCACCCTTTTATAGCTGCCTTGGGACACCATTCTCCTTCTGGGACAACTGTTCCTTAAACAGACTCTTTCCCAAAGGCTCATGTCTTTGTCCACATCTGGTTTTGGGTTTTGTCCTGTTATTTTTCATCTGCCCTTGAAAAGGAACAGAAATCAGTACAGTAGCAGTGTATGAGTCTATGCCTCCAGGTTCTGCATTTAATTTGTTTTGTACTCACCTTCTTGCTGTGGCTTTCAGCTGCAGGACCAGGGAGCAGTGATCCTCAGGAAACATTGAGTGGAGTTACTTCCATGTGTCTGATTCTCTCCATAGCATCTCTTCCTGCTCCACCTGTTCAGCAAAGAGGGGTCAAAAAACAGCTCCTCACTTTTTTCTCCTGTGTGATCTCCTTTTTCTTTGCTTTGGAGATTCACAGCTCCAGCCAAGTCCAGGCTCATGTCCTGTCTCATGGCATCATAGAGTGAAGAAGGAACAGATGTAGCACATCTGCAGTTTATTTTGGAGACCACCCTTCCTACCACTGGTTTGTTACCTGAGTTGGGTGTGGTTGAATTCATGGTAAAATACTCTATTGCAGGCAAGCCGTAGTCAGATCTGCTCTTTCCTTACTAATGTAGTTTCAAAAGTTTACTTGGTAAACTTTCCATACTGCATTGTCATTTCTGAGTTAATTGAAACATAATATGTAGAGACATTTATTATTCTGCTTTGGCTTTTGCATTTTCCTAAAGTCTGGAGCAGCGTGATCACCATTTTATGGTTTTGATTCATCCTCAAACCACAATTATTGTGCTGAGCTGGCAAACAAGGAATTTGAACACAGGAGGGAATGTGCATCCCCAGTTCTGCAGAGCACACACAGGTGGTGCAGCAGCTTTTGCCTAATTTCACCCCAGCTGTGAGAACTATTCCTAGGGAAGTCATGTTAGCTGGGACCAAGCCCTGGGGACACAGCTCTGGGACCTGGGAAGTGCCTACAACCATTGTGTGTTCTGGGTTGACTGTGTGGGATCACTAGCAGGGATATTTGTACTTCCTGGACCCTTCCCCAGCTTTGTGTGAAAGTAAATGAGGCAATGGACATGATGGAGCTGTTCTGAGGTGGACATGAAAACCATGTTCAAAGACTGGTTACATTAAATATGGCAACAGACGGATAAAAAGACCTGGCATTGTTTAGTCTAGAGAAAAGGAGGCTGAGGGGAGACGTGATAACAGTTTTTAGGTATGTGGAAACTCGCTGCAAGGGGGAAAGTAAACTGTTCTTTATGGTTGAGGAGAAGAGGACAAAAAAATGAGCCTAAGTGGCTGTAAGGGCAGTTTGGATTAGATATGAGTAAAAAGCTTTCTGTCTGCAAGGATATTTCATCTTGGGACTAGACTACATGGCGGGCCATATCCATCCCTTAGGGAAAAGCAAAACTAGGAAAAATTTATGCATAGCTGCTCCTGCTTGTGATGGGAGATGGGCCCTTCCAGTATTGGGGTTTTTTTATTTTGTTAGGGCACATCTACTCATGGAAGCACAGGGAGGCCAGGGCTTGTTTTACCTCTGCTCTGAATAGCAGAACACAGCACAGGCCAAGTCCAGCACCTGAGTGGGTACGCTGGCCAAGGAGCAGGCATGTTCACCTCCAGGCCTTCTATCCTGTTCTCACTCTGATTTTGTTTCAGTGGAAAACAAAAATTGCAACCATGCCCAGGAGAAACACCAGCAATGCTTTATAGTTGGGACTATTTAGTTCTGTCAAATATAACAGGAATTTACAGCCCAGCATCACCTAAAGAGTCCAAACTGCCCCCAGACTGAACAGTTAGAAGGTGAGAGCTATGTTTTCCTTTAATGGCTCTGCACTGTTTGACGCTGGTTACTGCAGGGGTCCTAGCATTGCCATTCACTACCACAGCACTGCAGGCAGACCTCAAGTTGTGCAGCAAGAAGGAAAGAAAGGATGCCTGTTATTCAGGAGGTGACAAGCAGAATGCTTGGCACTGTTACAGTAGTATGTCTATTACAATAGTACATTTTTGTCTAAGGGGCTCTGGTGTGAGATACAGCATCTTGTTAAGTCTCATTTTGTGCTTTTCTCTACTTTGGCACACTGTCACTTTTAAACCCAGAGCTACACATGTGCTCTATATACTTAGTACAGAAAATGTGTTTTCATTTACTTTACCATCTCTTGGCTCGTTTTAATTGTTTGGAACAATCATCATATCCAGAGGTATCTGCTAGTCATTAGGGTGAGTCAATAATGAGTTTTAATGATGTAGATGGAAACAGTGCTGTGCTGGGAACTCGCTTGAACCACTTAGATTTTGTTTAGACATGTTTGGTCTGGAGCATGGATGAGATATTTCTGCTGTGGCCCCCAGTACCCAGTCACTGGATTGTCACAGCCACCTGAATGCTCTCTGGGGGGTGATGTTCTTTGAAATGGTCACAGAAACTGCTGCTTGCTTTGGTGTAAAACCTGACCTTGGGCAGGGTGTGCCTAAGCTGGTTTTGAGACCAGATGCCTCTTCATCTCCTGGTATCTCCTGGAAGATGCTCCCTATGGTGCTGCAAAACCCTCACACCCATGGCTGGGAGCTGTCCTTCTCCCCCCAGCCCTGGGAGGAGGACAGCACCACACCAGGGGCCAAATCCAGCCCCTGGCAGGACAGAAATGCAGGTCAGACCCTGTTGTGCTCTGGTATCCATTCCCAAGACTTCAGCTCTGCTGCTGCATAGCAGTGAAATTAGAAACAGATTTTCCCTCCTTTGGGTATCAAACAGGGACTTCAGTATTCTGGGATTTCCCTAACATACCCTAATCTGCACACTGCTGTTATTAAGAGAGCTGATGGGTTTGTAACAATGCATTCTTTGCTAGAAGGGTTATATCTGGCTTTGAACAATTAACATGTGATGTAATTAACTTTTCTTTGTGATGTATTCTCTGCCTGGCTTTGGCAGTTAGCCTCATGGTTTTTCACAGTATTCTGCATAGGAAATGTTGCTATCAGACTTAAAAATCTATTGAAGAAAATTTTTTAAAGTTTTAGGTAATTTAATATTTCTGTGAAAAAATTCTTAAAATCTGCCAACTGCAAAAGTGACCCTTGCTTAAAATACAAATTTAAGAAATAGTCTAACTAGTGTAAAGCTGTGAATAGCAATTACAATTTTAATATATTCCTTTGCTTATGTCTCATGGATGTTTTATATCTAGGTTCCTTCAGTCCTTAAAAACAATGTAACTCAACTTTGTATTAATTAGCAGAGAGGTGAAATGTTTGCTGTCAAAATATCATCCATCTACTGCCTTTGGTGTTTTTCCTAACCATGTTTTTCTCTCCCTTAGACTACGATGTCTGTGCCGAAGCTCCCTGTGAACAGCAGTGCACTGACAATTTTGGGCGAGTCCTATGCACCTGCTATCCTGGATACCGCTATGATCGGGAGAGGCACAGGAACAGAGAGAAGCCTTACTGCCTGGGTGGGTAGATGAGCATGTTGAGCTCATCTGGTTAATGATTTATGCTGCTCCCTTGGGTCTTTTAGGAGTCAGTTAGGATCTGAAACCTTTCTTGTTCTCAATATTATTAAAGAAGAAATGTGGGGATTAACTATGTTAAGAATTGAGAGATCTAGATTTCCCTGAAATTATTAGGAGGTATTACCTACAAGACACACACACCCAAACACTTTGAAGTGTTGGGCTGATGTAATTTTTCCTTTAATTCCTCCTGCAGGTTGTGAGCCATATTTGCTAAATATTGAAGCATTATTACCAGGCCTAATAATGAAAACTAATCCTTGGGGTTTGATTCAGATGGCCAGTATATAATTCAGGACTGATCATTTACATATGGTCCTGCTCTGCGTGGTTTGCCGTGCCAGGAAGCCAAGGTTTGCAGAATTGAGCTTTGCAATGCAAGGAGACTGTCGAGCAATGTTCAGTGATAAAATGCCAGGTGTATTAATAACAATATAGTGCAGCTTGCCCACAGGCTCCAGCAGTGCTGCAATCACTTGTTTGTTTAACCACAAAATCTCTTTTTATGTCTAAAGGAAGTCTTTCATTGTATTTGAGGTCTGAAACCTCCAGCTACAGGGTATTTTTAACTTTGCTTCTCTCCAGATATCGATGAGTGTGCCACGAGCAACGGGACGCTGTGCTCTCAGATCTGTGTCAACACCGTGGGCAGCTACAGGTGTGAGTGTCATGAAGGCTACGTCCGGGAGGAGGATGGCAGGACATGCACCAAAGGAGATAAAGGCAGGTGCTAGTGCAGGTTAAATGTCCTGGGCCAAATGGGTGTCTAAAGAGCTGGTCTGTCATGAAAAGGAACTGCTCCCAGTGCTACACTTGGAACTGGGGGTCCAAAGCTGGGATGTAGCTGATGCTCCTGGAGCAGCTGGGCTGTTCACGGGGCACCTGAGCACCTGTGGAGCAGCCCTGCCACACGCTGTCCTCTAATGCACAAGTTCACTGGAGGATGTGGAAGGCATCTTCCCCTATGGAGGCAGAACAGCTGAATAGTGAACTTTACCATTACAGCTTCAGTTAGATCATTTCTGCTGGATCCAGTTGCTAAAAGCCGTATTTTGCTTTGATACCAACCTGGATTGTACCTTTTTTGTGGTCCAGAGATAAGGAGACATAGGAAAAAATATTAGCAGATGATGAGCCCTAAAAACTTTCATTAATTTCACCTGCTAATTCAATAATTTCAGTAACTTTAATTTGTATTTACCTGCCCACATCTGAGATTAGCAAATGGCCTAGGTTGGATGGCTAGAGACCCTTGGCTCTTAGAGGCTCCAAAAATGTGTATCTGGGAGTCCAACACACTTTTCAAGCATTGCTTAAATCAATTTCTAAATTACATTGACTAAGACCAAATGCTGCTGACCTTCAATTAGTTCCTGTGTCCTGTGGCTGGGGTCAGATTTTTTTTCGTTCTTTTTTTTTTCTTTCTTGACGATGAAATGTGATGGGAAAGAAAGAAAAGTAAAGGCTTGTTCTTGCATTTCACTGTTGGTCCAAAGTGTATACATGTGCTGTTTATAAATGATTTTAAAGGTTTTAACCTCATCCCAGTTATTAAATTACAGCATTTAGAATATTACAGATTAAACACCGATATGTAAATTTTAAAAGGAAGAAGGAAGAGAACAGTGCTCTGGAAAAAAACCCCAGCAACTTTTGATGAATGGTGACTTACCACAGGTTCATCAATTAATGACTGAATGTGGTATCACAGGGTGATGCAAATCCCACTGGATGGCCAGAGCAATTTATAATTTTGATTTTCATCTGAAAATGTGTAACTGGAGCCACTCCATTAGCTTTAATTGTTCCTTGTAGTTTTAAAACATTTTTTCCTTATGTGTGTGTGTGTGTGTGATAAAGGAAAGAGATATAACCTTGATAATCCCCTTACAAATAGAGAGGGTTTTTTAACTTTTCCTCTGGCTGGTTCAGATTTCTTGATACAGTAATATCCAAAACATTCAAGATAACCAACCATTCAAAATATTCAAGGCTGTGGAAATAATTCTACTGTTTGAAACCACCATTTTTACACTGAACGTACACAGCACATAAAAATGTCAGTTCCAGCAGATAGTCTGGAATGAAATACCCAACATCTCTCCAGATATCTCCCAAATCAGCTGTTCGGAGTAAAGAAGGATGCTTTCTGCTCAGCTACCCCGCTGTACTCCACATAAATGCTGCGAATTTTCAGACCTCTGGTGAAAATGAGAGGAGCTGTGTCCGTAACTCATTCCTAGGAAAATGGTTATGTAAGGAACCAGCTGTAGCGACGCTCCACCCCGCGGCCAGCCCCAGCCCTGCACCGCATCCGTGCCGGAGCGGCTTCCTAATAAACGCATCATTTGCTTTTCATCGTAGCCTGAACACTTATAACTTATTTTAAAATCTAGTGTGAGAGGCTAAAAGACATGTACGCCTCCCCATCTCTAGCGAGGTTGAATGTTTTCCGGGAGATACAGCCGTGTTTTCATTGCTCCATCCCCGAAGGATGCAATTTGGACACTTTTTTGGCTCTGTAAGTGGCTGCAATGTGGTCACTTTTTTTGGGCTCTGTAAGTGTCTTGACAGAGAGCTTTGGGTTGGTCAGTGGACACAAGAATAGGGAGCATTTTTTCTTGCATCCACAGTCCCATTTGATGGAGGCAATACAGCTACCCATGCAGAAGTAGGCAGAGGAAACCATCTCAGCAGGCTGAGCCCAGATAATACAACACAGATGATCGGCTCAACAGCCTCCCTGCGAAGACCGCCCGCAGCAGAGCTCCCGCAGAGCTCTGCCCTGCCAGCACCTCGTCCTCTTCCAGCACCAGCACGGCACAGCCTCCGAGCCCATACACAAAGAAAACACATCACTCCCCCAAGCAGATCTCTTAGCACTAGGTGCCACAGGGCTCACCAGTGTGTCACCAAGATTAAAGGATCCCCAACAGGACAGCAACGTCATGCATGAGCTAGACTTTGCGTTCTGGGAAACCTTTATAAAAACGGGGCAGGTTTAAGCCTTCTTCAAAATAATTTCAGTTTCCTTGTGTAGGTCTGTGAAATGGAAATAGGTTATGTAAGTGCCTCGCTCAGTGCTGGCCCCACTGACCCTGCTAGGTGACCTCGGCTTCTGCCCCATGTGTGGGTGGCTCCATCCAATGGCCTTTTGCCCCCGCTTGCCTGTCCTAGGTGACTTCTGGCTTTATCCACACTTTATTCTGGCTTTACTCATAGTTTGGTCCTGATACAGGGTTGGATGGGGGTAGAGCATTTGATGGATGACTCCTTCCCTAGGCAAATCATCACCTCTGTCTGGTATGAGTTAGGGGGATTCCACCTCTCTCATGGGATGCTTGCTCATATGAGGATGTTGGACTTCTTCCTCTGACAAGTCAATCCAACTGGATTTGCAGAAATCTCACTGGTATGACATTTCCCAAACATTAGCTGATCCCCCCAGCATTCATCTCCATGGATTGTTACAGCCCTGTTTTATCTATACTTGTCAGCCCCGTGTGCCACATCCTTCTGGAAGATAAACTGGGTTTGATGATGAAGCACGAGGCCAAATTCACTGCTTCTTAATCTACATATAATTCCACTGATTCTGGTGGGATTGCATTAGGTTTCCAATAGCAGAGTCTCTGGCAGTTTCTCCCTATGACTCTGTGTTGCTTTCAGCAACATTACTTAACACAATGATAGAACTCATTTGGTGAGATAGCTATTAAAAGAAAATTTTGTTGAGACTAGTACAAAATCCAGACTTTATTGGTCTTTGAAAAAGAAAAAAAAAAGAAAAGAAAAAAAGGCTTTTTTTTTTTCCTAATGGTTCCATATACGTGCATCTGTAACTCCTACACAAGTCCAAAAAAGGGCATGTCAAGACACTGGGTTTTTCCCAGTGGAAATTGGAGAGGGAGTAAGAACTCCACAAAACTGACTTGTGGTCAAGAGCAAATTTATTTTACAGAGATATCAAGAGGTGTCTTCATTACAGCACCTCAATTCCCTCTTAAGGAAAAAAGCCCTGCATGGTGCAGATTATTTCATCTACAAGAGAAAGCTTTATGGGCAAAGAGGCTTTGGAGTGAATCAAAGGAAGAATGATTAGCATTAGGAATACAGGAGAGAAGAAAGAAAGCAGCAAATGCTGTGTGTTCTGGTACCTTCTCAGAACTGCTGGAGTTCCTCTGAGAGGTCTTGTGGCTAAATAGTCTTGAATCCAGCATAGCTGAAATTTGGGGAAATTCTATCTATGGTGTGTAGAGTCCATTGGAAAACACCAAGAGGTACCATGTGGCCTTAAATCTTTGAACCATCTGTACACTGCACAGAAAGCTGATCAGGCACTAAACCTGTGCTGGGGAAAGGGCTGCAAAGCTCAAACAGCAGTGTGTGCTTGCTGCCATAAAAATGGTAAATATTATGTGTAATATTGTGTGTATATATGTATAATATGTGTAATATAGAAGGTAAATAATATGAGTGTTGGAATGCAGCCATGGGAACAGGCAGTTCATGACTGGGAGAAAAACCCAAGACTTTGTGTCCCAATTTTCCAATCAGTTCAGTACTAATACCAGTCTTAATGCTCCTGGTTATTCCAGCACCTTGCCCTTACACCTCTCACCTAACTGATTAGCAGATAAGTGAGACAAATTTTTGTCTTCTAAAATCAATCACACCTGATATGTCGTTATATCCAAAAGACTAAACATACTGAAGATGAGTTTTTCATAAATATGTGCATAGGTGGTCCATAGATGACCATCAGGTAGATGCAGTCTTCCTTACAGGACCCTGCAAATATTTAAAGTCAAGTAGCACATAATATTTTTAATGTTAGAAACTTCGAGGTTCATTTAAAAAGATGCAGGTGTCTCAAAATCAATATGCATTTCCAAAGAGATGAAGGGCATTTAAGGGTGTGTCCAAGTGAGAAGTGTAACACAGTAACTCAGCACATCACAGCTGATCCTTTTGAAGATTTTGAAGACTCCTTGGCTTTAACCCGGAGCTCCTGCAGAGTTTTTCCATTGCAGGACATACTCTGAAAGGTCAGTGCTCACACATGCCCAGCAACCCTCCCAGGTAACATCATACAAGGTCATACATCATATGCAGAGCCTCAATACACTTGATATTTCTCAGCAACATTGAAGTGAACAAAAACTCACTTAGAGTTTGCCAGTATGTGCCACCCTGTGGTTTGGAAACCAGATTTGTCTTTAAGCAGACATCTGTTACAACGATGCTTGTTTCCTTGCAATGCAGAACTGCTTGACTGTGTATGGTACTGGGGAAAGGACAAAAATAACATTTGCAATATCTCTCACAGTTTGAATAATTTAATGGATTCTTGAAAAGATCCCATTCATGCATAGTATCAACAGATGTGACCCTTCCTCTTGTGTGGATTTAAATCCCTGTCATTAATCTCAATCCCCACCTCTGCCCAGGCTGATTGTATCACATGGAGAACAACTCGTGATGATAAAGAGCAGTTTGTGCAAAATGGGTGAAATAAGCATATTGTGAGGGATTTTACTGTAATTTATAGCATATGAAAATTTGCCCTTCAGGCGACTGTAAATCAGTTCAGATCTATGGGGTTAGTCTACCCTAAACAAAAAGATAAAAGAAAGGGTGTGAACTTTTCCAGGTATTAAAAAAATGAATTCTTTGGGGACTGTTAACTGGAAACAGCTGTTTTAAAAATGTGCTCAGAGCTGTCCCTGCAAAGTTTCTCAGCTTTACATAGACAGTCACAGTCAAAGATTTAATAATGGCAAGTATCTCTTTTCACAGTCTGGGGAAATGTAACAACCTTCAAGCTGTTTATGCCATCACTTTATGAATATCTTTTTTTTTAATCTTTATCTTTATAGTAGAAACTTCTTTCTTTCAGCTGGGCTTCCTGAGAAATCTGAAAATGTGGCAAAACCAGGGACATGCTGTGCCTCCTGCAAGGAATTCCATCAAATAAAGCAGACGGTTTTACAGCTGAAGCAAAAGGTATGAACACTGATCAGTCACGTCTTTACCAGACCTGCATGTTTTACAACAACTGAGGTTAATTTCAATGTTTGGAACTGTCATGCGGTCCTTGTACAAACAGAGAGGATGGCAATGTATTTTAAACTCATGTAGGAATGGCATCTCTCCCTTACGCTTCTGTACAACTTGGAAGCACAGTGCTGCACAAGTTCATGGAGCTGTGTTACCAAGCTCAGGCTAACAGAGTCTGGCAAACACCCATCCCAGGCTGAGCCCGGGTTTCTTGGCAATCTGTGCGGGCCGGATCTTTTCACTCACTCTGAACGCACAAGATTTTGCACATGATCCACCTTCAGAGTAAGCAAGTGCAAGACATTTCATAGATGCAGGAATATGATTTTGCATTAATAAGGGTGCTGATAAAGGATTCTTTCCAAATAGGTGTGGGAGTAAACAAAAGCATCACTAGCTTTAAATATGATTGTCCATTTAAAGAGGAAAAACCCTCAGTCATAAACCTTTTTTTTTGTCTTCACGTGTTTCCTTGCAAGTAGAGAACAGTGCATTTAGGAATTTCCCCTGGAGTTTAACTGCTCCTATATGTAGCTCCCTTTTGCACTTTAGTAGGATTGAAATAATGCAAAGACCCAGCCTCAGATTTGGAGAGCCAAATGCAGGTATGCAGGTGTAATGCCTTTTCTAGTGGCATCTCCTTTGAACACTGAAGTTCTCTCAAATTGAAATTCTCTGTAGGAATATCCTCAGCAATTCATGCTGACAGGCTGTAATAATTTCAGCCAGGGTACTCAATTAATTTCATTCCATTGTGTCAAAACGCAATTTGGTGTATTCACTCACTGCATTTGATGTTATTCATTTAATTAGGAAGAAAGAAATCTGCTTCATTAAAGTGACTTTCACTGAGGCTGGAGATACTCTTTATCTCCAAAATCTCAAAATATCATGTGTTCCTTCTGAATCAGTCTGAACACAAATGTGGGCATGACAGAATTTCACATGTGATGGAAATTCTGTTTTTCAAAAAATTGGTAGCAGAGAGATTTAAAAATGATCCATGCTTTTGAGTGGCTGTTTCTCCAGCTGTTGTCTGTGATGCTGAGCAGGCTCACACTGACCTCCAGGGAAGGACCCGAGGGTCACATTGTTTGCTGCAAGAGCTGATTGATGGAATTAATGGAAGTTTTTTGTGTCTAACTTCTGCTGTTAGATGCTTGTGCTCAAAACTCATTCCAGGAAAACTCAGACCACTGGCACCTGTCACTGTGGGCATTTGTACAGTAGCTGTGGACAAATTAAGCAGCTCACTCTTGCTTCATAGCTAAGTCCTGTCATAGTCCATAACTTAATTTTTCCCTCAGTATCTTCCTAGTGAGACTTGATCTACTTGGCATCCTCAGAGGGAACCCACTGGGTTGTGCTCTACACAGAAAGAGCTGGAAGAGAAGGTTCCTGATACCCTCAGCAGCTTTTACCCCACAGAGAGCAGAGCTTTTGTCTATGCTGAGTGGAGATCTGGCCCCATGGTGCTTCTCTGCCCAAGGAGACATCAAACCTCATGTTTCCCCAGCCACTCCCCATGGCCAAGTTCTTCTGGGGAGGATGCCTCTCAATAGCTGTGGTTAAAGCTGTTCTGTTTCGCATAGAAAAGTTCATTTCTGTCTGCCAGCAAGAAAGTTTATGAAATGAGTCTTCAGTCTTGTGGTTAAGGCTTTCAGATTTTATGAACTTTATTCAAAATTGTGGTTAGCAGAAAAGCCTGTCATCCAATGAGATGCATTGTCCTGATAGACTAGAGGTCTGTGGGCAGTCCTAGATTGATCTAAGACCTTGATGAAAGGAAGAAGAGTGGAAAGCTGAAAAGCTGGGGGGAAAATATCTGGCATGCTGACACACAGCCAACAATTAAAAAAAACCCAACAAGTAAGTTTGATCCTATTGCACAGATGTGTTTAAACATCTTAATTAGAAAGCCATGTTCCAAGTCAGTCCTGACAAGCACTGTCCAATTTTCTAAACCACAGACCTCCTAGAAACTATGCAAAACTCCAAATGCAGCATGCAAGACAGCACATGGAAGTCTTGTTTCTAGAACAATCTTTCTTTAGAATTTACCCTTGCTAATATGTGCATGCATATGGAAAAAAAACCCCATTGTTTTCCAAGGGCCATTAAGATTTGGAGCTGTAGATGGAGAAAGCCAAGGTCACCCTGTACTAGGATCCTGGTTCAGCTAAAAGGTGAAACAGAAATTAGGCCAGTGAGTGTAGCCAATACCTAAGAGGCTGTGAGTCAACAACAAAAACACATGGTTTGGCCCAGTGCATGAAACAACCATTTTCTGGCCAGAAGATATCAAAGAGCAGTGAGCTAGACCAGAGCCTGGGTATTTTGGCACTCCTAGCATATGCTTCAAGTCCAGCTGACTCAGTGGGGAAGCATGCATAGATGCTTTCACAGCAGCTATGTGATTTCTTTTCTAACTTACTCAGTTGTTACAACAACCTTGCTGGCAGGAACGAGGAAATATCTAAGCATCAGAAAAGAATACACTTCCGAATCCCCTTCATGATGAGTCTTTGCCACTAAATGCACCTTTTTACTCCAGTCTGACCAGTTGCAGTATAACCTGAAGAGTATTCATGGCTGGGTCTATGTACTAAGTGACATTTATTTATCAATTGATAAAGCAATAGATCCCCAGAATGAGATATGTTGAGAAATTTACACACAAGCTAAAAAGATTACTTCAATTAATCTGCCACTCACCTGCGGCCACCACTCAGGAGAAGCACTCACTGATGACACTGAAAATATTCTCACAAAAACTACCTTAAAAACATAATACTCTCAGACAGCCGCAGGATTTGACTTTGTGTCTCCGTTTTAGCAGGGCAGCATTGGCACTGCAGAGTCCTTGGTTGATTTGTGTCTTGTAGTGGAAGTTTTGCAGCATGAAGGTCCTTGCAAGCCTTTCCTTTGTATCCAGCCAAGAGCCTGCTCTGAACAGGGTGGACACACCTCCAGGAAACAAAACTTTGCTGACCAGAGCCAGTCAGTAGACCTTCCCATGCTGGTCCCTGGCCACTGATGTTGTGAGAGCCCCCAGTTACTGCAATTTCCTCTTCAGCCCCAGGGGTAGGGTGCTGTGACCCACAGAGTAGTCCTTTATCTTCAGTAGCCCCACAGTTTTGTCTGTGCTGCATTGGCTGGGAAGTTGGCTGAGAAAGCCGCAGGGTCACTGGTAAACAAAGCAAATGTTTTCCTTTGAAAAAGCAGAGATGACAACTCATCCCAGAGCCCATAGGTATGCTGAATCCCCATACTCTCTGTGAAAAGCAGATTCATAGAAGTGAGTGTACAAGAAACACCCTTTGGGACTTCTGTGAAAATATTACCTCATCCAGCCACTGATTTCTGCAGGGGTGGAGTGAATCTATCAAATTCTTGTAAGACTTACATCACGATGCTTAATTTGCCTATAGTGTAGTCTCTTGTCTTTGGAACTGCAATGGTCTCCAAAACGTAACTTGGAAATGGCTGATAAATTGTTGTGTTCCTGTCATCACATTTTGAGTTCCAGTCTCAAAAATCAAACTGATGTTTTGGAAATGCCACCAGGAACTATCTCAGCATTTCCAACTTTTTTTTTCCTGGCTTTTTTTTTCAGAACTGTTCTGTGCATTCAACCTCAATTTACAAGCAGCACTGCCTGCCTTTAAATTGTATTCCTTAAGCAATAACTTGTTTGCCCAGTTCAAATAGGTACTGCAGGTGCATAACGCTGGGTTTTTCCCCTGTGCATTACAAACATTAGGTTTGAAGTAATGACAAAAGAATGTATGTCAAATAATTACAGAAACATGTAGGAGCCTTGAGAACAGCCCAGCTCAGAGAACTCCTAATGGCTGACAAAAAGCTTGGTCAGATAGCAGGAGTCCTCATCTATTTTACTTAATGCAGCTTTCCCAGGCAAATGTTGCAGAATTCAGCATCAAATTATCCAGAGAGCCAAATCCATTCAAGAAGGTACAAAGCTCACCCAGGGGTAGGTCTGCACTGGTATTGCTGAAATAGTGCTTCAGCTCCATTTGGCAGAGCAAAATCCCTAAGTCTACATGCAGCCACTCAACACTAATAAACTTTTTTTCTCACTGCAGACCAGCCTCCTGGCTTGTCATCTCCCTTCAGCTGCCTCTGGAGAGACCAAACATTTGCAGAATATTACTAAATATGTTTAATTATTAAATGTATTCAACTGGATAGATGAACTTTTCATGGATAATTAAACATGTAATGAATAATGACACTTTAAACTATAGCGTGCAATTCTCCTTGCATTCTCACTTACTTTATCTTTGTGTCTCCATGCAAAGCAGATCCAGATATCTGTTTGGTTAAACAGTGTGGTTACTTTCTAGGCCCAGATTCACAAAGGATTTGGGGTTCTCATTAAAATCTATGGAATGTTAGTGGCTTGTGCAGCATTTAAGAACTTAAATATCCGAGCAAATATTGCCCTGAGAAAAGGCAATAAATGAATAGAGGAAACTTCAAACAAGGAAAAATAAGTTTTCTGAGAAGCAGCAATGAGACTCAAGTTTTCCAGAACTTGTTGCTATATCTCTCCTGAATTTCCACTGTCCTCTGTTGGATTGGCTAGCAGTATTTCCACAGTGACTTGAAAAGTGAACAGACTCACAGAATAAGAAGGTTTTTCTGATGATATCAATGAAGGATATGAATAAACACTTTATATTTTCCTGAAATATTTAAATAGCTGTTTGTTCACATGAAAGCTTAAATAAGAATGTGATTTATCAGGCTGAACAGTAAAGGTCTTACATAGATTTGTTTGTTTGTTTGTTTTGGCAGGTTGCTTTGCTGCCAAATAATGCTGCTGATCTTAGCAAGCAAATCACAGGTGAAAAAGTGCTTGCCTCTAATGCATATATCCCTGGCCCCCCAGGCCAGCCTGGCCAACCAGGCCCTCCAGGTAAGACCAGAGGGATGTGAATGTGCAATAGTGCTAGGACTAAAAAAGTAAACTTCAGTCTTCCAGTGTGATCTGATTTCATATGTTTCACATTTTGACTGATATATTATGTTTGCATTTGTGCTAAATTAAAAAAAAAAACCTTTATGGTTGTTATGGTCAGCCTCTGCCAGTTGTCTAACATCATCCATTGTGAATCCATATGTTTCTTGGCATGCAAGCTGTGTTTGTCCTGTATGCGTTAAATTTCTCCCTCTCCCTGGGATATCTCACCTGCTTCACTTGTTATTTCCTGTATTTTAACCCTGTCTTAAAACACTCTCTGCTTCATTTCAGGAATATCTATTGCTTTAGTTCACTATCAGTTGTAGAGGTGAAAATGTGCTTTCAGTTTGTAGGAGTTTGTGCCAACTCTTTTATTTTTCCTTGCCTGATTTGCAAGGATTCATCTGTTGGTTTTATGTCATATACCAGATCCAAAGGAAAATGAAAAGAAAATTATAACTCCACTCACACCTTCTTTGTTAGGTTGTAGATTGAAATAATGCAAAAAACAGAGAGGTCCTAAAGCTCAAACTTAATCCAGACACCTTGTACCTGGCAGCCAGGAATACTCAAAATTTTGCTAATTCTGTTGAATGCAGATCTAATTTTGGGTTAGCAATAAATCCAAGGAATCTTAGCATTGTGCTGGATTTCAGAAGGATTCTTACAGAGGACTGGCAACTATTCCTTACAAGGCTTAATTTACTCCCTTCTGAATTGCACCCCATCCTCCCATTTATACCCCCTTTTGCAGTCTGGCTTTGTTTTCTGTATCTTTATCTCATTTTCCTGGAGGATGAGTATCTTCGGTCTTCAGTTTACTGTAAGTGCAAGGACAGTATGTTTAGAGGTTCTGCAACAGACTCTGATGGTACAGTGGGTTGCTTTGCAATCCCTCCAAGGTAGGCCTGACCCTGCAGGTCTCCCACCCACTGGGTTTCCCCATGACTGAACTGTCCGAGGTACTGTAGAACTCTGCTCTCCCTGAAACCATCCCTGTTCACCTCCCCTGCTGCCCCCGCTGGAAGAGTCACAGGGAGTCATCACTAAACTTGAGTTGTCTCTCTCTGAAAATCCTAACTGTACATATTCAGTCCTGCTGAATCCTTTTCACTCTGTGCCTTTTATTCTCTATGTCTTTCATGTGCCCTCAGTATGAAGAGAAGTGTTTCCCCCTCTAATCATGAAGTGTTTCAACTAGTGACATTTTAGTGGTCTTTGTTGTCTGCAAATGTTGTTTCAGGTGACTGATTTTCTGGTGTACATTTTCTACTGTTTCTCTTGAGCTAAACATATGTTTTGTTGCCGGAGTGCTTCCTAAAAAGTAACATGCTCTGCTGAACCAGCAGAAGTTGAAAACAATATAAAGCAAAATGGAAGAACAGAGCCTTTTTTGCCCCTAACACACTGGCTATTGCACTGGGCAAAAGAGGCACAGCCTCCCACTGGAAAGGGCTTGCTTGTGTCAGTTATGTAGATGCCAATGACCCAAAATTCCCATGAGTCTTCTGAGGCTTTCTTTTTATGAGATGTCCCTCAACTGTGATTTGTTCTTCCTTGTGTGAAAATGAGGCATTTCTGCTTTTGTTTTCATTCCCAGTCTATGTCCCTAAGCACCTGGCAGACTCAAATTCTTGTTATACACAAGATTTAATTGTGTGGTCATCTCTTGTAGCTACTGTGGCAAGGGTTAATGTTGTGTCAGATGGCTGCTGATGTGCAGATGCAGATGTATTGGTTGTGCTGTCATGGGTTTGGGTGTGTTAAAGTAACCACGCCCTTGGGTCTTTAAAAAAATGGTTGTTCCCCACTTCTTGATGAAATATCCTGAAGGCTTTCCCCAGCAGGTAACTTTTGCTTTTGATTTCAGGGGCTCCAGGACCTAAAGGGAGTCAAGGAGCTCCTGGATTACCTGGACCTCCCGGACAGCCAGGCCCTCGCGGATCAATGGGACCTATGGGCCCATCTCCAGACATTTCACACATTAAGCAGGGCAGACGGGGCCCCGTGGTCAGTATTCTTGTCTCCTGTCATGCACTGCACAATTGCCATTAGCTCCACAGCTTGTGAACACTTTCTTTTCTCTTGCAGGGCCCACCTGGTGCCCCAGGGAGAGATGGTAGCAAGGTGAGGAGAGGTACTAATTTCCATAAGACGGGCTCATGCACATGTGAAGTGCAGGCTTGCTAGAGAGACCCTACACACTTGTAGTCACACCCTTACACCACCTCATTTCCTCTGCTAAGATGAAAACATCCTGTTGTCCTATTACTGGGGTCCCTGCCGGCTCTGTGGCTCACATGCATGAACGCACAGACGCATGGATGGCTTCAGTAATATTAAGCTGACGTCAAGGAGTTGAGAAGGGTCCTTGCTTAGAGTTCCACAGAAGGCACTTTATTGCTACAACTTGTGAAGGGTTCTAGAGGCAAATGACCCCGAGCACGTGACAGCTCGAGCTTAAGTACAGGGCTGTGGCTAACACCAGGAGCCAACTGGGGAAGCTGAACTGGGGTACATTGACATAACCGAACAAGGCATCCTGGGAGAGGCTTCTTTCCCTCACCATAACCACTAAGTCTTTGGCACCAGAAACTGTCTTACCAAGAACTCTCTCTGTCTCTTGTACCACAGGTCAATCAGCCACCACATTGTCCCACTCCTTCATGTCACCCTTCTGCTGTTTTGTGTTTGCAGTTCCTAAAATCTTGCAAATAGTCCTGTCAGGTTGCATGTCACACAGCATTCTTTTCTTTCTCTGCAGATTTTTTGGCTTTTCCGTGAAGAAACTTTGATGCTTTAGCCCTTGTCATTCACTGTGAATTCTTCCTGTTCATGATTCACTTGTTACTGTCCAGGAGAAATATCAGAAATGCCCCACTCTTCTACCACTAGAATAAGCAACAATTTTATTGCATTCCTCCTTCACTTCCTTTTCTTTTTACAAAGAAACACGAGCTGATGATTCGGGATCTGGGGACAGTAAGGGAGGCAAATGGTGACTTTTTGCAGGGGCAAATGGTGACTTTTTAATTTCCTTTAGTCACAGCAAACTAACTGAGGTGTAATTGATTACAGGGGGAGAGAGGAGCACCAGGACCAAAGGGGATACCTGTAAGTATTCCACACAGGAGGAATTTCCACAACAGAATCATGTTGACTACTAACTACAGGTCAGCCAAAAGTTAAAGAAAAAAACTGTGCCAAGAGAACAGATAATTTACATACACAGAAAATGTTGTTGGAAACAAAGTAATTGCCTGTTTTCATCCAAATGTTTTTTCTTACAAACCTCTTCCCTTACTGGGTGTGTGACCAAAGGCCTGTGGGTGCACCTCAGCCTTACAGTGGCACTGAGACACCATTAGAAGGCAGAACCACGCAGGGTGCTACTTAGTACAGTTCTAACCCTGCTCTCAATGGGAATTTGATCTCTAGAACCTTTTAAAATCCTGTCCCTCATCTCTCTCGGATTTGTGAAACTATAGGTTTTGAGTTCAGAAGAAGGAACGAGTATTGACAATCTGTTTTCAGGTGAACTTGTTTAAAAAAACTCTGGGGTCCCCAGCACAGGAAGGACAGGGACCTGTTGGAGCAAGTCCAGAGGAGGCCACCAAGATGATTAGAGGGCTGGAGCATCTCTCCTATGAGGAAAGGCTGAGAGAGTTGGGATTGTTCAGCCTGGAAAAAAGAAGGCTTCAGGGTGACCTAATTGCAGCCTTCCAGTACCTGAAGGGAGCCAACAAGGAAGATGGCGAGGGACTATATACAAGGGCATGTAGTGACAGGATAAAGAGGAATGGCTTCAAAATGAAAGAGAGCAGGTTTAAATTAGATATTAGGAAAAATTCTGTACTGTGAGGGTGGTGAGACACTGGCACAGGTTGCCCAGAGAAATTGTGAATGCCCCGTCCCTGAAAGTGTTCAAGGCCAGGCTGGAAGGGGCTTTGAGAAACCTGGTCTAGTGAAAAGCATCCATGCCCATGCAGAGGTGCTGGGACTACATGATCTTTAAGGTCCCTTCCAATTCAAACCATTCTATGATCTATGAAGTTACTTACGGTATTTTCTCATTGGTGGAGTTGATTTTTAAGAGTGTGCCCAGCAGGGTGTGCTCACTATTAAACAGCTTATTTTACTGTGTGAAGTCAGCTAAAAAGAAATAATGATTTTCTAAAATTAGATACTCTCTGCATTGTAATTACCAATATACTCAGTAAGTGATGGACAGCAGCAAGGTTATCCTATTGAAAAGACAATTGCCAAATAACAGCAGTCTTAAAAGAATTTGTTGATTAATCATTCTAAGAATGTAATTTCTGTCAGTTTAATAAACAAGAAGACAAGGAACCAAGATTAATCTCCTCTATTCCCATGAGGTGTCAAGATACTCTTATGAAGCAAAGCAATTTTTAAGTGACAAAAGGGCTGAGCATCTTGTAAATGTAGGCTCTGTCTGCGAAAACATTTGATTCTTTTGAAAATTTTTCCTGAGCAAAGTCGGTTGAAAACCAGACCACTGGCTTTTGGCAACTGGTATGAAGCAGTATTTTACTGAACAACCCTTGCAGGAGTAATTCTATCAGACAGTTTGAAAACTGTAAGAGCAAGGTGGATTGTTATTAATGGCAGTGCCTTGTGACTGCAGGGCCCACCGGGTTCATTTGATTTCCTATTGCTAATGATGGCAGACATCAGAAACGACATCGCTGAGCTGCAAGACAGAGTGTTTGGACACAGGACTCATTCATCAACAGAGGAGTTTCCATTACCTCAGGAATTCACAAACTATCACGACACAGTGGATTTTGGATCCGGAGAAGACTACAAACCACGGGCAACATCCAGAAACACCAGGATACAGAAGGCAGACCATCCTTAGCTATGCCTACTGAAAAACAAAGCCTCTTTAGAATTCTTCTATATAAAAAAATGCACTGAAAATGTAATATGTATATATATATATATATACACACATATACATATATATATATATATATATATATATATTATTTCTGCTTTTCCTGAACCATGCTGCCTGTACTGTAGCTTTCCTGGTTCATGGTAGCCTCCTTGCAGAAATTCCGTATCGCCAAGCCTGCACTGTGCATTGTACCTAGACTATCAAAAAAACCTTCTTAGCATATAATATGATTAAGGCATGCTCTAGCTAATAACACAGACCACAGCATTCCATCCGCCTACTTTGCATTCTATGTCCAAATGACCCAGTACCCAAATTTTGCCAGGGACAGAGGGTTAGCTGAACATCATCCCTGAATGATGTCAATAACAAATACCTTGGTCCATAGTTACTTTACGAATGCAAATAAATTATACCACTGAACTCGAGTCTCCAGCTACTGTCCCCAGGCCTAGGAGAGTGTGAGAAGTGGATCCCTGTTTCACAGTGCAGGCCACCTGTAAGTGAGACGTGTCCTCTATTATGCCTCATCATGGCAGAAAAAGGCAAAAAAAAAAAAAAGTTGAAGGGTTAAACAAGGGTGCTGCTGCTTGATCTGGAAATTATTTGGCTTTGTGTTGCTAGAGTATCATTCAAAGACAGTCAAAAGATGTGTTTGTCTTAAACAAACACTACTTTTTCTTTACCATTGTCCCACTCCTCAGTGTGAAGGCCAGTTTTCTTTCTCAACAGATTCATGTCGGATACATTACACAAAGATGAACAAGATAAAGGGGATGTTTAAAGCAGGAAACCAAATCCAAAACGAATCAAGCAGGCTTATTGGCAAGCACAAAATATATCCCAGCCTTGCAGAAAGAGTCCAATCCTGACATCCTGCAGGTGCAGGTCTTCCTTGGTGAAATTCTGAAGTCTGAGTGAAATCAACACCAGAGAGAAGGCCTCATGTTTGCAAAGAGCTTCCATCTGTTTTGTTCCTCTGCTGCATGAGACCAAACTAAATGGCGTTCACCAAACTGGAACACAGAGTGGCAGCATGTTTGGCTGGGTGTATGAGGAGTGTGAGTAGGTGCAGGAGTGCACATGACAAAATATTTCAACTGGTACGAGGATGGCTAAGGTGAGATACTGCACATGGGATCCTATATTATGAATGGGGATAAAAGGGAGTGCCCTTTATTTACACTGGAAAATTGGATGCACAAGTTATACCATACCTCATGGATGATGTATGTTGCCATTTCTTTTGGATTACCACAGCTGCTGAGGACTTTGCCATGCTTAGAATATAAAGGAGTATATTAAGCACAAAATTTCAATGTTGAGTCTGTGTAGCTGCTACTTCTACAGTATGTTTAGTGTTCAGTAGTGTCCATGTTACAAATGTAAAGAAAAAGTTGTTATTTTGCCATGTTTGCCAGGGCTTGCATGTTCTAGTAAAATAAATACAGGTGAAAATATAAGAAGGGCCTTTTCAGATAATACATAAAGGCTTGGATTCCCTTCCCTTCTCTGGGCCAAAAGATAGTTGGTGTAATCCTGACAGCATCAGTACAGGTCAGGCTGTGTAAACAGCTGGCTGTCTAGCCTTTTCTATAACTTCTGTGTGTTCTCTTAAGAGGATGTGCTCATTCCTGTAGCCGTTTCCCAATTTCTCACTGCCACTAAGCCACAAGCAAGGGCATTACACAAGTGTTCTGTATTTCTTTTCATGTTATATCTGTATCAGTATTTACAAAGCAATGCCTAAGTTGTGGGGATAGCTGAAAAAAAATTACAGTGATCTCACCCTGTGGTCCTTGGGCTTCTCCTCTCTCTGGGAGGAGCTCTGCCAGCAGCTGCAGATCCAAGTAATCTTGTGAATCACATAATAAGGGAGACCTGAAGAAGGAACCTGTGGCCAACAGAGGGACGGTCTTATATGCAGCAGGCTCGATAAAACCTGAAAGACAGTATGAACTGAGGCATTTATGTCTTATTTTCTTAATTTCAAGCAGGCAACGGAGTATAAATTACATCATTTATGAATATGCAATTTTAATTAAATTTGTTAAATGTCAAATGTTGTACTTTTAAATCTAGCAAATTATGGAACTCTTGCATATGTTTACCACTGCACCCTGTTGGATCAGGCTGGATCCCACTAGAGAATTAGTAGCTGCAGGTTTTTGACCATGAGATACTGAATGATCTAACTTACATTAGATGAGTCACTTCCTAAGTGATTCATTTCAACTAAATTCTATTGCCCTCTGCCCACAAGGTGATGTATTCTAAAAAAGGCACTTATTTTAGTTTTAAGTTTTGCTTTTCCAAATAGAGACACATACCAAATGAGAAGTTCCCCCAGTTTGACCATCAAATTCAGGAAGAGGTGACAACTGCCCTGCCGTGTGTAAGTATCCAGGGAAGGGCTATTCTGAGACTGGACCAGAAAAGCAGGTAAAATACATATTTCACTGTAAGTACAGAAAGTTGTCCTAGAGGTTCTTGAATATAAACATAGCACATGTTTACATGCCTTTCTGAGTGGAAACCTCAGTGACTTCCCTTTCATTGGCTTTCACATTGCTTGCTTCATACAAAAAAGGTCACAGAACATGTTCCTTGGGTTTCCCCTTGTCCTTGCCCTCCTCTGTCCAGATTTTCTGCCTCAAAACTGTTTGAGTGTCAACAGCAAGGAGAGGACACTATGGAAAAGACAAGTCCACCCAACACGACATAGGAATTCAAGCAACAGCGAGAGTCCCACTGAGCCCAGCTGGCTGGGAAGGGTCAGCCTTCGGTCTGCATGCAGCTGAGATCTTTGCATAGAACTTTCTCATTTCTGATTAACTGTATGATAACTCATAACACATTGTATCAGCAACATTTCATTCAGATTTTGCTGTAAACACATAAAGGCTTAGAAAAGTGTCATTTTCTTCAGCATACCCAACATTTCATACAGCCAGAGCAGAGGAATCATTTCCAATCTTAAGTTTTGTTACTGGTAGCCAGAGAAGACATAACCTTGCAAATTATTTATTACTCTGTGGCTCCAAAAATAACAAACTCCCCCAAGAATCCAAAACAAGAAAGTAGAAACTTCTACAGTTGTGGCTAGTCTCATTACTAGGCTCATGCACATGACAACTTTGTTTCATATAAATGATATGTATAATTTTATTAGAAAGAAATATTATTTTGATGTTAAGACATCAAGTTATAAGCAGAAGGATAATAAAGAATTTGTTATTTTATTAATATTAGAAATATATTTAATGGAAACATTTGCAAGACTGTGTAGTGATGAGAAAATTCTGATTGTTGATGGGTTTAACAAAATCATGAATCTTGAAAATTTTTTTCTTTCAACACTGTGCCAGGTACATAAAGGTTTAGTCTTTCTTACACAGCTGTAGTTCTGACACACAAGAACTCCTACATAGTCAGAAATTAGGAAAAGGAGAGGAAAATTGATTGTAAATGGAATTAGGGTAATGCCTGGAGTTGCTGTTGGCATCACAGCTTGAATAGCCTTCTGCCTAGGAGTATTTCAGGGTTAATGTACCAAGTCCCAGAGCAGCAACAAAAGATGGGGATGGGGTCCAATTCTCTGTTAATTTCACATTAAAAAACCCCCATATGTTTGTTCCTTTTACACATTCCAATAACTATACTGTTCACTTTATTTATATATGAAATACTAAAATGTGTATAAGATGACTGTGATTTTATGATGTATTCGTAATAACAAAGATATTTTTTCTTACACTGTTGGTAGCTGCTTTTTTGTTACACATCGCCCTTTCTCTGAAACACAGTGATGTTGGCTTGAAGAAACAGATGGCAGGAAACCTCCTTACGCTGCCTTCTAGCATTTTTCTTGGAGCTGAACAATACTGTCTTAGTTCTTTGACTCTGGGTCATGTGCTCTTGCAAGCTAGGGTGGGTTTCAGTCTTTACGGGAATAAAGCAGACAACCACCTCTGCTCTGTGGACGGATGGTGGCTCCTGTGCCACATCAGGACTACATGAGGTTGGATACAGCAGTCCCACCCCATGCTGCCAGTGTGTGCAGCTTCTGCACATCCTGGGGATGCGATACAGGGGTCCGGAGCTGTCTGGCATCCCGCCACCAGTGATGGGGAAAAGAGGGAATAACACACAGGCTCCATCAGGCCTTGCCTGCCCCTCGCACGCACCCAGTGGAGCCCCTTCCCGCAGCCCAGGAGCATCCTGCAGGCTGTGTCCGACAGCTGAGGGGCAGCGAGGAGCCCAGCTTGCCCCCTCCTCCCTGCAGAGCCCACCCTGCCTGCCCAATGCCTCAGGGGCAGCCGCAGGGTTGGCACCCTGCCGGGCTGGCTGTCTTCCCTAGCAGGATCCGACTCCACCACCAGGATCCAGGATCGCCGACATGCGGGTAAATGTGTAAACAAAGTAAATAGTGGAGGCAAAATGTTAGACAAAAATCTATTGTTAGCAGATCTAAGAATGAAAAGGCAGACAAAGGAGTTCCCGGTTTTACTGGGAATCCTGCTAGTAGTATTGTTCCGTGACTGTATGATAACAGAACTGTCAAGAATTCACGAAAAGCAGAATCTCAGTTACTTGATGTCTGTATTTGGGGAAAGCCAGATGGTATTCGTATGACATGATGATGTCGTCCTTTTAATTTTAACCAGTTACACAGCAGTGTATTAAAGTTAGGCATTTTAAAATCTGCCTGTTTAATTAGCTCATCTCCGATAGTTTTAAAAAGAACTAACAGAGGACGGCCGGGACAATGGATCGCCGCGGCGCGGCTCCTTTGCGCCCGCAGCCACCTCCCAGCTCCGCCGGCTCTGTCCCGGCTCCCTGTCCCGGTCAGACGGCTGCGGGCTGGACTGCATGAGGAAGAGCAATGCCAGCAGCGTGCGGGAGGTGATCGTGTCCCTCTCCTCAGCATGGAGGGCTGTGTCCAGTTCTGGGCTCCTCAGCGCAAGGGACGTGTAGCTCCTGGACCGGGTCCAGAGGAGGGTCACAAAAATAATTAAGGGACTGGAGCATCCTTTACGAAAAAAGGCTGAGCGAGCTGGGCATTTAAGCGCCTGTCAGCATCTGCAGGGAGATGTCAGAGGATGGAACAAGCGCTGCTCGGTGGTTTCCCGCAATAGGACACGAGGCAACGGGCGGAAGCCCATGCACAGGAAGTTCCACCTGCACATGAGGAAGAACTTCTTTGCCGTTCGGGTGACCGAGCACTGGAACAGATTTCCCGGAGAGGCTGCGGAGTCTCCCTCATCGGAGACACTCAAGAACCGCATGAACGCACTCCTATCCCGCGTGCTCCAGGACGACCCTGTTCGAGCAGGGAGGCTGGACCAGGAGTCCCGCCGCGTCCCTTTCCAACCCAACCCGTTCCGGGATTGCGGGATTGTGGGATTGTGTGGCTGTGACTACAGTTCCCGGCGCGCTGTGCGGCGCTCGGGCGCTACCGGGAGGCGGCGGCGGCGGCCGGGCCGGGGGGCGGTCGATCGGCGGGATGCGGCTGTCGGTGGCGGCCGCCATCTCGCATGGCCGCGTGTACCGGCGGCTCGGGCTCAGCCCGCGGTCGCGCCTGGACCTGCTGCGGAACCTGGTGACGGCGCTGGTGCGGCATGAGCGCATCGAGACGCCCTGGGCGCGGGCCGACGAGATGCGCGGCTACACCGAGCGGGTGAGCGGCGGCACCGCGCCGGGCCGGGCCGGGCCGGGGGGCGGCGGGCGGCCGAGGCACTCTCACCCACCGCCTCCTTCCTCCCGGCAGCTCATCGACTACGCCAAGCGCGGGGACAAGGACGAGCGCGCCATGCGCATGGCGGATTTCTGGCTGACCGTAAGTACCGCCCAGCCCCACACCCCCGAGGCCCGGCCCGGCGCGGTGCCGGGGCTGAGCGTGCCGCCCCGCAGGAGAAGGACCTCATCCACAAGCTGTTCAAGGTGCTGGCGCCCCGCTTCCAGCCGCACCCCGGCAGCTACACGCGCCTGCTTCAGATCCCCAACCGGGACGGGCTGGACCGCGCTAAGATGGCGGTGATCGAGCTGAAGGGGAACCCGCTCCCGCCGCTCGTCCGCCCGCGCCGCGACTCCGACAAGACGCTGCTGAACCAGCTGCTCAAGGGGTACCGGCAGGACGCGCAGCGGGCGGCCGCCTCCCGGGGAACCCCTGTCTAGGGTCCCCCTGTGCCCCCAGCGGGCTCCAGGGGAGCTGCCCGCGCACCAGGGCCGGGTGCTGTCCTGGGGCACGGGAAGGGAAGGTGTGGCAGGAGGGCTGGAGGGTGATGGAAGTTGCCGCGGCAAGGGCTGAGTTTACTGGCTGCTTCCAGTGGTTTGAATAGTGACTCAGCAGGAGAAGGAAATCGAGCTAGGAGGCCTGATGGTTTATATTCTCTGTGTAAATAAACTTTGTTCAAAAAGTCAGTTTGCTTGTATTTGAATTGTATTTGGAGAATCAATTAAGTCAGAAAAGACCTCTGAAGTTATCAAATCCAACCTATGACCAAACACCACCGGGACAACAGAGCATGGCACTAAGTGCCATGGCACTAAGACATCCAGTCGTTCTTTTAACACCTCCAGGGACAGTGACTCCACCACCTCCTGTGCAGACCATTTGTGTCTATTCACCCTTTCTGTGAAGAAATTCCTCCTAATGTCCTACATAAACCTGCCCTGGCACAGCTTAATTCCTGTGCTTGCAAGTTAGTAACTTACCCTAGAGAAAAATGGGTATGTTAGAGTTTCTGGTCCCAAATCCCTGTGTCAGAGCTACAAGTGTGTTCTAGCAGCCAGTGTTCAGCATTGCAGAACAGAAAGTTTGGTGAAAAATAAGATACTTCTGCTGTTTAAAAGGCACCGAATGCAAATAAGGTAACACTGAGCTAAGTCCTATAAAGAGACAACCAAAGGAACTCATAAGGTGATAACATAGGCAGGAGTCACAGTAATCTCTGGCCAGAACTTGACAGACATGCCAACTTCAAGTGCAGGATTGCAGGAAATCTCCGCATTGCTCTATTACAACAAAAAGGGGGAGTAGCAGAACTTTTTCAGAGTGATATATCTACTGAGCAATAAGAATCTTAAATTGTTAACTTTGTCTCTGATTTCAAGCATGGCTAGTACTTGAAAGTCCAGCTATAACTTTGAAGTGTAAAAGCCCAAAACAAAACCAGCCCGAATGTAAAATCACAGGATAGAATACCGGGTTGGAAGGGACCTCAAGAACACCTGGCCCATCCTTTCTTGGCAAAACACAGCGGAACCAGTGTGGCTTCCTGTCGCATTTCTTCCTCACAGGTTTCACAAACTTAAGACATTTAAACAGGTGATCCTGTGTAGTAAGTTAATTGTATGGAAAGACCAAAAAAAACCCATTATGTATTCTCTCTTTGGGACATTTATCTCACAGAGTACCAGTTCTGTTTTAATTAACCCCAGTGAGAAATTAAAGATGGGTAGCACTGCTTAAGGAAGAAGAAAAAACAGTTGAACTGCTAAAAGGTCAGTGTTCAGACAGACCTTAATCTTCATGTTTCTAATAAGCTTGAAATTGTCCTCTTTCAAGTTGACCATATTCAAATAGATGTTTTCTGAACCAAACTGATGTGAAACTCCCACATTATTGAAAGTCCATGCTGAGGCTTTAACAAAATACAAAAATACCTTTAAAAAAGCATTTAAGGAGGGAAAACAAGTCACACTCCCATCTGCTTGACCTTAAGTTAATAATCTGAGTTTACTAAAGTGCAGAAAAGCTAGAAGCTTCTAAGCTAAATTGGGGAAAATCCATAATACAGATTTTTTTAATGTACAAATGCATTTTTTGTGGTATCTGTATGAACATAAGGGCAGCTAACAAAGCATTCATCATCTCACGAACATGCTGTATAGTCCCTCTCAATGCAGTGCTGCTATATGTCACTGAACATTTTCTAAGATTGTGGAAGCTTCTGCCACAAAGGTGGTTGTCCTGCCAGTTTGTCTTGTACTCAGGTGGGTCAGGCTTTCAGCTGCCTGTGGAGGAAAACAAAGGGGAATTTCACAGTTAATATGGGAAATCTGTCCTTACTATTCCCTTGTATCCTGGCTGCCAGTGTCAGGCTGCTTCCATCCACACACAGGTCCATATGGTCACTTTTATGTCCTGTCCCCTTCCACCTCTGGAAAATAGATGCCTACCTGACTGCAGCTGTGAGACTCCGGTACCAGTCATGGATCTCTTGTTGGTTGCTGGACATCAACAGCAGTGTCTTCTGTGGAAAGGAAAGCTGAAAGGCAAACAGAATCTGTGGCATTCCTTGCCAAGGCAGCAACTCCAGTAAAAAGAAGGTCATCACCACTGAATTCAGTCCCTGCGTGCTGATTTTCACCCTTCTCCTTCCCAGATAGAAAAATTTAGCCTTAATATTAGGCAAAGCCAGAGGCTGCACAGTACAGAACAAGTGCCAGTCTTCTCCATTGTTTCCAGTTGCAGTTGATAGCTCACTTTGACCCATTTGGAGGTGAGCAATTACAATTCTCAGCAGCTCATCATCCAGTTTTCTAACATATTCCAAGCTGTCCCTAGGGATCCTTCCACTGCCATCATCCACAGGTCACAGCTTGCTCAAAGAGTTTTTTGTCACAGCTCACAAAAAAAGCTAACACAGCCCCAGGTGCAACCTTGGAAGAACTGACCTTGAAACCTCTGCAGAAGACTCTGGCCCCTGTCAAGGAATCTGCAGCCCTCAGGGAATTAGATAAACAACACCTGTTGTAATAACACCCACATCTTCTTGACTTTGTTTTTCTACATGTTCAGTCTGTAGTCAGTGTAATGCTACATATTCATTGTCATTTGACTGTGGGGCTCCCCCCCCAAACCTGTGGCTCTGATGAGGGCATGTCAGAGTCCTAGTGGAGCTCCTTACCTGAGCTAAGTGAAGCAACCAGCAGCCTGTAGCCCCAGAATGTGCAGGAGGCTCTATGCCATGAAAGGAAAAGTACTTCACTCAAGAAGGGAAGGGTTGCCCTAACTCAGACTCTTTCACTGCATTTTATCACCACTCTTATCATCTCGGTCCTGCTTCTGCTGAGACAGCTAGAGACCTGCTTCCAGGTCTGACTCCACTGGCTCTTCTGCCTGGCACAGGTGGGAATACTTACACTGAGGAGCCCTCCCTGGCTCTGCGTGTGGCCGAACACTTTATCCACTGAGCACTGGTGGAGTGGGTAGACAGCCTGGCAGGACAGTTTGTTCGAGTTCAGCAGGTGCAGTGGGTGGCAGGGCTTCGCTGCAATGAGGATATCAGAGAACAGGAAGAACATCCTGCGCTTCAGTTCTTCTCCCTTTGAAGGCACCACCAAAAGCCAGCCTTCCCGGATATACCAGCGCCCTGGGCATGCAGGGGAAACAGAGACAGCTGTGAGATCTGGGGAAGGGCGGGAGGGAATAAAAAGGAAAGGATGTGATGACACAAACAGGAATAGAGTGTGAGCCACCCTTGCCGGTTGCCGTGTTCTACATCAATTCCAACCACTAGAAGGCACTGATGTCAGCTGAGTCCAGTCCACCAGCGTGGATAACACTGGTGCAGAAGCAGTAACCAGCCCAAAATGCTTAGTATATGAGGAACAGCTGAAGATGTTATAAATCTGCTATGTTAATTAAGAGTATATTATCATATGCAAGTCTCTTTAAAATGATCAGAACAAAAACACGGTTTGAAAATGATATGCATAACATTAAATTAACATAAGCCTTCAGAAAACGCAGCATGAACTATCTTAAATTGTGTTGCCCTGCTGTTTGTCATTAGTGGTGAAACAGAAGCTAGCTTCAGCTTTGAAAATCTATTATTTTTTCCTTGTTTTGTTTGTGTGTGCTAATTAAACAGATAAACCCTCCTCCCCAAAACTAAAACAAAACTATGTTTCACAGGTCATCTAACTATGTACAGACCTACAGTAACCAAGAGATTGCAGATGACTGTTCTAAAGAGAAGGCATCAAAGGAGATACAAAATGAGAAAGGACTGAGTAGGCAACCTTATCAACCTCTCTTGCACAACTGAGTCCAGTGTCATCCACCTGTGAAATGAATTGTGATAACACAAGAGGAAAATAATCAAAACAATTTAATAAGCCTAGCTGTAAGCAGCAATTTTAAAAATTGAATAGTGAAATAAATGAAATAATTAAAGCAGGACTTCTTACTAGGATTTTTGTGGAAGACAGCCATCAACTCACAGGAGTTATGAAGACACCTGCCAGTAAGATTACTTACAAAAATGTAAAGCCGTAACAAGGTGTTGCCACCTGGTCTTGTCTAGAAAACATCTGCCAGGGAATTTCAGTCACTCTTTCATGCCTTAGCTTCTGTGTGAGCTAATAAGAACCTTTTAGAAAAAAACCCTCGGTTTTGTTTTTATTATGGATTGTGTTTTATTAGCATGCTACAGTCACAAAAAAAAAGAGGTGAGTGGATTCCTGCTTAGCTTATTGCACAGGAACCACTCCTTATCAGAATAAGAAACTGAGGAAGACAAGGGTGAGCTGCAGGAATCAATCCCTGTTTAAAAAAACAAATGGGAGGATGGTGTCAGCAGCATGAGGCTGGACTGGGAGCTGTTTCCCTCAGGCTATGCTGTGATCAGACTCAGAGGCATACAGTCTGACCCAGACTGTACTGGAAGTCTTGGAATATAGATGCATGTCCAGGATCCCCAGACGTACAAGTTCTAAGAAATTGTTGTGAAAGAATGTGCTCAGTTAAGGCAGCAGTTCTGGCTGATACAGTATTTGTCCTAAATATGGAAGGCAGCAAGAAAAGCAGGGTCTCCTCACTGGGAGCAGGACCTCTCAGAGGCATTGGCAAATGTGAGACACCATCTCCAGCACTCACCCTTCGCTCTTAATCTACAACATTTTGTTTCCTCTCCTGCTTCCTCTTGGCAACAGAACACAATCTTGTCCTGCAAAAGATATCTTGTTTCTGGAAAGCTGGACCAAAACTTGCAAGCTCCAGCTACCTCTTATATTTCTGCTTCTCATATCTAATGGTAACTATGTTACTCCAGCCAATGGAAAACAGGACTACAAGAATTCTCTGTCCTAGATAATGGAAATGCTTTTACTGACCCTCAACGCTTGTCCTACTGCATCTCAGAATTTTCAGAGACCGAAAAATCAGTGGACCAAACACTTTCAAACAATGGCCATCTCTGGTCTAGTAATACTGTTTTGGGGTGTTTGGAGGTTTTTTGTCATGGCGTTACTTTATTAGTTCTGATATTCAGGATAACTGATTTACATTTTTACACCTTTTACACCTTTTTACACACTACACCAAGTGTGCCCAGGCACCCCAGCACATGCTTCTGCTCAGTATAAGCAGAGCATACCTGTGTTAGCTCCCTTTCACCTGGCATCACTGAAAGGATTCTAAGAACAAGAAAGAGAATTGTAAATTAATCTGCCCATTGACTGAGCATCTTTGAGAATAACCTCTGATAAGTAACCTTTGTTCTAGCTGTGTTGCTTTGGCTAAGATAGAGTTAATTTTTCCCGTAGTAGCTGGTATGTGGCTGTTTTGGATTTGCACTGAAAACACCATTGACAACACAGGGATCTTTTGTTTATTGCTGTGTAAGCACTGCTCAGTATCAAGGTCTTTCCTGCTCCTCATCCCACAAGTGAGGAGGCTGGGAACGCACGTGAATTTGGGAAGGATCCCAGCTGGGACACCCAATCCGTTCTCTCCAAAGGAACATTTTATATCATATGGTATCATGTTCAGCCTGTTATGAGGGGAAAGAAGGACAAAAGGGGGGAGTTTTAAAGTGGTGGTTCTTGTCTTGCCAGGTAACCACTATGAGTGGTAGAGCCCTGCTTTCCTGGGAATAGCTGAACACATGCCTGCCCACCCACAGGAAGTGGTGGATGAATTCCTTGTGTTACACTGTTTGCATGAACAGCTTCTGCCGTACTTGTTAAACTGTCTTTATCTCAGCCCATGAGCTTTCTCAGTTTTATCCTTCCAAGTCTTTCGCCATCCCACTGGGGAAGGTTTTTTTCAGCCAAAGATCCACAGGTATGAATTTCAACCACATTCACAAGTATCTGGAGGTACTTGTCTTAGAGACCGTCACACACAGTGACTTTAGCACTCCTCTCCAGCTGCAGCACTGTGCCTGGATAACCTCTGAAATAGCAGAGTTGAGTGAGGCTACAGGTGAAGCCCCAGGTGACGGTTTCATAATTGCCCAGACTGGGCACATTTCTCACAATATTTCGTACATAGCTTGGAGTGTGGTCTGTGCATGGAGAACACCCAGTCACATAAAAGACCTGTTATGCATTTAAATATTCTTACATGCCAGTGACTGTGGCTTTATCTATCTCAGCTATCAACACTGATACACTGATTTATGGCACAGTTTAACCATGCAGATAGAAGAAAATTCTCCATATGAAGGGTGTGAGAAGAATTCCATCAATCTTGTAGCTTAAGGCAAACAACAGCACAGTCCTTGGGCCCTTGACACTCAGAAATCTATGGCCATGCAATCCAGCTATGCAATGGAGGAGGGACAATATCACTACTTACACTCTGCCAAAATGTTCTAGTGTCTCTCTTTCATTCCCACCTGGGACTTACACTCCTGACCTTATTGGTCTCCTAACTTTCTAACCACATCAGCTTCTCCTATGTGAATGTCAGGCAATTAAGCTGTTGCTTATCCTTACTCTAAAATTCTTAACTTAAAAAAAAGTGCTTGAATTGGTAGTCATATTCTTTTACCACCTGAATTTGGGCAGTAGGGGAAAACTGGTTAATGTGAGTTGAGCCAGAGATGAAGGAGAACATATCTCCATGTATCTCAGCACAGTAGAGGAAAAACAGAGTTGTCAGTAAACCCACCTGGAGTCAAAACCTGAGTCTTTTGTCCTTTGAGCAGTTTCTGAACCCGAAGTAGCTGCAAGGAGTTCTCTCTCTTATCAAAGATGTCTTGGACCCACTGAGATACCTCAGAAACAGATTTCACAGCCTCTGAAATTATAGCAGCATACCCTGAAGTTACCACAAATGAATGCTTATTTCACCTTATACATCTTGCTAAGCAAAAATAGTATGAAATTAAGAAACAAAGTTTTAAACTAAATATCAACAACAGCTTTATTCAGGAATTTCTGCAAGAGATTGGACTAGATGACATCCAGAAGCCTTTTTCCAACCAGCAATTCTGTAGTTCTAGAAAACATTTGCCAATGAAACATTAGAGAGAGCAATGATTTCCTGGACTTGGAAGCAAAAACAGGGAAAATGTCCTACAAGTGGTGTTAAATGCTTGTGAGAATCACAGAATAATTTAGGTTGGAAAAGACTGCTGAGATCATCAAGTTCAACCTTTGACTGAGTACTACCTTGTCAGGTAGACCATGGCACTGAGTGTCATTTCTTGAACATTTTCAGGGATGATGACTCTACCACTTCCCTGGACAGTCCATTCCAATGTTTAACAACTCTTTCCATAAATAAATGCCTCCAAATATCCATCCTGAAGTTCCTCTGGCACAGCTTGAGGTCATTTCCTCTTGTCCTGTTGCTTGTTACCTGGGAGAGGAGGCCGATCCACAACTGGCCACAACATCCTTTCAGGTGCTTGTAGAGAGTGATCAGGTCACCCCTTTTCTCCAGGCTAAACAGCCCCAGCTCCCTCAGCCACATCTCACAGGACTTGTGCTCCAGACCCTTCCCCAGCTCCATCGCCCTTCTCTGGACTTGCTCCAGCACCTCAGTGTCTCTCCTGCAGTGAAGGGCTCAAAACTAAACATGGGATTTGAGGTGTGGCCTCACCAGTACTGAGCACAGAGGAAAAATCACTTTCCTGGTCCTGCTGGCCACATTATTGCTGATACATCCGGGATGTCCTTGTCCTTCTTGGCCCCCTGGGCACACACTGGCTCATGCTCAGCTGCTGTGGATCAGCACCCCTAGGGCCTTTTCCTCTCAGCAGCTTTCCAGCCACTCTGTCCCAGCCTGTGGCAGATTGTTGTGACCCAGGGACAAGACCCAGCAACTGGCCTGGTTGAACCTCACACAACTGGCCTCAACCCATGGATCCAGCCTGTGCAGAGCCTTCCTGCCCTCCAGCAGATCAACACTCCCACCCAACTTGGTGCCATCTGCAAACTGACTGAGGGTGCTCTTGATTCCCTCATCCAGATCATCAATAAAGATACTAAACAGGACTGACCCTGGTACTGAGCCCTGGGGGGCACCTGTAGTGGCTGGATATAGCATGAAGGACATGAATTATCCTAGAAAATTGAGGCAGAGAGTGAGAGAATGGTTTGGGTTGGAACGGACCTGAAAGATCATCTCATTCTAACCTGCCAGCCGTGGGCAGGGACACCTTCAAATACATGACATTGCTCAGGTCCACATCCAGCCTGGCCTTGAACACTTTCAGGAATGAGACATCAACTAATTCCTTGAGCTACCTGTTCCAATGCCTCACAAGCAGCAGAGTTTAAAAAACACGAGCTGCCACTTCTCTAACCTAGCTACTAGGCCATTTTCACAGGCAGTTATTCAATGTATTTTTACTCCTAATGTGTTCTTAGGGACATCTTTGTCAAGACAGAGAAGGAAAATAGTAACCCAGAGAGAGAGAGAAGAAGATTTTCTTCCTGTGGGAAAAGGCAGGAGGTGGTAGTCAAAATATTCTTAGCAAGGAGTCTATCATTGATCAAAGTGCCAGCATTTACAGGTGGAATCATACTTGCAAGTTTCTGGTACTCAGCAGTGTCTGGGCTGGTGTTCTGCAGCAGGTCTCTGAAGAAATGCTTGTACCTGAGTTGGAGAGAGCAGGTTTAATTCCCAACAAGATACCAAGAACAGCAGGAGCACCTCCTGTTAGACAGCACGGTGAAAAACACTCGACCAGGGGACAGAGTAAACCTAACAAAGCAGTTTTGATCATACTTCAATCGTATTCTTTTTATCATCAGATGTCTCAACTAAAATAACCCAAGTATTTTGTACATCTGCAAACCTTGGGCTTTTCCTGGGGATACAATAAAAGCAGCCTCACAAATCACTGAAGTTCATGAGGTTCTCTCAGAATTCACATAAACATGCCTTCAATAAGTCACAAATTTCTCTTTGAACAATCTATTTTTAATAGTATCTGAATGGTGGCATTCATACCATGTTTCCTGCCCATACAAGAAAATAAAGGCATTTCTATAAGAACTAGGACCCGCCTTTTTCTTTTTTCCTTCCCAGTCTTTACTGGAGAGGATAAGATCTCTGCAAATGCTTTCTCCCAATAAAGTCAAACAATAGGAATTTAACAGATTCACAGATTGGCAGAACTCATATGACCTAGTGCATATATTAGGAGAGTTTTAAGGAAACTTGAACATGATAGATCTGATTAATGAAAAAATTAGACTTTCTGTTAAAAAGCTCACAATTTTCCAAATAGTTGTACAGCAACAAATATACTACTGTTTTGCAAATTTAAAGGAAGTATATGAAGAATTATAGTAAAATCCCACCAATCAGCTTAAAGTTTATTTCTGCCAAGCTGATTAAAAACACTATATAAAGCTACATGAAAGACTTTGGTATGATCTCTCCAAGTTATTTTCAAAGAAACAAGGTGCTCAATCTCTCCAATTTGCTTTAGATGGTTAAAAAACAGCTACTGGATCTATAGCAGCAGAATCTGGGTTCCCAGAAAACCACCTTTATTACCCACACACCCTCCCCAAGAAAGAGCTGCCCATGAGTGCATGCAGCACTCTCCTCATGCAGTCAGTTTGCCTCTTCGAAGGGGAGATGATCATAGAATATCCTGAGCTGGAAGGGATTCACAAGGATCATCAAGTCCAGTTCATGCCTCTGCACAGGATAACCCTAAAAATCACACCACGTGTCCAACAGTGTTGTCTAAACACTTCCTGAAACCTGGAAGGCTTGTTGCCTTGAGAGGGAAAAGCACCAATCTACAGTGGATCTGTCCAGGCTCAGACAAATGTGATAGGCATCAAATCTGAGGAAAGCATAAGGCCCTGATAACCAGAGAGGAAAGAGAAGCTCTCCTCTGTTCATTAATCTCATTTCTCTCCAAAAGCAACCATCTATAAGAGCCACAATGCTGCTCCAGGTCAGCAATCTGCATAAAAATGGAGCAAAAGCATCTCTGGCAGAGAGCACCACTTCTGCAGCATTTCAGTCAGCTTGCTTTCATTCAGGGCCAAACTTCAGTAGCTTACTGAGATGGCAGCCTCCAATTCTACCCAAGAGCTAGAGGAAGGGCATAGGAGCCAGGGCTAAACACACCAACCTTCCTGCATCATCTCCCATCCATGTACATGGATTCCACTTTGTAGGCACATCCTCAGGTCTGTTTCATTGCTGTCTCAATGTTTTGATTTTGAGACAAATTAGGCAACTTTCTCTCTCATAAAAACAAAGTTACATTCCTTTATCCCTTCTCATGCTAATCCCTTGAAGACTCACAATTGCTTACTTACTGGTGCAGCCTCTGCAGGGGCAAAGGAAGCAGATCCTCTAGCTCCCTCCCTTGAAACTGAGGTCGAGCCTCCTGGAGTTTCTTAAACCGCCGAAATGACTTATTTTTCCTCAGTTGCTCCTGTGTGCAGCAGAAAAGGGGTATAGCTTCGAGACTACAGAAATAACTATGTGCTCTAGTCTGCACCAGAGCTTCAAACTCTTCACTTTAGAGTTTATGACTTCAGTCCCACAAGCATCAATTTCTTCTGTGGCTATGGGCAGGCCATTGCCTTTGTCCTGACCATCCATTCCAGTGGCCAATGGAAGCAATATCCCCCTTTAATACACGCACAGCAAATGGAAATAAAGAAAAAGAGAAGGTTGAACCAGTTAGGAAAACAAGGAGTGCCCCTGTGGCTTTGTGCCACGCCTTTCAAGAAAAAGCAATGCAGATCTGCACTCCCATCATCTCAAGACAAGTATCCAAAATGGCTTTTTCTCTCGGAAAATCAAAAGCATGAATATATGCATGCAAAGACAAGAGAAGGAAAACATCCCAGTACATTCTGCATCTGGGGACAAGCATGGACAAAAACTGGAATTTGGGTGGTTTAAATTCCAGATACAGCTGTCAGGATTTTGGAATAAATATGTGTCCTGCCAAAATTTCTTGAAAACAGGTTGTAATTGGAGACATAAGTGGGAAGAAAAAGTTTTCTTCAACCATAGGAAAAAAAAAACTGTGAAGGAAATGAAATACCACTACTAGCATATAGTTGGTCGTAGTGGGAAAGACTAGGAGACATGACAATTCCTAGAAAGAGATCTCTGTATCATAGTGAAAGCCGGGAAATTCTCTAGGCTTGCCAGCTAGGAAGGAGCAGGAGTAAATACAGAACCCTGTTTGAGAAAGCTGTGCTCACCATATGCACATACACACACAAACACCTGAAAAAAGCATCAGAAATTGGAAGCTCTAAATAACTAGAGAAATTTTCACCATTTTATTGTGGAAGAAAGCCTGAATTTCATCAGCCCAGAAAAAGTAAGAACACTGATGACTCCAGAAACAGAAGATAAATGGAAGGATGTGCCAATTTCACAGAATGGAAACAGAGAAATAATATGAAGACTAAAGTAGGTATTTACCTTCAAGGTTTTATTTGCCTGCTCCAAATTATCTGCATAGTGGCCATAAAGATCCAGACTTTGACAAAAATTTTCCAGTCCTGGTCCCAAATTCCCTTTCTCCAGGTGAAATGACAGAACACTGTGCACAAGGAGCAAAAAGCTTGTGAAGGATGCATTACAGATGGCATTTTCACAACTCCTTCTGATTCATTCCTTTGGTGACCTTCCTTTACCATTCTCCACCTCACATCCAATTTCCACGCCAGATTTGCCTGGAGGTCAGACAGTGAGCCACAGAACACCTTGTGGAGCAGACTTACTGGGCTTAAACCACTGTCTAGTAACTGGGTACCCAGATACGTGATACAGATCAGGAGATCCCCGGGGACACCTCCAAGTGCCACTAAGGCTAGCAGTGCTAGGAGTGAATGGCTGTTTAACAACATGTTAGCCTTGTTTCCCCCAAATCTTACTTTCTCATCAACATAGAGTCCTTCCAATATAATTACAGGAATTGCATCCTGTGTCCACTTACTGGCTGGCAGAATATAAGGATTCCAGGGGTCCAAATATAGTTTCCAACACAGCAGGTTTCAGCGTCCCTTTGGCTTTTAAAATCGTCACAAAGTACTAAGTAGGAAAGAAAAAGAATTTCAAACAGGTAGAATTCACAAATCATCAAACTGAATGGTTTGTGTTGGAAAGGATCTTAAAGACCATCTACTTCCAACCTGGTCGGGGACACCTTCCAAGCCTCATCCAACCTGGCCCATCACTTCCAGGGATGGGGCATCCACAGCTTCTCTGGTCAACTTCTGCCGGTGCCTCACCACCCTCACAGTAAAGAATTTCTTCCTAACATCTAATTTAAACCCACTCTCTTTCAGTTTCAAACCATTCCTCTGTATCCTATCGCTATATGCCTGTGTAAAAGTCACTCTTCCTCTTTTTATAACCCCCCTTCAAGTACCAGAAGGCTGCAAAGGTTATTAACCTCTGAGGTCACTCAAAGGTTATTTGTGGCACACGGCAGAAGCCAGAAGCTGCAGCCTGAACACTCTTTGGCTCAGAAGGATATCAAACATCGTGAATGTCTACCTACATCCACCATCAGATGTAAGCCTTACTTGTAGCTTTGACCATAACTGTAAACACATGGAACAATACTACAGCTGAAAAGATTGTACAGTGAATGCTACTGCACTACTACTGAGATTCAACAGTACTACACTGAACAGATTCTGTTTCAGTGTCCTCAGACGCATCTGTTTTTCACTCTCTTGTCCACAATTTTTGTATTGTCTGTGTCCCTACAGTTCATACATCTCAGGCATCTTAAGGTGAGCCCCCTATTCAATCAAAACTTGAAAGATTTATGTCTGTGTATAGAACAAAGCTAAAAGGCCAAACCCATGAGCTATTGAATATTACAGAGGACGTAAAAGAAAAACAACAAAAAACCCTTTTAGCCACAGTAGGTGTCCCAGGCATTAGGGATGTATCAAAGTCTTGCTCTTGACCCTTCTCCATGAAAACACAGATAAGTATGTGCTGTCTGAATACATCCACATATCAGAAGGGGCAGAAATACTCACCGTGAGCACCAAATCCAGCTGCTCAAGGTATTTGTGTTCCGTTTCCAGCAGTTCCTTGGCTGTCCGGCTGCGCTTTCTCTCCCAGCGAGCCCTCTGGTCTTCCACAGTGTTTGCTCCAACCGCAAACAGCAGGGATGAGGCACTCATGGCAGAGTCAGGGCTGATATACAGGGATCTAAAGGATCCTGAAGAGCTAAGAAAGACGGACATATTACAAAAGAATAACCCATGTTGCAGGGCAAGCTTCTGAACTAAAACCTCTGCACTTTCCTATGAAATAAGGGAAGTCATTTGCCACAACCGTTATTAAGAGTTTCCTTCTGTATTCCGTCACGTTGGGCACAGGGGCCCTGCATCAACAAGAGGCACAGCATTAGAGAGACCAGGCTGTGAAAGCAAGAGCAGTACATGACAATATATCTGTAAGCAAATCTCAGTGCACAATCCCACGTGCAAACCACTGCTTCCTGTGCTTTGCCCTTCCCATGCTTTGTGTGAAATTCTCATTAAACTCAAGCAAGTTAGTGGGTGGAAGAGGTACTGTGGATAGGAGTAGAAAACAACCATAAGATTTGTCTTGTGAGGGAAAACAGAAGAGAAAGAGACCACTCTTGCTTGTTTTCCCATGGAGGTTACTAAGAAGTGAGTGGTTTGCTTTGTCATTTACTAACAGTAATTTGTGCTTCTGGAAGTGAGAGAGGCCAAACAACTGCTCTGAATCACACCAGCTTTGCTCCTGCTCTGCTCTTCTGCTACAGTATCATGATTTTGTTACACAGAAAAACATTCCCCCTTTCAGCATGCCCTCTCAGTAAAAGAGGAGTTTTAGCAGAACAGCGGATAGATATTGTTCTTTTGATGAAAATGCAGTGCAGGCAGTTGCACACTTGCCCAGGCATTAAGTCTGCAGTTTCACTGGAATCTGAGTAACCTCCAAAAAGTTCTGGTTCCCACATGGACGAGATACACTAATCCAGAAAGATGTGTCGTCATAGAGAAGGAGATTTGTCAAACACCATCTTCCAGAGACATTTCAGATATGTAAATCAATGTCTGAAACAAAAGCTTCACATCAAATGAGAACCAGGACTCATTTAATGAGTTTGCAAAAGTCCAGAGAGCTAAGGGACATGTGCAGTGTTTTACAGTAGCAGTGGCTTCTCCAGAGGTTTACCCTCATATTTACTTACAGCACAGCCATAAGCCTAACCAAGGCCTTCCGTCTTGGTCAAACAGGGCAGACCTGGTGTGGATGGAGGCAGCACAGCAGGGAACACCACCCAAAGCTTAGCACTGGTCCTCCCCTTGAAGTGTTTGAGGCCAGGCTGGATGGGGCCCTGAACAACCCTGCCTGTGGAAGGTGTCTCTGGGCTTTGGAGAGGTGTTGGAAGGAGGTGGTCTTTAAGGTCCCTTCCAACTGAAACCATTCCATGATTCTATTCGTGTGCATTTGCAAAGTACTCACCAGCAATGGACTAAATCACTGCCATTCGCATAGCACCTCTAGCCAGGGTAGACTGCAGTCAGGATGTTTATTTTGCAGACCAATTTCTTTTAACACACAATAATTAAAACAAATGGACAAGTTATACCAGGTTTAACCATCTACTGCTCACATAAAGAAGTTCAAGCACTCCCATTATTGCACAATATATTCTAACTGTGACAGGTCTGTAGGGTGAGAGCTGTCTGCAGCCTGTGAGTACACTAGAAAACACTTCACCTACAAGTGACAGAACTGCTCCAGCTTGCTTCTTCCATCTCACATTCACAAACCACTGAACACACTCTGTTACTGTTAACTACCTTATAATGCACCATTAGCAGCATGCCCTCCAACATTCCTAACTGTTTCGAGTACCCTCAAAAAAATCTCCTGTTATTATTGCAGCAGAGCCTCTCTTGATATTTCAGGAGTGTAACCACATGGTGGGTCAGGTCCAAGGGCCACATGGCCCCGCATCCCACACTGCGAGGTAAGGGGAAGGGAAAGGGAAAGGGAGAAACCCTGGAGCCCACAGCCAGTCCTCCGCCACCCTGAGGCATAAAGGAGAAAATATCGCAGGAGTTAATACTGTAGGTAAACTATGCATCTAGCCTTCCTTCAATTCGCCTGTGCTACTGGGTATTTAAAAGTGGTTTTGTGATCAGTCAAAACCAAGGGTATTAGATTCTTTCAGCAGATGAGAAAAAATCCATCAAAAGTCTTACAGGATTCAACAGAATGCTTTTCTTGACCAAAAATGAAGCATTTCATTCATTATCCGGATTTTGTGGAATTTTTTTTAAAACAACTTAAGTATGTTTTAAAGAAACAAATGTTTCCAGTAAAAAAGAACGCGGGTGCGCTGAAAAATTTTAACTAAACGCTAACCAGATGTTTTTCTCTGACTGTGACATGGGTTCAGGAAATACTTGGTGGAATCAGGGACCAGTTTAGCCAAAGGGATCTTTAGGGGTCATCCAGCTGAGACCTATGCCCGGAGCGGGACTACCACCAAAGTCAGGCTGGGCTGTACAGGGCTTCATGCTGCCCAGGACCTTTCCACGGGTTGAGATCAGGACACGACGGAACACGACACCGACACCGGTCGCGGCTGAGGTCCCTGTCTCGGTTTCGGTTCCGGTCCCGGTCCCGGTCCCGGTCCCGGTCCCACGCCGCCCCCGCCGCCCGTTACCTGCCGGTCCCGCCGCCGCCCCGCGTTCAAACGGCGGCCCCGCCCCGACGGGCGGTCCCGGGGCGGAGCGGGGGCGGAGCGCGGCGGGGCCGGGCCGGGCCGGGCAGGGCGGTGGCGGGCGGCGATGGTGTCGCTGGGGCAGCGTCGCCCCCCGCCCGGGGACCTGGCGGCGCTGGCCGAGCTGGACGAGGCGGCGCTGCTGGCCGGGCTGCGGGAGCGCTTCCTGCAGCAGCACATCTACGTGAGTGCCGGGGCCGGGGCGGGGGGCGGCGGCGGCGGGCGCTCGACTGACCGGCTGTCCCCCTCCCACAGACCGACATCGGGGACATCCTCGTCGCCATGAACCCCTTCCAGCCGCTGCCGCTCTACGGGAGAGAGGTGAGTGCCGGGCCCCCCGCCGCGCCCCGCTGCCCCCCTGCTGCTCACGCCTCTCCGCTGCCGCTTCCCCGCAGGTCTCCGAGCGGTACCGGCGCTTCCAGACCGACGCGCTGCCGCCCCATATCTTCGCCGTGGCCAGCCGCGCCTACCACGCCATGCTGGGCCGCGGGGGCGGCGGGCCCCGCAACCAGTGCATCCTCATCAGGTGAGCGGCGGCCGGGGGTCCCAGGGCCGGCGGGGGGCCGGGGGCGGCCCCCGAGCTCTAGCTGGGATCGCCCCGATTAAGGTTCAGGTGAAGCTCATCTCTGGTGCTGTTGGTGAGTCAAAATCCATCTGCGCTGGCAACACACCCCTCATCCCGACCGCTTTCGAGACAGGAGAGCGGGCAGGTTGTAAAAAGGTGTGAGCAAACAAAACTGGCTTTCGTGGAGTAGCTCGGCCAGCAATCTTTACAACGGTAAAGATGTCCGATTCACTTCTGGGGATCCCTGCCTTTGGAAAGATTTAGCCAGCTCTAGGAAAAGCCACTGGGTGCTCTTCTCTGACAACACAGCTGCCAGGGTAAAAGCTGCAGTAAAAGTTGGAAGGGTGATAATGGAAGGAACCAGTTTTCATGAAGTGGAGTTTCCCATGTGTAACCAAAGAGCAGGAAGAATTAAAACATGCTTTTCTGCTCTAAGACCTTTGGGAATTTGGTCAGGGAGGATCTTATTGTCATGGACAGTTCTGTGCACCAGAAGTTGGCGGAAAGTGTTTCTTTTAAACAAAGAGCCTACCAGTATCACGTACATTTCACTCCATCGTGTCACTCTTGTTCTGCTGGAACTCTGCAGTGCAGCAGGTAGCATCGTTTAACACAGAAAGCCTCAAACAAAATCAGCTAACAGAGAAAGTATCAAACAGCAAGGAGAAAGCCTTGAAACATTAACTGCCTCTTCTCTATAACTGGGTGTTGTAGAGCACAGTTTAAATGTCGTCTCAGTTAAAATGCTAATTTCCAGCTTCTTTGATTTAATGCTCCTTTATATTTGCCTTCTGATCATTTTATCTGTGTTTTCAGTCTACAGGGTGTGGAAGTGAATTGCTGAATCGCTGCTGAGTGTTTTGGTGGGACTGGGAGCTGACTTTGAGGGGCACTTGAGCCCCACTCATTTCTGTAGCCTCCAGGCCACTGGTGCCTGTGCTTTACATAAAGTCCTCTCATGAAGCAGAGGCTGGCCTTGGAGTCAGCAGGTGCCAGAGGCACTGCCGGTGGGGCTCTGGGGGATAGAGAACAGTCATTGTATTTGTCTTGGGAGGTGGAAGACAAGAAAGAGTAACCTGTAAGAATTTGCCAAGTGGTCAGTGGTCTGGTTGTTTTCTGGCAGCAGTTCAGAGATGAGGCTGATGTACTCCTGTGCATCTTGCAACCTTTTACCTGGTCTGTGCATTGCTGTCACAGGAAGTTCATGGTTTTCCTCGCTATGAGTGGTGAGACACTAATTGACAAGTTTCCCTTACATGAGCGTAGTTGAGGTGAATGAGGAAGTTGAGGTCACTCCTGTTAGACCACAGTTCACCACAACAGCACAGGGACACACCAGGATCTGCCGTCACTTGTGCTCTCTTCAGTGAGACCTCCAACTGAGTCTGGAAGGTCTGGATAGCATTCTTCAGAGGCTGATGTTGGATGAAGCAGGTGCTGCCAGGTTATAAGTGTTCATTGCTATCAAACTGTCCTGAACTACGAATTCCACTGGGTCCTCTTGCCTTCCCAGTCCCAAAGGACATTAGTCATGCTTGGGTGTGCTGCAGTACAGCACTTGGGTCACCTGAAGATGACTTTGCATTTCTTCACAGCTGGGGCCAGTTACACACCTGCTGAGCTTGCAGGACTTTATGAAGGTGTTGTGCTTGTTGGAGGGTCTAAGGACAAGCTTGAACCATGGAAGTTGATAGTTTTTTTGTGAAGGAGGGAAGTTACTGAAAAATAAAAATAAACCTGTCATACTGAGCAGGGGCACTGGATGGCATGTTCTCAACTGGCAAAGTGGTCTTATTTTGTTCGTATGTATTTGGATGGTGCTGGTCTGACCTCTGCTTGAGATGAGGGACCTCGTGTCGTATTTGAGGTTTTTAGCTAGCTATGACACATACTTGATACCAAGCTCCGAGCAACTGGGAACTACAAAGCAGTAAAGCCACACCACACGCTCAAAGGTCGGCTGTGGAAACAAGCTCAAGTATACCACCAGCATTTCCTGCAATTTTTTTTCGCCATGCATATGCTAAAGTTCTCAGCTGCTGTGATGTTGTCAGTAAAGGACATATTGTCTCACTGATTGTACATTCCCCCTCCCAGGACAGGGGAAACTGCACTTTCCAAGTGCTGGTTGTTTGACTTGGAGGTGGAGGTGCTGTGGATGTGTGACAGCACAGTGACGTGCACTGCTGGCACTGTGGGAGTATGGGCAGCTCTGTGCCCACGTTCCCAGCCGGCTGAGGCACGTGAGCATGTGAAACATCCAATACCTGAGACTGCCAAAGCATCTCATGATCAGTATCCAGTTGTGGATGTGATGTGGATAGGGCAAATCTCTCTGGAGAAAGAGGAAGCTGTTTGCTCCAGCATATGCAAGGGAGTTGATGTAGGGGATGACTTTTGAAGCAGAGCAAATGGTCTGTCTGGTACATCCCATCCAGAACTGACAGCGTAGGGTTTATCTGTACTCCCTTGCAGAGGGAGAAAAGTTCCCTGATGAAGGACAAGAACATCATGGGACACACTATGTAAAGCTGTGGTGTGTGAGCTTTCACTCACACGTGATTTTGCTGAGAAAGTTGTGAAGCTCTCGTAGAGCACTCTCAAGTGATGGAGCACTTGAACTATAAGAGGCAGAACAACTTTAAGACTGATTGAATTTATTTTGCTTTTTCTTGGCAGTGGAGAGAGTGGTGCTGGGAAAACAGAGAGTACGAAGTTTTTGTTGCAGCACATAATGAACCTATGCAAAGGCAACTTGCAGCTGGAGCAGCGGATCCTTCAGGTAGGTTGTTGCAGGATGGTGCTTGGAGGTTCAGAAGCAACACTTCTGCAAGACAACTTGCATTAGGCTTAGGATGCCTGCTGGTGAATCACCACTGGAAATCAGGGAGCCATGCATAAGACACATAAGAAAACAGTGGATAAGAATGGCGAGGTAGCTGACCACAAGTTAGAAGGGTTAGTAGGTCAGTAATTTTTTTTGCTGGAGATGATTCCTAAATTATAGAAAACTATTGCAATCATTTATAATGATTGTTCTCTGTTACAAGAGATTGGTGGCATTTTTTCAAATGATCTCCTGTTTGAGGTAGAACAAGGACTTTCATTAGAAAAATGAAAACTTGATTTAATCGTACACAGGGATGAAGATTTCACACAGCCTTTAGTCACCTATCCTTGGCTACTTATACTGCAAGGCACATACCTGCTAGCTGGCTAACTGCCATCTTTGGTCTTCCCATACATCTTTGCTAGCTCATTTTGAAACATATTTTTCTCTTTGGTCTGAAATCTCTGAATCTCTGAATTTGGTCTGAATCTCTCCCCAGGGAGTTGTGAGGTTTTTTGAATAAATTGTACTTTAAACCTTCCATGTGATATGTTAAGAAGAGTGAGTTCTTGAACTATTTCACTTTAAAGTCTGTCTTCTCAGATTTCCTGTAGAAACATAGAGGTCTTTTTCTGTGTGGTGGGTTAACTTCAACCAGTGCCCACCAAGCCACTCTATCACTCCCTCTCCTTAACTGGACAGGGGTGGAAAAACATGACAAAAAGCTCATGGGTTGAGATAAGGACTGGGAGATCATTCAGCAACTACCATCACAGCCAAAAGAGGCTCAGCTTAGGGAAAATTAATTTAATTTCTTGCCAGTTAATATCAGAGTAGGATAATGAGAAATGAGAACAAATCTTGAAACACCTTCCCCAACTCCTCCCTTCTTCCTAGGCTCAGCTTGACTCCCAGTTTCTCTACCTTCTTCCCTCCAGCAGCACAGGCAGACAGGGAATGGGTGTTGAGGTCAGTTCATCACAGATTATCTGTGCTGCTGCCTTCCTCCTTGTGTCCTGCCGCTCCTCCAGCATGGGGTCCCTCCCACAGAACACAGTCCTTCAGGAACAGACTGTTCCAGCATGGGTGCCTTGATGTGATGCAGTCCTTCAGGAACAGGCTGCTCCAGTGTCAATATCCTCCACAGGGTACTATCCTTCAGGAACAGACTGCTTCCACTCTGGGTCCCCTCCACAGGGTGCAGTCCTTCACCAACAGGCTGCTCCAGCATAGGCCCCCCACAGGGTCAGAAGTGCTATCAGCAATCCTGCTCCAGTGTGGGCTCCTCTCCACAGGCCACAGCTCCTGCCAGCTGGGCTTCCCATGGGGTCACAGCCTCCTTCGGGCATCCTCCTGCTCTGGTGTGGGGTTCTCCAGGGGCTGCAGGTGGATCTCTGCTCCCCCGTGGACCTCCAAGGGCTTCAAGAGCACAACTGCCTCACCATGGGCTGCACCATGGGCTGCACCAGGGGCTGCACCAGGGGCTGCAGGGCGATCTCTGCTCCTGCACCTGGAGAGCTCCTGCCCCTCCTCCTTCAATGACCTTGTGTCTGCAGAGCTGTTCCTCTCACGCATCCTCACTCCTCTCTCCCTTCTGTGGGTGTGCAGCAGTTTTTATCTCAGAGGTGCTGCCACTGTCACTGATGGGCTCAGCCTTGGCCAGTGACAGGTCTGTCTTGGAGCCAGCTGGCATTGGCTCTGTTTGGACATGGGGGAAGTGCCTGGCATCTCCCTCCTTTAGCTCCTGCTGCAACCAAAATATTGACACGTAAACCAAATGACCCATGCTGTGCTTTGTGCTCTGGAATGGTGTATTAATTCAGTGTGGTATCCTCCCTGGTGGATCCAAGGTTAATGCCTGTGCTGGGTTGTGGGAACGTGACATTGATACACCTGCTATCTCTGCTTAGAGCTGGCTTGGGTCACACTGCCAGGCTGCTTCTGACCTGAGCAGGTTCCACAAGCAGGAGAGCTGTGTTTGCTCAGCCGAGTGCCTAGAGACAGCCTGCAGTTCCTTCACTGGAAATAACACTCACTTCAGCACACACGAGCTGCCCTTGGAAAGCCTGGAGGTGACAACAAAGAAATAATATGTGTCTTATTTGGTTCCTGTAGATATATCCAAGGATTAAGTTTGTCCTTTAGCTGATTACAGTGTCATGCCTTAAAGCTGTGTTCAATAGGCTGCCCAGCGTCTACTCTGAGGCATTGTTCTTCCAGTTCATAGGCATTCTTTGCTCAAATACAAAAAAATTGTCATTTTGCCACCTTTGCATCCAGTTTAACAAGTTGGTCTGATGTTCTGTTAATTTCTTTATAATTCACTGTCCCTATGTCTACAAATTTCAGGAGCTGAGCTGATATACTTGTATTAACTGAGTGCCACGTTGTCTTTGTTTATTGCTGTAGTATAGCACTCAAATTATCTAGTGACAACAGATACTGTGTGGAAATCAGTTATACTAACCTTATCTTTTAACAAATGACTCAATGATCTTACTGAGATCCCATCAGTTTCATTGTACTGATTGTCGTTAATCTCATGCTGCTTAGTCTTTGTGATACTTGCCTCTTTGAATTTCTTTAGCCAGGCAGAGATAAAATAGGTGCTCATCCATATGCATGGGGTGGGTCCTTTCCCATCTGAACTCTGAATAGCAAATGCTAAAGATAGTTTTTTCCAAGTTAGATTGGATCACTTTATCTGAAGAATGGTTGTTCTGCTTCCTCACTTTTTTCAGGTGAATCCATTGCTTGAAGCTTTTGGCAATGCCCAGACTGTGATGAATGATAACAGCAGCCGCTTTGGAAAGTACATACAGCTGCGTTTCCAGAAAAATACAGGTAAAGTCAAGGGCAATTACTAGCCTGGGGAGTGGTTAGAAACTGGAGGGTGTTGGAAAAAGGGTCCGTGGACTCCGGCAGGGGGAGGAATTGCAGTCCAAACCAATATGGTTGATAAAAGAAAGCTCCGTTTATTAGCAGTCCAAAGGCACTTATATAGTATACCAGCTTGTTAACTCTTAAGTGGCTTAAAACTTATCAAAGCGTGTTTCTGCTTCTACATAATTGGACTTACATTGGCAAGCTTCTACAGTTATGATTAAAAGAATTCAGAGTTCACCCTCCCTTCTCTCCCGGTCAGCACATCTTATCTGCACAGCTGCAGCGCTTCAGAACTCCCTTTTTTGTTTCCCAGGCCTGTTTCTCACACAGGGATTTTTCTCATGCAGACAGTTTCTCACACTAACCTTTGCTTGCAGGCCTGTTGCTTGTATAGTTCTTTTATTGATCCCATAATTCTATCAATGATCCATGTCCCTGATCCTCTAACCATTTCCCAACAGGAGGGAGTAGACTGAGTAGCCAAAACTTGTGGAGGGTATAATTTCGGCACATGGCTCCCTGTCGGAAGGGTGTGCAATTAAGTAAAATCTCACAGCAGCCACTGTTGGATAGAACCTGGATAGGATAAGGCCTGGGTTTGGACAGAGTGGGAGTACAGGAAGGATATGGGGGTGAGAGTGCAGGGTAAGTATCAGTAATACTCTGTGATGCCAGAAACCTTTGTTTCTGCTAAAAGAGGTTTACAGAAATCTCTAAGACCACAGAAAGCATGGAGAAGCCCATTTCCAGTGTGCTGGGCAGCTTAGGGGGTCTTGCACACAAGAAAGCTAATTTAGACAGCTCTGTGCTCCTGTCACCAAAATAGAGATGTGGGACAGCCCAGGCAGCTTCATGTCCCCCAGAGTGAAGTTCCCCACCCTGTCACCTTTTTGTGTGCAGTGCAAGGTGCAAAGCTGAGTGAGTACCTGTTAGAGAAGTCACGGGTGGTGCAACAGGATACTGGGGAGAGGAATTTCCACATCTTCTACTACATGTTTGCTGGACTGTCTTCAGAGCAGAAGGAGATATATGGGTTATTGGATCCTTCACTCTACAGGTACGTCAAAGACAGACCCTTTAGTTTAGTCTTTGTAATGGGTGGTGAAGGGGAAAACAGCATAATGGAGTTTTTGCCTCTGCCCTGGGGTTTTGTCTGTGGGTGAGTGGAAGCTGGAGTGGGATCTAAATGGAGCTATGTGAACAGATGTTATGGATCATCATGGAAGCTGGGAGGTCTGGGATCTCTGCTGCATTACCTTGGAAAAGTTTCTTTCCCCTTCTTGTCTCCACTGCTGGTGATCTGCTTTGTTCCTGTGGGGTAGGACAGAGTTACAGTGCTGATTGTGTGACAGTTTTGTATGGGATATGCACTTTCTCAGGTACATAAGTGGACGATTTGGTACACAGGAAGTAGCTGAACAGTGGAAGCACAAATACCAAGAGGTTTGCAATGCCCTTGACATGGTGGGCTTCCAAGAACAGGTTAGTCCTGGGGCTGTTTAATTTCCATCTATGCTACCTGCAGACACAGGGTTTCTTTCTACCTGCTCTTTTGAAGCTCAGTCCTATTTCTTTCTCTAGATTTTCCGTGCTATTTTCGGACCACCTGAGTCTGCCAGATTTTGTGGAGAGCTTTTTCCCACAGGTTGCCTGTGCCTCTTCCCTTAACCTCTCCAACTTCCGGGTCCTCTGTGTAGTACATGCTACATGCCAATAGGTTTTTCAGTCACCTTTCTTATGTGCTTTAGGAACAAGTAGACATGCAGGCTATCTTGGCTGGTGTGTTGTCTCTGGGCAATGTGACCTTTGAGCCTGAGGAGAGCAATGGGTCTGTAAAAGTCAGTGAAGCCTCCCGGGGATGGCTGAAGGCTGCAGCGGTGAGTCACAAGATATGTTGACAGAAACCTTATGGGTATAATGCTCTTCCCCAGTGGCTGTGTGACTGCAGGAGCTGTTCCTGCCAAAGATGGCAGAGGATCTTTCTGCCTCAGAGTATGAAGGTTTCTAAAGAACATGGGGTTTTTTTGGAAATGTACAGTTTCACCCCATGATTGCATTTGTGTTCACTGCTATTCATACCCAAAGAGATGTCTCAGCTTCTATTTCTTGTGTGTTTGGAATCAGCGTCTTATATAGTCAACACATGCCTTGCTGACTTCGTACAACACAAGCTTTTTAAAACTAAATGTTTTATGTTAGTGAGTGTGACAATGCCTTGGGGAAATTCAGGTGTGCAATATCTGTATGCTGGTTCTGCATTTTCATCGGATTTTGTCCAAGGATACGACCCTAAGTGCTGCCTTTTTTTTGGTTGGTTATCTTGAATTAAGCTTTCTACTGTTTTGCATGCAATTATCACAGATTAAGAAATACGTATTTCCCAGGACCATTTTTGTTATATGGGATGAATATATTATCCTGCTTTGTTAACAACACAGAACAGAAAAAAGTAACATACTTCTCCTCTTTCTATTTCTTTTCATTTTGACCTATTTGAAACCCCAGCACCCTTGCTCTTTCGTTTCACTCCCATCTCTTTGCCTGTTTCCCTCCTACACCATACCTGAAACAACCACCTACGTCTGTTCAGCAGCCAGCTTCTTTTTATCTTACTTCTGAAAGCCTGCTCCTCATTTTTAGCCCACAGGAGGGGAATTCCTGTTAAACCACCGAGGAGTTTAGTGTTTCTGAGTTCTCTTTGTTTCCTGCCTCTCATGTGGGTTCGTGTGACTCTGCAGCTGAGATGCTTCAGCACCTGCACAGTCACCTCCGTGTGGTGCTGTTCAATAAGTCATTAAACAGCTCAGCAGGGACTGCCGTGGCTTCCAGAGAAGGTGAAAGGTGGCAGCACTGGAAGAGCAAAACAAAAACTGTTTGAGAGCGAGTGTGTGAGGTTGGTTGCTGCAGGGGTGGAGCAGATCAGAGCCCGTGTCTGACTCTGGTGCCAGCAGTAGCACTTGCCTTACAGTGGGGCTCAAAGGCCTGAGCCTGAATCATGACCCCGTTACACAAAGGTACAATCCCCATGAGCGGAGTGAGGGTTTGCAACTGACTGTCCTCGTCCATTTCCTGTTTCCCAGGGTCAGTTTGGAGTCCAGGAAGATGAGCTGTTAAAATGCCTGATTTGTACAACGTCAGTGACCCGAGGCGAGCAGATCCAGCGTTTTCACACCCAGCAGCAGGCAGAAGGTAGGAAACACAATGAATTGCAGATGTGCTGGCTAGAAAGACTGGGTTTTGATGGAAGGGTTTCCCCACACATGTGCAGCTTGTTGCGAACAAAGATGTCCTTCTGTGCCCCTTCATTCCTCTCGCATAGAGGCAAGTATGTCAGTGTTTATCTGTTTAGTCTCTTACTGACATGTAGGGCCATGAATGCTGCTTTTGTTTGGTCTCCAGGAGACTGCAGAGATTAAATGAGAAATGAAGGAATTAGCTTTGCTTTTTCCCTCAGTCCAGCCTAGAAGGAAGCTCTAGGTATTTGTACAAAAGAGGGGAAGGCTCCTGTTGCAGAGTGCTGGCAGTGTGCAGAGCTCTAGAAACAACCACGAGAACAATGAGATATCACAGTATCAGGAATGGAGTGAAAAGAGTAAAATAGCAAGTACAAGGTGTTATTTTCCCCTTCAATAAAACAAGAAAATAATCTAAAATAATCTGTACCAAGAGGTTCAGTTAAATTATAGTATCTTAAAAAGTAATTTAAAAGAGAGATTACTGCTTAAAAATAAATGAAAGAAGAAAATTAAAATGAAATGGGATTAGCTAATTCTTTTTTACAAATTTCTCTTGACAATAAAATACACATCTCTTATCATAGGTCATGTTAATTTGTCTCCTTTTTAGAATGTCAGCAAGCTTTCCTTCAATTGTGTCCTCTTCTTGTCTACAGCATTTAAACAGTGAGCAACTGTGGGCTAGGAGGAAGAGAACCGTCTCCAATTTTCCGAGTAAAATTTGGAGCTTCTCCCTTGGTTTGGCAGTGAGGGGATCCATACTCAATAGATCTTCAGAGGGGAAAGCAAGTTTCTGGGTAGTCTACAAAGTGGCATGACTCAAAAATGCCCTGGCATGCCATGTGTGATCTTGTAGAAAGATTGTGAAGATTTTGTAATTAAGAGCTGGTTTTACACTTACAAAGGGTGGGGACAATCAGACAGATAGTGAATGTTTATGTGATCTTTAAAGTACCTTTACATGAAATTGTTGCTAGAGGTGGTGAGCCAGCTTATGTGTTGTGTCCCCTGCTCTCCTGTGAGCCCTTCAGTGAGCTGATATTGTTCCCTCTGTGCAGATGCCCGGGACTCCATTGCAAAGGTGGCCTACGGCCGAGTGTTTGGCTGGATTGTTTGCAAGATCAATGAGCTTCTGGCTGAGAATGTGGATCCTGAGGTGGAACTGAGGGAGATAGGTGAGTTCTGCCTGCCTTGCTCCTGTTCTCAAATGTGCATCCCTCAGCCACAAGGAAGGACACAGCGTGAGGTTTCACAGGGCCCGTGTGCTGGGATGCGTTATCAAAACCGTGATCCTGCTGGAGGTAGGAGTCAGCAGCATGAAGTGTGTAGGGCCATGTTCAACTCTGAGCAGTCAGTTGATCTGAAGCAACTGTGGACTGTAGTTCTGGGGTGCTCTGGCTTAACAGAGAGGCCAAGCTGGAGTGGTTCTTCTCTTAACTAACTCTGCAAGCTGTGTAAGAGCTGCCACTGGTGTCTCTCTTGGCTGCATCTTCCCTCTGCCACAAGAGCTGTGTGATAGGAGATTTAGTTGTGTGTTGGTGTACACAATAACCTACAGAGATAGTCTGCACACTCCATTATGTGCTCTTCTTCTGGTTTTTTTTAGGCATCTTGGATATTTTTGGGTTTGAAAACTTCGCAGTGAATCGTTTTGAACAGCTTTGCATAAACTTGGCCAATGAGCAGCTGCAGCATTTCTTCAACCATGTAAGTCTGCTGAGGGTGACCTCACCTTGTGTTGCAGAGAGAGCAGAACACTGCTCTATCTGGCATGTGAAGGAGAGCTTGGGGAAAAACAGATCTATTGCCTGGAAGGACAGAAATTGTGATTAGTGAAGCAGGATAGAGAGCAGCAACCTTCCCTGCTGGGGCAGGGTAGCCACTGGAACAGGAAAGGAAGAAGTAGAAGGATCAAGCAGTAGCCAAAGTCACAGGGGTAGGGACACTTACACTCTGAGAAATGTTCCTGCTTTATGCACCAGCACCGGTGAGTGCTAGGGTTACAGAGAACCACGGAGAACAGCAGCTACATTTTGGACCTCTCATGGTGTGGCTGTGAGTGCCATACCTCCATCCTCTTGTTCTGGGCAGGAGGGAAGATGTTCAGGGTTGTCTAGCCAAGTCTGCTGGGTGGTTCAACCTTCTTTTTCTTTATTTCAGCACATTTTCCAGCTGGAGCAGGCTGCCTATAAGGAAGAAGGGCTGCCTTGGGAGACCATCACATTCAACAATAATGAACCTATTCTGGTGAGTGAGAGGACTGACAGAATATAGTTGCTCTGTCCAGCCAAGAAAAGAGTCTTGCTCTTTCTGCCATGGGGAAGAGATGCACCTGGGAAGAATCTCTGCAAAGGGTGGTGAGGGTGAGAGGGGATGTCCTGCACTGCTTTAGACATGTGTGCTATGTCTCCTTCCCTGCAGAATCTGCTCCTGGCCAAGCCCATTGGGCTGCTGTCTCTTCTGGATGAGCAGAGTGCATTCCCTCAGGTATGCATGAGAGAGGAGACAGAGAAAATACTCTGGGGGATAATATATCAATGAATATCTGGGCTACAGAGAGAGCTTTTGGGTTGGAGTACAGGATGGACAGAGATGTCCCTACATGTGACTTAAGAGATGGGACATCCAATTCAGGGGCAGTCTAGTGGCTTTGGCATCCCTGGGAAGAGTCAGAGAGAGGAGGTACAGCAGAAGACTATTGCACAGCCAAGGATACTTCCAACACTTTGTTTTCATTCCATGTGTCCTCATCAGGCCTCTGTTGCAGCTTTTGAAATCTACTGTCTTGCAGGCAACTGATAAGACGTTTGTGGATAAACTAAACAGCAGCTTTAAGGGGAATTTACACTTCCAGCCAGCCCGAGGCCGTGTTTTGGGCTTCAGCATCATTCACTATGCTGGGAAAGTATGTACTGTTTGCAGGAAGAATGCTGTTGTGGTGCATGTTGGAGGGGTGGAAGTGTTGCCTGACAAATAAGGCTTTGATGCTATGGAATGTGTGGTCTGAGGATGACACTAACAGAAGTGATGTGTTCCAATGGACTGCCTCCTGGAATTCCCTGCGATTTATGTAAAAACTACAGGAAGAGAAGACCCCTGAGGAAAGTGGGGCTACCTCTGGGAAGCGTAAAGCATTAGAAAAATCTGCTATTCTTCTAATCATCATTCTATTAGAACTCTAGTTCTAAAATAGTACTTTATAAATACAAGTACTGTGTCCACTGTGCAGCACCAAAGAACAGGCTACAGGCTTTTTCTTTACCTATCAGGTTCCAGAGCATAGCAGTGACTATTTTTTAGCAAACACCTGGGAACACTTTGTAAACAGCCAGGTAATTAATTTTTTGAAAGTGTAGGCAGTTATTTACATACTCAATGATATCTAAGCAGCTTGAGATTTAGAACTATTGCATGTAACTTCACTGCCACCAGTGTTGAGAGCATTGGTCCACATAAGTTGGGTTGATTGGAGATCATTTTTGGAACAGGAGCAGATATGACAGTTCAAGTCACTGTAACTTGCAGCTTTGTAATCTAATCTCAGCATTGTTGACTAAGTTATTGTTTGCAGCATTCATGATTACAAAAATTAACATTTAACATGTAAAAGGTGGATGTCTCGGTGTTACACTGCACTCCTGGGGTTCTGATGCCTCTGCCATGTGCATGGTTTTGTTCCTCAGGGTTGGCATCTGAGTGGGGTGCAGGCATGTTTAAAGAATTCCTGTGCAAGCCAGAGTACATTCAGTTTAGCACATGATCAGCTCGCAGCAGGCTATGGAGGTGGCTCTCACAGCCAGCCTGCGAGCACTGCTGTCCTTAGTGACTTGCTGCCCTTTCCCCAGGTACAATATGCTGCCAGGGGCTTTCTAGAGAAGAACAGAGACACCTTGCCAGCCAATGTCCGTGGGCTCTTCATCAGCAGCATCACCCCTCTGCTCAGTGTGCTGTTCACAGGCAAGTCCCTCTGCACATCCATCATGAGCCAAGGCCCACCTTGGCAAGAGTTAAGTGTGGGCATGAGGCTTCATGTGTTTCACAGAGTGTGTTTCACAACTGGCAGCACCAGGGAGACTCGACTCTGGGAATGCTGCAGCCTGGAGTGGGGCTGCTGGCATGTACTGAGCTATCAGAGCTGTTTATTCCCTGCCATGGGAAGCCAGACAGGTTGTATCCCCTTCCAGAGAATTAGCCACCACTCAGATGCCTTCCCATCTTCTCCAAGGCCAGTGCAGGACTGTCTCCACTGGTTCTTTCTATACACTCTGTTCATGTCTAGAAATAAAGCTTGTCAAGGTCGTAGACTCTAAAAGTGGTGCTTCACAACTTGTTGAAACCCTGAGGTCATGCATTATTTTCTCCTACCACTATACTCCCTTTTTCCAGTTATCAATAAACCTTCAGATTCTCCAAGGCTTCTAATTAAATTAAAAATTTAGAGAAAGGTCGGGTGGATGCTTCCTTGGAAATTGGCTGAACACAGTGCTTCTGGTACAGAAATTCCATAAATTTTTTTTTGTCCCTTTCAATCCATGCCACTTTCTGTGATTTACAAGAAGCTGATGAATTTCATTTCTATTCTCCACTGTGTTTTTCAGCTGCTGCTTAGGACTATCTTTCTTCTTTAACATTTCTGCACTGTTACTGGAGCTACTTAGCCTAGTCCCAACTCTTTCAAAGTTCACAAACATCAGACAAAACCTATTTTCAGGTTGGTTGTCCAGTCCTGGGCAATGGCTTTAGGTGCTGAACAAAGGGTTTTGCCCAGATGACCTTCAGAGGACACTCCCAACCTCATTCTGTGGTTTTATGATTCACATGAAGCCATTGAATCAAGGGTGCACAAGATTGTTACTAGATCTTTTAGTAAATTAAACTTCCCTGATTTTCTCATCCTGTCACTGAATCAGTTATAAGCTGACTTTAAATAACTTCCTGAGTGCTGTCGGTGAGCTCCCCATTTGCTGCCTGTACCATTTTTTCTGCGCCATTAGATGCCCGTTGATGATAATTCTGTTGAAAGTCATTCAGGTTTATTTAATAACCTGATTGCCATGTCTTCTCAGTGGCAGAAAATAATATTGCCTGCCTTGTGTACTTCATATATTTGCATTTTCTTCTTCCTTTTTTTAGCTCTTTCCTTGTAGTTCCACATGGTGAAACCTAACACCCTGTCTGTGATTCAGGATTTGTAATGAGGCGCGTGTGTGAAGTAAGGTTTGAATGTTTAGCCCTGGCTGATTGCAAGCAGAGGTACAAAACAACTAATTGTCTCTGTTCTTCCAGCCACTATCTCCAGGACGGGGACCCTGATGCCTCACATGAAAGCCAAGGTATTGTACTTCAGGTCCACATGACAGTTGATAAATGTTACCTGATAATTATTGTTTGAGAAACTGGCTGAAAAGGGGCAGAAGTTGGTTTAAAATAAGAGCAGACAACAATCAGCTTGTAACAGTTTCTCCTTTGTTTTTTACCGTATTTTGTGCTTGCTTCTGTCATTTTTATGTTTAACTTGCCTTGCAACCCCTTAAATGCATTCTACCTCATTTTTTGCCATCTGCCTTCCAGCAGTGCTCTTTGGCTGTCAATCAAGCACTTCTTCCAGGGCTGATGCTTTGCTTTGGTCTGGTTTCAGGTCATACCAGGAGCAGATGAGAAGTTTAACAGCACACGGAAGCAGTCTGCTGGAGCTCAGTTCCGGGTACGGTATTGCTGCCCTGAGGTGCCCCGTGAGATGAAAGCAGTGATAACTTTATCACTGCAAATATCACTGCACTGCTTCCTGAGTGCTAAGCATTGTTAAAGCGGACATTACGTAGACAGGGGTTTTCCTGGTTGCCAAGCAGGGCTGATCATGCTGGGATTGACCCAGTTGTTGCCAGAACCCAGGAAGTTGCCGTGTGGTGAGAAAACAGTCCTTGCTGCAGGATGTTGCACATCTGGCAGTGCTTTGGCTTGACTGACTATTGATCTTCCTCTGCCCTTGCCAGCATTCCCTGATGGTGCTCATGGAGAGGATGTATTCTGCCAACCCACACTTTGTGCGCTGCATAAAGCCCAACATCCAGAAGGAGCCAGGTGTGCTGGATGACCAGGTGGTGCTGCTGCAGGTGAGTGTCCTTTACAGGGACTTCTGCCACATCTCAGTGGGAGGACAGATCCCACCAAAAGGCGATGTGTGGAAGGTGACTCACTTCAGTCCCCCCTTGTAAGAGGAAGGGTGGCTGCACTTTATATATGTGTAAAGATTCTGAGTACTGGGTTGTTTTTATGACACAGACTGCTACGTCCAGATTTTGCAATCTTAGTTCTCTCTCATTTCTTTTTCATGAATGCAATGAAATCTGCTTGTTGGGCACTAGAATTCATGTTTGCATCTCCCCCTGGATGGGAACTGGTACAGACAGTACTCTGGAAAAAATGCTTCCCAGAGGAGACTGTTCTCACCCATCAGCCAGAATATAAGCAACTCTGAATATAAGCCAAGATGGGATTGCTTTCATGGGATCTGAAATGCATTGATATGACTATATTTGGATATTCTGTCAGGTCTGAGGTCTAGATGCTATAAAGAATACTGAAAATTATTAGAAGAGTTCAGAAAGCTCAGGGGCCTGTTTAATGTATATAAGAAAGGTTAGAATTAAGAGAAAGTTCATCCATGCCTCAGAGTACTTCTGTGTCCAGATTTGGAAATACAAAGCTATCCTCTGAGGGACAGAGGCAAAGCAGTACCCATGGCTGGAAGGCGAAGTTATTTCAGTCATTGGTTTTTATGGTTTCCAACTTCTAACTCCGAGTGGTTAATCATCAGAGTTACAGGATGTGGTATTCAGTGCTTAACCAAGGAAAGATTTTCAGAAATTTTTTTTCATTTTGGACTGGAGAAGTTTAGGGCTGAATGAAGTAACTTCTGCCTGCAAAGGAGCAAACAGATGTCTTAATGACCTGTTTCTCTTTGTTCTCTGATCCTCTCTGTGGTGCTGCTTCAGCTCCGGTACAATGGGCTGCTGGAGACAATCCGTATCCGAAGGGATGGTTTCTCCTGGAGACCCTCCTTTGAGGAATTTGCTGAAAGGTCTGTTAAAACCTCTGAATATTCCTTGTTAGGTATTATTAAGGAAATGACCCTGATAACCAGATGTGGGCAAGGAGTAAAACAGCCTCTTCAAAGTTCATGTGGTCTGAGGTCATGGGGTTATTTGCTGTGGGAGGCTGAGTGGGAAAGATAGTGATTTATTTTTGTTTGCTGTCAGGGTGATAATGATTAGCTCAGCCCATTAAGGATGCAGCTTTTATGTGTTTGTATTGGTTTGTTTTCCACAGATACGGAATTCTTCTAGTTAAACCTGGTGTTCCCCTCACAAAAGAAAGGTAGGAACACATACTTTGTTGTGTGCAGTCTGGTTTGTTCTTCAGAGGCTTTTACTCTGAATAGCATAGCAAACCGAGTAAAAGGGACAGACAAGAGAAGAATGGGCTCTTGTGGTGATGGAGAACACGGATCCCAGGCAAGGACATTTAATGTTTAAAAAGCATTTGGTACCATGATGAATGAAATCTTTCTTGAATTGTTATGTAGCAATTAAATTCAATTACTATTAAGCCTTGTTGTGCTGTGAGGTGAAAACTAACCAATGTACTCAATTTAGGGAGTGACAGTAGTGGTCAAGGGCGTCCACTGAACTCGGCATGGCAGGGGCTCAAGTACAGTTGTCAGGTGCCTCTCCAGGCTTTTTCCTGATGGCCACATGTGAGAAGAAGATAAAGACAATGCTGAACAAGCAGCCAGCACTGAATGTCTCCCAGGCTAGAGAAGATGTTTCTAATCCAAGGATTTTGTCTCTGTACAGGCAAAATATGCCATCAGCACTTTCAGAATCTGACTGTTACACATGTAAACTTCCTTCCAGTTCTGCAGAGAGACAGAGTTTTACCCTGCCAGCTTTTTCCTTCCTACATCTAGGGCAGCAGTTCCCCACCTCCTCTTCTCTACTTTCCCAGCCTCTCCTTTCTGCCAGTGTCAACTGTGATTGATAGTGAGAATGAATCATGTAAAGAAGCCAGCTGAGGGGTTTTTTTTAGTCATTTAAGAAAAGGATTTGAATGATCTCCTGGAACAATTCTCTCCTGGCAGTAGCTCCTTCTGCCTTCACAGTGCTTCCTTGAATTTCCTGACTCTTCTGAATAGTAGGAATTGCAAACTCAAGTGAGGTCACAGGACAATCTCATAGAGGGAGGAGAGATGATTGTAAACAGGCAGCGTGGTTTGTTTGGAGACACAAAAATCATGGGATGCATTTCAGAAAAAAAAATCCTGTGGACATAGATTGTGGCACTGTGGAAGTTGGCTGAGATAGAAAGAAAAACACTTCTGCTTTCCTGTGTGAGATATTAGCAAAAAGTGCCACTGTGCTTTCACAGCCTGGATTAGCAGGAGATGGAGAAAGCTGTCTGTGTGTTGCAGCTAGAGCTGCTTTCAGTTCATGGAATCTTTCCGAGTGACCCAAATTTTATCAGTGGAGTCTGCAAAATGAAACTGGAGTTGGAAAACAGACTTTCTCCTGGAAGTCTGCTGTGCTGACCTTGCAACTTCTGTCCTCCAAAGGGCTTGGAAACAAAATGAGGAAAAACACTTCTGAGAATAAAATAGGCTCTACAGAATTGCCTCCCAGGGAGTTCAAGTAAATCTGCCTCTGGGAACCCCTTTGCTGATGTTCTTCCCAAATGTGATCCTAGCTGTGCCTCAAGGAGCATTACAGACTGACAGCCAGTTACTAGCTATTGGGAATTGCTGAGACACTTTATGCCCCTTTATGCAACTAAAAACATTGGTGTTCACTTCGGGTGGAAAATTATTTATTTCACTTTTTTCATGTCTTTCAGCTGCTTGGAGATACTGCAAAGTACAGGTCTGAAAGGCTGGATTTGTGGGTAGGTGTGCATCACTGTTGTTGGGAATTGGAAGCCTAAACTGCAGAGATTTTATATGTGTAATCCGTTACCTGGTTCTCTTCAGGGAGAGCTCTGTGGTTGTGGGAATAGCCTCTTCAAAGGATGATGGATAAAAGTCTAGACAGTGTTTCTCACTGCATCTTTCCGTTTCCAACTTCACAGAAAGTCACGACTTTTCTTTAAATATTGGCATCAGGAACAGCTGGCAAAGTGTGTGGAGCAACTGGAAAGAGCAGCAGTTGTCATACAGAAAGGTGAGCACTAGGACAGGAGCATCCCTCAGTGCTGATCTCACACCAGGGGAAGGAAAACCTTTTCTGCAGTCCCTGCTCCACCTCTGCACCTTTGCAGAGGACAGAAGGATAGGGCAGGTGCCATCTCTCTGTCAAGGCCCTGTGAAGTCAAAGTGTTTATTGCAAATGCCTACATCCCCAGTGCTCATCCCGAATCAGAGAGAGCCCTCAGACAGTGTGAGCCTTGGAAAGGGAAAACGTGTGCAGGAGAGCTGGACTGAGCAGGACAGGCACATGATTTGGCTGTGTCCTGAGATCTGGCTCACTGTCCTCTGGAGTAAGGATTGTTTGTGAGTTGTGTTGAACTGGGAATAGGGAAATGAATGAAGCAGATCTCATTGCTGCTTTCAGAGATAGGCAAAAGGAGATGAAGTTTTGGTCTGGTTTGTTTTTTTTCTTTCCTTTCCACATAGCATCTGCTCTAGCAGCCTGTTCCTTCAGAGTGGCTGTGGGCAGACTGGTACTTCCCTTTGCTACATGAGGACTGTGCCTCCAGGAGGAGGAGGAGGCTGTCACACTTCCTAGTCCCTCTCTGTTGCACTTCTCTTCTGTATGGGTTGTTGCACTGCTGGAGCATCTGAGCAGCGTCCAGCTGTGTACCATACAGTGTGACAAACGTCAGACTGTCACAAGCTGTACTGTGCACTCTTGTCATCCATGGGGAAGATGTGCAGGTAGTGGGAAATGAGAGGGTGTAGCTTTCACTACATGAGCTTTAATAACTGGTAAAGTTGGTGGGATCACGCAATGTCTGTAATGCTCCTGGTGAACCCTGTGATGGCTGCTTATGGGAAAGGCTTTCCTGTGGGCTGGCATCAAGGAAATCCTGTCCCCTTCATGGTGTCTGAGGGGTACCAGAGCGATAGATGGTTAACGGGCCCTTTTGTAAGGCTTTGTTTTTTAAATATTCCGTTCCCTGGCATTAGAGATGAGATCTTAGATCTATAATTTGGTTTATATAGGTCCGTGATCTGGCAGCTTAGAGACTAGAAGAGTTCTCACAAGGTTTTGGCTGCCTGCTCACACTAGAGGTTCCATTGCTCTTTATTAACATGATTCAAGTGTTGAGGGCTTCACACTGTATGAAGGACTATCACCCAGTGTTCTTCCCTGAGAGAATTACAAAGGCATGAACAGCATTCTTTTCCTAACCATAGCTTTTCTCTGAACAGTTTTTAGGGGATTCAGATGCAAGAAGAGTTTCTTAAAACTCTTGGCTGAGCTGAGAGCTCAAGCACAGCAGCTACAGGAGGAGGCAGAGAGAGAAAAAATCCATCAGCTGGCGCTGGCAGCAGCAGCCCAGGGTGAGTTGCTCCCACTCCCACTGACCCAGTGTGTGTCCACTGGTGTGATGATCACCTTGAAGTGCTGTAAGCTCCAGGTGATGATGGCCTGCCCTGGGATGGGAGGCCCATCAGTGTGGTGGGCAGGGAGCTGGTGACGTTTCTGCACTTGGGAAGCGTGGCTTCATCTGAGGGGAGCTGAAGCAGCATGGTAAGGGCTGTTTGCTTTGCTGTGCTGGAAGGAGGGCCAGGCTGTGGTTTTACCATGTAATCCGTGCAGCAGAGCCTGTCCCAGTCCTAGGCATGTGGAGGATGGATCTCATGGATCTTGAATGCTACATTCCATCTACTTATTTCTTCTTGTTGCAGAAAGAAACTCCCTTCCAGTCCCCATGCCACGAAAGAGGCGCCCTCAGTCTCATCCTCATCCTTCTGAGCAGTCACAACAGCCACCAGTGCCACGGCCACGCAGCAAACTAACAGAGGTAGCAACACTGGCTCTGCCGGGGGGACCCTTAGCCAGATGTGCTGGTTCCCTGCTCCATCCATCTTCTGCATGCACATGTTCTCTTGCATGTGGCCCCAAGAGAATGTTGTCATTCTTGTTATGAGAAGTGTGAGTCCTGTCCTGCTGTGGTTAGTTAAAAAGTGTGGTCAGGATTTTTGAGGAACTGAAAGCAGCATTTGGTAGCTGGTGACTTGATCTTAAGGGGCTCAGAAATGAGATCACCTGCCAAAGTGATCTCTTTAAATGTCCCCTACCTTTGACTATGCTTTTGTGCTGACTTTCCCTCTCTCCTTGCTTTCAGTCCACTCCTTTTGACAACTTCTTGAGCCCTTCTGTGCCTCGTCCTGTTCTGGGAACTGAGGAACAGACTGGGGAAGAAGCAAAAGTGAGGAAACTCAAGAGAGGAGCAACTCTCCGCTGGTTCAAAGAGACACAGGCCCAGAAGGTCATGCAAGATGATGGGGCCTTTCCAAGCTGGCTGCATGGGATGATCAGTCGGAGGTGAGTACTCTGGACACAGTGGCCACAGGCAAAAGCCACTGTGTCCTTAGGAGGACTGTGTGGGTTGGGTTGGCCGGGCTTTGCTTCCTTAAGGAATGGGAGTGACCTGCATAAGTTTTCCCTTTCAATCTGTGAGCGTTAAACCCTTAGGGGGAAGCTTAAAAGTCCTCATCATAGGCTGAAAATGCTGAAATTTTGTGTAGGTTCATGGAAAGACTACGGAAATTCATAGTAAATAAGTGCACTGTAGGTCCCTAAATGCAGATCCTGTGTAGGGATGGGAGGCTTGTAAAGTAATCAGAGAGGAAATACAAATATGCGCTTTCCCTGTTGTGGACCATTTGCAGAGACATGAAGATGAACTTTTGGGTTAATTTGTTATGACTCTTTCTCGTATCCCAGTTTAGGTCAGGAGGAGAACCCAATTTACAGCAGGAGAATACAGAATTCAACTTCCTTTTATTTTAAAAAGTATTAAGAGGGGCTTTAGTGAGTACTCAGTGGCAAAACTCCACTAAAGTCCCCTGATAAAGGGAAAAAGAGGGTTTTTGTTGATTCCTCTGCCTGTCTAAGGATGGTGCAGCATAGGTGGCATTTACTTCCACTTAGGCTGGAAGAGACATCCACTAAGCCCTTCTTTATTGTGGAGTTGTTCACGAGACTTTCTTTAAATGCTTGAAGTTTTTCTACCAGGTCCACGTCACACTTCACTCTCTTGGCTGAGTCCAGCACTGCTTTCCAAGCAGTGGCATAATCAGAGAAGTGCTGATTATGCTAGTGAACAGGTAGGAGCAGGATGGCAGTACGGTCTCACCTGCGTGCAAATTGATCTGTGGTGCTCCGTGCTTGTTAATTGCCAGTATCTTGTAATTGGTGGGATTTCTGTGTCGATGTTGCTGCCATTTGAACACCTTCATCATTTTGCTCCGGTTTCTAACTTTTTTTCCTGTTCCAACTGTAATTCTCCTTTGGTCTTACTAGATCTATGTTCTTGGATTTTGTCAGGCTATCAGTGTGATTTACTCAGAGACATTACACAGCACATTAGCTTAGTAAAGAACACTACAATAGCTCACAACTCCCTGGTAGCTGCATTTCTTTTAAATTTTTTTTAAATAATTTTTGAGGCCCTAACCTGTATTAATGCTTTTGTCCACAGATGAAGGAATGCAGGAGAGGAATTGGTGCCTGGAAGACAAAACACACTAAATTCAAGCGTAGACTAGCCATGAGCACTGCACACTGAAGGGCATGGCAGATCTTTCCCAAACACACTGTTGCTTAAGCAGAGATTTAAGTCTCCACACAGCCATGTGAGCTCAGTTTCATGAAATGGAGCAGCCAGAGCAATCCCAAATTGCACTGGTGATTTGCAGTCACCTTTAGCCTGGATCAAAGCACATGACAAGCACAAAGCAGAGCTTTGTCTCTTGGGCAGAGAAGGGGAAGTCCTCCTTCCAGCAGGAAGTTTAGAAAGCTGGAGTGGTGTAATGCAAGTTGGCACTGAGCTTACCCAGTACCCCACAGCATCCTGACTTCTTCATCCCTGGACCATAGGAAATGCACACGTGCGCAGATTCCTCATCTCAATGATGCTTTGTGACGTGCTTGGTGCTGGAAGGCAGCTGTTGCTATTGCACTAATCAGACTGCTGGAGCAGGTTTGGAGCAGCCCTGCTTGGAGGGTCTTTGGCTGAGAGTATTGTGCTTCCTCAGCCTGTTAATGCCTCCTGCACCACCAAGCCTGAGTTGGGAGATGTGTAGCTAGGAGCACATGGGGCAGATGCTGGGCTCCCTGGGGCACTACTGGGGTAGCACATGAGATAGGATGTGAATCCCTGCTGTGTGGCAAGGCAGCTGCTGGCTCTCTGCTGAAAAACTGTTTCCTGATTCCAGGGAAGCTGAAAACTTGCTGATTGACAAGCCTTTGGGTTGCTTCCTTGTTCGGATCAGCCAGAGTCGACCAGGCTACATCTTGACATACCGGTAGGTAATGAGCAGAGGAGGCTCAGGGGAGACATTATTGCTGTCTACAGCTCCTGACAGGAGGCTGTAGCTAGGCGGGGGTCAGCCTTTTCTTCCAGGCAACTGGCAACAGGACAAGAAGACACAGCCTCAAGCTGTGCCAGGGTAGGTTCAGGCTGAACATCAGGAGGAATTTCTTCACAGAAAGGGGTGTCAAGCACAGGAACAGGCTGCACAAGAACAGGCTGCACAGGGCAGTGGTGGAGTCACAATCCCTGGAGGCATTTAAAAGATGTGTAGATGCAGCACCTGGGGACATGGTTTAATGGTAGACTGGGCAGTGCTGTGTTAAGGGTTGAACTTGGGAATCTTAAAGGCTTTTCCAGCCTAAGTGATTCTATACAACTGCTTGACTGGAGGAGATTACCTGGTCCACAGAGGAGTCCATGTTCAGCCTCTCCTGTTGTGGGTGCCCCAGAAAGTTTGTAGGAGCAGATGGGACACTGCAGAATTTGTTTCTTACTGAAAAAATAGACCTGTTTGTGGGTGGGGTGCTGTGGCTCCAAGGGTAGAGGTCCTGCTTAGCCTGAGTGGGCAAACCAGGCTGGAAGGAGCACTGAGATCGCAGCATCTATGAGCACGTCAGTGCACAGCACATCTCCTGCTGCTGCATGATACTTGTTACTGAGGATCCTGATCACAGCTGGCCTCTGGAGACCACGGGTGCAGGAAGCAGGAACTAGGTTGTAACATGCTGAGGCCGCATGTCATGACTGCTTCTGTCTGTCCCTCCCCCCAGGGGCGAAGGCCGCTGCAGACACTACATGATCCAGATGCAGCCCAATGCACGCTACGTCATCCTGGGGGAGGACCGGGCTCACGCCTCGCTCACCGAGCTGGTGCAGTATCACCAGACCGTGGGCATCCAGCCCTTCATGGAGATACTGACTGTTCCCTGTGGGCAGGTGAATATCGGGGGTCTGCAGTGGGAAAACAGGATGGGGCATGGACTGTGCCCTGAGTGAGTGGTTAGAGTCACTGCAGCAGCATCTCTTTTGTGTTCCTGTAGAGGGATGTCCCATTCTGGCCAAGCAGCTTGGCTGCTTCTGCACTGGAAAATGCTACTAGGTGGAGAGTCCTGGGGTGGGGGAGAGGCAGTGGCAGGTGGATGACACCCTGCTGCCCCCTCAATGTCAGCAGTGGACACAGATGGGTATTTCTCTTTGTTGTGCTGTTCAGTGTGTGTGAAGGGTCTGCAAACCACTGCTGAATCCACTCCTCCTTTCTCCAGAAAAGTAGTGAGAGCCTGAATTACGAAAATCTGGAGGGTCTCACACTGAGTTCACCAGCAGACAAGGGGGAGACACCTCCAGAGAAGCAGTCCTGCCCCTCCATGCCTTCCACCGGCAAACCTGCTCTGCAGTGGTTCAGGAGAACTAAGAATTCCCAAAACCAATGGACCGCAGACAAGAATAGAACAAAGTCTAGCTCTGGAGAGAGCAGCCAACAAGCCTTCCCTCGCCTCCGCTCTTCCATACGCCTGGCAATGCAGGAAATCCAGCAGGTGAGCTGGGATATATCCTCTGCCAAGCCCCAACCCCTCTGGGACACGTGGGGTTTCCCTGCCCAGAGGCAGGGGAGACGAGGCTTCCACAACTAGCACTTGGTTTCTTAGCTCCTGGGTCATGGGTTTTATTTGGTGGTCTTGGGACCAGGACTGTATTCCTTGGAGTATTCCTTGCCAGTCTGTGCTCCCTGCCTAATGCTGTTTCTGTGCCTCTCACCACAGTTCACTTCCATTTCCATGAACATGGCGAGACAGGGGAGGTCATTCCACTGAGGATGTACAGCCTGAGCAAACACGGTAAGAGGAAGCAGTGCACAGAAGGGAAAACAGCAATTGCAGCTTCCTGGGAAATGGAGGAGCAAAGCGACTCTTCCCTTCGTGTCCCACCTGTAGCATCTCTTGGCCACAAGCTACGTAGAAATAGAGCAGGAAAAACAGAGCAGCACCCAGCTTCCATCCCAGGACTACAAGGAAACCAGGAAAATGGGCAAAATCAGCCTAAATTTGGGTTCCCAGCAGCTGTGGTGCCCAGAGTGCTTGCAGTACAATGGCCAGGCTGCTGGAGGGAGCTCACAGTTTGTTGGAGGCCTGGGGCTGGAAGGACAAGGACTATCAGAATGCATGCCACACTAGTCAGCTGCAGTGGCTTCGTGGGGTGGAGAGAGGTGCTGGGAGGGGAGCCCTGCGGCTTGGCAGAGGCAGCCAGCTGAAAGCCAAGCTTGAAACGTATGAAATGGCAGCAACTTTGTTGCTCTAAAGAGGACTGTCAATAAAGTCTCAGCAGTGGGAACAAAGCTAGAGACTGAGACTGTGATACACTGGGTGGGTGACGGGAGTCTGGAGTGGGCCAGAAGAGGCCTTTTGACAGACTCTGCATTATCTGAAGTATCAGGTGGGTGTGCAGCTCCCCTGTCCCACTCAGATGAAGGCAGGTGGGAGCTGTAGTGGTGCTGTTGTACACCTCTGGAAGAATCTGGGTAGGAGTGGAGAGGGATTAGAAGACCATGCTTTTGGCTGCTGACCCACTGCAGGGCTTCCAGCCACGCAACCAAGTTTCCTGTGTAGTGCTGCTCCCATGTTGGAACTCATGCTGGAGCAAAGCTTTTTAGCTGGAGCCTGTCTTGTCTTTCTCTTCATAGCTGAGAAAGACAGGATCTCTTCGATAGCTGAGAAAATCCTTTCCCTGAAGTGTTGGGCTTAATTGCTTCATTCTTGTATGTACCATTCATTGACATACCCAGGGGATGCTCCCAGTGTCTGAGGTTAGGCAGATGAAAGATAAAACACAAGGATCTGCATAGAAAACTGCAAACTTGTACTGGGATAGCTGAATGAAACCCTTTTATGTCCTCCTATGAGTTGTGTTTCTTGACTGTCTTGCAGGTCCAAATGGGTCAGACCTGTCCTCTTCCAGTGCTGTTGGGCCTCGCCTAATAGTCAACACATCCAGACATACAGCAGCCTTTTTCCTTTTCTTTTTTTTTTTTTTACCTTTTTTTTTTTTTTTTTTTGCTGCAACCAGCTGGCCCTGTGCTTTTAGACAAGGCTGATGCAGAAGTTAAGTTTCCTGAGCACTGAGGAACTGTGACTGCAGTATCTGGACTAGTCTGATCCTGGCAGAGGGGAAAGCATGGGAACAGTCACACAGCACAGACCCACAGTGCGTGACAGTCTGTGTGTCAGTTCTTCAGTGTTCCTGGAGACTCCTCACCTGGCACTGTGAAGTCACAAACTGGGTATCTCCCAGCAGCCTGTTCTGTCACAAATACCTGATTACCTACCTCTTCCTCTTTAAATACTCTCTGTTTTGGTCCTGTGTATCTGCTGCTCTGGGAGCCAAGGGAAGATGGGCTTGGGCAGTAAAAAATAAAACTGAGGTGTCCTTTTTGTTGAGTGCAGGAGCACTTGAACAGAAACTGACACAAGGTCAAAAAGATCTTTTTGTAGAGGGGATTCACTGCCCTTGCATTAGTGTGCTGGCACACTGCTCCACAGTCCTTAACCAGAGTTAAAGTCAGGGAATCATTGCTGAAACCCTCTCACTCATCCTGGCTGGAATCTCTACAAGTCCAGGCTGGACAACATACTGCTTTACACTGAGGGTGGGTAGAGAGCATGGAATGTAAAGGGCCATACTACTTGTACTGTTTTCCCTACCTTTTAAAATAAATCTCTTATTTTTTTCCTCTAAGGAGAAGCTCACCATTTCCTTTGTTGCTGTTACCTGCAATCAGTTCAGCCACAGATTGTAAATGAAAGAGAGCAGCTAACACCTCTGAGGGTAGGCATGGGATCATATGAAGTGTCTCAGTGGAGAAGCTGAAGGCTGGTGCGGCACTAAGCCTGGCATAAAACTGCTGCCTGTAACAGCCACTCCTCCTGTACTTAGGCCTGAAGTGCTTCTGGAGTACCCCTTACCCCACCTATAAAACTCTTCTCCCATGCCAGCCTCATCTCCCTGTGGCTCTGTTTCCCTGGCTCTGCTCTGAAGGACAGCCAAGCTGCCCACCCTGCCTGCTCCATCCTTGGGAGGCACAAGCACAGCTGAGTCCAGGCTGGTGTTGTTATCAGTATGATACAGGGTGTGAGTTGCAGTGTCTCAGCACTGCTTTTAGTCATGGGGCTATTTCACTGCTCTGTTGCTGAGCTCTGCTGGATCGCAAGGCAGCACTGCTGGCTGCAACACAGGGAAGCAGTCTGGCTCTCCGCAACACTGCCTTGCAGCGTTAACACAGCTTTTCCTCATGTTGGGTTTTGGCAGCTGGTTTGAAGCTGTTCAGGAGAGAACCAGTCCAGGCAGTCAAAGGCTGCTGTTGGCAGATTCTTCCTGGCTGAGCCCAGGGGTGTTTTGCTGGGCAGCCTTGGCCTCTTTTCCAGTGTTCTCCTTACTTTCCTCCACCACTGGGCTGCTGGGAAGCTTGCCTTCTGGGTAGCACATAGAACCACTTCGTGGTCAAAACATTTCTAGGAATTCATGCTCAGAGCTGAGACATGTATGAGAAATGCATGTCAGTAATGAGGTCCCTCAGTAACTCTTTCCTAGTTCCTGTGCCAAAGAACGTGGTGCAAGCCCAGGGCTAAGACCCATCTGCAGAACAGCTCCTGTAGCCTGGCAGGGATCATGCTGAACTGAGGAGGGTGGAACCAAGAGTGCCTCAAGTACCTCCTGGGTGCTGCTGCAGGCAGAGCTCACAAGTGACACAGAGGAATGACATGAGGAGAGGGTCAGGACAATTCCCTGCATGGCACATCTGGCAAGCTTTCCCAAACTAGAGCAGATCAATCCCAGATTTCTTTTGCCTCTATTGCAATGGGTGGGAAGTTGAATCACAGTGTGTGCAGCCAGGAGCCTGGCACAGAGCCAGGCAGCACACCTGTGCTGGCAGGTCAAGTTTCTTTCACATCTGTTATTCCTGCTTTTTCTGTGGCAAGGCAGGAGGGAACCAAGTGAAGAGAGGGTGAGAAGCTGCTAGTCAGAGGAGGTTATGCAGCACAGGAGGCACTGGCATAATTTCTGCAGGGGTCTGGTTTGCAGAGTTATTAGCAAACAGTCCGTGCCCTGCCTACATGCAAAGTCTAGCCAAGCATCTGGAGAGCAGTGTGGCTGGTGTTGGGCTGTCATGGACACAAACATGTGCCAGCAGTTGGGAAAAACTGAGGGAAGAGCTGAGAATACAATAGGCTGCTGAAGAATAACAGGCACATTTGGTATCTCTAGTGTGGTCTTTGCCTGTGTGCCCCCAGCTCATGGCCAAAGTCAGCTCTGTGTGGAAGCTAAGAATTTATTTAATCTTCTCGCTGAAGATGACCTGTCCTGTGAAGACAAGCTATGAGAGTCAGGATTGTTCTACCTGGAAAAGAGGAGGGTCTGGGGAGACTTTATAGCATCTTCCAGTACCTAAAGGGGCTACAAGAGAGCTGGAGAGGGACATTTTATGAGGGGCTGTAGTGGTCAGATAAGGGGCAATGCCTTCAAACTGACAGAGGGCAGGTTTAGATCAGATATCAGGAAGAAATTATTTGGTGTGAAGGAGGTTGAAGCTCTGGAACAGGTTTCCCAGAGAGGCTGTCCATGCCCTATCCCTGAAAGTGTTCAAGGCCAGACCAGATGGGCAACCTGCTCTAGTTGGAAGTGTCCCAGCCCATGGCTGGGAGTTGGAATGAGATGATCTTTAAGGTCCCTTCCAACCCAAGAGTTTCTGTGATTCTGTGATCCAATTATCCATTGAAGAGGAGCAGGTACATGGGCAGCCCTACCTCATTTCCTACAGCAGCGTCTTACCTTGTGGCACTCAGAAAATCATGTCTCAGAAAAAAGCGAAGAAGAAATCATGTAAGCCAAAGTGGGAAGACCTTTCATGATACATCACGCTATATTTCAGCTGGTGTATGATGAACTGTATGGGATGAGGATGCCCTCACAGAGGGCAAGTGCCAGCCTCTGTTGGGCTGAGTGAGCAGGGGCAGCACTCAGAAGGGGGTCAGGCAGCCTGCAGATCCCCTGAGCACTGCATTTCACACCCTATGGGACTTAAGGTGAGCTCTGAGAGGAAGCATAGGAATAGAAACACAGGCATGGGGAGCTGGGCAGGGCCAGCACACAGGAAGGTGGGAAGAGCAGCAAGAAGGATTTGCAATCCACAAGAGTGAGAACTGGAAGTGCTCCTCTGGCTCTGAAGGCTTGGGAGGAACTTTATATCATAATTTGGGCCTTAATAGTCATCTCCCTACACTCCATCTCTGCAACTGCTGCTTCATATCATCCTTTAGAGAGCTTCCCTAACCTGCTTCCTTGTTTTTGCAGGAGGGTTTTGTGCCCCTCTCTAACCTCCCTCTGTCCTTTGCATTTGAATGATCTTGGCTGCAGACATTTTAGCCAGTCACTTTAGGACTAAGATCTACTCCAGGTTAGTCTTGTTCTGTCCAAACTAAAACTCTGTCTTGCCTCTGGCCCTTGAGGTATCTGATCAGTACCTCCCCATCAGGCTGGCTGAAACACAAATTTTCACTCTCTTTCCATTCTCAACCTTTCTTGTTCTCCTTTTTCCCAGTTCTGTTTTTCCACCTCCTCTTCTCGGTCTGACCATCATCTCTGGCATACACTTGAGTTTTAGGAATGCAAACCTGTAACCCAAGTGCCAGTATGGCACTTACACTCTTTTCACAAAACTGGCAGCCTTCACATTGTTTGCTTTCTTCCTGGGCAACTTTATAGTGTATGATGACATGTTTCCTTCCCCAAATGTGCCTTAAAGATCGATTTGGCCCTCAGCCCAGACAAGGGCTATTCCACACTACCCTTAGGCTCACTCCAGCCTGTGTCAAGTGACCGTGGAGTGTTTAACTGTTTCTCTGAGATACACTCTTTCCTATCTTCTAGATAACTGTTGTCCAAACCGAGTGCTCGCATGGTGTGGCTTTGCTTTGCAACAACATTTAGGACAGGCTACTTGACAAGGGTTTTGCTTATCATCTTGCTCCTCCTGGTGCATCACAAGAGCATAGAAGCCACTGTGAGATTTAGAAACAGCACTGGATTCTGGCTGTGAAGGTGGCCAGGGAGGTATGCTTGGAGCAGATGGAGGAGCAGTGTAGGCATAAAGCCATACTTTCTCTGCCACGTTTTCAGTAATGCTCTGCTTAATCTTATTCTGACCAAAGTATCATTTTGCCTAGCAGTTCTTGCTGTGTTGTTCTTCCATAAGAGAACCTGATTTCTTCAGATCCATTCTGCATTGTTTTGCATCCTAGAAATCCTGATTAACTAATTCCTCAGACTTACAGAATCACAGAGTGGGTAAGGCTGGAAAGGACCACTTTTGGTACAACCTCCCTGCTCAAGCATAGTCATCCTAGAGCATGTTGCAGAGGATTTAGTCCAGATGGCTCCTGACTGTCTCCAGTGAGGGAGGCTCCTCAATGCATAGCAAAAAAGTACTTAAATTTGCTTTAATCTGCTATGTCATTACTTGATTAATATGCTCTTTTTCCTATACTATAACACGTAACATGTTATCATTTCCAAATTACCTCAGTCACTGCAAATAGTTTTCAACAGATCAGTTTGTCTCCTTTGGCTGTCTTCTTTGTCCTATGAATTTGATTTTCTGTTGCCCCTTTTCTGCTTCTTCTTAATTCCATGGTACCTCCTCTGAGAAGGAAGGGAGAAAACCTGTAACTGATCCCCAGGCCACTTTCCCAGTTGGTGCTAACTGGTCTGAACTCCTTCATTGTGCAGGTAGTTTCTCCTTGTAAATACATTTACCCACACTTTAATTTGTTGTTTTATCCCCCAGCTCTTCATCCTGAGATGTCATTTTCACTACGCTGCATTCTTCAGCCTCATCATCAAACTCTTCCCCCTCACTGCTCACACACAGACCATTTATGAGTACATTAAAAATCACAAGCCCTAGCATAGGTCCTGGTGGGACACACTGGTGCATTCCATTTTAAACACTGACTTTTCCGTTCATCATCTTTGCCTTGCTATTAATGGGAATAAGATGGGAATAAGCATGTTGTGGAAGAGAGCAATTCAGGACATTTGGTCTGGGATCTTTCTGAAAATGTTTTGGGTATCCTGTAACATCCATCTGTACAGCCACATTGATTGAACTAGATTTCTCACTCCTTTAAGAGTGAGACATCACTTTCTTCTGCCACAGTGGGATTGTTCCTTCCCCTTTAATCCCATTTCTCTATGTGTCCATGGATGCTATTCCATGGCACTCTGTTGGAATTCCTCCGGAGTTCTTGGATAAATGCCATTTGTATAATTTACTCTGTGTTCTCAGTTTGGGTTTAAACATACCCTGCTAACTGCTTCGCTTGAATCATCTGACCCTCCAAAAGGAGACTGTAGGATGGGATTTTCCCTTCATTCCTTGCTGGTGTAGATTACTCATTTTGCTTTTCTGCTGGGCCTCTACCTTCCATGAATGGTCTTTCACACCTCTGTTATACTATTTATGGCAAACTTCCAGGGTGAAAATGTTTTTTTTTTTTATTGGAATGGTTTGGTGGCTTGGGGTTTTGAGTTTTTTTTAGTTTTCCAGCTTATCACTCTAACAGACTGTTATGGTTTTCCATTTCATTTGTTGTGGTTACTCTTCTTCAGAGAATTGCTGGAGGTGTCGAAATATTCTCAAAGGGTGAGCTGTCTCTTCCGATATGTTTCATTTTCCCTTTTGCATGCTAATTTCATTTTTCAGAATTTGGAGTTTTCTGGAATCCCATTAGAAAGTCCTATCAGCCACCTTTTTGCCTCTCGCAGCCAACTTTAAACACCACTTCAGATTTCAGTAGCTCCATCTTGAGCTCTTTTAGAGCCACTTTGGAGGAGGTTGGAATGTGCAGGACTTTTCGCAAGGGCACGGAGTGATAAGACAAGGGGAAATGGCCTTTGGAGGAAGAGCATACGTTTAGATTGGGTAGTAGGAAGAAATTCATTGAGGTGAATGATGTGAGACATTGGCACAGGTCACCCAGAGAAGCTGTGGATGTCCCATCCCTGGCAGTGTTCCAGGCCAGGCTGGATGGGTCTCTGAGCAACCTGGGAGAGTGGAAGGTGTCTCTGCCCACAGCAGGGGGGTAGAAAGAGATGATCTTAAGGTCCCTTCCAAACAAAACCATTCTGTGGTTTTACAAAGCATCCAGAGAAGGTGCAGAATTAATGCCCCATGCAGCACCATGGACCTGAGTCCAGCAGCAAAGTTATGGTCAGTCTTTAGCCCCTTCTGTGCTACATTCACACATGAGGCTTTGGGCACTTTTTGCTCTCGTCACATATTGGGAATGCTGCATGTTTCCAGCAGAATCTCTGGAGGAAGCACAGTGTATCTGAGGCTCACAGCTGCTCTGGACAGGGCAGGCCAGGCTAAAAGATTTTCAGCTTATGTTTTGGTCTGTGCATTGAGTCTGCTTACTGTGTCTGGCATCAGCTCTTTGTATCACAGATCCTGGCAGCTGAGAGCCAGGAGAACCCCTGGTGTACCACAGATTTTGTTCCCAAAGCTGTGCTTGGCTTCCAGTCAAGCAAAAACATTTGGGAAATTACGATGTTGGAAAATTAGTAAGAAACACCACATTGTCAGGAGACCTGGTAGAGAGTTTCAAAGTGTTTCTCCCCCTGCTTTTGTGCTTTGGAGGTGTCTGCCAGCAACTGAGCCCTGCTGTGGCTGGTCTGGCAGGCATCAGCTCAGTTGCTCAGTCCCTGCCAGAGGCATCGTCTCACCAAATATTGGCCGGAATGACAGCAACAGCACAGCTGAGGTCCTGCTGAGCAGCGACTGCACCAGCCTCACCACACTGCATGTGCTAGGAGGAGAACAGAGGCACAGTGGCAGGTAGTTTTGCACAGCCCAGGGACAATGCGGTGGCTCCCCTGGAGGAACTGAAGCCATGGCATCAGGCAGATCCCAGTCAGGAATAGGCAGTTATCACCCCTGTGATAGGCTGTAAGAGATAGCTTGTGTCTTTGTATGCCTACAGGTTTGCTGTTATCCTGGATGAAGATCGAGGGGGAATGGACTTCAATCCTGATGAGTTAGGAAATAGAAAATATTCACCAGTGCAAGACACAGAAATGCTTCTGTAGAAACCAGCCTGGATCCAGCATGGTCACCCCATTCCACAGCTCAGTATTCCTAACACAAGCCACTTCCAGGTGAAAGAGCAGGTTTAAGGTGCCCACTGTGCTCACTAATATTGGAGCTGGGGGAGGGAGTTGTCATAGGTGCTGTTCCACCTTCAAGCCAGCTCTGCACCACACTGCTCTCATCAGCCAGGAGCTACCTCTGTGTCTTCACATCCACAGCAAGGTTAATTTACAAACTGTCCTCAAACAAGGGAGAGTTGGAGTTTTGGAGGGGACTTTGTATTTGAGATAGAGCTGAAAAAACATAACCCCGTGCGTAGCCAACAACATCCAGCAATGTTTGCCTTTAGCTTTCAATTGCAGTTCTCTTCTTATTTCATCCAAATTTAGGTGCATCTGTTCTAGTTCTCAGAATCTAAATGCAGGACTTCTATCCCTAGTTCCAGTTCTCCTTAACTAGATTTTTCATTCCTCTCTAACCTGTCTTAAAAGAAAGAAGAAAAGGAGCTTCAACTGATTTCTTTGAGGAAGTATCACAGGACGTGGGGAGTGGCATGTTTGTGCTGAGGCCTCCAGGAAGAGGTGCCATTTTTCCTCCAGAGCAGTGCAATCAGCCGGTCTGGTGCACACATACTCTACTCTGTGTATCTCCTGTGACCAGCTGCAAGCACAGGCCATTCCTCTGGTTCTGGGGCAAGGGAAACCTGGCTGCTTTTCAGCCAGATGGCTAATGGCTGGGGCAGGGGACAGCGCTGCTAGCACTGCATCAAAGGCTTAATGAATTCCAAAATCATGTGCTCCACGTGACAGCTTTAATGCTTCCCTTCAGCGGCTCATTTGGGATTTGGTTAAAAACACATTTGTCTGACAAGTTCCCAGAGCTCGTTACTGCTCTTTTGATCCTGTTATCCCCTCGTGGTCCTGCTGCAGTGGAGTGAGAGGCGGGGGCTGGATCTCCACAGGGCTGGGCATTCCGTGGGCCCCATGGCTGTCCCGGGTATTATCCTTGCCATGGGCACTAGAGCAAGGCGAGCAACACGGTGAATCACAGGAGACATGGGACTCCAGGCTCTGTGGTGGGAGTTCCTCAGTTTTTTTGCTGGGATTTGCCAAGTCCGGTTTTTCTGGGACAGATTTTTGTCATCTGTAGAAGATATTTTTTGAGAAGGAGGCTGCTTTGCAGTTTAATAATAAATGGCCCAGGTTTCCCTGCAGCATGTGCAGATGACTTTGCAGTTGTCCAGGTTTTGCAATAAGACCTGGTGTTTTCTGACCACGCTGGCCAAACTCAGTGTGATGTGAAGCTTTTCTGCTTCTTCTTCTCACATATATACACATATATGGATATGTTTAAAATAATCACATATTTCTCTGTTCTTTCAAAGTTTTGGTGATTAATGTCTTTGTTCCATGTTACCTTCCCACTGGTTCACTTCACACTGACATGGTGTACTGTGTGCACAGTCGATTTATACTTGAACAAGTCCTTCCCTGCCTCTCCCAGCCCAAAACTGCCCAGTTGCTCTTCTTTTGCCTCTTTTATGTAAACTCCATCCTTTTCTGTAGGGGCTGCTGCCAAAGGAGATGATTGATCTAGCTGGACTTGAGTAGGAGAGGAGAATCTACTATTTGCAGAGAGTTTTTGTTCGGTGAGGATTGGTTTTAGTCGCGAATTTGTAGCATGAACTTTGACTTGGCAAGGTCCTACCTATGTCATCCTCATAGGAGGTGAAACGTGGAGCTTTTTGGATGGAACAATGTCAGTCCAGATCAAATGCCAAAGGGTCTTCATTGCTCTTGAGTCCTGATAATATCTGTCAGCAACAGGAGTGGATATAGCACTGAGAAGCTCTTCTGCAGGAAGAGGTGGATAAATTGGGGCATTAAGTCGCAGCCCTGTGATTGCCTGGCTTAATGACACTTAATTTGTTATTGTTACATGTTTTGCTGACTCTTTTTCCCCTCTAAGAAAATGGGATCCTATGTGTCAGGTAAATAATACGCTGCAAGACTGTGGGATGAGGAAATTACCTGCATCTGATAGAAATAAAACTGTACTCTCTGCATTCCTGCTGTAATTATACCTGTTAGAGGAGAGTCTCTGTGTAACATGAAGGTCTAATTAAACTGCAACCAGGAAAGAACTTGTCAGTTCATGGTGTATTAAGTCTGCAAGAGACCACAGGATCACCTGGCCAGAAGTCTGTGGTGGCCCAGGGGAAGGCTTTCATGCAGCCCTCACATCATGCAAGGCCTCCATCCAGGCAGACTCTGGGCCTGTGTCGGTTTTGCTGCTAATACTTGGCTCATCCCACCTCATTTTCTGTCTTCTCAGACTGTCCACTTGAGACTTGGTGGTGCATCAGCCTCTGCCAAGTGCCCTGGGCCACCTCCCCACCCAGGGACAGTCTCCTTTCCTGGTGACTCTGGCCTGTCCTGGTATCACTTGAGCAGCATTGGAACTGGTTGCTCTTTCCTGCACTGTTCAGAACATCTGCCCTCCTTCTGCTCCCTGGGCAGCTGGGTTCCTACCATCAGAGGCTGCCTGCTGATATGACTCTCTCCTGGGAGTACACTGCTACAAGGGCCTGTGCAGACTTGTGGTCTGGCTGGTTTGGGCTTCTCCACTTTCCTGGCAGGTCAGGGCAGAGGGACACAGGTGTCATGCAGAGCTAGGGGTTTTCTCATGCTGCCCCTGAGGTCTCACACTGGTGCCTGAGGCAGCAGTGATGGTTACACTACCTACTATGTTGCAGCATGCTCTGAGCCCAACCCTCACCACGTCCAGAGGAGCTCAAAAAATTACATAATAGTTTAAATTGAAAAGGGCATAATCAAGGTCGTTTCTGCCACGGGCAGGGACACCTTCCACTAGACCAGGTTGCTCAAAGCCCCAGCCTGGCCTTGAACAGTGCCAGGGGTGGGGCAGCCACAGCTTCTCTGGGAAACCTGTGCCAGGGCCTCACCACCCTCATTAGCAGAAACTTCTTCCTCATATCTAATCTAAATCGACCCTTCTTCAGTTTTACGCCATTGCCCCCTGTCCTATTGCAATGGGCCCTGCTAAAAGCTTTGGCCCTATCAGATCCAGTGGTCCCTCTAGTAGTGACAAATTATCCCAGGAGAGCCTGGTGCCTTCTGTTAGCTTCTGAACCAAGGGTTGCCTGCTCTGGAGCACGTCAGCAGCAAAATTGATGCTAAAAAAAGCTATGAGAGGTTATGAAGAGTTTCAGGAGAAAAAGTACTGGGCGATTACTGTGCAGAAAGCTGCATGGGGTCAGGTCCCCAGCTGCTAGATGAACATCTTGGGAACACTCCTGCTGCCTGCATCACCTTCTTCAGGCATCACACGTGTCAGGAGCAAATGTGACTGAAGCGGAAACTCAGGAACAACTGGGTCAGAGACCTGTTAAGGCCAGCTTTCTTGGTAGCACTGTTTTGGTGAGCTGTTGAGGCTGTAGAAAGATTTGTTAGGGAACCCTCTATTTCTGCAGGAGGCAAAAATTATAGATGGTCTAAAAATTATACCACAGTGGGCTATAGGTAGGTGTCCCCAAAGTGAGCTGCTCAGCCCTCATGCTCTACGAATGCTTCCTGCAGCTCAGGGTCAGTGCTGAGTAACACCCCTTTGCCCTGTGCTGTTGCAAGCCAAAAGGCACAGATTAGGGTAGTGAAGGAACCAGGTGCACGTGATAGCAAGGTCCTGCCAAGAAAACCAGGGAATAAAATTATTTTGCCAGTGCACCTTGTTCAGGCAATGCTCCCCTCATGCGCCAGAGCTAAATGCAGAGCTTAAGCCCAGGAAAACCAGGAGAGGAGCACACAGGGAGAGGCAGAACCAGCTTGGAAAAAACAGCAGTTAGCTAATAGATGTTGTGGTGAATTGAGGCAGGGGTCTCACAGTGTCCTCCTTTTCACAGTGTCCTCCCAGGAGTCATCAGCACCATCCCCCTCACACAGCTGGGAGTAGGAGTGACACAAGGCTCACACATAACCCCACTGCCTCACCTTCATGTTCTGCTCCAGCTGCTATTCAGATTCTGGGCTGCCCCTCTCCCCTCTTTGAGGAAGGAACTCTTCAGCAGTTGTGCAAGGGCCTCCCCAGGACCTGGCAGCAGCACATTTCCATAGGCTTTCCCCACGCTCTTCGCCATCTCAGCTCAGACTGTGCTGCCAATCACGTCCACCCCAACACCCCACTGGCAGAGCTATCTGTGGTTTTATCGCCCAACAATGCGTGCAATGTTATTGTGCTAAAAAGAAAACAAAGACTAATCCATTTTAAATTAAAACAGTGCCCCAGTGTCATACATCTGATGCAGACATGGTCTGGCAGCGCAGTCCTGCTGGCTCCCCAAAGGCTTCACCCGAGAGGTGCTGGGCTGTTCACTCTGCTCCCAGCAGACATCAGTCACAGCCTTTAGGCTGGGGTGGTTGGTTTTCCCAGGCCCCTCTGGTCTGAAGCCTGGGCTCTCCTGTCTCCTAAAATGCTGTGTCACTTAGAGGTGGAGCATTGCCATGTGCCAGAAGTTAGCAGCAGACAGAAACCAGGGGAGACAGAAGTGGGACCTTCCTGTGGAAGGAAAGCTTGACAGGACAAGAGGAAACAGCTTCAAGATGCACCAGGGAAAGTTTAGACTGGATATTGTGAAAAATTTCTTAATTGAAAGGGTGGTCAAGCATTAGAACAGGCTGCCCAGGCTAGTGGTGAAATCACTGCCCCCAGAAGTGTGCAAAAAACATGTAGATGTTGGCACTTGGGAACACGGTTTAGTGGTGGATCTGTCAGTGTTAGGTTAATGGCTGGACTCAATGATCTTAGAGGTCTTTTCCAGGCTAAATTGCTTCATGATTCTATAGTGGTATAAGGCTAAAATAGAGGCTTTGCCAGGCCTGGCTTGGGGTTTATAAAATCTCGAATGGACTGAAGAGGGAATGAGCATGGGTCTGGTGTTCACAAGGAAGGGCACTGGTCCTTTCAGCCCGAGAGACCATATTTTTGGCTGTACTGCTTCTGTTCTAAGAAAACAGTTTCTACGATGGCCCCTCATACCTGTATTTGTCACCCAGCAGCATTAGAGTCTTCTCAGGAGGCAAGGCTGGCCCTGGGGGTGCTGCCTAACTAGGGCTCTTTCCCGGCCCTTTTCCATGGTGATTTTGTTTCCAGATGATGTGTGCAAGGACACTGGCCACCCATGGTGCCCACACTGGGTTGCGTGGTAGAAAACAATGCTTTGTGGTTCTGATAAGTAGGCTCACCTCCACCTTTTCTTTATCCCCAGGTCTGGCAAGATGAATACAGTTTCATCCCATTGTGATGAGGGACATGCTGTGCCCCGCTGTGCAGAGCTGTTTGGCTTGTTTGATATATAGGTCTTTTATGTTTGCGCTGTTGTGCCGCAGTCACGGGTGTGAGCTTCGCTCCATGGCCATCACGTGGCAGCGAGCCTTGCCAGTGGGAGCTCTGGCTGCACGTCCTTTCTGACATCCCTGCCTGTCTCTCCTGTGCTGCTTGTCACTGCATGCAGGAGAGCCTGGTCCCCACGTACAGGGCTGGCTCTGCTGAGGAGGCTTAAGACTTGTTAGCTTTTTATAAGCCAAGTGGCCATGAGTGGCCGAATCTCTTTTGTTTGTGTGCTGCATCTCTCTGCATCTGGCCGGTGTCCCTCTGTGAAAGATTCAGCCCCTGCCCCGTGGCCATGAGTGTGCAGCTGGCATTGAGATGCAGAGAGGTGCTGGCAGCCTGCAGCATCCCCCAGGGGATGAGCTGGGCTGGGCTGGGCTGTAGCACCTTGGGGGAGTCTCTTCAGCATATGCTAGAGCCTCATGATTTCTGTGTGGTTTTCTGGCTCTCCTCACCATTGTCACAACCCTGCAAGTGTCATTTGTGAATCTGACTTCCTTTTCCTCGGCCTATTTTGCCAACTCATCTCTGACAAGGATGATTCTTAAGAACAGAGGTGAAAGAGTGCACTGACCTCCCTTGACTCTGAGATACCCTGGCCTGCTAAGTGTTAAAGACACTTCCAGTTTTCTGTCTATGGGCTTCCATAGGCAGTGTCAGAGATGCTTTGGGCACGGGAGCTCCACAGCTCGCTTCTGAGGGTGTTTGACAGCAGAGCAGTTCTCTCCTGCTGCTAAACAACCTGCTGGGATGGCTGTCAGGAGTTCTGCTGAAAGTGGCTTTATCTGGGGGTAATCTCTAGTTTGGAGTTTAATACAAGGACCCTCTGGCAAAATCCCAGCAGTGCTCAAAGGCTGGTGAAGTGAGAATTTACTGTGAAGCCTGAGTGACATGGATCTCTTCAAAATCATAGCACATGAAAGCCAAGTGTGAGGGCGGGGAGCAGGGCAGGCTTAGGAAATAAATGGTTTTTTCCTTGGAAATCCAGATGTTAGTAAATAGTATTGAGTAAATATTCAGTATGAAGCAGAATGGTATGAATTCCTACCAGGATACTGTGCCAGAAGGAGCTAATGCTTTTCCAGACAAGGATGAATTACAATGAATCACAGATTGGTTTCAATTGGAAGGGACCGCAAAGATCGTCTTGTTCCAACGTTCCTGCCCTAGGCAAGGACACCTTCCACCCTGGATCTTGGATTAGCATTTGGGAACAGGGAAGGGATTCCTCCTTCATGAGCAGTTTTGGTGAGCCTGTGGCTCATGTAAAGTGTCCTGTTCCTGTGTCCACATCTTCGAAATAACTGTGATGGAAAATTGGAGAACACACAGTAAAAAGTTATGGGCTCTAAGGCTGGAAAAGTGTCCTCCAGACACTAATTAAAAGGGCTTTGTTTTATCAATTTATCAAGAGGTGATATTTATTAATATTTATTAATTTATTGAGAGGTGCTTCGAGTGAGATATGGGAAAATACAGGGATGGTTCAGAATCCTGGACTGGCCACACAGCAGAATGAGAAGCAGCAGCATGGTGTTACAGTCGGACTAATGAAAAACAAATACAAAGCATTTAATTTTGACATCCATTGGAGGAGAGTTCTAAGAAAAATCCTAAGTCCCCTGAAGGCTTATGAGCTCCAGCTATGTTTCCCAGAAGCAAACACTGGATCATGTGCAAGCTGCCAGGCTGGGTGCCAGGGTGATTGGGTAAGGTGATGCCTGGTAGAATGGCCTAGTGAGTCTCTTTGCAGCTCCTAGTCTCTAAACTGCCACTGGGATCTTCCATCCCAGGTACCTTCTATTTTATTTTATCTGCTTTTTGTCAATAAGACACTGTGACAATAGTTCAGAGTGGTTCTTTTTGACCTGCTCTTCCACGAATTCCCCTTTCTTAAATATTTGTCTTGTAGTCTTATGGCTCCAACAGAGGCTTTGCTACTCTATCCCCTTTTTGGAGAAGAACTTAAGGAAGAAAAAGTCATCATTCACTACACCATACAGTCATCCACAATGCCACAATGTCTGAGTAGTCCTAACCAGCATCTAGTATCTCCTAAGCAGTGAAAACATGTTTGGTTTCTCGGGTGTAAAGTTTGCAGTGCTGGGGAAATTTCACCAGAAAGCATTTCACAATTTTCTGTAAATTACAGGCAAGATCCTCAACTCCGCTAATTTCTTATTCATTGAGACATTGTTGCTCTTTACCTAATGCCAGTTCACATGAGGGAGTAGCTTGGTAGTTTCCTGTGACTATAACGCAAGTCAGAGTTTACTCTGAAGCCGCTTGCACCAGTCACGGCTTGCTCAATTTAAAGAGCCAGGGAAACAGCCCGAGTTGTTGGTCATTAACATTGTTTCTTAGGCGTGTGGAAATTATCGTAGTCAGGCTCGTTGCAGAAAATAACCTTATGCACACTGGTAACAGTTTAATTACACCAAGTGAAAGGTTACATATGTTTATAATCATGATACTTAATTTCAAGGACAGAAACTGGAGCAATAAATTACGGGAACTAGGTAATGAAGTCACCTGGACTGAGCAGCACGAGGACTTGGCATGGAACAAAGAGAGGCATGGAATTTTTTAGTTCTCTCAGTACAAAAAACCATTTGAAACTTGTGTCCTGAATAATGTCTAAATATTTTAGGAGGTGACTCCAGCCCTCTGTGGTCTTATATCTATGGTGAATGATATTGAGGATGAACAAAGAATCTGAGCTGTAATAAAAGTGGTCAATCAACAAAGAATGCTCTGACTTGGAGGTCAGGTTGTGCATGGAAAACTTGAGAATTGTTCCCATTTGAAAACCTGCAGAGGAAACTCTAAAGCTCCATGAAAGGGTCTTTAGTAGTATGTGATGGAGAACAGCAAAGAGGAGGGGAGCCTGTGCGAAGACTAAAAATCAAGTGTTAGGGGTGACTCCTCAACTGGACAAGCATCCCTGTCCATGTTGTGAGACAGGAGAACAGAAAAAGAGGACAAAATAAAAAGCAAGTATAAGGACAGGCCACCCCATCCAGAATGAAGTCTAGAGATTAAGGTGTCCAAAGGACTTGAAAATTGCAGCCTCAGACCAGAAAGAAGCAATAGTTCCCTACAGGTCTGGTGTCCAACTGGAGGTGGTGCCACAGGAGAGACTAAAAAAGGTACCTCACTTTCAGTGGAGAAAAGGGATATGAGTGTCTCTGGAAGAAGGAAAGTTATGGAATAACCAGGAAGAAGGATAAGAAAAGGAATACAGATTTGCTACAATGATTTTTTAGAGTACTAATCTAGATTCTCTCTGAACGAAGGAAAAGTTCTGGGCTCCTTTACCAGGATTTCAACACATTTTTAAAGTAATTTCAAATGTGAGTATTAATTAGAGTCAGGATGATAAGGAACGCAAAGATACAATTTAAAAAGGGAAAAATAATGGGTCATCCTAAGAAAAGAGTCCCTGCACAGTAAAGAAGATATTACTGAAATGCACTGAAGTGGGTTTTAGGACCCACATTCATAAATACTGTCATTAGGGACCTTCCCAAGGGGGAGAAATGTGCCAATGAAATGAAATGGGAAACACTGCTGCGCAGCTGAAAGTCAAACTGCTGCAGCATGGGTTTGAAGACCGCCTGTCATGGAACCTCGTGTTCCTGAGTGCTTATGAGCTGCTAATCAGAATTCCTGGTATAAAGTACTGTAGGAAAACAAAAAAAAAGAAGAGCATTCAAACCACCTGATTGTGTGCTTTCCGTGAGTGGTTTCACATGTGGCAGGAGAAGGATTTTCCGTGTAGGTTAAATGTATAATTTAGCGTGTGTACATTCAGAAAAGATTAATTAAAACTTGAAGAGGTGCAGAGGGTAATGAAATCCAGAGTAGAAGGGGCATTTAGCCTCTGACAAGCTAAACTCTTTCAGACTTGAGTCTGAACTTTCAAAACACAGTTTGAGAAGGGATAGAGTTGCTGCCTATAAATACATCAGAAATAAATGCTACCAAAAGGGCAGCCTTCATATATGAGCAAATAAATTCACTTTAAAGGAAAATGCAAAGGAGATTCATAAACTGAGGTTTTCTAATAATGCCAAGAAAACACATGGCAGGAGGACTACTGCTTTCCACATGCTTTCATCAGAACATGAGGGAGGCCATGAAACTGATTTTTTAAAAGGGGGTATCAAAGTCAGTGCCCAGGCAAGTAATGTCAGTCCTAATTTGGACATAGCTATAGGTAAAGTCTTGTTCTGTTCACTGCAATTACAAAGATGATGTATTCACTATTAAAGAGAGATCGTGGTGCACCTCAGTGCTCTTGGAGGTGCTTGCCAGGTTCAAATCTCCACATTTTTGTCCTGCTGGGACAACACTCTCATTGGTGCTTGCCAGCAGCTGCTGGGGAGGTTGCTTTCCTACCTGGAACATACTGACATAAGGATCCAGAGGCTTCTATGTAGATATTGCCTGAAGTCAGATTTTTAAATTTACGGAAGTTTGGATATTTTGAGACTCAGATCCAGAAGCAAGCCTCTTAAAATAAAATTCTGTTTCCCATTATTCAAGCTGTTTTTAGCAATAGGCAGCAATGAGTGTGTAAATATTATACATTATAATTGTACATAGAAACACTGAAATGTGTATTTTAAACCCATCCCTATTACAGCTGCTAGAATTGATAGTTTTAAAGCAGCTCACATACCTCAGATTGGCCCAGGTCCAGGAGCTCCCAGGCCAGGTGGTTCCCCTGGCTACCTCCTTCCTACAGTCTGGCCACGGAGAAGAGCAGACCAGGATCTAGACTGGGTATAGAACCCCACAGCACAGGTGCTGGGGTTACTCTGGAACTGGGAACCATCACACTAGACATCCAAGGGAAAGCAACCAGCTAATTAACACTCTTGCCTCAAAATATCCCTTGTCAACCTACCCTCAGGCACTGAAAGTTGGTTACTTGCTGGGGACAAGCACTGTGTTGGTGTAGGGCTTGGGCAGCCGATGGCACCAGCGCAACAAATGTACAGATGGGGAGATGAAAGAAAAGATAACTGGGAAGAGATACTTTTTGCAACTTTTGCAATTGCAAAGCAAACTAATATCACCTCAAAGGAAAGATTGTTGTTTAGATAATTCTACCCAAATCTCAGTAACAAAATACAAACTGCAGGTGCGGGTATCTGGGATTCACCTCAGTGAGTGGCATAGATCAACCTGATTTTGTTTGGAAATCTTCCAGGGAACTTAACTCTAAACTGTGAATAGGCACAACAGCAGCACTGATAAAATAGTGTCCACAGTTTTCACATTGAAAGTAACAGACAAAAAGCCCTCCATAAGCTCCGGAATTCACTGGTATATCCTGTGGGAAAGGATTACTAGCACAATTTTGAACCAGGCCCAGAGTGCCAAAATTCTTCTAGATATCCAAGCCTTTCCTTAACATGAGTCAATTTTCCTGGGAATTACATCCTTTTCCTAAGAATAAACCCTTTTACAAGCATTTAGAGGTCGTCCCTCCCTACAGCACTGGAGCTAAAACAAGACCAGCCAGTGTTTCCAGAAGTACACCCACTCTGTCTCAGCCTGGTGCATCTTGTGCTGCACGGGATTGGAGAAGCTCCCTGGTATGCCAGTGCTTTGTGCCTCGGGCTGGATCTGTGCTGAGCTGAGCACAAGTTTGGTGCTGCACATCTCCACATAGCTCACAGCAAAGAAGGGCACAGAGCTGGGCTGTTTGCAAGGGCCTGGATCCTTCTGATCAGATCTCCTCTGACATAATTCTACCAGAGAATCCCAGGGGACAGATTTTGATGAGGATATAGCACTGATGTGAACCTTGCGCAGGACAGCAAACCCCTTGTGCTCTTCCCTGTGTGGACTGAAAGGCTCATGGAAGGCGGCTGTGATCCACAAGCCCCAGCATTCCCAGGAGGCACCATCCAGCCCAAGTGCCCTGATGATGGAGTCACCTTTCATTCTAAGTGTCCACAGCAGCCAAGTATCATCTCTACAAAAGAGCTGACAAAGTGTAAGGGATCACAGGTGGAAAGAAGACACGCGCGGTTACAGCGGCTGATATGATATGCTCATCCTTGAAGAGCAATAGAGAGGGAGGACAATGAAACCTAAGAAAGTCATGGCAGCAAAGAGAATGCAGGGTAACCTCCCTGGAGACACAAGCAGAATTTATAGACTCAGGTGTGAGGTGAGAAGTCCATAGGGCTTGTCCTGAAAAAAGGGTAGGCTGAGTCTGTCATTCCTCTGCTGTATAAAACGGCCTTCTTCATCTCCGTCCAGGATAAAGACCACTTAGATAAACCATGGGAACATGAGCAGGAGAAAGCACTGGAATTACAGTTTATGGTTTGTTTTCCCCCCACACCCCTGTTTCCTTGAGCCTTGACAAATGAATATCTTCTTATCCAACGGTTCTGTTTATCTCGTGTTGGAAGGAACAAGGTGAGTCAGGACAATTGCGTTGATCCTACCTGCAGGTCACCCCTGGAAGCACAGTTCTCCAGCGAGGCCAGGAGTGAGGGACCATCTCTGGCACAGCCCATGGCAGAACCCCATGGTGTCAGGTAGACAATGACCAGCAGCCTCTATTCCCAGCTGCCACCTTTTTGGCACAGATTGCTTCTGCTCAGCAAAAAATCCAGCCCCAGCCAGAACTTCTGTACTGCTTGGTGGATCTTGAGCCCTCTTGCAGTGATAGCAAGCCTGTGGATACAGATGTATTCACATGGCTACGCTGAGCACATTCATAAAGGAAGGTGTTGGGATGACCAGTGACTTGGGCCAGGAAAGAGCTGGGCAAACTGGTTTAGCAGAGGCATGGAGCCTATGGGGCATGGCGTAGAGCTGTGACTCTGGCAGTGCCGCAGAGCAAGGCACAATATCCCATTAACTTGTCCAGTACCTTTTTGTGTGTGCACAAATCACACATTGAGGGAAAGGATTTTCCCATTCCCTTCTGCACCACATGAAAAAAAATAATTTGCTGGTTGAACTCAAACTTCCTGCTGGATTATTTTCGTTGGTTGTGCCGTAAATCCGCTATCCCAAGAGAGTAAGTGCTCGTTCCCTGCTCTCCAATCCAATCCAAGCCAAGATGCTTATGGGCACAGAGTTCTCTCCACCAGGCTGGGCAGCCATGCTTTGCTCCTTCTTTACAAGGAAACCACCCTCACTCCCAAGCAGCCCTGGGGCCCCATGCATGCTCTTTCTGTTCCGGATCCTTTTGTGATGGGAGAAACAAAACCATGGGCAAAAAATTAGAGGAGGTTTCACCCAAGATTTATTCAAGATCAGAATGGGGTGGTTTTTTTTGTTTTGGCTTGGTTTTTGTTTCTTTCTTGATAATCCCTGATGCTTAGTTCAGTTTTTTCTTGGCAAGTGGTGAGCTGACATCACCATGACTCTCTCGTCTGCTCTGTGAGTTTCATTAGCTGATTAACGCCCACCCTGTGCCACACATTGATTCATCAAATGTGCAGCACTTTGCACCTACCAACAGGGACCACAGTCTCTTGTCGATGTGCCCAGCCACTTTTGGTGCAGGATCTTTGTTCAGAGCTTTTTGGTATCCAGGTACACTCTATACACACACTGAGCAGCACCCATATGTTTCCTGCCACTTCTGAAGAGCAGGAGAAAGACTTCTGCCCAGAGTGGGGTTGTGGCATCCTCTAGCATCCATGGAAATCCTTTTCTTAACTGTACATGAGTAAGAAGAGGGGACATCCGCCACTGAGGAGTCCCTTACCTACTGCTGAGGAGAGGGCACAGCCATGGTTGAGAGGTCTGCACCCCAGCAGGGTCCTTCACCCATTGCTGAGGTGAGTGGACACCCACCACTGAGAGGCCCTTTGCTCAGGGTCCCAGCACCATTCCTGAGGAGAGGGGACAGCCAGTATTGAAGGGTTTCACCCGTCTCTGAGGAGAGAGGACACCCATGATGGAGGGATTCCTCACCCACCACCGAGGAGAGGGAACAGTCATGGGTGAGGGGTGCCAACCCTATTGCTGGGGAGAGGTTTCACCCACTACTGACGAGAGTCGAAACCTTTTGGCTGACAGATCCCAAACTCGTCACTGAGGAGAAGGGATACCCGCTGCTGAGTGATCCCAACCACAACACTGAGGAGAGGGGACACCCACTGCTGAGGGGTCTTTCACCCGCTGCTGGGGAGAGGGACGCTCACCTTTGAGGGCTCCTTGACCCATCACTGAGGAGAGGGGACACCCATGGCTGAAGGGACTGAGGAGCCGACTGGGATCCCCCGCCCCCTGCTCCACCGCATGTCCCGGCGGGGGACTCGGGTGGGGTAGGGACACCCCCGTGGGGAGTCCCGGATTCGAGTCCCGCGTCGGGCGGCTCACCTGGCCGGACCGTGCGGCGGCAGACTTTGGCTCCAGCCCCTATAAAAGGTAACGGAGGCGTGAGTCAGAGCCGCCGCCTCCTCCCCGCCCGCTCTCACTTACGTGCGGCCGGGCGGGCGGGCAGGCACGGAGCCGCCGTCCCGCACCCGCGCACTTGCCGGAGATGAACCGCGCCGCGCTGCGGGTCTCGCTCCTTCTCCCGCTCCTGCTCCTGCCCGCCCTGGGCCGTGCCGGCTCCGACAGCGAGAGCGACCAGGAACACGGCGGCGAGGAGCCCCCGCATTCCCCGGGGAAAGGTGAGCAGGGGTCCCTCGGTGCGCGGGGCTCCACGAGGCGTGGAGCACCCCGCTGCTGCCTTTGGGGTCCCCGTGCACGAGGCGCCTCGGAGCTTAGTTAGGGATGGCCGGTGCCTGAGCACCCTGATGCGTGCAGCACCCCGATACTGAGTTTGGGGTCTCTGATACATGGGGTACCTTGATGTGCAGAGTTCCCTCTCTTGCTGAGTTGGGAATCCTTGATGAATGGAGTGCCCCAGTGCAAGGGGTGCTGGATTTGGGGTGTCTGATGTTTTGTGGAGAGGTGTCCCCACTGCCAGGGAGTTCTCCCCTTGCTTGGTTTGGGGGCAGGGGGGCTGCTCTACCTCCTGCTGCACCCTTGTTAGGGCTCCATGTGCGCCCCAGGGTGAAATGCCCCTGTGGAGATGTGTTCCCCCAGCATCGCCCAGCTGCGGGCGCTGCACCCCCCAGCACGTCCCTGCCTTTGTCCCTGCTCCCGCCAACTCCCGTGCGGCTCGACTGGCCCGACCCCTGCCCAGGAGCTGGGCCCTCGCTTTGTCCGCAGCCCTTTTCCCTCACTGGGACCCGCTTGCATCAGACTGAGGGGGTCAGGACTTCCTGAGATGGGGGTACAAGAGTTGTGCACCAAGCAGTCCCTGCTTGCTCCCGCGGTCCGCCCGGAGCTTCCAACCCTGCACCCTGGCGCGGTGAATGATGGCCGGTCCCCTTTACCCTGCGGCGTGTCGGCTGGGCTGCCCTGCATCCACCTGGTCCCCCCGCGGCCCGCCAAGAGCGGGGTCTGGTCCTGCTGCAAAGTTGGAGGGGGGCTGCTCCACTGCTGACGATGGGGGACGGGGGACGTGACAGAACGCAGGACTCCAGGGTTGTGTGCCCCTCCTCCTCTCCGTGAGATGTCTTGCTGGTGGTATGGGGGCTTTCAGAGTTAGAGGTTCAGGGGAAAAGTCCTGGGTCTTTGGTCTTGGTCCCTTTTCTGATTGGAGGCTACGGCACTGCCACGGCTCTGCGGGGATTTTGGGGGAGTGCTGTGGATTTTCTCGCCTGGGGATGAGTGCTGCACTGAGATGTTGCTGTCCCTGGCTATGCACCTTGTCCCCTCTTTGCCCACAGGTTTGTTTCCTGGGCTCAGCCTCATAGCGCGTCCTTGGTTTTGCCTTTGGTAAAGAGTTGTCCTGACCTGTGCCAGGACAGCTGCCCTGTGGTAAGGACTGGGAATAGTTTGGTGCCAGGAGCTGCTTTTGTTATTGCAATGAATCACTTTTCTTACCACTCTTGCCGGGCTGAGCACTGGACAGAGATGGGGATGCAGACGGTTCTTGCCACAGAGATTAAGTAACCCAGGCCACACGGTGAGGGGGTGTTGGGTGTCCAGCATACCGGTGTGCTGCGCTGGCCAAGGGGCTGGACACTGCGTGAGGTTTGGGAGGGGTGGGTGGGAGGACTGGGATGGAGAAGGGGAAAGGAGGTGGCCAGGAGGTCGGTAGGGAACAGGCAAGTTAGCCCGTGCTATACCAGTGTTAACGGCTGAAGATCTGGATGGAATCCCATGGGAAGCAGGTCATGGCTGGAACCCTCCAAGGCTCCTGCCAGGTGCCAAGAGCTGCGTGCCTCAGCACCTCTGCTGGGTAATGAGATGGTTCCCTCTTGCTTGAGGCTTATGCATGAGGTAGGGCTGGTGGCCCCCCAGCCCTGGGTACTCAGCACATGCTTGGGGATTTGCCGTGAGGTTGCTCCCTGAGAAGACTCTGCTTGCCCAAGGACCTGAGTCCTGTGCTAAGTGTGTCTTTGGGAGACAGTAACTCTCTCTCCCTATTTCCTCTCCCTGCCATTCAGATGTGTCTTGCTCTCAGTGTCCTCTTCTTGGTCATTCCCCCATGTCCTCTTCTTCCAGGAGAACCTATTTTTCTTGCTTAATACTCCTTATTCATGTCTCTCCCCAGCTCCAAGCACTGATCTGTCCTCTGGGATTTCCCCATTTTTATCCCTTTTGCTGGGATGGCCCTTTCTCTGCAGCACTCTGGTTGTTTCCTGCTTCCCCATCACCTACTGGGGCAGCTGGGTTCAGAAGGAGCAGGAATGTGCCTTGGAGTAAATCCTGCCTTATGTCTTCCTCCACGCAAACCCTCGCCCCTCTCGGGGGAGATGGTAGAGTCTTGGGCTCCACAGCCCAAAGAGAACAGGATCTCCACAGCCTCAGGAGAACAAAGAACAATACCTGCAGCGACCTGTGCTACCAGTGGCACATTAAAAGCTGATCCCAAAGATTTGCAGTGGGTCAGAGTTTATAAACACAGAGGGGCTTTAATGCAGCCAGGCTTGGGAGGGATCAGTGCCCCCATGGGCAGCACATGGGGTGGTGTCCTGGGCTGAAAGTACATGGGCACAGCTGCACGGGGGTGTGTCTGGAGGGAGAAACCAGGGAGGAGGTGGGGCTGGAACGACACAGCCCTTCCATACACATGCCTCCTGTGGGGCTTGGCAGAAGGATGCTCAGGTTATGCACCCCCCTGCCCAGACCGTCTGCCTGTGCCATGACTGGAGAGCTGGCTTTGGGCAGCATGAGCACAGTCCAGGTACCATGATCAGGTTATTGCTTTCAAGGGATGTGGTGTTTGGATATGTTTTGTAGGCTGGGACCCGGCTGCTGTAGCTGGTTCCTACTCTGGGACCTGCACTCTGTGCATCTCTGCATGTTCTGGTACTTCCTGGCTTACTGGCCCTTGGGAACAACACCCCACTTACCCTCTTTTCTGGGCCATGAGCTCCACTGATCTCTCCATAGCCTGGGACTGACCCATAGACAGGGCACAGAAAGGTGGTCCTGGTCTGGCATCTGCAAGCTGAACTCATCCCATGGGACTTTGACCCTGGTATAGCTCAGGATTGGCTCCCAGCAGGAAGAGGAGGCTCTGGCAGCATGCCAGCACTCCCCGTGGCTGAGCACTGGGCACTGTGTGCCTGGCCAATAAGAGAGCAGGATGGGAAAGCTTGAAGTGAGCTCGCTGTCCTGCCTGCCACACACGTGCCATCCAAACTTCTGGAGCTCAAGCTCACAGCAGTGGCTGTGTTGCTGTCAGGCAGCATCCACGCTGTGAGCAGCACATGTGTTTCAGGGTTGTCAGGTACCCTGCAGCAGCCTCAGACTGCCCAGAGCCTAAAATATGAAAAACTCAGGATGGGAGGTGCAGACGTGTAGGGCAAACCCTCTGATCCCCTTCCTTATTGTCTGGCTCTGCTGAAGGTTGCCTCCTGGTCTGTGCAAACGATTCTGAGTCCTTTGGGTGCACAGTCCATCCCTGTGTGCCCTTGGTGAGGTGTCCTGGGAGCAGCCTGCTGCATCAGTGCCTTTCCTATGAGTGATTCACAGCATCCAGTGGTTGAGCTGGCTCCTCACGCTGCCAAAAGCTGCTCCTACCCTTCCTCCCCGGCTGCAGGACATGCGGAGCAGCACGCTGGTAATGGCAGCGTCTGCCTGAACTCGGCAGGAGAGTGTTGTTGGATGGTGTTGGATATCAAGGAGGGAAGGGAGCTGGCACTTGCAGCAAAGCCTGTATCCCAGAATGGGAGGGCTGAGTGGGAGCAAAGAACAGCGGGAGAAAGCACAAAGGGAGGGTGTAAAGGGGGGAAACTCGTGGGAAACTTGGCTGGACCGCGGGCTGCTGGGGAAGGGCGGGCGGCAGGCAGTACTCAGGTGAACCGGGGGGGTCTGCGCGGCTGAGCACGGAGGCGTTCTCGCCTGCAAGGGCAGGCAGCTCCTGTCAGCACCCTACTGTGTTTTCCCGCAGGAACCCCTGCCAGGAACCCTCTTCTTGCGCGTTATCTCCCGGTGTGCGTATCGCATCACCAGGGCTGTTTCCCTCTACGTTTTCGGGAGCGCTTTGCAGTCCCTGCCGAGGCAGTGGGTGCTCAGAGGTAAGGCAGGGCATGCAGAGAGCTGCAGCATCCGCTGCCGAGGTTCTTTTGTGGTGAGTGGAAGCAGTTCAGCAGAAGGGAGACCTGGCATCACACGGCTTTCCGAAGGAGAAGACGTGCTCCGGCGGGAAGTGTGGGAGGCAGACTGAATTATGCAAATCACCACTTGGGCAGGGCAGTGGGTTAATGTTCATGGCTGCGAGACTGCAAAGGCCCCCAGGTGGAAGGGATCGGAGCAGTTAGCGCAGGGCTCCTCCGAGCTGTGCCGGGGCAGGGGGGGATGCTGAGAGCCTGACCCAGCGCCCGAGCTGGGCTCGCCTCGGCGCTCTCCTGCAGCGCTCGGTGCGGGCGCCACGGGGGCCCAACCCTGCACGGCTGCGCTCGAGAGATGCCTGCCCGAGGGGGCTGTGCCGTCACTGCACCCAGAACCACGGGGTGGGAAAACACACCCACGGGGGCTTCGGTGGATGGATAAGAGCTCATGGGTCCTTCTGGGTTTGATGCCAAGACATCCCTGGGGACGTCTGTTGTGTTGGGGTGGATTGAACTGGTTCCTCGGTGCAGCTGCAGCCTTCGAGGTGTCCAAAGCTGCCGAGCTGAGCTGGCAGGGGGCTGCAAGGAGGGTCCAGAGCCCCCTCAGCTGTGGGAATAGATGTGTGCTGGGAGATGTGGGAAGCTGAGGTAATTGGCACAGTGCTGACACAGCAGGGCAGGTGTCAGCACAGGGCTATTGCTCAACCGGTGATATGATGTTTGAGCTGCTTTCTGTCAAGGCAGAGTCCCTGGAGGTGAGCAAAAAGTGGGGTGTTGGGGCGGGCTGTGCCAGTTGAGGCATGTGCAGTGAACTGAGGTACCGTGTGCCAGCCCTGGGGTGCTGTGCCTCACCTGTGCCAGGACTGCCCCAAAGTGAGTGTTTCTTTGTGCAGATAGTGCCCAAAGGGGTAGGAGAGTGGGAGCAGAGTGGGAAAAGACATATGGTGTTTCCAGAGGAGGGTCTATCGTCTCTCAATTTTGATGCACAGTCAGTGTCTGGGCAGCAGGAATCCTTTGTGTGAGCAAGGTGGGCAGGATAAATGGATCTCAGCTTGCTGTAGCAGAGCTGGGTGCATGCCTGGGCAGTACCATGCAAGCAGGCATGGAGAGGGCACTGCAGTCTGTCCTGGGGCACATGTGTCCTGGTGCATGCAGCTGTGGCTTGCACAGTCCTCTGCTTGCTGCTCCTTCTTTCTTTGCCTTTGGGAATACCCAAGAGATCCCTGAGCATTGCTCCTGAGCGTCAGTAATTCGACAGAGGTGAGTCACCAGTCATACTGGAGGGAGCCCTGAGATCTGTTCCCATCTCCGCAACACACAGTGCCCCTAAACACCCTCCAGCTCTTCCCAGCCCAGTTTGGCTGTGGTCATCCACTCCCCCGAGCAGCAGATGCTCCAAAACCCCCAGCAATGCCCATGCCTGGATCCTTGCTGAGTGGAGAGCAGGATCCTGCTGGGCTTAGGGCCTCGCATGGGACATCTGGGCCTGGGAAAGCTTGCCTCTTCCTTTCTCACCCCTGAGCTGGAATCCACTCCTATTAATAGCAAGTGGGTGTCGATAGCTCTTGTCAGCAGTAGGGATCGGGGCTGGAGCAGCTCCTGCTGAGACCCTCCAGCATCCTGGTGAGGCTGGCAGGCAGATGGCCCCACCAAGGGACAGAGACGATATTGGGGCTCAACTGTACCTCTTAAATGCTCCTCCATGTCATTGCTGCTGTATGAATGCCCCCCTTTGCCCCAAACCTGCCCCAGTCTGGCACTCTCTGCTCCTGCACTCATGGTCTGAGAAGTGCCAACAGCCTGTCTGCAGTGACAAGCTTGCTGGTAAGGACAAGTCAGGAGGAGCCCATGAATTACATATTGTGCCAGTCAGAGCAGGCACATAATCCTTTTGTACCATGTTTCCCTGCTTGGGGCAATCTGAGCCCCACATCCCTTTGTCTGGAGCTGGTTGTTTAGAAGGGCTGGTGACAGCCAAGGTATTTGTTCGGGGGCATCTGAGAAGAGGTTCTGGTGCACTCCTAAGGCTAGCTCCAGTGATGTGCCAGGAATCTGGGCATTGCTGACAGCTCTGGAGGAGAGTGACAGTGCAAGGGCCAGCCCGTTGAGTACTGGGTACTCTCAGGACCTTCCCAGGAGGGCTTTGCCCCCTCTAGATCTGCACAATGGCATACCACCAGCTGTGGGAAACGCAGGTCACATCTTGCCCTGCTGTGGTCACTGTGTGACCCATGGGTGACACAAGAAGAGCAGAGGTCCCGGCATAGGATCCCCCATCCTCCCTCCCACTTTTCCTAAGGAAAGGGTTTTGCATGGTAAGACCTTACGCAGCTCTGTGTGGGTATTTGGGTGGTCATATGAGTTACAGCTGGGGACAGGAGCTGAGCATTTTGCCTGGCACTTTTTCCTGTGAAAGCACATCCCCACTGCAGGGGCACTCGCTGATGTAAAGAGAAGGTTTTGATGCTCCTTTTCTTCCTCTGCTCTCAGTCCCAGGCAGCTTTCCCAGGTGGGAGGAGGGTGTCTGCATGGTGCAGTGCATCTTGCTGCCCAAACTCCTCGTGGAGTGTGGGAGCTGCACTTGTGAAGTGCCTTGTCTTGGGGCAGTGGGAAGCTTTGGCTGCTCTGGAGCAGCTGCTGGTACAGCTGCTCAGTGATGGAAGCCAATACCTCTGATTTTTCCTTTTTAAGGACAATGCCAAAATGTCAGCCCTGGCGTTTTCCCTCTGACCAACAACTGCAGGGGACCTGGCCGTGCTCTGAGGAGGCAGTACCCTCTGGGAACATGCCCTTTGTTGGGACAGAGGGAGAAGTGGGAAAGCAAAGGCGGGGAGGGGGATGGATGGAAGGCAGTGGGAGCACAAAGGCCTGCTGCCTGGCAGAGACGTGTTTGCTGACAACCTTTCCCTTCCATTCATGTGGTTTTCTCTTTTCTTTTTTTTCAAGGCCACAGCCACTGGAGCTATGAAGGTAAATACCCTGCAGTTACTTCTGCTTTTTTCCTACTACCCAGCAGATCCTGGGCTTGAGCCAGCCATGGTTAATGATTACAGGGCTTCTGTGCGCACTCCACGACTCACCCTTCCCTCCTGCCTGACCCTGACACAGTGCCCGCACTCAGGCATGGATGGGCTGAAGAGCCAGGTGTTGCTCTGATTCCACCAGGAAGCAGCAGCTCCAACGAGGGCTTTCCTAGGCCCTGGCTGTGGGGGGATGCCCCCCTGGGAAGGGCTCCTCCCTGAATGAGAGCTCCCCTGACCCTGTGGGAAGCCAAGTGGGGGAAAGGGCTGCACTCCCCAGGCTGGACTTGCAGTCCGTGCTGGGACTTTGACCAGCCCAGGGATTAGCTTGTCTTCACTTCTGCCCTCTGTCACCCTCCCTCCCCATCCTGCCTGGCCCTGCCCTCGCATCAAGGCTTGGGGGGCCTCTCCACAGCACCCATGATGGGCATCACCACAGTGCTGTGACAGATACACCCCTTACCACTGCACCATCACCCTGAGGTTTGGCTCAGCTGCTAAAGCCCAGCTCCATATTTACAGGGGTCCTGCAAGGGGCTGGCCTGGGGACAAGCCTGGGTTTGCACTGGCCCATGACATGCTAGAAGCAGACCTCTGCAGTGCAAAGGGAGGTTTCTGGGGCATCAGCCGTGCTTATCCCAGCTGTGGCACTGGGGAGAGGTGTCCATTTCAGTGGCCAACTGAGCCATGTGAGCTGGCCCTTTGTCACAGAGCCCAGGAGCACTGTGGTACCTTGCTCAAGCAGCAGCAGGGGCGATACCTGCCAGAGGCCAGGCTGTTCAAGGCAGCAAGTATGTGATGAGCTGCAGGGCAGCAGCTCCTCAGCTTGCCAAGTCCACTTGTAAATGATCTTCTTGCACTCTTCCTAAACACCCCAAAAATAGACTTTCCTGGCAGCTCACCATGCTCTGAGACCTTTCCTGATACAGCTGCATTCAGTCACATGTTGGCATAAAGCTGCTCCCAAGCTAACTTCATGGAAGCTAACCTTATGTCCATGGCTAATTCCCTGGCCAGTGCCTGTCCCCTTCCCCAGTACCCCCAAACCTTCTTTCTGGAGGTGTCCTCATCCTGGCACTCTCACTGACAGTTCCTCCCTTCCTTCTTGCACCAGACCTAAAGCACTGGAGTACGGACTACTCGGACTGCGGGGGCACCAAGCAGTCGCCCATCAATGTTGACACAGCTCAGGCCACCTTCAGCCCTGACCTGCGGCCAATCCAGCTCTCTGGCTACAGCCTGCCTGCCAACAAGCAGCTCAAGCTCAAGAACAATGGGCACACAGGTAGGGGTAAAGGCACCTGCAGGGGCTGGAGCACAAACAGAAGACACTCAGACTCTCCCAGCAGGACCAGGCTTCTCTGACACCCTTTCCCTGGGCTCTGGGAAGGAAATAGTCTTGCAGGCTGCAGCCCTGTTGCCTTCTAGGCCAAAACGGGAGCAACAGGCTGTAGATATTTTGCAGGTCCATGTGTTTTCTTGGACAAAGTGAGAAGTCCCGAGATGTCCAGAGCCTTTGGGAGCTGGCTTCAGAAATTTTTTAACTCCACATTTTCTTTAAAAATGTGTTCTGGTATTTCTGATGCAGGTTTTCAGCCACTGCTTCCTCCCCTGCATTTCACTTTCAAAGGACTCATCAGTTGCTGGATGTGGCTTAACCTTTAAGCTACCTACATCTGTCTTTTAGGGCACAGCTTTGACCACCTTACTTTGTTTGTACTTAAGGATTCTATCTCAAGACCTTAAAACTTTTTTGTAGGTCTTTTGTTTCCCTTCTCCAGTATCAGATGGTTTTTGTAAAATTCTGGACACAACTTATTCATGTTATTTTAGTATCAGCCTCAGTATGACAGATACGGACAAAAACCACTTCTTTCCAGAGCTGAGGATGGTTGGACCTGGTTGCTACCAGCTTTTTCTCGGAGGAAGCAGAACGTGTTGTGCACACTGGTGTCTGCCAGTCCCCAGGCTAAGAAAAGGTTATGGAGAAAGGGACTTAAGAACTTGCTGACAGTGTGATAAGGCACCTCCTTGCCCTGGTAGCCAACGAGATGGAGCTGATCTGTGTATACAGCAAACTTGACAGGTCAGACTTGCTGTGTATGGCCAGATCAGCTGCTTGGTGCATGCACAGAGCTCTATATTGTGGCCTCCTGCCCTAATGTGCCTGCAGAGTTAAACTAGTTGAGCTCAGTAGTTGCTATTTTAGACACCCTGGAATCTGGTGTTGCTTGGTGTTTAGGAAAGCAGTGAGAGCATTTTCATTGGGGAGGGGGGAAGTACTTTCTCACATGCTTTTAAGATGCCTTTTTTTATTGTGGCAACCACTGGTCTGCTTTATGAAGATCCATAAATAAATAAAAAGTTGCAAGTCCAGTAAGATATTTGTACAGTTACTCATTTTGGTAACAAGGTATTTATGCTATACAAGCATTTTTGAGGGTCTGAAAATGACTCAGGTAGTTAGGAGAAGGAAAACAATAGTTTAGCTGTACAAAAGAAGTATAAAAGCAGATAAATTCATAGGGAGGGAACAGTTTCTCACTTCCTGTATTTGAGTTTTCTATCTCTGAACCCAGTGGCAAGGAAGCCGAGATGGCCAATGACTCATCACAGCCCTGTTACATGGTTAATCCCGAATCTGTGCCCTAGCTTGGCAATGTTACTAAGGCACACTTCATCTAAAAAGGGAAAAGGGAAAGAACTTACATTAAAAATTAGGAAAAGGTGCTTAAAAGGATAGGACAACCTCTCTCAGGGTCGAGGGATGCTCCTGATATTTTTGCCACATGTCCGGGTAACTCAGTTTTAGATTTGCCACATTGCTGCCTAAGTCTGAAACAGCTGGATAAACCACATTAAAGAAAAATCAATGTATGAATTTATGGTGTCCAAAGAAACAAAAATTTTAGCTCTAAGTGCTTTCAAAATATTTAATGCTTCTATGCCACTAGTTCCAGTGCTGTCGTACACTTACAGGCTGCTTTATTTGAAAGGTCCCAGCTTGCCAAGAGTTGCAGCTCTCTGTCCAACTGCCCTGCTCCCACAGATATCCACCATTCTGCCAGTATCTTTCTCTATGAATTTTGTCCATGGTCTCTTTATATTATTCTCACTTACTCAATAAATTGTTGGATAGCATTTGGCTTGGAGCTGACCCTGGGAGTCTTTGCGGAGAGGGTCTTCACTTTCCAGCATTTTCACAGTAGCTGTTTTTGAAGCTGATGTATTTACTGCAGTTTCCTGCAACGTTAAGTCAAAAGTTGAACCCTGGCACGTTGGCAGGCTTGCCCACAGCCTCAAGAGAGATGGAAAGCAAGGTTTTCTGTTACGACCAGTTTCTAGAAAGCCAGGCTGACTGTTTCCCTTGAGACATCTCCTTTGCGTACCTGTGGAAAAGACTGGGCTTTATGTTGACTTACTGACCTCTTCCTTCTGCCTCCGCAGTTGTCCTTGAGCTGCCTGAGTCCCTGGCCCTCACTGGTGGCTATGCCCAGCAGTACCGAGCTGTGCAGCTGCACCTGCACTGGGGCTCCCCACTGGGACCTGGCTCAGAGCACACCATCAATGGGCGACGCTTTCCTGCTGAGGTAAGGAGCCCTCATGGTGCTGGATGCATCTTTTCCCTTGTGGTGCTGGGCAGGGAATGGATGCTTCTCACCCATGGCTCTGGTTGTCACTGGATGTAGGCTGTAACCCCTGGCCAGGATCCTGGGCAGCTCTGCAGCAGTGGTGTTCAGTGTAGGAGGCTACATTTTGATGCTGAGCCAGGCACATGTGAAGCCTGGTCCTGGGCTGATGGAGCAGGAGCTGTGGCAGCTCCCAGGCTGTGGAAGCCAGCTTCCCTGGAAGCTGTGAGCCTGCTTTGGGAGCTACAGGGACTGTTTACTCTGTACACACTGTCCTCTTGCTCTGCCAGCTCCCATCTGGTTTTATCCCTCCTTCTCTAGCTGCTGTCATCAAACTGAGCCTGGCTCTGCAGTATGAGCCACTGGTATGCAGGACAGAGTGCTGGTTTGCTGTTCCTGACCAGGAAAGTTTCTGCAGGCAGACCTTCATGCTGGCTGCTTTGCAGCAGCAGATTTTCTTGGTCCCGCCAGCATTTTCCCTTCCCTACAGGGGTACTCGTCACATCTGCATGTCTCTTACAGCCCTTGCATCAGCAGGCTGTAGCCCTGTGGGAGTGAGCATCTCCCAGTGGTGCCCATCCAGGACTGGGATTACGTGTTTCCCTTCCAGATCCATGTGGTCCACTACAACACCAAGTACGACAGCTTTACAGAGGCAATGGTTCACCCAGATGGCCTGGCTGTACTGGGAGCCTTTCTGGAGGTGAGTTCCATGGATCAGCAGGGGGAGGATAGGACTAGGGTGGGCAGAGTTGGACACAGTTTTGGGGACTGGCAGAGGTGCAAATGCACCTTGAAAAAAGGGGAGAGAAAGGGCAGAATGAAGCAGTCACTGGGATAGGGTGCCTCTCTCAAGGGGCGATACCTCCTTGCTGGCACTGCCATCACCATCTTGTCTCCCTTTGGCCCCTGTCCTTGCCATTACAGTGGGGTTTCTTTGTTGCAGGTTGGGCACGGGGAGAACCAGTACTACCATGAAATACTAAAGCATCTGTTCGAAATCCAAGAAGTGGGTAAGGCCCTGTCCCACTAGTGCTTTGTCTCAGGGGCTGCAGCCCAGCAGAGAAGCCTGCTGCTCAGCAGAGCAAGGCTGCAGCAGGCAGCCCACCTGCTTTCCCCTGCCTCCCAGGCAAACCAACTGCTCTTCCTCCAGTGGCTGCAGTGGCACATACAGTGCCAGACTGCCCATGATCTTTATGCTGTTGTCCTCCAAGGAATTTGTACCAGTCTCACTCCCATTATGTTTCCTCTCCCAGGACAGGAAACATTGGTGCCTGGATTCAACATTGCAGGTCTGCTGCCTGCCAACCTGAAACTCTACTTCCACTATAATGGCTCTCTGACCACCCCTCCCTGCTACCAGACAGTCAAATGGACAATCTTCAACCAGACCATGCTGCTTTCTCATAACCAGGTCTGTGTGGGCAACAAGCTCCGCACTGGGTCTTTCCCAGCCTGTCCCAGTAAGCTGATGCAGGTGCCCTGTGCCAGTGCTCTGCAGCTCATCCGGCCCCCAAAGGCAGGATGATGCTATTCTGTTCACACTGTTCTCCTTCCAGATGTCAATGCTGGTTTCAAGCCTGAGAACCGATGATGACAAGCTTTTGCAAAGCAACTACCGGCCAGTGCAGAACCTGCATGGGCGACGGGTGCTGGCGAGTTTCCAGACCACCCCTTTGGTGAAGCATGCTCCTGGTAAGGAGTGTGTGACTGTGCCCAGGCTGCTCCCAGCTGCAGGGATGCAGTGATGGGGCGAGCACCAGGAGTCAGTGCTTTGCTGTCTCTTACAGAAACACAGCATCTGCATGGGTTAGATGTGCCCGGCAAGTGATGTGTGGCAGCACTGGTCTTAGGGTCCCACTCTCTCTCATTTCTGCACTTCTTTCATGCTCCCTGGGGAAGATTGATTTCTAGGAACTTATAGTCTTGCAGGCATAACAGTAGCAGGACTAGGGGATGCATGGTCAAGAGCAAACAGGCAGGTCCTAGCACTCCAGCTAGCTACTTCAATCCCAAATGCAATAGACAAATTCAGTAGGAGCTGCCAGAGGTACAAGACTGCAGTGAACACCCCTCCTCCAAATCCTGCAGGAAGGGCAGTGCTGGGGACCCTTCCTGAAAGCTGCGCTCTTCCAGTGGGGCCTCACAGCCGTGCTGGCGAGGCACACAGTCCCCTGCCTGAGAGATCCCTGTCTGCCCACCCTTTATTTCTCCTTGAAGGTCTTTCTTGCATTGGTGATTTCCAGGCATGAGTAGAAATCACTATTAATCCTCAGGTGTGACTATCGCTCTGCATCACTGAATTTTTTGCCCATTGCTTCTCCCTGAGGTCACTGGGGTTTTTCTGTTCAACATCCTGTTCCTTTTCTGTTCTGATGGCATTTCCTACACCTTTTGTGAAGGTGACTAATAGGAACAGCACAGGGTTGGTCCCAGGCCTCTGGGCAATGCCTCAATAACCACACACTGTGGTGCAAGGCACTTCCCTCACCGTCCCACCTGCAGCCTGCTTGCTAATGGCTGTAGGCTTTTAATCACTGTGGTCTTCGGCCTGGCCAGCTCTTTCCCATGTGGCACTGCATCAAATACTTCACTGAAGCCGGGAGAGATAAAATCTAACGCATTTTCTTTGTCTAGAACATCACTTATCAACGAAGGATATCGGGTTAGGCTGGCATGCTCTATCTTTGGTAAACCTGTTAGATACTTTATCATATTTTCCATTTATCTCCAAGCCTTTCTTTTACTATTTTCTTGCAGAAGCTGTTCCAAAGCCTCCCAGTGCTGGGGCAAGGGGGGAGTTGCCCAGCTCTATTTTTTTTTTTTCATTTTTTGCTATTTCTATACAAAACTCCCAACTGAAACAAAGCCCCAAGTCTCCTGTTCCTGAAGTGCCAGGAGAACGCCCCAGTACTCCTGGATGAGGTCATTGGTCCCCCGCCGTGTGTGCACAGGATTGTTGGGGGTTTCTCCCCACGTCAGTGCTGACTGCCTGCTTTAGCCCTGGGGCTGCTGAGCACTGAGATGGGGTGCTGTGGGGTCACATCTTGTTTTGCTTGTAGTTGCACCTTCTGTGCCCACTCTTGTTGATCTTTTTTCCAGTCACCACCAGTTTGGGATAACCACTCCTGCCCCCAGCTGCCGGGTGGAGGTGGCAGCTTTCCTGCAGCAGCCATGTAGCTGGATAGAGCCCACAGATAGTGCCACTGTGCGTAACACCCGAGCTGTGTACAGATGATAATGCAGCTCTTTAAAAGCCATGTTTTTATGCTGGGTAAACATTTGTCCAGCACAGCTCCTTCCCAGCATGTAGGGTCACCAAGCCATCCCCATGCCAGGTGCCCTACCTGTAGTGTGTGGCTGCCTCTTCTCTGGGAGCTGCTGACCATCTCACTCCAGGCAACTGCTCCCCCAGTTTCTGCTTGCTGGGCTCATCCCATGTGCCTCTCTGGGGTCTCCTGTGGGGTCCAGTGCAGTCATGGGGTGCTGAAGTGCTCAGAACCCTGACTGCTTCCTAGGCTGTGGCAGCAGCAGTGGGGGGAGTTTCTGGCTGGGCTCAGCAAAGCTCAGGTGTGGGCTGTGGTTCAGGGATCCGTTTTTCTCCCTTTTCCTCCCTTTTCCTCATGCTTCTGCCAGAGTGTCAGGGCTGGGCTTCCTGCAGCAAGATGCTGTGAGCTGCTGGGGATGTGGCAGGCAGCTCTCCCCTGCTCATGGGTGATGGGGAGCCTTGAGGGGAGCCCTACTTTGGGAGGGGGGTCTGAAGGCCTGCAGGCTTGAGATTTCCCTCTCCAAACACTTCAAAGGCAACTTCCTGACTGTGTTGTCTCTCATTACAGGTAGCGATGATTCAGCAACAGCAGGTAGGTGAGGGTCTGGCACGAAGCAGGGGAAGGAGGGCACGGGGTGTACCTGCTTGGGAATTGGGGTCCTGTGGAAGCCATGTGCTGAGCTGGGAGCAGGCAGCCAGTGGGTTTGTAGGGCTGCTCTGGCATCCATGCTGCTGGTTCTCATCCGCTGGTCTTTGTCTCCTTTGCAGAAGGACACTCCAGCTCATTTCATGCAGGTAAGTGTGCTTAGCCAAGGCTGCTCCTTTGTGTCCCCTCTGCCCCTGGGCTACCAGCCTGCTCCTTGCCTCCTCTTACTCAGCCAACAGTCGCAAGGAACCATCCCCAGAGTAACACACCTGTGCTTGGCTTGCAGGAGACGTGCTAGCCGTGCTCTTTGGGGTGCTCTTTGCTGTCACGGCACTGGCCTTTCTGCTGTACATCTACAAGCACCGCAGCCAGAACACACGGTGAGCAAGGGAGAGATGCAGGAGGACAGGGCTGGGAGGCAGAAGGTTCCAGGGCATGAGAATGGGGTTTAATGGTGGTTTCAGGCAACAAGACCCCGTGCCTGGTCTAACACTCCCCCCTTCCTTCTTTCTCCAACAGGCTGGACTCGCCAACCAAATCCAAGGTCATCTACACGGCAGCCAGCACTGAGAACACCGCATAAACTCCACACCTCTGTGGCAGTCCCAGCCCCACAGGCTCAGCCTGCCACCCCACCTCCCCTCACTCCCATCCCAGGTCAAGGAAGACCAGTGCTCCAGCATCCCTTGGCTGCACAAGCTGCCCACATGCACTGTTTGTCTAGGGGCAGCATTTGGTCCCAATAGATATTTTTGTTATAAAAAAAGGTAAAAAGTATTAAAAAAAAAAGTAAAATCCTCCCATGGCACCAGCTGTCTCTGCTGTCTTTGTGAGAAGCCGTGGGGCAAGAAAGAGCGCCCTGGTGCAGCTGGACCCACAGCGGAGAGGGGTGTGCAGGGACCCCTTCCCAAACAGCAAAGACAGCATCAGCCTCTGTGCACCGGGCAGAGCTCCAGAGTAAGCAGCAAAAGGCTTCTTGTACAGCCCAGCCCTGCCCTCCATCACTCTGGGACTTCTTCCTCCTCTTATTTGTGCAAAGCATTGGAAAAACATAGCTTGGTAGGACTGAAGAAAGGCAGAGCTGAAGGTGGCAGAGCCACTGCTTGCTTGCTGGCCAGCCCCCACCCAGCTCACCCCCAGCTTTATCATAGCTAGATTAGCCAGAACAACCCTAGATCCATGGCTACCTCCCACCTTTCATGATGGCTTCTGTGGAGCTGGAGCCAAGTCCCAGGAAGCTTTATGGCCATGGCAAAACCAGGAGAAACTGGCCCTGTCTGGGAGAGGAGAGGAACCTGCAGGTCTCCAGCCCTCAGCAGCCTCCAGGCAAATGGGGCCTGCAACTGCCAGACCATCCCCCTCCAATCGTATCAGCACAGGCCACTGCCACCACTGCTTGTACCCTCCCCGCAAGGGCAGTGCTGATGGCCACACACACCCCCCACTTGTCTGTGGTACTTAATTTTATTGATATAAAAGCCCACTGTGGATAAAACTGCCTTTTCAGCCCAATGGCAGTTTCTCCCTCCCAGCCCTGTGGCACAGAACCAGGGCTGGTACCCGCCTGAAAATCCCCAAGAACAGGAGAGGGCAATGATCCATTGGAATGGTCCCTTGAACCCCCTCCCAAATCTGTGCCGGCAACAGCTGTGGCATTGCATCTCCTCCCAAGCCCTCCACCACCCTCCATGTCCACTGGGTCTTTTGCATACTGTCTTTTTCCCTCTTCTCCTCCCATCCTGCAAGCTGTCAGTACCCGTGGGTCCCCCAGCACCATCCTGCTGCACCAGGATGCTGGCTCACTGCGCTACTGCAGGGCAGTGCCAGGGCCATGGCTTCTGGGGCAGCAGGACTGGGCAGAGAGGTGGAGAAAGGAGCACTACAGCAGTCAGCCACGACCCAGGGCACGGCAGCACTTTGCAAAGCCCCTTCCTCCACCCTGCAGCGAGGAGGCAACGCAGGCCCCCTGCCCTGGCATGGGGGGCAGCACATCTGTGGCAGCGGGGGGAGAAGCGATGGGTTTCTTTGGGCTCAAGCCTCCGGCAGTCACAGGCAGGCTAACTAGGGCTGAGCTCACAGCAGGGCCAGCAAAGTTGGGTCCCCCAAAACTGAGGTGTTTTATGGGGACTCCCAAAGGGGCGTTGGAGTGAGCCAGTCTCAGCCACACTGGTCGGCTGGCTGCCACAGCTGGACCCCAGCGCCTGCCCCACCAGGGCTGGCCAGGGTCCCCCAGTCCAGGAGAAAAGATATTGCAAAGAAGGTGATGGCCGATCCTGCCACCAGGATAGGAGGGGAGGGGAGGGGTGGCTGGGGACTGGAACATCCTGCAGGGCCTCAGGATCCTGGCTGGGGGCTGGCTCCACTCCGTAAACCTGCAGGAACCAAGAAGAGAAGTGGTGAGTTTTCACCAAACTCTTTACCCCACTTCTCCTAGGAGAAGCAACAACCTAACCATGGCCTCAAAAACTCCCTGCTCCTCTAAAGTGGGAGACGAGGGGATGACACCCTTGTTTGAGCCACAGAGAAAACCTCTCGCCACCCCAGCACTGGTCCTGGTACCCCATGAGACCCAAAGTGTTCCCCCACGCCCTTTTTGGAGCGGTACTTACAGAGCAGGAAGCGCCGCAGGTTCTGCGCAGATCCCCCCGAGAGCAGGTACGCCCAGGCAGCGGCAGCAGCCATCAGCAGGTAGGAGGGCACCAGGCTGCCCACGTACAGGGGGTTGCAAAACGACTGCGGGAAGAGGCACAAGGAGAGAAGGGTGAGCAGGCAGGAGAGGACAGGAACAGGATGTGTGGCAGTGTCACCACCTCAGTGAATGGAGTGGGACAGGTGGCACCAACCCCAGGATTTGGTTTGTTAAGGACCAGCTGCTTCACTAGTGCCAAAGGCTGTTTCGCCCCAGCGTGGGACCAGTACTCTGAATACAGGTCCCAGTGCAGAGCCCTACTCCCAGTTACTCACCGACCCCGAAACAGTGAGATGCATGATAACGACCGCTGCGATCTCCCACCAGCGTCGGTGCTCGCAGCCATGAAAGAAGAGGATCCCCCAGAAGGTGTGAAGGAAAATCAGCACCATGGTCATAAAAGCTGCAGGGAGAAGTGGAGGTGTCACCAGGGAATCACCCACCTCACCTGGCCTGCAGGCCTGGGGAAGGGATGGAGATGAGTCAGTAAAGGGGGGATAGAGAAACAGCATGGCTGGACTGGGAGGTGCTGGGTCAGACTTTGAGTGTGGGAGACATGAAAAGAAGAGCAGGGAGAGTCACAGGGAACAGCAAGAAGGGCTTGTCACAGAGAGATGTAACAAGGGACTATAAGGAGCTCAGGTGGGTCAGGGTGCAGCATGGGCAAGACAATGTAAGAGGGAAAACTCCAGCGCCTCATCTGCTGCCTCTGTGGTGGGGCAGAGATGTGAGCGAAGGGTGCCACTTACTCACCTGAGGTCAGGAAATACAGCTGTGAATCCCCATGGATGCCCACAGTGCCAGGCCCTAACGCGTCTGCCAGGAGATTGATCATGGAGAAGGCGCCGCTCATGAGACCAAAGCCCACGCCAGCCACTGCCATGACAGGGACACTGTTAAGCTCTGAGCCTCCCAAGGGCCACCCCATGTACCACCCAGCCAGCTTTGGCATGAGAAACCTCTCTTTGCTCCCAGCACCATGTGCAGCCCTGCCCAGCCTCGCCCCCTGTCCTGTGCTCAGGCTGCTCTGCTCTGCACAGCACTCACCATATGCCATTTGCTGAATGGAAATGGGGGAGCAGCCGTCCTCACTGAGGGCCACCAGCCCCTCGATGGCCTTCCTGTGGGGTGAGAGCACACTGGAGCCCAGCACAGCCAAGCCACCTCCCGAGGCATGGTGCAGTATTCACTCTGTACCATGCCACCTTCCTGGCAACCTCCCCCTCCCCGAGCAACACCCACCACGGAGATCCTCCGTGTGACTGTACCACCAGACAAATCAGGCATGTGAAAATCATGTGAGGCCACACGGAAAGATTTTCCACAGAGGAATGTGGGTGCCAGCCAGCCCGGCAGAACAGGGCTGGTGTGAGCAGGACGCTGGGTCTAAGGCAAGCAGCACCCCCGCATGGAAAGCAGCCCCACTGCAGGCGTGGGAGGCTGTACCTGATCTCTGCACTTATACTGAGAAGATGTTGACAAACAATGGAGGAGGTGCAGGGAAGAGCTCGAAGAGCTAGAAAAATTCTTTCGGGGGAGAAACTGGGAGAGGAGAGGCTTCATAATTTATGCCAACTAGAGGTGTGACAGGTAAGGAGCATGCCAGGCAGCTCCTCGGCCCGGGGAGGACAGCAGCACTTGGGACCGGAGATCCGCAAGGCAAAGGAAACGCAGTAGTTTGTGTCAGAGGCTGCTCCGTGGAGCTCTGCTACCCTCTGCCTGCCTGCCTCCGGCAGTGCCCTGCCGCAGGGAGCAGCATGGCCTGCAGACATGCTCCCCCCAGCATTCTCCCAGCTTCCAACCGGGAAGACTAGGGAGTATGAAGGACACGTCCCCATGCCTGCCTGCCCAGCCCCAGCACAGTGTCCATCCATACACAGGACAGGGTGCAGCATGCGCTTCCCTGCCAGTACAAGCCCCTGTGCTCCAAGACAATGGTATCAGGAAGGCTGGGAACTGCCAAAGCTGCAATGAGACTGTTTCCCAGCTTGGTCAGGGCACCAGATCCTCCAGAGCTTAGGGCTGCTCTGCCCCACCACCTGACACCCACTAAGGTCAACACACAGAAGCAGGTGCCACCCATGTGCTCCCAGTAAGCACTGAGGCAGCTTCGTGCCACACTTGACATTCCCCCCAGTCCAGCAGCTCACAGACGGAATCTGGCACCACCATGGCTGGGAAGACTGTCCAGCAGTGCTGGCACAGCAGGGAGATGCCGTTACCTGAGGAGCTTGTAGTAAAGGAAGCGGAAGGCCTCCTGAAGCAGCACAGAGAACATCACCCCAAAAATCAGGAGCCCCTTCTGCAGCCGCTCATCCTGGGGATCGCTGGCTTTCACTGCGATGAACCAGATGAGGGACGAGAGCAGCAGCGACACCAGCCAGAAGAAAGCCCTGTAAGACACAGAGCTTGCTGGCACCGGTGCTGTGCTGGAGCGGCTGCTGTGTTGGGACTGGCACCAGCAGCTGTGCCCCGGCCTTGCCCACTCTCTGACCAGCACCAGTGCCATTATGGTACCAGTGCTGGGCGGCTGGTGCCTGTACTGGTCCCACCACTGTGTTGTGCCTGCACTCCTGCTCCACTGGTCACCAGAACTGGCAGCAGTCGCCCTGTTGTGCCCGCAGCAGTACCAGCACCTGTTCCAGGCTCATATCCACGCCAGTACCAGTTCCAGTACCATATCCTTCTGGTCCCACAGTGGTACTCGTACCAGTTACCCAGATGCACACAAGCACCAGTACCACTACCAACCCTTCACTGGTACTGTATGAGTGCTGGTGTCCACAATGTGCCAATGGCTGTGACAGTAAGAGAAACAAAATTTGTGCTCTTACCATGCAAGCAACAGCACCAGCATGACTACTGGTGACTCCAGTGAGCCCACAACAGCACCAGCATGAGTCCTGGTGACTCCAGTGAGTCCACAACAGCACCAGCATGAGTCCTGGTGTGTCTGCTGCACCCACGATGGTGCCTCAGCCAGTAGCCACATGCCTATCACACTCCTGATGCTACCAGCACCCTGTCACACCCATACTGGTACCAGCACTCCTGTCACGCCCATCCTGTACCAGCACCGTCACTGGTACCAGCACCCCGGTCACGACTGCAGTGATCGTGTACAGGCACTGGGACCAGCACCCCGACACATCCGTACTGGGACCAGCACCAGCAGCAGAATCAGTGCCCCCACCACGATCGTTCTGGTAGTAGCACCGGCGCTGCTCCTAGCGCCCGGCCACGCCCACACGGCTCCCGGAGCCGATCCTGCTCCCACACCACGGCAGCACCAGAGCCCCCATCGCTGACTGACCCGGCGATGAGGATGATGATGCGGAGCGGGTCGCGGGCGATGGTGAAGATGAAGAGGCCGAACGCGGGCCCGAAGGCGATGAAGGTGCACCCGAAGAAGACGGCGAGCGTCATTTCGGCGGGAGCGGGGACACGGGACCGGGGTCGGACCCGGAGCTCGGACCGGACGGGCCCCGCGGCCCCTTCCCCCTCCGCCGCCCTTCCGGGGCCGATGACGTCACACGTGCGCGCGCCGCCACCGCCGGAAGCAGCGTCCCGGGGCGGGCGCGGGGGGCGGGGCCAGGCCCGTCAGTCACGGCGGGCGCGGGGTTGGATATCGGGAAAGGCCCGTCCGGAGCGGGCCGGGCCCTGGGACAGGCTCCCCGGAGAAGGGGTCACAACGCCGGCCTGGCAGAGCTCAAGAAGCGTTTAGACAACACTCTCAGGCACACGGTGTGACTCTTGGGGTGTCCTGTGCAGGGCCAGGAGCTGGACTCGATGATCGCTGTCGGTCCCTCCCGGCTCGGCATGTCCTGGGGTCCTGTGGTCCTTTGGGGGCGCAGCTTGGCCTTGTCCCCACGGCCCCCCCACGAGTGGGGCCCTGCGCGGCCCCCCAAGAGCGGGGGCTGGGTGAGGCATGGAGGCTGTCCCACCCTCAGTGGTTCTGTGCTCCCCACACTTGGCACCTCGAGTCCAACCCCATCTCAACGAGATTGACACCGAAAAGCACTTCAGGGAACTTCCCACTTACTGATCCCCGCACCTCAACACACACCCTTTCCGCCTCCAGAAGACTTTGGACAGGAGCATTGGATGTAGAGTTCTGCATGTGCTGAACTGGCAGAAGCACCGCACCCATGCCAGTCTTGGCACACATGCAACAAGGTCAGAGGAGGCTTTTGAGGAGTCTGGGTTTCATTAACTCGTGGAAAACTGGCCCCGTTTTTAAAAGGCACAACTCACAGCAGAGCACTCCAGGGTGGAGTACAGAGGATTCTCATGAACCAGGGGAAATCCCAGGGGTGCAGCGAGATGTGGGTCCCAGCATATCCCCTCCAGCTCATGGGCTTGCCCTTGCAGCCAGCAAGTTGGTAGCTGGAAACAGGAATCACAGGATCTTTTCCACTTGTTCTGGGGACATGATTGATGTTTGGTTTGATCACCAGGGTTTACAAGGCCACATCATGCCCAAGTACAAGTGATTCCAGAGGAGGAGAGAGGGGAATAGTTTCGTCCCTGCCTGAGATTTCATAGCTTCTTTGCAAAATAGCTCAGAATCAGACCACTTGGCCCAGAGGAAGTCACACTTCCCTCTGTAAGCCAGGGACATCCACTCCCAGTCCCTGTATTACTTTCAATTACGGCTCTGAGGGACCTGCCCACTTGGTCAAGAGAGCCTCTGTGAGCTTGCTCCTGGATGAGGATGGCCAGGACCCACTGAGGGGTGCAGATGAAGGCTGGGGCTTGCCAGCTGGGAGATGTGGCTCTGGTGGCTGCAACATCAAGGAGGATGGGTCACAACAGGAGGTGTCACCAGGGGCATCACCAGGCATCCTCAGCCCCACCACAACTGGATTCTGGTGATGAGTGAGTGTGCATGCAGAGGAGTGCTGGGCTGGATAGGAACAGGGACAATGCCCAGTCCAAGAAGAGACACAAGCACCTCAGGGCAGGACAGGGCACAGAACTGTGCTTGGGGTTGAAAGAAGAGGAGCTTAGGGCGCCCAGTGGTGGCAGGTGCCCAGAAAGGCTTTGGGGACACCCTGGATGTCCTCAGCCCCCTGCTCCCTCCCACCCAGACCTGATGAGCTCCCTTTCTATCCACCAGGCCTTGGCTCCAACACTTGTGTTCTTCCTGGCTCTGCTGACCATTCAGCCCAGACTGCAGCACCATGACCAGACTGAGACAGACACAGCCAAACAGATAGAAGAGTGTCAGGAATATCTGCATCATGAGATGACTTGGCTGCTGCAGGTGATTGAGGGGAAGAGGGGGACCATGGCAGCCCCACTCCGTTCTGCAGTGCAGCAGCAGTGGCTGTTTTGAGGTGCTGTAGCAGCCCTGGTCCTGGTCGCTGTGGGCTGCTGGCTGGGCAGGTGAAGGAAGTGTGCCTCTGCCAGCTGCAGGGAGCAGGAGAGCTCCCGCAGCAAGGAGAAGGACAGTGGCCAGGAGGAGTTCAAAGGTGCCCACCATGATCTATCTTTGTGACCACACCATCCATCACCAATGGGAACATTTGAGCTAAGGCTGGATGGGGCTGTGAGTAACTTGATCTAGTTGAGAGCGCCCCTACTCATTGTGGCAATGGTCTTTAGAGATCCCTTCTGACCGTTCTGATCCCTTCTGTGATTCTAAAGCAGGATCTGCCCAGCACATGAAGCATGGGCCAGCATGATAGAATCAAGACCAAGATTTATCATCCCCTAAGGCAATACTACGAAGTTCACCAAAATGATGATCCTAGCCCAGTCCACAAAGACAATAAACCTCACCATAGGGAAGACATCCTGCAAGAAAGGCATCACATAACAGAACCCTGATAACAAGTGCTTTTACTTTATTGTCTTTTGCTCTGAAAGGCAATAAATCAACCTTGTGACCAGCAACTGCTAAACCAAAGCAATGAATGCCCCCCAAGGGTCCCTTGCTGCCTGTCACCGTTGTAAGCCTGTCTTGCAGCAGAGATGCTCCAGTGCTGCTCCCAGATCCCCTGAGCAAGTGCAGCAGGGGCCACATGTCCTCCCGTACTGCATACTCCACCCTCACAGGCAGCACAGCCCCAGGCACTGAATATGGGGCATGTTCATACAAAAATGAGATGGCACCACGTGGTCATGGCTATCCATGCTTCCCTCCAGCTGCCTTGTCCTCTGCTGGCATTGACAAGTCAGTAATATTGATTTGAGGGCTGGGAGATTTGTGTGGCACTTGGCTTTAGGGGGCCTGACCTGTTTTGAAATCCCCCAGAGTCTTGCAAAACCCTCACAACTCGGCAGCACAGTTTTTCTGGTCCTCACCCTAGTGTCTCAAGCTGTAGATGCAGGGAGGGACTGAGGGGTGGCAGTAGTCTGTGCCTGGCTCTGCACAGCTCGACACATCTCATCCAAGCATCTCAGATGCTCTTTGTGTGGTCCTCCCACTCCAGCATGTAGTTCAAGGGCATTGAACAGGAAGGATTCAGAGGTGAAATGAGGCACTGGAGAGATGAGAGAGCTGGAGCAGAGAGCAGAGGTGAGAGGCTGCAGGAGGTTAATGTGCTGGTGTATCAATGGGGTGGCAGCCCACAGCAGGGCTGAAAGCTCTTTGGGGAGGTCATCAGTCTGCTAGGCCAAGATAAACAAATCCAAAGGTTGAAATTCCATGGGAGAGGTGGAGAGAGAGGAAGGGAGGAGGGCACCAGCACTTCAGTCCCCAGAGTGGGTCTGTGACACCTGTGGGGAGACATGCTCCCGTGCCGACAATTCCACAGTGCCCCAGGCTCCCAGAGCTTTCCCTGGTCTGCATATTTCTCTGTGGGGCTGCAGGGGAAAGGAGATGGGTGGGACAATGGAGAAAATGCAAAGCTTTGCTGAACCATGGCATAGCTCATGCCTTTCCCAGGCTGAGCATCACCTGGGAACAGCAGTCAGGATCTCACTGCCAAATCACAGGCAGTTCAAAGGAATAAAAAGTCCCTTGCAGCGAGGTGTAAACAGTTAAGTAAAGTGGACTGGTCCAAACCAGGAGGCAGCAGCAGCTAATGGGGAAAAAACAGTGGGTGTGAAAGGGCTCTTTGTCCCAGCAGGAAGGCGAAGGGCGCCCAGAGGCTGGGCACTGGGACGCACCCTGACCGGGGCACAGGGCAGGCTTGTTTGCAGTACAGGGTGCAGGCTTCCAGAGAAGAGGTGCTTTTACACTCTGGTTCTTTTCAAAACCAGACAACCCCCTGCCTGGAAGGGGCTTTGACTAAACAACAGAATGGCTCAGCAGATGCACTGCAGAAAAGGAAGGCGGGCCCAAGGAGGAGCTCCGGCCCTTGCGCAGGGACAGCTCAGCAGTCCAAGACACCGTGTGCTGTCCTCCCCTCTGGCTCCTCCAGGCCCAGGGTGGGAGGCTGCAGCTCACAGCAGACTTTGTAACCTTGGGAGGGTGAACTGAAAATGAGCACCTCATGCATGGGGAGCTTTTTTCCCTCTTGTAGAAGGTCTTAGAACCACGAAACAGAATTACTGGGCTATGGAGAGGGCGGGAGGCCAGCAGCAGCTGGGCAGGAAAGAGATTGAATCTCAACACCCTCCTTTCCTGACCTGAGAGGTACAGCAAATAAAGGAAAGCAGATAACAAAATCTATCCCTGCCAGTGTCTTGCTGGGTCTGCCTTGACAAGGGGTCAGCATGAGTTGTGTTTCCTGGCAGTATGTGGATGTGCTTTTAGACGGATATCCGCTGGGTAGTGTGGGACAGCAGGGCTCAGTGCACATTATGGAGGGGCCCGAAGCGAAGGGCAGGACTAGATAATGGTTTTGGGCATCCCCAGGAAATCCAGCCCATTTTGGTGGCAGCAATGAGACACATCCGGCTGCTCTTCAAATTGTGTTGGAGAAAATACAGCAAGCCAGGAAGAAACTTCCTGAACACTTTGTCTGCTGCATTAATATTTGCTGGCTTACACAGCTGTCCCTCAGGCAGGCGTTCAGTCACTGGCAATAGAAATTGCAGCTAGTACAAAGGGTGAGCAGCTAATCCCAGACCTGGAGAAGACCCTGACAAATAATAATGTGAGCATGCATGATCACGTGCTTGTGTGTTTCCTCATTGTGATAAACATGAACCCTCCATGGAGACGTCAAAGACCTTGTGGCTTCCCCAGGTGGCCAGCCCAGTAGCATGCAGACTGTGGGAGGGGACACACCAGCAACATGGTTTATCACTGTGTACTTGAAGAGGATGGTGAGTTTGGACTGAGCTTGAGACCTGGAGGTTTCCTCTGCATTCCAAGAAAGTGATGGAGATGAGGGAACACAGTCCAAACCACATGGTTATCCTTCCAAGCCCACCACAGCCACAGAGGTCCTGCAGACCCTCCTTGCATGAACTGGGGAGAGAGACACACACCTCTTATCCCAGTGCCTGCACCCACCCAAAGGACCAAACATAGCCATCCGTCTTGTCAAACTGCTTTAATATTTGGACATAAAGACAGGACAGAGCCATTCAGGCTGTGCACAAACAAGATCCCCATGATCAGCCACAGTGCAAGGCTGCTGAGCTTCCCTTCTCAATGGATGTGTGGATTTGGCCAAGATGCAGTTCAGCTGATGACATCCTGAGCATGCCAGTGGGGTGCATGTGTTGGGTGGGGGAAAGGGATAGGGGCTTGCCAGGGCAGCTCAGAGGTTGTTCAGCTCCAGTAAGGTCTGGTCCAGGACCTGGTGTATTCCCACGTTCTCCTCTTTGGCACTGGCCAGGCTCTCTGTGAATACAAGGGACACCCAACCACGCACACAGACACAGCCCAAATGTACCCAGGTGCAGCAGGACCCACACACACCACACCAAGCACAGACACACACACACACAGATGGACATTTCAGTACAGCTATGGCCTCCAGTCGAATGGGGCGTCCCCTGCGGAGCATAGTCCACACAAGTAGCCCCATTTCTGGCAGGGATGAGTCCAGCCAGTCTCAGATCTGCCAGGGAGGCCAGGCCAGTGAGGCTGATCTCTGGGGCAGGCAGTTACCACTCTTCAGCATTTCCATCTTCCCAGGGTGCCCCACTGCCCATGGCTGAGTACTCTGCAGCATAGGTGCTGCTGGCAAGTACCATTATTTGGCCAGACACTGTGGCATCACCACTGGCCAGCTGTGGGCACATGCACAAACCTTTGGCCAGGAGAAGCAGAGAACCAATGCCTGCTGCATGACCCAGCAGTGCTCCGTGAAGAAAAGGAGTGAGAAAACAGCCCATTAACAGCCCAGAAGAGTGGGCAGAGGACAACAGAGAGATAAGGAGCAGAGCTAACAAGGCTACAAGGATAAGCTCTGCCAGGCAGCCTGCTGCCAAGGCAGCCTCCCTCTGGTGTTCACTTCCAAATGGCATCATGCTTCCCCCAGAGATGGGTATGGAACAAGACTGCTGTCCAACCAGCCCCATCTCCCAGTGTGCCCTGCTAGCCTCTTCCCTGTCCCAAGTTTGGGGCAATGGGTGCTGCTGGATCCCCAGCTCCTATCCCAGCCTTCCCAGCACCCTGCAAGGACCTCTTTCTAAGGGGATCCTCCCTGCACAGTTTGGGGTGACCAGAGTGAGAAGGAAGAGGCTGCCCAGTGACTCCTGGGACAAGGGGAGGAAGGCAGCAATACAAACCACATCCCTCCCCAGCAGAGCCAGGATGATGCCAGAGGACAGCAATCATTACGTGGGCATCCCAGGACATCACAAAACCCCTCATATCTCTCCCACAAAAAACTGATCAGCTGCAGAGGGGCTCCCTGTCCTGCCCAAGCATGGTAGTTACCCCTATTAGGATAAGGCAAGGCTTCACACCCTGCCTCACCCCAGCAGGGTGGGGCTCCCAGCCCTGAGCCAGCCTGGCCAAAATGGGGCAGGGAGGCTGGGCCGGGGCCAGGAGCTCTGGGCAGCTCAGTTGTTAAGTTCAGTAAGGATGACCCGCAGCTCGTTAGTGAGAACACGGTTTTTCTCGGCCTCCTGCTGAGAACGCTCTAGAGAAAATGGAGACATCAACGCAGCACAGGAAAGAGAGAGAAAAAAGTGAGTTAGTGAAAAGAGACAGCATTTCTGAAAGCCTTCGCTGGAAACACCACAAGCCACCCAGACAGTGGTGGGATACAGCTGGACGGGCAGGAGGAGGCAGCCAGTCTTGGTGCAGGCACAAGGCTGTACGTCCATCACTTTGGAAACTGGATTCTGGGACATGGAAGGGTGGTGAGGAAGGAGGAGGGGGATCAGGACCAATTTAGGGCTCACAAGAGATAACTGCTGAAGGGTAGCATCAGACCCTTCACCAAGGGAAGGGGCTGCAGGAGCCATGACAGGGCTGAGATTGCTGCTTGTAGGCAACATCTGGGAGTGGAGACAGGGAATGGACAGGACCAGGACTAACCCTGCTATTTCACGCCAAAAGACTCATGGAGAAGATAGCATGAGATGAGGAAAGCTGTGTACGAGAGTCAGAAGGTGGCTGGGGTCAGCAGAATGGCCCTGTCCCGCTCAGCCTGGCAGCGCAGGAGCCTCTTGGGTCTCAGCCACGGTCACCCCAGGGGGCCTGTGGCTGCGAGCTGCCTGCAACCACCTCCTACCACACTGCTGACAGTACCCACATGAGACAGGCAGGAGATGAGGGATAGAGTGGCATGAAGAAAACAAAGGAGAAACCAATGTTAAAATTTTATTGATATCAACTCATTAACCCAGAGGGACAGAACACAAAAGAAAAGTCATGAGATGCAAACTGAAGAGCAATGTGCAAGGACAGAAGGGTGAGGGAGGAGTGGGGGTCGCCTGCCTGCCGGGGAACAAGGTGTCTGCACAGATGGATCCAACCCTCTATCCCCCAGGCCTGAGCTTTGGCAGTGGAGGTGCCGCTTCCCCAGTGCAGGTCATCCCCATGCTGGGGCCAGCAAGCAGCACCGGGGGACTTGGCTGGAAGTACATGGGGGGGGGAAATGGCCCCCCAGCCCCGGAGCTGCAGGGTCCCCAGTGCTTCTGCTGCTGGGGAGCCAAGGAGGGAGCTGCTGGAACAAAGGGCTTCTGGGCACAGTCCTGATCCCCAGGGCAATGCTGTGGCATGGGCCTACAACTACACTGTCCAGTCAGTATGTGGGGCTGTTCTCCTGCCCTGAACACAGCTCTAAGCACCTACATCTTGTCTCCCCAAAGAGGGGTACAGCGGGAACACCCCTCGTCAGCTCCTGTCCCAAAGGAGCTGATGGACAGGCACAGGCTAGGTAGGACAGAGGAGGACAGAGAGGGTAGGGAGAGAGGTGGGATGGCCAGGCAGGCAAACAGCCGAGCTGGGGAAGGGAGAGACAGGCAGGGAGTGGGTGCAGTGCTGGTGCCCAGCGTGGGGCTCAGAGGGAGGTGATGTCGTTAAGTGCATTGTCCAGCTCCTCGCTGATGGCTTTGTACTTCATCTTCTGCGCATACACTTCATCTGCAGGTGGGGGCAGGCGGGGAGCAGATGGTGGAGTAGAGTGGAGGGCACAAGGTGGAGAGAGAGAGTGGCTGTGAACGGCAGGCTGAGGGCAGCAGGAGTGTGCGGGCACAGGCAGCATGGATGAGACCCTATTCCCGACCCAAGGGCAGAGCACAGACCCAAGGAGCTCTGTGCCCCTGCACCAGACATTGTGACTTCCAGCCACCCTGCTCCCAGAACTTCTGCCCATCCCCTCCCTCTGGCCAAGCACTGTCCAGCCACACCAGGGGCATGGTGTGCCCAGTGCCACCCCAGGAAAGAGGGACACAGGGCTGGTGGAAACATTTTACCTTCTAGGTCATCAATGGTTTTCTCCAGCTTTGCCACAGACCTCTCTGCAAACTCCGCTCGGGTCTCAGCCTGTGGGAAGCACAGTGGGGAAAGGGTGAGTGCAGGCTGCACTGCACTCCAAATCTGCCGCATTTGCATCTTTGGTACCCTTCTCCGGAAGCCCTCCCATGGGAAAGGCAAGGAACAGAAGTGACTAGGGCTCCATGGAGCCTCACACCCTACATCAGAACAGACTAATAAAGGTCATCCCAGATGCAGGTACCTGCTATGCTGCAGGGCTGCAATTTAGGAAACCGTGAGAGGACATGGGCATAATGGCGTCAAAACCCATTCAGGATAGCAAGCTCATGCCTGTAGTGGTTCAGTGGTGGCCCTACACCCCTTACCTCCTTCAGTTTTTCCCCTAGAAGCTTGATTTCCTCCTCGTACTTATCCTCCTTGGTGGAATACTGCAGAGACAGAGACAAGCACCTGTGAGTCCCAAGGCGTGCCTCCAGCTGTCCTTCACCCCAGCAGGAGACCGCAGCACTCCCAGCGCCCACGCACTCTTCCCAGCCCCCCATGCACTCTTCCCAGCTCCAGCAGCCTCACTGGGTCCTACCTTGTCAGCCTGGGCTTCCAGGGACTTCAAGTTGTTGGTGACAATTTTCAGCTCCTCCTCTAGGTCACCACATTTACTACATCCCAAGCAGGGCCGGCAGGAGGGGGGGAGTGGGGCCAAAGGGCAGGAGAGAGGCAGGAGCAGAAAGAACAGGCACGGGGAAGCAGGAAAGAAAGAGAGAAAACAAGTTGAGAGAGGAGAAAACTCAGTGCAGGTGGACCAGGAGCAGAGCCACTCCGAGCAGGAGCTGCCGGGACGCATCTGTTCATCCATTCCTTGTGCTTCCTTGCACGGATACCTTGTGCATCACCACCAGCCAAGCTCTCGCTGGCCCCGCCAAGGGAAGCATGGATGGAGGGATGGAGGAGCGTGCCCGGCCTGCACCCGCTGCAGAGGGAGGCAAGGGGAGGCCGGTGGTGGAGGCAGTGGTGCAGAAAGGAGAGAGGTGGCTCGCATGGTTCGAGAGACAGCGACAGAGAGAGGGGGCTTCTGCACATCGCCCCGTGCCCCTGCCCCAGTACCTCTTCCTCTGAGGCAATGAGGGATTTGAGAGACTGGTCCATGGTCCGCAGCTCTTCTTCCAGCTGTCTCACTCGGCTGGGGTGGAAGGGGGGCACCCCAGGAGGGGGACAGCAGAGAACAGGGTCAGGGATGTGATGCCGGTGGGTTGGCACCCCCCCACCCCCAGCCTGCAATCCCAATGATAGACCCTGCTGCTTCCAGGGAGGGACATCCCCATCCCCATCCCCATGTCTGCCAGGGATTTGGGGCAAGGGCTGTGTGGGACCCCTGCACGCTGCCCACCAGGAGCCCCGCTCACCTCTCCGCCACCTCTGCCCTCTCCTCTGAGCGCTCCAGCTCTCCCTCAAGGACGACCAGCTTGCGGGCGACCTGTTGATGGCAGTAAGAGGCCCACATTGGCCCTGCGCTTGCCCCAGTTGGGGGCACAGGGCTGTGAGGAGGTGGCTCTGGGTGCTGCCAGGGTGTCAGGACTGGGGAAAGGGTTACACACCTCCTCATATTTGCGGTCAGCCTCCTCTGCTATGTGCTTTGCCTCCTTCAGCTGCATTTCCTGGAGTTCCATCTTCTCCTCATCTTTCATGGCCCTGTTTTCGATGACCTTCATGCCTCTGAGGAAAGACCATGCAAGAAGATGTTACGGCTGTGGGTCAAGGTGTCATCTGCACATCCTGCCTGCCCATCTGCACATCCTGTACCCTAAACAATACCACCCTCCAGCTTCAGAGACATGGTACATTGCTTGGGGAGGATGGCATGCAGTAAGGTCACACCAGCAGTACCCCAAAAATGTTCCTGTGCAGAATTAGAGTAGAGCTGGCCCCAGGGCAATGTTCCAGAGTGAGGTATGCCTATGGTGCCCCTCAAGCAGGCAGGTCCTGAACCCACGTTTGGGGGTGAAAAGGTGTGCAGCCCAGGATGAGCCAGCCACAACCTCCACAAAAACAGCCCAACAGGCTGGCAGCCTGAAGGAAACACTGGAAAACATCCTGTGGCAAAGCCTTTCTCATTCTGGGTGATGCTCACAAACAGGGGATTACCAAAACCCCGCAAACCCCCACAGAAGGGACTCCTGCAGACTCTTCTCTCACTCAGATGCTGTTGCTCAAACTGGTCTTTGCCAATGGAGGGAAGAGCTCATGTAGCTGTCAGGAGTGCTGTGACATGTCTGGGCACTCCCATACAACCTGACTGCCCTTGCCTGCACAGTTCCAGTCTGGGAAACCTGCTTGCCATGAGGATGGGGCAACACACACCCTGTGGAACTCTCTTTGAATGAGGCTGTCTTGTTCTCAAATCTGACCTTAGTTACCAGCACAGAGGTTCCCTCCTGGGCTGTTGTGTCTTTGAGCATAGAAAGCTGCTCTGGGGAATAAAATATGCTCTTATCTTCCTCTGGCTTTGGTTACAGTCTGGTGCTTTTATAAATACAAGATAAAATTTTTCAGGATTTTATGTGTGCTCTGGATAAGAATGTCTGTATATGGGGGACTTCTTTGCATTATGGCTTTATTCTCTCCCTTTGAAGTCTGCAGGAAAACCAACATAAACCCCAATAAGGTCACTTCAGAGGGACCCCACTGCAAAATTAAGGGGGCTGTCTGCAATCAGTGGTGACCTGATACCACTCCCACTGTGTCTATCCATCCCACCTCTCGCTCTCATCAGCCGCCTTCTCAGCTTCCTCCAGCTTCTGCAGGGCAGTGGCCAGGCGCTCCTGGGCACGGTCCAGCTCCTCCTCTACCAGCTGGATGCGGCGGTTGAGGGAAGCCACTTCAGCCTCAGCCTGGGGGAACAGAAACCCCTCAGTCATCCCATGTCACATACATATATTGAAAAACACATTTTCAATGGTTACTCCTACATTTACCATCTGGAATGCCCCTTGGCACTGTGCAACCAGCCCATGTTCACTGGAATGGCATGCCTGACCATGCATGCCCTCACCTCTCTATAGGGTTATCTCCATCCCTAGTGGCTATTTGATGCTGGCTTCTCCCAGCCTTTCAGCCACAGCCTGGCATGTGCAGCCCCACCATGTCCTCGTACCTCCAGCTCCCGCCCTGGAGGGGGACAGGGCACATTCACTGGGGTAGGGTGGCCATAGCAGCCATGTCGTCACGGGGATGGTATTTGGGGTTTGCAGAGCAGTGAGTAAAGGGGGAGGAATGCCCTGTGCGGCTTCGCTCCTGAAAAGGAGATCGGAGCTGCTTGTGGATTTCCTGTTTACAGAGGCGGCCGAGTGAGCCGGGAGTTTCTCCTGCGGGAACCCCCAGGGCCCTGTGCAACAGGGCAGCCTGAAGCCAAGCACGGAGCCCCCCCAGCTGATGTACAGCACGGTGCCGGGGGCAGTGGAGCGAGTCGCCCTCAGCAGGCTGGCGCCCGGCCAAGATGAGGCTGGCAGGACCAGAGCCCTCCCTTTCCCAGGCTCCCCACGCACAGGGCTGGGAGCTGGGGCTGGCCAGGAGCAGTGGCCCTGGCCCTCCGCCAGCCCGTTGACGCCTGGCCTTGCACTCTTTCCATTTGGTAAAGGCCTCCTGCTCCATCGCCACAGTCGGGAAACACTGCCTCAGCAGCTCCCAGCCCCGCTTCCCACCAGGGGGGTGCAAGGAAAACAAACCCCTCAAAATCAGGGGATGGGTGGCAATAAGACCTCACTGTGGGGAGCAGCCCCATGCACCAACCCAGGAGATAGTGTCTCCTGCTTATTCACAGGCTGCAGCAGGACTGGCTGGCTGCGGTGCCTGGACACATCCAGCCTCATGCTTCAGCACTGCGAATGCCCCAGGGAATATTAGCCAAGCACAAGGCCTATGGGAACAGCAAGGGGCTGTCACCCTGCATGGCGCCACTGTGCCCTCACAATTCCCCGTGGGGAGTTGGCAGAATGGGGACAGGCACAGCCGGCACCTCTCTGAGAGGGCTGCCAGCCCCACATCTGCTTCCACCCCATGAATACCCTTTCTACAGACTCTCCGAGAGCTTGTCCCTTGCCGGACTGCCCAATGGGGCGCTGGAGCTGGCCCCCACAGGGCAGTGCTCTGCCCGCAGCATCAACCTCACTGTGTCGGTAGATTTTTTTCCCAGGGAATCACCCCCAAAGTGGGTCAGACCTGCCCGGATGGACACTTGGGAACATGAGCTCTCCCTGCAGCTCCCAGTGACCGGGGAACCCGATCTGAGGCTGCAGGAAAGGGCCATTTCCTCCGCACACAGCCCGAGTGACAACAACCCGGGTACTGCACCCAGCTCTGCCGCTCCTGATATGGTGAGAATGGTGAATGAGTAGGCATAGGAAACAGAAAGAAAGGAAGAAAACCGAAAGCTCCAACAACTAAGAAGACAAACCAGGAAAAAGCTGCAGCTTGGGAATGCCATCCCACTGCCAGAATGGAAATTTTGGCCTGAGGCAATGTGAAGGGGCGGCTTGTCCCCAAGAAGGGACAGGCTGGAGAGCTAAAGCTCTGCGGCCCGGACCGCAAAGTCCGCTGGAAGCCAGACAAGAGCCTGGGCGTGGGATTCTGAGCTGTGCACGCTGGCCTTCGAGGGAGAGGATCCTTTCCCAGGAGGCGCCCGATCCCAAGGCAGGGCTGGCCGCTGCCCGCTCCCAGCGCTCGGCCAGCCGGGAAGCCCTGGGGAGCCCCGCTGAACGCAGCATCTTCTCTCGGAGGAGGGAGGCGGCTGGCGGACGCTGCCCGCAGGCAGGGACTGCCCCGAGCCCCCCAGCGCCGGGCTCTCCAGCCGGGTGGCAGCTCCCCGCGGCTCCCCGGGGACCTCCCGCCGCTCCTCCACCCCGCGGGCAGCCAGCCCGGCTACCGCGGCTCGGGGGCCCGGGGCCGGCCCGCCGGAACGGATGCCGGCAGCGGGGCCGGAGCCGGCGGGGCATCCCGGGGAGCTGCCGGGGCGCCCCCCGCCCTCCTCTTCCCATCCCAGCGGCCCTTACCCGCTCCCGGGCCTGCCGCTCGGCATCGGCCTCCCGCTGCAGGTGCTCGGCGCGCTCCTCCGCCTCGTCGGCCACCTGCTGCAAGCTCTGGATCTTCTTCTTGACGGCATCGATGGAGCTGGCGCTGGCCATGGCGGGGACTGCCGGCGGGGAGGCCACACCGCCAAGACCTTTGTGGGATCCGCCCGGCTCGGGCAGGAAGCGCTCAGGCAGCGGCCGCTCCCGCCGCCCGCCCTGCCTCCATCCCTTCCTGCTCCTCCTCCTCCTCCTCCTGCTGCTGCTATTGCTGCCTCCGACCGACCTGCTCCGCCGCTCCTCTGGGCAAGGCTTGCGGGGCTCACCCGCGGCAGGAGAGAGTTCCCACGCCGGGAGGGATGCACAGTGCCCCTCATCCCAAATAGGACAGAGGGTGCCCCCGGGCAGGGTGCGTGGTCCTCCCCAGGCTCTGGTCACCGTCTCTACATCCCCGCCAAGGCAAGATGCACAATGGCTTCGGGGCAGGGCACACTGGCCCCCACCCCGGGTCAGCACGCATAGTGCCAGGCAGATGCATGGTCCCCACTGAAAGGGCACATGGTACCCCCAGAGAGGGCACACAGTGGCCCCAAGGCAGGGGTGCTGCCCCGGATGCAGGCTGCCCCCCAGGCAGGGGTGCACAGTCACACTGAAATCCCCCAGAGCAACGGAGAGGACCCCAGGGAAATGGACTCATTTCCATCAGTCCACAGAGTCTGTGAGTGCTGGAGCCTGTCCTGTGTGAGCCCCCATGGCCACAGGAGCTATGTACCCGTGGGTATTCCCCAAACGCTGCCCTCCACAGCCCTTGCTGCAGAGCTAAGGAGGGTTGTGGACTTTTTCCTTATGGAAAGTCAGTAAGAGGCATGAGCAGAGCCCGCTCCTGGCTGCCCTCTGGGGCTACCTGGGTTTCAGCCAGGTCCCCAGCATCCATCATGTTCAGTCCCTTGTATCTGCTCCCCAGTGTGAGGACCTGTCTGACAGCCCCACAGAGACTCATGGGGCCCATGGACACCCTGGCACCTCCAGCCTGGGGATTGTGCCCTGTGGGGGAGGCCAAACCTCCAGCTCCTGGCTCTCCATTCTGGCTGGGGCACATGTCTTGATCCATCAGAAGAAGCTGGAGCTGCTGGCGCTCAATCCTCCCTTAAGAAGTACTGACAGCCTTCTGGCTGCACTTCACACCTGCCTCCAGGAATGCCAGTTCCCAGGCTGACCTCACCAGCTGGCTCACCAGGGCCAGGGGTCCTGGGGGTGACTCAGCCACACTGCTATCTGCACCTTGCAGATCCATGTCCCCTTGCCAAGAGGCAGCGGAAGAGGCGATACTGTGGGTCCCCTGGGAGCACACAGCCTTGGGCTTGGCCTTGGGCCCAGCTGGTACTGCCTCCTCCCAGTCTGAGGCCTGGATGTCAGTAATGCTCCCAAGCCAGGACATGGGGGCCCAGAGCAGAAACAAGGGTTCCTGGCAGCAGTGGGGCAGGGATGAGCCAGCTGCAGGCAGGAGGGGAACAGGATGCAGGTCAGCCACCCTGGTCCTGCAGTAGCCAGGCTAGGTGCCTCCTGCTGTGGCCCCACCCCGAGATGCAGTCACTTCCCAGCAGAGTGCTGTTCCCTCCCACCAGCTCAGGGAATCGCCAAATAAGAGCAAAGTCTTGGCTGGGGAAAGCAGCTGGGGCGGGAACATGGGTGAAGCCTTTGGGATCATGGCCTGGGAATGGCAGTTTCCCTAAGGCCCCTCCGGGGTGGCTGGGGACAGCCACTGCTGGGGATGCGGGGCGATGGAGAGGGCTGTTCTGGCTAAACCTGCTCTCCCGGCCTCACCGTTTCCAGCAGCCCTTTCCCATCCCGACCTGGGCACCATGACTGTCCCTCCTGGGAACAAGAGATTCTGGGGGCATGGTGGGCTCTCAGAGCTGCTGGGAAGCTCTGTGGAGTTGCTGATCAGGAGTCAGGCATTCCCTGCTCTATGCCACTATCTGACACTTCTCCAAGTGCCTGGGGCATTGTATTTGCACTCTTTAGTGCAGTCCCCGTGGCCTTCATACCCCAGCATGCAGTGCCAGCAGCAGGGCAGGGCCATATTGAGGTGGCTGTTTATTCTTTTAAGGCATTGATATTTTTGCCAAGAGCAGGAGGCTGCCTGGATCGCTGGTATGAGCCTGACCCATCTGAGGAATGGGGACACTCTGTGCTCAAAGGCACCCACTGTCCTGACAGCCAGGGAGGGCATGGGGTGGCTGGGGTGGGTGTGCTCTGGGGGTCTACCCAATGCTTCCTCTGCTGGAAGCAGGAGCTGTGCTGTGCCTTGCACCAGGGAGGAGGTGACACCAGCTCTGGCACTTAGAGCTGTCAGCACATTCAGGTCCCTGGCGCCAAGGGGTGACTCCCAGAGCCCCACACATGGTGCAGCCTGTCCAGGCTTTGGCATGGTTCTGGGGAGATCCCGGTGTTGGAGCACTGCAGCCTGACACTGCTCCTTCACCGTGGCTCCGGCTCCAGCCCTTCCCTGGTGGCTCCCATCCACTGTATCTTCTGGTACAGAACTCTCTGTGCTGAAGCCCACAGACTTGCCAAACTGCTGTGGACCAAGAGCCGGGAAACACCCTCCCTGCTGAGGATGGCATCACACAGCCCACTGCCAGCAGCAAACCACACCCCACAGCCGACATCTGCCCGGTACCACTGTTTGCCCCTTCCTCGGAGCCCTGCACAGGGAACATCATGTCCCCTTTCACCCACACTGGGTTTGCCCTGTCCCACACCAGCATGGACCCAATTAGACCAGCGGGAACCCCACTGCACACAGCAGCCACCTTGCCCAGCTTGACGTGGCTGCCCTATGCCAGGTTGAGTGTGCCCTTCCCGAGGATTCTCAGTGTTTTAAAGGAGAGTCATCTGTAGGATCAGCAAAGAGGTCTAAGGAGACCCCTGGCTGCTGCCCAGGGGCTCTGGGCTGCCAGAGGACTGGTGCTGCCATTGCTTGTCCTTGTCCGCTCACCCCTGTCCTTGGCAGCAGCCTCAGAGATTTGACGCATCTCCCCCATTTAGCTCCATAAACCAGCTGGGATTGAATTTTTTGTTCTCAATCCTAAAAAGCCTGGCCATGCCCTGCTGGCTGTACTCCAGACGGCTCTCCTTTAGCTTCTCCTCCAGTTTCCAGGGTTGGTTTTCATCAAAGAGGGGCTGGCTATCAAAAGGAGGATTTATTTATAGGGTGTCAAATACCCTGTGTGGCACCACAGGTCGTTATACTCCATTCCCAAGCGTCCCCGTGGCCGCACACAGCTGTTCTACCCTTCATCCTGGCCAGGCACAAGCCAATTTCAACACCTTCCTAACATCTCCCCAGAGGGATCTATTTCCCAGGAGGAACATCAGTCTTGGCACTAAATAAAACTCTTCCTGGCCTTGCCTTTCTCAGGGTACAAAGTAGCACACCGGACCCAAATCCACCCAAATCCCCTTCCACACTCCCCAAGCATTCTTCCTTGCAGCCAGCACTCAGCAGCCAACCACAGCAAATTTTTTTGTTTCTCTGCTCTGCCACGGTTTAGCAAACACAACAGGTTTTCCTACTAGCATTGAGGAGGTGCATGCCTGGGACTTGTGACACAGCTTGGAACATTTGTCCCTGTTAGCTTTGGGGAGCCAGGTTGGAGGCTGCCCACAAAGATCAAGACAGGACCAGCAACCACATCACTGGCCCCCACAGCTGGCCTGGCCCCCCCACCCCACACAGGACCCATCAGCCCAGTTCAGTGTCAACATCGAAGGAATGGGATCCTGAGAGTCTTCCCTTCGGACGCTTTCCATATAAGGGCCCCCTCTTCCTTTAACCCCCCCGAGGTCCAGAGCCTGTGCAGGGGAGGAGCTGCTGGCGTGCCTACTTACATCTGTAGCTTTCTTCTCTGCCTGCTCCAGCTTCTCCTGGGCCTCCTTGACAGACTCGGAGTACTTCTCCACCTCATCCTCGGTGCCCTTCAGCTTCTTCTGCAGGCCCTGCTGTTCCTCCTCCAGCTGGGAAAAGACAAAGGGTGGGGGTCAGGGGAGATGGCAGTGTCTGCAAGGCTGGAAGGGGATCTGTCCCCCCATCCTTCCCCTGGTGACACCCAGGCTGTGGGGGGCACAGCAGGAGAACATGGACGTGTCCTCTCTGACAACTTTGGGTCTACACGTCCTTGAGGTGTAGAGCAGCTGCCGGGACCCCCATCATCCCCGAGCCTGGCGGAGGTAAGGGGGTGGTGGTCTCCCTCCCTTTATAGGGGACTGGAGAGCTCTGACTTGGGGATACAGCTCTGGGGACACCAATCTGTGTTCCCATCTCTGTGTGGTTGTGGTGGGAGTATGCAGTCCGCAGGGCTCTCCCTGGCACGGGGACAGAGGGGTGGCACTGGGGAGTCCCACTGAGATGAAAGATGTTTGGGGAGACCAGTGTGAGGGGTCAAGGAAAAGAGACTGAAGCGTTGGTTCCTGGGGACAGACCCATGTGGAGTGAGGTCCCTGGGGACACAGTCCCAGAGAGGTAACGTCTCAAGGGCTGTCAACCAATAGAGCTGGCATCCACAAGCAGGACACCCAGTGGGGCAAGGTCCTTGGGCCAGGACATGCTTAGGTCAGGAGACTCCAGGGTGGACAACCAGGGGAGATCAGTGTGGGGACTGGGTGAGCCTAGAGAGTGCAGTGTCCCCAGGCTGGACGATCAGTGGGATGGAATCCCCAGGGCTGGGCACCCAACCGGACGGGGTTTCCAGGGCTGGACACCCCTAGAGTGGAGGGCTCCCAGGTAATGCCGGGGAAGCCCGTGGGACACCCACCTGCTTGCAGCGGTCCTCCGCCTGCTTCTTGTCAGCCTCCGCTTGCTCGGCGCGGTCGATGGCATTCTCCTTGTCCAATTTCAGCATCTGCATCTTCTTCTTGATGGCCTCCATGGTGGCGGGGTGTCGGCAGCGGGGCGCGGGACGGCAGAGGGGCGCGGAGCACCGGGAGCACCGGGAGCGGCGGGAGCACCGGCACTGCGCTCCCCGCCCCGCCGAGCTGCCTAAAAGCTGGGGAGGGGCCGCGCCGGGCGGGGGCTGCCCCGGTACCTCCCCCGCCGCCCGCCAGCACCTTTTAGGGACTGGCTCGCCACCGGCCCTCGCACCGAGCGGAACGGGGGGGCAGCCTCCCCCGGCGGGCATCGCCGCAGCCCCGGCGCCCGGCACCCACCGGGGCAGAGGACGAGGGACACCCCGGGTCACTGCGCTGGGGACAATCCGATGGTACTGGGCAAGGGACAGCCCGGGACACTGTGCTGTGGGTACTCTGGTGGCGCTGGGTGATGGACACCTCAAGACAATGCTCTGGTGGCACCCCAGTGACACTGGGTGAGGGACACTCTGTAGCTCTGAGCTAGGGGTACCCCTGTGGCACCGGGCAAGGGACATGCTGGGGCACTGAGTAGGGGTAGCTTGGTTGCACTGGCTCCAGAGCTGTCCTCATGCTAGTGCCCTAGGTACACCACGTGCCCTGTCACAGCGCACTGGGGCCTGAGGGACCCTGCTTGCTGGCACTAGCGTGGGGACACCTCAAGGGCTGGCATGGCACTTGGGAACACCAATGAATTGGCCAGCACTGAAGGGTAGGGGACACACTCAGGCTGTGATTGCACTAAGGGACATGTTTGGCTGGCATTGCCCACAGGGGGAAAATCCCCCAGGGGAGAAGTGAGCAGAGCTCCTGACATTCCCATCCAGCTGCTGGTGGGGCAGGAGGACCAGAACTCTTTGCAGACTTCTTGGCACCCACCTACTCTCTGTTTTTCACCTTGGTGTCACTGTCCCTGGCACCCACAGGGACACCTGGCACATGCACAGCCCATACAATGGCATTTCAGGGTGACACAGAGCATACAGGCAGCTCACTGCCCCTCTTCATCTTTCTGCTCTAAATAAACTGTATTCCACAGGCAAAAAAATGCAAACCTTTCAAATCCCAGCTCCTCCAAAAATAACCTGTACTTTAATAACGATCGTAAATGCTTCTGGCACATTCCCAGCTGCAGGGTGGGCTGTGGGTCGGGGGGGCTGGAAGGAGCTGGTGGAGGGGCCATGGGAGCCGTGTGGCACGTGTGAAAAGCGGGGATGGGATGGGGACAGGAGGGGTGCACAGGCTCCCCCAGCCCACTGCCCCTGGGCTGCAGCCAGTCCTTGCTTGACGCAACTTCTCGACACCAATGCTCCAAGCAGAGAGGAACAAAAAGATTTTGACAGCTGGAGAAAGTGCCTTTTAGGAGCCCTCAGGCCCAGATGGTAGAGGGCATAGGAGGGGTGGAATAGCTGAGGACCAAGTGGCTGCTGGCTCCATGGGGAAAGGAGAAGAGCCACTGCTGGACTCTGGAGAGTGGCTATTAGTATTGATGAATTAGGCACATATTTGGACAAGAAGGGTCTGTAGCTGCCAGCGTGTGGCTTCTGAGGGGAGGGGAAAGATCCATCTGCCATCATTCCTGGGAGAGAGTAATTGTTTTTTCTGCGAGATGTTTCAGCCTGGAGCAACTTCATGGGCTTGAGCAACTTCATGTACTCAGTGCATGGGGCAAATATAATGATGGGCGTGGTGCAAGGAGCAAGGAAGTTACCCTGGAGCCAGGCCAGCCCTCGGATGTGCCCCCAAAGGATGCTGCTTTCCCTCTCAACCCCCTCCCCTTTGCTCCAGGCATCATAGCCATGTCTGATGGACACTGCTGGAATTATCCAGGTGCTGAGGCCCATGACTCTGCCCTTCAGTCCATCCTCTGGGGTAACCTGTGAGACAAGAGGGTGCAGAGAGTTGTGGGTGCACATCCCTCCCATTGCTACCCCATGCCCAGGCTTGTCCTGGGCTAAGGTCTCCAAGGATGGCAACCCCCTCCATGTTTCACTCTAGGGTCAGACCTTACTCCCAAGGAAGGGCTCATCCTGACAACTAATGGGACCTTCCCAGGTGCAATCCATGCTGCAGCCTATCACCTCATCCCTGGGCTCCCCAAGAAGTTGGGACATGGTTTGCCCACTAACCTCCAACTTAGTTGAATTTGGATCCCTGCAGAGGCCTGGGACCTCATGACTGTGTCATCCCAGCTCCAAACCTCTGTATGTGCTTTCCTGAACCTGCCTGCCAAAATAACCCTTTGATCAGTATGTGAGATTGAGGGGCGGTGGTTAATCACACCCCCATGTCCCTTCCCTGGTGTTTGTGCCACCACCTCTTGTACCCAAGCTGGAGGACACAGCAGTCGATATGCTTGCAGCACTGTGCAGGAAGTACTGGAGCTCCCTTGTCCCCAGGATGCCAGGGTGAGGCCAGGGCTGCTGCCATGCTGTGCCTGCTCACTGTCCTTGCTGGACACTCTGAAGGGCCCCATGTCCAAGCCGGTACCTGGGTGAGAGCCTGGTGCCGGGTCAGGCCAGCGCAGATTGTCAGGGGACAGCTGGGAGTATTGGGATGCCTGTGAGAGCCACAAATCCACCCTGGATCCTGGCCAGGGGTGAGTGTCTCAGGAGAAACAGCCCCTCCACACCCCCAGGGACGTGACCACAAGGGGACAGGAGTTGCTCTCTGGGATACTGTGGGATGCTGCCCTTGCCACCGATGATGTTTATAGCTCACACTACCAGGAACAGCCCCAGAGGCAAGGGACACGTGCCAACCTGGCCGTGCCCCTGTTGCACCCCGCAATGTCCCTGTTGCACCCCACATCACCCCTGCCTGCCCTGCCACTGCTTAGGCCCCCCAAATCCCTGCTGAGTGACGGGGTGGGAACAGGTGGGGACACACTGGGGCAGCTGCTGCCCGCACAGGTTGGCTCTGGGGGGCTATTTCGGGGCGTGAGATCAACGCCAGCAGCCGGGAGGGCTCCGGCCACATTCCCAGACCCACACCACACCACACTGCTCCCCACTGATGGGCCACCAGTGACTACGGGGTGGGAGGTCCCCCACCTGCACCCTATGGCACCCTACCCAGGAGTGTATTTGGCTAGTAGCAGGAATGGGGCCAGGAGCTCAGCTCCACACACACATAACACCCCCCCCCGCCTTCCCTGAAGCCCAAATCCCCCAGAAACAAAATCCCCAAGGCCCCCTCCTGCAGTGGTGGCCCCCCGGCAGCACCTGCGAGGCCGGCACATGGCTGGCAGCGGGGGTCCGGCCTGCCGGGTGCCTGGGGCTGGACGTGCCTCAAATATTTTCCATGCTGTATAAGCACCCGTGGTACACTCCCCCCCTCCCTTTGCCGGCAGGGAAGGAGCCCAGGCCCCCCTGCCCTCCCCGTCTCCTGGAGAGGCCTGTTGATACCCAGTTGGCAAGAAAGCAGGAAAACCAGATTTTATTGATGAAAGCGTCTTTCTGAGGAGACACTGGCATCCCCCACCCCACCCCGGAGGCTTGGGGGGGAGCTGGTTTCCTTCAATCTTTAATATGGGATGCTTAAAGTATCAAAATGGTGAGAGAAGCCTCAGCGAGTGCAAAGGGGAAGGGACGGGGGTCCCGGAGCCAAGGAGGGGTGGGATGCTGGGCTACGGGACCCTGGCGAGAGCTGGGTGTTAGTGGGCAGAGCATGAGCTGGCAGGGAAATAAATGAACTTTGAAAGCTGCAGGCTCAATACTAGAGAAATGGAAAAGTTACAAAAATACTGTAGATCTTGGAAAACAATGCAGGCACTTGGGAAGAAGGAGGAAGGCAGAGCTGGCTGGGGCCGCAGTTGGGGGGAAGCCCTGCGGGAAGGCAAAAAACAGGTCTGGGGGTGAACTCAACACATCATCCCCCATCCTGAGTGGAGGCACTGTGGCTTCCAGCCCTGCTGCTCCCCAGAGGAGCCTGGGCTGAAGAAGATAGTCATGGGGTGGACTCAGTGCCTTCCAGGGTAGCTATAGAGGAAGATTCAGCCAGCAATAAGGCCTTAGAGGTGAAAGACAGCTCCGTGCAAGAGCTTAGCGAGGGGCAGCTGCTCCCTGCACACCATTGCACAGGAGAGGGCAAGCCCCCCGCCTGTCCCCATCCTGCACGGAGGAGAGAGAAAAAAGGGGCACAGGAGGGAACGAAGAAGGCACAAGTAAATATCCCCTTGCAGTGGAGAGCTCTGTGGGCCCGCACCCCGGGGCTGGCGGGTGAGCCCTGAGCCAGTGCAGCCCCGGCTCCCACCCCAACCGAGTCCCTCCGAGCGCTCTGATTGTGCCTTGGGTGTGCATGGGAAGATGGGCTGGGCAGCGAAGCGGAGTTGCTGGTGAGGCACCGGCTTGGAGGGGCAACTGAGTTAGTCCCATTGCTCTGGGTGCGGGCAGAGCTCTGGTCTAGCCCAGACAGCCCTTCGCTTGTGGCAGGTCGTCTTAAATAGGAGCAGGCAGGTGGGCGGGTGGGCAGGCAGCAGTCTGTGCGGTGAGCGGTGGGAGGGCGTGCGGCTCAGTTCTGCTCCTCGTCCCGCAGCTCCGAGGGCAGGAATTTGTACTGCTGCTGCCGGATCATCGCCAGCTTCTTCCGCGCCTCTTCCAGCTCCCGCTCCTTGCGCAGCATCTCCTCCTGGGCGGCGATGATCTGCCAGGAGAGAGCCCCAGGGTCACAGCTGCCTCCCACAGGGATGGCCAGAGCCTCTGCCACCGGCAATGTCAACCCCAGAGCTGGGTTCTCCAGCTGCTCCTTCCCTCCCATCACAGCCACTGCCTCACTGAGCATGAGGGCTGTTTGTCCCTGGGGTGGGAGCATGGTACTCTGGAGATAAGCAGAACAGCACAGCTCCCAGGGCTCAGCCCCATGTGCTGTGTAGAGGGTCTCAGCTGCACGGAGCCAGCACTGGGACTGTGGCACCCCACACTAGGTAGATCTCACCCTCTACCCACTGCTCTGCCTTTTCCATGTGTCACAGACACTGGGATACTGTGGGCTCTGCACCAAGGGGAAGCCAGGGCTTTACACTCCTGGGAGCATGCACCATCACCCACTGCTACTTGCGGCAGACAAAGTGAGGCCTCATTGTTTAACTGGTGCTCAGTGGGATGGGTGAACCCACAGCATTTTTGTGAGGCTCTCTCAAGACATGACCTGTGCTGGTGAGTGGTAGGACATGTTCCTGAGACCAGCACACACAGGTTGTGGTGGCACCTAGAGCTGCTCCTGCCCTGTTGGAGCAGCCTCACTCACCTGTGCAATTCCTCCGACCATCTTCTCCTTCACCACCACCGTTTCATCATGGTCCTGGAAGGCAGCTGCCTTCTGCGCTGCCTTCACCAGATTGTCTGATGCTCTCTTCACGGCATTTCCAGCGGCCTGCAGCAGGGAGGAGGAGAATGTCAGCATGACTCACAGCCCCAGGGTATGATTGTTGCCCGGGGGTGTGAAGGAACTCCTGCCCCAGCCCAGGCTGGGCCAGCAGGCAGGACAGGCAGCCAGGAGTGCTGGGAGCTGCAGGCAGGGATTCCTTTACATGGCTCGCTGCCTTGTCACCCGCTCATGACCATTTCAGGCGCTTCTGCTCCCAGCCAGGCTCTGGCTCCTCTTGGAGGAGCGGGGCAGGGACTGGGACTGGGAGGCAGCCCTGCTGACTCTTCCCAGCCCTCGGCCCCAGTGCTGAGACCCCAGGTTAACCCAGGGTTAACACATGGGCATTAACCTCCTGTGTGCCATGGCCTCTGAGGATTAACAGTGATACAGAACATGCCCCCCCACACATTAACCTCTTGAATGCCAGTGAAAAAGTGCACCCATTTCAGCTATTCCTGTGCCAGTTCATTGTTCCTGAATGCTGCCAAGCTGAGCAGCCCAGCATCACTCACATGCCTGGCACACAGCTAGAAGTGAAATCCAAACAACCTGGAGCCTGTGTTCCAGTGAACTTCCCACTGACAGCACGCAGGCAGGGAGCATGAGCCCTGGAGAACACCCACATGCTCTCACCCCACTCCCAGCCACCTCTCAAGCAACAGGGGCTGAAGAGGCAGCCTAATACTCACCTGGAGCCGCTTCATGGCCTCTGAGTCATGGTCAGCCTTCACCTTACAGGCCACCAGGAGCTGGGCTGTGGAAGCAGCCACCTGCTTGGCAGATGAGATGAGCTTCTCCTCACTGGCATGGCCCTGCACTGCAGCGTTGGCGGCTTCGCACAGGTTGTTGGTGGCAGCAGCCACCAGGCGTGCCTGTGGCAAGAAAGGCTGTCAGGGAGGGTACAGGAGCCCCGATTGGCTCCAAGGAGGTTGTGGGGCACGGGATGGAAAAAAACAGCTTCCACAGCATGTGGGAGAGGAAGGAAGAAGCATGGCTGCTTCTTCCACTGAGGAGAAGCAAAAGGGCAGAGCACCCTCATGTTTGAAGCAGGAGTCAAGAGGAAGGTTTCCCCCTCAACCCCTCAGCACGACCTTGATACTCACGGCTGAAATGAGACCCTGGGACCACTGTCCATCATCCACTGCGTTGGCTGGGATGGCACCCACCTATGAGGAAGGAGGGGAGGAAGAAAGGTCATCACCCTGCACACCTCTTGTCACAGGGCATGAGGGTTACAAGTAGCCGCAGAAGAGGGGAGAACCCTTCTCTACATTTTCTTCTTCCCATCTTATGGCCTTACTTTTCCTTGGGCCACTAATTCTCGCTGGGCTGCTGAGGCTGCCTTCACCAGGGCACTTGTGGCTGCAGCAATGGATTTGGCAGCTTCCAGGATCTGCTCCTCAAAGTTCAGGCTCTCGTCTGCTTGCTGTGGGCAAAAGCAGAGTGTGAGTCCCAAGCAGGAGTGCTGGGATAGATGGAGCAGAACAGAAGGATGGCTCCAGGGGGCCGAGGGAGGCACATACAAAGCCGGATTAAGGGCTATGGGGTGCAGCATAGGCTACCTGAGGAAAGTCCAGCTGGGAATGTGGGAGGTAGCAGGAGTACAGGAAGAGGGACCAGCTGTCAGATGGGGCTTCAAACCTGGCTAAAGCACAGGCAGGAGAGCCCCAGCCCACCCCAAGCTAAGCACGAGGGTCAGACAAGGCTCAGCACTGCTACCTTGGGCTTGGCTCTTGGTTTCAGCTGCTCCAGCTTCTTGGCTGCAGCCTCAATGGCAGCTGCTGCCCCCAGCAGCTCATTCTCAGCGATGACAGTGGGGTCTTCTGGGTCAACCCACTCTGTCCCTAGGAACACCGGGAAACCAGGCAGGTTACACCTGCATGCAGCCTCATTTCCGACTTTCCCTACCTCCTCCAGCAGCTGCTGAGCCCTCCACCCTAATCCCAGCCCTTGGTCCTGCCCCTTTGAGCAGGATCTTTCCATACCTTTCATGGCCTCGGCTGCCTGGATGAGCTCGGTGACGGAGCTGGCCACGCGCTTGGAGTAGCCTGCCAGCTGCTGCTTCAGCTCGTGAGTTGGCTTCTGCAGGATCTGGGGGGAAGGAGCAGATGTAAGCACCTGGAAAAGGGGGACTTCATAGGTCTGTTTGGGGTGCGCTCCCCAGGGAAGGAGGGTGGGATCCCCCAGCCCCCTCCCACACGTGTACACATCAGGCACTGTCTGAGCAGCTTTCTCAAGTGACTCTGTCTATTCTCTTTATGCCCCAGGATAGGATGAGCTTCCCCAGGGCCCTTCTGCATCCACAGCTTCTGGGACATCTTTCAGACACAAGACCCTCAGCACAAGCCTTTCTGCACTCAGCAGCTACGCAGGCCAATATTTTTCCCCTGCAAATCATTTCAAGCTCCAGAAGCATTTCCCCTTCGCTGTCTCCATTTTGGAGGTTTGTTTGCAAATGCAAGCTGGGCAAAGGGGGGTACCCTGGAGCCATGTCCCCACCAAGGAGGGCTGGCCCCAACGGGATGAAGTGGCAGGCAGTACCCTAAGGGTCCTTCCCTGGGTTGGAGGGACACATGCACACACCACAGCACACATGTGCACGCACACAGGGTCTGTATGCACAAGCAGAGCTCACTGCTGGCCCAACTTGCACCACATAGGCAGCAGCTGCCCATCAGCTAGAGCAGGGGTGAGTACACACACACAAACGCATGGACCCCAGGGTCCCTGTGGACACACACAAGTGCCACCCCAGCACTGGGCTGGGCACACAGACACGCCATGAGCAAGGCTCATGCTGAGGTTAGAGACCAGCAGGCACCCCAGTGTTGCCTTACTCACCGGCTGACAGAGAGGAGGGAGAAGAGAGAAAAGAAAGCAGTGAACGCCCCAGCCAGGAGGAGCAGAGATAGGGGAAGGTAGGTGCTTTTTGGTGAGGGGTGAAGGGCAGCCAAGAGGAGAAGTGGGAAAAAAGGATCAGAGATCCTGGGTGGAGAGCTGTGCTGCCATCATTAGCTCTTACTTCAGCCTTGCAGAGATGGGCAAGACAGGGCACCGGGATGAGGCTCTCACAGCCAGAGGAGCCACCTACACTCAGAGTAGCCACTCTCCTCCTCACACCCTTTACACCTTATTTCTCGCCACCCTGAATTGCTTCACTGCAGTTTTGAGCCACGGAATCTCTCTGCTTTTGGAGGGAGAGACCTATTGTTACCAAATACCAAGTCCCCATGGAGGTTCAAATTCCTACCCCTCCCCAGCGAAATATGCAGGCTTTCCCACTCCTCTGCTGGGAGCCATGTTTTCCAGCCTGAGACAAATAACCCTTATTCTTGAACCCTAACCACACTTGTTCATGCTCCGTGGAAGGCAGTGGTTCCCTTGGGGACACAGTGTGCAGCTACGACCTTGCTGCTGCTGGGGAATGAGGCTGCACCCCATCTGCCATCTGCCCTCCCATTCCCCTAGATCCTTCCTGCTTGTGGTTTTCCAGGAACCTGCTATGCTCTGATAAACTGGACCCATGAGCTTCACTCCTGCCTTCACAGAAGGAGACTGGGGGAAGTCATGGCTTTTTCCTGGCCTTGTGTTGGACCATCCCAGCATTCACCAGAGCTGTGTAAGGCTCAGAGTACTCAAGCTGATGGCACACAGTGATGGCTGGTTTGCCTTCATGAGCACATCTAGTCTAAATGCCTTATTATTAAGCCTGCTGTCTGCTCTGACAACGTGTTTTAGACTGCTAAATGATCTCTGTCTGGAGCTGAAGGCACCCCGGAGGCTACGAGCTTACTAAGAGGCACCTCCAGTGAACATTTCAAGGAATGTTCCAATGTGTGATAGTCAAAACATTGCACGGCAGCGGGATGGTAACACCCAAAATACAGGGGAATGGCGTGTTCCTGCAAGTAGGCTGACCTCGGGCACTGCCACACTAAGTCATTAGCCTAATCATCTGTTAACAACAGGTCAGCCAGAGAATTTCTACTCAGCACTCCAGCCTTGGCTGCCATGATTCATGTGTGCCTGAAGCATCTTCCAGGCAGACATTTGATCTAGATGTAGAGGATGGAAAACTCACTGCTCCCCTTGGAACTGTACCCCAGTGGTTACCTCCCTTTAATAAAACCACCCTTTGACTTCTCCTCTACTCATCTTCAATTTCTAGCCATCAATTCCTGCCCACCTCCTCCGGCTGCTGCCAGTGCTGGTTACCCTCTGCCTGAAGGGGCGTTCCCTGCAGGAAACCACACCCTGGGCTCCATCGCTTTGTATCTGGTGATCCCAGACAGCACTCACTCACTAACCAGCTTAGTGCAACCTTGACACAGAGCTGAATCACTGTCATTGTCCTGACCCTGGTTTGAGGGATCTCACAGCACCATGGGTTGAGTGTGCACATCCCCACAGTGCCCCTGGCTCCACTTCTGTGGTCTTGCCAAGAATGCAGACTGTTGGAAGGACTTCACTGGATCTTTTCTACCATGCTAGAGGCTTAATTTACTTGTTGTAAACTAATGTTGCAGCTGAAGTCCTTGGGAAGACTCAGTCAGAGGGAGACTGGATCAAAAGGGTGCAGCGGGCGCTTGCAGTCATTATCTTTGCTCTGGCAGGCACCGTCCATCTCCCACACATTGTGCTGTGGGCATTACACACTTTGTTTTCCCACTGCCTGAGGTCTGTTATTCCTATCACTTTTACTGGAAGCTGTATTTTTACAAGATTATACTACCATGTTGTTGATTTCCAGCCTCCATCTGTTTATGGCCAGTTAATCTCCATCTGTTACTAGCAAATTACATTTCTTAGAGCCTGTTGAGCTCTCTGACATCTGCTTCCATGGCAGGGCCATGGACACACACTGTGCCAGCACAAGCAGTGAAGGGGGCTGTGCAAAGGCCCTAGTGGGAAGAGGTGAAGAGCCCAGAGGACCTTGGGGATTTGGGGAACACTCAGGCAGTCCACGATCAGCTTCTGCCCACCCTGGGAACTGGAGTGGGGACACTCACCACTAGCACATGCTCCAGCAGCTCCAGATAGCCATCAGCACACTCCTTGCCGAAGCGCAGCGCCCGCTGCCGCACGTCCCCGCTCACCTCTGGGTGGTAGGCTGCTTCCTGCAACCCGGAGACAGGGGAAACCCAGATTCACATCCAGCACCATCCCTGCCTCCACCCACAAACCCACACCAGATTCACCCCCACTGCCCGCCCCACCTTGCAGGAGCGCAGCATGTCTGCAATGGCCCGGCGGCTCAGGTTGGCCGTGGCGATGACATCCTCCTGCCGGCACGAGTTGCCAGCGGCCACCGCTTTGGCTGTGGCCATCGTGATGCCTTTCGTCATACGGATGAAGTCCTCCGGGGTGGAGACCTTGGCAGGAGGCACAGGGGAGGAGAAGACCTGCGAGGCGAGAGGCAGCGGTGAGGCACGGGGCTGTGGGCAAGTGGTGTGGCAGGGGCAGCACCGTGGCCGTACTCACTGCCAGCTCCTGGCGAATGTGCTCAATTGTGGCCTCCAGCGCCCGTGTCCCCTTCGTGGCCTCATCCTCTACAGCCTTCACTGTCTTCAGCAAGGAAGTGACGTTTGTCACCATCACCTGTGGAAAGAGAAAGACAGGCAGGTGAATCCCCACACAAGCTCTGGCCTGCTGCCTGCACCTGTCCTTCCCTTGTGGATTGGTCCAAAACTGTCCCATCCCCATAATCCACTCACACTGCCTCAATTGCTTCTCTGCATGCTGTGTTCCACCTTCTACATGCCCCTTCCTACCCTTTTGTCCTGACTGCCCCCCCAGTTGTGCTTCTGTGCCCAGATAGGCAGAAAAAAACCTATCTCTTTCTCCAGCCCCACTGCCTCATCTGCTCCTTCCCATCATAACCAGCACAGACCTTGGCAGAGTTCTTCAGCTGGTAGACAGCAGGGTCATCCCCAGCTTTGCCAGCAGCTGCTTTGGTGGCACCGATCAAGTCTCCAAGTGCCTTGGCCACATCCTTCACAGCATTGATCAGGACCACCTGGGGAGAGCAAGACCATGGGAATGGCTGAGCTACAGTCACACTCAGGCTGGGGATGGCGTGGCCCAGTAGTAAGAGATTTGGGCACCACATGGAGTCTAGCTCAGCCAGCACTGACCAAAGCCCAGCCCCCTCTCTCCCCAACTCTTGGGATCCAGCCCAGAGCACCACATGACATCTGCATCCCTCAACCCCTCCAAGCAACCTAGCAGCAGCCTCTGCTCAGCCCACACATTCAGTCACACACCTGGGTTTCTGGGTCTTCAGATCCCAGGCTGGCAGCACCCAGCTTCACCACCTCTGCCAGGCGAGTGATGGTGGACACAGAGGACTGGGCAGCCTGGGCTAGCTTCTCCTGGCTGGCCGTGGCGTTCTGCACCAACACCTTGGTGTCCTCCACCAGTGCCTTGGCTGTCTTCAAGATGCCCTCCCTGCAGAGAAAAAGCGGGTCAGGGAGGACACAGCCCTCTACTGCACACATGGTCCTTGGGGTACAGAGGGACTGTCGACCCTGGGTTTTTTATGTACAAGCTGGAGCTTCGGGAAATGGAGCCAGCATGATCTGAGCTTGAAGCTCTCCTTGGCACTGGTGAAGCGCTCAGAAGGACCACTCTGACACCCCTGTCTCTGGCTGAGCAGAGGCTGGACATAGCGCCTGGGTACCTGTGGTCAGCAAAGGTCTCAGAGTTCTCCCGGTTGAGGGTTCCTGCTGTAGCAAACATGATGGTGGTGTCAAGGTCAGCAATGATGCCGGAGACAGCACTGGCTGCTGTGATGCAGGCTTGTGTCCCACGGTTCCCAGCCTGAAGAGCTGCCAGCACATGAGACACCTGTGGGGTACGAGTACAGTGACTGGGGGAGCAAAGCAGGCTCAGGAACCCTCACTGCATACACTTCCAACACGTCCAAGGGTGGAGCTGCTCCATACCAAGGAGAGGAACTGGGAATACTTTGGTCTGCACACTCCTTCTTAGCTTCCAGTTATTTATTTTTACCTTGCACCTATCGTGTTTGGTAGTCTAACTAGCTGTACTCTGCTAGTTTTCAAATTAGTAAGATCTCTTACTAATAATGGGCATCAGAACTGCACAATTATCACAACTTGTTCCTTCTTTTAGCTCTTAATTTTTGTACTTGGGCAAGCACTCACAGGAGACCAAGCTTCCTAATGGAAAGCAACTGTGGAAAGGAAGGACCTGCAGGAGGTCCTGCAGATGGAGGTGCCAGGCACAATTGACAAGTGCTTACTTTTGTGTTTGTACTTAAAAGCACTGCTGCTCTATCCTTATCAACCAGACTTTTTAAGCCACACTTTCATCTGTTCTTAAGAAGTGTGCTCTGCTCTTTAGACTGGCTTAATGGACAGGATGCCAGCAAAAGGTGGAGACTGATCACTGAGCACAAGCTGCAAGCATTGCTGCAGATGCTTTGCCCAACTCTGCAAGAACTGATCTGGAGAGCCCTGGCCTGTCACCAGTGTGTAGGTCAGTTTTCCCAGGCAGGCTACAGCACCTAGACATCACACTCACCCACCACAAGCACCAGCTGCTGTTGTAGTGTCTACAGAGGTGGATCCATCCTCCACCCCATCAGCTGGGCAGGGGGAGCATGGCCAAGAGAGTCAACAGAACCCAACAGGACCAGGAGAGGATCCAGTGTGGTAGCTCCAAGGGCACATGGCTGAATCCAGTATCCCTCCCACCTCACCATGCTGTCAAACCCCTCTCTCAACCACCTACCTTCTCAGAAACCTTGCGTGCACTCTCTATCAGCTCCTTCTTGGTGTAGGCATCGCTGGGGCTGCACTGCAGAGCTCCAGCCTTGGTGACCAGGGCAGCACAGCCATGACCCAGCTCCTGCACCCGGCGCTTGATGTGGGAGCCAATCTGCAGAGGAATGTATGTGTGACAGCGTCAGCAGGGAACCAAGCTCTGCATCTGTGATACCCGCTGGGAAACACCCGTCACCCAGCTCCTCTTTCCCAATCCTCCCACTCAGGAGAAGGAAAAAGGAAACACAGCTTTGCTCTTTGTTTCTATGCCATGTTTCAGGGGAGGTGTGAAAGCTGCCTGCCCCCAGCTCCAAGTGGAGGTTCAAGTGTCCCTGTCCTCAGTTCTCACGCCCCAACAGTCCCTGGTCTGCCTCACAGCACGCTCCAGCACTCCCCCCAGTTTTGTACCTCCTCGTTCTCAGCAGTGAGGGCAGCCGGCTTGGCCTCTTGTGCCAGTTGTCCATAGTCATGGGTGAGTTGGTTGGCCAGTATGCCCAGCTCATCCGGGTTGGTGGTGGATTTGGTGACCTGTCAATGGAAGAAGAGCAGGAGTTGGACAGGGCAAGTAGGGCAGTAGCCTAACTGAGTATCAGGCAGTGCATTCTACAGTGACAGGCTTGCTTGCACCCACCATTTCCTGCACAGTCACTGCGATAGCCTTGGCTGTCTTCACCATCGTGGTCTGGTAATCCACAAAGGTACCTTCTGGCTCGCCCATGGGCCCCTCGTCCAGCTGCAAGAAACCATCAGGACATTCTGGCTCCAGCTCTGGCCCACAAGGTCTTTAGCTTGTAGGGTTTGACCCTGACTGTTCCTCTCTCCCACACCCAGACCTGTCCAGGTCCTCTCCGTGTTCCCCTCACCTGATTGATAGCTTGGGTGATGGAGTCCACCATGCCCCCCACAACACCTGCAGCACTGGCTGCCTCATTCAGGGTGGTGGTCAGGTCCTCCACTGCTTCCTTCATCATCTGCACAGCCTCTTCCAGAGCCTCCTGAGTGTGGGCAGCTTGCTGCAAGGAGAAGCCAGAGTGAGGGAAGGCAGGTGGCAGCTCCCCTCCCGACAGGGATTCTGCACACTGACCCGCGGGTTTCCACGTTGGGCACACATGTGTGCAGCATGCAGCACCCACATGCAAAGGAGGGCACGTGCCCCTCCTGCTCACCTTGGGGTTCCCACCAGCCTCCTTGGCTGTGTACAGCATCTGCAAGGCGGATTCAGCCAGTGTTTTGGTTTGGTCCAGGAGGTTCATCTGTTGCTGGTGGTTGGGTGTTTTGGAGGCAGCGCCGACAGCTGCCATAATGAGTGGCTCGAAATACTGAGCCATCTGGGACACCTAGGGAAGAGCAGTGTGAGCACCAGCAGCTTCCGGCCCCAGCTGCCTTGTACCTCTCCTCCCCAGGCACCAAGTGCCACACCCCCATTACCTTGTGCCCCAGCTGCGAGGCCTCAGCCCTTGCCGCGGCAGCCACAGGCTCAATTAGGTTGCTGATCTCCTGGACAGCTGTGATCATCTGGTTGTGCAGAGCCTGTGCGAAGAGAGAGTGTTGCATGAGGCTGCAGCAGGGGTCCCTGCATGCTGCTGAGAGTCAGGGGAAGGATGCCACTCCCTTAGGCTTGCCCACAGTGTGTCCCTGACCCACCTCCTGGGAGATATCTTGTCGAGGGGCCAGCTGCTGGCTGATGGCAGCGAGGGACGCCTGGTCCACCTCCCGCAGGCATCTGTTCAGGACCTCAATGGCCTCATCACACTCCCGTTGTCCTGGAGCTTTGTCCCTGTGTGACAGATGAATCAGCCAAGTGCTGGCAGCTGCTACACCACCCCTTCACCCTCAGCTTGGCTGGTGCTGGTGAGGGGCAAGACTGCTCTCCTGGCGTGATAGTGCCTGGGCACATCAGTGTCTGTCCCCATCAACCTACATGAGAATTGGAGGAGCAGCTTCCAGGAAGGACAAGAGGGATAGCATCTTCCATCCCATCCCTTACCTGTCTGCAACAACTGTGTCCAAGGAGATGATGAGCCAAAACATCCCCAGGAATGCTCACTCAGAGCAGGGGTATGTGCCAGAAGGGACAGAGCCACAGCCACAGAAACAGGACTCTGCTCACCTCATGTTGGTGATCAGCTTCTTGATGGAGTCTGAGACTGTACGTGAGTGGCCAGCGAGCACTGACCACTGCGGCGGGTCCTTGGGGTTGACAGCCAGAGAGCGGGCAGTCTGGATGAGGCCAGCAGAGCTCTCCAGCATGGTCTTGGCTGAAATGACAATAGGCTCCATGGCTCTACGCCCCTGCACAGGGAGACAACAGGCTGGTGAGGTAAGGGACTGTGCATGGGAAGTTGCTCCCCCTCCCATGAACCTTACCCTGGAGCAGCCCCTTGAAGCCCAAGGCTTGCTGCCACCTCCCCATCACACCCCCTCAGTGCATGCCCCCCAGGCACAGCTCCTCTCCACCCCACAGCAGACCCTGCTACAGCCAGGCTCCATCCTCCCTGTCCCAGCAGCATCCCACCTCTGGGCTGATCTGGGCAGGAACAGTGGCGAACTCCGGGTTGGAGGCAAAGGCTGTCAGGTTATCCACAGCCTCTATGAGAGGGGCGGTGGCAGCACGGCACCGCTCCCGGTTCTCCTCGTTGAAGTCGCCATCCAGGGCCTGGTGTGGAGAGACCAGAGCAGTTACCCAGCCCCCACCATGCCCCAAATCCCATCAGTACCACGTTGCCTCAGAAAGGACACCACACCTTGATGGTCTTCACCAGGTTGGCTGTGCTGTTGGCCACCTCCTTGGCCGACTGGACAAACTGGCGCTTGGCCACAGGGTTGGCGGTGCGGGAGGATGCCAGACGGCATGTGTTGCACAGAGCTGAGGTGTGTTTTGCTACGATGGTGGCTGCTGACAGCACCTGCAGGGGAAAGCCGAGTAAGGCAGGATCCACCATGACCCCCTATCCCTACAGATCTCCCTTCCCACCCATGCTCTGTAGGGCACCAGTGACCACAGGCATCTCTCTTGGGACTCAAGAAGGATCACAAAGATCCTGCATGCCCACAGAGTCCCCCCATCTGGACTGTGACCATTGCACCAAAGCTGCCAGCTGGTTCCCAGTGCAGCTGGTGAGTCCTGATGAAACACTAGCCATCATCTTTGGTAGCTGGTGGGATGCAGCATTTCCAACCAGCCTCATACTCCTTTTGATGCAAGTAAATGACTGTAATGGAGCCCCACACCACACTCACCTGGGACTGGGTACAGGCAGGGTCCACCAGGTTCTGGCAGGCCATCTGGATGGCCTGGTTAGCTCTGGCAAACTGAGTAGGGTCCACCAAGCCCTGCTGTCCAGCCTGGCTGTTGGGATCTGAGACACCCACAAGGTAGGCAGCCTAGGAGCACGGGAGAGGTGGTGAGAGAGAGCTTGCACACCGCAGGGTGGCTCAGAGAGGGCACGGGCTGCTGAGGAGTCTGGCAGCACTGTCCCACTGATTTGGAAGGGCAGGGGTGGGATGCATATGACAACTCTGGCCCTGGGCTAAGGCTCAGGGCTGGGACTGTGTCTCACCTGGGCAGCTGCCTCTGTCAGCCCACAGAGAGCTTTGGAGGCGGCACTGATGGAGTCTCCAAACTCTGGCAGTTTGCTGTTCTTGGCGTTCTGGGAGATGCCCGCCATGGACTCTCCCAGCACCTGCAGGACACACGATGCACTGATTACGGAGACCATCTCTGGCTCCTGCAGTGCTCCCAGGATCAGAGCTCACTGTGCTTCATCAGTAGGGGAGGAACCACCTTTCCCTTTGTTCCCACATCCTTCCCAAGGATATCTCTGTCCTTCCCCAAACCTCCATTCAGGGCTTACCTTGGAGTTCTCCATGACGCTGTCAAGGCAGTTGAAGTAGGACATGTCGTTGACAGTCTGGGTGGGGTTCTCCAACAGTTCCTTCACCGTCTGCAGGGACACAGGTGTCACATCCAGAGGAAAGTTCTGCATCCTCCACTTGCACCTCCCCTTCATTCCCCCTTGTTCCTTGCAGTGGGGTGCAGCTCCCCCCACACACAACATTTCAACCTCTCCAGTGCCTTGTCAATACGTGGCTTCTTACCTCCAGCTCCCGCAGGGCATTGTCACATTCCTTCTGGCCTGGGGCCTGCTGGGTGCACATGGTGATCAGCTGGTTAATGCTGTCAGTCACAGCCCTGCCAGGGACATGGGAGAAAGATCCACAGATGAATGCCTGCCCCACCACCCAGCGCCACTGCTATGGCCAGCCACTCTCAGGGAGCAGTTCATCTTACCGTGCTGCAGCTGCCAGCTGATTCTTGAGGTTGGGGGCAGCAGGGTCAGCAGAGAGAGCCTTTGCAGCCAGCAGCAGCTTGCTGGAGGACATGGAAATGCTCTTCAAGTTTGACACCACCTGTGCTCGGTCTTCCTTATTCTGCAAAAAGCCAGTAAGAGTTATCTGCAGCAACTTTTTAAAGCCCACACCCACCCTGAGTCTTCTCTGGTGATTTTCAAGTTGATCTGGTTCCCTTCATCCAACTTGTCTGCGAACAGCAAGGATACAATGGCAATTTTTGCTGAACTAACCCAAGCCGCCTTCTCTCTGCTGTTGCAGTTTTGCACAGCTCCAGTCCCCATCTCCCTGGCTGCATTGGCCGCAGCCACCCTAACCACTACTGCCTGACCACCCTGCCTTTGGTCAGCCACCTTCTCAGATATCCCCAACCTCGCACTGCACTCAGGATGTCCCAAGAGGTATTTGCTCTCACCGGGGACTGGCTGGCCATCTCCACTCCTGCCTGCAGGAACTCATTGAAGTCGTGCCCGAATTTGCCAGAGGACTTGGCCAGGTCTTGAGGGGTGCCACGCGACGCCTGCACCAGCTCATTGGCAGACTGGTTGAGCCCTGCCGCGGCCTGGTTCAGCTGGCTCTGTGCCTCCTGGAAGCTCTTGGTGCTGGGAGGGAACTGGAAGGAAAGAGAGGGGTTAGGAGAGGCAGAGAAGTGAGAGGAGATGGAGAATGGAAGTCAGGCACATGCTTGGGGATATGCTAGTGGAACCCAATGCTGCTGGACTAGCTTGCATCTCCAGAAGACTTCCCCCTTCCCCTCCCGCCCCAGCTCAGCTCACCGAATCCGAGAGCAGCCTCTTGCTGGCCTCTCCCACCATGCGGATGGCAGCATCCACGTCCCGCTGCCCTGGCAGGCAGTTAACGCAGCGGTTCAGGGCCTGTGACACTGCTTTGGCCACCTACAGAGAAGCAAAGAGCGGTCACCACCTCCCAGCCAGCCTCACACTCTTCCCACAGCCTGACAGGGCACACTAGGGTACCCACTGTCCCAACCTGGGCCAGGCGCTGCTGGCTCTCTGGGTCACCAGGCTTGGCCACTGCTTTCCGCGCCTCCTCGATGAGGTTGTTGGCTTTGTCCATGACGTCGCTGGCGCACTCCAGCATGGCACTTTGTGCCTGCGGGTCGGAGGTGTTGGCTGCCACACCGCGGGCAGCCTGGCTGAGCGAGCGCAGGGCCTGGGCCACTTCCCGGGCAGCAATTCCTGGGGGTATGGAGAGGTCAGTGCCTGACAGCTTAGTGCCCCTTCCCCCAGCCCTGTTGTGGAGGCGAGTACCTGTGTAGTTCTCATTGCCCTGGGCCACCTCTCCCAAGAGGTGAGCAATGGCGGAGCTGACAGCTTTGGTGCTGTTACCCAGGTCCTGGGCACACTTCTCCATCTGCAAGTGGATAAGTGGGACATGTTGGTGAGCTGCACCTTTTAGCAACTCCACTGCCCCAGAGACCACCCTGAGCCACCCTTCTCTGCACCCTTACCGTCTCTCCTGGCAGAGGCTTGAGCTTGCCATCACGGGCAGCTGCCTTGGCTTCCTGCAAGTCCCTCTCCAGGCTCTGCACCAGACCCAGCGCAGAGTCTATCTCCAGGGGTCCGCATGCCTCCTGAGCCTGTGGTGGGGAAGAAGGGAAGATGAGTGGGTGACCGCTGAGCCCACCTGTCTCTGGCTGTGGCAGAGAGCGCAGCCTGCCACCAGGCTGTCCCTGCCGTTCCCTGCTGCCCTGCACAGGTGGTGTCTCATTGCAGGATGGGACCCAGCCTCTCACCTTCTGGGCAGCTGTGCGGAGCTCAGCCAGAGCTGCGGCCAAGTTCTTGGCACACTGGCTGAGCTGCATGGCAGAGGCTTGGTCTGTTATGGTGGGGACGGTGGCCTTGGCTGCAGCTACCATCTTCCCACCAGGCTGTAGGGCCAGAACAAAAAGCAGTGAGAAGAGTACAAACATGCAGTGTCTCAGCTGCCTGTGTGCAGATCTCCCAATGTCTTAAAAGGGACAGGCATGGTAGGAAAGCTGCAATGCCAGAGCTGTAATGGGAGGCGGCTCTGGGCAGTATGAGTACCTGCAGGAAGTTCTGGCTGGCAGCAATGAGAGCCAGCTGGGCACTGGGGCTGTCCGGCTGGGACTGGCTTCCTCGCACACCTTGCACCAGCATTGGGATCTGCTCTGCCACCACCTGCCAGAGAAAAGGGTCACTGGAGAGGATCCATCAGAAGGACATGGATTCAACCCAGGACCAGTGATCAAAAGATCAGCTCCTAAGGGACGTGAGTGAGGGCCTCAAGATCCAGTCTGACCACTGTGGCTGAGCAGGAAGCACCAGCATTGCTGATGGGAGATGAGACAGGGAGAGGGAACACTGGAGATGCCAGGATCAGGCCCAGGCCCTTACCTTGCAGCTCTGCACCAGCTGCTGCTGCGCGGCAGGGTTCTTGTTGGAGGAGGAGGCGTGCTGCGCGGCGGCGATGGTCTGAGTGGCCGAGGCGGCAGCCTGCTTGGCTGCGTGCTGGCACAGGGAGGCACAGGTTTAACACTGGCAGTCTGTATCAAGCCCCCCTGCCATTACCAGGGCCCAGATCCCCCAAACAAGTTCTCCTGTGCCTACTCCTGTGGCACCTGAGCATCCTCAGTGCCCTCAATGCCCAGCACCCCAAAGCAACACAGTGCACACAAGGGAAGGGAGATCTCTCTGTGATGCACAATGGACACTGGACTTGAAAAGGACTTTATCCCTCTGCAAGGTGGAGGTATATGGGGGCTCCCCGTCAGGTCTTGCTCACTGCCTGTGCTTGCTTGCCCTCTGCAGATCCTTGCCCAGCATCTCACCTCCAGCTTGTGCACGAGCTTCTTCTTGATGGCATTCTGGGCTGCGGCATTGGTTGCCATGCGGAGCCCTTCTGCTGCCTCACGCAGCCGCTGCTGCTGCTCTTCGCTGTCTGGGTGGGCTGCAGCTCCCTGGAGAAAGCAGAAAACCCATCACAGCTTTCAGGGACCATGGAGTCCCTTTTCCTCCTGAAGCAGCACCTCCACTCTGGCCTGATGCCAGGGAGTCCCCCACAAGGCAGTCTGGTTTACAGTGCTCGGGAGATGCTCAAAGTCTCTCCAGAAGAGTCCAGCAGCAGGAGAGGTAACAGCTCCTCTGCTACCACCCACAGCTCCCTGAAGCTCCTCCACAGGAGAAGCCCCATGCTACTGCACAGGTCCCTGGCTCAGTGCAAGACCTTGCTCTGGGAACTGCTGCTCAACCACGGGCTGATCATCCCCTCCCCAGCACTGAGCCAATAGCACTGGACAGGGCTGGGGCCAAAGCCAGCATCCATCCTTCCCCACATACTGACCTTTGCAGCTTCCACCATCTTGGCAGTGGCATCAGCCAGGATCTTGGCTGCACTCAGAAGCTTGCGTGAATTCTCCAGGTCTGTCTCTCCCTCAGCATCAGCTTTGATGGCATTGACAAGGTCGGAGGTGGCCTGCGCCAGAATACGAGCCTGACGCACCATTTCCCCTGGAACAGAATGGAAGTGTGGCCTGTTAGCAAGTCCCAAGGGCTCTCTGATACCTTGCTATGCATTGTGCTCTGCCCTGGGTGCCTCAGTCTCACCTGCATCACCCATGGAGCTGAATATATTCTCAGTGACATTGAGGATGGTGTCAGTGGCTTGGTCGTAGCGCCCGATGGGCTGCCCACCCAAGGCATGCTGCTTGATGTGCTGCAGCAGGTCATTCAGGGCCTGGGTGACAGCTGTGGCTGCCACCCCCACCTGCTTCAGGAGCTGGTCATCACTGGTGGCTGCCTTGGAGGCCTCCACACAGCCCTCAGCTGATTTGGCCACCAACTTGCCAGCCTCGATCAGCTGCTCCTGGCAAACTGGTGAGCTGATTGTGGGAGCGACAACCTGGAAGGGAGGAGAAAGGCTGTGCAGTGAGCATGGTTATGCTCCTTGAAGGAGCTATCCCAAACTTCTGCTCCTCCAAAGAGGATCCTCATTGTTTGGGCACAGCGGCAGGGACTTGGCAGCCCACACTTCCTGTGCCAGATTTCCAATGTCCTGCCTTAGGACGTGTGGTCCTGGCACACCTAGGGCCCTGCCACAAAGCTGCCTCCCAGCCAGGTGAAACTCACAGCCACACTGAGGCAAGGGTTAATTTTGCTGCTTACCTTGGTGCAGGCCACCAGCTGGGAGGTGGAGAGGGCGCACTGGGTGGCCGCTGCGATCACCTGTGTCTGCAGCGCAGCATCCTCTGTTTTCTGAGCCACGTTCTTGGCTTTGAGCACCAGCGCAGCGGCAGCATTGGCCACTGCCTTCGCCAGCTGCATAAGCATGTCCTGGGAGGGGACAGAAAAGGTCAACAAGGCAGCCATGGCAGTGGGAGCAGCCACAGCCATCTGCAGGGCTCTTGTGAAATATTCAGATGGGAAATGTGAGCCCTCGGGGGCCTTTCAGCCACTCTGTCCAAGCACCAGCAGCACTGAATACCTGGAAAGGCTAGCAACACCTTGACTCCATCTCCACTGTCTGCTGTTGCTGGCTATGAGGCTGTAGCCTGGCCGTGAGCTGCAGCCTGCACTGCCACAAACACCACCTGCAGCAGCTCAGGCAATGCTCAGCATCACCCCACTACCCCACTCCCCAGGCAACCACCCATCCCCAATTGCTCCACAGAGAGAACCTGCTGCAAGGCACTGCTGGTACTGCCTGGATTTGATCGGGTTTGCAAACATTTGAACAGAGAGAAAAAATGACAAACCCTTCCAGCCAAACAGCAGGCAGAAGCCAGCCATGGCACACCCACACCATGGGCAGCTGCCAGCAAGAGGCAAGTGGGAGATGCTCCCATGCTGGTCACCCGTACTGCAGACATGACAGCTATTTTTATTTTCAATTCTGACTTGTTGGTTGACAAGCTAGAATACATCTCCGCTGTTATTCCCGAGGCTAAAACAGAGGTATGACAGGGCAACCAGCCTCGTCTCTCCTCAGTGGCAGGTGCACAACAGGCGCCAGCAGGCAAGAGGCAGGGACCAAGCACATGGCAAACTGCTTTCCTGCAGGGCACCAGACATGACAGCATTCTGCAGCCTTCAGGATTAGCCCCCGTGGCACACTGCTGGTGCAAACTGGCAGCACCAGCACTGAACAGCAAAAACCCTGGTAGGCAGGGCAGGGCTCTCTGTCTGCTGCAGCTGCCAACCTCCTGCTGTGTGTGTGCTCACAGTGAGCAGCCCTGCACCCCATGACAGGTAAGCCCCCAGCCACCAAACCAGAAGGTCACAGCATCCTCTCACCTCCTGCAAGCCAAGACTACTCCCACTGCAATCCACCACCTTTTGTGACAGGATGAAAGACCAGAGAGTGCATGCATCCAATTCCAGAGTCCCCAGACCACAGCATCTGAGCCCATGGAAGGAAGTACATACACTCGGGTCTGACAGCTGTGAGGCAGAACATCCTGCTGCTCAACTGCAAATTGTTTTCCAGGTCCTAAATCTGACCTTTGGGGATATTCTGTCCTGGCACTGCTGCATGGCCCAATATGGCTTCCTGCCCTGGTCCTAGCTTTTCTATTCCCCTTGGATATCTGTCAAGGCCTCTCTACTCAGTTGAAGCTGTGTGGCTGCCATGAACAGAAACCCCTTCTTTCTGGAGTATTTTGGTCTATACTATATCTGAATTGTACTCCCCAGCACAGTGTGCTACCTCCTTTGTGCTGGAAGGAACAGTCATGGGAAAGCGAGCCAGTTGGCAGTTAGCTCATCTAAAAAAAAAAAATGCCACACAAGGCTCCACCCATACAGGGTCTCTAACGGGTACAGGCAGACAGCTCCCACAGGCAGGGAGCAGCAGGCAGGACCTGAGGTGGCTGCAAGAGATGACCCCCAGAGCAGCACTTGCCCCAGCAGCAACCCGAGTGCATGGACTTCTGAGAGCCAACCACCAGAAAAGTAGAATTTTGCAAGAGCCCTTCTCCAAAGATTTCAGATGATAGTTCCCAGAGGAGCCCCCTTCACGCTGGAGACGGCAAGGACCAACAAGCCATGCCTACAGCCCTGTTTTACCGTCTTTGGTTCAGAGGCAGGCTGGATCCAAGCACACCGGTTTTCTGGGATCTACATGGAATCCACAAGATAAGAGGTGCTATATCACTCTAGAGACAAAGATGGGCAATGGCCTGTCTCCTCCCTCACAAAGTCACCACTGGGTAGTGGCCAATGTTCAGCCCGAAGCCCTCCTGTGAGGTCCTGTGCAAAGGCTGATGGTTTTAGGGAGAGGGTGTCCCTGGTTGCTGCTGGGTATGCTCACCTGGAACCGGGGGTCAGTGTCACTCTCCCCAATCTGCTGCAGCAGCTCCCCGCTGGTCTGCCCTACCAGGCCAGCAGCCTGCAGGAGATTCTGGCGAGGCTGCAAGGAACAAGGCAAAATCAACACCAGGCTCGTGAACAAGCCTTAAAACCTCACTCAGTGGCTCTCCTTTGGCTTCCCCCTTCCTCTCAGTCCCACAGCCACTCCAGCACCCCACCTCAGCGCTGGCAGGCTGTGCTGTCTTTAGCAGGTCTGAGACGGCGCTCGCCAGGTTCTTAGCTGCCTGTAGAAGCTGCCGCCCGTTCCCTCCCTCATCCTCCATCAGCGCAGCCAGCAGCTTCACACCCTTGGACATCTCCGTCAGGTTGGAAGAGATGGTGGTGACGGCACAGCCCACGGCAGTGTAGTCCGTGTCTGCTGGATCCCCTGCACAGGGAAGAGAGGAGTCAGCATGGGACGTGCTCCAAGAGCATCCCCACACCTGTCACTGATGTGGTTTTCCTTTCTGGGAGCAAAAGGAGTCTTTCAGCCAGAAAAGAGGGACCAAGCCTTCTCCTGAACTGGCCTTTCCCTCTACTCCAACCCTCCACATACCTGCAGTGAGGTTGACAACTGAGGCCGTGCCAGCAGTTATGGCATCCACTTGGGAGTGGATCTCATGCTTCGACTCATCCATCTTGTTTTTGCGCCAAGCTTTTGATGCCTGAATGGGAGAACAGGATCAGGAGATGGTGGTAGAGCACACATGCTCACACAGAGAAGTGCAAAGAAGAGGATATGTCGAAAACAGAAGGAAGACCTGCGACCACCCAAATTCTCTAGTCCACCCTGACCAAACAACATGATCAAGTGTCCCCTCCATGTCTGCCCACAGAGTGGGATACAACCCCATCTCTTTTCAGGAGATCCTCCCAGGAGCTGCTCACACTTCTCCTGGGAATGTGGCCAGCTTCACCCAGCCCAGCCTCCAGCAAGGTCCACCCCCAGCACCCCACCTTCACCCAGCACTCACAGCATCCTGCCCAAGAGGTGGCAAGGTCTCAAAGTCATCCAGCGTGGCCTGGGCTGCATGCACAGCCTGCATGCTGGAGTTGATAGTGCCAGTCAGGGCTTGCTGGGCTGAGGTCTGCAACACAGAGACAGACCGAGATAAGATGAAGGCTTGTAATCTAGGATTACAGATTTGGCTCAAATGCTTCCATGCAATGTGCTGTTGATGACACCACTCTAGGTAGGTCTCCACAAAGTGGGGTGCACTTAGCAAAAAGTGAGTCTCCCCTCTGCACCTCCCACTAGGAAATGCCTCATTCCACCATGGTTACAATCAAGTCTCACAGTTAACCAGCTCTCAGGGAGTGGGGAGCAGATGCTGTGGGATCCCACAAGGCTTTCACAGCAAGCTCCCACAGGAGGCTGCATAGGGTAAAAGAAAGCAGCCTCCTCGAGGCCTTTTCCAAGTGCTCCACCAGCTGCACAGTAGATGGGGGCACCAAAACACAGCACTGGGTTCTGCTGCAAACCACAGTCCTAGTGGGGCTGTCCAGTCACAGCCTGAATGAGAGGCTGCAGTCACTAGCCAGGTGAAAACACTGGGGTGTAGCTCAAGTTTGCAGAGAGGGTGCAGGAGGACACTGGCTCAGCCAGACCAGCAAGCACATGAAGCCAGTGGCACAGAGCCCCTGCTCTTCACAGCAAGGCAATGCTTGGTCATAGACCCAAACAGATTGGTCTACACAAGCCTGACAGCCACCTCTCAGAGTTTGTGCCCTATGGTCAGCACAAGGAGAGCTTACCAGGGGAGGCATGTGCCCTCGGTGCATCTGGCCACTGGTGATTTGCAGCTGAGGCTGTGGCATCGTGCCCACTTGGAAGTTTTCTGGCCCTCCAGCCCCTGTCCGCATGATGGCTGGCAGGGCCACTGAGCCCAGCTCTGCCTTGCCTGCACGGTTGAACTGCTGCTGCAAGACTGTCGACCTGAAATGGAGAGAAATACCAGGTAAAGGGACGCCCACAGTGCTAGCACCAGGCTCTGTGGGAATGGCAGCTCTTCCTCCGTGCTGTGCTGCAAGCTTGGCTGGAGCACAGACTCCATTCAACTTCTCTTTGGCAGCTGCCTTGCTCCTGGAAAACTTACTTCTTTGGAGACACGGAGTCTTCCAGCATGGTGGACTCCTCATCCCCCTCCAGTCCGAAGTGGTCTTTGCTCTTTTTCTGCAAAGGGAAAGAGAAAATGATACCCCCAAGCCCTGCCCTCCTCCTGCAGCCCAGACACCATACCAGGGTCACAGGATGCCCCTGCCCTGTCTCCAGCTTTCCCAGCAGTACTGTGTGCCAATGGCTGTTTGGAGGCAGCTGGAAGGCACACCCTGTACCCCTCTCTGGAGAGGGGCTATCAGTGCCCTTCTCAGCACAGCCTCACCTTTTTGAGGATGATATCGATGTAGCCAGCAATGAGCTGGGCGATCTGTTCCCCCTCCGTCGTCTGCACTGAGTAGTAACCATCCTGGTAATCTCCAAAATCCTGCAACAGCAGGGCACAGGGTAGCACCGGAGCAGGGCACTGGCAGCCATCCTGAGCCCCTCTGGTATGCACTAAGCACCCGAGCGCCAGCCTTCAAAGCAAGCACTGGGAGACGCACCAGAGGAGGACAAGCCTGTGCTGCCATGGGGCAACAGCAGAGACTGGAGTGAGAGCAGCCCCCCACAGTTGCACCAGAGCAGAGGGGGCATGGGGGACCAGTTCTGGTCCCTTACCAGGGTGAAGCTCTTGGGTGAGGCTGCCCAACGCTTGATGTTGGTCAGGCTCCACTCCTGAATCACTTCCTTGGTCTTCTCATCCACGCGCATCACGCACTCCTTGGTGATCCCCAGCAGACGTGGCACCAGCTTGTTCTTCCCCTTCATCTTCTCCTGTGGGCCACAACAGAAGGGCTGTGGGCTATCCCTGGATGGATCCACCGAGGCAGAGACATCTGAAGTCTGCCATAGCTACCAAACACCCGCAAAAGGCCACACCTTCTAGTGGTGACAACTATCACATGCAGCTTAACAATGAGAAAAAGCATGAACCAAGGAGTAGGAAGGCAGTACACAGGGAAATGCAAGAAGGAGACCTGGACAGGGGAGATGCAGAGAAAACTGGAGCAACATAGGTTGAGGGGTAGCAGCTGGAGACATGACAGATGGAGGGAAGCTGAAGAAGCAGGATTTTGGTCAGTTTGAAGTGGGACCGGGGGGCTGCTGCTCTACCTTGACCAAGAAGAAGGAGACCCCATAGGTCTTGAGGGAACGGGCAAGCTTCACGTAGCGAACTTTGGCTTCGATCTCACTCATGTTCCCACAGTTCTTGTGGGCCTGCAACAGCAAAGACAGAACATTGCACCACCTCCACAGTCCTGCCTCAACACCATTGCACAGCCTTTCCGGGCTCTCCCCACCCCACCAGCATTCCCTGCCCCAGCTCTGATCTCTGGGACCTCAGGAGCTGCCTCGTCTGCCCAGCTCCTGCTCCTGTTTCTCACCCACCAGACTGCTGTGTGCTGCCTCCTCAGACAGGAGTGCCTCAACCTTTAGTGAGGAGGAACAAGAAGCCCAGATCTCAACCTCCCCACTGCACATACCATGAAGATCTTGCGTTCTCCTTTCTGCTTGATGTACTCCTTGGGCAGGAAATCCTTGAGCCTGCCAAGAGACAGCCAAGTGAGTTGTTAGCAGCAGAGTGCAAAGCCAGTGTCTGTCCTTGACTATGAACAGGCCCAACCCAAAGCCTCAGACAAATCCCTGCCAGGGCACAAACTGGGAGTTTTTGGAAGCAGAAAGAATGTGGGAGAGATTGCCGCAGCTATGAAAGCTGTCCTTGGGAGTTGCCCTAGCTGAATGTGGGGTAAAGGTGCTGAGAATGCAGCCCTTTGTGCGGCATCGAGGCAGGCCAGAGGGTGGGCTGGGGCCACCCCCACAGCAGCTGACTGCATGTCCCTACAGGGCTGTCAGAAGGAGCAGGATGGAGGGCTGGCACCCCTCACAGCTGGTGTGGATCCCCATACTTGGGCACTGTGCTGTAGGGAGGACAGGGGTTGCACCAGAGGCACCGAAACCCCCGGAGCCCCATAAGGCAGTGTGGTGCTGGGTGCTGCCAAGCTGCTCCAGCCACCTCGAGACAAGCCCAGGGGCTTCTCAGGACACTCACTCCAGAAAGCCCGGCTTGTGCTTCTGCTCGTTGTGTGGCCCAAACTGGATCTGGCACTGGTGGCCAGCAAACTCACAGGCTTTGTCAAAGGAGACAGGGTGGGAACCGTTCAGGATGTCGTCACGAGCCTACGTGGGAATAGAAGACACTGCAGTGGGCTGGGCAGCCACGCAGCCCTGCCACTGCTCTCCTCCACATCAAGCACAACATGTTTAACAGACTTAAAAGAAGTGGCCCTGAAAAACAGGAGTATGTAGGACCAGGCTGTCCCCTACAGGCATCAAGCCTGGGAGAGGAACCACAGCAGCATTTCAGGATGGTTCCTACCAGACAGAGTTGGCACAGGATTCCCACGGAGGATAGGGCTGGAATTGCCAGTCTTGGCTCTTACCCAGGACATAACCAAGTACCCCCCTGTCATGGCTCCTGACAAAACCTTCAGCTATCAGCCTTGTCAGCGGCTGGCAGGAGGCAGTGGAGCCAGGTGGCTCTGGGAAGCTGTACCTGCACGTAGAGCAGGTTGAGCTGCACAGGATCTCTCGAGTCCACGTTCTGGTCAGAGTAGAAGAACTTCCGCCGCAGCAGCAGCGTTTCATTGTCATCGATGCCTTGCTCACGCAGGGTCCGGCCATGGTCCAGCCAGTTCACTGCAGACAATGCCAGGGTGTGAACAGGAACAGGCACCGAGGCACAACTGGCCCTCGCCCTGGGGCTGCTCATGTCAAGTGAGAAAGATATGCCCACCTGGCGCATCCCAGCTATCACCCGTCTGTCCTGGGCCCCCAGGCAGCAGACATTCCAGGGAGTGTGGGCACATGTTCCCTCATCACAGTCCTCTCCATGCCCTCTTCCCCTCACAGGGGTCCTTGCTCCCCTCCCCAAGGCCCTCACAACAGGCTGACCCCATTCCCAGCACATTCAGGCACTTACACTCATCATCTGTGTGCAACTTCTGCTTGAGCTTCTCCATTTTCTTCTCATCTCGCAGCAAGGTCTTGTCCTTCTTGAGGGTGCCAGTAACCTCTTCCTTTTTCTCTTCCATGATCTCCCGTACAAGTGAGTACTCATCATAGTTGGTGATGCCTGCAGGAGAGCAGAGAACCAAACTCAGCAGCACTGTTCTGCCAAACAAAGAGCATGGAGCAACGCAGGGGTGCAGAGCAGCGTCCCCTCCCCTCACACACCCCTCAGACACCCGTGCTGCCAGGCCATCTGCCACAGAGCTGCTGCTGCTCCCCCAGAAGCCTGTCAGATTCTGCCATTCTCTCCCCACCACCCTTCTCCCCTGTTGCTGTCCTCTCCTCACCAATCCGGGCACATATTGTCATAAGCATGTCCGTGACAGTTTTGGAGTCATCCACCATCACCGTTTTCACTGTCCCATCCAGCATGCGGATCTTCAGGGGCCGCTGCTTCTTCTTGTACTCCATGGTATCCTGTGGGCACAGTGGAGCACAGCTCCCAGCAGTGGCACCAGTGCAGGGTGCACCCACATCCCACCGCCAGTCCAACAGCTCCCCCTTGCCCAGTGCAATTGTGGGGGTGACAGGACGTGCTGCAGGACACAATGCAAGGCAGCAGGGCAGGCACCCACACCACCTCCATGCTGCAAACACATCCAACCACAGAGCAAAGGATGCAGCTGGAAAGATGTGGGATGGACACTTACCCCATTGCGAAGCATGTAGTAGTCCAGAGCCTTCCCAGCCTCCAGCCAGATCCCTTTCTTTGGGTCTTCATCCGAGAGGAAGAGCCCAAAATCATTGGCTGAAAAACATGTAAAGTCTCTGCCAGGGTAGTCCTGGTAGAGCAGCACAGGGCCACCAAGGTGCTGCTCTGTGCCCAGGGATATGCACTGGGTGCAGCCCAGTGCATGAAGCACAGCAGCCCTGCAAACACTGGAACCTAAACCTAATGAGTGGGCAACAAAGCTGGCACGCAAGCTCTGAGGTTTTACCACAGTTATCTACAGAAAAAATCATCTGCAGCATCCCTACGCAACATTGAACTTGGAATTGACAGACACAACAGAAGGAAGAGCTTGCAGTTGTGGCTGACAGCTCTCTGAAATCTTCAGTGCAATGCGTAGTAATAGTGAAAATAAGGTAATAAAATGGTGGGGATCACCATGAAGGGTGCTGGGAACTGGCCTATAAAATCTAGGCACTCCACTTTTTGAGTATTCTCTGGTGGTAGGGTGTCTGCATCTCCCCAGGACACAGTACAGTTTGAAAAGATACAGAGAGGCAGCTTAAATGATGGAACCTTGGTGTGAGGGACTAGAGGGCCTGGGACTCCTCTTTTCGCAGAATGAGAGGCTGAAGGAGGATGGGCTCAAGGCTTACAAGGTCTCAGAGGTGGTGAGTAAATATTGCTCACCAAATCCTGCTCCCTCAGGGTGGGGTACCTGGTGAAAAGGCTGCTGCTGGAGCCTGGGCAGTGGCTCCTCAGCTTGGACCCACAGGGAGAGGCCCATTTTCATGTAGCAAGAGGCAAGGACCACGCCTGGCTTTGCCCTGGAAAGGTCCTCTCCACCTCTGCAACAATCCTGCGCCGCAGGCTGTCTTGGTTGGCTATGTTTATAACTCGTCATCTTGTTGGCAGCTCTCTTTGGGGAGGGACAAATTCCTGAGCCGCCCTGCGCCTGCCTGGCTAACACTGCCGTTAGGATCCTACTAAACAGGGAGCAGAAAAATCATGAAAGCTTGCCATTTTATTTTTGAAGTAAAAAAAAAAAAAAAAAACAAAAAACCAAACTGTTTTCAGAGCAAATTCCAAGAGGATAAATCCACAGCACTGAAAACTGAGCAGCTTGCCCCAGATCCACGGGTTGGGTGGGGATAGGCACTTCCTGAGACAGAGCAAGAGCAGAGCTGGAAACTTACACTGAAGCTCCCCCAGCCCAAAGGTGACAAAAACATAGGGCAGCTCAAAAAAGGAGCCCGAGTGCCCGTGTGTAAGGACAGCAAAGAAAAGTAAAAGCTGCAAGGAACACATAGGAAAAGAAAAGCTGTGAGCAACTGAAAAGGAACGCAGGAATAAGAAGTTCCCTTTAAGGCCTTCCCCTTGCTGCTTTTTTTATAAACAGGCTGGCTCACACCCAGGAGCAGGAAATGCAATGCTCCATCCAACACCACTATAGCCCTGCATATCCAAAGACATCCAGTCCCTCGCTGAAGCTGAAAGCCATGGTCTGCTGGACTGCTGACCAGCCGGGCACGGCACGAGAAGGCATTTCCTTTCAACCTTAAGGAATGTGCTGCTCCCAGATGTCGCTGCGCTCCCCCTCCTCTTCCCACGACTCTTGACCTCCGCTTTGCTGTCTCTCCTCTGTGGCACAGCCGCTTTTGGGGGTTGCAGGGACTCAGGAGAGCCCCTGAGACAGCGTCCCAGAGCTCCAACCCCCCATCCATGATGGGGACAGGCCACATCCGCGTGGGCGTGAGTCACATCATGAGCTCATGAGCCATAGGATAAATTGTGAGCCCAGCAGCAGCAAGAAAATACTGGAGCTAAGGCAGCCTAGAAAGGTAATGGAGCACCAGCATGGGTCTGGCAGAGAGCTGCCAGTGAGGACAGACCCAGTGGAGATTATATATATCCCAAGAAAGGAAAAATTAACTCAAATGGTTTACTAATGTTTACTACGACCCCTGCAACTGTTTAAACTCACATAGACCTGGCTAGTGGTGATGAATGCAAGTAGGACAGAGGAGCAGAGACAGAAAGGGCAGTGGACTCAAATTGCTTAATGAGTATTTCACTTCCAAATGTGGTTTCCTAACTTCCAAACCCCCAAACATTCTTCTGCGGTGATGAGGAGGGAGTCTGAGAAGCTCAGACCCTCACCTCAACTGGACAAGAGGACTTGGACCTTGGTCCCCCCACCCCACCACTTTCTCTGGGAAAGTGCCAGAGAGACACAGACAGAAAAGGGAGACCAGTGAAATACCAGGAGCTAAGCCAAGGCAGCCCTGGCACAGCAGCCAGTCCCACCATGGACTTACACTGTCCTATCTGTGCCTCTGGCACCCGCTCACGGATCATCCGGCAGGCGTCATACACCATGGTGGAGGGCTCAAACTGCATCGTCTTCACCACATTGCCGATGCTGATCTTCAGCGAGAGGGCAACCATGGTGGCGGCTGGGCTGTCCCCACTCCTGCGTCACCTGCCAGAGGAGACAGATGGGTGAGCTCTTTCTTCTGACCCCACCGGTGCGCACGGTCCTCCTTCCTCCTCCAGCAGCACCTGAAAGCTGGGACTCGGCTTCCAATGGCAAGCAAGGGCTGCATTCTGTGCTGGTGAGCCTGTGAGAGGTCCTGGGACCTCAGAGCAGCACCGGGACCCTTACCTCCTTGTCCTAAGGCCCCAAAGACAATTTTACTTGCCTGTGCGAGTGACAGCAGCTGGTACCCAACAGAGATACTGCAGAGAGGAAATGAGCATGAGGGAGCACACTAGATAAGCTGTGAGAGCATGATGGAAGAGGTTATAATTAAACCCGTCATGACACAGAAGCCACAAGAGGAAAACCAAGCTTTGACCCAGAGCTGGCACGGCCCTGCCCCAGCTATCAGGACCCCTCATGTCACCAGCAGACGGTGCTGAGCTGGCAGCCTGAGCACAGAGGGACGGAAAAGCCTGAAGCTGCACAGGGAGGCAAGATAAGGGCACCAGGCATTGAATTCACACGTTAAATACAATTACTTGGGGAAAGCACCACTCACACCCAAGGAGTGCTCATGAGATCAGGGTCTATGGCAGCAGATACTGCACCAACCCAGGGCACAGGATGATGCACAGGAGGGCAAGGGACCACCTGTGGCAGGTCTCACTGCTTGGACATACAAGGGCCACACCATGCCATCTGAAAAAGGACTCAAGCTGGGTCCAGTTTGAAGGATCAGCATCGCAGAATAGAATCACAGAATCATCAGGGTTGGAAGATCACCCAGTCTGACCACCCACGTAGCACTACCACAGTAACCCCTAAATCACTAGATCGTATCGCCCAGCAGCAGATCAAGATGCCTCTTAAACGCCTCCAGGTATGGTGACTCCACCACCTCCCTGGGCAATCTATGCCAACGTCTGATCACCTTAATAGGGAAAAATTTTTTTCTAATACCTAACCTGAACCTCCCCTGTCTCAATTTAAGGCCATTTCCTCTTGTCCTCTCACGGTAGGCATGGCAGAAGAGACTGGCCCCCATCTCACTACAACCTCCTTTCAGGTAGTTGCAGAGTTCAGGCTTAAAGGATTGCATAGAGCACCTTCAGAGCAAGTGCCCCTCAACAGGGCTCCAAAACACCAACTTTAATAACACCTAATCAGAACTGCAATGTTTGTATTGCAGAATAAAAGCTGAAAGAAGTAACAAAAGTAAAAAGAGGTTGTACATAAGTGCCCCGCTTGCCTGATACAGTTTGTAAGAGTCCTTCCTTTTGGGTAAACCCAAACAAAGCAACAGCTTTGTGCAACAGCTTTCAGTGCTTTCCCAGGTTGCCAAACGCCTCAGGGTCCCTACACCGAGTCCTTTGCTCCTGCCCCACTGCTCCATGCCCTTCTCAGCATTCCCTATCGCTGCCTGGCCCCAACCCAATGCTCTCCAGCAGTGACATGCCTTTTCCTCTCCCTGAGAGCCTGCTCATGTGAAGGGAGTTCCCTGTTCTGCTGACCCAGGCTGCCTTGTCCTTAAACTCCAGTGATGGGAGGATACAAGAGCACTGGTGGGATGCACATGTGCTTATTCTCTTCTAGACTGACTTGCTCCTACCAGGCTTCCTATTATGGCTGCCAGGGAAAGCTGATCTTGCATCCTCAGCCTGACCTGAGAAGGTTCTTGGTTAAAATGTGCTGGCAGCCTTCCTCGCACTGCAGCAGCACATGGTGAGTCTGTGCATCCCTGCCTGGCGCGGCCAGCTCTGGTCCCCCTGGGAGGGGGTACACCAGTGCAGGCTGTTCCCAAACACAGACCTGAGCAGCCTAGGGGCAGGATCTGGGTCAGTTTTGTCCAGGAGCAAGTCAGAGGGCAGGGGCCCTGCTTCTGCAGAGCCAGAAAGCCATGCTGGTGGTGCGGGGTGGGAGGCAGGGACCAAGGAGCATGCCGCCTCCGCCAGCACATGGAGCGGCTCCAGCTCTGCATTCCTGAGCCGTTCTGCAATGTTTCTGCAGAGGCCCATGGCCCCCACTGTCTCTGCTGCTGAGGAATGAAATGCACTTCAGCTCCGGAGCGAGGAAGCCCATCGGCAGAGGTAAGGAGGTGGCAGAGGCACCCGCTGCCATCTATCTGGAAGCACCAGCAAAGCTGTGGAGCTGAACGAATGAGGAGCACTCTGCCATGGAAAGGGTTTTCCAAGTATTTTATATGTAGGGCGGGCTGCTGCGGTCACCAGGCCAACTTCTCTACATCTAAAAATATTCTCAAGTTGAGTATAAAGCTGCTTTCCATCCCTCTGCAGGAAAAGGAGAACATGCCACTGACAGGACAAGGTCAGAGACCATGGAGCAAGGGGAGTGGAGGATGTCAGACAGTAGAGAGGAAGTGAGAGGAGCCAGGACATCTGCCACCATTTCTGCATCCTCTTCTTGCCCTCACAAAGCCACCCAAAACCAGGCACTGAACCAGAGGCACTCCTCAACACACCCTTCACAGGGGTCGCTATGCTTCCCAAGACCCCACAAGAAGATGACTGCTCAAGCCTTCCCACTCCCAAACACTTAGAAAAATGACAGAGCTCAGCAGGGAAGATGCTGATGACATCAAGGAGGACCTCAAGGAAAAGGGAGATGGCTCACTTCAACTGCCATATTCCATGAAAAAAGTCCAGGCTCCAGCAGCTGAACTTTGCTGACAGCAGGGTCTAGAGCAGAAATGCCCTCTGCTGCAAAACTACGCCTCCTCAAATCGGAGTGAAGTTTATTAGCAGAACACGAGGTTTGCAATTCTGTTGCCTGGTGCGAGGGCACCAATGCAGGGCTCAGCTCCTACAGACCCTTCCCCCCAGGAACCATGTGGAGAGGGAAAAGGTGGACTAGATGCAACAGATGAGACAGCTTGGGAGCCTGGCAGTGCAAACCAGAAAAAGGAAAAGGACAATGAAACTCAAGCTGTCCCCCTAGAAAGAAAAAAAAAACCAAAAAACCCAAACAAACGAAGTCTCGATGAACACACACCAAATTTTTGCTGGCTCACTTCCAGAGAAAGCAAACCTATTCTCAGTCAAACCTATTCTCAATCACGTTGTCGGTATGCAAAGTCAGATAAGGCACTGGAGCAGCCGGATTAACACACTTCTGCATTTTATAGCAAGCTGTGTGCAACCTTTTTTGAACCATGGGCATGTTTCTGAGCCAATCCCAAGATGATGAGGGGGCAGGGGGTAACCTTGATGGGGTCCCACCACTTCCTCCAGGAGCTGTTGTGGCTTCCTCCATCTCAGCTCATGTAAGGTGAGCTAAACAGAGATGGTGGTGGAGGCCTCCACGTTGTGCCTGAGGGCAGGGACAGCGCAGGCAGGGCTGCAGGCAGCCAGCACCGTGTGGCCCAAGGAACCACCATGTCATTGCCGGGGACAACTGACAGTGAGTCTTCAGTCAGGTGATGTAACTGCTATATTTGTGTCAGACGAGTTCACTGCTGCAATAACGGTTACAGGGGAGGGCTTGTGTCTTAAAAGACAAAAAAAACCCACCAAAATTCAACTGAGGACAGCTGGAACACTTGTGGCAAGTTTCCAGAACAAGCTGCAAATCTTCAGATGCAACAGTTTTGCCATTTTTATTATGCTCTCTCTTAAGGGATACTCTGAAAGAGGTTTGGTAGTAAGATTTGGTTTTTTCCTTTTTTTTTTATGGCAATACCAAACTTCACCTGGGAAAGGCCCCACTGCAGACCAGGAGCTGGCTGCAGGAAGCTTTATCAGCTGCAAACTGCCCAAGTGCTGGGGTTTTCCACAGGCACGGCCCAGTCAGTACAGCCACTGGCACAGCCAGGAAGATACCAGGCCACCAAAATGTGACGCCTGCAGCAGTGGCTTGGCTGGCATGTCAGCATCTGCACTCCAGCACCATCAACTGGGAGAAAAATTAAGCTGGTGAGAAGCCAGACTAGGCTCTGGCTGGGTTCTCCTGCATTCTCCAGTATGGGACCAGTATACGCAGCCACAGCAGGCACTGAGGCCGACGTGGCTCAGCCCTGCACCAATGGGAAGGCTGAGCCAGCAGCCCCAGCTGGTTTAGTGTCACACGCTGCCGAGCCCAGTTCCTCTTTCCCAGCTGCATGTCCACGTCGGATGGGAGGACAGTTTCTTCCAGCTGAGGCTGAGCTTGCTCCTGGGGAGCATGAGTGGCTGTCAAGGACAGACATAGCACTGCTGTGACCACTCAGCTATTACCCATGGCTAGGACAGTAGCATCCTCTCACCCCTGCAGGGAGGGCAGCCCTGCTCTGTGTGGGAAGTGGGTAGGGGCCAGGCAGCTGGGCTGGAGGATCACAGCCGCAGTCTGTGTAGTTCACACACACTGAGCTGAAACAGCTCCGGCCATTAACTGCCCACATTTCGCACATACCCCACATCCTGTCTGCTCCTGCTCAGCATCCCCTGACCTCCAAAGGTATGGAGCACAAATCATGGCACCTCCAGACTGCCCATGATGAAGGCAGGCATGGGGGCAAGCGAGACTCCAGCCGCAATCCCTCCTGCGTCCTTAGCAAGCTGGCCCTCTGGCACAGGACCCCAAAAGCAGGGGTTGAGGTGTGGTGGATGCTCTCATGACCTCTGGAGAGCACTGGGTGCCCTGATCCAGGCACCCACACTTTCCACAACAAGCAACTTGCCCAGCACCGTGCTGCTGGACAGGCAGAAAGGTGAAAGAAAGAAGAGAGCATGGCTGTGCTTTGGGGTCATTTCATCCAGCAGCCAGCAAAGCTCAGTTCTGAACAGAAGGGTGCCCCACAGGACCCTCCTCCCTTTTCCTCACCCTTCCCACTCCACCCTTCCCCAAATCTGCTGGGATGTGTCACTTTGGGAAGCACCAAATGCCTGCCACTGCCATTCAGCAAGCAAGCTGAGTGTTTGACTGATGCTCCCCATGCATCATCACAAGCTCATTTAGCACCTGGGGGGCTTCCCCCATGGCCTGGGGGGAGGCAGGTGGTCTGGACCCTTTACTGGGCAACTCGCAGGTTTTGGCAAAACTAGAGATCCCAAAAATATGTGCCCTCCCCCTCTCAGCAGCGAGGCTCGGGGAGAGAAAGGAGTAAACAATTATTGCTACCAAATATGGGTCGAACAGCCAGCGATGAAGCCACGGCAGAAGCATGTAGACATCCTGCCGGCAGATTCAAAGGGATGGGGAGCTTGCAGGGGCTCGAGCAGGATCCGGCAGGGAACAGGCAGAGAATGGGGTAGGGTTTCCCCCTGCTTAGTTAGTTGCTTCGGCCGGGACATGGTGGGACCCAGGCCTTCCCCGATGGGGGCCAGTCCCGCCTTGCATGGGAACCACCCCAGCGCCCCATCCCGGGGGCACATGGCCAGCTGTCTGTCCTGGTGGGAACTGCTGCGGTGACCTCCCTGGCTTCGGTGTGGCCATGGGAAGCGTGTCCCCTCGCGTCCCCACCCAAAACCACGCAGCAGCACACAGACACCCCTGCCACTAGCTCTTCCCCACGCCTCGGCAGGGTGGACGGCGTGCCGGGCGAAAAGCTGCGCCTGGCCTGCCTCAAAGGTTGCCCCACGGGCCGGTGGCCACAGCCAGGCTTGTCCAGCTCGGTCGCCAGGGCCCCCCCAGGGTGGGGATGCTGGCCCGGGCCTGGCCAGGGCAAACTCCAGGCCCAGGCCCGGTGGGGCAGGGCAAGGGTAGGGCCGGGGATAACGTGGCCGGAGATAGCGTGGCCGCGCCAGCCCGTGCTGCCCCGGAGCCTCCGGTGGGCGTCGGTGCGCGGGTGCCGCCCGCCCCGGGGGCGATCTGGGCACGCCCCAGAGTCTGAGTGAACCCCGTAAGCCCCCGGGTCACCGCGGACAAGCTCTGCCTGGAGCAGGGAAGCCTCGGTAACTAGGAAGCTGCTCCCTCCCTGCCTCCCCGCCATTTACCGGGCGGGGTGCGGGGGCAGGGTCCTCGGGACATCCGTTTCCGGCAGCCCCCCGAGAGCCAGGACGCCACAGGTCCCCAGGACCCCACTCCGAGGCCCCCCCTCCCCGGTTACCGGGACACCATGTGTCCTCCGTCCCCTGTCCCCGTACCTTTGCGCGGGCAGGAGCAGCGCGGCGGCCCCGCGACGCTGAGGGGAGCTGAGCGGGCGGCACCGCCCGCTTCCCGCCCCCCCGCCGCGCATGCGCCGGGGCATGGCGCGCCGCCGGGTGACACGGCACGGCCCCGCACGGTGCCCCGGGGCTGCGCTCCGCCCGGACGCCGAGCCGCAGGCATCCCGCTCCCGCGGACAGCGCTGCTCCGTACCCGCGCGGCCCGGCCCGACGCCCCGGGGCTGGGAGGCGCCTCCGCGCCCGGGTACCGGGGCCGTGCTCCGCCCGCTGCTCACACGGCACCCCCGGGCACCCGCCCGACCCGGGACACCTCCGAGGCCCCGCATGACCCCGGGCCCACCGCCCTCCCCTCAAGCCGCCTCTTCCATCCCCTCCTCTCCCCTCCCTTCCCCGGCCGCCCGCGCTCCCGCCGCCAGCGCGCGCTCCCGCCGCCGACGCGCTCCCAACCAATGAGCGATAGGGGCGTCAGCGCGGGAGGGGCGGGGGCGGTGCGCGCGGGGCCCGCCGGGAGGCGGGGTGACGTCACCGCGGTGCGTTAGAAGCGGCGGGGCTGAGGTGAGGGGCGGGAGGGCAGCGGGGGCCGGGGGTCCGCGGCTCCGCGGGTCCAGGAGGTCCGGGGAGCAGGGGGTCTGGGGTCCGGCTCGTGGCCGGGGCTGAGAGGGGCTGTTTGGTTCTCCTCGGGTGGGTGTCCCGGCGTGGGGAGCTGCCCCTGCGCTGTGGTTACCCTTCTTTCTGCCGTACCTGCTCCTCCTGCCCCCGTTCTCCCCGTGCTGCCTGCTCGGCGCACGCTTCTTGGGGAGAGACTCCTCCGAGCCTGTGGAAGCGATGGGCCCTGGCATTGCCCTCGTTTGCCCGGCTCCTCTTCCTCTTGCTGCGCCACTTTCTGCTGGCAGCCGTGCTCGCAGTAAGCTGGCACAGCAGCCCTGTGGCTGGGGAGTGCCCTGGCTCTCTGGTTTTGGGTGGGGTTTCTGGTGGTTTTGGTGGTGTTCTATTTTTTGTGGTTTTTTTTTTGGTTTTTTTTTTTTTTTTTTTTAAGACCGTGGCACTTGACAGCTAGATGTGAAAGCTTAGCAGTGCTGATGGAGAGGTGTGATGGATACCCGCGCTCTGACAGCCTGAGCGGTGCCTTGGCTCAGGCATCGCCCACGAGCCGGCCGGGCTGATCCCGGTGAGAGCCATGCGAGGCCGCATTTCCTCAGGGACCGAGGCTCCTGGGCCATGTCTTGTCAGGACAAAACAGCAGCAGCCCAAGCTGGGACCGGACAAAGCTAAAGCTGCTGCAGCCACACAGGTGCACGAGCGCCAGGGCGGCGTTCGACTGCAAGTCCCTCACTCTGCCCTCGAAGTACCTGTGGCTGCCCCGAGCCACTGAGCTCTGCTGCTCTCGTGCTGCCGGGCCCTGACCCCCCTGGCAGCAGGGACGGCTCTCCAGGTCACTCCTCAGGGCTGAGAGACACTTTACCAGTGTCTGATCTCTACAGCGAGGTAAGGAGCATTTTACTTTCAGCCTAAAGCTCTGTTGTGCACTAACGATATTTATATATATACAGCTACTTATTTATTACGATATCCACTCATTTATTACAAGTGTGTTAAATAGTGCAGTGTTTGACAGCTGTCTGAATTACTAAATCATCATTTGGGCCTTTGTCGAATCACTCATTAATTACCCTTCAATGATCACTTAATCACCATTTGATTACCATCTAATTTCTGTTCAGTCATCAATTACTTATCATTTGATCATTGTTTAATCATTAACAGAATCCCTTTAGTTAAAACCTCAGCAATGACTGTTCTTAATAATTTTCCTGTGTCTGGAAGTTCTCCCTGCTGGCTGCACACCAGGGAGTGGTGGCACCTTCAGGCTTTTGTGGAACAGCAGGATCTTGCATGCTCTCCACACCATTAAGTCTGGGATTGTTTCACTTTTCCTCTCCTTCCTGCAGCTTTTGTGCTCTGGGTGGAGCGTGGCTCTTGTGGCTGGGTCACAGTAACCTTGTGGGGAAAACAGTGTATTGTTGTCATCAGTGGTGCTGTAATAGCCTTGCTGGGGAAGTAGTTGTGAAGTGGCTGTCCCTGCTGTTGACATTGCAAGGGGATGCTTTGTCTGTAGGGTCTGAGGGACATCTTAAAGCAAGGCTGCTGTCTCCCCTTGTGCCTGTGCTCACTTTGGGTGTCCTGCTCAGATGTCGTGCCCAGAGGAAATGGATGCCCTGGCAGATGTGGATCTGCTTGACTTTCTCCTGAAGGACAATGCTCCCTGCCCTGAAATCCCAGAGGAGCAGAACGGTCTGCTGGAAGACTGGGGCCTGCCAATGCCTGAGGTAAGTTCTTTGTGAGGAATTGATGATGAGCTGAGGTTTAGGAGGTTTGTCTCTCTGCTGAGTAAAAGCTGTTCCTCCGCAGCTCCTGGACAAGGAGATGGATGACTTCATCAGCTCACTGCTGAGCCCTTTAGAAGATGAACCAGACAGGCTCGGTTATTTGCCTGCCAACAGTGACAGCAGCATTTCTGAGGATCAGCATCTGTCCCATTGCCTTGGTAGCAATTTTGCCAGCCGAGACATTGTGCAGGTTGACCACAACTACTCCCTCCACCAGGACTGGCCTGTGCTGGAAAGTGTGAGGTCTGACATGGCAGTAGGAGATGTCACCATTGAGCTGGGTGAGTGATGTGTATGGACTCTGTTTGCCCTGGCTACAGGCAGAAAAGAGAAAAGCAGCCCCATATTGGTTTATTTTGGTGGTTGTCAGGCAATTGATGGAGAGAGCCAAGAGTAGAGGCTTTCTGCTGCTGTAAAATTGCTGTTTCATGCTTCTCAAAGCTGGCTGCTCAAGTGCTTGCCTCACTGAGGCCTGGCATTTGACTCATCTTTCCTTCCCCAGGGGCATGGGTGGGTTTGGAAGGCACAAGCAAGACACTTGAAGAGAGCAGCAGTTCCCCCATTGCTGTTGCTGTGGAAGATGAATCCCAGTTTGTGCCTGGAGCCATTGTGCAGGTACTGACTCCCATGCCTGTGGACCCCAGCCTTTGCTTCTGCTCACATCTCCCCTTCTCCTCTGACTTGGCTTCTGTGAGGGATATCTCTGAGGGAAAGCATGACTCTGCCTTGGGAGAGCTGATTCCAGTTCTCTGTGTTTGCTGCATGCCCTCTCGGGCCCTGGGTGGACTCCTTGTATTCCAGCTGAAAACCATGAATGAATGTATTTGCATTCTCAGTAAGCTTATTTTTGCTGTTTTCTAGTCTGACTTCCCAGAGCTGGTCCTGACAGAGGAGGAGAAGCAGCTCCTGGAGAAAGAAGGTGTTACGTTACCAACCTGTCTGCCACTAACCAAAGTGAGTCCTCACTGGAACCAAACAGACTTAGACCACTTAAATGTGTCAGGTAGTGGCAGGTGTTGGAAACTACAGGACGGTGCCTTGATGGGAATACTGTTGTCCAGGTGTTGTCCAGGTTCACGGCAGTGTTCATCCGAGCTTGGTGTCCTTTTCCTCCTTTGGAGTCTGGGTGTCATCCATGTGCACAGCAGCTTCTGGCTGCTGTCAGTCTCCCTGCTCATGGCTGCTTGCAGGAGGCAGTTACACCACAAGTGCCTCCAGCTATTTTTTCCTGCTTGCCTAGTGGCTTGTGAGCTGTATGCTTTTCATTTCCCTTAGATATGCTTTACTTTTGCTATGCCATGGACACTGCTGGCTGCATCAGCAGGCCAGAGTTTTCCTTGCAGCTTATTCAGTGTTACGGGAAGGACAGAGGACACAAGCACTCAGGCTGGGCACTGAGATGTGTGTGGGGTGTGGGAGGGTGGGATTGCCAACACCCTGGGATTGCTGTTAATGAGATGCTGCTTGCAGGCTGAAGAGCGAGTTCTGAGGAAGGTGCGTCGTAAGATCCGGAACAAGCAGGCAGCTCAGGATAGTCGTCGCAGGAGGAAGATCTATGTGGATGGCCTGGAAAACAGGTATGGTCACACGGCAGTGTCATCCAGCACTTGAGGGACCCATATGTTCTTTTAGGGATCCTTGGCAGAATGATGATGGCACTAAATTGTACTTTCAATCAAAACTGAGTTTTTGATTCATGTTATGATGGGTATAGCACAGGATTTGTGATTAGAATGGCATGGTTGTTCTACAAGCAGAATCAATGTAGTACAATCTCTAAGCAGTGTAATACAGGATTTATCATACAACTTAACTTACAGTTTCTAATCACCTGCATTCTGATACATCTTACTTAGCTTACAATTTCTAGCCACCCAGGCCCTCTGCAGATTGGATCAGATCTTAATAGACGTTCTGTGTATTAATATAATGATCATAACATAGATTCAAAAATGCTATAGAGGAATATGAGTCTCTCCCTTAGTCATGGCAGGAAACAGGCAATGGTAGATGTGTCCCTGAGCAGGGAGTTCCTGAGCCTTGCTGTCCAGCAGAAACTCTACTCCCAAGGTCCCCCTTAGGACTTTCTAATTGCTTGATTTTGTGGACGGTGCACTCTGTGCTGTTATGTTCCCCTGCTCTGTGATAGGGCTGTCAGCAACACAGAGCTGGCTGTGTGCCTGAGACCTTCAAGGCCAGTAAGGGAAGGGCCTGGTGCCCAGGGACTTTCAAGCTGGCATGGAGGAGAAGAAACGTGAGAAGGTGCTCTCTGGGCTTTGCTGTAGGTGATACCAGGTAGACCCCAGGACCAGTTTTGTCTGCCCCAGCTACTCAGAGGTGGTGACTGATGTGAAGTCTCTGCTGTTGACCAACAGAATCTCTGTTTTTCCCCCACTCTGCTTGTCCTTTCTGGAAGGGTGGCAGCCTGCACAGCTGAAAACCATGAACTGGAGAAGAAGGTGCAGCAGCTGCAGAAGCAGAACACGTGAGTTTGTCTTGTTGGGTTTGGCAGGAGATGTGGTGGGGAGGGCTGTTCTTCTTCTTGGGACTGTGGCTTGTCTTTGGCTGCAGAGGCTGGAGGGAAGTGTGCAGCTCTCGGTTCAGCTGCTGTGCTAGCCTGCATTTCCTGCTCTCCTGCAGGTCACTGCTCAGGCAGTTGCAGAAACTGCAGGCCTTGGTGAGACGGTCAGCTCCCAAAACTACCAGAAGCAAAACCTGCACCATGGTAAGTGGCTTCAAGCCACAGTGCCTGTGGAGGAGTCTCTGCTGTCCTCACAAGTTTGGGAGAGAGGTGTTTATTCCATCCAGTGATGCCTGTCCATCTCCTTTGCTGAGATCTGTGCTGATCTTTCTGTTTCCAGATCGTGGTTCTGTCCTTCTGCCTCGTTCTGTCCCCCAGCATCCACTCACCTGGGAGCGTAGAGCCACAGCGGGAGCTCAAGGGTGAGTGCCTGAGTTGGGGCTGAGGTGCTCAGGTTGGGGCTGAGGTGTGGCTCCAGGTGAAGTGCTGCCCTTCAGAGCACAGCAGCTTCCCCGGAGACAGCCTGAACTCTGGGGCACTTCCAGCTAAGCATCCCCTTGCCTGGGGTGACCACTAGGTTTGGGTTGCTGTCTTGCCCCAGCTCTGGACTCTTTCTCAGCCCTGTTGCAGAGGCCTGCCGGGAAGCAGGGCCCTTCGCCAGGGGCGGTGCAAGGACAGGGGAGATCCGGTTCGCCTTGGAGCACAAACTGTGCTTGTGCCTGGCAGCTGTGCAGCATCCTCTCCCCGCCTCCCATGGGAGGAGGAAGTCGTGCTTAAACAGTTTGTCCTCTCTCTGGGCTCTGTGGTGGCTCCATACTCAGCACAGGAGGGTGGGAGGCTGGAAGTGACAGGGTTGGCTCTCCCTCTCTTACAGTGCTGTCACGGCAGATCCGCGAGTTTCCGAACCATGGAGCACCTGATGTGCAGCACAGCACAGAGCTGGAGGGCTTCAGCCCAGAGCCTGGGGACCTCTTGCTGTCGGGCAACCTCAGTCAGTCATGGGAAGAGGGGCAGAGTCCACTCAACCCCAGTCCCAGATCTTTCAACAGCAACTCATCCTCTGACCCTCCGGCAGCAGCAGGCTCTGAGCCAGACCCACCCCAGAGTGACCCTTTGCCAGCAGCAGTGCTGGTGCCGTGGAAAGCCAAGGGTCAGGAGTGGGTGGAACACCCTGACAGAGTTCTCATCCAGCAGCACCATGCCAACGAGATGTGACCAATGCTGCATCCTGCTCCTTGGGATGATACCAGGCGCCCCATGGGGCAGGGACAGAGCTGCACTAGCAGATTATCTATCCGAGCATTCCTTCTGAATACTCTCCTGATTGCCAGCAGCTCAGAGGGTTTACCAGGGAGGAATCATTCTGACATTTTAGGTTTGTATCAGGCTCCATCTGAGATGGGACAGGAAATTCTGAAAACTTCGCTATGGCTGCTGATGTGGCTTGCAGCCCAAAGCACATCTGGTGGCTTGTGGGGATGGGCTGTGGCCAGGAGGCTGGAGGAAGCTGGGCTGAGGTGCCGGTACTTGGTCTGACTGGATGCAGTTGGTGGTGGAGGCCGCTGCCCTGCTTCTTCACTGCCCAGCTGGAGATGAACAGGCACTTCTTAGTCTGTATTGTGGCCCCAAACATCTGTTCCATGTCCCTGCCCCTTAATCCTGCAGTGCTGCCTGATTTCCAGGTGTGAGGGAGCAAGTTGACCTTCAATGCCCTCACAGGAGTGGTCCTTCCTGCTGCTGTGACAGATCCAGCATGTCGCCTGTTCCTGCTAGCTTTTGAGCCATGGCCACAGCTCCCAGCCTGGCTAGAGAAGGTAATGTGGAGTCCTTCCTGAGCCATGTGTGCTGTTTGCCTACTGTAAGGGCTGAGCCTTTCATTTCCTGCAGGCTTCTGGGCCTCAGGGGGCGGGCATGCCTTGAGCCAGACTGCTGAGGCAGCATGTAGCAGAGAGCAGCAGAGCTGCTTGCTCTTCTGAAGGCCTTCATGGCCACAGGACAGTTTCAAAGCCATGTCCTTGTGTGCCCAAGCCTTGCTATGCTGGCTTGTGATGCAGTCAATGGTTCTGGGCTGAGCAGAAACACTTTGAGCTGGTGAGCAATGTCTTTGCCTCAGAGTGCAGCTTAGTGGTACCTGTAGAGATCTCCTTGTCCTACTTCAGGATATTTCATAGAGTCGTATAGAATGGTTTGGAAAGGACCTGTAAAGGTCATCTAGTCCAGTTCCCCCTGCAACGAGTAGGGACAGCTTCGGTTGGATCAGAATAATAATGAATAGCTTCTTTATTAATAAGAGTCTAAATAAATATTAGTGGTGTGTGACTGTGTCCTCTCTGGTTGTTTTGGCGAGGTGCTGGGTGAAAGCTGGGTGAAAGCTGGGGCCTGCACCTGGGGCTGGGAGCCTTGTGGGAGAAACCCAGCAGCGGCCTGGGGACCGTCACTCTCAGATCGGTGCAGGGGAACTCCGCGTGGCTGTGGCTGTGGCTGTGCAGAGGGGCTTGTTGAGGCCTGTGTGGGTTTGCAGGGCTGCTGCTCTGCTCTCACCCCACTTCAAGGGTGCAAAAGCACTCTTGGAGAAATGTACATGTGGTGAGCGCCCAGCATCCACCGTGCACCCCCAAGCCCCCAGTGCTGCGGAAGCGAGCAGCTTCCCCAGGAGGAAGTGTGAGGAGCCGGTGTCAGCCCCCACCGCTGCTTTTGTAATGAGGAGCTGCACAATCGCAGGAAATGGAGCAGAGCTAGGGTGCTGCAACAGCCACCGGGTGGGCCCTGCCTGCTGCGGGGTTGCTAAATTCAGGCTTGTCCCTGGGTCTGGTTGGGATCACTGGGTCCACGGGAGGCACTGGCAGACCTTGAGCTCGGGCTGCAGAGCCCAGAGTAGGGTTTGGGGGCATGGCAGCTCAGCCAGGCAGTGAGTGCAGGAAGATTCATGCTTGCAGCCCACCCAGCAAACACGGTATGAGACAATGTTGTGTTGCAAGGAGAGACAGCCAAGGAGGGGCTTGCCCTGGGGCTCTGCCTCAGCACAGGTAGCAGCATGGTCCCAACAGGGCCAGGTCACAGCTCTACCCCGGCCAGGGCTGATAGCCCTTGAGCATCACCAGGGAATCACTGGACCTTTTTCCTCAGGGAAGTGCTGTGCATGGCATCAGGAAGGTCAAAGGACCCTGTCTACACTTTTAATTTTTTGCAGTTCGAGGCCAGGGTGTGTAATGCCTCTCCCCACTTTAGTTTCATTTTTTTGCAGTTTGAGACCAAGGTGTGTAATGTCCTGTTCCCGCTTCACTTTCATTTTTGCAGTTCAGGGTCAGTGTGTGAAATGCCCTGTTCTCGCTTTTGTTTCATTTTTTGCAGTTCAAGGCCAGAGTGTGTAGCGTCACAGATGTTACATGGTGTCCCTGACCCAGCACTAATCAATATTGAATGAGCCATGTGAAGTAATACATGGTGGTGTTGCCAGCAAAGTTGGGAGCAGCCACGTGAGCTGGTGTTTGCCTTGGGTGTGATGGGGTCAGTATTGCTCTTTGTAGCAGTCTGGCTGGCTTGGCCAGAAGTCAGGAAGGGAGATAACTCTGGGAGAGCAGGCGGGGAGCCAGGAGTTGGGAGGATTGCTCCATGGTCCCAGCTCATAATGACCCAGATGTGCTATTTTTCATTGCTTTCTGTGTTGTCGTGCCAGTCCCACAGCAAGCAGCTCTGAGCTGGGGAGAGGAAGGAAGCTCAGCCTGGACCTCACGCCTTGGGTTAAAGGGCAGTGATGATAAAAGTGCCCATAATGAGTTCTTTGGCTGAGGACTTTAGTATATCAAGTGGAGGAGCAGGAGCCACCTGCTATTCCTGCCATCCTCCTTGTCCTCTTTGCTGCAGATCCCCATTCTTTTTCCTGGCATGCTGCAGGGATCAGAGCATGGTCTGTGTGTGCATTTTTGCTGCTTTCACATACACACAGCCCCACGCTCTGCCTTAGATCAGCAGTATGGTCCCTGCCTGCCTTCCCCACTGTGTTCCTTCTGTTATGCCTGAGGTCAGCCTGTATCTCCCTTGTGTCCCAGCAAGTGCCTGTGTCAGCTTTGTGGGACTACGCTGGCAGACTGGAAGCACGAGCCTTTCAGGGCAAAATGTCCTGCACAGTCCTTGCAAGTCCCAGATGGGTGTTGCCAGATGGAAACAGAATCTTTTTTGCTTGGTGACTCCTAAAGTATCAGTTGTGCCTGGTGACTCCTCGAGTATCAGAGTATCATCTCCTTTCTATGGTAGTGATGTACTGAAATTTGTGAAAGCATAAATGAAATTTGCCTTCTATTGCCAAGGAAGGCCTGGGCTGTGAAACCAATGCAAAACACTTCCTGATCATGGCTTTAAAGGAATCAGGTTTTCCCTTTTTTTTTAAATGAATTAGGGTTTCTCAGAGAGAGGGGAAATTCAGTCAGTAGCAGAAACAAGATATATCCACCTCTTCAAGGGTCCTGTGTCATCATCCATCCTATTTTTATCCACTAGCACCAGCTGCTGGATAGTGGTGGAAACAGAAAAACTAATAGAATTCTGAAAGCTGGTTTAAAAAGCAGCTGGAAATGCAGCGATAGAGCCACTGCCTCCTTCCAGCTCTCACAGCTGGGCATCTTGGCCCTGGGCCTGCTGAACCCCCAAGGGTCATGTTGGGACCACCTTGGCAAAGTGTCTAAGGCAGAAAGCAGAGAGGTCGAACTGTGATGCCTAAAACAGTCCAGCCAGTGCCAGATGTGGCCTTCCCATCTTCTCTTTCCCTGGCTTGCATGGACATCAGGGTCCTGGCTGGAGACACACCCCCATGGATTACTCAGGGGACACAGCCGTGCAGAAAGGACTCTTGGGGAGGGGCATTTGGGAGCTTTCCCCAGGCCTGGGATGGGAGGGCAGCTGGCAGCCTGCCACCGCTGCACATCCGCTGGGGCTGGGAACCGGAGGCTGACAGCTCTGCCAGAGTCATTTGCAGCAGCCCCGTGCGCTCCGGCGCCCGAGAGCTTCCTCTGCTCCGCTCACATGAGGAGGGCTCCGCACTACTTGGCCGTGGCAGCACACTGGGGCTGTGCCTTTTCCTTCTCTCTGGCCACAGCCCGGCTTGTCCCCTATCTCTAGGGACATCTGGGAGTGACCCCTAGGGCCATGTTAGCCACAGCACGGCATCAGATTTGCAAGCACAGTACTGCTGCACCCTGCCAGGGAGGGGAGCCGGGGCAGCCCCCATCCCCAGGGACGCTGCTGCCCTCAGCATTGTAGCATGAAGCCTCCCTGTGGGAGGGTGGCTGCTGGGTGAGACAAACCCCACGAGTTTGAGTCAGGGCAGAAAACAGAGCCAAACCCTGCAGACCCACAGAAACCCTTTATTTTGCATCTGGTGAGCTTGCCTAAGAAAGCATGAGCCTCTGGGCTGAGAGCTGCCTAAGTGCAGCATGTCGGTGCGGGCAGAGCCCGTCCAGGGAAGCGCTGACCCACGGCCGTCCTGAGCCTGCAGGATTTCCCCACTTGCCGTTATTTGATCCGTGTGAAGATGCTGGTGCCAATCCTGCAGAAAACACCAAATCAGATGGGATCATGTATGCTGTGGAGGGTACAGAGGGAAAACCAAGGGGGGCATTGTGTGGTTGACTGGGGTACTACAGGTTCAAACACCCTTTAGCAGAGGCTGTGCCAGGTGCTGGCATCTTTTCCTCCTCTTTCCCTGCTGTGGAGAGTGAAAAGATGGTCCTGGAGGGGACCCCACTTTGGCCAGACCCCATCCTGGGATCCCCCACACTGAGGCACATCTGGCATGCAGAAGTAGATCATACACGGATGCTCCTTAGCCCTTGCACACCACTGGTGACAAATCCATTTCACCCTCACGGTCCTCCCATGCTTCACCCTGTGGGATTTCTCCCGTCTCCATGCAGGAGACCCTGGCAGAGCAGTGGCTGGGACCCAGCACTCACCGTGTGGCTTTCCAGTCCTCATCAGGACTGTCAGCCACCTCTCGTAGGAGCCACAGGGCATGCAGGGTCTCCTCCCGGTTGGTGTCTACATAGCACTGGCCCAGGAAGACAGTTGTCCGGGCAGCCTCTGAGTCTGGAAGGGTTTAAGGTGATGTGAGTCAGGCAGTGACAAGGTCACCCTGTGTCCTGCTGGCATCCTTGCTACAGGATGATGGCCCTTGCTGCCTACCTCGGAGCCGCCAGTTCACGGTGAAGTAGAAGGTGGGCTGTGGGACCAGCCCTGTGTCTTGCTGGGAGCCCTCCAGTGGTGAGGTGAGGAGTTCCACGTGGCCAGCAGCAGGTCCCGGCAGGTAAAAACCGGAGAATCTGTTGTCCTTGTCCAGGGTGGACACAACCATCCGGCAGCCGGTGTCACTCCGCCACGACCCGGAGAGAAGACACTGCAAGGCCAGTGCTGTGGGTTGGAGTGCCCAGGCAGGGAGGGGGGCATCCTGCTCCCACCCCTTCACCCTGGCTCTGCCCAGAGATGTCTGCAGCACTGAGTGGTGTACCGCGGACCTGATGAGCCACTGGCATTGCCACCTCAGTGCGAGCGTCGTGTCTGAGCACCGATTGCCTTCAGCTCAGCCGCTGTCCAGGACGATTCCACCCACCCAAGAGGGAGTGGGTCCCCCCATGCTAAAGCAGCAGGTGTGCTGCTTTTCCTACACTCAAGGGATGAAAACAGGAGCTATCTGTGGTATGGCTCTGTTTGCCTTCCTCTGAATGATTTCCTGGAATGAAAAGCGTCCTTGCAGGAGCAGTCCCTTCCTCCCAACCTTGTCACAGCTTCCATCAGCGCTGCACAGTGCTGTTCCCACCAGTTCCAGCAGCCCAGCCCTGGCTCCCTGTTGAGTTATGATGCCCCAGCAGCAGAATTTGGGGTCTAGCAGGGTGTCAGCACCACATCCTCACTGTCACGTCTCCCCATACCTTCCTCTCCACGGGGGAAACACACACTGCCAGGGCAAGGGCGAGGACCAGGGCAAAAGCAGTTCTCCCCATGGCTGCAAGGCTGCTAAGAGCTCCCCCAGCCCTGCAGCCCGCCCCCCTTTATAGGGCTGTAACTGGAGCCCCACCAGCACCAGGATGGCAGCTGTGAGATGAATGGCTTGATGTCAGGGTGCCCGGGACAGGCAAGGGAGGTGAGAAGGTCTGCGTGACCTGGTCAGCGCTGAAGGAACACAGCCATAAACACGGCTGTGCAGAGGGATGGGAGTACAAGCTTTTCATAAGGCCCTATAGTAGCCTGGAAATCAACACCTTCTTTGGGAATCTGCCTCCCATGCACGAAGGCTGGAAATTACCACCTATTTCAACATTCACCTCCTTCCTGCTTTGCTGGTGCCACTGCTAGACCAGCATCCTGAAGCGCTGCATGAGAGGGAAGGCTCACTCATTTCAGAAACAAAAACTTTTCTCCAGCCTCTTCTGGGTATCAGCTGCTGATTTTGAGGCTTTTGCTTTTACTTTTAAGAGAGTTAGAGGAAGAAGTAACTGCAGCAGCATTACTGAGGTCCCAGCAAGTGTGTTTGCTAAACACACAGAACATGATAACCAGCGCTGTATTCACACTTCTTCCTTGTATTTTCTGCCCTAAAGGACCTCTGATGTACAAAATGCAGTGGGCACTGTCCCTGTGCTCCTGAGCCATCCCTTTGCTGTGATGCCTGGAGCAGGCATATGGCTGTGGTTGCTGAAAATTCTGGTGGGATTCAGCCTGAATCAACACCTGCTGTTTCCAACACAAGCTGTGTTTGGGGCAGGGGATGTTGGGAGGGATGCAGTGTGCAAATTGGGGGCAGGGGAGTGCCCCTTTGGGGTGGCACTTCTTAGTGACCACGCTAGCCCTGGCACACCCTGGCACCCTGTGCTCAGCACATCTCTCTCTCAGCTAGGTAGCCTCAAAAGCTGGGCCGAGCAGAAAACACTTCTCTCCTAACACATCCCTCCTCCTTGTTGTCTTTTTCAGTCCCAAACTCATGGCCTATCACAGGGGCTCAAAAAAATTCTCCTGGGGATCTTCTTGCTCTCATCCTGGGTGGCACAGTCTGTTCTTTTGGCCTGACACCACCTCCTGCCTTTCTGTGCTGTTTGGCAGGGACAAGCCACCTTGTTAGAGATCCCAGGGTGGTGGCAGACATCCCTCCACTTCATGGCACCGTGCTGCAGCTTTGCTAGAGCTGGGCCAGGCTTGATGGACTGTGTGGCCACGGTGCTGTTATCCCTCAGACTGGGATATTTTTGTAACACTTCCGCAAGAGGCTTCTTCTTCACCCACAGACCTGCCAAAAGCTTTGTGTCGAAAGAGTTGGCTAAGTCTGCCAGGTGTCTGCGGAGGCCAATAGAGTGGCACTGCCAAAATTCAGTGGCAGAGAAGGGGAAAATCCCTGAGTGTAACCCAGGGGATGGTAAAGGATGAGATGGGATGGGATGGGATGGGATGAGGACTTTAACTTATGCACATTTTACTTGGGCTGCTGGACAGCACAAAGGAAGTGCTTAATCAACATCTCAAATCTACTGATAAAGTTGCCTCCATTGCCCAACTCTACAGAGCATGGAGCCCCAGTACTGGAAGGGGTCTGGTGGGAATGGATGTGAAGGCACCACAAGGAAGTGAGCTGGATTCAGGATGCTGGTGCCAGTTCTGCCACCATCAGGCAGGCAGGAAATGATGACACAGGGTGGAAGTTTGGGTTTAGAGGAGATGGGAAATGAGCCCAGGAAGGCGGATGGATGGGATCAGGGAGACATGCAGACATCCCTGGGGAAGTGCAGTGGTGAGACCTCACCTCAGCAGGGGTATCTTTGGGGACAGAAGGTGTATCAGGGACAGACTTTAAAAAAAGGCAACCACAGCTGATGATTTTTAAATTTTATTCTCATTTGGGAGGCAGGTTTTTCTTGCCTTGTTGAGGGGTCAGGTTCATCATTGGGCTGACGAAGACACATCTTCACAGGGAGGGGACAAACTCGGCAGGATCTTTCCTTTTGTGGTGCGTTTGCGTGTGAAGACATTTCTGCCCACCCTGTGAGAAGTTGAGAGTTCCTGTGGGATGACCCACAGACACTGCCCACTCAGAGCTGCCAGTGCTCACAGCAGTGATGGGGTGTCCCTAAATGCACCCCAATTTTCCTCAAGCGAGGACACCTCTGTGGGATTAGTGTCTCCCGTATCCCACCACTACCTCGTGGCTTTCCAGTCCTCCTCAAGGGATCCGACAGCTTCACGCAGGAGCCACATGGTGGTCAGAGTCTCCTTTCCACCTGCATCCACAAAGCATTGCCCCACGAAGGCGGTGGTGGCATCTGGGAGGAAGCGCTTATTGGGAGATCCACGGGGAAACTGGCTGCCATTCCCCACTGCCCTGCCAGACACAGCTGTGTTCCTGCTCCAATGGCCACACAACCACCAAACCATGCTGGGGGGCCCCGCCCTTTCTTTGTGGCTCCCTTGGACAAGGCAGGATCTGTAGCACCACATCCCACTTGCGCTAACAGGGTCTGAACCCACTGTGGTCACCCCAAAGATGTTGGGTGAGGAGGGGCTGCCCTGTCCAAGCCCAGCACTGCTCCTTAGCCCCACATCCTGCAGGTGTTGCTGCTTAGCTGCACCAAAGCAGCACCCAGCTGAATTCCTGGCAAAAGAAAATTGCCACTGTCTGCATGTGTGGCTCCCATTGATACTGCCATGCCATCCCCAGGTGTCCCAGCACTTACTGGAGAACTTGTCCCAGCGCACAGTGAAGGCAAAGGTGGACCAGCCCTCCTCTCCAAGCTGCTGCTGAGCACCCTTCAGGGGGGAGATTTGGGCACAGCCCCCAGAGAGGGTGACTCGTGTGAGGTATTGTCCCTCGAAGTCCCCGTTGTCCCTCAACGCTGAAATCTCCATCAGGGAGCCCTGGTCATTCCTCCACAGTCCGTTAAGCTGGCACTGAAGGAATACAGCCACGTGCTCTCTGTCCCCACACACAGAGGGACCCCATCCCTGCTGCTGCCCCACACCAGGAGCCATGAGCCCTGCTGTGAGTGCAGGACATGGCCATCCCTAATCCCAGTCTGGGGAAATGCTGCCCCAGAGTGCTGATGGCTGCTGAGAGGATGGTGGAGCAAGGCCAGAATGTCCCAGCCCTGCAGCATGCGCGGTATGCCCAGACACAGACCTCATGGAAGGGGGTGCCACATGCATGGTGCTCCCAGGCACAAACCCCGAGGGATGGAATGCCCTGTGCATGGTTCCCTTGTGGGAACAAATCTTTCTGGAGGTGGTACCAGGTGGCTGAGGGTGATCCAGGGATACCTTGCCCTCTGCCTGGACTCGGTGCTTGCAGAGCTCTCCTGCTTGTCTAAGCCTAAAATGGCATTTAAGAGAACTCCTGCATCCCAGTGCCATGTCTGCCGCGCTCCCATTGTCACCCATCCCTGTACCTTCCTCTCTGCAGGAGCAATACTCTCTGCCAGGGCCACGGCGAGGACCAGGATGAAAGCGCCGCTCCCCATGGCTGCGGGGCCGTGCGATGCCCGGCTCAGCTCCCTCCCTGCCCTGCATCCCAAACCCCTTTATAGGGCTGTAACCGGAGCCATGACGGCTGGCAGCTGCGGAGTGAGTGTCCTGATGTCAGCGTGCCCAGGTCAGGGGAGCTGAGGGGGTCTGCGTGACCTGGGCAGCACTGGAGGAACGCTGCGGTGAGCACGGCTGTGCACGGAGGTGGGGATGATTTACACATCCACTGTCCAAGAGGCTCTGCCGACCCGTTCCTTGCTCAGTGTCCGAGCCCTGGGGGCGGGCACGGCCTGACACTGTCCCACTGCCACCGACCCAGTGCTGCCACCTAAATACTGCACCTAAAGGCTGCAGCAAGAGCAGTCCGGCCAGCTCTGCTCCGCTCTACTGACATCACCATGTGTCTGCCAGCAGCGGCTCACCCCTGTGACCGTCCCCTCCTGCACTGTAAGAGTCTGCTGCTCTTTCTAAACTGTTTTTCGTCCTGGCTGTGCTGGGCTTTCCTTGGGTTTGGGACCCAAGACTGTCGCTGTAGTAGGAACTGTTGAATCAATAATTTTTCCAAGTGCAGAATGGCTTTCCTGGAGGATATGTAGACATTAAAATTTGCTTGTCCCTGTGGGAGGGTATGTCCTGTGCCCGGTGCCTCCCTAGACCTTGCCACATGCATGATGCTTTGAGGGTGGGCAGGGCCCTGTCCGACCCTTCCCAAGGGGCTCCTGATGGTGCAAGACTGTAATGGGGGTGCTCAGACTGCCTGGCATTGGCCCAGGGACAGACACATCCTCTAAGACATCGCCCTAAACAGGTGAATGTGTCACTGCCAATGCTGCAGGGGAAGACAGAGGTGGCATCTGGCTGTGTCCGGATCATGGGCTGCCCAAGCACAAGGGATGAGATCTGCTTTCACAATCCTTCTCATCTTTCCTGGGCCTGAAGACAAGGAAACCCGCTCTCCTCTTCCTCAGGGAGCAGGATCCAGTGTTCAAATTGCACTTCGTTTTTAATAAAAAAATTACAGAGATGTATTCAACTCTCATCCTGGGGACTTGCTCCAAAAGCCTTTGGGATCTTGACACCCCTTGTCTTTGCTTGCTGCCCAGCTGGCTCCCAGCACCCAGGGCTCAGCACTCCCCCATGGACTCCCTGCAGCACCAACAGGTGCAGCCCCAGGATAGGCAAGCGCCCTGCAGCCCACTCACTGGCTTTCCAGTCATCCTCGAGCATGTCAGCCTCATCTTGAATGATCCATGTGGTCTTCAGTATCTCCTTCCTGTCATCTATGAAGCATTGGCCTGAGGAGGAGGTGATGAAGTCTGCGGTCTGTGAAGGGATGGGATGAGATGGTGCTGAGATGGGGCTGTCCCTATTAGGCAGCCAGTTTGTCAGTGGGAAAGGCTGCTTGTGGGTCAGCCTTTCCCCCTCCCCAGCCTGCTGTCCTGCTGGGACCTTGAACAGGTGTGGGATATGCCCTCATCCACACAAAGGGTTTTACTGACAAATGTGATTAACTCAGCTGTAGGATGGGGAGGCAGAACACATCTGGGAGGGTGCCCTAGTTCTGAACCAGCCCAAGGAAGGGCTGAGAATGTAACTAAGGAGCTCCTCCATTCTCTCAGGATGGCAGTCTGCGCTTGGCAAGGCTGCAGCTAGAGCAGGGCCATGGAGAGAGGTAGAAGAGCAGAGTGCAGAAACAGTGGAGGGGATGGGAGCTATGTGTCCTCACTCACCAGTGAAGTTATGGCTTGAAAATCAAATTTCCTCTTTTGTCATCTCTGCAGAATGGCATGGTACTGGGTTTTGCTTGGGCACACACCCAAACCCACCAGCCATGGAGTCTCACGAGTGACCTGGGAGCTCCCTCCCTCCATCTGCTTGGGTGGATCAGCAGCTGCACTGAGATGCTGGGCACCATGATGTTCAGTGTTGAGACATCTGTAAACGGTCGACAGGAGCAGTCCCCGCAGAAACGGTTGTGTAGGACAGTTTTCCACATGTGGTCAAGACATGGAAGTGCCGGGTGACCCCTGCAGTGGAAACTCCTTCTCCATTCTAACAGTGACTATCTGCTTGAAGGGATTTGATCCTTATGCAAGCATCACCCCATGCCAAGATCCTAATAAATTAATTTTTCAGGGTTTTTATTTAACTGATACACTGTGTGCACAAGCACCTGTGCCACACAGATGTCCGTGTGATTGCAGGTGCCTCCTGCTTCTGCCAGCTCCCCCTGCCCCTGGAGGCATCCACAGTGTGTGAATGACCTTGATCAAGGCTTGTCATGCAGCGGAAATAGTGGGTTTTCCTCTCAGGGTCTGCAGCAGGGCTGAAGGGGAAGCCCTGCTCACATTTGCCTTGCTGATGAGGCCGTGATAGATGAAAACAAATGGTGCTGGGTTTGCAGACCAGCACCGTGAGCAGGTTTGCAGCTGGATAAAACCCAGATCTGATGGATGCTGAATGTGCATAAGGAAACATCCCCACCTTTAGCCACTCCCAGATGTCTGCAGGCACCTCTGGCACACCATGTCCTACGTCCTGTCACCCCATATCTGAGGGGTGCCAGGGATGTGTTGCAGCTTAGCTGGGTGCCCTCATAAAGGGACTGGCCTTGCAAACATCTCTGCCAGCTCACACCCACCACACCTCTCACAGGCACGGTGTCTGCCTACCGGGGTTTGCAGGATGCTCCAGTTGGGGTCAGCATCGATGCCTTGCTGAAGTATCCTGGGAATGCTGCACAACCTCTGGAGAGCTCTGCCCTGGGGAAATGTTGGCATGAAGGCAATAACAAGGTCTAGAGGATGCATGCAGTGAGGCTGAAGGCTTAGCAGGTGCCTCAATGCTGAGCTGGACATGCTTCAGGTGAGAGCAGAGTCCAGTGGTCCCTCTGCCCCTCACTTTCCCAATTCTCAGCCTCCTCTAAAAGCATGTAAAAGGTTGTGTGGTTACATACATGCATAGCAGAGAGCTGGTGTAAAGGCTTTCTGGTCAGAAAGGCTGTAAGGGAACTGAAAAAGCTGGAGAAATGCCAGCAAGGCACTGAGAAGGGAAGAGCAGCACTGCTTTAGACGGGGAAGATGAATGCCAAGGAGAAAGACGTGAGGAGCAAACCACATGCAAGTGTGCAACAAGGCAGATGAAAATGCAGGGCAGGCAAACTTACTAAAGCCATAGGTGCTGTTAGTAAAGCTCTCCCACGTGCAGCATTCACGGGAGAAAAACCAGGGGAGCAGTGGGAAGTGACAGCCCCAGCAGCTCAGTTCTATTTTTAAGTTTGTCAAATCCCAGGCAGTATGCTCAGGGCATGCAGCACTGTCCCAGGTTATTTTGAGAATGAAAGACACAGGGTCTAAGCTCAGATTCAGATCCAGAGCTGATTTCCTGGAAATCATTTGCTTTGCCTTGGAGGGGTGCCCAAGTCAGCACAGGCACTGCCCGTTTCAGTCAGTCACATAATCCACTGGGCAGAGATGTGAGGCTGCATTTGCTGGTCATGGCTTTTCCAGTAAATCACATGTTTCCTAGGAAGAATTTTGGGCTGGATGTACTGCAGCTACTGTCCCTGTGTGGCTGGTACAGAGCAGCCTTTGGCACTTTTCAGGAGTGTGGACACAGCTGAGACCAGTCACCTGCCTGCTTGAGGGCAGTGTCAGAGCCAGCGGCCCCCCAGCCAGGTTTTTGGGATGCAGAAGAGTTCCCCAGCCTACCCTCCCTGACTTTCAACAGGAAAGAGGGACTGCTGGTCACACTACGTGTCAGAGGGATACTTTGGGGATACACCATCCTGTTTGGTCTGGAAAAGGGGCTTCCTTAGGACCAGTCTCTTCCCAGAATAAGGGAATGAGGGTTTCATTCCACACCCACCCACCACCACGTTTTAGCCCAGCTTTTCCAGGACATATCCACAGACCGCACAAGGTTGTGTTTAAATATCTTTAATTTTATTTGGTGTTCTTTGATATATCTTCCTCCAGAGCTGGTAACATCAGGACATGCTAGTACATGCTGATCCTGCTGAGGGGACTACTGTCTCCCAAGTGTGGCTAGAACAAGATGCTTCTCCCCCCTTTCAGCTCATTCGAGTGAAGGTGTTGCGGCCAATCCTGTGGGGAAGCAGTAGCTCATTGGTGCCCAGCCAGTAGCAGGGTAGGGATACCAGATGGTTTGGGGGTACCTTGGCTCACCTGGTGGCTTTCCAGTCATCTGTCTCCGAGTCGACTTTCTCCCGCAGCAACCAGGAGGTGTGCAGGACCTCCTTCCCATCAGCCCCATTGAAGCACTGGCCCACAAAGACAGCTGTGGAGTCTAAAGCAGTGGTGGCTATTAGCATCTCAACAGGACCCCAGCTGATTTTGGAGCTTCACAAGCATCCATGGGTTTAATGCTTGTGGAGCCCGTGTGGATCCTTGTATTTGCAGGGAAATTTTGTGTACCACAGATGTTGTCAAAGCAAGCCCCTGTGCTGCCTTACTCAAACATTGTTTTGGGAGGTGTCCTGCTGTCTGCTGACACCATCCAGAGTGGGGAGAGATCGGGGAAGGAGAGACAGGGGACAGGAGAGAGAACAGAAGGATTGGAATGGGCACTGGGACCTGCCTGAGCTCCCCTCTCCATCCCACTACCCCATCCAACAACAGCTGTCATGCAGCTACAGACCTGAGAACTTCTTCCAGTTGACCGTGAAGCCAAAGGTGTCCTGTTCATCCTTATCCAGGTGCTGGGAGCCAACCAGGGGGGATGGCTGGATGGGACTCTTGGCACTTGACACGGCGGTGTGGTACTCCCCAGAGAAGGTTCCATTGTTGTCAACGTTGAATACATGCATTTTGGAGCCCAGATCATTCTTCCACCAGCCAGTCAGGTTGCACGGCTGGGAATGAATAGACGTGTCCCTGGGGGCTGCCTGTACACAGCCCTTGCAGGCTGAGCCCCCTGCCCACAGCCCCCAGTGCCCACAGGGTGCGGGCACTCACCTTGATATTCCTTGTGCTTTTCCACTGGCTGCTTGTGGCTGCCTTTTCCTCTTTCTCGTTGGCCTTTTTCTTCTCAGGGTCATCACCTCTCTGGCAGAAGAGCTTGGAAGAGAACAAAAACACAGGTCAGGCTGTGGATGGTGGCACTGCAGAGTGTTGCTGGAGTCCTGTGAGTGCTCTAGCATTCATTTTTAAAAGACATGATTTATAAAGTTGCTGCTATCTCTGCCATGTCAAGGGGGCCAAAAGCTGGGGTAAGCCAAGCAAAGCGAGGATGTGAAGAGGAAAAGTGAAAGATGGGAGCCCTGGACAGGCAGGAACCTGGGCAGGACCCCTGCTGTAGCCCTGGCAGGTGAGCTGTGTGAGTCCAGGGCGCATCTGCCCGTGTTTGTGGGGACCTGTGCTGTGCTCAGCATACATACAGCATGACAGGGAAGCCCACTGGGATAGGCACAGCCCTCAGGTCCACGGTGGGCTCAGTCTCAGCCAGAGCCCTGCACATCCCACCTGCAAGGCTCTGGCTGGAGTTCCAAGCACTGCCTGTTCTCTCCCACACCGCGCCGTCCGAGACAGGGGCAAGTCACCCCCTGCGGCAGGGTCCCCATGCTTCCCCCGCCCCAATTCCCTCCAAGTCTCCACGAGGGAAGTGGAGGATTTCCAAATGCATGCCCCTTGCACCAGGGAAGGAATTCCCACACACATCCCTCCCAGGCACACGGACAGCCCTGGAGCATCTCTTCCCTCACCTGCCTCGGCTGGAGGTCCGGTCTGGATACCCTCTGGAGCAGGGGATCCTCCTGTTGCCGAGTATTCCCCCCCGCAGAAGGGTCTTCCACACGTGTCCCATCCCTAACAAGCGCTGCAGCTCCCAGATCATATTCCACCCTCCGGTGAGTCTCCCACTCGTGTCCCTCCCTGAACACCGGGACCCCCAGGCGTGCTCCCACGCCGACTTCCCCGGAGCCGAGTTTCCCGCGCGTGTATCCCAGCAGGAATTCCCACCTGAAAGCCCTCCGCCACCGCGGCCAAGGACACCGCTACAGGCAGGGCGACAACGGAGAGGACGCGGCGGCTCATCGGGATGCGGCTCAGGATGCAGCTCGGGATGCAGCGGCGGCAACGAATCGCGCCGTGCCACTCACTCACAGACTTTTATTTTTCGGCTCTGCCACTGCTTTCCGGGAAAGCCCTGGGCGGTACCGGAGGAGGGGAGTAGAATAGGGACAAGAAGGGGAACAGAGACGGGGACAGCGACAGGGGTGGGGGCGGGAAGGAGTTGTAGGTTGTGGTGGGATGGGAACGGGAATTGGGGTGGGGATGGGGGCAAGGATGAGGGGTGGGGGATATGCACATGGATGGGGACGGAACAGAGGGATGGGGATGGAAGCAAGGGTGGGAGGGATGGGGACGGGGCAGGGATGAGGGATTGGAGGCAGGGATAGGCATAGGCATGGGCACTGGAACAGGGGTGAACATGGGAGTAGGCAGAAATAGGGATGCAGGAGGGGTTGCGTGGGGCTGCCCACTGACGCCACCCAGCCTGGGGGTTTTTAGTCCCATGTCTACAGGTTGAGGGCTGTTTCCATCCTGCCCTGCAGGAGCTGTTGTGTCCTAAAGCACCCTCTGGTCACGGCAGGGGATGGACGGAAGAGCAGAGAGTCATGAGGGCTGGGTAAGGTATGTGTGCAGGGACAGCAGGTGATCTTCAGTGGGTCCAGGGATTTGGAAGATGAAGGAAGCAAACCTGCCCCAATAGCAATAGGAAGGCACTTTTTTTTTTTTTTTTTTTTCAGGTTTGCAAAATTGCAGGCTATTGCATAATAGGGCACTGCAGGCTGGAGGTGAGCAGCCCAGGTAGCACCTAAGGCAAGAGGAAAAGGCAAATTAAAGGGCAATAAAAGGGCAGGATCACGTCAAGGTCAGGGACAGGATGTGGGATGGTTAGGACAGCTAATGATCACAGACTATGATAAAGAAGAGGTGCCACCTCCAGTGCTGATTTCTTGTAAACTCTCTGGTTTTACTTTCAGTTTCCCTATTAAGCAAGCACAGTGCTTGCATCATCCTGTGTACTACTGACTGCCCTCTCAGGAGAAACCAGGAGCCAGGGAATTTGCAGGTGTGGGGGTAATGAAATGACAAAAATCAAGTCTTATGCCCTGGGCCAACATGGTTCTGAGTCGCCCTGTGCCCCACTGTGCAGGGCTCCCAGCCTCACCCTCCACTTCCTCCTGGGTCCCAAGGCTTTAGCCTCACAGACCACTCAGAGAAGCTTTTGGGTGCTTGTGGTGCTGGTGACAGCCACAGTGGGCATGTGGGGAGGGGAAGCAGCAGAATGAGCCCAGCACAACCAGGGCAGTGCCAAGGATCAGTGGGGATGAACCGAGGGCTCTGTGTGGAATGCAGGTGCGAGGATGAGGATGCAAGGGTGAGGATGAAGGGCTGAGGATGAAGATGCAGGGGTGACTTTTGACCAAAAGCTGGACCACCAGGCACATCAACCAGTTGTGCTCAGTCAGTACAAGCACACCCTGGAGAGTCTCAGGTGTGTGCACTCTCTGGGAGCAGCCCCAGAGCCCAGCAGGGAACGAGGGAAAAGCGCAAAGGCTGAGGAAGGCTGGGGAAGGACAGGCACACTGTGAGAGGAAGAGGATGGTAGACAGGCCCTGACAATTTCTCGGGGCACTGTGTGCTTTCTGCCCCAAAGTCCCTGCTCCATCCAGCAGTCTCTTCCCCCAGCAGCCCTGCAGCCCACAGGCAGCACTGTCTTTCACCCCCTTTGCACCTCTCCCTGCCCACACAGCTTCTCCCTGTGGTGCTCAGGAGCAGGAGCTAGGAGCTGTGCCTCATGGGTTAGGTAACTAATTCATGAGCTGCCGAAATGATGGATTAGTGAGGTCAAGTGTTAGATCAGTGAAAAGGGCATGGTACCCTTATTTGATTTGTTTCCTGTCCGAAGGAGCTGGTAAAATAGAGTTTAATGTTCAGATAACATCCTGTGAATCTGAACGCCAGAAAGGATCTGTATCCTGTTCCACCCTCTGGCTGATAAGGTGACAGCCAGCCAACGGGAAGCACACTGTACACCTGCCTACATGCAACAGGTACACCTTCAGGATCTGGTTTTACCCACCCAGTCTGCCCAGTAGCTCTGCCTGGAGTCCCAGGTCTCTCTCCTGGTCCCCTCAGCATTCAGTCTGGACTTTGGACCACCCCAACACCCCAAATTCCCTTCTGTGGGGGCTGGCACCCAGCTCTCCCCCATATGTGCATGCAGCACTGAGACTCCCATCCAGAGCAGCAGCTGGAAATGGAGTTTGACAGGAAGATGGGGCAGAGTGGGGTGCAGAGACACGGGATGAGGCCAGGTGAGAGTGCTGGCTTGCCCACATGCAGCTTTCACCCAACCCTCAGCTGTGGGGTATCCTACTGCCACACACTGGGTGTGCTGCCTGGAGCCACCCACCTCAGGGCCCCTGTCAATGTCCCAAATGGGTGCACAGGCAAGAAGGCACCTGTTGAGGCCTGAAGCCATGCTCAGGAAGCAGAATTACTCAGCTACTGTCCCTCAGCCCATCTTTCCCAGCCTCTCCAAAACACTTCCCTGTGCTCCCCCTCCCAGCACCTTGCTCTGCCCATGGCCACAGAATGGCTGCTTGTATCCCAGGGACACAAGGGACACAACTCTCTGCCGTGTGGAGAAAGTTTTATTTGGCTCCATGTGTGAGGGCAGCAAGTGTGGGAATGGGGAGCCCCACCAGCAGGTTGCTGGGAGGTGCTGGGAAGAAGCTGGACAAGGTGAGGGTGTGTTTCCTTGTCAGGAGCCCAGCTTGGGACTGTGGAGCGGCTTGGAAATGCAGAAGGACAGCAGGGTGCAGGCAGCACTTGTCCCTGTTCCCATCACTTGATGCGGGTGAAGATGGAAGTGCTGACTCTGTGGGGAAGATGCGTCAGCAGGATGGGAGGGAGGGCTGTGGGGTGAGATGGCAGGGGCAGAGCTCACCTGGTGGCTTTCCAGGTGTCCTTGTGTGACAGGACCTCTTCCCGCAGGAGCCACATGGTCTCCAGGGTCTCTTTCCCACGGTGATCCACAAAGCACTGCCCCACAAAGGCAGTGGTGGAATCTGGCAAGGTTCAAGTGATGGAGAGGGAGGTGAGGGCCTGCACCTCGAGACAGGGAAACCTGGGCCACCTGATCCTGGCAGACAGACAGGCAAACACCACCTGCTACATGCCCTGGACAGAGAGATGGACTTCCCTGGCCAGGTCGATCACTTCTACATCTCCTGGACAGAGAGTTGGGCATCAGCCCTGCCATGCCACTTGGACAGACAGATGGACACCCCCATCACCTCTTCCAGACAACCCTGCCACCCACCACAGACAGACAGCTCTCCCACCACCACTTCCCATGGCAGGAGTGAGTGTGTGCGGCCAACCTGTGCCCACAGCTGGGGTTCCTCTGGGGATTTGTGGCACCAGCTGGGGGGCTCCCCCCTCCCAGCATGAGCAGAGGATCACTGGCACTGCCATACCTGAGAACTGCCACTGCACAGTGAAGCCAAAGGTGGGGTGTCTCTTGGCACTGGGATGCTGCTGGACCCCTTTGCAAGGGTGACACCAGGATCTGCTTGTTGGTGGCTGCCACCACGGTGTGGTAGGAGCCCGAGAAGGTCCCAGCTGTGTTCAGGGCCAAGATGGTCATACTGGAGCCCAGTTCATTTCTCCACAGGCCCTGCAGGTGACAATGGGGATCGGGAGTCATGTGGGTGGCTTGGGCAGTGCAAGTTCCCTCTCCCCCCCCAGCTTCCCTAAGCAGTGGGATGTGTGTCCCATGGCATGGCCCCTCCGTGTGGCAGCTGGGAACAGCTCATGGGCACCATCTGGGACAGCCCCTCTCCCTCCCTGGGCAGGGCAGGGCAGGGCAGGGGCAGGGCAGAGCTGGTACCTCCCTGTTGCAGGGGTAGGCGACCAACAGTACCCCCAGGGACAGCACAGCCAGAGCTGGCAGCTTCCTTGGTCATGGATACTGCAGCATGGCGTGGCATGGCATGGCATGGCATGGCACTGCAGGATGCAACAAGAGCAGACAAACACTCTGTGCTGGGGTGTCACAGAATAGCAGAGCATGGCATGGTGAAAACATGCAACCCTGTGAGCCCTGCACACTGTGCCCCAGGGGTGGCAGAGCCTGGCACAGGACAGCACGGCACAGCAGCCTGTGGCACAGCACAGTGTGGCACAGCACATTGCAGCACAGCACAGCATGAAGTGGCACGGCACGGCACCAGAAAGCACAGCGGGAGCAGGCAGCCCCTTGGCCATTCCCAGTGCACCGCAGGGATGGCACAGCCAGTGTATGCAGCCCCTCACCCCCACCCTGCACCCGGGGCAGCACAGCACGGCTCAGCACGGCCAGACTCGGCTCCAGAGCTGCCCTTGCCTTCCTGGATGCAGCGTCCCAGGGCACGAGCAGGGCCAGGGCGAGCAGCAGCAGCAGCCCGGGGTCCCCATGGCAGTGGCCGTGTGCGGTGCCCGAGCTCTGCCTGCGCTTCCCCCGTGCCCGCCCGGCCCCTTTTATGGCAGAGGAGGCTGTGGCCGGGCAGCGGCTGCCGAAGCCGGGCCTCCTGCCAAGGGACAGCCGGTGGGAGGTGGGCAACCTGCCACTGCCCCAGGTAGAATGGGATCCTGTTCCCCTGGGCCAGGTGGGGGTCCCAAGGACGGGGGTGGGGTGGAGGGGTTGCAAAGGAGGACTCTGTGCCATGAAGGGTCACAGCAGAGGACATGTGTCAGGCCTCAGGTATGGTGACAGGAGGGACTGTAGGACACCATGGAGGGTATTGGGAATGTGTGTACTGAGCCATAACGGAGTTGTCCAGAAAAACTGGATTTGTTACCTGGTGCATAACAAGGCAGTAATTACATACCCAAGAGAGACATTGGTTATTTATTTTAGTTCCACAAGCCGGGGTCCTCAGCGTTATTCCAAAGATCAAGCACACCAACTATCAAAACATTTTGCTATTTACACATTTTAGCAAACAGAGGCATTAATGTTCGTTGGCTACAAGTTATTTAGTTCTCTTATTAATTACTAATCTCTCTCATATTGGTTAAGGACTCTCTTGTGTCTCATGCTAATTAATCTGCATGCTCAGCCTTTCTCTTCCCTTGAGTTGGTGGGCTTCTTGACTCAGTGGGCCATTAAGTCATGGTCTGCCCCTGCCAGAGTTTACCTCCTACCTGGTCGGAGCTGATTCAGCACTGAGTTGTCACCGATTCAGTTGTCTTTACTAGTTTTCTCTTATCTTGGAGGTTTTGCCAAATGTCCTGTAAATTCTGCACTCTTTGTGTCCATTACCATGAGACATCCTCCAGCCCAAGTTTTGTTAACCTCCACCCAGGTCTGAGATCACTGAAGCCTGTCAAGATCTAAACCTCAACAAGACAGCTCTACCAAGTAATATCTCTTTCTAACCCCCTGAACATAGCTTAGAGCTTGTTAGCTGCTCTCTGTTTCACAGACTAAATCTCCTTTCTTGTTGATTAGGCTCGAAAGCGTAAAAAGATCAAACATAGAAGAATATCCCTTTCTAAGAAATTTTTTACTTATCCCACATTTTGCAACAACATGACAGGAGACTGTGAGTATTTGCAGCAAAGCTTTATTGGGAGAAGCAGTTGGTTGGGGAAGGAGCAGGGCCACACCCCTGGCTCTGCCACCAGCCCGGGAACCCCCCCGCTGCCACCCTCACTCCTGTAACTGCTGGCGGTTGAAGACATTGACGCCGACCCTGCGGGGACACAGAGGAGGAGATGTAAGGGAGGGACATGGCAGTGTCCAAACCCCCACCAGCCCTGTATTCCCCCCTGCATTTGCACCTTGGCAGGACCCCAGGGTCCTTTTTTTCCTTTCTATGTTTTACCCATGCACAAAGCAATCAAGTGAACCTTGCCATCAAGCTTTCTTAAGTTGTGCTAATATCTGCTTACAGATATGAAATAGATATTAAACCTGCCTTTGCCAACGTGTGTGAGAGTGGCTCTGTAAGCGACCTAAACCACTCACTTGTGACAGCCCCAACCCCTCCGGGGTGCACAGGGGACCTGTGCAGGACAGGGGGCTCACCTGGTGGCTTTCCAGTCATTTTTGATGTTCTCCACATGTGATCTCAGCAGCCACATGGTCTTCAAAACCTCCTTTCCATCGTCACCCACAAAGCACTGGCCCGTGAAAACGGTGATGGAGTCTGCAGGGACAGGACAGGAGGTGGAGGGGAGCGTGGCTGAGGTGGCAGGTCAGTGGCCGTAGACAGTAGACCTCTGCTGTCCTCGACCTCTGGGGACTGTGGGGATGAGAAAAGCAAGCAGGAGGGGGGCTCAGGGGGCTGGGGGTGTCCCATGGAGATGGGCAGACAGTGCAGGCTTCAGCCCCTGCTGCATCTCCTGCAGGCTGGGACTGGGAGCTGACAGCGAGCAGGGAGCTCCAGGGACAAGGACGGGGGAGCCTCGGGGACACCAGAGGGAAGGGAGAGCAGTGGGGATAGTGTAGGGGAAGGCAGGGAATCAGCAAGGACACTGCAGGAAGAGAGCAGAAAATCTTTGAGGGCATAACAGGGAGGGCAGGGGATGTCCAGGATACCATAAGGAGGGTGGGAAAGAGGTACCTGAAAAGCTCCAGTTGACAGTGAAGCCGAAGGTGGGCTGGCCTTTCTGGTTAGGGCTCTTCTGCATGGCCCCCTGCAGTGGTGACTTCTCGATCTTGTTCGAGGTGGCTGTCACAGCCGTGTGGTAGGTGCCAGTGAAGACACCCTTTGCATTCATGCTCGTGATGGTCATGTTGGAGCCCAGGTCGTTGACCCAGTCCCCAATCAGGGAGCACTGGAGAGGAGAGAACTCAGCACCGGTGCCACAGCACAGCCTGCAGCCACAGCCCCCTGCCCACCCTGCCCTGTGCATCCCACCTTGACAGTACCTTTTTCACGGAGAGGCCGTGAGCTCCCAGGGCCAGGAAGAGCACGAGGAGGAAGGGAGTTGCTTGCACCATCTCTGCAGCAGGCAGACGGCTGATGTACCTGGGGATGTGCTCCTTGCAGGTCTCTGCTGATGCTCCTGCTCCCTCTCCTTTTTATTGCTACCAGGGCTGTGGGTGGCAGCTCTGGCCAGGTCATTATGCAATCTGGGTGTTTCCAAATCTGTGGTTCTCAGCCATATGAAGAGGTAATTGCAGCAAATATTCCCAGAATTGAGTGCTGAAAGTGTCCTTCCTTGCTCCCCTGGCACCTTGCAGGGAGGGCCTGGCTCCTGCTGATCAGTCTCTGCTGGGAAGTGACCAGCAGGGAAAATCCCTCTCTGGAGCTGTTGTCCATTCTGTCATACATTTGCTACATCAGTTCTGTGCCCAGTTGTTGAGGATCCTTAACCTTGGTGACCTCAGGACTGGCTGCAGTACACAGCTCACCCTTCTCTTCCTCACCAGGCATGCTCATGCAAACCCACCCACCACCCAGATTATTTTGGGACCCAGCTTTTTCCCCCCCTCCGCACCCAGTACTCATGGGTCTACAAAGGTCTGACGTGAATATTAGCTGTTGTTTTTACAAACTGGTTTGTGTTGGAAGGAAATAATTTAGTTAATGAAAAGCCAACATTCACTGAATATCTTGGACATTCGATTTTAATGGTGACGAAAGTTGTATTTACACAGGATTCTTAGATAACTCTAAGTACATATTTTTATAATTCCCCTTATGTTATATTTGTTGCTGACCAGGGAGGCTGAAGTGCATGGATTCAGCCCAGAGTTTCTCACCCATTTCTAAACTGTTTTCAAGGCAGTCTCCTAAAATATGTTTTAGTTCCACCAGTCATCGTAGCAGAAGCTGATGGAAGCTCTTCATCAGAAAATAATCCTTTTTTTGTAAGCTGGAGACAAGGCAGCTCTTTGCAATGTCTCAAAAATACTTCTCAGTCTTTGCTTTCTCTTAGATTTCACATTTGAGTCCTGGTTTCTCTCTGGCAGTAAAATTCATTGCTGTCCAGGCTGGGGAGCATTGTATTTCTGCTGCTGGCATCTCCACACTCCCCTCTCCTCCCTGCAGGAGCCCTGCACCCCTGCCTGGAAGAGTTCCCTGCTGAGAGAGCTGGCTGCTCGCCTGACATTCCTGCCCCAGTGTTTGCTGTCTCAGAAATCAACTGCATAACAAGGAATGCTTTCCCGCACAGCTGCTGTTTGCTCTGACTGCTTCTCGGCAAACAGGTGCTGCCCAAAGCATTGCCAATGTTTGGGATAACAAGTGAGGTCAGTTTGGGAAGGTTGCAGGGGGCAGGAGGGGCAGACATTATCCCTTCTCCACCACCCCCTCTCCATCATCCCCTCACTATCCCCCCCTCACCATCACCACGGTTCAGGGAGCTCCTGCAGGAACCCTGTGGATGGAGAACATGAAGTCTCCATGCTGCTGATGGCAGCCCACAGCTCATTCACAGCTGGAGGTTTATTTCAGCACCACACAACCAATACGGTTTATTTCTTACGTAATCTTTATTTTTCCTGTACCTAACAATCCCTGTAGCTTATCTTGCAGGTTTAGGGGCCAGCTCAGTGCTCAAGCATGCAGATTTCTTGACTGGTCTCATCTGAGTGCTGGGGTGTCTCCATGTGGTTTGTGCCCTCCAAAAATGAGAGAGCCAAGTGACTCAGATGTGGCAATCATCACCACAACTAAATTCTGCAATGCCATGCCTGAGCCCTGGCACAGTAGGAAGTGGAGGCAACTAGCAGGCAGGGAAGAAATCCAAAGCAGGAAGCACTGAAGAAGTTAAAAATCAGCAGGCTGTTTAAAAACCATGTAAGTTCAGGATGTTATGAAAAATAAGGGTTGGTGAATTATAGTAAGAAAGGGTTAATGAACAAATTAACTTGTTGCTCAAACTGGGGTTGTCAGCCTTGAAAAACAATAGTACGGGCAAATGTTGATGAAAATCACATCTGTGACCAAGGACTGTCCTCTCAGCCCTCAGCTACGTCCACGCAGAAGTTGATGAAAGCTGAGCCTATCTAATACGCGATTTATTGAGGTGATACAGCCAAAAGTGGAGGAGAAATCAGAAATACCCCTTTATAGAGACTGAACACCCCAACCTTTGGAAGGCATGTTGCCTGCGATTAAGGAACAGTATTGGTGTGTCAAAGCAATAGCCAGTGCAGCCAGAAGCTATGCTGGCTTCAGTGCCTGCTCTTGTTCCTTGTCAGCTGGGTTGGGACATCACTGCTATTGTTGGAAGCTGCCAACAGAAGACAAATGGAGGTGGGAACCCCAGGTGTTCCTCACTGATGTGCTGGCACCCCTGTCCCACCAGCCTTGCCATGGTGACCCTAAGGGAGCACATCTCCATCCCTTTCCATCATCTGTGGGCTCTGCCATGTGAGGATGACACCAGCTGCTCTGGTGGGGGCTGCATCCGGGACAGCCTGTCCTTCTTGGATATTGTTATTCCTCTACCCATGTGGTTGCAGGAACACTCCCCTGGGGCGTGAAGAAAAGGTCATTTGTCACCCACTGACAGCACCAGGCCACCGCAGTGATCCCCTGCCTGCACCAGTTCCCAGCACAGACAAGTGGGGGAAGAATGCTTGCAGCAGGTAGGATAGGCTGCTTCCCACCCCAGCCTAAAGGCTGTTAAGGACTTAGGGAACACTAAGCTCTAAAGGGGACAGAAAGAGCTTACAGCCCTTCCTGTGGTGTTCACAGAGATGCCCTGCCCTACCTGTGGTGTTCACAGAGATGCCCTGCCCTACCTGTGGTGTTCACAGAGCTCCGCTGCCCTCCCTGTGGTGTCCTTCATGCTCTTTTTTCTGCCTAGCTCTAGCCGAGATCAGGTGAGCTCCCTGTCCCTGCCCTGCACAGGTCCCTTGTGCATCCCCAGAGAGGACGGGGCTGTCCTACCCCATGGGTGTCCCTTGGCAGGAGGCTCTGCCCCTCTGCTATGAAAGGGGCCGGCTGGGCGTGAGGCGGCAGCGCAGGCAGAGCCCGAGCACAGCGCACACAGCCACCATCGCCATGGGGACCCCGGGCTGCTGCTGCTGCTGCTCGCCCTGGCCCTGCTCGTGCATCCAGGAAGGCAAGGGCAGCTCTGGAGCCGAGTCTGGCCGTGCTGAGCCGTGCTGTGCTGCCCCGGGTGCAGGGTGGGGGTGAGGGGCTGCATACACTGGCTGTGCCATCCCTGCGGTGCACTGGGAATGGCCAAGGGGCTGCCTGCTCCCGCTGTGCTTTCTGGTGCTGAGCTGTGCCGGGGTGGGGGGTGACGGGCTGCACGCCCTGGCTCTGCTGTGCCATGTTGTCTAACAGGCTGTATGCTCTTGTTGTGCCCTGCAGCACTAGCCAATGCCATCCCACACCATCCCACCCCATTCCAATGCCATCCCACGGTTCAGCGCCCATGACCGTGGGAGCTCCCAGCTCTGGCTGTGCTGTCTCCGTGGGTACTGTCGGCCACCTACCCCTGGTATACAGGAGTACCCAGCACTCCCAGCTCTGTCCTGCTCTGCTGGGGAGGGAGAGGTGCTGTCCCAGCTGGTGCTCATGCAACCAGTCCCTGGTGCCACAAAAAGGGCCATGCTGGCCCCACACATGCAGTACACGTATCCCACTGCTTAGGGAGGCTGGAGCAGGGACTGTGACTCAGCAGTGACCAAGGCACCCACTAAAATTCGCAGTTCCCAGCCCTGTCTGTCCGGGAACAAAACAGGAAGGGCAGTTGACCTCCCTAACACCCACCCCTCCCTAACCAGGCTGGTGTAACCTTCAAATGCTGTGCTGGCACAGAAAGGAGGAAAAGGATGCAAGGTACCCAGCCCCGGCGCAGAAGGGCACTGTGAAAAACAGCTATTATAGCATTGGCTTTTGCAGGTAGTAAAATGTAAGAAATATTATGTACCAGAAAACGTTAGGAAATGTTATGTGCAAATATGTTAAGAATAACTTTGCTATGCAGATATTAACTAGTTAATATTATAACTGGGGTCAAAGTTACAAGATGCTTTTATAACTTGAGTTATAAGATACCAATATAGCCTGAATCATAACTTTCTATACCTATATAATCTGAATGATAACGTTCTGTACAATGTAATAGCTAGTATGTGGTTATCCAATTGCTTAATGCTTAAATAAATGGAAACTCGCCAGGTGAATAATCTCAAAAACAGACAAGTATAGCTGTATTGGGAAGCAGCAGAATGTACCAATGAGAAACTAGCAAATGTAAAGTCAATTAGCCACAAAATGGAGAATTTAAACCAGTTAGATCCAGAAAGACGGAGGAACACCATAACTGCGCGTGCTCCAAAGACAAAGTCGAAAAGTTCAGATGCGAGGAAGACCTTGAGCCTTCATTGAGGAAGACCCCCGAAGACCCTTATGATCACATTACACATGCTCTAAAAAGGCAGATCGGGGGAGGAACTATGTTAATCCCTTCAAAGAGAATGTAAATTAGTTCTTAGAAAAATAATGCAAATGCATTTTGGTTTATTAATATGTATAATGTTAGAGAATATTATCAGAAGTTTGTGTAAGTTTGTGTTCCTCTAACTATGAGCCATGCACCCAGTGCTGTCATTCTTGCCTTAAGTGACCTTTATCCCCTATAGTCCCTTATTAAATGTATAAAACCCCAAAAAGAGGAGTGGGCTTCGTTTCTCACAACTCTACAGCAGTGCTCCTAAGTGAGGCCCTTCGAGCTCTCCTGGACCACTGCACAGGGCTGTGCCACCATCTCCCTCCGAGTACATGAGTGGATGGATGTGAACACTCCATAGCACATGCAGTATGACTGCTGCCAGCTTGGATCTATAACTGAGTGTCTGCTGCAGTTGTGGTAAACCCTCCCAAATCACTTCATAAATGTTAAATTAGTCAGTAGTTAAGTGCTGCCAAATCCTTTAGACAGAAACCGTTGAGAAGGTCTGAGACTAAGAGTGGTATCAGCCCCACCTAGGATCCATCAGTAGTTTAGAAAGCAAAGGGTACCTCCCTGAACTTTGTGATTCATTCAAAGGGTCTCACTTCTCCTTTTCCATCTCCAGCCTCCATGGAAATCATTCTAAATTGATTCTAAACCATTTTTTCCTTTCTATGTTTTACCCATGCACAAAGCAATCAAGTGAACCTTGCCATTGAGCTTTCTTAATTCGTGTTTTTGCAAACAGATATTAAGCCCACTTTTGCCAGCACCTGTGAGAGTGACTCCTAAGTGACCTAAAACACCCATTTGTGACAGTCCCAACCCCTCCGGGGTGCACAGGGGACCTGTGCAGGACAGGGACAGAGAGCTCACAAGGTGGCATTCCTGTTGTTTTTGAGTTTGTCTGCATGTGGTCTCAGCAGCCACATGGTCTTCAAAACCTCCTTTCCATTGTCATCCACAAAGCACTGGCCCGTGAAAACGGTGATGGAGTCTGCAGGGACAGGACAGGAGGTGGAGGGGAGCGTGGCCGAGGCGGCAGGTCAGTGGCTGCCCCAGCACAGGGGACAGTAGACCTCTGCTGTCCCCGGCCTCTGGGGACTGTGGGGATGGGAAAAGCAAGCAGGAGGGCTCAGGGGGCTGGGGGTGTCCCATGGAGATGGGCAGACAGTGCAGGCTTCAGCCCCTGCTGCATTTCCTGCAGGCTGGGACTGGGAGCTGACAGTGAGCAAGGAGCTCCAGGGACAAGGATGGGGGAGCCTCGGGGACACCAGAGGGAAGGGAGAGCAGTGGGGATAGTGCAGGGGAAGGCAGGGAATCAGCAAGGACACTGCAGGAAGGGTTGGAAGGGAGGCTGGGGTACACAACAAGGATGCTAAGAAAAGATGAAGCACCTGAAAAGCTCCAATGGATGGTGAAGCCAAAGGTGGGCTGGCTCAGCAGGTTTGGGAGGTGCTGGAACCCCTGCAGTGGTGATTCCTCAGTCTTTTTCATGGTGGCTGACGTGTAGTAGATGCCAGTGAAGACACTCTTTGCATTCACGTTCGTGATGGTCATGTTGGAGCCCAAGTCATTGACCCAGCGCCCGGTCAGGATGCACTGGAGAGAACTCAGCACCGGTGCCTGCAGCCACAGCCCCCTGCCCACCCTGCCCTGTGCATCCCATCCCTGATGGTACATTTTCAGTAGAGAGGCTGTGAGCTCCCAGGGCCAGGAAGAGCATGAGGAGGAAGGGAGTTGCTTGCACCATCTCTGCAGCAGGCAGACGGCTGATGTACCTGGGGATGTGCTCCTTGCAGGTCCCTGCTGATGCTCCTGCTCCCTCTCCTTTTTATTGCTGCCAGGTGGATGGGTGGTACCCGGGGTGCAAGTGGCACCTCTGGCCAGGCCATTGTACAGTCTGTGTGTTTCCAAATTTGGCTGGAATCCGTGGTAATGAATCTACAGGGGAAGGGTGGGACATTTCCAGTCAGCGTAACTGGCGTGCATAACAGTGTCCAGATTTTCCTGAAAAAGACAGGAATTCCCATAACTCCTTGCAGAGGGTTCTATGGCTGCATATTTTAAACACCGCACTGCTAACACTCTTGTACCTTTTACATCACAGTTTTCTACCTGTAATCACAACTAACTTTTTCATACAATTAAATCTATTATTTTATCAGAATATTTATATCTTCCCCAGAGGTCCCCTGCCCTCCCTGTGATACCTGCAATGCTCTTCTGACCTGTTGCCCTGGGCATGCTCCCTTCCACCTCCCTCAGTATACCCCTCAGACTCCATCACTGTCCAGAGGGATCAGGACTCTCCTACCTCATGGGTCTCCCTTGGCAGGAGGCTCGGCCCCTCTGCTATGAAAGAGGCAGAGCCCGGGCACCACACACAGCCACCACTGCCATGGGGACCCCGGGCTGCTGCTGCTGCTCGCCCTGGCCCTGCTCGTGCCCTGGGACGCTGCATCCAGGAAGGCAAGGGCAGCTCTGGAGCCGAGTCTGGCCGTGCTGAGCCGTGCTGTGCTGCCCCGGGTGCAGGGTGGGGGTGAGGGGCTGCACACACTGGCTGTGCCATCCCTGTGGTGCATGTTTTCTCTGTGCTGTCCTGTGCCACCCCAGTACACAGAGTTTGTGCCTGAGGGGCTGCACGTTCTGGGGGTACCATCCTATGCCATGCCATGCCATGCTGCACTATCCATGACCAAGGAAGCTGCCAGCTCTGGCTGTGCTGTCCCTGGGGGTAGTGTTGATCACCCACCCCTGCCATAGGGGGGTACCCAGCACCTCCAGCTCTGCTGCCCTGCCTAGGCAGAGAGGGGTGCTTTTCCAGCCAGTGCCCACACCACTGGTCCCAGCTGCCAGGTGGAGGGGCTGTGTCATGGGACACACATCCCACTGCTTAGGGAGGCTGGAAGTGGGACTGTGCCTCAGCACTGACTGAGACACCCACACAAGCCCCAATGTCACCTGCAGGGCCTGTGCAGAAATGAACTGGGCTCCAGTATGACCATCTTGGCCCTGAACACAGCTGGGACCTTCTCGGGCTCCTACCACACCGTGGTGGCAGCCACCAACAAGCAGATCCTGGTGTCACCCTTGCAAAGGGGTCCAGCAGCATCCCAGTGCCAAGAGACACCCCACCTTTGGCTTCACTGTGCAGTGGCAGTTCTCAGGTATGGCAGTGCCAGTGATCCCCTGCTCATGCTGGGAGGGGGGAGCCCCCAGCTGGTACCCCAAATCCCTCATGGCACCCAGAGGAACCCCAGCTGTGGGCACAGAACTGGCCCACACATCTGCTCCTGCCTCAGGATATGGAGGAGATGTGGGACATGGGATTGTGGGGTTATATGTCTGTGAGAACGTCACAAACAGAATGGGAACTTCAGACAGTGTTTATTAAAAAGGCCCTTCCACTGAATCACAAGGTTCAGAAAGGACTCCCTGGCATTATAGAATCCTCCCCAGTGAAGAGTTTGGGCAGAGCTGGATCCAAACTTAGCCCTAGACTTTGTCAATGGATTATGTCTAAAGGATTGTAGAGGTGTAATATAAACTTTGTACAACGTAGTACCACAGGACTGAGGATGGCAAATCAGATCTATTTATATAAAAATAAATTATTTATTATGATAATCAGACAAAAATTTCTTAGTAAGAATTACTTACTACAGATTAGAAGCTATATGTATTGTATGATGCACTATTTCGGAGCAGCATTAATTATATTAAAGCTAGCAAAACCAATTACAAAGAAGAGCCTGAAGTTACTCATCCGTACTAGTAATTGTGGGCAAATCTCTTTAGTTCAGCCTTAGGGAGGGGGCAAACCTATTTTTCCTCCATAAAGGGCAGAATCTCCACACACATTCTGGGAAGGGGTGTGTAAGAAGATCCTGCCCTTAGAAATTGGGAGCAGGCTTTTACAGTATAAAGTGATTGACTGTCAGCCAGATGTCAGCTGTGTCAGCTCAGCAGCTTTAGCTATGTTATCTATAGTATCACCTTCTGGTTCCTTTATTTGGTTCTTTACCAGTTTTATGACATCTTCACCGCTATCAGGATGTTTAACTTTAAGGACTGACTCATTTCAGCATTTTTCAACACCAAAAGCAGCATGACACCCCTTTCTCCATTTACCACTTAGCAAATAGGGAATTGCTCAAGTTGTTTTACTCCCACTCAGGCAGAGCATCCTGCTACAGAAAGGGAACTGGGGTATCCCTCTCTCCATCCAAGGGATAACAGCAGGGGTGCTGACTATCTGTCTGTCCAGGGAGATCTGTATGTCTGGGGACACAAAGGGAAAGGCAGGGGAGCTCCCTCCTTTCTATCCCTCCCACACCAGGCTGGTACAGCCTTCAAATGCTGCAGTGGCAGAGAAAGAAAGAAAAGGAGGCGAGGTGGTAACCCTGGGCAGAAGGGGACTCGATTTAGTCAAGGGCCTGCAGCCCTGTGGCTCAGCTGCTCCCCACAGAGGCCTTCTCAGGAGGAATGCTCTCGCCTCTGCTGCGTGCAAGGCAGTCCAGGCAGAGCCAGGAGCCAAGCAAGAAGCAGGTCTTGCCTGCTGTCACATCTGGGCAAGTAGATAAGGAGGCAGATCCTGCTCCCTTTAGCAAAACTCCACAAGAGTCAGCCACCACTGGGACTCGTCCACTCCCTGCATCCGTAGCCCTCCAGCCCAACCCAAGAAGAAAAAATGGGGGCAGAAAGGATTTCCTCTTTTGGCTTGGCCTGGTGGAAAGAAGATACCGAAGATGAACAAGAGTAGACAGCTAGACAGATTTATTAAGAATTGAAGTGATTTATCCCCTTAAATGTGCTCCACTGCCTGCCCCCAGCGCCAGCAGGGAGGGGGGCCATGGTACCAGACCAGGACCTGCTTCTTGGGCTCAGATTGTCACCATCCAGGGAGCCGGGTCTCCCCTGGGGATTGTATCTGCCACAGGCCCTCCTGGGGCAGAGCCAGTCAGTATGTGCAGTGTCACCCCAGGACAACTACAGCATCCATGTGCCTGAGTGCACCAGTCCAACATCCTCACACACACATTCACCCACACCCTTTTTCTCCCTGCAGGACAGGTCCCCACCTTACCCAGCCCAATGACTGCAGCAGAGAGGTCTCCTGTGCCCCTGGACAAGGTACCAGCTGCAGTTTGGGATGGCTGGGGAACCAGCAGGCTATCAGAGCCCTGAGCGATGGGGAAGGGGAGGCACAGGCTCCAGCAGCCACTCCTTAACCCACCCCCCTCTGAGGAGACATCCCCGCACCTCTGATCCCCCCGTGTGCTCAGCATCAGTGGCTGGAAGCCCCCTGAGGTCAAGGGCATGTAGTGGAGGTAGGGAAGGAAAACAGCAATGCGAGTACTAGCACAGAGCGGGAGGGGAGGGTCCCTGCCTGCCATCTGCGGCCCCCCCAGCCCGCGGTGCGCCCGCTGCTCTGCCCAGTGCCACGAGGCTCAAGGGTGGGTGGGGCCCTGGGGGAGCTGGGCGGGTGCCGGTGCCTGGCCAGCCCGGCGCTCCAGGGCCAGCTGCATGCTCCAGATGCTGAGGGGCCGCATGTAGGCCAGCGAGCGGTACACCTTCTTCTCCCGATAGGCCTCCGGCGTCTGGAAAGCCATGCCCAGCCGTTCCCAAACCGTCCGGTAGCAGCCCTCCGCCGTGCGGAAGCCTTCCTCCACCATGCCCTGCAGGAGAGGAGACAGGACCATCAGCACATCCACAGAGCACACGGAGCACATGCTGGGAAGTGCGGCAGCAGCATCCCCGCTCACCTCCTGGATCATGGTGGCAGCCAGGGAGTAGACCACGCCAATCCAAACCTCGTTGGACTGGACGCTGGAGGTGTCGGGCATGCCGTCGGGTCTCATGCCGTTCACTGCTCCCATGGTGCCGCCCGCGAAGCTCATCACGTTCTTCTCGAAGATGGTCTTGAGCGCGCTGAGAACATGACTCTTGGGGAAAACCTGGCCGGACAGAGATGGGCTCGGTGCTCATGTGGACCCCTCAGGCTGGGTCTGGAGCAGGATTAAATTTTCCATGAGGAAAAGGGCAACACTGTTCGCTGGGTCAATAGCAATGAATTCCCACCTCAGGAAAATAACAGGAGGACATGAAAAGTCTCTTTCCCCGAAAAGAGCAAAAAGCTCCCAGAGGGGAGCAGAGAGATGCTGAACCACATTCCACCTTCCTCCTGAGGAGGCTGACAGCTCATCCAACTAGTCCATCTCCAAAAACAGCTTCTCAACCACAGTCACTGGCCAAGCCCCTTTCCCATCTCTTGGGGGTTTGCTTTGGGGGCCTGGCCAACCACACCATCCTCATTTGGTTTATGTTCATCACTTGCAAGAGAAGCAAGAGCCAGGAGGCTCATCAGCACAGCCCAGGGATGTGCCAGACACTTCTTGCCAGTCTGGTGACACTAGAGCCAGGAGAAGCAGAGGCTGGGATGACACCAGGCAGGACCTTGCTGGGAAGGCTGGGCAGTCCAACCAGACAGCTTTGGCAGACTCAAAGCAAAAGCAGCAAATTCCTTCTCTCTGTGCTCAAGCCCAGCAGCCCTGCAGACATTTTTACCCAGTGTGGCTCTGGAGATAAGCCATGGGGATGCTGTAGGAATCAGTAAAGGGCTGATGTGCCCTTCTCTGGCAGAAGCTCTTGGGGCACACTTTCTTCAGGACTGGATCACAGGCTGCTCTTACATCACATTTCTGACTCGTTCACTGCTGCCTTGTGCATGCAGCAAGGCCACATTAATGAGGTTACTGACAAGAGTGATGCCAGCAAGGCAACAGATCAAAATACATGGAAAAAAATCACGGAATGTCATAGTAAACAGAGAGGAATTCACCAGTCCCACCTCCAGTGAGCTCAGAGCTCACCAGAAAGCAGGGAGAAGTGCCACCTTCAGCAGCAGCAGTCGGAGGCTGGGCAAAGGCAGGCCAGATTCTGGACTGCACCACGTTTACTCTTTCCTCCCAAAAGGATATTACTGCAGGAGGGCTGGGCCAGATCCTGCCTGGAGCTCCAGGCACAGTCCCAACCCCACACTAGGTTAAACACAGGAGGGAATGACCAGGTAAAGTCACCTGAAGCTCCCCTCTGATTTACCAACAGACAGTGAAGTGGTTTGTCACCCTCTCACAGACAAAGCCACTCCTCCCTTCACTCAGCAGAGGCACTTGCCTGCCCATCTCCACGAGAAAGCTTTGCTCTGACAACTGCCCAAGGGGCATAAATAACCCAGTGGTTCTCCACTGCCCCCCTCTCTTCCAGGTATTGCAGCACCAACAGCTGCTCCGGACCATCCCACCAGACACGAGGAGTCTGCAGCCAGTTCTTCTCTTGCAACTGAAGAGCAACAGACTCTAGGGCTTGGAATAAGCCATAGTTCCCTCTGATACTAATTTTGGACTTTTTAGGGCAGCAAATAACTTGGAAAGTTTCCTACACTTTTTTCTACCGTTTTTAAACAAATAGCACCTTGTCCAGAGCAAACTTCATTGGGGCCAAAGATAACTGCAGTTATACATCCCTGCTGCATGGCCTCTCTGTGAGAAGGTTTTGGTTTAAGATGGATTCCACTGGATCCATCCAACAGCCTCCACTGGGGTGTGCACATTGGGAGAGCAGGCAGGTGCCCCCACACCAGCCCTAATGTGTACCCCGCAGCATGCACCAGCCCTGCTGCTGTTTCCCTCCTGCCACAGGTCCCATCTCACCCCAACCTTACACCAAGCAGCCCCTTCTCTTACCTCAAACTCCCCTTGGTCCAGACCACAAGCTCCGAGAAACCACTGCCCAGCACACTGGTCTGACATGATACTGCTGGAGGTGTGACTTCCACTGCTATCATAGTTGTAGTATTTTCCTGGAAAAGGCAGGAGATAGTTTTAAATCAATAGATTAGGATACTGCTTCATGTGAGCTGTCCCTACACACCACCCTGTGTGGCAGGAGCACAGCTGCTTTTTCCACAAGACTCTTCTTCCTTTCCCACACCTGTTCCCTCCTAGACACCTGCTCCTTCCCCTCCACTCCTTTCCTTTCCCCCATCTTGGAGGGACAGTATCATCCCTTTCTTCCCCCATTCCCCACAAGGCTTCATGATCCAAGGAGGAGCCACCCCCTCCCAAGGGACACATGGCCAGCTGAGCATGGTTCCCCACTGCTGAGCACCCACCATTCCAGAGCCTCCTCTCAAACGCCTCCTTGCCCTTGTTCAGGATGTCCAGGTATTTCTGCCGGACCTCAGTATCCCCGAGCACCTCTGCCATCTTGCACATCATGCAGACGGCAGCCAGCCACAGCCCGCCACAGTAGGCACTGCCGGAGCCAAAGGAGAGAAGCATCAGGAATGTGGGACACCTCAAGGGTTCCACGACAAGTGGGATACAAGGGCCCAGCTCTGAGCTGTGTCCCCACCCCACAGTCCCCATCTCCAGCCCCACCTGCCTCTCTGTCTCACCTGGCTCCATGCACCACCCATGCGTCGTACGTCTGGTCAGCAAAGCCACCGTTTTCAATAAGCCCATCGTTATCCGTGTCAAACTTCAGCTCCGACTCCATCACAGCCTGTGGGAGAGGCAGGAGATGGTCACGCAGCCCTCACATCCTGGAAGCTCCTCTCACTCTGCTTGGGAGCATCCATCCTCTCAGGACGTTGCTTGGCTCCTGAGGGAAAGGGTGATGCCCCACGGGTCTGACCTCCCAGTACCTGGCATACTGGCCACATGTCCTGCAGGTACAGGCAGTCACGTGTCAGGTAGTAGTCACGGTACACCTGCAGCACAAACTTCAGGTTGAGGTCCTTCCAGTCAGCAGTGTCGTGCATCAGGTAGGCGTTGACACGCTGCCATGGCTCATCATCTAAACCAGGACAGACCAGATGCAGCAGGGCAGCAAGCAACAAACACCCCTGCTCCTACACAGGAGCAAGGACTCAAGGGTGCTGTGATCAAGCAGCACTGGAAGAATGTGTTGTACCCAGTGCCATCTCATCTAGTGAGAACACCCTTCCTGCTACTTCCCTCCGTCTCCCTTGTACAAGCTCCATGCAGCACGGTCTTCATCACCACCCCACACCATCCAGCTTTCCACTCCCAGAAAATACAGAATGACAGAATCATTAAAGTTGGAAAAGACCTCTCAGCACTGCTAAATTCACCACTGAACTACCTCCCTAAGTGCCTCATCTACACTTTTTTTAGACACTCCAGGAATGGTGATACCACAACCTCCCAGGCAGCCTGTTCCAACACTTGACAACAACAAACAGTGTATCTCATGCAGCATACCCATTTCCCATAGCTTGGCACCCTCTCTGCTCCCCCACAGGTCCAACAGATCCCTCACCTGGGTCCCCAATGTCATGTGGCACCACGTTCTTCATCTTCACCTGGGCTGTCTGACCACACATCAGGTACTGCCGGGACTGGACATCCTCATTCACCACAGTGACAGCTGCAGAGGACACAGAGGAAGACACATTAGAAGGGCAGCAGAAGCTGCAGAAGAAAGGTCCAAGCATAGGCACAGGCAGCGCCACCAGTACATCAGGCTGCCCTCAGCGGCTCCAAGATCACAGCCCTCTGTAAAGGGTTGAGGGGACACCAGGCTGCTCCCCATCCCCCCCTCAGCAGGGGACATACAGCTGTCATCACCTCCCTAGGGCTGGGTTGGGAAGGGACCATAGTGGGTCAGCCCTTCCAGAGCCCAGCAATGAGCTGTGCTCCACCCCTGCTTGGGGCACTACCGAGCAGCCACCAAGCCCAGCCAGAGCAACAGGGTCTGCAAACAGCTCTGTGTGTCTGCTCTGCAAGGGGCAAGGACAGAGATGGGAAGACCAGGGGCTCCCCCCAGGGCAGGCAGAGACAGCTGTGCACCCCCAGCGTGGCAAGAAGGCACCCTCAGTGCCGGGCACAGAGATGCTCAGGCAGCAACATTCCAGGGCTGCATGTCCTGGGCACAGCAGAGCAGCTGATGGGGGATGCTGGATCCATGGCACACATCTCTACAGCAGCTGCTGTTGCAAATCCTCCGTCTCTTCCTGAGGTGAAGCCCTGAGCACACACCAAGGCAGGGCCTCTGGGGACACTCACCAATGTCATACTGCAGGCTGATCTGCAGCTTGGGCCACAGCATGACGAGAGCAAAGGAGGCGTAGAAATGGACATCATAGGTGTTGTACATCCGGTACTCCTGGCCTGGCAGGACAGGGCAGATGGTGAGGGATGGGGAAGGGAGAAGGGGGGCAGGTCCTCCCTCCACATGGCCCAGGACAAGGGGATCTTTCCCAGCACAGGCAGGGGCTTCCATTCAAAGTGCATTTTATTCTCTACATAAGGGTCTGGAGAATATTTCCTGCCGTATCCTACAGGGCTGCAAGGGGTTTACCTAGGAATAGCACTGCTCCCTACACACTGGAGTGTGAAAAACATCCCCATGGCAGGTTAAAAGCGCATGGCTACAGTAATGGGAGGGGATGAATTAGGAGAATCCCTCGCATCCCTGTGAGTTACCTTCCAAATAAGCAAACCTTCCGTACTCCCGCAGAACAGGGAGGAGGTGGGACAGCCCAGCCCCCGCCGGCCCCTGCAGGTCCTCAGCACAGCAATCCGGAGGCACCTCCATCCAGATGGTTCCCCCATCCGTCATGAAGTAGAGCTCATTGAAGAGGGCCGACTTGTACCAGGAAGGCAGCTGGCTGCGGGGAAGAGGGAAGCCTGCCCTCAGTGGCTGAGGTGGTGATGCTGCTACGACAGCCAACCCCAGGAGGCCACTGGGAAAGTGCCCTCATCTGCCCTACCTGTTCTCCAGGATGGGATTCTGCCACGCTTCGATCTTCCTCTCCCACTCCTCATAGTGTGTCAGGGCGTAATGGGACAGGGCAGGAGCAGCATCGCCTTCGCTGCCAAAAAACCGTGTGTACCGCCTGCCAAGCAAGGGTTTGGTGAGCACCCCACGGGCTCCACCTGGGAAACCCACATGGACACCACAGAGGGACACTGAACTACACCGAACAGCAGAACTCAACTGCTACTGCAGGGGCACTGGGGAGCAGGGGCTGGACACAGGGTCCCCTCCCTGAGCTGGCAGGACCACAGCCACAGGGAGCGTGTGGCGAAAGGTCCCCACATTGTACAGAAATCAGGAAAGAGGGAAAAGGGGGCTTTGGGGGGCTTAAGCCTAACACCACTGGAGACAACCCACCTACCTGAGGTGCAGCTTTTCCTTGGAGCCAAAGTGAACACGGGGCATGTCCCACGCCAGGGCCAACTCTAGTGTCTTGTGCCCACGGGCAGGCACCCGGCAGCTGGCACACACTGCTGCTGCTGTCACCTCCCCCTTCTCTGTTGGGCTGCTTTTACCTGCCAGGAAAAATTAAGATATTCTTAAGCAATCAAGGAAGACCAAAGAGAGGGTAACTGAAGTTCACACACACCTTGAGGGAGATGAGACTGTATGGGCATACCAAAGCCCCCATACAACCTTGAAGGTACAGCCCCAGGGCTTTAAGGGATGATGCTGCCGTAGGAAAAAAATACCTTCCATGGGAGGAGTGGCTAAAAGGATTCAGTCATCCAAGAACAGGAACAAATCAGACAGGAAAAGCCAGGAGGCATGAATGGAAGCTACAGAGTATCCCATGACTCTGTATCTGCGCTGCACTCAGAGACACTGTGACTTTCTAGGGACAGTCATTGTTTCCAGCTTTTTGCAGGGTGTTTGAGCCATGCTGGTATTTAAGAAAAGCCCTGAGGTGGCTGGATAATTACATGCTAGTTCTGACATGTGTACAAGGTAAACTCATTAGAGCAACATAAGCACAGATCCTGACTATGATAATGTCTGGCAGGCATGAAGGAAAACCACATCCCAATAGCCTGGGGAGCTCTGAGTACATCTAGGCAGGAAGCTTATTTTTCTGGAAAAAATTACGTATTAAACACTTCATTTACATAATTTAAGCCTCAAGAAATCTTGCAAAGACCCAGAAGCAGCATCACTCGTTTGTCAGCACCATCCTTGTTTAAAAACTGGCAGACATTGGGGAAATGGTCACCTTTTATGGCAATAGGAGGTGACCAGCAAAGGCTGGAGACGTCACCCTACTTCAAGGCTCCTCCCAAAAGAGTGAGCAGAGACCTGAGGATGGATGCAGAATCATCAAAGGAACAGCAGAGACCTTCAGAGGACTGGTACAGTAGACAGAGGACAGGAAGCAATGGCAGCACTAAACCCCCAGCACTGTTAAACGCTGGCTGGAACAATTCTGATGGAATACAACTCGTTCATCTGGCAACTGGAACTGAGGGAAGGTGGCTGGCAGCACACTGGCTCCCTAGCAGAAATCTAATTCAGTGTGCAACTAATGAGATACTGGCACGTGTAACCAATACCCAAGGACAGTCCCGAAGTGGTATGAACATTTTTTGGAGAACCACAGAAGGGATGAGCAACAGGAAGTCTGGATACAGCCTAAAGTTGAGAACAAGCCTAAGCATCCTGGACAGCTTTTTACCAACCAAGGAAGCTGGAGGGAGGGAACTCTGCCCTGGCTTGGGTGCCCAGAACCAGTGTGGCCACCCTTTCCCCCTGCTCCCTCTCCTCCCATCCCACAGAGGATGGACGGACTCACCGGTGGGTGAATCCAGCCTGCCATCCTGCAGGAGGTCCTGCCACACCTCTCTACCCAATCCTGCGGGATTGAATGCCGTGACATGGGTGACTCCTGTGCCAGCCTGGGAAAGGGAAGAGCATCATCAGGGGCTGCTACTTTGGAGGAGAAAATTAATGCTCTCCACTCCCCAACACCACCACCAGGACATGACACTCACTTCCCATGTGCTGCCCAGCAACTCTAACCCCAAACTTGTAGCCCCACAAGCTTCACCCTCAGCTGCTCTCCTGATACCCCCAAAGAGGGTGCCCTCAGGGAAGTCATTTTCCCACTCTTGGGATCAGGGAAGCACTGAGAACCGGTGCCAACCCCAAACCCATTGCACATCCATCCTTTACCAGCTGCTGCAAGCAGCTCCCCCACATCCAGCAGGGCTGCACAACCTCCCCAGCAGCAGCCATAGCACCAGGGCCAGCCCTTTACCTTCTCCCGGGCAGAGATGGCCAAGGTGAAGGGGTTCACAGCCGGGAAGTGGTGCAGAAGGACTCCAGCAACCCGCTCGCCATCCTTCTGGAAGGTGAAGGGCTCATTCCAGTGCCCGCCGCTCCTGTCCTCCTTCGCTCCTGTGCCATTCTGCAGGCTGAACATGATGGACACTTCCACGTCCTCATCCCTCCCGTTCTCCACCTCCCAGATGAACACTCCCACTGGCAGGCTGGAGTCCTGGCAGAGACACAGAATGCTGTCTACAGGGCTGCTGCTCCACAGGCAGCTGCCCCACCATCATTTCCCCCACTGATGGGGACACCATGCAGGAAGCACAAGGAGCAACAGCACCAGGAATAATAATTCGGTCTTGTTGCCAAGCTGAGGAGCAGCAGCAGAAGCAGAGGAATTTGGGAGGCAGGCAAGGCAAAATTCAGAAAAGAAGCCCTGGGCTAGCAAACACCACAACGGGCAGCAGAGAGATGGAAAGCGGCTTTTAAGGCTCAGCCGGGTGTCTCATCACTCATCTGCTCGGCAGGTTGATACAGGCTCACGTGCTGCGCTGGGGTAAGAGGAAGGTCAGACATGTCAGCAGCGCAGCTCCCACCCTCGCCTGGGGCTGGTAGCCAGCAGGGGCAGTGCAGCAGCTGAGCCATCCCTCGATGCAATGCCGAGCTCCCGCATGGCTGCCGGGGTTCCCCGCCCGGGACCATTGCTGAGTGTAGGCACGGGGAAATGTTGGGAAAGCCCGGCTAAGGAGGAGCTCTGCCCTCGGGAATGCCATCACCTCCTTACCTTATAGTCATGGGGGATGACGGGAGAGAGCTGTCGGCAAGTGAGCACCACGTTCTGCCCCGGCAGCTCGTAGACCAGCCAGGCACGGGGGTACAGGGCATGGTAAAAGGCATAGTGGCCACAGTAGCCCCAGTTCCAGCCCTGCAGGGTGCTGGGCCTCTCCACGGACAAGACCTGCTGGTAAACCGTCTGCCCCTTGCACCGCAGGCACACCGTGAACTGTGGAGGAGAGGAGCCGGGGATGAGATGAGCATGGCATGATGTCCCAAGTGCCCAGGCTGCTGCAGCAACACTCACTCCCCTCGCAGACCCTACCTGATTGGCGATAACTGTTTCATAGTGGTAAAGGCCAGGGTTCAGCTGCCAGCGGCAGAACTCTCCCCGCCAGCCACGGGTGATGGTGCCTCCCCCGATCCCGCCGAGCGGACACCCTGGCAAAGACACCAAAAGTTAGCCCTCATTCCTCCCCCTGGTGGGATCTGGCACAAGAACTCTCCCCATGCATCTCTGCAGCAGAGGAACACTCAGCATCACCCGCAGCATGAAAGCTCCTTGACTCACTCATTCTGTCTAGCACCCAGATGGCCCCATGTGAACCTCCACCCATCCCAGTGCCCAAAGTGCAGGCTGACCATAGATCTGCTGCAGCGGAACAGCACACAAGAGGTCAATGAAGGCAGATTTCTTCTCTATGCGGGTCTTCTTTAACCACCACCTGAAGTATCTGCAAGGGAAAGAGAAGCATTAAAGAAGACAGGAGCAGGCAACACCATCCCTTCAGTGCTACTGGGCAGGATGAGCACAGGTTGAGCTTTCCCTCCTTGTAGAGATGTACAACAGGAACCTGTGTCCCTGTGCCCATGGCACAAGGGGTGACAGCCTCTATCATCCATCTGGAGCACACATCGGTCAGCAAGCACAAGCAGGCAGAGTCCAGGCAGCTCAGGACTGACTGTAAGGGCAACTCAGGAGCAGGACTCCCAGCTCATGCAGGACAGGAGGCTTTCCCAGACATCCACAATGCACAAGGACCACCACCACCTCCATGCCTGGTACAGAATGTCCTGCTAAGGAAGGCCTGAAAACAGAGGTACAAGCCCAGAGAAGCCACACACTGCTCCAGGGACACAAGCTTTGCTCTTCTACCTCCATGTCCCCACTGCCATAAACTGCCACATCCCTGTGCCACATCCTCAGGGGCAGATTGCACAGGGCAGCCTTTCCCTGGAAGTGGGGATGGTTGCTGTCTGCAGCCGGCAGGATCCTGGGGACTCGCCTCCAGCCACACACCAGCTGCGCAGACCAGCACTGCCCATCCGATAATTTCTCACCCAAAGGCCTGGGAATCGAGACACCCAAACAAGACACCTGTGGCTGGGTGTGCCAGCACCACTCCAGGCAAGAGGATCAGGGCTGGGCTCCGAGTCAGTGCTTTTAAGTCCTGGCTTTGGCTAATAAACTGCCTCAAGTTAAGCCTTCTGTACAGAGACAATTAGCACACGGAAACCAGCTACCAGACCAGAAGCTGCTGAACCTTGCCCAGCAGTCAGGCAAGACCCAGCCAGCAGCTCCATGGCCCTGGGTGCCAGGAGGGCAGTGGGGACACGGGAACCCCCACGGAGGACAATGTCCCTGAGCTACCTGCAGACACCCATGCCATACTGCCAAGCAGAAAACCACCCCGACCAGGAGCACACAGCCTGTCCTGCCCCTGGTTTCACAGGATGCAGAGCACAGGCAATGGGCAATAATCCTCTGGAACATGTACACCCAGGAGAAAACGGGAGAGGTTCTTCCATGACACATCTACTACTACACTTCCCCAGCAGAAACAACCCACACTTGACTTTTTGGCTGCTCACTGGGCATACACCTTCACTCACCAACATCTAAGGTCCCTAGATCCCTCAAAGGGTGAGATTTTCTGGGTTGCAGTCTCACAGGACCTAATTGCAGCCTCCTCTCCACTCCTACAGACCCAGCTTTTGTGTTTGGCTGTCTGTGGATGTTTTGCTCATAGAGGTTCAGGGCATGATGAGAACCAGCCTGTCCTGCATGACTGCCCTGAAGCAGGGCCTGCCACTATCTTCCAGCTACATCTGCTGCAACTGCTCTTCTCCAGCCAGGACAGCCCTGGCCTTACCCCGCCAAGGCGAGGTTTTGGCAGTGTTCTCTCTCTCAAGGAAATGATTATTATTCTTTTTCAACCCAGCGCCAGGGAACCAACCCAGCCTCTTCCCCAGCAGGCTTCTGGCAACAGGAAATAAGGTGTCCAGGCAGAGTGGCTGCAGCACAGCCTAGTGGGGCATTCTGACTCCTTGGAAAGGAGATGGATTTCAAGAAGCAGTTTTTCCAGGAGCACACAATAGAAAAAAATTGAGATTTATTTCCACTGCCAGAGTCCTTTCACCATCTCAATAGCAAACTCTTCTCCTGCCAGCTTCTCCCAAAATTGTGCAAGCCAAGAAGAGAAGCCCAGTGGTCGACGCCCAATTGCTGGCTATTAACAGCTCTGCCAGGGCTACAGAATAACCAGGAGAAAGTCTTTGTACTCCATAGCACCAAAAGCCCTGCCAGGGCTGGAGGGCTTTCTTTCCCTTCAAATGGCAGTGGAATTAGAACCCATCTGAACATTACCCAGCTGATCTGGATTCATGCTGTGACCCCTCTCAGGACACAAGCCATCTCTGTGGAAATCTACCTGCACCTCTTCTCCTGCCTCACCAGCCCCAGCTGAGTCCTCTGCACAGCCCTTTCTTTCCAAACATGCATATGCCCCACAGTTACCCCGATGAGCCCTGATTAACAAAAAAATCCTGCCCCAGGGCTGTCAACATCCCCAGGCATGTCACCCGCATCAAGGGCTGGTGCTGCAGAAGAGGGCACCCATCATCATGTTTAATTCAACACAACAGTGTCAACCCAGGATGTGGTGGCTCCTCTGCCAGTCCTGGACCTCCTGAGCCAAAGATGTGCAGTGACTCCAAGGCACTCCCAGTGGCTACAAACACCTGCAGCAGGTGACTTTGCACTTGACGTACCAAGCCAGGCCAAGTTTTGAGAGCATCCCTGGCACAGGGGCTACTCACCATGGGTCACTCAGGAAAGGGCAGGCCAGTCTGCAGAGCTTCACAGATCCCTGCACCATGACACAGAACTGTGCTCCAGGCTCCTCTTGCAGCACCACCACCCAGGTTTCCATGTCATGGAAGATGCTCACGTGTCCACCAATGCCTGGAGCATGCAGCCTCCCATACACCCTTACATCCCTGAATGGGCTGCCCTGTGTCAGCCAATAGTGTTGGCCTTGGGTTTTAACTCAAGCCCACACAGGTATTTCTTGTCGTCCCAGCACTTTGTCTCCTCTGCTCTTGAAGCTGGAATCTCCTTGCAAGGAAGCTCTTGCCCTTGCAAAAAGTATTTTGAAATGACAACCAAATTACCTCCTAAACTTGAACAGAAGAGGCAGCAATTTGAGCTTCTTGCTTTCAAAGACCTTCTCCTAGGTCTGATACAAGCCACTTCCAGACTTCAATAAGTACAAGGCCAGGATTGCTTCTCCTCCCTGCTCACCCCACCAGAACTTCACGCTTTCCCACATGCTCAGGTCATCCCAACCTGACGCGGCGGCTTTTCCAGCAGCCTTTATTTATCTCCAGTGCATGACCGACGCTCTCCTTTCCCTGATGTCCAGATTCGCGCCGGGGTGTCTCAGGTCAGACCAGCATGTCGTGCATCCCGAAGCAATCCAGTATTTGCCCTTTCATGCAGCTTTGCAGGAACCAGCTTGGCAAGCTGCAGCCTCCAAGGACACCAGCAGAAAATGGAGGCAGGAGACATAAATCCAGCACAAGGAAATAAGCGATGCCGTCGCTGGTCCCAGCACTCAGCCTGACGAGTGCACAAACACTGCCAGCGCTCGGAGTCCCGCTTTAAAGGTTAAAACAACACCCTCGCTTTCCACGCGTGTTCTCCATCGTTACTTCCAGCTCACCCCAACGCAAACCGGGAGAGGTGCCCCATTCCCAAACCTGCCACAGCACTGCGTTCCAAACCCCTCCCAGCCGGCCCCAGTCTAACCTCCAGCTGCCAGCACTGGGGACGATGCGGCAGCGATGAGCCCTGGGGGTGGCAGATGGGGGTCCCCATCCCCAAGCAATGCCCCAGTCCTCCCCGCTCCCCCCGTTCTGGCCAGCCCGAGCGCCGGGTGCTGCCCCTTAGCACCAGCGCTCCCAGTGCCGGCGCCAGGAAGGCTGGAGAGTGCCGGCGGCTCCGGGCGGCAGGAGGGCGGCTCCCGCCAGCCCGGGGCCTTCCGTGATCCGCCGGATTCTGCCCTCCGTGCACTGGGACACCGCCGGCACCTCCCCGGGCCGAGCTCCCCGCAGCACCGAGCGGCTCCAGCGCGACGCTGTGTCCCCCCGCGGGACGCCCTCCCTCGTCCCGGTGTGTTCCCGGCCCCCTCCGCTCCCCCCCGTACCGCAAGACGAGGCCGATGTGCCGCAGGACGTCGCGGACCGGCACGTCCCCAGCGCCGTAGGGCTGCCGCAGCTCCTCGAAGCTGTGTGCCAAGCAGACGCGCCAGCCGTCCGCCGCCACGCCGCGGCCCCGCGCTGCCCCCTCATAGCGCCGCATCAGCGGCCCCGCCGCCACCGCCGCCTCCGCCATCACCGCCCCCCGGCCCGTGCGCGCCCTCTTCTTGACCGCCCCGCCCCGCCCCGCCCGCGCCCCCGGGGCACGGCGGAAACACGGACCCGCCCCGCCGCCGGTCCCCGGGGGCGCCCGGCCGAGCGTGGCCGAGCGCCGCCGAGTAGATTCCGAGAGTAGCCGAGCGCTGAGCGAGCACTGCTGAGGGGCGTGCGAGAGTTGCCGAGTGCTGCCCGATAGTTGCCGGGAGCTGCCCGTGAGCCGACCGAGGGCGCCCGAATCCTGCCCGAGAGTTGCCGAGTGTAACACGAGTGTTGCCGGGAGCTGCCCGTGAGCCGACCGAGGGCGCCCGAATCCTGCCCGAGAGTTGCCGAGTGTAACACGAGTGTTGCCGAACGTTCCCGAGCCTTGCCGAGCGCTGCCCGAGCCTTGCCGAGCGCTGCCGAGCGCTGCCCGAGCCGTGCCGAACTCTGCCCGAGCACTGCCGATCCTCGCTGGGCGGCTGAGGCGAGCCGGGCCTGGTGCGGTGCCGGACGGCGAGCGCGGCCTGTGCGGGTGGTGAGTGGGCCTGAAGCAGGAGTTCCGGAAGGTTTGCGGCCCTGTGTCCCTGATCTCTCGGGTAGAGCTATCCGTGTGCGTGTCTGCGGTAGGGACCGCGGAGTTGGGGGTGTCAGGGCTGTCCTTTCTCACCCTCGCGGTGTGTCTTGATCCCCCTTACCTGTGTAGACTTGGGGGGAGGATGTATGTGCTTGTAAGGACAGGGCCGTGCGTGTTTCCCCCCCACACCTCCTGTGTGTGTATGTGTCTGTGTCCCCATTCCCCCTCAGTTACATGGCCCAGCACTCTTACTGTGTCGCCGTAACAGCATAAGGGGGAATGGCTTTAAACTGAAAGGTACTACGTTTAGATTAAATATTAAGAAGAAATTCTTTACTGTGAGGGTGGTGAGGCACTGGCAGAGGTTGCCCAGAGAGGTTTTGGTTGCTTCATCCCTGGAAATGTTCAGTGCCAGGCTGGATAAGGCCCTGAGCAATCTTGTCTGGTGGGAGGTGCCCCTGCCCATGGCAGGGGAATTGGAACAGGATGATCTTTAAGGACTCTTCCACCCCAAACGGTTCAGTGATTCCTTGAATCCATGATTCTGTGATAACGTGCCCGCTGTTGGCTTTTTTTGACAGGTGTGCAGCAGGACTGTCCAAGCCATGATTGAAGTGTTGGCCAAGCTGGGCCGTGGGCCCGTGTTCCTGGCAGGGGAGGTGCTGGAGTGTGTGATCACCTTCACCAACCCATTATCGGCCTCATCGACCTCCGCCAGCAGGTACAGGGCCTGTGCCAGTCCATGCCCAGAGCTTCCAAATGTTGGAGCTGCCTGGGTCCCTCCAGAGGGAACGGCCCTCCCTCTTTCCCTTCTCCCTCTGGAGCAGTAGTCATGGCTACATTGTGGGGCAATGGTACCAGCTCAGCACCCTGTGACTTCCCTACTTGAGGCACTCCCTTAAGAAGGCCTTGCACCATCTCAATTTTGGGGGCAAAGCTGAGGTAATTATGCTGATTTTGTGCCCCCAAGAAGTAGACAAGGAAAGAAGTATGCAGTTAGAGATTCTCTGTGCTTCAGGTGAGCCCTCAGTGACAGTGACTGGCAGAAAATGAAGCCCAACTGGCTGTCAAAGTGGGATATCTGGTCACACCAGGGTGACAGTCCCACAGAGCAACATCCAGGCAACGTCATTATTTCCTGCATTTGTGGAAGGAGCTCTCTTCTGTCCAGCAGCGCTGGATAGATCAATGTGATCCCTGCCTCCAGAGATGGCAGGCAAAGGGGCGAGTAGTGCCAGGGGTCTGAAAGGGACACCTTCTGTGGCCGCATTTTCTGTGGCCCAGCCTTTGAGCACTGCATCTCCCTTTATCCGTGTTGAGGAAATGTGAGAAGATGGGAGCTTCCCATATTGGCTCACAGCAGGTGACTTCATGTCACAAGCAATCACCCAAAGCCTTCATGTTGAGTGTGTGGCCTTGTCTGATTCTTTAGGGAGTGGAGAGTGCTTTCTCATCTTGAGTCCTTCCCAGGAAGTGTCTGTTTCCAGCTCTGTCAGGTTCAGCATGTTTTCATCACCAGTACGATACTCACATGTGATTGTTTTGGTGGGCCCACTCGCAGTACCTGCAGTCTCAGCAGCAGAGGGCTTCTGTATTTATTGCCTTTCTTAACTTTCCATCTTTTCTTCCTGGTTCTTCTTCCCTGCTCAGTTCAGGTTTCAAATTCAGCTGTGGCATAAGCATCCAGCTTCCCAAAGTTTTGTCCTGTGTGATGACAAAAGCTGTTTTGCCTGCTTCTGAAACATGTGGGACTTCAAGGGTACCAGGTGGCATGGTTTGAGGGGGTTGCAGTGCATTTATGAGGCCTTCATTTGGGAACTTCAAGAGTCTTGTGGTCTGCAGAAGATGGCCTCTTGGAAAAGTTGTTAAAATAGTAAGAAAAACCCCAGGTGATCAATCTGACGAGACCTGGCTAAGTCATACGAGTGGCAGCAGCAAATAGATTGGTGGTTTGGAAAATGAAGCCCTGGGTTGCGTAAAGGCAGGAGCCAGATCAAAGCACAGTGACTGCAACAGGCAGTCAGAACAAATAGACCTGTCAGAGACTGGAAGGTTTTGGGGCTGACAGGTGGATGGACAGAGAGGCTGCATATTGAGCACAGGAACCGAACTGAAAGAAAGGCAGGGAATTAATTTGGTGGTGGAGTATGAGAAAGAAATCTCTTCTAGCTGGAGGCTGCATGGAGCGTGTCCTGTGTAGGCTACAGGAGCTGTGGGGGAAGGTGAGACTGGAGGGAAGTGACCTCAGCACCAGTGCAGGATCCTCCACTGCTGAACAAACACCAGCTGAACAAGCCAGCTCTGCTGGCAGGAAGGGACATGCAAATTTTGTTTGGACATCTGGTTAGAAAAAATGAAAACAATCCAGTGACATATTGTAGAGCAATACTGAAAAAGAAAGAAAAATAAATACTCAAAATATGGTATTTAAAGGTACTGTAATCACTCTAAGCTTATATAAAATTAGTAAACATTGCCTCAAGCAAGACCAGTTTTCTGTTTCCAAACAGCAGACACAACAAAAAAACATACGGCAGCCCTGATGGAAAAGCTGTGCTGGTATTTTTGAAAATGCAGAATTACAACTCTAGGGCTCGAAGCAACTGGGTATAGTAACTGAGGTTCATTTGGGTAAGGGCAGCCAGCACATACAAAAGATCTAATAGTGCATCATTAGTCAGCTGGTGCAAATGCAGCACGCCTTTTTCTGTGGTTCATCTAGACCTGTAGGAGAAAGGTTCATGAAGGATGTCTGGACTTCAGGTGGCTCTCTTGAAAGCTGTTTATTGCATAGGCAAAGTTACAGCAGCTCAGGGAGTGGGTATCCAGAGCCAGCCCTACAGCTGTCAGCTAGAGCTTGTAGGCATATCTGAAGCCACTTTCTGTTCAAGTTACAAAGCATTATATACTTTGCTGAGTATCTTAATACATAACAACCAATAAACACCATACACAATACCTTTACATTTGCCTATAGCATATCATAGCTACTACCATCACCATATTAGAGTCATTGTTATCCAATGACAAGAGTAAGTGAGTTACAATTTAAGCTTACAATGGAAAATTCTCAGACCTCTCTTCTTCTTGCTGCATCGACATTTCTTGTTTGCCTGCGATAGCTCTCTTTTTGATAAAAACATGTTTTCTATTTACTTATGCTCTTCTTGAGACTTATTTATTTGGTGAAAAACATGTCTTTGTTGGTGGTCACATACCTTTGTCCTAATCATAAAAATCTCCTTCCAACTCATCTCCAGGCTTTGCCTTCTCAGTTATTCAGTGACCAGTGTTTGAGCAAAACATCTTTTACTCTATATCAAAACTTGCTTTCATTTCTATCTCATCCTCAGTTTCTACAGTTTCTACATTTCTGCCAAGCCTACATATCTGTGAAACTTTCTTACTAAACTTTCATCCTCTCCAATATCTCCCCCTTTCTGTTGAACTATTAAAACATTAGAAATTGTCTTATTCATTATTTTCTGCACACATTGAAGTACACAGGGTACTACTACTATAGCCACAATTATCACTACCAGAATAATTAAGCCTATTTTACGAAGTTCCTTCAGCCAGGGTGTAAATCTCCAACCATCAAACAAACTGTCTAGCCAAGATGGTTCATCTGTTGTAATTTGGTTAGCTAAATCTCTTAAGTTTTGCAACTGCTTATGAATAGAAGCAGAATGATCAGATAGGTTCATACAACACAATCCTTCAAAATCTTCACAGCCATACTTGTAAAAGATAGTCAAGTGCAGCTCTGTTTTGTGAAGTGGCATGCTTGACAGCCTCTTCATCTGTCAGCAAGTCTCTGATCACAGAAGAAGTGTCATTTATTTCTTTACTGAGCCAGCATCCTAATTTGTTTAGTTGATTCAATGCAATTGAAGAACTTAGCTGAGGCAACAAAACGCTTGTAACAATTGATTGTCCAGAGTTTACCATAAACTGGTGATAAGGAGTGATGTTTAGGTGAGGGCCATTTTTTCCTACGAAATGAAACACATAACAAGTGTCCATAGTTAAAGAGCTTAAAATTTCTAATTCTTGAAGGTCAGATTTATCAACTTCGAAATTATCAATATAAGTTTGGTGTCTCGGGCTGGGAGTTTGAAATTATCAATATAAGTTTGGTGTCTCGGGCTGGGAGTTTGAGAAATGTGATGATCATCATATGGCCAATATTTATCAAAAGTAACATTACCAAAACCTTCTGGGAAAGGCACTCCAACTAAACAAGTTGAGAAGGGTTTGTCAGGGCTTGTGTTGGATAAACAGATGGTGTCAGAGCCTGTGGACTTGGCTAAAGCAACCCAAACATTTGTCTTTGGTTGATTTACATGTAAAGCTTCACTGCAAAAACAAAAAAGGGTAAAAGCAACATGCATCTGCACAAATAATAATAAAACTCCATTCTTTTCTTGAGCCATTTCTGGCAGACGATCTTCTCTCAGTGGTTCTGCCTAGTTCACATTTGGGTGCCGGCTTCTCGGCTTCCACTCGTGGGGTCACTGGCTGAAGTGGAACCGTCAGCGAGCTTTGATGCGTGGTACGGCTTCACGTTCTTTGCTGGAATCCACTTGATTCCTTCACCTGTAGAGAGACATGCAAACACCTTTCCCCACATTATAAGATCATAAGGTCTTTCTATTTTTCCTGATTCTAAATTCTTTATTAAAACTGGGGGTTGTTCTTCCAATTTTGGTTTTTTGTTGTTCAAGAAATGTCTGTAAATGGGGGGGTCAGGCTCTTCTGCAGAGCTGTTCAAGAAATTATAAACATACACGGCTTTATTCAACCTTCTTTGAGGTGTAGCCTGGGCTTTTCCCCTTTTCTGTTGATCTAAAATGCATTTTAAAGTTTGATGTGTTCTTTCTAGGGTACTTTTTAGCAGTTGTTTAAAATACAGTGAGCAAATACCACTATCTCTTACAGCCCTTCTCAGTTCTTTAATTTCGTGAGTGGGGATGGGAGCCTATGTTTTAGGACTGCTAGGCTGTTGGCCAGCTATCACTGGCTTAAGCTAATAGACTAAGACTTTCATCTTTACAGATTTGGCGTCTTATTTCATGCCAATCTGTTAATTGAGAATAATCTGAACATTTTGGAGGATTTTTTGATTCAGAAAGTAGCGCTGACAAACTCTTGGAACTCGTTTTCTCTTTCTGGGTTGCAAGATCCCCGCCGCTCGCTGGCGAGACTCTGGGGCTCATTGCAAACAGATCTGGCTGGTTTTCAGTGTTTCCTTGTGTTAGATTCAAAGGATCAGCTCCAGCAGAGCGGCTCCCCATCTCGCTTGCTAATGGAGCTGCATTGTTCCCCTCTGTTCCCCCCCGGTTTGTAGCTTGTAAGGCAGGGCTGAGCTGTGTGGAGGGATATTGCTGGGCGGCGGGAGCAGCGCGGCCGATCTTGGTGGCAGCGGGCGAGGAGGCGGGGTGGAGCTGCATGGCGGTGGGGGAGGCACAGCGAGTATTTCCACTAATGCTGTACAAGCTGGTATGAGTTTTGCGGTTCTCTTGTCCTGGTGCGATATGGCATTAAATAATTTGATTCCCACTGAGTCCCAAAAATCTCTGGTGTAGACTGCTTTAGAGTCAGTGATTGGGACATGGGTCACAGTCCATGCTATGAGATCTTTCATTTTTTTTTTTTTTGGCAATTCAGTTGGACTGGACTTAATTAGAGGTTTTAGTTGCTGATAGACCATCCTTCTGTTGGGCAGACACATGCTGACCCATGACTGGATTACTCGGTGCTCACCTTTGCCGACCCGTCGCGGCAGGTGTCTCTCGTTGAGGTCCGGTCCAGGCGCTGACCCGTAGCGGTGTCAGTCCAGCCTCCACACGCCTTCATTTCAGGCGTCTCCTTTCGTTAGCAGCTGCACACGCTTTCGTTTCAAGCATCCTGTTTGCAGCTACTCAGGTCACTTCGTTTCAGTGACCGACTACACGTTCAGCGAGAAGTCTCCTATACACAGAAAAAATCCCTTTTTGCCCCTCTATAATGCTGGGCGCCAATTTATAGGAGAAGGGGTCACGAAGGATGTCTGGACTTGAAAGCTGTTCATTGCATAGGCAAAGTTACAGCAGCTCAGGGAGTGGGTATCCAGAGCCAGCCCTACAGCTGTCAGCTAGAGCTTGTAGGCATATCTGAAGCCTACAAGTTTCTGTAGTTACTGTTCTGAAGTTTCTGTTCAAGTTACAAAGCATTATATACTTTGCTGAGTATCTTAATACATAACAACCAATAAACACCATACACAATATCTTTACATTTGCCTATAGCCTATCATAGCTACTACCATCACCATATTATAGCATTATTATCCAATGACAAGAGTAAGTAAGTTACAATTTAAGCTTACAGTGGAAAATTCTCAGACCTCTCTTCTTCTTGCTGCATCGACATTTCTTGTTTGCCTGCGATAGCTCTCTTTTTGATAAAAACATGTTTTCTATTTACTTATGCTCTTCTTGAGACTTATTTATTTGGTGAAAAACATGTCTTTGTTGGTGGTCACATACCTTTGTCCTAATCATAAAAATCTCCTTCCAACTCATCTCCAGGCTTTGCCTTCTCAGTTATTCAGTGACCAGTGTTTGAGCAAAACATCTTTTACTCTATATCAAAACTTGCTTTCATTTCTATCTCATCCTCAGTTTCTACATTCAGAGATCTTTCTGCCAAGCCTACATATCTGTGAAACTTTCTTACCAAACTTTCATCCTCTCCTGTGGGTGCTGGGTGGGTCGGACGGTCGGGACGGACGGAAACGAGAGATCTCTGAAGTCAGATCTTGGAACATGCGGTTTATTGCAAAGGGCGTGGGTATAGGGGCACTGCTTAGAGCTGCAGCTGGCAGCTCTGAGCAGGCCCAAGAGAGCAAGAGAGTAAGCGGGTAAGAGAGAGCGAGAGGAATGAGAGTGAAGAAGAAGTGATGAGAATAGAATGGAATGGTGAAGTCCTGGTTACAATACAATAAATCATCTTCTGTACTGAATATTCTAATTGTCACTAACCAATCTAATACAAGATACAAATCCTGTAGCATTTACATACAGCCTATAAGAGTTCTTATATTACCATAGAGTGTTACATCTTAACTTCTAAAAACTACTCTTTGGACCCCTTCTGCTGAGCTAGTAGGGTCTGCTCTGACCCTTGGACCTGCCTGCAAGCAGAGGGTATTGTTCAATCAAGAGGGGATTACCTTCAGTCGGCCATACCATTGTTTTCCAGTTGTTCAGTAACTAAGACTTGGTATTTCAGAAGTGGCTTTCATTTCGATGTTGCCTGTAGTTTTCATATTCCCAAAATCTTTTGTCAGGCAATCATATTTATAAGGCTTTCCTGTTTCATCTTCCCCAACATCTCCCCCTTTCTGATGAACAAATAAGATTTTAGACACAGTCCTACTCGTCATTTTTTGCACACACTGAAGTATACAAGGTGCTGCTACTAAAACTATAATTATTACTACTAGAATAATCAAGCCTATTTTACAGAGTTCCCTTAGCCAAGGTGCAAAGCTCCAACTATCAAACAAACTGTCTAGCCAAGACGAGTCATCTGTTGTAATTTGGTTAGCTAGGTCCCTTAGGTTTTGTAACTGTTTGTGAATGGAAACAGAACGATCGGATAGGTTCATACAGCATAATCTTTCAAAATCTTCACAGCCATGCCCATGTGCTAATAAAAGATAATCAATATAAGTTTGGTGTCTATGGCTGGGAGTTGGAGATACATGATGATCGTCATATGGCCAATACTTATCAAGAGTAACATTATCAAAACCTTCTGGAAAAGGTATTCCAACTAAACAGGTTGAAAAAGGTTTGTCAGGGCTTGTGTCAGATAGACAGATGGTATCGGAGCCTGCAGATTTGGCTAAAAGCATCCCAAACATTTGTCTTTGGTTGATTTACAGGTAAAGCTTCACTGCAAAAACAAAAACAAAAGGTTAAAAGCAACATGCATCTACACAAATAATGCTAAAACTCCATTCTTTTCTTGAGCTGTTTCTGGCAGACAATCTTCTCTCAGTGGTTCTGCCTACTTCACATTTCAGTGCTGGCTTCTCGGCTTCCACTCGCGGGGTCACTGGCTGAAGTGGAACCGACAACGGGCTTTGATGTGTGGTACAGCTTCACGTTCTTTGCTGGAATCCACTTGGTTCCTTCACCTGTAGAGAGACATGCAAATCCCTTTCCCCACATTATAAGATCATAAGGTCTTTCTATTTTTCCTGATTCTAAATTCTTAAATTAAAACTGGGGGGTGCTCTTTCAGTTTTGCTTTTTTGTTGTTTAAGAAATGTCTGAAAATGAGGGGGTCAGGCTCTTCTGGAGAGCTGTTCAAGAAATTAAAAACGTACAAGGCTTTATTCAACCTTCTTTGAGGTGTAGCCTGGGCTTTTCCCCTTTTCTGTTGATTTAAAATGCGTTTTAAAGTTTGATGTGTTCCTTTTAGGGTACTTTTTAGCAGTTGTTTAAGATACGGTGAGCAAATGCCACTGTATCTTACAGTTCTTTTTAGTTCTTTAATTTCGAGAGTTCTTTAATTTCGGGAGCCCACGTTTTAGGACTGTCAGGGTGTTGGCTAGCTATCACAGGCTTAGCTAATAGACTAAGACTTTCATCTTTATAGATTTGGGGTCTTATTTCATGGCAAGATGTTAACTGAGAATAATCTGAGCACTTTGGAGGATTTTTTGATTCAGAAGGTAGCGCTGACAAACTCTCAGAACTCGTTTTCTCTTTCTGGGTTGCAAGATCCCCGCCGCTCGCTGGCGGGGCTCTGGGGCTCATTGCAAACAAATCTGGCTGCTTTTCAGTGTTTCCTTGTGTTAGATTTAAAGCATCAGCTCTGGCAGAGTGGCTCTCCGTCTCCCCTGCCACTGGAGCTGCATCATTCCCATCCGTTCCCCCCCTGCTCGCGGCTTCTGAGGCGAGGCTGCGCTGCGCGGAGGGATACGGCTGGGCGGCAGAGGGATACGGCTGCGCGGTGTCGGGGGACCCCGGCGAGGGCAGCTGCGGCGCGGGGATGGGACCCGGCAGGGGCGATGATGACACGGCAGAGCTCGGGAGTGGCACGGCAGAGCTCGGGAGTGGCGCAGCCGATCTCGGTGGCGGCGGGCGAGGAGGCGGCGGGGCCGCGGGGGACTGGCTCCGTGACTCCGGCACGGCCGATTGAGGCAGCGGTGGGCGAGGGGGCGGGGCGGAGCTGCGCGGTGGTGGGGGGGCGCGGTGAATAGTTCCATTAACGCTGCACAAGCCGGGATGAGTTCTGCGGTACTCTTGTCCCAGCGTGATATGGCATTAAATAATTTGATTTCCACTGAGTCCCAAAAGTCTCTGGTGTAGACTGCTGAATGGTCAGCATTTGGGAAATTAATCCGAGTCCATTCTAAGAGGTTTTTTAGCTCCTGTTTAGGTAATTGTCTTGAACCAGAGCTTATAAGTAAATGCTTAAGTTGCTTATAGAGATCTCTGTCATGGGCAGAGTGGGTTTGTCCCATTTTTAGACCAGTATGATACTCACTTAGATGATGTCGCAGGAGCAGTGTCCTTAGTCAGAGGTCCGTCGTGGGGGGCTGGCCAGGCACTCCACTCGGCGCTCAGGACGCTGCTTTTGGGTCCTTTCTCAGAGCTCCGGTTTTAGGCGTCGCGTGGCAATGGTTTCCCGTGCTCAGGACCTCACGGGTGGGTCCGCACTGAGCTCCAGTGCGGGCGGTGCTGAGCACTACTCGCCTGTGCTCGGGGCGTGCGGCAGGGTCCCTCCGTAGAGCTCCGGTCGGCACTGCTTAGCAGCGTGTCCGTGCTCGAGGGGTGATACGGCAGACTTCCTCAAAGAGCTCCAGGGAGCCACTGCGCAGCAGTGGCCGCCCGTGCTCGAGGACTGCCAGGCAATTCCCTCCAAGAGCTCCAGGTAATCCCCGTGCTCGAGGGCTGCCTCGGCAGAATTATAGAGCTCCGGCTTTTACGATGCGCAGCAACGGTATGCCGTGCTCACGACACGTTCTAGGTGGCTATAACTGGTCTTTTAGTTACCGTCCATGGAGAAGTCTCCCACAGATGGAGAAAGCTGAACCGGGCTTTCAATCACGTTGTGCGCCAGACTGCAGGTGCTGGGTGTGGGGTCGGCAATCACGATGGGTGCCAGACTGTGGGAGCTTGGGGTGTGGGTTCAGACGGTCAGGACGGATGGAGACGAGAGATCTCTATAGTCAGATCTTGGAACATGCGGTTTATTGCAAAGGGCGTGGGTATAGGGGCACTGCTTAGAGCTGCAGCTGGCAGCTCTGAGCAGGCCCAAGAGAGCAAGAGAGTAAGCGGGTAAGAGAGAGCGAGAGGAATGAGAGTGAAGAAGAAGTGATGAGAATAGAATGGAATGGTGAAGTCCTGGTTACAATACAATAAATCATCTTCTGTACTGAATATTCTAATTGTCACTAACCAATCTAATACAAGATACAAATCCTGTAGCATTTACATACAGCCTATAAGAGTTCTTATATTACCATAGAGTGTTACATCTTAACTTCTAAAAACTACTCTTTGGACCCCTTCTGCTGAGCTAATAGGGTCTGCTCTGACCCTTGGACCTGCCTGCAAGCAGAGGGTATTGTTCAATCAAGAGGGGATTACCTTCAGTCGGCCATACCATTGTTTTCCAGTTGTTCAGTAACTAAGACTTGGTATTTCAAAAGTGGCTTTCATTTCGATGTCGCCTGTAGTTTTCATATTCCCAAAATCTTTTGTCAGGCAATCATATTTATAAGGCTTTCCTGTTTCATCTTCCCCAACACTCTCCAACATAGACCTTTAACTGCTCTGATGTGTGTCTTGGGGTGACTTTATGATGTGTATCCCATATCGCTGCCCTATGCCCCGAAATTAATTCTTGTGCCTTTCTATGCCTTTAAACTGAGCCTGAGAGGAGGAAGGAAAAACTGAGCAAAACTTTTTCAAAGCAGTTTGCAGCTTGTTCAAGGTCACACAGAGATAGCGACTTTTTTTTTTTCTCAGCCAGCTTTCAGCCAGTTTTCCAGTTTCTTTTTCTCCGGAGAGAGACTGAGAGTTGAGCTTTTTTTTTCCTTCCCTGGAATTTCAGATTTTTTTCCTTTTTCTGTGGACTGCTTCAATATCAGAACACATCGGGAGGACTTTCCACTGAGCACAGAGAGCCTGGCCCTGACCAAGCCCCCAGCTCCGAGGAGACCAAAGGGAGGACTCTAACACTTTCCCAGTTTTTTTTCTTCACAGCAAAAGATTTTATTATTTAGCATTATTTTCCTTTTCCTGGGTGTTTGTTAAATAAATAGTTTTTATCTCTTTCACTTTCCTTCGAGGAGAATTTATTTTTCCTGAACCTGGTGGGGGAGGGGTGGTTGTGCCTTCTCTCAGAGGATATATCTCTAAATTTGACCAAACAGGAACAATGTGTCACATGGAGGGACACCTGTGTGCCACAAAAAATCCCTCTGTCACCTAAAGCTCTGGTGTTAGTGCTTACTAATCAGATCATGATGTTAGAAAACACCAGAGGAACTATTTAGTGGCTAAAGTAGAGACCTCTATTGAGATAGAGGAGTGATTTGGAAATTGAAAGGTGTCAGTAGTACCATGGGAAGTGCCCTGTGGAATGGTTGAGGTCACAGCAGAGTCCAAAACATGAGACTGTTTTTTGTGCTGGATGTGTGGCCCTACATTAATTCCTGTGGCTGTACAGAGAAGCGTCAAAATGACACCGCTGCCTCCCCTATTGCCGTCAGCAAACCCCTTGCATAAGGAGAAGTAAATAGGTCCTAATGAAAGACCCAGAAGTGTCTTCTTTGGTCTGGCACAAACAGCAGCTGATGTTCTTGATGGGGATGATGCTCTGGGGGCAGAGGAAGCATGTCTGTGTCTACCTGTCCTGAGGAGTGTTGAGCTTGGGGTGTCCATGCTGTGGGCAGGGGCAGCTGAACCCAGGTTGCAGGAATTTGTTGGTTTAGAATTTGCCCACTTCCCTAGTGGTTGTGTTGTTACCAGAGTGCTGTTCTGTGTGTCACCACTGGCTTGGGATTTAGCTTGTCATGGCTGAGATTCCTTTGCCAGGGCCCACATGCAGCAGCTCGAGGTGTTCTCTAAAGAGTGCAGTGAGTGGCCATTCCCAAGCTGTGGATGATGAGAAAGATGAAGAAATGAGTAAGGCTTTGGACTAGATCTTGTTGCTTGATCTCAGCATGTTTGCTGAAAGATCCCTGTGAAGTTTTGCACAGGCCTCCTTGTCCCCATGGAATGGGACAGGGGCTGCTGACCTCCGCTGCCTGTTGTCTTCTGCCGTGAGTGTACAGCAGGTTTCTTGGGGCAGATGTGTTTTCTCATGCCGTGTCAGTGCTGTGCCTATGCTGTTGTGGTTCAGGCTGCAGTTACTGATGCTTAAAAAGAGTCCTTGGGCCACAGAGCCAGGCCTTGGGTGAAGCTGCTGTCAGTAGCTGGGGTGGAAGTGGCTTTGAGTCAGCACCCCAGTGTGAGCTTAGTCCCAAGGCTTGTTTGGAGGGGGACTGTTGAGAGTGGCTTCAGTGACAGTGAAACAAGGCCTTCTTTCTTCCAGACAGGCAGTCCTGCATAGAGCTGAGCACACAGAGTTGCTCTTCTCCCAATTCCTGCCTGCTGTAATTCAGGTTTGAAGCACAGATATGAGTGTTGCTCTTTGCTTTCAGTGAGATGCTGGCATGGGCCAGCGCCCAGATCCACTGCCAGTTTCATGCCAGCGAGAACCGGGTGGCACTCCCTCCCTCTGATGGCAGCAAGCACGATGTGCAGGCAGAGAATGAGACCGTCTTTGTCCCCAACAGAGGTGAGTGCCACTCCTGCCTGTCCCCTGGGTAGGGACAGTGAGAGCACAGTGGGCAGGAGTCAAGCAGACAATAATGTGTATGTCTTGATCGCAGCATGCATAGAACTGAGTGGGAAGTCTGTGTTGCTTTCCTTTTGCCATTCCCTGGTGGTGGATGTTGTGGGACCTTGTTAATACTGAAATCACAGTTACACTAGCTTGGATTGAAACACAACAGTTATTTGTCCAGCTGCAGTGGCAAGGTCTCATGATATGACCAGGGCAAGAGATGTTTCCTCCTTGGCTCTCTTCTCCCTGTTGCTCCCCATGAGGATGAAGCTTGACTGGCCTAGGCACAGCCTGAGGCTGAGCAGCATTCATGTGTTTCTTATTCTCTTTCAGGAGAGCGGGGTCAGTGTATCCTGTCCACCCCACCAAAGATTCTCTTCTGTGACTTGCGACTGGATCCTGGGGAGTCAAAGTCCTGTGAGTTCTGTCTTGTCTTCCCCTGCTCACAGAGCTTGTCTCTGGGGAGCTCTGCTTTCAAAACTGGCTTTACAGACCTGAGTGCTGCAAGTGTGAGACCCTGGTGCTCAGGAAAAGTGAGGTGCTTTGGTTGGAGCATGAGTGCTGAGGAGCTGCTGCATCATCCAGAGTCTGTTCTCTGCTGCGTTAGGGCTGTGTACTGCAACATGTCCCTCAGTCCTGCCCCTGGCCTGTGGACTTTGCTACCAATCCACGGTGTAGCTGCAAGGCATAAAACTTCTGAAATACCTGGTTGCAGCAGAAGGAATGGCTACACACACCTGCATTTCCTTGCCTTTATTTCTTCAGCCACACGAGAGTATTTTTGGAATTTAGACTGGTGTCCTTCAGAGGTTTGTGCATCCTCTTCAGGTTGTGGCTGTCATGGAGATAACAGTCTTCTGGATGTTCTAGTTTTCTTGCTGTGAAAGTAAGCACTCCTCATCTTCTCTGCTCAAAGCTCTCCATGTCTGAGTAGATAGCTATGGAAACAGCTGAGTATGCGCTGTTGTCTCTTGGTTGGTGGCTGCGTGACCCAGCCTGTTCAGGTTATGTCAGATCTCCTTTGCATTCCAGTGGCCTGTGATCTAGCAGCAGGGATGTTAGGCCTTACAGGCTGTGCATGAAGAGCTCTGTTAGGTTGTCCCAGGGATCTGCTGGGAATGGTTGATGGAGACCCCTTATGCTATAGAGCACAGGGACTGGAGACACAGTGCCTATGCTGGGGTGGGCTCTGCTGGATCACTGAGCTCTCCAGAGCTGAGAGCAGAGCTGCAAGTGAGACCAAGCAGCCGTGGGGTTGTGACATGCTGGTTTTGAAGCTGGTATTTCCTGCCGTTCTGGCCTTGGAGGGGCCTGACTGGAGGGAAAGGTGGACCTGGTGAAACCAGGCTGGCTTGGCTTGGTGGTTAGTGGAGTGGGGCAGTGCCATCTGGGGGCTGTGCCCCTAAACTGCAGAGCCTGTTGTCTGAAGACGTTTGGTTATTAGTTTATTGTTCTACAGCAGCATATTGGGGAAAGGAGCTGGCCATGCCAGCAAGAAGGAGGAGGAGGCAGAAATCTCAGCTGACCTGAGGCTCACCTGGATTCTCCTGTGTTCCTTGCTGCTTGCAGGTTGGGAGCTGGAGCATCCATTCCCTGGGAGCAGAGGGAAGCCCCTTTTCCTGGCACATCTTGGCCAGGTTGGGCAGTTTCTGGGATAGCAGATCAGTGACGACAGCCCATGTTCCAGGTGGCTGGGATGGATTGAGGGATTGACTGTGTAGTGCTGGCTTAACAGGCAGAAGCTGTTCAGCCCCCAGCTAAGCTAGGATTTGTCTGTTTTTCCCACTGAAGTTGTGTGGTGTGTGTGTGTGTCCTCTCTGCCTCTGGGTGGCACTGGCACTAGCAGCCTGCATCTGCCTGGTGCTTGGATGCAGTTCCTCAGGAAGGACACAGACTCTTCTATTCTTTGAGGTTCCTTGGCTGTACATTACAACCTTTTCCCTTGGCTGCGTGATGCACCTGTCTGTTTCATGCATCACATGTGATGTGGCTGCATGTGGCACTGGTTTTTTAGCACTGAAATCCCTGTATCACAGCCCTGGTCTTTCACTGCCAGGCTGCTCACACCGATCACATCAGCCTGTGGTGCTGCTGCTCTCACACAAGACTGCAGCTGGCACACTTGCGGATCATTCCTGGGGTCTCCTGCCAGCTCTGTGGAGGGAGAGTTGAGGCTGTGTGGGTGTGTATCTTAATTCTTCATTTCCTGTTTTTCAGAAGTTTAGAGTTTTGCTACGCAGTTTGGGAAGGGGAAAAAAAACTAATCCAGAAACCCCAAGAAATCTTAATTCTGCTTCAGCAGTATACTGTGTTATTAAACTGCAGCCAGAGCTGGCACATACAATTGAGGTTGTGTTAGACTGTCTCTTGATAGAAGGACTTGTTTTCATTTGCTGACCAACTTATTCCCCAATACCTTACTCTTGTTGTGGTGCCTATATGTTGAAGTTGACTCATCTCCCAGCCCTTTGACACACGACCCAGGCTGAGCTCTTAAATTTGTCATAATGAAACATTTTCTCAAGTCCTCAAATAATTTCTGTGGCTGTTTTTGTAATACCTTGGTAGATCACAGAGAGGGGAGGAAATGGAAGCAGCCTGGACACAGGCCAGAAGCCCAGCCAGAGGGCACAGTGGGTGGGTAAGGAATGCATGTGTAGCACCAGGAATGTGCTTCCTTCTGGGATATGCAGGGAAGCTGGGACTTCCTGAGTCTTGGCATTCCTGTGCCAGGTAGCAGACTGCCCATCCTCCTCTGACAGCGGTGGTCTCTGCTCAGGTTATCTTCACTGGGCATGAAGGGCTTTGTGAGCATTTTTGTTAAGTTTGGTATGGGGGTTACAGAAGTCTGCTTCTTTCCTTGGAAATATCTGATTTTCCTCCCTGTCAGGATAGTTCTCTGCTTTATCTGCACCCTGGTCCAGAAAGAGAGGCTTGTTTTAAGGTGTGACATCCTGTGGACACTACACGCTAGCACAGGCTTTTTTCTTCCTTCCAGTCCTGTTATTTTAAATCTAGGAGTTATATTTAAAATATAACCCTAACTTTTAATCTAAGCCTCAACTTTCAGTATGTGCCAGACATGGGGAAGGATCTGTGGTTTCAGAGCAGGATGCTGCCCTTCCTCTGTCAGGGCGTATCTGCTTTACGGTGGGCAAGCCAGAGAGGTGGAGACTTTCCACAGTTTGCTGTTTGTGTCTTTCTTGTTATACAGCATGTGGTTTGGGAAAGCTGCAGAAGTGTTCACACTGCATCAAGAGGCATTGGGGTTTGTGTGGTGGCCAAGGGGCTCTAGGAGGGCTGAATGTGGTGTAAGACAGGCCCTGGTATCTCAGAGCCCTCAGAGGCTATGTGGTCTAAGTCATCAGCCTGTCACAGGGGACACACCACAGGTTGTTGTGAAGATCTCGGAATTGTTTCTCGATCTTTTAGATGCAGTCCTTCAAAGAAAAACACAGGAAGAAACTAACTTGTTGCTGAGTTTGAGGGTTTGTGTAAAGCAAATACTAAAAGAGGCGTGAGGTACTGATCAACATGCCCATGGGGCAGGGCCTGCAGAAGGCTGCGCTTTGAGAGCAGTGGACAAAGGAGTGCACAGAGGCAAAATTGGGTTGAACTCGTGATGAGTAAGTTTAGCTCTCGTGTGTTTGTGTTCCTGGATTTTACATCTTTCACATTCTTTGGAGACAGAGTTTGTGTGTGTGGTTGTATGTGCTGGAAGCAATATTTGGATGATGGTGCATGTGATGTGAGGAGCAGTGTGCCTGGTGCAGGGGAGCTGAGTTGTGCTTGGCCTCTGGAGGAAAGAGGAGACAGCAGAAAGCACCAGGCACTGTCCCTAACTCAGCGCTGCTGTTCCTAACTTGGCGCAGGGAGCCTGCGCACCACAGCTGCAGGAGCTTCCTTTTGGCCTCAGAAGGCAAATTTTCTGCACCCCTTGCAGATTCATACTGTGAGACGCTGCCTGTTGATGGCCCCCCCTCTTTCCGGGGCCAGTCCGTGAAGTATGTGTACAAGCTGACCATCGGCTGCCAGCGCGTCAACTCCCCCATCAAGCTCCTGCGCGTCCCCTTCCGCGTCCTCGTGCTGCACGGTAAGGCCACGCGCTGCCCTCCCTGCACACGCAGGCAGGCTGCACCCTGCCCTGCTGATACTCTTGCCTTCTTCCCAGGGCTCAAGGATTACCAGTTCCCACAGGATGAGGCTGTTGCACCCTCAAACCCCTTCCTGGAGGAGGAGGAGGGCTTGAAGAAAGACTCTCGCCTGGCGGACCTAGCGACAGAACTGCTCATGGTGGCCACCTCCCGACGCAGCCTGCGTAGGTCATATTCCCTGCTCAAACCTGCTGTGCTTCCTAAGAAGCTGGGCATGGAGAACATCTCGGGGCCAGCTGCAAAAAATCTCTTGCTGACAAAGCAAAGTTCCAGCTGTGGCTGTGGAGCAGCTCTGTCAGGGCCTGCTTGGCTCAGGGCCTCCTAGCTAGTCTCAGGTTGTTCCTACTTCAGGCAGAGAGACCCTGTGCCCAGCATATCACAGCCAGTGTGGGGTTTGCTCTTGCCCACTGCAGACATTTCCCAAAGGGAATACCACTCTAGGGACGGTCCTTCACACCCAAGCAGGAGGGATGTGGTCATGTCATTAACCCAGAGCACTGCACAGTGCAGGGCCTTGTCCTGCCGCAACCCTTACTCCTCTTCTTGCTCCACAGACCTGTACAACATCAGCAACACTCGTGGGAAGGTGGGGACATTCTGCATCTTTAAGACTGTGTATAAGATTGGAGAGGATGTCATTGGGACCTTCAACTTCTCAGAAGGAGACATCCCATGTCTGCAGGTCATTATTGTCTCTGGGATCATGGGGGAGAGGCAGGGTTTTAGGGAGAAGGGGCTGTGGGGTGGCACTGGGCTCTAAGGGTTTCTAGTGGGACCCAGCTGGGGTCTCCTTGGGAGTGTGAGGTGGACAATGGCCCAGTCCTGAGCTTGTTTGGGAAATGGAGCCCCCAGGCTTTGCACGTGGTGTGTATGAGGTTGTGAGAGCAAGCACCTTGCCAATCGCCCTGCAGTTCTCGGTGAGCCTGCAGACGGAGGAGAGCATTCAGGAGGAGTTCCAGCGCCGGCGGGGGCAGCCTGTCTCCTTCACCATGCATGCCCGCCATCAGGAGTCCTGCCTGCACACAGCGCAGAGCAGCTTCAGCCTGCCCATCCCGCTCAGCTCGACCCCAGGATTCACCACCAACATCGGTTAGTACTCACCAGGGAAGGGACCCACCCCTGCTTGTCTCTGCAGGAGGACTGTGATGTCCCCAGCCCTGCATATCCCATGCTCAGCAGAGATGTGTTCCTTGGGAGGGAGCTGGCCTGTGTCAGTGGGGTCATTTGCTGTCCCCTTGCCAGGACAGACAGTGCTGAGACAGCTGCTGTCCATGGCCCTTGTGGTGTTGTCTGCTGACCACCCTCTTGCCCACAGTGTCCCTGAAGTGGAGGCTGCACTTTGAATTTGTGACCTCTGGGGAGTCGGCGGGAACTTGCTTGGTTCGTGGGAGCCAGTCAGAGGCTGTCACCTGGACTGGGGTGGAGCAGATGGAAGTGGACACCTTCAGCTGGGACTTGCCCATCAAAGTTCTTCCCACCAACCCCATCCTGGCTTCCTATGTATCTCAGTTCTCCAGCACTAACTCCATCACCATCTGAAGTAGGGAGAGGTTGTTGGCCTGCAGAGCTGCAAGCATGTGCCACCAGTAGGAATGGCAGGCAGGACTGTCACCAGTGTGCTGTGGTGCATGCATCCCAGTGTCCCCTTGGATTCATCTGTGATGCCCAGCTGGGCACCGGGCAAGTCTGTCCTGTCTGTGGGTGGAAGAACACTGCTTGATGCAGTGTCTTGTGCTGCAGCCCCCAGCCGGAGCTGGGCCCGTCCTGCCTGGGTGAAGGTGCAAGTCCCAGCACTCAGCAAAAAGAAATCTGCCTTCCCAGAGAACCACTGATGTGCCTTTATCCCATGTGGGGCTTCCAAGAAGGAAAGGCCCAGCCCAGGGAGGGGGGAGGGGAACTCTTCCAGTGAAGCTTCATACCACCTGTGGGTGATGGCTGTGCCCCTACAGAGACCCTACAAGCAGAGGTCTGGCATCCAGGTGAAACACAGTGGCCACCTGGGCTGGGTGGGAGCCTGCTCTCCTGCACTGGCACATGTCCTGCCTCTTGGAGAGCTGTCCCACACACATAGTGTAGTGCCTCAGCCACCCCCACCTGGAGGAGGCAGGTCCTGGCTGGCCTGCCCTGTGCTGCTGGCTTGTGCTGGTGACTTGGATGGAAGCCCTTGCTGTGTCAGTACGATCGTGATGATTCAGAACTGAGCAGCACTGAGCCCCTGGGCTGTTGTCTGCCTGGGCTCCTGGGTGTGAAGGCATCCTGCTGGTCTTTGGATCCTTGGGCGGCTGTAGGGAATGCATGCTGTGCATCCAAGAGATGCATGGAGATCTCCCTGCTCAACAGCCAGTTCCCCTGGATTTTTACTAAGCCTCCCCAATGAGCTTTCCTGTTTGCATGGAACTGTAGTAAACATCCGAATGTGCAAAACTAGGCCTTCCCAAGAGTCTTATTTGTACATTGTTCCCGGTGGTGGACACATCCCACCTTCCACAGCAGTCACAGGCTGGAGACTTCCTCTTTGTTCAGTATCTTTATTGCAAGAACAGAAACATCTACACAAGGCTCTCTGCACAGCACAGGCATGGCACCAGCTGGGGCAGCTGCCAGGGCGGTTGCCTCCACCCTGGCACTTGAATTGCTTCTGCTTCCTGAACCCTCCTCACCCTGCTCCCTTGCTAGTGGGGATGGGGGTCTTTCCCTGGGAACATCCTGTTCTGCCACCCAACCTGGGCTGGCTCTGTTGCAGTGTTGCCCAGGGCTGGCCTACAGTGCCAGGGACCACAGGAGCTTTAGGAGCAGGGGCATTAGTGGTTCCAGAGGTGGGTTGTGCCTGCCCCTCGTGCTCTGGGAGCAGAGAAAGGGCTGGAGGGGGTGTGGGGATCCTGCACCAGGGGCCGTGGTGACTCCAGTGAGCTCCCCATGGCTGCCATGCAGAGGAGTAGAGGTCTGACAGGGAGTAGGGAGGTGCTTTGCTTGGGGCTGGATATGGGAATGCAGGACTGCCATGTAGCAGGCTGATTTAGTCCTGTAGCCCTTTTTTTAGTCACCAGAGGTTTTCTGCCCACCTGGGAGGAGATCCTGTAGAATCTGCATTTCCACGGTGTGCAGAACTTCTCACAGGGAGAGTGCCCTGGTTCAGGAAGCTGAAGGCAGAAGCAAAGCTTGGTACCATGGTGTGTGGATAGTGGTTTCCCTCAAAGGTGCCAGCGGTGATGCCTCTACAGGGTGGGTGGGGCAGGTCTGGAGCATGCAGGCGGAGTGCTCTGGAAGGGGAGGATGGCGTCGAGGGGCATGGGGCACTGCTGAGCCTCTCTATCTGCTCAGCCCTGCACCCAGCACCTTGTTCACCAGCGGCTCGGGGGTGCCGGCTGAGCCCCACTCGTGCTCCACACTCTTCACACACGGCAGGCTGGGGTTGGCCTTCTGCACTACCGAGATCTGGCAGGTCTGTGAGTCATAGTGGGCCTCACACCAGTCAGGGAAGTCGATGGGGTGCTGGGTGCTGTGGGAGAGGACACGGTGCCGTCAGTCTCCCCAGTTTGTGCCAGGAAGCTGCTGACTTGGGCTGGATGGCTTCCTGCTGCCAGCCCCCTGCACAGGATGTCTCCCAGACCAGCTCAGGCAGGCTGAGACACAGCCCCTGGTGCATCTGGGCATCTTGCTGTGCCGAGACACCCTTTCCAACCACATTGCTTCCCCAGCTCACCCCACCACCCTCAATGCCGTGGTGAGGTCCTGCCCACCTCTGCCTCTTGCTCTGCAGGGTCTGGTGCCCCACAGCCCTTCCAGGGCTCTGATACCTGCTGCATTTGCAGCCACCAGACATCCCCTGCTGCAGGTGCAAGTGGGAATTGATAGCCCACCCCAGCACCCCTTGACCCCTCACTCACGTCTCACAGCAGCCCACACCAATGGGGTGCAGGCAGGTGCAGAGCAGGCAGTTGGTGCTCAGCCACGATTCCCCAAGGGAGAACTGCTTCCCTTCATACTCACAGGGAGCTGCAAAGGAAACGGTGGTGATGAGAACACATGGGCCTGTGCTGAGGGCAAGTGGAAGCATCCTTGACACCCCTGTGCCCTGAAAGAGGGGACAAGAGGTGTCATCATGACCTCCCACCCGCCTTATGGTATGGAAGATATATGGTGGTCTGTCCACCGTCCTCCTGCAGGTATGGAATGCCCTGTCATCTGCCATGGATGATGTACCCATCCATCCTCTCGTAGCCATGCCTTGTGGCTCTCCCCACTACCCAGTGGGTCTAGAGCAAGAGGCAAGTGGCTCTTGCTTCCCTGGAGAGGGCAAACCCAGCACCCTTTGGAGTCTGGGCATTTCTGCAGCCCTGGGAGGAGGCAGTGGAGGGCTGACGAGCTGCCCTCCTTCCTTTGCTGCTAGTCCTGCACACTCGGCCCCAGGCAGCCTTTGTGGCCCAGAAAGCTGTTTGTCAGCCAGAGCCCTGGGGAGTTGTTCTGTGGTTTATAGACTGCTCCTTCCACTCGCCACTGGCCCATGATCCCATGCCTGAGCTCAGCACAGTCCCTTCCACACTTTGCAGGCATAGGGCAGAGCCCTGCCATGCTGGGAAAGCTGAGGCCTCCTCTTCCCATCGGCCTCTTCCCATCTCACTTCCCCGCTTACCTTTAGCCTGGAAGTAGCATTTGGCCTGGGAGCCTGGCAGCTGGAGGAAGAGGGAAAGAAGCAGGCAAAGCCTGCCCCAAGCACACCCCATCTTCTGTGCTTGCGTGGCCATGGTTGATGTTGAACTGGACTTGTTCGCTTTGCTTCTCTATTGCCTTTGCTCTCTTTCTCTTTCTCTCTGCCTTTTTAATGCTCTTCCCCTGATCCCAACAAGAGATATTTATAAAGTTCAGCTTTACGACCCTGGCCACCAGCTGTGCCCCACTGGAAAAGTTGTAAAACTCATTTCCTGATTTGAAAGGCATGAAAACAAGAGGTAGGATCAAGATTTTTAACAAGCTGTGAAAAGCTGATTCATGCCCTCCAGAAATTTCTCCAGTTGGAAGCCCCTGTGGGTGCAAGGCTCCACAGTGAGGGGAGATCCAAAGGTCCCCAGCAGCGTTGCCCTCGGCAGCGTGGTGAGCACGTAAGCAGCAAGCACGAGAGACCCTGGCTCCTAACCAGGAGAGCTCCAGGCTCCCCTCTGGTCATGCTGAGCCATCACTGCTCCTTCACAGCAAGCCAAGGTTTTGGGAGCATCCCATGTCGCAGTGACCAGAGCAGCGCAAGCACTCTGCTAACAAACAGTGTGGGATGCAAATGACACCATCCTCATTTGGGGATGGAGGTGCTTGCACCCAGCTCCTGGGGACCACATCATGGCACTTCCACCCCAGCCTGGGCTGCAGCCGTGCCAGGTTCATGGCCATGCATAGGCTGGGGGGAACAGCATGTTTGGAATCATAGAATCATAGAATCTGCTGAGTTGGAAGGGGCCCATTAGGATCACCATGTCCAGCTCCTGGCCCTGTGCAGGACACCCCAAGAATCCCAGCATGTGCCTGAGAGCACTTACTGAGCTCTGACAGATTTGGTGCTGTGCCCAGAGCAGACAGTATGGCAACTGCCACTGATGCAGTACAGGAGGGAGACCCAGGGCTCATCTGAGCAGTGGCCAGGAAAGGGGGCTGTACCTGTGCACCTGATGCACCCATGAGGTACTGGAGCTGAGCATCCTCTTTTAGAGCTGGAGACCAGCCCCAGCAAAAGCAGGAAACAGGAGGGATAAAATCAGGAGGTGAAAGTGCTTTTGGGCAACAAGTGACCTGAGAGGTAAACACATTTGGCTGGAAGGAAGGACCTGTGGGAAGTTGCCACACCACCCAGGGATGTGCCCATGGACCTCACAGACCCTCACCCGGAGGGGTTGCCTCTGTGTAGAAGTGATAAGGCTGTTATCAGCCGGCAAAGTGAGGGGATGTGCAAGAGGGAGGAGGTCAGAGCACTGGGAGCCACATGGCCCTGGAGAGCTACAGGCAAAGGGCTGACTTGCCAAAAGAAATTCTCAGGTCTTGTCAGAGGTGCTGCCAGCAGCAGGAAACAGGGCTCTGGGGATGGTCCAGCCAGGGTCTCGGCCAGTGCAGGGCCGTGCCACCAGTGAGGCAGCATCAGTAGCAGTGGCATATGTGGGTCATCTGCCCCTGCATTAAGCTCCCTGCTTTCTGAGAGTTTGGAATAAATTTACACCTTGACGCGTGAGGCTTAATATCCCTTCCAGAATTTGTATTGGCATTCACTATTATAGCTGGATATTTTTCTTTTCCCTGTAAGTGCCCAATCCCTAATTGAATCCTGCTAAATTTTGGCCTGAGCATTTTCCTGTGGCAGTCTAATTAAGCACAGAGTGAGAAAAAAACTGCTTCCTTTTATCCGCTTTGGATTCACCACCTTTGGATCTGAAGGCACAGTCCCTTCCCTTTAGTGCTCTGGGCCCCTTCACCATCCCATTGCATCCCTGTCCTGCAACTTGTGCTCTCACTGCTGAGGGAGAAGCCCTGGTTTTGCATCCCTTCTTCCCCTTAGAGAATTACCCCAGCCCTCTTGTAGTGCCACAGATGGTGCTGTGTCCCTCGGTGGGGTGGCTGGATGGCAGCAAGTGTGGGATCTGTTGGGAAAGGCTGATAATAAATCAGAGAAATGCTCGGCACCCCCTGCTGACCATGGGGCCATGAGCTGGGATGGTGGAGTGTATCAGTGACAAATGGAACTTGCCCTTTGGTGCAGAGTTGTTACTATATAAGGAGGATAAAAGCTTTCGTCGTCAGAACAGTTAATTAATATTCCTATTGTGTGTTTGGAAAAAGAAGTCTGGCGCACTAGTAACTGCAATGAAATAATCCATCATTGTTTCATCAACAAGAACAGCAAATGTTAAAAAAAAGAAATGGTGAGTTTCACTCAGACGGCCACAGGATTTGGACAGGCTTCCAGGAGAGTGCTCAAATCCTGGGGCGACAGCATCTCTCAGCTGTGTGGAAGGGCATTGCCCTGCTCTGTCAGGAACATGGAGAGGCATACTCAGGATTTCTGTAGCCATTACAGTTTATTAAATAGAGGGTTAAAGCTACGAGAACGTTCATGGCCATTGGGTTTTTCATCACAGCGCTTTGCTGGGAAAATGCAGAGAAAAAGAGGAAGGAGTGTCAGGACACCTCTTGGCACATTGCAGAGGGATCTGGGCAGTGGAGGACTGTCCACACTGTGGCTCTGAATTAGGGAAGGGGCTGCTGGTCCCCCATAGCCTGGTGATCCTGCTATTCCACCTCCTGACCACTTTCCTTCCTCCACTTTTGCATTCCTGGGCACCCGCCTGGTCCCAGCACACACATGCCCATGGGTGATCCAGAGCATTTTGGTCCAGGCTGTACAGTAGGGGGCTTGTAATTTGGAAGCAGTGCCTGGAACTGGGCTTGGTGCTTCAGAGCTTCTGCTTGGGTTCTTGAGGGTGTTGTGGCAGGAGAAGCTGACACCCTCTCCTGCTGTGGCATCCTGGAGGAGGTTTTGCCACAGAGACTGAAAGAAGGCAACTGCTTTTGGTCTCACATCCTGGGGAACAACTGAGATCCAGGCAAGTACTGCAGAAAGGATAAAGGGGCTGGAAGAAGAGCCCCTCTGGAAGTTCAGTCACTCTGATTTGCCAGCCAGAGCCCAACAGCAGAGACCACTGCCTGTCTACATGTGCCAGTGAGCAGCAGTCACCAACTCTGAGTATTCCAGGATCCCACAGAAGGTCATATCCATGTCTCAGCATCCCCCCAGCAGGACCCAGCTCTCCTGCCTGGCCTGGCTCTCAGATTGTAGCTGTGCCTGAGAAAAGCTGGGTGATGCACCCCACCAAGGGCACAGTGCTGCTGACCTCCTCTCCCAGCAATCCCTCTGAAGAGCAGCAGAATGCCCAGTGCTGGGGATGGGACCCCACGGATGGGGAGGGATGAGCACCCAAGACAGTGGGTGCTGCAATGAGGTGACAACAGCCCACATCAGCACTGAAGGAGGCTCAGGGAGGAATAAATGATGCTGGACAAGTTGCCATCAGCAGAATCCAGGAGGGTTATAAAACCTCAATCTCCTGAGCCTTCAGCTGGGGCTGCAGCTGCAGAGCAGGAAGCAAACAGGATCCCGGCTGGCATTGTGAAAGCAAACACCATAAATCCAAGGAAGTGCTGTGATTGCTGTTTTAGGCACTGGGGAGCTTGGCTCCTGCTCCCCAAAGGCATTTTATTTTCTCTCTAAACAAACAAAAAAAAAAGCCAACCAAAAACAAAACCCCAAAAAAAAACCAAAAAAAACCAAAAAAGAAAACAAAAAAAACCCCCCAAAAAACCCCCGAAAAAACCCACAACCCCAATTTATCACTGGACCGAACTGCCTGGGTGCTGCTGTGGACCCTGAGGCAGCTCTGGGATGTGGGCACCTTTGCTCTACCAGCACCTTAAGGATGCTTCTAGCACCAAAGTACCCAGGGCACCAGGGCAGGTGCAGGAGGATGCTGGCTCTGAGTGATGACCACTCATGAATGCTCACTGCTCACCAGCATGGCCAGTCCCTGGGGAGAGGTGAGCAGAGGGGTGAGGAAGAGATAGGCAGCCAGGAGCTGGGAAGGGGAACAAGAGGAGACAAAGGGCTAACCAGGGAATGACAGCTGGCTCATGGCATCCTTCATCCCACAGCTGGCAAGCCCGATGGGATAGCTCACAGATGCTGGAGTACAGGTGAGATCAAACCCAGCCCCACCAGCAACGAGACTGTTACTCCAAAAAGGGGACAAAGTAGAGGGGGTGTGAGACAAACTTGATGTCACTTTACTCTGCAGACTGGCTGCCTGCTGGATGGAGCTTAATGCCAGTGGAGAAGCATGGGCTGCAAGGCGTGCCCTGTGTCCTCCATGGGTGTCCCTGGCCTCAGCACCCACACCCTGACCCTCCTTGCAGGGGGCAGATGTTCCAGCCCCGGGGGTTAGACACAGTATTTCACAGGGGCTCTACAATCCTGGCTGGACGGTGTCTGGGGGTTCCCTACCATGTGACAGGACCAGCTGTGGGATGGTGTCTGCAGGTCCCCAGTCATGGGATGGGCTCTATGTCCTGGGCAGTCCCATGCTGTGGTTCACTTGGGCTCTCATGCCCTCTTGCCCTCTCTCACATGGTCTCATCCTCCCTTGCTCATGCCCGTACTCCATTCCTTTGGCACTTTCCCAGGTTGTTTGTCCTAGCTGTGGCTGCTCTGCGTCAGGCCAGGTTTTGGCATCAGTGGGTCAGCCAAGCATTCCTGCTACCCTCGGCCCTGGCAGGGTGCTGGCACCCACCCTGGCTCTCCATCACCCTGGGTATCAGCATGGGTGTGCTGCAGCCTGTGGCTCTGCCCGGGCTCCCCTCAAGGAAACGTGCCGGGAGGTCACGGGGTGTTTAGGAAAACAGGCCTTGGCACTTGCTGGCCATACCCGGAAAATAAAAACATCCGGGCAGGCAGCTGCGTAGCGAGTGCGAGAGGCCGGCACTCCATAAATCCCCTGGAGCAGGTGCTTTGTAGTCGGCACAAGGAAATGAGCATATTATTCAGCTTGGCTTAAACCCCAAAATGTTTCCTGTCCTGTGAGTCAGAAATAACCCTGGGAGATCATTCCTTGGCCACGCAGAAGCCGCACCAGCCAAAAAAGTGCCAGGTACTTGTTGGCCTGGGGACTTGCTGAGGAGGTCAAGGGTCCAGGCACCCTATTTGGAGGGGATTTTGCCATGGCACTGTCATGCCACCAGTGCTGACCTCAGAATACAAATGGCCTCCAAAATGCTGACGATCCACCAGAGACTCCCAGACTGGTTTTGGGCACCTTGCTTCATTGGGATGCAGGGGCAGGGAGAACCGCAGGAGACCCTGAGGCTGTGTTCTGGGTGGATCCTGCAGATCTCTGGCCTCACTCTGGTATCAGAAAGACAGATCCCCCTGCACAGTGCTTTGGCTGTGTATTGGCACCCACAGGGCCACCCTGGGGTGCCACCCTGCTTTAGGGACACCCTACAGGAAAAGCTGTGGATGGGTGATGGCTTCATGGTGGAAGAGACTGCCTAGGGGGCCAGGGCCCCACATGCTCAGCCTGGGCATCCCAGAGAAGCTGGAGGGGAAAGCACCGTAGCAGGTGTTCCTGGCTTGGCACAGGCAGCACCCACCTGAAGGGGTTCATGGGTGACACTTCCTGTCCTGGTGCCCCGTGAGAACACTCCTAGGGTCCCACCCTGGGTCTGGGGCACAGAGACATGTGGGTTCTAGGGGCTCTCTGCACAGACACACAGGGACAACCCTGAAGTGACACAGGTGCCACATTTATCCACACTTTACCCTTTAAAATATTTGCCTTTGTTCTATTTTTTCCATTACTGGCACACAAAGTTCAAATCCAAACAAGAAGCCCTTCAGGTTCCCTGGACAGCAGGAGCACAGGAATCCCTTATGTGAAAAGGTCACCCTACATACCTGCACCAGTCCCTGTGTGCTTTGTGCCCACCCGGCCAATGCCTCAGTGACCTTCGGAAGGTGTTACTCTCCCATTTGGGATGGGGTGGCAACTTGAGCACCTGCAATAGAAAGCCCAGCAGAACCCTGACTCCCACTGGAGTAGAAATGTGAATCGTCGGTGGCACCTTCTCCATCTCTGCCCTCTTTCCACACAGCCTCCAGCAGGAAGGGGCTGCTGCCCATCCATGCTGGACCTCCCCATGACCCAGCACTGTTTGTGGCCTGGCACAGCAGCATCTGCACGACTCCTTCACCTGGCCCTGGTAGTGACAGCCATGCTACAGGCACTCACTTGTGGTGCCTGCCACGCTCTTTACAGCCACCTCCTGAGGCTGGCAGGTTTCTGGCTCCACTCTCGGTGTGGAGGTGAAGGAGACTGGCAGGGCCATGGCCTTGTGCTGCTGCACACTGGGAGGTGGAAAAACAACTGTCAGCTCAGGGGACCAGGGACTTGGTTATGCTTGCCAGGGGAACATGGGAAAGAAGATTGGAACCCCAGGAACATGAGCCCCCCAGGGCTGTGACCTTGGCGCCCATCATGATCTGGTGCAGTCCTAGGACCAGCATTGGTGTCATGAACAAGTGTTTGAGGTCACTTAAAAAATCACCAGCAAGGGTATCAGCATAAAACAGATTTAATATTAAGCAGCAGCACAACAATGGGGTGTGTATGGTGTGTATGGGGTGTGGAGTGTATATGGTGTGTGTCTGGTGTGTGTGTGGTGTGTGTGGGGTGTGTGTATGGTGTGTATGGTGTGTGGGGTGTGTGGGGGGTTCATTGGCAAGATCCACTCTACAACTTGGTAGACAGTTAAGGCACACTGAGGAGAAAAAAAGCAACAACAAACAAAATCTGGGCAATTAAAAGAGAAATGAACCGAAAACCATCTAGGGTTGTGTTTGTGCGTGTGTGTGTGTGTGTTTAGGTGTGTGTGACAAAAGGACAGTGAGGGCAAGGATAAAAAGGAATATGGCCTAAAAGCTCAACAGCAGTCACACTTAACACTACTTAACTTACAACTTAACCAATTAACAGAGGAATAACACTTAACAGCATCCAACCTGTGTAATTTAAACTTAACAACTTAGGAAAAGAACAACAGCATTTAACTTAGCTAATAACTTCTGACTTAGCCTTACTTACAGACCTAACTTACTTAGACTGAGGTACTTAAGCATCTAAGAGAGTAGCATTTCCCCCAGACTTGCTATAGCATATGCGTAGGGACATGCACACAGACAGAAAGTCAGTGCAAGCAAGGTACCTATGAGAAATTCCCCTCAGAGGTCAGTGAAATACTCACTCCAGATGGTTTTGCCATCTGCTCAAGGGGCAAAGGCTTGAGCCTTAAGGAGTGAGGGTATCAGCCCAGGATCCATTGTTGTTTGGCGATCCTCCGAGTACAGCAGACTTGAGTTTGCTGGCTCTGAGAGGCGCCACACAGAGGGGTCGCAACCCACCACGATCCAGGAGAGTTCCAAGAGTCTCATTTTGCACCACTGTTTATAGGATTGCAAGAGAGTGGGCTTTAGTCATAACAATGTTTCATCCTGGCCACAGTTTGGGTCGCCACTTTCTTTGAGTATCCCAGAAGAGGGATGTTCTGCCCTTCAGGGAGGAAAAAACAGTTTCCAAGGCTGTTCATAAAAAACCCCAGGAGCTCTATAGACAGCAGCAGTTCATGGAAACAGGCAGTATTTCTGATGAGCTGAAGAAGAGCTGAGCTCAGGTGCTGTTTTTCAAGGCTGAGGCCTAACAAGCATTTCTCAGATCTCAGTGCAGCCTGGAAAAGCAGGGGGGATGCATCACCACAATAGGTCACCGTGGATTCCCATGGACCACCACAGATGGCCATGGACCACTACAGACCACCAGGACCAGGGTGCTGGGCGCAGCTCAGTGCAAGGGAAGACTGTCATCCCAAGGTGTGGGATGTCAGCAGAATTCAATGTGAGACCGTGGCCGGGAAGGTGCAATGGAGTTAGAGAAACCCTAAGGTATCACACGTCTGTGTGTCATGGTGAGTGTATGGTGAGTGTGTGATCTGTGTGTGGTCTGTGTATGGGGTGTGTGTGATGTGTGTATGGTGTGTGTATAACACCACGGTGTTATGGTGCTATACATAACAACACGTGTATGGTGTGTGCAGTGTGTGGGGGGTGTGTGTATGGGGTGTGTATGGTGTGTGTATGTGTGTATGGGGTGTGTATGGTGTGTGTATGGTGTGTGTATGGGGTGTGTATGGGGTGTGTATGTGCGTATGGGGTGTGTATGGGGTGTGTATGGTGTACGTATGTGTGTATGGGGGGTGTGTGCGGTGTGTATGGGGTGTGTGTGGGGTGTGTATGGGGTGTATATGAGGTGTAGGGTGTATATGGTGTGTGTATGGGGTGTGTATGGGGTGTATATGAAGTGTGGAGTATATACGGTGTGTGTCTGGTATGTGTATGGGGTGTGTATGGTGTGTGCAGTGTGTGGGGGGTGTGTGTATGGTGTGTGTATGGGGTGTATATGGTGTGTGTACGGTGTGTGCAGTGTCTATGGGGTGTGTGGGGGGTGTGTATGAGGTGTGGGGTGTATATGGCGTGTGTCTGGTATGTGTATGGGGTGTATATGGTGTGTGTCTGGCCCGTGTGTCTGTGCGGTGTCTGTGAGGCGTGTGCGGTACCGGGGCGGTGACCGGGCCCCCTCTGCCGGCTCACCCGCGCACACACGGGGTGCCCCCGCACCCACATCCCCGTCACGGGCATCCCACGCACCCCATCCCTGCAGCAGCGAGTCCCCACCGGCTCCTCCCTCGCTCCCTCCGCCCCCTCTGCTTTTCTTCCCCATATCTCTGTTTTGTTTTACCACAGCCATTCCTCCGCTGGCTGCATCCCGCCTGCCGCAGGTCCCGCGGGAGCAGCACCACCTCCCGGAGAGGTGGAGGCGGAGGCTTTTCCCACTCAGTCTGCTGCCAGCCTTTCTGTGTCCCCTTTGCCCCCGACCTGGGCCACCGGAGGCTCAAGACAGGGGCCACAGGGCTGGGCTGGGGTCACCCGGATGATGCAGGGTCTGCCACCATCTGGGCCCCGTGAGCAGGGGTGATTCCGCCGGCACTACGGTCTCCAGTGGGACCATCACCACCCCACCATGCCCAGTCTCACACTCCACAGAAAAGCTCTTCCAGATCCTTCCAGCTTCTCATTTCTGGATGTAATCACTGTCGGTTGGATTTCACTGTCCTTCGGCTCAGCCACCGCTGCCAGCTCCGTGCCCCACCGGACGGAGCTATTTATAGCTGGCAATCCAACCCCTTCGTCTCGGGTTTTGCCGGGCTGGGTGGGCCGAGCTCCGCGACCCCACGACGAGAGGCACGTGTCACTCGTGGTGGGGACACCTGCAGTGTGAATGGTAGGGACAGTGAGAGGGACTGTGATTCCTGGCAACCCCAGAGGTGGAAGGACCCATGCCGGGGCACCCTGCGGTGCCATGCCCACGGTGCTGCTCTGCTCTCGTGGGTACCCCAAAATCCCGGGAGGGGACAGAGACGCCCTGTCCGCCTCTCAGCGCAGCATCCCTCAGGCATCTGAACTACACAGGACCTTGCAGGGGCCACCGTGCAGCCAGTGCGCTCCCCCTGTGCTCCCACCCGCAAGCATCCCACCCACACAGCTCGGAGCCGTGGGGCAGGGGCTGGCACCACCCCCAACGCCCCCCTCCAGTCTCTATCGCCCCCCACCCCCGCCCGATGGGAGCAGGCAGCAGGCTGGGAATCCCAGGAATGCACCATAGGCATGCTGCCCTCGCCGAGCCCCCCTTGTCCCACCGAGGCGTCCTGCAAACAAACGCACGGCACGTCTGTGTCCGCCCGGGCCGGGGGGTCCCTCCATGGCAGCCCATGACATCCCCTTAGGTCCTTCCCAAATCCCCGGGAGGACCAGCAGCCCCGCTCTGCCCGCGTTATCCCGGCCCCACGGTGTCTTGGGGGCTTGTGCAAGGCTCATCTCCCCATAGCCAGACCTTGCACCCCGAGCGCTCCCCTGTTCTCCCCTCAAAGGCGTCCACCCTCCTACCCCACCCCCCCACAGGCCAATGTCCCATAGCACAGGGGCTGGACCCCCAAAACCTGCAGTGGTGACGTGCCCGTTGCATCCAGCCCCTGCCGTCCCCTGCCCTCCTCTTCCCCTGCCCCGTCAGGTCTTGTGTCGGCCGGGTCCCTGTGGCACGGGTCCCAGCGTACCCTTCATTATTGGGGGGACACACTGAGTTCCAGGGACGTCTGGATCCTCAGGGCATCCCAGTTCTCAGGGTCCAACTCCCCAGGTGCCTCCCTGCCTCCCAAATCCCCGAGGACCTCTCCAACCTCCTCCCCTTCCCCAAGGGGAGACACCCACGCCCAAGGCACTGGAAGTCCCCACGAAGGAGGCACACAGATCCCGGGCAGCCCCTCCTCAGAGCCTGATTCCTCTTGTATCCCACAGCCTAAGACCTCCCAAAAATGCCTTGTGAGGACACCCACACCCAGCATATATCCCCTCCCCTTTCAGCGGGCTGTACCCCACAGCCGTGTATCCCTTCACATCCTCGCACCCCTCCCCCTGGTACCCCTTTGCCCCATCACACACATCCCCTGCACCCCAATGACTTCCCCAAACCCTGGGGACCCCCAGCATGAGACATCTCCTCCCCAGTCCCTACTCAGTGGCGGACCCTAGAGCCTGGGTGCTCCCTCACTGCACCTCTCCGAACCCAGGTACTTTCTCAATCCCCCACCCACTGGGGACACTCCAAACCCTAATGCTCCCTCCCCAGTTCCCCTCACGGACCCCCTAGATCCCACGTACCCCCTCCTCAATCCCTGACCACTGGGAGCCGCCGGCTCTGAGGACTTCCGTCCTTTAATCCTCCGAGGGGGACCCCCGAGCCCGTCCCCAACCCCTCCATCCAGAAGCCGAGCAGCCCAGTCCCTGCCTCAAACCGGTGCCCTCTCCTCCAATTCCCCCTCACCGCACCTCAGCAGAATCCAAGTACACCTCCCTCGGTTCCCCACCCACTGGGGACACCCCGAACGCGGATGCTCCTCCCTACCTCCCCTCCTGGATCCCCGAAAACACAGGCACCCCCTCCTCAATTCCTGCTTGCTAGGGGCCCCCGGACGTGGGGACCGCTCTCCCTAAGCCCCCGCTGGGTACCCCACAGCACTTCGCCAACCTGGAAGCCAGAGACGGCGAGCACCCCGCCACCCCCCCACCACACCAACCAGCGCCCCGCTCCCCGCTAGCCCCACCCCGGCCCCCCCTCTCCGGGGACACCGCCCCCCGCCCCGCCGCGGTGCCGCCCATCCCCGTGCCCGTCCGGCCGGGCGGGGACCGGCGGCGCCGCCCCCCCGGGGGAGGGCGGTCGGTGGCGGTCGGCGCGGCGGGGGCGCGGCGGGGGCGCCGGAGCGGCGGGCGGCGGCCGGGGCGGAGGAGCCAGCGCGGCCCATGGCTCCGCCGCTGCCGCTGCCGCTGCTGGCGCTGCTGCTGCTGCCGGTACCGACGGGCGCGGGGCGGCGGGCGGCGACCCCCGACGGGGCGCCCGCCAACTTGACGGTGGCGGTGGTGCTGCCGGAGCGCAACGTGAGCTACGCGTGGGCTTGGCCGCGCGTGGGTCCGGCGCTGAGCCTGGCGCTGGAAGCGCTGGAGCGGGGCGAGCCGCCCCTGCTGCCGCGGCCCTTCTCGGTGCGCGTCGAGTTCATGAGCTCGGAGCTGGAGGGCGCCTGCTCCGAGTACGTGGCACCGCTCAACGCCGTGGACCTGAAGCTCTACCACGACCCCGACGTGCTGTTCGGGCCGGGCTGCGTGTACCCCGCTGCGTCCGTGGGGCGCTTCGCCTCTCACTGGCGGCTGCCCCTCATCACCGGCGGGGCGGTGGCCGCGGGTTTCAGCCGCAAACGGGAGCACTACAGCACGACGGTGCGCACCGGGCCCTCGGCACCCAAACTGGGCGCCTTCGTCTCCCACCTCCACGCGCACTTCAACTGGAGCGCCCGCGCCGTGCTCCTCTACGTGGACCGCAAGACCGACGACCGACCCTACTACTTCACCGTCGAGGGTGTCTACCAGGAGCTGCAGGATGGCAACAACCTCACCGTCACCGTCCACATCTACTCCCCCGAGGAGGGCGGCCCCCACACCGCCGTCCACTTCATCAAAGCCAACGGGCGCGGTGCGTGGGGTGGCGCGGCGTGGGGTGTGGGGGGGCACGATGACCACGGGTGGGATGGGGCTGAGGGCCCGGGGAGCGGGGGCGGTGGTGTGGGGGTGGGAGGTGGAAGGGAAAGCAGAGGGAGCTCCCCTCGGGAGATCTGCGTAGGGCTCCGAGGGGGGAGGCAGTATCCTCCGTGGGGCACAGCGAGGGGCTGAGGGTGCGGTGGGATCCGTGTGGGAGTCGGGGGGGACCATTGGACCCGTCTGGGACACAGCAGGGGGAAGGACGGGGTGCAGCAAGGGGTTCTGTGGACAACTCGTAGGGTACAGCAAGGGGTTAAGGGAGCGGCAGGACCCATCTGGGGCACAGAGAGGGGATGGGGATGCAGTGGGACCTCTACAGGACACAGCAAAGGACTGGGAACACAGTGGGACACATGTGGGGCACAAAAAGGGACCAGGGCAGCAGTGGGACCTGTTTGGGGCACATCAAGGGGTTAGGGGGCAATGGAGATCCACACAGGGCACAGCAACTGTCAGAGAGGGCAGTGAGATACATATGGGGCGCAGCAAGAGGATGGGGATACAGTGTGATCATGTGGGGCGCAGCAACAGTCCAAGGAGACGCTGGCACCTTTGCGGGGCACCATGAGGGTGATGGGACACTGGGACCTGTGAAGGGTCGAGAGCAAAATGGCGCCCATGTGAGGCATGGCAAGGGACCAAGGATCTCCTGGGACTCACGTGGGGTCCAGCGGGGGGTGGGCAGAGCGAGACCTGTGGTGGGGCATGGCAAAGGGCCAGAGGAAGAGTGGGATAGACCCCTGTGGAGCACAAGGAGGGGCTGGAGGCACAGTGGGACCCGTGTGGGGCATGAGGATGGGCTGAGGGCACAGTGGGACCCATGTGGGGCACAGGGATGGGTGGGCAAAATGGGTTCTGTGTGGGGTGCAGTGAGACTTGAGCACATTTTCTCACAGTCGGGCTGGAAGAGCAGCGGGACCTGCGCAGGAGGTGAGTTCACAGGTGACAAGACAGGACCTGAGCCCCCTGGGCCAAGCCCTGTGCCAGTGGAGGGGCCAGAATGCAGCAGGAGGAGGGGGCATATTGTCTCTCTCCCAGGCCCCCAGCCTGGTCAACCTTTGCCAGCAAGAGCTGGGGCAGACCCCCACCTTCATGGAACACATGCTATGAAGGGTACCCTGTGGGGCCACCCGACCTTCTGTCTTAGCAGGATCGGGGTGACCCAGGCACGTCCTTGGAGGCGGAAGGTGATGGAGTGGATGTAGCTTTCTGAAGGATGCCATCAGCTGTGGTTACGTGCCCAGAGAACCACGGTGCCAACATACCTAGGTGGCTGTGCCATGGTCAGGCAGAGCCCCCCAGACTGGCACCTGGGTACCTGGGCTGTGCCTGTCCCTGCTGCACCCCTGGGATGGGGCTGTGATGGCCCCACCCTGCTGATGGAGGGATAAATCAATTTGGTGCCTTGCGAGTGCCCCAGGAGAGCAGCTATATTGGGAGCGGGAGGAAATGGAGGGGCTTACGGAGGCAGCTGGAGAGCAAGGGCAGCCTGATGCTCTTTCATTATTGATGAGCAGGGTGTATTGATCCCGGAGTCAGCCACTCCGCAGTGCTTCTTAATGGATTCTGAGATGCTGTGTCATTAGGAAGGACATCTAGCCGGGATAAGTGGAGCCAGATGGGCCAGCAGGACTCGTGTCCAAGGCTGGGCAGGACCAGGCTGCAGGGGGGAGGTGGGGTGTGGTGCTTTGGGGTGCTGGACTGGGTTCCCGTCAGGACTGAGGCCAGTGAAGCTGAGTCCGTGGAGTGAGCATTCTCTGGCTGCCCCTCTGGGGTGGAAGCTCCTGCATGTGCCATCACCAGCCGTGGCGTTTGGAGCTTCTTATGGGATGGGGGCAAAGGACTCTGCAGGGAGAAAGGCTGAAATCAGTGATTCCCATCAACATTTCCCTCTTCGTGCTGTAAATCACCCCAACAGGAATCAATCCCTCCTGGTGTGGGCAGGAGGTTGTGGTTGCTGGGGGAGAAGGCCAGGCATGGGCAGAGACCTGAGGGCTTTCTAAGCTGGGGTTGTAGTCGCAGAGTCGTGGAAAGGCTTGGGTTGGCAGGGACCTTAAATATCATTTAGTTCCATTCCCCCTGCCATGGGCAGAGATGTGGAGAGGGTCTGGGCCTCTCTGGCCACAGCTCAGAGATGGCGCCAGGGTGTGGGGCTGAGTGGAGCTGCGTGCTTGGCCCACGGGTATGGGTGCTCAGGCCAGCAAAGCTGGTGCTAGGTCCTTTCCTAACCCAAGTGTGTGGGGCAGGTAGTGGGGACCTGCAAGGCTGTCCCAGGGGTTGGGACCCCTGCATGGCATGGCGTGGAGAGGGAAGCAGGATCTTCAGCTGCATCCATGTCCGTGCCCTGCAATAACATCACGTATCACCCCTCTTGGCGTCACCTTCCTTCTCCCAAGTCACGGGCAGGAGTTTGATAAACATTTCCTGGAGAAAGCTGCTTCCCTGCCCCCTGTGCATCCCTAACACTGGTGGTTCTTGACATTTACAGGTCTAATGAATGGGCACGAGGGGGGGTGGGATTGCCCCTCTCACCAAAGCCTGGGCGACGTGCAGGGGCCCACGTCTCTCCTGCCATTTGCAAAAGCACTGATATAATTAGAGCTGTGGTTGAGGGAATTACCGGAGCATCTGCCTGCAAAAACCTCAGGTCCCCTGCCAGGGGAGGTGGCTGGGTGGTGCTGCTGGAGGGGAGTGCATTTGGTCCTCATCCTCACACTCCCCCTGGGCATGGAACGGCACTTGGCCAGTGCGATGGTCTCTGCGCTGCAGTGCCCTGTGCTGGTGAGGCTGCTCAAAACTGGGATTTGCCGCCCGAACCCAGGATTTGCCCTCACTTTAGGGTTATCTTCCATCATACAGGGGTCAAGCAGTGTTCTGCCACCTCATCTGCATGCTCGTGGTCCTGCCCCTTCGCTGGGGCCTGGCACTCTGCCACCTACACCAGAGATGCCCCCTAAATAAATGTCAGGGTGCTGGATGCACTCCAGCCTTGCAGAACTTAATTCCCCTTGTCCTGGGTGATGCTGAGGCTGCATTTGGCCATTTGCTAGCCCCTGGGGGGGGCGTGAGCCCCCTAAGGCACTGCTGGCCATGCAGGAGGATGCCAGCTGGAGGCAGCTGCCTGCCTCAGGGAGACCCCCAAGCACTGACCCTTGCTTCTGCACAGCTCATGCGACCTGTCCCCAGGGAGCCGTCTGGGCGCCATCCATCCCCTTGCTTGGTGGCCTTTGACCAGGCAGGCTTTCGCTGCCGCCGCAGGGGCTGGCTGCCTGCAGTGTCCCACCATCTGCCACCAGCTGTTATGGCTCCCCAGCCCCTGTGGCTCCCTTTTCTTGGCGCCTGCAGTGGGATGGGGAGGGTCCCATCTGTGTCCTTGGGGGGGACCCTTAGGCTCTGCATGTTGGGGAGGTGCTGAGCTGCCCATCCTGGATGAGAAATTGGGGGACAGTACATTTCTTGGGGCAGGACTAGCAAAGTGGGGAAGCCAAGAGTGTTTATTTGAAGTATTGCAGCATTCAGAGGGAACCATTTCAAACCCTGGAACAGGCTTTTGCTCACACACAGCCCACGGTGCTGCGATTTCCCTCTCCCCCGTGCCCAGGAGCAGCTCCCCACATTGCTGTGGATTCCCTGTGCCCAAGGTGGCTGTGCTGGGTCTCTTCTCCCACGTGTGGGCTTCCTCACTGCCCCCATGGGTGACCCTTCCAGCCCTGCTGCCCACATAGCGGGGTGCCTGTGTCGCTGGGTGCCTTCCAGCAGCAGAGACCCCTTCCCAGAGTGCGAGGCTTCCTTGCTGTCCCCAGCCCCCCCACTCCCCGGGTCCAGCCGGGGCGCTGGGCCCCATGCAGAAGAGCTGTGTGCCGGGGCCAGCGCCCAAGCGTGACATTCCTCCAGCACCCGCTGCCGCCGCCTCCTCCGTTGCTCAATCCCGGGTTCCCAGCCAGACTGGCTGGAGCGGGGGCCCTGGTTTTCCGGGGGGAGGGAGGAGGCAGTGTCAGGATCCTCAGCAAGGGCACGGAGGGCCCCTGCTCGGGGGGGTTCGGACACTCTATGGGGCCCGTCCCCACAGCCTGTGATGCCCTGTGCGAGCGGCGTGCCGGCCCCACACAGCGCTCGGGTTGACATCCCATGAGAGCTGACCGAGCCCTCAGAAGAGGGTGGGGGCAGGCGGGACAGCCCGACGGGGCCCGGGCATCCCCTTGCCGTGTGGGTCACACCGGCGAGATGCTCTGTTTCCAATTAGCGCCAGTGGCCGCCGAAGGTGCTGGAATCTGGGAACCTGCGCATTCCTGCCGCACGGACAGCCGGCCACGAACCAAAACATGGGTTTGTCCCATTCCACAGCTCGGGTTCCCCAGGGACCTCCGGTGCACGGCTCCAGTGCCTCTCCCAGCCCCCCGATTCCGTGGCTGGGGCTGGCATGGAGCAGCCGGGAAGCTGATGCAGGGGGGAGAGATCCCCTGGCTGGTTTTTGCTGTATCAGGGTGTGCGGGGTCGGTGCCTGCAGCATCCACCTCATGATTTGCAGCAAGTTTTCCCCTGTTCTCCTCTCCCCCTTCAGCCCGAGGTGATTGATGGGGCAAGAGTGGGTCTGTGCCAGCAAGGGCTGTGGGTCTGGCTACGGGGCACAGGGAGGCGTGAGCCAAGCACTGCCCCATCTGCCTGCTCCATCCCCCCGCAGCCACCGAGTGCTCCCGGGGCTGCTCTGCCCCATCTGCCCCATTGCTGGCTGTGTGCCCGGGGTGCAGTGGGGTGTCCCTGCCTCCCTGAAGCCCCTGCTTCTCTCTGGCAGTGGTGTATCTCTGCGGGCCACCGGAGATGCTGCGGCAGATCATGCAGTTGGCGCAGCAGGAGAACCTCACCAATGGTGACTACGTCTTCTTCTACCTGGACGTCTTCGGGGAGAGCCTGCGGGGAGACTCTGCCCGTGACGCCTTCAAGCCCTGGCAGGAGAGCCCAGGCCAGGATTCAGGGCTGCGCGAGGCTTTCCAGGTGAGCTGGGCCCACCTGCCTGGGGACAGAAACCTTACCAGCCTGGCCTCACTGTGTGAACCAGAGTGCTGTGCTCGGTTGCAGATGGTGCTGGTGATCACCTACTATGAGCCCCAAAACCCCGAGTACCAGCATTTCCAAACCCAACTCATCTTGCGAGCTAAGCAGAAGTTTGGGGTGCAGCTCAACTACTCCCTGGTGAGTGAGTCCCCCTGCACGCTGGGGTGGTGGGGCCCCTTCTCATGGGTCTGAGGCACGTCACCAGGATGCAGAGGGTGGGACACAGCCACAGGTAGTGCCAGAGGGGTTGTCCCTGGTGGGAACAGCCACAAGCACTGCCATCCCTGCAGGGTGCATGTTGTCCCCAGTGTGGTTATGGGGCCGTGGGTGGGTGCGTGGTCCTGCTGTGAAGGTTCTGGGGAGCTCCTGTGTGCGTGGCTGTGGGTGTGCTCAGATTCCCCCTGGCAGATGAACCTGGTGGCGGGGTGTTTCTATGATGGGATGCTGCTGTACGCCATGGTGCTGAATGAGACTCTGCGCGAGGGCGGCTCCAAGAAAAACGCCACCCACATCATCGAGAAGATGCGGGACCGCAAGTTCCAGGGTAACACTGGGATGGGGGAAGCTGGGCTGTGGGTGCCGTGGGGGCAGTGGAACTCAGTCCCTGTCCCACCTGGGTCTTAATTCTCCCACAGGTGTGACAGGGCTTGTGAGCATGGACAGCAACAATGACCGAGACACTGACTTCAACCTATGGGCCATGAGCGACCCCAAGACCGGGCAGTATGAGGTGGGGGCCAGCACCAGGTTCCCTCTGGCTGGGGCTGGGGGATAGGATGGTGGGGGCTGGGGGTGGCCTTATCTCTCTTTTCCTTAGGTGGTGGGACACTACTCAGGTGTGGAGAAGCAAATCCACTGGCTGGGACGACCCATCCCCTGGGTGAAGGGGGCTCCCCCCTTGGACAACCCTCCCTGTGTCTTTGATGTGGATGACCCCTCCTGTGAAAAAAGTGGGTGTCCTGGGTCCCTACATCACTTGGACCCAAGAACCCTTCCCTATGAGTGCATTTCAGCCTGGCCATCATAGCCAGTTGGACCACCCTGACATCCTCTCCTGTCTGCAGCTCCCCTCTCCATGCTGGCCATCGTGGCTTTGGGCACTGGCCTCACCTTTGTCATGTTTGGTATCTCCAGCTTCCTCATCTTCAGGTCAGTCAGGACTGGGGGAACCTCTGTCTGGTGGGGGGACAGGCAGGGCAGGGCAGATGGGGGCCTGACCCCTCTGTGTCCCCCAGGAAGCTGATGCTGGAGAAGGAGCTTGCCAGCATGCTCTGGAGGATCCGCTGGGATGAGCTGCAGTTTGGAAGTCCTGAGCGGTACCACAAGGCAGCAGGCAGCCGGCTCACCTTGTCCCTGGTGAGAGGAGCCATCCCTGGGGCACCACCCTGCCCCTGTGCTGCCTTCCCTCCCTGCACGACACCCACATGATTACCTCCATGTAACAGCCCTCTGTTTCCTACAGAGCCACAGCCCCCCTGCATCTCTTCTTAGCACAGCTCTTGATCCTTACAGAGTTCTCCATCCCCAGTGGAAACACACTCCATTCATCCCTGGCATGACTTTCCATCCCCTGCAGAGCCACTATAGATCCATCCTCTACACAGCCCCCAATCCCCGATGCAGCACCATACTTCATCAAGCCCCTGTGTTGCCCTCCATTACCTACACAGACGTACCTTATCCATGTCCTACACTCCATGCAGTGCACCATGCCCCATCCCAGAGTCTTTGCCTTTGCTACAGAGCATACAGAGCTTATCCTGACCCTTTAGAGCTCATCCTGCACCATCCCCCACACATTCTTGGATGTCCCCGCCCTGCTACATTGCCGCAGGCCACCCCTCCACCCGAGGGCTCCTGTCTCTATTCCCCTCCTTCCCACAGCGTGGCTCCAGCTATGGCTCCCTGATGACCACCCATGGCAAGTACCAGATCTTCGCCAACACCGGCCACTTCAAGGTCAGTGCAGCAGGCAGGGAGCTGAGCCCTCCCCCTGAAATGCCCCAGCTCTGTTGTGCTCCCCCTTGGCTGCACCCCCATCCTGCAGGATGTTGGCACTTTCCTCCCCTTTGCAAATTTACCCAGTGGGCATTGACCTTTTCCCCTTCCCAAACACCCCAGGGCAACGTTGTGGCCATTAAGCACATCAACAAGAAGCGCATCGAGTTGACACGGCAGGTGCTCTTCGAGCTAAAACATGTAGGTTTGGGGTCTGGGCTGGGGTGGGCAGCCTGCTTGGGGGTGCAGGAACTGGTCCTGGGAGTGTGGGAGGGTAGTAGGAGCAGTAGTTCATCCCCTTTGACCTCAAGACTGTCTTGGGTCCGCTTGCACCTGCAGATGCGGGACATCCAGTTCAACCACTTGACTCGCTTCATCGGGGCGTGCATCGACCCCCCCAACATCTGCATCATCACTGAGTACTGCCCACGGGGCAGCTTGCAGGTAGCAGGGCTTGGGGACACTGCGGGTGACACTTAGACATTCCTGGTGACCCAGTTGGGCTGGGGCATTGTGGACAGGGCTGTGGATGCTGGTGGCCACCTGAGCCCTCCCTACAAGGCTCACAGCTGAGCTGTCCAAGCGGGCGTCAGAGGCCAGTGGAGGGGTGGGGGTGGGTGCTGCAGACCCCCACAGTTGGGCACTTGGTGAGGCTACTGTCACCATGCCCTGGGTGCTTGGTGGGGTCCACTCAATGTGCTACCTCAGGATGTCCTGGAGAACGAGAGCATCAACCTGGACTGGATGTTTCGCTACTCCCTCATCAATGACATTGTCAAGGTACCCAGCTGAGGGGTGCAAGGGGCTGGGGGAGGTGCCTGAGAGATACGAGCTTCACTGCATCCATCTGTCCCAGGGAATGGCCTTCCTGCACAACAGCATCATTGGTCATCATGGCAGCCTCAAGTCATCCAACTGCGTGGTGGACAGTCGCTTTGTGCTGAAGATCACCGACTACGGCCTGGCCAGCTTCCGCTCGCCCAGCGACAACGAGGACACGCATGCACTGTATGCCAGTGAGTGCCTGCCTGGGGGGACCAGGGGGATGGGGTGGCCTTGTCTCACTTCTCCATTGCTTTGTCCCACCAGAGAAGCTATGGACAGCCCCAGAGCTGCTGCAGAAGGGGCACCTGCCCACCCCAGGCATGCAGAAAGCTGATGTCTACAGCTTCGGCATCATCGTGCAGGAGGTCGCTCTGCGCAACGGCCCCTTCTACATCGAGGGCATGGACTTGAGCCCCAAAGGTGAGGGTGGGGGGACGTGTGTGGAGGTCTTGCCCCACCATGGAGATCTGGTGCTCACTGTTGGCCACACCTCGGCAGAGATTGTGCAGAAGGTGCGTAACAGCCAGAAGCCCTTCTTCCGCCCGTCCATTGACATTGGGGTGCACACTGAGGAGCTGGCAGTGCTGATGGAACGCTGCTGGGCGCAGGAGCCGGCCGAGCGCCCTGACTTCAGTCAGATCAAGATCTTCATCCGTAGATTCAACAAGTGGGTGGTTGGTGTGCAGTGACAGTGGCCCTGGGTGGGAGTGGGGACAGCCATGGTGGTGGTGGTTGGGGGGCACCTCTTCCTGCAGTGCCAGCTGACTGCACCCCGGCAGGGAGGGAAGCACCAGCATCCTGGACAACCTGCTGTCACGCATGGAGCAGTATGCCAACAACCTGGAGAAGCTGGTGGAAGAGAGGACACAGGCCTACCTGGAGGAAAAGCGCAAGGCAGAGAACCTCCTCTACCAGATTCTGCCCCAGTGAGAGGGGGAGAGGGGGGGCGGGTGTGGGTCTGAGGGTTGGCATGGGTTCAGCATGCACCCACTGCCATGCAAGCATGGGGTCCCTTCCCATGCTGGTGTGGGGCAAGGGTTGCAGGGGGAACAGGGGGTTTAGTGGTGATGGCTCACCACCATCCTTGCCAGCTCTGTGGCAGAGCAGCTGAAGCGTGGAGAGACAGTGCGGGCTGAGGCTTTCGACAGTGTCACCATCTACTTCAGTGACATAGTGGGCTTTACTGCCCTCTCGGCAGAGAGCACTCCCATGCAGGTGAGAGCAGGGCTTGGGGGGCAGCGCCTCTGTGGTGGGGGTCTCACACCCTGCCAGTGCCATCCCTGGAGTTGGGGGAACATACCCACTCCCAGCTGCCCACACACCCTTGTTCCATCCAGGTCGTGATGCTGCTGAACGATCTCTACACTTGCTTTGATGCCATCATCGACAATTTTGATGTCTACAAGGTGAGTGCAGTGGTAAGCAAGCACAGCCCCCCAAAGTGAGGCAGGCAGCAAGGAGCCCAGGTTGGACCTGCTCCCCCTGCCCCCACAGGTGGAGACCATTGGGGATGCCTACATGGTGGTCTCGGGGCTGCCGGTGCGCAATGGGAAGCTGCATGCCCGTGAGATTGTCCGCATGGCCCTGGCCCTGCTTGAGGCTGTCAAAACCTTCAAGATCCGTCACCGTCCCAACGACCAGCTCCACCTGCGCATCGGCATACACACCGGTGAGCCCCCATGCCACCCAGCTGGAGGGTGCTCGCCCACCCAGCCACCCGCCCTGCAGCATCCCTGAGCGCGTCTGTGCCTGCAGGTCCTGTGTGCGCCGGAGTGGTGGGTCTGAAGATGCCGCGGTACTGCCTCTTCGGGGACACGGTGAACACTGCGTCCCGCATGGAATCCAATGGCCAGGGTAAGCCATGGGGCTGGCAGCTGGGGTCCAGAGCCACAGGGTGTGTCCTGCTCCCACGGCACTCAGCCGTGTCTCTCTTGCCCCTCTGTGCTCCCCAGCCCTGAAGATCCATGTCTCATCTGCCACCAAAGAAGTCCTGGATGAGTTTGGCTGCTTTGAGCTGGAGCTGCGTGGGGATGTAGAGATGAAGGTGAGGGCACAGGGACGCCAGTGGGGTACCAGCCCTTCCTACCACAGGGGAATGTGATGGGGAGGTGGGTTGGGGCTGGGACCCCTTGTTGCCCTCAATGCAGGGGATGACACCCAAGAAGCAGTTCCAGGGGCAGGCAGGGTCTAAACTGCTCACCTCTGCCTCCAGGGCAAGGGAAAGATGCGGACATACTGGCTGCTGGGCGAGAGGAAAGACCCTTAAGTCATCTGAGCCCAGTGGCTGTGGCAGAGCCCCCAGCTCAATGAAGCCACCAGTGTTTTCCAGTGCCCCAGGATGCACCGGCACCCCCCTCCCATCACTGCATCCACCACCGCCTCTGCAGCCCCCCTGCTTCAGCAGGGCCTGGGCAAGGTGGGGCAGCGGCTGCAGCAGCACCGTCTGCCCTCCTCCATCAGCACCAGCAAAGCCCACCTTTCCCACAGCCTCTGCTGGAGTGGGGTAACCAGCCCTGATCCAGCCTGAGGGACCTTGTATCCCCCCCACCCTCTGAGGTCTGCCACCCCTGCCCTCTCCCCTGTGGCTCAGCTGGCTCTGAGCTTCTCCGGGGCCTGGCTGCCCCACAGGGCACTTTGCCGTCTCTTTTCAGTACCTGGACCCCAGCAGAAGTTGTGCTCATGTCAACCCCTCCCTGGGGTGGGGGGAAATGGGGATTCCTGCCAAGACTGACTCCTTGGCCAGGTCAGGCTTCAATGCCGCAGCTCCCCCCCTCCCCAGTCTCCCCCTCTCCTGTATATAACCCCACCGGGTCATGTAAATACCCACCCTTCCTCCAGGTGTAAATATAGGACTCGCTGCAACTATTTTGTTGAAATACAAACTTCCCCAGATCCATCTGTCCCATGACCTCTACCTCGCTCTGCCCCAGCATGCCAAGTGGGGAGGGAGGCCAGGGGGGACCGCAGTATGGAACTCAGCCTGGGCTGGGGACAGCTGCCTGAAACATCCGAAGAGATCGTATCCCAGGGGGTCTGTCTGCGGCACAGGGCCGCGGTGTGGGCATGGGGAGCCAGTGCCGGGCAGTAGCAGCAGCGGCTGTTGAGGCCTTGGGCGGTGCTGGGAAGGCAGGGCTGCCGTGGCGGGGTTTGCTTTGGCGTGAGGGCTGCAGTGCGTTCCTCTGAGCTCATGCTCTGGCCGCCCCGCTGCCGCCTCTTACTGGAACACACCTGTGCCGGGGGACTGGAACAGCGGCTGCTGTCACCCGCTGCGTGCGCTGGGAAGGGACGTGTCCCAGGGGATGGGGCTGTGCCAGGGGCTTTCCCTCCATGCCCAAGGAGGAAGTCTTTGGGCTGCCACGTATTTTGGGTCAACAGGAAATTGCAATGGGGCTGAAAGGTTTCCCATTTTGCTTCATGGTCCCATGGGATTTGAGATCCCAGGGACACAGTGCTCCCTCTCCAAACATCCAGCTTGAGGATGGCCTTGGGGTGGGCAAGGATGCTGGGACCACCTGTGTCCCCTTGTTTTTTATTGCTTGTGGGACTGGAGCTGGCTGCTCAGGGGGTCGTAGGGGTCAGAGAGGTTGAAAGGCTCAGGATGCCCTAAGTACATGGTAATGGGAGTGGAGAAGGCTGCATTCTTCTTGAAGGGAATGTTTCTGCCGAAGAGGCTGGTGACACCCTGGAGAGGAGAGAATTGGAGAGGTCTCTGTCAGCAGCTGAGACCCCCAGGGTGCTGGCAGGGCAGGGTGGTGGGGGGCTTACCGGCTGTCCACGGGCTTGCTCCAGCCAGAAGCTGGTTGGCTGCTCCGTTAAGTAGTTGTGAGGCTGCAGTGGAAGCAAAATGTGGGTGGGGGGATGGCATGCTCGGCAGGACACGGGAGCCTTGTGGCCTCCCTGGAGGCTGCTGCAAGCTGAGGGGGGGGATGTCTACTGCCTGTACCTGAGTGATGGGCTGGGGTGTGGACTGGAAGCCCATGGCATGGAAGTCCTGGTGCGTGGTGGAGACAGGTTCCATGCGCCTCGGGCGGGGATGGATTTCCTCCTCCGTCTCCTTACTGCAGTCAGAGCAGACCCCACACCCCTCAGCTCTGGGATCCTTGCCCCCCCAGGTCCCCTTCTCTGGGGTGGTCATCACGCAGGGATGCAGGCTTGCCTGTATTTCTCATAGAGCATGGATGCCAGTGTGGCCTTCCGCTGCCCTGCAGAGGGGAAGGTGCCATCAGCCTCACAGCTAAGATTCCCCTGCTGCCTTTTTGGGGTGCACGTGGCTTGGGGGGGTTCAGCCTCACCTTGCCCCAGCAGCAGGACCCTGGTAGGTGGGCAGTACTTCGGGGCAGAGCTGTCAGTGAGTGAGGACAGGAACTGGTGGATCGGTAGTCCATGGTAGCCACGCTGGAAGTCCTCACAGCCCAAATCCTTCCGAGAGTCCAGGGGGTCCGCAAGTGTCTGGGGATGGACAGTGGGGGCTGTGGAAGGGGGCAGGAGCCAAGCTGCACTGCCCCATACCTGCTCCTGGCTTTTAGGCTTTTGATAGCCCCAGAGGCATAACCTGCAAAGAGGGGTTATGGTCTTTCTGGCCAGAAACCTGGCAAAGCCAGAGCAGGGACACAGCTTGGGCAAGGCTGACCTGCCTGGTGGAGGTCAGCCAGCCTTGTATGGCTGTCCCAAGCATCTGGGTGCACAGACTGCCCCTGGGCAAGCACTCTTACAGCACTTGAACAACCCAATGAGTCCCCAGGCTGTGGCACAGCTTGGCCCATCAGGTGCCCCCCAGCATGGCTTGCCCAAGCAGGCATCCCCACACCACTGTGATGGGCCACGATACACAGCTCCTGCTCCCCAGCAGCGAGATCCCAGCTCCCTTCTTGCCTTACTGTTACTCCCCACATGCCTGCCTGTGCCTTTTGTGCTATTGAGTTTCATCCCTTATCTATCCCGCTGGGCTGAAGGTCATCCGGGTGGCTATTTAAAGAGAGGGGTCTGCCCAGGAGCAGGGAGCTTCACAAGATCAGCATGTGGGACACAACGGGGCCAGCTTTGAGGGGCATTCTCCCTTATGGAGTTACCTCCTTCTGCCAGTCGCAGCTCACGCAGCTTTGCTGGGGCACCGACTGGCTGGGCTTCTCTGCAGGCGTGGGTGGGGTGGGGGGCAGCCCCGGCACTGCGGTGGTGGACTCCTTCTCGGGGCGAGTCCCCCACTTTCCAAGCCAGGGAGGCAGCTTTATCCCAGAGGGATCCTTCCCAGTCTCTGGGGATGGCACCGTGCTGGGCAGAACTGGTAGGGCCTCAGTAGGCAGCTCATCTGTGTCTGATACATCCTGGGGCGGCTCGGCTGTGCCTGACATCTCCTGGACCCTCCTGGCGGTGGTTGTCAGCGTCTCACTGTGGCACGGGAGCCTCTCCACAGGCACCTCGGGCACAGGCTGATAACCTCGGACCCTGCACGGTGGCCTGTCCCCATGCCATCTGGGAGCCACATGGCTTGTCAGAGTCCCCCTGCAGGTGGGAACAGACCCTGAAGAAAGGCAGCGGGGCACATCCCCCAATTCCAACCACATCCTCAGCCCTCACCACCACGGGCAGGGTCTTGACCCCGGGTCCTCTGTGTCACCCCCACACCGAGGCAAGGGACAAGGGATTTCTCTCCGTCTGGGGGACAGAAGCAGTGCCTGCTGCTGGGTCTGTCATCTGAAGGGGTCTCCCCCTCCCTAACTTCCTTTTGTCCCCTCGACCTCCAGAAGCAACACCATTCCCACCCTCATACCTGGGCTCTGCCCCCTCCCTGCTCCGACTTCCCCACAGGCCGGACCCACCATTTTCTCATTCCCCCCGGCCCCTAAGGCTCCACAGGCCCTGCCCCGACTCTCCCCACCCGGGGTTACCCCACGGGGTCTCGCTGCCCGCGGCCTGAGCCGCACCCCACGGCGCAGCCGCCTCCCCGCTCCATGGCGCATGCGCGCGGTGGGACGCGCCTCTCTCCGTGGAGACGGCGCACGGCGGCCGCGCGCCTGTGGGTGGAGCCGCGCGCGTGCGCGCCTCCCATTGGCGGAGAGCTGAGAGGGGGCGTGGCCTTTGGCCGCAGTGGGCATGGCAAGAGGGCGGGTGAGCCGGGCAATGGGCGTGGTCTCTGCGGAGCGGGCGGGGCGGGGCGCGCTCGGCGTGAGGGGCTGCGCTGATGGGGGACGGGGCTGTGTAGGGGACGGGAGTGCGGAGGGCTGGGAGTCTAGGGGGATGGGGGCGCCGGGCTGCAGGGCCACAGGGATGCCCGCGCTGCACTACAGGATCGGGGTTGTCCCCACCCCTGGGGCCCACGTCCTCCGCGCCAGCCTGTCCCGGTGCCCTGGGGCCGCCACTTAGTGCAAGGGTGGCCGCAGGGGCTCTCGGGGGTGCAGCGTGCCTGGGCAGGGCCAGCACAGCCCCGCTGGGGCAGCAGGAGGGAAGAGCCCAGGACTCCTGAGGACACACTGCTCCCCCCGGCTTGACCCAAGTGACCCCCAACACCGCTTGGGCCTGGCATGGAATATGCCCGCTTGCCCCAGGGACTCCCAGCTGGCCAAGGGTGATGGGGCGGGGCGTGCCCGGCGCCTGGCTGGGTGCAGCCGGTGCCCGCCGGCGTGGAGCAGCTGCCTTCTCTCACCACCGGCCCTCGATGGGCCCCCGGCCCCATCCCCTCAGAGGCCGAGCAGAAGAAGGGCCCTTTGATAGCAGGCGGCGGGCTCGGGAGCAGGGCTGTTATTCCAGGGCTCTGCGGTGTGCGCCGACGGGGCAGCGTGCGCTCCACGCTGGGGCCTCTGTTTTTCCTGGCTGGAGATGTGCTCGGCCCTTCTGGCCTCGGCGGGCCAGGGGGGCCCCCACTGGGGACCGCTCCTCCCTGCGGGCCCTCGGCCCCGTGCCAAGCAGGGGCTCCTCCAAGCCCATCTGCTGCACAGCTGCAGGGAGGATGGAGAGATGGGAGACGTGTCCCGAGCTCATCTCATGGCTCCCCCGTGCTGGGGCCACATCAGCCCTGCTGCCGCTGGAGGGGGGTGCCAGGGTGCCCCCAGGGCTGGCAGCTCGCTGTGAGGGTTCTGGGCTGCATGCTGCTGGTCGTGCCCCCATGCTCAGCCATGGGCCCAGTGGTGGCCCCTGAGGTGCACCCGTAGCCCAGCTCATGCTGAAGGGGTGGCAGCTTGGGGACCCTGCCCCAGCTTGCATCCCTTTTGGTGGTCTTCCTAGGAGTATCCCCAGATTCCCTACCAAACACTCGTGGGCTTACCAAAAGCCTGGCCAGGCAGCATGTGTGCCTGAAGGATACTGAAGGGATACTAACAGCACCAAAGTACACTGCGGGACAGGGAGTGTGGCTATGCCAACCCGGAGTGCGCACTCACTGTGGGGCAAACTACCCTGGGGTGGTCTGTGGGGCATCACTGTGGGGCTGTACTCTGGCAGCATCAGCTCGGGACAGCAGCCCTGGAGCTGCTGGAGCACATCTGGCCGCCTCTCGCCGGCTGACACATCCCTTTCAGCCCCCCCGCCCGGCTCTTTTGGGAACTTGCGTCATTTGTGATCCTCTCCGGCTGAATAACCAAAACAGCCCTTGGCCTCGGTCTCCCCCCACCTCGGCCCCATGGGGCTGTGACCACTGTCCTGCCCCGCCGCTGCCTGGGGACTGACAAAATAAACCTGGCACAGGAAGAAACGCGATTGCAGACGACTGGTCCCGACCTTGCGTGCCAGCCCGTGCCCTGTGCCCTGTGCCCAGTCCAGCACTCCCTGGGGGACTGCTCTGGGCGAGCTGTGGGAGATAATGTCCTGGGGATCCCTGAGCCCTCTTTAGCGTCCCCACCTCCCCAGGGACACCCAACCCCTCTTTGGGGTACACATCCCTGAGGTAGGGCTGTCCCGAGTCCAAGAGTGGCCCCAGCCCGCGCTGAGCCTCAGAAGCAGGAAGCAGCAATATCAACAATTTTAAGGCTCATTTACACCCCGAAAACGTTCCCCATACTATACTGGGTGTGTATGTGTGGGAAGTGACTGGGCTCTGCCACAGCCCCACACAGCTCCCGGGGGCCCCCCGCCGCCAGCGCCACCGAGCCGGGGGATGAACAGAGCCGCCATTCTCCCCGGCGGGCTGCGGTCCCCTGCGCGGCGGCTGGCGGGGGCCCAGGCGGTCCCGACGGCGGTGCCAGGTGGGCCGTGCACCGCGCCAGCACCGGCCCCTGCCACTAAATATAGCCACGGCAGCCAGCCGCGGAGCAGCGGGCGCGGGAGGCACGCGGCAGGGAGCGGGCGGCCGCATGCGCCGAGCCCCCCGTGTGCTCCCCTCACGGGGCCGGCGGCGACACGTGCAGGCAGGAGAGCGCGGTCAAGGCCTGTAAACAGCGCCGTGCGGGCACAGAGCCGGCGGTGCTTTGTGTGCACGGGGGTCTGGAGCGTGCAGTTTCCCTCGGTGGTTCACAGTTGTGGGGTTTGGAGTGAAGGGTGCAATGTGTTTTCCTCAGTGTGTGGCTGGGGGCTCTGGGGCGAGCGATAGAGTTTCCCTCGGAGGTGCATAGTTGGGGGGGGGGGGGTCTGGGGTGAGCAGTGCAGTTGAGTTTTGCATGGCAGTGCACATGGAAGCAATGTAGTGGCTGCAGTGGGGGGGAGTACACGGGTATGTGTACATGGAGGGGGCAGCAGGTCCACCCACCATTGCAGCCTGTCCTGCCCTGTGCTCTGCTCAGGGATATGAACCTCCTGTGAGCTCCCAGAGAGGCCCCTCTGGGGTGGACGAGAAGTACACATGCAGAAGTACACAAGCCTGCTCTGAGGGCTTTTAGATCAATCAAGTGCAATTAACTGGTTTTGAAAAGCAGGGAAACATCAGCATCCAGTACAGGGCTCTGGCAGCAACATGGGGGTGCTGGCCAGGAGGTGATGTGAGGCAGAACAGGGAGTGTGTGATGGCAGTGAGGCTGGGTGGGCAGCCCTGAACATGGTGTCCTACTGATACCCCAGGGATGTTCCCCCACTTGGGGACACCCTTGTGGCACCCAGCCTGCTCCCCCAGCCCAGCACCAAGATGAGTCTTTTGCCTGTGAGCTGTGGGCTTCTGCTTCTGCTTCAACTGTAGGGCTCCAGATCATCTCCAGCATGGGGCAGGTTGGTATGTGTGGAGCCCAGACCCTCTGCAAAAAGCAGGGTACCAACTCTCTACTGCTGTGACAATGGAGGCCAGTCCTGCCCAGGCCAGCCACCTCCACCCCCCAGAATGCCACCCTGATGCAGAGCCACTGAAGTCACCACCAAGGGGATGCTTTATTGGGGGGCAAGTGGGTAGTGGGGGTTAGCCAGGGGGCCAGCCCATCTGCCGCCCCCCCAACACATGGAGGTGCAAGTGGTAGACAGACTGTGCGCCGTGCTTCCCATCGTTGATCACTGTCAGGAGAGGTACAAGGGTCAGGCCACCCTCTGTGTCCCCAGCCCCCAGGAATACCAGTGAGGGTCCTGCCCCACAGCACAGCAGGGGATACCAACTCACCAAGGCGGTAGCCATCAGCCAGCCCCTCTGCCTGCGCCGTGCGTGCTGCCACCACCATCAAGTGCCCCAGCAGCTGAAAGAGGGGGGAGTGGCAGCGTCAGCACTGTATGACCCCCCACCAGCAGTGTCCCAGGGACCTCTCTGGACTCACCTCAGTGTCTTGGGGACCCACGTGGCTGATCCGGGGGATGGGGCGCTTGGGGATCACCAGGAAGTGCACAGGGGCTTGGGGAGCCACATCACGGAAGACCAGGCACTACCAGGGGGAGCAGGGTAAGCCCCACACCCGTGGGTTCTGCCCCCCTGCCCCAGTGGGGACATAGGTCCTGCTGTCCCAGCTACCTTGTCATCTTCATAGAGGATGGTGGCAGGGATGGTGCGGTCGATGATCTTGCTGAAGATGGTAGGCTGCCCGCCTGCCTTCTCGCCGGCCGCCGCTGCCCGCTGCGCCTTGCCCACCTCCCCGTCCTGCCCGCCGGGCACCGACACGCACCGCAGGGGCTGAGGGGCACAGGGGGCTTACAGCCTGTGCCCGGGGGGACAAGGACAAGGACACCGCCGCCGGGGTGGGCCAGGGCACGTGGGGAACACGTGGGGGTGATAGTGGGGTGCACGTGGGAATGGCAGGGGGATACGTGGGGGGAGGCACGTGGGGGTGACATGGAGTGCACGCTGGGTACGGGTGGGGGATGCATGTGGGGGTGATCGGAGTACTGCATGGGGTGATGGGTGATGTGATGGGAGATGCACGTGGAGAGTGGTGGGATTCATACTAGGGTCCTGGGGGTGCACATAGGGGGTGATGGTGGGGTGCACGTGGGGGTGACGCTTGGGTGTGACAGGGGGACACACATGGGGCAACAGGGAGGTGCACGCGGGAGTAACGCGCACAGGAGTAAGGGGGGCAGATGCCCAGGGGGCTGATGGGGGGCTGTACCCACAGGGGTGACAGAGGACTGTCCACAGCCTCGACAGTGGGCTGTGCCCACAGGGGTGACAAGGGACTGTGGTCACGGGGGAAACAGGACTGTCCACGGGGTTGACAGGGATCTCCGCCCTCGGGGGTGCCGAGGAGGGGGCTGTGCCCACGGGGGCGCGGGCTGGGGTGCGGGTGGATGCACACAGCTGCTCCGAGGCCCCGTGCCGTGGCGTGGGGGTGCGCGGGCCCGCGCTCATGCCCGTCGCCGACTTTGCCCGAAGGTGGAACCAGTGGCGAGCATGATGCGGACCCGTTCCGGTGTCCCTGTTACCCCCCACGCCCCTCATCCCGGTGCATCCCCCTCATCCCGGCTCCCCCCCCATCCCCGCGTCTCCCCGCACCCACCTGCCCCGGGCGCAGCGCGCCCCGAGCGAGCGCCCGCACGAACACCGCCGCCATGGCCATCGCTCCCGCCCCCGCCACTCACACCCCGTCCCTGCTCCACGCCTCCTTAAAGCGCCCGCGCCCGCCTTGTGGGCGACCCACGCTTCGGAGCATCCCGGCGGGGACCCTCCGACCGGGGAAGACGGTCACTCCCTCCTCGGGGGCAGTCTCGACCCCGGGCGTCCCGCCCAACCTCCCCTGCCCCAAGGGTGGGTGCCCTGACCAAGCAATTGAAGACCCCGGGAGCGAGGCTGTACCAAGCACGTTTATTTGCACTCAGAAGCCCATTCGTGGGCGCTTGCGGCGGGGCTGCGAGGCGGAGGACAACTGGCTCTGGGAAGAAGGGATGCACAGCTGGCTGGCCTGGCTGCCAGGGGGCTCTGGGGGCTCGGGTGGCCCCTCGGCCCACACGGACAGATAGTCCCGCAGCGTTTTCCGACGCTCCTTGGGGATGCCGCGGCAGCGCAGGCTCTGTGAGGACAGCAGGGCTTCATCGGGTGCCGGTGAGGTCGGGGGGCTGCGAACTGCGGGGCTGCCTGCTGGTGAGGAGCCCTCCTGGGAGAGAATGGGTGGGTGGCCGGGGGAGAGCAGCGGGGGGCCCGCATCACTCAGCTCGGACAGCTCAGACTGGTAGGTGAGGGAGGAGGTGAAGCTGGCCGAAAGGCTGCGGCGGCCCCGGGCTCGCTTCTGTCGCCGCCGCCGCTCCCGCAGTGCCCGCTGTCTCTGCGCCACACTGAAGCTCGTCCTCTCCTCCCACCACTGCTCCCAGTCCCCAGCCCAAGCCGCTGTCAGACGGGCGCTTAGGGGGTCTGGAGCCCCTGCCGGCTCCAGGGTCTGTGGCAGGGGAGGGGGCTGGACGGCCGAAAGCCCCCAGCGCTGGATGCGACCACCTTCCCGCATGGCTTGATGCAGCCGCTGGCGCATCTGCCTCTGCAGGTTGCTGGGGCCCGCCGGCCCCTGCAGATCTCTGCGGGTGAAGAGGCGCCTCTGGCTGAGGCTAGGGTGCCAGGTGTGCTGAGGGGGATCCCTGCAGGCCCTGGAAAGGGCCCTCAGCCAGCGGCGGTACCGCAGGGCTGCAGCTGGGCTGGGTACTGCCAGGGAGGGCTGGGGACTGGCACAGGGCTCCTGCAGTTCAGCTTCCTCCAGGGGTGCTGGTGTGCCCACATCCTCCTCCTCTTCCTCCTCATTGATAATCACCTCCAGGTTGGACAAGTAGAATGTTTGCTCTTCCTCCTCTTCTTCCTCACCGCCCAAGCCCTGTGGGCTGCTGGCTGGAGCCTCAAAGAGAGGGGAAGAGCCAGGGGCTGTTGTGGCCTCATCCCTCGATGGGGGTGCAGGGGGCTGTGCTGCCTTGTGGGTCAGCCTCTGGCAGAAGACATCCCCAGCCTCAGAGAGCTGGAAAACCACCATGGACTTGTGTGGCCCATCCTCCTGCAGAGTGGCAGTCAGCCCTGTGGGAACAAGCAAGGCATTGTCACCAGGGTTCCAGTCCTGGGGATACTACAGGGCCATGGCCAGAAGTGGGGGCTGCCTCCACCCCTCAGTGGGCACATTCACTGCTGGTTCCTGCCCTGAACATCGTTTTCTAAGTCATTCATCTCTTGCACAGGATTGTTTGGGGCTTTGCTTTTGCTTTTTCAGCCACCCTCCAGCCAGGCCACGACAGGGGCTACACACCAGGTTCTCCCACACCAGGACCTGCAGCCTGGGGAAGTGTGGGACACTCACCTGCTGCCGGGGCTTCGAGGCGCTGCTGGAGAAGGTGTTGGCGGTGTGGGAGCTGGGTGGGCAGGTGCTGCAGGCACCCCCCAATGCTGTGCAGCTTCTGTGGAGTCCCCGCCAGCTGACAGGCTGACTGGCTGCCCCCTGAGGAAACACCCAAAAAACTTACTGGTGAGCACAGATGCCAGAACAGCAGCTGATCCCAGCAGCAAAGAGGCTGGGACGTGGGCACAGAGGAGCCCTGGCCCTGCAGCACCCCTGAAGCTTGATCTCTTACCCCGGTATTGCAACAGCAACAGCTCCTGGGTGCGGGATGTGCCGAGCAGCACCTGGTGGCTCCTCCCGGGATTCCCTGGCATCAGGTGTGCAAATAGTGGAGGGGCCTTCATCATGTGTGCCCACTTCAGAACAGGCACAAGTGGCAACCGCTCGTCCAGCACATACACAGAGAACTAGGACAGGAGTCTCAACTCAGACGGGGCACACCCCAACACGCCGCGGCAGCTCCCCTCAGCTGGGAGATCTCCATGCCCCATAGGCACTGGGAGATGCAGCTGTGCAGGGTGTCTCCCCCAGCTCCCAGCTGTGGTGGGGCTCACCTGGGTGGTGACAAGATACTGTGAGGGGTGAGCCCTGCCCAGGTACATGGGCAGCACCACACGCTCGCCCTGCTGGCAGCCAGCTTCCTCGCCCACCTTGAACAAGTCGAAGTGGCATTTCTTGGGGGCCTGCAGCAGTAGAATGGGGCACGGTCAGCACTTTGGGCTGAGGAACCCTCTTCCCTGCCTGCCCCAAGCCCCAAACCCACCGTCCCAGGCTCACCCGGGCATCGAGGCACTGCAGGCCTGTGCGGTCAGCACAGCTGAGCACCCGTGGGTGTGCAGTGAAGTCACTCCAGCGCCAGGGTGAATGGTCCCGAAAAAACATGGTCTGGGGGTCATGGCGGAGCTGCTGCAGCCTGTGGGGAGACAGCAGTATTGGCATGGGGCAGGGCTACCCTGTCACTTTGGCCCCTCCACCCCTGGGACTCCACTGTCTGCATGAGTCCCTAGATGGCCATGAGTGCCCTATCTCACCCAGTCCCGACGCTCCAGAGGTAGACGGTCCCACTCTGGGTGCAGACAGACAGCTCCCCGGGAAGGTGAGGGCTGCAGGATGGGGGGCACAGCATCACCATGGGGCAACAGCACTCACCACAGGGAGCAGAGCTGCACCAGCAGAACTCCCTCCTCGCACAGCCCCTTCCTCCAACGCCTACCTGACAGTGAGGCAGGAGGCAGGCACGTCAGTGCAGATGACCTGTAGTGGGGCGGGAGCTGCCCCTGTCCTGCCCGGCACCCTCCAAACACCACAGTGATAGTCTGAGCGGACCCCAACAAAATCTGTCAGGGGAAAGGAGGTGGCATGTGAGCTGGCAGCATTCCAGGAGCCCCTGCTGCCCCTCCTCCCTACGTCCTGTCTGCCTCGAGATGTAGATCCCACAGCTGGCTCACCTTCCCCATCCACACGGGCTGCAGCCACTTGCCGGACACGCCCACTGAGCTCAAACTGCGCTGGGGAGCCCCGGGCACGGGGCAGCTCCTCTAGCACCACGTCCTGGAAATCTGGGATGCTGGCTAAGGGTGGTGCAACACAACCCGCACTTCCCTCCCCAGGGACACCCCATGGGGAAGGATACAGAGGTGGTTCATGGCCTGCCCTCCGGGGTGCACGAGGCGGCCCATGGGTGTCCCCCCATCTTCAGCGGGCAGCCAGGCCAGTGCTCCCCCTGTGAGGCTGTCGTCGAAGAGCAGGTTGGACCACTGCTGCATCAGCTCCTCGTGCAGGCAGTCTGCCAGCAGCCCCAGCGGCACCTCGAAGAGCCAGTCACGGCAGAGGTGGGAGAACCAGCGTAGGCGGGAGGCCAAGTGTTGCCGGGGGCAGCCGCTGCAGGGCATGGACAGCATTAGGTGGGGGGACAGAGCAGGACCCCCCCCAAGACCTCTGCAGGGCAGGGGACATGGGGACACTCACCGTCGGGCCTCCAGGCGGTCGATGTCCTCCACCAGGGCTGTCATCCGTATGGTGCTATTCCGGGCTGGTCTCTATAGGAGGAGGGGGCAGAGGTTGAGACTGGAAAGGGAAGGGTGGGGAACAGCACTGTTATCCCTGGACAGACAGCGACCTTCAGCTTGGAGTTGCCCAGGTAGAAGTTCTTGTGCAGCAGGTGCCCCAGGGAGCCAAAAGCATCTTCTGGGTGATCCACAAAGAAATGACCCAGCTGTGTGGGAAGGACGGGAAAGGGTCAGTGCATGCGAAGCTCCCACGCTGCCCCCCAGGTCCTCGACGGGATGCAACATCTCAAATCTCACCTGCCGGGCGAAATCCAGAGTGGCTCCAGACTTGCCTGCCCGGACCTTCTTGCACAGGCCGCTGCGGTACAGGATGTCCTGAGGTGCGGGCGAGGGGATCCAGCAGCCTGCGGGGAAGAGGGCAGAGGCCGCCTGGCACCATACGAGCACCGGGACACCACTCAGCACCGCGGGACAGCGGCAGGGATAGAGGTGGAAGGGATGTCCCCCCCAGGCCCCGTGCAGCGAGCTCCCTCCCGCTCCTGCGGCTCTCACCCGCCCTGGGCAGCAGCACCGGCACGGCCGCAGCGTCGGCGGCTTCCCACCTCTCGCCCGTCGCGCCACGGCGGGGCATGAACGCCGGCTGCGCCTGCGGGGAGCGAAGGGGGAGAGTCAGAGCGGCCCCCGAACGTCCTGCCGGCTCCCTCGGCCGGCATGGACCCCCGGCAGGACCTCACCTGGCGGCGGCCGGGGCCGCCCTCCAGCACCTGCCCGTGCTCGCCCCAGCCGGCGACCGGCGCGGGGCCACCCTCCTCCCGCGGCGGGCCGGCGCCGAAGTAGGACGGGAAGAGAGCGGCCGGGAACTCCATGGCCGCGGTACCGGGCACCGGGAGCGGCACGCGGCTGGGCCGGCGGTCCCGCTGCCCTGTGGGGATGGCGCGACCACCGGGAATGGCCACCGGGAATGGCGTAATGGTCGCGCTGCTGCGGCCGCGCACCAATCAGCGCTCGGGAACGCAGCGGGACAGAGCGCCACCGGTGGCACAGGCACGCGGGGCGCCACCGCCCCCTGGCGGCCGGAGGGTAAAATGCACGGCCCCGGGGGAACAGGCACGGGAATGGCACGGGACCGGGATGGGAACGGGACAGGGGCGGGCGGGGGGAGGCGGTGGGACCGGGATGGGAACGGGACAGGGACGGCCGGGGGGGAAGCGGTGGAACCGGGATGGGAACGGGACAGGGACGGGCGGGGGGAAGCGGTGGGACCGGGATGGGAACGGGACAGGGACGGGCGGGGGGAGGCGGTGGGACCGGGATGGGAACGGGACAGGGACGGGCGGGGGGAGGCGGTGGGACCGGGATGGGAACGGGACAGGGACGGGCGGGGGGAGGCGGTGGGACGGGGGGGGGAACGGGACAGGGACGGGTGGGGGGGAAGCGGTGGGACCGGGAAGGGAACGGGACAGGGACGGGTGGGGGGAACAGTGAGATAGGGCCGGACCAGGACTGGCACCGGGGAGCCATGAGGACAGGAGCCCACCGGGGAATGGGCAGGGGTAGGAGCACTGTTCCCCTCTGCTCGCCTGGAGCGCAGTGAAACCCCACCGTGAGTCCTGCTATGGGCATACCTGGTTTTCCATGGCCCCAGTTGTGTGGCCATGGGGCACCCCACATACCAGCAGGGTGTGGGGACACGGTACAGTCTCAAATATCTGGGCGTGTGAGGTTGAAGTGTGGCTCCTGGAAGGTTTAGTCCAGTTCCCCCATCCCACCCTGCCCTTCCTCATACCTGCTTGGCCTTGGTGACCCACTGCCACCCCGGCTCTGTGCTCTTTCCTCCCCACAGGGGGGTTGCTGGCTCCCCTTGAGGGACTCACCTGGCCCCAGACCCCCATGGGTACCCACACAGAGTTCAGGTTAGTCTCATGGGGCTCTGATGGGACCCTGGAGCTCTTGGAGAGTATCTGGAGGAGAGACAAGTTCCCTTGTCCATTTCCCAAGGAGAGCATGACCAGCTTTCTCCAGGAGGGACCACGGTCCTCATACATCCCTGTCCCAGTGCCCACTGGCCCCAGAGCTGTGCCGGTGAGGTCTGCATTGGGGAGGGGACCCCGATCCATGCCTGGAGAGGTTCTGTGCTCTGGGGAGAGTTGCTGGGCAGTCAGGCTGGGACATGGTGGGGTGGCTGCTCCTACTGCAGCTCCCAGGGTGGTGCCCCGTGGGGAGCACGGGATGAGAGAGGAGCATTCCCATGAGTAGTAACTTGCTGCCTCCATCATGGCCAAGGGGGATGGTGATGTCAGGGGAGCCTGGGGATGATGTCAGGGAGTGTGGGAAAGCATGATGAGATAGTTTCCAGTCAAGATGCCCTCATCCCCGCAGGTGGTGCCCAGAGCCCCTCTGTGGGACACCTCCTCTGTAAGACACATGCCACCGTTTTCTGTAAGAAGGTGGTAGCCACTGGTAGAAAACCACCTGACCCCCTTACACAGTCCCCATAGGTAGCCCCACCCCCTCCAGCCCCATAGGTAGCCCTCACTGCCTCCCGTCCTTTTCGCAGCTCCATGTCCCTCTCCACTAGCCCTATATTCCTGTCCCCAGGCCACTGTCCCTGTGCCCCAGACCCACATCACTGTCCCCAGTCATTGTTTCTGTCCCCAGCCCCACGTCCCTCTTCCCCAGCCTATGTCCCTGTCTGCAGCCCCATGTTCCTGTCCCTCAGCCCCGTATCTCTGTTCCCAGCTTACATCCTTGTCTCCAACACCATGGCCCTGTGACCCCATTACCGGCCCGTATCTCAGTTCCAACACCATGTTCCTGCCCCCAGACCGTGTTCCTCTCCCCACCGGTGTCCCTGTGCCCGGTGCCCCCGTTCCCGGCTCAGATCTCCGTTCCAGCCCCGTGTCCCGGTCCCCCGCGCCATGTCCCTGTCCCCAGCCCTGTGCCCGCCTTCCCGGCCCGTATATCGGGTTTCAGCCCGGTGTCCCTTTCCCGCAGCCTCCCATCTCCATTCCCGCCCGTGTCGCTGTCCCCCGGTGCCCCGGTCAGCGCCGGGTCCACGCCGCGGGGAAGGGTGGGGGGGTAATTGTCTCTTTGGGTGAGCGGGGCGTGGTGCGACCGCCGGTGATTGACGTGCGCGGAGGCCAATGGCGGCGCGGGAGGCGGTCTCGGTGGGCGGGGCGGGTGACGTCAGGGCCGCCGGTGCGCGGCGGGGCGGCCGGAGGCGCGCGCCCCACGGCAGCCGCGGCGGCGGCGGCGGCGGCGGCGGCGATGGCCCGGCGGGGCGGCGGGGGCGGCGGGCAGCCCCTCCCGCTGCCGCTCCCGCTGCTGCTCCTGCCGCTCCTGCTCCTGCCGCCGCCCGCCGCCGGTGAGCTCCGCCGGGAGACTGGGGCGGGGGGCGCGGGTGTGGGGCGGCGGGACGAGCGCGGGACGGGGCGCGGGAGCGCACGTCGAGGGTGCCGGCGACAGCGCGGAGGACGTGTGTGCGGTGGGTGGGAGAGATGCTGGAGCGGAGAGCGGGGGTCCTTGCGGCGGGACGCAAGGGATGAGCTTGGGATGGGTGTGAGGTACGGGGGCAATGGGATGTGGGGGGTGCGCTCAGTGGGGCGGGGGGCGGGTGAGGACGGAACACGGGGGCGTGTCCGCTGGTCAGGAGGTGTGGGGCGCGGGGCTCCGCGCGGCGGGGCTCAAGGGATGAACTTGGGATGGGTGTGAGGTACGCGAGCCATGGGATGTGGCGTGTGCGTGCAGTGGGGCGGGTGGGAATGGAGCACGGGCGTGTGTGCGGTGGGCAGGGGGCTGCAGGCAGGGGGGTCCGTGCAGTGGAGCACAGGACAGGGTGCCTGAGGGGCGGTGGGGATGAGCCTCTAGTGGGCGTGAGGTACACGAGCAATGGGATGTGGGGTGTGCACACAGTGGGGCGGGAGGCAGGTGGGAATGGAGCACGGGGGTGTGTGCGGTGGGCAGGAGGGCTGGAGGTGTGAGCCTCAGGGCTCTGTGAGGTGCCGTGGGGCAGAGGGATGAGCTTGGGATGGGTGTGAGGTACACGAATAATGGGATGTGGGGTGTGCATGCAGTGGGGAAGGGAGTGGGGAGATGCGGTGGGCAGAAGGGCTGCAGGTGTGGGGTGCAGGGGTCCGTGTGGTGGGGTGCAGGGGATGAGTTTGGAATGGGTACGTGTGTAGGTTGGGATGAACTACACGAGCAATGAGATGTGGGGTTTGCATGCAGTGGGGCAGGGTGTGGGTGAGAATGGAGCACAAGGGCGCAGCAATGGGGGGATGGCATCCTGGGATGTGGGGTGCACACGTGATGGGACACGGTGAGTGTGGCACAAGGGATGGGGCGAGCATGCAGTGGGGTTTGGGGCGCGTATGCAGCAGAGTACAGAGGTGTCCCCAGTTGGGTGTGGGGTGCCATGGGGCACGGGGTGCATGTACACTGGGACATGAGGTGGGTGCAATATGTGCAGAGATGCGTGTGCAGGGGGGTGTTTGCATAACGGGATACAGGGATGCCTGCGTAGAGGGTACTGGATGTGTGTGGAATGGGATGCGTGGATGTGCGTGCAGTGGGGCACGGTGATGAGCATGCTGTGGGGCACGGTGTACCCATGCACTGGGGCATGGAGACAGATGTGCAGTGGGGCACAGAGTTGCGCGTGCGAGGAGGACGCAGGCAGCGCACAGGCAGTGAACACCCTGGGAGGGAGGCGTGTGCGTGGGCAGTGAGTGGGCCCGGGGGGCTGCAGATGCAGGGCAGAAGGCTGTGTGCGTGCAGGGGGCAGCGGAGATGGACAGCCTGCAGAGACGGGGGTGTGTGTCCAGCGGGGCGTCAGGATATGCGAGGAGATACATCGACGGGAGTATGTGAGACCAGGAGCACGCTGGGGCACGGAGCTGGCTTAGTAACCGGGATGCGGAAGGATACTTGGGGGCTTGGAAGGGGCATTCCCTGGGAAGGGGGCAGCTGTCCGGGGGCTGCCGGTGCCGGAGTGCAGCTGTGGGGCGACAGCGGGAGCTGTGCGCGGTGCTGACCGCCAGCCGCGGAGCTGTCCGCGGTGCTGACCGCCGGCCACGACCTGAGACTGTGGCACCGGGACTGGCCTGAAGCAGAGGGGCTTTGGCTTTTCTCCTTCCATCCACTCCGCTTCCATGGATAGCAGTCCCGCTCCATCCTCCAGCACCTCTCCCGTGCTCTGGCTGCACTGCCACGGCACCTCAGACTGACCCTCTGTGTGTAGCTAGTTCCCTCCCCTTGCCCTGGGCGCGTGAGCATGAGGGGGCTGTGCTGGGGCTGGCTCCGGGTCCTTCCCCCAGCTCCCCTTCTGGAGTTGTGTTCAACACCCTCCCTGGGGTCCCCTGCCAGGTCACTGTCCCCACGTGGGGCTGTGGAGTGACCTGGTGGTTCCTGGTGGAAAAATTGGGATCGGATGCTCTTGCATTGAGGAGACAGGTGTTTCATGCTTGGCTTGTGCCGGCTGGCAGTGAAGGGGAGGGGGAGCTGCCTTTGTTCCAGACAAGGGAGCAGATGCATGTCAGTGTACAGCCTGCTGGGGCTGCACACACGCAGCACAAACACACGTGCACACAAGCACATGCGCACACTCCCGGCCAGGAACATGCGGTGCAAAGCAGACCCTCTTCTCAGCTATCCCACTCCACGCTGGACGAGTCCTCTTGGGCACAGACCTGCTCCCAGCCCACCCTCTGCTGGCCTCCCCCTTTCCAGCAGCTTGTGAAGAGGGGTATCTCATTCTTACTGTGTCTCTGGGGAATAATAGATGGGTCTCCCAAGCTGGCACTGGTGTAGTGTGGTAATGGTAGGTGAAGTTACGGCTGCTGTCTCAAGTCCTGCTCTCCATTGTGACAAAGAAGTGACCGCCTCTCTGTTGCTGGGGCTCCTGGAAATCCCTGAAAATCAAACTGCCAGGCAGCTGGTCAGGGGGAGGTGGCCCCCGTGTGTGCTGTGGGCTTGCAGGAAGTGTCTTTCAGATATGGGGCTGTGCACAGGCACACACCCCCATGGACGTGGGTTTGCACGCCTCCACTCTGCCATGCGTGCAGACAGCACCCACGTGTGCATATGTGCACACATATGTGCACCGTTCCTCCTCCACAAACCACAGGAGAGCTGGGAGGCTGTGCAGGAAAGTGCTCTGCTCCCTCCTTCTTCTCGTGGCACTTTAAGATGGGCTCAGTGCTGAACCTCCCCAGCAGGCAGGTGAGAGGGAATCTGTGTTCCTGTGGGACCTGACCTGCTAGAGCATGGCTGAAGCCACGAAGAATGTCCCTTTATTACAGGTAAAATGCAGGGAGCAGAGCATGAGCAGCCAGGGCGGTGGGCTCCTCGGGCTACAAACCATCAGTCCCACAGCTCTGTGAACTGAGCTCGAGGCAGTGCTGAACCAGGAATGATGCCGAGTCTGCCAGGGCTGGGAGACACAGCTGGGGATAGCTGACATCAGCCCTGGGGACTCACTGAAATGGCACTGTCCCAGCCCCTCCTGCCTCCAGCCTGCTGGACACTTGCAACATACTCAGAGCCTGGGTGGTGGGCCTGCTCTGGGAGGGGTGCTACACAACCCCCTCCCCAGTCCTTTACCCTGCTGAGAGCCCCTCGGGTCTCCTTTGCAGATGGGCTCTTTGTGACCGACTACTTCACCCGCACACCACGCAAGCTCAGCCCCTTCCGCTCCTTTGCCAGCATCGAGCTCTTCCACTTCCACATTCCCGAGGACACAGTCATCGCCGTCTGGAACCTCATCACCTTCAAGGAGCAAGGTGGCACCTTTGGGGATCAATGCCCAGACCGTAGCATCACCGTGTGAGTAAGCAGCCTGCCCTGCCTGTTTCCTTCCTGCCTGCCTCTGCTGCTCCTGCCTGGGTTTGCCCCACAGCTTGTCCGCTCTTGCCTGCTTCTTTGCTTCCACAACCACATGTACCTATAGAGTCAAAGAATCATAGAATCACAGAATGCTTTGGGTTGGAAAGGACATTAAAGATCATCTTGTTCCAACCTGCTGCCATGGGACATGTTCCATTAGAGCAGGTTGCCAACTGGGTACCACACAGCTGCTTGCTCATCCTCCCCCTGCTCCCCCGGTGGGGAGGAGAAACCATGGGAAAAAAAGTAAAACTCGTGGGTTGAGATAAAAACAGTTTACTAATCAAAATAAATATGCCAATAACACTAATGATAAAACAGTTACAACAACAATAATAGTAATAATAATAACAACAGTAACAAAAAGGAGAGAGAGAAATAAAACCCAAGAAAGATGAGTGATTCATCACACAGTTGCTCACCACATGCTGACTGATGCCCAGCCTGTTCCCCAGCAGTTGTTGGTGGCTCCCTGCCAACTATCCCAAGTTTATACACTGGGCAGGATGCTCTGTATGGAATGGAATATGTTCTATATGGTGTGGAATATCCCTTTGGCTAGTTTGTGCGAACTCTCCAAGCCATGCTCCCTTCTGGCATCTTGTGCACCTGCTCTCTGGCGGAGCATGGGACACTGAAAAGTGTTTTAGGCTAAGTGCTGCTGAGCAATAATGAAAAGTCAGTGTGTTATCAACATTGTTCTCATACTAAATCCAAAACACAGCACAGTACCAGCCCCTAAGAAGAAAACGAACCCTATCCCAGCCAAAACCCAGACAACATATACGCTCCTTCCTCATGATTCATCTTCCCGGGACCAGTGCAGGCTCCACTCTTTTGTGCATCTCATAGATGAACTGTTTTGCTTAAACACCCACTCAAGAAAGCTCACAGTCTCCAGAAAGGTCCCAGCTTACAGATGGCTTCCATGATGTCTTTAAGCACAGAGGAAAGACACCCACATATAGGACATACTGGCCCTGCCACGATGCCCAGCCTACACCCTGCTGACTGCTGTCTCTCCTGCAGGTATTTCCGCTCAGGGGCTCCCTCCGTCATTAACCCGCTGCACACGCACTTCCCCAGGGACACAGCTGTCCCTGGCTCCTTCGCACTGACCCTCACCTGGACCCTGCCCAACCGCACCACGGGAGTGTTCAATGTCACCAGCCCGCTGCCTGGGGACTGGTTCCTGGCTGCCCACCTGCCCAAAGATGAGGGCAAGATCTCTGTCAAGGTGAGGGGCCTGGAGGGACCGTGGGGACGCAGGGCTGGGGTCTGACTGCTCTGCGCTGGCAGTGCCCAGGGCAGGTGTCCCCAGTGGGGGCCATGCTCTGTGCCCCTTGCTCTGTGCTGACTCTCCTCTGGTGCAGGGGCTCTACGAGGAGTGCCAGTATCTCTTCCAGCCACAGCTCATCGTGCAGCGCCTGGTGAACATTGCTGTGCTGTACCCTGGTCATGTCACTGAGCAGAGCATGGCCCCCCACAACCGCTCCTGCCTCTACAAGTGAGTGCAAGAAGGTCTCCTAAGGTGGGGCATGCTCAGGGTGGGGAGATAACGGTGTCCCATCCCGCTGGGTTCCCTCCCCAGCCCTGTTAATCCACAGTGATGGGCACAACTTGGCACTGCTGTCCCGCAGGGTCTTTGTGCCCAGCTACACATCGCGAGTGCTCGTGGAGGTGCTGCGGTGCCGTGGGGCTGAGGGCTGCCCGCTCTGGCTGCGTGTGCGGGCCAAGGCTCCCCCCCTGCACAACTCCACAACACTGGACTGCCGGGAACACACTCCCTGCCAGCTGGCCCAGGACCTCCCCTTCTGGCAGCACTGGTACTACATACTGGTGGAGAAACACCCTGGGGTGCCGGGCACCGTCTCCTTCCAGGTCACCGTGCAGCTCACAGGTGAGGGTGCATGAGGAGGCGTTGGTGGAGGCATGGTCTTGACTCTGGTTTGGTGTGGGGGTTAAGGGATGCCCACAGGATCTGTCCCCAGCTGGGCACAGGGTTATACCAGCTCTGCTGGGATGGGTATGTTGGGAGGTGTTGGGGCTGGGTTGCAAATGGACATGGGAACTAAGAGGGGGCTGGAGCTGTGTGGTGCCCAGGCTGATGGCTCTATCCCTCCAGACTGTTCCCGACCCAGCCTGGCCCGGCCACCTTTCCTGCCCTCCAGCGCCTCCATGAACATGCCCCACTCCTTTGGCTCCGCGGGCGGGCTGGCGCTGGGGGACAGCCCTCCGCCCACCAGCCCCAATGACACGAAGCACCCGGTCCCCATCCCTGTCACCTCACATGCTGGAGAGCGGTGCTGGCCTGTCCGGCCCACGCTGCGCAACGAGCTGGACACCTTCTCTGTTCATTTCTACATCTTCTTCGGGCCCAACGTGTCAGTGCCACCCGACCGCCCCGCTGTCTTCGTCATCAACCTCCTGCCAGTGCTGGACAGTGGTGGGGTGCTCAACCTGGAGCTGCGCCTCAACGTGGTGAGGTGGCCACATACACCCTGAATGGGCCAGAGTATGGGACAGGGGGCAGGGTGGGAGATGGGTGATGTCAAGGTTGCAACAGGGCAGGGAACAGGATCTGGGGTCATAGGCAATGGTTGTGAAGTTTTGGGATGATGGAGAATGGATTAGGGTGCTCCAAGGGCAGGATGATAACCTGGGTTTGGAGTGTTCTTGGGTGACGGGCAGTGGGTTAGGGCACTGCTAGTTGGTGTGCTGCAATCCAAGTGCTGTCAGAGCAGGGGACATCCCTGGCACTGGTTTAAGGCCATCTCCTCTGCCATCAGAGCTCCCTGTGTGGTGAGAATGTGACAGTGTTCGGGTGTCTAAACCATGAAGTCCCACTGACGTCTGGTGACAACACCTCGGTCACCTGCGAGACAGGTAGACTGGGCTGTGCATGTCCATCCTGCCACGTCCATGGGGTCACACCCCCCTGTGTCTGGCAAGAGGCTGGGTGGGGGGAGGCTACAGAGACCATGGGAACTTGTGGCCCTGGAGCTTGGCACAGGGTACTCTGTCCCTGTTCCAGCTCTGCCCAGGCCAGGGGGCTGCACCTTCCCCTGCTCACTCAGAGCTCTCCTGGCCCACAGAGTCTCTGGCAGGCTTCCTGCTCTCCGTTAATGCCACAGCCAGCCTCAGCCGCCTGCGGATCCCCTACCCACAGACAGGCAGCTGGTACCTGAGCCTGCGCTCTCTCTGTGCCACGGAGCACGGGTAAGAGCCCCAGCATATCCCCTCCCTGTGCCCCCAGGGGGGATGTCCCCAGCGTGACCCGTGCTGGTGTGTGCCGTGGGTCTGTGGGTGTGCCTGTCCCCTGCGCTGCGTGTCTCCGTTCCTGTGTGTGCACGCGGCTTTGCGGGCTGTGTGTCACCGTGTGAGTGCTGCGTGGGCACGGATGGCTCCATCTCGCGTCTGCCTGACCATCTGTGGGTCCCCGCGGCTCTTCCCTCTGTCTCGCGGTTAGGAAGTGCCTGTCAGCTCGCGAACGCCGGGCATCTGTCAGTGCCTCTCCGCCTCCGCGGCAGGGCCCATCTGTACCTGTGCCCGGGAGGGGACCGGGCTGTCGCTGGGAGGACAGGGCTCTACTCTGCGTGTGAGGGGGCATCTCTGCTCAGGCTGTGGCTCTGCTCAGCATCCCCAGGGACTGGTCCTGTGCTGTGGCTCTGCTCCTGGCCTCTGTGTCCGCCTGGAGCCCTGTGGAGGAGAGGGGCTGGTGTGTGTGTGTTATGTGTCTGTACGTGCAAGGATGCATGAGTGCAGATGATGCTGCGTGCATGTTTGGTGCAAGTGTGGATGCAGCACTGCATGCAAGTTTGGGTGCACACACGCAGCTCTGCGTGCCTGTTCTGGTTTGCAGGAGCAGTCAGGGCTTAGTTCAGGCAGTCAGGGCTGTGTGTGTTCTTCATGCATGCGTGTGCAGATTTGACTGCGTGAGGACACAGTCAGTGGATAGCAGTGCAGCCGGCACTGTGTGCGTATTTGTGTGTGTTGGGGGGGGTGTGTGTGCCCAGCCAGCAGCTGGTACGTGCTGTTGGCCTGTGGGGCTGTCTGTGCTCCTGGTGTGCTGGAGCTGAGGAGGTGCTGGCAGTGCCCAGAGTCTTGTGTGTGGGCAGCGCGGGGCAGTGGGGATGGTGTGCCTGCCCTGACTCCTCTGCTGCGTTTCTAGTTCACGCTGAGTTGCCAGTCGCAGTCAGTCCTTCCCTGAAGGGTTCACACACGGGCATTGCAGGGCAGGGCACAGTGTTTGCACAGCAAAATCCAAACGAAACAGGAACCAGCTGAGTGTGCTGCTAAAGGCAGAGGGGGTTTAAGCGTGGCCACGTTCCTCCTGCTCACCCAGGCTGGCACAAACAATTGAAGCACACAGCATCCTTGGGGACCGGCTCTCAGCTACCATACACAGCACCAAAGCAGCTCATTTTCAGGCTTGCCCAGTCCCTGGGTCTCCCATCACCTGCCAAGTCTGGGTGTGACAGGTGGCTCTGGCAGAGGCAGGAGCTGCTCCAGGGCACAGGGTGAGGGCTGACCTCCTTCTCCCACCCCCCAGGTTTGAGCCTTGCACTAACGTGACAGCTGAGGTGTACCTGCGCGCCTACCTCTCCCCCTGCATCAACGACTGCGGCATCTATGGCCAGTGCAAGCTGCTGCGCACCAACAACTACCTGTATGCTGCCTGCGAGTGCAAAGCTGGTGAGAGCTGCCCCGGGCACCCACGGACCCCCAGCATCCTCCCCTTCTCCTTGCGGGTTGTATATCCCTTCATGCCAGGTCTCTGCAGGGTGCTGGAAAGGGGGTTCCCTGCTCCACCCCTCAGCCCCTGCGAGTGCTGCAGCGGTGACGGCAGCTCTCCCTGGTCACAGGCTGGAATGGCTGGGGCTGCACGGACAACGCTGAGGCTTTCTCCTATGGCTTCCAGCTCCTCTCCACGCTGCTGTTGTGCCTCAGCAATGTCATGTTTGTGCCTCCCGTGGCCATTGCTGTCCGCAGCCACTACCTCCTAGAAGCTGCCGTCTACATCTTCACCATGTTCTTCTCCACTGTGAGTCTGGGGTGGGGTGGCTGAGGGGCAGGCAAGGGGCTGGGCCTGTGCAGGGCAGCTCTCACACCCTTTCCCTGCTACCCCAGTTTTACCATGCCTGTGACCAGCCAGGCATTGTGGTGTTCTGCATCATGGAGTACGATGTGCTGCAGTTTTGTGACTTCTTGGGCTCTCTCATGTCTGTCTGGGTCACTGTCATCGCCATGGCCCGGCTCCAGCCCATAGTCAAGCAGGCAAGTGTGGGGAGGGGGCATGCAGGGCAGGCATGGAAGGGATTTATCCTGATGGGTGCCCCACTGCCCCACAGGTGCTGTACCTGCTGGGGGCCATGCTGCTCTCCATGGCTCTGCAGATGGACCGTCACGGGCTCTGGAATCTGCTGGGGCCCAGCCTTTTCGCTTTGGGGATCATGGCCGTCGCCTGGGTAAGATGGTGTCCCTTATGTCCCCAGCCTGGCTGCGCTCAGCATCCTGCTCCTGCCAGCACCTCCCTTCTGCTGCCTTCACCCTTCCCCATGACCCCCTCTCCCTGGCTCCTGAGGGATGTGTCACCATGGCACAGGGGTTGTGTCCATCCCTGCCGCAGCTCCCCCTTCCAGCCTGCCCTTTCCCCACCACAGACGGCTCGCACCATCCGTCGCCGCCACTGCTACCCACCGACCTGGAAGCGCTGGGCTTTCTACCTGTGCCCAGGAGCGCTGATTGCAGCGGCGGCCGTGCTGCTCTACGCCTTCGTGGAGACAGAGGAGAACTACTTCTACATCCACAGCATCTGGCACCTGCTCATCGCCGGCAGCGTCGGCTTCCTGCTGCCGCCCCGTGCCAAGCCCAGCAGGCGCCTGGGGCCGCTGCCCCGGCGCAAGGGATGCGGGTACCAGCTCTGCGTTAATGAGCAGGAGGAGCTGGGGCTTGTCGACCCTGCCGTGGCCTCCATCAACAGTATTTGTACCAGCTGATGCTGAGGCCAGCTCAGACTCCTCCGGCACGGACAGCAGCCCTGTGGGGCTTGGCACCCGCTCTCTTTGCTGGCCACCCATCTCTGGGAGTGCCAGGACTCCTCTGGGCAGGCACACAGCCATCTGTGCCACCCTGTTCTTCCAATTACAGCCTGATTGAACTTGTCTCCAGGAATTGCTGTTGTTCAGTCTGCGGCAGAGCTGTGGGGTCTCAAGGCTGAGCTGGGCCATCCTCCTCTCTTTGCCAGGCCATGGAGTTGCTGAGGGGATGTGGCTGTGTGTGGAGGGGAGGAATGGCAACAGTCTCTGGCTCTCAGTGAGAGCTCCTACCCTGTGGTGGCTGCTCTGGAGCTGATGCAGCTCCAACATGGAGCAAAGTGGCTGGCAAGAGATGGGGACCAGAGGCTGCAGTGTTTTGGCTCCTGGCATGACAGGTTGCAAGGCTGGGATGTCTTTGTTGGGGCACTGTGCTCTCACAGGATGGCTGTAATGTCAGATCCAGGAGCAGCTGTGCTGTGCCAGGGCATCCAGGATCCCCTCCAAATCTGCAGGATTGTGGGGAGCCCATAGCTATGGGGGTAGGTGCCCCTGGGGGTGATGCTGGTGCTGCCTGCTGTGGCAGTGCACAGGTCCAAGAGTGCTCTGCCTGCAAGGGCCTCACCAGGAGCCCAGAGCCTGTTGGTGTCACCCCCCTGCCGGGGGCAGCCTGCCTCAGCACCCCACATGTCGCTGCACCCAAGGAGCAGCAGACAAGTGACCCTGTGTCCCTGCTGTTGCCCGCAGCCCTGTCTCTGCAGGCACTGGGCTCCAGTGGGAGGGGCATTGCATGGACTGTACCCTGTGACCCGCTTGGGGCGGCTCTTTCTCAGCCCCTGCTCCTTGTCTGGCTTATGGTCAGACTGTGGGCTCAGCACCCTCTGCAGCCAGTGGTGACCATGGTGTGGTGACAGACACCCAGGCTGTGTGTGTGCCTCAAGGACAGGGGGTTTTCACTCTGCTTTGGCAGCTCAGAGGGGTCAGGGTGGACCAGGGAGGACAGGGAAGATTCCACTGATACTTCTCAGCCCAATGGGGACTCCCCAATCCCCTGAGAATTTCTCAGCCCTGCAGGGGTCTTCAGGGTGGAATCCCGAGGCAAAACTCTGCATCCTAGCAGCCACATCCTAGCTCAGCAGAGCCCACCCACCAGCAGCCCCCCTCTCTGTACCCCTGGGGACAGAGCCCGGCACAGGGAGATTTACTGGATGCTTAACAGGATTAGCAACTGCAGGCGGGCAGGCAGCTATGTAATAGGATTGCAATCTAATTAAAACTGCTGCTTGGGAACTGGGCTCCAGCTGGCCAGAGCAGGGTGGGCTTGGGGGGCTGTGGGGGCAGCTGAAGAGGACTGTGGGGATGGGGTGGGCAGAGCAGGAGGAGGGGTGAGCTGGTGAAGAAGACCATGGCAATGCTGGTGGGTTCAGGGATTTGCTGCCTGTGTCTCTGGGCCTTGGTGTGGGATGTGCCCATGGGGAGCCAGCCTGGCCTGGAAGTGTGCTGGGCAGCCTCGGCAGGAGCCCCAGTCATTGTGCAAGGGCTGGGGAACCTGCATCTGCCACTCTCCTTCCCCCCCGCAAGCTCACCCTGCAGCCCGCCCTCTGCCATATAGAGTGTCCTGTCTGGTCTGGCCAGGTGGCAGATTAAGGATTAATTTTTTAATTAAAATCATTACTCATTTCACCAATTGCACCCCACTGGCAGTAGCAGCCCCCAGAGGATGAGGAGCTTGGCTTTAGCTTTCACATCAGCAACACGCTGGAGTGCAGAGCACACTGGGCACAAGCTGGTCCTGCACCAGTGCACCCCAGTGTCATGGAGATGTTGGGGCTGCATGCAGCATCCTTACCCATCCCTCATCCCTTGTCTCACTGCTGTAGGGCTGAAGTGCAAACCTGCTGCTTGTCAAATTTGTGAAGACCCTACAATAACACAGCCGGTGGTGGGATGAGCTTTCCCTTTGCAAGCAGCTGCACAGCCCCTGGCCTGCCCCACAGCAGACACCGTGGGGCGACGCATGTGGGACTGGACCCTTGAGGTGGCGGGGTGGGCAAGGGTTTCAGCCAGCAGAGCTGCCCAGGGAAGCCTGGAGGAGCCACACACCAGCTCTGCTAGACTCTGCTTTTCCGGGCTGCTGGTGCAGCTCAGAGCTCCCTCTCCTTTTAATTAAACCTGCAACTGCATTTTTCATCTCAAGGACAGGCCATGCATCTGACCGCACTGCCCAGGAGGGAGCTCGGCCAAGCAGCACTGGAGGGGATCCAGGCATTCTCTGCCAGCCCAGCTCATCCCTGGGGGCCTGTGGGCAGCCTGCTGAGAGCTGGGAATCCCCATTCCCACTTCATCTCCCAGTCCCACGGTGGGCAGAAACCCATTCCCCTGCCCAGGAGGCCGGCACAGCTCGGGGCACGTTGAGGTGCATTGCAAGTGCAGAACCCACAGTCTTGCAGGACAGAAAGGTTTTGTGCTCCCAGCACCAAGCATGGAGAAGCCGGTCTCTCCTGTGGGACACCCAGCACAGGGAGTGTGTGTGCCTCTCCCACCAGGCCTTTCTGGGAGCATGCTGGGACACACCATGGGAGACTCTGATTCTTCTCAGTCACCTCTCCTTTGTCGCAGGGTCAGGAGCACCAGCATGTCCATCCCTGTGGGTCTAGTGAGCTTTTCTGCCATGGCTCCCCACGGCCTCCTGCCTCTGTCCCATAAGGATGCACTTGGGGTGAAGGCTGGACTGTCCTGTCTTCCCCTCGTGCTCAGAGAGTTGGGGTTTCTGTGACTCCCACCCCTCCAGTGTAAACAGCTTTCCTAATGCTCCATCCCTGCCTCTACCAGGCACAGCAACCACATAACCATGGCAACAGTATCCCTATAACAGCCAGGTACATCTGACATCTCCATGGCAACCAACTCCCGGAACAGCCGATGAAGAGCTTTGCTTCCTCAGTGCTGGAGAGGGATGGGGGGGTGTCGCTGCTGTACCAAGACGGCGCAAAGAATGACACGGATTCAGGATCGGGCTCAAAGGCCAGAAATGGCTATATTTAATTATATAATTCAGCTTATATAGCTTTGTTCTCAAGGGTGGCATAAAACCATTGCAGGCTTGACCATCTGCCTCCCAGAGGGATTGGCTGAACAGCATAAGGCCCATTTCCAAAATATCTTTCCCAGTGAACAAAAACAATATCCACAGTATTTCCACAACAGCCTGCACCTGCAAACTAGTTTACAAAATAGCAAACCATTTCTCAGCTAAAACATGAGAAAGGAAAACTTCACAAAATGCTTCAGCAGCTGGAAAATTCCTCTGCTCCTGCTCTTTAGCATCCACAGGGGGGATTTGAGCCATACTAGGTCAGGTGGTGGCAGGGACCCTGGGGACAGACACAGCTGGGAAGGGTTTTTGACTCGATGCATGGGGCAGCATAAACCTTCACAGCCTCTGTCCTGATGGGAAGATTGCAGGGGACACAGGGGATGCATGAGAAGGTGGCAGCCCTGGGAACAGTATCTTCCTGACCCAGCCTCCTGCATCCCAGCTCCATCCTGCCTGCTGGGCTGTCAGTGCCATTGGGCCAGCACTCCCTGCTCCAACACAAGTTCCTTGGAAACGTGTATCCCAAACACTGGTACTGTGCTTCCTGCCACAGCCTGCTCCCACCCCAGTCCCCACTGCAGGGGTGCTCTGCCTGTTGCCCTCCCCAGAGGCTGCCAGACCCTCCCACCACTTCCCGTCCATGCCTGCTGTCCGGACTCATCACCCAGCAGCCCTGACACAGTCTGTCGTTGCAGATGGCGATTGCATGCCATGAAACTTTAATGTGTCAGGCCTGAATTATTGAGCCCTGCAGCAGGCTGCGTGCATGCAGGCAGGACCCAGCATCCCTCCTCCTCTCCCTACCCATGTGTGCCTGCCTAGGCAGCAGTGGGTGGGGGCTGGTGAGAGGTCCAAGCTTTCCGGGTCTCTCTGGGTGCACGAAGGTGCTGTGCCCTTGCTAGCCACCGTGGCTGGGAGGTGTGGGTGCAAGGGTGGCTGTTGGTGCCACCAGATTGGTAACCTGGCGGTTGGTGGGTCCCCAGGTAGGTGTGTAGGGAGGGATGTGTAACCCTGCTGTCCCCACCTCAGCATTTTCTCCCTGGATCCTCATGAAACCCCATGTCTAGAGGCAGCTGATCCCCTACAGCTGCCCTGGGAGTCCTCACCCCTCCTGCTCACTGTGCTGCCAGACCCCAGGGAGGTAAAGCCTTTCCACCTCAGTCAATGTAAATCCCATGGTGGATACAGACAGAGCTTGCTCCCTGGGTGGACATGGCTGTCACTGTGCCGCTCTGGGGATGATGAAGGGCTCAGAGAATGCCCTGGCTGCTCTCTTATTTTTGCAGCTTGCCTGAAGCACCCTGCAGCCACTCGATGATTTTCTCATCAGAGTAGCAAGGCTTGACCGCCCTCCCCACACAGACCCATCCATCACCCACGGCTGGCACCACCATACAGCTCACAGGCACTGGACCTGCCTGCCCTGCTCGGTCCCTGGCTGTCCCTCAGCCCTGCAGGCAGTGCCTGCAGCATGGACAGCCTAGGGGAGCAGCTCTGGGCATGCAAAGTGGCCCTGTTTTCCCTGGGGGAACCCACGTGCAGCCTGCTTGCTCACCCCTCCTTCTCCCCCATCCCCTAGCTCCGTGTCTCATCCTCCCTGCTGCCATCCCCAGCCTTCAGGGGTGGGATCAGGGACTCCTCAAAGCTTCAGCCCCAGTCTGCTGCATGCTGAGTGAGGCCCAGGTGGGAGCCAGGCACTCACAAGTGGGAGATAAAACTACAGATGGAGAAAGCCCAGCTCCAGTGCCATGGGGCATCTCTCCAGATCCCTGTTCCTGGGAAACACCCTGCCATGGGTACCTGTCCCACAAAACTGAGGCCAGAGCAGGGACAAGTGGTTCTGAGGGGCACCCAGGGCACTGAGAACCAGCATTGTCCCAGCAGCACATCATGTCACAACACCTGGAGAAGTGAGGAAACAGAAGGCTGGCAGGGCATGCCTGGTTCAGCACGAGGGTAGGGGTGCAGGGGCCGTGGAGATGAGGGACAAAAGGCTTGGCTGTACCCACAGGGACCAGAGCATTGCAGGGAGAATATGTCAAGGGACAAATAGCAGCTGCCATGGTCCCATGGCTGGAAGGGAGCAGCAGACAGAAAAGGGGGACACTGAGACATGGGAAATCAGGAAAAGTGGTGGTGATGCAAAGCATCACAATTTTCAGCTGCTGTTAATTGAGTTTCTTGGAGAGGTTGGTGGGGAAACCTGCGGGGGGGCTGGACTCAGGACTTTATCCCTGGCAATTTAGAAGAGGGCTGTTGAAGACCTGCTCTGTCGAGCGGAAAAACCACTTGAGTCGTGCTTAACTTCATCAAGGGAACTGCATAGAAATCAGGGAGCTTGCTAAGAGAAATTAATAGAGCAGCTAGGGGGGCAGACTGCCTGCAGACAGCATGAGAACTGCTCAGATCCGCATGCCGGAGACTTCCAGTAAATGAACATGTCCTTTAATGAGATTTGCAAGGCCAGCATGGCCAAGGAGCAGAGTGAGTAAATGGGTGGGAAAGGTCATTCCTCAAGGAAGGGAGCCATGCCAAAATGAAGAGCACATGAGAGGGGGGGAAGGTTACATTAAAAACCAGAGCAAAACAACCCCCAAAGAGCCTTTGAGGAAGATCTTGGCAACAGCTTAAAATTGCAAATAATTTTGCAGTGCTAAATTTGCTAAATTGTTGCCATAGCAATGAGAGTTTGGGGATATCTAGGGGTGCATCAGAGTGCTGCAGCTCAGATCCACCCCTCTGGATGAATCTTGGGGTAGGATCTGTGAGTCCTGCAAGCTCTTTCTCTTAGGACAAGGAAGTCAAGTGTTTCTATCCCCAAAGCAGACGTCTACAGCCCACAGAGGGGTGATGCTGGAGGATCAGCCTTGGCACATCCGGGCCGGTGAGCAGAGGAAGGGCTGCGATTGCAAGGACAAAGTCTACAAGTACAAAATGCACTTGCTGTCAACTGGTAGGAAATTAAGGCAGTTGCTCTTGCGAGAAATCAGCCTTGCACCAACAGAAATCAAGCCGTTACGCCAAATGGAATCCTGGATAAATTTATCTTAAGAAGCAAGCCTGCAGAGGAAGATAAAATCATGTTAGTAGAGGCTGAGAACATTGTCCATAGGATGCAAAGCCACTGTTCCCTTTATGGCTTGCAGATTAAAGTTTTCCCTTAAAAATCATTTCCCCCCACTCAAACACTACCACTAATATTTCCCTTGAGTCCCAAGTGCTCAGCAATATGTTGTTATGTATGAAGAGAGCTCTCAATGGAGACTGCATTAAAGAAATCACATTGAAGCTTCCTGTTGGACTGCAAGAGGTGCCTACAATGAGAGGAATATCACAGATTATTCTTACTTTACATGAATATGCTTCATCACCTCCACAGCCAAAACACAAGGCTCTGCATTTTGAAGAGGAATGTTTTTGGCTGAAATTAAATGGGTTTGGAACAAGTGCAATCCAGAGGCTCCTGGCTCAGCAGGAAGGGAGGTAAGTCCCTGAGGGTTCTGTGTGCCAAGTCCTCCTGAGAAGCTTTGCCCCAGGGCTTGCCTGCAGTCAGCAAATCTCCTGCCAGCACAACTACAAATCCCAGATGAGCCCATGAGGATTGTTGTTCTAATTAACTAATGAAGCCGTCTCCTGTTGGGAAGATGGATAATCTGAGCTGGAGGCTTCCTCCCTGTTGTGGGGGAGGACCTGGAGCAACGCCCACCTCCTCTCAAGGGACCTCATAAATGTCTGTACACTCCAAGGATGTACTTGCTGCAGGGAGGTGCCAAGTGCTCCCAGACACAGCATCTCCCTACACCCTGCCTTCAACCTGCCTTCAAAAACTCATCTGACCCCGTCCTCTGTCTGGCAGGTCCAAAGGCAGCTTGGCTGCTCTCATGCCTGAGTTTTCACTTTGGTCTCATAATATTCAGGCAAATCACAAGAGAAAAATTAACGTTTGAGGAGGGTGAAGTCTGTGCAGGATCTCCCTGAGCTGCAGCCATGCGCAGCGCAGGAGGATCCACTTCAAAGGGAGGAGCCACTTCATTAAAAAAGAGAACTAGGGCCTTTGATATCAAGATAAACATCCTGATACGCATCAAAGCAGTTTCTTCTCCTTGTCCTTAGACGCCCTCTCCCGCTTCACTTAAGTTCTGGATTTTGGAATTAGACTTCTGCCTAATCCTTGCTGTGCTGCATCCCATCTGGATGGTTGTTTGGCAGGGGAGATTCTGGGTGCTGTTTTGTGCTGTGTGAGACCTTCAGGTCATGCCCATTAGCCTAAATACTGTGTCATTGCCTTCTGTTCCGCCTATGAAGAACTAAGAGTTCCTGGTGAAGGTGATTCTATTTCCATTGAAAAACATAATGTGTTTAAAAGAAAGTGCAATAGGGAAGTGCCCAAAGGCCAGCTGGGTTGCCTCAGAGCCCAATGGGATCCATCCCTCTGGACTCCCTGCCCGCAGTGGCTGCAGGCCCATCCCTGGTAGCAGGTTGGGTATCCAGCAGCGTGGGAGAGGGGACTGAGCTGTGAACACTGACCCCTGGCACAGGAAGAGGCGTGAGGATGCAGGGGCAGTATGTGCACAGAGTGCTGGTGGGAGTCACATCCTCCCTTCATGGTAAACCTCTCCTTCAGTATTTGGAGATTATGAGTAGGATTTGGAGAGGCTCAAGAGCCAGGTACTGTTCCTAATGCCAATACCCTATGCTTTTGCAGTAGCCAGGGGCTTTAGCAGGCTGGCCATTGGAGCTGGGCTGTGGGGTGAGCTGTGGCCAGGAGGTCTGTGTACCCCTCCTCCAGAGTTCCGGGCACTCTTTGGGACAGGAAAGAGAAGAGGAGCAGCTGATGCAGCGGGGAAGCCACAGGTCTGAGCATTCAACTACTAGCAGCCAGCTGTACACACAGAGCAAAGCTGCTCTCAGGGAAGTCATTTGGGTCACACTACCTGTACCCCAGATTTGTGAGGTGGGACTGGGCTCAAGTGGTCACCTCCAGGTCACAGAGTGCTGGTGCTGGCTGGGAGCGAGGTACAAGGGCAAAGGGCTTGCTGCCACTGGCAGGTAACAGCTTTACTATTTCAGTTCTTCCAGATAGTAAACATAGGCTCTGGACATGCAGGAAGGAGAGGATCAGGAGAGTGGTACAGCTTTGACTTCTTCCAGAATGGGTTAAAAACAGGGAAAAATCCTCCCCCCAAGCCTCCACTACCCCAGGGAGTGTCGGCTGGTGGGTTTCAGCTGCCCTGTTGCAAGCTGTTGTGTGGGATGGAGGTGGAAGGAGCTGCAGGCCCAGGTTGCCCCAGAGCACCATCCTCAAAGTCCCTGGGCCACCAGACAGCAGCACTGAAATCCTGCTGAGACCTGCTGGTGCTTTCACTTATATTTCCAGCCTGGAGAAGATCTTGCATGCCCCAGAAGCAGCCCACCCTCTTTTCCTGTGTTCTCCTGGCTGTCACTCCAGCCCTGCAAGCGCAGACACACTACATTTGTTAGGAGTGCGAGGGTCTCACCAGGCACAGGGCTTGTGATGGACACCCCCAGGAAAAGCGACGGCTGTGTCTGTCTCAGACCCTTCTACACCTGCATCCCCTTGTGCCAGCCTCTGTTACCCTCGCTGGAACTGCCTCCTGCACTGCACCCCAGGACTGGGGGCTGGCTGGGAAGAGGCTGGGGTCCAGCCCTGCCCCACCGCCCCTCTGGCACCGCCCCGAGCCCAAGCTGGAGGGGAGCTGGGGGCACTGGAAGACTGGGGCATGGGATGCTTTGCGGGCAGAGACTGGAGCAGAGGGTGCCGTGCGAGTGCCACAGCGTGGCCCCGGCAGGACACCCCGCGCCTGCCCAGCAGCCCCCGCACGCAGGAGGCGGCGGTGAGTGAAGAAGACCCCCCAGGGGCGTGGAGATGGGTCAGCCCCTTGGCACTGGGGGACACCACCTGGGGGCGGCGATGCCCCAGCCCCGTGAGGGCCCGGCCCGGCCGGACACCAGACACCGGACACCACTTCCTCCCGCAGAGCCCCGGCGCTGCCCGGCCCGCCCCGACAGCGCATGCTCCACCCCTGACGTCACAGGGAGCCACGCCCACTCCCCGCCCTGCCCCGCTATCTGATTGGCCGCGCCCGCCCCTGCTCCGCCATGGCCCCTATGATTGGGTGGCGCTCCCCGGCCAGACCCGCCCACCCTCTCCTTTCTGAGTTTCTATTGGCTGCTGAGCTGTCACTCCAGCCAGGCCGCGCCCCGCGGGCGTGGGGTACGGAGCTGCACCGCGGGCACTGCGGTCCGTGCGCTCACATTGCCGCTGCGTGAGCCGCCTTGGCGGCCTTGTGCACCCCTCTGGAGCCCCACCGCCACCCTGCTGCACCCTCGGCACCCTGACTGCACCCCTCTGCAGCCCTACCGCCACCCTGCTGCACCCCCGGCACCCCTCACTGCACCCCTGACACCCCTCACTGCACCTCTCTGCAGCCCCACTGCAGCCCCACTGCCACCCTGCTGCACCCCTCTGCAGCCCTACCACCACCCTGCTGCACCCCCGGCACCCCTCACTGTACCCCTGACACCCCTCACTGCACCCCTCTGCAGCCCCACCGCCACCCAGCTGCACCCTCGACACCCTGACTGCACCCCTCTGCAGCCCCACTGCCACCCTGCTGCACCCCTCTGCAGCCCCACCGCCACCCTGCTGCACCCCTGACACCCCTCACTGCACCCCTGACACCCCTCACTGCACCCCTCTGCCATCCCACCGTCATCCTGCTGCACCCCTCACTGCACCCCTTTGCACTCTGTCAAACCCTCCCGGTTCCCAGTACTTGACGCCGGTGTCTCCCACTTGTACCTCCGGTGCTATCCCAGGAACCCCTGACACACTGACCCCCCCCCCCCCCCCCCCCCCCCCCGCAGTCCCTGCTGCAACACCACCACCCCTTCTGCAGCCCGCCCCTTCCTGCAACCCTCACTGCCCTCTGCCTTTGTTGTATTCATGCTCTGACTTCACACCTTGTTACAATTTGACAGCAGCCTGCCCCACTGCCCCAGCATCCCGGGGCTGAGGGAATGGTGCCGTGGTGTCCCAGGGCTGGAAGGAGTAGGTGTAGCCTCGGGTAAGGAGCATGGCAGAATGGCAGGGAGCAAGCCAGGGTGTTGGGAAGTGTGGTGGGGTGACGGGATTCGTAGCAGGCTGGTAGGGAGCACTGCAGGGTAATCAGATGAGTGATGGGGAACACAGCAAGGTACGTGTGGAGCATGAACGACCAGAGCCCAACCATTGCAACTTCACTGGTGCAAGAAGCAGGGCTCAGGAAGGGAGATCCCACCTTTCTCCTCTCTTTGCCCACCCTGATAGGTCCCAGGGAGAGAAATCCAGGGCAGAGATGTTTGCAGGCAGTGGCCCCATCACCGTGAGGCTTGGGGCCAGAGCTGCTGGCCAGCAGCCAGCCAGTTTCTGCTCCTGCTTGGGAGCACAGAGGATGTTTTGTACGCAGCAGTGGGAGCACCATCCCCACCAGGTCTGGCCCTGCTCCCTGCAGGCCCCCACAGACCCCAGCTCCCTGCCCACTGCATGACGAGGCCAGCGTGCCTCTGTGGCACACCCTTCTCTCTGACCCAGGGTGCACAGCTGGTACTGGATGAGGGACAGTGCCACGAGAGGTCACAGGCTTTCCCAGCATGGCCCTCCCATGTTTCTCCCCTGACAGATGACATCTGGGCTGTGATGTTGGTGCTCACTAGTGCTGATACCTGCTGTCCCCCTGCCGCCTCACTGGTGGGCCCTGTGACTGTGCCCCTGGTCCCTCTCCATGGCTTGGCTACTTGTGGGCTGCTCCAGCCAGCTGGTGTGTGCATCCGCAGGACGTGGGGTGCCCCGTCAAGCTCCTGAAAGATGGTGGGGCAGGCAGTGGGCCAGGGTGTGCAGCAGGAAGGGCAGGAGTTCCAGGACATTTAGTTGGGGAACTACAGGGACGTGTCCTGCAACCTCACCCTGAAGGTCATGCATGGCATCCTGGAAGTGGATCCATCATCAATACATCCTCAAGATGAGATGATAACTGCTTCAACATGGACTGCTTGCCCACCTTCCTGGCTGGGCTTGATCTGGCATGGATTGGCCTCTATATGGTGTCCCTCCTCTCCTGGGAGAACTGGCAAACCTCCCAGCCCTCAAGCAAAGTGGCATCTGGCCTGGCGGGACTATTGTCATGATGTCTACATGACCTGTACTTCCTCTCCCTGGATGTGACAAAGAGATTCTGGAGGCAGATGGCACATCGCCCCATCCCCATGGAGGATGTGTCTGAACTGGTGAAGGTGGTGGGGTCCAGCCAAGAGTCAGAGGCTGTGGCATGGCTGCAGTTACTGTTACCTGATGGTGATCCCTGTACTGAAGCAGGAGGATCCCTCCTGGAGCAGGAGGGCCTCACTGCACCGTGTGGCAAGTCTGTAGCACTGGCTGTGAAAGCCCCAGATCGTCCCCTGGAAGGGACCTGCCACGGACCTGGACACTAAGGGACCATGGCTGCTGCACACATTGCCTCCCCAGCCCAGCATCACCCACCCCAGCCTCTTCCCTTGGAGAAGGATGCAGCCTGGGCTTCCTGGCCTCCAGTCCTGGCAGTGGCCCTGCTCTGCTCCACAGCCCAGCAGCACATTGCCCAGGCAAGGGTGATACCCACCCCAGGCGCTGCTGGAAGGGGTAGACAAAGTACATCTGCCCTGTGCTGCGTGGGTTGGGAGTTTCTCAGAGTCTGTAAATAGCTGAGTTCCCCTCGTGCTCATCTCGAAACTGAGAAGGGGAACATTCCCCAGAGAGGGGGAAAGAATTGGTCAACTTGTCATCACTGGTAGAAAAGCTATTTTTAATTTTATTAAAATGTCTCTCTAGTATAAACTTGCAAAATATCTGGAATCTCTGCTATAAAGATTTGTGCCGTGGCTCTGTAGCAAAGCTGTTGCTCCTGGGGCCAGTGATGGTGGCACTCATGGGAGGATGCACCTGGCATCAGGGGACAACTGAGGCTCCTCTTTGTGATCTGGGGAAGTGTGGGGAGCGCCAGGGGAGTAGGGCACTCTGGGGCCACCCTCAAAAAGGGGCACGTGGGGGACGTAGTGGCCAATGGGGCCAGGATGGGTCTGCGGTCGGAGCAGGAGCTGGTGCAGGGTCTCGCCCACCTGCACAAGGCTGTGGGAGAGGAGGTGGAGGTGGGAGACTGTGTCGCTGGCCAGGCTCTCCAGTAGTGCCTGCTGCTGCCGTGATGTCTGCAGGATCTGCACCAGCAGGTGCTGGACATTCTGGAGCAAGCCTGTCACGCCAGACCCTGCAGTGAGAGAGGGGTCAGTGGCACCTCACCATGGCTCCAAGAGCTCCCTGTGAGGCTGTTGGGAAGCAGCAGGGATCACCCACCATGCAGGCTTGAGTCTGATGCATCTTCACCTGCTGCTGGTTGCTCGCTCATGGCTGCTGTCCCGTGGGAGCCTGTGGCTGCGGCAGCCAGAGGCAGCATTTGCTTTCCTCTTCCCATCCCCAGGGATGTCTCACCAGGAAAACCTGTCACAAAAGCTTGGCATGGAGGAAACAACCAGAGTGATGGAGACACTCAAGGCCCAAACTCAGCTTAACACAGAGCCCTGGAAGGCCACTGCCTCTGGGACCCCATGCCCTTCCCACCGGCAGGACAGGATGGAGCTGTGCCCTGGAGCACAAGGACTTGCTCAAAGCTGCCAACACTTACTGGCCTTTCCCTCAGCTCCTTCTTGCTTCAGGTCAGCGCGACAGCCTGGAAGGAGAGCAGACACAGCCTGTGAGCTGCAGCCATTTCCTGCCCCAGGGCACACAAGCATGGTAGCCAGGGCATGGTACTCACCCAGGAGGGAGAGGGGAGGGAAGCAGCAACTGGCATCTGCAACGAGAACCATATCAGAGCCTGCTCATGTGGCTGAGGGGGTTTACCGGGCTGAGCAGGGCAAGGAAAGCCTTACGTGGCATGGTGGGGGGCGTGGGTGGCACTCCAGTAACGTGGTCCCCACCAGCTGCTGGGAGAAAGCAGAGAGGAGAGATACGCCGTCTGAAGGGACCTGCTGGTGGATCACCACCAGCCCGGGGTCTGCCCGGCTTGCCCCAGCCAGCCCCACAGCCTGACATGCCCTAGCCACAGCTCCAGAGCGCCCTGCAGGGCCCCAAAGCATTTCAGAGCTAGGAACAAAAGCAGGAGTCACTCACCCACCACTGCAATGCAGCCACCTCTGGGCTGGAAGGCAGCAGCGGCGGAGCAGCGCGCAGCAACGCTACACAACAGACTAGGACTGGAAGTGAAGGAGAATCCCACATCCACTTGAAACTGCAGGGGGAATTTGGGGAGACAGAAGGTAGTTACCCAGTGTGGGAGGCTGGCTGGGGCGTCCATGCAAACCAGGCTCAGGGATGTATCCTGCATCACCTCAGTGCCAAATCCCCAGGAGTGTGAACAGTCAGGGGTGTGCAGGATACGCACCTGGGTGGGCCGAAAGGCAGGGAAGCCGTAGGCAGCTCTGGCCCTCATACACAGCCCTAACTCATCTGAAGCTTTATGGTGTTACTGCGCAAGTGAGGAGCCAGGAACTGCTGAAGGAAAGGGAGTCACATGCCCTGCAGTGCTACCAGCCACAAGAGATCCCTGCACTGTGTCAGGGCCACTGTCCCTTCCAGACCTCTCACCTCATGAACTGCCATAGGGCAGCCAGCAGCCTTGTCATGCTCTCAGGTTGGGATCCCCTCCTGCCCTATCCCAGCCATCCCCATCCCCTCATGCTCTGGGGCTGGTTTGGAGCCAAAGCATTCGGAGACAGAAGTCCCAACACACCCATCATTGAGCATCCCTGCTGAGGGACATGTGATGGATCCCTTGATCCTGTACACCTCCCATTCCCATCATGCTGGCATGGGCTTGGGCTGGAGCCGTGGCCGTGCAGCTCGGTGCAGCAGGGCAGCTCAGTACTTACGACTCTCTGGCTCGTCCTTTGCACACTGCAGCGTTGGTGACAGCAGTGTGCTGGGGGTGTCCTCGCCAACGTCGTGCTCTGCAGAAGGAGGTGAAGGGGTGCAGAAAAGAGCTTCAGTAACTGGGGCAAGAGGAGTGTCTGCCACCTTGCAGCCAGGACAAGGCCCCACTCCGGCTGCCTGAGCCCCCAGGTACCTGGTGGCTCTGGTGAGGATGGAGAGCGTGTGGCAAGGGCTGACCTGCGCTTCCTGGAGGGCAGCTTCACCACATCTAGGGGAAGAGAAAGACCATCAACAGACCCTGGGTGTCCACGCAGCACCAGTGCTCCACCAGCACCCCACGTCCAGCCACCCTGCTAAGCCCACACGTTCCCGGCACCCACCTGGCATCCTCCGTTCGCCAAAGACGGGCCGCCCGGCCGCCTTCCAGATGCTCTTCATGGCTCGGTAGTGAGGCGGCAGCCGGGGAGAGTGTTGTCCTGCCCTCCGGCGCGTCTCCCGCTCCGAGTGGAACGCCTGCTTGAGCGCCTTCCACTTGGAGCGGCACTGGGCCACGCTGCGCCCGTAGCCGGCCGCCGCCAGACCCCGGGAGATCTCCCGCCAGAGCGCCTCGTTGGGTCGCGACGTGGAGGCCATGAGCAGGGCGGCCTCACCCGAGCCCCTCACCAGCGACAGGAGGCCGCTGACCTCCGCCTGCGTCCAGGCTCGCCCGCGGGGCATGCTGCCGGCCCGAGGCGGGGCTGCCCCGGATCGCTCGGGCCCGGGCCGGCGGCGGGCACGGAGCAGCGCCGGGGCTCGGCCGTGCGCTCCAGAGGGCGCACCGGGAGGATGCCCCGCCGGGGGCGGCACTGGGAGCCGCACCAGGAGCGTCGCGAGCCTCCCCGGTGGTCGCTCTGGGGTTCGCCCCGGGCACCGCCGCACTGCCGGTCGCACCGGGAGTCGCACCGGGAGCCGCACCGGGAGCCGCACCGACCGCCCCTGCGCCGCACCGGGCGCCGCGCCGGGAGCTGCCGGGAGGCGCCGGGCGCCGCATCGAGCATGTGCAGCCCCGGGAGGAGCCGCTGGGAAACGTAGTCCGGGACGAGATATCGTCCCCCAGAGAACGCCGCCAGCTCGGAGCGGGGTCGTTGTCTGCCCGCAGGCTCCCGGGGGTTCGGGAGGACTCTGTCCCCCCCCCACGCGAGGGCACGGCAGGGATGGCCATCACGGCAGCCCTGGAGGCTGGGCAGGGGAAGGAGGACCCAAGCCCCCCGTTTTCCAGGGCTGAGATGCAGCTGCAGCCCCATGCAAAAACAAGGGGCTTGTAAGCAAACACGCAGTGGCCTTGCTCCTCGGAGAGAGGGGCATGGGCATGTGTCCTGTGCCCCAAGGATACCCAGTCTTCCCTTGCAGTGCCTAGGGCAGATCAGACCAAGAGAGCTGTGGTTGTTCAGCCTGGAGGAGAGAAGATTCTGGGGAGACCTTAAGCAGACCTTTCCCTGCCATGAGTTCCAGAAAGACTACGAGAGAGCTGGAGAGGGACTTTCTGCAAGGATGTGTAGTGATAGGAGGAGGAGGAGGAATGGCTTCAAACTGTCAGAGAGCAGGTTTAGGTTACATAATAGTCATAGAATCACAGAATATCCTGAGTTGGAAGGGACCCACTGGGATCATCAAAGTCCAACTCCTGAACTTGCACGTGACACCCCAAACAATCCCCCCATGTGCCTGCGAGCATTGTTCAAATACTTCTTGAACTCTGTCAGTCTTGGTGCTGTGATCACTTCCCTGGGGAGCCTGTTCCAGCTGCCCAACCACCCTCTGTGTGAAAAACCTTTCCCTAATATTCAACTTAAACCTTCCCTGGCACCGTTCCCTTGAGTCCTGTCACTGGTCCCCAGAGAGAAGAGATGAGTGTCTGCCCCTCTGCTTCCTCTTTCGAGGAAGTTGTAGACTGTGCTGAGGTCTCCCCTCAGTCTCCTCTTCTCCAGGCTGAACAAACCAAGTGACCTCAGCTGCTTCTCATATGGCTTTCCCTGTTTTAGGAAGAAATTCTTGATTGTGAAGGTGGTGAGGCACTGTCACAGGTTGCCCAGGGAAGCTGTTGATGCCCCATCACTGGCAGTGTTCAAGGCCAGGTTGGACAGGGCTCTGAACAACCTGGTCTAGTGGAAGGTGTCCCTGTCTTTGGCAGAGGGCTTGAAACCACATGATCTTTAAGGTTCTTTACAACTCAAATCATTCTATGACTCCATGACTCTAAGCCATGGCTGGCCAGCCCAGCCCTGGCTCCATGTTTGAGCTAGCAGCCCTTCCCACTGCGTGCTGCCCCAAAGCCAGGAGTGTGGGGTTCTCTGCTGCCAGGATGCCTGGATGCTGGCCTCAACAGGGCTGCCCCTTGCCCCAGGTGTCTGGCACACAACACCCCCGGGCTTTTGTCTCAGGTGGTGCCTCTGGGGGCCCCACCAGGAAGTGACACTTTCCATTTTGCATCACATCCGTCTGAGTTGGGCTGGGAAAGGGTTGCCACTGCCCCTGTGGGCTGCAGAGCAGGAGACCAAGGAAGAGATGGAAGAGGGTGTCATGTATGCTGACCTGCGCCTTCCCTCCACACTAGGTAATGGCCCCCAGCTCTCTCTGGGTTTCTTGACCTCCTGCAGCCCTTTGCCCTCCCCAGAAATGTCCTCCCAGACCTGCTTCCCCCACTGCCTCTTTTTGGGTGCCTTCTCTCAAACAGCTCCTCTCCAGCGCTGTTGCAGACTGCCTGCTCTCAGGGTGGGGGGGCAGGAGGGGCTCAATGGCAGGGAATGCCCACTGCACCCCCATGCCACTGCACAGACATCCCTCTCGCTGCTCTCCCCACCAAGCACTGTGTGCAGGCAGATAATTTCTAGGACAGTCAAGCTGCTGCAAACAGGCTCTCCCCCACTTTTCCCAGGTTTCCCCACTGCCTCCTGATGTCCTGCCTGGGATTTGCAGACATTTCCTGGCTCAAGGTTCCCCACTGCTCCCTCCAATCCCCCCTGCCCCGGTCTACATTAACTCATTTTCTCAGCTCCTCAGCAGCGAGTGCACACACCCTGGTTCTGGGCAGCCCTCAGCCTGCGTCTCCTCTCCCTGATACTCCTGCTGGCACAAATCATCCTGGTCAGCCTGAGTTTCCACTGTAAGTACTGGCCATCCCGTGCCTGGATCTCTACAGAGGGGGCCCTGGAGTCAGGGCTGGCACCATAGCACTTGTGTACCAACAGACTGAGCTGCAGCTTCCCCACGGAGCCGGGCCTTTCTGCTTGGGGCTGTGGGCGTTGAGGGTTCTGGGGCAAGCAGGAAAATTGGTGAGGCAAGACACCACCTACATGTCTGGAAAAGGAAGCTGGGGCGACAGCTTGGGCTTGGGGAAAGCCACTCCATCACATGGCAAAGAAAGGAAGGCAGGAGGGAGAGCGCTGATACTGAAACCGAAAGACAGGAGCACTTTCCCAGAAAGCCTGTTTTGTGGAGGGATCCCAAGCACAGAAGAAACTGCAAGGACGGACCTTGGCAGGCTTGGTGTACCTAAAACAGGGGACAGCTCACCCACAGCCACGAGGCTGTCCTGTGGGAGGGGACACTGGGTGCTGCTGGGAGCCGGAGCCTGGAGTTGCTGGAACACACCTGTGCTCTTCTGCTGTAGATTTAGTACAACAACAAGCGAGCTGCATCCACGGTCCCTGGAGCATAGAGGAGAGGCCCAGCTATGGGAAACAGACAGTGCAAGGTAAGAGAGCCTGCTGGGCTCCTGGATAAGCTTTGGAGAGGGCCTCACTGCTTCTTTCAAGCAGTGGGATCAGTCCATACTCGAGGATGTTTTCCTGGGCTCCATCCCTACATATTCCTTCACCCTTGCTGCTTGTCCCCTGATTTATGGCATGGAGAGCTCCCCCAGCACTGCTGAACAGGCTGAACTGCTGGGACCCCTTTAGAAGAGATGACCCCAGACAGCTCAATGTTACCTGGGCGCGCCACCAGCACCAGGTTCATGGATGCCACCAGCATTCCTGTGCCAGATGGCATGAGCTTCTGGTGCAGCTGAAACCTTGACTGAGTTCCCAGCACTTTGGAAATTGTGTTTGTATCACCACCCCAAATGTGCAGCTCCCTGCCCTGCCTAATGCCAGCACGTTTCTGTAACTAGCCTCTCTTCCCAGGGCTCTGTGACTGGAACATTGGAGCTGGGCTCACAAGTAAGGGCAAGAGTGAGGCAGACATACGAACACACTGGGTTGGTTGGTGTCCTGACTGCCCACTGTCACCCTCCCGTCCCTTGGGCTGAGGGCTGGTGGCAGTTGCCCCATCCCAGCTGCTGTGTTTCTGGTGTGCAGGGCGATGCCAGTTTTGCCCGGTCGGCTGGTTCTGGGATGCGGGGCAGTGCTACTACTTCTCCTCTGCCAGAAAGAGCTGGGAGCAGAGCAAAGAGGACTGCTGCTCCAGAGGGGCACAGCTGGTCACCATCCAAGCCAACACTACCCTGGTGAGTGCACCCAGCCTGGCCTGTCCCAGCTCCCTGTGAGCATTGGGCTGTCCTGGTGACCACCTCACAGTCCTTCAGCTGTCACCCACCCACAGCATTGTCTCAGCTCCCTGGCCTGTGTGCCCAAAGCCTAACAAAGCCTCCAGGCAGGGAGCTGGCAATGCTGTGCCCACACAACACAGCCCGCATCACTGATGGTGTGGCTGGGCTGGCAGTTCCCCCAAGGAGCTCATGTGGGTCCTCTCCTGTGCTAGGCTTTCCTGGTGCGCACAGCTAACATGGAGGTCTTCCATGTGGGGCTGAAGCAGGATGGCTTCAGGTCTGACTGGAAGTGGCTGGATGGCACCACACTGGAAGGGTGAGGCTGTCAGCTTGTTCCCAGCCAGGGCTGCTGAGGGTCCAGCATTAGGGCTCAGGGAGGTGACAGGGGGACAGGCATGCAGGGATGTGCTCCATGTTTTGGCCACCTCTTTTCTTCCCAGAACTGTGTTGGGGCGTTTTAGGGAGGTGGCATTTTTAGCAGGGGCCTGACCCTGGTGCCCACACTCTGTCTGGGTGAGGGGCTGCAGGGGATCCCCCAAAAGCAGGTTCTCAGTTTGGTTGGTGCTGAGCCCTGCTAGGATTGACCTGGGGGTGCTTTGTGAGTGATGGGGCTGGGGGCATCAGGGCATGTGGCCTAACTGGGAGGAGCCTGGCAGGAGACTGTGCTCCATGGGGAGGGTGAGCTTTGCCCCTGCAGCATCTCTGTGCAGTGTCTGGTCTCTGGCTGCAGCTGCTGATGGGACAGCCTCAGCTCTTTCTGCCCATCCCATCTCATCCCACTCTCTCCCTTGCAGGATCTTCCCAATCCAGCGCTACCCCAGGTCTTTCCAGGCCTGTGGCAGGGTGTCACGCTTGGGACTGTCAGGTGGCCCATGCACAGAAGCCCTCAGGTGGGTCTGCAAGCAGAGTGCAGCCACCCTGCAGTGGCTCCAGTCCTCACCTCCTGCCTTCCTCTGGGGAAACACCACCTACAGCTGTGTGAGGCCCTGATGGCCATGGGGACCCCCAGCCTGTGGCACCACCCTGTTCCCTCCCTGAGCCCAGTGCATGGGCATTCCCAGGCTCTGCTGCCTCCTGGCCCAGACCTCTTTATCCCCCAGAACTCTGCACTTTGCCAATAAACTCTGCCAGCAACTGCAGCTGGCTTTGGGCTATGGGGGTGGGAGGATGGGGGTGCATCTTCCAGCTCTCAGACTCGGTTGCATCACTGACAAGTGGGAAATTGCATCTGCTATTCTGTGGCCAGGAGCCAGCATTGAGCCAGCAGCAATCGGAACATCCCCATGGCAGTGTGAGGCAGCTCCTGTGCAGGCTGGCAGAGGTTCCATGAAAACTCTGGGCATTCTGATTGTGGTGGCTGCCTGGGGTTTTTGCTTCTTGGGGCATGGTGCTGAGAGGTGACCCTGTGCCTCTGCAGCCCCGTGGAGGACTTGGGCTGGGCAGCAGCTTGTTTGCTGATGCCTGCCAAGTCTGAGGAGGTCCCAGCAAACACGCTCACTTTGTTTTGAGGCCGGGTGATGTGTGAGAGCCTAAAAGGCTTGCTGGGGCTTAGTTTGGAGTTGTTTGGTCCCAGAGGCTGTTCTGGTTTTGGCATAGACCACTGGGTTGTTCCAGCAGCCTGCAGCTGTGGCACAGACATCGCTGGGACTCCCTCCCAGCACATGCAAAAGACCAAGCCCCCACAGTCTGTGCACCCTGTCAGACTGAGCAGGACTGGGAGGGGGAAGGTGATGCATGGGGAACTGTAGCCTTGCTGTGGCCTGTACCCATGGGCTTGGGCTCTTCACAGCCTGGGGACCTGGGTGCAGAGCATGCTCCCCAGAAGGGAGCTTATTCACCCCCCCACCCCCTAAAACAAGATCATACACAGGAAAAAAACCCACTTTTTGCAAATAAAGCAACTACTTCTGCTTTTCTGTGTATGAAGATGTGTCTCCATGCAGTATGGTCTTAGCCACTGTTTACCACCTGACCACAATGGAGAAGGATAGGACTGGGTTCCTGGGCTGCTGCTGCTGCCCAGCTGCCTGCATGGCCCAGAGTGTGGCCTACACTGACCTGAAGTTTGCTGAGGCCCCTGCTTGCTGCCCTCACCTGCCCTGCAGACCCCAGTGAGGATGACGTTCACTACAAGAACCTGCTGCTGGGGCTGGTGCTGTCAGAGTCTAGCCTGTGTGAGAACCCAGCTGCCTTCACTGCCACAGGGATAGCCCAGCACAGGGCGAGCACCGGCTGGTGGCAGTGGGACCATGGGGTGATGCCCATGGGCACTCATCTTGTCCCTAGACTGCTGCCCCTCGGGCTGGGTGCCCTACAGGAGCAAGTGTCTCTTCATCTTGGTGGGAAAGAAGATCTGGTTGAGCAGCCATTATGACTGCACAGGGAAATTCACTTGACTGCTGGTCCAGGGTCCAAGGCCAGCACAGATGGTACAGAGTGGAAGGGCTGTGTCACCCCAGAAGGGTGGATTTCTGCAGAGTCCCATGGAGCCAGCAGCAGCAGTATCTGGGGAGGTGCTGGGGTGCCACTGTGGCCCCAGGTTCCCACCATGGCAATCCACAGGGAAGAACACAGCCAGACCTGGGGCTCCTGGGCACCAACAGGATGCTGGGCATGGGGCAGGTGGTCAACAGCTTCTCTCTTCCCAGCATTTTGTGCAGGCAGGTGACTGAAATCATCATGACAAACCTGAGGGGCTGTATGGGAAGTTGTATAACGAGTAAGTTGTTCCATCCTGGCCACCTGCACCCGTCCCACCGTCACCAGCCATGAGTAGAAGTGTCTGCATTTTAAAACAAGACTTGTAGAAAAGAGGCTGTATTTTTGTCTTCCACACTCATGGTCATGTTGCCATCCCCAGTCCCTGCTCTGGCTCCTGTGACCCAAGGAAGGTGTTTAGGAATCCTCCCAGCCTGAGCATTCAAGAGACTCTGGCAGTCACACTCCCAATGCCAGAGACTCCTACTGCAGGGACCGAAGGCTCTTCACAGCTGGCAGCTCCAGTGAGTCCACAGGTGCCCACCTGGCTCCCCCTACACCCCACTTACACAGTTAGACCAGGTTTCCTTGCTGATTCAACCCCAGGTTTCCCATGTGTCTTGGGGTGACTTTATGATGTGTATCCCCTATCACTGCCCCATGCCCAGAAATTAATTTGTGTACCTTTCTATGCCTTTAAACTGAGCCTGAGAGGGGGGAGGAAAAACCAAGCAAAACTTTCTCAAAGCAGTTTGCAGCTTGTTCAAGGTCACACAGAGATAGAGACGGCTCTCTGCGTTCAGCTGCGGTGGGAGCAGGAGTGAGCAGCTTGCTTTCCAGCCAGTTTTCAGCTTTCTTTTTCTCTGGAGAGAGATGGAGAGTTGAACTTTTGTTTTCCTGGGACTTTGTTTTTTCCCCTTTTTTCTCTGCTGGATGGTTTCAACATCAGAATACATCGGGAGGAATTTGCACCAAGGCCTTGGCCCTGGAGGAGGCCCATCACCCCATCCCATCTCCAAGGAGGGGGAAGAGAGAGATCTGGGGAAGGACTCTGAAATTTTCCCAGGTTTTCTCTCTACAGCAAGAAGTTTCATTATTTAGCATTAGTATTTTTTTTTTCCTGTTTGTTTGTTCAATAAACAGTTTTTATCTCTTTCACTTTCCTTCGGGGAAAAAGGGTTTTTTCCCCGAACCTGGTGGGGGGAGGGGTGGTTTGTAACCTGCCTTCTCTCAGAGGATATAGTTCTAAATTTGGCCAAACTGGCACACCATGGAAGAGGCTCAGATATCTCATTCCACAAAGCCATTTATTCACGGCGCAGTAACACAGAAACAGCTTGAGATGGTTCCTCTGAGGAGGGACCCCCAGCAAAGGAACCCCATAGCTTTTATCCCCTCACTGTCTGCCTGTGCTCAAGCCTTGCACTTCTTCCTCGGTCCTATTCTCCCACCCCCTCTCTCTGTCCATCCACCTTGCTTTAGTCACCCCTCTCCTTTGTTATCCAAAAGGTCAGCAGTTCCCAGCTCCCCCTGTGTCTCTCGGTGTCCATTTACCTGTCTGGCACCACCCATCTTCCTGCCCTGTGTTATCCCAAGGGTTTGCAGTTCACAGCCAGCCTCTTGCGCTGGGCTCCCACCCAGAGCTCAATCTCCACTTCCATCTGCATCTCTAACTGCAGTTTGCCAGCCCAGCTACCTGGAGCAGAGGTATTCCTCAACAAGGGGATCTCTGTAGCAGCCTTCCAGCTCACCTCTGCTGCTTTCCTCTGAGGGGGGTTTGGGAGGGGCCTCTTGCACCTTGTGAAGGTGGGTAAGGTGGTGTCATTGGTGTCCCCTTGAGGACTCTGTTAGCTTTCCTGGCTGCTCCTTGCCTCTGTCACTATTTGCTGCTGGCTCCCTACATCACCTGTCTGGAGATGAGCTTTGTTCTGCCTTGATACCAGGAAGAAGATGTAGGACACCTGCTGGGCATGTGATCATCCAGGATGGGTGGGGAAAGCCAGGCAGGATTTCCCAAGGGCAGGTGATGCCTGTCTGACCTGCCTGCTGCTGTGGGAACAGTGGGCTATGGATAAGGGGAGAATAATGGGGAACATTTATCATGAACCTTTGAGGTCTGGGAGATGGTTTTCCATGGTCTCCTCACTGGCACAGTGGGGATATATGAAGTCAGGAGAAGAGAAGAGGGTGGGTGGAAAACCTGAATGGTGTGAGGGCTGCCGTGGGTGTCAGCAATGCCCTTGTTCCCTTGGCAATCACTGAAAGGTCAGTCCTGGGGTTTATCCTCCTTGGAGCCTTCATCAGTGCACTGGATGTTGGGTTGGGGGTGGCCTCAGGCAGTATCAAACTGGTCAGTAGTGTGAGTACTGGAGGACAGGACCGGGGTACAGAGAGACCTGGAGAAATGGTTTGATGGGAGCCTGCTGATATTGGAGTGGGTAAAAGTGCAAATCCTGCAGCTGGGAAGAAAGGAGAAACCCCACACATCAAGATGGGCAAATAAGCAGCCATGCTGAACTGGCATGGGGACCCACGAACCAGAGGCTGGATGGGATCTGCAGTGTGTCCTTGTAGTGGCAACTACGACCCTCTGGGCAGTGGAGGTTAGAGCTCAGGGCTTCAGGACTAGGGAGCATTGTCCTCTGTGGGCAGCAGGGAGACCACGTCTGGACTCTCCAGGACAAGCCAGACACAGCAAGTCTTTGTTTTGCATGATAGCTGAGGCTGTAGGGGACCTTCTGCAATCCTGTCCCAGCCTTGCCGTGCCACTGGGCTGGCTCCACCAGCCTCCTTCTCTGAAAGATCTCCCAGGAGCTGCCCTCAGTTTGAAGCCATTTCCCCTTGTGCTTTTGCTACAAGCCCTTGTGTGCAGTCTCTCTCCAGCTTTCTTGTAGCCCCTTTTGGTACTGGAAGGCCACAGTAAGATTTCTCTGAAGCTTTCTCTTCTCCACACTGAACGATCCCAATTCTCCTCACAGGAGAGATGTTCCAGCCCTCTGATCATCTTGGTAGCCTCCCCTCTGGACTGGTTCCAGCAGGTCCCTGTCCCTGCTGTGCTGGGACCCCAGAGCTGGATGCAGTGCTCCAGGTGGGTCTCAGCAGAGCGGAGCAGAGGGGCACAATCCCCTCCCTCCCCTGCTGCCCACGGGGCTCTGGGTGCAGCCCAGGACACGTTTGGCTCTCTGGGCTGTGAGTGCCATGGCCGGGGCATGTCCAGCCTCTCACCCACAGCACCCCCAAGTCCTTCTGGGCAGGGCTGCTCTGGGTCTGTTCATGCCCAGCCTGTGCTGGTACTGGGGTTTGCCCTGACCCAGGCGCAGCACCAGCACTTGGTCTTGTTAAACCTCATGATGTTCCCATGGACCACTCCTCAAGCTTGTCCAGGTCCCTCTGGATGACATCCTGTCCTTCAGGTGTGTTAAACACACCTCACAGCTTGGTATCACATGCAAACTTGCTGAGGGTGCACTTGATTCCACTGTTCACGTTGTTGACAAAAGCACTTAATAACATTGGTCCCAAGGTGGATCCCTGAGGGCCAACATTATCACCAATGTCCACATCAGGACACTGAGCCACTGAGCACTATCTTCTGGATGCAGCTGTCCAACCTTACCCACTGTACAGTTCACCCATCGAATCCATCTCTCTCCAGTTTAGAGGGGGACTGTGTTGAAGGCTTTACAGAAGTCCAAACAGAAGACACGTGTAACCCTTCCCTTGTTCACTGATGCAATTGCTCCATTGTAGAAGGCCACTGGGTTGGTTAGGCAGGACTTGTGATGAAGCTGTGCTGGCTGTCTCAAGTCCAGCTCAGAAAAATGGTTCCCAACATATTCCCCTCTCTGCAGAAACACTAAGTGAGACAGGGAGGGTCAGTGCTCCTTCTGGATTCCCCCACGCACCCCAAGTGGGTCCTGGACAGGCGTCTCTCATCACCCTCCTTTGGCAGATCAAGTCCCACCACATTCTTAGGGATCTTTCCCCCTTGGTGGCAGGGGTCTCCCCTTTTCCTCATGTTCCCAAGTCTCCCCAGTGCTCCCTCCTCTCTCCCATTGTCTTACCAGTGCACCTTCATTTTTTCAGGAGCACCCTCATTTGCAGATCTGCTGCACCTCCTTTCTTTCCATGGTCTCAGGATTCCCACATTCACCTCCCATGGTCTTAGGGCTCTTCACTGCACTCATTTTCCTCCCATGGTTTCCTCATTCACCCACCATGTTCTCAAGGCTCCCCAGCACTCCTTCATTTCCTATACAGTCTCAGGGCTTCCCAGCAGTTTTTCATGCTGATGGCACCACTGTCAGCACCCTTTCCAGGCAGGACCAGCCCAAAGCCCTGAGCAGGTGAGGAAGGCAGGAGAAAGGACAGGACAAGAGCTGTCAATACTGAGAGAAGGGACAGGCTGTAAATCCACAGGACTCCCCAAAACAGACAGGTTGAGGACATCGATGTGTCCTCCCCCAGCTCCAAAAAGATGCAAATGGCAGATCCTGCACCCCTGGCAGCCTTGGAGTAACCAAGAAGGTGGGAGTTGGGCTCTGCACTGGACACCTTGGTCAGAGCTCTGCTGGCCAGGGCACACAGGGACACGCAGGGGCACAGTACAAAGCACTATAATACATGTATGCATGAGTGTGGGAGAGGGGAATAAGGTCTATTTTCCATAATCCTTGCTTTAAAATAGACACACCCTTTCCCAGCAGTTTTGCAAGGCAATTGAGGCAGTGTGCAAAGGGGACAGAGTCCCAGGGTACACCCCCAGGTCCTGTTCCTGAGTTCAGTGATGGAGGGGAGTGGCAGCAGTCAGTCCTTGGTCAGAAAAGGAGGTCGGGTCTCAGATGCACTGCTCAGGTTTGGGGATTTCTCGCAGATCCACTGGAAGAGATTCTTGCACGTCAAACTCCATAATTCCCCATTACCTACTGACCAGCAGTCTGAATTATAGCGTTTCCTAGGAAAGAGGGCACATCTCAGAGCAGCAGTGACAACATCCTCACCGTGGACACCACTTCCCACAGATCCCTGTACTGCTGGGGCAGGCAGGGCACCTGGCACACAGACCAGTCTGAGAAAGTGTCATATTCCTCCTCCTGCTCTTCTTCTCTGCCACTTGGATATTTGGCACTGCACCCCACAGCTTGGGTCTACCTTCACCCCCCTCCCTTGGGGCTCTGCTCATGGGACCATCACCCCCTTTGCTGAGGGGTGTCACAGGGGCAAAACAGCACCCTTCTAGCATGGCAAAACGGCAGGTGCTTGTGCTAAGGACTCTTTGCACTTACGGGTATTTGCTGTCCCTCCATACAGAAGATCCTGCCTCATAAAAAATTCTTGCTCCAATCCAGTACCTTGCATTAGATGCCTGCACAAAATGCTGGGAGGGAGAGAAGCTGTCAACCACCTGCTTCATGGCCAGTGCTTGCCAGGTGCCCAGGAGCCCCAGGGCTGGCTGTGCTTCTCCCCCCAGCCTTCCAGGATGGGAACCCGGGGCTCATGGTGCCACCCCGCCAGCTCCACAGATAGTGCTGCAGCTGGCCCAGCAGGGCTCTGTCCAGCCCCACCCTCCTGGGGTACACAACCCCCCTGCTCCGTACCGGCACTAGCAATGATGACCAGTCATCTTGGACCAGCAGTTGAGCAGATCTCTCTGCACAGTCTTGGTGGCTATCCTGCCAGCTCTTCTTTGCCATTGAGATGTAGAGACACTTGCTCCTGTAGAGTACCCAGCCACTGGGGCAGCAATCTGGGGGCAGGGGCACAGCTCAGGTGCTCATCCTTCTGTGGATGCTTAGGGGCCTCAGCCTGGCTGAGTTCAGCCCCTGCATCTTCGCAGCAGCAACACCACCTGTGCCCCATCCCCATCAGGCTCTACCTGTGTTCACGCAGGCACGCAGGCTGCTCACAAGGCTCTTGCTGGTGTTGAGCTTCCCCTGCACCACCTGCACCTCCTCCTGCAACACAGCCAGCTCCTGCTGGGTATGCCCCAGCTCAGCATTCCTGCTTTCCAGCTCCGTCTGGGTGATGTTGTACTCGTGCCACACTCGTTGCAGCTCTTCTCTGGCCCATGCCAGCTCCAGCTGTGTCTGCTCCAGGCTCTGCTCCCGTGCCCGCAGCTCCTGTGACAGGCGGCCCTGCTCGGCCATGTGCTCACGGGAGGTGTCCTGCAGGCTGCGGGTGACCTGCCAGTCTGGGGACAGAGCAGTTGAGCTGGATGTGGGCATGGGGCCTTGCCTGGGGCATGGCTCGAGCAAGGAAGAGTAGGATAAGAGTATCTGGCTGTGGATGGAGATTGTCCTGGGGGTGCCAGTGGGAAGGGAGAGGAAGCCCCCATCGTGGCAAGTGGAGGGGAGACATTGGAAGGCAGTGGGAGACATTGGGAAGGCAAGGAGACTCAATGAGAATCTGTGGAAGGCAGTGGGAAGGCAGTGGGAAGGCAGTGGGAAGGCGGCAGGAACACTGTAGGAGGCAGTGGGAGGCAGTGGGAAGGCAGTGGGAACACCGTGGGAGGCAGTGGGAGGCAGTGGAAAGACAGTGGGAGGCAGTGGGAGGGAGTGGGAGGCAGTGGGAGGGAGTGGGAGGCAGTGGGAAGACTGTGGGAGGAAGTGGGAGACAGTGGGAGGCAGTGACAGGGAGTGGGAGGCAGTGGGAGGGATTGGTAGGTAGTGGGAAGACAGCGGCAAGACCATGGGAAGGGGTGGGAGGCAGTGGGAAGGCAATGCAAGGCGGTGGAAGGCAGTGGAAAAGGCAAGGGGAGGAAAGGGGAGGCAAAGGGAGGTAGTGGGAAAGGCAGTGGGAGGCAGTGGGAAAGGCAGTGGGAGGCAGCTCCTGGTGGCCAAGCAAGAGCCCCGGACCCCAGCCCCAGCCCCCTCCTCCCTGGCAGCCCCCAGCAGCCTGTCCCTCGCCCAGCCCGACCCCGCTCCTGCTGCCGCCCTCCCGGCTGCCCCCCCCGCGGCAGTCACCGACTCACAGTAAGCCCCCAGAACCACGACGGCCACCACCAGCAGCAGCAGGAGCAGGCTGGCTGCCAGCAGCGCTCTGGGGACGCGCCATCGCCGTGTCCAGCGCCCTGCAAGAGACCAGCACCCGCAGGCATCACCCCGTGGTCCCTCTGCCACCACCGCGCTCCGGGGCGTCCCCGCGGCAGCGGCTGCTGCCGGGTTCCCACCTGGGCTGGGCGCTGCTGTCACCGGCCCCAGCGGGACGTTCTCGTAGGGACTGTCATCCTCATCGGGGACGGTGGATGGAGGGCCCGCGGCAAACTTCAGGTCGGCATAGACCACGCTCTGGGCCATGCCCCGAGCGGCCCCGATGGCCCTGCGGGCTCTGCTCCGCTTCAAAGGACAAAAGCAGCTGGTTTCTGCAGAAGCAGAAGTGTGCTGAGGTGCGGCAGAGGGGAAAGTACGGCCACGGCACCCGCGCCCTGCCATTGGCCCGGCACCACCATCTTACCGTCCTCCGCACCCCGAAATTGGTCAATGTCCCCTGGGATGGCACTGGGGCGGTGCAGCTCGGCGCTGGAGCATCTGGCAGAGATGTAGGGCTCAGCCTACAGAGAATTGACCAAATTCCCTAGGGCAGGGGAGAGCAGGTCTGTCTTCCAGATGGGAACAGGTAGCTTTGGTGCTGACCCCATCCAGGATGGAGGTTCCCTCTTCTTTGTGCTCTGCTCCAGATTCTGAGCATCGCTGCCCTAGTGCCTAAAAGGGATTTCTACATTGCAGCACAAGCTTTCACTTCTCCTCTCATCATAGCCACGTTTCTCCACTCTGCCAGCAAGTACACTATGGAAAACCAAACCCCAGCCACAGAAGGGTCATGACAAATGGCCCCTTTTCTTTCCCCTCATCCCAAGGCCAGTGCTTCCCAGCAGTAGGAGGTACATTGGGCAGTCACCCAATAAATCCCACTGGCCTCTCCCCTGCATGTCCTCCCTGGGTCTGGGCCCCTGCATCCCCAGGAGGACATGCTCCATTTTCTTCCAGGAGATTGAGCAGAGGCTGCCTAACCTTTAGCTTTCCAAATCTCCTTCCTGTCCCCTTTGAAGCTAGCTTTGATTTTTGCCTTTCTCCACTGAGGAAGAACCTCCCTTGCTCTTGCAGAGGTGATGGACAGTGGCCTTGTAATGCTGTGCTCCACCAGCACCACTGTGTGCCTCCAGTGCTGTCCCAGGGACTGGCTGTGTTCAGATGCCATCTGGAAGACAGTGGGAGGCAGTGGGAAGGCAGTGGGAGTGGGAGGCAGTGGGAAGGTTTGGGGGCATCCCTTCTGAAACCTGCCCTTCTCTGGACACAGTTCAGTGGAGACCTCTGAGAGGCTGAGGGCCTGGAGGGACCAAGAAGAAGGTGTTGTGAATGCTGGGATTGTGGTCTTGGGAAGGGAAGGCAAAGAGATGTCACTGATCTTTGTAACTCTCTGGGGGTGTTTTGGAGCAATGCCAAAGCTGGGATCTTCTTAGACAGGGACCGGGGAGGGGATGAGAGGCAGTGGGACAAATTACATCATGGGGAAATTCCCATTCTCAGAGGCTGGGAGGGGAAATACCTGTCTGTGAGGACCTCCGGCCCTCCACAGAGCTGTCCACATGGCAATTTGCTCCTGTATTCAGGATTGCTCTGCTCTCCCCCAGCTCTCCCCTAGCCCATGGATTTGGGTCTGTCCTTTGCTCTTCCACTGCTGTGACCTCTGGCTGTGCTGCCCTGGCCCTGCCCTGTGCTGAGGGGGACCATGAGCATTTTTAGGGCATGGGAGGGGATGGGCCAGTGTTTCTGGGACCAATGAGAGGGTGCTCGTCCCCGCAGCCGTGCCTCACTGGTCCCATCTGCTACAGTGCGGAGAAAACTTCTGCTTCTGCAGATGCTGGCTGCACTTCTCCTTTGCACGTCTGAGAGACGGCGCAATCGCCAGGAACAGGAACATCTCAGAAAGGCATCCCCAGTGCGGAGCGGGAGCCAGCAGGGCTCAGGGCTTGCCCAGCGTTTGCCTACATGGCCCAGCTTTATGCTGACCTGAGGTTTGCCAAGGTGATGGGGGGCCGGAGCATGGCCAGCCAGGCACTGGAGGCAGGTGAGAGCCCACCAGCCCCGCCACGCTGTCCCTGCCATGCTCAACCCCACGGCCTCAGCTGCTCTCCCCTGCCTTCCTCCAACAGCCCTCAGCATGAATGAGGCAGAGAGCCCCTATGACAACACGCAGCCAGCGCTGGCAGGGCAGGATGGGGACGGGGCAGAGCCCAGCCCAGGTGAGTATCCAGCTGGATTCCAGCAGACCCAGGATGGTTCTGGTGTGAGTAGTGGGTGGTGTTTTGGGGTCCTCCCACTCCCATCACCCACACCATGCCATCTGTGCCACCTTGCCACCACTCTGCTGCCTGCAGGAAGGAGGTCTGGGGGCTGCCAGCAGTTTTCTAGCTCTTCAGGTGATACCTGTGGTCTGTTGTGTTGTGCAGGGCGCTGGTCCCGTCGGTGGTGCCTCCCTGTGGGTCTGCTGGCAACTTGCCTGCTGCTGGTGGCCGCTGTGGCCCTGGGGGCTTGCTGTGAGTCAGGGGACTGTGAACATTTGGGGCAGGGAGTGGCTGGGTCAGGGAGGCATCTGGGCTGGGGTGGGTGCTGTGGGTGAGCGGGGGGGGGTGAATAGAGGCATACTCATGCACACTCACTGGTGAGTCCCTCTGCCCTGTCTGCCACAAGCTGGCCTATATCCCTCGCACATCCTGACCACCTCCTTTGCCTCCCATCATCCATCTTCCTTGCCTTACTCTCCATTTCTGCTTTTCTTTTGCATCCTGGCGCTGCCCAGCCTCATATTGCTGCACCTTCCCTGCCCCTGACCTGCTGCTTCTGCTCCTACACCCCATCCTGCCTTGCCCTGCTCTCCCCTGCCAGATCCTGCCCAACCCTTAACCGTACACTTCCTTGCTGTGCCCTTCCCTCCCATCCTTTCCCACTCAGCATGGATAACTCCCTGCCTTGCCCTGCCCATCCTTCCTGCCTTAAACAGGGTCAGTCCCACATCCAGACTGTCCCAAGCCTATGCCTCAGCTCACCCACTCTGTCCCCAGACTGGCAGGTCACCCGCAGCCTGCAGGACACCTCCCGCAAGCACGCGGCTGAGCAGGGCCGCCTGTCACAGGAGCTGAGGGCACGGGAGCAGAGCCTGGAGCAGACACAGCTGGAGCTGGCGTGGGCCAGAGAAGAGCTGCAGCGAGCGTGGCATGAGGGCAACATCAGCCAGCTGGAGCTGAACAGGCTGAACGCGGAGCTGCGTCGTGTCACGGGGGTCCTGAGCAAGACAGAGAGGGAGGTGCAGGAGGTGCAGGGGAGGCTCAACAACAGCGAGAACACCGTGGCCCTCCTGCGCTCCTGCACAGCTATAGGTAGAGTGATGATGGAGCAGGGATGGGGTGCTCCAGGTGACTGGCACCCCTCAGCAGGTGCCAAGGGGCAAATGTGGCTTTTTTGGCCACATGGTGTGGACAGGGTGGTCCAAAGGCTGAAGCTATGCCTGGAGCAGATGCTGAGCCTGTGATATCCACTGGGAAGGTGTGGGGCTGTTCCTTGTTCCCTCCCAGGGCATCTGTGGCTGAGCAAGCCCCTGAGCTATGCCCCTACCCACAGATTGCTGCCCTTCGGGCTGGCTGCTGTACAGGGGCAAGTGCCTCTTCATCTCCTCGGAGAAGAAGACATGGGAAGACAGCAGAGATGAGTGTGAGAAGACATATTCTCAGCTCCTGATCACCAAATCCTGGAGTCGTTGGACTGTGCCGGTAGGGTGCTGGGGGAGCTGAGGGCAGGAGATCCAGTGATGGGGTCCCCAGATGGGCTAGCACTGTTCTGGGGGCCCCCTGTCCTGCTAAAACATTGGAGGGTGCAAGGCTGTTCTCTGGAGCACATGGCTGGTGGTTGACGTTGGACAGAAGGGCTCTGGCACCCCTGGATGTTTCCCAAGCTGGAGCAGGGCACGAGGGCTGCTCAGCTGTCCTGCCTCAAGAAGCTCCAGCCCCAGGGGCTCCTTGGCGAGATGATGACCCTCCTGCTAAGTACACAGTACTGCAGTACATAGGTGGCATGGAATAAAACATAGAAAGGCACTTTTTCTTCTTCTCCAGACCTTCCTGAAGAATGCAGATGTCCCTTACTGGATTGGACTGCAGAAGGGCAGTTTTCCCTGGTACGAATACAGCTGGCTGGAGGAAGAGGATCCGGAGAGTGAGGGGGTCTCAGAGGCCTGGTTCTGGGTGGATGGATCCCTTTACGAAAGGTACGTGGCAGCACTCTTGCCAAAACTCCCTTCCTCTGGCATGGCTCTAGGAAGCATTTTAAATCCCACCAGTGCCCAGTTCCAGGCACAGGCCCTGGGAAACAAAGAGCATCAGAGCAGCAGGGACTGAGGGAAGGTGAGTGCAGTGGTGTGATGAGATGCTTAGAGGACAAGCAAATGGAAAGCCAAGACTCAGGGGGCTGGGTAAAATGCAGGGCATGTGAAACAGGAGGCAGCAAGAGTGGATAGAAGAAACCCCAGGTTTTATTTGGGGCCTAGGCAAGGTGTTTGAGCACCACCTCTATCCCCCACATGCCTTCTTGATTCCTCTCCAAAGGGAGATCAAGCCTTCCTGTCTGTGGAGAGTCCTGGGCTCCTGCCTGCCACGTGCACCACCTCCTCAGCTTGCTGCTGCTTCCTCTTGCAGTGTCTGAGAGCACTGGGGAGGAACAAACCTGTCTGGCCAGGTTCTGGGTACCTGGCCCTCCATCCTCAGCCCTGCCACGGGGGCTGCCCCCAGTGCAGACCCAGGGCTCAGGCCAGCTCCTCTGGTCATCCACGTGCCTTCAGGGAGGGCCTGGCTCTCCCCACTGCAGGCATGGAACAACCCCAAGCATCGAGGCTGAGAGGGGGAAGGCTAAAGGGGTGTCGCAAGCACTGCAAACCTTTTGCACAAGTGTTTCTCAGCCTGCCTGAGGAAGTGCAGGGATGTGTCAGCTGAGCTTTCAGCCTGTGAAATCAGTAGGGGAGGACTGGGGGATCCCCCCTTTGACTGCAGCATCCAACCCCTCCTCTGCCAGTGTATGAAAGGCAGCTCTCAGGAGCCGCAGCTGCCTCGGCCGGGTTTGTAGAAAGAACATGTCAGTGCCTGATGTGTTGTTTCCCCATTCAGGCCGTGGCAGTCAAAATCGAATGGAACCTGTGCCATAATAAGCCGAGGGAGTATCAAACCCACCCAGTGCACTGGTCCCAAAGACCTGAACCTCTGGATCTGTGAGAAGGCAGCAGGGCCAAGCCTCCCTTTCAGGTGATGATGGCTGCTGGCCCCAGCACTGCTGTGGTGAGTCTGCCCACACCAGGTTCTGCTGAGTCTGGGATGCACGGGGCCGGTGGGGTGTGTAGGGAGGAAAGCGGGGAGCCTGCAGCTCTGCCTGGGGCATGTTGACCCCCTCCCTTGGAAAGGGAGAGGAATGTAGTCACTTCCCTGTGCTGGATGGAGCCTGCCTCCATCCCTTTGCTGCCACAGGTGTTCTGAGTCTGAGGTTGCTCAAGGACTACCTGAAGCCATGGCTCAGCAAAGGGACAAGATGGGGGAAAACCCTTGGTGAGGTGCTTTCCCAGCCCTGTTGCATGTGGTGGAGGCTGGGCAGCATCTCACCCTCCCCTTCACCTTCACCCTCACCCTCCTCTGCTTTCCCCTGCAGCACCTGCATCCTGCACTGCCTCTGCTCCAGCCTTGCTGCATCCTTGCCCAGGATATCCCATCCATTCAAGAAAACCACTTCCCTCTCACAGCCCGCTGCCCCTGGGCCACCCAGGTCCTTCCCACTGATGCCCAGTGGCCCTTTGTCTCCAGCTGATGTGCTTTGGCTGAGTGGTACAGGCTCCACAGCCCACCCCACACCTGCATGGGACACTTTGGGTCTTCCTGAGCATGAGGGCTGGTGGGCAATGGGGAACCCAGGACCGGCTGCAGAATGGAGCAAGCACTGACACTCAGAGCTGGAGCCATGCCGCATGCCCAGCATGGAGACAGCTGCAGTGCTGGCATGCCAGGAGTAGGTGCTGGGGACAGCACAGCCCCACCCTCCACGCAGTCCCCTCCCCACAGCAGGAATTTTCTGCCTGACCCCACTGCAGGAGCAGCTTGGCCATGGCTTTCAGACAACCCAGCACTCAACGGCCTCGGCAAAGCCTCGGCGCCCAAGGAGGGAAGCTGAGCCTGAACTGGCCGGTGCCTGTGCTGACGTTTGGGGATTTTTTTTGCGCTAATTAGAAAGTAGAGCAGTGACCTTTAGGGTCCTATGGTGTGATTGTGCCTTTCAAAAGCAAAAGTTAACTCAGGCACGTGTAGCAGGCTGACGCTTTGCGAGACAACTCATCCGGACTTTAAATAGCTGCTACACATGTGCACATGTGAAGATTAAGCAAAGCAGCCCTGATGTAACACTGCAGCCAGGTGAGAGCAGAGGAAGTTGTGCTCAACCAGGCGAAAATGCCCTCGATTTATGATGGGGTTGTGTGTGCCATATATAGCTGATTAACTGCTATGTGAGTGAGCTTGCATGAAGAGCAAAAGGGTGTTAAAGGCAGGCTTTTTGGAGGTGGCACGTGTCACTTGTCTGTCTTGTCCGCTGAACCCACTTTGTAGCAATAAAGAGACCCAGTTCATCTGCTCTTTGCTTTCTTGTGTACCATGACAAACACGGGCTCAAGGGCACAAACCCAAAGGACCTAAATAATGAATGGGAATTTGTCTGAAGCCATCTCAATTGAGATGGGCGCTTTAGGGGAGTTGAGATCTTGGGCTGAGCAAGGCTGCTTTGCAGTCCTGGAGGAGTTCCCCAGAATGCCCAGGCAAGACCATGCAAACTTCTGGGCCGACATCTGATGTGCATCCAAGAGACAGAACCAGCAGTCTGAGTTGCTGGGACATTCAGTTTTTATTGAACACTTTAAATAAGCTGGGTATATATTACTAGCAATTATTATTAATAATAATAAAAAACACAAAGAGTTCTGCATTCACCAGTGCATTGTGCAGGAGGGAGGAAAGCCGGCTCCCACCCTTGCCGGGGGCCAGGCAGCCTAGCTGTGCTGCCCACTGGCCCCATCCCCATGATGCCAGGATGGCATCCTGGCCCCTCTGCCAGCATCCTGCTCCCAAACCTGGGTGCCAGGGGGATGTGAGGCGCTGTGCTGACTCAGCACCCAACCCCCTGCATCGGTCAGGCAGGGACAACCCCAGTGCTGGCAATCCTCCCCGTGCACTGCCCATGGGCATTGCCCCTCTACGGTCCCCTGCCCTCTTCTCCCCGTGTCAGGGACTGGCTGTGCTCCCCGCGCTTGTGGGTTCACCCACCAGCCCCCCAGGATCCCCAAAAACACACATACACACGCTGACCTCTCTACCCCAGCCCAGTCCCTCTCACCCACCTGGGTGCAAGGAACTCCCAGTTCTCCCAAGGTAGCAGGCTCATTGTAAACCCCTCTGCAAGAGCCTGCAGAGGGGTGAGCCCTTGGGGAAAGGGGGTCCTGGATCCAGGGCTTGAGCCCCGTGGCCCCCGCGGGGGACCAGCCCTGCCGCTTGGGGCAGTGCTCAGGGCAGCAGTGTTATTGCACTTTGGTCCCCAGCAGAGACCCAGCCCACCTCCAGGGTTCCCTGCAGATCCCCAAGGCTGATCCTGGTGGGGTGGGTGCCCGAGTGCCTGGGTAGCGCCACGGCAGCCACAGCACTTGGCACCACAGCCACTGGTGGCCACCACGTGCCGAGTGAGGACAGACCGTGGGGACGTGCCAAGCTCCTGCACTGCTCAGTGCTGTGGCTGCAGAGGGGTGCAAGCCCTGGAGTCCCCATCACTAGGACTGTGCCTCCGGCAGCTTCAGGCTGGGCTCAGCCAGCACTGGCCCCAGGGCTTTCTGGTGTTGGCCCCTATCATGGCAGATGAGGCTTTTGGCCTCGCAGTTGAGGTTCTGGTAGTGGGGCGGGCTGGGCGCTGGCCGGTGGCAGATGGAGGCAAAGCTGAAGCTGAAAGGACTCAGGCAGCAGCCGGGGCAGGGCAGCACATCATCCTGCTCCAGCATGGCACCAGAGCTGTGCCCAGGCAGCATGGCCGAGCGCTCCGTCCGCTCCAGCGCCGCCGCACAGGAGATGCTGAGCTCGGAGAAGCCGTGCTCCAGCCCACTGCCCCAGGCCAGAGGTTTGCTGACCATCACATGGTTGTTGTTGATGAGGAGCCCGTTGGGGGCTCGCACGTCTGGCTGCCAGGGCTGTGTGCCCAAGGATGCGGTGCGGATGAAGTTGCTGCTGAGGGGGAGTGGGGCGGGCTGCGGCGGCTCAGAGCTGTCTGGGCCGCAGTCCATCTGCTCCTCTGCCCTGGAGCTGGGGGTAGAGGCTCTTCCCCATGCTGGGGGAGGAAGGAGGGTGGGGGGCTGGGGGTCATCAGTGGGATGAGGGGACCCCACACCCAGCTCCAGGCCCCCCCGGTGGGGCAGCTCAGGAGAGGAGGGCAGAGAGTGGCACTTGCGGGGGCTGGTGGTGGGTGCTGAGAAGTCACACTGCACCTCCATGGCGGGCTCAGGTGTCACTGGGGAGCTGAGCTGCAGCGCGGCGGGGGGTGGCAGGTTGAAGGTGAGCGAGATGACCGACTTGCTCGGCGTATCAAAGAGCTTGATCTTCCCCCCCTTCAGGTCCTCACGCTGGGAGAAGGGGTTGACACGGGGGGACATCTCCTTGGACCTGGCCCCGCTGTAAGGCTCCAGCGGCCACAGCAGGGCAGGTGGCTTGGGAGGGAACATGTCAGACTGGCTGCGGGACAGGCGCTGGTCTGGCTGCAGGTGCTGTGTCCCCACCTCATGCAGGGGCGACTGCTCGGTATGGCTGGCTGACCTCCTGGTCACTCCTGGACACGGGCACAGGAGAGTGTTACCAGCAGCCAGCAGCTGCCCGTGCATGGTGCTATGGGGTGTTGGGCACCCAATAACTATGGGGCACACCCCAAGGGAGGAACAGGGGACAGCTCCATCCTGCAGACATCACACGCCCCTGTCTCCTTCCCCTACAGCTGATGGGGTAGGACGGGACACCTCACACTCCCCCATCTTTGCACCCTGCTACGGCCTGTCCCCGAGGCGCCCACGTACCACTGAGTGCGGCTGCAGTTCCAGATGCAGACAGGCTCTCCCCGATGCCGAACAGGGTGGCCCCGGCACCCTCGGCTCTCAGCTGGTGCTGCAGGATGCTCTCCAGGCACTGCGTGATTTCCAGGAATGAGGGGCGGGAGGTGGGCTCCATCTGTGGGCAGGAGGAATTCCCCGTCAGGTCTGTGCCTCCTCAAGCACCCCAGGGAGCCTTGCATAGCAAAGGCAGCTCCCTGCTCTTCCTGTGAGCAGGCAAGGCAGCCTGTCCTGCCCGCCTGTGCTGGCAGGGAAGGGCAGTGGAGGTGGGAGTCTCACACTGCAGCAGTGAAAAGCCAGCTGGAGGAAGGCCGCCGGGCAGTCAATTCCCACCATGGTGCGGAAAGTGGTGACGTCCAGACCAAAATCCTGCACCAGGGAAAGGAAGAAGAGTGAGGTTGGGTCTCCTGGAGCACCACCAGGCCCAGGGGACCCAATACGGCCTGGCACCGCCCCCCACCCTGTGCTGTCACACAGGGCTGTGGACCTGGAAGCACCCCAGCTGGGACACAGAGGAGGACCCTGATGTCATCCCAAATTGGGGTAAGGTTGGGGGATGCTGGGACACAGATATCTCTTCTGCTCTCTGCCTGAATCCAATTGTCCTGTTCTGCTCAGGCTGACTATTGGGTTCTGAGGTTACCAGCAGAGACCACCCCTCCCTGGACAGCAAGCGGGACACAGCACCCCTGCCCTGAGATGTGGGACCAGTCCTGCACATGGGCCTCTGCCCAACACAGAATGCCCCCCTCTGTTTGATGAAGTGGTCCCAGCCTCAGTGCTGCTACCCACAGCTCCCCCTGTTCCCATCCCAGAGAGTCACCTCAGTGCGGGGCAGGTAGTCAGGGTCAGCTGGGACACGAGCGATGGTCTCACACAGGATGATGCCGTATGCAAACACATCGGCCTGCAGAGAGTGGGGAGTCAGGGCGGTGTGCCGCAGCCCTGAGGTGATGTGCCCACCATTCTGCAAGGCCACAGCCCTGCTCCTCCCTGCAGAGCCACACTGGGGCTCTGCCACCTTGTCACCAGAGGGATGCCCCATTCCTTCCCTCTAGGTGCACCCCAGGACTGCAAACTCTGCAAACCAGTGGCAGCACAAGCCTGAGTAAAGCCCCATGCAGGGCAGCCTCACCTTCTCGTTGTAGATCTCCCCACGCAGCACCTCGGGTGCCATCCAGTACGGGGAGCCCACCACGGCCAGCGGCTCCTTCTCGCTGCCCTCACTGGGAGACATGGTGGAGTATCAGGAGCTTCCCAGTCCCCCAAATGTCCAACCTTCCCCCCTTCTGCTGCAGCAGTCCCAATCACCATCTCCATCTCCCTTCCTGGGCTAACCCTCCTCCATGCACGCTACAAACGCATCTCTTCCCAACCACACCACCCCCTTCTTCATCCCCTCCCAGCCATTCCCAAATGTGTCCACCTGCTCCTGGAGTCCCCCCTGCCAGGGACCACCTCACCACTTCCATTTCTACCCTTTTAGCTGCATCCCCAATGTCCATCCCTCTCCAGCCTGTGCTCTGGGTGGGCTCCAGGGATGGGGATGGACAGATGGATGCTGCCCACGTACCTGTAGGTGGGGATCTTTTCCGCCAAGCCGAAGTCACCCACTACAGCTGTGTAGCCACTGGCCTCGCAGCGCACCAGGCAGTTCTGGGGGCACAGGAGGACCTGTCACACCAACTGCACCAGCCCTGCCTCTCTGGGGCTCCCAGGACACCCCAGCACAACACAGCCTCCTGCTCCCCAGCCTGCCACGCCTGGGGCAGCAAGGCAGCAACACGGGTATGGGACAAGGAGGGCAACGCAGTGCCTTGGAGCATCCTGTACCTTGGAGGTGAGGTCGCGGTGGAAAATGCCCTTGGAGTGCAGGTAGCGTAGGCCATGGGCGATGTCGAGGGCCAGCTTGACACGCATGGACCAGGAGAGGGGCACAGGGCTGTCCAGCAGCTGCTCCAGGTTCCCACCGTTGATGTACTGATGGGGAGAGCCAGACCATCGCATCACTGTGTCCCTCCCGCCCACAACACTGGCTGCCCATCTCTCATCCTAATGCGTCTTCCAACCACCCCACAGCACAGCCTCCCAGCAGGCCTTGCATGCACATGTCTCAGGCCAAGAATGTGTCCCCACAGGTATCACTGTCCCTTCCCCAGGCTTGCAGGAACCCCAAGACTCACAGCTGCTGCCACACTCTTACCTCTGTCAGCGCGTGCAGCTGTCCCTGGTGCACACACACCCCCATGAACCTGTGAGATAGAGGGGACCTGAGGGTGGCCGTGGCAGGGACCAGCCCCAGGAGCTTATCCAGCATCAGCAGTAGCTCCAAACCCCCAGGCTAGGGAAAAGGGGGGGCAATGGGACCGGCAGTGGGGGAGCAGGTCGTACCTGAGGATGTTGGGGTGCGAGAGGCGGTTCATCAGCTGCACCTCCCGCAGCATGTTGCCCCGGTTGCTGGTCAGCTTGTTCATCTTCAGCACCATGATCTGCCCCGACTGGCGGTGCCGCACCTGGAGGGGGACGCAGGACAGGCTGAGCCCCATGTACCTCTGCAGCCCCCATGGACACCACGCTTCACATGGCTCCCACCCCAGCCCCAGAAGAGGTGCTAAGCATCCCATGTGCCCAAGGCATATGGCACCCCAGCGACCACTAGAGCTAGAGGGGCACTCTCCCCACATCTCCAAGCACTCCCAGTACTGATGACACACATCCCCATCCTCGCTGGGGCACCCTGTTATGCTCCCTCCACCGCACTACACTGCCCTGAACTCCCGAGAGGCAACAACAGCTCCCACAAGCTGTGAGCACAGCCCTACTGTAGAAACAGGCAGGTGCAGGACTGGGGAGCACCAGGGAGGGCTTTTTTCAGGTCAGCACCACCTAGCCAGACCCTACCAGCATGGGGTGGAGAAGAAAGGGGGCACAATGCCCCTCAGAACCAGCTCTAGGTGTGGCAAACACTTCCGTAGTGCTTGACCCCAGCCTGGCAGGGCATGGTGCTCGGATGAGCTGTATATTTAGCCAGCCCCAGCCCGATGCTGTCATACGATCTGGGGGCCTGGTCCCCTGCCAAGAACAGCAGCTGGACCATGGCCAAGCACGGACACTCCATCCATCTGCAGCTCCCTGGCATGTGCAGGGCAAGGGAAGAGCACGGGATGCCCTGACCCAGCACTGTCATGGGGGGGCCAAACCAGTGCTGAGGGTCCCCTCCTGAGCAGGTGCTGGGGGTGGGATGCCACCCCCGCCTTGGAGCAGCAGCTGCCTGGGGGGACAACCCCATGGATCCCAGCTGCCCCCCAGTACACACGGAGCTGTGCACGGAGGCGCAGGCATTCCTCAGCGCTGCCGTCAGCTCCCTGCTCTTGTCCTTTTTAGTCGATGCTGGCTGAGGCTGTTGAGCCGCTGCCAGCCCCACAACACCCCCACAACACCCCTCACCTCAGGGATTGCCTTCCCAGGCAAAACACAGGGGGTTGGCTGGAGGCAGGATCCCCAGCACCCCCATCCAGCTCGCAGCTTGGCCCTTGTCCCCACCACAACAGAGGGAAGCTGGCATGCTGGGCCCTCCAGGGCTCTCCTCTCACCCCATGACTGGCATTGCTCAGGGAGCAGCTGTCCTGGGGTGCATGCCATGGATCTATCCAGCAGAAAATACCCAGGGGATGGGGCAGCAACACATCCCTTCAAAAGGGCCTGGGGGAAATGAGTGCTCTGTGAAGATCCCTCTACATGTCTGTGTGCACTGATGCCAAACCAGTCCCAGTCAGAGTGGAAGTGAGAGGCTGTGCCACCATCAGCTCACTGAGATCATGGAGAGACTTTGAATAATTCAGCAGACACCTGCCTGTGGGCGCCCTGCTCCAGTTACACCTTTGTCACCTCCAGCCAGTCCCAGACAGCCAGCTGGCATTCCTGACCCACCGACATGAGCCACGTGACAGCAGAGCTCAGAATGGACCCTGGACGAGTGGGAAAGGGACACCTCAGATACCTACCACCACAGGTCCCTATCCTGGCACTCCACCATGCTGCAGGGAGAAGGGAGGGTGGATTTCCCCATGCCTCCTCCTTGCTGAGCACTGGACATACTGAGCCTGTCTCAGGGTGACACTGCAGTGTCTGCTGTGGGGAGCACCCAGAGCGCTCCATCTAATGGTGCTCCAAGTCGTCCCAGTGCTCACTACTCTGCTCACCACACCATTGCCCAGCAGCACCTGCAACTGCTGCCAACATCATGCTGGACTCCTGCCCCAGGACTCCTTGGTCACACCTGGACCAAGGGCAAGGGGCAACCCCACCCCATCCCCACCATCGCTGTCTTCTGTCCACCTCATCCTTGTCGGCAGGGCAGCTGAGGGCACCACCAGAAACAGAAGCTGGGCTCTCAGCCAGGCTTCAGTGCAAGCTTTAAGGAGGAGGCCTGCGTGATGAAAGCAGGGTGGGCACAGTCTCCCTTGGTTCCTCCAGCTCCCCATGGAGCCGGGGGTTGAGGAAGCCAGAGCGTGGACAAGGCCAGCAGGATCCAAAGCCTTGCCAAGCCCCTGGTGCTAGCTGCTGCCCAGCAAAACCCATCACTCCTGACCCAGCTCTCCTGGCGGCAGTGCTTCCTTCCTTTCCCAAGCCATGTGCAGCTGACAGGACTGGCTCGGTCAGTTTGGCTGGGACCAGCAGCTGCCAGACGGCAGGACCCGGCTCAGTGGCGCAGGCAGGCTCATCCCCGCCGGGACGGCTGGAGGCGGCAAGGCTCCGGCGCCACGCGCCCACGTCGGGAATGCCGCGCGGCACACACAATGCTGGCACTCGGTGGCCATGTGCCATAGGGCCGCCCAGCTCCCTGCAAGCAGCAGCAGCCCCGCATCAGGGAGCAGCGTCTGGTGGGCACCAGCTCAGCCCCACACGGTCGACATGTGCCTGTGGCTTAATTCCTCATTAAAAAGCCACCTGCCATTGGAATAAGCTGGGTGAGGTCTGAGTGCAGTCATGTGCTGTTGGACACCTTAAGATTAGAGGAGAGGCAGACTCGGGGAGGGAAGGTCTGGTGAAAGCTGCTTCTCCAGGAATTATCTCAGGGATCCCAGAAGCTCCTGGCCCATACAGCCCTGCTCTGATGTCTTTTTCCATGACTCCATCCCCAGGGGCAGGAAGGGCTCCAGGGGCTCCCAGCCCCATGCCCATGGGTCCTTGAGGGTGTCTAATGTCCTGAGCTCACTTGTGAGGCCCTGTTCTGCCATCTCCCCTGCAAGATCTGTGGCTCAAGGCCAGCCCATACCTTGATAAGCAGGGAAGGAGTTATGCTCCCTTCCCATGGATCTCACACGCACTGGCCTTGTTTACCCAGTCTGTCCAGATGCTAGAACCAGCTCAGAGCCCTGGGCGCCCTCTGATGCACACACAGCAGCAAAGGGCACAAGCCACGACCCCAGGGGATTGAAGCCCCTCACTAAGGGGGTTTCCTCCCTCACTGACATCCAGGGAAGGCAGCGGGCAGCACAACCTCCTCGGGCAGGAAGGTCTCTCCTCTCGACTCTCTCACGAACTCTGGGATGGCGCCCAGGAATCCCAGCGCGTTCCCCAGAGCTGAGCTCAGCCGGGCAGCCGTATGGGGCTGCAGGGGGAGGGCAAGCTACTTGTCCCCCCCCCAGGAAACAGGCAAGCCCTCACCCCTCACCGATGCTCCCTGGCATCCCACATGGCTGATTCACTGGGCACTTCATGGGGCTACCGTGGCTGAGCCGGGGTGCCATGGCACGTTGGTCCCCATCCCATCTGTTGCCAGCACACAGGGCTGGGGGATGGGACAGGCTGGCGGCAGCCCCAGCCTGGGCACAAGGGATCTGAGCTCTTTTAACAGCGGAAATTAGAGTCTTATTTAAAGAGCATGCTAATCAGAGCAAGCAGACGGCCTGCTCCCTCCCCACAGCCAGCGCTCCCGTCTAGACATGGGGCAAAGCTCCCTGACATCTCCCCGCTCGAAGGCCTCAGCAGCCAGCCCCCCTGCACCCTGCACTGAGGACAGCCTGGCACACAGCCCCACTCTCTGCATATTCCCTTGCCCCCTGCCCCACACAGGCAAGGCACAGTCACACAGGGACACCACCCTGCACCCCTCACTGCAGAGTTCTGTGCGGAAGACAGGAGCGGGGCAAGGGAGCTAGCAATGCCACTGGTAACCCCACAGCCACCCACAACAGCTGCATCTGAGCTCACAGGAATCCCAATAACACAACCGGGTGGGACTGGGAAACGTGCCCATCAAACAGAAAAGGCAGAATCAGTCAAGACAGACTTTGAGGAAGAGACAAAGCACCTGCTCCTGGAGAGTGTTTGAGCCCCCACCTCCTGTTCTCCCAGGAGTGACATTGTGGGCACACGAGGAGCCACAGCAGTGCCAGTGTTGCACCGCGGTGGCAGATCACTGCCTGCCCTCACTGGCAAGCCTGGAGCACGCCCCATGATAGAGCAGGAGAGGTGCTGGCAGATCTCCAGCTGGTAAGCACAACACATTTCCCGTGCCCAGGACTCCCAAGCGGCAACTGTGGGGCCAGGCCTGCTCCCAGCCTTGCCACGGCTGGCTGACCTTGGCAAATTCACTTCCTCCCTCCTTGCCTTAGTTTCCCCATCGGTGTCACGCTGCTTCACTCTCCATAAAACAAGACAAGGTCCCTGATGAAGGGCAGCAGATAAGAGGGAGTGAGCTGCTCCATTAGTTGCACCGGAAAATTGGAAGTAAATAGAAAATCCCAAAGGTTGGCGGGGAAGCGAGCAGAGACAGGCAGGTGACAGCAATGCCAAAACCTTCTCCTGAGCTCTGGCTGCGCTGGGAGCTGCTAATCCACACACACACACACACAAAATGCCGTGGAAATGGGGCGCTAGGCAGAGCACATCATAGAGGTGCACCCTGGGAAATGGCATTTCCAAGAGGATGTGCAACATCAGGGCATAAGGCTGAGACTCAGATGAGTGAAGACCTCTGGATAGAGCCCCAAGGATGCTGCCCACAGCCCCCATGTCTGCTGCAGACAGCGCATGGGAAAGTAAGAGCGGGATTTGGGGAAGACATGCAACAGTGGTTTAAGGGCTGGAGAAAATGCCTGGCACAAACAGACCTGGCTCAATCTGCTCAGTCAATTGGAAATAGAGAGGTGGCTTCCTGCAATGTCTGTGTATCTGAGAAAACGGGGGGGCTAGTGCCTCTGAAATTTCACAGGGAAAGGCAATGAGAACCAGCTGCTCCAGAGGGAAAACAGCCCTGCTCTGCAGCACAGTGGGGGATCAGCTATGAACAAGCGCCATGAAAAAGAGCAGCTTCTTGTCACTGGTGTCTCCTGTTTGCTCTGGACAGCCCTTCTGAGAGAGGTGCTTGGCTGGAGCAGGATTGGAGCAGCTAGCTTGGGACACCAGGGCTCGGACACTCTGAGCCCTTTGGCTTCAATGCTGAGAAGACAGTCAGAAGCTTGCCAGCACCCTGCCTGGCCCTGGCTCAGGTGCACACCAGGACTGAGCTACCTGTGCAGGGGCAGAGATACCCAGGTTCCCTCCCTGTCCCCCACACCCACCAACGCTGGAATGACATAGGACTCGGCAGCCACACAGAGGAGGCAGATTCAAGTGCCCACAAGCCTTGGAAAGCTATAGAAGAAACAAGGGAGGTGGGAGGAAAATGGGTCCTGGGCTGCCCTGCCAAGCTCTGTCCTCCTCGCAAGCTCAGGCAGCCAAACCCCAGCTCAGATCCCAGGCTTACCCCACCATCCTGCTGAGCTCTTGGACTCAGCCTACCGCACGAGCACAAAGCCCCATCTGGCCCTCTCCCGTCCCTGCTTCCTTGCCACCATGCACGCATGTCGACTCCTGATCCCCATCCCACCCCTCAACCTTTGCCAGTCTCCCAAATCCTACATGCCAGCAGCCCCACAAGAACATAACGTGTGGGAGAAGGAGCATTTTGTGGCTCCTGCAGAGACTGGCAAAACAAACAGTGAGGCAAGAAGAGACTGTGGCCTTGCTGAGACACGGAAGCATCCATTATTAAAGAGCCATATCCACGCCTGACTTTATTAAATGCCTCCCTCTGCTCCAAGGTGCTGCTGTGCGCTCCAAGCCAGAGATCAATAGCAGGAACCCAGCCAGCAGGGAGGTCATGGCTCCACTGGGAGCTCCAGGAGGGAACACGGAGGAGAGGGACCCCACTGCACACCTTCCATGCCCCTCACAGGACACCTCTTTTGTGGCTGAAGAGGAGATGGGTCTTGGGGGTCTCCCTGCTGAGTGGGGAATGGTGTCAGGGCTGGAGAGGGTCCCCAGGGTACTGCCAGGATGTGGATGCCCAGTTGCGCTGCCTGTGACCCCAGTGACTGTGGTGGCAGGCAGTGGGGGTTGTGCCCAGCCCTAAGCTGCTCTTTGAGGGATATGAAGCCGCTAGATCGATCACCACTTAGGGACAGTCCTCGCCCAGTGGCTTATGGCACCTTCAGTGATGCTGAGGCACAAAACAACACATGCACACACCTCCCCTCTGCCGGGAGAGGTGGTGCTGACACCGAGGCACAGCCCTTCGTCCCCAGCAGCAGCGCACTGGGCTGGCAGGATACTGTCACCACGCACCCCTGCCTCACTGTTGGAGACCCTGAGCTCCCCACCAGCACTCACACACCCCTATCCTAGGCACGGACCACACACAGGCATCCCCACCCTGAGAGCCCCAGAGAGGACGGAGGACAAAGACAGCTCTGAGGTCCCAGCTCCGTGCCGTTCTACGGCATCACACCCCTGTCCCACAGCCAGACACCTTCGTGGGGCTCCCGTGGGGAATCCTGCACATCACCTGCCCAGCAGGCCCGGCAACGCCGGACATCACCTTGGAGTGGCTAGGAACGTCGCCTGGATTCCCTGCCACAGGCACACCCTGGGTGGGTTCGCGTCTCCAGCCTTTCGACAGGGGTCCCCGGGGCTGGGCTGCCCGCCACCCGACCCCCCGCGCAACCCACGGCGCAGCGCTCGGAGCGCTCAGCCTTCCCGGCTGTAAACAGAGCCGGCGCTCCCCTCCCCCTGCTCGGGGCGATGGAGGCACAACGCCCCGGCCGGGACGGGGCGGGCGGCGGGGTCCCCATGTCCCCGCCGCACGGCACCGCCTCGAGCACCCCCCGGCTCGCCCGGCTGCCGGGGCTGGAGGTGGGGACCACAGTCCCGAGTCGAGGGTGCGGCCGGGGCTGCGTTGTTGCCGCGGTCCCGGGGGATGCCCGATCCCGGCGGGATGCCCCGCGGACCGCCATCCCCGCTCCCGCCCCGCACACCTTGAAGACCTCGGAGAAGAAGCCGGCCCCGATCTTCTCGCAGTAGAAGTCGTCGATGCGCGCCAGGGTGGAGACGGCGCTGCGCAGCGCCCGGTACGAGGAGGGCCGCAGCCGCCCGCAGCCCGGCCACGGCCCCGCCGCCTCCCCCTCGCCCTCCCCGGGCCGCCGCGGCAGCTTCTCCCACTCCATGTCGGTCCCGCCGAGCACTCCCAGAGCCATTCACATCCCCGCCGGGGCAGCCGCGCGGCCGCGGCGCCGCCGCTTTCCCGGCGCCCGGGGCGATGCTAGCAGCGGCGGCGGCGGCGGCGGCGGCGCGGGGCGGGCGGCGCTCCGGGGCGCTCCGCGCTCATGGCCCGGCGCCGGCGCCCTCCCGACCCCCGCCGCGGCCCGGCGCTGCGCCTCCGCCGCCCCGAGCGCTGGCACCGGCGGGGCGGGGCCGGGGCGGGGACAGCCCTTAACTCCTTGGGACCCGCCGCCGTCGCCGCCGAGCCCAGCAGGAGCCCCCCCCCCCACCCCCGACACCGCCCTGCCCCGGCGGGCACCGCGGGGTCCCGCACGCCCCGATGTCCGCAACCACCGGCACCGGCCTCCGGTGGGTGCCGAGAGGGCGTCTCCCTACGCGCCAGGGTGGGCTGTGAGGCCCTGAGATCCCGGGGCACGGCTTTACGTGCACGGACACGGGGCTTTGACTGTCCCCAACCCCTGGATGCGCCATACAGGCATGGGAGCCTTCCTCCCCTGGGTCCCACCTGGATGCGCACTGTAGGTGCGGGACTTCCTTTCCCCCCTGGGCCCTGCCCGGATTCTCCGTGTAGCTATGGGACTCTCTTTGTCCTCGTAGCGCCCAGTCCCTGATGGATGGACAAAAGGCGTGGAGGTCTGATCCGATCTCCCCATACATCCAGCCCCACCCTATACAGTGTCGTGGGACCAGTTCCCCCATACAAGCAGCTGCTGGCAGGATGAGCCCCATAGGCTTGGATCTCTACACAGGGGCTCTGATTCTCCCCGTGTGCCCACCCCAGCCTGGGCAGTGTCTCGGGGGCAGTGCGATCTGCCCTCCTGAGGAGCAGGGAAGTGCAGCCTCTCAGTGACAGCATGCCTGCTGCCTGTTGCACCTTTTTGCGTTCCTTGTTTTCCTGAGCTCTTCCACTTCTCCCTGTTTTCCTCCTGCTTCCTGTTCCCCCACCTCAGGCCTTTTGCCTGCTCTGAGGCTGATCTGTCCTGTCCTTCCTGCCCAGGGACTTTCTGCAGCTGGATCTGCCCTTGCTCAGTCCCACACATTTTGCTGACACTCTCCTTGGCATCCACCTGCCTGTGCTGGCCTAGCCCTGCCCCAGCCGCCTCTCTGGGTGCTGCCTCTGCAGCTCCCCTCAAACAGCTTTGCTCCAGCTGTTTCCCTGTGTGGTAGGACTGGCTGCACATGCCCTGCACCACTCTAGCTGCTTTTCCTGCTGGGAAAAACAGCCACATAGAATATCTCTTGATACGGCATTTTTTGGCCGGTGCTCAGCTCCAGGTGCCACCAGGCACAGCATAAACACCATGGACCATGAGCTCTGGGTTTTCCTCCTTGTCCCAGGAAAGAGAATAACCCTGTGGACTAGAGCAGGGCACTGAGCCTCTTATTTATAGTGGGAACAGTGCCCTGCCCTCCCCCTAGGAATTCATGGTATTCCTGCTCTTCCAGGCCTGCAGAGGGAGTGGGTTTGTGCAGGGCAAGTTTCCTACATGTAGGGAGCCAGCTCTGCCAGTTCCTGTCTCATGGCGTCTGAGCTATCCTTTTCCTCACCAATGCCACTCCAGCCTGGTGCTGGATGGCATGTGTTGGGGAGGCCTTTGTAGCCGTGGGGTGGAGTGCTGTGCAACAGGCCACATTCTTAGTTTTCCTCAGCCTCACATGTCTGTCCTGCTGACAACAGCCCGACAAAATGACAGGAGCAGCTCCATGGATGAGAGGAGAGACCAGCATCTGCCTGTGGGGACAGGAGGCTGTAGGCTGTGCCCTCCCACCCTGGTGTCCAGCTGCAGCTGCTCGGATGGGTGGCAGTGGGTGCCTACCTGGGCTCAGCCCTGGTACCTGAAACGTGAGCATGCTGCTGCACCCACAGCCCAATGAGAATCTCCTCAGTGATGTGGGACACTGCTCAGAGCAGCACAGCCAGCTCAGCTGGGGCAAGAAGGACAGCCTCTTTCTCCCACTTGAGTGCAGCAGATTCCTGATGGTCAAGGCACCGCAACAGAGATGGGGAGTCCTGGTGAGGCATCTTGAAGACAGAAACTCAGGACCACTGCCTGATCAGAGCTCCTGCTGCTCGCAAGTGACTGGGTTTACATCCAATTAAGTTGTAATGGATAAATTAAAGCCCTGGAGATGGCTCTGACTGTGGAAATTGCTGCTGCAGGATTTGCAGTCCCTTCTCTCATCAGCACTGCTAACTCTACTGTGCTATTTCCATCACGCTCTGCTCCTGCCTGACACAGCAGGGCTGAGCTGAGACATGGCTAAAAGTCTCCAGTGCCCCAAATCCCTCCCATGGTGCAGGCAAGTACACTCTGAGCAGCTGGGTGCAAAGTGAGGCTGGGCTGAGCCTGCAGCAAACCCTGAATTAAGCTCCTCAATCCCTGGGGAGGAAAAGCAGAAAGGAGGTCTCCCTGTCTGTACTCTGCTCACGTGGATCTGCAGGGGAGAGAGGAGGGGGGCTTTGTCCTCTTTGCCCTTCTCTTTCTGGGCTCTACACCCTTCTTCTCTCACAGGGAGAAGGCTCAGGGATTAATAAACATCTTCACCCTGCCTGCTGGGAATGGTGCATCACCCAGGCAGAGCAGGGGTGGGAGCTTTCAAACAGCCTAGGGAGGCTGGAGCTGGAGAAGTGCAGGGTTGTCTTGTAAGGATCAGGGCGCTCTACAGGTGTGGGGTGGCCAGGCTGTGTGCAGGGCAGTGGGGGATGCAGGGGCTCTGCACACAGAAAACCCAATCCTTGCTGCACTCCCACCTCTATTCCACAACAGCACCTGTGGCACTGGGGTCCTTGCAGGACTGCTCTGAGTGGGATGAGCCTCGCCCTGCTCGGAGCCCCAGAGCCAGATCTTGTACAGTCCCCTGCTCTGCACCCATGTGCAAGAGCCCATCCATACCTGAGACTCCTTCTCTGCCAGTACTCTGGAAAATCAACAGCTGCTGCTGCCAGGGGTGTGCTGCCAGAGCAGGCATAAGGCTAATGTGCACAAGGGTTTTCCAGCCTGGAGGGGCTGTGCAGACACAGGGGTGAGCAGGACAAAGAGCACTGGCTGACTCAAATGACTCCCTTTGGTCATTTCTCCCTTTCTGCTTGTCTCCAAAATGTGGGTGCAGCCTCTTTGTCCCAACTATCCTCTTTCCTTCTGTGCCAGAAAATCTCTGCCCTTTTCTCACATTACCACACATCACCCTGCAGATCTCTACACCTCACCCCCATGTCCTGTATGTTCCCCAGCTCCCTGCTTATGAGAGGACTGTTCCCTGAAAAACATCTCACGCTTCTGCCCTGTAGGAAATGAGAGATGAGGGCACAGTAGGGGCCATTACACAGTGCTAGGAGACCTGGTCAGTTTGAGGAGCCCAGGGTATATGGGAGAAGGTCTCAGCCCCAGCCTGGTGATCTCCAGCAGCACCCAGTCCAGATGATGCAGCCAGACTACATTTCCCAGTGCGCTGTGTGCTGCTGAGCCCGGCAGGGCCATGCATGTTCCACACCCAGCACCATGGCTGCAGGCTGCAGCAGCCCTTGTCCAGCTGCCAGCAGGGACTGGCAAGGTCCCTGCTGTGAAGGCACATTGCTGTGCCCCCATTCCCTCCCTGTCACTCCAGCTGCAAAGCCTTTGCAGGGTTGTGTGCAGCATGAGGGCTGCAAATATTTATTGTGTCATTAATATTCTTCGAGCATAGTCAGCACAGCACCTGGCAGCATTTGCTTGCTGCCTCCTGTTATCGCTTGTCGATGCTTCTCATGCCTGGGTGCCAGTTCTATGACATCCATGGAGACAGCATCTACATCCATCCCTGTCTCTTAGTGCTGGGCAGTGATTTCAGCTCTCTGCTCTGCTTCTCCTTAAGCAAACCTCAGTGCCTGTGCCCAGGGAGGGCACTGATGCCTGAACCCAGCTGAATGTGTGCCTGCTGGAAGCCCCATGGGGGCAGTGAAATTGAAAACATTGAGAGCACTGATAAAAGAAAGCCAGCCACCACCTCTGAAAAGGAGGGACAGGCAGCTCTGGCTGTGCCTGCACCACGTGTAACCCAGGGTGATGTGACATGCAGCCACGTGAGCACAACTACACAGAATCATAGAATGGTTTGTGTTGGAAAAGACCTTAAAGATCATCTTGTTCCAATCCCCTCTGCCATGGACAGGAACACCTTGCACTGAACCAGGTTGCTCAAAGCCCCATCCAACCTGGCTTGAACACTGCCAGGGTTGGAATATCCACAACTCTGGGCAACCTGTTCCAGTGCCTCACCACCCTCAAAGGGAAAAAATTTTTCCTAATATCTAATCTAAAGTTAGTCTTTTTGAGTTTGAAGCCACTCCCCATTGTCCTATAACTTCACAGTTCCTGATGAAGTCCATCTCTAGTTTCCTTGTAGGCCCCCTTTAAGATACTTGAAGGTTGCTATGAGGGGTCCACACAACCTTCTCCTGAGGGTTGAACATTCCCAACTTTCTCAGCCTGTCTTCATAGGAGAGACGCTCTAGTCCTCTTATAAGATTCATAGCCCTTCTCTTGACTTGCTCCAACAGTTCCATGTCCACATTCTTGCAGTGATTAAGAACTACAGGGACCTTCACAGATCACCAGCAGCTGGTCACTTCATGTCAGGTGGGGACAATGCTACCATCTCCAGCATCACCCTGCTCCTGAACCAGCCTGAACACCTTATCACACAATACCTGGCCATGCTCCCATCCTTCAACACTGCCCAGCAGATAACAGGGCTTTGCCTTGTCCTCTTTACCTGGACCTGGAAAATGTGGCTGTCAGCAACTCCATGCTCATCTCAGGAGGCTGTGTGAGCCTTTCTCGATCTCCTGCACCTTGCCAAGCTATTAGTAACAACTCCCCAGGGACATTGCAGCACACCTGAAGGGCTTGTGGATATGCCAGATGTGAGCCAGGAGCACAGATGCCTAAAACCTGGTCTGGCTGTGGTGATGGGACAAGCGGGGCCGTACCAGAGCAGACTAACCTTGGACTCAGTGGTGCCTGTGACCCACAGCACCAGCTGCAGGAGAGCAAGTGTCCTGGTTTTGTCTGGGATAGAGTTCATTTTCTCCCTAGTAGCTGTTTCAGTGCTGTGATTTGGATTCAGGATGAGAATCATGTTGATAACACGCTGATGTTTCAGTTGTTGCTCAGCAGTGCTTACCCTTACTCAAGGACTGTTTGGTTTCCCATGGTCTGCCCGTGAGCAGGTACACGAGTGTCTCGGTTTTGAAAGACAGATGTCTGCTAAGGAAGGCAGAAGCCCCCCCTTGAAGTGGCAGATAATAACCCCTTTTCCCTCTAAGTTATTATATTTTGAAATCAAGGGCCTTTAGGCGAAGATGTGGGAAATAGGAATAACAGTTCTTTACTCTATATATATATATATATATATATATGTATATAACCAGTCAAACAAAACAACAACAACTCTGGCAGTAACAGCAATCACAAACCCAGCGCCAGCCTTCTCGGCTGTCGGGCCCTTTCCCCTCGGGTGCAGTTCCGCTCGCAGCCGGCAGGGGCGCTGGCGGCTCCCGGTGAGCAGGGCAGGTGCGATGGTTCCCCCGCGGCTGCAGGGGGCGCTCCGGAGCGAGCTCGGGGAGCACGCGGCACCGGCGGCCTGGGATCCCGGGAAGGGATGGGACAAAGGCTCCACAAACCCCTGGGCAGCTGATCCCGGGCTCTCAGGAACAGCAGCCTGGAACGGCAGGCTAGAACGGCAGGCTGGAGCGGCAGGGACGGACGCAAATCCCGGGTGGCAGACGAGATGTATCCAGATGGGAAAAACCCACGGAGGCCCAGGCAGGCAGGGCGAGCAGGGCTACAGCGTAGCGAAAGCTCGAAGCAGCAGCGGAGCAGGGCAGCCACAGCCCGGTCTCCAGCAGGGCAGGGAAAGCGGCTTTTGGGGTCCCGGCGTTGTTTCCAGCAGGAAGAAAGAACGGCCAAAAAGAAAGAAGCAGCAGCTCCTTTCTCTGCAGCTTCTCTCCCCGGACGCTCAGAGCGAACTGACCCCACACCCAGGTGTAGACAAAGGAGTAGCCAGGCCCGCCCCACCCCCCTTTTTGTCTTTCTTAAGTACAGCTATTTGTCCCCTAGCAACATGCATATGGGAGAAAATTCCTTTAACAGAAAAAAAACTAAGACTAAACTGAAACCCCAACAACGAGAAGCCAGGAGGGAGCAAGGCCAGGAGAGCTGACCCAAACTGGCCAAAGGATTATCCATGCCATAGAACATCATGCGCAGGAGTTGCGCACCAGCTGGGCACCAGTAAGGGGGTGGTGAGCAAATGTGTTGTGTTTCATTTAATTCATTCAAGTTTTATTCTTCTCCTTTTAATTACAATTATAATTTTTAATCTATTAATTATTATTAATATTAACAACAACAATAATAATAGTATTGTTTAAATATTTAAACTGCTCTTATCTCAACCCAAAAATTTTATTTTTTCCCCTCTGAATCTCCTCCCCACTGTGGCAGAGGGAGAGTGAGGGGGCATCTGTGTGACACTGAGTTGCCAGTTGCAGTTAAGCTGCGACGTCAAGGGCAGCCAGAGCCTTCACCCATGGTTCATCACTGCCCTTTGATCTGTATGGCTTGATGTTGCTGCAGGGAGGAACTCAGAAGCAGCCCAGCAATGTGTAGGGAAAGGCTGGTGAGGGCATGCATAGTTCAGCACAGTGCCTGACAGAGACCCTACAGAACACACCCACAAGGGTGTGTTCACCCCAGAGACCCTGTACTAACAAGCCAGAAGAAAGGAGCTGAAAAACTGGCCAAAAGCAAACAGGGTGCTTTCCCCACTCTCGCTCTCCTGCCACAGCTGAATGCAGACAGGTTTCTCTCTGTGTCCTTGGAACATGAAAACAAACTGCAAACTGCTTTGAAAAAGTACACTTTTCTCTCTCCCCTCTCAGGCTCAGTTTAAAGGCATAGAAAGGCACAAAATTAATTTCTGGGCATAGGGCAGCGATACGGGATACATCATCATAAACCATACCAGAACTGACAAAAAGAAAACCTTCTGGGGGAAAGCAGTGCTGGAGAACCATTCTCCTTTGAGCGCTGAGCTTCTGTTTGGGAAGGACACATCCCACCCCAGCCCCATTGGCGTGGATGAGAGAAATGTTCCCAGTCCTTTTTACTCTCCTGACCCCAGATAGAGATGGTGGAGCTCTGCTTATTCTCCCAGAAGCCTGAGCACCACGAGGTGGGTGCTGCAAGGAGCTCCCCACCCTTGAGCCAGTGGTCACTCAGGCTACACCTCTCTGAGTAACTCCTTGGCCTGCCCATGGTCCTGTAATCATCCACACCATGCAGTTTTGTTTCCTGGCACAGCTGTGGCCTGGGCTAAATAGGTCAGGTTAAAGGGAGGTTGTTGCTCAGATTATTCACAAGAGAAAACATGGACACAGCCACCTCCAGGCAGAGAATTTACTTGTGTGCCTGTCCTCCCGTGTCTGTTGCCTTCCCCTTTGGCTTCCCCTCCCTGTGCGAGGGCACGGGGGAGCAGTGTGATAGTGCTGTACTCTGGGTGCCCATGGGAGCCCTTCACCTGGAGGTCACCATTGCCACAGCCACGTGTGGGCAGTGATGCTGTGTCCAGGTGTTGGAGGAGCTGGAAAGCAAAACATCAGTTCTCTGTGCACTAGGGAATTGGGAGGTCCCTGTGACTGCAGGCACTTCCTAGCCCTTTCCCATGTCCTTGTGCCCTTTCCAGGCAAGGCAGGCTGAGGCAGCACAGGATGGAGCATGGCCTCCCAGTGTGGGGAGGGAAGGCAGCTGTGCTGTGTTTGTCGTGGAAGCTGCCGCTTGCAGCCAATTCAATCACAGCTCTTTATTGCTTCCCCCAGCTGTTGAAAATCTCATTATGTTTAGTGAGCTCTGTGAGCAGCTCTGCCTACCTTCCTTGTGTCCTGTCTTCTGCCATCAGTCCAGGCACCCTGACTGCTGAGGAAGTGCATCAGCATGCTCCATGGGGCCTGGAATAAAAAACCCACACCACAGCATACACAGGTGGATCTGGCACAGAAAAGGTGTACTGGGATTTTCCGTGAAGACAAAGGCAAAGGAATGGGGTGTGTGTTGTTCTAAGTGGGGACATCTCAACAGCAGGACAGCAAGATCAGAGGGCTACCCACAGACAGCAACCTTACTGTTGTAAGCAACAGTACTCCACAGTGGGCCAAAAAAGGGGAAAGAGTGTGGGTCCCACTTGGCTCTCTTAGTGCCAAACGTGAGGCTGATGGTCCCAGGCCAGCAGCAGGACAGGCAAAGGATACTTGAGCCAGGACAAATGGTGGCAGGTGGGATGTATGCTGGGTCCAGCACAAGGCAGAGCTGAGGCAAATGGCACAGGGCTTTAATCCTGCTGTGTCCTGCATGCTGGAGCACAGTTCCATTAATACCTTTGATTACCGTGACCTCATTTCTGTCCACCTGTGTCATGGGTGGCTGGTCACCCCACCCTGCAGAGCCCTTGTTCTACAGTGGCTGGTTGCACCAGCCCTGGACTGACTGGTCTCTAGGGGGTAATTACAGCCAAGAGACACCCGGTGCTGCAGGTTGTGGGTGAGCCAAGTGTGTCACCACCAGCCCAGTGCCTGGGATGTAAGTCACACCACGATCATGGCAGGCCCTTCCTTATGGGTCATTCAGGAGCATCTCTGTGGATGCCCTGTAGCCTGGATTCTCACAAAGAGGGATCATAAAAAGTATTATCCACGTTTCTGCTGGGTGAAGTGGCATAGGGCTCCCCATGGGAGGTTGTGGCATGAGACAGGACCTTCCCTTTTCCCCCAGGTCTGCTGTGATGCTGCTGTAGGTCTGCTTGAGATCTTGTCCTTGGACTGATCTTGGGCTGGAACACATGTGACTTTATGCACATATTTATACAACAAAGGGCAGCTGCTCTCTGAGCTCTGGGCACTGTGCCATCCACACCACTCACACTGACTTACCAGGACACTGTGCCCTCTTCTCTCCTTCTCCCATACCTGCCCAGCCTCTGTGAGGAGTAGGATCATTCCACGACAAGCTTTGGTCAGGGGCTGAGTGCTGGGGGAGACAGCAGGCTCCCGGGAGTTCTGCTGGGCCACACACTGAGGAAAGGGGTGAGCAGGGGCCCAGCTGAGACCTCGGCTTTCCAGTATCCCATATGTGAAGGAAGCTGCTTTGGGGAGGCATAGCATTCTACTGATGGCACCTGCAAAGCGGGGACATGGACAGGTATCCAGGATAGGTCAGGTAGGAGCTGTGTCAGCTCGGGGTCCCACTGGCATCAGTGATGCATCCTCCAATGCATTATTGGTGCAGCAGCAGGCAGGATGATGGGACTGTGAAGACCAAAATACCAGATAGCATCACCAGCTGGGCCACCTTATACCCTCCTTCATTTTACTGGAGAAACCACTGTTTTTCTTCCCTTTTCATCTGGTTCCTTTTGGGGTCGGTATATTTTGAGCACTTCTCTCTTCCCGGGTACCCTGAGTGGCATATATGGTTTCTCAGGACTTGCTTTTCTCTGGAAGCTGTACAGGCTGAGAACTGTACAGGGGAAGTCCAAGCCTTTTGCTTAATGGGATAGGAGGAGAGACTCCAGGCTCCACCAAACACTCCATCGGTTTTCTATGAAAGAGAACTAACTGGGGTCAGCAGATGGGGTGGAGGGTAACATTTAAATGGGAGCAATGCAGAGAGGCTTGAGCAGTGAAGGAGGTGCAGGCTGAAGGGTTTGTCAAGGAGAGAGAGAGTTGCTCAGGCAGTGGGACACACTGCTGGCACAATGGAGAGCAGATGGTGGGAAGTGGGTATAAAGCACTAGGACAGAAAGAGCAGATCAGGAGCTCTGATCTTTGTGCAGAGAGTCTTCAGGCAGCAGGGTTTGGGGGGAAGCTAATGTGACCCTGAGATACTGCCCCAAATCTTAAAATTCCCACCTCCTGGGCTTAGCCTGCCCAAGAACCAGGGTGGGATGTGCTGAAGATGAGGGGGATGGAAACAAGACTGCCTGGGTCAGATGTGGAACTGCTTGGATGCCAGAGCTGGAAACCCCATTTCTGAGCACATCTTCCTCAAACCAAAATGCAGCATCCCCCTCCACCCAGCCTTACTCCACCCTGCTCCCAGCTGCGAACTGCTTATGTCCAATTTTATGTGCTAAAAATACCTTTCTGGGCAGTCAGCAAATGCGCAGCCAAACAGGAGATGTTGGCAGTCTGAGCATGAAGGGGAGTCGGGGTGTATTTGGGGTTGGTGTGGGCTGCAGCCCCAGGCCAGGAGGGCCTAGGTGACCTAGGCAGGGGGTGGTGGGCTGGCAGATTTGCAGAGGGACCTGCGTCACGGTGGCAGTGCCAGGGCAGTCTTGCCTGGCTTGGGTGTGTGCTTCTGGGGAGAAGGCATGTGCAAGTGGACTCAGAAAGGTGGGGAGATGCTCCCTATGGAGTGCAGTCAGCAGGTCCTGCTCCCTCCCCTGGGAAGAGGTGATGTAGCAGACACAGCAAAGGGATTATCCGGCCCCCAGGGCCTACCTCTGTTCTGCCCAGCACCCAGGAGTGCCCTCCTGGGAACCCTGCAACATGCTGGGCTCTCCCCTGTCACAGCTCTGCTCTCAGCACACGTGTCTTGAATCAGGCCTGGCAGCTCCTTAAGCCACCATAGGAGCAGAGATGGTAGCCTTGTGCTAGGCTTGGTAGCCTTGGGTGACCAGTTGCACAAGAGGGAGTCCCTGCCCCTGCCTCTGTCACCAACTGGGTGACAGCAAAGGTGCCCCGGTGCCACTCCTCTCTCAGGTGAACAAAGCTCTCTGCAGACCTCCCAGATATTTTACTGGGCCCAAGGCAGACCACAATAACTGATCATGACCAGGCTGTCACCTGTCATCATGATCAGGGCTGATCCCTCTGCAACCCAGCACTACTGGGGCTCCCCTTATCCTCCTGCCCAGAGGTCTGTAGATGAGCTGTAGGGGTTTGAGATGTCTGTGTTCTATCCTCATTTTGTGAAAGAGGTTGGCGAGTTCCTAATTTCAGGGTGGCATGGAGTATGGGCCATTTTCCTGTTGATGGCATGGCAAGATCCCTGTGTGGAAGGAAGTTAGGGCCTGGATGGGTTGGGAAAGTCAGTGGAGAGGTGCGGAAGGTATCTTTTCAGCTTTATACCGGCTAGCGCTTGTATTTCAATGCCTTAGAAAGCCTCGAGCAGCCTTGAGAGGTAGCACGGGCAATCTAGCACTTCAGTAGCTCTAAAATCGGTACCTGAATCAGCTGCAGAGCAAATACCATCAGCAGAAGCAAAGAGGGAGAAATATAGCTCCCTGCTCGCTCAATTCCCTGCAGTTAGAAGCCTTCAAATGAGACAGACGACCAGAGATGTTCACAGGAAAGTAGCTGAGCTGAGAGAGAGCCTTTGCTTCCCCTCGACGATCTTTTATTAGGAGAAGGGGAAAGGGGAGGACTGGGGGCGGACCCGGGGCGAGCGGCCAATCAGACACTGCTGAAGAGTCTGAGTTACATTTGGCTTTGCCCGCGCTTGGAACAAAGGAGCTCAGAGCACATGTCTTTGGGAGGGGGGAGGGGAAGCTCAAAACAGGCAGCAACAGAGAGGTGAGGAAAAGCCCACAGCAGGGTTCGAGACTGGGTTCTGGCTGGGATCCTGTGGACTTTTTCCAGTTCTCCCTGTCAGAAGAGGCTCTAGGTTCTGGCAGCACAGGGTGAAGCCCTGACTGAGGCAGACTCTGCATCCTGGAGAGGGATCAGCAGCACATGAGGACCAAGACCCCCAGATCACACAGGGTCATGTGCTTGTGCTGTGCAGGGAACAGACCACTTCCTGGCTTTCCCAGGGCTGGATCTGACTGGGTTACCCTCCTCAGATCTGAGCCTGACCCAGCACCTTTGGGATGACATCCCACCACCATCACCTGACCATCATCTGACACCACCATCATAGGTACAACCCACACTGGGCTCCCTTGGGGACAGGTATGAGGTAGGGAAGAGGATAAGACCCTAATGTGCTTCTGTTCTTTGCGAGTTCTGACACAGTAACAGACTTTACTATAGGGGAACATGGTGACTGTGTTCCACAAAGCCTGATTCTCAAAAGCCACAGATACTTCTCCTTTTCCTTGAGGTTTTATGGGTGGTTTTGAGCACTCAATGTTCTTCTCTATGAGAAGTAAATCTGATTGCAAATTTCAGGTGGTTTGGGTTTTTCTCTCTTCAGTCCAAAAGTCTGAGTCCTGGTAGTTCTTTGATGACCAAATGGACCTTTGGGAAACAATTGCATGGAATCAATCACATTTGCAATGATACTGAATTCAATGCATATGGCTGAGTGTCCCGGCTTTCAGTATTTCTTCAGCGTTTTTCTGGTGGATGCTATACACCAAGACAACATCAAATCTCAAAACAGTGATAAGTTTCTAAGGAGGGAGAGGCCAAACACTGATTGCCAGGCCTCAGTGTGCTTCAGGACAGGGGAAAAGAAGTAATTGCATCAGCTGCAATAGGAAGCCTGTTGAACCACGTGTTAATTTTTTTGTTTAATTCCATTGGTTTCGCTTCTTTCACATGCCAGAGAGAGTCAGTGAGAATGTTTGTGTCTAGCTCTGGGATTTTATCAGGACATTACCCAGTGAGTGTTGCAGTGGGGATACTGCAACACGCATATATCAAACCAGGAGTCCCGTGGAAAGGAAATATATATGGGCAGACGGATTCTTGCTAGCTGTTTCAGAGATGTTTATTTCTCCAGCCGCATGGCCGGGGCTCTGCCCAGGAACTGTTCCAGTCATGGGACCAAGGGTCCTTCTGCCCGCGCAGGGAACACGAACCAACCAATGGGAACGAGGCTGAGCAGGGGCAGGGAAACCCCGTGTCTGTGCCCTCAGGGCCCCTCTCCCAGGGCTACACGGCAGGGGAGGGACCCCAACACCTCACCCGTTTTATTTTAATAAAAGGAGAATGGAAACAACTGGATAAACATAACAAGAACAGTTTCAAAACAAAACAAGCCACCCTCCTGAGTCTTTAAATGTCCAAACAGATTCTGTGGAACATCTTAGGGCTGACAGAAGGGAGACAGAACTCTCTGAGCATGCTTTGTGGGGAAACTGAGGCAGGAGAGGGTTTAACTTCTTCCCTCCCCCTTTTCATCCCCCACTCGGCATTGGAAAGGGATTTTTGGGGAAACAATTGGCAAAAGCATGGTTTTGTGAGGGAAACCATGGATAAAAAAACGGATTGGGAATACACTGGGGGTAATAGGACATAGGGTAAAAGGGAAAGGTGGGATTAGGAAAAGGAGACTGTAGGGGGGGCTTACAATAGAGATACTGTCTAACATGACTACGATTTTTGGCATATATACTGCCTTTTACAGGAACACCATCAGGCCCAGTGACCTGCGATGCTTGTAACCCTTTTCTACCTCGTATAATTTTGAATTCTACCACCTCTCCATCTCCCAAGCTTGGGATGCATTTTTCAGGGTTATTCTTTTTAATAGCAGTTCTATGCACGAATATGTCTTGCTGGTTGTCACACCTTGTTATAAAACCATAATTTTGCTTAACATTATACCATTTTACTATCCCTAAGATCTTAATTACTATGATCTTTTCCTTTTTCCGAGTGGCTGCTGTTTTCTGTCTCGCTGCGTCTTTGCTCTCTCCTTCGGTCGCTCCCGTGTTGGAATTGTCGGGGCTGCTGGTGCCTGCGCGCTCTTCCCGGGGTCGCGTTCGGGGCTGCGCGGGCCGGGCCGGGCCGCGCCGCTCAGTTCTCCGTGCGTCACCTCCTCTGGTCGCAGCTTCGCTGCCGATGCCGGGCGCTGCACCCACGTCTCGGCCGGGCCCCCGAGCGACGACCCCCCCCGCGCCCTGCTCCAGCGCGCGTCTTGGCTGGGCGCGGCTCCGTTCCACCGGCACCGCCGCCAGCTGCTGCCCGCGCGCCGCCCCTCTCGGCCGGGCGTTCATGGGGCTCGCTCCACCACGCGCTGCGCGGGGCTGTGTGGGGTCCGCCAGGTCCCGCCGCTCCCGCCGCTCCTCGCTCCGCCGCCGACACTGCGGCTCGCTTGGCTCCGCCCGCACGCGGGAACTGCCTCGCTGCTGCTCGCAGAGCACTCGGTGCACGTGGCCTGGGCCGCACGGTCCCTGCGCCAGGCTTCCCTTCGCCAAGACACAGCTGACATTGCTCAACAGTCTCCGTAATTAAATAATATTCACGAAAATATTCTTCCATTGGCATATATTTTGACTCCAGTATTAACTATGTCCAAACGGTTTTCCAAAAGCCCTTGGTAAGAATTAAATCCCAAGAAACATAGAAAAAGTTCTTAAACAACCATGCCAGGAAGTGTTTCAGTTCTTTATGAGCTTGAATCAAGCTAAAATTTACAAATCGTTGTTCAAGAATCATTTTAAGTTTAAGATAAATGTCCATATGCGGCTCTGAGAGCCAAGAGTCTTCCCACGGTTCTTCCATAGTTTAGATATGGAATAGCAAAGCAAAACCAAGAAGAGGAATCCAAAGTTTCCAGGGTTTATTCACACAAATCAGTCGCTTAGGGATCGGGGATCATTCTGCTCACAATTCTCCACCATTATGTTGCAGTGGGGATACTGCAACATGCATATACCAAACCAGGAGTCCCGTGGAAAGGAAATATATATGGACAGACAGATTCTTGCTAGATGTTTCAGAGATGTTTATTTCTCCAGCAGCATGGCCGGGGCTCTGCCGAGGAACTGTTCCAGTCACGGGACCAAGGGTCCTTCTGCCCACACAGGGAACACAAACCAACCAATGGGAACGAGGCTGAGCAGGGGCAGGGAAACCCCGTGTCTGTGCCCTCAGGGCCCCTCTCCCAGGGCTACATGGCAGGGGAGGGACCCCAACAAGTGAGTGCTGGTTGTGGCCATTCTCCTGGGTGCTTGCACCTTTGTTGACTGCACAGGATCGAGAAAAACCTGGTTCCCAAAGGACAGGGATCCACCAAGGAAACAAGGAAGACATGACTTAGTGCTGCTGCTCCTCTTGCTGAAAGCTTTCTAGAAGACTTCACCCATTAACCTCACAACAGCTGCATATGACACAGCTGGACTTGAAGTACTGATGTTCCCAAATGGACCTCAGGACACATCTAGTTTACAGAAAGCCCTCACTGTTGCTAGTTTATTGGGATAATACAGATAGATACACCAAGCACTGTCCTGAGGATGGTGGTTCCCAGGAAAGGATCTGTCAGGGAACTCTGGGCCAATGAGTCCCGACTGGGCGGTGAAAAACACCCTGGTGACAGCACCCATTGCCAGAACACTGGTAACGTTGGACTGTAAGGCAATTTTGCTTGTCTATCTAGGAAAACACAGAGAGAGAGAGACTGTGTAAAGCACAGAGCTGAAGGAGGAATGGCCCAGGAGAGCTGTCACAGCGCAGGGAGTCAGGACTGATGTAAGCTTGAAGTTGTGCAACAGTGTGTGAGCTGAAGAGGGGCTCAGAGAAGAGCTTGGTAGTGAGCAGCGACAGGAGACTGGGGGAGTGTGAGCATGCCCCAAATGGAGAGCACTTAGAGAATTCTCTCCCATACCCAAAGACCCTACCTGATCTCAACAGTAACAGGAACAAGACACCTCCATCCAGCTCCAGGAAGACCCTCTTAGCCCCATACTGTCCACACTGTCCAGACTGAGGGCTTCCCATTCTACAAGGCACTGACAAAGAGCAGCTCAGAGCAGGAAAGGTTTGGAGAAGAAAGGAAAAGGGAACACTTCCAGAATCAGGAGCTTGTCTGGCCTGGAAACTCTACTGGTGGGAGTCAACAGCAAGAATGTTGCAGCTGGATCAGTTCAAGGTAATAAGAAGAGAGAGTTTTGGAAGTATTTAAAAGATATGTAGATGTGGTTCTTAGGGACATGTTTTAGTGGTGGGCTTATTGTGCTGGCTTAGTGGTTGAACTTGATGATCTTAGAAGTGTTTTCCAACGTAAACAATTCCACAATTTTAAGGCAAAAGTGATGCATTATAAGAGCAGCCTAGGGTGACCTTAGTCACATTAATCAGGGGTGTGTTCCTCAACGTCCTCCACTGGACCTGGAAGGAGAGAGGACAGAGACAGATATGAGAAGGTTTTGGAGGTGTTTGTGGGAACAGGGCTATGGGAGCCTGAGGTAGCCAGGGAAGAGGCTGGACCAAGACACCTGGGAGACTGCACGGAGCCTGTAGCCACTGTCCATGGGAAGATGTGTGAGAATCAACACTGAGGCTAGTGGGATGCTCTCTTACCAAAGAGGAAGCTTCTTGCTCCACATGTGATTCCCCTGCGGGGCTGTCTCATTTCTGTGTGAGCTCCTCTCCTGCGTGGGGTTGCACAGACACCTTTCCTGAGCGGCTCACACTGAGTCCTGCCTGGGGACTTCATGCCAGCATGGCCCTGCCAGCGCTGGCTCAGACATTCCTCCTGGTCCTTGCTCCTCTGCTGCTTGCACGGGAACAGATGCACCACAGTCCTATGACTCCGTGGGTACATACTGAAGCAGGTAAGGGCAGACTGTGCCTCTCTCTTACAAAAATGGTTTTGCTGCCTCCGCTCTTTGCTACCTGGCCCTACCCTGCTCAGCCCATAGCTGAGGCTATGGGAAGGCTGAAGCTGGTGTCTGCATCAGCCTGGGACACTCAGGCATCCTTCAGGTTGTGGTGGGGCAAAGCTCTATCTGGGATGGAGGGCAGCAAGCCTTGGTGTGCTGGGAAACTTCCATGAGCATGGGAGTTGCAGCGTCCCTCTAAGAAGTGGGTAGTGTCACTGGGAGCAGGAGGTGGCTGGCTCTTGTTATGCAGCAGACAGATGAATCCGGGGTAATCAGAGCAGTGACAGCCTTTCTGGGCAGTCCAAGCAGCACCCCTGTCACAGGGGAAGGTGATAATGGTGCTCATCAAAGAGGTGGGGAGCTGTGAGCTCTGTTAGCTGGGATGCCTGCTCTCTCCCATAGTCCCTGGGGTTGAGGGAACTGTAGATTAGTGTGATTGCTCGTATCAAAAGGCTTGTTCTGTTCTTTCTCCATACCAGGAGGGTTAGGGGTAGCTCCTGGGTCTCTGCTGGGCTCTTCCTACAAAAATGTGGGCATTCCTATGGTGATTGTGTGCTGTGTTGAAGTCCCCATGGGGCAGAGCACGACTAGGGGACCTGAGCTGTGAGTCATTCCCTCTGTAGGGAAATGGGACCAGAAGTGGCTAGCCAAATCATCAGATGGGTCATGAGTCATGCTGCCCATCACTGGTGGCTGAAGGGATGCTGCCCTTCCAGCAATGGGCAGCTCTCAGCTATCCTGGGCAGGATAGAGCCTCTTCTCCTCTCCTAGTCTGTACTCATGACTGGGACTGACCCAAAAGGATCCTGGATGTCACCCTTGGGCAGGGTGTGTGTTACTTCAGGGTGTTTAATGGCAGGAGGGGGGAAGGTGTGTGAGGGGGGTGCCTAACGAGGCTGGGAACAAGTCAAGGGTTTCATGTCTGTCAGATAGTTTGTTTGTCACAGTGAAGTGTGTGCTCTGAAGGCACTGGGAGAGACACAGCTGAGGGGGAAGAAGTTTCGTGTCTGCACCACGTGGTCTAAAAGGATGGGGCTGGTGACAACTGTCCTTTGGGGTGGAGAGCTGGGAAGAGGATTGAGATAATGGCATGGAAACCTGCTACCAGACAAGGGAAGTGGTGAGGGCTGGCTGGCAGGAAGTGGGCAGCTGCAGCTGAAGAGAGGTGTTTCATCCTCATTCAGGGAAGGCCACCTCCATGCCCAGTGCCTCCTCATGGACTTATTTTGCACTGAGTGAGCAAGTCTAGGTGACATGTCTGCCAGGCATGACAAGGCAGACTCATTTTGGGTGAAGTGCAGAGGCTAGGCTGAGCACATTGAGCAGGGTGTGAGCTTTGTGGCCACTGGTGTGAATGTAGGTGGTCTGAGGGGCAGGCTCAAGTTGAAACCTTCTTTCACCCAGTGTAGAAAAAGCTGATTAACACACAGAGTCAAAGTATTTGATTTATTTACAGTTCTGCACAGAAAGGTGTGCTAGGTCACAAATCCACACAGCCAGCACACCAAGGCAGACAAAAGCAGGTATAGTTACACAGACACAATCTTTGGCTATTAGTATATCTTACTGAAGTCACTGCTTGCATGCGTTACTATGACTCATCCTTTCCCCTCTTCACTGTAAAAGCACAGTGTTCCAAGAAATTATGGTACATGCTAGGTGAATGGTGGTCTTTTTGAGAGAAGGAGGCGAATGAACGGAGAACGTGCGTTTTTTACTACTATTAAGAGCAAGGATTCATCACTAGGGTGATGAATAATGTAACAAAACTCGTCAAAACTGGGTGTTTGTTAGGTCACAGGTAAACATCCTGGATGAGAAGAGTGTTATCTTTTTTGTTTTTCCCCTTTCAGGGACTTAGACGATTCATTTTCTGTCGGCCTCATTCCTGTAGTTAATGCTTCCACTGCAGAATTGCTTTGTTCTTTCTCTTGTTACCTGCAACTTTGCTCCTGTTATTCACCACTGCTGCTGGCAGTCACTTCATGGGACCTAGCTGTGGAGTCTGGAATAGCAGCAGAGACTCCCTGGGTCTGGTGCACTCCCACAGCATCTGTGTTTGTGGGAAAGAGCAGCATCCCCCAGGCTGCTGGATCCCTCTGGCTAGGGTGTCTCTACAGCAGCAGGTGGGCAGCAGGGCCTGTGGATAACCCTGCTGCACTGCCCCTGAGGGTGTGAGGAGGGTAAAGCACCTGGGGGCTGGGGCTCATCCTGGGAGGTGCTGTCTCTGCCACCCCTCTGAAGAGAGGGAGAGAGACTGGCACCCCTGTGGATGGAACACCCTCGCCCCGAGGACGCTGCTGGAGCCCAGTGACCCTCAGGCTCTCCCTCCTGGCCTTTGCACACAGGAAGATGTCCAGCTCCCTCTGACTGGGACCCCAAACTGCAGTTTAAACCGAGGAGGAGCAGCTATGCCTTGAACGAAGTGGTGCAGCTCAGCTGTGTACGGGAATCTGTGCCATCCGTCCCACGGATCCAATGCATTTCCAGAGGGACCCGGATTCTGTGGAATGACACTGCCACCTGCAAAGGTAAGCACAGGCCTGCACCACCCTGACCCAGGGTCCTGAGCTGGTGACAGACCCTCCGTGACCTGGTCATGCACGTGACAATGCAGGAATGGCAGGCCTGGATGCCTTGGCTTTCCCCCATGTCCTGGCAGTGATGATGCTCTTTTTGTCTCAGCACCTTGCTGTGGGCACCTGCCAGGGTCTGTGCTCCTGGGGAGAGGAGTCCTTCCCAGACAGCATCTCCTGCCTCAGCTTTGAGTAGGAATAGCTGCAGGGGTTCTGCTTGTTTGCCTGGAAAGCTTCTCTAGGGTTTGGGTTGTCTCTGGTGTGGGAGGTTGTTACTGCTGCATGGCTCACCTGTGCATGAGGGAGACAAGAAAATGGGGGCTCAAACACCCCATGGAGGGGGTGGAATCCACGGGAGGCTTGTGAGTCCTGGAGATGGAGTGACGAGGAGCCCTGTGCCCTTGGACAGTGCCTGGGCATATGACACTCATATCTGTTGGGGTGAACAGGTCTCATGAGAGACCTGTCCCAACCCTCCTCTCATAACCTCCCAGAAGTTCTCCTCACCCAGTTTTGCCTCTGACAGAAACATGCCAAAGGCCTGCTTGGTGGGACCCCAGACTCCAGCTGGCACCAGCCCGTGACAGCTACACAGAGAATGAAGAAGTGACTCTGAGCTGCAACAATGGTTTCCAGCCATCTTTCACCCATGTCAAATGTGCAAACAGGGTTCAGCTATTGAATTATTCTGGATCTCTAAAGGGAGATTTGTGGCTGGGGAGAAAGAGCAGTGACGTGTGGATTCAGCTTCAGGGGAACATAGTGTGCCTTGGTAAGCAGGTGTCAGGAAGTGCTTCCTACTGAGCTCTGTGGTCAAATTCTGCCCCGTTCATCCATCTCTGAGCTTCCATCATCACTGTGGCCAGGGATGCAATTCTGATGTCATGTCAGGGCCACTCGGATCTCAGCACCACTTGGGTCTCAGCGCTTTTGACACCTGAGACCATTCCCCTACTGAATTCTGGCACAACCTTGTCCACCACCAGCCTGGAGAGGCCCCAGCCCCAGCTGACAGTCACCCACAAGGAAAGCCCCATCCCAACCAGCCTTGCCAAGGAGTCCCATCTAGCAGATGGATGTGTCACCTTCCCTCTCCCTTCAGGGGCTAGAGGGACTGCTTGGGATTGCTGACACCCTGCCACATACCCTGCTCCTCCTTGAAACCTCCCAGCCCAACTAACCTCCACTTTCACCTCTGCCAGAAACATGCCAAAAACCCCACTGGAGCCAAAGACTCCAGCTGGCATCAGACCAGGAGAGTTATGAGAAGAATAAAGAAGTGATGCTGAGCTGTCCCAGGGGTTTCCAGCCACCCTTCAGCCACATCAAACATACAGGAAACGTTCTGTCTGTTATCAATGGAAAACCTGTATACAGAGAAGCTTGGAATGAAAGGGACAGCAGAGGCAGTTGGATCAGATATTCAGACCAAGTTCAGGGCACAGTGCCTTGGCAAGGAAGCCTCAGGAGCTTTCCTAACTGCCCTGTTCTACCCTTCCTTAGCAGGGAAGGCAGGCTGTGGGGACACAGGAGGTTTCTGGCTCTGTGCTGCCTGGGAAAATTGCAAATGCTGCTGAAGGCAGTGTCGAGGCAGCTCCTGAGTCTGCCCGGTGCCTGCCCTGGGGTTCCAGGGGTGCCCTGGTGGGGAGAGGGCTGATGCCAGCTTTAGTCCCTGAGGGTCCTGGCAGGAGGAAGTTTTGGTACAAAGGTCCCTACCTTGATACCAAAGTAGCCATTTTGGCAGTAACCAATGCTGCCCATGGCACAGGAGGTCAGGGTCCATGCAGGGCTCCAGGCTGCATTCACAGAGAGCTGGGAGGTGTGTGGGAGACACAGGTCTCCCTAAGGGCTTCTGGCAAGAACATGTGCAGAGAAGTCAGGCTACAGTGTTGTAGGTCTGACAGGTGTTTATGACACAGGTGACAAGAAGCCTTGTGTCAGGGTCTAGGGGATCGCAGAACTCTGCTCCCTGTGTCACAAAATCATAGAATTGTTTAGGTTAGAAAACACCTCTAAGATCATCAAGTCCAACCATCAACCAACTCTACCATGTCATCTCTAAGTGCCACATCTACGTGTCTTTTTAATACCTCCAGGGATGGTGACTCCACCACTTCCCTGGCAGCCTGTTCCAGTGCTTGGGAATCCTTTCACTAAAGGATTTTTTTCTAATATCCAATCTAAACCACCCTGACACAACCTGAGATGGTTTCCTCTTCTCCTATCACTTGTTACCTGAGAGAAGAGACCAACCCTCACTTCCAGCAATAGGATCTGCCTGAGCCGCCTTTTCTCCGGCTCCTTCAGCTGTTCCTTATCAGACTTGTGCTCCAGATCCTTCACCCTCAGCCCACACAAGAAGGGTAAAGCCTGGCCCCTCCTCATGTGCCAGTCTCCCCTCCCTGTCCCTGCTGCATGCTGTCACTGTGGAGCCAGCTTTGGGGCTCAGGCTTTATGCCTTCTCAGGAGGAGTCAGGGTGTTGTTGTCCTGCCTGAGGGACAAACAGGGCACCAGAGTCTCTGGGCAGGCTTTGTGCACAGTACAAACCCTTCATGGGTTCCCCTCAGTCCCTGACTCCAGCTCCTTCTGGCCTTTCCCAGGAGGTCTGGGGGAAGAAGTTTGGAGTCCATATCCTCATCCTCTTGCCAAGAATTGATGTGGAAGGGCTGCTCTGTGCAGTGTCCTGGAGCTCCGTCCCTTGCCCTGGTGGGCCAGGGAAGGGGATGCCCTGCTCCATCCCCTGGTATGACCTGTGGAGCCATGCTCTGCCCAGCTAACACCTTCCCATCTTGTTGGTGCAGAGAAATGCCGGAAGCCCCAGTGGGACCCCAAGTTTATCTTTGACCAAGAACAGGGGACCTTCAACCCAAATGAAGTGGTGAAGATGAGGTGCCCTGAGGGGCACTGGCCTCCACCCATGGAGATCAAATGCGTGATGTTGAAGCCAAAGGAACGTTCCATGATTCCTCGTAGTGGCTGGATAGTGAGGAATGGCACAGACAACTGGCACATTATGGAGGAGAACTTGACCTGTGTGGGTAAGTTAGCAAGCCAGACACCCTCCCAGTGCTCTCAGTGTGTGCTCCCCAGGCTTGGAGAGCAGTTCTGCATGTGTGCCACAGCATCAGTGCCCTGTGCTTGGGGTGGTCAGGGCATGGCAGAGAAATCCAGAGAAAATTCTGGATGCATCCGAGGTTTGTGTCTGTGCTATTGGCAACTCTGGCATGTGTAGTCTGGGAGAAGGCAGAACGTCCTTGTCTGCTCTGTGCTGGGGACAGGCTAGTGAGGGAATGGTGAGGTTGATGGAGTTTGGTGTCAAGGCTTGGAGGGGAAGGGAGGGAGTGATCCTCTCGGAATGCTCCCTTCACAGATGTCCTCCAGGTTGTCCCTGAGACCCTGAAGATTTCCAGCACCAGCATCAAACTGAACTGGACTTGCATGCTCCCTGACATGTGCCAGCATATTCGGGCCAGGTGCCGGCTGGAGCAGCGCTCCTCCTCAAACTGTGAGGGTGAGGAGGTGAAGGGAGAGGAGATGTTACAAGGCCAGGAGGGAACTTTCACCTGCTCCCCTCTGCAGCCCTTCACTGTCTACAGTGTCACAATCTCCCTGCTGCCTAGCACAATCCTGTACACACGGCTCCTCAGGACAAAGGAAATGGGTATGTTTACATGAAATGTCAAGATGCTCTTCACCCTGAAGCTCAGCCAGGGCATCTGCTCCCTTCTGTGAGGTTCCTGGGATCAGAGCTGCTTGCTGCCTGTTGGGATCTGGGGCAGGGGCTGTGCAGGGCCCTGCAGCAGGGCATGTCCCCTTTTTACTTTCGCCCTCCTCACCACACTGTTGCTGCTGTGGGGGACAGCAGCCTTTGTGGGGGACAAATACTTGCTATCCTTGCATGATCCTGTTCTCCTGTGCTTCCAGTGCCAGACAAACCAGAGGAGCTGTGGCTGGATCCCAGCACAGGGTCCCTCAGATGGAAGGCGCTGCCCTCCTGCAAAGGGGAGATCATTGGATACCAGGTACCAGGGGTCCATGGAGTGCCCATGGTCCCCCTCACCTTTCCAGGTATCTCCCTGCCTGGAGCTCTATGCAGGCACCCTGAGAGAGGTGTGAGCCCTCCTTGGCTGGGGCCCACAGGCTGTACACTGCTGGTGTTCCTGGTAGGGCCTGGTCCCCTTGTGTGCCCAGCCAGCAGCCACAGCCCCTCTTCACAGAGCTGCCCAGTGCAGAAGCAGGATGTTGGTGCTACTGTCTAGCAGCTCCTTGTCCTTCCTCCAGCTGAACATCACCACCATGAGAGCAGAGGACGGCAGCTTCCTCGAATTCAGTCAGGTGTTGGTGAACCAGTCTGTCTCTGAGTACGTGCCACCTCGTCAGACAGCTGGCAGCAAATACGTGGTGACAGTGCAGGGCCTCACAGCGGCTGGGGCTGGGGCTGCATCACAGCTGGAATTCCAAACCTATGTCCTGGGTAATGGTTGTTCTGCCCTGGGTCTGGTTGGGGTGGCTTCTTGGGGGTGAGTGCTGAGCCTGGAGCAGCTTCCTGTGTGTGCAACCACCCTGTCCCAGCTCAAACAGGGGCAGAAGTGTGGGCACCTGGCTCAACAATAGGGATGGGGCTGGGTGAGTCCTGCCTCGAGGGCTTGCATTGCCAGGTCTCCAGAGGAGCTGTGCTGCTTCAGCCACTGTGTGTGCCTTTGATAGCAGACCTGCCCCCTCTACTCTTCCACTGAAGAAGGTGACACCCATCCCTGCATTTGAGTGCATTTGGCTCAAGGTCAGAGAGCCCTAGGGCTGCTGAGCCTGGGTCTGTGTCCTCCTGCTGTGTGCAGGAGGGCTGAGCAGGCTGCCAGACCCTCCAGCTGGGAACATGGGACAAGGCCCTTTGCTCCAGAGCCTCCCTCTGCCCTACCCAAGCAGATGTGCAGGCAGGGGAAGATGCTGTCTCACTGGCTGTCCCTGCAGCAGCCAGGGCAGCAGGGCCTGGACGCGCACGGCTACACACATGGAGACACCCAGCACCAAGGCTGGGGCCACTGCTGGGGCATGGCCTAGGCTGTGGCACCCACTCCTCTCTGTGTTTTAGTTTCAGGGCAGCCTCTGGGCCCTTGGCCTGGCTCAGCAGTCACAGTAGTGGTGGTGGTGGTGGTGGTGGTGGTGGTGTTGATCCCCTTGTCTGCAGGGATCCTCTGGTTCATGCTGTCCAGGTGAGTGGCAGGAGATCTGAAGTCTCAGCTTTGCCTCAGGCTGTGCTGTGCTGTGGGGTGAGTGGGGATGGAGAGGGCTCCCCAGCTGCTCCCACCCTTCTCTGGGTGCAGAGGATGCAGCTGGCTGGTCCTACCACAATTTGGTTCTAGGGCTCCTGGCTGGGGCTCTAAGCCCTGGGGCTCAGGGCTGGAACAGGGGCCCTGTGTGCTAAGAGACCCTCTCCCCTTGTTGCTGTTGCAGCCACCGCTGATGTCCCCTGAGGTGTGGGTGGGCAATGGCTGCCAGGGCAGAGGGAGGGTGTGCAGAAACCTCCGTGCCACTGCTGCTGGGTTCAGCAGGGTCTGGCCCACTCTCACTCACTCAGGACTGCCCTTTGCCTTCCCAGAAAAAAGAAGGCCTTGCCCAGCAAAGTCGAGGAGGATCATTACACAGGTAGGGTTCCCAGCACAGAGGGGACTGCAGGGCTGGAGCTGGGAGGGGAGCAAGTGTATTTCAGGAGGGCCCGTTGCCATTCTGAGGTGCCTGCAGGCAGCCCAGCTGGCTTTGGCTGATCTGTCAGAGCAGTGTGTCCCACATCTATTCTCAGCTGAGACCCTGCTCAGTGGCCTCTTCCAGCAGCTCCTGGCTGGGGTCTCTCCGAGGTGCCAGTGAGGGTTGGGAACTGCTCTTCCTTCTCACCCTCTCTGGGGTAGGCAGCAGCTCTTCCCAGCCCTGCTGTCCTGATGGTGTGCATCCCAGGATGATCTGCATCCTGCCCAAGGCTGCCCTGCTCCTTCTCCCACAGTCCTGGGGTCCCTCAGGCTGTTTCTGTCCTCTTGTCCCCCCCAGAGCTCCAGCCCTATGAGAATGCACGTGAGGATAATTACTGTGTGATGAAGACTTTTCTGGCAGAGAAAGATGCAGGTAGGAAATGGGTTGTCCTGCCTGTGACCCCACAGGTCACAGAGAGAGTGGGAACAGGCAGCTGTGATGGTGTGTCTGAGCTCCTCATGCTGCCAAGGGCATGCAGCAGCCTCTGCCCCGGGTTCTTTTGATCTCCTCAGGTAAATATGGCCAGGCTGGAGAGGCATTTCCCAAGCCCCTGCCTGTTCTAGTGTTCTCAGGAGAGTCAGAGCAGTGAGGAAGAAGAGCAGCTGGAAGGGACATCTGAGGCTCAGTGGTGATGGCACTTCCCTTCTTGAGGCTTGGCCCTCCACCACTGGAAGCAGGACAATCTTGTGGTTCTCGTGGGTTATTGCTTCCCCTCAAACTTTCTCCTTCATCAAGCTCCAGAATCCTCTGTCACAGCACAGGAGCAGCTCAAGTAATGGGATGGCCTTCTTGTGGCAGCAAGGATGTATTCTGGTAGTTGCCCAGTGCTCTGGCATAGCCATCTCACCAGCATCTTGGTGCCTGCAAATGTCCCCTGAGACTGAAGGAGCTCACAACTCCTCTTTCCACCCTGTGTCCTGTATCCTCCTAGACCCTGTCCTCTGCTTGAGGTTGGCCCAGCTGTGCTGCCCTGGCCATTATGCTGCTGTGTCTGAACAACCAATAAATTGTTCTGGTTTGCAGGGGCTGCCTGGCCCACAACAGTTCCCACCTCATCATGGGTCCTCCTTGCTTTGTGCGTGAAAGACTTGACCCCATGAATCTTCATGGAGGGGCTTGGAGTAGGCTTTTCCAGCTCCTGGCAGCTCCAAGGAAGCACACCTAAGGTGCTGCATGCTCCTGATGCAATGCTTTGAGTGGCTGCTTTCCCTCCTCCCCATCCTATAGGTAACACCATCTCCACTTTGCATAGCTGGGCCTCTGTGTTGGTCTGTGTCCCCCTCTGTGGGTGGTGGTGCTCATCTCCCGTTTTGTGATGTGAAGTTGGCACTGGACCTCTTGGGACATCTGTGTCCTGCAGCCTTTGGGATCTGCTGGCCCTTGGCTGCTGCTGCTGTCCCAGCATCACTTCCAACAGCCGCTGTCTCCCTCCCTGTGGGATACCAGTGCCCAGTCTGGATGCTGAGGCACAGTACCAAGGCTGTCCTTGGTGAGGAGTGGGCTGCTGGGCAAGGGGGCAATCAACCTCTCTTTCCTCTGTGTGTTGCCTGCAATGTTTCCATCTCCTTCTCCTGCCCTTGGGTGCTCAGGTTCTACTGAGTTCCCTGGACTCAGGTATGACAAGCTGGTTCTGGTTGTGCTTTTTACAGCTGTCCTGGGTTGGAATGTATTCTTTTACTGTCCTCATGAGCTGTTGGAACCAGCAGTGTTTCCTTTCCTCCTCTCTCTGGACTATCTTTTTGTTAATGAGCCCATCAATGCCTTGCCTCATGACTCATCATCCCATTGTGAGATGTTCCACACAGAAGGAGGAACCAAGCATTCCATCCTGGATATAATCTGAGATTCCGAACACCACAGACACCCTTTCCACTGGATTCCCAGAGGACAGGAGCTACACAGCCACCACTGGACCTTCTGAGGAAGAGCAGACCCTTCTACAGGATCACCGCTTCAACAGAACCACATCCACCACTTCAGGAGGAGTGCAGCCACCATCTTATTGGACTGCTACTGCCACCCTGACTAACAGGGTGTCAGGTTGTATCCTGACTGTCAGTTTGAGCCAGTGTTTTCTGCCTTTTTTTTGATTTCCCTATTAAATTGTTATTCTGACTTGGTGCCTCCCACTGGTTTGTTTTCAAACTAGTACAACAGCCCTGAACACAGAGCTGTCATGGTTTTTTGCTTCAGTGTTCTCTCTCTCCCCTGTCAAACCTGCCAATACCCAGTGTAGCCTGGAGGCTGAGGGGCAGCCTGAAGGATCTCCTTGTTGAGGAGCATGCTGCCAGAAGATAGAGCAATTGACCTCTCCCTTCTCCAGCTTTTTTTTTAGCCTGGCATGACTTGCATGTGCTGGTGAAGACATGCTTTGACAGTTTTCGTATGAGCTGTCTGCCCATTTCCTCAGTACCTGCAACTGGCCCCTGGGACCAAAATATCTCCTTCCTGAGGACTGTTGCTGGTATGATGTGTGTGCCTGATGGAGCTGCTCTTTGTGGGTACTGGGCAGAGAGGGGAAGATGAACTGAACCCTGTGTGGCTGCTGCTGGTTGAGAAAGAGGAATGAGCAGGCTTGGGATAGGGGAGAAGAGTTGCCACCTCCACGATTGCCCTGCTTCCCACGCCATATCCCCATAGCCAGTCATACCCTGGGCTGTCAGCCTCATGACTCCACCAGCTCTGTCCAGACAGCCAGTAAAGGCTTGTGGTTTGGAGGGGGCTACCTGCTGTCCCCCAGCTCCTGCCTCGTCACCTCATTGCCCTTGTGAGGTGCTGTTCCCTGTGGGTGCTGAGCTAACTGCACCTCGTTGAGGGGAGCCATGAGCAGACCACCCTTCACCCTGGGCAGGAGTGTGTCCTGTGCGTGTGCCACAGGCAGAGCTGACGGACAAGTATGGTCTCTGTTCCTCTGTAGCCCCCCCATGTCTGATCACCCAGCCTTCTGGAATCCAAGACATCCAAAGTAGATGGGAGGTTCTGGAGGAAGAGAAAAGCAGTGGCTGCTGATGAGCAAAGGGCATGGTTTAGTACTGTGAGTGTTTTCTCAAGCACACAGCTGGCACTGTAGGGCAGCGTGGTCTGCACACTTGGGGACAGATGAGAGTGCTGCGAGGCTGAGAGGGAGCAGGAGGAGGAGGCAGCTGAGGATAGAGAAGCGGGGAAGGATGAGAGAGGCTGTGGGTTGAGTGTTTCTTTCAGAAGGACTGCAGACTGTTTCAGGCACTGAAGTACTCCTTGCAGTTCATGTCCCCATTCCTATCTGTGCTTCTGACCAGCTCTTTATGTGCTTTCTCAAAGGTCCTCCATCTCCTGTGATCATTGAGGGGAAGTGACTCATCACCACTCTAAAACCCACGCAGTGTCAGGAAGCACTTGGATATTACCTCAGAAACAGGAGTAATTCTTCTTGAATGCCCTGGTAACTAGGAGGGTTTTGGGAGGAAACTCTGGGATCTTGGTGACAAGGTTCCTTCTGTTGAGTCCCAGAGCCTGGATGCTCCTGGGGCAAAAAGATATCAAAAGGCAGAAGTGCTGACAGTGATGGGAGGCTCCCTGGCCAAAGAGGAAGCCTCCTGTATCTCATGAGGAGATGCATCTGTTTCCTTCCTGTGGTTGCAAGCCTTGCAGTCAGATACAGATGCCTGGGCTCAGAGGCAGCGAGTGGGGCTGAGATTTCAGTCCTGCCTGGGGACTTCATGCTAGAATGGCCCTGCAGTCGCTGGCTTTGAGGTTTCTCCTGGCCCTTGCATCTCTGCTGTCAGCACATGGCCAGGAAGAACTTTTCAACATCCAGGTAGTGCCTCAGGGAACAGGTAAGAAGTGGTTCTTGCTCTTGGAAGACTTTGCTGCCTTTCCTCCTATAAGCTGAATATTCATCTTCACTGCCTGCAGCCCTGGGCTGGAGCCCAGATGGACTCCTGAGGGCTGTGTCAGCTGGGGCACCCACTGCCTCGGCCCCAGGGACAGGAGCTACAATGCAGTGTACACTGGGGCTCTGCGGGACAGACAGGACTGGGCAGCATGTGCGGTGATGGGTCACACTCTTCAGAAAACCAGTTTGCCCATCATTCCCTGGAGACAATGGGCATGAGTTGGGCATCAGTTCACACACTGTGAATCAGGGGAAGGGTCTTCAGGGAGAAGAGGTGTCACTTTCTGTACACATCCTATCCCCAGGTGTGCCTGAGGGACATTGTGCCTGCTGAGAGCAGTGCAAGAGGGAATTTGCTGCTGCTTTGCCAGGCAGATGGGCTGGGGCAGGATCAGTGGCTGGGTACCTCAGCATGAGGTGGGTCATGGTGGTGTGCCAGGGGACAATGCTGCTGGTTGTGGTGCTCAGCTGGGCATCTCTGGTTCTCTGCCATCGGGGCTGTTTGAGAGCAAAGCCTGAGCACAAGTGGCTTGTCACCAGCATTTCCCTTTGTGGCTGTTCAGAGGGGGATCTGAACCTTGTGAGATCCCTTGCCTGCCCCTTTGGGAGAAGGAAGATTGTATTTTAAGCCCTTTCAGGCCTCACAAAGCTTCTTGCAGAAGCTTGAACAGGCAAGAGCTCCTTTCAGGAGCCAGTGTTCTTGCCTGAAACAATCACTGCCACAAAGCCTCCCCCTGCAGCACTGGACAAACTGCTGGGACCAGCTGTGCCTACTCAGCCTGGAGGATGGAGAATTTGGTGAGAAGGAAGGGTTGTGTCAGGAGAAGAGGGCAGGGGCATTGGTAAAGCAGGAGATGTGAATGGAGAAGGCACTGCTCACCTCCTGTCCCACTACCCAGCGGTGTGGGGCAGGAGGAGAGCGGCCAAGGGACTGAGTGAGTGAGAACAGGGAGCCCAGAAGTGTCACAGGGGCATGGCTGATCCCTGTGGGAGGGATGAGCCATGGCTGAAGGGACATGCATCCCAGCGGGAGTGGTGGTGCCACGGGCCAGCAAATGCCAGCTGAGCTGGGCTGGGTGACAGGCCTGAATGAGAGGTTGGAGGGCGTCTCCTGGTGCAGGGGTGATTGTCCTGGGAATCTCCCTGCTGTGGGCTGTGGAGAAGGGAATATGGTGCCCAGGACACAAGGGTGAATGGGGAAGGTTCATAGATGAGTGATCCTTCACAGTTTCCATGCACAAAGAAAGCCCCTTCCCAACACCTCTTGCCTGAAGGTCACATCCCAGCAGATGGATGTGTCACCTTCCCTCCCCCTTCATTGGCTGGAGGAGTTGCTGGGGATTTGTCTCCCACCACCCACCCATACCCCATCTCATCACCTCCAGCCCAAATAACATCCACTTTCACCTCTGCCAGAAATGTGCCAAAGGCCCCTGTGGGACTCCAGACTCCAGCTGGCACCAGACCAGAAGAATTACAAGAAGAATGAAGAAGTGATGCTGAGTTGTCCTGAAGGTTTCCAGCCATCCTTCACCCATGTCAAATGTTCAAGCGAAGTCCAGTCTTTCACTCGTGGGAAACCTGTGTACAGAGAAATCTGGAATGGAAGAGACTCCAAAGGTGCCTGGGCCCGCATTCGCTCCAGCGTAGAGTGCATCGGTAAGGAATGGATTGGGAGCCCTCTTGGCTGCCTTGCTCTGCCCTCCCTGAACAGGAAAAGCAGGCTGGGGGGCACAGGAGATTTGTGGCTCCGTGCTGCCTGGGGAAATGGCAAGTGCTGCTGAAGGCAGTGTCAAGTCCAGCCTGTAGATCACCACTGAGGTTGTCAGTGATAAGGGTCTCCCTGTGGGCTTCTGGCAAATTGATGTGCACAAAGGAGAAGAGCATGGGGGAGGGATGTGTGGTGGGGTTTGTGGCCAGCACACAGCATCACAGTTTGAGCAGGATCAGAGGGCTTTGCTGCCTGTGTCCTCTCAGACAGTGCAGCTGTGAGCACCACAGCTTGCTCCATGTGGGCTGGGCCCCCTCCAGGCTCTGTGGAATGGTGGGTGCAGGCTTGGCACCCTCTTCTCACAGCTTAGGGCATTCATGTTCCCTCCAAGGGAGAGCAGAGCTGTACCTGCTGGACTGTAGAGATTCTGGGACACACAGACACCTCAGTTTTGAATCGATGGGGAAAATTGCTTGAGCAGCAGTAGTTCCCTCACTCACCCACATTCATTCCTGTCCAACTCCTCCTGCTCCCCTTTGAGAGAGCTGCAGTGACCACCTTCAGTCTCTCCCTTTCCCTCCCACCGGGCTGTGTGATGAGCAAGGTTGTCTGACTGCAGCATCCTTGCATGGCTGGGAGTGGAAGGGAAGAGAGTGACCTTCTGGCAATCTTTCCTTCACAGAAGTCCTCCAGGTTGTCCCCGGGACCTTTGAGATTTCCAGCACCAGCATCAAACTGAACTGGACCTGCAGGTTCCCTGATGCCTGCCAGGGCATGAGGGCCATGTGCCGGCTGGCAGCGCCTTCCTCTCCTCCCTGTGAGGCTGAGGAGGTGAATGGAGAGCAGATGTTACATGGCCAGGCAGGAACATTCACCTGCTCTCCTTTGCAGCCCTTCACTGAGTATAGTGTCACCATCAGCCTGCCCCCCAATGAAACCCTTTTCTCATGGTTGTTCATGACAGAGGAAACAGGTATGTGAACAGAAATATCAGAGACGAAGAACAGTCCAGAGCTGTGTCACAGGTGGATAGATGTTCTCCTCACCTGTCAGCTCATGCAGAGCATCTCTGCTCCCTGCAGTGATATGCCTGGGATCAGGGCTGCTCGGATCCTGGGCAGCTCTGGGGAAGGGGCTGTGAGAAGAGCCCTGAGCAGGGCACGTCCCATTCTCATTGTCCCATGCCACACCCCACTGTTGTGCTTCCCCCTGCTGCAGCACGTGCAGCCTTTGCAGGGAACAAACCCTTCCTGGGAGTCCCTTTGCAGCCTGTCCCATGGCCAGGAGCTGCCTGCACCCTCCTCTGGCCTCAGCCCCTGCTCATGGCCCTGTGTGTGACCCCACCGTCTGTGCTTCCAGTGCCGGACAAACCAGAGGAGCTGTGGCTGGATCCCAACAGGGGCTCTCTCAGGTGGAAGGCGCTGCCCTCCTGCAAAGGGGAGATCATCGGATACCAGGTACCAAGGGACCAGGGCAGACCTTCAGCTCCGGGCCTGGAGCTGTGTGCAGGCAGACTGGGAAGTGTGGGAAAGGGACAGTCGTGATGACCTGAAGGAGGAAAGAGAAGCGCAGGGCTCCTCTTGTGGAGGATGTCACCACAGTGCCTGTGGTATTGCAAGACCTGTCCTCGGGCTCAGAACATGTATCTACAGCCCTTCAAACGAACAGCATCCCTCTTTCCTTCACAGGGGCTCAGCCCTGTGCTCACAGAGGCTGCTGCTCGCACATCCCGAGTGTTGGCTCCAAATTCTTCCTCTCCTCTTCTCTGCTCTGAGGTCCCCGCGCGGGGCTGAGGCTCCTGCCCGTTCCTCTCCGGAGCCTTCCCCACCGGGCCAGGCACACGGAAGGGCAGGCTGGCAGGGCCGTTGCCAGCTGCAGGCACCTTCCCAGCGGGCAGCTGGGAGCTGTTGCATTCCAGCTGTGTCTCCTGTCCGCAGCTGAGCATCACGGCCAGGAACGCCGGGGACAGCGGCGTGCTGGAGATGGAGCGGCTGCGGCTCAATGGCTCCGTCACCGAGCACCGGCTGCCGGAGCGCAGCCCTGGCCGCAGCTACGCGGTGACGATCCGGGGACTGACGGCTGCTGGAGCCGGGGCTGCGCTGGCGAGGGAGTTTCCCACCGGCAGCTCGGGTAAGCTTTGCTGTGTCGCTGTCCCAGGAGCCTGGGCACGGAGGAGCTGCGCTCGGCAGAGCTGCGTTGCCCGAGGCTGGCCCTGCTCCTCGCACAGCCCTGCCCGTGCTCATTCGGCGGGTGTTCCCCTCCAGACACCCCGCACCCCCAGGGCATCAGCTGCCGCAGCGTCCGCGACATCGCCCCATCCCAAGGGACGGCCGTGCTCCCCCTGCGCCCCATCGCCCGTCCCTCTGAGGCAGCCAGGTGAGCGCAGCTCTCGCAGCTCTGCAGCCCCGGCATGGCTCTCCCCACGCCAGCGCTGGCCTGCAGACGCCTCCTTTCCACTGTCCCCGCTGTCCCCCCCGTCCCACCGACTTTGAGCCCTGCAGGGAGCACCAGCTGATCGTGGCCACGACGCACGACGGCTCGGTGACGGAGAGCATCTGCGCGGGGCAGCCACAGCTCTTCAATGGCAGCGTCTACCTGGCCGCTCTTCTCAACCTCACCGCCCCCACGGACTTCGTGCTGGGCGACGGCAGCCGCGGGCAGGGCCACCACAACGCTGCCCTCCGCCCGGGCTGCGACTACACGGCCCTCCTGCGCCTCGTCCGCCTCTCGCCGCAGGTACCCATCGCGGGGCTCCTGCTCCCTGGGGATGCTGCCGGCCGGGGCTGGGCCCCTCGCTGCGTCTGGGCTGGCTGTGAGGGCACACTCCTCTCCCGTGCCTGGGCAGGATGGTGTCCCTGGGCTCCTGGGCCACAGCCGGCTCACTCGGTGGCCCTGGGTGGGGACCTGTGCTGCCAGGTAGGCTAGTGCTGCACGAGTGGGCTGAGCTCTCCCTCCTGTCTCCTCCAACAGGCAGAGAAGTTCACCTGTGTCTGCTACAGCTTCTCTGTTGGTAAGTGTCTCCTTGCTCGTGGTGCCCAAGCCTCTCTCCTGCATGTTCCCTTTTGCCAGCCTGGCAGCTTCCCTGGAAATGAGCTGACACAGGGCAGATGTGGTGGCGTACTGCTGTACTTTGGTCTTCATAGAAGTTCTCTAGATCTTGAGGCTATCTATGGTAGAGAGGCTTCGGACATCCTCAGGACACCTGGGTAGGTGTGGCTCCAGTGGCCTCTGGACATTGCACATCATCCCTGCTATCACCACATATTTAGTTCTAGTCCCAGTGGTCCCCTTGTGATGTGTAACCCCTAAATGCAGATACCTCACCAGACTCTGGCAGTGCCTGGGGCCGTCAGGGACACAGGATCCACAACAGATGGTATCACACCAAGCAAGCACCTTCTCCTTCTGCCCCAACTTAGCTTTTCTCTAAAGCAAAGCCTGGAGTGGAAGACAAGAGAAGTTGCTTTACACTCCACGTCTCTATGGGATCTCCCAATGCTTGGTTCAGGCTGTGCAGGAGCCTGACCCTGGGTTGTGCTGCTTGCAGGGCAGGAGCCATCATCTCTGCTGGACAGGAAGCCAGTGGTTATGACAGTAGCTCTGGCTGTTGGATGCCTGGCACTGGGGATTTTGCTGCTCTTTGTGCTCTTCAGGTCAGTATGTGCCTCACCTCTCCTGCCCTCTGTGAGGCATTCATCAGCTTGCAATGGCAGGGAGAGTCCCAGTGGAGCCTGAGATGAGGCAGGGTGGGAGGCAGGGTGGCTAGATGGGCAACAGGCTCTCCTCTGTCTCTCTGTTCTGCTGGTCTGTGGACCTGACTTGCTGTTTTCCAGGCTGAAGCACAACAGATCAAAAGCGTCAGAGAACAACAGCACTATACCCCTGAGAGGATGTCAAAAAGGTGAAGTATGAGCAAGGGCCCTGTGTGCCTTGTCTAGACAGGCTGTCTGTTAAAAGCACAGGCAGGATGGTTGCTGGTTCCATAAGGTCCTTGCAGGAACAAGGTGATCAGAGCTGCCTGGCACAGGGAAAGGGACACCTCCCAGGACAAGGGAACAGTGTGGGGAGGGACAATCTAAGGTTTGGAGAAGTCCTGGCTGCTGCAATGCCATCTCAGTCCCCACTGCAGAGTGCCAGGACTGGCCAGTTTAGCATCAGTTGGGTGCTGAAGTCCTGTCCTTGTAGTCCCTGCAGATGTACGCAAGCCGAACACACAGATCCTGGTGGAAGAACTGCTGGAGGCTCTGAAGATGTTTAAGAGGGAAGAAATAGAGGCAGAGCAGACAGATGATGAATCAGTTGACAGGCATGGTGCTGGGCTTCTTAGAGAATATCAGGTCTGGTTTAGCTTTGCTTTCCCACCTGGCAGCACTGCCCACCTCTTACCCTTTCCCTGGATGTGTGATGCAGTTGGCCTTGGCCAGCCCCAGAATACATCCCAACGCAGAGTGGGCTTGTCTTCTTCCTCCACAGCAATTGTCCTCCACTTTGTTGCACCCCTGCAATGCTGGGAAGGAGCTATGTAATCAATACAAGAACCGCTACAAGAGCATTATCCCATGTAAGCAGAGCTCTTCAGGGGTTGGCTCAGGCTCTTGGAGCTGGTTGGGATAGCACAGGATGCTGGGTTGGTGTAGGTGCCCCTCCGACACTTCAGAAATACTGAGCTACTTATCTCATCCTCTGTGGCCCCTGAAACCCTGAGGGATTTCTGGCCCCATTGTTCTATATCCCATTGGAGGATCCATGTTCTGCCCTTCAAATCGCCCTGCAAACTTAATCAAACATCACTATATTCCTGTTCTTGACACTAGGCATTGCTGAACACTGCCATGTTCCATCCCGAGGCAGGTATTTGTGGGAAAGTGGAAGGAGTGACCCAATTTCTTTCAAACTTTAAAGCTCCTCTGGGCTCCACATGGTGTGTACATTTGGCCATTTCATAATCTTGCCTAAAACCCCATTGTACTTCCTGCTGTGCCATGTCACCCTTTGTCTCCTCAGCTGTTCTTTAACCCCGAACATGTCCTGAGGCCTGGGGTGCTGCTGAGGAGACAACAGACAGTCACAGACTTTAATAAATTATGCCTTCCCCCTTAATCAGTCTCTTTGTTGCTGCCCTAAAGCATCGGCCCACCTCCCTTCTCTTTCAGATGATCACTGCCGTGTGGTGCTGCAGCCCTCTGACACTGGGAATGGCTACATCAATGCCAGCTACGTGGATGTAGGTAGCAAGGAATTATTACCCTGGGAAGGGTAGGAAAGGTGCCTGGCTGTGCTGGGTGAGGACAGTCCTGCTCACATGGGGGGGGGGGAGGGGGAGGCGGGCTGAGGTCTGGCTCTTCTTGCCCTCAAGGGATGTTCCCTGAATCCCCTCAGAGCTGCCTGGAGTAGCCTGGGTTTGTGTGTTCTCGTCTCTAACAAAAAGGGACATGTGTGAGGGGACAGGAGCTGAGATGCAGCCCCTGGGTACCCACTGTCTGTGCTGGCCAGGAGAGGTGCTGTGGGACACACTGTGCTGAGGGTTATGGGCTTTGGTGCCTGTGGAGATGGATGGATCCTTTATTTCATTCCCTGTTAAACATTTAACCCATGTGATCTGAGCTGTTTGAATCTCTCCCCTGCAGAGCTACCGAAGTCCACGCTTCTTCATTGCAGCTCAAGGTAGGTGCTCCCAAACCTCAATCCTCAGGAGATTGCAGTCACTGCCCTGAGAATTCTGGGGAATGAGGAGCTGGGATAGCAGCCAAGGAGCTGTGAATGGCTCACTCCAAGTCTCTGTATCCCATGGGTCTCTGTCCTGAACAGTGGTTACAGCTGCTTCAGGGCATGGAAGGTCTTAGTGGTAGCTTGGCAGCAGCTGGAGCTGGTGTCTGTGCTGCCCAGTCTGAGGACGTGGTCCTTCCACCCACAAGCCTACTTTGTTCCCTTTGGCAGCTGGCCAAAGGGAACAAACATGTCGGGGACAACCCTGCAAATGCCTGGCATGTCTGCACCCAGTGCACTCAGATACAACCTCTTCTCAACAGTGCGAAGCCTGGATGGGCTTGTCTGCTCTGTGCAGCATGCAGTGAGGAGATCCCTGCAGAGCTGCAAAAATGCTCTTTGGGAAATAGGACCCTAAATATGGGAGCAGCTCATAGTCATCTCAAGAGTCTGCATGCGGGAGCCCCTAAAGCAGCAGTGAATCCCTGACATGTCCTGGGCTCATCTTCTCTCCCTCCTCCTTGTCCTAATTTCTAACATGGTGATGGAGCCGATGTGGGCAGCACCCCTGTCAGGTGCTGACATCCCCTGGCTGTGCCTCTGTCCCTGGGTAGAGGAAAGCCTGGGAATGTCCAAATTGTGCATGGGAACACACCCCCATGGCTTGGACACTGGCACAGGGCTTTCCTCTTCCTTCCCAAGGCCCCTTGGCTGGGACAGTGGTGGATTTCTGGCAGATGGTCTGGCAGGAGAAGACCTCAGTCATTGTGATGCTGACGGGCTTAGTGGAGCAGAACAAGGTAGAGAAAACCTCTCAGCCCATGCTCAGCCCGGGCATTGCCAGAGCCCAGGCTTCCACACATGCTGTGCTCCCAGTGCAGCCATCAGTGAGGGCAGGGAGCAGCTCTGCACCCCTGCAGTCCTCCCCTTGTGAGTTTGCCTACGCCCAGATGTCTCACTGCTGTTGACAGATCAAGTGTGAGCAGTACTGGCCAGAGCAGGAGCAGGTCTACGGTGACTTCACTGTGACACTCAACAACACCTGGACCACCACAGGCCTTGTCAAACGCATCTTCTGCCTGCAAAAGGTAAGCCTGGCATGGAACTGAGGTGAGAATGCAGGACGCATTTGGGTTCCAGCAGCTGGTGGGAGCTGTCAGCCCCAAACCCTCTGGGGATCTCTGCCTGGTCTCCAGCACAAGAAGGTCTGGTGTTAGCACGTTGCTATCACTGGAATCCCTACCAGGGCATCAGTCCCAGGTTTCTGTGCCAGGCAAAGGCAGTCAGTCAGCTCCAGTGGTCACCCCAGAAGATGAGTCTGGACTGACAATGTGCATGGGAATGTTGTGGATTCTTGAGGGCTTGGGTGAGGAGATTGCACAGGGTACAAAAGCAGTTAAAGGGTATAAAATGGAATATCTGCACATCCAGGGTGATGGGACAGGTGCCCGCCTGTCACCTGAATCAATCTGCAGAAGGTCCACACTGAAGCTCCTTGGTCACTTACAGTCCTAAACCTGGACAGATAGTTTATGGTTTCAGATAACCTGCATAGGGTCGTTTCTCAAGGTGGGTGCTCCTGCTGAAGTTACACTTCAGATAAAAAGCAGAAACTGAAGGAGCTGCAAGGAGGAAAACCAGGTACAATATAAAGAAATTGCAGTTATGCATATTCCTGTCCTTTCTTGTCTTGCCCAGAGCAAGATGTAGCTGAAATGTAAAGCTCCAAGAGCACCTGATGGTAAGATGTAGCATTAGTTCTTGCCAAGTGAATGTAATGTTTAGGGAAAAACACATAATGGTCTGGTAACAAAAGTGACTACGTTCACATTAGCGTAGAAACAGCCTTAGGGTATATATTTTCTGGGTAAGTCAGGGCTTTTTGACGACTGTAGAAATACCCTAAGCTGTGATTTTTATAGTTTTCCTCTGGAGTACAAGCTGCTTTTCCTGCTTTGTGTTCACTGTTCACAGCACAGTGAAGCAGAGGACAAAATTAATTGTGTGTCTGTGTGATGGATGAATCTGCCCTTTACTGTCTGAGGAGCTTACGCTGTGGGTGCTGGAGGGAGCACTCTGTGGCGGTGCCCCTCTGAAGTGGTATTCTCACTGCTCCCTCCTTGCTGGCATGCAGTCACTTCACACAAGTCTGCTGGCTGCTTCCAGCTCCCCATTGCCAGCCACGTCTCCCTCTTTGCAGGCAGGCTGTGCTCTCCCAAGAGCGGTGGAGCAGTTTCACTACCTGCTGTGGCCAGACCATGGAGTGCCCAGAAACCCTTCCCAGCTCCTGTACTTGGTGGAGGTGGTGAACAAGAGGGTGTTGGAAGCGCCTGCTGGACCCGTGTTGGTGCACTGCAGGTACCAGGCTGGGCGAGTTTGGGTGCTGGGGCATTGCCAGCAGGGGCAGCACTGACCCAGTTTTCTGTGTCCTCAGTGCAGGGATCGGGCGCACAGGTACCTTCATCGCCCTGGACTTCCTCTTGAAGATGGGAAAGGCTGAGGGGAAGGTGGATGTGTTTCACTGCGTGCAGCAGCTGCGGGAGCAGCGGGTCAGCATGGTGCAGACCAAGGTGAGGAGACGTACTTGCTCCCTGCACACCTCGGGCTGCAGGTCCAATTCCCACCTGTGGGAGTCGGCACAGGCAGGCGGCCAGAACAACCACAAAACCATGGCTGGAATGCCAAGAGTAAATTTATGTCATTACCTCCCTAGCTGGAGGATCCCAAAGCAACACCCAGGAGGTGACACACCAGGAGGTGACACACCAGCACCATCAGGCTCAGTCAATCTTAGGGGACGGCGGGGCTGCTGTTTGCACCCATTTATGAAGGGCACGTGCAGTTTACCAGCTGTGCTGTGATCTCTTCTGTGTTTCTATTATCTGTGGTCTTTGATTTCTCCCAAAACAGTGAGCTCAAGCTTGTCTGTAAGAATGGCCTCCAAGTTTCTGTAAACACCTACATTATCTCTACACAGATTCTACTCCTCAATGCAGACAGATGATAAACAGCAGTGTGCTGTATGTAGGATTTCTCATACTGTCGTTTTCCAGACGTTGACATTCCCAGCTGTACAGCCACTTGAGCAAATCCACCATGCTCCTTGCCATTCTTCTGCTTTCAACTCTTTGCTCTCAACACCACCCTTCCCAGGGATGTGGCATGCAAAGCCGAATTAGCTGTGCTGTTCATGATCTAGCCACAGGGACTCGGGCTGCCAGGTGGTGGATACTGCAGGATCCTTTTTCAATACTGTGTCGAAACCTAGTTGGGCTCTGTGTTTCCCTGAGACTCTCTGAGGTATCAGCAGCATTTGTATGGATCGGTCACCCTGATATAGAAGGGCTGTCTGGTAGGCAAGGATCATGAATGAGAGTCCACCTCTCCCTCAGGCTTTTAGGATGTCTGCCCTCCTGGCATCTCTTGGGCAGCAGCGTCCTGGCCTAGGGACTATGTCCCTGTGGTCTGCTTAGTGCTGGGTTCCTTTGGAGAAAACTAGGTTGGGCTGGACCAACCATCTGCTTGTAGGAGGTCGACTTAGTCCACAGGTTTCCTGAGCTGCCTTCCCCAGAACAGGGGTCTGGTCTGAGAGGGAGCATTAAACCTCAGGAAGATGATCTTGTCTGGGTTGCTGGAATTGCTGGCTGCATCCCAAAGCAGGGCTGCCTGCAATGAGAAGCGTCTGGCCTCAGGGATCTGCAGCAGGAAGGTGAAGGATGAACCTGGCTCACTTCTGGCACAGTTTGATGACAGCTGGTGGTCCGGAGCTCCAGGGCTCTTCCTGGACTGGCTCCAGACTGCGCAGCTGACCTGTATCCTCATGCAGGAGCAGTACAGTTTCCTTTACGAGGCGCTGCTTGAAGGCTTGCTCTGTGGCAACACCGGGGTCCCAGTGGAGAGCATCTCCACCCTTGTCCACTCCCTTCGAGAAGATGAGACCTCAGGCCACAACAGTGTCCTAGAGAAGGAGTTCAAGGTACCACCAGGATATGGTGCACTGGGGCTGTGAGGGCTCATCTGTGATGCCAACACCATCACTGCTCCCCTCCCCAGCAGTGGGATGGAGACGGGTGATCCTTTCTCTGGGGTGGCTCAATAAGGTGAAGGCAGGAGGAAGGACTGACAGGCAGGACTGACTTTGGTGAATCACCTCTACAGGCCCTGCAGAGCTTTTCTGAGTTGTTCCAGCTCCTGCCGTGCAGAGAAGCAGAGAAACCCAGAAACCAACCCAAGAACCGCAAGCCAGGGATCCTGCCAGGTAACACTGGCAGGGCTGGGCAGCCCCTTGCTCTAAAATCCAGTGTCTGATAGCAGCAGGGGAAAACAATGCTTTCCTGCTGCCTCCCTCCCTGGCCCATGGCACTCACAGGTTCTGCTCAAGGTCCAGTCATTGTTTTCTGGTTAGTAGATAATAAATACTGATTCCTTCTGAGCCTGTTGGAAGTACATGGGGTACACCTGGGATAAAGATGTCCCTGGTCTAAACTTTCCCAGTGGAGAAGCTCAGATGAGGCACATCAGGGAGCAGTGAGGAGGATGGATCTGCTGTGCAGTGCCCATGAGGTTTTGGATAACCCACATCAGTGTGCCCTGAGCTGTTGCAGCCATGGGTGTGGTGGTGCCTGTCCATTCAAGCCTCTCCAGCCCATGCTGCAGGGAGCTATGTTGACCATATCTGTTGCAGGGAAAGCCCACTGCCTCTCTGTAGGGAGAGAATGACCCATTACTTCCCTCTCTCTGCTCCTTGCCTCTGCAGCGGATTCCTGCCGGCCCATCCTGATGTCCTCGGTGAACGCAGACGGCTCGCCAGCTTACATCAACGCCGTGTTTGCCAGCGTAAGGCTCCGGCCCCCGCCAGAGTGGGAGCTGCTCAGGGCCCTCCCGCGCACCTCTGCTCAAGGCCCGGGGAGAGCATCCCAGCCAGGGCTGAGGTGCCCCAGCCCTCGGGCTCCTGCACAGTGACTGCTGGCCCTGCTGCCAGGAGATGGCCCCCGCGATCGCGATCGGCGGAGCCCTGCCCGTGCAGGCAGCGCAGCAGCCTGTGCTGGCCACAGCCTGCGGGCAGCTGAGCCCGGGTGTCATGAGCTGAGGGGGCAGCGGGGCTCAAACCGAGCTGCTCTGAGCAGGGCTGGGGTGGCCTGTGTCTTCTCCATCTCCGCAGGGAGGCAGGGAGCCGTTCCTGCTGTGGGAAGGGCTCTCGGGGAGTGGATCGTGGAACTCTCCCCCCACATGCATTACGGTGTGTTTTGCAGACGTACACCGAGGAGGAGAGAATCATCATCACCCAGCTGCCTTTCCCCACCACGCTGGTGGATTTCTGGGCTCTGGTTTGGGATTACACCTGCACATCGGTGGTAGTGCTGAATCAACTGCAGGAGCTGGACAAGGTCAGCAGCCCAAGCACAGCTCTCCCCTCCTGGTTCCCTGTGAGGCCGAGCAGTGTGATTTCTGCCTTTGACCCTGCATGGCTCTTACCATGAGAGCCCTGCTTGCACCAGGACCTACTGCAGGCTTGTGGGGCTCCACCTGGGAGAGCCCTGAGGACAGTCCCAGCACCACGGTGCCACAGCAGTGGGCTGTCCCCCAGCCTCACTGCAAGTGAGCATCCCTCAGGTTTTGTTTACCCCTGCCCCGGTGTCCTCTCTGCTGGAGTGTTGTCTTCTGGCTGCAGTACTGGGTTGGTGCCCAGCAAGTGTCTGGCAGAGACATGTGTACATGGCTTATGGGCAAGGGGCTGGTGTGAGCCCACCCATACGAGGGGCTGAGCTCTGCCCTGCATGCAACCCGGGGCCATGTGTAATCATGCACCTCTCCCCCTCCCCCAGACATACGTGCTGTTCTGGCCCACCCAGGGCGAAGATGACTATGGCCGTTTCCATGTCCAGCTGATCTCAGAGGAGCCTGGGGCTGGCTTCACAACCTGGACACTTGTCCTCAGCAATAGACAGCAGGTGGGCTCTTTGCTCAGAGATGGCAAACTCCTTTGAGAAGAACCTTTGTGAGAACTGGGAGGACCAGCTGTCAACAGGCTTTAATTTGGGGTCAAAGTCACAGCTAGAGATGGCAGAGGGATCTGGTGGAGTCCTGGAAGGGCACTGGCCAGAGCAGGGTCTTTTTCCTTGGGAGAGAGGTTACTCACAAGGAAGTGAGGCTGCAGGCAGAGATACAGCTCAGAGGTATTTTTGTGTGCCTTTCCAACTAGAGGACAGCAGCTGTGGATGGAGTTTGTGCATATTGGTGGTTCATGGAAGGGGACAACTATTGCAGGCAGCTGGACATGGGACTGGTGTCAGTCTGAGCTGCACCTGGTGCTCAGCTCTTCTCTTATGCTCTGTCCATCTGCCGATCTCAGAGCACTCAGTGGAGGAGGGCAAAGTCTGGAGTGGCATCTCCCGTTGTGAAGCTGTTCCCTTGATCCAGTGTGCATGGCTGAGCCAGGACTGGCATGCACTGTCCCTCTCCTTCCCTCTATGAAGCCAATAGGTCTCTGCTCTGCCCAGCCCAGTCTTTCTTCCCCGCTAGCCCAAGAAAGCTGCAGTGGAAATCCGGTTACATCAACTGACAGACTGGCCCATGCAGCAGCATCTTCCCCCACACCCTGACACCATCATCAGCTTGCTAGGGAAGGTGGAGACACACCATCGGCAGAGCCAGGATGGACATATCCTTGTCACCTGCTGGTGAGTGATGTCTCTTGGGGGAGCAGCCATGGCACAGAGCTGGACACAGCCCAGACTGTGTCAGTGAACTTGCTCACAGCTCCATCTTGGGTGGATGTATGGATATGGGGTCAGCTATGTTCAGGGAGGAAGGCTTCCCTGTGGAGGCTAGCTGGGTGTGGGATCTGTGGGCAAGATCATCCTGAGAGTGTGGGTGTCTAGGAGGACACCTCTGAGGCCCTGCCCTGCCACCTGATCCCAGAGCAAATGGCTCTCCCTTTACCCTCCTCCTCAGGGATGGAGCCAGCCGGAGTGGGATCTTCTGTGCTGCTAGTTTCCTGTGTGAGCAGATCCAGAGTGAGGGGATGGTGGATGTATCCCAGGCTGTGAGGATGCTGAAGAGGCGGCGGAGACAGTTCATTAAAGATGTGGTAAGTGCTGACTTCCAACCCAGAGGGATGGCAACACTAAAACAAGAGCCATATCCTGGATTGCCACAGCAGCTGCCCTGCCCCTCTGTGCTCAGATCATCCTGAGGCCAGCAGGGGTGCATGAGATCTTTGAAAACCCTGTTGTCTGCTGCTGGGATGTACCCACTCACTCAGCAGCAGGTTCTGCAGAACTGAATGGGCACCAAAGCATCCTGCATGATGAGTGGCCCCTTTCTGGTCCACCTGGCTGCTCAACACTTTGTGCTGTGGAGGCTGGCTCTCCTCCCAAAACCAGCTGGCTCCAGTGCTGGGGTAGTCCAGCCCTCCAGCTCCTGGAGTACACGCCTGTGATTCCTCAGCAGGGGAAAGTGGACTCCAGCTGGGAGGACGAGGGTGGACTGTACCTGTATTTGGCATGCTCAGGAAGCTGTTGGAGACCAGGGCTGACATGCCACTGCAGGTGTTGGTCCACCAGAGTCTCATGCACATCCTTTTTTTCCACAGGAACAGTATGGGCTCTGCTATGAACTAGCCCTCAGTTACCTGAATTCCTTTGAAACCTATGGGAATTTCAAGTAGGGGCATGACCACAGCCCATCTCTGGATGGGACTTTGACTCCCTGGATAACTCTTCATCAGTAACAGTGGAAGCAAGAGGAAACAAAAGGGATGTGCATGACCCCAAGATGCTTCACTCCCCTGAAAAACCACCCCAAGGGTCCTCCGTGGCTGGAGAGCACAATCTGGACTGTCTCGAAATTGTGGCCAGGCTTTGAAATGGGAACCTGACCCTTTGCTCAGCACTTGTGCAGGAACTTATCTGGAATCACATCCTGAGTATGCAGAGCAGAGGCACTAGGGCTTGACCTATCCTTCCTTGCCAAGGATGTCGAGCACAGCTGTCTCATCCAGGTTCCATTGTCCCCTCAGGTAGCCCCGAAGAAAGTGGGGTAGCACCAACACCCACATTGTGTTTGGTCAGGGAAGTATCAAACTGCTGCAAGATCCATGGTGCTGAGGAGCACAGGATATCTGTCCTACTTTGGGAGAAGCATGAAGCCCAAAGTCAACAAGACCCAACAGTGGGACAACCCATGGTTCTGCAGGGCTAAACTGGTGCTTCAAACCCCACACAATCCCTTCTGGGGGCTTCATCTTCCAGGTGCTTCTCCAAGTGCCACTGCCCTACCACCTCCAGAGAAACTCTATCATCAGCCTGTCTGGCTGCACCATGGCAATCCCAGGTTATAGTGGCTCAGCTTGAATATCCTGGATGTGCTTCAAGCAGTACTCAGAGACAGGAGACCTGAGAACCAGGAGTGACCCCATGGCTCTCTGTCCTGTGTCTTACCAATAAAGGCTATGGTGGTGGTGACATCTGATTTTCGCTTTTCTTCCAGGTTTGACCCAGCACAGGGGCCACAAAGGAACTGAAAGCACAGAGATCCCACAGCTCTGGCCACAGCATGGGCCAAAATGTGTGTTGAGGGACATCACCCTTGATGGATTCCCACTACAAGTCTGCTCCGAACTCACATGAGAACTGTCCAGCTCAGCTCAGGAGCTCAGAAAGGCTGTCAGGCACCACTAGGGCAATACGGGGTCATAGCAGCCCTGCTTGTGGCCCCTCTCAACAAGGCACAGCAAGGCAACGTGACCCCACAGGGTCAATGAGGGGACCAGGCAGCAGCTGAGTGGGACAGGCAGCCCCTCCAAACCATAAGCCTTTATTTGTTGTGCAGACAAAACAGGCAGTCACAAAGCAGTCCAGCCAGGCCTTGGCTGAATATCAGCAGAGAAGGCAGAAGGGTTGGAAACCCAGAGCACAGCAGGAGAATGCCATCATCCTGAGCCTGTGTGGGTCTGGGATTGGGAAATCTGGCATACAAGTCCTGCTTCCAGGAAAGCAAAAATAGAAGCAAAGCTTGAAAAAAAGGACTACAGAAGGCCAAATTCAAAGGCCTTACAAAAGCAGTAAGCAAAACCTGGGAGGTGAAGGGGCTGAGGATTGAAAATATTCAACCCTTCTTGACCTCCTGTTTTTCTCTTGCCTTGCTGAATTGGATAAATTGCATGGGACCCCCATGCTGGTAGTCACAGAAGAGCCAGGGGACATGGCAGCCATCAGCACTGGGCTGGGTTATCCTTCCCATTTTCTCCATTTCCTCACTGCTCTGGATGTCCCTACGGTCCTGGCTGGGGCTGAAGAGACTGACCTCCAGCCTAGCCCCCTTTACCTATGGCGAAAAAGGGCACCCAGTGTCAGAGACAGGCTGGAGCCCAGGGCAGTGCCTGCCACAGCCCAACACTTTCATCTCAGCTGTGCCCAGCCACAGGACCCCAGAGGTGCTTGTCAGTGCTGAGACGAGAGCAGCAGCACCTCAGCCTGACCCTCCTGAGACCCGTCCCTGCAGATCCCTGGTAGGGATGGCGCACACACGGGTCCCTCAAAGACCTGAGCCTTTGGAATGCCTGTCTTTGCTCACCCCTGCCCCTGCTCCAGGCTGGGAGCACTGCCTGGAACCAGACTCTGCTGCCATGTGGGGCTCAGTGGGCAGAGCCATCCTGACCATCCCCAGCCAAGGCAAATGGGGAGATGTGTCAGTGCAGTGTATGAGCTGCTGCTTCTCCTGGGGCTCAGGTCCTCCTAGGAGATTGCTGCCTCATCCCAGCTGTCCCACAGCCCTGTAGTCCCCTCCGTGATGGTTGTCTGCAGAATTGCGTTTTCCTACCTTTTTAGTTACCCTCCTTAGTTTTGTTGGGCAAATACTTCCTTTTCCTGGAAAGGCAAAGGGGAGTTCTGGGTAAGAGACTGGCATTGTGCATGTCCCTGCTGAACCTGTCCGATAACTACTCACCTGGAGATCACAAGCCACAGGATAACTGCAGCCACGAGGAGGACTGCCAAAAGCACAACCAGTCCAATCACAATCCCATGCCACGAGCCTGCAGTCTGTTCTGCAACTAACACAGAGCCAGGGGTGAGTGCCCACAGCCTGGCCTCCTGCTGGCAATGGCCCCAAGAATGGCAAAGGGTATGTGCAAGTGTGTAGGCCTGTGTCCTGCCTGAGGCTTCTTCTGGGAGGGAGGATCACCCCATGTGTGGGAATCTTGCTCTGTTCCACGTGAGACCCAGAAGCTCCTGCCCTGTGTCAGCTCATTTCCAGGGAAGCTGCCAGGCTGGCAAAAGGGAACATGCAGGAGAGAGGCTTGGGCACCACGAGCAAGGAGACACTTACCAACAGAGAAGCTGTAGCAGACACAGGTGAACTTCTCTGCCTGTTGGAGGAGACAGGAGGGAGAGCTCAGCCCACTCGTGCAGCACGAGCCTACCTGGCAGCACAGGTCCCCACCCAGGGCCACCGAGTGAGCCGGCTGTGGCCCAGGAGCCCAGGGACACCATCCTGCCCAGGCACGGGAGAGGAGTGTGCCCTCACAGCCAGCCCAGACGCAGCGAGGGGCCCAGCCCCGGCCGGCAGCATCCCCAGGGAGCAGGAGCCCCGCGATGGGTACCTGCGGCGAGAGGCGGACGAGGCGCAGGAGGGCCGTGTAGTCGCAGCCCGGGCGGAGGGCAGCGTTGTGGTGGCCCTGCCCGCGGCTGCCGTCGCCCAGCACGAAGTCCGTGGGGGCGGTGAGGTTGAGAAGAGCGGCCAGGTAGACGCTGCCATTGAAGAGCTGTGGCTGCCCCGCGCAGATGCTCTCCGTCACCGAGCCGTCGTGCGTCGTGGCCACGATCAGCTGGTGCTCCCTGCAGGGCTCAAAGTCGGTGGGACGGGGGGGACAGCGGGGACAGTGGAAAGGAGGCGTCTGCAGGCCAGCGCTGGCGTGGGGAGAGCCATGCCGGGGCTGCAGAGCTGCGAGAGCTGCGCTCACCTGGCTGCCTCAGAGGGACGGGCGATGGGGCGCAGGGGGAGCACGGCCGTCCCTTGGGATGGGGCGATGTCGCGGACGCTGCGGCAGCTGATGCCCTGGGGGTGCGGGGTGTCTGGAGGGGAACACCCGCCGAATGAGCACGGGCAGGGCTGTGCGAGGAGCAGGGCCAGCCTCGGGCAACGCAGCTCTGCCGAGCGCAGCTCCTCCGTGCCCAGGCTCCTGGGACAGCGACACAGCAAAGCTTACCCGAGCTGCCGGTGGGAAACTCCCTCGCCAGCGCAGCCCCGGCTCCAGCAGCCGTCAGTCCCCGGATCGTCACCGCGTAGCTGCGGCCAGGGCTGCGCTCCGGCAGCCGGTGCTCGGTGACGGAGCCATTGAGCCGCAGCCGCTCCATCTCCAGCACGCCGCTGTCCCCGGCGTTCCTGGCCGTGATGCTCAGCTGCGGACAGGAGACACAGCTGGAATGCAACAGCTCCCAGCTGCCCGCTGGGAAGGTGCCTGCAGCTGGCAACGGCCCTGCCAGCCTGCCCTTCCGTGTGCCTGGCCCGGTGGGGAAGGCTCCGGAGAGGAACGGGCAGGAGCCTCAGCCCCGCGCGGGGACCTCAGAGCAGAGAAGAGGAGAGGAAGAATTTGGAGCCAACACTCGGGATGTGCGAGCAGCAGCCTCTGTGAGCACAGGGCTGAGCCCCTGTGAAGGAAAGAGGGATGCTGTTCGTTTGAAGGGCTGTAGATACATGTTCTGAGCCCGAGGACAGGTCTTGCAATACCACAGGCACTGTGGTGACATCCTCCACAAGAGGAGCCCTGCGCTTCTCTTTCCTCCTTCAGGTCATCACGACTGTCCCTTTCCCACACTTCCCAGTCTGCCTGCACACAGCTCCAGGCCCGGAGCTGAAGGTCTGCCCTGGTCCCTTGGTACCTGGTATCCGATGATCTCCCCTTTGCAGGAGGGCAGCGCCTTCCACCTGAGAGAGCCCCTGTTGGGATCCAGCCACAGCTCCTCTGGTTTGTCCGGCACTGGAAGCACAGACGGTGGGGTCACACACAGGGCCATGAGCAGGGGCTGAGGCCAGAGGAGGGTGCAGGCAGCTCCTGGCCATGGGACAGGCTGCAAAGGGACTCCCAGGAAGGGTTTGTTCCCTGCAAAGGCTGCACGTGCTGCAGCAGGGGGAAGCACAACAGTGGGGTGTGGCATGGGACAATGAGAATGGGACGTGCCCTGCTCAGGGCTCTTCTCACAGCCCCTTCCCCAGAGCTGCCCAGGATCCGAGCAGCCCTGATCCCAGGCATATCACTGCAGGGAGCAGAGATGCTCTGCATGAGCTGACAGGTGAGGAGAACATCTATCCACCTGTGACACAGCTCTGGACTGTTCTTCGTCTCTGATATTTCTGTTCACATACCTGTTTCCTCTGTCATGAACAACCATGAGAAAAGGGTTTCATTGGGGGGCAGGCTGATGGTGACACTATACTCAGTGAAGGGCTGCAAAGGAGAGCAGGTGAATGTTCCTGCCTGGCCATGTAACATCTGCTCTCCATTCACCTCCTCAGCCTCACAGGGAGGAGAGGAAGGCGCTGCCAGCCGGCACATGGCCCTCATGCCCTGGCAGGCATCAGGGAACCTGCAGGTCCAGTTCAGTTTGATGCTGGTGCTGGAAATCTCAAAGGTCCCGGGGACAACCTGGAGGACTTCTGTGAAGGAAAGATTGCCAGAAGGTCACTCTCTTCCCTTCCACTCCCAGCCATGCAAGGATGCTGCAGTCAGACAACCTTGCTCATCACACAGCCCGGTGGGAGGGAAAGGGAGAGACTGAAGGTGGTCACTGCAGCTCTCTCAAAGGGGAGCAGGAGGAGTTGGACAGGAATGAATGTGGGTGAGTGAGGGAACTACTGCTGCTCAAGCAATTTTCCCCATCGATTCAAAACTGAGGTGTCTGTGTGTCCCAGAATCTCTACAGTCCAGCAGGTACAGCTCTGCTCTCCCTTGGAGGGAACATGAATGCCCTAAGCTGTGAGAAGAGGGTGCCAAGCCTGCACCCACCATTCCACAGAGCCTGGAGGGGGCCCAGCCCACATGGAGCAAGCTGTGGTGCTCACAGCTGCACTGTCTGAGAGGACACAGGCAGCAAAGCCCTCTGATCCTGCTCAAACTGTGATGCTGTGTGCTGGCCACAAACCCCACCACACATCCCTCCCCCATGCTCTTCTCCTTTGTGCACATCAATTTGCCAGAAGCCCACAGGGAGACCCTTATCACTGACAACCTCAGTGGTGATCTACAGGCTGGACTTGACACTGCCTTCAGCAGCACTTGCCATTTCCCCAGGCAGCACGGAGCCACAAATCTCCTGTGCCCCCCAGCCTGCTTTTCCTGTTCAGGGAGGGCAGAGCAAGGCAGCCAAGAGGGCTCCCAATCCATTCCTTACCGATGCACTCTACGCTGGAGCGAATGCGGGCCCAGGCACCTTTGGAGTCTCTTCCATTCCAGATTTCTCTGTACACAGGTTTCCCACGAGTGAAAGACTGGACTTCGCTTGAACATTTGACATGGGTGAAGGATGGCTGGAAACCTTCAGGACAACTCAGCATCACTTCTTCATTCTTCTTGTAATTCTTCTGGTCTGGTGCCAGCTGGAGTCTGGAGTCCCACAGGGGCCTTTGGCACATTTCTGGCAGAGGTGAAAGTGGATGTTATTTGGGCTGGAGGTGATGAGATGGGGTATGGGTGGGTGGTGGGAGACAAATCCCCAGCAACTCCTCCAGCCAATGAAGGGGGAGGGAAGGTGACACATCCATCTGCTGGGATGTGACCTTCAGGCAAGAGGTGTTGGGAAGGGGCTTTCTTTGTGCATGGAAACTGTGAAGGATCACTCATCTATGAACCTTCCCCATTCACCCTTGTGTCCTGGGCACCATATTCCCTTCTCCACAGCCCACAGCAGGGAGATTCCCAGGACAATCACCCCTGCACCAGGAGACGCCCTCCAACCTCTCATTCAGGCCTGTCACCCAGCCCAGCTCAGCTGGCATTTGCTGGCCCGTGGCACCACCACTCCCGCTGGGATGCATGTCCCTTCAGCCATGGCTCATCCCTCCCACAGGGATCAGCCATGCCCCTGTGACACTTCTGGGCTCCCTGTTCTCACTCACTCAGTCCCTTGGCCGCTCTCCTCCTGCCCCACACCGCTGGGTAGTGGGACAGGAGGTGAGCAGTGCCTTCTCCATTCACATCTCCTGCTTTACCAATGCCCCTGCCCTCTTCTCCTGACACAACCCTTCCTTCTCATCATCTCCTCACCAAATTCTCCATCCTCCAGGCTGAGTAGGCACAGCTGGTCCCAGCAGTTTGTCCAGTGCTGCAGGGGGAGGCTTTGTGGCAATGATTGTTCCAGACAAGAACACTGGCTCCTGGAAGGAGCTCTTGCCTGTTCAAGCTTCTGCAAGAAGCTTTGTGAGGCCTGAAAGGGCTTAAAATACAATCTTCCTTCTCCCAAAGGGGCAGGCAAGGGATCTCACAAGGTTCAGATCAACCTCTGAACAGCCACAAAGGGAAATGCTGGTGACAAGCCACTTGTGCTCAGGCTTTGCTCTCAAACAGCCCTGATGGCAGAGGACCAGAGATGCCCAGCTGAGCACCACAAACTGCAGCATTGTCCCCCTGCCACCACCAGCCTGCTTGGATGGAAAGTGAGAGACTGAAGGTGGTCACTGCAGATCCCTTGAAGGTGATCAGGAGGCGTTTGGGATCAAGGTGCACTAGGAAACGGAATGTGAACCTTTGGGTGAATTTCTCCAGTGAGACAACTGCACCTGTTCAGTCAAACATGAGACAATTTTGGGGGAGCAGAGGGGAGCCAGGAGAGTGTGTCCCCAGCTAGGCCACATCACAGCTCACAGGAAGCAGCAAAAGGATCCTGCCTCCCTCAAACCTTCTGAGCTGTGTGGCTGCAGTCATCCTTTGGTGGCACGGGAGAGCACAACAGGAGACATTTCATCCTGGCTTCGAAGCAGGAGCTGCTTTCACAGCCACCAGCCTCACAGCATTGGGCCCAAGGAAAAACCCTGACCTTCCTATGCTGTCCCCCCTCAGACACGTTCACAGGATCTCCCACTGCAAGGGACTATCCTGCTTCTGATCCCTCCCTTACCGATGCACTCCACATGGGACTGAATGGCGACCCAGGAATCGCTGGAGTCTCTTCCAAGCCATAATTGTCTGTATACAGGTGGGTCATAATAGTTGTCCTGGAATTGACTCTGACATTTGATTTCAGTGAAGGATGGCTGGAGACCTGCAGGGCAGCTCAGCATCACTTTCTCATCCTTCCCGTAGTTCTTCTGGTCTGGTGCCAGCTGGAGTCTGGAGTCCCACAGGGGCCTTTGGCACATTTCTGGCAGAGGTGAAAGTGGGTGTTATTTGGGCTGGAGGTGATGAGATGGGGTATGGGTGGGTGGTGAGAGACAAATCCCCAGCAACTCCTCCAGCCAATGAAGGGGGAGGGAAGGTGACACATCCATCTGCTGGGATGTGACCTGCAGGCAAGAGGTGTTGGGAAGGGGCTTTCTTTGTGCATGGAAACTGTGAAGGATCACTCATCTATGAACCTTCCCCATTCACCCTTGTGTCCTGGGCACCATATTCCCTTCTCCACAGCCCACAGCAGGGAGATTCCCAGGACAATCACCCCTGCACCAGGAGACGCCCTCCAACCTCTCATTCAGGCCTGTCACCCAGCCCAGCTCAGCAGGCATTTGCTGGCCCGTGGCACCACCACTCCTGCTGGAATGCATGTCCCTTCAGCCATGGCTCATCCCTCCCACAGGGATCAGCCATGCCCCTGTGACACTTCTGGGCTCCCTGTTCTCACTCACTCAGTCCCTTGGCCGCTCTCCTCCTGCCCCACACCGCTGGGTAGTGGGACAGGAGGTGAGCAGTGCCTTCTCCATTCACATCTCCTGCTTTACCAATGCCCCTGCCCTCTTCTCCTGACACAACCCTTCCTTCTCATCATCTCCTCACCAAATTCTCCATCCTCCAGGCTGAGTAGGCACAGCTGGTCCCAGCAGTTTGTCCAGTGCTGCAGGGGGAGGCTTTGTGGCAATGATTGTTCCAGACAAGAACACTGGCTCCTGGAAGGAGCTCTTGCCTGTTCAAGCTTCTGCAAGAAGCTTTGTGAGGCCTGAAAGGGCTTAAAATACAATCTTCCTTCTCCCAAAGGGGCAGGCAAGGGATCTCACAAGGTTCAGATCAACCTCTGAACAGCCACAAAGGGAAATGCTGGTGACAAGCCACTTGTGCTCAGGCTTTGCTCTCAAACAGCCCTGATGGCAGAGGACCAGAGATGCCCAGCTGAGCACCACAAACTGCAGCATTGTCCCCCTGCCACCACCAGCCTGCTTGGATGGAAAGTGAGAGACTGAAGGTGGTCACTGCAGATCCCTTGAAGGTGATCAGGAGGCGTTTGGGATCAAGGTGCACTAGGAAACGGAATGTGAACCTTTGGGTGAATTTCTCCAGTGAGACAACTGCACCTGTTCAGTCAAACATGAGACAATTTTGGGGGAGCAGAGGGGAGCCAGGAGAGTGTGTCCCCAGCTAGGCCACATCACAGCTCACAGGAAGCAGCAAAAGGATCCTGCCTCCCTCAAACCTTCTGAGCTGTGTGGCTGCAGTCATCCTTTGGTGGCACGGGAGAGCACAACAGGAGACATTTCATCCTGGCTTCGAAGCAGGAGCTGCTTTCACAGCCACCAGCCTCACAGCATTGGGCCCAAGGAAAAACCCTGACCTTCCCATGCTGTCCCCCCTCAGACACGTTCACAGGATCTCCCACTGCAAGGGACTATCCTGCTTCTGATCCCTCCCTTACCGATGCACTCCACATGGGACTGAATGGCGACCCAGGAATCGCTGGAGTCTCTTCCAAGCCATAATTGTCTGTATACAGGTGGGTCATAATAGTTGTCCTGGAATTGACTCTGACATTTGATTTCAGTGAAGGATGGCTGGAGACCTGCAGGGCAGCTCAGCATCACTTTCTCATCCTTCCCGTAGTTCTTCTGGTCTGGTGCCAGCTGGAGTCTGGAGTCCCACAGGGGCCTTTGGCACATTTCTGGCAGAGGTGAAAGTGGGTGTTATTTGGGCTGGAGGTGATGAGATGGGGTATGGGTGGGTGGTGGGAGACAAATCCCCAGCAATTCCTCCAGCCAATGAAGGGGGAGGGAAGGTGACACATCCATCTGCTGGGATGTGACCTGCAGGCAAGAGGTGTTGGGAAGGGGCTTTCTTTGTGCATGGAAACTGTGAAGGATCACTCATCTATGAACCTTCCCCATTCACCCTTGTGTCCTGGGCACCATATTCCCTTCTCCACAGCCCACAGCAGGGAGATTCCCAGGACAATCACCCCTGCACCAGGAGACGCCCTCCAACCTCTCATTCAGGCCTGTCACCCAGCCCAGCTCAGCTGGCATTTGCTGGCCCGTGGCACCACCACTCCCGCTGGGATGCATGTCCCTTCAGCCATGGCTCATCCCTCCCACAGGGATCAGCCATGCCCCTGTGACACTTCTGGGCTCCCTGTTCTCACTCACTCAGTCCCTTGGCCGCTCTCCTCCTGCCCCACACCGCTGGGTAGTGGGACAGGAGGTGAGCAGTGCCTTCTCCATTCACATCTCCTGCTTTACCAATGCCCCTGCCCTCTTCTCCTGACACAACCCTTCCTTCTCACCAAATTCTCCATCCTCCAGGCTGAGTAGGCACAGCTGGTCCCAGCAGTTTGTCCAGTGCTGCAGGGGGAGGCTTTGTGGCAATGATTGTTCCAGACAAGAACACTGGCTCCTGGAAGGAGCTCTTGCCTGTTCAAGCTTCTGCAAGAAGCTTTGTGAGGCCTGAAAGGGCTTAAAATACAATCTTCCTTCTCCCAAAGGGGCAGGCAAGGGATCTCACAAGGTTCAGATCAACCTCTGAACAGCCACAAAGGGAAATGCTGGTGACAAGCCACTTGTGCTCAGGCTTTGCTCTCAAACAGCCCTGATGGCAGAGGACCAGAGATGCCCAGCTGAGCACCACAAACTGCAGCATTGTCCCCCTGCCACCACCAGCCTGCTTGGATGGAAAGTGAGAGACTGAAGGTGGTCACTGCAGATCCCTTGAAGGTGATCAGGAGGCGTTTGGGATCAAGGTGCACTAGGAAACGGAATGTGAACCTTTGGGTGAATTTCTCCAGTGAGACAACTGCACCTGTTCAGTCAAACATGAGACAATTTTGGGGGAGCAGAGGGGAGCCAGGAGAGTGTGTCCCCAGCTAGGCCACATCACAGCTCACAGGAAGCAGCAAAAGGATCCTGCCTCCCTCAAACCTTCTGAGCTGTGTGGCTGCAGTCATCCTTTGGTGGCACGGGAGAGCACAACAGGAGACATTTCATCCTGGCTTCGAAGCAGGAGCTGCTTTCACAGCCACCAGCCTCACAGCATTGGGCCCAAGGAAAAACCCTGACCTTCCTATGCTGTCCCCCCTCAGACACGTTCACAGGATCTCCCACTGCAAGGGACTATCCTGCTTCTGATCCCTCCCTTACCGATGCACTCCACATGGGACTGAATGGCGACCCAGGAATCGCTGGAGTCTCTTCCAAGCCAAAATTGCCTGTATGCAGGTTGGTCATAATAGTAGTCCTGGAATTGACTCTGACATTTGATTTCAGTGAAGGATGGCTGGAGACCTGCAGGGCAGCTCAGCATCACTTTCTCATCCTTCCCGTAATTCTTCTGGTCTGGTGCCAGCTGGAGTCTGGAGTCCCACAGGGGCCTTTGGCACATTTCTGGCAGAGGTGAAAGTGGGTGTTATTTGGGCTGGAGGTGATGAGATGGGGTATGGGTGGGTGGTGAGAGACAAATCCCCAGCAACTCCTCCAGCCAATGAAGGGGGAGGGAAGGTGACACATCCATCTGCTGGGATGTGACCTTCAGGCAAGAGGTGTTGGGAAGGGGCTTTCTTTGTGCATGGAAACTGTGAAGGATCACTCATCTATGAACCTTCCCCTATCCATCCACTACTGTCTGTGGTTACTTCTATCTACGTCCCACAGCCCAAAGCATGGATGTTCCCATGTTATCTCTCCCTGCCCATCTCTCCTGAGCACTGCCATGCCCACAGCGAGCACAGCTCTGTTTCCGCATGGGACAGCTCTGCATCCCCATCCCCTGATGGATAGTATTGCTCCTCCTCCAGATCCTTCCCATACAGCCTCCTGTCCCAATGCCAAGGGCTCAGTACGCCCTGCACCATCAGGGCTCCCTTCATTCCCCTCTGCTCCAGCTCCTGCAAGTGCAGGAGATGTCCCCCAGGTTCCTTATCCATGGGCCAGCAGGGGAACAAGCAGACCTGTGTACTCGAGGGTGGCACCTGGAGGCACAGCAAAGGTAATGGAATCTTCATGGGCACCTGGTGGCAGCCTCGGATCCTGCCCCAGGCCCGGGCACCCGGCTGGGAGCCCCAGACCTGGCCTGCTCAGGAACCACTGCAGGAGCTTTCAGCTTGCCCAGCTGTTGTCTCCTGGCTGGGTTGTCCTCTTCAGCGTTTTGCACAGGCACCACAGCCCCAAGGAGGGTGAAGGTAGAGGGGAGACACAGGAGAGCTTCTGCAGCCTCACTTACCCATACACAGCACATCCCCCTCAATGCGTGTCCAGGCACCTGTGCTGTTCCTGCCCCACCAGACATCTCCATAGACTGTTTCTCCATCACTCATCACCTGAAGTTCCTTTGTACATTTGACCTCGGGGAAGGAAAGCTCGAGACCTTCAGGACAGGTCAGTGTCAGTTCTCTGTTCTGTGGGTATTCACTTTCATCTTCTGAAAACTGAAGTCTTTCATCCCACTGAGGTTTTGGGCATTTTTCTGTCAGGGAGAAAATGTGAAAGTCCTTCTCAGACAGGCAGTGCTCAGGCAGGAGAGGGACCAAGGCTTTTCCATGACTGACTGTGGTTAATGTCAGTATTCAACACCATGAGGAAACCCAAAGGCCCCCAAGAGCAGAAAAAGAGCATGTGCCTGGGCAAGAAGGTGATACAGGCTACTAGGAGAGAGGTGAACTGAGGGGCAGGATCTGTCCCACTCCAACTTTCCCATGACATACAGGTCAGGAATAGATTGGGACGAGATGCAGAGACAGAGAAAACCTGTCCCACACTGAAGGCTTCTAACCCTCTCCATTGTGGAGACTGCTGCCAATTGGGACCTGACTCTGAGCTGTGCCCAAGGTGTCTCACAGATACAGCAGCATGTCCAGGTCCCATCCACAGTGAGAAGTGCACGTAGCAGGGGAGACCTACTGGTCCCCAACTTACCCATAGGGCAGGTCAGGTCCTCTGCCAACCTCTGCCATGATCCCCAAATGTTCACCTCCCAAGCATCCTTCCAACTTCGAAAAAGCTTGTTTGCACATCTGATCACAGAAAGGGGAGGAGTGTTGTTCATAAAGCAGCTCACTGTCACCTCTTCACCGACCCAGTAAAAACTCTGGTCTGGGCTAAACTGGAGCTGTGAGTCCCACCGGGGCCGCTGGCATCTCTCTGCACAGAGAAGAAGAGGAGGAGCACATGTGAGCAGGATGGGAGGAGGTCTGCTGGGGTATCTCTTGATGTGGTTTTGACAGGGTCCATCTCCTTTGGTTACCACATTCAACTCCAAATCCCTCTCTTGCAGCCTAGAACAGAGTTATTGGTGACAGCATCCATGAGCAGTCCCATCCATGCCTACTACAGACTTGTAGGGTTCCCCACTCAGGCTCCATTTGGATAAGGGTGAGCAGGGACTGAATTTCTCCCCAGCCTTTGCAAAGAGTTCCTTCCCCTCTCACCACCTTGGCCATATGCCCAGTCATTGTCTGAAGGCACAGGACATACAGTAGGCCCCTGTGGCAGTGGTTGCCACTGCCTCTCAAGTGGCAAGTGAACTGCAGGGACAGAATGCAGCCCTGAATTCCTGCTGGGCTGGCTCAGAAGTTTAGACTCTCTCACAAGGTGATGATGAGCATCCACAGTCCCTTGCTCTGTTATGTAAACTGTCAATTATCGTTTCCCCTCCTCATTTTATGTATATGTCCTTGTATTACCCTGTTGAATATATATATGTTCTAGAAAGTTCTTCAATATCCCATTGGTCCCTCTCTCCCTGCTCCCTCCCACCTTCCTCGATTAGCCAGTTTGTACTCTCGCCTCCCCTTTGCCCAAACCTGATTGGTGGGCTGTATCCCTATAAAACCCTTGGACCCTCCCTTGTTAACATCTTTTGTCCCTGGGACGTCTGAGGAATAAAAGCCTTCATAACCCATACAGAAGACTTCTTTCGATCTCTTTGCCTTCGGTCAGTGCGCTGGCGATTCAGTCGCTTGTGATCCTGCTCGACATCACTCTGGGGATAGTGAGCGTGTGCATGGTGGCCTGACAGCCCCTCCTGAGGATCTTTAACCGTAGGTTGGAACCCCAGAGGTTTCCAGACCTACGTCGGACACTCAGGGAGGCGCAGCGCTGTTCCTTTCCCAGTCACGGCGGCGTGAACCAGGCCCCAGTGCAGGGCCCTTGTTCCTGCCTTTGAACCCCTTCCAGGAGCACAGACCCTGGCAGGTGCCCACAGCAAGGTGCTGAGACAAAAAGAGCATCATCACTGCCAGGACATGGGGGAAAGCCAAGGCATCCAGGCCTGCCATTCCTGCATTGTCACGTGCATGACCAGGTCACGGAGGGTCTGTCACCAGCTCAGGACCCTGGGTCAGGGTGGTGCAGGCCTGTGCTTACCTTTGCAGGTGGCAGTGTCATTCCACAGAATCCGGGTCCCTCTGGAAATGCATTGGATCCGTGGGACGGATGGCACAGATTCCCGTACACAGCTGAGCTGCACCACTTCGTTCAAGGCATAGCTGCTCCTCCTCGGTTTAAACTGCAGTTTGGGGTCCCAGTCAGAGGGAGCTGGACATCTTCCTGTGTGCAAAGGCCAGGAGGGAGAGCCTGAGGGTCACTGGGCTCCAGCAGCGTCCTCGGGGCGAGGGTGTTCCATCCATAGGGGTGCCAGTCTCTCTCCCTCTCTTCAGAGGGGTGGCAGAGACAGCACCTCCCAGTGGGCCCTGCTGCCCACCTGCTGCTGTAGAGACACCCCAGCCAGAGGGATCCAGCAGCCTGGGGGATGCTGCTCTTTCCCACAAACACAGATGCTGTGGGAGTGCACCAGACCCTCTGCTGCACTACTCATCTGCATTCCTGTCATTCGTGCTGGCCACGATCTGCTCACACCCACATACACACTTGTTTGCAGCAAAATCCCACTCAAGTTGCCACTTTGCTTTTGGTCTGGATGTTTCACTTGTTACTTCCTCTTCTTTGTCCCTCTCACAAAATATCTGCTGGCTCCTAGGAGCAGCTGCCTCCTGTCCCATATCCCTCCCATCCTCACCCAAGACGAGCCACAGCCCCTCATCTGAGCTGGCAGAAGGGGCTCGACAGGGACTGCACGTAGGTATTTCAATGGCTGCACATTTGGTTGTGGTTTGCAGCATGTAGATTGGGCAATTGATTGAAGTAAATCTTCATATTAATTTTCATTAACTTCTAGACAGGAGTGCTGCTGGCTCTTTGTATTGCCCTAATTTGGGTCTCTACTGTCTGATTAGATCCCACTTTTCACGTAATAAGAAATATAACTCTCTGTGAGTGTTCATCCATCATACAAATTTAGCTGTAGCTACCCAATCTTTGTCCAAAGTTACCAGGGTGCAGCCAGGCAGGCACAGTGAGTTTATACTATTTCCTACAGTACAAATGGCATCAAGACTGCCCAGGAAAGCTGGAGTGCTCTGCACAACCCATGTAGTAGTGGACCAGAACAACTGCACCACCCCAGACAGAAAGAAGCCCCTGACAAATAAATGGAACAAAAATACCCCCAGACTGGGAAATTGAGCAGCAAGTATTTCAGGCAGGTGAGATTTACTCGTGAAAGCATGAAAAACTGTTGGGGTCCCTCCCCTGCCATGTAGCCCTGGGAGAGGGGCCCTGAGGGCACAGACACGGGGTTTCCCTGCCCCTGCTCAGCCTCGTTCCCATTGGTTGGTTCGTGTTCCCTGCGCGGGCAGAAGGACCCTTGGTCCCGTGACTGGAACAGTTCCTGGGCAGAGCCCCGGCCATGCGGCTGGAGAAATAAACATCTCTGAAACATCTAGCAAGAATCTGTCTGTCCATATATATTTCCTTTCCACGGGACTCCTGGTTTGATATATGCATGTTGCAGTATCCCCACTGCAACAAAAAACAAAAGTGTTTTAATTTGCATTTCAGGGCCCCAAATTGTGCCTATACAAAGATTATTAATTGATGGGGATTCTTCAGTCCTAGAGTCACCACAGAAATGTGAACAATTGTTGCTTGAAAAGAGTCGTGTGGGGCCTGGCCTGAAACAAGAAGCAGTTTGAGGGGATGGAAACTTGCCAGTGGAGGCAGCCTTAGGACCTGAGGGGGCTGTGAGTGCTCACAAGCATGGCTGGCCTCTCCCATATTGCCCCACTCTTGACTTCAGTGCAAGGAGGCCTCATCATTTTTCCTTTTGTAACTGTTCCACACTGCCTGGTAGCTGTGAGAGTCCCCACAGCACACAAACCCCACTGGCAGCACCACTCCTGGCAACCTGCCGGGCAGGAAACCAGGAGGGAAAGAGAAATTCTCCTCTGCAGGCACTCTGCTGGCACAGATGCAGATTTCACGAGGTATCTGGGGCAGCGTCTTTGCACAAACACGGATGCTCTGCTGGCAAGGGTGATTGCAGCTGCACAGCAGAGCTTTGCCTTGCTTCCAGCTCTCCCTGAGTCTTTTCATACAGCAAAGCTCTTACTGCTAGAACAACTGTGAATGAACCTCTCTAGACTTACTGGGCTTCCTTGCAGAGGCCAGGGGTAACTCTGTGTTTGAAAAAGCTATATCTCATAGTTGCTGCTTTAGAGGTGCAGTACAGCGCAGACTTACTGTAGCACAAATGAGAGCTAGTCTTTGTTTAAAGTTTAAATTTTTTTCTTTTACTAAAAAGCGCAACTTCGGCACAACGGAAATTAGGCATATTTAGCATTATGCTAATTATTGTTTACAGGCACTTAGGACTTACTCAGTCTTTCATAAAAGCATAGGATGGCTTGGGCTGGAAGGTTCCCAAGGAAGATCATTTAGTTCCAGCCCCCCTGCCATGCACAGGGACACTTTCCACTACACCAGGTTGTCCAAAGCTCTATCCAGTCTGGCCTTGAACGCTTCCAGGGATGGGGCATCCACAGCTTCTCTGGGCAACCTGTGCCAGTGGACATCAATATACTGACTGCAACATTTTGAGTGTGACCATCCAGCTAACTCCTCCCCCACGTCATGGTTCATCCATCAAACCCACACCTTCACACCCACACCCACACCTTGGAGACAAGGATATCATGCAGGACAGTGTCAAATGCCTTGCACAGGTCCAGGCGGATCAGTCACTCCTCCCTTTTCTACCAATGCTGTCACTCCACCATAGAAGGCCAACAAATTTCTCAGATATGATTTGCTCTTTGTGAAGTCATCACCAATCATTTCCATGTGCCTTAGAAAAGTTTCCAGCAGGAACTGCTCCATGATCTTGCCAGGCACCAAAAAGAGACTGACTGGCCTGTAGTTCCCTGGGTCTCCCTCATTTCCCTTTTTTAAAAAGGGGGTTGTGCTTCTCCTTTTTACAGTCAGTGGGAACTTTACTGGAAGTTCCCTGCTACAGCTTCTCAAATATGGTGGATAGTGTCTTTGCTTGTTCCCCCACCCTCAGGACCCACACATGCATCTCATCAGGTCCCATGGATCTGTGCACCTTCAGGTACCTCAGATGGTCTCAAACCTGGTCTTTTCCTACCACAGGCTGGTCTTCATTCTGCCAGTCCCTGCTTTTGCCCCCTGCGACTTGGGTTACTTTCCCTTGGTTATGGGCACAAGAAAATAGGTGCTGTGTAAGACTCCTGGGCTGGAAACAGGTATAAAGGGATTGCATTAATTGAGCTGGCATAACAGCCACACATTTCTGACTAGCCTGTCCACCTTCACCAGGACTCCAGTGAATCATTCTTCTTAGACCTGGGCACTCATCAGACTTCATCCTTTGCCAGGAACATCAGCCTCTTCTCTGTTGTCTTTGTTTCAGGTGAGAAGGGCTCCACAGAGGTGCAGACTTGCTCCAGGGTTTCCTCAGTATTCCTGTCAGTGTCTTCTGAGCTGGAATGGTGGGATGCTGATGGGATGCAGCGTGGTTTCCAGTGCAGCCTCAGGCGAGGGTAGACACGTGGAATGTGCTTCTGCAAAGATGACACGTGTGCCAGCAGTGTGTCAGTGGCCACATCTGCCCTTCGGACACAAAGACTACACGGGAGAGCAGTCCTGCAGGCAAACCTTCTTGCTCCCTGCTTGCTCTTCCTCTGCCTACAGGGCCCCTTGCAAACACCAGGGGCATTCCTGGCCTCTGCGACTGATCGTTTCCTTGCCAAGCTCTCTGAGCTGTGTTTGGTGCCATGTGCTTGCTGAGAGGAGCTAAGAAAAGCAACCACTGTTTCCACAGAGAAAACCACTGTTCTTCCAGTTGCATTGGAGAGTTGCACTGCAAGCCACTGAGAACGCAAACATGGGTCTTAGAGCATCTCTCTGAATTTGGGAACGGAGGTGATCATTTGGCCCCACTTTTTAAATTCCCCATGGGCTCCCCTGTGCCCTTTGACCTGCCAGGTGTGCCCCTGTTGTGCTCCGGTATGGGGCAGACAGAGGCTGATACAGCACCCAGACCCAAACTGGGTATGGACTGTGCTGAGTGGAGCCCAAGGGGTGGGTGGGAGAGATCAGAAAAGGCAGGCAGAACCCACAGCTCATTCCCATACTCAAAGAAGCCAGTGACTGGAGAGTACCACTACAGGGGAATGCACCAGCATCAGAAACCACTCTAGGAATTAACCTGGTCTGACAGAGGGATGGGCATGGCAAAACAAGCTTGCTTGCCTTGCAGAGGGGTAGTGTACCCCAGCAGGGAAGCCTGAGGGACTGCCAAAGCCTATTTACCTCCTGCACACAGAGCACCCTGCCAGCAGTGCCCAAACATCACAGCTCCTCCAGGGCTTCCCTCCTGCCCACATTCCTGTGACAGCTGAACCCCCTGTCACAGCACTGACACCATCTGCATCCAGGCATCTACAGCTGCTCAGAGTCCCTCCTGCTGGCATTTCTGGTGATTGTTTGAGGGTAAAGCCTAGAAAGCTCTGCTTCCCTGCAGAATGGGGAAGAGAAGACACTTTCAGTCCATGCCTGTTTTTACCTCAAGAACATTGCTGATTACAGCCCAACTTGGCCTCACATCTCCAGTAAGTCCAAGCCTATCAGGCATGTGACTAGCACTTGAGGCTCATTGGAAGAAACTAATCCATGACTGCTGGGTGCAGTCAAGATGCACAGGCTGGGAGGGACACCTCTGTCCTCACCCTCCTTACACTCCTTTCCAAATCATTGCATAAGAATTGCCACAGGGAAAGGGCACCTTGGAGCAAAGGAGCCTGTGCTCTAACCCGGGGTGACTGTTTGAGTGCTTTGGAGATATCCATGGGAAGCTGTTAAGGGACCTCCACTGGAGAGATGGAGCTCACCACTTGTACAAAGCAGCGGGATGTATGTGGGGAGCCGGTGCACGGATGGAGAACAGAGTGTGCTCAGACAGCAATGGGAAAGAAACACTCAGCCTTGTAGGGATTAACAGCAACTGGGAGAGTAACGGAACAGTCCTCAGACACTGTTTTTTATACCACTCTGCACAGTGGTGTGCAGAGAGCCGCCCACAGGCTCTCTGCCCCAGCTAGAGGAAGGAGGCTGAGTCAAGTGAAATTTCAGCAAGGAAAATATGGTGTAGATGTGACCAAATAGGCACCTTTTGTAACGTGCAATGTGTGCTCACTGTGAAATGGGAAATGCTGAATGCCCAAGACAGGAGTGGTGACAAAAGGTTGGTCTATTTGCCTCCTAAAGGCAGATATTTACTGTTTTGGTTTTTTTCCTGGTTGATGCTATTAAATGAATACCCTCCTTGCTCATATTGTTTATTACCTCTGAATATAGAAAGCCTTTTACAGAAATATCTGGACTTCCTGCCCCTGCTGCAAGGAGTTCTGAGCCTGGCAGGCTAAACAAAGTCCCAGCATGGGCCAAAAGAGGAGGGTCAGGAGAAAAGAGAAACAGCTATGCTGACAATTCAGGTCAGGCTCCTGGGTTCAGCCCTTTGCTTACCAGCAGAAGGTGTCCTTTCTGACATTATATTATCTCACACACAAAGAATAAAGGACAAGGTGAAACCTAAGAAGCAGTAGACAAAGTTCAACCCTTTTGGCAGGGCAGCTCAGCAGCTGAGAGAGGTGACAGCAAAGTGCGCAGCAGCCTTGCTGTGTTCGATGCCCTGTGCTTGCTGAGAGGAGCTAAGAAAAGCAGTCACTCTTTCTGTCAGTGGAGTGTTTATTGCAGGTACTGAGAGCACAAAAATGGGTCTGAGAGCATCTCTGTACTCCTCACTGGCAATCAAAGCTGCTGAGTGGGTCTTTAAGAGTGGTGGAAAAGGAGCCTCAGCGAGACCTTGGGGATGCTCTGCCTGGGAGTCATGGCAGGGAAAAGGGGTGGCAAAGCAGGTCACTGAAAAAGGCATTGTGGGAGGAGCTGGGAAACAGAGGCACTCTAACCTGTAGTGGTCTACCAGATGCTAAAGACATCTGAGAGATGTCTAAGAACAGGAGGCAAAATCCGTGTTTCCTGAATCTGTGCTCTGATGATGGGAAGTGGAAGCGTGGTGGAGCACACAGTTCACCACCCCTGGCTGTCAAGCCCAAGGCACTCCTGTGCAGTACCTCTTAGCATTCATGTTCCCCGCAGGATTTGTTCAGGCACAGTTTGGAATTTGACTGACACAAAAACTTTCAGATTGGGTGTGGCTTAGTTTTAGCTACCACCCTCCCACCCCCCAGTCAAGGCAGCTGTGCTCCTCCTTAGAATTTCTTGTCAGCTGCCACTAGATCACTACACAGTGTCAAGCAAGGCTGATGAAAAAGGGGTCAGGACCGGCTTGGATCTGTGCATTTGCACAGAAAACGTGCCCTAGAAGCTTCTCCACCTGTCTTCAGGTGCACTGGGACTGTAAAGGGAGGGGAGTTTTGTGCAGGTACGGCATTTCAGGGAGGAAAAACACCCTGTGAGAGGAGCAGCACAGCAAGGCAATAAGGTGACAATAGGATAATGCCACAATGCACCCTGCTCGGTGTACAGTGTCCCCGTGACGGGGTGAGCAGAGCAGCCATGCCAACCGCACATAACAACCACATCCTGTGCCTGTGGCTGGGCTGCTCTTCTCTGCACTGTTCTCTGCAGCACCATGCACAATGGGTTGTACCCTGTATCTGCCAGGGACATGGGATATAATCAGGGGTCCCACCCTGTTGTTCCCTCTCTCTGTCCTACAGCTTTACCCTGCCCCACTGCCACTGTCAGCCCATTCCACCCTAGCAGGGACGGGAGGGACCCTCCTGCCTCACTCCAGCCATCTTTCTTGCCCTGCTCCTCTGCAAGAGAAGGACCCTGATCCGTCGGGTGGGACCTCAGCAGAGGTGCCAGGATGGGATGAGCACACGTGCTGAGGATGCAGGCAGGGCTGCTCACGCTGCTGGGCGCAGCCACCACATGTTTTTGTCTTGGTTCCTCTTTTCACAAACACCAAGGTGCAAACTCAGCAATATCGTCTCTGCCACAGGCAGCCCCAGACTCCTCTGGGGATGGCTGGGTGACTGAGATCTGCAGAGTGTGACAAGGGTCTGCAGGCCTACAGGCCCCTGTTGCATCCCACTGTACACAACACAGACAGATCCTGGTCTTATTGTGCACCTTGAAAACAAACAGGAAAGCCACACAACGTGACATGGTTGCACATGTGGGCGTGGGAGAACAGCTTCATCAGGGATCTGGGCAGCAGAAAGATGCTCTGGGCGGGAGAATATCCTCTGTTGCAGTTTTAGCCCTTGTTTTTTGCGTTACAGTGTGCTGTGCTTCCACTATCTGCAACCACACGGTCACATTTTCCCTGGAAATGGGCTCCCGTGATGCCTCTCACACAGTACAGACCCTAATGCCACTTCACATCAGCAATTAAAGTTTCTGATCCCACTCCCTGTACTCTGTCACAGCCACTAGATCAGCTGTTTTCTCTAGCCTGCATCCACCCAGACACAACACTGCAGTGGACCAGGACGACATGATTAGATGCTAGTTTAATGATTTTTATCATCTAGCTCCAGGAAAATTAGTTTAGAGAAATACTCCAGACAGATACAGACTAATGCAAGGTCACAGTCCCTGGACCCACAGCTCAATTGCCGGACATTGCAGCCTCCTGGGAGGGCAGGTAACACAGTGCAGTCAGTGAGCCTGCGAATTCCACTGACTCTGCTGGCATCAAAGTGTGTAGCCAATGTAGGAAGAGCCCAGAGGAACCCTGGAGATGCCCTGACCCTTCCAGCGCCAAGGAAGCCCATTAAAGTGCAATCCCAGAATATTATAACTCCTGCCCCCAGGCTCTCCTGGGCACCCAGGGGCTCAGCTCGTGGCTCCCCAGGTCTCTTTTGGGCACCAGCGCCCATCTCCTCTGTGGTGAGGACTAGGCACCCTCACACTGTGCAAGGACAGATGGACATCTTGTATTTCCATCTCCATGGAGGAACACTACAGACCCTGCAGAGACTTTCCCAGCACCCCAAGCTTTGCTGCCCTCCATCCCCAAACAGAGCTCCTCCTAACCACAACCCAGCTGGGGGACTGGGGCCCCAGTGTGGACATCAGACCTCTCTGATACAGATGCTGTATCCTGCAAGCCATGAAGGTGCCCCACAGCTCTGTGGCAGGAGCACAGTAAAACCTTCTCTTGCGGGCAGAGGAGGGAGCACTTCTTACCTCTTTCCTGGGGTTTTCCATGATTTCTGGCATAGGGGTTACCATTATTTTGTGCAGCCAGCAGAAGTGTGAGGAGCAGGAGAAACATCCATCGCAGGGCCATATTTGCCTATGCTCCCAGGGCAGAATTGAGGTCTCAGCCACGCCAGCTGCCTCAGTGCACACCCGTCTGATTGTGAGTGGTGCAAGCACGGAAAGGAAGCAGGCACGCAGAGAAATCACATATGGTGCAAGAGGCTTCCTCATTGGAGAGGGAAACTCCGCCAGTGTCAGCGCTGCCTTCTTTCTCTTTCAGCTCCATGACCCTTTTGCAATCTCGCTGTCTCCAATCGCTTGTCTAAAACCAGTGGTTTTAGGTCTTCTGTCAGGAGCAGCTACTAACCAGAGCTGCATTGCCTTCTCTCCCAGCACAGATCTCAGAAGGACTTGTGAGGTGTTCTGGCTGGGCTGTAGCAGGAATATGTGGCTTCCATACTCACCCAGAAAGTCAAGCAAGTAACTACATCAGGACAACCCTCACCTTGTTACTGCCTGGATAAGCATTGTGATAAAATGGACTTCTGAAGGGCACAGATGATCTTAATTACCTGGCAGTGTGTGTCATGGATGGGAAAGCCCAGGTTTTGGCAGGAGTGTTTGGGTGCTCAGGACTGGGCTGAGAGCAGGTGCTTGGGCAGAAGGTGACAAGAGCCCTGGTGGCCTCAAGCTCAAGTGCTGTGGCACATTGTGTTGTCAAAACATGGTGGGAGCCAGAATGACCATGAAGGGGTGGGAGGCCAGCCCGAGTCAGCAGTGGGGCAGAAAAGGGGCTGCTGGTGAGGCTGTCTGTGCAGCTGGAGGCTGATGGCACTGGCCACAGCAGCAGACCCAACTATCAGAGGACGTTTAGGGCAGGACCTGATGACTTTGTGCATCTCCAGCCACCTTGCTGGATGTGCCTGGCCTGCATCCCAGCTGAAACACACAACTAGGAGAAAAACAAGCCCTCAGGTCTTCTCTGAGGCTTCACAGCCAGGCTGCAGCTCTCTGTGATGGCCTTCCTCTGTTGTGCTCCTCAGCAAGGACTGCTGCTCACACACCTGGCATCAGATTCTGCTTTCTGCTGATTTGCACACCCTGCAACACCTTTATTAGCAGCACTGAGCAGGTCAGTGCAGAGTGGCTCTTTCGCAATATACTCCCCCCAGACACCCCCAAAATCTAACCCTAGGCAAAACATGGTGAAATTCTTGTTTTCTTATTTTTCTGCCATTATAGGACCTGCTTGGGGGCAGACACCCCTGAAGTCTTTTACCTCTGAGGGACAGAGAAGGAGACTGCCCAGCCACATTCCCTCCTAGGCTCAAAAAATCAGTCTCAGCCTCTTCTCCCTTGTCTGTGTTTCACCTCTTCCTGCAACAGAGCTGGCAGGGCTGGGGTCCCCACCTCCATGGACCTGCCTTTTTATTTCCTTTGCTCAAATATGAAGCTCGCCCATAGAGAGTTCACTGTTCTCAAACAAATTTGCCCTGGAAAGTGTGTCCTGGGGCTACAAGTGCACAGAGAGGACCCTGGCATGGCAGCGGGGCACAGCCTGGGAGGTACTCGGGAGGTAGGTGTGCTCTGTCTCAGGTATCTGGGAGGTTTGGGGAGTGGAGGGAAGCAACTGCTGCTCTGCCTCCAGCAACAGCAGCAACTCAGAGGTTACCTCTCCCTGCCCCTTGGTGTGTCTGGGCTTTTCAAGAAAAAAAATTGAAGAGCTGCAGAAGCAAACAGCATCAGTAGGAATGAGTTCTTCAATTTGGAGGATCAGTGCAAAAGGAGTAGGAGAATCCCATAAATTAAAAAAGTCTAAAAAAATCACATCCCTGGTCCCACTCTGCACCACTCTCAGCAGCACAATGGCTCTCAGCTCCTATGCTACCAGTATCTGGCATCTCTGAAAACCCTTCATGGCCTCATGTGAAACCTCAAAAGCCATGGAGGAAGTGTGGCCCAAGCAGTCAGGAAGCTCTCTAATTCTTCACACTTCTCCTTGCTCCACATCACAAAAATTCAGCCTCGAGTGTAACCCGGGCTCTCGCAGGGAGGATGGAGGGGTGCTGCAAGACAGTTCTGCTTTCTCCACAGGGTCCAACATGTTCTGGTCACACCAGGCAAACTGAAAGCCGCACAGACAGCTGCACCCAGCAGATCTGGCTCAGGTGGGAGGATGGGCAGGCTGGATCTCAGCAGGTGTAGGCTGGAGAGGAGCTGCATCCCGCTGCAATGCCATGGTCCAGGCATGCTGCAATGTTAGGGTCCACACATCCTGCAATGCCAGGGTCCAGGCACACTGCCAGGAGTGTGTCCTGCTTCACCACAAACCTTGCAGGGCACTGGCACTGGAGCCACGTTTCGCAGCAATTGTGTTACCCCAGGGAGGTCACTCTGCTGCAAGGAAATGCTCTCCTGTCGACCTTACAGACATTGTGGCAGATTTGGAGCTCTTGAAGTGTTTGCAAAAAGGGCTGCTGGCTGCTTCTATGGGTCTTTGCTCTCTTTTTTGTCTTATCAAAAATTTACGTCTTACCTGTCTGATACTGCTTTTGTCCTCTACACATGACTTGTTCTCTTTTAGGGAGCCTCTCTGTTTTGAATAACCTATGGCCCTGGTGGTTATTCCTGCTGCTTCCTCTCTACCTTTTGATACCAGGAGCCCTGGAGAGCTGCCTTTACCTCTTTGCAGGATTGCCGGACACTGTGACCATGCTGCTTTATCTGTTTCCTCATTTCCACGTATTTCCCCTTTTTGATGCTGATTAAGAAATCCCTGGACTTTTCAGTCTCTGATAATTATGCAATATCATGGAAAAAAAGCATGTTGTGGCTGTCCCCAGCAGGCAGCCCTTTTCCCATGTTTCTGGGAACATGCTTGGCCCATATTTCCTGCACAGAGCTCAGTTCCCCATCTTTCCCCCAGTCTTGTGGTGCATGTGGAAAGCCACACACTGACACCTTGCTTGCCCCTGCCTGCTATTGCAAACCAGTCATGGGGGTGCTTGAAGACCAGCAGCAGTAGCACTACACCCTGCCCCTTCCTTTCATTTGGGATTGCTGTTCCCAAAGGTGTATCCATGGTGCAAAGAGGTCTGCTTCCCTCCTCTGGAGCAGAGGCCCCATTGCTGGGGCCATACCCTGGAGAATCAGAGAGTCACAGAATGAGCTGAGTTGGAAAGAACCCACATGGATTATCGAGTCCAAATTTTTGCCGTTCACAGGACTTCCCCAAGAGTCACACCTTGGGACTGAGAGTGCTGTCCAAACTTCTTGAGCTCTGTCAGGCTTGGTGACCACGGTGACCAGCTGTGACCACTTCCCTGGGGAGCCTGTTCCAGTGCCCAACCATCCTCTGGGTGAAGAACCTTTTCCTAATATCCAACCTAAAGATCCTCTGACTCAGCTTCAGGCCATTCTCTCAGGTCCTGTCACTGGTCGCTACAGAGGAGAAACCAGTGTCTGAATGGGCTTCTGCCTGCAGCTGGAAGTCAGTGCTTGCACCCACACGTGCTCCTCCCCCGCACGAAGCTCTCCAGGAGCGGCATCTGGCTTGCCAGTCCTTCCCTGACATGGAACACACAGCTGCTGGTGCCAGACTGGCCCTTGCGCCTAAAGCATCCCAGCGAGGGGAAGAGGGCCCTGGGCCATGAAAGCCGCTCACGGGCAGTGCTGCCACTGAAGTTCACTCAGAGGAGGCCTCGTGGGTTTCGGTGTGCTGCTGGAGGCAGTGAGGCAGAGAGGGAGTCAGCGAAGGGCCCGAGGGAGGAAGTCAGTGCGGCAGGAGCCGATTTCAGTGCTGAGCCCCAGGATGGAGCCGCAAGAGCAGCACTGTCCTTCCTCCAGCTGAAGGGGAACCAGGCTGTGCCCCAGTGTCAGCCCAGCACTCCTGTCCTGCTGTCACAAGTGGGGTCACACTGGCCAGGGACCTGGGAAGTGGCTCCCGTGACTCCTGGCTGGGACAGAGGTGGTGCAGGGAGCTGGCCAGTCCCCAGGCCGGGCTGCAGCTGGACTGGCCCAAAAGCTGCATATTCAGCTGCTTTGAGCTCACACAAATTTCTCAGAGGTTAATATGAGCTGGTACTTAGTTTTATGACCCCAAAGTAGTGGCCACAAATATGTCAGAATCACCTGCATGCCCATCCCCAGCCTGGCAGCCCCTGCCCATCATGGCACAGACTTGTGGGATTTCAAATGTTCAAGGATGGGGCCAGACTGGATGGGCCTTTGAACAACTTGATCTAGTGAGTGGCATCCCTGCCCATGGTAGAGGGGTGGAACTAGATGATCTTTAATATCCCTTCCAACCCAAACCATTCTTTAATTCTATGAATTGTGTGTGTGTCACTGCCAGGAAGGGTATAGGAAGGAAAGGCATTCCCTTCTCTCCTCCAATATGTATCAGGCCTTTCCAGTGGACCCATACATTCCAGAGTTCCTTCAGCACTGACAGGCACCCAGGGTCCATGGTCAGAGCCTTTGACCTGTGAGCATAATCCAGGTTCCAATGACCTGGGCAGAGAAGGTCCAAGGGGACCTGTGGATGCTAAAAAGCTGGTAGAGAGCTTCTTGCAGCTTCTCACAAGCTCCTCACAGCTTTCCTGTGAGAAGCTTTTGTTCTTACGCAGTGTCTCATGAGAAAGCAGTTAGAGAAAAGTGAACTCTTTGCAGCTGCGTAATTGTTATGAGAACTGCATATTGGTTTGGGTACATGGAAAAATAATATTTACAGATGGGCATTATACTGCTCAACCTATCACCTTGAGAGGTGGTGGGTGAATAAGCCAATCATGTAATTTCTTTATTGCGAACCACACTATAAAAGATGAGCTTTCCATGAAACATGGTCTTAGCTCTGGCTTCGACCATACTTCTCTGACCTGAATCGATGTCATTTTTCGCCGTCCCTGCGCACAACAGTGACAGGGACCTGCCAGGATCCCCTAGCACTTGACACCAGCAGGTCCTCTCCTCTCAGCTGGCACATGTCCCTCAGATTTTCATGCACATCTGGACTCCCCTTGCACCCTAAATCTGCCCCAGCCATGCTGTCACCCCATGACTACCCCTGCCAACACTGGGTCCCACAGTCTTGTGTGTCATCACCCCTAACCTCTGTACCATGCAGAGCAGATTCCTGTTCCATCAAACTGGGCTCCTCTTTGCTTCCCACATGATGAATCTCTGCTCCCAGGGCTCACCCACAGAGCCCAGCACTTCTTTGCTAAGATCTGCTTTGAGATCTGAAAAGAAGCCAGGAGCAATTTTGCTGAGCAGCAGCTCAGAGCTGCATGCAAGGAGCATGAGAGGAGGACACTGCTGCTGCTCAGGTGACATGAGACAGGTGACATGAGACAGGCAGGACTGACTGTGCATCTTGGTGCTGGTCCAGAGCTACCCCTGGCCTGGCTCTGCACCTCAGGACATACGAGGTGCCCACACCAGCTGAGGGGCCTGGCCCTGGCCAGCAGTGTCCCCCAGAGAGCTGGAGTTCCCATGATGATTATCTACAGATGCCCAGTGTCTTTTCTTCCTGCTTAGCATGACCCTGACAGAGTTCATAGGCTCATGTCCCCACCAGGATCCTACAGCTGACCCTCCAGGACCAGGCCACCAGCAGGGCCACGTGGTCACAGCTCTGTTCCATACTGTCCCAATGTCCCATACACATTGCTGTGTTCTTCCAGCCTCACTGGATTCATGGGCTTTGTGCCCTGTGGCCAGTTCCTGGTTGGCCCAGGCTATCTGATAGCCACCAACCTGGATCTGCTTGACTTCAGCCTGATGACCCCAAAGAAGACCTCAGCAGTTGCAAGCCCCATAGCAGCAATCCCAAATCCAGCCTCTGACACCTTAACCACCCCTCTGTGCCTCCCCTGCATCCAAGGCTACCCCAGCAACAAGCACCCAGTGAGCTGCTCAGTGCCCACAATGCAGGCAGCTGGAAATCCCCTTTCCTGCCCCAGGGCTGACTCAGCACCCCGGGGGGCTGTTTGCCAGCACATGGTCCCCTTCCTCATCTGGGCCAGCCAGTGCATGCAGGGAGAGCAGCCTGGCTCCATGGAACTTGGAAACAGCCCTGACCATTGCCTGCTCTGAGAGCTTAATAAAAGCAGCCCATGTACAAGCCCTGGATGCTCTGTGCTGCTCTGGGCCAGGACAGGGGTTTATACTTCTTCACTTGTACATTTTTTTCCAGCAGTTTTGACGCACTGCACGTGTGCAGATCATTTGTCCACACAGACGCAGCAAACTCCAGAGCGGTGTTCTCGCAGAGAAGGCTGGAGCCGCAAGCAGAGATTTTCCCTTCTCCTTTTGAGCTGCTGAAAGGTAAAGAGAAGAGGTGGCTCTTGAGGTTCACAGTGGACTTGGAGGCCCAATGTTTGTTGTGAGTCTAAGTTTAGAATCCCTGAAGTCCTTCCCTGTGAGTGAGCCATAGCCACTGAAATTCATGGCCAGGTTGTCCCAGCCTATGGGTCCCAGCCCACAACTCCTCCTTCACCTTCACCTTCCCATGACCCAGGAGAAGCAGATTCCAGGCTGAAATGGTGTGATCTGTCTGAAACCTGCTTGGGTCCCCGCAAGCAATGCCCAAGGAACCCCAAACAGCACTGCCTCCCCACAACCTATCATCATGTGTAGTGCCCACTCCCCCAACCCCCCAGGCCTGAACTGACAGGTTTGATTGCTGGGGGCAACCTATCTCCTCCTGAAGGTCTGGTGTAGGCTGTGGTGAACGCAGGAGGAAGCCTGGAGTGCAGTGTCCCAGCAACGGTAACCACCAGACCCTTCCCAGGGATACACCGAAATCACAAGTCTGGGTAGCAGGGAGCTCAATCAGCACCTTTTTTATTAATATGCATCATAAATAAAGAAATAAATAAAGGCGAGACACCTCATTCTAACAGGGAAATACAAATTAAATATGGTGCAACATCCGCTAAGCGATGTACAAGCAGGAGGTAACCTAGCAAGACCAGGGCCCCTTGCCATGGTGAAGCCAGCCCAGGCACGATGCTGTGAACAGCGTCAAGCCGGCCATGGCACCAAATACTGGCATGGCCTTTCATTAACACTGTTCCCCACCTGACAGGCAGGTGAAGATCCCCACTACAGCAGGCGGCATGAACATGGCAAGGAAGGGGTTGACTGGCATTGCCTCTACCAAGGACCCCAGGACCTCCAGTATCCCCTTGTGTTTGTGCACAACACTTATCCCCCCCACCCCACAGCACTGCTCAGCAAGACCAGAAACCCTGTGCCAAAGGGAGCACCACCCCTCCCTCCCCAGGCTCCCCAGCTCCCTCTAGGAGCACCCCCAATCTACTTGCTGGGAGCACTGCCCCCAAATCCCTAGCCCAGTCAGGGACCCTGCCCTCATTCCCTCCCCTCCAGCGCCCCTCCACTGAGCATCCCAGGCGCTGGTTCCCTGCTCAGTGTGGAGGGCGCAGGGCCTCCCCCCAAAGCACCCATCTCTGCACAGGGTGGCACTACCCATCCTGGACCTACATAACACTGAACATCCCCGTGCCTTCCTCACAACCCCACACACCCCTTTGCTCCACACGCACACACATACCCTGTCCCCCTCCCCTGTCTGTGGCCACGCACAGCCCCAGCCCTGCAGTGTGGCACTACCAGGCCACTTGTCCCAGTACACCCCACCAGGAACCACTACAGCACACTAGGACCGGGATGCTCCAGTGTGGGGGAGCCTACCTTGCAGTGCCCCATCAAACACAACCCCTCAGCCCAGCCTCGAAGGGACCCTGACAACGCAGGGTGCTCCCACCCCTGCGGCTGAGGATGCCGGGGATGCTGGAGGCTGCAGACTGCACTGCCACCCTCAGGGAGGGGACGGCCAGCATCCTGCCCCCTCCAGCATCCAACAGCTGGGCAGCAGGGCAGCGCTGCCCTGGCAGGGACTGCTTGGGTTCCTGCAATGTACAAGTCCATGGCCTGTGGGTGCTGGAGACAGTGCGGGGCGGAGGGGGGGTCAGGCGGTCCCTGGTGTGGCTGCATGCATGGCGATGCCTGACAATACGAGGTGCAGCTCGCAGAAGACCCCGGGGGGCTAAGTTGGCCTTTGGCAGCTGCACAAGGAGGAGCAAGAAGGAACCACCTACGGTTACTGTATTCTGTAATGGCAGGAAAGGTAAGAAACTAGCAAGAAGCTGTGTTTGTTCCTCTGGCAGGGTAGGCTACCCCAGAGGAGCCTCAGCAGCCCAGGGAACTGTGCTTGGCCTCCTAAACGTGTCAATAGTCCTCGTCCTCAGGGTGGGTGACGTACATGATGGGCACCAGTCCCTTCTCAGAGCCAAGGCTGCACTGCAGCCAGTCACCATCCACCTTGGAGATGACCTGCAGAATATCCCCTTTGTTGAAGCTCAGTTGTCCTGCCTCAGTGGCAATGTGATGGCAAAGAGCTTTCACCTCACTGCAGGCAGAAGGAAAGTAGGGTTAGCTCACCTCAGGACACTCACCCCACCCAGGGACCACCACAGGCCCAGAGGAGAGAGGAAAACATCCCCTGCTTCCCTTGCCAGCCAGGCTCCCAACTGCCCCCCCAGCTCCCCACCACCCGCAGACTGTGGAGTTGTGGTGGATGGATGCACAAGCTGCATCACTGTCCCCAACCATTCCCTGGTCCACGACTACGAAGGGGGTCAGGCAAACTGCAACAGGTAGAGCCGTACCACCCTCAACCTACCCCATCCCAGCACCTGCAGGATTGACCACTTGGTGCCACTCACCAGGTAGGGTGAGGAGACATCCCCCGGGCTGGTTGTGCCACAGCGGGTGCCTCAGGTGGTTCTGGATGGGGAGGGTCTGGCTCTGGGGCTGCTTCACGCCACATGCTAGCCCCAACTGTCTGGGCCACCAGCTGGAACACGGACTTGTCCAAGCTCAGCCAGCCAGAGGGCAGCCTGGAAGGAGGAGACAGAAGCAGTCAGTGGCAGGAAACCGCACCCGGGGAACAGAGCAGCTGCTTCCATGGCAAGGTCATGCCTTAGAGGTTTGGCTTCATGCACAAAGTGCACTGCTAGGCAGTGCCCCAGGTCTCCAGGCAGGGAGAGCTCAGCTGTAACACCACAGCCTGGACTGGGAAGGACATTTCCAGTGGTCATTTTCAGGAGCAGTAAGGGTATATAGAGGGAGAGACAGTGCGGGGAGGTCTCAGCTACTGGGGACAACTTCATGCCTCCCCCTCACCTGTTGTGAGCAACAGGGATGGCTCCGTGTTCTGTTCTCAGTATGTGGTTTTGGGAGGGATGAGGCGATGATGGGGCCGTGTAGCAGAGTTTAGATGCCAAGGTAGTGGTAGTGATGCCTTAGGTTTTAACTGTTACATTTTTCAAATTCTGTATTGCTTAGTGTGTAAATTTGAAGTTTCTTGTAGCCTGTTAACTTCTGCTCTTTCATGCTACGTAGACGTAACAAAGCCTGTCCAGGCCTGCTCTCCAAGGACACCCAGACCGTCCTAGGCCCAAAAGGTATAAACCAAAGAGCAAGGGGGGCAAGCAGAGGAGAAATTACACCATTAAACTGAAGCTTTAATTGCAGAATTAACCCTGCTATGCAAATGAACCAAACCTATAAAAGTGTGAAGAACTCGGGACCTGTTGTCCATCTCGGGGTCCATCTTGGCAACAGCCTCTGGCTCCCCAGCCAGGGGGTACCTTTGAAGGCCTTTCAAATAAATACCTACCTTATTCCCTTACTCCTGTCTGGTCTCTGTTTCTAGGAGGCCTCTTAAGGCATCAGCAGAGCTCAGACAGAAGAGGAAAGCCTATGAGATGGACTGAGCAAGGCAATGGGAAGAATTAAGGCAGGCTGGCAGGACTGAGCAGGGTTACAGACCCATGATGCACCACCATGGTGTAGCCCAGCGGTCAGCTATTGGCCTGACTTCCACCTGTACTGCCACACTCCAGGTTAACCAGCCCTTCTCAGCCCCAAAACACAGCTGCCCTTACCTGTTTGGTTGCCTGGGCTCTTTTTGTACCTTCCTGGACCCAAACAAGTGTCCCCACTTGATGGGCTGGCTGCCCTCTGATGCACTGGTGCTGCTGTCCTCTTGGGGGGCTGCTGCTGCTGCTGCTCCCACTCTTTGCTGAGTTTCCTTCTCCTTGCTGCGCTTCAGCTCGGTAAGCACAGAGTCTGGGGGGCTGCCCATCCAGAAGGGCCAGCTCCGTTCTTTCACCTCTTCGCCGACCACTACCTGCTGGGGCTTTTCCAAGGGCTCTTCCACGGCTTCAGGACTTGGCTTGCTGGCTGCCTTGGGCCTCTCCTCCACGTTGCCCTCTGCAATGGGACAAGCCTCTGCACCCTCCACCACCCCTTCTCGGGGAGGTGGTGCCTTGTGGGTCTCCACTGACCTGGGCGCAGGGTTCAAATCCGCCTTCTTCTTCTCAGAGCGGATGAACTTTGAGCCTTCGGCTGAGCCCTCAATGTAAATCTGAGAGGTCTGCATGAGCTGGTACCACCAGCCTGCCTGTTTGTCCTTCTTCCCCTCCCATGTGCTCTCTTGCATCTTACTCTGCTCTTCCTGCCTGTCACCTTCTCCGCAGGAGGCCCCCACTCCCTTGATCCTCTTCTCACTCACAGCTTGCTGTGGGCTGTGCCCTGGTGAGATGTCACCATCTCTGGCACCCCCTTGGCACGTTTCAGGAGCAGTGCTGCAGCCGTCGGGATCCTCGCTGCTGCCCCGGGTCCGCATCAGCTGCAGGGTGGAGTGCACGGAAAGCAGCAGGTCCTGCTTCACACGCAGCAGCTCCTTTTGCTGCTGCTGCTCTTTGCCCATCTGCATTAGGTGGTGCTCAAAGAGGAGGTCCAGGTTGAAAGGCAGCAGGGAGAGAGGCTGAAGCAGGAGCAGGAGTTCCTCGAAAAGAGGCTGGCACACGCTGTGAGACAGGCACAAGAAGCCCACTGGCTGGTAGTGTGCCAGGATGATGTCTGTAGGGAAACAGACAGGAATTAGAGGAGACGCTCTTGCCACCATTGCCAAGCCACCATGAAGCTGCTGAAGCTATGAGGAAAGGAGATGGACACCAGTTTTTGGTCAAAGTGTGAGGCTGAGGCCTGGGTCAAGAAGCACCAGTTGCTCTGTGAGCTCTCAGGAAACCGGCCCAGACAGAGCTCTCCAGCTGTGCCTGCAGCCAGGACCTGCCTGGCAGACTACCAACCCAGATGACCTCTGCCACCAAATGCCATGGAAATAGAATGGGAATAAAGAGCATGAAAGGCTTGTCACATGGGAAAATTCTATTCTTCATCTTCTGGAGACGAAGGAGGAGCTGCACATACGGGCAGTACCAGTCCCCTACAGACAGAGGTGTCAGGGGCAGCTGGGTACTGTCTTTCCAGAGATCTGTCAGGGCTGAACTGTGGGTCTTAGCAGAGAATGAACTAGCATTTCTATCTGTAGCATTCATAGTTCACTTGATTTGACCACATCTGTACTACCCCTCTGTCCCGTTCTGTTGTCAGGTCTCACTACCAGGGAGAGAGCTGGGAATGGGATTTGTGGCCCCAGCCCAGTGAGATAACAAATTTACACCACAAACAGAACTTGCACCTTACCTCCCCTTTGCTTAGCTCTCATCACCCTGACAGCCCCAGCTTCTGCTCACACTTCCAGCTCTTAATGATGGCTTGAAATAGGTGGTTGTCTTCTGCTTCAGAAAGCCAGGATAAGCATAGATCTTATTCTATTCTATTCTATTCTATTCTATTCTATTCTACTCTATTCTATTCTAATCTGCTACAAAACAGACATATCCAGTAAAACCTGCTTTTTGTTTGTCAGATTTTCCTTTCCATTTCTTTCTATTTCCCGTGCCTGAAGAATTTCAGGTAAGCGTGCATATCTCTAGGCATACCAAAGTCTCAGGCACTGGGCAGGGAACACAGAAATTTGGGGAGCCTTAGATCTGATCTCCTGCAGATAGACTGAGGGATCTGCACTGATAGCCTTGGATAGTAGCTGCAGGTGGGAAGGAGAATGGAAGTCCAGGCTCAGGTGGAAGGAGCTGCATGGCACTTGGACTTCCACCTGGGATTTCCCTGGTACATTGAGACTGTGTATAGCTTAGTCCATCGGCTCAGGGCAGAGAAGAGCAGCCCAAGCCGAGAGAGCAACAAGAGAAACACATTTCCATCCCATGCTCTATTTGTGTGCAGAATTTGGCTCCCACTGCAGCCCACAGCCCTCAGGCTCTTACCTTCATGGTTGTAGAGGTGGTTGAACCAGAACTCCAGGGACCGGATGCTGCAGGAACAGAAAATTAGCAGGGTAAGAAAGAAATAGTGAAGATCTATTCACCTCATCCATCCTCACTGTTCTGCCACAAGAGGTGTGGCTGGAAAAGGGCATTTGCAAAGCATGAGCTTGTGTGTGAAGCTCAGAGAAAGGACAGTGGCTCAGTCCCATCAGCATACCCTGATCACAGCCACCCAGCCTGTCACCGAACATCTACATGGCTTTACATGTGCAGTTGTAACCCTTAACAACCATGTTTGCAGCAAGATTCCTCGCTAATCTGCTCCTATGTCCTTGGGAGAGCTTTGTTCGCTGAGACGAGGCTGCTGTGGAAGAGGCAAATTATCTACAAAACAAAGACCAGTGCTGCTGGCTCAGCCCAAAATATGCTGGTATCCTCTGCCAGCAGGGGAGAGCTGGGTCACCTTGTGTGGGGAGAGCAGGGCAGAGCTTGTTCCTGCCTGTAGGAGTTCTACAACATCTGGAGATCTTGGGAACTCTGTTGCCACTGCCAGAGCTCTTGCTGACCACCAGAGAGGAGCAGGGAAACACCATCCTAGGAGCACTTATCCCTTCACCCACTAAAAGGTATTGCTGCCTTCCTCTGTTAAACACAGCACACTATGCACACTCCTTATGCAAACTGGAAGGGCCGGTCTGGAGTCCTAGAGCAGGGCAACCTCTCCTTCAGATCCTTGCCTTGGGAATGCCTTGGGATCCACTGCAGCTCCACGAAACAGTGGTTTTGATGCCATGAAGATTTTTTGCCTTTTCTTTTATACCGCTGTTATACCTTTTTACAACTTCTGTATTCCTAGTGCTTTTTGCCTACGTTCTTGGACTTGTTTGTCAAGCTAAGAGGCTAAACATTTTAGAAGCTTCATAGCTAAGGATCAGTGTGCCCCAGACCCCAAGGTCCTCTCCAGAACACATTCTGTAAACCAAGATAGAACCATCCAGGGGAAGGCTCCTTGGGGAGGGGGGCTCACTTGAGCCTCTCATTAGAGAATCTTTAATAGATATGCTAATTAATAAAAACCTATAATGTCATACCCGATCTTTTGGGGTGGGCATTTGGCAGGGTGCATTTCAATGCACATGACCTGGACGTGTGCACCTAAGGATCCTTAAAATAAATACCAAGGTAAAATCCCTTTTCCCCTTCTAACCATGTATGACTCTTGATTTTAAGACCAGGAAAAGGCATCAGTTTAAAGAGGGATTTCCAAGAGTAATTAATGCATATATTATGTCTAACCTCATATGAAGCTGGACAGAGTTTTCTCACTCAATGTTTTGGGGCTAAAACAGACTGACCCTGTTCTGCAGCTGACTACAGCCACTCATTCTCAGTCCTGACCTGGAAGGGGAGGGTTTGATCCACCTGGAGTTCCCTGAGGCTTACAGCTTCTTCCTTCCCTTGCCTACTTCTGAGAGGTGGCTTCCCAGATTCTTAAGTTCTTTTCATGGTCATCCGTGCCTGCCTGCATTCATGGACCAACAGCTGCTGCCAGCCCTGGACAGGGACATGGAGCCACCCCAGGGGTCCTGCTTACTTGAGGAGGCCGAAGATGAACGCGTTGAACCTCATGGTGTGGTTGGTGAGCTCTGTGTACTGGCTGATCTTACTGTAGAGGCTGTGCAGCAACTTTGTAGAGGGGCCTGTAGAGAGAAGCAAATGGTTGAGATTAGCTGTGGTGAGCAAAGCCAAAACTGCACCACAGGATGGAGCATCAAGGCAAGATGGATGCTGTCTGGGTGTCCATGTCTGTGTGTGCTTTGCCTCTCCACCACGCCAGCATGAGCTCACTCCATCCCAACATTTAACCACACATGGGAGGTGGGTTGTGGTCCCTCCCAGACTGCCACTCCAAAACTCTGGGAGAGTTTCAATACCACAAGGACCTGCCTCCCACACTTCAGTGTCAATCGCAGCCGTTGGCTCAAAATCAGCATGTAAAGAGAGTACTGTGCTGCATGCTTATACTTTGGGGTGTCTGCAATCATAGAGATAACCCCAGCGCTGAAGATTTGCCATAATCTGGCTATGAGGCTTCCCAGTATGATGCAGAAACCAATGTGGAATTAATTTTGTTGGTTGTCTATCGCGGTATCCCGCAGTGGTAGGGAGGAGAAGAGAAATCCAGCAGGCAGGAATTGTGCAGCAAGATTCATTTATTTCATTATTTTACAACTCTTTTATACACTTTTCTCTTCATAGTCTAATTGGTCAAAGCATCAGCCACCCCTTGGGGTGATTGGCTAAAATCCTAAAACATCCATTGTCAAAATATTTTTCTACTGTACTATAAACAAGGCTTTGCAAGGTCGCAGGTGTTCATAGTTTATAGAACTCTACAAATATCTCCCGTGAGAGAGAAAAGTATCTCATGGGACTGGAAAGAAGCAACACAAATTCTTGCTAGCAGCATTCTGTATCCACAGGTGTCTTTTTTTCCTTTTTTTTTATTGGTTTGGCCTGTTAGGGAGAATTTGCAAATTTCAGGGGAAATGCCAGTAAATGCTTGGGCACAATAGTGCAGTGTCTCTCCCTTCTTGCAAGAGCCAGTCAACGTGCACCCTGTTCCAATGCAGGAAATGTGTGTTTTGCACTCCCATCCTTAGAGCCAACCTTCCCCAGCACCTCCCAACCACAACTACCACAGAGCTGCAGGCACTGCTGCACAACATCCATACCTAGCTGGGTGGATGCCTCCACCACGCTCCAGGGGATGTTCCTCCTCTGGCCGATGATCATGTCCAGGACGTAAGCCTTGAGCCCATCACTCAGAATGTCCCGGACAGCTGGGCACAGGTATTTCAGGATGAGATGCCCCACATTAGGGCTCACAGAGCTGTTCCCAAGTTTGGCCTAAGGCACAACAGGCAACAGGGAGAGTGTTGGTAACTGTTTTCAAGGTAGAGATGCATGGAAACAGTTCAGCCCCACTTGCCTACTATAGGCACCCAGCAAGCAACATCCAGGCTCAGCAGCTCCTTGAACATGCAGGGTCTTTGCTTTCACTCCTGATGCTTCATACACCAGTTGTGGATTGCTCTGTGCAAAGTCTTCCCCAGGCTGGGAAGAGGCAATGACTTGAAAAAAGAATATCCTAGCTTGGGAAGAGGATATCCCAATTAGAAGGGATGATGGGTTCTCCCAAAAGGTGTAACCAGGCTCTCCTGCTGGAGGAAGAAAAGAGCTGGGGATTTTCCTGCTGCTGTAGATTTTCTTGTTGCTAATTTTGGAGCAGGAAGCACCAAGCCACATAGAAGTACCAGCTCCGAGGGGTTAAGGAACACTTAACTCAGTGACATATCAAACTCTAACTCCTAGGGATTACTATGAATAAACAGGGTGAGGGCAAAATGGATGGCCAGAGCTCAGACTGAGGTGCAGAGGAAGCATGTAAGAGCCCAACACCAGCCGAGCAAGGACACATTCCGCTGCTTACAGTCTTTGAGCTGCCAAGGCGGTCTATCCAAATAGGTCAGGCAATGGTGTTCAGGGCGCAGATTTTACCAGCTGAGCTGGAATTATACTGACCACTTGGCACAGGTTCACAAAAGCCCTGAACTGAAACTGAACTTGGCTCAGGAATAATCCTGTCAGATCCACTGAGCACGGCAGCAGCAGGGATGGATGCTGCCTTTTGACAGGTGAATGCTCAACCCCTGGCACATAAAGAAATCCAAGGTTAAAACCACTGCATTGTCTGATAAGCATATTAATGGGGGAATGCTGAAATTATTCCCTAAACCTACACTGTAAGGATTGGAAATCCACAGTGAAGCCTTAAAAAGCTGTGGGAATCTCAACAGCTCCAGTTATGTTGCAGAGCAATCTCTGCATCAGCAACAGCCGCAATTAGGGGAAAATGACTCTGGGCTCTGAGATAAGATTGAACGGTTTTGGAATCTGTCCCAGTCAGGTTTCTCCTTGGGGATGGCATGCCAGGGGAGTTGTCATGTCCAAATAGCGTCACATTGCTGCCCAGAGTCGCCTGACTGAAGCTGAGCATTCAGCACTGAGAGGAGGCACCACAAACATGCTGGGTGTCACAGGACTGCAAACAATGCCTGGTACAAACAGAAGAAAAATTGCTCTGCTTCTGTGTCATTCCAGAAATGCGGGAATGAGGGAGCACAGGCCAAAGACAGCCAGCCCCAGGGCAACCTAGATGCACTTGTGTGTTATTCCAGAAATGGGAAATGAGGGGAGCACGGGCCTAACACAGCCAGTCCCAGAGATGTACTCTGACTACAAGAATGTATTCCTGGTAAGGGCTACCATGGGGGTGACCAACTGCCCCAGATGGGCAAAGACTGATGCACTTTTTTATCATTATTGAGCCCCATGAGACACTGAGGGATGGGGAACACTGCACTGTGTCCTGGCACCAGTGCCAGGCCACAGTCACAGGACATGTGGAGGAGGGAGACACAACTCTCCACTGTGTGAGATAAAAGAATGGTGTGCTGCATCAGACCAGAAGGGCAGCTGGTCTGGTATTTTTTCTTATAGAGAGCCATAGCAAGTACATAAGAAAGAGTTAAACCAGAGCAAACATATCTAATACTTGCCTTTTATACTTTCACGGCCTACAACTACTTTCAACTCAGACACTAAGCTGGACATTATTCCTAAGTGTTTAGTAAACATCAGTGAATTTCCCTTCCCTGTGTTTTTCCTGATCTTCCTTTAAATACATGTACTTACTGCAGTATGCAGCAGGAATTGTCACAGATTTACTATCTGCTGCATGGTGTGCCATCACCATTGTTTGATTTGTTCTTGGTACTCCTGCCTTCATTAGGTATCCTGGAGTTTTTTACTGGAAGAGAATGGAGAGGCAATCTTGCTCCGTTATTCTCTGTGTCACTCAGAATGTCGAATGCTAGACATACCTTCACCCCTGGATCCCTGCTGGTTCCAAAGTGAGCCACAATCAGGTCAACAGCAGTGTTGATAGCCTTCACCAGACCTAGAGGGAAACAGCAGGTCAGAGAGCTGCCTGAGTGGCTGCTAGGACAGACCCTGACAAAACACTCCTTGAAGTAATCAGCTAAGGGCACTGCAAGGCCATGTCTGCACACAAGCCCTCTTTGCCAAAAAACATGCAGACACTCTCCTAAATCCTCACCAAAAACTGTTCCTGCTGGTTCCAGCACTCACCTATCAGCCTGACAGTAGGAGGACCTGTCAATATTCCCACGGGACAGGGACCATCACCTCCACACCCCATCCACTGAGACAGAAGAGATGGGATCTGAGGCAATGAGTCTTTTGCTGCCTTGGTGCCACACGGAGGCAGGGCAGAAGCCTTGTCTTTGGCAGGTTCTGTAATGACTTTCAGTAACAAGCCAGTGGTATGTAGTCTGACATCTACACCAGGATAATGTGAGAACAGAACTGAAACGGGAGGGAAAGCTGCCACCTGGTAATCATGAACACATAGCTGGCAAAAGCATGGGAACCCTTCTGCACATCGGCTGCCTCTGAAATTGTAACAAATCAGCTGTCAAATTCCCCATCCCCAACCCTGCCTTCTAGCATGGATCCCACCACGGCCATATCTTGTCCTGCTCTGGAGTCCTTTCTCCCACCTTTTTATATAATTGATATAATTTTATATTACTTATATAGGCTTGAACAGACTTTTTACCTAAATTACAAAACCTCAGGTTAGCACATCTGCAACGCCACACAGATACACACAGGTCTACCCTTGTATGTAGAGCCTGAGGTGGCGGCATGCCCTGCCTTAGGATCACACTCCCGTGCCTGTCTGCTCTCTCTGCCCATTCTTGTGCGCCTAAGATCCTTTCTAATCGTATTTCCTGGCACAAGCAGCTCAAGCACACTCTGTGGCACATTGCACGGTCCACCGGAGATGCATGGACTCACCCTTCTTCTGCAGCAAGTCGATGGAGATGGACTCTGTGTTGCCATCTGGGGAGAGGCAGAACTCAGCAGGAGGTTTCTCTGCTAGCGAGAAGTAGTCAGGGAAAAAGTCATTGTAGGTAAGCTGGAGTTGCCTCATAGACTGTCCTGTGGGGACAACACAGAGGGGACAAGGATCAGCCCCAATCCCTCACACCAAAGCCTCTTTCATGTTGTTTGCTTTTCCCAGAAGCAACCTGCACCAGCAGCAGTCTTCGTGCCAGCCTGTCCTCTGCTGGGACAGCAAGGCCACAGGCTTGTTCCTGCCCCAGCACTGGTTTGCAATGTGTGCCTGAACAGTTGATCCCCATCACCTTCCCAGTATCCATCTCCAGCTTGACTGGGGGCCCAGGGGCTCTGGAAGATGCCGTGGGAGGCTCAGTCTCATGGGCTGGGGCTAAGGGAAACCTTGCTGCACCAGAGTCTCCAAGCTGCTGCAAGCAGGGCAGGAGTCAGCACAGAGAAAATCATTACTTGTCACACACAGGCACCCACAGACAAGAAGCTACTATGTTTGCTGCCTGTCCTCTGGGATGGCCTCTGTTTTCAAGGGGTGAGTGACATCCATAGGAGTTCTCCCATATGCTTGACTTCCATCTGTTTGACTCTGGGGTATGCATCTTCCCTTGAAGAAAGGATTGAGAAACTGTTTGTGTTGGCAGAGTGAGGTATAAGGCTTTGAGGAATTCCCTCCATGGCTTGAGGCTAGCCTGTAGATGCTCTCCCTCTCACAGACAGATGACACTGCTCTCCCCACAGGACTCTTGGAGGCTCAGTCAAAAGCAGCCTGCCCCTGTCAGCCCTTCCTGCAGCGGTTTTGGAGGACAGGGAAGACCTTAAGGGCAAAGCGTGGAGAAGACAGAGTCCCATAAAGGCTTTAGTGTTGTCAGCTGCCCCGTGAAAGCTACAGCTCAGTGTGGGCTGGGGTAGATGGTCAGGCACTGTGGGGCCAGACCCGAGATCTCCAAGGGCCCCCCCAACTCCTGTGTGAGACAAACTACAGTCTGGCCACAGCCCAGGAGCATTTCTTGAGGTCTAAATGTGCTCTTGCGCCATTCACTTTGCCCTTCAATCCAGCTCAGAGCTGGACGTGACTGCTCTCACCTCACGCAAGAGGGAGGCTCCACAAAGATTTGAACCAGTGAAGCAATTTTCACCTTCTTCTTGAACCCTCCAGCCCCACTGTGAATGGATGTATCATCCCTCCTGCTCTGAGCAGGCAGAGCAGTGATGAATCCAAGCTTAACCTGAGCCCCAAGGAAACTGAGCCTGAGTCCCAAGGTCACCTCCCAAGAACCCCCAGCAGAAAGGTGGTGCGCACCATTCAGCTTGCAGTGGAAATGGCTGGTGCTGAGAGCGCCAGGCAGCTCAAAGATGGGGTTGCCCCGGTTCAGCCGAGGCTCTTGCTGCCTCCTGTCCAGGCTGCCTGCTAAGCTGGGCAGCCCCGAAACGCGGTCCAGACCCAAGGGGTTCCTCCGCCTGTACTCCCGCCACTTCAGCGCTTGTGGGGAGAGGTGGTTCGCTGGGATGCCACGGGCAGTGAGCACCAGACAGGATGACGAGAGCACATGGGAGGATGCAGACGGGAAACACGAAGAGAGAAGAAGAGAAAGAAGGAGGACAGAGAAAGAGAGACAGCACATTACTCAGAGGTCCAGCAGCGTTTCAGGACATTAGCACATGCACATGAGGACAAGTGGAGGCCGCTGCCTGGCACAGCAGGCCAGGAGCTTGCATGCCCTCATGGCTGCAGGCATAGAGGCAGCAGGTTTGGGGTGCAAGCACCTGGCACGGGGTGCTGTAAGACCAGCAGCCCACACTGCCCTCTCTGGAAACACGGTGTAGGAGTTGGGACTGGATGGACATGCTCTTAGTATAGGTCTTCCTCCAGCACCCGGATGCAATTTTACCCTGGTCTGTGGCTGTAAGAAATGGTGGTACTATAGGGAGCAGCCATGGCTGTAGGGAGCTGGAGACGCTCCAGACTAGCAGGTCCTGGAGGATGGGTACCTACCATTGACAGGCCGTATTCCCATGCTGCTCAGGGGACCAGAGCTGCTGGCTTCACTGCCACTTCTCCAGTGGGAATCTGCATGGCCTCCTACTCTGCTCATGGACAGGCCACCCACCAAGAGGGGCGGGAGGGACCCACTGTGGAGTCGGTACTCGGAGAGTGGTGGGCTTGGCTCCAGCGGGGCCTCCTTCTTGGGAATCAGCTTGGGGTTCTCCTTTTGCCTCAGGGTGTCAGCTTTGGTGGCTTTGGAGGGCTGCATGGCACTGACAGCAGGGGATGACCTCGTGGGAAGCAGGTTGGCAGAGATGGGGCAGGACCTGCTTCTGGGGGGCTGGCTGTCTTCAGCTCTCTCTGCGGTGGGCGAGGAAGAGGAGTCCACGCTTTGGAAGAAAGGCAAGTTGCACCGCACGGGGGAGTAACTGCCCAGAGGGGACGGACGGGTTGTTTCGGGGCCAGGCTTCTTGATGCACCCATCACTGCGCGAGGCAGCTCCGTCTGCTGAGCGCTGGGTCACGAGCATGCCATGGGCTTGGCTCCCCGCCACCGCCACCCGCTCTGCCGAGGTGGCCAAGGCCGAGGACTGGGAACTGGAGATCTGCTGGCTGGCAGACCGGTTGCTGGACAAGCTGTAGAGCTGGGAAAGGCTGGAGGCAAAATGACTGTGCAGGGCACGTGCCTTGGGTGGCTTGCTGAAATGGTGCTGAAAAACAAAGGGCTGGATGGGCAGCGTTGTGGGACGCTGGTCCTTGCTGTAGCGTACTACAGGCTTGCTGTCTGTGCCACCACCTTCAGAGAGAGAAAGGGGAAGAAAGTGTGAGGACAGGCAGAGCGACAATCATCGTCAGCCAAGCAGATTGCAGGCAAAAGGGAATGTGCTCTCTGTTGCAGAAGGAAAAGGGTGAGCTAGAGGCCAGTTACAGACTGGTTCAAATCTGAACTGGTTATGCACACCAAGAGCTGGCAAGATAAACATATGTGGCCCCAAATGCAGAGTTTCCAGCTGTCTGGAAGAGCAGAGCACTGCACCAGGAGCTTGTCTGTCCTGGTAGGGTCACCAGCTTCACATCCTTTCCCAATGCCTTGCCCCCTGGACAGCACAAAGCCATGGTGTGAGGTGCCTGCCCTTGAGCTGCCTCTGCCCAAGCAGTACCACAAAGTCAAGGCCCAACACTTTGTGGTACAGTCAGATTTCCTATCTGAAAGGATCTGACTGTCCCCTCCCACATGCACTGCAGACTTGCCCAGCCCAGCACAAAGCATTACATGCAATAGCACTGCAGCTCTGCATCCCACATCGCAACATACTGGTGCTGTTGCAAAGGCTGCCTGCTTCCCCTTCTCCCTCCCTCTTCTTTCTCCTGTAACTGTCCCCGCTTTGGAACACAGAGCTTCCTTCATCCCCCTGCTGCTACCAGACCTTAGCAGGACACACCCAGCATCATGCCTCCAACCCTGGAAAGCGCCAGTCTACTCCAGCAAATGATGTACTGGGATGTCCTGAGGGAGTGTGGTGGGCTGATCTCCATGTGTACATGCCTCCAGCTCCTGATGGGGCCACAAACATCCTGAGGGAGACAGCTGTGACACACTGTGCGTTCAGTGCAGAACACACACAGCACTGGTTACATACATGGGGCTGACTGAGATCCCTGATCAGCCCTGGTGTTACCCAGTGTCTGTGGGGTGCTCCAGACCTTTCTCCCTGTAGCCAGCTTTTAGCAGGGCTTGCTTTCCCTCTAGTCCCTCTCAGAGATTCTGGGCTTGCATGCTGCTCTGGGCTGCAGCAAGGCAGATACATGTCCATCTCCAGCTGCAGGCAGAAGCCTCCTGCACAGCCCTAATGCCTGCCTTGCTGTCACAGTGCAGAGGGAGGGACCCCATTGGAGTGGTGGGCAGCAACTGCTGGGATGTATTACCCCGAAAGCTCCTGTCTGCCCCCTCCTGCCTGAGCAGGGCCTGCTCCTTCCAAGCCCTCCCTCTGAAGCTAAGAGGGCTGCTCCCATGCTGCCCTCTCCCTGTAGAGACCTGCCATCCCAAACCAAGCACACACTCAAGGCTCAATAAACAAACAGGACAATAACTAAAAATCTTTTGCTCCAAGGGCCAAAATCTCTCCCACTCCTGACATGGCAATAAACCACATGTTCTTACCTCCTGCCAAAATTTTTGAGGACATTAAATGGAGACAGTCTGGTTTTTGACATGGTAGGGGCTATTTACTGCAGTGGTCTGGTCAGAGGCATTTTAGAAGGGCTTCTACCTGTGAAGCAGGTGTAAGACCTGCCTAGGGCAGAGACAGGTCTCCCACAATGCTGGAGAAATCACCATACCTCTGAAGGGAGTGTCACAGAGCTTCCTCACGAGGACAAGTGACAGCAATATCAAGGTGGGAAACAACTCACATATTACAGGAGTCCCTACAGAGGTAACTGTGACAAAGGCTCTCCATGGGAACCTTTGCTGCAATCCACAGCACTGTGGAGGGCGTGACCAGGATATTCCAGCAGAGACACACAGGCTAGACTCTTAAGGACTCACACTGTAAGTCCCAGCAGAACCTGTGTGAGCTTCCTGAACCTGCATGGAGAGAAGATTGCTGGCTGTGCCTCTTCCTTCTCCACTTCTGCCCCAAATAGCTCCAAAGAAGAAAGGCTGTGACTATGACTCTACTGGGCATCTTCACATCTCTGTCTTAGGAGCTAAGGGCAGGTGATTCTTATGGACAAGCACAGTAAATTCCCTGCAAGGGATACAACCCTTCAAGCTGCACAGACTCTCTCAGTGCTAATGCCATGTCCTCGCTCACGTGGTATGAAAGGTTTGAACAAAACCTCAGGAGGCTTTAGAAATACAGAGACACGACACGTACACTGATATGAGACTGAAATGAGCACAGCAAGGCTTTGTCCCAGGGACTGGTAGGCCAGGAACCAAACTGCACAGGCACTGGTTTCCTATCACCATGCAGGTTCCCCTGCTGCTCCCCTCATATCCCAAAGAGCTGCCTTCCTTTTTACTTATCCCTTCTGCCTAGTTTGGCTCCTTACCGTCTGCTCGGGCTCTAACATCTTTTTGTCCGTGGCCACTGGCAGAGCCACCCGAGAAGCTGGCATCTGCCTCCGTCAGCAGGGAGAGAGGGGCTTGCTCACCTGCCCCATGCCCACTGGGGACCTTCTCACTGGAGAGCGAGTCTTTGGTGGAACACAAAGCCTGGCTGTCCCCAAAAGCAGGATTCAAACAGAAGCCCTCGCAGCTCCGGTTCAGGCCGTGGATGAAGGGCATGGGTGGAAGACTCTGGCTGCGCCGAGCTCTTTCTTCAAGGAAGGTTGGGCAATCCCGCTGAGTCTCAGGGATTGGAGAGAACTCCAGGGAAGAATCACCACTAGAGCGGAGCGGTGGGGAGGTGCTGTTCTTTTTCCGTCCTTTAGCCAGTTCAGCGAACGATGTCACCCTCTTGGGGGGAGAGCTCTGGATGGGTATTGCTGGACTTTCACTCAGCTTGACTGGACAGCTCACCATGCGCTCCAAGGAGCCCAGCCTGCTGCCAGGACTCCTGTCCAGGTTCTGATCATAGCTCCTGGAGCGCTGCCGGCTTGTGTTGAGGTTCGGTGGTGATACATTGACATAGACCTGACCCTCAATCATGTTCTGGCTGGAATCTCCCTTTGGCTCCTCTTCACTGCACTCTACGTTGCCTTCCTCTTGTCTCAGGTCGGGCCTTCTAAAGAGATAGTATTCTGTGGGCTGGGCTGGGCTACCCTTGGTCTGGTCTTCTGAGCAGCTAGTTATGGAAGATCCCGCAGGGCTGGGGGATGACTGGGAAGACAAGTCACACGTGACTAACTTATAGTAATTCTGAGTAGCCACAACAAGCCGTGCTTGGCTCTGGAAGCAAGCAGTGAGGTCTGAGCTCTCTGACGTGCAAGGCTCACAGTGGAGGTGGTAGGAGTTGCAGTTAGCATCGAGGACAGGTGAGGAGGAGTGTTGACACCCACATACCTTCCCCGAACTCTCTGGGTTATGCGACTCACAAGACATCTTGGATTCAGTGGGTGATGAATGTAAATCCAGGTAAAAAGCTCCTGTGTCTGAGTGGCTGCAGAAGGAAGAGTCACAGGACAGGTTAGCTGAATTGAGGTTGGATTGAGATTGGCCATTCATTTTGTTGTAGAGAGCACTGAAGTTCACCAGGACCCCATCAGAGCTGTTGCAAGAAGAGTCACTGATGTAGCCCATCTGTTGGTCAATCACTTCAGACTGACTTGATGAACTGTAGCAGCGACAGTGCTGGATCTCCGAGCTGGAACAACTGCATGTCCTGTGCAGGGCGTCCTGATTCCGCAGTGATTCACGCGTGTTCTGGTTCCACTCCTGGTCACCACTGTCAAAGGAGAAGTTGGAGGAGCTGCCACGATGGCAGCTGCATTCATCCAGCTCCATGCGTTCTGAGGCCTGGTGGCACCTGTTTGCGTTGTTCCTCTTCTGGATGTTGTCACTGCTGAGTTTGTCCTCTTGCCCATCCACCACACCAGACCGGCTGGCCATATTCCAGGATTTCACAATGTGGTTGGAGTCGTGGAGGTGGAAAGGGGGCAAGGCCAGATCCTGCAGACTGAAGGGAGGTTTGCCATCGACGAGTGAGTTGTGAAGGTGGAAAGATTTTTGACCCAAGTCATCCCCAAAAATGGTGAGGTCTTCACCCTCACTCAGCAGGAAAGGGTTGTGTCTCTTACTGACACTAGGGACAATCAGATCCCTCGCTTTTCTTTCTTTTTTGTCTGAGGCCTCTGCTGAGGTTTCAGAGGTCTGGAGAAAGCTGCTGTACACCAAGGAGTCAGTCTGTGAGAGGTCTCTGTCTGGAAGGGCAGAGGTCCGAGTAATGCTGAGCTCTGGCTGGCAGAAGGGGTTGGTCCTTTTGCTCACGGAGCAGCACTGTCTATCGGGGACCTGGCAATGCACCAGGGGAATGTGATGGACAATCAGCGTCTCACCAGTCAGTTTGGGAGGACTATCCATGGTGAGGAATACTCTTCAGGGCATCAGTGAAGCTGGTACCACCCACGAACAGGTAGGGCTGCACATGAGAGGCAGGGAGGACACTTCTCATGAGGGAATTCAGATACCTACAGAGAGACAAAATCACAAAGGAAGTCACCTCTCGGGAAAGGCAGTGACTATTTAAAGCATCCTTGGTTTGAGTGAAGATTCCATGTGTTGACAAGGATCAAACAGACTGGTTTCTTGTCAGCACAAGTACCTGAGCATGAGGTCCTTCTTCTGGGAAACAAACCATCACAATGTAAAACAAATATGTCACCCTCCATGCAGGCTCCTGGGACAACACTTGTGATTCCACCTGACCCCTCTCAAAGTTACCTGAAGAGAGTAACTGATTTCAGTCAAGTGGCCAAAGGGCTGTACAGGCTTTGGGCCAAACAAAGACCTCACTGCAGATGGCACTGTGTACTCACAGGAAAACAGTACAGGGTATGAAGTCAAGCACTGCACTCTGGTGAGAGCAGTCTATCTTCTCACACTGGATTGAACATCTTTGCTTTCCTTCAAGAACCAAACACAGCAAGGTCCTGCAACAGACACACAAAAGTCCAGGCAGACTGGAAAGCAGGAGCAGACTAAAACAGAAAAGCAGCAACAGTCATTCCTCTCCAAAATCCAGGAGACCCCATGAGGTCTTGAGCCCTTTTAATGGTGCCAGAGGAACATGCCAAAGTATGCAACTACTTATGCACACAAGGGCCTCTCCAGTGAAAAGGAGTGGATGACTTCACTGGGGCCATGGGGAGGCACAGGCATCGGTCAAAGAGGTCCCATACAGCCCACTGGCTTTTGCTGACGTTTTGCTGATGGTGAAGCCTCAGCTCAAACTGGTCCCTCCTGTGGTCTGTGAGGGATTCATATCTCTCTGCCACATTATCTGTGGCATTTACCTGCTTATCTTATTACCTGCTGTACTTCACAACAGTGTGACTGCCACAGTCCCAGGATAGGTGACCATAGGCAGGGCACTGCACAGGCAGGGCACTAAGAGCCCCACTCTCCCTGTGTTCACTAAATAGCAGGTTCTCGTAGAGCCAGCAGAATAACAAAACAGTTTGGACTGAAGGGACCTTAAAGAACATCTTGTTCCAACCCCCCTGCCACGGGCAGGGACACCTTCCCTGGGACCGGGTTGTGCAAAGCCCCATCCAACCTGGCCTTGAGCCACTCCCAGCGTCAACAACTGGGCATCAACAATTTCTCTGAGGAATCCATTCCAGTGCCTCTCTACCCTCAGAGTAAAGAATTTCTTCCTAAGATCTAATCTAAACATGCCACCTTCCAGTTTAAAGCCTTTCCCCGTTGTCCTGTCACTCTCGGCTTGTGTCAAAAGTGCCTCTTCATCTTTTCTTGTAGATGTTCACCAGCACTTGACGTGGGATAGCAAAGGACAAACTCACTTCTCCCTCCCCACCTAACCCAGAAGTCCAGCCTACAAGCACCTCCAGCACAGTCTGCAGGGAGTTTTCCTCCTCCCTTCCCTTCTACATATCAGATAATCCAACACAGACAAGTGTATGGGTGGGTAGCTAAGGCAGCAAGGAGAGGGAGAATCCACAAAAGACAGCAGTGATCCAGGATGAGTCTGAGAGATTAAAAAATGACCTAGTGCTCTCACAGATCTACCACTTGCCCTGAAAATCTTGGCCCAAGCACCCTCGGTCAGCATTACACATCCTGTAACTCATCCAGGCATCCTCAGTGCTCAGTGCAACCTGAAAAGTGCATCCTTGGATCCTGTTCTGGACTCCAGGACTCCATCACTGACCTTCAGACTCCAGAAAGTGGTATGTACAGTGGATTTTGCCTACCTTACCCCAGCATTTGTGATTGTGAGGTGATAATGGATTTGGAGCAGACCTGCAAAGGCACATGGGAGCCCAGGAGGGAAACTAAGAAATGTGGGTTAAGTGAAGTTAGAACAAGAGCTTAAGCAATGAGACAGCTACACAGAAACACCAGGAACTTAACTTCTTTCAGCCTCAAGGTGTAAGAATAGCAATTAGAAGATGATAGAAATGATCAGAAGAAGTACTTTCCTCCCACACACAGTAGTGCATCTCACAGACACAGGATGGTGCTGGCAGGAAATAAAACTACAAAGATGGAAACAGAGCTAATGTTTACAGTAAACTCCCAATAATGCGAAAGTTAATGCTGACACCAGTGTCAGAGAACAGACAGGCCTTCTGGTACATGCTGCCAGAGACTTACATGGCCAGGACTCTCACCTACATGTCTGCTTCTCCTGGCATGTTTCATCCAGGTTTAGGCTCTGAAGAAGAGAGATCACCTGGACCACTTGGACCACATCCAACTGGACTATTAATTGTGCAACCCTAAACTCTCTCCCTCACCTTAGTCTACCTAAAACCTCTATCAACCTTTACACCCCTTTCAGTGACTCCTCTGTCTTACAAGCTTTTGGCTCCTTTCCCACAGCTGCTGCCACAGAGGCTGATCTGTACTCAGCCTAGATCCTGGGGGACAGCTTTTTTTCATCAAGGATTCCTAAGAGCCCATTGCTCAAGAGCCACTGTGGATAACAGCAGCTCCTGACCCTGAGCCTAGAGCACACATAGACACACACACTTGCTGGAGTGGTGTTCATGCCCCAATTTGGACCTTGTGCACCAGTGATGGCACAGCAGGAGGTCTGAGTTTACCTGAGTTTATTTCTAGTTAACTCAGCAGAAGCTTATCCTGTCTCCCCGCCCCTGCCTCACAAGCATTTTGGGAAAAAAGCTGGTCCCCCAGTGCCTGTGTACTCATGTAGCCCACCCCTGCCTTTGTTACTGTTCTTGTATCTGACTGTAATGCTCAGATCACACCTGTCCACCAGGCTATGCTGTATTTCGAGTGCTGCCACTATGCAACCACCTGAAAAGCATCATTTTGAGGATACAGACAATGATGGCAGCACAGCCCATTGCTGAAGCACCAGGTCTCTGCTGCCTCTGGGAAATGGCTGCTTGGAGCAGGCTCCCAGCACCAGCATCCATCTGCTGACAAGCCCCGCACACAATTCACGTCAGTGCAGAAGCTGCCGTGGGAGGACAAGGCTTGCACAGACACACTTTGACATTTGACAGCAAAATGTCAGAGCTGACATGCAGCCATTTTCCATCTGTCTCTCCCGTGCTCTGGCTGCAACACGCAGCTCTGCCCAGCTCTCCGGCTCCGGCGGCAGCACAGGCTCCCCGGGTGGGCTGTGATTCACCGGCTGCCACAGATGCTGCAGCAGACGGCTGCCCATCCTGCCTGCACCCACAGCCTGCTCCCTGCACCAGGCTCTGAGGTGCAGGATCACAGGTGACATGCAGACAGCTCCTGCCAGGAGACATTCTGATGGCTTCTCTAGGGGTAGGCAGGACATTTGTGCCATAGCTACTCCATTTCTCTCCCTTGCAACACCTCCTGGCATCCTCTGGACTTAGGGGTGCAGGGAGGTTGGCAATGGCACTGCCAGCACAAGGATTATTCAGTTCCCAGCACCAGATTATCCTCCCTGGCTGCACCATTAGTTGACCCTTCCTTATTCTGGAAGACTGAAGAAATATCCTTCCTCTTCCTACTCAGGGTCTGCTACGCTGGGATTGACACTGGGGAATAAAATGCAGCAAGCAGACTAGTTTTAGATTTTGCTGGTTTTCATCAGCTCTTTGTAAAGCCCTCACTCCCCTTTTGCAACAGGAAATTTGCAGGTGTGGATAGGCAGTTCATACCTGAACCTTTTCTGCCAGACCAGTTCATTCTTCTTATCATTGTGCTGAATCCAGCTCAATGCTACACACACAAAAACAAACACAGCATCCAGCCTAGAACAGCATGTAATGGCAGTGCAAGGCAGGGAAGCATGCAGGGAGCACCACAACTCTAGACACGTCTGTACATCAGCCATTTTATTTTCAAATGTCAGAATTCTTGCCTTCTCCATACTGACACCTTCTGCTGCAACATGGCAGATACGGGTTGTTTATTCAGGGAGCTCTTCCTTGAGGTGCTAAGGATTACCTGGAGAAGGTGAGGGCCAGACTGTGGACGCTTCATTCCAACCAGGATAATACGGAGCAGACAGAATGGCTTTTTGCAATACAGCTACATTTGGTATGGAACTGCTCATGAATGATTGCATCCCCATGGAAATGAATATACGCAACAAAAACTCCTTAGCTGCAGCAAAGCTCTAGGTAAAAAGCAGGTGAGTGCTGAGCAACAAAGGATGGTTCAGCACTGATCTGAGAGCCACCTACCAGGTTACATCTGTGCTTTAGAGAGGAGGCACCATGCTGCAGGTAACAGGAGCATGCAGAATCTTTTGGGCTCTGCACTTCGTGCCTTCTAAGTCCTTGCTGACCACTACACAGAGACCCTCAAATCCCTCTCCTGTCATACCTCTAAGACTGAGGACACTGTGCTAATTTAAAGGTGGTCAGTGCAGCTTCATGGCTCCTTGGGTACAAGCTTCTGCCTCTGCAACACTGCTGAGAAGATGCAGAAGCCACCAGACCTGCCTGCAATTGCCTCCAAGAGCTGATGAGTTACGGTTGCACACCTCCAGGCATACTCTGATCTCTGTTATGGCTCCAACCAAAATTTCGGAGTTCTAAAGCTGAACCCTTAATACCCCACTCTTCTCAGAGCTGTCCCCTGTACACATGTGGGGCAACAGGGTTCAGCTCAGTAACACAGGCTTCCTCATAAAATGTAATACATTGGAGGAGACATGCTGAGATATAAGACATAAATGTGATTTTAATGCAAAAAGACTGCACATAGAGCACAGAGGATGAAGAAGCAGGAGCAACATCATCAGAACTGTCAGCTGGAGACTTTTTGGAGGATGCCTTTTCTGAACAGATTATTCTTTCTACAAACCTCAGTCACTTCATCTATGGAATTGAGTGTCCAAAGGAAACCTTTAACTGTGAGGGTTGTTGCTGACTCTTTCTGTATGGCTATGGTTTCACTGTCATCATCACCTTCCTCAGAGGGAACAAAATTCATCATGTCACTCAAGGGTGAAATACGCAAAAACAGGGTTAAAAGCTAGGCATTCAGTTTTGTAGAGAAGCAGAAAAAATTCTTTTGTAATAGAGCTGCTTGTTCTTTGAGGGTTGTTCCATGTTAACCCCTGACTCCCACAGTGCATTTGCATTAACATGCCTGAAGAAACCACCCAAAACCCTGCAAAACAAGCACCAGCAGAAATGCTTCAAAAAGCAATGGTTTGTGTGATCTTGCAGACACATGCACCATACAGACATCTCCTCTTTGCCCCACAGGGAGCAATATATTCAGTTTACTCCCTGTATGTCCACCTCCAGGCAAAAGGGCTGGGGGATTAATCCAAACTGAAAGCCACCCTTCGGACAGTGTGGGGGATCTCAGGGCTCACTGTATCCAGCACCAATCCTGCAGTTTATCCCTGCCCTGGCTCTGCCACTCCAAAAGCTACCAAAAAGCACTGGATGGTTTAAAAAAAAAACTTAACAGGAAAACTCCAGGAAACTGGAGGACATTCAGGGAGCAGCATCAGAGAAGAGGATGGGGTGAGTGGGATGGGGTGAGTGGCCTGGGGATGGTCCTGAACCATAGAAATGAATAAGCAGAGGGTGGAGATGAGGAAGCCTGTAAGTTGTTGCATGATGGGTCTAGTTAGTGGTATTTGTTTGGATACCTATTTCTTTCTTGCCAGCTATTACATCTCTGTCAAATTCACACCTTCATTATATACTTTATTAAATCATCCAGTGCGTTTAATGAAAGAAAAGGTATAAAAGGAAATGCTAGTTGTTTTACTCATCCTAAACCTCCAGCTCTCCTTCCCTGCCTCAGGGGACAGGGAGCATAGTCAGGCTGGTCTACATGCTCCCAGGATGAATATTCCAGCCCTTTATGTTTAAAGGGAGCTGCAGAAAAATAGAAAGACTAAATATTTCCTAAACTTCTGCCTCAGCTCAGGTTGGTTCCTCTTGTGGTGTTGTGCAGTGATTCCTGAAAAGACCACTTCCCTTTTCTTTCCACAAAGCCCTGCCTTAGCCAGGGCTTTTTCCAGTGGTTTCCAGGACAGCCTGACTAAGCCCATGATTAATGTATCATTACATCCCAGAACTATATAGGATTATGATGTGTTCCAAATGGAAACTGCAGCATGTGACCGTCAGTCACAGCCCTTGTGCTGCTGGCAGAAAGGAGCTGCATGGGTCAGGGACGAGGAGTCACCAGCACACACAGAACTAAGCAATAGGTGTAGCGTGTGTATTTCTGATGATGACATAACCAGTGTGAGGCAGGTACTGCCTCCCAGTCAGAGGACAAGAAGCCCCAGCTGCTCTGTGCATTTAGAGTTACACAAGACAACAGAAACAGCTCAAGCAGCAGATCTATACCAGCTAACACAGGAGCCAGAACAGTGACCCAACCAGTTTCTCCCATTTCTGTGTTCCCTTGCTCTGTGACTCATCATCTGGCATGTGGCACTCGGCAAGAGCCATTTACAGGCCATGACTCAGAGCATCCACTGAGGTGCTTTGGGATGGAACCTGCTCCTCCTCCTCCTCCCTGCCCCAGCCCCCAGCACATATGCTCCTAATTACTTTATGCAAATCCACAGAGAAGAAAAAGACTGATGTTTCTAGCTGTTCATATCACACAGAAATTGCTGCTGAATTAAACTGCAGACACAGTAAATCCTTTCTTATCACAGACACTCTAGTAGCAGCAGCAGCAGGAGGAGGAGGGACTATGCTTGTATAGCATCTTTCTGCCTGAGCAATCTGAAAGCTTCCTGAAGATCTTACAACAGCAGAAATCACACAATTCCATTCTGAAACGTGCATCTGCCTGGGTGCTGGAGTCAGGGGTTGCAGGGTCACCAGAGCACTCAGGAACCCACGCAGAAGGAAAGAAAATTCTGTAAGCATATGAAATTTCTGGGCACACTCAGTATCCAAAGATGCCAAGACTACCCCTCCCTAACTGCACAGCTTTGGTTAGGGCCTAGTGAGCCTGACCTAATGGGTGGCTTCCCTGTCCATGGCAAGAAGGTTGGAATTAAATTACCTTTAAGGTCCCTTCCAACCCAAGACATTTTATGCTTCTATGATTTATGGCAAAGCAGGACTGTCAGCTGGCTGCCTCATCAATATGTTCCTTCTACTGACCTGCCCAACTGAGGGCCCCAGGAACCAGCAGCTGCAGCTGAGTGGGGACAAAACCACAGCCAGCAGCTGTGGGTGAACCTGAGTCAAAGCCAGCAGAAGTCTGGACTGAAGGTTTTCCCACCAACTTCTATGCCTGGGAGCTGTGAGCTCAAAAATCTCCACCACAACAGCCATGGGAGGCGGGGAATGGAGTGTTTGGCTGAGGGAGCCAGGCATCAAACTCAGCTCAGCTTCAGGAATCAATGCCAGCTCTCTGACCTGTGCCTGCACAGGGTGGCAAAACTGGCTACGTGCAATGGTGAATGAGCAGCTGCTCTTGCTCAGGTGTCCACCGCAGGGGTGAAGGCTCCTGAGATAATGTCATGAAGTGGAGAGGACACAGATGCTTCATATGGATGGAAATACTCTCAACAGCACTGGAGATTTCTGGGCTTGCTGGGGATCTGTAGCATCCCTATAATTAGAATCACAGAATCACAGAATATGCAGAATTGGAAGGGACCCATCAGGATCATCAAGTCCAACTCCTGGCCCTGCACAGAACACCCCAAGAATCACACCACTGCAGGGAGAAAAGGCTTGAAAGTGGAAAATTTAGTGAGGAGGAAAAACACAGTTGTTTTCACTCAAGGTGACCTGGTAGCTGGGAGATGCTAAGAATATTCGGTGTGGGAAATTTCATGTATTGTGTTTGCTTTGAGAAATGGAATTTCTGTAGAAGACAACAGAATCCTGTCAATGACTTAAAACATCATTCTTCACAGGTTTGGGCCTCCCTGCTGTGAGAAAGAGAGGTAAGAAGCTTGGAGGTTACAGAAAGCACAGAACTCTGAAGCATTGCACATGGGCAAGGCCCTTTGAGATGCTGAGGCCGGGGAATGGGCCCATGTGCTTTTGGCTCCTCCTAGGATGGAATAAGTTTAGCAGGGTATGTGTATCCATTTGGTTTTGAAACCTCACAACCAGTAAGGTGATGGGATAAATCTACTCTTTGCACTTCAGCTGTGGGTCATGGCCGCCTTGGTTACTAGCATCTATCAGTTCACACAACCCTGCACCACCCTTTGGAAAGAGCTCTCAAAGTGAAGTGACAAATCACTTGCATTGGATTTTCTTCCCTAACCCTTACTGGAATCTGGCTTCAGGCAACATATTGCCAGACCATAGCAAAGCAGATGACCTACTTATCCAGAGCTTATGGGAGGATAATTTCAGGAGCAATCTTCATCTGCACAAAAAAGGCACACAAGGCCAGCTCTACCTCAAGTAGTCCTACATCCTCTACCACATTCATGACTTGTGGAAAAAAGATGAGCTAAGTCCTAAGATGGCCAAAGAAAGCCTGTCTTCACTGTGAACAAGATCTTGCTGCAGTACAGCTCAGCACATCCATACAGACTCCAGCCACTCCATGGCTGCATATCTTCCCTATTGCTTCCTTTCTGTGCAGATTAAAACTGATATTGCACTTCTGTCCAGACTATGCATTACAGGAATCACAGCTGCAAAACAATCCCTGCAAGAAAAAAAACCCCTCCTTACAAGACAAAAGCATCAGTGACCACTTGAAAAAGCCTGACAAATAAGGAACTCAGTCTTAAGATAACTCAGTAAAAAGAGGCTGTAAAATGATGTTTACTGTCTCTTCAGCCCAGAGTGCCACATATGCAGGAATTACTCACTATCAAGTGAAAACCAAACATTTCTGAGATGGTGGATTGCAGATGTACAACCTCACGCATTGTGACAGCAGAACAGGCAGCAAAGATGGCTACAGGGGAGTCAAGTAAAACCACAGCCAGGCCAAGCTCTTGAAATAACAAAATATCACCCCAGAAGCCACTGTAAATAAAGCAGTTAGTGATGTCAAAAAGCACCACCAGGATTATTTTCAGCCTGCAGTGCTGCAATGCTTTGCTGCCACATCCCAGTAAGCAGGAGAAGCAGCACAGGTATGGCACCACCTAGGAATGATGGACATCAGATCTGCCAGGCAGTCTGAATGCCTGCGTCTGCGGAGCTGTATTAAATGATGCAATCCTACACAGAATTTAACGCACACTGCGCGCAAACAAATCAGGAGCGCCAAAATCAGGCACAAACAGAACACATCCCAGCAGCAGCCTGCTTTACTAGATGTTTCTCTTCCACGATGCACATCTAAATGGTTTTTCAACCAGCAGCTGCGACCAACAGCTGACTCCTGCTAAGGCTGCAGGAGACTTTAACCCTTCCTAGCCCTAGGCTGTTCTACCAAGACTAGAAGAAATGCCTGGATACACAGGAAGACATTTTCTGCATCTCCAAGGCAGGAATACACAATGGTCTGGATGCTGGCAACTCCCTGATTTGGGGTGATAGCATTGTACAAAGCAAAATGGTTGAGTAGCCCAATAAATGCAGCATCTGAGGAGTTAATACATTAAATTTATCCTGCCTTCTTAAGGATATCAAGACCACATATAATATATACGTTAATTATTAATTATCTTATATTAATACATGAATATATAAAAAAATACATATATAATACATTATTTATATAATACATTAATACATGGATATATATATAGTAATAACAGTGATACCCAAATGCTTTTAGACCACAAGCTGGATTTTACAATCCCTTGAAGTCAGCTGGAGGAAAAGATCTTGTAGCACTCAGATTTGAAAATGGAAACTGCCTGATTGTTGTTAAGACTGTGCATTTCTTGATCCTTTTTTTGGTCAGGTACCTGAACAAACAGGTCCTCTGCAATCATGTCTGAATCTCATTTCAGCAGAGTTCAGTGTGGGTAAAAACAAAAAAGGCAGAATGATTCCCGGGATGATGAGACAAGAATTGTCTGATGTAGGAACAAATCCTTGGGCCATCATGAGACTACCCAGTCACAAGCAGCCTCCTTCATTTGGGATAGTTCACATTGCAGAGCAGGTTTCATAACCTTCCCATAGAAATTTAGGAGACTATACAATCATCCCTCAGTGTCCCTTTTGGGATTCCCACAAATTTTTAGAGCTTGTAACTTCCTGAACCAGTGCCTTCCACACCAAATTACATGCCACACTAGTAGTTATCTGTCAGTACTTTTGAACATAGGGATATTTAACTTCACTGCTTATCCTTGGGCTAGGGCAGGGAGAGGATCATATTTTCTACTGCATTTGCCTATCTTCAGTGCCAAGATTTTCGTTCTGCTGAAGTACAAGAGTATTCCCAGATCCTTGGTCTGATTACCAACCTCTCTCCAAGTGTCCTCTTGATGTGTGGGTGTGTTTGTATGTTCACATGGCTGGCAGCAAGGCAGAACTCAAGAGGATCTGGATGAAACCACAGCATTAGTTTATATAACAGAATATTTTCCAAGCAGCAAAACTAACAAAAGGCAAGCCAGAACCTTAATAAAATACTTATGAAGCAGACCAGGCACTCCTAATGATTACACATACTTTCCTTCTGAGAGGGAAATATATCCCTTGTAGGGGCTGGCAACCCAAACCAAGCTCAGTTTGTAAAGCTCTATTCAGGACAGTTTATTTTAGAATATCACTCCACAAGACAGCTCATGTGCTAATTAGGCTTGGAATGACTGGGCTCAACAGAGCATTAAGGGTAAACTAAATCTGATAACCCTGGATTAACCAAGGTCTTCTGCTGAGGATGTTGTGCTACAGAGACCTATTGACTAGAGAATAAAAAGGAGGGCAAACAGGGATGATCCTTGACTCTGTACTGGAAGAGCAGTCAGAGTTCCAGGAGACCCACCAAGCCAGGTTGGATGGGGCTTTGAGCAACCTGGTCTAGTGGAAAGTGTCCCTGCCCATGCAGGGGTACGGAACAAGAGGGGAACTTCAGGGTCCTTTCCAACCCAAACCATCCTACGATTCTGTGAGCATTCTTTTAATCACTTCAAGGGTGTCTGAGAGAACTGAGGAGGCACCTTAAGACTGCAAGGCTCCCAGATCTTCACAGACAGGACACATTCACATTTGAACACCTTTTTTCTTGAAGCTGTTGCATCCTTTCTGGACCAGAAGTCTCAGAGAAGACAAGTAGCTGAGACAAATGTTTGCCTGTGTTAAGCCCTTGCACTGAGATAGGCCTTAACAAAACCACAAGGTTTTAAACATCTGCAACTTCTGAACACATACTATAAATACACTGGGTAGTCTTATTCACAAGAATGCCAAGCCATTTGGGAATACTGCTGGGCTTTGAAGTTTGAAAGCAAGATTCACGGACTAATTAATCACAGTACGTGAAAAGTATTCATATTATCAGTTTCAAATAATCCTCCTTGATTTCCTGGAGCTTTCACATTACCATCAGGGCACCTCATAGATCATTATTTTCTTTCTCTAGATTGTTCATTATTTCATATCACAAACCCTACAGTTTCCCATTTACCACAAGTAACTTCCATTTCTTCAATCTCTCCTCTTAGGAGCATTTTCCAGGGACTTGTTCAGTTTCCTAGGCAGTTTCTCAATTCCCTCCAGCTTCTGAGCTGGGGTGACTAATTTCACACAGTTTTCCAATTGGCAGTGGGATTAGAAGTTGTAAAATAATTTTCCATTCCACTTCTTATGTACCTTAACATCCATATGTACATGCCCACCAGGTAACGTCCCTTATGAGCAGGGTGACAACCAGTTACTTTTTGCAGTTTAATGACATCAGTCTAATGACTTGGAATGCGTTTAATCAGTTTAATAATCTGGAATCTGACAAAGTGTATGTTTGTGACTATCTTCTCTTACACACAGTTATGTAACTTAGCATCAAGCTAAAGAATTTCAAGATTTACAACAAGACTAGCCTAGAAGAAACCAGGGGGGTTTTCTTACATATCTGTTCTCTGAGGAAAGGGGTTTCTTCTCCTTCCTCTCTGGAGTGTGAGTTCTGGGTCTTTGCTCTCTCAGGCTATACAAATTCTGGCCTGCCCATATGCAAGTTCTTTTTGAGGTCCCCCACGAGATAAAAGGGTCCTCCAAGCCTTACTAGGGTCTGGGCTGAAGGGTATTTCTCCACAGTGAATTTCCCTCACTAAAGCAGTGAGGCCTAGCAGCCAGCACCCTTGAAGGAAGATTCCCCTTCCATTTTGAAGGCCAAGCCAAGAGGTTGTTGTGGTTTTTCTTTTCAACCTCAACTCATGCCAAGGGGAAAGTAGAAACAAGACACTGGACCAAAATCCTGGATGTTGAACGTGCTCTGGTACAGAGGGGAATCACTCCTCAGTGCCTCTGGGACAAATACAAATCCACAATTTCAGTTTGGGGTGTTTCTCTACCCTGGGGTACCAAATCCTGTCAGCAGCACAAAGCCTGGGAGAGGTCAGAGTTACAGAGATGGAAATATTCTATGGGGTCTCTGAAACTTTTGCAAAGTCATCAAGAAAAACAGAGATTACAGAAACCCCAGCGGGTCAAAAACGATTCTCAGCATCTCAGCCAGATATGGCCAAGCATAAACTGAACGGCTGTGGCTGGAGCACTGCCACCTTTGTGCATTAACCACCCCCATGCCATTGCTTGTCAGTGCCAGGACACACCTGTTTCCTTGCAGTTTCCCCCCTCCTCCTCTCCTATCGTACTATGAACTGGCTGGCCCTCCTGACCAGGGTCAGGGATGCCTGAGGTCACCCTGTGCTCCATGCTGCCTCACCTCTCCTCTGACCCAGTGTTCCCCCAAAAACAGCCACTCTGAGGATCACATGGGAACAAACGGGCTGTCAGGCTTACTGTAATAAGCAGTCACCACCTTCAGAGTGCTTTATGAAGACAGTAATTATAAATAGCAGGTGCCTATGGAAATGAATGGGCATATGACAAGGAGCTGAAGGCAGGAGGAGATATCTGGGTAAGGACAATGGTCTCCTCAACACCATTTAAAGCACTAGGACCTGCAGTTGGAGGACAAATCTCAGCAGCAGGGTAAGTTAGATGCCACCGACTGTGGACAAGCGAGAACAGCTTGCTGCCAGTAGGAAATAGCTAAGTGCAGATGCATGCTGAAATCCACTTGCTGGTTTTCTGAAGGGAGGTACAATCACTGGTCAGGGTAAGACACACTTGGGCAAGAAACCCCTTAGAAACCACTGCAACAACTCAGATGAGAGCAAATGGTGAAGGAGACGTCGACCAGAGTAAGCCAAACCCCAGGTGGACGTGTCACTCCAGGTATCAATCATCAGAATGAATTAGGCAAAGCCAAGGAAGGCACACCATGTGGGCCAACAGCATCTTGGGACCAGAGATAAGAAATATTTATTCCTCCCACTGGATCTTCTCCTTGTGTGGGCTTATCATTCTTCCACCTGAGTTACTGGAAAAGGTTTGAAGATGGGACTACAGGGAAATACACTGTAATTAACCTGCCTGCTAAGAGCAGAAAATTGCACTAGCACCATAATCAAGCCAGGTCATTCTCCCTGCAAAGAAGGGCATCTGGGAGTAAGCTATGCTATGTGAGCTTACACACGACAATGAAACCTGAAGCACACATCCCTGCTGTTTGCCATGGGAACCCCAGAGAGGGACCAAAAGAAGGTATCTTGCTAAACAACCAAGGTGAATTGGGCCTATAGGCAGAAGGAGGCAAAGTAGCCATGTGGCTGGTCCTGCACCAGTGCAGGCAGAGCATAATGGAGAAGAGAACGAGCTCACTGAAAGCATTTAGGGCACATTCTTCCAGAAGCGACGGCAGCTACTGTGAGTTTATAGAGAATGAGATGCAGTTCTGGAGCCAAACTGATGAGATTAGTATAACTGTATAGGGACTCTAGTCTGAGGTAACAGTGGCTCTGAGGCAAGTATCAGGTGAAAACCCTCTATTTGCCAAAGTTTTCCATACAGGCTCTAATTTAATATTTTCTCCCTGTAACTCCCAGAGCAGGAACTCCCCTCTTCCCAAAAGGAACTGCTAGCATTCATACACTCTGAAATACCCCTGGCACTGTCCCCAAAAACATAACAACAGAGCAGTGACACTTGTTCTCTGCTTCCAGAGGGCATTTTGTGTGGGAGCAGAGGGTGGCCTTTTGGTAGTAAGGCCAGTTTCCTATCACTTGCCAAGGGTCAGTACAAAGCATTGCTGCCATCACTCAAATATTGATTATTTATCACTCAAAGGTACTGCCAGCCCCACACCCTCAGCACTGCCCAAAGACCAACACATGATCTCTCTTCCAAGAGTCCAAACTCAGCACTTCAGTCTGAGCCAGAAGTCGCCATCAGCCACGTTATGGCCACACACCTACATTACAGCTCTGCCTTCCCCCTCCATCCCATTTACAGCAGTTAACAAACACAGTGGGTTTTGTTTGGGTTTCTTATCCCTCTGTCTGTTAATATAGCAACCATCAGCCTTGCCCAGTAAAAAGTACTTACATGTGTCTGAGGGGTAGAAAAAAACCATTACCTACACGATCCTTAGGCTGCAACACAACTGTGGCAGGGAGAGAAAGAGCTTGTGGACCAGCCTGCTTTTGTGCTCATCTTAACAGGTATGTCCCAGCTTTGACCCACTTCTTTCAGAAAATGAACATTAAAATCATTTTCATCAAGAGAGAAAACTGGAGCAGAATCAGAGACCAGAGGTATTTTAACAGCCCATTTCTTTCTTACTGGAGAGTAACCAACTTTGAGATGAGTGTGAGGGCACGCAGGGAACCTGCTTGGCAGATAACATGGCAAATCCTTGCTAAGACTCATTACCAATACAGCTGTCATTGATCACTGCTGTAGATTTCATCCCCTGCCAGCCAAGCTCCCTCAGTTTCTTCAAGCCTTATCCTGCAGCCTCTCAGACAGCTGGAATGAGCTGGGCTTCTGGCTTTTTGGTCTTATGGACTGGACAGCCAGAAGAACTTTATCCACATCAGAACGCTCCCCATGAAGCAGCACAGGTAGCAGACAAGTGAGGTTTTCCACTACTGGTGAGATTTCAATGGTTTCCACAAGCATAAGGACAAAATCTTGTTTTCCAGTACTTCCCTTGATTCCATCGCTGACAGGGAGGTACCTCCAGCTCCAATCCTCCACCTCTCAACCATCTGTAGAGATCTCCACATCTCTTACTTTGGATTTACTTTTTTTGGGGTTCAACTATCAGAACTGTGCCTATTGAGATGAGTTTTCACCCAGCACCCATGATACAGAAGTGGCTTTGGATTGAATATCTCAAGCTGACCCAGTTTATATTAAACAGAATGGTAAAAAGCAAACAGAGCTGTAATGAAACCTTTTTAATTTTTAAAGAGCAGATCTCTGGCATGTCAGGGTAAACAGTTATAATGCCAACAAGAACAAAGAGCTTGGAGAAGTACTGAAGAAAATACTTTGAATGTAAGTAAAAAAAAATCTGGGTTCACCACGAAAGATGAGAAGATTAGAAGAGAAAGGCTCCTGACCAACCTGAATGAGCAACCACACCAAGAAGGATATTAGAGACAAGAAAAATAGCATCTTCAGTGCTGTTTTGGCAAGACGAATATTGAAGCTGCAGCAATTACAGGCTACATAATACAAGGGAAAGAAGGTGCAGAAAAGGAAATGAGCTTTTGAGTGGAAACAAATTCAAGAAGATGAAAGCACTCAAGTCAGAAGGACAAGATATTCTTGATCCCAGAGCAATGAAAGAATAGTTGGTTGATCGCAGCTGGCAACTGCACTTTCAATAAAAATACCCATTAGAAAAGAGAGGAAGAAGGTGAAACCATGTGGCTGACAAATATTAAAGGTAAAAGTCTGTAGCTGTTCTGCAAGGGCAGGCAAAGCGACCCACGTTAGATTTATCAACCTGCCCTTACTATTACATAAATCTTTCAGAAAACACTAGAAAAGAAAAATAAAACAGGGAAATAAACTAAAAACAGAGCAAAGCACAACAAGGGGCTGCAAAAGGCAGGGTATTGTCTGAGTATTAGGAATCATACCAGAGTGAGATCTTGACTCACCAGGAACATCTGACTGGAAGAAAATGAAAATGTCTGGGACTAAAATTTTGTTCTTTCTTTGCTCTCACAGCCTCAGACACCTGACAGGCAATAATGGAGCTTTGGGCAGGCCATTCCTGAGTTCACAGCATATTCTCCTGGGCCACCTGTACTTTCTGCAGTGCAGGTCCAGGTCCCTTGTACCTAGAGATCCAGCTGCACTTTATCTCCATCATCTGCATCGAAGCAGTGAGGAAGACACACTCCTGTGGATCATTTCAGTCAGCTCAGTCATTAGAACCTCTTGCCCATCTTTTAAGTGTCTCAAGGCAGAGATTATCTATGCACTCTCACTGCTTAACAGATGTTCTTGTAGGAGTGGTACCTACTAGCCAGGCACAGCCTGTATGCCCTGGGGACATTCCCACCCCACACAAAGAAGGAGGCTGCATCACCTTCTTTTTATTTCTTTAGGCATTGTACACACAAACCATACACATATGAATTTTCTTCCACATGCTGATACAGGTATGTGTGTCCTGTACATTCTGTTGGACATCCTGTCCTCCAGCACATGATGTGCTTGCTGCACACAGTCATGCTGGGGTTATCCACCACCAATCTCCCACAGGAACTTGCTCTGTAGCAGCAAACCCAGTCTGGAGCACACCTGCAGGAGACATCCCGCTCCCTGCTCCCATCAGCCTGAAAGGGACAGATTCTGGGAGACACAGAGCGGTTCTCCCAGGGCCAAGAGCAAGACAGGGGTGAGAAGGAGCTGCAGTTCAGGAAGCATTATGGTGCTTTCAGGACATTGTCATCGATCTGCAAGACGGCAACAAGCCACTTTGAGATTTTGCTGGAAGCCCTCTTCTCACCTGGCACCTTGCACTGAAACTCTGGGTTTGCCTTCATCACCAGGGATAAAGGCTGTGGAGCCTTGTGACTCCATAGGGATGGAGAGGGAGCAACCAAATGAGAACCTGCAGCAGCAAAATGGTTCCTCCAGAGAACTACTGCAGAAAAGGCTGTGCTGAGGATCACCCCCACCCCCACAAACCCTGCAGGGCTGCACACAGCACTGAATGTCTCAGGGAACACAGTGAGAGGCTGAAGAATGACAACAGAAACAACACATTTGCATTCCCTGACAATGACAACCCTGAATTTCCCCTCTGTGCACTCTCCCACTGGTCTCTGACCCAAATCCCCTGCTCCTCCAGCTCTGCAATGCCTCTCATCTGCCTCTTCTTTCCACGGTTCCTCTACAGCTCTGCAAAACATCTACCATTTTATCTACATCTCTCCTACCATCCTGTTGCTCTTTATAAGCCTAAAAAAACTTTGTCTGAATGATTATTGGGTCACTGGAAAATGGGAGAAAGTTTTTGTGAAATTTTGTGAAATAGGTAAGACCTGCCAAACTCACTCTTCAGCAACACTGGTATGAAAAGCTGCAGGTGTGTGGAGATAAAAATGCAGATCTCTACTTCCCTTGTACTCTAATGCACCTTTATGCCACCCATCAATCCACTCCTTGTGTGATATGTTCCTCTGTGACTCCTATTTACTCCACATCCACCCCAAATCCTGCAATTGCAACCCCACACACTCAGCATTTTCCATAACTCCAAAAGACTGAATCTGCTATTCGATTATCTCCTTTTGTTATGACATTCCCATCTGCACATTCCCCTACAGCCACGTCACTTTAACACATATACCAAAATCTCATTCTTTTATACCTTTGCTTTGTTGTTCTCACTGTCATGCTGAACATCGCCCCTTCAGCATCTATATCCCTATCCCACATACATCCTTCTCTTTGTTCAAGCCCTCCTCCTATTTGCAGAGGCAATTTAATGGAAGGATTTGTGCAGAGGGTGGGGGAGGGAGGAAGAAGAAGGAAGGCAGGGAGGGAAAAGAGGGATTTGGCTACAACGAGACCATGTAATTAAGCTCCAGCGACTGGTACCCAGCCTGGACCCCTCATTTCAGTAATTAAAAGCAGTAATTCCTCCATTCCTAGATAACCTTTCTCATCTGATCTGTGAAAAGAGGCAGGGAGAAAGCATCCATTTACACAGCCAGCACAGACACACCCTGGCAACACAAAGGACTCCAGCTTGCACAGAGCCCGTGTATCTCTTAGCAGAAGGACAGGGTTTTACATGCCATGATATTTACCCTAATGCCTTTTGAACAAATGATTTACCAGTATTTAGGGGAGAAAAAAGAAGGAAAAAAAAAAAAGAAAAGAAGCCAAAAAAAAAGAGCCAAAAGCCACAGTGACAGCAACCTTTCCTCTGTCTGAGTCCTTTGTCTCTGGCTTTTCATGGAAGCGCTGTCTGTCAAAACAGCTTTTGAGCTGCACAGCAGCATCACCGCCAGGGATGCACGGAGAGCATGGTATCTGGTGGGACCACAACAATCCGTGTGGGCTCAGCTGTCATGGCAGGCACAATGGAGAGCTGTGCGGAGGCACTGCCGGGGCGAAGCACGACTCGCCTCTGCACAGCCAGCCCCGGACATGACAACTGCTATTTCACAGCTACAATGGACAAACACACAGTCTGCGCAGCAGCCGCAGCCTCCTCGCTCGCTCACATCCATGACAGCCACAGCCCGCTCCAGAGTAATGCAGCCTCTGAAGAGACAAAGCAATCCTAAAATCCTTAAGCTTCATCGGCTAGCCGGCATCCTCCACAAAAACAAACCGGCCACCGTGCAGGACGACGAGTGGCCTGAAAATCAATAGCACAACTGACACCCACCCCGATAATTTCTCCACCTCACCTTTCCACAGATCCTTCTTTCCCCGTCTCCTGTCAGCAAACACACTCTGCTCCGCCACTCCTGAGCGCTCAGATTCCAGAAGGCTCCGTGCTCTCTCACCAGGATGCTGTGGGAAACACAGAGACAATTTTTTTTTTCCGATTTTTTTTCTTCACAGCTGCATCCCTGGCAATGCAGAGGGTCTGCGCAATCACATCTCTGATGCTCCTGCTGCTGCTGCTGCTGCTGTGACGTTGCTGCGTGTGAAGGAGCAAGCATGCCCACAGCACCGCCGCTCCAGCTCGCATTCAGTCCCTGTGAGACCTCAGACAAGGCAGGGGATGGGAGGGAGCAGAAAAGGAGGAGATGATGGAGGATTGATTCTTACAGGAACTGGGAAATCAGGAAGGCAGCATGAGGAGAAATAAAAAGATCGAAGCCTGTGCCATAAAATAGAGCTGCAGCAGCTTATTCTGTGATGAGACTGGATTTTGGATGCTGTGTGCTTGCAGGCTGTCTGATCTCTTACCCTATCTTTGCCAAGGAAAGCAAAAGGGACTGGAGTGTTATGTTCCTGCTGTTGATAACGGCAGCTAGAACCCTTGGAGATAAAATGGCAGTCTGCAAAGCAACGCACTGGAGGAGGAGGAGGAGGATGGGAAGACTGTGAGAAGCTTCCTGAAGCTTCTTTAAATTTCTGTAGTACCTTGTCCTAAACAGCTTCATCAACAGTATCTACCCCGCATCCCTGAAATGCAGCCACCTCTGCAGTAAAGTGCAACCACCAGCACTTCCCATAGTGCCGAACCCACCGCGTAGGGGCAGGATGTCTGTAGTCCCTGCTCTCACCGGGGACCTCAAATCAAGATCCCACCAACTCTTAGCTGCAGTTTGTGACTAAAATGCTGCTAGATCCTGGCATCTCAGCAAAGCAACCCACAGCAGATCTTCCTAGCAGAAACATGGGGTCACCACCTGCAAAGCTCAGGCTCTCTTGCTACCTGGAAGGATTTTCCCATACCCCTTTTCACCAGAGGCAGCTGGTGAGAAGAGGTGATGGAACTTGCTCCATTGGCAGAGTAGTGCAGCTCCTGACAGGGTACAGGTAGCTGTGCAAGGGACAAATGTGGCTACTTTTGCTTTTCTACCAGCTGGGGCATAACCACACACCCCAGAAACTCAGTTGCGCTCCGGGCTGTGCTGTGCCAGGGAGGTGTTTCTAACACTAGAGCAGCATCCATCCTGGAGGGACTGCTCACATTACTGCCCTTCCTCATCCAGCCCTGCGCCTACAGCCCTGTGTAGAGCCAAGAAGAGCTCAGAAATTGGAGCATCCACGCTGGAAAAAGCAAAACCTGTAAGCCCAAACCAAAACACGTCCTAAACTGAGGCTCCACAGGAAGTGAGCAGGGCAGAGCAAGGCAGAGAAGGGGTAAAACTGTCACACAGACACAAAATTCAAAGAAATTAAGAACTGCCACACGGCTGAGTACTTTTTACTTTATGCCATGATGTACCAAAAGCAGCAAACAAGTAATACAAATACAACAACCCAGACAATATACAACACTTTACAGAAGCTTCTGCCTCTGGAGACGTCAACATAAAATGCTATGACAGAAAAATGTTAAGACTTATTACTGGAAGTGGCTGCCAATTATCTCAGATCCAAGAACACTACAAAATTTTAAAATACCTCTTCAAGTACATTTAAATCAGATTTCTGACAGAAAACCATGGGACTGGGGGGTGGTTCCTACCAAGGGTTTCAGTGGCAGGAGTCCAGGACTCCCCCCAGTGCACAGAGACCATTCCACTGGGAAAAGAGAAAGGGCCTTGGGCTGTGGGCTGTGCAGATTGTTCGCAGTGCACTGGAGCCAGCATCACAGATGCAGCTCTACTACTCACCTCCAAACCACAGCGAACGATCCCTGAACCAGTCCCAGAGGTCGGGCTCCACAGGTCAGGTCCTTCTGAGACATCAATGTATCTGCTCTGTCAGTGGCACTTTATGCTCCCCAGCCCACTGCCTGCCTTTCCTGGGATGCTCGGGACCCACAGCACCAGCTGGTCTTGCTCAAGAGGCAGGGACAAGCCCCTGGGAGGATGCAGGAGGGAGGGACCTACCTCCATGCCTGGCCATTACAGCCAGCAGAAAGCCAGTCCTGGCAGGCTCTGTTCCAACCAAGCTGCAGTAAATGAGACTATTTACTGTGCTCCCATTAACGTGCAGCCCCAGGACCCCTGTACGGCCAGCCCCATTGTACTGTCAGTGTTAATTAAGGCAGGCTCAAGCAGACATCTCCGGCCCCTTCAGCTGGGACAGTCAGGGAGCAACAGCGAGAAAAGAGAAGGAGAGTTTCAGCTGTGGAGCTCTGTGCAGAACAAGGAGCATTTGTTACCCAGGAGACTCGTTCCCACAGCAGAGAGGAGAATGGAAACTATTTCGGTGCCCTCCCCAGTCCTCCACAAGCATTGCCAATGCTGACGCCAGGAGGTATAAATGCTGGCAGGCTGGGTGCTTGCCTTCATCCCTGCCACAGGACACTGGCATTAACCAATTCACTGACAGCAATGCCTGTCTTGTGTAGCAGACACACACACCAGAGCAGATGGGAGTCAGGGGGGTATGTTCTTAAAAATCAGAGCAATGCAGCAGATGAGGGGCTCCCTAAGAAACACTACTATTTACACATCTGTTCCCAACATAAATGTCTGTACCCTCCTCCCCAAAATACATTCTGCATGTTCCCCAGATCTCAAACTCACATGGCCTCAACCCTCTGCAGCACACACCCCTTTGACGCATCTCCCTCCCCAATCTGCCTCAACTCAGCAACAGCGCTAGGAACTGACGGCCTGTCCCAAAGCTTTGCAGGCAGCTGATCTCAGGCGCTAATAAGAAACAACAAAGCTCTTTCTTGCGGACTGTCTTCTAGGAGATGACTTCTCTTTGATCACAGAGATGAGTCACTGCAAGAAGGGGAGCATGGCTGACTCCACAGTGACACGCAAGGAAGGAGCAGAGATACTGCAGGCTGGTGACTGTATCCCTTGGAGAAGGAAGGTGAGAGAGATGGAGGTGTCAAGACATGCCTGCCCCTACAGTAACAGAGGTTCCCATCTTGCTTCACCTGGGCAGGTAGGGATAGGTGCTTCCCACAGACTCCAGCACTCTGTAGTGTAGGTAGCTTGGCAGGAGAAAATTCCTTATCGAGCTATGTCAGCCTCACTATCCTCAAGCATCTCAGGTGTCAGGAAGGATTTCTGCCATCTCGCCTCCTTATCCCTTGCTCCAGGGCTGTCAGAACTGAATGCACGACACAACCTCCCACCTGTGAATTCCAGTAAGGAGGCACATCCTGCTCCCAGTCCTGGGCTGCAGCAAAGCTTACCACTTTGGGGGGAGCCACAGGTGCTGCACTCACACTGGACATGAGCTGTACATGTACCTGGGGTTCTTGCTGACAACAATTAGGACACAAATAGATCAACTGGGTGTTAAAAAGCCCAACACATTTCAGGCTTGGGCTTGGGCTTCTTCCTTCATATAGCATGCAGGAATTGGCTGCTAAGGTCAGCACACGCCCACATACAAGAAGAACCCATTACACTTTTGCCGCAGTCGTGCAGTAAAATCACCCACCAGCTGACCCAGCCTCCCACCTATTTGCTGCAAAGCTGGTCCAGTGATGCATGAACTGGAAACAGCTCAGCCCGATTCCAGTCAGCTGTCTGGGCTGTAGTTCTGACATCAAGCACTGTGCTAGAACAGGTCTTTAATCATCCCTCACCATCAGGCATGGGACACAACCTGACCACCTCAAAACTGCCAGGCAGCCCCACCTGCTGCCTCCAGCTCACAGCTGTACCCCAGCAAAGGGAGTTGTCTGCCACCTCCTCCTAAAGGGTGGGCATTTTGACCAAGCCCTCAATACCTTCAATGTGTCCATGCTTCTCAAACAGAAAGTGGTACAAGCAACAGCAAGATCTCCATCACAGCAGAAAACCTGTGCCTTGCTGTCCACAGGTACAACAGCAGGAACATGCCTAGGATACCCATTCTGGCCACATTTGTAGCATGGCCACAGGGACATCTTCACTCTTTCCCATGTGCTGGACCACTCAGGAAGAAGGTGAAAGCAGCTCAGTGCCTTCCCACCTTGTTTACCCATTGTTTGTGGCAGAAATCTGAATCCCATGACAACTCCCACCCAGCACCAACCCCACCCAGGCTGTTTGGGAAATGCCAGAGAGAGGGATGTTGGTCAGAGATGAACTAAGAGCATGGGTCCGCTCAACTGGAGCAAGGGGGAAACAGAATACAGGAGCCAACAGGAAAGCAGGTGATGAAACTTTATAAAAATCCTCCTAAAGGAAAACTAAAATAATTCCCCCAGTCCTTCAAGTCCTGTGTTTCAAGGTCAAACAGCATCTCTCTGACACACGGAGATCAATACGGGCTGATCGTTAATGACATGCGCTCGACATCTTTTCTGCTCTGTGGGAAGAGATACACGAGCTTTTGAACGAGGGGTCAAAAATCCAAGCAGACTGATAAAAACATATGTTAGCACAGTGGAAATGCCTGCCCTTAGCCCTCACGTTTCCCTGGGGGATCACTAACCGATCCACACCGAGCCTGCTTTCCAAGGGGAACTGAGGACAGAGGCACAGGAGTCTGTGGGGATTTGCCAGTCAAAGACACATTCTCAACATCAGAGTTCACCAGCCCACCATGATGGCTCTGTGTGAGCCCTGTCCACTGACCACAACAGCAGGACTGATTTCTTCAGTGGTAGCAACCCAAGGCAGGAGGTACACCTCCAAATGAGGAAATGGCTTCAAAAGAGAAAGTTGTTGCTGTTTTTTAAAAAAAGTTGGACATTTCTTGTTGCTGCTAACTGTCTTCTAACAGAATTAATTCCCCAAGTTCAGTCCTCTGATGTTTAAGAACATTCTCTGAATTTCCAGCTTATCTTTATCCATGCACAGCTCACCCCTATTCACTCATGTTCCAAAAATGAGCTTTAACGTCAGCATTTATCCAGCCTGTGTTTAAAGTTGTATCATCTGAGTTCTCTAATCACTTCACATTAGGTAGGCTTTCCATTTCTTTGATCATACCCATATTCCTTCTCTTGACCCGACCCAGTTTGCACACAGCCTTCAGAGAGTGACTGGAAATGTACACAGTCTTCCAGGCAAGGTCTCCTGTGCCTTAATATGCTCAGATTTCCGAATCTCTGCTAGAAATGCTTTGTCCAACATGTCACATTGGATGACATATCTTTTCCATGGCTACATCACGTTAGATGCTCACAGTTATCTTGTACACCACTCTGAGACCCTGAGTTTTCTCCCCATCACTGTCACTTTCCCCCAGTGAGCTCCCAGATGGAGTTGAACATTTTGCTGATTTCTCAGGCACACAACAATGCAATTTTGAACTATCCAGTTCCCATTTGTATTGTTCCTTAAGGAATAATCCCAGCTCTTCCTGTTGAATAACACTGAATGGCCTGCAATGATGCTTCCTTAGCTTTGTGTCCTAAGGAAATATCACTATTGAAGTCTTACTTTTTAGTGCACAGAGCATTATTTCATGTATTGAATAGCTTCCATTTTGAGGATTATCTCCACTAACAACTTCCCTTCAGAGCAGTAGTTCCTCTTTCAAAATTCCTGTTATCTTCCTCTAGTCTGCTTACTGCCTCTTAGTTCTCAAAGGGTACTATGGATGGAAGAATTACACATGGATTAAAAGGGAGGCAGGACAAGCACTTGGGAGATTCATTACAGGTTAATAAGCAAACAAAATACTAGCCAATCTCCTGGAAAAAAAAAACCCAACAAGATAAGATAGTTGTGTGTTCTGCTCCCCCACTTTGCTGACCACCTGCAACCACTTCTAGAAAAATCATACTGGGCAAGGTGGTTCCTCCATCCCAAACACCATCTGAATTCCCAACTTCCAGTACTGAGGTCAAATCCCTCCTAGTGCTGGCAATTGATGCTTCACTGCCCAAGAACAGGGGCCCTCACAAGCTCCATAAAAAGTCACAACTACCAGATAGGGCTCGTGCTGGCACGGCTCCCCACAGGGCTGGGCTCAGTTTCACATACCTCCACACTACTGAGACATCTATGGGAGAACCAAACCCTGCCCACAACCAGCTGTCTGTCTCCAGTCCTTTCCAGCCCAGGATTCCAGTATGTTTGTACCCCAAAGGAGACTGGGGTAACAGGGAGATGTGAGTCACTTGGAATTCTGTGGGAAAGGGAGAAATGACCCTACAACCCAATTCTTAGTGCCCATCTTCTACTAGCACTGCCCATGCAAGAGCACAAAAAAATAGCTGAATGTTTCTAGGCAGAGGGAAATGAGAAAACAAACAGCAGAGCAGCTCCTGAATCATGTCTGAAGGCTCAGGTTCAATCTGGTAAACCAGGCTCATAAAGCTGCATAGAAAATGTTGAATTAAAGCAAAGCCTGAACGTAACTGATCTAGGCTGAGGTTTCAGGATGTTTTAAGTAGGAGCTCAGCTCTAAGGGCAAAGCTGTTTCTTCAAGCACTCACTCAGATATTGATGCTACACTAACTGGGAATATAAACTCTCATCAGTCAAAGCCTTGGCAAAAGAAGCAAAAAGGGTATTACTAAAAAAAAAAAAAAAGCCTTTTAATCTGGCAAATAACCACTCAGAGCAGCCATGGTAACAGTGGATATTAAGGTGTTACTGGCTTCACTCCTATTAAAATTAGTTTTCAAAGCAGGATCAATGCTGCCACTAAAGTACCATTTACCTAAATAACTAGTTTCACAGTAACTTAATAGTTCCCCACTGCCATAAGCAAAGCCTTAAGTTGCCACATAACATAATACATTGGAGCTGGTGAACTTGGCAGCCACAGCACTGCTGCATTCTGACCTCAAATAAAAATTATGTACTTCCAACTAAGCAGATGAAAAGCTGCAGGGCTCAACTGAATCTGCAGCCCTGAAATGGTTCACTGTGTGCACAGCACACACTGCTCGAGGACAGTGACTGCTTATGGTTCCCATGATGTGCACCAAAGTGACATTCCCTTCCCACTCTGGGGGCATAGCCAGGCTGATTCAAAGTGAGGGTGACTGCACTGCACACGAGGCTCAGCTCACAGGGACTGCAATGGAAGGGATGATGCAGGGAAAGGGCAAGCAGAGGAGAAGAAAAACATCACTGTTGGAAGCACAAGAGGCCACATCCAAGAATGGAAAAAAACCCTTCTGCCCTCTTGCTCAAGGACTGAGTCATAAACATTTCAGTTTTCCAAGGCAACAGTAAGTATGAAAACTGTTCCGGATTTCCCTGCCCAGGGCAGGGAGGTTGGAACTAAATGATCTTTTTAAGGTCCCTTCCAACCCAAACCATTCTGTGATCCTATGATTCACATAGAAAACCCGCATTAACATCACTCTGCACGTGCCAAAGTCCTTTCCTGCCATCCCTTTTCTGAGCAAAAGCAAGAGTCAAACAGAGAGATCTGGGAGCTCGCCACAAAGAACAGCAAGTTCCCAGCAGACCTTCCAGCTCTCAAACATTCCCACTCCACTTTGCAACAAAGCCTAGCGAGTACATAACCACTGTCTGATTTATTAGAGACACATGATATCAGTTATGATTGTTTATACTGATTTTCCCTCTAAGTTGCTCCAGTTACCGCCCAGCTGGACACACAGTGCTGCTCTGCAGTGTTACCTGCCCCAGCTGGCTATGTTTTAGTGGCAAATAGAGCAATGTCTTGGCAGCTGCAAAGCTCTCTGTTACTAAAAGATAAAAGAGACTTGAAGATTCACTCCACCCCCACCTACCAGCAGCAACGTAACAGCACAGTATTGGCAGGCACAGAGCTCCAGGGCTACATGGGAGACTGCCTGGACTCCTGAGCACCCACATCCCAGCAGGCACCTAGAAAAGCTACAAAGGGGAGAGGGAACAGGACCACTGAGAACTTCTTGAGACCCTGCCCACCACTTGTGCATTAACGTGCTGGCTCTCTTTTACTCTTCACCTCTGGTGTCTACAGTACTGTTAGCTGAAGGGATAAGGTCTATACACAAACAGCAAATTGACATAAATGACAGTCATTACCGTAACACCTGACACAGCACAGACTGCACATCCCCACCCTTAATCATTGTGCATGACCTGCTCATTCAGAAGGGATCTGTGGTTACTGCAGATCACAGGCAAAGCTTGAGCAATAGTGGCATTTTTCTTTGAAGCAGGCAAACAATGGGTAGGGCTGTATGAATAGGCATGTCTTGCATGTGCAAGACTTGGAGTCATCCTTCCCCTCTGCCCACACTGGCACATGGCTCATGGACATACCCTAAATGGACAAACTGGTGAGAGCTTGAAGACAACACGGAAAAAAGGACAGAAAGGAGTAAACTGCAAAGCAAGCAGGTTAGGTCTTGGGGGGAAAACCAGGGGGTACATTACAGTAGTTCCAAAATGTATAAAAGGCTGCTGCCAAGAGCAAGTGGACGAGCTGTTCTTCACATCCTCAACAACAAGAAGAGGATCCCTGAGGGCCAGACAGGAGAATTGAGGTTAGACATCAGGTATAACAGTTAAAACTAACCATTCCCTATTCAACCAAAAAAGCATAAAAGTCGGGAGGTAAATTGGTTTTCTTAAAATTTTCTATGGTCTTGTATATCTCAGAAGCTCTTTGCTTTACTTATTTAGAGGCATGCACCCCTGTTAATCTTCAGAGGCCCTTACTGTTAAAAATGGGAAACAATTTATTTTTTCAACTTTGCTGCCAAACAAATGCCCATGTTACAATCTTGGTCAACTCATGGCATCAGGAAATATCAACAGAAGCAACGGATTGGATTGCTAAAATGAAGGGTGCAGCAGGTAATGTCCCTATCAGTGGGAGCTTCCAGAGATTAAATAAAGAAACCCACAGAATGGCATAGCCCAAGTCCACTGTGCCAGCTCAGGGAAACGTGATTATTACATGGCTTTTGGAGGTTTTATTGTTGTGTGACTTCTGTTTGACTCAGAGAAGCAGGAAGCCTCTGATGCGGGATTAAAAGATGAGAGCAATTTATTCTCTGAGGCAGAATACCTGGGGAAATACAAACATGCTCCTGAAAAGACATAGCAAATATACAGGTGCAGCTGAGAGTGGAAAAGCATCCTGTGCCAGCTGATCTGGCTGCTAATCCACCTGGCTGTTAAAAATATACTCCAGGTGTATTTTTTCCCTAACAAGAATATGCTTAGTGTGAGCTTTCAGCCAGTGGATTCATCCTCCTTTCATGCACCACAGTGAAGAGACCTTTTCCTCAAGAATTCGGTCTTGTTGGAGACGATCCTTGGTCACAGCTGAGAACCCTTCTAAATTTCTCTCTGGTTATTATTAACATCTTCCCATCTACCAGAGCAAGCTGTCATGGATCATCAGTCAGCTGTATTCAAGGTCTCCATGTCAGGTCAGCCCATGATTAAGCAACCTTGTGGCTGTATGTGCTTATCGGTGTACATTTAATTAACACAAAGAGTCTTAACTTGCAGCTCCCAGCTGCTGGGCAAGTTGCGCAAGGTCTACCTCCTCCAAAAGTCACGTTCAAGCAACAGGCAGCCACCCCATATGCAGAGAGGCACAAAGAGCCAGAAATGGGAAATTTGTAGGCTGAGGGCAACAAATTTGCTCAGGTTGGAGAAAGACCCCCAGTGAAGGAAATGCTATAGGGATAAAGGGGATCTGTGTGTGGGAGGAAATCCTGTCCTCTTTTTTAAAATAGAAAATAAAAGCTGGCAGAGGCAAAGCCCAGGCAGCAATGGTGAGGCAGGCCACAAAGGCAAAGCAGGTCACAGGAGATGGCTGACAAACGTGCCAAGCTTGGATTGTGCTGGGCAGACTGAAATAGGGCTCAGCCTCCTGTGAGGCAGATGAAAGAGGTGGGGCAGACCACTCTACAAGGTCCCCATGGAGAAATCTCGGCACTTCAGGAACTCCTGGAATCCCTGGTGTGTGGCTCTGGCACCGCACTGACTATCAGAGAATAGTCTAGAAGGCATATTCTAGATAGAAGAACTATGAGAAAACTATCAAGAAATGTCCAGCAAAGACGGGCTCAAGGACAACAAACAACACATCCCCACATACTCCAGACACATTCCAGTCAGAGGAACAAGAGCATGCCAGGGTGCAAAGGGCCCTAAAAGAGCCCTCAGGAGCTCTGTAATATATGATACACAGAGCCTCATCTGAGGCCTAATAAGCAGCCACAATGGTGATTCAGAGAGCTCTTTGTTGGCTGGACATGGGAGAGGAGGAGGAAGGAACAGAATAACTGAGGAGCAGGAAGCCCCTGATGAAGAACTGATTGCCCAGAGCATGCTTCTGGAGAAACAGAAACATGCTTTTCATCTCCATGACGTACTTCCATGTCCGGACAATTCTGAAGTCGGTGCTTTCAATACATGCTTAAGAAAGCACTCCATCCCGTGCACACACCCTGCCTGTGCCTCTCCACACACAGCATGGAAAAGAGAAGACCAGCTAAGAGGTGAGAGAGGGAGAAGGATGGAGCACTGGAGATACATCAGTCCAAGCCAGAAGCCAGGCATCTATAGATGCTGAGGAGGCTAGCAGAGAAAAAATTCTCCACTTCTGTCTCATGTGAAAGTCTCCGTTCTCACACAAGCTAGCTGTCTGCCCGTTTGCTGTCTGGTAAACATTTGCACCTGCAGGGCTGTTGTGAGAACATCGTGGAATGTTTTGGTTTTACTGAGAATAATACTTTGAAATGGGTGGTTATACCTCTTGGCCTATCACCTTGGTAGGTGGTTGACCAATGGGCCAGTCATGTAATTTCTCTTTTGCGATCCATGCAAAGATGGGTTTTTGGCATTAAAGGGGTCAGCTTTGACCATACCTCTCTAACCTGAATCGATGTCATTTTTCGCCATCCCTGCGCGCAACAGCGACAAGCATCTGCTCTGCTCTCCCACTCATTCTCAGTGCAACAGACAGAGAAAACGCTTGGTCATGATGTTCTAACAGGACCTGCTCTCCATCCCTGGGAACATCTGCCAGAATTAGTAATCCCGTATCAGAGGAGGTGAAGCATAGAGTGTCCAACAGCACTTGTGACCTTTTTAGCAATTTTCACATGCCTGCAGCTTTCACAGCAACCTTCCCTTTCAGCTTAAAATAAATGCAGCCCTTCTGAAAGTGCTCAAAGACTACAGAATCACAGAATCATTTAGATTGGAAAAGATCTCTAAGATCATCAAGTCCAGCCATAACCACCCAGCCCTTCCAAAGCCAGAAACTGGAACTGATGTATCTGGGAATGCAAACATGGGGGCAAAGGAGCTATAAAGGCGGATCCTGAATTCCAGCATCTGAAAGAGATGTTTCTCCGTCCATGATACTGCTGCTGTCAACTCAGAGCAAACAGGTGAGCCCCAGTTCCCCTGCATTGCGCCCAGAGGACATCTTACCTCTTTCTCTTCTCCTGTGTGTGAGGCTTCATGTATTAAGCTATGTAATTAAGCAATGGGTGCTCTACTCCCACAGGGGCTTCTACATTCCATATGAGACCAGGCCAGAGTGGAGCCACATCACCCATCTGCAGGAAGGATTAGCTCTTTCTTCAGATAGAGTTTCTTTGAGCATGAGCCCCTCAAGAAGCATTTTTGTGAGCTCTGGGCTTCACACACTGGGCAGCAGGACTCACTGAGGTCTGCTGCCTTCCAGAGGTCTCATGTTTTTCAACACACAGCATGATGCTGCTGCAGCATGAGAGTAGCTGAATTGCATAACCAGCATAGAACCTGACCAACAACAAGCAAAACCCAGCCTGAGGGAAACAAACCACAGCTCCAGCTTCACAGTGGGATGGCGCATCCTGCACTGGCTGCACAGCTCAAGGAGCATGGCTCCCCAGACATCTCTGCTGTGTAGTCCAGATCCCCATTATAGACACAAATTACACCATAAAAAAGGCAGAATTTTGGGATAACGTTCGTGTTTATACGGATGGCAAGAATGTCCAGAGCTAAGCCATAATGCAACACACAGATTTAATATCCTTTCCACAGTTAAACTAATCTCCAGCTACCAGTCTGCAGGATAAACCTAACCCAGAACTAGAACGACTCCATACGCCATTCTACAGCCCAAGAGTTTCTAATGAGGCAGCGAGCTCTGGCCACCACCAGGGACCTGGCAGCAGGCTAGATTAAAGCTAGATTAAATTTCCTGTACCTCTCATTAGACCCAGCAATAATACCCAGAACATATAGGGAAAGCCCAGTGGCAAACAACCTAATAAAAAAGTGGAAGTCTCACACCTTCTTGGTGACCAGCACATCTGCTGAAGCTGAGGGCCACAGTCCTCTGTAGTCAGCAGGACAGCAAGAGGAGGAAAATACGGGAAGCTGTGCTGGGCCCCCTCCTGCTGCCCCCCACCAAGGGTCCAAGGCTGCTCTCCATGGAAGATTCCCAATGCTTTGGCTGAAATGACGCCAGCACTTGGGCAGGGCTTGGTGTTATTTTTCACACTTGCTCACATAACTCTTTGGATGAATCCTGGGAAGAGCTTCTCACCAAAATAGTACACTGTGGGCACTATTTATACACCCACTGGCAGCACCGCAGGATATGCTGGGGAAAGCTAGAGCACCCCTTTCTCCTCCTCACAGGGGTATAGCGGGGCCCTAAGACATGGTTTGCTGTTTGGGCCAGTCCTCAGAAGTGAGCCATCACCTGCAGAAGCCCTGGTATCCCTGTCTGTCCTGCTGAGGAGACAGACTCTTGTCCATATGGGAGGGAAGCCCAGGTACATTAGGCTCGGGGAAGATGGATGGCTCAGTGCACATCCCAGCTGCTGTGGACTAAAAAGGGAACAGTTGTGCCTAAACACAGAAAATGCAGATGCCTTCCTATTTTATCGCTCCTTGGCTGCTGCAGAGAAATCCAGCAGGGGTCGGGTTTCTTGGTCATCACCTCTTTTCTCGATGTGGCAGCAGCAAAGGTGTGCAGAGGTGAGGGCAGGCAAAGCACCTAACGTCAGCAAGGTTCACTGGAAAGGAGGCACCAGACTGACAAGACTGACTGTCCTTTATCCCTAGGGACAGTAGCAGCCTCAGGCTTTTCCGTATCAGAAGTGGGCCCTAAAAGACTACAGGAAAAAAAAAAAAAAATCAAAAGCAAACCTAGACTATCCAAGGAAAGGAGGCTCTTCCCCTGTCTGATTTTCTGGGTTAAAAATAACTTCTCTAAAGCCATTTCCGAGCCTATTGAACTTACTTGATTTTTGTCTTCAGTGAGTTTCTCCTCCCTCCCCCTTCCTCCCAAGACACATCAGACTGCTCTCTACTCTCACATCTCCTGAAGAAGCAGGTGACATGACCTAAAGAACATGCACAGGATTGCTGCATGAAAACTGACAAGACGGAAAAGAGAAGACTCCATCTTGAAGCAGAAAAGGATCCAAAGTTTGATTTTTCCAGTATGTAGGTTAAAAAAAAAGGGTATATATACATCCTCTTTCCCTGCAAGAGAGGCTACAGCCTGAGCAGCATACTGGCTGTCGAGCAGAGCTACAGAGCAATGCAAAATAAACCCACTAATTGACGCATGCTGTAAAGGCATGGGCAGAACTGGTCACATTACATTTAGCAGAATAAACAGAAGGGATCAGCTCCTACCTTGCCAGATAGAACCTCCCCAGGACGTGGGCTCAGCTCACCGCAGCTGGAAGCCGAGTGCAGCGGCACTGGCATGAGAGCCGCAGGAGGAGCACAGCATGCAGAGCCAGCGATAATCCAAAGCAAAACCAGCTTGTCCCCGTGCCGGCTCAGGGATCAGCGAGCCGTGCTGCGGGGCGTCTCCGCCGGCTGCTCCCCTGTTGATGCAGGATGGCGGGCAACAGGCAAGATGAGAAGGCACTTCTTCCAGGCAGGAGCTGGCTGAGGAATTCCTCCTGCTGCCAGCCACCTGCCCCTCGTCAGGCACAGTGGTGCCAGAGTCTCACTCGGAGAGCATGTGGGCAGGGGAGAGGAGCGAGGGCCAGACTGCTAATGAAAGCCCCAGTGTAAATACAGATGCGCACAGGAGAGGGCTATGGCAGAAATGCAGCTCGTGTTACAGAGAGCCATTTACAGCAGGCACAGAAAGCAGGGAAGCGTGGCAGGGCTGTGCGGGATGGGTCCACTGCCTGCCTGCTCCCACAGCGGGGTGGGAGGGCAGCTGCCTGCCAGGAGAAGCCATGGGGTGAAGTGACCACTAGCAAGGGGAGACCCCCCAGTTCCACATTCTCCATCAGCTCCTAAGCTCCGTATGCAGTACGTGCTAGCAGTAATGCAAACCCATCCAACTTCACGCCAGCCGGGACGGCCCTAGCCCCACACCTTCTCTGGTGCAGAGTGCCACAGCAGCCCATTGCTCCAGGGAGAAAGGCTGATTGGAGCATTGCTCCATTCACCTGCTTGGACTCATTCCTATTGCTCAGGCCCTCTCCCCAGGCTCCAGTTTTCTGCATCTTTGAGACTTACCCTCTCTCCCTAGTTCAATGTGTTTGGTACCTCCTGCCAGGATTCTTCTCTCCCGCCATCTCAGGGTAATTTACATGCTGTACTGCAGCTGTATTTACACCAAATATGGAACATGGGCGATAGGGATTACGTTGGCACAGAATCACAGAGTATTCTGAGTTGGAAGGGACCCACAAGGATCATCAAGCCCAGCCCTTAACTGAATGACCCATTCAGGGATCAAACCCACAACTGCTAGCACCATGCTCTAACCAGCTGAGCTCATCTCACAGTTAAGAAGCAAGGTGTCAAAGAGTTCAGGGGCTTTGCCTCCACTGTGCCTTCAACTAGAACCAGCAGCAGAGGAGAGGTTTGCTGGTGTCAACCACTGCCCATTAAACAAGCCTTGGAAGACCTTAGGGAGAGGCTGGGAAGGAGCTGTTTCAGGACGTTTCATAGCACAGCAGGCACTGCCTATAAGCCCCATGCCAGGCAGGCATATAGCTCACACCAGTGACCTCTGGGTGAAACCGGCAATGAAGAACAAGGCGTTCCTGTAGTTCTCAAGCAAGTGTGGTCTGTAAGGATGTGGGGGAGCTCCAGCTCAGTGGTGTAAAACCTCAAGCAGATCATTTCCCTGCCTGGTGCCCCGGTTTCCCCCCTCTGGAAAACAAGGACCGTAACACTTACCAAACTGCTGTGGATGTTGCAAAGTTAATTTCCTCATGGGATGCTGGCAGCCTGTAAACAGGAATGAGCATTCTGTGGGACTCTCTTCCCACCCATAAAGCAGAGATCCCTTGTGGCTTCCCTCAACATAGAAGCTACTGCTCACAGCTTTCTTCACCCTCACCACAGCAGGTACCCTGCAAAGACAGGGATCCCCATTACCCCAAAAGCAGGAGCATCAGTCCCTCTACCAGCTGCACCCAGGCCATCTGCCAGGCAGGAATGCTGTGCACCAGCCCAGCCTCAGCCGAGCTGTCAAAGCAGCGGAAGGGCTGAGGCTGCACTGCTCTGGAATTCCAGAAACGCACAAACACCCTGTCAGCCTGCACCAGGAATGACTCCTCCCTGCCCCGGACCAGGCTGAATCACTGGAAATACCAAAACAACGATGAGGTCACGTTCCCAGAGCAAGGAACTGGAGCCAGATATAGCTGCATGGAGAAGTGTGCTAAAAAGGGACTTGGTGCAGGGGCTGGGGGGCTCTGGCAGACAGGCACCATGGGCATTTGTCTCGTTTAAAAACAGCTTGAGGCGGCCAGGAGACTTTTTTTCTTCTCTATAGGGAGCAGGGAACTGGGCTTTAAAACCCTTTATCCATCCCACTGGAAGAGGCACAAACATTCTAATGTTGGTGAGTTCAAGGAATGAGGCAGAAGTAAAATGATGACTGGATTCTGAATTCAGTGTTCCCAAAATCTCACTGTGATATGATGATCAGGCTTAACCAGTGAAGAATCCCCTCGCAGCAAGCTGAATGGCAGACAAAAACAGTATGCCCATTACTGCATTTTGCTTTTGCTACAGCCTCAGCCAGCTTCCACAAAAAAACCCCAAAAACCAAAAAACAAAAAAACAACAAACAAACCCAAACCAAAGCCCCAGAAATATTGATTTGGTAAGTTTTCAACAGGGTGAGCAGTAAGTAACAGTGGCTTCTGTTGAGGCTCCTAAAATGAGTACTTCATTATCAGCAAATAGACTTTTCAAGGCTTTTCAGTTCCAAACTTTCACAGTTCTCTGTGTAGGGAGACTGGAGACATTTTGCTATTTAGACTGTGAAGGAAATTGCAACATAGGTCTTGGAAAGGATAAAGGAATTCACAATAGAATGCGCAATAGCATGTTCTTTCCCCTTTCCGTACGACAAGACATTTGGATGGATAACAACACCACCCACAGCTACGTGAATAAGAGGCACTAAGAATCCAGACTTTGTTCCATCAGGACATAAACCATATATTAATCATAAGCCAAGAGGAAACAAAGATAGGACCGGACAGCTAATGCCAAGCATGTCACCTGCCTGGCAGGCCAGTGGTCACTGGGCTGGCACACCCTGCAACAACCACAGCAGTGCTGGGCACACCGAGCCAGCTGATGGGCCATGCCTGCACCAGTCCCCTTCCCCTGAAAGTCTGTCCAGATTTGCTAGTAAAAGTGATAAGAAAATCTGTCGTGAGTTGTGTGTGAGTCTGCTCTCATGACAATCCCACAGGAGTGTCATGAGAGCAGAAGTGCTCAAAACCAAATCAGTTCATTTTCACCCCACTGTTCCAGCATGCTCTGGTAACCAGAACCACCAGTGGGTTACACCAAGAATTGTTCTGGTCTAGTGCCCCACCCCTGACAATGCAGCACTGGCACATAAAGATCACAGAGTGATTTCACCGAGTGCGATCATGGAATGATCTCCCCTTAGGACACATTCTTCCAGCCTGCAACAATCAAGTCAGTGTGTGGAGGTCACACACTGACCATCACGTTTCAGAGACACTGAAACACATCTTGGCCATTGAGGTGTCTGGTTCCTTTTGGAATCTGTGTGTATTTTCAGTCTTCATGCCATCTCGTAGCAACATGTTCTACAAATCAACTGTGTTGAAAAAGGACTTCCTTAACATCCTGTCTAATAAATTATTTTGCTGGATGCGCTTCCTCTGCGCTGTGAGAAATAATAAAGTGTATTAAGCTCATTCCTTACTCAACTTCTCCCTGCTGAACACTATATTATAGACCTTTGCTCTTTCCCAGTATCATCTACTTTTGCTTGTTTAATCTCTCTTCCTACAGAAGGTATCCCAGTCCCTTAATCATCCCCATTCCACTTTTCTCTATTATTTCCAGGTCTGTGTTACTCTTTTTGAAAGAGGGTGACCAGCTGGTATGTGGTACCCAAGATGCAGGCACAACATGTACATCTAGTATACAAGAATATATACCATCAGTTTTTGCTTCCAGTGTGACATCTGCCTTCTTTGGCTACAGCTGAACATTTAACTGATGTGCTCAGGTAACAACCCACAGTGACTCCAAATGGCTTGCTTGTTTGAACAGTGAGAAACTGTTCACAAATCACCATTACACGTGGCATTTATCAGCATGGTCACCCATTTGCTGTTTTATCATGCTAATAGTTCTGCAAGATGCTTCTGTAATTCCTCAAGAAGTTTTCAAACCAACCACCCTGGCTAGCTTAGAATCACTGCAAAATTATAGTCTTCACTATGTCTTCCAAACCTGTGGACCAAGCACTGCAGGCACCAGAGTTCTGATGCCCTGCAAAGCACAGCATTTGACATGAAGTGCTCCATGCACAGTGGCCAGGAATGCTACATAATCTTTTAGGTCTCTTCCAACCCAAACCATTCTACATTTCCTGGCCATTCTTCTGTTAAGAAAATAAAGCTTTAATTGAAAATATGATTCAGCACCATCATCACTCTGCCAAAGATCTCTCAAAGAGCCTGCAGTGTTGGGTGGCTGAGACACAGTCCCATCCATGGCTCAGATGAGGACTCAGATGGAAGTACAGAGTCCACACCAGTGCTTAAGGACTACAAATATGCTCACCAAACACTCACCCCAGGCACAAGAGATGTGAATTGTGGAAAGCATTCCAGGCAAACACACACCAGAATGAGAACAGAGAAACTGTGGACTTCAGGTGAGCAGCAGGTATCAGTAGCAAAACCTCAACCAGGCTTCATGCTCCAGACTCAGAAGAACAGAGACCTAGAGCTGGCAAACCTCAGCTCAGAAAACACCCTGCTATGAGTCCAGGGCTTTGGTGAAGAACAGGGAAATAAGTGTTCAGTGGAAGGCAGATTACATAAAGCCAAAAATAAGTGGGGATAGTCAGCCTCCCTGAACATCTGGAAGGGATACTACAAGCAGAAGATCTCACAGCCAAGTTTCACCTGACTCCTCACAGCCAAGTTTAACCTGAAGCACTCCAAGCTGAGCCAGCAAACCAGCAGGATCTGATGCCTGGCCCAGCTGCAGCAGAGGTTACCACCGAAAAGAGTATCAGGCAGCTACAACTACACACAGTATCTTCATTTCATATACTCCCAGAGCTCAAAGCCCAGGGGTGGAGTGGAAAAGGGTGAAGGAACACTTAGTCTATCCCTCATCTGTACAAAATACTGTTCACAATCCCAGAAGGGAGACAGAAATGAGGTTTTAGTGAACCATAAGCCTTATGTAATATCATGGTCTGGGGTATGACATTCTCCAGCTTACATAAAAAAAAAGGAACAGATTATTCATGCACATTGTCCATCGAACACTGCCCCATCAACAGATTCACTGATCCATCCAAAAGACAACACAACCAAGCCACTGAATAGGGAAAATGCAGGATACCAGGCGTCCTGTGCAAGAAAATGTGTCAGACAGCATCAGCTGCCACAGCAAAAACTGAACCAGAAGCAGAACTGCAGACAGAATTCTGCACAGCCATAAACCCGGCTTGCACCTTCTGAATATTCTATGATCCCTTATCCACAGCCTGAAGGTTTCTGAGGGACAACTGCCAGGAGGTAAGGAAGCCTCTGAAGCAGCTGCTCTAGGTGTTGCTGTCTAAGTCAAAAGGATGCAAATGCACTGCTTCCAGCAAAAGGTCACCAGACTGGAACCTTGCCCAGCAGCTTCTACAAAGCACACTAACTAGGAGACTTTCAGACTGCAATTTTTCAACATGAGAGTACAAATTAGTTTTCTAAATACAGACCTGTACCCTACATGGAATGAATGGCCTGGATGCCCACAGGGCTGATGAAGGGTAGCACTTGATGACACAAAAGACTTCAGTTTAAAATCCAGGGCAGCTACTGACTCCCTGAGTCACCTTGGTGTGCATACCTCAGGCCCCAGCTCCCTGGTGAACGAGGAGGTATTGATGCTCCCTGCCTCTCAGAGGAGCCATAATACAATAAAGCTTAAAAGACCTCAGGATCCCTGCCATAAATCCCAAAGTTAAGGGAAGCAAACAGGATTGCTCATTATGTCTAAAAGCCAGGCTTCTTTTATGAAGTGCCTGATTTAGATGGAGGCAGGATGTAGCCAGTAACAAAAACATTGGCCTTCCCTGGAGACACAGCACTCAGATCAGACAGTGCTGTGTTTGTGGGGTGACGTGTGGGGCTGGGGACAGCACCTGCAGGTCTGGCCCAGCCTCACACTCAGGTCTGGGAACAGTTGCTCTCGCAGTGCACCCACGGAATTCAGCAGCACAGCCCTCACCAGGGCACACTCAGCTCCCCCAAAGCCAGGCACGATGCTTACAGAGAACCTACAAAAAGCGAGTGGTTGGGTCATATGTTTTCCTAATTCAGAGGAAGCCTGGCCCAGCTCCGATATCCCACAACATCTCTTGGTGTTGAGAGTGGGGGTTGGAAAAGTCGAGATCCATTTATAGCTGAAGAGTCTGGCAGAGGGCTCAGCGTTGTGTGGAAAAGCAGGAGCTGACAGCTCAGTACAGTCAGCTCCACCCAGCTGGAGAGGAGAGGCAGGCTGGGGAAAGAGACAGGGGTATGGAAACTACTTCCCTTCATGCTGGGAGTGATGGGAGAGAGGTGGCTTCTCTACAGTGCCAGGAAGAGAAAAAACACTCTACTTCTAAATGAATTACAAGAAGTAGGGCAGCAGAAGACTAGGTTTGGAAAAACTGAAGAGTAGCTGTGCTGCAGATATGGCCAAAAGCACTTAGAGGTCAAGCCCAGGCTGCAGGGCTCTGTGCCCTTCTTCTGAGCCCTTCATCACATCCAGCCCTGCAGCAACACAGACCTTTATCACAGGAACAGAGCTGTCTGGGAGCTGCGACTGGGAACTCAGCCCCACACTTATTGCTGGAGAAATGGCAGCTCCCTCACTCCATATTTACATCAGCCAACACATCAGCAGATGTAGCAAAATGTCCTTGCCAGCCCTCATGGAAAAAGCTTGCCCCTGAGGACAAGGCACCAGTTTAAAGCATCAGCATGCGCAGACTTGCGCTGTGATGACTTCAGCTCCTCCCCATGTTGTCAGGCATGAGAAGTATTTATGTAGCTAACCCAATTTAGATAACAACTGTGCATATTCGTAATAGAATTAGGAAAAATAATCACTAAAACTGTGTTAAAGATCACAGAGATGATGAGGCTGTAAGAAAAGCAAACACAGCCCAGGTGACGCAGTGAAATACCAGAGCTACTGTATAGGCACTGATAAAAGAAGCACCATACAAAAAAAATTCTGGTCATCCACATTTAAAAACGATAAACTCAAACGAACAGGTGCAGAAAGGGCCTGAGGGAAACAGAAAACCTATCAAACAAGAAGAAACTTAAGAGCTTGGCTTGTTTAGCCTAGCCAAATGCAGGCAGAGAGCGGATAGGATTGCTGTCTAAATATATCACAGGAGACAAACAAAACTGCTGAAGCAAAAGTATAATGCTGGCACGACAACAAGAGAATAAATGCAGTGAACACATTTAGGTTGAAAATTAGAGAGAGAGAAAAATCAACCCTTAGGACAGGAAGCTTTCCAGCTGGAACGCCTGGATTTAGGATGAATTTTATCAGTGGTCTGATGGAGTTAGAGGATAGAGTTGTCATGCCCACAGATATCCAAGAGGTCCCTTATGCTCCTGTTTTTGTTCCAGCTGGTAGTTAGCATGGGTCATTACTGAGATGTCTCCGTTCATACAACAGACTCCGCCTGTGTCCATTCACACAACTCTCTCCCACTGACCTGTAGCCTGGAAGTCCTTACTCCTGAGCAGCTCTTAGGAAATGGGAGGGCAGAGGAGCACTACATGCTTGCCCTGGGCTCTCCAACTGGATACTCAGCACAGTGAGCGCTACCAGGCAGCCAGGAAGGAATGCAGGTGGTGCAGTTAGCAATGGAGAACACCCTTGAGGCGCCTCTGCCCAAACGCACCTGCTGCTCCACGGTTATTAGGAACAGAGGTTGCTCAGTGTCACCCTGTGGATTCAGGGGACAGAGAAGATGTTCTAAGCTCTCCTCTGCTGCAGCGTAAGAAATAGAATCCTGTAATCACTGGTTATCAAAGAACCATAGAATGGTTTGCCTTGGAAGGGAGCTTAAAGATTATCTTGTTCCCCACCCCTGCCATGGGTACAGACACCCTGCACTAAACCAGGTTGTTCAGAGCCCCATCCAGCCTGGCCTTGAGCACTCCCAGGGATGGGGCATCCACAGCTTCTCTGAGCCACCTGTTCCAGTGCCTCACCACCATCAGAGCATTATCATTCTCGACCCCCCCACTGCAGCCCAGCAGGGTGGCAAGTACAGGCACAACAGCAAAACAATGTTCAAACTGTGAATATTTATATTATGGAATAATTAGGAGGAAAAAAGGGAGGAGGTGAAAACAAAATCCAAAATCTATTTCAAGGGTTAATTTTTGACATAACTATGAAATACGAGAGCTTCATAAAAGACTAAATTATAATTTTCAGACACCGCACAGACGATGACACACGGTTTGACCTCCCCGGGGGAGCCAAGCAGAGCACCGCGCACACGGGAAGCAGCGCGCACGGGAAGCAGCGCGCACGGGAAGCAGCGCGCACGGGAAGCAGCGCCCCCGCTCCTCCCCGCACAAGCCCCGCGCCGTGCCTGCCACCGTCCCTTACCGATCGCCCGCACCGCTCCGCTGTTTACAGCCGCTCCACGGGGCGGGCTCTCGACGTTGCCCGCCCCCACCGGGTCCTCCGCCTAAGGATGTCTGACGTTTCCTCTAAGTTTCCTCTTAAAACATCCCAGCCAGGATGGAAAATTTTGAGAATTTGTGTGCTTCCCGCATCAGGATACCGGATGAGAAGCGTTGCCGTCTCAGATCCGTTGTCCCACATACCATCCCCCCGTGCACTTCTGGTTATTAACTCCTTACATCAATTAATGGAGCTCCAAGAAATCTATCATCCCAACATTCTCTTTTTATTGTAAAAAACCAATTATTTTACAAAATCAGGAGTGATGCAAGACAGACATCACTGCCAGCTGATGTGTTTCAAATGCTGATTGTGTCAAACCACTGAAAGAATTGTATCTGGTGCAAGCTCACCAACAGCTTTATTATCCCCTGCATGTTGTAGCCAACATTTTCAAATCCCCTTTTAGCCAGAAGGTGAGTACTTTGCACGTAAACCATATGAGAAGAGAGGCACAGTGTCAGAGTTTCCTTGCTCCGTCAGCACAAGACCTGCCTCTGCTGCTCTGCCAACATACTCTGCTGCATCAGACACCAGGAACAGCTTTGACAGGACTTTCAGTCCACAGACCAGTCTGGGTATCATGGGGATGTCTACTTATCTGCACAAATTCTCCTTTTTCCTCTAACCCCAGGGAGGCTGACTGTGAAAGACAGAATCCTCATCAGAAAGCCACGATTGTCTCTGCGAAGTGAATGGTAAAGCAGGGGGAGGTGACAAGCACCAACTATCACAGCGGTTTCCTCAGCCAGAGTGCAGGCTCTCACTTCACTTAGGCGTCTCCTTGCAAGGGAGATCACCAGATAATTTGCTCCTTCCCTATCAAGCAGGTCCTGAACACTTTAGTCTGGATCCAGTCCCAGCTCCAGTTTTGCACCGGCCATGCTGAAATTTAATACCACAGTTTGCAACAAGCCTCCCCATGCAGCAGGTGCAACAGACTGATTTGGTTCTTTTATTTTTTTCTTTCCTGCGCTGAGTTAAACACAGGGAGATGCAATCTTCTATTACAGCTTAAACAATCTCACACAGTAACTGCTGAAACTGGGACCAGAGGCAGCAGGGTGTTCCATGAAATGGGGACATGGCTGGCCTGTTGCCATCATACACTGCCTCCACTGACAGCTCAGAGACTCACAGCAGAGTCTCATAAATATCGGGCGGTTACTGCACAAAAAAATCCAATTCAAAAGAAGGAAGGAGTCCAAATTTGTATAATGGAGCTGAAAAAAACCCCAACCTCAACAAATACCAAAAACAAACAAAAAAACCCCCTACAACAGCCAGGGCTTAGTCCTCTGCACAAAAAAAAGCTGCATTTAGACAGCTCAGCAGTGCTGGCAGGACAGACTCTCACACTGCCACACTGGCCTTCCACCCAGTAACCCCACTGATTATGGAGTTGGTGTAACAAAACAGAGAGCAAATCCCAGTCCCTCAAGATCACCATGTCTTTGGCTGCATCTGTGCATTTGAGGTCCATCTGCTGGCAGATTGGTTGGATTTTCAGCTCTCTACCACCCATGTTTGACAGATAACCTGTTCCCAAGTAAAATTTGAGCCAGCACAGAGAAACACTGCAGCCCTGAAACACTGCAGAGACTCCTCAGGCCTCACTAAGTTCCTCTGAATCGTGAGCACTCTGATCATTGGGAGGGTGGGGGAGCCACCAGGTCATGCTTTGTCCCTTACACTGAGCCCCAGCACCAGCAGAGTAAAGGCTATTTCAGCTGCTGGCTATGAAATAGCTTTTCTGGCTTCCAAACTGCTGGTGTGGTCACCATCAAGCCAGACGTGCATGCACCTCAGTCTGTTAAGGGGGGCCAGATGCCTCGTTCTGGCAGCTCAGGTGAGCCCTAACCACAGCACAGGCTTCTCAGGGGCCAGATTTCATGGCTGGATCCATAAGGAAGTCTGAGTGCCTTCTGCTCTTTTATTTTAAGTCTAAATGAAATGGCTGGTGCCCAGTTAAAAAACTTGAGAGGGCTCTCAGGACAATAATCCTTTACAGGAGCAGATTTGCAATGCAGATAAAACAGGGCAGGCTGATGAGTGTCAGCTCCTGGTCTCTTGACCAATTAAGGGTTTTTCTGAGCTTGCAGCACTTCCTGATGGGAGATGTGGGAAGAGGGTGGTATTTGGATACTGGCCATCTCTTGAGAAAATAGATTACAGTCAAAAGGCTACAAAATCACACGTTACAAAGATTGTGGATTTGTGGATTGTGTGGCTGGACCTAAGGCACACCTGGGGTCAATACTGTCACCCCAGTAATATGGTCCAGAGTGGATTCATGAAGAAAAATGAAGGCACATGGCTGAGAAAGACATTGCCAATTCAACCTTTTCCTCAGACTGGAATTCTCTTTGCTCTGAGGTATGTAGTTAGAGGGAAAAAAAAAAATAGCGTTATGAACAATCTCAGGGAGCAGAGATGCCTCCCACAGCACGTTCTCTCTTGCGCCAGGGAGCCCCTCGGGGATACCATACAACTCCGTGCTCACTGTGCCCATCTTCCCCAGCAGCAGCACATGTCTTTGGAAAAGAAACTGGAACCAGAGGGTGCACATGGGTGACAGGAAAGCCCCAAGTCCTTGATTTGGCAGCCCAGAGGGCAGAGCTCTGGGCAGCCACTGGCTCGGTGCCCTGCAGGGAGCACAGCCTCCTCTCCTGACTTTGGTTTGCCCTTTACTTTGGTTTGCGTTGTTAATTTTTAAGGGGGATAAGGGGGTATCTGGTTTTTTTTCCCCCCCCTTTTTTTTTTTTTTTTTTTTGGTTACAATCCTTTGTGTTTATATTTGTCACTATTTGGTGAAAATGTTCCTGTTGTGGCAAAAGGTGATTTTGGCCGCATGTTTCTCCCAGACATGATGAGTGCTCCGAAGCCATGCTGGTGAGAGAAGGCGTAGCCAGAGCGGCGGGTGCTGGTCCGGCGCAGGCGTCGCTTGGGTGAGGGTGGAGGGGGCCGCTTTTTGGCTTCTTTGATCTTCAGCAGCACCTGGAAATCAGAAAATAAGGCAGAAAAGGTGGAATGTGCATCATTATTCACAAGCACAGTGGAAGAGGAGCAGAGAAAGGCAAACAAAAGCAGGGATCCAAAGACAAAAATGAGGAAAGGGCATCTTCTATTCTACTCTAAAAGGTGTTAATGGGAGCATCATCTGTAAGTCATGAGAGGGGATGATTTCCATGTATTCCCCAGAGCTCTTCAATGCCATGGTTGGGGTATTACTGAAGGACTTTCAGTCAAATCACCCAAAAAGTGAAAGTCATCTTGACAATAGTCAAAATTCCAGAAAACAAATAAAGAAACATTTAAGAATTGGTATATTTAATATAGAAAATAGATTACTAACAGGAGTTTCTGATATGTAAAAGCTTTTTATGATGATAATGATTATCGTCATGGAATTATAGAATCACAGAGTGGCTTGGGTTGGAAGGGACTTTGAGGATCATCTCATTCCAACCCCACTGCCAATATATCAGGTTGATCAATACCCCATGCAACCTGGCCTTGAACACTTACAGGGATAATAGAGAGATCCCTGTATTCCTTGGCAGGTGGAAAATAAATCTTGCACTTTATTTGCAGGTAGGGGGCTTTCTGCTCCCAGGTAGCCACTGAGTTCATCTGCTGACAAGAACCTTTCCAGAACGGGGCTGTCTAGTGCAGGAGGCTGGTATTGAGAGCCTCTGGCTCAACAGAAAACTCCCCAGCTGCCAGACTCCTGTGCTTCTTGCTTGGCACAATGGCAGTGGCAGGTCCTTGGCCTCTCTGAACATCCAGCCTGTTTACTGCCAGCTGGGGAACTCCATAAAGCAGGAAACCCACTCCTCTCCTGTGACCATTCACTTCCAAGAGGAGGCAGAAAAGTAATTTTGTGCTAGAGAGGGAGGGATGCTCAGCCTCAGCAGTGAGACTGGGATTCTGGGTGACAGCTGTGTTTGACTTCTCCTCAGCTGGGGTAAACTCAGCCCACTTTTACACCCCTGAACTGCCTCAAACTGCATCCCAAGGACCTCCCTACCCAGCTGTCTTCTCTAGCACCCACCTAGCCTCTGTGCAAGGGCTGAGAATTCCCCTAACATGTTCTCCTGCAGTCCTGAAGAATCTGTGGAGCTCCACAGACATCACAGAGGATAACCAGGGAGGGCATCAGCTGCAGTGCTTTCCCTTGGGGCTGTCTCTGACAGAGATTCCAGGCAGCTCGGCGCAGGGAGAAGAAGGAAGCACGAGGTGGCAGTAGCATTCAGCAAATGCTCCTGTTTGAAAGAGAGCCCGGGGAGCTCTGTGTGCACTGATGTTCTTGAGGGGGTCCCTTGGCTGTAGTGACCTGTGTGCTCCCTGCCCACTCCATCACTCCCTGCCTCTCCTTGCCCTGGTGCCCTCATCTTCATATTCCTGGGGATGGGAGGGAAGCTGCTTCCAGAAGGGGCATATAACCATTGGCTACAAAAAGTAAATTCTGAAATAAAAAAAAAAATCCCCAGCAAACACATATTCCTGGGTAGAGGGTGAAGGCTTGAGGTCTGCCCGGCTAAAACTGCACAGCGTCAGGGCACGAGGAACACACCACTCTTTTGCCACTGAGCCACAGTGCTTAAATCCTAAAAATAGAGCAGCTTTCCTGCCTCAGAGCAGTCTAATCCACATGTAAATAATCTCAGCCTTGGTCCCAGCTGCAGATGGTTTGAACCGTGCCAAACCCCAAATTCAATCCTCGTTCTCTAGGGAGTAGGGGACAGACGGATGGCAGCACTTGCACCCGACAGGGACACACACTCCAAGTGATGCCAAGCACATGCACTGTGGCTCCATGGTGAGCCTAGGCCATGGTAAGCAGGATTTCTGGTTCAATAAGGTATCTCCTTACTTTGTCACTGGGAGTTGGCTTTAACTGAGCCTTCAGGAATCGAAAGCCAACCACCGGCAGCACGCAGAGGGTGATGCTAAGGAAGATAGCCAGCCACACGTTTGGTTGGCTGAGGGTGTTCCGAGCCGTACCTGGAAAAAACTCCATGATTAAAACAGTAAAAGCAGCACCTCCCACCACTATTCCCTTTTGCTCTCTGTGATTTCAGAGCAACCAGGCAAACAGACCAAAATACAAGGCAGACATCACCTCCAACAGTGAAATCAACAGGCTGTGGAGAGGACAGCAAAGCCAGTGTCACTGTGTGAGATGAGCAAAGAAAAATGCAATGTCCAGACATGACTGCAGCAACAGCCCAGGTGGACAAGGGTGTCAGAGTGAATCTTTTCTCTCTGTGAAGAGTCAAATCACTGCAAAGGATTGATATAAACATTCAGGAGAACTTCAGGAGCAGCCCACGACTCCCACCTTTTGCCAGAACTCTAGTGCAAAGGGAGGAATACTCCTTTCTTGCTTCCCAGCAGCATTTCCTAAAGGATATGGAATACTGGCTCTGCCCAGCAGGTGATGGGAATCACAGCCCTTTACGAGAGGAGTGTGTGTTGCTCTGGAGATCTGCACAGACACCATAGCTTAATGGGGGTAATGGCAGCACTACTGCCATATGGTGGCATGTCACTGACAACTTCTTTGAAACCAAAGTGCTCACTTCTGGCTTTTCCAAAACTGAGGGAATGTAAGATAGAACAAACGGTCTGCAAAACCCTCATTACAGGGCTTAATGATGCTGGTGTTGGCAGTATATTTGCTGAATGTTTTCTTTCCAGTTGGCCAAATGCTGCTGTAATACAACTCCCCTGAAATTTAAGTAAACAAGTTGTCTCAGTCCAGACTAGAAACACTTTCCTTAAAAATGGTTTCAGACTGGGACCTTACTGAGTAGCCCTCAGCATTATGGCTACTTTGAGCAACGTAGTAATAGCAGAGCAGCAGATGAGATATCCCTGGCAATTGAGTTAGAATCATCATAGAATCCTCAAGATGGGAACAGACCTTCAAGATCATCCAGTCCAACTCTCCACCTGCCCCGGGAAACTGAACAGACATTCTGTCTTCTCTCACTCAGCATTTTTGATTCTAAAAACCATCTCAAAGTGGATGTGATCATCTGTTTGAAAAATATGTTGCAACAACTGACCTGCATCTCAGATATTTCTAAGTTTGCTAAGCCCCTTGCTGTTGCAGTGAAGATAGGCAAAACAAGCTTTTACTGAAAAAGTCAGTCAAAAATGAAGGCACTTATTAATACAAAAATCTGAGACTTGAAATTAGAAGTGTTGGGATTTCAGAAGTAGAGATTCATAACAATGTTGTATCTATATTGGCTATGGATGCACAGATCTATTAAAAATGTCTGAATTACTCTGCTGAAGTTACATGTTCCTCCTGGTCAAAGTCTCAGGAAATGGACTCATTTTTTTATCCTTCATTTTTTGCATGTGTTCAGAAACCTGTCATGTAAAATAACTACAAAAACCTGGTCACCACTGGTATGTTTTGTTGTTGGGAATTTGCCATTTAACCTGTCAGAAGGCTTACCACAATCACATGGCATTTTTCTCATGTCTGACTGGATGTTGTACTTCTATGCCTTCCTATGCCAAAATGTTAACTTAGTTACAAAGATCACACATCTACAAATAAGATGCTCCTAGATATCTGTAAAAATTGGACACCTGGAACCCAAATATAGAGGAGCAGCAGAAAGCATTCCACCCTGCTCAGTAGGTTTATTTAAAGGACCATTCTCATGACTGCATGGAAATGTCCACTCTTACCCAAGGAAGTGAATGTGGCACACATTCACCTGGATGGATGGGATTCAAAATCCCAGCAACCCTCAAAAATATCCTGGCTTTTCTTGCAGAAAAGGCAACCAATATATTCTGAAATATACTTTAAAATAATTGGAAACTTTAAGCCCTGCAGTGTGTTCATTCTGAGTGCAATCCAGATTTGTCCCAAGGCTTACCAATGAAGGGAAAGGAGGCTGTGAAGATCAGGTACATGCCATCACTGTACATGGTGAAGGTGATAGCAAAATAAACAGAAAGGCTGCCCCAGATGAAGAACTGGTTGACAACTGTCCAGTAAGAGGTGTCCAAGCCAATCTGAAAAAACAGAGCAATACAGCTATTGTCAGTGCCTTTCTTATTCAGCAGATCTGTGCTGAACACAGCTTGTCCTCTGCTTTGTACACCTCCCCCTGAGAATGCTATTCATTCAAAGTCTCAAGAAATAACAAGTCACAAATCACAAGATTCTGGAAAACCATTCAAGGCAAGATCACTACATTTATCCTGTTGTTGCCCTCTTCTCAAGCAGTCACTAGGGGCCAGTCCTGGAGACAGGATATTAAGGGACTTGAAAGATCATCCTGTTCCAATTCTTCTGCCATAGGCAGGGACACCTTCCACTAGACCAGGCTGCTCACAGCCCCATCCAACCTGACCTTGAACACTTCCAGGAATGGGACATCCCCAACTTCTTTGGGCAACCTGTGCCAGTGCCTCAACACCCTCACAGTAAAGAATTTGTTCATAGCATCTAATCTAAACCCACTCTCATTTCAAAGCCAGTAACTCTTGCTCTATCACTACATGCCCTTGTCAAAAGTTCCTCCACAGCTTTCTTGTAGCCCTTGTTTAAGTACTGGAAAGCTGCAATGAGGTCTCCTTGGAGATCTCCTTGGAGCCTCCTCTTCTCCAGGCTCAACAACCCCAATGCTCTCACCCTCTTTAGCAGAGGTGCTCCAGCTCTCTGATCAACTTCATGGCCCTTCTCCATACTTGCTCCAACAGGCCCTCATCCCTCTTATGCTGGGGGCCCCAGAGCTGAACACAGTAAGTTCAAAAGAGCCATGCTTATTTCTCCAGCCCTAAGCTGTGGTGTAGCATTGAAAGTTAGGAGAACAAGACTGCAAGACTTCAGACAGCAGAAATTATTTTCTAGGGAGGTTTGATTGATTGGTTTTCTTTTAAGAAATCTCTCTCATCTTGATAGTACCATCTTACTTTTCTACCATCCAAGTCTTAGCTATTTCTTCCAGCAAGTTCAGGCTGTGTCATGCATACATCATGCACTGGGCCAGGCTGCACAGACATCTCCATAATGGAGAGCCTATAAATAACTGCCTGATGGCAGACAGACAGTCCTGTGCTTCAAACCCTTCCCATGAAACTAGAACAAGTCCTTCTCTATTCCCTGCCTTAACTGATTTGTCTGTTATGACTGCAAACTTCCCAAGGCAAAGACTCTTCTTTCCTGTCACCCAGATCTTTCATAACATACAAATCTCCTGTTCTGTTGAACTGAGGAGACTAACTTGGTGTCAAGAGACTGTTTTTTGCAAGAATGCAAGATGCAGTAGGAAATACAATGCTGTCAGTACCCTAACTGGCCCTCCAGATGCTGCCATCATGAAACAACAACCAATTCCTAAAAATGTTACCCAGGATGCCTTACCTGTACAGACACCACGATCAGTAAGCAGGTCTGGGCCATCAGAGCAAAGGACTGGTAGTCAGCAATGGCCTTCCCATCACTCCTCACTGTATTGTACATGGCCCCATAGGGGATGAAGAAGAGGATGAGGGAACTGTAGACCCCTTGCAACATGCACTTGACAAACACCACCTTGTTAAAATAGAGGTTTTGCTGGCCAGGCACATATAGCTGAGGGAACACCATGCTCCAGTGATCATCCACATCCTGAATGCAAAGAGGAGACAGTCAGATTTGCTGGCAGCTACCCAACCAAGCATGCAGAGCCAGTTAGGGGGTGACATGCACTTCCATGAGGTAAGGCATAGCACGCAATTCACTCAGTTGTGTTTACTGGCATGCCACTACCAAGGTCACCTGGGCATATTTTCATAATGTATTTTACCTTTCTTGCGCTCAAAAAATTGACAGCTGATTTAAAAAAAAAAAAAAAAAATATATATACACTTCATCTAAAGCAGACTGCATGCTCTGTTCTCCAGAGACTTGGCTGGAAGCTAAGGATTAGAAAATACCTCCCCACACAAGAAAGGCTGACTTGGATCCCTTAAGTGTCCAGAGTGGAGCACTGAACCACTGGAAAGTAGCCAGTTCCTATTTATTTACCTTGTAAAATGCATATAGGAACAGCCTTACTGCTCCTTTGTCTTGTCAAACAGTAACAATTAGGTTGAAATTTGGGTGTGAAATTACTGCAGAAAGAACTCACTAGGAAAGGCTGAACTTGCAAAATAGGGTTTCAAAGATCCAGCTAATTGATTGTTTTGTCTGGTCATTAGAAAGTCACTTGCCAGGCTTCAGGAACACAGGTAGTAGGGTATGACTGCTCCACGGGAGTGTTGCAACAGCAGCTGGTGCTGTAGGCAGCAGCCTAACCCAAAAGTCTCATCACACACTGAGACCTACAGACCAAATCAGGGTAATCATATATCTCTCAACTCCCTATTGCTCACAGGACTACCTAAACCCAAATCATATTACTAGGAGGGAATATACCTTCTCTCTGGTGCGTCTTTTTTTTGTGCTCTAATTTCTCCCTGTCAGGATGTTATTTCAGGGGTTACCACAGTATCTAGCCAAAATGTCAGCTGCTTTTGCTTCATGGAACCAGCTCAAAGCACCTGGAGACAAAACCCCTATGAAAAAAATCCCCAAAACGATGACAGAAACAGTACCTGATCAAAGAGACTCATTCCTAGCACTGGGAGGGAGGTATATACCAAATTGTACAGTGTAATGAACCACTCATCATAGACAGTCTGGAAAAAAAAACAAAGCGTGAAGTTAGCAAAAAGCTGTATTCTCCATTTCTTTGAAAGTATATGCAGTTAATTCCTGCAACACCTTGGTTTGAGATGTTACTGAGACAAAAGGGATAAGATGACTCAAGCTCAGCATCCCTAAACAGGGGAAGGATCACATTATGCCAGCCCAGTTTGCTCAGCACCCATTGCTGGCTGCAGCCAGAGCAGAATCCCTCTGCATCACCCTGCACCTCCACCCCCTGGATACCTGCACTCCCCACAGCTGGGTTAGGTTGGAGGCTGGTTTGCCTTGAACTAACACTACTTTTTTCACTCTAGATGCGCTCCTCTTGCAAGCTCCTGGTGCCCACAGGCATCTCAGGGTTAAACTGCTTGCTCCAAATATGCTAACAGCACAAGCATAGATCTTACAAGATCTGCACTGAACTCTAATCTGTGTCATCAGCTGATGATTATAATCACTTTGAATACTTTTGAAAATCCTGTTAATGACGTATGTGCTTCATAATGCACCTAAATGCCAGAGAAGGTTTAGACTGGATAGTAGGAAAAAATTCCTCATTGAAAGGCTGGTCAGTGTTTAAAAAACGTGGATGTGGCACTGGGGGACACGGTTTAGTGGTGAATGTGACAGTGTTGGGTTCATGGCTGGACTCGATGGTCTTAGAGGTCTTTTCCAACCTTAATGATTATACAATTCCATGATATATATATTCTGTCTCCAGGCATCCGTCCTCCAGCAGCAGCATGATGAAGGCAGCAATACCCGCTTTATACCCATATGGCTGAAGAAGACAGACCTGAGTCTGTTCAGTCAGGTGGGAGGAATGGCTTAGTTTATTTCCTTGTAAAATGTTTCCAGATACTTTGCTTGAAAATGCTAGATATAGACTCATAGAATAGTTTTGGTTGGAAGGGTGCTGTAAAATTCATCTATTCCAACCTCCCTGCAATCAGCAGGCACATCTTCAACTAGGTCAGTGCTCAGAGCCCCATGCAACCTGACCTGGAATGTTTCCAGGAAGAGGACATCAACCACCTCTCTGAGCAACCTCTGTCAGTGTTTTACCAACTTCATTGTAAAAACCTTCTTGCTTGTATCAATCTAAGCTTAGTTCAAAATGATTACCCTTTGTCGTACTGCGATAGGCCCTGCTAAGAAGGGTTCTACAGCTCTCTTCTAGCACTTTTAGGTACTGAAAGGTGGTCTAAGATCTCCCTGAAGCTTTGTCACCTCCCAGCTGAACCACCCCACCTCCCTCAGCCTGTCTTCAGAGAAGAGGCTGACCACCTCCATGCCCCTGAGAAAACTGAAGCTGGACCTACCTGTGCTGAGAAGCCAGAGAAGAAGCCATACCAGAAATGCACCAGGGTGAAGGCAAAGTTCTTATAGAAGAAGTACTTGAGGAACTTGCACATGCGGATGTAGGACCACCGCCCATGGACCAAGAGCAGGCGCTGCAGGTAGCGGAACTGTGCAAAGGAGAAGTCACTGGACAGGACTGCCTGCATCCCCTCCTGGCCACTGATGCCGACCCCAATGTGGGCAGCTGCAATGAGAAGGTCATTGATCACATTATTACATCGAGAGTTATCACTGCCCCATTTTTGAAACTAGTTACCCTGCATGGAACACTGTGTTAATTTCCTCACAGCCTTCATAAACAGTCAAAATGAAAAGCTATTTAAAAAAAAAAAAAAAATTGGTGCACTAATTCTTTCAGCAGCACTATGATTTTGGCTCTGTGACACATTTCTCATAACTGGGCTTTTATTATCTGAATGAAATTATAGGTTCAGTGATAGTTTATAGGTTTTTTTCTGAACCCTTTCCAGCAGCACAAATGCTGTTGTTCATAACAGCTGCTGTTATGAAAAAATAACTATAATTTATATTGACATGCGACTTTTATTTACATGCATGCATGTCCTTCCAGCAGTCTTAAAACACCATCCTAGACAGACAAAATCTTCAAACCATTTTAAAATTTTTCAGACACTGTGCTAAAAGGCAGACCACAGCCTTTTTATGTTTCCTGGGCTTTATTAGTTCAATCAAACAATTAGATAGAAGAGTCACATTTTTTTTAATATTAACTTGCATTTATTAAACATGGACATAAGTTTAATGTGACAGCTAATTATACAGCTTTCACTAATGAATACAATCTTCATGGCTGAAGGTTGGTTAGATTCAGTGGTTTCCACTGAACTGAAAAGATAAAACCCCAGAGTCCCAATCCTCTTGTGGGGGGAGCGGGTTAGTTTCTAATTATTATGTACACTTTAACTTTTTTCTCCTTTCTTTACTGACTGCCTGACTTATCTCCCTTGAAGCTCTCTACTTAGCCTTTTCTTTCTTAATTAAAAGGCTCCAGTTAATCAATTCTTGCAAATTAACACAAGGAAGATTAGCAATAGGTCTTTCTGAATAATCTTAATTTAATTATACCTAGTTAGGATATTTTTCATAAATTCACTGAGGTAATGCAGCATCAAATGATGCTCAAGGATGGAGGGGCCTGGAAACCCATCAGCTGTAACTCAAGGGAGATAATTAACAAACAGACCTAACACAAAGAAATGCAAAAAATCCACCTCACATAATACTGTTCATATTAACACATAATAATGTAGATATGGAATATCTACAGGCACAAAGATTTTATTTCTGCTTTGAGTCAGGCCCTCTGTGATATAAACTTGTTCATTATACACATTGCCCTTGTGATGGTGGCTGTGCAGACACACTGACTGACACATCAGCCCCACCCCTGTGGGCTTTTCATGGAATTACAGTCACTGAGGTTGGAAAAGGCCTGTACGATCATCGAGACCAACCATTTTGTCTGTTCTAAGGCAGAAACAGAAAAATAGGCACTTAGTACAACCTTAGCCCCCAAAGGAGCCCAGTGTGACCCAGAAGGCAGGAGACACAACTAATTTGTGGTGAGAGTGCTCTGTAGAGACCTGCCAAAATGTGGGACACAGGCACTTGTTTCCACAAAGAGGGTAGCGCAGGAGGCATTCAGATACGTGTTCCTGCTGCCAGCCCACCTCAGAGAGCAAATACATCTTTGAGTCAGTCTGCTACAGCATGCTGGCTCTCAGCCATCACTCACTTTTGATCATGCTGACATCGTTGGCGCCGTCTCCGATTGCCAGGGTCACAGCCTTCTTGTACTTCTTCACCAGCTCCACCACCTGGGCCTTCTGCAGGGGAGTCACCCGGCAGCAGATCACCACTTTGCACATGCAGGCAGTTCTCACCAGCTCCAGCTCCATGTTCCCTTCCAGCGCGTAAGCCTGGAAAGGAGGAAAGGGAGTGTTCAGGGCAGGCTCGCAGCAACTCCTGGCCTGACAAAGAGGATGCTGCGAGGTGGCCATGACAGCTGAGCCAGGCTCTTCCATTCCTTTGGGTGAATCCATCCACCCAGTTGCAGGGAGCATCCATACAGCACATCAGGCCGTGCACCCTACACCTACGAGCTTGCACTTTGGGTGCACCACATCTGGATTTGCACCGCAGCTGGGTATGCACCACAGCTGCTCTGGCTGATGTAACCTGACAGAGGGCAGAAGTGTCAAAACACCAAAAGCAAGAAGCTGCTGCAGGGCCTGAGACAACCTTGTGTATCTCCATGTGAGAGAGTCTCTGCTCATCCCTCTTGGATTACTATTTAAGCTCTGGGAGATAAATAGGAAAGATACCAATTTGTTAAGTGCTTAATTAAAAAAAACATGTAAAAAGCTCAGGTGGGCATGACAAAGCAAAACACGAAACTAGGGAGAAGGCTGCTTTACTCTGAATGCTGACCTTCTAAATCAGTCAGCTGTGTTGTTTCTGTTCAGGAAGCACTGAGATAATTAGATGTCTAGTCACCCCTCCAGCTCTGCATGAGGAGGAGAGAGCAGTGTGAGCTTTTTTGTATTTCTTTCAGATCATGTGTTTTGGCTCTGTTCTTTGTTGTCTCTTTTTAGCAGACATGTATGGAAGGAATCTACAGGGCTCATTCCTGCTCAGAGTCATTACACCAGGCCCACTGCCCTGTCTGTGTAAGGCAGACAGTCTTTATGCCACATATTCTTTCTTTTTGAAACACAGAGCTGTGAGTCACCAGTGTCCCCTCTTTCCTCTGTCAGTGGCAGCAGGCTTGCTCAACAAGACACCTTTTCATGGTTTAGCCTGGGTACTGCTGGTCAGTGCAGTCAGAGATGGCTTTTGCCTCAACATCCTTGCTGCACAGCACCAGCAAAATGTTATCACTCTGTATATTAATGGTGCAACTGCATCCAAATCAACTGGCATGATGATGCCATTAAGGATGCTGGCGAGTTTCTGTTCACTGCTTTGTTCAGGCAACACCAGACATGTGCATAACCCAGCACTGCCCTCTGCCCACTGCCCACCCCTCTGCAGACAGGGATAGAGCACTGAGCAGGTGCTGTGTGGGGGACAGTTCAGCACTGCTACCATTGTTCAAGCTCATAGAAATAAAAAAATGACATCTGTATTTGTCTGCACTATCCTTGTGGTCCCCACTGAGAAGAAAGACATCACCCTGGTGAAAATCATTGTGTCTACTCTATGTGGACTGGCTGCTCCCACACAGCCCAGATTTGAGTTTCTTTGTGTGGGACATATCCCCTCACCAGGGTGTGGTGAGCGTGTGTTTTTCCAGGAATATAAAGAAAGCTTTTCCATTGCTGCCAGTGGTGTTTTGGTAGCACAGCACTCAGGGTCTGCACTGCAGGCTGAAGGGATGGAGTAGGAACAGAGAAGGGGCATGCAGCTGATGTCCATGCAATACACATGGACCAAATCTGACAGACCTCTTGTCCACTTTGCAGTAGGAATCTAAAGGGGATTATGGCCCTGGAGCTCACGAAGAAGTGAGCGTAACAGAGGGAGAAAGGGTACTTAACAAGCTAGGCACTATCTGAAAGTGTTTGGGGTCTGTATACATGGCACATGAACCAAAAGCAGAGTTAGATGAGATTTTCTTAATAGTAATTTGCTGGGCTGTACAGAGCTGGGAGTGAAAATTGCTGGACTGCCACTGAGAGAGATAGCAACCCCAGGGAACAGAAGCACCTTGTTTCTGAGAGGCAGCACCTCTCAGAACTTTCTAAATATGTCTATTTGCTTCTACTGAGAACTGGGAAAGTAAAATACAACAGATAAATAAACTTGACATAAATTAAGCCTTCCTCACAGACAGGTTTAAATTGATCTAAATTGTTTTTTCTTCCCTCTAACTACGTCTAAAAAATTTCCAAGTATGGAAAATTTATTGCAGAGCTTCACTATTCTCACCAGGAAAACATTTCACTCAAAAACTCTCTTATCTCAGTTTAATTCCATTGCTTTGTTTACCTGTTATAATTTGAAGACTATTACCAAGACTGATCAGTATTCTCCAGACTCAGAAACCCCAAATGACTCAGTTTCCCCCTGTGCTTTCCAGATCATGCTTGACTCAGGTTTCTTTGTACCCTCTCCCAGCCTGGTGTTACATCCTCTCTTTCTAAGCAGTTAACACAAACACTGACCATCAAATAGATGTGGGATAACCCTCTGCAGATGATAGCTAACTGTTGTTTTAGATCAACAGTGAGCCCTTCAGAGCCACAGTCTTTCATCTGTCCCTTAGCAATTTCATCTAGAGTGTATTCCTTCAGTTTGCTTGGAAGAACATCATGAGAGAATCAATACATTACTTAAGTTATAAGATCTCTATCCTATCAATTAAGTATATCTGTTTTCAACTGTATTTAGTAGAATATGTCCTTGGCATTGAAACCCACATCTCATGTTATCTTCTTGCTGCAAACACAAACCTGTTTATTTTTCTAGTGTCTTTCCAGAAACATTTAAATATGATCCAGCTACTCTATCCCTTTTTGTTCACCAAAGATCAAGGCCAACTGTTCTCTGTTCCTGTCTTCCGAAACATTGTCTGTCACCTTTGATGTCTCAGCTCAAATAACCACTGAACATAATTCTCAGTTAGGAGAAAAAATTCTTGCCCTCTAGAGTTGAATTTTTAAAGCATTTTTCAGATTGCCAGTATGTCCTTCCAGTAAGTTCTTCAGGGAACTCATCCCTAACAAGGCTCTGAACCTTCCTTACCAGGCTGTGGCCAGTGATAACCAGACCGTACATGCCATTTGCTTGCTCATCAGGTAAAATTATTTGGTTTTTTGAAGATTTTTGAAACTGAATGTTGATTTCATCACTGTCCGGAAAGGAGTCTGGCTTCATCTTTTTCCTTGCATTCCTTAAAAAAAAAAAAACAAACACAAGAAAGTAATGAAAATCTTGAAAAGATATATCATGTTTTGTTAAAGCAACTTTATGAAAACAAAAAATCAATGCTTCCCTTTGATAGTTCAGTCCAATTTTTACTGTATCCCTACAACAATATGTGTTGTTTAGCTACTGCTGTCTGCACAGATCATCTACATTTCTGAAACTCTAACAAGTGTTGCTAAACTTCTGCTGATTTGAAGTCAAACAAACCATCTGAGTGTCACGAAGGATGGTATCCCAAAGGGCATCCAATTTTCTGTGCATGTTGTCAGGCAACCGTCTATTCCAAGAGAAAAGGACTGCAAACCTTTCCCGTTTTCCACCTTTACCTAAGAACCTGTGTCTACAGAGGAGGTGAGGAAGGAAGGTAGATTCTCAGATACTGCCAGAAAAGTATCCAGACAAAGGATATATCCAGACAAAGGACAGCAATATGAATAAATGGCAACAGCAGCAGAGCAACAGCATAGCTCAAACCTGGAGCCAAAGCTTTTTGGCTCAGGATCACTTCTGGTGAATTTCACCTGATACTCCCTATCTGACTCTGCTTTCTTATCCCTTTATTTAATTTGAGCTCTTGATTCAAGATGCTTCAGCATTTACTCTCAGAGAAGATCTCTACACTGTGTTTAGCTTCTGGATCTTCCAGGGAGACAGGTGTCCCTTATCTAAGGTCCTTGAATGAACTGCAACAAGGAAAACTGACAGGAGAAAAAAGGTGGAATGATACAAAACACAAATAGTGCTAGTGCACAGCAGTGAATTGTGTTTCAGCCATTTACCTCAGCTCATTCAGTACGTCATCAGATGTGCTGCCTTCAATAACGAAAACATCTTCCATGTCATCATTCAGCAAGTTGCAGGAGTATCCAATATTCATTGCTGTCTCTGGGAAAGATAAACCAGGAGGATAATCCATTTTAGCAGCCCCAAATTCACCCACTTCTGTGACCTTTTTGTACACATGACAAAAGCTCTCTTTCTGACTCAAAAGAGACTGGAGCCTTTCAGAGTCAACAGTAAGACAGCCAGGAGAGTCACTTTGGACATCGCAGCAAATCTGACTTCACAAGACCACAGGAAAAAAATAACTCTACCAAAAAGCTTAAAACACCCTTTGACCAACATACTTGGAGAAACAAAAAGCACTTCATGTTGATCCAAAACTTTTTTTCAGGATTTTTAATTTGCCCTCTCCATACTTCCAGAAAAGCCCCAAACCACAGCTCTGAAAAAGAATATGACGTTTTGTCCATAAAATTCTGAAAAACATATTTCGTTATTTTATAGCAAAATTAATGCATCTGGAACATGACAAAACGAAATGTTTCATTTTTCTCAAAAATTCTCTGCTCATGTCTTGGATGAAATTATTTGCAAACACTTTTGACCTCCCTGAAACACCATTGTTTCAGTGAATATATTATGTCTCCAAAAGAATTCACTGGAGTCTATTTGCTGTTCTTTTCACCTCCAAAAGCCTATGTTTCTCCTCTGTTTCTATTTGGAATGATGAGAGCCAGAAACAAACTGAAACACACCCAACATCCACTTTAACATTAAAGCTTCTGGAAAACAAGACAAGATTTTTTCCACCTTCTTTAACTGAATGATCAACTGGATGAAGGTTGCACCTTTTCACAGCTTATGTCAGGGACTATGGGATGCTTACTGTCACCTCTCCAAAGACAAAGGATTCTGCCTTCACCCTGCTTCCACCCTCAGGACAGAAATTAAGGACAGGTACAAGCTACAGTCAGCCAGTCTAATTCCAGCCAACTGAAATTTTGTGTAGCTGGCAATGAAGCAAAGCCCTGTAAGTTTGTCTTCTGTGCAGTTTTCAAAGGATGAGAACACAGGTCTTAGAAGAACCACCCCACCAGTGGGAGAGAAGAGAAGCATCCAAAGCCGTAGTGCCTTTACCTTGCTTATCTCCAGTGAGAACCCATATCTTGATGTTGGCTTTGGCAAGAGTCTCAATTGTCTGTGGGACCCCATCTTGTAGCTTGTCCTCGATGGCTGTGGCACCTAGCAGCTTAACAGAAATGGCAGGGAGCTGGTTAAGTCCTCCCACTGCTACCAGAGGAGAAAGCATTAAAACTAACTCAACCAAACACAAATGAAATCCCCAAGAATAAGGTTGTACTGATTGTCATTTTTCCTCAGCAAATTTACTGTACAGAGTACAGCCCTGATCCTGCAGATGTTCTAGTCTCTAATCCCCCCAGGCTCTGATGGATTATAAATATGCATGAAATTATTTGCAAGAATGTTTGCAGAGCTACAGGCCTGTGTTGTTCCATGTGGTCCCTTCACAGCAGACAGAGCTTTAACAGAGGGACAAAGACACTGTGGGTCCATGTCCCCAAACCTCCTCTTGTGTAGAAGAACTCAATCCCAGCTGTGCAGTACTGCAGATGTCACATGGCTGCTAAACATATTCTCCAGCCCTTAACAGACCTGTCCCCACCCCTGCTCCACACTGCCACACAGCTACACCGCAGACTGCTCAGGACACAAACCTTCATTTTTCTAAAGTTACTGCTTTCTCTGCTATTTGGAGATGGTGGCTTTAACCTGCTGTCAAAGGGACATGGAGGTTTCACTGTTACCTCAGGTTTCACTGCTACCACCTACCTCCTGCTGCTGGGAGACTAAATTCAGAGGTTGGCTTTAAGTCCAGGATCCCTTCTGGGATCCTGGGATGTCCATCATACATCAGCTATGAGAGTTATCAATGTAGGTAACTACATTGTAAGCTCCGACTGAACTTCTCTACAGGGTCCTCAAAATTGTACAATCCCCATTTTACAGCACTCCCTGTTCCAGCTAGAGAGACTATGCAACTTCCAAAGGCTCCCATCTCGCATCCTCAGGTCACACTTGCTTCTTCCTTGAGCCCTGCTGGCATTCTGAGCATACAGCTAATGGAAGGAGCAAAGGTGTGTGCCAGGATTTCAGGAAAGCACTGCCACGAGTGCAAAAACTGAATTGCCTCTCCTCAGATCCCACACGTGCTTTTCATTCATTATTCATGGCTCTAAAACACAGGCAGAACCCTCCAGGGCATTTAAAAACTGTAACAACACTGAGGGAGAGAAGAAAGACTCAAAGATCACAGTTTAGCTCTGTTTCAAATTGACACAAACATGTTCATGGATATCATCTACCCATCCTGCCCAGGGCTGGAAGAACAAAGGAGACACTCTCAGGGGCACTGGGAATTATTCACTGCCTGCCATTTCAAAGGCTGAAAAATAAATAGATCAGCCATTTGCACATACAAAGGACAGCTATGAAGTATTTGTGTCCACATCATCTCCTGCAGGCTCTGGTACGTCACTTCATCATGAGAAAGCTACTCTGACACCCATGTGAGTTAAAATAAAACCACTCCCCTGCGCCAGTGGCTGACACCCCAGCAATGGGCTCCTGATGGAGGTGCCAGTGAACACCCAGGGCTGCCCTGTTCTGAACCGCTCCTGTCACACAGCCCACTGAACTGTTTGCAGAGCAATGTTTACCAAAGTCATACTGAGCTGTTTATTGACAAACCACCACCCTCGCTGCCTCCCCCACAGCTTGGCCCAGATTCACTGAATTACCAACCATTAGGTCTTTTTCAATCTCTTCATATAACTCTGACAGTTTGTCTTCCCGTCCTTCCAAGGCAGTGCTTGCTTCATGGTGACGCCTGATCCAGTCCTGAAAGTAATCTTCCTCCAAGCTTTTATAGGCCACCACGAGTGTCCTCAGGCCTTCTCCAGCAAACTCCTGCAATACAGTGGTGAGGCAGAAAGGTCCAAGAAGAACACTCTGGTCAGCCAGCCTTACAAAGGACCCTCAGAAAGCAGACCAGTAAAAGCGTCTTGGTAAAGTTTGCAGAGGAAAGGTGAAAAAATTACACCTTAGGCCACAAACATTGTGGTATTTTTAAATAGCAATTCCAGACCACTTTAATATTGCCATCCATGGTCCTTATGAAGAAAAAACTCCAAAGGGCTTTTCTACTTTCTGGCTCTAAAGCTCTACAGTAACCGGGCATTTGTTTCCCAGGCTCATATTTCTCAACAAGAGGTCCAGAGTAGTGAGACCTAAATAAACACTGAACACAACCTTCAATTTTGGACATGGGTTCAACATTTTTAGGGTATGAATTCTGTCTGAAATGCACAGCATGAGCACAGCCAGTCACTGCATCTCAGCAAGTTCTTGTAACTGTGCTTTCTGATGTACAATGGGGAGCTCAGTGTTTGGTGGAACAGCAAAGATGTATTTGTGAAATGCATCTGATGATCTTCGTAGCCATAGACTCACTCCAACAGGTCAATGTCCTTATGTTGAGGATCCCAGAGCTGGACAGTATTCCAGGTGAGGTCTTACAAGAGCAGAGCAGAAGGACAGAATCACCTCCCTTGATCTGCTGACTGTCCTGGAGCAGTTCAAATGGCACCTGGTGCTCATGCTTAGGCAACTAATCTGATACCTAAGGCCACATAAATTAATTTGTTTCTCTATTCCATAACTAAAAATTGGTGCTTAAGTGCTGCTTCTAAAATCTGGGGGTTTTTTTCTGAAGACAAAGTACACTGGAGAAAAGCAGAGATGTTGCTGAGAAGGAAGCACTTACATTCAGGTGTTCTGTGGTCTCCTCTTTGAGAGAGTTGCAGGATGGATGAAGCAGTTCATAAAGAATGGTGTCAGCCCCCTTGCAGTACAAAGTCAAGTCACCTTCTGGACTCCGCACTGTGAGGAAGAGGAAAAGAAATGCTACAAATCCCAGAATGATGCTCTTGGGGTACACAGACCTTCCATCAAAATCAAGAAAAATTTCTACAGGTGTCTGAATTTCCCCAAGTTTTGGCAAACTCCCAGGAATCAAGACAAGCTCTGCTTAGAAAAGACGGGAGTGCATTGGTCTGAGCAGACACTACGGTGTCCCTACAGACATAACTTCACTCAGAAGTTAAGAACAACTTGTTTTTAGGGAACTGGTCCTACTTTTCCTATTTCTCCTACCAGTAAACTGTAACTACAATTATGATATTCCTGATATATTTGAGTATGTTGGAGGGTTAATAAAGGCTACAAAAGGTTTCTTGAATAATTTCTCCATTTTCTGTTCAGGAAAAGTGGGTTTCTCAGTTCATTCTTGCTTTCTCCTTTCCTACTTCCTCAAATTTCACTGATAGTTTAAAAGCTAATTAGAAGAAAGGCCTTTCCTGCATTGTAATGGGGGGAGAAAGATACATGAAAAGCTCAGTGTCTTCAGGAGGCTGGCTTGCATCCCTGTGGTCCAGATGTTGAGATTTCTCCCACCTGCCTCCTTTAAGTATTTTTCTGGCACTGTTCCTGTGTAACTATAAAGCCAAGGCAACACATCTCAAGCCCTCAGAAATAAATGTTATTCAGAGCACATTGCAAAAGAGGTATCCTAGAAAAATGGATCATAGCAGAATGAGGGACAGCTCCAGAACCTAAAAAGTCAGGAAGGAAAGAAAGCAGCAAAGGCAACATACCAATCACAGACATTCGCTTGCGAACATTGTTGAAATCAAGAATGGCCAGAAGTTTGTATATTTTTGTTTCTCCCATTTCCACGACAGTGATGGTCTCCGGTGTGCGAGCCCGAAACACAAATCCAAAGTTTCTGGCAGCAGTGACTAGGGCTCCCTCATCAGGAGATTGTGCTTGATACACCAAGTTACCTGACATGAAAGAAAAAAATGTAATGTGGCATCTGACCTATTTGTGAGCTAAAAAAAGTACAAAATCCAACACATTATACAGCAGTTATCCCTTTGCTTTTCTGTCTATCCACAGAAGTGCAGCACTAAAAAGCACCTTATGTCCACACATCTCCATCAAGTCCCACCAACCCATCCTCCAGGATAGTGCAAGAGACCCCCTGGATTCTTTTGGGGACTTTAATCACTCTCTTTGGAGTCTAACATCTCACTGAGAGGACAAGTTCCTTGGGTTTACCCTCCTCTAGTTAGATCTGCACATTCTTCTGATCAGTATTTTCACCTAATACCTGTCAATTAATTCTAGCCTTTAAAGCATGGTTTTCGTCCTGCCTGGGATTTGAGGAGGCTGACCCAGTAGCTGTGGGAACACTGGGTGAGAGGAGCCAATGAGTCTCCAGTGAATAGGTGCTCTATGTTCTTTGCTTTGTGGGACTAGCAGAAGAGTAGAGAAAGAGTGGGGCAAGCCTCTGCCACCCCAGGGAAGCCGTGGCACCTGCAATTTCCGCACTCCAGAGATGTGGTGTTTGCAGTATGATACGTCTGTTCCATAGGAACACACAGGCAGTGGAGGCCCTGGTCCTTTCTCTTCCCATGTGGCATCTCCAAAGACACTGATTTATGTGTAGCCACACTACAGAAAATCACCAGGGAGCCAAAAGGACCAGTAACAGCTTCTGTGGAGAGAAGACATGCTGTGGTGCGAGTGAACATAACCACTCATTCCAGTGCCTTCAACAGTACTCACCTTCCTTCTTCTCCTCTGGCATCACTGTGTGGCAAAGTGAGAGCAGCCGGAAGAACCTGTGTGTTGGGACATCATTCAGCTTCACGGCTTCAACCAGGCTGTGGTCATAGAAGGCAAACTTTGGGTCGGCTAATGGGTTGTATGAGAAATCAACCTTTTCTGTGTTCTGAAAAAAGCATGGCTTGGTATTATTTGTTGAGCTCTCACACAGCTGTACACCAATGCCTGCCCAACACAGGCCCTCTCTGCTCCTCACATTTACAAAGGACCCCATCCTGCAGGGCTGGCTGCTCATGACAGAGATTGGTGGGTTTAAGGAAATGGGAGGTCATGAAAGGCATTTAATCATGGGACAGGACAGGCACTAGATGTGTCTTTCAGAGCACCATTCAAGCTACAAACCAATTAACTAAACTGCCTCTCTGAGCGGCAGCTAATGCTCCAACAGGATCCCTGCCAATGGATACCTACAGCAAAGAAGTGCCTGCCTTCAACACATGCGTGCTTGGAGGCATTGTGTTCATGATGTCAAAGGCTGCCTGTGATACTAGAATGCAGGAGCCCAGTCTGAAACAATTCAAAAGGGTGTCTTATCCACCACGTTCTCTCAATGCCAGAAAAAATCCTGATGCGGAAAAAATAGGACAGACAGGTGACGTAAAGGTTAAACTCCATGGGCACTGCCCATTTTGTCAAGCAGAGTAGAACACACTGGAGAAATGTCCAGAAGCTCATTGCACCATGCGTCATGGAGTAACGGACTGCCAAGCCTGCCTCAGACAATTCTGTCTCCTGCCCCATCTCCGGTGAGCTCAGAGTTTCCAGGATGGGAATCATCCTTTTGACCGCTGCACACTGACATTTAGCACTCAGTCCAAGAGCACAGACTGACCCCTCCCACACTCGTCTGTACAGCAAGGTCCAGGCACAGCAGCATCATGGATTGTTGGAGGACTCTGCAGGATTCTGCTCCACAGAGTGTCACGAGCAGCAGAGTGGGGTGGACAGTTGGCAGGGGTCCAGTGTGTGTCACCAAGCAAGGCTGACGGAGAGAGGGCAGGCTGGAGGCACAGCACTCAGGACAAACAGCCTGTTTCAGTGGGCAATTTGAGCTCTGAATTCATTCTGGAAATGAATCATTGGAACGGGGAGAGCGATTTTCACCATCATCTTGCTGTTTGTTATTTGGATTACTGCATGCAGCTTTCAGACATTTTAGAAATAAAGACATGTGTGTTTGTGCCAGCAAGCAGAGGCTAAAGAGAAATGTAGAAATGACGTATTTTCACACTTTCTGAAGCCCAGACATTAGAGGAATTTGACAGTGACCTTGCTATTGGTATAAACTGCACTCACTAATTCCTCACTAAAGCTTTAATTAAATACCAAGGTTAATAAAATTCACCTATGTCCAAGTCTCCAACAAACACCAATGGTCAGGTCTTCAAGAGAAGCTGTGCATGCACCAGGATGTCTGGTGAAGCAGAAGGGATAGTGGGCTGTTCCCGACCTGCAGGTTTAAGCCAGGCTTACTGGAAAGCAACTTAACTCTGGGAATTCTCTCACATCCAGAGGAACACACATCACTGTTAAGAGCATCAAGAGCATCAGCTCTTGCAGGGTCAAAACCACAAGCTATGCCTCTGTGGGCTGTGTCCACTGGTACTTATCCAGGTCCACAAAAAGCAAAGATCCTGACAGCACCTGAGCACTTACCTCATTTATTTCTATCCTCTGCCCAGACATATCATACACATCACCTGCAAGCAAGAAAGATGAAATTATAGCCACACACTGTGGATAAGTGCAGTCTCTGAGCCACAAAATTGGTTAAAGTGTTTCTGAGCTAGAATCTATTTTAAAAGTTTCAGTAAATTGACACGGGCACTGACGACTGATGATACTAACAATCAGTTTCTATGTTGGTCCATGACAAAATCCGGAGACTGACAGATGCTTGAAACACACAGCAGTTACCATAAAAATGACTGGCATTTGAGTAAAGAAGACTTGTCTTGAGCTGAACCCAGAGAGGATCTAGTGCTAAGTAGGAAATGAAAGTGCTTCCAGGGGATGACTTCTCTTGTGCCTTCTCCTTCAAAATCCAGCTCCTGGATCCTACTATTTGCAGCACTCCCTGGACACTCACAGAAAAGTGGTCTTCAAAGCCCATTTTCCCCCCATCTAGGTAGCAAGGCTGCTCTACTGATATTCCCTGGACACATGATCTGGTTACAGGAATTGAAGATAAGTCATCTCCAGGATACATAATTAGAACTTCTGCCCAGAGACAAGTTTCACTAGGAAGGTCTGGACTGTGCCAAGGCCAGCCAGTCCCAACACTTCATAGAAATAAGATTGAAATGCAATGAATTACAGGAATGATTGACTCATATTTGCCCCAGCAACCTCAACTGTGACCAACCTCAAGTGTAGTGCTGGTGTGCCTTCACAAAGGCCCCAAGGGTATAAAAGAAAACACAGTAAACACCTCTCCTGAGAACCTAAGCACCAGTTGATTCCCTGGGAACCATAGCCAAGAGGCTTTTGTACACCTCCTTCCCTTAAGCCCAGAGGAGAGCAGAACTAGATCATCCTTTCTGGCATGGCTTTTCTGAATGCCCCTGAACAGCAGAGAAGTACTGTGCTAGAAGAAGCTAAACATTTAGAAAACTACAGGCAATAGATTGTTTGACTTCTTTGCCTGTATTTCCCATTCACTTCTTGAACCCTTACCCTGTTATCTGTTAGTGGTGACATCTGCTTCAGAAAAGTCAGTTAAGGACACATGACGGGAGAGATTTCAAACTGTTTAGCAGTACTAATGTCAGATAGCATAGTATCACTGTTTGAGATACGGTGGTCTCCAAATATACACAGATTGATAGGAAGAAGTATCTTCTTCCAGTCAGCTGATAGTACTAAGAAAGGATGCAAGCTTTATGGCACATTAGTGCATCAACGGGTCTGACACAGGCAAAGCAAGCATCCATATACGAATAAGCAGTGACTAATTTCTCTGGGGCATCTAATGATGTTAATCAATTAGGCAGTTTGAGAAGTGTTAGCACCTCTTGAGCAGTATGAAGAAAACTGCCTGGGGCCATAGCATGAACAAGCCTTTTAAACCAATGACTTCTAGGACCTAACAGAACTAATTACTCTTGTTCCCCATTTTTTCCAACTCCCTACCAACTTTTCTCTCTTCTGATGGGTGGAGAATGTCAGGTGTAAGGACAAAGACCAGGTCTTTGACTAGTCCAACTACCTGAAAAGGATGTGGAAAATCACTACTCATGTCATGAGAAATTGCTGAAAGTGAGAGACAACAGTGTGAGAATCTGACAAAATTTGCAGATAGCCCCAGGAGGGATGGCTGATTTTATAAGGGATTAATAGGGAGTTAGTTATGTGAGTTACATGTTATGTTTTGCAAGGTTAGCAATACCTGGCTAACAATGTCAATAATACAATAAAAAGCTGAGATTACCTAACTAGAGATATCAGAAAAAAAACCCTGCAAATTTGAGTACAGATATTGTAAATCTGGGACAAATGAGGAGAAACTAATAGTGTTGGTTCTTTAGCTGGGATAACAGTGGGGCAGAAAATGGGAGATAAAAGAGTGAGAAAGAAGGGGAAACTATTAATATGTGGCAAGTGGTGCAATCAGGCTGTCCAGACATCCCTGATGGGCAGCCTTGCACTTGATCACTGCAGCTCCTTACATGGCATTCTCTTCTGGATATCAGATTTAGTCTCTGTGGATGAAGAGGCACACAGTGAAACAGAACCCAGAGAGCACGACAAACAGGTAACATACCGTAGGATTTGCCATTGATGGAGCACTTGTTGAAACACATGATGTTCTGGGTGAGAGTTCCTGTCTTGTCTGAGAAGATGTACTTGATCTGTCCCAGCTCTTCGTTGAGTGTAGTGGTTCGGGCCTGAGCTGGTGTGTCATTCAGCGGGTAATACATTTTACGGTCCCAGTCGATGTAGAAACTGTTACCCAGGCGTATAATCTCCACACTGATGAAACAGAAAGAGAAGGTGATTCATTAGCTTAAGGCACAAGGTCTTTATCTTCAGCACCACCATTATCGATTGCAATCAGGAGACAACTTTGTAGGGTCAACCCTTTGAAGGTTGAGTTCAACGACAGGTTGAACTCATCTGTCCACAGGCGGCCTGTGGTAAGGGATGCTGAATCAAGGCTCACTGAAATGATCTGCTAAGTTTACAGCAAACTCATTTCCTTTGTTTTATAAAGCAGTACTTTATAAAAGTACTTGGAAAGTTTCAGAAGTTTTTGGACTGAGAAGTGAGGCAAGAGCAGTGGGTTTCACTTGGTGCTGTTTCAGGAGATGGTTTCCAGCAGAGCTGTGGGCTGGGCTGAGCCCAGTGCCAGGGGCTGAGCACAGCCATGTCTCAAACAACAGAGAACTCCACAGCAAGAGAGCCATTGAGTCACTCAGTACAACCAAAGAGTGGCATCAGCTTGAAGATGACATGGATTTTCACTTTGGACAGGAATGCAATTCATTCCTCATGGTTACCAGCACAAAAGAGAGTCTCAGCAGCAAAGGTGACGGATGGCAGGTACAATGATAAATTAAACAGGGCTATGCAATCTCTACCCCAGCCCCAAGGTTTGAGAGCATCACAGACACATTGCCTACCTGTCGCTCCTGCTTGGCTATCACCAATAACCAACACATCTCTGCACTGTCTGGGAAGAGGCAACAATCACACTGATAATATAGCACCAAGTACTTCAACCTGATTGTACCTACTTACCTGGCAATCCTCACACAGTCCTAAAGCTACCTCAAAGAACAGGCCATTCATTCACTGTTAGCAAGGTGCTAATGGTGGCAGGCTTCCAGCCCTACTCCTATAGCATCCTACACACCTACACCTCCCCTTTAACTGCAAAATCATCCTCTCCTCATTCAGGGCTCACTGTTGTCCCCACTCCAACCCTGATAAAGCCTTCTGAAGGCAGCAGAAACAGGAAAAGCATGAATGTGGTTGTGTAGGATCATCCGTGATGGGGCTGTGTTAGGTTTTAACGAAAATGCTGCTCCCAGTTAAGGCAAAGGCTCCTAAGATCAGAAGTGAAAGGAGCTTCCGGCACGTACCTGACGTAGAGTGAAATTGGTACCACGGTGTTTAGAATGATCACATATGACCAGAACATGAGGAAGCCGGAGTAGGGGGCAGAGTTGACACCCTCTGCCCAGGGCAGATAGACCTGGAAGTAGTAGCCCTTATCATGCTCCCAGATACCATTGCCAATGGCTAGGATGAGACACATCAATGCTAAAAATGCAAAGATCTGGAAAAAAAAAAAAAAAAATTCAAAACCCAAACAAAATGTATTGCATTTTAGAGACACGGAATTTTTTATGTACAGGTTAGTTAGAAGACCCTAATGGGGTAGAGTTGGATAGCCTGAATCATAGGAGAATGTTCCTAGGGATGAAGAGGAAAAACCAGCAAAATTATGATACTTTTACCTCAAGAACAAAGTTACACAGTGCAGAGTCTGGCAACTTGGAATTAAAAGTCCTCAAACAGCTGGGGATTTAAATCCCAAGCAGACATCTCAACTAGGGTGGTTACAACAGTCTGCTGCAGAACACCAAATCTCATTAGAGGAGAGTTGAGCTGAGGATCCTCAAACATCTGGCTGCACACCTGGGAATAGAAACTGTCTGGAGGACTTTACCTGGCCATTTGTCAGATGTATCACAGTATTCCTCACAATTTCTGAAAGACTACTAAGGATAATCCAGCACCGTACAGTTTGGAGTTCAGCACTGGATATTATTCTGATGGTTAGAGGAGAGTTAATTGCTTTCTCAAAAAGAATGGTTGCCTTGGTATCTGCCCTCACGATTTGATTACACTTCCTTTGAGCAAACAAAAAGCAACACCAACCAGTGATGTGTATCCTTGGGCTTTAGAGAAGCCTGTTTCCTGAAGCCTAAAGCAACCAGGGCACCAGCAGCTGGGAAGTGAATTTCAAACTGGGATACCTTACTGAAAACTGGGGCTTGCTCGGGAACACTATTTAACAGACACAAAAACATTACATAGGTCATAAAGCACTTTTTGATTAAAAGAAGACAGGAATGTAGCAATACAATTATTTGGAAAAGAACAGAAAAAGAACAGGAAGAAGGAAATTTAGCAGAAATTAATACAGACTGCAAGGAATTATAGAACTGTGAATATCCAACAGTCAAAAAATATCAAGAAAAGAAAAAAATAAAATCATAAGCAGGTGTGTGAAAAGCAAACATGTTAACAGACAGTCCTCCAAGAGGAAGGAGGAAGGAAGAAGAAGGAATTATCTGCCCTATAGTAAATGAAAAAGGCAGATTATGTCTACTGACACAGAGCACTGTGTGGCTCTCTCTGCTGATAAGCATCTTCAATGCAGCAGGTCCATCTAATTCAAAGATGGAAGCTTAGAGGTTAGTTTTTAACTTTCCCTTTAATAAGGCTAGTTTTCAACAATGTTTTAAAAACTGGGAAGCCCCACCATTTTGGAATCCTGCTAATACAATTACAATATTTGTAAGGTAGAAATGGTGATGGTGGGGGAGATAAACTGCAGTTAACTTGACATCCTTCCTGGACAAATGATAATAAAATAATTCTTTTGGCACAGGCTTTTCCAAACATTTGACATAAACCAGCCAATATAATAAGAAAAAAAGTGAAGATATGGAGTCAACAGGCTGCACAAAAGAGCAATTAAAAATCATCTTTTGCAAGTATAATCATTAGGGAAAAATTATCAGTAACTTGGACCATTATGTAAAGGCCACACAGCAACAATCACATTAAAACAGTAATCAACCTTTTTAAAAAGCAGTAATTGAGGGACAAACATAGAAATGTTAACGGTAAAGCTAATATTTGTACTGCTGAGGTAAGCGTGGCAGGAAGAAAGATACTTCTGTGAAGCAATATGAATCACTTGGTGAAAAGTTCATGCCTGATCAACTCAAATTTTAATATAAAAAAGCTACAAAAGGGAACTGTAAGAAAAGGTGGCAGACTGAGTGTCAGGGGACACATTTATTTCACACACGAGTAGTAGCTTTTCTATTTAATTGTGCGAAGCCAAATAAATTACTCAACTTGTGAAATGGAGACAATATTGCTTGCTGGTAAGGAATGTGGTGCAGTGTTTTTAAACCTCTGTGAACCAGAAATTAAAACATACTTGAATATGTGCCATTGTAATTGTAAGGACTTAAGGATATATTAGAGGCATGACCCACCTCACTGCCCCACAGGTTAAAAATTATCCTTTGCAGAATATCACAATCCATGTAGGAATTTCAATGTGTGATTCAGCAATTGACATGCATGGGGCAAGACAGGAGCTGAACTTTCCCAAGGTGTCCCTGCCCATGGCTGGGGTGTTGGAACAAGATGATCTTTACGGTCCTTTCCAACTCAAACCACTCTGTGATTCTATACCACAGCAGCTCCTGCCCACAGTTGCACTCAATTTATGTCCATTTTGTTTTCTGTGCATTGGGCATGTCAGTGCTTTCACGACCCCACTCGTGCAACACTCACGCTTGCACAAAGCTCACTAACATGCTGTTTGCTCTGAGACAAATGCAAAGGACCAAGCCATTAAAAGCAGCCCTGGAGATTAATTTCCGTGCATAGAAACAGCTGTGTGCAGGGTGTCGCAATTGTAACCACAGCCCTGAAGAGAAGGACATGAAAAATCATAGGTTTGTGCATGCTCATGGGGCTTCCCAGCATGAACATCCTCCCTCCCTGGGTCCTGCCCATACACTGCCTGCTGGAGATCCTCTCGGTAAGAATTTTGTAAAGAGTAAGTGACTTTTGACTTCAAGACGAACATTGACTGTTGGACTGTGAATTAAAACAGTCTCGGTTTCTTAATTGGTGCTTTGTGTTCTGCTCTGGGATTTGAAGCAGTCAGTTGTTTAAGAGGTGAATGTGAGAGCTCTCTTTTTCTGAAAATTTGCTCCTCCTAGCATGCTAAGAAGCAGGTTTTGGAGAAAAAAGCATTTTTGGAGCTGGCAAGTGCATCCCCAGCGGAAGACCATTAACTTCTGTCTCAGATCGATGAGAAACACCTCCAAATGTGACAAAACAGCTATGACTGCCATCTGGAAATGTTCACTTCTGATTAACCCTTGCTGGGGCAGACCAGGGCAACATTTAACAGGCACTCCTTTGGCGAACCTACTTAAATACTGCTTTGTGCCTGGAAGTTTTATGGGCAAATAAACACAAAATAACTTTGCCAGTGTTAATGTGGAATAAGTTTCACTACATGTAAATGACTTATTTATAGTAAGTTGTGGCTACTTTGTCTTAACTCAAGAGAGCACAATATACTGCTTGTTTTTATGACCACGCTCTGTAAACTTTGACCACCCAGTGAGCTGGAAAAACCCAATGCCACATCCTCTTAGGTGTCCAAAGAGTCTGGTGTTTAGGGTACGATAGAGCTTTACTTAGACATCAAAATTTTAGGTTCCTTAAAAGTGTGTAAAGGAGACAAACACACCCTTGGCTCCTCCAGCACCCAAGAACCTAGGCAGAGGCTGATGCAATCAGCTGCAAGTTGCTCAGTTTTTTTGAAACAGAGCCAGGAGGTAAATTCATCTCATTTGTTTTTATAAAGAGAGGCCAAACAGACTGAAAGTTCTGCGTGGGACCCTTGTCTTGTGAAAGGAGATTTAGCAAATCTTAATTTAACATTAAATTCCAGATTCCCTGTTCGGTTTTCCTCTGCTCTGTTTCTGTGCCCTGTGGATCACCCCGAGCCCATTCTCCTCCACAGTCAGAGCATAGCAGAACACCTATGAAAATGTGAAGTTCCTCAAATGCTCGCAAAATTTTGAATGTAAGAGGCCCAAACCTTGTTTGGTTTTGCTGTCCACTTCAGGGGAGGAAGGGAAGAAAACACTGAGGGAAACAAGCTGATGATAGCCAAGATTTTCCCTTGGCAGAGATTGGTGCAAGGTTACTAAAATTAAGGGCATGTCCTTACTGTACACAGAGCAAGGCCTCAAGATGGGTTGAAGACAACCCTGGAGTGGCTCTCTGTGCTATGGCACTGCTGGACATCCCTGGGCTCACCTAAAGGACTTTTGGGATCCCAGTTAAAAATAAGAAATACAGGGGCTGAGATGAAGTGTGGAGGTTGGAGGGTGGTGCCACCCTGGAGATGTGTGTGCTCTTAAGCCCCAGTGCTGAGGAGGCATGAAGTCAGAGAGGGCAGGGAGAGCTCAGGACAGCCTTGCTGTGATGCACAGACTGCTATTGGATGCCTCCTCCAGGGCTTGCACCAGTGCCTGGGAATGGATCCTGTCCCCAGCTGGATAGTAGGGTGATCTGGAGAGCAAGAGTAGTAGGGAAGAAGCAGTAACAGTGACCACTGACCACCAGACCTTCCCAGTCCCAGTTCCCACCAGAAACTGAAGGTTGTGCAGCATGCATGGGAAAGCATGACAAATTTGCACTCAAAGGAAAATGAAATCTGAAACTAAAGACCTTTTCTTCAAGCAACACTGATTAAAGTAGTGTCAGAGTGTATGTCTTCCTTCCCTGAGTGGCTTTGAAGTCAAGCAGTAAAACCTTGAGAGAGTCTGTAAAAGAATCACTATTTCGGTCTGGAAGTATTTGCCATTTCTTAAATCCACTGATGAGCTTAACCCTCAAATTAAATCTGTTTTTCAATCTGAGAAGAGTGCTTGCTATGTAAGATTAGTGTTCTCAAATTTCCCAGCTGCTAAAAACACCAGTTTCCTAGCATTAATGAGACCATGTCTAATAATTTATCCTAACGTGTTAAGTCAGGAGCTGGCATCATGTAAATTAGCAAACTCAATTACCAAGTCCTATGCAGATATCACCAGAGATGCCAACAAATCACGAGGAAGAGAGAGAACTGCTAATGTTTATTTAAATAGAAAATGACAAAATTACTAGAAGAAAAAAGGGCTTTGCAGGCTTCAAAATATTTCTCACACAAAAATGCAGAGCAAGGAGGAGCAGAGAAAATGACAAGCTCAGAAGAAAAGGCCTTAATTCTGTCAATGTAATGGCCTTGCTTTGCAAGACAGGCTGGCAGAGGTGCTGCAGAACTCAGGCTGCTAATAAATTATTATGTACTTTTTCTTCTTATCGTCAGTCACTTCTGATATTCCCCCATTTGTGTGGACAATGAGGTGGAGCATCTGGAAATGATGAACACATCTGAAGAACGGCACATTAATCAGACTTACCACCAACACAAGGACATTCATGAGCCGATCAATGCTTGTTCGCTTAAAAGTTGTTTTTCCACTGTTCTGCATGAGTTTCGTGTCTGGCCCTGGAGATGAAGCACACTTGTTAATTTTAGTAATAAAGCTTAGCTGTTCTAAAGCTGATTCTCTCTGATGCCCCACGGTGCTTTTCAGCATAAATAACCATTGCAGCTCTCTTTAAGTCAGGTATGCACAGTCTTGAGTGCTGGTGAGAAACTTGGGCAGAAACAGGTTAAGCCACTTGTCTGAGACTACATGGAGAGAGCCACATAAAACCATTAATTCTGGACGTTGACTCAACTCTTTTCTTTCAACATTCAGCCCTCCCTTTCAGCTTTAATCACTCTTCACTGAATACCAGATATTGCTATGTTATTGGTGATATACTATGTATTATCTCACGTCTAGAGGAGTACAGAAACAACAGGACTGTGCTCATGAAAAGCGTAGATCTAATCAATAATATTATTGATGACTCTGATATTCCAATATGGATTAAAATCACATAGAAATGATACAGAGTGTTTAATCCAATACACTTGAGAGAATTCTTAACCAAATTTAACTGTTACATTCTTTCTTAGTCATCAAAACTCCCCTCCTGTACTTTGCTGTGTGCATTTCTGAAACAAGAAAGTTTTTTCTTCTTGTACCTGGTAGAAACATACTTTACAAAGAGGAAAATACTTGATTCCTTTGTGCATGCTGGGTGTGATGTATTCCCATGCTAGGGCTGCTGGGCTCTGCAATCCACATGTCAGTCTTTTTACCTACCAGCATAAATAACAAGTCCAAAGCACCACTCTGTGTTCCTGATAGTACAGCCCCTCAGCAACATCTTCTCATTGTCCAGGGCATACTTCTCTCCTCGAAGAGTAAGAGTTCCTGTGAATTTATCCAGTTTGTTATTTGGTGCCTCACATCTGATTTCTCCTGTAAAAAGAAGGTAAAAGCAAAAATGAAAATCTTGGTCCAGAAAGGTGTCATCAATACTGCATTCCCGGCTGTTCCTCAGAGAGACATATTTCACACTGTTGTTGCAATCGACTCCTAACCCTGTCATTCCCATCCTATACCTTATATTTACTCATGTTCTGGGATGTTGCTCCTTCCCCATATGAATCTTGTAATTCAAAGGACCACAATGGACGTGGATCTATCCAATTCTTTGAACACGGCAATTTTTTATTGGTAGAGTACAAAACAAAGTTTCCACAACTTTTATGTGGGTGAGAAGAAATGTTGAACCAGCAATGTACTTAGAATCCATTCACAGTAAGTTCATAGTGGTAGGATGTCACTGGATAATTTTAGCTAAAAGTGCTGACATCATCTTTTTTCTTATTTCATTTTACCTCAAACTGCAGGAGCCCAAGTGAATAAAATCATAGCCTAAAGGCTGCAGAAGAGTAATTAATTGAGGTGTCTTTGTTCACTGTTTTTTAATTTCATCTGTTTTATAACTCAGGAGCATATAAAAAGATACCGCTACCTTCTTTGGCCACACAGCTGACACTGTAAGTGATTGGAGTGTCTATTTCCATGCTTTATATTTATTTATTGTAATAAAATGTGTTCAGATACCTCAGTACAAAAACGACTATTTAAATCAACAGCTGCACCTGTCATTTAAAGATTCAAAGCAGAGCCCTGTGGATGTATTGAAAAGAACTGGAAAATACAAATATGCCTTACTGAAAGGCAATCTAAGAGTTCAGTCTGTTCACTTAATCAGCAGGAACACTGAAGTTATTTTGATCACAGGCTGTAAATACGTACAAAAAGACTAGCATTTGCAGAGAGTGCAGTTCTTCTAGCTGCTCTCAGATTTACACACCAGGCTCAAGAGACTGGAAACAAAATCCAGGGAAGTCCAGAAGAAAAGTGCAGCTTTAAGTGTCATGAACATCTTTACCACTACACATTTTAAAATTAAAGATTATTAAAACCATCAAAAAAGCAGCTAATCTAGGGCAGACAAATCATCAGACACAAAAGATCAAACAGTTAGGAAATTCAGTGACACATGTGACATCAGAACTCATGGTACCAACTGTGTTGATCTTCTATTTTATCCTCTGGTTAGTCCAACAATAACCAGACCTGTGCTCCAGCATTTCTCAAAGTCTCCAGTAACCAGGCCCGTCTCATTACCACCCTTGCAATGCCTTGAAAAGCACAAAGGAAACAGAGGCTTTGCAATGGAACCTCAAACAGCACAACGCTTGGCAAAGCAAACCCAGAGCATGGTCTCCCACCAGGAACCCTGTGCCTGCCATGGGACAATGCTCCTGTGAGCACCTCCGGTGTCCACATCTACTTTCCCATAAGCAGGTGGGTCTGGGCTACTGACATGCTGATTTTGAGATCAGAAGGGATTCATCCAGATGAGACTGACCACAAAAGAGTGAGAAGCTCTAAAAATTCCCCCAGGACAGCTGCACTGAGCCCAGTAACTCTGCAGCTGAAGGCACCACAGCCAGGCACCATGCTTCCTGTCCCCCTCTCCCACTAACAGCAATAAGATACCTGGAATACATTTCAGCTGAAAGAGTTAAATACTGCCAAGTCGACATGTGGTAAGTAGAGGGTAACTGAAAAGTATTGCTGCCTTTCTGGTCTCCCAGTTCCCCAAATCAAACAAAGAAATTCAGAGTTTTGCAAGCATCTCCCTTATCTGAACCATCAAACAAACATCATAGCTCACATTAAGCATTCCACTGAGTGCCTGTATTAGCTGCAAAACCCTGTCCTCTCTTCCTGTCTTAAAAAGTAATTAGATAAAGAGTTACATAAATATTTAAGTATTTCTATGGAGGTTTGCTAAGGGAAATGCAAAGCTGGGTCTGATTCCAGGCACTCTTCCCAGTACACTGTCAAATATAAATCATACTGGGAAACATTTTATTCATTTTAAGTATTGTGAAGAGGTCACTTTTATTTACAACATAAGTAAAATAGATATTTACAGAATAAATAAATATCCAATAACAAAATCCTCAATTTTCCAAAATATTTTTAAACATTTTTTAAATTAAGCACTTACAAGAACACAGTGCCCTTAGATAAGCATCACACTAAACATGCTTGAAAAATTATCTAAGATTTTGTTTAAATCGATAGACACTTCAGCCTGCTCAGGAAAATAATTAAGGCATGCCACTCCAATTACTAACGTAAAGCATCTTAACTGCACCTGTAAACACATATTTCTCAAGACCTAAAACACTCAGAACCTCAGCCATCACTTCAGAGAAATCCTGATGTCCTGAGCTGAAACTTGGCAAAAACCACAAACGTTACTGCACAAAACCTCAACAAAGAAGGCAAAAGAAACTCTACCAGAGACAGTCTCAGCTATGCTCTTTGCCACATCCCCACCACTTGTCCTGGAATCATCTACTTATTTCAAACACATTTTTCTCTAAAATTTTTTTCCCCTCTTTATCTAAAAATATTTCCTGAGAGCCTGCAATCCTTGAGGCGTTCCAAGGACACCAGCACTCATTCCGCCCCTCTCCACACTGACTCCTCCTGTAATCCTGACCTCGTATCTAAGCCAGCAGAGCACTGCTGAACGTGACTAACACCACTTGGTCTGTTCCCTCATCTTCTCTCCACAGACAGATGATGTGTGAGCATGGAGTATTCTGGTTTTGACAGGCCTAGCTCCTTAGCAGTATGTGCTGCTAAGTATTCTTTGGTATCCAGTGACAGGACACATGGGAATGGTTGAAGTTGCACCAGGAGAGGTTCAGATTGGACATCAAGAAACATTTCTTCACTGAGAGTGTGACTGCTTACTGGAACAGGCTTCCTCTAGAGGTGATTGATGTCCCCAGCCTTTCAGGTTTAAGAGGCATTTGGACAGTGCCCTTAAAAACATACTTTAATTTTTGGTCAGCCCTGAAGTGGTCAGGCAGTTGGACTAGAGATAATTGTAGGTTCCTTCCAATTAAAACATTCTATTCTATTCTATTCTATTCTATTCTAATTCTTATTCTATTCTATTCTATATTCTATCCTATCCTATCTTGATTTTGATACAGCAAGTAGTAGTGAGAAAGTTAACCACATCTGCACTGCTTGCCTTTAGATACTTTTAAAAATTCAGTCTTTATTGTGGCATTGAGAGAGGAAAGGAATGGTTTCAAGGTGAGGCTTCATGCTGGGAAGTAATCACCTGTCCTGTGGGCACAATTAGTCCTCAGGTCCGTATGGTGTCTGGGAAGTGCCACTGATCAGAAGATAAATGTAATCGGTGCATCAGCATTGCTACATCAGTGTGAAAATGTTTTGAGGCCAGAACTAAGCATAAGGTTTTGGAAAAACAGTTTCCATTGTGCAGTTATGTGGACTCTTGTGCTGGGTTTCAAGGTGGGTAGTCTTGACATGCACAGACAGACACAGAAGAAAAGTGTCCATCCACAAGAAGTGCCACCGATGCAGTGTCAGGTTGTAGTCATACATGGCACCAAGACCAGCAAGCAAAGAGGGACCTTTTCCTTTACATGTGGTGTTGATACCTGTTGTACAGACTACAGAGTGCCTGTTCTGTTTTGCTGGCACTGCTTCCAGAGAAGCCCTAGCAGGGGGCAGTGGGCAGCTTGGAAGGAACAGTCCTAACTACTCTCTGTAATTTCAGAAAATCCTCTGGAAAGTGAATTTTCCATTTGTACTCACCATTGAACTCTGTCAGCTTTTGCAGATCTTCTCCAAGCTCTGCAGTGACTGTCAGTGCCTGCTTCACCTTCAGGTTTGTTTCACTGTGACAAAAAACGTAAGACAAACACATGAACTGAAAGTCATATGTGAACTGAAAGCTCCCCCTGAAAGTCACTTCTGCTCTTGAGGACAGTATTCTTCCTTAGACATCTGATGGACTGTGATACCATGTACCTGTTCCACCTGGCCAAAGGGTGTAGATTGTCTCTTTCAGTTGCAATGGCACACAGTTCAGAGGAATTCCAGGTATAGTACCAAAGGCGAAGTGGCTCTGTCTTCTTAATTTTACCACAGAGCACCCCACTGTCTATCTTGTCACCCATGACACGTTTAAACCCAAGGTATCTGATCATATAGGAGAGCTCTGAATCTTTTCTCCCATGGTATTCTGATCTGGAAGATTACTTCAGTCCTGGGACTAGCTAGCTGAGGAGTTGGAAATGCAATGTGAATAGAATACTGCATTTGTTCAGGGCCTCTTAGAAGTGGCACTTGTGTGTGTGAAAACTACAAACCCATTTTCAGCAGAAATCAGATGGGGAAAGTCCAGAGGGCAATCTGTAGGGTCTTGGAAGAGACACAATTTCTTGAAATCTCTGGTCTTGGTCAGTCCCTCAGACTGTTGCTAGCTTTGAGCAATGCAGAAAAGGTAATGCAAAATGGGTCATAAAGATGAGGACAGCTCCAGTTTATTCCAACTAACACAAGTTGCAGCCCTCTGACTTGTGGCCATTTCTGTCCTGGAGTGGGCAGCATTTGGAAGCCTTTGCTATGTGCTTGCATTGACATTATTCTATGGCAGTTCAAACGAGATTACCAGAGTTATTAATTATGATTATCTCAGCCAGATAATCTGTCTCAAAGAAAATACTAATGGAGATGAAAGAAATAGCCTCTGCTGGGGATATTGCTTTTGTGATATTGCAGGAACATGTCTCTAACTAACTCTCAGTATTAGAAAAACTGTCACTGAAAAATAAAGTCCCCTCCTCACATGACACTTGCACTTGAGAGGGAAAAGTATCCACCAGAAGATGTTATTTTCAAGATGCCTACCCAAAGTTTATCCTACATTTTATGAAACTCTTGCTACCAAAGCTATTGCAGGTATGCCTGCAGCACCCAGGGTCACCAGGAATGGTGGCTTTGCAGTGATGGCAATGATTGCATGCCAGGGCAGGCTCACTTACCCATCCAGCTCAGCTGTCTCAATGTACGTCAGGCTGTGCGGCTCACTGCTTGACAGCAACAGGAGATCAGCCTGAGCACAGATAGGCAGACAGACAGACAAACAGATTTGGCATGAATTCACACAGTCAGCAGGCACTGCAGAGCAGTGCTGCTTGTCATTACTGCCACATCATCACCATGACTGATCTTCTCATTAGTGGTAAGGGTGGCAGAGAATAACTACCAGGATAGAGATCAGGATCAGGATAGAGAGAAACGGTACTCACTGTCACAAAGTTGTTGTTTTCCAGCTTTATTATATCCCCCACTTGGACATTCATCCATTTTTGCTCCTTTAACCTGCAGGAAAACTTCTAGTAAGTAAGCACATACAGCAAACGCCGCTTGGGAAAGTGGGAAACTTGGCTCTGCTGCTGAAGCCAGACTGTAGGTGCCATCAGGACTTGGGAGCACGGCCTGCCATGATGATCCATACTAAGCTGGAAGACCACCACAGTACAAAAAAAAAGTAGCAAAAAGCAGTAAAAATCAGTAAGAGCACTGGTTGGGCTGACCCATGATGGGTTGAGACCAAGCCCCACAACAGCAGCACAGTCCATGTGCACTATCCTTATCCTTGCCCTTGTCTCTGGACTGACTACTCCCTTCCTTCCTCCTCTTAAAAGGCCATATTGTCTCAAAAAACCCTCTCTGCTTTGTGTAAGAGACTTCACCTAGGAAAACCGCAGATTGTGTTAGGTTTTCCAAGTGGTATTAAGGGCAAGAGTAACCAGCTGTCAGGAAGGTCAGTGCAGGTGCTTTGGCTGCACACTCGCCTGTCTGAGCCATGTCTGCAGTGGTCTTCACAGCACTAAGCCAGATGTCCATGCAGGCAGCCAGCTAAACTGCAAGCACCAACTCAGCCAAGTCATGATAGCTGTGTATGCAAATTCTAGAGGTGAGAAATACCAGTCTCAGAACAGGACTGGGGGCTCAAGCTTGAACTCAGTTCAATCTTGCTTATTCAATGTTGGTCAGAGTTGGGCAGGATCTGTGGTTTCTAGCTTTAGAAAAAGGCAAAATATACAATTTCTGTGTCAAAATGTGTTTCCTAGTCACAGTAACTAATACACAGTAAACTAAGAAACTGGATTACTTAGCAGAGAGCACAAAAAACTATGTCCCTATTCTTCAGTTTCCACTCATATTTTTAACTGTTTGATCATCTGTTGGAGTTTACACAACATACTGCTATCTGTAGTGTGGAAAAAAGTCACAAAAGACTTCACAGCTGTCTACAGCTGTGTCCTACGCATAGCTGGACTCCATGGAGCTGCAAATAAACAGCACATCTGTCTGCCATGAAAGCCAAAGCCTCTGCTAATTTTTCTGCAGGAAAGAACAGTGCTGCCAGTACAATGTCCAAAGCACGCAGCTGAAATGTTTTGGGTACATCTAAGCCAGAAGTGCTACACACACTCAAAGTATGATGAAGTGTATGTGGGAACTATTCCAGCTTCTTAATTTGAAGTAACTTGTTGATAATGCCGAGTTTTGCTTAATGCAAAACAAATGCTATGAGCATAAATGGACACAGAAGATAGCTTTGCTTGTTACTTCTGGGGTAAGGAGTAAAATAATACAAGACTCTGAAATTCTCACTTAAACATAAATATCCAGGAACAGAGAAAGACTTTAGTTTGTGTTAGCACAAGGTCACAGCCATAATGCCTGCACAGATTCTAGTACTGTGTCCAGAGTTCATTAATCAGACACATGGTCCAAAATTGCATGATGAACTAGTGGTGTGAAACATAATTCAATTTTAAATTGTTTAGTGATCCTTGAGAATCACACACACACACAAAAATCAAAAATATTACTAATAAAACACATTTCCCTGTCAGAATTACATCAAAAAGGACTTACATGCCATTGATGAGGACCTGGACTGGGCGGTTGTTGACATGTTTGTCGCTTTTGTGTCGATTCTGAAAATTGGATCAGAAGGTTAAAAGGCATTTCCAGGAAACCAAACACACAGGAGCCATAGGCAGTTCATTAACACTTCAGGTTTCCACCCAGCTGGTTGAACAGGTCAGGCAGATTAGGGTCACAGCTGAGTCAGTGTCCAGCACATGTTTACAGTAGTAGCACAGGGCATAACCAGATTGCAAAGGGCAACAGGCAACACCGGGCTTGCTCTTGGAGAGAAGAAAGAGGGTAGAGCCTTAGATGTCACTTTAGCACAGCCCTGACTCAGCTGGCATTTCTCCTACCCACCTCAGTTTGTAAACACCAGAGAAATTAATTCCTCTTCTGTCATATGGAAAGCAGCCACTGAAGTTCTGGCATTTCTCCATTGAACACCAAAATCATTTCAATAATAAGAGAAAATCAGATGCTAAACTCAGCTCTAATATCACTCTCTGAAGTCAACTGGACTTTTGACCATTAGCTCTGATGGCAGCAGACCTTGGCCAAAGCTGGGCAAGTTTGAAAAATGACAGGTGGGTTGAGCACTTGCTTCCCACCAAATGTTTTTCTCCACCTACATTGTGCTAGATGACAAAGTTGTCCAAAATGCAAGCCTAAGAAAAAATTTCTGTGCCTGAGTCCAGACATATCTATCAGTCACCACATTTTCAGACATGATGAGTAGTTTCAGAGAAAGTCAATGGAGCTGCTGGGCTGCTCAGCAATTTGGAAATTCTAGCTCCTTCTTAAGTAACAAACTATAGATTTTGGGGACTTAATCTCAGACCCCACCTTGGCCACAGACCAGCTCTCTGAATGCCTGCCACTGGCTGTGTTTAAGTGGTTTATTTCAGTTACTGTGCTGAAGAATCACAGACCAACTCCAAAGTACAGGTCAGAAACACAGATCTTACAAAATCATCAATGGCATCCTTGACTCCTGATACAGCCAGCACCAGCACCAAGGGCACGACTGTTGTAAACCAGGCCAGTGAGGAAATCTGAGGAATCAACTGTAGGAAGAAAAGATCTGAGTTAAGACATTTCCTGCCTGTTCAGAAAACCACTGCTTCCTAATCAAGCCGCAGACAACATTTTTCTATGATACCTGAATACAGATTAAAGACAGACCTGTATCCCTGCTATGTGACCCCCCCAAAGGTGGGAGAGCCAGGGAACCCATGTTTTCCTTACAAAACAAGCTATAATTTAAGTTGAAAAATGGAACTGTCAGAAAGTGTAGTGGGTTGCTCTTTCTTGTTGTTTGCAGAATTAGGATTGCAAAGTCCCCAGTGGATTTCTCTGGAAGTACTGACATGGGCAAGCCTGCTGTGGGGGACTCAGAGCTATCTGAGCAAAACCAGCTGTGAAGAGCTGTTAAAAGCCTCTGCTCTTTGTTTCAGTAACTTTTCACATTTTGCTGAAGTAAATTTCGCATCAATGGACAATGCTCAGCTGTTGCTAGGGCTGACCTTGCTCTCCCAAGAGCAATACAGCCGGTTTTGTTTCCTACATCTTTAATAGTGAGAGGACCAAAGAGCTGAAGGTGATTCTGTCATGCCATCAGTGATGCAGAGGGAGATGTCCTACCCCCACATAGTTCTCCCCTTCTTCTAGAAGCACTAGGGATGGCAGCAACTACTGTGTCCATCAGTTTGGATCTGGGAAGTGTGAAGTCCGTGTGCATTGAGAAGTTGATACTTATGCACTGTCACAGCCCAGATCCTACAGGCACCATAGCCCTGCTCAGCTGTAGAGGCTGCAACTGCTGCCTTCTCACCTACCTTGGAATATGCATGTCCCACTGATGTGTGACAAAGGAGTGGGAGACAGAGTCCCCACAGCCTGCCCATCACATCCACTCCTAATGCAGGAGTAGTCCCATAGGCATGGAGTGAGGAAAAAAATGAAATGGAGGAATATGTAATGCCTTCCCTCTTTATGCTACCTTGATGTAAAGAAAAAGCTGTGTGCTTTTATAAATAGTCAACCCTAGATGGCCCAGCAAAACACACAGTGGAATAATATAAGGGAAGTACTTTGAAATACTGTGAATTTGACAGAAAACAGCTAGAGTGCAGTACAACAACGCAAGAACTGCGCTCTCAGCTTAGCTGAAAAGGCACCGTCACTGGTTTCTTGAAAAGTATACATGCACTGAAATCTCAAAAATTCATTCCCTGTAAATAAGCAAAAAAGATCATACATGGTTTCCTGTAGGCTTAACCACATTTCACCTATGCTTTTTTGAGCTGAAACTGTAAAAAAAGCATTTCAAATGGGTTATTTTGCAAATCTGTGTGCAGTGAAATAGTCAACTTTAAAACATCATGCTTGAAACATAATCAAAATTATACCCTTCTTTTGATAGTGTGTATGCTGATATGACTCAACAATAGTACACAGCAAGGTGCAAAGGGGCAGAAATCTTGGTATCAAATTATCCAGTGCGTCCAGCTTTCAGGGGATCGTTAGCAACAGTGATGAGCAAAGTGCAACTCAATGCCATTACAGTCCAGAGGGTTCAACAGTGCTGCCACTGTCTGACACACTCCATACTGGACACCTTCCCCACTCTGGAGAAGGGAGCAGCAATATCCAGCTTTATGCAAACCAGCCACAACCTTGAGCCTTCCTGGTGTTAACTCCTTCCTTCCCACGGAAACACCACAGGTTACAAATGTGTCCCTCTTGCTGCTTCCTTTGAGACTGCCTGTGGAATTTGCCTTAAAATCTATGGGTAACAGAAAACTTGGCTTTATACCACAGGATGAACAAGTAATGTAAATCTGAGGACAGCCAGGAGCACTCAGATGTAGACACAAAGGCATAGTAGGACAGAGTATGAAAAAGTTGCACAATTTGTTGAAAACTAAGTAACTTTTTTTTCTTCATTTAGTTCACACCCTCATATCCAAAGGTAAGAGAGAAAATTGCTTTTTTCTGCCCTACTTTCTATGTACTGTAAGGTTTTACTAAGATGTTAATTCACAACAGGAAATATAGCTTGCACTTCATTACACCTATCAAACATAGACTGGCTTTGATAACAGAGAACACAACCTGCTGGAAACAGCACAGTGATTTCATACCTGCAAAATCAGTAAGAAAAGAAAGTAAGCATTGGCTATTCGCTGAAACTGTTCAAACAGGTTGAGAGGCAGGAAAGTGAAGAAATTGTATTTCGATGTTTTAATTGAATTGTTCTGTAAGGGAAAAAAATGAAAATAAGTAGGATTGGTAAAACAGGAAACAAAATTACAGCACAACACATTTCAACTGTGTCTTATTTGCTTATATTTAGCAATAGCATTGTTTCCAACAGCAGCTCAAAAAGCGTTTCCTTTTCCCCCATACAATCATGCCCAGCCTGGATAAACAGAGAACTCCTCTTGGAATGGGTGAAAATATGATGCTTAGCTTATGCCAGTGCTGCTGCAGGTAAACTTGCATGTAGTTGCTCACAACATCTTCCCTTTATTAAGAGTCTTCTTACTTACACAGTGCATAAAGAAAATTGAGAACTGTAACAAGAAGACAACAATTTTGCTGTAAGCATCTGCAAAGCAGGGTTGGAAAACACATGCCAGGTCAACCATCTGTAGCTTGTCTGATGCTTTGAAGTACCCATCAGCTGGACAACCCTACAGCAGCTATACGTTCTCCCAGGAGTAGGATATGACATTATTATTATAATTTTCAGCTGATTCAGCAAACCTTCAGCTCAGCAGCTTCAAGGGGTGGCTTGTTTCTATTCCACAAAGATCACTTGGATGTGGTGTTGTGCAAACAGCCACTAGTACAAGAATTCACCATTTCAGTAAGTGAGCTGCAGCTCTGTTCCCTATTTCCAGTTTCCTTTTCTAATTGTGGATGGCCCCTCCAGCCACAAGAAGTGGCTGCTCCCCTGTCTGTCTTTTGCAAACCACAGAAAGACCTAAGCTTGATATTGCAGAACTGGGTATTTTCTTCCCCAAAGATCCGAGCAGTCTGATCCAATACTTGCCACCAGTCAGACAGGCTCAATCCATCGTACTGATGCACCAGCTGGGGCTGTCCCTTCAGTTTTCAGGTGTGCTAGACCATGTTTTCATATGAAGTTTAACAGGCCCTGGTCCATGTTTAGTCCTGGAAGGATGAATGCCACCTGTTGTGAGAACATCTTAAATTTCTCCTCCTAGTAGCTCTCCAGACAATGCCCATTAACACCGTTCCAGGAAACCTAAGGTGTGACAGCACAAGGAGGCAGATATAATAACCAGCATAATAAACATGCTGGTTCAACAGCAGAGAAAATGGTGATTGCAGTATTTGTAATAGCTTTTAGATATTGCTAAGCTGGTGGGAGGACAGAAGCTACTAAGTATGAATCACAGCCCACTTCTTATCCATGCATTAATCCAGGACCTCGACATCTACACTGACATGCATCAGCATGTTTCCAGCACTAAACCAATTATTTCACGTTACCATTGAAAGGTAGGTGTGGGGGAAGCTATTCCATTTTAGGCAGTTACTGGATTTCTCTATGTTCAGACACACAGTACAGCATATGTTCTTCAGCATTAAATTAATGCTTTATCCCTTGGACAACCCAAATGAGTAAATCTCTAAAAGGGAAGAAATGAAAACAGCCTTCATAGAAGAGCTAGCCAAATCCTCCTGTTGATTACACTCCAGCAAGAAAAGATATTTATCAGTGATCATCATATAAACCATATTGCCTGACTGCTGGTATCATGTAGCTACCTGCAAGTGTGGTTAACTCTGTCTATGCCATGACACATAGTTAAATTTGGTTTATTTCAAAATCCTTAGCTGTGGGGTATGCATTGTGGACAGGCTCCATGGACACTGCTGAAACAGAAGCAATGCAGTAGCAGCATCCTCTGCAAACCCAGCATACTGAGAACTAAATTGCTTGGCAAGACTGTGTCCACCAAGCACAGAGTCTAGCATATTTTTTGATAAAAACTGGATGTAAGTATCTAAATCTGCCCACTGTTCTGAGGAAAAGTATCACGGACACTTACTTAAAAGAAAAAGAAAAAGAAAAGACTGTTGCTGCAGGAAAAAGTAAATGCAGGGGACTTGACCTTTGTGCGTCAACAGATTACAGAGGGTCACATATAACATGGGAAAAATTACTCAGTAAACACTCAGATAAAGTTTATAGATCTTTGCCTGCAAAAATCTCAGAGGGAAATAAGAAAAGAATGGGAGTGGTTTATTTCAATTCCTGCCTTCTATTTCTGTCCTTTAATTACGTCAGGAAAATCACTGAATGAACCACAGCTATTCATTTTATTTCCTATTGCCATTAGGCATGGTTAAAACTCCAGACATAACAGCTTCCAAATGCTTAACTGCAGGAATCTGGACATCCAGCGTTTTTTCTCCACAGTTGTTCAAGATTATGATATTGTTGTGCACATACTGTCTTTTGGGACACCAGGGCACTATAGACCTGAGGATAAGGACAGGGAGTATTGTCATGGATCTTCTTGTTACTCTAGAATCAATAATTAAAATTAATCACCAGAAAAAAAAAGAACTTGTAATTACCATAAATATTTCTAATTCAACACATAACTTGTTCATGGACCTCAGGGACTGAAAGAATATCAATAGCAAATTATAGTGACAAACTAGGGAAAATTTCAGCCTTTCCAAATCAAAGCTCTGCATTCCCACATCACAGATACAACTGAAGCACTACGCAAGGTATCATATAATCACAGAAACATAAAATGGGTTGGGTTCGAAGGAACCTTAAAGCTCATCTCATTCCAATCCCCCACACCATGGTTCCACTTATCCAGGTTGCTCAAGGCCCCTTCCATCCTGGCTATGAATGCTTCCAGGGATGGGGGGTCCACAGCTTCTCTGGGCAACCTGTGCCAGACCCTCACCACCCTCACAGTAAAGAATTTTTTCCTAATGTCTAATCTAAACCCACTGTCTTTCAGCTTGAAGCCATTCTTTGTCCTGTCACTACATGCCCCTGTAAAAAGTCCCTCTCCATCATTCTTATGCCCTCCCCTCAGGTACTGGAAGGCCACAGCTGAGGCCTTCTCTTCTCCAGGCTGAACAAACCCAGTTCTCTCAGGTATCATTTATGTTTTCAGACAATACTACAGGGCTGTGTGCTTTGACAGCTCAGGCTCTTGGCCAGCTACAGGGAAATCTCATTTGGCCTCTACAATTGATCTTATCCTATTCTGTGATGCTTAACATCATCAAACCCTGTCACTCTTTACAGCTGGACCAGAACCTGACTCTGGGGTGGGAGGGGTGCTATGGGAGCCTGCAGTAGAGCAATGTGTTGAATAGTCCACATGCAGCCATCATTTCACAAGCAATGCCTCTAATACATCATCTGCCTCACTGTCCCCATGCTCTCCCTTCAGTGAGGGACACTCCCATAGAGAAAAAGTCATGGAGAGGAATAATATTTTAACAGCAATTAGGTATTGAGAGGCCTTACTGAAACTTCTGGTTTCCCTATAGATTCATAAAAAGCAACATTTAGGAAGAGCAGTTCTATGGGCTAAGCACAAAGGTGGGGATGGGGAGCTTTAAATTTACTTCCAGATCTGCCATAGACTTCTGGTAGTCCAAGGGCAGTCCCTGCGTGCCCCTGTGTCCTAAATGAGCAGGTCTGAGCGTGGTTACCCACAGTCAGCCTGAAGCTCTCCAGATGAGAAGCTTGACACCAGAGCAATGTTGTCTGTGGGTGAGGGATTATTCTCATCTGCTCTTTTCAGGGGCTAGATTCACACCTCCTGGAGGTGTGACTCCACCAAAATGCTGTCCCTAAGAATAGTGCTCATCTCTCCACAGTTACACAAGTCCAGATCTGGCAGATGAGCTGTTACTTTGGGGGTGTTTTCAGAAGCCTGCCTGTGACGTCCAACAGCAAGCAAAACTCAGCAGATGGCTCCTACCTTAGTTCGCTGAGCAAACAAATCATCTCCTTGCCATAAAAGTCACTGGAAATAAGAGACACTGATGCTTTTGTGGCTAGATTACAGGGGCTAAAGGATATGGCAAGGTACATTTACACCCCTGGCTCAGTGACACAATAGTTTCCAGCAGCTGGACAATCTAACCCTAAGTAAATTTTAGCAAGACTTTGGTGACCTCAAAGGTAGGTGTTACGCCACAACACTTCGTAATTTCCCTGGTACCCGCGTAGCACAAGGTACAGACCGGTGGAACAGCTGAGAAGCAGAAATGTCTTTCCCAGGTGTTTTGATAAAGCCTCACCAAGGAGGTGGCAGAAGTGGAATCCCATGGCACTCTGTTTAACTGCAGCAGTGCTATTGGAAAGCACACAGCAGCCATAAGCAGAAATGTGACCACAGGGCTGTGAATGTGCTCATGAAGATTTTTAATAAACTCATCTAACAGCGCATATGGTACCACCGAGGCTTTGTTTTTGCAGGGAGTATGGAACAGTCAGACCAGAGCAGTTTTAAGCCTCCCAAGTTCGACTTATTCCTGATGGTGGGCAGCAGCCCCAACTCAACAGAAGACTGACAAAGGCCAAAAGGGTGTGATGGTGTTAATCGGGTCCCTGTAAAGGTCCCTGTAAAAAAGTGAACTCCCAGGAGTAAAAGACTTGCCAAACACCAGGAATAAAAACATCAATTTCCAAAGCACAGTTCTCTTTACTTCCTTTTTTTTTTTTCCCCCAATTTTTTTTCCTTTAAACAGGAAAAGGACAGGAATGTCTTACATATGTAACCTTCGACCCCCTCTTGACAGCACTAATGAACTGAGTTCCAGAATCTCGTCACATGTTGGGTATTTCAGGAAAATCTGTAAGAAAGTGTGGTCACTGGTTGTGTGTTCCTATGTTGTTCCTTCTGTCTGGTGTCACCCCATTACTGAGCAGTTAATCATCACTGTGGTGAGTGTCCTCCTCATGGTGGTGCAAAGGACACGGGGTGGCACGGCTGGACAACCTCATGCTGTTGCTCACAGACAGGCCAAGCACAGCACCTAAAGGTCTTGTCTCCTAGTCATCCCCTTCGACAACACTGTGCTCTCCTCTGGCTTGGCTCAGTACCTGAAGCTGCTGCCTGGCAGGAAGGAGGAAAGAAGAGGAGGGCAGAGCACTGCTGAGTGGTGCAAAGGAAGCAAAGTCCAAACCTCTGTACTGTGTTCATTATGGTCTCACACAACAAGACTCCCAGCCAGTGCAGTAGTTTTCTCTCCATGAGGCTTAAACTGATGAAGAGTGGACAACTTGATCCAAAGAAGTCTATGGACTTCACTGAAGATCATACCTGGCACACCTCAATCTTTATGTGCTTCCCAGGGCCCTAATATACCTTGAGGGCATTGACCTCAACTGGTGTCTCCATGCACAACCCCTGTCCAGAGCTCAGGACTTCACTTAAGCTCAGCCATGAGCCTTCTATCCTCGCCTGAGCTACGCTGGAGTCCCCATCTCCAGACTGTCATCTGTCCTAGTTTCCCAGATAAACCTATCCAGCTCTACTTTCTTGATGGACCTTGGACCTCTGCTGTAGATTTGTCTCCAGTCCTGCCTCTCGCCACTCGGCTTGGGCTCCTAAGAAGGCCCCGGATCTGGTTCATCACCTCACCTTGTCTGGAATGGTCAGGATGGACCCCATCACCAGTATCCTGTCCTGTCCCTGCCAGCCAGATGCTGCAGGACTGCACCCTGGTCAGTGAGAGCTCTGCCTGAACTGGGATCACCTCCACTTCCAGCTTGCCCCCTCTCGTAGCACAGCCCCACTCTGGCTGCTCCCTGACAGTGCCTCAACTGCTCTTTGAATGAATCCAACTTACACCTTCCTAAATGCAGAAGGAGCAGTGCAGATTGGTGCTGTAGCTATTCCTTCAGGGACTACTGAGACCACTTTTCACTTGATCAGACCACACTCCCTTCAGCCTTGAGCATGAAGGACACTGGGAAACATCTGCAGGTTGAGACAGGCAGAGAGGGCAGCTGGTGCCACAACCCTGACCACGCTGATAAGATGCTTGAGGATCACCCACCAGGCATCCTTCTGAGATGAAAGCATGCAAGCAGAGGAGGCGGAGCAGAGTCTGAGCCCACTACCAGAGCTCCCTGCTCTCCAATTAAATTTCAAAGAGATTCAGAACCCAGCTGCTGATCCAGCCCAGGGCAATGTGCATTGGCTATAGGAAGCTATATACATCTCTCCTGTTCCACTAGAGACTTCATCAGGTGACCCGAGTCCAAGCGGCCCCCTTGCTGCTGGTCCTGATGAAAGAATTCTGGTTTGACCCTGGGTCCTGATCCAAGATGAAATTTGTCATTGACTCATAGGCCTTGCATTTCCTCTCCTATTGTCTGAAAGCCAATTTCAAAGTTGTTTTCGCAGCCCTTCATGACGTCCCAGTGCAGCTGTGCTAAATTCCATTGTGAAAGCAAAGAAATAAAAAAGGAACTAGGATCAGAGCAAACATTAAAAGCCTTCAGAAGAGATTTTCCTCTCCAGAGTGTTGATGGAGAGCCCATCGTGGTGGACCCAGAGAGGCTGCCCCCTCTGCAGCTGTGCTGGAGAGAGTGCAGACAGATTAAATTGATTAAAGTCCTTAAATCTTGCTATACCACACCTGCCACCCTGTGTTCCACTTTATTTCAGTCTTTACACAGACAAACCTCTTTCTGAATTCAGGAAGGATCTTTCTGTCTGCATTGTGAATGAACACAGGACTAGGACCTGACTTTTCATTCTTACTGACCTATATTGAGACCTTGTCTGTGCTGCTCTAAATGCCTTTTCATGCCACTCATTCACACTTGGTTTCTGAGTCATTCCTAACTAATTTTGTGAGCTGGTGGGTAGCGTACATACCTTCACACTCAGCCCTTGCAGTTAACTGCACAACACTTTGTTTTAAGGTTTGTTTTATTTTTTGAACCCTCCTGCTCAGTTAATGAGGCCTCATGGCTGGAGAAGTGCGGCAGGCAGACACACATCGCAGTTTAGCATTTCCTGTATTTTCTGACGAGCTCTGGGAGGGAATTTGCCCTCTGAAGTCTCCTGCAAGTTGTAGTGTGATGGATGTGGACATGCCCTTGCACGCACTGGCAGCCATGGCTTTCCACGGTGCAGCACCAGGTTCCTGCAAAGCTGGTTTGAGCGTTTTTCGGGAGTCTTGCTTCATACGAGGAAGGCCACCTTTCAGCAGCTGCCAGAGCTGATGTCAGACTCCACACACAATGGAGTTTTCAAGTCTTTATCAGTTCGTCTCTTCTCCCTTCACAGATATCCTGTAGACTTTGCACTGGGAAGGGACAAAGTCCCACCAGTCAGGAATAGGGATATTCAGGGACAACACACCCACCTCTGGCTGTACTTTCCCACTTCCCGGCTCTCACTGTGATAAAGGAGGACAAAGCATCTGTGTACCTTTGATCTATGCCTACATAATAGAAATTCTCCCTTTAGTGAAAGGCTCAAACCTTCACACCAGCTAGGACATAAATCCTGGCTGCAGCAGTAAATCAATATGCACCACCTCGGTTTGCATTTCCCTTTCTTTGTCCTTACAGGCCTTTCTCAGCAACTGCCTCACCCTAAAGAAACATTTACCACCTCACCTAGCTTTGTTACAAGAACCTGTTCTATAGGTTTTATGGTTAATGTGGCCTTGAGTTACCAAGAAATCTGAACCTCACTCCTGTGACTTACACTGCCTAAAATACTTTCAAAGCTTCGATATATTGGTGGGTTTCCTTTGGATTTTAGTGGTCCCTTCCCCCAGAACCATACCCTAGTGCTTAGCAGTGCAACCCCACCATGGTGAGAGAAATCTGAATGTGAGGAAGGTGCCCAAATTTAACCCTTGCCTGGATGAGCTAACTTTCAGAAGCATCATGGATATGTTATGGGAGGATGCCAGGAGACTATCTCCTTTTTTGTCATTTCCACACTCATCAGCAATCTACAGCATGGAATCTGAAGTAATTTATGAGCAAGGTTAGCTCTTTTCACATACCATAGTAACATGGAGTTAATAAACTGAGCTTTTGCGAGGACTTCTTGGAAATAATGATGTGCAGCCCTGTACAGTTAGGGCAATGCTTGCATCACCACCTGAGGTCTATTAGTACCTCACCATCCACTCACCACTTTAAGGCTTGACTCTCTTTGGGCAGTTTTCTGGATTTCGTAAGCCTCAGACTACACTGGTCTCCAGAAATCATGAGCCATAGCTGACTAAAATGAGGGGCATGATTACTGAAACTCACTGCCAAGTTTTAACACATTATACTGAGCTGGCTTTTTGGCTGCCTTCACTTTATCACCTAATCATAGATTTATGGAAATTCTGAAGTGTTCTCAAAGTCATCTACTTAACTGTGGCCGTTTGCAAATCCTTGGGCACAATCAAGCAATCAGCTGGGAAGCAGTGTCATGCAAAGTCAGTTTTCTGAATGGCTTTTCACAAAAATAGACCCGGAACCAGAAGAGCTGCTTGTTCCCGCTACCCTGACTTAATCGCCCATCTCCCTCCTACTTTCTTGTCCCACTACTGCACATAGCAATCATTCAGTAGAAGATGACAAAACCGTATGTAGTGGCAATACCCACCCCAGCATGCTACTGACAGGTTGTGTGCAAATCAAGTGCACTTCCCCAGTCTCAAATCACCAGTCTTGATAAGACATTCGCGCTGCATAGTACTTCACATATATTAATGTCCATGCATTTCATATTCAGAACACATGCAGCAGCTCTGGACCCTGAGACTCTCTAACCTGTGTTGTATAGTTCGTGGATGAAAATGACCATACTGCCATTAGTCAAACCTGTTAGCAAGTCAGACTGTCCCCATCACAAAATATTAGTGTGTTCTAAACTGCTGAGTTTTTTCAGATCTTGCCAAGAAAATACTTGTCATGTTCTTAAACCAAAACATGATTCAAAGGAGCTCCCAAGTAACTGAATGATTAATTTCGCCACTGGAATTCAGATATTCAGAGGACAAAAATTCACAAAATTCACTTCAGTATTAATTGGCAGCTGCAAACACTTTGAAAGAATGCAGCTTCAGGATAGCCTCGCAGCGGGGATAATCCTGCAGGCAGGCAGGACACATCTAGTGGCTGAGCTAACCTTCCTCTGCACACAGCATCAAAAACTGGCCACAAGGTTCAGAAATCAAGTTGCCTAAGGGGGTCCCTGGCAAATTAGCCTGGCTGACCTGGGACACAGCCAGCCCGTGTCAAGGCGCTCTTTGGAATCACAGATTTCAAGGCACAATGTGAACTTAAGTAGGCAGTTAAGAATCTGGCAGAAAAGCTGGCAGAAAGCCACAAGGGCCAGATTCAAAACCTTCCTGACAGAGATGATTTCACTGCAAAAGCTGAGGAATGGACACATTTCCTTTCATATTTTACTTTAAATGGAGACAAATTTCCATGGAAAACTCCCCCCCAGGTTCCATTATTGAAAGGCCTTGGAGCCTGATCCTGCAAATGCTTTGACTCAACAAATTATTTTCTGGAAGTGAGCGAAGTCACTGCGGCATGCTTTTCCAGAATCAGATCTCCTACAACTGCCCATTTTTCAGGCTGACTCAGCAGCAATTCACCTCTGATAGTTCATCTGGCATGCGTTTGCCTGGTTTGCAGAGCCATAGCTGGCATGCAGTTCTGTTCACCCCTTTGAAACAACACTTGAGACATGAAGCAGACGCAGCTACATCTGTGACTACATCTGCATGAAACAACATACGCTGGTTACTTACAGCATATTCAAACTGCAGATTGAAATCACGGTTGTTTGCTTGAAGTTGTCTCTCTTCCTCTGCAAAGAAGAGGAAACACATCAGTCATGCTTGAGGGTAAAGCAGAGTCAACACAGATGTGAATGAAGCATCAAAAAGGGCAAGCAGAGCTGCTAGAAGGGAGTGACACAGTGAATTGGAGCCCTGTGTCAGCAGCCCCGTGTCAGGGACCTGAAGTGGCTGGTGACAGTGATGGAGCAGCACTGTGGACTGGTACCACGGCACTCTTAACACCATATAAGCAGTCTCCTCTACCCACAACTCATTGCAATGCCAGTGCTGGGTCTATGGGTTATTCACCTTCTGGGTAGGAGTTCCCACTTAACTAGTGGTGCTCGCTCTTCCTGCCCTGCTCCATCTCTTCCCCCTGAAGTCTCTGAAGCTGTTGCCATCAGCCTACAGTTGGTGCCTTTCTTCCACTACAGGTGCATTTCTGAGCATCATCCCACCAATGGGACACCATCACCACAGCTATCATGAAATCAAACGTTACTGGAAGGATATCAAAAGATCATCAAATCTGTCCTTTACTTCAAGGCAGGGTCTTGCCTCTCTACCACCAAAATGACATAGAAAGCTCCAGCAATGCCTATTCTTCAACTGCCTTCCCTGCATTATCTAACATAAAACTCATTACTTCAATTTCAAGAAGTTTTGTCTTCTCCTGGGAGGGTCAAAGGTGGTCTTCTGCTTCCCCTAAGTTCCTTGTCCTACTTGTCAAGGACACAGAGTACAGACAGTTGAGGGAGGGGATTGTTCCTCTCTGCTCTGCACTGGTGCAGCCTCACCTTGAGTCCTGTGTGCAGTTTTGGGCACCATAGCATACGAAAGGTATAAAAGCTACTAGAAAGAGACCAGAGGAGGGTCATGTGGATGGTAAAAGGACTGGAGGGGAAGCCATATGGGGAACAGCTGAGGTCACTTGGTCTGTTCAGCCTGGAGAGGAGACTGTGGGGACACCTCATCACTGTCTACAACTTCCTCAGGAGGGGAGGAGAAGGGGGAGGCACTGATCTCCTCTCTGTGGTGACCAGTGACAGGACCCAAGGGAATGGCCTGAAGTTGTGTCAGGGGAGGTTTAAGTTGGATATCAGGAAAACATTTTTCAGCCAGAGGACCGTTGGGCACTGCAACAGCTCCCTGGGGAAGTGGTCACAGCACCAAGCCTGCCAGAGTTCAAGGAGTGTTTGGACCTCATGTTCTCAGGCACGAGATGTGGCTCTTGGGGCAGCTCTGTGCAGGGATTCTATGACTCTGTGATTCCAAGTTCACTACATACTGAAGGCTGTTTTGTCTCCCCAAGGGTAAGCAGCTCCCATTTCTTCAGCCACTTCTTATGCATTAATCCATCAGTACCAGCACCACTCTTGCTGCTCTCCAGTGGCCTTCCCAGCTACTTCACCCCACTCCGGATGAATGCCCAAAATGGGCCATGGTTTGCAGCTGAGGCCTTACCAAAGCTGAGCAGAGCACAAGGGACATGCAACTTTCCTTGCAGACAATGCATATTGTGCATAAGAATTCACCCAGGAGTAATTTAAATATCCTTATGCACCACCAGCACACAGAGGATGGCTTCCCAGAATATGATCCATTTTGGCAGATCCTTTCTGGCAGAGCCAGATGCCTCATCAGGCAATGCAAATCTTTCATTTGTCCTTGCTGAACTGCATCCAAATTCTTTCAGACTATTTCTCCAACTAGTCAATTCTAATCCTATCTTTCAGTGTGCTTGTAGCTCCTGCCAGTGTGATGCCATTCACAGATGTACTAAGTGTGTTCTTTATTCTGTCAGCCAAGATGTAGAAGTAAATATTGAATACCAGACTCAGGATGGGATATACCCTTGATGGATCTTTCAAGTTTCTTAATCAGTCATCAATATCTATTGTTAATGACTTTTTTTTTCCTGAAAAATCTGGCACTCACTGTATTGTGATTTTATCTCAGGCATGTATCTCCCATTTACTTGTAAAAATGCCACAAGTGACAGTCAAGATACATTGCAGCTATCTGAGGCTTTTTCAATAGCCCTCCAGCTACCACTAAAACAGAATTAATTTTGGTTTGATGCAGTTTTTCAGGACTGCTGACTGTTAATCATCTCTTCCCCACACACACACTCCTAGTTACTTTGAAGTGGTTTGCTGTATTGTTTTAACGTTTACTCAAGTGAACCCAATACATCTATAATTGCTCAGCTTTTCTTTTTCCTCTGTTTCAAGACAGATGCTGTGCTTGCTCTCTTCCCAGTCTTCTGAACTTTGTCTGCCTATGAGCCAGACTTTCAAAGGCACCACTGCTCCAGGGCATGCTTTACCTTACCAAGTAAACCACTCTCTCTCTATTCCAGCCCAAAACCTACCCCTTTCTCCTCTGCTTCTGGCAAGTATTATGTTAGATATCTAGAGAAAAAAAAATCAACAAAACAACAAAGAACCCCATAAGAAAACCCCTCTGATTTCTTAGCTTTATTTGCTAGGCCTTTTCCACTGAGCCTCCCCAAAGACCACAGCTCTTAGAGAACAACTTTTATTGCCCTTTATGTCCTTGATAGACTTTCCTCACTTTGAGCCTTTGCCACACTGTTTGTGCTGGATAAAACAGTTCTGCAAGTTCTACAGGCATCCTTCCTTTGTCTGAAGCAAATGGGGAGCTTCTGATTTCACCACCTCACTCACCTTTCTGAGCATTTCTCTGAAAGGTGATAACATATACATGTGCCCTTAATATCAATTAATAATATACGTCCCCTTAATATCAATTATTTAAGGAAATGACAGCCCTGCCTAATTCTCCCTCCACCACAGGATTCCTTCCCATGAGACCTCAGTTATTAGTTCTTCATATTTACTGAAGGTTTCCTTCTTGAAGTTAATGTTAAACAATTTGATACTGTCACTTTTTCCTAAGTATCATCCCATCATTTCGTAACTATTCCTGTTTACACTCCCTCCAGCTTTCAGAGGACCAGCCAACTCCTCCCATTCCCTTCCTTTTTGGAGGGAATCACTTCTGAAACATTCCTCTCCTCTCCAAAAAGTTATCCACCTCTGCACCAAAACTCTGTGCCAGCTGAGTAGGTCCTGTTCCTCCACACTTCTCTCCAACTCTGCCTCTGCATAGCTAGAATTCTTCATTTACCACCATGCCCTGCCTCTCAGAAAACTGTATTTTCTTTTTTTTTTCCCCACAAAAGACTGCCCTTCTTGGTTTGCCATGCCTGTGTTCTTTACCTTGTAGCATTACTCAGAGATCTGCAATTTGTTCATCTCTTTCTTCAAGCTGCATCTCAGACCACGCAGTCATAAAAGGAAAACCTCTGTTAACCTTACAGAATTAAGTTTTATTCTTTTCTATTAATATTCCAGCCTCATGAGTTACCACAGCAGGTGTTTGTTACACCTATTATATGATGATGTGTTAAGACATCATTTCTTCTAGTTCTTCCTGTTTGTCCACTTTTGCATTAGCAAGCATCTAAGCTGTTCAGTGCACCGAACTGCTAGTCTTCCTCCTTTTCCTCCAATGACCCTGTAAATATACAGCATCCCTAATTTTTAAGCCCTTTTTCAAACCAACATTTTTTAGTATCTGTCTGTAGGCTGTTTTCATCAAGCCCTCTAATCACTAACGTGAAGCTAATGTGAGCAGGCAGATGTGCTCTTCTCCTTCTTCAGGCACATCTAACAGTATCAGTCATTTTGAAATCAGCTGCCATCTGCCCCAAATGGATGATTCTGATCAACCACAGCGGCTTCATTCAGTACCCTCAAAGTGCTTAATAATCCTTCACCGATTTCCTCAGACAAATTTTTCTTATCTTCACAACAGGGAGAACAATGTACTAAGAGATCAGAGTCACTTATCTGGTGTCCCAGAGGAAAACAGAAGCAGAGCTCAAGAGGTCCAGACTTGCTGGGCGTCAACTATTGTGTTGTGTGCTCCTTCAGGAATTTTCCTCAGAGCAACCGGGAATCTCAAAGCTGATGAAAGATAAACCTATTTGTTAAAAACAGAAGTTCCCAACACTTGCCTGTTTCCTGCCATACAGTAAGTGCTACCCTTATCCCCTCCTCAGGGGCTCCAAGTCTAGTCCTGGAAGAAATGTCACAGAAAAGATAAATGGTGTTAATGTAAATAGGAATAGGTGACAAAGCTTGAAAGCCTCTCGGGCTACACGGCAGAGCCTCGGTGTCACACAGCAGCTTCTGAAGTCCTCAGTGGCCTTCTGTTTTGTATGCAGAAACGGAAATCCAAGTGCTACAGGCAGCAGCTGAACATGCCCTGAGTTCCTTTGCTCTTCCCAGGGCACACTGGGGGAGCAAGAAGCCATCCCCTTTCTCAGGCTGCCCCCACGGTCTTTGCAGCCAGGCAAGAGGCACTTGACACATGGATTTGAACTCAAGAGTCTCAAATGCTCTTAGAAAGAAGCTGACACACCTATGTGCCCCAGTGAGGAAAGGAGCCTCTCAGAACAGTGAGAGATGCAGCCTCCAAATGGCTTTCATATGAGAAACATTAATGGCAGCAAACGGCTCTGGGATGGCAGAGAAACGAGGCAGTGGGACATGAAACAGAACAGAAATTAAAATCAAGGCACTGCACTCCCATATGGCACCTAAGCACAGGTTTTCTGTGATAACGCCTTTCTGAAGGCCCCAGCTAACTGTGAATCTGGTTCAAAACTGAACGGAGCCTTTCTCTGCCATAGCCATCCATCCCTCTCAGAGGCAGCGTCCCTAAAGGCCAAAACATGAGACTAATTTCTAGTGGCGAGAATTCAGTTTTTTCCTGCTGGGTAACAGCCAATACCTTTGGCTAAATCAAGAAAAATCACAATAAATTTCACAGGGAGCCTCATCCAACAGCATCAACAAGGAGAACTTCCTGTCCTCTGGCTACACCAAAGGAGAACCACTCTGACCACATGCGCAGGCCAACACTGCCTCAGTGGTTTTTACCAGCTGAAGATACTGAGGTCCTACTGCTGTGCCTCCTAATCCAGCAGTTCTCAACCATCACAGACCATGCGACCCCTGTTTGTTTCTGGAACAGTCTGTGCAGAAATGAAGACTCTTGGATCACCACAATAAACAAAAATTTAAGAAAAGTCAAGCATTATACCAGCTTTGCCTGGAAACCATAACTCAGGGGTTTCTGGCTGTAGATCCAAGCATGCGTGTCTTATCATGCCCTGTTGATTCTGAAAGCAATGAGGAAAAAGGGAGGGGAAAGCTGTACGGATATCAGATGAGAAGTTTTTCATTTCTTGAAACTTTTTAATATATCTCTAAGCAAGTCAAATGTTCTGCTTCTGCAAATTGCATTCACTGGAAAGAAGGAATGGTATTTGTGCTCCAAGTTATCATTTCACTGCCACTGAAAACTATTTTAAATTATTCATCAGTGGAAACTCGGCGTACATAAATATGGCTTAGTGCCCAGTTCTCGGTCTAACCACTGAGACCAAGTCAGTGGGAAAGTGCCTGTGTTCTCAGGCAGACAGTTTTAGAAGCTAAACCTCAGAGTAACATCTGTATTTAATAAAATAAAACCCATGCCAAAAAATCAGCTATAAATGTAACTGGCCAGCCCACCAGCCTCTTACTTTAAGACTGCTGCATGGAAAAGTCCTGCAAAAGGTTAGATTCAAGATCTGATCAGACAGCCTGGAAATTTGTTTCTGGTTTATGCTAAGGAGCATGTGCCAAGAGAAGTGCTTTCAATGGGGTATTGGAAAACTTTTGTAGATATTGGGTCTTGTGGCTCCAATAAACGGGAGGTTAAGATCTGCCTGGTTTTGCCAAGTCCTACACAAACTAGGCACTGATACCTCCTGCAAGAAATGAACACAGCCCAATTAGGGGAGTGCCTGCGTAACTAACCCTGACAACAAAACAGAGACAGCATAAACTCTGTAAAAATAATAATCTCTCCTCCACCCTTTAAACAAGTGACCTCAAGAGCAAAAACTCTGCCCTGGACCAGCTACAAAGAGTGGCATCCAGGAGCTGGACTCATCTCCCCAGCTTCCCTTACAGAGTAGCTCTTAGCAAAGCTATTATCCTTACCAAGTTGTGAAAGCTGTAACAGATTGTTCTGGTTCCAAGGGAACTGACCCTACTGGGACTGTAATTCAGGGCTCCCCTGCAACAGGCTATAAGCAGTCTCAGAAGACCCCCTCCAGTCACACAACTCATGATGTGTCTCCTGCTACATCCTCCTTGTCCCATCTCCCTCCTACTTTTGTTGTCCTTACTTTGGGCACCTCATCATCACTGTGTGGCCCAGCTTTCAGTATCACCTCTCAACTATGGCCACCTCACACTCAGCATGCAGGAGATCAGTCATCTCTGAACAGGCAGAGAAATCCTGGCCCTATTTTCTGGTCTTTGCGAGACTGTTCCTCCAGGTGCACAAGAGACTGGAAACTGCCATGGTAAGTCAGTACCTCTATCCTCCCCTCGAAAAAACTGAGAATTACAGTCTCCATAGAAAGGCAACTCCATGGGAGAGGGCAAGTCATCATATACTGTGTTAGGCAACCAAAATCCTCTTCTCCTAGGAGGTTATTATACAACCTAATAGCTAAAATCTCCTTGCACCTTAAAGCAATAATTGCCCCTTTTTGCAATCATTAGGGGTGAAAGAACCATGCAACAAGTGTCTTGATTTGCAGGTACTGTATGTGGGTAGAGTCCCAGTTGTTGAGGTAAAGAGAATGGGATTATTTTACAGCACTGATACCACAGGTTTTCACATTCATAACACAGCAGCACCTTGCTGGGATCAGAGCTGCAACGAGTGAACTCCTTCCAAAACCAAAGCCAGGGACCTTTACACGAGAAGTTCATTATCTCATATGGATCAGAGGACGTATGGATGAAGCAAAGAGCCATATGACAGGTCTGAGGGTCATACTGGTTAAATATCTGTATTTCACAGCCAGTCTGGGACACAGACATTTGTCAGACCCCCATCACCTGAGTGTCACCCTCATGCTGTAACCTGACCGGTGCTGCGCACCTGCTGCTCTGCAGCACGAAACCAAAGCCCATCCCTGCCCTGAACTGCAGCCAGAGCCTGGCAGGGTTCAGCGAGCATGGCTGGGGCAGCAGGAGCAGTGAGAAACCAGTGGGATGGAAACAGGGAGAGGGAGGTCAGAGCCAAACCCATCTGGGAGCAGGAACATGCCCAGCTGCCTGGCAAACAAATGTGGTTTTTTTATTGACTCAAAGGTCGGGCTCTCCAGGGCTCCATGCTACAAACCCACACATTTTTAATGTGCAGATGCCCCCTTTTCTAGGAAGACTCTCTGGCTGCTCTGGCTGGTGAGGATTTATGCTGGCAATTTTCATCTCTGAAATGGAGTAGATTGTGCTGAGTGTGAGGCATTTAATAAAGAAAAAGCATGCATCGTGACCTTACAGCGACACCATCATCAATGGGTTTAGCCCTATTTCCTCCTTCCTGTCCTTCAATTATTAATAAATATATTTATTGTGTCTTTTTGCCTCAAAAAACCAAGAAACTTCCTTCCTCCTGAAGAAATAAAAAAATGCAAGAAATACACTTTTGTGGTCATGGACTGCATCTTTGGTGATTGTACTGAGCTTAGCCTCCTGCTAAGCATCAAACAAACACCACATATAGGGGAATTTCTCACACAGGTAAAACACTTCATATATCCCTGGTATAGAAAGCCAAATTATTTTGCTACTGGAATCACTAACAGAGGACCCACTTATGTGATATACTGACCTCCTCCATTTTCATACAGCAGATGAAAGGTCTGAAATAAAAAACCCTGAGGGTGAACTGGAAATATTTCCACCTCAGGTTTAGTAAATTTTTAATATCAACATAAAGTTCAGTGGTAGAGCCTGCCCTTTTCTAAAAGCAGCGTTTTTTATTATCACCATAAGAAGAGAGAACAGAAGAACAGAGAGCTCCAAAAGGATGCCTCAGATTTGCCCAGCATGTACAACACTTGTGGTCAAACAGCTCTCTTGGGACACAGGTGGAAGAAGTGTTGGATAACCTTAAACCTGAAAATATTCCTATTTAGGTTTTTCTAGGAAGAGACACGGGCTGACTCATCTCTCCCTTTTCCCATCTCCTGCAATAACACCAGTTCTGGTTTTCCTTCCTTTTCTACTCCTGGCAATGTCTCACCCACATGCCCCGGCTCTGGGCAGAGGTGGGGACTCCCACTCACCATGTCTCAAAAATGCCTGGCAACAAATTAATTCTCAAGAAGCATCTACGTCTTTTTGTATTTGTTTCAGTCTGCTTCAGAATGAAACATACATTTTTAAAATATATTGGCAGTACAAATTGTCTCTTCCTCATTTTGAAAAAATTTGATTTCTGCCCCCACCCCCCCCCTTGCCCACCCATTTGGTTTAGAATTTTGTATCACTCCATGTCCTGGTTTTATTTCTGATAGTAGTTCACAATATTTTGACTAATATTAACATGCCAAAAAAAGCAGCTGAAATAGTATTTTGTTTTTATTTTGAAAACTAGTCTGACAGTCACTGGCTGTCACATATAATTTCCTTTACTAGAAAACAGTATCTCCTAGACATGCTGGTAAATGCCGCAGCTTGACACAATTGCACATGTTGTTAATAACAGCAAGGCACAGTGATAGGAAGTGATGCAAAAAAATCATAAAAATAAATACAGCTCCAAAACGAACTTTGAGAAGTTTTTCAATTCACAGTTATTTCCCTCATGGGAAATTATGTAAAAATAAATACATTTTTCATATTCAGTGTCTATTGTGGTGAGACATTTCCTATTAGATCAGAGTGGGGATCCCAGAAGGCAGCTGAGCTTGCTGTCCTGTAGTGCCAGTTGTGGGCTGCCTTCCCCCTGAGCTGCCAAGTCCTTCCCAGAGCCCGACTGCTCCAAGCCCAGTTGCCTTGGTGAGCAGCAAGAAGGAAAACTCAGCGGAGCTTTCCAAAAGCACTACCTCAATTTATAACCTTCCTCTTCCTCTCACAGTGCCCTGAGGCTGGGCTTATGGAGATGAAACTGCTGCAATGACTGTCCTTCCATCCATGTAGTTGAATTCACTCTGCTCTCTATTCCCATTTTTTTCATGGACAGTATCTGCCTATCCCTGTCCTCGAGGTATGAAGCTCCAATGCTGAACTAAACTGCCATGGGATGAAGCCAGTGAGTAGAGATATTCCACAATTATCAGCCATCTCCAACCTTCCATACACTCCATGAACTAGGAGTGCCCCCCTTCCTCTCTGTTTCTTTTAGCTCAGCATAAAAGATCTCAGGCACCTTTTCCACAGAAACACCACTGCTGCTTATCTAAGAGGTGTACTTCCCTGCTTCAGCTGAACAGCTTCCAGGAGCTAGGCATTTTTGTCTGTCTGACATGACCTGCGTTTTAGTTACATTCCTGATTACTTCTATAAAGAACTTGAAACTACAAAAAGCCAACTCTTATCTCCAAGAAACTTAAGACCACGTAACCTGTCCTCTTAAACTACACCTATCAAATTTCGCCTCTACTTCAGCTCAAGTGGAAACCATGTCTTGCTGGGTAGAAACACTGGATCTCGTGGGAGCAATCCTGATCCCAGATCCAGCGGCTGATGCCTGAGGTAATCCATTCCCTCCCATGGAGGTCATACCATGAGCACGGCTCTTCATCAAGGTTGAACATCATCCAGCTTTGGTTTTGGAACAGAAATTTCATCTTTTCATAAGCAGTACTGTCCCTCCAAGATGAGCACATGGGATGTTCCCTGTGGGAGGGCCTTGCCTGCTCTCAGGCAGTACAGTCCTTTGGACTTCTGCAAACATAAAACTTATAAACTCTTGGATTAAAATTGCACTTCAACACTGGCATTTATGCCTAGTGAAATGTTTGCAAGGAGCACTCATAGCTTGGGGCTGCAAGGCAAAATAATTAAAAACAAAAGGGGAGGAGAAAACACTCTTAGCTTCCTGTTATGGAAGCTCCTCATTCCCTGATTGCCCCAGCTTCCTTTATCCTCTGAACTATTTCCAGTTTGCTTTCATTGGTTTTGAACTTACGATCAGATGTGAAAATAAATTATTTTTCCCAAAAAAATATAGGGTTTATATCTAGGAAGATCTGAGTTTCTCAAATACTTGTCTGAAGAGGGTGGGGCTGAATTCTTCTCTGCTAAAACCCAGGCCCAGGCCCAGGAAAAACACAACACTTTCCTAATATAGCAACAGAATCTTTTTGATAATCTGAACAGCTACTGCTTAACAAGTGGGGATGCCCTGAGTGGATGGTGGCTCACAGACAAACCGGTACTCCCTCATCAGCAAAGCCAAGATGAGGTAAAAAAGGTCTGGGGCTGGCAGAGACCCTGCCCTGGAAGCATTCGCAACCTCCTCTCCTGGGACTGCCAGAGAAGCAAACGGATACCCCTGTCTTAAAAGCAGGGCTCACAGTCTGCCCTGGTCCAGGAAGGGGAAATAGCAGCACAATTGCAAAAATAAACCCCTGGGAAAAAGCTGTTCAGTCCTCTGAGCTCAGAGAGGTTGGAAAATAATTTAATGTCAAAATACAAGTAGGGCAGTAATTCCACATTCATCAAACACAGGGAGGAACACCCTGAAAGGAAAGGCTAGAGACTTTCCCTCTTCACTGTATCTGCAGACCTGGATCCCTGACCAGAGGCTCCACACTGGGTCTTCCAGGGTGCACACACATGTGCTCTCAGGGTGCATGTCTCTGATTTACTCTTCTTCCTGTTTTTGATTGAAGGAAATATCGGGGCCATTGCCATCATAAAGTAGAATCATGCAATTGTTAGGCTGCAAAAGACCTCCAAGATCAGCGAATCCAACTGTTTACCCAGCCAACTCCACCGCTAAACCGTATCCCTAAATGCCAAATCTGCACATCCACTAAATACCTCCAGAGATGGTGACTCTACCACTGCCATGGGCAGCCTGTTCCAGTGCCTGACAACCCCTTCTGTGAAGAAATTTTTCCTAACACCCAATCTAAACTTCCCCTAGTATATCTTAAGGCCATTTCTTCTTGTCCTGTTGCTTGTTACCTAGTAGAAGAGACTGACCTACACCTAACTACAGCTTCAAGTAGTTTAAGAGGGCAATAAAGTCTCCTCTGAGACTCTTTTTCTCCAGGTTAAATGCCCCCCAGCTCCCTCAGCTGCTCTTTACAAGACTTGTGCTCTAGACCCTTCACCAGCTTCTTTTCACTTCTCTGGACATGCTCCAGCACCTCCATCTTTCTTGTGAGGGGCTCAAAACTGAACACAGAATTTGAGTTGCACCAGTACGTTTCATCATCCAAAGACTGCACTGGATCTTTGCACTGTGCTTTGCTCATCCACCCCACACCTGCAAAGGATTCTTGTATAAAAAAACCCACCAAAATTCAATTTCCCCAAGGCAGTCATGTGTCACAACAGCGCACCAACTCTGTAGCTGGCTCTGTTGCAGATGTGCCCCTGTTCACTGGCACCCAGTCCACAGCACTCCCCCAAGGTAGTATGAAATTCAGGAAAAGGAAAGAAAGTGTATCTTCCCCCACCTGCTCTGCAGGGCCAGACATGCTCCCAAACAGGAGCTCAAGGACTTGCATGTGTGCTGTATTTACATTCCTTTGCTCCCATGATAATGGCATTACCAGACCACACTCACCTTTCAATTTCTTCTTTCCAAATTTTAATCCAAATAGAGACATCCCAGAACTTTATTTTAGTCCAACTCCATGGAACTTCTACAAGAGAAAAGAGAAGGCAATTCACAACAAATACAGCATCACATATATGTAATTATATGCCAAAAAAATGAGGGAAACAAACTCCTAAACACTGTGGCCAATAGCCACAGTTTATCATCTAGAATGCTTTAAAATACAAAACAATCTTAGGTTTTCAGGTTGCACTGCATCAGTGGGCTACCCTACCTTGGACATGCTGATCAATTCATCTCCTGACATGGTACAAAGAAGGGGCCAGTGGAGGAGAGACTGGAAAGGACATTCCCGCTACATTGGTGCTATATGAAAATGAGAAATACACACGCAGGGCTTGTACTTAAGGCACAGAGGAACTGCGTGTCTACCCAGAGCAAGACCAGCTTCCTTGAAGAGGAGGAAGCAGCGGGAAGCACTGGTTTCCTGTAAATCCGCCTCTGCTCAACATGTGCTGGCTCACACTGTTGTCCATTGCTGGTCATCCTGCATGTTTGGGCAGACTAGAATGACATTTCTCCCCCATTGGCTGCAAACTACTTGGCCCAGAAACCTAAAGCCAGGCACCAGAAATGCATTTAAGGCCCCGAATACATCCTGATAGGCAGAGGAATTGAGCATTTAAAAAAAAAAAAAAAAATCACATCCAAACTGGCTGGTAGTGAAACTTTCTGTGTCCTAATCATCAGACAAGTTTATTTAAAGGATTTGAAGGTGATGTTGGTGCTGACAACCTAGAGGATCTGTGAACATGAGAAAAGCTGGCATTGCTCTGTGACCCGGAGCCTGAATCAACAGGAACACTCTGCCAGTTGTTTAAGTGGTCAGTGAGCCAAGCTGAGACACTTAAGGGAGTCACAATCTATCTGTAACAAGTTTTCTAGGTGACAGAATGTAGTTTTTGCACTTTATCCCATGCTATCTGTGTAAAGCAAGGGTGCATAAGGAGACAGGAATAACAAATATATCATATTTTGGAAACACACATGTGCAAACATAGCCTGTGCCACTGCCCAAATGCAAGCCTGATACAACACTGCCGGTGCAAGTTTAGGCTTCATGTCTTTTCAGAAAATACAGGTAAACTTTAAGGAAAACTCTACCATCCTTGCATAGGTCAAACTTCTGCACAGATCTCTGCCCCAGATGCTAAAGCAAAGCTCTATTTAGCAGCTACAGCTCAGTGAGTCTGAATTCAGTGAGGGGTCTGGGAGCCTCTTTGTGCCCACTCTGCTTGGAAGAAGTCCCTTTTCTTTCATTCATCAATTGTTTCTGCTCATCATGACAAATGCTTTGGCAACACCTCTCCCCAGAATTTCTCTGCCCACGAAGCCAAACCACTTAAAGTTAAAATATGCATCAATATATCACAACCTAAAGCTTCCTCGATCCTGCTGACCAAACTAACTTTCCATCCCTGAGCTCAGTCAATCACTTTCAACATATTTCTTCCATGTTTTGGAATTACTATTATGTCTTACAAAATCCTACTAACTAGGACAGAGAGCTCCCCGTAAGATGGTGGGGAGAGCGAGACACTACCCACACACACAGAGGTAAATACCTCAGATTTCCAAAAGCACCGAGAGCCACAGATCTGATAATCACTAATCTGGTAATCCTGGCAGCACAGGGAAGCAAAAGGTTGACTGGTTGTCATCAGAATATTGATGATTACATGAGCCATATGAACTCTGGATGCTGCTTTATTTGCGAAACATTTTAAAAAACAATAGTCACTGTTCACTGTCAGCACAAAGATGCAAAAGGTTAACTGGTTATAATCATCATATTGATGATTACATGATCCATATGAACCCTGGATCTTCTTGTATTTTCCAAACATTTTAGAAAAACAATCCCCAGCTACCAAACTTTTCCCAGCTGTGCACTCAATTGACAAGGCATATAATTTCAGCAGAGCGTGAAATAAAGATGTTTATGTTTTTGGGGGAGCAGAGAAGAGAAGGTGGTTATAAGCCTTCTTTCAGCAGCAATAACATGAAACAAACAATAGACCTTCACATCTTCTGAACAAAAACCTGCAACTCCCTTCAGCTCTGACATATAGCTTTTGTTAATTACTGTGATTCTTTGAACACTGGTTTCTGGTGGGAGTGCAGTGTGACAAGAAGACTGAAACAATACACTGTTTTGATATGGAAGGCATGTAGTTCCCACAGTGCATTAAATCAGAATTGCATTGATTGAACGTCTTCACTCAGCAGTAAATTTAAGTTACCATCATGGCCAGCACAAATACCCTTACAGGCTTTCAATTCCCACAAAACTTTGCCTTTTAAGGCAGACATGGGAGGTAACTTTGCCACATTCATTTGTACCAATTAGCTCTCCGGTACATCATTTCCACCACACAGACTCGGCATACCTGCTCACTTAGTTAAATCCCAGGAGTTACGTATGAATCCTTCCCAAGCTGACCTGATCCTTTAGGCAAAACTCAGTTCCTGACTTGCCCAAACCACAGTGCAATTTGAGAATGTGTCAGTATTCAATGGGCACACAGATGATGGCATTAAGAGCTGGGCACACCCCTGTTGCATTGAGGTGTACCCTTTATTTTCATAATATTGCAAATTTCTTCCTTTACTGTCTTGTTATTGACTCACACATCTAATCCCCATACTTCTTTACTGAGGAAAGCCACTCTCATGCTGGCTGTAGCTTCTGTGAGAGGCTGCCTGCTCACACCCCCTCTGTGACAGTACACTGTCACACTTCCAGGTGTCTGTTTTCAGTCTGAGAGTTCATTGACCACCAGCTGCCAGTGTGAAAACAAACACAAGCAAGTAATGGTGAAGTTGTCCCCTTTGGTGGAGCAACAGGTACTGCTCCTGTTTGTCTCAATGACCACAGCTTGTGCAGACAGGTGTGCCCTCTTGGATGACCTTGGCTCTTCCTGTCTTTCAGTCCCAGGTCTTTTTTCTTGGCTTACTTTAGACTCTCAATTCTACCTGCAGAGTCCAACATCTTTGCACTTGTATTTATCAACAACCTCCCTCAGGGTATTTTTTTTCCCCACAGATTTCACATGTAATCAAAATTCATGCCTCTGTTCCATTTTCTTTGCTTTTCTATTTTTTAAGTCTGAGATTCAGTTTCCCTTCCAAACTTGCAGTGATGGGTCATCAGCCTCCTATCACTCACATCCATTTTTAATTACAGTTTTAATTTCTCTTTGTGCTTTCTGGGAAAAAAAAAATTACCAGGGGAAAAAAATTATCTCATATTTCATTGGTTGTGTGGCATTAAGTATTGTCAAATTTTGGTAGGACAATTTCATAGCCTCCTTTTCCTGAATTAATTAAAAAACCAATAAACACACCAAAAAAACCATTCTATAGTCAAAAAAAAAAAAGGCAATTTCCTGTTTTTCTTAAGTCTCTCTGGTACCAGCTATGGTCAGGCAAAGTGAAGTGCTGCTTCAGTCTCCTCTAGTTGCTTTCCACAGTCTGTGTCAGCCCTTCTGGATTCTTTGTTGTTGTTCCGTTTTCCACCTGATTATTTTTGGATTTTCTTTATTTCTTTTTACCCCACGTATTCTGCACTGTTCAATAATCAACTGAGGCTCAGAGTATTTGAACACTCATGCAGGTCCAACCCTTCAGCTTAACAGGACACATGTTGCTTCCCTGTATTTTCAGGGCCTATAGCAGAAATTATTTAAAGTTCAAATTCCCCATTCTTCATTTATGGGGAATTGGGGGTATAAGCGACAAATAAATTATCCCCTCTCAACATGTAACACCTTTGTACCTACAGGGCTCTATGAACTGTGTCTCCATTGCTTACACATCTGCAAAGACAATCCACGTGCTTTATGGCAGCTGACAGTTTGATCACGGGCTCTGAGTATTTCAATATCCACAACGAGAAGCTGCTTTGACAGCTCTTGAATAAGGAAGGGATGTTTTCTCATAAACCAAGTTCAGACTTATTTAAAGAAGCCAGACGGGTCAAGGCAATCCCAAGTACAGGCTGGGCAGAGAATGGATTGAAAGCAGACCCCAGGAGAAGGCCTTGAAGGAGCTAGTGGATGAGAACCTCAACATGAGCTTGCCATGTGCACTCACAGCCCAGAGAGCCAAACGTGTCCTGGGCTGCACCCAGAGCCCCGTGGGCAGCAGGGGAGGGAGGGGATTCTGCCCCTCTGCTCCGCTCTGCTGAGACCCACCTGGAGCACTGCATCCAGCTCTGGGGTCCCAGCACAGGAGGGACAGGGACCTGCTGGAGCCAGTCCAGAGGGGAGGCTACCAAGATGATCAGAGGGATGGAGCATCTCTCCTATGAGGAAAGGATGAGAGAGCTGGGATTGTTCAGCCTGGAGAAGGGAAGGTTTTGGGGAGATCTCAGAGCAAATGTCAGTACTTAAAGAGGCCACAAGAGAACTTGAGAGGTACTTTTGGCAAGACATGTAATGACAGGACAAGGGGGAATGGCTTCAAACTGGAAGAGCGTAGGCTGAGATTAGATATTAGGAAGACATTCTTAACTGTGAGGGTGGTGAGGCACTGGAATAGGTTGCCCACAGAAGCTGTGGCTGTCCCATCCCTGGAAGTGCTCAAGGCCAGGCTGGATGGGGCTCTAAGCAACCTGGTCTGGTGGAAGATGTCCCTGCCCATGGCAGGGGAGCTAAACAGGATGATCTTTAAGGTCCCTTCCAACCCAAACCACTGCACAATTCAACTATTTGGCTTGAGAACACAACTGCAAAGCTCCTCCTGCATAAGGGGCAAGTTGCAGTGAACTACAACATGAGGAATTTGCAAAGGTTCACTGAGGGCTGTACTGCAAACTGGGGGTGGAGGGAGGCACTTCCCACCATCACAGTCTTGAGAGGCAAAATGAGAAAAGACATGGCACAACCTGGATGAATGCAGAGCAGATGCCGTGGATGGAAAACACATCTTGTTTCTTGGCCCTATTTCTCTGGACAAAGCTATATGATACATCAGATTCAATGATAAATACGGATTAGAATATACTTGGTGCCTCTGCTCCTATCACTTCATTCCCAGACTCTGTGAAATGATCCATGTTAAATACAATCATTTTTGGAAGGGTTATTTTAATCCAGATCATGGGGTGTAGTTCAGTACGGACTGAAAGTCCTGCCCAAGTAGTGGTCATATCAGATCTGAGTGGGCAGTGAATTGTGCTATAGTACAAGAAGCAAGCACCCAGAAATGAGGGGAATTAGTCAGCAGAACAAGATTTCTCCAGTCAGTTTTGCCATCAAATATCCTGTGGTATGTATACACACAAAAAAGTTGAAACAATTCCATGCAGATACAAATTCAGAAAGCATACCATGCCTCCACTCACCTTTTCACATCAGGTCAGTTTTTGCACATAAGTTTTAGTTTTTTAAAATTTGTGTTTAGATGATGTAGTGACCACAAACACCCACAGGTCTTAGAATTCTATTATTTTCAGGCTCAAGTACTAAATATCCAAGCAATAACTCAACATACAAGAAAACAGATCCTAAGCACTGAGCATCAGGACAGAAAAGGTTGAAAACTTCTTGCTTTCACTACCCATTGCTCTTGGTGGAGTAATGATGTTAAATGCCAGATACAAGTCCCTAAATTTTAAACATGTATCACTTTACACTGGATTTGGAGGCACAACTGAGAAGATACTATGGATTTAAAATACATCAGGTCCTCAACCTCCCTGTTTTATCCATGCCTTTGCTGCCACATGTCATGTGCTGGAGCTGGACAGTCACATTCACTCGCAGGTATTGCAAAAGAAGGACATCACAGTGCTGTGTTTGCCAAGGCTCTGGTAAGAGCAGCATAAAGGCCTGGCACACCTGGCACAAACTGACCTTGCCATGTGCCACACAAAGGCATGTTTACTTTGAACTACAGCTGTACTAACTATTTCAGTCAAATTTGTCAAATTTCGGTTCCAAACAGAACACATTTGCTTTTCTCTATCAAAAGCAGACACAAAAATTTCAGCCATTAGAAGGAACTAGCACTAATCATCATTTAGCACTGAAATACATTACTATTTGCATTTCTCCACCCCTCCTTACAGCCTCCGGTGTTTGAATACCTCAAGAGCAAAACAGGGAATACCATGTGTTGTACCACTACCCGCTTTGCAAACACAGAAAGTGAGATGCAGGGTGGACAATCAAAATGTGTGTCTTGAATCCCAGAACTACTCTTTTGCAGGACTAAAGTCAGATTTGGCAGAACTAAAACCCGGAATAAGTTTAAGGCACTGTAAGTGGTCGCTCTTTGCATCAGGGTTTACAAAACGAGTGTAGTCTCTGGTTTACACCTACTGACTCACTGCAAAGAGTTTGAAAGTATCCCTGAAACTTCCCTGCTTTTTTCATACCTGAAGAGGTATCCTGGATGAGGTGAGCCAGCCCTACAGATATTTTCTGGTGCTGTTCCAATCTATACATACAGAAGCCCGTGAAACTCCGCGTTTCCACCCCTACACTCAAATGTGCCAATGCAATTAGCTGTAATTGCCGGGAAACAGGCTCAGTCTGTTATCTGCCACGTCTTAGAGTAATGATCCAACATCCTCCATCTGTCTTCATTAAAACACTCTTTAAACTGACACCAGGATGGCAGTTAAAAAACTGCATTCAGCTCCTTTGGGTAAGTTAGCTGCAACGACGCTCAGGTTACGGATCAACAGCTGTGGCGGAGCGGGCTCCCAAAGAGGAACGCGGTCTGATCCCTCTGAAACAAACAATAGCAGCTTCCCCGGGCGGCTGCTGCTGCTCCGGCCGCTGCTGCTTGGAATCATGCACAGCTCAGCTCACTCCACCCAGACGTCTCTCAGCTCGCCCGTAGGAAAAGCTCAACCCCGAGCGCTTTGATTAAGCTTCGCAAAACTCTTGGGTCTGGGAAAAAAAAAAAAAAACCCACATGTTTTCGGCCCCCCCTAAAAGCGGCAGGGAAAAGGACAGCGGAAGGAAAGCATTAAATCTTACCCTTGAAGCCTTGTGAAAGTCACAGCAACAAAGTTGCTGCCCTCCATAGCACTCTGGTATACTCCTCTCTTCTCATTTACACGCAGCTTTTTCCCCTCCCAAGACCGACAGCTTCGCTCGCAGTCGCAGCGCCGGGTCATTCACCTAAGGGCGCAAACCTTATCTGCGCTGTGAGATGGGCATCGTGTGTCCTCTCCGACACCCTTAAAGTCCGCCGCTGACTCGCTCTGACATACAACGTCCCGGCAACTACACTTACTCCAAGTTCCTTACTTCTTACTTCAGTCACTGGGCTTGGCTCCTTGCCAAATTTTTTTTTCCCTCCTCCTTTCCTTTTTTTATATTCTGTTTCCTGTAGGGAGAGTGTAGTAGCTCCCTTTAAAAATAAAATGCTTCAGTGCTACAAACTGTGAAAGAGTAAAGCAGAAAAGCAGAACACCTAGGCTTGGGGAAACCCAGTTAACTCCAGAGGCAACAGCTGCTCGCTTTACCTACCTCCTGCCAACGCGGAAGCTTTCAAAAAGAAAGCAAGCGGGTAAAAGAGGCCAACATATCAATTTGCTTTCAAAAAGGATGAACTTGGGAAGGGATCCATTTCTTAGCAGCAGCCCTTCTCTCTGTGTCTGTAACGCTGGAGTCGGTTAGGACTCCTTAAACCCAGAGACACAGTCCTACAAGCTGATCCCAAGGCTCCACCTCACCCACTTTCCAAAGCTGTGAGTAGCAAAAACTCTGCAGAGAAAAGTCTCATAGAGCACAATTGCATAACTCAACCACAGAGCTTCCTGCGGCCAGCCAGAGGATTGCTTTGGCGCCAAATTGCTTGCTCATCCCGAGAACACGACCTTCTCTTGCCCTCCAGGACACCTGCCTGACCTCACTGTGGTCATGGGGTCCCTCCTCACCAGAGCCCCCCAGCACTCTTGTGAGCCTTCCAACCATCCCACCTGTTTTCCCACCTTCAACGAACAAAAATTCACTTTTTTGCCTAAGTTGTGGGACCCTTTACAATACAGTGTCCTCCTATATGCCAGTCCCCTGGCATTTTACCTACCAGATGCTCTAGTCTCCAGACCAAAACTGGGGCAACTACAACTTTAATCCACTTCTAGCTTCCCTATACCTGTGAATTGCAATTATTTTTAAACCACCATATTCTTTACATAGCCATGTTCACAGTAATGCCCACCAGGAACATCTCCATTTATTGTGACAACGCAAGAAACTAACAGTTCTATGCGTATTTGTGTCTGTTTTTCTCCTTCAACTTCTGAGTTTTTCTACTGGGAAATTCATCAATGCTGTTAAAATTAATTTCAAACCCACCCACTTGAATGCATTAATCAGCTGATTAATTATAGTAACACAAGAGTCAAGGCTTTGCCAAAGAGTATTTTCTAGAAAGTGAAATCTTCTGTAGTCAAGAGGAAAGGTATGGAGGACTCTGGAAGCTGCACTGGCAGTACTCCAGTGCTGGTCATGAAGGTTGAGGAACAGAGGGACAATGAAGAGGACGCTCTAGCACCATAAGCAATTTCTGAAAGAAGAAAAAGAGTCTGTGCCCTTTGCTATGACTTCAGGGATATTCCAAGCTACACTGATGTGAGACAACACTCACTGAATTGGCTTCCTAATTCTAACACATGTACAAACAGCCAGCATGGGACATGGCACATAGGACCGATCTCCTCAAGATCCAGGTAATTTTCAGATGAGTATGACCTTGACAGCATCTAACTGGAGAAGAAATTCCCCCTGCAGTAGCCATTTCTCAAGTTCTCACCAACCACACCTTGTTTTAACAGCAACAGCCCAAGTATCACATTTTTTTCCTGCAAGCAAAAGTACAAGGATCTGGATTAATTTTGGTCCTTCTACATATTTGGAGAACCCCTTGGTTTTGCCTCATTCTGGAGTCTTCCTCCTTCTTATAACTTTCATCTGCTTTTCTTCATGACATTTTAATATGTTGGTTGATGACGAGTCATTCTACACTACTCCTACTTTCTTTGCTGCTGTCTTTATACTTGCTTGTTACCACTTTGACCTCGGCGACAGTAATTTCTTCTTTCCTAGAGTTAGATTTGTCTCCTTCCTCTGACACACAAGTGGAACCAATCATAAAGTCACCCAGCCCTGGATCTTGTTTAGACTTTAAAATAGCTAAGAGTTTAGTAGGCTGTTTTGTTAATGATTTTTATTGGCACTGAAATCCACCTCACATACATTGGCCATGACTTTTCCCCTCAGCTATGCTTTCCTTGTGGACTCCAGTGAACCTGCTTACATAGGGAAGCTCAACACACATGGAAGTACTCAGAAGAGCAGGAGTGACTCAGGGTTATGAACTTGCCTTACACTTCATTCCCTGGACAGCATCTTCCAGATCACCACACAATTTGCATCCTCCTTTGCAGATTTCCAAACACGCGAGGGAGCACTGCTGCCTGCAGCGGCATTTATGGAAATTTCAGTTCCCGTTTAAAGGGTGTACACGTATGCTGGGTGTCTGAGTGTCCCCTGCAGCCAACACAGTTTGGGCAGAGATTCAGCTGGACAGCTGCAGCAGGGCAGCTGTGACTTGCCATGATTCGTACTGGTGGGAAGAGGTTAAATCTGTAGCTTTTCCAGTAAACTGTCTTTTTGGCCAGGCAGCCTCCTCCATACTGTGCTCCTTCACCTTTGGATCCTCCACCTTCCCAATGCCCACTAATCACAGAGGGCTAGCTGGAGTGGGATAGATTTAAATTCATGCCATTAGGACCTTATCCAAAGACTTTATTTGGGCAAATGACCGCCAGTCCTTCAGCCTCTGCAACATTTCAGCTGTGATCAAGATGCAAAACTGAAGCCTCACTAGCAGTGTTTTAAAGGGTGCTCTCAGCCCACTCTCCAGATTAGATGTGGTCTTTCTCCAAACAGCAAAGCTGACAGAGCAGAGGATCACCTCAGGAGCACCCAGAACTCTAACGTGTCTGTGCCTGGTGACTTAGTAAGGCTTTGAATGCGTCAATATGCCCTTGAGTAACTGGGACAAACTAGAGGATAGGGGAGAAACAGGAGAGAAGGACATGTTGGAGCATCCCACAATGTAGGCTTGAACCAAATGTCAGTCCTTGAGAGAATCTTTCACTATGATACGCAATTTTTAAAATTACTGTCATCTTGATGCTTTCCCGATGATCTAGGATTGTTCAAAAGGAGCACTGATGGTCTTTGCTTTCCCTTACTCTCTTCTAACTGCAGTCTGCCACTCCTGAGCTGCCAGGTTTGAAGCTTGACCTGCTCTACCATGGCTAGTACCACTCTCTGCAGAGAAGCACCTGTGACTGATGAGCCAAGCTGGGTTCCCCATACCCAGAGCCAGAGCAATCTCCAGGGTTCATTTCCACCCAACGAGTCTCATCTCCATCTCCCAGAACAGCACAAGTGCATTGCTCAGCTCCTAACCATGCTAGTCACTGTTCCAGAGAAGCCTTTCTACATGGCACTGGAGGGCTTCCTCACAAACCCCCTAAGGGCCAGCCTTAGATGACTGAATCTCCTCCCACAGCCTATGCTTTCCTTGTCCTAACTTTCCCCACTAGTCCTGCCCAGTGAGGAGCTCCTTGTGTAGGGGAGGGATAAGTAGCCTACTTCACTCTGGGGACCCCTGGAATATCTGTTGAGCACCTGCAATGGGTCCAAGGGGTCAGATGGTCCCCTTGTCCCAACTGGCTTTCCTATGAGAGACTTTCTGCATCCTCTTGGTGTCAAAAGTCAGATTATGATGCATGAGAAATACAGGACTGAAAGGAACAAATCAGGACATTATTGTCCACACCTCGGATATGAGACCTGTTTAAAAAATAAGAGTCTAAAAAAAACATCCAAGTTGTAAATTGCTGTAGTCCAGGAAACACCAGCACAATCATAAAGTGAATAATGAAAGACCAAGGGTCCCAAAACACACTGTATCACATGTGAAGTGCACTGGCAGTGTCCTTGATCCCTGTGGAGGACGTGGCAGACGAAACTGTCCGACTGGTAGAATGCATACCACAGCTCTGCAGAGGAAGGGAAAATGAAATCCTACATGTTCCTGTTATCATGGCCTGCCTGTGGGTGGAAAATAAAATGGGCAGAGGAGGGTCATGTCATGAAGTGACCAATTGTTCTAGGGCTGTCCTTGCCTTTTGGGAGCTACTCTGCTCAACTCATTTGAGCGGTCCTCCAAGGAATTCCAGATTAACTCAGTTTGAAGGGATGCTCTGGACTCCTACCTGTATGCATCCATCTCTGTGGGTATAAGCTCTAGTACTGCAGGTTCATACAGAAGTATTCCCATACTTCACCAGTTACTCCAGAAACTGTGAGCTGTCCCAGTACACACTACATGGAAATGGTCAGAAAATAGCTTTTGTGAGTGTGTGCAGAATAACCTGAGTCATACTGATCAGGATATGGTGGAGTGCCACTTACCTTCATCAGGGAAGGAAGGGTGTGTGGCTAGAGACGCCTTTTCTCCACCAACGGCCCCTGCCCAGTATTCCAAACCCTTAACAAACAATGGCCAGCTAAGGAAAATCACAAGAAATCAAAAAAGGCCCAGACTCATGTCTTTAAAAAGAAAACAACAACCTGCTCCGGCAACTATTGATCTCATCTTCCAGGCACCAACCTACAAATGTGATATCACCTGATGTTGTAAAACAGAAATTGAAATAATGCTTCTCAGGTGTCGCCTTTGCAGCCCATGAGACATGGAGCAGGGCCGAAAACATTTTGGTGAAAGAGCTTTCATTTGGGTTCAGATGCTCAGATTACACTGAAGGGCAGATAAAAATGCAGAAAAAAAATCAATTCTGCAGGGAACAAGGCCCAAGGCTAACTCACGTCTGAGTCCAGTTCCCACAAGACTTGGGATCTTGTGTTTACAAACTCCCTTCCGGCCAAAAATTTCACTGCTCCAGTAGGGAAGAGGCTGTTGCAAGGGGAGAAATCTCCTGAGTACCTGAAATATTCTCTGTGATCCTAAGAGAAATGGAGTGATTTGATGGACACAGATATTGGTGGGAGCTGATGGAGATCCTCATGTCTCAGTATTATGTTCCCGGAATAAAAATCTGTGTCTCTTCCTTTGCCCATGACACTGCATGTGCCCGACTGCACCGGCAAAGCATGGGGATTAATCAGCTGCTGCAGCAAACCACGGAGGTGTCCACACTGTGCTTAACACATATTTCCTAATCATCACCAGTGAAAAAGAGGAGAATCCCAGGGGGATGCTTGGGAGGGCTCGTTAAAAGCTAATCACACCAATGTGAATAGAAAAAATCAGTAGGTGAGGGCAAAGCTGCAGCCCATCTGGTTAGAGCCTCTGAGAAGAGTGCCCTTTGTAACAGGGATGTTGCACAAGGCCCATGGCTGCTGTTGGCAAGGCAGAAGCTACCACAAACACATAAGCCATGCCTGGTGACACTTCAGATGCTGTCACATGCCCACTCCTCAGATACACATCAGAACACCCAGCTCAAACCACTGAGGAATTAGGATACCCCTCAGTGGGACCCCATGGCTGAACACACACAGGAAATCCAATGCATGCCAAGCTGCCACATTTTAGAGTCTTCCCACAATCTTCCACGCTTTTCTGTGCTACGTATGTGTGGAAGGGATGGGAAGTATCTGGTTCTGCATGGCGTAGCTCGCTTCTGCATTCCCTACAGCATCAGCCAAGAGATCTGGGATTTATTTTTTGAAGTCCTCTGTGGTTTTCATTACATATTGCTCTGACAGTCAATTATCCATCCCATGAAAGACTTCATGGTGTTCTGAGAGAATTTCTGTAAATAGCATGTCACATCAATTATGCTCATAAGCATTTTAACCATAATTCCAAATTAAACACATTGTATGCACTTATATTTCTACTGTCTCTTTTCCAGGGTACAATCATATTTATCCTGCCAGGAAAAATATGGAGGCAACTTGCTGCCTTCCACAAAATTACTCCTAGTATCAACAATCTTTTTTATATTTTTAATATTATTTACTGAATTCGGTGCTCAAGGCCTGGCTAGATTAACCTGACAAAAGGTGTTCTGTCCACGGCAGGGGGTTGGAGCTAAGATGATTTTTAAGGTCCCTTCAACCCTAATCATTCTATGATTCTATAATTAGGTCCTTTTTTATATTATTATAATTTTGATGGCTAGATCGTGATAAGCTGGCCCACTTTAGAGGTCAGAGGGCCTTGGGGGTGAGCAACTGATGTTCACTGCAGGGATGTGCAGCAGGACCAGCACATTCCATCGAGCCATGATCCCAAAAGGGGATGTGAGCACACAGGAGTATAATACTGTAGTGCTACAATAATTTGTAGTGGTGATGACTGGGACCGAGTGACTTCTTGACCTGTCAGAACTCAAGTTCTGTGAACTCTGAGAGGAACAAGGAAGCCCCTGCCTGGTGGCAAAGGCGCATGGTCAGGAAAAAAAAGTAGCCATCATAAAAAACAAGGCCCAGAGAGCCTAAAGTATTGACAATAGAGAACTCGGCTCCCCTCTGGAACATTAAACTTTGGGTAATTAACCAAAGATCTGAAATGCCTGCACTAATACAATATGACATAAATAAGCACAAAACAATTTATTTCCCTGGATATTTCTCTAACATAACTGCATGACATTTTAAGCAACAATTTGCACTTCAACTACAGCACCACCTTGGCAGTAAATAAGCCATATATATCCACAGATCTGCCAGCACGGCCACAGCACATGCCAGGTCCCAGCACTGCCAGCCTTTGCTTTATTCAGTGCAAGTTTAATTTATGTTATATTGTTCCTCCATCTGTTCTCCAGGTATTTAACAGAAGTGTATGTTCCTTTGCACTTGCTCAGCTGAGAGCAAAGACCTGTACTATTCCCATCTCCATGCACACCGACAGTCAGCGTTTAGGCAGTGAATTCCTGTTAACTGAGACAGAAGTTGTGCATATGAATCCCTCTGCAGCCTTATGAAAGAGAGAAACAACCTGATGGGTGCCTGGGGCCTTCAGGATGTGATGGCAGAATTGGGAGGGCGTGCTCTTCGCTCTTCTCCCAGCAATTCAGGAGAACCTGAAGAAGACAGCATCAGCTAAGCCAGTGAGAAATGTGCAGCATACACAGCCATAAGGATGCTGGGAGTGTAGCTCACTTGAGATTAATCCCTGCCATTTCTGCTGTTGGGGTATGAGGCAGTATCACAGAAGATCCCTTTAAGATCAAGGAGATATATGAAAAAGGAGGCAGGTATTTAAATTAAACACCCTATTCCCAGTGTTACAATCTGTCATACCACTTCCGGGTTTCATGTGCTGCTTAAGAGTTAAATAAGTTGTGGGCCCCATAAGAAGAGACAGCATTTACTGTTTCTGATAAAGTGATCAAGGTTTTGTTGGTGTATCTCCAGAAGGCAGTGACACACAGCCTCAAGCTGGTAATATGCTAATGAAGATACACAACAAAAAACCCCGTAATCAAAGACTCTGGGACTAAAGGGGAAGAAGTACGGTTTCAGCAGTACTGTGCAGCACCAAATGCCTAGTCAAAAGAAATAAAGAAAGCAGTTTTCTTAATAAGGAAGTAAAAAAAACCCACAAAACCCATGGCCCTTTCTCTTGCTGTGGCACTGAAGCATAAAAGCTCAAGCATTTCTGGTGCCTCCTCCCCACAAAGAGATAGATAATCTTTAGATAATCACAGGATATCCCAGCTAAAATAATAGAAAGAGAGGTGGAAACTGCATGAGAATTAGTGCACACAATGAGAAACTGTGCTCTTAAGCAAAATCTTCAGGGTGTGTTTTGTTATTTTAGGTTCTTTTTGTACTGTGTTCCATTATTTCCAAATAGGCATTCTTAACTTTCTTAGCAGCCTTTTAACACGTAAAGGGAACCTATAAGAAGACTGGAGAGGGACTTTTGATGAAATTATGCAGTGATAGGACAAGTGGGAATGGCTTTAAGTTGAAAGAGAGTAGGTTTAGAATAGATATTAGGAAAAATTATTACTGAGACGGTGGTAAGACACTGGAACAGGTTGCCCAGAGAAGCTGTGAATGTCCCATCCCTGCAAGCACTCAAGGCCAGGCTGGATGGGGCTTTGAACAACCTGGTCTGGTGGAAGGTGTGCCTGCCCATGGTAGGAGGCCTGGAAATAAAAGATTTTACAGTCCCCTCCAGCCTAAATCATTCTGTGATTCTATGATTATAACCTTGAATCTGGGCAACGACAACATGTTCCTCATTCCAGATGTGTCACATCTTAAAAGCAAAGCTCTGCAATACTCTGCCTGTGGCCCAGCTCCACATTGGACTGCTGGTATCCCCCGTGCCCAGCTGCCCAAGTAACTGCTTAGGCTGGTTTGACAGCAAATATCCACAAGGATTCAGTTAAGCAGAAATGTCTTCTAAGGACTGCTAGTATCTGGCCAAGTTCCTTGGGTGAAGCCGAGTACTAGAAAACACATGTAATCCCTAAAGACTTTGTAAAGATGGTGCAATCAGAACAGAATAAATGCTTTGTGTCAGTAAAGGAAAGTCATAATTTCTCTTAGAAAAGCAAGATTGGATTAGCTCTGGGGATGAGAGTGGTACAGAGACATAAACAGGTCAGACAGAGGCCTGAGTGTTTCTCTGGATGCCATCTGCTTAACAGGTGGTGTCTGCCCAGGCAAGGACTTGAACTTTTTCCTACAATCAGGTTGCTGTTTTGGCCATAGGAGAAAAAAAACAGCATTAAGCACAAAGGGGATAGTCAAAGGCAGTGTCCCAAGTGAGTTTGCAGAGCATATTTGGGAAGAGCATATTTACACTAGTCCAGCAAAAAAGTGCTGAGAAAAAATGGTGTTGGTAAAGCAAATAAAGAAAAGCACTTTGCCTGGCCGATCGACCTGCAGCACAACTTTGCAGCAAGGGTTGAACAGAAATTAAACTTGTGACAATCCACAGAATGACAATCTCTGGCAAGCACACAAAGTCAAAAGTAGTGTCTGGTGTCCAGCTGGAGCTGGGAAAATTCTCTAGCATGTAGTGAAGTTGTGCTTCAAGCTACACCTTGAGACTCCCAAAAATGCCTAGGACATGAGGCAACCGTGCCAGTGAGGCATGAAATTTAAATAGACCAAAGTGTATATAGCTTCATTAATCAATATCTGATGTAGTGGAAAGTTTTTGGATGAATGATTTCTTGGAAACTTGTTTCAGTCTGCAGCTGGTCTTGCAAGTGTTCTACAATTTTGTTCAGGTTTTTTGATTTGTGTTTCAAGTCTTTTGCCTGTTAACAAAACAAGAAGAGGCCTCCATGGAGGCTCTTACATCACTTGAAGGAGAAGAGTCAAAGAAAGAAGGAATGCACATATGGAGCCGTGAAGGTCAGGCAGCACAGGCAAAGGATTCACTTTAGGAGCATACCAGGATGAACAGAAACAGCCCTAGAATTAGACATAAAATTCAAGATAAACCCATTGTTTCATGGATATAGTAGAAAGGAAAGCACTGGAAACCAGTGAACTTAATGTGAGATGCCTGCGTTTGCAGGCAGTGGAGTGGAGCCTGGAGGCTCCTGAAACTGACACAGGCAGTGAGGCATCAATTGATCTTGCAGCAGACAGAGCTGGAGAGGAATTGGAGTAGTCAGGGTTTGCAGTCCCACGAATAAACATAAATCAGCATCAGTTTCAGTTTATGCTCACATAACAGTTCCTACAAACTACAGCAGCTCAGAAGAGATGCACTTCGGTTTGGATGGCTTTGCTGTGGGGGAACAGCCTTAAGGATAAAGCCATCCCAACCAGTGCAGAGACAGAGCCCTCAAGAAAAAAACACTCCGAGGACATGGCTCCAAGGGTGGAGGGGTCTAGAAGACAAGGGAGAGCAATCCTAACTGGCATGCAAGACATCACTCTCTTGTGAACATGCATAATTTAAGCAAACCCATTGCTCTGACCCATTGTTCCCCTCACACCTGTACCAGTATCTTTTGTACTCTTGTAAAGCCAAGTCTGTACATTTAAGATGGAGAAGTAAACAAAGTCCTGTTCGTCCACGAAGTGAAATGGAAGGTGGGGAATGACTGGTAACATTTCACAACACAAGAGTATAAATTGCACACAGCAGCTCTTACTGAGGGGCAGTGGAAAGCAAGTGGAGGTCTTAATGTTGAACTAGTGGGTAGTCCAGATTCCCACTTAAATAGCAACTTGCAGTAGCTGCATATCCCACTAAACTCAGACCCGCAAGAACAACGGAGCAGGAAGGAAGTAAAAGATGAAAGAGTAACACTGAACCACCTATGGAGGCAGGCAGGGAGCTGCACAGGCCCCTGGAGTGACTCAGGGGAAGGGAAAAGGAGTCTTGTTTATGGATCACAGCCCTGTCTACAGCCCCTTCACTGCTCCTGCTTGGAGTATGGTACTGGAAGCATTGGCAAAATCAGAACATTCCACCTTTAAATTGTGAAAAATCACCTTTAAATATTTAAATATAGATATAGATAAGACATAAATCTACAGACAGTAGAGCAGAACTCACCTCTGACTTCTGCTGTGTGAGTCTCAGGTACTGGGGTGGGTTTTCCTCCTTACCTCTACACCACTTTGCACCAAGCAAGAGCCTAATCCTGCTCCTGCTGCAGCCAGTGCTGAGCACATGCAAACACTTATGGGTCCCAGACTGGACCCATGAGTGTAAGGGGCTGGACTACTACGCTGAGTAAACACAGCCAATCTAAGTGTGTGGAAGGTGAGTCCCCAGTGAGCACTGTGTCCCTCTAATGCAGACAGCCGACTGCCTGGTCATAACCCAGGGATCTGTCTTCTCTGATAGAGATGAACTATTCCCAGTGAAACTGCGAGCATGTTTCCTGGCTGATTTGAAGAGAGCTATACTGTCACCAAACACCATGATTTACTGTGATACCAGCAAATTAGCCTACATCTTATTTTCCTTCTTCCAGTGATTTTTGTTTTGCTTAAGCCTGGAATAGTGACTTTTGGTAATGCAAAACTGTGGGTAGGTCATGAATAAACTAACACCTAGAACCAAAGCTGAAGTGCAGTAAGTCACTCATTTGACTAAACAGAGATCCACAGGGAGCTTCTATCACTAAGAAAAATAAGCCATCCACTGAAAAGGAAGTAAACAGTTCAGTACTATGAATTGCAGTGTTACCTTCCTCTGATGCTTTTAAACCACGTTAATGCTGAGAAATAAAGAGAGTGCCTCTTATCACCAGTAATATGGCCTTAACCTTTGTTTTCAATACTGTTCAAATTTGAAGTAATTTAACATCTGCAGAGTTAGGTATCGCTGCAAGTTTGCTTTAGCTACAACAAAAAGTTTCCTTCTCCCTCAGCCTCATTTAGCAAAATCTCCTGGCTTTCATGGGACTTCTTTTGCCTGTGTCAGGATACCTGAAAAATCATGGGCAGAGAGAGAAGAGCAACGCTTTGTGGTGAAAATCCTCCTTCAACACATGCTAAAGTGTCTTACTCCTGGGATGAGAATCAACATAGTGCCAAATGTGAGGAAACAAGGGAGGACTTAGATGAGCATGGATTTTGGGGGGAAGGGGTGATTTTTCTCACAGTACAGAAGATATTTTGGATGCGTTTCCTCTAGGAAACACTTCGCAAAGTCTTTGGACATCCACAAATTGACATCACCCCTTTGCAGTGTGTCATATACTGGCTTAATGAAACAAAAATAACTATGCTAAGAAAAGACTGTCCAGGAGAAACCCAACGCTGTGATTTCTATATAAGGGTCTTAAACAAGTCGTGCAAATGCTTCATCCCAGTCTCATGCCCGCCAGTTTTAAAGGCAGTGACACCATTTATCACCTAGCACACGACAGGCCAGAAAACAACTTGCTAATTGTCCCATCTACCAGTTTGAGCAACAGCAGGTCTCCTCTAGAGAAAGTCAGTTCCAATACAAACCCCTTCATGATGGAGGCTTGTTTCACGTCTTTATTGTTAAATTAAAATTCAATTGCTAGTAATCATGGTAGGGAGAACTCAGAGCACTTTCCACGGAGAAGGAGAAGCCCAGCTCTCCCTTCAGAAATTAATACAGCGAGAGAAGAGGTGCCTGGATCCAAAGCCAGTAATATGAACATGTGCTTTCCCACCGACTTTGGAGAGCTTTGCCAAAGCCACACTTGCTCTACCTTTGAGTGTTGCTGACACACTGGGGCTGGCACTACAAACAGAAAACTTTGACGCCAGGGTCATTATAGAGAGCTAACATTTACAGATGCAGTAATACTCCAGCATGCAAAAGGGGGGAAAAAAAAAAATGCACAGGAAAAAAATAGCTGAAATCTGGGCTTCCATGCCAGTTTTTACACTTTTCTCTTAGAAAAAGAAATAAAGAAATTGTCCTACCTGGCTGTTCTGTGTCTTCTGTTCCACCTGGAGCTGTTTGTCACGACGAACAGAAGGGATTGTTTTCACCACCACGCAAGGAGCCGCAGCTTCTTTTAAGCTCCCTGGACGGTTCCCCCACAGAGCACTCCAGGCTTCTCCCCGGCTGGGAGGTGGGGCTGGCGAGGGAACACCACGCTTTCCAGGATTTGAAACAGGGGCACGCTGAACGCGATCCAGGAGTTACAGGATGTCTCGGTGTGTTCCGTGTCCTCGATAAGGACGGCGAGGGGAAAGGCAAAGTTCCCGAGGCTGTGGGTGGAACGTGGCACCGCGTAGCGCTGAGTAAATAAAGACCAAGTGATCGTTGGACTCGGGTGTGATCACCAGGTATTGCAAAGGTTTCTATACCATAGGCAGGACTTTGCATTTCGTCTTAGAGAAATGCAGCCTAAAAACCCCGTGGTGCACCCTGCTTGCAGCTAAAGCAGCAGCGAGACCTTGAGCTCGGCTTTTGGCAGTCAGCAGGTTTGTCTCCTTGGACAGCACTCAGATAGGGAATTTCAATAATAAAATACGTTCTTTCTTACAGGTCAGACATTTCACTGCCTCCCATAAGGACCTATAAAATGCAGGCAACTTCTGTGGGATAGTTGCTTGTTTGGGGAGTTTATGGCGCCAAGTACAACAGGATCCTGATTCATGTTTCTGGATTCCATGGTTATGAGAAAAAAACCACGTAGGTTCAGCTTTTCACACAGTTTTTTGTTTCAATGCCCTCTTCAGACTAAATAAATCGTTTACAATCATAAATATGAGATAGAGAAGACACAGGACTAATCTGAAAAAGCCACCTAAGTACAACGGTGATAGGGTGCAATATGAAAACTTTCGATAAAATTAAATTGTCTAAGTAATGCCATTTATCTGCAACACCAGTACTGCATACTTTCCTACAGTTTGATAATGCAAACTTCCAGTGCTAATTCACAAGCTTTGATTTGCTCCTTTAAGGTCCTTTTGGCACTTACTTTAGGTTTAATGACACCTTCTGCCTGAACAATTCCAAATTAGTGTCAGGTTTAAATAGATAAATATTTTTTTCAAAGAAACTTTTTTTTTTTTTTAACATTCTTTGCAATATGTTAAATTATTGAAGCAGAAGCCTTTCTAAAAGGTAATTCACACCTCCTTAACCACCTTATCTGTTTGGGGGTTTTTTGTTCTGTCTGTTCTTGGTTAATGAAAAGAAATTCATCAGTACCACTGTTCCCTGCAGCCTTTTTCAAACGAAATCTATTCTTTGGCTTTCAGTGCAGCAGATGGGACTGCAAACATAGCAGTGAAAGCTTACGATTTTATTTAAAGATCTCCCAGTAGATAATGGGCCGTGGTTATGACTAATAGGGTCATGTGGACACGACCTAAAGAAGGAAGGATAACAGCCCGAGCAACACTGAAATGAGACTCAAATCCCCTCTCACATCTGTGACAGATCCTGGATGAGTCAATAAATGCTGCTGTGCTTCTCTTTCCTTATTCATAAAAGGGAATAATAATTCTTCACATCATCAAGAGACCAAGTAGGAGACATTGGCAACTACAAGGTGTTTAGAGACACACCGGTGACGCCTCAGAACATGAGAATTTCTAAGTCTCTTTCATGTAACAAAGGCAGAGGCTGTCCCAAAGTCCTGTTAAACACACTTTTATTCCCCACCCCCCCACTCCAAAATGGGAATAATCACATTTCTGTGGGGCACAAATAAATAAGATCCTTTTCTATTTACTTTCCAGTTCTTGTGTTGGTTCATGATACTTTTATTGAAACAGAAGGTCTTAAGGGAAAAAGGTGTCACATAGTGCAGCAGAAATATGACAGCCTCCCCTGTTAGCGTTTTGCCTCCGAGTACTACAGCTATGAGTCAGCGAGCTGATAGGAAGACTTTTACATAGCACTCAGAATTAGTCTTGGAGGATACACGAAATTACAATTCTGTCCTGTCTTTGCTGTGTTGGTCACTAAAGTAAAAATAACTTCAAATTAACAATGGTTGACAGTTTGGAGCTGAGAGTACAACTTTAGATTAAAGTTTGTGTAGCATGAGAACTCCCTTCGTTTGGAGTTAAAAAACTACTGTTTAAGAATGACGCAATTTTTAAGAGAAAAAGAAAGACGTGCTGCTGCCTGATAAAAAGCCATGTTGCAAGAACTGCTTACAATATCTGCTCTTCCCTTAATGACGCTCAGCACTTTTCCAGAAGATTTCTTCCAGAGGAGTTCTTTCAAAAGTTGTTGTCCCCTTTGCAAAATACAATGTTTTGGGGAGCATTTCCCCTTTCTCCCATCTTGTGGACTGTGGGTCGCACCAATAACCTCTTTTTCTCGTGCTGTGTGAATTCAGTGTGTGTTTGTTCAGAGCTACTGAGGGAGTTTCTTCACCCTCAGTTTCTGCCTTAAAAATATCCTGCTGTGCTGTGGCTTCCTCACGTAGCTGTCATGTGCTGGGAAAGAGGAACGGCAACGGACAGACCTCTCTTGATTTCTTATGGACATTGATCCTGCCAGCGATAAGCACACCAGACATCCTCGAATACGAAAATTTAGAATGACACTGTGACAGTGAGTTACATCTTAGTTAGCCAGGAGTTTTGTGGCTCTAAAAATTTTGTAGTGAACTATGTTTAATTAGTTAAGGAATGTTTGACTGTGATTTTAACTGCTTTTGTTTTAAATCTGTGTTGGCTGAGTGTCAGTAGAAAATCCTGAGAAATTACCTCACTTCACCTGCAGAAAGGAACTCCATGGATCCATGCCTCTTAGAGAACTTAATAAATAGCTGAACAAAATTCAATAAAGAATTGTTTAATGGTTATCATATAACTAGAAATTAATTAATTAGATGTCATAGAACAAGAAAGATACCTTGAGAAAGTTAAGGAGTCAAAGGCCTATACCCCCCAGAAAACTTGATTAATACACTGCAGGTGCATTAAGGGACCCACTTCATGGGCTTGTACACCTCAGAAAACTTAATCAATGGTAATGGTCTAGCCAGGACAGCAAATTTAATGAAGCACTGTTTAGCTGGATAAAACTTGGGTTATTCATTAAACAAAGATAGATGAGATATTGTGGTAGTAATTAAAGAAACAAAACACCTATACCATGATGCAATAAATTGGGCAGACTTTTGAGAGTGTCTATAAAAAAATCTTGGATGTTACAGTGTATATAGGTGCCTGAAAATTATTGTTTCTTTGAACATGTCTAAAGCAAATAAATTCCCAATATGTTCCAAATTTTGACTCAAAATTGTTATTAGGAATATTTGTCCAACAGGTTTTTTGCTGTTAGATTTAAAACTTTTTGTTTCAACTGATACATGAAGCAGCAGGTATTTGGGTTTGGCCCTTCTGCATATCCAAAAAGAAGGATAAAATCTAACGGAAGAACAGGTCCTGAAACACAGATGCATTCATCAGCCATACCATTTCATTCATTTTGGACAAGGACTATCCCTATTTCCTTTTCTAGGTCTTGCCATGCAGGCCACAGAGACCATACAGGTCATCAGATATACGTAACTGAGTCTCTAAGAATGTGTATTGGTTGGGCGTGAAGAAAAATGGACACTTTGATTTATGGCCACAAAACCTCAGATGAGTTTGGCACACAACTTCCTGCAAACGTTAAAAGAGAGGTTCCTCCAAACCATCAGGGCAGTTGCATGGGGCATCCACTTTAACACAAAACCCACCCCCAGAAGCTTATGTTTGCCCCCATCATCAGACTGGAAGCTGATCTGGGAAAAAAGAAAAAAAGATGTTTAAAAAAAAAAAAAAAAAAAAAAAAAAGAAGTACATTTTTATTGGATCATTTCCCTTGTGGTATTCCCCTTAAACACCAGGAAATTATCTCACGGGAATTAAGGGGCGTTGCCCTAGGAAGGTGACATCGCTGACAGCCCAGCTGAGGTGCCTTTACAGCAATGCACACAGCCTGGGCAACCAACAGGACGAGGTGGAAGCCACTGTGGTGTTGGAAAACTACGACCTTGTTGCCATTACTGAAACTTGGTGGGACAAATTCCATGACTGGAGTGCAACTATGAACGGCTGCAGGCTGTTCAGAAAGGACAGGGCAGGAAAGAGAGGCAGGGGGGTTGCCCTCTGCATCAAGAGGTGGATTGAGCGTGAAGAGCTGCCTTTGAAGAACAGTCATGAGCAAGCTGAAAGCCTGTGGGTAAGAATCAGGGACAGAGGAAACAAAGGGAACCTTGTGGCTGGTGTTTACTACAGGCCCTGATCAGGAGGAGCCTGTTGCGAAGCCTTCTTGCTGCAGCTACAGGAGGCATCACACTTGTAGGCTTTTGTCCTACTGGGGGTCTTCAACCTCCCCAGCATGTGCTGGGAAAGTAGGGCAGGGAGCTGTAGACATTCCAGGAGACTCCTGGAATGGAGGATAACTTCTTGAATATACAGTCCTACCAGAGGGGCTGTGATAGTGGATCTGTTGGTCACCAATGCAAACTAGATAACTGGGGACATCAAGTCTGGAAGCAGTCTGGGCTGCAGTGACCATCTTTGATGGAGTTTTAGTCCAGAGGGATGTGACTAGGTAAGGAGTAAAGTTAGGCTCCTGAACTTCAGGAAAGCAGAGTTCCAGCTCTTCAGGGAGATCCCCTGGACACTGCCCACAGGGACAAGGTATTGGAACAGAGCTGTCAGATCTTTAAGAGCATCTCCCACAAAGCACAAGAGCTAGCCATCGCCAGGAGCATGAAGTCAGGCAACAAAGGCAAGAGACTGGCATGGCTGAGTAAGGAAATGCTGGTCAAACTAAAGGGAAAGCAAATGCACAAGCAGTAGAAGCAAGGGCAGGTGAGCTGGCAAGAGTATGGAGACAAAGTACAGTTTTGCAGGGATGGGGTAAGGAAGGCCAAGGCAAAGCTGGAACTGAACATGTCAAGGCATGCAAAGAATAGCAGGAAGAGCTTCTACAGGTGTGTTAACCAGAAAAGAAAAGTCAAAGAAGGTGCAACCCCCCTGATGTTCCATATCCCCCCTTGACCTGGACAAGCTTGAAGAGTGGGTCCATGGGAACATCATAAAGTTCAAGACCAAGTGCTGGTGCTGCACCTGGGTCAGGGCAACCCCCGGTATCAGCACAGGCTGGGCATGAACAGACCCAGAGCAGCCCTGCCCAGAAGGACTTGGGGGTGCTGTGGGTGAGAGGCTGGACATGCCCCGGCCATGGCACTCACAGCCCAGAGAGCCAAACGTGTCCTGGGCTGCATCCAGAGCCCCGTGGGCAGCAGGGGAGGGAGGGGATTGTGCCCCTCTGCTCCGCTCTGCTGAGACCCACCTGGAGCACTGCATCCAGCTCTGGGGTCCCAGCACAGGAGGGACAGGGACCTGCTGGAGCCAGTCCAGAGGAGGCCACCAAGATGATCAGAGGGCTGGAGCATCTCTCCTGTGAGGAAAGCCTGAGATAGTGGGGGTTGTTCAGCCTGGAAAAGAGAAGGCCCCAGGGTGACCTAGTTGTGGCCTTCCAGTATCTGAAGGGAGCCTGCAAGAAAGATGGAGAGACTTTTTGCAAGGGCATGTACTAACAAGGGGAAAAAGGGGGAATGGCTTCAAACTGGAAGAGAGTAGGCTGAGATTAAACATCAGGAAGAAATTCTTAACTGTGAGGGTGGTGAGGCACTGGCACAGGTTGCCCAGAGAAGCTGTGGATGCCCCATCCTGGCAGCATTCAAGGCCAGGCTGGATGGGGCTCTAAGCAACCTGGTCTAGTGGAAGATGTCCCTGCCCATGGCAGAGGAATTGGAACAGGATGATCTTTAAGGTCGCTTCCAACACAAACCATTCTATGAGTCTATGATCTGAGTCACTGGCATTAAAGCAATGTCTGCACAATGTAATGACAACTGGTGAGGTCTGGTTATGTCTGCATGAAGTTATTGCCAAAAAAATCAGACACAAAGGCTTTCAAATTTTCTTTCCTTCTTTTTTTTTTAAAAATACATCTTTCCAACCACTGAGTTCAAAACAGAGTCTCATAAAGGCTTGCACCATTACAGTCCACATCAGAGGAACTGTGGTGCTGGGGTTAGGTAGAAGTTAACTCCTTAAACCAGCATTATGACTGAAACCAGTGTCTCAGGGGAGTGTGACTTCACACATGGCAGAAATAACAGAAATAGCAATCTCCTAGTGGTGCCTACAACATGGGCCAGAGAGTGGATGTTACTGAAATGAGGGAAGAACAAAATACCTGCTGTCGAATATTCAGCCTGACCCTTTGCTGAGAACCCTATTTCATGAAGAATATTTGCAATAAGGCAGCATTAACTTGCCTTCAAAGACATGACTTAAATCTCTGGAGGGAACTCCCATGTATATTCAGGACAGCTACCCAAACTCACTTGCAGAATTTAGAAGTCTCCTACTGAGAAATATGCCAGCAGATGCTTCCTGACATTTAATGCTAAACATGTTACAATGGGGCTATAAACAGCCTTTCACTCTGAAACATATGAAGGAATAGCATAAGACCCCAGGGAGGGACAGCTCTGTAGAAATGGATTTGTTGTTCCTGATTAGGATTCAGACAGCCCTCCCTGGTGTTGTTAGTACTGGTTTGATTTGTTCTAAGGCATGTCAGATGTTTGTTGCACAAACAGACTCCCTGGTGCTTTCATCATGATGGAAAATTAAAAATAAGAGGTGTTAAGTAAAGAACGAGTGCCACAATATGAGTCTAAAAGCAGCACATGGTCATGTAGTCACTACAACCCACTGCTGTCATGAGAACTCCTGACCAAGGTTTCCATTTTAACTTTTGCTATAGTGTGGTTGTCACTTTCCAGTGAATTTCAAGACTATTCATGTTCCTGCTTCCCTTTGGCTGCTGTGAAAAGTCTCAGTTTCCCAGCAGCTTGTGAGAATATCAGTGACATAACCTTCAAAGCAACAATTTCTAAGGCTTCGAGAAAAACTGAGATTTTTCAGTCATGGCTGAATACCTGAAGCGAAACCTTTTGGCTCTCTGACCAGCAGTTAAATGTAGAGAACATTACAAGAAAAGGACATTAAAAGTCATGAGAGGCATCTATATAAAATAGCTAGAGAACAGTAACAGAATAAAATCTGGCCCCAGTGAAGGTGAAACTCAACATCACTTAGGGGTCAACAATGTTCAGAGCTCATTTTGTGAGAGGTAGGTCAAGTCTTGTGCAAGGTTTCTGCTCAGCTTCATCTCACTTTTTCTGCGATTGAAATAAACATGATCCACATTTAACAATTAAATGTGGTTCATAGGTAACATCATTAATGTGATAGGACTTTGAATTTACAACAGGATCATAGATTAGAATTTGACCCTACGTGCCTAACTGTGCAAACAAGCAAAAGATCACAACACGTGTTAAACTTGGACTTGTTCAACACACATGAACTTCTACAATGAAAACATTTAAAATATTATTGCAAGTGATTGCTGACATATGTCTGTCTGGCATCATCCACCCTGAACTGGTCAGGGAGCTCTAAAACATCACAAAATACTTTTATTTAACATACCCCATATTCAGTCACAACAGTGTTCATTAAGAACAACACAGTGCATAGAGTTTTAATCCCCACAAAAGCAGACTCAGATATACCAATACCCATTCTGCCCGAGGAGAAATTTTGGTGAAGGACTTCCAGAAACATAATGGCTGACAGGTTTATAATAAAATATTAAAGTTAAAACACTCCCTCAGCATGACAGGCAAAGCAGAATACATGAGACTCAGTTTCCCCTTGTGGAATGAGTTACTAAGGGCCATTTTCTGTCCCAGCTTAAGTCAGAAATTAAGCTAACATACTGTGTGCTAACTGAGGATTGGCCCAAGCTTTTGTATTTTCCAGGCCAGGTGGTTGTTTCCTGCCTGCACTATTAGGCAGTCAGTGCCAAGGGCCCTCAGTGAAACTGACCTACAGCATCCACCAGATGAGAATACATCCCACTGCTCAAATTTCCCAAATTTGCTTTACTGAAAACCTTATGCAGATTTTGGCTTTTCATTATTTGATTTGTCCCAAGAGGTGCTTGAAGATGCCAAGATTCTGGAAAGGCTTGGGGAGGAAAAACTAGGCAGGAATTATATTTTTCTAAGATTCTCACATATTCCCATATTCTGAGAATGTGAAGAGCTTTCCATCTCCTCCCTGGAGAATTTGAGTTAAGGCAATATCACAGCCATACCTAAAGGCTTCTGTTTAACCCAGCAATATTATTTAGGCTTTTGAAAAAGGCATCTGACAAATAAGAACAAGAAAAATAATTTCAACAGTGGTAACCCCAAGTAGAGTTTAAACTGTCAGGGGAGTAAGTTAAACAAAGATATTACCTTGTTAGCATTGTTTCCTCTTTTTCCCTACATGTTTCTGAGTGCCTGAGTTTGTTCCTTGCGTGCTGGGGACATCAGATGTTGAGAGATGCAAATTCAAAACCACTGTGAAGACGTCTCTGATATCCCCCAGCTACAGAAATAAAATTTTGGTCTAGGTTTGCAAAATCATCAAACTTCCTGCTCTCGCCCGTCTCCTCTCAAGAAAAGATAAATGCTTGCTATAATAGGTGCCCTACTTACCTAAGGCTTTGATCTCTCTCAACTCTCTGTTCACAGATTTCTGGAGGAGCCCCAGCGTACGTGAATTTACAACGCAGCGAGCTGCTGTGCTTTCCAAGAGGGCTGGTTTCAGCACTGTGTCTGCAAGACTTCAAAGGAGAGGGGAAAGTTATTTTTCTACTTATCACTCCAATTTCCCTCTCCACTGCCTCTGGACACTGTCAGTCCTAGGAGATCATAGAATGGCTTGGGTTGGATGTGATGTTTTTCAGGACAGGCTCTATGCTGAACTTCAATGAACCATATCCAAGGAGGAATACTCTCGTGAGATGCTTTGGGGTATTTTTTTATTTCCTTGCAGGAGTCAGAGTGTGAAATACTATCACTAGATATACTGCCCTTTGCTTCAGACACACAAACACACATTTATGTGTTACCTTTCACTTTGAAACAGCTACCTGAGCCAGTAGGCAAGCCCATGACTAAGCCAGCACTCTCCTGCAATCTCATGGGGAAGGTGCTTAGACCTTGGCAAAGTATGGAGAATATTTTGAGGGCTTGGATTCCTGCCCCCTCATTTAACTACAGCGGCCAGTTCACAAAGATTATGTCAATTGGTCACCTGAGAGCCTTTCCAGGTCTCCAGTCATAAACTGTGGCTGCATACCAGCTCCTGCACTGCTGGGTATTGCCCTCACCTGTAATCTCTCACCACCCTGAGAAACCATGGATGGTTCACGCCTGGAAATGTTCAGGGCCAGGCTCGGTGGGGCTCTGAGTAACCTGGTCTAGTGGAACGTGTCCCTGCTCATGGCAGGGGGGTTGGAACAGGATGGTCTTTAAGGCCCCTTCCAGCCCAAACCATGCTGTGATTCTGTGATGACAGAGCTGCCCTTCCAGCTGTGTCTTCAGTTCTGGTGGTTGATTTCATGCCAGGCATTCAACACATTCAACACAGGGATACACGCTGTGATTGCACAGCCTTTGGCACCACTACAGGCTGTCATGAAGAGCCAGAAAAGTCAGCTTGCCCGACAGAGTGAAAATTAACCAAAGTTTGTGTTATTCTTCTGTTAAAATAGCATTTAATGCTATTTTAACAATTATTATATATATGTAGCATGCTCTATCTTTCTATTTAAAGTATTTTTTTCCCAGACAATTGTGATTTCTCATGATTTTCACCATGTGTCATGAGCCTTTGTTCCAAGTTCTGTGTTAATGAACTCATTGTGCTATACTGGAGCAATACCCTGCCAGACCTAGGTCCAAAGAAAAGCAATACAATTAACCTGGCAGGGAGAAGCCTGTGGCTGGCTGGAGTGGCAGTGGACCAGCAAAACCACAGCACTTGCAGGATCTCATCCCTGTATGTCTGCACAGTCCTGGGTTGTGCAGTATCAGCCTGCCCAGGGCAGTATCCTAAGGGAGGCAGGACCTTAAGCAGTGGTGAAGGATGTGTTAGTCCTGGCTGAAGGCCCACGAGCAGACCAGGACTCAGGCATGCTGGAGAGGCAGGTATGTGGGAATTCTGCTTACGCTGCCGTGCTGTAAAGAAAACAAGGTTTGCTTTCCTGACATTGGGCAAGAAAATGTTATCTTCACCAAATACCAAATGTCAGTGTTTCTAGTCCTGCAAAGTGGTCCATTACCTAATTGCAAAACACCTACACCATGCAAGTGACAAACCTGGGAGGCTATGGGGCTTCCAAAGGCTTCCCAGAGACCTGTGTAGTCTGGGTAAGAAACCCACCCAGATCAACTCCATTCTTCAAAAGTGACAAGTTAGGAAAGAAATGGAAGCAAAATCTCTGCTGGAGGAAGTTTTGCTTCCCAGATTATTAGACCAGTAACAATTTTTTTTTTGTTTGGGAACACTTGAAAAAAGAGAAAATTAAAGAATTTTTGCCTAGGTTTCCTGTTCTGCAGAACTCTCTAGTCAGATCAGATGGTCTGAGGAACAGGCTGGGTGTAGATGAGAAGGTGATAAGAACCCAAACCACTAATTGACAAAAATACCTCAGTCCTCAGAGGGCTGACTTGCTCATTACAGGCAGTGAGATTAATTGAGAGGCCTCCCACAGGCAAGGCCTTTTCATGGAGAAAGCTTTACCTGGGACAGGAATGCCAAAGGAGCTTGGAAAGTTACTTGAAGATGAGCTAGGTGGAAATCCCTTGAATCTCCAGTTAACATGACCTGAAAGAATACTTCTGCTTGATCCCAAATCCATTAACCAGCAGGACCCTGGGAATCTGAGTGAGATGCTTGGTCCTGGTTCCAGCCGGGATCAGAGGGAGGGAGCATGGCCAAAACATTGTGGAATTTGATACCTCCTCACATCATTGCCAGGGATGAGGAAAAGGGACACTCACTTCCAGGAAGAAGGATGTTCCTTTCCAGTCAGGAGGAGGCCTGGGGTGGTGGGGAAAGCATGGTCAGTATTTTGCCATGGGCTTTCTGTGTATATTGTTTCTTTGTCCCATACCTTTTGTTATTATTGTCACTGTTACTGTTCATTTTCTTATCTCGTTGCTGTTTCCAGTAAATTGTTGTTATCTCTTTGTATTTTGTGTTTTCTGGAGGGGGAGTGGAAGTGAGTGGGAGTGTGGTTTTTGTTGGTTTTTGGTTTTTTGGTTGGTTTTTTTTTTTTTTTTTGCAGGACTACTAAATTGTGTAATACCATTCCTAAACCATGACATGCAGCAACCAAACACTTAAGAAAAGGGAAGCTTTGAGGTGCCCATAAACCATGGAGGACTGTGTAAGATCAATCTCTGGTGCTTTACAGGAAAGATAGGAGAAGGAAACTTGTATTTATTTTTAGCTTATTTCTAACCAGTGTTCAGTGAGATGGAGAAGATGGGATACTACCTGATCCTTCCAGGAGGCTTCTGAAATACCAAAATACATGACCTGGCAATGGTGTGTTATCTGGCATTTCTTTCTTCTTTGTTCTGGACCGATTGAACCATGTGGGTTCATTTCAGCAACTAATTCTGCTCTGGTAAACCTGCAGATAGACAACACCAGTTAAACCCCCCACTTATTTGCTCTAAACACCTGACCTTCTGTCACAAATGTGTAATAAAGAAAGAACCAGTGTCTGGAAGTCTTAAACCAAGTAAATGAGTATTAGAAAACTAAAAACTCCCAAACCATTAACCAACAGGGCAAAATGCCAACAGCTGATCTCAATTTCTTAGAGTTTCAGCAGCAAGATAAAGAATATTTTTCTGGTGGAGTTGGCAAATGCATCCAAAGCCACTGAGCTCAATACAAACTTCACAGGTGGTGCACTGTGGCCTGGGCAGTGCAGTAGATGAGTTGAAATGATGTGCTGGTCCTTCCCTGGCTCTGATTATATGGATGTTACACAGACAGTCATAGAATCACAGAATGGTTTGGGTTGGAAGGGCCCTTAAAGATCACCTCTTTCCAACTCCCCTGCTGTGGGCAGGGATGCCACGTGCTAGGCCAGGCCCTGAACATCTCCAGGGATGGGACATCCTGCAGTTGTCATTGCTTTGGTGAATGTAAGAAAAGTCTGCAGTGAGCTGGGCAGATGGTGGGGTGGTAAATGACGAGAGAAGTGGTGGGCTCTTCTCTCACAGAAGTTGATCACCTTTATTAAAACTCATGCTAGCAATGTCTTCTGCCAAGTCCCACTTCTCTGTCAGTGTTCTCAAACCACATTACATACTAAAGATGAAACCTGCAGCATGGACAAAATTGGCTGCAGCATCATTTGCTCTTGCTTTACTGATGCTCGTTATGGTGGTGCTCTGCAGAACAGATGTGAGCTCTTACCAAGGGTGAGCTGTTTCTGCTTTGGCACCAGGATGGCACCAGACAGACACTGGAGACTGAGATGTATCAGTGTCAAGAGGCAAAACATATCTCTTTATTTCCCATTTCATCATCCCACACCATGCAGGGAAGACTAAAGGTGGATATCCCCAAGCCATGTTACCTTCTTGTTCCTGCTTCCCTTTGGTTCAATCCTCATGCATATTAGGTAAAAATTTTGAAACCTCAGCAAAATGACTGATTGCTACAGTTAGTCCGGATAGCACGGAAGAATCCTGCACGCTTTTTGACATCAAAATGAAAAGACTGAACACAGGTACAACTCACCTTGGCTATCTGGGCAAGAAAAAATGTTGTGACATACAAGATAAAGCCAGTAAATGACTAGTCAAGGATGGAGAGGAAAAAGACTTCCCAGGCAAAATGTATCAGTTTCTGTATTGTTTATTGCTATTTTTAGTGGAAAAGCATTAGTTGCCATCACTAGAACTATGAAATTTAAGGGTTGTATATTGCTTAAAGAGGCATCTTTTGATTGTGATAGGGACCAAATCTGACTAGGGAAGGGTGATCACCAAGTGCCATCATGCCAGTTATCAGATGGCTCCTGGGAAGTGTGACTTGTACCTGCTGGCTTACGGGAATATGTGCTTTTGCTGGCACTGAAATGTAGGAACCATTTGAGCATATGAGGCTGTGAGCTGACCCAGTGGGAGGGCTTTGGTTTGTTATCCTGGAGTTGACACACTCATGTTTTCTATTTTTCAAGAGTGCTCCCCCCCAAAAAAAGTCCTAGGGCTACAAATCTGTGAAGCAAAACTTCCTCTGACAGAGATTTTGCTTTAATTTCTTTCGTAACTTGTCGCTTTCAGGTTTGATGGTGTGCAGCACTCACCCAGTGACCAAAGCCTTCACAACCTCCTTCATTTGGGGAATAATGGCAGGAGTTTAGTTAATTTGGGCTCCAGCTGAAAGAACAAGGTATTGTTTTTCCTGCTTCTAGTGTCTAGGCTGGAGTACAAGCTCTCCTCTGCAGAAAAATGTGTGGGGGTTTCTCTGTAGTGCTGTCAGGTGTTGTCAGGAAAAGGTGGCTTGCAGGAATCAGCTGTAATACAATAGCTTCATATCCAGCATTGGCCATGGTGTCCCACTTCTGCTCATGGCTGTTTTGCTACTTCCAGTGGGGGGAGAAAGGAGAGGAGGAAAATGCCCCAAAAATTTCACATCTGTAGCACATGGGGATTGAGGGTTTTTGTAAAAAACTGGGTGGGTTTGTTGGAAAGTGTTTCAAAACTGAGCAAGAAACTTTCCTGAAACACAGAGGGTATTTATGGCTTCAAACTACACACACAAAAACATACACACAGGGGAATAAGTTATTGCTGCTGCCAAGCTTTGAGAGAAAACCTTGGTTTCTATTGTGTTTTTATTGAATCTGTGATGGTCATCCTCAGAAACTTCCTCTTTTGATGAAACTGATGACCTAGGCTTGACTCCAGGCACATGAAAATAATTCCAAATAAGGACCTGCAGTCTGACAAGCTGCTGTGCTCCAGAGAAGGATAAACCGACCATGTTTATCAGCAACTTGAATTAAAGGAGGCTGTTTGACTTCATCACATCTTCCAGCTGCCAAAGCCATATACCTCTCTGCACCTCTAACTGTGATTAGGAAGGAGGCAAACCACTGTAAATTGTATTTTCTGCTTCTGGAGATGCTGACAGACAAGGCTTATGTTCCTTAGTTTGCTAAACACCAGAGGGTTATGAGACAGCCTTGAGAAAGAGTGTCTCAAGGGCAGAGGGCAGGAGGGGAAGAGAAAAAAAGATTCTCAGTAGGCAGTGAGAGCACTTCTTTCTTTGCAGAATTCAGTTAATTCAGGTTCATTCACAGGGTTGGTGTTCTCACTCTGAATTATGGAAAATAGATGAAAATTCTTTTGGCTGACAGTTGTCATTACAGGAAAACAGTATCTCAGCAATTGGTGAATAGCTTCTATTAATCAAGGCACTACCAGATACGACAGGTTTTGTCACTACACAGTCACAGAGATGATAAGAGGAGGTGTTATTCTGGGTTTAGTTCCAATAAGAAGCAAAAATACTAGAAAGAGTAACTTATAAAAGCACTATTGTCCAGTGAATAGTTACCTGTAGTTTATATTTAAGGATAAATAAAGGGTTTTTGATTTCTGAAACAACAACAAAAGACTTCACAAAGCAAAATCAAGTCAAGATAAATAAGATCAGGTTAAAGTTCATCTGAGTTAATCTTGACAAGGAAACAGAGGAAAATATAAAGGTTCTTTGAGGCACATTGAGAGTACTGAGCACTATGTACTTTATCATGACAGAACTTGAGGCTAATGCCTTTGTCTCAAAGTGAAACTATTAGTGGACTGGAAGAAGTCTTGTGTGAGTTTGTGATGAGTACTGCAGGCCTGTGGACATGCCGAGTGCTTGGAGGTCCAAATTTCATGTGGTATTCATTGAACTTTCAATATGCTTACATTATTTGTCACACAGTGTTTTATATTGTACTGAAATAACCAATGTTACACTTCCAGACTTCTCCTTGTCACCTGCAGGCTGCCAAAAATCATCAATCTTCTTTCCCAGTGCACTTCTCTGATTCTCAGTGTCTTTTGCAACACACAAAATGTGCAAAGGAATCAGCTCAGGCACCTCACAAACTTGCTGTTGCTCAGTGTTAAGCAGGATTGTTGTGCTAGAGGTCCCCAGGTGAGACTGACAGATGTCATCAGAATCTGGATTAGAGAGGCACAGTTCACCTACCTGCTCTTCTGCCCCTCTTTGACTTGCACACATTTAGGAGAGAGGAATTTGCAAAGGTGGTTTGCAGTGCTGTGGATCTGGTTTGCTCTCTCCTCATAAGTCATTGTGGTTTCTTGAGATTTTGAGCTTGTTGGTGTGATGCTGGAGGGTTTCCTTGGTGTTTTGATGTGAGGCAGTTCCTGGGGACTCTGCTGAGTCTAAAGCCTATTTCATGGTCATGGTGTCTTCAAAAGAGGCCTGGTCTCCTTTCTGTCATATGCTTTTGTCTTGGTTTGAAAGACCAAAGCAGGAGCCTCCCTTGGAAGGCAAAATGTAACCCCTCTGCCCTCCGAGTTATTATAATTTTGAAATCAAGGGCTTTTAGGCAAAGATGTGGAAAACAGGAATAACAGTTCTTTACTATTATATATCTCTATGTGTATAACCCAGTCAAACAAACAGCAATACCTATGGCAGTACCAGCAAACAACCACAAACCCAGCCCCAGCCTTCTCGGCTGTCGGGCCCTTTCCCCTCGGGTGCAGTTCCGCTCGCAGCCGGCAGGGGCGCTGGCGGCTCCCGGTGAGCAGGGCAGGTGCGATGGTTCCCCCGCGGCTGCAGGGGGCGCTCCGGAGCGAGCTCGGGGAGCACGCGGCACCGGTGCCCTGGGATCCCGGGAAGGGATGGGACAAAGGCTTCACAAACCCCTGGGCAGCTGATCCCAGTGTCCGGCCGGACCCTCGGGAACAGCAGGCTGGAACGGCAGGCTGGAAAGGCAGGGACGAGCACAAATCCCAGGTGGCAGACAAGATGTATCGAACTCCAGAACTGCAGTGGGAACCCCAGGACCTCTGGGCAGGCAGGGGGTGCGGAGCTGCAGTGTAGCGAAGGCTCGGAGCAGCAGCAAAGGAACGGCGGGGGCAGAGCGGCCGTGGCCCGGCTCCCAGCGGGGCAGGGAAAGGCGGGCTCGGGATCCCGGGGTTTTTCCCCTGAGGCACCTGAGCAGATGGTGAAAAGTCCCTCTTTTAGTGAGGTAGGGTGTTAAATAGGGTCCCAATGAAACATCCGCTCCAACAAGCAAGCTCCACTCATGGTAGAAGGAAGGAAGCAGAAGGCAGAACCCCGCAGTGGTGATGAATTCTCTCCACAGCCACCGCAGCTTCTCTCCCCTCCGAATGCCGAGAGAACAAGAGGGCTAGGGGCTCCACCCAGCTCCTTTTCCCCAGAATCTTGTGGCATGTCTGCCCTACATGAGAAAACCCCAGGTAAGAGAGAGTAGCCAGCTGGACTCCTCCCCTGAGCTGTGGCCGGGTCTTTTGGCTCTCTTAAGTATCCAGTCGTTATTGTCTCGTAGCAACACGTATGGGGTAAAGTTCCTTAAGAGGAAAAAAAAACCAAAAGGAGAACTCCTAAAGCCCCAACAGCTTTTTGTCAGGGAAGGTGGGCAAGGACAGGCAGATGAAAAATGTACCACAAAAGGACTTCACCTCAGATATCACCCACAGGGAAAGAAACTGCCCAAAACAGAAAACAAGGAAATAGACTATACTGTGCTATGGTCACTAGAAGTTCAGAGGGCTCAAATTCCCCTGATCTCCAGGAAAGGATCACTTCCATGCTACACTTCTGGTAACACACGTGGAACTGAAGGAAGAGGGGAACTGAAGGAAGAGGGGGTCTATTAATCTATGAAGGTGGAGCTCTTGTCCCAAATATGTGCCATATCCAAGTGACTTGTGAGTGTTGCAGCTGACCTGAGCAGCATTCAAGGTTTTAGAAGTCTTGAAGAACAGAAAAAGGAAGGATTGAAAGAGAAGTGAGATGCAACATGGATTAGGCAGAGCTAGAATGCGCAGAACCAGCTTAATCCTGGCTGGGGAATTAGAGATTTCCCAACTCTGACCTGTTCAAGGTGTACATTTCTGAAAGTTTGTCCATTGCTTCTGAGATGACGTGGAAGCAGTGGCCGCTTGCAGGAATAAATACATGATAGTAAGAGGCATTCAGTACCATTTGTGAGCCAGCTGAATCTTCCCACAGGTTGTAGGTGGGCAAACTTAATTTCTAGGTACATATCTGAAAGCTCAAATCTAGGTGGACTCAAAAAAAACCCTCATTGAATACAATGTGAGATGGGAATTCCTGGTGAAAGGACTCTGGGGTGACATAATAGAAATGGGCAGAGAAATATGAGAAGGGACTGATAATGAGAAGTACTTCTTAAAGCTAGGGGAAAGTGATGCTAGAGAGGCTGTACATCAGAGAGAAACAAAAACAAGTTATGCACGTGGGACTGGAAATGGAGAGCACTGCTTATGAGCAAAAACCCAGCTCTTGCCTGGTGTAGCAGAACAAAGTTTAGTTAAGATGACAATGTTATCCAAGCACCAGGAGACTTTACTGTGATAAAAAACACTGGTGCAAGAACAAATATTTCTACATTGGACATAAATCTCAGGCAACAACTGAGAAGATAGAATACCAGACAAATGAGATCCTGAAAAAAATCCTCCAGCATCCACACTCCTAGTTTACAAGAGTCTGAGGGATTATATACCACAACCCCCAGGGAGGGCTCAGACCCACAGTGAATGTTCCACCAAGCTCCAGGCAATACTGCCAGCCTCATTAGGCTGTTGCAGATGTTCACAGAGCCACGTCCAGAGATTTCTCTAGAAGGGAGGAAATGAGAGCATAAGAGCAGAAAAGGAGGAAGATGACATGTTTGGAGGAAATCCCATGAACAGCCTGACCTACTCCACTGCCACAACACTGCCTACTCCCTCCCTGATGCTGTCCAGAAACCGAATCCCACATTTCAAGTGCCATCTGCCTTCTCAGTGTCTATGCTAGTCACTCCCAGTCTTCTCATCTCCATCCATCAAGTTGCTAATCTCTTCCAGGAAGGCTGATAAACCACCCTTCCCAGTCCTGCCCTTGGGTCTCTGCTCTCATCCATCACACACCCAGAAACACAACATCCTTTCCCATATGGACCTTTTATTCCCACCCTGTGCAGACAAGCACACATCATCCCTTTGAGTCCAGCTATCTCATCCCACCAGCAAAGTTTTCTGATGATGTCATGGACCCAAGTTGGCCACAGCTTTGAAGGTGATTTCCCAAAGATCAAAAAGTCTCTGAAGTCCAAAAACCAGACTTGTTCTCCTTCTCTCTATTCCTACAAAATTAATTAATATTTTTAAATATTAGAAGTCTAGAAATGAAAGGATTGTCAGAAGGTCTCAATCACCCACCAATTCTCATCAGGGTGACTTCTTTTATTCTCTGGGTGACTTCCCAAGTTGCAGCAACCCCTTGAACTTCCCCTTTTGGGATCCTACAAAAGGCTTCTGTGCCACTGGGAAGGTTTGGCACCATGTCTGCTCCTCCCAGCAGCCTTCCAGCATGCTCTGAAGAAAAACAAGAGTTTTTTTAATTACTGACCATTGCTCTTAAGATTAGGAGCAAAGTGCAAACTCTTATCCTCAAACAGCTTCCTCCTGGAGGCTGGTCCACATTTGGAATGCTGGATGCTGTTCTGGTCCTCATATTCCTGGTCCTCACAGCTCAGAAATGATCCACTTAAATGGGAAAGGTTCAAAGAAGAGCAAAGACGATCAAAAGTTTGGGGAAAAAGAAACCAAGACACTGCCACCCCACAGAGCAGGATAGGGTGGGATAAGACAGAGGTCTACAGTATCTCCATTGCCAGGAGGGCAGCACTTCAGCATCTCTTTGAAAAAATAATGGAGGGTGTCAAATTAATTAGCTGGAATCATGTTTAAAATAAAAGAAGATATTAATATTCTAGAAGCATTTGTAAATCCATGGAACTACACAGAATTTATTAGAGAAATCATGGAGTCAGGAACAGCCCTCAAGTTAAAAATCACCAGCACCACAAAGAGCATCAGAAGGAAGCATCATGAAGTTTACCTTGTTCTGACTCTTCTCTGGACAGCTGCTTTAACCACTCTTGGAGGCAAGATTTGTGGTCTGAAACCAGTCTGCTGTTCCCATAGACCTCACAGAAAGTTCCTGGGCAAGAACTGTGAGAACACTGGCAGAATTGACCCACCTGCTTCCAGCATGCAACTCTCACCTCCCTCCTGTGCTGCTCTAAGTTGGTGTCACTGCGTTCCGCAGATGATTCTTGAATGGGACAGCAGGCCACTTACCACTACCTGCTGCTTGTCATCTTTGCCACAATGTTCTTGGAACAGTCTTTTCCAATTCAAGACAACCCTTTCCACCCCAGGTAGACCAGCATACAGATATTTGTAAAATAAGTATTCTATTTGTTCATTTATTTATTATTACATATATAATAAATACATTTACAGTGCATATCCTACATCCAGCTGTTATTTTGAGGAATATTCGACTAAAGACATTCATGAGCACGCCACAGTATTGCTGCCATAGGTACCAGCAGAAACATGAATGTTCATAGCTCGGATCTGCAAGGTTTTTCAGGCAGAAAGGAAAATTTCAAAGCATCACAATTACTGTAAACCCAAGAAATGAAGCAAGATGGGCAAATTGTTTTAGGCAAACATGTTACAAAGTAACGCCTGTGGAAACCGATGTTGTGATTAAAAAGCTCACAAGCTTGGATGGCAAGAGAAGTGCTAAACTAGTGGATAAGCAATACCTTCAGCAGAGTTGGGTTCCTGGCTCTGTTGTAAAAGCCAGACCTCTTGCCCTGCCCAAGCCTCTTCACCATGGTTACAGGCAACACTTTTTTCGTTGAATTGCTCTGTATTGGTTTCTCTTCTCTGCAGCACTTGCTGAAGCCATGACAAGCAGGAATTCTGATGAGTGAAAAACCTGTGAACCACCTGACCAGGTACTGAACTGGGGCTTTAAAGTCATGCTTTAAGCTACACACCATGCAGTATATGCCACCAACTTCCCCATGACGAAGCCAGGACTTTGAGTTGTACTTGAGTTACCGGAGTTACTCACGTAAGAATTGCAGAACTATAGAACCATTTAAGTTCGAAAAGACCTCTAAGATCATCAAGTCCAACCATTAACCCAGCATTGCCAACTCCACCATTAAACCATGTCCCCAAGGGCCCAATCTACACATCTTCTAAATACCTGCAGGGATGTTTGCTCCATCATGTCTCTGTACAGCCCTGTTCCAGTGTTTAACAACCCTTTCAGTGACCAAATTTTTTCTTAGCATCCAACCTAAACCTTCTCTGGGGCAACTTGAGGCGATTCCCTCTTGTCACTTGTTCACCTGGGAGAAGAGACCGACTCCCACCTGGCTACAGCCTCCTATCAGGTCACTGTAGAGAGTGATCAGGTCCACACTGAGCGTCCTTTTCTCCAGGATAAACACCTCCAGCTCCCTCAGCTGCTCCTCACAGGACTTGTGTTCCAGATCCTTCCCCAGCTCTGTTCCCTTCTCTGGACACGCTCCAGCACCTCAGTGTCTTTCCTGTAGAAAGTGGCCCAAAACTGAGCCCAGGATTTGGGGTGTGGCCTCACCAGTGCCCAGCACTGGTCACTGCCCTGGTCCTGCTGGCCACACCATTGCTGATACATTCAGGATGTCCTTGGCCTTCTTGGCCACCTGGGCACACTCCAGCTCATGTTCAGCCACTGTTGACCAGCACCCCCAGGTCCTTTCCCCCTGGGCAGCTTTCCAGCCACTCTGTCCCAGCCTGGAGCTGCAGGAGGTTGTTGTGACCCAAGGGCAGGACCTGGCACTTGGCCTGGTTGAATCTCACACAACTGGCCTCAGCCTATGGATTCAGCCTGTGCAGATCCCTCTGCAGAGCCTTCCTGCCCTCCAGCAGATCAGCACCCCCACCCAACTTGGTGCCATCTGCAAACTGACTGAGGGTGTTCTCAATCCTCTCATCCAGATCATCAATAAAGATAAACAGGACGGGGCCCAACACTGACCTCTGGGGGACATGTCTAGTGACAGGCCACCAACTGGATGCAGCACCCTTCAGCAGCACTCCCTGGGCTTGGCCATCCAGAGAGTTTTCACCCAGTGAACAGTGCACCCATCCAAGCCATAAGCAGCCAGTTTCTCCAGGAGATGCTGTGGGAAACAGGGACAAAGGCTTTGCTGAAGTCTAAGTAGACACATGCCCAGCCTTTCCCTCATCCACTACATGGGTCACCTTGTCACAGAAGGTCAGGTGGGTCAAGCAGGACCTGCCTTTCATAAACCCACGCTGGCTGGGCCTGATCCCCTGGTTTCCTGTATGTGTCCATGATGGCACTCAGGATGATCTGCTCCATGACCTTCCAGGGCACTGAGGTCAGGCTGCTAGACCTGAAGTTCCCTGGATCTTTCTTTTGGCCCTCCTTGTAGATGGGCATTGTTTTTGCCAATCTCCAGTCAGCTGGAACCTCCCTGATGAGCCAGGGCTGCTGGTAAATGATGGAAAGTGGTCTGGTGAGCACTTCCACCAGCTCCTTCAGTGCCCTTGGGTGGATCCCATAGAACCTGTGTGCACCCAAGTGGTGCAGCAGGTCCCTTATCATTTCCCCTTGGATCATGGCAGCTTCATTCTGCTCCCCATCCCTGTCTTACAGCTAATCAGGCTGAGAGCAACTGGTGTTACTGTTACAGATCGAGGCAAAGAAAGCATGAAGTACCTCAGCCTTTCCTTCTCCTCTGTCACTTTGTTTCCCACCACACCCAATAAGGGACAGAGATTGTCCTTAGCCCTCCTTTTGTTGCTGATGTACTTACAGAAACTGTTTTATATGGCAGTAGCCAGGTTAAGTTCTAGTTGGGCTCTGGCCCTTTCAGTGTTCTCCCTGCATAATCCCACAACGTCCTTGTAGTCCTCCCAAGTTGCCCCTTCTTCCAGAAGTCAGAAACTTCCCTTTCTTCCCCAAGGTCCAGCCCAAGCTCTCTGTTCAGCCAGGCTGGCCTTCTTTCCTGCTGGCTTATCTTTCGGCACATGGAGATGCCCTCCTCCTGTGCCTTGTGCCTTTAAGATTTCATTATTGAAGAATATCCAATGTTCCCTGATTCCTTTGCCCTTCAGGACTGCCTCCCAAGTGACTATGTTGCTAAGCATATGTTAACCAAGGAAAAAATGGCATTTCAGATCACAGAAATTCAGATACCCACATTATCATGAAATATGAGTCTCTGAGTTATCTGACCTGGAAATTGGCAGAATCCCCAAAAAATGGGGAGGGGGAGTAGTTTATTTGCCATCCAGAAGGCTTATTCTTTCATCTCTTGTGCATACCATCTACAGAGAATTAATGTTTGTAAGAGGCTGAAAGTTATGAATCAAGCTTGGTATATAATTATTTTTCTTCATCTGTTATCTGCAAAGTATCCAGCTGCCTTGGTTGAGTCTTTCCATTCAGCACCTTCAGGAGACTACCCTGAGTACAAAGGAAATGTGGCTTAAAGGCCAGACAGGAGAAAAAAATGTCAATAAGCTATTCTTTATGCTTTTCCGTGATGTCTCAGAGTGTTATCAGAAGCCAAGGACTTCAGGGATAGATGTCCCAGACAGAGGCACCATGGAGGAGGGGGAAACTGACTCATACTCCTTGCCGGGCATCTAAAGCACTAAAGAAAACTACATACTGAAACCTGAATAATTTCCGAAGATGCAGCAGTGATTCTGGCCTCCATGGTTTAGGAAACCCAGTCACAGTTACGCTCCAAAAGACAGCTCCAAATGCTGCTAAAAGAGTTTATTAAAGACCATACTAACAGTTCTCATAACAATGGCACGTACAATGATTCAAAATCATGACAAATAGCATGGAGTTTTGAAGAGCATTATTACATCATGGACAAGAACAAAGCAGATGTGCTGTCTCAGAACTCTACAAGCAGGCCCATGAAATACAGGAGTCACATCATACAGCTACACAAGTGTCAGAGAAAATAGAAAGAAAAAAAAAAAAAAAAGTCATTCAATATGCAGTCCTTGAATTTATTGACAGTATTACAGTACTTTATGGGCAAGGACTGGCTTGTTCCAGCTGCACTTTCCAGAGCACAAGGGCAGCTGGAAAAGCAAAAATATCCCCAATAAAAACCCTCCAACAAACATGCCTCAGGTGCAATCACCACTCCAGACCTTCCTTCTTGCGAATTTTCAGTCAGAAATTCTGACCTCCCTGCAATTACTTTGCTCAGGACAGTGTTTTGTTTTTTAAGAAAACAAAAGCAGGACGCTTCTTTAAGACAGTGCAAAAATATTTCAATGGTATTGTCAATGGTATTATAAGATTAATGACAATCAGCATGGGTCAATCACAGCACGGCCAACAGCATCTCCAAGATCAGAAGCGAATGGACGTGCTGCCCCTTGACCAGCACTCCAGACTGAGGGCTTGCAGAGGGGAGGTGTGCTCCTCTCTTCCAAGCAAGCCGTCATTTCTGGGTTCATAGTGAGGAATGGTCTTAGCTACTCCAGGGTAATAAAATGCTACAGAAAGCCTGCGATATTAAATTATCCAATCCTCTGTCAAACACTAACAAAAGAATATTGAAGTGGAAAAAGCACATAGCAGCCATGTGATTCGCCATGGCTCTAACTCTACGATTCTAACGCTGATCCCTTCCCGACCGTGTCGGTCACGGCAGCCCGAGCGTGCCTTACGGAGCTGAGCAGCTTACAGCACCCCCACGGCCATCAGGGACTCCCAGCAGCACGTGGGGATTTGTACTCTCCGAGACACACCAGCTAATTACAGTGGCAGGGCAGCTGCAGCCTGCTCCTGGTGTGCTGCCTTTGCAGCTTTTGGCTACGACATCTCAGGCCCCACCCCGGGCTCGTGGCCCTGGTCTTGCCCGCGCTCACAGCAGCACATCCGTGGACATACATTCATTCGGTGTGCATCTTCAGAGCCATCTGCAACCTCTTTTTTAAGCAGATGTTGAGGTGTCTGTATATCACGTTGGCATAATCTGTGTCAGAAGATCCCCAGGCAGCTCCACAGTACGTGAATTCAATGAGAGATAACTGTGCTTTGTCAACCCCTCCAAATCATCTCCTCCCAATTTCCACACAGTTGTGTGTTTGCATCGTAGTGTGATTATGCAGAACCTTTTTAATGCCTGCCAAATTCAGAGGATAAAATCACAGTGCTGCATATCAACAAAACCCAGCAACTCCAGCCTCCAATATAAAATAATTTATATACACAAAGCAGAATTTACATGTTAAATAAGAAGAGATTGTCTCATTCTCTACGGTGTCTTACCCAGCTACTAAAAAATAAATAATTCACATCAGATTGATGGATTTGTTTCCTATACAGCACACGTGCGCTATCGGAGCTGACAAAGACAACATGAAAAAAACCTTTTGCAATTAATAAAAGAGAATTGTTGAACACTTGCACATATTGGCACAAGGCAGAAGAGGAAAGGGAACATTACACAGCTCAGCTCAGGTGCCTTCCTCTGTGGAGCGGGACTCAGATTTCAGCTTCACAAATTCCTTGGCAACTTCATCATTGGTTCTCTGAGAGAGAATCCTCAGGATTGTGAGTCCAGTCTCATCCATGTGAATCCTGCGCCCGAGGGGGCACCAGCAAGCACAGCTTCCTTTGTCTGCTATATCTCGGAGCTGCATCACTGCTATCCCCAGAACCCGGTCCTCCCGGGCAAAGCAGTAATCCTTCACACAGACTTGGAGCTCGTAGGCATCGGGGCCATCTTCATTCCCCAGGATGCTGGAAAACACACACAAGTTCATTTACAGTGTCTCGAGTGCAAAACAAAGGTGCCAGCAGCTGACTGGAGGGCTCTGGTAAGTCACAGAAAACTCCTTTCTACAGAAAACCCTGGTCAGAAAGAGAGAAGTAAAACCTACAGCATGTGGGCATTTTTTCCGATTTACAGCAGATAAAGTAAACCTGGTTACTCAAGAAGAAAAAATGAACGACCCCTTTCAAGCTGCCTTTGCAACTTGCGTGTGTGTGTTAAACTGTGAAATGAGAGGAGCGGGAAACATTAAAGCCATGCTAATAGATTTTCAACTCAGATGACTTTAAACATTTCTGCTTCTGCTAAGGGTTGCTTCATTTCAGAATTACTATTTTAATTAGATGAAGTCTTTGTTAAAGATTCAGGACCTTCCATTAATGCAAAAGCTAATAAAAAAAATCCCCAGCCCTTCTGATGTTTCTAAAATTAAAAGAATAAAAGGAACAATATCTCTTCACTTAGAGGGAGCCTGCCTTTCCTCACAGAACAGAACAATTATATGAACACTCCCTTCTCCCCCAGACATTTACAGCCTTTTGCTGGTCAGTTCTGCTCATCTCATTTTTATATGTACAGCTGAGAGAGCTCAAGCCTGCAGCTCCCTCTGTTAAGCCTCCCAAGAAGGAATATGTCCTTATAATAATGAAAGAAAATGAAATAAGGAGAGATCAATACTCAATGCTGAGAAACACTGCAATTTTAGCAGAGCAACTTACTACCAATTCCAAGGGCTGTATCCTTGGAAACAAGTTCCAAAAGCATGTCCTACAGGTCAAGTTGGGATAAAAACGCACATTAAGAAATAAATAAACTTTTATCCTCAACTCTACCAATAAAAAATACAAAATTCATTAAAATGACAGAGCACAGTAAAATACGTTCACAGGACACACAGAGTATTTCAGAAAGAAGCCGAAGGACACTGCTGGTATAGAACAGACCTCAGCAACCCACCCGCAGCAAAAACTTCCATAATCCAGCTTTTCTGCAAAGACACCAAAGACAGGACCAAGCTACTGGTTCATGTACTCTTCTGGGCCCTGAGCAGGCTGTCTGGGGACACTGGAAAACCCTAACTGTCCTCTGCATCTGCACTTGCCACACCAGATACCCAGGATATTTTTCACACTTACAAATGAAAGGTTTCGTTGTATTTTGGAGCCCAGTTGTTGCTCTTCGACTTGGTTGTGAACTTCCTCTTCTTGTCACTCTGGTGGGGCCCAATCATGGTGATTTCAACAAATGGACGGAACATGCCAGATGTCTGCCATTTCAGGTCGTTGGCTGCCACAACTGGAAGAGAGAGTCACAACCTTGTTTACAGTAAATACTCATTTGAGCTCATTGCTCTGGACATCCTTCAACTCTGCTCTGCTTTCAGTTTCTTGTTTCTAACCTGAAACATGACAGTGTCACAACACACATGAGCAGGACTTTTTTGTAATGCAAGGATTTGCTTTTTTGATCTAGTTTAAGTTCTGTGAAGGGAATTTAATGTTTGGGACAGCATGTAGCTTCTGCCATATGGATTGTCAAGAAATAAGCCCAAGAAAACAGGCACTCCTGCAGCTCCAGGCAGGTTGCCCTGACAGTTCCATGCTTACATCATCATTATGTGTGGGATAAGAAAAAAAAGGGGCATTTTGGAGGCCAATATTTAGGTATCTGTTGAAAAGGGAAAATGGGACTGCAGGTAAGACAAACAAAGCTGTGGGTGGTTCCAGGATCCAGACTTACTAGCTTTTAATTCTCATTCTATCTCAGGTCACTGCAGGGAACAGACTGAAGCAGAGGAAATAGCTCTGAAAATCAGCTTTTGCACTTCCATATAGATTTAACCAGAAGAGAGGCCTGAAGAACTGTTTACATAAATCTTCAGAGGAAACTAAAGTAGTTAAGTATGCTGTATTCAAGCGAAGGAGATGAAGGAGGAAAAGGAACCCTGGGATGAATCACTGCTTTGGTTATTTTCAGAGTGGCTGTTCAGGGACCAACATGGCCTTCAGGACGGGGGAGAGGAGCCTCTGAACTCTCAGTGGCTCTGTGATGTCCGGGTGCACACTGAGCAGTTTCGCAAGATCAGCCTGCCCTGTTCTCTGCAACACAGACTAAACTGTGGCGCCTGGCGAGAGCCATCATCTGATTTCTGTTTACTTGCATAAATCGCTGCCAATAAACAACCGGGCTGTGCACTGCCATGTCACTGGCTGCACAAGCTCATTTGCTGTTTCTCTTCGTGTCCCTGATGTGAAACAGGGAAAACAATTCTGGCCTGAGATCCCACGAGCTAACACAGAAACATCCTGACTGCCAGCTGGAGATTTGCCCCAGCGAGCCTGAGCAGCAGCATGTCATTTGCCATACCTTTCACCGTGACCTTGTGCTCCCCAGTTCCTGGGTGGGTGTACAGGTCAATCTGGATGGACACTTCTCCCACGGGATCATCAACACCAGAGCCTGTGGGAAGAAAATCAACACCCCCCGCCACGCACACATGGATTACTTGTTATTGGCGTAAGTCTTTATGGCCTCAGGAAGACAATGTGGTGTTTTCACAGCACACCTCCCAGAGCCAGCTTCTCAGTCAGCACTGAGAATGTCACGGTAGTGCAAGATAACATCAGGCTCACATGCCCAACACACATAAACACCAGCACTTCTTCCACTCCACTCAAGACTGCATCCTATTGAGGACACCAGTGAGGATTTTAAAAGAATTTAAAAGACCTAATGCTCAACAGTGGACCTTCACAGGGAGCAAGAATTTTTCAGAGGTTCCTGCCAAGCTGCTGTGTGTACATGCAGGCATTCCAGTGATGGGCATTGGCATTCTTGTCTGCTCAGGGAAGAAGGGAGGACAAAAAACTCAACAACAACAGAAAAAGGAGGAGAGGACATCACACAACAGAGGAAATTTAGGGGAAAAAAAAAGATATAGGTATTAGTGATTTGCACAGAGCCATAGTGCAGTCTCACCCTCCAAGAACCTTTCTGCATGTTGTACATCACTTAAAAGTTGTCATCTTGACTGCCTATCTGCTTCCCTTTGGAGCACGATGAGAACCCCCCTTCTTTGTTGTGCATCAAAAATGTTGAGAGAGAAGCACTCACAATTTGCATACTTATTTCCCTTTATCAATTAGCCATGGAGAAAACAAGATGTAACTTCAGAAAGGAAAGACAGTATGTTGGTATCAGAGGGAGCTTTCATGAACCTTACAATTCATATATTATGACTTTTTTCAACTTTTTAACTGTTAATCACAATTATCATCATGTAGTATATGGAAATGACATTTTTCTGGGTAATACAATTAAGATGTCACGTAAATTACAGAAAATGACTGCTGTGCAAAATGAAGATCAAGTTTTGATAAGAGAGTGAGATTGATTTGACTTTCTCTTTGATAACTGCCTGACCTCAGTTTGACAATTAGCAATGCTGTTGTAATCGAGATACTTAGAGGGTAATTGAGTACCTATGAACAGCATTTTTTTTGTCAAATCTGAGGGTAAGATATATTACTAAGTGAAAAACTGGTCTGTTTGAAATTCTAGATAAGGAGCTTGAAGGATATCATTAAACAAACATTTTGAGTAGACTGATCTAACAAGTTAACTTCCACAAGAATGGTCTGCAGGCAGCAAAACCACTCATTTAAAAACCAAGAGATTGAGAGCCATGACACTGTGCAATTCTCTGAGGCAAATTACATGCCACAGAACTGTAGGCAGTGAAAGTCACATTAATATACAAGTATCTGAGCAACCAAAACACAACCTCAAATTATTACCTCAGGGTAGGTTCTCATTCTTGACCTTTAGGCTGTAACAAATATAATCTTGAAGGTACTGTTTCCTCCCTGGTTAGAAGTGCAATGCTGCTTTTTTTTCTGTATATAAGCACAGAGCTTTAAAATTGGTAGGCTTAATTATTGACCTGACCCATTTGATGGTGTGGATCTGTCACTTACACTGTTGGCATTTTCCACAGAAACAAACAGAATTACCAACAGTATGGCCACAATCCACAGAAACATTAGCCAACAAACACTCAGGTCTTCACTTTATTGATCCTTAGTGTAATTAATCGGTTATAAAGGAGATGCTGATGCCTCAGAAGAATGGGAGCAGAATCATTCCATTACCTTTGAAGAAGACAAAATTTACACTACAGTTTTTCCTGCCTTCATTCTTGTCTTTCTATACAAAAATCTTGTTCTATGAACTGAAAATTTCAGAGACAAAAAAGCAATCTGAAGACAGCCAACAAAAAAATATTCTGAGCATGTACAACTGTGTGCATACACATACTTGTACATTTAGTGACAAGCAGATTTAATTCTTGACATGAAGGCCTCATTGGTATTGCAATACTGAAAGGTGAAACTGCAGAACTGAGCTCGTGCAATGGGTTATAGATGTGTTTCACCTGATATAAGAAAAAGACTTTGGACAGCAAAAAATAAATTAAGAGATGAAACACTGCAAGACTTAATATATAGGGGTCTCCAGAGCATCCAGACCTTTAGCTAACCCTGCTTCAAGCCAGATGGTTCAAGCTTGGCCATAGCCTTGAGTGCGTATCAGACATTCCCATGTATTACAGTAGCCCTTCTCAGCAGACCACACACATGCAAGTTCAGGACTTGAAACACACACCCCATGGTAAAGGGTAGGGAACAAGTCTGCAGCTTCTTCCAAAACCCAGTCCATTTTCAAGACAACTTTCACATCCCATGAATAAATCTCAAGCTTGGGAACAGGCTCTCAGGCAAGGTACAGACTTCCAAACCACACCACTTGTGGCTCAGTCTGTGGGATGCAAGCATTCGGTGGAAGTTCACTTCTACAAGGGAACTACAGGGAACAGGACTCTGGAAAAGGTTTCTGAGCATGGGCAAGATGACTTCAAAAGCAAGGCAGTTGGGTAATGTTGTTATGGTAACAACATTAATCTTGAACATACCCTTATCAGGAAGAACGTCCTCATTAGTGGTAAACCTTATACCTTTCCCATCATGCACTGAGACATGAATTCAAAAGGCAAGAAAGCAAGCAGGATAAAGAGAGAAGAGTATGAATTACAACACAATTAGCAATGTCACTTAAACACAAGGCAAATATTCTAGCTCTTAACAGACAAAATATCCTCCTAGATCTTCTGCACCCGGCTTTGGAGAGCAAGGCTGTCTGCAAGTAAGGCATAGTCTGGGTTAAAACAGAACAGAATTTGTGCTGGCATAACTGAACTGCAGCCCTGATCCTGCAGAGCAAACATTTAGCAGCAATAGAAGTAGTGCAATAGAAGTCTACTCAGTAATGAAATGAAAGCAGTAGGTACTTCACAAACTGGAAGGTGCAACCACTGAGCACAGAAGTAAGAGAAGCAAACAGCATTTAAATGATTCTGCATGAAGCCATGTCCTCCCATGAGCTCATGGGACTTATGCAAAGGGAAACCTCAATCACAGAGCTCTGGTAAGCAGATGTCAGCTGTAAACAGTGGTGCTGCCCCTTCTGTCCCTTCAACCTGTGTGCAGCTCTCCAAACCCATATACCAGCCGTGGTTAATAAGAAGGGTAAGAAAATATCCTTCTTTAGCCCCAGTCCTGGGAGAGAGTCACAGAATCACACAATATGCTGAGTTGGAAGTGACCCACAAGAGACATTGAGTCCAGCTCCTGGCCCTGCACAGGACCACCCCAAGAGTCACACCTTGTACCTGAGAGCATTGTTCAAACAGTTCTTGAACTGTCAGGCTGGTGCAGTGACCACTTCCCTGGGGAGCCTGTTCAGTGCCCAACCACCGTCTGGGTGAAGAACCTTTTCCTACTATCCAACCTAACCCTCCCCTGACACAACTTCAGGCCGTTCCCTCAGGTCCTGTCACTGGTCACCACAGAGAAGAGATCATAGTCATGCCTTTCTCAGAGATATCCTAGCACTGATTCTGCAGATATTAGGTGGCATAGCTCAGATCTTTTGTTCCACAAACAGGGTCCAAAATTCTCAAACCTACTAACATACAAGATGCTGATTTGTACCAGTGGCCTACCATGCCCAGTGTTCCCCACAGTGCCTTAGACTAAGTCACAAAGAAATGTCATCAGTCAGCTATGAGATTTAATTGATGATCTCACAACGTGTGCATATTATGCCCTAACGCCAGAGCTTCATTCTTTCTAAGCTTCTTAAAAAATACATAAATACCCAGGCACCCACTTCTGTGGGAGCCCTGTATATTTCTGCTTCTGAGAGATAATGACAATGTTCCATTATCTTTGTGTTTCTGCTAAATACTTGCCCTCAGCGAAGCTTTACAGCCAAATCATGCATTGCATGAAGCTGCTTTTTCATATCAGCTTTGAATTTGTCAGTTTTGTGACTTCAGTGGAGCACTTTCTTTCTGTAGTTTTAAGTACTCCTGACTGTAGCATGGACTGCAGAACATCAGTGCTGCCACACTTCCTTGTATCTTAGTTCATCATGACAGTTTAACAGGATCCACACAAAAAACTAGCGTCAGTTCATGGTTTGGATATATAACGGGAAATATGTGCACAGAACAGCAAAGACTGTAAGCACTCAAGTGTGCACTCAAGTTCCCCGTTAAAAAGTGGTTTGCGTAAGTGATGGCAACAGCCAGGTTCCTGGAGTCCCTAGTGGATGTAGCAGTCTTTGACCCGTCTGGCCACTGGATGTCATTGTTGCTCTGCTGGGACCCAGTGACAGGACCATTCTCTCAAAGGTACTGATTTTTTATTTAATTTCAGTGTCTTAATGCAGTATGTTTCAACATAAGGAAGACTAGACTGTGCTGCTAAAGGCAGGGATCATAGAATCACAGAACCATCACAGTTGGAAGAGACCTGCAAGGTCATCTAGTCCAACTGTCAACCTAGCACCATCAAAATCATCCCTAAACTATGTCCCCAAATGCCACATCCAGACACCTCTTATACACTTCCAGAGATGGTGACTCCACCACCTCCCTGGGCAATTTATTCCAGTGTCTAGCCACCTTTTCAATGAAAAAATAAATTCTACTATCTAACCTGAACCTCCCCTGGCACAACTTCAGGCCATTTCCTCTCATCCTTTCACTTGAGACATGGCAAAAAACACTAACTTGCACCTCACTACAACCTCCTTTCAGGCAGTTTCAGATCCCCTCTGAGGCTCCTCTTCTGATGATTCAACCATCCAAAACTAAACCAAACTTTTCTCTCTAGAAACAAACCTTGTTTTGTTCACGAAATCTCTGAACTTTCCACACTGCTAGGGGAATGCCAGTATCAAGCAGCCTCATTGGCACACAAGGGAAAGTGTGCAAATGGAGTGCTTTCCCCTTGATCCTGGGGCTCGGAGTGATGGCATGCTGGCAGAGTTAGTACAGTATGTGGGGTCGCCAGCTCTCTTAGGCTTGGAAGGAGTAAAAGAAAAAGGATTCCATGCAAACAGATGGCAGAAGGACATGCCCATGGAGTTGTATAACTTTGCATCTGGGATGAAGTAGCTTAATGGCAAGGCTTTTAATTAAACAGCCTGAAAACTTAAAAATACCAGTTTTGGTTTAGACCCAACCCCTAACAGCATCTGTCTCCTCTTACTGCAAATAGTGAGATTCACAGTCAGCCAGTGAAGGTCCTTGACTAGAGACCAAATTTTTTCAGTACAATAATATGGAGATGTTCACATGAAAGAGATGAAATTAACTGTTTATCCCTCCAAAATCAATGAAACAGCACTACTGAGCCATAAGGCTTCTCAGAGAGTCACCAAACACTTTGGTGACCCATCCCAGCAGCTTATTAATATGTTGTGGTGATCTGTAATCATCTAGCTCCCACATACCCTGTACTGGCTTGCAGACAAAACAGTGTATTTGTTGCTCTCCTGAGAGATTTCTCCCTTTACAGGAAGCCTGTAGCTCCATAACTCATCAAATTGCTGTCACTCAGCCTTAGTCAGGGCCACATGGGCTGTGCCAGCAGCTGGTCTGTGACCCAGGCACAGGCCACACACGTTAACCACTGGTTTCTGCAGTGGTGTCTTGCTGAAATGGTACCTCACACCACTGTGCAAATCTCAGTACAGTAACTTCAAATTTCACTTAAGCCACCCACCCACATTAATTCATGAAACGTGACTGTTAAGTGAGGATTGCAGAGAAAAAAAGACCACAAACACCCCAAGCCTTATGTTTCACAGAGTTCTGCTCTCTCAAAATGTAGTCAATAGAGTGGGAAATAACCCCCTTTCCCTCCTTTCCAGTTTCAAAAGCTCTGAACTGTCACGCTTTCAGAAATGTTACTGCCAAAAGCACTCTACAAACTGGCAGTACCAGGGAGAGAAATTATGAACAGATCCAAGAGCTCCATTGAACTCTGCCAATACAAAAGAGTCTTACCCTGAGCTGTCTGAGATTGGACAAACGTTTTGATGAGAGTGTCCGTGGTCTGAGTGTAGAGGGAGAGAGCATATCGAAGTGACTGCAGGTCTGGGCTCTTCTCCAAGAAGGTTTTCTTCAGACCATTGCCACCAGCATGGAAATATTGCTGAGAGTGAAAAGAAATGGGAAAGGTACTGAGCAAGAATTGCAACCAGCAACCAACAGGTATGTGCAATTGTATGTACGGATAGGAAACAGCTGGAAAAATTCACAAAACAGCTTCTGTACTGGAAACCCAGCCCTAATACCAGCTGACACCAACTGCTCATGGCATTCCTGTTCCAAAGCACTTAAATATGAATATGCTGACTCCCAGCATACCAGTCCCCTGAACCTCTTCAGGTGTAGACAAACATGGCAGTATTCCCTTAGAGCCTTTATCACTGTGGCAGTAGGGACAGACTCCTGCCACCTCCTAAACCAGGACAGGCACTGTCCTCCCAAAACGGATTTGAAGATGGAGTTAGAGAACAGCAGAGACAGAAATGGAATCACTTACTTTGATTGTATCCAGTGCCAGGTCCAGGACAGCACACTGCTTTGGAGTGAGGCTCCTGGTTTCTTCTCTCACCATATGATCCTGCAAACAACCATTGTATTTGACATGAGCATGCTGTCAGAGGCTAAAGGAAAAGGAGTCCCCAGTATCATAATTTTCTCTGGATTCACGCTGTATCTATGTGGTGACAGCATTAATTCAGCTGTTCGAGTAATGTTTAATGGAGTCTCTCAGAATCATTTATTACAGCTTAACTTGAAAATAAACTAATTTTCTCTCTTTCTTGCAGGCACAGAAGACATAAATAAGGAAAGAACTGGACAAAGGTAAGTGACAATTTAAAATCACAGTTTGTCTCTCAAGAAAACCCAAACAGAAGTCTGCCTGCCACCACTGTCATTCTAGAGCAGCCACAACAAAACTCTCCAAATACCGCCTTAATCAAGGAATTCTGAGGACCAGACATTAGTCAAAGTCGTTTTATGTCATTTATGGATTTTTTTAACTCTTCCAACTACAAAGGTCACTAATTCATTCCATCATTTGCGTAAAAGAAGAAAAACAAAAGAAAACACGTTTGCTAAAAGAAGACATTGTTCCCATTGAGACCCACCAACTCTAATAGCAAAAAGCCAGGAATCACTTGAGAAAGAATTCCCTTTCCTGCAGTGGAAGCACATTCCTGTTAGACTCCTGCCTGACTACAGGGATGTGCCATCCTTTGTCATTTCACTAAGCTCTTTCTCTCTGATGCTTAGTCTGGGTCTCAGGGGAAAACAGCGTATTTTAGAAGTCAAAGCTTTGCACAAACACATATTCTAACTGAGCTGCTGAAGGTCAGGCCAGTTGACTTCAGGTTGGGTCCTAAAGCATTCATTAAAAAGCTGCAGGCCAATCAGGCAAAGGCTGTTTATCCCTACTCTAAACATGTCACAGCCCCCCTAGACACTTTCCAGGAGACATGCCTGCTAAATTGCCTCTGCGTAAAACACACCTAGTGTGTGGCATCATGTGCATGTTTCACAGGGACAGACCTGCTGGCTATTTTGCAGCTTGCTGATTCTTCACACTGCCTGGTGCTGTCCCCATCCATTATCCATTGCAATCCATCTCCTGCCTGACAGAGACAGGACTCTCTGCAGTCTAGGGGCAGCACAAGGCGTTTGCTACACTTCTCACAGACATCTAGCCATCAACTTTACACAGTGCAGCCTTGAACTCCACAGCAGATGCCTCTCAAGTTGTCAAGTTTCTCAGACAAGTTCACACCCTGCTTTCTTGAGTAGCAGAGATGTGCCTCGACACGCCTCTTCCCCCACACAGGATGTCCCTGGTCTGGGGACTGTGTGCAGGGGCACAGTACTTGGTGAGCTGCAGCGTGTCTTCTGTTGTGATATGCTGTCCTGAGGGAAGCAATAGCCCTCCTCCCTCTTCTTTGTGAGCTGGGGGTAATTCTGTTGAAGATGATGTGGCTTCACACTTCAGTACACAGACACTTCAGCACACAGAGGGTAAAGCATTCTTTTCTCTGTCTGACAGTCAGATTAAGTGCAAAATCAGCCAGAGCCCAGGGCCATGTTCATGGGAGAGGCCAATTTAGTCAGGATAGCTGTGTTCCCGAGGCAGAGCAACTTTCACATCTGCTAAAATGACTTTCTAGGCCTGCTTGCCAGATTCCCCAAACTGCCACAGAAACCAGGTGGTCAACATTTTTCTCTCAAACACCTACAGAGCTTTTCAGCCCCCTGAGCGGTCACTCCACCTGTGCCCATGCTGTCAATGCACAGCAACACATCACTGCTTTCTCCGAGTTTCCCAGTGTCAGTTTCTTCAACACATTATGTAAAAATAACCCAGAGACTGGACTGGTAATATTTGCACCTACTCAGAGAGGAGCCCACGACTGCCATTCCTGTGCATACCTGCCCTCTGCAAATCCCACGCTGTTCCTATAAAGAACTGTACACGTGCTACCTTGCACTTCCCAGACTGCCAGCCAGCAGCAAGAAACAAACATTTACATCAAATAATTATGCAAGTTCAAGCAGAAGAAGTAAAAAAAAAAAACAAAACAAAAACTAACCAAACCAACCCAACAAACTTTTCATGATCTCTCAGACTCATCCTTGTGTTCTCCATAGGTATTCTCAGAAGAAACTCTGTGGTCAGAGTTTCTGGCTGTTTACTCTGGGGGCAGCACAAGGGAGAGGAGGCAGCTGCTCCCTGCACCAGTTGCTGGCTATTAAGCAAACTGAACAGAAAGAGTTTGATAGTAAGTGGGAGGCAGGTATGTGGCACCAAGGAGCCAGATTTATGGTTGGTTTTCTGAGCATTTTAAAATACACTGTGAAATTGATTTGTCATCAGGATGAGAGCCTGTGCTTGTCAGGTCTGTCAATCTCAGTTTTCAGCTGAGTTATCTGATTCACTAGGGCTCTGTTCTCCCTGGTCTATTTAAGACCAATAAAGCTTAAAATCCATCCCATAATTTTCCCAGGTTTTTAGTGGAACTGCAAAATGCAGAGGAGGAGGGCTCTGAAGAACCATGCCTTCCTTCCCTGTTAGCTTGTATGTGCCTGCAAAAACAAAAGGACAAAAACTGTAATATCCACACTTCTTACAGGGACTCAAACAATTTACACTCTTGTAACACTCCTATTCTTCTGGAAATTTTTGGACACAGTGCCATTTCCCTTATGGTCTCCAAAATTCCGGTGCTTTCACACTTGAGCACGACGGTCTTGCCACATAAAAAATCCTGTGCACCTGTATTGCTGCTGTTCTATAGGTGGATATGCAAATAAAGACCTGAACACACACCGGGGCTTGCCTGATTTGCATGATTATGTGCATTTCTAAAATTGCAGTCCAGAGTCACCAAAGCTAAGCTCTACAGTAACGGCACTGAAGATAGGCTGCTGCTGAGGGACGGCATTCACCTGACCAGTGCAAATGGAAACCAGCAAAGCTTCCAAAACATTCTCAGCAGAATGTGCCCTGTACATGCTCAGAAATTGCAGTAATGAGAAAATATGGAACAAGTAAAAGATAACAATGAATTTCAGTGGCCATGCCCAAGAATGCAAGCAAACCACAGGAACTCACAGACTGTCCTTGTGACCTGGGGGAAGAAACAGCAAATTCAGAGCTCTGCCCTCAGACACCAGGAGTACATGTAAAAGGCAGGGATGGCTTCTCTTCCTCCACTTGATGAGTCCTTGCTGATGTTTTTGCAAGGAAAAGGGGAAATTCACAGGAAACAGGAGTCACATTTGGATGCTGCGGTTCTGCTGCCACTCTCCCAGGCTGGCTACAAAGCTCCTTTCTCCCCATTTTTCCCATGGAAGTGACACACAGCATTGCAAGCACAGGAAGCAGGGAAGGAAACAATCCTCATGAGCCACCATGTCACCAGGGATAACAGCCTGACTGTGGTACTGCATAAGGCCATCACTCAGCACAAGTGACAGCTTGGGAGCCACACTTGGAGTTTATGCTAGGTGACTATTAACTGCTATTTTACAGCCTCAAAATGTAGCTGGAGAACAGGAGCATGTCTAATGACACACCTGCATGCCATGATCACTTGCTAGGACTGCTAATAAGCACTGCCTTAAATGAGCTGTGTACTGGCCACATAAGCGTGTATGGAAAACGTATCTGGTGGGCAAGGGACATAGGTATATGAAGACAGCTGTATTAAGTATGCAATACAAACTCAAAAATCAACAGGAAGGGACAAATCCATTTTGAAACGGCACTAGTCACTTAGAATAATGTCCTTTGCACTGGGGAGATTTCCTTGATCACGCTCTGAGACAGAGTTCAGGTCCAGCTCCATCTCCCTCACAGCAGACTGTGCACTGTGACACTTCAGATTTAGACCTCCTCCTCCTCCTGCACCATACCTGTCTTGTAACACAAGACCAACCACAGCACAGTGCAATCTGAGTGCTGTAAGGCATCACTATTTTCATACCATTGCTGTCGTGATCAGTGAATTAGTGTTTGATTCGCTTATGATGAGGTGGCGTGCACTTCATAATGCTCATGTCATGCACTGTCACGTCATGCACTGTCAAAACACATCAACAGAGCCTTCATGCTAAATGCCAGCTTGCCTGTGAAGGGAGCCCACGCAGAAGGAATTTACAGACACAGGCTCTCTTCCATAAGCAACAGTTATTTTTGTAACAGTCCATGTAATTCATCCATATCTAGCACAAGTGTCTTTCCAACCATTAGGGACTCCCTTTTATAAATGGGGATACGGAGGAGCTGGCCAGATATTGAGGAGTCTACTTTTTTTCATTTTAAATCGATGTACCAGGCTTATCACCATGTATACAGAAGAGAAAAACTACACTGATGATTAAACCCACAATAAGATTTAATCTTAAGTACTATGCTAATGTTAGTAGAATGCATTTAAAAGCACATTTAATGCATTTAAAGGCATTTCTCTACAAATGCATTCAGCAACAAACCACTGCAAGCACAAGACATGCTATGCACTACCACACTTCCATGCTTACACACAGGGACATTAACACAAGCCATGCAGGACAATACCTTCAACTTTGACAAGTGTCCCAGTTCCTTAGCAGCACTGAAAATCAACTGTGTGCCCTATGGTTGCAAAAGTTAGAAAAGAAAGGAGGGGGGAAAAAAAAGGTTATAAACAAAGCTCACATATTTCTTCTTTGAGCAAGTCAAGTCAGTTCACAGCAACTTTACATAACCACCCCAAGGCCAGGTACAACAACTGGACTCCTTGCCAGTTTATTACCTAGTATAAACACTGGCATTTCTGTGGATACTACATCAAGAGCTACTTCAGAGCACAATGTCTTGCTAACCAGTTCGCTCTTGCTTACAGCAGCCACTCACACAGGATGAACCTTCAAATGGATTGCACAGGCTTGGGGTACAGGCCATCTCCAAACACTCCTTTAGATTTCACGTCTAAATACACATGAAGACAGCAAAGACTGGCCAAAGCAAAAGATCACACAACCCCAAGATGATGAGAATCCCTCTACAGAGGCTCAGTCATCAGGGTGGGGGTAAGCACAGATCAGATCAGAAACAAAACTGGCCCTCAGCTGTTTAGGCCTGAGAGATTGCCAGTCCAGTGAATACTACAGCATTGCCTTCAAATGTCCTAGAGCTTGGTCAATGGCTCTTCTCCCCCATTGTGCCTTCCTGAAGCTGTATAACCAATGAAGAAACATAAAGGGAAGATGAACTCCCGTGACAGGAAATCTTGCTTCAAGTCACTTCACCACTCTCATTGTAAAAAAGTCTTCCTTTTATCTAGCCTAAATCTACCCTCTTCTGGTTTAAAAGCATGCTAGCTACATACCTATGTACCAATTGGTTATTTAGGCATTTGGAAAATAAATTTTACACATAAAATGTGTTTCAACCAAATCAGGTTGCTCAGAGTCCCATCTAACCTGGCCTTGAATATTTCTAGGGATGGGGCGTCTTGTATGAGGACTGTTGGTTTCACAAACTAAACGTCTCCAGTAAATCCAATTCTTCCTCCCTCTTCTTTACTATCCTTTCTTATCTTAGCAGTCTTTAACCCTCCCACTTCACCACAGCAGCCATGACCACTCCCCACCCCAAAATACCTCAAACTGTAATGAAGCAAGATGTAAACCCACAATTATTACACTGCCCTTTGCCCCTGCCTATGTCACTCAGCTTTCCTTTGCTGCCTTCTCTGGTATTTGTTCATTTGTTCCCTGACTATTTGTTCATAGCCAGCCTTGAACTGGCTACTGCTGCAAAGATCACTGCTGAAATAACTCTTTTTTTTAAGGATTAAAATGAACATCAGCCCCTCTAAAAGTCTGCCCTCAGCATAAAGTCTCTTTATACCTGTTGCTTGGGGTAGCAGAAGAAAAACAAGCAGTTTATAGATACAACACTGGAAAACCTGAGACTTGCTCTAGGGCAACTGGACACTCTCTGCCCATTAGAACAGCAGCCTAGAACTGAATTTTTAAGGTGAGGGGGCCTTTTCTTTAGTTTTTCCAGCTTTGGAAATTTATTCAAGCTGAAAAGCTGTGACCTGAAACCACAGATCACCTCTTGACTTTCTCTACTTGTAACCACCAGCTAACCCTCACTGTTTCTCAGCCTTTTATGTTTGCTGAATACAAACTGACACAGAATGAACATTATTGATTTTGTAGCTAAACAGAAGCTCTTGATAAATGATTAAATTCACAACTTTTGGCAGGGGTGGAGGGGAAAGTGCAGGCAGCACAATGAATCCACAAAGGAAAGCTTCTGAAATGAGACTGAGAGCTTAACCTGTTGTCAGTTTCCAATGGGTAGTGTTGAAGAGTACAGCTCTCTAATCTGAAAGAGCACAAATTTCCATGTGTTTCCAGCAAGGAGGGTTGAACATGACTGCACACCAGCAGCAACAGAGAGATTTCAATGTGGGCCATGCCAAATAACCCACCAGAATAAAGGGTTTCACCAGCCTCTGTTACCCAATGGATGTGCCTGCTGTTCTGTATGATTTGCCATGAAATTTTGTTGACTTACAGATCTTAAAATTTAAGGGTTTTCAGTCTATTGACCAAGCAGGAAACAAAAACCAAAACATTTTTATACCCAGAATTTTGAAAAAGGGAGTAGTCCCAAAACACGGTAATATCAACATTTCTTAATTCAGTATTTTCAGCATTCACTGGACACTTTTTTATGTATACATTTGAACAACATTAACCAGCCCAGGCATGTAGTCTTGCTGTCTCAGGCTTCTAAGGAGGGCAGGTCAGTAACACTGAGCAATACCCAGTGACTGGATACGCTCCGTGGAACAAAGCTGCTCAGATAACTCCCAGTTCTTGCATGCTAAGAAAATCCTCATCCATCAGTGACAATCTCTGTCAATGCATCTGCAAGGAGAGATTATTTTGCTGTTACACTGAGTTTGTCATCAATGCTGGTAACATCTAATGAAAATCTGGACAGCTCCCCTGCCAAATGGCATTCTTGTAAACAAGATGCCATACTCCTCAGAAAAGTTATTTATGCATGGAAAACATACCACAAAGCTCTACAGACAGCACTTATTCCAGTTGTGCCAGGGAGTGAAAACAACTAAACTTAAATTATCAGGTAGTTTTGAGAAAAGCTGCCCACAATGGAATTGATTAAAATGTCAAGGATAGAATATGAGGACAAATTAAATTCTTATCATGAATCATGCCTAGCTCTGTGGCAAACGCAGCTGGAAAGGGGATGGTCCTTCATGCTGGTTTTTCTGGCTCTTCCCGTAATACTAGTTTTACTTTCCTAAACCCCTTAGAAACAAGAAACACACCTATAGTCCACAACACAGAGATTTTCAATTCCTTGTTAATGGTCTGATGCTTTTTTGTCCCTTCAGTGAAAGCATTTAGAGAAGGATCATCAGCTGACTGAAGTCTAATTGTTGGAAGCCAACAGAACTGCACTGATTTATACTCCAAGTGACTCAAATCCTTAAAGCTTAACTGTCCCACTGCTCAGCTGACAAAGTTAGGAAACAAAAGCCTGCTGCAAGTTTTTTGGATTCCAATCCTTTTTTGGAAACCATATTATTAGCGATGCTTATTTTTCTGAGACATAACAGTGAAAGGAAGTTTCATCTGGTATTGTACATTCTTTTCCCATATTTTTTTAGTTCCTATGTTCAATAACAATGAGATCTGATAATTTAACTTAGCATTTAAGTTCATTTAAAAAACTCAGTCATATCTGGTAATGTTTGTTAGCACACATAAAAATAAAACTATTTTTTAGTTGTTGTGGTGTATTAAACCACAAAAATTGACAAAATAGGCTTAAAAGTGGGATGAAAAGAGGAAAATAATTACTTGTCAGTACAGAGAACTAGGCACATATGCAGTTCACAGACCATAATTTTATTCAACTCTAAGAAAGTTTTTTCTCCTCATCACAGAGGCAGCCTTGAACTTTTCTGCTCCAAGCTAGCACAAGGAAGAGGATTCATTTAAACTAACAGAAGTTAAGAAAGGTTTCAGAAAACCTTTTGAAGCCACACTCTCCTCCACCACAGAGTAGGTCTGGAGCAGCACAGGCAGATGAGCCTGAAAAACAGTCTGGAAGTCACATGCAAATTCTGTCCTCAGCTTGAAGAAAATTTAGTTCTTATCCTGTTCTCATTTAGTGAAGAGAAGTCTGACAAGTAGAAAAAAAGCACAGCAGAAGCAAGCACAAACAGAACCTTATGTGAATGGCTGCAGTGTACTGTGTGAAATAAATAAAGGAGAGACTCTAGAGGAATCACCTGGGTGTAAAGTGAGCACCTCTTCTCTCACCTGACTAGTCACTGATGGCACGGTACAGTTTCATCCTAAGCAGCAGAGAAAGAGATGGATAACTAAACTGTTAATATCCCCACGTGTTGTGCACTGAACCCCAAAGTAAGGATTCCCAGAGTGTATATCCACTTAGCCATGATAGAAGGTGTTTAATTACATGCTGGATCTTAAAATTAGTGAGGTGTGAATTACTTAATGAGTTACTGGAGATCACATTGCTGCTAATCTCACAAGCCACAGGCAGAGAGTGCTCAGAGAAGTTGAAGTCACCCATCTGAAAGTCATGAAGGACCAGCAGCTCAGGTCCTCAGAGTGGGAGGTTGTGAAATTGCCCTGTCCCCACTGGATTCCTCACAGAGTTAACACTTTCTCACCTGAGCTCCACACAGCAGAATCTTCCAGAAGCTAATTTAAGTGGAATTGTTAAGTCTGGAGAGAGGCATTTAAGCACTATGCAGTGGCAGGGCCACACAAGTGACAGGCGAGGCAAACTGCAGTGTGATGGGAACCTTCTACCCAAGTATGCTTTCCATGCTCTCCATCAAAAAAAAGACTTCTGCACCTCCAACAATTTCGCAGAAAGAAGAGAAAATATTTCATAAAAGAGATTCTTTTCTGCCGTGAATATCCTCTACTTCTTAAGGGCTGCACATGAATTTTAGGACAGAAATTCCCATCAGTGGTCGTTCAAACGCGGAGAGGCACCACCAGGGCTTTCTGTTCCTGAGGGCTGGGAGGAAAGCGTGTTACAGTGTCTGAGGCTATTTGTGTCTGATGTGCTTTCAAAAGAAAAGAAAAACGCAAGAAAATAAAAAGCCAAATTAGATAAGAGCTGCTTGGCACAGAAGTAGAATACCAAAGAGAAAGTACTGCTTCTGTCCATGCTGGCAACCTTGTTCTGCCTTGCCCTGCTGGCCTTCACTGCTGGGAACGATGAAAATCTGGTGGTGACAGAATAAACTGCTATGCCCCAGAGAACAGTGGAAGCAGCTCTTCGTCCTTGCAGCTCATCCAGCCTCACCACAGGTTCCCTGCTCAAGGACTGCAGACAAGGCCATTTTAATCATTGCATTGTTCCTAACTGTCCTTCTGGAACAGCAACTCTTTTCCAGTTTAGACTAGTTCAGCCTCCTTGCTACCATACAACTAATTAGACACCAAGAAATCCAGCTATGAGTATTTTGCATTATCTCAGACAAGTGAGTATGTGCTTCAATTTGCTTCATAATTTGAAACTGAGATGATGGCAACAAGAAACTATGAAAAAAACTTGAAATGGCTTATAGCAACATCCTGCAGGCTGCAAGAATTGGCTGATCACAGTTATTGCCTCTTTCACGATACAAGTACTGAATCACTCTCCTACTCTGCCTTTGAAATCCAAAACTAGCAAGCATAAAGCTCAAGCAGCTCCTCCCTAGTTCTCTCTAAGGCCCTTGATCTCACTGATTCCATTCCAAATGGGTCATGTTAATGCTGCTCCTACATGATGATTTTAGCACCTGTCCCCAAAGACTCCTTTTTAAAAGCAATTCAACCAAGACAAAGAAATTTTGTCTTCCTAAATTTATTTTCTTTTTCTTCTTTATGAATCACAAAGGCAACTAGAAATGATTATTCCAAATCTGAGCTCAGAGAAAGCAGTCTTTAGCAAATTATGCCTCACGGTAATTTTATGGTTGTAGGTATGACAGCACACTTCCTCTCAACGGTTTTATTTCAAGTCATCATCATCAACGCCAGGGACAAAGGGCCCTCCCTCTCAGAGCAAGAAACACCTAGAGCAGAAGGCAGGTTTGAATCACTTCCCTGGACACTGCAACCCAGGAAGCCCAGTCCAAATATGTGAGGGAACTGCTGAATAGTGAAAACCACTATTGTTCTACTCACCACTGGGAAAAAAGTAAGGCTACATAAATGAGCTACAGACCGCAAGTTTACTCTTAACAGCAAGAAGAAAAGAAGTTTTGGATCATCTGCAAATAATGAGGTTACAGACCAAACTTCACACTGCCTCCAACGGAGTGTCATCCCCCAGAGCAGCTGGGCATGCATGACTGACATTTAATCAGTTTCTGTGGTTTCTCAAAACTGGAGAAGAGTTAATCTTCCATTGTTAAAAGCATCACTACATTCATGACACAGATTCATCCAGCATGTCCACACAGCTGAACAATTATACAAAACCCTGCCTTTGAGGGAAAACTATCTGGACACGCTTCCAACTCCCCAGCATCACAAAGAGAGAAATCCTGCCAGCCAATGCTGGTGTTAAAGACTTCTGGGAGGGTTAAATTGGGGGATGGGTGATTAAAAATCATGCTCAAATTAACCATGTCTAATTGTGAGAGAGGCACTCTGGCTAATAAATAATCAGGCAAAAGTGGCTACAGATCATGACCTAAGCCCATGAAGCCTACCTGTTCCATAATCCCCCCCACACACAGAGCTCTCCTGAGAGGATTGCAAAGCCCTAATCAGTGCAAACTGATACACTGGACAGAAATTCCTTTTGGATCATGGATTTTGAATTGTGGTTTTTTTTCTAGAGCGTGCTCTGTATCTTGCAACCCTACCATAAATAGAGATGCTCTCTTTCTTTACCAAGTTTATGTCTTACCAGACATGTTTTTCCATCCTCAGGCAGGCTACAAGCAGACAATTTTACCTGTATGGATGACTCACTAGGTCAGGGGGATGAGTTACACAGGCAATGGCAACACTTTCTGGTATGAGTCAGGAAGGAGAAAATGCTTTACCGTATGGTCTGTAAGAGGAGGCAGCACAATCAGCTTCTCCATGGTGTTCATTACCACCCTCCAGAGCTCTTTCAGCACCCGTTTCAACACTGTCTTTTCACACACAGTCGCAAACAATGTCAGGCTGCAGGGAGAGAGCAAGAACTGAGTAAGTACAGCGAGCACAATATGCAATGAAAGAAAAGGAGCTGCATATGGAAGATTCAGTGCCCTATCCAAAGCAGTTTGTCATAACAATTGCTTTAAGGGTAAAAATCTTCCCTTTTCGTAAAGCAGAGCCTGTGTTCACCCTTGCAGTTCTAGCACTAAAAACACTGGCGAAAATGGATGATTGACATTTCTGACCCAAATAATTTCTATATATTGACCTGGGGATTACAGAAGTTATCGCTTGGTGATAGGTGGTTGGGAATAATATATATAATCCAAGTAAGTGCAGGTACCATTGAACAGGATCCCTTTAAGATGTGTCTAGTTTACAGATTATATAGAAAAAAACTACAAATATAGAATAATTGGTTTTAAGCTTCAAGGGGTTACTATAATGATTTTTGATGGATACCTAAATTAATACTTCCCAGAGTGCTATGCAGAAATTCCTGCACAGCTTCTGATAGCTGCTGAAGTATCTAAATCTTTCACCTCTAAAATCACCCCAAAGTATTTCTTGGACAACTCCATATTTTGTTGTGATTGCATTCACCAATCACCTGCCATGTGTTCATCTGCTTTAACACAAAGAGCTTTATCTCCCTAGCTTTTCTTCCTTTTTCATTGTCCAGGCTATGAAAAAGGCCAAGAACTGTTAGAACCTCCTTTGAAACATTTGTTGAACTTCGGGATTTACCAACCACACTGTGAGAGCTACAGAACAGGAACTCTGTGGCCAGCAGCACTCAGACAGCTGACTCTTCTCCATTATGCACCATCTTCTCCCAACCTCCCTTCTTCCCACAGCTGGTTAGACAGTAAATGAACAAAACCAAACAGGGACAAGACTGATGTGGGTGGGATGCAGGAAGCATTAAAAAATGCTCTCCTTCTGTAAAGGAGGAAAGAAAATAAACCAGACATGCATTATCATAATCAAATTACTCGCTCCACAGCTGGATGGCAAGCCTGTAGCATACAAAGCTCTCGGTGGTACAAAGGAATCTGGCTTTTCAGGATTCATGACGGCATGCATGGAAGATGATCAAATGAGAAGGCTCCTAGATGTAATGACTGCTGCAGAGTCACTTAGTACACAGTGACCCAAGAGCAAGATGGGATAATCAACACTAAGTGCAACCAACCCCCCTATATTTTAAACTTGTAAAGCTTCACATCTCTTGCAGCATTTATTATGAAAATTGCTGGCCATTCCTTACTAAATTAAGAACTGATGTAAAGCAGCATTAAGTTTAACTACTACAAGGATTAAAAACCATTTCTGTTTGCAGTTCAAGACTTGACTTACAAAAATTATGTCCAGTAGCCACATTTAGCTGTCCCTGTCCAGCTGAATCATGCTGCATGGTATTAATGCAATGGTTAATTAAAGCAATGGATCAACCCTGGGGACATTCCATGGTTCAGAAGCTTATTTGCTAGTCAGAACAGCAGCAGGTATGACTAGAACACACATTTGACACGACTGTGATACTGAGTAGAATATGTACATAAGCAGTACATAAGCACTGTTTGCAATATGCTTGCAAATTGTCTACAGTAAAATCTCTACAGGACAAAAACCCACAGCTAGAAAATTCAGAATTTCAGTCTTTTTCACTGCTTGATCAGCAGTGTGTTTTGCTGATTGCTATAATTACTGAAGGTAGATGAAGAACTGTGAGTGTGCTTTGGCTCTGAATGAAGGCTAAAGAGCCTATTCATGGCTTGTGAGAGGCAGATAAGGGAAGAAAAGGTATTAATTCATCTTGAAAATTTGGAGACTGAAAATCTCAGTAACAATTCAAGAACAGAGAGCTATTTTCCCCTCTGCCTCATTCTTGTTCCAATCCAATGAACCGTATGTATAGCATATATTTGAACACTCCCTTACTTTCCATCCAGGAAGTCCATCAGTGGTCTCAGGACATTATCTGCATCTTGTGCAACTGTGTTTCTGGCATTAGCAGCAGAATTTGCTGTCCCTTTCACTTGACAGAGGATATCAGACATTTGCTTGACACACTCATCAATCCGAGTCTGAAAGCTGCACAGATAGGAGAGAGGCAAAACCCAAGATTATTAGTGGCAGAAACACAAGGTAAAAAATTTCAAGTTCACTCAGTTTCACCCTCTCCTTTCACAAGACTTGCTGTTCTTTTCCTTACTGTATTTGTTACCAAGGGGCATGCTCTCCAGCTCCTTATGCCCACCACCCACACACCTGTGAACATGAGACACGAGCACATTTGAGAGGAGTTTGTTCATTCATCTTCCAGCAAGAAATGATCCTTTCCTGACTTCAAGAAATGCTGTTAGTCTTAGCTCAAAGCACTCTGCTCTACCCTTTGCTTTCTCCACCACAGAGACTGGGATATCACACAAAGCAATGACACAATGCATGCCCCACTCTAAGCACCCAGGAGCCCATCAGCAGAAATCCAGTTATGACCCATCATAGGCTAATTCTTTAAAATAATGGAGACAGCCTGAAGGCAGGCACCAGCTTAAACCAGTTCACTGCCATACAGTCCACACCAAGTCTCAAACTGGGATGTGGGGCTCAGCTGCAAAGTGCAGTGTCCCTGTAACGAAGTGACACACAAGGCATTAAAGCACAATTACTTTTCCACCTCTTCCTGCTAAGAGGCGGTTCAAAATTAAATAATGCAGTGATTAAAAATTATGAATAGATCAGCAGAGCTGACAACAAATCAATTCAGCAAATAAAGGAAAATGCTTTGACATTTAAAAGAACAGTTACGAACAATAGGCACTACAAGTGACATTTAACTATCCATTAATGGCACAGAGGTTTGAAAACAGGAAGAGAAGCCAGTGTTAGGAGCTAGGGTAAAGATTTAAAAGCAGGTACAAAAGTTTGGAAGCCAGCTTTACAGCTGCAAAAAGGCCCTGAACTTCTGATGTGCGAGCCACTGGGGACACCTGTGGGTTGGGTGTGAGTGTGCAACTTCTCTGCCCCATGGCTCTCATCCTCTTTCTCCACCTGGTCACCTTTCCTGCTCTGCCAGCCTCATGGCCCCTCTTGCTCAATTCTAGCCTGCCTCTCACTGGAAAAATTCCAGAGCTGTCTCCCACCTGCCCTGTTTCTAGCAGAAAGAGTCCTGCAGCAGTCAGTTGTGGCTGCAATGTCAGTTTAACCAGAGACCTAAGCCACATCAAGTAAAAGAGCATAAAAAATGTGCCATTAACAGTCCCTGTTCTGCCACAGACCAATCCCACCCCACACTTCTCCCATCACTACATCAATTGCAGGACCCTGCTTCAAGATGCTTTAAACCCCCCAGTCAGGGATGGAAAATAACAATGCCTTCATAGATAAAAAGTAATACAAGCCAAAATGGTTACCTATTTTATGAAATATAATAGATCAGTTACTGTGGCAACAGGTTCACCTGAAAGTGAAGCTTGTGTAGATGTACAGCCTAACAGGAACCCTTGGCAGCAGCAAGCTAAAAAACACTTCACCTATGCTGTCAGACAGGGCCTGCTGCTCCTTAATTCCTCCAGGAATTCCTTCCTTCACTCCTACAGCCTCCAAGAACAAAACATCAGTTAGCCTTGCATGAAGGATAAACCCTTCCAAGACTCCTCTCAAAGTAGAAAATGCTTCTGTGTCCGGACAAAATCCTCTCTCAGCACAAGTCTCTCAGGACATGTGCTGCCTTCTCAGCAAATGCAATTATCTCACATAGATGAAGAGTTAAGATCTGCACTGTCAGGTGTGCACAGTGTTGAAGGAGCAACTGTTTACAGACTCTGCACAGAATCTTTTGGATATCGGTCTTATCTCCCCAGTTTGTATCCTTTAGGACATCATGCTTATATAGTACACTGCAGCTCTGCTTTTCACTCTCTGAGACTGTTAAGGAATAAATGAAGCACCTGAACCATCTGACTGCCTAAATCTCTGGCTGGGTCATCTCTCTAAAACACTCCCCAGTATGTATGCTGATACTGGATAATCTCTTTAATCATATTTGCAAATGCTAAGATTGTTCCCTAATTGTTTTGTAGCAGTGACACCATGGAGAAAATACTCAGATTAAAAAAAAATTCACCTCCCTAATCATTATTTCTCAGTCACCCTCCATCTAATTATGAACTTCATTGATTCCATTCAGTTACAGTCTGAGTCTTTCCATTTCTTGCTGTAGCATCTATTACTGGCAATAGGAACAGCTCACTTATCTCCCTGTTTAGCTTTGTGTGTTGAAATCCAGTCATTGACAAATCCCACCATGATTTTTTAGCCATAAGAACTGCATAAGTCAACCCTGGGAGGCCAACTTGGTACAATTTGCTCTGCCTTAACCATGTTCAAGCTACACTACGGCTCATGCCTGCACTAATCCTGTTATGCAGCACAACATGAAATGAATGGGGTTTGTAGTGACAATCGGTTGTTTTCGAAGAACATTCAAGAGTTCTGTATTTTTAGATTTCGCTTAATTGACATCCTTTATAGTTCACTACAGAAGTCTTATAAAGTTAAGCACGTTTTTATCCTCAGGTAAATGGTAACATGATTTCCACGTCAACATGCAAAACCTAATTGCCATCAATTACTTCAGCAATACTTTAAAGAGCTCCTTGAAACACTAGGTAACATTTGCAGCAGTATTAGAACAAGTCAATCTCAAATTCCAAACCTGTTTCCTTCTTATTCCAGTATTCATTTAACAATCAGAAATCAGTCAGCTGTTTCATACATTTAGAGCACAATGTTTAAACAAGAATGTTGCTTCATAAACACTAAGCTGGAAACAGCTTTGCGAGCAGTAAAGGAGCAGGCAATTCTGTTACTGACACGCACTACTTACTGAAAAAAAAAAATCGCTCTGTGTAATTCAAATACATTTCACAGTTGAGGGATCTCCATGTTACATTTCCAAGCAGAGAAATACAGAAGAGAAAAATGTTAATATTAAAAATGTTTCTCACTTCCCTAGATGGTCTCTGTATTTGAAAGGCCATGAATTAAGGACAAAAAGAAAAATATAATGCAGTTCACAGGAGTTTCTTTTCTTTCTTAACCTGACTGAATGAGGTTAGACAAAAGAAAGGAATGCACCAAGGACAAGGACCTTGTAATACTCACCTGTTACCAAACACTGCACTGAGCTCATCCAAAACATTGTTCAGCTTCACCTGGAGCTCTTTGAGATGGTCACTTGCTTCTGCATCCAACTGTGGATGAAAAAAAACGCATTTAGCTTGAATCCAGAGGGCAGTCTACTGTCCTTTGCAGTGCTTCTCTTCACTGTTGAGGCTACACTTAATAAGCAGGTGAACTATGCCCACTGGACCCTGCCAGGTAGGATGCTCTCCTCCACTGCCTGCTGCTGCTGCTACAGAAGCTGTGAAATCATCAACAGGTACTTGCTTAAAAAGCAGCAAGTAATTTCCCCAGGCTCCTATCCCTTTCAGTATTGTTCCCGATGTTTGTAAAGTTGAGCAAGAAAGGGAATGTGAACTCCCTGTGGCCAAGAGTGTATCTAGGCTGAGAATCCATCAAGTAGTGGGCATTACCCTGGGCTCACAGGTAATTTCACCCCTCTGAGTCTAGAAGGATACAGGGCTTTTCAGACTGGTTGTTACTACTCATGCATTTCTCCGTGCACGATCTTGAAAGAAGCTGTTTCGCCTTTCACCCTGCTGTCAAATACTCCAGCTGAAGATTGACCCAGACACTGCTCTCAGAAGGTTGGGCCCCAGCTATTTTGAAAATCCGGCCACAGTATCATGGCAGGAGCTGTTTCGATCTTTTGTGGATCATTTTTGGAAAGTAAAATCTCAGCTACTGGTATTGAGCAAATGTAGCTCTACTCTCACATGGAACCAGACAGCTTTTTGTATGCAAGTGATCAGAGGAAAACAAAAAACAAGTGCCCCAAGCACTACATGAATGCTGCTGACACCTTGGCAAGTTCTGCAAGAAAGTGCTTCCTCCATTCTTATCAGTCCAAATCCACCTGTTTTAAATTGAACATGATTTATACTGTCTTGTATTCCAGATGCAGCCACCCCTCCAGCCTCAAAAAAGCCACTTCTGAGCAACATACCTGTGTGTACACATAGCAGCACTGAATGAATGCTTTCAGATCATTTGCTCATAAAAAGTAACTTGTAAAACAGATTTGCCTGTGTATGCAGGCAGACAAGATGTTTGTAAAACAAAAAGCTTCCTCTAAGGCAGAGCATCTATTTAGGAATGCAGTGAGCCAGGTACCAGTACAGTGGTTAAAAATCAGTTCAGATTTTTATGGTATATCCATCTATACAGGATTTGAACACGACAGGAGCCCCCACTTCTAAAATCAGTGCTGAAGCCCTCTTCATATTCCTTCAGCATCTGGCAGAGAAAGCCAAGCCTTAGGGGATTTGGAATCTGATGCGTTCATTTTCCTGTTGTAAGCTGGCATGGAAAATTGACTCTATTACACATTTGAACCTGTGCTAATGAAACTTCTGGATCAGAATTTTAAAAGTAATTAAAGTAAGAACCAACAACCAAGCAAATGATGATTACTTAGGCCTTGTAACTTTAAGCATTGCTGCCTCCGATTATTTTTCCCTTATTAAAGTAAATGTCTTTTCCTATTATCTTTACAACACCTCTTGCTCTATGACAGCAGAAGGAAGCTAATGTCATGCCAATCAGCATTCATTCTACCTACAAGCCAAGCGTATAGGTAACAAAATAAAAACAGCATTTGGTGTTGGTGGTTTCTCTTGCCCCTATACTAATCCTTCCCTCCTACTTCGTAAAGGCACAATGAGTCACAAGCTGTCTGATTTGCTCTCTACAATTAATGGTACTGAATTGCCCTCTGATTTCAGTCATTTCTGACAGATTTGAGCTAGGACCAGTTCATGACTCATGAAAACATTCCAACTAACTTCTTTTCCAGTCAGAAAAAAAAAAAAAAGACAGAAGAATTTTACAATTTACTTCTACTTCTTTGTAAGTTATCAGATGCACAGTCTAGAGGATATTTGAGGTCAGGAGCAACAACTTGTTGGCCTGGTTCATGAATGATGCAACCAGTGATTTATTTTACTGTGAGGTGGCCTGGAGAGCTCACTGGTTACCTCTAAGCTTTCCCTCACTGCTGTATTTTACTGCGAACTGATCTTCCTCATAGCAGACGCACTGCTGTCCCACTACTGCAAGAAGAGACAGCTGGAACAGTGCTTTGCCAGGGGGATGAGCTCCATTATCTGTGGTAAGGAACTCTCACTCCTCCAGAACATCAGCTCACAACTCTCTGGATACAACTGGCAAGACAGCTGCCCAGGCTTAACTTTGAGGTGCCCAGCCTCATCCTCAGGAAGCCAAACCCTGGTGGTAAGCATTCTGGTTCAGCATCCCCAAAGCCCCTTGTCACACTAGAAAAGCTGTTGTTTTCTGAGCAACTGCTATGAGGGAAGAAGGACTCCACATAACACATTACTGATGGTTAATACTTAGGTATTGGCCTGCTCTGGCTCAAAAGCAAGTTTTGGGGAATTACCTGAGTGTGATTTAAGTTCATTAGGAAGGTGCTGGTAGGTGTGTACTGCCATTTCCCACGCATAAATCACATGCCAGTAACCGAGTACTGCAGCATCTGGTATTAACTGCAAATGTGGCCAGTGTGGTGAAGCACTGATAAGAGTGCTCAAATGAACCCACAATGGTGTTGCTGTTGCTGCTCACTCAATGAATTTTAAGCGTATCAGCTATCACTGATAGCAGGAAATGCTACTTGGACTGCACGATAAATTTGGCTGGTATAGCAGAAAACAGGATTAGACAGCTGGGTCACTGCCACATGTCACATCCACACCATTTCTCTCAGCAGGCTTATGATCTCCATTCTGTGGGTGTATCAGAGATAATTCAGAGAAAGAATGAAAAGTTCTCTGTGCAAAACATGGGACAGTGAAGTGGCTTCTGATCTCTGAGCAAATGTTCCAATTCCAGAGGAAATAATGGCTGGCACAGACACAGTTCTGTGTCTGAGGCTTAATGTGTGATGCTGAAAACTGAGGTGCAAAGAGGGAAAGCTAATCCCATATTTAAATTTCAGGGGAGAAATCAAGTCTCTGTTAATTTTCTGAAAATATTTGGGACTTGGCATTTGAAAGAATCTCAGCCTCAAAGTCTCATCTAGGGGTTCCATTTAGGGCTGGAACCTCAAATTCTCTGCTCTCTGAAGTGCTATTAACTTGAATTTAGGATGATCTTCTCCTCCTTTCCTCATGCATGAAACAGAACCCCCGACTCCAAGAATCCAAGTTTTCCAAGAGACTTAATTAGTTCTTCTTTGGTTTCCACACACACTGGTGAAGCATGAGTGGCCAGAACTGGAAGGCTTTTCTGTAGGTGGTGTAGGTGGAGAGACATGACTCTTGCCTTCTAGAAAGCTCAAGATGTTAATCAATTCACACCTAAAAGGCAGAGACACTGTGAAATCATCAGGTCTGATCTGGCATATCAGTAGCTAAAGAATTATGCCCTGATACTATATTTTAGCTTTATGAAAGTTATGGAGTTCATCTGACTCCAGTTTGAAGCTGCTGGCTTTTGTTCTGCCTCCCTCTACCAGCCCCTGGGAGCTCAGCAGATCCAACCCCCCTTTAAGGACTCACTTGCACTGAATTTTCGGGCATCTCCCCACTTTCCTACAGGATTCAAGAGTAAGGAACATGGAGCACTGAATCCAAACAATAGCTGCCAACTTCCCAAATACTAGGGTGGCCTTAGCTCCGACATGTGGGATGCTAAAGAGCAGCAAACAGTAGATACCACAAATCCTTTGAGAACATTCCTATTTAAGTCTTGGCTGTTTCTAAGCTGTCCTGCAATTTGTTATTCAGGTGGCTAACTTAGGATTTAAAATGTGGGCTAACCCTGGCTAAGCATTAAGAGGAGAGTTTCCTGAAGCTTTAATTGTGCAGATTAGCTTGAAACCGAAGGCATGAAAATTGTATGATGACAATATGCTGCTACTCAGCAGCTAATTCCTTGGGTTCCCTAGGCAGTGCTCGTCTTTGATACTCACCTCACATGCTTCCCTTGGGGAAAAAAGGTATAGAAATGTTTTAAACTACTCTTCCACACTACATCTAGATTCCAGAAGTGTGCAATGCAGTATAGCACCTTTTAATTTCACTCCCATGAGTTCATTACTTGTGAAAAGCTAAGCAAAATAATGGATTGCAGGCTGAAGTCTGCTGGAAAACCACAGAGGTGGGTAGAAAATACAAGTCATGTTTGGTTTTATTAGGAAAAGTAATGAATGAACAAATACGGCTAAATTCAGGCAAACACTAGCACTGAATGTGTGTAGTCCACCCTAGCAGAGAGCTAAATTATAATCTCCATTCTGCTGGTGTAATGGAGATGATTCAGAGGAATCAAATGTTTCAAAAGGTATTCATGTACCCAGTTTTTATCCAGGACTCACCCCCCCATTTCACTGTTCATTATACTTTTAATGCTATCTGCCACTTCATAAACACTGCCCTTCCAAAACATGCTTTAGGGATGTCTGAGAATATGCCTGGGTCATGATGAAGCTGTTTTGATCCCATGAGATCAATACAGCTTAGAAGGGAAATAAAAGTATTAATTATATTCCTAAAAATTATTTAAGGTATTTTTCTCTGCGTATGCATGTGTGTTTATGTATTTGTGTGTATATATATGTTTGCCCTGAGTTCTCAAGCACAGACCCAAGGGAATCCCTCCAGAGCTCTCTAAAGTTCATTGTTTCTAACTAGTAATATTCAGAGACCACATGATGTTGACACATTAAACTCAGAGATGCTGGGCAATTTTTGCCCTGTTTTGAGTACTACAGTTCAGAAAATAATACAAAAAGTGAGGGGAAAAGACACCATAACTCACTGGGGGCAGTGGGTGGAGGAGAAAGTAAAGAAAGGCACTATATCCAGGAGCCCAATCTCAATAAATAGTACTGGGCAAGCACTTCTGCTCCATGTTATGCCACTATACTGCAGGGTGACCACAGGTGAGCCCTGTCCGTTCATTTCCCTTGCTGCAAAAGGGAATAAATGACCTGGATTTCCCTAGGGATGTGCTCTGGACCCACTGGCAAAGACCACCAGGTAGCAGCAGTATTTCAGAGCTTTCCAGAGTTGTGCAGTGCTACAGCTACAGCTGTAGATGGAGATGGATCTGGGAATCAGAAGCAGATGAAGCCACAAGCACACAGTAACTGAAACCAGTCCCCGAGGTCTGGCTGCATATATGCCACAAGTAACAATGCCACAGGAACAATGGAATATTTGGTACCTGGCTCTCAAAAACACCTTTAAGAACACAAGAAGTTGAACAGTTCAAGACCAGGGCATACCACTGTGCTAGTTTCTTACATTCCCAAGGAGGCAGTTCCTTTGTCGATAGTCAGGATAATGCTTACTTTTGTGCAAGCTTCCGTGTCATGTATAGATGAATATAGAACAAATCTGCCACAGAAAGTAAGAACTGTCCCTCCTGAAGGAAGATAAACCCCACAGATGCATTTCCAGGAAGTTCTATTTTCAAAGCTGTTGTCTCACCTACTTGTTACTCAATAGTCAGGTTTGATCTGCAGCAGAAAGACTACTCAAACTAGGACAAGACCTTGTTTACTCTAGCAAAACAGGGAACCTGGCAGGTTTCGAGTCAAGAAGCAATGTACTACACAGTCACCAAGTGGGAAACCCCTGGGGACAGCAGATAATGCAAGCACCTAACACAACACTTATTTCTGGTGATCAGTGGCAGCCCTATGAAGTGCAGTAAGGAGCATTTGAAAAGAAAATGAAAAAAAAATCACTTCCAAAAACCAGCTTCCTAGTGTGCTTGTCACACTTCTTCCTGTGTGTTTTACTACTCACTGCCTGGGTTTCTCTCCCCTTTCAGTCTTTTGTTTCCACAGTACAGGGGAAATAGTGGGTTCATTACCCCATTTTTACCTTAGTTACACCTCCCGTGGAAGGTTTTAAAGGGCAAAATGCAGAGAAGAGATCTAGGCTAGGGAAAGTAACCAACAACCTCAAGAAACACCTTTTTACTCCACTTATTTCAGTATCAGGGGATATTTTCAATTTGAAACATAGGGAAACCCTACTTAATAGCTACCACTATGGAAAACAGTAGCAAATTGATTCCTTAAGGGAAATGAAATGCACAGGCATTAAAGTTTTATACGCCACTTCACAAACATTTCATCACAAGTTTATTTTTTTCCCAAAAATGAGCATTTAGCTACTGCTGCTATTACAGCAGAAAGCATATAATGCTAGTTCTTGATGCAGGGCTCAGAAACTAGGATTACTGAGGTGACATGTGAAAGAATGACAGCAGTTTTCCTTGCCTCATGGGGCAAATCTATTTGTCAAGATTTCTGTCACTTCATAGAGTTCTGCCACTGAGCAAAAGCAAGATTTAGAAAAGCTATACAGGCAAAAACTGAGCTGTTCATCAGCAAAGCTGACTTTCCTCTTGGCATACAGGTCATAGCACAGGTTCTATCACAACACAACCAAAGAAAATGCACTTGAAAATAATTTTTTCCTAACATCAGCATCAGCAGGCTTTTCTTCATCTTCCTGAATCTTGAAAAGCAATGAAAAAAGAAGAGAAAAAAAAAAAAAAGAAGATACATATATTACATCAGAACAGACAAAGTGATCCGGAGGAGTAAAACATTATTTCTGTAAAAATTACCATCTCATAACAAATGGACACATCTTAATATCCCTCGAAACATGACTAGAGAACTCATTTGCATGTCTGTAATCTATTAGATATTGGACATTTCATGCTAAAGGCACTGCTCCACATTTACATGCCATATAAAATGATTCAATGTCCACAGCTCTGAGAACTCCACCAGCCACGCCCACATGAGCACAACAGGCAATCCTTCCTTTCCTTTCCTATGCTGTTCTGTGCTCCAAAACATTTCCTCCTGCTTTTTATGAGAGATTTATCTGGGAAGCCTTCAGTCATGGCTGTCTCCTCACACTTACAGTGCCAGGTGTCACAAGGCTCTCCTCATGACTGCAGTCTTCAAGAACCAGTATGATGCAAACAACCCAGTAACAACAGTGCAGGAGGAATGAGGAATAACACTCATTCTCTGAGCTCTCTTACCTCTTTACCACCCATAGCTTCAAACATCTTCTCCAGCTGCACCCGCAGTTGTTGGATGTTGTTCATCAGGATGCAGGGCTGAAGGGACAAAAGCAGGTTATTGTTACTGCTCAGGATGCCAACACATTGTCACCAGTGGGAGACCTTGCATCTCAACACCCTTCCCAAGCACCACCAGATTCGAGAGTTACAAAGGAGGCAGAGAATGTACATATTTCAGCATTCAAACATTAAAAAAGGTCAGTTTTTCTCCAGCTTGAAATGGTATGGTCAGTTGCCAGTTCCAGAACACCCAGATGAGCAGATCTCTCTAAGTACCAGATCTACAGAGTAATCTGGACCCACTCTTATTATTTTAAATCACACAACACAGGCAGTGTGGAAGTTAATTTCAAGGGGACCTGGTAGCATATCATCTGCATATCATCCTCAGGACCTATTCTTATTTTAGGTCCAATCCAGAATTCAAAAGCATACAAATGATGATAAAAACAATACTGACAACATTTACATCATCACCACGGTCAGGTGCAATGTGAGACTGGTTTCATCAGGACAAATATGTGATTCTTTGAGGGAAAAGAGAAGCTCAGCATAACTCACCAGTTTCTCCTTGGAACAGTAGGACTCAAAGCTCTTGGAGAGTATGTCAGCATACTGCATCAGCACTTTACCAATAGTCTGTGAAGACAAGATGTGAGCACTGTTACTTCCTCTGTTACTGTCCTCTACCACTGCAGGAGAACTCCAGGAAACAGAACAAAAATAATCATACTGTTTTACACCCTATTAAGAAAAGATAAATATCTGGATGCTGAGGGTATTACCTTAGCAAACCTCCTATTGTAGTGAGCAACAATGACAGGGTCTGGGCACTCCAGCTTCTTAATGATCTCAAAGCTCTGGTTGAGCTGGGTGAACACATCCACCACTGAGCAAGAGAACAGAGCGTGCTCCGATGTTTGCTGGAACTAAAACAGAAGTACAAAGAGTCACTGTCAAATGGAAAGATCTGAAATATAGCCACATTGCATGGGTGTTTCCATCATCTGTTGCGTTGAAGGCAGGGTAACTTTACCAAAACCTACATCTTCCTCAGAATTAGTCAAAAACTCTTCAAAAGCCCTAGAGGAGCTAAATAGCCTTTTTTGGTTGGATTATAAATTTACTGTCCTTCACTAACTATGATCGTGACAAGCACCAGGGAAATGTACCATGATGTTGAGATCCTTAATGCAGTGCCTGGTTTGCCTGTCAGCTAATGAGGAAAGAAGGAGAGAGTAAAGAGCTATTTTAATTTTTTTTTAGATTTAGCTGTTAAAGAGAATGTTTGCATGAGTATCACAGTCTACAGTGCCAACAGTCACTGAATAACAGGAAAGCTCTTCCCTCCATTGGCAATACTCAGCAAATTAAGAGTAAGATTGGTCTCTCACTGGATTAAGGTCACATTCTCACTGCATGACTAAGTACATGCAAAGTGCCTCAATTTTCAATTTCAATTACTACTCCCAAACAGAGACAGCTGAGAGAGCACCAAGCCACTGGCTGACAGATTAACAGCAGCAAAACATACAAAAATGAACGATATGCACCTTGCTGTTAAAAAGTTCTCTGTGACCTATAAAGTACTAAAATAAATGAGTTTCCCAAGTGTTTAGCAAGCAAGAAGGACCACATCCTCCATTTGTATGACAGCTGAATTTATAGTGTTTTATTTGGTTCTGTGCACTGAATGATGCAGCACCAAGCTGTGCATTCAGAGTGGCCTACATACCCCGTCTTTCTTATCTCTCTCCAGAGCACCATGCAGGAAATCTAAAGAAACATCTTCATTTTCATCCAGCCACTGCATCACAAACTGCTCAAACCACCTGCAGGGGAGGAAAGACAGCAAGTTACAGCAGGAAGAGGAGCACCCTAACCCCAGCAAGCCTTGTGAAAGCTGTCAGATGTCTGAATGCTGCTGTCTGTGTGTGCAGTCAAAGTTCCCAAATATACTTGCACCTGTACATAAGCTACAGGTGCACAGGGCCTGTACCATCACCTGGGCTGGTTCTGAGCTGTTCTTGTCCCTCTTCCTGTCTTTTCTCTTCTTGGTACCTTCCCCTTTCCCCGCCCTTGAGAGCCACCTTGAACTTTGCTTCACCTCAAAGCACTTTGTAGTTTCTTTCCCTTCCATCTGCGTGCCAGAGAGCACAAGGGAGGCCTCCACACCCACAGGCACCTGTCCTGCCGCTCAGCTGGGTGTACCAAATAGGCAGTGTGAGAATAGGCAAGCTGAGAAGCAGCTTCAGTGATGGGATCTGACAGCTGGTCCCTCTGTCCTCTTCTGTGAGGGACACACACAGTACAAAAGGGAGGGTGTGTTTTCACTGCCTGTGTTTAATCAATAACATAGCACTTACAGCCTTATTTAAATGTCTGTCTAGGCTTTGTTGCATGCAAGTGCCAACACAGAACAGCTGAAGCAAATCTTAATTTCAAATATTACTAAACAGCATTCACAAACAAGAGAAAGAAGTGTCCATGTGTAATTTAGTCCATACAAAAGATTATTATATGAGCAGTACAGAGTACAGCTTTCTCTACACAGGCAGCTGTGTTCATAGAGATTGTGCTAATTGTGGGCTGAGTTTGCAAAGAACATGAAAGCATGTGCCAGACATGAGAGGGAGATCAAGAGCAAATTCACAGGCAGAGCATACTAGATAGCCTTAAATAATCTCTACACTTTGAAATATAAAGCACATCAGTGCTAATATTGGAAATTGTAACTGACACAGTGTTAAAATGCCAAAAGCAACCTGTCCATGCAGCCCTATTTATTATAGACAGCAGCAGTGGAACACTGTCACAGACATATAGACTTCCTGTATTCTAGAAGAATTCCTTTTGAATGGCACTTCAGGCTCCTAAAAGTCAGCATATGTTGAAGTCTGCTGCAAGTTTCTCAAGCTTTCAACGTTTTCTTTTAAGCTGCAATAGTGTATTTTAAACAGCTCAAGCCTTAGAAAGGAACTCAGGCAGTTAACAGGGAAGCAACTATACATCTTCCACCTGTTTCACAGTTACCAGGCTGTGAGTTGCTGACTGCTTCACATGTCACAGGTCAGCATGCAGGGAGGATTACTTGTTCGTGCTAGAAGACACCGTTTTCACTCTGAGAAGCAGAGCAACTTCCTGATTATCATTCACCCTTAGTTATTGCACCACATTCACAAGAAAGGGCCATTTGCTGTTGAGAACACTGCCCATTTTTATGGATACCGTATGTTGCTACACAAAATCAAGTGCCTAGGTATACCTAACTGTCTTGCCAAATTGTCTAAGCAAAGGGGGAAAAGAAAACGGCACTGCTGGGCGGGTGGGAGTGGTGTATTTGCTCTCCCTCTCATAAAAAAAAGCATTACCTTCAGGAAGAGGTTTACTATGAGTGTTGAATGAACGACTTAGTTCAGGAAACTACGCAAGTACATCTGCAGAGCCAGCCTCAATTTTGTCCTTTGGCTGACAAAAAAAACCTGAGAGATGCAAATAACTTACAAATACTTCCAGTCCATGTGTACCTTCAGGGCCAAACTATGCTTTGAGCTGTAACACAAACCTAAGCTATCTTAGGCCAAAAACCCCTGACAGTGTTTTACTATCAGGTCTTGGACTGCCGAGCAAGTCAGGGGGACTCTGAGGACTACAAAGGCAACAAATCCAGAACAATATGCAAAATTATTTAGCACAGAAACGAACAAAAATAATCTGATTTCATAGGGAAATAGCTTCAAAATGTTGGTATATGGCAAATATCTTCTCCCTCATCTGCTTCAATTATCTGTCAGGAAGCAAACTCTGCAATGACTCACACACCAGCACACACGGCAGCGGCTCACGGTGCTGCTTCAGAGACGTTCTGTGCTCACAGGGGTCAGCACGGCCTGGCTCCAGACAGCACAGCCAGACTCTCCAAACAAGGTCTGCACAGAATACACTTCAGTCCTGCCTGCTGGGAAAGGCAGTGGTGCTTCAGGACTACATATAAGTTCACCTCTGTTGGCTGCACAACAATGAGGTAACACAAAAGGCTACCGTTTCAGCTTGGCCATGAGCCTGGCTCCCTCAGGGTCACACTTTGCAGGTGGATTAATCTTGTTCATTTCCTGTCAGTATCTAAGGAACAATCTCTGGGCCTCGGCAAAAGCTGAGGCAAGAAGGCAGGCGGGGTTCCAATGAGTAGAAGAATAAATACTGTGTTCGATGAAGAGAGCCAGAATATGCCAACAGGATCTCAAAGGAAGGAGTATCTTCCCCCACCAGAGAGGACATAGGCTCCAGTACAGCTACAATGCTACCTGCATGCTAAGATCAGTACTTAAACAAAACATAGAACACCTATTTACACACCTAAAAAGCTGAGTTTTTTCAGGAACTGTCACTTCACAGCTTTTAGCTGGCAGAGAGGATGTTTTGAAGATTCACTCCCAGTTGCATAGCTACTTCCATTTCAGAAAATGCTTCTGAGTTTCAGAAAATAAAGGGAGTATAAAAACTTCAGCTTCAATACTTTGGACCCTGCACTTTGTTCAATTACATCTCAAGGCTACCAGGAACACGGTTTCTCATAGTTTATAAACAGGAAAAGTGAATTTGTGGATAGCCTTCTGTCTGATAAGTAGACAGACAACCCAACCGCTGTCTGGACAGCAGCAATTTAGTTTCACCTAATGAGTTTACCAATGTGCAAATCTGATGCGGTGACTCCTTTGTTTAAGGAAGTTTTGAGGCTAAAAATACTGGTGATGAAGCAAATCAAAGGACAATTCATATCAAGGGAGTATTTTGTGACAGGTGAAGGTTACGGTTGAGATAATCATCACCTATGTCTGACAATGTGGCTTTTGTACTGAAACACATGGGTGAACTAACAAAGCCAGTGGCTGAAAATGCACATGAGCACTGAAGCTCTACCACAAAGGCCAGCAGAGCAGAACAGACTGCAGAACAAAACTGAGCATCATTATCCTGATTACACAGGAGAAGAAGAGAAATTAAGAATATCTGATGGCTTGCATGAGACTGCCCTGACTCAGAGGCACAGCAAAGAGAACGGGGCTTCTGAGACTGTCACTGCACAGCACCCTGCTCACTGAGTTTATGCCTCTTGCTGACCTGATTTGTTAATCAAGGCCCACAGCTCACACCGAGCAATTATGCCCAACTGCCTCAAGTCCCATTAGTATGCAGCTAGCACCAGGCTTGAGGGACTGCATGCATGACAGCATGGCAAGAGAATTCAAAGTACCAAACTGGAAACAGAGTCCAGGAAAAATGTGTTTGTCAAGAGGGGCACAGTGCTGCTTTTAGACAGCACTGAACAGTCATGTACAGGGTGGGAACAGCAGCATGGGACACATGCTGAGGGTGCCTGCAGACTGACCAGTGGCCCACTGGAAGCATCCCCTGTCAGCAATATCTCTGAACAGAAGAAAAAAAAAGAGGTTGCTGTCAACACAGCACATGAGAGCTGCAGCACAGCCTGCAATGCAAGGCATGGTCTAGATGAAACATCAATATTTAAGGCCAAGTATTCTATGACACAAATCATTTGGAAAGAGGTGAGTAAACCTCACTTAGATGGAAAGCTAGGAACAAACAAGAACCAGCAGAAGGCCACCAAGAGACACAAGCAAAGCATTTTACTCTTGCAAAGCAGGAACAATTTATTCTCTATGCGCAGCCTATAACAAGCTCAAACTGAAGCAAGAAAGATTTGGAGGGGGTGAAAAGGAGAGTGCATGTTAAATCTCCAAAACCTAGTGGAGGGTTAACAGTGAAGCACATGAAAAAAGGAGCTGTGCAGCAACCATCACTGAAAGCTTTGGAAAACCAGTTAAAGCACCGGTCAGACCCAGGATACCTGTTCCTGCATGAGGCAAGTGTGGGACTCTAGCTACAGCATTATCTCCAGGTTGCTCAGACAACCTTTTGGTCTCATACATCTTCTCCAGGTCTGAAATCTATCGTTGCTCTTTTACAGTTAAAAGTTGCAAACAATTGCTTAGAGCTCAAGAGCGACAGCTTATCTCATGCTTCCAACTAAACCACCCAGTCTTACTAAGAAAGAGAAAACATTATCTTTACTTACAAATCCTGTAATGTATATACACATTAAGCATATCTGTAGGCATACATCATCTATTCAAGAATTGCTCACACTGCAGGCACAGAGTAGCTTAAAGTCTGTCCATGCTATTGCTAAGGCTTTCGAAATGTTGGGAGGTATTGTGCAATAATGGACTGACTTGGGTGAAGGGCAGTGTCACAGAACACTAGAGGGGACAAACATGCACATAAAGACAGAAAATCAGGAGGTAAGAAATGATGTATCTCAAAGGCAGCCACAGGAGAACCAAATGGCCCACCCTAACCCCAAGGTAACAGAAGGAGGCAAATAGTGGAGATTTACTACAGGAGGTATAAAACACTCACGCTGGATATTCAGGCACTTTTCCCTTGAAGGTAGGCAGATCACGAACGTATTCATTGTACAGCCACTTCACTTTGAAGTGTAAATTCATATAGTCTGCACTTTTACACAGTCTGTGTTTCTCATGCTCTGTAAGGAAGGGAAAAATAGCAGTTAGGTCTGAATTCACCACTGTCACCACACCAGGCACAGGAAGAACTTCTAAAGCATGACTGCAGAGTGTAAGGGTGTTGAGGATGAAGCACCTATAGAGCCACAAAATATTCACAACACAGGATTTTGGCAGCAGGCAGGAGCTCTTGGAGATTGGGACCACTGGGGCTCTGGAGTTTTTTCTGTAGCTCCAATTAATACTTCCATTTGTTGAACATTTTTTTCTTGTCAAAGCAATAAAAACAGAGCAATCTCTCATGGCCTTTTCATTTAACATATCACAGTTGAGACTCCATCTTTGCAGGAGAAAAATCAAAGCGAGCAAATCTGTTCATTCTTGGATATAAACAAAGGCAATACCAACATGTTACACTACATCCCCTATGAGACAAGAGTAGAAAGCACCAAGAACTTGACAGTGTGACTCAAGCAAGATCAAATGTGCTACATAGGAACTGGAGCCTTCCCTGCTCCCATTTGAAGAAATTAATGATATTTCTCGGGAGACAAGGCAGGGTCTGCTGCTGAGCTTCTTCCTCCTGCCAGGATTCCTTATGTTTTTGTACCCAAGCAACGCTGGGAAAATGCAGTTTGTCCCTGTATAATGCCAATACCTCCCTCCACAACACAACCGTTCCCACACACCTACACCACTAAAGCACTGGCCATAATCAGACTGGTGTTTCCGCAGAGAATCATCTCCACAGACCACTGTTCCCCTTCCTTATCAGGAGAAATGTACGGCCCATGTCTTCACCCTCAAGGCCCTCCACAGCCTACATCCACACTACCATCTTTCAGCAATTGACTCCCACCTCTGATCAGCCCACAATTCTATATTTAGAATACTTGTTAAGTTCTCCCAAAAGCAGCTCAACGCTTTCTCCCAAGCCACGCCTTGTGCTTACACAGGCAGCTCCTTCTACTGCACTGCTTTTCTTCAAAATCCTCCTTGAAGAGATTAAAATTAATTCCTTTTTCACAATATGAGGACTCAGCAGCTGGCTTTTGCCTGCACTGTGACCCTGCATTATCAGGTTATCAATTCTGCACTGCCGCTCCCCAGTGCCTCCTGTCTGTATCCAGCTTTCTACTGCCAAGCTTCACAGCAGGAATACACTTTGTGCCAAGCTTCTTTGTTCACCCTAGCTCCACAGCAAGCTGCTAGCCCATGACTACAATGTGAGATATTATACTAAAACATACATGATTTTGGCTTAGACTCAGGTTTTTATCCCAGTATTTGACTTTGGACTCTTCTTTCTACCTTTGATGTGGAAACCTCATCACTGATGTAACTTTCCAAGGGCACCACTGCTGATGTGCAAAGAGGTTTCAGCTATGTTAAAAAGTGGGAGTCTTTTTCTCAATTTTGAATGGCTTATTAACTGATAGGCATGCTTATCTTACAACATTACCTATTTTCAAGTAAATGTCAATTCTTGCAACTAATTGAAAATATGGAGAAACTTCCACATCTCGCCTGAAGCTTCATTAACATGCACAAGAATAAAGTCCAAATCAAGTGTGAATTATCCAACTGAAAATACAAAATCCAGAGTAATGTTCATGCAAAATTTTTCCATAAACCTTGTCAACTGCCAAGCAGTTGAATGTTCCAGTGATTTGCCGGCAAGCTTTGTAACAGTGTAATACAGACTTCCTTCTAGTTCACATGTCACAGATCCACACAGATACAATCTCAAAAAAAAAAAAAAAAAGAGAAAGAAACCCAATCTTTGTTTAAAAGAAATTAAAATGCCCAATATCTGAGAGACATAATCCTCAGGGGTGATGGTTCAATGGACAAGTTACATGTTCTATGGTCCATTTCACTCCACAGGGAGCTGTGTAAAGTCCATTCCTGCTTTATATTAATAATCTCATATCTTTCTTGAGCACTAAGAAAGCAGGAGTATACTCAGCATCTGAACTGCTGACCCTCTGCTATCCCTCAAGCAACGGTAGAAGAAAATGAGAACTCCCTCTGCAGACCTAAAACTGGAAACAAATAAAGCAATAACTGTGCCTGCTCTGCTCCCTGTGAGTGAGGAAACCGATGGACAATTATAACTTCATTAACTCGGATGTGTGCTGCCGCCAGTTGCTGCTCCCGCGTGTGGAAAATGCTATTCCTGCTGAGGAAAGGTCTGACTTGGATGTAAAAAGGACTTAAATCAGATTTAGTTCCTCAAAATTAAACAATGCACTAAAAGCAAGCAATTCGAGCCTTTTCCTGTTCTCTATGACATCTGAAATACTTCTAAGTTGCAGAAGAAGATGCAAAGCAGCCACAGAAGCATAAACCCAAGTACAGCTATTACGACTACCTGGCCATCTAGGCACTAAAGGAGACACTTGACACTAAGGGAAAAATCACATGAAACTAAAAGAAAGAAGGAGAGGTCTTACCACCATAAAAGAGAACTTTACGTATTCGAAAGAAAGGAGGGGCTTGTGATAGAGAAAAGACAAGAATGAACAGCTCAAACATTCTGGAAAACCAAGAAAGCCAACAAAAACCCAAACCCCCCTCATCCCCAGTTTGCACCATCTGCCTTTCCCCATTTAATGGACCCCACACAGTTTTGATCAGTTGCTTCCTTTGTAAGTGGAAATGTTTAAGACCACCTGAAGGTGACATGGAAACACATCAGTCAGAGGCATACATTGAAAACCCATTTTAGAAAAAGTAAAGTGAAGATCCTGGCAGCCATCAGTCTTAGAACATTTCTGTTCTGCTTTATAACCTGCTGGCTTTTAAAGAGCTTAGCAGCAGCAGCAGCTGCAGAACAGCACACAGATTTGTACAGCAACTGCTGTGTTTTATCCTGAAAAGACCACAGAGTTCTCTAAGTCTCCCACACTTCCTTAGCAGATTTCAGCTGCAAATAGCCTCCTACGGAGAAAAGCTTTTAGAGTCACCAAGGCCATATTATTAATGCATTAATAGGGAACTGCTCCCTAGCAGCACACTTTCTAGTGTTATGTCCAGTTCTACTTTTCAGGCAGAACACTCTTTAATCACAGATTTTTTTCTTGATTGTAAAGCTACTTTTCATGGGTTAATTTCTAGCAAATAATGCCAAGTTTCTGTAAAGAAACTCTAATAGGTACCAAGGCTGTTGAAGCGTCAACACTTTAGATAGCTGGCATCTGTGTGTGCCTCTGATCCCCTTCTTATTAGAAGTGAGAAAGTGGCAGAATGATTTATTTCAATCCTGCCTGCCAAGTCTACTCAGTCTCTCTTCCTATCAGAGGTGTTTCCAATTTGCAGCTCTCCTAATACTGATGTGTCCAAACTAAGATGAAACGTTGCTGTCAAGGATGAAGTTGGTTTTCTATTACTGTCTTTTAAGGTGTTCCTAGCAAAGGAAGAGCAGAAGCCTCTTTACTTGGGGCGTTTGTGCTTTCCGGGTGACAAAGGTTTCAGAAAGGACAGTAAGAAAACTACTAACTACAGTTAGTGTGCTAACTGTAACTGAGAGGCTATCCAGCTGCTTGAGCACCAGGCAGTGTCCTGGGGTGGAGCCGACTGTATGGCTTGGAAAATCATCCTCTACCCTACACGGACTCCAGGGTAACATGAGCCTTCCAGCCAAGTCTGGGACATGTGTATCTGACCTATTTTACTCTTGGGCTGATGGGGAACAAGGGACACTTCTCAAAGACCCAGCAAACAGGGAAGTGCTGGGTCTGTTGTGCATGGTGCCTTGAGCAGTCACTGCTTTAGAAGAGAGAGAAAACAAGTGGGGTAGATACTGGAGCTTCTGCTCTGTCTCAGACACCGAGTCTCCTTAGGACAGTCAAAGGAATAAGATCCAGCAGTCAAACACACCGCTGTCATGACTACTGCTACCAGTCACTGAACGTATCTTATACAGAGAATAGGCATTTCATTTTTATGACTCAACATTTTACACATTAGCAATCTAACTCTTCAGAAGGTGCCCAAAGGACACATTGCTGCAGCATCCACAGGCTGGCACGAGTTCTGGATCTGAAGCCCTTAATATTTCAGGTGTAAATTAGGATTTATGCATTGTCCTGCACAGGCTGCATGGTGCATATGGGGTTAAGCTCCAGCTGGGAGAGGCACAATGGGGAAAAAGGAAAACAACTCAGTCAGCCAGGCACCGCTCTCCAGCTCAGAGAAGCCATCTCCCACGTGAGCCTCCCAACTCTCTTGCACACTGCCTACTAGAGAGCAGTGTGGAAGCATCAGGCTGGAAGGAGGAAGGGGGCCATTTCATACAGCCAGGTCTGCACTCTTTCTAATCCAGAGCCTCCTTAGAGCACATACCCTTCATTTCTACAGCAGCAGTATGGTCTTTCAAGTCTTCTTTGCAGATCTGTTTATTGCTGGCATAAAAACTACTGAACATTAAAGCTAGTGTTACACACGACATCCAAAGTGCTAAAACTACAGTTAACAGATGAAAGTCTTTGTCTACTCACAGCTACGCTCCACCAAGGAGCATGAACTTACCACTTGGTGAGGTGAATGAGCTCATGTTATCCAGAACTTAGGAACAGAACATAAGGGAAAACACCATGAGGAAAGTTCGGGGCAAGTGTTATACTCTGTGTTCATGTGCATATATCTCAAAAAAAATAGATTAGCTTTTGTTGCAGAGAGCTCCTGATGCACACAGATCTTGAAGCAGACAAGAAATGTACCCAGGGATTATGCCACAGACTGGGAAAAGGAATATAAAACTCTTGGTGCAGGTTAACTGGTAGAAAAACCAGCAACTGAACCTGAGAAATGACAGAGCCAAGAGCTGAGGCTGGCAAATCTAATTATCATCCTACACATCATTTAATCAGTTTCATTTAATCCCTTTTTCCCTAGTTTAAAAAAAAATGCAGTGAGCTAATCCAATCATCTGTATTTAAAATATATGTAGTAAGACCTGTAATTGAATTATTGTAGAGCTTGTTTTAAAGGTTATCTTCACAAGTTTCTGAAGAGCAAAGCAGTGAGGAATCACACTTGCCTCAAATAGAATTCTGCACCCTAAGCATTTCTTGAATATATATTTGGAAAAGACACATCCTAACACAGACTCTATCACTGTTCAACTCTCCTGTAGAACTTCTACAGTTAAGACTACAAATAAATTACCATGCAGTTTTTAAATTTTTGTTCAAAATGCAAAATCCCTGTCAACCAGCTGCATTGGTATGAACATTCATCACCAATAAATATTTTGAAGAGGGATGGTCTTTTCATCAAGTATTTGGTATGCACTGAGGAACTCATGAGTGATACCAATGGTTGTTTTAAGAAGCTCACAAGTAACCAGAAGGATGTCAGGAAAAGGTAAACTAAGTCCAGAGTCATCAGTGGGGTCATGGTATGAGACACCAACAGAGAAAACCTGGGAGACCGAGCTAATCTGGGCACTGGCAACCAAATAAAGCAAATAAAAAACCCAGAAAAACATTCAAATTCATGTCCCCTTTGACAGTCATGCAATCTGTAATCTTTTTACAGCTGCATTTTGGATGCAACAGGGAAAGGGAGTCTTAGGGAGGTGAGCAACCAGATCTGGAGACATCCAATTCTCATGGCTGCAGACAAAGGAGGAAGTTAGGGTGCTTTCAACATGCAGAAGTGCAAATTCCATTATAAACTCCTGAAGGTGAGCATACAAGAGTAAAAAGAACCGTAGATCGGCTTCAGTAGAAAGAGACTGTAAAGCTCATCTCATTTCAAACCCACTGCCGTAGGCAGGGACACCTTCCACCAGACCAGGTTGCTCAGAGCCCCATCCCACCTGGCCTTTAACACTGCCAGGGATGGGGCAAAACCAGCTTCTCTGGGCAACCTGTGACGGTGCCTCACCACCCTCATCAGGAAGAACTTTTTCCTAATACCTAATTTCAACCTATTATCTTTCAGTTTGAAGGCATTCCTCCTTGTCCTGGCACTACAAGCTCTTGTAAAAAGTCCTCTCCATTGTTCTTGTGGGCTCCCCTTCAGGTATCCCAGTTAGATCACCCTGAACATTAAACAAACCCAATTCTCTCACTTTTTCTTCACAGGAGAGGATCTCCATCCCTCCTATATAAATAAGGACAAAATTGAAAGGGGAGCTAAAATGGTCTGCAGGAGCAAACCATTTCTAGGGAAAGAGAACATGAAACTATCACCATTGCCTTATCTCTAACACATGAGCAAGTAGCAACAGTCACTATAAAAGAGACTCCTCAACATAGTAGGTCATAGTCCTTCTTCCCACTGCCTGTTCTTACATGAGCTTGACCTCACAAGACAAAGGCACTGTGGGGTACAAGCACATATAAAAAGTTCCTAATACAGAAGTGAGAACATTTCATCCAGCCCTGCAGCCTGTCAGATTCAAGCCTACAGCTGGCAAAGAGTGTCCCCCCCACAGCACAGTTTCTACATCTGTTGCACTGACAGAGATTAATAAAATAAATGGAGTAAATCTTTTTCACCTACAGAGCAACCCCACAGACTGTTTCCAAAGTACAAAATGCAGGCAGCTCTCTTGCTGGCAGCATTTTTTTCCTACCAATCTGAAGAGTCTAATTGGCTGTCACTCCTATAAGTGAGCTCAGATCAAAGTGGGGACAAGTGGATTGAGCAAAATTTTTTCAGTGCCCAGAAGCAGTAGCTTGACTTGGGTTTGGAATATAAATACAGCTAGCATGCTGCAGACAGCAGAGGCATTTCTGTTTTATCACAGTATCACCTTATGAATGATCATAAAGCCCAACCCTGCAGAGACAGTGCGAGCCGGATGCTCTCTGAAATCTTTGAAAAGTTGGTGAGATTGTGAAAATCAATGTACAGAACTAAAATCAAGTTCAGAAACCCACCATCAGAACAGTACTGCAAGTAGCAGAATTCCCTTCTGGAAGTTTCCTGGGTTTTGCATGCCTAACTCATCTTTAGAAACAGTAAAATTTCTTCCTTACTAGGAGGTGGAATTACGCAAAGACTAATTCGAAATGAAGATGTCTGCAGCAGGAATTGTTCGAACAGCATCTTTCTGCTGATGGCTTAGACAATCAGTGCTGTATTATCCAGGTAACTGGAGCCATGGCACAACCCAGAGTCCACCAACTTCTCCAACCATTTCTACCACAGTACAATGAAAAATAAAGCTGCTGCTGGCTGCTGATCCAAGCCATCAAATCATCAGGCCAAAGAGAACTTCTGATTTCAAACCAGCTGGGATGTCAATAAACAGCCTGCAACACAGCCTGACATGCAGGTCTACGCCTCATGCAGATCTCAGCCTCAGTTCTGACCCATAAAGCAGCTGTGCACAGACAAACAAACCACTAGAAATCCCTGCTCCGGTCAGTGGTGCTACTCATGAGCTTAAGCCTCATTTTCACCAAATGGATGGAGAACAAGAGATCAGCAAAAAGTCAGCTGGCAGCAGTGAGACATTCATTCTCTTACCTTCCATGGCATATTTCATATCCTGGGCAAAAAGACTCCACATGACCTCTGCGCTGATCTTCCCAACTGCAAGCTCCTGAGGAAACCTGAGGGGACATTTAGAAAAGGCTTTGGCACACATCAAAGCAAAGGGCTCTTTTTTATTTAGCTCTGAGCTACACTACAAGCTGAAAAGCTCAACATTATAGATGCTTCCTTCACCCTAGATAAAGCACCAGATGAAAATTGGAGATCATGGACTGTACTCTGTGGCATAGATTAAGTAACCTGAAAAACTGGTTTTAACTCAGAAAGACAGGACCTGGATTCTTCTTTCCTAGAAGAGGTGTACACAGTCATTCTGGGAATGTGATCTCAATGCCCTTGCACCTTCTTCCTCTTCCTTGTCCATTTTTTTTTTCTTTCTCCTTTTAGAGGGTTACTAGGCTGACAGGTGATTGCTATTCATGCTAAATCAATGATGATTAGGGCATAATCCAGGTCTTTGTGTGTAGTACATTGTAGGATCTCTGTCCCTTTCTGCCCTGTGGGACTGTAGGAGGGGTATCCACTGGTTAAGCAGACCTATTTCAGGTTCCTTTCCAATGCTGTGCTGACTCCACCCAATGCAATCTCCCAGTGCTGTGCTGAATGCCACATTCCTAAACCACATTGTAAGACACCTCAGCACCACTATGTGCATTAATGTGCACCCCTGAACTGCTCAACATCAGAAAAAACCAAAAGAACTCTCACCCCAGTTTCAGGTGCCTCCCTGAGTTCAGGATTGTAATAATCAGGGTTTGTGCTCGAACGCCATCGTAACTGAACCTTTTGAAACTCTTCCATCCCAATCAAAAAGTTATTTATATAGACAGAGACAGATAAGACAGAAAGACAGACAGACAAGATAAGTACTTCTATAAATGCACAAGTGACAGAAGAGATAGAAAGCAGTTTAACAAATAAAGCAGAGCACACACGGACTAGCGATAGTCATACATGACATGGAGGATTCTTACTGATTCAGGACTGGGGTATAAGAGTTCTTATCCTCTTCTATGATGGAAACTATCAAAGTGATGAGCTTGGGCCAGAAATCAAGGTTCCTTATGCTGGGGCCCTGTTCCTCGGGAGGAAGGTCCTGAGTTTTGTTCTGGGAAGGAAGCAATTGGAAAACCAGCATAAAATTTAAGGGGGAAAAAAAAAAGCTGGCAGATGCAGATGACGATGCAAACACTAGTCACCTGTGGACCCTTTCTTCCAAAGAGCTTAACATTATTAATGACTGCTGGCAACTTGTCTGATCTAATGCAAAACACAGTAACATGCCAAACCATGTTGCTAGCTGGTAGCCTCAAACCCAACTAATCCCTGTTCTGTCATCTACCATGCCAAGACCAGGCCAGGCTCCAGGAGACCAGCTGAGACATCATTTGCCCTAAGCCTATTCCAAATACTTGCTCTTTAGGTACCTGGCTGGTGACTATATCCCCGCTGACATGCTGTGTGTGCATTACTACAGAGGCCAGTGGTGCTTTCACGCATTTGAGAAGAGTTTGTGTCTAGAGGCACCTCCTAAACCCAGTGCAGGATACTGGGTTCCTGAAAACAAGGTAAAATCTCACTGCTTGAGGTTTACATATGCTAATGACAGTTTCCTTGATCAGCCTACATTTGCTGTAATTGGCTTTTGCTCGCTCAAAGCTACATCAAACCTTCTCTTCACAAATAACTGCTGAGGCTGGCAAAATGCATTGTAATTAGTGTAAAACAGTTATCATCCTCCCCTTACTAATTAGTGCTCGTTAATTGATTACAAATTTTGTGCACTCAGAAGATAAAAAGTCACGCAACTTTGTTTGTGCTGGCTTTTTGTATCAATTAGTATTCTTGTTATTATCTTAAGAAAATCAGAAAAATTGCATTTCTGCTTGCTTATCAGCTACTCACAGGATCTGTCTGGTACTCCCGACTATACAGCTCATGACAGTTGTTGAAAATGTACTCATAGGTGGAGTTGAGGCAAGCCTTTACACAGTCCTTCACTACCTGGCTGGCTCGGGGTGGACTCTGCAGCTCTTGGACCTGGCAAGGGTATAACAAAGAGTGTCAAACAAAGCACAGTTCATAAAACAAACAGGGAAAGAACACATTGCCGTTTTGGAAACCACTCGGGGCTTGGCGGATCTGCTTCCAGCAACTTGTGACCTGAAACCACAAATTGGTCACTCCCCCCAGGCATAAAAAAGCAGTAACAACACTTATCTCCCCACAGGACCACTTGAAGCATGAAAGAGATTTTGATGCGCCAAGGAAGATTCCCCAGAACAGACAGATCATGTGGCTTGATATGTATATAATCTGAACCAAACACACAATTTCTGCTGAATTTATAGGACTTTGTTACAAAGCCAGCGGGCAATCTTCCCCAGCATTGGAAGAATGTGCAACAGACCAGCGGAGCAGTTTACATCCGATCTGGAAAGTCTTGCTGAAGACCACTTGTCTGCCTTTAAATACAGAAAACTTGCATTAAGTACATCTTTCATCACAAACTTTATTAAATTTTAAAGCAACCAGAATCCTTAGGGACATGCCAACTGATACGCCTTGCAACAGCAGCTGTTTTCATTATTTCATTGTTATGTTGTTTTAGAAAAATGCTGCAGGGGTACTTTAAACTAAACAGACAGGCAATCATCACCCTGCAAATACAACTATAACCTAAAAATTTTGGTATTTTCAGTACCTCTAAACTTTTCAGAGTATTTCTATAAAGCAAACTTCTAACACAGACAGACTGTCTGAATTAATACTCTTAAAAATAAAGTTCTAAATCATCATTTACCCTAGGGCTTAGGAGTAAAATTTTAAGCACTTCCTGAAGTAGCTCAAATTAAACACTTGCTTTGTTTTTGGTAAGACAAAAATTTTTAAGTGACAGGTACTAACTGATAATGTAAGGTTGTAAACTTTTAAAAAAGTTTAGAAGCCAAAAATCAGGAATATAAAATAATCTCATTACACACTGCTAGGACAATAAACTTAACTACGAAACCAGCACATTAGCATTCATAACAACTCTCCTGGATCTCTACTGAGAGATATTATCCCATTTCAGTATCTTATCCTCCACGAGAGAAACTCTAAAATATTTACTAGATAAAGGTAGTGAAAAACCTTCCTAAAGTTATTAAAAAAGCAAATTATCTTCCTGAAACTAGACAATTTCCTTTATTTCTCCTCCTCCTGGTTTTTTTTTCTTTTTTTTTGGGGGGTGGCGAGAGGGTTGTACCATCTTTATGACTCGAGAACAATAGGGAAAAGCAATTTACATCCTCATAATGCAAAATACACAGAGGTAAAGACAAAATGTGGATGTTTATACATGGTCAGCAGATGATTTCCATTTTCCTTAAGTGTCTAAAGCACAGAAACATGAAACAATGGTTTGAAAATAGGAATCAACTCCTGGGGGAAAAAACTGCAGAGATGCCATTCCCATCCCCACCCATATCCCTACCTTCATCCTGAAAAAAGTGATGCTGGTGAGCAAATCCACTGTAGACTTTAGGTCCTGCAGCCGTTCACGGCTGCTGGCTGGGAAGTTATTCTGTTGACAGAAAAGGGAAATCCTGTTGGAAAGCACAGTCAGATCCATGCAAGGCTTCAAGCATGTGCTAAATAAGGAAACTGTCTTGGAAACATTTCCTGCTCAAGAAGCTTGCACCAGTCAAAACAATGCTCAATAAATAAGGCCTTTTTGCTGCAGGAGCTTATCTGTTTGCTTAATTAAACAGCTTCTCATACAAATAAACGTAAAGTCTGTGGATGCCAGGAGACTGACAGCCCTTGGTGGCAGGAAATCTCTCCTTGGCTGTAGAAAGAGCAGGCTGGGAACAGCCTCACCACTGGCAGACCTGGCCTTTTGCCTGAGGTTGTGTGAGCACTTTCCTTTCTGCACTCAGTGCTTGGTTTTTTGGCTTCTCTTCTGAAAGGCCAGGGGGTGTGGTGTATTCAACACCTCTCCAGAGAAGCAAACAAGACCAAGAAAGAAAAATTAACACTGATCCCCTAAGAAGGTATTGGAACTAGCCAGAACCCTGTGAGATCCCATATGTAAATACATATGCTGAATGCAGCTAGCTTTGCTTCTTGCACAAAACTCTTCCCTTTCCGACCTCAGGCACTGTGCCCTTTCCTACATTCCCACTGTCTCCGACCTGTGTCCTTTAACAGCATTCATGTTCCTCAGCATGTCCTTACATTCAAGCTGATGTGAATGGTTTTGCTGCAAGTAAAACAGCAGGGGCAACCTTCTCTTGGACAGACTCTTCACATCTGCACTTTCAAAAATTATTAGATATGAAGGTGAAAAGGGTGGAGAGGAAAAAGTTTTAACTTTTTACTGAGGACTTGCAGAAAAATATGCTGTCTCTTGACAGTAGTAACTGAATATTACTGCAGTTCAGCTAACCACTGCAGGCAATTTGATGCTCTTTGCAGTCATTTGTAGATGTCCTTCTGAGACAACTCTCCTTTTAGAGTTAAGGTCTCCACACACGTACTCTCTGGAACTTAGGGTATTTATCGAAATCGAAGACTTCCATGGGTCAAGACCTAAATACAAACCATCTGACGAATGTAAACTGCCATCTCCTGTCTGGAAAGCTGCAAACTAACAACTTTTCTTACAGAATTTAACTTGCCCTATAGGGGTCTTAAAATAATTACTAAGTGCTCCCGTAGTGCTTCAGCCATTTCTCTAAATATAATGGCAATTAGATTACACCTGAATTATTTAAACTACACAAATCTTTCCTGGTCCTTTATGTAAGATCTTACTTTTTTGTGCACAATCCAGTTGCATTAGCCACCAAAAACCAGCTTTTACTGAATATCAAGCAAACAAAAAAGGCAGCACAGCTACAGATCCCTATTGCCATGGGTTGGTAATTTTCTCTCTGCTACTCACTGGATCAGCACTCTATTTAGACCTTCTCTTATTAGTAATGTAGCTTTAGAATAGCTCTTCCCACAATACTCCTTTTATCTTCTTTTGCACCTTGCCCCTTTTGCTTTTTGTTTTGTCTTCCTAATGCACTTCTCTTAATCTCCTTGTGTTTTTCTCCTCTGTATGTTTTTCTGTGTTTCAGATAAATGCTGAAATCAGAAGTGGATAACTAAATAAAATCAAAGCTCATATTTGGCCACCATTTTCAAAATTTTCAATGAATTAGTCACCAATTGAAATAACATAGCAAGGAATTTAAGGGAAAAAAACCAGCCAGGTCACATGATAAGACAATGCTGACTCTGGAACAGCAAAGAAAGAAAGTGGAGGTTTCATGAAGCCTGTTGGACTAATGTCAACATTTGAAATTAATCTGCTGAAGTGGGGGGGATCTCAAATCTGACAATACATCACGATTCGAGTTTGCCAAACCTAAAGTAAGTGACAACATGGTCCTCTAAAATATTTCTGTCCTAGCATAGAACAACTCTATTTTCCCTTTTTAGATAATACCTGAAGTAGCAGATAAGAGTAATTCAAATTATTTAATCCAATCCAACTTCTGGGAAAATATCAGAGATAAGCACAGTTCACAATCCTCAAATTATTTCAGAAGTCTTGAGGAATTATAATGGAAGAAAAAAACAAGGTGTAAGTTCTATCCACGAGGAAAACAAAATGGTACATTTGAACAACAAGCTTGTCATGACAATTCCTTAAGACACAAACTGTGCAACAACTTAGAAATGCAAGAGAAATCCAAATAGTGTGTTTCCCCATGCCCACCGGAATACCTGTAAAGATTCTTTTTATTCCCACTCACCCTGTACATTGAGAGATCAATCCGAAGTGAATTATGAAGCTGGTCCAGAAGCTTCACAAATCGTTCTTTCTGTTGAGCAGAAAACACCAATAAACATTCACATATCACCACTGTCCAATCCCTATTCAGAGTAAGCAGCAGGGTATCAGGTAATCAGTGTTACATCTCATGAGAGCAGGAGGAAGCAGTATGGATACACAGCACTGTGCAAACAGTACTTTCATTCGATTCTTGGATTTACTTTTAAACTGTAATTATTTCTGAAGTCTGTGAAACATCAGAATTGTCAGAAAAAACATTCCATTATCACTCTGAAGTTAGAGGCAGAACAGAAACCTCTTTGATTTTCTATCTGCAATTTACACTGAATTTGTATTTGAGAGAAAATGCTTATTCAGAGATTAATAAAGTACCAGCAGAAAAGGGTCTAATTCAGAGCAATGACACAGCTCCATGATCTTATCTGTATCAGTGACCAGTACTACAGGCTTCTTGTGACATAACTTCTTGAGGTCAGGTCTCTCCACTGAAGAGGTCAGGTCTCTCCACTGAATTCTGATTTGGCATTGTGAATACCTCTTCAATCTATTTATAAATTCTCAATCTGATGGGAAGTATTAGCTTTTCCAAATACTTTTCCAGCATGCTCAACTCCACCACAAGTTATATACAAAACATTTTAACCATTAGGAGGACAGACTTCTTTTGTGGTGGTGGTGATTTTTTTCTTAAAGCAGTTGCTGTTTTTAAAAACAAAGTTCTGAAATTACCAGATCACACAGTGTATTTTACCAACAGCACTAACATGCAGAGTTAGTATTGTTTGCTCATTCCATACCATCTGTGCTCCACTGCAATGTGAACACAAAGAATAAACATCACAATGCATTACACTGATTGATATCTGAAATGTGTGATGATCAAGACAATAAACCCATGCTCTTTGTCTGGTGTAAAAGAGTTCCACTGCTTCCAACTCCTCACAGATTTAATGTTCCTTAACAGAACAAGTTATTTACTGAAGGGTGAAAGCCCTGTAGGCAAATGAAAGAATGCCAATTGCAACACTACCAAACACACAAACCTACCCCAAAATTGGAGGCTGCAAAGCGGTCCGAAGCAGACACATTTGTGGAGGCAGTGGTGTGTGCATAATAAGCATTGATATTGGCAAGTAAGGTGCTCATCACAGCTGGCACGCCTGGGCACATGTATTTAGAGGAGAGACACGCAAAATGCCTGCAAAAGGACAGCAATATAAGTCATTCTGGTCTCTTTTGTGCAGCAGACTTGACTTTATCCCTTTAATAGACCCCTTTTGCTGCTGGTGGGCACCATGAACAGATGGAAGTTACGTTTCATCCCTTTATAGAACTCCAGTATCTCAGAGCTTTTTTCAGAAAGATGCCATCTAGACAACAGCTCAAAACAAAGAGAAATCCCTTCACTGCAGCCATTTCCAGATCATAAAACAGCTTCTCAACCATTTGTTGCCAGCAGTACATGGCTTAGTGATGCCCCGGGTCCTGATGCCAATTCCTAGAACCAAGCCTGACACAAGGAAATTTACACAATTTGCTGCCGCTTGAGGCAGACACAGGTTGTGAGGGGTCATGAGGCAGCAGCAACTGGAAAGCATTAATGCCCAGTGAGAGTACACATTAGTATTTCTGTGCTGCACTTTTTATGGCTAACCCATTCAGCCTCCAAGAAGCATGCACATTGATTTGCATTTTCCCATTCTCTCATTAAATGCAAGGAACCCTCCTCCAGGAAATCTCAAAATTATGCTAGGAGCATCCAGGCTTGTGAAATGATTAAAAATTTTTTAAAAAAGTCTGTTAGACCTTAAAAAAAAAAAAAAAAATTAGAGCTTAAGAGGTCTTATATCATGGGAAATGGCAAGTAAAGTTCATTCCAAGAGGCAGAAGAGATGGGCCATTTTTATGCAGAAATACTCACTAAATTCCCAGATTAAATCCAGGAGCTATTTTCCAAATGTAACTTTCTCCCTAAGGGACTCATAGAATCATAGAATAGTTTGGGTTGGAGGGGACTTTTAAAGGTCATCTAGTCCAACCTCTTCAGTGATCAGGGACCCCTTTCACCACATCGAGTTGCTCAAAATCCTATTCAACATGATCTTGAACACTTCCAGGGATAGGACATCTACCACCTCTCTGGGCAGCCTAGCCTATCCATCCACTGTTTCACCACGCTCATGGTAAAATATTTCTTCCTTTTATCTATCCTAAATCTAACCTCTTCAAGTTTAAAACCATGCTTGCTGCATGACACTTATGTACCAGTTGGTCATTTAGGTACCGGGTAAATATAAGCACATGAATTGGCTTTGTTTAGCTTTGAGAAGAGAAGCCATGAGGACTGGGGATCTAATCAGAGAGGCAGTAGACCTTCATCCTTGGAAATTTTCCACACCCTTGAGCAGCCTAGTCCAACTTTCAAGTTAGCCCTGCTATAAGCAGTGACTAGACTTCCAGAGAAATCTGCCAATTCTTTTCTATTTTGGCTTAAACCAATAGGCAGAAAAGCTGCTTGCAAGGTGACATAAGTACAGCTCATAACTCATCTAAGGACCCGTAACCCAAAACTTTCAGCTTCTATGTGAAAAAGTTCACTTTTGTCTGCTACAGTTTATATTACATTTGAAATAAGAAATAAGCTAAGCATAGCAATACTAGTCTTTAAGAGGGAGAATGACTAATCCCAAATCCAAGCAAAAGTATACAGACAAGGAAAAGGTTCTTTGAAGATACAGAACTGCATTAGCCTAGCTCCGAAGAGGACAAATCAGTGGCACCATTACTCAAACTTTCTTCAAATGCTTTCAGCAGCACCTGGGAGATCAGTCACTTCAAAGGACTGTAACACTTGCCACAACAGACACATAGGACAAATACTTCCACAAAACCTCATCCCTTCTCATATCATCAGAAATCTCCAGTGGGAACCTTGAGCAACACCTTTTTAACAGAAGAATTCTCAAACAGGGATTTGAGAGTCTCAAAACAGAAATGGCAAACAATAATTTCTAGACTTCGAGGACACCAGTGATTCAAGGACAGGCGGTCTCTTCCCTCGCGCAGTAAACCCCATAAGGAGCAGCTGTCACTGCCAAACTTTCCATTACCGATACACTTCATCTTCTAAATAGTAAAAGTCACATCAATTAGTTACACCAATTATCAGCACTCAGGAACACAAGAAATGCATCTTACGTCATGGCCTGGTATATTGACTCAATGCCATAACGCATTGCAAATTCATCCACGATCTCTTGGGCTGTCTCATCAAAATACACCTTCCATGCATCATCTCCTTTGGCATCAGGGATCTTCACCACCCCATTCCCTTGCACATCTGTGAGATGGTGAAAGAGGTTCTGAAACACAAAACAGGAACAAGTTTGTATCTGAGGCTGCTGAAGCCTCTAAGTAAGATTCATGAAGAGCTTGGAACTGCTGAGGTGGTGGCACTAACACAAATTTCTTCATTTTCCTCTTTCTTTCCCCCTGCCCACTCTGTATTTTCTTTTACCTTCTTTTCTTCTTGTAAGAATCTCATAGCTGAATTTTTCACATGCTTACCTACAACTTTACCCAGCAGACATTGTGAACGATGCAGAAGAGTGCTTCAGTGCATTGAAACTATACATTAATTAGTTTGCCTGAAACCTACGCATTTCTGTCCTCAAAATGAAAATGCCTTAATACGGACAAGCTATTTAAACTAGCTGACATTACAGCTCTGTATCAGTGTTGTAATTATTATTATATGGAACAGTCCAAACAGATTTTTTTTTTCCTGAAAAGAACACCCTTAAGATCACCCCTAACAACTAGACACTTGCATTATTATTCAACATAACCCTTCACTTTATCCAACACTGGAAAAGTTTTCAGCTATCATTGCTATGCAGAAACTGCACATTCAGCTCAGTGGGTTACTCAGTAATCCTCAAATTCATGTCACTTACAGATTCATCACCCTTTCAGACAGCTGGCTCCCTACAGTAAGGGATGCAAAAGTCTAATGATCTCATTAGGAGACCGAGGACTCTGCTTTACACTACTATTTTTCCTGATTGTATTATTCTTGCTGCAAATCATCTTCATTTTGGAATACACAAAAGAAAGAAGGTGATAATAAAAAGATACCTATTTGCAAAAAAAGAGCAGCAAGTGATCATGCACGTTCAAAGGACAAAACCAAAACAGCTTACCAAATAATAGCCATCACTGAATTAAAAAACAATAAATATGTACTGAAGGACACAACACAGCCTCCTAAAAGAAGCCTACGTTCTTGAGCTTCATACCTACCTTACAGAGAGCTCCCTGGTAAGGCTAGAAGACACCACAGAGCTCATCCAGCTCAACGTCTGGATAAATATGTTGTTCCTGTAGATGAACATTCCTCTCTGTGATACAACTGTCCTTCTCTGTCTAAGATGAACTTGCTTAACCCTCACTGACCTCAGGATATTCTTGTATACAGGACTCTGACTACTCTTCCTTCTTCAGGCACTTTTGAGACTGACCCTGCTGCCTGCCTTTTCTTTGACACAGATAGACTGGGCATCTCTCCAAGACAGGGTTTTCCCTTTAGTCCTTCTCATAAGTCATCTTTGGATTTCTCCCAACTTCTGCAGCACTGCCTGTGCAGCTCAGTCCATCCTGAGACAGGTCAGTGCCCAGAAACCTCAGTTTAATCTTCTGTTCCCCAACAGTTGTTCATAACTACACACCACTGCAGCAGCACCGAAGAATTTATGCCACCAATACCTGCATCACTTAACAGCCCAAGACAGAGACTCCCTCCTCAATCAGAATTTACTCATAATGATTTTAGTATGCTTCCTCTAAAGAAAGACAGAGGTACAGCACATGTTGAAAACATCAGTCAAGGAAATTCAGAGGTTTCTCATCATGGGCTCTGAGTGAAACCAAAGCCTGATCTCTGCCTGACAGTAGCACAGCTGTGATAGTGGGACAGACTGAGCCAGCCAGTCCCCAGTGTGGGGGAGACAGCTTAAATCTGCCTTTGCCTCCCTGACAAATGTGGGTTTGATGATTCAGTGTGTTACCAGGCCTGCATGGGAGGGAAAAGAAGGCTCACCTAGGGCAAAGAGGAACATTTCAAGGAAATAAAGGTCAGAAGATTGCTTTTTCAATAGTCAGAAAGAACAGTGTGATATTCCCACTTACCTCATGAAGGCAAGTGTACTGAATATGATATGGAGCCACCTTCTCCTCGCCTTTGATCTCCACACTGATTTGCAGGCGGATAGCCCCAGACACTGCAGACTTATCTGTTCGCTTCTCTAGAAGGCAAAAACATCAGCAATTATATGCATTGTTCATGTTCAGAGCACAGCCATCTCGGGGTGACAACTATGGCACGAGAAACTGCTGGACCATCGGGCTGAGTCACCACAGAGAAAACTTTCTCTTTTCTTTCAAAACACTAAATAATACCAAGTAGACATCAGCAAAACAACTGCCATGATACACCCTCAATATGACATATCTAACTACAACTATGCACATTTTTAGACATAAGACAGCCTTTCTGTCAGCAAATGTGCTACGGGGTCTCGGATTCGGTCAGCTGAACTAGAACCACCAAGGACAGATTCCTTTTCTGAGAACAGTGCTGACTGATGTGGAATTTGTCCCTAACTTCACCAGAGCCCTGAACTCCTTGGAACTGGTGGTTGTCCCTATCAAGAAGATTTTGGATCTCCTAGGAGATGACAAATCCACAGTGCCTGTCGACTCAGCACCATCTGGCTGCTTGCTGGTACTTTCTACAACAACCACTGGAAAAGGTCTCAACAACTTGGCAGCCCAGTGCAAGGCACCTGATAGTCTTACAGACTGGTAAAATGCTTCTGTTGACACTAAAAAAAAGAACACAGTACAGCATGTCTCCAGCAGAGAGGAAGTAGAATCCTGCTCCAAGCATTTCTCCCATTGTACTTTTCAAAGGCTGACAGAGAAAAACCATCAACCTTCTGACACATTATACTCCATTTTAACTGGGATCAGCTTTGCAGCTGCTCTGCAGCAGCATCGTATGCCCCTGAAACCATGTAAACTTTTTTTTCCCTTTCTTGCCAATTGTCCACATGCATCCAAGTGCTCTCAAACATTCCCAAACCAACAAGCGACACACTTGCAGTCCCAAGGCCCTGCTCACCAAGGTTGTACCACACATCCATTTCTCCACTCAGAGTGCGAACTTCAATAATTGTCTGCCCCAGGAAATCATCTGACTCGCGTTTCAGCCTCTGCTTGACACGAGACTTGATGTCATCATCTTCATCCCACACTCGCACCTTGATCCGGTCAGAGGAATTATGGCACTCACTGCAAACAAGAGAAAATGTAATTTCAAGAGTGCGCAGTGCAGGCAACATTTATATGCTACACACTCTGCATTCCTCATGACCCACTCCTCCAACATCAGAGAGATGTATTAGCAGAGTGTAAACAATGTGTATTTTTTCAAAAGTGGAGTGTCTGATACGAACCATGTAACAACTTTTTGGTGCACTCTAAATGCTCGTGTGACATGGCAGATGCTGCACTCCAGATGCATGCTGAAGCACTGCACTGCCCTGACCTCAGCCACCAATTTCTGACTTCCTAAGTGGCTGTGACTCTGCTACTTGTCCTCACTCTCAGCAGCAGCTCACAGAACTTGGGAATTCTCTTCACAGCTGTCAGTTTTGCTGTAAAGCCCACAGAAGCCTGGGGATAGCTAGGCTGGTTAATGCCAGCATACACCCCCGCCAAAAATGACAATCAGCATCTAACTGGCTTCAACAGATCTCTCCATCAATGACCTCCTGTTCAGCTGTAGGCGCTAAGGACCACCTGTCTTTATGCAGTTTCTAGGTTAGCACAGTGAAGATCTGTGATGAACACCCTTTGTGCTGGTTTCTAACAAAGGATAAATAGCTCAGATGGAGGTAGATCTCTTACTTCAAGACAGTCACAAAGCACTAGCGTATCAATTCACAATACATTACAATCAGATGATACACGACACTGCCTGAGGGGAATGGGTGTGATGCAGTAGTTACAGCATTGGTATTTAATTACTAGAATTGATTCTGCCTATTATTCACAGCTGAGACTGATACTTTGTGCTCCGGGCAGATCAATAAAGACATTTCCATTAAAAGAAGCAGTTTACTGTTTGATGAATCAGCACCTTCCAGTTTAATGCACAGACAGAATTTCCAGCCTCTCCCTCTTTTTTAGGTGTTCAGATAACTTTCGTAGATCCAAACAGGCTCCAGGATGTCAGAAGTGGGTAGAACCATATTATAACAGCTCTGCTAATTTACAGAGCATGCAATAAAGCAATCTGAATGCTCATATGAGACCATGACAAGGGTGATTACTCACCATAACCACTACAAATGTCTACCCTCAAGCAAATAAAACCTATGAAAACAGGCAACTGCTGCTGAAGGCCTGTTTTCCAGCCTTTTTAACATTAACATGCTGCATCTGTTGCTAAGCAACAGGGAGAAAGAAGAAATGGGTCAGAAGAGATCTGCTAAGCCTGGTCAATAGGATGTGGCAGTGGCTGGTTATGAGCATGCTCTCTGCCAAGAAACCATTTGGGCTCTTACTGCCACCACCGTGATTCAGGACAACATTTAACAGACATCCATGCAGCTCCCACTGATTTTTCCAGTACAGAGGAATAGCTAGGAATTATATGGACAAGGTTAGAGGCAATTCCATGCAGCTCTGATCACAGGCAGAGCACATCGCTGCTCCCTGCCTTTGCTGTGCAATCATATCTGTACTTAGAGTTCAGAATAAAAGAGGTTCGATGTTTGTCTCCCATCTTCATTCTCCTCTCCTTCCTCCTTTACTTCAAGAATGTCTTCCCAACAAAACCATGTGAACAAGTGTTCACAAGCAGGGAATGGTTGGAATTGCTGCTCTTTGTAGCTCTCAAATTTATCTGAGTGCTTTGCCATGTCTGCCAGCAATACAGCCTAAGCATGTAAAAGTAATCCTCTGTTCCTGACATGGTGCACTAATGTACAGCCTGTCAGTATTGTAGAGGCTCAGTGCTTAGAAATGCATGCGTGCCTCAAAATACAACTGGCACACAGAGCCATTTACAAAGCATCAGTAAGTTAACTCCTGACTTCTTCAGACATCACCTCCTGGCTCATAGCTCTTTGCTAGGACCACTTTGGTCTTCCTTCTTTGCTTCCAATGGTCTTTTCTTAAGGAAAACGTTCACTGTTCAAACCTAAATCTAACTTAAGCAGTCCCACACGCATCATCCCCCGCTCCTGAGGTGCCTGGCTATCATCCTTCACTCAAATACAGCAGCATAACTCACTGCAACATCCTACAGGAAACCTTCCAATACCATTTACTGAGCTACTAAAGCTTCTATTTTAGCACACCTTCCTTTGTTCTTTTTAAGAGACTGCTCAACTTGCTTTCTTTGTGCTGGTCCCATGCCAGACAGTGAGCTTTATCACTTGCTCACAGCAGCTGAAAGCCTTCAGTTGGTGGCTTAGCATCAAACATCTAAGTCTGTACAACCACAGTCCTTGATCTGGTGAAGCAACACAGTTGTGTGAAAACTAGTTCACTTTTCAGTGAGCACCCCAAAACAGAATCATGAACACTGGAAAACTTGGTCTTGCAGACGGGTAACAACTTTCTAACTAATGAGAAATAGCTTCCAATTTGTGACAGTGACACGACTCCATAAGACTGTGGCTAACAAGCTCTGCTGCTAGAAGCTTTCCCCCTCATTAATACAGGAGTTGGCACATTTCTCAAGATGCCTGCCCCACTTCTAGCTATGTTTTTATGAAGCTTGATTTCACTGTGTGCACACATATGTCTGTCCACCCTCCCACAGCTGAGCTCTCACAGCTTTTCCCAAGAGGATGCAGAGAAAAAAAGCACTCTGTGACGCCACCAAAAGGAAGAAATTACCAAATACTTTCAGGTCCCTTTCAGAGAGCAAGAGACTGGAAACCAGGTATGCTACATACGTGGCTCAAACCCTTTCTTTTTTATCCATATTGTCTCAGTGTTTGGAGTGGTGCCATTTTTATAAAAGAACTTACTTTTACACTTTAAGCTACCAAATGAAGTAACATTTTCCAGAAACAGCATACAAAATCTTTAAGAAAAATTAAGATTGAAATTTTTTTTTCCATTAAGATTTTCTGCCTAAAGCCAGTGGTTCCTGCATTGGAAGCAGCTGAGCCTGGTTCTGCTGACTTGCTCACTACCCCACTCTCTACCTCTATCTATTTTGCCACGTTCCCCTTTAGTCTTACACAGCACTGAAGCCCCAGCACCCACACACGTCCCCTGCACTGTCAATATTTGGGTCTCTTCCCATGCCCAGCTGAGGGGAAGCACGAGAGCACACGAAGCTGTGGTTAATTCTGGTCTGCTCACACAGTGACATGCCCACACACACGGTAATTAGTATATTGGTGGCTAAACAGAACAAGCAACTGTTGAATTTACACTGTAGTTCCTCCCACAATGAAGTTAGCAATTTGTATCCCTCTAATCTAGCTCCAACTTCTGCAAAAAAATTGTAGGAAGTGATTCTTAGTTCTGAGATCTCTGCTGATCTGTAAAGACTGGGCCAGATGGGCTTGGATGATGTCAGGGGTCTGGAAAAGGACATTGCCTGTGCCTTGTCTGCTCCAAATGTGGAGAGAAAGAAAAAGGAGAAGCGTCTAAAAATGACCAGAACACTAGCTCTGAACCAATTCATACAGAGAAACAAAAACCCCAACAACATTCGTGCTGGATTTGCTAATTTTGCCCTGCAGAGCTGACAGGATAATAAAGACGAAACACATCATGTAGATTTAAGCAAGAACATACAATGAAAGTAAAAGACCAGAGGAAGAAACAACATTCTGCAGATTTTAAAGTAGGTCAGTCAAGCCCAGAATTGAGTAGTTTCATTGTATTTTGATACTAAAAAATATTTATGGTTCAAAGAGTCTAGTGAATGTCTGTATGTCCATATTCTGTGAGCAGTTTCCTTTCTGCCGACACAGTTCTCAAGAGTGGCCTGTAAAGTTCCAGAGTCCAGTGCAGGGAATATTTCAAACAATGGTAGAGAAAGAGAAAGAAAGAGAGTGCACAGCTGCTTGCAGAAATAATGGATGAGAGTAAAGGAGGTGGGAAAATGCGAAGGAGAGAACAGATCAGCAAGACTTCAGGACATGTGATCATTTTAGGAGGACAGCTCTGCTTCTGAGGAGCAAAGCCTAAAAAAAAAGAGTGATTTTCTGGAAAATGAGAAAGGAAGGAGTAGTTGTAGCAACCAGTATGAGAAAGCCCAGTAAAAAGTTGCAACAACATACAGAGAGGGAGCAGAAAAAAGGGTTGTTTTGGGAAATGATGTAGCTGAAAAAGCAGGAGGATTCAAATCTGATTCAAATGAAGTGTCATAACATTGCAGGGTCCAATTGGCAGCTCAGTTGTGGCCAACTGCAGTGGGAATGGAACGCAAGAAACTTCTCAGAAGAGGCTCATTTTTAAACAATGACAAGACTCCTCTTTTAGGGAGAAAAAGGGACAGTGGAGAAAACACTGAAGGCAAAATCAGAGTGGAAAGAGAACGAAGGAAAATCCTCAGTACCTTACAAGTTAAGCATGACAGCACAATAATATGCCCAGAGAGCCTGCTGTTGCTGTCTAAGAATAAAGAAATGAGTTTTCTGTTCTTACTAGCATGAAGCTCTTTTCTTAGGAGAACAAGTACAATCATTTGCTGTTACCCAATGTTACAACACCAACTGACAAATTAATGGTGCAGCCCTTCTAACTACAAAGAGCAGATAAAGTGATTCTGCATTTTACATCCCCAGCTACATTAACTCGGCTTTCCACCAGATGCTTGCCACAAGGCATCAGGTCTGCGTTCAGATTTAAGTCTCACACTGGTAACTGAGCAGGGAAAAAAGTGAGACTTTATCAGAGTGCCAGTTTCAGTATCTGCAGTACCTGGATATTAAAGAAAGCAAGACAAACTGGATGGCCCCTGCCACACAGTGAAGGGAGTCTGAGGGGGGAAGAGTTACAGTGGTTATAAATACAGTGATCTCAGAAGGGGAAGCCTAAAATACAGCTCTGGAACAGTACATATAATCACAGAGACAACAGAAAGATGTTGAGCTTGACAACACGCTCAGCAGCTGAAAGGAAAATTGCAGAACCAAATAGAAGTGTTTGGGTAACTAGCCTGTGGATAGCTGAGCAGCAGCGCCATTCCCAAAGGATTAACAGGTATGTATATCATATGGGCTCCGCATGTCCCAGTAAAATACTGGCTATCTGCTAGCAGGAGGCCCTGCATTCATTTTAACTCCATTATTCTTCTGAAGTGAGAAAAAATAAACATGTCTCTTGCAACCTGTTCAGAGACAATGTAATCTGTTCCAGGCAATTATTTCACACTCACCGTTCAAAGCTTCAAGACATAGCTGTACTCAGACCATACAACTTCAAGGGGACATTACTGTAAAATGAACAAGTAATTTTGCACCTGTGCCAGGAAGAACAGCAGTGCCCTGTTTGAATCCAATAATATTTAGTGGGCATGGCATTCTCTGAATAAAAGATATGGACAAGCAACCTCCAAACAACCCCAGAGCTCTCCCTTTAAAACTGAAATTGCCCTGTGGTCAGGTTTATCCTCCTAAGCACTGTCTGGTATTGTAACCCATGCAAATGCATGCTTAGCTTCAGCCTTTACAGAAAAAAAAGATTCCAGGAATCCTGTAATTTCCACTGACAATCTAAAACATGTTGAAAAGGGGAATTACTGTCTTGTTCTAATTGCACTGAATATGGCAAAAATAGATTCCTTCTAATATTACTGGACTGCTTCGTAAGGAAATGAGAGTTATGCAGACTTGTTATGAAAGCATCTACATTCCAACAGGTTTTGTGAAAAAATAACAGCTAGATGGAGAAGAGAAACCCATACCAACTGCTGTCCCTGGAAAGCCTGGAGCCAGCTGGCTCTCATGTACCAACCACTACAGACAAGTCGGAATCCAACTGTAGGCAGGACAAATGCTGCCTTCTGTCCAGCCAGAGCTAAGGGCAAGGGAAGAGAGCTGAGGGCACAAGGGGAGAAAAGTAAATGGCAAATGGAGAAGGAGACCTGTAAGCCTGCTTATCATAACTAGAGGAAAGATATTGGCATTTACTGCGTGAGGGAAGGGGATGTAAACCCAAGCAAAGCAGGGTTTCCTTAGTGCACGCTCACAGAACATGCTTGTGTTGCAGCAGTGGCTGGAGTCCCCCACCAAGCTTCCTGCTGCCAAGCATCATATATGCAAAATCTGCATCGAGCCTACAACACTTTGAACAGAGCAGAAAAATCAACACCTTATGCTTTCAAAGGTCTTCAAACTCTGATGCAATATACAAATATCTCTCCATAACAACGTATTTCCTAAAGCCATAGATGTAAATATACAAAGAGATAATTCTCAGAAAGAAACAGCCTGCAAATCACTTGCTCAGGCAACATGAAAACACTGCAAGAACTCATGATTAATCTAAGCAGATGCCTACAGTTACACAGGCTAGTAACGACCTAAATAACACTTAGAATGGAAACCCAGAGCATTTTCAACCTTGCTTTTTCTAAAATCTGATTCTAAATCTGGACTTTAGAATTGGGTCAAACCTACCACACTATTTTTTTTCTGAAAATATATGGAAAAGAACAAAGCCATTTTTAGGGGGAGATATTTAAGTTTATATACTTTTCTACCCATCACCGTAAATAAGCACAAACCCCCCTATTTAAAATAGGATACCAGAGCCTTAAAAATTTTTCAACTTATTTAGGCTGCTTTAATAAACTTTACTGAGCTTGTAGAAAGAGTTATATCACTCATCTGTACAAAGTGTGCTTCATTCATGCCACGGATTATAATAACAGTGTTATAATTCTAATGACTGATGCACATAGATTTCTGGCTCTAAATTCAACCTTTGAAAAGATACTGGAATTGTGATCATATGAAAGGCACTAGGCATATAATGAACATCAGCTACAAACAAGTCCACCAAGCCAAACAGAAAAGAAACAGCACTGCTGACATACACATTAGTAACTGACCTGACCTCTCTACTTACACATCTTGCTCCTTTTGAATTAACCATTTTGAACACCAAAGCTTTCATATGTCTACTGCAAGGCTTTCAGTAACTACCAGCACACCTTTCTCTCACTACAAGAAATTAACCTCATTCTAAGAATCAGAGACACCTCCCCATCGAACCCTTTAAAATTTGGCAATCTCTTGATTGACCTGACAATCTCTTCTAAAAAAGCCTGGTATGTAACAGGTATTTTGGGCCTGAATGTGTTGATTTAAATTTCCATTTGATTATGGGGTAGAAAATTTTAGAACTTAAAGAGCTGTAAGCTGCAAAAAGATCCATAAATGCAAAATAGAAACATGGGTGTGTAGAAAAACAGTTACAAGAAAAACTTGTAAATGACTCTCTCCTCATCCAGCAGAAGGTGAGCTTTGACATCTACTAATGAAACAACACACTGATTCCAGTATTGAATGCTCTCCAGACATCAGTGTGGACACTGTGCTCATTCCCTACATCTCCTGCTATTGCAAGACAATGAAGGGAACCACCACAGGCAAGACAGAAAGTAGCATCAACTCTAATGCCCAAGAGCATGCTATCTGCTGAATCACAGACATGGCGATTAAGTCTAAACAGTGTCACCGTTAAAACTGTGACATTTATCACACTCTGCTATCTATCTTTAAACAGAGTATTTGTTGAAGCTCCTAAAATTAGAAGGGAGCACACTGCAAATACCATGGTAACTACTTGGCATGGTAAATCAAGGTCCTTAAGGCTCCCACACAGATTTGCTCCTATTGTAACTACAGTTACCCAAATAACAGGCACCTAAGCATTCTTACTACTTACCAAGCAGCAATGTTACCTTGGATTAAACTAAGAATAAAGCCAAGGGCTCACTCGCTCAAAATAGCAGTAAGATTTTTCTGACGTTAATGAGTAGCTCAAAACTGCTTAAAAATAATTTTGTTTGTACTGTACATTGTAAAGACAAAGCTGGACTGATATAAACCTGATTTCAAAACACAAACATATTGCACGTTGCAGACAGAGCTCTCGACAAGCAGTTTAGGAAAGAGCATGGAGGAAAAGAAAGGAAGGAAAGAGATGGAAGACCTTACACATTGAAAGAAATAAAAATTGTTGATGTTGAATGAGAGCACCCAGAATCTTCAGAAAACACGTGTTGGATTTCATGTCTCCATTTTGGTTTATAACATCTTCAATGACAAATTGAGGGTACTGTTTGCTTATTCAATAAAAGCAGGATGGAACAGTACATTTTCAGTGTAGCTGTTATCCAAGGAATTGTGCCTCCAGTCTTTGTTTTCAATTCAGACATCAATACATTGGTCACCTTGAAAGCTCCCATTTCCAACAATAACTCCTTTGAGTTATTGTTACATTGATTTTCCAAAACTGAAAGAAGAGGCTGCCTGTGTCACAGACAACTGACAACTAATTACCTTAAATTTGGTTGCCAAACACTAGCAGCAGATCCAAGATAGGTCACAGAAGTTTCCTTAGTCTTTTAACAAATTTTACTCTCATATTACAAGGAATTTTTTTAGCCAGGAACAATAGCTGCGATTTAAATATTTTCCTTTCTCTTTAGCATTCTCTAGGAACATCACTATAAGAGTATTCATAAAACAGATGATTTGTATATACACAAGGAAGACAGATGGGATAACTATGTATGCACTACCTACATTGTTAAAGATGTCAACCCTCCACACACACACAATGCTGAGCAAAAATAGAACCATCCCAGATTACAGGTGATGTGGGAACGCATACTGAGAGAGAAGACACAGCTGTCAAAGCACAAATGATACAAACAGGTGACATGGGGCTAAAAATCCTTGTCAGAGCACTTACAAGTAAAACTTCTCTTCCCATACAGGGTTCAGATTCCCAAAGATTGTTTTTGTCCTCTTCTTTGTTTTACCCACTTGAACAGTCACGTATGGATCACTGGACCCAGTCTTGTCTTTGGCCTGCAGACCCTGAGCACACACCACTGAAAGGAAAAGAGAAGGGTTACCATCACCCTGGAACAAGACTGTGTGTCTGACCACCACATGAAGCAGCAGCTCATAATGGCCAGAGAAACAGGAATATCACTCATGAGAGCATTTCTGATGAGTCTCAGCTCAAGGTGTACCACAGTGCCTGCAATAGGGGCATCTCCACCTGCTACCTGTATGTGCACTCAGCAGAAAGACACAGATGTCAGAGAAGCCCTTCCTCTCTGTTCTAATTTCACACCAGCTCTCTTACTTGAGGCTCCCAAGTGAGGCCAGGAGAACCCACAACTCTCCTACTCACCTGTGATTGTGATCTTTGCTGACCATTTTGAGGTACCATCAAGCACGCTCTGTTTCACTGTCTTCATTTGCTGAGCGTGTGTCATTTTGCTCTCACAAAACACATCTCTGATCAAGTCAAAGATCTCAGGCTTGTTCCGCTCCCGGATTTTCATGCGATCCTTCATGGCCATGATGAAATTCTGGGTCCGGTCTTCAGCTCCATGCTTTGAGCTCTTCTCCGCTGCTCCTGTGCACCAGAAAATACACCATGCTCATCAGAAACAAACACACACAAAAAATCATGTCTCACTGAATTTGGACAGGGGGATCAAAGCTACAAGTTACCCTTCACATGGTGGCTCCTGATACTGACTTTCACACTCAGTCCCCGCTACTTCAACATACACAGAGAACTTGGACCATTTGGACGCAGAGGGGATAGTTCCTCTATAATATAGGATCAGATTGCCCTCCTAATAACAGATTGATTTAATGTCGTTACAGCTGAGGAACACCCAGGAATGAGGTTCTTAAATTAACAGCAGCATAAGCATGCCCTCTGCTCTCATATCCTTGCTACGAATAAATAAATCTTTGCTTGGGCAAGTGCTATGAAGAGGACATAGGACCTCCATTACAAATAGTACCTACGAGCTTATCTCAGTGCTGCAGTTCAACACCACAGAAGAGCAGAAGTTTGTAGCAGAGTCTGTAACTGAGAGTAGAGTCTATAACTGCACAGCTAGTCAACTGCATCCGAAAAAAGAGAAGCTTCTGGTCGCTTGCTTATCTCTTATAAAATTTCAAAATTCATGTAATTATGAGATAAGACTACTCCCACAACCAAATACTTCCTACTCAATTCTGACAGTCATTTTTACTGCCAAAATTTAGAAACTGACGACTGTGTCACATGTGAGACATGCATCAATAAAAGCACCAATGTGAGCTAATAGGGCAGGTAAGTCAGCTGTGAAATGAAAAGCAGGAACTCAGGATTGCACACAGTCTCACCATACACAGTCTGCAGCAATTTCAAATTATGATCTTAAATCAGATTAAGTTAAACCAGTACAAAAGTCCTGTGAACACATTCAATCATAACCTTTCTGTTTAATGTAATATGCTTTTGTTTGTTTTACTTCTCCAGGATAGTTTAATTAAAGTAAGCTCGGTCCTAGAAAAAAAGGTCCTCATTCAGGTATTCACCAAATATTAAATTACCTTAAAAATATGTATTAAAGCAGGTGCAAGGTGTGTGCAAAGGGAGCCATCAACCACAAAGATACATGAAACTGTTTTCTTCCAGAAGTGGGCAAATATGATATCTGAAGCACCTCTGGTATAAGGAATTACAGTTTTGCATACAAAACTGCTTCAACAAGTAGTGACTAAATATGAAAAAACTCTATGAACACACACACACACACACACACACAGGAGCCCAGCAGTACATAACCAAAGAGAATAAAACCAATTTGCAATAGACTGTCAGAAGTTCATTAAGGACACTACATACCAAGGCATATTGTTAAGGACCTGGGTGTAAAACAAGCCATAATTTTACATTACCTGAGTATTTTTTCATTTTTCTTGCTAGAGGCTTGATATTTATCAGTATTTCATTTAGTACAATAAAAAGTACATGCCCCAGAATTTCCTGCTGTTGGCTTAAGATGAAATAAAATCAAAAATACTGGAATTAATTACACAGTCCCTGCTGTTTCTACTCACCAGTGATGCACCTAACATTTATTAAAGAAATATGAAACTGAAATGATACCCGGGGCTATGCTTTGAACTTCAGAAAAGAAGTGCTATTCAGCTTTAACAGAACCAGGTCTCCTGGGGATGGAGACGGACTCTATACTATATATGCAGAACTACAGAAAATTACTGGGGAATTGGGAAAGGCCAAACTGAACAATTTGCCTTTCCTAGCTGGAATTCTGAAATCTGTCATGATCCAAAGAAACCAACTCTGCCCTGACCTTTCTGACTTTAAGGAAATTAAGAACCAAATTAAATCTCTCCTTAATGCAAGCATTGCAGGAGGATCAAATGAGGCTTTAGAATGCAAATTTGGACAAATGGAGGAATTCTAACTAAAACATGTTTAACATCCCCACAACCTCCAGAGACCTTGATTTATCCCTCTACAAGCCTAGCAGCAGTCCAGGGCACCCTGACCCCTAGACCCCTAGAGCTCTCCAGTCACCTCCAAGGCTTGGCTCTGCCTTGTGACTCCAGAGGAAACCCCCCACCTGTATCCACGCTGCTTCCCCACTCTGCCCAGGTAATTTGCCCAGGTAGCTCCATTATTCCTTCCCTGGAAAACATTCCTCTCTCCCTGCAGAGATTGCGCCCGAACTGCAGGGCAAAAGCCAGTATCAGATAGACACCTTATTTAACAGTACAGACTAACAAAGAACAGACAATGTCTATTCTGCTGTCTCAACAACACACTCTTTCTTAAATTTGACACCTGCTTCTTGGTACAAAACCAAAAGGGTTTCCAAAACAACCATTGGGGGACTAATTAACTATGATGTAGGTGTTTTAAACACAAAACATATTGTTATACTGAATGACAGAGGGTGCTTTTCCTGCTCTTGGACTGGGATTGTGTTTCTTCAAGCTGCAAAGAGGTTTTTGATGAGTGCATCAGCTTTTCAAGTCCTGTGAATGGCAATAGAAAGGCACAAGTAATGTGTACAGGTTCTGGGCTTTCTTTCTTCCTCTCTAGGACTGAATTATTAGTCAATTTATGACTGGAAACAGAAAGCAAATGTATCTATATTGGGAATTGTACTGATAACAGCTATTAGTACACCACCAGTGCTGTTATTCCGTGCTTTAAGAAGAAGAATTCAAGAAAGCAACACTGTCAGGATAGAAGGCAGCTGTTCAGTAGGCGGATAATGCTTAGAAATTATATATTCCTGAAACTTAAAATAGATATTCAAGTTTCAAATAAAGGTATCCTTCTTCCTTCTGCGCAAATATTTTCCTACATAGGACTCTGGGAGCAAACAACTATTCATCACCATAGTGTCTTAACTATCATTCAACTCAGAAGCCAATGACTTAATTGGTCTGACTAGCCCCCCACTCACTGACTCGGTCTCAGGACTGTAGCCTCTGAACTCAGAGTACAACACATGCAAGTTTCTCATCCAAAAAGCAACAAACACAACTGCCTCACAGTCCCGAGTCAAAATCCTTTGAACAAAAAGGCTAGCCCTCAACTGTGCGGGCCTCTTACTAGGCTCTGGCTCACATAATGTCCTTCCCTTCCACCCTCTTGGTAATTACTTCTCTGCATTTGTTCCTTGGTCTCCTACACATCCATCCCCAGATTTACTCTTTCTTTGATACCAGAATTGCTAAGCTCACTGTAATTTATTTAGTACTACACCAATGCTCAAGGCAAGAGATAAAAGCTCAGTTTCCAAAAGCTTTGTGTGCCATGGGGATGTTAAAGAACATCCTCTGTCCACTCTCAGTCAAGTAAGAAAGGAAAGGTACCCATTCAGCAGAGATTTCTACTACAACCAAGAATAGCAGTCAGCTAAAAAGAGAGTACTGTCCCTTGAGCAAGTATTTATGAGCTTATGATAAAAAGGTAAGTGCTCTATCATCAGAATAATAACTTCTAAGTGATGCCATGAAGATTTTTTGCTTTTTATTTTATACCCCTGTTATACCCTTTTACAACCTCTGTATTCTTAGTGCTTTTTGCCTACATTCTTGGACTTGTTTGTCAAGCTGAGAGACTAAACATTTTAGAAGCTTCATAGCTAGGGATCAGTGTGCCCCAGACCCCAGGGTCCTCTCCAGAACACATTCTGTAAACTAAGATAGAACGATCCAGGGGAAGGCTCCTTGGGGAGGGGGTCTCACTTGAGCCTCTCATTGGGGAATTTTTGATAGATCTGCTGATTAGTAAAACCTATAATGTTATACCAGATCTTCTGTATATACCAGATGCACTGCGGGGTGCATTTCTGTGCATATGACCTGGACGTAGTGCACCTAAGGATCCTTAAAATAAATACCAAGGTAAAATCCCTTTTCCCCTTCTAACTGTGTATGACTCTTGATTTTAAAACCAGGAAAAGGCATCGTAAGTACCTACAGTACTATAAACCAGGAGGCTGCAGTGCACATACTACAACTGATTCCAGTTTACTGCACTTCAGACACCACCAATTCATGGAATAACCCTGCTGAAGCAGTTTGCAAATGGGTTTTGATTCAAATTGCAACAAAGCATTGTTGAATTTGAGTATTTCACTAGTGCAGTCCCACACTGGTGGTAAATTTGTTGAGTGTATCAGATAATAAGTTTCTTAAAAACACAGAGACAAAGACAAATACCCTCAGAAGAGATAACCAAACTTAATTCTAAAAGACTTGGAGAATTATTTTCCCCAGAAAGGTATGAAGAACAGAAGATGGATAAACAGCACATTCTGATTCTAAGGAATAAAACCCCAGGTGTCTACCAAAATTTTAAGGCGTAAGCAATGGGAAAGTATTTGTGACCAGTCTGAAAATTCATTTTACTCCAACGCAATGTTTTCTGGAAGACTTACACAGATTGAAGTGAATATATATCCTGAGGCATCAAGGTATAATCAATAGAATTGTATTTGTTACCGGTCTGAAAATTCATTTTACGCCATTGTAACATTTTCTGGAAGCCCTAAATAGACCTAAGTGAAGATATGTCCTGAGAATGTTTTGGGTTTTTTGCCGACAGCAACAATAAAGCTTCTGTTAAGAAAAAATCCGTACTGAGTTCAGTATACAAGAAAGTTCAGTGTTGAATTTATGGGATCTCTAAACTGTTGTTTGTCCCCCAGACACCCTGTTTCTCATTCCTCAACCACAGATTATGTTCTTCAAACATACATATAAAAAGAAATTAAACTTCTCCATTTTCCTCCGGCTTGATGGATTCCAGTTAGAAGGATTTTAGCATGAACAAACCGAAGCAAAGAACACAGTTGCCTGAAATTGCCTTTCAATACATTTCTAGTATTGATAATTATTTTCCCATGCTAGAGGCACATTCACCCCCTTTTCCATCTCCCAGGACTATTCTCTGTTTTCTCTGTCTTTTCAATTACCATCTTCAGTTTCCTCTACACCTCCACCCCAGCTAATGATACCTTCCAGATTTATAGTGGGTAACCCTGCAAATCATGCACACAGTCTATCTTCCTTGATTCTGGACAGCTTACAAGTAACTCAGTAAGTAAAATTTTTGTTTGGTTGGGTTTTACCTTTCTACATGCTTCACACTAATTTTAAGCCTGGTGTAATCCCAGTTGTTTTCTCTCTGTTTCTGTAATTCTGCATGACAAAGTACCCTGAGTTTACATTTTGAAAGAAAATGTGAAAACATCTGCAGCCCCTGAATAAAACAACAAGTTCTTACTTAATGCTTTGCCATATATGAAAAGTAATTTCCAGTTGTTTCTTCTATGGAAAAACACATAGTATTGCCATCATCACATCCCACAGCCCACTGCATAAGATTATGCAATTACAACTGGAGATAAGAAAACCTTCCTCCATGGTTATTCTTCGGAGTCTCAGCTCCAGAGACTCCCTGCTCTCAGGGAGTCTGAATCACTGAAGTTGTCTTCTACTTCCACCTTTAATTTTCTCACAGCAACTCCAGCCCATTTTCTCTTTTGTAAACAGTAAGCTTGAAAAGATCATCTTTCTCCCTGTTGCTTATCTCCCTCTTCTCCAACATGGTGCAAGCATAAACAGGTTCAGACAAGGATTAAACCAATTCACAGAGCCACCGCTGCCAGCTATGAAACAGTATCTACTGCTGCCCAGAAAGGCTTTAAGCCATGGATATCTGTAAGCTGTAAGAGTAAGCCAGAGTCATAGCAGGTGCACTATATGCATGTGCCTTACACCTCTGCCTTGGGCTACACAGCATCCCTTTAGAAACAGTCTGTTAGGACAGACCTAGTACAGCTGTTTGTATTTTTTTGAACCGGCATGATTCCTGTCCTCCTGTTTCAGACTGCCAAGCCTCTCTTTTGAAAGATAACAATCTCCTATCATCCTCTCTCGAGACATTCTCATATTTTTCCCATTACTATTGAACTCTCTCCAGTACTCATTCCCATCTGAAGTCTCCCTTTTTGAACATGGATAGCGACAGCCCTCCTCTGCAAGAACATATTTCCTCTTAGTCATTAGCTATTTCTTTAATATAGAGGTTTTTCCCTATTGTTTTCAATTTCAGGACCACTGCTCTGTACAACAGCTTTGTGCCTGTTCCCCGTCTGCTGCTAGTGTAAACCTAGTCTTCCTCTGCTCTCCACAGATTTCCCCCTCACTGAGACATCACAACTCCCTTGCAACATTACAGCATCAGGGGTATGCATCTGAACCAAGCTTGGATGCACAACTGTTCACCTCAAATGCTGAAAATTACCAGTTAGCAGAGAGTTCTGGTGAACTCCAGAAATAAAAAAGTTATTCTCAGGAACTGACACCGTGCATCAGACTGTGACAGAAAACTCAGCTATGACCGAACTACGTTCTCCTGGACCAAATGCAACATCACAGTTCTTTGCTTAGTCACAAAAAAGTCCCAACAAAGCCAAAGTGCCAATGATGCAACAATTCAAACGCTATAAACTCACCTCCCAACCCTCAAAGACAAATCTGGAACCACTAAGCACACGAGGGACAGAGGTGTTTGGCCAGGATCAGATAGATGTGTCTTACAAATAAGCCATTGCAAACAGCCCTAGATCTAACTATGACAAATTGAAGACCTGCACACATCAAAAATACAAGTATAAACAATATCCATTTGGGGTGTTAAGAAAAGCAGTAAGAAAAAACAAATTACCTATGACTCCCTGTTGGTATCCCTTGCCAAATCAGCCTGGCTATCCTGAACACCCGCAGCCTAAGGCAGACACAAGATTTAACTTTTTATATTCCTGTAATTGCTGACAGGAACCTGCAATAGGTCTGTTCATACTTCACAAACTTTTCTGATTCCTTAGACTTAGTCCATCGAGTCAAAATGACAAGAAAAGTAAGAGGGAACAGAAACAGCCCCACCTTCCTACGCAAAATTTAACACACATGGAAGAAATTTATATTCCATTTAGACTCCGATAGTTTACTCTCAAGCAGGAATATAAATGTGAGACCAAATTAAGAAATGGTTTTACAAGCAAATAAAAATAACTGGACCAAGGCAGATGCCTAAATGAATACTTTTTGCTCTTTTTTTCCCCCTTTTAATCGAATTCCTTTTAAACTTCTCCATAGTTTGTGTAAGGTGTCATTTATTCTCCAAAGTCACAGAGTTCCTTGATGAGATGACTTAGTCTTTTACACTGCAGAAAAAAACCCCAACAAAATAATCAGAAGTGTTAGCAGGAAGACGAAATACTGCCCATATACTCGAACAACACCTTTGTATATGACTCACCATCTCTGCTAACTCACTTCTAGGTCTCTAAAGTGATTCAGCCAAGGAGGCCTACTGTTGAAAAGACAAAATGCCTTCCCTAGCTGCTGTTGGTACAGATAATCCAAGGTAAATCCAGGGACTCTATTCCCTAAGCAGGAACCTAGTGTTGCTTTAAAAAGCTTTAAACAGTGGCACAGACTGATGGTTGGAACAAGCAATCTGACTGCAATACAGGACAGGAGGGACAGAACAAATGTCAGAATATTCAGCCTCATACTCTCTTCACCCAACCCATGCTTCAATGCAGGATATGTTGGCAAATACTCAACCTGAGCTGACTACAAAGAGAGCAAACAAAACAAAAAAACCAAACCAACAAACAAAAAATCAATGAAAACCAACAAACGGATGTGAAAAAGTCAAGAATTAAACCTTCTTTTAAAGGACATCAAGCACAATGCTGCAAAGTTCTTCTGCATCAGTGGAGTTGTCTGCGCCCATAGGGGGCAGGTTTAGCCCAATGGCACCTTTTCAGAAAACACACAGTCACTTTAATCACTGCAGCTTCACTGATCCCTTAGATATCAACAATACATCTAGGAAGGCTGTGGCAACTATTTCTGGAACAGCCACACTCCACTGGCCACTACTCACTCTGCAGGCAGTCAGCGTTGAGCAAGTCTTGGCACTTCTCGTGGCACTTGACCCCGCACTCCCCGCAGCGCATTCCCTGCCGTGCGATGCCCCACAGCAGCCCCTCACATTCGTAGCAGTAGGTAGGAGTTGTGGCTGTCCACACCTCGAAGTTGTGTGGGGTAGTACAAGAGATGGGGTAAATTAAGGCTTGCAAGGTCTTCTTATAGACATGAGATTTCTGAAAGGCAAGAGCACATGTAAACCAACATCCAGGAAGGTGACTGAGCCTATTTTTACTGGTTGACACAAGAGTTTTACAGGAAAAGGCATGACCAGTGCAATAAAGCTACACATTTGAGGTGGACAAACCTATCAGGTATTTACATGCTGTATCAGAGGACACACAGCCCCTCGCCTTCCAAAAACGTCTCCCTAATCATTTAAAAAATCGGAAGACAACAATTAATGTTTGTGAGTGGGAAGTATCTTGAATAAAACAAGTTTCACACATTGTCCCTTATGGCAGATAGCACAGACAGAAATGGTAGGATTACTGAGATCAAGAAGAGTTTGGACAATGGCATCAAGCAGATGATGTGACTCCTGGGGTGTCCTGTGCAGGACCAGGAGTTGAACTCAGTGATCCTGATGGGTGCCTTTCCAACTGTGATTCTGATATTCTGTGATTCTGTGTTTCTACATTTTTCAGAATTATATTGATACATTATATATTATTTTTACGTGTTTAGTGTCTATAAACAAATGATACAGGAAGCTTTGCATCTATATTTCTAGACATCTGTGAAGCTGGCTCTGCACCTCAGAGAGCCAAATCTGTTTAATTTGCTTACTAAGAATTAAGAGAAGCCAAGCAACCCTCCTACTTACCAGCTCTTCATCTTTGAGAGATGTTCTAGTGGCCATTGCTGAGGTAATTCCGGCTTTTCGGGACTGAACCAGTGACTAGGGAGGAAAAAAATTTTTTACTCACCACCAATATTTACAAGTGCAATGGCATTACGTCCAGAGATGTGAGCAAAGGGACCCTGTCACGCCTGACACTAAACCAACCATCTACTGCATTTAAATTGGTTTCTTAAAAATGACTGCTCATATCTCAGAGGAGTCAAATGAATACCCTGAAAGGTCTCCAACTTATTTCCATCTGTCCATAACCAGTCTCACTCTAGGAAATTTCTATCTGTTTCTCTGAAAGAAATGAAAACCTGGGTTCCCATCTCCACTTCTACATTACGGTAGCGACAGTAACTCTTCTACTGTCTAAGGTGACTACAACAGACTCACTTTTCTATATCGAACTCCACTTATATCCAAAAGGAGATTACTTCATCAGCTTTACAACACATAAAACACCCCAAAATGTGACAGTAAAGAGTTGCAAGTAACAAGGATAAAAGAAAGGGGAGTGAGTTGGGAGCAGAGGTTTGAATGTGACAGTGTATCACATTCATCAGCCATCACTGAACACAATGAACTACATTTTCCCCTCAAAGAACTGCCTTTCACACCATGCCAACACTGCTCTGCAGCTGTGGACAGCACAGGGCAGTGGTCTTTGCAGCACCTCACAGTGGCATACAAGGAATTTCTGCAGCCACTCCAGTAACATGAAGGCAGAGAAGGGTCTTTAAAGGTAGCAGCATTTGCTATGAAATCATCCAACTCTATCAGTTTTGTACCATTTATGTTCTGCTTTATGCTGTTTCAACAGAGACCGAAAAAGTTCATTCCAACAGTGATGGAGCAGGACAGAGTGCTGGATATGCATTCACTGCAATAGTGCAGATTCAAAACAAAAAGCAAAGAAGTAAAGGGGGAAATAAGGTAAGTAAGGGATTTTTTTTTTTTCTGGGGAAGACTTGATGGGTAGTCTTCACCTCGACTTACCATGGCCTGTGAAGAGAGAGAATGAATGCATTCAAGGGAAGTAACACAAGTTAATGCCATTATTGCAAAGATTTAAGATACAAGCAGTTAGCTAGACACATACCAAGCTGCCCATGCATAAGCTGGCAGACAAAATTGTATGCATCTTTTCACATGAATTACAGGATATAGTAACTTCGGTCTTTCAGCTGTTACAGCATTTCTCTCAAGTATGAAATCACTACGTGTACTGAATACAGCCAACAGAAAACCATTTGTCCTGCAGAAGCCTCATTTCACCATCTCATACAAGCATATGAAAGTTGTCCTCATTACTCACTTGGTTCTCATGCTTCCTTCAGTGCAGAAGTCTACTGGCAATATTGCAAATATATTTTAAAATCCAAGCACATATGCTCGTTTATCTATCCTCTGTAATTCCAATCTTCTGGTAAGCTGCCAAACCTCACATGGACATTATAACTTCCCCTAAACTATGTGATTTTTAGCAAAACATTTAAAAATGATGCAGGCCTAAAAACAATCAAATATTTTGTGTAGAATAAAAAGGATAAAGAACATGAAAAATACCCTGTTTCTGTCAAATGATTGAAATTGTCTACAAAACCAAAAACTCATTCTCACTGAGATTTTTCAAGCACTATTCCTAACTCTTTAGCGTAAGAATTAATTTAACAAAATGCTTGAAGTGACAGTGAATGTGCCCATGTATTCAAAAAGTAAAGCCAGCTGCATAAATGCTGTGTGGCAGAAGAGAAACAAACAAATCTCTTACCAGATCACTGACAAGTGGAATTGGCTTTTTTTTGCGTAGATCAGGCATGCTATCGATGCCATAGAGGCCACCAGCAGGCCTGGAAATTCAGGAGGGAAAAAAAATTATTAATTTAGGGTTGAGAGGGGTGAAGAAGGAGATGCTTTACTGCAGGAAGAAAAACAGCCAGAAGATTATACTTAAGAAAGTGTAAAGTTAATGCTAAAAACAATTAAGTGTTTATCTTCACACACAACAATCCAGACATTCCTGCCTGGCGTTGGTGGCTAGAAGGGAGCACTCAAAGGGGATCAGCCCAGGGGCAGGATGCTGCTACCCATCTTCTGATTCAAGTCTAGAACACACTTAATACTGGCCCTTGAGGTCCATATAATTACTAGGAAAAACCTTATATCGAAGGAAAAAATATATTATTTTTAATTCTATAAAAGAGACTATTCACGGTACTCAGCATTTCAAGCCATGTAGACCTGTACACACAAGAGATGGCATTTGCTGGCAGAAGTGACAATGGAGCAAAAAGGCCATTACCCTAGCAACAGTCACAGCCTGATGAAATAAAACACTATAACCTGCTTCCCTCCTGACGAGACCAGGCTGGATAATTATACCTGGATTCTGCCACTCGCTGGCAACATCACATGGATGTAACCCTGTACTTGAGGAAAGTCTATTAATCCAGCTTAAAGGCCCTCAGTAAATGCATTCATTTCTAAGGACTTTAGATAATACTGTTTCCTAAAGCTGGAAACTGAGCATACACCTCTCTGCTGTGGCTTCCTCCCTGCAACAAACACCCAGTCCAGTAGGCAAAATCCACAGCACCTCTCAGTGTCTCTCTCACCTTGCCCATCTCCACTCTGCCCTCAGGTCTTGCTAACATTAGGAATATGGTTCCTGAGGCCTTTTTCTTGATTACAGAGACTGCCTCTCCATCCTTAGCCATTTGCCTTCACTCCCTACCACTCTGCCTAACACATTTTGGCATTTGATAAACTGGCTGGCAATTTCAACCTGGGTATTTTGTTGATTTGGTACAACATACCCTGTCAAAATGCTTTGCAGGAACATTACAGGAAAAAGGAGTATGGGACAAACTGTTCCTACAGCCATAAAAACCACACGTGGACCTACCTTTCAAAACAATCTAGGAAATCAAACTGCCACTACAAATTTGCATACGCCATGAAAAATTGTGGGGTTGATAAATGACAAAAGGCAATCTAAAACCATCAGAAAGCAGGGCCTACTCAAGCCCCCTTAAATATAGCCAAATGTAAAAAAAACAAACAATAAAACGTCCAACGTGACCAAACCTATACTACAGCTTGAGGATGGACAAGGATGTCACAACACAGCCTAGCACAAGGCTGTGCCAAAGAGGAAAACAGTCCATTATTACAGAAACATGTGACAGAATTGTAATAGTAAAATTGGCTTTTTTGACGGGGTGTAGGAGGGTGACGTGTCCGAGCCACGGCTGAGCTGACAGCTGCTGCTGGCTGAACAAGCCTGGTGGGAAGGTGTAACTGCAAGAGCCATGTCAGCTTCGTAGTTTTCCAACAGTGCAGTTTTCCATCACTGGAAATCCTCACAGTGAGGCCACACTGTGTTTTTTACCAGAGGCTATCACCATTCCGAACAGAGAACTCCAGAAAAACTTTTTGACCAAGTCACACTGCAAAAATCCCTCCTTATTATAGAAAAAACTCACCCACATCAAGAAATAAATACATTTATATTCCCAGATTTGTCTGCTGCCCTTATGTTATAAAACCTTTCTGATACTGGTGGTACTGTTTTGGGGTAAAATAGGTGTCATGGCAGACTACTCAGATGATGATGCAAAGAATCCCAGGATTACTTAAACTACAACACAGCTTACTGATAAGCTTTGGGTCAGGGATTTGTGTGAATCACTTGAATTATGAAAGCACATACAAAATAGAAAGGGAGAGACTACAACCTGAAAAGATGCAACAAAATGATCAAGTAAATGAACAAGAAAAGTTCCAGAGTCAATGCTCCTGCTAACAGTCTTTTCCTACATGATTTCAAAGTACTTTTTCTCTAATCTAATTGAAAGGAAACTGTGATACTCTGACATTTCCCAGGAAAGAAAAAGAACATAAAAATTGCATGCTTTATAAATTCAAGATGAGCCTATATAAATGATTGTGTTTGAGAAACATGTCTAGTTACAACTTGATTTGTTGCAAAATACTTTTGATAGATTGAGGTTTATGAGAGAACCAGTGGTAAGCCAGGATGACAAACATATTTGAAAGGTGCTTGTATTCATCACTGAAGAAAGGTGTCCTAGTACCTACATAGTTATACACCCAGATGACCTGCTTTTAGCTTGTTAATATTAATTTAAAAAAAATTCAACAACAATTCCCAGTTTTCTAAAGTGTTGTGTTTTCAGCTACCTCAGCCTCTTTATTCAAGCACAACTACTACCTCGTTTAATAAAATCACTGTGTTTGCACAGAGAGAAGAATTGACAGTGCCTCAAATATGCACAGTGTGGCTTTCTATGTAATAAGGTAACTCTCCTCTGCAGTGGATGTAATATTTATAGCATTATTATGGAGAGCTGTATGGAGGAGTGAATAGCATTTCTGTATGAGAAGATGATTTGCACTAATAAATAAAAAATACAGATACTACACCCAGAGACTGATCCATAATACCAATTGTACCTTTTTTTTTTAAAGTGATCTCTCCAAAATCCATGATTACAGACAGGGAGCTACTGTTGCCTTATACTATTAATGAAAATTGCTTGAAGCATGTATTCTTCTTTTAATACAAGTTGTATCACACAGAAGCCTCCATTAGATCTTGACAATCTAAGAAAGCTAAGGTGATTTGCAATGACAGAGGACGACTACTTCCTTCAAAGAAACACAGCTCTAATCTTCACATTAAAAGAACAACTCCAAACATAAATGCTTTCATATACTTCGAAGCTAATAAGCCAAAATATGGCTAAGGGTGGAATTAAAGGTTTACCACCCACAACCACCTTCTCTGGGAATCCCTTGCACAGGGGATACAGTGAGTATGACAAACTTTTGTCAAAACTACATTAGCCAGACTGTTTAGTTATATCCTGCAGAGAGGAAAAAAAAAATTACAGACTAGAGCAAACAATGCCTCAAATCGACATAACACGTATTTAAGTATTTCAGGACTGTAGGTGTATCCACCTTTCAGACTAAGAAATCATTTTGTGTGCATGAACCAATAAACTGAGTACATTGTCTCCTTGTTAAAGGAAGGTGCTGTTTATAGTTACAATAAATCACTGTGTCCTGCTCCTGCAAATTGCCAGTTCTCCAGCAGCCCGCTCGCTAAGTCCCAGGGTCCTTGGGAAAAGCAGGGGGTTGCTAGGCAGCTCCAGGCATCCACAGGTGATGCTTCGAGGGAACATCAACACCACAGAACAATGACTCCAAAAGCAGACAGCCATATACCGAAGCTTCCAATTTAACTTCATGTTTTATTAGGGAAGCTTCCTTCAATAGTATGAGAATTAACTTAAGCACGTAGCAAGCAAACCTCTAGCCAAGATTTCAGGGCAAATCTTGCTGCTGCTGACTGATAGCTCCTCATGGGTGCCCCACCACCAAACCAAATCATCCTGGTCATGGTACCAGGCACATAACCTGTAAAATGTGTCACTGCCTTTTTCCTGCCAGAGGATCTCAGGGAAGCTGCCGTGGTGGCACCTATTATCACGGAGTGTCATGCCGAAATTACAGTCAGAATTTGTCTGCTTCATTTGCTGCAAGTAGTGTGTTGTGAAGAGAATGCACGACTCATTCACAAGAATCACTCTCATCTGTGCAAAACAGGCATGAGGAGCACTGCTTTAAAAATACAAATTGCAATAACTTCTAGAGTTAGGGCAGTTTTAGCTACTACAAGGAATCATTTAAAATACAGAAGACTTCCCCAAACCTATCTTCTTCTTCTAAGAGCAAAAGACACAGCACTCTCAGAGCTTCTCTTCCCCCCCTCTGCTGCCACCAATGACTGATCCAAAAGAGAAGATTTCATCCAGACCACTCTGAGGTACTCAGTAGCAATTATTTAATACGGCTGCCATAAGCACTTGCCACCAACACATTACAGATTATACATTGCAACTATAGCCTTGTTCTTAACCACAGGTCTGGAAGAGCTGTCCACCTACAGCTGCTTAAGAAGAGACTGAAATATAGCAGCAGCCTGGCCCTCAGTGAAGTCTGGCCACTTGATTACTTCATTAGAAACATCAGAAATGCTATTTTTACTTGGACTGAACTGCACACCTGTTAAGTACACTGTAATCATAAATACAGGGATAAAAGGTCTCAAAATACCACTTACCCTCCTTTGAGCCAGGGTGGTTTCGATGGATCAGCCTCATCTTGGCCCTGAAGTGGGGGAAGAGAAAAGAACAACATGAAATTACTTTCCAGGAACACCAGAAAAAGTATTTGTATTATATTCTGTGGAAAGGGTAATAGACCACACTGCATGCAGGCAAATGCATACAGAAACTCACTCAAGCACCTCCAGTGACCAAGATGCCAGGATAAGTCATACAGACACAGACAGACTATGCAATTTCATTGAACAGCTAGGACTGGAACCTGAAGAGCCTGTTCAGTGCAACTTCTCATTCAAAAGGCAGTCTTGAAGACAAACGTTTTATTTTTTTCAAACTCCAACGAGTTATTGGAGAGCTCCTCTTACTACAGGTCACTGCTTAACACGAATGTTGTCATAATGAAGATGTTATAAATTGAAAGCCCTTGTATGAAATGCACAAATGACAGAGTAACATGAACCTCTGTATGAACACTTGGGAGTTTTGCTCGTGCCCAAATGCAAAGACTCTTTAGTCCCCTAAGCAGAGAGGTCCTATTACAGAGTAACCCATTTATTTGAAAGTATTTCATTTCCAACAGGCATGAAACAAGGGCCACCACCTGCAGGTCAACTGGGATCTCATGGTGTGATGGAAAACACAACAGACTGCAAATGTGGGGATTCATATTTAGGAATTCAAACCATGTTCTTATGTTCCTATTAGGAGTGCCTTCATAGAGTGATGTTCTGTTTCTCTGCAGATCTTCAGTGGACTAATTAGAAGTGATAAGTACCTGAACACTTGAAATGTACCTGGAAGAAATGGTTACCTGTAATCGGAAACCTCCTTGTTTCAGCTCACAGGTCATATGTTCTCCTGCACTCCCTGAACGAAATGATGCTTTCACACAGGACTAAGCAAGTCACGATGCAAACATTTAAAAATCCAACCTCAGATAATCACATCTGCCAAGAGAATAAGGAGGCTGCAACTTGCACACAGAGAAAAAGTATTTCCAGCCATGGGACTCACAACCTGAGAGTCAACAAAGTAAAGGAGCTTAAGTCAGGAAATAAGATCCAACTCTATGCAAGACAAAAGAACACGGCTCCAAAAGAAAGGGTTCTTTTTCCTTTCTTCTCCTCTCTTTTTTTCCCCCTAACGTGTGCTTTGGGTGAGCTGTGCAACCCCAGACTGTTCACAGGTAAAAGACTCCCAAGAAGACCAGAAATAAACAAGGAAAAGGAGTTCTCTTTGAGGTATGAACTTGAACAGAAGCAAACGTCCAAACTTTGTACTTTGGAGTCCTACAATTTCAGGGATAGGCAGATTTAAAGACTACATATTAGTAATGTTTATTATTTTATATTTAAACAGATTGAACAGTATGACGTTATCCATAACGGAATGGACACGATCAGACAGGCCTGCAGAGCAGGAAGGGGCCAAGAGCCACAGCCCAGTACAGTGCACGTTTCCCCACAGCTGCAGCAGCACACCAGGCTCCACTAAGCTGTGCTTCCAAAACCCCTCAGCCTGAAACCTGCATTTCCTCCTAAGGAATATGAACCAACTGCTGGTCAAGAGAGATTTCATAAACCAAATGCAACCAGATCCTTCTGAGCACACAGGGGAGGACATCTCTACCTTTGCATCTGAACACTTGGAAGAGCTGTGGTTAGAAAGCAACACTAAAATGGACAAAAGTTTCATACTGGATTGAGCTTGGCACCAATGGCTTGGCTGTGCTGAATGACAGAGAATGACAAACACTAATGTGGAAACATTGACTGGCAGAAGGTATTAGTAATAACAAAGTTTTCAATCATTTGACATGAGAAACTAAATATAAGTGACTGATATTTGAGACATTAACAGACCACAAAAGAGTGTGTTCACTGCAGACTGGAGACCACAACAGCATCAAGAATCTGGGAGAAAGGCGGGAGGGGAAGATGCAGGGAAAGCTGTTACCTAGTTGAGCAATTTCTTACAGGCAACCATGAGTCAACAGAGAACAGTCAGGAATGTAGATGTGGGGAGGCCAGAAAGTATGATCAGGAAACAAACCTCCATCATGTCCCAGATTTGTGACATGCAAAGTAAAATTTGCCAGGAGCTCCAGATAATTAAAATAAATGAGTAAAAGTATAATTTATTTTTACCAAGCCTTTCAGACACGCAAATAAAAAGAAAAAAAGAGGCAGAGCTTCTCTAGGGTCAAGATTAAAAATCGTCTGGGTGTAACAGCACAAAACAAAAGAAAGGGCTTTCAGTAAGTGGCAATATTGATGCAGGGCCAAAGCAGGTGATGGCTGTGTGAAAGCAGGAGTTACCACCTGCTGAAAGCAAAGTAAAGAGCTGATTTGCTCCAGGCAGCCTTCTCCCTGAGAAAATGCCAAGAGAACCAGCACCTGACATCCATCAAACAAGGGCTAATGCCTTGAGACTGTAGAAGAGTCAGTGCAGTACCCACAGTTAAAGTGTGTGTGTGTGTGTGGAGGAGGGAAATGTGATCCAGATTAGTGCAGGACCATTACTGGCTTCAACAGCTTGAACGGGTTCTGAGCAAACATGAAGGAAAGAATTAAGACGGAGGCTACTGAAAACCAGGAAAAAGTATAACAGAGGCACAACCAATCCTGCAAACATTCTGTGCCTGTTTCACAAAGGAACTCTTTTTCTCTAACCATAAAATAAATGATGAACTGAATTTTCGTTTTAAAAAAACCCTTTTGATGCAGAGCCATGTGACGTTAATGAGGCTGGATAAGCTGAGGAGGAGGAAGGAGCTTTCAGGTGGATAAACAAGTAACTGTAACTGAGCCAGCCATGGACAACGCAATAAGGAAGCTAGTGGGAGTAAGTAGGATCTGCTGATAAAATCTGGTTGGTTTGAAATGACAAACCCAGGGGAATTATTGATCCTGAACTCATAGGTCCAGTGGAAAGAATTGATGACAGTAAACACTGTAACAATGGAGGATTAAACGTGGAACAAATGGCAAGGCCAAAGCCCCGAAGGCTGCCATGAATTTGACTACATACAAGCTGTTCCTCAGTGGAGAAGAGCATGTGACAATAGATTTGAGTTCTAGTCATCACACTGACATAAGCTTCCAATGATACAGCCAGGTAGAAAGAGAACATAATCCATAGAATATGTCCAATGAAATGTCTCCACAGAAATAAAAGCATAAATACCTTTGTACTGTGCTGGCAAGATTCCTTCAGAAAAGTATATGAAATCTTTTTATTCTGTACCAAAGTAAAAAAAAAATCACAAAGGAAAACAGCAAAAGCAGCTGGAGGATATAAACACAATACTATAGGAGAAGAACAAAGCATCCTGCTTACTCTAGCAAAAAGAACCTTTTCCTGTGTTTGTTCAATAGGTAGGTGAATGGGAGAAGAACTGCAGCTAAACAGAGGTTGAAAATTCAAAGGTGTCTCACCACAACAGTTCTGTAGAAGCCTTTCAAAAGGAGAAGCAGACACCAAACCTAATCAGTTCTAGAGAAGGAAATTGGGAGGTTTACATACAAGGAAATGGCATAATATCACACAGTGGCAGTCACCAAGAAGTCCTCTGCAGTCCTTCTTGTGCTGACATACGCAGTCAAAGAACCAGAGGCTGCATTAGCTACAAGTGCTGGCATGAGGGTTAAGACGCCTCCCCAAGTGCCAGTTAAACACAGTAATCCAGAGTTTGCACCCCTGTTGGGAGTAAGAACTCTTCACATATTCCTCCTCATTTAAAGAAAGCAAACAGCAATATTGTCCCTCCAGATGGATTTGCTGCAGGTGGAGAGGTTCCAACCCTCCAAAGGCACCACTCGTGCCAGGACACAGCAGGCCTCCAGTAGCTGCCCTGGGACTTGTCACCAGCCATGGGTCTGCTCAAGTTCAGCCCATGCCAGCAGCCTGACCTGCTCAGAGCCTGGGCAAGCAGCAGAAACAACAGGCAGGTGAGAAGAGCACTGGAACAACTGCTACAGTTTTTAGCACTGTCCTTCGCAGGGACAAATGGGAGGGCAAAGGGAAAGCAGACACATTTAAAACCCTGCCATCCACATACTGCATGTCACAGAAAGTGTTTTGCTGGCTTATGGCCTTCTCTGCACAGCTCTATCACTTGATCTTTCCTTGAAAGCAGCCACACCAGGCTGAATCTGGAATGTGATTTTTTTTTTTTCTGATGCTGGTGGATGACATTTTTATACATACTGTCCAACGTATACTTTCAAATGGGGAAGTGCTTGTGACCCCTAGTACTGCAGTATGTTCACTCACAGTAAAGTATACCATAATCCGGCGCTGAAAGGTCTTCTCTAAATAATTAAAGTTTCTTGTCAACCAAGAACCAGTTAGCAAAACAATGCCAGTGACAGAGCAGCATAAATTTAAGGCCCTTAAATTAAAGGGAGGCAACAGACATGGACACTCAAGGCAAGTATTCAGTCATAGGAAAGGCAATGTTTGGTGAAGCCTAAAAAGGAAACAACAGTTTTGCTTACTCAGAAAAAGCAGCAGCTGGGCTTACAAGTAACTTGAGAAGTTATTTAACAAAGTTGCAATTTTCAAATTTTTCAAATTCTCTCCTACACAAGATACTTTAATAGAACAAACAATTATGCACTTCTGTAGAAGAGAAAGTGAAACTCCATAAAAAGGACAGAGGGGCATAAAAAGAAATAAAAAATCATAAAGTCTGGAGCAGTACAAGGGAAAGGAAGAACATCCACAGATGTGTTAGCTCTCCATATAAATCTAGCTCTCCTCATAAAAGGCTTCCTAACAATGTAATTTTCCATCACATTTAAGTACTGTGTCTAGCACATTATCCTCTTAAGATATAAAACAGATGTAAAACATGTAAAGCTGCTTTATGCTGCTTTATTTAAACAGATAAAAAGATCAATAATAACTTATTTGTTTTGAAAACCATCCTAACTTGTTTTCAAATACCATGCTTTATTATTAAACCTCAAAAACCTCAGTTAGATATAGGTTAATCTGAATCAGGCTAAAACAAGGAGCAACTGTTTCACTGACTAAATTAAACTTCTGGTCATGCCTAATTAGAGCCTTTCTTCAGTGGCATTAACAGAGTCAGACTGAACTAAATCTTCCCAATTAAACAACTCAGTCTTGTGTTTCAATGTCTTCATTCAGTCAAGTATGCTACATTTTACATGGAATCCAAAGCTGCAACAAGTCACGGGATTATTTTAAGTTCATTCTGTATTCTGCAACAGCATCCATTTAATTGACGGCTGAAGAGCCCCAAAGGAAGCTCCTTCTTGCTGATGGATCACCTGGAGCCACTCTTCCAGCTGCCAGATGGGAAGTTTAAAGGAGGTTCCACTGGTTTTGCACTGAAGCCAAAATGGGACTGAATTTAACACCGATATTTGACACCAGGTATCTCTGCATTCCTGAAAAAGCATTAATGGACAGATATTTACCAGTAAGAAGGAAACAAAACTGCTGATACATGAGTCAATAAAGCTTAGAAATGCAAATTCATCAAACTCCATGGATGGCATTTGCACGGAGGCCCAAAATCCGTTCAAGGTTCAGCTTCTCCTGGAAGCCAGTTTAGCCTCATTCATACAGCTACGAGAGAGGGGGAAGCACAGCAGGCACTGAATGCATATAGCACAGAGTCATGAAAATAAAACAGCTGAGGATCCGAAAGCCAGTAGTTTCTCTATGTGAGTTGCTAACGCAACTGTTGACAAAGCACACAGCAGTCGACAAAACAATTCTGCAGATCCTCCTAGGAGGAAAGAGTTACCTGTTGCCCACAGGATAATGGGCGGAGAGGTAGCCAGTCCACGAATAGAAAGACAACAACTATAGGTATTAAGGAAAAAGTTCTGCCCTTCCCATGGGGCATAGGGCCCTGCTCAAAGCAAAGTGACTATCTAAAAAGGCATGGGACCTGCAGCAGACCTTTCAGCATCCAGTCTTGATTAATCTCACTACTACAGCCCATAGATATACTTTCAATAGATGTACTTTTGACTTTAATTGATGAAAGTGGACAAGCCAGACAGATGAAATGAAATAATACAACTGAAGAAAAATGAGGAAATACTTGGTTTAAACAAGATTCATAAAGAGGAAGACTGGAATGAGCAACTTGTCCTCTGCACACGTGGTGCCTGTGCACATCACACACACCCCACAGAGCACTGAAGGGAGATCACTCCAAGCATTCATGTTTTCCTCTTTGTACAAGGTCATAGGCACTGAACAGACTCTTAACTTATACACAGTGTTAACAATGCCCCAGACAACCATGACATGCTAAACTGAATCTCAGAGCCTCAGTGGGAGCAACTGGCTACAGGAAGATGAGTCATGCACACACAGAGGTTTCAGAAAGAGATGCTGGTTACAAGGGACAACATGTACAACCTGGAGCTCTCCTCTACCTCCTTCTGCAAAGAAAGGAAAAAAAAAAAAAAAAGAGAAGAAGGAGAGGAACAAAAGTTAGTAGACCAGCTTTCTGCCATGAGTTCTGTAAAATGATTTTTACAGAAATTGGGGTAAAGGTTTGCCACAAGTTGATAACACATTTGTGCAGCAGAGAGTTTTCCCATGCACTTCCTGGGACATGCACCAGTCAATTAATCACTAACAGACAACCTTGAATTAAACTAATCAGATTTCATCCATAACTACACATGCATAAAAATATATGCTTTTGAGAGCTCTTTTTAGAGTTACCATTCCTGTTTCATTAACTGGGGATTTTTAAGTAATCTTAATACAGAACTGGAGCTGCCGTTTACCATACAAGAAAAAAACCCTGTATTTATTATAAGGAGGGACAAATTTGCTCCCCTCTCCCCCAGACTGCATCCACTGCCTGCATCTGAAACATATCCCCTGCTCCCTTCCTCACCCCCTGTACATTTTGCCCGGTATGAGGAAACTGGCAGCTCCCACGGAACACATTTTGCTTTTGCAAATACCATAATGCAGAGAGATATTTTCTGAGTTTATACATCTAGGCAATTTTCCTCTGAGCAAAAAAAAATCCAGAAGCCTCCTACACTAAATCTCATGTTTATGGATAGGCAATTTCAAGGCTAGTAAAGTTACATGAGAGTCATACTCAAAACTTCCGGTACAGACATGGTATTTTTTAAGTCTTCCAATCAGATATTTCTCTATCTGCACAGAAGAACCGTATTACTCATTTGTGTATGAAAGATGGAGGGGAAGGAATATCTTCATGGCAACAGGAGACACTCAAATTGGTGTAAAAGCAAAAATAGTTTTTGAAGTTACTGTCTATATGGGTGTAATTACAGACATGCAATCACTAAGACAGGAAAATAGAGAAGCTATTTTAACTCAATCGCTAAGGAGAAGTTGAATTACTTTAGCAAACGAAGTGCTGGATTGTAGCTAAAATAAAAATCCTATTTTCCACCTTAAGACATGCCTGCATGGATGCTCATTAGGGGAGGAAGCCTCTGGACCACCCTGGAGGTTTCTCCTTTGGTGCTAATGGAGGAGAAATCACAAGCAGCAGGATGCTGCAACCACCAGTGTGGCACAAGTACCGTGTTTTGGCAGTCCGCTCTGCACAGACCTGCTGACCTGGAGAAACTGAGGAAACTTGGGGTCCCTTCAAGACTCAGATGGGAACACATTTTGTTGGGCATGGACCCTTCTGACTGTTCTCTCTAAAGTAATTTTCTGTACCATCTTCCTGCCTGTCCTATTCAATTAAGCCAAACCTTCTCACCTAGACAGACACAATTTCACTTCAAGTCCCCTGGTTTTGTCCTTCTTTTTACACAGTCACTCCAAGCCCTTCCAACCCAAGCCAAATCTCTCCTGACTTGGTCCCTGGAGCGGTTTCAGTGAGTCTCAGGCAGACCCAGACACCCCTCATTCCTGGGTTTTTAATTCCTTTGCATTTAAACTCTAATCCTTCTTAGCATCTCCTGTGGAGTCTCGGGGCGCAGAAGATGCAGAAGACCTGGACTCGTCCCCTCTCAGGTCTGCTGTGGCTCTCAGTCAGGTCGAGCAGGGAAACCCTGCTTCTAGCCCCCAGCTGGAAAACACTGGGGACAGATAGAGTGTCTGGCAGTGCAACAGCTCAACAGTAGCAAGCTACCAGTGAGCATATGCAAACTACACATTTTTCAAAAGCGTATTCACTCTGCTCATTCAGGGTTGATTTTCCACAGAAAATTCCTTGACACAGACTAGCACTGCCAAATTTTAAGACCTCAGGGCACCAGAGCTTCTCAAATATAGGTCACACTTATTTTTATACAAATGCAAAGTTATAAATCTTGCATTAGACTAATTTTTGGATAATTACAAAAAACTGAAAACAACAAAACATTTTGTATTAAAATCCATACATATCTTTGACTTTGGGGCACCATCAGTTTAAGGTTGTTAGGGACACTTTCAGGCCAAATGTAAAATTTGGCAAAGCTCTGGGTAACTGCAGACACAGATTTAAAATCTTGCATCTCATTACAGCAGGTGCACTCAGTTTCATCAATGGTGACTAATTTGGTTAAACCCTGATCACAGAATTCTTTCACCATTTCACTTTTGAGCAGTCACCTTAAATCTCAAAAAATCTCTAGCATTTCATGGCTTTTCTTTAAACAAATTCAAACTATCATCATCTTCAGTTACACTTTTTGCTTTTTCTCAAATTCAAACTTCAAAAGCTTCTTCAGATTTTCAGGGGATATTTTTTCTCTTTTGACTTCCAATTAAACATAATTATTTATATGCATCTGCCAAGTTCCAAGTTCTTCTGGTAATTTGCATCTGTGTTCAACTATAAATAATTTAAACCTTTATGCCAGTGCATCATCTCTGAATCACCAAAACACGCATATTTACCAACACCTTCAAATTTATCTTCCATTCCTTTGCTGGAGGCTGCTAACAAACACATTTAAGAAAATACCTTGAACTGAACTTCCGAGCAAAGTGAAGTTCAGGTTCAGAACCAAAAAAACAGCTCCAGAACTGGGTTTTCAGTGGACCTTATCTGGGAACTGAAAAGGCTATTAACAACAAATTATATTTTTAAAGTAAGACACAAACACTCATCTACAGCTGGGACAAAAAAGCAAACCAACAACATTTCATTGCATTCCAGGTACGATCCTTTTTCCGAAGGAAGAAAATAAAAGCTTGGCTCTCACTTGAGTACATTGAAACAGGACGCAGCTTCTCTTTCTTGAAAAATGCATGCCAAAACAACACTATTTCAGACAGTCACAGAATCACAGAATGGTTTGTGTTGGAAGAGACCTTAAAGATCATCTAGTTCCAACTCTTTCCTGTCTAGCTGTCAGGATCTGGGCTGCTTTGCTCCCTGACATCTCCACCGTTTTTTTCCCAAGGTCTCTCTTTTCTTACCCTTTATCCACTGATTTCCACTAGCTTTGACTTCTTCCATCTCTCAGAGCACATTTGCTACATCGTGACTTCATCACATACTTATTTTTATAGCTTCAGTTGCCAAATCTACCTTATAGATCCACCTTTATGGGAGCGGCACACAAGTGCCACCAACTTTTTGTCACACTGGATGATGTTCAAGAGAACTGATTCAGGGAGGATCAGAAATCCCAATTCACCTTGGGACCAGATCTAAGGTACAAAGTCCAGCTCTGCTGCTCCTCCTCCTCCTTAATTGTTTTGGCTACTTCTTGCCTTGTGAACGTGCCTGTGCTGCTCAAACTCTGCTGCTCAAACTCTGCTGCTCAAACTCTACTGAGATGAGCAGCCTCCTCTCACATTCAGAAACAGGCTATTTCAGTACTTCTGCTGTACTGTGGCAAATGCTAATCCCAACCACTGTCTGTTCCCTCAGGTTCTAAAATTAGGACATATGTCCAGGACTTGAGCACCACACAAACACCACCAAAAAAAAAAAAGTATCTGTGCCAAGCCTGCTAACAAATCCCAGTGTTTCCCTCATTAAAAACTTACTGTTTGAGCCAACTCAACAAAGACCTTGTACAAAATAAGAAAGCAGAGAGCTGATTACCAGCTTTATGATCTGCATAACTGAGAAGAATGCTGGTACAGAAATCAAATACGGGTTGACAGATTGTTTCTTCACAGTGAAAGCAGAGTCACTGGAAAAGCACTTGGCAGATGACTCCTTCAGTTGGGAGAGGATTATCTCTGATTATTCTGACCAGCTTTCATGATGGCAAGAAGAGTGAACACAGTATTTGATACAAGGAAGTTCACAACAAGTATGTGAAGATTTCAAGCTGTAGTTAAAATAACTTCCACTCTTGAAACAATGCCTCTTTCCTGAACTGTGTAGTGATTTGTAGAGATGACACTGAGAAAGCCTTCTCACCGCCTGGAGAGGGACAGGGAAGGTGGACCTACACTTCAACTTTAGGTTCTGTCTTACTAAATTGAGGCCTATCAAAACATGTCCCATCAAAAGATGCCAGTCAGCTCTATCATCACATCCTCAGGAAATGGTTTAGCAGCACTGCTCCACCACTGTATCAGTTCCCATCTGCTGCGGTCACACATTTCAATATCTGTGCTGGCAATAAGAGATGTATTTTGTTTCCCCAGAAACAAAAAATTTTCACCTCATGGACAAATTATGGAAAGAATACAAAAATACAAGTCTCAACTTTCCAAATTTTAAACTATTATTATTATTACTATTACTACATTATTATTATTGTTATTATTATTATTACTATTATTATTATTACTATTTTCTTTATTATTTTCAATGCTCTCTACTAGGATAACATCTAGCAGTGATTAAACACTGAGAACTCCCACTTTGTGGGATGTCACTTTGTGATGGAGTCACTTAAAGTCTAGATCCACTCAACTCACAAAACTGCAAATCTGGCTACTTATAGCTCAAATGCACACTTTGTTATCACATGTCTTAACTATTATATTTAACAAGAAACCAAGTCACGAATTATGATGAAAAACCTTAACACCTGCTATTTCGAAGAAGCTCTGCAAATCTCTCTCTCTCAAAGAAAAAAAAAAGGTGAAGCTTGCTAACTGGCATTTCAGTGTGTTACACAGTAAATTTCAGGGGGTTTTGTCAGTACTGTTGTACAGTGCATGTACTTCTCTTTGTAACTATTTGCTCACAACTTTTAATACACTCACAGAATATTCACAGTTCACCCACAGAATGAAGTGTTGGCCGCTGGCTGCACAAATACCAGATTTTGACATCTCCTTAAAAACATTCTTTTCATTTTACCTGAATTTGTCTCCTCAGCAGAAATCCAGTTTCCCTCCTGTGCTAATTCTTTTAAGAGTCTCCTACGCATTTGCCTCTTTTCCCTCAGCACATTTTTGAAATTGTTGATGCATTTGTTCAGGTAGATGGTCTCTGCGCACACCTTGTCAAGGCTCATGGGCCTACATTCCTTTGCTGGCTCAGCCAGACGGTTCACATCTTCTCCAAGCTCCTCAGGAGGTAATTGCTGCCCAGCAGGGACTTCACTGACAGATGATGGCATCACACTGGAAACAGGAGGCTCATGTGAAACAGAGGAAAGACTGGAAGGAGCCAATTGCATCTGAGCAGATGTTTCACTGTTGACATTCGTGTTTGCCTGGCTCTCAGAGGACTGACTAGGAGGGGTTTCTGCAAAGTAGTCAGAGCTGCCACCCATACCTGAACTGGTCAGCATAAGCGTGTTGTCATCATCCATCTGTAAACCACTATCATTTTCCAAAAGGATTTCAGAATCACTTGTTTCCAGTTTATGGAACACCACTTGCAGAGCAGACCTGAAGTGGTGAATAGCTTTCCCAAGCTTATTAGTGTAAAACTTCATGTCTACAAGATCAATGTTGTCCCTGGAGTGGTCTAGGAAATACTGGGAATTTTCCAGGACATCCCTAAAGACCTGATCAGTTGGATCTTGATCATTCAGGTCCATCTGGATCATATCTTTCAAGCTGTCACTACTATCAACCATTTCATCTGTTGTATGATCATAGCTAATGGTTGTCACCCCACTAGAAACATCTTCTCTTTGAACATCACCTTTCTCTGCACTGGTAAATTTGCAAGAGTTATCATAGTCTGTTTCAATTTCTTCTGTGGTTATTCCCTCATCTTTTTCTAGAAGAGAAGAAGAATTCTCAGTGACGCTTTTAGTGTCAAGCCTCTGCTCACTACCATTACTTGAAGCACATATCTGGCTTGCATGGCCCGAAGAGTCAGATGAGCAGCAGTGATTTCCATCACCTGATTTGGGCGAATTGGTCACCTGTGAAGGTTCAGCAAGGGCCTGGCAAATGTCCCTGTCATCTGAAGGCTGCTCACTGCAGCTTACTGTTTGTGCTTCCTTTCCAGTTTCAGGTATCAAGGTGTCTGTCTTGGTCAAGGCTGACTTCTGCACAGAATCAAGTCTCTCCCCTGCACACTGTCCTTTCCTACTCGTGCTTTTATACTTAACCTGGCATGAGTCCATCTGAAGGTGCCCAACTGCATCAGTTCTCTGAGCTCCATCAGGATTCACCGAGTTCTGATTATTTTTCTTGAAGCCAGACTGCGAAGAGACTGAATCTGTTTTCTGGCCCCTCTGGCCATTCTGCCGCTTTTGCTCCTCACTGGTTGCAACCCGGACCCCCGAGCTCTGCAGAAGGATAGACTTCTGTAAAATAAAGTCTCTCTGTTCACAACTCACAAGTTTCACAACTGCTGGTCTTGGCATTAATGGCTTGCCTGTACCAATATCTGACCTATAAGCATCTTTTATATACTTACTGCACTGAATACCATTGAAACAGTGATATTCAGACAAAAAGCTGCAGATAAGCTCTACTGTGTTTTCACCATCTTTCTCTGGGATGCCATAAAAATACAACACTGGCTCTTCCTTTTGTACCTCCCTTCTTGGCTCTCGAGCATGCATACCCTGGGATTTGCCACCAGAACCACCTTGCAAGCCTTCTATCTCACTCAAGACCGTGTCCACACAGCTGGAGACTTCATCCACAGAGCCTTTTATCAAGGTGAGGTGCTGACGGAGCTCTGCAATCTCTGTCTGGATTCGACTTATGCCCTGGAGCTCTTTAACAATGTAATCAACCACATCAGCTGAGCGGTCTCTTGATTGCCTTCTACGACTCTTGTACCCAATGGTCTTTTCCTGGGGAAAGCATCCTTGCCTTTCAGCTGCATCCCTCCAGCTCATGGTAATGCTCAGGGAAGAAAGGTCCTGCCCCTCAGACACTCTGCCCTTTATTTCAGAAGAGGTCTGCGTGATACCACCAGAAGAACTCCCCTGCAAGTCCTTCTTGTTCTGTTGAACTGAACATGGTATTTTTACGTAGCCACCCCAGTTCAGTTCCACTTCACCAACACACACTTCACTCACTCCCTTGGAATCACGTCCTCCATCCTGATGAAAGTCCCCTCCAGCCGTGGAAAATTCAGTGCTTGGAGAGCTCCTCTTGATTCCACAAACAAACATGTCTGATTCAATCTCCACCGGGGAGAGCTGGCAGCGATGTGCGTGGTTTGAATTATCATCCACCTGGCCTTGGAGAAGCCTCTTCATTTTGTCCCGCAGAAACAAATGGAGTTTTTGCTTCCGGAATTGCTTCCTGCCCTGCAGTTTTACAACAGGTTTTCTGTGCAGAAGTGAAATTTCATTTTCTTGCTTTTTCAATCTACTTCTAGCAAACATCATCAGCTGCACCTGTGTTTCTCATAGTGCTACAAGCTGCACAAGCACACATCAATCACTTCCCAATGCACAACTTGCATCCAGTTTTTATTCTGTCATGAGGCAGCTACCGAAAGAGGGGAAAAAGACATTACAGTTTGGTTCAGATAGAAATATCCGAGGTAACTTAAGCAGCAGAACAAAAAAACCCCAAAATCCTAAAATCAGCATACACATAAAATCAGACAGAAAGAGGATGTGCTGTTTAAAGTATACAGACATTGTCTTGGTTTTGGCCAACTCCCCAGATCAGGTTCTTGTTGTAATAAGTGTTCCTTGCTCCTTCTTCTATTCAAGAAAGTGAAGGGGGAAAAAAAAAAAAAAAGGTCAAATTCAAGAAGCAATTCTGTGGCCATTTTTCTACCAGGTTTGCAAATTACTCTCAAGTTTGAGCTCCTGCAACTGTGCACTGTGTGATTTAATTACCCCTCTGAATACAGAATTCTGACATTAGAAATTCTATCCTTGCACGTTTCCCTTCCTTTCAAGTTCACAATCTTCATCCTTTCTTTTTTCAAACCAAAGCAGAAATCAAATTTAACTTGGCGCAGTACCAGCTAGCCCACAGGAATTGCACAAAGTGCTGTAAAGTGGCAAGAACACTGGATGACAGATTTTAGGAGTAAAAGCCTTTCTGCTATTTTAGTATTTTCATCTTAATATTTTGCTACAAAGCAGTAAAAAAAAAAAAAGAAAAAAAATCCAAAAAACAAACCAAACCAAAAAAACCTCAAAGCTTGCAAGCTCCCAAGCTAACCTGCAGTTAAATATGCCACACTCAGCATATGCACAAACAGCCTGCGCCGACAGCATGAAGCTTCTGCATGTCACTTCTACTCCAGCTCTGAAGATTTTGCAGTGGATTATTTTCCCCTATTTAAATCCCCTCTGCAATGAGCAAAATAAAAACAAAAACCACCATAATGTTAACTACTTGAACTTCCATGTGCCTTTACTGCCATACTTACTAAGCAACATACAATCAGTTTTTTCCTCCAGAGAGTAGGGCACACAAGAGACCCACACAGGATCCTCCTGGAGGCAAGGTGACTGGAGAACACAAGTGTGTTTGATGATTCAGTTTGGACTTGCTGCCTGAAGCACATATTCTTTCTCATATTCTTGTTTTATTTAAGACCTATGGTAACTGTCTTTCATTTTTATTGTTTCACTTTGTGGGCAGGAAGGGAAAGAGTGTTTTTTGATCTGGAGGAAGCAGCATTGCAAATACCAATCTCTGTAATAAGAGCTTAATTAATATGCTATAAAAGACATTGCATCTGTGCTTCAGGTTTAAGTCCCATCATCAAGCATCTCAGCTGAACTTCCATAACAAAGGCACTACCTGCCCTTGTGCAGGCTAAACAAATTCTCTGTGGGATTGATTATCAGCTTTTTTAGAGAAAGCAAGCTTTAATTTTCTAGAATTTTCAGGCCATTGATCCAGAAAAATCTGTTGGGATTTCTGTGAGGTTTTTTTTTTATCTAACTATTCCCTCACAGAAGAGGGCTGACATAAGGGATATTTTCTCAGACTATCTTCTTGCACCACTCACACAGTTTAGTCACTTTTACTTGATTGGGTAACTGATGTTTAACATCAAAAAATCACTTCTGTACCAGTCGTAAGAAGTGAACCCTTGGAGAGCAAGCAACTGGATTCAATGGCAGCCAAGAAAAAGAGCTCCACAGTTGTGGCTCCCTACATGCGTTGCTTGAGGGTAGCACACGGAAATGCTCATTTCAAGTATTATCCAGCATACTGAACTCCAAGTGCAAGGAGAAAAGCCTACATACGTTTGTGCAAGGCTTCCCTCAGAAAGCTCCATCTTCATTATGTTTCCTTCTGTATGCAGCTTTCAAGGCATCGGAGGGGCATAATGATCATTTTAGTTTTAAAAAAAAAATCAATTCAAGACAGCTTGCTCTCACTTCCTTTGTATGCTACAACACTCAAGAGCAGCAGCTTGTTACAGAAATCACTTTTTCCTGTTGAACACTTACTTGCAGGATTGCAGTCGTTCCAAAGCTAGCAGCTCAGTGCAAACAGTACAATGCTGTCATTTTTATCTATTATATATAGTATTTGTGGCATATGTGTACGTATTTATGAATATATAGGTGTGTATATATGTATGTATGTGTGTGTGTATATATATATATATATATATACACACACACAAGAACATCTACTTCATTGGAGATTTTCAAAAGCACATCTTTGATTTCATGAAATACCAGCAGTACCTTTCCATCTTTCCCCAAGGAGGACAGAAACTGTTTCCTCCAAAGCTGGGAACAAGGCCAGAGCAGAACACGTGGACAGCAGCTCTGGCTCAGAGGGAAGCCTTTCTACCTCTCTCTACAGTGGGTGGAAATGAACAGAAATCGCTGTTTACCACCAAAGATCAAATCACTGCCCACTGAGTGGAATGCCAAGAATCAAGTAAGAGAATCGCCCTCTTTGTAGCTCTCCCTCAGGCTTCCTCGCTCCATTCCCCATCCCAAGCCCACACTCAGACCTGAAGCTCTGGGCATTCACTCATTCTGTGGGACCACTGGCTGGTCCCACAGTGTCTCTGCACCTCCTGCCAGATCCTTCCCTCCTCCTCTTCAAGGGCTGTGTGCCTGCTCCTGACCCCCTCCACTGCTCCAGACTAGGTGCTCTGCAACATGTCCCCTATAAAGTTCCCTTATTTCTGTCGTGTTGTCTGTGTTAGAGCCGTGCTTTTTTGTAGCACAGACATCTAAAGTGGGAATAAAAGTTAATGCAGGTTCACCCAGAAAAAAACCCCAAAACCTAATCTAGATGCAAATCCCTGCTGAAGTCTTTTTCTCTTCCAGGATCACTCCAGGAGTCACACTAATACATAACAAGAAAGCAAGTCTTTAAGGAAACAATATTTCGATCCTGGTGTCCTGCCAGATGCTGCAAGCCTTCACTGACTGCACAAGGTTTGTTCTGATTGCCTTGTTAGGAGGCATCTCCTTCCAGGAGAACTCCATGCTCAGTTAAGGGCAGCTGTCTCTGGATGTGCAGGAGAACAGCATGCACAGGCACCACCATTTCTATGTTCCCCAACTTCCCAAAATAGAGCCAGGCTCAAGCTCAACATGAGGAATACATTGCTGCTTTACTTGGGGATGTTTGGGTTATTTTGCTATTCCCGTGAGAACAAAGCTGACATATTAGGATTTTAGAGAGGGGAAACAGGTGAGCTACCACAAACACTGCACAGCTTATTACCTTATCACTGGACTTACTTCTGAAATACCCCTGTAATGCATGAACAACAGAAACTTTTCGTCCTGACATACAGATTTGCCATGACAACAGGAGTAAAAGCATGTCATATGCCAGCATCCATAATGAGAAAAAAGAACATGAGACATCCCATGAAGGAGTAACATGCAATTATGTAATCTCTGCTCATCAGCTGGGGATCAGCCATGTTTTATCCTTACAGCACTCAGGGAAGGCAAGGCTCTCACCAGGGAGAGGGGAGGTGACTGCAACCCTCTCTGAGCAGTACCTTCAGTTCTGCGAGACACTGGACCAACATGGTTCAAAACAAAGGTAGTATTGTGTGCCTTCAGCACTACCCCACACTGCAGTGGACTAGCTGCACTCTGGTGGAAGAAAACAGGGTGAGACTACAAAAATGAGGTAGGTTTATCGTACAGAATCATAGAATTGTTTTGGTTGGGAAAGATCTTTAAGATCATCAAATCCATCAGTTTACCCAGCATTGGCAGGGCCACCACTAAACCATATACCCGAGTGCCACATCTATACGTCTTTGAAATATCTCCAGGGATAATGACTCCATCACTCCCACGGGCAGCTCATTCCAACGTCTGATACCCCTTGTTAATGGCTACCTGGTTTTCATCACACTGAGGTAAATACTGAGACACCTTCACTCCACAACTTCATGTTAGAAGGTGCTGGTACCTCAGGGCAGATGTGATGTTCAAGGTCCCCAGAAAAGAGATATAAAAACAATTAACTATGATCAGAAAAACATTTCACAGCAGCCTCTCTGGCTACTGACTCATGCTATTGAGTGAAATCTTTTTTATTAGATTATATTTGCAGTATCGTCCACACAAAGTGGTATTGCATTACCTGTAGAGGCAATTACACTAGGAAAAGCAATAAAATGTCTAATAAATGGTCTTGCTACTTTATAAAGTGTGATTTAAACATGAAGAATACCAATAACTAAAATGCAGGACATTCTTGGGAAAAAGATTTTGGCATCAAAAAGAGAAAGAAATCACAGCTAAGGCTGCCATAGCAACATCGCCCCAGCACTCAGCATGCTGAAACATCAACTCTTCCTGAGAATATCATAGCATTTTTAAACACAATAATTGCTGAAAGAATCTTAACAAGGCTTGACAGAGATATGAAGAGTTATCATCAGTTTTGCTGTTTGACTTCTGGAGATGAGCCTGCAATTTTCTAATTAATATCATTAGACTTAGTTTTGGGTTGGATCATACCTGAACATGGCATTGTTGCTTTGCTTCTGAGAATGTGTCTTTCTTCAAACCTTCTCCTGATAATTAACAAAAATTCTAACTTTTGACTCCTAGCATGGATGATCAGAATAATAAGGTACTGAGCTGAGCAATCCCGGGCAAAAAGCAGCAGAGATGGAGAACAAAACATACTGTTGAGAAACACGTTCACCTCAGGACATTTCGGCTAGAAGTAAGGTGCAGAAGAGACACGTGGAACTCCATGTGGATTAAAGAGGAAATACATCCATGACATTGAAAAGACAGTAGTTACAAAAGGATGGAAATAATTTTACAAAAAACAATGCGAGGAGAAGAACTTATTACTCAGACCCTTGGTAACCCTTTCACAGTCTCTCTGCAGCCAATGTTTCCTGTTCGGGAACTACTGCACAAGCTGCAAAACCACATGCCAGCCCTAGCTGTAGAACTTTCTTAAGTTTTTTAAGCACTTCCCATTTTTTTTTCCAGGTTGTATCTGTACCTACAACATTGGTTTCAATACAGCTAACCAAAAACTATGACAAAACACTCCAATGCAGGTATCAATGACAGCTGGCCTTCCCACCTGACACATTTCAGAAAAAAAACCCCACACTTGAAACCTTTCCAGAGCAGTTTGATAGAAGTGACAAAAGGTCAAGTGTAGTCAGTCATCTTCATGGTGGAAAACTGATCCAGGGAACACTGCATGTAACACAGTTCTGCACCTCCCACATCACAGTTATTTCTCACCTTTTATACAAGGCCATCCAACCAAGGAAAAAAACCACATCTGAATAATATTTTGCTGTACCAGCAAGTTATCAGGCTAGCTACTAAGTACAGGAACAGTAAAAATCACAAACTATGAGGGTAAAACACCCACTGAAGTGTTGTGGGTTCACGGCATTCACCAACGTAAAAACTTCTGTTGTAAAACAGCATAAAATTAAACTAATGTAATTGAAGAGTATCACTGTGTAGTAGAACAAGGAGATGGCACTTCTTGCCTTAACTTCTTAACACCCCCTACAAACTTAGGGCACACCCCAGAAGTTAAGCATGTCTCAGCGTTCTGTAAAATGGGACTAATGTCTGTCATCCAGACAGCACCCCTTCTGTGAACACAGATGGAGAGTGACTGAAATGTCCAGGCTTTAAGTCCATCTGCCTTGGGAAGCCCTAGAAGGCACCTCAGCACCAGGCTTCCATTCTTCAGTGCCTCACTGTGCTCATTCCCTCTGCATCCTTCTATCCCAGCTTTTCCTGCAGGCTGGAGGCAGCAGCGCCTGGCACAGCGATACATTGCCTGCAGTAACAAACGAGGTCTGTCACCACCTGGCAGCCAGGAAAAGGCAGCATCCAGAGACAGAAATAGGGGTTGTCCCCAAGCACAGAGGGAGGCACAGGCTGCAAGCTGCCGACCACGGCACTGCAAAGGCTCATGCCCAGTGAGCAGCAAGCTAACTCTGAGTCACCTACCTAGTTCTGAGGCAACCCTGTGCTGAGGAAAAGGCAAAAAGGGTAACTGACTACTCAAAACAGACATCACAGCTGCTTCTGTCTATCTTATGTAAAAGTTACTTCACTCCTTCCCAGCAAATACAAAACCTGAGCAGCAGCTATCAGCAGTTTAAGAGCAAATGGGAAAGTAATTAAGTTCAGCAGTACCCTGAATTGAGTATTTCCAGAGCATGGGGGTTTTGTACACAGCCGAATCAATCAGTAGATGGTTTGCCCAGCACTAATTGCTCCTTAAAACAGATTTATCCCAAATCGGGATCCTAAGAACAAAGCATTATACTGAACACAGGGGCCAGGATCCAGAATCAACTTCTTGTTTAAAGGAAAGAGCTCCAAGAACTGAAACAAAATTATCAGGACATGCTGACAAGTTGGCTGGCCATGGGATGAAAACTTTAGAAATACCTGCCAGACTTTGGGGAAAGGTTTCTGATTATTCAGCTATCTCTAACCAGAAAGAAAACAGACAGCACTGGCAGTACAAACACAGTACCTCCGGCTTAAAGAAGGTTTGCATGCACCATTATGAAAATGCTGAATGATGCTAAGAGCTCTGACTAGACTAACAGAAACAGAACGTGCTGTACCTCTCCCCTGCTTGTAACCCAGCTTACAGCCCAGTGCTGAATTATTGCTCAACGAATAGTGTGAACTCTCCAAGTTCTGCATTTCTGACAAGAACCACCATGAAACATTCATCTGTAAGAATTTTCTCAAAACTCTGATGACTCACTGAGGAGGTCTGGAGCTGGTTTTCCAGGTGACAGTGCCTCAGCTCACAGGGACTTTCAGGCAGGGGAGGGACAGGTAGCACCCACCAGTACAGGGTGATGAATTAGGAGACCCAATTTCTGTTGTCAGGGCAGAGAGAGCACAGCCCTGGTACAGACTGGTGCTACACGATCTTACTCACTGATTGTGACCTATTCTGCACTCCCTTAGGGCAGACACTTAGCAGTGTTCAGCCAGACTGGGTGAAGGTACCATATGCAGCAAATAGAGTAATTAGGGTTTTACAGCTCATGATACTAAAACCTAGCACGTGGCAACTAAAATCTTCCTGGGCTAAAACTGCAGCTTTACTTCTATAAGCTCTCTCCTTTTCATCTCAAGGACTGAAGACCTTAGCATTCTGTATTAAGTCTTCGGTTTATCCCCCAAAGGCTTGCTCCATTAGCAAAAGAAACCTGCCCATATAAATGGAATGAAAACTGAAAAGATATTTGAAAACAGTCACACCATCTGCTCTGATTCACGAGCTTGTACAGCATCCTCATAGCTCCTGCATGCCAGTCATTCCATCTCATCAACTCACAAGCTTCTCAGCACAAGAAATCAGGCCAATGACAAATACTCTGTGTTAAAAGAAATCCTTTCTTAAGTGATATTTAAGGAAGAATCAAACTAGTAATTTAATTACTTTAAGTTATTTGCTTTTCAAGTGATCAAATTTAAATTTCCCCAAGCTCTTTTCCCTTTAACTCTTTTTCTCATAGTGATTTTGCTGTCAAATTCCAGCTGAGATACAAACCCTCTTAACAGAGAAGTATGAGAAGTAAACAGACACAACCTCAATTATACCAGTCATAAGACATCTACAATTAGTGTCTAATGGGTGAGAACAGAAACCAAGAAATAGAGCATACAAATGAACATACTAAGTGTAAATTGTTTTTACAAAGCACATTTTTAAATCCAGTCAGCTTCCAATGGAGCTATTGTATTGTTAAAGTAAACACACACACACACACACACAGAGCCCACTCTAAAAATAAAGAGCAATTCTCCTTGGTTGCTGCCTACTTGCAGTTTATACCCAGGCACTTAATTTGTTCCAATCTTTCACTTACCTCACTGCTTCAAAATAAAACAAAAGGTTAAAATGTAAAGGAAATGTATAGAATTAAAAGAAAATTACAGAATACAACAGCTTGTTCTCATAGAAAATACATGTCCTGAAGGATTCCTAATGTTGTTAAAGGTTCACCGTATAATGAACTTTCACTATGGAGATTATCAACATATTGTTGATGTCCCATCTGAGGTATCAGGGAAAGCAACGTTAAAGGCACCGTGAGTTTCCCGTTCCACAGCAGCACTAGGAGGAGAAATCATGTAAAGTTGAAGGCATGTTGAAGGGAATAAAAAATGCAAACAGCTACTAAAAATCCAAAAAGCAAAAAAACAGCAGAAGCTAAGGATTGCAAAATCTAAAAACGCAGAAATCCTTTTGGTGTCCAGGAGCATCCCTCAACAGAAATTCTTTAGTTCCCCACCACAGTGCGTCTCTTCCCTTTCTCAGGCTGTACCAAGTACAGTTAAAACTTCATCCTTCTCTTCAGATGTGACTCAACAGAAAATATTGTACTTCAGAGGCAGAGAGAAAGCTGTGCAGCTACTTTACTCCTCCTCGTCAGCTGCCTACTGCCTAGCTCCTCACACACGCAGCCTCCCCGCTTCACTCCTCGCCTCAAAATGATTCTCCACTTTATTATCCATTCAGAAGGAAATACGAACTGATGGAGCCAATCTGACTAAAGACAAAACGCACTCCTTTGGCATTATGAGAGCAGGCAGTGCAGCGCAGCGAGCGGATCTCTCCTGGAAAAGCTCTCTGGCATCCTGCGGGACTGTGGAGAAGGGGGGCTGAGGAAAAAAGCCCAGGACTCAACATAATTAACCAGCTCCAAGAAGATTTTTTGCCCAGCTCTGAGATAGAGGTTTATTTTTATCTCTCCTGTTCACCCCCTGACTAACCCACAAGATTCAGCTCTGCCCTTGCTGAAATGAATCCAGTTTCCAAGGAAGACTAGTACCAGCTCTGCTACAAGTGTGGGGGATTGAACACCCGTTGATCTCTCATTTCCCAAAAATAAAAGTCACATTGTTGCATAAAAGAATGACTGCAAAAGTGCTGTGCACAGAATCAGATCCACTCACGTTGTACTGACACTTCTCTCCTGGGAGTGAGCAGCAGCAGGCACTCATCCTGCAAGAAGTGCCTGAATTAAAGGCACCCTTTATCTGCCCCACAGCCTGCTCCAGAAGCATCCAACAAACTGCCACCAAAAAAACTTGCTGGCCAGTTGATCCATGTTCACATCCCCCTTCCCACAAATGCCCCCTTTCTCCTGTCCCCCCTCTTCGTGCACCCAGCATAAACACCCACCTCCTTCCCCAATACTGGTTCTCTGCCTCTAGCATCAAAGGCACTGTGTGAGTGCTGGTGTTGCTCAAGAACAACTCACTGCATCTTTCAAAACAGTGTCTTTTCACAGTGTGGGGTAGGATTTTGAAGAGGCCTATATGACTTAGCTATGGAAATGCCACTATCCTCCCATCTGTTCAAATACCTCCTACCTCCTCGTGAGCCAGCCTCGCTGTGAATGATACTTCCCCTTCAATATCTTACCTACACCAGTATCAACTTTTATTCAGCACTTCCTCCACAAGCATCACTGTGCTCCAGTGCTGCCCTCACCACAGTGGATATTCTCCTGGCACCTTCAACCTTCTGCTCCCACAGCTCCATCCCAGCACCTGCCAGCTGAGAACAGCCAGGCTGGCGTCCTCCCCAGTTTATTTGTTTGTTTTGGGTAACAAGTTTCACATACAGCCTAATGTCACAGTTCACAATACTTTGTCTCAGCAGCACCACTGGTGAACTGTATCCTTGCTCTGTCCATGTGCAGCCACAGCACTGCCCCTTTCAGCCAGGCACAGAAACCACCAACCTCCTTTCAGATCCTCTGCAAGGCTGATGTTCCTCATGGTCACTCATATCCTCCATCCTCCAGAACACCCTCTCATTTTTGCTCTTTCCCTTGCTGCAGGGGCAGGGAGTATTTCGAGAAGTGATTTAGCTTTAAAGGATTTTAAGAGTCTGACCCTGAGTTTCTCATTATATGTTCGCATTCTGCCAGGAAAGCAGGGTTCCTGCCCAACAGAGAGCACTGAGTCCAACTGCAATAAGAATGATTCTACTAAACACAGCAATTACAGCCCTTGAGCTCAGAGTTGAAGCTCTACATCAAATTAATCCACATAAGGATGAGGACTGCCCAGCTGAGAAAATAAAATGCAATCCAGGATTTTAAGAGCACTTAGAATCTTCAAAGCTCTGCCTACAAGGAACATGAAAAAAATCTTGAGAGAGGTCTCTTACATAGCAATAGTTTAAAAAGATTATAGTAAGTATCCATCAGACAATTTTCTATTTACATTAACTTGCTACAGCACCTGAAATATCCACTAGACTGCCTCACAGGCTTTTACATGCCATACTCTTTCCAAAGATCCTACTACAAGTGGAGCCAGTGTCATCTTGGCAATCACTGCCTCTGTCCCTCCCATCTGTTCCTTCCTTGGTCTTTGCCCATCACTGTAGTCATCAGTACCAGACAGTAACATAGCAAAGTCAAAATTGTACTGGAATCAAACACAATGCTCCAGCCACAGTTCCTGAGACCCAAAGAGCCCGTGCAAATTTCCAAACACTGCCACATAAAATCCCAATGTTCCCATGGCTGTCTTACACGAACAGAAACAGATAAACACATGGAAAAAGTAAGCAAGTCTCATTAGACAGAGCCAGGAGACAATACTAAAGGAGGTCATGAGCAATGAAGTGCTGGGAAATGTCACTGCCCTCACCAGAGCTCACAATGTGGCTAAAAAAGATAAAAAACCAGGTGCCCTCAGAAGAAAGGAAGATGGCACCTTTCAAATGTTTAGAACTCCTTACCTAATGCATAGGATATTGAGACAGACTCTATTTTTCAGAGATCTTTTCTGAAATAATGAAGATAATTTCATGAGTAAAATAAGCATGACTTGCAAATAAAAAGTCTATGAGAAAGTGTATGCTTTACCTTAAGGCTCAGAGCACTGAGTTATTTGCTTTCTACTAGAGAAATAAATTTCCACTTAAAAATTTAAATACTTCTTACTGCAATTTTTTAATTCACCACCAGATTTTAATTTTAGGTTGAGCCAGCAGGGAATTATTAAAACTGATAAAGCCTGGCTCAGCTATATAGGCCAAATGCTTTGATGTCTGCGAGGTATACGTTACCCTTTCTTCTTTTTTAATCCTCATTATCTATTTCATTCCAACTTCTGTAAAGTACTGAATTACTGATAAAATTGTAAAAAGTAAGCAATTCCTTCATGAGCACGAGTGGATTAACCAAAGGAAAATGAGCACTCTTCAAGCACAGGTCCTGCCCCTCCCTCTCGCACACGTACACCCCTTCTCCCTGCAGGAAGGCAAGCAAGAGCATTTCTACTGGATCTGGGGGAAATACAAAAATGAGCGGCTACGGAAATTAGAGGATAAAAACGTTACACAGAGAGATGAAACAAAGAAACAAAGTGGGGGGAAGTCAAGAGAGAAAAGTCAATGGAGAGAGGTTTGTCTGAAACTGCAGGGCGAAATGCCCAACTCACTCTCAGGTTTAATTCATCTCACAAATGGCCTTGGACATCTCTGAGCCAAGAGCTCACTAAAACAAATTTTTTATTTCACTGGGAAAAATGTAAGAACCATCTGTCCCAAGTAAAACTGTCTGCTGTGTCTCCCTAAAGACAGAGTTCTCAATAAGGCAGCTTGAGTTCAGTGCTGCACTAGACCTCACAAGCTCATACACACAGTGTAAAGTTTATAAATTTATACAGCAGTGATAACATCCTATTTATTATCTTCTTCAAAGCCACAAGAAGATTAAATCAATCAGCAGTCTAAAGATGAAGTGTTAATGAAAAAGCAGTGACCTCCTGCTGTTTGGCAGCTGTCCTCAAAGAATATCAGCTTTGAGGAGCTGTGCATCACACAACCCAAGCAGTGCTGCTGAAATAGAGCCTGGAAGAGAGGAGACAGTATATTCTCAGGCATTCAAAACTGCCCTGTCAATGATGCTGTTGTCATTACAGCAGCTCCAGAACACACTCACAAAACATATACTTAAGATGTCGCTGTCAGATGAAAGAACAACCTTAAGAAGGTGCCACTCAAAGCACTAAGGGCTTTCTTTTCCCCCTAGGAAAGGCTAAGGCAAGGGCAACATACAAACTTGGAAGGGAAGAAAGGCACAGGTACCTCCCACAGCACCTTGAGCATCTTGGAAACTTGCAATAGCCTGAAATTACATTGAAAGACTTGAAGAAAAGGAAGGAGATAATCTTCCCCAAAGTTTCCAAAGTTCTCACTCTTTAAAAAGTTTATTTTTTCCTCTCATACAAGTTGAATTGTTTACAGAAAGACAATGACAATGGTGCTAGCTCATTGAAAAAAATGCTACAGATGGGAGGTATTAGGACTTTTCAAAGGAAAGATGTTGACACTCCATGTGTTATCATCTGACTGTAAGGACATCTGCTGAACCCTGAGACATCAACATTTCTGAACTAATAGAAGGAAAGACTTTCACATACCTGGGAATAAGGGATATTTCCAAGGCCAAGAACGTAGTAAGATTCAAAGAGTGGGATTTTTGTGAGGTTAATGAAAAAATTAGTTAACATAGCACTAATATTTTTTAAGAGCCACAAACTTTACAACTTCACAGTTTAGGCCAATCTTTATCAGGCAGGGAGTAATCAGAGACCTTTGAGTTGCCTGCAATGCGTTCTCCTATATCTGTCCCTCTGAGGCTGCTGCTGCCATACCAGTCAAAAAACTCCTCCAGAGGCTGAACAGATCTAGTCTCACACGGGAAGTCTTAAGGTGCAAAGTCCTTCAGGGAGTATTGGTCATATAGAAACCCTCATATTATCATCCTCCATTTAATTTGTTTACAGCCATTGTTACTCACAATGGCAATGCCTTTCCTCAGAGATGTGAGGCAGATGCAGGTGCTAAACTTCCTTGTCCGTTTCTTGTCTTGATGGATGTTTGCATTCTTGATTTTGGGATACAAAAAAAGAAACACTGTAAGCTCTGCAACCACACACTTCATAGAAAAGGCTATTTTATTCTTCTTTCAGTAGGTTCCAACCACTCTGGGGCACAAACAAGCCTTGTCTCCCAGACACCACACTCCCTTCAGAAGCCGCTGTCGAGACAATGCCAACCCCACTCGTCACATCCCACACCAGCCTTCAGAATCAGGGTGGTGAAACTTTAAAAGCAGAGCTGTCTCAGGTGACAAGCTGTGGGAAGCACATTGTCTCCTTGTGCTCCAGCAACGACAGACATAAAACCTTCTTTAATGTACTCCTGAAAACATCAGGATAACCCCAGAGCTCCTGCCCTGGGTTTTGGCTGCCCATCTGAAAGCATGGAAGCCCTTCTCTAGCTGAATGGTCACTCTGTGTTTTTAATTAACAAGTACAATTAGAAGATGGACTCTTGAAAAAACCATGGTGCCTTCAACTCAGATGACTTGAAAATTTTAACCAGCTAGATGCCCCCATTCCAGAAACAACTATTATGCTGGCTTTTAGACTAGAGTCAGCTTAAGTACCTTCGGTCAACAGGCAGCAAGGAAGCATTTACAGCAGAGAAAACTCTCCCTCTGCTGCCTCCTCCTTCAAATTACATGTCTCTCCCTCCTAACAGCATCCAAAACGTAAGGACCTGATATCTTACGAAATTGGAAAATTACAATCAATGCGTTAATTGCACATCTAATTAAATAATCAGCATTCCTAAAATGCAAAGGCATCTGGGCGCAGACATGTGCTGTGAGTAGAAAAAACCTGTAATTATACTCTCAGTTGGAGCTGTAATTGCTTTTTTGATCAAGAAGCCTGGGAAGGAAAGGTTGCAGATGATATGAAATGTAGACCTCAAGTAGACATAACAGCTTTCCAACATGAACTGGTTGAGGAAAGCACAAGGGAAATAAACTATTCAGAACTTCTATTATAAACACAGATAAAGAAATAACAGACTTAACTTGCAGCAGTGGAAAGCTAGGTTAGACTCCTGGAAAAGCTTTTAATCAGAAGTGAGCATGGATTATCAAGGGAAGCTAAAAAATCTCTATCCCAAAAGGTTTTAACAAGTGGAAGTGCAGACATTTTTAAGGGATGCTTTTGAAGAAGACAGATGGTTTAGTTAATCTCTTCACGTCTCAGTTTTATTGTTCTTTATCCTTCCAGAGCCTGTCTCAGGTAGGAGACTACATGGTAACACATACAGCAGACTAAGAGGCATGAGGGTACATTACTCCCCACAGATGGTCTGCAGGACAACCCTGCCTCCCACAACACAACGGCTCAGTTCAGACACTGCAGAGGACGTTTTCCTACCTGAGCTTGACAGTGAGAACATGCAAACTATCTCTCACAGAACTGTCCATGCATTCTGCAAGGTCAGTCCAACACACAGGGATTTGGCTGAAGGAACTAAGTGCCTTGATCCTACAGGGTAGCATTCTGTATGAACTTCCACAATTCCTTCTCCAGCCGGAGGTAAACTCAAGCTAGAAGAGGGTGTCCTGCTCACTAAACAAGAAACTATTTAATATTGTTTCTTTGGTGTTACTCAAAGCAGGATGGCATGCTTTATTCATTGTATCACAGACAGGCCCTATCATTACATGCAGTTACATCACCACTACATGCAGAGAGCTAAGGGGTACTCCTCATCATATTACTGAGGTAATTCAAGCTTAATTGGTGTTTTGACAGCATACTTGTGAAGTCAAAAAGTTCCCATTTCAACTGAAGAACGTGTGCAATATCAGGTCAAGAGCTTCCTCTCTGAACACTCATCTCAGGACAACAAACCCCAGATTTCTCAAAGTAATTAAGTTGGGAGCATATCAAGCACTAAAAATTCTGGCTTTCCAGCTGCTTCATTTACTGCTCTGATGATTCATTTCCAGAATCTTAAATCAGATAATCAGAAATCAACTCATGGATCTGAGAGAGAGGAAATGGAAAAGCCCTTTCAAAAGACACAGTGGCTTGCCCAGCATCATGTAATAACACGGCAGGGGAATAACAACTAAAAATCTTAAAGAGCAATGAATGCCCAGCTACCTCTGCTGACAGATTGTGTCCTCTACCAGCATTTTCCTTCTCATTGCTACAGATGCCCCAGCTTTCAAAAAGTATGAAGAAAACATTTTTTACTATCCCACCTTTGCCTTTATGTCTCCTGGCTTGAGTACACTTTTCTCTTAGGTGGGAATAATTTTGTGTATTTATACTCCTTGCAGAAGGCAGCAGTTGATTAATGAACCAAAATGCCCCACAAATACTTGCTGTGAACCAAGTACAAACCTCTGCCAGTCTCTGAGGACACTGTTAGCATAGACACTGAACATGAAAAAAAGGAGCACTGCCACATCAGGGGTCTGACAAAACCAACTCCAGCAACCACTCCCATATTAATAAACTCAGACACACTTTCCACACTTCCAGTAAAGGTACTTGACAGGCTCATATTGGGCCTGAATTAAGGGGCTCTGGAAATCCAGTCAGTCTGCTTCACTGACTGGGAGGGACAGAGGAAGAAATTAAATGTAAAAAAATGAAAATGCCTGGACTTAGAAAGCCTCTGCAAAGGGATGAAAACTGCACTACAAACCAGGCTTTGAAAATATAGCTGACCTGAGACAAGTCACTGAGAGGCCAATTAGCCCCTCTGGCAAAAGTCTGTGATGGAAGAGGCAAGTACAGCTGGCCCAAAACACAAATACTGAGCAGGGATGGCGAGCTTATTTCAATAGCTGCTGTCACTGTTTGGTGCTCTCAGGTCGCAGAAGCCCACTCCACCTTCCCAGAGAAATGGGTGTAAAGGCAAGATTAAAAAGGCATGATTCTAGCAGCTGTAAACAGTTGTGTATTAACAAGCTATTACTACTGCAAGCTAAAAATAGAGTGATATAATTTGGATGAGTAACATGTATCCATGTCACAAAATATGAAGGAGAGTTGTACTTGATTTAAACTGAGTTCCTTAAATTAGGCATAACGAAATTCAGAGTGAATACACCAGCCAATCCATAGGTATTTGTGTAGACAAAACTGGATCCCTTAAGTGCCCGTGATATGAGATAGCACAAAAAAACTTGCATGCATTTCAATCTGCTGCACTAACATAATACACTGAATAAAAATAGAAAAATATAAATAAATTGCATTAAAATTTAGCACTCTCAGTTTCTCAATAACAGTTTCTCAAAAATGTGTTTGCTATCTTAAAATACAAGGTGAATATTGACTCATTAACAAAAATAAAACCCAGATGGAGACATGGTTAAAATAAACTGATCTTTCACATAAAGCAATTTCTATTTGTATTTCAAATATTCTTGTCTGCAACAACCTGAAGTATTAACCAAAGTGAGGCTAAATGAATTGACTCTTGAACTGATTTATCTAAATTCACTTGCAGATGGACAGCTCTATCACATCCTTTTTAGTGCATATCCCTGATACTGTCTCTGCTCCTTTTCAAGGTCTCCTATAAAATAATTTTCAAGTGCTAACTTTTAAAAACTTTTAATGACTGTGAGTTCAATTGCAATTTACTGCCTAAATAAGCAACTGAAATCCCGTGGGGAATTTCAAAAATCTGATTTAAGAACAAACCTGTTTACAAACTACACCATATTTTCTGAGCTATTACCACTTGAACATTCATCGAAAACAAAATTATATCTATGACAGGTTCATTACCAGGCATGAGTCACTAAGAACAACCATTCTTCAAGAAACCCCTAACACAGTCTAGCATCCTTAATATCTGCTGTGCAACAGCATGGAAAAGCCACCATCCAAGAGGGGCCGCAATACGATTGTCACAATTTCATTTCTGTGAGAGCTTCTAAGCAGCAAATACCTCTCCTACACCCCTCTGGCTGTGTTTGGAAACCCACAGGGTCCTGTAATCTGGCACAGCTCGACAGCAAAGGCAGGCAGGTGGGCAGAGTGAACCCAGGGAAGCCACACTATGAGGAACAGTGAGGGAGGCCGTGGTTCCATGAACATTTCTGGCGGCCTACTTAGAGGCTTTCTGGATGATGAAGTCCCACTCTTTGTTCCCACAGACGACTGTCATATAATAGCATTCATAAAAGACCTGGTTTTAGACTAATTAGAAAGGGCAAAGAAACCAATTTGGAAGCTGTTCACTAACAGTTAGAAAAAGCACTTTCTGATTTCTGCCTGGGTTTGTTCCTAACTGGTTTATGCCCTTCTGTTCTTGTGCTAACATTAACCTCTCACTTAAATAGCTATAAACTTGGCAATGTTTACTCCCATGTTCTATTAGTACATGGCAGCAGTGTCTGCTCTCAGCTTCCAGTCTACTAAGCTGAGCCATACTTGTTTGGTCTCATCTCACACAACCTCAGCCCCTTCTCTCCCTGGGCTGCCTTGATGTCCCCTCTCCCACTTCTATTCTCTGATGTTTGCAGTAGTCCTCATCTTCTCCAAATAATTTCCTGTTTTCTCACGTCATATTAGAAATACTATAGAAACACAGGCAGGAGAGACCTATTGCCTACCTGGTTTGCCACAGCATAGCATGCAGCATAAAGCAATTAATAATTTTACTCATTTCCCATTTGCCAAGCAGTAAGGCTCTCTTTCATAACTATTTCTACAGAACCACTAGTGAGGGCAGACTAAATAAGTTTGTAGATACCCAGAATAGCCCTTCCTTCCCCTACTGATCCAATGCATAAGCGTGGCTTAAACAGGATCCTCCTATTTTGAGCAGATACTCCCATAGTCCAGAGGACAGCACTGCTGATCACCTGGTACTACATCATCCTGCAAACCTGAAGGCAAAAGCCACCCAGTACAGCAAGAGACTCGCAGCCTACAGCACCCCAGTAAACTGGCACTCAGATTCACCTCAGCTCTTCCAGCATCTGGTAACTGCACACTTGAGCAACAGATGAGAATCTCAATCTACATTTGGGATTTCACCCCAGCTTTATGCCTAAATTATCTTTAGCTTTACAGTACACAAAGGATGAGGCTGTCAACAACCTCAGGAAACTCTTCCTGCGAAGCAGATATTGATAAACTGATGTTCTCAAGTGCCTTTCAGCAGAGGAGGTGTGTTACAAACCCAGCTCACAGACTGCCAGGAAAGGCTGCAGGCCTTTTTTTACAGATTCAAAAGCCAAGAGGAAGAACTGGTCCCACCTTTATATCTCCAGGTTTCAAATCAAACCCATGGGAAACCACTAAAAAGCCCTTTTTAAAGTGTCAGTGATTAACCATCAAAGCAGTAGAAATAAACAAAGCCCAGATCTGGCTCATCTGATCAGTCCTTCACAACCAAACCATCACTAAACCATCCAGACCCTAAATATCAGCAGATATGTATGTGTCCATGATATGGCTTAAAAATCCTATTTGAATGCCAAGAAATGACTCTGTATGCAAAGCGAGTTCTTGTTATCACTCAGTAAGAACTACATCCTAATAGGCAGCATTCATTTACTGCGTCACAAGAGCTTGAATTCTATGCAGAAAATAAAAATGCAACTCTATTTCCAGCTGACACACCTGAAGGACAGGATGCCATCCAGAGGGACCTGGACAAGCCTGAGGAGTGGGCCCATGGGAACATCATGAGGTTTAACAAGACCAAGTGCTGGTGCTGCACCTGGGTCAGGGCAACCCCCGGTATCAGCACAGGCTGGGCATGAACAGACCCAGAGCAGCCCTGCCCAGAAGGACTTGGGGGTGCTGTGGGTGAGAGGCTGGACATGCCCCGGCCATGGCACTCACAGCCCAGAGAGCCAAACGTGTCCTGGGCTGCACCCAGAGCCCCGTGGGCAGCAGGGGAGGGAGGGGATTGTGCCCCTCTGCTCCGCTCTGCTGAGACCCACCTGGAGCACTGCATCCAGCTCTGGGGTCCCAGCACAGGAGGGACAGGGACCTGCTGGAGCCAGTCCAGAGGAGGCCACCAAGACGGTTAGGGGGATGGAGCATGCCTAAGAGAGTTGGGATTGTTCGGCCTGGAGAAGAGAAAGTCCCAAGGTGACCTGATTGTGGCCTTCCAGTAACTGAGGGGACCCAAAAGGAAGATTGAGGGACTATTCACAAGTGACAGGACAAAGAATAATGGTTTCAAACTGAAACAGAGTAGGTTTAGATTAGATATCAGAAAGAAATTCTTTACTGTGGGGGTGGTGAGGCACTGGCACAGGTTGCCCAGAGGAGTTGTGGATGCCCCGTCCTTGGCAGTGTTCAAAGCCAGGTTGGATGGGCCTCTGAACAGCCTGGTCTAGCAGAAGGTGTCCCTGCCCATGACAGGGGGGTTGGAACTAGATCATCTTTAAGGTCCCTTCTAATCCAAGTCATCCTACGATTCTATTATTCGATTTTACATGCTATGTAGCACCATGCAGAACTGGAGTACTGATGTCTTCAGGCATTGTATTATGCAATATTAACAGCTTTTTGACTTACAAATACCACTTTTACAATGGGGGAAAAACAAAGCAATCATCTTACTTGAATCTGGACGCATAGCACTGGAAGACTCTAGTTACACAACCCTTACATGACTCCAAAAATCAGCTCAGAAGCATGCGAGCCAACCCTGCCCTACATCTAAACAAGTTGTGTAACAACACAGCTTGGAAAACAAGAAACAACTGAAAGAAAAAGCAATACTAAAAGAAAAAATTGAGCCTAGCCCCTTTTTTCTGACCTTCTGGCTTTTCCTATGAAGTTATGTTATTATTCAATGCATTTGCTAACATTGCATGAATAGTTATTGTTCCATTTATGATGCTCTCAGCCAGTGCTGTTTAGCTCATCTTTTCCTCAATTCTTGTGCTTTGTAAGCTGAAGCCCACTGCTATCTCTCCGGTGCAGCATTTCTTGTACAGATTGCTTCAGTAATACACAGCACTGGGAAATATCCCCTCCTCCCACACAGATCCTTAAAAATAAGAGTGTGAAGTCTGGCTCTCCCAACAGCCAATGCTATTTTTAAGGGCTGCGTATGTGGCAGGTAGGAGTCCCCCCACCCACCTCTCCAATTGCACCCCTATTTTGAGCAGAAGCAACTGGCTTACTCCAGTGTCAGATGAAACTCTTCACAATTTTTCCTGATGAGCACCACGCGTAAGTGTCATGTCAAGGTGATCAGGACACTGCACATTTCTGTGCCCCATTCTAAATCAGACACAACCTCTACCACCAGAGCACACTTCCTGTAATTCTGTCTGCCATTATATCCCCAAAACAAAGTGCAAAGAGGGGAGTTTTGCCTAAGGTGGCAGTGGTTGTCTCAGCTCAAACACTTACAGTGTTCTTCTACAGCCTTTAGTACATACTACTGAGAGAACTCGGTCCATTCTTCAAACAAATCTGGGTTTCATTTTTACAAAAGCTTCACCACTGCAGCAGGTCCTGAGAAATGACAATCACTTGGTCAAGAAGGTTTTCTGGAAGAGTCTTGGTACAAGTGTGAATGCAAGCTGGGCAGCATCAGACAAGGAAAAAGAGCCTACTGTAGTTCACCCCAGTTCAGAGGGATAAGCTATGTGCACACGGATAGCTCCTCCAGCCTGCAACACTCAGGTCACTTTTCGACATAACCACCACAGAAACTTCTGTGAGCAGATAGCCTATGAGAAATGTTCCCAGAGGAAAAAAGGCAGAAGTCATGGATACACTGCCTAATCAAGAATCTAGGAGTTGTACAAGACACAGGTCATCTATCCACATCACCAGTTCACTGCTGCCACCCACATCTTATCTCTGATCAGCAGAGGTACACTTGTATGGAGAATAAAGAAGGTGACTAAGATACCTTTTCCTTCAGAAAACATCAACTTGTCAGAATCAAAATCTGCTTTACAGGACCATAATGCATTTGAATGAGAACATTTCTCCGGTCTAAGATGTCCAAACAGTTGAGGGAGTGCAGAGAACAGTCATTCCCTGGAGGAGTTGTTAGTTGATCTTAGCAGTCAATGCACTTTCTAAACCGTGGGAAACCTAGGTTAAAATCCCAGTATTGCTCAGTTTAGATCAGGAACAAGAGTCCTATTCCTCCCTTATTCTAGACATACCTACCTTAAAAAAATTAATAGGTATAATGACAGTCTATTCACAACCAGTGCTGTCGTTATGATCTTAGAGAAGCACAGAGTTCAGCCAAACTGGATTATTTGAACATAACGTGCAGTACTGGCACAAAGAAAGAAATGCATCTAATCGTGGAACACATCATGCGTGTAAACTATATCCCAGATGTTGCTCAAACACCTTCCCTTTCTTTTAAAGAAATCAATGGAATAAACTTTGGAAGAAAAGCAAACTTCTCTTGAATTCCCATTTAAAGGCTTCAGAACAATTTTGACTTACAGACGTGTATGATTTACAATACAAAGTCTAGAGAAGCAAAACCCCCTGAATTTGTCTGGGGTTTTTTTCTAAACAGCAACAAGAAGATATGGAGAAAACTGAAGGGGAAAGATGCCCGGTGTGCCAGGGGATACAGACCATCAACACCAAAACTGGCTTTTAGCAGATATGAGTGTCAATATATTGATATGTTCAGAGAAGCTTTCAGAAAGCCCTGTTAGAAACTGACCAGGCTCCAAGCTGCTGTGCTCATTAAAGAAAACATTGCACGTTGCTTCACAAGAGAGCATTTCTCTTACCTACTCTAAAAGGGGAAAGGCTGCTGATCCTTTCCACTGGAGGTAAGGTTATCAAACAGCTGCTCAAAAATCACAACAGTAGCTAACGAAGGCACAACACTATTTTCTGGTGTGTACGTACAAATAATTATCACTTTCCTCTAGCATAACATTCACTGTAAAGCATATTAAAAAATTATAGTAGTTCTTAGGGAATCTCAGAAAGGATAAATAAAAACGGCTTTTACCCCAAACAGATGTGAAAATGCAGGTATTTTATTTAAGACACTTGGAGAAGAAAGAAGCTTTCCCTCATCTGAGTACAGTATGTCAGCTGAACCTTCCCTGACAGAGGCAACAACAGACACAAGTTGTTCAAACACCAGGGAATCACCCCACACTAAAAGCTGCCTCAGGAAAGGCACAAAGGACTTTGGAGAGTCTCGCAAGACTTGCTAGCTTGCGAACTCAGACGCAACAGAGAGAACCAAGATTATGGCATAGGGAGACAGTCTCTACTATTTTGTATTTGAATGCTTTCTAAATAACTATGGTTGTGCAATCCCTAAGAGATCTGAAAGCTGCACTTGCAGAAAGGATTTGACTACCATAGCCACCTAACACCAGTCTCCAGTACAGCTGGCAGAAACCCCCGGTTCATGCCTGACCAACATGATCTCCACCGGAGTGTAGGAAGAGCAAATTCTTGACCACAAGAATGTTCTACACATCCCCACCAACACTGATCCCTAGGACACTTGATCAGGAATGCTCATATTTTGGTGGAGGTTAAGATAACCTTTATAAATCATTAGATAGAAAAGAAGGAAGACATTTAACTGGAGATGTACTTTTTGTGTATGAAAAGAAGTTTCTAGTAACTCTCTGTTAGAGTCACAGTGCTTCAGTTTGCTTCTTTGCCACTGTGTGGGAGGCTTTCAAAATGCAGAGCTTACTCATCTTCACGGGACTGATAAAGAGACACCTAGGCAACAAAGCCGAAGGGAAATAAAATGCCAAAAGCAAACTATTGCACGGACTGTAAAGTCCATGAGAGGTGGAAAGGGACAGCTTCCAGTCTTTTGGTGACTGGCTCAAAGCAGTTTGCCCTCCACTAGCCGAGTGGGCTGGTGCACAGTACATGGTTTTACTCATCAGAGGGCCTGGGTTCACATGTGGGGGTTGATTTCAATCACACAGGGATAGGCAGACAACTTACAATCAAAGTTGCAACCAAAACTGGCACCAAACCCTGCTGGTCTCTCCACCATGAGTTTAAGTCCAGCAAGGACTTTTAGGGCATCCCACTGTTGCTTATGAAGGGAATAGTAGGGCTTGGCACCAACAGCTTGCTGTCTCAAAATCAAAACAGGGCTTCACACTACAAAATCACCAGCACAGCACCCTCCCAGGACCAGCGCTTTTAAAACTGAGACCCTCATGGTTCTTAAATATTTGCAGGTGCTTGATCAGAGGTGAAGCTATAGAGCAAGAGAAAATCAGACTAAGGATATCACTGGGTACCTGTAAGACTAAAGTAAAACCCCCTTTAGTCCCTGCTACTGCAGGTGATCATCATATTCCAGAAAACCATTGTCATGAACTACGTCTGCCATCTCAGTATGTGAACTGATTACGCATCAGTCAAAAGGAACAGGCTATTGCCATTAAACAGGGAAAGACAAAGATTAAATCAAAATAATTGGTATAAAATGGCATTATAAAAAGAATGAGGAAATAGTGCTCCAGTTACTTTGGTTTTGAAAAAAAATAACTCAATTGATGTATTTAATCTGCTGACATAAAAGAGGAAAATGCTGCGTAAGACCTTTTCCCCCATAAACAAATTCAATGTAAGTGGAGAAAATCCGAGATCCCATACCCTCCTCTAATACTTAAATATACTTGAAAGAGTTGGTAAGAGAGGTAATTTGATGATTGGACCGAATTTTTGCTCTTCCTCGGTCTGCCTCCTCTTCTGTTATACAAAAGTCAGATTCAAATTTGTTTAATTTTAAAAGTCACACAGCCATGTCCCTAGCTGGAGGCTACTTCAGTTACTGAGCACTGCAAGTTGAAGGTGCAATAGATACATGTTTGTTCTTCCTCTGAAAAAGTCCCACTGAGGGACTGCAGCAGATGAGCTATCAATTAATCCCTCTTTGTAGTCAAAGTTCTAAGTGTGAAGGTGAGGATTATTGAGTCATTCCTTGAAAAAAACTGGGCTGAAAACCCTAGTTGATTCTGGCATAATTAAGTTTCCTCTTCACAGAGAAAGAGAACAAGAAAAACAGCAGAAGTGAAGAACAAAACGTACGTGCATGCTACAACAAAGCTTTTTTAACATGCAGAGTTACAAATTTCTGTGTCATTTTGTAACTGTCAAGTCTTAATTAAAACACTACATTTCTCTGACTCATGGTCAGAATGTAGGATGCATGTACATTATTCACATGAATATTAATCTTTTCCCAGGTAGGAAGCTGAATTGCTCAGGGGATTTATAATCACATCACGTATGGAAACTTCTTGGGTGTCTTTTTCTTTTTTGGACTTTTTCTTTATTCTTTCAAATTTCAGTCTGATCATTAACAATTAAGGGCTGCAAGAATCATTTCAGTAGTCTATGTGATAGGAGTCCAGCCCCTCAGATCTGTGCAGTGGAGCTCTATGTGTATTCATGAAATGTTATGGTATGTGGAGAAAGAGGAATTGTGAGAAATGTGCTGGAGACATCACTTCAAACACTAAGGACATAACCACCTGCTCTGAAGTGCTAGAACAAACAAGGATAATCCTCTTGAAAGCTCCTAGGTAATGACAGAAGATGGAAAGATGTTAACACAGTGACCAGAGAAATGAGACATGATCTTTTCTAGCTACCAAGAGAATCCCCAGGTTAGACTATCACTACAGGGACCTTTATAATCCTGATCCTCATCTATAAGTCTGTGTTTGTATCACTGACTTTAAAAGAAAATCTATGAACAAGCTGATGACTCAACTTGCGCGGAAAGCAACTAGCAGAGATGCTCTTCCTAAGATTTGAGCACAAGTGCAGAGAGAAATAAGGATGCAAATGCATCTGAAGAAACTGTGAGAGTCGTCCTGATACCTTAGAAGGAAAGGAATTAGACAAGCTAGAAAACACTACGCAATTCAAGAACACAAACTAATAAGAACTCAGAAAATCAAGTGTCTAGAGCTCAAGAGAAAGAGGCTTAAAGGACCAGGGACTTCAGGAAGCTGTTAACAGCTAATGAAACAGCATTACCAGACAAAAATCAGAACCTGCCCCAGTGAAGACACTTCCTGCCCTCTAAGAGGGCTTGAACTCTCTTCCTGAGGAAGTTTTTAAGGACAAGAATGATTGCACAGAAAAGGAATCAAAAGGCTGAAGCACAATATTAAACATCTAGCAATGAACACACAATATGACAAATAAAGGATGGATGCCACTCATCATCATCAGCTGGCATTAAGAAGGCTGGAAATTTGATGCCTTAATTGCTTCAGGTCTTCAGTGACAGGGACAAACGCAGTCAGGCAGCTGACAGAATTAATACTGGATTGTTGGGGGGGGTTTAAAGCAAAAAGGTTTAGAAAGTTATAAAATAGAGGCTCCAGTAAAGAAAAACAAATTTGAAAGAAATAACCACCTTATCTATCTGTTAAGTCAGCCGGCTCTGATAAATACTTATCCTCGGGTTCTAGGTTGCAACACTGATAATCAGTAAGCACTAAGAACTTGAGAAACAGACAATGCACTTGAAGACTTGAAAAAGGCAAAGCAAGTATTTATGCTTAAAAAATAGTAAGAGAAAGCCTTGGTTAATTATAAAAGCACTAAGTTGACACGCACACACACACCTGCCCCCCAATTCCCTGGGGATTGAAGACTGGAACAAATAACCAAATTATTTGCAAAATCTTCTAGAACATAAAAAGGAGAGAAATAACTGTGAGCATGGTTTCTTCAAGAGTAGAACTGTGTCAAATGCATTTAACTTCCTTCTATGACAAGGTAAATTATTCTAAGGGGTAGCGAGAGAATAGTAGAAGTTTTATACCCTGTGATCTGGATGAAGCTGTTAAAATAGATGCAAATATACCGGTAAAAAAATGATAATCATAGTAGCCAAATTCAAAGAATGTATCAAGCAAGATCCCTCAGGCAACTCTGCTAGCACACAGGACATCAGCGTGGATACCACACAACTTTGTAACAGACAACTTGAATGATTTGTTCATGTAAAAGGTAAGGAGGAGACAGACAACAAAGTGCTTACAAAATGAAAAAAAAAACCCAAAATGCTGTAAGAACAAGTGCAAAGCCATATTCAGCTGTAATCCAACACAAATATAGGCTATGCAACAACTGAAAAAGTCCTTTTTCAGAAAGAATCTCAGCGCTGGAACATGTAAAAGGCTAACTATGCATCAGTGATAGCCTGTGATAAAAAAAGCACCATCACAGCAGGACAGCCAGTATATCTTGGGATATCAGGATCACAGGAAGGAGAACAAAGTCTTGGTTGCTGTATAGTGCACATGAGCAGGCTCTCAGCTGGATTTTTACATTCAGCTTTGGACACTGCACTTCAGGGAAAACAAAGAAAGGAGTAAGAGAGAGAAGAAAAAAAAAAAAAAAAACAGCCTGACTTGAGAGTGCCTAAAAATCCTGGCAAGAAAAGGCTAAAAGAAAAAGGGTCATCTAGTGAACACAAGAAGAGCAAGTGGAGCTTTGTCCTGTTTTTGCAGTAGCTCTTTACTATTCCAGTATTCCTTATCCTAATCATGAGACATGGATTTATATGGAACAAGAGAGACCTAGAGCAGAGGTAAGGAAAAAGTCTTTGGACAGTAAAGGCAGCTAAGCACCAGAGCAGGCTCTTGGAAAGCTCCAATTACTACATTTTTTGGTTTAAGAGAATTTTTGATCAATAGCTGTCAGCAGTGGTCAAGACAAACCAAAAACGACATTTTGCTATCAAAACTAAACTACTGTTTCAGTAACAACAATCTCAAAGCATGTCTTCCTCCCAATTCAGGAGAAACACAAAATTATGCTGAACTACCTCATGGACCTTCTACTCTCTCAGAAAACGAGAGACATCCATAGATAGGTGGTGTTGAATCTCTTGTCCCTTGTTTTGCACTTTTTTCCATAAGGCACAGAACGAAACTGTTTTGTTTGCATACGCTACAAAATAACAGCAGAAGTTCATTTCTTCTTATATACTAGTAGTGTTCTTCACTTTCCATGTCATACTGAGGGTTTTGATCCAAATCCTTTCTGCTCAGAAGTGAAGCCACCGTTAGATGAAAAAAGCATTTACAATCCAGATAAGAAAAGAGAAAAACTATTTTGCCTCCCCAGATGCAAAGCAACAACAATCACTTTCTTGAAAATATGCAAAAATCCGGAAGATAAAGTCCTGATTGTGACAGATACTGTAAAATCTCTCATAAAAACAAAACAAATCACCTCTAGAAGAAAGTAGTATTTCTAAGTGAAATATATTAACTCTGCACTTAGGGTAGTAGGCAAAAGTTTATCATCTATGGAACATGAACACCATATGTTATCCTTCTGTGGGCACATAGATGGATAAAACCATAAGACTTTTTTTTAAAAATCCAACTTTTTGGTTCTTAAACACTGTTTTCTAAAACAAGAGTGTTTATACTGTTATAGAAAATGTCACAACCTTTTCCTTTTGACTTCCCAAATCAAGACTATTTATTTTTAAATCTTACTTTCATGAGATGGAAATACCAAGAGTTACTATACACCCACTTTCAATAAGTATATATAAAAATATTTGATGCAAAGTTTCCCAAGGAACATTTTCACATGACAAATAATACAGATAACTCCTACTAAACTAACAAGCTATCCTCAAGTTGCCTTGAGAAAAAGTCTTCATTTCAAACAATTTAGAATAAACCATTTAAGTTCCAGACACCATTATTACTATTTACAAATTCAGAGCTAATTTCTCAGATTCTGCATCTTTTCTGATATTCATCTCTAGTTCCCCACAATGATGTTAAAAATGTCTGGTAGAATCAGAGAGCTCTAAAAACATCACAGCATACTGCAGTCCTACCTAATACATTTGAGGAATTTTTTGTCTGCAAAACATCAAAACTGCAAGAGGTGTCTTACAATGAAGAAGAAATGAAACCTTGAGCCACAGCAGCTTGGAAAAGGAGCAAAGCAGTACTCCATCCTACCTGTTGAAGCTGCAGTCGGACTTTGCTAATGGCTCTAATCCAATGGGCTCTTGCTGGAGGAAACGGTGGTGGCTCGATGTCACCCTGGTAGCTAGAAAGCAAGAAACAGGAAATCACTATATGAAGAACACCTGTAGCTTTAATTAATTAAAGATTCAACCACATGGTGCAATCACAGCTTCAGCTCTGGAAGCTGGAGGAACCAACAAGCTCCAGTCAGCACACTCCTGCATGTGCTCTGGGAAGTGAGAAGCTAAAGTAGAGGTCTCCTTATACACAGAAGCCACCTTGAAAACTGATGAGCTGAAAGATATGAGCAGTACACAATCCAAACTCAGGAGGAAGATGATGTTTGTGAGAACATCAGGAAGGCAGTCCACAACACCACATCAAGCCAGTGGAACACAATGGTACCATAACTGTGTTACCATACCGTAACAGACACAAAGAGGTAGATCAAAGATTTTATATCCCCATGCCTGTTGCGGTTCCCTTCTAACCACTGCCTCTTCCTACTCCTCCTGCTACAAATTTACAGCCCCTCTTTAGGGGAAACACTGACAACAGGGCTCTGCCGTGAGTTTCCTCCATGCACTGAACCTTTGTCACTCCACTTTCCTAAAGCTTTTCAAGATGGTGTGTGAATCCGTCAGCAGAGCTCCATCTCAGTGACCCACAGCACATCATACAATCCCTAACCTTGTGATACCTTGGGCTTTTGGTTGCATTCCTGCTTTTTATGTTGCTGAGGTGTAAATCACAAAAGTAAACACCTCCTCCTGCCTGCAAAGCACCAACCCCACACTGCTGACTGCATAAAAAAACCCCATAGCTGAGAGCAACACACATCCATACTACAGGTCTAGGGCAGGTGTGGCCCTAGGGATCAACATTCAGAGCTCAGTTCCATGCATACTCCATGGAGACAGGAGAGCACTGCCAGAGGGTGGAGAGAAAGGGAGCCAGTGAGGCAGGAGCATCCAAGTTAGATGCCTAAATTAGCCTGAAATAGACTATGTGAATAACCTTTCCTGTGAACAAATATAGGCCAGCCATTCTGGGACAAGACTCCTGCTGCTCTGTAAGGAAAAGAGGAAAGTGAATCAGAGTTTAAAAACAGTTTAACACTTTTCTAGTCTTGTTTTCCTTTTTTCATCTTTAGTGTAAGGCTTGCCTACACATGAACTCCTGTAGTTAATTCTATCATCCAAGCGCAGTGACACCAGCTGTACCCTCCAAAGGGCACAGACAGGCAGACATCTTCCCATGGATCCAACTGAACCAGATAAAGAAAAAATCTCTCATACTTATGAAAGTATAACCACATCCAGGGGCTGCAATGACGTGATTACCTCAAGGAAAAACGTCACTCCCAAATTTAAGTAGTGAAATTTGAATTCCTGCAAAACCTGTGCAAAACCCAGTACTCTACTCCCCCAAACTTAGATGAAATACTTTTGAAGCCTGTTTTCAATACTGTTGACAGCTTGGAAAACCAAAGTACAAGGACAAGAAAAGCTGCCACAGTGAGTCAGAGCAACATGTCTATTCATGCTGTAATTCTACAACCTACAACTACATAAACACTAGCTCTAATGGTGGTAGTCTACTACGCAAGAATGGAACTAGTGAAGCTCTAACCATGAAAACAAATTCTTGGTTCCTCAAGCATAAACTTGATCCCACATGAGCAATGAAGCAGCTATTTTGGGGCCAGAGTATGTTCATCAAACCAGAAATTCCAGCAAATGAGCCCCAAGGCACTTGCTGGTGTTCTTCCCTACACACGCAAAACCCATAGTTTTAGCAAGTGTTCCTCTTTGCACACAAGGCAAACATAGCTTCGGCATAGCCAACGTCCCCTAAGTAACTGGTCCTGCACAACAGATGTTTCACACATCACAACATCAACTCAGTTGGTCAGAGAAGGCTGCAAGAACAATGTACATTATTTGCCCTGGGAAATAGCAAATAGAAGAATCCTCTCTGAAACAGCTGAAAATAACTTGGTAATAGTTTCACCTACCTCATTTGGACTCCTGCATCAGCGTCCCTGGGCTTCTCAAGTTCCAGAGGTAACTTAGCTGCAGAATGGTCTGCAGGTTTTTCCTCAGTCTTGCAGACCTTCTCCTTCTCTCCTTTGCCATGAGGCTCCTCTTGCTCCTTGAGGCATGCTTGACCATCTTTTTGGTAGCTGCCCGAGCTGTGGTAAGAATGATTTGACTGCCTTTCCTGGTGATCATCTTCCTGCTCAGAGCCATGGGCACTTTCATGGGAATGTTCCAGCTCACTCAGGTGAGAGCTTTCCTGGCTGACATTGCAAGAGGAGCCGTATCTACTACTGCCAGCAGGACTATGAGAGAATAAGAGAGTCCATCAGAAAAAACAGTGGCTTGGAAAAACACAAAACAACCTGCACATCTAAAAAGCTGAGCAGGATGCTAAATATTACTGAAAAGGCATGTTATGAAGACATACTTAACTATTATATTCTTATGATTATTACCTAAATATAGACTTGTGAACCTCAAAAGTTTGGTAGGCAGTAGAAATACTTCATACACAGTCTATCAGTATATAGACCATATATACATTTTTTTGTGTATATAAATACATATATATATATACACTAATATATGCTCTATACATCAGCCTTTCTTGCAACTACTTACATCAGCTAGAAGCTGCAGTGAAGACATTCTAATAACCAGACAGGAATAAAAACGGAAACACAGCAATTCAAAGTGAAAGTGTTTCTGTCTTCTGCAGTTTTGCTGCAGCTGGGGTCTTTATCACAACCATTTACGATTACTATTACTAAAAAATATGGTTGAAGTTTATTTTTATATATTAAAAGTCTCTGATAAAATATGTTGCAGTCAAGATTAAGACTGTCAAGACCTTCAATTTACAACCTTTTACAAAAGTGGAGCAATTTTTCAAATGAAAGCCACATGTCTCATTCCAGTACAGCTCTCTCAATAATTTATTTTATATATAATCCCCCAGCATCACAGGGGTATGACTGCTGTGATTCAAGACACCCCTTTAAGGACTGAATTCTTAGAATCCTCCAACAAAATACAGCAGATGGAAATTTCTCATGCAGTCAGGAAAACTGTGGCCAAGAATTAAGCAACACTCATATTTTTCTCTTGCAGTCTTAGGAGCATTTGGAGCCAGGAAGTTCTGTGAGTGCAGAGTTGCAACTGTATGATCAGGGGAACAATTTCACTTATGTTACACACAAATGTGTAAGTTTAGCAAGTCTCTGGTTTGATTTTTAAGGGCAATTGTAACTTAGCACATGCACAGGACTGAATACAGACTCATGAAATACTGATACTTTCCCCTAGTAGTTTTCATAACTGCATGAAACAAATTTTGCACCAATTTTAGGAAGACCAAGCATTAGAATACCTTCACTGATATTTCTGGAAGTGTTTTAGTATCTCCAGTAATGTGAAATCAACCTAAGTAGTTGTATAATGCGTCATCAGTAAGTTAAATTTCTCTCTAAAATCAAAAGCCTTGACCTTGCATTTTGAAAACAAAACATTCCTTCCTACCAATACATTCTACCTGTTACTTTTTTCGTAGCAAATGTGGTATTATTATCACTAAACAAGAAAGCAAAGTGAATTGTATGCAGCAGAATTAACACACAAAGACTACAACTTCTGAAAGGCTAATGAAGTTAGCACTAAAAGCATCTCATTCAGTGGGACACATTATAACAACATGGGAAATTCAATTACACTTACAGAAAAGGAGTGGGAAAAGGTGAGAAAACAGTCTAAAGGCTTGCACATAACTAGTGACTGCAGTTTGCCATACTGTCTGTGACAGCCACCAGTGATATCACAAACACTGACAACAGGTAGGGACTGGGACTGAGCTACAAACATCAGACACCAAGGACACTGTCTACTGCTGCAGCATTGCATTATAAATGGTCAAATCCCATTTATTATGCCTCATTTGTAACTAGCCTTTTCTCATTCAGTTGTTCCACACTATGCAGATCTGGAGCCAGTGTGTCAGGATGCAGTACTGCTCCATCAGAAGCAGAATCAAGCCCGGTTTCTTTCTCTTCAGGCTTGTCCAGCACATGCTCCTCTGCCTGATCCTCTTTCTGCAGTTCACCTGAAATCACGTTCTGCCGATCTTCTGACTCTTTGTCAAGGTTTTCTCCCAGTTCTTTGTTGGATGTATCATCAACAGTGCTTGCACCAGATGGCTCTTCAGAACATTCATTGTCTACAGCGGCAGCCTGCTTTGAAGACAACTTTACTTCTACATTTGCATCAGTCACTTGATCCGAGACTGCAGATTTTGAGCTTTCTTCTGAACTGACTGTTCCTAACACCTTGTCATCTGGTTTTGACAAAGCCTGTGGTAGTACATGTGGTTCCTTTTTGGCAGAGGTCTCCTTGATGTCTTTTTGCCAGGGAAAGGAGAAATCTAGCTTTTTCCCAAATACTGCTCCTTGGGCACTCTCTGGCTTATTCACCTTTTCTTCACCACCTCCTTCAAAGAGAGACATAGAGAGTTTCTTAAAACTGGACACAAGGCCCTCATCTGTTCCTGCTTTATTAGCAGAAGGTGGCTGCTGAGAGAAGAATGACCCAAAAGGTTTTCCACTATCAGATGACATAAAGCCAAATTTTGGCAAACTGGGTATGTTCGGTATTTCAAAGACAGGTTTACTACTGCTTGTATCTGGAGCAACATTATTAGTTTTACCCTGTTTCTTCAAGTCAGATTTGGAAGCAATCCCTTCTGCAGGTGGCTCATCAACTGTTAAATGTTTCTCCAAGTCAGATTTGGAAGCTATCCCTTCTGCAGGCACCTCATCAATTGTTAAATGTTTCTCCTGTTCAGGAGTTTGCTGTTTTACCTCACTTGTCTTCTCTTCATTCAGCTGAGGCAGATGAACACTGGGCTCATCAGCTAGAGCTGTGAGTTCTTTGTTATTACTACTGATCAAGTCCTGCTGATCAATACCAACATCGGCCTGATCCCCTGTAACAGCAGGCTCTGACTCAAATGTAGCACTCTCATCTAACTGCAAAAGGCTTGTGTCTGCCTTGTTAGTTTGGACTTCCACTTCCAGCACAAGCTCATCAGTAGAGCCAGTGTGAAGGATGTCAGCGGCTTCCTTGTCTGCAGGAGCAGCTTCTTCCTCTGCTACACCTGAAGACCCCACATCTGGTTGGTAAGTACCTACATCAGCCTGGTCAGTGGCCTCAGCCTGCACTGCATCAATTGCACCACTGAGATCAGACTGGCATGGCTGAGTATCTACCACCTCAGAGGACTGTGCTTCACTATCCTGCTGCAGAACCTCGAGGGCTGCATTCCCACTAGACACTCCCATTTCTGGAGCAGCCCTCAAAGGTTCCTCTTTAGAGGTTTCCAAGCTCTTCTTCTCCTCAGTTTCTGTTTTCATAGAAGACTCTTTTGTGGAGTTCTCTTCTGTTGAAACAGGTACTACATCCTTCTTCACAGAGCTAGAGACATCTCTTTTAGACTCTCTGGCTGCAGCTGTATTTTCACTCTCCCTAGAGTCTTTTGCTGGAACAGACCCAGTGACATCCTTCACACTAGTGCTTTGAGGTTTAGGGGTGAATTTTGGAGGCATCTCTTTTGGAGATTCTTTTGGACCTTTGAAGATGCCAAATATATCATTTGTGAAAGATGGTGCTGGGCCACTTGGGAGGGATGAGAAACCAAAGAAAGAGGAGCTCCTCTTCTGCGCAGAAGGAGGTGCAGCAGCTTGAGGTTGAGAAAAGAAACCAGAAAATGTTTTAGGTGGTTTCATTTTTGTCATGAAACTTGAAAACATTTCAACTGAAGAATCCAGAACCGATTTATCACTCTCAGGTTCCTTTGGTTGGCTTTGCAAATTAGGTGCCTCTGGCATTTTAGGAGGAACATGTGGCTGTTGCGTCCCTTGTAATCTGTCCGTTTGTACAGGTACTTTTTGTTCTGGCAGCTCATTCCGTACACATACTTCTTCAGAGACCACTTCATTTTTCATGTCACTCATACTATTTAAGTCACATAGACCCTGGGAATCCATCTTATCACCTGAGGCCACACTATGATCAACCTTTTCAGAAGTTTGCTCTTTGGAAGAATAAAGCTCTTCATCAGTAGGAAATGCAACACTGTCCATTTTCTCTGTGTTACCCAAAGCATCTTCTACCCCTAGGGAAATACTCTGCTCATCCTGAGAACCCTCCTGCACAGTGGAAGTCTGAAGGCAAGGACCAGGAGCAGACAAACTGGTTACTGCATTGTCCTCGGTCTGTGGAAGCTTTCCTAAGTCACTCTGTTCACTGGCCTGTGGAAGCTCTCCTAAGCCACTCTCTCCAGCGGTCTGTGGAAGCTTTTCTAAACCACTCTCTTCAGCTACTGCAGCAATACTTTCTGCATTTTCCACTGCCAGCTTTTCTGATTTATTTTCTGGGATCACGAGGTCATTAGACGTTTGTTTGCCAGTCACTGCTGCAATAATGTCATCAACTTCTTTTCTATTGTCTACATCTTGTTGCCTGGTAGAACTGCTGGTTTTGACACCAGAGTTGGTGGAAACACTTTGCTTCATATGTGGCTTAGCATTCACTGGTTTAGCTGTTTTTTCCTGTCCTGGAGCAGTTTGTGGCTTTTCATCCAAAAATGATGACAAACTGAAGAAGCTAAAACTAGTACTTCTTTGAGGTACACTCTTGTCAGGAGCTGGACCACTGGAGAAGGAGGGCAGATGAAACAGCCCCTCTGTTTCCTGTTGTTTCCCACTAGCAGGAGGAGCAGCAGGTGGTGAATGCTTTGGTTCATCTGATCCAGTGAAGAAGGAGAATATGCTCTTACTGGCTGGCTGGGATTTCGGAGCAGTGATATCAGAGAAGCTGAATGGCAAACTGAAACCCGACTCTTTGGGTGTCTGGTCTGGCTTTGGTTTTGCCTGATTAGCTGTGTCTCCTACACGACCTCCTTGTGGCTTTGGTGTAACCGTGGGTGTGCTGCTTTGCTGCCCAGCTGGCTGGCCCAGCCGGCTTACTCTGGGACCTGCACCCACTGGCTTCTGTGAAACGTTTCCAGGAGACACTTTTTTATTCTCAGGAGACTCCTCCACAGCTTTTTGGCTTTGTTGTTCCACTTGCATCCTGGGGCTAGGAGAGACATGCTTGTCCATGCCTTCAGTTCTCACCCCTTCCTTAGGGGTGGAGGACAGACATGGCATACTGGCACTCTGAAGACCCCCAGACTTCTCAGGTTTCTGTCTTGGCTCAGCCACAGTTCTGCTACTGGGTTTTGGCAGAGTCGTAGTACTTGAGGGTGGTTGAGAAGACACAGGCTCCACTTTGAAGATATCTCCGAGGGATCCAAATAAAGATGAGATGCCAGAGGTTTCCTTCTGTTCTGGCTGTTTCACCTCTTCTGGTTTATTACTTTGCCTTTTCTCCAGTTCTGCTGATGGTTGCGGTTCTTTGCTTATTTGTGTTTTAAAGAAATCAAAAAATCCAGAAGATTGGGGTTTGCTGGAAGTTGAGCTTGCAGGAGAATCTTCTCCAAGACTGAACAATTTCAGAGCACTTTTAAATAATGTCTCCTCAGGCTCAGTGGCTGGTTGGCTCTGATTTGGGTGTGGCTGACTTGGTTCATTAATGGTTGCATGCCTTTCAAGACGCCTGGAAGCTGGTGCTGCTTTAACAGGTCTCTCTTCTCGTATGGGCCTGCCATCCGCAGCAGTTTGGCTCAGTGTAGAAGGAGATCTTGTTAATCCTGGCTTTTTAACACGGATGTTTTCAGTCTGGTGTAATTCTGGCTTTTCATTTCTAGCAGCCTCCAAATTAAGTTCTGACGCAGTATTTCTTCTCGATTCTGATGTAACAGGAAACTTCTGCCCTACTTGTTCTTCATCTAATTTTTTATTTGGTGTAAGTGATAAAACACCAATCTTACTTTCAGATGATATCGACTGTGTGTCTGTTCTCTTCAAGGTAGAATCTTCAGATGTCTCAGAGCCAGGGCTTGTAGACTTTCCAATTAGTCCACCCAAAGCAGAAAATAAGGAGCTAACTTTATTCACTGGTGTTTTCTTATCTTCCTCAGTCTTTTTTGCTTCTGTTACTCTTTCAGTCGATGCTGAAGTTTCTTCAGCTTTAGTAGTAGACTGGAACAGCTGGAATCCAAAGAATCCTGATGACCCGCTCCCAGAAGTCGTCACAGGGACAGCCTTATCAACTTCCTTGGTGTGGACTTCCTTACTCAGCGATTTACTGACAGCCACTCTGGAATGTGTTCTGAGATCAAGGGTTAACGGAGGCTCCTCTAAATGATTCCGGGTTTCCTTCTCAGGTCTGAAATCTACTTTGAGTTTTTGAAGTTTATAACCTGAGAAGTCTAATGGCTGCTCTCTCTGATAATAAATAGACTCCTCAAACATTTGTGAAAAAGTTTCCAAATTCATGTTCATTAGCTGGTCGCTCCTCTGCAAAGCTACTGACAAATCCAAGGGTTTATTTGTTGTATAATCATCTAGACACTCTTCTTCAGCAAACCAAAATAGCTCATCTTCACTGCCAAGAGGGACTTTGAAACCACAAACGGCAATTGTGTTGTCTTCTAGTACAGCTCTTGGAATGGAATCCATCTGGAAATTATAATCCCAGCAGTTCAGGTAGGAGTCAGTTTCAGGAGCACACACATAGACATACTGTCCAGTGGGATCAGTGAGCAGGGAATACACATACTGGCTGTCACTGTACATGTAGTATCCACAATCACCATCTTCTGATGGCCACCACACACCCTGCTCAAGCATCATTATCCACTCCTGATACTCCCGGCTATAGGATGAGTACATTAACCCTTCATCCATACTTAAAGTCTCTTGGTCAATTAGAGTCCACATCGTTCCATCACAGCCAGAGGAGTAGCTCAAATCCATGGGCAACTCTTCGAATGAGTAACTGCTGTCTCTTTCAAAGGGTGGAAAGTTACTGTAACTTTCATTGAGAGAATCAGCAGTCCATGCATCATTTTCTTCCAAATAAATGTCTTGAAACATTAACTGGTCAAATGACTCATATGATACCGCACTTAAATCTAAACTCTGTCCATCAAAATTGGCATTAGTCTGCCAATCCATCACATTTGCATTCCCATCCTTTTTACAGAGATTCACTACCACATCATTTTCAGGCCAGTCCAAGAACTGAGGGGGCAGAACAGAGTTCTGGTTTAACACGTAGTAAACTGGTACTGCTATTCCATGAATGTCAGCCAGTCCCCCCACTTCATATTCCCATTCAAAGCTAGAATGGCTCCTTGTTTCCTGATAAGCTGAGTACTGCTCCATAGGGTTATAGCTTTTATTAGTCAAATTGAGAGATTCATTTGATCCTTTGTTTAAAGTAGTAGGAAGAACTCTAGATTCTGTATCCTGTTGAGGAATATGCCTACTATTTACAGGCTTTCCAGATAAGTCCTGTACCTTGGCTTGCAGATTTAGGGCCTCAGGGAGCACAGGATGCCCACCACGGGGAACATGGGGCTCAGTTGTTTCATTTACTCTTGCACTGGATGAGTGGTTGGTAGTGGAAGATTCCCCTGTTTTCACATTATCCTGCCTCTCCTTTGGTTTGGGCAGCAGATTTTTTAAGAAGCTGGAAGATTCCTGCTTTTCTCCAGTGCTGCTTTGACTGTCAGAAGCCATTCCAGAATTACTGGGTTTTGTCTCCGAGCTAGAATCCTCACCTCTATCAAAAAGCTTCATGAAGCCCAGAGAATTTGGTTTTGCCTTCTCTTGCTTACACTCAGACAAGTTTTCACTTGAGGCAAACCTAAATAAGCCAGAAAATAATCCAGGAGAAGTGCTTTTCTGGCTATCACCCTCGCTTTTAGCAGTCAAGTCTTGATTATTGGCTGTGTTTCCATTGGAAGAAATGTGAAGAAACCCAGAAAGAAAACCTGGTGTGTGCTTCTTCTGAGTATCATCTCCACTTGGAACTTCTGGTCCTTTGGCTGAAGAGGTGGATTCAACTGAGCCTTTGCTTAAGTCTGCTGCATTTACTCCTTCTTTCATCAGTCCTCCTTTTACATTTCTAGGTTCTTCTTGAGTACTCTTAGCTTTCTGCTGCTCTTCTTTGGCCTTAAGGGTAACAGAGGCACTCTCCTGGTGTTCTTCTCTGTTTACCTGGACAGTAGGTAGGTCTTCTTTATTCATGTTTCTCCTTCGTAAAAGTTTCTCCTTATTGTCTGATAAACTTGGAACTGAGCTCGATTTTAGTGAAACAGCACTTCCTGAATTACTGTTTCTGCCTTCATGCAAAGAACTGCCACTAGAACCCTGACGACTTTTTTGGTCCTGTGTAGGTGCTAGATTTTCTGCAGAAGAAAATTTAAATAATGATGAAATAAAGCCTCCCTTCTCATTCCTCTGTTCCTGCTTTGCTGAAGAACCCAGCCCACTGATAAAAGGAAGTTTTCCAGTGAAAGGAAATGTGTGGTCTTCCTTTGATGAACTATTTTGTCTTACATCCTCCACAGACTTATGGCCTTTAAAATGTTCAGAGGTACTTTCTTTCTGCCCTTGTTCAGCAGAAGGAAGCAACAATTGACTGAAAGACTTTTTGAGTGGGTTGAAAAAGCTTTCAGATGCTGTACCCTGATCTTGAGGCTGTACCTTAGGTTCCACATTACCTCTGTTTTGCTTGTTTGCCAGTCCATGGCCTGCAGGATGCTGATCCTCTGAGCGATTTGCAGGAGACTGCTCCCTGGCAGTGGGCGTACCCTCTACCAAAGTGGCACCTGGCTGACTTGTAATAGGATGCGAATCTGGCTGCTTCTGTGGCACATCCTGCTGCTTGGGAGCCAAGAGACCGTCAAGATTGGCTTTCAGACTGAAGGAACTGACTGAGTTTGTCAGCCTGCCAAAGATCGAAGACACAGAACTGCTACTTGCATTTACCTCTGCCTCACTTCTAGTCTCACTTTTCTGTGCCTCTGGAACAGTGCTGCTGGTCCTGGCTGACATCTGTCCAGATGGTGTTTCGCTCCTTTTTGCCTCCTCAACTTTGACAGCATGGCTGTCCTTGGTGCGCTCCTCTTTTGAGACTTGTTTTGGCACCTCCTTCTCAGAGAAGATCTTTAAAGGATTAAACATGCCTAGAACTGAATTCACAACTGAATGCTGGTTCTGCTGGCTGTCGGCAGAATTTCCTTGCATTTGCTGGGGAGGATGTGGTGCAGAAGCCTTACTGTCTGTCTCAGCGGCTTCTGGCTTGTTGGAGTTTGTGTTCTGGGCTCTTTTATCACTGCTCACCTGGGATAGTAGCAAAGACTGAATGGAGAACTTGGCATCAGATTTATTATCTGCTGCCCCTCCAGAAGAAGAACTCTCAGTTTTAGACTTACTAGTAAATACATTCAAGATTCCACCTTCTGATGAGTTTTTGTTTTCTGTATTTTCTGGAGTGGAAGAAACAAGTTTTTCAACAGAGGCTGTGAGCTGCTTTGTGCTCGACCCCACCTTCTCTGTGAAAGAGCTGAACAGGGAATTCACTGTATTTTTCACACCTGACAAGTCTGGAAGAGATTCAGATTTGCCTTTGGTACTCTCCTCTGCAGCAGGATGTTTGGTCTGCTCAGACTTTTTAGCTTCTGATGAATTATCAGCATTATCCTGCTTCAGTGGCACACTTTCAACATTTTTTTTTGTTTCTGGCAATGTACCAAATTTGCTGATTTCTTCCTCCTTTTCAGCCAAGTATTCAGAGACTGATTCTACCAGACACTGAAGTTCATCCATCGTGTCTATGTACTCCTCATTGGGTTCTTCAACAGGAGACAGTGTTAAGTCTTGCACGGAATGACCACGCTTGCTCTCTTTAGTTTTATGGTTTTTATCAGAGCTAGCCTTTAACTGGGAACCTGCATTTGCAGGGAAATTAGCAGTTATGTTTCTCAAATGGCTGATGTCAGAATCACACCATCTTTTTGAAAGTGTATCCAGTTCCTCCATTTCATCATCTGAAACAGGAGAGTACTGGAACTCATCAGAAGCACTGCTGTCAAATTCCTCAAGGACGTCGACAGGCACAAAAGTGTTCTCTACCATCCCCATGTGTTTCATGTCCTCAGTGTTACTTAGGTGAAGTGAGTCCTCATGGTTCATCCCCTGCTTGTTGGGCAACTTGCGACTTTTAACCATTAACCCATTTTTGTATGGACGCAGGACTGGGTCTGGATAAGCAGGCAACCGTTCCTTACTTTCAGAGTTACTGATATATTTTCCAATTCTATCATATACTGGGAAATCATCAGTGGGTTCAGAACCAGCTGCCACACCATTGAAATAAACTGTTTTCTCCCCAGGAAACTGCAGACCTCCATTACTTTGTAGGCTTATTCGTTCTTCAAAATTGTATCGCAGCTTCTTTTTCCTTCTTCTGTCAATTGTATCATATTCCTGAGGATATCTAGGGACATCTACAGACCTTAACCCCAGATACACATCTTGACAGCACCTTGATCTCTCACAGAGATTGAAATTTTCTCTTTTTGAGAAAGTTTGCATCTTTTTCATGTTTTTCTCATGCCAATTTCTAGTTTTATGAGTTTTTTCTAAGAACTCCTCTATTAACAGTTTTCCTAGCTCTTCATAGTTACTATCCTGTTCTTCTTCTCCATCTTCAGTGTCAAATGGAATGATCCTGACTCTTTCATTTCTAGTTAGAGATCCTTGTCTAAGATGAGAAATAAAGGGAGTGGGAGGAAAAGGAGGAGAGGCAGCAAAAAAAAAAATAGGAAGGGAAAATAACAATTTTTTAAAAAGCTATAGAAAGGACAGAAAAAATAGTAATGGAAAAACATGCATTAAATAAATGAAAATTAAAATCAGAGACATTCAGAAATAACAAAATTGAAAACCTGCCAATCTAACACCATTACATTTCAATCAAATAGTCAAAAAAAGCAGCTTGGGTTATAAGATTCCATCGGTTATGTCTGCACAAAATTTAGAAATGCCTTTTTGAGGGAGAACAGCTTTTTGTGATGAAGTGAGGGCACACAGCCTTGGCTGTACCAGTACTCTGCTGCTGCTTTTTTAGGCATGCTGAAAAGAAGCCACTTATTGCAGAAACATGACTACTTTGGGATACAGTGCCCACGCGCACCATTCCACTACCCTGTTCCTGCATTTCGGTCACTCTGGGCTATAGACTTTGTTCTAGCAGTATTCATAAAGAACACAGGGACCCTGTGTCTCCCAGGGGTGGCAAGAGAGCAGAGATTTCAACTGGAGGCTTAGGAGTCACTGGACTCCAGGCAAGTGAGAACAGGGGACAAAATGCAAACGGTGGGCGTCAGCAACAAGAGGAGTTTCAGCTATTTCACCATTCCTCTTTGCTGGGAGAGCTCTTGCTGTAGCTAATGGCCTCGAGGTGCCCCTACCAACACAAAATTAAGATTCTCAGAGCTGTTACTGGACCAGAAGGCAAAACAAAACACTGGCACTGGATATTAGCCCATCATAAGCCTCAGATGCTTTTCAGGATCTGTACTTCTAATTTATAATGATCTGCACAGATCCAACAGTTCATACTTGTCCATTGTGGGAGAATGGATTAAGCTGTGAAACAATTTGACGCTTCCTACAAACCCAAGTAAATGACCCTTGGGATTTTGGATTTAATTGCTATCCCTTGGTCAGTAGTATTATCTTGATTGTTCAACAGCCCCAAGAGTAGTAGCAAGGAAACTTCCTCTTGATCTAAATCTCACAAGGACAGCTTCTGACTACAGTCTACATACAAACAAACAGGTAGAAAGTGGATGTAAAAACCTCAAAATGATCATCTGAAAGATGCACCGCAGCTTTGCTTCACATCACCAATTGCTGAGAACTAAGGAGCGTGAGGGCGTGTCTGTCCCTGACCCTGTAAGAGGAGTGCCAGAGAAGGGAAAGCACAGAGGGCACAAAGGCATTTTTATGGATACTGCTAATCAAGTCTTCACCATGAGAGCTGCATGGAGCATGCCAACATAGGATACAGACGGGATAGCCCTGAAAGAGAGATGGGTCATTGCACTTTCCACTGCTGCTTTAGTGCTGCATTTCCAACAGTACTAGCTAACTTACACTAATTGGAAAGATGCTCATTACTTTAAATGAGTCCTGTTATACACAGTTTAAAACACGACACTTCTTGCTTACAATTTTAAGCCAGTAATTGAAATAATTTTCTTTTAAAAGCTAACAATATTTAAAAGATTCCCAGGGCCACCGTAGTTACTGCATCAAGCCCTTCCAAAACTCAGCTAAAGGCAATGGGAGCTACATGAATGTCTGAAGGGCCATTATCTGCAAATGTTGAACCAAAAAAATCGGCTAATTTAGACATAAAGAAAATTACTTTTCTTTCTAATTGAGCTTCTTTCCCTGTGTTTCCTCTGCTCTTTTACAAAGCATCCCATTTACTAGAAATAATGAGAAAACCAACACATGAAAGGAGAAAAAGACATCAGCCCAGCATTTAACTACTACAGACCTAAAAAACAGCTGAGGCAAACAGCAAATATCAGCTGAAATGTACCACGGGAACGCTGCATAGCAGCAACAGTGGGGAGACAGGCAGAGAGGTGCAGAGAGGGTAAGCCACTGATCTGACAGATCTAGAGACTCAGATTTGGACTCCAGGTCAATGTGGCCACTCACGGTGGAATCTATGCTATCATATCACCTTGAAAGTAAATAGAGCAAGACTAGAGAGGCATGGAGGACAAACAGTTAAAGAAAATGAGCTTTGAAAAGAAAAGTTAGTGCTTAAACAAAAAAACCAAAACAAAAAAAACCAACAAAAAAAAAAACCCAAAAACAAACAAACAACAAAAAACCAACCAAAACTGAAGGGAAGATGTCTGCTATTCTGAAGCCAAACTGGCTGTTGGCAGCAAAACACACTCCAAGGACAAGTAAGAATATTGCTTGTCATCACTAGGAATTACTTCTCTCAAAGGAACATGTAACAGCTAATAAAGAGAAGCAGAACTTTTTAATCCAAACTCAAATATTGGAAGAAAGAAACACAGGTGTTAGACAGTTTCAACGGAGGCATTTTGGCACTGACAACCTTTTGCCCAGTTCAAGACAGTTTTTAGCAGGTTATTGTCTGGTTCTTCTGGGTGTGCCCTGGAGAGCCTCCTACAAGCCCTCATTTCCACAGCGACCATCAGCTGCAATCTGCCAGGAACACTGATTTCATCAGGTGACTGCCTCATCCACAGCACTGAGAGCTGCTAGGAACAAAAGTCAAATACAATTTGTTTCTGCAATACTCATTACAACTTTGTTTTGAAAATATTTAAGATCTACCCACGTGCTTCTTTTCAGCCAGTTTGTTAGAAACACCTTTCCAGTAAGTAAGAGAATCCCACATAGCTTCTTTGGAAAGCTTATTTGCATATTTTATGTTTTAAGACTAAATATGCAGCAAAAAATCTTGTTGGGCATGTGGAAAATGCACATGGGAACAGGAATGCTCAGATCACCATCAAGGATTTGCGTTTCTGGACTGAATATAATTTTAGACCATAGCAAACTACAAAGCTCACGGTTTTTAAGTACATTTTATGAGTCCAAATCCTTTTACATCAATACCTTCAGGAAATCAGGAGAAAAAAAAAAAGAAATCTATTCCAGCTTGGTATTCTCTAACAATTCAAATCAGCAGTGCTTCTTTGGAAGGTCTTACATTTGTCTTTTAGATACAGATAGAAATGCACATACACACTAACTACAAGCAAAGTGAGCCATGACAAACTACCTGTATTGTCAACACCACTCCAAGAAATCACACAACTACAAAAATATGCAGCCACCACTGGCTTCCCCTGACTGGGGGTCCAACACCACTGTTCAGCTCGGCTCTTCCATAAAGAAAAAGCCTCAGCACATCTTCTCAGTTAGATCTTCAGCAACTTTACCAGGGCAAACCAGCAGCAAAGACTCACACGAGAAAGGGAATAACTTGATTATATAAGACATTTAATGAACTAGGAATAGAGTACTAGGAATGACACATCACACTGCAGTAAATGCATTTTGTTGGCACATTTGCTTCTATTCTTGAAACCTCAGTAACAACATTAGATGTTACCATGAAATTTCACCCTTTACCATTAATGATCATACATCAAGCAGAGAAAAACTTAGCCTAAGTCACCCATGAGAGTAACTGAATTCAGGTTCAGGCTTCAGGAAACAAGAACATTCTCACCAAGGGAGATAAGGTAGAACAAATCAGTTACAATACAAACAAAACTCTGCACCTCTAACTGTGATAGTGCGTAAGTAGCTGCCTCCTCCTCCTTCCTCACCAAAGGCAGAAGCAGCCGCTTAGCCTGTTCTACACAACCACTCTAATCAAGCTGACCAGCACTGTCCAAAATCTTCTACTTTCACCTTGCACAACCAGCTCTAATTCACTTGCATTGATCCTAGTAAGTTAGTGCTGCAATGCTCAACACTTAAACAAGTTAAAAACACTTGTGAAACTACTGATTTATGGTCAAAAAATAATTCAGAGCTAATCAACTATCTTTTACACAGCTGAAAGTAAATCTAAAGAGAAAGCACACCATTCAACACTGTTATATGATAACAGGAACAAAAAAGACAAAAAAACCAACAACTAATCTGTTACAAACTTTCTTCTCAAATACATTGTTTTGGCAGATCTAATAGAACTGGAGCTAATCCAGAATATAAAATAAATCTGCACCAAGAAAGAAGCTCCCAATAGGATAACTCTGGTAAGAAGGTGCTTCACTGGCTTGGGAGGCACACCTACGCCATGGTACCAGAAAGAGCAACTACCAACTACTCTGGCCTTCAGAAGGTAAGGGGAAAGTACAACCAAGAGTAAATGACCTCAACATTGAGCATATCTTTTAGAGGTAACTCCCTAAACCGCCAGATCTGTAACACATACCCTCACGTGTTTTTCCTGGTTCATGGCAGAATCCCAGTGTCAACAACACACGTAACACCTTCCTATTAGAAGACTTTCGGAGTCCCTGATCTGCCCCCCCCTGCAAGCACAGCACCTTCATGGTCTGCAGTGGAAAAACAATGGGGAACGGAGAGCTACCCATGAAGCAGCACCCACCTGATGGCCACGGGCTCCCGATAATCCAGATCATAGTTCTGGAGGGAGTCAGCACAGGAATCCCGCAAGACCCCCTGCTTCTGCAGGCGAGCGGGGCCCGTGAACTGGTGCACGGAGGCGTTGGGCTGCACAGTGGTGTGGTACGGAGGGGGGATGCTGTTGCTCGTCTCACTGCGGTAGTCGCTGTCCCGGTCATCCACGGCACTGTCAGCGTCTTCAAAGGCTAAGAGACAAAAGCAGTTTAAGGGCACAGCTCTCTCAAGTTGCCTTGCTGGGACAGTGGAGCCGTTTAGTTTTGGAAGAATGACAAAAAAGCCACTATTTCTGCTGTGGCTGTATCTCCATCTGGGAGCCGGATATAACCTCCAGTTCTCTCAAGTGTGCACCAAGGAACTGCAGTGATCGGATCCACACCCTCCTTTCCCCTCTTCCTATTACAGGAGTTTATTTCTCTTTAGTCATTACTAATAAGCAGATTAAGACATCTTTATTTAAAACAAAGAAAGAAACCCCACACAAAAAAAAAAAAGGAAAAAAAAACAACCACAAAAATGCCCAGCACCCAAAATTTCAGGTACTTTGCTGCTCCCAAAATGAACCTTTAGATACTGGAAAAGAAAAAAAAAAAAAAAAAAAACACAAACCCAAAAGCACTTCTTTGCAGAAAGGAGCTCTTTCTGAAAACTCTTCAACTTTTAAGCTGTAATGCTGTCCTTTCTTCTCAGCATTCCTAACCCTAACTAATGGGGTTCTGGATATTTTTTTTAATTCAGTTTTTTTTCCTATTATTTTTTGTAAAGGTATTCGTTTAAGTTAAGAGAAATCAACGGAAGGTACTCAGTAGAAAAATCAGAAGAACATTTACACTACTTCTTATAGGAGAAAATGGCTACCTTTAACACATACAGGTAAATTAGCCTAAGTATAGTACTTAACACTAATAATAACCTTCACAAAGGAAAAAGCTCCTTTCCACTAAGTCCCTCTCCCTGCAGAAACACTTCTGCTTGTTAATTCTTCAGGAAAGGAGAATGCCAGGTTATAGTGAGGAAAGGTATCAAAAACATATGGCTGTGTATGGCTGTGCAGGATGCAAGGTTATCTTTGAAAGCTTAAAGTGAAATACACACACCATAAGGCAGTGGAGTGCACCATTAACATGCTTGAAACAAAAGAAAATAAGGATCAGCCATTATTCATTCTCTCTGCCACCAAGTCTATCTAAAAAGGACAATCAAATTAAAGCCCTCTCTGCTAAGTTATCCAGTGGGGTGTGTCCTACACAGTCATTCATCATGAGGCTCAAAAATAAAGTGAAAGTGCTCTTTACAGGCCAGATCCTTAAACCTGTATTTAAACTGCTGAAATTCCAAGCAGATGGAATGCAGCATCAGGGAACCCCTTTTCTTGCATGGGTGCTTCTCATACTTCTCATTCAATTTCCTTTTTTTTTAATCTGAGGTAAAATTTGTTCTTGGTGATCTTTTCAGTTCCTTCACAACATAGTAAGATTAATGCTCAAAAGTGGATGGCAGAGAAGAAAAGAACAGCAGCAGAAAACATCTGCAAAATACAGGCCACTTGAAAAAGCACTGCTCTACATTCTTAAGTGGAACCAATTCACTTTGATTGTCCACACTGAAAATGGAGTTAAGCCTCCTGCTTTTTAGTAATTTAAATGCTGCAGGGTTCTTGTCAGTCTCTAGTCAACTGAACAGAAATGAATAGTAATCATATGCTGCTGTATTCAGCTTTATTAAAAGCACAGTGTCCATCAATTTTATCACAGTTCAGTGCTTGGGAGAAATATTCAAAATTTACTGCACAAAAATGATTTCATATGCCAAGGTGCCAAACCCTATTGAGGAGCACCAAACTTCCAGCCTGTAGAGCAAGGGCTGATGTATTTGTCAATCACGAGGCTCACACTGTCCTCACAAGAATAACAAGCTATTACTCAGCTGAGCAATGTCGTTGTGATTGCTCAACACTTGAGCCATTACTATCTAATGAACAGTAATTACTTCTATTGGGTCAGAAAACACACTGCTTCAAAGAGCACTGCTCACTTTGCTGCTCAACTAATTTCTTCGTCCCATCAGATGCAACTGTCATTTAAGGTAAAGCCTAAGTAAGTAGCTCTGGTACGATGGAAAGTTCTTCAGCTGTGGCTGCATAATTATCACAGCACTTGCAGAGGCTGAAGGCAGCCTAATTGAGATACAGCCTTGGGATCCGGTAAAAGTCACCAGGACCAACAGCTTTAGGGATAAACAATTTAGCTAACTTTGAACGTGTAACAAAAAATACAAATCACTAGTACAATTACCTGGATGAAAAATACGGAATCCAGTGACTCACTAATACTGGGAGTGCAAATACTTACACAGTTGTGGTTATTAGGAAGCAGGACACTGCTTCTATGAGTCAGCAACCCTGCAGGCTCAGAGAATTCCAAATGAACCAGACTGCTGCAGAAGCACTATCTAGATTTGCTAACCAGACATTTGCTAACAGACATGTCTCACCTCTGCACCATCAAAAGAAGATTTCCCACAAAAACTACAGTATCTCTAAGCAACATCCAAAACCACCTGATTAGCTTAAATGTCAATCAAACATATAGAGCATCTATGTTTATAAAAGCTGACACCAAAACTTCTCAGAGTTCTTACTGGTTTTTAGCATGAGGAAGTTTCTTTGAGGTCACGACACAAAATGCCTCCCTAAGGCATGTTTAAAGGATGCAAGGCTCCATGAGGCAGGAACATGTTTTTTCTCTGACATATGCTCCACAAACCTAACAGCATCCATAGACGTTAATACCAGACAGAAATCCTCAACTGACTCATAAGTAAGAGCCAACTCAAAAAATTCTTATTCAGGCTGAACTGCAACTACCCTATGAGCAATCTCACTTTATTTAACAGAAGTGTTCTCAAATGAAGACATTACTCAGCCTGATCAAAAGCATCAAAACCTGGCCCACATGTGGCATGTAGCACGCATTTCCTTTGCAAGAAAGTATTTTGTGACATGCCAACATATAGTGATGATCCCATTCATTAACATACTTGACGCCTAAATTTTAATTAAGAGACTGACAAGAACTTGCAGAAGTGGCTTTGGAGATGCAGCGCCCCTTCAAACGGAGGCATTACGGCCCGTGTTTCAGCAAAATATCCCTCTCAACACACACGGTGTGATAAATTCAAGTACTGTTTTCCTCAAACAGGTGATACAACAAGTCTTCCATTAGCAAAGTTGGAGCTTAGCCTCAGTCTCTGAAGACCAGTTAAATCAATAACAAGACACATAACAACAAACATAAGAAAACAGAAATTTTTCACCCCAGTTTGAGAAATTTCACATATACCAAAGAGATCTCATGGGATCAACTGTTTCTTTGTCACTGGACCCACTGTGTGGAGAGCTGTGGGTAAGACTGAAGGGCAGGGTAGAAGCATGCTGTTCATGTTTCATTATTGAATATTCATGCATATAGGCAGCATAAGAAGAAAACCCACAGGGGCAGTCACATCACACAGTAGGATTTCACAAAGTGGGGAAAATCAAGGAAGGAGATACCTTCTCTGTTATTCCTCCCTCTAACTCCTGGCCCCAGAAGCTGTAACACAACTGCTGCAGGGTAGAACACATACAGTTTTTAGTATCTTGACCTCAAAACCACTTTGACAGTCCTGCTATGCCAGCCCAACTAGCCCCCTTTAGCCTCTGTCAGCTTTCTTTATATCAAACTTCAGGACAGGGAGGAAAGCTAGCAACAAAATTATTTCAGGTGGCTGGATGAATGCACTTGAAGAAGTCGTTTTGCTTGTTTAAGATGCCAAGGCACAGCAGGAGCTCCTCTCAAAACACTGTATTCAGTTGAAATTGCCTCTTGCTTTTCTAGCACAATGTGTCATCAGCCCCTGGGAGCTGAGGTCCAGTCCCCCAAGCTTAGTTATCCTCTACAAACTTGAGAAAAATCTTGGACAAAAGCAAAATCCTCATTAGTTCCCCAAACAAGCACTGAACTTTTCACAGCTTTTGTCTATTTTAATAATGGTAGAAGAAAATCAAGTGTACTAACTGAAGGAATAACTTCCAGGTCAGCAAAGGTCTCTGCCAGCTCCACATCAAGGGCCGCGCAATTCACCTTTCCCACCCATCATCCATTTAAACTTCTTTTCATCATAGCTGCCAACAGCTTCTTTCCTTAAGTCTCAGACCCTACTGTGCCATCATCTACTGAACCACTGCTCACTCCTAATAATTAGATAGACTTCTTAAAATCTTATAATCAAAATGCATACTAGCTTAAAGAGGACCACTGAAGTAAGAAAGAAGGAAAAAAAATCTCCAAAGGGCACAGGGGTGTTTTTTGAGGCTCTTCCGTATCTTTTTATGCTAAAACCACCTAGGTTTTGAGAAATTACTTAAATGCAACTTTGCAGGTCATTAATTCATTGTATTGCCCTCATCACTTAAAAATACATTAAAAATGAGCGTATTTTTAAGACAGCATGTTTGCAATATTAAGTCTTCAGTTTAAGAGCTTTCAAAATCCTGTTCTTCTCACTTGAAAATACTCTTCTGCTGAAACACTCGACAGCCAAGAACAGAACTGACAGGCTGAAGTGCAAAGACTACTTTGAACATCTACCCTACTTCTTCAAGCCTTTCCCTTCCCTAAAATGAAACTAGGTCAGCGGTACAAGATGTCCCTTTCCTGAAGTGCAAGTGCTCTCTGCCTAGCTAACAAGGGTCTGGGCTACAACACTCCTCTTGCAAGAAACTCTCACCAGGAAAAAGTCTTCCAGCTACCAACATGCTGTTTCTGCTGCTTCCTTCTCAGCTGCTGTTTAAGAGTTGCAACTAGAAGTGTGTTTTTCATTATATTGTCAAGCTAATGGAGTTCACTTAGAAACACCATTGACACTGGCCCAAGCCTGACTGTAAGGATGCTAAAATGATTTCAAAGAGGACAGCACAGCAAGGATGAAGGAGAAGGAGGGAGCCTCATGAATACAAGTACCTTCTAAAGCAAAAAAACCACACACTGACTCTCCAGATAAACAGGAAAAATACACGTGCACAGCTCTCCTAGACCTCTCACTAACTAAAGCTTAAACACCCCATTTCCCTGGAAGATGAAGCTATTTAGGACACTAGTCTTTTAGTAGTGTAAAAAAGTTAATTAGTTACCTCTCCGTTATCCTACCACACCTCTAAGAATAAACAATTGAGACATCCAGCACTGACAGCACAAGCAAGTTGATCAACACTGCCGATGCATAAAGAACTTACGTTTGATCAAAGACAGGAGAACAAGGAGGACAAAAAATGTTGTGGGAGAAGAAATGGGAAGTCACTAGTGGAAGACTTCTAAAATGCAGAACAGGTCCACATAGGAAATGCACTGTAACATTAGCTGGACATTAGACTCAGAAGCAGTAAGAACGTCCTTTCCAAATTCCATTATGTCAAAAATGGAAAAACACGAGGCAGAATCTCCTCCCTGCTGGATGCAGTCACAGTGATCTCTCTCTGCATGCTTCCCTAAGCAACACTCTTGTTCTTGTCTTTTACACAGGGAACACCTTTAAGACTAATGGATCAACTGTCGTATGTTCTATAGACTGTAGAAGCCACACACTGTATCTTGAGCAGAAGCCATGCCTGTTGGCACCTGCAGCACTTTCAGAAAGTGAAGACGTTTCATGCACATTTTCTGGAAAAAAGAACAGAAATTTTGCAGCCTAACCAGGAGTTGTTACACCAGTCTCCAGGTGTGCCATCAGCTCTACTGATCACAGCCAGGTGCAGTATCTGAATTTCACCTGTCCAAGGCTGGTCAGCACTAGTGAAAGCAAAGCCCTGCCACTTTTGCCATGATACTGTCTCACTGAGGTTGCACATAACACAACACTTACAACCCCACTGGCATGCAACAGTAATTTCTTCTTTCAGATTTACTCCTATTTGTAGTATTTGGAATATATTTCCACCATATCTTTGTATCTTAGTACGACAATGACTACAGATTTCCTTGTGTTTTTCCATTACTGCAAACATTGATTTGGGCTTGCACAGGTATGAAGAGCAACACAAAAGGCATACACAAGCAAAAAACTAGAACCACCTTTACAGGAAAAGAATATAGTCCAATTCTGCCATCATGTCCTCAAATTCCAGTAGAAGACACAAGCAACTCATTTAAAACATGACCAAAACAAAGCTAAAAAGTGAAAAAATTAAAAGCCATCCATCTACACAAATACGAAGACTAAGTGAAAGTAAAAGAAAAAACAACAGAAGAGATTTTCTATATGCATGAATATTTCCACTTCTCCGTGTACTGGAGCATGCTGCATCATTATATGATCAGAAAGCTTGCAAGAAATCAAACTGTTACGTACTCAGCTGCTCTCCCCATCCGAAATAACTCCAGTTGCCTGCATGTAACACAAATGGCAGAGAAGAATAGGAATGGAAAAAGAAAGCTTAGAAAAAACAAACCACAAGCATACTTTTCATGTATTTACAATGCCTTACAGATTGTGAGCTTGAAAATGTAAGGGATTTTTCTTTATGAATATAACATTATGTTGGGGCTTATTCCTCATGTCCAGTTTGTTTATAAGACATTCAGAAGACTAAGATCATTATAAACTCTTGGAATTGACAGACAATCATGCATTTATTAACACAAGTAGATAAAATACTTATCAATCAACCTAGCAAGAGCAGTTAAACACCGTTATTTCCTAGTACACTCAAATGTCTCAGAAACCAGAGTCCAGTTTAGAGCAGTATCCTATTCCTACAGGCTAGACTCTGCAAATCAAGTGGCAGAAGTCACTTCACGTTTCCATTTCTGCCCCCTTTCCGGAGCAAAGTTAACCCAGTGGTGAGAGCATCCCTTCAGTAACAAGAGCATGAAAAACTGTGTCCATATAAACAATGTGAAGAGTACTTTGTTAGGCAAATATACACACTGGTAAAAAGCTTTGGAGCTCTCACAACATACTAAGGCAAACAACCACAAGTTAATTCTGCACAAGTAAGCGAACCTTTCCATGTTAAAATTGAAGGTGAAAACAAATTCATGCTAAAGCTGCACAGCAAATTGGTAAGATGTCAAAATTTTTACTTATCAATACCTATGCTGTCATCCCAAGGTCATACTCAGTACCATGGAGGCAACGAACCAGTACATACAGCCCTCAAAGCACTTCAGAACCATGCACACAACTTGCAACTCCAAGAAATGCTTCAGAACCAGCATTTCTGAAGACAGCATGTAAAAAATGCTTTGAAAAGTTACATTTACAGGAGATTTGATGCATCAAGTGCAGCAGACAATAAACAAATTCATCATATGTAGACAGAGAACAAGCAAGAGTTTTCTGTCCTGGCCACCATCTCTAGCTACCAGCCAGGCACACAGATGCACCAGAGCTACAACCAGGTTGCTCCTTTCTTTTTGGAAACAAAAGGTCTACAAAGCAACACAGTCCCTCAGACACACATCAGTACTTCAAGGTCCCTGGATAGGCTCTGACAAACACACGTGGCACTTTGCACAGGCACAGGCATTGCTCAGGTTCAAGTGGCACTTTTATAGCTGGTAGAGTTTCAAAGGTATGCCATTACCTTCTGGTTCCTATGATAGTAGTTAGAGAGGAAAAAAAGAAAAGTAACACACGTATGTTTGCTTTGGTCATTAAAGGAAGCAGCCCTGACTAAGTGGAACAAACTGAATGACAATTTTTATGGTGCTGATTTAGAAAGAACCACTGGTATAATGCTGAACACATGCAGTTACCATGGAGTATAAAAGGTTTATTCCCCTCTTGTGTACAGAAGTTCTTGTTTGCTGAATTTAACAACAGAAAAAACCTGAAGTCCATGGAGTCGAGCACCAGCAATTTACAGCCTGAGACAAGACAAATGCCACATCTCTGGCCCACAGCAAGAGTGACAATGCTGGGGTGCTGGTAAGATGAAGATGTACCCAAATGCATCAGAAACCTGCCAGGATCCACCCAACAGTGTTGGCATGACCCTCACCACAAGGCTATCCTCTCAGGCTTGTTTTTCACAACAAAAAGCCTGAATACCAGCTTTGACAGACATGTGAGTGTTACTTCAGGGGGGAAGGAGAGGAAAAAGAGGAACTCAAAACCAAGCCGGCAAAGAAAACAAAAGTAAAGACATGGCAAAGAAATGAAAAGGGGAGACAACCAGGAGAAAGGGTAGGAAACCAGAAGCAGGAAGAGCAGAAACAGTGGAGAGAGACATAGGAAAAGGGACTGAGGAAAAAGATCAAGATGCTGACAGAATTCTGCACTGAACTTTAATTTCTTGTGACCAAGAGTTCCCATTAAAGACAATTTCCTATTAATGTAGCAGTTGAACAACAGCTTACATGTATCCCATTCCTGCAAATCTCAAGACACTAACACATGTAATAGCAACCCCAGCACATCCTTCCATCACAATGTCTGTATCTCAGGTGCACAGTAAGAGGCAAAGGAAGGAACATTCAAACATTTGCAGCTTGTATTACTATCAAAGATCCAGAAAAACTGTAGTGATACAGCATTATTGCAATCAGGCCACATGCTAGTGAAATGCATGCCATTATTAATAAATGAATGCACATATAAAACCCCAGAGCAACTGGGGAAGAAACACCAGAAGGTAGCTATAAATTTCCAAAGCTGGTATGCAGATCAGAAAAACCACAGAGGAAATGGACCTTATGTCCTCCAGATTTCACAAAGATAAAAATCCCAGACCCAGCCTCTGCACAAACTACTGTATTCAGTCTGTATTGAGGGAATAAGTGACCTCTGAAACCAGCTGAGAATGTTCCTAACCACTACTGCTTTGACAGGAAAAGGCCTCATGGTTGGCACAACACTAGTCATCGTTTGAAACTGCAACAAGGAGAAAACCAAATGCTAAAACAACCCTCCTGGATTGTTTTGTTACAAGCTCTGTCCTTGGAGGAGAAGCTTTACCACCTCCCATAGATAAAAGAGTCCTCCAACTGACAATGCCAGCTACTTACCTGTCCACCTCACCACTACCAAGTTCCTTATGAACAGCATGAAAATCCCAGAGACTTTCCACACCCAAGGCAAATAGCAGTCAATGCCAAGCATGGCAGGGTGAGGAGAGGAGCAGCTGCCCTTAGACAGCAGCTCCTTACCCTGCACATGTTCTCCAACTGAGAACCAGGATATGCTACAGCTATACACTGGGGAAGGTAACGCTGCAGGAGCAGAGAGAAAGAGATGCAGTAACAGAGAGTAAGGGATTTTCAGCCAGAAGCTCAAAACTCCGCTTTTGTTTGTTTTTACTAACATCCACTTCACTTTAGTGTCTAACATTTTGGAAAAAAAGATGACTTTATTAAAGACTCAACACATATGCTGCTTCATTTAGGATTCAGGAGCTAACAGTATATATCTCAGTCCTTCAGCATAATCGCAGAAGACCTGGGCTGACAGTCTTGATATTTTGAAGGTTAATGAAAACAGAATTTCTTTTTAGCCTTTTCAAGTTGTTTTTCTGCTCTATAAAAATAATACATATAACCACGATTTGTTAAGAAAAAATCCCTTCCAGATCACCTTTGGGAACAAATTTAACCTGTACAAACTCGAACTAGAAACACCAAGAGTCCAGACAGAAAACGGAAAGTTGTAATTCTAAAACCATACAACAACATACACCAATACATGATACAGACAAGTCAGACTAGTCACTCCATGTGCTCTTAAATACCAACTGTGTGTGTCTTGGTAATCACATTATTTTGTATTTGTAAGTTTCAGTACTCAAAAAATGAGGTTTCATATAAACCTCCAATTAAGGACTAAGCAATGCCAGCAGCCTGGTGTCTTGGAAGCTACAACGTTTTTGTCATTAACACATTTTGCAAAGCACATCTAAGTTCTCACTGTTAGCTGAATATAACATATGCTTGTTCTGTGCCTCAGTTATGCAACTATTCAGGGAGGAACTCCTCCTCCCCACTTCACACTGTCAAGCCTGGATCAGCAGGGACACTGTAAAAAAGCAGAATATTCCAAGTCTTTAATGCAGTCTAATTTTACTGCCCGTGTGCCATTTTGTTTCATTTCTGTTTACAAGCCTCTGAGATTGGCTGAGACCGACTATCCCTGTCAGAACGTTATCATTTGCTGCTGTCCATTGCTTATAGTCATGCTTGTGAACTATTTAATCCTCCTGTTATGAGCTTAGCACAAATGGAAATAATCTAAATAAGTTTATAAAAACAAACTAAACTCCAGGTAGTATATTTGATTCTGATGAAGTACCATTTGAAAAATGTTCTGGTCAGCTCTTTTTTCCTAGGTTTAATAAACCTCCTTTCCCCCTGGCTAATACTCTCAATACAGTGTGAATAGATCTTAGATTCCATAAAAATCTACATTCTTCCACTGTTCAGTGTACTTTCCAAAACTAAAAAGGTGATATTTTAGTGGAATAACCTTCTAAAATACAAAACATACATTGAATAGCTTTTTAGAAGGAAGTCAAGTTTCCAGTAAGCACGATGCCAAAGAAGGTTTCGTAACAAGTACCACCATTTCCAGTTCAGTTTTGGAACACTCCAGATGAGGGCCAAGGCCTCCGAACAAAAGGAGATGAGAAAGCACAGGAGGCAAATGAGCTAAAAGGATCTGACAGAGACAAGGACAGGCACTGGAGAGTGACACTGAAGTGCTCTCCTTGCTCCTCAATTCACCACATTCAGCTTATGCTGAAATTTTTGAGTATTTTATTTCACTAAATGAAATGGCCCTTCTGGCGACCTTTACTTTGGCTAAACAAAATCAGACTGAGATCTGAGAATTTAAGCAGGGCTTGGATCACCATCAAATCATCGAGAGTACCCATTAAGTTATTACAAGCTTGTGCAACTCCTTAGTAACCATAGTAAAAATGATCAGGCAGAGTGCCACCTAATTTTATCTTCAATGGAAAAACTGTAACATTTCTATCCTTGCACTGATACCTAACATGGCCATCTTTGTCTTCCAAATTACCAGGCTACCAAATCACACAGACCATGTAAACACAGCTACAGACAAAAGATTTATATACCCTTTCCTGAGATACAATTCTGGACTACAGGTGATAACTTAACATTACATATATGCATAATAGCAAAGAGGAATATAATGTTCTACAGCAGCTGAGATAAAAGATTTGGTGTCTTTTTTTCTTCTGATTTTTAATCTTAGACTTTCAGTACAAACCTCACTGTTCAAGGACACATATTTATGGCTTTTGCATGAAGTTGGGCAATCATTTTTCTATCAGTTTAAAATTTAAAATTTTTTAAAAAGTTTATATTTCACTGTTGTAACAAAATTCAAAATATTTTGCTCCTATTGCTATGATATTAAATGATGACTAATAAAGTTTAAAGTCCTTAAAAAACTGAAATAGAAAAAAAGAGAAGCTTTCATGAAGAGCACTAGACAAATTATGAAAGCTAGAGTGTTTAAATGAGCATTTGCTTTGTTTGATCACCTTTTATAGAGACACTTGTCAGTACTGGCATTTAATAATGTCAGTGTTCAGCATTTCAGTAAGAATTTTACATTAGGAGGGGTTTATTTAAAAGTAAAAGCTTTATTTCCTTGTGACCACCTTTCAGAATGCAGCCCATACTCTACAAAAACAACAACAAAAAAACTATATTTAGACAATCATCAGCAAATTCAAAGCCCTAGAATTCTCTAGAGTTCAGCAGTACATCAAACTTTTTTACTGTATAATGTCCTAATATAGCCAGTATTTTTATTTTTAAATTCCATATGCCGAGTACTTTTCCTTAGACATATCCAGTCCTGAAGTAGCAGCTTTATCCCAAAATTTTAGCGCAAACCCTTGAATCTGTGTTCCTTTTAGCAGATCTAACACGCCTTCAGCCAGCCCAGACAGTGAGTGCCACAAAGCCACTAGAAAACAAATATCCCAGAGGGCATTTATCCTAAACAAAGAGAAACAGGAGCTGCCAGTCACCCAGAAGCAGAGAGGCCAAGGATCTAGCTTTCCCAGCCCATCAATAAACTACCACAAAAAAAGCTCATACAATGGTTCCCCTTGCATGGACTAAGGCAGTTTTCCTTGGCCCAGCCTAAATAAATAAAGTCATTCATATGTGCTGTTTTGAATTACACTTCCACAGAACAGTCTTTCAAGTTGTAACTGCACTGTGGCCAGAAGTTCTACTCTTACTAGAGCACAGCTATTTAATGAGTGCAGCACAATCTTCAGCGTCACCTACCCTTGAAAAGGGTAAAATAATCATTGACTTCTTTCTCACCCTTCCCAAACTGGCGTGGACTAGAAATGCTGTAGGTGGCTGCTGACCTCTGTTGTCTAAGTGCAGAATCAGGCTGGTAACCAGAAAAAACCAGCAACAATCCTGATGTATAGCACACACCTCTACAACAAGGAGGGTAGTGTCACCTACCAGTATTCTCAAGACAACTATGCTGCCTGACCCTCCACTATCACAGATCATACAGCTCTATGAACAATTAGGAGGGTCATGTTCTGGTCTTCCTGATGCACCAGTGGAATTGGAGCTCCCCCCAAAAAAAACCAAAAACAGTGAACATCAGAAATGAAACCTCTCAGAGTCAGCCTCTGTGGTACCTTTGAAATAGTAGTGCATGCGAAGGTATTAGAAGAATTTTGCAGAAACAGATTTCTTCAAATATCAGCGGCAAAGAAGGGTCACCACGACAAATTGATCTGGCACCAAATAACAAACAATCCTATAATGTGTATAAAACATTTTGCCAGATTTAAAGTAGATAAAAAGCTGCTTATGTACCTCAAACAAAACTAGCATTTTTTCCTGCATGCATGTGCACACACATGCTCCAGAGAGCATTAAGAGATGTAATCTTGTTCCTTAGTCTTTCCCCTTATGGCAGGCCAAGCACACGCTGGCTTTGGTTCTTTCTGCTGGTAAAACAGTTTATCAGAAGCTATTGCTTCTTTTGTTGCTCTTACCAACCTACAATCCAGAGCCAAGTAAAAAATTTACCTTCTTCTGGTACAAAAGAAGCACACCAAAATCTACAATAAAATACATACACGTGCACAAAAAGAAAAAACAAACAAACAAACAAAAAAACCCCACAACAAAATGTTACCACCCACCACAGCCCTGGTAACTGGGGATTTTACAGAGCAAAGGATTCAAGGAAATAGAACAAAAACATTGAAACAGAAAAAGGACAATAAAGCACTCTCAGAAAAATTATTAGTCAATGATAAGAGGACAGACATAACTGGTTGATTCAGTGGCACCTAGGTTATCTTCCCTGAGAACAATATTGAACAAACCTGCTCTCTTCCAGATTTGTAAACTCCCTGACAAATGGTGTAGGGCAGTATTTAGAATAACTGATATTAACCAAGTCTGCCAAATTGATTCTGCAAAGATGCAGAGTATCTTTCTCATCCCAGTTTGCACTGTGACTGATCCAAGTTGGAGCTGCATTTAAAATATTCACAGTGTGACTCACTTGTGGATTATAATGGACTTTCATGTGTCCAGAAATGGTCTTGAGCATACAAGGAAAACATATCTGTAACTCCTCACAATAACTAACTTAGAGCTCATTGACTCAATGCCAAAGTAATCAAACAATATGTTTCCAATCTGCGTATTTTAAAGTGAATTTCCAGACAAAATGTCTTGCTTTCTTTTCAATTTACATTTAATTTCAGGTCACGGGTAAAAGCCAATATGGAGATGCTGCAGTTTTCTAACAAAAAATTAATAATTATGACTACATTTAATAGGCAAACAAAACTAGATCCATGGACTCTACAGTGCTTTGCTTATTGCTTGGGATCACTGAAAGTTAAGTCAATTAGAAGCATGTGATCTTTCTGGGGCAGGAGGAATGTATAGGGAAGCATAGCAGTTGGGAGTTAAAAATTAAATGGTTAAGTATAACAAAGGAAAGAGGCAGGGAGTGCCAAAATCAGCAGGACTTAGAAAAGATTGTACATACAACAGAACCACCCGCCTCATTTAAGAATAGGTAGGAAGCCCAAATCCCACATTACCTCAGAAATTATGGGTCAGACTCTTCTAAGAACAAAACAGCATTTGAGACTGTGAAAGGAGGCCTGAAAGCTCAATAATCTCTGGAAAAATTAGAGCTCCCAGTAAGGGCTGAGATTTCCCATGGCACCATGCCCAAGCAGCAGCCCATATACGACCAGAGACAAAAACCCACCCTCAGATCAGAGACTGGCTTTCACACGGGGCCACCTCTCTTCTCTCACATCCTGCTCCATCCTTCTCCCCCTCTCTACTCAGGGGAGATAGAAGAACCAGCAGCATCCCTGCAGGAAGTGGGAAACCACCACAAGAAAACATGGTTTCGAAAAGGTAAAAGATGTGCAGAAAGTACAGATGCAGAAGAGGGCAGAAGAGGGCAGAAGTGTAATCTAATTTTAACATGCAAGGACATGTATTTCGCTAATTAAAGAACCTGATCCTGCCTGCTGGAGTAGGATTTTCTCTAGCTGGAACAAGGACATCAAAATGGTCTTCTGAGAGCTGCCAGAGTGGCTAAGCAGGATGCCAGTGATACGTGCAGTTATGTACCATTACGTTTTTAAGTGCAAGTTATATGAAATGTTTTGCAGCACTTTTGCTCTATAGAGCATCAGGTTTTAAGATAATTTTGTATTTTTTGAAGGATTGGGAAAACATTCTCGCGGAGTAAAACCTACTCACATTGAGCATGTTTTTTCCTCCTTCTAAATAAATACTTAGTCTGCTGTCCAGCAGACTGTGTCCTGCTCCTAGCAGTGACCATACCTCATCTGGCATATCTAGATGATGAAAATGAAAAATGTTGTGATGGAAAATTGGATGAGTCTTAAAAGTGTTCTTGAGGGTCATTTTTATTATATCTAAAAATACACCTATCAATTATTTACCCACATGGTAAGTAAGAACACTCCATATTGAACACATTTTAGTGTGGTGAAGGACACCCACCCTGCTGCTGTGTCACATGCAAAGGCCAGGTCAGCTTTCAATAGATACAATCTGTGCATGTTCTGAGTTGAACTCTTGAGTCTCAAAGTACTGTGCTGTATCGAGGCAAGCTGACAACTCTTATGCACAAGTTCATGCAGGCAGAGTTCATTTTTCAAAAGTACCTCTATATTAAATGTCTATTTTGTATTTTTTCCATGTAAATAGATATTCATAGACATCAGATACTTTCAGGCAGTAAACAAGCCAAAGTACATGCAGTGCCATCAGCTTTATTGAAAATTCTTCAATACATTAACAACAGACTGCTATGAAATGTTTAACATCCATTCTAACGAGTGTTTTAATCTCATGAATGATTATATTAATTCTTATGTGACATTAATTGTTCAAACCACGGGGCCTTCAACTGAATATTGCAAAAGGTCATTTTCCAGCAAGATGCAGGCTGTTAACAGCCAGCACAACAAGGACGGCTGTAGGGCTGCTCCTCGCTGTGTCTGTCTGCAAGAGCCCAGCTGGTTCTCCAGGGGAGAAACCAGCTACAGGGGGATGTAAAAGCACCCTGCTGTGGGAACAGGTGCAGCTTATTTTCCCTGCACAGAAGCATTCCCTCTAATTTACCCATACATCTCAATACTTAGGAGATTCAATCAAACCAGCCTCCCTCAAACAAAAGCAAAGCCCAGGGCATAGAGCCAGGAAAATAATTTCAGCAAACAACATGTTCATTTCTTGGACACTTCATACATCAGACAGTTTTTCTTTGACCTTTTGACATTAGGGGTTCTGCACACTATGTTAGTATGATTTAATCAAATATTAGTTTCTCCCAAAATGTTTCTTATTTGTTGGCTTAACAAATCAATTGTACCCTTTTGACTATTTAAAAAACAAAACAAAACACACCAAAAAACTGAAAAACACAACAACAACAACAGCACAACTAAGAGGAAAAAAACCAAACTAAAAAACTCCACATACACCTATTTTTTTTAAAAAAAAAAAGGAGGACACATTCAGTGTTACCAGAATGAAAGTATTACTGGAATACTTTGATATAGAGCTGTACATGTTCCAGCTACACAGCACAATCAGATTTCCTAGGCAATTGGTTAATGTCTATAGTTGGTTGAAGATACTTTTAAGATAACGTAACAAAAAGTACACAGAGAAATTAATTCTACTCAAAGAAGGTAAATAGTAATTAGCATTTCCTAATGTTATCAGTTTTGAGGAGATCCTATAATCAGCCTAATGGATAAACAGCCTGCAATGTGTAATACGCACATCTTACAGGATTTTAAGTAGAGGATAAAAGATTTGTTTAAATTATGAGACTTGAATTTTATTAATGTTCTTGCCAAAAGTAGATAACACATTCACAAGAGACATCACTGAGCTTTCATCTATTGTATGTTAAAAGCAGTGTTTCAAAAATCTAATTTTGCAGATCATCAGATACATCAAGTGCTATGTTATTTTTCCATCCATGTTTTCATAAGCATAAAAAATGCAAGACAAGATAAGCAGAAATTAGTAAAAATATTTTTTCCATCCATCAACGCAGCATTGAAAAGTAATATTGAAGAAATTAGACATCAAGTACACAAACCTCTGGTGCATTTTAAAAGGCTACCAGTAGTACTGGTCTCCATCTATTTTCTCCCTCTTAAAATTTCATTAAACAGTAATAAAAATTATATTTAACAAAGGAAGTTTTAAGAGAACATAGTCTAATGTAGTCAAATAAATAAACACAGCATTTTCTTACTGGTATAAATATTACAAGGGCCTGACAATCTCAGGCACTTTGAACACATTTTCTGTTCCTATTGCACACAGCGACAACAGCAAGTTAAAGACTCAATGCCTGATTTCACTTCCTGGCATCAGAAGCTGCAGAGCAACATTTAGAGGAGGACAGCTTTTCGTAACTGCACAGAGATTTAAGTACTTCTAGTAAGAAATACTCTTCAGATGTACCATCACTTGATAACTGACCATAGAAGGAAATCAAGTACACTGAAAGAGGAAAAAATATTGAAAATAAATAAGTCTAACTTACAACACTGGGAGGCAGCACTGGGCAATGGTTTCTTCTGGACTTCCTCCTGAAAGGAATACTAAAGGAGGGAAAAAAAATAGGAAGCAACATAGACAGATAAGAAAGCAAATAGTAACTTTATGACAGCATGCCACACATAAGAGAAAATATCCCTAGTAGTATCAAAGTACAATATCTATAAGCATAATATCCATAATATATTCTCCTTTATAGCTGCATTTAAACACACTCCCAGAAGTCTCCTCTTTTCTCATGCCAAAATCACATGTTACAAAGTGCACTTCTGTTTAAGGTAAAGTCTGCTTTAGAACAAGCACAGGCCCTATTACCAATTCTGAGACCTCCAATTAGACATCTGAAAGACCTGATTCTCCACAACTTAATGCCAGTGTGACAGGGAGCTCCAAACTGGGAATATGCCTGTTTATATCTAGACACTCCAGTACAGCTTTAACAGTTCAAAACTCATGTGGGCTCACAGCAACTCTGCAGTATGAGATGGAAGCAGTAAGGTAATTACTGTGCCTGGCAGGGCAAGAACACAATGTCTGCCCAGCCAGTACTTGCAAACTCTCCTGTGATCCACTTTACATCCAAAGTGAAGAATTTTTCATCTCATTTAATACTAAATTAGAGAACACTGAGGTATTTAAATTATTCAGCTTTGACTTTTTACAAAGCAGTTTGTTACAGCATCAAAGCGTTCCCTAGGGGAATGCCAGTGGTTTCATTTTGTTATTCTCTCCTATCTTGTGTTACATAGAGATATGAGAAAATTAGGACAATTGACCAAAATAATGAGAACAGTCTTTGCTAGGAAAAAAAGATCTGACAACAAAGGAAGTGGCAAACTTATCAAGCCGGTGCTGCAGCCTGTGGAAAACGCAGCCACCAGACAGTCTCTCCTTGGATTTGGCACGGATTAATGACCAGTTCTGTGCATGGAAGGTGACAACCCGCAGACTTCCGCTGCGGTTATCTTCCAATCTGTGCTATTTAAAATGCACAAGGGATCCTGAAAGGTGGTTAGTCTTATCATCAGCAAACTGCCAACCCACTGAGTTAATCAGGATTGTGAAAACAAGAACTGCCGGATCTCACAGCACTGACTGGTTGACAAAGTGGTGAAAGGAAGTCTGCTGATGAGCAATTTCAGTAGCACAGGACAGCAGTGGGTTCTGAATTACTATCCTCAGAGATCCCAGAATGGCAGCAGTTTGTTATTTTTAAGGCATCAGCCCGACGGCTATAAGGAGTCCCAAAATGAAAATGGAATATTAAGTGTTTGTAGGAAGAGAGGCTGGAAAGCATTTCTGTGACACCGTATGAACTCTAAATGAACCTGCTTCTTGAGTACTCCTGTGCAGCTTTAGTCTGTTCATTCATCGTCTCAAACAGAGGTAGATGAACTTAAAACAAAGAAGACAAAGGCACAAAGTTGTCCTGTGCTAAAAAACACTGTGCAGACCAGGACTCTGCAGCCCAAAAGGTGAGGTCTGTAAAGCTCAGTGGCACAGACTGGATGCATGAGGATCAGTCATTTAATTTCTCCAAATAAACCTGCCTCCAGCTAGTTTCTCAAACACCAGGTTTGTTTGCTCAGAGCAATTAAGACATTTCTTCAGGCAATGTACAATTACGGTGCTGAATTCCTTTGCACAAACATAACTGACCTGGGTGCATTTAAAGGGCAACTGGCATCCACAAAAGAAACTCCACTGAGTGCTGCTCAACACAAGGATACTGCCTCTGTCTCTGGAAGTTCCCGAGCTACAAGTCACTGCCTATTAGGGGAATATGCAAGGAAGATCTCATCCCCTTTCTGGGTGGTTGGCAAATGTGGAGAACTTTAGAAGAATCACCTTAGGTCAGGCCCTGCACAGGTTTTTTTTCTCCTTGGTCACAGGAAACATCCACAATAAATCTGAGACCACTAGGTCACAAATACAGAGATATTACTTTGTTACTGGTATTTGAAAAAAGCATGCAGTTACTGGTACTTGATAATGGTATTTGATAAAAGCATGCAGTTAAGCAAGCAATGCATGGCATTGCAGGAAAAGGAGAGACTCGGAAAGCTCAGGATATCTTTCAGCAAGTACCAGCTTGATGAAGCACTAGAGGGCACCTGAGCCTCGCTGAAGTACCTGGACTGCTGCTCCAGCCCACAGAAGCAGGGAGGCACTACACCATCATCACTGACAGGACGACTCAGACTGAGCTTTTCATCGACTCTTAAAGGCTCTCAAACTTCTAGGAAGGCAGGAGAGCCTGCCCTAAAGTCTTTTAATTTTTATCCGCCCAAATAATGGTCTGTCCTCAGTCAAAAAGAAAATCCACCTTAGTCTCCTTCATCTGCACAGTAAACCAAATCACTGATATAATGAACAGAAAAGAATAGATGAAGGATCCCAGAACAAAAACCTCCTAAAGTCATTGCATTGGGAGAATATTTTGCAAGTTATCTTGCTATGGAAACTCTTGCTATGGAAGGAGACTTGTCAAAGAGTTTTCACCAGCACCATGTTCTTACTCAATGTTCAGATCAACACATGAGTACTGGGCTTTGTTAAATTCTTCATTCCTGATACAGGTATTAACATGTTAAATCTTGTTCTGCAAACAATATGAACTGCCTCTCTTAAAAATAAAAAAAGTAACCTTTATTTTATAGCTGCTTAGCCAAGTACACACTAGAGCCCAGAAACCAAAGTCATAGCTAGCATGTATTCTAATACAAGATTCATATAAACTGAGCTTTTAACAACTGCATTAGGATAACAGCCAACAGCTCCAACAGTCCTCAGTTCAAATAAAGATTCAATATTTTGCTTTGCATTCTTCAAGGAAACAGTCAACTGCAAAAAAGTCCTTTTTGACTTGATTTCACAAAAAGAACCTGCCACAGCCGGTCAAAAATGCTTTCACTCTCTACTCTGGTAAAGCATGGTGTTGCCTTTTCTTTGAACATATTCACATCAACAAAACATTATTCGAGCACTTCCAGCATGAAGAAAAGTATTCCTCTCCTTAACACTAAAGAGTACACTTGAGAAAAGAGTTCTCCAAGTAGTTCACGGAAGACTTGTAAATAATCAACATTTAGCAGTTACCCTAATCACAGGGATCTAATACAAAGAATAAAAGCTAGTTATAAGACATTCAGGGCTAAATTATTCTTTCCGTTTAGATATTTACCTCATCATCTCCCAGTGAATTTACTTGTTCTAATTTTCTGGTCCAGTATCTGGCCTCGTCTTCGGGGATATCTAAGTCAAAAGAGTAAGTCACACCACCTTATTAACCAGGCAACTTTGTATTCATCACCATTAGCAGTACAGATCACATGCACAAAACCCACATATGATTTTGAAGAAATAGGACTGTCTTACGTTAGCACTCAGATGGAAAATAAACATTGTAAGTAGTAGCACAGTTCAAGGGCTTACACTGCTTTCTTGTTTAAAGCTGATTAACCAAATGCACACTTACACAAAGGTAAGAAAGAGAAAGACAGACTGGTTCACATTTAATTCAAGTATTAGTTTGATGGAGAGCCATTTCACAACAGTATTTTAATACACTTGCTTATGCTTGATAACACATAACAAGAGCCTCTCCTGGAGGCTTTTTGTAACCTCAGCAGAACACGGGCTGCCCTTAAATAGCAGACCTTATGCACACCAATAGCACACCTCCTGGAGTAACCCAGATTAGGTACCAAAAAATAAATGGTCTCTTATTTCTTTGCCAGCAATAAGCCAAATCTTTTGAGTGAATCAACAGAGTTACAGGCAGTCATATTCACATGAAAGCACATTCTTACTTTTACATCACACTGCAGCTTCATTGTGAAGTGAATCACAACACTTTTACCGTCTAGAGGAGCTACCAAGCTGACAGCAAGTAGAAAGCATTATCACTTTTATTTTGGTAACTATTTTCTTTTTCACACTTTGAAGTAATAGAGTGTCCTAATGGAACACTGACTTCTGCCACTCAAAATTTCCCCTTCCAAAGCACATGCCTGGAGATGCAGATAACCTGCTGTGAAAAGCTTAACACAAAATTATTTAGGGATGGGGTGGTGTGAAAACATTGGAAAAGAAAAAAAATTATTTGGGTTTCTTTTGTTTGGGTTTTTTTCTAGCCACTCAACATTCCTGACTGTAGCAACTTCTGAAATCTGGCTATTTATGGCCTGAAACTGCACTACTGCAGAAACTTCGAAGCCCAGAGAGGAAGGAAATGGAGGGAGTGTTCCAGCTAAAAACACTACCAGCCCTGCAAGCTGACAGGAAGATAGTGCTGTACCAGTTCAGCTGGTTTTCCCATCTCCTGCAACTCTTTACATTTTCAGGTGGCCTCAGGAGGAGCCAAGAAGTTTACATCCAAGAAGTTTGTTTCCCTGCAATGAACTGTACCCCATGGACACCACCACAATGATACAGTAAGCTATGCACTGGCAAGAATGGGAGAATCAGGGCAGGGTGGCCTCCTGATGAAAATGTGATTCCAAAAGTCACATCTGCTCTCACTCCTCACAGAAAAAAAGAACAGGATTTATTGGCTTTGAGGGAATGTCTCTTCTACATGTGTCTTCTCTCAGCCACACAAACCATCATCTTATGAAGGCAATGACCCCAAAACACTGCAGATAATAGAACACAAACCACTCTTAAAAGGTACATGCCAGATTTAGTGGAATTGCAAGCTTCAGCAGTAGATATTTCCTTGGACTATGAATTCATGTCTACATCTCTGTAACAGAAACACCGCTGAATTTTTATGCAACTAATCTCACCCACACAAGGGGTTAAAATACTCCCCACTTGAGAAAGTATTATGGAAGCTTAGTATCTGTCTCCAAAAAACCCGCACTAAGTAGAAAAAAAGACAACCCATTTCTCCTTGCTTGGAGGGAGACCAAAATAATTTATTTTAACCAAGACACACAAAGCCAGCTGCTCTTTCTGATGTACATTACTTTGTTGTTAAAACCTATTAGAAAATAAGGTAGGAGAAACATGAGAGAGTCTTCCACAACTACAAGAGTTGTAGAAATACATACATGTTTTGATCATCAGGGCTGTGGATCACAGCTGCACAGATTTATTAGATAGTCTCTGCACAAATTAGGGTTGGCATTCAAAGCAAATCTGGACAGAACTGATCTAGAAAGAATGCATTAGTGAACTGACGAAGTTTAGGAGGACAAACTCCAACAATGACCTGAAACAATCCAAAAATTACCACAAAGCCCATGGAATTGTCTTGGAAACACATCACTTCTCTAAGAGATAAAGAAAAACTCATGAAATGAGAATTAAAGGTCAGAGCCCGAACCATTCAAATCTGGAGCCTGAAATCAAGACTAAAGAGATTGAGGAGGGGTGAAGCAATGATTACCATCAGCACGGCAAAAATTGAGGATGTCTCTTAACACTTTCACATACACCATGGTGCAGCGGCATGCCCAGGCAACAAAGAGCAATACTTGTCTCTTGGATTTACTGGTCCTGTCTTACATCCCAGATGCCCATTTCATAAACAGAGCTATCAGATTTTTACTGCAGGATTCCTGCTTCTATTAAAACAGCTGCTTATGCAAGTCAGAGATAAAAATCAGCTATTGTCTAGATAACAGCTGCTTTAAGGACATCTTCTTGATCTCAGAGAAACTCTTGTCATCAATACTAATATCAGTAAAATTACTGTACAGCAAACTTTAAACATGAAGCAACTGGCCTGTGATCCTGAGTCAAGCTACCTGCTCAAAAGAAATGAGAAATTCTATCCCAATGAGATACAATTTTCAATTTTTTGAGGAAGCTTCCATTACATTTCGCCTCAGTCAGTGGTTTCGTTGAAGCTGCTTCTTTGGAATGCACAGAGTGGAAATCCCTAGTGCAGAGACCACAGACTGCTTGCAAGGCCACATCCACTGCCGAGCTCCTGCATCACTGCTCACCTTTTGACTACAATGGAAATTACTCCACTACCTTAACTGCTGCTACAAGATAAAAAGATGAACTAGTCCAGAGAGAGGCCACATGATGCCATCTCAGGACTCGACACTGGGTGAACAAAACAAGCAAGGCCATGTGTCAGTGAAACAAAACTGCTGAAAAATAACAGAGAGGAGAGATGGGCAGATAGCTTCAATAGCTTTTGGTGCTTATTAATTTGAAACCAACAAAGAAACACTGCAAGCTTTACTATCCTTGCCCTTACTGCCATCCTCAGCTGGAAGCTGAACCCCATATTCTCTGAGCTCCTGGCTTTCTGGGCCTGAATCTGTGGGGTCCATAAGCAGACAGAGACAAGGCAATAGATGGGGTGGAGGATCAGTAACTCCCACAGCATTACTCAGGATTGAAGGCTCCAAGCTAAGCTGAAGAGAGATTCCTGGGGACATGAGCAGGGGTGTGGGTGGAGGTCCCAGCTCTGAGGCTGCTCAGAGCAAATAAGCGTCCTGGAATTGGTACACAGCAGCACAGTGACTCGTCAGAATGAGGAAGGAAATAGAGGAGAATTTGGTGCATCCATACAGACCACTTCACTCAGTTAAACTCCCTCAAGTAGCTAAATATGACAGCATTCCTGCTTAGAGACCTCTAGCTTGGCAACAACCAGGCATTTCAGCCCTAAAGCTTTTCTTCTCCTCAGGTTTGGTGGTCCTTGCTCTGAGCCTTGCACATCACCTCGTGCCTTCTGAGTTTTTCCAAGCTAGCAAGTACTGGGCTGGTGCAACACCCAGCTTGGCAGGAGTGAGAACAAGAGCTGAAATCAAAAGTGATACCCTCCCCACTTTCCTACAAGTGTTCACCTAGCTTCCCCTCTTCCCAGCTCCAAATTCTTCCCTTTCCCAATGTATGGGAATCTTCACAAGTTCTCACTGAAATGATTTTGCTGAACTGAGTTTTTCTTTCTGTTCGGTTCCCAAGACACTGTAACGAAGCACATTTACCCCACTGCATGGTTAGATGCAGAGCAGCATGCTCCCAGCCTGGGAGTGTTGAGAACACTAAAAGCATCTTCACTCCAATTATGAACTAGAAACTGCCTGACACAGAACCAAACTGCGGTAGTTTGGGAGCCAAAAGCATTTTTGAGTACTGCATCCTGTGAGGGATTTGTACACAGTCACTGCACTTCTAAAAAAGAGGGACAGAGTAAAATTGCTATCAAAGAGAACAATTTTACACTTGAAAAGAAGCATCCTGAAAAGTCTGTGCCAACACACACTCACTGCATCAAAACAATAATAAGATTGTCTTCTCCCTACCAGAAAATTTTCTAAACCAACCAAGGAAAGCTGTATCCCTTCCTTGTCTGTCTTGTTCCAAAGAAGAAACAGATAGGATCAGAGGAGAAAGTGGCTCCAGCCTGTCTTGGCTAACAACCACTTCTTGCCATGAAGAAGGCAGTTTATTGCTACTTTTAAAAGACTACCAGGCACAAAAATGCTTCTCACCCTAAAGGTTAATATCAACTCTCACTAATGTTTCACATTTCCCGTCCTCTTTGTTGCAGTTTCATAGCAGAGGATTTTCAGTTGTTCTGTTTCTGAGAGACTGAACATTCAAGAACATGGGGCTGGCAGAGAGCATGAGATGACAGCCTGGTCCCCAGCACTGCAGGCCATCATACAGGTATGCAACACAGAAGGGCCCACGGATCTGCCCTCCCCTGTACAGCATGTGCTGAAGTCACACTAACTGACCACAAGGCAACAGCTGCATCTGGAACATGCAGTGGGACACACAAGGGACATATGAAGGCCACCATCAATGTTCTTTGTCCCATTACAAATCTGGCCATTGACAAAGTTTAACTCCTGCATGACCTCAGGAAAGCTTATCTTCTGTCACCAGGAGCAGAGACTAAACTCCCACCAGTCTTTGTTAGGAGACAACTGCTTCCCAACTCCAAGCCTGGTAAATACTTGAAAACAAATTCATATGAAAAAAAAAAATTTAAAAATCCCTAAGTTGCCTTCATCGTGTACTACTACTATGAGCATCAGCATGTTTTGCATTAATTTCAGCTTTAGTGGTTGCCAGTCTCCAGAATACCAGGAGACGAGATACCAGGAATGAAGAACCTTGAATGTATCAGGTGGAAGCAGAAGCAGCAAACTAATACAGGATAAATATAGTGCAAACAACAAACCAGTTTCTAAATCTCTTTGCATACCCGATCATGTTTTACATTAATGACTTCAGCTTTTCTGGTTTTCAAATTCATTTATTCTCTTTTACAAACCCTTAAAAACCTCTCAAGCTCCACCTAAATACAATGAAATATTTTAAATACATCGAATAACCTGGAGTACTGCATCTGTGTGCATCTAAACGAGACAGCAGCCAGAAATGATAGAAAAACGACAGAAGCACAGCCAAACAGGAGAACACACAGGTTTTTTTAAAGCTGCTATCCCAGGCAGCAGTGTTTTACCCAACTTGAAAAGCAGCACAAGCTGTACATGAGCCCACACATCACTCTCATTCTCATGTATCTACAGTAGCCAGGAGATCTTCACCTGGGAAACGAAACATGATACACAATGTTCCTAAGTGTCACTCCAAACCTCCTGTTATTAAAATCTTGCCTCTACGGCCCAGCTGCTGACTTAAGAACTTCCACAACACATCAGTGATCCATTTAGTTCCCTGTGTAGGTTTAAAGCAGCAGTTCCCAACTCCTATGACAGAGAATTTTAACATGTAGGGCACTAAGAATCCATATTGCTGCCATCCAGCTGAAGGGAACTGACCTGCGAATCCCTTGGGAGAGATGCAGAGGCAGTGCTGTGAGCTCCATGCACCCCTCCAAGTCCCACAGCACCAGGGCAAGGAGACAGAGCCTAATCCATGGTGCAGAGTCCTTCTCTGTCCCAGAGATGATGGCAGAAGACACTTAGTCATGGTTTGAGGGGAAACACCACAGGAGAGGGTGACATGGGTAGATGCCAATTTCTAGAGGAATATCACACACCCTTAGCGTCTCCTGCTTTTCAACCCGCTTCTGACCTTGCCATGGCACCTCAGACTGAAAATGGAGATCAAAGCAAAAACTGCAGCACTCTTCAAGAGAAGAGCACCCTTTGAAGAGCTAACTCATGCACCCATTTTTTCCTAGACATTATGCAACCCTGGACAGGCAGACAACTTTTCACATTCTAAAACAAAAACCCTTCAACACAGTAATATGGAATCTGTGTTATTCCACTATTTCGCATGGTAAGCAAAGAAATAAGTAATAGGTGTGCTTTAAATGATCAATTGTGTCAAAACCAGAAGAATCAGGAAGTCTTTTTACTTATTTACTGCTCTGAATGAAATTCTACTTCTCCAAATATAAAAATGTAAAATAGTAGTATAAATCACCCCAAAATAAACAAAGAAAAACTCCTCTGAGTATAGTAGTAGGGAGAAAACACATGATTACCTGAAGTATTTTGATTTTTAAAATTCAGATGTTCTAACGCATCTACATGGAATCTGTTTTCTTATACTTGAAAAAAATACCTCAAAATGCAAGCAGTCCAGAATATGAATTGCAGAACAAAGCAAATTCTCTTTTGGACCCTCTCTGAATACAAAGGGAGACACCAGAACTTCATTTTGTTTTAAAGCAGTAACAGTTTACAAGCAAGCATGTCAGAATGAACTTAGATGAGAAGGCAGTGGCTACAAGCCTTGCCTTCAGCTCTGTGTGCTTGTTCTGTCCCTCCCAGAAGCCTCAACATTTGTCCCAAAGAACCAAGATTTCCTTGTGAGGTGAAACAGGCTTGTTCCTCCTCTTGCATAACAAGTAATTTCAGTAATAAACTTCCCATGGGCAGCAGCAGTGAAACACCAGGATATTTCCATGGGGAAGAGGGATGGCTCCTGACCAACATCAGACAGCTGTCAGGACAGCTGTGGTGTCAGGGTACCTCCTCCCCTTTGCACACTGGACTGTAGTTAAAGAGCAGTGCCACTACATCTACAGAACACTGCTCCCCCTGAGGTACATCCATCCAGGGGACTGTGCACTCACAACACAAAAGACAATTTGTACTGACTCCCCAACTGCAGGGCAAAGGCCTGCATCCTCCCCTCCACCAGGAAGCGGGGTATGAGACCCACAGATGTCCTAACTTCTTCCCACAACAGATGGACAATCCTGACAGGGGCTGACCAAACGCCAGTGCCTGCATAACTGCTCTACCTCTGCTTAGAGCACAATACAAATTGCTCACACTGACTGGGGCTTTGCAGCAAAAAGGATGCACCAGGCAGAGGGAGAGGGATGAGCCTTACAATGACAGAACACTTTGAAACACTTCAATGCTCCGTGCATGAAAAAAAAATAGCACAAACCCCAAAAACATCACCTCTGTTCTTGATCCCAAGCATCAGGTGAGAGCTGGAAAGAGAAGTTAAGCCTGGGATGCATTTTGGCTAAGGACTTACTTTTGGGGTTTATTTGGTTTGGGGGTTTTTGTTTGCTTAAGTAAAATAAAATTTTAAAATTACATACAACTTTACTTGACATCAGTTTGCTCCAATTAGCTGCTTTTCCATATTCTGTATTTTTCAACCACAAGTAATTGCCAGAAAGGCAGTTCTTACAACATTAAGTTATTTATATACTCTGCTAATGATGATGTTCAGGAGCACTAAGCATTAAAGTTTCACTAACTGAACTGCACATGTCTGAGAGGCCTACGTGCATTCACCACAGAACAGCTCTAACAACACACTCTGCCTCGTCTACAGTCAAATTTGTCTAGATTCAAAGAAGCAAATGCTCCCTGCTTAGGAAGAAAATGTGTGAACACAATCCTGAAACACTATCAGAAGAAAAAACTGCTGCTAGTCTAAATATTCCAGCACTCAGGGACTTTCAAATATTTCGTACTTATTCAGATCTTTTTACAAAGAAGCCAAACAAAAAATGAATACCAGCCACATGACCTCCACTAAACTACACTGACAGAACTGAGAATGAACACAACTTGATTATAAACCTCAAGTTGCTCCCACTTTCTCTCCACTGTCAGCATCCTGGGTAAGTTATGGAAATGTACTCACCAAATGGTAATTCAAATCTTGTGTCCAGCAAAATTTTATGAGGAGTTGGGTTTTTGGTTCCACAGATTTCATCATGTTTCATTACAACTTCTGCCTCCAGCGTAGACCACTCCCCAGGACCTTCCTATGAATCAAAATCCTTAAGTGAACAAACATTCAAGTCTGAAGAACTTTATGCACCAACTCTCACACATTTGCTAAAAGAGTTCAAAAAGAGCTTTACGACATTATCAACTCTATTTTAACATCAAATTACATCCATTCAGCATGCACTGGCTTTTTCCTTCAAACTGGATTTTTTCCAAATCTCAGACGCATCTACCAGGGCAAGCACCAAAAAGAAGTACTGCCTTCTCAGTGGAACTGCAAAGGTAAACCCTCAAAGGCAGGACTAAGGAGTGCCTGGACAGCAAGAGAAATTGAGCACCAGCAGACCTCACAGCCACACTGCAGGGCACCTCCACTCTTTTCCTTTTATGGAAAATATAATCTATCTCTCCCTGTTCAAATCCAATAATCTCCTAAGTAAATACCCTGAAATTTGAGTTAAAAATGCTTAGCTGCAACAACTGCCAAACTCAGTAGTTAGGGTAGTCACAGTCATTGGCACATCCTACTTCCTACTTCTGTCCATATGTATCAGCACAGGTAGACACCTTTTAATATTGCAACCAGAAGCCGTACGAAGATACTGCAGATATGCTCTGGGCCTATCCTGTCAGCTGGAAAAGGCAGAGGTCTTTAGCAGTAAGTCATAAAAATCTGAGCATCAGACTAAGCAGTCAGTCCTTAATATTTCAGACACTTGTCTGTTATGTGCTCCTAAACAGATCAGGCCCTAATTCTTGAGTCCACACAAGTGAAATGACCCCTGCGTAAGCTCAGTTGTGATCTCTCTTCAAAATCAAAACCAACGTGATGAGACAGCCCTCTCTGCTCACTCAGCCTTTCTGACTTTCCAAGTGGAAGTTTTGCTGAGGAGCTGAGTCTGGGCTGCATCAGGCCAGATTTTTAACACATTGATTATCAACACTGGAGCAAATAAAGGTTCTCTGTCAGCTTAACCTCATCAGATTGGTGAATGGCCTTCAGAGCAATCCACACAGTCCCAACCAGGGTGTCCCATATCAGTCCTTTGTTCCATACTTCCACAATTAGGCCCAGGTCCAGCCGACTGATCTCACTGCAAGAAAAGTAAAGGCAGCACAGATGAGAAAAAAGCAGAATACCATCTAATTTTGTTTAATGTTCTGCATTACCACCATGACTGTACCACTGAACTATTTCCATAGAGCTGTGTCAAGCTACACAGAGCTCCTGGAAGCGTGTAGCTGAGGCTGCTCATACTCACAGGGAACACCAGTTTCTAGTAATTCACAGTTTAATACTAATTACACAAAGAGTGCAAACTAAAACCCTGAACTATGTCATGCATGAACTGCCAGTTGGGAACTCATCTCTGCAGCTATGTACACAGGAGGAGGAAGTGTACCTTGGACCAAAACCTAGAGGTGAGCTATTCTTTGTCATCAGGCACCCCATTTCTAACAGAGTGGGTGTCTCCCTTGGCAGCACAGCAACACAAGTGTACTCTGGAAGGTGCAAACATGCCAATACTTACCTGTGAGTGGAGCTACTCCGTGCCAAAAGTAACAGTCCCAAATCTAACATAGCTGCATCAGAAGCACTAACTATTGCTCAGAGCTCTGTTGCACCACTTCTTCTCCAGCACCAGCTACTTCCACATGGCCACTGAGTGACAGGTTCTTGGAAATACTGATCTGAAGGTTTTCACAAACATCTCTCCTCTCATTAACAAAAGGATGCATCTCAAATTTGCTCCTTCTCAGTGTTTTATAGCATTTATGCCTCACTTTTGCATGCTGGTTTATAACATGCCTACGTCAGAACAGCCTTATACATACACAGCAGACACGGGTAAAAACAACAGAGAAGAATCCTGAGCTGTCTGTTGATACCGCAGCTGTCTCCCACTTATGAAGAAAGGCTATCCCCTGTAATTTTTCGATCTCAGGGCCTCCCTTTATTGCAACTGTTAATCCCCTTTATTTTAACTGTTAATGTTAAAAAGTAGCTATCTTGGACAGTCAGTGCTGCTGCCCTCTGCCCAAATATATCCATGTTACAGCTATCAAGGAAATTTAAAAAGCATTTTACTCCCTTATTGACTGTCACCACATCCAAAATAAGAAAGAACTGCTGCGATAAATCCAAGCATCCACTTGAACTTTGCCTCCTTCTTGCAACTAAAAGAGAACATCATATCTACAAGGTTCAAGACAAACCCTACAGCTACAGTAAAGCACATTAATGTCTACTTTAAATCCAAGTGCTTCTGTTCTTGTTTGAGATGCAGGAATTGAGGTCAGAAGTGTTCAGTATTTGGGTGGCTCAGTCTGCAACAGTTCAAAATCAAGCTCTTACAACCCTTCTATGAGTTTACTGCTAGCATCTTGTAATCAAGTCTCCAGCATCCTCTGTTCCGATAGGGTTACTCAGTATGGCCAACAGCTCTACCAGCACTGCTCTGCCCTCACCCTGCTTGATACTCATCTGATTTGCAGGCTGATGATGACTGGCTGTCTGCTGGTTGGAATACTGTGAGGCCAGAAAGGGAAGGGAAGGAAAAAATACTCTGTTTTCAGTCACAGTGTCAAACCACGTACTTTGCCTCAACATATGCTGTCAGAGCAAGATATTGGTCATGATACACCCGGAGAGAACTCCAAAGGACAGGTCACCAGGTTAGAATAATAAATAAAATGCATTTCTGTACAGTGGCTTTGATTGCCTTTGTGTCTCCCTTTCTCCACCTTCTGGTTAGATGCAGAACAGCTTCTAAGAACAAAAGAGCTGAGACCGAAATTTGGTATCCCTCCCTTTCCATACGCACAAATAAATAAAGGCATTTCTCACAACTTCAACACCAATTTAATCACTGCCTTCTAAACATCAGTTTGCACTTTCACTCGAGGTGTTTCCTGCAAATATGCAGCAAATACGCAGCAAATACGCAGCAAATATGCAGTTCTTTTAAAACTCCTTCAAAATTCGAAGATGTCCCCAAGGAATACGTGGAAGTGCTTCACTGGTCTGGTAAATAACCAAATCTCAAACAACCCCAGAGCCCCAAATTCTGCAGTGTTACATCTCACAAAGAGTTTGGAGCAAAACCAACAAACACAGACAGGAAGCATTTTTTTGCTTTTAGTCTATTCTTCCACTATGCTTCATGAAAAAGGTAAACACTGCACAGACAGTAAAAGCATCCTTCCCTTGGGGAAACACTGCTGTGCTCAGAATCCTTTTCCAACTCCAGAAAGAAAAACAGCAAACTAGAGAACAGCAGTATTGGAATACCAGCGCTATTTCCCCTAGGACAACTTGATGTACACAGGATCATGCAAAACACATTCGTTCCCACATGTAATATATCTGTTATGAAGAGACACCAGAACTACTGTGCAGTTGCCTGGCTAAAGCAGGGACAATAATGGCGAGGTAGTTCAGCTAATATTCTGCTTCCATATCCCCTAGCAACTAATTATGGAGCGTCTCAGTGACCTTACAGCGCGCTAGCTAAGCTCCCAGCTGATACCAGAGTGCAGCTTCAGGAGCTGCTTGAAAGGAGGGAGGAGGAGCAACCACAGGAGCCTTCATCCAACACATGCAAGTGCTTTCCTTGAATCACAGCTGAGAAGTCTCCTCTGTAGCTGGCCATGTTTAAAGTCAGCTCCTGCCCACAGGATGAGCACAAATCACCAGCAAAAACAGTTAGTAGTTTGGGTATGGGTGTGTGATTTGGAGGACAGGTGCAATTCCTTATCCCAGCCTTACCCAGCCCTGAATGTTTCACATCAGTGACAGCCATGGCCTCTGTCTGACCAGGAGCTGCAGAGCTGAGCAGATGGTGGTGTTCAGGAGGATGTGTGTTTCACCAGATCCCAAAGGACAGGCTCCAAACTATCTGTGCAGGAGCACACACCTCTCGTGCTGCTCCAAAAGCAGAGTGCCACCAAATAAGGGAGGCGGGAGCGCAGCTATGATGGAAACACTGTACTGACCCAGGTGACCTCCTTAACCCTGAGGTAACAACCTGCCACTTTCAGCTGAGGAGAAACAAACTGCTGCTGGATTAGGAAACGTATTCACAAAATTCCGTGGGTGTCTCTTCGTACAGATACTATGTAAATACCTCAAACCCACTCAGAAACAGCAGCACTAGCTTTGACTCCACAAGAATACAACATCATTCCCCCCCATTTAGTAAATTTAGTTCAATTTGCCTTACAAAGCTATAGAAACAGAAGCAGATGCAGTATAATCAATAAGTCATTCATCCACCAGAAAAAAAAACAAACAAACAAACACCATTCTAAAAGATACTGGGAAATCCTTGGCTACATGTGAGGTCTATGAGGACCAAAGCAAATCAGAAGTGCCAACTGCAGCAGAAACCCCGGAAAAGCTGGAACGAACTGGTTCTGCTGCTCCCAACTGAGGTAACCAGGATTACCGACTAGAGGCCCTGCATGCACTAACAACAGCCCTTAATTGCCCTGACTAGCCTCTCCAGGGGCCGACACCCTCTTCCCACGCCCATTTAAACTCAGCTATGGGCCTTTGGTCCTTGCCTAAGCTGTGTTGTACGGGCGTGTGTGTGTCTCTCGAGTTTACAGGCACAGCTGTGCATATACTGGCCAAGGACAACATCAATCCAGACCCAACCCACACAGTAACTCCCCAGCTCAACCTCACACTTGGCTCCTCACTACAGATCTGACTGGCAACTGCCAGTCCATGGCACCTGCAGAGACAATCTCCCAACACACATCCTCCACCACAGGACAATGTGTACAACAGGAAAGAAAATTATTTAGGTTGTAAGTATTTAGGCTTATTTACCCAAATATTCTGATTCATACACACACGAACAGCTCTGTATGAACACCAGGGCTGCGGAAGGATCCAACCATGAGCACCTTGTGCTGTGCACCACCATACTTACAACATAAAATCCTGTTCCCAGCAGGGTTGGTCACCTCGCACGGCCACTGTTGTGCTCTTCACATTTTGCACTTTCAGGGTCACATACGTATTGAATTTATCTGGGGAACAAGACACAAAATGTTATCTCCATCGTTATACCCTTTCATCACATCACCTGCAACACTGCAAGATTTTCAGTTAGTAGAGTACATCCAGAGAGACTCCAAATGAAAAGCCCGTATGGAAAGATACCATTGGGTTTCAAAAGCCAAATGTTCAAGATGTTTTTCACCTGCACCAAATTTTCAGTCACAGTTTTTTTAGAAATCCAAGCACAAATGAACAAAAACACGCAACTGTTCATTTGCAGTGACACATAGACAAAGAGTGTAAAATCCTAAAGAACACACTTAGTATGATGCTGCTCCTGAAATGCAGACAAGAGGAAAAAGAGACAGTCTGAAGGCACAGGACCCATCATGAATACCAAGCAGAGTGAAAAACAAACTCCCAAAACATACAAACAAGAGGTTGGGTTGGTCATACCACATCTTCCCTTCTGACTCAGTTGCTCTCTCAGCCCCAACCCAGTCTTCCACCTATCAGTCCACAAAGAACTTTACAGGCCAGTCAGGGGCAGAAGAAAAATACGGACTTATTGTTAAGTGTGCTGAAACTGACCTGACCTAGGAAAACCACATTACACTCACATCTTGACAAGCCGGCCTCTGTTTAGATGTTTTGCTTTTTATTTTAAATCTGAAGAAAAATTCTGGAAGAACTTTTTTCCAAGCAGCAAAGCACAGACACATTCAAAGTTTGAATATCAGCACCCAAGAATGAATAAACTCCCTTTTAAGGGGAGTTATCACCTCAGGCCTATCCATCAGTTTCAAACAGCCTGGAACAACATGCTAAGTACCCAGAAAGCAGTGCACATATTTTAATACTTCAATGTTCTGCTGCATCTATTCCCAGTGTTTGATCTCAGTCAATTTTAATACTGTCAAAATTTCCCATGGAAAACAAACATGTAACAGCCAACGTGGCTTTACAAAGGGGAAATCAGGGCAGACAAATGTGATGACCTTCTATGACAGGGCTAAAGCACTGGTGGATGGGGCAGAGTAACTGACATTGCATGGACTTACACATTTGACATTGTCCTGAACAACATCCTTGTCTCTGTATCAGAGCGCCACGGATATGATGGATGGAGTACTCTGTGGATAAAGAACTGGCTTGGCTGGCCCCACCCAAAGACTTGTGGTCAGTGATTCGTTGTCCACTTGGTGACCAGTGACAAGTGGTGTCCCTCAGGGGTCAGAACTGGGGCTGATACTGTTCAGTATCTTTGTTGGTGACAGGGACAGTGGGATCAAGGGCATCCTCAGCAAGTTCACTGATGACACAGAGCTGTGTGGTGCAGTCACACTCGGGAGGGAAGGGATGCCATCCAGAGGGACTGGACAGCCTGGAGAGGTGGGACTGCGCAAACCTCATGAAGCTGGTTGATGAGTAACTCAACATAAGCCAGGAATGTGTGCTTGCAGCCCAGAAAGCCAAATGTATCCTGGGATGCATCCAAAGGAGCATGGGCAGCAGGTCAAGGGAGGCAACTCACCCCCTCTACCCTTGTGACATCCCACCTGGATTACTGCATACAGTTCTGGTGACCCCAACATTGAGAAGGACATGGAAGTGCTAGAGCAATTCCACAACGTTGGTAAGAAGAGTGGAGCACCTCCCCTATGACGACAGGCTCAGAAAATTGGGGCTGTTCAACCTGAAGAAGAGGTTATGTGGAGATCTCACAGCAACCTTCCAGTATCTGAAGGGGCCTACAGGGAATCCAGAAAGGGACCCTTCATCAGGGACTGTAGTGATAGGGAATAATAGATACAAATTGAAAGGGGATATTTAGTTAGATATTGGGAAGAAATCCTTTATTGTGAAGGCGTTTATTGTGAACACTGGCATAGGTTCCCCAAGGAGGTTGTGGATGCCCAGTCCTGGTAGTGTTCAAGGCCAGGTTGGATAAGGCACTGGGCAACGTGATCTAGTGGGAGGTGTCCCTGCCCATGGCATGGGACTAGATCATTCTTCAGGTACCTTCCAACTCCTTAATATTCTACGATTGTATGATTGTCATGCATCATTGCTGTGGGTTTCTATAGCACACTTACTTCTGAACCACAGACTGTAAATTCTGGGTGTCACCAGCTGTTTGCTTTTGTTTTATTATGCAGACACAAAACCTAGCGGAAGGGATTTTAATTCCAAGCACAGCCATTATGGACTGCCACGTAAGAGAACGATTCACTTCTGCAGTTCCATCCAGCAATCCTAGTCAAGATCGAGAAGGCACTAAATCCACAGAAGCACACACCAGTTCTTCTTACTGGACATTTTCAGACCCTGTTTTGAACAGGGACAGAGGCAGGATGAGATGAAAGGGCTGGGTGGGTGTGGAAGGGAACACATTTTGACATTCATCACCTGTTCAGGTCACGTATAAAAGACAGATGTCTCTTACCACCGTGACACCAGGTCACAGCCCCAAGTTTTCTACTAACTCAAGCCGCCTGGATTCTCAAGGTAGATTATGTCACTCCTAAGGAGAACATGGAGGAGCTGAGAGGAGGTGGAGGAAAACCAGAGGGAGCAGCACAAACAGCAGTGAGAGAGCAGGGGTCCCCATTGCTGCAAACAAGCAGGAGAGCATGGCTTACCTGGTGGTCCATGGAGTTTAGCTTTTTTTACTGTAAAGAGAAAAAAGGAAAAGAACAAAATAAGAGGCTGTTAGTGATTTTGTCCTGCTACAGTCTCCTTTGAGTTAAAGCATCACAGTGCATTATATTAACTGGCCAACATCCCCTGCACAGTCCTGGCAGCTGGAAATCCACACTCAGTTAAACAGATCTGGAGACAAAAAGTCCTTTGTACCCGATGGCACCTCTTGAAAGTGATGCATTTAAAAAACAATCACAGGCTTAATGTTTGGAAAGCAGTGTGATATGGTTAATGCAAAGCAATCTCAAAATCCGTCCTTTGCAACCAGAAGTTACTGCTGCCTAGTAAGATGTCATTTCATACCACCTCACTTACAAAGTTACTTATAAACACTCTAGAAGAAAGAAACATTTCTTTGTATACAAAGAAATTCTCCTAACGCTGTATAGCAGACTTTCAACCACAAATTGAAAATAATCAAGCCAGAATAGCAGCTCCATAAGTAACTCTACACTGTGACACTGTCAATTAAATTAAATAAGCCAAACAAACAGCAGTGTAAACTCAAATGTCATTTTTACAAGCTCTACTCTGTTAATTTAATTCCAGGACAGTATTTATACATAAAAATAGAATTGTTAAAACATAAAACAGTATTGGCTCTTATCTCACCAGATGGAGAAGGTCCATGTCTACCTAGGGGAGATTTTGTTTACATTTCCCTTTTGCAAGCTCATATCCTCACTAGAATTGCTAAGTGTAAGCACTAAGAGAAGACATCTCTAGGCTCCAGCTAGTTTCCCCACTGGAAAACTAACACTAAGATGAAAACATATTTAACAAGCTAGGAAGCAAGATATACCAGAGAGCAAAAATACTTAAAAGCTGGTGCAGTGAAGTTTCCTTCAGAAAACAGAGCTGCCAATACTTATTAGAGGTTCATAGTGTCCAACTCACAAGATAAAAGTTCTAGAAAGAAACATCAAAAACTTAAATTTAAAAAAAATGCCCTGACACAGTTACACGCAGAGCTGCAAGGGAGTGTGATGATGGAGAACAGTCTTGCTATTTGAGAAATTCTCCTTTGTGAGCATTTACAGTCCAGGTAGATGTTTGCAAGAAGGAAAATGCTGTACCAGGTACAGTACAAACTGTTCTGTTAAAAGGGCTATAGTTTTCACCTAGACTGACAAGGCCAACAAGCCTTTAGGTCCAAAATAAGTTGGTTCCTTTTTTCCCAGATTCAGGGCCTGAAGCATTCCTGACGCTAAACCTAATGGTGCAAGCAAAACATACAATAGTGTGGGCCAGTGTTCTTGCTGACTGAAGATACAGATGCCTTTTAATCTCCAAATCAGTCTGTTTAACCTTTGAGAAATATGCAGGACAATCTACCCACTTTCTAGGCTCCTCTGCATACCACACAAAAGCAGACATTTCATGAAATACTGCCCTGGAGTGGGCAGGCACCAGCTTATCTGTGAACCTCCCCTCTCCCCTCCTTTGCAAGAGGCAGGAGACAAAGAAGTGCATGTGCTAGGGGAAGAAAAGGCAAAGGAGGGCAGGGGACACACAGGAAGCTTCAGCTCCACTACTGTTAGCAGGGAAGCACAGGTAACCCCAGTGCAGAAATTTGGTATTACTTGCTAAAAAGGCAGCTGGAGTGGGCCACTGGCTCCTAAACACAGAGAAAAGACAGCCTCAGCAGCGGTAATAGGCAAACTAAGAGAAAGATGCCGTCTGTACATTGCAGTCACAGCCTCTAAATATTCAGAGGTTCCTTTGATGAAAGGCAGCAAGCCTTGCACTGCCTCGACAGCTGAGAGGGGTGTCTGTGTGGGGCTTCAGCAAGAGCTGTCCCAGGGCTTGAAGCAACAAGGATATCCCAGCGAAGCAGCCAGACTAAACAAAGATCCGAAGCCTCCTACAGACTCACGTGACAAAAATGGAATCTTTAGTAACTCCCCGGAATGAGCACCAGACCTCTAGAAAAACTGCATGTAACGAATCACACCTTTAGCCACAGAAACAGAGCTTATAACTAAGGGCTGAATCGCAAACCTGGGAGTCTCATCTCACCAGTAATTCTTTCACTCTATCTGCAAGCCTGCACAGCATGTCCAGAAAGTTCCCATGAAAAGTGACTTGGACATGGTTTTGTTTTGTTAGCCCCACAGGAAAGCATTTCCTAGGGGTGCAGAAAGCATTGCCATGATGCAGCTCCCAGAACATCTCCCAGGACTGGCTGGGAGACTGCAGGATTTCCCATATAAGAGCTTGAATTTCTGGGAGTTCAGGGCTGGAATGGGCTTCTAGGCATGGCTAAGGCCCAGCCTGTTTGCCAGCCCAGGGAATTTGCAGGTCAGATGCATTGCACTGAAGACCATGAACCATGCCATGAAGGACCACAGCTTTCCAAAGGAGCACTACTAGGAAAACTTGTCTACACCCGTTCCTTCTCTCTGGTTAGAGCTCCTCTATGCCAAGCACTCAAGGAAGGACTCAAAGGTGTTATGAAGCTCTACAGAAGCCTGATGCACCAATTAGTCAGCATTACAGCAAAGGCTGAAAAGTCATTGCTACATGATGAAGTATGACAGTACTTTGAAATAAAGCCATGTGTAACAGTACATTTTTATAATATAAAATCTCATTTTTATAATATAAAACCCGTACCACAAAACGAAACCATTCTCTAGAGCACCCAACAACACCAGGTTTTACAGGTACAGTCGCTCCTGCATTGCCACAAAGCAAAAACCTAACATAATGTAAGTTAATGATCTAGATGAGGTATTTCCTGACTCACTCCCAGTTATCTCACAGTACTCCTAGTCTCTGGGAAAGGAGCATTTTTAAACCAGCTGGAGATGTCAAGTTCTGTTCAGTTTCAAATAGCTTCTCTCAGAAAACTGGGCAGCACACAAAGTCCATCCATTCAGATGCAAACATCCAACTATGCCAATCCTGTGCCACTGCACAGGACAAGCAGGATACAAGGGAGGGAATGAAAATTATACCAAATTAGAAAGGAAGGCAAGACCTAGTGCTTTGCACTGCCATGTGCAAGCACTTCATGAAACAGATGCACAGGGATGCACCTGATCTCTCTGCACAGGAAGATTCACTTAATCTCCAAAAAAGACTTGAGCGTATCAGAGATACAGCTATTCCAAGGAGCTCTTAGAAAGTAGAAAAAACTTGATGTAAATATTAAATTCATCCAGAGATTTTTTTCCCTCTGAGCATCTCTCACCATTTTGGCATTACTCTAATAAAGAGACAAAAAAAAAATTAAGTTTAAGTCTTGCCTGCAACTTAAAAAAGCAAAATAAAATAAAATTTAGTAAAAGCCACAGCAAGACTCCAGATGCTTTACAGCCTTCACTTACAAAGGACTAGAGGACCAGATAAACTCCTAAAGACTAGGAAAGGAAAACAAAAGCCAGGAATTGCAAAAAAAAAAAAGGACCAGAGTCACTGTGGAGGATGAAAAAACAATAGCAGAGCATACATCAGAGTATTCTTAAACTCACTTCTAAGGAGAAAGCCTTATCCACATATTTTTCGAGTAGTTTGAATGATAGTATTTTTTCCTGAGCAGGTGCTACACACACCAGTAAGACAATTAAAATTAAGCATGACAAATTACTGCAAGGCTCAGAAAACATCCTGCTCAAACCTCCTCACACAGTCATACTAAGTTAAAAGGGAACCGAACACCTGCACATCCCAAATCACCTTTAACACTTGCTTTCAAGTGAGAGGAATGCAACACAGGGAGTGCCTGAGCAGATGGCCAAAAGATTACATTCTAACTAAATCCAGCACATGACTTACTACCCGATCACTCCCCACACTAGAACAAAACCTACATCCCTTCGCAGGGGACAATAAAGTGCCATGGAGGAGGGGCTGTGGGAGAAATTAGAAGAATGGAAAGGTGCAGTTTTAATTACCGCTTTTAAAAAGAAATGCAATGCTGAAAGCAGAGCATTCGAAAAGCATTTTCCTGATCAGCTATTTGAAAAATATCTTCCTCCTCCCTGTGAAACACAAATGCAGTATTAATGTGTTTTCGAGTGTACCCTAACTTCTACAGTAACTTTCCCAGCTGAACAGCAGAATCAATACATATTTCCATTTCACTCTGCTTTTCTCACCTTTTCCAGGTGCTCAGACTTCAGTGTACAGTGACATGTAGCACTGGGTGCAAAGGTTGCTTAAACAACAGAAATAAGAGACCACAGCAGGCTGCTGATACTACCCAAGGCTAGCTCAAAACACCGAATTCACAGCCTGTGCAGCCTCCAGCAGGCACATAGAAGGCAGGGGAACCCTTCTGGGAACGATGCAATGATTAGGCAGTGCTGCAGCCCTTCACATGTGTTACACTTTCTCTAACTGAGCCTTTGGAAACAATTTTGCTGCCTGAACCCTGAACTAGCAACTATAGCACATGTGCCCCATGGCAGAGCCAGAAACTCAACACCTCCCACTCACTTCTTGGAAGTTATTGATAAAAATCCATGACAGGGTGGCAAGTGGCTGAAGACTGGCACTTTTAACAAGGACTGCTCTGTCCCTGGAGATCCCACCCTGACCCACAAGGACCTTTCACAGAATCACAGAATGGGTCAGGTTGGAAGGGACCGCAAAGGATCATCTGATCCAACCTCCCTGCTCAAGCAGGGTCATCCCAGAGCACATAGCACAGGATTGTGTCCAGAGGGCTCTTGAAGATCTCCAGTGAGGCAGACTCCACAACCTCTTTCCCTCCTCTGGAAATCAAAACGTGCTCAGACTCTGCACACTCTCATCTTCCACCTGAGGGTGAGGAACCCTTTTCTTTTCCCCTACTTGAACCCAAAAGGTGCTCCAGGCTGGAGGAAGCCGAGGCCATGAAGTGACCTCACCTGTGATTTTAACTCAGTCACTGTTTTGTTTCACATGATCCCTATTAAAGCCCAGCAGCATCAGTTATGCCATTAACCGCAACTGCAAGTGCCATAGTAGAAAAGCAGTACAGACCGTGCCATGAAACTCTTCACCTCCCTTCACAATTACTAAGAAAGGAAAAGCCGGATAAAACATATAGTCGTTTCCCAAGTCTGTTACAAAGATTCAGTGTGACACAGCCATCTTGGTATTTCCAGCCTGAGACAGGCATAAAAAGAAAGGCTCCACTGCATTCTCATACATTCAGAGTTAAATTATGCTCAGAAGGAAGAGATTTCCCTGACCTACCTCAGAGGAAGGACAATTGCACAGGAGGCCCCAGGGACCCACCAGCACTCAGCAGCACCTCAACAGCTTCTGCTATAACTGCAGAGCCCAGAGCAGGGTCTGCTTGGGCTCTAACTTCTCCCAGCAGAGCCCTGCGGAGCTGGGGTGGTTACTGCAGGCAAGGCTCCTACAGCCTCAAGGGCCACTGAGAGACACAGGACCTAAGTCACATCCATTACTTTATATTTTGTTTTTCTGCCAGGCAAAACAAACTACTGGTTTACATAGAAACATTGTTCCACTCAAGCAGGGAAGAGAGTACTTTATGCCTCAGTGTATTCTCTTTGAGAATGACATAAGGGAAGCACAGTGGGTACCTTCATGGACCAACAGTCTTAAAAGCTGAGACTGAATTCACAGTACACAGGGGATAACATTCTGTAATTGCTTCATGTGAAAGGAGGGCTGGGCTGATCGGAGAACTGCTCTGCTGCCAGAAGAAAGAAGAGCCAGTGTGAAATGCCACTCTGCTTGGTAACTGGCAAAGAGAAGGAATATAGTGCAGATTTTCAACAGTATCCAAAGAACTGAGGTTGCATCTAAGGACAGAATTTTTCTGACTTAGTACTTGAAACAGTTGTTCAAAACCCATTACCTCTCTGATTGAGACAACTGTGCAGGAACCCAGATATCCAAGGTTACCTCAACTGAACCGATGGATCGAACTGCTTTAATAAGTAGTCCAGAATAAATGGAATAGACGCGATATGAGTTCATTAATTTTTAATAGTTCGTAGAAATGGAAAAAAAAACACAAAAAACAAAACAACATACCACAAAGCAGAGTTAATATATTGCAGTTTTCAATCATGTAGCAAAGAACTTTCTTCAGTTTGACCACTCTGAATGCCCACAGGACAGATCGACTTGCCCTTCCCAAGGCCTTGGGAACTACATCAAACAAAGGAAAGGTTCCCGTCAGCAACCAGCCATTACTCAAGGATTCTTCTCAGGAAGGGGGTGGGCAAAAGAGAGATTCTAATCTGTAGTCTGTGATAGCAAATTGATCTACCCAAGAGATTTCTGTATTGCCAGATGTCTTGAAAATGAATTAGAATTCTTCCTAATTCACATGAATTAACATCTTCCTGATCAGATGATCTGCAGATTTATTACCCTGTCCAGAGGGTAAACACAAAACTACTACGTTTATTTGATTTACAATACAGTTTCCAACAAACAGCTTTCTACCAGCCACTCCACCCTTCCTGCCCACTGGACAGTGACTGATAGCAGCTGGGACATGTGACTGCTTGCAGGGTTTTCCACATCTCTGTGCTAAGGAGACACACACTCAATACTCCCATTCAAGGTTCAGCACCATTTCATAGAGGATTTCCAGGAAAGCACTACATAAAGTACACATCCCAGCGACTCCCCACACTGCCAAACCTCACTAGATGCTTCCCTGTTCCTCTGTAAATTCTACAGTCAGTTAAGATCCACGCCTCACACACACACACAAGAGTCACAACCTGCAGAAAGATAGCATCCCACCTGCTCCCCTCCCTAGTCCAGACACTCCACAACTTGGGGCTGACAGATCAGTCCCAAAGGGATATTGCTGCCTGGCTCTCATTACTAAACTTGACCCCAACATTTGTTTCTTGACAGAATTTTCACTTGTATGGGATGAACTTTGGCAAGCAAAGTATCGAAATCTAAGCAGAAAATGCCTAGCTTTTATACGTAAAAGCTATATATGTAAATGTATCTATATATATAATAGTCTTGTCTAAATCTCTATTACTGCCATAGCCCATGAACATCAGAGCAACACAGCACAGTGACTCAATATCTGGACTATTCCCCAGTATTTCACACACATAAACTTGGGAGCACTGGCAGGACAGCATGACGGCAAATCTACACAAACCTGAGCAAACCCACAGTTAATGCACTGTGCTGATCCAGTTATAAAATGAAAGACACCTGTAGCTATTCTGCTCAGACATCCAGTCTGATCCCCTTAGTGAAGCAGGTAATTTCATGCCTCCTGCAAATATTGTCACTTTTCAGCTCAGCTTTTGCATAAAACTTTTTAAGTGTATACAGCACAGCTCAGCTTGCATCAGAGCTTGTGTTTCATTTCTTGCATCCCTATCAAAGTTACTAGATAATGTAAACAGAACAAATTAAAAAACTGTGTAGGAAACCCTTTCTGGTATTTGCACATATTCCCCACATTCTCACAGCATACCTGGAGGAGCAGATAAACTTTGCAAATCCTTTGGCAAGAGTTGTTTAACTGTGGGGGTTATTTCATAATAAAACTCAATCCTCATCAGCACAAGTATCCTTCTTTTAAAGGGGTCTACTTCTCTAAAATGTATTTTATGCGACAGAAGGGGTGACAATTTACTTTCTATTCAGGTTTAATGTACTAGGCAGTTAATGTAAGCAGACTTCTAAACACTTTCAATGACAAAATTGATTTAGACAGTTAAGAGACACATCTGGGTCTTGTTTACAGGTTAATCTGGTACCAGATCTGATTTGACACGCTGACTTGACATCACACAGGTTTTCAACTTCCTGAACTGAAGGGTTTCATATGTATTCTTGTTTGTTGCATAGCTCAGGAACTCACCTGCCTGAAATACTCCTTGAACTATGTCAGCAACAGAAACTCACAGGTGATGAAAACACTACAGCAATTAAAAAAAAAAAAATAAAGTCGTGCTGCAGAAGATATGGGGATTGGAGCTGTGAACAGAGTTTTGGACAGAAAAATGAAATGTATTCAAAACACAAACTGAGTTTTACTAGGGAACTACAGAACAGGAAAAACGGAACTTAAACTATGTATGCAATTTGTAGAAAGCAACGGCCACAGGGGACTAAATGCAAAGGGAAAATTAAAGAGGTCTGCAACTGATTCCTTCCTTCACGTAGATATCAGATTCCTCTTCCGAATTCTTACACCAGCATTTCTCAGGAAAGTAGTATCAGGATGCAAGGTCAGTCTGTTTTTGTTGGTTTGAAAACAATATCTGAAGTAGAACAACTAGGACAGGGTTCACAGAGAGGAAAAGAGGGAGGAGACTCACAAAACAACAGGTCCCAAAACCTAGAAGTACCCTCATCTCTGAACTTCTAAGTAAATACATTGATTTTACTAAAAATCTAGCACAGAACACTGGCAAAATATATACAATACACCATGACCATTCATCACTGAGAAAGGAATCCAGCATTTCAAAACATGCAGATCATTTTATCCAAAAAAGCCTCAGGAGATCATAACAATAAAATGCTTAAAACATTGATAAGCTATTTGGTAAACCACAGCTCAAATCTTTATTACATTAAACATTAGCACTTAGTGAAACTTCTGCTTTGCAATAGAGGCTGCAAGAAGTTTACTTACAGCTGATCCCAGAAAAAGCTTCCTGAAAGGCAATAGGAAGCTTTCAATTGATTCAGATAAAGAGCAGCCGAAATAAGCCTGACAATACTGTTTCTTCTCTCTGGGAGGGGTAAAAACAGAAGTGTATTCATGAACCATACAGCCAAGAAAGCTGGAATCAGATGCCAGAAGCGGTAAAGAAAGTAGGAACGTGCAGGTCTTAAACCTTAAAACCTCCTGAAACAGATTTGCACTGCCAGTGAATCCAGAGTGTCAAAAGCCCATTAAATATTTTCCAGTTTTTACATGAAATGTACTTGGAACCAGAAAAAGTGCAGAAGCTTCTACATCCAGGCAGCCTGTGTGGTGAAATGCTGAGCAGGAGAGAGAAGGAGGAAGTGGCACTTGAAGAGAGGAGAGGAACTCCCAACACCAGAACACTGTTCCAGAAATTCCCATCACTGCAGATGCTCTTCCAGTCTTCCAGAGTGTATCTATCCCCCTTTCTCCTGCATGCATGGTCCCCCAGTTCAGATGGCTGGCAGGTTGTCCAGGACACTTCTCCAACCAGCACAAAACAGAAAAACTCCGTGAGTTCAAGTCATCTTTCAGGTACTTAGAACAATAACTGAGAATCATAAGCCATCTTTTGTCCACTTTGGGACTTGCTGAAATGACAGCCTCCCACAATGCATCTCATTATTGTCCTTAAAGGCTGTGCAGAAAATATGTGCTCCAGCTCTCAGGAGCCCCACAGCCAGTGCTGGAGTAAAAGGTGCATCCAGCCTGCACGCTGCTCTGCAGGGAGCCCTTCACCTCGTTACTTACCTTTTCAACTAAGCTGGCAACAATCACAATCTCAGTGCAAACTGACAAGTTAATTCTTGCAAGGCAAGAGTCAGCATCCTCAGATGCTTATTCAGAACTGTGCTTTGCTCCTTCATAATCTTTCCACAGACATGTTAATGTCTACCTGAAACTTCACTTTGCTCCTAGCTGTCACCTCAACAAGCATTTGCCCGAGCAAAGTGGAGCATTCAAACTGTCTTCAGATGGTTTTCTTCAACGAGAAAAGGCTCTGAATTGTCAGTTCTCCTGTCCTATTTCTCCACGAAGAACCACAGCCAAGTAACACAAGAATATTCACAAGCAAGATACCAGAGACCCTTTTTGCTGTCTCACAGATGTTTGCCTTCTGGTTACTGCCTCTCCCCCTACCAGCACCATGACAAAGCCAGTCAGATATGCAAATCATTGCTCCCAAAACATCAGTTGTTTCAGTAAATCTAACAGTCCCACTGCTCAAATTAGATGCTGGAATTCCCAAAGAACCACTTTGACATCAATGACATCTTGCACTTGGGTCCCAAATCAAATGTCTTCCGCCCAGAAGACCAAGGGCTCTTTCCACACCTTCAGCCGGAGTTTGTACTAAGAACAACCATATCATGAGAGTAAGGGCTACAGAAGAAGCCCATTAGCCCATAGCTTATCCACACAAACATCTAGACAGTTCCCAGAAAAGACCATGACATGATGATACGGCAGTACCTACTTTACAAATTAGCATGTCCCTAGGCTTAGGATCCAGAGGTGACATTTTAGAAACCAGAGTTTCACACGGTCTATTCTACCACCAAATTTCCTTCATCCCCAACATAATCAAGGCTTAAGGGTACCAACAGTTTCAGGTGAATTCAACAGCAAGGGGGAATGCATGCTTCAACTACCTCACTTCATAAGTTTAGCTATTTTGCTATACACACTTGCTGTCACTTGACAACAGTATCAGATGTTTTAAAGTAGACAACACACGCAAACCCATATCACTCTGCATGGAAAAGAAAACAACTATCAGAGAGAGGCAAGATGCTTTGCTACTTGTCTGACACAGCAAACACAGTCTGGCTTTTTTAACACTGAAGAGCCTCCCCCTAACAACAATATACAAAAGAAAATCCTCAGTTTTGTGGGGCTCTAAGCAGAGAGCTAAGTACCTTATTACTACCACCACCAGTCCTCAAGGGCAAATACATACATCTCAGCTGACTGCATAATCCCTCCTAGCTTTGGCCTGACGTAGCACAGGCAGGTGAGCATCACCTCCAACTGACTGGTCTGGATCAGTTACACTTTTCTTGAGAAGTGGGAAAACAAACACACACTGAAGTTTTGTTATGATATGCTTACAAGACTCTGTTTTTGCCCAAAGTTTGGTCTCCAAGAGGCTGGGGAAGCAGAGTATGGTGATGGAGAAATGGATTTGATACTATTTGTGTAAGAGAACACCTTGCAAGCAAACAAAAAGGAAACTGAGGCTTTAGCCAACTTCCCTGATTCCAGAGAACAGTTAAATCCACCTATACACATTTACCCTACAAACCCTTCAATCAGTTGCTAAAAAGAAATCCTTGCAACATCTATTTCTTCCTTTTTTTGGCTGACCAACACAGACACATTTCTGAAGATCCACTGAATTTTCTGCTCAGCAGCTGCTTTGAACTGAGCAGTGAGGACAGGAACAAAATCTCTTATTCAAATCACAGAGATTATGTGAGGTTAATCCTCCTGACGCCGGCAATACAGACAGCTCTGTCAGGCGACCTGGTTCCCCAACCAAGAGGTGAACTAAACAGTAATCCAAGCTGCCACGCCTCTCCAATATTCTCCTGCAGCCTTAATATTATTAGTCAAAAAGCAGCTTGGGTGCAATGTACTGGAGTGAGTTATTGTGTGTCTGACTCTCTCAGAAGAGATACTCTGTCAGATTGTACTTTGGTCACTCTGCCTTAAGGGGCTCCTTATGGGTTACAGATTTCTCCTGAACTTTTAACTGTTTTATGATCAGAAAAGAGAGCATCCCACTCCTGAATCTGTGCCTCATCATGGAAAAAAAATTAAAATCCATCAAATCTTACAGAACTCTTAAATGTGTAAGATAAATACTACTAAACAGAGTAGTAAAGGAGGCTTCCAATTTTCAGCGCCCTTCTTTCAAATTCTGCAAGGTTCAGAAATACATTATTTTAAGTTAGTGGCAGAAATATATTAAGTTATTGGAAATGCCTTGATTAAGGGAACAAAACCCACGCTACTTAATTTTACACAAAACAGACTGCAACTCACATATGCCTCCAGCTGCCAAAGACTAAGGAAATATGCATAATGAAAGCCATATCCTTGCACCAGAAGGCAGGAAAAGAGACAGACTGATAATGTATCAAGTCTGCTAGGAGACAGTCTGAGCTGGTAAACTGACTTGATGACAAAGCAACAGCTCAACTAGTTTATAATAAAAGCTTCAGAGGGGGAAAAAAAAACCAAAGAGAAAATATAAAAATTATTTTAAAACCCCACACATAACAAAAATCCCTTAATAGTAATTCAGAAACCAGATGAATGGAGAAATTGGTTTCCTCAGGTTTGGGGGGTTGGGGGACGTATTTACTTTGAAAATAAGATACACCTCCCTATAGAATCATTTCTTCCAAAACACAGAGCACATGCAGCTTCTGCTCAGACATTGTACACAGAGGTAAAGGCCATTTAAATTACTAGAATCTTGCCAGAGTTATTAGCTCAAATCACACAGCCTGGTCACAGCCAAGGTAACAGCTGCTGGAAGACACAAGTACTGTGGTACCAAAGAGGAAAGAGCAGAAAAACCAGAACAAAACCACTTGTGTGCTTGTCCTTTGGCATGTGCTTTTCTCCTGTCAACAAAAGTCACCTGAACAGTTTCCCCAGTGACTCAGGTTTCTACACTCCCTGTTCAGACTTAGTGTAAACAAGATGCACCCTGGAAAAAGAGTTGCTGACTAACCACACCAGTAGTGATTGGCACCTAATCACAGCCTTGGTCTATTTTCTGGTAGTTTCGATTTAAGTTACAGGATTGCAAGCACTCAGCCAACTGGAACACGGCTACTTGTCAAGCAGGATTGAGCACAAGCTTGTCCTGAAAGGCACCAAGATAAAAAATGATACTAAAAAGTATCACTGTTCAACTTCAGAAGCCTAGTATATTCACCAAAAGAGAAACACAAAAATAAAGCACCATCACATTTGTGGTGGTTTCAGTAAATTTTTATATATGTATTTTTTAAGCAAAATCATCCCACCACCGGCTTCCAGGAAAAACAGGACCTGTGTTTTCCCCACAAATAATGAAGGAGAATTGGTCTAGCATGAAAAATATTTTAAACTGAAATATTAATAAAATCTTATTGACATAAAATATCAATCAATATTATTATGTTTGGCTTCACAAAACAGAGAAAATACCAATATAGAGGAGACAGAAATAAGCTTGACTGGGAGCATTAAGAAAAAGTAAAAGAACTGGTTAGGGTATGAGTAACAGTGCAACTGAATGAGATTCCAGGCAGGAACAGGAGATCTAATAACAAAACACTGTTGGCAAACTATACCTTTGGCAGTCTGATTTTAATCTTCACATTCACAAACTGCTCAGACAATACTGGTTCCTGGAGGACACCCACAAATTGCAGAAATAGGACAGTTAGATTGCCATCTAAAAGAGCTGCACCTCACAAACACATTTGCACTCACCTGCCAATAATTTTGTTTTGACACAGCATGTACACAAAGAACTGAACTATAAAAAGGTCTTACTAATGACAAGGAGTCTGCCCAAGACTGTCCTCCTGAAAGCCATGCTGTTTGCTTGCATTTGGGCCTCCATAAAAAATAAGGTGAAAATCCACCAGGTTAAATACTCTAAGAATCAAAATCATTAACCAAAATAAACAGCCTTAGGTAACAAGAGTATGAGCAAGTTCCTTCACATGTAGGTTCTTTTCCTTATTATTAACATTTATAAATAAGGAAAAGGCTACATCGAAACTTTACCTTAATATACAGTTTGTCTATAGCAATTAGTTGTCAGAACAGTAACTCACATCACAATGAAGTTAGTGCAGTGAAGATCATAAGAATGGAAGGAGTTCTTTGGGATCACCAGCTCTAATGTTGCTTCTCCCAACACCTGGACCACTTATACCATTCAAAATCATTCCTACCTTCCAGCCAACACTTTAATTAATGGCATGAGTATACCTTCTATATCTTATGTCAACATTATTCCCCCTCTCAATGTTTTTCCTCACCCCATGTTTAATTTCCTGTTGTTTTTAATGGACACAAGTCACAGATCCCATCAGATTCTGTTTACCAGCATAGTGCAGAGACACAAGGACTCACCAACATATCTCCTTTCACTAAGTTTCACATTTTTCAGAAATGCTTGTCTATAAGTGTATAGTTTTTTTACAGAATATCAACTGATTTTCATTCTCACTTTCCTCAGGGGTCATTGAGTCCTTCCTGCATTATATTTATTTGCTTCAAAATTTACTGTGTAATTAGGACTTTTCTTAAAAAAACCTTTGACACATACATTTTTATTTTTTCTTGCCATGACACAAGTGGAACACATCTATATGCTTCCCCTACTAGTCTTTGCAACATTACTAGCTTCTGCTACAGGCAGCTCCTTATACTCTTTACATGTCTTTTGCCAATTCCAATTTTCTTTAAAAAGAAGTCTGCTACAGGATTTGCGAGATATTACAGTAGTACAAATAGATGCATGCTTTCATCTAGAAACAAGAGGCTAGCCCAGATTAATCCTCCTCTTGCAAACCCATGTCACATTTCATACGACACCCTTTCACACTTCTTCCACCTGTCTATAAAATTTTTATCATTCTCTCCTAAAAGTTTATTTTAAACCTTACATATTGTTACAGTCCTGCCTGCTTTTGAAGACAAGATCCATATTTACCCACGTTTATCACGCATCTCCTTTATCTTCCTGCCAATCCACAGAAATCACCTCTATTCCTCTCTGGCAAGTGTTGCATGTTTCAGCACACTGGGATACAGATTACCAGACTCAAATTCAGGGTATTAAAATTTTTCCTTCCACCCCTGTGCCTCATTTTCAGTTTCATAAGAAACAATTCCTATAGTCCAGGGACCATACTCAGCCCATCTTTACACAACTCCCTGTGCCCATGCACAGAAGGCTGATTCCACCCCCTGTTGAGGCTGGCTGTTTCCCCTTTTCGTGTGACCAAAGCGCCTTGTGTTACCTGTTTTACTACCATTTGCAAGATGCCACATTGTCTGCTGAGGTGGAAGCCCCTGCCTTAACCTTGGACTTCCGGATCCTCAAGATACACTTTCCTTTACAAACTTTTTTTGCCCACACCTCTCAGAGGTTCTCTGTTTGCTTAGCATATCCTGACGCAATGAACAGGTGAATCATCAGCTCTGGGGTAATTTCCTAGGTGGAGCCTTTTCTGTTATTTGAGATGCTAATATTTACCCCTGTAGCTTCCCTGAATTTCATGCCCTCCTCCGTATCCAAGCTCCTCACTTCACCAAGAAGCCTCTTCAGTTTCCCTGGAGGATTGACAATTGCTAATCTACATCTGTTTACCTTAACTTAGTTTCAGTTGTGATCATTCAAACCAAGTTCACTTCCATGTCCAACTTCCCTGAAGCATCTTCTGTGCCTCTCAAAGTCACATCTACAGTTCACTCCACCAATTTTGTGGCTTTAGTCACTGTCTGATGGTGAAACCGTCAGATAACATAGCTCTCTGTACCCCAGCCACGACCAACAGCATATATTCTCTGGTGTGGGGAGTCAGTCTTTCACAGTGAGAATATCCAGAAATACTTTGCTCCTATCCATGTTACGAGATTTTTATCCACGTTTAAATCCTGGACTACGTGCAGTAGATCTCTTGTGCTATCACAGCAAAATCCCTTATCAGCTCTTCCCAAAGCAATTTCAGCCCAGCTGGTTCTCTTTTATCCACACTAATGCTGCTTTACAATTTTGCATCACCAAACCACAGTGGAATTTTCCCAGTCACCTCTATTCCTCTTTCTAGAGTAGGACATCCCCTATATCATCTCTGTTTCCCTCATAACCCCTACTCCTCATGACTCCTGCTCATCTTTTGGGGGCTAGTTCTGAGTCCTAAACTAAGAGCCCCCTTCCCACCACTTTAGTCACAAGCTTCTCACTTTGCTTTATAACACCAATGTGTCTGCACCCTCTTGGAAAACTATCTCAACACTACTAATTCAGATGTTTAACATTGTTTACTTCATATAACTGTAGCACTTGTCATATCAGGATCAGGTAACCCCGATTTCATCCCCAACACCACCTCTTCCCTGACATTCTATGAGAAAAAAGAAATATACAATGCAGGCCCCCAGGAAGCCTACGTACACAGGGTTAACTTGTATATATTCAAACTTCTGTCACGTGCTGCTCTCCTCCAATACAGCCTGAACACGTTTCTACATCATCTCACTGAAGTGTCAGGTTTATATAGAACAGTAACCTCAAACTCAAGTTTACAACAGAAGTAAAAGTTCCATTGGTCGAGCTCTGTTAAACCACACTCCTCCCACCTAGCAGAAGTGTAACAATATCCTGATTTAAAACTGCGACCTTATAGGTCACGGCATGTCTTGATCTCCTTTTAACCATGGAAAAATATGTAAAAACTTTTCATTATAGTCGGATTAGTCATAATATAACATTCAAATGCCTCTGCTCAAGTAACAGACATTACCAAACTCCATTTTTCCTAATCCTTAAGTACTGGAAGGGATAGGAGTACAACTTTCCTAATAGCTTCTTCAACTGAAGGAAAGGCACACCAGCTTCTGCTGTTCTGATGCTGATGCTAGTAAACCATTTCAGCATAAAAAGCAGAAATTTGTCACATATGATGATAATCAACATAAAACTGCTGAGAACCGTAAAAAATCCTTCATCAATTTTAGTTCAGAATCTGATTTTTTTCTGTTAGACCCTAGGTTGTTATAATAAAAAAACCCCTATGTACTACAGAGGGTCATATTATATGATTACAACAATCCATTCTGGCCTTATAACTATGGAGTTTCTAAGCAGTTAATCTCCTCAAAAAATCTCCTACTAAAATGGAGCATACACAGACTCCACTTACTTAATTTGATAGGTCAAAATCTAATAATATTCTGCACATGCAGCAAGTTATACCAGGTAGGAAAGGCTGAGATTAAACTACTGTTTCATATCCATTTTTCCTTCCCTACTAATCCATATCCATGTTGCATGCCAAATTCAAGCAGCACACTACATATTTAGGTTCAGATCAGGAGCTCAAGGTTGGGGATGTCTGAACCACAAAATATTGAGAATTTCATTTAAAACCAGGACTTTACTAATCTACAAAATAGCTTTGTGATTTTGGTAGCATTAGAAATCCCAAATCCAAGAACAAAGACAATCTCGGCTTTCTAGTAATTTATGACCTCTCTGACTCTCAAAGAGGAGCCACATGAAGCATGAAGAGGCCAAATAATCTCCTGAAGAACACCACCTGCTTGCTTTTAACGAAATCTTACAACGAAGAATAACTCATGAAATTTGGAAGAGGAACAGAAGAAGTACGACAGTTTTCTACAATGCGTGTAATAGTTTACTCAGCAGTCAAATTCCTTCCTCACACAAAGCTGACAAACTACTTTGGCACCATGTGTCTGGTACTCCTGGCCCTCTAGAAAGAAACAATTACTAAAGATTTCCAGAACAAGGGTTTGTAGCTCTCCAGTGTGTAATTGCAGCCGTAACACTCCACAAGGACTTTGTTTGCAGAGGACTGAGGTTGCTGAAACAGAAGAGTCTGTGGTAACTACATGTGAATAATTGCAGGTACTGAAAATCTGAGGACTCTGGACATTTTCTGAAAACTTGTTCTGAAGTTTATACAAGTCTTTAGGAAAGAAAAATGTCTCTAATAGGTTTCTGTCTAGAAATTCACTATCTACATATTCATCAGCTTTACGTTGATTACAATATGTGCCAAATTTCTTCTTTTAATGCTGAAGCTGCTTACTAACTTCAGCACCAGAACAGCAGAAGTTGGTGCGCCTTTCCTTAGGTTGGAGAAGCTATTACAAAAGTTGTATTCCTTTCCCTTCCAGTACTTAAGTATTCAGAAAAATGGGAGTTTGGTAATGATGTTGGACAAAAGCCCTACATATGCTTCAGAACAGGTTCCAGGTGATGCAGTTCCTCCACAGTTCCCTTCACCTTATCCAAGCATGCCTGAATCCCTGGCATACGGACTGCACCACTGTGCTGCCACAAGGGCTCAGAAAAGTGAAGGGTTTTCATGGCCCACCACACTTGGCTCCAGATACAAAATCCTTTCCGTAGATGCCACTAAAGACAACAGCAGGCTGGTTATATGGTGAGACTTTGTCTGAACAGAGGGGCAACCCAAAAGCCAAGGGACAAAGCATATTATTTTTTTTTTTTTAATGATGGTTTTTAAGCTGAGTACTACTACACTGACCTGAGCAGAGAAAACAAAATACTCAGAAGCATAATTCTGCAGTTATTTTATACCTAATAATTAGGTCTCTATGGTGGAAATGTTGGAGTCTGTTTAGCAGAGCATTGAGGTTGTAAAGATTTAAGAGAGTTAAGTCACAGGAGCTTTAAGTAATAAGGTTGAAACCAGTACTCCTTAAAGGGACACGGTCAAGGCTTCAAGCCAAATTTCTTTTCAAACTCACCAACAGTTTTAGGCTAAAAATTATCTTGAACAAGACACCTCCTCTTACCCGTCATCAGACAAGACATCCCAGTCCAATCCACTTTCCATTTATACATATGTTCAACTGCAAGGAAGAGCATCAAGACACCGAGGCCAGCACAAAGTTGTTGAAACAGCATACCTTCTTTATGTTTTTAAATGCTCTGACTCACCAGATGCAGACAATCCAAAAGGGAACAAAATCAGGATTTTTAACTCCTTTAACACAGTTTCTACCCCATGCACCCTGTCCAGCAATATTAACACTTTTACAAATTTAAGTGTGGCGAGCAAAAGTAAATCCTGCAAACAAAGCAGGCAACATTTATTCATACCTGACACTCCCTCAATTTAATTCTCTCTCAGCACGGGGTTTTCGTGAACTGAAACTCTCTCAGCATGTGCTTCCATGTTGAATGCATGGACCAAATTCCCGCACAAATTCCGTCCAAATCCCACCCCAACTTGTGTGACAGAATTATGAACGTGCACTCGAGAGCAGTACGCCAGAGGGAACATAAACTAAGTCACAACCATTAGCTGGCAGCAATCCCTTTCATTTTCAGGATGCCCACATCAGCTATCAGAGAGGCCACACACCTGCCAGTACTGTGCTCCAATTCCTTGCCACTTTCCACAACAGCAGGACACGAATCCAGGCCATAATATGGTGCTTAAGAAGTTCAACCTGCATCATTCAAAAGAATTCCTCAACTGAGGACTTCTCATCATCTAACTTGATCTTCTAGCCACAGCTGGTCTCTTGCACTCCACGCTACACAAGAAGGGAAAGACCACTAATATCTGTAGGTACTCAACGTTTTGTTATTTTGAAGCGTAGTTATTCAATTATTCAAAGTACATAATGGGGAAAATAACCTAAAAGGACAGTAAGAAATCTGTTTTGAAAGCCTGATCAAAGAGTTGGATATCTCAGATGTTTACGATGCACCAAGTAAATCACATTTCCATCTTTTTATGAAATTATCAACTAGAGATTTCTCAATTTAACTTTTTTTTTTTTAATCTGGATTAGACTTGAAGCTTTCTTCCTGGCTGAAATAGACACATAGATACACATACTGTATTTCACAATGTATTTAGCTGAAGTCTGCTCATCACAGAAGATAGCATTACTCATATAAAGACAGTTAAACAGAGAAATGCTGGAGAGCTCATATGCCTGCCAGCACTTCTTCAGTTCTTTCAAAACTTGCACACAGCATTCCAACTCAACAACTGTTAAGCAGCAGAACAACTGTTTCGGATCACCATTCCAATTTTCTTCTACAAAACAATTATTTAATAGTCACCTGCAGTAGCTGTGATCAAATCAAATGCAACATGGGCTGTCCAAAAACAATCCCTAGCAATACACAAAAGACATTTCAGAGAGGGTAATTTCATAAAATTGAGAGTAATTACTACCAGTTGACTGAGAAGAATAAATTTGAACCAAAACTGTCATAATCAGATTCAGGAATCATTTATTAGGGGTCTTCCAGGGGACGAAAAAGCCACCACTCCTCAAGGAAAAGGAGAGCTGAATGTCATTCTACCTGAAAGAGCTATAAAGCCATGGTAAAATACAAGAAATAAACTCTGTTGACACAGGTTATGTGGCCTGAGACGTAGGAAGTTAAATGCAGGGAAAAGCAAGAGAGTTAAATACAACAAAAAATCTGAATAGAGAAAAAACACCAACAAGGATGCTGCCCTCCCAACCCACCAGCTAATTTAACGGCTAATGGTGAGAAAGCATTAGGCATCCCATAAACATTTGCCCCATTCTCAGGAAGATGCAAGCACCCATGAGATCAGGTACTTTCCAGCCCATTGGCAAGTGAAGATAATGCTAAAAATCCAGCGTGAAAGTAATAAAAATCAGGAGGTCTAGAAAACTGCAATTCACATGTCAGTGAACCAGTCTGTAGGCCAGTGACCTTTGTTTTAAATGCATCCAGAGAGATTAGAAAAGAGGCTCCAAGAGGAGCAGAGTATGACCCCCAAGGTGACACTCGGAGCACACTTGTAGGTCAGCTACCTACAGATCACTGAGCACTCCAGACAAATGTCTGAAATGCCTAAGGAGTTCAAGTTCTGGGGCAAAAAAAAAGATGCCTGCTATTCAGCACCGGCTTGGAAAGACTGATCTAAACTGTGCACACATGGAATTTTTTGAGACATGCAACTTGACGAGGGTAGGACAGTCTTAATAAAGGGTAAAATGCCATAGTACAGTGGGTATCCAGTGAAACAGCAACAGTCACTTGAGAAGCTGGCCATGATCAGTGGTGTTTCCCACTCCAAATGCCTGCCATATTTCACTCCTGCTCAATTGGGCATTTGCCATTTACATAAAACAAAGCAGGACACATAAGCCAGTGAAAAGGCAAATAATAAAAGCAAGAAATATGCACAGCAGCCTCATTAGGTATAAGGAGGGCCTAAGAGAAAAGAAAATCTGTCTGAAATCCTGCTAAATGCAAAGAGAGCTGATCCAAACACCCAGGATATACCTATGGAATAGGAATCCATATCACAGAAAGCATCTGCCAAATTTTAGAGGTCACAGTATACAAGCAAAACATTACTTCAGCAAAGCTCTTGGCAAACATGGCTAAAGCATGCACAGATAAGCACAAGCCAACAATACCAGTAAAGCAGATTTTACTTCTCAATTTAACAATGATGAGATCAACACAACAATATTAAATGTAATTTTCACTACCTCACAAACTTTAGAAGTACAGTCAGAAAATAAAGACTGCAAAGAAAACCAAATTCAAGTGCTAAAGAGAAACCTTTTAAACTCCTGACTCCAGAAATCTTTCTCTCAAACAAGAGGCAAGAACAGCAAGCTGCTTACATACAATTCCACACCAAGAAAATGCCAGGTACTAACTACTAAGCTTTAACCTAAGAAAGAAGCAGAGTTAGTGAAGACCCTACACACTTTCACAGCAGCTCCTTATCTGTTTGCAAGACCACACAGGGAATTATCAGGATGAAAAAGCAACAAAGAGTTATTAGACACATCCCTCCAGTTCAACATCTCTGAGAAGAGCAACAAGAACAGCTTTCAATGAGTGATTAAAGTATTTTTCAAAACACACAGTAAAATTTGACCACAAGGCACAAAAAAAAATATGCAGGAAGAAATTTCACAGGAAATTTATGGGAATACCATTTGCCATCAGACATATGCATTTCACATGCATTCAAGTCAAAATTTGAATTAAGGTCCTGGATTTAAAAAAGCAGTTGAATTTGCTTGGACTTTCAATGCTGCTGTGTAAGCTGCAACTAGATCTCGGACTGTCACAATTTAAAACTAGGTTCTTTCAGCATTTTGATTAAATGCAGCAGTTTATTGCATATTAAAAGAATATGCTAATAACAGGTTTAACAAGTTTGGTCTGGCAGATCCCAAACTGAAGGAGTCAGCTCAGAGTACACCATGAGAACAAGGAGGAAGCAAACATTATTCAAATTTGGGAAGCATCTCTGTACCGTTCCTTCATTGCACTGAGAAATATAGGGAGGCTTCAAGTAATTCATCATCCTTAAATACTTAAAAAGTAGATTCCACACTGTTTATTAAAACCTGCGGTAACACTGCCCAAAGCTGACGGAGTGAGGATTTTAAATGGGAAATCAAATGATCACCTGTGCATCAAAAGCGTGGTTTGTAGGTTTTACTGACCAACAGAAAAAACTAGAAATCTTAAAAGTTCTCTCCAATTACAGCTTTATACACTTCAAACTTAACTCACAATGCAAAAATGCTCTTTTAGTAGAAAACACTTTTATCTTAGCCTTATTATCCAAATTTCTAACACACTTTATTTTGTTCCAACACTTACCTACACTGGTAGCTTCCGTACTATGGACAACTACAGAAATGGAGTTCATAATAGTCACACAGCAAATTCTAAATGAATCATTATGTTATTTTAATATCCTACTGCTATAGCCCTGCTTTTCTGCTACCACTTCTAATGCCCAATTCTCTTCTTCACCATTTTGACCTACAAAAAGATGGGTAGGGTTTGTTTTTTTTTCAATTCTACAACCATTTGAGAATACTGTCACAACACAAGGCTGGAGGCACTTCATTCAATCTTACAGAGAACACTGAGGTGAATCGAGGCCCTTATATCAAGGTAGGGAAAAATCCTTTAAAGAGAAGCTCCTGACACTTGCCCACTGGGCTTGCAGGTACAGGTATTTCTAAGTACTTCACAAGATGAACATGTTTTCATTTCTGTTATCATTAACATCCATTCCCATTTCCCTTATTTGCTTCTTTCACTTGAATGTCAACGGAGTTCAGTTCAGTTCCGGAACTCAAATTTTGCTGACAGTACAGGCATGGACAGTTAAGTTCTCTGAGTAGTATTCCAACACTCCAGCTGTTTTGACAAAAATGTCACAAGCTCTTTTAACTCTTCAGAGCAGCCACAAGATAACAATTAGGCAAACAAACAAAAAAAAAATCATTCCTAACGTCCAGTGTCATTTCACACAGCAGCCAACTTGAAATTCTACAGTGCAAGAGCTCACCCAAGTCAATCTCCCATTTACCTCTGGCAGCCAAATCTCACATAGCTACTGTGGATCAGGCCCCAAGATAAAAGCACAATTACACAAAAGCACTATGCCCTGACTAGTCAGGTACCGTGCACAGGGATGAGGGAAGAACCCCACTGCCAACATCCTTGACATTGTAATTACCAGGTGGACAAGGCAGGTCAGGCAGTTTGAAATACAGTGACGGTGAATTTACAGCTTAAGCCACGTTGAAGCACGGAGGAGAAAAACTAGAAGAGAACCATCGGTCTTGAGATAGCAAGGGCTGGGGACAAAGTAGGATGCAATAAAAATGAGCAAGTGAAAGGGCATGAAGCATGTGTCAGGACAATGACAAACTGAGCCAGTGACCGGGTGATCCTGCCTCAGCAGGGTCCCCTTTGCTATGACCCCTGCAAGCTGTGCTGAGACAGCAGTTATTCCCATCTCCCCGTCAGGAGACAGGAAAGATCAGGAGAAGAAATTTTATTAGGTTGAGATGTGAGGTAAAATCAACACTTACAAGAGAAAGCCAAGAGAGTTAACAATGCAAGACTGATGTGAAAAACTAGACTGCTTCCCTGGGATTACTTTTATTTAATATGTGCTATTTTCACAAATACAACACTAAATGCAAACTAATAAAGCAAACTATGCCAAGAGAAGATTATCAGACATAATCCAGACACAGCTGCTCTGAACAGGAGTGTATGCAATCTCTCTTGCACTTAAGCAGTGGAATCAAAATACAAAGAAGTCTCCTAAAAGCCTCAATCATGTAATATTCAGGATTTCCTTTCTCCTTCACTTCACTTACACTCACTGCATATCTTCCTGCTTCAAAAGAATCCCTTAATTTGCTCTTACAACAGCCCGTTACCACTGACTCATTTCACGCATCCCCTGAACAGCTGCAGACAATCCCAGATTCACAATTCCTCTGAGCTTAGATTTTCTGTCAGGTGCTTCCTATTTCTGTGGCCAATATAGTTCAATGATTCTGGGAAAAAACAAAACAAACAGAAAATGCCACATAACAAAACAACAACAAATAAAACAAACAGCAAATCAAAACAAATAAACAAAGGGGAAAAAAGGAAAAAAACCACACATAAAAATTACTTCTCCAAGAAGGTAAAAGAAATGTAGCACTCAACACGAGATCAAGAAGCCATGTGCGCTAGCTGATCTTTCAGGAACAAAGGCAATACTCAGACATGTTTGGTGAGCACTGTTTTAGATTAGCAATTCATTAAAATATTATTAATGTGCGTAATTCAAGAGGGGTGAAAAATATATCAATAAATTAAAACACTATTCTTCTGACTGCCAGGCTTCTTGTGACACTGACACTTACGGCTTTTTCCACATTTTCCTTTATCTGTAAAACTGCAATCCAGATGCTATTAGCAGTGTCCCAATCACCTACATTTATTCCATGGGGGTTTTGTTGTCTTTGTTAGTCTCAGCTCTACACCATCCAACCCCACACTATTATTATGTAGTCTTACATGTGGACCATTTTGAATGGAAAAAAAAAATCAGCTTTTTCAACTTTCTTATTAACAGCTCACTGCTGTCTCAACAAGATTAGTTCACTTCAGTGTATAGGTAAAAATAAAGAAAAGTGACATCTGTTGGGCTTTTTAAAGAAGTGGCAATTAATAAAGTCGCCTCCTCCTTGCCCCAGTTGTTTTATCTCAACTCCTGGTACCTGTTTTGTTTTTCAGACTGCTCTACCTCAGCATACTTCCATTTCATGTTTGATGGTTTCTGCTTGTGAGATCTCATCAGCTAATTCTTACAGTCATGCCTATTTCAGAAAACATGTTTCTTGATGTAAATTGACTACATTCTGCAATCTTATCATAAAGTTGCTCAGTATCATCTATTTAAATGAATGCTGGTGTTTTCTACTGTCTTCACACAGTAGATGGAAATGGAAGATATAATTTTCACAGTAATTCTTCACACAGAGTCACCAGCCACTTCAAGTTTCTTCTTTAGCTCTTTACACACAACCAAAGAATAAATCAAACACAAGAGCGCACCATTCCAGGTTCCTGAAATGCTTTTGTCCCAAAACCCCTACAAACCAAGAATAAACACCCTGAAAAGAGAAGATACTTTCAGCAGGTCAATCATTCAGTTCATGTTCTTTCACTATTCCTCGTGAACACTGTGTAAATACATTTTTAAGACAATCAGCTTCAAGTGGTATCAAACCCACATTTCTTTAAAGAACACTCTGAAAACATTTTGAGGATGAACCACCAAAAAGAATAAAGAAACACCTGTAACACATATAAGCATCCTTCAGCTAATCAGACTCAACTTCAATGAAGAGATTTCGGCAAAACCTTCAAAATGGGCTAGACAAGTCTACGCTTCACAGTTTACACAGAATTGTACAAAAAGCATTTTTAAGATAAACTTTGCACTTGTGCACCTCTCCTAAGCCCTTAAACGCAGTATGTGTTTAATAAAAGGGCTGCAACTTAATTCAGACACGCTCCCCAAGAACAGCGCTCTCCCCAAAATAACACATGTCGAGATGCTTCAAGATACTCTCCTGGGCATCTTATCAACACCACCACCGACAGAGGGACTTTGACTCAAAAAGGTGACGAACAGCTGGATAAGGAGCTGCTATCAAATAAACCAGTGTGCGTGAAAGAAGAGCTGAACTGCCAGGAGTGCCAGTTTTTTTATCATACCTGGCAAAGGAGCTGAGAACATTAAAACTACACTTTTAAGCCGCAGGGCACGACTGCGCTCGGGGACGCCCTGTGACCACGGCGTTCAGTGCAGGGAGACACGTCCCAGTAGCGTGAGCCCTGGCAGATGGTTTCCCCCAGGGATTTCTTTATTATTATTTTCTAGCACAAGGCAGCAAGAAATGGGAAACCGGAGACAGCACTATAACCCACTGCGCAGAGAAAGTCTCGGCTTCCCGCAACCGGTTCAGCAAGGGGACGAGGCTCACAGCAGGATGAGGAGGTAATTAGGAATGTATCTGAAATAACAATGCATGCTCTAAGGCGAGTATACGGAGTGACAGCAGACTGCTTCCTGCCAGCGCCGTTCACTGGGCGGCAGCGATTCAACTCGTGTCCGAGCCAACTCCCAAAGTCAGCCACGGCTCCTCAGGGCTCCCGAGGATCCGGACCTCCCCGGCCGGGACCGCCGCTCCTGGACCCGGCACCTGCTCCTCGCCGTGCGGCACCTCTTGCCCAGGGGTGCAGGTGGCGGCCCGGGCCGCGGCCGCCCGTGGCTCAGCCGGGAGGCACCGGCATGCCCGTCCCCGCTCCCGGGAGACTGAGACCCACTTCACCCAGGACAAAGCCAAACCCTGCCCAGGCGTGTCCCCCCGCTCGGCCGCCGCCGCCCCGCTCACCTCGCACGCACAGCAGCGACATGGCGGCCCCGGCAGCCGCCCCCGGCTCTCCTCATGCCGCCCCGCGGACACCGGGCGGCGGCGGCGCCTCAGCCGGGGCGGGGCCGTCCCGCCGGGGCAGGGCCGAGTGACGAGGGACGCGTCAGGGGGAGCCCGCGGCCGGGCGGGCTGCGCTCGGGTACGGGGTTTTAGTGCTTGGCCTCTCTTCTTTTCAGGCTTTTGTTTCACTCCCGAAAGGTGAGGGAACTCGCTGGAGGAGGAACGCCCTGGATGTGTCTTCGCTGGAGGGTTTCATACCTGTCCTGTGCTCGGACAGGTTCTGGTTTGCTAGCGTAAGAATCATGGAATGTGTTGAGTTGAGAAGGACCCTTAGGGATCATCGAGTCCAGCTCTTGGCTCTGCACAGGACAACCCAAAAATCCCACCATGTGCCTGAGAGCATTGTTCAAAGGCTTCTAGAACTCTGTCAGGCTTGGTGCTGTGACCACTTCCTTGGGGAGCCTGTTCCAGTACCCAGCCACCCTCTGGGTGAAGAACTTTATCCTAAAATCCAATCAAAACCTCCCCTGACAAAACTTCAGGCCGTTCCCTCGAGTCCTGTCACTGGTCACTGGAGAGAAGAGATCAGTGCCTGCCCTTCTGCTTCCCCTCATGAGGAAGATGTAGACTGCTGTGAGGTCTCCCCTCAGACTCCTCCAGGATAAACAAGCCAAGTGACCTCAGTCAGTCCTCATACAGCTTCACCTCAAGGCCCTTCGCCATCTTGACTGATGATGAAAGACCTCAACTGATGATGAAGAATCTCGACGTATGCACAACAACAGCTGTCTGTATTCCCCCACATGGAAAAAGCCATAAACCAACACTTAGGGAAAAGCAGGAGAAGCAGATGTGATTACGGTGTCCTAAAGCCCTCCCTCAATACCTTTCCAGCTACAAAGGGCAACCAGGTCTGAGGCTTTCCAGAACCTGGTATGTTTGTGTGGTTGGTAATACCCAGTCCATCTCTCTGCTTGTCTAGTCTATCTCAGACCCCTCCAAAGTTTGCATCCTCATATTTTGATTGAGCAACTCACAGGTCACCTGCCTGTTGCAGAAAAAACCTCCTGACGTGGTTTCCCTTGAGCCCAGTTCTGGCAGTTTTCTCTAATGCTTTTACTGCTGCTTCATCCCAAACTATAAATAGCCATAACGCTGCAGAATGTCCTTTTAGTTCCAAACAGAAGATCCAGCAAATAATTTCTGAAATTGAAATTCAACAGCAAAATGTCATATAATGTGATTGCTATCCCATTAATATTTAGAACAACTCCAAAGTCTACACAGAGTGTGGAGGACAAGACTCCTAGTTAGGTGTTTCAAAGACCAACCAACCTTCCCAAAGTTCACGCCTAGACTCGGGAGATTTAATTTCTGCCCTGTCCAGCACAGTATGTTTTTCTGCCTTTACATCTGCTGCCCAGAAGTGCATCACTGAAGGGAATGTGTCAAAAACATACATATCTCTGAGATACCAAGAGGAACCACTTGAAAGGATAAACCATGATATTACTGCAAACAAACAACCAGACAGTGTGCTAAGGGTGTTACCAAAGGCAGACTCAAGGGACTGGGAACACTTCCACTTAGCAGTGTGAATGGGAACTGTCAGTACAGGGAGCTGCAAGTGCCAGCACTGAGGCAACCCGGGAAGAAATCTCTTCTTGCCCCTGATGTGGCTTCAGTGCTGCTGAAATGCTGCTAGATTCCGCAAAACCTCTGCTTTGCTTCTCTGCGTGTTCATCACATGTAGCAGCAGCAGACTGTAAGAGCTACAGCACACCAGCCTTTGCATTTTGGCTGTACATCATCCAAGCTTGCCCCACCTGTGAGCTGGGCACAACATTGACTTTCCAGTTAAGTTGAAGGGAAGTTAGTGTTTCTCTCTGTAAAGTCATTATTTATCTCCCATGTGTCTCAGGGTAGAGTGGCAGATCCCTGGCCTTTTCAGATCTCCATCACTCCTTTGCATTTCTTCAGGGCCTCAGAGCTTTTCATCAGCAAAAGATGTGCTTGGGGGTCCCTGAGCTATCCTGATGCCTTTCCTTTCCTGCCTTGTTTGCAGCCTTGTTGCAAACAAAATCCCTTGAACTGTGCATAAGCTAATTTCTGCCACAATCACACAATCTCATCATGACTGCTTTCCTCCCTTTACTGGGCCCCATTGCTCTGCCTGTCCTAATTTAAAAATTAAAACATTCGAGGCCATAATTGTCACAGACTGCGTCACACGGCACCTGGTACAGCAAGTCCCTATCTTGCCCACAGCTTGTAAATACTACCAGAATGGGGAAATTATCTCATCAAGGGCAGATGATGTCATATGCATTTTAAAATTGTAGTGATGGGTTATTAGCAAGCGTGGCAATTAAGTAAGTGTCTTGTAGCTAGGATGAGATCTCTTACCACCAACAGTAACAGTGAACATTGGGATTATCACAGATGTTATAATTTCCCTGCAGTTCTGAGGTCTAATTAGATGCAAGTGTTTTACCAGACTTTGTCTAATCAAAAGGAATAATTTGTACTTGTGTGTCTGTCCATATCTCCTCTCCTTTCCATCTCGGATAGGCTGGAAGAAGGATCAAGCTGCTTCTGTGAAACTTTTGCAAGGTAGAGTTACCTTCTTCTAAATTATGTTTGCTCTTTGAAATCAACTTCCTTACATTTTCCCAGCTGAAGTGACACTCCCCAACACATCTTTCTCTGCTATTGTTTCTAGTCCTTCCTCTGGACATTGTTGTCATAAATACAAAAATAACTTAGTGATAAAAAAGCTGCAGTAGAAAGAGGGAAAAAAACCCCCCAAGTTCTGTGCTGTTCTCAAGCTATCAAACATGACTGATCTTTCCAGATTTGTTTCTAAAAATCCACAAAAGGGAATGCCAGGTTCACAAATGCTTAACTAGAAGCAAAGCCCTAAAACCTGTTGTAGAGATCAGATCTAAATTGTCCATCAGCCATGTACTTTTTTTGTTGGAGAATTCTACTGAGAATGATGAGTTAAGGAGGAAAAACAAAATGCAGTGAGCACACTATAGTAACTTCCATATACACTGAGACTATCTGCCTTCCTGAACAACAAATGGTACTCTGCAAACTCAGAACTGAGGCATTACTCTCAACTCCAAAGTGACACCGGATTTTTTTTGTTCCCTGCAGAGCAAGAGTTAACTTTCCCTGGCTACTCAGACCCCAGCCATTGGTCTCGGTTCACCTGCTGTTGAATAGGAAAGTAATAAATGGGTGATACTCCAGTCACTGCAGCTTGCCAGCTGTTTTATACCTGCCTATTTACTGTAGTTTCCCTGTTGAGAGAGCAATACTATAGCTATATTTGCAGTCTACATAAACTGTGTTTGCTTCTTCTCTTCTTGTTCTTCTGCATTTTTTGAGTTTTGTATTTGTTGCCAGAGAATAGGTCAAGCTGGAAGTTAGCGTGTAGCAAACCCACATGGGCTTTATTTTAAATGAAAGGGTTTAGATCTGTTAAACCATTTTTACTGTTATGCAACTGACAAAAAAAAATCATCTCAGACCTGGGGTTTGGGGCTAAGCTCTAAAGATAAGGAAAAAAAGCTTTTAATTTACCCTATGACATTTGGCAGGAATTCAGTACTGAATATAGACTAAGCAGTTGATTGATATTCTTATATTGAGAGGCAGTCCTCAGATTTATTTGGCTGTAAGACAACAGGCTACTGAAATGGCTTTCACTGGTATTTCTGATTTTCTTTATTAATAAAATGTAACATTTGCACAACCACTAGGGGACAACAGGATCTCTTTCACAACCCTGTGTAGTGTCTTACCTCTGTGAAGGAGATATTTCAATAACATATTGAAATGCGCCATTCTCTGGAATGAATTGCAGTCTATAGTCAGTGCACTAGCTGAGAAACACCCCAGACACGCACTGAAACGTACAGGGAAGCAGCCTGCTCAATTATACATGAACTAGAATGTCGCTTTTAACACTCAAAACTTCTCAAAAAATTTTAAAGATCAGGGAATGGATAGGATTTCTGCACCTGTAGGACAGCAAGGTGGACAGGGCAGCAGCCCCTGCCAAACAAGCAGCCAGACTTTGGGCTGCAACTTGGAACGTCCTCTTTCCAGTGTCCCGGTCTCGTCCTTTCCTAAAGCTTGATGACATCTGGAAGTGACAGTGATCTGGCATTTGAGGCACTAACCAGTGGCTTAATTTTAAATGCCGCTCCAACTGTCCTGTCTAACCCACCACCGTGCCACTGAAGGCCCTATAGTGAGCCTTTCCTTTTGGCAGGCTCAGGAACTCTCTGCAGCCATTTAGCTTTCCCCCATGCATAGCATGACCGCTTGGGTAGGCTTCAGGTTTGTGCCTTAATTCTCCACCCACAACATGGAGGTGATTATAATTCTTTAAGGAAGGATGTATCAAAGGGTGTCCTGATTATAAATACATTAGCAATGATGAGATGCATGGACACTGTCACTGCATAGCCATTTAAAATAGCACAAAGAGATCTGCCAGCTTTTAGATTACAAATGCATGTTCAAAAGGCTGGAGGGGCAAGAGGGATCCTTTCATCTCAGGGACAAAACCCTCTACATGAGAGCAGCTTCCATGGGAACTGATCTTTCAATTACAGCTGCTCTGCAGAAAAGTCTTTCAACTGCTCATGGCAGAGTTGATAGAACTGAAGCCATTTCTCTTACAATTATCCCAAGCATCCCAAATATGGCATTTCGTGTTCATATTGGGGGAGTTTGTCCTTAAGAACACAGCAGGATTACACTGCGGGCTACACCCAGGGCTACACATGTGTAGTGTGAGTCTTTGTCTGTCCAAGCAGTGAGCAGCAAAGCCAGCAACACAGGGTCTGTGAAGTAGAGAACCTAACAGGGATAGTTCCTTAGGATCTAACCATGCATGCTAGGACTGATGCTGTCTGCCAGTGATCCCTCATCTAGCCAGCATGCACAGTGCCACTACTGCTGCTTTCCCAAAAGCCTATGTTGAAGAATCACAGAATCATGAAATCAATTAGATTGGAAAAGACCTCCGAGGTCATCAAGTCCAACATATGGCTGAACACCACCGTATCAACCAGACTGTGGCACAAAATGCTATGTCCAGTTTTTCCTTAAACACCTCCAAGGATGGTGACTCCACCCACTCCTTGAGCAGCCCATTCCAGTGTTTAATCACCCTTTCTGTGAAGAAATTAGAAATTTAGACATGAGACAGCAACTCTGTCTTCTAATTTTGCTTTTGCAGATTTAAAAAAGGCATTTTTTTTCCAAGCAGTCTAGAGATCACTATTTCTGACTATATTATTTTTGTTTTGCACCTTTTCAGTTTGAGTTAGGACTTCTCAGGTGTAGGTGGCACGTATTGTGCCTGGCTGGTCGCATCAGGATCAGACCAGTATTGCCTGGTCACGGTGCCACAGATCAGCTACACGTATCTGTGGAGTCCTGTGAGATGGTCACCTTCTGATTCTATAGGAACAGGTGACACCCATTCTGCTCTTCCATACTCCTCTTTGACTGGATTCATTTTTAAATTGAGCCATGGCTTCCCTCTTACAAAGGGAGTCAATAACTATTTTATTTTAAGTAAATCAGGTATTTTCCCTTTCCAACAGGAGCCACTTGTAATTTGGCAAGGTGCAAAACACCCTTACCCCACCTAGGTTGTTTCCTGCCTTACAGATGTATCTTCATTTTTTGTTCTGTTCACATTAGCAGATATTTGAGGAGTGCAGCAGGTTATTCTTCAATAGAGAAGCTGAGGGGGGTACCTCTTCTCTTGCTTTTGTAGTTATTATTCTTTGAATATGAACATTTGTCAGACATAAAGGGGAGCTATTTGTCAAAGTTAGAATTGTTGGCAAACACAGTAGAAGCAATCGGCTCTGAGGAAGAAGCTGTGAGACCACAAAGGGCTCTTCTGCCTGCTTGACTGGCATCACCATCCCAACACCACAGTCAAAAAGCCACTGAGTCAGTCAGTCAACCTCTAGGAGAGAGTATCACAGACGTAAGAGTTACCCCTCAGAAATACTCAATATCTTTCACTTTGCTATGGGAGCAAAGTGAAAGACAGAGTTTCTCATCTCTGGCGTGATTTTTTATCGTAGCGTAACTGCTACCTGAGAGCAGCAGGGACAGAGGAGGAATTTGTACATTAAAACAAAAAATGCCTCAGTAAGACCTATGAAAAATACAGGAGGCTATTGAACTGTATTTATGTGTAACGTTTTTTGTCAGAGAATTTTTGTGACGCACTTGTAAAATTACTTTCTAGAGGAATAAAGTACACAGCAGGGAAAGGCCAACCTCACACAGTTGAGGAGAGACACCAGCCCTCTAGAAGAGCCAAGTGACTGACACTTCCTATGGAAACAGACTGTTTAACTTTCCAGCTAAACTTTTCCATAATGCTGGAGTTCGACCAGTGTGCATGTGTACCATGCCTTCCTGCTACCTGAAGAAAAAGGGAAAAGCAGGCAGGCAGGCAGGCAAGCTGGCCCTCCCTCCTCCAAGCTTCTGGAGCTGCAATAGCGGAATAAAAGCCCTGTTGTGACATTTTTCACCACCAGCCTCCTCAAAGGGGTGTGCAGAAAGCAAGCATTTTGCAGTTCTGTTCTTCCCAGTTCACCAGGAGTCTCTCTAGTTCACGTTTTCACTTGCCTTTTTGTCTCTGTTTCCAAAGGATTTAGAAAAATCCTTTTCAAAAGAATTTTGAATGCAAAGGTAAGAGAAGCTTATCCATTTCATTAAATGCCCGTGCAATGTCTAGCACTGTGCTGCCGATTGCTGAAGTGTAAGACAAGCAATAGCAAGTAATTAAGAAATATCTCACCGTCTGTATTGTAATTTTTTCCCCATTACTCCCTCAAAACTCCTTTTTTAAGCAACAAAAAATAAAAATTAAGGACTCTTCAGATTTTATGTACAAGTGTCCACAATACAGCCTGCCTGGCAGCTGTGGGGCATGGTTCCCTTAATAACAGAGCAAAATGCAGGTGAAAATAAGTCACAGAAGATGCAGCATTACAGCCTGAAAGTTGTTTTATGGACCATAATTCTTTATTACCATGTTGCTGAACTTCACCTTGTATCCCTGATGGCAGGTCTGAGAGGGTGAGTCTTCTAGAAATAACTGAAATAGAGAATCCTCTTGAAATCTTCCCTTCAGGAACACTCTGAAGAGGATGGACATCATCTGGGGACTGTTTCACATCTTTGAATGAAATAAGTTGATAAAATGCAAATACAAAAGCAAAATTCAAAACTGTAGTTAACAATCCCAAATTTCTTGGGCTGTATATTATAATTTTATGTTGCAATAAGAACAGACATCATCCACAAGTTCTTTGAGCCTCTTCTGAAAGCTGAGGATAAAAAGAAATAAAATGTAATTTTTTAAAAAAAGGAAAATACTGCTCTTCCAACTTTTTCTTCTATCATAAAACAGCAAACGAGGTCAATAAGCCTTTGCTCTACACTCATGGAAATCCAGCCCAGCTGGTTACATAAAGTTGCTTAGGAAAATCAGCAAAGGTTGGAGGGAAACAGCCTGGGACAGATAGGGTGTTTAAACATTGGCACTGTGATAAGGGGTCTGCAAGGATCCTGCCACGGTCACAGTTTGCCTTGGCAGGAAGCTGTGAAAGCTGAAGGGTGAGCAGTCCCTGGTCACTGGATTATTGACTGTGGGGTGATGGGGCAGCCCGGTGCCCTCTGCAGTACACCATGACTCTACAGCCATCCCTCAGCAGACCTAGGAGATTTATCCGAATCTGAACCCACTGAAAGGGAAGAAGCAGGGGCCCGTGACACCCTCAGCCCCCATCTCCACTCTGAAAAACACTTGCTTGGTTCTAGGGCTGTCATTTCCCTCCCTGCTTCTCTTCTTCCTCATCTCTTCCCATCTCTCCTCATCCCTTAGAAGGACTCAGCTGAAGCTTCTCTCAGAGTTTACAGTCAGAGCATGGATGCAGGAAATGCCTTTAGCCGGCATGAGTTTGCCAGGTCTTGCTTTGTGCAAAGAAACTGGTGATTCTCACTGAGGGAAAGGACACACACAAAAGCAAAACAATCCTGGAGGAAAAAGCAGCAACAGCGTAATGCCACTGAGATAAGGGCAGGTGCAGACGTGGAAAGCAGAGTGGTGTAGGAGGGATTGGAGAGCTGCTCAGGTCTAGCCTCCCATCACCTATGGCAAACAAACTTTCCCAGTCTGCTGAAATGCCATTCCCTCTCCCCATCTGTAAAGTTTCTCAAATCTGGGCACTGAAGCCACAGTCTGTAGTGACATCCATCAATACAATTGGATAGGATCACAACAGGGAAGCCCAGCAGAAGGTTAAGCCAGGGCCCACCATCTGAACCAAAAGCTGCCCCTGCCAATTAACTGTTGAGGTGTCTAGGAACTGGTGCAAGGCAGAGGTGGCTGTCTAATATCTAGAAATATGAGGCCATGAAGAAGTAACCTACCTTCAGTATCATTTGTTTAGCTCAGAGTGGTATTTTGGCAGTACGAGGCATGCTTTCTGCCCCTCTACAATTCCTGCTTAGTGTACAGAGCCAAGATCCCAAGTGTGTTCATTCACCAGAGACCCTAAAATCCTTTTCTTAGGGTACTGCTCTTAGTCTCAGCATCCTGGCCAAATTCCAGTTGTGTAATTAGACTGTGATTAGGTAACCACTTGCGTATGCCATTACTCTTCCCTAGGGAGCCTGCCTCTAAATTATTTGATGGTTTTAGGATTTCTAGTCATTATCAAGGCTGTTTCCATTGCCAATGGGAGACTAAATGCTGGCAGAGCTTGGGGAATCAGCACCGGCTGTGGAATGAACAGAGAGCAGCCCTGCCCAGAAGGACTTGGAGGTGCTGTGGGTGAGAGGCTGGACATGCCCCGGCCATGGCACTTACAGCCCAGAGAGCCAAACGTATCCTGGGCTGCATCCAGAGCCCCGTGGGCAGCAGGGGAGGGAGGGGATTCTGCCCCTCTGCTCCGCTCTGCTGAGACCCACCTGAAGCACTGCATCCAGCTCTGGGGTCCCAGCACAGGAGGGACAGGGACCTGCTGGAGCCAGTCCAGAGAGGAGGCTACCAAGATGATCAGTCTGGAGCACCTCTGCTATGAGGAAAGGCTGAGAGAGCTGGGATGGTTCAGCCTGGAAAAGAAAAAGCTTAGGGGTGATCTAATTGAGGCCTTCCAGTACCTGAAGGGAGCCAACAAGAACAATGGAGAGGTATTTTTTACAAGGGCATGTAATGATAGGACAAAGGGGAATGGCTTCAAACTGAAAGAGGGCGGGTTTAGATTATATATTAGAAAGAAATTCTTTACTATGAAGGTGGTGAGGCCCTGGCACAGGTTGTCCAGAGAAATTATGGATGTCCCATCCCCGGAAGTGTTCAAGGCCAGGTTGGATGGGGCTCTGAGCCACCTGGTCTGGTGGGAGGTGTTCCTGCCCATGGCAGTGGGGTTGTCTGGGTTCTGTGATTCTATGAATGGCTTCACTTTACATGGCTTTCCTGTAGGATGTGCATAGGCCTAGGCCCTATCACCATGTCCCGCAGCCATAGGGAGGAGGAGGAGAGAAGATCCAGCAGGCAGGAATTGTGCAGCAAGATTGATTTATTTAATTATTTTACAAACTCTTTTATAGACTTTTTCTTCATAGTCTAATTGGACAAGGATCAGCCACCCCTTGGGGTGATTGGCTAAAATCCTAAAACATCCATTGTCAAAATATTTTTCTACTATACCATAAACAAGACTTTTCAAGGTCGCAGGTGTTTGGTTGTTTACATAACACTGCTACCCCTTCTGTGAGAGAGAAAAGTCTCTCACGGACTTAGAAAATAGCAAGAAAATCCTTGCTAGCAGCATTTTTGTATCCACAGCCTGTGGTAGTGGGAGTCCTCCTGCCATCTCTCTGTTGGAGAGATGCTGATTCTAGCCTACTCATAAAGCCGAGGTAAGCAGCAAGACCCCCAACCTGGAAAAGAAACATAGTGTCATTGTTATGCTTAGTGGGTAGGAAAGAAACAGATTGGCAGAGTCATTTACATGTTCTAGGGATCATTTTGTGGTTTGCAGATTGAAATTCTTAATGGCACTCATTATAAGTAGTTTGCTTCCAGATGCTGTTTGCTTTCATGTTCAGAGCTACATGCATTAACACAGAAAATTCTGCTTGGAAAAATGGGGACTTGCAACTACATAAATCTAAGAAAACTCAGAGTCCAAAATGCAGGAAATGTTAGTCAGATACCATAATTTTTCACTGCCTTTTTATCCTTAATTGCCAGACATTTATCTACCGTGGAATATTTGTGTGTATACAAAAATGCTGGTAACGCAATTTTTGCTTCTATCATAGGATTTTTATCCATCATGTGAGAAATGAGACAACTCTTAAAAAGATTAATTTATTGAAAACAGAAAAATTGAAAAATTACAGAAATTAGAAAAATATAAAAATTTGGGATCCTATGGCTCAGTAGATGGTATGCCCCAGGAGCGTAGGGATTTGAGATCTTCCTGGCTGAGACAGCACTAGACCTCAGGTAGAGAAAAAGAACTTGCAGTGCTGGGCTGACTTTAAAAAAATTACTAAAGGCCCCTTAAAAGGAGTAAGGCTTTGAATGCCCAGCACCGACATCTACCACAGCTAGCCTGCAGAGAGAGAGAGAGGAAAAAGAGGCCTCGCCTCTCTGCCTTGTTGTTTTTATAGTGTCTTTGCTCTGCCCGCCCCCCCCCAGTCCGCCCACAGCCCACCCCTTCGGTTTAAAGTGATTGGTTCTTTCCCTTTGATAGATCATCTTTGTCCACCAATGGCTCATCGTTGTCAGAGGGGTGGTATTAGTTGAGATAAGGGAGCTACAATGCCTCCATTAAAATTCAGGTATTCCGGTTGCCATGGAGCTTGCCTGCAGAGTAATTCCTCTGTGGCTAAAAATAGCTGCTGGCTATTAGAACTGGGGTTTTTGGCCTTGGAATCAGAATGCAAGTGAAAACACTTAAAAAAGGTCTTAAAATACATCCAACACATCTTAAAACACTTGTAAAAGTATACAGTAAACACAGGAAAGGTAACTCTTATGGTGTACCGGTGGTTTGAAGTTTGAAAGGGGCAAGTTAGTGATTTTTAACTGGGGAATTTTTAACTGGGAAGGGTGCAACTCTCTTAATAAACTACTTTGAACAATTGAAAACACTGATAATGAGTTTTTGTATCTGGGCTGATGGGTTAATTTTAAGATTCAACTTAAAAATATTTAACTCAGAATTAATTAATTAAAGCACTTAATATGCAAAGACCAAGCACAAATAGGGATTTCATGTATGACAATCATCTGCCTCTTCCCATACCCAGCAATTCCCCTCTAGTCTGCAGCTCTCATCCAGCCAGCTATCGCCTCCTGTTCCCCTATGGTGACACTGGTGCTTCTGCATCCAGAAGCTCCTTAAAGCCAAGCCCTGGCTGACACATCCACGGGAAAACCCAGTTCCTCAGGCCGATGGCAGCAGGCAGCATCCGTCACAAGGCTGACTGCAGAAAAACCCCAGATATTCTGGCACTAGGATACCCTATAGAGACAACACAGATGTAGAAGAAAAGCATTCCTTTCTAAAAACACCTTCCCATAAGGCAGACAAGTGTCTCTAGAGGTCTCCTATCAAACTACCAAGCAGTCCTATTTCTGCTTTTCTGTGCAAGGATCTGCAAAGACAGCACCAAGCAGCAATAAAAGGCATGTTTCCCTGCAGGATCTGGAGGTTTGAGTGGCTGGAGTTATCCAGGAGCCTTGTAGGTTGAACCTAATGTATTTCTTGGGGGTTGCTTGTAATTTGAGGATTTACCAGAAAACTCTACAATTCTGATGTCATTTAGTGGAAGTTTCTCCCTGTGGCCTCACCAATTCCATGCTGGCAGAGTGAGTTTTTACAGACCAAAACATATAACTGCAGGATGCTCTGAAGCCAGTCCTGAAGGTACTAAATTTTAGTACTAATTACATCTGATTGTGGGGATTGGGGAGCTGCCATCTGTACCATGTCTCATCTTTCTGTAAGGAAGAGCAGAGTTTTTCCAGTGCTTTAGGTGTGTGTTGGGCCATCAGCCAAACCAGGAGCCCCTCCCAACAGCAGGGAAAGGGGGGCTGTGATGCACTCCGGAGTCTTGGCCAAAAGCCAAGCAAGCAGCACAGCTGGGAGCTGGCAGCTCTCTCACAGAATCAAACGAAGACAAAGGACTTCCCCTTTTCATGCAGGGGTTTGTCAAAACTCATCCTTGCACCTTATTCCAAGGCCATCAGCTTTGGATGCTCTCAGCCTCATCATTTCTACATTTTTGAGTGCTTATACTGCCACTTAGGCAGCTTTTGCTGTTTGGCAGATGTGGGATGTGCCACTGCCTTGGCCATGGAGCAAAAGCAGGAGAGCTGGCTTTATCCTGACACTGAGTTTGTGCAGACCTGTACAACAATTTTGGACAATGCTCTCAGGCCCATGGTGTGACTCTTGGGATGTCCTGTGTAGGGGTAAGTGTTGGACTCAATGATCCATTGTGGGTCCCTTACAACTCAGCATATTCTGTAATTCTTTGATTTTGTGAACTCCTCTGCTCCTTGGCAAGGGTCCTGAGAGCATTTTCCAGCCCTGTCTTTGTCCTGCTGCAGTCCTGATGCAGTGTTAGAGGGTGAGCAGATGCTTTGTCCTCCTCTCTGGTTTGTCACCACTGGGTCACTGGCCACAGTTTTTGCCTGGAGACCCTGTTTTCCTTCAGATTCAGTGTTCTGTGTCCTCATTGCTCATTCCCTCTGAGTGTCCTTTGGAGCAGGAATGCCCTTAGGCTTCTGTGAGATTCCCTCGGGGTCAGGATTTAGCTTTGCAAATGCAGGTGTCTGCAGTCTGGATGTCTGTCTCTGAGCTCTTCCCATTGTGTCCCTCTTTATAATCCATGCAAACCCTTCTTGTTAATAGTTCTCTTCACCTTGAAATATTTATTCAAATTAGGTTAAATGTCCTGAAAATACCTATTTTTCTCCACTGAGTGTTAGGGAAGCCTGGGGACATTAGCATAGAGGAAGGCAAATGTCAGATGAGATGAATCTCATGCTTTACCTTTGAATATGGGCACCACCTCACAAAGCATCAAGCTCACAATTTTGTCTTTTTGTCCCAGACCAAGATTTCTTTGTCCAAAACAAACCTTGATGTCCCACAATTTTCTCCTCACAGATGCATCCCATGGCCTCAAGTTCAACTCGGCTAGAGCAGAGCTCTTCATATTCATGAAGTCCTTCCACAGTGTAGTACAAAATTATTATCCTGCCAGTTTTTCAGGCCATAACCAATATGTCAACTTCAAATAATGTCCTCCTGACCAAGGTCTTGCAGAGCCTCCCTGCAGAACACCACTATTCTTTCCCCCTTCCCCCACACGAAGGAGTCTGCTCAAAATTCCCATCTGAGCTATTCTGAACTCTGTGGCAAAGGATCTTTTCCCTGCCAAATGTTGGACCCATCTGGCTGACAGTGCTAAAGAGAAACCACATGAACCTCCTGTGTTTTTCACCCAGCTCTCCTAGTTCTCCACTGCCTGATTGAGGTTTTCAGCATCCCTCCACACTCCTCTTGCAACATTCCCAAAATGTAACCTGACTGGTTAGCGCAGCTATCAGGCACAGATCTGTGTGGTGTTGGCTGACATTCTTCCCAATGCCCCTTGGCGTTGTCTCTACCTGCTGCTGTGTTTCAACCTCTCAAAGCCACGTTTGTCCTTTCATTGTGAGCTGGCACAGCAGCTACTGAGGCACAGCCCCTCTGGAGTGCACTGTTGCTGCAATGGCTCAGACCACGAGGACTCTTTGATTAAATCTGAATGGGGATTAGTAGCAGAGGAGGAAAGGGCTGTAACTTTAATTCATGAACATCATCCTCTTTCCTTCCCTCACCCATTCAGCATCAAAGTGGATTCGAGGCCACCGAGCAACCTTTTTGTGAGAGCTACATGCACCCCTCGTCTCCCCTGTGTTTATTCCAGCTGCAGCGAGCAGAGATGAGGAAGAGCCAGCCCTTCTGGGGCAAGAAGCCAGCTCCTGGAAACAGTTTGTCCCTGTGGAGCATGTTCGAGAGCACAGCCTGGGGATGGGTACTCCAAAATTAGCCAAGTGCCTCCCACTGCAGGGCAGCCACCTGTACCTGGAACAAGAGAGCTGTGATCTCTTCCTCCCCTGGCCATTGAGCATTCACACTGGAAAGCTTTGCTGATGAAAACTACGCTGTATGTGCCTTTTGGCCTCCACAGGCTGAAGATGGTGAACAAAGGATTCACTTACTGGCATAAGGTGACATGACCTATCACCTGAGTGATCATCATCCTATGGTGACCAGTGACAGGACCCAAGGGAATGGCCTTAAGTTGTGTTAGGAGAGGGTTAGGTTGGATATTAGGAAAAGGTTCTTCACACGGAGGGTGGTTGGGCACTGGAACAGGCTCCTCAGGGAAGTGGTCACAGCACCAAGCCTGACAGAGTTCAAGAAGCATTTGGACAATGTTCCCAGGCACATGGTGTGACTCTTAGGGATATCCTGTGCAGGGCCAGGAGCTGGACTTGATGATCCTTGTGGGTCCTTCTCAACTCAGCTTCTTCTGTGATTCTATGTTTTATCAGCACTACATCACATATGGGGTGTAATATTTTTTCCCCTCTGAACTAAATCAAACCAGCTCTGCTAGGGGAGCTTTTTTTTTTTTTTTTTGGCTTTTTTCCTTTTCCAGATCTAAGTGCAAAAGATACGGAGGTAGGTCCTCCAGGCTGGAAATTTCTTCAGAGAGCCCAAAAACACTCTCCTAACCTTGCTCTCACTGCCAGCATGGCTGCAGCATCCTCCAACAGCAAAGCCCATGGGTGTGAGGGCTTTACTCAGCCCCCGGGCCCCCTTGTGCCTCTGCAGCACAGTGCCAGGGATGTGCACCCTGGCAGGTGCTCCTGGGATGGGGGTAGCCGTGGTGCTTGGAGCCGGGTGCCATGGCTCCTACCTCCCCTGTGGCCGTGACCTCGTTTCTTGTGCACCCGCCCGCGCTGAGCCGGTGAGACTCATCCAGGGAGCCCCACGCGGGCAGCTGGCAGGGATTTTTCCATCGTTTAATTCTCAATCCTCCCAAGAGCCTGGTGAGGGATTGAGTGCATTCACTGAAAAGAAGGACAGGCATGAGGGGCAGAGCGAGGCACCAGGAGCTGAAAAGACCTGGTTTGAGAGCAGTTTGTTCCCAAATGTGCCTTTGGGTGAGAAAAGCTAAGGCAGAAATAACAGCCATTGTGGGCATTTCTCTGTCCAGCAAATCAGCTGGAGCCAGCAGCTCCCATCCTGCCTACATGCAGCATGCTGAAACCTTAGGGAGGGTCCCAGCCCAGTGCAGCAGAGGTGACAGGCCATGAGCAGCTGTGATTTGGGCCGGGAATGCTTGTCCTCTCTGCTATGTTCTGCCCCCAGAGTGCAGTGATGCCCATGCTGTGGTGCTGGGTGTGTTTGCACATCTGAACACACTGAGCAGTTGTCTGCAGGTAGAGGCTCAGACAAGATTTTTCTGGATGCTCACAGGCACTCTAGCAGTCCAGCAGCCTGCTGATGCTGCCCAGCCCACCCTGATAATGCTGGCAGCCCCTCCTTCAGACCATAGAATCACAGAATGGTTTGGGTCAGAAAGGACCTTAAAGATCATCTCATTCCAACCCCCCTGCCATGGGCAGGAACACCTTTCACTAGACGAGGTTACTTAGATCTGACCCTCAGCTCTATGGGCTCCTTCTGATCTGGTTTCCTCTATAAAGGTAGATGCAGATGAGCTAAAGATGCACAGAAGGGAAGATCATCAGAGAGGCATATTTCTGCCATAGTTTTCTACAGAAGCTGGGGGCAACTCCTGTAAATAAAAAAAAGGTTATTAAGATAAAGGTGCAGCACTTGGAAAGTGGGGCCCTACAAAGACAGGAAGGGTTGGGGGTGCTCAGCTCTCAGCCTTAGGTAGTCAAGGTTCAGATGATGATAAAAACAAGGGGTAAACAGGTCTGGCATGAGATTTGACTGAAAACCCAAAGGAAATGTAAGTAGGTCTCTAACAAGGCCTCTAACAAGGTCTGTCACATCAACAGCATTCTCAAGTGTCCCCATTACAGATGAGCAAACAGAAATGCAAAAGGCTGCACATCAAAACAGAGCCAATCCAGCAATGCATGCACAAACAGCAGCTTTGGCTGCTCCAGGGACCTTCACAAACCCCAAAACTGAGCCAGGCACCATCAGGGAGATCCCCTGAATAATCTCATATCAGGAACTTCACGGCTCTTCTTGTTCTTACAAATGTGCACCTGAAGAGCAAGCATGGATGGAGGAGAGAAATGGGAACCTTCCATGCCTCCTCACAGCTGTATGATTGAACAGGTTCACGGGGAATTTCAGGCACAAACCAGCCTCCAACCTGCCATATTCAGATGGAAGCAATAGGATATGGAAATATGGTGGACCCCAAGAGGTAAGGACCGGTGCCAAAACAGTGGAGTCCCCACAGCATCAAGGCTTTGTAAGAGGCAAACATCCCTTTACTGGAGGCACATGGGCACATCAGGGTGAGAAGCCCATGAGCGCTTTCAGTTCATTGTAACACCCTTACCTTGGACTGATTATCACGAACTTCATAGTGTCCCTGCTCTCCCACCAGGGCAGAGAAGAGCCCATCATTCCCTTTTGCCGTACTGGCAAAACCCCCCCATGTTTACATTGCTCCTTCTTGCTCAGAAAACCCCTGAAAGAAGATTCTGGTAACAACTGCCTACCTGGTGTGGCCTCACCCTGAGCCCTCTCCAGTCCAGGAGCTGAAGGACTATTGCCCACCAGCATGTCCCTTGTCCCCACATCCCCTCAGAGAGGAAAGATACAGCAGAGCCAGCACAGTCAAAATGCACCCCCTGTGTGCCCACGGGCAGGACTGCCGAACGCAGCAGGACTTGTCTCTCCTGTAATGCTGACCCACGGCAGGGGGTGGGCAGCACCCCGTGGGGGACATGCAGCCCATGGCTGGGGGACAGGGGCAGGTCATGGCAGGGCCCAGGCTCCCCTGCAAAGGTGCTGCTGAAAATAAGCTGGGCTGGGCTGCCACCTTGTGCCAACAGGCAGCATCCACTGACCAAGCCTGGCGTGGGAAGTTTCCATATGGAGATCCAAAGATTTTCCATCACCCCACATTTTCAGTGACCTAAATGGGCATATACCCTCAGCATACATCCTGGAATATTCCAGTTTCCAGATGAAGCCCACAGAGCTCAGCTGCTCCCTACAGAGCAGACAAGGGGCTTTGTTGTCCCTGCATGAAGACATCTTCACCCACACCTCGGGGTTCAAGATTCCCGTATCTGTGCAGATCTTGGCACTGTCGTCCAGCAGCCGAGTCCTCGGGGAAAGGCCTGGGAGCTGGAAGAGAGGGTGCAGCACCCCAGGGTGCTGGCACTGTGTGGGGCACAGGATCCCTGGGAGTGCTCCGGGCCACAGAGCTCAGCAGGAAGGCTCTGTCCCCAATACCCAGCGGAGAAATGCCCAAAGTCCGAAACGCAGGTGCAGGCAATGAGCGAGCAGCCTCGGGCGCTGGTGCTCACCCAGAGGCATTGCTGGGTGGCCCCAGGCTCTGCCACCGCGCCAAGGTGACGCCAAGGGGACCTTTGCCTTCTGCTATCAGCCCTGGTTTGCACACTTGGCACCGGCGAAGGCTGACGGGGCAGTCGGGGGGCGGCAGAAAGGCTGAGACGGCACTGCCCAGCTCGGGCAGCCCCAGCATGCAGCAGGCCTGGCACGGCCCGCACCGGCCGGCTCTTTGGAGCCGATGCTATCTGGATGGGTGAACGGAGTTTTATCAGTTCCTTCAGGTTTTCTTTTTTTATTATTTCGTTTTCAAGGCAGGCATGAAAGAAAGGAAACATTTCTGCAGGGAAGCTGTAGGGGGAGAGGCTTAGGCAGGAACAAGGGAACGAGAGAGGGACCTATTCACACATCCAGTGGTGGGGCCGAGAACTTCTCTTCCCGGGGCCCGCTCAGATCACCGGCATCCTCTTCAGAGCACGTCCCTGATGCCACCTTAAATCCACAGTCCGTCCCCCAACTCCCCGGCTGCAGGTCAGAGCCGAGGGCCATTAAGTAAAGTCCAGCTGCCCAGGACAATGGGTGATCCCGAGGGGTGAAGTGGCAGCAGTTGGAGGTCTACATTTCCAGCAGTGGAAGGAGAGCCGGGATTACTTCCCTGGTGCTGAGCAGGCACATGCGTCCCTAGGTGTTGTTCCAGCTCTGCATTTGGGGTGGCAGGGACAGGCAGGGACATACTCAGCCTCACCTCCTGCTCAGAGCAGGGTGTAACCAACACAGCATCATATTTGCTGTGGCTTTGTACTTCAAATCCCCAGGCCTGGAGATGCCTGCCTTGGGCTGCATAGAAATTCTTCTTGCCGAGCATACTCAGCTTGCCAAGCTGTAGCCAACAGTTCTTATCCCAGAACACGGTCTGCCAGCAGCTCCAGGATGGACCTCTCGAGTTTTGTACAGAGCCAAGACCCCTGTTTGATTCTGGGAAGTCACATATGTGTCATAGACACAAAGCAACAGTGAAGTCTGGTGGCTGTAGCGCTGGGTTAATGACCTGCATCTGGCAGCAGATCATCCAGCCTTTGTTCCTCAGTCCCTAAGGCCCACCATGGCCCCCCGGGGGTCATGATGCTGCCCTCCTCTACAAAGGTGCTGGGAGACAGCTGATGGGAGAGGCAACACTGAAGCTGTGAGTGTGGTATGGGTATGGGAGGAAAAGAGCAGCCCTGCCTGGCCCTACCACCAGTGCTTCTTAATGCGGTATCAGATCCATCTGCTCTAGGTAGTGCTGTCACTTCTCCCTTTCCCATCAGGACTCCAAATTCCATCAAACATGCCCAGTTTGGGATGAGGCTTCGGTGGGCACTGGGACTCAGTTAGGGTACCGCAGTGACTTCAGCTCTGTTGTGATCCCAAGCCCTGCTCAGAGCCATACCAGAAGGGATTCTCACAGTGCCAAAAGGGAATGCCGCCCCTACCCCTGAGAGGAGGAGGGCTCCTACAGCACGAAACTCTCCAAGTTTGATTCCTATCTCCAGTTTTACGGCTATTTCGGTCAAACAGGTAAACCGAGCGCATAATGGAAACAGGTTCCTGCAGGGGAAAGGTCCTGCAGCACTGGTTCACACTCCCCTGGGGACATTCCCTGGCTCCAGCACAGGACCACAGGGTACTGCAGTGCATCTTCTTGTGACAGTCTCAGGGAAAGAGGGACAGGCTTTGGCCTCTGTCTCCTCTAGTTTCAAAACATGGGGAGGACAAGAAGCACGAAAACCCCCGGAGGCAGTGCTGCAGGAGATACCCCGTCTGTGCTGCATGCCAAGGTCTAGGGCTGTGAGAGATACAAAAGCCCAAGCTTTTTTGTGGCAACACACCATTAAGAATGGAAGTGACACCCAATGCTCCTCTAGCGCACCTGCCCCTTGGGCTTTCTCCAGCTCCTCTGCCAGCTGGGATGAGGCCATGAGTCACCACAAGGTGCCTGCCCTAGCCCTGCCACTGCTCCACACCCCACCCAGCCTGGCACCATTTGCCAGGGGCCCCCAAGCAACGTGACAGCTGATTTCCACCAGTTTCCTCCAAAGTCCTTTTAAAATTCCCTACAATCTCTCCCTTGCGGAACTACAGGTCTTTCCAGGCTCACTTCTGCACATGGGTCCTTTATTGCTTTACCTACCTATGGACTTGGATCAGGCATGCATAGCGTGGCACAGCCTGCTGTCAGGGGTACATACAGGTGGTGCAGGGGTAGCATCACCCCTGTGGAGGCACATCCTGCCCCATCAGCTCTGGGAGATGATCCACGTACTTCTTTCTCAAAGGCGTTTTTGCGATTGCAAAACCTGCCCACACCAACAAAATGAGCGTGTGCATGGGGATGTCACTCTTCCATGATGAAAACCATTAAATTAAATTAAAAGTGGGGCAGGAGCCTTGCTTGTGTCAGCTCCTCAGCACCCTGGAGCTTGGCACCTGACGGCCTTTCCGGTGGGAGCAGCCAGCCTGGAAAACAGGCTGAACAGCCCTAGCCCGCTGCCAGCAGGTTGGGGCAGTGCTGGCAGCTCCAGGAGGGAGCTAACCCAGGGATGAACTCACCTCCACTCAGTCACCTCACCAGGGCACCCTTCAAAGGGAAGCCCTGCAGGCAGAAGGGCTCACGAAGGAAGGACATCATTCCACCATGTGCTGCTTGGGACACCTCATCTTCCTGGGGAAGCACCCTTCTCCCGCCCCTCTGGAAGGCAGGCCTCTGGAAGGTGGCCAGCCATGGTGCAGAGCCATGCCGAATGTACTTAAACCCCCCCGTTTGCCTTCACCAAGCCATGTAAAGCCTTTTTCAAGCCCCAGGGTGTGTAAGGAATAGATGAAGCCTACTCCTGGCAAGGGCTAGGACGGGCTGCCCTCTGCAAAGGAGTAGTACAGCTTGTGCAGTAAGTCTACCCCTTCCCCAACCCTGCCAAGCCTCTGGAAGTTTTTCCAGATGCTCTGCGAAGCACCACAGCGTGCGTTACTGTTCCCATCAAATCACCATGGTTGAGGTTCTGCCCCATGGGAAGAGGAGTGGGGGCACCCTCACCCCATCAGACTGCTAAGAGGGACTTTTATGTCTTGCGCCTTAATCCTGCTTCTGGAGCGAGAACATGTTTCAAAAATCAGGGGAGGTTGCTAAGGGATGGTGGGCTCAGCAGGGACATCCCTCACAAACCCTCAGCACTCAAAAGCAGGAGGTAAATAACTTGGGATATTATTAATCCTTCACTGCCCGCACAATAAACAGAAATGTATTATTCCTGTCAAGGACAAAGGAGCCCATATTTCCCCACTGCCAAGGAGCTGAACCAGCAAATTTTTTGGATTCAGCTCCACGGTGGGTTCAGCTTCGACTGAAGTTGTTCCAGTTGAGTTCCTGTTCAGACCAATAAGGGTTCATTAACCATCTTTTAACTGTGAGCTCATTTCAGCCAGTTCACACTGGAAAACACAGCTTATGGAAGCAGCTGTGTGATGGAGACTGAGCCTTTTTCAGCCAATGCCTGGTTTCCATGGCCTCCGCTGCCTTCCTGGTTGGACTCCAGAGCTTCTTGCCAGCCCAGCAGAGATGACACACAGGGTCAAAAGCTAAAGTTTGCCCTGGAAGTCTGTAGGAAACCCGCACTGTGAAGGACAAGCAGGCATGTGGGGGAGCTGAGCTTCCTCGGCTCTTCCTGACACCAGCACCTGCACACATGAAGTTTGAGGCAGCAGCTCCTAAGTCACCAGGAACACCGGAGGATCGCGTGCTCCTGTCATTACACTCAGAAATTAAAATATTCCATATATTAAATACACTTTAGTGGTCCACAAGCTGAATTTGGGGGCAGCCAGGGGTTATTTAGCAAGAAATCTCCTACAGCAGCAACCTGAGGCCCAGGAGGAGATGAGGTCCTGTGTTGGCAGCTGCTCCATGGCAACGTAGCAGGACACTGAGCTGCCATCTCTCCCTGCAGAGAGGCACGTGCAGGGCACGGCTGTCAGAGGACCGTCTGTCCTGCTGCCCCTGCTCACTGCTATTCCCAGACAGCACCAGCACAGCTTTATCCATGACGGCACCTCCGAAAATAATGCCCCAGGATCAGCAGCAAGGCGAGGGGGGCGTTGGGACTCGGCAGCCGGTGTGCTGCAGGTTCCTATCCAGCTCACTGCATGCTAGCACAGTCAGAAGACGAGATCTTGGTTATATTTATCACTTGACGATACTGGCCCCCACTATTTTTAGAGTGGTGTTGCAGCTGCAGCTCTCTGAGGAGTGGGGTGAGTCAGTTGGGGGACTGATCTTTACCAAGCTTCACCCAAAATTGATGAAGTCAAGGCATCTCTTCCCTGGCCTGAATGGCCTGTGGTCAGGCTGGTGAGCTGCGAGCCGCTTCCCCTCAGGGCAGTGGGTCGGGGGTCCTCACGGGCAGGTGGCAGAGCCCTGGTGCCCCACGGCTGCTGGGTGTTTTCGTATCTCTGAGCAGCCTTGTCCCGGGGGGCAGCTGCCCCCTCGGGCCCGGCATCCACTGTGGGTTCTGGCACAGGCTAGTTCCCAGCCCAGCAGTGTGGGCGGATGGCAGACCGGGCCTGCGGGGCAGCGGCACCACCCGGGGAGTGGGGAACACCAGGGTGACCCCACTCAGGACATGGGGCAAGGGACACCTCGGGGGTGTCACCTGGGGGAGGCCATACTCATGGGTCCAGGGGAGGGCTGTCTTGGGGGCTGGCACATGTCGCACGCGTGGGGCTGGGACACGCTCTGCCCGAGGGTGTGTGCGCGGGGTGGGACACGCCGTAGAGCCGGGGGCACCTATGCGGTGGGACGTGCTGGGGATGAGGGGTGCCTGTGGAGTGGGACACGCCGTGCCCGTGGGGCCTTGCCGTGCCCGTGGGTGGGACACGCCGTTTTCGTGGGGCCGTGCCCGTGGGTGGGACACGCCGTGCCGGTGGGGCCGTGCCGCAGCCCCGCCGCGGGCCGGGGGTCCTCGCTCAGCCCGCAGGGCCGAGGGGGCGACAGCCCCGCCCCGCGCCGAGAAAGGCCCCGCCCCCAGCGCCGCCGTCGACCAATGAGAAGCCGCTCCGCCTAGGCCCGCCCCTTCCCCGCTGTCATCACACTCCCGCACGTGGAGGGGGCGGGCCGCGGGCGGGGTCTCGGCGCGCTGCTTCACCTCCCATTGGTCGCGCGGCCCCGCGGCGCGCCCCGCCCCGCGCCCTTCCCCGCCCGGCGCACCAATCAGCGCGCGGCAGGCGGGCGCGGGGGGCGTGTTCGCGGCGGCACCCGGAAGGAGCGGAGGAGCCGCGTACAGTCGGGGCCGCGGCGGCGGCGGCGGAGGGGGCGCTGGTGGGTCCGGCGGGGCCGCGGCGGGCAGGGCCGGGGGGCGCGGGGCACGACCGGGCTCCGGCGGGGACGGGCAGCCCGTGCTGCGTGCGAAGGGCTTCGTGCGCCCCATCTCCGCCGCCATCCCCCACTTCCAGAAGGTTCGGGGGGGGCCGTTGGGACCGGGGGCCCAGACCGCAGGGGCGAGCGGGAGCTGGGGGAGGCGCGACCGGGAGGGGCCGTGATCGGGTAGTACCGAGGAGGCCGTAACCGGGATGGGGGGCTATGAGCGGGGGGGGACCGTGACCGAGATGGGTTCTCTGAGCTGGGGGGATCATGACAGGGATGGGGATCTGTGAGTCTGGGACATCGTGACCGGGGTGGGGGCTATAGCCGGGGCACTTGGACCGGAGAGGGGCCTGGCACCGGGGGCGCTGTGGTAGGAGGTGCCGGGGCGGGGAGGGCAGGGGGCAGTGTGACCGCAGAGCGACTTTGGGCGGGGGGAGGGTGCCCGGGGGAACTGAGGCATCGGGAGGGCTGTGTCTGGCAGAGGCAGGTGTGGGGGGAGGCGGGAGGGACCGAAGCGGGGTGCAGGCTATGCTGCGGGGTGTCCCCGATCCTGGCTCCCAATGCCCCGGCAGCTCAGGGAGGCTGCACTCTCCCTGGTCTCGCCCACCAGGGCCACGTCCTCTGCGCTGTGACATGGGCAGGGACAGCCTGTCCGCGGCTCTGCCCGCACGGTGGGGCCTCCTCCCCCTCCTCCTCCTCCTCCCCCTCCTCCTCCTCCTCCTCTTCTTCCTCCCGCGGGCATCAGCTCCTGCCCAGCTGGGACGTGGTGGGTTGTTGTCCCCCGGGACGGTCCGCGGCGGTGGGGCCGGGTCCCCCGGGGGCGCGGGAGTCGCGGCTCGGGCGGCACCTGCCCCGGGGGTCCCTCCCAGGCCCCGGCGTGGGGCTGCGGGGTGGGCGCCGGGGCGGATGTGAACCCCGGCATCCGCCGCCCTCTGGTGACAGCCAGCCGCGGGCGGAAGGGCCCGTCGGGGACAGTCACCCACCCGAAGTCAGCGGCTGCCGACCTAGCGAGGTTTTCAAGCGTTTTGCGGGTTTTATACAGAAATCACGCAGGCGGCGTGCGCTCGTTAGCCCGGGTGTCATGTTTGGAAAGGTGGCCTGCGTTAGGGAAGGCAGAGGGAATGGCTGCGTGGTGGGTGCTGGGGAGGTGGGCTTGCTCACAGCCCGCCCGTGAACGAGATCCATCAGTGCGAGGGGCAGACACTTACCTCTGGGGTTTCCACACTCCTTTTATTATTTTTCTTTTAAGGAAGTAGTGTGGAATTTGCAACTGCTGTGGAAAGTGTATGGTAGAGGAATGTTGTGCAGTGTCTTAGTTTTGAAAGGCATTTGCAATCACTGCCTTTTAAAAAACATCAGACAAGCAGAGATTTGCTTGTGGACCTGTCCTCTCCCTGAATTGTGTCTGTTGGCATCAGCAAAAAGGGGAGGTTGGGAAATTGTGGAGTGTAGCAGGCTTGAACCCTGACACAAAGCAGTGTCTTGGCAAGCTTGGTAACACGAGGAGGTGAACAAGGTCCAGCAGGTGACAGAGGAGAAAACTCCCAATGTGATAGTGCTAGAGTTACTTTCAGCAGGGCTGGGCTTTAGGTTGAGGACTGGGAGAATGAAGTCATCCTGTAAAGCCTCGTCACCGCCTTGTTTCACTGCGGCAATTCCCATGGTGCGGGTCTCGGCGTGCGTGAGTGGTGGGGCCCTGGTAGGGACTCTACATGTCCCAGCATGCAGTCCCCTGTGCTAGGGCAGGGCACTGGTGGGAGTTGGTAGGGCTGAGGGGTTCGGACAGGGGTGGTTCCGAGGGACGCTGCTGCAATAGTGTTTCTTGCCAGGGAGTCAACACTTGCCCTCGCCTGACCTCCAGCCCCTGCTCCCATAACACTTAACCATAACACTGGATTCCTGCTGACTCCAGTGGGGCCTGGACACGTCCCTTGCCATGGAGCCTGGGGTGGTCAGGGTGTGTGGGTACAGCAGAGCCCTTGCTCTCACCCAGCTGTACAGCTGTGGCCCTTGGTGAGCTGGGCTTGTGGACCAAGGTCCAGCTGCAGTTGGAGCAGTGCTGGGGCTGTTTCAGCTCTGCCACTTGCCCACCTTGTTTCTGTTCCTCATGTGAGAAGTTTCTTATCCACTGAAAGAAGGAAAGGTTGTGGGGTCACTTTGCACTGACTGTGGGAACTCTGCTATTCAGAGGCACAGCTTGCTGAGGAGCTCTCTTGATTCCCTGCTTTTGCAGCAAGTCGTGCAGAGCAGCTCTCCATGCTCTATTTTTCATGTCTGCTCTCTCCAGAAGTGGCCTTTAGGGAACTATAGATAATTTAAATTTTACTGGTAGGGTTGCTCTTTCGCTCCTGGTGGCTTACTCCAAATCTGATGAAGGCCGCAGCCCCTAAACGCTCCCTTGGCTGGTGGTGCTGAGCTTTCTCAACCCCTCTGCCCTCGGCTGTCTTCTGGGGATGCAGAGCAGGAGGAGGAAGTTCCCTCCCTGTGTTCAAGGCACCTCTGAGAGCAGAGAAGCACATCTTTGCCCCTGGTCTTCCTTCTTGCTGTCTGCTACCAGCTGCTTGCCCTGGCACATTTCTGCATGACTGTGCTGAGTACCAGAGGCCAGAGATACCCAAACTTTGCTCTCTGAGTCTGAGGGTGATTGAAGGGGATGGTTATTGATCTGAGTCTTCAACATCAAAGGCTCTTGGCTCTTCCCAAGTCCTTTACATGCTCTTACTGCTCTGGGCTTGCCCACGTTTGTCCTCTGCTAGATTTGGTTAGCACCGTCATGTGCTGTGTGGAAATGCATCATGCCTGGGGGCCAGGACACTTCCTGATGCAGAACAAGAAAACCTGTTGTTGGTAGGTATGTGACCACAGACATGAAAGAAGAAAGTGAAGCCATATGGTTAGAAAAGTGGTGTCCTCAGCACGCTGTCAATGGAGCTGTAATCAAATTATCAGAGGCTTTGGTAGCTGGAGGAATTAATGAGTCGGGTTTGAGACAGGACAAGTGTGAAGGGCAGCATGGGGGAAATCCTGAAAGGAGGCATTTGTATGCTGGCAGATGGTTTGTTGCAGGTTACTTTGTGAGAGTCTTCTGTGAGAGGCTTTTGCCTGGTGTCTCTCCACGTTGCATCATTCCCAGGGACCCCCTTCCTCCAGGGAGCTGTGTGGCTCTCTGTGTCCTGGTAATGCCGTGTTACATTGTTTCTGATCCTTCCATCTTCAGTGCCTGGCACCTCTGCTCCCTGGAGCCTATTTTCTGACCAGCTCAGTTCCTTTGTTTTTTGATTTTGGTTTTGCTCGTGAGCAGGTGAGCCAGGTGAATATAAACTCCAGAGAACTTGGTCTCACAAAGTTCGAGGCCTGCTTTAAAAATTATTTTCTTTGACAGGGAAGTGTCTCTGTTCATCCTCTCTTTGGCTTTGCCCCTCTCTTTCACAGTCTCCCTTGCTTGGCCTGTGAATGCCCAGCTGCCAATAAACATGTTTTCCCCCTGTTTCTGTCTGCATCTTCAGCTGGTTGTGAATCTTGAATGAAGAGCAGCTGGGCTCACATGCTCTGCATTTCAGAGAGCTTTTTCAGGACCGGCCAGTGGTTTGCAGTCATACTTGCCTGTGGCCTGGACAACCCCCCAGCTAAGCAGCTTGATGGTAGAACAATACTTGGATAGGAAACCTTCAAAGGAGTCCTGTGTGCTGCAAAATGGGAAGTTAGTGATTCAGCTGGAAGTGCTTTTTAGTAACGAATGCATGTCCCGGGCCAGGGCTGATGTCAACCCTGTGATTCTTCTTGTTGGAAGTGAACAAAGATGCAAAGCCCTTTATGCAAGAGCTGAGGTGGTAATCCAGATCTGCTGGCCTCAGTCCATTTGGGGTAATTGCATTCTTCCTGGGTAGTGTTTTCAACCCATCCCTGTCAGATACATTGCCATCGCTTCCTGTGCTGCAGCAGTATGTGGGTGGCAGTCCTTCAGCCATGTCCAAAGCAATTCTTGTCACTGCTCAGGCTTAGCGCCTTTTGAGCCTTCTCTGAAAGTGTGCTAGAACAGGGACTTGGTGGAAGTTGGTACACATATATATATTTACATACACCCATGCTGCATTTACTGGGGCTTGCTCTGCTTATAAGCTCTCCAAAAAGATAGCCTTTTTGCCTAGCTAGTGCAGAATCCAGGTGGGACCTCTCCTGGGATGCCAATGTAGATGTCACTAAGCACAAGCTTTCTGAGTGCCCTCAGGACTGTTTTAAGGGCTGGAGTCCCAGTAGGGTAGTGTGGACATGCCTCCCTGCACCATGGTGTGGAGGCTGTGCTTCTGGGGCACTGGCAGCCTGTCTGCCCACGGTGGCTCTGGTCACAGCAGGGCTGTGCTGTAGTCATGCTGCAGGGTGGTTGCCTGTGTGGATGGTCAGGCTGGGGAGCAGGGACTGCCTCATAGCAGCTTTTGCTCATCATGCCTGAGGCCAGAGGAAGGTCAGACCTGATCCTGGGGAGGCTGATACTGTCCTGGTTTTCAGGATCTGCTATGCATGAAGACCTAGCCCCCACAAAATGTGATCTCCAATGGTCTGTAGTTAAAGCACTGGGAGCCTGGGGAGGAGACTTAAACAACATCTTTGTGATGGTGTTGGCAGGCCTCTTGGAGATTTCTATTAAGCAATTGTCGTTTTCTCCCTTCCCTGTAGCCTGGGAAACGCTGCGGCGTTGGATTTGTCTTGGTCTGTTTGGGTTGTTGGGAGGGGTGTCTCTCCAGCAGTGGAGTTTGTCCCTCCCTGCCCTGGCTCTGTGTCTCTGTGGGGTGGCTTAGCAGGTGGCCTGTGGAGACCACAGCCAGCACCTGTTCTTGCAGATAAACCATATGCCAGCGCACCCACTCGAGTACCAGCAAAGCCTGTGTGGTGAAGAAACCTACAGCTGCGTGGGTGGACAAGAACAAAGCCAAAGGCACAGAAAGGCCTTTATTTCCCACTGAAATCCGGGAAGGGAGATCGTGGCTGTGACCTTAGCAGCTCTCTCTGGAGAACCAACTGTGTGCCCACCCGCAGTCATGCAGGGAGCTGGGGGTAGATGGAACCCAGGAGGGAGTCAGGGCTGCAGCTGGAGGGGCAGCCTCAGCACCGGTAAAAGATGTGGTGGGATCTTTGAGCTGGTGGGGTGCTTGGGGTCTCTCACTTCTGTGCATGGGCCACTAACTCACTTGGCTTGGATGAGCAGTTACTGCGCACCCAGTGTTCCAGCTGAACTTGTGCCTGTGCACTTGTCTTTCCAGGTGACCCAAGACAGCCAGAACAAGCAACCCTAAGGCCACACTGCGAGTGCTGACAGCTGAGAGCTGCCTTCTCTGTCTGCTTCAGCCCTGCAACGAGGTTAGCAACATTCAGGCGTCACTGGTTTCCCTTCCCTCATCAGGGATGTGTGAAGAAACAGGGAACTCCGTGCTCTTCTCCCCTTGGCTCACAGGGATAACTCCATAAAGTAGGTGTCACCTAGGTGAGGTTCTCCCCCAGCCAAGGCTTTTTGGGTACTCCTGCATTCCACCTGGCTGTCAGCATGGCAAAGGGAACCTGGATGTGTGCAACCAGCACTGTTAAGACTGTTGAACCCTGCACACAGTTGTCAAGAGCTCAAGGGTGGTGTGTTCTAAACCCTTGGGAACTTGCAGTCTGTGCTGTTTGCCACACTCCCCCTTCTCCATGCCAGCAGGATTGATGGGAGCATTTTCCAGCTGCAGGTCCCTGCTGTCCTTCACCTGAACCCAGCTGAGACTTTATCCAGAGCTTGTGGCAGATGTCCTCATGTTCTCTATTAGAAGCATTTGGGTTTCCCCTGCATTTTCCCAGGATTTTGTAGCTTGGTGTTGGTGTATGAGGCTCAGACTGACAATGAAGTGTTTTAGGAGGACCAGCAGTTTTTGTGTTGCCACTGGCAAGAAATATTACCTGCTCTGAGGTAACCAGCCTGGAGCAGCCTGAGATGGCTGTGGGCTTCCTGCCCTGTCCCTGGATGCTTGTGTGCCTGCCTAGAATCCTGCCCTACCTGCACAGAGTGCTCTCACCTGGAAGGGAGCCCTCATCAGGACTGTGCCTCCGGCAGGGCAGGCTGAACCGTTCTCTCACCCCAGAGCTCGGGTGTGATTTGGCCAGGAGAGATTATGTGGGGAAGGTGTAGTTTAGGATGCATGGCTGCCCAGGCTCTGCAGCTCTTCCTCTGAAGTGTCTGCCAGGGATGTTGGGACCAGACCAGAGGCAGCTGGAAACTGGGCCTCAGGCCATCTCATCCTGCAGCCTGATGCTGAAGTGGTACCTACAGCAGGTGAGGCAGGGATAGATTTACCTGTGAAGGTGAAAGGAAGGAAGGACGGAATGAAGGAAGAAGTCCTTTGCTCATGCTAGTGCTCTGTGCTCCAGATTCCCAATCACACAGTGCAGTGACAGCAGAGTGGCCCCTTTATCCAGCTGGGTTGTGGCATTCACTGATACCTGTTCCATGATGGGATTTTATATCTCTCTTACTGATGAGAGACATGGCAAAGACCATAGAAAAGGTTTTCCCTCAGTTCTTCTGGAGCTGCTTGTAGGTCCCAGTCCACTAAGTTCACAGCATCTTCTCAGGGCTCCCCTGCCTTTTAACAAAGGGCATTTTAACACAGGGGTCACCACAGAATCATAGAAAGGCTTGGGTTAGAAGGGACCGTAAAGATCACATTCCAATCTTCCTGCCATGGGGAGGGGAGCCACACACTAGACCAAGTTGCTCAGGGCCCCATTCAACCTGGCCTTGAACACTTCCAGGGATGGGGCATCCACAGCTTCTCTCAGCAACCTGTGCCAGTGCCTCACCTGCCTCTGGCATAGTATTTGGATCCACTTTTATCCCACCCCTCCTTGCTAACCAGTTAGCTTAATATCTTCATGGACAGCAAATCTCCCATTTATGTGTAAAGCAGCAGCTTCTCCTGTTGCTTGGCCACAGCATGAACTTACTCTCTGGTTTGTATGTCACCTTACCCAGGTGATATCAGTAAGTTTATATTTGGGCTAAATTAACAATGTTGGTTCAGTTTAGTGCAGCTGGCAGTAGTCTGGAAACTGATACAGCTTGCAGACCCATGGACAGACTTGCAGGCTTCCTCTCTTGGGAATGGGATGGTTTCCCTTTGCTGGGAAACCTATCAACTGGGCAAAGTGGAGTTTATATCTTCAACAGAAAGCAGTCAGCCTAATGTCCTTCAGCCTTCCCTCAGTGTGTGTAGGCTGCCCTTGCCCCTGAGTCTGACCAGCTGATGTAGCACTAGGTCATCTTTCCACTGAAGACCACAAGAAAATGCTGCCTTGTCCTTCAGAACAGGGCTCTGGGTTCCTTGTGGGTATTGGCACTGGAGTTATGCAAGGAATCCCCTATTTGCCCTACCTTCTCTGTTGCAAATAGGTTGGGTATTCAAAGATCCTGTTCATGGGAGTGTTGGGACAGCTGGATCCTTGTTCAGTTCTTGCTGCTCCCAAGAATGGAGCAGAGGATCGTCTGCTGAGGCTATTTTAGGTTTCTGGACATTGCTGGTGTGTCCTATTTGTGTGCAATCCTACAGCTTCCTGCTAAGATCTGTGTGAGAATCCTGTATCCTCATGTGTGAAGGTTTTGCTTGGGCACGGTGTCCCAGGGATTAGGAAGAACTTTGAATTCCTCACTTACCTCGACATCTAAGCCATATCAGCTGTAACTGTGACCCCTTTTTCTACCTTTAGCTCCAAACATCCCTTGGACCTTGCTTTGTGGATGGCCACGTGTTGCCTGGTGGAAAGCAGGCTGCAGCTTTCCAATCTTTTCCTGACAAAAATGCAGCATCCTTCCTGTTTGCAGCAGTCGATTCCTTTTGTCTCAGATGGGAGCATGCATTGCCGAAAAGTCTTCCACGAAACCTCTAGGTGTGGAAATACTGCAAGGCCCACATCTGAGTGAGATGAGAGCCTGGCTCTGGCCATCTCTGTATGGCTACTTGCCATCTCCCACCACCATCCTCCAGCACAGTGTGGCACAGGGTGAGGCCTCCTAGCCTCTCCCTTCTTGGTACACCCAAGACTTTCGGCTTCCCTGCACTTTTTGGTTTCCACCTGCTCAGGTAATTTTTCAGCAGTGCTGAGCATTGCTAAGTTTCGTGTTGAGGCAAGATGTGGCTCTGCAGTTTTGGCCCATCTTTATTTTTAGCTGTGTAAGGCATGGTTGATGGTGTCAGAAGGAAGTTGCACGGCCTCCGGAGCTCCGTGACTCATCCTGGATCAGGACCGAGGCTTTGCGAGCTTCTGCTATAACCCTCAAGTGATGTAACTGGTTGTGGGAGAGGGCAGAACGGAGAGACAAGCAGAGCTTTTAGAAGTTCTTTTTTTTTTTCTTGTCTGCAAAGTTGTTAAATTCACATATTGAACGATATTGAGAGGTATCACTCCTGAGTGTGGTTCAACAGGGTCCTTTGTCTCTTCCCCTTCTGTCTTGTGCCTTCTGTCTTGTGCTTCTGTGAGAGAGGTGACAGGGAGAAGAGCTCTGCTTACCACCCAGGCTGGGTAACTGTTTAGTGGCACATAACAATGATGGGGAAGAGTTTTTAGGGCAGGAAACAAAGCAAGATCCTGTCTCCAATTCATGCCACAGTGAGGTTTGGTGCAGCAAAACAGATCTGAAGTGGAAACTCTCTGGAACTGGAGAGCAGAGGCTTAGGAGATGCCTGCCAGGATGCAGCAAGAAGAGTCTGAGACCCCCCCCATTCCCATCAGATCTGGTGCTGCTGCAATGTAGAAAGAGCTCCTGAGGCTTTCTGACCTGTAGGCAGCTGTGTTGGGCTGGACTGGACAGGGGGAGCATGTCACCCCCATGGAGCAGGCACTGTGGGACAGGTGAGGATGTTGAAGCATCCCTGCCTGCCACAGCATAAAGGAGATGCAGTTAAAAAGGCCTCTACTCCCCAAGTCTGGCAGCGTGGCTCTCCTGTGCCTTGCCTTGAGACTAGACAAGGTGGGGTGCGATGCACCTGGGTCCTGAGTAGGGTCCTTGCCCCTGAGGTAAGCAGGGATGATGGGTTGTGGAAGTGGGCTTACACCTCTGTCCTGTTTCCTTCCTTGGTGAAGGTGCTGCCTTTTAGGAGCATGTTGCAGCTTTTGGGTGTTTTATGTGTGGGGCAGCAGGGAGAGGACAGCAAGGGGGAAAAGAGGCAGGGGAGCATGCTGGAGGGTATTGCTGTGGCAACTTGCCACTGGCAGCATCGCTGGCAAGGCAGAAGAGCAGTCGGGCAGATGTGCAAAGTGCCACAGCCCTCAATGCAGCCCAGTCTCAGCTATGCCATGGGCTTGGGACCCCAGGACCCTGCCTGACAATCTGGCATCTGGAGCTGTTCTCCCCTGGCAGCAGCCTCAGGGTTAGTGGTGAGGGGTGTTTTGTCCATCTTCTCTCTGCTTTTGCCCCTCACTGGGACGTGGGCAGGCCTGCTTGCACACCTGTTTGGTTTGAAGCCCTGAGCTGCAGAGCAGGCCCAGCCAGGAACAAACCGGTCTCTTGATCCCTCTCACTGTACCATGGAAGAAGGCGAGTCATTCTGCTGCCCTTGCTTATCCTCAGTTAATCAACCTAAGTGGCTCCAGCCATGACTGCACCTTCCCAGGTTGCCTGGCCCTGTGCTGTGCTGTCCACCTTGCACAGCCAGTTTGCCTTGCTCCAGGGTATCTGTACTCTGAGGCAGAGCAGACACTCTTGTGACCCCCTCTGATATGGTTTGAGACCATTGGGACTGGTAAAGGAGAAGTTAAACATTTTTGAAGCTGCTCTTGGCTAGACCCCTTACCAGATCCTGGTAAGAGAGCTGGCTGCTGTTGGTGAAGGGAGCAGAGAAAATCATGCACTCACTAGCAGAGGGGATGGGTCAGGAAGCCATCTCCAACCTGGCTATAATGTGAGTGTGGCTGAGACTGGACCTGTCATCCATGATATGCCTAAAGGCCTGGATGTAAGCCAGGGAAAAGGACCTGCTGGCAGCAAGCACATGTTGCCCGTGTCAACATGGATGGCTATGTGAGCTGTAAACCTCTCTCATTACACCTCTCAAAGGTCACTGCTGGCAGCAAGCTGCAAAGCCCTGCCCACAGCTCTGCACACAGCCCAGTGAGAGAGGGGAACAATGCTCTTGGAGATGTATGGAGGTTAAACGTGTGGGCTTGCCATGGGGTGGCACATGCTGCTCTAGTGCCTGTGGCCAGAGTTGCCTGGGACTAGGATGTTCAGTCAAAAATGGATGGGAAAGGATGCCGCTCTGTGAGCTACCCAAATAGCTCTGCACTCAAAATGTCATAATCCTTGCCTGAGCTGTGACCCCTCCTTTCCAAGGCCTCATATATTCCCCTGAAAACCATTTCACCCTTTCCAATGTGTCATAGCATCCTTCTGCAATGTAGGGCTACTGTAAGATCTGTATGGACTGCCCACTTCTGTCCAGTGCTGCAGTTCCAGTCATCTTAAAACTCTCAATGAGGCTAGACTTGTTTGCACAATGTTCCCTGGACTCCAGACCCTGGTGTTCCCAAGGGAGAGCAAACAAGGAGGTGGAAGCTGGAACATGGAGGCTCTGGGAAAGCCGCCCGTGGCAGGCAGCGGTCTGCTTCCTCCCTCTCACTTCCAACAGGTTCCTTCCCCTTTCAGAGGGGAACAGCTTGCTCTGCACTGGCAGCTGGAGCTTCCTTCCCAGGGAGGAATCCGGGACACTGGTACCTGACACTGAAGGCAGTTTTGGGTCAGCAGCTCAAGCACTGCTTTCCATATATGTGACCTTCAGCACTTGGTGTGAGAGTTGGTGTTACAGTATATTATGGGTGCAGGTGATGCCAGAGCATGGTAAGAATCCATTGAGCCACACTGTAGTTCCCTCTGACCCCACTTTCACAGCCTGTGGTTTGTCATCTTTCCTCTGGACCGAGGCCCCAAGATGTGCTATGAAATACCATGGAGTGGTGCAGAGCCCAAGCAGATGAGGCTCTGGGTCATATGTGTGTGTTGGGGTGGGAATTGCTGTTTTCTAGGGCAGAGGATGTTGTCTCTTTTATCATTTGTGAAGCACCTTGCCTGCCAAGATCGCTGCCCAAAGCTCAATCTCTTGGGCACTGTGTCCCCATGAGTTACAACCATGTCATCTTTGAAGTGCTGCCCCCTCTTTTTCTGTCTTACCTGTTCCTACTACACAGTTTCAAGCACAAAGGACCAGAAAAGCTCAAAGGTAGTGGGGTCACATATGCTGCTGCTGATTTGGGGAGGAGTTAAGACAGGCAGTGCGGGAATAAGCATTTAGGGAGAGGCAGCCAAGAGAGATTTCCTCCTAGCTGAGCCGTGGTGTTGAGGCTCGGAGAGTACTGTGTTGGTTACGTGCTGCTGTGCTTTGCTGCTGCCATTACCTGAGACAAGTCCAGGACATGCATGCCTTCTTGTAATCAGGTGGGGACACCATCCTGAGCAGTGTCACTCTGGAAAATTGGACAGTGCCCTGTGGGACATCAGGAGCAACCTAAATGCTGCTGCTGTGGGAAGAGTGGTGGGGATTTCAGCAGAGAGGTGATAGATCAGTGGGACCAAGTGGAAACTTTGACTTGGGGGGTGTTTCTACCTGCATTCCCTAAATTGTGAGAAGGTAGCCGAGTCCAGCTGTGCTGCACAGATTGCCCTGCCTGGAAGATACATGAAGAATGGCTTGCAAGAGCAGACTCTTTGCTCCACTCAGGCCTGGAGAAAATGCCTGGATGCTGTGTACCAGGGTTTGCTTATTGCCAGTCATCGCTGCTGGAGCTGTCAGGCCAACGCTGCCACTCAGCCCTTTCTATACCAGCGTTTGCATTGCTGATGAGATTAGCATAGCTGGGCCAGCAGTGGACAAAGGGCGTAATTCTCAAGATCCTCTCTGCTGTGGCTGCCAGCAAAATAGAGCAGTTATGGCATCAAGTGGGGAGTCTGAGCTTTGCTTTCAATTCATCTTTTAAAAGCAGCAACAGCTAAAAATATAAGCTGTTTTTGAGGAATTAGAATATTCTCAGGCTTTTTTTCTAGGCCTGGTCTGCCAGCCTCTTTCCTAGGCTGACAGTCTGGGCTCTTAAGGTATTTGCAATGATCTGTTCTGGCCATGTGATGAATCTGGAGAAAGAACCAAAAAATTGCTGGCATCAATCTGCCACCCTGAAAGTGCTCCTCTTGCTGCTGTGCATGTTCCCTGTAACCAGAGGCTGTTTTGTGGCTTAGATTTGTTGAGGAAACAGACTTACAGCTCTCCTCTTTCTTCTGTGCAGCAATTTCCCTGGCAGCTCAGTAGGAATGATTTATTACAGATTTCAGCTGTTTAATTCTGTTTCCCTACAATATGACAGTATTGGAGTAACTGAGTAAAATGCGGTGGTGTTTCCGGAGGAAGACTGCTATCAGAGGCCATCCCTGTAGCAGAGGCTGGAAGCAAGGAGGAACAGTTTACCAGGAAATGCCTGTGTTCATGCACTGGGCACTTTTGGGAAGGAAAAGGCATCTCGCCGTTAAAGCTTCCTCGCTACAGGACTCCAAACATTGCTGGTGAAGCTCTTTGAGCAGTAGTGAGAATGCTGCCCTCCAGAGCCTGGGAAAGGTCTGACCAAAGTGGTGGTCTGGAGAGAAAAGGCAATATCTGTCCTTAAGTGAACCTTCAAGTGCTATTTTTGGAGTGTGGGGTTTTTTTTGTTTTTTGTTTTTTTTTTTTTTTTTGTTTTTTTTTTTTTTTTTTGTTTTTTTTTGTTTTTGTTTGTTTTTTTGTTTTTGTTTGTTTTTTGTTTTTTTTTTGTTTGGTTTGTTTTTTTTTTTTTGTTTGTGGTTTGGGCTTTTTTTGGTACTGAAAAGAAAAGGTATCACTTGTGCAAATCTGTGTAAGGAAAGAGAGAATTTCCTTTGGAGTGAGCTGGCGTGAAACTTGATACGTCTCTGATGTGTGTTAACAGAGAAATGAAAAGATAGTACCATAAAGTGATAGGGGATAATGAATTTCATCTAGTATTATGTTGTCCTGGGAGACAGGGCTGGGGCAAGGGTATTGCAATAATGTTACGCTTTGCATGACAATAACAGCAAATACCACCTTAACACACTTCCCTGGGGAGGGGTGAAAGGGTCAGTTTTCAGAGAGTCCCCAGGAAGGTGGAGCGAGGCAATCAAGAAGACAGGAGCCTGGGAAAAGATGCCCGGAGACTTAAAGATGAGCGGTGTGTAATAACTGTGCATCTTTTGCAGCTTGAGTTCTGCTTTCCCATTCCATGTCCCAGCTGAACTGGGCAATGCTGGGCTCTTAGCCTCACTGCAATCTTGAGAAACATACTAAAGAAAGCCTAGCTTTAATAACATTCATGAGATGCCTGACCCAGAGCCTGAATGAACAAATCTTTAAGTTCTCTGTCTACAAGGCAGATGGATGGGTGGTGGTTTGTTACTGCACCAGTCAGGGATTTTAAAGGGTTCTGCTGTGGGTGAACACTGCTGTAGACCTGGTCCCAGGAAGCTTAACTGGTTAGCAGGCCCTCAAAAGGGTTTCTGTAGGTGTGTGATAAAAACAGAGAGCCTGAGGTCAGTACCTGGAAACTTACCAGCTCCTAGAGCTGGACCAGAGTGTCAAGTCTTTACTCAAACACATGAATCTTTTAAGGTAAACAATGCCACAACTTGTTCTCAATGAAACAACCAGTCCCCTACCAGCCTTTTGAGATGTAGGGCACTCTTCTGATTTATAATGCTCTATCTGGATCTTTAATTTTTAAATTTTTTTTTCTGGGCTATGCTAAGTTACTGCATGTCCTGGTCCCCTCTGGTGGCAGAGAGCACGTGAGTCAGTTTGTGGGGCCAGATGTAGCCCAGCAGAGCTAGGTGCAGTCCATATGGCCAAGCAGCAGACTGAGGCCAACTTCTGCTTGAAGAGAGGTGGGAACAGAGGAGGCTCACAATTGGGAAAGCTGATGGATGTAGAACATGTGGGTACCTTTTTATCCCTCCCCATCACTGGGGTTCTCAGAGGTCTCAGTACCACCTTTGCCCTACTCCACGCTGTGCCAGGGGCTGGGGGCTGCCCACCCACTCTCCTTCCTTGGGGCAGGGCCAGCATGCTGTGACTCAGTTTCCCTGAAGCCTGAGGAGAAGGAGAGGGGTGGAGCAGGACCGGAAAGGGGCAGAGGGGAAGTTACAGCAGCTGGTAGGAAATGGCATTTTGGGGTGCTGCAAGGTGGCCCTACCCCATCTTGTTTGCCGGGGTGGTGTTTTGGGGTACAAGCAGGCTCTGTCTGTCATGGAGCTGGTGTTCCAGGATGTTGCTGGGCAGCTCTGTTCCAGCTGCAAAGCTGGCATTTTTGGCAGCCCTTGATCCATACTGCCTTTTCTTGTGCCAGGGATCATGCTAGGAAGGGAGAGCTGGCTGTACTTTCCATGTCCTCTGCATTCCCATGTGCAGGGTGTATAATTATGCACAATCCCATGGCACTGCTTCCCCTGGCATGTGACTTTGGGCTGCTGGTCAGGATGTGGGTCTGAGCTTATCTCAGACAAGGCCAGAATCAGCGTGCAGGCTGTGTAACAGCCTGATATCCCTCGCTGGCTCTGATTTGCTCCTGGTCATGGAGCAATGGCTGTACCTGGGGGCAGCAGCAGAGGAGTCCTTGCAAGACTGACAGTGGGGGTGCCCAGTCCCAGCTGCTTCCTTCATCTGCCCTATTCCTCTGTGTGACCCCAAAGCTGCATGCATGGAGCATGTTTTGTAATGAACCTGCTGAACTGAGGGGAGGCAGAGCAAAACCAGGAGACTATAAAGAGGTGTAAGTCCAACCCCTGCCTGTGTCGCTGCAGCAGTGTGAGGTACAGTAGTTTGTAATGATGATGCACATGGCCAGAGACATCCCTCCCACCCTGTTGTGAGTATCTGATGCATGGCACCAGCAGATTGTCAGTACAGTTCTTTTGTAAGTGGAGGGCAGGTCCAGCTTCCCATGGATGCTGCAAACTGCCTAGCTTCTGTGAATCTCTCTTCATTTGAGGCAGTGCCCTAAGGGTTAAGCCATGGTTGTGGGATAGGGTTTGTAACAGGAACAAAGAGGGCTTTTAAGGTCTGTGTTGGCCTAGGAATAGAGGGAATTGATTGAGCCTTTCCCAGTGTGTTGAATTACAAAGGTCATGGAGACCCTTTTGCTGGGAGGCAGCAGCCTTTGAGCTCCCTGCTGGAAGTGGGGCAGAGAGAAAAGAAACTGTGAAAGTCAGTGAGAGCAGCTTAGTGGAGAGCTTTAAGACCAGGTAAAAACTGGAACTGTATCGTGGGATAAATAATTATTGAACACAATGCTGGGTACCTTCTGCCCTGGAATTTTTGGGTGCTTTGGTTTTGTTCCACCTTCTTCCCCCTATTGCATTTACAGCTGCCCCCACACGTGGCACCTGAATTTGCAGCATCACTGGTGTAGCCAGAACTTGGGCCTCTCCAACCTGCTCGAGGCTGGTGAAGGCAGCAGAGGGTAAAAGGCAGTGGCTGTAAGGGCAGATCTTTCCAAAATGCAGAAGACGAGACAGGCCCTGGTGCCTACAGGCACATTTTGCCTTGACAGAAGAGGAAGCTTCATATGGGCCCAGGCTAAAACTGGATTTTTCATGGTAGTTGAGCAGGAAAGCCCAAATCTAGCTGGTTTCCAAGCCCCTCTTCTTAATGTTGTCTGTTCAGGATGTCCCATGGGGCACAGCAGCAGAGGGTCCAGGAAAAAGAGCTAGGGAGGGAATGGATGGCAGAAACCTCTGTTTCCCTTCCTGCAGCAAGAGGAAAAGTGGACACAGGTAGTTTCCATCTTAAGCTTTGGATGGCATGAGCCATCCAGCTAACCTACCCAAGATAGGTATGCAAAAAAGTGGTTTAGTCCTTAAAACTCTCAGGTTTTAAGTGCTAGCTTAGCAGGAATTTGGCCATTCACTGGCACAAACGTGCTCCCCGAGCTGATCTTTCATTTAAAGTAGTTCCACTTCTGGTCTTTATGTTGGATGAGATGACCTCAGATGTGATTTTTGGAGCAAAGGATTGTTTGGGCTCTGCCTGGGAGATGAAAGCTGGTTCGAGGGAATACCCCATGAGGGTCTGTGCAGCCAACACCTAAGTTAGCAGCCTAGAGGCTTCTCTACTTTTTCAAGCACTAGAAGGGCAGGACTGTGGGACCACAGAGCTGCATGAGAAGGGGGGCTTGTTTTGGAGCTCTCACAGACCAGAACATTTGTTCACCTTGGTAGCCAGCCTGTTCTCAGAGTCATTCTCTGTGTCTGTCCCAGTAACCAGGAACTGTTTCAGCAGAAGCATCAACTTCATGGACTTGTTGCTGCTTAGCATTGACATTGAGAAAGCCTGAATTCCTCCATCTATTGTTTCTCCAAATCCTCTCTCTCACCCTGTCCTTTGGTATCACCTGTGCTGCAGAAGCCTGCCACTAACATAAAGATGGGTGGACAACTGGGCTCCTCTCTGCTGTTAGTTCCCAGGTTGCTGACTTGGCAATTTGAAGACAGCAGGGTCTACTCACTGTATTTTGGGTGGACACTCTGCCACTCTTTTTGGCCACCCAGGCTGCAGAAGGAGAACATGAGGCACTTGCAAGGGTTCCCCTTCGTGTGGGAGCGATGTCAGAATCAAGGGCTGCTTGGCTGCCTCTGCTCTGCTCCTTCTCCCAGATGGAGAGGGGTGTTGCAAATGGGATGTTACCCCTCTGTTAGTCACAAAGGCGGGTGTGGCAGGAAAGTCTGGCTCAAAAGTCAGTCAGTCTGGCTCAAACTGGATCAGTCCCCAGCTGCTTAACTGGATGTGGGGCAGTTGCTCAGCTTCCTCTGTCCCCAGGGGCTGTGTCAGGGAGCTGACCATGTCCAAGAACTCATATAGGTTGTTGCTGCTCTCTCAGGGGCTCCCAGAGTTTGTAGGCAAGCCCATCTTTTCAGTGGTGGCAGGCTGATTTAAGCATGTGCATTTAAATTGCTGGGTCTGTCCTGCTGGTGCCTGCTGAGTTTCATTCAGGAGCTTGCCTAGTTGCTGTGACCTTGGTGGCACTGTGATCATGGTGTTGGCCCTGCTGACACATGGTGAGCACTATGGATCTCCCCCCTGCTTCCTTAAAAGAGACCCAAAGTACTGGAGCATCCTGATGAGAGGAGGAGTGGTGTGCAGGGGAAGCTGCTGGAGCTTATAAGGAAGCCATGGGACAAAAACTTGTATTTCTTTGTCCTGAGAGAGAGAAGAGGCTCTGATATACGTAGTGAGGATCAAAAATTTAAAAGTCCAGGGAGAAGCAGCAGTATACATACATATATGTATGTACATATGGCATACAATCCTAAGCTTTGGCAGAAAATTGTTCTTTGTGCCTATTAATATGTGACATTCCAGTCCAAAGTGTCGTCCCTCGCTCCCTGGCCAAAGCGTGGTTTACTTTGGCCTTAATTCCTGGGTGTCAGGGCCTTCTGTCCCAGCTGGGGCTGCATGACCCTGCTGAAGACGTATTGCTTGACTGACTTGTTCTCTTGCAGCATCAGCAAGGCTTGTCCTGAGTATCCTGTGTGCGGCTGCAGGCAGAATGCTGCAGCTGGCGAAGTGCTCCTGGGTGGAAGGGACCAGAGCCCCTTGTCAGCATGACTGTGACCCATAGGATGTGGAGAGGAAAGGGTGAGAGAAGAGCCTGTATGATCCCAATGATTTTCTGTTGTAGTCAACAGGAAATGGATCAGAGGCAGACAGGCAGAGGCACAGGTCTGTGAATGGGTGTGCTGCACAGAGCAGCATCTCCTGCTCACACTACAGCTCTCCTGTGCTCAGACACAGGTGGATGTGCAGAGCCCCTTGCTCTGCTGTCTGGAAGGTGTGCCACAGCTCTCACTGGGCTTGGCACAGCTGCACAGTGCCATCTTCCTCTGTCTGCTCTGGTCTCTCCCAGGAGACTGAGGTTACCTGGACAGCCCTCAGAAATGCTTAGCAGGTGGAGGCAATGTATGTGGCTTAGGAGCAGGCCAGGGTATGGAAAAGAGGGGAGGGAAAGGATGTGGGGCAAAGCCTGTTTGAGCCTCAGCCCCAAGCATTAGGGAATCGCCAGTCAGACAAGCAGCCTGCAGAGGATCTGTGTGTACGTAGATCATGTGCGTGACTTGCACTGTCCACACTCAGGAACTGGCCAAGCCTGTGGGCCCTGCATGCACTGTGGCATTAGCTGATGCCAGCTGACCGTAGCCATGCTTAGAAGTCATTTTGTGTCTCCCAGAAATCTGTCCACCTGGAGAGTGAAACTGGGAAGGGGCACAGCCTGGGGGGGGCATGTTTGACTGTACCCAAAGGCAGTTTAGCTGGCAGACATCTTGCTTGTGGATCTGAGCTGTGGCAGTGCTGGGTAACCCTCCCACAGCCAGCAGTGGAGGGCTGATAAAGGGAATGGGTTTGCCTGGAAGGCAGCCTCAGAGCCTGGAGGAAGCCCTCCCCTAGCATTGCTCCTTATCTTGGCAGTGCTGGCACAGAACAGCACTCCCAGCCTGCCTCTCTGCCCCTTCTCCCCACAATGGACTTGAGCCAGCAGTGTCACCTCTGCCCCTCTGGCTGCTGGGTGCTGCAGGGGGCGAGGGTTCTGGCATGGCCAGGCCAGGCTCCCTGCCCAGTCTGCTGCCTTGCAGAGTCCATGTCATTGCCCATGTTGCACATGCACACTCTCACACACTCTCTTCATACACGGGGCTGTGGCAGAGATGAGTTAGTCAGGAGGGGGTGAATCACAGGGGAATGAGTCAGTGGGAAGCAGAAGGCGGGTCCAGGACAGGGCCTTCAGGGAGCCCAAGGGTCTGACAGCTCGTGCTGAGCCCCTGGGAGATGGGCTGAGGGTGCCAGAGGGGAGCTGGGAAAGCTGCAGGGTTTAGCAGGTGGAGGCAATGCCTGTGCCTCGGGAACAGGCCAGGATCTTAGCTACATGCTGAATTCCAGCTGTGAGTATGTTGCTGTCCTGGAAAGGCTTGGGGCATTTGTGGTGCTGAGGCTTTCCCAAAGAGGAGCACTGCAAGGGAGCAGTCTGGGGACCAGGTATGCCTGCCTCCAGTGAACGGGGTGGATCTTCATCCCCACACAGGCAGTGGGGTGTCCAGCCAGTTCAGGCAAGCTGAGCAGTTCTCTATCAGATCCTGCCCAATTGTCTGAGAAAGCAGATGCAGGATGGAAAAATGAGTGATGCTTTCTGGGACAGAGAATGATAAATAGCTCTGGATTGAGTGAAGACAGCATGAAGGAAGAGCTGGGATGTAGATAATACACTGGAGATTTGGGGACATGGTTAGTTGTTGGCTCCAAAACCTCTTGTGTGACCTGGGCTCTGCTGCAGACCCTTGAGGGTATTGCAGGGGTCCCAGATGGCTGCTTCCCTCAGTGAGGGACCTGCTCTGGGCTGTTGACTTTCCATCTAGCACAGCTGGTCTCTGCTGAGTTGGATTCCTAATTGTCCTGCTCATCACTCCTGAAGACAGGTCCCTCGTGGGCATGGTGGAGGCAGCTTTGGTATCAGAGCTACAGTAGCACAACCAAAGCTCTCTGTGTCTAGGGCCAAACTTCTTGGAGCAGGTACTTGGGAATTCTCTCTTGGAATAACATAGGTGTATTGCAGCAGGCACTGGTATTGCTACCAACCAGAGCAAGGATCGGAGGATACTTGAACAAATCAGCCCCCGCTGATCTCAGTGTTGAGGTGAGTCTCTTTTTTCAACACCCCCAAGGTATGCAGGTGCAGGTACCTCCCGTCCTTCCTGGTGGCACCCTTGGCTGGGCAGGATGGAGCCCAGCAGGCTCCAACAGTCTGCAGAGATGAGATGGAGCTCTGGTGTGCTGCAGTGGGCAGAGGCTGAGAGTGGTGGGCTTGTGCCGCCTGGGAGAGGGAAGGCAGCGAAGGAGGCTCTTGCTGCTGCTGCAAACTGTGGGTTTGCAGTGAAGCTGCAGCTTGGCTCTCTTGAGAAGTGCCCAGGGGCAGGATGAGAAGCAGTGGCACACGAGGGAAGTTCCAATTAGATGTTAGGAAAAATATTTCTCTGCAAGGCAGTTAGGCTTTGGAGTAGGGCCCAGAGAAGGGAGGCAGTTTCCACACTTGGTGACTTTCAGCTCCTGGCATGGGCAAACCATTGCTTGAACTTGGCTCTGCTGTTAGCGTGATTGGACCCAAACCCTCTGAGGTCCCTTCCCACTGTTGTTCCTCAGTTCTGCAGTTCTCAGGTTGCTTGGCTATGTCACATGTTATGGACTATTGGATTGGCCAGCTTGAAGGCACATGGAGGGCTTGGGGTCTTGTTCTGTCTGTCCCCTTCTCACTTGGATTCACCTGTATGGTATTAGCAGTGGTGGGAGATGGAGGCACTGCCTTAGGAGTGTTGCTCAGCTCATTCACTTGCCCCAGTCTCCCTTAGCTGGAGCACACATCTCTCTGGAATTCTGCATTATTTCCTCTCCACATGAGCACAAGAAGCCAGTGGGCAATGAAGCACAGGATGTAAAGCATCCTCCTTGCTCTGCTGGAAGCACAGAGCTGTGATATGTAGGGGGTGCTGGTGTTTTTGGAAGGCTCCTGAGGAGGCTGGCCTCCAGCCCTCCAGATGGAAGGTTTATCTTCCCCATGATGCCTGTCCCAGAGATAGTGGCGATTGGAAGGGAAATCACTGGTAGCTTTTTTAAAGGTTCCAGCTGTTTGACCATCCTCAGCAGATGGATGCTGAGATGAGCCCAAAGGACTGTCTGGAAAGAATTATTTGCTCACAGTATTTTCTGTTTCTTTGCCAGCATTTTATTCTCATGGCTGCTCTTTTCCTGGTCCTGTCCTTCTGCAAGGCTGGCTGCTGGCAGTCTTATGAGTCTTGTCTTCAGGAACAACTTCACTCTGCGATTTATTGTGTCTCCGAGCTTTGACCTGGTATCTAATGCTGCAGAAGCCCATGTCTGGTGTGTAAGTGTTCAGAGGGTGTTTACAGTGTTTGGCCCATCCTGTCTGCAAGAGTAATGAACCAGAGCAAAGGGGTCTGCTTATAGCCATGGTGCCTGGGTTAAGCTGACCTGCAGCAGTAGCTACATATGCTTTCTTGTTTGGCAGAGGCTGGGTGGATGTCCAGGCTCCCTTTATGTAGGTTTTCAAGGTCTAGAACATTCTCATAAACCTGTGTTAGTCCCCAGATCCCTTCTGAAGTTGCTCCTTTCAGTCTTTCCCTCAGGCTTGTTGACACTGGGCTGCCATTGCCCTGTGTGCTCTGCTCTCCCTTCCTTGGCAGTCCACTCAATACTGCTCTGGGCATGCTTGCTTTAGTTGGATGTCCCTGTCACAGCACCCCCTGTGCATCAGGAGCAGCAGGATCTGGTGGCTTGGGCCTGAGGTTTGTTCCCAGCTGCGGGAACAAGTGCTGTGTGGCAGGGGATGAGCTGGTTTCTGGTAATCCAGGGAGAGCTCTTAGGCCTCTCACAGGCTCTGTCTCCTTAGGAGGGTCAGGTCTAGAAGGACATCTGTGTCCTCAGTGGCATGGATCAACCATCAGGTTGAAGGTGTTTTTGACCTAGTTGCCTCTGCTGTCTGTAGGACCCCAGGGGTGGTTCACGCTGTATGGACCAGGAGGTTTGCAGTTTCACAAGACATAATAGGAGCTGGACTGCATCTCCTGTGCTGCCTTTCATATGAATATGCCTACAGTCAGAATTCCAGTCCCTGCTACCCCCACATTTCCCTTCTTAGGGCCTTCTGCTCTCATGTGTTTGTCTTCATTATGGGCAACAGTGTCAGTGTTTAATGACAGCTGTGACAACCTGTTCGTAATTCCAGCAGGGTGTTTCTCTCTCACTTTCAGTCCTACAGGAAAGAGAGGTTTTCCTTTTCTGTGACAAGATGCAGGACATTGAATTCATGGTGGAAATACTCCTTGCCTGCAGTAGCCCTGGTTGTGTCCATCTTCTTAAAATCAAAGATGGACAAAGCCTCACCCTTATGGCCCAAATACCTGCCCAGCACACGCCATCACTCTGGCCTGTGCTAGACTTGAGCCTTTCTAAATCGCAGCTGGAAAAGGATGGATTGGGTGGCTGTGCACAGCTCTCTGTGTGTGTGTATGTGTGTGTGGTATCTCCTCCCCCTGTGCCACGTACATGTCTAGTACGGGGAGTGGAAAAGATGCTGAATGTCCCCACAGCTGCTGCAGCCTTATCTGCAGGCTGCAGCTTGGTAACCAAGCAGGAGGCCCGAGTGCCTGTGCTCAAGCACCTCCCTTGGAGGGCTCTTACAGTAAAAGGAAGTGTATTGCAAGAGGGCTTGCGGTGGGGAGGGGCAGTTCCCACGGGGCAAATGCTGCAGTGCACAATCCTTGCTGCCCTCCCCACTGCAGGCCATTTGCCTACTCTCTCTTCCAACGTGTAGCTTTGACACCCGGAGCTGATCAGAGCAATTCAGCATCCCTGGGATTTTCTCCACTGCCCTGAGGTGCCAGGTGACTGTTTGGAGCGGTAGGGAAAGGTGAAGGTGCCGTGGGTCTGTTGGGTGTCAGGGGCTCATCAGCTGAATGTGTGCAAGGAGGCTTGGACTTGGGGCTGTGGGTGTGTGGCAGTCGGGAATGGGAGGAGCCTGGGGTAAGTTAAGGTATGAACTGCAGCAATCAGGAGGCAACAGAGCACAGGTAAGAGCTACGGGCTTGCCTTGGGGGTTCATAGAAACCGGACAGGGTCTGATGGTGGTGGAGGATGGGGTGGGAATGAAGAGGAGCACACTTGTGGGGATACAGAGCCCAGGTGCCATGTGAAGGATGTGGGGAAGGGGCAGTATTGTGCATCTGGGTTTAGGCGGTGTGAATGGCTATGGGGCATCAGGGTACAGAAGGAGCTGGCTTGGTAAGGAGGCTGTGAATGCCTGTGGCTGTATGCAGTGGTGACCAGAGGGAGAAGAAAGGAGATGGCAGAGCAGGGAGCAACAGAGGTCCTATCACCTGCTGATTTCTGTGCATATCTTCTCCCAGCTTGCAAAATGTCACCCCACTACCAGAGCTCCCTGTCAGAGGCTCCTGTTTCTGTACTCAGCTAATAGTGCTGGAAAAGGGGCTGGGCTGTTCATGCTGGACACTGAGATCATGCTTCCCATGGTGCACAGTCCAGGAAAGGGAGCTGACAGGATGGGAGTTACTGTGTGATTGTCTTACCACTGGAGTTGAGTTAAACATGTTAGAGTATGGTTTGCAGGGCTTCTGATGCAGACACCATCTGCAGGGTATTATTCTTCCTCTTGGGAGATCAGATAAAAGGGACTCTTGGTGCTAACATTTGTACATCACTTAGAGTGGTGGGGGCCGCATCCAGATTGGGCCTGGGGAATGCCTCTCTTGGACAAGCATCCTTATTGAACTTGAAATGTGGCAGTGCATTGATGCCCTGGTCATGGCCAGAGACCTCAGGTGTCATGCAAGTGCAGACCAGAAGTGGTCCCTGCCCTTGGCCAGATCCCACTTGCCTTCTCAAAGCCATTCTGTGACTGGCTCACAGGCATGTGACTTGGTAATCACACAGTGGAAAATTTTCCATTGGTTTCAGTTGGCACCAGGGTCTGGACTGGAGCAGCCAGTCCGTGTAGTCATCCAGTGGCTGAGGTCCTCCACGCTCGTCCCTCAGGCCACCACCCCTGGAGAGGGACAGGAGGGCTGGAAGGGAGCTGGCTGACATGTCCCTGTGCTTGGGTGGCCAGGGGCTTGCTTTCACATTCTTTGTTGCCTCAGGGTGACTGCTGAGGCCACTGTGCTTGCCCCAAGTCCAACGCCATGGGGGTCCCCAAGGCTTGCAGGCGAGGTGCTGGCTGCACCTTCTCCTGTGCAGCAGCTACCCCGAGGTGAAAAGACACAGCTTTTTGTGAAGTGGAGCCAGCACAGAGGAATTTGCTGCTAGTGGACAGCTGTTGTCCTGGGCCTGGCTCGTGTCCTCCAGCACTTCTCACCCAGCACTGCCTCGGGAAGGGGAATGGGAGCTGCCCACCCTCGACTCCCTGTGCCGGGCAAGTGGGTGCCACCTCGGGCTAATGGGGGTGAATAGCTGCGGTGGAGCCTAGCAGCATCCTGCTGCCTCTGCAGGGATCCTCTTGGGCAGCGGAGAGTTTTCCCCACCCCCAGCTCTGCCGCTGCCTCTTTGTTTTCTGGCAGAAGCCTCTGTGCCTTTTCATTGCCGTTGAGGCGCCGAGCAGGAGCCTACATGTGCCGTGTGTGCGTCTCGCCGGGAATGTGATGCGGGCTGGGAATCCTGCCGGGCCAGGCATCTCCCCTGCAGGGCAGCGGGGGCCAAACAGCAGCTTCAGGGGTCTCCTTTCCAGGGGATTGTTCCTCCGGTCGAGTAAGGCTTCGAGGCAGCTGGTCTCCTCCACAAAACCCTCTCTTGCATTGGCAGCGCTTCTGCACCTTGCCACAAGTAGAGTAAGTTGGATGGGAAGGGGCTGGTCCTCAGCTGGGCACTCGGGCTCTCCGCTGTGGTCCCCCCTCGCTCCCGCTGGGAAAGCACCTGAGATTAAAGCAGCGCCAAAGGCTATGGAGCTGGATACAGCGGTGGCTGAGGATTGCTTGTGCTGCGCCTGCCTCTCCATGCATTTGATCTCTCGACTTCCAGCGGGGACTGAATTCCTGTGCTGGATTCTGGGCTCGGCTCTTGTGAAAGGATCCAATTATTTTAGAGCTTTGAGCATCTCCATTTGCTGCCCATATTTGCGGCGCGCTGGCTGGAATTCCAAGTGATTAACGTGGCTGTGACATCCCTCCTAGGGGTGTTATCTTTGCTCGCTGTCCCCCACCGCCCCCCTCTTCCTCCTCCGGCAGCGAGCGAGCGAGACAGGCAGGCAGAGACAAAGGTCTGTCCTCAACCTGGGCTGTCCTCCCCGTAAGCGGCTGCTGCATGGGATTTCCCTGCCCTGCCTGCTGCAGGTTTCCTGGGCTCCCGGTCGAACACTGGAGCTGGGCAGCCGTGGGCTGTATCGCAGAGGTTTGAACCTGCTGGGCTGGGTGGGCAGAGGGTGCTGCCGGCTTTGGAGAGCTGCCCGATTGTCCTGCCGGATTTTAAGCTGCTTTTCATTCTTTGACTGCGCTTTCCTGGGAAGAGGGGCAGCCGTGCGTGGAGGCGAGGTTGGCGAGGAGGGGGTTGGACGTGGGGGAAAGCTTTACACAGGTGACTGTCGCATAGTGGGATCTGCCTGCAGACCCTGTAAGCCCCCCTTTCCAGCCGCAGGCTATTGTCAGCGTCGCCGTCTGCAAGCCAGGCACCTGGGAAAGGTGTGCGGAGGCGGTCCGTGCCAGGACGAGGGGCAGCAGAGGGAGAAGGGGTAAGTCACTGGGCTGGGAGCTCTGCTCCGGCTCCCCCAGCTCCCAGGAGAGGTTTCATTGTGTTATCCTGACTTGGCCGAGCGGAAGGGCTCAGTCCCTGCGGCACCTGCGTGTGGTGCTGGGGCTGGGGAGGCATTGCATGTCGCTGGGCAGACCTCAGCCCTTGAGGAGGCTGCTGCAGCCTGGAGCCCCAGCAAGATGTACTGCAGAGAGGGCTGCTCTGTCCCCGGGGGCTTCTGCACCCCGTCAGTGCCGCCTCCCGCGGGATGGGAGGGAGCAGCAGCACCTCACGGACACGGTGCTGCGGGCACAGGGAGGTGTCGTGTCTCTCTCTCTCTGTAGAAGCTGTGTCTGGTGGTTTCTAGGAGCTTGCACTCCTGACATGGACATTAGATACCTCTTGCCCAATCCTTCCCCTCCGGGCTCAGGCTTCCTCTCCATTCCTAGCAGGGGCTAGCACTGAGCGAGGCTCTGCAGCTGCATAAATCTGGCATGGCAGGAGGCCTCCTGAGGACCCTCGAGAGCAGCACTTGCCCTTGCAGTGGGGCAAGGAAGCTCCCTCCCTCTGTTTCCACTCCCCCTCCCTCTCCTTCTTCCTCCCTCTTGTTTCCACAAAGTGTCAGCTCCTTCCTCCACAGCCTGAATTTCAGGATAGTGCCAGAGCCATGGCCAGTGGTCATCTTTCCCTTCAAGCATAGTTTGTTCCTCTAGCATCTCACTAGTCAGCTTCTCCCTGGGATTGCCACCTCTGCTACGGTGCTGGAGGTACTCCCCAGCCTCACGTGTCTGTCTCTCTCCTGATGGTGAGATGCCTGATCTGTCAGACTGTGCAGGAACCCTTCTCTGGTGGCAGCATTGCTGTTAGTGCTGCCATCCTTCAGGGTTGTGACGGAAACTTTCTGCCTGCTGGCACTTTGCAAGCTCTGCTCTTAGCCTGTGCCAGGGAGCTCCTGGGTTTGTGCTCACCACTGGTTAGATTTCCTTCTTTCTCCTTGGGTTCAGAGAGGACCTGTGGAGCTGTGATTTATCCTCCAGACAGTCTGTTTCCAGCAGTTTCTGTTGCCTCTTCTCTTGCCTTGTGCTCTGTTCATTCTAAGGATTATTTGCCCTCTGGTAATGATGGCCCTTTTCTTTCCTGGCTGTGTGGTTCCTGCTTCACCCCCAGTGAGGCCACCAGAGTCTCTCCGTAGCACTTCCCAGGAAAGGGAGCAGGAGAGAAGAAGGCAGCAAGAGCCACTTAGGGGTTGGTTTGGGGGTTTTTTTGTGGTCTAAATTGTGCAAAGACCTCTCTTGGCCCTGCCAGCCCCCAGGCTGGTGCTCTGTCCCAGGCAGCAGTGCCCAAGTCAAAGCCTCTTGTCCACTGGCCGTGTGTCCCTTCTGACCGGCTGGCAGTGCTGCTCTGGGAAGCCACTGGATCCCCCCTGAATGAGTGTGGCAACTTTGGGCACAGCTCTTGCTCTCTTCCTTGCACTGGTGCTGTGCAGCCATCCCTGCCAGGCTCCCAAGGGCTCTGCCTCATGACAGATACCTCCCTGCTCCACACTCATGCCGCTTCCTCTCTGGCTGGCGCAGTACAGCTCGAACAGCAAAGATCCTTTTGCAGGCTGCAGCCCGGCATGTGGCACTGCTGCTGCATTGCCCAGCTAGGAACCCGTCCTCACTCGCCATCCTGCTCTGTTTCCTCCAGACTGAGACCATGGTCTGTTAATCCTGGCTTCCCCCTGGATGTGCTAATAGCAATGGAACCAGCAGGTAAGCCAAGTCCCTGACCCAACCGCACCAGGCCTGGCTGTGTTATTCCATGTCAGGCTCTGGTGGTTCAGCGTCCCCAAGGAACACAGCCTTTCTGCCCCAGTGCCTGGGACACGCTCCCTCTCTGCAGGTCCTTTGGCACTGGGTATCTCTTGGGTGATGAAGCGTGGTGCCCTTCCCCAGGCAAAGAAATAGAGGAAAGCTGTGCCTGGCATAGCTCCAGATCCAGGTGCTGGGAGATCTTGGCAAAAGCACAGGGCCCTGCCTGTTTTCTGAGCAATGAGTAGCCTTGGCAGGAGCGGGGCAGAGAGTAGAAGAGCTCTGGCTAGGCTTCCCTCAAGAGGGAAATCTTTTTGAGTCCTGTCTTAGAGCACCAGCATGGGCTGAAACATTGTCAAAAAAAATGAGCATCACGTGGGCTTAGGAGGGACCAAACCCTTGGTCCAGGCACACGGAGCCCCATGTGCTGTGTCCAGGGGCTGGTACCTGTGCTGCTCAGCTGAGCTGGTGAGGCCCTGGGCCTGGCTCTGTCCCATCCATGTGGCCAGAAGTAGGGCTCTGGCAATGCCTGTCTCAAGGGGAAGAGAAGGCAGAGGTGACCAGGTGCTTTCTCCCTGTCCCCTGGACTGCAGGAGGCTGTGGTCCCAGGATTGCTGTCCTGCTCTGGGGGAGGTAGTGGACTCCCGTAGTGCTGTCAGAGGCTGAGCTCTACTGTGAGCAGGATGGGCTCTCAGCAGGGAGGAACTGCCCTGGGAGGCACTTGGCACTGCCAGGAGAACCTCCCTGGGACACAGCTCCTTGCATTTCAAAGGGGGTGAGAAGCAGTGCTATGCCCCAGCTGATCCCCATCCCAGGCTGATGGTCATTCCTCCAGAAGGATGTTCAAGGAGATCCTAGGGTCTACTTGGAGACACTTTGGGTGACACTTTCCTGTCCCCACCATGGGTTTGGCATTTCCAGCATGATGCTCCAAGCAACAGTATCTGGGCTGGCAAAAGATGGTGCAGCCCCTTGTTCTAGCTGTGTGTTCTATTGGCTGGTGCTGGCAGCACCTGAGGACTGGTGCTGAGAGCTCAGCTGGGATGGATTTCTGGTGTTAGCAGGTCAGCCTGTCCCGATACATCCATTCTTGTGAAAGGTAGCTGCTGCTGGGGAGAAAATGGCTGTGACTTCAGAGGGACACAGGGAAGAGAATGAAAGGATGCGGGTGAAACTGTGTGTTTGTTCTGGCAAGGACACATGCTTTCTTCCACTGAACCAGGCTGATTCTTGCTGTTGGTTGCTGATTTTGCTTCCCAGGGGTTGATTGTGCCACACAAGTCATGGTACAAGTCTCCCTCAGGGATGGAGGAGGGAAACAGCAACCTTCCAGGCAGGCAGAGCACAGCATGCTACCACTTCAGCATCCACCCACAACTGTGGGCATTCACTTGCTTTCCTACCTGCTTTGGTGCAGGTCTCACATGGGAAGGAGCCAGGAGGAGCTGGTCTTTACAAAAAGCTTTTGTTGAGGTTTTGGACCTGTGGTTTGTTGTGCTGCAGCACTGATTTGCCCTGCTGCAAGTGCTCCTTGGGTGCTGTTGTGTTGAATCTCAACAGGTCCTGTTCTGGCTGGTTGCTGGCAGTGCCCTTCCCCAGCAGCAGCGGTGGCTTTTGAGCTGTCCAGCTCTCAGGGACTGGTCATGACAGCCTGTAATTACAAATCTTATTGGAAATGTAATGAAAGAACAGCCTGTTTTCTGGGTCAGGTGAGGTCAGGCAGCAAGCACAGCTGATGCTGGCTTCCCACATGCAAGCTGGGGGGATGCAGAATTTGCCAGACCGGGATGCCAGAAGGGGATTGCACTTGAGTGTTGCTGCCTCTGGCCCTGCTGTTTCCAGCCTTCAGAGCAGTACTCACTGCTGGCTTGGGGTGCCCAGACAGTGACTTCCCTCTGGATGGGTGCTGCAGTGAGCCCCTCTTTGAGGGATGCATGGGGAGGGAGGAGAGGAGGGCGTGACCCCCAGGGACAGGCACCGTTTCCTCCTTCAGCTGCAGGTCCCTGGGCTAGTGAAGCCCATGAGCTGCCTCTGCTGTAGAGGTGCTGAGGTTGCAGGTGCCCAAGGGCTCCTGCCCACTCTGAAGGTGTTGCACCATGAGCTGCTGCATGAGCTGACTCTCCTCCACGCCCTCTTCCAGGCATCAAAGCTGCAGTGCCCGTGGATTATGACCACAGGGGAGCTGTGTTGCATCCGCAAATCTCCGTTGTGCATCAAGGGCACATCTGAACAGGTGACTGCTGTGCACATGAAAGGATTGCTGTCTTTGTGCTGGGGAAAACTGGTGGGGGGCCATCGTGGCTCAGGGCTGTCAGTCTCCTCATTTCTGCCTTCCCTGAAAGGCATCTCTTATTGGAAGAAAACAATTCCAAGCTCTTCTCCTTATCTGTAGGGCCAGAAAGTGTCCTGTGCTGTGGGTGGAAGGGGGAGGAGGTGAAAATGAGACCAGGAGCTAGCTGGAGGCCCAGAGGTTGCTGCAGTGTCTTGGAAAGCAAGGCATGAAATGGTCGCCAGAAAAAAGAGGAATCTCTTCCTATGCGCAGGGTTTCATACAGGAAGGCATGCAAAAGGGATGTAAAATCAAGCCAGGTATGAGAGTTCACAGCTTAGCTTAAAATATTTGTGGTTCAAATGGAAATCAAGGTGTTAGCACTGCCTGAGGTGGCTGAGGTGTATGTGGCCCTTGATTTGGGAGGTTGGGAAAGGCTGAGCCTAAATGCTGCCTTCCCTGCCTGTGTGACCCTGCAGACAGGCAGCACCGTCCTGCCTTTCTCCCAGGAAGCATCTGAACCACCCCAGCCCTGCATCTCCCCCTTTTCCTTCCCCTCAGAGCCACTGTGGACACTGAAGAGCTGGAGAGGACGTTGCAGAGGTTCGGAGGCACACCGTGATGGTGGGAGCCATTCCACGGCAGCCACGCCGCTTCTGGGGGGTGCCTGACTGGCAGGTGTCTTCAGCTAATTGTGCCAACGACCGCCTGCTGCAGGGCAGGGAGGTTAATCCGGAGCAAAGCAGGGTCCTGCTGCAGAGGGGTAAGTGAGGGGGACAGCCAGAACAGGCTGCAGTGTCGTGGGCTACACAGAGGGATTGAGGTTGGTGGGGATAACTGGACCAGCCCCACCCAGAGCCATTGCCCAGGACTTTGTCCTGATGACTTCTGAATATTTCCAAGGATGAAGACTCCATAACCTCTCTAGGTAACTGGTTACAGTGCTTGGTCACAGTAAAAGAAAATGGTGTTTTCTGATATTCAGAGGGAACCTCTTATATATATATCTATATATATATCTCTATATATCTATATATATAGATAGATATATATATAGATGAGATCTCACTGAGCCTTCTCTTCTCCAGGCTGAACAGTCCCAGCTCTCACAGCCTTTCCTCGTAGGACAGATGCTCCTGTCCCTTAATCGTTTCTTAGGGTCCCTTTGTTGCACTCTCTCAGGTGTGGCCTCACCAGTGCTGAGCAAAGAGGGAGGATCAGTTCCCTCAACATGCTGTTAATGCTGTACCTGGTGCACTACTGTTTTTCTTTGCTGCAAGGGCACATTGCTGGCTCATGGACAACTTGGTGCCCACCAGGGCCTTCAGGGCCTTTTCTGTTGTGCTGCCTTCCAGCCAGTCAGCCCCCAACATATCCTGGTGCATGGTTATACCTTTTATCACTTCTTTTAAACAAAATTCCTGGTCTTGACCACCTTGGCCTTCCATTTTCCCATCCCCATCCCAGCAGGGTCAAAATAGCATATGCAGCCTCACTGTCCAGAGAGCCTTGATCAACTTGGAGAACCAATTTCCCTATTGCTCACTTGCCCCTAAGCCCTTGCTCCACAAGATCAGGCACAGCTGCAAGGACAGGCAAAAGTCAGAGCTGCCAGGATGGGCAGTTTTTCCTCAGTCTGCTGGTGACTTTTCCTGCATCTCCTCAGCTCTTGCAGCCATTTCAGTATTTTTCATGCCTGAAAAGAAACAACATATAGACAGGATTCTCACAGCCCTCCAGCTGGACTGAAAATCAAAAGTGAGGCACCAAGCAGCATGGAGGAGGGCAGGCCCTCGGAGCTGGCAGGAGTGGGTGGATGGTGACACTGGTACTTCCCAGCTGCTGACTGAGGTGCTGGAGGTGCCTGGTCCAAGCTGGAAGGGGTAATGGGGATGTTAGGCCAGGTTCCTGTCCCCAGCATGGGACTGACACCAGCCCTGCCTCATTCAGTGCACGTGGCTGGGACAGGTTGTCTTGGCCAGTGCTGGGAGATGTTGCTGCTGTTGCCCAAAGGGGTGATTACAGGCCTGAGCCCCTGGGACTGGTCTGACCTGCCTGACTCCTGTGCTCCACAACAGCACAAGCGTGTCCCTGGCAGAGGGCAGGCCTCTTCCTCCCTGCTTGTCCAGACTTGTCCCCAGGAGTCTCCTGCCTGTCTGGAGACCTCTCCTTGCCTGAGCTGGGAAGGAAGTGCTGAACGCGCAGGTGGGTGATGCCTCAGGGTTTCCCAGAAAGCCACACCAGCCTGGTTCCTCTTCCTGTCCCTGGAGAGGGAGGTTCAAGTGGGGCTGTGTTAGGAGCTGCCCGTGTCCCAGTAGGTCCCTTGCAGCCAGAAGTCTGAATGAGGATGGGGGCTCCAGGCTGATCTTCATCCTTCTGCTTTCTTGTTTTTCCAGATGCTGTGCTGCAGAGCACCTCATAGTAGAGGGCTCACACAGAGATCGTGAGTGAGAGGGGATCCAGCTCCCACCCCCCTGCCCTTGCACCCTGACCTGTGGCACTTTACAGTCCCCCTCCTGCTGCCGCATGGGCTCCGCCCGGAGTCCCAGCAAGTGAGGCTCCATGCGGCACATCCACACAGAGACGTCCCTGCCCCCAGAGCGCAGCACGGACCCCAGCCTGTCCCGGCCCAGCGGGGAGACACCCTTGGAGCCTTCCTCGCAGTGCTGCACCCACCGCAGCATCCTCATGGGCTACAACGAGACAGAAATCAAGCGCCAGAAGGTTTACCAGGTGTCCATCTTCTCCCATCTCTCCAGCTCCTCTGAGAGCACAGAGCAGCGGGCAGGCACCCGGCCAGCTGTCAAGAGAGGATACCCCGAGCAGCGAACTCCGGAGGGGGGGCGAGATCCCAAACGAACTCACTGGGGTGACAGGGGGGTGGATGGGGGCCCTGGGCAGCCTTCCCTGGATGATGATGATACCTTTGAGGATGGTCTGCTGGTGGAGGAGCTCTCGCTCTGTGGCTCTGCCCAGCACTTCTCCCACAGTGGGCTGCGGGTGGTGGAGCACCGCTGTGAGGGCAGCCCTAGCCACAGCCCCAAGGCCAGCAGAGAAGACAAGTCACAGGATGTCTCCTCCTCCTCCTCTTCTTCCTTTTCCTCCTCCTCCTCCTCCTCCTCGTCATCCTGGCCCCGGCACATTGCTTGCAGTACTTTGCACATGAGAGACAGTTGCCCTGTCTCATCAGGGGATCAGCCCATAGACTATGGAGAGAATGGGGAGCCAGCAAGTGGCCACAATGTACTTCACCTTGAATTGCACAGTATTGCACAAACAACCCAGTTGGACCCTGGTGGGAAGAGAGAGAAGCCAGGGAGCAGCCCAGCTTGCACCAGCAGGGCTAGCGGAGAAGTGGAAGGGCCAGTGATGGCCAATGGGTGCAGGGAGCCCCCCACTCCACAGACAGCGCTCAGCCCCGAGCCCAGCAACCTGAGCTCCCAGGAGATGACGCCCTGTGGGAGCAGCCAGCTCAGCAGCACCTGCCCAGCCAAAAGGAAGTTGCTGCCTGCTGGCGAGGTTACGGCCGACTCCTGCTCTGAGGATGAGAGCCTGTCCCCACCAGCAAGGAAAAAGAGGGTCCTGCCATGCCATCCTGTGCCCACAGCCTGCCGCAGCACTGATGCCAAGGGAGCTCCGTTCTGGAATCACCTGCTTCCTGCAGCCAAGGTGAGCATTGCTCATGGGGGGAGGCAGCGAATGGTCTGGGGATGCCCAGCCCCACTGTGGCACCATGCCCCGAGCTGCAGTGCTGGTGTGAGCAAGGCAGCAGCTGACAGCCAGCCCTGGCACACATGGTCTGTTTTAACCAGCTCTTGACATCTTGTAGTCACTGGATACTCTGGATGCAACCAGCTTTTTCTCCTGGAGAGCCCTGCTTGGAGAGGAGACAACCTCCCCGCAGCAGTGAGAGCTGGACACATCGTGAAACCACATTTGGTGTCTCATGGCTTCCTGTTAAGCCATGATATAGCAGCAAGCTTGGGAAGAGTAGTTGGCCTCTACCTGCCTGATGAGGAGGAAGGCAGATGCATGGGATGGTTTGAACTCCTGGTCATGATGCCCATTAGAGCAAGTGTCTGGTGGCAGGCAGTGGGACTGGACATACTCTGACCAAGGAGCCCAGTGCTGTGTGTAGAGATGCCACTGGCTTTTCTGCCATTTTGGGGCGCCTGTGGCATGTCCCCAAGGTGCCACAAGGTCTTAGCAATGGGGCAGACCTCTGAGGTTTGCAGCCACCCTAGCAGCTCAGGAGCTGCCTGCAATTCCTCTTTTCTTACCCTGCTCCCTGCCCTTACCTGTCCTGCCAGCTGAGGCTGCAGCAGGCTCAGGCCAGACCTGGCATGCTCTTCTTTTTCTCTGGGGCATCCCATGGTGTGGGGACACACAGGAACTGATGTCAGAGCTATGCTGGCTTCTTGCTGCATGGAGCTGAGACACGCCATCCATGGGGCACAGCTCAATCCCTGCCAGCCTTTTTCATGACTGTCCCTCAGCCCAGCTGCTGCCAGCACTGTCCTTGCAGAGTGAAGCCCTCCAGCAGCTTCCCTGGGTTTTCCCGCCCGGTCATGCCAGCCAGCTTCATCATCCTTTTGTGTTGTGCTGCCCTTTGTGTGGCTTCCAGAAGGGAAAACCCCTGAAAAGAGGACATCTTTAAAAGAAGGCTGCAGTGTGGCTGTGGCTTTAACCCCCCACCCCACAGCTGTAGGATCCTAGCTGTGGGTAGCGATGGGAAACGCACCCCTCTGCCTGGTGGCACTGCTGAGGACTTTGCATGAATCACCAGGGGACAGAACTTTTCCCAGGCTGGTCAGGGAGCATCCTTGTAGGTGTCCCAATCCCTGGGAGGTGCAAGGGGGTGTCACTGCATGGCTCTGTCTACAGGTGTCTTTCACTGGGGCTGCTCCTGAGACCTGCTTTGTAGAGCGGGAATAGTGTGTTGTACCCTTGGGTACCAACACCGTCATTCCCAGCTGAGCCACTTTGGGGTTTGGGCAGCCCTATGTCCCCACCAGACACCCCAGTCCTTGTGCTACCCTGCTGGCCACCCCTGCAGAGGCTGCTGATGGCTGCCCATGGACTGGAGCCTGTTCATCTGCTGGGACACCCATGGGAATGTGGGGCAGGGCAAGGGGCGATGGCCCCTCCCAGGGGTGCACGGGCCTTGGTTGCTGCCCTAACAGAGTTCTCCATTTCGTGTCCCCTCCAGAGCTCTGCAGACTGCACGGCGGTTGGGAGGAGGCTGAAGAGTGGGCTGCGCCTCAAATCGTGAGTGTCCTGGCAGCCCCATGGGATGGACATGAGGGCTCAGGGTGCCTGCCCACCCCAGTACCCTGCAGCCCAATGGGAGGTTCAGGATGGGTCAAGTCCTCTTCCCTGCCCTGGCCCAGGTATCTCCCCTCTTGGACACCACAGACTGGGGGGGTTTTTTCTTCCCATGGGATGTAGGAAAGTGGGTTCCACCTCCAGCAAAGGTATAGGGGACCTGGAGAGGGATCCACATTCCCAGGGACATGAACAACCCAGGGCTGCGTGCTCTTCAGTCCAACACCAATCTTCTCTCCTCACTCCCAGGCGACATCTCCGGACCAGCCTCCGGAGGGGCACCAGGTCTCCCACAGTGCCCTGGGCCACCACCACTGTCAGCCATGCTCTGCTGGGCAACTTTGAGGTAACAGCGCCCACCTGCTGGGGGGAGGTGGGTCCTGGGGGCTCCACACAGGGCTAGCAATGGGTGTGAGAGGCTGAACCTGATGGGAGCCCTGGTGTGGGGCCAGGCTGCTTGTCCCCAAAAGGCCTGCCGTGCAGTGGCAACCACACAGCCACCAGCAGCATGGCTCAGCCAGCAGATCCTTGGGTGGAACCTGCTCAGATGGCTGCTGTGAGGCTGAGCCAAGGTACTCTCACAGCTTCTCCCTGTTAGATGGTTGGTGTTATCTCACCAGTTCAGGGTGTGTCTGTCTTAGAGCGAGGTCTCTGGGCACATGAGGGCAAGCAGTCACTTGGGTGCAGTGAAGATGGGGATGACTTCACCTGGAGCATTGAGGCAGGGGGTGGGGCTGGTGTTTGAGGTTCCCTAACACTTCCTTCCCCTCTCAGGAGTCCATCCTGAAAGGGCGCTTTGCACCATCGGGGAGGATCGAGGGCTTCACAGCAGAGATCGGTGCCAGTGGCTCGTACTGTCCCCAGCATGTCACCCTGCCCGTCGACGTCACCTACTTCGACATCTCTGAACACAGCGCGCCCTCGCCTTTCCTGGTACATGGATGTGGGGGAGGGGGGCTGTACCCCGGCACCCTGGCGCAGCCCCTCACTCTAGAGGGTGGCTCAAGCAACCACCTGCTTGTGGAGGTGGATGGCTGTGCCAGGGGCAATCTTTAACCCAAAAAGCCAAACGGGAAACAAGGGGGAACATACACAGGCCCAGCTGCTTCATGGTTGTCATTGTCATCACCTCTCTTGTCACCACCTCTCTGTTGCTGCTCCTGGTTTGGAGAGGAACTGAGCTGGGGGTCTTCTTGCTGACTTGTGCCAGGTGTTCCCAGCGAGGGAGTCTCAGGCCCATGCTGGTTCCCAGCTGGGCTCTCCCTCGGCTTTCTCCCTCTCTCACATGCTGTTTATTTTGCCCCAGGGAGTGATTGACTTGGAGGCCTTGGGAAAGAAGGGTTACAGTGTCCCCAAAGCTGGAACCATCCAAGTGGTGAGTCATTCCCTGGCCTGCAGTAGCAGTGTGGGGGTGGGGCTGGGTGGGCTCTGTTTGCCCTGCTGGGGTGGGTATGCTCCATTATGTTGTTAGGCAGGGCAGCAGCTGGAAGGCTTGTCTTCTGCAGAGGGGTTACATGGCCACCAAGACAGCACAGCAGAGGGGAGTACAGGGTACCTGGGATGCTGGCAGGGAGACAAGGTGATGGGAGAATCAGGGAAAGAAGAGGTTGGTGAGGGTTTTTGGCAGGAAAGTGTGCATGTGCAGTGGGAATGGGATGTGATGCAAGGGGAGCAAACGTGTGAAGGTGGGTGTAAAGGACTGACCTGTGGCACTCAGGCTAAGCCCTCTGGGACTGGTGTGAGGCTTTCTGGATCCTTTGACCAGCAGCTTCTGCTCCCAGATGCCCCATCTCTGCCCTGCATTCCTCCCAGTCTCACTCTCTACCCCTCTGCCCCCAGACCTTATTTAACCCCAACAAGACTGTGGTGAAGATGTTCTTGGTGACGTACGACTTCCAGGACATGCCAGCCAACCACATGACCTTCCTACGCCATCGCATCTTCCTGGTGCCCGTGGGGGAGGAGGAGGGGTCCACGGTGGCCCCCAGTGACCCACTGGGCACCAGCCCACCCCGCAGGGTTCTCTGCTACCTGATGCATCTAAGGTAAAGCATGCCAGGAGGGGTGGGCACCTGCCCCAAGGCCACCCCTGTGCTCCTCTCCAACATGTCCCAAGCCTGCAAGACTGGAGGAGGGACTGGGGAGGAGCAGGGACCAGCTGCTCCTTGACCAGGGGCCAAAGTAGCCAAGGGGGTTGTGCCCTCACTGAGGATGCCCTGCCCTTGCCTGGGAGCCTGAGGTCCCTCTGCCTTGATCGTCTTCACACAGGTTTCACAGTTCCAAGTCGGGGAAGATCTACCTTCATGACGACATTCGGCTGCTTTTCTCCCGCAAGTCGATCGAAGTGGATTCGGGGATCCCCTACGAACTGAAATCCTTCACAGAGATGCCCAGGCACCCCTGCTACTCACCCCGGGCCTGATCTTCTTCACCCCCCACCCCCCAAGGGCCACTGGGGGAGCCTCCAGCCCAGCACTTAGGGGAGAGATGAGTAAAGGGGCAGCAAGCACTGCTTTGAGATATCCCCCACCCTCCTGACCAGCACGGACACCACACTCTGCAGCAGGGCTGGGATCACCCCGGGGGCTTAACCAAGAGTGGCAGGGGCTGAGGAGCAGCCCTGGCACTCCAGGGACATGCCCAAGCCTTCTGCTGGCACTGCTCCCAGCTTGGAGACTGGTCTGTGGCCGAGGTGGGTGGGTGGGGAGTGAAGAGTTGGACTGGGGCTGTGGGTAAGACCAGCCACACTAGTCCCGGGTCTGGAAGCAGAAAATGTGGAAGAGTTTGTATTTATTAGTATTTATTGTTACTGGGAGTGCAGAGGAGGCTGGTGCAGAAGATCAGAGGTTCCGTGCTTGTTCTTCCCCCCAGCCCTGCCCCCACCAGGCTGCCTGTGTTGGGACAGGGCTGTGGGGACTGTGAGGGTGACTCGGGACAGGGACATCTCAGCCCATGGAAGGGAGAGTGACCCACTGCTCACCAGGGTGCAGCTCCCAGGCCAGGGCTGTGTTAAACACCCTGTGACAGGCTCAGCCTTGCTGGCACCCGCTATGCAGGGCCAGCCCAACTCAAAGCAGCTTGGGGAGGCCTGCACTTATCTTCTGGGTCTTTTAGGGCAAACCAAACCCCAAGAGGCCTGTGGCTGTCAAGGAAATGGCCACCGCCAGGTTCCTGACGGTAAGAGACACAGCTGTCACGTGGATGGGGACCTGGGGCTCTTTGCAGGAGTATGGGGATAGCCCTCTGGGCAAGAGCCTCCAGAGCACGTGTGCTGTGGATCTGAGAAGATTGCCAAAAAAAAAAAAGGAACCTTGCACTGTCAGTGGGTGGGGGGTGAATCCTATGAAGGAGGGAGCTTTGGGCAGGGTCTGCTGGCAGCGTGGTCAGGGGCTGGAGGATGGGCAGGAGCCCCAGCTTAGTTCCCTGGGAAGCAGGGAAGCAACAGAGGACATCAAATTCCAGGAGCTGGGCTGGATTCTCAGGAGCAGGACTGGGGGGAATCCAGAGAGGGGCAGGGCTGAGGGCAAAACAAGCTTGCACATCCCGTGTCTGTTATCACCCCTCTGCCCTCTGAGCGTCTCGGCAAGGCTCCCCCTGCCAGCCCAGGCTCTGGGGAGCCTCAGCCCCTCTCTCAGAGGGAAGAAGAGGGTGACAGGCCCGACCCCATCAACTCCCAGCCGTGGGGCTGCGACCCCAGTGCCGGGGCCTCGGTGTGGCCATGGGCCAGGAGTGGGGGGTGTGGGGTCGAGGTCCTGCTCTCCCCTGCCCGGGGGCGGCCAAGGGGCTCCGGCCCTGCTGCACTGAGAGGTGGAGGCCTGAACCCGCCCATACACTCACAGCGGGGGCCTGAATCCCCCAAACCGTGGATCTGAACCCCCCAAACACCGGGGGCCGCTCCTCCCCCTGCCCTGAGCAGTGGGTCCCGGGGGCCGCCATGACACCGGAGTCCCCTCGCCCCCCGGTCACCGGGCCTGCCCCTGTCGCCGTGGCCCTGCGGGCTCGCGAAAGCCGTGCCGGTACTTTTCGTGTTCCTTTTTAATTTAATAAACGTCCGTTTGGAGCTCCAGAACGAGCCCGGGGCTGCCGCTCCCAAGCAGAATCGCGGGGCGGGCGGGCGAGCGGAACCGGGGGCCGCGGCCGAAGGAGCCGGAGGGACCTATCCGGGTGGCGCACCCGGAAGCAGCGCGGCTGCAGGGGCCTTCCGGGCGTGAGGGAGCGGCGGCGGCGCCGAGCGGGCGGGCGGAGGGGGCGATGCTGTCGCGGGCGGGGATCCGGGCCCGGCCCGGCCTCGGGCTGCTGCAGGTGCGGGGAATCCAGCGGGGAGGGGCGGGGGAGGGAACGGGGAGAGCTCAGGGGGTGCCCACGTGGGGGAGGTCCGGGGTGGCGGGTGCTGGAGGGGCCGGGAGAAGGGGGCTGGGTTGGGGGCACCGGGATAAGGGGGATGGTGTTGGGGGCCTGGGAGGTGCTGGGGGGGGGACTGGGCAGGGATGGGGTCAAGGGGTGTGGGGGGGAGGCAGAGGGTGGACAGGCGGGGGGGGTCGGAGGTGGGGGTTCAGTGGGGTGGGGGTTTCGCGGGTCCGAGGAAGAGGTGAGGGGGACTTGGGCAGGGATGGGGGTACGGGACGGGGGTTAGAAGGGGCTGTGGACAAATGAGTGTCGGGGAATTGAGGAGATTGGGGGTATTTGTGGTGTTGGGGCTCCGGGAAGGTGCTGGGGTGGTGGTGAGGAGCTGAGCAGGAATAGGGCTATGGGGACACGGCGGGTGAAAAGGATAAATGGGTATGGGGGGACTGAAGGGGAGTCGGTGTGGTGGTGTTTGAGGTCCGGTGAAGGGCTGGCGGTGTGGGGGCTCGGTGGGGGAGAGCTGGGCAGGGATGGGGGAAGGGGTGCGGCGGAGTGTGCAGTGGACAGACGGGTATGGGGGATTGAGCAGGGGCAGTGGAGGGCAGTGGGATAGTGTTGGGGGTCTGGGGAGAGCCGGACAGGGATAGAGGTGAAGGGCAGGGCAGTGGTGTAGAGGACAAGACAGGTATAGGGAGACTGAAAAGGGCGGTCAGTGGGGAGTGTTCGGGGCTGGGGAAGGGCTGGGGTGGAGCAGGGGGATGGACAAGGAGAGAGAGAAAGGAGGTGAGGGGGTTGGTACAGCGGACAAGTGGGCATGGGGGCAACTGAGGAGGTGGGGGTTCAGTGGGATGGTGGTGTTGAGGGTTTGGGGAACACTGTGTATGCGGAGGAGCTGGACAGAGACCGAAGTGTGAAGAGGAGAGGTGCAGAGAACAAGTGGGAGTATGAGGGGGACTGAGAGGGAGGGGCCAGTGGGGGGGTGTTGGGGGTCTGGGGAAGTGCTGGGGTGGTGGTGGTGACCTGGGCAGGGATTGGGGTACAGCGGGGTTGCAGAGGAGGCTGTGGATGAATGGGTATGGGGAGGGCCAGTGGGGAGTGACTGAGCATGGGGTGGTGAGGTGGATTGTTGTAGGAGAATTGGATGCGTGGAGCTGTAGAGGTGTGAGCTGGGTTGGGATGTGGGAAGGTCGAGGGAAGCTGTGTGAGTGACAGTCTGTGGGGAGAAGGGTGAGGGAATGCCTGGACAAAACAGGTCTTTGTGGGGAGCCCAGGAGGCAGCCAGAGCTGCGGAGGGACAGGTTGTTAAAAAGGGGTGGCCTGGGACTGAGGTGAGTGAGAGAGCTGGGGGGAGTGGGCCTGAGCAGGTTATAGGGACTGAGCGGGGCAGAAAAGACCCACATGCACATGCCTCATTGCCCTTAACAGTGGCAGGGAGGCTTTGTTCCCCCTCCAGGGTGGATGTAAGAGGAGCAGAGATGTGCAGAAAGCTCTCACATGGGAGTGAGCCCCCCTACACCAGTGGAGAAGACTATCCCTGGGGCCCAGGCCTCATCCCTGTGGGAACACCCTTACAGCATGGGCTTGTTTGGGGCACTGTTTCCTGCCCTGGTCTCTGGGTTGTGAGCCCAGATGGGGTAACAGGTGTGGAGCTGGGCTCTGAGGTGCCAGCAGCTGGCCTCAAACCTGTTCCATCTCCTCTCCCAGCACTCCCAGCAGCTGAAGCGTGCGGCACGGCTGGCCCCAGCTCCGTGCCGCTGGAACTCCGGGCTGCCCGTGAACATCGGAGTGCTCTTTGTGCCGCAGCAGGAGGCCTGGGTGGTGGAGAGGATGGGCAAGTTCCACCGAATCCTCGAGCCTGTAAGGAGCAGCTTTTCTCCCCTTCTGGATTCAGCAGGTTCCTAAAGCTGTAGCGAGGCGCGTCCTTTGCACGAGGATCCGAGGGGTGGTGGGCTTAGTTTCCCAGGCTGAAATCCTTTTGGCTGCCTGTGGATTAATTTTTCTTGGTGAGGTGTTTAAAGCACTGAGTAACCAAAATGCCCTGTGTGTAAAATGTGTTTGCAGTGTGTGGCATGTGCTTTTGTTGCACAACTCTGTCTAGTCTGGCTATCAGCCATCTAATCCTACCCTTTTCCCAGGGTTTGAACTTTCTCATCCCTCTCCTGGATCGGATTCGTTACGTCCAAAGTCTCAAAGAAATCGTCATTAATGTCCCAGAGCAGTCAGCTGTCACACTGGGTGAGGAACAGCTTCTGTGTCCTGCCCCCTTCCTTCCTCTGCATCTGGGGTGAGCAAGGGACAATGTGGGGATGAGTGGAATTGTCCCAAGCTCCTGCACTCAGCTCTGTCCCTTGGTACCCAGGCTTGGCCATAAAATCACAGGATCACTGAATGGTTTGGGTTAGAAAGGACCTTAAAGTTCATCTTGTTCCAACCCCTTACCATGGGTAGGGACACCTTCCACTAGGCTGGGTTGCTCACAGCCCCATCCAGCGTGACCTTGAACACTTCCAGGGATGGGGCAGCCACAGCTTCTCTGGGCAACCTGTTCCAGTGCATCACCACCCTCACAGGAAAGAATTTCTTCCTAACATCTACTCTAAGCCTGCCCTCCATCAGCTTAAGGCCATTCCCCCTTGTCCTGTCCCTCCATGCCCGTTTGAAAAGTCCCTCTTAGCTCTCTTTAGGTACTGGAAGGCTGGTGCTGTGAGTGGGGGCACCTCAGGAAGTGAAGTCCCATGTGGTCTCTCTGGGCTGCAGCTCCCCCTTCTTGCTGAGTTGAATGCACCTGGCCAGAAATACATTTTTGAGGTGCTTTCCTTTATTGAACCACAAAAGAAATTTCTGTTTCTGTAAAAAAACATTTTAGAACAGGTTAATGGATGTAATGTTAATTGACAGCTCTGTTACAGTTTTAGTTATAAGTGGTTTGTTTTAGTTTTTTCCTCCTTAAGTCTTTATTTATGAGAGCCACAGTGTGAAATGCTTGATTTTCTATCTGGAAAATTGGGACCTGTTGTGTACTGAAACATCACAGTGTTTTCTAGGGAACGTAAGATCCTTTTTATGAAGCCTTTAGATAAGAAGATCTATTTCAGCCAATCCTTCTCTGTGCCATGCTGCTATGCCAGCACGGAAAGGGATGACCTGCCCAGCTGTGCTCTGGAAGAGGGGGTTTCCATGTTTTGTTTTTATTGCTTCAGTAAATGGGGCTGTTGTTCTTTCCCAACAGATAATGTCACCTTGCAGATCGATGGTGTGCTCTACTTGCGGGTTATGGACCCCTACAAGGTACAATCCCTGCCCCTTGGGCAGCTTTTCCTGGCTCTGCCCACTCCCTGCTCCCCAAAATGTGTGCTCCAGCCTCTGTGCTGTGCCCAGCAGGTGGGCTGGATACTCTGACTCCTCCCAAGGCTCCAGACTCCACGTTTTCAGCAGGAGTGTCTGGCAGGTTTCTTGCTTTAGTGCTGTGTTTGTCTCTTCTGCCTTGTTCAGGGTCCCTCTTGGCACCCCTATCCACTCTGTTTTGTGCTTCTGCTCTTCAGGCCAGCTATGGGGTGGAAGATCCTGAGTATGCAGTGACCCAGCTGGCCCAGACCACCATGAGATCTGAACTTGGCAAACTCTCCCTTGACAGAGTCTTTCGGGTGAGCTGGAGAGGTGAATCATGGAGCTGCCAGTGTCTCTCAAAACCCCAGGACAGCCTGCATGCCCAGGCTGATGTGCTTAACAACAAAATGCCCTTTGCTTAGAGGACTTATGGCTTCTGTTTCAGTTGACCTATTGGTGAATCCTTGGAGATGGGTCTTGTTTCGGTTGTTTTTGTAACAGGAGCTATTTTTTGCCCTGCCCTGGGTTATTTGGAAGGGGTGATGGGTGGCATGTGCCCAGACCCAGCTGGTGCAGCCATGTTTCTCTTAAGTCACTGACTCTTTGCTCAGCCCCAGTGATGAATATCCCTGACCTGGGTGATGGGGTGCTGTAATCCTTGTAACTGCATTTGCTGGGAAGAAACTGGAATTGTTGACATTCTGTTGTATCCAGATGTATGCCAGATGTTGTATCCCAGCAGCTTCAGTGTGGGGCACTGCCCTCCCTAGGAGGTGGTGACCCCTTCAAGAGCTGCAGGAAGCACCTGGCCCTGCCTGAAACCTGTGGAGATGGGTTTTTCTGGCAGACCTTGGCCTGTGAGGGAGGTGTCTGTTTTCCTCCTGACACCTCTCTTGTGCTCAGCACCTCTTCTCTGCTCTCTGCTGTTTCTTTTGTACCTCCCAGGAGCGGGAGTCCCTCAACGCCAGCATCGTGGATGCCATCAACCAGGCTTCAGACTGCTGGGGCATCCGGTGTCTGCGCTATGAGATAAAGGACATCCACGTGCCCCCACGCGTGAAGGAATCCATGCAGATGCAGGTGAGGCTCTCTGGGAGGGAGGTCTGGAACAAGAGGGAAGCCTCCTCTTCCTCACTGCATCACAGAGTCACAGAATCAGTGAGGTTGGAAAAGACTTCAGGTCAAGTCCAACCTGTGACCAAACAGTACCTTGTCAACCAGACCATAGCACCTCCAGTCTTTGCTTAAAAACCTCCATGAACAGCGTCTCTAGCACCTCTCTGGTAGCCCGTTCCAATGTCTAATCACCCTTTCTGAGAATAAATTCTTCCTAATATCCAACCTAAACCTCCCGTGGTGTTACTTAAGACTATGTCCTGTCATCCTGTTGCTGATTGCCTGGGAGCAGCCCCCATGTGACTACAACCTCCTTTCAGGTAATTGTAGAGAGTCATAAGGTCACCCGAGTCTCCTCTTGTAAACAACCCAGCTCTCTCAAGGGCTCCTCATCAGTCTTGCGCTCCAGATCCTTCCCCAGCTCCATTGCCCTTCTCTGGATGCTCCAGCACCTCAAATATCCCTCTTGAATTGAGGTGCCCAGAACTTGACACAGGACTTGAGGCATGACCTCACCAGTGCTGAGTACAAGGGGAGGATCACTTCCCTCATCCTGCTGGCCACACTATTGTTGATACAGGCTATGGTTCATTATTGTTACCTGTGCAGATTGGGCAGCACCCACCCCTTACCTCAGGAGGGCACTTCGGCTGGAGACATAAAGCTACTGAATAAATATATCCTGTCATAATTTTTGTGGTGATGACCCCTGCCTGCTACATACACACCATGCCAGCTCCCTTTAAAATCCCTACTGGGCTCTGTGGGGAAGCAAATCCCAGAGCTGAAGGTCTCCCCTTGAGGAAAGCTGGACACCAGATCTCTGGGCTGGAAGGGGAGGAGGCGAAAGCAGCTGTCCATGTAGGTGTGGACAGGGCTGGGAAGGGCTGCGTGACGTGAGGAGCAGAACCAGCCCTTGCCAGGACCACACAGTGTTCTGTAGCTGCATTCTCATGCTTTGTAAGCCATGCTTCCCCCAGCAGGACGGAGGAGCATGTCCTTGCCCCACAAATGGGATTTCCCCAGCACAGCCATGGCAGGCTGGTGTCTGAGCTGTGCTTGCAGGTGGAGGCAGAGCGACGGAAGCGGGCAACAGTGCTGGAGTCAGAGGGGACGAGGGAGTCAGCTATCAACGTGGCTGAAGGCCAGAAGCAGGCCCAGATCTTGGCATCAGAAGCTGAGAAGGCTGAACAAATCAACAAAGCTGCTGGTAATGCCTTGGGCTAGAACATGTGGGCATCTGTAGCCCTTTGGACTGAGAGGTGGTGCTGCTGGGGAGAGACTGCATCACTGTGGGCCAGGCTTCCTCAGCCACTTCTGATCCTTCCCTGCTGGGGCCTCAGGCTGAGCACCAGCTCATGTTGCTGCCCCGCCCCAGCCGCCAGCAGCAGCAGGAGGCATGTGCCAGTGTTGCTGTTGGGGAAGAGACAGCCATGCATGCATGAAATTGTCCTGATTCGCTCCCTGAAGTGGTTGGGATTCAGTCCTTGTAAGTGCTTTGTCGTGATTCTGATGTGCTCCCTGCTGTGGTTTGTTGTAGGAGAAGCCAATGCCATGCTGGTCAAGGCTAGGGCCAAGGCAGAGGCAATTCAGCTCCTGGCAGCTGCTCTGGCACAGCAGGTGAGTGATGGCTGCTTGGACCAGCCACTGCTTTGGTGCTGGCACTGGGGGAGGTAAAACCATGGGCGAGGTGGCACCTGGCTTTCTCCTGGACACTCCCTGGCACCTTCAGCAGCAGCAGGGAGTGAAGATCTTTGGTGGGCTGGGGATACAGGCAGGGATGAGCTGTTGGTGGCATGTGACCTGTCTCTCTGTTCCCAGCACGGCAATGCTGCTGCCTCCCTGTCGGTGGCAGAGCAGTACGTGAACGCTTTCTCCAAGATTGCCAAAGACTCCAACACTGTCCTGCTGCCCGCCAACACCGGCGATGTCACCAACATGGTCGCACAGGTCAGTGTAGTCTCCTGTGTCCTGGGCTGCATCCAGAGCCCCGTGGGCAGCAGGGGAGGGAGGGGATTGTGCCCCTCTGCTCCGCTCTGCTGAGACCCACCTGGAGCACTGCATCCAGCTCTGGGGTCCCAGCACAGGAGGGACAGGGACCTGCTGGAGCAAGCCCAGAGGAGGACGCCAAGATGATTGGAGGGATAGAATGCCTCTCCTACAGGAAAAGGCTGAGAGAATTGGGGTTCTTCAGCCTGCAGAACAGAAGGCTCTAGAGAGACATTGTAGCGCCTTCCAGTACCTAAAAGGGGCTTACAAGGAAGATGGAGAGACTTTACAAGGGCGTGTAATGATAGGATGAGAAGGAATGGCTTTAAACTGAAGAGTAGGTTAAGATTAGGCATCAGAAAGAAATCCGTTCCTGTGAGGGTGGCGAGGCACTGGAACAGGTTGCCCAGAGAAGCTGTGGATGCCCCGTCCCTGAAAGTGTTCAAGGCCAGGTTGAATGGGGCTGTGAGCAGCCTGGTCCGGTGCGGTTTGTCCCTGCCCATGGCACGGGGGTTAGAAAAAGAGGATCTTTAAGGTCCCTTCTAACCCAAGCCATTCTTGCTCTCACCCAAGTGAGTCTTGCTCTGGGGAGGTGAAGAGGGCCCCATACTGGGGCCTGGCCCTCTCCTCTCCTCCCCTCCCTGTGACTGTCTCATTCCTTCCAGGCCCTGGGGATCTACACCACACTGACCAAGCCACAAGCTGTGAAGACCCAAGATGGGATGCCCCAAACCCATGAGGACTCCCAGTCTCCTGCCGTGGAGGTGCTGAAGGCAGAACAGGGCAGCTCCAGCTAACAGGGCTGGAAGGATCCCACACCCTCTCCTGAGGCCTGCCGGCAGTCCTGTTCTGCTGTGGGCAGTCGCTCTTCTTCCCTTAGTCCCTATTTTATATTGGATTTAAATCATGTAATAAATGGTAACAGTGCTGCTGCAGCATGTTCCCTCGTGCTTGGGTGCCTGACCCCAGTGTTCCATGCTGAAGGGGGACCATCCCTCCTCAGCAGGCTCCTGCTGAGATCTCCCATCGACATGCAGTCACATGCACGAGTGGCAAATTAGATACTCTGAAAAAATTCTTCCTGTGAGGCTGGTGAGCCACTGGCACAGGTTGCCCTGGGAAGTTGTGGGGCTCTGAGCAACCTGGTCGAGTGGAAAGTGTCCCTGCCCACAGCAGGGTGTATGGAACTAGATGATCTTCAAGGTGCCTTTCCAACCCGAACCATTCTATGATTCTTTGAATTTGGGGACCCCACTCCTAGGAAGGATGCCTTGCCCAGCACATCACGTCTCTAGGAATGTGAGCTCCTGTCATCATCCCCTTCTCTGTTATCTCCCAGAAGTTGTCCCTACAGTGCATGACTGTGCGTTCTCTACAGCAGGCTCCTCACAGTGCGCACCACAGGGCGAGGAGCGCGTCTGTCGATTAATTAATTAATAGATTAATTAAAACAACACCCTCGCCGTTAAGAGTGTGCCTCGGTGAAGGGAGGTGCGCGGGGACCTCCCGGCCGCCAGAGGGCGCCGCCGCCCCGCGCTGCTCCCCGCGGTGCCGCTCTAGCGTGGTCGGCGCCACGCGCGGCGCTTCCGGGGGCGAGGGGCGCCCGGAGCCGCAGGTGGGACAGAACGGGAGCGGAGCCCCGGGGAGAAAAAAGGGTCTGTGAGGGCCGGAGGGGAGTCTGGGGCTCGGGGGACACAAGGGTGGCGCGGGCGTGAGGTGGCGGACCGGGAGTCGGGGGTGCAGGGGCGGGGCTGGGGGTGCGTGAAGGGGGATGGGGGTGTCGGGAAGGGGATGGGGGTGCGGGAGAAGGGCTGTCGGTGCCGAAAAGGCTCTGGGCAGCGCTGGGCAGTCGGGAGGGAGCAGGGCTCGGCTTCCGCTCAGGAGGGGATGCAAGGAGGTGCGTGGGGCAGTTGCGAGGACGCGGAGTGGGACCAAGGCAGATCAGGCTGGTGGGGGCTGCTGCGGGACAGGTGCGTGTGCGAGGTGTTGGGCCGGGGGTGGGTGCTGGTAGGGAGTGGTACCGGCCCAGGTAGAGCCGCGGGGGGTTGAGCCTGCCTGTCCTTCCCTCCAGGATGCAGCGGTGGCCAGTGGTGCTCTTCTTGGCCTGGGTTTGCTTTCTCTTTTTTGCTGGTATCGGGCTCTTCATGAGCGGCTTCCTGCTCAGCCGGATCGAGCTTGCCAGCAGCAGTTCCTGCGCAGACCCACTCGTGCCTCCACCTTGGGAGAGGCAGAGCCTCCCGCCGGGCTCCTGCTGGGCACCGCAACGCTTTTCCAAGGCCGTGCTCATCATCATCGATGCCCTCCATTTTGAGTTCGCCCGCTTTGACCCCGCCAAGACCAGCCCACTGCCCTACGAGAACAAGCTGAGTGTCCTGCACCAGCTGGCCACCTCCCAGCCCCGCCATGCCCGGCTCTACCGCTTCCGAGCTGACCCCCCCACGGCCACCATGCAGCGCATCAAGGGCCTCACCACTGGCTCGCTGCCCACCTTCATCGATGTGGGCAGCAACTTTGCCTCCTACGCCATCCAGGAGGACAACCTGCTGGCACAGCTGGTGCAGAACGGTGGGTTCCTGGCTTTAACCTCAGGCAGGGGAGTTTCAGGCTAGATACGAAAAAAAAAATTTTCACAGGCATAGGAGTAGGTTGCCCAGGGAGATGGTGGAGTCACCATCCCTGGAGGTGCTTAAGAGGCTTCCAGATTTCATGCTGGGTGATGTGGTTTAGTGGTTTAGGGTTTATAGTGGTAAGTGGATGATTGGATTGGATAATTTTGAAGGTCTCTTTCAGCCTTGGTGATTCTTTGACAGGGGCTATTCAGCCTGGAGAATAGAAGGTTGTGTGGAGACCTCGTAGCAGCCTTCCAGTACCTGAACGGGGGCCTACAGAGAAGCCGGAAAGGGATTCTTTATCAGGAACTGTAGTGATAGAATGAGGAGTAATGGGTACTAATTGTCAGAGGAGAGATTTAGGTTAGATATTAAGAAGAAATTCTTTACTATGAGGGTGGTGAGACACTGAAACAGCATCCCCAGGGAGGTTGTGGATGCCATCCCTGGCAGTGTTTAAGGCCAGGTTGAACGGGGCTCTGAGAAACCTGGTCCAGTGCGGGATCCCTTCTAACCTCTTAACGTTCTATGATTCTGTGACTCTGTGTGGGCAGGGCAGCATGCAAACCTCTGCTCAGATTAACCTGTGTTCAAAACCTTGATTCCTTTCTCCCTGGGAAGGGCACTGCTTACAACAGCTCCGCCCTGTGAGCTAATTGTTTTGCCCTGCTTAGTGACAGTTACCTAAGGCAGAGTTGTCATGCAGGCAGGGTGTCTCCAGCTGGTGCTTCGAGTGAGAAGTAGCTGTGACTATGGCTTCATCATCATCATCTTCAAAGATGACGAGAAAGCAGGTGAAAGTGGCTGCACTGCTGGTGCTTGTCCCAAGGTCACCCCCAGGAATGCCTGCAGGAAGCCAAGGGCATTCGGTCATGCCGTGTGAGGCGCATGATAGGGGAGGAGCCAGGTGTGCCAGGTGGTGGCAGGTGTGCCATGGGGGTGTCCCTCAGGCAGCCAGCCTGCCTGGACGGCTACCTGCACCTGTGAGGCAGTGACCTCATCCCATTTTCATTGTAGTTTGGTGCTGCTGGGGGGTGCTTAGTGCAGCTGTAAAGGTCTTGTTATGGTGGGATAATGGAGTAGAGGGAACAGGACAGGCCACAGTGGGTTGTTACCCAGAGAGACTTCCTCCCAAGGCTCAGACTGGACTAAGGCAACATGACTTTGTGTGAGCAAGGTGGGCAAATGCAGTAGATCATCTGAGGCAAAATGCAGCAGTAGATCCAGTGCCAGAGCAGCAGCCTTAGAGGAAAGGGTTCCTGCTCCCAAGCTGAAGAGGCCCTGTGGAAACACAGCTGGCTGATGGCAGGCAGAACAAGCAGAGCAAGGGCGGAGGGAAGCATCAGTGCTTTTTTGCCTTCTCTTTTCCACATCTGAAACACCATCACCATTGTGTTTAAAAGCCAGAGCTCAGGACTCATGTCTTCTACTCTATCACCTGCTGCCTTGCATTTTGCAGTGGGGTCACAGGCCTCTGGTGAGGGTTTGTCTGGTTTGTGCTGCACCCCCTGCAGCCACCTGTGTTGTGGTGGCCCAAGAGTCTGCAGGGTGACATGACAGGTGAGTGATAAGTTGTGAGGTTGTGCAGGTGGATTTGGGCAGGGGGAGCACTCAGGGGCTTAAAGACAGGGCTGGTCCCTCCCTGTATTCAAAGTCATTTGCAGTCAGATGGTCGTTTTAATTTTAGGTCAGTTTTGAGTGTGGGTTGGAGAGGAGCCAGTGCTCCAGACCCTGACCTGGGTCTGCCCAGGCTCTTGGGATTGTTGTGGTAACAGCACGACTCAGGAGGTCTCCATCTCTCATTGGTTCCTTTCTGTCTGGCTCAGGAAGGCGAGTGGTCTTCATGGGTGATGACACATGGGAAGGACTCTTCCCAAAGAAGTTTTTCCGCTCGTATTTCTTCCCTTCTTTTAACGTAAAGGATCTTCACACTGTGGATGATGGGATCCTGCAGCATCTCTATCCAACTGGTAAGCAGCTCTTTCACCAGGGCATGGATAAACATTGGCCTAATGTGGGAGTTCAACTGCAAATTTGAGGTAGGGCTGAAGGCTTTTTTTCTGTTGCAGAGCAGCACTGGCCAGTTACATGCTGCTGCCCAAGGATTACAGTGCTCTAGCTGGATTTCCACGGATAAGCCACTTCTTGGAGTCCACGGACCATTTCTGTAGATACCTTTCCTCTGTCTGGGACAGAGTTTAGGTTGTTGGGATCAGGTTAGCCTTCTACCTCTGTCTTACAAAATACCCTGGCAGGCTGGAGACAGAGGAGCAGCTTAACTTTGACATGTGGCTGCCCAGGCAGGCACACAGTGCTCTGGGAAAAACACAAGTCAGGAGGCTGAGACACAGCACTGCTCTGAGCAAAGCATTGGTGCTTCCTAGTCATGGGAAGAAGATGAAGCATGAGATTGTTTGAGAATTTTAGGTGATTTCCACCTCCCTGAGGTACTGGGACTAAGGGAAATGTTCTTTCATTTTTCTGTATGTGAATCTAAGCGTGCCTTGTGTGAGAGCTGCAGTTCATAATTTAACTTCAAATATGTTGGTTTTCATGTGTCAAAGCCCTGAAGCAGTGGGGAGAGGCCAGAGTAACTTCCTAACTAGGGACTGTGTTGGTGTGTCATGCCCTTGTCCTGGATGGGGTGCACAGGGGCACATTGATGGGTCCAACCTAAAATATCTTCAGGGAAAGATGGGAGTTCTGGGTTCTCCTTTTTCTGAGCATACCTTTGTTTTAGCTCGGTTTGTGGCAGTTTTGAGGTAAGTTCAGGATGACTTGGGTGACATTGTACTGTTCCCTTCCTGAGGAGTGGTGAGAAAAAACTAGGGATGCTTGCTAGGCTTTGAGATCCCTGTGCCATTACACCTAGGAACCTGTGGCCAAGAGTGCGCCTCACTTAAAACCTGCATTGATTTCCTTGGGAGCTGGCAGTGACAGTGGCAGGAAGGGAAGAAACAGTAGTGTCCAGGGGCAACCAGGAAGTTCTGGAAGGAAGATCCAGGCTTAGAATTCCAGCCTGGTGTGTGATAAGTTTGCTTTTGTTCCACAGTGGACAGTGGTGAATGGGATGTGCTGATTGCTCACTTCCTTGGCGTCGACCACTGTGGGCACAAACATGGACCTGACCATCCCGAGATGGCAAAGAAGCTCACCCAGATGAATGAGATGCTCAGGTGATTAGGGTGGGGTTGCTAGCTGGCCTCTTACTTCAGCCGGACTGCTGGGATCTTCCTGGGGAACTTAGAGACACTGAGGGCAACATGGGATGCTTTACTGAGCCTGTTAACATGGAAAACAGCTTTGGCCAGCTGGAACCCCAGCTATAGGCAGTGTTGCTCGCAGAGATGCGTGTTGAGAGGTTTGGTTTCAGAGGTAAGGCTGCCTTCAGGTCTCAGAGCCTTGGTTCTCTACCAAGCCATGAGACGATAGTGCAGCTGGAATACAACTGAGCCTCACTCTTTCCATCTTTAACATGGAGATTGTCCCACTAAGGTCTGGCTAACGTTTGAGAAGCAGATGGAGGACCCTGGCTAGGGAATGAATACTGCATTTACCACACAGACCCATGAGTTGCACCTTTGAGCCAGAGGGCAGGATGGGATCCAGAAATTTCAGTCATGCAGATCTGTATCAGCCCAAAATGCTGCAGCTTTTGATTCTTAGGAGTGCTCTAAGTTTTGCTGCTAGAAGGAGTTGGTAACTTGCCCTGCTGTATCTGAGAGCACAGTCTATATTGTGTCATACTTACAGCATCCTTCAGGGACTAATCCCTCCTTTTTTCTTTTGAAGTGGGAGATGGCTCACACAACATGATACATGACCCAAATAGAGGCAGCCTAAAATTTGGTTATTGTCAGGAGCATTTCTTCTGAATTGTGTTTTGTCAAGACCCCTGAAGGCACTGTTCAGTGGGGACCCAAGCAAGATCAGTCCACTCTGTCTTAGGACTCTGGATTTTCAGTTTGGCTTTAAATCACCAATTTAAAACACCCTGGTCCCTAGCTTGTAACAGTTCTGCATCAGCATTTAGTTTTGCTCACACCTTTTTGTGGGCTTCACCTCTGTGGTGCAGGCAGATGTCCCCTCCCACCTAGGCTAGTTGAGCCCTTGTCCAGGGAGAAGTTGACCTTCCTTATCTCGATGACAGGTCCTTGGTGGATCATGTGGGGAATGACACTCTTCTTCTGGTGGCTGGAGACCATGGCATGACAGAAACTGGAGACCATGGTGGCGACAGCGAGAAGGAAGTCAATGCAGCACTGTTTGTGTACAGCAGGACACCCCTGTTTGGCAGTGGCCCTCCAGAGGTGAGAAGCTGACTCTTAGCTATCACTGCCTGAGGTGGTATCCAGGCTGAAAACTACATCCTGGGATTACAGAGAGTGACAGGGATTGTTTAGACTGGGAGGGATGATCAGTCTGTTGTAGAATCATAGAGTGAGCTGAGTTGGAAGGGATCCATTAGGATCATCAAGTCCGACTCCTGGCCCTGCACAGGCCACCCCAAGGGTCACGCTATATTCCTGAGAGCATTGTCCAAACACTTCTTGAACTCTGTCAGGCTGGTGCAGTGACCACTGCCCTGGGGAGCCTGTTCAGTGCCCAGCCATCCTCTGTGTGAAGAACCTTTTCCTACTATCCAGCCTAAATCTCTCCTGACACAATTTCAAGCCATTCCTTCAGGTCCTGTCACTGGTCACCACAGAGAAGAGATCAGTGCCTGACCCTCTTCTTCCCCTTGTTAGGATGTTGAAGGCCACACTGAGGCCCTCAGTCTCCTCCAGGCTGAACAGACCGAGTGACCTCAGGCACTCCTCACACAGCTTCCCCTCCAGACCCTTCATCAACCTCCTGGCTGTCATTTGGACGGTCCCTAATAGCTTAATGTCTTTCTTATATTGTGGCACCCAAAATTGCCCCCAGCACTCGAGGAGAGGCTGCCCCAGCACAGAGCAGAGCGGGACAATCCCCTCCCTTGCCCAGCTGTCGATGCTGTGCCTGATGCCCCCAGGACAGGGTTGGCCCTCCTGGCTGCCAGAGCATTGCTGACTCACAGTCACTTGCCATCAGCCAGGACCTCCAGGTCCCTTTCTGTGGCACTGCTTTCCAGCCTTTTCACCTTGAGTGAGAGGAATGGGGAGTTTGTCACCATGTCCTGAGAGAACAGTGGAAGGGCTGACACAGGATGTGGAGGACTGAAGTGTTTGGAACTCACGTTCAGGCCACTACGGCTGTGAGGGGTGCTTGTGTGGGGCCAGATGTGCTGTTAGACAGCACCTTTCCCTAACATCAACCTGCAGTTCCCAGCAGGCATGTTTCCCATCACAGGACCCTTGGGGGGAGCAGAGCTGTGCTTCTGCCTGGATTCACCTTTGGATGGGGATGTCTTCCCCACTGTCCTTTCACATGAGTGAAAAGCTGCGTTGCTGTGTTCTCTCTGAATTTCTGATTCCTCCCCTGTCTCTGCAGGAGCCTGAGACCATTCCCCAAGTGAACCTGGTGCCCACTATGGCCTTGCTGCTGGGTGTGCCCATCCCCTACAGTAACATTGGGGAGGTGATGGCCGAGCTGTTCTCTGGGGATGGTGACACTGTGTCTGCAGCCTTGCAGCAGCTCTCGGTCTATCACATCAATGCCAAGCAGGTATGGGCTGTGGTAGGCCTCCTATTGAACTAGAGAGGAGAAGGAATGGGTTTTTAACTGCAATCCTCTTCTGTTAGGTGGAGGTGGGGTGATGACATGCTGTTATCTTCATGGGGGACTTATTTTGAAGCATTACATCCTTGCAGTGTTTGCTCCAGTAAAAGACAGCCTCATTTTCCGCAAAGAGAAATGAGAGCCACCTGTTTAGTGCTGTGGTGTGAAAAATACTGTCTGGGAAGGTGGAGGAGGGTTGGATCTAGATGGTCAGAAGTGGATTAGGTAATAGGGGACACTGGTTCCTCAAGTCTGAAGATGACCAGAGGCAAGTCTCATGATTGGAGATTTGAGAGTAAAAGTGGAGGTTTTGATCCTGCTTCAGTTTTGAAGGAGAAACAGTGTTAACAAAAGGCTACTCTAGATTAGTGAAAGAAGGAAAACAGTAGTGAAAGACTAAATAAAAGAAATAACTATGTAACAGGTAATACTAAAGTAGGATACTGAAAGAGCAATTTGTACAAAGTGCAACAAAGTGCAACAGGAGCCCAGCAGCAGAACGACAAAATTTAAATGAGAGTCTCTACACGAGCTATAAAAGAAGCCTAGGCAATGTAGCAGGCTCAGTGAGAGCCTCTATGAGTGATGTGAGGGCCATCTGTTGTGGCTCTAGTCATGCTACAGAACCAGATTTGCCACAAGCATTGCAAGGCATGTATCTCAGCTAAGGGCCAGTTTGCCTTTGAGGGACTCTGCATTGCTGGCAGCACAGGAATAACTCCTCCAGTGTCCAACCAGCTCCTTGGAGTGCCAGTTGGACAGCACTGGTGCAAGCCAGTGAGGAGCTGGAGAGAATCACTGCTGATGGGAAGACAGAAATATTCAGCTCTGTATTCACAGAGCAGCAGAGTCCAGTGACATTTAAAGATCATACGTGATGTTAGTGTGCATTAATCACTGAGGATATCAATCATCATCTGTTAGGAATTAGTGTTATCCAGTCGTACCTCTTTAAATATTTGCATTCATTGTTTGGGGAGGTTTCTGGCTTGATAACAGTGGTGTTGAAGAAGCTGTGGCATTCCACGGGGGCCCATGAGAGAGCCAGTGGATGTGTTTGCCATCCATGGGCAGAGCCAGACTGATTCTGACTGTGCTCTGAGGCAAATGGAAGGTGTGTGAAGTTACGGGTGCATTTCAGGACTGGAGCAGATCTACCCTGCTAAGCAGATGGATGTATGTGCAGGTGCTCTGCCCTGCTAATGCCCCTGTAAGACTTCTTTTATGACTTTAGGATTGTAGCTGCCTCTGTTAATGTCCTCTTGAAGCAGAAAGCAAAAACAATGACCTTTCCTTAACCTATGGTGCAGTCTATTAATGTGCTAGTATTGAATAAAGGGAAGCAGCTTGGTTTGACCCACTGTGAGCTTTTTAATTTGATGTTTTTCCTCAGACAAAACTATAAACTCAAAATGGGGTGCAGATTAACAAGTCATTAATAGAAATGACTTGGACTTCTGGAGGACATTTGCCTTATTGCTGCCAAAGACTCTATAAAAGCCCGTACTGATGCACAGCATTACCAGAGGTGTAGCCGCAGGAATCACTGTGACTGTCAGGATGGATGGATCACTTGAGAGGGATGTCACTTGGCCAGAGGGATTGAATTTTCTGATGGGGACATCCTGGATTTGTGTGACCAGCCCTGGGTGATGTGGCTGGGGACAGGTCTGCCCTAGCATGGCTTGGTAGATTGGGGTTGTTTCCATTCTGAAAGGGCAGTGTAAAGTAGTGAATCCCATTCCCAGTGTTCCCTGTGCTGCTGTCTGATCCCTTGTCGCCTCTCCTGCAGGTGAATCGCTTCCTGCAGTCCTACTCGCTGGTGGCTCAGGACCTGCCAGCAGAGCAGCTCCAGCACCTGCAGGAGCTCTTCTCCAGTGCTGTGGAGGAGCACACACAGCTGCTGGCCCAGGTGCAGGGGACGACAGTGGTGCCTGCAGAGCTGGAATCCAGGCTGGGAAGCCTCATCGGTCACTTCCAGCGCTACTTACGGGAGGCACGGGCTGTGTGCACCCAGTCCTGGGCCCGCTTCCACCCCCTGCGTATGGTGGGGGGCTGCATTCTTATTGCCTCCTCCTGCTTGCTCTGCTACATGGTGTCAGAGCTTGCCACGTCCTCGCACTCTTTCTGTCGCAGCTGCCTCCTGTACCCGCTGCCCTGGGTCCTTGTGGGGGCTCTGCTTGGGCTGGCCCACGTTTTCACCCAGAAGGGGCTGGATCTGCTCCTGGTGTCGTCATGGGCAGCCGCTGCTTCTCAGCTGGGTTTTTTCTGGCACTGGTGGGGCCAGCATCCCAAGAGAGCCCGTTTGGTAGGCAGTCAGCCGCCCTTGGCCAGCAGTGGCCTGAGGCAGAGGCTGCGAGCATGGCTGGGGCTGGCCTTCCCCATGGGCATTCTGTTCTTCCGCTGCGGAGCTATGTTTTCTGACAGCTTTGTTGTGGCTGAGGCACGGGTGGCCCCGTTCCTGCTGGCCTCGCTGGTGATGTTGTTAGTAGGGAAGCTCCACTGGGATGGTCGCCTGACTGTGCCAGAAAGTCCCAAGCAGCAGCTCCTTGGCTTTTCTTCTTACCGGAGAGAGATCTGGTACCTGCTGTGCCTCGTGGCCATGCTCCTGGTCTGTGTGCGCCTCTCCAGTTTCTTCCACCAGTGCCGCGAAGAAATTCCTCAGTGCCGGCCCTCTGTTTTCCTCTCCCCGCTTGCCAGCCTGAGAAACACACGGGCCAAGAACCTCTTCTACCTCCTGTGCGTGGCCTTGCTGGCTGGGCTAGTGTATGCAGTGCAGAGCTGGCTGAGGCACTACGGCAACCTGAACAGCTCGGACCCCCTCGTGCTCTTCGTGCGCTGGGGTTTCCCACTGGTGGTCCTCTGCATTGCCTGCTACTGGGCTGTTGCCTCCAGTGCTGATGACTCTCTTGGCAAACTGCAGGAGCTGGTGCAGGTGGCAGTCGTTGTCTTTCCCCGGGCTGTCTATGGACTAGCATCTGTGGGACTGCTGCTCCTGCTGTGCAATCCCATGACAGTGTTTGCAAAGGACACACGGGAGTTGGCAGGATCCATCGTCACTCCCTACCTGGGGGTTCCCAGCTCCGAAGTCGACTTCCGCCATGTCATCCCTCAGATCTACAAGAGGATGCAGGAGTCTCAGAGGAGCCGGCTGGAGCGGGGTAGCTGCAGGGCCACTGTTGCAGCGTATGGGCTGGGCAGCGTGTACTCAGCAGCCCTGGTCATAGCCCTCACCCTCCTGGGCTTCCTCTTGATGCTTCTGCACAGTGAGCGGCTGAGCTTCGCCTTCCTGCTCCTCTTTGTGGAGGCCTTCGTGCTGCTGCACATCCACACGTGTGCCAGAGGCCTTGCTGGAGATGCTGGTGAGTCTGGGCTCAATAGAGCAACCACTGGATGTGTGATCTGGGCCTCACCTGCAGTGACCTTGCTGTAATTCCAGTGCGAGGAGCAGGGTCCAGTTTCTAGTCTTGGGAAATACCGATGCACTGATCCTCAGGGTACTCTTAGCTTTTTTAGAGCTGCCTAAATGCTCTAGATTTGAATGTATTGTGGGTGGAGGAGGAGTGTCTTGGGTCAAGGAAAGGAGCTCTACACCTACCTCTTCTGCCCAGGGTATGAATAGTCACCAAACCTCTCAGGTGCTGACAGAGTCCAGTGGCGGGGCTACTGGCACCAGCAGAGGGGATGCCAGCTCCTTGCTGTATCTGTGGGGGGAGCTGGACTGTTTCCTCTATCTTAAAAGAGCCAACATGGAAGGGAAACCTGGAAAAAAAGGTCAATAGGCTTTTTTGGACCATGGATCTGTCTTGTTCCTTCATGCTGATATCCCCACCCCCTGCCTCTGCTTTTGTCTTTATCTCTCAGAGCCATTTTCAGTGCCCTGGTATGCAGTCATCTCCTGGCTCCTTGCTGCTTCCCAGTTCTTCTATTCCACAGGCCACCAGCCCATCTTCCCAGCCATCCACTGGAATGCAGCCTTTGTCGGCTTCCACCTTGACCACAGCACGAACCTCCTGCCTGCTGTCCTGGTGGGCGCCAACACCTTCGCCTCCCATATCCTCTTTGCAGGTAAATCAATTTCTTCCTGGGCTGTGGAGCCTGAGCAGACACAGCTCACTGCAGCGCCTTGTCTGGGACTCTGCAGCTGAGCAAGAGGTGCTAAAGGCTTCAGCACCAGCTGAGCAGCAGCATCCTCACTGTTCCCGTTGTGGCACCACAGCAGCCTGCCCTGGAGCTGAGGTGTATGCTTCCTGCACATCCAGGGCCGGATGGCAGAGCCTAGACTCCTCCTCACCTCCTGGGCTCCAGTAACTTCATGTGCCTTTGTCCTTGAGGTAGTTGGCTGCCCGCTGCTCCTGCTGTGGCCCTTTGTGTGTGAGATGACCAACTCACAGAGGAAGAAGCCCAAGAAGGAGTCCCGGGAGGAGCTGCAGGAGGTGGAGGAGCGCATGATGGAGATGAGGCTGCGGGAGTCTCCAGAGAAGTTCTCCACGGCTCTGTTACGACTGGGATTGAAGTACCTCTTTGTTCTTGGGGCACAGGTACGGGCAGAGGCAGGGTGCTTGTGGGAAAGGCTGTCTAGGAGGAAATTGGTGTGCCGTGAGAACTGTGGAGCACTCTGATGAGAGAAAGGGGTCAGCCAGGACACAGACAGGTGGGGGGGTGATGTGTCTGGTTGCAGGTGGAAGAGCAGGTCCCTTTTCAGCCATGCCACTTGCTGTGTGCTTTGGAATGGCATGGAAGCTGCCGTACGGATTAGGACACTTTTCACACCCATATGCCCAGAGTGGTAATGTCTTGTTCAGGAGCTGCATGGTTGTGATCCTACTCCCTGTCTTCCTTACCATTCCTGTCTCACACCAGCTCTGGTTTTCGTATGTGCTGTGATGATATAGGGAGCTAAACACCAGAAACTTGAATCCTGTGAGAGAAGTGAATAGCTTTCTGGGATTTATCCCTTCAAATCATTCTCCCATGTGGTCCGACCAGAGACAGTGCAGGGGAAGGGGGCAAGCCCTGCAGCAGGAGAGCAGGAGTGCCCCTCTCAGTGAAATAGCAGGTCAGGTTAGCCACAGTGTGAGCCCTCCTCTGTGCTGCCCCAGCCTGGCCTCGGGAGGGCCTGCACATACCCCCAGCTGCTTGTGTTTCCTGACTTGAGGACATCATGGAACGGAGTCCTCTTTAGAATGCTCATTCCTGGTGTGTGCCATGCCAGCCTCTCAGGCATGTGCTGTTTAGTACCACCTTCAGATGTGAACCTAGTCCCCAGGAGGTCTCTCCAGAGTCACCTGTAACTTGTTTTTCCTGATCTTCCCTGCAGCTTCTGGCCTGTGTTTGTGCAGCTATGATCCTCAGGAGACACCTCATGGTCTGGAAGGTCTTTGCCCCAAAGTAAGTCCCAGGAGTTGCTCTGATGCTGGATTAGGACTTAAATCCCTGACATCTTGACTAGAGTTTACAGACAGTAATGTTGGAAGAGACCCTGTGATTGATCTTCTGACTCATTACCTAGTAGTGGTTGTAGGAATGTCCCTAACTAATTCCTGCTTGAAATTCAGAAGCTAGACTTAAGCTAGAGCCTAGAAGTTTCTCCTCATCTTAATTTCCAAGGACAAACAGAGCCCAACTGGAAGCTGAGAATATTGTAGGTCAGAGAGCCAAAGGTAAGGATACCAGACCAGGAGTGATAAACCCAGAAATGCTGAACCAGCAAACCTTTGAATTAGCTGGTGTGAGGGGTGGCCTCAGCCTCTGAGGGATTCAAAATCCCACCTGAATCAACAGGTCCTGAGTAGCCTTTGAACCAGAGGAGTGCTTGGCTTACAGGTTTTAGGCAGCAACTGCTGGGGAGTGAATGTAATTCAGGTTTTAGGATGTGAGATGGTACCAGCCTCTCATTGTCAGGAAGATCAGTCAGCTGGAGGGTAGCAGCCTGTCTTTGTAGTGATGCTGGCTGTTGTATCCTTAACTGCCTCTGTTGTGCCTGCAGATTCCTCTTTGAGTCGCTGGGCTTCATGGTGAGCAGCATCTGCCTCTTGCTGGGGATCTCGCTGGTGATGCGTGTGGACTGTGCTGTCAGCACCTGGTTCAGCCAGCTTCGGCTCAGGTAGCCTTGGAGACGTGGGGAGCCTGACCTGCTCGTCGGCCCAGGCTGCGGCTGTCTCCTTGCCTCCCTCGGGTTGGGAGGGATACATGAGCCGCCAGCAACGAGTGCCTGCCACAGCAGTCAGGGATTATCCCCGGCTCCCTGCTCTGTGCTGAACAAAAGGACAGGAGCCAACTGTTCTTGCTCACGGGGATGGTGTTTCTCAGCAGGGGAGGAGGTCAGAGCTCTCACTGGGCTTTTGCTGGCAGCAGGTGGACTCTGCTGCAGGAGCCCAAGAGTGCTGAAGTGCTGCTCTGGTGAAACACCAGCGGGGTCTTGCTGCTACTTTCCTGACAACTGTTGCAATGTGCAGCTGGTAGGCTTCAGTGGCCAGCAGGGTGTCACCTTGACTGTGCAAAGACAGTGACTCATGGAATGGGACCTGCTGAGGAGGGGAGAGGAGGTTAGAAGGGGAGGGAATGTCCCACGGCTACCACTTGTTTTCACGTGCTTGGTTTTCATGCAGGAATCACACTGTGCATGGTTCCATGCAGATGGTTCCTGGAGCCTTGGTGGCAGCTACTCCTCTGTAAAGTCAGTCAGTTGCTCTGTAGTGAGGCCTCTCTTGCCCTACACTCAATCCCATTTTCCTGGTTCTCCTCAGCCCTGTGAAGTGCAGTGGGGAGCACTCTGGGCTGCCTTGTACAGCAGGCTTAGCTTGGGGCAGTGGTAGCAGGGACAACTGTGTCCATGACCAAGAAACTCTCCACTTCTGTTCTCATCCCGTCAGGGTCCCTGTGGGCTGGGTGGTAGCAGCCAAGGCTCCTGATCTCTCCCTGAGTATGTGCTGCTGGACGCTGGCAGTTGACTGTGAACAGTTAAGATGCAGGAGGATGCAGTGACAGAACATGGACTCACCCATACTGGGCCTGGCCAGCAGGAAAGGAGAACCTGGAGTAGCTGTCCCAGCTGCAGGAGTAGCCTTGGTGTGAGCTCCAGCCTGGGAACAGCTACTTGAAAGCCTTGAGAAGGCACCAGTTCTTTTGGGAGATGGTTTAACTCACTGGTGCCTGTGTATGTGCTGGGTGCTATGGACCAGATGCAGTCAATCACATCCATGATCCCATGTTTGGTGCTTGTCTCCCTGTTGGCCTTGGCATTCTCTGTTAGACTTCATGCCACAAGTGAGCTATGCCAAACATGCCCTTGACTGCTCACTGTCGGGAGACATGGTGTTTCTTTCTTTATGGGCAGAAGTAGAGAATGGTGACCATGGTGCCTGGCCACATCCCAGCTCAGTTCCTCCTGCAGTTTCATTTGAGCTGGGATTCATTACTGCCCTGAACCACTGTGTGGCATTACTTGGTGCTATGAAACCTTTTGTCTCTTTCCTCTCTGGATAGAGCCAAGGACTGCTTGCCTGGGATTTCTGCAATCCCATTAATTTTTAACTCATGCACCATGACTGCCCTTGTTTGAGTTCCTTACTGCAGACTGTTAGCATAACTCCAGGCTCTTCCTCTCCTCTGCCCTGCAGAATCCCAGGGAAAATGTCGTGTCACCTCTCTCATTATTTCATTTCTTGGCATTTTTCCCAAGTGCTCAGTTGCTCTGGCTCTTGAGGGCAAGTGGAATTTTGTATTTTAGCCCTGCAAAATGCCTGCTCAGGTGATAGGATGCAATTCCAAGGAGAATAAAACTGTTCTAATATTAGGTTTTCATTGCCTGGCCTGCTCTTGAGCTGCTGGCTGTGCTGTGCTACCTCAGCCTCTCATCTCCTCTGCTCTGTGGTCCTGCTCAGTTTCACCTGACACAACCAGGGACTGGTTTGTAGCTGGTATCACACCCTGGCCTGCCTCACTGCCTGGATGCATAACACCAGTGCTAGGATAAGGAAGGGGCAGCAGCAAACAGTGGGGGAAGCTGGAAGCTACAGGAATGCATCAGCCCACAAATAAAATGGGCTTAGGCAGTCACACCCTTAAAAATAGGTTATTTGCTGAAAGCTAACTCTCTGGTGGCCATAATGCTTCTGGAGGAATGAGGGGTGCATCGATACAGGGAGGAGGAAGGGGGTGGAGGTAGCAGATACCCAGTAAATTTTCATTAAATGTGATGTTAATCTGGATAACACACGTTGCTAAACCCTGAGGCTGGAGCTCAGATAGGTCTTGTTGTAACCTCATAACCTGGTCAGGAACTTTCTGCCTGACTGTATTTGTGCTGGCAGAAGTCCCTGTGGTCACTGATAGTGTAGGACTGACTCCTGACATCCCCACAGCTGCCATCCAGGCCCCTTGGCTTCCATCTCTGGGACTGGTTCCTCTTTCACTGGTCACTCCAGTGCAGCTGAGCCTTCCCATGCTCGCTGTTCATGGTTGAAGCACTCACAAGGGGCTTGGGCATCCTCTCCTCACCCCTCCATGTCACCCCTCTGTTGTGTGTGGGCTCATGGTCCCAGGAGACCAGGGAGAGCAGAGGGAACAGCAGAGCTGTAGCGTCATCAAAGGACACACACTTATCTCGCCAGAGACTAAACAAAACTTGCAGCAGAAGAGCTGCAAGTACATTCTTGTCACTGCAGAGATGCCACGGAGTGCTGGCTGCTCGGACACGGCAGACTGGCTGCTACACCAAAGATTTCAGATTCATGAAGATGAGTTTTCCACGGGCTGGAGATGCTCTTGCTTCTTTTCACTGACTGTTTTAGCCTTTGTCAGCCTTCCTCAGCTGCCGTCAAGCTGATTGTTTGGCTGCCATTCTCCTGAGCATGCCGGGGATTAGAGAGTTAATTCCAGTCCAGGGCTTGGTGGCCTTGGAAGCAGATCATGCTGCTGATGCTAGAGCAGACAGGGCTGTTTGCTGATTTAAAACCCCAAGAGGGGATTGCCTCCTGGTCCAAACCAAGCCTCTTTGGGAAATCTGGTGTGCTGGGGAGTCGGTTTTTCCCCACATCCCTCCAGAGAGGTTGTTGTAGGGCCCCACTTGTCTCTCCTGGACAAGTTATTCCAAGTGGTTTATTTCTGGTCCCTGTGTCCCTCGTTGAGTGTGACAGTGGACAGAGTGCTCAGCTGAGCAGTTTCCATCCTGCACTCCACAATCTTTCTGCGCTTTGGGCTTAGCAAGTGTTGTGCATGTGTTTTTTGGGGAGAGCCATTGGGAAACTTTCCTGGCTCACGCCCATGGTGTGTCCCATGGTCCTGGCACAGAACAAGAATTCAGTTGTGTCTCTTTTTTGCTGCCTAGAAAACAGTGACCAAAACCTGCAGCCACTGTGAAGGGTTGTGAGTGTTGAGAGCATCCCTCAGCTCTGGTCCATGGGGCTAACATGGATCCCAAGAGATGCCACTGTTTTGAGGAGCCCAGGGCTCGCTCTAGCTCTGTTCCCACAGCCGTTCCTCTGTCCTATCTCTCTCTGGTTTCCCCTCAACTCTTCAGGCTGCTTTTTTATGCCAAGGCACAGTCCCAGTCTCGGTGTGCATGTCCCCCCTTCCCCTCAGGAAACAGCAGTGCCAGTGTGTGCGGAGCAGGGCTGGGGAGCGCTGCTCTCTCCCCCGAACCCTGACTCAGTGCACCACGTGGCTTGGAGCAAGATTGTTGTTTTATTTTTTATTAACCTCTGTGTGCCTCAGTCCCTCATATGGGGAAAAAAAAAAAGGGGATGGACCCAGTTGTGGAAAGCAACCTGGGAGCTCTGCATGCAGCATGGTGCTACACTTTCCTGGGTGTCTACATACCTGGCTGCCAACGCTTTCATTCACATCCAGCAGCTACACCTGGAAGGTGGAAGCAAAGCTCAAGTCTCTGCTGGCTAGCAGAGCCTTTTTACTTTCAAAGACTGCTCCAAAACAGGCAAGCTGGCAGTGCTGGTTCACCTGGCAGCCGTGGTCCTTGAGATTGGTGTCCTGCATCCAGCAGCGCTGGGTATGGCACAACTGACCCAGGAAGGCAGCCAGGGAGGGGTCACTCCGTTATTAAATTGTGTAATTAATTAATTAATCGGGAGTGGGGTGAGGTGTGAGTGGAAATTTGCTTTGCGAGGGTGGCACAGGGCTCCGGGTGGCTGTGAAAATGATGTCTGCAAATAAAACTGTGAGAGCCAAGGAGAGTTGTGTTGTCTCCTTCCATCTCTTTCCCCAGCCTGTCCGGGATTTCCTTTGTGGGGAACCCTCATCTACAACTTCCTCCTGAGGGGACGTGGAGGGTTAGGCACTGATCTCTTCTCTGTGGAAACCACTGACAGGACCCGGGGAAATGGTCTGAACCTGTGTCAGGGGAGGTTTAGGTTGAACTGGGGTCCAGGACTCTGGAGGTTCAGGAAAAGGCTCTTCTTCAAGAGAGTGGTTGGGCACTGGAGCAGGCTCCCCAGGTTAGGGGTCACAGCCACAAGCCTGCCGGAGTTCACGAAGCGTTTGGACAGCGCACGTGGTGTGATTCTTGTGGGGTCCTGCACAGAGCCCGGAGCTGGCGATCTGATCTGTCCCTTCCAACTCGGGATATTCTGTAACTGGTTCTGTGACCGCTGGCTTCGCCTTGCGACGAGGTTTGTCCCTCCGCGGCCGCCCCCTTCCCGGCGCGCGCCCCCTCGGCCCCGCGCTTCCCTGTTGCTGTGGTGACGGCCGTGCCCGCCAATCGGCGGCGAGGGCGGGAAAGCGGGCTGGCGATGGCGGCGGCCATGAAGCGGCGGCGCGGGACAGAGCCGGGGCCGGAGCCGGGGCCGGAGCCGGAGCGGGGCTGCCTGCGGGCCTGGGCCGCCCACAGCCGGGTGCTAGTCGGGCGATGGGCGGTGCGGCACGTCCCCTTCCCTCCCCTTCCTTCCCCAAGCCGCGAGGCTGCCGCCGGTGCCGGTCCTCAGCCGGGCCGGCTGTAAGTGCGTCCCTTGCAGATGGCGCGGTGCGGCGGAGAGGCGCTGCGGGCGCGGCGGCAGCAGCGAGACGAGTTCGGGGAACTGCTCCGGCGCATCCGCGGTGAGTGGCGGCCGCCTTCACCTCCCGCTGCTGTCCTGGGCCTGAAGCGTGTGGGCGTGGAAGCACCGGGTCTCGAACACCTCTGTTTACCGGGGTGCAGCTCCGGTATCCCGGAGCTGGAAACAAACCCGTCAAGGGGGCGGGGTGAAACGGTCTCCACTGCTCCGTGCTGAACGGGGCGTGCAAAGAAGTTAATCATAGAATCATCAGGCTTGAGAGGCACCTCTGAAGATCAGGTCATGCACTCCAACCCCCCTGCCTAGGCAGGGCCACCTGGAGCAGTGACACAGGAACACATCCAGGTGGGGTTTGAATGGCTCCAGAGAGGGAGACTCCAGGGTTGGTGCCCTGTAACAACAGGGTACCAGAGACTCCCTGGGCAACTGTTCCAGTGCTCTGCCACCCTCAGCATAAAGAAGTTCTTCCTCAAGTTGAGGTGGAGCTTCTTGTGTTTTATTTTATGGCCATTGCTTCTCTGAATGCAGCTCCAGTATCCCTTTGCTGGAAACAAGCCAGGGTGATATGATCCCTGTTGCCCTATGCTGACCTGGGCCAGCAGAAAGGTTACTGTCTAGCCCCAGCCTCCACCCTAACTTGCTGGGCAGAGCTTTGGGGTTTCTGTAAAAAGAGTGAGGCAGCCTTTGCCCTGGAAAGTCAGGGAAGAGGCTCCCTGATACAAGTGTGGTGCAGAGAAAGCCCCATATGAGGCAGCCTGATTTCCAGTTTTCTCAGCTCCTCAGTGCAAGAGAGACACGAAGTTCCTGGAGAGGGTCCAGCAGAAGGAAACAAGGATAATTAGAGGACTGGAGTATCTCTCTTATGAGGAAAGGCTGAGTGAGCTGGGCACGTTCAGTCTGGAGCAGAGGTGACTGAGAGGGGACCTCATCGATGTCTGTCAGTGTTTGCAGGGAGGGGTCAGAGGATGGAGCAGGCTCTGCTCAGAGGTGCCCAGCAATAGGACACGAGGCAAGGGGCAGAAACTGATGCACGGAAAGTTCCGCCTGAACACAAAGAATAACTTTACCCTGTGGGTGACTGCGCATTGGAACAAATTTCCCAGAGAGACTGTGGAGTCTCCCTCACTGGAGATACTCAAGAACCATTTGGATGCAGTCCTGTGCCACGTGCTCTAAGATGGCCCTGCTTGAGCAGGGAGGTTGGGCAAGACGAGCCACTCTGGTCCCTTCCAGCCTTACCCATTCTGTGATTCTGTGATAAGGAGAGAGAGACACAGTGTGTGAAAGGGTGAATGTGTACTGGAACAGAGCAGGCTATTGATGGTCTTTTGAGAGAGCTGAAAGGCCTAAGTCCTGAAGGACTGCAGCATTTGGATAGCTGGGGAATAGATGTCTAAAGCAGTGTTGGCACCTGGAATGCTGAGACATGCTGTCTGTCTGGGCACCGCAGTTCCCAAGTGGCTAAATCACACCACAATCCCTAAAACATTCTTGCCAAGCCACTTTTCTTGTCACCAAGCGAGGCGTTGCCACCTGAGCATGGATGGCTGTTTATTCTTAGTTTATTCTCAAGTGTTTATTCTAAATTTCTTGTTGGGTTGCTGTGCCCACAGGGCTGCCGGCTGCCCTCCCTGCCCTGCCTCTAGAACTCACTGTCCTCTACAACTCCCTGCTTTTCACTGTGGGAGCATCTGACTCTGCCATCAAAAGAGAAGCAGAGGGAATACGCGAGGGGCTCCTCAGGGGTAAGGATGTGGTTCTTTGTACAGCGAGTTCTTGGGATGAAGAGAGTGTTCTCTGTGCTCTGGAGATACTTGGTGACTGGCTGGAGGTGCAGAAACTATGCGCAGACACTCCTGGCTCTGCCAGGAAAGGCCAGAGATGGGGGAGACTGTGAGCAGACACGCCTGGCTCCACCTGGAAACTGTGGGCAGGCATGCCTGGCTCTGCTTGGAAGTGCTGGAGATGGAGGGAGCTGTGAGCAAACATCCAGGCCCTGCCTGTAAGGACTAGAGGTGGAGTGGCTTGTGGCCAGGGACAATGTGCAGCTGCCTGCCTGCTGCTGCCTGCAGGGATGGGCTGGAAGTTTCAAGAGAAACAACGGTTTTTAAGTCTCTAGCAAAGTTTTAGTGACAGCATAAAATAAATGTTTTCTTTAATTATGGTTTGCTGTCTTCAAAGGAAACTCAGTGAAAGAGGCTGCAGTTCAGAGGTGGATCTGCAGTGTTGGCACATGTTTACCTGAGGGTGAATGATTTCATGAGGGCTCAGCAGAGCTGGGGTCTAGCTCTGAGTCATGCTGTGTGTTGTCTCCTGAGTGTGCTGCTCTCTTTCAGAACTTGTTTTCCATTCTGCTGAGGCCAGGCCAGCCCTACAACCCCATTTCTACCATCACTACAAGGAGCCCGTGCTTGCTTGAGGCTTTCTCTCCCTCTCTCAGCCAGGGTGCCTGTTATGGGGCACCAACCCACTGCCTCACATCTGCAGATCTTTTTGCCTGGGTTTTTTTTTTCAGTTCTGGAGGCTTGTGGGGCCTGCGGACAGGATCTTGGCACAGAGGAGCTGTGGCAAAAGGTGCTGCAGGAGGTAACCGTGGAGGAGCTGCAGGCACCTCTGCACCGTCTGGGGGCCCTGCAAGCAGCCTGGTGGCTGGCAGCCGGCCGTCTGGGAAGTGTTGCTGGCCTGTTCCAGCTCCTGAGCACCGCTGAGGTAACTGGGCACAGGCAGATGCTGGCAGAGCTGGCATAAATACCATGTTTCTCACAAAACTCACTCTGCAAAATGTTGTTGTGGCACTTTGACACCTGAACCCATCAGTGCTGCCCAGTCAGCATGACTCATCCTCCCCCTGATATTCCCAGCATAGCCTAATGGCCCTGAGAGCATTAATGGATCCCAGAATATTCTGCCTGTTGAGGCCCTGGACCTCTGTGTTTGAGACAGGAGACTTGGGCGGCCTGGAAGAAGGCTGCAGATGGACTTGCAGACTCTGTAGGGAACAGCAGTGGGATGCAGAACCTTCCCTGCTGATTGCGAGGCTGCTGCTGGGTCCCATCCATCAGCATCTGTTGGATCTGCCATGCCAGGAGGCCCTGAAGGTGCACCCCACTCTGAGGTGGGGAGGTGCTGCCCCAGGCCAGGCAGGAATCACTGCAGTAAGGGGGTTGTAGCTGAAGTGAGTAGATGGTAGGACATTGCTCCCCAGTGCAGGGAGTGGTATTGCGTGGTTTGGTGGGACATGTTTCTCTGTGCCCTTGGACCAGTGTTTCCTGCTTCCCTTCAGCATTCCCTGCTCTCTCTCCTCTGTGCCTTCACAGGAGCCAGGAAGATCTCACTGCAGTGAAGGGCAGAACAAGCTCCTCTCCCTGATCAAGGCATGGAGGGTCCCTCCTGAGGGGGCCTCCCTGCCTCTTGTACAGAGTGCCAAGGACTTGAAGGAGATCCTCTGCACCACAGCAGCCTTCCTGCAAGGTTTGTAGGGGGCAGGTACTCATGCCAGCACAGTCTCCTGCTCTGTCCCAGGACCACTTTCCCTGCCCTTATCCTGGTTTCTCTTCCCAAGCAAACTGGCCCTTGGGGTTTTCTGGGTTGTTCCTTTGGAAGAGGGCCTGGGCTGAGTCTCTGAGTCTCAGCTTTTACATTCCATATTCAAAGAGCTTCCCTGCTTTTTCCCTAGCCCATCCTTTCTCTGTTCTATCACAGAGCTCCTCTGCCTGTCTGTGACTTTCGGGAGGTATTTGGGCCCTGCTGTGACCCTAAAGCAGAAGGCTGGCAGGGGACTTAGGAAGATCTTCCTTCCTTCTGTCTGTCTTCCGGAACGTGCCTTGTTGCAAACATGTTTTTCCTGTCAGATTATGGTGCTGCAAGAGCCACGAAAAGCTGTTGTGAGGCTTTGTAGCCTGGTGTCACAGCAGCCAGTGGATCTCATCTGACCGCTGTGTTCCACCCTGCCTGTTTTCTCTCCTTTACTGTTTTGACAACCCCAGCAGCTCCAGGGACAGCCAGCGCTGCCTCAGTGTGCTTGGGCTCATACAGGGCCTTCCTGCCAGGAGACAGGGCAGGAGCTCTGGCCCACAGAACTGGAGCCAAAATACTCTAGGGTTTGCACCAGCACTTCCAGCAGGGAGGTGGCAGATGTGAGTGTGATGCTGGTATGTAAGAGCAGCCTCAGGGAAGCCTGAAGGGAAGATTGAAGGAAAAGCAAATAACCAGTTGTGATACATATTAATGAATTGATATCCCAAAGCATCCTGCTGGGAAGTGACCCAGATGTGCTGGAAAGATTCTGAGGTTCTGTGTGTGCTTCCCCATCTGCACTACTGTCATTTTGGATGAATGTGGAGGTGAACCTGCCCAGCACATACCCCTGTCCTTGTTCTGGGCCAAAGCAGGCATCTTGGTTTCTGGACTTGGAAGCTGCTGTTATTTCTGCTGGACATTTCCATTGAGTGGCTTGTTCTCTTGCAAAACCATTAAAGCAAAGATGGCAGCTTGGCACTATCCTGCGGTGCATCGCTGCATTTGGAGGGGATCAGGCAGGTCCCTATAGCTCTGGGAAGAAAAGGCCACCACACTTGTTTGGGGCCAGATGGGACAGGAAGGTGAGCCACTGAGCCAAGATGCTGGGTCTGTCCTAGGGCTGCAGGAGCTGGAGGCTGGGAACTTCCCCACCGCCCTTTCCCTCCTTCAGGAAGCTGCAGGAGGATTCTGCTCCAAGAAGATCCTGGCCCAGATCTACACCTGCCTTGGCTGCTGCGCTCAGCGAATGGTAATGACAGCACAGAGCGGAAGGGCAGCTTAGAGCTGTGGGGTGAGCAGGCTCAGGCTGATGTCCACACTGCCTTTGCATGGCCCAAGGCCTCTGCAGGGAGGGAAGGCTTTGAGCAGAAGTTGCCCTTGTGGCCCCAGCCTCCTTGGACAGGCTCCAAAATCCATGCAAAGATTTTGGCTGAGTGCAAAGTGTCACTGCAGAGAGAGAAGCTCAAAAACCAACCTGAGGAGGGCTGCCTTTGGCTGAAGTGCTGCCCTTGCTTAGTGGGGATCTCTTGGGGAGGCAGAGCAAGAATCTGGATCCCATCAAACAGTAAAGAAATCAGCAAGATGTCCTTGCAACATGCATGTCTTCCCATCCACCTAGGGCAAGCCTCAGACAGCCCTTCAGCACCTGAAACGGGCCCTCCAGATAGATTTCCAGTGCCTTCCTGCCCTGTCCCATGCGGCAGCAGTGTACCACGAACTGGGAGAGACTGATGTGGAGCTGCAGGCCCTGACGCTGCTCTATGAGGTTCGTCTGGTTCCTGTACTTCTGGGATGAGTTTTGCCCAGCAGAGCCTGCACAGAACTTCAAGCAGGCTTCTTCCTTCTGGAGGGCTGTTTGACCCTGGAAGGGGCCTCCAAAATAGCATGGTGCTGCCTTCAGCAAGTGGGCAGGAAGGAGCCCAGCAAGATCTGAAATTCCTGCTCAGTACTACATTGGGATGTGGCAAGACCTTGAGTCCTAGTTCATGTTCTTGGTGGCTTGGGAGGAGAGGTTATACTCTCAGGTCAGAAAGTATCAATCTCCTAATAAAATATGTAGTAGTAAAGAGGCCTTTAAGGGCAGATTTTGGCTGCAGTGAGGCAGTGTGCATTAGCTGTGTGAACCTGCCTGGGAGAGCAGGTCAGAGCAGTAGACCCTGAATTATCTCTTCAGCTGTTTGAAACTGTCAGATACATACAGAGCTATGGAGAGGGAACTCTCTCCTTACAAATGGTCTAACTAGATCTGTGCTGCAATGGGACGCGGTGTTCCAGGCAGCTCAAAGCAACTTGAACTAAGAACGTGAGGTGACCTGGGTGACATTGCAGATCTCCTGGTGCCACATGGAGATCAGAGGTCTGCCTGCCCCCGTGTGATCCTGATGGCTCTTCCTGGAAGCGGCTATGAGAACAATGTAGCTGTGCTTGTGAAGTGCAGCACTTCTGCTTGCCCGGGTGCATCTCCGGTGACAAAAGTGACAAATGATTGCAGCTGCCCGAGACTTGACCAGTGTGGTGTTGATCATATTTTCTGTTCCTGTTTCACAGGCTCTGGGAAAAAACCCTCCAGCAGCTGCTTCCTCTAGTCCCTATTTCCTAATGCAAACAGAGCTGCTTGTCCACACACCAGTACTCGCTTCTCTCCTTCGCCATCACCACCCCTCTGAAGTGAAGTACCTGCTGGCACAGCGGTGTCTCCAGGATGGGAGGTAACAGTGCCTCTGCTCTGCTTGCAACATGCTGCTTGTTTGGGCTCTGCAGTTTTCCTTGTTCTCCTGGAAATGGTCCAGTTCAGTACTGCTGTCGTAGGTCTGCTCAGAGCATGGATATTGTGAACAGGGCGAGTGTGGTGCAGGGGGAGAGACTGCGGGCTGGCAGTCCAGGTTTCACTTGGCTGATGGCACTTCTGCTCCTTCCACCACATGTCCTGTTCCTGTTGCAGGGTGGCTGGTGCAGTGGAACATTACCTGGATTTTCTGTCCCTCCTTCAGGGAGGGCTGCAGCAGCAGGTAGGTGTCCTGGGGAGGAGCTCTCTTGGTGACTTGGAGGATGAGGGTTGGAGGGATCCAAACCCAATCCCAAGGGCTAGGCCCAGGCATCAGCCCTGGACTCCAGACTTCAGTGTCTAGTTTGAGATGTGAAGGAAATGAGTTGGGGGCTGGCACCCCTGAACTGTGGCATGTCTGCCTTTGGATTCACACCAGAGAGCACTCACCACTGCTGTTGGGAGAGACAGCTTCCCCTTCCCTGTGGGGTGTATCTGTCACCCTGATTTTGGATGTCCTTCACTTCCAGAGTAGGAATTTGATGCCTTTACTCTGCTTAGTTATGAGTGCTTCACACCTTCTGCCTGTTCCACCAGGCTCCAGTTACTGTGGGAGTGGGCTTGAGCTTTGCTGGGCAGCAGCTCCAGGTTCCCAGTATGCACGGAGTCATTCTGCTTGGCTGAGAACTCTGCAGTTCTGCAGCACTGACATCACTTTTGCTCCCCAGGTGCCCCTGGATGGTAGCTCAGCTGTGCCCAGGATCCCAGAGGTGTTCCTGGAAGCAGCATCTGCCTTGGGGCAGGCTGGGAGGCACCAGGATGCCATAACTGTGTGTGAGGAGGTCATCAGCCGGACGACTGACCTCATTCCACGGGTGTTACGAGTGGAGGCGAGGCTGGAGCAGCCAGAGTGCTCATCGCCAGGGGCAGAACTGGCGGGTGGACTCCTGTCCCAGAAGAAGGAGAGTCTGTGCTGCCTTGCCTGGAGAGCATCTGGATACCTGCACCAGGGCTGGGCATGGGCCAAGCTGGGCGAGAGCAAGGAGGCTGTAACACAGTTCAGCAGGTGATGAAGCCTTGCTGGGAGAAGGGCCCTCCCCAGCAGGCAGCAATGCATGGTGGGGCCAGGGCAGGGCACAGCACGGCACTGGGGCTGCCCTGACAACTTGACACTCCTGACAGCCCAGGAGCAGCTCCAAAGCTCCTCTGTCCTCCCACCCACAGGTGCCTCAATGATCTCCTGCGTCTCCAGCTTCATGGGTCTGGTGTCAAACCAACAGGTAGGACACTGCACAGGTGGGACCTGTGTGGGGCCTGGGCTGGGTCAGGATCTGTGTGCTTGGCAGCAGCAGATACAGGAGCAACGTGGTGGGCCCAGCATCAGTCTGGCAAGAGGCAGTTGTCCCAGGGTGCAAAGCTCTGGGCCGTGCTGAATTCTCTGAAGACACTGGCTGCATTGTTTGTAGCAGAGCTTGGCCTTGACTCTGCCTCTTTCTTCATTGTCTAGGTAGCAGTTAAATGGGCTGTGAACTGGAAAGTTTCTCCAGTCCAGTCTTTGGGGAAAAGATACGTGCCAGTGGTGCAGAGGGGCAGCCAAAGGCCAGGCTGCTGCTGAGGTCACTGTTCACCACAGCCATGTAACATTCTGGGCTCTTGACATTCTTCACTCTCCCCCTCTGCTGCCTCCCAACCTCTTCCTACCTGGCAAAGAGGCTGAGCTTTGCCATCTGTCTGCAGAGCTGGAAGATGAGCAGCCCAAGTAAATGTTTGGCCTATCCTGACTGCTAATCTGGCTCAGCCTGCTTGGACAAGGAGGATGCTGTCTTCAGGTATGTGTGTCTTCCTGTGACAGAGAATCTCCCAGCCGAAGTGGAGGTGCTCCAGAAGATCAGGTTGCTCTCTCTCATCGGGCGAGGAACGCAGTTCTTGGAGCTGGGGAAGCACAAAGAAGCCCTGTTGGATTTCCAGCACAGTTTGCAGATCTCACCAGGTAAGAGGCTCATTTTGGTGAGGAACACAGGGGATTTCCCCAAGTTTGTCCTGGGCTGCTTTGCTGTCTTCAGCAGGAAGTTCTTACACTTTAGACCACATTTATTCAGGTGTCACAGACAACAGTAGGGCCACTAGCAAGGTTGCATACTACTGATGCTTCTGTGAGGCCTGGTCGGCTCACTGCCCAGGAGAAACAGACCAAAACTGTTGTCAGAGGAGTATATCAGAACTCTGACAACAACCTGTGCTGTCAGCTTGGAAATTTCCTTCCTCAACCCCAGCCTGGTACAGCCAACTCTGTCCCACACAGGTCTGCTTTCCCAGAACAGAGGAGCTGGAGTTGTGCTTCATGTCAGGAAGCAGCATGTCCATGCCTAGCAGTACAGAGGCCTTCAAGGGGAGCATTCATGTCCTGAGCTCAGCCAAGGCATGGCTAGTGCTGCTCACAGGGCTGCTCTCTCCTGTTTAGTGCTCTGCCTGTGCTGACACGCTGCAAAGGTGTGAACTTCACCAGAATCTGCCAGACCTGCTGGTCCCAGTCCTGACCATGGCTGCCTCCCTTTGAGGGTGCAGACGTGCCTGCAAGGAAAACCCCAGTCTCTGTCCAAGGAGAGGTGTGGCAGGCTGTGCTGCAGGGCTGATAGCATCTGCCTTGGCTGCCAGCCCCGGGGTTAATTAGAGCCTGTGACACAGCCAGGGCAGCCTCCTCCCCATTATACCACCTCTCTTCACACTCATTGCCCATGTCTGGCTTCTAAGCTTCTTTTATAACACCCTGCAAGCCACAGCCATGCTGAGGACCTGCTCTTCCCCTGCTAAAGGCTGATCCTTTCTGGCTTGCAGGTGACCCAGCTGCTACCTCCTACCTGGTGCAGGCCTTGTGGAAGCTGAACCGAAAGCAGGAGGCAGCTGCTCAGTGGCAGAAGTTGTCCCAGAGCTCCCCTGAAGAGGATGGGCAGCAGCAAGGGCAGGGAAGGTGTGTAGAGGGATGGGTGGGATCTCACGTCCAGCAGTGCAAACTGTCAGGCTGTGAGGTGAGACACTTTAGGTGTCTGAGGAGCTTCCCCTGATGACGGCTCTGAGGGGCATCAGGCTGTAGCTCTGCTGGGCCTCCCTGGGGCACAGAAGGGCTGACATGGAGCCAGATGGGGAGGGCAGAGGCTGCAGGTAGAGCAGAGGGATCTGCAGGACAAATGTCTTAGGGCATGGCAAAGGAATGCTACAGTCCTCACTGCTGCCATGTTCCCTTCTCTTTCAGGCCCCTCCCTTTGTATCTGGTTTCATGTCTGGAGCAGGCTATGTTCCCTCACAGTGAACCTCTTGCCAGAAGCATCCAGGATTACCTCGGGACAGCAGCCCAGGACACCTCAAGCTAACCTGGTCATGCCCCCCATACCTGCTGAGGTCTCCCTGCACTTGGCTGGTACAAGGCCATTAAGGACTCCTTCAAGACTTAGAATTACTCTATGATGAAGCTGGATTCCCAAAGGACTGAAACAGAATAGATCTCCTTTTCTAATAGAAAACTCAGCTCTGTTAAGCTTTGGGTTTTTCCAGGCCCTTTTTCCAGAGCAAAATGTTGCAGTCATGGCCTTGACTCCGCCTGGAGCTACTACATGGCTGTGCCCTGGATGTGTGAGAGATCAAGGGCAGAGATACCCTCATCCATCCATCCTTTGTGCCCGGTGCACGGTGGGGCTGGCTCTGCAACTCGGGCTCCAGGGAGCTGGTGGTCTGTCCCACCTGTGCTTTGTGTACTGTTTTTTTTTGCTCAGTTACTGTGGTTTGGAGCCCAGAGAAGTGGTTTTGTCTGAAGCATGCAGCTCTGAAGCCTGAATTTCACGATGCTGCACTAGCCAGAGACAACAGCAGGGTCCAGACCCATGCCTGTGTGTCCCCTCTGTCCCTGAGGGTCTGTGCCAATGCTGAAGCTCCAGGCCCCTCAGTGACAGTGAGCAGGGAAGTGAAGGAGCACATGTCCCTGGTGTCTGGTGGAGCTATTTTTGGATGAAGAAGGTCCCCTGACCACATGACCTGAGCCTTTGGCAAGCCTTGCTTCCCACAAGTGGGAAGGGGTGTTTGACGGCTGCAAGGCAAAGAAGGAGTGGGGGGAGAGGAAGGAGGGCACAACAGAGCTCGGGGGAGTCGCCTCCTGTGAATGCTGGAGGGACAGAGCAGGGCTTTGCATGGGCTTTGTCCTGCAGTTCCTTCAGGAAAACACTGGCGTGTCCTGGGCTGCACCCAGAGCCCCGTGGGCAGCTCTGGGGTCCCAGCACAGGAGGGACAGGGACCTGCTGGAGCCAGTCCAGAGGAGGCACCAAGATGAGCAGAGGGCTGGAGGATCTCTCCTGTGAGGAAAGGCTGAGATAAGTGGGGTTGTTCAGCCTGGAGAAGGCCACAAGGATACTGTCCATGCCTTCAAGGGACTGGAGAGCAGGAGAGCGACTTATAACAATGACATAAAGTGACTGTTGTAAAGCTGTGGCTGCCCCATCCCTGGGAGTGTTGGAAGCCAGGCTGGAGGGGGCCTTGAGCAGCTCGGTGCGGCGGGAGGAGTCCGTGCAGGGGCAGGGGTGGGGCCGGGTGCTCTGTGAGGTGCCCCCGCCCCGGCCATTCCATCACCACGAGCAGGAGCCCGCCTGGCCTGAGTGGCGGGAACCGCCGCGCCTGCGCGCCCCGCCCCGTCTGATTGGCCCTGCCCCCGGGCGCTGCCCAATCAGCGGCGGCTGTGGGGGCGGGACTTCCTGTCCGCATGGTCCCATCGGTGGCTCTTCGCCATTGGCCGAGGCGGAGCTGTCGCTCGGCGGGAGAGCCGCGTTGCGATTGGCTGCGGGGAGGGGCGCTTGGCTGGTGGCGATTGGCCAGAGCACACCCAGGGGCGGGGCTCAGGCTGAGCCTCCCGTCTTTTTATTTCGCCGCCACCCATTGGCCGAGGCGGCCGCCGGGCGGAATTTCTGATTGGCCGGCGCACGCTGTTGCTAGGCAGGCGAGGCGGCGTGGGCGGGGCTCTGCTCGCCGATGAGTCGGCGCTGAGGCTCAGCCAGCGCGGACGCCCCGAGCCCTCCGCCCGCCGCCCGCGACCCCCGCGACCCTCCGGACCCCCCGCCCGCCCCGAGGAGCCGCCGTCCGCCGCCCCTCGCCCCCTCCCCGCAGCGCCATGGCCTCGGGATCCGAGTAAGTGCGGGCCCCGCCGCCTCCCCGCGGCCTAGGCCCCGCCGCGGCCTGGGCCCGGTCCGGCCCGCCCGCCTCACCCGGGGCGGCCCGCGGGCCCCAGGCGGGCGAAGGAGGCGCCGGGACGGGGATGAGCCGCTTCCCGCCTGGGGCCCCGCCACGGCCGGGCCTCGCCGGGAAGTGTCGAGTCATGGCGGTGGGGTGAGGCCGGGCCGGGCCTCCCGCCGTGCCAGCGCCGGGCCTAGGGCCGCCCGCCCGCCTGGTCCTGAACTGCGGAGGGCTTTGTTTTCTAGACTCGTCCCGGGCTCCTCCTGCTCGCAGCGGTCCTCGGGCCGGTGCTGGCGAGTGACTTGGCGCTAGCCGAGGCAGACATGTTGTGCCGGGCATGGCCGAGGCGATCGGCGGTGTTTCCGTCTCGGGTGTCTTGCCTCACTCTTCTTGCCTGTACTCAGTTACTGGCTGAGGATCATCTTCCGTGCTCCTCAGAAATGGGTAACAGTGTCTGCACGCAGCCCACGTGCGTTTTGAGCGGAGCAAAATAGAATCCAAAGATAAATGTTCCCAATCCAAGAATACTCGAAGTGACTTTTTTGACCTCGCTAGAGGCACTTTTGGTCCCTTTGGTGCCTTTTGATGTTATTTGAGTATGTTTTCCTCTTCTTTTGCGACTCGTGGAATCTAAACCTGCTTGTCCCAGCCGGGTCAGTTCCAGGGAGATGTGCCAGAAATTCCGTGTCTGCAGTGGAGGTGACATTCCCAGACCCCAGTTGTGCAGCTGCGCGAGTTAACAGTGTTTTTAAAAAGGGATTTCTACTTTAGCAAAGTTCTTCTCACCCACATAGGAAACAGCAAAAGTTAGTTTGCAGCTGGAACACGGTTACTTTTTAGATGCCATTTTTTGTCACAGCTGCTGGCAGCCATCTTGCTGAACCGAGCCTCAGCATGGCAAGAAACATTCCAAAAGCTAAGGGAGTGTGGTTTCTGAAGGGATTCCTGTTTTCCCCTCCCAGCCTGTCTGAAACAGTGTTGAAAACTTGGCTTCTCCACAATGGGTCTAAACTCCCCCCTATAGTTGTCCTGTTTCAGTAAGTGGCTGCAGTCACCACATACCTCAGACACTTCACTTGGGGATAAAAACGTTTTATGATTTTTTTTTTTTTCTTTAATACCTACCTGGTAAAAGCAGTCCAGTCTGTACATCAGATGTTCGGATTGGTAAGAAATTGCTCATGGGTTTTATCTGGGAAGTGATTTCACAAGGGTGGTGGTAAAAAAGCCACGCCAGTGTGCAGAAGACATGGCTGATTTCACTTTCGTTACTGCAGCGGAATAATTCTGGGAAGTGATTTTTTGTTTATTTTTTGCACAGACTTGAAGGAACAGCTTGTTTCCTTTCTTTAAGTGGAGCTTTGGAGTATGCTTGTCATTTTCAGAAGGATCATTAGTTGGTAATTACTTTCTGCTCTGGCTGTTCATACCCTCCCCTGTGATGCCTCTGGCCATTATCACTTGCTGAACAAGGGGAGCTCTGGCACAGAGAGGAACCACGGAGTGGTGTAATTAAGTCCATGAAGCTGTGTCAGGGGAGGTTTAGGTTGAATATCAGGAAAAAATTCTGAAGGTGGTCAGTCACCGAAACAGGCTCCCCAGGGAAGTGGTCACATCACCAAGCCTGACAGTTCAGGAAGCATTGGGACAATGGTCTCAGACACAGGGTGTGATTCTTGGGGCTGCCTTATGCCAGGCCAGGAGCTGGACTTGATAATCCTGATGGGTCCTTTCTAGCTCAGGATATTCTGTGGTTCTAAAAGTTGTAGAAAGTCCCCTCGTTCTCCCATGTGTGAAATGGAGCTGTTGAACTGCTTTAATGAGAGAGAAAAGGAGGCTGAGGGAACCTGTTATGGTTGGCCTTCAGGGCTAGTACGTATTTGCTTCAGTTTTATAGATGTCTTGCACTTTATATGCTGGCTTGGCCATTTGCTGTACTGGTGATTTGTGTCCTCACTTCTGGCTTCTGTCTAGGGGCAGCTTAACGCAGACCTTGAATTTCCTTTTAATTCTGAAACAGCTCTAAAGCTACATTTTGTGTTCAGTTTGTCTCTTTGTTAAGTCAGGGAAAGAAAGGGGTGAGAGGGAAGGTATGTGAGGGAGCTGACAAAAGGAGTGGGTCAGGGAGGTGATTTGGAGGGTTTACACTTTGGTCTCTGACCAGAAGCTCATTGAGGAGCTTTAAAATTACCTGAGTTAGCTTTCTGTCCCTGTCCTTTCCTGAAGTTTCCCAGCAGGGGTAGGAAAGTTGGCAGGACAGAGTCCCAACCCATGCCTTAGGCTTTCCTCTTTGGTATTTTCTGTTTGTGCTCTCCTTCCCACAGATGTTGGGGTTTGTCTGAGCAGGGTTGAGGTGCACAGATCTCTTCTGCCCTGTTATTTCAGCTGCAGTGCGAGGAGCCCCTGGAGAGATGCAATGAGGGCAAATGATGATGGTAACAATATCATAAATTGCTGCTGAAAGATGGGTAGTGCTTGTCTGTTCAAAGCCTTACCCTTGTCTGCAGGAGGAGTAACATCATTTCCGTGAATAGCTGACATGGAATTTTGTAGCACCTTTGTTTTTTCCTCTGCAGAACTGTCAGGTCAGAGCACTGAAGCTGACCCTGCACGTTTAGCTCCCTGGATGCTCTTTCTTGGAGACTTTTATTCCATTTTTAATGCCTCTAAGCTTTTTGATCCTTCTAAGTGTATCTGGTATTGATCCAGCCTTCAGTTCTTAGGGAACTGTAGGTTCAGTTCTTCCATACTAAAACTTTTTTCTCTTATTTCAGCAGAACCAAGTGGATTCTTGCTGTGTTCTTCAGCACTGCTGTATGTCAGGAGTTATCTGAACTTTCTCTCCAGTTTTTTACAGCTTTTGCGTTGTAGGCAGTGTTGATTGAAAAGCTTCCACTTGTTACCCAGTTCCTTTATCATTTATTTTTCATTTTGTGTCCCAAGCTGGTTTTCAGGCTGGATAGCAGTCCTTGCATCCCAAGGGACAAACACTTATCACGTAGCCAAAGTCTGGCAGGGGTTTCTTATCAAAAGGCCTTGGGATGTGCAGAGGGATGAGTTAGAGTCACACTCTGAATAACCCAAATACGAGTGTTGTGTCTCCCTGGTGTTTCTTAGCTGAAATCTTGAAATCTACTTGCTGGATTAGTTTCTAGTGGGAGGAGGCAAAGTCCTTACAAGTAGGTTATTGGTTTTATGTACTGTTTACCTGTAATCTGCCCTGATAATGTATGTTCAGTTTTCTTATTGCTCTCTCAGTTTTTGTGGAAATCAGAGACGTTTTAGGATTTGCAACAAGACCATATTTTTAGATTGAATACGGCATTTATAAGCCCTTTCCAGGATGTATGCATTAGCCTTTATTGTGTCTTTTTTGCTCAGAGAATAGGTCTGCAGTGTCTTACCTCTTGCACTCTAATAAAGAGAGGAAAAAGGTAAGTTTCATAGTGCTGGCGTTCCAGGAAAGAACATGTTTTACAACTTGTTTTGTTCACGTAAAATAATGTTGCCTGTCTTCGCAACATGTTTTCTGTGCTACCACCCTTTAAGGGAAGCTTGAGAAACTTTTGGAAGCGAGCTGGCTGCCCTCACAGGCTTGTTTGGTATTGTTTCCCCTTTTACGTGTCAGAGAAAGGAGCCAACACTACATAGCCTGACTTGGAAAAGCCTCTGTCTTGAGGGGGGGAGGGACCTGGGTAACATCACACCATATGTATGTCACCACTCTCTGATGGACTCTTAAAAATGCAGTGAACACGCCAAGTGCTGCCATTTCCACTCAAGTTTTGGTTTCTTCTGGTCATTCTGTCTCTAAAAGGGTGAGATGGAGCCAAAGTTATGACTGCCAGCATTGTCCACAAAGCTCCCTACTCTTTGCCAATGCTTGCTTAGGACAAAGGAAGACTTTATTTTTCTTTATTTTCTTTCAGAATCAAGTCAGACTGTGCAAAGTTTTCTTTTCTTACCTTGGAAGCTGGCACAGCCACATACTTGGAGAAAGTAGTCAGGTGCCCAGTGGGGGAAGCTACAGTACTCCACCCCTGTTGTGTGTGGCTGATGTACAGCTTCCAAGAGCTCCTCAAGAATAAGTTGGTTCAAATTCCTTTTATAACATAGAGTGAATTATTTGCTGTATTAGATTTTGAAGGAGAACAGTTGATCTGCCCTTCTTCCATTGCCCTGACGTTTTTCTTGCTCCATTTTGTCAAGGCAAATGAATGATTTCTTGTATTTCTCGTGGCTTTGTTGGCCAGAGCTGCTGTGACTCCTGTGAAGGTATTATGGAATAGTGCTAAAAAAATCCCATCACAAAATCATTTTCTGTGACCACTTGAATATTTCTATGGTTTGCTTGGTTTAACAAACAGGCCTCGACAGGCTAAACTCTTACAACTCTTCCTGTCAGGGTTACTGCAGCATTGTCCTTTAATTCCCCTATTTATCTGGGATTTGACACCAAATAGACTTGAACTTCTGTTATGTTGGCAGCAGTTACATGTGATTTCAGATGAGTCTGACTAATTCATTGAGGCAAAACATCTTACAGTCAGCAACATCTCACTGACCACTTTTTTTCATAGATAGTTTCATAGCTGTATTCAGTGGAAGCTCATAGGTTTTTTTTCTGACAGAAAACGTCATCCCTTGAACTCCTGCTACTGGTCTCTGGGAAGTAATGTTCTCCTTTGTTCTACAAACAAGTATAGTTTATGAAAGACAAGACAACAAAGAGATTTGTAGGAAGTGGAGATGAAACGGGGGGTGGCTGGACAGGGCCAGTATCACTCAGACTCATAAGCTGTGTTTTCTCTCCCAGCTCTAAAGCTGATGACTTGTCGACTGCTATTCTGAAGCAGAAGAACAGGCCCAATCGGTTAATTGTTGATGAAGCCATCAATGAAGACAACAGTGTTGTGTCACTGTCCCAGGTGTGTCATCTGTAGAGGCAAAGCATTTAATCTGGTAATTTGCGAGCTGTTGCTGTCTGTTAACTTGAAATGTGACTTTGCAACATGAGTACAAGTGTTTGCGTCAGAAGCTACAGCTGTTACCACAGAGGGAGGGTTGTCTTGTTTTCTGACACTCCTCCTTGATATAATGTTTTTTTGAGTCTCAGTTTGTAGGATTCAGTTGAGCTTGTGCCCTTCCTCTAGTTTCAGGATTAGCTGTATACCACTGTAGTGAGAGTCTCTGTCCTCTGGATTTAATATATCGCTTCCAAGGTGTAATTTCCAAAGTCAAATAACTCTTCTTCAAATGCTCGAATTCCTATTTTTTCAAAAGCTTGTTATAACATTTTGCTGTTTGCAGGCAAAGATGGATGAACTGCAGCTGTTCAGAGGAGACACTGTCCTGCTCAAAGGAAAGAAGAGGAGAGAAGCAGTCTGCATTGTTCTGTCAGATGATACCTGCTCAGATGAGAAGATTCGCATGAATAGGGTTGTTCGCAACAACCTGAGAGTGCGCCTGGGTGATGTGATCAGGTGAGGACACAGTGTTACCAGTGGAAGACAGTAGCAACATCACACATTATCTCATAGTATATGAGCTGCCCTATTGCAAAAACAAGTTAAAACCTGTTAGAAATGAGTGCCAGAAAAAAATGGAACAGCCAAATAGCAAGATTAAAAATCCCTCAAGGATGTTTATATTCCAATTTTTGTTGTAAAAATAATTTTAAATTTAGGAATGCTGAAAAAATGTTGCAGAAATTTTGTTGTGCAGCACTTGCAGGAAATAGAATCATAGAATTGTTTGGGTTGGAAGGGACCTTAAAAGCAGTAGGAAAACTTTGAAGTACGGATCTCTGCTTAGAGGAGACAAGTCCTATTCTGTGATGGGAGTGGGTAGAAGGGTAGCACGTGAGCATTTCCTGAACATAAAAATGGTAGTTTACAGGTTTAAATATGACAGGGCTATCAGCTCCTCCTCCTGAGCATTGTCCTGATATGGAATATCCCACACGTTCTGAGAAAATAAGAGCTTGGGTTCTGACACCAGACTTTCTGAAGTGGTATCTGTAATAATTTTTAAATGCAAAATGTGTTTCATACAAACTTAGTAGATGAGAAGAAAAGAGGCTGTTCCACCCATCCCTCTACCACTAAAAAGGCAAGTTTTAAACACCACTGTAGTTGGTTCAGAATGGTGCTTTGTGTCTTTGGATTTAAAATAGAGGTGAATTCTTACTTTAACTAAATGTGAGATTCCTGTTGGAGTCTCTTCTAGCATGACAGCCCATGCTCTCCTCTTTGTTAGCACTATGTCTGTAGTGGTTCTCAGCCTCCCAAATGTGTTACCAGTTGTCTTGACTCACTGTGAGGTCAGGGAATTTTCACACCACTCGCCCTCAAGGTTTTTCTTGCCAATCTTTAAGAGCTTATAGGTTACTGTGTCCTGGTTTCTGCCGAAGTCCAGATTCATGTGCTAATCATTTGCTGATTGTGGTCTGTCAAATGTTTTCCTTCTGGGACAGTGTGTCTTTACCCTTTTGCTATGTCCTCTCTGTAAAGCACGTGGTAAAATAATCTGTTAGGAGTCTCTAACAAACGTCACATACGAAAAGCTGCCTGCTCAGCTGCACTTCCATGCAGGCTTTTCTTAGCTGGCGAAGCCAGTTTCTGCCACGGCTGGATACTTTGAGCTATCGCTACTATAGGCTGTTGTGCTACACTGCAAAATAATAACTGTAGCATGTATTTAAAAAGGGGGAAGGGACCCTCAGCCTTTAACCTAATTATCAGCCCCTACAAAGTGGGACTGACAGACACGTGGCTGCCGAGCTGTTTACCCCTGGTTCGTACTGCGAGAGCCTTTGCTTGGAATCAGGTTTGTCAGCAGTAGGGACTCTGGGGACTGTAGTGAGAGAGAGGAAGGAACGAAGAGTTTTCCCCAGCTCACTTTTCCTTGCAGCTGGTTCTGCAGTAGCTTGTTGAAATAAAAGCTACCTCATGACTCTCACTGCATTAGAGGTGTGTGAATGTGGTGAGGGGGTCTGCAGAAGAGCAGAAGGGTAGGAGGAAACTATGAAACTCTCCAGTGGTCTTGGACAGGGCTGAAAGGAGTGAAGGCAGGTGTGTGTTGTGAAGACCAGCTCTGGGTATGATTTTTGCCTTGTCAGCATTGAAATATTCTTGTGTCAGTAGGAAGTCTTGCTAGGGCTTTTGATAGTCTTTGGGTGTTCTTTTGTGGGAAGGGGCATATCTTTTCTTTTCCAGGTGTAACACTGAGGTGCAAGTCCAGCATGATGTGGCTAACTGGGGTTTTCTTATGTTGCAGCATCCAGCCTTGCCCAGATGTGAAATATGGCAAACGTATCCACGTGCTGCCAATTGATGACACGGTAGAAGGGATCACGGGGAATCTGTTTGAGGTCTATCTCAAGCCCTACTTCCTGGAAGCTTACAGACCTATCAGGAAAGGTAATAATGCCTGTCATTGAAGTCCTCATGGCAGCAAGTGTGAGCTAGTCCTGAGACTGAATACAGAGAATTTCTAGAAGCTTGCACAGATCTCTGTAAAGCATTAGACCAGCATTTAGACACCAGTAGGGAGAGATTTTGCTAGCGTTGATTTAAATTTTCCCTAATCTTCTGAAGGAGCGATTGCTGCTGCTGGCTGGCAGAGCAATTTGGTAGTTCTGCATTTTTTAGCTACATGAGATGGGAGAGCATCAAAAAGGCTTAGGTGGAACTTGGGAGAAAATCTCATTAGACTAAGTTGCTAGCACGTGATGTAATTGGTGAGTTGCCTGCGTATTAATCAATTGGTTGGGTGTACGTTGTGCTTATCCAGTCTCATCAGAGTCCATCCTTCATTAATGTGGTAATTGAAGGGGAGTCAGGTTCAGATCCCCACATCTGGAGTGGTAGAGTTGGGTGCTATGTGGTGCTGAATGTGGTGACGTGCATATACCTGCCATAGAAGTGATCATATGCAGCATTATATAACAATTAACATCATACGATTTAATTAACTTCTTACTCTCACCTAAAATCCAGTCACCTTGAGCCATACACTGGCCTTCTCCATCCTCCCACATCACCCATGAAGTGCACCCAGGTCCTTGAGGAAAAGCAGAACCATGGGTGGGCTTGCCTTTGCCTGAGGCAGCAGTGACCCAGACTGTTTATCCCAGCATATTACGTGCATTACAGAAACTTTGTCTACTTCTACAGTATGTAAAATGTTGGCTGGGGAGGGGCAGTCACCAGGTGGCTTTTGCTAAATGTGTGTCCCAAAGTTTGCTGTTCCCACCGCACTTTGCTCTCAGTGTAGTCATGAACAGTCCATTGCATCATTTGGTTTTCCAGAGGCTGATGTGCGATAGGAATGCAATACACCATCTCAGTGCCATGCTTTGCCTCTCCCTGGCATTGGAGTAGCCTCAGCGTCTGATGTTTTGTCATCAGATCCAAAGACCGTTTCTTCCTCTTAGGTTATGGAATAACGTGGAACAGACTTCCGGTGTGCTAGGCCAGGTCCCGGCACACTGCAGTGATTTGTGTCTCTGGATCTGCCAGCATGACCTTTTTCCACATATTTACTAGTTTTTCAGGATTCTACATTTGTTCAGGAGTGAAACTCCAAGATGTTGTAGGTCCACTGGACAGCCTGGACACTTTCCCATACTATTCCACACACTTTGCCACTTATAACTGTTGGTCCTCTAGACATATCCCATCACATAACCTTAAACAAGACCTGAACCACATTGAGCAACATGCTGTTTCACAGCACCAAGCTTGCCAGAATTCCAGAAGTATTTGGACGACACCCTCAGGCATGTGGTGGGATCCTTGTGGCTGTCCTGTGCAGGACCAGGAGTTGGACTCAGTGATCCCCTTGGTTCCCTTTCAACTCATATATTCTGTGATAAGAACCAGGCTGGCTTCAGGTGTACTGAAAGGGTATTAAAAATCTTTAAAATGCTCAAATGCTACTGTAACCAGCTTGGTGAAGGAAGACCTCAGGAGGGAGATGTAGGAAAGGTGCAGTTACCAGTAGTTCCTGGTGGGTGGCTCCCAAAGTACAGAGTGGATGGCAGTGCTCAGTTCACTCATCAGATTCATCTCAGGACCAGTGATTCCGTCGCATCCATAAGCCCCTGCTGCAAGGAGCAACACAAAGATAACCTTAGCCCAGGCACCAAGGCAATAAACCTCACCACAGGGGACACCTACACCGAGTGAGGTGTTAAAAAACGTGCCCTGAGAACAAGCACGACTAAACATAGTCACCAGCTACTGTTATATACTGGATGCTTGTAACAAAATTGGTTTAACATGCTCTGCTCAGATCTGTTATTATGCCAACCCTTCGTCCCCATGCTGGGTACCAGAAAGGACTGTTGTCCTTTGACCCCAGCATGTGACTAAATATCACACAGCCACTCATTCCCCACCCAGCCGTGGGATGGGGAGCAGATCAGGAAAAACTCAACTTATTGAGTTAAGAACATTTTAGAAATTGAAACAAATTAAAATATAATAGTAGCAGTAATGGAAAAGAGGGCGGATGCAACCCAAAGAGACACCTGGGACAGTTGCTCACCGCCTGCTGACAAATGCCCAGCCTGTCCCTCATCAGTGTGTGATGTCTCACAGTGAAATCCCCCTAGTTTATACACTGGACATGGTGTTCTATGACATGGATAATCCTTTGGCCAGTTTGGGTCAGCTCTCCTGGCCATGCTCCCTCCTGGCTTCTCGTGCACCTGCTCACGGGCAGACCATGGGAAACCAAACAGTCCTTGAGTAAGGGTAAGCACTGCTGAGCAACAACTGAAACATCAGCGTGTTATCAACATGATTCTCATCCTGAATCCAAATCACAGCACTGAAACAGCTACTAGGGAGAAAATTAACTATCCCAGATGAAACCAATACAAGTATATCAGCTGGCACCCTGACTAAATTCACTTCGTTAGAGTAATTTAAGGAATAACTGGGAGACTGAGTAGAAAACCAAATGCACTTTTGGGATTGTGTTCATAGCACTTCTGCTGTAACGTAGATGAAAGTACACTATATAGACACAAGTTGAAGTTATCCAGGTCTGTAGCCCAGCGCAGCCAGGAGTTGTAGTGCAGTTTTATATATTATTCTGCTTCTGGAGACGAACAGTTACAATTAGTAACAACTAGTTATAATGAATTCAAAATGAATTTTTATTATGTTAAGGCTTTTTGCCTATTCTAGAAATGTTAAATTGAAACTGAATGGGAAAAAAATGTGATTTCTTGCCTTTGTGTTTTGTATTTGGGCAGGGTGTTCTTTTCTATTTGCTGTTTTTTACTGGATGAAATTGGAGAACTGAAACAGTGCTCAGGCTGTCTCAGTGGATGCAGATCCTGAGTTTAACATGCAAAGCAGTGTTATAAATGCCACGGTGTCTGCTGGCGTGACCCGCTTCCTTGAACTCTGGGGCTGCTGGTTGTACAGGGGTTGACATTTTGCAGGTATGGGTTGCAACAGGCCCCTGACTGATATGTGGGGTTTTACAGGTGACATCTTCTTGGTGCGTGGAGGGATGCGTGCAGTGGAGTTCAAAGTGGTGGAGACGGATCCAAGCCCGTACTGCATAGTGGCTCCGGACACAGTGATCCATTGTGAGGGAGAGCCCATCAAACGAGAGGTGAGTAGAACCCTGCCATGTGGTTCTCCTCTGTCCAGAGTCTGTTTCTGGGACAGGGCTGGAGTGCAGCAGTGTTTGCAGTTCCTGTTTTGACATTTTGTCTACTGACTGTAATGGTTAGAAACGCCGGTTTCAGGGGATGAGCTTCTGCTGGAGGTAATAAGAGAAAGGTACTTCCAGTGTCTTCCTCATATGCTGAAAGCAGCAGGGGGTAGATTTGCTGATGAGATGCCATGCTTTGGCAGCAGCTGCTTTGCATCTGCCTGCAGATATCTCACACTGTGCTTGGACGCATCTTCTAATTCCCGTGTTCCCTTGATTCGTAGCAGAGAGAGCTTACAATGCTGCTAAATTTCATGCTGTGTAAAAAGAAAGTAATAGGCACTTTTTCTGAGAGAAATTTGAAATCCCCAAATGGTTGACATTAAAAAAATAAGAATTCCCCAGTCCATTAAGGTGTCTAGCCCTGAGTGTTGCAACCTTGTGGCTGCCTGCAGGGCTTGTCTGACCGGTCTTGGCCACCTGACTGTTACAGAGTAGGAAATCTCAGGGAAATGAGCTAAGGTGGGTGCATACTTCATAGAATAAGTACCTTTTTCTCCCTGCAAATAGAGTGAGTGCTGGTTTGTTGTTAGCTGCCTTCTGAAGAACTCACCTCTGTGACCCTTGTGAGACTGCACCTGGGCACTCCATGAATCCAATTTGGCCTCTTCAGGCCACAGCAGAGGTAGATATGAGTAAGTTCAGCCAAGGCCACGAAAGTTATGAGGAGCTGGAGGTCAGGAATGAATGAGGAGGGACTGGGATCAGGGGATGATGCAGCCTGGAGAAGGGAAGGCAAAGGGACAGACCTGATGGGAAGGGGTAGATGACCAGAGTCTTCTGAGAGCTGTGCCCACGGACAGGACTGGAGGCACTGGCATGAGCTGGATCAAGGGAAGTTACCAGTAGATACTAGGAAAAATGTTTCTCCCGATCCTGAAAGCAGAGACCAGAGAGGGCAGAAATCTCCAAGCTTGAGATCTTCAGTGCTTGTTAGGTCCAGCCCCTGAGTGACCTGATTGAGGTAGGTGAGGCTTAAACTGAGCGCCTCTGAGATTCCAGGCTGTGTTATTATTTTAGTGTGGCCTAAATAACTGAGGCCAGTAGAGGTTTGGACAGCTGAATGAATGGATGCTGTGAAGGAAGAGTTGGTTACAACTAATCTTATCTATTTGTCTGGACCTTAACATTCTGTGCTAATTGTAGTCAGTGTCAAAAGGTAACACTGCACCTGAGTAACTGGCAGATAGAGTGTGCCAGATAGTTAAACATAGCATTTACTCTAAGAAGTAGGTATATTTTATACTGACATTGTCTCTTGTTACTTCCATTAGCCCCACCAAAGAGTCACAGAGCTTGTTTTGTGCTAGAGTCTGTAGGGAACCTGGCAGCAGAGGCTGTCATTCCAGAGGGTGGGCTTCAGTGAAGTCTGAGTACGTGCAGGCAGTTCTCTTTTTATGTCTGGGAAGACAAAGCTAAGAAACAATTATAGAAGACATCAGGAAGACTTGAAAGGGAGAATCTCAAGACAGGCAAGAAATGTCTAAAAAGCCATATTCCTGGCTTCTGTAGACTGGGAGGGGTTGTTAAAGTATTGTTTTCATTCAAATGTTTGATGTATTTCCTCCTGGGTAGGATGAAGAGGAGTCGCTGAATGAAGTGGGCTATGATGACATTGGTGGCTGCCGGAAGCAGCTGGCTCAAATCAAAGAGATGGTGGAGCTTCCCCTCCGACACCCCGCTCTCTTCAAGGCCATAGGGGTGAAGGTATGTCCCCGTGTGCAGGTGGATAAGTGGCCTTACCCTGGGAAGTGTTTCTCCACGACAGAGGTTTGGGAGATATTGGAGAGGGGAATAAATAATTTGTGGTGTGGGGTTTTGGTTTTTTTTTTAATGCTAGTGTTTGGAAAGCATTTGCTTATGTGTTCTGGACACAGACTGAAGCACTGGCAGCTTGTAAAGCAGAGTGATGCTTTGAATCAGTGCCGCCAGTTACTGGCAAGGTTTTTGTTGTATGTTGTGTGAAGTAGTAAGGGTGTTGATAGCAATGCTGGGATGGCAGCTGTTGCATGAGTTTGCATCACAGTTTCAGACTAGCATTATCAAATGCTTACAAATTCAGTGTGAAGCTGCTTAAGCAGTCAGATACTCACCACCTAAGTCCCTTGCCTTTGTCCTCAGCCTCCACGTGGGATCCTGCTGTATGGTCCTCCTGGCACTGGTAAAACACTGATTGCCCGAGCAGTGGCCAACGAAACGGGAGCTTTCTTCTTCCTGATCAACGGTAAGTTTTGTGTCTGCTTTGGCCCCAGATCTGCTGTGTGCTCATTCGTCCACCTTATGGTAAGGAATGGTGTTATTAAGGCTTGTAGAGCCCCATTGTCTTCCTGACATCCTTCCTTACTTATTTCAAGCATGCCTCTGGGGATACTTGGAAGCCCTTTGTGTGAAAGTATCCGTTGTGGCACTTCCCTGAAGCTTGATTTCGTTGTAGCAGAGTGCTTGGAAGATTGTGGTGGGACATGGGAATTTGGAGTCTGTCTGTCCACTTATGTTGGTGAGGGCAGAGCTGGCAGGCTGGCTTTGGTCCCACCCTGCTCCATTCAGAAAAGAAGCTGCTACGGATTCCTCTTTCCCCTAAGTAAAGCACAAAGACCTCTTTTGTTTCACAGTACATTATTTGGAAGGAACTTCGCTGAAAACTATAATGAGATCCTTTAGACTTAGCTACAAGTGACAGAACTCCTATTGATAACTCTCACCTGTAGCAGTTGAGGTGGCTACTGGTTGATATCTAGTAAGGGCCAGATTCTGAATTTTCCGCACGGTTTTTCTGTCCCATTTTAATCAGTGCTGGAATAACAGAACATTTTTACTGAAGGAAAATGCAGCTTTTCTTCTCTGGTTTCAATCATGTGACAGTGACAGCAAACAACAGTATAACGCAGCACAGCAGTGACCAGCAGTAGGGTTGGTGACTTGCTTTTATCTCTAGATAGTGGTTGTAAATGGGCTGGTTTTATCCATATGTCACCACTGTCATATACTTCCTCAAGTGTGTGGAAGCTGTCACTGAATGCTAATGCACCAGCCGTTTCTTTGTGTGGTTGTACATCTACTGCATAATAAAAATAACACTGTCAGAGTTAGCGATGCATTCGCTGCCTGCTGGCCCCACTCCTGAGCTGTAGGCAGGGCTGATATGAACTGGTGAGTTACCTATAATGAAATACTTGGAGCACCTGGCCACACCTGTGCCTTTGCACCTGGCAGCTTTGTGTGCCTGAGGGTCAGGTTTATTTTTCTTGGATCCTTTAGAAGCATATTTTCTCTTCATTACGTCTGCCATCAGCATGATAGCAAAATCTGTAAAAACAGAATAAATCTCTAAACCTGCACCAGTGTTCAGCAGTTGTAGATGTCAGGGGAATGCTGTCCATCCATTTGGGATCAATGTGTTTACACACTTTTATTTTGTATTTAACCTTTGAAAGGAGATGGGGGTTGTGTTTTTGTTTGTTTGTAGTTGTTTGTTTTGATTTTTTAAACTAATTTTTAGGATCATACAGAGGTAAATGTATACCTGTATAATGTAAGCTAGAGATGGCCTCATAGAGGTTTTCCTTCCCTATCCTGGTAATTCATCACCTTATAATTTGATTGCTTCTGTTGCAAGCTAGGACTGGCATTAACTGTGTGTGGTGGCACATTACAGAGAAGCTCACCAAGTGTGAAATAGGGTAAGGAAAGAGGCAGCTAAAGGTAGCTCATTGACTAGTGCTGCATTCTCTTAGAGTAAAGTGGAAACACCAAAATAATGATAGAAAGTAATTCTGCATGCTGGTCTTGCCTTTCAGCTGCAGATTTAGTGAATTTGATGGATAGTATTTGCTTTGGCTTGTAATATAGTTTGTCCCATGTGAACGTTGTACTAAAAAAATTCAGCTGCATGTTTTTGGGACTAGCTGCCTCTCTTCTGAATGCCACAGTACCACTATTTTTTAGGTCCTGAGATCATGAGCAAGCTGGCTGGTGAATCTGAGAGCAACCTGAGGAAAGCCTTTGAAGAAGCAGAGAAGAATGCTCCTGCGATCATCTTCATTGATGAACTGGATGCCATTGCTCCTAAGAGAGAGAAGGTAAAGAGAGCCTGTAGGAGGTAAATTAGTATGTCCTTTTTTGGTAGCAGCTGGCATGAGTCCCTGCATTTGACTACAGGGTAAAGCAGCATTTCCTTAACACCCGAATTGAGTTGGACATGAGATGGGTCAGATACAGTTCACGACATTTGTTACCGTCCTGTGGCTGCTGTATCTGCCAGCTCTGATGCAGTGCTGGCTCCCATGCCCCTTGTAGAGCTGTTGGTCTCAGCGCTGCTTTCTCTCCCCACAGACACACGGGGAGGTGGAACGTCGCATCGTGTCCCAGCTGCTGACCCTCATGGATGGGCTGAAGCAGAGGGCACATGTGATCGTGATGGCAGCCACCAACAGACCCAACAGCATTGACCCAGCGCTCCGGCGATTTGGTAACCACCACTGCCCTCTCTTCCCCGTGTGTCACACACTTTGTGACAGGCCACGCTTCAGGGGCCTCAGATTGAGCAGAAGTTCATGGTGAACATTTTCTGTGTGTTACATAAACTATTGACCTGTCTCCAGCTCCTTGCTAGAAATTAATTTCCAGGTTTGCAGCCTTTGATGTCATTTTCTGTGCCATGTAAGGTGAGAGCATGTAGAAATAGAATAATAGTTTGAAGTGGGAAAAGTGTGCTAGCCTCTATTAGGTGAAGTTGTTTCAGGACACAGTTAAGGAGGAAATGCCTAAGAGGATGTTCGTGCATTAGATTGCAGAAGGCTGTGAGTTACTTGATTTGTCTTTCTTTTATTAATGGCAAGTACAGTAGTTTCTGAGACTCGGGTTTTCAAGACATGGCACTGTGAATGAATGTCTGGTGTATGACCAGTTGGTACAGTTTGTAATAGCAAACCTGTCAAGTGTATGGTGGAAATGACCTCTTAAATGTGTAGTTAGACATTTGAAAGCACAGCTGTGACTGGAGGAAAAATAGAGGTGTGCATATCATAGTGAATATTGCAGTGATACCCTGTTTTCCTCAAGTGTTTCACCACTTGGGTACTGCTCTGAAAATCCTAAAAAATTATATCTCTCAGTATTTCTGGACTCTTGTGGACAAGGACACAAAGGTAGAAATAATCAAAAATGTCTCACGGTATGTTGGTTCAGTGAAGCCTATTTTACCAAAAATGAGGCTCAGAAAAAGTTATTACATGAGCAGTTTTCTGTGCTGTATCATCCCCAGCTCTTACTGTTAGTCTCACAGTAGTCTCACTTACCCTAAATGCCTATTGCCTTTCCTTCTTCTGTGTTCTGTCTCTTCTGTTGTGCTGATAGATGCTGCAGGCAAACCCAAAACTCTGGTATTTTCTGAAATTTTGTGGAAAAAAATTACTTTGTTCAGTCAGTGGAAGGCAGCAGGTGCAGCTCCTCTGGTGTGCAGAATCAACAGCTCAACATGTGTTTGTACTCCCCAGGTCGTTTTGACAGAGAGGTAGATATTGGTATCCCAGATGCCACCGGGCGCCTGGAAATCCTGCAGATCCACACAAAAAATATGAAACTGGCTGATGATGTGGATCTGGAACAGGTGAGTGACATTAGGAAAGCTTGTCTCCTACTCAGTGCTCTGTTCTGTAGTGGAAGAGTTGTTAAGGCTTGATTGTACAAGTGCAGTAGCTCAATTAGGACAGCATGAAACTGCATGAATGTGTGATGATCTCTGGGGTTCCTTCTGACCAGTTTACCAGTGACCACAAGTCCTCACTCACTAGTTAACAATGGCATAGCTAAGTGAAACAAATATGTGTCATTCCAATCTGGAAGTGCTTTGCCACTGTCCTCCTGCGTTTGTTTGCTGTGGCATTGCCTTTAAAAGTACAGCAGGCCTGAAACAGCTCCCACACACCTGGCTGAACATTGTGGTGTCACTAGACACCACTTGTAAGCTGGATGGTTTCTGTTATCTCTGTCCTGAATGAAGAACTGCAGTCCTCAGGGTTACCTTTCTGCACACCATCTGAATTCCAGATGCAGATTGGATCTGCAGTAGGCAGTAGAAAGCAGAGTGTCTTTGCCTGAGTGGTAGCATTTGTCTTGAATGTGCAGCAAAGCCCTGGTGTTGCTGCCCTCCCTTCCCAATGAGGGACCAGAGCGTGTGTTGCCCTTGCTTGTATCCCTGTGAGTCATGGTCAGTGCTCTGCTTTCAGGTGGCAAACGAGACCCATGGCCATGTTGGTGCTGACTTGGCTGCTCTTTGCTCAGAAGCTGCTCTTCAGGCTATCAGAAAGAAGATGGATCTCATAGACCTGGAAGATGAAACCATCGATGCTGAAGTGATGAACTCTCTGGCTGTGACCATGGATGACTTCAGGGTAATGCAGGAGTGCCTCTCATTTCTTCTGGGTGCAATTAATTGCTTCTCTGAAGCAAGAGAAGGTAACATGCTAGAATTCATATAATACCATTTCTTCTAACAACAGTGGGCTCTAAGCCAGAGCAACCCTTCTGCTCTTCGGGAGACTGTGGTGGAGGTGCCACAAGTTACCTGGGAAGATATTGGTGGCCTAGAAGATGTGAAGAGAGAACTCCAGGAGCTTGTACAGGTAAGGCTTTACAACAGATTTTTTTGCTTACCCATCTTAAAAAATAATTATAATAATAAAATCCAGAATATCTTCAGTTTCCTGTCTGGGCTGCAAACAGAGTAAATGCAGAGGCTTTATGGTATCTACTTGTAATGGACTATAAATACCATGCTGTTCCATCTTAGTGAACTTGGGGAGGAAGGTGCTGGGAAGCAGCATCAGGTCTTCCTGAGCTGAATCTACAGTGACATTTTATGTGGGTGTTGTGCAACGTGCAGAAACAGCCACAGTTCTGCCTCATAAGTGGAGACCAGCAGTGGGACCACTGCTGAGAATCATCTTACATGGTAGCTTTATCTGCCAGGCAGTGGATGAAGATGCTAATACAGAGAGCTTCTGAAGGGCTCCCCATCAGCCTAAGCACAGGGACAGGTGAGAAGTAATTGTGAAGCCCTCTACAAAAGGAAAGATCGGGACAAAATGTTACAAACGGTCTGTGGAAACTCCAGGTGTCTGCACTGGCATGGTTTGGGTTTGATACATTCCTGCTTTAGCTAGCTCTGTAGAAACATCCTGCCTGTGAATAAAAGAATCTAAATTTTCAGTCTAATTTTCTGATGTTAAAATCATCACCTGTCTTGTATCTGACCTCGTTGCTGAGGATAAAGGCTCACATCAGACACCTTGCCTGTCTCTGGAGAGCAGAACAAATGGGTTAGGTAATGAGCTGTTCCCTTTTGCAGGGCAAAAGTGAAGCTGAGGTTAAGTGTGCTGGAAAGTACTGAACTGGTACTTAGTTCCTAGAGGTAAATAGGTTGTTCTAGGCACCATTCCAAGCCAGTGTCTACTTAAAAACTGTGGTGGCACCAGGCAGGATCTTTTGTTTAACCCACCAGAAATCTCAGGCAGTGCTTCTGGTAGAAGCAAGAAGAAGAACTGACTCAGAGAAAGGTGTCCCTTCCCATGGCAGAGGAATTGGATTGTATGATCTTTTGAAGATGCCTTCCTACCCAAACCATTCTGTACTTCCAAGGTAGCCTGTTCTTGCTCATCATGAGAGGTTTTTGTTTTGTTCTCCTTCAGTATCCTGTGGAGCACCCAGACAAGTTCCTCAAATTTGGCATGACCCCATCAAAAGGCGTTCTGTTCTATGGGCCACCTGGTTGTGGTAAGACACTGCTGGCCAAAGCCATTGCCAACGAATGCCAGGCAAACTTCATTTCCATCAAGGGGCCGGAACTGCTCACCATGTGGTTTGGTGAGTCTGAAGCCAACGTGCGTGAGATCTTTGACAAGGTAAGTGTTTCTCCTACTCCCTGTGCTATCTTTGTCTCCACTGCATCTGTCTTACTGGTTCTTGGTTGTGTTTTCCCCACTTGCACTGAGAGCAGGAGCTGCTTTCCTGGGGGAATTAATCCTCTTCAGCAACATAACTCTTAAAACGGTTTTCTCTGGCTGCAGTTGGCATCTGTTGTTAGAGGGTGATAAATTCCCCAGTGCCTTTGGCAGAGGCTATGGTTAGGATGGCACATGTGTGCTCCACATCCCTGGAAACTTAGATTAACACCTCATTAACTGTCACCATCTACAGATTTTTAGAATCTCATGTGAGGTTTTGTCATGCAATATACACAGTTTAGAAAGGAGCTCACTCCTGCTCAGTTGTCCCATAGTGTCTGCATGGATTATCTTGTGAATCCTTGCCCTTGTGGTCGGGGACGGTGCTATTAGAACAAAGTTGTCAGGAGAGTAGAGAGGAATTTAGGTGGGAGGGAACCTCAGAGACTGTCTAGTTCAGCTGTTTGTGCAGAGCAGGGAGATAACTTTGAAATTTCATCAGCTCAGTGCATTGAGTTCTGGCCATGGGTGAAGGGTGGAGAATCCCTGACCTCTCTGGGCTTGTTTGCTGGTGTTGGAGAGCTCCTATTGTGAACATTTTTTTTTCCTTATTTCTCACTGGGATTTTCTCAGCAGCTGTTTGTGCCTGTGGTCTTTCCTCCTTTCACTGCACACTGTGAAAAAAGATCCAGCTCCCTATAACTATACATTAGGTAGCTGAACGCAACAATTGGATTTCTCCCTTCCACTGGATATATCTCACCTACTTGTGTGCCTGAATGCCCAGCTGACATCCTCAGGTCTTGCAGGGAGAGTTCTAGTCCAGCAAAATGGCTGAATTTTTCACTCTGGACATTGGAGTTGCTACTTTTCTGCCTGGTTCACAATATTCCCACTGTGGGGAAATCCAGTTTGCTCAGGAGAATTTGATGGAGGGGTTGTGTGGCAGGGGATTGTTCTGGAGCAGCTCTTCCAAGCTGTTCTTGTGAAGAGCTTCTGGTACTCCTGAGCTGTGTTAATGGTAAGGAAAGCTTATAATGAAGTCAATGTGCTCCTTGTTGGGCAGTATTAGCATGGAATAATGGTGCCCACTGCTGTTTGCAGGCTCGCCAAGCAGCCCCATGTGTGCTGTTCTTTGATGAGCTGGACTCCATTGCCAAGGCCCGAGGTGGGAATATCGGCGACGGCGGCGGTGCTGCAGATCGTGTCATCAACCAGATCCTGACTGAGATGGATGGAATGTCCACTAAGAAAAACGTCTTCATCATCGGTGCCACCAACAGGCCGGACATCATTGACCCAGCCATCCTGCGCCCCGGCCGCCTGGATCAGCTCATCTACATCCCCCTGCCTGACGAGAAGTCACGGGTTGCAATCCTTAAGGCCAATCTGAGGAAATCACCAGTTGCCAAGGTAGGATCTGTGCCCTGACCGCTTCTGGCTTGGGTTTGCTGTGTGCTGCTCGTGTTCCTCACAGGCTATGGACAGCACAGAGGTCTGGAGGCTCATCTGTATAGTAGGGTAGAAGAGGAGGCTGGAGCTCTGAGGTTAGGTGTCAGAAAAGCTGGAAATCGGTCTGCAAGCACAGCAAGACTGTGTCAAAGTGGGGTTCTGCTCACAGTGCAGGGTCAGAAAAGCCTATTTTGGTGAGGTGGAAAAGATTCTTACAGTCTGGGAAAAAAAAAAGTGTAGAACACACAGATGGGAAATAGGAATTGAAGAGGAATCATTGCAGTGAGTTGTTGCTGAACCCTGTCACAGGCAAGAACTGTGTCCCTTGCCTGGGAAGAGGCAATAATGAAGCTGAGAGTTAATCAAAGAAAAGCAGACATGAAGTGAGAGCCCAAGCTTGCCTATTTAGGTGCTGCTGAGAAGGAAGGTTTCAAGGGAGGTTGCAGTAACACCCTCTCAATTGAGGGGGAAGAGAGGAGGAGGTCGGCTGTCTTGGTCTGCCTGTGCCCCATCTCTATTCCCAGTGTGATGGTGTTTTGTTTGATTCCTCATGCTGAGACCTGAGCAAGTCATATCCTAAATCTGTAAGTGCAGAGGCATTTACAGCCACTTTTTGGATTCTTGGTGGGTGTGAGGAGCATAGCCTGCTTTCATGTGTGGTTAACTTTTCCTGAAAATGAGAATCTTAACAGCTGATCTTTCCAAAATTGGCCATAGTTAAGGGAGCACCTTGATACCCTGGGATCTGACGACACCTCTCTGTCACTTGAGGATGTGAGGTATAAAGGAAAGGCCTCCCTTCTGTATTTTTCTCTAGGATGTCGACCTGGATTTCCTGGCTAAGATGACCAACGGCTTCTCAGGGGCTGACCTGACAGAAATTTGCCAGCGTGCCTGCAAACTGGCCATTCGCGAATCCATTGAGAGTGAGATCAGGCGAGAGCGTGAGAGGCAGACCAACCCTTCTGCCATGGTGAGTGGGACAATGAGCTCTCCCTACCCACATTTGTGAGGTGTGATGTGTTCCTCTGTCATCCTCGGGGATGAGTGGGCTCTTGTGCAGAGCGGGGAGCTGGAGCACTTTGTTCTCATCTTGTGGGAGGTTGAGGACCCTCCTGGGATGCCTCATGGTCAGCATTGCTCAGGAGGTGCCTGCTGCAGCCCTGACTCATGCACACCTTTCCAGCCCCCACCTTGGAGGGTGTTGGGAGCTTCCAGACCTGGAGGGAAGCTGTGAGCAGCTGTTGGGCCTGTGGAGCTTGGGCACACAGCTCACCTGGTCCCTCTGTCCCGCTGCAGGAGGTGGAGGAGGACGACCCGGTTCCCGAGATCCGCAGGGATCACTTTGAGGAGGCCATGCGCTTTGCTCGCCGCTCTGTCAGCGACAATGACATCAGGAAATATGAGATGTTTGCACAGACCCTACAGCAGAGCCGTGGCTTTGGCAGCTTCAGGTACCTTTGGGGTGTGAGGGGTGGGCAGTGTGGTTCAGCCAGGCCGGAGCACAGCACTGAGGCAGCTTTCTGCTGGGTTCTGGGCAACAAACCTCTTCTCTACTGCACATTCCCATTCAACCCAGCACGCAGAGCACCACTACACAGTGTGGCGGGTGTAGGCTGTGCTGCAGGTCGGTTGTAGCTGCTCTATTAGTGCTCCTGAAGTCCTTTTTTTCCTTTAACTCAAGTGACAGCCAGCAGCCACGAGCCCTTAGACCTTCCCTAATGCTTCATCCCATTCCTCTTTGCCCATCCTAGTTGTCACTGGGGGTTGGCGCAGAGGGAGGGGATGGTGCTGAGCTGCCAGCAGGCTTTTCAACAGCATCTCTTCTGTCCTGCACTGCTGCACACAGGTTCCCGTCAGGCAACCAGGGCGGCGCTGGTCCGAGCCAAGGCACAGGAGGTGGCAGCGGGGGCAACGTGTACAGCGAAGACAATGACGACGATCTCTATGGTTAACTCGCTGTCCTCGGTGGACCAAACTCCACATCAGGCCACGTTGTACAGGGAAAAATCCAGTGTTCAGTGGACTCTTGGCTTCTTCATTCCTCAGTCAGAACAGTGTAGCTGCACGTCAGACTTTGTACAGGGAATGTTTTCTGCAAAGACTGGTGTTCAGTTGGGAGGCAGACAATGAATTAACAAGGAAGGGAACTGACTAATTTCTGAGAAATTTCTGTTCTAGTTTATGTGGCAGAATCAGCAGCTTTAGCAAAGGGTACAACGCTAGCCTGTATTAAAAAAACAAAACCCCATAAAAAAGAATAAAAAAAAATTAATAAAAATCCCACAAAACTCTAGCCAGGCCCCGGCAGTTCCTTTGTGTGGTGATGGCACTGTCTAAACCCGTGTTTCTGGCGTGCTGTCTGAGCACTCCTTGCTCCAGTGGAGCCCATCCGTGTGTGTATTCCCCTGCTGTGGACAGGGCTGCTCTTTATGCTTAACACCTCTTAGCTCTGTTAGTGGAAGAAATGGGTTTGGCAGAGTCTCTGCCCTGCCCTGGCTTGGCAGCAAGAGCCTGGCAGCAGGTAGCTGGTGTTGCTTCTCCGAGGCTGGCCATGAGCTGTCAGGTCTCCTGCTGCTGTGGCTTTGCAGCGAAGGACCTCTCCAACAATCCCCGTCTCATCTAGGCATGAGGGGCGCTTGGGGTGTCTCTGGGGTTCTGGCACAGTGTGACACCACTGTGGCCGGGGAGAGAGGAGCTTCAACGCATTCCATGTGTCCCAGTGGCTTTCTGATGGTTGTCTTGGATCTCTGGTGCCAGCTGGCCTTGTGTTGTGACCCAGACTCAGTAGTTGGGTTCTGATCATGGTTTTTCTTCCTTTTCACCTGTTCTGACTCCCCACCTTGCTGCTTCGTTTTTTTTCCCTTCTGTGAGCTGAAGAATGTGCTGCTGCTGTACGTGGTTGCTTTATGTCAGGGAAGCCCTGGGTCCTAGGGAGCAGGAGCGGACAAGAGGCTGGATACGGCTGAGCCCTCAGCCTGAGGGGGGCAGTGGCTTTAGGATGCACAGAGCAGCTTTTAGGGAATGCAGGAACTGAGGGTTTCTGCAAGGAAGGTAAAATGCAGTTTGTGTGACAATGTTTCCCTGGGCCTTTGGGGCTGAGCCATGAGGGGGAGGGCAGGAGTTTTGTGGGGCTGGTCTGTGGGGTTTCTGTCCCAAAGCCTGGCATATCTTGGAGGGCTCCATCAAGCCATTTGTATTTAAGGGGAGAGGATTTAATGGCAGAAGGATGGGACTGGGCGGGAGAAGGGGCTTGTGCGGAGCCGTGGGGATAAGCACAATGAAATTGGGAACGCTGCGTTTAAATAGCGCAACCTCCTGTGGGGGAGGAGGCGGTGCAGGCCCCGGGGGCCCGGGCTGGCAGCTCACCTGCGCTGTCCTACTTGGGAGCTGTCTGCCGGCACCGCTGTCCCGTCCTCACACCACCTCTGCTGGGGAAATCGCTCCTGCCGGCTCTGGCAGGGACGCTACTGGCAGCAGGGCTGAGGCTGGGAGGGCCGGTGCTTCCCCTGCCCCACTCCAGCCCGTTTTTGGGTTAAATATCACCTCTCTGGTCTAGGATTGATTCTCCTTTCTGAGCTCTGCAGGGACACAGATACCAGAACTAAACCCAGGTGCTTTCTGCCACCCAGGAAAGGAGCTCTCCAGGACTCCCCAAAGTCTTCCACAGCTTGAACAGGGGATTCTTCCTCTCTGCAAGTGTGAGAACATCACCATCCAGCAAGTGAGGGGCAGATCCATCCTGGCATGTCTGTCTGCTGTGGAGGCTGGGGTGATGAGGCCATGGGATGGTGGGGTGCATGTCCCTGCTCCTGGCAGCCCATATATTCCCCACTGCCTCCCTAGTCGCAAATGCTAATTAAATCCAGCAGAGCGGCTGGAGAACCTCCTCCTTTCTTCCCTGCCATTTGTGGGACGTGGTTCCTGGTGGGGGTACAGCACCTACAGGATTTCCAAGAGCATCTATCCCTGCTCCAAGGCTGTGTAAACCTGCTGGGGGGGCTGAGGGTGTCCCCAAGGTCAGCACTCACAGCCCTCCCTGTGAACCTCAGCAGCCCCAGGTGAGCAGTTGGTATCAAGGCCTGCGTTTGTCCCCAGCCCTGCCCCTTTCCAGGACCCCTCCAGCAGAGACCCTGGTCACTGCCAGGGCAAGAGCCTTTCTGCAGCACCCTCCTCCCCTGCCCAGATCCTTGCTGGGGGTACTGGGCAGCTCCTGAAGATACTGAGGGGAGGAAGATGCTGCTGGCTCAGGCTTGCCCTGGCTGGTGTGGGATTAATGATGGGAAAGCTGAGGACATCCCCTTTCTTTGCCCACATGATCAGCAGCTTCCTGTACCCCCTTGGGTTTCACCTGTGGCTCCAGAGTCCCTTCACCCCCTACAGCCAGGCCCCATGGGGACCACTGGACTTGATGGGAGCCACAGTCCTGCCACACTTGATGCAGGATGGCAGACCCCTCTCAGGCCCCAGTATTGGGGTTAGAGGCTGGTCCCTGATCCAAGAGACTGGGACCCTCCTGCACCACCCCAAAACCCTCTAGGCCCAGCAGGTGCTCCTGTCAGCAGAGGGCCAGGGGTGACCACTCTCAGCAGGTCCTCATCCTTCTCCAGGCCAGGCATGGATGTGCTGTGGGCATCCCTGCTCCACTGGCATCACTGGCCCCCAGGACGTCTCTTCCTCTTGAGCCCCCTAGCCCATGTACATCCTCTCCCCGTGGCTATCCTTATCCCAAGGGCATCCCTCCTCCATGGGCATCCCCTGCACTATGGATGTGCCCTCCCCATAGACATTTCCTGCCCCATGGGTATCACTTCCCTATGGATGTTCCTACTCCAAGGGGAAAAAGGATGTTCCCCTTCTGCGGAAGTTTTAACCCAGCTGGCAAATTAGTACCTCTCAGCTGCTCATTTCCCACCCCACCTGCCACAACCCTCCATTTAATACACTGGCCATGATGTTCTATGGCATGGATAATCCTTTGGCCAGTTTGGGTCAGCTCTCCTGGCCATGCTCCCTCATGGTTTCTTGTGCACCTGCTCACTGGCAGAACACAGAACACTGAAGAGTTCCTTTGTCCCTCCAGAAATATGAATGGGTTCTGCCCTGTGTAGCTCCATGACTTTAAGGTGCCCTGTGTGGGATAGAGGATAGAAGCAGGGCCCTTCTAGTCCTGGTCATAGGATTTGCCACTCACTTCTTGTAGAAATGGATTAGGATGTCTTGTAGAATCACAGAACATCATGAGCTGGAATGGACACATCATGAACATCGAGTCCAGCTCCTGGCACTGCACAGGACACCCCAAGGGTTACACCCTGTGCCTGAGATCATTGTCCAAACACATCTTGAGCTCTCAGGCTTGGTGCTGTGACTGCTTCCCTGGGGAGCCTGTGCCAGTGCCCAACCACCCCTCTGTGTGAAAAACCTTTTCAACCTAAATCTCCCCTTCACAGAGCATCACAGCTTCATTCTTGCCATAGGATCAGGAATACCATCAACCCTTGGACTCTGCCTGGGAAACTACCCACTGGAGACTGGGCAGCGAATATTCTGGAAGAACCCCCATTTTTGATTGTTTTCCTTCACAATTCCCATACCTGTGTCTCTATGGTCAAGGTAGGTTTTCCTTCCCACATTCTTGTCTCGTCTCCATGTTCTCGCAGGTAAAATCACCAGGTACCCCATCCCCTGCCTGTTCCCTAAAAGGATGCCTGCTGTTACCAGTCTGGGGGAATGGAGGGCTTCTGAAGGTGGAAGGCAGGAAGGGATTACAGATGTGGACGCCCCATCCCTAGGAATGTTCAAGGTCAGGCTGGATGGGGCTTTGAGCAGCCTGGTCTAGTGGAAGGTGTCCCTACCCATGGCAGGGAGTTGGAATGAGATGAGCTTTAAGGTCCCTTCCAACCGAACCCATTCTATGACTGATTCTGTGAAAGAAGGGAGATGCAGAAAAATACTTCTCCCATAGTTCGACTCTCCGAGGAAAAGGGCCAAAGGTTGCAGTTATGAACAGTTCCCAACAGATGGCTCCCGAAATACAGAGGGGATGGCAGTACTGAGTGCTTGTATCAGATTTGTCTCACAAATGGAGATTCTGCTGTACCAATGGATCTGTGGGCTGAGGCCAATTGTGTGAGATTCAACCAGGACAAGTGCCAGGTCCTGCCCTTGGATCACAACAACCTCCTGCAGCTCCAGGCTGGGACAGAGTGGCTGGAAAACTCCTAGGTGGGAAAGGACCTGCTGTTTTTCAGTGGCTGAACATGAACTGGAGTGTGCCCAGGTGGCCAAGAAGGCCAAGGACATCCTGAATGTATCAGCAATGGTGTGGCCAGCAGGACCAGGACAGTGACTGTCCCCCCGTACTGGGCACTGGTGAGGCCACACTCCAAGTGCTGTGTCCAGTTCTCGGCCCCCCACAGTAAGAAAGACTCTGAGGTGCTGGAGCGTGTCCAGGGAAGGGCAACTGGGCTGGGGAAGGGTCTGGAGCACAAGTCCTGTGAGGAGCAGCTGAGGGAGCTGGAGGTGTTTATCCTGGAGAAAAGGACGCTCAGTGTGGACCTGATCACTCTCTACAGTGACCTGATAGGAGGCTGTAGCCAGGCGGCGATGGGTCTCTTCTCCCAGTGAAATCCCCATAGTATTTAAAAGATGTGCATCATAGAATCACAGAATATTTGGGTTGGAAAAGGCCTCTAAGATTATAGAGTCCAACAATTAACCCACCACTGCCAAGTCCACCACTAAACCATGTTCCTAAGCACCAGATCTGCACATCTTCGTGGAAAATTTCAGGGATGGTGTAGATGTGGCACTTAGAGACACCTGTAAGCCACTAGTGCAAAGAAAAACCCACCCAGGCCCCATGGAGGACCAATGCCACCACACGGGACACGCACCAAGCAAGGTGCTCCTGTGAGCACATGCACAGGAATTCTTCAGTGCAAACAAAACAACCGTGTGACCAGAAACTATTAAACTAATACAGCAAATGCTTATGGCAAGCCTCGTCTAACACAGTCTGCTCAGATCTCTTGTTTCTCCATCCTCTGGGCCCATGTTGGGCACCAGAAAGGACTGTTGAGGTTTCACAAGTGCCATGCAGCCACTCACTCATTCTCCCCATTTTATACACTGGACATGGTGTTCTATGGCATGGATAATCCTTTGGCCAGTTTGGGTCAGCTCTCCTGGCCATGCTCCCTCCTGGCTTCTCGTGCACCTGCTCACGGGCAGACCATGGGAAACCAAACAGTCCTTGAGTAAGGGTAAGCACTGCTGAGCAACAACTGAAACATCAGCGTGTTATCAACATGATTCTCATCCTGAATCCAAATCACAGCACTGAAACAGCTACTAGGGAGAAAATGAACTCTATCCCAGACAAAACCACCACTTCTTCCATACCATTTACATCATGCCAGGTCCCCCACTTCCCAATACCCCATCACCTTTCCTGTCTTCTGATATCAGTCTTTTGATCCCTTCCACTGCCTGAAGCGAGCCTATAAAAAGGATGGGGAGAGGTTTTTGACAAGGGCATGTAGTGACAGGACAAAGAGTAATGGCTTAAAACTGAAAGAGGGGGGATTTAGATTGGATATCAGAAAGAAATTCTTTACTGTCAGGGTGTGAAGCACTGGCATAGGTTGCCCAGAAAATTTGTGCATACCCCATCACTGGCAGTGGTCAAGGCCAGGCTGGATGGCACTTTGAGCAACCTGGTTGAGTGGAAGGTGTCCCTGCCCATGGCAGAGGGGTAGAATGAGATGAGGTTTAAGGTCCCTTCCAACCCAAATCATTCTTTGATTCTGTGGTGACACCATTCCCCCTGTCTATGGACCACCCTCCCTACAAAGTCCCTTGAGGCTGTTTAGTCTGTGATTTGGGCTTCATCTGTCCTAAGAGTCTTTTGGGGCAGGAATGATGGTGTGTAGTGGTGTCACATGTAGAAACCAGTTCTGATTCCATCACTGCTGGGCTTGGCTGGTTTCATCAAAGCTCATCCTTCATTAACATGGCAATCAAAGGAGAGTTGGGTCCATATCCCCAGATTTGGAGAGGTGAGGTGCCCAGTGAGGGTGATGGGCATATAGTGGCCATGGAAACTATATGCAGTGTTATGCAGCAATTAACACCATACAGTTTAATTCATTGACTATTCTCACCCAAAATCAAATCCTCTTGAGCCACACACCGGACTTGAGAGACAGGCACAAGGCCCGTGGGTTTTGCTCTCATCTCCTGTCCCTGTGCATTGCTCCTGATGGGAGCATTGTGCAAACATTCCCTGGCATCAGCAGGACTTTCCATGGGTGCCAGTAATGCCTCTGGCTCTCACCGTGCCCCAGTGTCCTTCTGAGATGGGCACTGCTCTTCCCAGCCTCCCCCTGCAGCCCTTCACTGACCATCCCACTGCCCATGTTAGTCACGTCCCAGAGCCCTGAGGGGACAGAGCCCCTCACCAGCACCCTCTACTCCCAGTCCTTGGCAATGTGGTCAGCACAACTGAGGCCATGCATGAGGGGAGCAGCCATTCAGGACCAAGCATGTCATGTATTCATTCCCATCCCCTCATTATCAGGCCCTGAAGGGACCAGAACAAATACATTTCCCTCTCCCTGCCAGCCACAAGGGCACCTGGCCAGGCTGGTGGTGGCAATGACCCTGGCACAGAGCCCTCTGCCCGCTGTCTACTGGAGCCCAGCCTGACACCTCCCATCACAACACACCCCAAGGAAGTGTATTTTTCAAAATACTTGTTTATTTCTCTCAATACTGACATTACAAAAAAAAAAAAAAAAAAAAAAAAAAGAAAATTACAAAAAACCCCACTATAAAACATTCAGGTCTCGTTGAAACCGAGAAAAACAAATCAGCTTGCGTCTGCGCGCTGGCCTGTCTTCTCGCTCACGGCGTCCACCACATTTCTCCACACTGAACTCCACAGGGACCAGTGGAGGGAACCAGTGGCCTCCCCTCGCTGGCCAAAGCGGGCGATTGATTCAGCAGCACCTCACAGGTCTCCTCGCCCCACAGGGTAACACTGCACAGCTGTACCCCCAGCCTCACAGACACCCCCCACACAGCCCCTGCCCCCAGGGACCCCCCACTTCAATTCAGTGAATTCTCTTTTCTTTTCTTTAAGAAATTAAAAAAAAAAAAAAAAAAAGGATTCCTGGAGTGGGGGGGAATATTTTGGCAGGGGTTTTCTTGGTGGTGCTGTGGTCAAAAAAGAGCTGTACAAAGCCAGGTCGAACGCGCCTCCTGCTCCATAGCAGCCCTTTCCTGGGAAAAAAAACTGGCCTGAGGCAGAGTGGGCCGAGAAAGGTAAGAAATATAAAAATTCTCCTGGTGGAAATCCAAATGTTTTAAAAAAATACAGTATTTGAAAATGGAGCCACTAAACAGACTGCCTCATGCACCTCCCAGCTCCGCCCTGATGTCCAGAAACACCTCCTGAATGAATTGTCCCTGTAGAAAAATATATACACACGCCTCTCTCTTCTTATTAGAATCCCTAATTTGACCTGAAACACTAGTGAAACCCACAGCTCTGCTCACGCTTGGCTCTGCTTTTGCACCCAGATTAGTGCTACACGCACACACAACCCCACTCCAAGGGTTTGCTGTTCGTGTGGCTGAATCATCCCCCTTTCAAAAAAAGCCTGGGTGCGTCAGGCCAGTATCCCCAATACAGGCAGAGAAAAACCCTTACGAAGTTTATCTAATAAGCTCTACATATATGTATTTAAAAAATAAAAGCAGCAATGCAAACTCAACACATCTGAAAAAAGAAAGCTCCACCCTGGGCTTTCCCCCCTCCTCCTGCTGGCTGGGGCCCTGTGGGCAGCAGGTGCAGGCAGGTGCTGCCCACGGGCACTGGGGACATCCCCAGGCAGGGGCAGGAGGCTGGATGGACCATCCCCACGTGCTCCGTTGTTTGGCACAGCCGAGGCTCGGTGTAGGCTTGGCACAGCAGAGAGGACCACGGTTGGACTTGGTACCATGGCCCCAGGTGAGAAATTGTCCGGCTACTGGGGGGGCCACCGCAGGCAGGAGTGATTGGCACCGCGGTTCAGCCGGGACCCCAAACAGCAGCAAGTATCAAAGAGGGGAAGAGAAAAACCAGCAGCGGGGATGCCAGATCCTGCGGAGTCCTATTTACACTGCGCCGGACCCCGACAAGTCCAGCTTCTTGTGGGAAGAGTGGCCTGAAAAGCAGGTGACATAAAAAACCCACAACACGACGCACCTCCCCGGGCAAAGGGCCCACGGCTCCCGCTCACGCGAGGCAGAAAAGATGGACCTCTGGGGAGAAAGAAAAGGTGTGGCAGCTGGGAGAGCTGTGGCAGACAGGAGTCTCCCCATTGTTGGAGTAAAAAACCGGCCAAGAAGGATGGATAGGGGGTGGGTCGGGTGGGTTTTTTGAGGGAGAAAAGTAGTGTGAGGGGTTGGATTTCTTTTTTTTTTTGCATTTAAAAGTGCTGTGGCACCTTGGCTCTGTGTGGGCCAGGTGCTGCGGCACATGCGTTTGGAGTATTGCTGCTTTGGAGGAGAGTCCCTGGGCTCTAGGAGCATGGGAGGTGCTGCTTAAGGATCTGTCTCGTCTGGGGAGCTATTCTGTCCGGGAAGCGGATTTTGAACTCCACGATCAAGTCTCCTCGCTGGCTGGGGGCCTTGGGGAAGGGCAGCCCCTCCCCACGTAGTCTCTTCACTGTCCCCGGCTTGATGATGTCGTTGCAGGGAAGTGGGATCACCCGTCCATCGATGGTGGGAATGTTCACGGTGCAGCCGCACAAGGCCTGAGGGAGGAGGAGGGGAGAGGCCATCAGATGGGGTGACACCCCAAAGCATCCCAACAACCACATCCTGTCTCCCCACTGGCTGCTCCCTGGGTTGAACCGCCCAGCTCCCTTTGGATGCTGCCCAAGAGCATTGGGTGATGCTCACCAGTGCAAGCACAGCTCGCTGCTGGTGCCAGCCTGGTCCAACCACCATGAACTGGGCTGCAGGAGAAGTGAAGGAGAGGGGTGCCCCAGGAGAGGGGTGCCCCAGGAGACAGGTGCCCCAGCCCTCATGGGGGGAAGGACTCTCCTTCCTACCTCCTGGGCTGCCCAGAAGGCACCACCAGCAAGCACCCAGCCACCCACAGCAACAGCACAGGCTAAATTTAGCCCCTTTCCAGCCTCGTTGCCCAGCCTCAGGCAGCCGAAAACCCAGCTGAGATCATGGGATGCCGCCACAGCCCATCAGCTGTCACCCTCCAGAGCACGGCAGCTCTGCCCGGTGCTGGGGTTATCTATAGCACAGCCCATGTCCCATGTCCCAGCCCTGTCACCGACAGCCCCCACAAGACGATGCCAGCATGGGACAATGCTGTGGCTGTGGCACTGAGCTTCCCTGGGAGCTGGGGCGCTGGAGGGGCTGGTTCCTGTCTCCCATCCCACTGCACAGCCAGGAGCCGGTGTGGGGGTGCCACCCTGCTGTACCCCAGCCCCTGGCAGCAGCCGCACACTGGCCTGCATTGGCGAGCCACGTGACACGGGAATGCAGCAAGAAAATCCTTGTGTCCTTAAATAACTCAGACAGCTCTGTCGTACATGTGGGCAGGATCGTCTCCAGGCTTTCGGCAAGGGCTGAGCAAGAGGACTGCAGAACGATGCTTCTGGAAGGGAGCAGGGGGTGGGGGGTTGCTGAGCTACAGCCTCGAGCTTCCATGTGGGGGCTGGCACAGGTCTGAACTGGGTCCTGGGGGTCCCAGCCCTCCCAAGGCACCTTGCAAGGAGAGTGGAGGAAGATGCAATTGCTGTTTCTGGGGTAGGTGGGGGAATGTTCTGCGTTCCCCTCCCCAGAAAAAGCCTCCAGAGTCAGAGCAGGAACAGGCACCAGGAGAAACATCTCATGCTGGCCACTGGCTCTGAGATGATGGATGGGGCTTCTGCAGCTGAACCAAGGCTTTGAACCAGAGGGTTTGCAGTGGGATCTGTGCCAGAGCTGGTTGGGGGTCTCTGGTGAGTGGAGAACAAGGGAGAAGGTCCTGTCTCCTTGCATGGCTCATCTGCACAGGTCTCCTCCTGGAGAGCGTGTCCTCAGGGATGAAGTCTTTAGCCTGCTGGAGGATGCCATCATCAGCTCTGTGTGAGCAGCAGGTGCTTGGCTGATCTCCAGCAGGTTGGGGGGTAAACAAAGGACAATCTTCCCACATCAAGGAGTTTCTGCTGTGCACTCAGGCAAGGATGCCAAAGCCCTCCTGCTCGCTGGTGCCCAGTGCTGTGTGCCATGGCTGCATGTGCCCACGTGTCCCAAGAAAAGGACACCTCCAGCCACAAAATGGAAAGGAGCACAAGAACTCCCTATGGGAACACGTGGATGGGGAAAGCAGACAGAGCTGTGAGCAGAAGCGGGCGGTAACAGTGAAGGCAGACAGGATCTTAATGTTTCCTTCCCAGAGCCAAGACGCAAGAATCCGAGGCAATCGCTCCCCCGCCGTATGTCCCTGTTTTTCATTCTTCTTGCTCAACTTTGCTGGCATTTGGGAAAACGGTTGCTGAAGTAACACCAGTAACTGCGGGAGCTACCCCGCATCCTAGAAAGAGGCTTGGTTCATCTCTGGGGATGAAATCACCCTGGGTTTGAGTGCTGTGCTGTGTGAGAAGAGCTTTATCTAGGTCAGCGTTGGGTCCACCTCCGCTCGCAGCGGAGCCACCAGGGAGGATGTCAGCATCGGCCATGTCCCAGCCGGGATGAGCTGAGCTGCAGGTGCTTCGAGGAAGGTAATGCCGGGTAAAGGATGCAAAGCAGGATGGTGCTGAGGGCAGGCATTAGGCAGCAGCCAGGCGGGCACAACGCCCTGCCGGCAGCACTGCCTCCCAGCAGAGGCAGCTGCTGGCGGAGCCCTGAGCCTCCTCCCTCCTGCAGCTCCCCACTGTGGCACACGCCTCTGATTTTAAGAAGGAAGACAACAAATCCCAGGAAAAGCACTCATACATCTTTGATTCTGCAGCAGACAGGTGGCAAAAAGCCTGCACTGCCCTGGCCAGGCACCAAACAGGGCTGGGACTTGAGGGCTGGGAGGGCCCTCCAGCACAGCTGAGAGTGGGGCGAATCACCCATCACATGCCAGCTTTCCTGATGGCACTATGTTCTCTCATGGCAGTGACATGAGAGAACTAACTCAGGCTAGAAAAGGCAGCCTTGCAAGGAGGAAGGTGCAAGGAGAGCACCCAGAGGCTGAGGAGACGGAGAAGTTGTGCTCTGTCACATATTGAGGTGGTAGCATACAGAATTGGAGAGCTCCCAGCATCTGATCGTGCTCCAGAGCACTTAAGGAACTTCTTTTCCTGGAAGACAAATGCAGCAGAGCATCACACTGCCCTGGCAAGCAGCAGGCTGGGGATGACAGCCAGACCAGCAGCTCCATGAGGACGCCCAGCATGTTGGGTTTGTGGCGGGGGAGGTCAGAGACCAGAAATTCCAGCTGAAAGAGATGAGGAATTTGCCTGGACCAGCAATTTTCTGCTTTGTGACTGCATTGTGCAAACCCACTGCCAGCTTGCAGGCCTTGCTCATGGAGCTCACAGGTGTCCAACACTTCTGGTGCAACAGTATGTGGAGCTGGAGCAAGTTTCTCTGGTTGCTGCTCAAAGGTCAACTCCAGGCACGAGTCCCTCCAGCCTGAGCAGTGCACAAACTTGGGCTAACATGGTCTGGGCATCAGCACAGTCAGCACAGGGTTAACTTTACTGATAAGAGGAATGAACAGAAGGAAATATCTGAGATATGGCATGCACAGCTCCATAAATAAGGCAGTCTCTCCCAAGTATTTCTGGATCAGCCAGGAGAACCAGCTATTGCAGGAATAAACCTCTGCACTTTGCACTGTGAGGGAAACTCTACTCCTGAGTCTGCAGGTTAAGTGGAGCTGAGCTTCCTTCAGGAGTGCCTAGCTCTGCCTGGCCCACATGCTTTTTGCCACCAGTGGCACAGCCCGAGCTGGGATGCAGAGCCATTGCAGAACTCTCCTGACTCGCCGGCACACTTCACAAGATCACGTTTCCCTGCCTCAGGTCTGGCCCATTGAGCTTATTTCTATTAAACGCATTTGAGAACATAAATCTGCCTTCAGGAAGGAAAAAAAAATCAGCTCATTAAGAAGACAGACAGCGTCTACCGTCTGAAAGGAACAGCAAATAGCAGCTGCCAAAAGCGTCAACGTTAAATGCAGCTGCCAGCTGGGATTTATTAAAAGGTAGTTTTACAGCAGCGGTGGCGAACAGCACATCTTGTACTGAGGTAATCTCCCCTTTCCTCTCCCACCTTCGTGCAGATTGCTGGATGATCTGATGCATCCAGCCCCGCCGTGACCTCCAGGACTGGCAGCCCGGAAGTGTCGAGTTTTACTCATTGCCTGGGTATTTACTTTGTTTGGTTCTTTATCTCGGAATCAAGGAAAACAGCTAAAGCACTGCTCAGAGAGGGCGAAGGATCACTTTCCTCCATGTGATCCCACTCTCTGCCTACAGGGAGAGGCACCTGGTGCAACCCCAGGCAGTAACTATGCCACAGCAGGCTCAGGTACAGGAAAAGCAGGAATCAGATGGATGCCAGCCAACCCAGGTTTTCCCTTGTTCCTACAGAGGATGTTCCACATGTGAATACCCTACGCTAAAATGGAAAAACAAGACATATGGACAAGGGAGAAAATTAATAAATACCACCTGTATTGGCACAAGAAGTGAGGTGTCTTTAGCAGGGACTGCAGCGTCCGTGTCCCGCATCCAGCACTGAGGTCAAGAACCTCCAAAACCAAGACCAAGTTGGCTTCTGCAGTTCCTTTCTTGCGACCTACCTGGTCCTTCCTATCCAGAGTTGCCCCAAATGTCATGAACCAGTGCCACCTCCCATCCCACGGGGTTTAGCAGCCGTACCCACCTCTTTAAGACTGATGTTTGCCGTGTAGATCACATTCGTCCCGTCCCTCTTGAAGTGCGAATGAGGCTTGTCCTTGAGGATGAAGACAATGTCTGCAGGGATGTTGTCCGGAGTGGCATCCCCTTCTTTGGGGAATGTGATTTTGGTTCCCTCCTTCCAACCCCGCTTGATGACAATGTTTAGGATCTTGTCCTCAGTCCGCATGGTCCGGCCATCAGCATTGAGCCTTCTGCGAGTGATCTTCATCCTCTTGGTGGATCCGTGGTAGATCTCTTCCAGGGACACCTTGAGCTCATGGATGACAGGTGGGTCTTGGACCTTCCTCCGCGTGTGCAGGGACTCCTGGTGCCGCCGGTGAACCCCATTAATGCCATTGAAGCCAAACCGGCCAAAGGCACTGAAAGGGTCATCGTCGTCATCCATATCCATGTCTTCCTGGTCAAAGCCATTGAACATCCGGGAGCGACTGCTGGCGAAGAAGATGTCGAAAGGGTTGGAGCCTCCGAAGAAGGACGCAAAGGTGGCATGGGGGTCTCCATGGAAAGTGTAGTGGAAGGTGCTCCCTGAGCCACCTGAAGAGCCACCTCCAGTTTTGAGGCCTGGAAGAGAAGGGGGAAGAGGAGACATGAATGCTCCCTGTGGGGGAATGCTCTGCTGGGACTGCACTGCCCAAGTGGGAGAATGACCTCTGCCACCTCCAGGCAGTTCTTCCACCCTCTCCTTTGGTGTGCAGATCACCACCTCCAGCCCAACCACTGTGAAGGCACCATCTCCACCCATGACACACAGTCCTACCCCTACACCCTGCAAGCTCCGAATTCATTCAGGTTTTGTTCCCTCTATCCCTACTGAAGGACTTCTTTGGTTCTCTCCACCCAATTCACCTAATTTTAATTTAAAACATATCCTGATCAGCCCATCTCCATTTTTCCCCATGAGCAGGCTCCTTCCTGTCCCAATTTCCTTGTCTCTGAGACTGGACATTAGGAAAAATTTCTTCACAGAAAAGTTGGTCAGGCATTGGAACAGGCTGCCCAGCAAAGTGATGGAGTCACCATCCTTGGAAATATTCAAAAGTTGTGTGGATGTGGCACTTAGGGACATGGGTTTGTGGTGAACATGGCAGTGCATCATTAAACGATCCTACAGATCTTTTCCACCCTCAATGATTCTATAGGCAGGTGGAAGTGAGCAGACCTCCAGGTCAGCATGCAGCTCCCTGCATATTGGCTGTAAAATGCAAGGTAAGCTCCGGGTTTGGATCATCTGGCAACCCTTCCCATGCGAAACTCTGCTGCCAGGTCCCAGGCTGAGCCTTACGTCACTGCAACTCCTCCCAGGTCCCAAGGAGTCAAGGCACATGACAAGTGCCCCCCAAAGAGGTCACACATGCTTTGCAAGGCTATTTTTGACCAGGAGGGTTGGGAAGGGTTAAGCCAAGCCTAGCTCAGGGACTATTTTCAGGGCACACCAGTGACAGTGAAGGACTGTTTCTGACAGGCTGTCCTTTGTCCCAGTCCCCCACGCCCCTTCCAAGCAGGACAAGTTTGGGGGTCTCTTCTGAGTGCTGAAGTCAGTATTCTGAGTGGGTTGAAGGGGCTTTTGTGCTTCACCTTGCCTACACAGAATGTGGGACCCAGAAGCTCCTCAAAATGCTGACCTCCGTTGCTGAAACAAATGGGAAACAAAAGGTGTGTGTGGGGGGGGTCATGGACCATGAGAGATTCAACTCTGATGGGGCATGGGGGAAGATGGTCTTTAACTTGATGGGGCAGCAAGGGGGACACTCTTACCCTCTTCCTTAATTCACTCTTATTTTAGATGCCTGCAGGCTATGGGGATTTTGCCAAATCCCCAGTGAGCCCCATTCCTAATAGACTGTACAGCCAGGAGGTTTCACCTTTAATCCCATGACGCCAGCCTGAGCGGGGTCCGATTTCATTGAGGCCTCCCGGGAAAAGCTGGTTTCCCACTTGAGACAGTCTCTTCTCATTTTACAGGGCGGCAAATCACTGTGCCTGGTGCATCCATCATAGCCCTGACATAACTAACGGGTCAACAATTAACCCACTGCTGCTTAATGCTGCCGGTGGCTTGTGAGGGGATGCACCTGCCTGAGAGAGGAGCTGCCTCTTCCACCCAGCAGCCTGCTCCTGCCAGACCTCCTGCTCTTTTAAGCACCCAAGTCCTGGGCTGATTAATGCAGATGTTATTCAGCACTCTCCTCGAATGGGGTTGCGCTCTTCCATCTTCGACTAATAAGGCCGCCTTCGTTGGAGCGGCTCTCCTCCTCCTCCTCCTCCTCCGTGCCAACCACCAGACAACAGCAGCCGCTTGGTTTCAAAACAAGGGCCTATTACTTAAATTGGGAAAAGCTTTGAATCCTGTAGGTCAGCCTGTACCAGGGAGGACAATGGGACCAGTGCCCAAGTGCAGGGGGAATGTGGGCAGAGCAGTGAGTCTCTGCTGTGTTATTTAGGTCATTTAAAGAGCTGCTAACGAACTACCCCAGGTATGACCCAGGAGGTGAGCTCCTTTCACTTCCATTTCTCAGCTGGTGCCTGGAGTTTTGGGGCAGAGAGCAGGGAGAGCCCAGCCACCCCAGGAAGCAAGGTGACAAATTGCTGGAAAAGTGAAGCTGCCTGGGGAGGAGCAGGATAAGAGGTGATTTCTGACACCTGTGGAGCATTCACTCTCTCTGATTCTTTGGAAACCATTCCCATTTCAGGAATAGGCATGAAACACTGAACCACCTCTTTGTGAAAACCCTCCCTTCACCTCTAAAACCAATTTGGACTCCACATCCCTGCCTCCCAGTGGGCAGTGCTTATCCCCTTACCTTCCTCTCCGTACTGGTCGTATACAGCTCGTTTCTTGGGGTCACTCAGGACATCATAAGCCTCTGCAATCTCCTTGAACTTCTCCTCAGCGCTGGGGTCTTTATTCTTATCGGGGTGATATTTCAGGGCCATTTTCCGATAAGCCTTCTTGATTTCATCTTCATTGGCGCCACTCTGGATGCCCAAAATCTTGTAATAGTCCTTCCCCATGACGGCAACGCTGCCGGGAGCCGAATACTTATTCCTGAAAGGAGAAAGACAGCTCTTCGTAAGGTGAATATCACACTGGAGCAGTTGGGGACGGGACCAGCACACACTTATCACGGAGCCGATGCTCCCTGCGTCCCAAGGGCCAGCAGCACCAGAGCTGGCTCAAGTCCACGCTTCCCAACAGAGGTCAGAGCCCTGGTGCCAGAATGTGTCCCAGCTCTGGTTTTACCCCGCTAAGCCCCACGGCAGGGATGGACAGACTCATCTCTGAGGCTGACAGGGAGAGAGAGCCCAAGTCGGGGCACGGCGCTATTATAGGGGCCACGCCACTGCTAACGTCAGGCCAGGACCACGTCCCTGTCTGTCCCCCCCTGCCTGAGTCAGGAGGGCTGAGCTATGTCCAAATGTAGCTGCCTGCCTGTGTCCACCCCCTTACCTTGTTCTCTCCCAGCTGGGGACCTGAGACCCAAGTCAGGGTGATGACAGCAGGTTTTGGAGGCTGAAAGCAGCGGCAGGGACCACGCTGTGCCTTCACCTTAAAGGAACTTCAAACATTTTGTTCCTGAAAGCAATTGGCATTCAGCTGATAAGCGCCTCCGGCTGTCAGAGCCATAATTTGTATTTAGCGGAGAGAGAACGGAGCCGTTAGACAGAAACATCTTGTGATGGTGGGAGGGCTTTTTTCTTTTTTTGTTTAAAAAAAACCCAACACTTTCTAGCCTGACTTGCACTCCCTGAGAGCCTCCAACTGGATCTTGCAGTAAGCCAGGAACTCAGGGCTCACTCGCTCCATCGTGCGGGGGCCGAGGCCATGCCCATGCCTATACTAAGGCATGGAAAACCCGGTGGCTGTAATTCATCCCCCAGTCACCGCTGGAGTTGCAGCCACCCAGGGAGCAGCCAGGAGAGATGGCAGGGCTGCTCCTCCAGGAAAAAGCTAACAAGTCCCACGCTTTTCCACAGATGTTTCCCAGTGCTCCTCGACTTTTGGCTATCTGACAGCAAACACTTGATACCCTGAACCTCAGGGTCCTGCCTGGCCCCTCTCACACTCAGTGCTGACCCTGCTCCCCAGGTGCTGCCCCAGCAGACCTGCACTCCCACTGCTCATATCGTGCTCCCTGTTACAGTCCAGGTTTCACCCCATCCTTGCTCCAAATACACCTGAGCCACCTCAACTCACTGTGCCCCTCCAGGAGATGGATTTTGGCATAGGGTGTGAGCCTTGGCCCTTTTTCTCACCATCATACAAGCTACCACATGTTCTCCCCATCCTTATTCTATCCATGACCTCCCACTGGAAGTCACAGAGGGACCCCCCAACCACCACAGGTCAACCAAGGGTGGCTATTCTCCGCCAGGATCCTTGCCTGGGTGCTACACTGAGCCCCTGGCAGCCACATCAAGCATCCAGCACTTGCCTTGGGCCATGCCTTGGGCAATGACCACCTACAGGGGCTTGGAAATCGGCCCCACATTTGGCCACCTCCTTCCAAACCACCAACTTCTGCTCTTTTTTTGCTCCAGCCATGAAGCAGGTGCTTTGCTGTAGATGGGGAGGGGGGCTAAGGTACCCCTGAAGGACCCAGTGAGGGGAGATACGGGCATCTGCAAACACTGTACAGCAGCTCAGGGGGCACAAAATAGGTGGGAGGAGGTCCCTGGGGGCATAAAGAGCATCTGACAGCATCTCCTGTGGCAGCTCCCAGATGCCAGCACATTTCTATACCAGCTCCTACATGCAGAGATGCCAGCAGCACCCAGCCCACGCAGGTGCTGGGGGATGCTCTGCCCCCAGCCCACACCCACCTCCCCATTTACCCTCCCTAAGTGGCGGGGGGCTGCAGGAGACCCTGGGGCGAGCAACAGGCAGGAGAGCCAAGAGCTAGCCTGTCCATTCTCCCCACCAAGGGTCAACCCAACACCCTGCTTCCCCACAGCTACCCCCAGTGGAGGGCAGGGGCTCCCTGAGACCAGTACTGGGACGAGGATTTGGCCCTGTCTGGAGGTTGCCAACCTTCCCACAGCGAGAACAAACCAAGCTGTGCTACAGACTACCCCATCACACCCTAGCTCCAGCAACACAGAGGTGACAAACCTTTAACTGTCGCTGCCCAGGAACCACAGTATCTGGCTCCGACCCCACGCAGCCCAACCTGACAGCACCACTTGGACCCCCTCATCTGGCCAAAACCCCGCAGCGCTTCCCATGAAAACACATCCCGTCCAGGCAAAATGCTGCCCCCACCCACAAGATCTCTGGTCTTGCCCAGCGAGAGATCTTTGGCCAGGGTGGGGACGCCTGATGAGGATCTCTGACCAGACCGGGGACCCCTTCGGCTGGCTGGGAGCCGAGGGGAGGGGGCAATTTCTATACCGAAATGCATCCCGGTGCCGCGGTTTACCGTGCCAGAGAGGACCAGGTGCCGGCGGGTGACCCGGTGGGTTAAGGCACACTCCGGAGGCTCAGCTCACATGCACAATGGTGGTAAAACACGACTCTGTCCCCGCAGAGCCTCCCTCCTTCCCTCCCACCTCTCTGGGATCAGCTGCGCCTTGCCACCGATCCTCTCCCCCTTCTGCTCAGTCATCCTCTCCTGCCTTCCCATTTAACCCCCTCGGGAGCGGTGGGGGGTTTCAGGCAGGCAAAGGCATTTCTGCATTGCCCTTGCAAACTGGATGCCTCCAGATAAGCCACGGCCACCCTGCCTTGGAGAAAACCACAGGCATTCCCATGCCCCGCCGAGCCAGCCCAGCCTCCATCCTCCTCTTGCAACCACACCAAAAGAGAAAAAAAAAATTAAATAAAGAATAAATCTTTGTTCCGGCCCCGCACATGACATCAGCCCGAGCAACTGCTGGGCGAACGCGCCAGCTGAATAGCGATCGTTTGACATAATCCCTCCGCTCGGCAGTCATCTAAGGGAACAAACCCACCCTGGCAACGGCACAAGGCTTTTTTTTGTTCCATCTCAGGGTGCAAGGTCACCGCGGGATGCCAGAGACAGGCACTGATGGTTTAATGAGGACACAAGGTCGAGAGGCAGAAACCCACTTACCGAAACTTTACGAACACATTCATAGTCCAAGCTGTCATTTTTAAAGGCTCTAGTTTTATTTTAAACATCGCGGCTGTCCGCAGGCGGCGGCAGGTGCTGTGTGCCCGGCCGGGAGGCACTGGAGGGCGGGAGGAGGGTGGCGGAGCGAAAGGTGCCGGCTCGTGCCGGGGATGCCGCCGCCGCCAAGGGATGCTCTGCTGGCGAGTCCCCTCCTCCACCTCCTCCGGCACACCCAAAGGGCTGCTCCTCGCCAGCCCGGCAGCCGTGGTTGCCTCTGACCTCGCTCCCAGGCTGGGTCCGAAAGGGCTCCTCCAGTCAACGCGGTGCTGCTGGGGAGCTGTCGTCCTTTGTGTGCTTCCCAGCCGCGCACGGAGAGACCCTTCAATGGAGTCACTTGCCGTGCTGTAATTTTCCTTTTAATTGGTTTCTCGACGCTTTCTCGTTAAATTGACAGATTAAGACACTTCTGCTTAATCCGTCAGCTCTGGCATTCCTCTTCCCCGCTGCCGCAAGGCACCCAGCCGCCCGGTACCGTCACGTCCCCCACGCAGCCCCCGCCGAGGAGCGCAGGGAGCGCAGCCAGGAGCCCCCCGGTGTCCCCAGAAACGACTCTGCTGACGCCCAGGGCTGAGCACCCGCCAGGCGAATCGGGTAGGGAGAAAAGTAGGGCGGCGTTGATATGGAAAAAAGTCACGTTAACCAATGTGCACCTCCCCAGCTTTTCCCGTTCGGATGCATGGGGGTCCCTGTATCCCCCTCACCAGGCGCCGGCACCGGTCCCCCGGCAGAAGGGATCTGAGTGCCGCACTCCCGCCCGGCATCCGGCGCTCCCCGTGGCGGCAGGGCAGCGGGACGGGGACGGTGCGTCCCCCGAGCCCACGGCGCAAAACCTACTTCTGAGAAGTCACCTTCAGGCGCGCCAAGGAAAGCCAATGCCACCGCGTTCCCCCGTCTGTCACCATCACTTGCGGGCCACAGAGAGCATCCTCTCCGGACGCCCTACACCGAAATTGGGCAGCCGTACTGGGAACATCACCAGGCAGCTCCTGCATCCCACCCGCGGCAAGCAAAACGCCGGGCGGGCGACAGCCCCTATCCTGCTGCGGCCCCAGGGGCTGGGGTCCCGCCGAGCTCCGAGCCGGGTGGGTTCGGCGAGGCGCGGGTGCCGAGGCAGTGCATACCTCTCGGCGCGGCTCCAGAAGAGCAGGATGGCCGGCATGGCAGCGTATCCCGGGTTTAGTCAGGGAGCTGGTGGGGATCTTGTCGCGCCGGGGCAGGCAGAGCCACCCGTGCCCGTGCTGGATGGCAGGCGCAGGCAACCAGGCAGCAATGTCATGACTACCCGCAATGAATCATCCCCTCCCCGAGCCCCCACACGCACCGCCCGCCTCCCCCTCCCCACCGACAGCCCCACTGGGGTGCCGGCACCTGCGTGGGGATGGGGTTAACCCTCCCCTCGCTGCCTCTTGCCAGCACAGCCCCCGCTGCCAGCCCCGCTGGCGGCCGCCTCCTGCGTGGGCACGGATCAGGACCCCCGCTCAGAATCTCCCCAGAGAGGGTCCCCCATTTCCATACCCACAAAGTGCTGCTGGGGATGGTGTCAAATACCACTTGCTATCACCCCTGATAGGGTCCCCCATTTCCAGACCTATCTGGTGCTGGCTCCTGGGTGGAGATGGGGTCAAGCCCCTCACAGAGTCTCCCCAGGTAGGTTCCCCTCTTTTCAGCCACACTCACAGCTGCTCACAGTTGTGTGGAGATAGGGTCAAGCCCCTCCATGCTGCCTCCCCGCGTAGGGTGCCCTATTTCCAGACTTAGTAGGATGCTCACAATGCCATGGGGATGGGGTTAAACCCCCTCATTGCACAGATCGACACCCCGTGCCCCCTGCCCAGCCCCATTGCGGGGCTAAGAACTTCATGGGGATGGGATTTATCCCCCTCCCAAGTCCACAGGCACTATCATTTTTAGGGGCTGTCACCCACATGGGGGTTCACCCACACGTTGTGCCCCAGTACACAGACCCACGGGGTCCAGGGGTGACCCCCTGCCATGATCAAGCCCCACTGGGACCCACTGTCTGCCCCAAGAGGAAAGCAGATTAACCCTTCCCTCCTGGCCAGCCCTCCCAGGAGACACTGTCACCTCAACTGGGGACAGGGGTTAACCCCTTCCATGCTGGTCCCTCTAAACCTGTTACTGTTACCTGGGTGGGAGGTTACCAACTTTCTCACCAGCCAGTTCAGCCCCACTGGGATACATAGGTACCCCCAGTATGGTGGTGGAGGAGTGTTGACCCCTTCTTGGCCAGACCACATAGCTCAAACAGGGCACATTATTCCCTCCAAAGCGAAACAGGAGAGAGGGGTTAACCCTAACCTCATCACCCTCTCCAGCCCCACAGAGCTGTATTGTAGCCCCATGGCAGGGGTATTAATCTCTCTCTCCCAGCCTCACTTGGACGCACTATCCCCGTTATGGAGCAGAGGGGATTAACCCCTTCCTGCCACCCCCTTCAGACCCACAGGGACATGTGGTCACCAAGCAGGGCAGCCCAGTTAACCCTGACCCACAGCCCCACCAAGAAACCCTGACATCCCACAGGGGCCAGAGATGCCAACCCCTTCCTCCCCCACCTTCAGCCCCATAGAGAGGTCATGTCATCCCATGGTGACAGGACAGAGTGGTTGGCTTCTGTTCCCCAACCATGAAGGGGAAAAGGGGCTAAGCTCCCAGACCCACAGCAAAACCCTGTCACCCCTTGGGGCAGAGAGGCCAATCCTCCCAGCCCCCGAGGACACCCTATTACTTCATAAAGCAGGGGTTTAAGCCCCCACATCAGGACAGACTGTCACCCCATGGGTGCAGCGGGACGAGCGTTCCTTCCCAGTCCTACAGGCATATGCTGTCACCCCATGGGCAGAGGGGCCAATCGCCTCCAGCCCCATAGTGACACCCGGTCACCCCTTCAGGCAGAGGGACTGTCCACCTCAGCCCCATAATGACACCCTGTCAGCCCTGGGAAAGAGGGACTGATCCTCCCCAGCACCACAGTGACATTCTATCACCCCACAGGGCAGGGGGACTGACGAATCACCCCAACTTCATGGCAGCAACTTGTCAACCCACAGCGCAGAGAAATGACGCCCCCGTCCCATGGCAACACCCTGTCACCCTATGGGCAGGGGTACTGACCCCACGGTGACACCTTGTTACCCCCGAGACAGGGGCACTGCCGCCCCCGCCCCACAGTGACACTTTGTCACGCCCCGGGGCCAGCCCCCGGCGTGAGGGGGACTGACCCCCGCCCAGCCCCACGGCAACACCTTGTCACGGCGCAGAGAGTGACGCCCCACCCCACAGTGACACCCTGTCACCCCCCAGTGCGGGGTGACACGACCCCCCCATCCCCACGGCGAACCGCCTCGCTCCATGGGGCGGGGGGACTAATTCCCCCCAGCCCCACGACAACAACTTGTCACCCCACGGCAGTCCCACAGTGACACCCTATCACCCCACTCGGCAGGGGGACTGTCCCCCCTCGCCACGGTGTCCCGCCGCGGTGGCGCAGGCGGGGCCGGGGTGCGGGGGTCGGTGTGGGGGTCCGGGGGCGGTCGGGGGGGCCCCCCCCGGCACTCACCGCTCCCGCTGTCCCGGGGCGCCGCGGGCTCGCTGGGCCGCCCCCGCCCCCGCCCCCCGGTCGCCACGTCAGGGGAGTCCCGCCCGCGCGCGCCCCGCCCCTGTTGGCCCGGGGGGCTGTCCATCGCCGCGCTGCGCCGCGCTGATTGGTTATCTCCGAAAGGGAGGCGGGGCGAAGGAGGGCCCCCGACGCTCCCCTCCCCGCCTCTCCCCCCTGCGCGTCCCCGCCGCCGCTTTCCATTGGCCAGTTCAAGCCTGCACCGCCCTTTCGGCGCTCTCTGATTGGCCTGGCGCTCGCTCGCAGCGGCGGGATCCCCGCGGGGAATCTTCTGGAAAGGTGTGACGTCACCGCGGAGCCGCGCCTCACGCCGTGCCTCAGCGCTCCCTCCTCCGCCGCCCGCGGGTCCGGGGGCTCGGGGAGCGGGGGATGTGACCCGGACCCGGGGCGGTGCAGCGGCGGTGGGTGGTTCTTACAGCGCCAGGGGCACATAGCACGCTCTGCGGGGCTGGGGGCTACGCACGGCCTGTGCCCCATCCCCCAGGGTCTGGCAGCCCCCCAGGACCCCGGCCCGGGCCGGGCTGGCGTTGTGCAGAATCGCAGAATCACTGAGTCAATGAGGTTGGAAAAGACCTCTGAGCTCAAGTCCAGCCTATGACTAGACAGCACCCTATCAACCAGACCATGGCACCAAAGTGCCATGTCCAGTCTTTTTATGAACACCTTCAGGGATGGTGACTCCACCACCTTCCTGGGCAGCCGATTCCAATGCCCAGTCAGTCCTTCTGTGAAGAAGTTCTTCCTAATGTATAACCTAAACCTCTCCTGACACAGCTTGCGGCTTTGTGCTCTTGTCCTGGCACTTGTTGCCAGGGAGAAGAGACTGACCCCTATCCGGCTACACCCTCCTGTCAGCTCACTATAAAGTGTGATAAGGCCCCCTTGAGTCTCCTCCAGGCTGAACACCCTGAGCTCCCTCAGCTGCTTCTCATCAGACTTGAGCCCTGTACCCTCCCCCAGCTCCATTGCCCTTCTCTGCTGAAGGAAGTTCAAGGTCCTGGAAGCAATTTGCAGGGCTGGGAGGGCTGGACCCAAAGTGGGAATTGTGAGGAGAAAGCACTGGAGCAGTGGGGCCGTGCTGTGGGAGTGCAGGGCAGTGTAGGCATCCCAAGAGCCCTGCCTGCGTAAGGTGTGCCCTGCTCCATATGGGACTGGTGGGGGCAGGTGGGACAGCAAGTCCCTGAGGCACTTAAAAAGGCCATTGTGGTGCTGGAGTGAGTCCAGAGAAGGCCAATAGTGCTGGTGAAGGGTTTGGAGCACTAGTCCTATGAGAACTGGCTGAGGAAGCTGGGGATGTTTGGAGAAAATGAGGCTCAGGGAGCACCTTATCACTCTTTGCAACTCCCTGACAGGAGATTATAGCCAGATGGGAGTTCATCTCTTCTGCCAGGCAGCCAGGGACAGGACAAGAGGACAAAGCCTCAAACTGTGCCAGGGGAGGTTTAGGTTGGACATTAGGAAGCATTTCTTCACAGAAAGGGTGATTAGATATTGGAATGGACTGCCTATTTGTGGACTCCAGGTGGTGGAGTCAACTGTCCCTGGAGGTTTTTAAGGAGAGATTGGATGTGGCAGTTGGTTCGCGATCTGCTTGACAGGGTGGTGTTTGGTCATAGGTTGGACTCGATGAGCTCAAAGGTCTTTCCCAGCCTAATTGGTTCTGTGGTTCTGTGGGGTGCTCTGACGTGTCTGACAGGGGTGGTGGGTGAGCGTCCACTCCGCAGGAACAATATTGTTGCCAGATCAAACACCCAGTGTGACGGGGCCAGGGTCCTTATGCAACAGAGGGTGGCTGAGAGTCTTTAGCTGTGTGAGGCTGGGAAGGCTGACACTGTGTTATGTTTTTTCATTGTGTAAAAGCCACTAGACTCCAAAGCCCTGGTCCAGTGGGAGGCTCAGTGTCTGTGTTTAAAACAGCTTTTGCTCTGACATCGGTGCATCCCAGCTCCGCAGCAGCTGTGGCCAGCTAGCAGGGAAACTGGGTAACTGAGCCACACACGCTGCCAGTGCTGTCCTGCTGCAAAGCCCTGTCAGGCGTCCCCTTCCGAAGTGGGAGTGTGTTTGGGCTTTTGCCATGTGAGTCTCCCCCTTGATCTTTCCAGCATCCCGGCCTGAGTTGGACTGGGAGTGAGGTGGCTCCTGGCTGGAGGAGCAGTCTGGACCCAGTGACCTGGATTTTGTCCTGGGAAAACCTGCCTGTCTTGAGAAGAAAACCCATCTCTTGATGCTGTCGAGTTGGTGCGGAACGTGGGGACAGCATCCTGCCTGCACACCTGTCCACAGACTGAGGAGGAAGCATCTGGTTGTGCAGGTGCTGCAGCTCGTGGGTGAAGCTGAGCACCGGTGAACGTCTGAGGCTGTTAAGATGTTTGTCCTTTTGTAACCTCTTTGTGCTTCCCCTTACTGATGGAGTGTTTGAACAGGGCGCTTTGGAGTTCACATCTCGTCCGTCCCTTGTGGTTTGATCACAACATTGGTCTCCCTGTCCTGCCTAGGCTGGGGTCTTTGGCTCTCCGGAGTCCCCAGGCAGGGTGTGAGTAGCCACCTGGGCTCCTCGTTTCCCACCATGGTCTCTCCGTGGAGCCCCTCTGAGCTGGAAGAGTCGGAGGTCTCTCTGCACTGCCCGTGGAGTGGCTGAGTCATCGTGGTACTAAACCAGCACTTACTGTTGCCCGTCTGTTTTGCTGTGTGTTGTTCGGTGGCCCCGTCCCCGCGGCGGGGGGGGCTCGTGCTGCGTGTCCCGCGCCGTGCCCAAGCCCTGGCCTTGCAAATGCTTTTTGTTCCGGCTTTTCATCGCCGGGAGCTTTGGGGGCCCCAGGGTGGGGGAGCTGGTGCTGGCCGTCCCCGTGCTCACAAATGATCTGCTTGGTGTGCAGCCTGCCCGGGGACAAACAAGGGCTCTGGGCCAGGGGCTGGCTGCGGCCCCGCTGGGCAGCAGCGGGGTCAGGGCAGACCACAGCCTCCCCTCCTGGGGCGCAGAGTGTGTTTTAACCAGAACCGCGCCTTCTTCGCAGCCCGTCTCCCTCGCTTGCACATCCGCACCCTTTTAAAGACACGTCGGGAAAGTGCAGGGAAGGGTGGCAGGAATAATTAAAGGTACGAAGCCGTTTCCATAGATGGAACAATTACATAAACTGGCTCTCTTCCGTCTGGGGGAAGAGATGACTGAGGGAGGCATGATGGGGAATAACAAAATCCTGTGTGGTGGGGGGAAGGAAGGTGAGCAGGGAAAGGTTGTTCGAGTTCCTGTAATGGGGCATCTTGTGTCAGAAGATGCAGTGACCTTTCAGGACATGAATGCACTTTCTGAAGCAGTTTGGGATTAACCTGTGGAGATGGTGGCCTTAGGTGAAGTGGTGGAGGGAAGATGTAAGAAACTTGCCTGGGATGAAAAGGCAATTGAGCAAATTCCTGAAAAGAGAAATCCACGAGGGTGGATGAGCCCACTGATGGTGATTCTGGTGCAGGAAATCCCCAGACTGCAGGAGTGAGCAGCATGCTGTGTTCACCTGGAGCTTCAGCTCATCCCAGTGCTTTGTGCCTCACCTCCAGAGGTACTGGGGAGGTGGGAAACTGCAGCCTGGGCTGTTTTTCTGTTAAAACATCATTACTTGGTGTCTGAAGGTTGAAGCAGAGGAGAAGGCCACTTAGCACTTCAACGACCTACCTGAGTGCCATGCCACTGCAAGGAAGACCTTTCCCAGCTTGCTTCCACCTCCTGCAAGGCACTGGCTCCCTGCTGCTCTCCTGTCCCGCTCAGACTCCTGCTCAGCGCAGCACGGGGAAGTCTCCAATGTCTGTGGCTGGGTGAGCTGGGGAGATGCATCTGAGGACACCGGGCTTGGCAGCAGCAGGGTTTGCGCTCTGTTCTCCATGGTGAGAGCAGCACCCACGCATTTGGTGCTGTCTCTCCTTCTTGCCTGTTCCCATCCTCAGAGATGTCGCCCGCCTTTTCCAGCACCCTGAGCTGTAGCAGGAGGAAAAAGCTGCAAGGAAAAATCCATGCTCAGTTTTTTTGTTTTTTTTTTTTTTTTTTGGTGGGATTAATGCACCATTCCCTGCCTGCTGCTGTCCTGGCTGTGGTCCGAGCTCAGTGCATCTCTAAGGAGATACTGGTGGGTCACCTTCCAGGACAGGTTGGGCTCTTAGTTCCTTCAGAAGCTGCTGTCTGTGCAGGGGAACCCTGTCCAGGAGACATGGGAACTAGCTTCCTCGGGGTTCATCCAACCCCTGGCCTGTCCTTTGAGGAAACCACCAGCTCTCACCCGCTCCCAGTCACCCTGGTTGTGTCGGTAGCCTCAGCATGTGGTGGGCTTGTGTCTGCCTGGCTCTGAGCATGGGGTAACCCAGACGGGAGTGGTTCCCAATAGTCTCGTGCTGCAAGCAGGATCAGCCACAAGGTCAGCATGCGCTGCTTGGGGCTTTATCCAGGCTGACGTTGCAAACCACCAAGGACAGGCATTGCAGCACTAGAAGAGCTTGTTCCAGCAGCATCTTCCATGTCCTTGTGCTGCTGTGTGTCACCAGAGCCTGACTGGCCTCCCAGGGTGTGAGGGAGGAAGGGGGTGGAAGCTACTCTCAGCTATAATGATGGTGTTCAGTTTGTCCTTCCCGGCTGGGGCTGAGGATGGTGGCCTCTGTCTACCCCCTGCCAGCGCCGCCGGCGGCAGCCGAGCCGGCCGCTCCGCTCGGCACTCCGCACCTGCAGGGGTGGCATAATGAGCCATGTCCTTGTCTCAACCTGCCGCTTCCTCTCCCAGCAGCGTCTGTGCTGCCAGCTGGGTTATTTTTTCTTTTTCATCTTTTTTTTTTTCCTTCTTCTTTTTATCTCTTTTCTTTTTTTCCTTCCTGCCGCTATTCTTGAGTGGTTCCCAGCCGGTAGTTGGCAGGCAGCCCTTGCTGGAGACCATCTCCTGGGCTGACCCCTGCCAACCCCCTCGGATGAGCACAGCAGGGCTCTCCTGCCACCCACATCAGGTGTGCGGGTGAGATGCAAGCAGCTCTGAGTGGCAGTGGGCAGCAGTGTGTGGGAGAATTCGATCTTCTCCAAGTCCCTTGCTGTCCCCACCTGTGCTCACGCTCTGCTGGAGTGGCCAGATCCTGAGGACAGAAGTGAGTGGGAGGAAAGGGCAAGCATGGAGGATGCTGCAGTGCTTCTTTTGTGGTAGAGCCTCAGGAAAAGAAAGGTTCCACTAGGCAGATCCTGCCTTTGGACACTTTGGTTTGTCCTGACCTAGCCTGCTGTCTCCCTTGCTGAACCACCAACGCACAGGCCTAAACTGGGCATGCAGAATGTGTGGGAGGGGAAAGCCCCTTGTGGAGACATCTCTGCCAGCCCTGTATCCAAGCAGGTGAAAGAGGAAGGGCAGTGTCCCCACCCCGACTTGGCATGCTGGAATGTAGCAATTTGTCCCAGGTTGCTGTGGGAATCAGCAGCAGCCATGGGACTGGAATTTGGAGTGTCTTGCTGGGTAGCATCACATCTGGTTGTGATGCTACCCAGCAAGGCAGGATGATGATAAATGAGAGCCAGCAGCACCCCCACAGCCCCTGCCATCGTCCTTGCCACTCACCTCTGACCTCCACATCTCCCTGGAAGGGAAGCCAGCTGTGACAGGGAGCCAAAGAGCGTCAGCCACCCCTGGGGACCCATCTGCGCGTGGAGGACGCGCGCTGAAGTTTGGGTTGGCTCTATTTCAGCTTCCAGCCTTTGCCCTGCTTTCGTCAGCAAAGTTGTCCTGCAGCGCTTGGTTCCTCCTGGGCACGTCTCTCCCAAGTTACATTTTGACCAAGCTATTTACTTGGTTTCTCCTGGGGATGTCTCTCTGTCCGAGTTACATTTTGACCAAGTTGTTTCTGCTCTCTGTTCGGGTGTCAAGCACGCTGAGCCATTCTAGTCTCACCAGCCAGCCCATTTAGGAAATTTTGGCCTTGAAACATCCTAACTCCCTGCTTTCCAGGACAAGGGTGTCCCTAGGTGCTTCCAGCAGGGGTGTTGTCCCTGAAAGACACAGCTGGAGGTGGGTAGTGTCTCCAGGCTGGAGACATACCCTGCTACATCTACTGGAAGTGTGTCCATCTGATACCTTTCCATTGCAGATCTGCCTGGCACCTAATTATTGATATTCCAAATGAACTGTGAGGAGTTCATTGGGACAGCAAGTGGGGCCCAGCTGACTGCTATAGGAAGCTTCACGCCTCTGTGGTGCTACCAAATCTGTGACCTCTAGAATAAAAGTAAAAATATCACAGGGGTTGTCTGCAAGGAGGATTTTCAGAAGTAGCAGGCTAGCTTGCCTTTATTTTGGTCTTGACTCTTCTCTGTTGCCTGCCAAACTTCCTTCCCTGTGTCTGCCCTGGCCCCATGACAGGTGGCGCTTAGAGGGATGCAGGTGATGTTCTTCTGAGGGCAGAAGATTCCACTGGTGCTGCAGTGGTAGTGGTTTGCTTCCCTGTCTACCCACAGCCCATAACTACAATCTCTCTGATTTTGCTGCTTCCTTAGTATCCCATCTTCTTATGGATAGTGGGCAAGTGAAGCTCTAAAGATCCCTGTGCAGAGGAGAAAGCACAGGGTTAAGATTCCCAAACACTCCCTCAGGAGTGCTGGAGGATGCTGAGGTGACCCTGTCTTGTCTCTAAAAGTAAAAGGAGACATGTGGAGCTCCCTAACTCTGGGCATCTTGACTCAGTTTCGTGGGGTTTTGTGACTCTCAGCCCAGCCCTTGGACTTGCTGTACGCCACTGTGCTGGTTGTGTGATAGCTCTGCAGATCTCCAGGTCACTGCTCCTGGCAGGGAACAGTCTTGCCTAGAGCTTTTCACCAGGAGCCCAAGACACCAGCCAGTCTTGACGCTGAACTGGGAGGGGATTGCAGTAGTGAGTGAGCTGAGGATGCTGGCAGGGGCTGGCTGAGCATCTAATGCTCTGGCTGGAGGCTGTAGCAAGGAGGCTTTTCCTCTCTGGCTGTTTCTTGCTTGGAGGCAGAATAGGGGGAGATGGGGCAGGGTGTGGGGGTGGTGTTTGAAATGGGGAGTGGTTAACAGTGTGTTATAGGTCACTATCTGCAAGTCAAGTAGCTTTCTCATGTCCCTCTGATCCAGAGGGCAGTCCTTGGGGGTTTCAGTTGGATCCGGTCTCCCTGGGTGGCTATCACCAGGTATCTGAGCACAGTCATACTCTCCTGGCAGACATGTCTGTAGTGGCTGCTCTCTGCATGTGTTTCTGCTGGATGCATTGCTCTTCTCCTTACGGAAAAGGAGATTGGTCTTGTCCAGGGGGCCTCAAAGGTGTCCACTAACCTGGGAAGATATCCTGCTCCTTCCACACTTGCCCAGCTTGGAATGAGGATCCTGCTCATCACCTCCATCACTCAGGTTTGGCAGAGCCTGGGCTTGGGGCTGAGCTTGTCCTCCTTTGGAGCACAGACATGAGAGGAGACGCCAAGAGCAGAGTGAGCCCTGCATTCTCCTCTCAGCCCAGGCCAAAAGACTGGACAGGGGGTTGGCTCTTCCCCAGCACCCACCAATGCTTCCCAGCAGCCTGTGGAGGTGGGACTCCAGAGAGGCCAGATCCCTGGGGATGCAAAGATATCTGGAAGCCCTGCACAGATGACCAGCGGTGTGGCTCACATACGGAGCACTGGGGCTCTCATTCCCAAAGCCATGTCCTATTTCCCTTGGTGAGAACTGCAGAGAGGATTCAACCTGGCACATGGTGCCAGACCCCAAGATAAACCCGATACATCCAAGTATCAAGTACATACTAAGAAAATACATCCAAGCCTGGTCAGGGGTGGTGGTGAGTGAAAGTGAGACTTTGCAACCCCCCCCCCCCCCCCGTTTTGATTTGCTGGGAGAGAGAGCATGGAGAGGGAAAAGTTACAGTGCTGTGTAATTATGGAGTAAATGAGGAGAGCAGCAGCGTCTCCACATGAGAACAGGATAGAAGAATTAATGCTTCAGAAAATCAGTCCCAAACAGATCGCCTGCTTTGTTTCAAATTTCAGTAAGGGCAGCAGCACTGAAAGTACAGCCCAGAGGATGGAGAGTGGGAGGGAGGCGGAGAGGAGAAATTGCCGCTGCTGGAAAGGAACAGAAACACAGCAGGTTCAATGTACTGGGCCTGGGGAGAGAGGCTGAGCTGCACCATGGGGACCTGGGATTGCTGCCACACAGTGATGGTGGCAGGGTCCTTCTTTGGCAAACCACCTTCTTTATAAAGTGTCTCTCAAGCTGGCATGGGACCGAATGACCTGTGTTTGTGGTGGAGGAGGGTTCAGCAAGAGAGACAGCAGGCGAGGTCAGGACAAACCAGCAGTCTGGGTACATACAGGTCCCTGTGTCTGGTCTCAAATTCTAGATAAGGCTGAGGAAAAATATGAATGCTCAAAGTCAAATGGGAAGAGCAGTCATTGAAGGTGTGGGCCCAGACAGGGCACACAGTGGGTGCTGATGCTTTTGCTTCCTTGAGGTGTGTGTTGGGCATCTGAATTCCTGGGTCACTCTGAGGTGAGCACCAGTACCCATGGCAGGAAATGTTCCCTGTCCAACGCAGATGTTGGCACATGTCTGTGCAATTAGAGGGGGGAACTGAGCTGGGTACCTGTCCTGCAGGTCCTGGGGTACCTGTGAGTGCATCAGTGTCTCACTCCCGTACGAGGAGAGGGAGAATAGTATTTGGGATGTGTCATGACAGCTGAGCATCATGGATGCCAGGATCTGTGACCTGGCTCTGTGTTGGGAAGGGGTCCCATGCCAGGGCATGATGACATGCTCATGGATGCCACATGCACTGTGGTGGCTGCCACTGCAGCACTGCAGGTTGGTGCTGCTGAGTGAGTGGGAGGGAGGTGGAGATGGGATGTTTTCTTGGGCACCTCGAGGGACTTGAAGTTATTCTAGGAAAAGTAATGAACTGAATCAATTCCATCTCCCAGCTTAGTGCAGTGGCTTGTCCCACACTCATCTGGAGTTATGTGAGGACACACCGACAGAGCGGAGTCATGCTGGGGCACAGGCAGGCATCATTCTGCCCTGCTGCTGCCTGGCCATGCCTGTGTGTGCCTCATGTGTGCTGGGTCAGCAGAGCCCATGCATCGTGGAGTGTGTCGGGGGTGTGCACACTCATGTGGGCACAGACTGCATCTGTCAGGGGTTGCACACTGGAGTGTGCTGTGACATCTGTGGCAACTGTGAGCCTGTGCATCCTGGGGAGTGTTTGCTGCGTGACAACCCGAGGCCAGACCTTTCAGCTTAGTAATGGAGGTTTCTGTCCATGCCCATCCCACATGGATGTGTCAGTGGGCATTCACACACTGCCTGCCATGCACATATGTAACCCCTGTGCCATGCGTGTGCCAGGCCCTGCACAGCTCCTGCCAGGTCCAGCTCAGGCTTTTTGGGGTGGATTGACCTGTGTGGCCATGGTGAGGGTTTTTGCTACAGTAGCATCCCTGTAGAAGGGTCTCCACTGAGCCATGGGGGCAAAAGTGGCTGGGAATGCTTTTCTGTGTGCTAAGGAGGTATGTCCCGTGTGAGAGTCTCTGGATTTAGGACCTAAAAGTGACAGGGCATTCCCCACCGCTGGGAATATGGGACCCCCCACCATGCCATGAATCTGCCCCAATCAGGGTTGCCCTCCTATGGAGCTGGGGTTCTCCTGGCAGGACGTGCACAGGTGCAGACTGTACTTCAGTTTGGAGAGGGTGGTGAAGAAGGTGGCTGGGGGGGGCCAGAATTCCTGGAGGTCGTAGGGGATGGTCGCACGTGTCTGCCACATATGTCTGCCTGCGCGTATGTTTGCATGTACGGGCAAAGCTTCCGGAGAGGGTGAATGAATGAGGCAATTCACTATTTCAGCTCTGGCTCTGGCTCGGCTTTTCCTTTAGAGGCAGGCGTGTGCCGGCGTGTGGGCTCCTGCCTGCGTATGTGCGTGGGCTCCTGCCTGCGTGTGCAGGTGGGCATGGAGGGGGCTTCGGGAGATGTTTGCCACGTCAGGGAATTCACTGCGGGGGCTGCCGTGCGCCCCCGCAGTGCTCGCTGCCTTGTCTGCATAGCGCAGCGTTGTGTAACTTCCGATACCCCACCGGATCTCCTTACCCGGCAGAGTGGGATGTTCGGGCTGCCCTCCTGCCTGCTGCTGAGCAGACTTCCCCTCATCCAAATGGGATGAGGAGGGCAGTCCTAATGTCGCATGTGTCTTTCCTCCCCACCGCAGGGGTATCCCTGAACGACAGGCGAGCTACGGCAGACGGAGGCACTGGCTGCAGGCGAAATGCCCTTGGCAACCAAAAAAGCAGGAACCACAGAAGACGGGTCTCACAGATTTGTGCCCCTCAAACCAGGTGTTTGCTCTGGAAGTGGAAAGGGGGGGCATGGTTCTACCCCCGTAGGGACCCACAAAGGGCGTCTCCCTGCTGCCGTGGCTCCCCATATGCCAGGACTCTGAGACCTGGGCTGAGACCCAGCAACTCATCTCATACAATTCTGGGCAATGGGGAGGGGAGATGAGGCTGGCAGGGTTCATCATGTCTGGTGCCCAGAACCCTTCAGAGGTATCCAAGGGAGATGGGGAAGCTTTGTTGCTCTGAGAAGCAGAAGGGGGGATCTGCCTGACATTTTTATCTCTCTACCACCGCGTTGCCATGCCAGTACTGCCGTTTCCATGCCAGTACAGCTGTTTCTATGCTGGTACTGCCGTTGCCAGGCTACGCCCAGGGTGTTAGAAGAGGACATCAGGTTGCTTTGAAGATGAGACCGTGGGAGATGAAACTGGGGTGATGCTGTGGCTTCTGAATCCCACCTTGTTGCCTGCTCAAGGACATGCCAGGCATAGACCATCTCAGAGGGGGCTGGGCAGTGACAGAATTGTTGCTGCCTGTGGGAGCTGGTGTGATGGGTGGAGGTCCATAGGGCTGGGCCCTGGCAGGTCACTGGCCTTGCAGTGCTCACCCAATGTTGCCTGGGGCTCCCCTGGCATTTCTCTCTGCTCCCGTGGCATTGTTCTCTGCTCTCCTGATATTGCCTGGTTCTTCCCTGGTATTGCCTGGTGTTCCTCAGCATTGCCCAGTGCTCCCACAACATTGCCCAGTGCTCCCCCTGGCACTGCCCTCCAGTGCTCCCCTGGCACTGCTCAGTGCTCCCCTGGCATTGCTCAGTGCTCCCGCTGGCATTGCTCAGTGCTCCCCCTGGCACTGCCCTCCAGTGCTCCCTTGGCACTGCTCAGTGCTCCCTCTGACCCTGCTCAGTGCTCTGCCAACACTGCCCAGTGCTCAGGGTGATGAAGGGATGACCTGATAGCAGCCTCGTATGTCCATGTTGGTGTTTTAGCCAATGAATTTATGAAGTCATCAAATAAAGAAGTGTGGATTATTTGACAAGCCCTGTAGAATATATGGTCATGAAATCATGCTGGGTTATAGCCCCTTCCTTAATTTCATTTCCTGCACCATCTTGGGGTGTGGTCCTGCTCTTGTAGCCTATTATGTTCAACTGATGGGACTCCTGGCTGCAAGGGTCGGGGACTTTCTGAGCTAAAAATGATACACCCTAGCAAACATCCTGGGCTGGATGGTCTGGAGGGCACAAAGGTCACTTGAGTGTGCTCCCCATGCATGGAGCAGCCTGCGGGCTTCCACAGCTTCATGTGCCGACTGGGTTGGGATGTTTGTACCACAGTTATGCTGCAAAAATCTTTGCAAAGTGGGTAGCAGCGTGGCAACCTTCAGGTGAAGGAGGCGGGGTGGCCCAGTCAAGGTGTCAGCTTGAGTTGTGGCTCTGTATCCTTCACTTGCTCTTCATCCTTATGCCAGCTCCTAAAGCACTAGATGACCCCATGAAATAGATTTGGGTACCTGTTGGCTTTGTGAGGTAGTGAGGTCCCTTCCTTCCTGGGAGCAGGGATTGGTCCCAGAGGATGCTGAGCCCCTTGGTCTTGACATCCCCTTCTCCTTTGATTTTTGTTGTGTGCCAGGTGGTTACATGAGAGCACAGTTGTGGGCTGGGGCTCAGAAGAGGTGCCATGTAGTGGGGCCATTTCTCCACCCTCTGGGGCCTGCCCTGTGCAGGCAGCTACTGGGTGTTTTCCCATGTGTGTGGGAGGTGCTGCCTGTCCTGCAGTGCTGATGGTAGGTCTCTGAGCCAGTGCCTGGCTGCAGGGTTGCAGCCAGGGCAGGACACTCCCTTGGCTGAAAAGTATTTTCTCCCCAAAAGTGAGCTAGCAGCTTCCAGTTCCCCAGCTCTTGTGCTGCTTCTCACCAGTACCTGGTGTCCCTTCGGCAGCGAGGGGGAGTATTACCAGAGCATCCCACCTAGCCTCCACCTTCCCTCCACCCATCTCCTTCCAGCCCCCATCCTTCCACCCCCATGCTCCAGCCTAAATAATTCCTCCTCTGCCTGGCGGTGTGCAGACTGCTCTCCTGTCCTTCCCTTAGTCATCGCTCAGCCAAGCAAGACAGATATAGTTTTGTGCGGCTCCTCGCGGATCAGTCACTCCAGCCCCCGGATCATTTTCCTGCTGGGTCATGGCATTCTCCATGCCGAACATGAGGTGCCTCCCCCCTTTATTACTCCCATCCTTGCTGCCAGAGCCCCAGGCCCCACTCCTGGGGGGTGAGTGGCCCCACTGATGCTGTGTGGGTTGGCAGATGCCCCAGATGGAGCTCCGTGTCCCCAGTCATCTCAGGTCTGGGTGCCTCTGCCTGTGCCAAGCAGAGTGCTCATTTTCTGGAGTGGCTCAGGTCCAAATCTCTGCTTTCCAGGTACTCTGGCTGCCTTCCTCTTTCCCTGGCCAGCAGGGTATGTCTTGGCCCCACTGAAATCCCACATTAGATGCTTTCTTATCAGAGCCCCATGACTTGAGGGTGAGCTGAGAGGACTATGTGTACTGTCTTAGGGGTCCAGGGGCACATCCCAAATGAAGAGGGGGTACTGGGGTGCACAGCACACACGTGGCATGATGAGGGATGCTGGGCCACACAAGGAGACACATGGCACTGTACAACCGCCCACTTTGCTACCCAGAGGGACCATCAGCGACTGTTCCAATGTCAGCCGTAGCATTGTGGGAAGGCAGGTCCTGCCTTTTGCTGTACCCCAAATAGTTTCACTCTCTGCTTCATTTGGCAGCCAATGGCCCCTGCCACACCAACCCTGGTGCTTGGTAGCAGCTGCTTAGGGTAGGTGGGATGCAGAAAGGGACACGGAAGACCAGCGCTGGAGCCAGCTCCCAGTCCCACTGTAATGCCAGGGCAGTAGGATCAGGAAGATGAGGAGGCTGGAAACCAGTGCTGTTAGTGCGTTGCTCCTGCATGACCTTGCCCCGAGGCAGGAGAGGACCTGGACACCCTGCCTGAGTGCTGTGTGGGTTGCCAGGATGAGTCACAGCAAAGCTGCTGTGGGAACAAGATGCTTGCCATGCCCGGCACTGTACTGTGCCCCCCCTCATCCCAGGGCCTCCTCTTCACCCTTTGCACCACGCAGACACCCCGTGTCCCCCTGCACAGCCGTGCTGTGCAGAGGGAAGTGGGAGAGAGTGTGCTGGGAACAGGAGGGAGTGTCTGGCAGCCCTGCACTGTGTCAGGGTCATGGAGCCAGCAATGCAGGGGTGGCAGGAGCTGGTGGCACAGTGTGCAGCTTGGAAGCCATGCACAGGCCCTGTGTGGGCTCCTGTGGGTGGCCTAGGCCGTTTGCATTTCCCGGGAGAGGAGCACACCCTCTCCATGCTGGAGTGCCTGTGGGGTTTCATCCTGTTGGGGCAGCTCACCCAACAGCTGGCAAGTGGGCTGGATATGTGCGGGGAGGGGATGTCATTTCCCCGCTCAGGTCCCATACGGCTCCCTCCAGACTGCCCTGTGGACCTGAGCAGCATGAAACTGGTCCCAGCAGGTGCTGGTGGGCATTGCTGTCCTTACCGCTGACACCACACCTAGTGCCAGGCTTCATTTCTATCACTTGAACAATCTTCATAGTTGGGTTGCAGTGCCGGGTGTGGTCAGACCCTGCGGCTATTTGGAGTGTCTGTACAGTGGCTCTGTACAGAGGAGGTAGCGCCCAGGGCTCCTGACAGGGGACAAAGAGAGGAGGGGGCTCCGACTGCCCATGCAGCTCGTGGAGAAGGGATGTTAGACCCGAGGGAGCCCTGAGTCAATCCGTCTTCTCCAAGGCCCAGGGTCTCCCACTTCCAGGGGGCTGCGGGGAATGGAGCCCATCCCTGCGGGAGCCTGGGGCTGTCCGGGCTCAGTCCCAGCTCCTCGGGCAGCGGGTGTGGTCCTCCATTCACCAGCCACGGGCACATAATCAGGGAGGAGGAGGGTCCTACGAGGCAGAAGTAGGAGTCAGAGCTGGATTTGGGGCAGGAAGGGAACGGGGTCACAAAACAGCCTATTGATTGATTGAAATTATTTCGGGGTATTGAAATGAGTCCCTGCGTCCCCCCTTTCCTCCATCCCTGCATCCCTGCATGCTCTCCGCGTATTCCCAAGTAGCACCTCCGGCTCCCGGCGTGGAGCACGGGCGACACCCTATGGTCACTACTCTGGTGAGGGGAACACGCATACTTCTTACGGCCCCTGGCACCCCTCCCCAGCCCAGTCAGCCACAGTCCTCCCTCAAGTGTCCCCACAGGGCCCTGGTGTCCCTAGGGACCCTGATTCGGGGTGGAGGGATCAGTTCTGGGTAATCCAATCTCCTCATCCCAATTCTGTACTCCCAAATGCTCTCAGGTTTCCCATCTCCTTTCCTTGCTTGCATCTGGCGCGATGTTGCTAAATGGGGACATCTTTTATCCCTGGTCGGCATTTACTTCTGCTCTGGTCTGGGAGGGAAGGATGTTTGGGGCCACCAGGGGTCACTGCCTTCAAGGGCTGTGGCTGCTGCTATGACTGTCACTGTCACATCCTGCCCAAAGCACCCCCTTTTCATGCCAGTCGTCTCTGACTGGTCCTGTGGCAATGATAGAATGGGGCTCTGACATCTTGCCCCAGTGATAGCCAGGGCTCATAGTGACACTATCCAGTGTATCCCTCTGGTCACCTTTCTCCCCTCTATGTCAGCATAGCTCTCCTGAAGATTATCTGGCTTTGGTGTGGGGCTCATCACGGTCACTTCCCCTCCAGTGACACACCAGCCCTGCAGGACACACCACACCTGAGGGCATCTGGCCAAGCCCAGGGGAGCCCCAGGGGTATGCAGAAGTGGCTCAGAGGAGGTGCTATCGTGCACCCTGGGGTGCAAAACCAAGTACTCATCTTCCCCACTAACAGAGTTTTTTTTGAGGGGGTGGCAGCCCCGTGCAATGGTCCTACTGCCTGGCAGATGGGGCAACCTCAATACAGAGTGAGGCACTACTCCCCCCCCCCCCCCCCCCCCCATCTCCTGGGGCTCCCATGGGGCAGCACCCCATCACCTGTGGGCTGCTCCTGAGTGAGGCAGGATCTGCCAGTCTCCTCCCAGACAGCAGGACCACCTGGGTAAAGGGTGGAAAATACTTGGACCACTGCCTGCTGTGAAACACAAGAGCCAGAGCTGCCCCCCAGGACCCTGGGACTTGACCCCAGGCAGGGTGATGCTGGACTGAAGCCCTGGGGCTGGGAGCCCCCAGTGTCCACTGTGTGGCACTTGGTGGTGGGCGACAGATGTGTGAGCTGCACAGGCACTGTCACTTCAGCAGGGCTTGGGAGGGTTGGGCTGGACAGCTGTTTTTTGTCCCAGCTTTAAATCCCATACGAGCATCCCGATCCTTTGGAGCCTCTGGGATCACCATGGGGCCGTTTGCACTGCTGTTAAGGGAAAGGTTTGCAACAGCACTCAGTTTGCACCAGCATTCTGAAAGATCTGGTAAGAGGTTTGCACCAGCGTGCAGTGAGCAGATTGCACAAGTGTCCAGAGAGAGATTTGTGCCAGATTTTGGGTGTTTGGGAGGTTTTGTACTGTATGCAGGGGAACGTACCCCCCAGCATTTGAAGACAGGCTTGCCCCAGCATTAGGGAGGGTGGTCTGTAGGCAACAGAGGCATTCTTGGGACAGTGTCTCTGAGGTTAGCAGTCTTGAAGGACCAAGTGACATCGAAGAGGAGCCACAGCAACACCTTGCCCATTCCCCCACCACATCTTTCTGCTTCTGCCAAGACCTCGATGCTGCCTATGTGGAGACACGGCTGGGGCACACTGCTGCGTGGTTGTCACTCACTGGGGATGTGTAGGCGTGACAGAGCTGGGAAGCTGGTGCTGCAGTGGTGACAGCACAGCCCTGCAGGACACAGGCCATCACGGCCACCTGCAGCCCTTGTTACGCAGCTCCCCGGGGACACCAGCCAGCTGTGTGCCCTGGCAGGGGTGCCAGGCTGCTGCAGGAAGCGACAGGGTAGGCTGGGGATGGGAGAGCTGCTTGTGCCTTGTTCCCCAGGCGAAAATCCAACAAAGGGAGGTTGGATTAGGACCCATGAGGTTCTGCCCTCTCAGTCTGAATCCTGTAGGGTTTGGGGGTGTGGCTTTGGGGTGCTGGCAGTGGGTGCCCCACTCCCAGGATTCTCAAGCCTGTGCTGTGCGCCAGCTTGCTTTTCATCTCCAGCAGACGGAGCAATAACACAGTGATTTAACACCATCTCGCCAGGCGAGGGCTTCCCTGGGCTTCCCTCCACTGACAGAGCCCGCATCATCACCCAATCCATGACATCCCATCATCAGGCACAAAACCACCGTCAGCTCCCCCTTCCTGCAGATGTCCATCCTCTTCCCCAAGGTGATGAGTGCCTCTCCCAGGTGACACAGAGAATTTTAAGGCTTATCTGTCTCTCAGAGCCTGAAATGCTTGCCGGATTTTCCCTGTGGGTGAGCTGGACACCACTGCTGTGGTTTGTACACAATTGCATCCCACTGTGACCATGGGATTGGGCTCAAATGTCCACGTCAAGGTTTTAGCAGCAAGCTCTGTGTCCCCACACACTGAACAGATGCTGCCAGTGTAGCATCCCCCCTCCTAATTCCCTCCCAGATCCTCTTCTCAAATCCCATTCCCCTCCCAGCTGCAGCATGGGCACTGTGGAAGGAAAGTCCCCCCCAGGCCGGTGAGCTCCCTTTGCTGGCAGCCTGGTTTCCATAGACCATGTGCTGCCAGCAATAGCTGCAGCTTTTCCTGGGAGCCCTGTGGATGTGATTAGCTGGAGAATTCCAGCCGTGGGGACCACACTCCTGGGGAACTTTGGTGTCTCTGTGGAGTTATTTTGCTGCAGACAGCCTGTTCGCAGCATCCAGCTGTCTCCAGTGCTCAGTGCTCTGTTCTCAGCATCCAGTGCCTCTGAAGGCAGGAAGCACACTCATCCCAATGGAGGGCTGTCCCTTCCACTGCAGCGTTTGCAGTGGTTCCATGATCCACTCTCCTTACTGTCTGCTTTCCTGGGAAGACGTGCAGCACCCTGAGCTTGCTGGATCCTGGGTGCACCTGCTCGCTGTCCCCTGTCACTGCTGTGGGACAGTCTGGGGACAGGAGGCCAAGCTTGCCTGATGGGACAGTGACCTGAGCCTGGGGTGGGATTTTAGACAATAGGCAGCTGTGGGTCCCCAGAAAGGCCCATGGCAAAGCCAGAAGCCCTGTAAGCACACGAGACGGAGGCTAGCTGGACACAGCTGTTTAATGAATGTATCTCAGTACAGATAGGGAGTTGCAACCCACGCACCCGCGGCCGCCTCCTCGCCATGGCTCTGGCCACATCTCGGACCTGGCATCCAAAATATCCCCATTGGCGCTCTGGCCACTTCTCGGACCTGGCATCCAAAATATCCCCATTGGCCTGGCATGCCAGGGTGGTAGAGGAAGATGTCGTGGCACTGGTGCGCCTCCTGGTCTTGCAGTGGGAGAGACCCTGGAGAGGGGAACTGTGCCCTGGCTGGGGGAAGGGGGATGACTGGGATGATGCCCACAGGGCATTGGGGATGGAGGTGAGGGAGTGACCAGGTTGCTGCAAGTGCAGCCCTGGTCTGTGTACACCCCGGGACCCCCTGGCTGAGCCAGGGCACACCAGGCGGGGAGAGGCTGAGGGCACTGTGGGGAAGGGATTGGAGGGGCAGGAGCAGCTTCTGGGGCTGCCGTGGGACCTGGGCATCCCAACCCCTGGAGTGTTTGGGGCAAGGTTTCCGGGCTCCCTGCTCCTTCGTCTGTGGGCTGAGCGCATCTGTCTACCTTAGGGCTGCCAATGTGGCCAGTGAATGCCTCATCCCTGCAGCTGACACCTGGGGAGGCTCTGAGCTCTGCCTCCTCCTCCTCACCATGAGCATTAATGCTCCCAGAGAGGCGAGGTTGTCCACTTGATGTGGTGGGTAGAGAGCAGGACTGAACAGGACTGGTGTGGGACAGGAATGGCAAGCAGATGAAGAGCATCCCCTGGAACCAGGCGTACAGGAGGGGATGAGGGATGCAGGGGAGTGCTGCTGGCAAGATCAGATGCATGGGAGGGCTCCCCTACATCTGACCCTGCCTTCCCATCCCTCTGAAGCTTTCTGTTCCCGGTGCTCCTTCCTACACCATCACTGTTGGCATTAAATAGTTGGTTGCCAGCAGGGAAGGGTTGAGCCATGCCAGGGAACAGTCTCCCAGACACAGCCACGGGCCATGCATGCAAGGATGGACCTACTGGGCTCCAGCCCCTGTTGGAGTACAGCAGGGATGTGAAAGACCCCAGTGAGGGTCAGCCACATCCCCTGAGGATCCACCATGCTGATGAGCTGAGACACTGCTTGCCACAGACCTGTGGGTGCTGCCCGTGGCACGCAGAGACTCTGCCCCGTGCACTGTGGGAGGCTGGGGGCACACGGGTGCTCTGGGTTCTGCTGTCGCCCCACAACTACCCAGGGCAGACCCACAGGTCCCTGGGTGCTGTGGGAACGGGGATCATGGGGGCAGCAGGTTCCGTGCCCCTTGTGCCCCGTGGTGACCCCGGGCATGGGACCCTTCCCCACCGTGGTCCCTGCAGGGCGTGGGGGGGAGGGAGTGGGGACACGCCCTGCCCCGCCCTGCTTCCCCCACCAATCAGAGACCCGAGAGCTGCTCCCGCTCCCTCAGCCAATCAAAGCCCAGCACCCATCCTCTTCACAGCCAATCCGAGGGGGAGGTGGGGCAGAGGGCAGCATGGCCGCTTCCCCGCCAGCCAATCGGCGCCCGGCTGCGGCTGCGGGGGGGGTGGGGGGGGGCTGGGCGGGGCAGGTCACCATGGCGGGTGTGGCACATGGCTGGGTCTAGGCGAGGGGCTGCAGGTGCAGGGCTGCGCTGTTGGGGCGCGCTGCCAGGATGTAGGCGACATTCTCCCGCAGGAAGCCGGGCCAGTCAATGCTCCTGCAGGCAGATGTGGGCTCATCGGACACCCTGGCAATGCTGCTCCCCCAGGGTCTCCCCCCAAAATGGGAGTGTCCACCACCTCCCTAACCATCCCTGCCTCACCTGGTCTCCTCCTGCTTTGTGGCTGGCAGGATCTTCTCCGGGCTCTTGCCGTTCCTGCTGCTGGCGGGGCTGCCCTCTGATATGGGCCCCACATGGCTGATGCTGTGGCAGGGAGGACGGTGTTCTTCATCCCCACTTCTTGCCCCCCAAATGGTGGTGGTGGGGAAAGAGGGTGCACAGGGCTGAGGGGCCATGGAGGGGGAGGTGGCAGGAAGGGGGGGCAGCCCCTTTGCTGAGCCCCTTTGGAAGGTGTTGGGGCCATGCTGGGAGTCCTGCTGGGATATCACCCCTACACCAGGGTGGGCATCCAGCATCCCCTTACCTGACATTGCAGGACAGCATCTCCTTTTGGTGCTTGCGGAACCAGGTGTGCCGGGCCTGGCGGCACTCGCCCTCCCCAATGAAGCCATCGTTGTCCTGGTCCAGGGCCAGGAAGGCTGCCCGTGCCCGCTCCCGCTCCTTGGGTGTCAGCAGCCGCAGAAGGGCATTCTAGGGGGGTCAGAGAAGGAAAGGTGGAGCACTCATCCCATGGGAACCTCCCTCCTTATGTGCCCAAAACTGTAGGGGTCTCCACCCTGAGTGTTATGGCCAGGGGTGCAGGCCATGGGAGTCAGCCCCAGGTGTCAGAGCCATGGCGTCAGCTGCAGGAGCCAGCTTTGGGTGCCATGACCATGGGTGCTGGCCATGGTAGCCAGCCCTGGGTGCTGTGACCATGTGTGCCAGCCATGGGAGCAAGCCCTGGATGCCACAACTGTACCTGCGGCCGTATTTTCTGCAGCAGCTGGATGGACTCATGGGAGAGGAAGTCCTGCCACTCGATGTGCCCCTTCTTGTCGGGGTCCAGGGCGTTGAACTGCAGGGCTGCCTGCTCCTCCTGTGCCTCAGGCATGGTCCGTTCGAACTGCTGCTTGTGCACTTGGTGTTTGTAGTGCAGGAAGTCATCCAGGGTCAGGCAGCTCTCTGCAGGGGACAGATTGGCTGTGCCCAGGAAGGAGGGGGAACCCACCTCCCCAGCTGCTTCCTGCAGCCATCTGGGACCTGCCGCATGGAGGGTACGCACCTGGAATGATCTTGCAGTTCTTCAGGGTCTCCATCAGGCTGTACATCTCTTCCTCTGTCAGCAGCAGATTGAGGTTGTCCTGGGGTGGGGGGCAGAGAGGAGCAAAGACATAGGGTGGAGGGAGCACACCTCTGTATGGCAGCACTGGGATCCCTTGAAAGCGTGTGGGTGTGGCCACCCAGAGAGGGATGTTGTGCTGTGTCACCCAAGGGTGCTGCAGTGGAATGGCTCCATGCCCCCGGGCTTTGGCCATTCCGGCCCTGACACAGCATGTCATGTACCCATGGTGCCACATCCCCCACCAACGTCCTGGAGGGCTAGCTGCAGGGGTGGGAAGGTGGAGAAGGGCCGCTGTCCCCTGTGTCTGGAGACCCCATCAGGCCAAGGTGGGTGGTGGGAACTGGAGAGCAGCAGGTCCCCCATTGTCCCAGACCAGGCTGTGAGGTGGGATCCTGCTCATGTTCCATGTGGGGCACAGTTCCCTGGGGAGCACCCACCACCCAGCAGTGGCCTGGTGTCCCCTACTCCAGGCACTCACGCAGTAGTAGCAGCTCCAGCCCGTCTCAGTGTGCGCTGTCTCCGTCACCTCCACGGCACTGTCCTTCTGCAGGTATCCCATGCGGCGCAGGCAGCCGTCGTGATACACCCGGGGGCAGATGCGGCAGGGGAAGAGGCTCTCGGCCGTCCACACCTCACAGATCTCACACATCTCATCATTCAGGATCTGGGGAGGGATGGGCAGATACTCAGAAGAGGAGAATGAGCAGGGGCTTGGCTTCTCGATCTGGGCAGTGCTTTGCAGGTGGGGGTGGATGCTGAGGGGCAGAGAGGACAGGAAGATGTGAATGTGCAGGGCTGGCATAGGGAAGAGGTCGTAAGGGACATGGCTGGTTGAGTTAGAGGAGGTTAGTGGGTGTGTTGGTGGGGATGAATGGTGGGTGGATGGGTCTGGCTGTAGGGTTGGTGTGGCCATGGGGTTGTAGGTTCTCTGGGGTGCAGCATGGTAGGTGTGGGTGGCTGGACTGTAGGGTTGTAGATTGGCTGGTCTTTAGGTTTGCACGTGTGGATGGATAAGCTGTAAGGTTTTCCACACATTTCCATTTCCACTTCCAAAGAGATACTAACCTGGGTATATTACCTGGGTACCCTGGCTGATCTAGCCTCAGAACATGGTTGGACATTGGAACACAGTGGTCACAGCACCAAGCCTGGACAATACTCTCAGGCACATGGTATGATTCTTGGGGTGTCCTGTGCATGGCCTGGAGTTGGACTTCAATGATCCTTGTGGGTCCCTTCCAACTCAGGATATTTTATGTCTGTACGGCGCTACATAAGGTTGTAGGTGGGCTGGGGTGTAGGCTTGCTGGGTGGGTGGCTGGATGGGTAAGGCTGTGGGTGTGGATGGGTAGGTTGTAGGATTGAGGGCATGGGTGGATAAACTGTTGGGTTGTAGACGGGCAGGGGTGTAGGGGCTGCAGGTATGGAGGGGTGGGTTGAGTTGCAGGCTGGTTGACTGCAGGTGGACTAATATGTAGGTCAAGTTGTCTCCTTTTCCCCAGACCTAGAGCTGTCTGTGCCCAGCTGTCTGTGCCCAGTGACTTCTCCCTTCCAAGACATCCCAGGGTCCCTCCAGGGCACATCTGAGTAGTTACACCCCCCTCCCCGTGTGGCACCTCCACCTGCCCAGCCTGGCCACTGGTACACTGCCCCACTGAGCCACCTCCATAGGGCTTTGCAATGCCCTGTGAGACTGTCATGGCCTGGCAGGCACTCAGGTGCTTACACAGCCCTGGGCTCTCCCCTGTGCACCTCCAGCCCTGTCCCCATTCCTCCCACACTGTCTCTGTGGTTCCAGCAGCTTACCTGCTCCCTCTGCTCCAGGCTGATGTCCGGGGGCTCATCATCGTGGAGCTCCCTCTTGGGCCGGATGAAGGCAGGTGGTGTGAACCTGTTGGCCCGGTCAAACTCCTCAGGCTCCACACCCCGGCCATCCCGCAGCCGCTCCCAGGCTGCCTTGCTGGCACTGCTCTCCTCCGGCTGGGAAGGTCCTGCTGATGCTTCCTCCTCTCCCTCCTGCACCTCCTGCTCCAGCGTCCCCTGGCGTGCGGTGCCCGCCTCCGCCCGACGCCGTGTCGATGGCTGCTCCCGCAGCCCATCCTTGAAGGCTGACACGGCCAAGCTGACCTTCTGCACCCTCTCCACCGTCTGCCTCCTCGACATCAGCACCCCCATGGCTCTGCGGTGGGAAGGAAGGTGCTATGTCCCTGACGCCAAAAGGGCATCCCGATGGTTTTCCCCCAGCTGTGTGAGGAGCAGCTCAGGGCAGCAGAAATGGGGTCTTTGTGACAAGCTGGTGCTGGGGTTATGATGGTGGCTATGGGGAGATGGATTCCGGGCCATGGAGGGTCTGAGTGGGTGGGGGAGTGGGACAGGAGGCAGGGAGATGGTTTGGGGGTGCCTCCCCACCCTTGCTCTATGGACTCCAGCTTAACAAGAAACACATCCAGGCTTTTCCCATGCCAGATCAGTAACACCCACAGGGACTAGGACCAGCTGTAACCCTCTTTCTTGTGTGCATCTCCTTTCTGCCTTGAAGACAGCCTCTGTGGCCAGTCAAGGGTGAAAGATGTCCTCCCTGCAGCTCTGCCCAGGACGCAGTCATGGCAGGTCTGGTGCTGACCCCTCACCTTCCTTAAATTCCTCTTCACTCACCTGCCTTTCTTCCACTCACATGCTTGTGTGTGTGCTGCTGCTTCTGTGATCACTGGGCATCCTGCAAGGAGCCATGTGGGGAGGCTGGGCCAGCTGTAGCAGGGCTGTGAGGGTGCAAGGGGGAAGAGGTGCAATGCATGGGACTGGGACACATGGGTCCCAAGAAGGATATTTGGCTTCCAAGTACCAAGGGAAGATCATCTTGGGGTAAAATGGGGAGGCCAACAGCAGCAGCATTAACAAGTTGGACTCTGTCTCACTGGGTGTGAGCTGAAGCTGGGGAGAAGCAGGATTTGACCTCCAGTGTTGTGGGGCACAGCATCACCCCACATGGGTCCAAGGGCTTCCCTTGTGCTGTGCTGGGGTTGCATTATGGAAGATGCTGCCCAGGGCAGTGGTGGAATCACCATCTCTGGAAATGTTTAAAAACCATGTAGACATGGCACTCAGAGACATGGTTTAATGGTTGCCTTGGCAGTGCTGGGTTAATGGTTGGAGTTGATGATCTTAGAGGTCTTTTCCAGCCTTAATTATTCTCTAATTCTATGCTGCAGCACAGAGGCACTCCCAGGTGGTGCCCAGGGACCAGGAGGCAATGTGGGGAGATTGGAGCAGCAATCTCCTGCCCCGCCAGCCTCAGCAGGGAAGTCCCCAGGTAGCGGGATAATTAGCAGCATGCGTGCACACGCCAGGATCTCGCTGTCTGCGGGAGGACTCGACACCGCGGGCACTGCTGTGGCAGGGAGCCTGGTCAGGGTAATTACAGGTACCCCGCAGCAGCAGGGCCGAGCGGAGCGGAGCAGAGCATGCTGGCAGGCGGCAAACACCACTGCGTGCACACGCATGTGATTTCCCAGCCTCTCCCCACCACAGCGGGACCATCTGCCTGCAGATTCCCACGCGCTGAGCCGGGTACGCAACACGTGTGGGCCCCGTCCTGCGCGTGGGGGTCCCAGCAGCGTGTGCGTGTGTGGGCTGGGGTATTTGCACCTGTTGGCCGCAGTGCCTGGCTCGGAGCTGGTGCCCGGCATTCTTCAGCTCCCGGGGCTTTGCAAAGGTGGGAGCGGGGCAGAGCTGGAGGCACGTGTCCAAGCCACAGCAGCAGCATCTCTGCGGCTGTGCCAGTGGGAAGGAAAACACCTGGGTGTTTCTACCTCCTCGCCGTGCCACCACCCTCTGCCTGGCTGGCTCAGGATCACGTCTGCCGTGGTCTGGATCAGCTCTGCTGCTGGGCAGCATTGCAGCTCTGCCTGCGAGCGAGAGAGTCGGAGAAGTCACAGGGAAATCCCCCCAAGATCTGCCTTTGCAGGTCCCTGCACCACTGAATGTCGGCCAGATCCAGGCCTACTCCTGTCCAAGAAGCAGGGAGGAGAGGGTCCAGAGAGGCTAGGCTCACAGAGAAGAGTGAAAAGAGGGATGTGACCCACAGCACATCAGTCTCCCTGGTACCCACACTGGTGTTCCTGATCCCAGTGTGCTGGCAGCTTCTCCCCACGGTGCTGCTGAGCTCTGGACACCCCAATCCCAGCCACTCTGCAGTGCAGTGGGGCAGCCCAGGCACTAGAAGGGTGGCTGGTGTGTGGACTTGCTGTATTTCCCCCCCCAAATCTGGTTCCCCTGTGTGTTCATGTCATAATCACCCACCTGCACTGTGCTGCTGCTGGAAGACCCCAGCCCACCTCCCTGTTTCCTGTCGTCTCCCAAGCCTACCCTGAGTGCCTTCTGACACTGGCAACTGTGTGCCTGGAGCCTGGACAGTGTCACTCCTATCATGACTTGTGTCTGTCCTCAGCTCTGCTGGCTTCCCTGCTCCTGCTAGTGCTGAACAGCTGGACCCTGCCTGTGCATCTGGGGTGAATGGCTTCATCCTGAACTCAGTCTCCAGACTCCACTGCCTTTCCACAGGCCCCATTACTCCCCAGATACCCCAAACCTGCTCTGCACTCTCCAGACCCCTTTTTGCCTGTGCCCCATTCCCTACCTGACCTGCCTGGCTTTGTGGGGTGGGACTTCACCCTCACATAGAACCTGGCCTGACTTGGGGTTCTGCCAGACTTGGGGAGTCCCCCTTCTCCTGGGGAGGGAGGACCAGGGGCAGTCTTGCCTCACAGCAGCCCAGACACCCGAGCAACCCCTGCGTCCCCACATGTCCTTGGAGGAAAGTGTCTCCAGTGCTATTTGTGTCCACCCCCCGAGGCAAACAGAACCACCACCTGTCTCACCGTGACCTAAGAGGTGTGGGGGCCTCGACCTTGCTGCCAGGCTGCACCGTGGGACTATTTTTAGGTCGCCCCCACAGAGGAGCTAAATCTGGGCACAGGCAGGAGCTGCCTGCAAACACCCGGCTCCACTGAGCCCTGCCAGCACCGGGGGCTGTCACAGTCGGTGGTGGGCACCTTCCCAACCCCTTCCCTTCTCTTTCCCCCAGCCCCCTGCACCCATGCCCTGATGCTTGGGCAACATCCACTCCCCTCACTCTTCTCTTTTGGATTTGCTCCTTGCTGCTTCGTTCCTGCAGCAAAACACTGAGCCAGAAAGCACTTCATCCTCTCAGCACCCATGGACGCATCTTTCCCAGCATCACGCTCCTCTCTGTGTGGGGGACACTGAGGCATGGAAGCAAGGCTGGTGGAGCTGGAGTGAGGATTAAGCCTGGGTTAGGTGGGAATGGGGAGAGAGCTGGTGGCTAGCACGGAGGCACCCCAGGAAAAGGAAACAGGGCAGAGCATCCGGATGCAAACAGAACCAGTGGTCCCTGCATAGCTGCAAAATCTCTCTGCCATGGCAGAACACACGTGGCTTGTGCAAGGGTTACGGGGTGCCAGGTTAGTGGTGGGTGCGGGGTGGCGGGTGACACACAGGTGGGCGTAGCACAGCACGGCGGGGGTGGTGTGGTGGCTGGGAGCGCAGGATGGATGTGTCGGGGAGCAGAGCAGGTGGGGTGTGTTTGTTAGGACTGGATGTGTTACGGGGTGGATGAGGTGCGAGGGGTGGATGTGTTTTGCGGTGGATATGCTATGGCGTGGCTGGCAGTGCAGGGTGGGTGTTATGGCCCTTGGAGGGTGTTGCAGCGGTGTGGGCATGGGGTGGGTGGTGGCTTTGGGTGCAGGGATGTTGCAGAAGCTGTGGGAGTGGGGTGGTGTCTCTGGCAGCTGGGGGTGCGGGATGGGTGCTTCTTGGGGGCCGTGGGTGCAGAGTGAGATGTTGCGGTGCACAGTGGCAGCCTGGGGAGATGGGGGTGTGGAGCCACAAGTCTCTAGGACTGACTGTTACCTGCCCCACGGTGTGTCCTCAGTGCAGGGCCCTGCCAGCAAATGAAGGGTCAGAGGGTGCTTGGGCTGGTGCCCCCCTGAGCAGGATCCATGGCACCCACCTTCAAGGGGCTGCGTCAGGGTTGTGCCTGGAGCAGAACCTCCTCCGGTGCCAGGAGTATGCTCCCCGATCATGGGGAAGGATGCACCTGGTCCCCACAGGCTGCCAGGGGGCCAGGCCTCCTCCCTGCCCTCACCAGGCTGCTGGGGCTTTTGCCCTGCAGTGCTGTGTCTTACTGCGAGCAGCGTTAGGGACCCTGGGGGCAGAGGGGTGGGGTACCAACAGGGAGGACAACCTGGGACATCAGAGCCCATGGCTGCCTGGTCCCAGGGCTCGGTCTGAAGGGCATGAAGCAGGGCTGGGAGGAGCTGCCGTGGCTCAGGCATGGCTCTGGCACACCCTGCACAGTTGCTGCCTGCCTGGGGTGAGGGGGACCAGGCTTTGAAGGCAGCAGGCTCTGGTTAGGGGACATTGCATTCCACCTCCCTGAGCTGGCTGCAAATGGCCAGAGGGGTCTGGCAGCATCTCCTTGTCCCCTCTCCCGGGCAGACAGCACATGCTGGAACTGTGGCACTGCTGGGACTGCTGCCACGAGGTGTTCCATTTGCCATGGGGCAGGGAGATCTGTGGCTTGTGGTACCCTCCCACCCTCTGCAGGGCTGTGGGAGTCCAGTGGGGATATGGGGGGGGGGAGGGGGGGGGGGGAAGAGGTGGCAGGACCCCCAGCTGTGCTGTGTCCCAGTCCTGGGGACACCAAGCTGGTGGCTGCTCTCCCTGCCGGATCAGGTTGCCCGTCCTGCCGCGCTATGGCAGATTTTATAGGTGTGTCGCACTCTTTCATCTCCCAGAGGGGGATGAAAATGCCGTGACAGCAGAGTCCCTTCCTCTGCAGCAGACACAGCTTCTGCCCAGCTCCGCACTTCTCATTCTCCTCTCCCTCCCCAGCCCCTCTCCCCAGTACCCACATGAGGACCCTGAGGGCAGGACCCTCTCACCCCATCCTCATCCCCACTCCCAGGTATCCCATCCCAGGAGCTCTGGTCACTCTCCCTGGCACCAGGACCCTGGGACCAGTGGGGGAACCCACCCAGGGGTGACACAACGTATGGACAGCCGACGCCATGCACCCAGGAAAGCACCCACAATGGCAAAAAAAAACCTCTTACCAGGATTGGAGTCGGTCTGGGAACACAAGCCCTAGACAGCAGTCCACACAGTGTCCATTGCCGCTGCCTCTGGCCACGAGCCCCTCTCCACCCACGGGTGCTCACTGCATGCTGTGCACCGCGTGCAAATCCCTGTCAGGGGATGGAGCAGTGAGGGTGGTACCCGGGAAGCCAGAGCCGTGCACTTGCTGCCGGAGGATGCAGGAGGCAGCAAGATGCTGGGAGCGGATGCCTGTGTCTAGCGCGCACACGCGCACACACACACACACTCACACACTCTCTCAGAGGAAGCAGGGAGCTTGTGACTGGGGCTGAGCAGATGCAGCCTGGTTTGCTGTCCCTGTACCAATTGCTGCCCGAGCCCTGTTAAAAAGCTCTCCGAGAAACGAAGATTTTTTTTAACCAGGCTGACGTGTGCTGGAAGATACCAATAAAAGCTTTCCCTGCATCTCCTTTGGCCCCCTGGGTTGTACCGCCTTTCTTAGAAAAAACCTCAAGGATTACAGAGATGGGACTGCATCCAAGGATGAGCAAAGGTCTCATCTGCCCCCGCTGTGGGGTCTTCCCCAGACCCGTGCTCCAGTCACAGGCTACCTGCACCTGCTTTAACCCAATACCTGCTGGTCAGTGTTGCAGGCACGCTGTCCTTCCCACACTACGGTGCAGCAGGGGCATTGTGGCTGCTGGCTACGTGCAGCTCTGTGCGCCCGGTGCAATGCAAAACCCAGGGTTTTTGTTCTTCTAGTCCCCAGAACTTGATGTATCACCTGGGTGGACACCACAGGGCTGCATCAGGGCTGGGGGCACACAGGGGCTGTGAAGGAGGTGATGGGGCAGGAGAGAGGATGCTGGTGGGGAGAGGAGGGCACAGGTCTAATGCAGCACCTCTGAAGGCAGGATATCTGGTCCACATGCATCCCCACCTACCCCACATCAGCTTGGTGGAGATGGTCACTCAGCCCCCTTACACCTTACTGGAAGGGGGTGCCACTGATAGGGGGATGTGCTTTCCCCTTCAGAATAGACAGCTCTGCATGGGGATGATTTAGGGTGAAACAGACTGAGCCCTCCTAGGAGCAGCTTCCATCCAGGCTTGGGATTAGTGCTGAAGGTAAGAGCAGAGGAGCCTGGGCAGTGGGGATGCTGCAGGACTGCCCTGCTCCTTGGCCAGGCTGGATACAGCAGGTCCTGTCCTGACGAGGGGAGAGGGAAGCTCTGCTCAGTCCCACTGCACGGTTCCTGTTCCCAGGATACTGCCTGGGGGGAACCCCACATCCCAGACTCACATCCTAGCCCTGCCAGCCCCTGTGTCCTCCACTGGGCAGGTCCTATCAGGTTCCAGGTCTGCCAGCCCCACAGAACTGTGGACGTGTGGACAGCAGTGAGCAGCAGTGGAGAGGTGGGGATGTCACCTTTCCTGTGAGAGCATGGGCAGCATGGAGTGGGAGACCTGGCATTAAGAACCAGTTGATGACTGAAGCTTCCTGGCTTCTGGAAGATGGGCAGCACCATGCCTGAGGTCTTCTACACCCCTGAAAAAACATGTGGTGGATGTGGCATCCAACACCCCTGGAGTGCTCTGGCTCCCCAGGTGCAGGTGACTGGGACAGGGCAGCTCTGAGGGGAACAGGTTCCATATGCCTGTGCCACATGCTGGTGCCAGGATGGTTCCTTACCCCTGACTGCTATTCAAGACCCTGTGCCAGCCCTCCCTAGACTTATGGGCACTGACACTGATCCCACAATACCCACACCTTCATTGCAGACCCCTCGTTTGGGAGTAAGCTGAGATCATCTGCAGCTCATGTCCAGAGGCTGGGAAAGGCAGCATCTGGGTGCTGTGCGGGGGTTTGAGTTGGTCCATGGCTCTCTTCCCCATGTCTGGGGATGCACAAAGCCAGGCTGGAGACAGGATTTATCTGTTTTCAGCTTGTGGATGTCAGGTCCTGTCTTGCTACACGCCATCAGATGCAGGAGCCTTAATGGAGCCTCTGGGTGCTCTGCCCTGGCCCAAAGTGCCTCTCTGTGCTTCATCCTTCCCCAGGAATGCTTCCCTGTAGGGTGAATTATTTGGCCTGGGGAGCATGGTGGAAAGGTGTTGGGATGGCTGTGGGGTGGAGAAAGTGCATGCCAGCTGTAAGGGAGGCCAACGGGCAACATCTTCACAGACGAACCTTGGCCCCAGAGGACTGCAGAGGAGTGTGCGGGCATGCGGTGAAAGCTTTTAGTGCCTCTGTGGGGAGGGCCCTGCCCTGGCAGTCCCGGGGCCGAGTGCAGTGGTTCCTGGAAAAGCAGAGGCAAGGAGGAGCTCCAGCCCCGCTCCTGCTCTCGTTGCCAAAGGCCTTGAGAATCCTGCTGCAGGCAGGTGCGGTGTCCCCCAAAATGAGAGCTACAGCCCAGATCCGCTTCTGCAAGGACACCCTGTGCCGGATTAAGGATTGTCTCGCACCCTTTGGGGAGGAGGAGGACACAGTCCCCTGTCCTCTCTGAAAAGCCACAGCGTGGTTGGCTGCTCGCTGGAGCGGTGCAACCGGCAACAGGCTGGGGAAGCTCCTGACAGGGAGCCGGCAGCGCCGGTCTCCTGGAGGAGGGCTGCAGGGGCGGAGGTGAGAGCTGAGCTGCAGCGGGAATGTGCATTTTCGTCAGCTCCTCTCCCCGCTCCGAAATCTCGCATGACGCCCGCGTGTAGGTCACTGGCTGCTGCGGCGACGCGGCGTGTGGGCTCACCATCTGCGGCTGCTTCTGGAGCGCGCCGACCGGGAACGCCGTGCGCTGCCCCGGCGCACCCCTGCGCCTGCCCAGCCCCCGGGGCCGCAGCTGCCAGCACCCTGGGCGGCACGGGGGTCTGCCCTTTGCTGGGGAGGGAGGGGGACCCGAAGTTTTGGCAGGAACAGCAGCCGCGGCGCGCCTGCGCGAGCCGGCGTTCCTGCCAGTCAGCGGGGGGTGATGGAAAAGAGAACTTGTCAAAATAGCGAGATATCTTTTTTCAGGAGATTGCAAGTTTGGCTGATGGAGATAATAGTGTTGATGCGCTGCGGGGAGGGTTCGGAGAGGCATCGACTCCCCTCACGGCAGCTGTTTCAGGAGGGAAGGATGATACCAAAATCAGCATGAAATTGGATAAAAACTGGCTGCCTGATGGGCTGCCGTGTCAGACTGCAGGCAGGGAATGGCAGAGCATCGCCCATCATCTGGAATAAGTGGTGCAAGAGCAAGCCTGTGAGTGAGGGAGACCATGCCTGGCTCCCTCCGGCTGTCACAGCCCATAACCCCACATGTGTGGGCTCCATGCAGGGAAAGGAGCTCAGGATCTTACCTATGGGCCTGGTCCCAGTTGCAGACATGATCCTGCTCTCCACTGGCAACCAAGCAGGAAACCTCCCAGTGCTCCCAAGGCCACCAGCCGATGGTTGTCTTTCATGTCCACTGAGAGTTGTCCATCCCTGCCCTTGGACATTCACACTGGCTCATTGATGACTAAAATCCTGGTCATCAATTAGGCGCTGTGCAGGATGCTGATGGCTGTCCATCATGTTCCCACATCCAGGCCAGATCACTGACATGGCCTTTCACTCCCTACATTGATGCAGCTGTCCTCCGGTGATCCCACACCCTGACAGCTCAGCCATCAATCCCCACAACCTCCAGCTCCCTGCAGCTCAAGCCAGAGGGTGGAGTGGACCTGTGGTCCTGTGCCACCTATCCCAAAGGTTTAAAACTTCTTCCCATGGGATCTGGATCTTGGAGAATCCTAGGCTGCTCTGATACCTTCCCTCTCCTGTCTCCAACAATGTCCCCCCCTCCATGTGTGTGTGTGGGGCTGCAGCGCCACTGCCACTGCAAACTGGTGATGGGGTGGTGACTGCTCCGTGGCTCCTGTTCCCTGCATTTCTTCTGCTGTGTTTTTTGGGATGGTGATGGGGACAGAGATCATCCCAGTTTTCCCCCTGCCCTCAGTAGCCAGACTGCCCTAAGCAGGAGTGGCCAGATGGTGCCCAACATGGGCACAGCCCCTCCTTTGGCCCCCATCAGCAGCCACGCAGTGGCAAACCTGAAGTAGGTTAAGATGCCGCGGATGCTGGCTGTGTGCCTTGCGTCTGTGGCACCAAGCTTTTGTGCTCTGAGTTCTCCCCTCCCATCCCAGAGTGCAGAGCTCTTGCCAGACATCATTACTGAGCAGCCCTCTTTACACTGCCAGGGTGCAAATGCTGTTTTTGCCCTTGCCCACACCGCCCCCACCCCAACAGCTTCGGTGGTGTTCAAAAATCCCCCAATACAAAAGCCTGGAGTAGAACTTGTCTATCTATCTTCAGCCACACAGGACTGGGGAGTTTGCGATTGAGGTCTGTCTGGATTCACAGCAGAATTCCAGCTGCAGCATGGCCAGGCACCACTCTGTGTGGATAGGAGGCACCCCTCCTTTGTCCAGCTGCAAATTTGGTCTGAGGTCCCACTCCAACCTGATCCAACAACCTCTCCTGGAGCATGAGCACTTTGTGCTTCCCAGGATGGTTTTAGCTCCTTCCAGAGCCCTGACCTGGTACAGAGTTGAGTGCTGCTTCCTTCTCATCCTCATCTGTGTCTGCTGCCATTCCTACCTCACTGCCGCATCCCCACATCTGCTGGGCTGAGCCATAGCAGCCCCAGATCTGCTGGGCATGCATCTCTGAGCAGGCAGTGCATCCTAGCAGCTTCTCCAGCTGCTGGAGGAGAGGAGGGGAGAGGAGAGGTCAATCTAAACACCTCTGCCCTGCTGGCAAGGGCACTGCCATGGTCTGTTAAGGGAGCTGGGGACAAGCAAGCAGCCCTCAGGGCTGGAGGCAGAGCCCATCTGGCTGCAGAGGAGAGTGGCTCTCCCTCTCTTTTCCCTCTCCTCTCACACAGCTCATTTCCTATCTTCTCCTCTCAGCTGAGAGCTGTGAGTGCTGGATCTGGCCATTGCATCCCCTGGGGCACAGCTGGGTCCTCTTTTAACAGCCTAGATCCAGCCCATCCATCCTCTCCACATCCACTTGTCCACTTCCAGAGCTGTGTGCTGCTCTCTGCTCCCTGCTATAGTCCTACAGTCACAGTATGGCTGTTCCCCTATCCTACAGAACTGGGCTCTGCAGAGCCTTAGAAAGAGTGTGAGGTTCTCCGTACCACGTTACCTTGTGCAGTCATTTGCCCATATTGCTCCTCCATAAGCTGCCTTCATCCATGATAAGGGAGAAAAGCTGATGGAGACCACTCTTAGGACCTGGGGAGGGAGTACAAAGAAAGGATGTGGTCTGACAATGCCCAAGTGCCAAAAATGCCCCGTGTGGAGCTGGGGGGGAAGGTTCAGGGGTGAGGGAAGCAAGGACATGAAGGAAGTGGGAGGAAGCCAGCAACCCATCTTGCCCAGAGGAGATACTCCAGAACTTGGATCTGCAGGAAGGTGTTCCCCAAACTTGTGCTTATCCTGGGATGCCCTTCCTTGGAGTGGCAGGTCCCTGCAGAGCAGCTGGGGCAGGGAGTTGTGGATCTTTCGATCCTGTTCCTATGGCTGGTGGCTCACCAAGCCTGGCCCTGTTGAGATGAGGGTGCTCCTGCTGGACAGATAGTAGCTGAGCAATTTAGAGCTCTCTAATCTAGGAGCACTCTTGCAGACATCAGCTAAATGACCCTGTTCACAGGACTACTCCAGCCAGCTCCCAGACAGTGGGCACCTCTCCCAGTCTGTCCCCTCTGCTCCACCTGCAAGTCCCAGAAAATTTGGGTTAGACCCCACAACTCTCCAGGCACCCTCCTCTCCTAAGCAGGGACATGTGTGTAGTCAAATAGTGAAGACTGGTGCAGGGACTTGTCCCCCAGGACACTGATGGGCTCTGGAGAGCAGGATGAGCCCTGGGAATGGGGAGAAGGATCAGGGCTGTTTGTGGGGAGAGTGCTGAGTTTGGACTGTGGATGGGTGCAGATGTGGGTTTGTAGTCCCACAGCTCCTTGCAGGACATGCACTCAGCCCCACAGGAGTGCCAGCCCACCTGGCTGCCTGGCTGTCACCCTGCAGCGTTATCCCCAACCCTGCATCCTCCATCTCTGCCACAGGCTGATGGAGCATCCTCACAGAGGAGCTTTTCAAGTGGAACGGAAATGCCTAATGAAGGCCGACTTCATTAACCAGGGCTGTCACTGGGATGATTGCTGTCTTCCTGAGCCACTCTATGAGCAATGAGGCTGTGTCAGAGGAGAGGAGAGGAGAGGAGAGGAGAGGAAAGGAGAGGAGAGGAGAGGAGAGGAGAGGAGAGGAGAGGAGAGGAGAGGAGAGGAGAGGAGAGGAGAGGAGAGGAGAGGAGAGGAGAGGAGAGGAGAGGAGAGGAGAGGAGAGGAGAGGAGAGGAGAGGAGAGGAGAGGAGAGGAGAGGAGAGGAGAGGAGAGGAGAGGAGAGGAGAGGAGAGGAGAGGAGAGAGGAGAGGAGAGGGGAGGAGAGGAGAGGAGAGGGGAGGGGAGGGGAGGGGAGGGGAGGGGAGAGGAGAGGAGAGGAGAGGAGAGGAGGGGAGGGGAGGGGAGGGGAGGGGAGGGGAGGGGAGGGGAGGGGAGGGGAGAGGTCAATCTAAACACCTCTGCCCTGCTGGCAAGGGCACTGCCATGGTCTGTTAAGGGAGCTGGGGACAAGCAAGCAGCCCTCAGGGCTGGAGGCAGAGCCCATCTGGCTGCAGAGGAGAGTGGCTCTCCCTCTCTTTTCCCTCTCCTCTCACACAGCTCATTTCCTATCTTCTCCTCTCAGCTGAGAGCTGTGAGTGCTGGATCTGGCCATTGCATCCCCTGGGGCACAGCTGGGTCCTGTTCTAACACGCAGATGGGACCCGGTGTGACCTGCAGTGATCCTGGACTACTGGATGCTGCAATCTGGACAAGGACATGGTGCTTTCAAGTGGTCCAGCAGGCTCCACATTGCTTTTGGTGTCTCCATCATCCCCGTTCCCATACTGCAGCATCTTACAGACTGGCTTCCTGAAAAGGCTCGGCCCCAGCTTCTCCAAGCCTGGTAAGCCTTTACCCATGTGAGGGGCTGTGCACGCTCCCTGTCTTCCCTCTTGGGAACCTCCAAGCACCCCTGATGGGGTGATTTGGAACAGCCCTGCGGAGAATCAGAGCCCCAGCACGCCACTGCCTCTCTTCTTAATCAGCTAATTGTGTGTTTGGGGTTTCAGGCGAGGGCCCCAGCCTGGTGTTGCCATACCAACCACATCAGCTTCACTTTCAAACATTTACCAAGCAGGCTTGAAATGTGGAAAGGGGGTGAATTAAAAAAGAAGAGGAAGCCAAACAGAGGGTTGATGGAAGGGGAGAGAGTAAAAGGGCTGCCTGTGCCTCTTTCACAACCCCACGCTGAGTCCTGCAGGGCAGAAAGCTCTGATTAAAACAGCTCTTGCTGGGACTCAGAGGCTTTTTGGGGAACAAAAATATGCCCCTGCCTGCTGGAGACTGTCTGGCACACTGTTGGGGATGGGATCATATTGGTTCCTTCAGTAAGGTGAGGGGAGGGCTGTGAGATGAGGATGCCCAGGACCTCGAGCAGGAAGTGTGGGGATGGGTGCTGGCTCTGGGGATCTCTCACCCCCAAATTTGGCTAGGCTGGTGGTGCAGGCAGCTGGTGTGATGACTCAGTGGAGGAGGTTAAAAAGGGTGGCTTGGGGTGGGACGTGGGGCAGATCTTACTGCTCAGAGGGTCTGTCCCCTCTTTGTCCCCAGCCTGCTGTCATCCCAGGGTACAAAGCAGGATCCCTGCTCCCAGGAGCACTGGTCCCTGATGACATGTGCCTGCCCTGCTTTCTGGAGCTGGGTTGACTGTCTACCCTGCCTCCTGGCTGTCACCCTGTCCCTCCTCTCTTCCAAATCAACCTTTTTGCCCCATGTGACCTTTCTGCGATCTGGATCAGCCCTTCCAGCTCCTCCAGCCCTGCCAAGCAGGCTCTGAGCTGTTTTCTTATGCCAGCACTGGCATGGTATGAGCCCTTTTTTGCCTGCCAGCCCTGCTGCAGTCTCTCAGCACTGGCCTGTGTGATGCAGTCAAGGGAACTGCCCCAGGAGGAGGAATGGAGGTGGATGTGTGTTCTTTCTCCAGTTCTTCCAGCCTCCTCTGAAAGCCCATTTAACAGATCAAAATTTTATACTCTGAGCCGTGCCAGAGCCCAGAGCAGAGCAGATTTCAGTTACTTGCAGATTTTGGGCGAAGGAGGGCTATGGCATGGACAGGAGACATCACATGCTGCAGGTACACAGGGGAGATGGTGAGCAGGCAGGGCAGGTCAGAGAAAAGATGACATACAAGGAAACCAAGTTTTTGAGGGTGACATGTGGCCTTTTTGGCATCCTGTCTCTTGGGATGGCCCTTGCTCTGGCATCTGAGTGCCTCTGCCCAGTTCCTCATGCCCTCAGCATCCCCTGGCTGGGCTCTGACATCCCCCGAGCATCATGTGAGCCTGGTGACTCCTCCCCTGGCTGTGGAGGAGAAGCAGCAAGTCCCTTTTTACTGTTCATTGCTAAGGCTTCAACATGTAGGACTGCTTCCCTTGAAGCCCCCCTGCTCCTCCTCCTGTGTGCTGAGCGAATCACTCCATCCCTTTGCGCTGCCAGCATGAATCACTGTGGGCAAGGCTGCTCCTCAGGAGTTTCTTGGTCTCTGGAGAAGACCCCATGCACCATGTTCCCTCCTGGCCATGCACCTCCTCCCTGCCAAGCTCTGCTCCCCAGAGGCCCCAGCTCTCCAGAGACCAGTGCTTGTGGAGGGAAGGGGCTGGAGGAAGTCTGTTTCTCTGGAATGAGCTCTTTCTTTCCTCTCCCAGGCATCTACACAACCTTCACATGCCCTGACAGCCAGCACTACCAGAGACTGTCTCCTCGTCCTTGTCACAAGGGTTTCAGGGACCTGTGCCATGCCCAATGGCCTGGGGGACCCTGCCCACACCACAGCTCCTTCCAGTGTCCTGTGGATCCCCGGGAGTCCCCTGTCCCACCTGTTATTTCTATGATTACAAGAGCTGCTGAAGTGGCCATGGTCTGTGGGATGGCTACTGTGGGTCTCAGGCTGGGAGCAGATGCCGAGGTCAGCAGCAGGAGTGTAGCCCAGGCTTTGCAGGGGAAGCTCTGGGATTGCCTGCACTGCCTGGAGCTTTGCAAGCAGCCTGAGACAGCTCAGTTAGCTTATCAGCCTTGCTAAGCACCTCTGAGTGGCCCAGATGGCTCTCTGCTGACAGAGTGCAGCCCTGGCAGCTCTCATCTGCTGGAGGTGGTGTGTGGGCGGACCCCCTGCCTCCTCCTGTACACCCTCAGGGCAGGTATGCTCAGTGCTTCGTACTGGGACTCACCCAGACCTTGCCACAGTGCCAATCTGGGCATCAACAGGGCAGGAAGGCACATGCTCCCTCTCTGGGCTGTGTGTGCTGCTAGCTCCAGGAGGCCTCAGTGGGATGCCCTGTGCCATGGGTTGTGCTTGCTGGGCAGGATACCCTGGTGTATCCCTCCTGGATCCTGCATCCTGCCTGTGGCTTCCCCACTATGGGCCAAACACCAGTCAGGAGCTGGGACAAGGACTGCCCTGGTCACAGCTGTGCCACAGCCACCAGGACAGGCTGCAACCTCCTAGCTGTTGCCTGCTTTGTCATAAACATTATGCTTTGTTCTCCATCCTCACCATGTGTCCTTTTGACAGGGAAAAGCCTCCAAGCCATTATTCTTGGGCTGTTCTTTCCTGCAGATTCAGAGGGAGATGGTCAGAGTGACCGCTGTGCAGGTGGCGGGGAGAAGGAATGTGGTGTCCCACAACCCTGCATCCCACCCCAGGAAGACTTGAGCTCATATGTAGCACATATGGGCCTCTGAGTGCTGGACACAAGGCTCTTTTCTGGACAGCTCTGTCTGTGAGCTTTACATCTGCTTGCAACATTTCCAATGGCTTGATTTACTGTAATTCCTCTGGAAAGCAACTTTTGTGATTGCTAGCCTGGAGATCTCAAGCTGGACTTAAACAACAGGATCCTAAAGAGGCCATGAATAATTGAGCCTAATAAATATTAATAACTGTGGCAGGGCATGTAATTGCAAGGAGTGTTCTGGAAACACAGCTCTGCAGGCAAATGTGCACTCTTGGCAGGCCGGGGCAGAGCCCAGTTAACACTGGTGCTGCCGGGCCATGCAGAGCTATGCCTGGCCACCACCCCTGCCACCCTCCCCTGGGGTTAGTTGATGCCTTAAGAGGCTTCCTAGAAACAGAGGCTAGACAGGAGTAAGGGAATAAAATAGGTATTTATTTGAAAGGCCTTCAAAGGTACCTCCTGGGGAGCCTGAAGCCACTCCCAAAAATGGACCCCAAGATGGACCTCAGGTCACGAATTCTTCACTCTTTTACAGGTTTGGTTCATTTCATCTCGCCCCCCCCACCCCCCCACCCCCACCCCCCCCCCTTAGCGGCTCTTTGGTTTATACTTTTGGCCTAGGACAGTCTTGGTGTCCTTGGAAAGCAGGGCCGGAGAGGCTTTGTTATGTCTACCTAGCATGAGAGAGCAGAAATTAACAGGCTACAAAAAACTTCAGAGACACACACCGAGCAGTACAGAATTTGAAAAATAAAAAAGTTAAAAGCTAAGGCATCAAGTGGTGGCCAGGGGCAGGGGATGCTGGCCACTGTGTGAATTTTCAGCTGGCTGTACTTAACAGAGGGTCTCTCTCCCATGACCTTATCTCCCGTTGAACACAAGCAGATTTGCAGCATCCACTGCATCGTTCAGCAGGGACGTTGTCCGACTCTGAGCCATTCCCATCCCTCAGGCATCCTGGAGGACCTGGGACACCCACTCCAGAAAGTCCTGCCTGCTCTCAGGCACAGACCATAGGAGGAATGCCCCAAGCTGAAGTCAGTCTATGGATGCCCCTGGCTCTTTGTCCCCACATACTGGATCGTTTGTCTGCGACCAGATTTCAAACAGGACTGTCCCATGCTTCACAAAAATGGATGCACTGCAAAATATGGCTCCCAAGGCCAAGTGATATCAAGAAGGCATCGTCTAAGTTTTGTATGACCTAACAGCTCCTCTGAAGTTGGGATGAGTTAAGACAAGACCGAAGGAAGGGATGTGCATGGATTTTCTATTTGTGACAGGACAGTAATGGGGAGTGCATGTGGCTACCTCTCCTGACTGAGGGATGTCCTACAGGGAACAACTGAACTTGTCACTTGAACTGTTGCTGAGCCATTGATCAGAGCTTGAGCAGATGCAGGATCCTGCCCAAAGTAGCTGAGATTTTTGGATGAAATGTAACAACAAAGCTAAAGACAAAATCCAGCTGTACTCTTGCTGGGGTACTCTACTCCTTCACTGGATCCTATTCCTGAAACAAAGCTCATCCCTGTGGCATTGCCAATACCTGATCAAACCCAGCATTTCCCAGTCTCATCTCTGCTTTTCAAGGCAGCTGAGGAAAAGCAGTCAAGAGGGAGTCACAAGTGCTTGCATGGAAGGGCTCAGTCTGCAGCAGTGCTGTGAGTGGGGTTGAAATGTGTACAGGGAGGCTTTGCCAGAGCTTTCTGGGTATTGCAATTCAGGGCGGGGGGCTTGTGGACCTGCCCCTTTGCAAGAAACCACTGGCTTTGCTACCTGATGCTGAGGGTGTGATGAAGGTTTCTGTATGGCATACAGAGGAATGGAACAGAACAAACCCTGAGCTTAGGGCAAGAGCCGGGGGCAATTTGAGTAGGACATTGCCCACAAGTTTCTGCTTGAAAACTGCGGTTCTTGGGCAGCTGAAGCCCTGTGAATGCTTGGCAAGGGTATTGTATCCTCTGCAGGAGCTTCTCCCACACTGAAGAAGTGCTTCTTTTCCCCAGGCTGCCTGGCTGTTGAGACTGCATCTTGCAAATGCGGTTTCAGACAATAACAGCTTGCAATTATGCAGTGCTTTCAAAACCAAGATATCCTGAATTTCGTTAACGTCTTTGTATAAAACTAGCTGAGGCTGCTTTTGGGATGCAAAGCTCCAGCCTGTGCGGAAACGTCGCAGCTGGATCACCCAAATCTTTATTCTGGAGATGGATCATCCTGAAGGAGATTTTAGGACGTTGCTGTCTGCCTGGGACATACTGCCTGGGCTCAGCCAGAGCAGAGGGTGCACAGAGACATCCTGTGGTCTCTGCCCCCCCACTTTCTGTGATTTCTGTTGCAATATGGGTGCAGGAGGAGGGCTGGGTGGTGGGGATTACCCATGCAGGAGTCAAGGGGCTCTGTGCTCTCTGGGGGAAGAAGAGATGTGACTTGGTGAGGATCAGTACAGGAAGTGAGAATTACTGTAAGACCCATTATGGGACAGCATCTCATTTCTCAGCATGCAAAGGGCAAGCAAGGATTTCCCAAGGGAAAGCTGTGCTGGACTCCAAGGATCACCACCAACAGCTCGACAGCTGGTGGATGGCCAGTAATGACTGAAGCACCTGGAGGCTGACATAGGGCTTTCCATCAGCAACGGGGATACCCACAGGGGATGAACCTTCTGCCAAACCTCAGGTGCCACTAGTTGAGGGTGGCTGACACCTGACACGGCCTCAGTGCAAACACATTAGATGAAAGTGAATACCAAGACCCTGGAATTCATCGGGGGGATGCAAAGTGCAGCCCTGAGGTGCAATGAGCCCAGGCAGGGAGCAGAGCATGGAGCGGCAGTGGTTGTGGGAAGGACCTGTGTGTTATTGTGGACACTGGGCTGAACGTGAGCCAAGAGAGCACTCTTGTCGTGGGAAAGGGAAACCACATCCTGGACTACATTAGGAGGAGAGTGTCCAGCAGATTGAGGGAAGTTATTATCCCCGCTCCTTGGCACTGGGGGGGATGCACAGATCGCGGAAGCTGTTCTTGAACTGCTCCTAACAGCGGCTCTCCCCCAGCTTCCTCTGTTGATACCAGCACGTGAAAATACAGACGATGATACAGGGGTTACTGAAGGAGCAATGAAGGAACAGCAGTGTTACCCCAAGGCACCTAGAGCACCTGCTTGAGAAATACATAGTCTTTCCTAAGTCCCATGTAGTTCAAGTGATACATTTAGGGAAACAAGGATCTTTACACTCGCATATTAACTTGTCTCTTGGATGAAAAATTAATGAAAAACTTGGCTGTGAAGAGCCTGGGTTTTTTTCTGTGATAACAGGTACCCCAAAACATAGGAGCACTGAAATGCTTCCAGTAGCTCTGAGCTGCTGTGCCATCACTCTGCAACTGAAAGGCAGTAATACTTCATCTGCTGTTCTGCTTTCAGGATAGAAAACTGCCTCAGCAGTAGTTGGAAGTGTGAAAAAGCGAGTGGTCAGCAGCTTGGCCGACCATTGCTACGTGCAGTGCTGGAGCTCTTTGAGGAAGCAGGCAGCAGAAATCAGTATTTGCCAGGGGCTGACTGCCCAGAGTCCGTGTTGCACGGAGAGCGCTCACATCAGTGTTTTCTCAGTCCTTTTTTCTTTCTAACTGTGTCCAAAATTCAGTATTCCAGATAAGATCTGTCTGTCATGGATAGGCACATTTGACCCCAGGGTTAACTCAATACCCTGTGGTGAAGAGGAACCCAAATAATTTTGGGGGTTATCACTGGTATCTCTGCGCTGGGTGTTGCGTTTTGTGAGGTCCCTGAGGCAGGTGACACCGGGGCGGGGTCTCACTGCTGGGTGAAGCCGTTACCACGCTGTCAACACTTCAGAGGGATCCCTCATCACGTGGCAAGGCTGGGAAGGAGGCACACACCGGAGAGAGGGTGACATGGGTGGGCTGGTGACAAATGGCTCTGGAGGTGACAAGCCTCATTCCACAGGGAATTGAGGGCAGGGCTGCATGCCCTGGGACAGCTCTGCCCCCAGCTCCTGCCTTCATGGGTGATTGCAGAGCATCAATCCTCAAATCTGCTCCACTTCTCAAAGCTTTTAAGCTCCCTTGGCTTTACTATGCTCAAAGGCAGCTGCAGGAAAGAATATTTTCCCTTTGTAAACAGATGCAGCGACCTGCTTAGCATCGATCCTGTGAGGCAGAGCTTCATATTCAATTTGTTTCCATCGTATCTGTGAATAGTTTGGTAAATTTATTTCTGAGAATAAAAATGTATTGACAGTGATTATAGCTCATAAATACAATTTTAAATAATAAGATGAAGCTTATGATCATTGAATTGTTCACCTGAGGGATGCAAAAAATGTACAGTAAACTGCATTTTTCTAAAACGTCACTTAAAGATCTGGCCTTTATTTTTCACAAGATGACTCCAATTTCCATCTCTTTTTCAAGGGAGGAAGCCCTGAAAAAGTCATGGAGTGCAGCTGATGATCCCTAAACCTGCAATTTATGCGACTGTTGTAATCGCCGCACAACCGTAACTGATGAATATGCATCACATCATTTCTATGCGTGGCAGAAAGTAACCTACTTCTGTCCCCTAACAAGCTGTGGTAGGTCTGGCTGCATATTCCTGAGACTCTGTGCCCTCAGTGGGGCTGTGGGATTTCAGGGAGGGTGGGGACACCACGGGAAAACCCTGAGTCCAGACCTGGTCTGCAGGTTACGACCATACCTATCCATCTCTTCCATGGGTGCCAGTGTGCTGATCTGTTCCTGCCTCCTCTTCAGACCCACTGAAGGCAGGGTTTGGGGGACACTGAGGCAGCAGCCTTCTGAGGGTGGCTGGGAGGATGGTGGCCACCCCAACAATGGCCCCAAATGAACATCTTGAAGCCGAAGCCTCAGAGATGTGATAGACACAGAAGAATGGCCAAGTGACACTCTAATGAGTGTTAATGGGAGGTAGGAATTAAATCCTGGCGGCTCATCAGCAAGGGAAGAGGTGCCATCTGCTATGGCTGGCAGGTTCCCTGCCACAGTTTGTGGAGGGGGGGCTACTGCTTCTGTGGGGATGTGGGGAGGCAAGACCCGTGCCTGGGAGGGTCCGTGCTGCTTTGTGTGTGACAGCCAGGAGCCAGTGCTGGGAAGTATTGTGTGTGAGAGCTTCCTTTGCCCAGATGGGACCTGCCTTGGCACTAGGAAGAGTCCCTGTGCACTCTCATTTTGTCCATGGGCCCCCCTCCAGCCCTTTCCAGCCTGGCCAATAAGGCAGCAGGACTGGTAGCTGAACTGGCAAGAGGATGAGCTTTGATCCTGCCAAAGAAGGATGACGGCCTCTCTGTGAGTGCCCACTACCTGGACTCTTCCCTCCCAGCCTGCTGGCAGTGACACAAGGATGCTGGCTGGGCTCTCCAGGCACAGCCAGCTGCCTGCAGGTCCTGATCGCCCCCAAGCCCTTCAGGGGCAAGAGATTTGGGGCTGCAAGCCAGGCAGCAGAGCTTGATGAGCTGCGACTATCACTGGGGAACATCATGTGTGAGATATTTCTCCTGAATGGAGAAGATGCTTAGGGTCTCCTGGGTTGTCTCTGGTCCTCCCAGCCCCTCCCAATGCCTTCTGCAAGGCTGCAGAACCTGCAGCAGGACCAGCTTTGATCCTGCCCAAGGCACATGACCATCAGACTAATCCCACCACACCATGCTCATGCTCAGTTGAGGACAGGAGCCAGCCTCATGCTACCATGCCTGTTGTCCTCTCAAATCTGGAGCTGAGCCAGGAGACAAGCAGCAAGCACACAGCAGGAAGATAGCTGGAGATGAAGCTGTGAACCTTTCAGTGCAGTGGTTCATGGGGAGGTTGCACTGGCTGCTGCCCAAATGTCTGCTGGTGGTGACTGACCCCTGTGTCCAAAGTGCCTGGCTAAGCCAGAGCAGGTCACACGTCAGCATCCCTGCGAGGCTGGCTCATGCCCTGCACTGCATCCCTTGCCCACCCAGTGCCCAGTGACTGTCACGGCAGTGCTTCCTCCAGCTGCAGTGGGGCTGCTGCCTCAGCCTGGAGCACCAGGCACCTCTGCCGCTACTGCTCCACAATTTGTCTTGCTCCTTCCCCCAGCCTGGCCACTCCTGTGGAGAGCAGCTGAGCCTCACTCCCCTGAAAGCCTGAGAAACATGGACCTGACCCAGGGAGAGAAGCCCCTGTAGAGATGGGGTCTGCCTGCTCCCTGGGATCTCTGCATGGCTACAAAGCCCCTCGAGCCTGCATAGTGCAGGTGGCGCTGGGCTGGAGGCACTGGAACTGTGTCTGTGGGTTATGCCTGTGCTGGTGCACGGGTCCATTGGTGTGCTCAGCAAAAAAGGGGGAGCAGCTGCACAAAAGGAGCTGGTTGGCATGAACAGATGCAAATGGGAAGTTGAGAAGTATAAAACTGTGAATACTTCTGGGAAATATGCATGGCTGACCACAGCCATGATGATGATGAGGAGGTACTGCAAAAACACATTCTCGTCTTTTAAATTTATTTCCCAAAAGAAAGAAAATGCTGTTATGCAAGATGCAGAAAGGAAAGCAATGTCTGCATTCAGTGCTTGGGAAGAAGAAAGGAAGACTTAAATATTTTCCAGTTTATTAGGCACTATAGGGGATGCTAGAAGACATACACCAAGGGCAAATATTTCAAAAGTAGCTGCCTGCATAAATTATACCCAAGAGCCCTGTAAAAATGGGCTGAGGAATCTTAGCTGCAATAGTCTTTATTTCTCTTACAACTGGAATTTCCCTGGTGCTCCCAGGAGGTTCTGGGGCTGACAGACCTCTGCTGGGTATCTCTCTGCTCAGGCATCCACGTTCCCTGAAGCACAGAGCATCCTTCATGTGAGTCAGGCCCACAGAGATGACATGGCTCTTACTACAAGCATCTTGAAAAAAGACTGTCTGCTTGCTCTTTCTGGGAAAAGCACAAGCAGGGTAAAGCAAAGCCGATGCAATTCCCATGTGAGGTTTTAAAGGGTAATGGGAACACATCCCATGGGAAGGGGCCCCCTTTGTCTAGCTCTCCACTTTTGCCTCCTCCATCCTTGTGATAAGAAGCTTGTGGAGAGAGATCGCTTCTCCCTCGACATGGGGACACCCTGTATCTTGCTGCTGGGAGACAGCACCTCTTTTTGGTGTGCATGGATTTTAATGGGGTTTCTCTTTTCTATAGCCCTTTGGAGGTTTGATCACGAGTCTGCAGAACTGTTCCCCGCAAAGAAAACGTCCTAACAGTGCTTAGTTGCTGCTTCTTGCCAACCTGCCACACAAAACAGGTCTCCAGAATAACTTCCAACTTGTTTTGTCCATTCCGCAGCTTTTAACAGCCATTTCTAGTCATTTCCTGTGCTCTGAAAGGTATTCCAGGTACACTAGAAATGCAGTGAAGGTGGGAGTCCCTGTGAGAGTTTGGAGACGTCAGGTTGCCCTGAGCTGTGGAGAAGCAGGAGGTGGCTCAGGACAGTAGGCACCGGGAGCCATCTGCGAGGAAGTGACACCTGCCAGGGTATTCCTCCAGGACCAGTTCTGGACCTGGTGATGTTCCGCATGACAGGAAATGAATATTAAATGATTGTAGATGAAATCTGCAGGCACAAGGAGACAAGCAGGGAGCTAAAACATTGCAAGGACTGGGCATCTACACAGCCACCAGTGAGACCTGGGGCTGTGAGAAGATCATCTGATGGCTCCCTTGGGCTGTAGGCTTTTTGAGACTGAGGAGAATGCATCCTGCAGCTGCTACATTCCCGTAGACATCCAAAGAGGCAGGAAACCTGGTCCTTTTCTGGATCTGTTGTCTGCAAAAGACCTCCTCCGCTGCTACACCCTGTGAGGTTTCGGGCAACACAGAAACAGGGGGCTGCTGCTGTGCTGGGCATCACTCACAGGTCCTCTGAAAGCACAAAAGCTGATCATCACTTCGAGGCTGCCAGAGCAATGGTTTTGGCAAGACCACTGAGCTGCTGAGAGGCAGAAGGGCTCAACTCTATCCTGCTGATCTCTGGAAGTGATTGCTGTCCTTTGCTGGCCTCTCGTGACGCCACATCTGGGTGATGTGTTCAGGTTTCAGCCCCCTCAGTACAGGAGAGACATTGATAAACTGAAGTGAGCTCAGCAGAAGCCACTAAAATGACTTGGGCTGGAGTTCCTGCCCTGCATGGAGAAGCTGGGGACCTGGGCTTGCCCACCTGTGAGAAGGGGTAGTTTTAGGGAGACCCAAGAGCAGCTCCCCAACATCTGTGGGTGGATTATTTAGAAGATGGAGCCAACCTTTTAATGGAGGTGCACAAAATGGGGGGCATGAGAGAGAGCAATCTAGCTTGTAGCATAGGAAAATTACCCCCATGGGCACAGTCATGTGCTTGAAGAGGGGCCTGGAGAGCTGGAAGGATCTCCAGCCTTAGATGATCTCAAGATGCAGATGGGCATCCTGTGCAACCCGGTCCAACCAAAGAGGTTCTGTGATTCCGTGTTCCCACCACTGTCCCTGCTTTGTACAGAAGGTTGGACTGAGACCTTGTTTGATCTGCGAGTTCCTGAGGTGGATTTGTCACTCCCTGAAGGTGTAGGAAGGAGACTGAGGAGATCAGTAACTGAAAGTGGTCTTGTGCAGAGGGAGCCTGAAGGAGGGGTAAGGGAAAGCTTGATGCTTGGTGGGAGGACAGCCTGCTCTACCTCAGGCCTGGTCTGCCACCAGTCCCTGGTGCCTGGTCTGAGACTGGGAGAGAATTGGTCTCGGCAAGGACCTGCTTGGAGCGCAAGACTCTTGGAGCTGGTGGAGAAAAGCGGGACCAAACAGCATAAGGAGTCAGACAAGCTTGGATAAGAAATAAAGCCAATTTCTATCATATCCTTCTGGATTCGGACTCATCCAACATGCTCTTCTGCCAGCTCCAAAGGAGATGGGAGAGGGGAAATTAATGGAGCTGCTTGGAAAAAGTTTGCAAATGCTTTGGCCTCATGCAGAGGGCTGTGGGACAAGGGTCTGAGAGTGGTGTGGGGCCGGGGGGTCCTGAGCAGGGCTGGGGGCTGAGTTGCTCGGATGCTGGCAGCCAGAACTGCCTTCTAGGGGAAAAACAATGGGATGCTGACGTCTGCATCAGGAATGGAGCAGGGCATGAGGTTACGCCTACGCCTCGGAGGAAGGAGGCTGTAAATCAGGGAATGGTAGGGTGCACAGGGCAGGGAAGATGTCTGGGCTGTCTCAGCATCTGGTGGGACCCGTGTTCATCGGTGATTAATGAAGGAACTGCCGTGTCTGGATGAGGTGATTAAATGTGCACAACAAAGCCACCAGGCACCGCGGCCAGCTGGCAGGGAGAGCCTGGGGCCGAGCTCTCTCATCCCTGGATGGAGTGGCCACATTCCCCCGTCCCTTGAGGATGGTCCCTGGCCCTGCTCACTCCCATACACTTAGCCTGGCATTAGCTGGCCTGGCTCAGAAGCCTGTAGCAGAGAGTGCAGACAATCTGCCAGCACATGCAGGAATGTTACAGTGGTGCTGCTGCATCCCGAGCATCACTTCAGGACAACACCATCACTCTGCAGTGATAAAACAGGAGGAACAAATGCAAGAGAGTTTTCTGAAGCTGCAGGTGACCCCTGGTTTCTTGGGTGAGAGACCAGGGGCTGCAGCTATGGAGAAACCAGTGGGGAAAAGGGACGAACAGAAAGGCCACTGCAGTTTGTCTCTTCCCAAGAGTCCCAAAGATTACAAAGTTGGGAAGTCTGTGTGCTCTCCTCTCTGTCTTTTCATTCTTGTTTGCCCCTCACCCATGGACAGTTAGTAACCCAAAAAGCTACTCTATCTGATCGTGTCCCTGTGATTCTCTGGGATAACTTTGTCCTCCCAACTAGCAAGAAACTGTTGCCTATATTGCCGTGGCTCAGGGAGAGGGCATTCATCAGTGCTGTGGGTTCCCAGTGTCCTGTGGCCATCTTGGGGTCCTCTGTGCTCCTCTGGCAGCTTTCCTGACTGGAAAACCCATGTTTTTCGACTTTCACTCATATGGCTTTCAGGAACATTCTTATTTAAAACAAAACAAAGCAAAACAAAAACCAGAAGAAAAATAGAAAAAACCAATTGCAAATACTTTTAATGTTTCCTCCTCTGATTGTGTTCCTCAGTTTAATTAATTTAGCTGCTTGTCTCAAAATCTCCCCTCTAAATCTGAGCTATGTTTCTGGTTGAACTGACCAGGTTTTGAGTCCAAGTTGTTCTGTTTGTATTACCGGCAAAACTTTGGGTTCTCATGCCTGGAAGACATCACACTGGGAACAGCTGGACAAGCTGAGGAGGGGATGGGATCTTCTGTATCTGAAACACCACAGATGGGGCAGTCGGGGTCCTTGCATCTGGGTCACCGAGATCTCTGGTCACCCTGTGCCCTGCCAAAATCTGGCTGTTCTTAGCCTGAGCTTCGTGTGTGGCAACAGCACAAGCACCGCCTGTTGCCGGCCTTCAGAGCTACCCACGGGCAGGCAGGGGAGGTCCTGGCATGGCTGCAATCAAGGCCAAATGTAAATTCCCCCAGCCTTGTGTTGTGCTGGCCTTGGGGAGAGTGAGGGGGCTGGTGGCAGGGGGAGGAAGGAGAGAAGGACAGACCTCCCCATTTGACATGCCTGGAGCTCGTCAGGCTTGTTCGGGTCCCTGCACTGGCAGGAAATGGGTTGTGAGCTCTGCTCCTGCCCTGGTGTCAGCATATCAGCCACTCTGTGGCCCCAAAGCACATGGGCATCAGAGCAGTGCGCTTTGTCCCACTGCCACGCTCTTACAGGCAAACTGCTCAAGGAAATGTCTCCTCACCCCAGAAGCACCATGCTGGGGGAAAACATCACATTTCAACCACCAGCCCCTCTTATGGGAGCATCTATCTGCTCTTTTCTGCCCAGCTCACCCTCGTGTCCATCTCTCAGGACTCAGGGGTCATGTTTCTCCACTGCTCATCCTATACTGCAGTCCATCAGGAACCCCAGATGGCTGCACGCCTTTCTTTCTCCATGCAATCACAGCGAGGCCAGCTGTAAACTGCTTGCTTCATGGAGTGGCAAACATACAGATGGTCTGGGGGTCCAGAGTGAACCCTCAAGCTTGTAAGTGGAGAGAGGACAGCCTGTTTCCTTTGATGGACAGAGGCTTTGACTCGGGGAGAGGCTGCAGAAGCCTCAGCACACAGCTGGACATATGCAGGATGGTTTTTCTGTGGTGTTGGCTTGGGGTCTCTGGGCCACAAGGGTTTGAGGGCTGCAAAATCCAGAGCCAATCGAATAATGAACAGCTCCAGGCAGTATCTACTGCCTCCAGGCACACGGCAACACAAGGACAGGGGAATCTGGGTGGGAGGACTGTGATGGAGGCTCCACTCTGCCCTGAGCTGGCTGCTCAGCTCCACTGAGCCCTGGAGGATGGTGGGCTGCCACCTCCCTGAGGGGTGAGCGTGTTAATGTGTTCGGGAGGACGGAGGGGATGTGGGACACTGGGGCCCAGGCTTCTGGTGAGATGTGTTATGGACATGAATCCTTTCTGACACCTCTGGCACCTTTTCCCCAGCCTTGCTGTCTCCCTTTCCTTCCCCTTTGAAGGGCGTGTGCCTGGCCACCCTGTGGTTTGCAGTGTCCCCAAGCTGGTGCCTGGCTAACCTGCCTGGGTTAGCACTGAGCCCTTCCTGGGAATTCCCTTCACAGATGCCACAGGGTTTATATTAGCCCATGTGCTTTTGTGCCCGAGTGTGACTGCAAAAGCTGCTTGCAGAAACAGGCTGGAAGTGTTTGCAAACCTTCCAGGCTGGGTCTTTGCCTTAATCTCCGTGATTAGCTCAAATGGAAAGGAACAGCTGGGCAGCTGGTGAGCCGGGGAAGTGGGACAAACATATGCGAGATCCAAAGCTTCCCAGAAATTGCAGCGTTGAGTTTAGTGCCGAGGGACTGGCAGGACAGCTCTTTATGTGGGCATTCTCAGAGGGGGAAAAGGGATCAGGTAGTGTGTTTGCCCAGCAGATGCTCTGGCATCCATGGATGAGCAGGAGAGCCCTGGCTGGGAAGTGAGGGCAGAAGAAGGTGTGGGTGCCACATCTCCTCTTGTTTCTTGTTTGTCTGGGCTTCTGCTTAAATGGGTTGGTGTTTAAAGCTGGAGGAGACCACTGGGTTGCTCAGTCTTAGCCCTGCACAGTGCAAACCCCAGATCACTGTGATTGCTTTGGGGCAGGCAGGATGCTGCCTTCATGGAGACCGACAAGGGATGCTGCTGATTCCCCAGTGGGTTTGGGGTGGGCCTGGGCTGCAGGTCCACCAGCTGTAGCCTTCTGCAGACATCTCTTCTTGGCAAGCCTAAGGCGTGCACTCTGGAGTGTCTCACAGTCCAGGGACTGTGGTGGAGGTGGATGAACCCAGCACAGTGTTTCAGGGAGGTCCTTAAAGGGAGTTTTGGGGTACAATGTCAGACGGGCTCCACTCACCCCAGAAAAGCTCTCCTAATGTCTCACATCACTTTCTTTAGCATATGTAAAATGTCTACTCCAGCAAAACATGATGAGGACAGGCACCAGCCAAGTCTCAGGACAGTGGGAATTTCCAGAAGATTTAGAAGAAAATGTTATGCCAGTATTTGACAGGGGTACAGGGGTGACTAGAAGGATGGTGCTCATGTCTGGTGAGGCACTTAGTCTCAGCACTCACCCAAGCTGCAGGATGTTTCTGGAAATCAAAACTTTTTAAATAAGACATAATTTTTTCTGGAAGTCTCTGTGTGACCCAGCAGATCCCAAGGCAGATAACATCAAGTGGGAAGGGAGAACAACTTGACCTTCAAGAGCTGCTTGGATGTTTGGAGCATTACCCTTATCTTTGAAGAGCTCTTGCCAAAGTGGCTGTGTGCGATCTCAGCTGGACACTCCACTTGGGCTCATTATCCCTAAGAAAGGCTTAATTTTTTAGTTCCCTGTAATATGTGGGCAATTGGAGATTTCATTAGTTTCCAGGAAGATCTATTATCCCAGGCAGCAAGAAGGAAACATCATGGGGATGGAAGGTGAAAAGGCACTTAATGAGATACTGGGAGGAGATTGGTGTGTTTGGGCTGATGGTGGCACACTGGGGTCCTGTTGGGGTCCCCTGAACAGAGTTTATTTTCCTGAGAAGCTGGAGACAGGCAGAGGCGTGAGGTTGGACATCTTTTTGTACCAGCCTTCCTCTTTTGAGAGTGAAATATCTTGTGTATTTTCAAGCACCTTTGCATTTGTGCTCCAAACCCTGCTCCCCAAATCTGACCAGTCTTTACATGTGCTGGTGCTGTCCTGGCACAGGGTGAGGTGGTCACATAACTTCTGCAGCAGCAAGGAGGGAATCTCTCACACCAGGTGTGTTCAGGGTATCCTGTCAGGCTGTGGTGTGGCCGTGCTGAGGATTGCATCCTCATTCCCTGCTCCTGAGTGCTGTCACCCCTCTGGCAAGGGCAGATGTGGGCCTGTTGGGGTCCTACTGTTTGGAAGGGGAAATACAGGTGGTGCTCCAAAGAAAATCCTGCTGTCAAAAAAGCCTGAGGTGCCCCTTTTATGATTCTGGAGGTATGAGATGAATAGGGGGGTGTCTGTGTGGGGTTTGAAGCTCCATATCTGCACCTCTAAACCCCACAGCACTGCCAGCATCGTGGATAGCCATGCCCTCTGTCCATGCCCATCCAGAAGCATCAGGAGATGTTCTGAACTCTGCTCCTTTCCTCTCCTGCTCTGGATTTTAGCTCCAACACTGAGTTTCCATCTCTGGCCACAAAGCTTTGGCTGTTTTATCATGAAGGGATGCTACATTGTGCAGTGAGGAGGGAAGACAGTTTGGTTTCCCAGGATTTTAGTGCTAAGGTTCCTACTCTGGGTAGCTGGCATGCAGCTCAGCAGGGGAGTGGGCCCTGGGCTTGCAGACCCCTGGCAGTCCTGCTTCCAGAGGTGGGAGCATAGGGTGAATTCAGAGAGAGCCAGAACATCCTCAAAGCTTTCGACACTGCCCTGGCACACAGTCCTCTGCTGCTAGTTTGTACATCCTCCCGCTCTCCCTCCAGGGAGGCTGTTTTGCAATGCTGGCAACTCTCACAGAGACCTTCAGCACTGGAGCAGAGCCCTGCGCAGATGGGAATTAGGGCCATGGCCCTTGTGATCTTTCTAGGAGAGCAAAATTCCCTTTCTGATTACAGCCACAGTCAATTACTTGTGGGAGATATGGGTCATAATCTGGTCTGAATCTCATCTTGGCAACCTTGAGCTCCCCCAGACTCCTGCAACATGTAGGGTCTGTCTGCAACCAAGGTGTTGGGACAAGACCTGTAGAGAGAGGCAGGAATGGGGCCTCTGTTCCTAACATGTGGATTTGGACCTTTGGAGTGCACAGTGCGCACTTGGGTGTGTACACAGATACCCGTCAGCTGGGCCACCAGGGACAGACCAGCCTGGAATGCCCAGGGATGTCCCTCTGTCCAGTGGGAACACGCCACAACAGCCCTGGCTGTGTTGAGACCACATCGCTGCCCTCAGCAAACGGGAGAGGGCCCTGTGTGTCACACTGAATGCATTGCTAAGGGGAACCAGAAGAGGAGAGACACCCACCAGCCCACAGGGAAAACACTGAGCCAGGCAGAATCTGAGCTCTGGAGTTTGGTGGGTGGCTGCAGGCAATGTGTGATGGTCCAGGAGCAGTGTGAGGGGATGGAAATTCCCTTTGGGGCTGGGGATCACTCGAGTGGCTGTTTACAGCAAGGGAAGAGCTGTATGGCCAGAAGCTGGGTGACCTCCTGAGAGTGTCTGCCTGCCAAGGCTCTGGAGACACATGACAAGGACGGAGACAGAACACACCAGTCCATCAGGACAGAGCAGCTCTGGGCTGTGGGAAGTACCAGATAGGCCAAAGCAGATTTCTCTTTCATCCTTCCAATTTTGAGAGGAAAGATTTTGGCTCTTCTTCAGAAGAGATGCCAGCTTCCTCACTATTCTACAGGTAAGATCCTTTTTCCAGGGCAGCTTTGTCCTGTGGAGTGAGAGGTGGCTCATGATTTGGGAGCACAGGGGTACAATGGACATTTGAGTCCGGTTCATCCTGAGCTCTGATCTGATGGCACCACCTGAAGAGCCTCGGGCTGCCTGGGGATTTGGAAATATTCTCCTGTCTCCACAAATTACACCTGTTCTCCTTCCCTGGGAAAGCTGTGAGTCCTAGCTGCCCATTGTAGGATTTCTTTGTGATATACTAGATGGAAGTTTTATCTGATGTTTCTTCTTCTGTGGAGTGTTTGTCATGGAAACTGGATGTTGTACCCGTGAGAGAGCTCATTGTTACTGTTACTGTGGGGAACAGACTGTTTGCCATGGCCAAACAGAATGATGGAGAACTGCTCACAGCCCTCTGGCTTGGCCCTGCAGCTTTGAGATGGCAAATGTGCTTGATGAATATTGTCACGGGACAAATCTGGTGGGACACTTTGTGCTTGGGTGCCTGTGAAGGCTGCACACCACTCTCCTACCCCACTAGAGACAACTATTAAAGCTGCCCCAGTGCCATAAACAGAGGTTCTTGCTTGGATATGAGCCCGCAGCACAGAAACATAGAATGGTTTGGGTTAGAAGGAACATTAAGGATTGTCTCACTCCAAACCCCCTCCCCCATGGGCAGGGACACCTTCCACTAGACCAGGTTTCTCAGAAACCCATCCAGCCCGGCCTTGAACACTGCCAGGGATGGGGCATCCACAACTTCTCTGGACAACGTGTGCCAGTGCCTCACCACACTCTACCTAATATCTAACCTAAACCTGCTCTCTTTCATGAACTTTGAAGCCATTCCCCCTTGTTCTGTCACTACATGCCCTTGTAAATTGTCTCTCTCCATCTTCCTTGTAGGCTCCCTTCAGGTACTGGAAAGCCACAATTCTTTGGAGCCTTCTCTTTCCCAGGCTGAACAATCCCAATGCTCTCTCAGCCTTTCCTCACAGCAGAGATGTTCCATCCCCCCGACCATCTTGGTAGCCTCCCCTCTGGACTGGCTCCAGCAGGTCCCTGTCCCTCCTGTGCTGGGACCCCAGAGCTGGATGCAGTGCTCCAGGTGGGTCTCAGCAGAGCGGAGCAGAGGGGCACAATCCCCTCCCTCCCCTGCTGCCCACGGGGCTCTGGGTGCAGCCCAGGACACGTTTGGCTCTCTGGGCTGTGAGTGCCATGGCCGGGGCATGTCCAGCCTCTCACCCACAGCACCCCCAAGTCCTTCTGGGCAGGGCTGCTCTGGGTCTGTTCATGCCCAGCCTGTGCTGATACCGGGGGTTGCCCTGACCCAGGTGCAGCACCAGCACTTGGTCTTGTTAAACCTCATGATGTTCCCATACGTCCACTTCTAGAGCTTATCCTTCTGGATATCATCCCATCCTTCAGGTGTGTCCCTCCTCATCCCTTTTTCAAGGCTTTATCCCTTTTTTTCCTGAAAGGTTGACTCCAAAGCTGGGTGATGTCAGCAGTCCTGCCCTGATGCTCGTGTGCACAAGGGCACATCAGCTCCAATGCCCTGCTTGTGATTCCCCAGTGTTTGTGGCAGACACACATCTTGTAAGTATAGGTTGTTTCGGCCACTGAAATTATTGATACTGAACATACTGATGGACAGCAGGGCTCTCTGGGCTGTGCTTACAGAAGAGGAATGGACTGGATTGATCGTGTTGATGATAGCTCCTGGCCTGCAGTCAGACAGGCTGAACACAACTATTGCTCCCATCTTTCATATCTATCAAATTAAACCTCCCTGACTGTTGTATCTTGACCTCAATGACAGAAGGAGGTTGTGTCTTGCAGTTCATGCTGACCTGAGGCTTCCACAGCATCATGGGCAGAGTTAGAGTGAGCTATGAAGCACTAACCATGGAATAGAAAGGTATTCATGTGCCATATGGCAGATGTACTGGTTTTGTCTGGGATAAAGGCCTTTTTGGCACCCAATGTGGTGGTTTGAGATAATGACAGATTTGATTGGAGTGTGTTAGACTGAATTTATATCTGTTACTATTATTTAGCTGTCAGTGGCCAGAGCTCTTGTGCTTGCCATGGGGCTCACTTGCCTGGCTGTATACTGGAGCCTAGTGCTTCTCAGTGGCTGCTTTTTGCTTTAGCAGTTTGCTGCAGCGCTGTGCAGCTTGTCACCTTCCTCTGCTGTGCCTGGGAACATTCTGATAACATCCATGCCAATGGACCTGGGCAGGCAGATGGCCAGAGCATCGCTGCTGTTCCTGTGCTGCTGTACTGGGCAGGCTGGAACTCCAGTGTGAACTGTTAGAAAAGGGACTGTGACCTGTAGATGAGTCTCTGGAGTGTGGGTGTGCTGCACCTCAAAGTGATTTTGGCCACAGGTATGTCCATGTTGCAGCAGACACTCAGTGAAGCATCTGTGACCATGGATAAGCCTGTGGTGGAACACCTTGAAGTCTCTGGGGCCATAAGTGTCTGCACATCATATCAGGCTCTCCCCTAAAGGGATGTGGCCTATGGATAAGTCTACAGCAGAGCAGGGGCAAGGGGTGAGGATCATCACAGTGTTCTGCCCGAGAGACCAGGGGTGGAAATTGTCACCTTGCATTGTGGTAACCTGGGATTTGAGTGGCATGTTGTGGGAATTACTGTATCAGGAACCCCTGAGCCAGTGAAGGATGAGTCTCACAAGAAGCAGTGCAAGTGCAGCAGAGACCCCATCTGAGCTGGCTTTGGTGCCTGGTGACTCCACCCAATACCTCCTCCCCTGCCCCAGAGACCACCATAACAGATGGAGCCCAAAGGCATGGACCAAGTGAATTTGATGGTCATTTTGTAGACGTTTTACAGGGATGGCCAATAGACTAAAGATTGATGCCTGTTTATAAATCAAAGGATGGGAAAGGGGAGAGGTGATAGTTAACAAGGAGGTATTGGGTGGTGTGAGACCTGAACATAACCTAAATGGTATAAAATAAGGGGGGAGGATAGTACTGGTTTTGTCCAGGAAAGAGTAAATTTTCTTCAAAATAGCTCATGTGGTGCTTGTTTTACATTTGTGATCAAAAACAGTGTTGATAACACAGGGATGTTTTTGTTATTGCTGAACAGTGTTTGCACAGTCTCAATGCCTTTCTTATAATTTGGGAGTGCATGAGGAGTAGGGAGTGGACACAGCTGGGACAGCTGACCCCAACAGATCAAAGGTGTACCCCATACCAATGGTGTTGTGGTCAATAAAATGTGGGGGAAAGAAAGAGGAAGGGCGGATATTCGGAGTTACAGCATTTGTCTTTCCAAACAGCCACCATACGTGATGAAGTATTTACTTCATCAGCATGATGAACGCTTTCCTGGAAGTGGTAAACACCTGCCTCCTGATGGGATGTAGTGAATTAATTTCTTATATTGTTTTTCTTGTGCATGCAACTTTTGCTTTACCTATTAAATCTTCTTTTATCTCAAGCCATGAGTTTTCTGACTTTTACCCTTCTGATTCTCTCCTCCACTCCTCTTGGCAGGGAGTGAGTGAGCCGTATGTTTAGCTGCTTGCTTACCCACAACAGCTCATCAGCCTATTTTAAGTTAAGGCTGTGTTACCCCAGGGCTGTGATGGGAGGGTGAGGCCACTGCTGTGAGTTCATAGAATCACAGAATGGTTTGGGTTGGAAGGGATCTTAAAGATCATCTCGTTCCAACCCCGCTGCCATGGGCCTTCCACTTCCATTAGACCAGGCTGCTCAGACCCCCATGCAACCTGGCCTTGAACATCTCCACGGATGAGGCATCCACAACTTCTCTGGCAACATGTCAGTGCCTCACCACCCTCACAATAAAGATTTTTTTCCTTGTGTCTTACCTAAACCTACTCTCTTTCCATCTGAACTCATTCCCCCTCGTGGGGACAAGTTGTTGGTGGGACATGTTCAGCCTTGAACCTAAGATCAGGAAGAGATGGGAACAGGCAGAACAGTTTTTGCGTCTGGAAACTCATGGGGAGATTTGGATCTGTCCTCATCTCCCTACTGAGAGGAGAGAGAAACCCAAAGGGAATGGGATAGGCCACATCTGCCAGAGCTGTGTCCTGAGGGGCTTCAGGGGCTTTGGTATTTGTGTAAGGTATCTGCTCTTCTGTGGGAGGTAGCTGCAGGCAATGGGGAGAGCAGCACAGAATTATACAATCACAGAATAATTTGGGTTGGAAAAGACCCTTAGGATCATCTCATTGCAACCTCTTTGCCATGGGCAGGAGCACTTTCCACTAGACCAGGTTGCTCAGAGACCCAGCCAGCCTGGCAGGATGGGGCATCCACAGCTTCTCTGGGTGACCTGTCCTGAGGATGCTCCCTCTGTCTGCTGATAAATGCCAACTGTACCAGCTGGTCTCACAAACCTCTTTCTTGCCTCTCTAACCTTGCCTGCGGGGTTTACAATGCTGGCAACTACCACAGGGACCTTCAGTCCTCAGGCAGAGTCCCGCGTGGCTGGAAATGGGGGCTGCAGCCCTCATGGTATTCTTTGTGACTGTGAGCACAGTCAGCCAGTTCTGGAGGACATGGAACAGGGCTTGCACTTAGTTTGGCAGCCATGAGCCCCTTCAGATCTCTGCAGCATGCATGGCCTGCTCTGCTGCCAAGGCACTGGGATGCAGTCCATCGGTGGGTATGATGGTGTGTCTGCCCTTTGACCTGATGCCTGAGCCAGATACTGTCAAAGAGAATCTCTCAAGCTGTCTGAGTGACTTTTCTGGAGCTGCCATTGCAGGACCTGTGGGGCTTTGGCAGGCGGCTGCTGCCAGGAGGTGTCCTGGCTTCTGGCCCTGCGGCTCTTCCCTTGCTGTAAACAGATGCTTGCCTGATCCCCATGCCCAAAGGGTATTTCCAGCCCCTTGCACTGTTCCCAGCCCATCACACACTGCCTGCAGCCACCCGCTGAACCACAGATGCTGTCTGGCTGCAGTATCTTGAGCTGTGTCCCAGCTCCAAACGATGTTTTTCCCTATGTTTAGGCATGTGTCTTCTGCATCCTCTTGGACACACCCATTTGATGATGGCCAGGTCACATTGCCAGTCTTGACTCCCTAGGTCCTTGGTGGGCCTGGGCCAGTTCCTGCTCTGTGTGTGCCTGGGAGGAGGTTGCTCTGCATCATGCAGGTCTCCTTGGTGGTGCAGGATGTCGCCTCTCCGTAAATCGTGTTTGCCTGGTGCCAAAATGACCTTCGAGTCACACCTCATGTCTTCTAGCACTGGCCTCATGGTGAAGCCAGCTGTTGCCAAGTTCTGAAGGCTCTGTTGTTCTGCCCTACTGCTCTGAATCACTGTTCATGGCCAGCTATAATTAGGTTTGGAGTATGTAACATTTTCTTATCTTTTAACTATATCCGGGCAGGAAGAGAATTGTCCCCTGCATAGCTGAGCTCCCAGAGCCCCCTATCCACTTCCCTCTCTTCCAGCAGCTGTTTCCTTTCCATTCAGGCTGCTGGGAACAGCTTGGCCAACCACTATTCAGGTGCTCTCCTGGCAGTGGCGCTCCTTGATGCCAAGCCCTGATGCTCGTGGCCCGTGAAACTGGCAGGCAACACAGTGTGTCTCTGCCTGGTGTTGGTGCCTGACACCTCCTCCCACTGTGGGGCTTCATCTCTCTTTGCTTTCTCTCTGCTCTTTGCCTTTTCTGCTGCTGCCTGGGCATTTGGCAGCTGCTTCCTTGGCTGGGGTGTCTGGCTGAGCCACCACAAGGAGCAGAGCCCTTCTCTGGTGTTTTCCAGTCTTGGCTGAAGCATATCCAGCTCCTAGTTTACGGCTTGCTGTAATGTCTTTTGCAAAATCTCCAGAGCCTTCTCAATGTTTTGCCCTCTTTCCCTTTGGCTGTCTTTAATTCTTCTGTCTCCACACACACAGCCCCCCTCCCACCCCACTGATGAACTCACTGAATGTGTCAGCTGCTGTTTCCTCTGGAGGCTGGTTCAGGATCTCCATCCCATGGAGCTGAGCTCGTGCCAGAAGAGTGGGGCAGAGCGGGCTGCTGGGTGTCTGCAGCGACGCTCTGCCTGGTGTCAAAGTCCAACATCCCAAGACAGAGAATGAGCAGTTTCCTCTCCAACAACACTCAGACAGCTTTTTTTCCCAGCAGCTTCTCAAGTCTCTGTGAATTCACACGCCAGAGCGATGACGTCGCACAAAGCGCACGGAGCTGCGCATCCCATCCTGGACAGTGCCTGTGCAACCCACCCATCTCCCACCGCCCAGAGCTCCAGCTCGGCTGGCACACGCCTGCCCTGCTTTGGGAGCCACTGCTCACTTTGCCGTAAAAGGATTTATGACTTGTTACATCTCCACTTTCAGTGAAGGCTGAGTTGGCGCCAGTAGTTTCCACTGAGTTTTACGCTTCCATACGAGGACCCGTGGGATTCCTGGCTGGAGTATTGATGTACTTCCCTTATTGAAGGAAGAGGCAGGGTTGTGGCTGTGGTTGGTGGAAGGGATGAGGACTATCTGAGAGGAACTGTTTTTGGAGGGTTGTGCAAACAACGGTTGAACCTCTCTTCCTTGAAGTGTCTCCTGCTCTCCGCCTTGTCCCCTTTCCGACACAATTCTTGGCCATCCCATGAATGTTTCTACCGTGCCACAGAGTGACAGGCTCTGAGCCATCACCCCTATATTTTCTGGTGACATAGTGCACAGTCACAACAGCAACAGTCCAAAGGATCCCACGTGCCTGGATCAGGGAGGGCTGAGAATTGAGCAGTGCTGACCATGTATTTTCCATGGGGACATGAAACACCTATCTTGCCCAGTCCCTTGATTTTGGGTCTGAGCAATCACTATGGGCAGCACTGCACATCCCTCAGAGGATGCTGTGGGAAGACAGCACTGTTCCAGGGTGCAGGATCTGCTCAGGTTCCTCTCAGCCTGCTTGCTTATCCCCTGAACATTTCCAGTGTCCTGTCCCAAACCTGAGCCACTCTGCAGCCATGCTAGCAACCAAAGGGTTAACCCACACCGGGCTGGGAAATAAAATTTCCATCTGTAGAAATGCAGAGTGTGTGTGGGGCAGACTTTTCAAGGCTGAAGACCCTCTCCCAACCCAGCTGGCTTCAGCACTGTGCACTCCCGGGGAGCAGTTTCCTTGCCCTTCCCAGCATGTTGTGCTTACCCTGCTCTTCCCATCGGCCTCGCTGAAGGCCGGGGACAATGCAGCAGCCAGCAGGCAGCCTGCCCGGCTCGTGTGCCGCCGGCTTCCAGCAATTCTTTCCTGTGTCCCAAGATATGTGTCGCTATTCGACATTTCTATACGTTGTGCCTGGCAGCCCGCTCCCCTTCCCAGACATGGGGGTTTTCCACGCTGGTCTTTGCAAACTACCTCTACACAGGGTCCTGGGAATCTGGGCCTCTGCAGGAAGGAATTTGCTGGTCAGCGGGTTGAACTGAGCTGTGCGACCCTGTTCCTGTCAGCAGTGACTTTAACTGGGAGGCAGCATCCACAAGGATTTGGAAATTCCCAGTCCCAGTGGTTGGCCCCTCTTGATGCCTTCAGTTTGAGTAACTTCTGCTCCCAGCCCTGAGCTGCCTGGGGAGCAGATCCTGCAGTCTGTTTAAGTGGGACAGAGCTGGGGGCTTCTGCAGGGCTGATGGTCAGCCCAGGTGGGGATGAGCAGAGGGCTGAGTGCTCAGGAGAACGGATCTCCTTGCAATACGGGTTGAGATGCCAGGAAATTGTGATGCTAGAAACCAGGGAAGAAATCCACAGGTGAACTCCAGGCCCTGGAGCTCTGGTGTTCTGGTGCAGGGTGCAAACTTGGGAAGCATTTGGGATGGAGGCTTGAGAGAGCCCCTACAAGGTGACAAGGTGGTTTTACTGCCTGGGAAAGGATCACAAGCAAGGCAGCGAGGCAAATTTTGCTATGGTCCTGCTGTTTCTGTGCTCTCTGTGTGGGGGGACACCACAGTCTCTGCCTAGGACACCCTCCCCTCTTCATACACTGTAGAAGTCCCTCCACCACAGGGATGCAAAAGGCGGGAGCTGGGCTGCCTGAGCATGGGGGTAGCTGGAGGCACCACTGTACAAAGCCCTGTTGCAAGGGCTCTGTACAGTGTCAGACACAGATCCTCTGCTCAGAGAGGGATTGTCTGTAGCTGAGACACCTCAGAGGGCACCCAGCCTTGTTATGTATCCCTCCCTGTGTCTGCCTCCATCCTGCACCTATGAGCTACAGGAAAAGGGTGGTGGTTATAGGAACCCAGGATGATGAGAGACAGGTTTACGTGGGTGCATGCAAGAAATTGTGTCTGGCCAGAGTGGCTGCTGGAAGCCTCTGGTGTTTGAGAACCCTAAAAAGCCTCGTCTCCACCCCCCTGCTGTCAGTTCCTCTGTATCCCAAAAGTTCGGTCGTCCCTGCAAACTGGGACGCTCACTCATCTCTCATTGCCAGAAGCCCCCTGCTTTCTCCCTGGGCTGGGGGAACAGGTGACAGAGCAAGGCACATCAAGAGGAAGGAGTGAAGGGGGATGCTCTGAGGGAAGGGAGGCAGAAGGGGAGATGGGGCATGGACCCCCAGACTGATTTCCAAGGGGCCCTGCTGCTCAGACATGCAGATGTGTCTGCAACAGCCAGGTACCCCTTTCCCTCCTGGGAGCTCTCCAGCCACCTTCCTTGGAAAGAGTGAGAGTCTGCTCATCCAGATCCTTTGTTAGAGGTGCAAATCACAGTAACAGGGAATTGCCAAAGACTGATGCCTTTGGGAAGGGAAACGCGTGCCCTGACCCTACTCAGCAGCTCAGACTGTGTTTGGGGCTGGCCTCTGGCCAGAAGTTGCTGCTGCGGTGTCTTGAAAACACTCAGAGAGCCAGGGACTTTCCAGGAGCCTGCTGCCATAGTGGGACACAGACTGGGCAAGGAAGGAATCTGGGCTCTGTGACTGCAGAGCTCTCCTGGGCTCCTTTGCGAGCAGAGGGAGTCCTGTGGTGGGTTGGTCTGTGCTGGTGGCAACTTGTGACATCTTCCCTCCTTCCTTCTACGTCATTTGTCTTGTTACCACATAGGCTCTGGGAGACACTTGACCAGGGTAGATGGCTACAGGATCAGAGCTCTCCCAGCTTCTTCAGCACAGGGGCAGTGTTCCAGCTGTGCCAAGTCTGGGGATTCATCCAGGTGCTCAGCACCTGGGCACCACTGTCTGGGCAGGTTGCACAAGTAAGGGCTGGAAAGGCACTAAGTACCAGCATGGCTCTCCTTTCTCTGCCCTGTCCTTATGCCACCAATGCTTTGGGATTGGAGGGATGGGTGACAGCACACAGGATGCCTCTGGGGACCAGTTCCCCATGCTGCCAAGTACTCTGGGGAGATGCACCTGCAGATAATCTGCTACTGCCCATGTCCCATGCCTGCTGCTTGCCCCAGGCTCTGCTGCCCAACTCCACACCAGCTTCTGTGTTGCACAAGTGTGTGGGGAGCTGCCTCCCCCTGTCTGGGTGCTGGGCACGTGGGTATCCCCCTGAATGGGATCTCTGTGCATGAATGATGGAGAAAGCCCCAGGAGTGCAGCCCTGGCACACTGCCTCAGGCAGTCCTGGAGGAATTCTTGTCTCGTGGCCCAAGAGAGGGCTGCACGGCAGTTGTTGATGATCCATGACTCCAGCATTGCCTTCTCCCTGCTGAGGGGAACAAGAATGCGGGCATCTTACACAGCTCTGCTTTCTACGGCAGCTGGGACTTTGGTCTTCTCCTGGGTTATTCATTGTCCTTGATGACTATTTATCAGGGTCATTATCAGGAACTGTTGGAAAGTCCTGGGCTTACAACCCAGCTGTCAGGCAGCGGGGCTCTTGAAGGGGTTTGACCCCCACTATCATTGGTTAGACCCCATGAAGGCTGCCCATCCCACTGGGCCTCCCAGGACACAGCTGGTATGAGCATTGGGACTGGAGCTAGCCAAGGAGCTGGAGGCCAGGGTGAGTGAAGAGGGGCTGTTAGCAGCGGGTGGTGAAGTATGGCAAGGGGGACTTCTTGCTGGTGGGGGTTGTCCAGGGGGCCTGGAGTGATGCTGGGACATCATCTCTTCTCAGAGGAGCTCTGGAGCAGGGTGAGGGGCAGTGACACCAGATGCATCACAGGAAATTCCACTTAAATAGTGGGGGAAAAATTTTCACCTTGGGGACATTTCAAACACTGGGAGAGGTTGCCCAAAGCAGTTGTGAAACCGTCCTTGGTCTCTTCCAGATTGTGCTCTGGTGATTACCTGAAAACATAAAGGTTTCTGAACGTCCTCTCCTGAGCAGGAGTAGTGTCACCCTAGCTGCTCAGGGCTTGGTCTGGTCAAAAAGGCCATCTCTTTGGATGGCTTTTGTCACCACAGGAATTTCCTGTGGGGTCCTGTTCAGCTCTCTGGGTTCACTTCTGCATAGTCCCCATCTGTCCAGCTACGTCCAGCTGTACAGGGTCCTGCCACCCTGCCCTGTGGGTTTTCACATCCTTGTCAGCACATTCCTTCACCTAGTCAAGGTCCCCACTCATCCTCAGCTCCTCACAATTTGCTATCAGCACCAAAATATGGTGGGCTGTGCTGTTTCCCCCAGCCCTGTTGCAGTCTGGCCCTCACACATCCCAGCCCTACAGCTGTATTCAGCTCTGTTCTGCTGGGGAGCTCCCCGAGGCAGCCAGACGTGGATGGGGGCTCAGGGGGAAGGGCTGTGGGCTCACCCTGAGACGCTTCTCACCTATTACTTGTGTCAGTGGTTTGGCTTGGAAGCAAATCATGAAGTGGGGGAGCAAAACAGGTTGACTCCTTGGTTTCTTTAACAGCTTGGCTACTTTCCAAAGTCCCTTTCAGGGGAGTAAACACCCGACCCTCTGAGAGCAGGTAGTGGCAGGTTGTGAGACTGTGTAGGAAACTGGAGCCCACAAACTCATCTAGCTGTGATGGGAGCTGTATCTCCAGCATGTCCCCCACCTGGCACCCCACACCATGATGGGCAGCCGGGAACAAGACAGGACGTGTCTGTAAAGGGGGGCTTGCAGCTTACAGGAATCCCCCACCCTCTACTTCTGCAGCCCTTGGCCGGCTGGTGGGCTGCCTGCCAGGCTGTCCGAAAACGAAAGCAAGGAATCCAGAGATAAATAGGAGCAGCCTCAGCACGAGGCAGCAGTGCGTGTTCTGCTCCCAAGCTTTGTCCTGCTACCAAGCCTTGTCCTGCTCCCAAGCCTTGTCCTGCTCAGCACCCGAGGCAGCACCATGGCTCTCCGCCTCTTCCTGCCGCTGCTGCTGCTGCTGGCTGCCACCCTCCTCATCACCCAGGCTCAAGGTGAGGTATGAGGAGCCGTCCTGCCTGCTTGAGCTGGTATGGGGCAGGGCGTGCAGGTACTCAGTGGGGTCTGTGCAGGGTGCTGGCCGGTGAGGGGGGTGTTTTAGTGCATTGGCGTCTGGGGTTTGCGGTTGTATGTGGGGCTCTGTGTGTCTGTGCGCCTGTGGCATTGGCTTGCAGTGCTTGCTCGGCTTGGGAGCGTGTCTGTGTGCATGTGGCTGGTGGGGCAGCAGCACCCGGAGCTCAGAAGAACAGGCAGGAGAATGAGGTTCAGTCCCTTTTCAAGGAGCTCATCTCTGCCTCAGTTTCCTCTCCACCACTCTCGGATGTGGTGTGTCATATTCCTGGGGCCAGGACTGACCTGTAACTGGGCACTGGGGTTGAGAGCTTCCAACACCATGTTCTGCCCAGGATCACCCCCAGCAGTGACACCAAACAAGCCCTGTGCTGTCAGCTGGCACTCTGTGCTGAAGATGTCTCGTTTCACTGACCATCCCAAATCCCACATCCCCTCCTTGCTCACAGGCATTGGAAGCTCAGCCTCAGACTGCTGCCTGAAGCACAGCAAGAAAGACATCCCCACTGGTGTGGTGGCATCCTACCGCCTCCAGGGACCCGAGTCGGGATGTTTTCTGCGTGCTGTTGTGTGAGTACCCTGTGGCGGTCAGGACCACTTGGAACAGTCTGGCTTCAGACAAACCCTCCCCTGTCCTCCCGCTGTTCCCCACCTCCAGCAAATCTTTCTGCTGCTCCCCCAGGTTCACCACCAAGAAGAACAAGAAAATCTGTGCCTCTCCCTCTTCTGATGCTGTCCAGAAGTTGATGCGCCAGCTGGACAAGAAGGCCAAGAATGCCAAGAGCAGGGCACAGACCCAGCGTCCCAGGAGCAGACCCAAGAAGCAGAGGCGGGAGCGGGTCTAAGTCAGGCCTGAAGAGGTGGGTGAGGGGGATCAGTAGGGTGAAGGTGCTGCACCCCATTCTAGATCCTTCTGTGTGGGTGGGTGGGCATTCAGCTCCTGGTGCAAAGCCTGGGAGAACTGCCAGAGCCATGGCTGGAACACGGAGGCACTTAGGGAACGACTCTCTCCTGGTTTGTGCTTGCCTTGAAATTAAATTTGTTTCTGGAGCTGCTGGGATAAGGCAATGCTTGGGGATGGGCAAGGCAGGTCACACTAGGGAATGGCCCCCATTTGGGGTGGGTGTTCTTGCTGAGACCCTCTCCATCTCACCCCCTCCTCCTTGCCTTTGTTAGGATGGATGCCTTCCCACTGGTGACTGACCCACGGCCCGGCAATGGCAATGGAGATACACAAACCACACACCCATCCACCCGCCGACCCCAGGGCGGGGATGGGGCAGGCTGGGGAGGATTCCCGCTGCCCCAGAACCTCTTTGTTGCTGCTATGCCTGACACAGAGATCCCCCAGCACCTGCAGTGCCTGGGTGTTCTCAGCAAAGCAGGCACCCAGGTCCTCACTTGTCCCACGGCCAAATAGGTGGGGACCTGGGAGTGGGAACTGAGCCATGGCCCCTAGGGGGAAGTGGACAGGCTTCCCACTGAAGGGGAGTTATTTAGCCTAGCAGGATGGCCGCTTTTCCTATGACTTTTTTCGGGGGATATTATACATTTGTATTTATATTTGAAAACTGTGCTTTCATTCAGTCTTCCTGAAAGACTTTACTTCTGTCTCCTCGTGCTTCACAAAGTAGCCCTTATGCTGCAGGCTAGATTTTCTGGAAGGTTTCTCTTATTTTTCTACCAAATAAACCATGGCTGCATTTTATTTTCCTCTCATCTCTTTGCTCCTTTTTGGCTTACAAGGCCGCGGGGTACTAGGCAGGTCCCAAGTCCTGTGGTCCTACTTGAGCTGCTTGCTGGGTGCTTCTTTGTAAAGCAATTAATATTGGCTGAGATGGAGAGTTTTGGGGTAACAGTGTGGCTCTGTGTCTAGGCTGTTCTAGTATTTCAGTTTTTATGGTGCACTGTTGCATTGTAATTTGGATAAAGATAGCCACAATTTGTCCCTTTGGTTTTTTTATTTTCTTTTTTAGGTAAAACGCTTCCATGAAATAAGAACTAATTTTTCAATTTAGTGGAATTATACCCTTTTAGCTCCCCTGGCTACAAAATTGCAATGAAATCAGAACAAATTGTTCGGTTTAGTGGGATTTTATCCTTTTCTTTCCCCTGGCTTTGCTTGTGTCAGGGATTCAGACACTGTTAAGACAAATGCTTAGTTTTCTGGGAAAAAAAGCACCAGGAACCCTCTTATACTTATTTACCAAATCTGAAAAGCCCACATGGGGAAAAATGCATGTGAGGGTGTGAAAGTGGGGGAATAGAAGATTTCGTAAAATTCATTGTAGACATCCTGCAGCCATTTGAGACCATCTCTATCCCAAACCTTTAGTGAGGGAAGTCACTAAGTGGAGGACACCTTTAGGTGAGACTGCAGGTAGAGGTGGGACAGACCCCTGGGACAGGGCTGGAGGGGAAATGGCATCTCCGTGTACTTGCAACTTGCCCTCCTTGGCATGCTGAGAAGGAGCAAATTGAACAGCTGTACTAGAGCCACACTGCTATCTGCTTGCAGAGATTTTGAATGTGGACTTTGGTCAGTAAAGGTCTATTAAGTCATATAAATGCAATAATAGGATTTGCAGAGCTTAACAGTATCAGCACGGGCTGTGTGTTCATTGGAGTAAAGCTTGTAGCTGAGTGTTTCTACCAAGTACATATATCTGGCTTGACTGCTTTATTAAGAGGGCATTTAGGTGTATTATTTTGAGGCTGTGTAAAGTAACTGTGAAGTCCAAGATACCGGCTCTGAGCACGGGACAGGCACTGAGCTGTCTCCTTGCTGCCGCCTCCTCCACATGGAGCACGCGGCCGTCTGCCAGACCGGCTTTTGGACAGGATGTGTGGCAATAAAATATGCTTTATAACCAAACTCACTCGTTCCGGCTGTTGTGATGGGCTTTGGTGGGGTCGGAAGGGCTGCATGGTGGGGTCCTCTCCTGCCCCACACACCATCATGCCCCAGGTCCAGGCTTTTGCAGTGTTTCTGTGCGATGCGTCCCTGGGGTGCTCGGGCTGGGAGCTCTTGGCACAGGGGAGCAGTGCAAGTCCCCTCTCTTGTAGCTGTGTTACCCAGCAAGGTGGAGACATCCTGGTCGCTTGTGTGATCGCAGTGAGGGGTTCTGAGGTGCCAGAAAACATGGGCACAACACTGGTTTGGACACAGCATCTTTGCTCATAGCCGAACCTGTCCCTCCAACTCTGACCCATCCTGGATGTGCACTGCTTGTTCAAAGCAGGGGCTCTGTGCTCCTTGCTGCTTTGGGACAACAGCAATAAAACAGGTTATTAATGAGGCTGTGCTTTGCTGGGATCCTGGGAACTGACACCTGCATACAAGGAGCCAGCTGGGGGTGCTTGGGAGGGCTGGATGAAGCCCTGTATTTGGTGGGGACACACTGCATCCAGGGCTTAAGGTTGGCCCTGCCTCTGATGAACTCCCTGTGCTAGTTGTGGTGCCAGGGGATTGTGAAGTGGTCACAAAAATTCTCTAGAAATGAGGTCCAGCCCGATACATCTGCAACCACAGACAACTAAGCATGAGAAAACGGCAGGAGTGAGCCAGCATGTGTGAAGCATGCCCTGGTGTCACTGTGGCTGTGGAAGTGAACACTGCACAGAAGAGCTTTTTCCCTTTAAATGCGAGGAGGCCATTAGGCTAAAACAGGTTAAAATGACATGGTTGTGGTGGTGTTCTCATTTGCCCTAAAATTTACCCAAAACCCAGGGTCTGGAAGTGCACCAGAGTTTGTCCCATGCTCAGGAAGGCACACGTGAGCATGGACACAGATGCACGCATGTAACCCCGTGTGTGCCTGTGCCTGCACACACACAGGTGTTTGCACTCTGCTTCCAGCTTTACTGCCAAATGCTGCTTCTCAGGAAAACAAGGTGGCAGGGTTACTCTCGAGGCAGGCGTGAAACAGATGGCCACAGTGCTGCTACGGTGAGATGGCACCAGGCAAACACCTCTGAGGAGATTCCCTGATAGAGGTGATGAGCTGGGACCTGCAGCACTCAGTGGGCACCAAAATTCCTTCGTCACAAAGGACCTGAATCTACAGACCCCAGCTGGGACAAGAGATGTGAAGAAGAAGGTCTAAGACGGTGCAGCAGCGAAGCAGCAGGAAGGATTTGCATGGCTGTACGACTGGGCAGGGAAAACCTGCTGCTTTGCCCCATCTGCCAAGATAAGGCAGTATTGATGAAGTGTGTGCTGGGGTAGTAGGTAGGCAAGGGCTGTATAAAATCCCACCTAGGCATAGAATCAGTCTGCAGGGAAGGAAAGAAAGCTGCAACAATGTCAAGCTGAGCAAAAAGTTAGGAAAGCTCAACCACCCTGGAGCAGAAAGGCTTCAGTGACAGCAGAGAGCAGCCAGGCGAGACAGAAGACAGAACACGGCCAAGAAAGTTTTGAGCCCAGGCCAAATGATTAACTCAAGTCATTAGCTGGTGGAGACAATGCTCTGGGGGTGTGCCAGCAGCGGAATGCTCTGGGCTGTGATGCCAGGCGGAGCTCCAGCAAGGCCCACCTGGACAAAGGCACACCAGCTCCGTCCCTCCATGCCATGTCCTTGCCCAGCAGCAGGAGCTGGCTGTACTGCAGCAGCCTCATGGGGACCAAGGGCTGCTTTTGGGGCTGCACGGGTGTTAGAGGGGCTTTGGTTTCCAAGCAAAGCTTCAAGGTGTTCTTTGGTGTTCTCTCCACCAACACTGCTCTCCTGAGGTCTGCCATGGTCTTCAGAGCAGAGAGGAGGTGGAAAAGTGGCTGGTGGGCAATAGGGGCTCTCACCCTTCCTGCCCCAAAGTATTTCGCAGTCCTGACCATCTCCTGGCACTCATTCTGTCCTAGAGGGCACAGCCCAGAGCTTCCTCTCAACCCTTTTTTTGCCTACGTGTAACTCCCAGGTGTCCTCCTTCCCCCACCTTTTGTTTTGCTGTCTAAAGATCCTTGGCTTTGGGGTGTCTCATGCTGCTATTCCTCCTTCCATTTCCCCAGAAACTGAGGTCCCTCTGCTTGTCTCCAGTCCTTGTCTCCCCATTGCAGATCTGCTCCTGGGCTGCAGAAAGCACCTGCTCTACTCTAAGGATGTCATGTGTTGGGCCAACCTGAGCCCTGACCCAGAGCTGCAACAAACCAAGAATTCCATGGTCTCCCTGCCCATTGTCAAAGAGCCAACAGAGCAGTGAGAGCAGCCCCCAAGAGTTTGTTCTGTCCCATATGCTTGTAGATCTGTCCACAGGTGAATTTGGTGTGCAGCCTCACCGGGCATCCTTCCCTGCCAAGCCTGACACAGGAGATGTCAAGGAAATTGCTGTGGGCTGCTTTTTGTACAGGTCTTCGAGATGTCCCCAGCCATCCCCTCTGGAATCCCTGGACAGGTGGCAGAGAGGAAGGGCTGGGGGCATCCCACCTGGCCACTGACATCTCCGTGCTATTTGCAGGAAGCATCTGACTGGGAAACTGCAGCCCAAGGGTGATGCTGAGGGATACATGTGTTGCATGGATCCTGGGAGATGGTCACTTGCCTAGGAGTGCAGAGCAAGACACGAATGAAGGCTCTTGGATCTGCTGCTCATCACTCATGGTGACCTCTGGGCAAAGCCATGCTTCTTAAATTTTCCCCCCTTATCTCCATTTAAATCAGAATGACTGTGTTAACTCAGCTAGAGGAGATCCAGTGGGGCCCTGAGCCCCACAGTCTGCTGTGGCCTCAGTCCCTGTGCTACACCAGGACTGGGAATGTGGTAGGAGCTGTGTGAGGCTGCCACGAGCTGGGTGTTGCAAGGGGAATTGAAGCAGCTTTAGTGCTTGCCCAGAATTTCCCAACAAAATGAATGCATCCAGGCCAGATCCCACCCCAGGGTCTGGCTGTAGCTGGAATTTGCTGAAATTCCCCCTTCGTCCTTTCCAGCTCCGTAGCTCAGAGGTGGAAGGCAGACCACTACCAGACAGCCCGGGAACCAGCTGTCCCAGGGGCTCCTGCGGGCCATCAGGTGTTAAGGAAGGCAGCAGCATGGCCAGTGCTCCCTGAGGAAAGCCCAGGGGTGAAGGTGATACCCACATGGTCCGTTTACATTTTCATGTGTTGGATTTCCCACAGGGATCATTTGTTCCTTCTGATTTCCACTTTAATTAACAACTGCATTATCGAGGTTTCTGCAGGAGTGAGTGCTCATGGATGCTTCATGCTCTATCCTGTGGTGTCCTTGGGGCTGGAGCTCCAGTGCTCCCTAATTGCTCAGGAAGAGGTTTAAATGAGTCAGTGCACACAATGCTCTTCCCTCATCCCCACCAAATCCCCTGCCAGCTTGTGCCTCTGGGAACCCTGGACCCTGAAGCATTGCTGTCTTTCCCATCTACACCACCTCTTCTGGTTCCTGAGGCTCATTTCTGTGGGGGGGATGGCTGACCTTCCTGAATGCCACAGGGATGCACTTCAGAGATGACTACACTTTTCTTAGAAATCCTACTGACCCCAGTAGAGGGGGGAAACCCACCACATTCCCCTTTCACAATGCAGGCGGAAAGCCCCTTTCCTCACTCTCTGATGTTCTTCCTGGGGAGCAGAGGCGTGTGAAGAAGCTGTGCTTTCACCCACTTGGCTCCCAGACAACTGTCATGAGGAAGAACAACCTCCCTTTCCTGCCCATGTAGTTGGAAGGGCTGTGGGCAGCTCAAGGGATAGGGGGCCCTTGCAGCCGGAGGTGGCTAAGAGGTTTAGTCCCAGATAGATATATTCCCAACTCAGCATGCTCCTTTTGGTGTAGAGCCAGTTGGGAGCCAGCAGCAGGCGGGAGAACCTTGTGCCAGGGAAGTGGTAGTTGGGGACACTCCTGCTTGCCATGGAGTGCAGGACCCAGCAGTGCCTGGAGGGGAGTCCCACAGCATGGGACACCCAGTAACCCTTGGTTGTGCTCCAAGATCTGTCAAACACACTGAACATGCAAGGAGATGTGGGTTTGCTGCCAGGCAGCACCCCCAGCACCTCTTGCCAGTGGGTCAAGGCTCTGCTCTTGGGACCCACTCTTTGCAGAGGGCTCCACACCATCAGACCAACCCCCAGCGAGGAGCTGGGTCTGGGTTAGGAGCAGTTCTGGCCACCAGCAACCAGGAGCTGTCAGCCTCCCTGCTGTGACATCTCTTTGGCAGCGCTCTGAGGAGATCAAGTAGAGACCAGGTTGCAGAACCAGCCTACATCCCCAAACCTGCAGGGAGCCCAGGGCTGATGGCAGATGCTAATCCTCCACCACCTAAACTCGCCTTCTGCTGGCTTGTGAGTGTCAGCAGGTGCTGACTGCAGTTAAGCTGGCACATCCTGTTTGTGCTACTCCTCCTGCCCACCAGCCCCCGCCTGATCCCTTCCCCACAGCGCTGGCTTGCCAGGGCACAGGAACAGACAGAGGCAATGCTTTCCTGATGGAGGGGATCACCCCACATATCAAGCTGGTGACGGTGCTGGTGCCCATGCACGCATACAGCACTATGTCTGGTGGCATGGCTGGAGTCTCCTCTTGCTTCTTACCATGGAGTGGGGAAGGGGCAGAGCCTCTCCTACTGTTGAGAGGAGCAGAGGGACTCACTGAGGTCCCTGGGTCCCAGCTCTGTGCCTTGTAGCCGGGTAGATATTTATCCACAGTGCTCTCCACTGAGGTGCAAGGACAGTCCAAAGCTTGAGCAAGGGAAAAGGTGCAGGCATAGAGACTCTGCTCCAGACTTCGTCCACCTGTGTTGCTAAGTATTTTTGCTGTTGTCAGTGGGAATTTATCTGCGTGCATCTGGTACCTTTACATTTGTCCTGCCCCTGGGCCCCTCACAGAAGACCCTGACTCTGGCAAGCCTCCAATCCCCTACAGAGCAGCTGCTGACAGCAGTGAGCCTTCCTTCCCTGGGCTGACAACCCCAGTGCTCTCTGCTTCCCACAAGGGACTGAAGCAGCCTGGTTTAAGGGACATCACTGCAGGTGGCACTGGCACGGTGGTGAGTCACCATACCAAGGAGAAACAACCCCCGTCCCTGTGCTCCTGTGAACATTCAAAGCGGGAGTGCTGGTCCTCTCTCTCGGCAGTGCCCACGCAGCGGGTGAGCTGCTGGCAGCCCGCACCATGCACACAGCCTCCACGGGGGATTTCTGCTCTTGCATGGAGAAAACCTGTTTACAGGAAGCTCTGTAGCTGCTTTTAGCCAAGAACCCATTTTCTGGGACACCTGCAAATCAGGTTGTCTTTTGGCCTGTGAGATCTTGGCCCTGGGGAGGGGCATGATGCAGTACTGGGCTCTCCTCTCTCTGCTGGCTTCGGATATGCCCCCATGCAGGCATCAGGGAGGGCAGGGAGAGACAGCCAGGCCCCAGCAATCAGATGAGGAGACTCTGGGGGGAGACAGACATCACCCCTGTAGCAACATATACCCCCAAAATGGGGTTGAGTCAAGTTCTACCCCCCATAGCATCAGAGGGTTGAGTCTATGCAATATTTAATGTGAATGTCCCAGAGTTGTCTTGGAGAAGAGACTGGGAAATGTGTGGGGTGAGATGCCCCATGCGCCATCCCAGGGCCCTGGGGTGCTTTCACAAGGTAAAGTGACCCTGGATGTGCCTGGTCCTGACCAGCATCACCTGTGGCCTGAGTGCTGGCAGAGAGGGCAAGAGTGTTTGGCTACAGGACTACGGAGCAGCTGGCTGCAGGGAAAGCAGCTGCTGGGATGTTCGGGAACTGCTCAAAGATTAAAATCCAGCCTGTGGCAAGACTTGTTGCAAACTCCCAACCTTCTCCAAAAGAAAGTGAAAGTCATGGGCTGGAAGGATATATAAGCAGCGGGGAGCAGCAGCAGAGCACAAGGAAGCTGTGCAGAGCTCACCTCTCCTGCCTGGAGTTCCATCGCCTCCAGCCCATTCTCTGCCAGACTCAGCAGCAAAATGCAGCAGCTTCACCTTCTCTGCCTCAGTCTCCTGGTGCTGGGACATATCCTGGATGGTAAGAGGGGACCTCTCAAGCTGCCTTTCTTGTGAAGGAATGAAGGGAGAGAATTCAGTTTCTTCTCTCTTTTGCATTTCCAGCAGACTTTTAGAGGGACAAGTAGCTGGGGCTCTATCACAGCCCTCCTGCATCCTCTTCTTGTAACCTGTCCCACAGGGACTTTGTCCTGCCCAAAGTCCATACAGGAGCCTGCGGGGCTCTGGGGCTGGGAAGGTGAGTTTGGGAAAGGCCATGGAGCAATCCTGCCTCCCAGTGCCCTAGCCCAGCTTGCACACATTGGCCTGGGATTGCCTTGGTCCCATTCTCCCCAGTACACCAAGGGAACATTCCTTTCACCCTGTGGTGTGGGGCAGCCTGGAGGCAAACGGCAGGGCTGGGAGCCAGAGGGAAGGTGTCTGGTAGGGCAGGGTCCATGTTTGAGGGGCTGTTGGTGTTGGACGTGGCGTTTGCACAGGTCACAGCTGTCTGGTTGGGTGACATTAGAACCTCTGCTCTGTGGTGGGAAGCTGGGGGTGGGTCCAGACGCCTTGTGGTGTTGCACCAGACCTTGCTGCTGGGGGCTATAGACATCCGTGGGCGTTGCCAGCCTTGTCAGGCATTAGCAGTGAACACAGCATTTTCTGGGAGGGTGACTCTGGATCTCCTTCTCTGCAGGGAAGTGCAGACAGGTATGTCCTTCAGCTGTCACAAGAATGATCCGTGGGGGGGCGGGGGGGGGGGGGGCGCTGGTGGTGGGGCGGCTGCCAAACCTATGATTGCTTCAGTAAATAAAGCTGAAGCCATCCCCAGCCCCTCGGAAATGTGTGTCTGTACTGCAGCACCCTGACGTGGGGTAAATAAAGACCGCTGTGTCCTGCCTTGCTAGCCGGGGTGCAGGAGGGACACAGTCATGCCGAAGGGTTGCCTTCTGCCTGTTTAGTGTTCCCCATCTCCTTTGCTCTCTGTTGGAAGGGGGCAAAGGGCTCCTGGCACTGGGGTGTGAGCACAATAAAGATGGTGTCTGTGTGCCCAGCCAGGGCAGCGTGCAGCACCATTCCTGCAGGCACCATGCCACCGCAGCCCCTTCACCCTCCAGGAAAGCTGGGAGTGGTGCAGCTGACCTCAGCCTCCATGGTGTGTTCCTTCTCCAGTGCATGGCGGGAACAACGTCCTGGACTGCTGCCTGCGGACAAGCGAGACGCCCATCCCGCGGCGGATAGTGCAGGATTATCGGCTCCAGCTGGTGCAGGATGGCTGCGACATCCCTGCTGCCATGTAAGAGCCCACGTGGTGATGGCTGAGGGAGAAGGCCTCATGATGGCCAAGGGATGGACCTTGCAGGGAGGCAGGATTGGAGGCAGAGGAGGATGGAGGAGGGACATTGAGCTGGATTTGAGGGCGAAGGAATAGGGAGAGCAGCGGAAGAGATCCTGGAGGTCCAGAGGCTCAGTCAGAGGGGGAGCAGCTGAGAGGGGAGAGCATGAGACAAAAGCCAGGGGAGAAAGTCATCTGAAGGTAGAGATGGAGCAGGGCAGTGAGGTAGGCATCGGGTGAGAGCTTGAGCTGTTCTTGAGCATCCATGGGGTGTCCTGCTCACTACATCTTACTTTTGCTCCTCATGGGCCTGGAAGATTCATCACCACAAAGGGCAAGCGCCTCTGTGCACCCCTCCATTCCCTGTGGGTGATTCGTCTCCGAGAGAGGCTGGATGCCAGCTCTGCCCAGAGGGTAAGAACCATCTCTGTTCCCAGCCAGGCGTGAAGTCACCTGTGGCGGGGGTTATCCACTGCCAGAGAGGCTTTTCCAAGTGCGACTGGGCTGCTGGGAAGAGCAGGGACATGGTCTACTGAGCCATGAATAATTTGTCTTGGTCTCCATCCTTCCCCCTTCCAACTGGGACCAGTCTGTCTCCTCAGCAGTCCCTCTTCCACCCCAAATAAATGCATCCCTGGGACTTTTGTCTACCCAGTGTCACTCTTCTCTGAGCCTGGCGTGTGCCATGGAAATGGCACCGGGAGCAAAATCCCTCCTCACTTCTGCCCTGCAAGCTTGGAGTCTGCTGCTTGTGCAAATTCGTGGGGAGGGCTTGTGATGAGTTTGGTGGGTGCTTTGCAAGCCCTGACAGGTCCATCCCCACCATGGCTTGTCCAGCAGAGGAAGGGACTCTGGGGAGGCTCCTGCCCAAGGAGCACACTAATACCAGTTGGGTTTTTCACTTCCCCAGGCCAAACACCAAGGCAAGTAGGTCCCAAAGAAGCCCTTGGCTGGTCCCAACAGCTGGAGTGGGACCAGCTCCCAGCCGTGAATCTGATACTAATGGAGCCAACCTGCTTCCACCTCCAGTCTCAGGGCTGACCCTCCTTGAGACTCATGCCAGTGTGTGGGGCTGGGCAGAGCCCTGTCTGCTCTCTCTTTTTCCCTCTGTCCCTGGTGTGATCTGGCAACCTGTGACAGCCTGAGCCAGGAGCTGCTGGACTCCATCACCTTTGCAGTCTGGAAGCTGCTTGATGGACTGATCTGCGAGGTGAGCTGGGGAGTCTCAGACTTCACTTCAGCACAGCGGCTGTGACCTCCAGCTCTAGCCTGATCCCTTTTTTTTCCATTGTGAGCCCCAGCCTGCAGTCCTTCTGCATCCCTGGGAAGGGTTGCCAGCACAGGGCAGTGTGGGGATGGAGTGGAATGATGGAGAGGTTCCACAGTGGCCACGCATCGTGCTGATCCTCGCCAAGCACAACCCAGATGCCCTTGGAAAATGCATGGCTGATGTGGTTCCTCTCTCACTCCTGGATTCCCTGCACTGTTTCCCTTCTGCCTTTCCTTTCAAGGGTAGAAATAGAGCCACTAATGTGCAGCAGGCAGTGATGTGGCTCTTATCCCCTGCCCCCTGACCATGCCTGGAGGTCATGCTACTCTCAGGTTATTTGCTGCTAGGTCTGTTATTTGCTGCTAGGTCTGTTCATTGCAACAATTCCATGTGTATACTGCTTCTTTACTCTCTTTTTAAATTTTTTTTTATTGTGCTGTGATTTTGTTAAATAAAAAGAAAAACCAGCAGGTAGTTTTCACGCCTTGTGTTTGAGCCTGAAAGCCAATGTGGAGTGTGTGGTGAGCAGACAGCATTGCCTACTGTGCTGCAGTGGCAAGGGGGCTGTGCTGAGATGTGGGGAGAAGGAAAGAGGATTCATAGGGGTGAGAAACACAGCAGCTGGGCTGCAGGTCTCTCCTGGGAGTCTCTCAGCGCAGTGGCAAAACAAGTGCCCTGCTCTGCACTGCTCAACCGGGCTACAGGAGGAGGTCCCTGGGGAAAGGTGTGCTGGGATGGGGAAGGAGGGAGCATGCCAGTGTTGCATCATGCAGCCTGAACCACTTCAGTCCTGCCTGTGCAGATGCTGGGTTGGAGCGCTCCATCTCTCAGCTTCCACAGGAGCATGGGACATGGAAGAAGAGCTGCAGGAAGAGCTGCAGCTTTGTCTTTGCAGTAAAGGGAAACTGAGGAACAGTGTGGTTGATTACTCCATCAGGTCAGTTCTTGCTGGCAGCTGGGGTGCAGGTGAGCAGAAAGATGAGCTTTTGGGGCAATGGAGGCTGCGAAGACACCTACTCCTGGGCACATCCATGGGTAAGGCACAGATGGCAGCCCCCCTGCTCCTGCCACTCATCAACAGTAGGCTGAGAGACTGTGCCCGTTTTCCTCCTGAGCCTTGGGTCTGCTGTGCACTCAGACTAAGGTCTTACTGTCTCAGACTGTCCTTATGTCCGCTTTTGCCCAGGCCATGTGATGTTTGAACAAGGCTGTTCTGTCCAGCTGAAGCACGGGTGGAACACGCACAAGTGGGATTTGTGTGTCCAAGAGGCAGGCACCGCCCTCTCCTCCCAAGCACCACTGTGTGTCTCTCTACATCATTAAATTAGTCGGGTTTGGTGCTAGCCAGCATGCCTGGGCACAGGTTGGGAGTGAAATGGACCAGGACTATTCCTGAAGGCAAGGGGGAGCATGGCCACCAGCCCTCAGGGAATGGCATCCATAGTGGTGCCGTGGCTGGGCTGTTCAAGCCGGGGAGTGCCCAGGTACCTGATGGCTTTTTGCTGACACCTCTTGGATGCAAGCTTAGTCCTGTCCCTTCTCCTCCCCTGGTTGCCTGGCTCACTCAGTTGGTGGCTTGTTTCTCTTTCAGGTGTTCTCCCCTCTGGGGTCCTCCTCCCTGGTATCTGCCCACACACTGCCCAGGGCTCAGATGTCTCTGAGCGTGACTCTCCCAGAGCACCAGCTCTGTCCCAGATCATTAACTATAGTGACAGCCCCAGCAATTCAATCCTGGGCAGAAGAAGGAAGAGAAGGAAGGCTGGTATGGGAAGAGAGGCCAAGACAAACAAGTGTGAGTAGGAAATGAGAATAACTGGCGCTGGCTTGGACAGAAGCCTTCCTGCTGCTCGCTCAGTGACCTGTGAGGGGGCCGTGACTGGGGAGGGGGAGGATGTTTGGCATGGATCTGCTCTGAGGCTGAGCTGCTGCAGCTGGAGCTGGTCCCTGTGAAGGACAGGGACTGCCAGAGGGGCTTAGCCTGGGATGGATCAGATTCGTCCTTGGCTGCAGGCTACCATGACAAGGAGAACAGTGTTCTGGACCAGGAAAAATGAGGGAGAAGGGGCTTGCACTGATCTCTGGGATGCTGGAAGCAGGTTAGTCTATTTCCATAAGAGTTTGAGGGATGTCTTGGCCAATCAGACCATAGGAGCATGGTTGCAAAGCCCAGGATTCCCATCTCTCCTGGGAGCAGTAGATGTGTTCTCCTCAGAGCAATGCAGCTGCACACCACAGATCCCTGGTAGGTCCTTGTCTGCCATGGTTCTCAAGTGGGTGTTGATCCAGATCCCAGCTCTGGCAGCAGGCTGCTCTTACCCCCCAAGGGAGGACAAGAGGAGATGCTGCCCTGGACCAGGTACGTGACCCTGGCTCCTGTCCCTCCTCCAGCCCTGCAGCAGCCTTTCCCCCCTGTCCAGAGCCCAACTCCTCTTGGAAATCTGTCAAAACCAGACTGGTTCAGTGCTCAGTAAACTAGGGAGTGAGTTTCTCTGATTCAAAATGTCAATGATCTCTTCAGAAGGAAGCAGCCACTTTCCTTAGGGAAAGCAGCTAGTCACTGCCATGTCAAAAACATCGGTTCCCAACCCAAAGCTAGTTTCAGTAAAAAAGTCCTCCTGTTTCTCACTCCCCAGACATGTTTTTTCTGCTCTTTTCCTACCCTCACTGCATCCTCAGGGATGGGTGGTGCAGGACGAGTATCCACTGCAGTACAGTGCAGACATGCCCTCAGTAGCTCTGGAGTTACGTGCAGGGATTACCTTGGGTCTGGAGCATTGACTGAATCGCCTGTAGCCCTCTATTCAAAGCTGGGACCTGTATTTCACATGTTGTGGTGTAACAAGATGCTATAACTGTGAAGTTTTCACAGGGAGCTGGCAAAACTGCTGCTCTCTTGGTGACTGTGCACAAGGCAGGAGAGAAAGGACAAGGTTGCATCTATGCAAGCAAACTGAGCAGGCTTTGGGTTGCTCCCTGGCAGCCAGCACTCACAGCTGGGATCATGAGAGCACTCATGTGCCTGGCATGGTGAAAGCAGTCTTGGATGCTTCACAGGCTGAGTTCAAGGGGCACCAGACACAGCAGGCACAACCTGCTGCGGTCTCAAGGTGTCTGACCTGGCACAGACATACCCAGCTGGGAGGTAGGATTGAAGGTTCCATGGCAAAAGCACCCATCTTCTTCTCTGCAGCAAGAGCAAGGCACCAAGGTAAATGCTACGTTGGCCTCCCTTAGTGCCCCTGATACCCTTTCCAGGCATTTTACTGGAACTGGTTTTGTCCCTTGCCTCCAAAGAGATGGTGTACGGGGGCTTCTTCTGTAGCCAGCATCCCCCATGTGTTGCACATGCTGCTTCTGGAGTGACTGGGAAGGAAGTGGCTGCATCCTCCCCACACGGACCTGCAGGCAAGGTGAGCAGCACCACAGAGGCTAAAAGCTGTTCTGCCTCTCACAGCCTTCACTCAGCTTCTTCACAGGACTCCTGGGTGTGCAAGAGTCAACAGGAGTTGTGGACATGCCCTGGGCACATTTGCCAGTGCAGGGGCCAGTTGTGCCCCATTCTGGTGGTCTCTTCTCTGTGGTGCCAAGGCAAGGGGCTGCTCTACCTTGGCACAAGTGCCAGATCCAGCTGGCAGAGGCTCAGGGACCTGTCTGGATTTATCTGAGGAGATGAGACATGGATGGTTGGGAAGGGTGGGAAGCCAGGTGAGGAAAAGCCCCTTTAGTCTGTTCCGTTTTACTGTTAGCTCTTGCCTAAACAACATGTGTGGATGATGGAGAGGATCCAGACCTGGCATCTCTCATCCTCAGGCCCCTGCTTGCTCCCCCCTCATTTCCAGCATATCATCACCACTGCTGCTTGTCTGGACACTTTGTGCTGAGATTTGTCCTGTGGGAAGATGCCAGCACTCTTAGCCAGGCCGTGTGGTTCCGAGAAGGAGCTGGTGCCATTCCTGCCGTGCTCCTCCTGCAGCTGAACTCTCCCTGGTGGCATTGCCCAGCCTGCACCTCCATGGCCTCATCCCTAGGACTGGAGCATGGGATTTCCCTGGCCTGAGCTCCTGGAGTCAAATTGAGCCCAAAAGTTGTCTTATATGGAGACCTTTGTGCCTAGACAGAACTTGACTCTGCTTTGTGTTTTTAGAAGTAGCAGGAACTACAGCTCATTGCAGTGTGGGCTCAACCACGAGCCAGGCGCAGCTTTGCCCAGGTCCCAGAGCTCAGAACACCCTTTGGAAAGGAAGGGGGGACCCATCCTCTCTGCCTTCAGATGCACCCATCTTCTCTTTATGCACAGTAGCAGTAAAAGCTGGAGATAAAGACAAAACCAGGAGGACAAGCGAAGAGAACACTTAACCTGCTGACAGAATGCTCTGGAAAGTACCCGTTACCCATCCCTCTGGAACAAGCAGTAGGCAGTGACAGGAGGCTCAGTGCCATTTCTATGGCCCTCCCCACCTCTCCCTCCTGTTTTCCTGCTTAGCTGTGCCTCTAGGTAAGGCTTTCTTCTGCTCTCCACAGTGCCTGCCCAGCCACAGAAGGCTGGGGGGAACCTATGCTCCCTTCTTTTCTCAATTGCTCTGCAACCACAGCAAAATGGCCTGATTCAGGGAAAAACAGAGCTGTTTCTGTCAGAGACTGAGGTGAGGGATCACCACCAGCTCAGGCTGCAGGGATGGGACTTGGAGGGGCTAGTAAAGATCTGGTTAGCTCTGCTTGGGATGAGAGGGACAGCCATGGGGCAAGAAAAGATGAGAAGATTTTGGACCTTCTCATGAATCTGTGAAATTGGTGTGCAGCCTGAGGCTGGCTGGGATGCATCATACCCCTAAGCATGTGAAATCTTTCCTTGTCCATGGTGAAAAGGGAAAGCCAGAAGGTTGGTGATATTAAGGCAGACCCAGGGGCTCTTCCTGCAATCTTTCTTTAGATCTAACAAGCACAAACCTCTAATCCTGCTGTCTCCCTCTGTCTGCTTGGGCCCCTGCTGCCCAGTTTCTGCCCAGTTTCCTTGGATCCTTCTGCCCTAGATAGATTTTACTGGCACAGTGACTGTTCTGTGCCTGTCCAGAGGATCTGGCAGCTGTGCTGTGTCAATGCAGATTTTCAAGGTGTGGTGTTCCACAAGCTTCCTGGCTTGGGAAGTTCACCTGCTGCAGCCTTTGGTCATTCCTTTCTCCAAAGACATTGTATTCTTTCCCACTTTCCCACAGAAAACAACATTTTCTTTCTTGCAGATGTTATGGCTGGGAAAGTCCCTCCTCTGCTGGGATGTGCATGGACTGTCCCCACACTGCAAGCCCACAACTGTGTTTACATGGACGCTCCTTAATCCTGTTTAAATTATCAAGCTGTGACTTTCTGCTCTCTGTGGGAGGGACAATGCTCCACAAATGTGAGCTGCTGAGGTGGTCTTTGGCAAATAAATCAAGTGCTTTCCTTGAAAGTACCTGCAACTTATAGTTTCCCACCTTTTCATTTAGCTGACACAGCTTTTGGAAAGGCACCAGGCAGCGTTTACGGTGATGGATGACAGCCACTGCACTGCAAAGAACAAATGCAGAAGTGTCCCGGATACGCTACAACTACAGATTCAGCCTCTTCTCACAGTGCTTGGTTTCATTTCCCAGCCACTGCATTGTCCTCTGACCCTGCCAAGGACAGCTACCCCAGGGAATTCCCAGTGTCAGAGCCAACAGGGCTGTGGGTTTCATCGCCTGCCTGGGGTGAAAGCAGGGCTGAAATCTGCTGTGTTGAACCCAGCTGCTTCTGAAGGCTGTGTCTGTACTGTGCAATGGCTCTTTGCTGAGCCTGTGAGATTCAGCTGGCTTCAGGAGGGCAGCAGATCCTGGAGATGCTGTCACTCAGCTCAGCACTCCTCACTTTGGATAGGGAGGCTCTGTCCTGTTTGCACTGCTTTGTCCCCCACTGCAGTACAGACACTTGCAGCAGCAGATACTTTGCAGCTTGACAGAGGATGGTAGGAGGGATGCTCTCTACCTCTCTAAACTGCTCACTAGCCCTGCTGCCAGCAAATCCAACACAGGTGGTTTGTTGCAAAAAATAGCATCTCCTGGCATGCCTGTGTGCTGTGAGCTGGTGTTCAAAACTGAGTTACTGCAGACTGAAGCAAAAAATCACCACAAAGAGCCATTTGTGAGTCAGCCTCATACCAAGAGGTGCTCAGGCCCCCAGCCCAACTTGGCAGCTGGTGCAGTGCTAATGGGAGAAGTGGGGGTTGTGTCGCAGCTGCTGAGAAGAGGAAAAGAGGATACATGTCCTGCAGCTTGCTGTCACTGCATCCCAGCACCATCCCCTTCCCTTTCAGCAGGACCAGCTGCTTGATTTTTCTCTGAGATTTCTCTAGTGAGGATTTTGGACATCATTCATGAGTGGTCCTGTAGTGCATGAATTGTAAAAATCCAGATGGGACAGCTGGACTCTGGAAAGGTGTGCACACACTTGGGAGGGTTGTGGAGGACAGCAGTGAGTTTGATCAGAGGTCTGGATGATGTGGCCTCAAACAACAGGCTGAAGGATCTTGAGTTAATCTTGCTTCCAGGAATGGATGACACGCTCTCCAAGTGCACAGATATAGTGAGGAGAAAGTGAAAAGAAGTACTGAGTTTAATTCTGATAAGTTGAGAAACCACAGGGGTCGGGCTTTGGGGGAAATTCCATTTAGCAGGAAGAGGCGGATGAAGAAATGCTGCATGTCCGCTGCCCGAAACTTCTACAATTATACCAGAGCTTGTAAGAAACTGGAAGTAGTGCTGGCTCTGGCTCAGCATAGCATGGGTTAGATGACCCCAGGCAGTCCTTCCTAATCCTTTTTTTTCCCCTGTTATACTGTCCTAACAGGTTCCTAGGGGGTGAGGTGGAATTTCTCTGCCTTATTGTGTACTTCTGAGGGCTACATGAAATCCTTCACTTCCCATGACCTTGGGAACCTCTCTGAAAGGCGGAGAAGGGAGGATGGAGTTACACTCTGAAGCCTCCACTTACTTGTTGGATGCTTGATGTGAGGCTTCCTGTGGTCTCAAGAAAACCTTGGTCCTGGATGCAAACCCAGGATCTGACCTAGTGCCCATGTGATGAAGGTGCCTTGGGAGCATGGGGAGAGCTTGCCAAGGCAGACTGAAAGAAACAGATCTTGTGTGTCTTCCATTAGCAGTACCTTTGAAGTGGAGCAAGCTGTGCGATGCTAATAGCAGAGTGTGAACCATCAGCAGTGAAAACCAGCGTTCTTGTTGTCACCATCTGGGCCACATGCTAGGCCTTGGCAGGCTTGGCTCAGTTTCACCAGCATAATTTGAGTTTGGGCTTGAGAAAAAAAAAGAAAGCAACCCAAAGAGATAACAGAAAAGAGCTCTTCAGGGTGAACGTGGAGCCAAGGAGTTTAGCATCAAACGCCTTTTGAAAGCAGCTGTGCAGCCTTGCTCAGGGATAAATAAAGGCTGGTTTGAAGCTGGAGAGCTAGCTGGCAGAACACACTGTTCCCATCTTGCCAAACACTTCCCAGACCACCTGTCCTCGCAGGGCTGGGTTCCCCGCAGAGCTCTCATGCTGCTGCATGCTCTGGTGGAGTGCATGGGTGTATCGCCAGCACCCTGATGCTCAGCCCAGGCTTGATGCAAGGGCACAGCTCAGGCTCATCTTGAGGGGGAAGCCCTTGCAAGGCTCCTTCTCTCTCTGGAGATCTCAGAGAGATGGAGACCATTCCACTTCGTGGTATATCCTCACCCTTGTGATGTTTCCAAGATTTGGAGTGGCAGGCAGCTGTGAGAGTTTGGCTGGCAGGAGATGGGCACTGCCTGGCCCCAGGGTAGTGCCAAGCAGAGGCCATGGTTTTGGGTTGGTGCAAGGTCTGAAGCACTGGAGTCAAGGGAGTTCTAATCAAAGCAGGCCCTCAAGTCTCTTTGCTCAGTGCTCTAACAGAATAAGGAAGGACTCAAGCAAAAAAATATCTGGAACGAGATCAGAAGCCAGACACTCTCCTAAACAAAGGAGATGCATGGCCTTGGAGAAGAAAACAGACATGTAAATAGAGACAGAGGGGGCCAACAGAAGGTTGGGTTTCTCTGGAGCTCATTTGTCTTCCTTGTGCTGCAGCTGTCTAAAGTAAATGCTGGGGGGCTGTGGTGTGCTGGAACAGGCTGGGGCCATTCATCATGAGCTGTGCCGGCAGTTGGGACAAATCCATGATGAGCAGAACCTTCCAGGTTTCCAGAGGGCTCTGCCTCACTTGCACCACTAATTTTGAGGCTGCAGCCTTTCTTGTGCTGCCTGCAGGCAAAGGTAGGGAGAGAACAGGGCATTCACCCCTGTGAATGTGACCCTGAGGTGCTTTGTTCCAAGGACTCTGGCTGGGCTTCAGGAGGGTCATTGCCCTCTCTGTTTCCAGAACCCCTTCAGTGCACTCTGGGAAAGAATTCCTCCTGGTCCAGATCTTGTCCTTCATTGACTATGTCTGCTTGTACTTACACAAAAGCCTCTGGGTCAGTATTTTCCAGACTGAACAGCCCCAGTCTGCTCAGCATTTCTCCCTCTTTTTCTGCTGCATTTCTCCCTCTCTTCCTGCTACATTTCTCCCTCTCTTCCTGCTCTCCTGTTCTGGACAGTATGTGTGAAGGTGGATGGCTGGTAGTTCTGCAGGGATTTGATATGGAGCTGCTACAATGGGCTTTCTTGGACAGCCAGGAGATCAAGTCTTGGTACAGCTCTGGTGTGAAGAGGGTCTGCAGCTCCATGCCATACTTGCATGAGCCATCAGGGACAGCACAGGCAAAGAGCCAAACAACAGAACTCCAAAGTGAGACTTTTTCTCAGCTGCCTGCAAAGGAAAGCTGGAGGAGGCCACAGTGGCTGGGTTTTTGAGGGCTTCCCTGTGGAACAAAGGGGCTGTATTGCTCCAGAACAGCATTGTCCTTCCCAGTTTTCCTGTGGGATACCCCTGTCCAAGGATTTCCAGGCAGAGGCTTAAGAGGAACAGGAAAATGCCATCAAAGAAAGCCAAGCTAAACTCTTTTGGGACAAAACTGCCGAGAGTGCACAGGGGGAGCTAGGGAAGTCTCTGAAGTATGTAAGATGTACCAGGCTGGTATTCCTAAAAGAGCACAGCAGCAAGGAATGGAAAGTCCCTGGCTGGTTCTTCTGTGCCTGATAAGGCAGACTGGCTCCATGCCCTGCTAAGGAAGGACTTGCTCGTGCATCCTTTCTTACTGGAAGCAGAGGGGAGAGTCATCAAGATAACAGCCAGAAGGATGGGAAAAGAAAAGGCACCCCACTCCAAGCATAGCCATTGTGTTAGCCAAACTCCTAAATTGTTGGAAAGGAACTATCAAACTGGGCAGCACTGAAAGCTACTAAGCCCCTGAGCTCCTCTCCTTCTTGTAAAGCTACCCCTGTAGCATTAGAAGTGCACTGATCCCCTGGAGTCCCTGAAGGTCTTTTAAAGCCTCCTTCTTCTTCAGGGAGGCTGACCCAGCACCCCTAGACAAATTTGGTTAGAAACATCCCCCTCACAGCCCACTGCGGCATTGCCAGGGTCAACCCAAGGGCTCCTGTTCCATGTGCATCCCTGAAATGCTCAGGTAGAAGTTTAAGAGCAACAGCAGTGCTCTTTTCACACTCTCTGTGGATAATCCATTGAGCTCTCAGCACGGGGTGCTGGCGGGGCACAGCCAGGAGCTGGACAAACCCACCACAGGTAGGTGCACATGGTTCCCACACAAGCCCCACCTGGGGAAGCTCCTGCACTGGTGACTCCTGGGCGCTGGAAGCGGGTGGCAGGGAAGGATGACTCTGGAAGCCTCTGTGTCTGCTGATTTCTCTTACGTACCTAGTAGTGGTCTCAGCTGGAGAGAGAGACAGAGCGGGAGAGCCTCTGTCCTTACCCAGCACTGCTGCTCTTGGGCTCTTTCCTTCATCCTTTGCACTGTGAAATTTCACGTGATGCCTTTCACATCCTTTTATTCTTGTAAGAGGTATATACTACCGCTCCTCTGAATGACCAAAGAGGCTCATTAACCTGTTCTCACCTTTCTTGTTGGTGTCTGCTGACGAGCCCCACAGGGTTCTGGGGCAGCTGCCCTGTAGTTGCTGCCCTTTCTAAGCATCCTGCTTGCTGAGCCACACCTCACCCTACAGGGGGCTGGGATGAGGGGTACCAGTAGAGGTTTTTCCCTGTCCTTCATCCCCAGGAGGTCTTTACCTACCCAGCATTTCTCACATCCTGAGGAAGTGGCTGCAGACGAAGAAGCTGTGAGTGCTGTCTGGGAGGGAGCGTGCTGGTCCTTTGACCTCCTGTGCTACGGGGACAAGAGCTCTTCTGGCTCTCTGCCCTGCTCTAGCAATGCTTAATCCAATGTCCCTGACTCCCTGAAAAATCCCAGCCAGCAGAAAAAGGCAGCCACCCGCTGGGAAGAAGGAAGGCACCATCAGGTCTCTTCTTGTCTTTGTTCGAGCAGGCAAAGTCCAAGGCTAGCTGTCACACGGAGCCATTCCAGGCTGTGGGTGTGTGGCAGCACATCCTGGAGATCCACGGAAACTGGCAGCAGAGATAAAAACTGTGCCTGAGGGCATCCAGTGGGGATGCAGGGCTCAGGACATGATGCATGAGGCTGGGCTGGTTTTTTGTGAGCTTACCATGATGGGTACTTCCAGTTCCCTGCAGTAGAGAGCCCTGGACCACATCTGTGCTTACTATTGACTGAAAAATGCTCATGGGTCACTCCCAACACATTTCAAGTATTTTGTGGTTTGGTTGCTGTTAGTGGGTTTCAGTTGGTTTGTTTGTTGGTTGTTTTGGCTTCTTTTATTTAAAAAGAGAGTGATTTCTGTGGACAGGGGTGCTTGGGGTGAACACAACAGGACTCAGAGATGAGCACAAAGTAAGAGGCTGCTCTGACAGATGCCTGCCCTTCCTCTAAATTTCTTGCAGCTGCTGCTGCTGCATCCCAAACACCATTTCTGAAGGGACATGAGAGTTTGTGGGCATGCTGTGGGAAGATGCCCCTTGTCACCAGCATGCCCCAGAGAGGAGGAGCAGCCCCAGCAGAAGAGATTGCTCCCTGCCTGTGTCGGAGAGTTTATCAGACAGATGTAGCTGCAGCTCTGAGCCCAGGACCACCTGTGTTGTGGGAGAATGACACTGCCAAGCTCTGCTCCACAGTGACAACAGGCTCATCCTTTTACTGTGGCCCTGCTACGGTCTCTGTGTGCCACTCACTGTCCTCCTCCTTCCCTGTGTACAGGAGTGGCAGAAAACTCTTCCATTCTTTATATGCCTGGTCTGTTTAGATGAGACTGTGAGGGCTTTAGGGTCTAGTGCAGGTCTGAGTCTCTGGACAGCACCTGTGAGAATAAGAGTTCCTGTGTGGCTTGGAGGGGCACACATGGTTGGCACATCCTGCACCTGAGTGCTGATGCTCCTTTTGGTGTGCAGGAACCACAGCCACGGTGCTGAGTGCTGGCACAAGCCACGGGAAATGCCACAGTGTTCTCTTTCCCCCCCTACTGTCCTAAAACCACAGGAAAACACTGTTACAAGCCTCCAGGCCAGGGTAGCCCTGTTTTGGTCATGCAACGCTTGTCTTTGCTGAAGATGCCGTCTCAAGGAGGCTGTGAGGTGCTGGGATGGGTCCACAAGCTTTGCCTCCTCCCATAGCTCCCTTCTCACACAAACACAGAGCAAGGAGAAGGCATCTGCCAAACTCCCACCAGCACCAGCAGTGGCTGCAGGCAGGCAGTGGGAGCTGAGCACAGGTGACAGCCACATATGCCCATGGCTTATGGTGAAAGAGCTTGCAGAGGACACAGCAAGCACGGGAGGAACCCAAAAGCTCCATCCTGGTGGGTCTCTGCTACTCTTTTTCAAGGTTCCCATGCTGGTACATGTAAGCTAATGTCAGTTCAGAGCTGACATCGCATCAGAGCCCTAGACACATTCCGTACTGCCATCGCCTGGCTTTATCCCTCCTGGCACCCTCCTGGAGTACTTGGATGGTGTCACAAGGCTGTGCATGGCCTCCTGTATCTGTGAGAGGACACTGAAAGCCACTTGGTTTGCAGCCAGGCATGAGGTGAGGCTAGACTACTTATCCTGCCCCAGGTGCATGCCAGTGAATACTTCCCAGCTAATCAAGGATGCTTTCCAGTGAGCTCCAAGACATGCACAGCTAATGTCTATCACCAGTGCCATTTACCTCTGCACTGAAATAAGCTGCTGATTACACAGCAGTAGATTAAAGGGCTTTCAATATCTTTATTGATATTTCTGGGTACAAGATACAAAAACTTAGCCTGGAAACTGTCTTCAAAGAAAACAAGAAGTGAAGGTAAATCTAAATGATAAAGGGAGAACTTGGCATCTTATCCTCCTTTTCACAGTCTGCTCAGATTTGCAGATTACACAGCCCCGTGTACATTTCAGTAAATACTCACAGCGGTACAACGAAGGTTCGTTTCCTTGCAGAGATACTCGCAAGCCCCACACCTTGGTCTTGTCCTCTCTCTTCTTGCACCGCCAATGGTAATTTGTCCTTTGCTGCTGATGGACTGTGTGCCTTGGAGAGGCTTGGCATGGCCACGGGCAGAGGGGCAGTGGGGAGTTGTGTTGTCTCCTTGCCGTTCTTAGCAAAGATGAGGAGAACAGGAGAGATATGAGACATCAACAGCCCAGATTCCAAAGATACAAGGAAGCTGGGTTTCCCTTGGTGTGACAGGAGCAAGACCCAAGAGCTGGGTGGGCAGCACCCCCCTCTTGCCCCTTGTGGGGTTTCAGCTGCTGCCCATCACCCCAACATCCAGTCTCCTTGTCTTTGTGGGGCTTTTCTTACTTTCTGGATCTGAGCTGTGCTTTGAGGAAGGGTATCAGAATTATTATGCCAGGGGAATCACAGTACTGGTCACCATGGGCTGTGCTGGAGCCTGTGCAAAGGGAACCTGCACTTCCCTTTGCAGCTGATGTTCCAGTGAAAGTGGCAGATCCTTTCAGGTTTTTATCTTTGAAGCGACTGTCTTCCTGGAGAAATGAAAGCATGACCTTTCAGGCATCAGTACACTTCCTCTGGGCTCCAGATCCCAGTTCTAACACTTTTGTAGCTTTCCAGCCCTGCAGAGCAAGGAGCACTGCAGAGGTGAAGCAGGTCTATAGATCACCTGTCAGGTCTTCACTGGGGATCCTCATGCCACAGCTTAGGGACTGCTGCTTTTAAAGGATTGTGATGCAAAAAGGAAGAGAAAGAGGTTATTTTCTGCAGAACTGGGCTCTGGAGCAGAGCCAAGCTCCTATGCTTATGTAATAAGAATAAGCAAACAGCAAAAAATCCCGCAGGAAGGGGAGGCCACTAACCCACAGCAGGACCTGAGCCACCAACAGCGCCGACTTCTTCCTTTTTCCTCCATCTGAGCCTTTAGTTTTTGCTGGGTTCCCCTCCTGCTGGGCAGCAGCAGGCTGCCTTCCTAGCAATGGTGGCACACGAGTTGTACTGTGCTTCCTTCCATTTACCCATCCAGTGGGCCCCGAACCCAGCAGTTCTCTTTAGCCAGGCTGTAGGCAGCAGTCTGATCTTCTTGACTGTCCCAGTTCCCCTGAAGACAGAGCGGTGCCCACTGCAGGGCATCAGGGCTGCACAGGTGACAGCAATTGAAGCAAATGTCCCCTTGTACTGGAATACTCTGAGCATCATTTCCGGCAGGTTTTGGCCCAGGTCAGCTAGCCTGACTCCAAAAGCAGGCATCATTCCCAACCAGAAAGAAGTCCTTGGCAGAGCTGGTTTCTTAGTGCAAATGTATCTGGAGCGTCCTTGCTCCTCTCTTTGCAGGCCTGGGGGTTGGTTTCTGCACAATGCTTCTCCTGGGGCTCTCGGAGTGCCATGGTGGGTTATTGCCTTTACCCTGCTGAAGAGCAAGGCCAGATGGGTCTGCAGAGGCTCATCCCTCAACTCTGCACACAGCAAAAGCATTTCCCCAGCTCCTTTGGCTACCTTGCCTGCTCGTGCATCTCATCCATCTCCTGCTGGAGGATCTGAACAAGCACAAAGAGGATGCCCAGCCCCACAGTCCCTGTAGCCTCTTTGAGTCTACCACCAGTGCCCCAGATCATTCCAAAACCCTGGGAAAGGCCACTGGGAGAGAGGTGCAGGTCCTTACCCTCAGTGCAACTCCACCAGAATTACTGAAGCATTGGCACTTTCATGCTTAGGGGATTTTCTCACCTGGCAGCACAAGCTGAGGGATGTGGATGGTGTCACCCTGCTGCAGGTGGGAGAGGACATGGTTCCCAGTTTGCTTCAGCCCCTGGTTTGCTGGGTATCTTGAGACCTCTCCTGACAGCGCCCAGCCTCCAGGGATCTGAGACACGGTCTGAAGTAAGACCAAGGGGTGGGAGGGTGGCTGCTGCCCGTGGCAGCCTGTCACCAGTTAGAGATGCCATGCAGAGGCAGGAAGCATTTGTTTGGTGGAAACCATTCCCAGAACTCTGAGCCTACAGGGAAGGGCCAGAAACACTCCCAGGACCTGGACTGGAGAGCTGGAATCAGGCACACATCAAGGCAAAGATATGACAGCCTCAGACATGGGGACTTTTTCATTCCTTGGGTTAAGAGCAGGGGTCAAACCCTCCTGCACTGGTAAATCTCAGCTTCAGGAGTGAAGTGGCCACATCTATTCTCAACTTGTGTTCTGCTGCCTGCAGAGGCTGTGAGTTTCACCAAGGGATGAGGAAGCCTCAAGCCACAGGGGTGTACCAGACCCCACACCATCCACATTGTCACTGCTTCTACCCTGTTGTCCCCATGCACCAGCACACGCCAACACAAGGGTTGGCAGGGAGCCCAGCTGGAAAGGGCCAGAAGGGCTTTTTACCTGCTTGGCTCGTGAATCAGTGGCTATCACGATCCGTCACTGGCTTGCTGCCCTGAGCCACAGGCTGCAGACTGGCTCTCGACAGCTCCCTCAGATTCTATTCCCCAGTCACACTTTTCCTTTCATTTTCTAGAGTTTTCTCTGTGACTATTAATAGCCTTGTGACGGACTTGTCAGCCCTTGTGGAAGAAGAGGCAATAATCTCTTCCTGAAGGAAGTGGCTAGGAGACCCAAAGGATCCTTCTCACCCAGGTGTAAATGATACCAAACAATGTGCCTGGGAGGAAACTGAGGCAGAGAGGGCAGAGGAAGCTGTGAGGAGCAGGGCTCCAGAGCCCTTTGTGGAGGGAATACAGCTGCTGCCATCAGTTAATTAATGCTTGGCGGGGGCCTGCCACCGGGAACCCCACTGTTGGGGATCCATGGTGCTCCTGTCTGAGCACTGCTGAGCTCTGGGGCCACAGGCTTGCCACAAAAGCAGGCAGCATGCTGTGAATGGCCAAGAGTCTTGTTGGGGGTCTACAAGGAGTGCTTTAAGTGGGATGATTTACTACTTCCCATTTGGCAGCTTGGCACTGGAGATGGCTGCCATCCCCTCCAGCTACCCAGAGGTCTTTATTCCAGAAAACATTGTTTTGAAAAAGCTGTCCTTGTCCCCCAGGTGAAAGTACCCACTGGGTGGACTGAAGGTCTGCAGGAGGATCTGCATCCAGCATCTTTACCCTTGGCTGGTGTTAGGAGCTGCTGATCCTCCAGGGGCAGGGGTTTTACCCTTCCACAGAACCTCTTCTCCACCCAGGACAGACACAGCTGAGATGACACACTTTTCTCTTGACATTGCCTAATTGGCTTGATTTGTCCATATTAAACATTTACCATCCACAGTTAGCTCCCTCATTAGCTATGACACATCATGTTTAACCACACAGCAATATTGCAGCAATGCCAGGGCCAGCAGCAAACACTCAGGGAACTTCCGCACAAGGATAATGCAGAGACCATGAAAAAATCTGGGCCTGAAATCAAACTTAAACAAGCCTGGGAATACTTCTGAGCTGGTAGAAGACCTTAGACAAGTGTGCACATCCCCATGCACAGCCTTCATCCCTGCCTACTTTATTTACACACAGCATAATGGCTTGTCTGTGGACCTGAGCACTTGCAAAGAGGAATTAACATGCATTTGGTTCACAAACCACAGCCTAATTAATTCCCAGCAAAGCTTCTGGGCTTCACTCTGTGGCTGTGGATGTTCAAGGTGCTACCCAGGGTTAACCAGATGCCTCTCCTCCCTGCCCAGGGTGCTCAGTCCCACCGGCATAGGGCAAGGGATGCGTCTTCCAGGACCAGGGAGAAACCAGGAGGGTGGGAAAGGAAAACAATTTCAGAAATGACAGAAAAAACAAGATGAGGAGCATGCCGGGGTCCCTGCTACCCCCAGCGCCACGCTGAAGCAGCCTCAGGCCCGTCCCCCCCAGGGTTTTTCCCTGAGGGCTTTCTCAGCCTCCTCTCACAGGGATGGACGCAATTTCTCCAAAGGCTGATTTTGAAGGCAATGTTTGCCATCTAGTGGGAAAACAGAGTCTGTGTATCTCACTTGCCTGCAGAAGGATGGGGGCTGTGGTTGTTTTGGCAGTAGTTAGGGGCCACACGCCCTCTTGCCCATAGCTGGGCAGCGGCTCCCAGCTGGGAGTTCCGGGGAGGAGGGAAATTGGAAGAGGTGTTGCTGGTTTAGCTTCCTGGGGCAGCTCGCCAGCCATAGATGCCTGCCTGAGTGTGGATCCCTAGCCCAAGCCCTTGGAGAAGTCCCTGGCTGAGCTGCTGCCCAGTGTAAGTGGGGAGCTGAAAGAAGTGCTCTGTAGTAGGGGGAGAAGCACCATGTTCTGGATAAATGTTGCCTTTCAGGTCAGCAAATCCCGTGGGGATTGGTACCTTCCAGATTGGCATCCTCCCAGGCCTCCCTCTTCCAGGTTTGCATCCTCCTGGGGATCAGTGCCCTCCAGGTTGGCGTCTCCAGCACTCCACTGGCAATCAACACCTTCCAAGTCAGCATCCTCTCTGGCATCAGTGCCTTCCAGGTCAGCATATGTCTGGTGATCAGTACTTTCCAGGCTGGCTTTCCCCTGGGAATCAGTGCCTTTAAGACCTGCCGATCATCCTGGGGGTCAGTCATCATCCCAGGAAGGGATCCTGGAGATATCTGACACTTTTGGCACCTTACCACCTCCCGATCCATCAGCACAGAGGTGACTATGCTGGTGCTGGTGCCTAGAATTCATGTGGAGCTGAGCTGCTTCCACATCTGGTGGATCTTCCAGTGCAGAGCAAAGGCTGGGAGTTGTTTGGCTGTGTTGTGAACCTGCAAAGCCACATGAGACTCCCAAAGGCACATTTAACTCTGGTCCATCATACTCAGGATGTGGAGAAAAGCCCAGCTGTACAGAGCTCTGTCTGCCCAGTGCCTGCTCCATGCAATCCCAGAAACATGGGGAGCACTGGAGTGCCCCAGGTGGTTCAGAAGTTCCTGCATAGGGCTGTCCATAACCTCTACTTGTTTATTCTGCCCATGCAGACAACACAGCTGATGTGGCAGTGGATGAAGGGGACCATAAGATGCAGCTGGTGGGAGGAGAGTAGGTAGAGAGGCTGCCCAGGGAAGCTCCCAAAGTGTGTCCTGCTCTGTTTTGGTCCTTGCAGCTGGAGGAGAAGATGGAGATCCTGCCACGGGGAAGGGAGGAGATATCTCCTCTGATCAAGCGATACGGCAGTACCAAGGAGCTGTAGTCCTCGTGTTGCACAGCAGAAATGTGTGCATGGGAAGCACACAGCACATGTCCCCTAGTGCCACCACACTCCAGGGCAGGAACACAAAACACTGGGACCTCTTGCTTGGACAATAGGACTGTTTCCAGTGGGGAAAAAAAAAAAAAAAAAGCCAAAAAGCTAGCAGGAAAATCGCGGGCTGCTGCTGCTGCTTGGAGCAGTGAGCAGCCATTTCCCAAGAGCATCATGAGCAGCAGTGCTTGGGCAGAGCTGTGCTGCTGGCTGTTGTCTCCCAGCATCTCTGTGGCCACATGCTTGGCATTTCCCATCTGTGAGAGACCAAAAGTATCCTAGAGGCAGGGAAGGGGCCAGTCCCAGCAAGCAAAGAAAGAAACAACCCATATTTGGCAGGAGAAGCTGACAGTGCAGTAGCAAGAGATGTCTCAGGTCTCTCCCTTCTCCACATCTGGGTGTCAGCACATCTGGCCCAGCAGGTGATGTCTTTTCTGTTTCAGGAAAGATGGGCAAGGAATTTTCAGGCCTGTGGCAGCTAGAAAGGGAGGCAGATGAAGAAGAGGGAGCATGGGGGCTCGCAGGGGTCTCTAATGGGTTGGGTGCTTGGATCTCTAGCAAGTTCCCAGGCAGAGGTATCCACATGCAGGTGAGATGAAAGCCATGGTCAGGGTGAACGCTCAGCTCTGCATTTTTAAAGCATTTGTGTTTGGATTCACTGCATCTCTGGGCATGGTTCCTGCTATTCCTACTCTCTCAGTGTCTGGGCAGCATGAGATGGAAGCAGCTCCTGAGGGGGATGCAATCCTTCTGGAGATGCCCCACATTCTCCCCAGTACTCTCAGAACCTGCACTGCTGACAATTCAGGCTCTGTCTCCTCATGTCAGCTGTGATACCACTTACATGAGGACTGGGTGCATGGGTCACACCCAAGACTTGTTCCCAAACACAGTCCTTGCTCTCTGCCCATGGGCCTCTCACCCTTCTGCACAAGTCAGCCCCTGCGCAGTGAGCATCTTTGATGCTTAGGATGGTAACTGAGTGTCCAAACTACCTATCCATACATTCATCTATAAATCCATCTATCCCTTCCTCCCTCTGAAAACCAATCCGTGCATCCATCTATGCATCAGCACATCTTCTTCCCTCAATCCATGCATCCTTCCCTACCTGTTGAACCCCTGACTGTATATGTACCCTTTGCTCTCTACATCACCTCATGACATAGAGATGTATGTTTCATGGCCTATGTCTCCCACATTCTGCTGAAGCTGCTTTCTTCTTTCCTTGGCTCAGGATTTGGCAGAGAAGGAAGCAGAATCAGCCATGAGAGGTAAGTTGAGACTGTTTGCTTCACAGTCCTGTGCAACTGGCCTCCTCCCCTGCAAAATGCAGGCTGATCCTGCCAGCGAGGCAGGGAGAGGAGGAGGCTAGTCCTGAGGGCTAGCTCAGAAATTTGGCAGGGTTGGTGGCAGTCAAACAGCCCGGGCAGAGCTGCACAACCACCCACAGCCAGTGCCCTGCTGCAAAGGCTTCTGCCAAAGCTATAGATTTCCCAAACAAGTCCCTGCCTGAGACGTGATCTAGCCACCCTCTGCTGGATGGAGACAATGGATGTGGACCTCTCTGCATCTCCGTGCTGGGGACCTTCCCCGGTGTGTGGCATTGCCTGATGGAAATTTTTTAAACCAGTATATCCGAGGCCATGTTCTCCTGCACTTTTTTCCTGCTGGGCTTGGGTTGGTCCCTGTTCCATGCCAGGAAGCTGGACCCATCCCTGTTCCATGTGGATGCAGTCCATGGGCTGCTTTGACCTGGCACATTCTCAGCATATGCAGGCCTGGCTTGTACCAGCTCCCCTGGCGATCTTGGCACAGCATCCACTTTGGGGAGGGTGGGATACAGCAGCAAAGGCAAGTTTGGATGTGCCTCTGCCTACTTGGGGCAGGGTGCGTCCAGGCAGGGCTCCAGCCTGCAGCAGGAAGCCTCTGCTCGCTCAGCGGCTGTGCGAGCCACCAGAGAGCCCAAGCCTTGGAGGAAGTGCCCTGGCCCCACAGTGGGACAGGGAGGTGCCGGCACTGGGACTGGTCTCATGGTCCCTTCCTGTTTTTCTTCTCCATGGCTTGAGGACAAAGTTGATTTTGGCACCTGGATCCCTCTCCTTTATTCCAGATTGCTGCTCACCCTGGCCCTTCCCTTGCATGTTCTCTGGTCCACTGGAAAGCCCTGTCTGCCCATGTCCAGCACCAGTGCATCCTCACCTTGGGCACCTGGGAGTGCAGCACCCAGCACCAGGCATCTTTGTTACCCAAAGCACAGGGTTTGTGGCTTTCTTTGGGTCCCCAAGGCCTGCGTGTCACATTTACAGGCTGCTGGGGCAGGGAGCTGAGCCATGGGGCATCCCAGCAGGCAGCTGCAGTGCAGGCAGGCAGGACTTTGTGGTGGCATGTGGCCTCCTTGCCTGCTCTTGGTATCTCCAGCTGCCAAACGGCTGGCAGGTCATGACTCCTTACATCAGAGAGGAAAGGGGTCTCCCTGTAGGGTTGTGGCCAGCAGGATGCAGTGATGAGAACCAGATGTGCCTCTCCTGCCCTGAAGCTGCCCTGGTCACCAGAACTGGATGTCCCCACTGCCTGGCCAGGCAAGCCCCAGCTGAGGAAGGGGACACAAGGCTTGCCACATGGGGACAACAGATCTATGGGTTCCCTAGGCAGCAGCAACACACTTCTATTTCGAGCATGCCTGGGCTTTCTGGAGTTTATAAGCAGGCAGAATACAGGGGCCAGAGCTGCTGTCTCACACACTCTCCCATTTTCTGGCTGCTGTGCTGCTACATCTCGAGCAGGCATCAGCCTCTAAACCAGCACCAGACGCCAGGAAATTACTGAGTTGTTTGCAAACACCGGAGCCACACCTATGGGAGGTACATCACCTGTGTTCCACAGCATCTCTGGGCAACCACTGCCTTGATCCTCTCCACAGTGGCAGAGGGGTGGGATCTGGTGGTGATGAGAAGAAGCTTCCAAGCGGTAAATGCTGCCAATGCAATGCTGGGAACTGAGAAGAGACAAGGGTGACCATGACAAGACAAGGCTGACTGTGTGACACATCAGAATGTGGTTTGGATGCTGGGGACCAGAGCCCAGCAGGGCACAGCAGTGTGATATACCTGGAGCTGTCAAGCTGTGGGATACCCCTGGGAGAGGGGATGTAGCTGCTGAGCCTGGAATGTGCTGAGTGTCCCAGTGCTGAGCCTGAGGCAGGATCTGGCTCCTTGCACCTCCCCATCTTGATGCCCTGCCCTACCTGGCCTGTGGAGAGCCCTGCTCTGGTCCAAGGACAGTGCCACACCAGTAGCACCCTGTAGAGGGCTGACCCCCATCTCTCTCATTCACAGTGTCTGTGCTCATGAGGGACACTGAGGGGCTGGAACCCCACAAAGCCAAGCATGGAGACCCCTCACGACCCCACACCCAAGGGCACCCAGCGAGGGCAGCAAGGAGCCTATGGGCGCATAACGCATTGCAAAAGGCACAGCCTGCCCCAGATCTCTCCAACCCAGTCCACACAAGGACCAGTGCAGGCTGCCTCTGCATCGTGGGTTCACAGGCAGCCCCAGGACCTGCGTGGGTCCCCATCCTGCACTGGCTCTGCTCTCCGTGCTCCATGCATTGCTGCTGTCTGAATTTCCACCGAGCTCCATCTGGATCTCGTTGGGCTGCTGGCACTGAGCACCGGGGTTGGGAGGTGCCAACACATGGAAGCCATTAGAGGGGCCGGGTCGAGGTGCGGCAAGGGGGCCACATGCAGAGCGAGGGGGGCTGTGCAGAGGGTCCTGTCTCGGCTGTCACGCTGGTGAGGGCAAGGGACATGTCCCACACAGCTGCCTGTCTGCAGCCTCTTCTGGCACTTAGCCTCGGCATGGGTCTCTCTCAGCCCCTCCAGGCACCTGAGGAGAGGGCTGAACAGTTTGGGAAGTGCCTGTGCACCTCCTGCAAGGACCATTCCCGAGCTGGCACTCACCCCTCCCTTGGCACAGCATGATCTGCAAAGGGGTTTTGCCTGGACAGTGCCAATAATAGCATTGGCATATCCCCTTTATTGGCATCGCTGCTCCGTCCAGCCACAGCACGGGGGATTGGGGCAGAGGGAGTGGGCAGGGGGTGTTCTCTTCCACCTGCTGGCAGCTGGTGGGGGGTGACAGGCAGGGATCAGCACCCCTCGGCTGGCACTGGTGCCCGGCACCCCTGGGAGCCTACACCCATGGTCCCCCTCAACACTAGGCAGTGAAGTGGGGCTGGCTCAGTGTCTTATCCCCATTTGTTTAGCAGCACTCGGAGGTGGAGCTGGCCTGTCACCCTGAGCCTGAAGTGACTCCAGCTGGCTCCTGGTGGGCTCAGGCAGTCCAACGCTCCTGGGAGCAGAGCCTCTCTCCTTAGGATCCATCCTGCAACCCCAGGGTGTCGGGGGCTCCGGCAATGTCCACAGCTGTGGGGTGACCCAAGAGGCATGGGGTCCATGGGGGCCAGCAGTGGCATCAAGTCCCACGCGTGGGCAAGCGGGTGCAGGGAGCAGGGATCGGCCAGGGCTCACTACAGGATCTGAGCTTCTGCAGAGAGAGAGGACAGGGGGTCAGGGGGGCACTGGGGACACTGACCTGCCCCACACTCTGCACTCCCTGCCCCACATTCCCCCCATTCCCCACCCTGCACCACGACTCACTTGGTAGTGCCTTCAAGTGGGTGGCAGCAACCAGAAAGTTGGGTTTGGTCTTGTCCTTGCCATGTTTCCTCACCCGGAGCCTGAGGATGAGAGCAGTAGTGGCTGAAGACCCCAAGCAGCCCCCCATAGCATTGGGATTGCCCACATTCCCAGTGATTCTGCTCTGTGTCTCCATCCAGCTGTGCCCAGCTCAGTTTAACCTCTCCAGTGGGTCAGCTCCAGGGCTACAGCAGGAATTGGTCACAAGTTAGAATAGGATTGGGATGGGAACACGGACTGACAGCAGAGCAGGAGCATGGCATGGAGATCCCATGCCGGGATGAGAGGGGACCCAGGGACAAGATTCCCAGGGAGCAAAGGCACATGGAGGGGTGTCTGTGCTGACTCTGGAGCATGAGAATCCCCAGCAGGAGCCTTTGGGCAGATAATAAAAGCAGCAGCATCTTGAGGGGATTCAGAGAAAGGTCCCTTGGATCTGGGCTCATTGGAAAGAGCCCAGGCCAGGCTGGGCAGTACCGGGTGTGCTGGGAAGAGGCCCTGGTGTGGCACAGGGGCAAGGGGAGCATAAAACACCCTATAGGCCATCAAGTGTGTTTTGGCAGGGACCCCAGAGCAGGGCTGGAGGATCACAGGGCACTCCATGCTGAGGGTTCAGGATGGGATGGGGACAACAATCTTACAGCCCCTCCTTCTCAAAACCCAGCCTACCAGATGAGGATGGTGATGACAAGAACAGCAGCCAGGACGAAGAAGGCAAAGATCCCAAGGGACACCAGGACAGCCACCTTCTCCAAGGGGTCACTGTGATCTGGGACAGAGAGACTGTCACAGCCAAGGGATGCCACAGTCCCCAGCACCCAGGGGATCCTATGGCACACTCCTGGACACTCCAGCAGCCCAGCCACACACGGGCATGGGGCAAGAGACCCTTCCCATTGCTCTCAGCCACACACATGGTACTCCTGCCCACCACCCCCAGCTCTACTCACTGATGGGCTCAGGGTTGGGAGCCTGGGAGGGCTCCTCAGCCAGGCTCTCCAGTCTGGCATCTGTAGTGGTTTCTTCACTTGCTGTGGAGGCCAGGTCTGGAAGAACAGAAGAGATGGAAACACTCACCAAAAGCATAGGCAGCACCCCAGGGACCCACAGAGAGGAGCAAGGAAGGGTGTCCTTGTGTCCCAGAGATCCCACGAGGCCAAGGGTGTCACCAAGGTGCTAACGGTGCTCTGGAAGCCCCGCTCTGTCCCAAGCCTATGGGGGACAATCCCCAAATGGCATCGGCACAGCTGTAGACTGACATGGGCTGTCTACAGGGGTTTTGTCCTCCTGCAGCTCTGCCTCCCAGCCTTAAGTGGCCTGGGAGTTGAGACTCGCTCTGGTTGATATTTGGGGGAATGAGTGCCATGGGGAAGGGACTTAGGAGGGGCTTTGGGGAGGGATGGCACAACAGCCTGTCCCTCTCTCACCTCTGACTGGTGTTGCCCGGGCCTCAGCACTCCACTCGCTCCAATTCCCTGCATCCAGGAAATCCTTGGCACTGACTTGAACCACATGCTCCAGCCCAGCGAAGGCATCCGTGATAACCTCAGACAGATTCACCGTCTCTACCTGTGCCAGGCAGAGGGGAGCTGTGGGGCAGGCAGGGGCATCCCTCACTACCCTCCCTGGCCCCATGCACACCTCACTCCTTTGCTGGCCCTGCCTTTCCTTGCACACTTACCACGGACCAGGAACGGTGGATGATGGGTCGGTACTGGAGCCGAAACCTTAGCTGGAAGTGGGGTTCCTTGGGCCAGGAGGAAGGGTACTTCCAGCTCACATGGAGCCGCCGTGGGGCCAGGGGGATGGGCTCCACCACTAAACCCTCTGGAGGGTCCGGCTTAACTATGTGGGAGAGGACAGGAAGCCCTTGTCACCCCGCACTGCTGTGCACAGGGGTGTAGGGTTCCCCGCTGCCACCCACAGGTAACTGCCCAGCGATGGACAAACAGTGGGACAGACAGATGGGCGGACGGGGACTCACTGATGGCCTGCATGGTGACATCAAGGAGGCGGTAGTTGAAGCCCAGGGGGTTCACCTCGGTGATGTTCAGGCGGTAGGAGCTCCAGAACTCTGACCTGTGGACGGTGCAGGTGCCGGGGCGGGATGGATCCTGCAGGCACAGCCCCATGTGCCCGTTCCTGTTCCTGCAGACAGGGAGGCAGGGTGGCGACACGTCCTACTCACCCACCATGCACAGTTTCCAAACGCTGCCAAGAAGGAGCCATGGGAGACCCCCACGCCAAGACCCTGGTGGGGGAGGCAGCCCCTCTGGCTCAGCTGCACTCATCCTTCCAGAGTCTGGCATGTCCCTCTGGGCATGACAGAAGGGACCCCTGTCCCAGCTCCACACTCCCCTGGGAGGGTCCCTCCCTGAGGAAAACCCTTCTCCCAGACTCTCAGGCTTAGGTAGCTGGCTCTCTGAAGCTCTTGCTTTGGGGTCCCTGCTGAAGACAGCAGCAGAGCCTCTGGGATGGGGGCCAGTCCCTGGGGAGCAGGAGCAGGGTGGGAGTCAGTCCTACCTCCGCTTTTCTTCGCCCGTCAGCGATTTCTTCCTGCCATGGAGACAGATGGGAAAGCAGATGATTAGGATGAGGAGGCAGCACAAAGTGAACCCCACCACGACCCAGAAGAGGGACAGGCTCCACACTGCAAAGCAGCTCCCCACTCCCACGTTGACATACACATGTGACAGCATGGGGGACAGAGCTAAAACCACGTCCAGCTCTTCTAGAGAACAGCCTGGCAGCAGGAGCTAGGGGTCCCAGGGAAAAGAAATGGGACCCCCTTCCCTTCCTGGGGTTTCATCAGCAAAGACATGGAGATACTGATAAAAGCAGCTCCCCTGTGCCTGGCTTCACCCTCCCCCTACAGGCCCCCAAATCCCTTGCTTCCACTCCCCCTCCCTGTGGACCCCCTGATACTCCACTCAGCCCCCTCCCCACCAAGCCCTCAGCTCCTGCAGCTTTCAGCAGGGCTGTGCTTTATGAGCTCCTTTGGACTTCAAAGCCGCCCGCTAATTTGGCTTGCAGGGATAATTAGAAGCAGTGATGCTGTCAGGGCTCCTTTCATCCCAAAGCATGCCGGAGTGTGGAGGCTTGCAGATGACCTGCTTCTCTTTTATTGCCCCTCTGGTGCTGGCAGAGCTGTCAGAAGGGAGGGAGCCTGCCTGTGCCAGCCCCCCAATGCTGCTGAGACCCCCACTGAGAACAAGCAAATGCCTGGTGCTCTGTTCACCCCAAAACAGAACCTGCTCTGGGGTGCAGCATGGTCCTTGGGGAAGAGCGATGGCCAGATGGATTTGGTGGTTATCCTTGGCTGTGACCCAGAGCTCACACCATAACTCCCCCAGTCCATGCCCTGTAGGGATATTCACCTGTATGTGGTGATGTATCTGGTGGGGAGGAAGGTCTCCACAGTGGAGGTCCAGGAGCAAGAGAAATTCTCATAGTCAGATGCTCTGCAGGACACAAAGGGGACTCCAGGCAGGTCTGGGGTCCGGGGGAAGCAGCAGTCAGCAAGGAGTCCCCCATCCTGCAGCCCATCCAGCACACAGGGATGCCTGTGTCAATACAAAGCCCCCTTTTGGCAAGCCCCTGGCAGGGGTGCACGCACCACCCTCCCCCTGGAACAGCCCGTGCTACTCACGCCCCAGACGCAGGGACACAGTGTGCAGGAGGCCACCGTCCTTGCCATGGCAGCTGTATGTTCCCATGGAGGCCAAGCTGGCACTTGGCAGCACCAGGGATCCCTGCTGGACGGCTGAGCCCTCTGGCAGTGCTGTGGCACCTGCTCGTCTCCACTGCACTGGTGAGCTGGGGAGGACACCAGGCAGGCTGTGTTAGGGGACAGGGATGGCAGGTCACCCCAGGCCCACCCTGTAAACCATCCCATTGGATAAATCCCTAGGTGTGCACGGAAAAGACTTACCCAGCACGGACACCAGGGCATGACAGGTTCACGTCTGTCCCCAGCTGTCCATACTGCACTCCTGGAGGGACACACATCCCCACATGTTAGCACTCCACACCAGGGCTGGGGGCACAGGTGGGGAGCCCCTGGGGCTGTATCCCACTGTGGGCACTGGCTGTGGGGTCTTGCTTCACACAGATACCACCATGGAGGTCTAGTAAGGACTGGTCCCAGTTGGGGCTGGGCAATGTGCAGATACAGGGGAGCACTGGCCACAGGTTGGCCATCACTGTAGCGTGTAGGGCTGTGTTTCATGTAGCCCTGGTAGGTCTGTTCCTGTCTGGGGGGAGCGGGATGCCCTCAGGGTCCTCATGCCCGGGATATGGAGGGGGTGCTGTATGGGGGGCTTGGTGGGGGTCTCACCTTCCTCTCCCCAGTCTTCAGGGATGGCAAAGGAGGCTGATGCCAGGGCTGCAGCGAGGAACACCATCACCCTGCCCAGGCCTGGGATGGAACTGCGCATCTGGAGGAGGCAGACAAGGGGAGGAGAGGGTGTGATTCCCTTCAGTGGGGCAGCTGGCATGGCCCACAGCCCACAGCATTCCTGCAGGGCCATGGATTCTGCATCTCACTCTCATCTCATCCCATCCTGCTGGGGACAGAACAGGGACTGAATCCCGGGACCCCAACTGTGACATCTGGCAGTGTCTGTGCCACAGTCACACCTGATTCCTGGCTCCTGAGCAGTCCCCACGCCTGGAGCAGGGACGCAGAGAGCAAACACTGACCAGGAGCTTGGGGCTGTGTGGGTTGGCGGGATTAAGGGTTCTTTGCCATTGCAATCCTGTGCTGGGAGTCTTGGCTGGCTCCCAGCCCCCGGGTGGTCCAGAGACCTGTGCCTGTGCAGCTGGGGTGGGAAGGGACCAAGGAGAAATTCTGGCCTGTATTTATGTGGCAGGTGACAGCAATCTGATCTAAACAGGCTAACACAGCCAGGGAGAGCAGGGCTGTGGTATCTCAGGTTATTCCAAGTCTCACATCACTGCCCCGGCCTGCACCCACTGTGAGGCTGGTCCATGTAGGTCTCCATTTGTGGGAAAATGGCCCTGAAATCCCTTCCTCCCACTCAGAGATCACCAGCAGGTCAGGGGTGAGAGAGGCAGGGGATACAGAGTCAGGGGTGTGCACCCAGCTCTTCATGGGTCAACCCCTGCCACAGACTGGAGTCTCCCTGCCACCATGACCCTTTCCATCCCAACCTACACCACTGTGCCCACATCAGCCAGTGTCACCCTGGCCAACACAGCCAGCTTTGCCCTGTCCTGCCCTACCACCATCACCCTGCCCATCAGAGCCAGCAGTGTTCTACAATATCCACCCCAGCCAGCACCCTTTCTGTGCCAGCCAGCACTACCCCAAAGCATCTGGACCCTCCTGCAGAGTCCTGCATCAGCAGGACATATCAGCCAGTGTCACCCTGTCACCCAGCCACACCACCCTGTCTGTGCCACCCAACATCACCCCAGGGCATCCATCCCAGCCCGCATCATCCTATCCCTACCAGCAGTGCCACGCTGTCTCATTCAGTCAGAAATGAATCATTTCTCCCTAGAAGACCCCCCTGCCCACCCCTCACAAATGGACAGGCCTGTTTATTTACACCCACACCATTAGCTTCTGCTCCCAGCTGCAGGCAGGGGCTGAGGGCACAAAGGGCAGTGAGCTCCCTGCCAGCCCCAAGTGCAGGCATAAATCTGTAGGCATAAATCTGTGTCCCCCTGGGTTCAACAGCTGAGAGACTGGAGGGAGGGATGCTCCAGCCCAGCAAAACACCCCAGAGCAGCAGCCGGCTCCCCTCCTGTGGTCGACTGCCCATGGCCACAGACCAAACCACCTGGCAAAGGAAACAAGAGCTACAAGGCAATCTGCTGCAGGGGGGAAGGCGTGCGGCACCCCACATCAACCCCGCTCTGAACATGCCAGGCAGCCTCAAACACAAGCCCCAAACGTAAATAATTTCATGAGACTGTCATAAGCTTTTCCTACCAAACCATCCTAGAAATATTCCCACGAAATATCAGTTAAAAGGTCTCTGCCAAAACTATGCTGGTAAGTAACTGGGAACATTTGGCCTGAAAGTAAAATATTTTGGTGATGGGAAAAAAAAAAAAAAGAAGACAAAAATGAGTGTATTAAGTCTCAAAAGCAGCAACCAAAAATAACTCCAAAAACCACGTGGGCCAGAGTGAAGGAATAGTTCTGGGAGGAGGCGGGGAAGGGGAGTGGGTGTATGTGTGTGTGTCAGGAAGAAGGGAGAGTGTGTTAATATACAGAAAGAAAAAATAGCTTTAAAATAAAATAATTTCTTCTCCTGACCTGTCTTTTCATTCAAACACTGCAGAGGGTATCCAACATGTCTCCATAATGACCCTAGTGGTTAAGTCTAGTTAGGGACCTCTCACCTAGACCCTAATCCTCGTGGTCCGTAACTCTAACCCTTAAACCTAACCCTAACACCACTCATCCTGATGGCCAGTCCACATCCTCCACCCTTCATCACCCTTTGTCCCAGGGTCCTCCCAGAGCTCCCCACCCTCACCCCAGCATCCCATGAGCTCCCCTGCCCCAGAGGGCCACCCCTGCCAGCACAGGGTGGGAAGGCAGCACTGAGCCCCTACAGACATACGCTGACTCAGTAAATGACCCACACCAGCACTGCCAAAACCTATCCCTGAGAGAGCGTCGCTGCAGAGAGAAGCAGCAGGGCAAGCCCTTCCTTGCCTGCCCAAAAGCCACAAACAACAGGGGAAAGAGCCACAGAGCCGGAGAAGATCCAGAGCCCTCGTCGGCACCAGGTGCAGAAGCAGGGCAGGGGGCCAGAGGCTGCAAGACAGGCTGCCCAGAAAGGATCCCCTTATTTTCTGCCACCAACCTCCCCGGCCAAGGGAAAAACAGGTGTGCAAATGAACACAAGTGTGAGTGGCCAGGCCCATCTTCCTTGGTGGCTCCATGCCCCCACAGATGGGCACACAGGCAGAGAAAACATCCCTTGATGCTTGCACCAGCAGTGACACATTCTGGGGACACAGAGTCCCAGCACAGTGGTCCTGGAGCCAAGCTGGGACAGAGGGAACAATCAGAGCTTTTCTTCTTCCGTTCATGCTAGTCCTGGCCAGAGAGACGCCCGCTGCCAGCCTGGGGCTGGTTGACATCCTGATGCCACGGCCAGGGTAGAGGGACCCAGCTCAGGCCTGGGGGCGTGGTTTGGTCCTAGCAGGAAGAGCAGCAGTGCCAGACCCTGTACCCTCAGCACGGGATGCTCCTGTCACTGGCATGGCCAGGGTCACCAGGCAGCCTGTGACACCCGGGGATGTGAGCCAGAAATGCAAAGAGTCACTCTCCATCCCTCCCTGATCCTGCTGTTCTGCTGGGCACCACTTGAGCTCATGCAAAAGCTTTCAGGCAGTGGTGGGGAGAAATCCTGACACAAGCCCCTTCCTGCATGCAAACTGAAGTGCTATAAGCCAAAACTTCCCTCAAAATCACGGCCATGTGCACCGGCACCGATGTCCACATCAGGTGTGACAGTCCCCTCGGCACAGCTGCTCTGTGCCATGCTCTGCCGTGGCCTGGCAAAGCCCAGCACAGATTCCTGGGGGAAGCCAACTTTCCATTGTGCTCGGTGCTTTGAAAGACGTTGGGTTTTGTTTTCTTAGTGTTTTTTTGTTTTGCTTCATTTGAAGTCACTCTTCAAAGCAGATGGGCCACACACAGAGCTGGGATGGTGGGGACAGGGACAGAAGCAGATGACACTGTGCCTCAGGGCTGCAGATGGCAGCGTGGAGACGTAGGATGCTCCCCACGGAGCACAGAAAGCTGGGATGCCTCCTAACCTCTTCCCAGGGTGGTGGGGGGCAGCATTGCTGCAACAGAGATATGGCAAATAACCCAGGAGCACTTGGCAGCTCTGCCTGTCCTGTACCAGGCCCTGATGGAGTCACCCACCTGCAAAAAGCAATGGGCAAAGGCCCAAAGCTGGTTCTAATGCCCCAGAGATGGCATCACTCAGTACTCCTCCTGCTCCTGAGCTGGGGGAGCGTCCCTGGCCCTGTGCTACCAACCCTCCTCTCTGCCAGTGACTGCCATAGGAAACATGTCCTACGTTGAAATGCATCGTTTCAAAGCAGCAGGAATTCCTCTCTCCTTATTTCTCTGTGGGGTTGGGAGCAGTGCCTTGCTAATCCCTCTGCTCCTGGCAGGAGCACCATGCTCTGAGGAACCATGGCATGGTCTGAGTATATCCCCGTGGCCACTGACCTGGCCAGGGACCTGGAATTGCCCCATCCCTGCAGCACCGGTGACTTCCATCATCGCTGCATGAACGCATGCCTGTGAGGTGGGGGAGCATCAACTCCACTGCTGGATGGTCTCCTGCAACAGCCACCCGTCCCCTGAATGCTGCTGGCACCCTCTCTGGGTGCCCAGAGAAAGCCCAGCAGGATGGAAGCATGTCCCCCACCACCTCCAGGGCCACCAGGGCCGTGCACCATCTCCAGGGCTACCAGCAGCACCGGAGGCAATACCTTGCCCACCTTGGGCACTGCAGGCATGATGCTTTGTGCACTCCCCCCTGGTGCCTTTGGGACCTCAGAAAGGGCTGTGATCCTCTTCACCACTTTGGTGGGGTGCATGGGTCCCCATGCCTGCTGTGGTGGGGGTACCATGCCATGCTGGGCTGTGCCAGAACACACACACGCACAACTGCAGCCAGTGCAACCCCAGCACACTGGAATTACCCCAGTTAAACCAGTAAAACCAGTTGGAGTCTTTCCCTGTGAGGCCAGTGCAGTCCAATAAGCCTGGTGCACAGTCTGAACGCAGGACTAAACCCAGCACAGCTCCAAAGCGGGGCTTAATTCAGGGCAATGCAAATATGGGATTATACCACACTTAGCCCAGGAGAATTAAATCCCACTCAGCCCAGGAGGAGAATTAAATACAGTGCAGTCTAAATGTGTGGTTAAACTCAGCCCAGCCCAGGAGTGGGGCTAAACCCAGCTCAGCCAGAATGTGAGGCTGGACCTAGCACAGGTCAGACATGTGGTTATGCCATCCTAACATGGGGTTAAACTTGGTACAGCTCAATTCAAACACAGGGTTAACCTCAGCATAGCCCAGTCATGGGGTTACACAGTTCAAATGTGGGGCGAAGCCAAATGCAACCTGGGAGTGGGGTTAACCCCAGCTCAGCCCAAACACAGGGATAACCCCAGCATCGTCCAGGGAACCAGTTATCTCCACAGCCAGATACAATGCACATCTCCATCCAAACTACACCAATCCCCTCCAACATCCACTGGTGACACCCAGCTGACCACAGCCCCACCGGTGTCCAAAGCCAAGCCCAAACCCCTCCATAACCTGAGGGTCACCTCTCTCCTCTGTGGAGCCAGCAGCTGCCAGCAGTTCCTGGTGCTGGGGGGCTCCTACACACCTCAGCATGCCAGCAGCACCACGGAGGTCAGGCTCTGCTCTTACCCCAGCCGGGAAACTCCCACCCCAACGCCCTGATTTCCGCTCTCCTCTGCTCCATCCTGTGGGAAGAAGTCTCTGGCTCCCAGTTGTAACTGGAGGCATCGGCAAGGGCCAAAACAGCGAGGGCTCTGTTAGCAGCCAGCAGCCCTGACACTGTGCCAGCTGGCAGCGCTGCATTCCGAGGGGGGGAGAGAAGGGGCGCCCCCTCTCCATCCCCATCCCCACACTCCTCTCTCCGAAGCCACGTGCCAGAGACATTCCTAAAAATAATCTCCTGGCTGTAAAGAAACCTAGCAGTGCTGTAGCTGTAGTGCTGGTGGGTTTCTTTACAGCTTGGAGATTATTTTTAGGGTGGAGGCATGGAAGTTGGTGGGAGGGGGTGCTGCATCCCACTGTCCTTGGCATATGGTTGCAGGACAGGGATGGGTACAGTGCTGGATCTGGGGACACGGGTGGGACCTGCAGCAGAGAGCTGGGCCACCCTGTGATTACAGCAGGGTGGGAAAGGCTTTTTCTGTCCCAGGAACATTTTGGGATTTGGGACATTTTTCTGCTCCTGGGCTCAGCCCAGCCTGGCAGAGAATTCAGTGAACACGCAGCTCCCAGTACGGCAGAGAAGGCGGGTACCAGCCTGCAGCCTGCCCCCCAGGACCACCTGCATCTCCTAGACCAAAGTTCCCCCATAAGCTGGCCCTGGAGCTGATACAAGGGTGCATGTATCCATATATGTAGGGGACAGACGTAAGTGTACATACCTGTGAATGACCCAGGCACACCCAGCTCCTTCTGATGCTCCTGATGAACTCCAGCCTGGGGCTGGGAACTCTGATCAGGAGCGGAGCCCCACAGGATCCCCCATACACGATGCTCCCCCTTCCCTCCCCCTGCTCCAAAGCTGGCCAGAGCCCAGAAGCCATCAGGCTCAGCTCCATCCCTGAGGCACGAAGGCGCACGGGTCAGCCAAAACACAGCAGGGCCAAAATAAACAGCTCACCTTACACAAATGCTCCCCCAGCTAGCAATTTGCTGTCAGTCCTTGTGCAAAACAAAATCCCTTTTGGGCAAGAGAGGGATTTCAGGAGTCATTAAGGACCACCTGGGCAGCCAAATAAAGCCATCACCAAGGGGTGGCCCAAATAAAGCCACCGCCAAAGGGTGGCCCATTAACCTTTTGTACACCACCAGCAGAGTCCCTGCGGGAGCAGGGCAGGGGGATGGAAATTGCAGACCTCCGACAATGTGTGATGTGGGGATAATGGCACCAGTCTCCTTCACCTGGTGGGATAACCATGACCTGCCTTCTGCAAGCTTGGAGCCAACCCTACCTGCTTTCACAGAATCATTGAATAATTAAGGTTGGAACAGACCTCTAAGATCATTGAATTTGCTATGTGGAGGCAGCTCAGGGGAGGCAGGAGGGTGCAAGGCACATGGCAGGAAGAGAGGCTGGGAAGACACCTCATTGGGGGCAGCATCTGTGCCCCCACACCACACTTCTTATCAATCAGACGGCAGTCCCCAAGCCAAAAGGAGCTGGAAACATGGCAAAAAGTGGAAAGACAGGGAAAACCTGGGGGCTGTAGTACAAGGCCAGAGGACGGGGGCTGAGCCCTGCTGAAGTTGAGAAGGTTGGAAAAACACCGTCCGGCTCATTTTTTGCTAGGGGAAAAAAAACCGGGCCAAGTTCTGAAAGATTAAGTGTGATCGTATCCAAGAGGGGGAAAGCAGGGCCATGCAATGAGTGTGCTGACACATCTCCTTCCTCAGTGCTGGAGAGAAGCCCCAGCCCAACTCAGGGCCAGCTCTGTTTACAGGCTCCTATTGTCTCTCTTTTTTCATTTGGATTCCCCCCCTCCACTGTTATAGTTCAGAGTAAACAAAAGCAAGCAGCCTCTCACTCCAAACATTTCAGCCATCCCAAACTTTCTCTGGAGGGGGGCTGCCCATGGAATTTTCCTCATCCAAAAGAATTTCGAAATGTTCCCATTGCAGCCTGCTCTGACTGGAGGCCAAGACAGCTCCAAAATTCTTCATGAAATGCTTGAGTTGCCCTGTGCATTGCCACAGCTCCGGCTGTGCCCCAAAGCCCCCCAGTGCACAGGGATATCCTCTGGCTCCACCAGAGGGGCACAGAGGCACACAGAGGCACATCCCAGCCTCCATAATTCCCCACAGCTCATCCCATTCACCTGAAGTGAAACAGCAGGCCTTGGTGAGCCTGGATCCTACCTTTTCATATTTTAAGCTGATACTTCAGTTCTTATGCTCCAAGTCAGCAGTGCTGGTGCAAAGTACTTGGGTGCACTGGGGGGTATGTGTGGCAATGCACCTCAAGAAAACACAGTATTTCCCTTTGCAGGCAGCACCTCCATAGCACCAGGCAGAGGGTGCAGAGCTCCTCCTGGGACTGATCAGTGGCACCTCGAGCACCAGGAGCGCAGTTTGCAGCGGTGATGCCTCCTCAGTGCTGCCAGGTAACCACAGAGGCAGGCAGACAAGGAAGGGAGGGTACGCTGTACACATCCCTGAGGATGGAGGGGGGGCACAGCACTGTGCCCTGCACACCCCTGGGAGATGGGGTGTAGAAGGGAGGACAAAAGGTACTCCAGAATGAGCCAAGTGATGGGTGCCACCTAAGTGTGCTGCTGCTCCCTGGCGCACAGCATGCTGTCAGGGTATGCATCCTGGTCCCTTCTGGGAGGTAGGACCCCAGCGTGGTCAAGGAGAGACCCCCAACAGCTCTCTTGGCTCTGGCTAAGTACAGATATGAGATGAAACCCATGAGACCCTGGCATCAGGGTGTCAGCACTGTGCAGCCCGCTGGTAAAGGGGGCATTGGAAGCGGACCCTGAAACAACTGGAAGGGGAAGAGCCCAGCTAAAAAGCCCCACAAAAAAGCCAGCAGTTGCAGGAAGGAGCACCTAAAGCTCAGTCCAGCATGGATTTGGATGTCAATGCAAGCCACTGGAGTGGCCTGGCATGCTGAAGTCCCTTGTTTGCTTTCCAGAACAGTCTCTGAATGGGTGTCACTGGGTAGGTCATCCTGCAGCCCAAAACACACCCCGGCACGCTGGAGAACCCCCACATCCTCCCTCTCTGGGCACATGCAGATTTTGGGGACCGCAACCCCTTGATGAACATGCTGTCACCTCAGGAAGGCAAAACACTGCTGGTATCTGCTGCACCTCCCACCCACAGCATCCCACCCGGGATGGACACCGAGCCCCATGCCACCACAGCAGCACTGGCAGGGAGGAGATACCTCAGCTCCACGCTGGGCTGGAATCTTGCTGTGGGATGGGGCTCTGCTGGGTGCCCCTGCTGCCTCTGCACCATCTCCCTGAGCCGCCTTGCTGGGTTCTCCTCCTCCACGGAGGTTGCTCAGTGGTTTGGCGTGGGAGCGGTCCTACCCCCCCATCCCCAACAGCCCCCTCCCCTATAAAGGGGCCAGGCAGTGGCTGTGTGGGGAGCAGAGCCCCCGACACAGCAGATGGGGTCTGTAAAGTGAGGCTCCCCCAGGTGTGTTTGCCTTGGCCAGGGCTCAAGCCCGTCCAATTAGAGCTATAGAAAACATATCTTACAAAAAAACGAGGGGGGAAAAATAATCCTCTCCCCTGTGCTGGGGCCCAGGGTTTGGCCGGGGTTTCTCGGCAGGCCAAGCACAGGCAATACAGGCTCCGCTGGCAGCAGCCTGGGGAGGGCGGGATGTTTGTGGATATTAAAATGCACTCGTAAAATAGAATAAAAGGGCAGCCTTGTTTCAGAACGAGTCTCCAAGGCTTTCCCCTCTCCCGTCATGCTTGGCACCTGGCCGGCAGCACGAGCAGCTCCCCCTTCCCACAGCTCCCTCAGCCATCCCCAACTCGCCCAAGGGCTGAGGTGCTGTCAGCGAGACCCCAGCCCTCATGGCGTGAAGCTCATCATCTCCAGGAGGGAGCAGATTTGGGAGGGCCCCCCTCTACAGCTACCCATACTGGGTCACGTTACAGCTGTGCTTCTGTAAAACCCACCCTTGCACATCCCTTCCTCAACGCCTCCGCAGCTCCCTGCTTTCCCTTGTCCACTGCCCTGCCTGCATGGAGCCAAGGCTGCCTGGCCCCAGCTGCTTGGCAGCAGCCACATGGCAGCACCACTGGTACTCCACTGCTTGGCCTCTCCCTGCCTCCCTGCTGGAAGTAAAATAAGCTGGATGGTCTTGTGGTCAAGGCTTAAAATTATTCACAGGCACTCAACACCCAGTGCCCACTCAGAATGAGGCATACCATTGTCCCATGGGGCTCTCCACATTCCCAGGGACCCCCTAAATCTCTGGAGAAGCCCTCTCCTTGGGATATGTCCCCAAATCCATCCGTGAAGCAGGATGCTGCCTCTCCACAGCATCGCCTCTGCCTCCATGCTGCCATGTCCGGCCCTGGAAAGTCACAGCAGCAGGCTGGGAAGCAGTTGCAGGCACCAGCCCAGCAAAGGTGGCCCCATCCTGGCCCACCTGCTCAGCTGGAGATGCCCAGCACACATCTGGCTTCACCACAGCCTTCTGCTCCCCTTCCCAGCTTGTAAAGGAGGGGACTGTGGGCTGCGAGCCCAGACGCACCCCCCATCCATCCCTGACCCCATCCCTGTCCCCTGTACTGGCTCTCCAAGCCCCCGTGCCCCTGCCCCACGGGGACCCGAGGCACATCCCATCATCCCCAGCCGCGGCCCAAATGACTAACGCCCCGGCAAGCGAACCGGGTGCCGTCGGGGCGAGCAGGGCCCGTCCCTTGGCCGCTCTCCCTCCCCGCAGCGGTGAAATCACGTCTGGAGAAAGCCCGGGGACTGAGGCGCCGGGGGCCCCCCCGCTGCTTCCCAGCGAGGATGCTGCTCCCCGCCTGCTGGCCGGCCGCCCCCACTCTGCAAACCCCACATCCCAACAAAGGGGTGCTCCAGGCATGCAGCCTGCAGCACAGCCTCATACCTCATCTCCTCCTCCTCCTTGCTCCAGATCCCACAGCAGCATCCCAGCTGTGGAAGTGGCTGTGAGATGCGGAAATGCAGCAGCAAGCCCCAGATGCTCATAAAAGTGCTCCCGGGGAGTGGGCAGGAGCCTCTAATCTCCCTCTAACTTCTGTAGACGCGCCAGAGGCTGGGGGGCCATCGGGGATGGAGGGGGTACCCCTCTTGCTGACACACCACCCCGCCACGGCAGAGCAAGCTGGCTCATGGAAGGAGCTGGTGGCTCGGGCTGCCTGGGACCAGCCCTGGGCAGCAGCAGAGGGGACAGGGAGGGACGGGCCACCAGCACTCGGCCTCGGCCTGGCCGGCGGCACGTGCCGGCTGCGACGGGGGGTGACTGACGCGGCTCGGTGAGCGCCTCCGCCCGCACGGGAGCGTGGCTCCGCGTTAGGGTTTAATTATCCGCCTTCCTCCGCAGCCCATGCTCTCCTCCGCCTGAACCGCCACAGGGACCCCGGGAATGTCGTCCATCCCCTCCTGGCCGGGGCTGCTGGCATGGAGCGAGCAGGGCTGCGGCGGGGAGCTGGCTGGGAGCACGCCGAGGCTGCAGCTGGGGGCTATAAAAAGCACGGCTGTGGTATGCAGCGAGGCACTGAGAGGGGAATAAAATAAAATCAGGTGGTGGATGAGTCGGGTGCTTGCTTCTGCACCAGGTCTGGCGACCGTGCTGCTCCCCATCATCCCTTCCCTGCTCCCTGCCCGGCTGACAGCCTGGTGAGGCTGGGGCAGAGCGGAGAGCTGGGACTTGGCAAAGGGTGGAGGACGCAGGGCTGAGTTGGCAGGGAGTGGAGGGGGTCAAGGCTGAGGAAACAATCGCTGGCTCGGGTACACGGGCTCCTGCCCGGGATGGAAGCATTGCAGCCACCCCTTGCCCAGCTCAGAGACGCCAGACCCGGGCATTCAGGCTTCTGGCAGTTCGTACTGGAGGATTAACCGTGCACTGATTGACGGCCAGAGCTGCCTTTGCCAGGAGGAAGCCCCACCATACCCCAGCACCCGGATCCTGGTGGGGACCTCATCCAGAGGGGACAGTAACGCCTCAAGCTGGGGACAGAGAGGGCTCCCCTTGGGCCGGCAGGAGCTCCCTGCTCAGGGACGTGCCGTGTTTGCACATGTCTGAGCAGGGGAAGGTCAGATTAATTTTAAACTTGAATAAACAAGGAGAGAAGGCAATGCCAGAGCTCGCCCTTCCCAGTAGGGATGCCCAGCAGCAGAACATAGCACCCGCAGTACAGCTCTGCCCTGCCCAGGGGTTCACATCCCCCTAAGAGAGCTGGAACAGACCCACACCCGGGGGCCTCCCTTTTCCACAAGGAGCTCCCAGCTGAGTCAGTGCTGGCAGCAGGGAGAGCAGCTCCTGCTTGATTTTGCAAGATTCCTCTGGTCTCCACGGGGAAGTACCCACTCTGGGACCCCCATCCCACTGGGAACAGTACCAGGGCTTGCCTGTTCCCTGGCCACAATGCACAATGCGGTCTTGGGAATGAACAAGGAGGAGAAAAGAAAATGGTAAAATTGTTTGTAGGTCAAGAGGAAAATGGAAAAAAATAAAGTTTGTGTTTTTCATGCCAAAAGGAAAATGAAAACCAAAACATTTTGTTCTAAATGATAGGCCTTGTTTAGTTTTCAGTGGTTTTACTTTTTTAAAAAGGTTTGAGTTAAATCGAGCTAAATTTGTCTTCCAAACATTACCTTGGGGCAGGGAATAAAATAAATCGGAAAAAAAAAAAAAAAAAAAGAAGGATAAATCAAAACATCTCATTTGGAAAATGTCAAGAGCAAAACTCCACGGCTTTTCCAGCCTGGGAGAACCGCAGCCGGGCGCTGAACCCAGCCTCGGTTCACAACTTGTGACGGCCCCCCCGAAGCAACTTTTTTTCCCGGAAAATAAAGCAACTGATGTCTGGCATGGCTTGTGCCCTGGTGCCCAGCTCCCATCAGGGATGTCCCCACTGCCCATGCTGGTCCCCAGCACCTTCTGGAGCATGGAGAGACCCTGTTACAATCGGCAGCCGTGCGCATGAGCCGAGTAAGAGCTGAGCTGCTCTCCAAAACTCCTCTTTAAAATGTCTTTTCTATTAGGTCAGCATTCCTGCGTCGCCCAGGGAAGGTGGTTACGGCCGGCAGCCCGGCACACAGGCTCCTCGGTGCTCGCTGCTGGCTCTCCGACAGCAAGCAGCCTGCCCACGCTATTAAATTACTGAGAAAAATGGATCGTTTCAACAAAAATTAGGTGCAGGAACCTCTCACACAGTGGCAAGGCAAGCTGGTAATTGGACATTCATAGAACTGGCCACAAATGCTGCCTCTGGCTCCACTCAACCCTCCTCTGGTTGTGGTGAGGGATGGTAGAGAGGCATTTGCTGCCACCCCTGAAATGCTGTCACTGATGGAGATGCAGCAGCCACGTCGCCAGCAGCAATGTGAGGTCCCCCACATACCCTAGGAGGGTTAAATGCTGCTGCACGGCCCCTCTGCCCTTGATAGGTGGGAAAAATAAGTGAAAAAAGCTCTCAGAGACCTTCCCAGGCACTGGAGGAAGAAAGTTCTCCATGCATGGCTCACCACCAAGCACCCTGTTGGGGACACGTCTCATGGGGACATAGTTTGGGGATGCAGCAGGACACGCTGCCCCAGCACCATCCCACTCTTACAGCAGCACCCCAGGGGTGAAAACCAAGATGACCTTCCCCACAGGCCTTGCCTTGCTCAAGTCCTTCATCCATCAATCCATCCATCCATCCATCCATCCATCCATCCATCCATCCATCCCAGGCACAGCACCACTGCTGCTCCAGCTAAGATTGAGCTTGGATGATGAGCTTCTCATCATCCTCCCAGACCACTGAGTCCAAGCCTCAGTGCCTTGCAGAGCTCTCCAAGGCATCTCCAGGGCAAACCACCCAGCTCCAGGAGCTGCCAGGGAACCCAATGCATATCTGCAGCCTCCCATTGGGAAGGAGGAATGTGGATGTGCAGCAGATACTCTGAGAGACCAGTCTCTCACACTGACTGCTCCCTGTGCCAGCACAGGCACTGGGGGGCTTCATCTTCCTTGTTATGTGCACTGTTTTTTGGATGCTGGGGTGCAACAACTGTGGGCACAGTCCCACTTGGAGAGGGGAAATGGAGCTGGGCAAAGGATCAGGGAGGCCAGAGAAAACGGAGCTGGGCAAAGGATCAGGGAGGCCAGAGAAAACGGACGCCTCCCCTGGCACAGCCATGCTCCAGCCGTGAAGCTGCAAAACTCAAAGCCAGGATGGGGTGGAGTAGCCTCAAGGGAGCCATGAAACAGCCCGGCGGGAGCCTTGCAGGAGCTAAAAAAATCAAAAGCAGCCGAAGCACCGAAGAACCCCTGGGGTTGCGTGTTGGCCCTTGCAAGACAAGGATGGAGCAATAGCTGGTTGGGTCCACCAGCTCCTCCTAAGCCTTGAGGCCTCAGGCAAAACTCATGGAAAGCAAAGACTCCTGCAGACCTCCCCAGCAGCCAGGGGCTGGCCCTGGCCCTGAAAGGAAGTCTGGGGAGGTGCCAGCTGGCCTGGGCACCCTGCGTGACAGAAGCTTTTGCAAAACCAAGCCGGGCCACTGCAGCTGGGCCATCCCGGGAGACCTTTGCAGGGCTGTTGCAGCACAGCTGTTGTGAGCTCTGTCGCAACACTGGCACGGCACTGGGCTGGACCACAATGAAGACCCTTCATGACAGCGCTTTCGGCTTTTCCCTGTCTATTTTTGCAGGAAGGTAAGAGTGGATTTACACCTTTCTCGATGTTACTGAATTCAAAAGGCCCTGATACCCTAAAAAGGGGCTGGTGATGTGCCGATGGGACTGTTGGTATGGCCAGGATGAAAGCCTTCTGTCCCAAAGGAAGCGTATGGTGAAAGCACAGGAAGGCAAAGGAAACAGCTGGACAGGCCCAGCCACGCCAGCCTGGGGGCTCCAGGGATGTTGTGCCAGCCCCACTGCCTCCCACGTGCTCTTCTGTGAGGACATCCACACCCCTTAGGCTGCCAGCAGGATGGTAGGCAGCAGCCCTAAGGCTGGTCTGGAGCTCCCCAAGGTGGGACAACACTTAGCTACAGCTGAGCACAACACTCATCAAAGTTAGCGGGTCAGAAGATCCTCCCCAAACTGCTGCAGAGATGATGGTCCACCAAAGCTGGAAGCTTCCTCCTTCCCTTCTTCCCCTAAGTGTGTCATCAGCACTGGCTTCTCAACAACAGTTGGCATTCCTTGTTTACACTTTGGGAGGTGAAATAAACCAGAATATGCCCAAATGATTTTTTTCCCACCATCAGGATTTCGTTAGATGATGAACTGAGCTCTTCCACCTCTCCCTATGCGGCAATCTCTGCGGGTCCGTAACAATCTTCATTAGGCAGATTCTATTTTGGCCGTTTCCATACTGAAAGGAATGGACTAGAGCTGAGCAGCCTCTGAGGAGCCTCAGGCTGATTTCCAAAGTGCTTTCAGCATCCTCCCTTCTCCTGGGCAATGCACTCTTGGCTGCATGAAGGCCATTGCTACCTGCATGGGCCAGCCCCATGCCCGACCATGTCAGATCTCCTGAGGTCCCTCCAGCCTCCTTGTCCTCCCCAAAAGCATCTTTAGGAAACATGTACAAGCAGGTGGATGTGATCTTCCCCTGCACAGACTCTTCCAAAATTCCTCAAAAGCCTTTCAGCAATGACCAATGCCTGCTGGAGCAAGCCCAAGCTGTGCTGATCAGATGTGACCAATGTGACCACAGTGAACAGTCCTGGTAAGATGGAGGCAAATCAGGTCTTGACAAATTTCTTGTCCCTCTTCTCCTGGATGCCCCCAACCTAAACACCAGAGTGGGAGGAAATATTTGTCAGCTTTTTTTTGCCACATCCCAGGCTCGTACCACTAGAGAGAAGGAATTGCACCTTCCAGCCCAGCTATCCACCTGTACCAGAGAGCTTGGCAGATGCTCCAGGGGGTGCTGTGACCTTTCAAAAGAGTCCAAAGCTCACCCCGTCCCACTCCCATGCGAGGATGACTCAGAGACCTGGGAAGCAGCCAAACTTGAGAGATAATTCCTATTTACACATTGATCCTTGACACTGCAAACCTGCTACTAATCGCCAAAGGAATTTTTATTTTTCCATGGAAAAGGTGCATGGGAATCTGGCTGTTGGACAGACAACTGCAACAACAACTGCAACAGTAACTGCAAGGCATCTGTGCCCTTCCCCACCTTCACAACCTGGATGGGAGAAGAAAACCATCACTAGGAGGTGCAGAGAGGTTTGCTGGTAGGAACTTGGGTCATAGGGTCATGACATCCCCAGCCAGAGAGATTTGGTGATTTTCACACATTGCGATGCTGTTGTAACCACAGGAACACTTAGAAAAACCAAAAACTCTCTGAACATCCCAGCAAGCCACCTCAGACATCCCAGGGCTAATCCCTGACGCTGGCATTGTATCAGCATCCCAAATGCTGCTGAAGCCCCAGTGTGTTGCCTACAGGGAAGAGCTCCCATACCATCCAAGCACAGTCCTTGACGATATCTTGGGCAGGGGCAGAGCCACCCTCTTTCATGCCTAAACAAGAGGAGGGGAAACAAGCTGTGAGAGATGCCAAAATTTTCCAAAGGGAGAAAAGCAGAGACACAAGCCGGCACCTGCCCCCTCCTGCGGGAAGCATCTAGCAAGGGGTTTTCCTCTAGAGCCAAACCCGCGGGAGAAGAGGAGGCAAGAATCCTTTGGCATGCTTAACCTAACGAGGAAGCTATAAATATAGCAGGGTAAACACCGGAGAGGGAGAAGAGGTCTTGAACTAAAAGCACAATGTTGGCACAAACCCACAGGGGAATAAGCTCTCCAGGAACGCATTCGGCAGGAAACCGGAGGGAGGTTGAGGCCTGTGTGAGCAGGAAGAGCCTGGAGTTGCCTTTGAACAAGAGCAGAGTAGAAAGAAAGGGTTTGAACTGAGTGCTCAGCTAGTTCATGGCAGGTGAGGATGCCACGCGCTGTTACCACCCGTGAGGGTTTCCCCACTCAGGATGGTCCAGGTGAGCCGTGTGAGACGGGCAGGGGAGGCAGGACACCTTCATGTGGAGGCTGCAGGTGTGGGCTGCCTGGGTGCCCACCTAGCATGACAGCTTCTGATAAACCCAGCAGCTGCAAAGGGGAACTGCTGCTGCTGCTGCCACGATGAAAACGGCGGGGAGACTTGCTGTGCTGTGAGTCATTCATTCATCCTTCACAAACAGGGCCTGCACTTGGCCAAGCATCCTCCTCCCCCCGCCGCTGGGACAGCTTGCTGGGACAGGGAAAAAGTGGCTTATTAGATATAATCAAGTCAAGTTTTCCCCTCCCTGTGAGGTTCCTCTTCCTGGAATAGGAAGCACAAGGCCAGAGCGGCTTTTCTTCCACCTTCCTGCAGGCTCTGCCTGTAGCTGCACCCTCCAGGGAGCCCTCCCCACCACCCTGCTGAACCCCACACTCCCTGTTCACCCACCGCTGGTGACAACCAGTCCTGAGCACAACCCTGCTGTCACCAGTCAGACCCTGTCCCCCACCAGTCCCACTTTGGCTGCCAAGGTCAGTTCACAGCTCCCTGGAGAGCACATATTGCCCCTTTCATTTCCCCCCAAAAAGTGCCAGGTTGGTGGGGGAAAGGGTGTGTGGATGATGAAGGGGCATTGTGGCCATATCTCATCCTTGTCCCCGCCACAGGAGGGCCTCCACCAGCTCCCAGCTCCCTGTGAAGCTCCTCTCCCTGCGCCAGGCTGGGATGCCATGTGCCTCAAGTCACAGCACACGCAACCTCGCTGCGACCTGCCCTCCTATAAACAGCAGAGTGCAAATGCACCACCTCCTGCTGCAAACACAACAGCCAGACATGGGGCAGGTCACCTCCCGGCACACAAAGTGCTTGGCCAGCCCCAGAAGTCTCAGCTCTGGCTATGCCACCAATGCCACTCAGTCCAACACCATTTTGTGTGCATGGAAACACATCTGTGAGCTGCTGCAGCTCTGGGTTTCTTCCCATCCATGGGGACCAGGCACAAGGCGCCCTTGGGCCCCGTCTCAGAGGGGTCTCAGTTTGCTGACAGTGATGTCCAAGCCAAGCTCAGCCCCATGGCCCTCTCTGATGGCCTTCACCAGCCCGGAGGCAGAGCTTGGAGGGGACCTGGTGGGTGGGTGACACAGCCAGCCTCTGAGAGTGGTGGTGGGCACAACCCAGAGCTGGGCACTCATCACGGCTGGCACAGGACAGAGAAGCTGGGATTGAGACAGCATCCCGGGGCAAGGAAGGACAAGGCAAGCAGAGCCCTGCCAGCGCCCGCGCATGGGAAAGCGCCTCTCTCAGCGCCTCTCCTAATTGGGAGCAGCTTTTCCCTGGACCCCCCAGGAGAAGAGGGGGCCCTGTCAGGGGGGGCGCTTTGCCTGGCATTCCAGCCTTTCTCCAGAAAACTCCCTTCAGAGACATTAGGGGTGGCAGTAGGAAACGGGGGGAGGGTGGTTTGTGGAGGCTGGAGAAGGGGCTCAAACATCCCACCCCAGGAACATCAACCCCCCGAGCATCTCCGGGCAAGGCGGAGGCGCGGAGGGCGGAGAAGGGGGAGCAGCACTGGGTACCCACAGGCAGCCGGGAGGGACGGGGAGGGCAAGTCCCTGGCAGCTGCTTTGCGAGGGGACACAGAGACACAGACATCCACACACACCCGCACAACTTTCTCCACCCGGGCAGCAAACAGCTCCGGGAGCCGCCTGACCGCAGCCGCGCGTCCCTCACCGCGAAGTCGGGGCGGCGGCGACTCGTTCCCCTCGCGGGCCGAGGACCGGGGGACTGTTCCCTACCTTCCTGCGTGGCGCCGCGGCTATGTGTCCATGGCGCTAGCGGAGCGGGAGCCGGGCCGGGAGCGGGAGCGGGGCCGGGAGCGGGGCGCCCGCACCGGGCTGGCTGGGGCCGGTAGCGCAGGCGGTGCGAAGCCGCCGGGGCTGCCGCCGCCGCTCCATTGGAGCAGGGCTCTGCCAATCTGCCGCCGCCACCCCGGGACGCTTCCTGCCTGTGAGCCGCCCCCCGGGACCGGGAGGGATCCGAACCCTCTGCCCGCCGCCTGCCCGGGGTTCGCGGTCCTCCCCGGGGCTCCCCGTCCCAGTCCGGCCGGAGCGCTGGGATGGGGATCCCACCGTGGCACACTGATGTGCGGTGCCCTCCGGAGCGTGGGTGTCCCCCTGAGGCTCAGGAACCCCCCGAGAGTGCACAACCCTCCCCGGTGCTCTTGGAGGTCAGCACCTCCTGCGTTCACCAACCGTGCCTGCCCCCATCCCTGCATCCCGGAGGAGTGGAGGCAGATACGTCCTGCCTGTGACTCAGTTTCCCTGGCCCCCAGGCGGGCCGTTTCTTTGGGGTTTATTATTGTGGTGGTTTATTTGATGGGGAACATGCAGGGTTGAAATCTGGCCGCGGGGTTTGTGTCCCTGAGTTGAAGAAAAGGCTCCTTCCTCCTCGCAGCTTGTGGTGCGTGTTTGCATCCCTCTTTTGCAGGACACATCCACCACCCAAGCTGCTTTCCCTTGGAAATGGGTTTCGTATGCCATTTTATTGCAGTGAAAATTTTCAAGAGGAAAAAAATTTGTTGAAAGTCTGCAACAGGAAACCTGCTGGTGAAGACCTTCTGGGAAATTTCCTCTCCGGTGGCACCTGAGGCCAAGTCTGGTTTGGGGTTTCACCGTGTGATGCTATCAAGGCACTGCTGGAGCCCTGGGATGGATCCAGTGTTTCCCTCCTCTCCAGACAAGCTGCCTGTGCAGAGATAATGGACACAACTTCCAGGTGTGTGCAGCACCCACGCAGCTCTACTTCTGCTGAAAAAACAGAAGGCTCTGTAGGCTGGCAGGAGTGAACAGGGTCACAGATTCCCTCTGCAACCCTACAGTGACAAATTGATCCTTGCCCATATCCAGGCACATCTCTGAACCCTAAAGTAACAAAGAACTACCTGCTGCTGTCCCATCCTATCTCTACAACAGCACAGAAACACGCCCATGAGCTATCCCACTTCCTGTGTATCCATATGGTCATAAACCAGTGTTTTCCTTCATCCCAGCTCTCCCATGCAACCCCACCGTATCAGACTTTGGGAGAGGTGGAGGTTGTGTGTGAGCAGTGCCTGTATTGGCTGCACTGTGAGTGTTGTGCTCAGTCATGGTTGAGGCTTGGCGCCCACATCGCCCAAGGAATAGCCCAATGTGGCACATCTGCTCATGGCTGGGGCTACTGCCTCACCAGCCACATGTGGCCAGTGCCATCCTGCCTGCACTACAAGAGCTGGGGCTGTGCCAAGGCCAAGGATGTCCCTCCTTGAGGCAGCTCACGTGGCCTCTCAGGTGCTTTGCAGGAAGGTTCTGGTTCCACCAGCCTGCGCACATCTGCTCTCAGCTAGCGGCTCATGCGGATTTTGGGAGCCTGGGGATGTAGGAGGGGCTCATCCTGGGCAGAGAGAGGTTTCCTCCATCCAGCTCCAAACTTTCTCCTTCTCACCTCCTGATACTGCTCTGCTCTCTTCAGTCTGCGTGAACTGAGGGATGCTGAGCGTCTTCCAGGATCGGCCAGCTCCTCTGGAAGGAGCGGAGTTGGACGGGCTGCAGCACGCATTTGGCCCTGGGTCCTCCCCTGGGAGCAGACCCTGAGCTTTCCTCAGTGCCTCGTGGTGCTTGCAGAGCACTGGGAGCTGGGCTGCTTGGCGCCAGCGCTGGCTTGGAGCCACGCGCTGCTTTCTCTGCCGCTGCAGTGCTGGAGAACTGAGCCGAGCTGAGGATCTGGGGAATCCCCCAGCTCTGCAGGGCTGGGGCCACCCTTGGGGGTGGGAATCTGAGAGCAGAACTTGATTTGGAGGGGTCTCTGCACAGGGGGTTGGAGCTGGCACTGTTCGTGGTGTGCTGGGAGGAGGGATGCATTGGGGATCTGGAGTATGTTGGGCCACCAGCTCTGAGCAAAGCTAGAGAGCTGCAATGATGGGTGAAGAAGGAGGAGGTTTGACAGTGATGTGGGGTCTGACAGATGAGCAGGGCACTTCATGGGGCTGCATGCACCCTGGGGTCCTTGGGGCTGGACCTCCCTGGCACAGGGCAGCTCTGACATTGCAGCTCTTCCCCTGCTCCATCCTCAGGCTCAGACGAGGATCATGAGCTCCACATGGCTCCCAGCTCCTCCTTTCTGCCATGGCAAAAGGACATATTCAGGCTGTCTGCAGCATCCTGTCCAACAGCTGGTCTCCCTCTCAGCAGCCCAAAAGGACTGAATTTAAGCACCTTTCCTTCTCCTCTGAGCGGAGAGGACACGTGAGCAGATGTCTGGGGGTGATATTACACTACCATGAACCCATGCAGGACAAGCTGAACTGGGCCATCAGTCCGCAGCTTCTTCTGCCTCGCTCCTGCTGTGTGCTCAAAGATGTCCTGAGCTCTTTTGCCAGGAGGAAGCAGTCACATTCATGAACTGGGCCCCCATGCGCCGGGCTTGGTGATGGAATTGAGAGATTTGGGCTCATGAGCTTGAGAGCTGGAGCTGGGCCAGACTTGAAGTGAGATGTGTCATGCTGCTGTGCAGGTGCCCTATCATGATGATGTGCTGAGGGACAGGGACACTGGTCCTCAGCCGTGCTGGCTGAGCTAGCACTTGCTGGATTTCAGCCTGCATGATGTGAGGGGAGCAGATGAATGGATGGAAGAGGACTATGGAGAGTGGAGATGAGTATATCTGAAGTCTGTGGTGTCCTCTCATGGTTTCTGTGCAGAGGAGACTGCCACAAGGTATGTCTCCTCAAGAGCAGGCCTGGCTGATGGTGTGAAGCCTCTCCCGGTGCTCATTTCAGTGCTGCCTGTCTGAGAATGCTCCACAACCCTGTAGCCTGAGCAACGATGGGGCACATGCCCTGGAAGCCAACCCCAGTGATGGTCCCTGATATCCCAGAGACACGGGTGATCATTCCAGAGGTGCAGGTGCCTGCTGGATGCAGGGCATCTTGGGGCAGTGGGGCTGTGCCCCTCAGCACCAGCCTATTTGCCTTGTGTGGGACTTGCCCTGTGAAGCCTCCAGCTCAGCGGCTTTGCTCTGGCTGGCTTGGCATGTGTCCAGGCTCTGGCTGACGTGCTGTGGGCATGGCCCCGTCTGAAGTGCAGGCTTGTTGTGTGTTTACCCTGGCCAGCCTGAGGTGTACAGGAAACCAGAGAGCTCTGCTCCCTGGCTGTCACTTTATTTATTATGGTCACAGCTTGGGCTGCCCACACTGTGAAATGAAGGTAGCAAAAACCCCAAGCGCTGCAGCACAGTTCCAGCCCTGCTCTGCTCTGATTCACACTGCTGTCCTGGAGCTGGGAGCAGTCCTCGAGCGAGATGGCAGGATGCTCAGTGCTGTGCAAAGGTGATCCTGTCCTAGACCAGGGTGGATTTTCCCAGATGTGTCCAGCCACACTATGCCAGGAGAAATTCTGATGGATACCCAGACCAATGTCACATCATAGTCATTACCTGCATTAACACCTGGATGTCCCAGCCTGGTTACATCTTCCCTGGCTCTTCACTTCTGCTCTGCAAAACAGTAGTGAGCACTGCCCTATGTCTCCACAGCTGCTGCTCCAGGGATTTTCATCCATCTCTGTCACCCTGAAAGGAGATGTGGGGAACACTGCCCAGCTGCCACTGCCATGTGCAGAGCCTGGGCTGACTCTCTGAACCCCAGTTTTTTGTTGCCCATGACTAGCAGCTTCACACAGCCTGTTCCATCCCTGCCACCATGGCAGGTCCTCATCCTAGAGAGGACACCACGGTGGTGACTCTGGTTGCTTTAAGGGTGGAGTTGAAGGTTTGGAGGTTGCTGGGGACTGGGAATCTCTCTATGTGGGGCTGGGAACAGGTGCCTGTGTGGGGACTTGAGCCATCCCAGCTGCTCCCACCACTGTGCAGTGCAAGCACCCGGGAGGCACCACATGAAGCACTGCATGATGAGAGATACGGGCAAACTTGCAGCTGAAGAGAGAAGCAGAGAGAGGCGACTTATACACATGGCTATTTATAGGGACTGCCCTCCTGCCAGGACCTGACTGGCAGCAGCAAGGGCTGGGCTGGCGTTTAGGCAGCACAGTCCAAAACCACCAGCCAGCAACCTGGGGACATGAAACAAAACCTCCCAGCCCTCAGAGGGCTCCTGGTCCCCACAGGGTCACATGGCTTGCTGGACTGCATTGCTATTAAAGGGAGAAAGTGCTAGTGAGCTGATAAACACGGGAAAGTGAGCCAGCTCCTGAAACCATGGGCAACTTGGCAGCCCTACTCCTAGAATAGACAGCCGGGTGCTGGAGCCTACTAAGTGGGACTAAACACTTGGTCTGAAATCATTGACACGGGGTTTTGAGTCACAGAGAGTTAAATCTATGAAGGGCAGAGAGAGATCTGCATTTTAAGGAGGATTGTAACAGCTTGATGTTAGTTTTGTTGTATTTAGGCATCTTAAATTTCCACGTTTTCACCAAAATAAAGTCCAGGCAGACTGGACCATGGAGGTCCATGGCAATATTTGAGTCTGACTTTCTGAACACATTAAATTCATTGGGTGAGACAGCAAGCAAAAACCAGCTAACCAATCAAAACCAACCCAGAGACGTGGAACATAAGAATTTATTTACAAAGGAAAAACGGGAATGTTCTGGAGGGTGGATTTCTCTCCTATCTCTGGGCAGCATCACCCTGGTGCCAGCCCTCAGCATTTGGATGCTGCCCCTGCAGCCCGTCTCCTGGGCACTGTGCAAGGAGACCCTGCCCACGGGCAAGGCTCAGCAGCTTCCCAAAGCCTTCAGTGACGGTCTGCAGGCTGTCTTTTCTTTGTTCAGACCCGGGGATACACCAGTCACGTTCCTGCTCCTCAGAGTAACTCTTCATCTCTCCAGCAAATCTCAGCAGAGCTGAGATGCTGCTGTTCCTGCTGATGCAGCCATCTCTGGAATCTGCTGACATCTGTGAATCAGGGCAGGATGGGGTCTCTTCTTCAGCACCTGCTCCTGGGGGCTGCTCCTGGTTTGTGGCTCACATGGGATGGGAAAGGTCTTTATGCTGACACGGAAAGTCACATTTCTCCTGCCCTCGCAAGTCCAGATCCATGCCTCTGGAATGTGGGTGATGCTGCAGCATGGAACACAGTCGGGAAATAGGGATAAGATGGGGAGACTGAGAGCCCGGCGCTAAAACCCCTCTGCCCTGTTGGATCCCCGGCTCCATCGCGTAGTGGTTTTGCTGAAGGAGGAGGTTTGCCTCGCGGGCGGGCATGGGGCTGGTGTGCGCACATCCCGGAGGGACCAGCAGCCCCCAGGCCGGGCCACGGCGTGCTCAGCTGGGGCTGGGCGGCTGCGGGGGGAGACGGAGCAGTCCCCGGCGAGGCCCGGGATGCAGGTATTCTTGCCGGCTGCGCTGCTCGGACTGCGGCTGCCCTCTCCCGGCTGCCGAACAGGACTGAGCTTCACTTCGCGGGCAGCACCCGCCTCCTTTGTGCTCCCGGGCTGCTGCAGACCTGCGGCTTGCAACCCTCTGTCCCCTTTCCCCGCTCCACAGGACCATTAGTACCCAGCAACTCCAGCCCGTCAAACTGGAGCTTCCCCGGGCGTTGTGTTACCGCACTTTTGCTGCTGAGAAAGTCACGGCAGGAGCGGGGACAGCATCAGGCTTCAAATGGCCAAACGCTGCTCCTTTCCCTTGATGACAAAGAGCGCTGGGATGCCTAGTGCCAGTGGTGCCACCGAATCACAGAATGGTTTGGGGTGGAAGGGACTTTTAAGATGACCTTACTGCAACCCTCCGTGCCCTGGGAAAGGTCACCTTTCACTAGGCCAGGGGGTCAAAGCTCATCCAACCTGGCCTTGAACACTTCCAGGGGCAGGACATCCGCAACTTCTCTGGGCAGTGCCTAACTAAAGATTTCTTTGTAACACCAAATATAAATCTCTCTTTTAGTTTAAAATCATCCCCCCTTGTCCTGTTACTATCTGACTTTGTGAAAATTTCTTTTTTATAAGCCAAACTCCCTTTAAGCAGTGATGTTGTGGTGGCTTGTTCTGCAGAAGGTGACAGGTACATCTCCCCTCCATGCTCCAGGTCTCCTGGTTCCCTGGTGCTCAAGGGCCCAGCAGTGCTCAGGGATGCAGTGGAACCCTGAAATAGCCAGAACTTTGGGGCCATCTGTGAGGAGTTTTTTATTCTGAGAAAAAACAAACAAACAAACAAACAAACAAACAACCGCCACCCTCCAAACCCCCCAAACACAAACCCCAAAAAACCCCAACAACAACCACCTGTAAAGCCAAAGTTTTGGAAGTAAAAAAGCAGGAAAACTATGGTGGAAAGGGCAGTGGTTCTGTGTGGACTGTGTCAGGTGTAATTCTTGTCTCAGGCAAAACAGAAACATGCTTGGGTTCAGGGACAGGCAGCCAGCACAGAGGGCGTCTGTGAGACAAAGATTTCCTGAGGGGGGCCAAGCCATACCCCATTCCCATTCAAAACTTCACCAGGATTTTGAATTTTGCTGATATATCCTCCAAGGATGTTCCTTCAGGCAAAACTTTCCAATCTTTAGAAAGGGATAAGCATCCAGTGGGACACCTGGGACAGAAGGAGCATAACAGACCAGGACATCTGCCTCGATGGCACAGCGTCATGAGAAAATGGACCTTGAGGCTAGAGGCACCGGGAAAAAAGAGGAGTTTCATATTTAACAGTAAGCATCCCTTGAGCAAGGTCTAAATGGAGAACACCCATACACGAAAGGGAGCAACAGCCCCCACCCTGAACCAGGGGGAGGTGCTGTGGGCTGGAGATTTACGTGAGACACCAGGAAAGTCTGATGTTTCTCTGTGTATCACTGGATTCATGCTCGCTCCCCGTGAGAAGTGACACCTGTGGAACAGTGTGGCAGGAGCAGCATGGCAGGGGTGTAGGCGGGGAGGAGGGAGGCAGAAAGGGCAGGTGAAGACTGTGACCAGGAAAGAGGGATTTATGCAGTATGTCAAAACCCACTATCTCAAGTAAGTCCCTGGAATACAGCTCATTGCTGGAAGCTGGTCTGGGCCTCCTTCTTAGAATCAGGATGAGACGGTGGCGTGGGAGAGCGGGAAACACCCTGCTTAGGGAATTTGTCTGTCTCTCACTGAGGGGCTGCGAGAGCCTCCCCAGTGCAGAGTGCCTGCTGCAGCTGCCAGGGAGCGTTCCCCAGGCGGGGGTCCCTGCAGACATCTCACAGTAGGGTGGCACTGTTAGCACATCCATGGCCGTTCGGGGAGTCCTACAGGCTTGGCGGTAGCCGAGGAGCCCAGCCCGGGTCTGTGGGTGCAGTTGGTCGATTGGGAGGATCCTTGCAGCGCATCCAGAGCAGCCGTGCGAGGGCAGCACAGACCGCCGAGAGCAGGAGCAGCCGCAGGAGCACCAGGAGCCGACCAGAGCCTGCACACCCGCTTGGCAGCAATTCTCCACACAGGTCCTGCAGGACCTTGCCCGATGCTCCGCCCCCCCATCATCAGGGCAGTGCTTGCTCGGATTGAGGGGGCTGCTGCGATTCCTGCGGCTGGCTCAGGAAACATTTTATCTCCTTTCCCTGCGGTGCATGAGATGCAGTGACCATCCTGATTGGGTCCACTTCGCTCGAGATGTGTGTCACCTGCCTTAGGCTATGTGAATCCTGCTCATTCACTGGGGAAATCAGGTTGAAAATGGGAAAAGACATGAGAAAAGGAAGCCAGATTTTTGGGAGCTGCATGGGGAGCCCTGATCACCCAGAATTTGCCCTGTGCACCAAAAGGCCACACCTCTGCAGGACACTGGGGACAGGGAGTGGAAGTTTTTGCCACTTCCATGCTGACAAAAACCTTGAGGGTGCTGGGAGGGGGTATCTGCTCAGCCCAGTGCCCCCTCAGAGCCCTGTGAAGGGAGGAGAGAATGCCCAGGATGACGGAAGCATCTCCAGTGTGACAGGAGACCAGCTTTGCTCCTAGAAGGGATGGGGAAAGAGGCTGGGGCTGGGGAAAGTGACAGAAGACGTGTGGGCTGTAAGCTGCAGAGGGAGCAGCAGGCTTTTGGGACCAGCAGGCAGTCAGGAGGGTGAGAAGGTAAAAGTTTGTGCAGGATCCCACTGCTAATCTGGCAGGTATTCCTCACTGGAGACACTGTTCATTAGAGACAGGAAAGCACAGGAAGTTTTCCAGTATTTCCCAGCTCCAGATGGTGTTTGAAGGACTTTTCTCCCAGGAAAAGATCCCTGAAAGGCCACTGAAACTGGACTATCTGCATTTCTGGAAGGAGAGCCAGGACTGCATCAGGACTGCATGAGGATACCTCTCGGGGGCCATCCCCCTGCTCAGCCCAGACTGATCAGGACCCAACAGGCTGTGATGGGACTGACTCTGCTCTCCACATTTGTGAAAGAATACCAAACAAAGGCACTAAATTTGGGCATTGGATGACTTTATCCCTGACTCAATTACCAGGAACCATTCGAGAAAGACCCATTCTCCCCACTATAACAGCAGGTGACAGCACCAGAGGGTTGTCCTATTCAGGAGCCCAGATAAGTTGTGGGTGCTCCATCCCTGAAAGTGTTCAAGGCCAGGTTGGACAGGACTTTGAGTAACCTGCTCTAGTGGAAGATGTCTCTGCCCATGGTAGTGGGATTGAAATGAGATGGTTTTTAAGGTCCCTTCCAACCCAAACCATTCTATGACTCCATGATCCTTCTGCCAAGTACAGAGGAGGTTGTTCCAGTTTTGGAGGAGCCATCGCACCAGGGGATCATTTACCCGTCAGCCACAGATAACCTTGGTACCTGCTCAGGTTATAAAGTTGTGTAGAACTGCAGCAACTCCTCTCTGGATCTGACCTTCCTTCCTTTATGATTTCTGGGAATATTCCCTCTCTTCTGAAAAAGGGGTCTTGGGAATATGAAGTATTTGAGGATATGGGTCTGTGTGAATCTAAAAACATCTGCAAAGCAAATACCAGCCCTTCGCAGTGCGGCGTGCAGATGGTGAATCACCGTCCTCCCCGCTGTGATGTGCCATGGTCATTACACAGAGGCTCCTGCCCTGGCTGGTGGGCTCGGGGACAGGGCACAGGGCATCTCTGAGAGCTGCCAGCTCTAGAAAATATCTGGGCTTCTAGAAAGCCAGGTCTGATGGTACACATAGCCTTTGGATGGGTGAGCTGGGAGCACATCTATGGGCCCATGTTTTCACTGGCATCTGGAAGGGGCTGCTGTGGGGTCCCATGTCTTGATCCTCTTCCCCTTCTCTGCTCCTTGACTTTTTTCAACCCCCAGCTTCACTGAAGCATAAAGTAGTGCCCCATCCTGCAAAGCCCTCCCCTGAGGGAGCCCAAGCCAGTGGAAAAATAGACATTTGCCACTGCCCCTGTTCTTAAATCACAGCCTTGTCCATGCTAAAAGCTCCAAGGTGATTCACATGCAGGTATCCCTTTATGTGCAAGAGGTTGATCACCCCAAGTACCCCATGAAAACCAGAGCCATCACTCTTCTCTTGGGCATCTCGCTGCCTGGCATAGCCTGATAACTTTGCTCATCCCTAGGGTTTGCCAGGCACTATTCAAAGGATCTAAATATGGGGCAAACAGGTCCTACTGAGCAGGTACTCTCAAAACTCTGGCTGAGTGTCTGAGACTGGGGAATCCGTGGCTTCCCCTGTCTTTCCCTTCCAGGTGATTTGCAGATCACGATGACACCCAGGATAGTTTATTCTCAGCCATTTGATGCTTTCTCACTTGAACATACTCCCATGCTGAGGGAGTGTTCAGCAAAATACACTTCTGGAGGAGAGTCCCCTGAGACTGCAAGAGTCCATGGGATTTATCTCTGCAACTTATAAAAGTTTTACTACAAATCTTCTGGCCCAAGCGAGCCAAGAGCTTGCTCCATAAATTACTATCAAGCTAGGGATTAGGAGCACTAAAGCAGACGTACTTTGCAGCTAAAAATAAGGTACGGCACAAGCTTGAAGATTTGTTCTGCCTGGAAGTTTTATTGCACCCAAACTGTATAAGATAATGTGCAAGAAAGAACCGCTTAGCGGATCCATCTGCTTTTGGACACATTCGCCTGCTCAATCGCTCTGGAATGAGGCAATGAATCCGTGAAAGTAAGTGGAGTAAGATGGTGTTACCCAGTGCAGTTAAACTTTCTCCAGACAAAGAGAAGGGCTGCCCTGTCCCCTCCCAGCTCTTCTCTGGGGATGCTCTGTGGGCCAGGTGGTATTTGGGGTTGCTGACAAAGGAGTGAGCCCCACCAGTGCTGGTGCCAGGTGTTCTTCTTGCTGGGCTGGTTTAGCCCACGGATGTAAACAGACTTTGAGAAAGTATTCCCCTTCTGCTAAGGCTTGGCTGTATCTCCAGGAGTGCCCAACTTCTCCTGGTTGGGTGACTGAGTGTAGCCCTGTCAGCCTCCAACCAGCAGGCACACAAACAGAGGGCAAAACTTGTAATGCATGTAAGATTTGTAATGTAAAGCAAAAATTGTAATGTCTACAAAGTTGTTCACAGAATCACAGAGTGGCAGAGGTTTGCAGGGACCTCCAGAGCTAAACTTTGTTTAAGCAGGGCCCCCTAGAGCTGGTTGGCAAGAACCACATCCAGAAGGCCTTTGAATATGTCCAAAGGTGTTAATCCACAGTCTCCTTGGTCCGTCTGCTCCTGTGGCTGGTCACTTGGACAATAAAAAAGTGTGTTCTATGTTCCAGTTTGTGCCTGTTTCAGTTTGTACCCATTGCGTCTTGTCCTGTCCCTGGACAAGTCTCTCCCAGCTTTTCATCATAGGAGAGATGATCCAATCTCTTCATCATCTTGTGGCCCTTTGTTGGACTCTCTCCATTATATCTCTCTTGTACTGGGATTCCAGAACTGGACACAGGATTCCAGCTGTGTTCTCACCACTGCAGCTCCCTTGACCTGCTGCCAGCACTTTCTGTAATGCAACCCAGGATAAGTCCTTTGCAACAAGGGTACACTGCTGGCCAGTATTCAGCTTGGTGTCCACCAGAATCTCCAGCTCGTTCTGAGTGTCCCCCCAGCATCCATCCGTGCACGGGGTTGTTCCTCCCCACATCCAGGACTTTGCACTTCTCCTTGCTGAATGTCATAAAGTTCCTGTTGGCCCCTGTCTCCAGCCTGTGAGGTCTCTCAGGATGGCAGCATGATCCTCTGGCCCTCCAGCCACTCCTGCATCAGGACTAGAAGAGGATGAATTCCTCCTGCACACTCCCAACCTGGATCAGGTGCACCTGTGAGGAGTGGTATGGAGTATTGTGCTGCAGCCAGCATGCAGCAGGGGTGAGGCTGGTTGGACCCCATGCATGTAAGGTGTGGGTTTGTGTGAACAGTGGATTCCTCAGAGACAGAGACATGCTGGCTGGTTGCATATTGAAGTTCTGTATTTTTGTCAAAGAACCTCTGGTGGCACTGACAGTTCTGGGAGCAAAGCCCCCACCTTTAATCAGCCTCACTGGCATCCTCATGACAGAGCAGCCTCCACAGTGTACACCTTGGGCCGGAGGACCCTGTTCTCACAAGGAAAAGCAGGGAACAGAGTGACTTAGGGACTGCCTGTCTGTATGTCCCCAGCTCCTCTGCCACCCGTGTCTAACTTTGCATCCCTTCAATGTCACTGGGGCTGAGCTGCTCCAGCAACAAATCAGAGGGGACAGCAGACGTGTGGCTGAGACCCCAGCCCTGCAGTGAGGGTTAGCCCAGGCTGGTTAATATCTGAGGCCATGTTTGCAGCAGTTTCTGGGGAGCACTGAACGTGCCCCAACAGGAGTTACCTGTCTCAGGATGAATTTGGGATGTGAACCAGAGCACAGGGGAAGGTGAACTGGAGCAGCCAGGGGATATGCGGCTTAATTGATCTGCTAACAGCTGTTAACTCTGTTAGCTTGTCTGGGACAGAGACAGCCCTGTCCTGTCACCCTGCTGAATGTGAAAAGTGTGCTGCCAGCTTTGCTGGAACCAGAGCTCAGGAAATGTGGCACTGTTGGACTTCAGCTGGGCTGTGCTGCCCCTCAGTGCAGAGGAGCCCAGGTATTGATCTGTGGTGGTCCCATTGGTCACATAAACAGGACACAAACATGCACCTGATGCACAACCCCATGTGCACCCTCGTTGTACATCTGGGTGCTTCATGCCATAGCGCAGAGGAGTAGGATGAGCCACCCTGCTCTGCAAACTGTGTGCATGTGAAGGGGAGGAGAAAAGCAGCAAAGGCTTTGCTGGGAGAAATTTAGCAGTAAATCAAGCCACAAGCCACCTCCCATCAAGAAAGCTGCCAAGCATCCTGTCAGCTCCTGGAGACTGTGAGCTGCTCCTGCATGAAAACCCAGTGAGCAGCAGAAGGAAGACAGGTCTCCTACTCTCCTACTACTGGCCCACAGACTGCCACTGTAGCCCCAGTTCCACAGCAGCACTCAACCAGCTGCACAGACCCCCATGTTGGCTACAGCACTTGCTGATGCTCTGGGGATCTGCAGCCTCAGGTGTGCCCAGGTGTTCTTCAGGGCCACCACGAAAGAGCCAGCCCTGGGAACATACCCCGCACTGACACCAAGCTGTGGCGCACGGCGAAGCCATCTGTTTCCATCCTGCAGCTGCTGTCCTTCCCATTGCAATTTACTTGGCCTCCTATAATTTATTCATCCCAGGATGCAGCTTGTACATCTGCAGTATCATTACTGGAGACGCCATTAGCTTTAAAATTTTATAAACCTCTGTGCAGGTGATAAGTTGAAAAGTTAAAGAGGGTAATTGTGGCAGGAAAGCAGGGGTATTTGCTCAGTGTTCATCTCACACCAGAGATCCAGGCTCTGGGGGGGGGCTTTGGAGGGAGATCAGCAGACTGGTGTGAGTGAGTGAACTGCTGCCAGCTCCCAGGCAGCTCATCCAGTTGTGAGCCCATCCCTGCTGGATCCATGCGCTGGGCAAGGGACCTACAGGCATTTCCACATGTTTCTCCCTCCCACCTCCTCAGCCACACCATTTCTTCAGGTCAATGACAAGAGGGGCTGCACACCCAAATGCTTGCATCTGGATGTGTTGCTTATGCTCCTGTGATGGACTTGACAAGGGACTGGCAAGAGTTAGGGCAATCCTGAATCATCTGCCTGCTGTCTGTTGTTCTGGATGCTTCAGGACTCTCCAGGGAGCTGGGAGAGCCTCCACCATGAAGATACTCAACACCTGGAGCATGCCTGGGTCTCCCAAGCTGCATGTCCTGCCTGCAGTCCCCTCCTGCCTCTCTGCTTCCTCACCAGGTTCATGTGCCCTCATTAAGGACCACAGCAATAAAGTCATGCTGGGCAATTTTCCTAGAAAGTTTCCACGGCCTGGGTGCAGGCATGCACCAAAGGTTTGGCAGGGAAGCAGGCATGGGACCTTCATCGAAACCCTGCACCCTTTGCAATGAATTAAGAGCATGCTGATCACTCCTGGCAGCTGGAGGTCCCTGACAGCAGAGCTAGGGGGATAAATTCCCTCTCCCCAAGGCCAAGGGAGATATGTGTACAAGGATGATTTACAGGCTGCTCACAGGGAGTGATGTGCTGGAAGGCTGCAGGGAGCAGGGTCAGTGCCAAGCAGGTTGGGGCATGGAGGAGTTTGAGGGGTAGTGGGACGGAGTGAGAGGTAGCTGAGACTAGGAAGGGAGCAGAGGAGACAAGGTCCCAAAGGTGTCCTGCAGTCTGCAGACAGCTTTCTCCCTCCGTGCTACAGGTAAGAGCATCCCAAATCCCCCCTCTATCCCTGCAGCCCTGCTCAGTCTCCTGCAGCCTGAGGGCTTGGACACTGCTGTCTGTCCCCAGCCAAAGCACAGGCTGCTGTGAGCACTGGGGACAGGGTTTTGCTGGCACGAGTCTATCCCATCTTGTACATCTTTTCCATGCAGGCTAATGAAAGCAGGCTGAATCTGGGTAATTTGACTTCCACCTGTCCTTTCTGTGCACCTTGTCAGTCCCTTATAGACAGCATCACTCTGCCTCTTGTGGGTCGCTGTCCTGCAGGATGGGTTCATCACACACTGTGCAACTGCATTATCCCAGCCCTGAGTCCCCACCTGAGCTTTGCCAGCAGCTGGTGGCAGTCCAGGTTCATGTTTCCCAGGATGCTCAGCCAAGAGGAATTCACAAACCCTTGAGCAACAGGAGGGGAAAGAAGCATGGGAAAGTCTGGAAGGCACATCAACACAGCTGAGACTGACCAGTTCCCAGCTCGTCCTGCTCTCCTGATATAGCCAGATTGCCTTTTCCTTCCCCAAATGACACTTACACACACATTAATTTTGCTGGTGCCCATCCCTCTTCACTGTGATTTTCTGTCTCTGCTTTACTGTGGGAAATTAGCTTGAGATGGGACAGAGAAGCCTAAAGTGGCTTTAAGTAGGAGGAGGGGCTCATTCTGCTGCCTGCCTTAGGTAGCCATGGACTGTAAGCACCATCATTCCCATGTTCACAGACCTTACACTGTTGATACCAAAACAGCTCAGCCTTTCTGCCAGGTCTTACTCTGCTGCATAGTTCACAGCAAGGATCTTTTCCTGGTTTTCCCCACAAAGTCCTGGCTTCCTGGGGAGAGACAGTGAACTCCTAGCAAGGCCTGGTTATCTTCTGCAGGGTGTAGTCCTCTTAAGGACTTTACAACCCTCATCAGCATGGATGATCCTGGACTTGACTCCACGCATCCTAGGAAGTTATGACAAAAATACAGCCCTGCACAACAATTTCTTCTGGAATGTGAAGACCAAGCAAGGCTGCACTCAGTAGCCAATTTTGGCAGACAAAGCTAGCTCCTTGCTCTTCTGCTGCACTGGCTTCCTTCCCCCTGTGCTGCTCAACTTCCATCCGCTGATACACCAGGATGAAATCTTCTCTAACTGCTCCTGACTTCAGCATACTGCCAGGTAAACAGTGTGGAAATTAGTGGAGACAAGTAAATAATTTGTAAACAATCATTTATTCATTACTTTCCCCTCCTTTCCCTGTGCAAGCATATTGTGAGGTGCCTCAGAAGCACTAGCAGTTTGGAGTGAGTTCTCTTGTAAGGCATTTCCCACTCCCCATGAATAACTTATGAACAGATCAGAGTGAATATTAAGGGCCTGAAAATCCTGAGACTTGGGCTGCTGAGCTGAGTGAGTACCGTTCCAGCTCCTTGAATAGACAAGATATCTAATGAAACAGCACTAAGTGGATTCACTGTGCTTTAATTAAAGGGTGTGCACATCTGTTAGTCAATGGGCTGCCTGTCAGGTAGGGTAAGGTAGCCATGCAGCAGGGGATGGCATGCCTGAGAGATGTGGCCTGTGATTGGGATACCAAGTCTTAGCATTTACTCTTGGAGTTGATTCGCATTGCACAGTGCTTCTACTGAGCTGTTGATGAGAGGCAAACATGACCCAACCAGCTGGACTGGGATGATGCAGGAGGTTCACAGAAAAGTTTTCTGAATAGCCCCCACATGTCTATAAATTACCCAAGTGTTGGTAGAAGGCACGCACGGAGGGTTTAAGCCCCAAACCGACAGAGAGCATGAGGATGTGCTGACTTCAAACAGTCCAAAGTTAAGTTTGCACTTGGCTTCAGTCAGGTGCTCTGTGATGGGCATTTATCCACCTTCGAGCTCAGCCTTTGTGGTTTGTTTTTTTTTTTCCAAAAGATGATTATAATTCATTCAGAGAAAGGTTCCCAACCCCCTGCTTGGCTCCTAAGGCAAGAATTCAGGTCAGTGCTACATGAAAGGGGGGAGGTGAGCTATGGGCTGAAATCTCTTTAGCTCTTGCAGAGTTTGCTCTCAGCCCTGTACATGATGTTCCCCATGTCCCAGGCCTGGCAGGACCCACAGGGTGGTGCTTGTAGAACTGAGGGCTGTGTTGATCCTAGGTATATTTTCCAGTGTAGGCCTCAAGCATCTCCCAGTGTTGCAGCAAGGTCAGGAGCCCCCATGGCTGGGGACATCACCAGTATCCTCTCTTGAGGCATTTGGCACAGCGTCTTTAATGTCACCATGTCTGAGACATCAGGCCTAATAGGGACTAGGCGATCTCCTGCTGCCGTCGTTATAGTGGCTTGGAAGTCCTGGATAGGATTTAAACCAGGGGTGAATGTGAGGCACAAAGCTATGGATCCATGTTCCAAACACCTGCGGTACCGAGCGGATGCTGTGGGTACCCCCACAATGCCACGAGTCTCCTCTAGGCATCCTGCACCACATCTTCTGGCATGGTGCAGGTCTTCCTGCACCTCTGAGCTTCGCCATGGCAGGCTGCGTGCAGGCAGCCCTACCAAGAGTACCCGCAGAGCAATGCAGAGGTCTCCGGAGCAGGCCAGGGGACCATACCCACCGCTGGGATGGACCCAAAGCAGCACACAGCTTGAGGCCAGCCCCACTCCCCCTTGCCGGATCCCCCATGCATCTGTAGTCCCTTCCCCTCCCCAGCAGCCCCGTGCACCTGCACTCCTAGGCGGAGTGGGATTTATCCTGCCCCAGGCACTCGGTGCAAGGGGTCAGCCCTCATATAAACCTCTCCGCCACCGGAGCCCGGGCCAGCTGCCTTGCTCACGCCCACAGGGAGAGCCTCTGCCCCTCGGGAGAGTTTTTCTATCAGTGCCTGAGGTCATTCCCCAGGCCAGCACCCACCCTGTTGGGTCCAGGGCATGGCATGGTGGCAGCAGGGTGGGGATGGGTCTGTGAGCTCCTGGCCCCGCTCCCCTCCCCACACCAAGCACTTTGGGTAACCCCCGGTACGTGGGAGGCGGCATGAAGTCATTCTGGTCCTCCAGCAAGCCCCTCCAGCTGTCTGGAGCCAGTGCAGATTGTGGGACGTGTCTGGTGACTGACGAGGCCTCAAATCCACATTTGTGAGAGATGATATTGAGAGTCCTAATTTTTTTATGAGCTAGTGGTCGGGGGGAGGCAGGGACTCCCAGGGCGGCTCAGAGGGGAGGCGGCAGTGCGTGCATGTGCGTGTGTGAAACACGTTTCATCCCACAGACCCCTTGCTGCAGGAGTCCTGCACAGATAAAACCAGCATCCCATCACCTTGGAGCAGCAGGGACCAGCTGGGGAGGAGGCTGGACAATGGCAGCAAACAGAGACGTGTCGGCAAGGCTCAGTGTTGGCTCTTGGATCAAACCCTCTGCTCAGTCTCTCCTGCACGTCACCAAAGTCCCCTCTGGGCCTTGCTCATGGGGTCACTCCAGCCTTGGGCCCTTCCTCAGTAGATGAGTTCCTGGAAAGCTTTGTGGAGCTGGTCTCCTTTCCCAAAGGAGAGGCCACTGAGTGGAGTGTCTCCATGTGACTTCTTCAACATTCAAAGTTGGTTGAGATGCTGTGGCCACTTTCAGATGCTCTGGATGCTCCTGGAGAGGCTGCTCTCCTGCCCTGCAGCCTCATGGGCAGTATTTGGTGTGTGCTGGTGGTTTCCACAGGAATACCCTGCCTGCAGATTGCCATGGTTTAATCCCAGCTGACCTTAGATTCCAGTCCTCCGTTAAACCTCATCACACAACTGAGGAGCAGGTCAGAGTCACCAATGCTTTCCAGCTGGCCAGAATATTGCCTGGTCTTTCATCAGGCAAGAGCAAGGCAAAAAGTGACCCCAGGTGAAGCCATGATGCCTGCTCCCAAGTGCACTGTGTTGGATGGGATCCTTCTGGGAAAGGACCTCGAGAAACCTGTTGGCCAGGAAATCTTAGAAGAAGGCACTTGCGTGCTGCAGACCCAGCGTCAGTGGCTGAACCTGTTCCTACAGCTACCTCAGGTGACTTCCAAAGGTGGGGAGCTGACAGCCATATGCCGTCAATGTCCCATGGCCAAGGTTGCAAAGGTGACCACCAAGGTCACACTGTGCCATTCATGACTGCAGGGTACTGCCTGGCTCTTTCAGTGGGAAGATCCTGTCCCTGCTTCCCACAGACAGTGGGGATGGAGGAACCTCTCCTCGAACTGGCCAGAGTGCCTGCATGCAGTGACTCTCACCCGGAAAGGAGGAGGGGGGCTGAGGCCTCTTTGTAACCCAATCTTGTCTGCATGGGCCCCTTTGTTGTTATTACATTTATTTATTGATCCCCCTTGGGAAAACCTTAGCGGTGCTGGACTTGCCGGGGCTTTATTAATGGGGATAGGGAGTGAGGGGAGGGAAGGGGGGGCCGAACAGAGCCCTCAGACCATCTGTTCCCACCAAAGGGATGGAGCAACAATAGCCATGTTTATAAAACTTCTCTGCAACTCATTGTGTTTGTGAAAGGAGAGCTTCCACATCAAAGGCCATTTCCGCTCCCACTGCTCGGGGGCCCCTCCATCTTCCAACATCCTGCAAGGATTGCCCTGTCCTGGTCCCTTCTCCTCACAGCCCTGGACACATGGTGAGGTGATAGGGGCATCACCCACAGAAGGACCACCATCACTCGGGGCACCCCACCCAAAGGGAGTGTTCATCACCTGCCCATATCTGCTGGTCCAGGGGGACTTTCCAAGGAGGGGTTTCTCCTGGAAGCAATAAAACTCTGTCATAAGGCATTGGATAGTGTTTGCCAAGCACTGGTGTCGGGAGCAACAATATCTCCAGTACTGGAGACCTGTCTCCTGGATGGTTTCTTTCAGTCTACTAAAACAGCAGTGTTCATGAAGTTGCTTTGGTTTTCCTCAAATTTCAGATGTGGGAAAAAAATAAAGGAAGAAAAACAAAAAAAGGAAAGGAGTGGGATTTGGCCACGTCAAAGCTGGCTGATGGGGTCCTTCATAATGAAACAACTGTGTTTGGCTTTGCTTGAGGCTTGTATTAGATTATCTGTTACAATCAAACATGAAATAAAGACCATTAAACAGCGATGAAATATTTTGACTGAACCAGTATGTTGTTTTTTTTCTTCCCAAACTGATCTTTATGGACAAGATGAGGGTTTAGTTCTGGCTCAGATCAAAGCCAAATGCCTTCCTGGGGACTTGGAGTTGTCAGCCATATCCTGACCACGACTTGATCCTGCAGCTGGGACAGGCTGCTCTGGGGTGAATTTGCAGGCTGGAGGTTTGGGACATATCCAGGCTGTCACACATCCCCGGCATGACCCTGAATGATGGCATGTCACTTCCTGGGACTGCATCTCCTTCCCCATTTGTTGGTGCTTTATGGCAACAATTGTCTCCATGGGGTGATTCATGTGTGAGCTGGTAACTCTGCTGGGGTTTGTGACCACTGGGTGTGAGGAACAGAGAAACTTTCCCTAGGGATGTAGAAATATCTCAGTCCAGCTTTGGACAAAACTGAGACCTCTGGAAGGTGCTGCCAGCCTGCAGGAGGGGACTTTGGGAAAGGCTTCTCTCTGCGCCATCTATTTGTGCAAGGACCCGATTTCCAGCTGGCAGGACAGGCATCCTGACAGCACGCTGGTGCTGGGCAGGGTTCAGGCTGTCTCACACCTTTCAACCATCCCTTCCATCCTGGAAGGGGGAAACCTTCCCAGAGACTGTATGACGCCTTCTCAGGAAGGAGTCCAAGTCCCTGTTGGCTGTGTCCCCTCGGCCAGGCTGCTGGAGGAGACCTGAGTATGGTCCCTGATCGCTTTTGGCAGGGTGTAGGGAGCATGCTGCTCTCTCCCAGCACTTAACAGCTTCCCTGGGAACCATGCAGGAAAGGAGGAGAGGAGCCCAGACTTGTGGGAGACACTTTTCATTTCATGCCTAAGCCACTACTCCACTGCTCAGCCACATGGCTCCATTAAGTCCCTTTCTGGCTGTCTTCTTTCCATCAATCACCCCGTCTCCGTGAGCAGCCCAGACACCGGATCTGGGTTATAAATAAGACAATCAATCAGTGATGCTATTAGATAAACAGAGTGGCAGAAGCCAAATTAATGCTTGGCTTTTTCTTGAAAGGGAGGAAAAAAAGAGTTTATGGCTTATTAGAGGACCCTGGTGTGGTCTGGTCTCCATGCTGCAGCTGAGCTGGGTGGGCTGTGCTTGGCTGCCGTGTCTGTGTGTAGAGAGGTTTGGGATGCTGTGAGTAGATAATCCATGTGGGTCACCCTGGCCAGAGCAGGGAGGGGACTGGGGCAGACTAGAGGTGAGCAGGGAGGTCATAGCACTTGGGCAGTGGTGGGAGATGGGAAAACAGTGGTGGGAGCTGCCCATCTGGGCAGTGAGAAGGTTCCAGGACTGGTCTGGTGGAGAGGGAGGGCATGAAGCTGCAGGCAGAGGTGTCTGGGGATCAGGGACACAGTGCCAGGACAGACATTGAGCCAGTCAGGATGGACATAAGAAGGAAGAGCATCACTGCTTGGAGGCTTTTCAAACAACAGGCAGTCACTTCTGGAGATGAATCAAGCCCTTGTCTGGAGCCACCAAGGAATAAGATGGTCCAAGACTGTCATTTGTGGTCTGCTGTGACCATCTGTCACCTCTTGTTGCTACAAACCTCTGCCCTACAGCATTGTGATGGTGCCTGAGTCTGTTTTTACCCCCAGGGTCCCCATCTGCAGCTCCATCTCCTTCTCTGTGTGGTGGTGGCTGATTAACCCAAAGCTCCTGGGCTCACTCCTGCACCAAAGATGTCAGAGAAGAGCCTTTCCTCGTGGCGGGACCTTGTCGCCAGAACAGTCCCTCCTGCCGCTGGGGAAGAAAGCCCCAGGAGGAAGGCTACAATCTGCCAAAGGCATCCAGTGTACAGGAGACATAAGCTCTGTACAGGAGACATAAGGTTTTTCTGAATCGATACTCCGTGGTTTGGGGTGGACTCTTGTATTTGCTGGGCTTGACACTATTGCAGGTTGAGGACTGGGGGAGTCTGGGCTCCTCCAAGTCAGGCTGACTCTATTTACAACCCCCACCCCTCACAGATGCTGCCCTTCACACTTTCATCCCAGCAACTGCCTTTACACCAGCTCCTGCTGCTTTCATCTCCACCTGACACTTCTGTTGGTTGTGATAGAGGAGGGTATCTGCCCCTGAAGGACCAGGTCTACCCCTGTGAAAGTAAGTAGCAGCTCTCCTCTGCCAACTGGTACTTCCACGAAGCTCAGCAAGCTCTTAGCTCAGGTCTGGCAGTGCAGCCATGGGTATGCTTTCTCAACAGCTGAGCCTGCCTTCATTCCCCATTCTTACCTGTGACTGTGCCAGACTGATGCTCTGTCAGAGCCAACATGCACAGCATGGTACTCACTGCTCCTCCTTCATCCACCAAAGCATGACACCCCATCAAAGGCTGCACAACACATTGCTGTCAGCCTAATTTGTGATAAATAAGCTGGCTGTTACCCCCTGGGAGCTCCAGGCTCCTGGGAGGCTGATGTGGGAGCAGGTGGATTCTCTGACTATTGGGTCAGGGAGAATAAGGTCTCTGCTAGCACCCGCCTCAGGGAAGGATGCAGGAGGTGCAGTGATTCAGCCCCGTTCCACTGCTCAGCCCCTTGCTCAAGCAAGGGGGGTTTCTGCTTCCTCCGAGGCTTCAAGTCCAGGAAATAGCTCCTGCTTTCCAGTCACACGTCTGATCCCTCTTGCAGAGCTTGGGGAGTTCTGTGCAAGGCTGCTCTCGCATCAGCAACAGCCCAAAACAACACCTAAGGTGGGATTTACTGCCACATATGTGCTGGGAAGATGCAGGGACCCATTGCACCCGGGTGATATATTGGATTTCAGGTTATGTGATGCACCGGTCTCTCTGAGCATTGTAATTCCCTCTTTCTTCCTGAATGGATTTATACTGCTAAGTGGATGGATTTTCTGCTTGGCAGGGATGCTCCCCTGGGACCTTTCCCAGTTTGAAACATCTCTGCACATCTGTACATAATATTCCTGGGGCACTTAACGAGTGGGCTTTTATGACACCCCTTGCTTTATGGACTGCTGCTTAACGTGGCCAGGCACCACAGAGGGGCCGACAAACGGCATCCCGGAGCCGGCAGAAAGCTGAGTACCAACTCCAGGTGCTGGATGGTGCCTGGGGCTCTGTGTGAAAGCCACTCTCTCAGATGGCTTTCACACAGCTGCCCCTGGCAGGGGGAGCACCACTCCCCTGGTCCCTGAAACAGCTTGAGAGGGACAGGTTTCTTCTGCTTAATAATCTGAGACAACATGCCTCTGGACCAGGTATGGAAATCCTGGGTGGAGATGAAGGCAATCTGTCTGTCTGGGGTGATTCCCCCTGGCAAGGGCTGGGCCTGACATTTTCATCTCTGCTAAGAGCTGTCCCTTCCCCCTGCCCCAAAGAGCCATCTGCTATGGTAGATTACCCTAGTTTTTAGCGCTGTGAATCCATAATTAGTGCATAATTAATTACCAGATGTTTTTAACACTAATGAAACATTAATAAATGACGGAGGCATGTTGTCTGGTAATGGAACATTAACCAGTGAACCAAGTCAGTGCTGCCGCCAGCATGGCCAAGCCAGAGACAGGTCTGCATCAGACTGAGCTCTCCCCTAAATAAAGCCCCAACATGGTTAAAATCACAGCAAGTGCCTGGTGGGAGCAAGTGACTCGCTTGGTGCTGCCTTCAGGCTTTGCAGAGCCGAGGCTGTGGCTCCTTCACCTCCATTCTTCCTTCCTTCCACCCACTCACCCATCCATCCACCCCATGCATGTGTGCATCCAGTCAGCCTGCCAGCCAGCCAGCCACACACCCCTCTCCCTGGTGTAGAGACTTAGTTGGGGCACCAGACAGGTGATTTTCTAAAAAATGGAGCTTTTCCCCCAGGCACTGCTTGATGGCATCTCTGCTCCAGGTGGTGCTCACAAGCAAGGCACATGGGGAAAGTACAGCCTCCAGCAATGTGCTTCGCTGCATCCACTGCCCCCACACTGGGTCCCTGTGAGCCCTGCTCTGATAGAAGTTTAATTCAGAGCATCTGGGCCAGTGACATTTTCCTAACATGAAATTATTAATCAGACATGGGAAGTGCATTAATTGTGACTACGTGCCACCTCCAGCCCCCAGGCTGCAGTGGAGCACAGGCAGGTCTCTATCCTGCTGCCTGCCCAAGAGATGTCAGGGTGCAGCCAGAGCTTGGGGACACATGGGATCCTCCAGGGCCCATGAATGGGGAGATGTGGCACCTTGCTGTCACAGCACAGGCGTCACATGGGGTGGTGACAACCATCCCCTTTCCCTCACCAGGGGTTTCCAAGGCGGGCATCCCCCTTGCACCTTCTCAGGATGTCCTGAAGGCCAGCTTTCAGGTCTCCCATCCCTCTGGAAGATGGGGCTGTGGTCTCAAACCCCAGGGCAGGCTCCAGGGGGTGTGTGTGTGTCCCCCTCAGTGCTGTTCCCATGTCCTCCCCAGCTCAGCCAGCACCACACACGGAAGCAGGCAGCCAAAACCTCCCGCTCCAGATGGAAGGGAAATAACACCCAGAGCCTCCAGTCATCATGAAATGAACATTTAATGAAGACAGTCTCTCCTGGTGCGTGTGTGTGTGTGTGCGTGTGTGCGTTGTCTCTGTGTGAGCTTAGTTTTATCCCCTCTATTACTTTTTTTTTTGATTCTTTTTTTTTTTTTATATATATACATCTATAAAAAATTCAAATACAGCATGTCAACAGTGGGAATACTAGGACGTACGGTATTAAATACTGCGCTTGGGTCCAGGCAGGGCCAAGAGGAGGTGTCTTTACAAAACAGGACATCGGGCAGGATGGGGAGGAGAGCAGAGCAGGCACGGGGACAGCTGGGGACAGCTGGGGACAGCGGGGGACAGCGGGGCACAGGTCTGCAGGGCTCCAGCTCTGAAGGCAACAGCAGAGCTATTCTGCTTTTGTTGTAGAATGAGACAAAGACATTAATGGGGGTGATTCCCTGTATCCAACATGGTTAAAAGTTTGGGGGTGATGTTGGGGTGGGGTTGGGGGTGGCGAAGGCTCCTGCAGGGTGCTGTGGGCGGGGGAGGTGGAGGGACAGCTCTCCCAGGTGCTTGGCAAGGGGCAGGACGGTTTTATTGGTGTTTCACTTCTCTTTTTTTTTTTCCCGTTAAAACCCTGCCAGCTCCCTGCTCCGCATGGCACTTGTGAAAGCCACCAGTTCCCCCCTCCACCATCCCCTCGGAGGGGACCAAGACCCCCCCCGATCCGTGCACCCCTCCAGCTTCGCCACACGGTCGAGAGCTCAGGGGAGCGAGTCCAGTACTTGGGGGACCCCCTTTAGCCAAAAGGGGGTACACAGCTTGGAGCATCATTCCCCTCACCACCCCCCCGTTTTCATATCCCCTTTTCTCGGTGCGCTGCCGGGCGGGCGGCGGGCACGTCTTTGGCGTGGGGGGGTTAGCTGTATGAGCAGGGCCCTCAGCTGCGGCGCGGGGCCCGGGCTCGCTTCACTTCGCTGAGGAAAGGAAGGGGCACGGGGATGTGTCTCCTCACTCCGGGCTGGGAGATGATTTTGCGGCTCCCCAGGGGACGGCAGCAGCTCTGTCCTCCTCCGAAGTGACGGCGAGAAGCGTGATACGTCCTCAGTGTGTGCAAAATCGAAGAGCTAAGAGACTCAACCCGGGAGCGGGGCGGCGGGGCGGGGGCAGGGGCGGCGGTGGGCGGTGGGGAGGCGTCTGCGCTGGGCTGCGGTGGATGGACAGATGGAGATCTGCAAGCAGGGAGTAGAAGGGTCACAGTCTCGCTCCGAACTCACCTGTGCCCCCTCACTGGTGGGACACACCGAGCAGAATTTGGCCTTCTTCCACAAGGGAAATTTCAGCCAGGTACCCAAACACACCATTTCCACCTCCTCCTCCCAGGGCTGGGCCCTGCCCACCCTCCCCTGGCTGCATGCCACCACCTCTCCTTATGCCACCAGTAGTGTCACACATGAGATGACACTGTCAGAGGGGAGCAAAGAACCCCTTGCCCACAAGAGGCTTCTCTTTGGGCACCAAAGGATGCGTGGCATATCCTTTATCTCCCGAAAGTGACACGTGTGGCTGCTTCCAGGATCCATCCCTGTCCTTGGGCAGTATGGGGACAGTGAAAGGGCATTTGGGTGTGACACCCATGAGACAGCAGCCCTGGTCTGTAGAGGAGAGGGGCATTTTGTGGCTCTCCAGGCTGTCAGCTCCATTCTAAGCCAAACTAAGGACATTTTTGAGATGCAATCTGAATTTTCTGATCTTGGACAATTTTTCCTTCATCACTGAGCAAAGGCGTTAGATTTCCATATGGTTTCTTTGCCTCTTAAAAAAGTCAGCAGTGAGGATGGGAGAGGGCTGCTGAGAACAGGACATCAAAGACCGACCACCTTGCTAGCTTTGCTTGGGAAGCCATTTTTGGGATCTCCAGCCAAATATCCATCTGGAAAAGCAGTCGGACTGGGTGCATTTACAAAAAACTGCAAGAAAACCCCAAATGACTTGTTCTCAATGCCCTTCACCCATAGCCTGGCTGGAGCATCCCCTTCCCAACCACACTAGAGTGCTGAGGTTCCCCATATCCCTGCCCCATCCCAGCACCCACCTCCTGCCTCTTACGCCTCCAATTTGGGAGATACTCACTAAATAAAGAGGACACTATAGGCAGCCACGACCAGTCCAGCTGTCCAACACACTGCCACGGCCCCACTGCCCACCACGGCCCCCTTGTCACAGATCTTGGTGGTGGGTGGTGCCATGAAAGAGGAGGTGCTAGCGCTTGTTGTCTCTGCAAGGAAGGAGAGTGGATGGTGAGGGGAACTGGGATGCCCTGGGATTCATCCCATAGGAGCAGCCCTGCTCTCCTGCTGGTGTGGATAGGAGCTGGCCCCAAATTGCCCTTTTCAGTGCTATACCATGCTAGGGCTGAGGTGGAGGGCTGGGATGATCCACGGGCTGGTGTGATCCATGAGACTTTCCCTGCTGTGAGAGTGGACCTACTGCTTGGAGTTGTTTGTGGCATCAGGTAGAGCTGAGCATCCTTCTCATCCCCATCCTGACCAGCTGAGCCACTCTATGCACCAGCTCTGTGGGATTTTAGCTAAAAGGTCATGATGAGCCACTAGTGCTCAGCAGAAAGCACCCCTCGCCCACAGAACATTTCAGACACAGCAGGCTACATCTGCTGGACTGGCTCACAGGGTTTGTCCTGCTTTGTACTGGACCAGATGCATTGTCTGTCCCTGCAGAGGGCTGGAGGATTGCAGGGAGTGCTTGGATGGACAGTCATGCTGGGGTAGCTTTAGCCATATCCAGATGGCCCCAGTGTGCCCCTGGCCAGACAGTCTGGGCTGATGCTGGGGACCAAAGAGTGTGTCTCAGCATCTTTCACACTCCATTGAGGTGTCACAGTGGGGCTCAGCCTTGGGGTTGGGATGTCCCACATCAGCCCTGCCTGGCTGCACCAGGCTACAGGGAGGCGTGTGCGAGGAACACGCGTGTGTGTGACAGACGTGTGCCACCACAGGGAGTGGGCAGGTGACATTGGAAGGGGCATTTGCGTTTAGCACAATGCAGGTGGCAACAGAAGCAAAATCAAAACACTGACACCAGTGCTGCTGCAAGGTGTTCCTGGACTCCTTCTGGGGGGTTCATCCACCTGGGAATGGCGGGGGGGCCTGCAAATCCCTGCTGCTGCCTCAGCATCCTGGTAGGTGGTCTACCAGGTGCTGTTTCTAAAAGGGGGGTTTCTCTGCACAGGAGTCAAGGAAACCAGTGCAGGGTCTGCTCCATCCCTTCTGGGAAACGGAGGGCTGATAACACCCATTTGGACACAGTCCCAGCTCTTTCCTAGAAACAGAGACTTGTTAACTTGGTGGCTTTTATTTTGAATTGGCATCCCTTGGAGCCACTTTGAGGGGTCGGAGGTGTGGAGGGGGTAGGACTGGAGAGGGGAGGGAGGGCTGGAGGGGGACAGCACTTCAGGGAATAAAAACAACAACAACAACAACAATAGTAATACAATGCCCAGCTTCATTGTCCCACCCCAGGTATCCTGGTGAGAAGGATGCTGGACCCAGGTGAGCTGAGTCAGCATTCTTTAGGGCATGGTTGCACCTGCTGACAGGGCCACAGGTGGGGGCAAAGTACAGGGTGAAGCGCTGCAGCCTGCTCCCCAGTGTTTGGGGGCTGTCCCTGGCTGGGGACAAAGCCTGCATGGAGCCAAAGAGGAGATCCCTCAGCCTGGAGTCCTGGGCTCCTCCTGGATGAAGCCTGTTTGTACTGGGAGGGGGCTCTTACCTGTGATCTGGGCCTCCGTGGTGAGATGCTTGGGCTCCTCTGTCCAGGGGGTGGCATGGACAGCCACACTCCAGTCACTCCACGTGCCGATGTCATTGTCTTTGGCTGCCACCTGGATGATGTACTCCTTGCCAGCGTAGGCATCTGTGATGGTATGCGATGTCCCATCTGACAGCTCGACCTGAGGGCAGCAATGGGGACAGGAGGGTGGTCAGAGGAGCCCCCAGGAGGTGTAAGACAATCAGTATATTTAGCTCGGCTAGAAGATGATAACAAGACTTTTGCAGCACTTTTGGAAACACGAGGGCATTTTGGGCAGAGGCACGAGCCCAGGACATGGATGGACAGGGAGGGAGATGCTCCAGCTGCAGCTACACAGAAGGTCTAGAGACCTGGTTCCACGCCCAAACTCACGGCGTCAGAGTGGAGTAGCTTCCTCTAGAGGTCACCAGAAACTAGCAGATGGGTGCACGGGCTCCCTCGGATATATTAGGGCAGCTGGGAGCTGGATATTGCAGGCAGTGGGTGGGGTGTGCAACGTGCTTTCAGGGCACCACTGCCAGTGCTGGGAGGAGGCTTCCCCACCAGCAACACCTCTGGCCAGCCTGCTCCCGTGCCTGCTGGCATCCCGTTGTTTTGGCTTGCATCCCTCCAGCTGGGCCCTTGGACAAGGATCAAGTTGTGTCCAGACGTCTTTCCTAGAAACCATTCCCTCTGTCCTGTTGTCACTACTGTCTGAGCCACAGAAGATCCTGCTGTCCTCTCTGCTGCAAAGCGCAAGGGCTTAACCCCATTTAACTCTCCAAGGGATCTCTGATCCACTTGGAGCTTGGCTCAAGGACAGAGGGATGCAGGTGCTCAGCAGAAATGCACCCCCATGGCATGGACAAAAGTGAGCAAACACAGGTGGCTGACAGAGGGGGAGGGCTCAGCATCCAAGTCACTGTCCAGGGATGAAGCTGGACTTGGCCTCAGGGTCCTGAGGGTATGGAGGGGACCAGGGCAGGAGTATCTGGCAGAGGCTAAGTGGGATATTGCCCTCCACCCCATCTCTGAGACAGAGGACCAACATGCTGCCCATTTCAGTAACCCCTGTGGTGCTGTGTGTGGTGTGGGGGGCACACAGGGGACTCCTCATCTGCTCTGCACCCTGCCCAGACACATTTCTAATAAAGATGCTGCAGGATAAGGGGTGGTGCGGGTCTGACACAGCCCATCTGCAAGCACCAGTGCCCAGCCAGGGGCTCATGCTTGAGCAGAACACGTTTCCCTTCATGGGTGGGGGCAACTTCACGGTGTTGCCTATGTGGGGTCCTCCACATCTCCCCAGCCACCCAGAAGAAGGTCAGGCACAAAATCACACTGTCCCAGGTAGCACCAACAGCCCAATGACTGGAGGAAGATCAGAACTTCTGCCTGGTCCTTGAAAAAGATGGAAAGGAAAGGAAAGGAAAGGGAAAGGGAAAGGGAAAGGGAAAGATGCACCACTGGGGTGCCCAGGAGGTACCTGGGCCAATGCACCTGTGGGATGAGGCTGCCCTGGCAGTGTGGCTGTACACACACGAGGTCTGGTGTGCATGCCAGACGGTCAGTGCCATTACCCCACTGCTTGCAGGAGTACCTTAAAAGCAGGAACCCACCCTGAGAAAGAACCAGCCCTTTTCCAGTCCCTTCAGTGCAGCACATGCAACACCCCAGCACAGATGCAATCCCTTTGGCATGAAAGCTGCAGCCCCCTCCACGCTTTTACAGCCACTCTGGGGGATTCCTAACAGGAGAAGGGGCTTTCTTGCTCCAAGTGAAAGCCTTTCCCTCCCTATTCCCACTTCCAGGGCTGCATCCAGCCTTCCGCCCAGAATATCGGACCCCTTGGGCTCTGCACTCCCAGCTGCTCCTGCCACCCGACCTGAGCCAGCAGGAGCCTCACATCTGGAGCACATCTGGAGGCAGGCCTGACTGGTCTCCCCACAGCCACCAGGAGCAAAGGGCTTCCTGCTGCCGGCGAGGCTTGAAGTGGTACCAAACCTCAGCAGTGTGGAGAAAGGCGTGTGTCCATCTTACTGCTGCAGGTTTGGGGGCTGGATGGGAGTCCTGCCTCTCCTTGCACCAGCAACTCAGCACTGACCCCCACAGTGCTGGTGGGATGCAAATGGGAATGCTAGTGGTTTCACTGCAGGCTTGTGCCAAGCTGAGACATTCCTAAGCACTTAACCATCAACAGCCAAAGCCCAAATCCATCCCTACCATCCAGGGGACACTCTCCACCGTGACATGGGTCTCACCATCAGGTCTGGCCTGTTGGCATGGGGACAGCTACTCAGGGTGTCTGTTAAGGGGACCTGAGGTCAGAGCCTGCCTGGAAGGAGCCTGACATGGGGGGCAGATGAACACAGTGACCCCAGTGGGGCTCCATGCAGGGTCTCCCTGAGTTTCCAGCTAGATGAAGAGGCTGAGTCAGCCCTGCAGTCACAGGTGCTGCCTCTGTTGTCAGAATAACAGGGTCAGTTCACAGGTCTGGTCCCCAGCAGTCTATACCCATGGGGGACTATAAGCAGGTCCCATCCTGGAGCAAGGCACAGCCCATCCTGCAGGAAAATGGTTTTGGGCCATTTCACTCTCAGGTGAAAACTGAAATCCTGTGAAGTCTGGGTAGAGGAGGATGGGATAAAAATAAGGAAGGTGCCAGTTCCTCGCATGGATCCTCCAACAAGGGGAGGGTCTTGGCTAAGGCACATCCCACCAGCCCCACCAAGCTCCAGCTCTCCTCAGCCCAGAACCAAAGCCCAAGCTGGACCAGGGTCCCCAGAGGCAATGGGCTCTTGGCACCTACCGCTGCACCCAGCAGAGCTGAGGAGGCAACTTCTGCACCCAGTTCTTACAGGGACACACCTTCACTGCCCAGGCACCTCGGGATGGGTAGGCAGGAGACCCACCAGGTTGTGAATCACCTGGTCTGCTTGGCAGGGCACCTCCCTGCAGTGTAGTGGCACAGTGAGGCTCTCTCTGCCACCCAGACCTTGGGAGCTCTTTGGTGGCATCCAATGTGGATGGCAGTGCTGAGGGAATCAAGTTAAATTAACTCCTAATGATAATTAAATGAAACAAAACCTCATGGGCTGAACTGCCAACTCCCTGCTGACTTGACTCGCTCTATGCTGGCTGGGTGGTGGCTTGGAACTGGAGAATGAGGACAGGGCTCTGAAAGATGCTGGGCTTATCCAGCGGGTGTATGACCCTCTCCAAGACTTTCACGATCCTCTGAAGCCCTGGCTCCTCCCTGGGACCTGCACCAAGCAGGTTGCATGCAGACCAGCCCCACTAAGGTCCTGCTGACCTGGCCAGGCTGCTTTTCCATCAGGAGCATTTTCTCCATCCCAAGAGCCCTCCCAGCCTTCCCTTGGGAGCAATTCCTGCCTCTTTCCACCCACAACCAACCGGCAGCTGAGTGTTTGTAGGTGGTGTGTCACAGGCACAGTGGGGTCAAGTCTGTGCCTTGCCTGGGCAGGGGGAGTGTTCCCCCAGGACCCAGACTAGAGGATCTGGAGGACTTTCCTTGTGGGATCTGGGAGGATGTTGCCCTAAACTCCACTTTAACACAGTAGATAAAAAGAGAAAGCACAGACGACATCATCCATCTCTCCCCACACACACACAACCTCTGGATGCAGAACCTCTGAGCTGGACAGCCAGAGACACATCCAGCATTTGTCATGGTGGGGAGAAAGCGACTGGGTGGGTGCCCATGGCCCAACACAGAAGTGCCACAGCAAATGGGAAAGCCCACAGGGATCAGGTCCAATTGAACACAGACAGGGAGAGACAGAACAGGGGGAAGACACACTGGGGAGGCTGTGGGGGGACGGATGCACACACAGCATCAAAAGCAGAGGGAGAAATTCCTTAATCCGTGTCCTCGCCACACAGAGACAAAAGTTGGAGGAAGGCTGTGCATGTTAGATTTTTTGGCTGGGGCGGGGGTTTGCGTGTCGCTGCCTGCCTTTGTGCACCTGCCAAAAGTCACTCCGACTGGCTGTGAAGTGCTGCCCAGATTAATGAGGGATCAGCAGCCAGTGCAATGCAGAGCTATTAGCATTGTGAAAAAAAAAAAAAAGAAAAGAGAAAGAAAAAGAAAAGAGAGAGAGAGGAGAGAGAAATGAAAAAAGCCCTTGAATTCAGATGACAGCTTGCTGAGGACAGCGTGGGCTGGGATCCCATTCCCTGCCATGGTCACATACCCCCACATTCCTGCTTGGAAAGATTATGGAGCTGCTGAGTGCCCACCCACAGTCCCAAGCGCCAGGATGAGCTCATGGGCCAGTGCCACATTGATGGGATGGGGACAGGCACTTAGGGCAGGCTGAGGGGAGGATTGCCCAGCACTTGGCTTTCCCCTTGTCCATGCTGGTCCTCCCTGCACATGTGCTGGAGGCCTGGGGACATCCACAGCAGCCAAACACACCCCAACAGAGAATACCCATGTGTGCCCTCCTTCCAGTCCCTGCCTGCAGACTGGTGTCCCTGCCTTGCAGTGCTCGGCACAGCAGGAGTTAAGGAAGCCATTCCCCTCTCTGAGCTCCCCTCATCCTGCTCCCATGGCCCCCAGCCCACCCTGTCAGGGTGCCCTGGCAGTAAAAAAGGTCACTGTGCTTTGTTCACACCCAGGCTCTGCTCCTGGTGCAGGGTGACCAGGTAGCAATTATGTGTGAGCAGGGTGATGCACGGGCAGCTCTGAAGCCCAGATGGCCTTTGGAAGGGGATAGGGTAGGGGGGCAGGGAAGAAAACCCCACCCTTCTCTGCCTTGGCAGCTGGGCTGGGGGCTGGTGTGTGTTGAAAGGAGGTGGAGGGGGAGAAGGGGGGATCAGAAGCCTCCTTTTCTGCATCCCACATGAAAATGTGCTTGCTGGCTCCCCTGTGGTGGCAGTGGCTCTGTTTTCCATTCCTTGACACCTCCTGCTTTCCAGTGCAGCTCTTGGTGTGGGAAGGGGGTGCTCCACTGGCAATAAGGGGATGAGGACCGGCACCCCTCTGTCCCAAGGCAGGGATGCACCATCTCTGTGTGTGACAGGACAGTGACCATGCAGCTGTCCCAGGTGCTGTATCAAGCCTAGATGAGTCTGCCTTCCCCAAAATAAAAGGAGCACCCTGGCTACTGTAGGGTGAAGCTGATGTGCTCACAGAGCTTTTGCCACCCGCAGCACACATGGAAGAAACCCCTTCTAAGAGCACAGCCTGGGTCTGCCGAACATTTGGCATTCTTGCAGCCTCCTCCTCTGGATGCTACTCGAGTTATACTGGATGATGGGGGAAATTGGAACTGGGATAGGGAGGGGACACCCCAGTCGGCTTGATTTCACAGCCACTTTTCCCCACAGCAAGGGCCAGATCCTTGCAATGAGCTTTGCAGGGACTCAACTACACAAACAGCTACTGTTTCAGGTGCCTTCAGTCCCTGTGAGTGCAGGGGAATCCCAGCAGGGCTTCCACCCGTCCTGGGGAACAGGATAAACCAAAAGCAGGAGTAATGCCCAAGCAAACTGCCTCACCACTGGAAAGTGTGGGATGGTCACTGCAAACAGCCAGTGCAGCTTGAGAAAAGATGTCACCATGAGGAAAAGAAATGTTTTGCTTTCTCCCTTTCAAAGCCGTGCCTGGAGAGCAAATAGGTCTGACACTGATTATTAACAAAAGCACCCCCGAATACCTCCTCCTTCTGCAGAGCCGCAAGAATCAGCTGGTACAACCCCAGACAAAACTTTCTACCTGGACTCTGGAATAATTAAAGGTTGGAAAGAGTGAACGATCCCCTCTTATTCTCTGCCAGCCAGGTAGTGGAAGAGCCACTCCAGCAGGGTCTGAGCTGTGCTCTCTGCTGTCAACCTCTCCTGAAAAGGCTGTGGTGCTGCACACAGCCCAGCCCTGCTGTGGGTCTGGGAGGGTGAGCTACCGCAGAACTCTGCAGCCCGGGCTGTGCCACACCAGATGCAGCTGGACAGATTCCTTTCTGGCTCAGAATAAATACCATCTTTGAAAGCAGCAGCTGTAACCACACCCATAATGGGAAATTTTCTCCAGATGTGGTGGCCCCCTCCTGCCAAGTGACAACTGTCAGAGGTCACTTTCGCTTGTGGCTATGGGGAAGATGGGATCAGGGGTGCTGAGGGCGCTCAGCAACAGCTCTAACCCGCCGGGCACTGCCATATGCTGCTTGCAGATGCCTTCACCATGCTGATGCAGTGGGCTGGGGGCGGAAGCAGCTTGTGCATGGGCATGGCAGGGCACAGACACCTGCCTGGTGTGGTCTGCATGTAGGCAGGGAAAGTTAGGCTTGCCAGCACCTTCCTACCTCCTTGTAGCTGTGTGAGCATGGAGGTGAGGACATGCACGCATGAGTGCTCTGCTGCTCAGTGGCACCTTCACAGGTGCTCAGTACCTTAGGTCACCAGCAGTTTCCAAGAGGGCTGAGAGCACCCAGGCAATGCCAGCCAAGGGTCCTGAACCTGCTCTGTCCCAGAAAAGGTGATTTCTGGGCATTTCCCACCCCCCACCCTCCTCTGAGACATTCTCTGCTCCAGCCCTGCCTGCCCCATGCTGAGCTGCGAGTGACACTATTACAGCCTCAGTATTTTGCTCCCACCTATTAATTCTTTGGATTTTTTCCCCCTTCTTTTTTAATCACTGACTTTGCAGCCAGGAGGGGAAGGGAGAGAAATGCTGCAATAAAAGCTACCAGGCGTGAAGTTGTAACCCAGCTTGCTCAGGGTGACCTCCCTGCCAAGGTTGCCTCGCAAAGAGGGGGAGTGCAGGCAAAGCAGCAGAAGCACGGGGGGATGCAAATGGAGACAAAGAGGCACGCCCGCTGCAATGTGACATTGCCACCGCGCCAGGGGAGGACGCTGCTGTGGCAGACAGTGGCACTTATTGCCTTCCTCCCCAGCTTGCTCCATCCCTCTCCTTGCCCCTCACAGGCAGGATATGCGGATTAGCTCACACTTTCAGGCTATTTCAGGCTGCTCCAAGGCAGGAACTTCCAGCGACAGCCTGTGAGATTCACCTCTCTGACCAAAAAATGTTGCTTTGCCCTGGGAGATGAGCCCGAGCCCACCCTGGTAGCCACTTCTGATATGGGTGAGGGAGGCCAGTCCAGAGGACAATGCCATCCTTGCACCAACACTAAGTACTTGCCGATACCAAAAAACTTTCCATTCCTGTCCCCAAAACCCCATCATTTGCCTGGATCCGAGCAGGCACAGATGTCTGCGTGGGGATTTGTTTTTTGCCCCAGCTCCTAAAATCCCATGATGGTGGGAGCGTTGCTGCTCGCACTCCCAGAGAAGGATGCTTCCAGCCTTTGCAATTGCTCACCAACATGGCCCTAATGCTTCCAGCACAGAAGATGAAGGAGAGAACCCAACCACATTATTAGCTTTAAATATCTCATGACCTTTTACTGCAAATCTCAAGATCTGAGGCGCAGCCCGCCTCACGGTTCGTTAACATTTCATGTTGTCAACGCAGCCAATGGGTTCAATTAGACTTCACGACGGCATCTGCAAATTGCTGGCAACCCACAGGAGGAAATCCTCCCTCGGTCTGGCCACCAGCTCTGACACTGAATAAGAAATACCTTCTTGAGCCTTGCCCCATTCCTGGGATGTGCATCGAGCAGGCAAGTGCTCTGCGCACGTGATCTCCCTCCAAAAACTGTGAAAAGGGGGGATCCTGCTCCAGAAAATGCCATGGGAGGGGAGCAAATTGGGTGCAAGACCTGCCCTGGGCTCCCCAGAGATGCTCAGGATGGTGTCTGGCCACCCGTCTGCATGTAGGGATGAGCACGCAGATGTGCTTGGGGAGATCGCATGTGTGAGTGCGGCAATCGCTGCTGTTGCGAGTTAACTGAAGGAGCCTGTAAAACCAGAAACAGGCTATTAGCAATCCATTAGGAAAGGGTATCCAGTTCCAGCCTAGGTAAGCCATTAGAGGAACATCTGAGAGCATTAGGAGAGCTCGCTTGGGGCCAGGATGGGGCTATAAAACAGAAGAGGAAACCACGCTAATCTGGCTTGAATTACAAACTTAAAAGCAGGAGAAAAATAAAGGATACCCTAAACATTAAAGGTTTTATATTTAGGAGACAGAAGGGGAGATTTTGCCAAAAGGAGAGAATAAAAAACCTGTTTAGGCTACAAATATCCATCTCTCTTCTGGCAGCAGAGAAACCACCAGCCCCTCTTCCAGAAAGGGAGGAGTGTGATTTTAAAGTTGCTTGAGTTTCAGAGTGAGCTCGGTGCTGGTGGGGTGGAGGGGAGTCTTTGGCCACACGATGTGACACGGCTGCATCCCCAACAGCTGTGAAGTGCTTGTGCCCAGGTTCAAGGGAGCTGCTGTGAGGTGGCACGATCCAGCACATGCTTCACTGCATGCCCATGTGGAAACTCATTATCATCATCATCATCATCATCATCATCATCATCCCTCCATGGTAATAATTCCCAGAGCACATCACTGTAATTCCCAGAGCAAACTGCAACATGAGAGCTGCTAAGTGGTCTGGGTGGAAAGGCACTGCTGAGCAGGGGAAAGGGACTGCAAACAGCACGCTGGAGCTCAAACCAAGTTTGCAAAACCCTGGGGAGGGAATGAGGGTGTCTCCTCCACTTCTGGGTCAGCCCCAGAGATTGCTTCATGGTGTGGGATGCTTGGGCCAGGCATCACCTGACTTTCTCTGGTGGAGGGAAAACTGCATTCATGGCCAGCTCACACAGTGGTGGTCTCGATAAGATCCACTGCTCCCGCCACTGATTGCTTCATCTTCTGGTGCCAAGCCCTGGCATTATTAAAATCCTGAAAGGAAGAGCCTGGAAGAAAGCAGACACTGATTGAATCAGGCCCTATGGTATTCGACAGCTCGACATCCATCTGATCCTATTAGTGCTCATTCGGTCCTGCCTGCCGAGGTGCTGTGCATAAATCAGACCCTGCAAAGATAACAGGAGGTGGAGAGGTGAAAGAGGAGCTGCTTCTTCTGCCAAGAAACACCACGTGTGAGCAGGGGCTGCATGGATATTCTGTCTCTGGGCAGCCTCCAGTGTTCCTTTGTGGGTTTTCTCCTGCAGGGATGCTGGGCTTCCCATGGGGCTGCCAAGTACATGCTTAAAACTCATGGCTGGTGCAGAAGTGGGCTGCCATGAGGAGACAGGGATAGAGCTCAGCCGGTGGACCTTGGGCAGACAGGGATGTGCCAGAACATGAGGTTACCCAACTCCTTCTGACTGCTGGCAGGGACTTCTCCTCTCCCTACCCTGCTCTAAGCTGCCCATGGTCAGCATGCAGGTTGTGTGGGCACAAAAAGCAAGGGCTTCTCTGTGCCAACAGCCCATAGGGACAGCAACTGTCAAGATGGGGGGCAGCTTGTGACAAGAGACCTGCACCTCCACGAGAATTAAGACTCCTATGCAGGTGTGGCATGTGGGACCACCTCATCCTTTCTCAGGATGTCTCTTTGAGCTGTGACCCAACACCACCACTGCAGGACAAGAGGCATAGATGAGCTAGACTTGGCCCTACCAAACCATGTCCTCCCCTCTTCTGTCTGGATTTGGGGGAACAGGGACATCCTTGAAAATGACAACAAGTAATAAGTCAAAGAAAGAGTGCAGGGAGGCTTGGGCATGCTTACAGCATGTTGATATTGGTGGAGTTAATTTTGGGTACAAAAACCTGCATTTGCAGGGTGCCCAGCTGGGCTAAGCAGGCTGAATGTGCCAGTGGGGTCTGGGGTCAGAGCAGCTCCAGCTGCTGAAGCGCTGCCTTTCTCTGGTGTTTGGGAAACGATTGAATTAGGCGTCGCAAATAATTCATCTGATGAATAGTGGCAGTTTTCCTCAAATCATCCACAAATCAGATTTTTCATTACCCAGCCAGAAGGGCAGGGAGTCAGAAAACAAGGCTGGCACCTCACTCACTGAATTCTTGCACTTCCTCACTGAGCAAATTATTCCCCAAACACTCTTCTCCATCCGTGAGTGATGAGGAACATGTCTCTTGCAAGGGGATATTGATTAAAAGCAGTACCCACGACTGCTGGGCCTTCCTGAAATGCTGGGAGGTGAACCCTTCCCAAGCCATCCTTGCACCCACCAGGAGAGCTGGTACCTTGAGCTCTCTCTGCACCTCAGGGTATCTCTATATAGAATAAATTAAGTTCTTACTGCCCAAGAGCTGCCTTTTCCAACTAGTGTGGCCCTGCCACCAGTGTCACTAACACCTCCATGTATTTCCCACCATTACTGCCTGCCTGACAGCACTGATGGAGGCCACGTCATCCCCTCAGGGCTCTGCATTGAGGCAACTGACATGGCTTGACCCTGCAAATATGGTACCCCACACCCAGTGATGGAGGGACCAGGCACTCTGAGAGTGTTGAGGTGGAGGTAGCCCAGTGGCTATCCCACCATTTTTGGATGCAAGGCAGGGTATTTGGCTGGATCAGGCTGGGGCAGGGTAAAAACATCAGCTTTTTCCACAACAATTGCACACCTTGGGAAAAAAATGTTATTGTGTTTGGCAGTTCCCATTAAATCTTCCCCTTTTTACAGAGCTGCTGCAGTTTGAGCATTTCTTCCCCAGATGAAATAAAATACCTAGAGAAAACCAAAACCCAAACTCCACCTATGCTTTCTTACCCCTCTGGATGCTCCATAGATGGTCTCACACTCCTAGGAGGGAAGCAAAGGGCAAAGAGGCAAGCAGGAGAACCCTCTGATTTTCAGAGCCATCAGCAAATGCTGCAATGTGAACCAAAACCTGTAGTGCTGCTTCATCAAAAAACTCAATCAAACACAAAAAGTCACCAAGACACCTTGCAGAGCCATGAGCCAAACCTCCTATCCCCTGTCCCACATGTTTCTCTCCCCAGGAAGAGCTGGCTGAAGGAAAATCCCACTTAGCTCTTTGATGCAGGTGCCCAGGGACCCAGTGCTGCCTCTTAGCTGACTTTATCTTTTTTTTTAGGAAAACTCTTTATCAAGAAAAGCACCTAATTGGCTTTCAACTGGCCCAGCTTGGGCACAGAAGGGATGCTGGATGAGCTATGCCACAGTAGCAGCACCTCCTCTCCAGCCACAGAATGCTTTCCCACACAACTCGAGCATACAATCAGCACACAGAGGTAAAAAAAAAAAAAAAAAAAAAAAAGCCTGCTTGTTATCTTCCTGCAGTAACAAATGAAATCTTTCCTCCAGGCTACCAAGGACTTCACTGACTACTTTTTTTTAAGAAACAAGAAATAAAAGTAAGAAATACGATAACATCGCAGCAATAGCTCTGCGACTGTGCTCTGAGTTATGGTGAGCGGTATTTTATCTCCAGTTCAAAATCTAAATGTGGCAGAGGCGCATTTAAATGTGGTGACATTTATACTTTAAATGCCTTTTACATCTCGTTGGCAAGTTTTATACAGAACATATGTATGGAAAGTAGATAGGGGCCATGGATGAAAACGCGGAGCAGGGAGAGGCTGCAGAGCCATTTGTAGGCAGAGTGTGAGCCACAAGAAAGATGGAGAGGAAGAGAAAAGGAATGAGAAAGAGAAGGAGAGGAGCAGGGTCCAGGTTGCCTGGGCAGTAAATATACATCTTTTTTGTCCCTGGACACTTGTTCATAATGCAGCTTGTTCCCAGTCACCAGCTCGCCCGTCTCCCTCCCATCCCAGGCAGTGCAGCATCACTCACGTGTTGCCACTGGTCCAGGATGAGAGGCCGATACCGCAGGAAGAATTTCAGTGGGAAAGATTCAGGGTCAGGCCAGGATGAGGGATTTTGCCATGACACCTCCAGTCTCCGAGGGTTATTGGGCACGGGTTTGGCCACCACACTCTCCGGAGGGTCTGGCTTTACTGGAAGAGAGGAAAAGAGGGTGGTTGGCAAAGCTTTGCATGTGGCACCCTTCCTTTATGCCCCTTGGCAAAGCTGGCTGGGCTTTGCACCATGTGCTTTCCAAGAGGAGCAGCCAACATGCTTCCTTTTCCCAAACTAATTAGATGCAAATCACCTCTTGTTGTCCAGGTCAGTGGTATGGCTGTCCTAGCTCAAAATACCACCATTAAGGAGGTGACAGCACCGGAGACACATGGAAACAACTGGGCCAGGGCAGAGAGCATCCCTCCTACACAGGGCTAACTGGATCAGGGTGAGGAGCCCACCAAGCCCAAATCCTGCACTTCCATTGCACCTGCTGATTTCTGTGAGTCTGACCCACATTCAAGCCCACTTACCTCACAGTAATCTGGCAGAGTTTGGCCCTTGGGTTTAGGGCTGGGGTTTTGAGGATTCAAAGCAGTGGCACATCATATTTGCTAAAGGGGAAGGATTGCCCTGGTCACCTTCCACCCTCACTGCCCTTCTCTGCTTTTGGAATATGGGGATATTTTCTTGCTACCTGTCATGTATTTCAGGTGAATATTAATTGGCTGTGAGCTATGCAACGTGCTTTGATGTTGCAGCTACTTCCAGAGTGCCGGAAGCTCATCACAGACAGGCTGTGATGAATGTCACTGCCTGTTGCAGAGCAGTCCTTGCTCCTTGCCAAAGGTTTGATCAAATCCTGACAGCTCAAACTCCCAACTGCAATAGCAAAGCTGAAAAAATTTGTGTATGCCCATGCTTATCCTTTAATCATGGACAGGAAGGAGCTGGACACAGGGAGCTGTGTGCCAGAGGTGGAAGAGGGCTCTCTGAGCACTTTAAGAATAGCAATGCACATGAGTTCTCATGTCCTGGGAAGGCCCTTAATCCCCTTCCAAGTCCACATGCAGGCAAATGGATCCCTCCTGACCTGAAAATTTCTGGATTGAACAACGGTCCCCTGGCTCTGACTGCCTCGAGCAGAAGCCTGTCAAGATGTCAGCATCAAAGTCTCCTCCCAAGGATGGAGGAGGGATGGTGGGGCTGTGGGGAGCCCCCTTCTGCCTGGCAGAGTTCCTGCCCTGCAGTCAGAGGTCTTCTCCATGCTGACTCCAGGGTTCACCTGCTGTGGGTGGGAAGTGATGTCCTCACAGGGGCTTTGCTTACCCTGAGAGAGGAAGGAGGTGGTGGTGAGTGAGCTGCTCCCTCACTAGCCTGCCTGCCTGCAGCCCTGCCCTGTGCATGAAGGGCATCCTTCCCTCACTCGGGATCACGTGCTGATGTGTGGCCAGTCTGCTGCAAGTGGAGTCACATGTGAGCTGCTCACTGCCACCCCTGCTTCAGAATGATGGTGGCATCGCAGCAACTGTCCCTGCAGCACCACTGCTTGCTCCTCTCAGGAGAAACCAGCCTGTGATGCTTTGAGGACACACTTTCTTTTCCGCAGGTGAGGCAGAGAGGGTGCTGAATGAAGGCACAGCCTGACTACCTTGGTGGGGCGTGTTTCCCCCGAGACACAGCCCACCACTACCTCTCTCTCCCCAGCCTCCTCTTGCTCAGCACCCTGGCACACACCCTGCTTCAGGTCTTTATCACCATCATCTTCACCACCATCCTGGCTTTCACCACCTTCCCTCTGACACAGCGGGTGCAAGGACGGCTGGACAGCTTCCTCCTTCCCCCTGTCACTTCATGCTCAGAGGATGCTCCCAGAGGCTCTGGGGGTGGCTGGTTAGCTGGTGAGCCTGACCATGGGTGCCTAGTGCCACCTCTCAGCTCCCACAGACTCCCCTCTGTGGCAGGATGGGGCAGAGTTTTTCGTTTGCAGCTTTATCCTCATCAGCAGGAACACTTTGGTGGGGCTGTGCTGTGCTGAGCTACTCCAGATGGCTCCAACTCACTTTGAATCCCAGGGCTGGGGCTGGACATCAGCTTCCATCGACAGGGACTTGGAGTCCAAACACATACGGAAAAGTATAAATCCAGCATTGGCTCAGCAGGCTGGGTTTGCAAAACAAAAGTCTGTTTGGCTGAACGAATGCAGATGACTGTGAACCGCAGCTCTGCAGCGAGGAAGTGGGAAGGAAAGTGCTGGGCTAGGGATGGATGCAACGGATACTCCCTGGGGTAACGCAAGGGGCCTGGCCCTGGTTTTTACTACGCCAGCCTGAAGGGATGATTGAATTTAGTTGGGCATGGCAAGTGTGTTTGGGCAGCAATGAGAAAAACTACTGTGACTGCTACAGGAAGTCAGAAGAAAAAGTGCCCTGATGCTGAGGTGGGAGTCACCTGCCCATTTTGCAGGGACATGACCCCTAGCCCCTCTCCTGTGAGCTGGACACTGTTGCTGATGCATGGAGGAAGGCTGCCCTGGCTTCATGTGCGTGTTCCTGGCTTCTACAAGCCTTCAAACAGCACTGGAAAACCAAGAGTCCCTGGTACCTCCTCATGTGCCTCCACCCACAGGACTCCTGCCCAGGCCAGAGAGCACAGCAGGGCCAACCTCTCCAAAACCACAAAGCCAAAACAGTACCTGCCATGTCCCTCCACAGCAGTGGGGACACAAGAGCCATGAGAGGGGACCATACTTCCAGCAGTCAGTCCAGAGAGGACAAACCTATGTCTCTTAGGACAGACCTCATCCTGCTGTGCTCATCACGGGAAACACCTGGGCTAGTCCCACAGGGGCCAGCTGAGGAGTGAGGGGAGTGGGCTGTGTCCAGCTCCCCGGTTTCTATATGACCTTGAAGGAGTCCTTGTGTCCAGCTCCCCGGTTTCTATATGACCTTGAAGGAGTCCTTTATGTCCTGCAGACAGGAATGAGTGCTCCTCCTTCCCCAGCCTTTGTCTGCCTCCATTCAGCCTGCACATGGTGAGGCAGGGGCTGTCTGGCTGTACATCAGCCAGCATAATAGAGCCCTGTCCTCACCGAGGGCCTGCAGGCAGTAACATAATAAAAGCAGTAATAGTAATAATAATAATGGATGATGGGCATTAGGCTGAGTACTGGTTAAGCGGCTATAAAACCAGATGTAATATTATCCTGCAGAGCTGAGGGAGCATCATCAGACATTCCTGGGAAGGGGACTTGGCCAGGAGGCTACTCGCAGCTCTTCCCACTTGGTTTTTGGCTCCTGTGTCTAAGCAAGGGCTTGAAGTGCAAGAAGAGCATCAGAGAGGAGCTTCTCCTTAAGGCGCTGCACGCTCATGCTTAACTGCGAGTCTTTAGCTATCCATCGCCCCTGGCTGTTGTCAGACATGTCTCAAAATGAATCTGGCAGTTCAGAAAGGCAGCTGGGACCCTGTGGCATGGAAAGGCCCGTCGCCCATCCCGTCTCTCCAGCGAGCACTAAAATGGATCCCTTGCGGCCATTAAATATCCCCTGGCATTTTCCATGAGCAGAGGGATATTAAACTCTATGTCTTAGCCAAATGTCAGTCCAGGTAATTTAATTCTGCCTCCCTAAGTAGTATGAATTGAACTGACCTTCTGCTTAGGCAACTGTATACCTGTGTTCAAAGACTCCGAATTTCATACAGACATGGGCATCATGCAGCCTCTCTGAGATGCTCTGCATCATCGCGCCAGAGCTGGAGTTGGAAGGATCAGATGACCTTCCCAAGGTCACACAAGGGTTGGGCAGCAGATTTGGGAAAGGCATCCACACCTGCAAGGCCCCATCCAAGGCTGCCTTCCTCCTTTTACTGCTGTGCGTCTTCTCATGTTTTCCCCCAGGATCATATGAGCAGAAAGGTGCTGAGGCAGGATGCCGGTGTTCCTGTGGGGTGGTGGTGTCCCGGCTTTCCTGGGGGATGCAAAAAGCAGCTCTTGGGCTGAAACACAAGTGAGGAAGGTGGTGTTGTGTCCTGGCCAAAAATGTCCCCATGCTGCGCCAGCCATCATGAAGGAGGTGGCAGCTCCTGACACACCATCTCACTCCTCCCTGGCATCTTCCTCTGCCTCCAGGTCCCTCCCCTACAGTCCCTTTTCCACCTCCTCCCTGGGGCTGGAGCCCTGATGTCCGTAGGGCTCTGCAGGACCTCCTCCCCCTCACCTTTATTAATATCAATACTTTTGCAGAAGATGTAATTATGGAAACAATTTCCAGGAGCAAGATGAGGAGGAAGGCAGTCCGGATCTGCTACCAGTGGGAGATGGGGGCCAGAGGGCCGGAAAAGCTTTTCCAGTCATCATTGAAAATGACAATGCAGAGTGACCCTTCGCAGCGGCTGCTAATAAGCAGCACGGCACGACCGCCAGCAAGGCATGTGCTCAGGACAGCAAAAGAAAGTACCAGTCATTTTCCACTCGATTAGAGACCATCTTCAGAGCGGCTGGGGAAGGGATTTTCTGCTGGGGGCTCCAGGGACGGAGGAAGGAGTGAAAAAGCAAAACCAAAGGAGATCACTCCTTCCCAGGAGGGCTTTTTGTGCTTGCCCAGGCTGGGTGGGTGGTCTGACCCAGCTGAGGGTCTTCTCCTGGCTCAGATGGTGCTGGGAGGGAGAGCTTCCTTGCCCTGCACTGCTTTGTCCTTGGCTCTGGGTTACTCTGTCCTCAGCAGGGCAGGAGATCAGGGCTACATGGCTGCACTTTAACCTCCATGCAGAATGTATCATGTTTTCCTCTAGGCTAAGGGGAAAACACAAGGCAGGCTCTGACAACCATGGCCCAGGGATTCCAGGAGAAGCATCACACAGGTCCTGGCTGACACTCTCTCTTCATTGTAGCAGGATGTGTGCAGATGTTGCGATGTTCCCACTCAGCATTTTTCCAATGAGCTGAAGCAGCAGCTTTGCCCTGAGCCATAGGCTTTCCACCCTTCATCTAGCAAAGGAAAACCCAGCAAAACCTCCAAGACGAGAGATCATCAGGCCAGCTGAGATCCCCAGAGAACCTACTGGATGCTAGATCCACACCTCCAGCGCCCCCCACGCTGGGACACAGTCCTGGATTGCACCTGCAGAGAAGGCAGCTGGAAGAGACACTGAAGCTTCCATGGGGACTGCAGGCAACCTGGGGCAAAACTGTGTGGCAAAATGCAGCAATGCAGGGCACTCGTTTTAACACCAGGATGGCACGAGGAGAAGCTCCACTGGGGGTAGGTGGCTGTTGTTCAGCAGCAGCAGAGGCTCTAATGATCTGCTAAGCCTGTGACTGACTGCTTCAGCACGCTGTCACCACCCTGGCTGTGCCACTGGTGCATGGCACCCGTGCCAAGTCCTGAGGAGGAGAATTTCACAGTCATACAGAATACGGAGATTTTAAGGCCACTGGACACTGAAGTGGTTATGGAAGTGGGCTGGTGCAGGACACGGCCCTTCCTATCGGCATCAGCCCATCACCCCTTCCCCAGGTGCCACCCTGGAGCCAGGTGATGCTGGGTGGTCTGACCTCTCATGGCAACTGCTGACACGTGTCCAGGCCCTCTGCACCCTTCCAGGCACTCATGTAAGAGGCAGCACCCTTGCTATGGGCTGGCCTGGGGCAGCACTGGTCTCTGCTCACCACTCCTCTGACCTGGGCCAAGTTCAAACTGTGCGGCTGGATCCAGCTTTGTGCTGGTGTTGGGATGCCCGAGGCTTGCAGCTGGGTGTGCTTCCCCGGGGGAGCTGCCCTTGAGTGCTGGATGGAGGACCAGATGTTTGGGAAGCCAGGCAGGGCATGGGTGGGATACAGATGTTACAAAAGGGTGCCCTGAACTCCTGCAGGAGGGAATGCAAGGAACTTGGAAAATGTAGCTTAATTGCTGTCCTGGGCCATGCAGGCTGGAGGTCACCTTCATTTTTAAGGAGTGTATCTTCCACAAACACAACAATTTCCATTTAAAGGCACCCGAGTGACTGAAATTCCACCACTTCCCTGCTAAGCTCCCTGCCTTGTTATCAGCATTCCTGATGCACTGATGAACACAAGCTTCAGGTATGGACCACGGCTGCAGACACACGGCAGGACAGTCCCTGCTCCAAAATTGTTTCCCTGCTCTGTTCAGAGCTGGTGCTTTGTTTGGTATTTTCCAGGATTTGGAGTACAAAGGGAAAATCTCGTATAACAGTGGAGCTCCTCTTACTGCACTCCAGCACTTCCAGCTTCTCCATGCTGGGATGCATAGCACATTGGAGGCAAAGCCCAACCACTGGCTGCACTTCAGTGATTCACTTATTTGTTTTTCTGGTTCAGTAATTGCCACATGCAGCCAGCAAATTGTTTTTCAGCATATTCCTGAACTCTATTCTCTCCTATTTTTCCTGTTCTTTGAGGATGTCACAGCACCAGCTGTAATCCGGCTTTGGATGATGGCAAGAGTTCCCTGCTTTGCTGTGTTTGGCACTGGATTTCTTGGTTCATGCCTGCCCTTCACAGTCAGAGGAACATCTTGGCCGTGAGTCTGGACATGGTTGGGAAGCATCCCCGTGGCACAGCCTGAGACACGGACACCCCAGGCCACAGGGCCTGCTGCTCCCTGCCCTATGTGGCACAGCCTCTGCTGTCCTGATGGGGCAGTGAAGGGGTGCAGAAGGAGGAATAGGGTTTTTAGGAGCATATTAGGTAAGGACTGGGGGAACTTGACAATAGGAGAGCTTTATCCTAACTAATGATGAAGGGAAGGTAATGGGACATTTTAATTTCTCTTCCAATCCTAATTCCCATGGCTCTGCTTCCAGCACAAATACCAAACCTCTCTCTCTTTAGGGACACTCTGAGGGGTAAGAATGGCAACGCCATTTGGACCACACAATTTTCACAGCTCTCTGCCCTGACACATGGCAGCTGTTTCCCCAGCATCCTAAACAGGGAGAAACTCAGCTACCATGGGCGATCTGGACCACTGGGGGTCGGACCATGCATGGCCCCAGGCCACTGATGTGACCAGCATGGAGGCTGCCTGTGGGCATCCTGCCTGGCTCCCCCAGGATGCTCAGGTGCCAGCAGGGCGATGAGAATGAGAGGGGCACAGGGAGGATGCCAGAGTGGCTTAGACCCCGTCTCCATGGATAGGCAGAATCTCCACTTGGAGAACCAGTCCCTTCCCAGCCCCACCTCTCAGATGGATGACACTGTTTGCAGAGCAAGCCAACCCCAACACCGCCCTGGAGAGGCCACTTGCTGCCGTGGAAGTTACCTATGGCGAACTCGTCAAAGGTGAGAGTGGTGAAGTTTTTGCCCAGAGCATTCGTGACTGTCAGAGTCACCTTGTACTTCACTGTCGAGAAGAGCTGGAGGTATCTGATGTGACACCTGTTTTTGGGAACGGCATCTTTCTCACAGACCATGTCTTTCGTGCCGTGTCTGGAAAGCAGAGGTGAGAAGAGCTGTTACCTGTGGATGCACCCAAGCTGCTGGAGGAAGGAGGCAGATTGTGCAGCTCTATCCCCACTACGCCAATGGTCCCCATGCACCAGCCCCTGCTGTGGCCAAAGGGCTGCTTTCTCCTGACAGGGAATTGTGTGGGCTCCTGCGTATGAGGTTTTATCCCAACCCTACACAGAGGCTTCAGTGAATGTCCTCATGCTGGCCCCAAGGAAAGAGTGGGACCCTGCTGGGGTTGGGTTTGTGTCTGCCCCTCCCACGAGAGAAACAAGGTCTCCTTTCTGATAGTGACACAAGACCCGGAAGGTAAGGCATGGCACCAGCCTGTATAAGGGCTGTGCCAAGACTTGGGCTCAGGGTAGGGAATGATGCCATGCCATGGCCAGTTCTAGGTGAGACACACTGCTGCTGCCCGACCACAACCAGCTTACTGCAGAAAAGAGCATGGATGCGCCAAATGTGCCAAAAAACAGTGGGCACAACATCCACTACAGACAACTGGTGCAGAGAGGATGGTCTTGGGAAGCAAGGAAAGGACACCTGGGAGATGGGGATCTTCCTGGTCCCCTCTAGGGAAATTGAAACTTCCAGTTTGTGTGTCCCTGGAACATCCTCCCCCGGGCCCATCATTTTTGGGACACCTATACCATATGCTCAGCACAGGTCAGACCCACTGCCCCAAGACTTCGTGGCTCTACTTGAGACCTACTGCAGGCTGCAGGGACTGAAACTCACCCCATTGCACCCTTTCTTCCCAGAGACTTACATGACAGAGATGTTGAATGTGTTGGGGATGTAGGTAGGAGTGGGCAGGTGCCAGCTGCAGTAGAAACCCTTTGGGTAGTTGTTGGATCGGCACATCAGCACTGGCTCCTTCGGCGGGGCTGCCAGGGAAAGAGAAAGAGTAACTACCTGCTGAGGTGGGGTCATTGCCATGTTCTGAGCAAGGGGATGACCCTCCACTCCCAGCTGCTGCCTGCTTGGGAGGGGAGAGTTTGCAAGGGGAGCCTGGCCTGTGTTTATACTGCTGGAAGTATCTGGGGGGTTTTTGTCCCATGTCTTCTGTTGAGGTCATCCATGACACCTTGCTTTGGGCTGGGCTGAGCAAAGCTCACCTTCTCCTCAGGCAGCTCACTGCCTCTAATGAGGGATGGAGTGACAGAGAGGGTTTGCAGGTACCAGGGAAAATTGTCTTCAAGGCTGTGACAGAGATGTTGGTGATGAGGAGGAGGTGTTGCTCTCTTGACCCCATTAATCTACACTTCTCACAGCTATCTCTGCCACATCCCTGGAGGGTGATAAACTTACTGAGGGGATCATCCTCCAAATGATCAGAGGTCACCAAAGGGAGGAAGAAGGACCACTGGCAAGATGGGGAGGAACAATGTGAAACCAGCTGAGAAAATCCAGCTCTGCAGGAGGACTAACAGCGTTAACACTTTTGGCATGGGGCAGAACATCCCATCCCAGGGCCTCGCCTCCAAAGAGACATAGAGGAAACAGGAGACAGGATGAGAGCATCCAGCGGGAGCAGCCTTCCTCTGGCCTCGTCAGCTGATCCTAAAGGTTAGAGGCAGAAGAGGATTTTTAACCCAGTGAAGTGTTCACACTGCACTTGTCTTTCCTGGACATATGTGCATTGCACTCTGCTCTTTGCAGGAGCATAGCCAGAGCTGCACGAAAACTCTGGAAAAGGCTGAGGGACAGTGCATGCGAAGAATGAGATGTGATACCTTTTAGCTGATAAATTTTGCCCTTGTTGGTAAAATTCTTACCTGATCTGACACCAAAGTCAACTCTACTTTGTACCCAGGAACTTGCATTGATTGCTAAGAGCAGCACCCTAGCAGAGTGCCTTGCCATAAAATACACTCCCTGGGCTGGATGTACACTAGGATTCCCCTTGGAAAGGCCGTGTGAACCTGTGGTGTTCCCTCTTTCCCTTCCTTTGTTAATCCTCACCCTCATCCATCCACTGGGAATATCCCAGGATATGCTCTTCTCTCCAGGCAGGGGGTTTGAAACAAACTGAGCAGACCTGGGAGCCTCAGCATCTCTTCAGCCCCACAGCCCAGGTGTCACTGGCATGACGCACTCGGGGGCACATCTGAGGGGATGCAATGAGCTACAGCTGCGACTGGAGCCTACAGAGTCTACAGAGTCTACCACAGAGGGGAAACTGAGGCACAGGGTTTGCGCACCCTCAATTGATAAGGGAGCCAAGTGCAGCACAGCCAGGGAGCAGGGAGCAAGGAGCAGAGGGAGAGGGAACAGAGGGGCCGGCGGGAGGGAAGGCTGTGCCGCTCCGCTCCGAGTGTCTCCTAATGGCTGTTTCAGCCTTCAGCCGACAGACGAAGGCCAGAGCCTGGTTAATGAGCCTCCTGGTTAAATTATTCAAGCAGACCCTCCACATCAAAACAGAATGGCTGATCGCAAAGCCAGAGACAAGGGACTGATCCTTGCTACAGCTCCATCCTCTTCCTCCTCCCCGCAGGCTCTTTAACCCCTTCCCTGCCTCCCCTGGGCGAGGCAGGAGCAAACGCAGCATTGCCCTTTGCGGGGTGCAATGGGGGGTCGGGAGGTGTCCCGGAGGGGCTGAAGGGGTGCAGGGGGCTTGGGGACAGCCTCTGGGTGCCGGGTGACCGCGTGGTGGCACTGTGGGCTAACAGCACCTCCTCGGCACCCGGCAAACCGGGATGGGGCTGGAAAAACTGCTTGGGGGTGCTGGGGACACTGGGGATGCCACCGTAGGCGGCTCGCCCACTTTGCTGCTTGTGCTCAGCTGTCCCGCTCGGAACCGGGAAGCCGGGCAGAAGCAGGCGGGGTTTTTTCGAGCGTTCCTGAAGTCCTGCAAGGCGTCCCCCCCCCCCCCCCACCCCCCACCCCACCTGCACGGCCCCAGAAGCTGCACTGCCATGCGCCACGATTAGTCCATCTGAGGATAATTTATCTCCATTGTCTCCAGTATCGCGCCGGATCTGGCTCTTTGTGATGTCTGCTAATTCCTCCTCTGAGGAGGCTGGGGCGGGCTCACTCCTCCAGGTTCGTTTTGCTGGGAGAAGGAGGGCGGGCTGCCCATGCTGTCTCCCGCTTCCATCCGCACTCTGCAGCAGCCTTTGAAGATGCCCCATTTCCACAGCATTGAATGCCGTGAAAATCCGGTCCTCTGCTTCAAGGCTGGACCCCAACTGCAACCCCAACCCTTTGTGTCCAGCACGCTCCACCTCTCACCCTCTTTCAGCAAGCCAGAGGTGGAAGGAGAGACTGGGGAAGGGGGACAAAATGATCCTCTGAAGGGATGCTGCTGTATGAAGCCTGTCTCACCCCAGCCTCTGCCCTCTATTACCAGGCAAACACAAGCTGTCCCACAGCGACACTCTTGCAACCTCCATCCCTTCAGAGAGCTGTCAGTGCCAGAGCCACAAGCATCCTGGGAAGGAGTTGTCAGGCAGCTCCCCCACTTTCCACCTTGATGGGCAGAAAGTTCACCCTATGGCAGAATGTGGGGCCAGTGCAGTGTGCCATGTGGGGCTGTGACCATGGCAGCACACGGGTGATCATGGCCACCACTTCCAGGCACCAAAGGAGAGGGCTACAAACCCCTTCTCAGCTGCCTTGCTGCATCAGGAGGCCTCTCTTTGCCCACCCGACCATGGTGTCTTCTCCAAGCTGGTGGCAGGGTCCTCATCTCCCTGCGGAAGATGGTAGCCTGCAACCTCGATCCTCTCCCCTTCTCTCCCAGGAAAGGCACTCACTGGCACAGCTCATGCTGCCCATCAAAGGCTCTTAAAGACAGCAAATAAAATTGCAGGCTCCAATCGATCCGGCGCTCTGTAATGCTGTCTTTGGAGGTGGGCCAGCCCATCAGGCCGACAGAGAGAGCAAGAAAGGCAGTGGAGGAAAACAAAGCCATCAGGGAGCAGCATTAAAGGCTTTTTCTGCCCTGAGGTTTTGGGCAGTGCTTCTGGGTGTGGGGTGTCCTGCTCCAACCTTCTCCATCCTCCCTCAGATGACATCCAGCTCTCAGCACCTGCCCCACATCAAAACCAGCCCAAACGACAGGTTGAGCTACTTGGGCAGTTCTCCCCGGGCTCCTGCACACAGCCTCCCTAATTCTGGCAAATATTTACATCCCTGTCGCTTCATGGAGCTGCTGAACTCTGTAAAGGCAGAGCTCTTTTCCTTTTGCCACAAACAGCGCCTGCCCTCTCTAATCTGTCTATTAACCTCTCGCATGGCAGGGAGCCACTTCTCCCATGTGCTCTGCTGATGTCCTCTCTGAAAACCCAGCATGTTTAATGCCTGGCTCTGGCAGATTCCCAGAGGCTTGGGTTGCAACCAGCCTCGCTGGAAAAGCTCTGGGTGAGGTGAAGAAAGGCTCAGAGCTGAGCTCAGAGCTGAGCACATCCCATCTGGGCCCATGGCTCACAAGCCATGAGATGCTCCAGCAAAATCTGGGGCTGCCATAGCAGTGAAAGCTGGTGCCAGGGTCATCATCTCTGCAGACCCCTGAAAAGACCAGTGGCAGGGAAGGAGTTGGCTTTCCCACCATGCTTTGCACTCATTTAACTCTGTCTCTCCATCTTGTTGGAAACAGCTGTCACTTGGCCAGCTCCAGCACTTCTGCTCAGCTGGGGACAGCACCACAAGCAGTCCTTGAGGATGAAACAGCTCTGGATACACCAGCACAGACACAGATTTTTGTTCCCCTCCTCATCTCTAAAGCCCAGTCATCCTTGTACCCTCAGTCCCACTGTGCAGGGGAAAAGTGTGACCAATCCATTCTGGAAACCACTAAAAATGATCTACAAGAGCTTTTCCTAGCTCTGCTAGGTCATGAGATAATGGACATTAAAATCATGACACTTTTATATATAGAAAAGTTATTTTAGGTCACTTTTAGAGGTTTCTGAAATGGATCAGTTATAATTTTCCTCTCCTGCTGAGAGCTGAACGTACTAAAGATGCCTTGCTCCACAGGTGGAGGGATACAAAAAATAGCGCCAATAAAAGTTTTAAGAGGCCTCTCAAACACTTCTGTAGGAGGTATTTTTTCTGGTGCACTCGGGGCACATTCAGGCATTGGGCTGATGGGGGATAATGAGCCCGTAGTGTGCTTTTGGGGTCACCTGCATAACTCATCATCTCAGTCTTGGGCCAGCAAAGACTCCAGGGTCCATGACAGCAGCATGTGCTTGTGCTAGAGGTACAGCTGTGACACAGCCTGCCTGCACATGGGCAGGACTGCCCTGCTGCCCCATATGGGGGGACAACCCCACAAACAATGCTGCTGTGCAGCCAAACTCCTGCTGTTTGCACCCCAGTGCATGCGGCAGGACCAGATCATCACCCGACGATTTTTTTCACACCACAGGTGGTGGGTATGTACCAATACTTTAAAAAAACACCCAAGTGACCAAAAGCAAAGCTGCAGAGGCTTGGACAGCACAACAGGAATCCGCCTGGGCAGAAGATGCCAGCACTGAGCATGTGGGCACAAGAGCAGCAGACCCCGCACGTCCACACACGCTTCTACACAGATGCTTTTGTTATGCATATGCTGGCTGCCAGCACGATGTATTATTTATCCAACGCTGCTTTTCTAAAAGCCTGTTTGTGTATGAGAGGCTGGGAGGAAACAACAAAGAAAGCAATGATGAATAAATCATATTTCTGCTGCCAGGTGGATCAGGGGAGCATCCATCTGCCATGTGCCACCTGTGCTGGAGTGCAGTGTGGCTGTGGCTGGGGATGGTCCCTTCCACAGACCCAAATGTTTGGGTACAACTGTGTTTTGTTGCTGGAGAAAGGCAGGGAGGTGAAGCTTTGAATTTGCTCTGATTCCCCTTGACCATCTGTTCTTGGATAAGTGTGAGGATGAGAAGGGGTGCAGAGGAAGGAATGTGGGGGTACATAGGCAGGTGATGCTCCCTGTGTTCTGGGAACATCATGCTCATAACCACCACTTCTTCAAGAAGGACAAAGGAAGTTGTTTGTTTGATTTGCTGGGGTTTTTTTGTTTTGTTTTGCTGTTGGTTTATTTGTTTGTTCTTTAATTAATTCAGCAAAATTCATTTGAGAGAGAATTAAGAGAACTCAGGGGTGCAGGGGCACAGGGTGTCGTGGGTTTGTTCCTCACTGACCTCCTGGGTGACCTGGGCAAGTGGTGGAGACAGGTTTTATGTCTCTCCCTTTCAGTCTAAGCCACCCTAAGCTTATCAAGTGGACATTTTCAGGAGAACATTCCTTTTCCTTGAAATTAGACACTGAAGATATATCCCTCCGGAGCATGAGTATACCAGCTGAACACCAGAGTTGCCCACATCCAGCCAGCACCTAGCCCAGCCCTCATACCCAACACTGCAGCACCTCCCTGGTAGCTCCCAAAATGGGCCAGGGACACCTGCAGCTGTAACCAAAGTCCCCTGACCCTGCTGCCACCTAAGAGCCATCTCCCCAGCCTCAAAGAGAAAGAATTTATTCCCCAAGAAGGTGCTGGAGAAAAAGGTGGACTAAGCAACAGATAAATTTCTAAAAGGCCCTGTTTTACACTGATTGGGGCTCATAAACCAAGCTATGGATTTTCTCATTTCCCTTGCAGAAAATTCAGTGAGCATGGCAAGAGACAATGCTGTAAATTTTTGGGCAAGGCATTACTCGAAGAGAAGAGAAGAGAAGAGAAGAGAAGAGAAGAGAAGAGAAAAGAGAAGAGAAAGCCCAGCATCCCACCTTCGGCTAAAGTGGCAGGGCAAGCTCCCAGTGTGATCACAGGCTCCCTGGAGTTTGCTCCATCTTGCACTGCATGAGGCAGTGCTTTTTTCCAGCATAGCAGAACTGCTCCTGAAACCTGATCATTCTTCAGCCTCCAGAAAATTATCAAGCAAACCTCACGGCCTTGATCTGTGAGAGGAAAGAGCAAGAGCAGAGGGGCTCTGGCAACCCTGGCATGAGGTGGGCTGGCTGTCTGGATTGGCAGCCTTTGCTGGAGGTGCTCCCCAAGGTGCAGGATGCTACAGCAAGGTTATTTAGGCAGGAGAAGCCATCTGGCATCCTGAAATGCATAGACCTTCTTGTTCCCATTCCCTCCAGCAGCGCTGGTGTTTGGCAGCATTGCTGTCCCAGGGAAATGCCCATCCTGCTGAGCACATCAGCACCCCAAGCCCAGCTGTGCTCCTGGAGGTGACTTTATTCCCGTGGGGCAGCATTCTAGGCTGGTTGCCTTAGGGAATGATGCGCAGCAGGGATGCTGGACGACACCACCCTTCACTTCACCCCACACCACAGCAGAAAGTCCCTTCTGACCCTCCGGTCCTCCACCAGAAACCAAAGAGCAGCTTTGCTCTGAAACAATATTAAATATTGAACAAACGAATGAAAAACCTGTTATCTGGGATAATTGTGAGTAAATAAAACATTTAACCAAACCAAATGCAGCTGTTTCCACTTGGAGCCGGCACAACAGCAGGGAAGCCAGCTCAGCTACTCTGCATCCTCCTTACGGCAGCTGATTATTGTTTTGTGTATAACAGTAGCACCGCCAGTCCTGGAGCGGGGCCGGGGCCGCGGTGCTCGGTGTGGTACCCCTGGGATGGGTACCCCGGCAAGGCGGGATGCGGCAGCACGGCAGCGCGCCGGGCATGGGAAGTTCTCTGCAGCGCTAGGGTTTCCTCTTCAGCCCAGGGAGTTCACGGCGAGGCCGGCTTTCCTCCCCCAACACCTCTGCGAGGGGATTTGCATGTAACATAAACCATTTCAGAGCCAGGTCACTGGTTCGCACATAGCCCCGGGCAGTAATGACCAAACCGCGTTACCGGCTGCTCTGGGATTGACTGTGCCGGGCCCCTGTCCAGCTCCTGGAGACCTGGAGAGCGGTCTGGGGTAAGGGAGTGTGCAGCAACCGAGGGAAAAGTGCCGGCAAACGGGGCCTTAGGAGGGTCTGGGGAAGGAGAGCATATCCCTGCCCACAGCTCAGGGCTGGAGCATCCCAGAATGCCAGTCTGCCATGGGCAGACGGCAGGGAAAGGGGAGCAGGGGGCTGATGTGCTCTCAGTTTTTGCACATTCACAGGGCTTTCCACAGCTGGGATTTGGAGAGGAGAGCTTCATGCCCCTGCAGCTCCCACCCAAATGCTGGGCCTGTCTCTTGTAAAATGGCTGGGAAGGATGAAGGGCATGAATTATGTGGGATTTTCCAGTCCCTGCCAAAATAATTTCTCCTTCCAGGGGACTATTCTCCTCGACATGGGGCTGGATGCACTGTGCCAAGGCAATCCAGGAGGGAAATGTTCTTTATAACACACGGGTTCCCCAGTAACTGCTCCACACCCCGAGGAGCTTGTGGTCGGTGCACTTGGGAGCACATCACAGCCCTGGTCTCTACAGAGAAGTAGCTGGTTCTCCTTGAAAAAAGGCTTGACCAGAGCAGCCTGCAGACTCCTGACAATCTCCTCCAGGAGCTCAGCTAGAAAAGCCATAGAGAGGAAACATCCCTGTCTGCTGAGAGGGAGGGCTGTGGCTTCCTTGTTTTGGTTGTGCAGGGGTTCTTCAGGTATTGAGGACCCCAAGGGTGCCCTGCCTTGCACTGTGTGGAGAAGAGAACTCAGAACTTCCTTCTCCCTCTTTTCCCAGCTGCAAGCAGAAATTCCCTGCACAACCTACACCATGCAATGCCCCTGCCCCCTCCATCTCCTTTTTTAATGGCTGCAAGAAAGCAATCCATCTTCTCTGCAGATGGAGAAGACAGGGAAAATACCAGGTGTGATCAAACACAACTGGGACCATCAACAGCCATGTATCCTTGGCAAAGCTGTCCCACCAGAACTCCTAGAAGTTGTATATTTATCCAGGAGGAGCCTCTGGAGGGAAGCTATAAGCACTTTGTCATGCACTGAGCAACGAGCTAGCCACGAATATTACCACCAATCAACCAGCGGGGGAGAGTGGGCTGCCTCTAACAGGCAGTGGCTCTCCAAAAATGCCTCCTTCTCTCTTCATCCGCCTTGACATGCAGTCTGGATACATCCCCTTCTCTGCTCTCCTCTTCCCCAGTGAGGGAGGTACCTGCTGACAGAGAGGCCTCTCTCCCCACGGGGAATGGAGAGGAAGAAGTAAGAGATTTCTGACTCTCTGCAGGGGAGAAGGATATTTCTGGGCTTCTCCTGTCTGGGCGGGAGAAGCTGATGGGAGTGGTTAGTAAGCAGACATATCCCCTACCCACTTTCTTCTCGCGCTAGCACTGGCTTTTGCATGAAAAGTTCCTTCCCTTCAGCATTTATTGAAAACCACCCTCTCCTTTCACCCACATGTTCTGCTGGGGAGTATGTTGCAGTCTGTACTTCTACCCCCTCACAAGGCAGACCTCATGGTGTCCTTGAGCCTGTACTGATGCTTTACCTCAGATTCAGTCAGGACAGGGGGCTTAATAGTGGGCATCTGTACCACACAGTGCACAGGCAGAGGAGCCATTTGCTCATCCTGTGTTTGGCCATCCTGGTTGCATTTGGGTTTGCTCATGCAGGCTCAGCATCCCCCGGTCAGCAACTCACATCCTTGGGGCTGCCCTTCTGCCCCACTTGATCTCCTGGTGAGATGCTACTCTGCTCCTGGGGCTGATCTGCACCCTGTGCCTCTCCCTCAGCCCCAGGGGCCATGCTGTGAGTATGTGAGAGCCCTGTCCCCTGTAATGCTGGTGGCTTTGCCCAGCTCCATGTCATTGTCGCAGTCCTGCTGGGAAACCAACTGCAGGCACCTTGCAAAAACAGCTGGGCTGGAGCCAAAGGAAATGCTGGAGTTGGGTGTAGAGAACTGACACAAAAGGAGCTTCCCCCCATGCTGTTCCCACCCCAAACATGTGTGAGTCCTCCCAGCAGCAGCCAGCCTCCTTTGGTATATCCATAGAAGCCACCTGGCCCATCCCACATGTGCTTCTGCATAATACACCCTGGAAAAATCACAGCACTGGGCCATAGTGGGGATGGAGCTGAGATGGACACCACAGGGGGTGGCTCCGGTTTGTGGTGCTATTCTGGCTGCTCAGGGATGATGATAGCCCATTAGTGACAGACATTTGGGAAGATGCCTAACTGATCATAGAAAATGAGGTCTCCACACCAGTCCTTAGCTACTCACTCTCTGGCTTTGAGAAAATACCAGTCAGAAAATACTGAGTAGGGGTGTCCTAGCTCAAGCCGAAACCCTCTCCTGTGCTGTTGGTACTTTGGGGTGGAGGCAGGAAGAGCATCAGTCTCTGCAGCTCACCCAAAATGTGTCCTTCAAGCAGACGAAAACCAGAGGAGTGTTACATTTCTGGAGGCATTGGGCTGCCATACGAGCTCAGCTAACAGCACTGCTCAGCTCAGCTAACAGCACTGCTCAGTACCACTGCTCTCTTTACTAATGTCTGGTTTTTTATCCTCAGGTCTGAATCAGACCCTGGCCTCATTCTTTTCTTAAGGCAATGGGGTCCTTGGGATGATGTAAGTCACACAACTCCAGACTAACACTGCATTTGGAAGTAATAGCTGCATCCTTACTCAGCTGGCTTCAAGGGAGGTCCCATTATCCCACCCATCCGTAAAGAAATTGAGCTAAGAAAAGGCCCTTTGCTTTATGAAAATGATGCTCATCTTCCTCAAATCCTGGCTTGATGCTTAAATCCCCCCAAGCAGCAGAGGGCAAACCCCAGGGGATGTTTGTGGCATGTGCAGCCAGGGCATCTCCAGCAGCTCAAGCTCTCACCGTGTGTGAGAGCCTAGCATTTGCAAAACAAAACGTGAGGCACAAACCAATTCAGTTACTCACAGCGCCTGTTTCCACCTGCTCTAATCACCACCTTCGCAAGGTTGTTTCCATTTTGTTCCCTCTCTGCTCCCCGCAGCTCCGCACCGCAGCAAGCACCTCACTAAATTCCCTTAATCTCCCCTTTAGGTCATACGGTATCTTTTAATTCTTTAATCAATTTTCCTCTGGACTCCCTGTAATTTATCGATGGTCTTTTAACAATGAAACCCCAGAAGCAAACACACCTTCCCTGAGAGCATCAGCACCGGATCAGCGGCAAGAGCAGCCTTGTTGCCACGTCTGCCCTGACAGCGATAACCTGGATGCTCAGCACAGCCTCTCCCTCCTCATGGAGGACAGCAGCCTGTCAGGCATTCTCTGACTTGCTTACAACAAAGAAGAAATAACAAGCACTTATTGCCATATGAAAATATTGTTATCAGTGTTTTAATTATTTCCTGAGGAACGGTGGGAATGCCCAACACTGAGCTCTCCCAGCGTGGGCAACCCTCTTGCACACTCCAAGGACCACGGCAAGGAAGGAGCTGTCACCCAGATGTTCACAAACCTTTCCTGGGCAGGATGAGGGAGCCAGGATGCTGGGATGGGCACCATGCACAGGTAGTTGGGGCCCTGCTGCTTCTTTGGGGAAAACACACCAGACTGTTCATGCAGTGGCACTGCCCAGCACAGCAGGAGATGCTCGGGAGACCTGGGGCAGAGGAGAGAGGAAGGCACTGTGCCCAGATACCCCACTGATGGTCTGGGACTGATTTCCGGCTGTGTTGTGGTCTCTGCAAGAGGCTCAGCAATGGATCAAGTAGTTTGGCAGGGAAGCCTAGGACTGCTCCTTCTTCCCCTCCCTTTCTCACCCTCTCCAAGGTCAAACAGTCCTGGACTCTCCATAAACTGTTGCAGGGGCTCCAGGGGATTTTAGGAGGCATTTGCTAGGATTTCAGCAGACCTGAAGCGTGACTTCACAGGGATGGGGGGGGAAATACCCTAGAGCTTTGGAGAGAAATGTTATTAGAGTCACTGAAGGATTTTGCTGTGCTCTCTGAAGCGTTGCACAGAAAATTACAGGTGAAGAGCAAGCCCTGTGGTCTGGACCTCGCCAGCAGCATAAGAGTGCTGTAGTGTCTGTGAGTGAGCCCCATTTCCCTATCATGGACCAGGAGCACACTGCAAATGCCTCCTGCAACAGGGACTCTCCTCTCAATGCACACAGATGGCTCAGAATCCTTCTGAGATGAGGTGAGCAGCTGGGACAGGTCTGAGAGCCAGGGCTTGGCTGCAGATGAGAGCTTCAAGGATGTACTGGCAAAACCAGACAGGGCAGAGCAGTCTGGGTTTACCTGATAGCTTGCCATCCTCTACTGGAGCAGAAAAAACAGCTCTGACTGGGTTAATGCCAATGCATTTAGGTCTGTCCCATGGTGTGTAAGTCACCAGCAGTACAGGAAGGAAGGCAACAGGCCTGGAATAAGTGGGGAAATGCTGTGATGCTGCCAAAGTTTCGGTCCTTTCCAGCGGTGACATGAGGCTGAACCGGGCCAGGATCCAGCACGGGAAGATTTGGGGTTTTTCTGCCTCAGGGAGTTGCTAGAAGCATTGCATCAGTACCTGCCCCATGCCCAGAAAGTTGTTTGCATTTCTGGAGAGCAGATCCCACAGCAGCAACCATGGCTTTATGGCAGAGCAGCTCAACCATGGCCCAGCACAGTGAAACTCAAATGACTTTTGAGGTCATAACTCACACATACATCTCACTGGCTGTCCATCCTCCTTTCTGCACTAATATGGGGTGGAAAAGCAAGAACTGGGCCAGGACCCACTGGGCAGATGCACTTTGTTTCACCCCCATGCTGATGCTTCACTTGGACCCTTAAATTGCAGCTCGAAAGCGGCCGTCACTGTGAGCCAAATGGGTTGCAAATATGTTGGCACGTGCTGTGTCATCTGCAGTGGTTAATAGGATCCATTTTCCAAGGAAGAGGAAAAGGAAGAAGAGGAGGGGAATGCTTGAATCAGCAAAACAAACATTCACCACCCCTTCCGAAGCACTACACCCAAGGCAATAGATTATTTATGGAAGTTTGGTCTGGAGCAATAACCTGCAAGGGCTTCTCACAACAATGCAGCTGGATTCAGATGTCAAACCAAAATCCTTAGCACTTAATACCTTCAAAGTCTGTACACAGAATGAATGCGTTGCTGGCCCCACGGAGTTATTGTGAGATTTGTCTCTCATTTCACCAGCAGCCCTGTTAACGCACTAATTCCTGCTGCCTCGGAACTGCGCAGGGGACTTCCCTTCCTGGTGGCACCTACACCAATGCCCCAGCTCTGAACCGGTGCAGGAGTTGCCTGCCCATGTGGTATTTGCTGCAAGGCTTGGGAAAAGCAATAAATGGGAGAAAGGCATCCTGTGCAACCTTACAGTCACCTTACAGTCAGTCATCTCACAGGGAAATGGAGGCACAGAGCAGTCAAGGGACAGCTACTGAGGATGGAGAGGCTGGCTGAGGATGGAAAGGCTGACTGAGGATGCCTGTTAAATCCCTCAGCCCGGAGTGCAGTTTCCTGGTGAACCCCAAGTGCTCAGTCACCTCTGCAGGCATTTGAGCACTGCTGGGCTCAGCATCCCTGGGTGGCTGAGATGCCCAAGCCCGTCTCCTACCTGGCCCCAGGCAAGGCTGGGAGATCCCTACTCGCCTGCACGGCTTCCCTGCAGCCCAAGCAGATGTTCTGGGTCCTGTGTCCTGGGACAGATCCCGGCTTGATTTATTACTGGACGTGACTTCTGGAGTTTGTCAAAGGCACCCGCTCCCCCTCCCCTGACTTTTCCCACACCCTTCCCATTTTGTTTTACATTCACTTTGTGGTCTCCCCACCATAGCTTGCAATAAACAGAAACTCATTTCCAGTATAAACAACTGCACACTCTGCCCCAGCGAGCCGTACAACCCTGCCTTTCCCGCTCCCCACGCCTGTCTGCTTTTGGGTTCTGGGAAAACAGTCTCTTTCTTCTGCTTTTTTTTCACCCCCCCAGCCTCCTGGCCCTTTGCATTTTTTTTTTTTTTTCTGAGATTTATAATGTGCCAGCCAGAGCTGGAGTGGTCTATCCCAGTCCACGTCACGTATGTGCTATTAAAAATAAAGCTACCAATAGATCTCGGTAAGGAAAACCACCTGAGCTCCTCCTGAGCTGAGGGTTTACAGGATGGGGATGTTGGCTCTGACATGGCCAAAAGTCTTTCAAGATGTGGGATGTCTGTCAAGGCAGGATTTAGAAGACTGAATAATGGAGAGATGTGCAGGGCAGATCTTTCCCTCCCCAAGCCCTGAGTCAGGAGAGATGCCAGCCTGATGGGAGCCAAGCCTGAGAAACTTTGCAGGAATGCCATGGAGAGCTGGATAGTCACCTCTCTGAAGGGCTGGACTGATGCTCTCAGTTGCCTTTATCTATCTTTAGCCACCTGGAAAGGAACTGGTTGGGCCAAGCAGTCTGTCTCCATTCTTGCCATGCTTGATGGGGACAGACAGAGACCTGGGGAAGGCAGACTGAATCTGTCCTTTAAATGGGGTACACACCTGTCTGCAGTGTTTTCACAGAATCACAGAATGTGCTGAGTTGGAAGGGACCCACAAAGACCATCAAATCCTGCTCTTGGCTCTGCACAGGATAGCCCCAAGAATCCCACCATGTGCCTGAGAGCATTGTCCAAATGCTTCTAGAACTCTGTCAGGTTTGGTGCTGTGACCACTTCCCTGGGGAGCCTGTTCCAGTGCCCAACCACCCTCTGGGTGAATAATCTTTCCCTGATATCCAACCTAAACCTTCCCTGATACAACTTCAGGCCATTCCCTCAGGTCCTGTCACTGTCACCACAGAGAAGAGATCAGTGCCTGACAAAAATGCATAAAAAATGGTGAAGGTTTTTAATACCTGGAAGAGCTCACAAAGGCTCAAGAGGATTCCCTGCCATTGGAAGTCTTTATATCAGGGCCGAAAGCTTTCCTTGCAGTTCTGCTGCCCTTCAAAAAGGCATCTATTCAGGGCAGTATCCTGCCCTGCAGGGGCCACACAGCAGGGCAGGCAGCAGCCTTGGGCGCCCTCACCTTCCTCACATCCCACATCACAGGGATGCTGCAGGGGGTGCACACATCTGCCTTTTCTTTCCCATGGCACAAAGATATTGGGGTCAATCACCTTGTAATGCTTGGCGACAAAGTTGCTTGCTTGGCCAAAGCACTTTCGTTGCAATTTTACTCTCTATTACCCCTCTTTTACTCTCTACTGCCCTCCTCCTAGGACAAGCCAGCCCACGACCACCAGTGGCCAGAAGTTAGTCATATAATTCCAGGCAAGGAGCTGGTCAAAGCAGCCAGTGGTAATTTTTGCTGGGAGATTAAGAAAAATGAGGAAATTAGGTGGGTTAGTGAAAATCTGAACCCAAGTGGTTTAGCTGGAGAGAATCCCAGCATTGTAAACTTGCCTCTAAGAGGGCTGGAAATATCTTTATCCCTGTTGCAGATGCTGTCTGACACTGTGTTCATACTACCACTGGCTGGGACTCACTGACAGCAAGGCTTGTGCAGCCCCAGACAGCTGGATTTTGACTGTGCTGCATCTCCGTTAGTTTTGTCCCCTGTGGGGTTTTCCGTGTAGATATAAGCTCCTTGAGGGGCTGTGCAGAGCACAGGGGTGACGGTGAAGGGCTGCAGCACTGCACTGGAAGCTTCACATGTACAAGAAGGTCGCGCTGATTTGGAAAAAAGCCCCACACATGTCATTTACAGGGACATTAAACCAGAGTGACTGTCTTGGTGCAGAGTCTGAGTGCAAGCAGAGACTGTGGTACCACACAAGGCAATGGGGAGCTCCCAGCCACAGCTCCTGGCACCTGATCACTTCCATCAGCCATTCCAAGCAGGTGAGTTTGCTCATCTTGCCTTGTCCTCAGAGAGATGCTGATCAGGTGTGTAATGCTCCCAGGACAGCCCAGTGGGCTGGATCAGGGCTGGATCCAGGATGGGCAGGTGTCTCCATTCACTGACTCTAATCCATGAATGTGCTGGATAGAGCCTTACACATGCTGCTGGATGCCAGAACCAGGCTGCGAGCTGGCCCCACAGAAGCTGTGTCCTCCCAGAGGGAGGGGCTGCTCCAGGTGGTTTGAATTCCCTTGAGCAGCAAGTGACGAGATCTGGTAATGTGGATCCATCTTGGTGCAGCCCATGCTGTCTGTGCAGCAGGTCCAGCAGATGGTCTGCCCATATTCGATGGGAAAGCTGAAGGGCATGGGAGATTTCCTCTGCAAAATGCCCTGTTCTCATGGAAGCACACAGATCAGGAGGAAACACACTAAAAACTCCACATACAAAAATCCCTGGAGTGGAGAAACTGTTCTGTTACGTGCTGAGACCTTTTCTATCATGACAGCTTGGCTGTTATCTCTCATCGCATCTCCGTTTGCTGATAGCACATGATGACACAGCTCCATGTTGTGATGAGGGCAGCTGGGGTTGCAGATGGCTGTACCCATGGCAGAGAGCTACAGCCAGCGACAAGGAACTGCACAGGCCTGCCGGATTCCCTAACAACAAATCCATACCAATGGATTAGCTGTCTATGGAGACAGTTGGTAGCATTTCATCACCCCTTCACACCCCATTGATAAAAGAACTCCTGGTATGAGGGGTGGCCAAGAAACTGCTCTGCTCCTCTCCTCTCCCATGGACGAGCAGCTGAAGCTGTCCCCAGCTGACCTGAGACCCTTAGCCTTTGTGTTGTCCACCCAAACCGAGCATCCCCAGTGCAGTTAATCACTGCAAGCGTCGGGGCAGGAGACAGCCGAGGCCACTGAAGCCCAGCACAGTTCGATGACCCTGAGGAGGAATGCAGCTGACTCACACCATGGGAATCTGACCTCCACGGAGGCTGTGCAGCTGGCTGAGATCATGGATATCCATGTCCCGGCATTGTGGCTCCCAGCAGAGCTGCAAACAGTACCGCGTGCCCTTGTGGGTCACGGTGGGTCCAGCCTCTCACCTCACCACAGTGATGTTCTTTAGGCATCCCAGTGTGCGCTGCACATCGTGGCACAGTGCCTGCTTCCCTGTCCCTGTCCCTGCTCAGGAGCATGGGCAGCAGTCCTGGCTCTCTCCAGTATGATATTTCCAGCTAGGAAGTGCTCTGAGTGTGCCAGCTCCGCTGCCTCTGATTCTCCTCCAAGTGACCAACAGGGTACTGTTAGAGCTGCTGTTATGGTGATTTTTATTTAAATCAATATCTTCTGTGTTATCCCTGAAGCGCTCACTACTAATAACCTCTCATCCTCTCAGCATGCCTTCAGTGGAGGTCAGCTTTGCTTTGCTCTGCACAGAGCTATGAGCCCTCAACACTTCTCTGCAACTCCGCCTCTGCCCATACCGGGGAGAGAGGCTGCTCCCACCCCAGGTGCAATTCAACCCCAGCAGCAGTCACAAATACCTATGGGACTCCCAGCTGGTATTTAAGTTTCCAGACATTGTGATGGGAGGAGAAAGCCCTGAGAAATCTAATTTCCAAAAGACTTTTTTTTAAGTGCCAGCCCCATGTGGGATCTGATAAGGCAAATCCCAGAGTGCATGGGTTGAATAGCAGGTTTGAGGTCCAGCATGTGGCTTTTGAATCCCAACATTTATCATTACTGTTGCTGGAGAGAGTAGGGGTTTCTCTGTCTGGAGTTTCTCAGCGCAGAGCATGGAAGAAGTCTGGGTCACCTGGTCACCTACACCAGCAAAAAGAGGTAGGGGAACCCCCCAGGCTCTGATGCAGTCCTGCTAACCACACAGGGCACAAAGAAACACCCTGATTTACCAGCATCTCCAAATTAAAATAACAAATCCTTACCCATTTCATCTGAACACATATAAGTCCTTTTCTACCATAGATGAAATTTTTGGGTACAAGCATGGCTCAGCCTGACAACCGCAGCATGACAAACCTGGGGCTGGGGACCTGCCAGGATGAGGCACAGTCCTGAGGTGACCACACATGGATCCCCCATGGGCACATGCTGCAAAGCCAATCCTCACTGCCAAGCACCGTGCCAGGGGTGCTGCAGACCCCTGTGGGAATGGCCCCCCAAAATAAAGCACCAACCACCATCTCACTTCCTCTGTCTTCCCTGGCCACCCTTCCCCAAATCCCTCCCCAACAGCTCCCCCTAGGCTGCAAAAGCCAAAACCAACAACAGGTGGAAAAAGTGAGGTGTAAACCCATCGTTGTGATGGCATATGGGCACATTATGGATTTCCCATGTCAAAATAATGGATCAGAACTCATGCTGCCACCCTGGCTCCAGAAGGGCACCGCTGCTCCTGCCCATGGTTTATGTTCGATGAAACTGAGTTAGTAGCGTTTTTATCTGTCAATTAGGAGCCATGAAACAGTTATTAAATAGAGTCAGAGCCCTCCTTGCAGCTCTCCTGGGCAGTGCAGGAGACACATAACAGCCTGTAATGAAGCATTAAGCAGCAGCAGTTTTGTTTCTGATAGGATTGAAAATGATAAGCCAGCGAGGCATGGCCGGGTAGGGGGAAGCAGGTCCCCGCCTCAGAGGACACATAGTAGCAGCTGCTATGGGGAAGTTCAAGACTGAAATTTCTGCCCCCTGTCCCAAATAAAGTCTCTGCAGGACTGCCATCAAGCTGCATCTGCTTGATGGGGGAAAAGCAAGGGCCTGAATTTAATTATCTGCTTTTCCTGATGCAGCCCTAGATGATTACCATGGAGGCAGGAGGGCCTTCAGCTGTGAACAGCAATGTTATCCCAGCCCCAAGGAGAAAAAAGGCTGGTTAAAACAAGTTTTAAGAGACAGGGACTGGGCTGCTCATGGGGAGGGAGATAACACAGGCACAATCCACTTCTGGAGGTCATCAGAGTCCACAGAATGCCCTCCCTCTGCAGATGTAGATGCCGTATGGCATCTTTCAGTATGAAGCACCCAAGCAAGGTTAGGATGTTTACTTGACCTCAGGAACTATATGGCCAGGATTTGACACAGGGAAAGGCCCAAATTCTGGGCAGAGTGATGGTAGTCCTGGCATGGGAAGCATGGAAAGAGAAAGAGGCAGAGGTTCACAGTTCCAGTGCCAATGGACTCATTTACCTGTCTCCTTCCCACCCTTGTGTCTCAGGGTTTGGTAAGCCCTTGCTCTGCTCTGTTAGCTCTGCAGCCACACCAGCCCCAGGGGGCTCAGAACAGCATTTTCTCACCCACTCACGGTGAGAGACCCACCACCTCCCCAGCCACTGCAGACAGGGCCTGTCTGCACCAAGGGACCACCCAAATGGGTACAAAGCAAACTGTCCTCCCAGCACCTTGCCCTGGGGAACACCACAGATCTGAATATGCCAAAGGCTTTCAGACATCTGCGGCTGCTTTGCAGCCTGTTTGTTCACAACAGAAACAGGACAACAACAGCAGGGTTTTTTTGCTTCTGGTGATTTTAAATGAAAGGTTGAGTTTTCAGTGCTTTTCCTTTTGGAGCTCCCTATGATTTAATTAAAAACCTCATCAGACCAAAATAAAATGAGCAAAATCTTGACCACAAGTGCTCAACTCTCGAACAATATACAACAAAAATTTTCATCTGGCTCTGACTTCCAGGGCATTTTTCCAAAGTTGCCAGTGAATAGCAAATCCCATTCATTTCTTCTTTCCGGGAAAACCACTCAGGAATCTGAAGATTAGCATCTCCCAGTGCAGTGGGGGCTCCTGCTAGCTCCTTCTCCAATTGCCACCCTTCAGGGAGCAGGAGGGAAATACACTGTGGTGTTAGGCTGGCTCACTACAAACCTACACCATCCACCCCTCTCTTCCCAGGGACTTTTCAGAGTTTCAGTGTTTGTAAGACACCAAGGGACTCCTGGACAGGTTGCACCATCACACCGCTATGTCCTGAGTCCTGCCATCACAGTATTCCCATGGCACAGTCTTCAGTGCCTGGCCTCCAGGCTAAGCCCTGTCCTTCCCTTCCAGCCACAAAGAATGAGAGGGAGACCTCACCCTGGCAGAGATCTGAGCTCTTCCCACATGGAAAAATGTAGCTATAGTAACGAATTGCTCAGGGCTGCAAGGCAGTGATGGACAGGTTTCAGCAAGGCAGAATGCTGGTGGAGAGGATGCTGTGAGAGGAGTATGGAGGGTACAGTGATGGGCACACTTCCCTAGGGAAAGAGCCTCCTCACACATCTCCTGTCCTGCTGCACGCCCATGCCCTGGGCATGTACCACCAGCATGAGGCTCTCTAAACTTCACAAATAGACACAGACTTGCTGGGTATTCACTGCTGCCAAGCCATCTCCAATGCCTTCGCCTCACCAGGATGAAGGAGATGCCCAGAATATGGCTGAAGCACTTGTGCTGCCTCTCCAACCTGTCTGCAGAATAAAAGTGGGAAAGAACTTGAAACGGCAGGAGAAGCAACATCTGCTGTAAAAGCATAGGAACCCAGAAGACAGGAAAGGCACAGACCTGCGTCTGCACACACCAGGTCCTCTGAAATGCAAGCTGCTTCCTTGAGACAATGCTACCTTGGCCCTTTCCCATCCATTGGGATGGATTGGTGCCCAGAGCAGGATTTCCATCTCTGCAACACGGTGGGATGCTCATGGTTGCAGACAGCAGGGGAGCCCCATGTCACCCAGGCTGAATTTCATCCCAGCTCCCACTGGGAGCTGTGTGCAAGCCCCTGGAGTGGTTCAGTACCACTGGAGCTGTCACACACAGCTGGGCTGGGCTGCAGAAGGGAAGATGCAGCAGGAACAAGAGAAGTGGGAATCCCTGCTTGTTCTGAGTGTATGAGAGGTTTTCAGCTCCCTTCCCACCCTGACTGTGCCTGCAAGGTGGCCAGGATGCAAGGCCACTCTGGTTTGCTGAGGAGAGGCACATCAGTATCCAGTACACCAATGTCAGAACAGGGGGTAAGGAGCAACCCAAGTGGTTTTCCCTACTCTGTCCCAAAGAGGATGCAAAATTAGGGCCAAAGGCAGCCCAGGGTCCTTGCAAAACACTTATCACCCTCACCTGGCTGGGAACCTTGGACTTTGCAGCCCTGAAGCAGTAGGATGTTTCCCTCACTGCACCTCTTCAGAACAGAAATAGAGGCCCCAGGTGCCCCTCAGGGATGAGTATTTGCTTTTGGAAAGCAGCCAAGTGGCTAAACCAGGCTGGAGCCTAGTGCTGGTGCCACAGAGCTGATCAGGCAAGAGACAAACCTGGAGCGGTGGCAAGGGCAGGAAGACCTGCGGGGGCTCTTTGCAGCTGTGGTGAAAGGGCTTTGCAAATGCCTCTATCCTAGTGTGAGCATCCTCCAGCTGGCAAGAGGGGCTGCAGGCTGACCTGCTGTCCCTGCCCGCTTTACACCCAGAAGGGATTCTGGAAGCGAGGGGAGGGAAGGTGGGCAACCCCTCCTCCTGCACCTCCCTAGCTTCCCTGAAATTTGCCCTAGAACAAACTCTCAGGGATTAGCACCAGCCACATCCTGGTGAGAACAATATTAAGGGATTATGAGATTAGAAATACCATTTATGCCTAGAGGAATAACTCTAATTCTTATCTGATTGTCTACAGATGTCAGCAATCAAAGCGCCTCTTTCATGCAAAGCAGGGAGCGCTGTTGGGGTGGTAAGTGAACATGACTTGGCCCCCTCCTAGCACGAGGAGCTATCCTGCTGATATGTGCCCCGGATCGTGTTTGGCAGCAGCTGCTGGCGCATCAGTTCCTTCGTGGGGAAAAGCTGCTCATCAGAAGCCCTGTGCTGGGGCTGCATCCCCCTCCTCTTATGTCTCTGCTGGACTGTGCACCGAGGGTAAACTCAGCTGTGCCTGCTGCTTGCAGGGTGCTGGTGGAAAGCCTGGGGGAGTGGGTGCTGCTTTGCTCACAAGCAACACCACCCTGAAACTCCAGCTGCAAGCTCACCACAGCCCATTTGCCACCAGCTCCTCCTGCTCTGGGCTGTGTCTCCATGAACCATGTCAACACTAGGATACGCAGGGTGCATGGCCCCCCTGAGTGGTGCAAGGCTTTTCCTGCTCCCGGAGGCTCAGACAGCTTGAAAAAGAGACAAACTAATCAGGTCTGACCCCAAACCTGTGTGCTGCCCCACTGTACTCTCAGGATCTGCCTTACACCCTGTTTGAGGGGCTGGGATTGTTTGGGCTGGAGCATCACTGGCTTTGTGGCACAACTGCTCCTGGGCTGGCCAAGCACTTTGTGCCAGCTTGCCTGGGGAGGCAGCTCGTAATGGGGTGACCTGGGAGACTCTGCCCAGCCATTAAGGAAGGTAAGTGCTTCTGGGCATGCTGTGCCAAGCTCCTGTCTGCACGCTGGAGGCAGAGTTCGTGCCGTTTGATGGCACATTATCTCCATTCGGCTCCTCATCAAAAGCTCTCTGTCAATCCCTCCTTCGAAGGAGGGCTGTGAGAGCTTTCTGTCCTTCATGTTAATGCTTACATGACTATCTCCATCCTATCTCTCTTCTTCCTTCCCTTTCTCAGACCCAAGCCATCTCAACCCATTTTGTCCCATCTGCTTTTTCTGCCTTGCCTGTGCCTTGCAGACACCCCAGCACTTAGGCAACATTTCTCTCCTCCCAGCCAGGAGCAGGGCACACAGAAAGCCAAGGCACCATGGAGCTGGGATGGAGCAGGGTGAGGAGCACCCTAATTGGGGACATGCAGCATCCTCCGAACACCCCACATCCTCCTCTGCTGCAGGCTTTTCCTCGCAGCCCTGATCTGCACCACCAAACACCCGAGCCACATTATCCGATGAAAGAAACAGCAACCGTGCAGCTAAATCTGCAAGACAGGGATATGCACCTTCCTTAAGTCATTCACTTGAAGGCCATGGGAGAAAATTAGTTCATCTCACCTGACCTCCTGGGTTGCACAGGCCATTACGTCCCTCCATTACCCCTCTATTGAGCCCAATAACTCGTGTTTGACGGAACAATCTTTCAGCAAGGCAGCCAGCCTTGCTCTGCAGATAACAAGCGACAGAGGAGCCGACATGGCTTTTGGCAGTTTGTTCCAACGCTTAATCATTTTTTCTATTAAAAATATGAGCCTCATTTCTAATTCAAACGTGGTTGTGGCTCAGCTTCCAGTTATTGGCTCTAGTTCTGCCTTTGCTTGCTGGTTTACTACCCAGTACCTTCTCTGCTTGGAGGTAATTACCAAAAGGAGTCAAGGAATCTTTCCAGCTTCCCCTGAAGTCACTGAACAGACTATTTTAAGTCTTTCTCCTTTTGGCAGTTCCCCCTGGTCCCTTCACATCCTTTTTTACTCCCCTGTTTTCCCAGGGTCCTTCTCAAACAACTTCTTTGATAACATCACAGGAACGAAGCAAGGACCTAATATTGTCTTTGTTGTACATATGCAGCACTTGGCAGAGCTGGCTCAATCTTGGATCCAAGAGTCCCCTTTTTGGCCAGTCTGTCCCAACACAAACTCACAATTTGGGGCACCTCCATCCTGGCACCCTCCTGCAGGAGCTGTCTTCTGTGCTCTCTGCAATTTTGCTTTTTCATCTTAATCAAGCCCTGGAGGTGTGTGGCAGCACAGACATCACACTGCCACCATTCCTGGGCAACTGCTCTGCTCACTCCAAGTGGGAATCATCCCTGAGTTTTGCTGAGAGACAGGGAAGTAGGAGTAGGGGATGCTGCAAAATGATGCCTGCAACGACTGTATCTCACAGTGTCTCACAGTGACTTTTTAATGCCCATGAAAAAGCCCACTGCTCTTTTCCACTTCTGGACAAAACCCACGATGGGCCGACACAGCAGTCCTCACACCACCACGGTAAAAATCACATCCATGAACACTGCTTTGGCAGCTAAAAAAGTGAGTGGTGCTTCCCCTCCTGAGCCTTTGAGGGTGATGGGAGCATTGTTGGTGTGGCTATGCTGCTCCAGCAAAGCAAGAGAGGTTTGCAAAGGCCATGTATCACCACTGACATTTGCAGCAAGGAACAGCCTGGTGCTCTTGCACAGAACAACCCAGCAGCGTAATCACACTTGCTTTGCATTCATGTGAACAGCAGGACTGCCCACAGTACCAGCTCCTCCCTCCATGCTCTTTCCTCTAGGAATGTCTGGGTTTATGATTTGGACCTTAACTGGCCACTTAAGTCCAATGCTTCAGGTCAGCAGGAGACAGAGGAATTCCCCTCTCCCAAGAATTCATGATTCTGGGAGCAGAAAAAAGCAGAAGCAAACCCACATGCTGGCCAGGAGAGGGGGGAGCGATGGGGGGAAGGGCTGGATGAGGAGGCTGTGGCAGAAAGGGGAGGTTGTCCATGGCTGACACATCCAGCCCAGCTGCCTGTGAGCTGTCCCACTCCATGGTGTGAAGCAGGAACAAGCAGAACTGTGTGATCAGTGTGATGCTGCCCTGGGGTGGGCTGCAGTGGGTTGGAGTCCTGGCATTGGGGGTGTCCAACCTAGCACACCCCATTTGGGAAGCCTTGTAGGGTCAGGATGGTACTGAATCATCACACAGGTTTTTAAGCCAAATTCTGTGGCTTCAGAAAATTCCTCCCCAATCCGTGTCTTAATTTCCCCTTCTGCCTTTTCCTTTAGACTCTGACGTTTGTGTTTACTACCAGAATTGGGGAGGAATGGGAGGTAGCTTCTCTGTATCCCCAATGCAGCACTGGAGTCCATGTCCCTGGGTTTCAGAGAGGGCAAGAAAGAAAGAGGAGGAAGAGGCTGGTGAGTCAAAAGAGCCTTTTCAGAGGGCAGCAGCACCTGGCTGGCAACTCAGGGAGGTCAGGCACAGAGGGAAGAGGAAGCAGCTTGGGTCATATGGACAGAATAGGGATGAACTCTGCACTGGAGGGCTGAGCAATTATTCCCCTAAAAACGTGAGTGATACCACATCAACTGCAAAGACATCAAGAGATGACAAATTCCAGCTCATCCACCATACATACAACATATTTCACAGATCCCTGCTTCCAGCAGGCACTGGCTCAGACCAACACAGGTTGAACGGCATCCAGAAAGCAGCCAAAAGGCAGAGACCTGCTTGCAACACTCTGCTTTCCTCCCTGACCAAGAGGACAGGATGTAGCCATGACATGTGACAAGCCATGCCATGCAAGGCTGCTCCTTGGAACATGTGGAGCTGGGGCATGCTCAGTACAAAGCTACTCACATTGTCCAGCTGTGGAGAGGAAGAACATCCACGGTTGGGAATGCTCTAAACAAGACAGCCCAACACGAGCAAAAATGCAGCACCAAGGTCTGAGCTACAGCTCCAAACCTCCTCACGATTTCTTGGCGTGGACCCATTGAGTGATCTCCTGTCCACCAGAGGTGAACCTACTCTTCCTACACACCCTACACACCCTACACTTCCTACACACTCAGCCACACAGGACATCGAGTTTCCCTGTGAACCTGACTGTGGCCCAGTCTGGTTTTGCAATCACTCTCCTCCACGTCTCCCATCTGGGGCAAACAGCAGCGCTGGGGAGCCACTGCTGGTCCCTGCTGACACAAGGTTCTGTGCACACACTGCTGGACTCTGCTCTTCATGTCCCCAGAGCAAGACCAAATTTCCCCATGTGGCTTGGCACACGGGCTTATCTTTGATCACTTGCTTTTGACAAACACCCCTCTCCCTCCCCTGAATCACCAGCAGCCAGGCTGCCCAGGCTGGTACCCTGTGAGCTGGTGGAGAGAGGGGCACAGAGCCTGACATTAGCTGTGCTCGGCAGTCTGTGTATGGCTCCCGTCAGCGCAGAGAAGACCATCCTGGAGAGAAAACAAGCAGCCGTCACCCTAGGGATGGTATCATAAACCATTTTAATAAGGCATTTTTCTCCCCCTCCCCACCACCCTAACTCATGCGAACACTGCCTTGTTCAGTTGGCAGAAAATGATAAAGACCCCCAGGGAGTGCAGGAGGGGGAGAAAAGGGACATCTGTTTAGAGCATTTCTACTGCATGGCTCTCCCAGGCTATTTCTATCTCTTCTTGTCAAAATTTATCAACTGCGTAATTGTTTAAACAGCATTAAAGTGCTTGGAGCAAGAGCAACTGGAAATTGTCCTGCAGTTGCCTCTGGTACTGATGCTGACAGCTCAGGAAGGGACTGGGGAGAAAAGGGATCCATTGGGCATGGGAATCCTCTGACTCCTTTTCCGGGGGGGTGACACCACCCTGTCCTGCTAACGGGAGGAAAATAATCTCACTTTATCCTGGTGTGCTTCCCTGCTTTCCAGGCCCAAAGCTCTGCTCCTTCTCCTCTGCTCCCTCTCCTGACCTGCTGTTAGCACACATTTAGTCTGCTAAATTATTTACAGCAGAAGCAGCGGCTCGGGAAACCACAGCTAATGACAATGTCATTCACGCTGAAGTACCCTGGACCTTGCCCTGACCCTGCTAAGCCCTTGGCTGGCACCTCCCTGCCTGACTGGGCCCCACCGTCATTCCCAGCCACCTCCAGAAGTTTCAGAGAGAGATGGAAAAGCTTTGGATATTGGGAAAAGATGAGACTCTGCTGCTGCCTGCCATCTCTTCTCCTTCAGATATGAGAGATGTGGCTACAGAGGATCCACTGTGGGGTCTTCCCACCCCTGGTGAATGGTCTTCCCATGCCTGGCCTGGGTCCCTGCAAACATGGGCACATGTGGGCAGTGACAAGCAAGAGTTATGCCCTGTGCTGGTGACACTGGTGGGGTTTCTTCTTTCAGCACCTTCTGGGAAGCAAACAGTGATCTTATATAAGTACCAGAGGCATTTGGAGCTGTGGTGGAGAAAGGAAAACAGCATTCACATGTGGAGCATCCACCCCTTTGCTCACTGCCCCATGGCTGCAGCAACAGGGGGTGGCTGTATCCCAGCCTGTTCCTCCCTTCCCAGGACCCTGAAAGCTGCAGACACATTGCTGGTGAGCGGCAGGAAGCTTGCACCAAATATTTTGACAAGGGGCACTTAGGAGCAGCTCAGATAAAATCCTTCCTGGAGCAGAGGCCAGTGCAAACAGAGAACCAGTGTGTGTCCCCTCCAGTCCCCAAAGCAGTCACCGTCCCCCCCATGGCCACCCTCCCCCAGCCAAGGAGGGTTTGTCTTCTCAGCCCTAGGCATCCCTAATTCCTGGCACTGAAGAGCAAGGGTTGTGGGAAGCTGTTTAGACTGGACTTGGGATTCTTTAATTATGGAGCTGTTTTTGTCGTGTTAGGCAGGATAAACAAATCTCAGGAGAGCAGAAGGAGGCTGTGCTGCCATCCACCCTGGACATGGGATGGTGCTGCATGCAGCCTTCAGTATCTGTGCTAGGCAAGGATGGGGAGGGTTTTCCGGGAAGCTGCCAAGGCCCAAAGTCCTTTTTCCTTTTCTCCTCCAGCCCGGCAGCTGGAACCGGGCTCCCTCTCAGTCCTATCCCATCAGCTTATTCCCAGCCCAGCTGCAGGAGAGGATGCACAGTGAGCCTCTGGGGCTCATTTCACACGTAGGTCCAAAGCTCAGGATCTCACATTCACTAAGAGGGTTCTTGCATCTTAATCAGCCTCTCTGATGGACACTCCATCCCTGGCTCTGGCTGGTCACCGGCAACCCTGGAACTCTGACACTGGAGGAGGATGGCAAGGGAGTGACCACCTTCTCCCCTTCTCAGTGCCCTTGTGCTGCATGATACTCCTGCCATGACTCTGGTGGAGCCATGAGCTCCCCGTAGCACCCAACACAACACGGGCTCGGCGGTCAGTGGAGTCGAGTGTGGGGCCACATCCCTTCAGGCTGGTCACACTGGCCACCTCCTGGGCATGCTCTCCCTCAGACAGCATTGGCAAGGCCAGGACAGAGCTGCTGGTGCTGCTGTCCCGAGCCGTGGCTACTCATAAATGCCACGTGATGCTCTGCTGGCCCCACCACTGCATGTTCCTCGCCATCCCCAACTCCCCTGCGGGAAGGGGAGAGCCGTAAGGATGGGAGAGGGGATATTTTTATTGTTTCTGACACTGGCTGCCCCAGATTATCATGTTTTATGTAGCAAGCCAAGGAAGCATCACTCTGCTATGCTGCAGCTGGGCTGGCTGCCCAGCCCAGCGAGGGGAAGGCGGAGAGGAGCAGCAGGGCGCGGGTGTGAGCGTACGAGTGTGTGCACACGTGGGCCATGGGGCACGGCTTCATTCAGCCCTTCCCGCTGCGGCATGCAGCCTGCAGCCCCCCGAACGGGGCGGAAAGGTCGCCTGCTGCCTGCAAACGTGTTTGTTTTTCTAGTCCGGCTCCTAATTCGATTAGGACTAATTGCATTTGAGAGCGTGGTGGGGTTTTTGGGTGGGTTTTTTTTGGCTTTCTCCTTAAAGAGCCGGGATAATAATTTGCATACTGTTACCCGGTACGCCTTTCCAGCTCTCAGCCGTGCCAAGACCCGAAATCTGGTCGCAGGCAGCACAACTCATCCATTGAATTTTCCCAGCCATGAAAAAACAGCACAACATGGGAAGGCCTGCACACCTTGTGAAATAAAGCCAAATTTCAATAAACGAAGCATACCTGCAAGCTTGTTGACACTCCCTTTCTGCAGCTCTCAGGAATCAGGGGGTGATGCTTGACTGTGAATCACCCCAGGACCACTGCACCTACCCAGCCCCCAGTGCTGCCGGCACATGGGGGAAAAAAACCCCTCCATAGTAATGAACCCAACAGCCCTGGGGTGCATCTCCTGATTCTGGAATACCAGCAGTCATTTAAATTTATTAGCTCCACCCTTTGGTCCATGTTCATGTCCATCAACATGTAGGTTTGGTCCATGTTAATGTAGTCCTGCCTCAAGCAGTGCTTGGGCACAGCCTTGGGGTTGCCCTTGTGCAGGACTATCCCCAAAGGGCAGGAGCACACTGGGAGGGTGAAAGGGACAAATCCAATGGGCAGGTGCTCTTCCCTGCCAGCTGGCCCTGGTACGAGGGAATGGTCGCAGTCATGTTTAACTTGTTGCTCCTGAAATAGCCTAAGTTTACATCGCCATGGGAAGGGATTGGAAGAGTTCAGCGGGGAAAAATCCATAAAAAGGGCTTTTTTTAAAAAAAAAAACCACGCTCTGGATCACAGATTGCTGGATCACAGACCGCTGGACACAAGCAAGGAACCATCTGCATACACTGACCCCAAGCCCATGCTTCTTCCTCAGCATCCAGGCAGGAGCACCAGCCTGACCAGAGGCACCCTGATCTGAGGCAGAGGCATCTTCACCACTGGCTGCCAGAGCCAGCCAAACTTCTGTTCTCCCAAGCTGGCGTGTCATCAGTGCCCTTCTGCAGTTTTTTCCACCCAACCAACCCATGGAAGCAGGCAGGCACACACCAGTCCCTAGCACTGCCTTCCTCCACTGTTTAGCCAGTGCCCGTCACGGGATGCTCATGCCTGCCCTGGTAGAGCCAGAGGTGCACGTCTTACATGGAGAGGTCACTACCTCCTTGTTTTGCTTCTTTATTTTGGATAGGTGAAACAGAAAAAATGTTTTAAAAATAACAACAAAAATAGATGCAGACTTGTAGTACAACCCTCTGGTTGCAGCTGGAGCCCAGCTGGGAGGAAAAAGACTTCTAAGGCAGAGAAAAGGGAGGCTCTGATTATTTATTAGTGGCCGATGTTTGATTGCTTGCTAATCAGTCCAGAGAACACTCAGGCTCTCCTGGCCTCCCGCTCACATGTGGTTCCTGTTGCTTTGCCCCTTTCCCCCTCCCTCTCTCTGGTTTTGCTTTGTTTGTTTTTCTGTTAATTTGGTTGTTTTTTCCATGTCATTTTCTGTCAAACCGCATGTTTTTTCCTCTTTCTCTCGCCAGCCGCTGCAGTGACAGACATGGAGGAAGCAGGCTAGCCTGGGACTGCTTGTACTCTGCCAGTCCCTTTCCCACATCCATGGCCTGGGAGGCAGCAATGCCTCTGGGACTAGCACCAGGCTACAAGACGCTAGGCCACCACTGCGGCATGGAAGACGACTCCCCTGCCTGCATCCCGATCTGTGCCCCTGCTGCTGGAGGGGATTCTGCTGTATTTCCTCTCCCATGCAGACCCCATCCCTGCTTGCACTCCACCCCGTCAGGCTGCAGCCTTTTTGGGCAGCAGGATCAATGATGAGGGTCAGATGGATGTCCGCCAGGGCTTGGGCATCCCCAAAGCAGGATGGAAGGGCAAACGGGCAGAGGTGCTGGGCCAGGATAGAGATAAGGAGGTTAGAAAGGGACAGAGGGATGGGAGTGGAAGGAGGGTGCCTGCTCTGGCTGCCTCCCTCTCGCCCTCCCTTCTTTGCACACAAGGCCTCCCCACTCCCATGTGCGCTCTCCGGCTTCTGGCAGCCTTTCCGACGCGCGTTTCCACTCCTCTCTGGCCCATTAGCAGTATTTTTATAACATTCTGTAACGCACAGAGCCGTGTGCCAAACCTCAAGAGTGCATTATTTCCCAACGTCACTGTTATATCCACCCCCGGGCCCTCCGGCTGCGTGTTTCCAAATGCAGAGCTGTGGCTTGTGGGGGCAGCCAGGAGCCCGGCACCACACTCCCGTTACCCAGAGCCTTGCCCTCCCTCCTGGCCTGCTCCTGGTGCTCAGCCCTGGGCTCAGGCCAGGGATGCCTGGTGTGTCAAAAGACCTGGATCCATGTCCTGCTTCTGGCCACAGTTGGGCATCTGCTGTTCTCAGGCTGCAGGGCAGGTGATCACTGGACATAAACACCTGGTTGCTCTCCTGTGCTTCACCTCACACTCACCTGCCTGAAAAAAGGGGCAGACCAACAAATCACTGCTCAAAGTGCCCTGGAAGAGGTTTCCCCTGGAAAAGTGCCAGCTTCCCCCAGGCCAGTTTTTGCTGAGGATTCATGCCTTGTAGGTGGCTGATCTGGGACCTTTAGCGATAGACAAGCCTGTGGGCCCTTCCTTCTCGCCATCCCTGGATGCACACTGTCCCACTGCATGTGCACCAGTGTTCCCATTTCTGCAGTGGGCGAGACAGCCCAGCTACCCCCAGCCCCTGCAGGGTGCTGCTGGGCTCTGAGCCACATCCCCCATGATGTGGACCTAGGTGTCAAACTCTTCTCAAGGACCAGATGAGCTACCTGTGCCCTCCCTCCCGCCTGCTGAGCCACATTTATGAGACACCTTCACACACTTGTGCCTGCACCATTATGTAGCATCCTGGCCCCTTCAGCATTAAATCCCCACCCCAGATATCCTCTTGTCCCTCCATAGCCACTGGCATATCTAACCAAAGCTCCCTGCTCCTTGTGGGCCAGAGCCATTACAGATAACACCATTGAGAGTGGCTCAAATGCAGTCCAAACCTGGTGCTGAAGCTTCCCCATCCCTTCCAGGAGCTCCTCCTTTCAGCACAATCTGATTCCCTGTAGCTATTTCCTAAGCTGTGTTCCAATTCTCATACTAATCCACATTTTCTCTGGTTTAACTCATAATTTCCCATGTGGCATCATAGCAAATACTTCACTGAAGTCAAGACAGATTACACTGACCACATTTCTGGGCTTAAAAAACTGGTTCCCTTATCAAAGAGAGCTATCAGGTTAATCTGCTGTGATATATCCCTGGCAAGCCCCCCTTGTGTTTTTTTCCCATTTTCCATTTGTCTCCACGTCTTTAATTGCTCCCTCTTCCAAGTGCACCCCGCGGCCCCACTGTGCTATGGGGTCAGGCTGTCTGATCAGGACTTTTCCTTCTCTCAGGCATAGGAGACACATCGCACTGGGTACCACCACTGACCTCTCAGCTGCTAATGAGCCTTGCTAATGAACAGATGTCCTCACATGGGGATGAGGTTCTCCCCAAGCCTTCAGGGCATTGTCTTCTTTGACGGTGCCCCCACAACAGTGGATCCTCTCCACATTTTATGCTCCTTCCTCTCCCTTAGCCTGTGCTGCCCTTGCTCTCAGCATCGCTCAGACCCGGTGGGGTTCATCTGGTATCGGGCTCTGCCGAGCTTACTTTTAATCTCCCCTGAAACCTGTCTGCAGAACCAGCTCTGCTCTTCTCTCCTCGTTTGCTCTGCATTTATATGGCTAACCCCCCTTTTCATTTCCTCTGCAAGGTCTTGCTCAGCTTGACTTCTGGCAGGTCTCCCTTTATCCCTGTGCTCGCTGACCCCCACACCAGAGCTTGCTTTGCTAATTGACACCCTTTCCTGGTCCTCGACCCTTCTCTGCTCCCTCTCCACATCCTTCCTCGGGTGTTGTATGCTCAGGAGCACCCCTGCGTTGCCTGGGGGCCACATTCCAGGTACCATCATTTATTTAATGAGATCCCCAGCACTTCTCCACGTGCAGCCCCAGCCTCTCACTCTCACTGCAGTCGTCTTTCTTGTTGCCCCAGTAAAAGAGAAAAATGCAGGCACAGGCCTGTTTTCATTTAATTTCCCATGCAATTGAAATGAAATGAGTCCAAGATCCCTCAAATCCCAAGTTTGGGCTCCCAATGCACTCAGCTGCAGCAGCGATGCTACCACAGGGCCATGCTGCAGATCTCCCTCGAGTCACCCTTCTCCATCTACATGCCCAAGCCCATCTCCATTCCCTCCTGGGATGCTCCCAAACCCACTCCTTCGCATGAGTCCACACACCTCCAGAGAATCAATCAATCATGCCCAGCAGAGCCAGCACATTTGGGGTGGGGTGGGGGAGGCAGGGGCTGGGGGTGCAGTGCTGGGAAAAGAAACCCTGCAGAGAACATTAAATTAAAATCCAGCCAATTAAATTAATTACCACTAAAAGCGTCTCACCTGATTAGTTCCTTGCACAGTTAATTGTGTTAACAACACCAGACATGTGTTTATTTATTTGTCACCCTCTCTCCTGGGACCAGTGGCCCCAGCAGTGTCCAACTGGGTTTCTCAGCTGCCCAGTGCTCAGGGGGCTGTGAGTCTCCAGCAAGTGGGAACATAGTAATAGAAAACAGCAGGATTTGGGCTCTAATGCTGAACAATTCCCACGGGTCCCTGAGTGGATTGACAGGGATTACTATTAGCGAGCTGCTTAGTAGACGGAAGAGCCATTGCAAAATCACGGTGATGCCACAGCTGCAGAGGAGGTGGCTGGAGGCTGCAAACCTCTCCCCACTCCCCGTTTCCTGCAGACCCAGGCTGCAGCCCTCTGTGCACTGGCACAGCCTGGGACCTCTCCGTAGATGGGATCTGGTGAGCACATGCCCAAGCAAAGGAGCTGCACAGCCTCCCTCTGCTGCTGCCTGCACCAGATCCAGCTCCTGCCTTTTCCGGCTCTGAACTAGCTGTGAACACCTCCTGACCAGACAATGCAGCTAAAAAGCCCCTGACTCATTTGCTAGGCAGCAGCAGTGGCCATTTTGCCTGTCATACTCCCAACCCCCACACCTGCTCACTTGCCCTGTGCTGACTGCTTCCCCTCACCTGCTTCTTATATCACCTACCAGCTCCTTCCAGCACCCCTTCTTGTTGGCCGACACGCCAGGATCCATCCCACATGACCCTAAATGAGTTGGACACTGAACAACATTGCTAAAATTCAAATCCCTCCTCTAGGTGCAGTGAACCCCTCATGCCTTATTTTCAGGGCTTACACAGACCCTCGTGTGACCCTCTGTCCCTGGACCATGGCCTAGGATGGAAACACCACCCTGGCTCTGACACAAGGTGCAGAAGGTGAGATAAGGAGTAGAGGAAGGCTCTGCTGTGTCTTCCAAACCTGGGAACATAACACCCACCTACAAACACCATGACACATCCCTGGATGGTGGAGCTCTCAGCTGGTGCATCACAGTTACCATCCTGCAGCCGGCTAAGCCGGCTGGTGCTCCCAGACACCCACGGCTGCCAGTTGGATACGCTGTGCTGCAAAACACACAGTTGCTATCAGCTGTACAAACACAGCAGCCCTCAAAACACACAGCTGCTATCAGCTCTCAGCATCATGTGAAATATAGCACAACTCTTATCTCCCACGCTGAGGCCTGTGAATCGGCACATCCCGCGTAGAATGCAAAATGCTGAGGGACAAGCAGCTGTCCTCCAGCACGCCTGTGCAAACCCAGGGATCACCAACACCTTTTGGTTGCTCCTCTGAAACAACCACACTGCAGTAATGCCAGTCAGGGCTTGTCCTTGCTGACTGCAATCCTCTTTGACTGCATTTTCCATCTACAGAGATGGTTTCTGTGGCACAAGACTGGATGGAGAAGCTACATCCCTTCTCAAATTATTCCTGAGGCACCATTTAATTTACTGGCTTTGATCCAAGGCTTGGGGCAGAGTGGCTGATTCCAGCAGGGATTAGTATGCCATGAGGACCTCATATGGTGGTGTGCAGCTGACAACCCTATGTATGGAAAGTAGAGGGGTTGGCATGGCAGGAGAGGGGGCTGTGAGGAGTCAATATGGGAGCAGAAACTGCCCCCCTCCACGTGACATGCTGGGGTACTCACTTCCCACCTTCAGGTAGGTCTGGTATTTGAGGTGCCAGGAGGAGCCCTCATAGCAGGAATACTGGCCACTCTGTGACAGGTCGACATTCTTCAGGATCAGGTAGGACCCATTCAGGTGGGACTCATCGATGTCAGTGCCGTTGGCTGTCCAGGTCACGGCTGCATCCCAGTCCATGGAGCCACACTTCATGGTCACGTCCGCACCTACGCGCTCGTACTGGGTGTGGCTGTCTGTGGGAAGGAAGAGGAGAAAAACAGGTGAGCTCAGAGCCTCTCAGCACAGCTGCCTTGGAAATAAGATATTACCATCCCATCCATTAAGTAAGAGAAGAATTGAGGCATGGACTGACACTGTTGTTGGCCAGGGAAGTCCAAGTTCTTCTCCTGTCCCCAGTCATGATTTATTTTAGGCTAGAGTGGACAAGTGATCAAATACCAGGGGATCAGTATTCGTGGACCACCTTCACCCACAGGATGGTTTCCTCTCACCTTTGCTATGGAGAACACATGTTAGGGGTGCAAGTACGGCTCACCAGCCAAACACCTCACAGCACAGCCAGGCACACAACACATTGCCAGTCCTGTATCTAGGTGACTTGCTGCAGGACAAAAATCAAACACACGCATCAGAAACTCCCATCAGAGATACAACAGAGCCCCAGGACTTGCCACCAGCAAACTCCACGTATTTACTAGCACAGATGGGAAGCAGGTAACTCTCCCTGCAATTCCCTACCCAGGAAAGCAGATAGGAGGATTGCAACCTAACCATGCTGTGGAAAGGCACAGCTGCTTGGTGCATGCAGTGCTGTTTGTCTCTCTGTCTGGGTTTTCTTTTCTTTCCACAATAACATGATGCCTTGCTGAGCTGTTTGATGTAGCAGCTCACGAGTGGGGCAACACAGCTCATTGGGCACCAGCTGCCTAATTGAATTTTGTCAGGTTTCTGGACAGGAGCTGGAGCTGACATTCATTAATGATCCTTAGCAACTGAATATTTCCCGTGTTGCTACACTTGGCTGTGCTGAGCTGCATGCGGCAAGGATAAAACCATGTGAGTGTGTGTGCGTGACACAGGGTGAAGCAGCATGGGAGGATGAATGGGGATGAGGCTCCTTCAAGGCTTCATCAAACCTTTGTGCACAGACAAGGGTGGTTCAGTTCTCAAAATTCTCTTGGGCTTCAAAACCACGTTTGACAAAGTGCCTTCCAAGGAAACTAAGCAGCCCTGACACATGGGGAAAGTCCTTGCAAGGATTTATAGCAGCTAAAGTCACGAGACCAAAGCTATCAAATATAGCAGTAGAAGATGTCACTGCTGAAATGACATCTCAAACCCAAAATGGAAAGCACCGTAACCCGAAAGCCATGAACAAACCTGTCCCCCTGCTGTTTACGAGCACAGCACCACTGGAAGCAGGGCAGAGGAAGGAAACTGGAACAGCTAAGGTTGGAAATAGATCCCAAGTAAGGATGGTTTAGTAGACTCAAACCTTTCACCCATAAAAGGAGACAACCAAGAAAAGATGTGACAGACACCTTAGCAATGACGGGTGACAAGAAGAGGACAAATAGAGAAGGACAGCTTGCTCTTTCTCCTAATAAAATAAGGGGGAACAAAACAAGCAAAAGAAAGTTGTCTTTTTTTGCACAAATTGTGATTAAATTACAGAAATCTATGTCCCTCAGATGCTGTTGATGTCAGCACTGAAGGCGAGAACAGTGAGTAAATGAATCCATAGCACAAGACATGACCTAAAACACTGAGCTGCCCAGTGAGCCTTGGGAGACTGCAAGCAGCTGATGGTGGAGACAGATGGGAGAAGTACCTCCAAGGCTTCTCCTCTCTTTTCTCCCTCTCCAGATGTCAGCTCTTGGGTCCCATTGATAAGTGGAACCACATGGGCACGATCCAGCCGTTCCTTGTGTCTAAGCCCACATCCTGATCCCATCTGCAAAGCTGGCTCTGGATGTGTGCCTGGCAGGTCTCAGCCCTCCTGCAGATGGTCTGTCAGGACACCTGCTCCTGAGAGGAATAGAGCAACTTTGGGGATGTTATCCCTGCTGGGAAAGGGGGTGCTAAGGACAGGGGCAGACTGGTTTGTAGTGAGTAAGATGCTGATGGAATGCCTCAGGACCATTTGTGACATTAGCCAAGGATGGAGACCTTTGGGAAACTGTGCTGATCAGAAAAGTGTATTTCAAGGGTCTTTAAAAAGCTGGGAGCATTTACTGAAAGGCAGAAAGAGGGAAGAACATCTAAGATGAAGCATTTGTGTGAGGAGGGGTAGCTGGAATAGGAGCAGATAGACAGATAGGCAGAAGTGGAAGGAGACAGTGGGTGGATGGATGGATGGATGGATGGATGGATGGATGGATGGATGGATGGATGTGTGTAACCACAGACAGATGGACAGCAGGCTGGATGGGCACAGATGGGATGGAGGGAAGGAGGGATGGAAGGACAATGAATGGGAGCGGTGCTGGGTGGATGGCTGGCTATTTGAATGGCTCTGGAGGTGGATGGATGGTTGGATGACGAATGGATGGACACACAGATGACTAGGCACATGTGTGGATGGACAAATACAGATATCAGAGTTTCAGTAAGAATTCAATCATTTTACTGATGTTCTCCTCTAGTTTCTTTTATTGCATAAGGTAAAGAGGTTTTGTCTTCCCATTTCCTGCTGGCTCACATGTGACCATTGACAATCTTGTCCTTACACTGGGAGTCCTGCTTGGCATAGACACTGAAGACATTGCACCACCCACCAGCCTGGCATGGAGAAAGGCTCAGTGCAGTGATGGACCCACAGACCTGTCTCCTTCACCTGGCTCCTGCCTACCTGATGCCTATTCCCAAAGGATTGAGATGGGGGAAAGCTCTGGGATGCTCATCTCTACCTCTCAGGACTGTGGCTGAGAGCTTGTCTGTAACTAGTGGCTGAAGGACTAAGTTGGGAAGGAAAAAAGTCACCTTGAGTTATTTCCTGTTTGTCCTTAAAATGGTGCAAACACACTGGCATTCATCCAGAAGGGCTGAGGGAGCCATTCCTGGAAGACAGGTCTTTGAAAGTGATGCTCCTTTCCAAGGCAATGATTTAAGGTTCCTGATGAAGGAGAAACCCTAAACACAGCTTCAGAGGAGGCATTTCTCCCAGCAGAGTTTGCTGATGATCTTACTGGAGCAGAGACAGGTCCTCATGTCCTCCCTTGTTCCATGCCAGACGTCGGAGTCCCACCCAACCACAGTGATGTGCACATGTGTGGCAGCCCCTTTGGGAAGGGGCACCATGGGGACAGCTCCCCTGGAATGCTGGAGCAGTCCTGTCCTGCATTGAGAACACCAGTTCTGCTTTAGGATGGGGATGGGCAGGGGTGACCAGAGCTCTACAGGGACCCTCCACTTGCTGCAGGCTGGGAATGGGCCGGAGCCCCTCCAGCCCACTCAGAGCTCCACTGCTCCCTTGAACAGGGAGGAAAGGGTGGTTTGTCCACACTCCTGGTCACTGGTTACACATGGGATCAGTGACCACAATGGTGCCTGTGCTGCAGGGCCAGCCCTTTTGCATGGACATCAGCTGGTGACATGGATGGTTGAGGGCTGCAGCTTGGAAGATTTGAGCTGGACATGGGCAATAATCTTTTCTCCTGGAGAGTAACAGGGTAGTGGGACAGGTACCCACAGAGAGGGAGGATCCTCATCCATGGGGTTTGTCAGGGCTCTGTTGACAAAGGCATGGCTGATCTGGTCTTCTGCTGAGGACAGACCTTTTCCAAGTGGAACACTGGACTAGACACTTCCAAAGGTTCCTTCCCAGCAACACAGATGTGATCAGTGGCTAGAATTGACACCTCAAGATGCTGTCCTATCCCTACACCACCCTGCTTCTCCAAAGTGTGCTGCCTTTTGTGGTGGCTGGTTAGCCTGCGGTATAACAGACAGAGTGCTTGGTAAGACAGTCCCTATTACAGAGAGCTCTGCAGGTCAGGGTGAGAAAAGAAGCCTCTCCTAGGATGCTTTGTTCTGTTACGGTAATCTACCCCCGTTCTGTTTCCCCAGTTGGCTGTTGGCCACTCCGCCCCCTTGCTACCATGTGTGTTCCATGCCATAGAAAGCTCTCCACTCCAGGTTGCCCCCATTGGCCTCCGCCCCTCCCCACTCCCCCAGAGCTCCCCCACTGGTCCCCATTCCCTAGTCCCGCCTTTGTACCGCCCCCGTGCCCTCACACCATTGGTTCCTGGTGCTAGCCCCACTCCTGTACTTAGACCTGAGTTCTGTATTGTTCTGGGTCTCTTGCCTCTGGAACCTTTCACAGTGTAGAAGCAGCAAGCTGCTCCTGTGGAAGTCTATGCGAAGACCCTTCTTGTATCTTTGCTGCCGACTTATATTACTGAAGCTATCCGTGCGTTTGTGCGTGCGCGCGTGTGTGAGCGTATGCAGCTGATCCTGCTGAGCGGCTTCGCTTTGGAGACACCTTTAAGAGATCGCTACACCCCGCGCTTGGGCACAGAAGCCACAGAGCCAGAGCGATAGCCATAGCCTTTTGGGTCAAGTGACATCACGAGGCTGTGATGTCATCATAGAGGGGCTGTGTTGCTGCACCCAACCAGCAACATGCCTCTCAGCATCCAAGCCTGCCAAGGGCCACATCCTCTGTCAGGCACAACATGGCTTATGACTTGAAGTCCCAGACCTAGAAAGGAGCCAATCATGATGCATAATGGGGGCAGAAATTACATCTTACCCACAGCTCTGCAAAAGTGCAGTGGGGGGAAGATGGGAGCCAGTTGTGGGATAAACACACACAGCTTCCAGCAATGAACCTGGGGCAGCTTGGTGAAATGAGCTGTGACCTGCTTTGCTGCACTAAGAATGATGAGTGACAGCTGGATAGGTCCTGCAAGTGCAACAGGGACCAACGGGACAGCAGTCCAGCAGAGAGTTGTGGAGGGAAGATGAGACAAAGCAGCTGAGATGTGGGGCCCATGAAAACATATTTGATGCTCTCCAAACCCATCCATCTGGAAATCCAATAGAAACCTCTTCCTCATTTTCCTCCTTAATGAATCCTGACCTACATCAAGGGCAACAGCGTAGGGAAATCCTGCTAAAAGCTGAGGACTGCCCTGGAATGCACTGTGCTAAAAAGGAGCAGAACTCCTCTGGGGACCTTCCATCTCCACTCCTCTGCCTGTGCCCCAGCAGAGGCTCCCACCCTGCCAGCATGGGCAGCTGCCAGCCATGGCAGGAATGCTGCTGGGCACTGGCATGTGTGGAGCCACGGATGTGGCACTGGGGGTCTGTGCCCAGACGCCTGAGGGGTCACTGGAACAGCGAGCAGAGGAAGTGGCGAGGATGGTTTGCATTCCTGGCACCAGTGCTCACCACAGCCCTTCAGTGGGGGTCTTTCAGCCAGGGCCTGTGGCAAGACAACATCCAGCAGACACACACGGCCAAAACCACCCTTGCTGTGACAGTGATTTGTGGGCAGACTGGGACAAAGATTCCCTCTGAGCGCTCTGCCGAAATGCACTGCAAGTTTGTGGCTTGTGTAAGCAGAGACCGAGCAAAAGAAAGGCACTGCAGCATTTTTGGGGAGAGGGATGAGCACTCTGCAGGTTGCAGAGACTCTGGCTCTTTCCTTCTTTTGCAGATGGTGAAGCCAAAGCAGTGAGAAAGGCCAGGTCCTCACTTTCTCTGATAGGACATGGAGCACTTCTGCAGTGGGACGGAGAATTACTTATGTGCCTTTGGACAGAGGCCTTCACATCACCCCACTTGGCCTCCTATGTCCCTCCCACAGCTGAGAAACCAGCCACAAATAATTGTCTCAGCAGCTAATTAGCTCTCTGTGTACACAATAAATTATACATTTAATATTTACACAGTGCCAGGGCTATGCCAAGAGCTTTCCAAGCATATAAACCAGAAGGGTCTTTCACTCCACAACTTCCCATGGTAAATGAGATGAATCAGCCCACAGGAGATGAGCAGGGAGCCCCAGAGGATGGAGGGGGCAAGAGGACAGAGGGGTGTCCTGATCAGCCTCCAGATGAGGATGTTCCTGGCCTCCTCCAGCCATGGGACAGGGTAGTGGCACAACCCTGTGGCCTCTCACTTGCTTCAGGACCCATGCCCACTGGCCTGAGCAGCACCAACTGTGTCCAAGGAATGCCAGTGGCTCCACTCCCATGTACAGCCTGACAGCCCCTGAGGTCTGCCCTTCTTGAGATGAAGCAGTCCCTGGCCCTGGAGAGGGTTTCCTGACACCAGCTTCCCAAAGCATACCCCAGTCTTGATCTCCTCACATCTATTCCCTGTGATGCCACTTGGTCTTCGCACAGCTTTTCTTAACAGCAGAAATCTTCCTTCAGGGAGAAGAAATTTCATGCTTAAAGAGGCACTTCTTCCACAAGTGATTTAAAACTGGGTACATCTTTGTAAGGAAACAAGCATAATTAAGTGTCATTGATGCAGCCAAAGATATGGACTGTTCCAAGTTAATTTTGTCCATTAATGAAGAGTTGCAGAAAGCAGAGCCCGCATTTGTTTGCTCTACTTTGGTAAATCCCTGGAGTCAGCAGCTTTGCTCTTGACAAGAAAAAATAATTAGAAAGAAACTTTAATTAAGAGATAACAGATGGGTGCTAAAGGACTTGTACTCAATCGCATCATGACAGCCTGGAAGCAGACCTTGGTTTACTTCAGGAGCGTTGTGAAGGAGGGACTTGACCCCTCTGATATGCTTGGCTCAGGGCAAGATCCAGGGCAGGAAAACCTCTTCCCTCAGCCTGGATGTGAACACAAATCATCCTCCTGTGAGCATTGGCAAAGCTCTGCTGCCCCCAGAGAAGTTCTGCTCCAGCTCTTCAGCAGCCTCACCTTTCACCTCCCTCTGAAGCTGCATCCCAAATCCAATTGGGGATGTCCATCATGGCATGACAAGGGCCTTCGTGGCCCTTCTAGCTGCTCAACTGCACAAGGCTGGTGCCTCTCCCATGAGCCTTAATACAACATCTACTGGGTCTTTCTGAGGATGAAGGGACACATTTAGCATCAAAAGTTGCATTGTCACAAATGATATCCAATTCATGGGCTCCCTCCTGGACTTGATGGTCCAGCAGTGGGGGGGTGTGATGCCTGCACTGCTATGAGCTTGACATGCCATTGCCCAGGCTGAGCTCCAGGTGACACAGTCAGGATGGCAGCACCATCAGGATGGTGTCACTTGCATGGCTTATGCACAGGGGCCAGCAAGGCTGTGCAGTGGCAGAGAATCAACACCCTCCACGGAGAAAACACAGTGCTAAACCCAGCAGGAAACCAGAGAACAGAGACCCACTGCTGGAAGAAGAAGACACACAGTCTCACAGCAGAAGTGAGGGCCAAGTCTTTGCTGCAGGACTGGTTCCGCTCCATGGGATTTAGCAGCTCCCTGTGCCTTTTGGGCTGTGGGCCGATGGGGAGCCCTGGCTGGCAGACACGGTAGGAGGATGGGGAATGCTGCCTTAGCAGACAAGTAAGTTAAGTGTCATTCTTCTGCTTGTAGCATATCATCAGCCTGGCTGAATCAACACCTTTGGTTTGGTCTGGTCTGAGTGGGATTTCACCAGGGCAGAGTGTGTCCTCCCTGTGCCCTATTATGTCTGTGTCTTCTCCTGGTACTGCTGCATTCTGCAGCTCTCTTGCAGCTCTTTAGATCTGACATATCACATCAGCCCAGAACTCCACACTGGCAGTGCTCCTGGCTGCAAGCCAGAAGGGCTCTGTGTCAGAGGCAGCCTTGTTTCCCTGCATGCCATCAAACCCAGCTCTCGCTGGGAGTAGTAGGAGCTGTACAGTGATGTGCTGCCCCAAGCACAACTTGACCCTGGTCACAGGGGACAAGCAAAGCTGAGAACAGCAACCAAATCCATCCTGCCTCTGTAACAGAGCCTCCTCAGCCATGCATGGGCAGGAGACCACAAAGGAGCTGCCCTTTCCCATGGCTTCGGGGTAGGAGTGAGCTCTGCCCAAGGATGCTAATGCTGGTGTGCACCCATCTGCAATGGTCGCACACTTCTATCATGGATCATGTTGTGTTGGCCCAGCCAGAACCAGAAGATGCACCTCTGCTGCTACTTCTGCTTTTCTGTCTCAGCTGCTCTACAGCAGAGAGGTCTGGATTCTTTTGGGCTGGTGATCTTGGCTTTTTGGGTTTTTCCACAGGAGGCTTTGTTCTTGCATCCCAGGAGGGGACCTGAGTTCATGTGTTGATCTGCTTTCCAGAAGGTCTTGGTAAGACCATCACTTGGATGTCTGTCCTAACTCTTCTAGTCCAAGTGTCCTGGGACTCCAAGTGCTTTCCTTGCTGCAACTTGCTGAGCTGTGACACTGTTTTCATCCTAAAGCAAGGTTGAATGGGACCTTGCCCCCTTGGCTTCCTTGCGAAGTCAGCTTGAGACGACTCATCTTGAGGAAGTGCAGTTGCTTGGCAAAGCAGCAACTCCTCCGGTTCCCTGCAACTACATCGGGCTGCTCCGGCATGTGGGGTGGTATGGAGGGAAAGGTGTTTGGAAGAACAGAGGAAATGGCACTAAGGGGAACCAGCACACAAGCAGGAAAACCCCACCAACATCCTCCAGGCTGGGCTCACTTGAGCCTTCAACCTTTGCTGCCAAATGACCAGTGCTAGCACCACGGGTGAGTTAGAGGCTTGTTTTTTTGTCCTGCTTTTTCATGCAGACAGGACAAATAACTCTAGGCCACAAAACAGTGCTTAGATCAGGCTTTTCAATGCTGTTTAGGGGGAAATCAATATGATTCAGAATTAGGTGCCCAAATCAGAGCCATAAACACAAGAAAAGCTCATTGTTGTCCAGCAGTAGCGTGAAGACGCCTCTATTTACCAAGGTTTGGGGAGGGAGAGGTGGGGGCAGAGCCAGATAGAGACATCAGGGTGCCTCACTCCTCACCAACCTCAACCTGCCTTTCCAACCCGGTGCACAGCACTCCCCATCCCCGTTCACCAATGCCCACACGCCCGCCCTCAAATAACAGCCTTGCTCTGCTCAAATATACCGGGGGCGACCGCTATTTGTTCACATAACAACCCAGCTCCTGCTTCACCTCACTCAGGGCTGCGGATTAGTATCAGGCATTGTGCAGTGTTTTTTTATTAGCACAGAATTATGGAAGTCAGAGGCGTAAAAGACCTGTTGGGTCCCACTCAGTCCATCCTCCTTCTGCCAAGACAGTATTGGTCCCTGCAGCATATTTACTATTTCTCCAGTCTAATTTTACATACTGTACAATCTGTGCAGTGCCAAGTTACGATCCCTGTGTGAGAAGCAGAGCTCTCAATTTCCAGGCTCTTGGGTGTGTAAAATCACAACCGCGATGCTAAATTAACTTTTTTTTCCCTTGCATTTAATCATTTAATAGCTCTAAAATTCAGCCCCTCAGGCTCTTTCTGTCTGTCTGTTGGCTTGGGTTCTGCCTGCTGTAGGCCAGTGGCTTGTCGCTTACAGATGTAATGCTCACGCCCCTGGGTGGATCAGCAGCAGCTGGGCTTGAAGCTGGGGTAACTACAACTTAACACATGAACTTCTGTGGCCTGAGGATGGAAAAACTTCTCTGCTTTTTTAACCACAGGTACAGGAGGTTCATCCTCCCCTTTACTGCTCAGCCCCACAAGGAGGAGGCACAGAGTGCACTGCACACAGGGACAGGACTCAAAAGCATCACGGAAGCTGGACTGAGAAATCAACCCCTGTTGTAGCACCAAGACACACGGGACAGGGCATTCCCTGGGGCTCCCAACAGAAGCACCACAACTTTTCTCTCCACCTGTAACCTGTAACCTATAACCTGAAGGTTACACCCCAGGGCTCATTTCTTCCCAAAAGAAGGATTTCTTACCTCTGCACCAAGACTTTTCTTGTGCACATGGCTAGAATAGCAGAGGAACTGAGCTGCTGCCAGTGCAGCACAGTGAAGAGGGTGGGAAGAATAGATGCTGATAAAATGGGAACCGTTTTCCCAAGTTTGAGGGGTTTTTAGACCCAGTCACCATCATTCCTCCAAGTAACACCTGCATATCTGGAGCCCGGTGCTGATTTCAAAACAGTATTAGAAATAAGGCACTCATCTTCTCTCCCCTGCAGGGGCTGTATCAACAACCAAGGCAAGGCATTGGGATTTGCACTGGTAATAACGAGATACTGCATTTGCATTTGACGCCTTTCACTCTGAAGGATCCTCAAGCAAAGACAAGCCTGGAAAGGATCACCGGCACGTGCTGAGCTGTGTCACAGCCAGAAGAGCTGCAGCCCACCCATCACACAGTACCTGCTGGGTGCAAGTACCTCCTGGGGGAAAGATGGGCCATGGCATGCTGGAAAGAGCATTACTTACACCAGAGACACAAAATAAATAGCTGAGTATAGCTAATGGAGCACTACAGACCACACAAAAAGACCCCAGGACAGAGCTCCTGGATCTTGAGCAGAGCTGGGAAGCAGGCTCCAGCTTGGGGCTGAATGAGGCTGGGACTCTGATTAAGGGCTGGAAAGTGTATCTGAACAATGGACATCATGACTGCAGGGTTATGGTCCCCAAATGCTTTCTGAGCTGCTTGTGGGGGCCAGCGCTATTTGGGAGCCCCATAAATCCACAGACTGCCTGAGTATTTACAAATTACTCTGCGGTCGGAGAGCTATCAAAGGTGGAAGTGCCTTTGGATTTGTTTCTGGGCAGGTAGGAGAGATGGGGTTTTCTGCACACTACATGGATGATTCCAGCAGCAGGAGGTCAATCCATGAGAGAGCAGGGGACTGAAAGTGCACGGTGCTTTGGGGCATACGGACAGAGCCTTTGCATGCCTTCTTGCACAGATCATAGCATCATGGAATGGTTTGGAAGGGACCTCTGAAGATGATTAGTCCAACCTCCCTGCCATGAGCAGGGACAGATGTGCACATACTACAGAATCATAGAATGGATACCTCTTGTTCATCTATCTGCAAAGCACAGTGCAGAAGCTCGCAGGGGATAACACCACCTCAGAAGAGAGAGGCTTAAGACAAGGACAGTAAGCCAGGAGCTTTCAGCAGGGTTGTTCCCATTCTTGGAAGGATCACAGAATACTTTCAGAGGAGGGAGCATGCAGGTCCTTGAGGGACTGTGAACTGAGCCAGTTCCTGCCTAGCCCTGCTCCCTTGCTGGTGCCCTAAGCACCAATGTCCAGCACCTTTTCCAAAACCTGTGAAGAAGATGCTCTTAACCAGCTGAGCATTTCCAAAGCAGCTCCCACTGGCTGGCTGATTGCCTCATCATGCAGAACCCTCATGGCTTCATCATGCAGAGCCTGAAAAAAACATGCTGTAATTTCCATTTGATATTTATGGTCTCTCTGCTTCTGGAAATACCTTCTCCTCCTCCTCCTCTTTGACACAGCCTTTCCTGCCTGTCTACCCACTGCCATTCCCTCTCCATACCACTTTTGTTGCCATCCATCTGATTAAACTCTCAAAAGCAGAGAGCAGCACTGCTTTTGGGAGCCCAATCTGCCTTTGAGAGCATCTCCTAACCTCCAATAAGTGATGCTGCCATTTCAGAGAGCTGTCAGTTTGGTGTGGTTTTTTCATTCCCTCTGTTGGGGACAATGAGCAAATGTTCAGGAGCAGACATTCATTCAGTATGACTTGAACCAATTGCACATTATTTCCTAAATTTCAATGTTTAAAAGCTTTGAGTGTAGCAAAACAACAGCTAAAAGGCCAGTTATGTATCATTGACTGAAATACAAGTAAGTGTGCCCCACTCTCTGGAGAGCTCTTGAGTTTGAAGCAGAAGATTTTAGGGAAGTATATTTTCTGAGAGTAAGAGTCTTCAGAAGCTCACCATGTCCAGAGCTCCAGTCATCTGAAGGCAGTACTGAATTACAACTATTATTAGCACAAGAGATACTTGAATTCTGGAATTTCTGTAAAACGTTTTGAATTCAGGTTCAGAAGCATTTAAAGGACTTGAGAAAATATCTTTGGCTCCAAGTCAGAAAAGCACTTAGGCAAGGCCTTAACTTTGAGCATGTGTTTAAGTACCTTGCTGACTTGGGGCTTTTAACCCCGGCGAAAAGAAATCAAAGAGGAAAGAAAAGCAAAGGAAAAAAATTCTGGTGTACATGGAAATCTCCAGACAAGCCAAAATAATAGAGGAATCTCTTCTGGAAAGTAAGAAAACAAAAAATAATAGCAATTTGCTTTAAAATTAAACACTAGAGGAAGCTTTCTGGAGGAGGGGGGAGAAAGACTCCCAGAACAAATGGAGTATTTCAATGTAGCCTAACGCCAGCTTCACTCTCTTGCCTCTTCAGCATTCAGAAATTATTTATTGCTGAAAAAAAATCCCAAACCAAACCCAAAACCTGCTTCCTCCTCCCATTTCCAGGCGAAGTGCAATGGGAGAGAAAAAAATCTTGGCTTCGGCAGTGAAAAAAACATCTCTGAAATGAGTCGGCTGTGAAAGACTGTCTCCATCAGGAGGGAGGGAGAGGATAAAGGATGAGGGAGTGAAGGGTAGTAATGAGGAGGAGGAAATTGCCCAGAGGCAGAAGCCTGCAAACAACTGCATGCACTGCCTGCGAGGGGGGAATACGAGAAAGTCCTTAAGGAGAGAAAATCAGTGCAAATCTATGCACACATGCATACAGCTACAGGCAGAGAGCGGCTGTTCCCCTACCTCCAGTTCGAGATCATGAATAGGAAAACTGAAGCACAGCAATAAGAGGATGCTCTGCAGCCCACCCAGGGAGAGCGGCTGCAGACGGCAACGGGAGAGTGGCCACGGGAGTGGGAATGGGCGAGAGGAGATGCCCCGGCTACTCCAGGATCTGGTGCTTGCAGCCCCTCCCGCAGCTCTGGCACGGCCAGGGCAGGCCCAGGGTGCCATGAAGTTGAAAATGCTGCTCTGCCTCCACCAGGGCAAAGGTCCAAATTTACAAATATTCTCTGTTAAAGAGGGAAAAAAGCCCCAAAACAAGCAAGTTCCTTCCTTCAGAGGAAAACAAAGGTTTTCATGTGTTTTAGGGTGTTTTTTCAAAATGTCTACGCTGAGTTGTACAAATAGCTTGCAAAACATTTGCTTCTATAAGGGGAAGGGGGGGTCAATTCAAAGTGAAGAACCTAACAATTTCTGAAAAATACCAAAAAGACAAACTTCAGCCATTCCTTCCCCTATGCTTCATCTCTTTGTTATCTCCCCTGACAGAGAAATATGATTTTGTAAAACATTTAGATGTTGATGGGACTTAATTTCCAACAGGAAACAGCTCCCCTGAGGATTTTGCCCATCAGCTTTGCCCAGGACAGATTGGCAGCAAGCGCTTCTCTCCCTGATGGGGGTACCCCTCATGGGAAGCACAGGGGATGGAGGCAGCTCCTCCTCAGTACTCACGCTGCCACACTGCCTGCAGCCCCCCAGGGATGTCCACCCTGTCATCCACTGCTTGGTGCCGGCACACAGCAAGATGCAGCGCCTGCCAAAAGGATCTGACAACAAAAATGAGTGAGACGAATGAGAAGAGCATCATTCTCCCTGCCTTACACATGGAGCTGAAGTCCCCAAAGCAGATGAAATAACTGGCCCAGGAGAGTTGTTTTCATCAGAGCTAGGCTCTGGTTTTCCTCCTTCCCTGTGATCCTATGGCACCTAGTACATTGACACCAGGGTTTGGTCAGGCTCTCTTGACCCTGCTGAAATACAAAACCACAAAGCACTGAATTAATTTCATCCAGTGCCTTTTTATTCACCTGGGACCCCCATATGGCTCTTGGGATGCCTGCACTCGGGCACTGCAGGGATGGCTTGTGGGGCTATGGAACAGCTGCTGCCGTGTGCACCAGTGACTCCCTCTGAGGCACCAAAGCAAAAAGCCTTCCATAAATACTGGTTACACTAAAAAACTCCTTAGGGCTAAGCAAGTCAAGAAAAATGGCGCAAACTCACTGGAGGAAGGAAAACACAATTAAATCACCCAACAGCCCGTATCCACTAATCCCTTTTGCTACCAGGCTTGACTTGAAGGTCTCTGCCTGCTGACACCCACTTTCCACCCCTCATCCAGCCCTGACACTGCTTTCCCAGAATCCTGGCAAGGTTTCTGGGCACACATGTGGGAAAGAAAGCCCCCCACCACAGCCCTGGCTCCCAGCACACAGTCACAGCCCAGCACATTGTGCAGGGACAAGTCCATGCCACAGCACAAATTAAAGGCACTGAATGTTTTCAGGAGGGTTCGGTATTCACCAGGCTGGGAGACACATCTGCAACATCAGGTAACAGCATTAAAAGAGCTGTGAGCGCTCATGGCGGCTCTCACTGTGAAGTTCTTCATTCTGGAGCTGTGATTTAGGGCAGGATGAAGAATGTGATGGGATTAAATCTGTCTACCTAAATCCTGAAATTTTCCTTCTGGGTTTACATCTCCAAGTCCTTCTCATAGATCAATAGAAGGATGCTTGGGCCCATCTCTCTGGAGCTGCCAAGAAGAAAATTACAAAAATATGGAGGAAGAAATGCGTCACGGATACAAAAGCCCATAGACTCAGAGAGCTCTGTGGAACAGACTTGCTCCGATTACAGAGTGAAGGGGATCACTAACGCAGAGGTTGTGCTGTCCACTGGCTATCTTGCTCAGATGGGGCAGACACTTCCACTTTAAAGTGACTGATTCAGCCCCGCAACCTGCTCCAAATTTCCTGGGAGACAAGGCACATCCCACTTCTTAAACAGCACTTCTTGGTGGCCCAGGGGTGAACTGACCCTGCTGCCATGCAAAAGACATGAACAGCACCTTTGATAAGCTAAGACAATGTCAATACCCAGAAAATAAATAAATAAATAACAAATTTCAAAAGGAAAAAACCAAAAAGTTAGAAAAACCCCGACCCTATACAGACATGCAGACAGATGTTTCTTCTAAAATGACATGACAGCTTCTGAAAGTCCCATGTTGCTACTATTCCCCCTGGGATTTTCCTTTCTGTCTACCATGCTGCGAACGCAGCAGCTAGGTAACTTTTGGAGAGCACCAACCAGCAGCGTGAAAATAGCTGCAGTGATTATATTGCAACACTTCACTGCTTCCCTGAGCTGCAGCTCCCTCCTCCACTGTTGGAAGTACAATCAATGCTAATTAATTAAGGGCCAGAGCCTGCCAACCATGGTCGCACCAACTTCAGTGCTGCTTCCTGAATATTCAGGGCTCACGCTCCATAAAAGCAAGGATCAGCCTCCAGCAACTGGGGTTGAAAACAACAGAAGCTCTCTTTGCAAACCAGGAGGGATGGACAGGTATGTCTGTGTCAGAGCTGAGACCTGGAGGAGTCATCTGAGCCAGGACAGACCCCAGTGAGCTGCAGCTGTAAATCAGCAGTGAGGCATCCCGCAGGCATCCCTAAAGGCTCTCCCCCCAACAGGAACCACGGAGCTGGCACAGCTTTTACGCCCAGCCAAGGCTATGAGGAGGGTGCTTGCATGGGACCAGAGACAGAGCACGAGCACCCTGCAAGACAAAGGATGAGCAAAGCCCTTTCTCTTAGTTCCCAAAGTGATGTGCCCTGTGATGCTGGGAGATGGGAAAGCAAGGGCTGGGTGTCAATGGACAAAGATGGAGAGTCTCCCTGAGAGCAAAGGGGACAGGGAAGAGTCGCAGGAGAGTGAATGGACTTCACTGGATCACCAGTGGGAACAGTACTGGAGCTCACCAGCCGGTGAGCCTGTGGCTGTGGTTCCTAATCGTGCCAAAGGGCTTGTGTGATGCTCTGAAGGTGAGCAGGCACCAGTGGGGAATCCAAGCTCCTGATCTGCCCCTCCACTCTGCCACACAGAGGGACCCTCACACAAAGGAAAAACACAAGACCTTGTGCTTCCCATACCATAAAGGTAAAACTAATTTTCAAGTCTGCTGAGCACAGGAACTTATGCCATGAATATGACCACCAGGCTCGTGCCTTGCTGCATCCTATGTAATGCTGCACCCCCTCTCAACAGCATGAGTTCCTGCAGGGCTCAACAGCCTCCTCCCACTCTTCGGCAACATCACTGGATTTTCATCCCTTTGCACCCTGCCTCTCCAGTTGTCCCAGCAGCTGGCATAGGCTGTGGCAGGTCTCCAGACTCACAGTTATGGCCAGACATGGAGGTTTCTATGGGAAATTGCAGGAGAGGACTAGACAGACAGACATTAGCTTCTGTATCTAATGCACTCTCACTCCCATGTGCCTCAGTTTCTCCCTTGCACAGCATCCTGTCAGCTGGAGCAACCACACCACAGCACAGGCAAGCCACAAACTCAGCAGAGTCCAACCTGCTAGGGCTTGTGGTTTGGCTGGAGTCAGAGGCTCTCTGTGACTCATCCTACAAAATCTCAAGTTCGTGGCTATGGCTGGAGAATCCCATCGGGAGCACTCCAGGCTCAATTTACACTCCCTCTGGGAGTGGATTTGTGCATAAACAATGCAGATGATGAGCAGAGCTCAACCGCTTGGTTGGAGAATATCCTCACTTGGATGGATGAATGGATGTGGGGCTAATGAGGACAAGCTCTCGGCAGTGGACCCCTGAGTGTACACTCTGCACCACCCAGGTTTCCAGGAGGTGCTGCTGTTGTGAGCCTGCCTTCATGCCACTCACAACAGGATAAGACCCTGATCCCCCTCTGCAGCTCTGTTACCTCTGTGAGGGATGCTCCTCAACTTCCTTGGCTTTATTTCAGTTTGGATCCTGGAGGCAGCAGGTGTAGCCCTGCTGCGAGCAGCAGAGACCAGCTGAGCACAGAGTGGACCTTTCTCCAGAGAACAGAAGTGCTCTTTGGAGGAGCAAAACATCCATTCCCCTCCATCTGTCTTCGAGCAGAGCTGTTATTCAGCAGCACACTCGAGGCCTGGACATCAGAAATGCATGCACACAAGGGCACACCTCATTACACCTCTGCAAATCCAGCAGGAATCAAGTAAGACAGGCCACATGCTGCAGCCCTGCTTTAGGTTATGCATCCCAGTCAATTCCTCAGTGTGATGGTGCCGGCTCTGCTCTGCCTACAAATCACAGAGGTCTTGGCTGGCAGAAGTCCTATGGGCTCCTGGCCTTGCAGGTCAATGTTCTCCAGCATCAGCTCTGTAGACCTCTGGCTGTTTTGCAAAGCTCCAGAATAGATGACTAAGAAGAGCCTGGCTACTGGCAGATGACTTAAATCTGCTAACACAGGTCTGCTCCAGAGGAAATGCTGCAGGCTTTGCAAACTGAAAAAGCTAGGAAGGTCAAGTGCGTTGAACCTGGGATGAAAAGCACTACCTTTCTGTCAACTGTGTGCACCCCGAGGTGAGGTTCTGCCCCATCCATAGGGAATTTTGAACTGAGAAGTGGATGTGTCTTGCCAGGTACTCTCCCTGCATGCAGATATTTTATCCCCTTCCCCTTGTGTCCTAAGTAGAGACAAAGCTGTTTTTTCCCCATGCTGTGAATCACAGCCAAAAATCCCTTTCCCCAGCACCAGCCTCCCCAGTATGGGTCTAATCAAGGGAAGAAAGTGCAATGAGGCTCCAGACTGCTCGGCTTCAATCAGCACGTGCTAAGAGCTAAGCCTAGATAGCAGCGTTTTCCAGCAAATTGTACACCAAGAGATCAATAGTTCATACAGGACTAACACTGCTGTAACCCCTCCTGCCTCCATCACTGTCAATTGCCTTGAGGTTTCACTTCACTTCTCCACCTGATGGGCCTTCCTGGAGCAGTCATTACAAGGTGACACACATTGCTTTTCCTCTCTGTAACGAGCCTGCCACAGCCCCTCCTCAATCCTTCTTCTCTTTCTCCTTTTAATAGGCCACAATTATATTGGCTTCTCTGCATGGATCCACCCCATTTAGTGCTGCCCAAGACCGCTTATCCTGAAAGATGCTCTTTTCATCCACAGCACAGACTGCATATCTTGCAAGTTGTTCTGTGTATTTTTTACACTCCAGCATCTGCTGGCCTGATTAGGAATCTGGTATTTCCCTTTCCACAGAAGTACAGTATCTGCTCAGAGAAATTAACCCCACCAAGGACTTCAATTAAAGAGGTTTGTGGATGTTGTGTCCCAGCATCTGATCTGCACTCCTGATCGTGCTTCATGGTATCTTTGCTCTGTTCCACCCCAGAAAATCCTCTCTGAGGAAGCAGAGATGATTACGTTTGTACTCGGTGTCTTGCTGTGCCTGTGTTCCCATTATCCAGGGCTTTGCTTGTTCCCAGATGTGTCACAGGTGGGCTGAAGATAGCAGCAAGTGACTCCATGCCCAACACTACAGATGGATGTGCAGGACCTGAATGTCTCAGCCTTTCCTGACCTTTAGGTCCTGGGTTCTGCCACACACAGCTCTATTGTGATGTGTCCTGGGGATGATTTGTAGCACCCTCTACTGAGGCTCTGTGCTTCCACAAGTGGTGCCCAGAGCTTCCCCCAGGGCTGCCATGTTTTGCTCTTTGAGCCTGACTGGAGATCGGCTTTGCAGTTCCAGGGCATCCAGGACTTCAGACACTGGAAACTCTTCAAATCAGATAAATAGTGAGTGGTACCTTCAGTCCAAGTTCTGTTAGACACGTGAGCTGGTGGGAGCAGGCTGCTCTGGAAATGTGAGATGTCTGGCTCACTGGGATGGCCACATGTGACTTCCAAGGTGAGACCTTTCCTTTTGGAGCTTTTGGAGGCTAATTGAAGCCAAACCCCTGAAGCACCAAAGGTTTCCACCCCACCCGACAGTTTTATGCGATCTTCCATTTCTGGAAGCCTTCAAGAATGTAAAGAAAGGGTGAGGATTGCTTCCTCTTCCACAAAAGGAGCTCTGTGCTAGGACAGGACACAGCCCTTCTTCAGCAGCCAGTGCTCACATAAAGAACAAGGCCCATGGCTATTCCCTCTGTGCTGGGCTAAACCTCAGCTTCCCAGGGTCTGAAAATCTGTGCAAATGAGATTTTGGCTTCTATCAGCTTTTGGAGGCTCCCAGCTGCTGTGGCAATGTGTCTATTTAGAACCATGCGTCCGCAGAGGAAGCCATGCTCCTGCTCCACACAGCAGGGCAGTGCCATGGTGAGAAGGAAATCCAAACCCTTCCTCTCAGCCTCTCCCCAATAAGCAGGCCTTGTTCAGCACTGGGTGTCAGCAAGGATTTGTTGGCAAGGACTCTCTGGCTTATGTAGATGGTCAACAAATTTAGTGCTGTCCCCTCTGCACAGCCACAGCCTGGCAGGTCCAGCCTCCGCCCCACAGGTTGTGGCATCATTGCTCTATGTCAGCAGTAATCCTCCACTTGAAGCTTCTCTAGATGTCTGGGTGGACTACAAATCCCATTCCTCCTCCTTCATTGCCTGTTGATGTGTAATGAAGCCTTAAGAGACTACTGAGACATGTTTTTCCTTGACACTGGCAGAACTAATGAGTCCTGGCTGACTGTGATCCTCCTGGCAGTTTCTTCTTCTCACCACAGATACAAACTATTTTCACCAGTTCTGTGGGATCACAGGCTTGTCCAAAGTCTGATAGATCCACACTCTTAAGATGTGTTTTCTTTTTTCTTTTCTGTCTTTTATTCTTTTACAGATTTGTCATCTGCTTCAATACACAGGACCTATTTTTGGGGAAGGGCTCCCTTTTTTGTTAGCATCACAGATATTGCCAGCTAGGTTTCCTTCCAAGTTCCTGGATGGCTCAAGAGGGACAGATCTCCACTTTACTCCAGAACTCCATCAGCTCCATTTCAAACAACTTCTTCCATTTCCAGAAAGTGGCAAATTCAGTTCCAGTGCCTCCAAACAGAACTGTACATGGAAAGCAGGCAGCTTCTTTGCAATGTCCACAAACTTTGATAACTTGCAAAAGGCAATACTTAAAAGCTCTGAACCACCAAGCTGTGTTTCCTCTCACCTAAGTGCCAGTCCCTCTATTTTTCTTCCTGTCCTTCTCTCTCCCCCACTCGCCCTTCAGGAACATCTCATCTCCTGCATTTTACAGCACTGAGCACAATGGGACATCAGTCTTACTGCTGACCTGTGGCTATTTTTCAAACAGACCCTAGGCAAGAGCTGTGAGGTCTCCAGTCCCTGTCTGATGGGCATGAGCTGTACTCCCACAGCGTGTCCCAGCAAGACCAGCCACACTGCACCATGCACCAGCGACTTTCTGCAGTGCAAAATTAACAGACAGTGCATGGAAATGAACCTTCTTGATTTCCCAGCTCCCAGGGGGGAGGATCAAGCTTGGGATGTGCTCCCTACAGGGCTACCCTGCACTGCTGGCTGGCCCCCTGTGGGATGCTCGGCTCTGGACCCTGTGGAGTGATGAGGCAGTGGGCAAGGAAGCACAGGCACTAAAAATAGGCTGTTTGCGGTAGGGGCTGACCACATTTATTAGCAAGCCTGTGCTCTGGCTGACCACAAGGTCAGCTGCCGAGAGCTTGGCCGTAATTCACTCTGTGTCTGGGCAGGAAATCTACTTTAGCTCAGGGGGATGTCCAGTAATAGGAAAAGTTGTTCCAGGACCTTGGGCTATTTCGGCTATTTTCTTTTATTTTGCAGACAGAGAACCTTTCGGGAGATGCATCTTGTACTGGAAAAAAAGAAAAATAAAGTCGTGTGGTCAGGGACAGAAAGAGGGGTAGAAATGGAAAGGGGAGCTTGCAGATGTTTGTGCCTCTTTGGGTTTGGGGTTCTTCTTCTTGACAGGATCACCTTCACCAGGGAAGATCAGAGTAACAAAGGGGACCCCAGAACTTGATGGGCTCTTAAACACCCTAACAGCATGCAGCAGAGTCTAATGCGTTGCAGCAGGGGTGTCACTGCAGGTGGGGTTGCTGTCTCTGCTGCTTCCCTGCAGCTGTGGGTTGGCAGGGAAGATGGGGAGGCAGTGGGAAAACCATCACAGTAATGAATGCTCAGGGATGGAGATGATGGACCTTCCTTGGAAAGGCATCAGAGGGCAACTTGAACTACAGCCAGGTTGTACCTCTGGCCAGCAAGGGATGGGCCAGCAGACTGGCCCCCAGCAGATGCAGTAGGACAACGCTGATTCCCAGTGGGTGGCCATGAGCTTGGGCTAGCTTAGCTGTGAGCAGCAGTGAGCAAGGCAAAGGAGGCAAAGGACGCAAAGAGCAGATGCCTGCCCTTGAACGGCAGCCTTCAGAATGATTTAAACAGGGTCTGCTGAATGGGGCTGCAGTTTGGAGCGAGGCTGGTATTTTCAGCCAGCTGGATAATGAGAGCATCCAGAGTTATAACAGGAAGGATTAAAAAATGTAATTGCTAATGGGGAATTAATTGTTAATGGGGAATCATCATTGCAGGAGGGTGTTCCCAGTGTGGCCCCGCAGGGATCTGTTCTTGGCCAATTGCTAATCACTCGTCTTATCAATTATCTTGAAGGCAACATAAAACTGTTGCTGGCAAAGTTTGCTGGTGACACAAGGGCTGATGTACATAATGGAAAGGATGAGTCCATCACACACAGAGTCCAGAGCAGCTAATATACGAGCCTTCCCTCGGCAGGAGCATGTGTTTTATGCAGCCAAACACAAGTCCATTCATCTCCAGTGGAGGAATGTAGGTCAGACTCACAGAATGCAGGATGGTGTCCCAGGGACGACAGCACTGATAAGGCCTTGTCAGGAGCCACATGGAGATAAAGTGCCAGTGTGCTGTGCTGAGAGCAAAACTTGGCCAGAGGCAAAAGGAAGTGTCACGGGAGGTATGAAGGTGCTGTGTAACGAGAAGACGGAGTTTTTTCCTGAGCTGGCCCCAACCTGAGCCTGGAAGAAGGCACCATCTCCAGCCTCCCAGCTCAGCACACACAGTCAGTCCCTTTGACCTTGCCTTCCCCAGTGACTGCCTGTGCCCTGGCAATTACAAAAATTCCAGACCACTCTGTTGCACACTCAACTCACCCTGGGGATTGCGTGGAAAAACAAACAAAAAATGACAGATGTTTGTCATGTCACTTAATGCATGACTGAAGGACACTGTGATAGTGCCACAAGGGAGAGGAGAGGAGAGGAGAGGAGAATGTACTAACCATCTCCTACACAGCAAATCCAGACAAAACTCCAAAATCAAAATGACTAGTTTAAGCATGCCAGGCAGAGGGCATTTCCTGGCATGGGTTGGCTTATGTGGAGGAAGCAGAGTACAGAAAGAGCTGGTCACATCTCTGTCAGCCAAACAATGCAACATAGACAGGGGTGGGCAATTTGAGAAGGGGAGAGAGGTTTTCCTATCCATAGTTGGTTTCTCTTTGAAAAGCCAATTTGCATGGCTTTGCTGTGCATTTTGAAGACTATTTACCAGTCCATGCTTTGTCTTTGCAGCAGCATTTCTAATGAGGCACGTGCAAACTGGAGCCCCCGGGAAGCTTTGCAGCAGAACCGACTGCAAAAGATTAGTGTCAGGGCTTAAGAGAGCAAGAAAGACGGGAGAGTAACGAAACAAAATCTCTCTTTTCCTCGGCTGAGGAATGATGGGGGCTAATTGCTTGTTGCTGGTGAGGAAGAGAGGAGATGGGAGCTTCTGCTCCTATCAATAAATTAACCCCGGCATGTGGCATCTGAAGTGCATTCATTTCCAGAGACTTTTATCTCTTTGTCTCCTGTCCTGGGTGAAAACATAATTATTGTTTAAACATGAGTTAATTCAGCAAGGTGAGGATCAATAGAGCAGAATTACTCCTCTTTTAAAAGCAAAGAAATCTCAGTCTGGGACAGATGTGGACATAATTCTGGCAGAGCTGATGGATTGGGAAAATGCCTTTGTCACAGCAAGAGACTGGGGAAGCAGAGCTCCCTCTTTTCAGGACTGCCGTAGGCATTGGGTCTAATAAGAACAGGTAAGTCCAGCAACAGGCAGTCACAGCATTTAGCAGCAAAAGCTGAAATCACCCATGCATGTGCACTTTGTAGTCTGACATGTGGTTAGGCATCTCCACCATGTACACACTTCCCATATAAGAGCTTGGGTAAAACCCCAAAGCTCGTGCTGTGACCTCTCCTGGACCTTTGGAGGCACCCAGGCCCTGCCAGGGAGAGGGTCTCTGCACTGCAGGGACCCCCACCAGCTCTGCTCTCACACAGTGGAGGCCTTGGACAACCAAAGGTGTGAATGTCACAGCAGACAGCATCGCGTCGGTGCTCAGCTGTCCCCACCACCTTCCTCCACTCTGAAATACATTGGCAGCAACCACTGCCTGAAGAACAAAACATGGGAAGGAAAACTGAGCTATGCACAACAACAGGAAGTTGATTAGAGGGCTAGAACACCTCTTCTATGAGGAAAGGCCGAGATACTTGGTATTCTTCAGACTGGAGAAGAGAAGGCTCTAGGATGACCTTATAGCACCTTCCAGTACGCAAAGGGGCTACAAGACACCTGAGGAGGGACTTCTCACAAGGACATGCAGTGACTGGACAAGGGGTAATGGCTTTAAACTGAAAGAGAGTAGGTTTAGATTAGGTATCAGGAATAAATCCTTCACTCTGAAGGTGGTGAGGCACTGGTGAAGGTTGCCCAGAGAAGCTGTGGATGTCCCATCCCTGGAAGTGTTCATGGGCAGGTTGAATGGGGCTTTATGCAAACTGATGAAGGCGTTGCTGTCCATGGCAGAGGGATTGGAGCTTGATGATCTTTAAGATCCCTTCCAACCTAAACCATTCTCTGATTCTGTGTGGAGGGCACAAGGCTCTCCCCTATGGTCTTCAGCCTGTTCTGTCTACTCTGTCCTCTCCCATTCTTTCTGCAGCTCCTGTCCATCCCTCCATGCCAGCTGGATCTGTGCAGATGGGGACAGCCCTGAGACTGTCCAGGGCAATACCCATCGCTGCAGGCAGTCTGGCCCAATCTGGCAGCCCCATCTAAAGCTGCTTATTCATGTGCTGGGGATGACACTCCTGGACATGCTCTTCCATTGCCCCTCTGCCCTTCCTTGAAGCAGGACACCCCAAACCCACTGCCAGACCCAGAATATTAGTGCCAGCCTCAGAGTATCCCCCTGGGGCTGCCCTGCTGGATGTCTCTGGTCTCCCATCACACAGTGTCCATCCCCATGGGTAGCTGGAAGTTGCAGTCCCCAGCTGTGTCATGCAGGTGAAACCTGAGCAACCTGCCAGGGATGCAAAGCAAGGGAGCTCTGTCACCCCAAAGATCACAGGAACTTCAAATCCATTGACTTCTGAGCCCCTCCACTCCCTTCCCCCGACATTGGAGATCATCCCGGGCTTCCACATCCCAGACAGATGCCCCCTGTGCTCTGCCAGCTCCAAGGAGAAGGACCAAAGGTGGGCAGCAGAGGGGTTAATACATGAGCAGCCTCACCTTTACCAAGGCTGATGCTGCTTTTATTAATTCATGTGGCACTTTGCAGGATGCTCCAGTAATCACCAGGGTGCATATGAGAGCCAGGAGAGGGTCGCCAGGCTCTCTCCGTTGTGCTCATGCTCACTTAACAGCTTGTCACATCCTCCTCACTCAAGTATTCAGTGCTAATGCATCTCTTAAAGTGCTTCATGAGCTATTAAAGTCAAACGTGCCTCAAGTGCATGATAAATGGACTCTATGCCAGCATCTTCCCCCCACTCCCCCGGGTCCCGGCCACCAGTGGGATTAATCCATCCTCCCACCCCATTCCTGCTGTGCTTTTCCAGCCCGAGTGCCCCACTGGTGGGGGATGAGCTCTGGGGTTGGCTGGTGAGGAGAGGCTGCAGCAGGGCAGGTGCAGCACAGGGCACAAGCTTTGGGTCTCCAGTGTGGGGTAGACACTCCCCAGCTTCACCTGCCTGCATGCAGCCTCCCTAAGCCAGGCACGGTGGGGTGGGCAGGAGAGCAGAGCATACCTCGGTGTTTCTGAGAGGTGCCCAGGAGGGACACGCAGTGCCTCTGGGGAACAGATTGAGGACAGTCCTGAAAGTGCCCTATTAGCCTTTCTCCAGCTCTTGTAACCTATTTTCTGACCCTGTGTCCTTTTTTGTCCCCCAGTGAAGCTCCTGCAGATGGGAAGATCCCTGCCTCACTTCTCACCCCCTGTTGAGGCACTTGTTGATGCACACAGGCCTCAGCAGCTTCAGTTTTGAGCTGGTGACCCAGACACCTCCCTCCCAGACACAGGCAGGCAAGGGAAACAGGAGGGACATGAGGACATGGGAGGCTATGCTGCCAAACCCCTGAACCCTACTGGATCACAGAGCAGAAGGTGACAGTCGCTGCAGCTCTGCACCAGCTGTCAGTGGCAAAATGCGTGGTCCTGCTTACTGGTGAGGAGCAGCATTTGTTTCTGTCTAGACAACACAAGTGTGTGCAACCCTGAGGTACCTGGCACTTCTGCGTTTTGTGCATCTCCCTGTGCAACAGGTCTGGGCTACTGTTCCTACAGCACAGCAGGAACAGCATGGTGCGTCCAAAGGATGCTCTGCAAGTCCTATTGCTGAGTCTTTCAAAGCTTCCCAGGTAGTGGTCCTACAAGCACAGCAGGACTGAGCAGCTTTGCTTCTCTGCAGGAAGCATCACACCACCACAAGCAGCACACAGCTCAGCACCCAAATGCTTTGAGCAGGCTCCCTGGGAAGGGGTAGTGGACCCTCGTGCAGCACCAGCCAGCAAGCTCCTTCCATGTCCAGAGGGTGGCTGTCCCCACAAATGCGGATGTGCTGCCAAACCTTGGCTGCTTTGTGTCCAACCTGGCAGCTTCTGGCAATGTAAACCCACCCAACTGGATTTAGGGCAGCTCAGCAGGGCACTCTGGCTGGGTTCCTCAATTTCACAGAGCCCATAGATGTCTTTACTGGAGTTCATCAGCAAAATCCCCCTCTAACATCCTCTAAAAGCAACTACAGACAGACTGACTGCCAGGAAAAGCAGTGAATGCTGGAGGTTCCCCATATTGTCCCATTTTTGCAGGGCTGGACTCCACAGCAAGATGCAACCATCCCTGATGACCTTCCTGCTCCTGCCTAGACCCAAGATCATGTGGGGCCCTCCAGCTCCCAATGCCACCAGTGACTTTAAAATGTAATCTCTCTAAAGCCACCACTAAAATAAGCCCTGAATCCTCTGCCAACCTGGAGAGATGTGAGCTAGTGGTGGGCCCAGATACGTGGTGGCAGTGGGGATTAAGTCATCCCAAGGAGGTGAGAGCAGGATGAAGCATCATCCATGATTGTCCTGGGGCAGGGCATCATGGAGCTGTCAGACTGATGCTTCCTCCCAACTCTTATCCCTTCATGGGTGGGCTGCATAGGGCACAAAAGAGTGGGGGAAGGCATCCAAAGCAGTGTCCTGGCAGTAGGGACACAGAGAGGTGTGGACAGGGCAAGGGGCATCAGCAGAGGGAGATGCAGGGTGCCCAAACCCCACAGTGATGGCTTGGAGGGGACGCTTGTCATGGAGAGAAGTGATAACATGCACAGAAGCAGTATCAGGCACACCTGGAGGGTGCTCCCAGCTGCCCCCAGGAGAGAGGCTGGAGGAGCAGCATTCCCATTTCTCAGGACCCCCAAGGCCTGGGAGGCGTGAAGGACTCACCCTGCTGGCTGTGCCTCTGGGCGTACACCACCACCACCACGGCGAGCACCACGCAGCAGGCTGACGGGACAGGGTTAGCCATCTGTGGAAGCAAACACAGACAGGAGCAGTCAGGGCTTGCCCCCAATGCTGAGAGCCCTCAGCAATGGGACTGCAGGAGATGACTGTAAAACCAACTCCATCGCAGCCAAGGGGAAATTCACTGCAAAATGAGGCATTTTGCTGGCGCACGCTTCATCACTCGATAGCCTGTGGCCCTTTCCACGGGAGGTGCCTAGAGGTGATAATATGCTTTGCACAAATGTTCTATCTTCCCTATCTCATTTTCAACATTTTCCTTAGGAAAGCCAGCCCCTGGTGCCAGGCTCTCCTTGGCAGATGCAGCATCCTCCTAGGAGCCAGCACTGCCTGCAAGTGGGTTGCAGAGGGGTTTTGAGGCGATGGGAGCACACCCAGGTAGTTCACAGCACCAGGTGGTGTTTAGGACACGCAAGATGTTGATCTCAGCACAGACCTCAGCCTCAGCCACCTGCCATCAATATCTTGATGGGCCACAGTTGTCCCCCACCTCTCTGGGCTGGGAGAGGGGCAGAGGCTACTCCATCCTGGTGAGCTGTGCCATGTCCCAGGGGATGCTGTGGTGCAGGGAGGTGTGGAGGGGGTTACAGCTAAGAAAGCACGTAATGAAGACATCCTCCCTGCACCAAAAAGCCCCTCCAAGGGTAGACAAATGGCAGCAAAAACTACAAGGATACCCTGCACGGCCCTGCAAGCTGGAGATGCTCAGTCTCTCGTTTTCTTGCAGCCAGGGCTGGTAGAGGAGACCAGAGCCAGGAGGGAGCTGCTGGGGACAGCCATGGGGATGCGGGCCCACCCACCAGGAGGTAAATAGCACCATGCATGAAAAGCAAATTCCACCTTCAAAACCATTTAAACCTCCCTAATCTCCAGTGCCGTATCAGTAACGTGCACAGGATTGCCTTTTAATCTAGAACATGAGTATGGGCTCATTAGCCAGATGGCATCCATTTAAACCTAAATAAAGGGGGAGCTCTATTGGCAAGAGAAAAAAAACCCAGCAAAACATATTCCATTACCCAACACGACTGTTGCAGGAGCCCAGATGGCCTCTGGTTCACAGCAAGCCTTTGCAGGGCTGGAGGGGAAGGCAAGAGCAGCTGGGTGGGATTTCATGAGCAGATTTTGGGGTGCAGCTGGACCAGCCTGATCTCAAATGCCTCTCAGGGGCAGGGGTGCTGGGGGAGATAGTGGGTCTGAAGAGGACGAGCCTGGAGATGGGCAGAGAAGGGACCCACAGCCTTCACTACTGATTTTTGGGTGCTGGGTTTGGGCTCGAAGGGCTGGCAGCAAGAGCCATTCCCAGTGTGCTGGTGCTGCAGAGACATGCAAGCCCCAGACCCTGCTGCCAGCCCTCACAAGTCACCTTGAGCAAATCACTCTAACTGCCTCCCCTGTGCCTCAGTTTCCCCCACCTGTAAAGCAGAGATAATGAAGGTGACTTTCCTCTGGAAGCTCTGGGCGAGGAGCGCTAAGTGCTGATTACAACATCCTTATCACTCCCTCTGTTTCTTCCCTCCTGCTCCTCTTGTGCCTGCTCTCCACTGCCTTCTCCATGCGTCCCCTCTGTGCCTGCAGCATGGCTCCCCAGCAGCCACCCCACCTGTGCTCCAGCTGCCATCACAAGGGGCAGCTTGGGGAGTGGGTGATAGCTGGAACCTGAGGCACTGAGCAGCTTGGAAACCACCTGCAAACCAGGAGCCAACTCTCCCTATTTACTCCCAAATTTACTTTCCACTGAATAGTCCCTTCCTACAGCTCTGGAAGCTGATGGGTGGCACCAGGAATTGAAGCAGGCAAGGAAACGGGGGCCAGAGCCTCCCTTCACCACAGTCCAGATATCCCCAGCTAGTGCAGCCACCCCATTTCTGGGGACAGTGGCAATGACAGGAGGCAGGACAGGACCCCCCAGCAACCAGCCAGCTCTTCAGAAAGTGTGAGATCTCGATGTAGCCTTTGGCTTGGCTCAGTGCAAATACCATCACCAACCCTCATGCTCTACCTCCCGGCCCTGTCAGGGAGCAAAGCCACCTGCTGCCTCCCCCCCGCTACTCCTCCCTCATCTTATCAGCTCTTAAAATAATTGCTGCTGCTCCTGCCCATGTGCCTGGGCCAGCATCGAAACAGACACAGTTGTGTGGCAAGGAATGGTTCCTGTCCTGAAACACTGATTGTCTCAAGGGATACAGGTGGAGTAGGAGAGAGCAGAAGGACCCAGGTAAGATCCCTGGGGATTCTGTGGCATGACCAGGACACAGGCAGAGGCTTCCAGTGACAGCACAGAGAACTCACCACTCAGCTGCTCTCATCCTGGAAAACCTCATTTCTTCTTAGAGATGAGCTCTGTGACCAGGCAGTAGCAGAGCTATTTTAGTACAAAAAATCTAGCCAGAAAACCAGCTTTTTCTCACTTGAATTGCAATTTTCCATGCAGTGTTTACTTTGTTTGACTGTTTTGCTCAAAGCCATGTTGATTTTTTTTTCCCCAAGCACATAAAAAACCTTCGCAATTTCTGCAGATGCTTCTAATGCAAATTTCTGCTGCTGTATTTGCTCACTTAACTATTTCTCTAGCAAAAGCCAGCACCCCAGCACTCGGAGTGCATAGGCCAGTAAGCAGCAGCTCACCAGGTGTGCAGATTCCTGAGCTATGTCCCGTGCCAGCAGGGAGCAGTTCACAGGTGATGGAGGGGAACCACATATATTACGCAGAGAAGCCAACAGTGGGAAACTCAATCTTGTGCGCAAAAGGTAGATTTTCCCCCTGTAATGAATCATTTCTTGGAGGTGGAGAGGAGAGAGGAGCCTGGGCAGAAGGAAGAGGGGTGAGGGAACACATGAAGTGGTGGACCAGCAGCTCTGGAGCCATCCTCCCTGTCCCCAGCTTCCTGTTTTGGGAGAGAGCAAATAGCTGATCTTTCCCTGCCTTGTCCTCTACACCAAGGGTAGTGAGGGCATCAGTCATGGTCACTCGCAGCAGAAGACAACTCAACATAGAAATGAATAAGGTCCCCTCCAGCAGCTCTCAGCCTAAACCAAAACATGTTTCTAGTCATGTGTTTCCTGAGCTGGATCAGGACTGAAGGCGCACAGCAATGTGACATTAGCTGTTGTGGTGTGATGGGGTGAGGACAGTGCCATGGGGGCACAGCAGAAGTGAAGGGGATTGTGTATCCAAGCAAAAAAGTAGGATGACACTTTCTACTGAACAGTCCCAGTGTCCTCTTTTGAGCAGGCAAAGGGATGGATCCGTTCCAGCTGTTCCTTTGTATAATCTCCAAAGCTTTGGTAATGGGGTACCAACTGGCACCTGGAAACAGCAGCTCCAGGGCAGGTTTGTCCCTGGCTAGCGAGGGATGTGGGCTGCATCTCAGTCTCCCACCACAACTTTCACCTGCCATAGGCTGCTCTCAGCAATGATAAATAAATAAAATCTCATTCTAGAAGTGTGTGGCGCCATGAAAGAAAAGTGGTAGTTTCAAAACCTAGTGTTTCCATGACAAAGTCTTCCGTCAAGCAATTCCCCACCAGGTGCTGTTATGGGGTCTGGCTCTGAAGTGGTGAACTGGGGGACAACAAACTCTGTTTAGTCATTTCCTTCTCCTGCAGCCTTGCCCAGAGCCTTCCAAAGGAGCTTTGCAGCACCTGTCCTGCAGGCACCTGTGGCAGGCACCACGGTGTGAGTGCTCTGCCCACAGCAACTATCGATGCTGTGGCACAACCTCTGCTGCAGGCATGGGCTGTGGATGGAGACACCTGTGCTGCAGACACTGGCTGTAGCTGCTACAGTTTGCCTGTACTGCAGACACCCACTGCGCATGCTGGGGTACACCTGTACAGCAGATGCCGAGCGTGGGTGGTACTGCACACCTGTACCACAGGCACTGGCTATAAGGTGGTACTAAACACCTGGAGTGCAGATGCTGACTGAAGACACTGCAGCCCACCTACCCTGCAGGACAGGTCACAGCCTGCCTCTTCCTGGGGTGTGGTGCTGTGCCTGTAGTGCAGATGCCGACTGTAGCCATTACAGTGCCCCCGCACTCACAGCAGGCACCTCCTGGGCCCCAGCGTTACTGAAGGAGAAACAACACCCTTACCAAAGCCACTCTCGACTCCTCAGTGTAGGCCTTTGCTAGAGATCCCAACACAGCTTCCCCCAGCCCCGGGGATCCAGGGTGCCTCCCACGGGAAGGCATCCCTCCCCAAGGGCAGGGTGTGATGCTGGTATGAGCAGTGAAGCACTGGAGCCGGCAGGACACTCTCCAGCCCTGGCTTGCCAGGGATTGCACCGCTTGTGGGCAGCAGTGCTTGGGCACCCGAAAGCACTGAGTGCTGTCTCCTCCTTTCAGATCATCCCTGGCAGCAAGGCGAGGGAAAGGAGAGGAAAAAATAGTTGTCACTTAATGTCAGACACTTGCTAACAGCCATAAAACCTTCTGGCCTTACAGTGCCCTGTCAGCACTAAACTCCTCTTTGCTGCCTAAGAGGAAAAGAGAAAAGAGGGACTTCATCATCTCCTTCATACGTGCTATCAGAAAGCCTTATCTGCAGAGACAGAATGCCCAGTGCTTGAAAAGCTTTCTTAAATCTAATTTAAACCCCCACTGTCAATAGAGCAATTAGCACTGCCCTGCTGGACCATGAGTGCCACAGGGATGACTAGGGCCAGCTGAAATTAATTCACTCCTGGCTGTCATGGACCATGACTTTCCTCCCTCCACCTCCTCCCTTTCTGGTAATGAAGTGGAGACCCCAAGGAAGAGGATACCCTGGAAGAAGGAGCACCCCACAGCAGAGCTCCTTCATCACTGAGCCTCTACCATCCCAGCGAGCACTGCTGGACCCCTGGGTGGCTGCGCAGACCCTCCTTCCCTTGTGGTCTAAAAGACGGACAAATGGTGCAAGGATGGTCCTTACAAAATGTCCCAGCTGCTTTGGTTGAAGGTGTGCCCGTGAAGGCAGCTGTGGACTTGCAGAGCTCTTGGCTCCAACATACCTGCTGGAGTTGCTCCATCTTCCCTGGATGCCACTGGCAGGGTGTCTCTGTGTTAAAAGCAATGAGCAAAGCTGTTCCCCATATCCATGGGGATGAAGAAAGCAGCTCTTCGGAAGCCCAGATGAAACCAGAGCTACTTTGCAAGGGGTAATGCACAGTTTAGGAGCTCCAGGGGTAGCTGAGATGGTGTGGGGAGGAAGAACCCATGAAAAAGCTCAGGCTGTTTGAGAATATGCCAAACTGGCAAGTTGGCACCCAGGACAGGTAATTTGTTGCTTCTGTGGATCATGGCAACATGCTCCCACTGGGGCAGGGAGCTGTAGAAAGACCAGCAGGGTGCTGAGAGTCCCAGGAGTGAGGTCATCACCCTGGAGCTCCAGGGGCTGGGGGATTCCTGCTCCAGGAGCAAGATGGGGATCTCTCAAACCACACCTTGCTGCTCTTCAAATTGGTGCCCTAAAGCATCAGGGCAGTGCAGTCCACCCCTGTCCCTGGCAGGACAAGGGACACACTGGGGTGCTATGATTCCTCCGTGGCCTGAGGACAGGCAGGAGCACGATGTCAGGAGAGCATGGGACAGGTACAATCGATGGGAACCTCTCCAGTGACCCTGCCCAGCAACAGCCCCCGGTGCCACATCTATTGCAGGGCAGTGCTGCTGCCCGTTCCCTGTTCCTGCATGGAGCCTTGACGGGGGATGTTTCCCATAGCCCATACCTGTCCTCACACCTCCCACCATGTGAACCAGTTTTTCTGCAAGTGGAAGGCAGCAGTCCAAGACCAGCCATCTGCTCCAGCAGTGATAAAAGCCAATGCAAAGAACAGCATACTAATAAAGCATTGCACGTCCTCAACAGTGCTACTGTGAGGAGGCACAGCAGGGCAGGAGGGGGCTTAAATCCCATGGCAGAGGAGGAACATTGTCCCAGGACTGTTCCTCAGCGACACGAGTGCCACCTGGGCAGGAAGGTCAGCTGAGCTGCCATACCCAAACCCCATTCCTCCACAGCCCACAGCCACCCCTGGCCAGCCTCTGAGATGCAGGAAAGCTCAGACCAACAATGGGAAATGTAATTTTCCCTCTCTTTTTACTCAACTTTCCTCTGCACTGAGCATTTCCTGGCTCCCTGCAGAGAGAGATTGCAGGAATCAATCGTATCTTTGCTTCTATTAAAGAACTGCCAGAACCAGTGCTTTTTGTCTGGAGCCTCCATTAAAATGAGGTCCTGAGCAGTGTTTCTCCATAGATGGTGCCATGTCAGGGACAGACAGAAGAGATCAGACAGAGAAGGGAGAGAGACTGGAGATGGGTGATGCTTGTGGTTCAGGTGCTTCCCAGTACTCCTCTCCGGAAGCTGGAGAAATCACCTAAGATGGGCGTACTTGGGAGCAGATCCTGCTCATTCTGCATCTCCAGGCTGTGGTTACTGTGGGATGGAGCTCTTGGTGTCATGCTGGTTTTCAGCACTTCGATTCTCAGCCTCCACCCACAAAAACAGAATATTAATGATGCGGAACAAAACCTAAACAACCTCACAAAATCAAAACCGAACTCACATAAACTGAGCAAACAACCCCAAATAATTTAGGAAGGTCCTGCTGTCTCATGCCAGGTTTGGTTTGTGCTTTCCAGACAAATGCTGTCAACATTTCTTATTTTTGTCTGCGGGGCTGCATTGCCCTTCAGTCCCCCTAGGATTTTGCTCACAACCCTGCTTTCTGCCTTGGGGAGACTGTAGCGAGCCTGCTTTATGAAATGCCCAACATCCCTGCAGATGCAAAGCTCCAGGGCAGAGAGAAGCATCCTAGTATTAAACTCTGGACTGTGGCATAGTCATGTGCTATCCTGAGCAAAACAAATAGGAAAAGGAGGACAGACAGGGTTTGTCCAGATTTATTCTATCAGCTGGATGCCCACTACACAGCAGACATGGCATAGAGGAGCACGGTGTTTCCCATGGTTACTGCTAGGAGCGATTTTTGGGGTATGTCTGGCCACAGCAGCTTTAGCATCCCCCTCAGTAGCACCTGCAGACACAGGTTCCACAGGGCTTTGCTTGAAACATGAAGACTGCATCTCTTGCTAGCCCAGTCTTGCTCCTCTGGAGGTCTATTCACTGCAGCTCCCATGCAAGGGGCTGGACACAGTGTGGGCACTGTGTCTGAGCTCCGTGGCACTGGGGTTATGTGAGGTGAAGAGCATGGCGCTGCTGTGGAAGCACAGGGGCAACCAGGGAAAAAGTGCCAGCTGCCATCCCAACCCAGCTGCTGGCACCCTGCAGGACCCCTTCCTCCAGCGCAGGCAGGGCCATGCTAGCTTGGCCCCAATAAACCTCCTGGTGTTGATGTGCCCAGGCCAGGGAGAGCTACAGCTCATTCCTGAATCACAGGCATCCAAGGACTGAGGCCACAGCATTTCTGCTCAAAAAGCAGGACAGGTTTGCTTTTTGCCAGCATGCTGAGACAGAGCTAGAGGAGGATGAGAGCCTGAAGTTGTGTTGCAGGGGCTCAGGGACATGAGCAGGATTGGAGTGAGGAGCATTGGAAGAGACCTTGGCAGATGTCTTGTCCAAGGAGGGAAGAAGAGGGAAGGGCTTAGCAGCACTGTGAGAGTAAGCGATGGAACACCCAGTTATACAGAGCTTCTTGGGCATTTTAATTTTAGCTTGGCTTTTTGATTGGGCTTTCTTTTTTTTTTTTAAGCTGTTGGCACAGAGGAAGCCACTCCAATGACTCTGATGCTGCCTCCCCAGAGATGCCTCAGGATCATGCAATCATAAAATCCATCATTTAGGTTGGACAAAAACCTCATCGAGTCCAACAGTAAACCTAACACTGCCAAGTCCACCACTAAGCCCTGTTCCTAAGTGCCATATTCACATGTATTTTAAATACCTCCAGGGATGGTGACTATGGCTTGTGTTGCTTTGTTTCATCTCTCCTCCATGCCTGCAGCACAAGTTGGCAGGAGGATGGGGTAGGCAGGACCCAGGCAGCTTCCAAGGCCCAGGGAGAGCAGCAAACACTGTTGGAGGCAGACAGGGGCTCAGGATGCTGGGAACTGTGTGGTCCCCACGGGTCCCTGCTTGCTGTCCTTCCCTGTCCACGTTCCACAGGAGCTGCTGGTGTCCCCACTAATGCCTCTAATGCCTTCAGACCACCAAGTGGCCCGGGGTCACTGGCCCACAAGCTGCTGTGGGGACACAGGCCAGTGCAGGCAGCCAGGATAGATGTGACAGTGAGGACATTTGTCCTCCAGCTGCATATGGGCTGCCCCCTGCCTCCTTCCTCACTGCAAGAATGCTGCTCAAAACCTGGCCAGGAAAAAGCAGACTGGAGAGAATCGCAGACAGATGGGGTTTGGTGGTCATTGATTCACCCAGTTCCATCCAGTTTCATCACCCCACTCACCCCACGTGGTTTCACAGGTGCCCAGCATGTCCCATGCAGCCTTCTGGGATCTGTGTCCCTATGTCACAGAAGCACCCAGTTCTGGAAGTGGGCAACTGAGGGGGAAAAACGGAGGCATGTGGGTTTTCTGTAATACCCTGATGACAAGTGAAAAGGGTGGCACTGAAGGGAGGAACTAATCCCACCCTTCAGTGAGAGCAGCCCATGTTGTGTCCAGTGATGCTGGAAGGGGGCTTTCTGCTGCCAGCAGTCTCTTTGGTAGGCTCAGGGGTCTGCCCCAGAACTGAGCCTAAGGCTGGCAGTGGGACTGGGGTGATGTGCCTGCCCTCTTCTGCTTGCAAACACCCTCCTGGGAAAGCAGTGGATAGAAGTGACCTCTTTTTGCTCTGACCCCCCCCAAATGGCCCTACTCACAGGCCAAGCCTCACCACATGGCAGCAGCTGTCTTGGCACCACTGCTGCCTCAGTCTGCAGCAGGACCTCACTGGCCCCTGCCCCCTTGCCCCCTATCAGTTTGGCATTGCCTGGATGCAGCTGGTTGGAAGGGGAAAAGCATCCATGGGAGGCAGAAACAGCATTGCTTAGATGGGCTGCCGGCACCCCAAAGCCCCAGGCTGGCTCTCCTCCCCTGGCCTCCAACTGGTGCCTCTTTGAGGGTCTCTGACTGCCACAGCCTGGAGCCAGCAGAACTTGTGGGGTGAGACCAAGGGGCTGCTGAGGACCCCTCTGAAAACCCCTGGGGATCCTTGACCTCCCTAGGATCCAGCCCCAGACCTTGCAGACAGTGTTTGCTGAGGGTGAGCAGAGGATGAGGAGGGAGAAATGGAGTTGGCTAGACACAGCTGTGCCGAATAAAAGTCAAGAAAGTGTCTCACCCAAAACTACAGGAAAGTTTAATTATCAAGGACAAAACACCATCTGTGTGTGCAGACTGTGACCTCCTGCTGCCCCTGGGCTTTAACAGCTCTTAAATTAAAATGTTTGTTAGGGTGTATTCCCTGTCTGACATCAGGGAAGCAGTTTCACTGGGACAGAGAGGAGGATGCACTGAGACGCGTGCTGGGGTGGTGTGCTGGGCTCGATGGTGATGGGGGAAACAAAACACCCTTTTGGAAAAGAGAATTCCCTCCAAGCATGGCTCTGGCAAGCCCAGCATCGCTGCGTGTTGCCACTGGCAGGTGAGGCGTGTGTGAAACTGTATTCGAGTCTCAGCCTCTTTCCAAAAAACCAAAGCCAAGAGGATGTACACTTGGAGGAAGATTTTGCCATGTAAAGCCAGCAGAATTAAATGAATACTCAATAAAGAAGAGGTTGGATTAAAATCCAATTTGTTTTCAGCCCTGCAAGGGAGGGAAGATGCGTACAGTGGTACCAAGCCCCAGAACTGATCTAGGGGTGTCAAACCATGCAGTTCCTTTCTTTTTCTCTTTCCTGTTGTTTATGGGATACAGCACCCAAGGTGGACACACCATCACTTTCCTACCTACCAACACTGAAAGCAGTCTGAAGCCAACCTGGCCATATAGGAGAAAAACAACTCAGCTGGGAGAGGTCCCACTTGGCAAGATCCCAGAAGCCTACTTCTCCATCCTGCTGCCAGTATTCCTGCAGCAAGGCACTTTTTCCACTAGTAAACCCCCAAAGCCAAACACTAAATATGAATGCATTGGCCTCTGGGATCTGCCATGAAGACTCACATTCAAAGAACACAGATCCAGGTCTATCTTCATCCTACGGCAGTTCTAGGGGCTGTGGGTCTGGAGGTGGCCATGCTACCAGACTCCAGGAGTAAGCAGGGGAGTGCTTGATACTCCTCTTGCTTGGTCCCACACTCCCTACACAATCACCCTGCCCCACCAGCCAGGCTCTCTCTGGGCTCTCAGGGCCCTCCTGTCCTTCCAGGCCACAGAACCAGTGCCTATCTCTCTTTTATGCCCCTGTCAGGTCAGCCCCTCTCCAACTCTGCACCAAGTTCATATGCCTTAAAATTATTGGGACATTTTGATCCTGTGCTCAGGACAAGTACCGGTATCAAGTCTCATTCTGTGCATCTGCCTCTCCTCAGGCTCCCTCTCCCTCCAGCAACTGCCCCATCTCTTCCACCCCTAAAATCACACCATGGCTTTGCTCCTTCTCACCGTTGCAGGCAAAGCAGCCCTTGCAATGCCAAATTTGACTTGGAAATCCCTTTGCCTAGCTGCACCCCAGTGATCCCCATCCCAGGAGGTTGGTGTGCTTTAAACCTCCTGCCTGGAGCCTGCACTCATTCCTCCCCTCTCTTGGGGGCCAGGCAGCAGGCAGGAACCAGGGTGCCACCCCTGCCTGGCCGGCTGTCTTCCACCAGGTGTGGCAGGACAGATGTGAACCACGTGTGCCTTTTGTCTCAGGACCCTTCCTGGAAGCTCCAGCACTGAAGGAAGAGAAAACCATCAGCCAAGAGCAGCCATGGAGTCCCCAGCGGCCTCCAGCCCCCTCCCAACCTCTGGCTCCACTTCATCCACTGGGGCAAGACTCAGTTTAGGGGAGGGCTTGTTTTTTAATTAGAAAATATTCATCAGCATTTAAAAATAAAATAATAAAAAAGTGTCAACCAGCTGGGGCCACGAAAGCTGGGGCGTTTTTGGCTCCCGACCAAGCACTTTGATAGAAAGGCTTTTTGGAAAATGCCGTAGAAAACATTTAATTTCTCCCAAGGCCTGCATATGGGGCTCATCACTTGTGCATATTGCACAGGAATATTCATGTGTGCTGGCCTCCTGCTACAGGATGACGAGGGTTCGCCGGTGCAGCATGCAAAAGGGGCTCCTTCCCTTCCCTTTATTTTTTTTTTCTCTTTGGAAGAGGAAAGCACAGTATTTCACTTTCAATCCCTGAATATTTGTCAATGACAGAACAAAGGAAAAACTGAGCCAGAGTCAGGTCTGCACGTACTCATCAGCTCGCTGCGCTCACCACAGGGTAGAGCCACAGATGAGCAGCAAATGTGGGGAAACATATTTCTACCCCTGGTTTTGCTGCTTTCTGGTTGCTTGAGCCCATTCTGATGCTGCCTGGATGGAGAGTGGGAGCCTGACTTCCACTTCCCTGGCACAGCAAGTGGTTTCAGTTCACATCCCAGCTCTCCATTCCAGGGATGTGGAGCTGGCTCATCCTGGACTTGCCACTGGGTATATCCATTAGCTAATGCCGTTCTGCAAAACTCAGGAGGACTGAAAATACTCCACTGTGGCCGTAGAGCAGAGCCTGACCCAGCAAGGGGATGACTGGCATGGCTCGGGCCCTCATCTCCCTCCAGTGTTGCTGGCTCCCTCCCTTTACCCCTCAGCTTCTGTCTCAGCAGGATTTGCTTTTCTCTAACAGGCCAGTGAGCTCTTCTGGAAGGACCAGCCTCACACCGAACATCTTCTCGCCCTCTCACTGGGATGCTCATCTCCAGAAAATGCTCCCTTTTTCCCCTCGAGCCCCCACCTCTGCCTCCTGCTCTGCAGCCTGCCCAGGGTGTCTTCTTTAACCTTTTCTAAATCATTTGTGCTCCCTTTCCCCAGCTCTGGTTGCACCCCTCATTCCTATCAAGCTGCTCTCCCAGCACAGAGTGTACCAGCCTTGCTGGAACAATTCTGACTAGCCCCAAAAAAAGCTTCTTCCCGGCAGAAAAAACTCAGTGCACTAGTTAGGAGAAACCCTGGGCAAGGAGAGGGGGTCGGAAAAGAAACCATCTGATCTGACTATCTCTGTGGAAGTGAAGTCAAAGACAGCTTGGGAAGAGGGCACAACTCCTGCTGGGGTTGCAGAGGAGTCTCTGAGCAGAGCAGCCCCTTTGTGCAGGGCTCAAACGGTAGTTCTTGCAGACATTTGTGAAAAGTATTAATAAAAAAAAATCTACTGAATCTTCAAAACAGGAATCACACCAAATTAGTGTGCACACAAGTGTGCACACACACAGAGACTTTATTAATATTTTTTTTTTAGGAAACCTTCCCCAGCTGGAGAGGAAATTTGATGCCAAGTGTATGCCTAGACAGGGTCTGCAAGATCTACTATGGGAAAAAAAATTTAATGGAAAAAAAAAAGTCCTTAGATCACATCTGGAGCACTGTGCCCAGTTTTGGGGCCCATGTACGAGATTGGCAATGCTGACCTCCAGCAAGTCCTTGAAGGGTGGTGATGAGGCTGAGGCACATGGGGATGAGGACAGGTTGAGAAAACAGGGCTTGTGCAGCCTCCAAAGTGATGGTTTTGGAGGGATCGAACAGCAACCTCACAGTACCTACCTAGAGATTACTGAGATGATGGAGACAGGCTGTTTTCTCCATGGTGGGAAGATGAGAGACAACAGGCATGAGCTGCAAGAGCTGCAACAGGAGAGGTTCAGGCTTGCTATAAGGAAGGCATAGTCTCATGACAGTCACCTGCTGGAAGATGAACCCAGACAGGTTGTAGGACCTAAGCCTGGAGGTTTTCAAAACCCAAACGGGTGAAGTAAACTGGTTCACATTCAGTATTCACCCTGCCTGGGGCAAGATTCTGGACTAGGGACTTCCCAGGCCATTTCTTACCTTGTTGGACAGATGAGCATGCCATTGCCAAGAAAAATTAAATATTATGAAGTCCCCCACAAATTCCGATGGGGATGGCCCTGCTCAGTGCTTGTTTTAAATATTGGAAAGCAAAATCTGGGTGAGCACTTCTGACGAGCCCTCTGCCTGGAGCGGGACGTAGACCATGGAGACCAACAGATACCGCGGGACTGCAACGTGTCAGGGCCAGATCCTGTGCTCAGCTCAACCGCACTGATGAAATGGAGACCAAGGAGATGGCCGTCTGTCCCTTTTCCAAACTTCATTCTGCGGGGACTGCCTCGCATGACACCAGTAAGTGATTAACGAGCGGCCAAGCCCGTCAGCACGCAGCCTGCGTGCATGGGCGCTTTGCATGTGTGCGCACCGCTCCCCGGGACTTGGCAGGGAGGGGAGCTGGGGAGAAGAGCGCTGACAAGCAGATGATTAATTGAAATGCAAGCGGGAGGAAAAGCAATGTCCGCTAAAACTATCAGGCGTCACGAGCATGGGAAAGGAACTCAGAGACGCCGCCTCCATCTCTGCTCCGCACGCATGGCGCCTCCCAGATCCAAGCTGCTTGCCAGTCCTTTTCCTGGCTTCTATTTTTGCAGGTGCAATTTCATATTTGAAAATAACCATGCTGCACACGCACATATATATATTTTTTTTTTTTCCTTGCCGTCCCCCCGGCTCATTGCACACGGAAACAGCAGCGATGGGAGAGCAAACCTCCCAGTCTGCAGCACACGGCAGCAATTAGGCATCCAAGTACTCGTTACCCCACGCCTCAGGGTGAAGGCGCCCACTGCCTGGGCTCTTCACACCGTCTGCACCTTCCAAGTGGTGCAGGCTCGAAAATACACACATAAAGTCACCAGTTTATGCTAAAATAATAACAAGAAAAAAAAAAAGATGTAAGGAATGAAATAAAAGAGTCTGAAAGCTCATGTCTGGCTCAGCTCCGAACTCAGAGTCCATAAATTATATCCCAGTGTTGGAGCTGGTCTGATTGCACTATCGGCAAAAAGGGCAAGAAAGCTTCTGTTCCTCATCTGATACAAACAGGCTCAGCTTGGGTCACCAAATAAATAGAGTGAAGATGTAATGTGGTACATGCTGTTCCCCTGAACCGTGGCTGGGAAAAGCAGAGGGGGAAAGCAACAGGAAAGGCATATACTAGGGGGAAGTTTGAAGGAGCAGTGAAGGGATTTTGTTATGGCCAAGGTCAAGGACAGCACCCTGGAAATATCCTGCCTCCAGCCTCTTCTCTGAGGAGAAGGACCAAAGAGAAGACTGAAAGGTCTTTCTGTAGAAAGGAGAGGATCCTGAGCTTCAAAGTTTTGGGATAGAAAATCAGGGATGCACACTTGCACGTGGCTTCTTGATGTAACCATAGTAGAGATGACAAACTTCTCTGAGTGAGCACCGAGCAAGTGAGACTCTAGCTAAAACATGACCTGAATGTGGGCTGCTGGAGCATGGTTATTACCGAGTTTTGCTTGGCAAGCTGATCCCCAGCCAAGACAACTGGCTCGAGAAATTAACTTGGTGAGTTGTTCAGCACTTTGCTGCTCAGGTAACGAGCGGACCTGTAGGCGATTGCATTGAAGGACTTCACAAACTGCTTGTACCGTTGACATAGTTTAACAGACTGCTGTTTATGAGACAGAGCAGTATTTAAAAGACACATTTCTCTCAGAGCCGCACATAAAATTTGATAGCTAAATAGCTGTAAATGCTACTGAAGTCTGACAACTCAAAGAGGAATCAAGGGTCTGTCATGCGGAGTATCCGCCAATACACCCGGCCCTGCAGAGCCAGTGAGACTTCCAGTCTCATAAAACCTTTTTTATATTGGAAGTGAGAATTTGTGCAGCGCATATGAACTCTCTTTTATTGGGCTGGTGTGATGCTGAGAAAATGCAGTTAAAGTTGTACAAGTTCTCCTTGGAGCGCTATTGGGGTGCCTATAAATCAAAAGCTTTATCCTGGAATGGGTTTACTAAATAAACCTTCTTTAATTTGGGCTTGTGCTGAGCAGCAGGACCACAGCAGGAGCGGGTGCCTCCCCTTGTCAGTGCCCATTTGCACTGCTGGAGCAGGGACAGCCCTGAGTGAGAGGTCTCTGGCACATCTCCCAACTCTCAGAGCCAACTGGAGCATCCCAGCCACAGAGTATCCTCCAGAGCCTAGCACCATTCTCCTCGCTCCTCTCATGGGAGTTTGACCCTCCCAAAACACCCGTGATCCCCCACAATGCTCCCTGCTCACAATCCCAGCCCAGCTGCTGCCCTGGAGCCGGTCCAGGTCTCCATGCCTATGCAGCTGATTCACAGAGCTCCTGGGAGCATCCTGGGCTGGAAGGACCACAGACCCACCTTCAGCAGCCAGTGGAAATGGAGAATTTCCGAACCTTCACAAAGGCCTGGACTGCTTTGGTTGAGGAGGAAGATTTGGGCCAGCTCCCTTATTCCCCAAAGACTCCTACAGCTGCATTAATTATTTCATCTTAGTCTGGCTTCCTCATTAAGCTAACCTAGACGGCCTGTGGCTGAGTGACAGCGAGCCAGTCTGCAAGAGCCCAAGCCAGCAGTGCTGGAAACCATGGGCTTGATGTGATTTACATGGACTAATGTTACACATATCTCAAACAAGCAATCTTCAGAGGACCTGAGGCTGCTGTCTGGGTGGAGGAAAGCCCATGCAGAGCCAGCAGCGCAGCAACTGGACCAAGGCTGGGTATCAGTCCCTCACCCTGCACTTAGCCAGCAGGGTTGAGCCTGATGGTGGGAGCAATTCCCTCACGGATGCCCTGAAGGCACAGAGAGTGGAAAGCCCCTGCACTGCTGCCAGTGGACCCAAGTGTGACACAAAACATCTGTGTCAAAGCAAGGGCCGGGAAGCACAGCTCCTCTGGCACCAGCCGCGGGACAGCCACTTCACCCCACTGATGTGGCTGTGAGTTCAGCTAATTTTGGCATCAGGCTCCCCTTGGGATGTCTGGCTTTTGTGGGCTGTAAGAACGATGCTTCGGGGCATTATGCAGATCCCTTTTTTTGAATATTGCCAAATCTGAGGCTTTTGTGTGAATCCACTGTATTCTGCCGCCTCTGCAAACAAGTGTATAGAAATACAAGACCTCAGCCCCTCAGAATCCTCCAGGGAAAATTCAAAGCAATGAAGAAATATGAGTTGTTTTTCCATGAAGCTATTGCAAAAAGAAAAAAAAAAAACCCTGAAAAAACCCACATTACTTTTCAGCCCAGTTTTGCCAGCAGTACAGGTCTTTTTCCCACAGTCTAAGGAATCAACACATTTTCAATTCACTCCTGCCTATGGTATTGAATATCAGAAAAAGATTGCCTTTCACTCAGCAGCTGTTTTGGGACACTGAAAGAAATGGCAAGCAGTCTAAACTTAGCAAAATATGAAGAAAGCCTTCGATGCAGTTAAAAACTAGTCACAGGGACTCAAACAGGAAATAAGGGGTCTTGCAAGGGGGCATGCGAAGTGTTTCAGGGTTGCAGCATCCTTCCACAGCCCAAATCTCTCATGGTAGCATCTCAGCACTGCTCCACTCCTACAGCTCCTTGTAAAAACATAGGGGACATGTCCAAATTTCCTCAGGAAAATCAGCACTTACCTCCTGATTTCCAGACCTTCAGCCTTTCTGACACATAAATGCTCTTGCATGTCTGTTCTGCCAGTGGGGAGAGGGCAGCTCCAAAAATAAACCCAGCAGCTCAGTGTATTAAGAGGAAACCCAAGAGATGGAATAGCAATAGGGGATGGAGGATTTGCTGAAATAAGTTTGCCCTGAAGCACTGGAAGGAGAGAAGCGTTGGTTTCCCACAGGCTTGTGCTATTTAATACCCCCATGCACCCAGCAATAGCTCCAACCTCCTCCTGTGAGTACTGTGTTCCCTGTCTCATCCACAGGGATGCAGCTAAAACCTCAGAGCTTTCCTGAAATAAGGGCACGGATCTGGGTGCTGACTCCAGTGGCTTTCTCAGTCTGTCTGACCTGGGTGCCATCAGCCAGCAGGACAGCGAGCCTTCACCAGAGAAGGCTGGAAGTCCAGCAGTCACAAGAAGGAGAGCTAAGGGAAGAGAGATGAGGACGCCAAACTAGGCAGCTATCAGTGCTCAAGTTGGGTCATATAGCACATCAATTGTGGCTGGACATCCCCAGCGATACCTTTGGGCAAGGCATCAGAGCCAGGCACTGTCCCATCCTAGACGACCCCTGGTTCCCACCTGGCCCCTACAGAGCCACAGAAAAGCCTTAATGCCACCAGGTAAGCAAAGAGCAATGACCGCCAGGCTTCTAACGAAGACAAACTGCCTCTCTCCTTCCTCCCAGATTGCAAGCAGATGTGTGCTTAAATTACCTGCTGGTGACTGTGATGCTTAGCGAAGCGCTGCGGTCTAGGAGCAGAATGAAGAAAAAATGTGTGAATAGAGGGAAGGGAGGATTAGCAAGAATTCTTCTGGCTCTGGAAGGGCAAAGTGTCATCATTGCAGGAAACAAATGTCACTTCCATTGCAAAACGAGCATTCGTGGCACAAGGGAAACCCTCACATTGCCGGAGTCAGTGACGAAATTAAGAAAGTTTGGGGAAAGGCTGCAGGGCTGCATCTGGGCTTCCCAAAGACAATCGCTCGCAGCCCACAGCATGCTACAGGAACAGCCCTGCCTGTGTTACATGGCTGTGGCTTCCTCTTCCAAAGAAACTCTTGAGGCCTGTGTACCCAGCTGCCTGGGTACACCCTGACTGCAGACTGCTTGACATGGATCCTGCTGGTGTTGGCTCCTGTGCAGGTCTTCATCTCGTTTCATGAGTCTCCCCAGTGATGCCATGGGAGTGCCCATGAAGCTCCTGTGCCCAGGAGGGTGAAGACACCCAGGGCCCATCTTGGAGGGGCTAAGGACAATGCTAATAGAGAAAAGACCTGGAGATATACCCCCGTCATGCTGGTCCTCTGTGATGCATAAGGAAAATGGGCTCTGCACCAGCTCTGTCCCTACTCAGAGCCTGCTTGCACTCTTATCAATGACAACTATAAGATGTTATAACTATGGGATGCTGCCCAAAGCCTGCAGTTTCAGGGCACATCATTACACCAAAGTAAGACTCCAAGCAATGAGTCCTTAGAGACCTGGGATGTGGGTGCAGGACAGGACAGCCCTGACACTGTGCTTCTTCTGTGAGGGCAGCAGGTTGCTGCAAGGATCCACAGTCTTTAGAAGAGCATCCAAGGAGATGCCCCATCTCCCAGAAGTGTCCTGCATGGCAAGACAGCGTTCTGCAAACTGAGCCATAGAAATCAAGCCCAACCTGCTCCCCTTCCGCTGCTCCTGGCTCGCTCTCTGCCGAGCCCTTGCGGGTCACACGTGGCGTCCCACTTCCCAGCACAGCTCCACCGGCTGGAGCAAAGAGCAGAGTCAGACCCAAATTGCAGATTAGTGTTGGGTTCATGCACGGGAAACAAAAGATCGGAAATCTCTGAAGTGCACAGCTGGAATCCACACCCTGACCATGTTTTTGTGAGATATCACGTACATTTTTAAAAGCTATCTGGAGAGGGTTCTGCTTTAAAACAGTCTGGCGGCTGCTGCACTGACACCACCTCCTGTCACACTGACCAGGACCTTCAACTGTTCCCCGTCCCCCACAGGCCGTGCTCATCTGTAGCCTTTAGCCTTAGGTTATGAAATTATTCAAAGAAAGGATTAAATGTCCTCCTCTGCATTTGTTCAACACCAGCTGTGGAGGGAGGGTGGGAAAGGAAGGACATGTGACCCAGAAAAATCACTGTGGGATACTACCTGCCAACACCCTGAAATGGTGGTCCCCAGAAACCCTGGTGTTTCTCTCTCCATCATATGTATGGCCTCACAAGGTCACTGCAAGGGGAATGCCCACGAGCAGCCATAAGATACTCACGTGGCACCATGAGGAACATGGACTGCGGAAACACTCACCTCCCCCTCACGCCACAGATGTGGTTTCTTCTCCTTTCAAAGCTCCCGCAACAGCAACTATATGATGAGATGCTAAACTATGAGATCTTTCTTTGCCTTTTTCCATGTTCCAGGCTTCCAGGCTAAAAGTGATCCAAGGTAATATCAAATATCCTTGTAGAATTCTTAGGTTCTCTGTTCCTCAACACCACTGATCTCCAAGAAGTCCTCCAACATGCTTCAGGAGTCTAAGTGAGGGTTTAATTCCCCTTAGGCATCTGCTTCTTCCTTGTTGCCTCTTCTTCTCATCTCTCACATTGTCTGAATTGCAAGCTGACCCCTCAGCTTAGCTCTTCAGGATGTTTGCTTCACTTTGATTCAGAACCTCTCACCTGTGAGCACTTTCTGCCTGCACTGCCAGCCAGAAATGGCAGTCCTGCCTATGCCTGCTCCTTTCCAGGCCTCCTCTGCCCCAAAGCATCATCCATGATAATTCTGCAGCAAGCATTCCCTCCAGGGAAACATGGTTTGCTCCATTCAAACTGACTGACCTCGGTGAAGTAGCAGCTCGTCCATCCTCCCTGCTCCTTTGTTTGGTCAAGGAGGATTGACATGAGACATAGCATTTCCAGTTAAAATAATTAGTTTAAAGGTCCAGCATGAAATTAAATTCCAGCATGGTGACATGCCACAACCAGCCTCCTCAGGAAGGGAATGCTTTGGGACCCTCTCCAGTGATGGTTCCTTAGGGACTGGAGAGAATGTGCAATGTGCTGATGCCAGGATTCAGCCCCGACAGCGCTCTGTGCACTCGCCTTGATGGAGCATGGAGCAGGACACCACATTCCATTTGGAAAAACACTCCCCCATCCATACAGTAAATAACAGAGCAGCAATAGCCTGCAGTGCAGCCACAGGCTCACCCCACACAGGGAAGAGCCAAGCCAAGCCAACCTGGGACAGCAAAACTGTGAGTGAAACCCCCTTCCAGCGAACACAGGGCCGAGGATGAGATGCTGAAAGAACGTGAGTCATTGAACGAAGGCACCTGCTTTTTCCAGAACACGTGTGGAGTTACTCTCACCTGAAATCAGTTTTTGGGCAGCTAGCGAGCGCATTCTCTTTCAAGTCAAGTATGCCTCGGTCGCTGTCCCAGGCAGGGAGTTATTTCAGGGTTTATTAATGGGGAAATCCACTGCACTGACATGCCTGAAGCATTGGGGTGCGAGCAGTAAGGAAGGAGAATCAGCAACACCTGCTCGGCTTGTCCCTAGGGAAATGATCAAAAGGGCAAGACCATTGCCCACAGCCAGGGATGCCCAGAGTTCTCTGGACGGCTCCAAGCACAGGCTACCCTCCCTCCTACAACTAGATGGGAAACCCATTAAACACTGCAAGCAGTGAAGCCTCCGCTGCTCTTCCCTGGAGGCATTTTCACGGTCAACTTGAGGAAATTGTTCCTGATATCCAGCCTAAATTTCCCTTTGTTGATTTTCAGTTGAGCAGCGGAAAGGTGGGAGCTTTAATGAGACAAGCGGGGCCGCTGGAGGGGAAGGAGCCGTCAGTTTGAGCAAGGCAATGCACAGAGCTGTGGTTTAAGTGAAACAGCTATTGCAAAAAGCCCAGAATCCTACAAACTTGGGATGGAAAATGTCTATTAGCTTTCCCAATGGGCTAACATGAGATTGTTCTCCCATTTTCTAATGCTTCTCCCAGTCCAGCTATTTGATTGGGACCAGAGCTCTGCAAAAATATGAAGGGCTCGTTCATTTTTATTTTTTTTTTTAAAGGAATTGCTGTATGTGGAATAAAGTGTTGGACTTTATGGACAGATTTTCTTGTTTCATCCAAGAGCAAAGCTTTTGCTGTTTTGCCTCCTCACACAACTTCTGCTCTGCAAACCACCACCCCCCTCCAGCCTGAACTCCTTTGGTGTATGAGTCAGAGGGCATAATGTGCGCAGCAGAAAATCACTAGCAAATTGTGTTTGAAAATAAGAGGATTTTGGGGGGAGAAAGTAACACAAAACTGCAGACAACTGCTTTCTGGAGCATGACTGCTGCTCAGCAAGGTACCTCATGCACTTCCTCACATGAACACAGCATTATGTTGCACAGCAAACCAGCGCTGGGAGAAGTTTAATGGATGTGAACCCAATGCCACCCCTCGCTATTTTTTCCACCTCTAATTGAGGAAAAGGCTTTTCATCAGCCTGTAAGACACTGCAATGCTCACAGGAGCATGCCTGGGATATACAGATGTGTGAGCAAAAGGTATGTAAAGGAACAATTGTGCAGTCCAGTGGGTTTGGCATGACATCTGTTGCTTCCAGCAACTGGGACATCAGGACCTAAAAATCTAGCTTGAGAGATGTGGTTCAGCAAGCAAAGAACAATTGTTGGGTCCAGGAGCACTGGGGCCCTCTGCCTCACACACCTAGAAAGCGTCAGGACTGTACAATCATGAATCCCAAAAACTGGCTGGCTGCTTTCCAGGCCAAACAAAGCTCCCAGGCTGTGATGCACCACTGCAGCCAGACCCCTTTCAGTGGGCAGGGCTTTACCCAATATAGCCAGAGACCCCCACAGAATCATGGAAATAGAGGCATCGCAAGAACACCAGATGATGTTTGCCTCAATTGCACACTTTTTTCTTAGATGTCAGATGGCTGCATGGCAATAGAAAGGCTTTTTTCCACCCTATTGTTACAGGCTTGCAAAGGAAAAGTGGCTGCAAGCTCCCCAGAAACATCAGGCTCACTTTTCCTGAAGACCTGCCACCTATAAGGTTTTACCAGCAGAAAGGGGAGCAGAGTGCTCTTGGTGGTGCAAAGTGAGGGGGTTTAGGTGGGCAGGAGCCCTCGAACCCCTTGCACCCATGCTGGGCCAGAGTAGAGAATTGCCTTCCCAAAACCAGCACCTGACTTGCCTTGCGGAGAAGGGTGGAGGGATGGCGCCTGCACATGCTCTGCCCAACAGCAACACCAGGATTTGGAAGCTCATCAGGGAACACACTAAACCTGAGCAGGTTTAACCTAAGGTTTCCCTGCTGTAGCTCTCCCAGAACCCCTTGGTGTCACAGTAATGCCCTTGCAGGATAAGGGTTCAGCACACTGGCTGCAAAAACTTCAGTAAGAGAGATCCACACCAAAACATTAGAGAAATCCTACCTCACCCTCTCTGTTTTTAGCAGCAGGACAAACCTAAGTGCAGAGCAATGAAATGGAGGTTTTTTTCCCCCCATGTACTTCCTAAGCATCAGGCAACAGAGCACACTGCATGGAACATTGCAAGTCTGGGATGTGGCAAGGCACCAACTACATTTTGTGTGTTGCAAAGCCACCTCCTCTGTGGCAGCTTTCAAAGCATACACTCCGACCTTGGTAACACCTTTTACATACTGAGTCACTGCTGACACGGGAAATACCAGGAGAAAAGGGCTGGCATTTCAAACATTTTAATGCATGGTTGGATCTGCTAAGAACTGGGACAACCCCAACTGCCAGCCTGGTCCTCCAGCCCTCTGCCACTCTTTATTATGGGCACAAGGCAATGAGATTGAAATGATCTGAGGGGATATAAAACACTGTCTAGGCAAGAGGAGGATGAGGATTCAAAGGAGGATGAGACACACACACTGCTCTGTGGTGACGAGTGGGTGATTCCCCATTTTTTATCAGCCACTTCTAATGGAGGATGACTTGGAACAGGACAGCTCTCATTTTTCCTCTTACGGAAAGAATCAGGAGAAGTTCATGTCCTTTGCCTGTGAAGGCAAACATCCCAAAAATGAGGGGAGAGAAGAGAGGAGACTCAGCAGAGAGCTTTTTTACTGGAGGGAGCAGAGATAGATGGGCAGGCGGATAAGAAAAGAGAGGAATCCTTTGCACTTGACATCCTACCCCATCTGGTCCCTTCAGGCTGACCCTCAGCCTGAAGGTTCATGCCCCTGAGACACTTTACCAGATACATAATTTGATTCCTCAGCTCTCTCCCTTCTCCCAGCAAGGGAATAACAATTTCCTATAGCCCCAATTTGCTAAATAAAACACTCCTTGATGGCTCCTCGCGATAACATTTGCACAGAAAATTGACATTCTTCCTCCTCCCATCAACCCTGACACTGTTTGTTTGTGAGTTAATAACTTGAACACTTGGCTGAGCTATTGATCCCTTCTCAGAATGATTCTTTAGTTCAAAATACACACAAAAAATAAAGGAATGAGATTGCAATGGCAAAATGGACTCGGTGCTTGCATGTGGCCCCATGTCACTGGCATCCCAGCGGGACTCAGGTCCTTCCCAGAGGCTCACAGTACCTTCTGCAGACAGAACCATACAAAGCTGGATTTATTTCTCTCCATTGTCAAGGAAGAGATGTTGTAGCTTGCAGGTAGAGAGTTTTCATGACCCAAAATTATAATTTAGCTTTAAATATTCATGACCCAAAAGGGGCTTCAGAGCAGGATAGCTGGCACAGGTAGGTGTCCGTGCTAGAGACGTCCAGCAGCACCCCTGCGTGGGTACCATCACCTGCTGTTACAGGAAAGACAGTACTTCAGAGCCCCAATTCCCCAGCTGAAGGAGAGAGGGTAGGTAGGCTGCAGATCAGTCCCTCCACCCAGGGCATGGTGCTCTTTGGGCTTTTGATGTATTAGACAGGACCTGGCATCCCAAAGGCGGAGCAAAGGCCCAGGTTTCCTCCATTCCCTCCTGACAGCACTCCTTCAGAGTAGATCCCCCTCCACCACCCACCCTAACAAAACCTGATGAAAGGAGACATTAATGTCACTGCAATGCTCTCATCCTCCTTAACCACTCCTGTATCAGCAGGGCATTGCACCACCTCTCCCAGGGGAATCCTCCCCAGCCGTGTTTTCCTTTGCAATCTGTTTGCATACCTCTGGCTAATTGTTCTTCAGAGTGCTCTTTTCAGTGTAGATTTTCATGGCAAATGATCAATTCTTCCCCAGTTGCATTTTTTTTTTCCTTCAAAGCCTTTGATGTCTGGGAAAATAACAGGCAACCTCAACACACGGCTGAGCATCAGGCGAGGGCTGGGAAGCACTAAGCGGAAATGCATTTAGTTGTCTGGGTCAAAAACCATTTCCTTTGTTAAATGATTATTATTGTTCCAAGAGGATTTCAGTGGGAATTGAGGGTGCTTAGATAGATGGATTCACAGGTTTGCTGAGCTTCTATAAGGGTCTCTATATCCTCCACCATAATTCTACATCATAACTTCCAACACCAATAACTCTTCTATGACTCCCAACAGATATTCCTGTGCCTTCCAAAGCAATAACTTCTCAATGAACTCCAGACCTGCCAAATCGACTGTTTTCCCCCCGCGGACGCCTGCTTTTTGGCCCTTCTCACCACCCCTCTGGGAATCTTGACCCATTTACCTCTCCTTCTGGTTCCAAGCCCAGCGCAAGGGGAGATGAGATCAGAAAGTGATCTGCCTCGAACGTCAACAAATAGCTCTGGCACTAAAAGCTTTCAGTCATGTCCCATTTTCCTGACTGCTCTCAGCAGCCCAGGATCCAGATCTGGACCTGCTTGCACTTCTGAGCAAATCTTCCCTCGTCACATGCTGCCCTTTCTCACAATACTCATTTCTTTCCGCTCGTACCTGAAAATTGCTACAAGTGTTGCAGGTTTCCCCTGGAAAAATTACTTACGTTATTCACTGGGGCTAAAGAATAAACAATCAAATAAGAAATAAACTGTGATGCATTTCTCAGGTCACCAAGCCTCCCAGTTCACCCGTAAGAGCATTGTGCCAGGCACAGAGACACTGAGCTGCTACCTCTCTGTGCACTTGATCTTAACGATGTGTTAATTAAGCTAAGGTTAGAGCTGCTTGTTACCTTATTATTTTTAGTTCTATCACAGTAATGCTCAGTGGTCTCAATCCGGAACAGACTTTTTTCCCCCCACCGTCTCCTTTAAAATAACAAATTATTTCAAGATCCAGTAAAAATAAATGCACACAAGCAGGCTCTGCTCTTTTCCAGGGGATTTTGCTCTGCGAGGGAAGAAAGATTTCAACAGTGTGTTTGAATCAAAAATGAACATATGCAAGAACGGAGGAATGACATGCATCAAAAGTTGCCCTTTTTTTGGTTGAAAGAGGTTTTTTTTAAAACAAAGAAAAACCCCAAAAGACTAATTTTGCAGCACTAGGTGCTGTGAACAGTCAGTTCGTGCTGCATGGTGAATATTGAGCGAGCTACAAAGCTGCCCAGAGGAGGACAGAGGAAGGATAAGCAATTTGGCTCCACTTTTGGGCTCTCCAGTTGCTATTCCACTCACAAATTGCTCCAGCTGCTGGGGCCAAACATGGCCAGCCTTGTCTCAGGTCATCCCCACCCCACGAGCACACAGAAAGCAAGCAGTGCTTCTGTATGAACAACCAAGATTTAAAAGACAGCACTAAATTTGCTGAAAAGCATGTTAAAGGAGCGTGCCCTGGAGTAGGTCCACCCAGGCCAGGCTGCCTTCAAATGGGTACAATGAGCTGCCAGCTCTCATCAGACCCATGATGAGCTGCCATAGGCACTTCATCTGGGGAGCAGGTATTGGAGGGGCAGGAGCTCTGTAAAACATCCTAGTCCGAGATCAAATGGAGTCTAGGAGGGAGAGGTAGCTGGAGAATGACACAGAGGAAGTTCAGGCAGGTCTTCTTCACACCAGAAGGGATGCAGGTGCTCATCCTCAGGGGGTGATGCTGCTGCCCTGGGAAACTGGAACAGCATTCCCCATTTCCACTCCCTCCCAGTCAGGGAGAAATGAGCCACATAAACCAAGAATCACAGAACCACTAAGGCTGGAGAAGACCTCTTATCTCATTGAATTCAACCATTAGGACCTCTCATGTAGGAGGATCCAATGCTTCTAACACTGTGGGCACCTCTGACCACCGTGGCTGCCAGCTTCCCCTTACAGGTGTCCTCAAATGTTGGTGTAGGAGCCCTGCTGTGAGGACAGGCCTGTGTCACACTCCCCAGCTGCACTCCAGTGCCCTGTGGATGACCTGGCTCTTTAAAAGATGCCATCACACCCACACAAACTGATTACCAGGAAACAAGCTGACGACGGACCACAGGACCACCATGGAAAAATGTAAAAGGGAGCCACTTGTTCCCACAAAGCCCAGTTTCTGCAGGGGATTTGCAACCCAACTTCAGGTCATTTTTCAAACAGGAGTCAGGACTCCTCTGGCCTAGTTTTCAACCAAAATCAGCCTATGCCTTTTCTGGCTGCTTCTGAAAACAACCCAAAAATGGAAACTAAGAAATGAAATCTCTAGAAACCGTTAGTGTTTCCCTGCCCTGTGCTGAAACTGTCACTTCCCTCTGCATTCAGTCCTGCTATATCCTCAGGAGGAAAGAACTGGTTCTGTCCCCACATTTAACCCTTGACTTCAGAAAACTTCCAAAAGGGAAAAATGAGCACCTCTTTTGGGGATGACCCATAGGAAAATGACTTTGGAGAGGCTCAGTGATGCTTTAATGGATAACAGGAGAAATGGCTCTGGGAACTGGGGTGAGAGAGGACTTCTCTGTCTCCTAAAGCAGCAAGTCCCGTTGGTGCTAGTGTTCCAAAGAGGCCTTGCAGCACAAAGCAATGCAGGCAGACACACAGCAACTTACTTGGAGGTTCTGGCACCCAGGCTTCGAGCAGGAAGGCGCTGCACAACTGCACTAATTATCTGCTGAACATCTGTCTCTCCCCTACTATCGCGGGGCCGGAGGAGTCCTCCTGCATAGCTGAGGATTAGCGCTGGAAAAGATTTTGTTGACTGTGTGATTTTGCATAGGAGGGGAAGAGAAAAAAATCCTCAGATTCCTTGGAAGGGGTGGGTGTTTCAGGGAGAATCTCTTGGATGAAGAAGGGGAATTTGTGGTCGAAATCAGAGACCTTGTGGGAACAAGAAGCAGAGGCTTGCCCTGATGTGGGCTGAGGGATTTAGTCCCTTGCTCCAAACTGGGTGGAGCAGGAGCTTTGCCCCTGTGGTCCCAACACTCCAAGTAACACCAGGGCATCTATTATAGTCCAGAGGGTTCTCCTGTCATGGCACCCAGCTTGCTCCACTGGCAGCAGAGGTTAATCACCAAAGACCAATCTGTTGGTGGCTTTCCAGGGACTGCTTCACTTCCCTGGCACAAAGGGGGATTCTCAAGTTCACCAGTGGCTCCAGCATTTAGTGATAAAAGTAGTAAGACTTTCAGTTGCGGTGTGGTACCTAGGGGAGGTTGTGCATCCTTCTCACTGTCTTGGCTGGGATGCAGTTCTCCCAAAATACCTCTACATCCAGGGAGAGAGGCAGAAGCACAAAGGACCTTGGACAGGCTCCTGGCATAAATCACCCCCTAATAAACTGAGGAGCCTCCTTCCTGTAGAGGCAAGGGAGGGGATCTGGAACTGCAGGAAATGGGACTGAGTGGTGGGAATACATCCCTAATCTTCAGCCTGTAACCCACCAGCTTCAAGAGGAAAAAACTGCCCAACTTCGTATGACATCTACCATCCATATTAATGAGGTTTGTAGAAATCTGTGTGCAAAAAGCCTCACAGAAGCCTAAAAACCAAACCTGTGGTGAAGTGAAGCAAATTCCCTGCTGTTTAATTAGTACAAATGTCTTGTGAGCTGGGAACATGTTTTTTTTTTTTCCTTTCAAGACTCTCAGGGGCCAGAAACTTGCACAATAACACAAACAAAATGTCCCTTAAAATCAACTGGTGCTTTTGGCCAAGCAGAAATGGTTGGGATTTCCAAATATGGCCCATGGGAGCAACAGCCCAGGCATTCTCGGGAAGCATCTCAGAGCCTAAACTGTCTCCCAAGAATAAAATCCTTCAGTCCAGTGCGACAAAAGAGCCATTGCATGACAGCCGCTATCGCAGCAGCACGCGAATTAAGCAATCAATCAAGCGAGCAATGCCTGGGAAAAGAGCAGCGCACGGGGCACATCCTACCAGCAGCGGAGCAGGGCTGGCCAGTGGTTGCCTCCCATCACATGTGGGCTATTGTATCCCTTCTTCACCAACATCACAGCAAGTGGGGGTTTCCCTTTGGTTTTTGCTTTCTAATCCAAGTTTGGGGAGCAGGACCCTTTCTTGGAGAGAACACAGGTATCCAGCATTTGTTTTGGACTCGGACGCCGTATAAATCAATGGTTATTCTGCAGGGATGTGACAGAGCAAAAAATCAGACGTAAAATTTGCCAGACGGCAAGAAACGAGCTAGAAATTGTTGCTGTCTCTCCTGGGTCAGGGAGGGAATCCTTTCTCAAAGGCTTGGGATTGCGTGTGTGCCGCCAGCTTCCCATAATGACATTCCCTTGGGGCAAAAAGGGAAAGAAGACTATTTAAAATCACCCATGACTTATAGTTTTCCATCTCTTTTAACTGGTTCAGAGGACACGGCCACTGCCCATGCATGGATTCAAACACCAGGATGTGATTTGTGGAGCCCAGCTGTGCCACCCTGAGAGAAGGACTGAGCACCCAGAGGCCCAGATATATTTGCAAACAGATTGGGCAAATGGCTGCATGTTTGTAAGTGTATTTTAAAAATCAGATCCTGTTGGCAGGCAACTCTCAGACAGCAAGCGGGGCCAAATCCCATGAATAAATTGCTTGGAGCGAGTAGTTTGACGCGCCATTATTCATAACTAATGCAGTCCTAGTAAACAGAAAATGGAGGCCAACTCTGCCTGTATAGACACCAATGACCTCATCTATTTTCATCCTATTTACAGAGTAAAATAGGAGCAGAAGAAAGTTACCACCATCCTCTAAAAGGGGAAATGGAGGTTTTTGGAGAAGCATATTCCCAACAGCTCTGGAGTGCAGTGGGAGTCTGGAGAGCAAGGACCCAAGCTGAACTCAGAGGCAGAGCAGAAATTTGATCCCACCAATGCAAAGACACAAATAAAGCCAACCAAGTCCATCTCCCGTCTCTGATCAGCTCTTGCTCAGCGTTATGAAGAGCACAGCTTGCCTGAGACAAGAGGAAAGCCGGAGCCAGCAGAGGGGGCATGGCACCCCTAGGGCACCCCCACAAAGGTGGGAGCTCTCCTTCCACGTCCCAGCCAGCATTTCAAAGGAGGTTATGTAGAGTTTTTTGGAAGCAGGCAAGCTGCAGTGCAGTCCCCAACCTCTCCATAGTGAAGTTCTAAGCAAAACAAACAAAATAAACAGGGAAGTGAAGAGGGAGCAACAGGCTGCTTCCCCACCCAGCTCAGCATTTGCAGGCTGCTCAATGCAACCATCAAACAGTTGGTTACAGCAAGCACAAGACACAACTCTCATGGTGTTTTCATTCAGAAAAAAAACATCAGAAATCACTGCCAGGGCATACTGTACAAAAAAAACCCACCCATCCTGACTGCAGATGGGAAGGGACCTTCATGAAGTGCAGGTCTGCTAACGCTGACACAGCCGCCAGAGCAGCAGCTGCTTCCAAGAAGCCGTGAGGCTACAAACCAGAGCACAGGCGTGCTATTTCTGCCACATTTCCTATGTCCTTTAAGAATTACATTTATTTCAATTTGGGCAACATGTAGGAAAACTGTGAACACGGCTGTGATCACTCTTCCCTTGCTTCCTTTCCTAAATAATGCAAATTTTAAAGGGTTTTGCTTGCAATCTGCTTTCACCCTGAAGAAGCCAGCTCAGCACCTCCAGAATTTACCTCAGGGAAAAATGGAGCCATTGACCTGAAGACTGCAACATTCATCTTGAGCACAAAGGGAAATACTTCTGTAAATGACAAAGAAAATTTATTATGCTGCTTACAAGTTACAGCCCATTAAAAAAATTGCCCTGATTTGAATCATTGACTTTTCAAAATAAATACTATTCTTTCATCAATAAGCTCAAAATACAAATTAACCACAAAATCCTTGGGAAAAAAAAATAAACATAAAAATTATATCTTTACACATTAATAACATTTATTGATTTAACTACAAGCATACGTCCATATCCATAATTTTACCGTATCGCACATCAATAATACTCTACACTTTCATATTAAACTGTTCCCATGAAACCAAACTCCTAAGTATTCCCCTAAAAAGGCCCTTGCTATTCAAATGCAAAATGGTTACATTTCAAATTATTAGCACTAGGAGCATATTTGGTTATGCAGACTGGCATTAACCATTCATAAAGTGAATGGGGCAGCAATGTGGGCATGTCAGAAAATAGAAACACTTTTAGTTGTAGCAAAACCATGGAAGTTTTCTCTGTCTCCTTTTGCTATCACCTTCTTCATGTCTCAGACCCCGAATTTGTCAAGCACCCAAAGCAACTCAGACTGAGCTTGGCACTGCCAGCTCTCTGTGCCTCGTGGTTTTGGATGAGGCTTAGCATGTTATAATCTGTTTATTAATGCTTTGAAGAGGGGCTGATCAATGAGGAGGAAAAACTGGCAGATGATAACACTATTTAGGCTAATAAAGAATACGATGGATAGATAGGGGAGACCATCAAAGTGAGCAGCAGTGCCAGGCATTGAGGAAGCATGGCGTGATGACAAATGCAATGCACCGCATGCTGAAAGGGAGATTTTGAACTAACCACATATATTGCTGCAGCCTAAATTAGCTGAAAACAGGCAGCAAAGTGATGTCAGCCTTTGCTCTGTGGCTGCAGCTAAAATGGCAAACAAAATGTTAGGTGATACATAAAGACCCAGGATTATATGTGATGCTGTAAATCAACTATACGCCCTGACCTGGAACATTCTGATTAATCCTGGATATCCTGCATACAAAAAAAGTCAAGGGTAAAGAGTATCTGTTCAGAGACAGGCAATAAAAGCAACGAGATGCAGAGAAAGAGTGGAGCCTGAGACTTTAATTTACAAAGGAGGTGGATAAACAGGAAGAGAAAGGAGGTATAGAGAGCAACGAAAGGGAGCTGATAAATGCTCCTTGAATATGGGAAGGGCGGGAGAGTCTACAAACTAAAAAGGAGACTTCAAGATGCTTTATTGGCACAAGTAGCACCTGGTGTACAGCCAGGCCTGTGCCACCTCCAAGCATCCCGCAGATCCACAACCAGGGAGAGCTGAGAACAAAAATTAAGTGCTTTGATTTCTAAGAAGACTCATAGGTGTGTGGTGGCACTGGGAGTGGGTGAAGGAAGAGCCATGCTGGGAAAAGAACACCAAGGTCTGGAGAAACGCCACCACAGTCAGCACGAGGTCTTATGGATGAGACCTGTATCCAGACAGGAAAATGGGACCTGACTGGACAGAGCCAAGGGTCAGCCCATGCTCTGCAGCAGGCAGGCTCTCCTGAGCACCTCTTTGGCATATTTAGGTATTTAATTAGGTATTCCTTTCTCTTCTCATGTCTCCCTCAACCCTTGATGAGGAGCACCACTTGCAGCACATCATTATGAATGCCACATCCATACAGCTCTCCAGGGCAGCTTGCTGCCCACGGTGGGGAACCTGAGGCAGAATCCCCAGCTTTCCCAACATCATTGGGATGCTCCTCAACACTGTGCTCCTCACGTTCACCAGCTGCATCCTAAAAGCCACAGCTTCCATGGGGCAGATGGGCAGACACAAATCCTCGTGTGTCTCTCCACCTCTCCCCTCCCTGTTTTCGGAGGTCTGGTGATTTCCCAGCTGATGAACACATTACCACCTCATTCGGCAACGCCTCCGAGGCACTCACGTTTCAGGCCCCGGTGAGAAAAAGATGAAGTATGAAAATCCCTTTCCTTTCCAATCCAGTCCTCCCAGCACCGGCCAAGGAGCAAATACAAAACGCCTCGGAAAACACACAAAAAACACCGGATGTGAGAGGCTGTGCCGAAGTCGCACCATCTGCAGGTGTCAGGGAAAAAGGTCTCCTGTCTCCCACGCCAGGCTGCTATCTCCATCCCACAAAGCCTTCCCATGAGAGGTTAATAGCCAAGGATGATCCTTTCCCTCCACTGGCTTGTCAGTGAACTGGACCAGGTGGAGAAAGGGGAGGATTGGCACCAGTGTCTGGAGATGATACCTACTCTGGAAGCCTTCAAATACATCCATGCTGACATAGAGAGTTGTACATGTGAGCCCCCACCCAAATATGACCTTGCCATTCAGCTACAAGCATCATTGGGGAAAGCAGATTCTCCTCTCTCTGCCCTCAGAGGTGCAGCAAAGGAAGGGGCAAAGGTCAGGGCAGGAGTTAAACACTAACCCCCAAGGCACCTCCTGGTGACATCCCTGTCAGCAAACAACTGTACTTTTTTTTTTTTTCAGATGTGCTGCAGCATGTTAAAACCCATGAGGCACAGCAGGAGCTTGTCCCACTTCTGCAGCCAGTGGCTCCAGAGCCCCTGTTTTGGGGTATTGTTTAGGAAAAGTGAGACAAGCATCCACATAGGTGAGGGAGAGAAGGCTGGTCATAATCCAGTATAAGGGAGCACATGGGACAACCTTCATCTTCATCTAAGATCCTTGGGAAAAGGCTTCAACTCAGCATCTCAGGCCAAGAGAGACTGATACTTCTCAGGAAAGGTCATAGTCTCTTCCCTGAAAGGCATTTTGGAAAGGGAAGGGGATTATAGCAATTGTGGCACTGTTCCTCCCTTCAACACTCTCACAAGCTCAAGCAGAGCAAAAAACCCCACAGCTCTGCTCCACACTGGTGTTTCACCCCATAAATAGAAATGGGCTGATCACACCAAATTCGTGCAGGATTTTGTGGAAAGCACAAAAGAAAATGGGACAGAGGTTTGTTTAGTGGTGACAGCCCAGTCTGCCTCTTCGACATTTGCTCCAAACCAGTGAACTGCACAGCATTTGAACTTTTGTTTAGACAGATAGGCCTGTGTATTTAGAAATCCTTGAAACTCATCCATCTGCAAAGACAGCAACTCTCCATAATGCAAAAGCTCTAACCGGGATGCTGAGCTCAGCAGATCTCTCTACAAATGATTCCTATTAAAGTAAAAAATTACAATGCAAGCGTCTACTTGACAATCCAAGCCTGACCAAAAAAAAAAAAAAAAAAAAAAGGAATTAAAAAAACCATAATATTGTTGTGCCAGTCATCTTTATAGACCACTGAGGAGCCTGCCGGGTGCCCCAACTCCCTCAGAGGAATGCACCCTCCACTGCACCCAGGACCATCCTGGTGCAGTCATCCTGATCAGGATCTGCTCAGCTCTTCAACGCCTCTAGAGATGGAAGACCCAGCTTAGTTGCCTGGCAGTCAGTTTGGATATCTACCCATCTTCTCCATGAGGATCATTTCTCCTGGCACCCAGCCTGAACCTCCCACACTGTGTTTTACCCCCCCAGCTTATTGCCCCAGGGACACAAGGGCTGGTTTCTCCAGGAGATTTTTGCATCTCTGAAAGCTTACAGCTTTTTTGGGCTTTCTCTTCTCCAGACTGAACGCTTCCAAACCATGGCCTTGGGGATGTGGGACATACATAGGTTCCCAACTTTGTACACCACCAGCATCAGCAAAACACTGAGAAACTCATCACAGGTGATGAGTGCAGCCACACACCAGCAGTGGTCCTGATCTCACCAGCAAGGACAATGAGGCACAGCTACCAGGAGCAATGGAAAAACAAAAAACCATCCTAACTACGAGCCTAAAGACCACCTGAGGCCAGAACGAACTGAAGAAGAGCCCTCCCTGTGGTTTCCCCAGATGGGCCAGGAGGGTGGGACGTGCTGAAGAGACCCCGTTGGCGCCACGTCCTTTCTCCCTCTCTGTGCACCATGGCAGCAGCAGAGTACTCAGCTCATAGCTCCCTGCCCCCCACAAAGCCTAAACCAGCAGATTATCACGTTAACACTTCAAATGTTTAATTTCCTGCTCCAATTACATTGGTTTTGCAGTGGGAGAGGCAGGAGGGGGGAACAAGTGAAAACAAGCTGGGTGTTTTCAACTAAACCCAGAGTGACCCCGAGACCACCAGGCTTTCCCTTCATCTCCGTGGACGGGGGGTCAGTGCTCAGGCTGGCGAGGTGGCTGGATGTAGGCGTGGGAGCCACCTGAGCGCCGACCTCTCCATCCCGCAGCCAAAATGAAAAGATCCTTTTGTTTGGCAATCTCCACAACACTGCAGAAACATTTGCTGCACCACAAGAAAAACAAGACAGCTGGTGTTGGCAGAGCAAAACGGTACCCAGCTGCAGAGAGGGGCTGAGGGAGCATCAAGGAGAGAAAGGGAGTAGAGCAGAAGGAGAGCAAAAAACAGTGGGAATAGGGAGGGGAGTGTACCCGAGGGCAGGGTAGCTATGCAGTGAAATGCGGAGGGGTGAAAAGCACAGAGGAAAACTGATGGAAAGGGAAGGTGAGAGCATGTAAAAGGGAGACAGACAGTAGGGAGAAAGGGGGAAATAGTGCAGAGAAAGCAACAGTGTGGAGAAGGAAAGAGGGAGAGTGAGGTGGAGAAAAGCACTGAGGAAACAGCAGGCTGTGGTGGCATGCAGGCTCCCGCAGAGCTGCCTCTGCCTGGACACTCCTCCTGCCACATCCACCGGGTTGCTCAGTACTCCTCAGAGGAAAAGAGATCTGGAGGAAAAAAGATATCTCAACCCAGGTGACTTGCAGGAGAGCAAGTGGAGCTTGAGTGGCTTTCAAGAAATATTAAAAAAATAAACTCCTCCATGAGCACTCACTCAGCCTGAAAAGTCCCAGAGGCTGCTTACAGGAAAGAGTGGGGCTCTGGGACTCAAAATCCCATGGAAAACACCCAATTACCCCTGGTGGGAAGGCAGAGCCCATCACTCTCAGCTGGGCTGGGTCAGGGGATCTTGGTTGCCTGCAGAGCTGGGGATGCTTTCTGCTTGGAGCCCTTCCAAGGGGTCATCCATGGCTGCCGTTATTTATAGCTGGCTGAGTGTGCACACCCTGAACTGAGCTCACCCGAGCGCACAGGGAAGGAGGTGAGAAAAAAGGACTGACCTTGGGGTCAAGGCCAGGAATAGCCGCCAGTGGGCAGAAATAGCTAGTGCCATATTCGGCCCTGGTTCTTCGAGAGCTCCTGGATCGGAACATGGTGTTTCCAAGATTTCAGCTCTGGTTGGGATAGGATTGATTTCTCCTTTGGACTCATGTTCCCCCAGCAAGACCCCTCCATAGCTGCTCTCCAGCTCCAAAAATCTGCCGGGTGGATGGAGCAGGTGGGAAGGGGCAGGAAAGCAATCCAGCGGTGGGGAGGGGATGACTGACCTCTGGAAAATGTGCTGGAAAAGCAAGGGAGGCAGGTCGCGAGGAGGGACGGGTTTCAGCACCTGCTGCGGCAAAGCCTGACGCTGACCTGGGAAGGGGCGACGCAGGGGAGCAGATTCCAGAGGATTTTGGCAGCGTGCAGCGATCAGCATGCAGCTCGATGACTCCTTTGGGTGCCTGCGAGAATCTCAGCACATGAGATCAATGTGGACGGTGTGCAGGCACGAAGACCATCATGTGTGCGCCTCCGTCTTCCCTGGAGCCTGCGAGCGCAGAAACCACCTCCACACCCACACGTGCAGGATGTGGGCACCCTCCTCGTCCCTCTGATGGGATGCACGTGCATGGATGAACACACGTGTCCTTTCAAACGTGCCAGCACAAAGCCTGGTGCAGACCAACACATGCAGCCCACATGCAAAGGACTTTCCCGGCTGCCCTGGCAGGACCTGCCTGCAAATGCCCTGAATCCCAGCACACCCACATTGCTTCATGCTTGGCTGTGCTGGAGCATCCTGCCCTTTCAGGTCAGGGAACAAGGGCTGAACCCTACTTACTAGGATTACTGCTGGTTATGGAGATGGTGAGAGACCATGGGAGTGGGAAGGTCAAATCCTGCTCCCTCCAGCACCAGCACCCAAAGCTCAGGCACTGCCAAAGGCACTCCAATACCACATCCAGGGGCTAACACTGATGGGTTAGTGGAAGATGAAGACAGATAGGGGAGCATGGTGGGGCCTGTACTGAAGGCTGAAAGCAGTGAATCACAGGTGAGCAGTGCTAGCTTGCTGGCTACCTGGCCTGCAAAGAAAATCGCCTCAAGTTCTCTGCAGAGACAAGATCCTCACTCCCTACTGATCAAACAAGACGTTTGAGAAACTCTTCTCCCAAATACTCTGTGTACTGCCCTCCCTGGAGAGCCTCCTAGCCATCTCCACGGTGTTGAGGGAGGGATGCTGGTGTGACTGCATGACACTCTCCCTACCTGCTCCAGGACAAACACGACGTGTTCCTTTGGCAAGGTCTCCCTGTCACTGACACAAGGCCCTCACTCTGTTGAGCACAGAAGGGCTGAGATGCAGAAAGAACTGTCTCCTGGCTTCTTTTCTGCGTTTTGGATATGGAGGGAAAACCAGGGCCCATCTGGTCCTGCTCTTCAGCTGGACTGCCACAGCACAGCGCAGCACTAAACCAGTTCTGTGTGCTCCTTCTTCCCAAGAGCTCTGGTGGATACATCAAGCACCATCGACCAGACCACTGCACAACAGATATCCCCAGTGTCAGACAGGGAGAATATACAGTCCCTTGCTCCATTAAGAGCCTCTTCTTAATTTTCTGATCTGGCTGCTGTTCTTCCCAACCCCTTGCTGCTTTTGGGTACCAGCTGAGTGAACTGTGAGGAGCTGGGCAGGGCAAAGCCGACCAGGTAGGGAGGCAGCCCGGGGAAGGCTCCCAGCCTAGGGGGATGTGTAGCATCAGACAGCTCTCACCAGGTGGCAGTAAGTTGTGCTCACACGGCTGGGGAGTGAAAGAAGAGCCGGAGAAAGCAGAGGGGGAAAATCAGAAAAATAAAACATGCTCTAAGCAAAACGCTGGGTAGAAAACACACAGCACTTGTCGAGACTTTCCTGCCTGCTGTGAAAAGGCGCACAAATGCAGGCTTTTCTGAGGGGTGGCTTGCACGGGGCTGGAAGACACAGTTCCTGCAGTTGTCACCCACCACCTCCAGCTATCCCATACTCCTGTGGCATCTTCACACACAGGTGTGCAGTGTCCCACTGGATCCACATCCTACAAAGTGGCTGAGACATGGAGCAGGGAGCTGCCAGGAGCACAGAGGAGGTCTGTAGCATGCACCAGATGGGGGAATTCATCTGTCCAACCATGCCACACCAAAGCCGTATGACCTAGTGCATGGCATTCCTGCCCATGGCAGGGAGCATGGAACTGGATGATCTTTAAGGTCCCTCCAAACCCAAAGCATTCTGTGATTCTATGAGAGCCCCCTCCTCAAACCCATCCAGGAGCAGCAGTATCCCCTTGAAGCTTCTCCTGTTTGCAACACACTTCTAAGCCCAGACCATGTCAGCCCAAAGCCCCGGAGAGAAAAGGCTTTAGCTCCAGAAGAGCCGTGCCCTAGTGGGACCAGGACAGGAGCAGGGAGGTTTGTGCATGTACATCTGGAACACAGCCAGTCCCGGGAAGCCCGTGGAGACCTCCCTGCCGCTCCAGCATGCAAAACTCAGCATCTGGTCTCAGGGTGGGTTGCTGGGTTTTTTTGTTGTTTTTTTTTTTTTTGGTTTAACAAACTACTCTCCAGCCATGTAAGGCGAATCCCCACCGTGCCCAAATAAGCTGAGTATTTTTGGCTGCTCTCCCTGCAGCCTTGGGCTGGCCTTTGGGAAATGCATACCCTCCGGCCCTTCATGCCCTGGTAATTGAAGAGGCTGCCTCTTCTCCGCGCCAGAAAAGGGATTACAGGACACGCTTAAGGGCTTGAATTCATAACCTTCAGCGTCCCCCGGAGCTGGGGACCCTCCTGCCTGAACCGCGGCAGCGGCACCACTAGCCGGCAGCACTGCCAGCATGTCCATCCCAGGCATCCTAAGGGCAGGGCGAGTATTTGGGTTTCAAGCTGGGACAGAGCATGCCGACCCTCTGGGCTGCTCGCAATTAACAGCTTCTGAGGCTGCACGGAGACAAATTACTATAATTTAACAAACAGACGTTATCTTAAAACGAGTGCCTTACCCAACACCTATTGATTCCTGCTCCCCTTCCAAAGAACTCACCGCAATTAAGTTGTCACATCTCTAATGCCCACGTAAAAATGAGTCAGCTCCAGTGTCTCCCAGAAAACCTTTTCTGTGCAGGATTACAAAACCCAGCTGCCGAGCTTCCTTTTCACTCCTGAATTAGCCAGAGATGAAATTTATCTTGGTGGTAGACAGGAGAGCTTTTATCTGCACCCCTCTGGCTGCCATGCAGCTCACACACAGCTCATGTTTTACCTTTCCTCTTTCAAACTGCCAGTGGTTTTGTCCTTCATAGGCAGGGCATCAGGGAAAGCAGAAGATTTGTGGGCTTGCAACCCCTGCACAGCTGTGGGTTCTGCTGTCCCATGGGTGGTCCCTGCCCTGCTGGGAGTCCTGCTTGACTGGGACACAGGCTGAGCAGCCCCAAGTGCATTGCATTGGCATGCTGTGCCTCAGTTTCCCCACTGACACAGACTGAGAGTTGGTGACACTTTTACCAAGCAGAGGAGCAGCAGCATGAGTCCCAAGAACATCGGTCCCGGTTTGAAATTCAGGGGGGATTTCCTTGCTGAGAGCAGCTGAGGTGAGTGTGAGAACTGCTTCTTCCTCCCTCAAATGGCCAATTAAACTTCTGTTTTAATACTCAGGCTGGGATCACCACCATGACACAACCATGTTTCTCTTGCTCCACAGTGGAACAGCCCAGGGGTTTATATGCTCAGCCAAGGCTGCTCCCCTGCACCCTCCCAGGGACCCCATGGAGCAGCCAAGATGCTTCAGAGAGATGGAGGCAAGGTGAAAAAGCCCTGGCAATTCAGTAGCATCTCAGAGTAAGATTGATTCAGTTCCAGGACAGCCAACGGTGCCTTCACATCCTGAGGGTTTGCATTTCCAGCACCCCAGACCAGGTCAAGAAGAGGATTCCTACCCCACTGCTGCTCGCCAAGAGACAGGGGAGGGCAGCTGAGGGGAAAAAACAGCACAGAAAAACAGCAGCAGGGTAAAAAGCCAGAACAAGACTGTGATGCCAGAGATTAGGAAGGGATCTTTACAGAGACTGGGGAGCTAGACCTTAATTACATGCCATGCACTTGGGCAGTGAGCCACCAGCTGCCATTCATTTCACCGATGCAGCGGATAGATTTGATAATCACTGTCATGTAGTGGGGATAATCTTCCCCTCTCCATCTCTGGACACTTATTTCGCTGCAGGGAGAGTTGCAGCCAGCTCTGCAGAGAGCCCTGCACCTGTGTGCAGAGCCAGGGAGGTTTAGGGGTGTGGCTACAAGTGCCCAGATGGGTGCTGAGCCCTGCAGCAGGGGTGCATGGCCCTCCCTGTGGGTCCCCAGTGGGAGCATCTCACCCCAAAACCTCCTTGCAAGAGGAGACTCTGTCTCTCACCAGTGAAGCCAGTGTCATTTATTGATAGTGTCCCTGTGAAGCAGGCAGGGACTGAACGAATGCATGAGAAAGGCTCTGCAAAGCATCATAAAGGCAAGAGGAAAAGCCACGCTCATAAAACACCAAATGCCAGGAGTTAATAGGGGGCACCAGGGGTGCCACGGCTCTCTCCTCTGCCCTGGAAAGACCTCGAAGGAGCTCAGCTTTGCAATCGTTTTACCCATGGCTTGAAATGCACCTATCCCCTTCTTGTTCCTAAGAGGACAAAGTGGCCCCCAGCAGCAGGGCTGGGTCCCTACTGGGGCAGGCATGGATCAGAAAGCCCCCCCCAGCCCCCAGCTCCCATCCTCTCTGGAACGTCAATCAGGCACCTGCCAGCGCAGCCAATTCACTTCCATTTGGAAAATTAAAGAAATAAAATGAATCGTTTGCTTAATTTGAAAGGGTGGCAGGAAGCAAAGATGCCTTGGGCTCGTGCCAGCGTGCGGAGCTCTGCTCATCCGCAGGGTTTAGCTGGGGCAAACATCAGCCTCTTCCCTTCTTCTGTCTGCTGGGCCAAAGAGCCCCTGTCCCAGGGCTAGCTACAGGGGCTCCCAGTCTGCTCCCACCAGTCCCCGTGCTGCAAAACTGGGCAGCAGTTGGCAAGCACAGGGGTGCTCGCAGCAGTGATGCCCCCCATAAACTACATCTGAGGGCCACGGGGACCAGTTGCCCTCAGAATTCTGTCCCACCACTGGAAGGGTGAAACCACTTCCTCAGGCGCACCTGGGGTTTGAGCTTTTCTTTTTTTTTGTGCTTTTGACCTCTTTGACTCGTGCTTTGACTCCTGCTGGTCCCCTGCACAGCACAAGGCAGGAAAGAGGGAGCAAAGGTGGAGAAGGAAACAACAGCAAAGTACATGGTAAAAAACCTCCCAAAAAGTCATGTCTCTGCATCCCTATGGGCTCTGCTCTGGAAATGCACAACCTCCCTTCTGCCCCAAACTTTCAAGATTTTGGGGACATCACAGGAAATTCTCCCTGTCTCAGCTGCACTCAACTCTGGGGCAAACTTCCGCTCACCAGAGCTGGCCTCATCCTGGTGCTGCAGCCCCACAGCCTGTAGGATTCATTCCTGCTCTGTCCCAGGAAAAGCAGAGAGAGCCACTGGGAGAGGACCCCGTTCTCCAGCCGACTCTTTGAGACAGGACTGAACCCTGGGCTGTGTCCTTCCGCCTCCCCAGTGTGTCCTACTCACATGAAAGACACAAACATCATCTCATTGCTTTTTCCCTCTCCACCCCCCCGCTCTCCCCCCTCCCAAAACAAAGGCGAATCCCCAAATCCCAATTCCTTCCTGCCAAAGACACGTGCACCTGCAGAGCAGCTGATGCCAACATCCAGAGCAGAGCCAAGCACAACAAATGGGCTAAAGAGCCCTCACTGCACAGAGACCAGCTTACAAAAACAACGGTATTTCACCCAAACTCTATTAAACTGTCCTGGGTTATTGCTTCGTTTCCTTTCCCACCACTGAGGATCAAATGAGATTTCTGTGGCTACACAAGAGATGCTCTCACATCTCTACCTTCAGCTGCCCCTTCTGTGCTATGTGCAGGGTGAAACTCACTGTGGGGTGGCACAGCTTTGCACGCAATTAATTTCCCTTCCAAGATGACTTTTTCACACTGGGAAAAATACAGCCAGCAGCACATTCCCATGCACAGTAACCCAACAGGGCAGCCAAACCCACTGCAAGAGCCTGGAGAGTCCTCAGTGCTGGGGTCTCCTTGCAAACCCTAAAAGATGGGGTTACACAGGCTTCAGAGCCAAAAGGGACTGGTGTGATGCTGATACCCACCAGCACAGCCCTGACACTCTTCACCACCACAGCTCCAACCCCGATATTTGTGCAGCAGTTAACAAGGTATTAATCAAGGAGCAGGACACTGCTCCCTTCCCCTTCCCTGCGAGCATCCCCCTAGTTTTACCTTCAGCATTCTGGGTTTTGCTCTGGCAGACTTTTAAAGCCAGCTGCAAACTAGGCTCCTTGTTTACAAGTCAGAGGATTTAAGAGCCGTGCAGGAGATTCAGGGCATGGCTCCCATTAATTTCACCAAGTTTTACACATCTAAGCCTTAGCCATCAGTTCCTACCAAAAAAAGAGGCTTGCTTCGAGGGAAAAAATAGCCGAGGAAAATGAACTTTACTTCCAGAGGCTTTTCAAAATAGAAATATCTAAAATGCAAAAGTTCTTGAAGGTACTTGCCAGGCTTTGCAAATAGATAAGGGCATCTGGAAACTAAAATCTCAAAATTTTCCACTGCCTGCCCTGTCCCATAGTATCTGTACACACACCCCCACACAAGCTCAGCCATCAGCAGCGTCTGGAGAGGAAACACAGAGAAAAAAGTCCAAGAAGTTTAATGAACTGTCACAGCTTAACAAACTAATCCCTGCTTATGCTCACCTCATCCCAAATGAGAAGCTGGGGAAAGAAAAAAAGAGTGCAACATGAGGCAGCTATCTCTTATCTGCTCCATTGCCCAGCAAGGGCAGAGGATTGAGCAGAGGCTCCCGGGTCATGGTGAGGCACTGCCTGCTCCTCCTCAAGGCATGGCCAGAACCGAGCAAATACCTAACAATAATTTCCCATGAAGAGTTTGTGTCTGTTTCCCAGAAAAACTTCAGCTAAAGGTAAGAAATGTGCATAGGAGCAGAGTGGCTTACAAAGCCCTCATGGAAGGATGGCTTTGAATTTGGACATGAGCATGCATTGGGTGCAGAAAGTCTCCAGTGCTGTTTGTTCACGGCACTGGACTTGCCCTCTGCAGAGAGCAGGACGGCAGCTGAGCAAGCAAAGGTGGAGCCAGAAACAAAGGACAAAACTGAGGAGGAGGCGTTTTCCTCCTGCTTCCACTGAGCTCTGGAAAGATCTGACAGAGGTTCTGGGGAGAGCCCTGTATCTCCAGAAAAAGCTAAAGCAGGAGCCACTGGCACATCAGCTGTCCTCTGTGAAGCTGCAGGTAGCCCAGCACCAGTGTCCTCATGCCCACAGGGCTGGGTGTCCCACCAGAAGCCAGAAACAGAGATGTGAGGCAAGTTCCTCCTGGGTGAGCTGCTGCTGAGAGATGTAAACACTTGCTGTCAGGAGGCACTGAGTGAGTATCTCACAGCAGTGCAAACAACAGCAAGTAGCATTTTCCTGGTAAAGCAGCACCCAGGCCTTCAATCAAAGCTCAGGGCTATTTTTTCTTAGGCCCTTTACTGAACTATCAAAAGGCCTGACCTCTCCCATCTCCCTTCTAAACACACACATAACTAACTTCTTGTCCCCAGAATCCTTCCCCTCCATATGAACAGCTTCCTGGCCATTCCTGGAGCAGAAAGAGGAGAAGCTCATTGTGTGAAATATCATCCACTCCTGACCAGCAGCTCTGATCTTCATAACAACCAGCACCTGCACACAGCATCACATTGTCATCATGTGGGCACTGTTTGAGAGATGCCTGCAGGACAGCTGGTACCAAACTGGAAATGACTGCAGTGACACCCATGTGTAGATCTAGCCGAACAGCAAAGCTTGGGTGCAGATGCTAAATCAGCTGGTAATTCTGTATTCCGGTGAGAAGGTGGGATTTGTTTGGTTTGGGGTTTGGTTTTTGTTTTTTTTTTTGTTGGCTTCTAGGTAATACTTTTCTGACATGGCAAAGAAAACCCTGGTTCCATGTGATGATGGATGGCTTGCTTTAAATTAGTGGAAATACCAGGTCTATTGTCAATCCATCTCACACAGGTGACATTTTGTCTCCCCTTTCTGTACAAGTTTATAGGAATAGCTTGAAAACTTGCAAGAAAAAATAGGATGTACAGAACAGCCCAAAAAGGGTGAATCTGGGGAAGCTGGTGGTGGTCCCTCAGGGAGTGGCGAGGAGGTAGGAGGTTAGGTCACACAGCACATATTTGCTTTTCACATCTTCTTCAAGAAGACATCAGTGGCTTCAGCTCAGGCCCCCAGCGCTGCTAACACAACACCCTGAAGAAATGATTCTCTGCATGAAAGCAAACAGGGTGAATGGGATCTGCTGCCAAACCCTTACATCTCACAGTGGGAGAGAGGGGAGACCAAGAGGAAATGAAAAACAAATCCTGGAGCTGGGGATGTGCCGAGGGGTGGCTTCAGCGTGGTGTTATCTTTGTCGGGCAGGGTGGGCTCTGCGGGGGTCACCACGGGAGGAGGGGATTAAGCACTCACATCCAGACATGGGTCTGTAAAGGCAGGGGAAAGGGGCAGATACTCTGAAAACCAACAGGAGGGCAGGGCAGGTCTCACCGGGGGGGTTGTATCCCCGTGGGTTCCACAGCTGGCCGAAGCACTGGTGGGACCTGGAGAAGTTTACGTGTTGGTGGCCTCCCTGGCAGCCAGGCTTCCCACAGACAAACCCCATGCCAAGGGATGGTGCCTACCTGCTCTGCTGCAGCCAGCCTAGAAAGAGTGAAAGGGATGCACACAGAGGAAGAAAGGGAAGGGGAAGAGGTGAGGAGGTAGCATTAAAATATAAATTAGATGAGACAGCTCTGTACATACTTTTAAAACTACCCAGATAGAAAGCCACAAGTAACCAGGTCCCCACACACCATTAGCATATCACTTATTAACCGCCTATTAATGAAAGGCCTGCAGATAGCACAGTCCCCTCTCCTATCACTACAATGCTTTTCAGCCAGTCCTCCTTCTCTTTCCAATTTTACTGGAAGAAATTCCTCCAAAAGCTAACACCCGAGAGCTGCACCTCAATTTCTAGGTTCCTTTCTTTCAGCCAAAGCTTTAAAAGCAACAAATACAAACAAAAGCAGCTCCACAGCAAATTTCCATCCAGTCCTTTTTCCATGCAGGACTTGCTGTGCACCAGTGAAAGACCAGAGCCCCTCTGGAAACTTGCATGTAGCTTCTCTCTCCAGCTCCGCCCACAAACACACATTGAAACCTCTTGTTACTTTTTATTATTTTTTTTATTCCAGGAAAATTATTTGCAAACTGAGCCCTAGCCCCCTAAAAACATGGTATGTCTCTTGCTATTTTCTGAAGAAGATTCAATTGGCCAGCAAGCTGTGTGCAGAAGTATTTGGTTTTCCCCCATAACCTCCGTGGCTGACTGCCTCTTGTGCTGTGAATAAGACTCTCAGAGAATAATTCTGCATTGACGTTGCAGAATACTACTGCTAATGTGTGTGTCTTCCAAGGATGACTATCTGTACCGCCCTCCTGTCGTTTCAGAGAAGCAAATTGCTTTCAGGATCCAGCAATAATTTCAGCAAAACCACAGGCACAAGAGATGCAGTTTTGGACTAAGAAAGCATCTCATCACTCCGCTATTTATAAAACTTTTAAAATACATCTACAAACATAAAAACACCACCCCCATGCTTGCACACATACCACCTTATTAGATCAGACCTCATAAAAGACCAGATGCTATCTTGGAAAGTAACTTCCTCGGGAAGACAAACTGCCTGTAGTAAATCCCAGGGCCAGCACGGGCAGCTGCCCCAGCATGCTGTCTGCGCGGGGCTCGCCACTTTGTGGAGTCTCGGGACAAATGGGGCAGGATTTGAGCGCTCTGCAAAGCAGGAAAGGAACAGAGAGAAGCCATGAAAATCTCACAGCGGCTGCTAGTCTGAAGATGGGCTTCATGCTGGGGTTTCGGGGTGATGGAGGCAGAATGAAAAAAACCCACAACCCACGGCTGTCAGCGGGCTGTCAGTGTCCCGGAGGCACCGCCATAAAACCCGCACGCAGGGAAGGGCTCGGCTGGGCAGCGGCAGGGCTGGTGACAAACAAAACAATGCTCCGGGTGACAGCGGAGGGAGACAATGCCCCTCTGCGCAGGGAGGCTGTCAGCAGAGATCCTCCTGCCCCGACAGCCTGGCTGCCAGCGGGCCACGCCAAGCGGGACGGCAGCGACTGCGTGTGCGCCCAGGGGCGGCACTCCCACAGGCGGCTTTCCCCCTGAGCAGCCTGGGGCCGGCTGCACCGAGGTGCCGTCGGACAGGCAAGGGACACCGGCGGGATGACGGAGGGCCAGCCCCAGCGCTCGGATGCTCGGGTGAGCCTCCCCAGGCTCGCCGACGGAAAGGAAAGTGCGCGGAGCGCGGAGGGATGATGCCTGTCCCGGATATTCGGCGCGGGGAAGAATGCGGAGTTCTTGGAGCGGGCATGGCCACCCGCAGCTGTGCAAACAACCCCGCTGAGGAGGTGACTTACCTTGTCCCCCGATTGAGATCGCAGACCGCCCGCTTCCAGGAAGCCTCTTCCCTTGCCCAAAGACAGGACAAGCAAAGCCGAGGGCTGTTTCCCAGCGGGAAGCTGCTGTCTCACAGGTCAGAAAGTTAAATGAGCTGGCTGGGGTTAGGACTGAGCTCCGATAGCCACCATCAGCCTGATCCAGCCCAGTACGCAGCAGCTGCTCCTTGATTTTAATTTATCCCCACACTCGAGGTCAGTTTCTTTGCCAGCAGAAAAGCAGCAGCAGTGGCTGCAGACGAGTGGCTTTGCTGCGCTGCTTGGGTCTCAATGCCCTGCTGCAGCATCTCCCCAGCGCTGCAAGGCCAGGAGGGATCCCGCATCCAGTTGGACGGGCAAGAGGAATGCAAGGCCCCGATCCAGGAAAGCACATACTGATCCGTCAGCACCCGAGTATTCCTGACCCCTGTCTTCCAGAGGAAACTAACTTCAGATGGCGAGAGAGGGAGGAAGGGAGAGTGATCAGCACCAGCTCTGCAGAGAATTGGATACCCCAGCACAGGCGGGTCAGAGGTCACATTGGAAAATGCCATTTTGGAACCTAAATGCAATCCTGAGTATCAGCAGGTCCCAGCATGGTCTCTAAAAGACCATCACTGGTGCTGCAGAGGCAGTAGAGAAAGGGACAGCCAGTGATTGGAGAGGTATGGGCCATGCTCCTGCCTCCACCACAGCTTCCCAGCCCTACCCTTCCCACCTTCAAATAGGGAAAATACTACTTTTCTCCTGTTTTGCCTCACTGGACTACCTGCTGTAACAGATGGAGTCTGTAGGCCCTACAGTAAAAAAAAAGGTGAAAGGGTTTTGAATTCCACTTTTCCATGGATTTTTCAGAGATGGGGGTGAGGGGTAGTGGGGGGGGGGGAGTGAACAGCACAGTCTCTAAATCTTTATTTCCTCAGGCTCCTTCAGCCTGTTTCCTCCCCAGCTTTTGTGCTACTTCAACCAACTTTTATTTTTGGAAAAATAAACCAGAACAAATGGCAATAAATATGGGCAGGCTTAGAGGAAAACGGCTGGGATTGCTCCGGATCCTGGCTGCGATCTTCTGAACAATGCTGAAACCCCAGGGCCCATTTCTGGCCAGTGGCAGATGTGGCCCATGGTAGGAGATGTGGACCACAGTGGCAGCTCCACCAGATGACCCTCCTGTCCTGGGCAGGGAGAAGCTGGTCCAGCCCCAGCTGGGAAGGGGCTCTCCCCAGGCTCCCAAGCTCGGTGTGACTTTTCACTGCATGCAGCTATTGGATCCACGTGGGCAGAGGAGATGAAGAGTCACCAGGCTGTCCAGGAGCAGCCACAGCAAGGAGGTCATGGGGTATTGTGGCTTGACCCTGGGGATGGAGCCTGGTCTGGTGGCAGCAGAAACCACCAGCTGCAGCAGGCTGTGTGGATGGGGGCTTCCCTTCCCAATATCCCTGGGAGAAAGGGGGATGCTCTGCAACCCTCATGTGAGGCTGAATTCAGGCTTTGCAGGGTTAGGACCAGGGATGCTGTTCTATCACAAAGCATTAGCTTATCCAGAGCACGTCAGCCCCCACAGCCAGACAAAGTCTTACTTCTCTGAGGGCTCTCATTATCACATGAATCTACATCTATGATGTTTTCCAATGTCTTGGCTTTGAGAGCTCTCAAACCCTTGCAAACGGTAGCTAGCAATGGATGAAACCTCAGGCAACTAATGCCTATTGATAAAATGTAATAAATATTCAAGCTAATCAGAAGGATAAAAATGAGAGAGGGAGGAGGACCCTGCAACACACTAGTTGTTGCCTGCCTAAGAACACCATCTTAAAATGATTGAACAACCAAGCCATCACAAATAACTGCAGCTACAATCACACCAGTTTTTCTTCTCAAAGCTCTTTTACAGCTTTGAAGATCCTCCACTAAACAGCACACTGAAGTGTGTGATAAAGATAAAGGAAAGAAAAAAACCCAAATCCCAAGAACACAAACCCTTTGCTCAACTGCAAACCTGACCACAGGGAGACAGCTGACCCATGAACCCAACACCAAGCAGCACATGAGCTGAGGGCCACCCCTTGCTGACCACCATAACCTCAGCATGTGTTTACTTCACTCCCATCTGTGACAATCTCTCTGTTTGTCTTCTCACCCTGGACTGTGTAACAGAAGCTGACAGGAAAAGAGAAATAAGTCACAGCCACTACCCTGAGCCCACACTACTGGCCACCGCTCCAATGACACAAAATACTTGTATTTCCCAAGGAGAGCAAGATGAGTGAAAACAGGAGAAAGGAGTAAGCCAGGCCACACAGAAGAAAAATGGTCAGGAAGAAAGACAGATCAAAAAAGCCATATTCTTAGGATGGGTTTCAGGAGACAACTCTGACAATCATACTTTATTCCTGGAATATGTTGCTCATTGAAGTTTTGGAAGTTCCATCTCTGGAAGTGTTCAAGGCCAGGCTGGATGTGGCCCTGAGCAACATAGTCTAGTGGAAGGTGTCCCTGCCCATGGCAGAGGGGTTGAAATGGGATGATCTTTAAGATCCTTTCCAACCAAAACCATTCTGTGGTTCTATGATACCAAAGTCAGGGCTTGTCTCTTACCAGATCAGCTGGTGTTATCCCTGCCCTGGGGCCATATATCCTTCATCACACAGGGAGGTGACGTGCCACCTTGGTGCTGGCAGACTCACCTGAATTTGTTTCCAACAACAAGGACCAATGCCACCACCACCCCCTGCAAAAAATCCCACAAACAACCCTATTGTAGCGGAACAGAGGGTTAAAGTCGCAATTACGGAATTGGTAACACGGTTACCCAAGAGAAAAATAAACCAAGTACAAAAAAAAAAAAAAAAAAAAGCCAAAAACACAATTCCAGATTATATTTTACACTCAAATTCCTCCTTAATTGCTCCAGTGTCTCAGCCAGTTTGCAGGGGAGGAGTGGGGACTGGCAAATTAGCTCCCCCCAGGGCCGCTTCCCCCTGGGGAGCTTTCCCAATTTACATTCCCATTGTGTTCTTTAATTAGTACATTCCTACAGCTTTTCTGAGAGTCCCAACACTTCCAGGGCTGTGACAGTACTTTATAAATAATAAATCGGAGGGAGTATTGACTGTACCCTGCTTCACTCCTCCCAGTGTCCCGGCCGGTGTCTGGCAGCTTTTGCAGAGACCACACACAGCCTAGAGCAGCCCACCACTGCCAGCCCCAGAGGCAGCCTTTGGTGAGGACATCAATAACCTTTTTTCATCCTCCCACCTTGCAAAACGTATTTGGAGACCTGCTTCCTGCACAGGATTCTCCCAGAGGAAGCATTTGGACTTCATGACATGCCCATAATGGGGTGCCAATGCAGGTGAGAAGGGCTGAGAGGAAAGCTTGAGAGAGGTGCCTGCAGCCCTCTGTCTGACCAGGATGATGCCCAGAGGCAGCAGTGGACCAGCCAGTCTTTACGATTCAGGTTCCACTTGGAGGCCTCCCAAACCCAGCATCAGCAAGCGCAGAGCATGCTGCTCCTCCACACGAGGACACAGGCAATACCCTCCAGCCCAAGATTCCTAGCACCCTAGGGACACATGAACTTGTCCTTAGGGACAACAAAAAGGGGAAATTTATTTATTTATTCCGCAGCCTGTGCCTGTGCCAGGAGCAGAGCGCAGGACTCCTTGTCAGGCAGGAAATCCTCCAGCGCCTTCAGCCTCACAAAGGTTTCACACGGATGATCCTAGAAACCAAATTGCAGGAGAAGCACAAAGTAAAGGGGAGACAGTGCAGCCAAGCCATGCATCAGAGCTGCAACCCAACGTTTTCCCAGGTCTCATTAGGGATGATTTATGAAGGCTGACACTGTCATTAACCTCTGACCATGTCCCCACTGCCTGCAGGGCATTTTGCAGCCTGCCTGCGACTGCCCAGCAGCAGTGGGGGGGGGGAGGGGGGGCAACTGAGATTTTACCACCCCTGTTAATGCAATTAGGTGGTTTGAAGTAGACCCATTGGATCATCTTACCTGCAGCAACTCGGCCACTCCACTTGCACCCAGGACAAGCCCTGCACATACTGCGTGCTTGCACACACGTGCAGCACTGCTTGGCACAGGCATTGGGCACTAATAGCCTGCCATTTGCAACCCCATCTGGTTCTGACATGTCCATTATTCAAAGGCATTTGGCAAAGACCTTGGGCAACTCATTTGCAGAGTCCGGGTCAGTTCACAAGCTCATGAATTCCCAAACTATTTGCTGGCCGTGCTGGTAGCCAAGCTGTGAATAGGTTTCTGGCAGATTTGAAAGGAGCCAGTGTTTTCTGAAAACACCTGCCCTCAGAGGCTGCAAAAACCCACAGATTTCCATTCCTGCTTAAGATGCATATCCAGCCCTCTGTAAAGCTGTAGTAAGATGAAAACCTGACTTGTCTGCCACTATAGAGAATTCCCTATTTTTTATCAATCTCATGGGAGATCGAGTGACATCAGTCCCTGAGCCAGGGGTGCAAGCCTCACCTCACCTCACCTCACCTCACCTCACCTCACCTCACCTCACCTCACCTCACCTCACCTCACCTTACCTCATCCTTCCCTGCCCCCCAGGGCTGGAAACTGAGCAGAGGAGAAGCATCTCCTGGTCTGGAACCATCTCCAGTTCCTTTGCCCGGCCCCTCTCATCCCACAAATGGTGCAATTGGCTGACTGTGTGTCAAACCAAGCCCAAAAGCCAGTGATGCCCTGGGAGCACAGACAGCAGTAGCCTTGGATGCTCCTGGTCCCACATCTACTGCATCAGGATAATACACCAGCTGGAGCACGAGGATAGACCTGGAAAAAGTACACTTGGCACCTTTATTTTCAGCCAATTCATATCATGCTTTGCTCTCCCTTGACCCACCAGAGCTGCAGACAGCTGGGGTTTGCTGCCTCTCATGTGCAAGGATGCAGCGAGCTTTTCCCTCCTGCCCTGAGGCTGAGGTTCCACTCTCCTCCCAGCTGCCTCGCTGGGGCAAATCCTCACTGCAATCTGTTCAACCAGTGGGCAATCCTTCCCTGCTTCAAACAGCAGCCCACAAGGCTCCCGGAGATCAGGCGGCATTGCACACCCGCTCGGAGAAGCAGGAGGCACAGGCAGGGGAATACGAGACGTGATTTACTCGGAGACAGCTCTGTGCTTTTGGCAGGACTCGAGGGCATTTGTTTTGAAGCTGTGTTTACATGCCTTTGATCAGACGTGTTTAACTTTTCTGGTGCGTGACAGCAGCAAAACAAGTTTGAGACAAGGATAATGAAACACATTGTACGCCCGTACATGTAAGCGGCTACAACAAGGCTGCACACATCAGCAACTCAAACTGGAGGTGGGGGCGGCAGGGGGTGGGTGCCAAGACGGGGAGATGCATCATGATGATGCCAAACCAGCAAGTTGAAAATGTAAAAAGAAAAAAAAGCACTAACCCAGCAACAACAGCTCAATCTCAGCTCTTGGAATTGGCCAAGGGAAGTCTGCGCGGAGCTCGGGTGCAGAAGTAAAACTCCATCCAACATTGCAGGGAGCTTTTCCTGAGCAGATAAACTGCTCCCATTGTGGGTCAGGGGTTGCTCTCAGCAGCACCATAGGGCACCTCAGGTATGGAGCAGCCCCTGCTTTTTCCAACCTCTGAGGTTCATCAGCAACTCTCAAAGTCGAGCGCCATCTTTTAAGAAAAGCCAGCACAAGATCAGAGAGCAAAATAGAAAGGCAGCTTCCAGAGATGCTCCTAAAATAGCTGCTCTCTGAAATGCTATAGGCACACCTGAAATGCTATAGGCACAATTAGCAAGGATGTATCTACATATGTATAGACCAATAACTGGATCATTGAACACCCTGTCATCATTTTAAGCCTTGCAAGGCAGTAAGAACTCTCTCCCAACATCCTAAGGAAAGGCAGAGAGTACTGCCAGTACCTGCCATCCTTTCAGCATAGGAGAGTGCAGGGTCGTAAACGGGGAAATGTTTCCAGGCACTGCAATGTAAAGAGACCCACGTTGAACTGCGAATGAAGATCCTGGCATGGGGCAAAGCCTCAGTACAGGGCTGCTCCTACAGAGCAGTTTGGATAAAATAAAGCTATTTTTGAGCTTAAAAGAGACATGGCGGAGTGTGGATGATCCAGCCCTCTGCTAAAGAGCAAACCCAAGCATCTTATCCCTAGTAGTATGCTTAATTTACTAATGCAGAATACCAGCAGAGAGACTTTATAACACAGTCCCATGCTGACCATGCTCTGGGATGAGAGATGCCACCATCTCTTTGTGCTTAGCGCAGCAGATGAGCAGAGATGTTGGCACAAGAGGTTTCCTAATGGCATGCCACCTCACTACACAACCTGTCAAGCCAATGCAGGCTTAAGCAGTGGATCTTAGTTGGCAATAGTGGGGGAAGTGAATACTCAGCTGTGATAAATATTTAACGTGCTTTTAGTCCTGAAGAAGTGTAGCACTGAGGCCATCATCCTGTAAGTGAAAACCAAGGCTGATTAATGGGGAAGGTACTCCCATTTATGGGAGGTTAGGATCAATCCCAATTCTCAGCTATTTGTTGAATCTTTAATGCTCTTTTTCGATAGCAGAGTTCCTTGGTGAAGGGCAGCATCCTAATAAGGCTGCTTTAACAGCAGGGATGTTAAAGGGAGTATAAATAAAAGACCCTTTTAAAAATAAACAATGAGGTAAAAAAGGAAGGTTTCATGTGGTCACTACTGTGGGCTGGCTTGGAAAAAGCAGTTTTCAAGCCCCCACTCTTCTTTGGAGGCTGGATTTACTTCTTTTGGAGTTTTCTCTGATATCTCAGAACTGAGCCCAGGGTTAACCCTCAGGCCAAAGTTAAGCTGTTGCTCTGGGAGGGAGGGGCAGTCAGTAGCAGTCCAACTGTCCTTGTCTGACCTTTGCACATCCTTCATTCCATGCTGGAAAGGTCTCCACCTTCTTCCACACCTCAGCCCTCTTCTCAGACCCACAGTTTCACCATCTCATGCTCTAATTCTTCTCTGGCCTGAGCAAGGTGCCCTCATACCACCTTCCATCTCACCAGTCACGATTAATCCCCTGCCTCTGTAGTTATATCAGCATCAACCACTCCCCTCCTATGCTCTCAAACACTTCTTTCTCCAGAGTGAGTACCCAGGGTGAGCAGGCAGCTTGCACTTACAAGGCATTTGCCATCTCCCATCAAGGAGAGCATCCCCCTTTGTCTCTTTTGGGTTTTCCATCACATCATCTTCCTGTACCCCCGTACTCCCATGCTTGCTACCCCCAGTAAATCTCCTTCTGATTTTCTCACCATCCAGTAGGACCAGCCTCGCCTCCTGCAAGCAAAGCTCTCCCTGCACATCTCTGCTCACTAGCCATCCCTCCCTTGCTGGCAAGCAGCACGGAAACAAGACCACAGACATCAGCCTTGTAATGAAGATGAAGAGCCACACAGCCTTGCTGGCCCTCTCCATCTGCCCTCACCTTTCCGGTTGCATTACGCCTTATGTTGTTTCTTGTCTGAAACTGAACATCAGCTCCTTCCTGGCTGTGCTGTTACTCTCACCCCAGCCTTGTGCCGGGGATGTTACAGCATGAAACGGAGGGGAGGAAAAGTGAACTGGGACAGGGGACAGCAAGAGGCAGTGGGGGAGAGAGTGTATTCACAGCAGCAGTGACCAAAGATGCCAGAGCCAAGTGCAGGTTGCCTAGCACGACAGGTGCTGGTGCATCCTTGATGAGCCACTCTGACTCCATCAAAGCATCAGCTGGAACAGATGTGGCTGTCTGAGCTGAGAAAGGGTGCTGGCTTCTCCCTAGAGTGACAACTGGGATGACAAGACAATGTCACCCACAGGCAGAAGGTAAGAACCTCTTTGGCCCCTAAAGCCCTCCCTCCTTCTCCACAATGCAAGGGGACCAACCTTTAACATCCCTTCCCTCCCTCCAGCCCTGCATCTGCTGTGGTGGAACAAAAATGTGGTCCTTTCAAAAATGAGACTGGCCCAAAAGGAGGCAGCATGGCCAGACAATTTTCCTCCAGGGCTGCAAGTGCTGGAAGAATGAGGGAGAGGACTGCAGCCTCTCACAGCTGTACACCATGCCACACACACAAGAGATGTGCACACACAAGGGATGTGCACAAACAGGGGATGTGCACACACAAGGGATGTGCACATCCCCTTCTACTTCCACCACAGACCACTCCTCACTAATCATCCTCCGGGATCATTCAGCATCTTTCCCCCCAGTTGCCATCTCCACTGTAATTGTCTTTCCTTATCCACCACTGTAAACAGGGATAATGAATCAAGATATGAGGTTAAGCCTCTGCTGGAGATTAACCTGCCATTGTCCTCAGTGACAACAGGTGCCAGACATCTGTCCATGCCCTGTGACAGTCCTCAAACACACTTCTCTGTGTTGCCATAAGACTTTCAGGGAGATAATATGAGACATCCTCCTCTGCCCAGCTTTAGCAAGCTGTCCCACGCCTGCCTTGTGCTCCTAGCAAAAAACCCAAGGAAGCAGAAGCATTGTACTGTGTCCCTGCAAGGTGCCAGAGACAGAAGCTGGGATGCAACCTGATGGCATTACAGGAAAAATCAGCACCAAAGAACCAGCCAGGCCCTCAGGTGGACAGTTATACCCGATGCCCCCATGGACTCTGAACACCCACCCACTGCCAAGCAGCACAGTCAGATCCACCGCGTGGCAATGCCAAGCAGAGGAAGGATGCTCTCATCCCAGGGAAGGCACAACCAAGCCCTAGGCTGCAGCCAAACTGCCCAGGTGCTCTGGCTTCTCGCCCTAAACCAGGATACCCTTTGGCTGAGCCACATGCTTGGGAAGACGATGCCTGTGCAAATGTTAGAGACAGGGCTGCTTTTGTTTACAGGCTGCTGGCAATGGCGCTGCACACCCCACATCCTCCCCTGGCCAGGAGCAAGCTCCAAGAAAGGAAATTACACAAGCCAGAAGGTTTGATGGAATGAACCCATTGGGCGGCTTGAAGATAGCTATTAATGGAGAGCTTTCTCTAATTGCTTTTGTATAATCTGGGGCTGCTAGACGGAACTGGGTAATAAATGAAATCCAATTACATTTTCTCTCAGTATTTATTTTATTAAGTAGAATTCATCAGCTGATGAAGGGCCCCTCGAGGTAATGGCTCATGACCTAGTGGAAGGCACTTTTTTATTATTATTGTTTTCCCCACTTGGGGAAGCAGATAATTCTGTTTCCCAGTAAATCCAGACTGTTCCCCCTGCACCGTGGGAAGCACAACAGGTCCCAGGGCAGCACGGATCCCACGGGGACCCACACTGTCCTCCTGAGCAGGATCCCTGCTCTGACTGCTGGAGTCCCAATGAGCACAATGGGCGATTAAGCCCCAGCTTCAGCATGCCAGCCAAAATGGAGACGGATTTACAGCACACAGGTGGTGTGCTCCAGAGGGCTGCAGCAGGAGCCAGTCCCATTGGGAACGCAGCAAGAAGCTATGTCACTCCACGTCTGCTCCCCAGGAGGCTGGACTCTGGTGCTAGCGCTGTTTCCCTAGGATGAGTCTCCTATGCAGGGCTCAGAATGTGGGCTCAGTTTGGGCTCAGGGCTACAACTGACCAGGCTGAGAACACTGTGAACACCAGTAGCTCAGATCCATCACATCCAGCCCCATACTCCAGCACACCCATGAAGCCTTGTATCTCTCTGCAACACAGCACCTCAACCACCACCTGCTGGTGGTTTAAACCCAGTTACTGCGGTGTAGACACAGTTGCTGCCATGAAGGCTGCCCATCAAGGTCACCACAAGCACTAGTCCCACATGGAGATGCCTAGCCAAGCCTTGTGCCGCTATTAGCATGCTGGCATCAGCAGGTAAAGCATGTCAGGGATTTCTGGTGGTGGCAGCAGTGCAGGGCACTCCAGCTACCAAGCAGGGTTTGCTGGAAGCTGTAGCACTGCAGCAGAAGAGATCCCAGGTCATGGCGCAGTGCCTTTCCTGTGGTACGAGAGGCAGCAAAACCCAGCGTGGGTCAGGAGAGGTTGCTCCAGGTGTATCCTTACAAGCTCTAGCCAGCATCCCTCCCTGTGGAGTGGGGATGGCCACCAAGGCACAAGACCCTTCCTCCTCCTCCCTCCACACCAGAAAGCATCAACGGGTCTGGGGTCTGCCAATTAATCACAGGGTCTGGTGCAGCACTGTTGCCCTCTTGCTGGAGCCCACAGCAAGGATTCCTCCAGCACAACCAGGCAAGATGCCTCGGGGATCTTGCAATCATCTGCTGGGCTTTTCACCATCCCTCTTGCCATCCAGATATTGACTGACGTTCACCCTTGGCTCCCAAACCCAGTGCCGACAGCCGCAGCTCACCCAGCTTTCACTGCCATCTTGTCATACAAACAATTTATCACCCTCCAGTGAGTGCTGTTACAGACGACAGACTCCAGTGCCCATTAATTAACAGGAAATACTGAGAGAGGCATATACACATGCACAAATCTGTCTGAGAGGTTTCCTACAGCATCCACCATGGATGCACCCATGTGCTGCCACAGCAAGCACAGCCTCTGGGAGCCACAGCAGATGTAGCCAGCAGCAGCCAGGCTCAAAACAAAGAAAAAGCAGCATTATGAGGAGGAAAACCAGCTATGAAGGCAATAGAGTAGCATGGTTTTATTCCTGAATAGTAAGAAACTACTCAGCTTAAGGGATTAAAAAAAAGGTGGTGAATTGAGAACGGGGAGCAAGCAAGCCATGTCCCAGCTGCTGAGAGTCTGGGGTGAAGGTGACACCACAGACACCTCCAAAGGGCTTGCACAGCCTTTTGCAGCAGGAGCAGCTAATGTTTTGCCTACCCTTTCACTAGGGATGTGGTGTTCTCGGCTGCTGCACCCTGCTTCCAAGCCTTCCAAGGCTCCATCCAGGCAGGATAAGCCCAGTTCCCCATCAGGGCAGCAAACCCAGCAGCCTTACACATCCCAGACCACAGCTCAGCAGCACTGAATGAATGCCTGCCAGAGCCTGAGTCCTCATGCTGCTGGGCCAACTAAAAATAAATGAGGTGTGGGATCACAGAGAGTCAGCGCCAGGTTTTAGAAGTGCTGTGTGTTGCTGGTTTTGCTGCAGAGGATAAGGAAAAAGGCTTTCAGAGGGCAAGGAAAAAGTGTTTCAGAGGAATCTTCTGAAACTTGTCTGGCTTTTTGATTTGGGAAGAAAACCTAAAACCAGTTGGAAAGGAGATCTAAACATCGTGTCAGAATCCAGCTCTTCATCTTTTTCACAAGTGGGCTTTCACTTTTTTCTGTGAGGCTATTTCCCAAGCACAACACAGAAACACAAGCTATTTGCGTTGATCCAAAACTACTTTTCACCAAATAAGTCATTCATCTGAAATCTTTCTCCCCAGCTCTGCTGCAGGAGAAGCTCTCTGCTCACGGGAGACCACGATTTATGCTTAAATGAGCATTTGTGACTAACAGGTTAGATTCATAGTGAAATGCATCATCAATAAATCAGTCAATCACTTCTGCCCTCAGCTCAGGGCTGAAGTCTGGAGTAACTACTCAGCACTTTTGTCAACCTTTACTCCAGCAAAGTCTGGGTAAGAGACCTCAGGATTTAGCCTATTGATTGCTTACTATTGTTTGTGATGCCCTGCATGCTTTAGACATGCTCCCTTCAGGCAAGATTAAATACCTGGCTTGTGGCATTGGGATTCAAGGGAAATTATCTTTTACAAGCACGGGAACAGACAAGTCAAATTGCCCTGTGCAATGGTCCATATTGTGGTGCAAAGGTGCCCCTGAATCCCCTTGGTGCTGCCATCGAGTTGGGCACATGGGCAGTGCTGACTCTCCCTGGGGCTGGCGTGTTGAGCCCCACGGCTGTAGCACATTTCTGCAAGTTAAATGCAATTTTGGCTGTGGCTCCGGAGCCTCTGAGGCTCTCAGCTCCTCCGGTAGTGTTTTGTTGCAAGAATAATAGAGTGACAGCTCCCTGGCAGCTTTGAGTAGCATCCCCAGCTCAAAGGCACCCTTAATACCTCTGCCAAAGTCCAGCCTCTTGGTTTTTACATTTGTTTGAAGTTAAGCGGATCTAACTTGGGTGAGTGGACGCAGACAGTGTTGCTCAACCAAAGCCAAAGAACATCTCGGACACTCCTCTGCCCAAGGGCTGGCGCTTGTCCCCCACACACCATCGAGGTTATTGAATGTATTAATACAGAAAGACGTAAGTGACCATCCTGCCCCACCAAAGGGCAAGCCTGGGATATGTGCACCCTCCACAAGCATAAAGCAAGGAAATACAGCAACCATTTGCAGGGCAGAATACCTCTTAATAACCCTCTGCACACTGCCTCCTACCAGGAACCCCTACCATGGGCTGGACTTTTTTAGGGATCAAGGTTTCTTGGAAGGAAGATAAAGTCTTGCTTTCTAAGGATGCTTCTCACTGCTGACACCACCCTGAATACAGGGAAAAAAAAACCTCAACAACTAAAAATCTGCAATTTCTACAGGAAAAAAAGAAAAAAAAGCAGCCTGCAGAAGGACCTGGCAATTTAGGTCAGGAGGGGAGAGGGGGGGGGAAAAGGAATTTAAAAACCCGGGATTTACAGAATCCCAACCCAGACCACCAGCTGCTCTCCGAACCCCATGTCATGCCCATGTACCATAGCATACTGATTCCCAGGTTTCACCCACATATCCCACTGTAAGGCAAACTGATTTCTGATGCTTGTCCCGCCTTCTTTTATTTCTGCCAGACCTCCCCCTCTCCTCTGGGTACTTTTCCTGCTGCCGTTTGTTCCTGTCCTTTACAGCTCTGCCTGCTGTCACTCACATAACCTTGCCTGTTTGGTAATTTGTGGCAATAAAGTGTCACTGTGGGGAAAAAATACAGCATCGCAGCAGCATATAAATCTCTGATCCATAAACTGTGCTGCTCCCCACCTGCATGCCCCTCCTTTTAGATGTAAAGTGCAACGATTTGGGGCAAGAGGAAGAAAAAAGAGCCAGTAATATGTGATCTTACTGAAGGGCAGCGCTGAGGTGTCCTCATTGGGGGCTATAATGAGTGCTGAGGGACTGGTGTGTGCTGTAAATTGCCCTGGAGACATAAGCCTCAGTGGAGGCTTCCTGGAGCTATCCAGGACTTGAAAAGGGTAATCTTAAAGGGGGAAATAATACATTAAACATTGCTAAGGAGTGCTGTCTACCTCCTCTTTGAACAGCCTCACTGGTGCTGAGCACACAACCCTGGGAGTGCCATGGCCATAGAAGGGATCCAGGTGTGTGCAGCTGAGCCCCTCCCTCCTCTTCCCACCTAGATGTGGGATCCTGTCCATCTGCATCACAGCTGAACAGCTCCTCCAGTAGATTCCAATTCCAAGCACTCTCCCTGGGCATTAAGGGGGACTACAAGGAAGTAGGTCTGGAATTTTCCCTTCCATCTCGTGCAGCAGGTGCCCACTTTACACACCTATGCCCTCCACCAGGCTGAAAATAGTTCCCCATGGCTCAGAGCCAGGATTCAGTGGGGCAGGTCCCACCCCAGGCAAATGCACCTCATGTTTGTGGCCCCACGGTTTCCTGCTTTACTGCGCAGAGTACCAGGCATCCACCGCCAAGGCCGTGCAGGAGCCATGAGACCCACAGCATCTCTGACACCCTCTGAAATGGCTTTAGAGGAGTTCAGCCCTTCTTGCTGACGGTTATTTCTTTGACCTGGAATACACAGCTTGCCTCCATCAGACCCCTCCTCCACTGAATTATCATCTTGGTCGCACTGTAGAGCAACATCCTAGGCCAGCTGTAAAATGTCACCTCCAACACTACTGCAGCACTCTCCCAACCCCAGCTGCTGTGCCAGACCCAGCAGTGTCCCACTCATTCTCCCCTGGTTCTTGGCACATTGGGGTCTCATCCACCATCCGTCACATGGAACAGCAGGGAGACTTGCATTAAAGCCTTCTCCTGACACCGACATCTTTCTTGACATCTGTGGCTCACCTGAGCAGCTAAGCAACACTCCTGTGAATATAAACAAGCAGGAGGGAAAGTGCATTCACTAGACAGATAGCTTGGTAAAGTGTCATCACCCACTGAAAGCCCATATGTGGTTTTGTAGCAAAGGTATTTGCTTCCTGTCTTGCCCACTCATCAGAGGAATATACGAGCAGAACTGAGCAGCACCCTGGAGACAGACTAAAACCAAGCAGAGAGCAAATGGTGCTTGGAGGGCTGCGCAGGAGCCGTGCAGGCAAACACATTATGGACACCCTGAGGAAGAGAAAGCTCCTTTCTCCCAGCCTTGGGAATGGCACACAGCCAGGATCCATCACGCACCTATCCTGCACCTGATCAAGGCAATGTGTTACATGAATTAAAAAAGTCAGGTCTTGGTCCCCAAACCTGCCCATGGTTGACAACTTCCCTCTTGGAGCCACAATTCACAGAGGCCTCAAAAGAAGCACTTACTGTGAAACTCTCCAGCTCATTGCTGTGGTTTGGTGCTGGGCTTGGACATAGGAACACTCACTCTGTGCCAGCACAGGTCCTGCCAGCTGCCTGCCCAAGCCGCAAAGGGATCAGCAGCAGGCAGCACATCACGCAGCACTTGAACCACATCAAGACATTGCCCTTAGTTTTGGACCCCCGAAAGGAGTCCCAGTGTTAATTAACTAAAGAAAATTCAGCCATGGCCACTGAAATGCCTGGGGAAGCTGTTGAGGAGACTGAGCCAGGCTTTTCGCAGCAGCCCATAGCAAGAAGGTAAGTGGCAGTGGGCACAGCTGAAAGGTTCCCACTGGATGCTAGGAGATGCTTTTCCCTCCTTTTTCTACAGTCAGAACCAAGAGAAAACCAGCATAGCACCTCTAACAACAACACTCAAGGCTAAGCAAGAATGAAGCCTCTGCCCTTCTCCCATTCCCAAATTCATAACTATTGTGACAGAACAAGGTATCCCAGGAGATGGAGGATGCCCATGCTTAAGCCATGAACCCCCAGCTCAACAGCCACACTGTTTTGATGTGGCAGTTCTGCTTTGAAGCTCCAAGGGCTCTGTAGGTCTATGCAGATGCAAGAACAAGATGAGAGATTGTTGACCTTATCTGAGTCGCCAACTCCAGGAAAAGACCTCTCAGCCACTTCATTCTTACTATCTAAAGATCAGGTCCCTACCTGGAGGAAGGACAAAGCCCACCTAGAAGCTGTACTGCTTGGGGCTGTGCCTGGAGGGGACACACCTCAGACACCTTCAGATCCAAACACTGCTAAACAAAAACTGCATTATCGAGTGACAGCAGTGGAGCTTTGGCATGACATCTGTCCATCTATAAATAGAGCTCAACTGTGTGTCCTTATCACAGGGCTTTGATGTGTTTGGGGAGGATATTTTCTTCCCCTTCACCACCAAGTCCCAGGCAGCACAGATAATGGGCTTGAATCGATCCAGCTCAAGTATTACTAAACTTCCTACCACTGTGGCAGCATGCCAGCATCTAACAGGACAAGAGAACATGTGTCTGTTCAGAGCCAACCACAAGGAGCAGGCAGAATATTGCTTTAGGCTTAAAAAAAAAAAAAAAAAAAGAAAAGCTGCTTTTTTGCAGATCTGTAGATCAATCTACAATGTATTTGTATTTTAGAGGTTTAAGAAAGTCAATAGAAACAAGATATATCATAGCTGCACAAGAAGCCGAGAAGCTATATTTCTATTTATGCTGCTACTGGCACTCCAGCCACTGGTTCGATGTCCTGCTGCTTCTCCAGCTGGAAAGTCGAGGGAAGGGACTCCCTCCACTGCTGCAGCTCAACACTTGGTTTTGCCAGGACAGCTCAGCCCCATGGGGCTGGTTGGGTTCTGATATACCTGAAGTGTGTCATCACTGCACCTTGTGCCCTGCGGGCAGCAGGAGGGCAGCAGGAGGACACAGGGACCACTGGCAGTGGCCAGGCTGACTTCCCACAAAGTGTAGCTTGTCTCCTTAGGCCTGTCTGCACAGGCTCAGCACACAAACTGGCTCAAGTCTCTGGGGGTTCTCCCAGCAGTGCTGAGACAATCCCTTGGGATTTGTTTCTCAAGCTGGTGCTGCTGCAGAACTGCAGCGGCCTGACCTCTACCAACTCATCCCCAGGGACGGGAGAAGTTGGTTCCCTCCTGCAGACACATCTGCCATGTGCCCACCATTCCTCTTGCACCATCATGACATGACTTGGGAGATGCCTTGCACAGACCCCTTTGGCATGCCTCTGGCCCCCTCAGCTCCACTGCAGGGCACTACAAAGCATATTCAGGATTTTTTTCTCCCTTTTTTATTATGGTGAGTCACGTAGCATGCCTTATCAAACCAGACCTGAATCACATCTGCCTCTCCCCAGATCCCATGTAATATGTCAGCCATTAAATATGCAGTTATCCCTCATCTACAAATCCATGAGAGGTTCTTGTCCTCTCATGGGCAGGAGTGCTCACATCCCTGTGGTGGAGCCTGTCCTAATGAGCCACCAGAAAGTGGATCCCACTGCAACTGGCCACATTCATTTCCCAGCCTCCATAAGGCACAAACCCCCATTTCCTGGCTTCCACCCTCTGCCCCAGAGGGTGAAGAATAAAGTGTGCATCTGGATTGGAAAGAGTTGGCTGTACACCGTTGGTCAACAGGAAGAAGTCCCCGGGCTGTGGGATGCCCAGCTCCAGACATCCTTCTGCCCCAGAGCCCATCCAGGCATGGGAAAACAGGTCAGCCTGCAACACAGGAAGCAGAAACCAGCTTTCTACCCTTCCTACACAGCTAAAACTTGTGCAAACGCCTGCCACACGTCCCACCAAACCCTTTGGGAGAGGAAGCCAGTGATGCAGGGCAGGGATCGGCAGCTGACGCACCAACGCTGGCAGGAATACCAGCCTGCTGATGCTTCTCCAACCCCTTCCCACCTCTCTGCCAGGCTCAAGCTCCTCTAGCAGCACATCATCTGGGCTGGGCTCTTACTCCTCCACTGCCACGCACAAGCAGGCATCAGGGGATGTATCATTCCACAAATCCGGGGAAGAAACAAGCAGCATTAACTGGTAGCATGTGTGTATGGGGACCCCTCAAACCCTTTTTTCCCTTGCTCCCATCTGCTCTGCTCTGGGCCACTAAATCCAATTCAGCAGCGCTCAGTGCTTGTACCAAAGTTGCGACACATTTGTCAGATCCCTGACTAGACCCATGGCTAATTTTACAATGCTAATTTATCTCACCATATTATATCGCTTTCATTTCATCCCCCCAGGATCCCATTACTGCCAGTGTACCTTGTAGCCAGCATGTAACAGTAATTGGTATTATTAGCAACGTACCCTGCTCGAGCTGCTCTATTTGCAGAGCTGCAAGGAGTCCCATGGGTAGGCTGATCTACCTCGAGGATGGGGAGGGAAGGAGTCCTTGTTCCATGCCACTCCACGGATGCCACCAAGGACCAATGCCAACGGCAGGGTTTTGCTACTGTAGAGCATCTCTGCATGCCAGACCCCATCCCACTCCCCATTGTGACTCCATCAGGTGTTGCCCACCACTGGGTTCCTTACCCCTGACCTTTTACCTCCAGGGCAAACAATCACCTGTGCACACAGGGAGCATTTCTGTCCTTGCTTGTGGCTCAAAGTATAAAGGACTCTGCTTATCCAGGGTTAAAGGGGCTGCAAAACAACTCTGGGAAGGATGATGCAGGGGTAGAGGGCAGGGGAGCTGCACCAGGAAAATTCATCATTCATGCTATTTTGGCCAACAGTTTCTCCTCTTTGGTGTAAGCTATTGCTTTCTAGGATCAACATAATTAAAGCCATGAAGTTTTAGCTAAGTGAGAGGCTGCACTAGTCAAACAGTGACAATTCCCACTTAAGATGTCCTTGTCTGGCATTTAGAGACTTGTTAAATTTTAATTCATCATTTTAATTTCTCAGGCACAGCACCAGCAAGCACTGGGCTTCCCCAGCACAGCTCTGCAGGGTCTGCGTCCCTGAGTGTGGCAGCTCTATCCCGAGGCCCCTTCCCTGCTCCACCATGGCTCGGAGAACATGATCCCAAACCCCTCCTCAAACGGCACTGTGTTACCACAGCCCCATACTGAGCACATGCAACAGGTGTCAGAGGTGGGGCAGCCTCTTGCCCACAGCTGCTGCTGGTGGGGGTCTCCTAGGGGGATGCACTCCTTTTCAAGCAAAGCCCATGCACCTCATCTCTGATGCTGCAGCCTGCCAGGGCAGGAGAGCAAAAAAACCATCAAGCAGACCTGAGAGCTCCAAGCTGTGCTTGGCTGCAAGAGGTGACACCTCACCTCCCACCACAAAGCTGGGCTGGGTGACACTTACCTGCTCCAGAGTGGCTCAGCCACGACACAGGACCCCTGCTACAGTGGTTAGACTGTGGATCTCTGAGTTGCCCAAAGGGCTTTCAACTGGGAGAGCTCTTTATGGAGAAGTTGTTCATGGGCAGCCCATAACACAGGCATTTTCCAGGCTGTTCATCCACACCTGCCCCTCCACATCCTAAATAACCGCTCTCAGCATCTGCCCTCTTTACACAACAGCCAAAAGGCTGCTCACACACCAGAGCCAGGAGCAGCCTTTTGTCACACCTCAATAAACACCATCCTCGCCAGAAGACATGTCCTGCAGTCCCAGAGAGCACACCAACTCAGGACAAGTTGGGTGAGCAAGATTTTTAACCCATCTCTTACCTCTCCACCAGTCCAGAGTCCTTGGGGCGTCCCCAATTTCTCATAAACGTCTGGGGGACTCTTCTGGCTGCTTGACCAATCCTCACCGCTCAGATCTGGGATTTTCTTCAACAAAACAGAAGAGACAACCTGTCAGGTTACCTGGTGAAGCTCTGCCACTGCTTCACGTTCAGGAAACAACCAAGGTGGGAGAGCATCTGTTTCCCAGCCCTGACAGCTGGGGGTAACCGGTGCAAACACGAAGCTAGTTAGAATAAGAGCCCTCCCACAAGAGTGTCACAGTCCAGCCCCAAAGCACGTATTTGCTTAATTATTTCGATTCAGAGACATGAAATGGGAGAGGGGGAAAAAAACCCCTGCAGCTTGGGGCATCTCTGATCTTCTTTAAAGACAGACAGCAATGCTCCCCAGACAGAACAGCACAGCAGCACCACACTGTCAGCCCAGCACCAAGGCATTCGCCCACAAGGTCTTGTGCTGCCTGAGCCCTAATCCTGAAAAGCCTCACACAGGTGTTAAACGGTGCAGGGAGAGGCCACTCCGGCTGAACCTGGGAGTGTGAAGAGGAAAGCATGCCTGTACGGCTTTGCAGCACAGACACCAAGGACTGGAAAGAGGAGGACTTTCTGTGCTACATCTGACATGCTGCCTGGTGAGATGGAGTCACAGGCATTAGTGTAACCAGTGGTACCCTCCCTTACAGCAGGAAATACGCTTTTTGTGTTAGACAAACAATTATCAGTCAAGATCTGTGCTCATTATCCAGCTCTTGTGGCTGAGGTTGTGTTGCTCCCCCTGCTTCTTTTTAAATGCTTTGAAGAGGAAGAAAAAAAAAATGTCTTATGGCTCTGCATTATTAAAAATCAAAAATAGGAGCCAAAATCCACTGGCAAGACAAAGTCTGGGAGTCACTCCTGCAGAGATTCTTTCCCAAGGGTGACAGTGACTCCAAGTCTGGAACACCACCGGCTTTAATTAGCACCCAACCCTCAGCTGATGAGCTTTGCCAGAGTTCCTCCCAGGACCTCATGCAAAGCCTGGGGAAGCCAATGGGAGGATGCTATGGAAACCCAAACTACAACCCCTATCTACCCCCTGCCTGGCTACAAAACCTAAATAAATAAATGTCCCCCCCTGAAACTCCACTGGGCGCCTGATGGCAAAACCCTCATTTGCAAAGTGCTTGGAAATAATTACAAAATCTTCCCAGAGTTTACAAGGAGGGAAGTGGACTGTTTGTCATGCCGGCAGCCACGGTGTGCCACAATTTATCATGCTTGTCAGGTGTCAGCCACCAAGAAATTTAACTCCAGCTGCCCCAAGCCCAGCACCCGCAATACCCCATCACTCAAAAGCTGCTCTGCCAAGCACCCCAGAGCTGAGGAGTGACTGGCAAGGAGGGGAGAGGGCTGCTCCCCACCAAGCCTCCTCTCACTCTGCAATGCCAATGTAAATCTTTGGTTGTTTTTTTGAAATGTTTTTGGTTGCAGGTGTTGGGTTTTTTCCCTACCCACAGATGAAGTGGAACAAAGGAGACCAGGCTACAGCAAGAGATGAGGCTCGTTTGTCATTACCTGCCAGAGACCCTCCTGGGCTCTAATTCCAGCTTGGCGGGGACCTGAGAAGAGAGACTGGGCTTAGCCCTGAGTAACCTCAGGGAGGGAGTGCATTATGATGGGTACAAAGTGCAAAATCCCAGTGCCTTTTCTGAGAGACATCTCTGAAACCTGTGCAAAAGGACTGTCATCCCCTGCCACCTCTGTGCCCTGTGCTGCTCAGATAAGCCAGCCCTGCCACAGGTCTAGCAGCCCAGCTTTCCACATGGAAGTCAAAGCACACCTTGCTTTTTGAGTACTCCAAATTGAGGTCAAACTGGGTTTTGGAGGAACTCGGCATGTCCAAACCAGGTCAACAGCTGAAGGACCTGATTTGGGGCATGAGTTATTGCTGAGCCAGAGGGAAGATGTGTGCTTCCCCATAATCAAGGGACAGTCTTCATCATGGCTCAGGTGGGCTCACATAAGGAGCAAATGTCATCAGCCACAGAGCAGGGACAAGTCCTGGGTCAGGTCCCTGTAGGAGGGCTTGCATCACTGCTGAGCTGACCCTGCATCACCAGGACTTGAGCTCTCAGCAATGCCATGGTCAGGGCACTTCATCAATGTGACACTTGCTTTATAGGGCCAGTCTGGGCTGCCCCACTGAAATACTCCTGTTTTGGCCATTTCTGTAGCAACAAGCTGACTTAAGAGGAACCTGCCTGCAAAAGCACTAACTTTTTAAATGGGTCCTTGCAAAATCCTGGAGGAAGCCCAGCACCCATGGCATACTTGCATGTCCCACATGATGCATCTGCATGGCACAGCAAGGGCTAGTGGAACCCACTGAACCACTTGCTTAAAGAAAAAAAGTCCAAACACACAGCATTTGCCAAAAAATCTTTCTCTCCAACACAAACTGGGGCTACGTTGATCGTGGATCCATGGATTTTACTTGCACCAGCAGAAGGGGCCCAACATTTCCCAGCAGCAAGGCATCCCGTGCATGAGCTGGGGGGCACAGGTTTTGCAGTGCTGTGTGCTCGAGGCAGCGCAGTTCGGGCTGTGGGGAGCTCCCTGCACACGCTGTGTGTGACACACCCACAAACGCGCCCGCACAGTTCAGAGCCTTGCGACTTGGCGTGGGGAAGGTGGATTTTTGTGGCATCAGCAGCAAGCAGATCCCTGACGCCTGGCTCAAAACCTTCCCCAAAACTATCAGGCCCAGTCTCACAGCACAAAGACACTGGAATTTCTTCAGCACAAATGCAAGAATTTTTCTGCTGGTTGTTTGTTTATTTTTTAAATTTTATTTTTAACTGTGGATAAACTAATGCCTTCCCCCCCACACCCCAACACTGTTCTGAAGGCAGCTTAAAACTCTTTGCTAAAATTTTCCAAAAAAATTCAGCCGGAGGCACAGACATGTGAAGTTTCAGTCCAAATGGTTAAAGGCTGGCATAGTTTCAAGCAACTGAAGACAGGGGCTTATAATCAGAAGTGTCAGGCAGCCTTAATTATATTATTTCCTGAAGGAAATAGTTTTCCCTGCCGAAGTCCAGGAGTTATTAAAAAAAGTTGACCTCACTGGAACCAATCAAGATGGAGACAAGAAGCCTGTGGTGGATTCTTAAGGCAGGCATGTTCATGCATCTGTATTTTCAGGGGTCCAGGATTTTAGGGCAGGTGTTCCCAGACAAGCCTGGCTTTGCGACAGCTGAGAGCCAGGACCCAGGATGCAGAGCCCCCTCCCATCCATCCTCATGGAGTGCCCTGGGCAGGGGCACTTGGGAGCCCCATGCACCTGGGGAGGGTGCTTGCCTGTGCCCAGATCAATTGCCTCGCTGAGGCGAGCGAGGAAAAACAGCCGGATGCTTTGTAGCTGTCAGGAGCACACAGGCTTTTTGTCCATGTCTTCCTCTGTGCCCATAAATAAAAGTGACAGCAACTTTATTTAGGACTTCTTCCAGTTAAGAGGGGATGGAAGAAATGTGAAAAATGAAACTGTAGCTCGGCAGAGGGGGAAGGTCCTGAAGGCACAGCTCAGGCTGTGCCACTGCTGCAGCAGCCTGGGGTGGTGGCAGCCCTCACTCTCCAAAATCAGCACCTCCTCATGCCCATCAGTGCACTCTTCTCCTCTGCCCTTCCAGGCACAGAAATCCCAATCCCAATCCTACACTGTAGCCCCTGCCTCCACTCCCCCAGTGCTAGATGAGAGGTTCAACCACCTGGAGTGAGTCAGGAGCGGAATAACCATGTCTCCTTTCTTCCTAAAAGTGACTGAAACAACCCCCAAACAACCCAGAGGAGAAAGTCACCTGTTCCCTGCACATATGCAAAGATTGTACTTGTAGCACCAACAGCTGCCCCGAAAGGCAGCTCAGTCCTGTGCAGCTCACCAGCATGGCTGAGCAGGGAGTGCAGCATCTCCACCAGCATCCACTACCACAGAAAGTCCTGTCTATTTTGACTACAACCTCCAAGGTGTATTTTGCACCTGATGAAAGACATCCTTTCTATAAAAAGCATGGGAAGAGACTCAGAGAGCAGGAGAGGAGGGAAGGCTGCTCTGCAAGAGGGCTGAGCAGGCTGCAGACGCAGCCCCAGGCAATGCCCCAGCATGGGAGAGCACAGCCAGGATTTGAGCATCCCAATCTGGTCTCCCCCAGCTCCCTGCAACATCTCCCAGCAGCACAGCACCTCGTGTACCACAACGGTATTGCAACATGCTGATAACACAAGCTCTGTTTCAACCTTCGTCCTGCTGCCTCCGGTGCTGAGCCAGAGTTATGCCACAAGCCAAAATCCAGTCCCCACATGGGGGATTGTGCCAGTTCCCAGGTGCTTAGGGGCTTGACTGGAGCTTGTCTGGAGCTGTGCCATGCACTTGCACACAAACACCAACACTCAGGGCAGGTGTAGGAAAAGAACCCCCTCCCATCCCTGGGGATACGCCCACCCCATGCAGAAAGGTTTAGGGTGGAAGTTGTGTGCAGGTCCCCAGGGAGAGAGGCTGCCAGTGACCTCATGGGTTTCTTCCACTGCTGCCCTCTCCACTGCCATGAGTCAGAGATTAATGACAGGCCATTTGTCAGCACCGGTGGCATCATTGCCAATCTCATTTCTGAGCAGACATCTGACCTTGCTTGCCTCCCTGAGACCCGTGTTACCGCATGGCTCCAGCAGCCTCCTGACAGCTCCCAGGGGAAGCAACACAAGGCAGGGAACTGGGCTGTGACAGCATGATCCTGAGTCAGGATGCACAGACAAACACTTCAGCTCAGGAGGATCAGTGTTTGTCAGCTTGTCCCACTGCCCTAGCCTACTCCCAGCTGGCATCCAAGAAAGGGTCTCTCTTACCAAGCACTGGAGAAGGGACATCTGTGCCTAAAGAGGATGGCATAGACAAAGCAAGCCTTGCCTGAAACTCAGGAAGGAAGGGGGAAGAGGGTGTGGGGGACACATGACCTTTTCCCCAAGCCTGCAGTGTCCTGTGTCTCTGCCCACACTACCCAGCCAGCCAGAGGGATCAGTGCGCAGTTCCAGCTGTGGCACCCAGAGCTTCTCCACAGTCAGCCATGACCCAGACTGAATCTTAACCCAGATCTCACTCAATGAAGAGACCAGATAAAATCCAGACACAGATCCACCCTGCACTCCTGAGCAGAGCTTGTACCCATGTCATGAGGTGTAGATGACCTATGCCACAGGGTCCAGCACTCCTCTGTCCCAAACCAGACCATGTTGTCACTGTACAAGTCCACTACGTGGCTGTCACTTGGTCACCACACACAGCTCTGGTCCTCACAGAAAGGGAAGAGTGAGACAACAAGAGGCACAGGTGAAGGGGGGAACAAAGCATCTTCTGCATCAGGGCATTCCAAGCACACCAAGGCTTTTCAGCCTGGGGAGAAGGAGGAGGCAGGCCTTAGCCACAGGACCTCAGGCTAGACACACTGTGTTGGCCAGGCTATAATGTCCACGCTGCTTCCTACTAAACAACAGAAAACAAATGATTTCCAGAGGAGCAGGGAAAATTCGAGAACAGGTCTTCTGACAAGTGCTGGTCCTGATGCAAGCTTTACCTCAACACAACCCTCAGCCTTAGACAGCCAGATGCATCCCCACCAGGAGGGATGAGACAACCACCAACACAGCTCTTCTTCAGTGCCAAATAAAGCCAATCCCAGCTCTCATACTTTTCAGAAGGAGAACAAATTAAAATGATGTGGGACTGGAAAAGACCCACTTGGTTAAGATGAAGAAATCAGTGCCATTAAACGTCATTAGAATAATATGCCCAGAAAGCTTCATAAAAGGAGATACCATATGATTGAATGCTCTCCAGACCCTCATTTTACACAGACCCAAAACATCAACCCGGAGCCTCTTTTAACAGCCAACTCTCACAACGATCAGAAGGTTTTAGGTTTTGTTTTGTGATGTGTTGTTTTTTTTTTTTTTTTCCTGAGGAGCTTTTGGGTCTGCAATTGAAACTACAATTCCTTTAGTTCCTGGGGGGGTGAAAAATAAAAATAATTTTTCATTAAGCTGAAGCAAATGGCATTTTTGCTTGTCAAAAATATTTGACACAACTCTGAGACTCGACCAGACATATAAATAAAAGATTTAAATCCTTCTGCTTCAGAGCTTAAGAAAAACCTGCTGTCAGTCCAGCGCTAGTACAAGCTCTCTCCTACAGGTCACACTCCCTGGGGGCTGCCAGCACCATCCTGGCACTGATGCTAGGATAGAGGGCAGGTACCAGCCACACCAGCTCATGTTGTCCCTCTGCAGGCTGCTCTCCCCGAGACGGAATAAGCCTCCCCTGGCTCAAGCAGCACGCAGCCGTCTCCAGCGGCGGGGAGGTGAGCAGCATCGATCCCTTCCCTCTCCTGCCACCATCCATATCTGAAAGCAGCATCGACCGAGCAGCACTGGATGCTGTATTTCCTTAGCCACCTGGGCTGTGCACTAGCAGCCACTGAGCCTCCTTCCCCATCCGTTGTGTCAGCGAGGCGGCCACAGACGCCGTGACAAGACACAGAGCAGTGTCGGAGCCCATTTCGAAATCTTTCTATCCTATTCAAGCCAGAGAGGCTTATGTGTATGGATTTATACTGTTTGCCCCAATATTTAGCTACTGAGCTGACTAATCTGTGTGCAAGAAAAACCCTGATGGCTCAGAGGCTGAGCAATCTACATCATTCATCATTTAGATTAGCTATTGTCTTAATCCTCTTTAAACTACTGTATAATACATAAGGGAATGGATGTCCTATATGCTTGGGATATGCAGAAAAATCTCAGGCTGGAGCTCAGAAACTTGGACAGAAGCAAGAATGACAAATCCTAGCAAGCCACAGAAGAAAAAGGAAACTTGTTGCAACCCCTGGCAGATGGTTTAACTTCTTCTTGCTCTCTCCACCCCAGCAGCCTTTAATTATTTCCTAGCCAGCTTCCCAATTACTTCTCAGGCAGCTTCCTAAAGCTCTTCTGCCCTGTCACTTCATTACAACCTCATTATGAACTGTGGGCCCCAACCTGCAGCAGCCCATGCCATGTGGTCTTGCTGCGGCCCCAAGGATGTACAGCCCTGTTCCCTGGGAGCTGGGACATCCTTCTCCAGCATCGGCTGTGGCTGTGCTGCCCTCAGAAAGGCAATGGCTCTGCCCAGCCCAGTGCCATGCTTTGGGCCATGCCTGGCAAACAGGTAGGCTCAGGTCAAGGATTAAAACCTGCTTGGATATCCAGGATCATGCCACACCTTGCTGCAGTGCCCGGCCAGAGGATGAGGAAAACCAGGTTTCTTTATGGCAACAGCAAAGATTTCAGGGGCAGAAGGAGGGACTGCAACAAGGCAGTGGCAAACAAGGCTCTAGTTCACTGCCTGCCAGAGCTGAGGGAACTAATAAACAGACAGATGAGCTAAATTGTCTTCTGAACCTCTGTATCAGTATTCACATTACAGAGGCTGCTTCCAGCAATTCCAGCGTATTAATAATAAATGCTACATAATTACAGCAGACTTGCCTTGTCCTCTCTTCCTGTTTACTGTCAATGTCTCTTTAACCCTTTGCAGCCCACAGCTGGCTCTCCACTGGTACCAGACCCTCCACAGATGGCACAGCCCTGTCATCACTGATGGGTGTCTCCCCCAGCTCCCTCCTGGGCTGGCTGGGGTGCAAGGGGAGGTGAAGGAAAGCTCAAGTACTGATACCACTCCATAGGGATCACTTTCTATCTGTCAAATGCCTGACAATGTTGCTGCAGGGCATGAAAAAGGTGTATTTGAGGCCTCAGGGGCACCCCCAGGCTGGGATGAGTTGGGGACTGTGCAAACAGCATCTCCAATATGCAGAGTTGTAACAAGTCACCAAGAGCCTCTTAACAGCAAAGAGGGTTTATGGCCTCTCCTGGATTTAATCCCCTCCAGACTTGCAGCTGGAGCTGCCTTCCCTACACAGATGTTTTTGGGGTATCTCTGCCCCAGCCCATTGGGACCCTTCCTGCTGCACCGAGGGTCCTTGGGCTGTCAGCAGTGAGAGCCAGCCAGGATGCAAACATACACTGCTGGGAGCTGCAAGTGGGCTCTGGAGCAATCCCTCCTGAAGGACACATTCGTGGGGAGGCATAGGACATCACCCACACAGATCCCAAGTCTGGCACCTAGGTAGGGAAGAACAAAGTTTTTGGACAATCAAGTTTCAAACCAAACACCTCCAGTGTTTGAGCAGCGGCCACATCCCCCATTCTCAGCAGCACCGCAGCCCCACACAGCTGCTCTTCCTAAGTCTCCTTCCTTGTAGGCAAGCTGTGCCAAAATGCCTGCCCTGTCTGATCATTTCATGAGCTGATCCAAATGAGAGTTAGAGACCCTCTGGCACTTTTCTCCTGAATTTTCGAAGTGTTTCATCCAGTGTAGCTGCAAACTGAACTCTGGAGCCCGCTTTACTTCCCACAGGACTGTCTCTGTGAGTATTTCTTCCTCAGCTGCAAGCAAAAAGCATCAAAACTCTGGAGAAGGGCCCACATTAACAGTGCAATAGCAGTTTTTATCTGAGCACAGGTTTAATTTGCACCTTTCAGGCTAGCTGTCTCTTTTCCCAACCTTGCAGGGAGGCTGCCATGGCTCCTAACATGGCTTCAATAAGAGAAGAGAACCAATACCTCAAATGGGATTTCTTCAAGAAACAAGCATGGAAAACAAAGTATGCCTGCCCTCCAGTGCAAACTAACTCAGCTTCTGACCCGACTGCAGACCTTTCCAGACAGGAGACCCACTGGACAGCAAATGAATGCCAAACAACTCAGATGCAAATCTCTCCCTGCACAGAGAGCCTCAAATGTTAAGGGAACACTTGGCTAAAACAGCTGGACATTGAAAAGCCTTGAAAAGGAAAAACACAAACAGCTCAAACCCAGTTACATCACTCACACAGGGAAGGCAAGGCTGGTGTGACATAAGAACATCTATCCCTCAGACACCAGTATCTCCCACTCCACCTGGGACATGCGGAGCATCCCCCAGTGCTGACATCTTGCCATCGTTTTCCAGGGGTTCCCACAGCTGCACAGATACACTTTGTATTTTCTGTGCCATCTCCTCTGCCAAGTGAAGTATAGAAGATTTTTTTTTTTCTCCGTGCACACAGACACATTTTTGACTTCTCAGAGAATGAAACAGTAACCAGATGTTCAGGAATAAGTGCTAAAGAAAAAAGAAAGACAGCACTTCTGTCCTACAATGGGTACAGGCTCCCGGAAAAGAGACACAGATGGTACACGGCCTGGGAGCAAGACACAAGGCAGGAGTCCTCTGGACACTTACATGGAACATGCATGCCAGAGAAGGATGGAGCAGAATGGGGATTGGGAAGAAATGGGATCATCATCATTACATCCAGCTCTTCCTTGGAGGACAGTGCCATGAAGACTACTTGGAGAGCAACACAGTACACAGTTAAAGCTAGCAGATCTTGCCAGGGTACAAGGAAGGGCAAGTGCATCCCTGCTGGATGGCTCTGGGTTGATTGCATCTCTGCTATCTCTTCACTCACTGCCACTTTTGGCAAGGCAGCTCCAATTTCTACACCGCAGGAACCTGTGCAAAGGGCACTCAGCAGGCTGGAGTCCCCCCACATCATCCTGCATGGGATGGTGCAGCCAGCAGAGCAACAATCCATATGGACAGAGAAGGGAAACCCACAAAGAACTGCAAGGAAGATGACATATGTCAGCCCCAGAAAGGATGATCCTGAGCTGGGCTGGGACGCATGCAACCTGTGCTGCTGAAGGAGCTCCCACTTGCAGGGGGAAGTGATGGCTCTGCCAGCCTCTCACAGCACCCACCAGACACACTTGCAGCCCCCAGCACTGCTCAGGTTGCTGTCACAGCAGGATTGCAAGGGTGGGAGGACACTGAAGTGCCTGGACTGATCCCTGCTCAGTGATGCCACAGGCTAAAGCAACATTTGCCCCAGGATTATCAGCCAGCACTCCTAGATGCAAAGACAGAAAAGCATTAGTGTTCTGAGGTCCCAGACTCATCTCCAGGAGAGCCTGCATCCCAAACCCCCTGCCAGGGCTGTTGCCCTGCTTTCTGAAAACACCCATGTCCAAACCCACCCCCCAGATCTTGGGATGCTCCTCAGCAGCTGATGACAGCATGTTGCAGACTGTGTGAGCCTCCTGTGTCAGCCCCTCTGCAAGCCATTTAGCAAAGAGGCAGCAAGTTATTAATTACTTAATTATTAAACTGCTAATTGATACTAAGCTCTGTTAGCTCTAGGGGAAACAGAGGCAGAGCTGTGCCCCTCACATGATGGTTCACTGACTGCAAGTGCAAAATGAGGGGCCTGAGATGCCCAAGAGAGCTGAGGGCACAGTTGAGGCACTTCCAGCTCGAGCTGCACACCCCAGCCCAGAGATCTCTTAATATTTTACTTCCTCCATCCCTGACCTGCCTCCGAGCACTGTGACTACCAAAGGTTCGAACATTCTCCCCAGTGCAAACCCACCATCCACCAGTGCCAGTGATTGCCTTCATCAGACTTTTTCTATAACACAGCAATTAGGAGTGACAGTCCCAGGGCTCACCCCAAATAAAGATTTCTGCTCTTGGAGGGGATCAGCAGTTTTCCTAGCACCACAACCCAGCAGCACTTCAAAAGTACAAAAAGGCCCAGGTTTGTCTGGTCCTGTGCAGACTCCTGCATCTTGCAGGGAATGAGGAGATGAAGCAATGCAAGAACCAACCCATGCCAGGCAGGTAGGATCGTGCCATCTGAGATCCTAGAGCTTAAAAAATCCCTCCGGCCACAAGTTCCTTAGCTCTGCCTTCTGAAAAGCTAATAACACAGTGCAGAATTACCTCCTCTCTTAATAAGTAACAGGTAATAAATAATAAAACAATAATATTAGTAAATATTGCATTCCTTAATAAGAGGCAGTAAAGTTCTAAGCATTTCACCCCTTTGCCCCAACTTTGAAGCACATGGGAAGTTCTTCTCTTGCAAGGGAAGCTCAGCAGTTGCCCACTTTGGACAGACCTGCCTTGTCCAGGGGCTCTGCTGGAGCAGGACCAGTTCTGCTGGGTTTGGCAATCAAGCAGCTGATGCCAAGGTTTCCATCCATCCACTCTCACACTGCCCTTCTCCTCTGGCAGCTCAATTAAGCCTAACGAATTACATCCAGCACAAGTCATGAGCAAACACAGGAAGACTTGGCGACCGCAGTGCTGTGCAAGCAGAAGGTGAATAAATAAAATTGACTCAAGTTGATAGAAGATGCCAGTTCGGTGGTAGACTCTGTAGTGAAGCATCTGTTTGGGTGACTTTGGCTCAAAAGAGGACAAAACAAAAATGGCACAAAACCAAATTCTACCTTTAAATGGGAAAAACTCCAGAGAAGTTCAATATCTAAGTTTTAGATTTAAAAAAAAAAAAAGTATTTCTAGTTACCAGAATGGATTTAGGATCAGAGCTATAGAATATTGTGTAGTCTGACCCAGTTCTCAATCTAATGCCATGCAGGGGGCACAGGACCAACCAGCTCAGGTACAGAGGCTCTGCAGGTCAGGGCTGAGCATCTCAAAAACTGGACTTTTTCCCATCTCCCATTCCTGTTGCAGTGTTTGACATGGGGACAAGATACTTCTCTGTGCTTGACTGGCTGACCCCAAACTGGGCCATGGTCTGTTGCCCTGTCCCTTAGTGCTTACAAAAACCACCCGATTTCCTGCCTCTCCCTACCCATCTCGAGGCTCAAGACTGCCGTGATGGCCCCCAGCATCCTGCTTCACCTTCCCTTCCCCAAGCTGCACAGACCCACTGTTCCCAACTGCACAATTTCCTAACAGACAAGAAACCCTTCCCAAATCTAGTTGTATCCAGTTGTAAACAACTGTCACAGTTTTCCCTTCAAAAAACAAAGAGCCCTGCTCCATGGTGGTGCAAACAGTCACCATTTCAAGACAGTTTCCCTCTTCCCCTCCCCTTCCCTTCCCCGTTCAATTTGAAGTCAATTACAGGAAGGTTAATGGGGCAGAGAGGATGCCAGTTGGCTGGGTAATGATGTCAAAGCACCTGGCATTGCCTGGGCAACAGCTAGGCAGCGGGGATGCAAATGAAGGCACAGGATTGCACTTGGTCCCTCGAAATGAGCTGATGCAATTGAGCGTATCAGCATTAATGAACATGGAAATAACGAGAGAGCACCCAGAGAAACAAGACACTGATGGGGGGTGGGGGCTGTGCCCACAGCAGGGAGATATGGTGACAGGCACCATGTTCTGGCTGTCAATGGGAGCAGCTTCCACGGTGCTGACATTCTCCCACGGCTTCACCCAGATGTGCTTTCCGTGGGTTAACACTGTAGCTTTGCACACCTGAGACCAGATCATGTTGATCTGCTGAAAGCTCCCCTCGTGCGGCTCCTGGCTCTTCTCCAGACAGCCTGTGACAGGAAGAGCAAGAGGGGAGATCATGTGCGTCAAGAGGCCACATCTCACAGTGACCTGATAAACATGGGGCCAAGGCAGCAAAGACCCAGGGGCAAGAGGTGCACAGGAGCAGAGGGGCTTGAGGGCACTTCAGTGCAAAGAGCAGTGACCTGCTCAGTGGGAAGGCTGTTCCAGCAGTGCGGACCAGACTCTCCAAAGCTTGCAGTCACCACATCATCTGCAACTGATATTTTGAAGTTTTCAGGCAGAGGAACAGGAGCTTCTATATGGGATGTTGTCTGCCAGTACAGCATTTGGCACAGTGTGCTTCCACGGACCAGGACTACAGAGCAGCATACCAGAGTACTGCAAAGCCTCAGACACCAGCACAAAGCCGTTTCCAGCTTTGTTCCACCATCCAACTGCTGTATCTTCTCCTTAGTCCACAAGTTCCATCAGGTCCACCTCAGCACATTTACTGCTTGGAAAACCTTCACTCCAATCGTATTCAGTGCTTTTTTATCCCTGGCCTTTAAGCCCACCCCATGCCACCACTTTCCCCCTTTCCTGACACCACTCAAACCCCAGCACAGCTGCAGTGAAGCAGCTGCCTTTGGTCCTCATGCAGAGTTCATCCATTCCTCCAAATCCCAGTGGCATAGGTGCTGGTGCCCCTCTCATGCTCACCCTCTTCACAGTACACTCCCAAAATATGCTCCAGGGTAGCAACAGCTCCATCAGTAGATAGAGCGAGGTCCCACAGATACTCTGCTGCCCCAAGAAAAGCTGCGTTAGAGGGACAGGGAAAGGCTGACAGCATTTCTCACACCAGTGACTAGCAGAGCTTGCACAGTTGAGACGCAGCTGTGCAAATGAGACCCCAGCAACCACCCCCCAGCCCCCGTGATTCCCCACAGGCGTGAAGAGCAGTATCAGGGACACAAAGAAGCCGACGCCACAGGGAAGCACTTGGGTCATGCATCCATTTACAAGGTCATCGCCCTGTGCCTCTTTAAAGTACTTCACTTTCGCCGGAGGCAAGTCAAGGTGACTCGGACAGACCGTGCTGCCCCTACCCCTGTTCCCACCGATGCTGCCTGCAATCCCTGCCTTTGCGCTGCGAGCCCCGGGGAGCCCAGGGCACCCTTCTCTGCCCTCTGGAAATGGCCCAGCAAAGCAGCAACCCCGGCCATAAATAACACTGGCAATGGGTAGGAGCAGAGCAGCCGTGGGCTCTGCAGGGACCGGAGCATCCCTGGCCAACCCATAGGCAGGTTCTGTGTGACCCAGGGCTGGCCTCAAGCAAACACCTTCCAAGCATCCTCCCTGCCCACCACAGCGGGACCGGGCATGTCTGGGCTCACAGCAGTGCCATCCCAATGCCAGGTCTCTCCTGGTGTCTCCACATGTTGCTTTTAAATGTCAGCACTAAAACTAGCTACAGTGAGGGAATTAAATGGAGGAGGGGGAAGGGAAAAAAAAAAAGTAGAGAAAGACGAAAGGGAGAAGAGACAGCTCTGCTAATGAGTCAGCCAGAAGTCTCAGAATCCATTTGAAACACGTAGGGCTTAATTTAACTTAATGGTTTTGTCAAACATTGGCACTCTCTTAAAAGCACAGGAGAGCTGGTAATCCAAATGCCAGTGGCTCTGCCTTTGCTAGTCACAAGAAAGCTGCTGTTCCAGTCCCCAGATAGATCCATCTGGTTTCATGCAGGCAGCAAGTACAGCCCTGGCTAATGCAGTCATTCATGAGGGTAGTTCTATATTTACTTAGCACCGGCAGCAGCTCTGACTTTGCCCAGAACACAAAAAATAAACACAGCCACTGCATTTCTGAGCTTGTACATGTCTTAAGGCAGCTCCGGGCTTCTCCTGAAAACACGGCTGTGTCAGGGGAAGAGAGATTTGCAACTTTCCCTCGGGAAGACAAAATGAAATCTCTGACCTATGTGGACTTTGGAAAGAAGCTGGAAGAAAAAAAAGAATAGCAAACTCTCTGCTTATGAGCAGGCAGAGAAAACCACGAACTGAGCTGAAAAAGCTGGTTCCCCACCCAGAGCTGCTCTCCCTCCTCTTTGCAGCAGCCCTAGGTCAAGGGCCCCCAGCAAACCCTGTGAGATGGAATGGGGCTCAACCTCATGGCAGCCCTAGCTCTGCTGCTGTCAAACGCCCTTCTAGAGAAAAAAAGTAGAAATTCCAACCTGCCATGTAAGATGATCTTCCTTTTGCAGACTGGGCCCATCTTTACACACAGTAAGGAGAAGTAGAGGGTGTTTAACACTCCTTGCCTGCCCTGATGCCCTATTCTGGGAATAGACAGGGAATTTGGGACATCTCATTTTGGTTTTGTCCCCGCTCTATGGGCACCAGCAGATGAATTGTAACACCAGGCACTGTGTGATTCAAGCCACTGAGACACGGACACACCAGAGACAGAGACCAGGGCACTCTCCTCTTTGCAATTTCAACAGTCCAGTAAGGTCAAGCTTACCTATAGGGTCTTGGGAGGAGGCTAAAACCTCGCTTTTAACCTTGCAACCATCTGGACATCAGTCACTGATGTGCCCTCTGCACCCACATTCTCCCATGCAGCAGCAGCCACCACAAACTGATGAGACCAGAGATGCTGCTGAGCTCTGCCCACCTCCCCAGCCCCATATGCTCCCAACAGTAGATCCCAGAAACCTTCCCTTCCCTAGGGCAGTCTCTACTTCCCAGCACATTCCTCAACCCTCACTCAGAGGACCACCTCTGCCATGTACCCCAGGCAGAAGAGGGTGGTTCAAAGGGCCAGCACTAAAGGAAGCAGAGGGCTACAGAGGGAAACAAGCCCTAAACTCCAGGGGCATGGGCACATTCCCTGCTCCACATAGTGCAGGTGGGGAAAGGGCTCCAGGAAAACTCAGGGGGGGCAGTGGAGGCTTTTGAGCCTCTGCATCCCCTTAAACCTCCCCCTCCATCCCAGGATCTGGATTCCTGTTTGATTTAAGACACAAATGGGATCGAGTTTAAAGGTCTCAGCCTGGCCCTTGACTCCTTGGTGGGAGTCTTTCCACATCACAAAAACACCAGACAATTCAGCCTGATTGACAGCCTTTCAGGCAGAGGGGCCCGGAGCTGAGGGAGGGGAGGGGGCCGTGGGTCAGGGCTAAGGGGGGGCATCCAGAGCAGTGCATGGGGCTGGGAGAGCAGGGGATGGCTGTGCGGTGGGGAAAATGTTCAAGGTTTCTGCCTCCACAGGAAAAAGGTTTTTGGGAAAGGCTGAGAGGCTAGAGCATCCTTGAGGAACTATTAAGCTCCATTTAATACAGGCAAAATCCAAATTGCAGATAGCACACACAAGGGGAAAATATAGATTTGGTAGAACACACTCTTCCCTGAGGTGAGGGGGATAACAGCACACACCAGAGAAAGCAGGAAGCTGAGGACAAAGTGGAAGGGCGACCCCAGGCTCACAGAGAGGAGTCAGTGACAGGCAAGAGACAGGAGACATCAGGGATGGAAAAACAAGTGAGCAAAGCCAGAATTCAGTGACCCTGGGCTTGGCCACTGGGGCTGCAGTGAAGGCTGAGGTGGCAGCACAGAAGCACACACAAGCATGGACATGTGTCATACTCTGCCTTGGACCCCATGCCTGCTCTCCAGCTCTAGCAAAACCCAGCCCAGTGAAGGGACTTGACCAAATTACCCCTGCAGCAACAGCCAGGATCCCCAGAATGGCCAGTAGCAAAGATTAAGTGCTTCCTCACCTCCTCCACCCTTCCACTCATCACATCCCAGCTCAGGAGGGCTGGGCACAATGGTCAGCTCCCTCCAACATGGCTCTTCCCCATTCCAGGGCTGATGCCAGCAACCTTCACGGGTCTGCAGAGCCCAGGCTTCTGCTGTATGTGGCCAGCCCCATCCAAGCCCATTCACCTTGCTAATTTTGGGAGAAGGTTCCCTTGAAAGTATTCTCACCTTGCAGTCTCAGTCAAACCCATGTTTGCCGGCCCCTCTTCTCAAGAGGACACTTCTGCAATAAGATGAGAGTCATCACTTGGGGAGACCAGGCAAGAGAATGTAAGAAGACCACAAATACTTGTCATGCAATCTTATTTATGCCCCCTTTTACACACAGGAAACCCTTTCTCCTACCTTTTTTTTTCCCCCCTCCTCTAAATAAAAGGGAAAAATTTTAAGCTGGTGCTTTAAAGCACAGCAACCGCCATCCCATCTCCATGGCTTGCCAAGAGAGCAATTCATCCTCTGTCTCTATTCTGCAGTAGGTAAAGCCCCCCCTCTCGCTTTTGTTCATCTCCCCGCTCTTTTGTCTGGCCCTGAAAGCGTTGATCACTCCTGCATGAGGAATGTGAAACTGATGTGATGTGATAGGAACAATGCTCCAGCCCCGCTCCTTGCAGCCACATCAAAGTCCCCATTTGCATGGCTTCCCCTTGCCTGCCTGTCCCCCTTTGCCCCCGGCCGTGCTCTGGCTGCTTCAGCGCCTTCATTGTCCTCCCAACTTCGAGAAGCAGCCTTGGCCTCCTGCTAAAAGGCACTCGATGGGCTCCCCATGCCTGCCCATGGGAGATGGGATCCACGGGCAGCATTTGGCTGGCAGGAGATGTGACAGTCGCAGGTGGCACTGCTGACTAGGATGCACCAACATCCTGCTGCCTCGGTTCATCCTGCTGCTGTCTGGTACCCATTCCCCAATGGATGCTTCTCCCCACAGCACTGCCAGGCTGGGGTGGAAGGTCTAAAAGGATGGAGGGGTAAGGAATCCAGAGGTGTGGGGCAATGGAGCAGTGCATTAGCATAGAGATTAGAACATTTCTGAGCCAGTGAAGGGCACAAAGGTAGCTCACACTGAAAATACCCTGCCCTTGCAGTATCTGGGGGAGGTAGAGCCCTGCCTGTCCTTTTGGTGTAGAGGGAGAGACCAGGAGCCAGACTGTCAGTGAGGACACAACCTGACAGCTGGACACCACCAAATCTGTAAGCACCTCCAGCCCATGCAACACCCTCCGGCACTGGCAGTGGCACAGGGCCCAGTGGATGCTGCAAAAGCCACTGGAGCAGCTGGATAAACAAACATAGCTCTGGGTCCAGGCAGCCTCCTGCCAGGCTGCTGAACACAGGAATGCTGTCACCAGGTAAAAATCCTGCTGCTACTTTGCAATGGGCAGCTACAACCCAACACTAAGCAACACTCTTCCCAAAGCACACTTCACAAGGAGTCCAGCTTGCCAGATTCCATCAGGTCAAAGGCTTTAACCCAGAAAAGGAGGCTGCTGAGAGAAAACAAACCCTCCAGCAAGACAGAGAGCCTGTCCCCCATCCCACAGCAGCTGTGGCTCCATAGCAAGCCTCTGCTGACATGACAGCAGCTGGGAAGTGATCGTTTACACCTCCCCAAGGCACTGTCTGCCTCTAAGTCTAGTGGGAGCTCCAGGCAAGCAAGTTCCCATTGCCTTCAGAGGGCATCCACGTGCTTGCTGCCAGGCAGAGAGATGCAGGCAGCACCTTGGCAGGGAAGAGGAAATCCAGACACCACCTGTGCCAGCTGTGGGGCAAGGGAGAGGCTGACAGGGAACAGGACCAGAGGAAAACAGCAATGGGGCCCCAAGGAACCTTGTAGTAGTGCTGGAAACAGGAGGGACACTGATATCTCTGCAAAACTGAGGTGCTGCTGGTACACCCCACAAGCTGAAGGATTTAATTTTTGTCAAAGAGGAAATAAACTTAGTTTACCCTCACCACCAGGGCCCATGTAAAATTGATCTCCCATCCCTCTCATCCTGAAATATTGGGCTTCCATTCAGCCTTGACAGCAACCATAATGCTGAACTGGTCTGTGCCACTAACCAACACACAGAGATGGCCAGCATCTGTCTGCTCAAAAGCAGAGGCTTCCAGGTCCAGCCATTTCCAACACAGCATGCAAGATCCAGGTGAATCTGTGAATCTCCAATCAAGGCTTTGAGCCCAAGCACATCTCCAGCTTGCACCTCATACAAAAGATCAGTGGTGAAGAGGGACTCCAGGTGTTTTGGCTTCAAATGCACAGAAAACATAAATAAACAGTCCAAGAGCCAAGCCTGAATCATCATCATCTGCCCAAGTAGCCTCCCTTATCTTGAGATCCCCTACCTCTTTCTTCAGTTTTTACCTGCTTTGCTTATTCCTTTATAAGCTTATAAATGATAAGCTTTATAATTTGCTTATTATTTGCCCCCTATTCGAGTGCCTCTGCTCCTCATTTCTGGCTGGAGCTCAGCAGCCTGCCAAGGGACACAGCACTGGCAACTATTCCTGATTTATACTGATGGAGAATATAACTTCCCTTTACTAAAGTAAATAGAGTCACTTCCAAGAGGCAGAGCACAATATTTTTTTATTAATGAGCATATTTCTGCCTCAGTGCTCACCAGGGAGGAAAGACAGTCAACGTGGAAGAACTAAAACCCTCTTCCTAACACTCTGGGTCACATTTGCTACACAAAGAGTCCGCTGTTGTGCATTACACCTGGCCAATGTCACTCCTGTTTAGGAAAAAAGTCTCTGCTGGAGGAGCATCTTGGGGTGTGATTAAGGAGGATATTTCATTCTGGCACTCAGACTTTTCCCTGCCAAGGTGGTTTACCTTAGGATGACACCAGAAAGGCTGTTTTGCTGTAGCTGTCCCCACACACTAAACAGAGCCCCCAGCAGTTCTGAGGCTCCTTCCTCAGGTTGGGGGAGCACAGCACACCCTACCATGCTGCCCACTCCTCTGCTGGAGTCCCACCTGGTTATCCCCAGGGTATAAAGCTCAGAGTCCACCACGGCAGGTTGAACCGGGCTGGATGCCCACCAAAGCCCATCTATCACTCCCCTCCTCAGCTGGACAGGGAAGGTAGAAAAGACAGCAAAAGCTCCTCGGTCAAGAGGAGCAGGGAGAGATCACTCACCAATTGCAGTCATTGGGAAAACAGACTCAGCTTGGGGAAATTAATGTATTTTATTACCAATCCAATCAGAGTAGAGTAATGAGAAATTAAACCAAATCTTACACCACCTTCTTCCTGGGCTCAACTTCACTCCCAATTTTCTCTACCTCCTCCCTCACAGAGGCTCAAGGGAATGGGGATTAGAGGATGCAGTCGGTTCATCACACGTTGTCTCTGCTGCCCCTTCCTCCTTAGAGGCTGGAATCCTCAGACTCTTCTCCAGCTCCAGTGTGTGTTCCCTACCAGAGGAGTCAGGCCTACACAGACTTCTCCAGTATGAGTCCTTCTCACTGGCTGCAGTTCTCCAGTGTGGGTCCCCTGCACAGGGTCAGGAACAGACTGCTCCAACGTGCAACCCCCACAGGGTCACAAGTCCTGCAACAAATCTGCTCTAGTGTGGGCTCTTCTCCACAGGCCACAGGTCCTGCCAAGAGCCTGCTCCAGCACACGGTCACAGCCTCCTTTGGGCATCCACCTGCTGTGGAGTGAGGTCTTCCACAGAATGCATGTAGATCCCTGGTCCAGGATGGATCTCCAACGGCTGCAGGGACACAGCTGCCTCACCCTGGTCTTCACCGCAGGCTGCAGGGGAATCTCTCCTCCAACACCTGGAGCACCTCCTCCCTCTAAGCCTTCACTTCTGCAGAACTGTTACTCTCACGTACCCTCGCTCCTCTCTTCTCTGGCTGCAACTGCTATTTTTCCCCCCATTTCTTAAATCTATTATCCCAGAATCTCTGTCATAGTTGCTGGTGGGCCTAGCCATGGCCAGTGGCAGGTACATCTTGGAGCTGGCTGGCATTGGCTCTGTTGGACACAGGGGAAGCTCCTGGCAGCTTCTCACAGAAACCACCTCTGCAGCATTTGGTTCTTTTTTTGTAGCTATAACTCTGCAAACATGTAATTTTGCTCAGATGCTGCAAGGCTCTGCAGGGCGGGAGCCTTGTTCTCATGTTATGGCAGTGAGCTGTTGCAGAAGAGAACACAGGTAAGATGCTGTACACCTCTCCAGTACCCAATCTCCCCAGCCCTACACACAGCTGTGAGCAAGACAGGTCAGGTCCCACTCCATCGGAAGGGTCCTTGCCAATGCTGCATCAGGAACAGGGAAGAAGTGCTTTGTGCCAGTAAGGGATACAGTGATCCCCACACCGTGCTCACTGGGCGTCACCCTCTAAAAGTGGGGAAATGCTGCAGAACCTCCTGCCCCTGTAAGCAAGGCTGGGTTTCACTCCTCCCCTGGGGGTCCTTGACCAGGAGACATCAGACCTTTTCCTCTACTCTGCCCCAGTGGTTCTCAGAAGCTCCTGGCCACCTCCAGCAAGTGATGCTGACCCCATTGGACGCTGCATCTGGAGGAAGCCCCCTTGACTTACCTTACACCAGCATGGCAGCCTGCTGGAGATCAACACCCCTAATCCTCCAGCCCATGGAGAGCCAAAAAGCAGCAAGACAGTTCAACAGACCCACCTGGCTCACTGCATCCAGTTGTCATCAGAGGCATACACAGGTGAAGAGATCTTAAATATAGCTGGACAGATGTTGTTTCAGGGCTTCCTAATTCTCTGTCCCTAATTCATTCCTGGTTTCTGCAAGACACAGTTAATTCTTGACCAGCCACCACACATGCATGTTTCTTTGCTTTCAATTCGCCCAGCAAAATCCATTTACCCTGCCTGTCTCATCTGGTTTTCATCTAGCCTACTGAAGTCTCCTCCAGTGAAATAAGCAAGTTTACTGTAACACCCTCTTTTGTAAGAGCATGGTGAAAATGAGAGTCTTTCTGGTACCTGACTATTTCCCTTCACAGGAGCTAAACATTGCTTGTTTTCAATTGTGAACAGTTCTGACTTCTTAAAATGCATGAAAGTACCAAGGGAGTCAATTCAACTGGGAAAGAAGTTTCTGAAAGAGAATATTTATTTACCTTGCAGCTTCCTGTGGAGAAGTTCAGGCTGGTAATTTACTAGCCAAGGCCGTGGGGGTCTGCAGGTGAACACGAGGGGGAAGCAATGCAATTGAACATCTGCCTTGTCCAGAGGCAGTCATAAGGAGCCAGAGATCAAGTTGTGGTTTAAGGTGCCTGGTTCCAAAGCCCCACTCAGTGGGTCTGCTGGAGGCAGGGCAAAAGCTCCCTCAACTTGCACAGCCCAGGGGCTTTTTTGACTTTTGGTGCCAGAGCCACAAGCCACCTTTGGATCTTGCAAAACACAATTCCAGTCCTCTCCAATATGTGTTTTCCACCTCAAGGCATCTCCTTAGGGCTTCTCAGACTGAAATTGAGGCAAAAAAGACAGAACGGAAAATGCAGCCGTGTTCCTCCCATGCCCTCTGCTTCTTCCTTACTGCTTTTTGGGTGGCACACACCCATGGCAAAGACGCTACAAGACACCAAAGCCCTGTGCTAAATGCTTCCAAAGAAGCAGCATGTGAGTCAGAATGACCCTTTTACCAAAACCAGCCAGAGAACCAGGTCAAGCTGTGTATCTGCAAGCACCTGGAAAACCCACACTGTTAACTTCTGCCCTGACACCAGCAGCCTCAGAGCAGCGGAGAGTTCCCAGGGGTGCACACCAAGGAAGGAGACCATCAGAGAGCTCTCCTCCCATCCCCACTCCTGCCTAAGCAGGACAATTGTACATCTGGAGCCAGGCAGCTGACGGGAACCCAGCACGGCACACACCAAACTCTGCAGAAGGAAACCTGGCCCCTGTACTCCATTTGCAAAATGCTTGAAGTCTGATGCTTTCAGCACAGGAAACACCCAAACTCCTTACACTTTAGGATTTAATTTCCCTCCTGCAGTAGCCTGGAGTTTTCATTTCTCATCCTCTCTTGTTTTGGTTTCCTTACACTCTTTTCACATCCTTGCCTTTCTTTTTTTTTTTTCTCTTTTTGGCAGCTCCTCAAGTTTCATTCTCTTTTCCAAGTTACACAAGATGAATTTAAGACTTCTGCCACTCCTCCCTACTCATTAGCAGACATAAATTAAAAGCAGAATTAAAGAGATTACTTGCAATGCCACTTGAGACACCTTCAAGCCTCTTATTGCTTTGCCATGTACCGTGAATTCTGACCCACCAAGGGACTTTACGTTCAGACCTTGCCAAGTGTTTATCTACATCCTGTTAGATAGTTTTGGGGGAAGAGCTCTCATCCTTCTCAGAAATAAGGTAAGATTAAGACTTTGCTGGAAGTTTTCCATTCCTGCATCAAGTTTTTTTGCAAAAAAGTTACCACCTGCTAGGGTGTATTGACACTAAAGCACAGATATGACCCACTTGCAGGAAAAAAAGAAACATGCGACAAATGACTATTTGGTTTTTCCATGGAATTTGGACAGGATGTTACCAGACTTGTACCGGAAACAGCTACCACCTGCAGGGCCCTGGTCAGCCACAGCCTCCCACAGAGACCACAGCTACAGTGAGCAAGGGAAAATCACTGCACACCAGCCCACTGCCAGGACCAAGTTTGATTTCTACACTTCCAGGTGACAAACAGCTGAGGATCTGACGATTTTTATTGCCATGCTCAGCTGCACCTATCACCTCCCCTCTGTGATCCCCTCTGTGTGTCAGGGAAGAGGCTGAGAGAGATGCCAGTTGCTCCATGCTCATGGATGTGCTGGCATTTGCATCCAGCAGCTCAGGGACACTGTCTGAGTGCAATCACAGTTATTTCTGAAGTCTCATGTGCTGTTCACAGGTACAGCCTCTGTTGTTAAAAGCTCAGTTGCCACAAACCACAGGACACAGAGCTTACCGGGTCCTGCCTGTTCCACAACACCATTCACACCCTGACAGTCACATACAGATCCAGGCAAGATGCAAAACTGAGCTCAAGTGCCCTAGGGATGGAAGGCAGGGTGCTCAACCACCTGTGGGAAAAGAGCAGCAAGAAGAGCTGAGCATGTGTCAGGAGATATTCTACCCCAGCTGGTCACCGGAAAGGGACTGGGAGTGATGAGGACAGAGCACAAAGCCAGCAGCTCAACAACTGTCAGCTCAGAGAGCCAAGGCACGGCGAGTGCACACGGGCCATCGCTGCTGCGTAAGGCACCACATGCCTTAATCTCTCCCAGGGGAGAGAACCTCGTCCTGCCCAGACTGTTTGTGTACTCAGCTAATTTTGCTGCCTGACTTTCCACCTACTTGCTCAGCAGAAAACCGATCCTCCCACGTAATCATCACTATTTCATCCCTACCCTCGGACCCGAGGCCGTGGCATAAGCAAAACCCTGCCGCGCTGTATCAGCTGCACACCCAGTGTCACAAGGGCAACTGGCTCTCCTTGCTGTGTCCCCTTTGCTGAATCTCCTCTTCCAGGCTGAGCACCGTGTATGCCAGCACTATCAAATACTGCAGCCCACTTGTTAACCTAAATGAGCCTCCTATATCCTAAAATACCATTCCAAATCTCCTCTGCGGCTCCTACACACAAGTCAGGCTGTTCAAGCGCAGTAATATAATTAAGGGAAAAAAATGCCCTGCATACACCAGGGAGTATCCTGAACAGCATGAGCTTAATATTAGCTCTTTCTAGAGCGCAGTGAGACTATTCCTGGCTGCTGCCTCCAGTGCTGGTGTCCACACTTGTGAAAAAAAGAGGTTGTGGAAGTGGAACAGCTTCCAAAAAGAATTAGGAGAATGAATTGGGAACTGTAAAGCCTGCTGTGCAGACACAGGCTTGAGCGCTCGATTGGTTCAACTAAGCCAAGAGATGATCACGAGAGGACTTAATCACCCCCTGCAAAAGTGCAGGGAGATTTCTGCTGGCAGTGGGACTCTCCTCCAGGGCTGCCAGATTCCACACAGTGAAGGCTAAGGAGACAACTCAGCTTGTGGGTCACTGTAAGAGGGCAAACTAGGCTGAGGTGGAAAGTATTATGCCCAGGTTGACAGCTCCAGCTGCAAGCCACCCCACCCATTAGGGTCCAAGCTGTAACAGAGGAGGGCAGATGAATGCTGGAGATGCCCTGGTCCCCGTCCCTGAACCAGCCAAAAGGATGGACCAGAAGCCAACCTGCACCGCAACACCAAGGCCATTGACTGACAGCCCACCCTGAGAGGTCCCTCTGGCACCTTTCTTTATCTCTTCATTTCACATGTAAGAGACTTGCCAGAGGAGAAGCCCATGTTCTCAGAGTCAAGCCAATGGTTATTTGGAAAAAGAGAAAGCAGATTACGTTGCTTTTAAAATGCAAGTCAGCTATCCTCACTGGATCAAGGGGAGGATCACTTTGGACAAACCAGCAACCCTAAGAGGTCAGAGCAGGCATTTCATGTCTTTCTCCATCACTTTGAAGTCTCCCTGTTCTTCCGTTACTGCTTCCACATTGAAACCAATTTTGTCAGGGAAGCTCTGCATCAGACACAACTCTAAAACTCATCTGCAACACCAAAGCCTGGTCTTCACTCCTCCCTCCAGCTGCAGCTCATTTCACCTTTAAGGCAAGGCTGCCCAGGATGCCTCTTTGAGCTGAGTAATAAATGGCATGGATCTTTCATGCTGGGGCTGTAATCCCATTTCAGAACTACGTCCTGGAGCTGAACATGCATGTGAGAGAGGAGAGACATCATACCACTCCATGTGGCGACAGGAACAACTCACTGGGAGTCCGTCTTGCCCCTCAGACTGGGGCATCCTTTGCACTGTCAACACCCCTGGCACCAGACTACCTTTTTTTTTTAAAGCAAAGGGACACAGTTATTTACATTCCATCATTAATTCCCCTAATGCCCTGAAGAGTATTTACTGAGGTTAGCCAAGCATTTGAGATGCTTGCAAAGTACTCTCAAGCTTTCCTTAATAGCTATTTCTGTATAGTCATGTTTTGTTCCCAATCTCCCACATATCTCTTTGGGCTTTTTCAGTCTTGCTAAAGACAGGTATAAAGAGATGGCAAGGATCTCAATCATTTGAGATAGGAAAAGAAATTGGGGAGAAAACAATTCTATTTAATGGACCTATTGTCTCCCCTCTATCTTCTTCTCCCTGGCATTACTGTGAAAAACCCTTTCTCCTTCAGCAGCTGGAAAGGCTGACATCATACAGCTCAGACACTTCCACACCGTAACTTAGAGATTCATCCCACTGTGAACTCAAGAGCATCCACACTCCCCTCTGGCATCCAGCAGCATCCTTGCAGAAAAGTTTTTAATAGCTGTTCTTCCCAGGCCCACAGAAATCCACATATGAGCATATTTCATTTTCTTTCCCTCACTGTTGCATGTCTTCTCACAATTTTTTTCCTTTCCTGGTTCTCTCCCTGATGCAGTTCTCCAGGGCCACTTCACACCTCCCAGAGCCTCCCATTTTAAATTCCACTTTCTACTTCAGTTTCCCCAGGTACAGAATTATTAACCTAAAAATGCAAGAGGGCAAGATATTCTGGGGATATAAAGCTTCCTACAACCTCACAGCGAGAACCCTGCCCCAGGCATTTTTTTCCCCACAAAAGTCCTTCACTGTTTCATCATAGCTTTCCCATCACCTTCTCCTGAAGGCAGCTAGAACCAATAAAAGTTGTTTGGTCACCAGACTTCTGTGTGCTTGCAGTGCTGCCACTCAACATCAGTGGGGTCAGTGCTGAGCCATCTTGTCCCCACCATCCACTTGCAGCTGTGTCTCTGCAGCATTCCCAGAGCAATCAGCCGGGACAGCAGCTCCAACACCACTCACACAGTGAGAGGCCCTGCCTGGAAAGATTTAGAGCCTGTGCAGATACAGTAGGAGGGGGGAAGAAAAAACAAAACAAAACCAGGTCTGGAGAGAGGAAGGCAGCTAGTTGCAGGGCAGCGAGCAGAGCATGCTGTGTGCTCCCTCTCCACTGCCTGAGGTGCTCTTCTGCAACCATTCCTGCCTAACTGGTGGAGGTTGGAGCACAAGTGTGGCTTCCAGGCACCACTGCAAAGAAACCTCCGTGAGGAGGGAAGGGAGACTTGAAGCACCAGCCAAAAAAGGGTGTTGAGGTTTTGCAGGAACTGTTACTCACCCTTCACCTTCAGGGACACTTCCTCCCCTTGCCACAAGTAACAAGCACAGATAATTGAAGGAAAACATCATTTCCCAGAGCACTTCTGATCTGTATTATCCATGCTCATTACAAGCTGTGAGGTGCATTCTGGTCTCCATCAGCTCCAAGCAAACAGGAAAGTGCAGCACAGGGATAAGGGGCAGAACTGATGCTGGGAATGCACAAAAACCAAACCAAAACCACTTAATAGCTCTTGAAGGACTGGCAAAGACACATGGGCTTGTGCTCAGGCCAGGATATCAAAGCCCTAGGGCATTTGCACAGCCCAGGTTGCTTCCTTGAGCTTATGCAAGAGAGTGGATTTAACTGGGCAGTCCTGGGGCATCAGAGGTAGAGTTCAAGTCTCATCTATTGACTTGTGTGGATTTTGTCCTGCCCTCCTTTAGGTTGCCTCCTAACCCTGGCAACAGTACCTCACTGGTTAGTCTAACAGAAAGATGACTTGGAAAAAGGAAGAAGTTTTTCTTCCTTTTCAGTCATTTTCTTAAGCTTTGGGGTCCTTTTTTTTTTTTTTTTTTTTTTTTTGCCATTGCACATGGAGTTAGTTGCTGCTAACCTTTGGCTGCTTCTACTCTGCTGTCATGGCTAGTTGGAGCCTCCCAGGAGGTGACAGGACAGACACATGAGACCCAGGCCACTCATTGTCTCACCACAGCATCTCACAGTCTCACAGCTCCTCCCCACTTGGAAAATTTTCAAAAAGGTGTTCAGGGACCACGTTTTGCCAGCTCACTGCAGAAAGGCCCTATGCTCAGCAGCAAGGCATTAGACAAACAGCAAAAAAGCAGATAAACAAGAAGACTTAGAGAGAAAAAAATTTGTTTTGGCATCACATTCAAGGTCCCTTTCTCCAGAAGAGCCATGGAGATCCAGAAGGGATGCTGCACACAGCCCCTGTACTAAAATCAGACTGCATTTTTTCTTAATAGCATTAGTCTCAATCAAGGAAGCAGAAGAGGCCTGGCCAACCTGGACAGAGGGTAGCTACATATGGAACTACCCCCAGCACTGCTGTTTTCCTCTGAGGGATGGTGGGATGTACAGATCTGGAACCATCACCCACCTCCGAGTCATCTCCTGCAGCTGCTGTGACAAATGTGGGGACAGATGGGGAAAGAGTGATGGGAAGCAGAAGTGACAGGCTGCAGCTACACACCACCTTCCTTTAAACAGCCTCGCTGCCTGCAGAATCAGGGTCCTGTTTGCATCGTGTTCACTCTTACCCAAAAACCATCTCCCACTCACTCAAACCTCACCTCCCTCCTCTCTTCAGCCCTTCTTGCTCCTTTTCTTCCTCCCCTGCTCCCATCAGGGTCAGGAAACTCAGGTTCAGCATCTTCCATTTGTGAATTATGTGATCTATACCATCTCCAGCCTGGTAAACGATAAGATACTGGAGAGGATCCAGGACTGCAGGAAGCATGTCTGCCTTGGAAAAACAAGAAACAGGGGAAGGAACTGGATGGGAAACTAGATGGGCTCTTCCTTCACCTGGTGACCCAACCTCTCTTATCCAAGTCGTGTGATTTATCTCTCTCCAGACCATCTCTGCAGGAACCAGGTCCATTACGGAAATTAAAATGTGCTACTGCCAGCAGCTGGCAAGATCAAACCCTCAGCACGCCTGTCCCCTCCAAGCAGGGATGGCAGACACCACGGAGCTTGCAGCCAAGTGCAGCAGAGCATGTGCCAAGAGAAGCTCCTGCACTGCGCCCCGATGGGCCACCAGCTTTGAAATCTGCTGGCCAGTGGCACAACTCAGAGGGCCCGCCAGATGCCAGTCTGAAGCTGGATTCTGGCACAGCCAGGCTTCCAGGAGCAATGGGAGAGTAAACTCAGACCTGCCATGCCACTGCTTGCCACCCACAGCACAAGCACATCCAAGGTGTTAGAGGGACATCAGGATGCTTCAACACTGAGACTGAGTCTGCGGTAGGGGGAGAAGAAAACCCTTTACCTTCTCCCCACAGCTTCCCTTGCTAGGGAAGTATCCCCAGGAAGAATATGCCTGAACCAAGGAAGGATTCACCTCCCAGGACAAATAACTAACACAGGGGCCTGGTGGCTGCAGGTGCTGCTAGAAGGTGTGACTAGCCAAGAGATCCTTTCCTGAAAAGAAAGCTTCAGCTTCACTCACACAAGAGGAGCCCTAGAAAAGGCAGCTTGATGTCTCATTGCCTGCAAACAAGGTCATTATTGTTCCCTAGAAAAAATCGTTTTTGCTCATGTATTTCCAAATGATAACACGAGACCATTCAATCTTGAAGACGTTTGTGCTCCGAGCTGGTGACAGCTCTGGAGGAAGCACAGGAATAAATGCCTGGGGAAGCGTATTAGAAGGGCTCAGAGCTGGCAAGGCAGGCACAAACTTCTCCAGAGCAAGATGAGCTCAGTCAGGCATTACTGAGCGAAACAAGAACAGAGAAATGCAACCCATGCTGGGAGGAGACAATTTTCAGATGCCTCTTCCCAGCACCATGCAGCAGCATGTTGCTCCCTACCCCAGCACTCCTCATTCCAAGACACTGAAGACATCACTGAGCAGCCCAAAAAACACTGCAAAGGCAAAACCTCACAGCCACACAGCAGCACTTTGCACACACAAGCAGCCGTAGGAGAGGGAGAGCAGGTTTGTGAGCAGAGAAATGTTGGAATGTATCATAAAACAGCCCATGGGTTTTTGTCGTAAGAGGCAAGGTAACCCTTAAAAGTCAAGGAATAAAGTCCTGAAGGCTCAGATCTTTGCGGCTACATCAAGACCAGGAAAGAAAGGAGCCTTACAACCAAGGGGCCTTAAAACTCCCACTGTTTCCTTGATGCAGAGAATGCAGATGATGTGCACGGACCCTGGCCTTAACAGCAGGATGAGGTGTCCTTATGCACTTAAGCACCAAAAGAGGAACTGGTTCTACCTGAGGTTCTGCTGGCCTAAGGTCTTGTACAGCCAAAGGGCAGACAAGAAACTATCAGCTTTGGTGGGGGTATCACACAATTTTAGTTTTAAATGAATTTCCTGCAAACAGACTACTTGCTGGTACTTTCCATCCCTTAAGACAAAAGAGTGGAAGTTATCAACTGGACAGTCAGAGCACTACCATGCCAACAATCAGCCTAATCCCTCTGATTAGAAGAGGATTTGGAAAAAAACAGGAGGGGAGATTTCCTTCCTTCCTTCCTTCCGCAGCATTTCAAACAAACCCACATCGTGCTGTGCCACGAGGTAACCTTTTACCAGGCTTTACCCAGCCCAGCCTAGACACAGCAGGGCACTGAACACTCTATGTGGGGCCAGAGATCTAAATTCTTAAGTGCCTCTGACCATGTCCTGTTAAAGGGATCACAGCAATCCCCACACCGCAGCAATATCCTCCTGCACATCACCTGGGAGAGCCCAGGGTGACACCACCCACGGCTGGACCTGAGCCCTGACCTCCCAGTGCCCTTTCAAACCCTCTGCACTCTGCTCCCTGCATTGCCATGATACACTCGCTCCTGGTCACAAGGAACCTGCCAGGATTGCTGATCAGCTGCATGATCTGCTTAAGAGGAGCAGATCAAAGCACACCAGCCAGCTCCTTTGCAGCCTGTGCCATTTCTGTCCTATGCCTCTCAGTTCTCAGGGAAGCAGCAGGGCCAGCCAGGTGCAGGTAGCACTGTAGCATAGGCTTACTCATGCCTGTCCCCCAGGAGCTGGAAGATGCTGGAGAAACGTGGCAGCTTTGCAACCAAATGCAAATCCGAATCCCCAATCCAAATGTGGGGAACAGCAGAAGGGAAAGCAAAAGTACCCTTTGGCAGGTCCCTTTGTCTCAGGGAAGGTCACCTGGGCCAGCAGATGCAGGGAGGCATCAGAGTGGGGCTCTCCATCAGCTGTTGACAGCACAGACACTTCATCTTCCGCCAGCAGGAATGTCTGGGCAGTTCTGCATAAGCTCCTCGGGTACTCTGGACCATCACCAAGTGACAGTTCATCCTCATTCTCCCATCCTTGCCAGCCTTCTGACCATCCACTCCCTAAATAGCTCAGATCGTTTCAAAGGGATGGTACAAGGAACAAGAGGTTAAAAAAAAAATCTCCCTCCCTCCCTCACCTGCCTGTGCAGCATCTCAATCTAAGGCTGTGGGTCTAACAGCCTCCTTCAGTTCAAGGCAAACAGAATCCTGTGATTTTTAAGTGACCATCCATGACCCAGAGCTGCAGCATGGAGAGAGTGGATACAGACCTGCATCTTAAGTAGACTGGATTTTATATTACACTTACACAGCACAGACAGCAGAGAGATCCCCAAAGACTTCACAACCAGATGTAACAGCAATGTGCAAGGCTTAATGCCACGCAGGGAACATGCTCTCCACTGGCTGCAGCCTGGCTGCTCAGACCCTGCCTCACCATGGGGAGCACAAGCTGGCAGATCCTTTACTTCTTCCTAAGGCAAGAGCTACAGCCACTCAGTTTTTGGCTACCCAAAAGAACGTAGGCACACTGCTACCAAGGCTGCAATGCACCACATCTGCAGGCTAGCTCCTGGTGAGGGTTATCCTAACCTGAAAGCACCAAACCAGCCTGCCATGATCTACACACGGAGCAAGAGACTGCACTTAGCTGGGGAGCAACACCAAAACACTCCCATCCTCCTGAGGATCACTCCCAGAGAAGCATAATAGGCACATGGCAGAGGTGGGAGCACTGAGCATCTTTACTGCTGGTGTTTCCCCTCTGGATTAAATGCAGTTCATCCCTGCTCTGCAAACATCCCTGCATATCACTGCCCTGGCCAAGAGCTGTGTTCTGCAGCTCAAGGGCAAGCAGATGGTAGAAAGCCACACTTGCAGCAGGAGCAGAGCAGGAAGCCTTCGAATCAGGCTACAAATGCAATACAGCCACACTGCTCCAACTGGCAAGGCCTTTGCCTTTCGTAAGTAGAGTCATTGCCTCCCAGCACCTGCACATTGCCTTTAATTTACACATGATGACAGTAACTAACACCTCATCTCCAGTTGATTAAGGCTGAATGATCAATCTACTGATCAGAACCTTGCTCTATCCCCAGCACAACTTTCTGCCATGCCAAAGTCACTCCTGCCCCTTTTCTTCCTGATCAAAACGGGACTGCCAAAGGCTTACCACAACTGGTGCTGCCAGTTCATGGGTTCTCTTTCCGAATTTAAAGTTGCATAGAGAAATCTATGAGGTGTTTTTCAGGCGAAGATGTTGACATTTTATTTGCCCAGTATGAGCACCCTCAGTTGCTTTATTGCAAAGATGTAATTGAACAAATCACCAAGAACAGGAAGGAACAGGGAAAACCTCTGTGAGGTGCAGCTGGGACGTGCTTGATCCTACTGCTGTCACACATCAGTGCTGAAGATGTACAACCAGATTACTGTCATACAGCATAAAACCTGTACCTGGACGCGCTTGACAAGGCATGTCTGGGCAGAGGAGGGATGCAGCATGAAGCTGGGGTGCACAGCATCACCAAGGCTCCTCACAGCACAGAGCCTTGCTGGAGGGCACCTTGCAGCTGCAGGTACACAAGCACAGGCTTTGCAGTGGTGGAGTGTGAGGGATGAGTTTCCCACTAAACCGTGAGAGCAGCTGAGCCCCCACAGAGGGAGGGAGAAAAAGCCAGCTCAGCCAGGTCCTCAGCTCTTCCCAAGAGTGGGTGGGTGGTGTGGCGATGCTGTGGGTGATCAGGACTTGCTTTCCTGAATCCATGCACTTAGACAAATTCACAGCAGAGGGCAGAAAAATAAAAATCTCTTCACTTTTGAGACTGTCAGAGGCTGGAGTTACATAGTGCATGCTCACGCTGTTGTTATGCCGTTCCTTGCATGTCCACTACTGTCCACTGCTAGGGACAGAACCCCAGGATATTTGGCTGCACTGACCAAGCCATTCCCAAGGAATAAGCCAGCCTAAAGCACGCAGCAGGAAAGCACTGGGGCAGATATTTTGATTCACATTTGCAAAGGCTTTTGACAGGAGCAAAGAAAGAACATTTTAAGCATTCCTTTCAGCCAGCACGCATCCTGGCCCATGAGACCTCTCCTAGGGCAAGGCACAAGAACAATCTCTTTCAAATCAAGGGCCCCTTTGTCACCCTGCTGCAAGCCATTTGACCTTCAGAGCCAGAAGGAAGCTCATATCACAAGTGGTCTGATGGGTCTGGGTTGGGAGCGAGCCCAGGCACTCGAGAAGGACCACAGCCTGGCTGCCAACCCCAGCATCTCAGCAGGGAGATAAACAGACCCCGAGCCTGAGCATTCAGCTCTGGAAACACTTGTTCCGACTCAGCACATTTCTTCTGACAGCCAGACACAGAAGGTCACTCAGACCAGCTTTCCACGTACAAGACATATCCTTGCCAAGAAAGAAAAAGTCCCAGGCCAGGCTGTGCCACAGGTGTCCAGAGGAGGTTTAAACCTTTGAAACAGACCTCACTTCACCAACAGCATCTTCACATTTCTTTTAAATGCATCAATCCCTACTGCCCTCCCTGTTCTGAGGAGAGAGATTGCACATCCCTCTTCATTCTTTCCCTGCAATTGCCCCACCTTAAATATTTGGAGCTCTATTCTCTGCCCCTAACTGCAGAGGTATTTATTAGGAAGCACAGGACTTTCCGAATGATACATGGAGACAGCGGATCCCACAAGAGCCAGCAGAGCTTCTGCCCTAAAATTCACCAAGTACCCTGGTGCAGCCTTTTGAGAACTGCTTGCTGTAGACAAGCTCTCCCCCACACCAGAAACCTCGACAAAGTGAGAGCTAACATGAGTTGCTATTGCTGTGACACCTCTGACACGTGGCTGCCAGGGACTGCCCTCCCCACGGACTGTGCCTCCTGCTCTCCACCAAGGTAAGACCACAGCACCTTCAAGCCATTGCAGAGTCCAGCCAGCATCCAAAATGCTGTATCTTCTCCCAACCTTCAGATGCTGGGCCCTAGCAGAGGATCTCGAGCCAGTTGAAACTCTAAATGTGTGCCTCAGATATCAGTGTATTTACACACAGGAGTTGCTTGTTGGTGCATAAACAACAGAAGGGACACTGACCCCCAAGACAGGGTTCACTCCCCAGCAATCACCCAGCTCCCCACACTTCCACACCCCCACTACTGCCTTTTGCCTGGTGCAAGACAAAAACCAAGTACGGGCTAACACTGGCCCAGCCGATATTCTCCTTCAAACCTGCCCTGCAATGACTGAAACCATGACAATAACAACAGTTTTTACAGGGAGACAGGAACGAATCTGAGCATCAGGCACCAGCCAGAAGGAAGTCACAGCTACATGGGCACCGCGGAGAGCTGATCTTGGATGGTGCCTGGGTCAGCATGAGCAAGGCACACGCTGGCTGGCATGCCAACTTCTCCAGAAATGGGAAATGTGTGACAGATGCATCGTGTTTGTGTAGCAGAACTGCTGCTGCCGCTCCCACAGAGCCCTGTCAGTCTGCTTGCACACAGGCACACCTCAGGTCTGTGTGTGTACCCTTCACAGCCTACCCAGGCAGCGAGGTGTTACAGTACACATTTAACTAATTCAATTACTAGGAAAAAATAATAAAAAATGAGGGCACACAGCCTGTGATTAAGAATTTCTTTCTCAACACGCTGGCAACACGCCTGCAATTACTGAGCCCTTGATTCTCTAAATTCCCCGGAGATCAACAGCACCTGATACCAGCATGTCCTCAGGTCTTTCATAACCCAGAAAGCCACTCCCCCACCCCGCTGTTTCAACGCTGGTGAGATTTTTCACACCTTGCAGCTCAGAAACACTTAAACCTCGGACATCCAGCCCGGCAGGTCACACCAGATTCGCTGGAGTAATTGGCAGCACAGGTGGGCTGCAGCTGACACAAGCCAGGGCAAAAGTACTCTCATTAAAAGCAGCAAAGCAAGACCACGCTCAGTGCGATGGGAGGAAAATTGCTTCCCACATCGACTCTGTCGAGCCAGCCACCAGGAGCACTGCAAAGGCAAGAGCTAGAACAGCCCTCCCGCTAATAAGATCCCCCAGAAATGGGAATGATGGCCAAAGTAGCTGCGTGAAGGCAGGGCAGGAGGCTGGGGAGAGCCAGATGGCTGTTCCCAGCCAATAACCCCAGGTGCCATAGGGTTAAATCAATGCGTGAAGCTATTAAAGGGGGTGGAAGTGTTTTAACATGGTTGAGTGAAATTCCTCACACTTTTAAGTCGACAAGGACCCCATTGGGGCTTAATGGGCTAGCACAACCCGTCCCATTACAGGTCGTTAACACGCACAGGAGCCTTGGGAAGAGGGGCAATTAGGGTTTCTGCAAGAGGGACTCCCTCCCCAGCTTTTAATCCCACCTATTGCAAAGAGGGATCCAGAGAGAGGCCATCCTCTCCTCTAGCCTCTGCACTTTATCCACCTGGGAGGGGCACACACATCGGAAGCTTGTAGCAGGTTGAGCTCTGAGCAGGCTGAAGGGGCAGAAAATTGGCCCCCAGAGCAAAGCACAGTGCAGAAAGCTGCCAGCCTCCTCTGCTGAAGGACATCACTCTGCCCCACTTTCCTTCCTCCAGACTCGGGGTGAGGAGCCACTGTCCATCACACACCTAGCAGCAAGAACAAGGAGATACCAACAAAGTATCTGTGCGGGAGAAGCAGTGGGCTGCTCCCCAGAGGCTACGGGGCAGTGCTGGGATGACTGCAGCCCTCAGTTTCTGCCATGTGGCATATGGTATTCCCAGCCTAGAAATAAAGATAAGACTTCTCAGGAACTTAATAGGTATACACTGGTTATTTTCCACTGGCAAGAAAACAGTAACTAAAGTAGAAGGAAAAGCAAAAAAGACTCACTGCATTACTACCTAAACTACCAGGTTACAGCACCTTGCCCTGCTCTTCTCCAGACATTCCTGGGGAGGGCAACCAGATCTCTTGGTATGGTGGGGTGGGAGCCCCGAGGCTGCAGACCTGGAACTAAAAACAGGAGAGAAGTGGCCCCCAAATGTGGCTGCCAGCTTCTCCCACACAGCCAGCTCTGGGGAGGGTCTGAAATACTGATCTGCTGAATAGACTTTACAAATTTGGAAACAAGAACAATCCAGAGCATCAATGCCTTGCTCAACCCAGAGAAGAGAACAAGCTGGGAAAGGCTCTGGGTGGCTGCAAGAAGAGTTGTGGATGGGAGAGAGAGACCACCCATGAGGGAGAATGCCTGGAACAGTCCCCAAAAAAGTAAAGAAAAATCCTACAACACGGAGTGCAGACAGCCTTGGACACGATTATTTGGCAAATAAGGATTTTACTGTGATGGAACTGATACATATTTTTTCCTCCCTCCCATAAGAGGGTCCAAAGCTCCCATAGAGAATATAATAAGAAACAAGCTCAAAGGGTCTGCTTTCCTCAAATACTTCTTCCTCTGGGCTTCCAGCCCTGTCCACAATCTAAGCATCCCCAACACATGCAGCCCATCAGGGCTTTGGCCTCTCACAGGTGGTGTTTCCCTTCCTTGCCTGTCCCAAGGGTGGGGTAAGATCATTGCAGCAGCACAATTCACCACGGGCAGTGACATAACTCTGGACTTGCATCAGTCCAGCCAGGACTCAGCTCCAGCTCCTTCCCTTCTCTGTAGACAAACACCCACCAAACATTGACAAGACCCTGCTCACAGCCCTTTGGTGGCTGTGTGAAGTAGTTGCAGCAGTGTAAGTCTGACTTCTCCTGTTGACACCTAGCTGTCACTTCCAGTTCAGCCCAGGACAAGCCAATTTACCCGTTCTCTCTCCAGAAGTCTCCACAGCAACTATATTCTCACCCTGACCATTATCTGCTCACCATGGTGCTTCCCTGGCCCTACCCTGTACCCTGTAACACCACTCCATCCCTCCGACTGCACCCAGCTCTTCCAGGCTCCCACTTCTGGCGATGCCCTTCATTGAAGCCACCTTTCCTCAGGGAAACAGGCCCTGCTCAGACCTCACCACCCTCCAGCTGCAAGTAATCCTATCTTTGCATCCTCCTCAAGCCCCTTCCCAGCATCTCCTTTCCCCGAAAGGGCTGCTTAGCACCAGTGGCATGGCTCCTGAAGATGCCCATGGAATTGCCCAATATTTAGCAACAAATCACTTTGTACTTTGCTCCCATCATCCTAGAAGGAGCCCCAGAAAGACCTACAGAAGTATCACCCCAGCATCAGGTTTGCTTTGGAGCCTCAGAAGGGACCAAGCAACTGCTGTGAAGCCACTTGAAATGACCTCTGCCCCACCCACACCAGGGCTGGTCAGCACCAAAAGCAGAGTTAGGAGCACAGCCTAGCAGAGTTCCCAGCCAGGAACAGTTTGCAAGCTGCTGCCTTATCGCTGCCTCTGGCTGGGCAAGGGCAGAAATACCTGCAAACTGCACAGTAGAAACAAACAAACAAACAAACAAACAAATAATCCCAAGCAATTCATTTCTTGCTGTCCTCTTCTTGCATGGGGACAGATCCAGCTGGAAAGGACCTCAATCACACACCTTATGTCTTATACCCCTGGAAGCCACCTCAACAGGCAGGACTGGAACAAGCAGCATTAGGACATACCCAAGCCCCTTCCAGAAATCCAGGAGAGGAACTGGAGCCCCTTGGAGAGAGGAGTGCTTGACCAGGCAGGAGCCACATCTTGCAGCAAACAATTTGATGGTGAACTACTGGCAGAGGTGGCTCAGAGAAGCTGTGGCTGTCCCATCCCTGGAAATATTCAAGGCCAGGCTGGATGGGGCTCTGAGCAACCTGGTCTGGTGGGAGGTGTCCCTGCCCGTGGCAGGGGTGTGGAATGAAATGATCCTTAAGGTCCCTTCTAACCCAAACCATTCTCTGATTCTGCTCTGCAAAGACCAGGGTAAGCCAGCCTGCAAAGGTTCCAGTGGGTCTCATAATGCTGTTTTCTGACAGAGTTAGATCTTGACGATACCACAAGGGCATGGGCTTCCTCCCAGCACCCCACCTGACCCCAGGAGATGTTACCTGGCCTCTTATAATCATAGATGTTCAACAGAGAGGGAAACCACAACAGGGCAGTTGAAGGGATCAGGGACACTGTTCTAATCCTGCTTTTGCCTTGCTCACATAGGAAGCACAGCTGAACAAGTACCTGGCCAGGTCTGTTGCTCCTGCTGCCATCATGCTGCAGTGCTGCCTGGGGAGTGCAGACCACTTCCCCGCCTGATCCACCATGCAACATTTGTTCTGTGTTTCAGGCACTGGCAGGTCTTATTTGTAAGATGATGAAGAGGTCTGAAGCCTTCCACATACATGCCAATTAGATGCTCCAAGCCCCAGGCTCAGCGGAAGGTCAGGTGCGTGGTGCGCCATGCTCAGCTCCCCGTGTCAGTCGGGCTCCTCAATGGGATGTCTGAGGAGCGCTTGGAACAGCATCCACTGCTTGGTTTCATGGTTCACAAGGAATTGGCTTAAAATGGGGAGGGGGGCTAGAAATAAAAGTTGAGGAGGTTTTTTGTTTTAAACAGGGAGGCCAGACATATAACAGTCTCACAACTTTGAGCTGTTTTGATCCAGCCAGCCCCCTCTCTGCTGAATTCTGTCAGGAGACAGGCACAAAGCACCAATTAAAGACGAGTTATGCTTTTTCTGTCAAGCAAAAAAGAAAGGAGGAGAAGGGGGGAGAAGATGATGGGAAGTGGGGAGAAGAAATCCAGCCCTGGAGTAATTTTGCTTTCAAAGCAAGCTGTCAAGGCAGCCCCCTCTCCTCCCATCTCCCTTGGAGGAAGAGCAAGGGAGCACCCGCGCGCCGGCTGCGGACGCGTGGCATCAGTCATCAGACCACACCATCAGTCACTTGGCACATCAGGCCGAACCATGCCCTCGCTTTCCCCTGGGACATCCGTCAAAGCCTGTGACAGGGAGCCAGAGCAGCAGGTTTGCAGTGAAGATGGGCTGAGCACGAGCCCCACCAGCTCTGATGACAAGAATCCCCACTTATGGGCAATTAGACTGGGAACAAAACAAAACAAAAGCAGCAAGGACTCTAGGGCACTAGCTAGCACGTGTAGCCACAACATCAGCTCCATTTCTCCATGGCAGAAATGTGCACAGCAAGCACAAACATGCAAACACTGCCTCTTCTGCCATATAGGTTACCATGTTTGAAGGCTCCCTGCACAGCCAGAAGCTCTCCTGGCTTTCAGCAGAGCTCAGGACAGAGAGCTGAGAGCTTCCCCCATATATTCCACACCACTGCTTGGTGCAAACCAAGGCTACCTGCCTTTGCAGCATACTGCCAAGGAACCACAGCACCAGCATGGACACAGCAAGCTCACCTTGGGCTAATACTACTACCTCTGAATCTACCTTGAGCACTTACAAGCCATTCCCAGATCTCATCCAGCAAACACCAGTCCTGCAGCTGGACAGATTAAGAAGACTACAAAGATCCCTCTGGGCTTTATTGTTGTATGAGGAAGATAAATTGCAAGCACAACCCCTTCTAGGGTGACAAAGGGCAGGGATTTAGGCACCACACAAGCACCAACCCCAGCTTTAATAACTTATCTGTTGCTTTAGTAAAGTACCCTTTGCAGAGCCCATTGGTAGTTGATTAGGGCATCAGCTTCACTCCCACTTCTTCCTTCCTGGGCTTTCTGAAAGCCTCAGCTAATCACAGCAGTAAAGTCACCCGCGGGGGAGATAATGCGCACTCTCATTTCAACAGGGTGGCACTCGTGCTGGGCTGACTGCTCCCAAGGAGGGGATACCCTCTGCCACCTTAGCAGGGCCCAGTGTTCTGGGCTGGATCCATCCCACAGTCAGCCCTGAGGAGGAGGGAAGAGCATCTCTACCCCGGTTTAGGTCTGCCTGGGCTGGCTGCACACACTCCCAGCTCGCTAGCGAGTGCCCTGCTCATTAGCATGGGGTCACTCAGCTGCAGCAGGGCACAAGCACCACTTGGCTATTGCAACACCACTCACGTCCACTGCAGTGGAAGTGTTGAATTTCTTTTAAGAGCCCTGAAGATCCTGGTTTGAATTTAAGAGAGGAAAAAAAAAAATCTCACGAAGAATTGCAGGATCTCTGTAAACATACCAGAGGAAAAAAGGAAGCGAATCTTTGAGCCTCTTGACCTTGACAATGTCCTTATAATTACAAGACTATTTATTTTCAGTTAAACCCCAACTATTGAACAGACAGTGTCAAGTTGGTTTTTTCCTGAGCAGGTGATTATCCTGCCTGACTAATCTAATGAAAATTATCAGGAGGCTACTGACCTCCTGCTACACACACTAAATAATGCACAAAGCTTCAGGATCAGACAGGCAAATCATAACCCTGCCTTATCTTAATCACTTTCTATACAGCTCCAGGCCTGTTCCACTCCTGGTTGGCTGTGTTAGCCGAATGCTATCTCAGTGGAAACCACAGCAGAACCAGCACTGAGAACTGCACAGCAAAAAGTTACCTCCTTAAGATTTATTTTTGTAGAAGCCAAGAGCTGCAGAGGCAGATATATTTACTCTTTAAGCTGCTGTCTGACTCCTGAGCTTACAGCATGAGGCAGTGGTCCCCTGGCGCCTGGCTTTGGGAAAAGCAGTATTTTCCCACTACTTTGATGGAGGGTACAAGAAAGGTAAGGTCTAAAAAACAATGTGCACAAAGGGGCTCATTGTTCCAGATAGGTAAAGCCACCTTTCCACTCCATCCTCTCGGAACCTTGTGTCAGCCTCCCCCTGCAAACAGGGCTGCCCACAGCTTTTGAGGATGGCACAGCACAGCATGAGGACTAGGGCAAAGCAAGAGGACCCAACACTGTGGATGCTCTGTGCCCAGCTTAGGGCCTGAGGAGCTGCAGCAATCCTGTCCCACTCCTTGCAGCACCACTGTCCTTCGGAACAGACAAGTGCAGCAGCTGGGAAGGGGTAAAAGACTACAAATATCAATTAAGAAGCATAGAACTAAAGAAGGAGACATGAAAAAAAAGGTTATCACATACTACCCACACAGCCTCAGCTTGAACAGCACCCACAGCTAGACAAACAGAATGCCTTGGGGAGACTTCAAGCCTAAAATAAGTTTCCACTTGGGAATCTACAGAGAATGGTGGAAAAACACTGCTTAAGGACAAACTGACTAATTTTTATACCCCCAGCTCCCCACCATGAAACCACAGCTACAACACCAGAGAGAAGATACCCCTCTTACCCATCCAGCCTGACCTTGCTGCCTCATCCTCAGCACCCATCATATGTGGTACTTCAGACTTCCTGGTACAGGAGCTCCCAGATCCCCTCCCATCACTGCTGCAGCCAGGAACTTCACCTTGCAGCCCTCGCAAACTGCTGACAGCCTCAGCAGCCTGCTCCTGCCCTGCAAGGCTCTCCCCATCCACAGAACACCTGATTTATCCTCCCACCCTGGGAGCCTTGAGTCACTTTTCTCCTGCTGGGGAGGTGCTAAGCAAGATGTGGGTGGACAGGATTCCTCGTATTTTAAATGGCCATTTCTTCCCATCTTATGACCTTTCAGAAGAAGAGGAGCAGTCTGTTCTAAAGTGAGCAGAAGAAAAGCCCAAGGTGGTTTTAGGCATAACAGAAGAGGGAGCAAGAGAAAGCATAGAAAGGGAGGCAGGAAATAGCACAAGATTCAGCTTTGGGAAAATACCAGCTAACACATGAAAGGAAAATGATCCATAGCAGAGATATTCAAAGGGAAGCAAAAATCTGGGAAAAATTAATATCCACAGCAGCAATTGTTGGGGGGACAATGATGAGGCAGGGCTTTCAAACTGAGCAGTACCGAGGCAGAGGCTCTACTCAGGGCAGATCCTAAATCTGTTGATGGAAGAATTCTGCACTGCTGCTCTGTGGACATGGCCGTGCCCAAAGGTGTCTCCAGAGAGATGATCCTGAGTCCCATGGAGCCTAGTCACACCACCTGGACATGGTATGGTTAAAAGGATTAACTGTCCAGGACACAGCAAAAGGAAAGATCCTTTATTTTTCGTCTCAGTTTTACAGAGCTGCCTGTTGCTGAGGCATCTGAGCTACTTCTGGAAGGAGTTAGAACAATGAATAAATTCCTCCCATCTCCTAGTCTGGGTGACAAGAGCAACCTCTGGCTCCTCTGGGCATTGAAGCCAACTCTGTAATTGCTTGTGTCACAAAGCCTTGCTCCATCCACATATCCTAACTGCCCTGAAAAGCCAAGGTGCAGGTCAGTTTGTGTCTCCGCTGCCTAGCAGCTGCTTGGTGTCCTCCACAGGCAGAGCTGGGGTTGCAAGAGGGCCATTGGCTGGGTTAAACTGGCAGCACCCGACTGAGTTATGGGGGACCCTCCTGAAATGCCATCCTTGCTGAAAATGCTGCTCAGGGACAGCTGAGACAGCTCCCAACAGGCACCATGCAGGGTCTGGTGAGTGTAAAGTGGAAGATGAGAGCCTGGCAAATCCAGTGAGCTACAGCTGTCTCAGGACTGACTTTATCATTATGTCTGGTCAGGGAAGAGGCTTGCACAAGAGGAAGGGATGGAGTTAAAACCATGCTGCACAGAGCCCTCAAAAATGCTCCGAGGACTAGAGCTGGAGCTGGCTGCTGGTGCTGGGACCAAGGGATGGCTCTGGCTCCAGCTTCAGTGCCTGCAGCCACTCCTGGCTCCCTATTCCAGAGCCAGGAAACAGGCACTGAGCCTTCCCACTCACACAGTGGCAGGAGGTTGTGACACACAGGTTGTGACTGACCGGGAGGGACTGTGACACACCAGAGCTTGCAAATGCATGTTCTGGGGAGGTTTCTCCACTCCCCAAGCTGACTTCCAGCTGGAGACACGTGCCTGTGCTTGTCCCCAAGGCAGACAGCAGCAACAGAGGCATCCTCTGGTGCCGCTCCCCGCCAGGAGAGCATGGCAAAGTGTTGGAGTGACAGCCCCCAGGGACATGGGAGCAATTTTCTCACTGCACATACAAGGACAGCACTCGCCTTCCTTGCTGAAACCCAGTGGGTGAGATGCTGATTAGTGCCACTCATCCTGGCTGTCTCAAGGCAGACACCCAGCCTGATGGGACTCTGCTGAGAGCCCACCAGCTCATTGCACACATGCTTGCATCTAAGACCTAGGTCAGACACAGGCTTAGGGAGGAGGAAGGGTTTGCCTGCAAGCCTCTACCACTGCTCTCTCCGCCCCAACAAAACTTTTTCAGTGTGAACCTGGCTCTGTCTGCTGCTTTTGAACACCTACTGCTAGCTGAGCCTAGAATGGCCTGAACAACAGGGAGAAAAAGGGAGCTAAAATCTGTTTCTCTTCATCCATCCATCAGCAGAGCTGTTGCTCCAGCGCCCACATGTTAATGCCAGTGATGGGAGGCAGGAGGAACCCAGATGGATTCCTCCAAGATAGGGATGGAGCAGAGCAAGCTGTTGCTGGGCCAGCACTTAGGAGAAAAGCATCTTCAGCTTGACAGCTCAGCAAATTTGATCTGAAACTGGCAAGAAAGAGAAAACGTAAAGCCTTTAAATGTCATCTCGGGTCTGACTGCCAGAAGAACTACAGACAGACAGACAGACAGACAGATAGACAGATAAGCACAGTGCTGCACAAAGAGCCGGATGCCCTACTTTGATCTACTCAGGTATTTACTAATGTGTCCCACAGCTGGCAGGAGCTGTTTGCAACTCAAGAAATTTGGTTTTCTGCCACCAGCTATGCTCTGGGACCTCAAGGAAATCCCAAAGCCTCTCCAGGTTTCTATTTCCCCTCTTTGCAGGCAATGATGCTTCCCTCCAACTCCTAGTGGTGGCAAGGTTAAAGGCTGACCCTGGTAATGTACTACAGCAGGCAGCCTTGGGGAACCCTCCAAGACTAAATGCAGATGTGCAGTGAGTCAAACCTCTAGTTTGGGTCCTACACCCAAGAACAGGCCAGATCAATTCCTTGGGAGAGGCAAAGGCAAAATCATCAACACGTATCCTTTGCTATTGGCTCTTCTGACCTGGGCAAGTCACGCCATCATCTCCTTCCTTCCTCTAGCAGCTATGGGGAGATACCAGGTCCATTTGCGCACAAATGGCCCTCCCCTGTACATAAGGCAGCCCCACTTCAAAAAAACCCCACCATTTCTGGCCTGACCACAGGTACAGATGTGCCAAAACTTGGAAGCACAAATGCTGCATGCCCCTGAAGTCAAGGACCCACCATGGCTGTTGGGGAAGTTCCTCTTCATCCTTGCTTTGCAGATGAGTAAGCTAGGGTGAACCTGGAACTGCTGATCCAGAGCAGAGAGGGCTGGGGCAGAGCAGATGTGTCTGTACAGCAAAAAGCACTTTGCAGACTGGAGATGATCGATGATCTCCCTTCCAGTCCTCCTCCCATCCAAACAAGCCCCAAGAATATGGTGTGCCTCAGCATTGCTGGAAGATGTCAGCATGTAAAAAACTGGAGCCCAGCAGGCAGGGTGTACCAATGGGGATGATTGATGGCAGCTTGCTGGACTTCTGAAGGATGGACACCTTCACTGGGAGTCACCAGGTGCACGCCTGGGATGTCCTCAACACTCAGGTTTCACAGAACTCAAACTGCAGCTTCTGGCCAAGCAACTCCAACTGCAGATACGAAGGAGGAGCCTCCAAAATGTTCAGGAAGTTGGGACATTACAGAAATGCCCCATCAAAAGGTCAAGGGGGTCCTTCCAGGTGGCATAGCACATCTGAGGCACTGCCAAAAATGCTGTCCAGCCAAAACGCTCCCTCCTGCACAGATGTCAGCATTAGCTGGTGCTCCGTGCCCTGTCACAGCACTTACTTTCATGCACAAAATAAAAACTAGACTTGCCAACATACCCAATGGGCCTGTCAAACTAATCACATTAGAAGGACTGGAAACACACCAGCAGCAAGAGCTGGCCCCTGCTCCACAGCCCTTGCAGAAATCACGCATCCAGGAGACGGAAAAGCCTCTGTCGTTCCCGTAACCAGGTCAATAAAAGCACAGACAACTCTATCCAGAGAGAGACTTTTTTTACAAATCACAAGAAAGAGCAGCTTCAGCTCCCCCAGCTGCAAATAGGTAGGCAGGCACAAAGAGGCAGCAGGAAATGTGTCTGTGCAACACGTGTGGGCCATCGGCCACCCCGCACATGGCCAGGATATGGGGCAAGAGGAAACCGCTCTGAACCGAGCCGGGAGAAACAGCGGCGGCAGCTCGGTGTGACTTCTCCCACCCCCACCAGCTGGGCTCCCAAATCCAGCAGCCTCCCACCCATATGTGTGTCTGGCAAGCTGGGGAGAGACAACAGGCTAGGCAAGGATTTCAAAGCTGAGAGGTCCCAGGCAGATTTGAGTGGCCTCGGATTCACGGAGTGAAAATAACCCCCACTTTGGGGAGAAAAAATACCCAAAATGAACTTCATCCTAGTTCCTCAAGAACAAAGCAGTCCCATCCCCAAACCCACAGTTATCTGTGGGTGCACTTTACCGTAACACTGTTATTTCTGGAGCTCTTAGTTAAGTGAGAAGCCCAGAGGACTGGACAGAGCTTTTTTTGATCGAATTTCAGAGCAGCAGCATCCTTTTGTTGTCTCTCCTTCCTTTTAATGTATTTATTTTTCAAGCCCTTAGTTCAGTAGCACAGAGGAGGGTAAATCACACATTGATGGTGAAGTCTAGCACAGGCTGCCTCCTCTTTGCATCTGAGAACCACACGCTAACCACAGGAAAGGATGTGTCCTCATTATCACCAGCATTTTTTAGGCCCTAGACAAAAGGACTGTGGTGCAGAGTGTACCTAGAGCAAAATCAGATATAAGGCTGTTTTATTATACACGATATTGTTTGATTTCACAACCGAATCTCGCGCCTGTCCCCGAGGTACCCAACTCAGGCTGCTTTTCCAGGCAGGAGGGCAGCAATGCAGACCACCCCCTCTGTGCTGATCAGTTTGTGATGCTTCAGCACAGGCAGCAGCTCCCCATCCATCATCTCTAACACGGCACCCTAAAATGCTGCGTGCCCCCTGCAGCACTGGGACCCCATGGCAGGGGCACAGGGAGAGATGTGTGGGTCAGCCCTGCGTGGCAGGGTCCTGCAAGTTACTACAACCAGTCTCCAAGTTATTTGCATGTGTACTCCAGAGTCTGGGAATGCCACCAGAGACCAGGAGCAGCAGGAAAATACCAGGCTGTGACTTTGTGAACAAAATTAATTCATTGGCTTAACACCCACATAATTAAAAGCAGGCGCATCCCTCAGTAGCTGTTAGCATGGAGGTGTGCCTGGTGGTGTGTTCACTTTTGGGGGGCTGCAATACCACCTACAAAAGCAAAAGGAGTCCCTTTGCAGAGCCAGGCTGCTCATAGCACTGATGAAACACACAGGGAACATCCTCGCCCCAGGATCTATTTTATTTCCCATTGAAACAGGAGTAACAGTACCTCCTTCCTGCCAGTGAGGTCTGAGCCGCCCACTGCTTCTCTCTCCTGGCAGTTCAGAGGGCTCTGACAGCCATGGGGACCTCAGCCTTGGGAGAGGAAAGAATGCTTTTGCTCCCTGTTGCTGGGAATGGCAATGGGCCCTGCTCTCCAGACTCATCCATCAGCCTACTCCCTAGCTTTAGGTGGCTCCTACTGGCTCTTGGCACCACTGCTGGGAATGGGCAACTCCCGCTCTCGTCTCCTCACAGGGCAGACTGAACAATGGTTTTGATGGATGAACAGGCAGTGGGAGTAGCCCCAGAGGGAGCAACCCCCAGCCCCGCCTCTCAAAGGGGAATCAACCACCCACCACCCAGGTGTGGTCCTGCAGAGCTCCAGGCTGCAAGCTGCTTCCAGTATCAGGGAAAAGCCTCTCTTACCCAGCACTTCTCGTACCGCTTCCCGCAACAGTTCCCCCTCACGGGGTGTGTTGCATAGTATTTAAATACAAGCAGGTCTGGGCAAGCCAGATTTCAGCTGATCCCATGTCCCCTCTGTCAGGCAATGCTAAGAAAGGAGTCATGATTCCTCCACCAGCTGGTAGTACAGCATCATTTAACGCAAACCCTCACAGCCTTCCTCCTCCAGCCTCCCCCAGGCACAGAGCAGCAGAAAGTGATACCCCCCCCGGGAAAAGAGAGGAGATTTCCCACATAATGGGCACCAGTATTAATTCTTCCAACTGCTGCAGCGTTCCTTTCGTTCTGTGACTTTATGAACATCACTCGATGTTGGCAGCAGCCCCAGAGGGTATCACAAGTCACCTGAAAGGAAAAGAGCCTCCTCAAGCACCAGCATCTGGGCTGCCTCTGAGACAGAGGGCGGCAGCTCTGGCCGTGCATGGCCACACTGACCAGACAGCTCACAGCCACGGCACTGGATCAGCCATGCCTCAAGAGGGCTTTGATGACATCTTTAGGGTGTCATGGCTAATTAGAGCCCTGACTATACCCTCTAATTAGTTAACACTTTCAGACAAATCACCCTGTCCTCTTCAAACCACTTCACACCTCCAGATACATCCCTAATTGACTTGAAAGTTGACTCCGCACTTCTTCCCGGACCTCCTTCCATTTCACAAGGCATTTCAAAATAAATAAAGGCCTGCTCCTCAGTCCTGTCTCAGAGCCCAGCTGGGGAATTGCCCTCACATCCGCACAGGCATGCACCTGCACGACCTGACACAAAACCTCCATCACAGGCACAAAGCAAATGCTCTGACGCAGCAGCAGCATTGTCCCCCTCTGATCTCCGGTTTCTAGCCATCCTAGTGCTACTTTCAACAACAGACAGCAAAGCTTTTTCTCACAGAACAGGAGTGTTTGCGATGCGTCAGTGTCCTACTAAAAATACTGCCCGGGGGCTTGTGAGAGAAGCAGGGCTCCAGCAAAGGAGCCTGGTATCTGGCAACAGAAGGCATTAGAAAAAACCCCAACCACTGAGAACTTAATATGCCAGAATGTTATCAAGTGCCAGCATTTCAATCCAGAAGCTTGATTTCTGTTTTCATTAGGTAATGAACAAACTGAAATGATCCGAATGTTTTCAGTTTCCCAATAGCACAGAATTTGAAGTAGATAGGCAACCCCCCCCCACCATCATAACTGCAAACATGCTGAACAAAAACTACCAAAATTCATAGGAGATAAATATTGAGCCCTTAAAACCCTGCTATGAGAACAATGTCTCTTTACTTGCTTTCTGCGAGGTTTGTTATAACAAGAGAGAAAGACTCCAGTATACAGTGTTTTAATATATATACACACATTCACAGCTGGAATAATAGATTTTAAGGACTGAAGACAATATTACAGCTGGATGTATGCAGAAATGCATAAACATACCTTCAAAAACATATTCTTTGCACTCTACCCAGATATGTAGACGGACAAATATATAATACACACACACACTCTCCATGTTTCAGATCGATCAGAACCATTCATTAAATCAGACTCTCTAAAGTTTCTGCTGCTTTGGGAAAACATGACCCTGAGGAGACATCACGCATGAACTTAACAACCAGCAGAAAATGAAACCATAACACGCTGCATCTTGAAAGCCAGCCCTGAATCTAAGTTAATCCCTGCTCTGGACAATGCCTCTAGAGAGGCATTAAAACCATGCTAAGGTGTTTTCCTGGATTTCCCAGATTCCCCGGAGATTCCCTGGCACTCTGGCCGCATCCATCTCCTTCTCACTTCGGAGATGTTTCCGGCTGAGCGCTTCCATCCTTACTCCTGCTGCTTCCACGGTCAGTGACAGACAGACCCAGTGGAGCAGCATCCGGAGAGCTGTGTCCTTGCCTGGCAGCAGGACGAGTTACCGGGACAGCTCGTGGGGTTTAACACTCATAATCCTACAAAATGTGCAGGGGAATGATGTACCTGCAGGGGGATGATGTACGGGGCTTGAAGGGTCAAGAGCAGCTTTGCAACCTCCTCTCCCATCCCCAACAAAGGAATTCCAGCAGATCTCGTGCCCCCTAGTGTCATCCTGGCGAACGGACTGACACCGGGTACCGCCAAGCTCCGGGTACCACCTGGCCCAGGCAGTGCCCTTGCTTATCCCACATCGAAGCTGCCACTGTGTCCTGCTGGCACCTAGAGCACAGTGAAACGCCATTCCCAGCAGTTCATGTAAAGGACAGTGTAAGCTTGCTGTCCCTCCCCAGCACCCCGAGGCACCCACACCCCCCCAAGTGTCCCCATGACCATCACGGTGCCTCCTCCATTCTGCTCTGGAGGAGCCCCGGCAAGATTTGCCCCTCCATCAGATAGCCCACACAGTGTCCCTGGAGAAGGGCCAAGAGGAGGAGGCAGAGAGCATCTGCAGTGGACACTGTCCAGAACACAACTCCTCCTAAAAATAGATAGACCCTGAAAGGGCACAGCCCTTCCAGGGAATGGGAATGCTCAGTGCTAGGAGCTCAGGGTTTGGCATGATAAAACTTCAAAGTGCACGAATGCAAGGCACTTTCTCACCCTGTTTCATCCCCATGAGAGCACCTGTGGCATCAGGCTCTGGCTACGAGCATGAGAAGCAATACACAAAAATCAGCCCAGAACCCAGCATCCCTGACTGCCAGCCTGCTCTGACCAAAGATCCAGCATCTCCTTGAAAAATGCCCATGCTGACTGCAGCACTAATGAGTGCAACGGAGAGCAGACCCCACACACAGAGCACCTAAACAAGAGCTGTGTGCTGGAAAGGTGCACAGGAAATGTGCATGCATGTGCCTCAGTTTCCCCATCTGCCCAGCTTACCTTCTCTTATTTTCCTCCTCCCTCCTGTTCAACTATTAGTTCTTGTGGGAAGAGGCACCCCAGGAATACACCTAGACCTCCGTCCCCTTCCAGCATCTGCTAGCAGCATGCAAGCAAACCTCGGTAACCCATCACCAAAATTTGGAGGAATTCTCCCCAGGGCACTGACCTGAGTATGCTGCTTTCTTCTGCAACACCGAGCAGGGACTATAGCTTAGAATAATGGGGAAGTAACTCAGTTCAGTGCTGACAAAGCATCACAAGCCCCAGCGGGGTGGGAGGGGAGGAGGTGTCCTTCCCTCACGCTGCCATGCCTGGTATACATCATGTTTAGGGCCAGGCATACGTCACCGACACAAAATGGACAAATTGGAGGGATTTCAGAAAAACGAGCGACAAAAATGATCAGGAGGCAGAAGGGATTGATTTACAAGGGGAGATTAAAAAGCTGGGCTGAGCAAGTACTGACTGCAAAAAGCAGTTGGATGTTAATTTGCAAATGGGATGAAAACAATCTGGGAAGGAGTAATTTAGCATCTTCATCAGCATTGGGATGAAATGAGGGGGAACTCAGGGCTGAGTGGGCAGGGAAAAAAATCCCAAATCAACCCAAAAACTCCTTTCCTAGTTATGCATGACTGTCTCCATCAAAACACTCAAAGTCCCCAAAACTCACTCTGCCTCGGACAAGGACCCTCGGGAGCAGCTGAGCCTGTGCATGCACACACACACACACAGAGACAGGCACACACACAGAAACACACACAGGCACACACAGAGCCCTTTCCCAGCCCTGACTCACACTCAGGAAAGCAGCAGGGCCGCCACGATTGCCAGAGAGGATGGAGGCTTCACGCTTGCAGCGAAGCAGCGGAGAGCGAAGGCTAGAGCTGCTGGGAGCAGTGGGAAGGTCCCTGCAGAAGGATGCTTTTGCACTCCCGGGTCTTCACAGGAGAAAGGTGCTGAGATGGCTTCCTGCAAAGTGGCAGGAGTGAGCTCAGCTGCAAGCACTGAGATATTTACACACAAACAGCACATTACTCAGCAACTCCCATTTGTCAGGCATAATGGCAGCGGCAGCAATAATAAACGACAGAGCTGAGAGACAGGCTCCCCAGGCACACACCCAGCCCCAGCGTGAGCTGGAGCAGGATGCATGCCTCCAGCTTGCAGGGAATTAACTGAGAGTGGCCAGGAGCTGGGGCTTGCACCCACAAAACTCCTGCTGCTGGCTTCAGAAACTCAGTCACGTCTCCGAAAGCTAAGCCTTGGCTGCACAGTTATTTGAATGTGTGTGTGCATCACAAGCTTTGTGGCTTTGAGAGGTACAAGGGCTTTTCCCTTCCCTAGCCCAGGAGGTGCTGAGCACTTTTCAAGTGGAAGGGGATGCAGAGTCCTGGCAGGATGGGGTCCTCTTGGGGTAAATCAGACCAAAGATAATGTACGATCATTAGATCACGGCTTGGCCTGCTCTGACAAGAGGCTCTGATAAACTTATCTTGAGGAGCTGTCGCAAGGAAGTCTGCCAGGCATGGGGCTCTCATTTCTAAAGCTCAGCCAGTCTTGGGAAAGACCATCCACTGCAGTGAACCCCAGAGACCTCTGGTCCCAGGACCTGGTCCCAGCGTGCTGCCTGATCAGACACGAGCATCCCTTGCACGTCTCCAGACATCACAGCAAAGCTCCAACTCCTCATAGAGGGGCAGGGCAGGGAGCTGAGAGCAAGAACGGCTGCTCCCACGTATTTGCACATTTTGCAGGAAGCAGCCAATGTCAGTGCCTTGCTGCCTGCACACACGGCCAGTGGGACCGGCAGCAGCATGTGCAGGTCCTGTCCCTCACCCAAGTACACAACGTGGTGCGCTGAGAGCGGGCACAGTCAGTGAAATTTGCTAAATCCGAGCAGAAGTCAGCAAGTTCCCGAGCAAAAAGCAATCCGAGAAAAGGACCTCCTCAACCATCCCGCAAATTAAAACACAAAGAGATGGGGAAAAAAACTGAACAGCTTTGCAGGCAATCCCCTTTCTGTAACCTGCGCTCTAAACAGACCCTGCACATGTGTCTGTAAGTGCGGGGTGGGGAAGGATAACAGAGTGAAGAAGTGCCGATCGTTATACCAAAAAAGTTTAGTGGTTAAAGAAACAACTGCCGGAGGAGCCAGGGAAGCTGGAACATGCAGACCTGGTTCTGTCCCCAGTGAAGGCAGCATAAACTGGCTCACGAACTGATTGGAGTCACAACTCGTTTTTAAGATTGCAGTGGGGGAAGTCACCAAGATGTGGAAATGTCAGGGAGTTTTGTGCAGCATAGGGATCGGTGTGTATTATGCAATTCTAGAAAGCAGCCCTTGTACTCACGCTCGGGATGAACTGCCTGCCTAGCCCAGGGAGAGCAGTTCCCCAGAAGCGCCATGCAGACACTTTCCTTATAAAATCACACTTGGGGAAAAAAAGAAAATCAAAGAAGGAAAAAAAAAATATAAAAGAAAATCTGAACTGCCACAGCAGAGAAGAAGGCAGGTTGCGCCTTCGGAGAGACGGAGGAGAAGCCTGCTCTCCCGCCCAGGAAATCCACGGGCTCCGGTTTACAAAGAGCCGCCCCGCAGTCCCGGCTCCAGCCCCATGCACTGCCGCAGGGAGGACTCATCCCTCCCAGTCCTCAACCTGGTGCTGGCCGCGAAGCCCTCCCGGCCGGGCAGGGGACGGGGGGTCCCGCCGGGCAGAGGACGGGGGTCCTGCCGCCGCGCCCGGATGCGGACCCGCTGACCCGGAGGGTGCGGCGACTCTCCGGCCCCTTGCCCCCCATCTCTCCCCGCCGGGAACACGCGCACGGTGGGGCAGGAAAGTAAGTTGCCCAAATTGTTTCCTCCCGGGCGAGGAGTGGACGCGCGGCCCTCGTCGGGGCGCGGACACGCGCGGGCGCTGGAAAGGTGCGCGGCTGCGGGGCGGGAGGGTACACCAGACCGGGGGCGAATGCGGGGGAAGAAAGCGTTCCCCTCCGCCCTCCTTTCCGCCTCCCTCGGCGGCGGGCACCGCGGCTCGCCTCCGCTGACCCCCGTGCCCGCACGCCGCCTCCCCCGTCCCGTGGGTGGGGGGGGGTACACGCCGTGCCGCCCTCCGGCCCCGGCCGCCCGGTACTCACGGCGCCTTCCTTGCCGCCGCTCCCGGCGCTACCCCATGCAACCACCGGCTGCTTCTGCACCGGCTCGGGGGCTATAAGCTCTTTTAAACTCCAGCACATAACCCATGTGACCGCAGAAGCCACTGGTAAGGAGCGCCGGGGAGCCAGCGATGAGCTCAGCCCGCACCCCCCGGCACAGCGCCGGGGACGCGCTCCCGGCCCCGCCGCGCCGCGCGCACCCGTCCACACACACACACACACACACACACACACACACACACGCACACACACACACACGCAGCGCACACACACACGGGCTCACAAACACACGCACGCACACCCACACGCGCACCCCCACAGGCACACGCCGGTCCACGCCCCTGCGGACACGCCGCCGCCTCCTCCCTCCCCACGGATGCTGAGCCGGAGGGAGGCACCGCACACACGCGCGCCCCACCGACCCCCGTGCAACCGCACACTCGTGGAAGCACCGTGGGGACGGAGCCACCTCCCCATCATGAGCAGCAGTCCCTGCAAGTCCCCCCACCGCCCCAGAGATGCAGCCCCGAGCGTGGCCACCCTGGTGCACACACACACGGTCCTGCACGACGTGCCCTCCACAAGCACAGCCCCTTCCTTCCACCAAGAGATGCAGACCCAAGAGAAGGCACAGCGCTACCATTTCCGTGCACACCTCCGTGTGCATCCTAGCACACAGCCCCACTCGTGAGCACCGCGCTCCCCCACACCAACACCCTCCTGGAGTGCCCAACAGAAGCGCCACAGGAAGGTGCAGAATGTCGTGAAAGCACCTCACTCACCCCTCTTGCACTCGTTGCACAACCAAACACCCAACACACGCGTGGGCTGTGCTCCCTATCACGCAGCCATTGCCGCCACACCTGCACCCACCTTCCCCACTTCAATAAAACCTGCTGGTGTGTGCTGAACAAACGCACCCTGCCCATCCATCACAACCCCTGTAGCATGTGGGATCACCACGTTTCCCATCACAGGTAGACAGAGAGCTGTCACACGTGTGGGTGGGGCCTGCAGGTCAAGGAGGACAGATGTCCCCTTGTGCTGTGCTCAGTTATTCCTGATGAGGGAGAAGCCCCAGGGGTGGCCATACAGCTGGGCCAGGTTGCCCGCTCCAGCCATGACACAAAGAGAATTGGGAGTGCCAGGCTGAAATGTGCCAATGGGGGACGGGAGCCGGGTGTGAGGCTTTGGTGTGCAAAAGGCTGGGACAGGCAGGCCTGGCCAGGCAGGTGCAGGCGTGTGCTGCTGGGGCACGCCAGCAACACGTGTGAGAAGGCAGAGCTGGCAGGCAGAGGGCTCTGCTGAGAGCTGAGTTATGGAAAATGACTCTTTCCAAGGAATTGCTAAAATTAAAGCGGCAGTGAGGCCAAGCAAGCAGGAGCCAATGGGGAGGGTGAGCAAGGACAGCCAAGCAGCCTCAGGGCAAGGAAGGGCAGGGTGGGCAGGAGGCCGAGGGGAAGGCACCCTTGCAGGGCATCCACCCCTGCCCCTTGCCAGCTCCTGCCAACTGCCCAGGCAATTGCAAACACCTTGTGGGTGGGATCTGGGGACAGGCTGACTAGCACGCTGGTGGCACTGGTTGGGGGGTGCCATGGGGCAGGGGGCCTGGAGGGAATAGCCTTTCCCAGGCACATCCCCCACTTGGCTGCCAGTGTGCAGAAAAATACCTCTGTTTTCCCAGCCTGGAAAAGACAAATGCCCATGAAGAAACAGCCTGCTCCCTGCCAGGGGCTAGTTGCCAGCAAGGGGCAGGGGCCAGTGGCCACAGGGGATTTTGGGGAGCCCTACAGAGCCCTGTAACTCATTATGCACATCCTCTGCCCTTATCTCCAGCCTGGTGACTGTGGCAAGGCTGGGGTCCTGCTCCCTGGACATCAGCATTCAGGTCAGCAGTAAGGGCTGTTCCAGCTTCCAGATATCTGAGTGTTCCCAGCTCAAATCTCCATGACTCAGGAAACAACACATGTGAGAAAACTCTGCAGAGAGACTTGGGAGAAATACTCCCATTGGCAGGTTCCCACTTTCCCTGACATTCCAGGACTTCTCCTGGTCTGAAGAAAACAGCAGTAGTAACAAAACAACAGAAATTTCTTCCTGATCTTCCTGTTAAAGAAAAACCCAAAAAGGTAATCTTTGGGCAAGCCTACAAAAGGAATTCTCTTTTGTTTTGACTAGATAAGTGTTGATCAAATCAAAGCTACCACCTCTCCCTGCAGTTGTGGAGATAATGTCACACAGGCAGAGGAAGGGGGCTGGGTGGGAGCCACATTTTGTCTAGTTTGTCGTTGATGCTGCTAAAAGACACTACTAATTGGATGGAAATAATGATGTTTTGTCTCAGATGAAAGTGCACAATAAATTATCTATTTATTGTTTTATCCACAAAGAATAACCAGCATGTTGGGACTCTGGGGGAATTTGTGATAGCAGGTCCTAGAAAAAGAACAGAAAAGAAAACAGGAGGGAAAACTACAAGTCAAAAGGAGATGTCTCCAAGGCTGTTCATCAGGTTGCAGCAGAGCTGGGGAGTGACCCTGCTGCCCAGAAAGTCAGGACTAGATTGAAAAAGTCACACAATGGAAGAAAAGGAAAAAAAATTCCAACCCCTTATTCTCCCTCTCCATCCCTCCCTGCTGTCAGCCAGTAGTAGAGCTGAAAAAGAAGGAGTAAAAGCTGTGCAAGAAGCAGCAGCTCTCCGATGCCACTGGGAAGTGTGTCAGGAGAGCAGGTGGTTTTGTGGGGACAGGAATGGAAAGACACCAGAGCATTAATAGGTCCAGGAAGGGAACTGGACCTGGAGAAATGATTCTCCGTTAGCTGATGAGCCAGCATCTGTCCATCACCCTGGGCTGCTTTCCCCATCCACAGCACCCCAGTGGGAGCCACTCAGAGGAAGCAAGGGGCTCATCACAAGCTTGTACACTGATGTTCAACCATGACACTTGTCACCAAAAATGTCACTTTACTGCATTACACGCTGCCCACCAGCCTCCAGCAGCAGTGGTAACCCAAGCAGGAGAGCAGATGCTCCACAGCTTCATGGCAAAAATATGGAGCAGCTGAACCGTGGACAGATCCTGACCTGGCCAGTTTGAGGCTGGTCCTGGCCAGTTGTAAAGTAGCACAGATCTCTTGGACACCTGAGGCCAAAGCTCAGGGGACAGCACTGGCCTGGTTTGCCCCAAAGCTGTGCATGTACGAGGTGAGAGTCTGAGCCAGTGTCTTTCCAAACCATTTATTTGATACTCTGTGGCAAACATCTGACTAAATTACTCACAGATTCTTCAAACATTGGGAGAGCTGATTAAATGATTACTGGTGAATCATTTGTTCAAAGCAAAATGCCCAAATTCCTACACTGAACTACTGGCAGGCAACAGCAGATGAGTTTCAGCCCTCCAAAATCCCTGAGCTCACATCAGCCCCTGAGTCTGCACTCCTTGCTCACGGCTTCCCCAAAATATCCGCCCCCTGCCCGACCCCTTGCCACTGGCAGAAGCAAGGTGAATAGGAGACGTGGGGAACCATTCCTTAAATTCCTGCTGGACTTCAGGCGAACAACAACACAGCAGGCTGAGCTAGGAGCCTTGTCTCTCGCCTTTGCACAAAAGAGATTCTCTGGAGGGGGAAAAACCCCACAACAATGGTGAGGAAACGTACAAGAAAACTGCAAAGAAAGCAGCTGACCTTGCATGCCGCAGGCCAGAAAAAAGTACAAATGTTCTTGCAAAGAAGCAGGAAAAGATGGAAGCTATGGAGCCGACGAGCTTTTTACCAGCCCAATTTAATCATCTTCTCAGCAAATGCTCCCCACGAGGAACAAGAGGGGAAAGCAAGATCCTGAAAAGACTGCAGGCAAAGGAATTCTACTGGTACTCCTGGACTGATTAAAATTCCTCAGGACTCATAGCAGGAGAGAATATTTTATGTAAAACTTCACCTTGTCTTTATTACATTTGCCAAACTTCTTCCTGTGTAGATAGTGGGAGGTGCGTGCAAAAGGCAAAGATGGAGATAACAAGCATAGGACCTGGCTGTGGCTTTCCAGCTTATTACCCATTTGTCTGGGAAGAGTCCTGGTGATGGCAGTGAGCATCCGCATGCATACAACAAGGTGTGGGCAGGGAGAAGCTGTGGGGACCTCCAGAGCCTGGACAGAGTGTGATGCAGTCACGTGTCCATGCAGATTTGTGCAGGAGAAAATCCTGTCCTTGGATGTAGCTGTGATCACAGGCATCAAGTGGCTTGGAGATGAGTGATTGTCATGATTTGGGATGCAGAGTGAATTCGGAGAGAACTAGGTCTCACCAGTCAGCTGAAATAAGTGAGTGAAGTTTCCATGTGCAGCACGGATGTCAGGTTCGGTGCATGCCATTACCAAACCCACTCCTGGAAAACAGAGATTGGCATATGGAGAGACCCCTCACTGCTGCTGCTGCTGCTGCTGCTGCCCGGTAAGATATCGATGACAAAATATCACCTGACACCTGTTATAAATAACGTCTGTCCCATCACCCACTCACCACATGACCCATGGCTGCCAACTCCTCACTCAGAAGAGGCTCAGCGTGGAATGAAACCCATATTTAAAATACATTTTTGCATATGTCTTCCTGAACGAGGAACAACAGCATAGGGGTCTGGAAAAGGTTTCCTCCAGCACTTTCTTTCCTGTGGTGCCAGAAGAACAACCCCATGAAATCTTAGGCAAGGACTGAGACCTTAAAGCGATCATGTTTTTCACCACTGTGCCCTGAATTACAGGATTAGTGTTGCAATGCTCCTGGAATGGGGAAATCAACACCATAATCCTGTGTGTTTGCCAGGTCGGGTGTTTTTTCCCCACGGATCAGGACATCTTACAGGAGCTCCCCACTGCCAGCGCCAGGGCCATGGAGGTGTCCAGATGGAATGTGACTGGCATGAGGCACACCCAGGTTAGCGCTGCTCTCAGCCTTCAGCCTCCAGCCCCTTCTGTAGCAGAACTGCTGCCAAACATGCAGGTTCTGCATGGCAGGAGTGCTTTCATTGCCCTGGAGAAAGCAAGGATGTCCTGATGGTTGTGGCTTTTGCCTGGATTGAGAGCCCCTGCCACAGAACCCCACCATTCTGCAGCTACGTGTGAGCCCCTCCCAAGCTGTGGCCGATGCCAGCAGGGCTGGTTCATCCCCACGATCCGCCTGTGGATTAACACCTCGAGGCAAGCCAGCATCTGCTGCGGTGTGGCTCCTTGCTCTGGTTGAGGGACTGGCTTCTATCACAAATCATCTTCCTCACATAAGAAAGCAGAAGCCAGGGATTAGAGCGGTTTGAAGTTTTTAGCATGAAAAGATCGGGTTTGAAAGAAAAAAGTGAAAGAGCTGCTTTTTTGAATGTCTTTTGGAGAGGAATTTGAAAACCCCTGCCCCCATGACTTTCAAAAGGGTTTGGGGTTTTTGGTGGGGCTTTTTTTTGATTGGCTTTCTTTTTTTGGTTTTTTGGGGGGTTTTTGATGGGGAGAAATTAATTTTCTTTCACTTTTTCTCTTTATTGCCTTTAGCTGAAAAGCACGATTTTCCCAGAAATCCACATTTGGGATAATACAATATTGCAGCTAAAAAAATCTGGGAAATGTCAGGAGAAATCAAAGGTGACTCAGTTTCAAACCCTGCAAGTCAGAAGCACCTGGGAAACATCAGTGCCGGCTGTGGTAAGCAGGGGATGAGAACATCTCTAACAGCAGATCCCATGAGCTGCCTTCAGAGGAGAGAGCTACAGTGGGAAATCACCATCCCGAATATGATGCCTGTGAAGAGATGCCACCACCACCACCATTCCCGTGCCCCCCCACTCTTTGGCTCTCAGTGAGTATGAATCTTTCAAAACTGCATTTTTTTATAATGATTTGCTGGGTTTCTCCTCCTTAAACATGAGGATAAATTCCTGTAAGTCCAGAAGCTCAATCAGGCAAGTGAAACCCTCTTGGGGTAAGCCTCATCTTCACCCCATAGCTCCTTGGTGCCTCTGTGTGGGGTACATCTATACCATTGGCCGCCAACAAAATCAGAATGGACACTGCTGTGCGCCACCCAGCCCTTTTATAAAGGTGGAGAAATATCCCCTCTTCCTTCTGCTCCTGCTTCCTCTGCCATCTTCCTCTCTCTTCTCCATTAGCCACATTCCAGCCATCCCTTCCTTCAGCTTGACCACTGGCAAGCCCAAAAGTGGACAAACGTTTGCTTTTCTGCCACACACCTGGCACAATCACAGGGTGTTCAGCCCACCTGCCTGTTTACCCCATGCTGAAATGTTCCACTTGTGACACTTCAACACTGATCTTTTTTCAGATTTATTTGGCTCCTTCTTAAAATTGAGCATACCATTTCTCTGAAAAAAATGCCAGAATAGAGCATTAAGTCAAATTGCATAATTGTTTTTTATCATCTCCTCAGAGTAGGTAGGGCACCTACATGTTCCTGTTCTCAAAACTTCAGATTTGAGAATTTCCCCTAACCCCCTACACGGCTTCCTCCCCACCCCCCATAAAAAAGAAGGACAAACAAAACCAACAAACCAGAAAAAAACATAAAACCACCCAACCATCAGGAAAAAACAACAACCCTCAGACAGCATCAGCTTGGAGCCTTTTATCTGAGCCCAAACAGATCTGTTTTCACAAGAGAATTATGAGCGTCCTCTCACTGGGTTTTTGCATTATATCTCATTTTGGGAACACCTTGCTGCCTGGGACAATGCACCACTGGGGAGCACAAACACCCATCCTGGGAGTATTCAACAACTATTTGCCAAGAAGACCTAATGGTCCAAATATTCTCCCTGAAACGCAAAACTATCCTGACCAAAACTGCTCAGCTGTGACTTCCTGAAAGGTGTTGAAAAATCTGGCAGGGTGAGGAAAAGCCCATGAAATTTCCCTGGGAAATTGGGCCAGCATTGCAAAAGGCTGCCGAAATTTCTCAGTTTCGTCCAGGTGGAGATTCAAGCTCTCATGAGAAACAAGAAAATCTGCATCTCCCCTGATACCATGATGTGAAACAGCGAGTTAGCAAAACTTCAGGTGCTGTAAATTTTGATTTCCTGACAGCCACTTTAGCAAAGCTTCCCACCTAGAGACGGGAAAATTAATTATGCTTGCACAGCTTCTTTGTTTGAACCAAAAAAAAGGCTCCCAGGGAAGTTTCGGGTGATTATGGATCCAGAGGAGGCTGCAGTTGAAATATTCATGCTCTGGAGGATTCCAGGCAGAGTCTGAGACTGCAAACCCCATGCTTGGAAAGGGGTGTCTTCATCGCTTAAGGCCAGGGCACAGACTTTTTCTGCCTCCATCCCTCTTTGCCTGGATGCTGACAGGGATGTGCCAGCTATTCCCAGCCAGCCCTTGTGCGCCCGCTGCCTCCTTAGCAGCGAGTTCTGCGTGGCGCGAAAGAAATGCTGCAAAGCGGCGAGGATGCAGCGATCACAGGGGACAAGAGGAATATTTTTCCGGCGGCGTCTCAGGGGAAGGAGAGGGAAAGACAAATAAAAGGACTTTCTTGGCTCGGGCGGCTGCTGGCAGCGGCGGAGCGCGGCGGGATGGTTGTCCGTGCCTGCAGTGCCATCTCCCGGCAGGGCCCGCTCGGGGACCGCGGGAGGATGCTCGGCGCTCTCGGAGCGGCCGCGGGGGCTCTCAAGGGTGGGCACATGTTTCGGGAGGGCAGTGCTCAGCCTGGGGTGCTGCCCCCCAGCCTGCCGGGGACTGGGCTGAGCGCCGAGGGGCTGAGCTTGCAGGGGAGAGAGAGAACACCGTGGTCTCGCGTTTTCCCCCGGTTTAATATTAGTGATGCCTCGTGTGGGGGGTGTCTAAACGAGATAGGTGTTCTCTGACAAATAGGATGACGGAGACCTTTGCTAAACCTGATGTCTGGACAGAAGGGGAAGAGTGGTGCTGGACATTACAGCATGGTAAAAATGAAAATATCCCTGAGAAGCTCTCGCAGTGTCCATGTGCTGTCCCGACATCTTTCCTCTGTTGCCTGTTCCTACAGCAGTGTGGGGAAGCAAGGACTCCTCCTCCTGTGTCTTCAAATTATCAAGCAGTCGGTCCTGGGCTCCTCAGGCAGCCCTGGGAGAGTAGCAGTGATATGGAGGAGAAGAAATGTTGAGAAGAACCAGTTTCCACACCTTCAAGTGGCTCTTGCTCTGTGAGAGGTTTTGAGCAGCATTTTTGCTTCTGGGAGGGTGTACTTGGGTTGAGGAGCATGGGGGCTCACATCTGAGATCTGCGCTGGCTGGTGAAGCAGGGTTGTGTTGAGGTCAGGACAGAAGAGGGGGTAGCAGACATCCCAACCAGCTGGTGAGGTGAGTGTTCCCCAGGGATGTGCAACCCACCAGATAAGGCAGGCAGAGGCAAGAGGAGAGATCAGTGAACTAAGAAACAATCGAATTGCCCCACGGGGCTGGGACAGCCCAGATCTCAGTGTGCTGGATCCCAGCTTGCTCCTGTCAGTGATCCTGCTCCACTCTGGCTGTGCCCAGGTCAGCAGTGTCCCATATATGCCTCTCACGGGCTGGATTCTTCCCACAGGCTCCTCTGAGCTGGCCAGGGAGCAAATCCCAGTTTGGGAGTTCACCTTTCTCTGCCTCTCAGCACCTCCCAAGCATTTGGATTGTGGGGGCCAGAGGAAAATGTCCCCCTCCAGCAGCCATTTCAAGCCCATGCTAGGAGAGTGCTGTAATGCTGGTACTCGGGGTGTAACAGCTCCTACCACATCACTCACTGCTGTAACCAGTGATAAATAACTGCAGTGACCCCGCTGTAGATCACAACTGTACTTAGAGACCTCTCTGTGGAGGTCAGGGTTCTGGACGAGGCGTGCTGGGTACTAATGGCTGTCCCCACGATGCTAATTGAAGGAGGGATGGAAACAAAAGCACACCATCTCTTATTTTCAGACAATGGGCTCAGAGGAAACTGGTGACAACATTTTGTCAAGCAGTGCAGATGCTTTTAGATTCCTTCCCCTTCTCTTCTGGCTCAGTGTTTTGGCTTTTTATCCTGGTATATCCTTTATGCTCTGGGAACCCTGTGCCCAGAAGCGGGCACAGAAGCAGGTCATCACTATCTCTAGGGTAAGCATGAGACATCCTTTTATTCAAAGAATTGATAAACGAGCTTAACCTGCACTTATGGACTACTGAAGAGTGTGAGATGCTCGCCATTCTCTTGATCTCTCTATCAATACAGACTGTTTTTCTAGAAGAGTTACAAAAGTCCTGTGCTTGATGCAGGAGTGCTCAAGCTGACAGGAGGGATCAGGATCACACCAAGGAAGAAGCCAGACCAGATGATCAAAATGGTCCTCACTGTCCTTAAAGTTTATGAATGCAGTTTAAAGTCTTGGAAGCGCTACTTCAGTCAGTTGGTTTAAGAAAAAAAAAAAAAAAAAAGCCCAAAACCAACAAAACCTTTTGAATTTTGATTGCTTTCCCATTCAGCTAAATTCCAATTCAATTTCTTCTGGACAAGTTCATAATCTTTCTTCTGCCAGCCAGGCGCTTTAATCTCTACCGTTGTCTTCTGTTGCCAGGAGCAGGCAGGAGTTGTGGGGTGAGGGGCTGTTTGGCACCATGCTCACAACCATGGTCAATACCTTGTATCTCGAACATCCTTAAAGCTAAAAGCAGGGAGGGAAGGAACTGCTTCTGCCAGGGATAGATTAGTGTTGGCTGCTGACAAAGAATCATCCAGGCAAGAAAAAAGAACTGGGAAAAGGAGCAAGATGAGATGTGAATGCACTCAGCTGCAGGGGAACAATATTTCTTGTACCAGCAATGAATACGGTAACAGGGAAAGACTTGTAAGCATCTTGATTTTTTAAAGTATGTTCCTGCTGCCACTGTAACAGCATGTACTCACAGATAAAGGGTGTTTAAGAGGAATGGGAGAAGCTGGAGCACAGTTCCCCAAGTAATTTTGTTTTTTCCACACAGAACTGTAGCATGGAAGCAACGGGCACAAGCTGCACCATGACCTTGCAAGGGATGTAGTGTGCACCAAAATCTTGGCCTTCCTTTAGGGAGCATTGGGAAGGCAGGAAGGCAGGAAGGCAGGACGGCAGGAAGGCAGGAAGGCAGGCAGGCAGGCAGGAAGGGCCTGTAATGGTTTCCTCATGGACCAGAGCTTTCTCCTCTTGCAAAGACTGCTGAGGGCACCTGCCAGCCCTGGACTTGCAGAGCAGAGGTGAGGCAGGGAGCGTGGATGTAAACAGACGGCAAAATGATCAGGTGGGATCTGGAGGCAGCCACACCTGTGTCGAGGTGTTGGAAATTAGAGTTAATTAGAGGAGAAGAAGTTGGCACTTCCAGGAAAACTTCAGCGCCTGGAGTCTTGGACGTGTTGATGCTCTGTGGAGTGCTCCTGGAGGACCTTTCAGCAGCACAGCTCTTGTGTTCTGTACCTTGTCTCTGTCGTACATAGTCAGGGTTATTCTGTGTCTACACCTGGGGGAGGTCCTGATTTCACAGCGACCCCCACAAGCCCTTCTGCAGCATTGCCAGGCTGCCTTGAATGCAGGACAGGGGCCACATTTCCCATGACATGGACAAGGCAGTTCTCCATGCCGGGCAAAGCACAGGTGAGGCAGAGGATGTGGGAAGTGATACATTAAATCCCTGCTTATTGTCTATCCACCACCCAGACAGCATGGGTGGGAAGATGCCACTACATTAAAGGTTTCTCTGCTGGAAAAAGCCTTTCTCTGCTCGAGCTCCTCTCAGCAAGAAGCAACTCTCGATAAAACTCTTTCAGCAGCATTGATGGCAGACTGAAGTGAAGCAGCAAACACAACCCCAGCAGGAGACCGTTTAGGTTATTATTTTAATTAATTGCACATGTAGTTAAACTGAAAGAAAAATAGAGACGTGACACCCAATTATTCAAATCAGTTTCTGCCAGTCACACACCGCTGCTGCTACCAAGTCCCAGCACAAAGCTCTGCCCTCTGCTATCTCCAGAAATGCCAGATATTTGCATCTCAAGGTTGGTAAGCTATTGTCATGCAAGTTTTCTTGCTATGCAAAAGGGATGAGGAATTGTAAATCTACCAGCATGGTTCCACAGAGAATTGCATTTCCTAGAGCCAGTGAATCATTCCCTCCAGTGGCAGTTTCCCACTAAAATGTCTTGTTCTTCACCATGCAGCACAGACTGCTCCAGACAAGCTTCCCAGTTATCAAGGAAGACACTGGAAGATGCAGCTCCAAAGCCAGGAGAAGGACTCAGTGAAAGCAACAGGCATTGGGCTCCTGAAGGGAAACATCTTAAAAAGCAATGCCCATCTCCAAGGAGATGCTAAACCAGCTCCAATCACTTGGAAAAATTTCAGGAAGTTAAAGCAGAGTGCTTCAGGCTGGGAAAACTTTCAGTTTTCTTCTGTAGTGACCAAAAATATGAAAATGAGACTGTCAGGCTTTTCAGGACTGGGGCTCTTGAATATGATTCCCCCTCGGGAGCAGGCATTGCTGATATTTGCAGCTGCCAGTTCCTGTTCTCCCACCATGAGGGCAGACATGCCTGTTTCTATCTGCAATGCCAGGCACAAACCCCTCTTCATCCCCAAGAAGCAGCCCTGAGGCTGTGATCCCCAAATGGGCTCTCAGCGTGCAGAAATAGGGTGGTTTCCTGATTTCCTGATGCACACTTCTGCTGAAGCAAAGGCTCAGTGAGATCCCTCATGATGTCTCTGCTGGAGAAATATCAGAGATTTCAGTAGAAAGTAAAACTCCCATCTCTGGTCCCCTCTGACACATCTGTGAATCCCCACCAGGCCATCCATGAGCGAGCTCAGCTCTGCAGCTTCTCGGGGCCCCTTGTGCCATGACCTGTGATACCCAGTGGGGATGAGAGCTGCACCTGCAGAACCAGGCAGACCCGGTCTCCAGGGCACTTGTTGCCTCAAAAGGGAAGGTGAGTGGGTAATTTACCTGCTTTTATTATCTTTTTAAAAATCAAACTGTGGCAATGTGGTGATCCACCTGTGCTTCTGCACCATTGGCTCTGTGGGACAGAGGCCAGGATCTCACCTCTGCTCTTGTATCAGCTACTTCTTCACTCCCCCAGTCTAGCTGATTAACAAGTCCAATTAAACTTCGAGCCACGCTTCCCCATTTGCATTTCCCTTTGAAGTTTGCTCTTTCTGTTTGAGACCTGGGAAAGGTTTGATGTGTCCCAAAAAAAAGTTGGGTATTTTTTTTCCAACTGTATCAGTTAGTTTGACAGAAGATGTTAAATTTCCCTCGAATTCTGGTCCTGCCTAGATTCTTGAATTGTCACACCACCCTATTCGTAAGTATGCAGGTAATTTTCTTGTTGCCTGAATTTGAAAGCTGTCCCTGCCCACGGTAGGGTGGTTGGAACTAGGTGATCCTTAAGGCCCTTTCCATCCCAAACCACTCTGGTTCTAGTCACAGTTATTTCCTCTGCCTCCACCCACTGTCTCACCCTATGGTTTCACTGTAAGCCCTTCTGAGCAGATGCTCTCCCTGGGCTGAGCTGTGCAGAGACGGCAGAACAATTTTCACCACTCCAGCTTTAGAAACGGATGGAGTTAATTAACATCATCCACCTTCTCCAGCTGCAGCAGTGCAGACTGGGGATCTCCTGCAGCGTTTCAGGGCACATTCTTAGCTGTCAGGTCTGCCCAGGCACATTGGGAGGGAGAGCTGATGGAGAGGCACAGCCCCTGTCTCCACACTGTGGACCAGCCTGTGGGCTGAGCAGCCCAGCACAGTTTGCCCCAGCAAGAATGATGCTGTTGCAGGGCTGGGGGTGACACCTGCTCCAGGGGGGCCCTGCCAGCTGCTGAACAGGTAACACATCATCAAAACATCATCTTGCAGCAAGCAGATTGTAGGAGAGGCTTTGATCACAGACTGTTTGTTTTCAGGCCCCACACTCCTCCTTTACTGTTACAGAGAGGTTTCTAAAGATTGTGATGTTTTGTTTTTCAGTCAGTGCCATCCTAAAGCGGTGCTAACACCTTTCCTTCCCGCTGAGCTGGGACTCAGGTCCTGCCCCACCCTATTCCAGCCCTGTAGGGACATTTTCCCCCAGTTCTAGATTTAACCTGCCAATCTGGTGACTTTCTTTAGGGAGAAAAACAGGCTAAGGACAGAATGTCTCCTGCAGCCTTCACTGGAGTGATTATCATTAAAAACTCTGCCTCCCCAAACTGTCCCACAACTACAGACACAGGTAATCCTGCTTTCCTCAGTGCCTCGTTGAATTATAAAAGATGTTACAAACTCTTGTAGCCCTCATACACCATCTGTGTCACCAGTGGGGTGTTGCACAGGAGGGAGAGATTTTGGAAGCTGAAGGGCATCTTGCTGTCTTGAGGCAACTCTTGAAGTCTGCAGCTGCCCCACAGTAGCCAGGCTTTGGCTCCACGCTGCAGCCTGCACAACAAGGACTTTCCCCAAGGAAACATGATCCCCAGACTCACCAAGCTGCAGGGACAAGTGCAGTACCAGCCTGGGATGCTCAGGTTTGTGTACCCCCTGAGCCTGAGGCAGGTCTGCAGCAGTTAATGTGCAATGTGAATCCAAAGTTAGTCGTGTCTTCGAAAGATGCTTTTTTCCTTCTTAGAGTGCTGGGGGTAGTGCTCAGGTCTGGAAACTTCAGAAGTCACTCCATATCTGCTTTCTTTTTAGCTTGTGTATTTTTTCAGAGCAAAACATCCCTTCCCTGTCTCCTGTTGAGGTTTCACATGTACAGGGATATTTCCAGACCCCTGGACATCACTATGGGGCAGCCCATTGCTGCAGTAAGGCTGAGCAGTGACTTCCAGCCCAGGCTTGCCTGCCTTCCTCATCTTTCTCAGCACCCAGGACACACTTTAGTACATGTATTGAAGCAGCATTTCTGCTTGTGAGGGCTTGGAAAAGTTTGCTTGCATCATTGCTCAAATCAACAACAGCACCAAAAGAAAAGAAGAAAAAAAATAACCAACAAACAAACCCCAGCTTTAATTGCAGACTTACTACATGGAAAAGAAAGAAAAAAAAAAAAAAAAAGGAGAAGCTCTTCTAGGTCTGGCTAATTTTCTCCTGCCTTTTCCAGAAAGTAGGTGACTGGTATCAAGGAGCCCGGCAACAATGGTAAAATTCCAGCCCCTGCCACAAGGAAGCTCTTGCAAAATCTGAGCAGGGAGCAGTGGAAGGAGCCCATTGCTCACAGAGGAGATGGTCCTGATGGAAAGATGGCCCCGAGGAAGGGCAGGCTTGGCTTGGGACAATGCCTGCGGACGGCTCAGATTTGTTTGCAACAGGCAAATTTTCCAAAACAAAAGAAGAAGCTGTTTCAATGAAATCCAAACCTTTTGCCAGAAAGGTATCATTTTGGTAACATATTTAGGGGAAACCATTCAAATTAATGGTTTAGATTTATACTTTATATTCTATTGCAATTTGCTCACAGTATGTTATGTAATATATATCACACACCCAATTTGCATGCTGAATTTTAATATAACAAAAATGCTGAGAAAGTGTCGCTTCAATTTTCCAGAACAGCCCTGAGGAATGTTTGCTTGACCAGAAATTTACATTTTTCATTCCTGTTTGGAACAACAACAACAAAGAGGTCGATATTTCCCATGAAACAGGACTCTGGGGCTCCGACTTGCTCTCCTAGACGGTCTGGGGAGAGCAACTTTAGAGGCAGGGCAGGCGAAATACCTCTGATGCTTTCTGTTCTCTGTCCCGTCCTGCACCGTAACAACCGACGTCTTCAAACGAAACAGCTCCTCGAAGTCGCAGGAAGAGCAAAAACCCCGAACCAGACCCGCCGTGCCCCGAAACCATTCCTCTTCAGAGTGCACTCCCTCTGGGCGAATGAACTTCAAATAATTCCTCCCTCTCTCCCCCTCCAAAGAAGCCCTAATGACACCTTGTCCGTGAACTTAATGTGTTTTAAACTATCTCCATGCTTGGCCACATACTTGGAATGTCCCCTAAGGACTGCTAAAAAGTCACAAGCAGGAAAAAAAAAAAAAAAAAAAAAGACAAAAGCTTCAGTCTGGGTCCCTGGGCTCCCATCCCGGTGGAGGGGAGGGTTTGCCTGTGCTTAGCGTTACCTTTTGCACACCCAGATGAAGCTCCTGGTAGATGGAGCCAGGCATGAAAGCAGCTCCGGGATATCAGGCTGTGTTTGAACTTTTCACCATTTTCTCCCCCCCCCCCCCCCCCCCCCATCTTGAGGGGGATTTTTTTTCTTTTTGGTTTCAAAAAGCCCTTCAGGAAATGATTTAGGAGCAGAGAGCATGGTCAGCTAATGGGCTGCAGCTGAGGCAACGTGGGGTTATGCTCCTGTCCCGTCCCTGCAACTGCTTTGTGCACACATGCACATGCCCTGCACATGCATGTGCCCTGCACGCCTGGCACATCCCACATCCTTGGGCAGGGAAACCCTTCGGAAAATAATCAAAACCCCCAAACCCTCCACAGCAGCTGCCATCCACGTGAGCTGTTGACAAACAGGGACTAAACAACTTGTGCTCTTCCCCCTCCAGCACTTGCCATGTGTCCCTGCCTACGTCGCCTCTCTCAGTGCGCTCCCGAGTGCCCCTGCAACAGCAAACCGTCTCTTGCTGCCCAGAATGCTCTATGTTTCCTGCATCCCCAAGCTCTAGGCAGAGCTGTGGGTTGATAACAGGGAGATTTTGGGACTGGGAGTATTTACAACTTCCCCTCTGTGGGTTGTCTTCCCCCAGAAAAGCAAGCCAGGCTTCAAACATGAGCAGCACGCCAGCAGCCTCTGCCAAGTGCCATCTGTCTGGGAAGTGCAAAGGCTCCTGGAGTCACAGATTGCCCTGAGTTTCTCCTGCCCCTCCACAAGTCGTGCCTGGAATTATTATCCTAATTTCCCACCTCTTTTAGAGAGGCAAACTCCATTTTGCATCAGGGTGGTGCAGATCTCTTTTTTGACTTTTGTGGGGGATAATGGTTGAGATACCCCCTCCCAAGAGAGCACACTTTTCTTGCAGAGCACCACCCTCCCTGCCTGTTAGTTGCCAAGATGACTGTGGCACAGGTGGTGGGCAGGACACAGGGCAGAGATGTGTTGCTGCTGGGAGGACAAGAAGATAGGAGATACCTGAACAAGTCCCTGTGTTTTCCATCATGCTTAGTAGATGAAGGTGTCTCCTCCCAGGAAGAGAACATCTCCTGAGGTTTCCAAAGTGCCACTCAGATGACTGTGCACATAGAGACACCTAAATACATATGAAAACATGTGCCTCGCACGTTACTCCTAGAAATTATTTTGTTTGAGTCTACCTAGTAAAGAAAGGAGGCCAAAACTATGTCTGGCCCTTGAACAGATCCTGGCACTTCCCACCTGGATCTCCCTAGCTTTAAGTTTGCCTTGGGTGGAGAGGATGGGTGACTGCCCTTAATGTTGGCAGCAGCCAGGAAGTTATGAGCCTGCTCTCAAAGGCTGGTGTCCCCAACATGGGCAAAACTGGAAGTGAGTGATCCATGGGGTAAAGGACAGCCTGGACAATGCGGAGACCTTGGCCAGCATCCTGCAGCACTCAGCGCTCTTGCAGGGCATCCCAGACCTCCCCAGTGGCCCTGATCCCTTGGGCTTTCCATATTTACTGCAGACACAGACCAACAGACAAGGATTTCAGCTTCATTCACATTAATAACTGAAAAATGCTCAGGATTAAGGCAGGCAACCACACAAGCCCTTGGGTAATTTTGCCACCAGCTAAAAAAAAAAACCCCAAAAAACCCCCAAAATCTAGAAAATATTCATGAGAAAAACTGCAAACAATTCTGTTGCCCTTTAGAAAAGCCTTGCCATTTCCCAGCTAGCTCAACCCAGATGCTGCAGGAATCAAACTGATCTACAGAACAGGGCTGTCTGGGGTTGTCTCTGGAGCAGGTCACCCTCCACTCCCAAAGTGTGGGGCTTCTGCCAGCAGGCAGCAAGGGCTGCAGGGCAGAGGACAGGAGGGCAAGGGCATGTCCATACATGGGGGAGATGAATGATACTTAGGCAAGTGTTTGGCTTCTGTTTCCTGTTTTCCAGAGCTCTGGAGGCTGTACATGGTACCTCTGAGACAGGGGTGCTGCTGGATGGTGGCTGAGGACCGGGCTCTGGGATGTCCATGAGGTGGGGAGATGGAGGGACAAACCAGAGGGGAGCACCATGGGGCTGAACTGGCGTCATGGGGGCTGTGACCACCCGGGTAGGGCATGCACCACCTGCATGCCTGCCCCTTTTTTGGTGTTGGCTGCTTTCTTCTCTGCCTTCCCTGGTACTTTTTCACCAAATTAAATTAACATTGTCTCCCACTGGCTTGCCACAGGCAACTTTTTATTTATTTTCTTCCAATATGCCAGCAGGGAAGACTTCTTAAAGTTGCCCAATTTTCTTGCCCTGGTCTGGTATCCACCCAGCCCCATCCTAATCAACAAAACATTGCTGTTAATACATGTGACACCCTCAGTAGGTTGAGGGGCAGAGGGAGCACTGGAGTCAGACCTTACTCCTGCTCAGCTGTCCCTCCCTTTTGGAGAAAGAAGCCAGGTCTCGATGTGGAGGGGTAGGACTGCACCCCTACCCTCCTGCGCATCGACTCCCTCCCCATGCTCAGCTCCTTGGCAGGAGCTCACAGAGCTTCTCCAGGCTGCACAGGCAGCAATGGGGAAAAAAAAGAAAGTTGGGCTGGTTTTATTTTTTTTTATATAATTTTAAAATTATGCTTTTAATTTTTTTTTCAAACTAAAAATACCCTCTTGTTTTAAAGTTTCCAAGCACGATGCCCTGAAGAAGCAAGAATGACAGATGCTGCCGAGTACAGATGTTTTGCTTTCCTTTTTTTAATTTTAATTAGTAATATTTTCCACACCAAAACTCACAGATGGCTATTCGTGTCACTGCGACTGGATCAGGTCAGGACCAGAATGACCTGCTGGGGACATGGCCTAACCACCCTGCAGCACGGTGGTTATATTTAGGCAGGACTTTGTCTCTGCCTTATTAACCTATTAGTTGCCATTGCCTCTGTGGGCACAACTGGGCTACCCTCATCCTCATCCCTGAGGCATCCTGTTTCCTTTCACTGCAGGTCTTTTGGACAACCATCTCCCCCAACACTTCAGCAATCAAATGCCTGACCTCGCCCCACCATTTGGCTCTTCCCACAGCCCTGCCTCCACCCTCCCATGCACTTCCATCCAGGATATCGCGGGGCTTTTTTTGAGGATTCATAATTTTAAATCAGTCCATTTGCCTTCAGGTGTCGCATGTGGAGTTGTGCTTCTCTAAGACAGCATTTCAAGGCGTGTCAAGGGTGCAGAGATGGGCTCTGGGTAGCAGTGGGTGAGATGTTACCACAAGGGTGGCTGGGGACAGCACTGGGGAGGGGAAATTACCCTCTTGTTCTTCCCTGGTCTCCTGTGTCTGCCTTGCAGAGCAGTGGTGACTTCTCAGCATGTCTCTTGCTCCAAGAAGCCCTGGTGGAGAGCCACGTTCCTACAGGGAGCATCACAGTCCCTGTGTCACTGCCTCTTGGCACACCCACATGCATGCGCTGACCCGTGCAGAGGACTCACTGCTTCCCAGGGAGGGAAAAAGACAGGAGCAAAATCAACTGATTTCCAGCTCTGTCCTGCTGGGAAGGTTCATGCAGGCAGTCTGGAGCAGTGATGGGTGAAACACAGCTGTGGGGAATGCAAGCACGGCAGGAAGAGAGGGCAGGCTCTGCAGCATGTACTTATGTATATTATACAGCAGGTGTTTGTCAGGAGCCATTCACGCTGCTCCATCAGCCTATGGGAGAAAGCCTGTGTTAAAAGGCTTCCTTAGGCTTTCCTTTGCTCTGAACAAAGCATTGCTGCACAGTAAAAAATCATGGGGGAGCAGACACCTGTGTGTGAAATGTCATCTTGGTGAACTGTGGTGATGGAAATTGCAAAGCAAGAGCCAGGAATTATAAGGAAGGATCTGCCATGCCTGGCACACGTTATGGTGTGGAACAGAGCCACTACACCTTTGCCTGGGGCACAGGGTGTTGCTCTGTTCTTTGTCTTCCATTGAGGTGAAGCTGGAAAAGGTCTAGAGGGTTCTGGCAAAGATGAACTGGAGGATGGTTTCCAGGTTGGGAGCAGTCACCCAGGCTGGGGCCCTTCTGCAGCACAAAGGGTGACTGGAGGAGGGATGAAGCAGCATGGGATAGATTACCTGGGGGTGTGAAATTTACCCCAACAGAGCACCCCATCTGCACTGCTTGAGGAGCCGTGGGGAGGTCTCTGCGGTGGAACAAACCCAAATTCCCCAGCACAGGTCATCTCTGCTGTGGCAGCTCATATGCACCTGGGCACTTGCCTTCTCCTGCAGCTCTGATGGAGATGTCAAGGACCATCAGCAACCAAGCACAGCCCAGAAACCAGCATCAGAGAGGGAATGGTCAGAATCAGGGAAAGGCTAACATGAGGCTGGGAATAGAAACAAGGAAAAGGTTTTGCTCATGGGGATGCTGAATAGCACAGTCTGAAAGAGCCCAGGGCTTCTGCAGCTTAGGAACAATACATGCCTAATGAATGCTAAGAAATCAGCCCTAATTGCAGAGCTCTGAATCTTCCTCTCTAAGGTGTGACATGCATTACAAGACATCAAAGCAGAGGACAGAAGACAACCCAGTTTCTTAGTTCTGGGCATGTTAGGTATGTTAGCCCCGAGTCCTATCCTTAAGCCACTTGCTGATTAACAAGGCTCATTTGCCTTCTGAAGAGGCTGGTGAGAAGTCAAAGCAAGCACAGCCATCATCCACGGCCCCAGATGAACACAAGGGCTGGGGCTGTATCAGCCACCTGGGGAGCCTTGAGCTGCTGGGGCTGGACTATAATTGGGGACTTAAAAAAGAAAAAAAGGGGCAAGAGGAAAACCATGGTTAAAAAAACCTTAACAGGCAGCCAGACCGGGAAGGACTGGGTTTAACTCTTGTGGCATCTACAGGAGCTTCCAGCTGTCCTGTGTGGATATCCTGAGATAAGTCCAGGGATGTCTCAGGGAGAGACAACTTGCAGGAGAGCCTGCCAGGTGGCTGTAATGGGGTGAACCTAAGCTAGCAGCAGCCCTGCTTAATGTCAGTAAATGGAGCAGAAATCCTCTGCCTTCCCCAGGCCACGGAGATTCGTGTAATAGACCCCGAGTGCTCCAAAGCCCAGCCAGCTTTATGTCGCGGGGATATGGCTGTCTGCCTTTTATTGTGTTTCGCTGTGCTATCCTATTATACTGCACAATAAAACACCAGTTTCCTCCACTCGTTAGCCATTTGCTTGTGCTTGAAGTGCACTGAGCGTTCTCACGTGCCTGTGAAGGGAGGTGTAATCTGCTCCTTGGGAGTCCCTCGCTTCCCTGCAGACCCTCAGCCTGCATCAGAAGCGTGGCCACAGCCTCTGTGTGTGCGTGTGTGTCTGTGCCCAGCTGCTCGTACGGCCACAGCAGCGTCACGTAAACACTGCTCTGGAAGTTACATTCCTGAGGTAAAGCTGGGGAAAAGGAAATCCGTGGTTATCTGGGTTAACTTTAATTTACCCCCTTTGTGCACCTACGTCCTAGATTAAATGAGATATGGGGGACCTATGAAAAATGGTGAGTTTGAGTGTCAGTACAGACAGCACAGGTGGGAAGAGGCAGAAATTGAGTACTCCGGCAACAGCAAAAATGGTAGTTTTTTACTTTGCTGCCTTAGATACAGCTTTTCCCTTATAAATTTTGCGGTTTACTTGGTTGATTTTTGCTTTCAACATTTTTATAATGCCTCTTAAATAAAAATAAGTCTATATTACAGGTGCAGCAGTCCGGCAGCTTAGGTTGCCCTTTCAGTGCTGGGAGGTAAACAGAGTTAACACAGGAATTGGGCAAATCCAGGCAGGGTTTGTACAGACAGGGGCTGTGGTAGGGGAGAGATAGAGCATCCATTTTCCCTTACTTTTCTACAGGAATGTGAACCATCTTGGTGCAGGAGGTGACTAAGAGAGGCAGCAGGAGCTACCATAACGCTGCCCAAGACCAGGACGGACTGTGTTTCAGAGGATGGGGCAGCCCTGTGAGCTTGCGAACATCTCCTGCCGCCTCAGCACATGAAGCAGCTGCAGCCTGTGGCCCCCGGTGCAGACTGCGGCTACCCCTGCACTCCTGTTCTGAAGCTCTGCTAAACCTCCCAGCTTCCAAGTGACCTGCCTCCAGCAAGGACCGATAGTTCCCTCTGCTGGGAGGACTGCGAAGAAGTGTCTTTCAGCTCCTTTTCCCATCTCAGGAGGACGCAAAAGTCAGATGTCCCATTCCTGGGGCACCCTCACCACAAGCATCTCCAAGAAAATCCTTCCTCAGGTGTTACTTCCCTCTCTCCTTGTTATCCTGATAACTGTAGAGATGAAAAGACAATCCACAGTTCACATTTAATGATTTTATTTGGTGGTATTCATTTTTTTAATGCCCTTCCCTGTGGCGGAAATGGCCTGTTTCCAGGGAACTTCAGCTTGGATTTTTTCAGTTTCTGGAGCATAGTCTTTGCTGTCATAGTTGCGGAGAAAAGCTGGGCGATGCATTCCTAATATAGAAAAGAGCAAATGCTTCCTGTTTTTTAGATCTTGCAATTCTTTTTTAAGCTGGTCTGGAAAATCTGATAACTAAGGAGTTTTAAAAGTTGGATGATATTAACAACCAAACAGAGCATCTGGCAGCTACTCTCCTTTATTTCTGGCTCTCAACAGGTAATTCTCCATCAGTCTGAGGCATGTGGTTATGTTTCTCAGTCAGATAAAATAGTCTTTTCTGAGTCCTGTCAGCCTGAAATCCCATTAGTTTTATCTGGATAGATTGGTAAGAACATAGGGGATGTTCCTCTTTCCTTGATTCAATAAAGGAAGGACCAAATTAAGAGCAGTGGGTGGAAGAAGAAGCAGAAGAAAGGGTGTGCTGAGGAAGCAGAGGCTTTGTGTCTTCTGGGAGAGACAGCAGCAGGGTTGAGAAGAGTGTCTTCAGACATCCTTAAAAACCAGGTCAGGAACCAGCAGACACATTAATATTTTAACAGCCTAAAGCAAGTCCTGCCCCACCTTGCCCTGCCTAATTTGGGGTGCAGGAACCCTGTGCTGAATTAGTTTATTGCTTACACCGTGACTCGAATCAGTTATGGTGGTTGCAGTGAATAGCCTGTAGCTCTGCTGGCTCCATGTGGCTCCTGCAAATGCAAAGTGATGCACCTGGGGAAAAAACCACAAAGAATCTCACACAGCTGTATCCAACAGACAACAAGCTATTATCCTCCTGAAAGGGGGTTTGGCGTGGACAGCTTTACAGAAGTCTCAGCCTCCTGTTCGTTAGCAGACAAAGAAGCAAGCACAAAGTTGTGCCTTATTGGGGGAGGAATGGAGAAGGCATCTGCATGACCACACAGACCACAGTGGAGCTGCATCTTGGATGTGGCCTTGACCTCTGTCTTAGAAAAGAAAGAGAGCTGGAAACAGCAGAGGAAAGGAAAGGTGACAGATCTGATCAGAGACACACAACAGCTCTGGACACAAAGTGACTAAATCACTTAGGATCCTGCAGCTCAGAGAAGAAGCTGAATGTAGATGTTGGGAGTAACCTGACAGGTTAAAAGAAGGCGGCAAATGAAGTATTCCTTTTTGTTGTTGCTTGCAACACAAGGGTGAAGAAACATCCAGGGGATTCACCAGGCAAGGGCTTAAAATGAACACAAAAAGATGCTTTCCTGCCACCCATCCTCACACCAACCACCCCACCTCCCAGTTTGTGTTTGAATTGTGGAGCTTGTTGCTGGCAGATCTTTTAAGACGACAAGAGTTTCATCTGTTCCCAAAAGCGACTGAGCAGCATGAGTAGAAGAAAAAAAATCCCATCAAGAGCTATTAAGGGCAAAGATACCATCTTGAGAGGTGTGGGAGTGGGGAGGCTATGGCCATATGTGCCTTGTCTCTTGTGTTTCTCTCCAAAATTTTTATTAGTGGGAAGTGGCAGAGGGCAGATTTGGGAGGAGGAGCATGGTTCTGCCCCTTGCTGCCTGTCCTTATGACCTTTGGTATAAATTTGGGGTGGGCCAACATGGGCAGAAGCAGAGCTAAGCACCCTTTAGACTCCAGGGATGAGAAGAATGGCAGGCAGTAAAAGAAACTCAGGTCTGGCCTTACCCCATCTACATTTCAGCGTGGCTCCTTAACAAGATGTGCCAATGCTTTCAGGCCTCTCTACAGACAGTCACAGGGCTGGTGATAAAGGTGACCATAGTGAGGCTCACCAGAAGTCCCTGACAGCAGCCAGGAGCATCCACCTCAAACAAAAACAGCAGGACAAGCCTGTAGTAGTGCTTCCCCAGCAAATCATCCCTTCTGGCAGCAATCTGCTGCTCTGGGACTTCCCCAGCAGTGAGCAGTTCTCTGTTCACTAACTGCACCGCCAATTTTGTGACTGCAAAAGGCTGCAATGCCTTTAGTCAGAGACAGGCAGATGCCTGGCTGCCTGGTGAATCCCTGCATGCTGTGGTCTTGGTTGATCCCTGACAGCTGAAGATCTGACTGGGCATGGAGGTAGCAGCAACGTGGTGTCTCATCTCCTGTTGCTCCATGTGAGCATGTCAAGGTCCAGGTGAGCCAGTCCAGGTTACTGCCGGAGTTCCACCCCACGGTGCTGAGAGCAAAGATCAGTGCCCAGTTGTTGCTGCCTGTTTTGAGCTTCCCATCCCCCCTCCCAAAGACATGTGCTCCGAGTTCCTTTGTTCCAAGCGCGGGCAAAGCCAAATGTAACTCAGACTCTTCAGCAGTGTCTGATTGGCCGCTCACCCCGGGTCCGCCCCCAGTCCTCCCCTTTCCCCTTCTCCTAATAAAAGATGGTCGAGGGGAGGCAAACGCTCTCTCTCAGCTCAGCTACTTTCCTGTAAACATCTCTGGTCGTCTGTCTCATTTGAAGGCTTCTAACTGCAGGGAATTGAGCGAGCAGGGAGCTATATTTCTCCCTCTTTGCTTCTGCTGATGGTATTTGCTCTGCAGCTGATTCAGGTACCGATTTTAGAGCTACTAAAGTGCTAGATTGCCCGTGCTACCTCTCAAGGCTGCTCGAGGCTTTCTAAGGCATTGAAATACAAGCGCTAGCCGGTATAAAGCTGAAAAGATACCTTCCGCACCCAGTGAGGCTCACAGAGCAGCACAAGACCCATACCGCAAGCTCAAGGTCATGAAATCACTTCTCTCTGCTGAAAAGTGAAAGCCTGAGAGCTCAGGGGAAAACTCCATCCTGCCAGGCAGCCAGGGAACAGGCAGCTCTTGCCCAGAGGAGTTTCCTGACTAGGAAGCATCATTCCTCTGCAGTCTGGGAGACAAAAGAGAAAGACTGACAGTCATTATGCCAAATCCATGCACAGTGCCTGTGTGACAGCCAGAACACAACCCCTCCTGCATGGTGCCAGCCCACACGACAGTATTTGTGTGAAATTCCTGGGACCCTTCACCAGAGACAGCATTTTGCATCCAGGAGCATTCAACCTGTTTTTAACCAGAGGCCCAAGCCAAGCCAAACCCCAAGCAAGTCCACCTCACACAGTGTGAAAGAAAAAGGGATAACAGTTTTAATGGTTTTTAACTGAAGAAAGGTTGATTTAAATTAGGTATAGGAAAGAAGGTTTTTTACAATGATGGTGGTAGAACAGGGTCCCAACTTTCCCGGAGAGATGGTGGATGGCCCATCCCTGGAAACATTCAAGGTCAGGCTGGACAGGGCCCTGAGCAACCTGCTCACGGCTGGGCAGTTGAGCTAGATGGCCTTTAAAAGGTTCTTTCTAACCAAAACTCTTCTACAATTCTGTGATTCTGTGGCTTTGTGATAGCAGAGGACTCTGAAGCCTTACCATCTCAAACAAAACACAGCTGGGTCTTGATAACCCAAGGACACAAATCCTGGCTTGCAGCAGCCTTGATTTCCTTGGGTGTTTCCTGGAAGCCAGGAGCTTTGCACCCTGTTTCCTCAGCCTTCACTGAGCTCACCAGTCAGGCTGGACTTTGCAGGCGCAGGTCTGAGTGCAAACATGGTCTTAGATCAGCTGAAAGGGAAAGAAAGAGGGAGATGTGATCCCACAGCTCTGGAGACCCCAGCAGCGTGCTGGCTGCCCACTAGCCCTCAGGAGCACACGGGCAGAGCCAGCAGCAATAACTCCAGATGGAGAGAAAGCACGATCTGAAAGCTTCTCCCTCCCTGGCCACATCCCCTGCAATGAAATCTGTGATTGGACTCTCTCTCTGAGACATCCCAAGGCTGGAGCTGGGGAAGCAGAGAGCACCCTGGGCCACCTGTGTTTGTACCAAGCAGTGCCTGCCCTGTGAAAGGTGATTATGAGGTTGTTCTCAGCTGTGATGACTGCATCACCTTTCTGCTCTCACTTCTGCCTTTCCCATATTTCCGAGAGATAATGATCTCATCTCCTAACTGTTGAAGATCACTCCTTGTCTGCACTTCCCCTCGCTGTTCCCCTCCTGTGTTCATTATGGGATAGAAATATTATCGACCAACAATCACTAGATGTCAAAAAAATCTTATCACAGAATCCAGCTGCCAACACAGCCTAAACGTGCTTAGGAAATGTCAGTAAATTACAGCAGAGAGGGAAAGTGAGTAAGGGAGGAAACATTAGGATGAGCAGTGAACTGCAATTAACTGCTCCACATTTGGAAGAAGCAGGAAATGTGTGGAGGAAAGCAGAGTTAAGGGGTCATTGATCTCTGTAATTGAGGGGAAACTGAGAAATTGATGGTTTAATGGGGTTCAGCTGAAAGGAATGTGTTCTTTGTGGGCCATACTGGGGCAGAGTGACCACTGCTGTTGGGCATACGACCCATCCTAGTTAGGTCACAACACTCAAGGTACTCCTCAGCCTTCCTTGGAAACAGCTTGTCTGTGTTGTTCAGCTTGATATCTCCCCAGAAAGGACTTCTTGTCCCATATCCATACCTAGACTGCATTTTTGCTTTGGCACAGACCTGTGATCACCTTCTTTCCAAACTGACTGGAGACCAGGCTTTGGGTGTTGGATGGTCATCAAGGCAGATTGGGATCTGTCATCTCTAAGGACGTGTCCAAGAGCGGCCTGGAGAGGAGTCAGGTCAAGGCTGTTCAGTCTGAGTTTGCCTCCATTTATCCCACAATTCCTTCAGAAAATACCATGTCGAAGATACCGCACAACCATCCCTGGCCCAGCTTTCTGCCACTGCCCTGGGATTCACTGGGTGGCTATTTAGCAGTCCTGGGGGTAGGGTGTGAATAACTTGGGGGTCCAAACACACTCAAGCGTTGCCCTTGCAGGTCCAACTCTCAGTCCCAAGAGCATACAAGGGCCAGCCCTGCAAAGCTCTGGCACAGCTGGACCACGGGTGGAAGCCAGCAGCTTACAGCCACACCACAGTAAAGCAATCCAGTCTTTCCCTCCCTTGGAGGCAGGATCAAACATCGCTGGAGAAGAACTGTCTTCTTCTCTATTTCCCATCACCACTGCCTGATTGTTCCCCATACACATGTCCCCAAATATTTTGACTTACAGGAGCAGGCCTTAGGCAAAGTAAACTACAACAAAGATCTGGGGGCTATCCTACAGACCCATCCAGCTTCTCTCTCCTTCTTCCTCTCCTTTTCCACCATCTCCGTCTCCATTTCTCCTTCAAAACTCTTATTCTTAAATCAAGCTTTCAGTCCCAGGCCTGTTTCCATCCCCCAGTCTCCTAATCCATGCTCCACCTATCCTGGACACTGCTTTCCACCCTATCTCTGCTTTCCATCTCACACTCCCCATCCTCCTGATTTTCCGTCCTGCACACATCCTCCCTGAGCTGTGAAAGATGCTGCAGTGAACAGGGCAGAGCTGGAATGGAAAACAGAAAACACTGCACAAACATGTCTTCATGACCTGGCTGTTCCACGGGAACAGTCTGACCTTGGCTTTAATCCCATGGCACAGGGAAGATGTTTTAAGGCTCTTTGTACCACTGAGAAAGAATCGCTGACTAGTACAGTTCCCAAGGACAACCACAGGTCATCTTCTGTGACTTCCTTTTCATGCCATGGACACCAGGTCCCAATCTGGGAACCACAGGCCTAATGTCCTGCAAGTGTGGGTACCACTTACTCCAGTAGGAAGTTGTCAAGGTCAGACTGCTCATCGCCTGCCAGATTAAATGGTCACTTGCAAAATTCAGAGGCCTTTTGGAGATGTCAGCCTCTAGTAGTACAAGCTCCTCGCTTGTCACTGCAGCTCTGCTCAGCTCATGCTTTACACAGCTGAGCAGGTGCCAAGAGGCACAGACCTGTGTTCCTCCATATGCTCTCTGCCCTGCCTGCAGCTGCTGCACAGCCAGGGGCTGCACAGCCAGGAGAGGCTGTGCCTACAACTCTCCCCATGGCTGCAAAACCACAGCCGGGTCCAGGATCCCCTTTACAGCATGCACAGTCTAGGTAAGGATAGGCCAGGTTAATAATTTTCCTTAAATGGACTGGAGGATGAGCAGAGGTTTGTTCTTTTTCCACAGGGTCATTTCCCCACTCTTTGCAATGAGAAACTGCCATTTAAGAAATAGCAGTTCACATTTATTTGGCCAGCGAGTGCATCCAACAAAGATGCTCAGGATTTGGAAAAAGATGCTCACCCTCCTCCAGGAGATGATGACATTTCAGTCTTTCTAATTAAGTTTGTGTCCCAGACCAGCAGAATCTGGAAGATATAACTCTCATTTTCCCCCCTTTGTATTAAATTGAATTTAATGTTTGTGTAAGATAAAGAGCTTATAGCCCTGGATATCTTTGTTCTAACTCCCTGTGGTCACTGCTTAGGACAGCAGGGTCTTCTCCTTCATGGCCCCTGGTCCTAGGAGTCTCAGCTGCATCTGCTGATAGCCCAGTTAGCTTACAGTGCAACCACCTCCCACTGGGGAATCATGGAGAGACTTAGAGTTCTCAACTGGTTTCAGACAGTGACCTGCAGCAGAGGAAAGGAAAAGCATGATTAGCACCATAGAAACTTGTCCTACTTAGGCAAAATGGTCCTGTGGCTGCAACACCTCTGCTGTTGTGTATGATTTAGTGACAGAAGAAAAACTGAACCTCTAGAAATCAAAATCAACCTCTCCTGAGACAGTTTCTATCTGTAAGTGACCTGAAATATGGCAAGTATCTAGACACCCAAAGCCTGGACACAAAGCCTGCATGCTGTCCCAACACAAGTGAATCTTCCAAAAAAACCCCATAATGACACTGCTTTGAGAAAATTTCCAACCATCCACTGAAAAACTGCACGTGAAACTGCTCCTCAGTGCTGGTGAATGCCATCACCACCCAGTCCTGATTTGCTGCCGTTTAGATCACCAAGGTCCTGCAAACTTGTGCTGGTTTTTTCTCCGTTCTGCTGAGGACAGCTGGAGCTATAGACCTGCCCGTCTTTCTTTGCTGTGTGCCAGTGAGTGTGAAGGAGCTAGAGGTGATGCTGAAGCATGTTTCCCACAGAGCTGCAAGAAATGGTGAGAGAATCCTCTGTGGCATCACCCCAGCAGTGAAAGCTGGCCTTGCTCTCATGGAGACCTGCCGCTGCGTAGCGTTTGCTGTGCTGCACTGAACATGTGGGGTTTTCAAGTATAGAGAAGTTGGTCCTGTCTTTTGGCCATGAGGAGAAGAAATATTCAACACCGCAAAACTGTATGGTTTCATCCTTTCCTTCACTGTATCCTGGGGACTGGTGACTGAGAAGCTGCCTGCGTCCAACTGGGGCCCTTCTGTTAACTCTGCCCCACAGAAGGAACAGCCTGTCTTCCCACCCATGCAGAGAAGCTCCCTGACCACAGTAGCCTTGGAACCCCATGAAGCACCTGGTGTGTGAAAGCTGAGCTCAAAACCCTGCTTGGAAACTGCTCCTCTCCTTCCCCAGTGCTGCCTTATCTCCCTGCTCCCTGTGCTTCTGCTGTGACAGTGGAAGGATGTGGTCACGGAGCCGTGGGAATCTGCCTTCCTCTTCCCCCTCTGCTCTCACCAAGCTTTCCTTGCTCAGTGCAAGGAAATTAAGAAGGTGTCAATGTTCGTTTGGCTGGGCGTGCTGTGCAACAAACTCGTGTGGCCCTCGAGGGACTTAAAAGTCAAGACAATTTCAAAAGGAAAGTAGAAGTTTCCACTTGCAATTTTCTCACTCCTTCCTGTCTGCTCCACTGCAGCGATGGGAGGGCAGAAGGAGGAGGGACACACGATGTGGCTGAAATACGTCAAGCCCAGAAGTTTCATTAACCATGCTCAAGAGTTATTATTCAGACCTTCCTGGTGCTCCAAGACTGCTTTTAGTTGGCTGAAAGCTTTTAAGTGCAGAGCCACTGGATATAGGCCAAACTGTGTGGCGGTGATGCTGTCCATGACCTCCTTCAGGCTTCCTGGACTTTTTACCTCCCAGGTGTTCCAGCTGACCTGTAAAATCAATATGCTGGGACTGCACATTTAACTGAGTGCTTGTATTGGGCCAAGGCCTCAAAAGTGTAGATCACAGGTAGGTATTTCTGGCATGAGACAAATGGGAGATGACAATGAAAGGGTGTAAAGATCGGTGCAAGAAGGGAATAAGCTCATGCTGTTCAGTAGAAATAGCATGGTGATAGAATCACAGAATCACTGAATGGTTTGGACTGTCAGGGACATTAAAGATCATCTTGTTCCATGCCCCTGCCTTGGGCAGGGACATCTTCCTCTAATTCACGTTGCTCAAAGCCCCATCCAGCTTGGCTTTTAACATTTCCAGGGATGGGGTATCTGCAACTTCTGAGGGCAGTTTGTGCCGGTGTCTCACTATCTCACAGTAAGGAATTTCTTCCTAATGTACAATTTAAACCTGTCCTTGGTCAGTTTAAAGCCATTCCCCCTTGTCCTCTCACTACACTCCCTTGCGAAAAGTCCCTCTCCAGCTCTCTTGTAGCATACTTAGCTATCAGAAGGTGCTGTAAGGTCTCCCTGGAGCCTTCTCTTCTCCAAGCTGAAGTCCCCCTTTTTGCCCCAGGAGCAATCACAGAGTATGGACGCATAGCATGGATGATCCAAAGCACTACAGACTTTCTCATATGTTTTCCAGTCATCCTGATGTTTGGACTCTCTACTGAGAGTGGGAAAGCCTAGTTCAATCTGTCCTCTAATTCACTTGTGTCCCGTGCAGATACACACGAGACGGGGTTTTCAGCTGGTGTCCACTACCTGGTGGTTGTCCTTCTTTGGATGAACTATTCAGTATTCATCAATATCCATCCTTCCTTCAAAACTCTCTGGTCTTGGCTAGTACAGTGTTTGTTTGGCTAGCAGGAGCCTGGTCGTCAAACCTCTGACTGGAAGAAAAAAAGGTATATATATTTTCATTTTGCAGCCCTGTAGTGACAGAGGGTGGATTGCAGAGAAGGCAGGTTTTCCCATGTCTTGTCCCCAGGATCTGCAAGGCCTTCAGTGACCATTTGCTCTCTAAACCCTTAAAGCTGCTGTTATCCCAGCTGAGCACAAGCTGAGATTGCTGCAGCCGTGAGTGCTGCTGGCAAGCAGCTGGGGTTGTAATAGATAGCATCTCTGCAAAGACAACTTCAGGCAGAACAAGGGTAGTGCCTGTTGTAATTTTGTATTAATTACTGCTGTAAAAGCAGTACCCAGATGGGATCAAGTCCTCTGAAAAACAAGGGGCGGTGCTTGCTCCATTTGAGCGTCCAGACTTACAGTCTGCCTTGAGACAAAAGGTAATGAGGAGTAATAAGTCTGTAAGAGTTACAAAAGTGAGAGGGGCAGCTCAGCATGGCCCCATGCGCCTTTGCTGAAGACATTCAGGGGAGTGAACCCTTTCAGAAGCCAGCCTACGAGTTTGTGCGTTCACCCTGGCCCTTCCCCAGTGGAGAAAATCTCATTTCCCACCACTAATTGATGCACAGAACCACTCAGCTCACTGAAATTACGGAGAAGAAAGGGTTTTGGGGTTTTTTTATTGGCCATATATTAGCATTTTTAATTTGCTACATGAGGTAAGTTTCATAAGGTGCCAGAGGGCAGCTTAAGAAATTAGCTGTTCTTAGCATTTTCTCTTATATCTGACTGACTTGGGTCCTCAAAGCCTTAATTAAACTAGCGAGTGCTTCCAACCCACGACACAGCAGACAGTGCATGACAAGACAAGCTGGAGCCCCCCACAGCGCATCTTGCTTCTCTGGGACTTCTGATGGGAGCAGGAAGCATGAGAGAGCAGAGGGGAGGTGCTCGTCTCCATGTTCCACGGGTGTGGGAGGCACAGGGGCTGTGGAGTGGGACTGCAAGCCTGGGAGATGCTGCAGGAAGCAGAGGTAGATCCAGGGCTGGGTGAGAGGGACAGACAGGCAACATCACACCCTTGATGGGAGGCTCTTGAGGTGTCTCTCTCCTAGTCCTTGGTGCCAGCTAGAAGTAGTAGTAAATGAGTAGACTCATTTACAGGAGGAATTTCGCTACTCATCCCTCGTCACTGGGAGACACTTCTCCTCCTCCTGATTCCCCATCATATCCCTTGCTGTCAAGCAGCAAAATCACCAGAGAGTTCAGGATGCCTGGAGGAACAAAACAATTTTGCACAGCTTTTCGAGCAAGCTGTGTAGTAATGTGGGAGAGAACCTTGCTGCAGGTTGGGTCACTTAAAGCCAAGAACTAGGTTAAAGCAAGACTTAATACCATCTTGCAATGATGAATAAGTTGCCAAAAAAAATTAAAGAAGGGCAGACTCTCAAGCTTGTAGGTAATATTTAGCCTCCTCAGCTGCTTCTTACCTTCCTTTCTCCCTTTAGGTCAAGTTGGACACTTCCTCCACTGACTCAGAACAGAATTTCTTTGCCTCAGCTAACCAACACCACCTTCTTCCCACTGTCTGTCCATGTCAGGCATCCAAACCCAGAGACCCAGGAAGAGGCCACACTGCTGCCAACACATGTCACAGCCACAGCCTTGCCCTTAACCTCTGCCATGTGATTAAAGACAGCAGGCACACCTCTGACTGCTCACCCTGGCCCCAGCCCAGCACCACCGTCTATACCAAGGCAGGAAAAGGGTAGGAGGCTGAGGAAGCGAAGGACATGTCTCCATCCAGCAGCAGGGAAGTGGCCCAGGGAGAAGCTCTAGGGAGCTGTAGCCCAGCCACAGAGCATAGCAACAGATTTGCTTGATGCTTGTCTCAGGATTTATCTTAGAGAACAAAAATGTGTTTTGGAAGAAGGTTAGGCATGGAAGTAAATGTTAGCTAAGCCAGGGACAGAAGAGGGACCACCTGCCTTCTGCAGCATGAAGCAGCCATGAACAGATGGGATGCTTTCCTTTGAACAGAGAATGGTCACCATGACCTTGCAGGAATGGGAAACTTGGATCACTTTGCTCCACGTGACTCCACCTGTTGAAATCCAAGGACAAAATGTGGCTGGAGCAGCTCAGGGTGTGGATTTACAGGCTCTGGATAGAAGCTGTCCCCAGCTGTCTGTTTGGCAATTGCAGTCTCAGCAAGCAATGTGAGCTTATGCAGGGCCATCCAGGGCCATCACCCTGTGGTACTGGCTTTATTAACTGCAGCTGAAACAGTGTCTACAAATTGTCTGCAGTGAAAGCCCCCAGGGTTAAGCCCTCCAGTTTGTCTCCTCTCTCAGTTCCTGCCCCTTGACTTCACCTACAGTGCAGGGACTCGACTACAGGTAACATCCTCACCCCCTTCCCTCACCCTTTGGCTGGCAGCAGTCAGCAAGAGACCACAGTAGGTGAGACTGAAATCCAGGTTCTCCATCAACAAAGCGACCAGAATCTTTTGGAGCAACTGGTACCTCTTCCAGTACGGAACAGAAGTTGTGCCTCCAGGTGTCACAGCTTAAAACAGTCCCCAGATGGAGACTCCCCTTCTGTCTTGCTTCCTGCCCGGATTTCACTCAGCCTTTCACCTGCACCTGGGTATTGAATATCTGCACAGAGCTGGCACTCTTGCATCAGGTCTGCACAGGAACTCTGCTAAAACTTGCCATTAAAGAGGGGTGAGTAATTTCTGTCTGAGTCCGTGCTAGCAGCATGCAAGGGCTGGAGCAGGAGGGATCCCCTCTGGGGTGTCTCCATGCTGCATGTAGAGGAACAGGTCAGGATGGCTCTCCAGAGGCTGTGGCTGGTGCTGTCATTAGGCACAAGGCAGCCTGCGCAGTGAGCAGGAGCTTTTGCATATCCTGCAGACCCCGGGAACCATGCTACGCATAGCTGGGTACCATCTGTTCCAGCCTTCCCCACCGACTGTTCATCCCACTCACATCCATAGGGCTCTTGTTAACACAGCTCTCCACTGATCAAACCCTGCCGTCGTGCTGGGCTCAGTTTTCCTCTTCCTCCTCTGAGGAGTCTTCTCAGTCTTCTTACTCCACTCCAGCTTTAATTAACACCGGGGAGAGAAAGTGAAAACAGCTCTTAGTTGATCACAGCAAGGGATGAGACCTAATAAACCCCAGGAGAGGAAGACTGACTGCAGAAATCAGGGTAGTAAAACCAGAAACCTCTGGAGCAAGGCTGGGCTTGGGCTCCGCAGCCGGTTAGTATTCAGCTGGAATGCCACGTTGTTATAGACAATGCATTAACATCAAAGCCACTGGGTAAGCAGTTTTAGTTTAGTGATGTATTTGGTGTTACATTTTTATTGTGTGTTTTCTACACCGTGTTTTTATTTTTATGTTTTCATGTTCGAGTTTTTTGCAAGAATTTAGTGCTGCTGGAAAGTGTTCTATCGACAGCCCCAGAGATTGAAGCTCTTTGTCTATATCCAGGGCAGGCAGCATGCTAGCAGCCTCCTGGCACCACACTTGCTCTTTGCCTCAATCCCACTCTCAAGGATCACCTTCAGAGATGAGAGAGCTGTACTGTTGGCACTGCCAGCAGAGAAGGACAAGGGGATGCATTTGTGGGGTCCCAACCTTAGAGAAGACACTCTGAAGTCCACTTCAAAGCCAAATTTGCCAAAAGCCCTTATGGTCCTATGCCCCTCTGTGCCAGGTGGAGTCAGGCTTGTTGCAACTGGATTTCACGCTGCTGGGTGTCATGGATGCTTTTGACCTGCAAGCCAAAAGTCTCCTCTAATGGCAGGATTCAGAAAAGCTCATCTGCTGCAGAGAAGTGAAGACATCAGTCCCCTTCCTGTAGGACCAAGACCTGTGAAAGAAAAAGTTGAGCTCAAACTTGGTTGGGTGAAGGGTCAGTGACAGAGTGAACTCCCCAGTCTCCCCTGGCCCTGCAAAAGGATGCAGGGTGACATGGGTCACTGCTGCAGCTCCCCTTCCTCACTCCTTTCCTTGCCAACACACCAATAGGCTTTCCCCTGGCCCATGAAAAGCTGAATTGACAGGAGAGGAGAGGATTAACCTTTGCCACCCGTGTAGACTGCTGCGTACAAATATTTCTCTCCAAAGCATCAAGTAATAAATGAGTCTTCATCTTTGTCAAACACCTTGGAGTCCATTTGCCATGTCTCCCCCAAAGGCAGCACAGCAGGGCAAGGCAGTGTGTGAAATACAGGAGGACTATAAATCTCTCCAACACTGTATGGGCATTTTACAGCTTGCAGTTTTCGCTGAGAAGTGGCTGTAAATAATGGAGGGGGATATCTGCCACCTGTCTCCAGGGGAGAATTTATTTGGGTGTAAGTGCTATAGATCTTCATATATATGCTGGAGCTGTAAATAAGCAAACTTTAAGCAGTGACTGGGGTCTGTCTTGCTCTCTCTCCCCCCATACTCGTTTTCTCTCTATTGTTTCACCTGTTTGTTTCCCTGCTGTTTTTAGGCTACACCTCACTCGTGAGGTGAGCACACGACTGGAGAGTCACTTGAGGGGGAAGTGGGTTGCTGTGATTGAGTGCACGTTTTGCTTTCACATTCAACCCATACAGAGGATTCGAGGGGAAGAGAAGCTGATAGTTAGGATTCAGGACCCGCTGCTATGTACTCTTCAAATGCTCCTTTGAGTTCTTGGTTCAGGATTTTAATGATGCTGTTATTCTTGTGCAGAAGCATATGGTTTGCTCCAGTTTGTTCTGTGTTGCTGTGTGCTGGCCCCTGTTTCAAGTCACTTCACTCAGGGAAGAGTATCTGGAGGGAAGTTAACTCTTTGAAGGCATTGAAGCTGCCAGTCCACAGAGCCCAGGACGTGCATTGGGATGTGGCATGCAGAGCCAAAAGGCTTTGCAAGCAGCTGGCGCTGCCAGGACATGCTAGGCTGGTTAAGAGGTCAGGTGTATTCCTCAAGCATTGGGGACAACTTGCAAGGCAAGTCTGGGTTTATGTAGCTTCATCTGCAGGGGTGATGGAGGATTCGAAGAAGTCACTGCTGATGGACATAGCAAAGCAGCCCTCAAAGGCACTGCTGATTTCATCCAGCAACATACAGCCTGGCAGCCAGGATCCAAGCAAAAGGTGACCTTGTTCTTAGGCTGTGTTTGAGAGCACAGAGGCAGGTCTTGGACATATCTACAGACTGCAAACAGCTGCCCTTGGGCTGAGTTGGAGGAGGAGAAAATGTCCCCTGGGTTTTGCCATTGGGAGGTGGGGTTTGCTGCTGGCAGTGTTGCAAAAAACACTGTCACCTGAAGCTACCATTCACTGTCAATCCCATCCAGAAGCATCTTCCTTCCACACCTGGCTCCATGTGTTCCTCCAGAGACTCCTCAAGCTCTGCTCAAACTGCAGAAGAAGAAATGCGTATGTATGGATGGTGATCCATTTTCAGCTCTTGGTAAGCCAGAAAGGGACCAAAAATCATAGCAGGAAAAAACGTAGTCACCCCACTGATGCAGGGTGAGGGCAGATCCCTGTCCCCATCAGCTAGGCACTGCACACGTGCAATAAGAAGACAGACCCAATTCAAAACAGCTTGTAGCAATCTCTGCGATGCAGTATTAAGTAATGCCCTTCCCTTGCCCTTCAATATCTTTATAAATTCTACCCTCTCTTGCTGCCCACACGTACTGTTACAGAAATCAGAGAGGAAACAAAGAGCTGAGGACAAGGAGACCCGCATTCTGCAACAAAGAGCTCTTCGAATTCTTCAGGAGATCCCCATAGTGCGATTAGCATCTCTTTACAGCAACATCATCTCTCCTTCTTTTGTTTCCCCAGAGGAAGATAAAATTGTCACCAAGCACCAGAGAATGAAGCTTGATGAATACTGAAAAGACATTCACCTGCAAACTAGGATGGACTGGCCCCAGAAGCTTTTAATTAATGTTTTCAGAAGCTGGGACAGGAAGGAATAACCAGGTTTAGAGCTGTGAGGGGTGTGCTGCCTTAGTGAGAAAGGACAAGTGGTACTGGCTGAGGTATGAGACCACATCCTACTCCCAGGCACACATCCTACTCCCCTCTGCTCAAACAGACTCAAAGCAAAAGCATTCTTAGGGTGGAGGGTGTGGGTGGTGAGACAAAGCCCTGCTCCAAAGTCACCCCTCCGGGCTCCCACATGGGCTGCTCTGACCAGAAATCCAGGTGAGGAGCCGTGACTTCATCATCTTTGACTTCCAGTCCCATGTCTCAATTCTCAACCAGAAAATACTTCGCAATAAGAGAACAGGATTGCTATTGCTCATTTTCTTGTGTGGATCCTTACATTTTTTCTTTTTCTTAAAAAACAAAACAAAACAGCAACTCTCAAAAAATATTTTAGAGGAGGTTGATTTTATGAAATGCTGCTGTTGAGCTGAAATTTGCAGGAAGTTTGTGGGCAGTTTGAACTCAGTCCTGTTCCTTTCCCAGTGACTTCTTGTATTGATGTTTTCTATAGTGACTCATTGTCCTCATTCAGCATCTCTGACTGACTGAAGTAAAAAGGCTCAATTAGGGAAGGGTCCCTCTATGGGTCTCCTGAAATTACAGTAGTTTAAACTGCTGCCCAGCAACCCAGAGCTAAATTGCAGTGCATGAACACCTCTGGCAATTGCTGTTTCTCCATTCATATGCCAGAAAATGATGGGTCCAAACAAAGAGAGCTTCACTGATTGAAGGAGAGTAGGAGATGTGTAGGCAAGCCATGGAAACCCCTAGTAACAGAATCCACCCCTCTCACTTCAAGGAGAGGGATGACGTTTGAACCCCGACTATATCATACTCAGAGTCCTTTAGGGGTGAGTTTGGACAGGTTCCACTCTGGCCCCAGAGGGACAGGCAGTTTAATGGGGTTTGGCCATATTGCATAGGTGAGCAGATACAGCTCTAGGACTAGTTTAGGAGGTCCATCTGGAGCTCCTTCATGAGAGTGATCCTGCTGGTGCAAACAAGTAGACACAGCATCCCAAAGCTGTCTGTTGATCATCAGCTTCCCAGTCAATACTGCTCCTGTCTGGTTGCCAAGACCTCAATTTCATCTTCTGTATATGGCTGAGGCCTATAAATTGGTTGTATGTGTCTCCTGCTGTTTGTGACCTGGGACTTTCCAGTGTCATGATGCTCCCCAGAGTGAGCTGTTTTGGGAAAGGTTTGGAAAAAGGCAAAAATAGCAAGCGAAGCAATAGAACTGCAGCTGTGTGAGGAGGAACCAAATAAGCTGAGGCTAAGATTTGACAAACTGATAACCAAAGCATGAGAAAGGTCTGCAAGATTGTGAGAGGGAAGGAAGGGATGGAGAGAAGCCAGTTGTTTTCTGTTCCTTACAATGGAGTTAGGAGGCTTCAAATGAAAACTGTAGATGGCAGATTGTAGATAAAATAGATCCTTTGAAACAGAACATCATTTGCCTGTGGAACTCACAGAATCACAGGCTAGATAAGACTGACAGGGACCTCTGGAGGTCATTTTATCCAAGCCCTCTGTCCAAGCAAGACCACATAGAGCAGGCTGCCTGTGTCCAGATGTCTTTTGAATATCTGAGGGTGGGGACTCAACCTGTTGCAGTACTTGGTCACCCACACAGTAACAAAGCGTTCCCTGATGTTCAGGAGGAGCCTTCTGTGTCCCAGTTTGTGCTCACTGCCTCTCTTCCCATCACTGGGTACCACTGGAAAGAGCCTGGTCTGTTCTCTTTCACCCTCCCTTCCAGTATTTCTGTACATCGATGAGATCCCCTCTCAGTGGTCTCCAGGCTGAACTGTCCCAGCTCCCTGAGCCTTTCCTCACAGGAGACATGATCCAGCCCCTTTGTCAGTCCTTCACTGGACACTTTCCAATACATCCACATCTCTCCCACAGTGGGGAGCCAAGAACTGACACGATGCTGCAGCTGTGGCCTCACCAGGGCTGAGCAGAGGGCAGGGATCAGTTCCCTTCACTGCTGGCAATGCCATGCCTGGAGCAGCTCAGGATCCCGTTGGTCTTTTTTGTTGCAAGGGCACATTGATGGCTCATGGTCAACTTATGCCCACCAGGCCCTCCAGGGACTTTGCTGCTGAGCTGCTTTCCAGCTGGGTGGTCCCTGACATACACTGGTGCACGGGGCTGTTCATCCACACACTGCATGATATTGACACATCTTAGTGGGAGCTACCAAATGAAAACATGGGCCTGAGCAGGACAGAAAATACACTGCTGGTTTGGGACATGAACCAGGGGCTTCTCAAGGCACTGATGAGAAGGAACTTGTTTCAGAAACTCAAGTCAGTCGTTTCCATCACTGAGCAAAGCCTGGTGGGACACTTTTCCTGGGGAACCCCTCTGGAATTCAGTGGTCACTGTCTCCAGGATACCCCATCCCCATGCCCTCTTTGAGCCCACAGGTCAGTAATGTTTCCACACACCCTTATTTTTCAGCTTTACTACCTGGAAAGGATACCCCAGGCTGTCATAGCTCTGGTAGAGAGGTGAGAGCTGGCTTTTCAACTTTTGTTTTCAACTCCTTCTGCCTTAAAATACCTTGAAAAATGTTCAAATAAATTTTTTCCACCAGCAGTTTATTTGCTTTTGCTCACAAAGACATATTTATCTACAAAAAAATAAGTCAAACCTCCCGAACACTTGAAACACAAGAACGTGGGGCTGGCAGGGACTTCCAGACTTGCCAAATCCAACCCCTGCTGTTGCAGCAACACATCACAACATCCTTTCAGAGCTGGAGTGTGCTCTCTCTTAAAAGCTATTTGGATTTCTGTGTCCATGGCTCCTACTGGGTGGCTGCCCCAAACCCAATTGCTCTAATGGTTCTAAAGCCCTCGACTAATTTCCAGCCTGGTTTATTCATGGCCAGTTTATATACATTTGTTCTCATGCCAGCACTATCCTTTGGCTGAAACAGCTCTTCTACCCCCGTGTGCTTACTACCCAGGCATATTTATAGAAAGCCATCCCCAGGCTTTATTAATACAGCACAATTATTTGTTTTACCTGCTCTTCTGCAGAGGATAAAGGCTCCTGACTTGTCCCTACACTTTTAACTCCTCTGGTCCTCACACCATTGCAAATCCTCCTTCAGCTTCCTCCCACCCTATGTGAAGCATAGCATGGAATCCTGAAAGGATTGTGTTCTCACCGGGAAATGGGGTTTTGGTGTGTGTCCTAAGAGAAATCTCATCCTGTCCACAGGCTTTTCCCCCTCCTGATGTGTTCCTGGAAGGAGCAACAGTGTCTCAGTGAGCACCTCATATAAAACCTTACAGAAAAAGAGCTCCATGATTAGCACAGCTTCTGTCAACAGAAACAGAATGAGAAGCAATGTCAGGACAAACTGCAATTTATTTGAAAATATGTAAATCTGCTCATTAAATAATTCACATGAATTTTCACACATGAAGCTGAAAAAAACCCCTTGGCAGCTGTGTGTATCCCCTCTCCATCAAAGCCACGCTATTGGCAGCTGCTGTTCTCTTTCATTCTAAGACTTTTCCCTTTTCTGTTCTCTGCATTTCAACCTCCTTTTTCTACTCCATCACCTGACACTGGGATTTCCGGAGTCCTCATACCATCAGGCAACATCTTCCCCTCATTTCCCTCTTTTTTAATCTGCAGCCTGCCTAAAATTGTTTCCATCCTTGGTGCACCCTCTCTCAGGATCACCAGGAAATGAGATTCCAATATAACTTGGGCTTTTTTACATCAGTAAGGAAAAGATAAAGACCCCATGTCCTGAGGGCTGTTTCTGAGGCTGTTTCTGCTCTTACTGGGTGAGGTGTGTGATCCTTATGCCTGGACAAGCTTCTTTCCTGGGGAGGCTCCCATCAGCTGCAGCTAAGGCTCACCTTGAATCCCACAGTGCAGTGTTCCCAGCATTGTCAGGACCATATCCTAGTGGAGAGGCAGAGTAGAGCACTAGCAAGAGCTGTACACTTTCCCAGAGAAAAAAAACTGTTCCACTGGAATGAGGATGCAGGTCGTGGATCCCAACTGATGGGAGGAGGCACTCAGGGAAAAATCAAAGCAAAACAAAAGACCAGCAGGTATTAATTTTGTAAGCAAAGCGTTTAGGGGAAATGGGAGTACGAGAAGTCACTGAGCTCTCCTTTCTGGGTGATGGGTATTTGAAAGGAATTCCCCTCAGAAACTCCACACAACTGATTTATTCCTACCTTCAAGTCATTAAGGTTCAGTCCAGTGCTGGACAACTCAGAGGAAACACTCAGTTCAATGCATAGATAAATTTTCCCTCTTCCCTGCTTCAGTAAGGATTTTCCCAAGTTTCATGCAGTTAGGGCATGGGGAGCTCCACTCTGACAAGAACACTCTCTGTACCTCTGTCCTTTGTTCCCAACAGTTTCCTACTGGTACCACATCCATGCAGTCCCCACACAGATGATAGGATGCTGGCAGAACAGGAGCCTGGCCCAGAGCTGTTTTCCCATGCTGTGAACATTTTTAAAATTTAAAAAAAAAAAAAAAAAAAAAGTGTTGGGGGGGAAGAAAACTAACAAAATATCTATTCCAGATTGGGCTAGAACTGGAATAATAATCCTTCAAGACTGGTTTGGCACGGTCAAAATATTTCACTACTGTCATTGTCGACTGCTCTGCTCTCGCCTCAAACATTTCTGTTACCCTGGGGTTGCATTCCTAAGTAAGCACTGAAAGAAGTCAGAGACCCTTAGTATTACAATTCCAAAAGGTATTGGGACCAATTACTTTTAGAGTTGGGAAATCCATCAATCCCAACAATTCCCTAAGGCAAGTTTTGGTATTGAGAAATCAGATTTTTTTTTTTTTTTTTTGATGGAGGGAAAAATCATAAGATTTCCCAAACATCTCCAAACCTATCCCCTTGAGCCAGAGGATTTCACGGTGCTGTTTCTGTGTCTTCTGGCAGTGAAAGGCAACCACGGGTAATGAAATGGATAAGCAAAATAAGAGACAGTTCTGGGATCAGATATCGCTTGGCTGGGCCACTCCAAACACCCCAGATTTGTTTTCTTATGAGGCCCTGTATAGCTGGGCTATTCCTCTGCTGGCACCTGGCTCTGACAATATGTTATTTTCATACTCAAATCACCACAGCATTGATAACCTCATGGGGAGCGGAGATAGATCTTCCTTCATTCTCAGCAGGTATTTTCCCATCTGCCCTTTTACATGTCAGTTCAGATGGTGGAGCATGAAGTAAAGAGGCTTTTCATCTTTCTTTCTTTTTTTCTTTTTTTTTTCTTTTTTTTTTGGTGCCATTTATAAATTTTACTGAGTAAAGCAAGGCATGCTCCATAAATCAGACTGCAAGTTAGAGAGTCACACTGCAGAGTATGCAGCGGGATGAGGCACCAGCTGTTCTCTGCAGATGATAAAGCTGTAAATACAACGCTGGTTTAAGGAGGCAGACCCCAGCTCGTGGCGCCCTGTGCCTTTGCACACCCTGTATTTCACAAGAGGTTCTCCAAACTATTTGGAAGAGCCCCACCAGGATGGGCTCCGGGTCTGTGCCAGTCACCTGCGTGGGCGCACTAGGGCTGGAAACAGGTTCAGACCTTCCTGAAGGTCACAGCAATCAAATATCATGCCTGGATTCATTCAGTATGCAGCAGGGAGCAGGAGCAGACTCCACTCTTCTTTTATAGGACCTTGAGTTGTTTGATATAAGGCCGCATGCAAATCACTGCCCAAGGATGTGTTTGTCATATAATTAATATTAGCTCCCACCCTGGACCACACTTCTGTCAACACCGAATAAATATTCCCCATTAGGAGGGGGGTTGGTTGGGGAGATCAGGACTTGAAGCACTTGGATAGCTCTGTGCTAGCCATCAAGGATCACTTCCCTGGTGCTCCAAGGCAACCGGTGAGCTAGAAGCTTGCTCATTTTTATTTCCGAGAGTTTTTTTGGCTTGGTTTGTTTTTCTGGTTTGTTTGTGTCGGTTTGGGGTTTCTTGGGTTTTCTGGGTTTTTTAAAATGATTTAACTCAGTTTTCCCTTTGGAAATGGCCTCTCCCTTCCCCAAGACATGCTTGGAAGTCCATCATCCAGAGATTTCCGGCACAGTTATGGACACGTAGGAGAAGGAAGAGGCTCATAGCAAGTCTGGCTCTGAACCCACACATGAGCCCGCAGTCTGGCGTTACAGCAAGAGACGGATATTTATATATATTTTAATAGGGTGGAGATAAATAGTGCATTCGTTGGAAAACGTATGTGGAGAGAGGGTGTAATGAATTTTCAGATTAAACTTGGCAAGTGTTTTCAAGCTAAAGAGGAGATGTTTAATCACATTTTCTTGCAGAGAAGGCTGAAAGCTGGGTTTCAGCACAATTTTTAAATGAAATGTCTCCCCTTTTTTTTCAGCAATGCTTGTGTTTGTCAGCCTGACGATGTGCCGAAGGGGCTTAGCAAGGGATCTCAATAACCAGCTGAAACACCCTGGTGGAGCCTCCGCTGAGTTTCTGAGCTTTAGTACTTTCTGATCAAGAGAAATGCTGAATAGGCCAAGGAAAAGCAAGGTTTGGCTCTGCTCAGCAACACCTCCACCCACGCCACACTGGGCACCATCCCCTGCCTGAACCCACAGCCACGGGCTGAAAAGCCAAAGGGACACACCGTGGCCCTGCAGGGATGAGATAGGCTGTGGACACACACAGGCTGATGGATTGGGTGCAGAAATTTTGCTCTGTGGGGATTAGTGACGTCCCTGTCCCCAGCTTCTCCCCTTTTCCAAGGCTTTGGTTGCAATTGCATTATGAGGCTCCCAAGAGCTGGCATCTTCTAATGGCACTAAACACAGAATAATTTGCTGGTGCTCAAACAGAGGCTGCCAAGGTAGCACAGACAAAAAAGGGTTTCATAAAAAAAAGAAAAAAAATCGCAAGCAAAAAAACCCAAAACAAAACAAAACAAAAAATCCAGCATGCACCAAAAAAAAAAAAAAAAGAAAAGAAAAAGATTATGCAAAGGCTCTAGAGAAGATGAAAAATTAAGCATTCCAAACTAGCAAATAATTCAGTCTTCTCAGTTGCTATTTCTTCTCTTTTCTTGCCTGCATGGGATCTGAAATTACATTTTACCACCTGCCTTTCTGAATTGTCCTTGTACCTTGCCTGCCAAGTTTAACCCCCACAGAGGACACTGGCTCCCGGAGGATGAGGCACGACAAGCTCTGCTTGCCCAGTGTCCTCAGAGACAAGCATCTGCTCCAGCACTGTCTCTCTGCAGATGTGTAGGGGGGCTGCTCTGCCTCCCCTCTGCATTTTGGAGCACACAGACCAGCTTCAACCCACTCAGCAAGAGAGAGGGCATGTGAAGAGCAAGAAGCTTCTGGGATATTGCAGTGGGCACCAGGTGGAGAAGAGGAAATCCTTCTAACATTCCTGTTGGCAGAAAGGTCCTGTGGTGTGGTGGCGATGCTCACACCTTACAAGGCAAGGGAGAATCCACCCAGCTGCCTCCACCCGATGTGAGTAGCAGGAGACTCAGCCCTGCTAAAAGCAGGACCCGTGGTTATCTATGTACCACATACAGAGCACTGAGCTTCCAAAGGCTGGGGAGAAGGAAGTTCAGCTGCAAACTCCCATTTTGCAGAAGGGAGATGGAGCCTCAGGTAAAAGTAAAATGCCAAGCAGGGGCGTGCACAGCTTGCAGTGTACTGACCCAGCTTTGCTCTCCCCCCTACAGCAGTGGCACTTCTGTCGTGGGGTGGCTTTGACAGGGTGGTCTGTCAGTGCCAGCAGGCAGGAGAGAGCAGCTCTGTTGCTCTTGGCTGAGGTTTTTAACCCCCTCACTTGCAGCTGGACGGCTTCTTCTGATTCAGCACCCTTAACTCTGTCTGCAGCACCTGGAGTTACCCGGCTCAGCTGACACAAGGTGCCTTGGCAACCCAGAGCAGTCTGCTCTGGGAGCTCAGCCTGATGGAATCAATGCGTACAAGGGACCAGGCAGCAGCAGGAACAGGAGCATGACACTCCAGGATCCTCAGAAAAAATGTTCACTCACACCTGTCACTTAGTAGTACTTTGGGCCATAGAGAAGGAAGCTTAAATGACCTTCAGCACCCCTTGGTAGTCCCCCACTTCCTGGCATGAAACTCTGTTCTTTGCCATCATCATCACTGCTTAGCCCTGCCACAGCTGTGTCTCTGTGCATCCATTCATCTTGACTCTGTTCACACAAATCCTTGGGTTGCCAGGTCACTCCCACACCATGCAGAGCCTTCTCCCTCAGCTCAGCTGCCCCCTGAGAAGCCCACCCTGCATTCCCCCTCTTCAGTCTCTGCCCCTGCAATGAGTGGATTTTGCACAGCAGCTGCTGCATTGGACTCCAGGAGGGTTTATCTAGAAGATCTGCTGTGCTTACACTCATGGTTTAGGGGCGAACACAGCAGTAGTGGGTTAACAGTTGAACTTGATGATCTTGAAGGTCTTTTCCAACCTAAATGATCCTATGAGTCAATGATCCTGAAAAAAATAAAACACTCATTGTAGCACAGCTCTTTCGCACAAAGCAGAGGGAAAAGGAAATTTATGCTGACGACTGGAGAGGAGCGCTCTCAGGAAGAGCTGATTTTGGCTATCAAACTCCCTCCATAGGAAGATGTCAGAGGACTTGCTGCTAAAATTATTTAAGGGCAGGCAAGACAGCTCACAGTGGTTGTTCATGGCAAATGGTGGTAATTATGGGAAAGCATCCCCTTTTTCTGAAGCGACACGACAACCCCAGTCAGTGAACTGACAGAAAGTAAGACATCTGTATAGATACATGTATTAAACATGGAAATATGTACACACACCTATGTTTAAGCCAGATCACCTAGAGTTCATCATCTGCTTACGGAAGTGGTGCATAAAGGGGAGAAAGAGCTGCTGGGGGCAGAGGAGGTGGTGAGAAGAGTGTTCACCCCTATGGCTGGTAAGAGAAGCGTTCATGGACTGCAGCCTGACAACTTTGGTTGTACATCCTGAGGACTTCTGTAATACCTGGTACTTTGTCTTCTAGAAGTTGCTAGTGACCAGAGGCTTGTGAAAAATCTCAGCCTGTTTGTTTTATTTATAGTCCTTGTTATTTTGTGGCTGAACTTGGAGAAGTGACCCCCAGCAATTGAAAGGCCAGCAGACAAATCAATAGATCCAGCACCTGCTCAAAACCTCTTCATTTTGTGAGCTTTATCTCATCGTTTCCAAATGTGCAGGCCAGGTTTGCCAAAGGACAGACAGGAGCAAGGCAGCGAGCAATGCCAAGGAGAGGTGGAGCAGGGGCTGCTGTGGGGCCACAGTGGTGCCAACCCAGAGGTGCCAGTGCACCAGACTGGTGCAGCAGCAATTAATACCCTGCAGAATTGCCAGACTCTAATGAATCTCTGCCTGAGTTACAGTATGGCCCTTTGTCTGCTGCTGGTCCTGTCCCAGGCTTTATGTGGTGTTTGCTGCTCCTCCCTGTGCTGCAGGTCTTGCCATGTCCTCAACAATGACAAGTTTCAGTGAAAAATAAGAATAGGAAAGAAGGACAAAGGAGAAATCTGTTTGTTGCAACTCCCTTTTATCCTAAGAGGTAACCTTCTAAATGCACCAGTGGTATCATATTTAGTTGTAGATGCTCAGTTTGACACCACTGAAAGCTTCATTGGCTTTGCCATTTTCCACTGGTTTCCAGTCCTCTCTGCCAGTGTTCCTGGGAGACCAGGCTTCTGGAAGTGTGTGTGAAAACCCAGCAGCTGATCAGCCCAGATAATAAGCAGGGAAAAGTTTACAGCTTGCAAGTTCTTCAGATACAGTAAGCTTCTCTATCTGTTCTACGTCAGCCCACACATCCCCCAGAAAAGTGCTGCACCGCTGTGCTTCAGAGGCAGTTTTTGAGACAGGGTATAGTGCAGCAGCTGGGGGATGAATTAAATAAAACATTTTAAAAAAAGCATTCTGGGGCAGTTCTGTTACAGGGTGCCTTGGGGATGAAGCCTTGCACACAGGAGGTCCCAAGGATCGTGTGGCAGGGCTCATTCCAAAGGCTGGGATTCCATCCTTGAAGGAGATGCTACATAGGTCTCCTGCTTCCAGCTTCGCAGTGGACCCTCCTGCACACATAAGACTGTTTTATGCTCTTCAATACATACAGACATGCCCTTAGTTACTCACATTGCTGGATAATCTATCCAGCATCACTCTGTAGCAGCATGCACACATATTAGTGATGCAGCTGTGATAGCAGCTCAAGGTTTTCAAGTCGGGGGCCTGGGCTGTGTTACTGCAGCAGAGAAGAAATGCAGCATTACAAGCTGCATTACAAGACATAAGTGTTGCACAGTGGCCTCCAGTCCACTGATTCCTGGCCTGCAGACAGATCCAGCATCCTTCCAGATGGAGCAGAGGGCTGCGTTAGCTCACGGAGCACGGCTGCCCGGTGGGGCCGGCTCCTGCAGAAAGCTCGGTGGCACTGACACAGAGCAGGCTCCTCGGTGCAGCACACACAGAGTGGGAGCAACACACAACGGCGCTGTCTGCCAAGCTGCCCGTGCCCTTTTGAAGATGCAAATCTTCAGCCTTGTTCTCCCAGTCTGGGGAAGGTAAAATGTGGTGCTGGCTTCATCTGTGGTGACTAATAGGAAAGAAACACCAGTGTCCTGAATGGAAGGGGTGGGAATGTGTGCAGAAGGCTTTGCCAGGTAATTAAAATCAGAGCAGCAAAGATCAGAAGTTGTGATGCTGCCTCCTGTTCTCAGCTTCTTCTGGTCTTCCCCGTTTCACACCTTTAATTTTAACTGGCCTCCCATTCCTGTCCCTTGCTCCTCTGCTCTGCAAACCCACTGCTGGTTTCTCTTTCTGTCTGTACCCTGGGTCATGTCCAGCCTTGATCACTTTCAAAGCCCTGCAGGACCTCTGCATGTGCATGTTTTCAAACCCCAACAGTGCAATGGTGGACCACAGAGAACCTGAAGGAGGGAGGATGTCGCTGGCCATGGTGTTGGTGTCTTGGGAAGAAGGCAAAGCTGTGCCAAGGTTTCAGAGCAGCTGTGCAAGGCAAGCCTTCTTGTTCCATGTATGGTGGAGGCCAGAAGGAAATGCTGGGAATGCATCCCAGAGCACACAGGTTTTCTCCAGAGCCCTCCTGCAGCTAATGTCCATGCTGCCCAGGTGTGCTCTTAGCCCCTTCCAAAGCTGTGTCTGGGACTTGCATCACCTTGTGCCCATCAAACCAGCTCTGGAGGTAAAGTTAGTGGATACAGCTGAAGAGGTTATCTGAGCCAGGAAACTACAGAAAGCCCCTGTCAAGGCAAAGAATAAACTCACATCCCTCCCTGTGTTCTTTCCCTCATGGAAACAGCTGCTGAGGACGCTGGTGAATTTCTAGCGTCCACCACTAAGTAGTTTCTTGCAGAGGGTTCTTGAACTACTGGGCTCTGTGTCACACTATGACAAGAACATTTTTCTGCCATCTTTCCCCAGAGACTCTCAGTCTCCTGGACCACAGAGGAACTATCTCATTCACCCCACACAGATAGCTTTCCTTAAGATGTTTCCCACTGTGAACTCCTTGTGGAACCAGTGCCCATGAGGTGCCTTGTCTCGCTCTGCCAGCTCTGCTCCCAGAATACAGCACAGGAGCAGTGATTCCTGAGTCACTTTGTCAGCCTGTTCCTGGAAAGCAAGCAGGAAAGACAAAGAGACAATTCATTAGAAGCTCAAGCCCCTTGGAAGGGTTATTTGGGGTTTTTATTTTTTCACCAGGGAGTCCACCTAGGTCTATGATTGTCAGCTTATTATGCAGTGCTGCACAGATATAAAAATACAAATACTTTACATACAGGGATCAGAAGAACTTGAGACTATCAGAACAATTTTATTAAGTCAGATTAAAACCCAGATATCTCAGCATCCTCATAAAAGTGCATGTGTAAGGATGGCCTAATATCATGGCATGCAGGTATGATCATCCCCGCCTGCATCCTTCCAATGCTACAGATATTAGGGAATTATAGGCTTGATCCTTATTGGATTTCTTTTTTGTGAATTCATTCAGTCTGACCTTGGACCCAGATAAAGTTTTAGCAGCCATAACACCCTCTGGCAAGGAGCTGCCCAGGTAAACGTAGACCCGTCACCTCTGATTTGTTTTGGATCTGTTCCGCGCAGTTTTCTTTGATGCACTGCAGCTTTTGAGCTGTAAGAGATGTGCAGACAGAGCCCAGGTCCGAAGGTTTTGCTCTAATAGCCTCGTGCAAGGTTTGTTTTTCTGCTGTGTGCAGAGCCCAGAACATTAGAGACCTGGGGCCGTTCCTGTAATACAACCAGAGTAAAATGCTCTGCCTTTGTTCCTGCTCACTGCAATAGACTCCATCTCTGCTGCTCATTGTTTTAAAACTTTTCTATTAATAGCAGAAACAGACATGTCATTTCAATAATTCTATTCAAATTAATGCCTTTCATTATACTGCAAACACAACATCAAAGGCTTAGATTGCACCCTGGCCCTTTGTGAGACAGAAAGAGTTCTGGTATAAAGATTTCCATCAGAATAGATGTTTGATGGAAGAAAGCTTTTCTGTCCATCAGGAAGGATAAGTTTCTTAATGGGATTAGAGGCTTTGGTTCTTGTAGCTGAGTGACTGCAGCAGCCTAGGAGGTCCTTTCCAGTGGCAAATTTTGTCCCACGTCTCACTGCAAGGGAGACATTTCACATTGAGGGTATTTTATTTTTTCACTCTGGTTTTGTCTGTGAGAGAAAGGTCTGTTTTCCCAGGAAACAGACCTTGTTGGCTGGCAAGACATAGGGACCATGGTGTGTCTTGGAGAGATCTGGGACATCTCTGATTGCCAGGAGAAGATAAGCTCAGAGAAAACTGTCTGCAAGGTTCTCTTTGCAGGCTCTGCCAGACACCCTTCCTCACTAGCAGACACGGCCAGTAAAGAAAGAGGGTCAAGAACAAGCACAGTGGAGGGGTTCCTCTCCTGGGGTGTTGGAGATGGACGTTGTAGGGCTCTATGTACCCATGACTCTCTCCGTGACCCTTTGCCTTCCAGCAAGAGAAGTGCAAGGGAACTTGGGGTCATTCACATGGTCCCTCCACCCCTTGTATTAGGCTCGTAGAGGGACGGGTGGCTCAGTAGTTGTATGTGCATTTCCTCCTGGATCACCTGCAACTGTGGAGCCATCCACCTCAGGCTCATCCTGCAGGAGTGCAAAATATAAGAAACTGGGTCCTCAGAGCATGGCCAGGGCTGCATCTTGTCATTGTTGTGACACCACACTGAAGTTTCTTTTACCCTCTCAGACTCCATCCTCCAGATGCACCATCACTGACCCAGACCCTCACACCCACAGCCCTGTACTCTGCAAAACAGGCTGGATGTACTCCACCCCAGCCAGGACTGATCCTTGGGAGTGCTGACACTTCCGTGGTCTTCTGCTTCTCTATGCACACGTTTTCAAATGCAAATCAGCACTAAATGCCCGTGTAAGTCAAGGAAGAAACTATATCTCTGTTCATTGTAGGGAATGGGCTCACACATTCCTGGTGTATAGTAAATTCTGGTTTTCATTTTTTTGCTGTTTTCTCTTCACCAGGGACCTTTGATTGGGTTACTCTTTGTCTTTTGGTCTATAAAGGCTTTAACGAAGCCCTATTAGAGAATTAAGCAGAAACAGTTCCTCCTTAAAGGACTTCATTATGCAAGTGTAGCTGAGCAGAGCCTGCTGAAAGGTCTCTGCATGTTCCTAGTTAACAAGTCCAGTCTGTGTCTGAAACTGCAGATGGGCCACATGGTCATCCCGTCTGGCCAGTGATAACTTGATAACTTGGAAAGCAGAGCTTCACCTGACTACCACCATCAGGAGATGTTCCCTCACTTCACATAGCCCAGTTTCACCCCATTTTGGATCCATCTGTGACTGCACATGGCATGTCAGCCCGATCTACAAACAGGGCTGGAAATCACTGCTTCCTTCATTGTTTGTTTCAGTGGTTAATCGGTCTCACAGTGAAAAACCTCTGCTTTCCTTCTGAATTGAATTTCGTCTGCCTCAATTGAATTCTAGCTGCTGGTTCTGACTGGTGCCATCCTTTGCTGGATTAAAGAAATGCTACTTATTCCTCATTGTCATGGTTTAACCCCTGACAGCAGCTAGACCCCATGCAGCCACTCGCTCACTCCCCCTGTGTAGGGATGGGGTGGAGAATCAGAGGAGTTAAAGTGAGGAAACTCATGGGTTGAGATAAAAACAGCCTCATAGGTAAAGCAAGCAAGGGATTCAACCACCATTTCCATGGGCCCGCAGATGTTCAGCCCTCCCCTGGAAAGCAGGGCTCCATCATGCCTCGTGGTTACTTGGGAATAAAACTTCCTCCAAATGTTCCGCCTTCCCCTAGATTCTTCCTCCAGATTTATATACTGAGCATGTTGCCGTATGGTACAGAATGTCCTTGCGGTCAGTTTGGATCAGCTGCCCTATCCGTGTCCCCTCCCAGCCTCCAGCCCCCTCACTGGTGGGGTGGCGTGAGAAGCAGAGAAGTCCTTGACTCTGTGCAAGATCTGCTCAGCAATAAATAAAACCTTCCTGTGTTATTAACTCTGTTTTCAGCCCAAATCCATAACACAGCCCCATAGTAGCTACTGTGGAAAATATTAACTCTATCCCAGTCAAACACAGCACACTCATGAAGTTGTTTGCACAATTTATTTGTCCCACCTCTCCATTACTTTTTTTATCAATTACCTTGAGCAAATTGCCTTCATGTAACAAACCTCCAGTCTTGCTGTTCTGAAGCCTTTTAAAAACGTGGAAGCAGAGTCAGGGTCCAGCTTTGCCTTGGACCCACCCCAGGAGCCCCATTCACAGCCCTGGGTTTCAGCCTGCAGCCTCCTGCAGCTCTGTCATCAACCAAGGAAAAATCATCCTTACTTCCTTTTATTTTTCAGCTAGAGAACTACGAAACACCATCACTAAAGCAGAGCTCACTAAAAAGACTATTGAAATAATAGAAACCTTCCCCTAGTTTGCATAGCATTAAACATGGGCTTTGCTGGTGGATCCTGCAGAATCTGGCCTTTTGTTTTCTAATTTTCTTAATTTGAAGAACACAGATTGAAAGCAAGATGTTTCATGTCTGGTTTCTGGTCCATTTATTTTATTTTTTCTCTGAATATCTTCCCATGGATCACCAAGAAACATCCAAGCAAACACATAAGTGAAGTTAAATAGTGTCTTTTAAAGAACAGACATTGTCCCTGATGCCTGAAATGCCAGACTATTTGCTACAATCCTAACTCATACTACTGTGTGTGAGAAAGACTTTTTATCAGTTATCAGTGAGAAAAGGCAGCTGTTTGTAGGCCTGGGAATTAGAGAATCCAAAACACCAAAAAGAAGTAAGGAGAGCAGAGTTCCACCCTACCAATTTCTGCACTGTTCACACAGTACTTGCATGCACCACGGCACATCCCCAACCTTGACTTTAAGATGAGTGAGGGAAACCCTGCCAAGCCTTGTTATCCACTCACTTTTTGCACTTTTTTCCCAGTGTGACTGCATTTCTGCTGCCCCACTGGATTTTCAGCTGTCTTTTCCCAGCAAATCAAAGTCCCATTTATTTCTCTAGACTGTTTTTCAATGCCCAGACCCATAGGCCATGATCCAATTGCCTCTTAATTTTCCCTTGGATAAATAACATAAGTGAATTCCTCACTAGAAGACAACCTTCCCCAGCATCAAGTCATTATGGCAGCAGTTTTCTTATCCTCTTCTAATTAACTAAAGGTCTTTTTGGAAGGCGGAAACACAGAATTGGACACAATATCAATAAGAAGCCAGCAGCAATCTTCTGGTTCCTGCCTACTATCTTGCTTCTGAAAGATTCAAAGATATCATTCAGTCTCTTTCTTACAGCAGTGAACTGAATATCTATTATGAACATTCCAAGAATGACTGCTTCCTGAGGTACAGCTCCCTGCCTTCATTTCAAGTTTGCTGGCCTGGGTGTGGAATTTCTCAGGGTTTGCAGCAGAAGAATGCTTATTACAAGGAGCAGCAGTGATGCCCAAGGAAGGAGCACCTCATGTGAGGTTAATATTACACTCTAAATATGGTGTAAGCCTGCTCTGAGCTGATACAAAAAAAATAGTTAAATAATTCTCAATGGACCTGTCCAACTGATGCCAATTTTAGGTCTCAGATCTGTAGCTCAGGAAGGTGACCTGTATATTCTGTATTCGTTTTTGCCAAAACAGTGTGTTATTAGTGTCACTTGATACCAGTTGATGAGAGGAAACTGCCACTGGCTTTGTGCTTGCTGCACTTACCTGGAATTGGTGGTTCCTAAACCTCTGGATTGATGGATTCCTCTCACGTGTCAAGGTTTCTTATCAAACCTACAATTAAGAACGTGAAGGGTAGAATTCTCCTCCTACTTTAGGTAGGTGTGTGGTCTAAACAAACACTTTGGGCTTCACTAAAACCAGCGGGGAAAAAGAGGTGTCTCCAGAGGGTGAGGTGACGCACTGGTCGGAGGTGTGTTGGGGTCCATCCCCTGCCATGTAGCCCTGGGAGATGGGCCCTGAGGGCACAGACACGGGGTTTCCCTGCCCCTGGTCACCTTTGTTTCCCATTGGTTGGTTTGTGTTCCCCGGTGTGGCCAAGGACCCTGAGGTCCCGCGACTGCAGAGTTCCTGAGCTGAGCCCCAGCCATGCGGCTGGAGAAATAAACATCTCTGAAACATCTACCACGAATCTGTCCATATATACTTCGTTTCCACAGGACTCCTGGTTTGAAATATGCTTGTTGCAGTAATCCCCGCTGCAACAAACTGGTGGAGGAATGCGGGCAAGATACCGATCCGTGAGGAAGATTCGTGAGTAAAATAACCACTCTAGACCTCTCTCTTCTCATCTTGGTTTGGATATTCTCTCTGGACTATGGAAGAATCATGGGAAATGGGGCTCTCTGAGCCACAGAAAGAAATGTACCTAGAACTAAAAGGAATCCTTGAACGACAAAACAAAAAAAGTAATGCAACCGGGAGATCTAGAACATTTTTTCATCTGGCTTTTCAAAAGGTTCTCCTATATTTCTCGAGACTTACTTTTTGATATCGAACCTCCTGTATCTTGTGAGGGGTGTTTCTGGGACGAGATATGGGATAAAGTATGGGATCAAAGAGAACCTTTCCGTGCATACCTTATAATCAGGGAAGCTCTTGAGGAGCATTTGTATGGTCCCATTACCCCTAAAGCAGAAGATCATGCTAATCCCATGGCCGAGACCGTGCGGCCACCATCCCGGCAGCACATGACTGCAGCCGTGCCGGTGGAGGTGCTGGATGCACCCGGCCCCCGCGGGAACACGCACCTTATCGTGGACCCCATCCCTGTCTCGGGGTCCCCGGCCACGGGGCCGCGAGTGAGGGAGCGATGCCGCAGGCGCCGCGGGTGCCTTGGGCCACAAGCAGCCAGGAACCGGGCTTCGGCGTGGCAGGCTGCTCTAAGCACACAGCTCGGAGAGCCCTGTGGAGGGAGAAGCGGCGGTTTCCACAGCGACACGAGAAGCCGCGCAGCGCCGAGCCGAAACAGGGCCGCTCTCAAAGCAGCGTAGAGTTTGCGGAGCAGAACCGCTCACAGGGCACAGAGCCAGCGGCGATGGCAACGTGGGGCCGCGCAGAGCCCAGACACGCGCCGGAGCAGCGCCGCTCGGAGAGCGCGGAGCAGCTGCAACACGGGAGCCCGGCCGAGACGTCGGAGTCGGTGAGGCAGCGGCCACGCGGGACCAGCAGCCACAACAAACACGCAAGCATGTGATAGGAGGAGTTGTAGCCACGAAAGTCACAGGAACTGTGAAATGGTACAATGTCAAAAACAACTATGGATTTATAACATGAGATGATACAGGAGAAGATCTATTCATCCATAGAACGGCCATTAAAAGGAATAACCCTAAAAATTACCTGCAAAGTGTAGGAGATGGGGAAGTTGTACAGTTTGATGTAGTGCAAGGAAAGAAGGGTTTACAAGCAGCAAATGTTACTGGGCCTGGAGGTATTCCAGTCAAAGGCAGCCGTTATGCACAAAATTATAAACAATATCCATCCCAGGAATTTCCCTACTCACAGCCTACTTTCCCCTTTTATCCTATACCCAATATGAACCCCTTCCTAAGTTTACCCTATCCCCAGTTTATTCCTAATCCGTTTTTCACCCCATGGCTTCCCCATACAATTCCATTTCCCTACAATTCCTCTCCGGTACCGAGGGGGGGCTGAAGAGGGGGAGGGAAGAAATTAAACCCTCTCCTGCCTCAGTTTCCCCACAAAGCATGCCCGGAGAGTTCTGTCTCCCTTCTGTCAGCCCTAAGATGTTCCACAGAATCTGTTTGGACATTTAAGGACTCAGGAGGGTGGCTTGTTTTGTCTTGAAACTGTTCTTGTTATGTTTATCCAGTTGTTTTCATTCTCCTTTTATTAAAATAAAACGGGTGAGATGTTGGGGTCCATCCCCTGCCGTGTAGCCCTGGGAGATGGGCCCTGAGGGCACAGACACGGGGTTTCCCTGCCCCTGGTCAGCCTCATTCCCCATTGGTTGTTTTGTGTCCCCCGGTGTGGCCAAGGACCCTCGGGTCCCGCGACTGCGGAGTTCCTGAGCTGAGCCCCGGCCATGCGGCTGGAGAAATAAACATCTCTGAAACATCTACCACGAATCTGTCCATATATACTTCGTTTCCACGGGACTCCTGGTTTGATATATGCGTGTTGCAGTAATCCCCGCTGCAACAGAGGTGCTCCTACGAGGATGGGATGAACTGCTTCTTGGAGTGTCCAGGCTCTTTTGGTGGGTTACTAGACAATTGCCATAGCTCAGAGGCACAGCCTTCAGCTGCCTAAATTTGAATAACCCACCCCCCTTAATCTGACAACATCCTGGCTCTGAACCCTTATAGCCCAGTTTAGTGTAGTCCTATTCCAGCCTGCACTACCCAGACTAATGCCATGCCTGGTCTGCAGCATAAAGATCACACTACACACTCAGGTGCTTTGATGGGCTCTCCCTGAGCCCATCAAAGAGACCCAGGCCTGCACTTTACCAGGCACCTGCCTCCGTGGTGTTTCATGAGTTAAACCAGATTCTGATCAGCAGCAGATGCTGCACCTCGCTCTTGCTGTGATCAGCATCTGGCAGAGAGAAAATGGCTTGAACCAGACTCTGGAAAAATTAATTGCTGAAATTTAAGTGACAGAATAATAATTATTATAATTGCAATAATTGCAATAATTGATAGTAATGGCTCCTCTTAGCATGCCCCTGGGGAACTTGCATCACAGGCCAGCTCTGCGAGGTGCTCTATAAACACACAACAAGGAGAATTTCCTGGAAGCAGGAGCACAAAAGCATGCATGGTTCCTGTTCTCACTCTTGGTATCAGCTCTTCATGCTGCCAGAGATGGGCAGCAAGAGTAAGAGAACCTTCAGGCTGCCCTGGTTTGGGTTCACATAATAACCTCGCTTTCTGTTGCAGTGGGGATACTGCAACACGCGTATACCAAACCAGGAGTCCCGTGGAAAGGAAATATATATGGACAGACAGATTCTTGATAGCTGTTTCAGAGAGATGTTTGTTTCTCCAGCCGCATGGCCGGGGCTCTGCCCAGGAACTGTTCCAGTCACGGGACCAAGGGTCCTTCTGCCCGCGCAGGGAACACAAACCAACCAATGGGAACGAGGCTGAGCAGGGGCAGGGAAACCCCGTGTCTGTGCCCTCAGGGCCCCTCTCCCAGGGCTCCATGGCAGGGGAGGGACCCCAACACCTCACCCGTTTTATTTTAATAAAAGGAGAATGAAAACAACTGGATAAACATAACAAGAACAGTTTCAAGACAAAACAAGCCACCCTCCTGAGTCTTTAAATGTCCAAACAGATTCTGTGGAACATCTTAGGGCTGACAGAAGGGAGACAGAACTCTCTGAGCATGCTTTGTGGGGAAACTGAGGCAGGAGAGGGTTTAACTTCTTCCCTCCCCCTTTTCATCCCCCACTCGGCATTGGAAAGGGATTTTTGGGGAAACAATTGGCAAAAGCATGGTTTTGTGAGGGAAACCATGGATGAAAAAACGGATTGGGAATACACTGGGGGTAATAGGACATAGGGTAAAAGGGAAATGTGGGATTAGGAAAGGGAGACTGTAGGGGGGGCTTACAATGCAGATATTGTCTAACATGACTACGATTTTTAGCATATATACTGCCTTTTACAGGAACACCATCAGGCCCAGTGACCTGCGATGCTTGTAACCCTTTTCTACCTCATATAATTTTGAATTCTACCACCTCTCCATCTCCCAAGCTTGGGATGCATTTTTCAGGGTTATTCTTTTTAAGAGCAGTTCTATGCACGAATATGTCTTGCTGGTTGTCACACCTTGTTATAAAACCATAATTTTGCTTAACATTATACCATTTTACTATCCCTAAGATCTTAGGTACTATGATCTTTTCCTTTTTTCGAGTAGCTGCTGTTTTCTGTCTCGCTGCGTCTTTGCTCTCTCCTTCGGTCGCTCCCGTGTTGGAATTGTCGGGGCTGCTCGTGCCTGCACGCTCTTCCCGGGGTCGCGTTCGGGGCTGCGCGGGCCGGGCCGGGCCGCGCCGCTCAGTTCTCCGTGCGTCGCCTCCTCTGATCGCAGCTTCGCTGCCGCTGCCGGGCGCTGCACCCACGTCTCGGCCGGGCCCCCGAGCGATGACCCCCCCGCGCCCTGCTCCAGCGCGCGTCTTGGCTGGGCGCGGCTCCGTTCTACCGCCATCGCTGCCAGCCGCCGCCCGCGCGCCGCCCCTCTCGGCCGGGTGTTCACGGGGCTCGCTCCACCACGCGCTGCGCGGGGCCGGGCGGGCACCATCGGGTCCCGCCGCTCCCGCCGCTCCCACCGCACCTCGCTCCACCACCGACACTGGGGCTCGCTTGGCTCCGCCCGCACACGGGAACTGCCTCGCTGCTGCTTGCAGAGCGCTCGGTGCACATGGCCTGGGCCGCACGGTCCCTGCGCCAGGCTTCCCTTCGCCAAGACACAGCTGACATTGCTCAACACTCTCGGTAATTAAATAATATTCACGAAAATATTCTTCCATTGGCATATATTTTGACTCCAGTATTAACTGTGTCCAAACGGTTTTCCAAAAGCCCTTGGTAAGAATTAAATCCCAAGAAACATAGAAAAAGTTCTTAAACAACCATGCCAGGAAGTGTTTCAGTTCTTTTTGAGCTTGAATCAAGCTAAAATTTACAAATCGTTGTTCAAGAATCATTTTAAGTTAAATGTCCATATGCGGCTCTGAGAGCCAAGAGTCTTCCCACGGTTCCTCCATAGTTTAGATATGGAATAGCAAAGCAAAACCAAGAAGAGGAATCCAAAGTTTCCAGGGTTTACTCACACAAATCAGTCGCTTAGGGATCGGGGATCGTTCTGCTCTCAATTCTCCACCATTATGTTGCAGTGGGGATACTGCAACATGCATATACCAAACCAGGAGTCCCGTGGAAAGGAAATATATATGGACAGACAGATTCTTGATAGCTGTTTCAGAGAGATGTTTGTTTCTCCAGCCGCATGGCCGGGGCTCTGCCCAGGAACTGTTCCAGTCACGGGACCAAGGGTCCTTCTGCCCGTGCAGGGAACACAAACCAACCAATGGGAACGAGGCTGAGCAGGGGCAGGGAAACCCCGTGTCTGTGCCCTCAGGGCCCCTCTCCCAGGGCTACACGGCGGGGAGAGGAGACCCCCAACAACTTTCCTAATGCAAAGTGTGAAACAATAAAGTTGTTGTGGAAGTGGCAGAAGTTTAAGGTAAATGCATGAAAACAATGAGACCAGTTTCAGGCAGTGGTCCCCGGGAACAGCCAGATGTGATTTGCCTGTACTGGGGCAAACATCACAGCAAAACAAACATGGTGCAGGGAATTCACAAGCACAAGCCCCAGTGGGGAAACACACAAGGTGGCTGGTTTGGGAACAGCTTGGCTGTGGGATGCCAGGATTGAGAGACAATGGCAGGTGGGAATCCACTGCCCAGCTCTGGAAGGGGATCGACAGGGAGGGCCCAGCCTCAGGCAGCCCTTCCATATGTGCACCATCAAGACAAAAGTGGTGAGGAAAGGTGTTACGGTGTTCAGTGCTGCCTCTGTGTTTCCAAAGGCCGTCTAGAGAGGGGAAAGGAAAGGACATCATGGCAATTTTTCCTTTAGATACATTTTCAACCTAAACAGAGGTTTCTGATGTGCAGCTCTTAGTAGTCATGTCTTAAAAACATGGTGGAGAAAGGGCCGTGGATATTCAGGGAATTTAAAGCAGACAGTGCAATTATGGTAATTGGTTTTGACCTCCTGAAGGACCTGATCCATGGAATTACAGCAGTCCCACATGGCACTTGTGACTGGGCACTGACATGGGATGTGCATTTCAGAAAGCCATCCAGTCTTGACTTCAGAACCTTGAGTGATGGATAATTTTTCCATTCTTGGAAATTGCTCCAGTGGTTAATTGCTCAGCCTATTAAAAAAAAAAAAAAGCTGTACCTTATATCCACCTTTAATTTTTCCATCTTCAGCTTCCAGCCATTGGATCTCATTTTGCTTTGTCTGCTCAATTAAAGAAGACTGTAATATCAAATACCATCTTCCTGTATAGATACCTATAGGTCAAATTACTTTTTACCCTTCTCTCTGGTAGGCTAAATAGAATAAATTTCTTCACATTCATTTCCAAGTTTTCATTTTTCCTGGGCATCCCATCATTTTCGCAGCTCTTTTTTTCAATCATTCATTTTTCAACATCTTTCCAAAAGCTGAACACCAAACTTACAGATAATGTTCAAACAAAAGACCTTGGCCATGTCTTATACACCACAGAATTGTGAACCTGCTCCAAGAGCTCCACGTCTCCCCTGTCCTGAGGAGCTGAGAACTGGACACAGTGCTCCATGTGACACCTCAACAGGGCTCAACAGAGGGTCAGGATCACCTCCCTGACCTGCTGGCAATGCTTATCCTAATGCAACCCAGGGCACCATTAGCCTTCCTGGCCCACAGGGAGCACTGCTGGCTCAGGAGCAGAGTGGCAGGTTCTTGTCCACCAGGACCCTCATCTCCTTCTCCACAGCTCTGCTTCTCAGCAAGGCAACCCCCAGACTGCACAGGCTTATTGCTCTCCATGTGCAGGACCTGCACTAAACCTCAGACAGTTAAACTTTGCTGAACTTCAGGCAGTTCTTCTCTACCTATCTGTCCAGCCTGTCGAGGTCCTTCTGAAGGTTTGCACAGCACTCAGGTATAAAGAGGAGCATCCTTGTGGAGATGCCAGGGAATAAACCGAGGATCTCACGTTGAAAGGAGGATTTTTTTTTTCTATTTGAAAAAGGCTTATGATTGCCTAAAAGATCCCAGGATGAAAACATGAACATTTACTAAATTTTTGGGGTCCCTTCCCCCTGCCATGGAGCCCTGGGAGATGGGCCCTGGGGGGGAGACACGGGGTTTCCCTGCCCCTGGTCAGTCTCATTCCCCATTGGTTGTTTTGTGTTCCCCGGGGTGGCCAAGGACCCTCGGGTCCCGTGACTGCAGAGTTCCTGAGCTGAGCCCCAGCCATGCGGCTGGGGAAATAAACATCTCTGAAACATCTACCACGAATCTGTCCATATATACTTCGTTTCCACAGGACTCCTGGTTTGAAATATGCTTGTTGCAGTAATCCCCGCTGCAACAAACTGGTGGAGGAATGCGGGCAAGATACCGATCCGTGAGGAAGATTCGTGAGTAAAATAACCACTCTAGACCTCTCTCTTCTCATCTTGGTTTGGATATTCTCTCTGGACTATGGAAGAATCGTGGGAAATGGGGCTCTCTGAGCCACAGAGAAAAATGTATCTAGAACTAAAAGGAATCCTTGAACGACAAAACAAAAAAGTAATGCAACCGGGAGATCTAGAACATTTTTTCATCTGGCTTTTCAAAAGGTTCTCCTATATTTCTCGAGACTTACTTTTTGATATCGAACCTCCTGTATCTTGTGAGAGGTGTTTCTGGGACGAGATATGGGATAAAGTATGGGATCAAAGAGAACCTTTCCGTGCATACCTTATAATCAGAGAAGCTCTTGAGGAGCATTTGTATGGTCCCATTACCCCTAAAGCAGAAGATCATACTTATCCCATGGCCGAGGCTGTGCGGCCGCCATCCCAGGAGCACATGACTGCAGCCGTGCCGGCGGAGGTGCCTGCTCTGGATGTGCCCAGCCCCCTCGGGAGCGCGCGCCTTACTGCGGACCCCATCCCTGTCTCGGGGTCCCTGGCCACGCGGCCGCGAGTGAGGGAGCGATGCCGCAGGCGCTGCAGGTGCCGTGGGCCACAAGCAGCCAGGAACCGGGCTTCGGCGTGGCAGGCTGCTCTGAGCACACGGCTCGGAGAGCCCTGTGGGGGGAGAAGCGGCGGTTTCCACAGCGACACGAGAAGCCGCGCAGCGCCGAGCCGAAACAGGGCCGCTCTCAAAGCAGCGTAGAGTTTGCGGAGCAGAACCGCTCACAGGGCACAGAGCCAGCGGCGATGGCAACGTGGGGCCGCGCAGAGCCCAGACACGCGCCGGAGCAGCGCCGCTCGGAGAGCGCGGAGCAGCCGCAACATGGGGGCCCGGCCGAGACGTCGGAGTCGGTGAGGCAGCGGCCACGCGGGACCAGCAGCCACAACAAACACGCAAGCATGTGATAGGAGGAGTTGTAGCCACGAAAGTCACAGGAACTGTGAAATGGTACAATGTCAAAAACAACTATGGATTTATAACATGAGATGATACAGGAGAAGATCTATTCATCCATAGAACGGCCATTAAAAGGAATAACCCTAAAAATTACCTGCAAAGTGTAGGAGATGGGGAAGTTGTACAGTTTGATGTAGTGCAAGGAAAGAAGGGTTTACAAGCAGCAAATGTTACTGGGCCTGGAGGTATTCCAGTCAAAGGCAGCTGTTATGCACAAAATTATAAACAATATCCGTCCCAGCAACTTCCTTACCCACAGCCTACTTCCCCCTTTTATCCTATACCCAATATGAACCCCTTCCTAAGTTTACCCTATCCCCAGTTTATTCCTAATCCGTTTTTCACCCCATGGCTTCCCCATACAATTCCATTTCCCTACAATTCCTCTCCGATGCTGAGGGGGGGCTGAAGAGGGGGAGGGAAGAAATTAAACCCTCTCCTGCCTCAGTTTCCCCACAAAGCATGCCCGGAGAGTTCTGTCTCCCTTCTGTCAGCCCTAAGATGTTCCACAGAATCTGTTTGGACATTTAAGGACTCAGGAGGGTGGCTTGTTTTGTCTTGAAACTGTTCTTGTTATGTTTATCCAGTTGTTTTCATTCTCCTTTTATTAAAATAAAACGGGTGAGATGTTGGGGTCTCCTTCCCCTGTCATGTAGCCCTGGGAGAGGGGCCCTGGGGGGAGACACGGGGTTTCCCTGCCCCTGGTCAGCCTCATTCCCCATTGGTTGGTTTGTGTTCCCCAGTGTGGCCAAGGTCCCTCGGGTCCCGTGACTGCAGAGTTCCTGAGCTGAGCCCCAGCCATGCAGCTGGGGAAATAAACATCCCTGAAACATCTACCACGAATCTGTCCATATATACTTCGTTTCCACGGGACTCCTGGTTTGAAATATGCTTGTTGCAGTAATCCCCGCTGCAACACTAAATTGTTTCTAAAAAACCAGAAACTTTAAAAGTAAACAAAAACAGCGAATGAAAGATACAGAAATTTAATCAAAATCTGAAAATATAAAAAGAAGTAGTTTTTCTCTCCCCAATACACTTTCCAGAGGGAAGATTGGGCTAATTAAAGTGAGAATATTCATCTTGGCTCCACAGTTTTGCCCTTATTTAAAAACCCCTCCCTGTTTTAAGATGGCACCATACTCTGGGGTCCTGTGGATCTTTGGTTTGGTAGTATCCTGAGCAATCCAGTGCTGGGTGAGTACCTCAGAGCATCCCAGCCGTGCAAAAATCTGGTCAGGTATTTGAACAGAAAGCACATGGGGAGGAGCATGAACGCAGCAGACACAGAAATCTATGACTTCTGAGCCTGCCAAAACCTGAGAAAGAGTTAATACAGCAAATGGGATAAAGGGCACTTCTGGACATAATTTACTTGGATTTTTCTAAAGGCTTTTTGGTGGAGTTCCTCACAGGAGACTCTTAAGGAAAATAAATATCTGTGGGGTAAGGGGCAGCATCCTGTTGTGGGTCAAAAACTGCTCAAGCAACGGGATACAAAGGGTAGGAGTGAATAAATGATCCTTGGAGCAGGGGGAGGTTAAATGGGAAAGACTCAAGGAACTAGCTTTGGGAGGGGTGTGACTGAAAATATTAATGGTTTGGAGAAGCAAGAGAACAGAGCAAGAGATGAGATTTATCCAGATGGTATCATACTGTGTAGGTTTTTATTTGTTAATAGAAGAAGGAAAGAAATTGATGAAAGGACAGAGCTATGAAGGATTGTAAGAAGCCCAAAAAAGATTTTATCCAACTGGGAGATGAATAAGCTGGAGGATTTTGAGATAAATGCAAAACTGGGCAGTCATGGAAGCCTGTCTGTGCTTCACAAGGGCTCTGCAGGGGAGGGCTGGAGTTTAGCAGAGTACTTTTAGGGGAGAACAAGCCTACCGACACGGTATCAGGCAAAAGGAAGTAACCAGCAGCTGCTAGAGTTGGGAAATGACAAGTTAAAAGCAATTCCCCAAAATGTAATTCCCAAGCTGGTAGGCAAAGATCTTAACCCAGTTCCAGGAATGAGTCTCTCATCATTGTCACCGGAAGTGGGAGGGAAAAGAGGAAGTGAAACATCTGGAGGTGTAAAAAAAACCAGTTGTAAAAGATATTCCTGCCATTCTATATCCCTTGTAAGGTTGTGAGATGAGCAAGTATGAGAAAAACATGGGTGTTGGGTCCCTTGTGTCACCACAGGCACGACAGTTCAACAAGGGGTGTCAGGGTGGGCACAGTTCTGTCTCCAGCTTGCACAAATCATTGGGAAAGTGGTCTGAGGCTGGACTCATGAAACCCTTAGACACCTCAGAGCATCTGTGCTGGGGACAAAGGAGTACTGTGACACTCTTTTTGCTAGAGTCACAGGGACACACAGTGATTTCAGCAGTTTATTGTTCAAGGGGCTTTGATAGAGCTGCTGAGGTGACCTTGGTGGCCTGAACACCATGGTAACGCTCAGAGTCTGAAACAGGAGTCTCAGGGCTGGTGAGGAAGAAGGTTGCAGAGTCGGAAAACAATTAGAGAACCTGCAGGATTTATCATCAGGTGGTTTTAAATGGGGGTGTGCAGGCTGTTGTCTCCTGGCCCTGGTGGTTCCTGGCTACGGCTTGCTCCGGCAAGGACCATTGCTGGGCTGGCATTTTGCATTCCATGCTGTTGTGTGTTCGGTCCTCATGCCAGGGGGCCAGCCTGCCCTGCCAGCAAACAGGTGACCCTTCTGCTAAGGGGATTGTTCCTGTGTTGACCAGAGAATCACTACAAAGCCCAGGTTCCTCTGACTGGAAGGCACAGAGCAATAGCTTCGAAGTTTGCAAGTGCATGAAATCCAGGGCTTCACTGGCATTTTATCCACAAGTAGAGCCAATGAAATAAAAATATTCCTGAATTTCTTTCCTCTACTCAGCCCTCCTAAATTAAGTTTCTTATTGTTTCACATTTTGGGTTCTGCACCACCCGTGACAGTAGCTGCACTTTGTAGACTGGAAGAAAAACAGTATTTGCTTGCAAGTGTCCAAGCTCTGGTGAACATGCACTGCCTTTTCCTGAACCTTCTGTCAGGTGTGCTTTCTGCTGCCATTTGTCATCCTTCACGTTTTGCAATTAGCTCAAGTATGTGCTGAGAGGAGCGAGCCAACACGTTCCCTGCTGCTATTTAGGTTGAAGATCTGAGGTGCCTGTGCTGTCTCAAGCCTGGAGCCTGATTTCCAGCCAAGCAGCAAACAACAACCTCACCATGGCCTTCCATGCTGTTCTCCATCCACAGGCATGGCCATCAAGACCTGCTCCTTCAAAATTGCTTTAAAGCATGCTGTTAGAGAGCTCCTCAGAGCACGTCATCCTTCACCACCAGACACACCAGGATGTCATTTGCTGTTGTGGCTGAGCTTACTTTGAAATAAAACCTCTCAATGCAGTGAGTTTCCAGCTGGCAAATGGCTGCCTCTGGGCAACATGGAAACCTTCTAATTCAAGTGTATGCGTGATTGCTGCAGCATCTCAGCATTTGGCAGTACTTATCCCCACAATGCCCTTGCAAGGTGGACAAGTGCAGCTGAACTCCTTTTAATGATGGGGAATTCAGCCCACCTCAACCCCAAAACTGCTTTGTTCACAGGTATCAACAAAACCCCTGGTGCAGGAGACTTGAAAGCAAGCCTTACCCTTTCTTACTTCTTCAACTCCTCTTCACCTGAACTCTTCAAAAGATTTAAAGTCTTTTAAATCTGCTGATAAAAAAACTATTCCATCTGCTGCATTGGAAAACATGTAAGTAACCCTCGCATTTTGCCTCTTGCCTATTTTCCCCATGACAAAATCCTGCCAGAGTGGAGGATGAGGAGCGTTTTCACCTGACCACAGCATGAGCAGGTTGGCAATCAATTTTAGGCAGGTAGTTCATAACCTCAGTGATACAGAGAGTTCTCCTTTCAACAGTTTTCCTGCTGTATTGCAGCTCCTACAACAAGTTGCACAAGTTTTATTTTTTATCCTCAGAAAGCCTTCACAGTGCCCTCAGAAAAAAACCATTTCTTCCATGACACATTCCTGTCAGGAGTGGCTTTCCAGGTTTAGCTGCATGATGTGATAACTGAAAACAAGCAGAAACAAGATTATTTAAGCCATAGCCCCCACTCTTCAAATGTGCTGTCAGGGACTGGGGCTTTCAAAACTGCTTTGTCTCCCCAGTCTCCTGATTTCAAGAGTCTGTACAAATTCTGATGGGTTTTTTGGACATGACCTTTAACACCCAGACTCAGCCCTCACAGCTTCTCACACTGTACTGACCTTTTGGCCATGGTAGAGATGCTTTGAAACACTGAAAGAAATTCAGAAATCTTAGGGCCAGATGGGAACTTTTGGATGTGTTCTTCAAACCGGCAGTATAACACGTACAACAGAGTTTCATCCAATTATGCCAGCACGGAGCCTAGGAACATGTGATCATTGCAGCTGGTTGAAAAAATACTAATTACTTTTCAGAGGATATACACATTATATATCAAATATATATGCTAACATATGCAAATTTTCTTGTGTGCAAAAAATAAAAGTCATGGGGGGTTCAGGATGTTTTTGCTGTCAGTGTGCCTGTCAGTTTGGAGCATTAAGAAAATGTTCCTGAAATAAAAGACATCTTTTCCTTCCTGGTGAAATTCCTGAAAACAGTATCTAAGAAAAGGCTTGTTTTGTTTAAAAAAAGAAACTGTGAACCAACTCCAGCTGCTTTTCTACTCTGTGACCTTGAGGGAGCAGTTCATGTGTCTGGTGGAGGTTTCCAGCCCCTGAGGAGATGTCCAGGAGGTCCCACCTGGCCTTCCAAGAGTGCAAGAGGCTGTCCTCTATTGTATCCACCATCCCTGTGCAGATGTTTTGGGTCCCTGGGGGTGTCCCCAAGGGCACCAGGGGCTGTGCCTTCCGCTGCAATAAGACATGTATACACATTACAGCAGAAAATGCAGAGCAGTTGGGGAGCTGTACTCTACAGAGAGACTTGCTGATGAATGCCTCCATCCAGGGCTCACAAATAATCTGGAGACAGTAATTTTAATTCCTGTGGCACCTTCAATCCTCAGCCACGCTGCTCCCCACAAGTCATCTGGATGACAGTCTCTGCATGAGCCGCATCAGCATTTAGCTGGTCTCAGCCCATCGCAGCCTCCAAGGGAGCACATTTGCACAGAGCCTGCTTTTCTTCCCCGGGCAGCCGGGGGACAGGGCACTGCAGGGTGCCACCCTCCCTCCTAAAACTGCTGCACACTAGGGCTGGCAGATAACTGCAGTTCCAAGCTCAGGTAGGGAAGCAGGCATGTCCAGCATTTCCTACCCCTCTTGGTGCAGGAAGCTGGTTCCACCCCTTCCCTGAGTGTGAAGCACCCAACAGAGTCCTTGTCTGCCTTTGTCACCCTTTTGTCCCCAAACCTCTGGAAGATGTGGGAGCCTCCGATCCTATGCGGTCTCATCCCATGACCTTAATGCAAATTGTTTGAGACTAAGGACATAATAGGAAAGAAGCTGGGAACTGAGCCATGCCATAAGGATAAGTGACTTGTCGGGTTATTGCAGTTCTATCTTGTCCTTTACACAGGGAACAGCCTCAGGATACTGAGACAGGGCTGCCAGCATGTGCACGGGAGGGACACTGGAGAGGTGCTGGGAACAGGGTGGCCTGCCAACACTCTGTCCAGAGGGCAAGAGAAGGAGTCATTCACTGTGGATGACATGATGGAAAGCACAGGACAAATGTGACCCATCTTCCTCAAAGATGACATCCTGGGGAGGGGTTGTGTCCCACATGACTGATAACACCCCCGTGATGTGTGGCTCCAAGTCCTTGGCTCAGTCATCAGCATCCAGGAGGAGCATCACACTTGCCATGCTAGGTCTCCTCTGCCATATGACATGGGGCAGGGGTGGGTTGGCAAATTTTCCTGGTGGTGCTGCATCAACCTGTCTTTGTTACGGAAACCTAGAGCACCATGTCAGGGGAGCAGCAGGTCAATGTTCCCCAGACTAAATCTGCAAACACCAAAGGCTGCAATGGTACGGTGGTGTGGCCAGAGATGGGAGTCTGGAGAGCACTCGGGATGCCTGAGTGAGAAGGCAGTGTGGTGGCATTTTGGCCGTAAACTGAGGGGCTCAGGGCCATGCTTGGCACTGTTTTATTTCTCTTACCTCAAGCCAAAAGATTTAGTTCTCCCTTGCAGAGCACAAAGTTCACTAGTTTCTTTCTAACCTCCTCTCCTACTCAGACAAATATCTCCTGGATCCCCTCCCTGGCTCCTCAGCTTCGTCATTTCACTACAAGCCGCCAAGAGGACTGATTTCTGATTTACAGCCAGCTCCACCTGAAAGTGTCCTGGAGTAGACTGCTCTCTCCCAGCTGCACCCTGGCACAGTCTTTCCTCACCAGGCATCCAGCAAGATGCCTTCAGGGAGGGATCCACTCTGATGTTTGCAGAGGGATCAAGGTCATGAGTGGTTGTAACCCTTCATAGGAGAGGTGATGAGGCACACAACACTACCTTCTCTGAGCCTCCCCCTAGCATGTTACTTCCAGGACCGCAGGGATTTTTTGTACATTTGGGTTTTCTGGGCTCCATCTTGCATGTGCAATATCCTAGTGGTGAAGCAGACCACTCAGAGAGCCCCTTATTCCAACTTTTAAACACTTGGAGATTGCCTTCAGTGTTGCAGTGCTCACATCTCAGTGAGTCCCACAGCCCACATGCTCCCAAAACTGTGGGCTTCAATGTACCACACTGATTTCTTCCTGGAAAGTCTGGCCAGGAACACATATCATCATGGACATAGTGACACTTCTCACTGCAGATCCCCAGGAATATCTCTTCTACAGCAAATTATTTTTCTCCTGGCTTGCAATGCTGCTGGATGACATTATTTTGATTAACAACGTATTCTACCATGCTGGAGCCCATAGGTCACAGACTCCTCCAGCAGAGAGAGGCTCAGAGCTGATGGCAGGTGTCAGCAGACGGAGAACCAGTGTAAATGAAGTCATCAAAGATTAAGAAAGAGGAAAAGCAGGCTGCAAGGAAGGGAAAATTTTTCTATAGTTGGCAGGTGGGAGGGGAGGGAAGAGGGAAGCAGGACAAACTCCATGCTGAAGCATTAGAACCCCTTCCCTCAATATGCAGCTGCTGCTTGGCTTCAGCTTCAGCTGCTCACAGCTGAACGATTACATCATGTTCTGCTCCCATTTGGATGTACTGGAGGTGGTTTTCCCTCATTGTTCCTTTTCACATCTCTGGTACCTCTTATCTGTCCACCCTTCACCACTCAATGCTAGGCTTTGCCAGTCAGTGAGAGCTCATGAGACCCAGTTTTCAAACCTTGGTGGGTCCTCTCCATTCTGCCTTTGGCCACTTTACCTCCCAGTTTAGTACAGGGAACTGTGGGGATTGAACTAACCCATCCACTTCTCACCCACCACCCAGCAAGCTGCTCCTCTTTCCTCATGCCTCAGCTTCACTCAGAGCACCCTCTCAACAAGGCAGCAAGGCTGGCCCAACCCATCTTTGCAAACTGCTTTCCAGTCCCTGGGGAGAATGGCAAAGTATGATTAATATGACTATTTATTTTGCAGGCATGCAGGAGGTAAAGGTGGAAGTGCTGAGACATATATTTGATTTGGCAAATTAACACATCATAAGACATAACCATAAAAAATGCACAGCCTCCTAACATTGCTTAACTTCTTCCCCCCTCCATCCTCGCTGGATGAGCTGTAATGAGGGAATAAGGTAAGAGAGCTGTCAAGATAATATTTCCTGTTACACTCCATGTAGTTGCAGGGATGGAAGTTGCAAAAATAACACATTTTGCAGTCTTCAGGCTAGACCTCCCCATTAGTGAGAAAGGCTGCACAGCCCCGCTGCTTTTAGGCACTTGCTCTGTGTAATGAGTGCCACCCACTGAGGAGTGAACTGTTCTCCATCCCTCTGCTCTCTGTGGTGAGATCACCCCGTCCATCAGAGACGTGCAGCAGGAGGAAGTCAGTAAAGACATCATCTACCTCCTAAGCAAGGCTTGTCCTCAGAGTTTCTCCCTGGGGCAAGCACACTGGGCTGGATCAGCTGTTCATGGAAATCCTGGGGTAGATTTGGGAGAACTCTTCCTCACAGGGGTCTGATGCTCTCTTGCTTACCGCTGTCATTTGGTGGGAAGGTAATGAGAGGTTTCAGTGCATCATTACAAGAGCACAGGATGGCCTTTTAGCCAGGAGGTGCCAAGGGTCAGCAATGCTGGGGGCAGATCCCACCTCCCCAGAGCTGGACACAAAATCTGGGGCACTTCATCCAGGGCCAACTACCTCCACCTCCCTTTCCTAGTCAGAGAAGCCTTCTTCGAGCTCCCTGCTGTCTGGTGAGGTTGATCACGGTACACGAGCACTTTATTTCTCTCCACAGGTGAGAAGGTGAACTTGTTGATGACAGATTCAACACTTACAAACTGGAATTGCAGAGTTGGTGCCTAGAGCAGGGGGCATCATTGCCAAAACCAGGATATGTCTCCAGCCTGGTGGGCCTATGTCTGGGACAGGTTGTCCTGAGCTCTTTTACAGCCAGGAGGAGAAAACTGCAAGTGGCAGGTCTGGCACCAAGCCCCAAGATGAAGTTTTTAGTCTCAACCCTAATACTGCACCACCAAGGCTGCCATGGGTCTCTGGGGAAGCTTCCCACCCTGAACTGGTCATCAGCCAGCTGGGTCTGTCAGGGAGATGCTGGAGCAGGACAAATTGGGCAAGAGCCAAGGATGCATCAGGGAAAGGGGATGAGAATGTCCAAACCTGACCTGTGATTTCAGGCTGTGGTTATCACTTTTGACACCACTGCCTGGCTTCTCGTGTGTTTCAAGGCAGGATGCAGGTGTGTGTGTGTGTATTCAGGAGCTCAGCTGGCTCTTGCAGGTGTCAGTCTGGCTTCTCACACTCACCTTGCTGCTTGGGACCAGTGAGAAGTACCTTCTGCCACTCCCAGTTTTCCAGGCACTGGTCAGAGCTGCATGAGCAGCTCTTTTCCTTAAAAACAACATGGTATAGATTGAAATAAAATGTCAGCTTAATTCTTAATCAAGGGGTTTGTCATTCACAGGCTGCTGCTTGCTAATTACTGTGACATATTTCAAGGCAGAGCTGGATGCTTTTCCCTGGGATACCAGGGAATATCCTCCTGATGCTGGCGAGTGGGAAGCAGCCACGTATTCCTCACAGACCTGGGAAAACACAGGTGTCCAGAGGGCTGTGTGGCTTTGTCACCTGTACAGGATTTTTCCATGAGATGATGGGAGGACGTCTCCATACCTGCATAGGGCAGTGGTGGACTTCTTGTTGTGAATGCTGAATTCCCAGTAAGAGACATCCACAAGAGCTTCCAGCCTGACTGATGGCACGGTCAGTGCTGCAGAGGGTTAGGCCAGCTGGGATCCTGAGAAAATACAACTTTATTTCCATCCAGCCACACCAGGAGATCTGTGCCAGAATGTGCTTGCCACACCAGGCTCAGGCAACTCAAAACCAGGGAGAGCTCCCATCCCTTTGCGAACTGGAGACTGACTCCGGAGCGTGCAAAAGGGAAGCAACATTAATAAGAGTGAAACCTAGAGACTGTCTGAAAACACATGTGCTGCTGCCAATAATGAGGGGAAGTATTTTGAATTCAGTTGAGGCTCTCTCTGGCTCAGGGTGACCTTTAGAGAACCCGCATCCCAGTTCGCAGTTTCCAGCAGAGCTGGCAATGCAGCCGGCTCTCCATTCTCATCATGACTTCTTTTTTTTTTCTTTTTCAGCTGAAATATTTATGCAGGTTTTTAGGGGTGTAGCTTTCATCACTCCAACCAAGAGGAAATGGTCATATCACAAAGCAGGTTACAGTATACGCCTCTGGGGAAAGCAAGGCCTTTGGTAACACTTCTTCCCATGGCCTTTCTCCTAGGTAACCTAAGAGCAGGAAGGTTTATGAAGCTGATCCCATCAGGCCCCACGGAGAGACTTAGCCTAAACATCTGAAGGATGAGAGTCACAGGGAAGAGGGAGCAGAGGGAGAGGGTTTGTAGCAACAGCTTGAAATAGGAGGGAATATTAGGACAAGAACATAAAGGAAGTCAGAGAAATAACACCATCTCATTTACCACTCAAGCACGCAGTGTTCGTCATATTGAAATAAAAACAGTGGGGAATGATTCCCCAAGGAGACCTCCTTATCTGACTGCATTAAGGCAAGATAGACCCTTGTGTTTGTGCAGGCAGTAACAGAGACACTTGTGCAGACACATACACTCACCGAAGATCAGCTTGAGAACAGGAAGGGAGGAAGGCAAGAAATCTTTAATCTTCACTTGCAGAGCAATAAGCAAGTGCATGATCACCTTTGGGCTGCCCACAAAAACAGACGCCATCCATTTCCCCCCTGCTCCACCTGAAAGAGAATGGCTCTGGTGGGGAAGGGTTGCCTCACTGCATATCCATACAACAGCTTGACATCAGCAGGGAAAGTTCCACGTAGGGTGGTGGCAAGAGAAATCTACTGCAGAGCTGGTCCTCAGTCTCCCTGACATCCTGGGAGAGCCCACAGGGATGGCAGAGGCACCATGAGCCCCAGGACACCAGAGACACTGTGCCCCCTGCTCAGCCAACCCTGAAGCAGGACCCACAGCCTCCTGGAGAGGAGCATTCAGCTGCGCCATGGCCTTGGCTCTGAGCATCTTTTCTGCATCCATTGAGGTTTTCCCTTCTTTACCACCTGGATACCCACTGATTTACACTAATCCTGTGAGCTTTGTCCAGCCTCCACCTGGCTCAGCCTAAGGCTTTTCCAAGCTTCTGGCAATCCTGTTCCATCTCACTCCTTTCTGAAGACTGGGGAGAAGAACCAAGTGTTCCCCATAGCTTGGAAAAATGTGATCCTAAAAAAGTGTCTTTGCTAAGGTCATCTCTGTGGAGCATTTAGAGATCAACGCTGAGCCCTGATACTGATTTCATCTGGTGCAAACACATAACTACCAGCAACCTTGATGCTGCAGTGCTGGAAAGTGATGTTTCAAACACAATCTTTTAGGAAGCAACAGAGACCAAGACAACAGGTGCCCTATGAGCTTGACAAAAACTCAAATTCTCTTCAGGGGGAAATTAGCAAGCACTGCTGCTGGCTGGATCCAATTTATTAAGGTCCCAGAGAAAGCAATCATGAAGAAAAGAGATAAACAATCTTCAGAGAGAACAATTGCAGATCAGTTGTGACATAATCAGGAGACCAGTTTCTCAAGGATGGAGAAAGGGGATGCCAGGCCTTTCTCCCATTAATCAGAATTAAAAGCCAGAAATATGCTGTCTATCTCTGCTCTACAGCAGTGCTGCAATTGATTGCTAATTGTTCTCTTTGAAGATTATTTATCTCTTTCCCTCAGGATCGTTCCTTCCTCCCTTCTCTGTTTCTTTCCATAAAAAAAGAATGACCCTAAAGTGTCTTAAAAGGAGAATTTGCAGAATGAGAGATGCTTTGCAGTGTCATTATGAGCTCCCAAGCAGCTGGATGGGGAAAGAAACTACCCATTATGGCCACAGTTTTGTCTGTTTAGTGAGAAAGGGCACATTGTAGCTTTAAGAGAAGCATCAGAGAGTTGATAGATGAGAAACCAAGCCAAATTTCCTTCTCTCTGGCTCTCAGTGCTTTTGGGTTAGACACCATGTGATGTATGGAGCAGTGTTTGGAGCCTTGGGAGACCTAATCTGGTAACGCTGGTAACTGCAGGGTCCTTCAAAGACCTTCCAAACCCTCCTTCTGCTCAGCAAATTAAGCACATTTGAGTCTAAGACAGAAACTGAAGTATCTATCTGTATTTGAGGATCATCTGATTTTTTATTTAGGGCTTTATTGTATTACAGAATTCATATTTTGGCTGAAGTACATTACTAGAGCCAACCCAGCAACCCAGGAATTCCAGCCAGAAAGTTTTGAACCCTGCTTAAACCCTTTGCCCAGCAAGCACTGGGAACAGGAAGATGCCAGGAATGAGATCACGAATACTGCTTTTGGGAGGTGGTTTGTAGCTGGAAAGGCAAATACCTGCCCATCAGTGGGGTCTCCACATCCTTGGTGCTGCATGGAGAGTGCACAGGTGACCACGTGTCACAGTCTGGTCCCCTGTGAGCCTTGGAATGATGTCCACACCTGCATGTCTGTATGAGACATCGAGGGGAGGGACTGTGCTGGGAAACAATGTGGCTAAACCCTCCCTGCCTGCCTGGCTGGAGGGAGAGGAGGGAGTCCCAAGGGGCAGCTGTTCTGCCCTGTCCTGGACAAGGAGAGCTGGGCTCTCTTTGGTCTTCCTGGCACAGCTCACTTCCAAACACAGGTCCGATATGTTCCCAGCTCACTGTGCCTGTGATGTGCCCCAATGTGCTGCACTCAATCTCTTCTGGTGCCCAGTGCACTCAGACATCATGTCTTGACTGTTTATTTGTTTCTGTGGTTTTCTCTGGGCCTGGAGTGGGGCATTTCCGCCCTTCCCTTTGCCAGAATGTGCTTGCTTTTGCCACCCAGTCTGGGTCTGTGTGGCAGAGCATCATTTTGCTGCTCTTGCAAGCAGCAGCAAGGGCTAGCCAGTCCTGAGGGGAAGAGGTCTATTTCCCTGTGGAAAGGCTCAGCCTGATGGTTGAAATTGTGCTATGAAACCCTGAAAGCAGCGTTGCAGGGGGAAAATCAGCCTGTCAAGCATCACCTAACTCTTACCTCCCCACCTAAGTCTCACCTCACCATGAGTCAGAGGGAGGGAACAGCATCTATCCCCGAGGGACCCCAATCTGTCATGGGAAGGGAAGAATGCAGTGAAGGGAAGAAATGCCCATTGTTTTCACCTTTGTTTGTTTTCCTCTGTCTGTCAAATGGAGATCATGAGCCCTGAAGGGTTGGCAAGACAAGATCTGTTACTGGATGGAGGCGTAGGGGCCTCGGACTAGAAGCAGCTAGGGGAGGGTAAAGGATGATAATTATTCTTGCAGAAGAAATTCCTAGCTGTGAAATCAGCATGCTTCATTAGCATTTAAAAATGAGCAACCCAAGAAGGCGAACAGGAAGAAGCCAACAAGGAAGAACCTCCCCATCCCACTTGCTCCCAGTTTCACCTGTCCTGCTTCGACATCCACAGGCCAGGGAAGGTTTCCTGGGGTTAAAAAGAATGGCTCAGCTCTGGATAGATGCACAGCTTGTTGCCATCCCTTTGAAATATCTGTTCTCCTGTTGGGTTGCTAACTGGAGCCTGTAAAGTATCCACACTCAGGTTCTCCCTCTCTGTGTAGCTACACACCAAAGTGCTGGTTTGGAAGAGGTGACACTTTAGGAAAGGACCTTGATCCTTCACTCCAAGCTAAGAGCCCAGCTTGCTCTCTGCAGTTGGAAAAATATTCTAACTTGATTTCACCACTTGCTGTTTCCTACCAAGATTCAGAAGGGAAAACACACTTAAAATACCTCTTCCACTTCAGTTTCTCAACTTGAAATGGTCATTAATTTTCTTTTTACTTGAAGAGGACATTGTCCTTCACTTCAGGGAAAAAAAAAAAAAAGAAAAAAAATTTAAAACCAAATATGTAATGGTAATGAACCGATTTTGATTAAATTCTTGATGGAAAAATTCAGCAGGTCCTTGATTAGACTTTTGATGAAAATCAGTGATGCAAAGTAGCCAACAGCACAGAAGTCAGAGCACTCAGGGTAGGCAAGGGAGAATCAGCCTGGCTGAGACTCATTTCATCTCTCCTGTACCAAGAAGTGGTCGTTGGCTGTTGGCCAGTCTTGAGCACTGCTCTTTTCATTTCTTTTCCCACAACCTATAAATACATTTAAAATAAAATTAAGAAACTTGGTTTCGTTCCAGTTCAAGAGAAGGGAAAAAAAAAACAAGGAAGATAAAAAAATAAGCAAAGAAAAAAAAAGAAGGCAGACTTTCAACAAATGTATTTTCCTTGTAAAATAAAACAATTGTTTTCCAACTCTTCTGATAGAGCAGGGTACATGTGACTTGGTGAAAAGGCACGTCAGTTTTTTTGCATGCTTGAGGTGTGCAGAAATCTTCCCTATAACATAATCCAAAGTGTTTTGTACCAGCAAATATTTGTCTTCTGCATAGCAGTAAAATGGATTGTTCTGTAGTTCTCTGCACTGGGGTCATTCAAGTCCTGGTACAACAAATACTGCTTCTAATGAGAGAGAACAGTGCTTGATCTCTGGCTAAAGGCAATCAAAATCCATTTGGCATGGTAAGTCCAGAGAGGGAGGAGGAGAACAAGAACTCAGCAAACAAAAGGAGCCCCAGCCGCACGAGGATCCTAGAGAGCAAAAGCAGGTGACAGCTATCCTAGAGTACTGTGAGGGAAGCACCAAAAACCACACAAAACCCCCACAAGAGCTCCCTTAGCATGCTCTGGATTGGGCTGAGTGATCTCATGGTGCCCACAAGGGAAGCAGAAGAGCAAGCTGTCCTCTGGTGTTTCACTCCCGAGGTGAAGAGCGGCCCCTTCCTCTTAACTGTCCCCACGGAAATGACTCTGCATAGAGATAAAAGCACTTGGACTGCACACAGACTTCATGCTGGAGGCTCCTACTGGGTCCCGGTGACCGTGGGCACTCAAACTCTCCTACTCCAGGAGATCACGGGAATGATCCCTTAAAATACAAGTGATTTCAGCTGGCAGGACCCTTGCAGGTCCAGGCATTGCATGCACCCATCAACAGCCCTGCAGCAGCTGGGGGTGCTTGAGAAGTGCCTGGTTGAGGAAGGTTAGTTGTGATCTCCCTGTAAACCCCACTGTGTCGAACAATCAAACAAGCAAAGACAAAAGACCCCTGTGTGGCCGGGAAGACAGAAAAAAAGCAGAAGTCCTGATGGACACAGCACATCTCTGAGGAGGGGTGAGCTGGGGAGAAGGCATGGGGAAAATGATATTGAGCCTTTAACCACCATTCCTGGTGCGTGGGAGCATGGGTTGGTGCTGCCTGTTGCAGGACATGCACACAAAGCTCAGGTTTGGGGAGCAAAGCAGCTGCAGGGCTAACCCTATTGCAGACAGCACACACTGCTCCCTCCTTCTGGCTGCTGGCACTGCCAGGCTGCCAAACAGAGCCACGAACCCAGTCCTCTCCAGTGACTACAGAGACAAGGGCTTTGCCTCTGCCTTGTAGCACGAATGTGACACTTATGCTTTTACAATCTGCAGAACGGGGTGTTTTACACAACCTCCCCTATGTCTGTGAGGGAACAGGGCTGGGCACAGTGTCTGGCAGCCTTTAGATGCCAGTTCACTTCACTCACACAGGTACTCCATCAGGCTCTTCCCTGTGGTACGGTGACTGTCTTCCTGGTGATAAATCACCCTGCACAGGGAGCTCAGGTGGAGAAAGGCGATAGAAGCTGTCAAAGGTCAGCAACGGGAGAAAAGAGCCGTCCTCCATACATATGTCCCTTGTACCACAGTTAAAGGGGAAACAACATGCCATGCCAAAGAGGGGAAGTTAAAAATATAGCAAATATGTCCCTCCACTCTGCAGCTATCACCTGGGAGTTTGCATAAAGTTTATGACACTCTTTCATTGCTAGAAACCAGCAGTAAAGGAGCCAGACATTTATTTTGCAGCTTGGCTCTGCTCCTTGAGCAATAAATGCTGCTGGGTCTAATGCACGATGTGGAGCCATGTCTGCAAACACACTGTGCCTCTGCAAGAGCAGGGGTGAGCACTGCAAGGTGGTCCTGGGGTGCTGATGCTCCAAAGTACCTGGAAGTGCCCTGATGGACGACAACAGGGAGAGAGATATAAAATGAATAAATACGACAAAATGAATAAATACATCAGTGCAGGCCTGCAGTGATAATGAGGTGTCTGTACCACCGTGGTAGCTGCTTTCCATGGAGCAGAGAGGACAAAACAGGGCTGGGATGATTTTATAGCTAAGGATCAGTGGATCACTGAGGTCTACTGCTGCCCCATTTGTTTGTGGAGAAGCTGGAGCATGACCAGGAGGTCTTCACATCCACCGAGCATCCCCCTTCAGTCCCCACAGCCACCCTGTCCTCCATCTGGGAACAGTCCCCGTGGAGCAGAGCTGGGGGAAATGCAGACCTCCAGAACACAGGCACATAGCCGATTCCATCAGGCTTTTTGCTTTGTTCTGCCCCTGGCATGCCATAACCCTTTGCAGCTGCTCCTTGGTGAGGATGAAGACACTGTCCCACCCAGGGAGACTTCAGAGTGAGCAGTGAAACCAGACTGGTGGGACCTGTCCTTGTCTTCTGATGGCAGTGACACAGAAGGTCTTTGGAGGAGCTGGGGACCCTCAGTACTCTCTGTGTTTTCTCAGGGGTGACATGCCTCCAGCAGGGACATGGCCTGGCAGAGCCAGTCACGGACCCCAGGCTGGCCTGAGCCAGGTATCAGGACTCTGACCACAGGCATCTGTTTATTCTCATTTCTCTGCCCGTTGTTACATGAGGGGCCCAGTGCAAATTTTCCAAGCTCCAAGTACAAAAAACCCACTATCTGTCTCAAAACACTTCATTTTGAGAGAGGCAATACAGCTCACTGTGGGAATACCAGCCAGGTCTGAAACCATCCAACAGGTCAGGACAAAGGTAAGAGGGCAGCAGACCCCTTGCAGGGAAGCCAGACCACATCCTTCAGGAATGCCTTCAAGGAAGACAACCTCCATGGACAGCTGTGCTCACAGCCAGTACCAGGACCTGGGTTACAGTTTGCCAAAAAAGATACAGTGGTCCCACAGTGCTGGGGAGCAGAGCTGCAGGGAGAGAGGGAAAAAAACCCAAATCAGCATGATCTCCAACCCTCCCTCCACAAGTAAACTGCCCCAGAATAAACTTTGACACCAACCAGGTAATATTGTAATGTCTTAGCACCCTGCAAGGGACAACTAGGAGGAAATAAAATCCCCTTACATTAAGTCGTGCAAGGCATAGCAGGATCTCCTGGTTTTGAAATGCCTCGAAGTTGCGTTTCACAGCCTGCCCACTAAATGCCTACAGCCGGGGTTTATCGTACTTGCACAGATCTTCTGGTGTGACTCCAGCTGGATGCTGCACCCTGGGCATCTTCCAGTTCATTAACTAACATCTGTCTGACATGCTGTTTGTTTTCTCACCCTCTTGCAACAGGGACAAGCCTGCTAAGGAAGGGTTTTGATCACTGGGTTGTTTTGGGTTCTGGGCCACTCTTCTTTTGCTGTGAGCCACTGGTGAAGGAGGCAGCCTCTCTCCAGCAGAGCTTTTACACACACGGGGCTAAGCTAGCAGTCCCTGGAGAACAGTGCCTGAGAACTGTGTTTGTCACTCACAGAGCTGCTCCATCAGCTCCAAGATACACCACAAGGCTGCATCCTCATCCATCCATGTGGGTAGGGACTGCTTCAGTCCCAAGGACCTTGATGTTCCTGCTGTGATATTGGGAGTAATGCTTCTCCATACAGTTTGAGAAAGCCACTCTCATCCTTTCACAGTCATCTGGGCATCGTCTGAATCCTGCCCCAAGCTCTTTCTGGGGGCTCAGACTTGCAGGAGTCTGATTGCAGGGTGCCAGCTTCCCACAGATGTTGGCACACGTGCTTCCAGCCCTGGATGAACACATCGCCAGGGCATCCCACGCACACCTCTGCCCACACAGACCAAGCTAGGCTGTATGACAGTCACCATGGCTCATATTGGAATGGGTGTGGCTCTGGAGCAGAGCTCCTACTCCCTTCTCTGTGGCCAAAAGCAAGCATTCAGTCTGTGTGCTGCCTGCATTGTTTACATCCTTATAGCACTCCCATCAGAGAGCTGCTTGCAACCAGAACAGGCATTTTGGGGGCTTGGCTGCGCTGTGCTGCCTGCTCCCTTCTCTTCCTGCTCCCTGCTGGAGCTGCCCTTGCCACACAGCCTCTTGTAGCCTGCTCCGGGGCTGTTTCCACAGCAGAATGAGGGCTTCATGTGAAGTAACAACAGCATTCTCCTCTTAATCTGACAGCAGGACAAGGAGGAAAACAGAAGTCCAGGTGGTAGATTGGCCTGTGGGTGCATGTGAGATAGTGATAGAGATGATACATTCCAGGCTGGTTTGATTTTGAACCAGACCACACAACCCCTTCCCCAACCACAGAGGCATGTTCATGTCCTCCAGCTCCACACCCAACCTGGCTGCACACCCAGTGGTGCCTCAGGAAGCTACAGGAAAGCCACCTCAGTGACCCTTCATCTAACTACAATGACCAGGGCAAGTGCTGGATCTTCTGGGGACCTCCAGGGGCCTGGCATTCTCTGCAGCTCTCCTCTTGTCTGGTCCCCAGCTGGCACCTGTCCTGATTCACACGCCCAGAAATTCATGGTACACTGATAACCCAATGCAAACAGAGAAATCCCAGCATGAAAGGTGACCCTGAGCACATCGGGCATCTCCTTGGTGTTATTTGTAATTACAGAGGCAAACAGTCCTGGGAGCAGTGCTGCCAAGAGCCCCCTGGAAAAGCCCCAAGGTCCAGATAGCCAACTGGTCTGTTGATGGAGCACAGAAGAGCAGAGATGTGGCTTTTCCCTCCTTTTCCTCTGATTCAATTAATGTGCTTCTGATTTAGCAGGCAGCTGGGTTGGGAGCATTTGCAGCAGTCTCTGTGTGCCTGGGAAGACATCCCATTGGCACAGGACAAGTCCAGGCATCTTCAGCTGCTTTCTGCTTTGAAAAATAATTCATCCGTGGTGGAAGCTGGGAGGCAGACCAAGTACAGACATTTTGGCATTGAAGTAGCAGGTACTGCATTGTCCTGAGATGCCTTTTTCTCTTCTGACTTGTTGATGCCAAGCCAGGGGGTTAGAGGGGAGCTCAGACCTGAGAATAATTTTTCATCAGCTTTCCATATCCCCTCAGTCTGCATATTCCTACACCACATAAGTCCAACTCTGTCAGACCTTCTCACGGCATCAAAACATTTTGCTGCTGCCCAGATTTACTGTTGTTCCTGATTTTGTTTGTTTGTTTGTTTAATTATCGCTCTGTGGAACATTTCGAAATGGCAACTGTTCCATCCCTTTTGGGAAAAACAAGCAGACACTGAAATGTTGGGATTCCCCTTGGAACAAAAAATCCCATGTCTCGGTGGTAGAGGTCAGTGCCTTGACTCAGCTGCAGTAGGAGGGTGTCAGGGAGGGAGGTCCTAAAACACAGCTGCACCCTTTGGTGAAGGCTGGGGTGAAGCTTTCAGTGCCCTGGGCATCTTCTGCCCTTATCCCTTAGGAAATAGCCTGGAACCTGCCAGCAGCTCCCACTTCAAGGCAGTTGGAATGCTGGATCCATGCAGGTCACTTGCAGAAGAAGTCTTGTTTCCAGGTTGCTTCTCCAGGGATCTGATTCTCCCCTGTTCCAGGTGAAGCTTTTCTAACATCTGCCCTTTCTGTGTCCTTCTTTTACTCTTGGCTGCATCACCCCAAGTGTGATGACCTGCTCTAGAAGGGAGGGTAGACTAGGTGATTTCCAGAGGTCCCTTCCAGCCTCAGCATTCCCTGATTTTGTGATTCTGTGACCTTCTCTGCCTCCTCAATCCCTTCTGGGTTCTGATATCTCTTCTCTAATTTCCCATCAGGATTTTCTGCTCTTTCCTTGCCCCAGAGCTTCCTTCATTGCCCTGAAGCTGCTCAAGGCTTTGGGGGGATGAGACAGGTAGGGGAAGGTGTGACCCTTCCTGACAAAGCCTGAGATGTGGAAGCACTGTGCCGAGTAGTGCACTGTGATGCTGCTCTGCTGTTCCACCTTGCTCTCCACAGTGCTCTGACCAGCAACAGAAGGACCAGCAGTGTCCATTCCCACTTGGTGTCAGGATTGGTGCAGTGTAAGATGAGTGCCCAGGTGCTCCTTGCAAACAAGATAATGGGGCCATGGTCAAGGCTCCTTGCAGGAAATGGCACCACGACTCAGCATCTCCTCCCGGAGCTCTGCTGCCTTTTTTTCCTCCAGCTTCAGTGAGCTCCAGCACACTGTTTGGCTTGGATCCCTGAGGGACTCTCCTTCTGCAGACCTTCTCCATCACTGGACTGTAATTCCCCACCAACCTCTGCCCCCTCAGGGCTGTTTTTTCCCCCTCCTCTTATCAGTATCACTTAGGGCTGGCTCTGCTGCGGTCTCAGCACACAGCTGCTGGCCTGCAGCACCACAACTGAGTGAGTCCCAGGACTCAGCAGCAGCTCCTCTGAGAAGACAAATCGGTCATTATGCATCTGAACAAATAGATTTCATATTCCAAATGGAGAGATCTGTCAGCAGCTCCATTCCTCTGGGAAGCCATGAATGTCAAGCCATTTAAGAGCCCTTTCCTAATGATGCCCCTGGTGAGCAGCCGTGAAGACGTATAGCCCCAGAGCTCAGCAAGGGTTTGCTGGAGACTATCAGGGTAGAGGGGAAGATTAGGAGGCATTAGCACAGCAGAATGTCTCGTTCAGCACTTCCTCTGGAGTCCTGCACAGCAGAGAAGGAGCACGAGGCATGGGCTCAGATTAATGGCTTCTTCACAAGCTAGCTTTGTCTTCTGACAGAGGAGAAAAATGATTGCACACACACACACACAGGCACGCACACGAATGAGGGGAGAAGGGCCGTTCTGCCTGACTTGTACATTTTGTAATGGAGAGCTTGGCTGGAAGGAGAAGGAAAAGATGAAGTAGGGCAATGGGAATGTGATCCCTCTCTGACCTGCTGTGATGCTTATCGACTGCAGACCCTGCAAGGTTTGTCCTGGCACTATTCCCTCTGCAATCCATAGCCCTGTAAAAGGCAGCTCCCTGAGGGGTTGGGAGGAAAGTCACCCAGGTTTGGAGACTCTCTACCAAGTCAGCAGACTGCAAGAGCTGACTGTGACCCCCAGCAGCATCAACAGGGTTAGGGTGAGCCAGGAGTCAGCTGTTGCAGCCAGGACTGTCCCCACAGGCAGGGACCAGGGCTCCCTCCTTCCAGACAAAGGGCATGGAGCAATGTCTCAAGCCCATCCATATGGCAAGTCCATGGCTTTCTCCCACTGCCCACACAGGTGCTCCAATGTTGAAGCCAAACAGCTGGAATTCACATTGAAAATATTCAGGTTGTAACACTGTCCTGGGCAGACATTCCCTCCCATGCCCTTCTCTGCTGGATTTAGTCCAAATTTGCCAGGAGTGCTAGTCCCCTCAAAGCAGAGGTTTTTTGGCAAATTGGGGTTTTCCAGGAAATACACCTGACTGAGTGTCATGGAGCACTTCGGAAACCTCTCGCAGATCTGTTATGTGGAACCTTGTTAAAAATTAGCAGTTGTGTTCTGGACAAAACAAAACAAACACATTCACACCAAGTAAAGGTGACCAGAATCAAAACACCTGGCTTCAAAAAGCATGGACAATTTCAATTAGCATTCCCCAACACCCCTAAACTTAAACACTCATGCTGATAACCACTGCCTATATATGAAACGTGGCCCCTATCTTCTTCTAAATGTGTATACCAGCCTGCCTGTTATCTCTTCAGATGGCGCCATTTGTATTAAGGGAAGAAAAATGCAAGTATCTAGGGGCCACCTTTAATAAGGTATTTGATGGAGTGCCTTGCAAAACCGTACCTGGCAAATGAATTCGAATTGGAGTGGATACAAGCTGAGACACCTGACGGAAAATTGGCTAAGAGGTGTGTAAACACAGAGCCATGATAAACTACAGGGGTCTGCATGGGGAGGAAGGTGTCCAGGAGGTGCCACAGGGATCGATGTGAGAGCTGGTCTAGTTTAACATCTTTATTAATGACAGGGAGGGAGAAGTAAACAACACATTAATAACATCCCGGGATGATACTGAACAGCATAGTTCACTAGGCAGAGACAAGAGAAGGAATTTGCAGAGCAAGGGCTGACCCTGCATAGCTTCTTGCTTTTTGTTATCAAGGTCAAGGGATATATTGGGCACTGAAGGTGGGAAAGGAGCCGTTGGGCTGCAAGGAATCTAGAAAAGGAGCCCAGGCAGGAAGCATGAGATGAATATTGTGAGATAACTGAGGGAAAGCAAGTTTGGGTCAAATTTCATTCTCTAACCCCCTAAGATCCTCCTTTTTGAACCAAAAAGGGCACTACAGACAACGGGCCATTAAAATTGGCAGCTATGTCTCCATATCTAGATGCTCCCTTTAAGATGTTGTGACCCTCCAAAGAAGCTTCAGGGAAGTGCTTAAAATTAGAGATGCTGTCTATCTCAACACCAGAGGTATTGCCCGGGTGCAAAAGAATGCTGTGTCAGTAATAGATGTGTCAGGATGGACAGCAAGCATGAAGTGATCAGTGAGACCCCTGCTTTTGGATACTGGTGATTGCTTAATACCAGCAATTGTCATTTTATTTCATTTATGTAATCTTTTGGAGCATGGTTCTGGCTAGGGAAACACACACACGCACACTCAATACTTCAGAAAGACTAATTTTCCATGTTTCAAGGGAATTATGAGCAAAACTCTTGGGGAGGAAGACGAGGGCAGGAAAGTGAGATGATCAAAGTTGAGCAAGTGGGAGACAGTGCAGGAAAGAGCCACAAAAAAAACCCGTGGAGCTGGAAGAAAATCAGCCTTGCAATGAGAGACTGAAAATTCTTGATCTGTTTAGCTCATCAAAAAGAAGATTGAGATTTAACTGATTGCAGTGCATAAGTACCTTCCCGGGAAGAAAATACAAGGTGTGAAAGGCTCTTCAATCACATGGGGAAAGGAACAAAAGAGCCAACAGCTGGAAATTAAGGTCGGACAAATTCCAGTAAGATGCAAGGCCCAGATTTGCAGCAGAAAATGTGACCAGACATTCAGTCAAAATCCCAGGGATGTGATAACTTCTGGGACTTGGTAATTTCTTCACATCTTAAAGCAAGGGATGATTTTCTGTAAGATGCTCCAGTCAAATACTGGACGCCTTTCAGCGGAAACCAGATGCAACTCCCTGCTTCACACAAGAGGGCTGTGCTGCAAAGGGGGTCATGACAGATGACCTGTGGTTTTCTTCCAGAATTACTTGGCTGGAAGAGGATGTTTAAATACCTTATGCTGTGTCTCATTCCTTTCCATTCCACAACTGCTGGCATAGCCTCTTTACACCCTTAATTACAGATCTGCATCTGTATCTCTAGATATTGTGGAGCACTTGTTTTTGTCATGTTTGCTATACCAATGCCTTCATTTATCCCACGCGGCTGTGCGTCATTTCAAAGCACAGCCCGTGGCTGCCCATGCGTTTTCCACACCTGTGGTTAAGATCTCAATAGGACAGTTCCTGTTTTATTCCTAGAACTGCAGGAGCCTATTAAAGAAGGAAACTTACGCTGTGCTCTCTTTAAGGAAAGCTTTGTTCTTCTCTGTGCTAATAAAGTTTTCCCTCAGTTGTGAAGCTCGCATCCTTTTCAACAGCACAGTCTCTTCTTCTCTTAAGTTGAGACAACCTGGTATCAGGTACCCCGAATTCACCTCCTGAGGGGTTCTTGCTGGCTCTACCTAATGCTAAATGCACCTTGAATTAATGCTGCAGGAGGAGCTCAGACACTGCCAGAGGGAGAAGCGGTGGGCTCTGGGGACTGGGACCTGGGGAGGAAGCCAAGGTGGAGGAGAGAGGCTGAAGGTTGTTTTTGCTGCTACTGTTTAAGTTACCGGCAAAGGTAAGGCCAAGTGTGAGGGTAGGCTTGACCCTCCCCTTGCACTCTGCAAGGGAGCCGGCTGGACGCGCTGCTGCTCACACACAGGTCTTGTGCAAGGAGACATCTGGAGACAGGACCCATCTGGATCAGACCTCTCTTCTGGGAAGTCACACAAGCACTGGGAACAGTGCTTGTGTGACTTCCTGGACACCATAAAGTTGCCGGAAAGGCAAAGGCACTTCAGAAATAGGCAGAAGTGATGAAAAGTCTGTGGGGAAAGGCCCAGAGCAGGAGTAAAAGGGGGACTTCCTTGCTTACAAGAACTTGGGAGGAAGAGGGAGGGTATTAAGGGTCCCCTGGCAGTTTCACTGGGAGGAAGGGAATTAAATCAGGCGAGAAAGACTGCATCTGAACATCAGGAAATGCTTTCTGTCACATAGATGTATTAGCTTGGGGAATTGCATCCTTAGGCACAGGATGAGGACATGTTTGCTCAAGACATACTCGTCAACCCTCGGAGCTTGAAGGGAAGTGTCCTGTTGAGGAGTCATTGTCTCAGACCTGTGCCAAGCTGGGACAGTCCCAGCACTGCCATTACTCCCCCACTGTGTTGATGTCATTCAGAGGGTGCTGCTGGGTGCCCTCTGTAGTCCTGAGACCTCAGGATGTCTGGTTTCACAGGCTGGGAGGAGGGATGTGAATCCTCCTCGTGGTGTCCAGCCCCAAGCTCCTGCATCCTTCTCCCATGGGTGGATCCTTGGATGACTCTCATCTCACCTGCTCAGGTGCCAGTGGTGAGGAGATGGGCAGGAGGAGAAGGGCTCCCCAAGGGTCCTGGACATCCTAGACTGATGTCCACACCAGTGCCCCTGCACTGTGATGGATGGGAAGTCACAGCCGGCTGTTTTACCTCCATGGCTGGGACCCCAGCTCCAGCAATGCTCTCCAAGCCCTGGCATGACCGCCAGCCCACTTAGGTTTCCCCAAGAGTTTTATCCTGTGGGATGCCGGCTGTAGGGACTTCCTGACTTTCTTTCACCTTCCCTTGCTCCCTGACCCAGCCTTCTGGGCCCTCTTTGGCCAGGGGTGACCACCTCTCCCGGGCAGACCACCCTTACCAAACTGCTGGGCTCCTACAGAAGCTCTGGACGCAGAAGCCAGCAGCTCCACTTCTCCAGCAGATACATCTGTTTCCTAAGCAAGACTTATTGCCAGCCTGTCCCTTATCTACCTTTCGCTCCTTTCCAGGCGCTCTTCTCTTCCCGGCTTCTCCCGGAGTTGAGTTGTTTCCATGGTTACCCGTTTATCTTTAAAATATAAATTCCCCCCCCCCCCCCCACCCCAGTGCAAAGTAGAATTCCCGAGCTTCATCCTCCATCGAGAACTGCCTCCCTCTAAAGTGGCACTAATTGAGCATGAAACGCTATGCAACTAAATTACACCATAATTTATTCGGCGTTAGATGATTTTAAGCAGTGGCTCAGGAGTGCTGGGAACAAGAATCACTCCCCTCTTCCCACTCTCCTCACTTCCTCACTGTGCTGCCTGAGCCGCAGTCGGCAGCAAGCCGGAGCCCGAGGATTGCATCCTCCGAAGAAGGACCAGCCCTCAACAGGACAGCCGCCACCCCACTGTCTGATTTTTTCGGGAGAGCTGCCAGATTGTTGAGCACTCATCAAAGAACCTCTGATCACATCCCGATCACTCCTAAGAGTCCCAATTTCCAACAGGGATCCTGTCAGTAAACTGCAGTGTATGGGATGTCACCAGCATCGTGCAGGATCTGGGTGGTTTTAGCCTGTCAGGCTCAGATCGGCGGCTGAGGGCTTTTCCACTTTGAAGAGACAGAATTTCAGTGCAGACAGTTTGGCCAGTTTGGAACCATTTGCCAAATTATATCACATTGGCTATTTCTTCATTCCCAGACCACAGATGCTTTCCTCCCATCTGACAATTGCCCTCCAGCGCTGTAGAATACCAGGTCTCTCACACTGGTATTTCTCTGCAGCAAGGAGATGCATATTTTTCCTAAGAAAATAGGGAATCATTTGCTCCCCCTTCTAAACTCCAGCAAAATACCATTTTGAAGGAAAAAGTAGAAGTTTCACATCAAAAATGGAAAACTGAGATGTTCCAACACTCTTCAGAAATATTTTTCACTGTCTTTTCAGACTGAAGGCATTTGACAAAATTGACAAAAGTATCAGAAATACCCCCATCAGCACAAGGTGTATTTTTAGACATAAAAGAGGAAAAGTTTCATTCAGTGAGAAAAAATGTCCCTACTGCCACTCAGAATGGAGACAATTTCAGCATTGTGTAAGAGGTTCCAGGAGAATTGCATTCCCCTAAATAAGGAAGGATGTGGAAACTACTAGCAGGATCAGAAGTACAGAAATACAGAGTAGCTTACAGCTTTCTCTTTTCTTTTTTCTCTTTTTTTTTCCCCTTTGTTTTTCTTTTTTTTCCTTTTCTTTCTTTTTTATTAAATATATGGGGACTAGGATTAATTGGGACTCCTTCAAGTCAAAGAGTAACTGGGGACAAGAAGCAGCTAGCCCCAGAGAAAAGGAAGCAGGGCTGCATGAACAAGCAGATTAGGACTCTTTAGTGTGTGTAAGGCCTGGGTGATGATTAAGGATGGGTAGATTAGGAGTTCAGCCAGTCTAAAATAGCACAGAAAAGATGACTGGGGATAGATGCTTTTCTGAGACAGCAGTACCTCAAACTAGAAGAAAGCAGGTTCAAAAGAAGCAAAGGGATTTTTCTCTCATATGTGGAGGTTAACCTGTGTATCTTCTCACCACAGGACATTGTGGGTGGTAAAAGCATTATTTAAAAAATGTGGTACAAAACCCACCAGGATTATTTCACAGGGGGATAATTCATCAGAAAATGCTTAATCTTAAAGTGGTGTTTTGTTGCAAGCTTGGAGATGGTACACAGGAAAAAAAATCATAGAATCGCGTTGCATTGCTGCTGGTTTGAAACACACCCTTGAGGATGCTGAGGTGCTGGGACAGACTTATTTAGAGGAATTTTTGTGTCTCACGGAACTGTCTCAGGTGGTTGCCATCCAGCAGGAAGGAGCTGTGCGGGTATCTAAGCCCTGCTCCAGCAGTGTGGGCACTGACAGCATGCCAGACCTCCTCCCAGACGGTGCCACCTCCTTCTGCTGAAACAATATTCCAGTGGGAAAGATCAATTTATCCAAAGCAAAATGTTTCACTTAGAAGTGTTGCCTTTGGGACAAAACTCATTTTAAGGTGAAAAAAAAAAAAAAAAGAGAGAAAAAAGAAAAGGGGGAAAAAAAGAGGATGAGTACTTTGATAAGGTTGAAGTGTTTCATTTGGGTCTTTCTTGAGTGCAGTGTTTCAAGATGACTTCTTCCCCTGTTTCAAAAAGGGAAATACATTGTAAAACCAAATGAAAAATGGAAAAAAAAGGAAACTGAAGCAGAACTGTTTGAGCCATCCCCACATCTTTTTCCCCTGCTGTTTTCCTTCAAGAAGATGGTTAAATCTTCCTGGCTTTTGTTCCATCCTGGAACGGAAAACCTCTTAAAACCACTGAACTTCCCCCAGGTTCTCGCACAGCCGCTTCCCTGCTCTTTGGGATGACCTCTGTGGTGGGAAGCCAAGATACTGGGCCCAGGCCACTCTCCAGCTGCCCCAGATAATCCTCCCAGCTCAAACTGAGCTCTGCTAAAAGAGGCAGCTGGTACAAAACTTGCCCATCCTTTTCTAGGCAGAAAGGGAAAATGCCAGGCTCCATGACTTCAATGCAAATGCCTTTCACTCCAGTGAATTTCCCTGAAGATGAGCTCTGAGTGCTGGCACTGGAGACGTGGTGGACAACAGTAGCCACACAGCTCTGAATGCTCAGGAGCAGCGCCTGTACCAAGCAGGGAGCACACACCTCATGCGTCCACCCCACCAGGACACCAGCACCCACTGGGACTAGCTCTCCATCACCCCTGACATAATCTCCAGGGTTGTTCCTCCACCAGGAGCCTGTGGAATGATGGAAAGGCTCTTTTCCAGCCTCGAGTCAGACAGGCGGCCTCTGTGCTGGTGGCAGGCAGGCAAAGGGCCACGCTCTTTCCTGCCAGTCAGCTCTGAGAACTGAAGGAAGATATTTGTTTGCTCTCCTCTGCCACCCAGCTTTGTGAACTCAAGGAAGATGTTTGTTTGCTCTCCTCATCTTTCCTACAGCATTTGAGAGCCCTTCAAGGCAATGTTTTTCACTCCATCCTGCTTCGTTCCTTGAGGTGATTCCCAGCATACAGAAGCCCTCTTGCACCTCTCACAGCAAGGCCACACTGTGGTTAACACTCAAAATCCTTGCAGCAAATAAATAATTACTTGAGAGAAGATAGGCTCAGAACTGGACTTGGACAAACAACATTTTTCTCGTTGTTTTTTTTAAGCTGGCTTAAACAAGAGAGTTGAAAAATATTTTTGCACCAGAAGTAAGACTTCAGGTGAATTTGAAAGGTGAAAAGCATTACTCTGGCTCAAAGAAAGCCTCTTGTTTTCCCTTCGGAGCTTCCCAACATTTCTTAATGTGACCTCTGCAAATTAAAAAAATACAGTTTTCATGTGAAAATGTAAAAAAGTGCAATTTAAGCGCTTGTAGAAGGGCTTATTTCTGACTGAAACAGTCTTTTTCTCACCCAAATTAACTGCTCAGTTGATACAAAGTTTCAAGACGCGCTCCTCACACCAAAGTGCAGAAAATTTCACCCAAAGGGTGTCATTTCCTGGCATTCCCACGGCCGCAGAGGTGTCATGCAGGGGGTTGCAGTGCTCTCATGAAGCACCGAGAACTGTGAGTTGCTGCGCTTTGGGGCTTTTTAAAGTAAAATAACAATCTTTTGAGAGTGGAAGTCCAGTCCTGGCAGAACAGATGTTGTAACTTATCACATTTATGGTGGAAACTTGAGGGCCAAGAGGGAATTCAAACAGCAAATAGTTAACAGCATAAACCCAAATAACCAGAAATATATAACGTGTATCAGAGGACCGAAGGGAGTTGATTGGTCTGAAGGAGCAGTGGGGGGTAGAAAGAAGCAATTAAAGAGAAGGTGGAGGAAGAGGAGGCAAAGGAGGGCATTGCTGCGTAGCCCAGTGATTCCTTTAAATCCAGAGGGGTAAAAGTATACGATTCTCATTAAAATCAGCTGCTGTCCTGGAGGACCTGAGTGTAACACACACTTTATCCATCATCTGCAATCACACCATGAGCTGAGGGCAGGGTTACAGGGCATTGAGGTCTTCTCCGATTAACTGCCCCAAACTTCATTAACTCAGCTGATGTGTCCCTGTGCCCTTCCGGGGTGCTGAAAAGCAGCCGTGAGTCGGAGCGCTGGAGCGACACAGGTTGCCACTCCGAGCTGAAACTCTGGGAAACAGAGAGTCCGGTGTAGAAGATGGAGAGGAGAGGCAGAGACCCTCGCGAATTCCCCTTGTTGCCTCACTAACAGCTCGCAGCGGTTAACCTCTGGAGTTTCGGCTTGCTGATTACCTCCCTTTTGTCCCCCTTAAACGCTTTTGTTGTTGTGATTAATTGTTTGCCACCGACGCTATTACATATCAGATTGTTTGCTAGCTCCTTTATCAGCTGAGCTGAACAGGGCTTGTTTGTGTGATGCTAAAGCAGCGTGGGAGGCTGCAGAGCTGGATGGAGGCGCAGGAGCGGTTGGCTGGAGGAGGCTGTTGGGATACAAACCCGCCTCTGGCAGCCAAAGCCCAGAGTTTCCTAACCACGGGAGGTGCTAGTTAAGCACCGGTACCATTCTGTCAGCCCCAGTCAGTGGTTTGCTCAGATGTAGTATTCATTAAATGCTATATTCTTCGATAAGTGGAGAGGTATTGTGGAGCTTTAATAAAGGCTGTTGCTCATAACTCTGCTTACTGAAGCCTTTCATCTTCACCCTAATTAATTCATGCTAATTTCCTTGCCAGTTGGATACATCAATTTGGAGTTTAAAATAGAATCTTAGTTTGTTTGTGGAGTTCAACATGTTGAGAAATATAGCTCTCCTGTCAGAAAAAAAAATTGCGTAAAAGGAAGGATCCGAACGGGGTCTTACAAACACGATGTGCTGTGCGGTGTGGGTTGGAGAAATGCAGCATTTCTCAAGGGCCCCACATCTGTCCCCTCACTGGAGGATCAGTCCTAAGTGCTCAGAGACTCCACTGGGAACCCTCTCTACCAACAGGATCTTTCCACTGTGCTATTGCACCTTTGCTTTTATCAACACAAAGGCAGGAGACTATATATTCCTTCACCTGGACTCACTCCTGCCTGTCATGATCAAAACAAGCTTTATCAGAAGATGCCATTTCTTTGGCCTGGAATGTGGGCTGTTTGAAAGGTCTCTCCAAGGAACAGGTTTTTGCCTAATCCAGCACAGGGCCCGGGGTGCTGGGGAAAGAGTACAGTGGGGATTGCATTCAGGCTGCTGTCAGAAGTTTTTCTTCCCACCAGTACTACAACAGCTCAGTTCCTGCTGTAGCTTAAGGGATATAAAGTCACAGCTGAGAGGGCTGTAAAGGACGCTGAGAGCCATCAGTCATCTCCTTCCCCAAAACTAGTCTTTCTCCAGTCCTTCCTGGCAGACATGTTATTCTCAAAGATTCCCCAAAATAGCAAGCCCCCTTCTCTCCAGACAGTCAGAAAACACTTCATTCTTGTCACTGTGATTTACTTGTATCTTGCTTGAAATCCCCTTCCTGCAGTTTAAACCTGTTTCTTCTTTCCTGTCCAATGGCTGTGGATCATTCCCACCCTCTCTGCTGCCGCATGACTATTCCCCAGCCTTTTCTTCCTCACAAGCCCAGGCTTTCTGTTTCTCTGTACAGGTCAGTTTGGAGTGGCACAGGTAGACATTCAGACACAAACATGATGAGAGAAGCAGAGACCCAGGAGATCCGTGCACATGGTCTTGCACACCCACACGAGTGCTTCCAAGCGTGCACACCTTGCATCCAGCCTTTTTCTCCCTAAGCATCCTTTGCTCACAGCACCACCAGCAGCACAGAGAAATAACCAGCTCTCCCAAAAGCCTTAGGTAACTGTGGGCTCTGCAGCCCTGGTGAAAAATCCCCTTTAGCATTCAAGAGGAGAAAAATTCTGTGTAAACAGTTGTAGAAGTCTCTCTGCTCCTTGCCTTAGTATGTAGCTGGCTGACCAGCAGAGAGACAGCAAAGAGGCTGTCCGTGCACCCTCAGGCATGATAATGGGCAGGGTAGATTCCAGGGAATCACAGGAAATTTTGCTAGAAATGTGGCGTGCAAAGAGGTACCGCAAGTTCCAGCTGGTTTGAATTTTCTCTGTATTTATAAAAAATAAATTGATACTTTATTACCTAATCAAAGTAGCTACTCATGCGTTTTTGCCTCCCCCTCCCTCCTCAAATTTAGCACGGGTGTTTCAGATGCTAATATAGAGCTCCCCAGAGAACAAGGGAGCCTTTCTGTGAGATTTTTTAAAGACATCTTAGAGGATGCTTAATAAAGAGGCAGCATGGGGTGGTGTCTGGGTCAAAGGCTCGACATTCAGGATATTTGGACTCCTTCCCAGCTCTGGCACAACTCCAGAACAAATGCTCCATTGCTCTGTGACTCAGTTTCCCCCTCTACCAAGTGAGGTCCTAAGCCTGCCCTTTCCCATGGATTGGCAGAGAGATAAAATCTGTCCCTGGTACCATCAGCACCCCTGCATTCCCCACCCTACCAACCACTGCAACATGTTCCCTGTGGCACAGAGCACCCCAGCCCCAGCCCAAGGCTGAGCCCAGGCTCTGTGAGCAATTTGTGCCATAAAAAACCTGTGCTCAAGGACTTAGAGCTATCTTGGCCAGCAGAACATGTAAACCCCAGGACTCCCTGGATGCAGCTTGGGGCAGGGATGGAGATGCAGGATTAGCTACTCACAGAGGTGAGCTGACACTGCATGACCTATTTTCAAGGAGAGTTTTACCACAGATTTTGGTTAATTAGGTGGCAAAAAAGATTTTGGCTTTGTGGGAGTTGCCAAAGTGGAAGAAGAAAACAGTGAGGGTGCAGGATAAACTCTGCTTTCATTCACAGATTCCACTGGTGTCTAGGTGACACTGATGGAGGGATGAGGAATCATGTTTTCTTCCCACACAAGCTAATACGGTGGAGAGCCAAACTTTTTTGCTTTTGGCAGAATTTTAAGGAGACAGTTACCCATGCTAAATAGGTGTTACCCACGCATATTTGGGGAAAGAAACACCATACAAAATAGGGAAGAAACTTTTTTTTTCCTAGCAAAAACAATAATTTCTTGCCTAAAAGTAAACATTGTGTTCTGTCTTGCTTCCCATGTAAAACCAGCAGGAGAGGAGCCCCCGGACCAGGCATTTCTACTGCCAGTTTTGTTCTCAGCACCACTTTTACCGGAGCAGATGGTGGCATCAGCCTGGGAGCAGCACCCTGTGTCACCTGCCCCACACACACAGCCCCACACATGTCCCCAGCATGCACAGCTGCAGACACAGTGTAGGTTCAGCAAGTGGCATTCCCCAAAAGGCATTTCAGCAAGTTTCAGCTTGGGTTTTATAAGGAGAAAAAAGGGAATCACCCCTGAGCAAGGGAAGATAACAACTCTGAAAGCATCTCTGCGAAGAGCCACTCCTGAGGGAGAGATCATGTCCCTGCAGAGCGCTGCCAACAGCTTGTGCCCACAGATTCCACAGCCCATCACGGGGCTGCGTGAGTTGTCACACACAGTTGGGACAGAAGCTTCAGCTGGGCAGGAGGGAGTTGTCCCCTTCAGCCTTCTTGTCTGGATGAATTCTGATTTGTTTCTCTTCTCTTTGTGTGGTTTATTTGGCATGGGAAGACATGCTGGAAGATGAAAGAGGAGGGAATGTTCTGAAGCGTGTGCCCTCACATTGATATCAGATTCCTGAACTGGAAGAAAACTCTTTGCATATTCTATAGATAGGACCCTGGATGACTTGCTGGCCAGTTCCTAGCCAGGGTAGGAGACTGCAGCATCTCTTCATGCCCTGCTATGGCAGAGTTCACTCTGCTGGACCCTGCCATGCCTGCAGAGGTACCTGACAGTCACCCAGGAAAGACAATGAAAAAGAGCGTTGCTCTGACCACATTTCAGGGGCAGCAAGGAGGTCAAGAAGATGAAGATATACCCCAATATCATACAAGTTATCCTCATGGGATTTAACAAGCTTCAGGGAAAGCTGGCTGTAGCATTTTTGAAACAATGAAGGTTCTCATGTAGCCATGTATTCCCAGCCCTGTTGAACACATGGGATAGGGACACACTCTTTGTTATGCCATTGTATAGAAAGGAACCTTAATGAGAACCAAGCAATTTGAAGCTGTGCAAGAAACCTGTGCCTCAACTGGAAGTGTGTTCTGGGTCTCGTCTCGATCCCTGCCTTGAGTTTCCATGGCTTTGCCTAGCAGGTAGGGAGGAGAGACAGGGAACAGGCAGCAAGCACGGGTAGGCTATCTTAAGAAGACAGGAAAATATCAGAGTCTGTATGTTTAGCCAAACACCCCTTAATAATTTCAGGTTTATTTCCCCATCCTGTCGGCTCATGAAGCGAGTTGAGCAGTTTCAACACCCGGCTGAGCTTTGCATTTCATCTCACATCGAATCTGCTGTCTGGAGACATTTGTTTTGCTTTCATTTATTCCAAAGTCCTGATCTAAGCCATGGAGGGGGATTTTTCCAGAAGATGCCTGTGTGGCAGGGGGGAAGAGGAACTCAGTGAGTGACTCAGCTTCATACTAACAAGGAGAAATTAAAACCTAGAGCAACTTCATGCAACCAAATGCAGTGAAACAGGCCCTTGATCTAATCAGCACTTTCTAAAGGAATTAAATGCCAATCTATTTTAAAATGCATTTCACTGCGACTTAATGAGGGCAACAGGGAAAAATCAATTGGTTGTGTAATTTGGGATTTCAATAATAAAAACAATAAATGCTAATTAGGAACATTCTTATTAATGTCATAAAATTCTTGGACAGATTGTAGTCACGTAATTAAAGTTTGACAAAGCTGCTTGAAGAGTTTGAGGCCTGACAGCAATCACTGGGATGTGGACAGGGAGTGGGATGAAGGCAGGCTGTGCTCAAGGCTGCATGGTTCCAGGAAGCAGGGGAGTTCTGGGAAGGATGGAAAGCCCTGGGAAACAGGACCACTCCAAAGACCCTCTGATCCTTCAGAGCTGTGCAGAGGCAAGGCTGTGGAGCTGAGTATCCCTCATTCCTAACCACAGTGGTACCCAGAACTTAGTCCACATCCTTGATACTGTACAGCTGCCATTAACACAGGACAGGAGTCTTCTCTCCTGCCACGCATCTGAAAATTACTGGTGTGAATGTCAGCTGTCACTCAGATTCAGGATGTGGTGTATCCCCAAAGTGCAGAGCCAAATCTGGTAAGGCTGGTGGGATGTCTACTCAGTTAGTTAATCTCTTTGCTCTTGCTGTGTGAGACACACAAGCTCTGAGAAGTACAGTTCCCTTTTAATATCTAACAGGCAGTGAGACTATCTAGCCCTGTTAGGGAATAACTCATTTCCTTCTGAGATGTCTCAGAAAAATAGAAATCCCTGCACCAAAAATGTGTGTTCATCAGGCAAAGGCCCCTGTTGTAGCAGAAGAGGAACTGGGATGATTTTCTCAACAGATCCCAGTCTCTTGCCTGGAGGCACAGACATTTCTGCATGGAGCATCAGAGGGCACAGTTTGGCCTGTGCAGAGCAAGATGAACACAACCAAAACAGGATATTAATGCAATTGGCTTAGACAGTATCTCATGTAGTTGTCTCAAGGAGGGTAAGCAATTCTGCCACATTTCACAGCTCTGACTCTTGTCTCACCATGTCCTTTCCTAGAAACCGTTTTTCTCTAATGGAACTAGAACAGTTAAAAAAAATCAACACAGTTGGGGAAAAAAGATATCACTATTTATTGTTTCAAAATTTTAAGCAAGAGATCCCACTCATTCCCCTAGTTTTGATGTTCCCTTGAAAATACTGGTTTTTCAAGCTTGGGTGCATTAACATTACTTCTTGATCTATCCCTCTTGTATTATTACTCTTTCCCTCTTTTAACTTTTTTCTTCCACATAAAAGAAAACGAGATGAAAAAAACCAAAAAAACGTCAAGACTGGCTGAACCAGGAATTACTTTATTAATGTAGCAAAGAAAAGAAATATAGTAACAGCTTCAGCAAACTTCCAGGAAGTAACATGCTTTTTGAAAACTTGGATTTTAATTCGTCCTGAAATGTTTCTGTCCTCATCCCGGTCTCCCAGTGCAATCCCCACTGCAGGATCCCTCCTGCCACAGAAGGAACGTTTCTTTAGCCATCATTTTCCACCCTGCCTGGAGTGTCTTTATCCATCCTCCAGCACCAGCATTTAGCAGCTGCTTCTCACACCTGCAGCCTGAGTGTGCAGGGCACTGCTGTGTCTGGCTGCTGCATGCTCAATCCGGCCCCTCTGGGCTGCAAGGGCACTTCTGGTGGCTCAGGCAGACCTGCTGCCCTCAGGTCAGACTTCTCCCTCTACAGTGTTGCTTGTGTGCAACATATATGTGTATATACATATATCCACGAAGTTGGGTTTGCATGACTCAGCTGCAAAAAAAGCTGTACGGAGAGGTGGAGCTCATTCTGGGTTAGTTTTGTCTGTTTGTTTTTGTTCCACAAAGTGGAAGGAAGCTGCAATTTCTGCAATTCCATCAGGAGCCATTCCTGTCCTGAGATGTCACTCCCTGGGGTCAGTCCTCTCATGGAAGCAGAACTCATCACCTGTGAGCAGCAGGCACCCCTCTCCTGTGTGATAAATGGGTGACACCAGCCTTTCACCCCTGCCCCCATCTCAGCTCCCTGCCTTCAGGACTGAGTTAAGGGACCAAAGTGTATAGGAATTGGTACCATGTGCTTGCGCTGCCTTCCTGGAGATTAGCCCCATATGGGGAGAGAGCTGTGTTCCCCTCCATTTGGGATGGGGGTTGATCTAAATGTATAGCAGGCATTCTTTGAATATATGTGACAGCCCAGGAGATAGACTTCAAACGTCACCAAAACTGGCCCCTTCCCATTGATCTTTGAAATGTACAGCCTGGCTTATGATGTTGTAAATATACTTTTAATGCACAGTGACTTAAAATATGTTCCTACCTGACTGTAGCACCTACATTTTCTGACAGCCGGTCTCTTTGTCTGTATCATAAATGTACAATGTATGGCCCCAGGTCAGTTCACCATTAACCCTGTGAATTACCCCACAGATTTAGGGTCAGATGCTGCATGGGCTGGAGGACAAGCGCATTAAGATGTGCAGATTCCTGCCCAAAGAAGATACACAAAGTATCATCTCAGTAAGACCCAAAGCCTGGATGATGGGCCCTTGGTCTTGTTCAGGGTTATTTCTACAGGTAGTAAAATATCAACAGTTCTCAGTCTTAGAAACAGTATATTTTAGGAAGGTCTTTGCACTTTGTGCTTTAGGGGTCAATGGGAAAATATGGTATGGCTTACCTGTAGTCTTATATCTTCCTCCAAATTGTCTACTAATGGCCATATAATGCCTGACTGCCCTCCAGTCTGGATCAGCGTGATACAGGGTCTCAGGTCTGGAGGGATCCAACCAACAGCCCCTGAACAACGTGTCACTTAATCCTTTTAATAGATTTTTCCAGCTCAGTTATTGAAGGCAAACAAAATTGTTGAGAACAGGCAGATGGCAGATTTTTTTTTTCCCAAATACTTTGAGATATTAGTGTTGTCGTGCTGTTTGAAATTTTATTTTTGCTAAGTAGCAAAGGATTTTGTACGAGAACATTGCAGAAAACAGCCTGAGATCTAACAATCTCTGTCAGCTTTAGTTTAAATTCAAATAGCAGTAGGCAGTGACAACAGGTCTACAACTAAGGTTTCCAAAGACAAATATCGTGACGTGAAGGAAATCTCTGTGGGGTAGCCAACTGCACTGAATAGGGCAATGCCTGGATCTAGTTACGATGAGTTGCAAATGCCAGCTAGAATTTTCTTGCATAGAAAGCAGAGATCTCAGAGGAAAATGCTCTGAGGTAGTAGGATGAATCAAGTCTCTGAATGGTTGCAAGGGATATGTAGGATAAATATAAGAAATGGGTTTAAGAAGATGAGATCAACAGAACAAACACTATTGCATAGGTCAGAAAGCAAGAAGCTGAGCCCAAATTCCCACGTGCTTTAAAAATTCTAGTGGTGGTGAGAAATTTGCTTTTCACCTAAGATTCCTTGAGTTCTGATGAAATTCTGCTGGAATTAACTGCCACAGTCTCCAGGACTAGAGGCAGACAGCACAACAAATAGGGGCTACAAATTAATGTGGCTGAGATGGGATTGACCTCTCCACTTGCTGCCATCCTTTACTGAAAGGATATATAATTCTGTTGTTGCATTATCACAGGTATTTTGCATGGTGTTTTCTTACCCTCTCTTAGTAAGAGAAAATCAGAGTAGAAGAAAGCACTGTGCAGCTCTTTGGATTTCTCTTGTATTCTGCTACCCCCTGGAAACCGGCAGGTTCATGGGGGTGGCAATGCCTGGTGCTCAAACACATTGGCCAGTTTGCGTGGGCAACATGACACTGGTTAAAATAATTCCATATTTTAAGTATTGAGGTTCTTTCATTCACCTCAATATTTTTCAGGTCTTGCAGGCATTTTCTTCCCAGTGTACCTGACTCCACATATCCGTCATGATGGGTCAGGGACAAGAGCAGGATGCCACCCATGGAATACTGCATCCAGCTCTGGGATGTTCACGTCTCCTCATAAGGATGTGAACCCATTGGAGTGGGTCCAGAGGAGGCCGGGTGATCAGAGGTTGGAGGACCTCTCCTGTGGAGACAGGCTGAGAGAGTGGGGCTTATTCAGGCTGGAGAAGAGAATGCTCCAAGGAGATCTTACAGCATCTTCCAGTGCCTGAAGGGCTACAAGGGAGCTGAGGAGGAGCTTTTGACAAGGGAATAGAGCAATAGGACTAGGGGGATGGAATTAAACTAAAAGGTGGGAGATTTAGATTAGACTATGAGGAAGAAATTCTTTCCTGTGAGGGTGGTGAAGCACTGGCACAGGTTGCCCAGAGAGGCTGTGGATGCCCCATCGCTGGAAGTGTCCAAGGCCAGGCTGGAAGGGACTTGGAACAACCTGGTCCCTGCCCATGGCAGGAGGGTTGGAACAAGATGATCTCTAAGGTCCCGTCCAACCCAAGTCAATCTATGATTCTATGCCCAGGGTATGTAAATCCAGGGCAGCCACAGCACGAGGTTGGATCACAGAAGGACCCTTCCTCAGGGGTTACTTGATCAATGATTTAGTAACCACTTGCCTCTACCATGAGCAGCTGGGCAGAGAGGAAGGTGGGAACCAGTCTCAGAATCTGAGTCTAGAGAAACCTTGGTGTCTTGCCAAGCCATGCTTTCACACTTTTCTGCATAAAGGTGAAGCTGAGAAAGTGCTTCCTTTGCAATTATACATGAGATTCTGCCTTACCATTTGACTTTCAGAGATGGAACTTTTTTAGGAGAAAAAACAGCAAAAGTGAGTGTCTTCAGAATCCAAATCACACAGCGTGGTAAGACTGCAAATAGAGATGCACCATATTTCTGCATTTGAGGGAGATTTGTTTGTCACTCAAACTTACATTCCTGTCCTTAACCCAGTGACCAGCCTAAACCAGCCCCAGGCTCAGCAGCACATTCTGTACACAATGTCTTCTTGCAAGAAACAGGTCTAAACTTGTCTCTTTTCCCTTCCCCCCAAAATCCCACTGTGTCTCAGCTAAACATGTTTAGAGGTGATCCTGCAATGGCTGTTTTTCCTGTGCGTGATTTTCCCCAGTCCATTCCCTACAAAACCTTAGCTTCTTGGGCAGGAAAATGCCAAATAGTTTAGGAAAAGGCCTTTCCTAGCTTTGCTAGTTGCCAAGAAGAAAAATACATTTTAAAAAGCCATAAAAGTGTAATTCTCCTCTACACACATTCCAATAAATCAAAGATAGCTAAAAGGATTTTCTTCAGTGAAAGAAAAATCATCATTTCTTGCCCTATACAAAGTGTGAAAGTTTTAGTCTGAACAGAGAAATTTTACAGAGAATTATGGTCATGTGAAACCAAAGGGTTAGAAAGAAAAGCTCGATGTAACCCAAGCACTGGCTTTTGATATTATGAAAGCTATAATGTATGAAACACTACAGATCTATGGGAAATATATTCCTTTCCTTGAGAGGAATTGTCAGAGCACGATGTCTATGAACCAAGATTGATTACACAGAAACTGTTTTTCCACTTGACATTTATTTTGCAGAGATATTAATGAGGAAACAATTTCTTTTCCCTGGAGTTCAACCTGAGGTCATTCCCCAAGTCTGTTATCAACCTAGACAGCCCATCTGAATGTACCTAATACATGCATTTGAGAGATGAACTATGGTAGGTATATTTGAGGAACCACAATTTCATTTTAAACTACTTTAATTGAGTGAAAAAGTGTTCCTTGGGCTCTGAGTTGATCAGTTTTGCCTAGTTTCTGTACAGGACCTGAAGGACCACTATAGGTATACTGTTTGTGCCTACAGCAGCTCTTTTAATTGTTCTCAAAAATCTCTGTCCTCATTAATAAAACAAAGAGATCTCCAGCAGACCTGGTTGGGGAGAAGGTCATGAGCATGAGCACTGGCACTTGTGCTGCAGATGCCTGTTCTGCAGGCAGCCTGCACTCACCAGCACTGAGCACCAGGATTTCCACTGCAAAGGACACAGAACATGCATGGTGGCTCCTCTGGACTGGCAGCACATTTAACTTCAGTGGTTAAAGCAGATTTTTTATGTCACTACCATGAAATGAACCTAGGCAGACTATTAATGAAATAGTATCTTGCAAACCACAGTGGTTGAGGAGTGGGTACAAGTCATATCCAGCTATCCCTGTGGCAGGAGAGGTCATGAGGGCAGATGTGGGGAACTCAGATCGGCCGCAATTTTTTTCATAACCTTCTCTCCTAGAAAGGTTATTGAAAATCTCACTTTTGTCTCCTCTTCCTCTGTCACTCCCAGGAACCTAGTATAACAGCTGAGATCTGAGTGTACCAGAGCCATCAAAATGTTCTTTTTATAGACAGTGAGAAAAGGCAGGCAGCATGATATAGGGGTGGCCTCCCATCTGACACACAGGTTAGGACTCATCCCACCTGTTTTTGGCTGTGTTAATGCTGTGGTTCTGATCTACACTGTAGCTGCTGTCTCCTCCTTTCACAGCCAGTAAAGAGGAGCAGATACCTCCAGGAAATGAGGAAAATAACTTCTTCTTCATACAAGGGTGTTCAACAGACAGGGTGAATCTGCATCAAAAGGTGTTCAACAAACAAGAGATATCCCCAATGACAAGTGCAAATTAGATGCCGAGCTTTCAGGTAGCTGCATCTGGTGGAGAAAAGTCACACATTCGTAGTTACTTGTTCTTGCAGCCTCCCAGGTAGGCTGTAGGCATATGTGGCTAACTTTCATGGCCAAAGCAGGATTTACTTCTAAGCCCTGGATGGTCGTTTTCTATCAGTGTGTGCTGTGGTGACCGCTTTAGGCAAGGCAGCTGTGAAGCAGTAAGCAAGTAACCCAGACATCCAGAGCTGCATTTCCTCCAAAATCTCCTTTTCCCAAAGGTGAGTTCTCAGATAACCAGGGGTTTATACATCTACCCTAATCCAGGCATACCCCACTTAGCCACAGATTGGGACACATAAAGGAGTCAGAAAGAAATGTGCTGAGCTCTGCCCCAGTGTCCCAATACTGGGATTTCTTGCCCTGTGATCAACTTCTATAAAGCAGCACCTTCCCTGACCAGAGTCTTACCCTCTGCTGTGAATCCCCAGGGCAGCTGGACAAATCCAATCATCTGGCAACTAGTGACAGCCTTGCTGATTGGGATGCTGGAGAAAATGATTGACCCATGTCCATCAACAGCTGAACATCCACATGTCTTAGGAAAAACCTCAGAACTGCCCTATATACAGGAAAAATGGAAGGAAGGTTTATGCAGAGTAAAGCTAGCAAATTGCAAGGGATCCAGACAGCATACACATCTGTTCAAAAACCTGTGGAATGCTGTCCAGAAGACCTCTGCCTGGAGACAAATTGCAGGGAGGACACAGAGTACCTGGCTCCCATCAAGGGTTCCCTGCAAGGCATTCCTTGCCGTGACAGTGGGGCCAGAATGAGGAGATGGGAACAGACCTCAGAGTGGGGGAAGTGTTCAGGTCCAAAACTTGTCAGAGAGAGGAGAGTGGTTTTCTCTGACAATCCATCCTGTGATTCCTTGATTGCAGTGACCGCTTTGGAGGAACAGGCATGTGGAGCATTTTCTGCTCTCTGTAAAGAAGAGGCTTGAGGATGTTCAGCTGCTTACTGCTGCTGCTAGGCTGCACGGATAAGCAGCAGCCTCCAGCCTCCAGGGAGGCTGAGCCAGCCCTAAATCCACTTCAAAGCAGAAAAGAACATTATGGCCTGTGCGTGAGGGTCTTAGCTTCTCACACGGCTCCTCCACTCTGGTTTTATGGCGTGAAGAACACAGCCCTTATGACAGCAGCTCAGCTGCATTTTTCTTGGTGAGCTCATTCCCACTGGACCTCATTCAGGCGCTCTTCGGAGTGGAAATGAAAAGGAGCAAGAAGTGGCACCCTTGAAGTTCTGCTCAGCTGTGCTGCTCGTGTTCCTGAAAAACACATCTTTTTATAACTCTCCGAGCTCGCATTCAGGGAGCCTGGCTGGCGGTTTCCACATGGGGTATGTGAGGGGGAGCATGTCTGATGATAGGAAAGGTGTTGCAGCCTGCAGTCCTGCAGACATGTGAAGAAAGGTGAGCTGGGTGCAGCGGCTGCTTACAATGGGATGGAAAGAGGTGGAAAGGGGGAGATAGATGGAGACACCATGTGAGGAGGAGGGTTATCCCAAAGGCAGCCCCCATTTCTGCCCCCCACCACCCTCTCCCTCTTTCAGCCAATCCCACCACAAGCAGCTTTCCCATGCAGCACAGGACTCCAGCAGGACTGGATGCTCATGGAGAGGTGGCAGTGCTGGCAGACAGGGCTGTGCTGGCTCTGCAGCTGTATAATTCGCTTTCCTCTGCAGGTACATAGGACCCGATGGCTTTAAATCAGCAACAAGCTATGACCAGTGCTCAACTACGTGCAGCTGCTTGAAGCCCGTTATGTTCAGTGGAAGGCCTGGCACTGGCTGATGTGGTCTGTCTGCAATCGAGCCTTCTGGTAGAAGGGATTCAACTCTCTATTTCCTTGTAAATCCCATGCTACAAGACAGCAGTGCAGCAGAGTCTGTTTTGGGAGCATGGGGTGAGCAGCTCTCTGCTTTTAAAGTATCAGTTGTTTCACAGAATTATTTTTCTTTCCAGCCTGGCAATGTCCATTTAAGGCAGTTTAAATAAATCCTGGCCTGATGCTGAAGCTAAGAGCTGATGTAAAATGGAGATTGAGCTGTTTAGTGACAGAATGTTTAAAAAATAAGCTGGAATGTCCAGTACAATTTTTCTGCTAAAGAAGGGCAAATACATCCTGAGGGATTTGATGCCATTCCTGTTTTTTTGCTTTGACATCCCAAGATCAGAAATTGGCAAGGCAGTTCCACCTGGGTTGTTTCTCTGTGAGTTTAGTGTGGGTCTGAGCTAAGGGTCTTTCTCTTTGGGTGTGAGATGTGTTCCTCCTCCTCTCAAGGAGAACTCCTGAAAGATTCCCAAGCAGCCAGCCAAGGGCTGACCGTCAAGTTCTTGCTTTCCTATGCCACCATAAAATCACCAGTTAATACCCAGTTGCCTGAGCACTGGCCAGGAGAATGGATATGTGTTTGTATTTGACCACATTGCCAACATGCATGAGCCTCTGTCACAGAAAAACCCTGTCCGAAGTTGTTGTGTGATCTCACCAGTATCCCAGGTTGTGCACTCACACAGACCTTGCACAAGGACCCAACTCCATTTGCACGAGTGCCAAATGCCATTTTTCTCTCCCTTCATACTTGCATTTTCATGTGCTTGTTGCTTGCCTTGCTCACTTGTACATGAACTCACCTTCCCTCCCTGGGCACACGTGGAGAGATGGTAGCACCTGTATTTACATATGAATTTCCAGCTAAGGCGTTTGTGGACAAGCCTGTGAACAAGTATTTCCCTGCTAGTGTATCTCTGAATAAGTGCTCACGTGAGTGTTCTTTTGCCAGCAAATTCCTAGATAAATCCTCATCAGTTCATATAAGTACAAGTACTTGCTTTGGGATTTGCCTGCCAATACGTATCTAGAGATACACTTGCCTGAAAATTCATATCCACATGTGGCTCTGCATGAGAATGCTGATTCAAAGAATCTCACCTTGTCCTTTCCTTTTTCTACCTGCACCTTTTCAGCCTGGATTCTGCCACAATAAGTATTCACAAGAAAAGCAAGCAATGGGGGAGGTGAATATCTTCAAAGCAAATCACAGCTCTTATTCAGATGAATAGTGGAGAGTCTTTTCTTCTGATACTGTCTTTCCTGCTCTTGTGATATGCATATGACTCTATAAGTTTCCATTTGAGGCCCGAGGAACTCTGCTAGTTCCCCCCTGCTGCCCACCAGCCAAAAAGACGATAAGGGAATATAATGAACACAAACAATGGTGGAGGCTGAATTTGACTTTTTTTTCCCTCCAGGGACAGACAGGACTCACAGATGTAGGAATATTATTGAATTCCTTTGGATACATTTGATCTCTCAGCCAAAAAAGTATGTGGGACATTTCCGCTTATTTTTAAAACATTCTGCCACAAAACAGTAATTCAATTAACGAAAGCTCCCACTGATGTCAGCCCTGAGCTTCAGCCTGGCTGAACATTTCTCTCTGCTGTACACACAAAAGCCACCTTAAAGGGGAGCGACTAATCTACATATGTTTGGAAAGGAAAAGCCTTCATGAAATCTTTTATGATTTAAAGTGAAGGCATATAATGAACAAAGTGTGTTGCTCATTAAATGCACCCATGTGCAAGCAGGCCTTCGCCAGTTGGGTTGCAGTCTTTCAGCCCTGCTTGAGGTGGATCTGGGGCCATGGAAGGTGTCTGAGACTTGTGCTGAGGCACTGCATGGCTCTCTCCTCCTAGCAGCCTGCTTCCCTTTGGTTCTTTCCCTCCTGGCAAAGGAAACAGGAAAACGAACGTCACTGCACTGTGAACTCAGATTCGTTTTCATGCATTGACTGAGGGCTCTGATTCTTCAGGTCAGAGCTGTTGAAAAGATACGCTTTCCCTGGAATAACTCCCTCTCCCCACTCTCACCCCCGAAGCCCCAAACAATTACCTTGGCCATATGTTTTGTAAAAAGCACTTTTCACAAAAACAACATCTTACATGAAATAGAATCTGACAGCTCTCTTTTAATGCAGCATTAAATGTGAGGTTTTAATCTCATAAACCTCAGAAAACTCAGAAACTGATCTTTCCCCAGAAGCTTTAGCCTTGCCCCCTCGTGCATGTGCCCTCCAACAGGAGGGCTCATCAAATGAACACACAAAAAAACTTTCCAATGAAACCCTGTGTGTATAATTCTGATGCCTCTCAGGTTGCAGGGGAAAGTGCAATTTAAACACAAATCAAAATCAGACACTTAAGGTTACTTAAAAAGTAATACCACCAACGTATTATTCAACATCATTTGGGAATCTGCAATAAGATATGGAGATAAACTGAGATAGAGAAGCTGAGGGGGCAATATGTTTGAAATATCAAGGTAGATGGATTAGAAGGCAAATCAGGCCTCCAGGACACTCACTCAGGTGCAACCAGGTTGAGAGGACTTGAAAGTTACTTCTGGGCCACAGCTGTTTGGAGCCATCCATGAAATGAATCTCATGGATCTCTGTCCATCCTCGATGAGCGAATCTATACATGGCAAAAAAAAATTTTAAATTGCTGATCTTATCCTTTGCTGAGGGCAAGAGAGTGTAGTGGACACTGACAATCTTGAACACATCCCTTGCTCTGAAGCAGAGCCAGCGTCCACTGTCTGGATGGTGGGAAGGGAAATAAATGAAGTTTGTCAGGCTGCACTGGTTGGAGTGGCTGAGCTGAATCCCAGCATAAACAATGGATCTAACACTGGAAAACCATGTGCACACCCAGGACAACCTCACACAGAAACATCTCATGTCTCTGTGGCCACAGGCATGGTCCCTGCAGTCTCCTGCCACCTCCAGCTACCTGCACATGCTGTGTGATGCTCAGCTCAAGGATCAGTGAAAATGTGGAAATAAACAGTCACATCTTCTGGGCACCAGCATGGGTCATGGAAGAGAGGGCTGGGGCTTAGTGATGGCCTCTTTACCCAGCAGATGTTTCCTGCAGTCTCATTGCCTGGGGAAATGTGCCATGCAGTGGGAATTCCTGTAGCATTAGGGCAGGGGGAATTGTTTTAAACAAAAAGAAGGGATATTCAGTCTAGATACAGTAAAGAAATTTTTTACAATGAGGGTGGGGAAACAGTGGCGTGGGTTGCCCAGAGGGGTCGTAGATGTCTTGTCCCTGGAAAAATTCAAGGCCAGGTTGGATAGGGCTCTGAGAAACCTGCTCCAGTTGGAGATGTCCCTGCAGGGGGCTTGGAAAAAATGACCTTTAAAGGTCCCTTCCAAACTGAAGTATTCTATGTTTCTATTAAATGGGCAGACTGCTCAGCTATAGCAGAGCAGGTTTGGCCTTTCAGTACTTCGAGGTGAATAGGGGCAGACTGCCAGCCTGGGGGAATTTCAGAGTCTGAATAGACCTTGAGGAGCTTGTGAGAGGTTACAGTGGTTCTTTAGAGCTGTGTGAAGTCAGGCTGAGAATGCTAAAGGGGAAGAACTAATTTGCACATCTCATTTGGGCCTCCATCAGCACATCCTTTCCACAGGATCAAGACTCAGCTGCCCAGATGCTGTGACATCCCTGTGACATGCAAGGCTGTGCAGATGGTGGATCTGGACATCCTTGTGTGATCTGGACATGGTGCCATCATCATGATGGCACAGTGAGGGACAGCTGGGGACCAGGCATGTGGTCACCTTCCCACTCAGTGACCCCCTGGGACGCAAGGATGCTGCTCCAAGTGGCTTGTGGGACACAAATGTTCTTGTTGCAGCATTTCACAGTTCACTCTGTGCAAGAGGGTGAGGATTTGACCTGCACTGAGCTGGGAGATGATCCCTGATGTTGTTCTGCTAGACAGCTCCCAGCCCTGGGGAAGGAGCACTCTGAAGGGGAGACAGTAAATGCATCCAGAGACATAAGGGTGGACAAATGAGCTTTTGCTTTCATTGCCTGAAGAGACTAAATCCCACCAGTCTGGCAGCATCAGTCAGCAGTGATCTTTGGGTTACCATGAGTGTGAAGGATAGGGAGAGAAGACTACAAATATGAATATTTTGTCAACTGTTGGATTCTTCAGGGCATTTGTGAACAACCTGGGGCAGCATTACTGATGTTCCCATCCCACAAAGCGGAATGACAGTGAGCTGGCTGGTGAAATACCACCATTTCTCCAGTCCTGCTTGACCCCCTGGGTGAGAGTCCCTTGCAGGGTGTAAGACAAGAGTCTGTTCCTGCTGCTTCAGAGATCAGTTCCACTGACCCTCCTGGCACTGCTGGAGCTGATGGCTTAAGGGTTACCTAAGCTGCTCCAGCCCACCCAGCAGCTGCATGGCTGGAGCAGCTCAGGTGCAAACATGTGGTGCCTGTCTCTCTGCCCACCTGACCAGCATGAGAAGCAGGATATCCCTCACCAACTGCACTGGCTCATTCCAGCCTCCAGCTTTGTGCCTCTCCAAGCTGGCAAGGCAAAGCTACATTTCGGAGGCTGGGGCAGATGTTCACGCCAAGGAGCTTTGATCAAAGCCCTTGTTTAGTTATCAAAGTCAGGATAAACAGCTGGACATGCACCTGCTGGGGAAAGGCTTTTTTCTCCTTTCTTCAATCTCAGCCAACTTCAGCAAGACAGGGAGGGATCATTTTGCACCCTCAGTCTGTTTTGAGAGGGTGATCCTATTTTCCAGGATACTGAGTGTCCTCACAGTCCCCATTACTGCTGTGTTGAGCAATCAGTCTGTGATCCTGGAAAACACTAGATCTTTGCCCTGGGGGGAGACTTGGAGGCTTGGGGTGCCTGAGGATACTTAACCTGAAAGTACCAGATCCTGACATAAGTAACTGTCGCTGGATCTCCAGGAGGCTGCCAAGGGGTGCCTGACCACAGTGTGGAGCAAGTTTTTCCCCAGCAAAGTTTCTGCCTCCTCGGGAAGGCAAGAAGGAATCATGTCTCCATCTTCAAATGTTTGGAAACCTTTGTGGTAGGCTGAGACAAATCAGGAGAGGTTTTATGGAGCCTTCCAGAAGGGACAAGAAGGTAAAGGGACAAAAAAAGGGATCACAAAAGTATCAGCTTTGAAGAATGAGATATTTCTGTGGTTGAGCAAAGGCTGAGAGTCCTTGGCTCAAGAAGCAGGATGAAGCAGCCACGTCGCCTGCTTTTCTGAAACCCAATCTCCCCCAGCTTCATGTCTCTCCACACTGAGGGCTCCTCTCCCTTTCCCCTTTTTTTTTTTTTTTTTCCCTTTTCTTCCTAAGGAAAAAAAAAAAGAAATTCAGGACAGAGCTGGTGCTGTTTTCCCCAAGTGTTTCCCCCAGGGTCCTTGTTGCAGCATCAAATTTCCTTTGAAATGGCTATGTGGGAAACACAGTTTCTTGGGTCTCTTCCCAAAAGAAAAAGAAAAAAAGACAATAAAAAATGAAATAGGAAAATAAAATTCAACATATGAAGAGCAGAAGCCAAATCACAGCAGCTCTCTGTCCCATTTAGTACTTGGTCCTAGGGAGGAGACCGAAAGTGTTGTTGGGAACAGTGATTTTGCATTACCATGTTCCTGCTTCTAAATGTCTTCCTGGCTCCCTCCCTGGATTAGCCTTTTTGCCCTTTTTCCATTTAAATTCCACTAAGATCTAGGGCATTGACTAGTCTGCAAGCTGAGTGTAGAAACAGACGGCTGACTGGAAGCAATTCCTGGAGTGTATTCCAGACCACCAAAGCAAACCAGGGAAGAGGATGAGTTCTTCTTTAAACACTTGTTTATGATTTGAAGAAAGACAAAGCTGATTATTATGGGTACAAGGACTCATATTTCTGTCTTTGCCATCTGCCTCTGCTCCTAACCATCCCTTGATTGTATCTCTGTTGACCCACACCAGGAAAACGGGTACGCCTCTGCTCAGCCCTGTATGCCTGTATCCCACCAGATGCACGCACCCCTGACTCCTCAGCAGCTGTGCTTCAAGGTGCAGTGACCTTCTGAAAGTCGCAGCCTGCGATCTCCACTAGGACATCAGCTGTCTATTAACATTTCCTGAACCTTTCCCAGTGCCTGCTGACATGTGAGAAGCTTTCTGCCACCTGGCCCTCTTGGCAAGCAACAGGCAGCGTCTGTCCTGCTTTGATCTGCTGCGCACAACGTTTGACCAGGTGTGAGCGGGCTGACGCGCCTCGGTGTGTTTCTGCCAAAGCTGATAGAATAAGGCTAAGGATTCATTTGGCTGGGGTCAGCACTCCAGGCCTGTACAAACCCCTGCTTGGACTCTGCAAACAGGCCTGCGAAGTCTGCAAAATCAAGGGCAAATAGTTTTCTTCCTGCTCAGATCATATTTACTTTCCCCACACAGAACTTTTATTTATACCAGTGCTGGCTGATAGGATGGGAAGGTACTGAGAAAGGCACCAGATGGACTACCCAGGACAGTTTTCTCTGGGTGTTGTTTATATCACACTCGAAGAATACATTTTCTTAAAGGTTGCCCAGCCAAGGAAATGTGCAGAACACCCAGCCTTGGTGAGACCTGAAAGTTGGTATCTCTGCTGCTATGTCAGCTTTTCCCGTGCACACGGAGAGTCAGCTCCGCTTGCTCTGCCTCACGGTTTCTTTTGAGTGACTTTGTCACATCTGGGAATCTCATGGCTACCCTGAAGCTTCATTTTCTGGTCCAGCAAAGCTGGGGCCCTTCCTGACCTTGCTGGTGGTTGTGTCAGAGTGAGCTCCCTGAGTCCTGAGCCCAGCTCACCTTGTGAACACAAAATTTGATTTAATCAGCCTGACACATTCCCCTGCTAGGGCTTGCAGTGCATCACCTCTGCATTTTGCAAAAATCCCATCAGTAGGGACACATTTTGTACAAAGTGGTAATTTTTATGTAGAGGCTGTTGATGTCCTGGAAGTAATGTGGTCACAATGACCCCTTCTGTATCTAGCAAGACCAGGTGAACCTCTCCCACAGACCTCTGAAAAATACCTGGATGAAATCTCCTGGTGTTGTAATTCAGCCTCAGACTTTTGATATCCAAACAATCTGAATTTTGAAGCCAGCACCTTGGTTGAAATAATTTACTGCTTCTCCAGACTAGATTTCAAGCCCCACAGGAATGCCTTAAAAAAAAAGCCTAACAAAGAATTTCATTCAGTCATATATTTCTCTCTATGCCTCTGTTATGTTTGTTAAAAAAGGATGGGTCTTTATGCCTTGTTGTTGACTGCATCAAACTGTGAAAAATAAATGATGATCAAAACCAAATGTCATCTGTCTTTAATCAAAGAACTGTTGAAAAGGACACAGAGTGCCAGGATGTTTATGGAGTTGGGCTTAAATAGAGCTTGCGGCTTGGTGTGTATTTATGAAGGTGTTGACTAGAAGGTTTTAGACTCTGTAGCACACATTTACTTTTGAGTATTTAGCAAAACTGCTCAGCCTCTTCCCGTTGGGCCTTGCATCTGTAATGTTTGCATGGATGCCTCAAGCTCATTCCTGGCTGGCTGCATGGACAGTACTGGTCCTCTCTAGCTGATGCTTGGGAAAATAGACTGTGTATAAAACATTAGAAGTTCCCAAAAGTACAATTCCTTGGATACATCATCTCCTCAGAGGGAATAATCATAAAACTAAAGCATTTCTGCCATCGCTGGATGGGCTCCAAAGAAAGTTTGGGAGCTTCACAGCACCTTTGGGTTCACCAATCTTTACAGATACTTTGCTGAGAACTTTTACAAGACTGGTGTTTCTGTTCATCATTGTGGGGAAAAGCAGTGAATTCATAGATGCAAGAAACCCAGCTGGCTGAACAGCTAAAAATACATTTGGCATCCTCCTTGTGCACCAAGACTTTGCATAAACCTTCATTCTCCAAAGGAATGCATGTAGCTATGAAATCAGAGCTGCCGCTTTGTGTCACTACAGGCCCCAAAATGAAATCCATCCCTCTATGTAGCATTCTTGGAAGCTCACAGGAATAAAATTATGAGATCAGAAATAAGAAAGTTGCTGGCTGTCAAAGCACCTCCTATCCATGGAATCATCATGTGGGAGGTACACAAGTTTCAGACCATTTGTTCAGAGACCATAAGAAACCTGCATGTCCACACTTCGTGAAGGCCACGAATCAATGCAAAATCCTTTGATTCTTGTTATTCACCAGTTGCAACTTCCTTCTGACATCTTGTCTGGTCTCTAAAAATGGCAAGCTGGATCAATAAGCCATCCTACAACAGTGAGCACCCTGACCCTGAGAGCAGTATCAAAGAATGTGCCATTACTTTACCACTCTGTCATTTTGTCAATGTCAGCTTGAATAATGACTGCTATCTTGCATCAAATGCAGTCTACCCTGAAGTTCATTCACCATTAAGATCGTGTCTGCAAGGAGAGTGCAAGCTCAGCTATGAAATACCAGCCCAAGGAGGACGCTTGTTTTGTTGTTGATGCAGTACTGCACCCAGCTATACATCAGCTCCTATGACACACTCTGTTGAAGAGCTGCCATGCCAAACTTTTAGGTACCCTCAGCCCATTCCCATGCCCATTTTAATCACGCTCAGGCATTTTCACTGGGTTTGATTAAAAATATAAGAATGGGTGCATTCAGACAGACAAAAAATCCATTATAAAACTGTCCTATTTGTGGCAGTGGCCAGCAGTAGATTCCTACATGGAAAGTAGGAGAACATGGCAAGGATATAGTGATATTTCCCCTGAGTAGTCTTTCAGGCTCCAGCAATTTTTATCATGCAGACATCCTGAAGTAGGTGAGCATGTTTTTCTTAATAGCCAACAGTAGCTCACTCCTTCATGAATTAGTCCAGTCATCTTTTAAACACACGTAATCTCTTACTGTCCACAGCATCCTGAGAGATCAGCAGCATAATTATATGTTATGAGAGGAATTGTTCCTTTTGCTTTGAATTGTGATTGACACAAGTCGGGTGCTATGGCTGGAACAAAATGGCTGCTGGAACAAAAACGTTCCACCTGTGTGAAAAGCTTGATCACTCAGGAAGGAGTGCATTTGTGCTCCCGTCATTTAATTTCAAATGTCACAGGTCAATGTTCAGCATTATAACCAGTGATGAAACTCAATTTGACGCATTATGGTGAGAACTATTTAAAATGTTGAATGGGGATAGGCATATCATACCTGTCTATCACATTAAGATGGAAAACCAGTTTGAATAAATTAACCATGATTCAAACCATCCATTTCAGACTCAGTGACTAGGGCTGAGCTGACTGGATTTTATTCCTTCGATGTGCTGAACTTTGTCTGTAATGATTCTAAAACTGTGTCTGTCAGCCACAACTTGCTTTATGATAGTTATTTCACCTACAATTTCATCTCACTTTGCCAGAGATTTCTCATACTCCTTCAGCTTGAACCCTGATAAAGCATCCTCTGACATTCTTATATGCTGAACAGACACAGTGAGATTGCAAACAAACCAAACTGACTGTCATTATTGAATAGTCCTCAGACATACACACATCTTGGGTAAAGTTATATTAGCTGTAAAGAGCTTGATTCCTAGGAAATCTCATAGGACCCAGAATTATCAACACCTAAGGTCATTCTGAATCATTCAACAAATTGAGTCAGGCAACCTTCAAGCAGGTACAACCTTTGTTACTCAGACTAAAAAAATCTATCTTGTCTTCCACAGGTTGCTAATGTAAAACAGCTTTTTCCCCTCCAGCTGCCTAGTGTCTCCTCTCCTTGTAATGATATTTCAGCTAGTGGAGTTTCTGGTCACACAAATCTGGGTTCCAAATGACTCTTATGAAATGGCTGTGTTCAGTCAACATCAAATCTTACATATCATCAGTCCTAATACTTGTTATAAAATATCTGTGGCCCTGATAGAGCGCTTTAGACTTGAGCCTTACTGCAAACATGGAGATGATTTTGAGAAAGGTGAGGTAAGAAAAACTCATGAGGATTTGTAGGTTTGATTGCCTTGGATGGACAAATTTCCTGCTCCTGATCAGCCTCATCCAAGCTACATCCATCTCTGCAAAGTACAAAAGCTCTTGGAGGGTACATCAAAGGGCCTGCCCAAGCGCATCCAAGTGGTTCTTTTCCTTGGAATCTTGTTCATGACACCTAATAAAAACAACCTCCCTCTAAAAGTGCTGTGACTTCAGAAAACAATTTCCCAAAGCTGAGGGAAAGCATGAACTTAACTGAGCACAGGAAAAATGTGTATACACTCATATGTACTAACATACACACACACATATTTGTAGTGTGAATATATGTATGTATATGTATAAGGAGAGCTTTAAAGGGGGTTTACAAAGGCCTAGACCTTTTCATAAGGAAAAGATCAGAACAATTTTGGCCAAAAAGACATTTTTAGTTCAGCATTGACATGAAGGTAGCAATTAGCCCTAGAATAGCAAAGTAAAGCAAGGACATGAAGCAGAAATGCAAATCAGTATAAATTTTAAGATAGGAAGTACAGAAAATGGAAAGGAGAAGATGAAGGTGGCAAGGAAAGATCCAAATTATTGAACAGGAAAGAGTTTTCTGGGCTAATTAGGAAAAACAGAAATGTCAGCAATGTCATGGGCCAACCATGTGGAGACAGAAAAATATGTGAATAATGATTTAGAGGCAGTAGAAATGTTCAATAAATATGTTTGCTCTGAGTTTGGAAAGAAAGAAGAGGATGTGTTTATATCACACAAGGATGTCGAAATATTTTCCACTCTACTAGCAACCAAGAAGGAAGTTAAGCAACTTCTTCTAGGGATAAACACATTTTATACGAACAGGATCTGCAAACTTGCAGCCAAGAGTTTTCCTAGAACTGGCTGAGGAAATTTCTGACCCCTTGACATCAGTCTTGGATAACTCTAGAGGAGTTCGGAGAGGAGTCGGAGAGCTCTCATTATGTCCCAGTATTAGAAAAGAGAAAGTGGTCTGACCCCAGCAGCTCTAGAGTGGCAAGTCTGACATAATCTCATCACAATAATGGAAAAACTAATACAGGAGTCAATCAAAACAGAATTAATGCATGGGAACATAATTAGGGCCAGTTAACACAGACTAATAGAAAATAGGACTTGTCAAACACTCTTTGATGAGATAAAAAGTTGGGATGATAAAGGTGACTACATGAATATAATATATTTAGTCTTTTACAAAGCTTCGACTTTGCAGCTCATGACAGTTTGATTAAAAAATTGGTCTGATGCAATGTCCATGAAGTGCTCCCTAAATGGATTAGGAACTGCTAAGTGATCTGCTAAAAAAGTAGTTGTTTATGAGGCATCAAGGGCAGGTGGGGGTGTTTCTGAGGAGGCGAGGTCTGTAGGAGTTGGTAGGAAGCCTGGCATGACTGTGTCTTGTCATCCATAATCTGGGAGGAAAAGCAAAATCGCTGGTAATGACACTATTGGCTGACACAAAGATGGTCAGTGCTTACAAGGACAAGACACATATTAAGAGCTGAAGGGAGCATCCTCTCAGAGGAAGAAGGGAAGTTGTGGTCTTGGTGCTGTCTCTCTAGAAAGCAGAGAATTGGAAAAAATATTAGGAGTTTGCAAAGGTCAAGCAATTTCCTCTTTTGATGGCAGCTTTATTGTGTGATAATTGGATAGACAAACAAGATACAAGGTACAATGAGTAGAAGAAAGAACAGGAGCAGGGAAGGTGTTTTAACTTCGAGAATGATCACTGAAAATGCACCTGGAATGCTGCACACAAAAATCACCCCAGGGTGGAAGAGATGAAACGTCCCTTTCTTGTGAGCTTAGGGCCAGGCACGGAAGAATGCAATAAGTGACTCCTTTGGCACAAGGCTTTCTCTCCAAGCAGGAGGGCAAGTTTTCTGAATTTCTGTCTCCAGTAGGAGGACATGAATTCTGTTTACTTTCTTATTACCTGCTGAAGCGGGTGGCCTGAGTCTTGCCCTCAACCTCCTTAGATTAGTGATAGCAAGATCAAGAGGCATGTTGCAGCAGCACGTACACTCCTTAGCAGGGTTAACAGGGCTTTTGGTAAAGATTTTCAGGAGCTGTTCAACACAGTAAGAAAGACATGGCAGGGACTGTCTCAAGAACCTCAAGTCAAATTCAAGCTTGGAAATACATCCCAGTTTTTAATTCTAGGGGTGATTGAGAAAACACGGAATAGAAATGTATATCCTTCTGTCTTGTGATGTCCTCAGTCACAGGATACTGCCTCAGAAAAGGTATTTTAACCAACCATAAGTTAATGACATTAACTCAGAATGAATATATAATTTAATGGTTCTTGGTAGAGAACTCCTTAAACACTGTGCATTTCTTATTATTTTTGTCCAGGAGAAGATTCCTGGACTCCAATGATGGGAATCAACTCAGCCTTCCAGTCCTTTTTCAGGGTCAATTTTTCAGTGGTCTGCCTGTTTCAGTAATAGTGAAAGAGGTTTCCATCTATGCAGGGGAACAAGGAAAAAGGAAAAAAGAAGGAAGAGAAGAGGAAGGACCAGAGGGAAGAGAGAAAAAATGGATCAAAGGATGGATTGTAAGCTTTTTAAAAAATAGACCAGATATGAGAAAAGGCAGAATAGTCAGTGTCCTTTAAACTGTCTTCAGGTGGGTCATATTCACTTGTGGTGTGGCACAAGACACAATTTACCATGTGGCTCAGCTCCCCAAGTGAGGACTGTATCTTCGTTTTCCAAGTGGATGCCAAATAAGTAAATTCAGGATGCCCAGGGGCATGGGAAGTGCTTATGGTCTCACTGCTTCCCTTGAGCATTTGTTTTGAGCTCTGCTTGGTAGTGATGTTTGCAGCTGTTGTTTTGTAGCCTATGTGAAATTCGTTGGCGGGTCTTGTTTGGGTCCTGGGGAGTTATTTGTCTGCATACCACCCACAAAGTTCTACACTCAGAGTCTGCAAAATGCAGTTTTTGTTGGTAATAGCAAGGCTGAATGTACAAAGTTGAAAATCCTTGAGATGTCCTTCCAGCTCTTCCCATGGAGATTCACGGTCAGGGATAAAAAATGCCTTGTGTAGGTGTCAGTAACCTGAATCCAGGTGCCTGCATGCAGCCATACCATGGCAATTTTGTTTCTCTGAGAATTACCACTCCATTCAGTTGCCTACCCACAGACTGTCATCTGGGATATCTCAGAGTATCCTGGTCTCCTACAAGTGGGCTTACAAACGCAGTGCAGTGCTTCTTTCTGGGTCAGAAGGAAGCCCAAAGGGATCTTACAGGTCCCAACAAGGTCTAAACTTGACAATACTGTCAATGTAACTGGGAGTGCGGTAGGATTTCAGTCCCACCGGGGATGTCCTTGCACCCAGCTCATACACAGACACCCACAGCAGACAAAGATGTCTAAACAACCAAGCAGAGAGTGATTCAGCTGACCAAAGGTCAGTGTCTAAGTCAGAGTCAGAGAAATAACTCTCTGGACTCCCACAGGAGCCCGGATGCCCAGTTCCTGAGTATATCAGAGACTTGAGTGTCTCAAGCTGGAGTTTTACTTATCCCTTGTGTTACCCATGGTTTATAGCCTCCCTGAATAGCACACTTACTGGACTAACCATCATTCATAGAATCACAGAATCATTTAGGCTGGAAAAGACCTCTAAGACCATCAGCTGCAACCGTTAATCCAGTGCTGCCAGCTCCACCACTAAACCATGCCCACAAGTACCACATTTAGTCATCTTTTAAAAACCTACAGGGATGGTGGCTATACCACTGCCCTGGGCAGCCTGTTCCAGGGCTTGACACACCTTTCAATGGAGACACATTTCCTAATATCCAACCTGGCAGAACTTGAGGTCATTCCCTCTTGTTCTATCACTTGTCACCTGAGAGAAGGAACTGACCCTCTCCTGGCTACAGCCTCCTTCCAGGTAGTTGCAGAGAGCAATAAGCTTCCCCCAGAGCCTCCTTTTCTGCAGGCTGAGCACACTCGAAGGACGTGTGCTCCCTATCCTTCTGCTCCATTTTTGCTGCTTTCTTCATTCACACGTGCAAGACACTGACCACACCAGTGGCCACACCAGTGATCTTAAAGGCCTCGGGAAGGCAAGCATCACCACTCACATTAGGATTCTCCAGGGAAAGCCTCTTTCCTGCCTGCAACCCTGCAAGACCACCACTACCCCTGGGGATGCAGGACTCCTGGGTGTGGAGGTGCCAGCTGCTCACTGGGTCACTGCCTCCCTGCTTGCTCAGCTCTCTCATGGCTCCCATGCTCTGGACAGTGGGAAGACAATGGTCGCTAGGCAAGCTGGGGCCAATGCACAGGTTTGTTGCACACAAGAGGAATAAGAGAGAACAAACAGCTGTTAGACCGCATCCGTGACACTTTCCTGTGTAATCCTGGAAGGGGAGGCACTAAATACCATTCATACCTTAAAAGAAAAAGGGGGGGGGGGGGGGGGGGGGGGGCGCGGGGGGTAGAGAGGGAGGAGTGCCTGAAGGAAGAGCAGCAACAAATAGATATTTATCTCTTCTGGACGGAGATCTCAAGTACTTTATTTACCTCTGGTGCAGAGGCACAGGAGCCAGAGAGGTACCACACCTCTTCAGGCTGGGACTGAGCATTTTAATGCATATGAACAGCATGCTGACTTCATTAAAGCATTCGATTAACACCAGAAAGGACCCACTCCAGCAGCTGCATTTATCACTAGGACTATGGCATATTTAGAAAGAGTGATTTGGTAGGCCCTTAGCATAATCAGAATAGATGAACCTACCTTGGAGGGAAAAAAAAAATGTAGCTTTTAATAGACCTGTAAGTGCACTACGAATATTTATTGTGTCCATCCTTCCAGTAGGGGCTTGATGAGATAGGGAGCAGAAGTGGGACAAGGCAGTGGGCAAGATCTCTCAGCAATGCCTGCCCTTGTCCATAGGCATGTGTTGGTGTCAGTGCATGAGGGCTGGCACACCAGACTCTCCACCAGCTCTGCAGAGCATCCCCAAGATGATGACACTGCTTGCTGCTAGGAAACCCTCTGTGCTCACTGCCCTCAGAGAGGCAGTCAGCTTCAGCACATGATCGAGATCCCAGGGGATTGTGGATCTGGAGGCATCTCCCCAGGGTCATGCAGAGATGAAGCATGGCCCTGGTGTGGTCACCTCAGCAAGGAGCCTGCAGGTGGATACATGATTGCAGGCACAAGCATGCCACAGGGCTCAGCACCCTGGGTCCAGCTCTCATCACGCCTGGGTCGCACCAAAGACCCCGTGTCCCACCCCCAAAGGTGTCCAACAGCAGGAAACTGGACAAGATTGGAAGAATAAGGCAAACTTACTGTTCCAATCATCAGCAGTTTGAGAACAATGGACATCCTGAGCCAGTGATGATATATTGGTGGTGAATGATTCTCCAAAGAACAATTCTTCCACAAATTTGTTCCTTCCTTCTGTTTCATCCCCATTCTTCATCTCTCCCCAAGCTCACCACCACTCTGCAAAACAGCGAGCACTGTTAGTTATTTTTTACATATATTTTTTACGCCTCTGAGTTTAGGAACCTTCCAATTAATGGTCTAAAAATAAGTGAATTCAGGAGGCTGACAGGAGGCTGGGAGAAGGGAAGAAAGAGAGTTAGAGGCAAGAGGTTGCCCTTTGGGAACCAGAGAACTCCATGCAGGTGATCTGAGAACCAGTTTAACAGCTGAGACTGTGATTAGCGTGTACATCTGCATGTGAAGTTGTGAGTTTACTGGAAACTGGGACAGTGGTGGTTTAGCTAGAAAGTCCCTAACAAAGGAGGAATAATTAGGACCATATTTCCAAAAAGAGCATTTTTAAAAAGCCTCCTTAGGGAAAGTGGGGATGGAAGAGTACTTCACTTGGAAAACACAAAAAAAAAAAAATTACATGGAAATTTTCATTAATCTCTGTAGACTGTTAGGTCAAATTAGGATAAGAAATCTGATCATGAAAGTGTGAAACAGAGGGACTTTAGCCAATTCTAAGGGCAAATCTCAGTGCAGCTTGAATGTTGAAGATTTCTGCCAAAGGTTTCTGCATGTACATGTCACTGTAACAAACACAACTGTTAATTGGTCTCTCTGTCTACGTACAGAGGCAAACATGTAGATGCAAGATCTTTTTTTTTTTTATTTATATGCATCGCTAAAGATGTCATTTTCTGTAATTCTCCCTGCTTCATTCTCTAATATACATGACCTTTAATAAGCAGGAGTTATGGTTTGACAGCAAGGACTGTTGAAAAATGCACGGAAATCCTGGCTGGATTAAATTTTTAGTCCATTTCCATCTGCTGCTTACACTCAAGTTGTACGTGGATCATAAACTAAAGATGGCAATTTGGGAGGCAATTTTCTTGAATTGCAGGTACAGCAGGATGCAGGGGAAAGTAATGGCAGGATCAGGCATTTAGAAATGGTATAAACATTTAAGCTACTGGTTAGATTTAATGTATTTTATTCATTCACTTTCCTTTTCTCTCTTTTTTTTAATATCCATGAATGAGGGAACCAGAATTAAAAGAGGAAAAAAAAAAAAAAGAAAAAGAATGGGAAAAAATAAATTAACACATTATTGATAAAAGGTTTTGTTGGCTTTTCAGTTCTCAGTGGAGTTTGTTTGCTCCCATTGAAAGAAACATCTCATTGAAGCACCTGCAGGTGTGTGGGCAAGAGCTCCCAGAGTTGCTGTAGCAAGGTCACCTCATTTCCCATGGAGGAGAGGCACACCGTGGATAAGTGATGCGCCAGGAAGGTGCTGGGCTGTGCCATTATTGTAGCTCTTCTAGCCTGGCTGGAGTTTGTGAATCAGGACTTTTCCTCATGTTTCACACTTCAAAAGGAAGCAGTACAGACAGCAATTTTTTTGTATTTAATAGGAATTATGTGGCTTCTGGATTCTCCTGCTGAGGATGTATTATTAGTACAGGTGTCACAAGATATACTGAGTGCGCATTCATTGAAAATCACATCCCTAACTTCTCATTGTGGCTTTGGAGATCTCTTCCCTGGAGCAGGAAGTCAAATATTTCAGAATACCCACTGAATAATAATGTTTCACCCTCACCTGAGTTTGCTGACTGACTGCCAGCTCAGCATATAGTCCCAAAGCCTACTGAGGCCATGGGTGACTCCACCATGCAGGTGCCTGGGGATGGGGAAGAGCAGTGCCCCTCTGTCTGCTAGAGAGGCTGAGGACATGCCAGACAGGATGCCAAGCTTGCCCTGACTGTGTAGGTGAAACATGGGAATTAAATTCAACAGCACTCAGAGCAGCTTCATGAGCTTGGGAACCAGCAGTGCACCTCTTGAGTAGTTTCCATTTGTACTGGAAGGAAAAAAGCAACAAGGTGCCACAGACTCGAGATTTCTAACGGGATATTGCCCTGCTCACCTCTATCAGTTGTTTCTGCAAATCTCAGCTGCTGTGAATGTGACCTGAATTCAAAACAGATGCAACTGTCCAGAAACTGGGATTTCCTTGTAGGAGGAACACCATGTCTGAGGTGTGTGCAGTATTTCAGGAGACAGTTGGACTTTCTGGCAGCTCTCCAGAGGAGAGCAGTGAAAACAATGTAAGAAAAGATCGAAGACACAAGGACCTTTTAGTCTTGAAAAGAGAAGCCCAAGATATGAGCATAGCTCTTAAATGTTTAAAAAGCTGCTTCAAATAAGAAAGGAATTCTCCAGCAACACTGGGAATGGGACAAGTTCTGGTGTAGAAAGGAGGTTCAGATTAGATGTTAGGAGACCTCTAAGACTAAGAATAATGAAATATTAGGATAAACTGTGTGGGGAAGAGGCAGAATCTTAATTTCTTAAGGAATCTACAAAGAGGTTAAACACACACCTGCCTGGGATGGGGAGAATCCTGACTTATGGCAGGAATGAACACTTGGTCTCTCCTAACTCTGTCCTTTCTTGGCATTTGACTTCTGCAGGAGACAGAGAAAGTGTGCCTTCCTAAAATAAATGCTTTTGGCTAGGGAGTGGTGTTAATACTGGCAGTCCTTTCCCTCAGATGACTGTCAGATGACAGCAACTACTTTCATGCACAGGATCCCCTTCTTCCATCAGGAATTGCCTGATCTGACCTGGCCTGAGGGCAGAGATCATACCACAGCTTAGCTCACTGGCAGTGACCCCTGAAAGCTTCCAGATCCTGGATGCTTGCAGTCACCTGGCTCCAGTCTTGCAGAAGGCAATGACAACGAGTGTGAGCAGAATCAGGCCTGCACTTCCTTATGGAGGACTGTTGATCAATCCAAAACTGTGACGTTACAGACACAAGCCTGCCTGAGCTGTCTTCCTCCATTGAACACAGTAGGTACAGAAATCTTCACAACTCAAGCCTGGAGATGAGGCTAAGGGCTGTGCTGGGTGATGCTGTTTGGCCTGGTGCTGGAGCCTGTAGCCAAGCCCCAGCCACCCCAGGCCACATCCTGCACAGCAGGCACTCAAAAGCCACGCAGGGCCCTTTCAGTGACTGATACCCCAGCAAACGCTGGCCACTGACACCATTTATTCAGTGTTCCCCATTCAGGGACAGAGCAGCACTGGCTGGAAAGGAGAGGGAGGAGGGAGAATGCATGAGCAGCCCACAGGGAATCACACACAGCACGGGGACAGGGAGGCTGGTTTGCTCGAGTGCACAGAGCATTCCATACACAAACACTTAATTTACCGGGTCAGTGGGCACACACGGCAGGAGGCCTGTACACCCCAGGAATACATACAAAAACACACACACACTCACCCCAAGCATACAGAAACAGTCATTACATTTGTATACACAGAGACAATGCCTCTGAGCTGGCCAAGAACACACACAAGTCACAGTTGCATTTGCAGGCAGAATTTAGCTGCACACATACACACATGCATATTACTCATTTGCAGACTCTGTCACCATGTACCCAAAGTCTTTTTCCACTGCCCTGGACTTGCTGGCTGTCTCTGAAAGACCCTCACATACTATCAACACAGACAAATCTCTGCAGTGCCAGGCACAGGGAGCCCCAGCAGCATGCCCCATTTGTCCAAATGACATCCCAGCAAAATTCCCGCATGGGTGTGAGAGCCTGTGGCTGGTAGCCTGGTAGGGTTATATGTTTCCTGCAGCATTAATAGCTTCAAAAAAATCCTAATGTGTCATTCAGATAAAAGTTGCAGCTGGGAGTCAGGAAATTCCCAGGTGAATGCTACAGGGGCCAGATTGAACTCTGCCCGTGTATGAGTCCAGTGTGAGAGGGTGAACAGGATGGAGATAGCCAAAGCTCTAGCATTGCTGAGCAATTCGATTCCCTCCTGGGGCTCCCTGGCTCAGCTGGAAAGCTTTCTGTATTGACATGAGCACCATTTATTTTGGCTGCACAATGTTGTCTCCAATAGCCCTGTGGATCCAGCTGCGTCAGGAGAGGGACTGCACACACAGCCCCATTCTCCCACTGAGTACCAGTGCCACAGCCTCTCCTGGCAGTGATGGCAGGGGACAGTCCAATGGATGGGGTCAGGGTGTCTCATGGGTGTACTGTGGAGGGGTTGTTTGGCACAAAGTTGGGTTTTATCCTTGTTCATGCAAGTCCTGCTTCATTAGCTGCACAACATCCAGCCTGCAAGAGCCAAAGCCAAATAGTAATTTGCCGCTGCAGCTCCTCTTGGTTTCCAATCAGACCATTTACCTGGGAGACAAAGCCTGTGTTTAAGTGCTTCACTTCAGAAATCCCTGCTTGCAATGTTCTCCTGAAGCACTTCCATCACAGAAATTTCTGCAACCTGCAGTCTCAGCAGTGAGGCCGGGGGCTAAATGAGTCACAAAGGCTCAATTTCCCTGCTGCACTCCTGAGGAATAACATTTGCTTATCGACCCCTACCTGGGGCTTTTCAAGGATTAGTCACTAATGCAGCCAGGCTGGGGACAGGATGCAAAGCTGGTGTAAGCCAACCTGCTCCCTTCCTCTCAGAGAAGTTTGCTTTATGCTGTGACCTGGTATTCATTTTGGTTGTTGGGTTGTATTTTTTTTTAAATTTTGCTCATTACAGCTCAACAGAAGCCCCAGGAACTGGAACTTCTGTTTCAGTAAGGAGCACCCAGTCCAGGTGGATTTGCCTTTGCTGCTGTGACTTCTGCAGAGCAAGAGACGTTGGCTCCTTGGGGTGGCTTCTTTCGCTGGTGCTAAAGTCAATCTCAAACATATAGGAGAAAGAAACCTGTCAAGACCGGAGAAAAAAAAACAATCAATGTTTGTTGAAAGGGAGAAAACCTGAATGGCACTGCATTAATTCCCACCTTGTAACTTGGTGTTACAAGATACAGGAAGCTTTATGAAAAATAACCAAGGAATTATTTTGTGATGGGTGTGTGTTTGGCAAAAAGCATCTTCTTTACACAATATCCCCTGCCTGGGATGCCAGTTAGGTCTGACATGCAGATACAGAGGATGATTAGCTGTGCCATTAGTTACTGTCCTGGGGAGTGGAGATCTGGGACATTGCTTCAGAGGAAGGATACTGAAGCAAGAATAAAGTTCCCCACTCTGTCTGGATTTGGATGAACATGCCAGCACATGATAATCCTCCAAGGGCTCAGACAGGCTGCAGGAGCTTTCCTGAGCCAATCACACAGGGATGGAGGACACTGTAATTGTGAGGGTATAGGTCACTGCAAACCAAGGGTAGAGGTCAGTGGCTCAGAATCCTGATGAACATCAGTGACAAGGGGCCAAGATCAGCTCTCTGAGCTAGAAGGTTTCTTGTTGTGGCAGTAATCCACATGCAGCATCTGCCCTAAGCCACAGTTCACAGAATCATAGAATCATTAAGGTTGAAAAAGGTCTTCGAGATCAAGTCAAACCGTTGACCAAATACCACCGTACCCACTAAACCGTATCATGAACTGCCACATCTACTCATTTTCTGAACACTTCCAGGGATGGTGACTCCACAGCTTCCCTGGGCAGCCTGTTTCAAAGCTAAACCAATTTTTCAGTGAAGAAATTTTTCCTAGTGTTTAGCACTACAGTTTACCTATAATCCTGGGACTGTCCCCCACCATGCAGTAGCTCTTCTGCAGCAGCTCTATGCCAAGACTTATGTCTCACAGTGCAGGTGACACAGTGCATCCTTCTTTTGGAGAGGCATCAGAGACCTTGAACAACCTTCTACGGGCTGAACTTCCAGTTGAGTCCTTAAAAGCAAGTGCTGAGTATGGGCTGCAAACTTCTGGCACTGTGGATGTGTTGATGTGGTTGTGGTGGGGGCGACCTCCAGCCAGCTCTAGCCTGTGGGAAATTCCTGCTACACGTATGTAATCTGAGGAGAAATGCTGCACTCTGCATGTGGAGCTGGCTTTGTAACAAAATGATCTTTATTCTGCTCTGAGCTGATGGGGACAGCACTGCCTAAAGCTGGCCTGCCTGTGAGCTCTTATTTTGCAGACATTCAGTCCCTGCAAGGATCAGAGCCCCACTAGTAAACAGAGCCCTTGTTCCCTCCTGCCTCTCCATGCTTTGGTACCTTTGCTGGATGACCACTGAGGTATTGGAGACGAGCCAGCAGTTCAGAGACAAATCAAAGCCAACAGCCCCAGACTGAAGCTCTGCCATCTTCCAGCACAACAGGCTGTCTGCAGGCAAGTTCAAACAAAATGCTGCTAGAGTGCCATTCTTTCAGTACAGGTACAAAGCAGACATCATGGTTCAATACAGACGTATCACACTCTGACATACAAATAACGGGTTGGTGACATGAAGGAACAAGCCTAAATAAATCTTCTGGAGAGAAAAATCAAGCTTATTTGGAGGAGGAAGCTGCTTCCAACTTTCTGAGAAACTTTGCAGGAAGATGGGCTGGGCTCCCTGGGAAGGAAGGAGCAGTCAGGAGATGAATCTGTGTGGCTGTGAATGGCAACAGAGGTGCGATGCGCTTGTCTACTTCCATTAAATAGTGCAAGAGCTAAGAAGCGAAGAGGCCATTTAACTGTGTCCAGTTTGATCACAGCTAAGCATGTCTGTGCAAGACATGGCAGGAACACAGGGAGTTAGACCCAAGGGCCAAATATCCTTGGCCAGATCTTGCCACATCACAGAGGATGAGCAGGTGCAGCTCTGATGAGGGTGACAAGAACTTCTGTCCCCTTTTCCTCAACTGGAGCACATTTGAAGACACTGCTGGAGCTTAGGTTGCTTGGCATTGATCCTGGAGGAGTCTGCAGGAAAAAGCTCAGTGGTTTTCCTCTGTGAGCTGCAGGCTCTTGCCCAAGTACTACCTCTATTGCTCTGCCCAGAGAGGCACCCCAGGGCACAAAACACCAGGGAGATGGGTTAGAAACAAGCATGAACGCAGTGTTATCTCACAGCTAAGAGGAGTATTGGCGACTTCACTCTCTTGGCAGATCCCTTCTGGGTGGCTCTTTCTCTCTCTGCTCTTTTCTTCCACTGCTGTTTGTCTGTCTCATCTATGTAGCCAGAGACTCAGGTGAAGTAAGAGCTATCAAGCATTGTATGTACAAACAGAAGCCAGAACACAGGTTTGTATTGCAACTGGGTACTTTTGAGCCTTCCAGGGGTTTCTAAATTAAATAAGTAGATAGATAGATAGATAGATAGATAGATAATTATTCACCAAAAAGAATGGAATAAACCCCCAAAACAAACAAAAAACCAAAACAATAAACCAACCAACCAAAACAAAACAAAAAACCCCAAAACAAACAAACAAACAAAACCATAAAACCCCGTAATAGCCAGCTAAGCTCACAGCTAAATATCTGAGCATTCCCAGCTGCACCAATCAATCCACATGCCAAGCACAAGTAACTGAGACAGATAAAGAGCAGATGCTGTGGAGCAGAGATTATACAGTGGACAAAGTGCTCAGGAGACCCTTAACCTGTTGGATAATAAGCGACTTCACCTTGGTTTTTACAGACATTGGTACCCAGGATGGGAAACCGATGTGCTTAGAAGAGAAGGCACAATATTGGGGACAACACCAAAGACTGCTGTACTGAAGGCATTTACACTGAGACAGCAAACAGCCCAGGAGAGCCGTTGATAGCAGCCACTGTCTGATGGGAAGCTAAATTAACAATTTCTGTGGATGTCACAGATCCGAAAGATGAAATGGGAGAACAACTCCCGTGTGAAGTTTTGGTACTGGAGCTGGTGGGAGCCAATGTCCTAAACCTTCTTGCATGGTTGTCTGGCCTTGGTGTGGGCACAACTTTCTTTAGGGAGCATTGAAAGCTGCATGTGGGAGAGAGGAGAGTGCTGCATTTGCCAGCTGTGTCCACCTCAGGACATGGTTTAGATGCTAGTTCTGCTCCTTCCTGTCACAGTCAAAGTCTGCCAAGTTGTTATTTTCACAGTGAAACTCATCATAGGATTGGTCTCTCTTAGCTCAGCACCCAGCTTCCCCAAAGCAGGAGCTGCCTCACACCTTTTTGGTCATGGAGAGCACAGACCATCAGGTCAGCAAGGGTTTCCAAACTGAGCTGGGTCTTCTGTGGTGGCATTTATCCTCTCTGGGGACCATGCTGGATCAGTGGCAGAGGTCTGTGTATGGCTGGGAGGCTGTCAGTGAGGACAGACTGGATTTGGCAGAGCTGGGTTAATGGCTGGACTTGATGATCTCAGGGATCTTTTCCAGCTTTACTGATTCTGTGACTGAAGAGGTGTTTCAGCATCTTGGGGTGTTGGTTAAGCCCCAGGGATGCTGTCTTTACCTAAGGCTGATAGACTGAAACAGTCACAGAGGTTTCCCCTTGCCTGGCAATGGATGTCTGTCATTGTATGTAGATCCACAGCCAGGATCTTCAAAGGGGTATTGATCTAACAGTCACAAAACCCTGTGGAAAGCCAAGGAGTCCAACTGGACATCAGCCACTGAAGTTTCCTATGGCCCTTACTAAGGACGCTGGTCCCTGGGTTTGCAGTGGCTCCTATGACCATCCTTTGTATGTGCCTGTCCTGCTCTGCTGTGCCTACCCAAGCTGACCACAAATGCTGCTTGCCTTTGCACAGAGCAGAGAGAAGCAACAAATACAGCCATTTTTCAGGAAAGGACAAATAGTACCCATGGATGGAACTGGGTTATCCCAGTTGCCCAGTGAGGGCGAAGAAAACCCTGTGGAAGATCCCAATCTGTGAAGTGCATGTAAAACCCCCTGGGCAGGAACAACCCTGTCCACAAAAAATGTGTTCAGAGGCCTCCACATAGAGTGCAGGTTGCACAGTATCACACAGATGAAGCTGCAAAGCAATGATAGCATTGGGGGATGATAAAGCTTTGCCGTCCTAGATGATAAACACCATCGGTGGCTGCTTAATAGGAAATGTGGGACTGGCACAGTCCCAGGGCAGATGTAACACGCCTGTGAGTATGTATATGTGTGACTTCCCATAAATCCACATCTGACACGAGGACCTTTGTGAACTGGATTATAAATAATTAGCTGGACATGTCTGTATTTCTTTTTGCACTACCACTGTCGCTAGGACAAAAGTTGAGATCTCCTGCTTCTGTGGTGCTGTGGATTGCATGTCCAGAAGGGGCAGGTGATGGTTCAGGCAGCATGACCCCTCACTGCAACCTGTCCAGACATCCTGTAATGAGTCTGGCAGTTTGTGCTAAGAAACCTAGCCCATCATATCTGGAGAAATCCCTAGAAGGTTAATGCAATATAACCCTTGGCAGCTTGTTCCTGGTAAAAATGAGGTCTTATTTTGAGGAATTTATGATTAAAGTGAATAAAGAGCAGTCATCTTTCCAAATATAAACTGAAGGTAGTCTCTGATTTATTTCTCATGATGCATTTCGTCATGTTCTGTTGTCTTTGCAAATCTGTATTTTTATTGCATTGAGATGTTTCTCAGGTTTGGGTTACATTTCTAATAAATATCCGATGCCATGTTGATTTCCTGTATCATATTTCATTAGTTTTAGGGAGGAATGGAGCACCATTTTTATAAAAAACAGCAGTCTTAAAAGGAGTTTTTAACACAGGGCTTGTCTGCCTTTAGCAAGTGATAGCTGGCTCTCTAACAGTGGTGGTATTGTTAAAAGCATTACAACCTGCCTTCGCATGGATTTGGTTATCTCAGGATAAAGGTGCCTTATGCCTGTATAACCATTTCCATGTGTGAAGAAGAATAATTCCAAAACTGTAAATCAAGGCTTTTAGTGGCATAGCTTTAACTGGTAAAAATCACACTGCTAATAGAGACATGGTTGAAATAAGGAAAGAAACCTCAGCTAGGAGAGAGAAACTTCTGTTGTAGGAGATACCTATGTAAAAAAAGATCTTTAGGATCCTGTCTACAGTACTGCATCAATATCATACTGGAGTATACTGGGCTGTTTTGGTCATCACAGTGAAAAAGTTATTCTGCCTGAGGACTGGGTCACGTGGCAGCAAAGCAAAATGGATTAATTCCCTCGGAGTGCTGGGGTGCCAATGTGAGCTTAGGACCAGGTCCCCTGTGTTTGTCTCAGGCCCATCTGCCCAAATATGAACCCCAATTTCCCACCCCATCTCTGCACAGAAAATCCTGCAAAGTCTGGAGACTGTCTGGTAGCAAAACCCTGATGCAGAAGAGGAATCTTCCAGGACTCCCCAAAAAGACCGCTGACATTGAAAGGATGGGACAAGGTGTGATGGGAAAGACATGAAGGGAAAAGGTGGTGGCAGCCCCACAGTGGGACAATTCCCTGCAGGGTATGCTCAGCTCAAGGTCTGAGCCTGTGTTTCTCTCACCGCTGTGCATCTCCCGCATTGCAATACAATAAGAAACCGAAATCTTTGTTATTCAAATATCCTCCCCATGATGAACTACATTATCCTTCATATTTTCAAGGATCCCTCTCTTAGACCTATCTCTTATTTCATTAATGCAGTTGCTAGAGATGAAATCCCTTCTTCCTTAATTGCTCTGCTCCAACCATCCTTGTTACTCTTCATGAAAGAAGCAGACAATAATCCTAATATCCTCCTTTTTTTTTTGTCGCCATTGCTTAACAAGAAGAGCCTTGAAATCATTGCCCCTTATTTCCCAGACCTAGCCAGCCGATAGGAAATAATTAACTCCTATCTGTGCTGACGGAGTGGTGGCTGGTGTGTAGCCAGTTCCAGGTAGTTTGTTATTCCTGCTTTATCGCCTGCAGCAGAAGGGAGGCTGCAAGATTATTGAGCAAAGCTCTGCCTGCATGTTTATCACTACAAGTTTGAAGAAATAGTGTTAGTAATGATTTAATTTAATTTTATAATTTTCTTAAATAAAGGGTATTGTTTATCCTCAGTGATGTAAATGACAAATCTTCTTGGACTCATTTCATTTTACAAACAAGATTGTCTTTGCTGCAGCCTGCGCTACAGCAGATGATCACACAGAGATCATCCCAGGAGATGCAGAATGCTGGGAGCTGCTCAGCAGCAGCATCTGAGCTGGAATTGTGTGAGCTGCCCAAACATCTCAGGTTGGGGATGAGGTAAGAGGACACTTAGAATTTAACCAAGCTTGTAATCAGCTGCTGCATGAAAGCAGCTTTGTCTGATTATCCCAAAGGTCCCCTTAGCTCAGCATCTAAGAGTAGCCAACAGCAGATGACAAGAGCAGAGCAGGAGCAGGAGCCAGCATATCTAATCAATACTTATCCCTGCCCTGTGTATTGCATCTTGAGATTTTCTGCTGTAAATGTGGCTTCCATTGTTGCCTCCAGCAGCCTTTTTGAACTCATTAAAGGTTTTATCACCTATAACAAGGACTTCCCAACTGTATTAGGTGCTTGTTTTGAATCTGTCACCTGCTAATTTCACTCATTGCACCCTGTACTTGTGTTGGAAAGGACAATGAACAACTTCTCCCAGTGCTCACTCCCCCTGCCACTCAGGATTTATTATTTTCTTTCCCTCCAGCTGTGTCTGAGAAATAATGTTGTAAAATCTCTGCTAAGGCAAGAATGCATTAATCACTAACTTGATTAATTACTGAAGGATCATTTCCTCTCTATGATACATGTAAACCCCCAAACTTCTTGAATCAGAAGTACACTCAAGGTGTTCAGTGTCACATCCATCATCTCCATGAGCATCACTGTTGGCAGAGGCAGACATGGCTGCTCAGACAACCTCCTTACAGTGCTGAGAGTCCCTTTGATCAAACCTCTGCCTTGCTGGGCAGGGTGTGTGAGCAATCCAGCAGCAGTAAAACATCTCAGTTTTGGAAAAATGTCCCATTTTGTCCCTCTGCTTCCGAGTTCCATCCTTGCCTCTTTATAGCATTTACACCCCCTGACACCTCAGCTGTCATGCACAACTGGAAACTGTCCTCAAACCTGTGGAAGAGCTCAGCTAGTGTTAGGATTGCTCCCACAGAAGAAAAGATTGCTTTGCAAAAACACCTCAGCTTCCAGAGGGCCCTACACACAGAATCACAGAATCACAGAACAGTTTGGGTTGAAGGATTCTTAAAGATCATTTATTCCAAATCTCTTGATGGGTGCAGGGACATCTTCCACTAGTCCATATTGCTCAGAGCCCCATCCAGCCTTGCTTTGAACACTTTCAGGGATGGGGCATCCACAGCTTCTCTGGGTAACATGTTGCTGTGACATTACCACCTTTCCACATCTTCCCACCATTGAACACAGCCTGGATTTGGATTCACAACACTTACATGTCCATTGGCCCCTTCTTTGGCATGGCTGAAGAATTTCCACATGGGCAGCTGTTGTCCATCCCCATCCTCTACAAGCCATGATAAAGGATTTTACTCTCCATGACCATCAAACTGAGACCATCCAGTGACATACAATTCACTTTGATAGGGGAAAGGAGGGTGATGATGGTAAAGCAGCTGTCAGCCCATCGTTGAAACCACAGAGAAAGAGCTATGTCATGTCATGGAGACAATTCACTGTTTATCTCTGCTCTGACTTCTTCACAGAGCTTATCTCTCCATCCTCTACCATTTTCCATCTTCGTGGCTCCTCTGCCTGGTGATCATCCAAGGAGCGTCAAGTAGAGATCAGAAAGACACTCTAGGCTGGGAACAGCTGGCTTGCAGTGACTTCCCTTCAGGACTCATCTTGGAAGTGGATCTCTTCTGCCCCATCCTGAAGTTGCAGAGGGACCTTGGCTCTTCCTTTACTTTTCCCCCGGGCTACCAGAAAATACAAGCACTGATCCTCAGGGTCTGTGAAGTACCAAAGCCAAGCCCTGGTGCAGGACTGTGGAGGGCCAGAAGGAGCCTTTTGAAAGTACAAGGTCATGGGGTGCTCTGCAGCTTGTAGAAGCTGACTCAGGATCTGTGTGGACCTTGATGGGATAAAAGCCTCCTTCATAGTGACCTTTTTGGGTGCTGAATGCACCTCTGGGCTGTGGTGGCTGTGTGATCCCCATGCACAGCAAAGGGAATTGGTACCAGTCATGCTGGCAAGACGGATGGAGTGGTTGAAATGGTTTGGAAGGTCTGCCTGGAAAGGAAATACCTGGCAAGGTTCCCATTCACCAAAAACCAGGGAAGAGCTCCAGGCTGTCCTGTGGTGATCAGTGCACACTATGAGGCATAACCAGCAAACCTGAGCACAGCAGAGAGGTGAGACAAGTGAAGCCTTCAGAGACAGAGCATGGACTTTGCTGGTTTCATCTCCAAAGGACAGGAGAACCCCTCTCAACTCAATCCCTGAAATACAGGCCACAGCACTTCTCTATTAAGGTAGCACCACCTTTCCTACCAATTTCCAAGCTCAGAAATTTTCCTGAGCTTGTGGCTGCTGGTGACCCACCAAGAACTGCTCAGACAGCATAACCCAGAGGTGGTGTCTGATCCTGCCAGACACAACTTGGATGCAGTGAGCACTCCACTGTCCCCGGGGCTATTTGGAGATGCTCTTCCTCTCCAGCAGGGAGGAGGGAGGAACAGAGCCTTTCCAACAGCAGCCAAGAAAACTAATGGATACATTTCTTTTCCCAAGGCAGGCAAATTATTTCTGCTCCCAGCTGACCCCTCGACCACAAAAAACACTATAAAACAGCAAGAGTGTGTAAAAAATAAACACAGGCACGCATCAGCCTTCCGGATTCCCGTCCCCCGAGCCAGAGGAGCTCGGGCCATGGACAGAAGGAATGTGGTGTTGCATCGGGAGACATAGGGATGGGATCAGGGACAGGAACATTTTATAACCGGCCTCTGGACCCCGTTAAGGAACAGAGGGAAGGAAGAAGCATGTGAGTGATGACTACTCATATTACAAAGGGGGGCAAATTTGAATCTCATCTGCATGTTTTGCAAGGATTGGGATTTACAGCATAAACTGCTTGCTCTGCTGCTTTGACTCTTGCTGTCTTGGCTCCTCTCGCCAAGTTTGCATCAGGGCTATCCTGATCAGCCAGGAGCCCTGCAAAGGAGTTATAACACATGGGGCTAGATTCATGCTGCAGGTTCTCAAGAATCTGTAGGGAAGCATACTATGAATGGAAGCATCTTTTTGCCTCTCCCTGTCACCTTGCAGCCTGCCAAGCTGGAGAGAGAGGAAGACAGAGAAAAGGCAGTTTTCCACTCTGTGAGAGGAGCCTGAAGAGATGCCAGGGCCTGACTGTAGAAGCCTAATATAAGCTTAGACATTTCTATTCACACCAGACAAGACATCCTGCACTGAGACTGAAGACCAGCAAAATTTGTATCAAGACATAGGGACATAGTTGGCTTAGCTCACAACCAACTGGGCTTGGGATTTCTGTACTCAGAAATGGACTGTGACTGCCATGGGTTTTGCTTCATCAGATTGAGAGGACGAAGTGCCACATGGTTTAGACCTAGAATGGTACAAAGATATATGAGTGTCAAATGAACCAGCTTCAGTATGGGAAGGAGCTAAATGTCCTCACCTCTGCTTCTGGACTCCCAGAGAAATCCACCCCAGAAATTTCACAGGGATTGAGATGACACAGGAATACTTGCCTTACACCTGCCCTCAGTTAGTCTCCACCAGCATCTACAACTTCCCTGCTTTCTGAGGATGCATTTTACAACTGAGAACTGGAGTTGCTCATAGAAAGTAATTCCACCCAGCAGGCAGCACTGCTGGCCTCTGAGAGGATGATCGGTGCAAGCTGATTGTGCCAGGATCTCAGCCAGCAGCACCAAGATACCTCCATAACCCCCACGCAGCACTAAGTGGCACTGTGTCTTTCCCATCTGCTGCGAGACACCTGGGCTCCTGCTATTGCAGAGAACTGACAGGCAAAGCTGCTGACTGTCTTCTGGCTGTCTCAGCTCTTTACAGTTCGAGGAGTAAAGCAATCCTTCAGTGCCCGGATTTCATACCCTGACAGTAAGTGTTTTTTCTTAAAAAAACCCAGAAACCTTTATGTGGAAAATAATATTGCTTGTGGCTGGTGGTCATAATGGATAGCAGAAGCAACACGAGGGAAAAAAAACAGTTCTGAGAAATTCCCTGAAACAAGCAACCTACATTTTTCCTCACCACTGCATCACTAATTGTATCTCTTTAATGCATTGATTTTTTTTTCAAAAGAACCAGAATAGGTAAACAAAAGCAACAGGTTCCTTTCAAAACCCAGCTCAGCCAGCAGGAATTAGGAATTAAAGTCAGACATAATGCAAATAGCATGGTGGGTTATTTGCTGCTCCTTTTGTGAAACACAGCTGCCTCCAGCAGCAGCAACAGCCCCGGAGCCATCCAGCACCAGGTCCCTCCTCCAGCTCCTGCCCCTCCTGGGTACCAGCAGATCCTCTGGCCAAGTGCAGCAGTAGCTGTGGCACTGGGTGGTGTGTCTGTTGCCTGCTCTGTCAGGCTGTCACTGTGCCCTGTGCTCTCTTTCCCTTCTTTCTGTTTCCAAGTCCTGGCTGAGCCCAGGTGACAGCTCAGACAAGAAATGTCAGAAGGCAAATGCTGGTATAAAAGAAGTTATTTCCAATACAAGTGGTCAGCTTGCAGCCAGCAGTTCTGTGTGCCTTGCTATTGTTCAATATCACTTTCCTCTTGTCAAGCATTTAAATCCAAAACTCACATTGATTTAGACTGTTTCAAAATCAGCTTAGGGTTTTTAAATCAGTTAAGGATTTTTTAATTAGTTAAGGTTTTTAAAACCAGCTAGTCAGAACTTCCATGACGCTGAAGGTGCCGAGTCCCCAGTCACCTACATTTGTTATGTGCAGCGCCTTGTAAGGATATTTTGAAATACTTAAAGCATTTCTTCATTCAAAAAGCAAAGTGTCAAAGGGCAGGGAGCTGGCTGGAGAAACCAGACTGGCCTGCAGAAAATGCTCGCCGAGCAAGAAGCTAAACCCAGCTATGAAACGTACTTGGAAGGAGCTCAGCAGCGTAAATCCCAGTGATAACAGAGCAGCTCTGAGTCGATTGCAAATAACACGCTCTTACTGTCCAGCCACAGTGCAATTCCACTGAGCTTTGGCATAGGGTAATTCTGGTGTCAGATATATTCACGAGAGCCTACTTGACATTTTGGCCGGAAATCCTGCGGCATATTTTGATATTCCGTGACACACTGTGTTAACCGCATGGATTTCCTCCACTGCTTTGATGGACACTGCTACCCACTCAGGCAGAAAGGAGAGTGTCTGAATGAGCCCTTCCCTCTGGCTCCCTCCCGCCAGCACACAAAGCATCAGGCTGTTGAAATTACGTTGCTAGATCCAAAATCCCCTGGGAGAAATAACCACTGTTCTGGAGCCTGCATGGCTGCATCCTCCCAGACAGATGCATTTGCAGTTTCCCAAGGCAAGGTAGACACTGAATACGATGCTTCTGATGAGGCTTTTCCAGAGTGGGGGAGACAGTTTTGTATTGGTTTTGCCATCACCTTGCTTGCCACTACCTGGCTCAAGGTGCTGGTGTTGCTGCAGATTGAGACTGCACAGCCAGCTCAGGAGGCCTCAGGTGACAGGTGACGCTCCTTGCCTGGTCAGGACTCTCCAGTGCTGGGTCCCCACATGTGGGATGCAGCAGGTAGCCTGACTTCCTCTCAGCTGGATAGACACGTCTGGAGAGAGCATCCATGTGAAGGGGGAGACCTCCCCGGAGGGAAGCCTGCATCCCAGATGCAGCTGCTGTGCTGGGGCCTGCCATGCTTTGTCACCTGCCAAGATATGGGGCCTCAGCATGTGAATCAGGAGGACAGGGCTCTGGTTAAGGGAAGGAGGGTGCTGCACAGGGGCTTGCAGGGAAGGATGAGCATTGAGCACAGATCAGGAGAGATTCGGATGATTGTCTGGGCCCAGGTGCCAGGTCCTGTCTCCTTGTCATCCTTCCATCTACCCTGCACAGCTTGTGCTGCCCACCAGCTGGTACCACTTGCATGTGCAGCTCCATGCCCACCTACTTCTACCCTGTAGTAAGACCAGTGCCAAGTGAAGCTAAGGCCACAGCAAGGGTCTCAGACCCAGGTCCCTCAGCAGCAGTTGTTATCCTGCTCCCCACACTGGGTAGGGTGAAGGAATAGACCTCCAGAGAGGTTTATTTGGTTGCAGCTGACTGTCACCTTAAGAGTCAGCCACAGACATGGGACGTGGCTGCGTGAGCCAGAGGATCACTAGAGAGGTTTTGGATTTTGACAGCATCAGGGCTGCAGTAGTCCAGACAGCTGGACAGCCATTTCCCAGTGGAGATGACAGCTAATCTCTGGGATTTATCAGATGGGCATCATTTCCAGTATGCTGAAGGCGTTCTGGGGAAGATGCCCAAGACACATACAAGGCAGTGTTATTGTGTGTAACTATGGATGAGACCTTAAATCTAAAAATACACACATTACCTACTCAGTCCTGTGTCCTTTTCACAATCTTTTGTGCTCTCTTATAACAGGCAGCTTCTTTGCCCTCTGGGCATGAGGCTGTCCCTCATGTGGTCTGAAAATACTTCAATATCCTGATGACTGGTTCAGACCCATTTGCTGCTGCACTGGGAGCCTGAGCCTCTTCAAGGAGAGAGTACAGAGAAGGAAGGGAAGGCACGCCACATTCTCCATGCCAACACAATAAACCTTGGCAAATTGGTGAGGAAGGTGGACCAGACATCACCAGAGGCAGCAGAGGGAGAGGCAGAGGGTAGAATCCCAAAGGCAAGAGGCAGAGGATTTGTTGCCAGTTGTTGAGTAGGGTAGCAGAGAGCAGACAGCCACAAGGAGTCATGGAAAGACCAGACTGGGAGGCTGCCAAGGAAGAGAGAGTTGCATTAAATCTTATTTGTCTTTAAACAAAGTGTTCTAATTGCTAACAAAGGGATTTCAAGCAAATTGTAATAAAACTGAGTTATTCTGATCAATTACACAGTCAAGCAAATTACGGAAGGAGTCTGAAATACTGCCAGATACAAAAGAGAGATGAAGAAAGAGGAGGAGGAGTTGCAGAGAGAGTGGGGGAGGCAGTAATTTGAGGGAGGAAAATTACTTGATGGCTTGATAAGGAGAATTATTAAGCATAAATTTGAGATGCAGGTTGCTAAATCTGAATACAAAATCAAGGATAGAAATGGAAATTGTGTTTTAAGGCTGGTAAAATCAGAGCAGGGGCAAAGAGAAAAAAAATGTGCAGACAAGCATTAGAGAGAGATGCTGCTGAGGTGTCTGCAAAGATGGTTGCTAACTGCAGCAAGCTGAAAGCAAGGCATGACCCAGGAAAGCAGAGCTTTTTGGTGAGGGCACCAGATCAGTGCTGAGTGGGCATCAAGCCACATTCTTGCCACAGACATCCTACTTGACCCACAACTGCTTCAAAGCACTTAGCAATGACCTGGTTTGTCACTGGAAGAGTTACAAGGGTCAGGATCCCAATGCAATCTGAGGAAAGCCACACCAAGGCTGACTCATTTACCTTGACAGCCTTACCTGAAAGCTGTGGCTGACGCTTCTTCTGCTGTCTGGTTTGTGGATTTACGCCAGAATCGTCTGATGTGTATCCATACAGCATCAAGAGCATCAGGCAGGGATGTTGTAGGGGAGAGAAGACAAACCCAACCCCTGTCTTAAAAGAACAAGACTGAAATCCCACCACGACACACAGCTCCGTGTTTGGCTCTGACTCAGGGAGTGAACATTGGGATGAGTGAAATAATTGTCCCCTGTCCTGCTCAGTCCCTGGATGTTTCCAGCCATGCTGCTGGAATCTCCAGGGTGCTCATGGCACAGCCACTGAACTGCTTCAGTTTGCAGCCTGGCACATTTGGGCAAGTCACTCCAATTTTATTTTTCCATTATATAGGATGTGATCAATTTGTATTGGATCACCCCTGCTCACTGAGCCACTGCCTGCTCTGCAGGGCACGCACAGAGCAGGCAGCAGGATCAGGGAACACATCCTCACAGTTTTGTATCAGGTGCACTAGGTCAAGTCTTATGACTCAGGGTTGCCAAAGAAGGGCTTGCTGGGTCTTAGGCTGCAGCCTCCCGCTAGACCTGGCTTTAGCTCCAAGGGTGGAAAATCCAGTGCCTACACCGAATCTCAGGATCGCAAGGATGTGGTCCCTGTGTGCAGTCCTTCTATAAAGCTGCTGCAAATGTGGTCCAGAGAGGCCGTAGCCCAGAAAGGCTGTACTCTTCAAGCCAATTACCATACACGGTTCGTAACCCTGCAACTGACTGGATTAATGGATTATTGGCATGAAGGGATGTAGAAAGATGCTTTTAAAAGAGGAAGTAGAAAACATCCAGAGATTATTTTTAATGGTGTTTATTTGTCAGAGGACTACAGAGCTTGTGGGCTTTTGCTGGGCTGGAAGTTCTGAGCCCTAAGAGGAGATAAGAGAAAGGATTAGAGTATTACTGCAGCAGTGGAGTTCATGTGTTTTGTATTATTAATGTTTGTAAAGCACTTTGAAAATGAAAAACACCATAAAAGCTCTAAGTGCTGTCTTTAGTAGGAGCTGCAGAAGAGGAACTTAAGTCTGAAAAGATACTTCTCAGTTATCAGTGCACAGAGACCTCGTGTTTTTGAGAATATCCCACAGTTGGATGCAGTCTGAAGTGGTAGATGAGTTGTTCAAAAGCCAGTATAAGGAGGGCATAAGAACCCTGCAGGGTACAAGGAAGGTTCCTGTGTCATGCATCCAAGAAAGAAGCTACTTAGCACTTTTAGGATGAGAAAAAGCCATCAGATTTGCTGGCTCATTTCTCTGGAGCCAACAGAGGAGTGTTCTCTGCAAGGCACCTACTTTAGCTAAATTTTCTATAAGAGCCTGTTGGACAAGTGAGCTCCCTCGTATTTTTTAGGAAACTGCTGTAATGGAGGGAAAATCGTGATGCAGGGAGGGTAGATCCTCTAGTAGACGCATCACTCCTGACCACCATGAGACAAGTTCATGTGTCTCAAGCTGTCAGTCCAGGGCTCAGAGACAGGATTTGGGTTCTAGACACTTAATTCTCAATACCATTGTTTCACTAAGACACTGACTCCCAGAGAGAGCCAAGATGAAGCCTCTCTTTACAACTGCTGTACTCCCAGCTCCAGAGCCTTACTCTAGCAATGCTGGCTGACAAACTACAGAAAAGAGCATTTTTTCCTGGTGAATCCATAAATAGATCTGCAGCATTCCCACTGACAGCCCTGAGGAGCTTTCTGAGACACCTTTGTCGAAGCAGAGAGGCCTAAGGCCAGCTGAGGCTGTGGAGAGGTATTGATAACATATATTCCCCTTTCCCAATGACAGGCATGTCCTTGTATCCTCACTGCTTGAAACTCTCTTTGACAAAACAGAGTCTTTGCAGTTTTGCACAGATACCTCTTCCCACATCAGTCCCTATGTCAGATCTTTTCTTCATGTCCAGACTACATTTTTAAACCCAGTTTTAGAATCTGCATTTGACAGGGAGAAAGGCTCCAGACAGGTCTGTGTAGATGCATTGTTGGTTCAGCCTCTGTTTGCAGCCATGCATTGACCTTCACAATCTCATTTCCTTGGGACATCAGAGGCACATTAAAGCTTACATGTGTCAGGAGGTCCCAGTGTGCCAAAACCATCCAGGCCACCTCCCATTTTCCCAGCTCCCTTTCTATCTCCCAGCTGCTAAAAGGGACTTAGAAACTATTTCCCCTCCCCATCACTGTGCAAGCAGATGGTCCAGTCTTGATAAGGAGCAGCCCTGCTCACAGTTCTTGCAGCAGCTGGCTGTGCTGTTGCCTGAGAGTGGTAAGTCATGGTGATAAACACAGATATTTCACCTTCCACCCTTCCCTTCCGTATCTCAAATCTCAGTGCTGAGGAGCAGCCACACAGGCACTGCTGCTTCCCCGAACTGCAACATGACAGATGTTAGGTATATTCAAAATGACACCTGCACCCCACAAGAGCTCCTATCCTGTATTTATAGCCCACTGTCACTGCTCAGATTTATGCCACTCAAATATTTGTCAGCTGTTATCCCACCTTCCCTGAACATCATTTAACTGAGCTTGACGTATGCAAGCACTTTTAATCTTTCCTCATGAAGCAATTTTGCCCTTCCCAGGGCCTCTGATCATATTTGTAACTCTTCCTTGAGACAGCATCCGTTTGTCATTGCTGCTCTGAAAACACAGCAAGGAGCGTGGCAGCCTGAGAGGCGACGAGGGGGAGGATGTTTTCCCACACTCACATTCAGCTGTCTCCCATGCCACCCCACCTAAGAGCACCTTAAACATGTTTGCCTGCTCTAAAATCCCTCTATTCTTTGCTGGTCATTGATCTTTTCTCAACATAGGTCACTGCTCCTGCTAAAAATCCCAGTCCTGGATTATTTTGAGACTTCCCTGAGCCAAGAGGGAGTTCGTTTTCTTTCCTTCATGTCTTCCTAATATCCCTGATGTCTCTATTATTACCCAATCTGCACTGGCATTCACAATGCCTCCCAACTGAGGCAGGAGAAAGTAATTAACAAGCTGTTTACCTCTACTTCCAGATCATTAATAAATACGTTGAACAAGACTGCTACCTTGCCGAGCAATGCAAAAACTTGATGAGGCAAATAGTTTGCTATACAGTTTTCATCCCATGCTGGCGACAGTGAGACTCCTTCAGAGCAAGCTCCTTCCAAACCTTCAGCTGAACTGGAATTCATTTCCCCTTAGCCTGTTGCATTTGCACCCTTTCATCCCAGCTCTCGTGAGCCTGGTGAGGAGATGCCACCTGAAGGAGAGACAAGGAGTCACCTCAGCATGGCACAGGATCTGTGTCTCACTTACAGAACATATTTCTCTTCCACAAACTGTGACACTCCACCCACAGGATCTCAGAATACCATCAGTGCCTACTGCTGTTCTTGAGCAACTCATGTCCCAAACTTTACTGTCACTAATTCCAATCTTTCCTTGCCCCTGGTGCACGTTCAGCACCAAAGAGGTGCTACAGAAAACAGGAGCTCAGAGCAGACAAGCATTTTGGTAAACTTAGTTTTTTAGCTTACTTTGAAAATTTTCCCTAACACTTGCCTACACCAGCAAGGGAGATTATGGAGAGACCAAAAAAAAAAAACCTTTGTGCAGAGTTAAGGCTCTGTTGCCTAAGGTCTGTAAGGATGGCAAGAGAAGAATGTGCTTGGTTTCACTAGAGCTGCTTCTGCCTCAAGACAGGGAACAGCCTAAAAAGAGCCTTATGGAGCCTTCCAACTCCCTGCTTAATTGATGCCCGTAGAACAGTCTTTCCAGGACCAGCCCAGAAGGCTGCAGTCAGTGTTACCTGCTTTTATCACAGCTGCACAGCTTTGTTTTTGCCTTTCCCATTGGAGGCAGACTGGAGGAACTGCTCTCTGGACCCCGAGGAAAAATGCCTTCTGGTCTGACACAGAATTCAGGTTTCTTGGGGACTGCCATCATAAGTTCCAGTGGTAGAGCTAAAACTAGCTGAAACAGTGGTTGCTGCTTAACATAATGCTTGCCTGGTGGAGGATGGTAAGTCTCAGCTCAGTGGCAGACTTTAACACTTTGGTCTTTCAGAAGGGGGAAACAAGCTATTTGAGGATGCTCCAAGGGAGGAGGTGCATCCTGGGGAAACTCATTTGGTGGTCTGCTGAGTCCCAGGCAGCTCCAAGGGCCTGAGGCGATGTTCTCTGCCCAGGCTGCACACCCTTGGTGATGCCTGTCCAGTGGGAGGCGGGGGGGCAGCTGGGGGGCACAAGTGGCAAAACCGTGGAGGTCCCAGCAGACACAGCTTGCCTCCTGCTGCTCTCTGCCACGATGGAGGGATCTCTGCAAAACTCTGCGACATCCACAAGGTGGCAAATTCAGCTGAAGAATGTTTCCTCAGCATTCTATTTCCCTGTCAGTTTCCAATGAGGATGAGGATGAAGAAGAAGAGAGCAAAAAGAGGAATAGGAGGATCCAGAAAGCCTGAAAAGCCTCAGATTGTATCATCTTAAGCTGTCTAACAGAAACCCCAAAAAGTTCATCCCTTGGGATGATTTTTCCTTGTTTATTTGATTCTATTGTCCAATTGCTGTCAGCGGTGGTGTGGGCGTGGGTCAGGCACGTGGGTCTTCTTCCCTCTGCCAACAGAGCAGGTGAGAAGTGCTCTTCCAGCATTTCATACCCTCTGGAGTCACCTTGGGCAGGGAGATGGGTTTGCTTGCTTGTTTTTCCTAATGGATAATTAACATTGCAGGCAGCAAGTGACCTGGGAGAACAGAGAAAGTGTGCACGCAGCTCAGCCTCTTGGATTGTTCCCCCGGGCCATCTGCTGACCTTGGCATCCAGAGGGTCTTTCCAGTGACTTTGGCTTTCCTGATGCTCAGTTTTCTGTTGGATGGTGCCCGATGGATGCCAGAGACTCGCCCCAGCCCTTCCCCCCCACCCTTGTTTACAGGCCAATTAGTGGGTGCCGTGTTTGTTTTGCAGCCAGCAAGTTAGCCACCCCAGCGATTTAACAGCTGCAATTTTCATTTACAGTTGACTTTGAACAGCCAGTTTTATACATGCAGGGTGAAATAATGGTATAATTAACCTAGGAAAATCCATTAAAAGGGTGCGGATGTTCAAAACATGGAGCACACAATTACGAAACCCCATGACTGAGATTACTGCTGAGATGTAATTCCTCCTTACACATCTCATCCCTACATGGATTTCAGATGAGAAATTTTCTCTGCAAGGCTTTGTCACCAAAAGTTTCACCAACTTTCTAAATTTTACTCTTCTAATGAAAAAAAAATCAAAATTGGGAATGAAAAATTAATTAAAATAGTTTGAATTGATGGAGTTCTTAGGAAATACCTCATGTTAATAATTTTGGATGTGTTATATTTTAACAGCTTCAGACTGGTCTGTGGCAGTTCAGGCTTTTCCTTTGTGGTTGCTTTTTAACCTCCAATCAGGTCATTTTTTAGTATGAGGACACATTTTGAAACCTGTACTTTTTTCCCTCTCTTAGAAAAGACCAAAAGCTTTCTGCCCTCTTCCAAACTTTTCATCGGAGCCATTTTTCAAGCTAGTTTTTCAAGCTGGTTGTGTCCATAAAAACAAAACAGAAGAGACTTTTCACACAAATCTGCATTCCCACACACAAAAGTAATTAAAAAGACATTCTCCCCTAGTTATCATAAACACTGTTTAATCAGGTGTCCACAGGCTGTTTGTTCCACCAGGCTATTTGCTCCACTGGGCTGTTTGCACAGGATGGATAATATTCCCCAAGTCAATACCCAGTATTTCTTTTCATGCTCATCAGGTAGTTTTTCCAGACCAATCCTTTGGACCCTGCTCATCACTCAGATTAATATTTAAATTCACTAACCTGGCTTTTGAATGCCACTTGAGTCCAGAGGGCTGCAGTCCTGCCTCACTGGCGAGAAGTTATCCTTGTTTCTGATGTGAAAAGTGACAAATTCTGTCTGTTCTGGCGAATATCATTGGGTCTTAGAAATGCGGCCTTTGGGGCAGTTCTTCAGCAGGTGTAAATCTGTCCCACTGATGTAAAGGGAATGCCGTTTGTTCTGTTTTGGGTTTGTTCCCAACTCAGCCTCACCATTCTGCCCCTGAGTTAGATGTGAGCTGGCTCACTCTGCCCTGGCTCCTCTGGCAGAGCCCAGGGCAGTGTCTTTCACAATCCCCCTGTGCACCCCACCAGCAGCTACAACACTCTGGGGTGTCCCATCTCCCATAACGGCCCCAGTCACAGCTCTGGGTGCAGTATCACTCACTGTCTGTCCATCCTGTCCCATCCCATCCCGTCCCGTCCCATCCCATCCCATCCCATCCCGTCCCGTCCCATCCCATCCCACCACAGGGCTCTTCTGCATCTCACCTTCATCTGCCTTGCTGCAGCAGCCCCCAGCTAGCTCCACAGCCACACTGCTCCCTTCCCCTCTGTGCTTGTGTTAATAAATATACTCAACCACTCAGGGCCTGGGTGACCTCAGGCTCTCCACTATTAACCTTTCTGCCTGCTGAGAATTGGCCATTTGTTCCTTCCCTTCCCACCCTGTCTTATCTCGGTTTTAATCCATGCCTTGGCTTTTCCTCTCATCCTGTGGTTACCAGGTTTCCTTAATAGCCTCCTATGAGGGACTTTATCAAAAGCCTTTTGAAAGCCTTAATAAATTATAGGCACGACTCTGCCATTTCCTGTTATCTTGTTAACCCTTCTGGAGCATTCCCAGCTGGGGTGAGAGAGCAGAGCCCCTGCCTGCCTACAGGGGATCATGGCCAGCTCTGCAGAAAGCCTCCAGGGCTCTCTCATGTCTCCTGCCTGCTTCAAGAGGAGGTGGCATTTATGATGCTGAAACATTTTCCAGTTTCACTTCAGGAGAAAGAGCTACTCTGGGGAACTGAAAAGCCACCCATCAGTCCCCCTCACTTAAAAATATGTCGTGCTGCTTGATGGATTTGGGAGTACTTGATATGATTTCTGTTTTAATTTTTACTTTAAGTCATGAGTATACATGGACAAGTATTAGACAGTGAAGATATTTCCAAGCAAGGAAAAGATACTGTGCCATGCAGGTATTGAAGGAGGTTGTTTTAACAATTTTTAAAAGGTCTATTCATAAATAATTTTGAGGCTGAAGGAATCCACATGAGTTGAATCCAAGTGGATGAGAAGGCTTTTCAGCTGTACCCCCTTTTGTGGGTGGTAGGATGGTGGCAGGTCATTGTCACACAACCGGGAGGAGAACATCCCCAGCCTTACCACCTTGTCCAGGTAACCTCCGGGATGAGACACAGTGGAGAATAACCCCTCTCTCCAACATGTGCCCAGCCCTCTGCTCTTTCTGGAACTCAGTGCCTGGATTCAGAAGGCGCCCTCTGCAAGTCCGAGGCTCCCCTCAGATATGTCTCCCTGTCACTGCAAGCAGCCATTTCTCTCCACCCCACATCACTCCATCTTTTCAAACCTTCTGTGGAGGTCATTGATGGCGTATTTAATTCCCTGGGGAGCACACTGTTCAGTCTCAGCCATCTCCTCACCTCTTTTTACCTCTTGCCAGCTTTAGGAGTCCATCTCCGTCCTCCTGGAATTTTTCCCTTCCTCTTGAACATCAAGCTGCGTCTAAGCCAGAGCAGCTCAATTACACTTTTGCTGAAATCTCCTGGGTAATTTGAGTGAGATTGGCTCAGCAGGAAGCGGTGTGCTGGCTCTGTCTGTGCCAGGCAGCTTCAACACTGTGTGCCAACTCCAAGGCCTTGGCAGAGCCCTGCAGCTGCCCCCCTGAGAGACCAGGAGAGCAGGAAAAACCAGGGTGTGATCACCTGCGGGAGTATGTGGGGCTGCAAAGTCCAGAGAACTTCCCTGCAGTGCACCAGGACCTGACCTGAGCCCCCCCCCCCCTTCAAACTCCTTCTCTGTATCTGCTGTGTTACAAAATGAGGACAGAGCTGCCAGCAATGGCGCTGTGGGAAATACAGATGGCACAGACAGGCAAGGGAAGAGCTGTGACCACAGGGAAGTTCCCCCATACCCCTGGATCTCCATCATCAGTCAGCACGAGCAAGGCAGCACTGGTACCTGCACCTGAGTTAGCAGTGCATTGCTGGGCACCAGGCTAATGCCTCTCTCCATCTGCATAAAACTCTGCATGCCTTGCTCATAACAAAAAATAAAAGGAGCTCTGCCGTGTGTATGGACTTTCATATCCCAGGTAGCCTGCGTGTGAATGCCTAATGCCTGCCTGATTATTGTTCGCCTGGTATTCAATAGTTTGAAAAAATAAAACGTCCTATAGTTAGAGAACGAGATAGGACTGTTTAATTTCAGGCCATTATCTCCTGGTAATTGCTGGAGGAATTACATTCTATGCCAGTGCAATGGAAAAAAAAAAAATCATGCTTTTTCCCCCTTTATGGGGAAAAAAAAAAGACAGCCTGCTTTTCTCCAAGGGGTTCAGGGCTTTCAGGCCACGGCTGGAAGCAAGAGCTGGGGCTGCTTTATCAAATTCGCATTTCATTTCCAGCATGCACCCAAGCTGCATGTAAATTATAATGAGAAAAGGGGAAAAAACAAAGAGATAGAGCTCAAGAGATGGGAAATGATAAGGAAATCAAATGAACTCAGGGCCTTTGAAGACTAACAGAGCCCCAGACAGACAGATATGTACACAGTGACAAAGATAGAGACAAGCAAGAGGCACGCATGAGGAGACAGCAAGAGTAGAAGGCTGATAGAGACAAAATTGGAGATTTGCACCCACAACGTGCACAAGGACACAACATGTGAGTGATCCTGGAGGGATCTCAGCTCCACAAAGACCTTTAAAGCCATGATTCTGGGGTGTACAACTCACAGGAGGCTCCTGCTCCCAGTTTCCCCTGTGTCTCCCAGTCCTCCCATGCTGCTTCAGAAGTCCCAAAGGTGTGTGATGAAACCTAGCATCATTTTCCCCATGGGAAAGGACCTTTTCCAGTCTTCAGGCTCACAACTCCATCCTTCCCAGTGCAGCCAAGCTATGGAGCCCAGCATGTTGGGAGGATATGCCCACTGCATGATCTGACCTGGGAATCAGCCATTCTGGGAGAGAGGAAGGGGAAAATTCCCAGTAAACCCAGCTGCTTCCTAGCCACCTGTTTGAAGGAAAAAGGATTCAGCCCTCCACTGAGGTCAAGAGTGAGCCTGGGACAAGGAACACAGACAACCTCACCTGCCCAGCTGGGGATGTGGACCTGAGGCTGGAGAATGGGAGCTGTTCTACTGCTGGGCAAAGATAAACCTGGAAACAACCTTTAACTTCTGCTGGATGTTGAGATTTGGGTCACATCTCATAAATGAGAGCTCTGGCAGGGATTTCAGAGGGCTCCAGTGGTATTTGGGCAGCAAAAGGTCTGCTATTCTGGCTGTTACTTTTCAGCTTTGCCTCCAAACCCTGTAGTGTCTGGAGTGACCAAACTGCTAGCAGAGGGCTGAGACCTGGTAAATGCCACTCTTCCAAGCCCAGCTGGCCACTGGTACATTAAAGAGCAGCCAGGATCCCACCATCATGAGCAAAGTTTGGGGACCACATTCCAGTAACTCCCAAATCATGGCGGAGAGACCAACCGTTGTTCTCAGTGCATCACATCAGCACCACAAAGGAACATCCTCTGCAGCCCAGAAAGGTAAAGGCCGACTGCCCTGGGTGCCACAATCCACCAGGGCCAGAAGGATGCCATGAGGTCAGTTTTCCTGAGCTTTAGGGAGTTTTGATTCATGGCTCCCTCCTGCATCAGTCACTCTGGTAGTTTACTTCCCTCACTGCTGAAAACCTGTGCTGTGTTTCTAGGCTCAAGGGGGAAAAGAAACGAGGAAAGACAAAGTGCTACTACTTAAACCAAATACCTTAAGAATAGCCAGGCAAATACCAACACAGTAAACAAATCCCAGTGCTGCAAGCAAGGTAATTTCCCAGCTATCCATGAAACGTCCCTGTGGTCACTTGAGTAACTTCTGAACCACTCGTGATGAGTCACGCACAGCTCATGAATTATTAGGGATTAATTCAGTCATGTATATTTATTGTCATAGTGATTATGGGAATAGCTAGCAACCAGCGTCATTGAGACAGGAGACCTGCTCCTGAGCATGCTGGAGTGGTGTGGGAGCCCATGGAGGTCAGGATGCTGCCGCCAAGGTCTGGAGATCAGTGCTGTTTTGTGTCAGTGTGTTCCCAAAATCCCAGGACAGGGCAGGCTGTGCCTTTCATCAGGCCTCATGGTGCTCTGCAGATCCTGTGAGCAGCACACTGGCACCAACAGGGTCCAAATTTGCACAAGAGTAATTTGAAAATCCTTCAGAGCTTGCTAACTTCTCTTGGCTCTAACAAAACCGATGCAGGAAAAGCAGGATTAAAAAAGAAAAAAGAAAAAAAAAATGGAGAAAGAAGCCAGAGATTGATTCTTACCTCATATCATTAAAAAATAAATTGCTGTAGCGCTATAACATAAAGTAAGAATCAATCTTATTTTTTAACACCAGAAATAACCTAATGAAATACAGGATTGATTCTGAATATGGGCTTCTTGGTGGAGCCCCTGTGGGAATTGATTACAAAATTGAATGTCTCAGAGCTGATAAGATGAATTTGGAATAAATCTTACTTTTAACTACTCCCTTTTTATGCTCATAAAAAAAAGAAAGATTGATTCCAATCAAAACTTCTTCTAAAAAGTGAGACAGTTTCGATTTGTCGAGGCAGTTTTTCAACAGAACAGCACTGAACTTCAGAGCCAATCTCACCCCTAGTTATGCGTTCCCCACGGAGGAAAAATACGAGGCACAATATTTCTGATTTACAGCTTGAAATGAGACAGTAATGATCATAATAATCAGGACAAGAAGAAGGAGAGAGCCTCAAGTGGATGGCAGCTCTCTCGACTGATGATGCCAAGGGAGGCAGTGATTTGGAAAGTGAAGGTGGAGAAGCAGCTCCCCTTCCACCCTGCTGCAGGGGACTGCTGAGGACACCTCACTCTGCAGATTCCAGGGTGTAACATTGGATCTGTTTATCCTGCAAAAAAAAGGCCTGCTGGGAGTCCCTCCAGCTTCCCAGGACTGCACCTTCAGCCTTACCAGCATCTCCTGCCTGGCCCACAGCAGTTTCTTGAAGCCTTCTGCACTCATGGGCAGGCAGTAGCTTTGAGTTTCCAGTCTCAGCTCAGTCATAGCCAGAGTAGTCCCATCACACCACACCATGCCCTGGGAGATGCTTAAATTCCCTCTGGACAACCTGCCAGTTCGCTGGGATCGAGGCTACTCAGTCCCACCAAGCTCAGAGCACTGAGCTTGCCAAGTTTTGCTTCCAGACTGGCTGTGATAATTCCTATACCCCCACTTCTAATTATGCTTCGTGACTTTGATCCCATGGGCAGCAACCCTGGTCTTATCAAAAAATGAGGCAAAGTGGTTGTTTAGTCTCAGGGCCCACTCTGTGCTTCCTTTAATCTCTCTATCCCCATCACTCCATTACAGGAGGCAGTTCCAGGACTCTTTGTTGGTTGGGTAGTTTTTCTCATCTCCAGATTCTGTTTATTCGTGGCCCATTCACCCATGTCTGTTCCAGTGTCAATATTTTATCTCCGCTTGAGTCGCTCCCCTTCCCACCTGGCCATCTCTGCAACAGGGTGGTTTGCTCCCATCTCTTCCACCAAATGCTTCTACACCAGAGAGGTCTTACAAAGGATTTCTTTTTCCACTTTTCAGAAGAAATGCTATTCTGACACCCAACTTGTGTCTCTTTTTCAGTTGCTGAATTAAATTTGAAGACTATCTATCTCTTTCTCTTTCCTTATCTCTCTCTTTCCTTATAGAATCATAGAATCATAGATTGGTTTAGGTTGGAAGGGACCATAAAGCTCATCTCATTCCAACCCCTCTGCCATGGGCAGGGGCACCTTCCACTCGACCAGGCCGCTCAGAGTCCCATTCAGCCTGGCCTTGAACACTGCCAGGGATGGGGCAAAACCAGCTTCTCTGGGCAACCTGTGCAGGGCCTCACCACCCTCACAGTAAAGAATTTCTTCGTAACATCTAATCTAAACCTGCTCTGTTTCAGTTTGAAGCTATTCCTCCTTGTCCTGTTGAAACGTTCAGCAGTTCCTATTGAAGAAAGCTCTCCTTCTTAAGCTCTCTTGTAGCCCTTTTAGGTACTGGAAGGTGCTATAAGATCTCCCCTTTTCCAGGCTGAACAACCCCCACTGTCTCAGCCTGTCTCCATAGTAGAGATCCTCCATCCCTCTGATCATCTTGGTGCCTCCTCTGGACTGGCTCCAGCAGGTCCCTGTCCCTCCTGTGCTGGGACCCCAGAGCTGGATGCAGTGCTCCAGGTGGGTCTCAGCAGAGCGGAGCAGAGGGGCACAATCCCCTCCCTCCCCTGCTGCCCACGGGGCTCTGGATGCAGCCCAGGACACGTTTGGTTACCATTGGCATATGGTTCAATACAGCTCCTTCCTTTCAATCCTTGCAAAAAGGACTTTTAAAAGGAACATCATCCACAGCATCATCTTCTCTGAATTTTTTTTCCCCACTAAGCACATTTTAGGTGCACTGGAACTGCTCAGAGAAGCAGTCTGTGTCTGTTTTTCCCACAATTGCACAGCCGGGACCACTTGGACACAGCCCCATCCCTGCGACATGTGAATCTCAGACAACTCCCTTCCTCCTTTGCCTGGATCTCCCACATTCCCAAAAGGCTTTGGCCTCTCCCTTCTCCAGGACCCACACACCAGACCCAGATGGGTGATGAGAGATGAGATGTGTTGCTTCTGACATGTGGGCTCCAGGGGGGACAGCGGTCCCAGCACAGCACTCCAGCTGGGGAGGTGCCACGCAGCGGGGCCAGGCATTCTGCCTGTGAGCAGATACACAGCCCCAGCTGTGCCAAGCATGGGGACTCCCTCCCTGTCACACGCCGGGCACACCAGATGTGCTCCTGATGTCCTTGAGTGTTGTGACGCACGGGGAAGGCGAGGGAGCTGCAGGCGCCTGCTTGGTGCTCACCCCATGCTCAGGAGAGCCTTTGGTGCGTCACCACAGCCTGTGCTGACTGTGGAGTTGTGGCACAGGTGGGAAGAGGTATTCATCCTCTTGTCCCCCTCCTTGGACACCTGGTTGTGATTTCAAAAGCACTGCAGGCTGAAATTGTCGATGAGTACCCTCCTGGCTCCTGCAGACAGGGAGGCAGCTCGTAGGCCTAGATGAAGAACACTTTAATTCTCTGATCCGAGCAAAATCTGGTCTGCATTAAAAATAACAAAAACTCCCTCAAACCCATTGTGTTTAAATAATGTTAAAGATCTGACTGAGAGCATTGAAAGCAAATTCCAAGCCCTAATGAAGAAGGATTGTCTGGCATGGTAATAATAATAAACTCTGTGCACACGTGTATGTATGTATGTATGTATGTATGTATATATAGAAGGAGAATTTCATCTGAGGAGCTGAGAGCCCTATAATTAGCATGATCTCATGGCTGCACCAGGAAGCACAGCAGGTACGTGCCCTTGACCTGCAGTTCTCAGCTTGGTGAAGGCAGAGAAAAGGGCTGGTCCAGAGGAGAAGGGGAAGAGCAAGGTTTTCCTCCCACCCTACCCTTGTCCCATCTGCAGCTCTGGGATGGCTGCTGGGCAAGGGGTCTGTTTTTCAGCCCTTTTTTGCAGTGGAATCAAGAGGACTTGCGGCAGCAAGTGTCTGCCAGATGCCAGCCCAGCAGAGACATGATGGCCAGACTGGAGAGGCTGTTTTGCAGCCATGAGACACAGGTGAGGTATGAGGGGTAGAAACCCTGGGATCGGTCAGAAATGAGAGGTGTATGGGAAACACCATGTCCATTAACCTCAAAAGAGGGCAGAAGAGGCAGTGGCCCAAGGCTGCGTTGGGAGCTAGCCCCACACAGGTCACCAAGGCTGAGCACCCCAGCTCCCAGCCCTTGCTACAAGGAGCTGTCCTTGTCCCACAGGGCATCTGTGATATTGTCCTTCCATGCTGTGGGTTTGTTCAGCAGCTTTTTCACTGACTCAGGTGATAATGCTCCCAGCCCTCCCCAGGGAACTCCATTCAGCAGTTTCTGTCACACTCCTCCACTTCATTATGCTTAACAGATCCTCCCCTGCCTTCCTGTTCACGTCCTTCAGATGCCTATGCTCTGATGAGAGTGGAAGGAAGGAACAAAAAAAGCATCTACTAGTTCCTACCCATGCATGCAGCTGCACAGTGAGAGCTAGAAGAGCAATGCTGATGTACCACAAAGCCACAGGAGGATGGAAAACTTAGCAGGTGCCCAGTCACCTTGAAGAAAGGTGCGGGATGGGTGCTGAACTGGCCAGGAATACTGGGAGGTGGGAAAACATCTTGCTCTGGGGTACTTTTGTGCAGGGCAGTTCCTGAAGGTCAAAGAATAGAAGTCAGAGCCTGGTTTGCACACACTGCACCTGGAGGTCTTTACAGCAGAGCCCATCCTGGACCTGCTGGCAGATGTCTGGTCAACTTGGAGCCACATCTCTCAGTCCTTCCTCACTTCTCTGAGCTGAACTTGCTTTATAATTTTGTGACGACACTGTTTCCCACAGGATTCTCCTGGAGAAACTGGCAGCCCACAGCTTAGACAGGTACACTCTTTGGTGGGTAAAAATCTAGCCAGCCCCAGAGAGTAGTGGTGAATGGACTTAATCCATCTTGGCTGGTCACAGTGGCATTCCCCAAGGCTCTGTACTGGGGCCAGCCCTGTTTGATGTCCTTACTGATGATCTGGATGAGGGAACTGAGAGCACCCTCAGTCAGTTTGAGAAGAACACCAGGTTGGGTGGCTGGAGGGCAGGAAGGCTCTGCAGAGGGATCAGGACAGGCTGGATCCGTGGGCCAGGGCCAAGTGTGTGAGGTTCAACAAGGCCAAGTACCGGCCCTTGGGTCACAACAACCTCCTGCAGCTCCAGGCTGGGATAGAATGGCTGGAAAGCTGCTGAGTGGGAAAGGACCTGGAGGTGCTGGTTTTCCGTGGCTGAACATGAGCTGCAGTGTGGCCAGTTGGGCAAGAAGGCCAATGGCACCGGGCTTGTGTCAGCAGTAGTGTGGCCAGCAGGACCAGGGCAGTGCCCATCCCCCTGTGCTGGGGGCACTGGTGAGGCCACACCTCAAATCTTGGGTTCAGTTCTGGGATCCTGACAAGAAGAAATGCACTGAGGGGCTGGAGTGTGTCCAGAGGAGGAAAACAGAGCTGGGGAAGGAGCTGGAGCTCAAGTCTGATGAGGAGCTGGGGGAGCTCAGCCTGCAGGCTCAGGGAGGACTCTATCACTCTCTACAACTCCCTGACAGGAAGGTGTAGACAGGTGGGGGTCAGTCCCACATAATAAGAACTAAGACAGGAGGAAACAACCTCAAGTTCCACCAGGGGAGGTTTAGACTGGATATTAGAAAAAATTCCTTCACTGAAAGGGTTCTCAAGCACTGGAACAGGCTGTCCAGGGCAGTGGTGGTGTCACCATCCCTGGAGGTATTTAAAGGACTTGTAGATGTGGCACTTGGGAACATGGACTTGATAGACCTAGAGGTGTTTTCCAGCCTAAACAATTCCATCATTCTGTGATTTCCCACGTGAAAATCTGGACAAACAACTAAGCAAGCAGAGAGATATGTGCTTGTAGTCACCTCAGTTTCTGCTCCCAAGGCCTCCATGGCCCTTTTAATCACCTGGGCTTGCTTATGCTGTGCAATTTGCATGGTAATTATATTTAACAAGAACAGCAATAAGGGAAATAGAAAGTGTAATGTTGTTATCAAGGCATAATTATTCTTGAATAATTCGGTGATTACAGTTTGCTGTGTTTGGAACTAATTGTCACCAGCCCCTTTCAGTGTGGCATACTCCCCCTCACTCCTGCAGCATTAATCCCAGGATGCCTCCAGCCTCTGGCTTCTGGACCTCTCCAGCCACCCAGATTGCTTAGATTCCCAAGTATGATGTTTTGTGGCCCCTAGGCTTGCACCTAGCTGAGCAAGGCTGTGGGAATGAGTATGATGAGCACGTCCTTCCAGCACCTTTGCTTGTCCTCAGGGCCTCTCCCGCACATATTGACAGCTCAGGGCAGCACAGTGTGTCAGACACGCTTGGGCCGAGCAGCAGGAGAACCCCAGGGAGAGGATGGCTCTTCCAAGGGCATCCGTGCAGGAGGGGTGGAGCCAGGCACTGAGGCTTCCAAGTCTGACCGTGGGAGGATGGGAACACAGCATCACCCTGGGAACCACAGCTGCCAAAATTCCAGCTGACCACTCCAGAGAAGTGCATTAAGCTTCCTGATGTGCAAGGCCTGGATGGTTAAAATGTGAGGAGCCTGTAGAGTTTTTCTTCTCAAAGCTTGGGGTGTACACCGAGATTTCAGCCACTGGAAGGGTCTGCCAGGTAGCAACAGCTACCCTGGCTGTCATCACTGCACATGTATTTCCCCCACAGCCAGCTCCAGAGAGAGACTGGGAGGGAGAGTGGAGCTGTAGTGCAGAGCAAAACCTCTGTCCTTCCCTTCCACTGCAAGGAAAAGACAGGAACCCACCTGGATAAAAGCCCCCTCCTCCTCCATAGCCCAACACACAGCACGGAGGAGCTGTGCTCTTAACATTTCCTATCCAGACCCCAAGAAAACAGAAAAATGCTGTCCTTGACCTCCTCTGAGCTTGGGTAGCCAAACCTTGATGCTGAAGTGCTTTCCAGGCTGCAGCCTCTCTGCTGCCAGTTCTGCCCTGGTGGAATGAGTGTGCCAGGTCTCAGCCAAGGAACTGCTTCGGGGTGGGCAGCTGCACATGTACACCCAGCTCCAGGTCACACATGTCACAAGGAGGGAGAGAAGGTGCTACACAACTGCAGCTGGATCCTAATGAGCTGAGAAAGATCTCATCTGTCCTTTTAGAGACTCTCAGAGCGATGTCTGCAGGCTCCCTTGTGGGTTTCTGGGCACACATAGAGGACAGCCCGTTTTAGTCCTGCTCAGGACATTAAACCCTGCTGTCTTTCTGTGTTAGCTCACTGATGACAGTCCCAAGAAAGATGTGAAAGGCCCTTGGAGCCAGGATTTAACTTTTGTGAATACTCAGAGACCTCATGTTCAGGTGTCTGAGTCCAGCTCATCTTCTCAGCTCCGAACGCTTGTAACTACTTCAAGGAATGCTCAGAAATCCCTCAATCCCCTGAAACATAAAAAAAGAGAAAAACACAACTGCTCTGTGATGTATAGCTTCTTTGCTACCCAAAAGGGCTCTGAAAACATCAGGCAAGGAATCCACTGGAGGCAATGTGCTTTGTAAATCACAGAGCACACCAATGTTTTAGGGTTTGGCTGTGGCTGAATTGGATCACTCAAGAGGCTGGTAACAAAGGAAGATGTAGGATAGAGAGGCAGGAAGGATTGCAAGGTGCTCCCTGGAAGGCACAGGAGTGAGAGGAAAGAGTTTTTAGGGAGAAAGTGTGGGAACATGTGAGCTCAGGAAAGGCTGTGATCCATTGAATAGACTGAAGCTGGTGAAGCCTCAGGCTAGGAAAGTCATGCAGAAAACAGGCAGTTGAGATTGCCTTTCCTTCCCTTCTACCTAAACAAAATGCAGCTTGCAAACAGAGCTGAGCGCCAGTCTGCAGCCCAGGGACAGGCACTCCAGAGTAGATCCAAACAAGACGGACTCTGGTGGGAACAGATCTTGTTGCAGCCCTGAGCACACACCTGTGAGGAGCACACAGCAAGGTCTGTCCGTGCACAACACACTCTGTCCTGGCTGGGACCCTTCAGACCCTCCATGAGAGAAGTTCCTGAAGAGTCTTGTGTACCCTGGATCCTGTTCACACAACCTGAAGGGATCAGACATGGGAGGGATCACAGTACTGGAGCCCAGGATGAGTAGATACTCCCACCTGGGCTCCCTAAGTGTGGCTTTCACAAGCAGCAGTGCGTGCAGAGAGAATCTGTGCTTGGTGGTTGTTGGCTCAGCCTCAACCCTACAAGGTTTCAACAACATTGTGGTTCCATCTGGCTGCTTCAGTAGAGGGGACACAGCTTTGAAAGGGGTGAGGGGCCATGCTGGCTAGGACCAGGCACCCCTTTCCTCAGTATCCCAGAAGAACATTCTCTTTAGTCTCTCCTTAAACCCTCACAAACTTTTAGGTTTCACACCATCATACAGCGACCAGTTCCACAGGTCTATCACGTTCCTTTGTCTTGCTTTTAACACCTGCTAAACACCTGCTTTTAGTAACCTGTCCTGCCCTCTGCTTCTCACACTGCCTTTTGCCCCCTTACTGGGACTTTTACCACGTATCTTTGGCTACCTCTGTCCTGGATCGGTATGAGCAAAGTCACTCATGCACTTGTCAGAAGGGGGACTGTTCCACACTGCTCATCATCCTTCATGAGCGTTTTGCTGTGCTGCAGCATTCCTGTGAGGTGAGGGATCAGTGCTGTGTGTGACATCAAAGAGATGAACAAACAACAGGTTTTCATAGTGAGTAGTACTGACTTTGGAGCAGAGCTCAGCTACAGCTCAGGGTAAGATCACAGTGTGGTCAGAACGGAAAGAAGTTGAGAAAGCTTCCAGATAGTCTTTCAGGTGAAAACAAGGCTTATTTATATGGTGAGTCTCCTTGGAGATAGAAAAGGTTGTTGAGGAGGGTGGTGGGAAGCCAGGGAAGTATCTTGGCATTGCAACACCTCTGTAACCCCTTCCTTCTCCTTTGCTGTGAAACAGAAGACCTTGTGTCACCCCTATCTGTCAGGGATGCTGGATTAACCATCTGCTCCAACCCTGCTCTCCCTCAGAGGTTTGAGCTGGACTGGGGAGATTTGGGAATGGTTCAGACCTGAAGACAAGACCTCCTCATCAATGCCCAGCTAGCTCCCTTGGTAAAGCAGAGCTGCTTTGTTAATCATATCCGTGGATTAGCATGGGTTTATGAGCTCCACAAGGAAGCATTCAGAATCATAAATTGCATTTTCACCACTTAGCTCAGGAGGATCTCTGGGGCTTGGTAGACAGAAAAGGAAACCTTTAGAGAGAACAAGGGGGATAACAAAGAGATTATCAGAACCAAGCCTGAAAATTAATAGACCAAATCAAAATTAATTAATGGACTAAATCCAATTAATAGACTAAATCAAATCCTCTTTGAAAATGCGGTCTCCTCAATCACTGATCATCTTTTTCACTCCCACAAAGACAGACGCTTCAGCTTCTTCAGCAAAGTGGGTGAAGAAAGACCAGGCTGGAGCAGCAAGAAGGAAGTTTTGGGTTTTAAGGGTCAGAGTTAGCCCTGCAAGGGGGAAGGCAGCTAGGGAGCCCAGGGTGGGCCTGGCACAGCTATGGGGAATAACCCTGACGCAATTAAAAAGCTGGTATCTTCTCCCCTTAATGAAAACTCTTATGCTAAAAACACGATGCATATTAAGAGCAGTTGTGGTCCTGCTGTTTGGCTTGTATCTGGATTAGATTTGTGCTAAGGATGGAATATGAGCCTGGCTAAGTACTACTTTCCACAAATATTTGGCTTTTAAAAAAAGCTCAGATGTGGAGTTTATCACATTCAGACCCAAATAAACTGCAGTGGATGTGAAGAGCAATAAAAAGTAACAGGAGAACCAAACAAAGGGGCACCAAGGGCAGGCACTGCCGGCCACAGAGCGGGGAAAGCACAAGGTGTGTCTGGGGTTTGGGAGGGTGGGAGCAAGGGAGGGGACAGAGATGGGAGCAGCATCATCAGGGGGTGTCACCAGCTCACTTCAGGTCCCCACCTTCTCCACATCAGTCCTGCCATGCTACCAAGACCTGGGGAGATTACAGCTCCTCCTGGACCATGTGTTTTTAGAGATGGAGCAGGAGAGAAACCCTGCCCTGGGAAAAAAAGTGTTATCTCAGCAACAATAAGGAAAGTCAATAATCACCAGCTGGGCTGGAGACTTTCGAATTTGGACATGCCAATCCCATACTCTAACCACAAGAGGAAAACTGATCCAAACCGGCCTTGTAATTGCAAACACTGATGGAGGAAGACTTTCAGATGCCATTTTAGTCATAAGAGGCTTGGCAGAGGGAGTACCAGCCTATCCTGGGTTTGCTGGGATAGAACTAATTTCTTTTTAAGTACCTGGTACAGTGCTGTGATTTGGATTTAGTATGAGAATAATGTTGATAGCACACTGATGGTTTAGCTGTTCCTCAGTATGGCTTACCCTAAATTAAAGACTTTTCAGGCCAGAGAGCAGGTGTACAGGAAGCAGGTGCACAAGAGGGATCATGGCCAGGAGAGCTGACCCAAACTGGCCAAAGGGGTATTCCATACCACAGAACATCATGCCTTGGGCATAAACTGGGGGCAGCTGACTGGGAGACACCAATTGCTGCTGGGGAATGGGCTGGGCATTGGCCAGTGAGTGTGAGCAATTGTGTTGTGCATCAGTCTGTCTGGGATTTTATTCCTCTCTACCTGTCTCCTTTCCATTACTATTATTATTGTTGTTTTATTATATATTACTTTATTTCCATTATTAACCTTTTCTTACCTCAGCCTGCATGTTTTACCTTTTTCTGAATCTACTCCCCATCCCACCAGAGGGAAGAGCAGGGAGTGAGTGAGCCTCAGACAAGTACTTTAGTTGCAATTAAACCACAGGGCAACCAAAACACCTCTTTCCTCTGAAAGAAGGAACTTTCACCCCTTAAATGATTGTTTAGCTACTGAAAATACAATTGTGATTTTGAAAGTTCGCAGGCTTTTCCAGCTCGACGGTTGAAAGGAGACTACCCTCTCTTCAATAGCTGAAGGGTCCTTTTAGGATGCAAAAATCTCAAAATTGCTCTTAAGACACGTGAAAAAAGTAACAGCCCCTCCTCACCTCCCCCCACCATGTCATCCAGTGTGTGATAAAAAAATTGCCCCAGTGAGTGTGGTGTGAAGCCGTAAGTGCAGCATCCTACACCCCATTTTGAAGCACTGTTTGAGCATCCAGGTTTCCATGTTTACATCTCTCTTTCTGATCTGCATGTTTAATGGGGCTGAGGCAAAAGCAAAAACAAATCAAGAACAAAAACCAGAAAAATCCCTCTCACAACCCAAATGAAAGTCACATTTGAAGGCCTAGGTTTCCATTTCACATGACACTTTGAAACCCATTTGCCTAATGGTATTTATTGCCTTTCTCAAACAACAAACAGAAGAAAAGCCCACAATGAGGAAACAGAAAGTAGTACATCTTCTAATATAAAATGAATTAATCTGCAATTAATCATGAAAACAGGACTATCTTCCTTTGGCTGTGCTCAAAGACAGTTGCTCATTATCTCCGATTTACTCCTGACTTTCCAGCAGTGCACAAGAAAAGAGGCTGGAAATGGTTTTAATTCCGTATCACCGCTTGTGTCATCAGCATCACAGGTTGTCTTTGCTTTCATAAAACAGCCCCTGAAAAACAAGGATGTTGTGTGGGGTTCATGATGAGCCTGTGGGCCAGGACAGGCTGTGCATGGTGGGGAGCAGAGCACCCGCTCGGGGAGGCGATGCTCGGACTGGTTTTGCCCTGCTAGAACACCCTGGCGCGTGTTACTCTCCCCAAACTGCACGTGTGCTTTCAGCCAACTGGTTTCCCACTGGGAACCAGTGCTCATGGAGACGTCACTGGCCCAGCTGGCTCACATAGGTCCAAGGAAGTTGGACATTCAGTGCACACCACTGAAGTCATCCCCAGAGTCCAATCCGCCTTGGCTCCTCACTCTTTGCCCAGGATGGATTCCTGCTGTACTGCAGGTCAGTCCCAAGTCCGGTTTTCCCACAGGAATTCACTCCAGCTCCTACCCAGCTCCCTGGTAGAAACCCCTGTTCCCCTGCTCCAGCAGACCTGCCCATCTCCCTCAGCAGCTGCTGCTGCGAGGAAATTCAGATATTGTTCCTCAGGAGAGTCCAGTGTTTCAACACAGTCCTCATTCCAAAATGGAGCAAAACAAAGGCAGAGCTTTCCCTGTGAACTGGAATTTAATGGTTTTGAGTCACTCAACTCTGCACAGTTGGATGAAATCAAAATGTTTTGTCCTGATTTTAATTACCCATTACTATTAAATTATTTTATATACATTACAGTGTATTATGCACAAGCATTTTGATGTTTTGACCACTTCCTCCCTTTTTCTTTCTGTGAGAATGAGGTTTCCTCACAATCCACGCATTTTCACAAGCTCTTTTGCTTTCAACAGTTTGGCATTTTCAACAGAAAGAACAAAAATCATCTGTCTGAAAACCAGCTGCATTTGCAAATGCTGCCAGGAGGAGCTTCATTCATTCAAAACACAATTTCCACTGGATCCCTTTCCTAGGTTTTAGCTGTTACGGGGTGAAAAATCCAGCCATGCTTTGAAGCAGTTGTATGGAGCTCCATATTAATTGCTTCCCTGTGACTTCAGATCGATTATAAAGCTCTGTAAAGGAATTGCACTGCTCTTCCAAGCCTCCTGTTCTGGAGGCTTGCCCACAGGTCAAGACCAGAGGTGTTTTTCCTTCCCAGGTAATGCTGCAAATGCCAGGAGCCAAAGCATTCTTCCTGACGTCCAGAGAATGGGTTTGGGAGGTGGTGGGATGGGTATGGATCCACACCCATACCCAAGGAGCTGCCCAGAGTTTCCATTTTGAATGGCAGGGCAGGTTTTGCTTTGAACCCATGTGACAAAATACACCACAACACACAAACCCCAGCTAAGCATCTGCCACCTGTGCTGATTTAAATGAGGTGACATTGCAGGCTCTAGATTTAAAAGAAAAAAAAAAAAAGAAAAAGGAAAAAAGAGAAAAGCCCATTCCTTAGGATTTATCCTTGCAGTTACCTGCCTTGCAGCAGCATTCTCTTCCTTTGGGGAAGATGCTCTCGTTGCTTTCCTCCCTCCACGTAGTACTGACCACAGAGGTTGAGAGCTCTTGCAGCGACTCAAGATGTTTTTCATCTCAATATTATTTTTAGGAGGAGAGGGGATAAAATATGCCTTTTTGACATGTGAGGAAAAAATCAAAGATTATTTCCCTGGGAAAATTCTGTTTCGTTTAAAAATTTCCATCAGAGGGGAAATAAATGTAAAAAAGTTTAATTTTTTTTTTAGTGAAACAAATAGGTATTTTTACTGAAAAGGTTTTTTTGAAAGTCTGTGCCTCATCTCCTGCTTTCTCATCTTGAGAAAAGAAAAAAAAAGCAGAATAAATTCATACATGATTTTGGAAGAAGGGGAAAATGCCCACAAGGAAACCCAGACATGTTTTAAGCAGCTGAGTTACAAAAATCTCGGTTTAGCCAATAAAGTCAGCGGGTCTGTTGCGGGGCAGGCAGCAGAGGCAGTGGGAAGGGTGGGTGGGTGTCGAGGAGGCTTTCCAGGCTTCAGCCGAGCTGGTCCCAGCGCCAGCGACGCCTGATGTGCTTCGATGGCCATGCCTGTTGTATGACTAATTTAGCACTTCATTCCCTTTGAGCACTGCACAAACTACTCCGGTTGTTTATGCGTCAGTGTCACTCTTCACGTGTTGCAAGAACTTTACGGGTGGCAATTAATCCGCATTAACGCTCTCTGGAGATCACACGTACCAGAGCAGCTCTGCCCAGGGAAACTGAGGCGCGGGATGGGTGAGGCGGGGTGCCAAGACCTCCGCCAGCACAGGCATCCCAAAGCGCTGCCCCAAGCCTCTTTGCTGCCAGATTTTGAGGGTGATACGACGCACCCGTGAGTCTGATGGACCCTTGGGTGGTGGGAGGGGGTTGGAGGAGGCAGGGACCACTTCTGCGCCCAGCTCCGATTTCCGCAGCCACCACGGGGAAAGGATTAAGCTTCCAGATGGGGGGAGTCGGCAGCGGGAGTTGGCAAAACCTTCAGAAACAAAGATCCTCTTTCTATGCAAATGTCCCTTAGAAATAAAACTCAGGGGGAAAGAGCAAAAGCCGGGAGGTGACGTCAGTGGCTTCGTCTCAGTTTTTTTTATTCCCCAAATTTCCCGGGAGGCGTGAGCGGGTGGCTTAGGCAGATGTTTGCTGATCAGATATGCTGATGATTGTGCCCAGGGGGAGAGAAACTTGAAGCGATACAGTTTAACCCAAATGAAATAATAACACTTTCCAATTTCTTCCCCAGCTTTGGTTTCTGAAACAGCTAAAGGAATGTTGGAGATAATGATTAGAAACATCACTAGGGTGAGCAACGGCTTTGGAGGCTCGTTCTGAAGAAAGCAGGGTTAGGCAGAGAATTTTTCAACCCATTAAAAATTAATTGCCAGGAAACTCTCTGGTGGGGTTAATGAATAACAAGCCTTTGAGATCCTCCAAACAAGGCTAGCATTTCTGAGAGACTGAGGACCTGGTGGCTGCAAGGAGGAAGCCACTCTTCTGCTTTCTGCCAGAAAGCTTCCAAAAAGGGGGCAAGATAAAGGGGACCTTGCTTGCACCAGGTTCCCCGGAACAAAAAGACTCCCAAACCTGATGTCCATGCAGTGATGTGTAAGAGAAGATACTCAGCCTTTGGATCTCTATTCAGCCATGGATCAAGGGAATCTGGGTGACTCGGGGAAGGATGCTGCTGGCCCCTCTGGAAGGGTCACTCTGTGATTTTGAGTCACACCCCAAGCAGTGATTTTCCTGGCCATTTTTGAGAGGAGACAACGGGTTCTACAAGCCCTGCGACAAGACCTTGGACACAGAGCAGCCCTCAAGTCCCCATGATGGCAGTGGGAGAGACGAGACACCCACAGAGGCCTCCGAGGATTCCAACCCCATGCATGGCCATGTGAAGCCAGGATGCTGTGCTGTAAGAGCCCCCAGACGCCCAGACTGCATGAGGGGACACACCCGTGCACACACACCTCTGCATTCATACGTGACTGTGCATGTGTGTGCAGTGGGCATGCAGGGGTACCCAAAAACCCATTTCCAGGCATGCCCATGCCAGCTGAGGGTCCTGGGTCTGTCCAGAAAACCAGCAGGGGGGACAGCAGGCAGCCATAGGGGCAGGTGGGGCAGGGGGAGGCTGTGGGGCCAGCAGGAAGGGGTGACACTTAAGCTAGTGGCAGGGGAAACGTGAGACAGGGTTGGTCTGGAAATAATGCAGCTCCTGCCAAATTTACAGCCCTCTTGGGGAGGGCTGTGAGAGCAGGGGAAGGAAAGCCAGCGGCAGGCCCAGGGGATATCGCCAGCGCCTGGCTTTTTGAAGACATGTGCTCCTGTGTTACAAGTGTCAAGAGGGCACCGCATGAGCCTCTTTAATGAGCCCGAGGAGCAGGGGCGGGGGGAGCTGTCCCACCTCTCCGGGAAGGACTGGAGGGAATGCAGAGCCAGGGCCGCCGAGGTGAAAGTGCACAGCAAGGGGCTCAACACATGGAGCCGTGCAGCACAGCAGGAGAGCAGGGCAGCCGGGTTCTCCATCCCTCCCAGCTGCCGGGTACCACTGAAACAGCCACCATACAGCCCTGCTCCTCCTGAAAAATGTCTAATGGAAGGTGTCCCTGCCTACGGCAGGTGTGTGGAAACTAAACTTTAAGGCCCCTTCCAGTCCAAACCATCCTGTGATTCTATGAAAAAAATGGAGCTGAATTGCCCTTGGCCAGGGCTGAGGCTGTGGGCAGCAGGTGTGAAGCTCATGGGCTTGCTGCAGGAGGTATGATAAGCCATTGAGGGCACCCCAGCCAGCGTCCCAAAGGGCCATCCTCTGTGCCTTGTGCTGCTGCTACCTGCAAGCAGGCTGAGGGCTGCATCTTGGGGCCTGACACCTACAGCGACCTGTTTCATGACTTGGCTGCAAGATAGAGCAGGAGAGAAAGCAGGACCAAGAAAGAAGCGATGAGCTTGTCATTCAGACACAATTACCTGCTGTAATCGTGGAGGGGAGGTGGGAAAATGATCTGCCAGGGAAATTGCTTTGGGTAAAAATGATCTGTTTCTTGCTCCTGGCTTGCAGCTACGAAACTCTTCATTTTAACCCCTTCCCAGGCTCCATCTTCCATGAGACACCAGCGCCCATTGCATGGGCCAGTGCAGGACCTAGCAGGAGCTGACAATTCAGGTGTGTCCATGAGAAGGTTGTTAACCCTCTCCTTACTGGCTCTTTCTGCCTGAGTGGTTTCTACTTCTTGCAGCAGAAGTCGAGTTGGAGTCTGAATTGGTTCTTTAGGTCCCCTGAATTTGCAGCTGGCAGAACCCCTGCTCAGAGAGTGGGAGAGCACCCCACAGTCACTGTCCACCTGCCCCTGGTCACAAGCCCCACAAAGAGACGGCAAGCTGGGAAACTGCATGGTTCTCCATCCCCTCGGCGTGGCATGCAAGCCAGCCCCATCTGCTCCGAGCCGCGCCGTGCAATGCTCCCTTCTGCTGCAAGGAAACTCATTAAGCATCAGCAGCGTGGGGCTAACGATGTGCAGATGAACACTTCCATCTCTGTCCGCCAGAAGGCTTCGAGCCTGGGAAGTCAGGACGGTGGCACTGTGCCTTCCCTGACGAGAGTGTTGCATGGATTAATTAGGAAATACTTGCAATGTGCTTTGGAACTGGAAAGCGCTAAGTGTTATTAATCAGTGTCGTGATTTACATAGAAAAATCGCAGAAAATATGAGGGGGTGGCGAGTGGAAGAAATAAATCACCCTGTGGCTTTGATGGGGATGGGGAGCATGGGAATAGCTCATCCTGACCCCACACCACCACTGCTGGTATTGACAGGGACAAGGGAGGGCCCAAGGTTTTTGGACCACCAAGGGAAATGAGAACTCATCAACCCACCCTAGAGGGGCACCTTGGACTCACTGGACACACCGTGCTCAGTGTCCCATGCCCAGACAGGACAGTCCCTGTTCCCTCTGGGCTCCCTTTGCTCTGGGGAGAGAACAAATTTCTCAGTGTCCTCTCTCCATCACAGTGTGGGGCTGCCCAAAGGCAGCACCACCCAGCGCGGCCCCACCCACGCACAGCATCTCCCTCCACAGCAGGGCTGGCTATCCAGAACAGATATTTTTGGTTTCTTCACAGGCCTCAAAACCAGGGAGTGAAAAGGGGACTAAAAGTTGCTGTGTCCCCTCCTCCAGACAGAAATCTCCTGCTTGGAGAGTGTCTGCTCTGTCCCACCAAACTGGGACTAGGGGAAAAGGAGACCTCTGCTCCCATCTACGGGGGACTGGGAGAAGTACGGCTGGGAGGGAGAGACCCTCCTCTGCCCCCACAGACATTTGGGATCACCAGGAGGATGTGCCATGTCCCATGTCCCAGCAGGACAGTGACGGCTATACAAGGCTGAACAACAGCTCCTGTTTTGCCCAACACAGCAGTGAGACACCCACACCAAGCCACTGGACTTTGAGGAGATGGGAGACTGACCAGGCCAGCTGGGCAGGAGTTTTGGAGAGCTGGGATGTGTGAGGTGTGCAAACAGATTCAGCAAGGACACTTCAGAAGCAGAGAAGAAGGGCAGAGCAGAAGCAGACATCACCTGGCCTCTGCATCTGGCCACAACTGGGAAGAAGTTTCCTTTAGAGCAGCCTGGAGGGCTACAAAGGATCCTGCTGACCTTATAAAACCATATGCCAGGCCACAGCTCACATGTATGAGCTGTGCAGACACCCAGAGCTCTACAAGTCCCACTCCAAGCACAACTTTGTACAAGCACAGACCTCTACAGCAGCCACTTTTCACACTCCTGTGTAGAGAAGCAGAGTCAAAACTCCACAAAAAGAAATCCTATCCTGTTTTTCTGCCTAGGACATGTCTGGAAGTGGGCTGCAGACTCCTCAGATGTAGATAGCAAGCCATAGTTATTTAACATGCTGTGAAAATCTGTGATTTGTCTAAAAACCATCGCTAAGAGGCTGGTCCCTGGCAGTCTGGACTGACAGGGTGGCTGCTCAGGGAGGTTTGATGGGTCCTGCTCCCTGCCTGGCATTTGGAAATAGCCAATTCATCTCTGCACTAATTTGTGTGCACAAGATTGTGACTGGCTTCCCCCAAACATCTGCTCAGGTTAAATTCAATGACTGGATATTTGCAGAAAGCAAACATGGGAGAGGGCACAGCCCAGACCCAGCAAATTTATTCCCCTAGGCAAGCAAATACTAAGGGGACGTTTTTTCACCCATATTTGCTCATTTCTATTTCAATGATTTAGAACACGTGTGAGGTCAAATTAGCTCCTTAGAAGAGTTCCTTCTAGCCTAAGAACCCCAGGTTATCCCTCTCCTTCTCCCACTCCCCCTCCTCTGGTTTTTTTTTTTTTTTTTTTGCTATCTTTCCCTTCTTTACCCTTCCTTTTCCTGAAAACCCCAACGTTTACATACAAGTTCCCCACGGCCAGCTGGCAGCTCCCCTCTGCCCCTTTCTTGTCCCCTGCCTGCCCACATCTGTAGCTGCTGCTCACCCCACCTGCCCCCGGGGCCTCACACGAAGCCACTGAATTGAGAGTTAATTTGAATTTGAGTTGACAAACTCCAGGCATACCCCATCTGCGCAGGCAGGAAATGGCCAATGTGTTAACCTTCCAGCAGGGAGGGCAGGGCAGAGGGGAAATGCTTTTACCTTTCCTTCCATTTAGTGTAGCTCTTAAAAAAAAAAAATTAGGCTCAAATAAAATAACGCCTTGGGCTGACCTAAAGCCGATGTGGAAATTCCCTGTGAGCATCCAGAGGTGTCTAGGAAAGGGAGGGAAACCCTATCTTGCTATTTGGGATCAGGGGCTGAAGGCAAAGCCTTGGAGAGGAGGGGAGGGGAGCCCAGGCTCACCATTTTTCCACATCTTGTCCCAGACAACCCCGTGGATGTCTGCTCTGTCCCACCTCACTGCAGCAGGAGAAGCTGCCACCATGTCCCCTCAGCTGCTTGGGGACTCTTTCTGCTTTCCCTCCTGTAAAGTCAGAGTGTGTTGCCCAGTCAGCCCTCCAAGGCTGCTCTCACCACCACAGCAACGGAGCAAAAGTGTTCCTCCACAGGCAACAAGAGATCCTTGGATATTTATTTTGATGGAAGTAGTGGTGTATTTAACCAGCTCTGAGGCCAGAGAGTGGCCAGGGTTGATGTTCTGCCCTTCTCAAGGAGCTGGAGGTGCAAAGGGAACCTATGGAAGTACCTCACATCTCAGAACAAAGAGGTGCAGCTTATACTCGGGCACCTGTCCACACCATGTGGCTGCTCGAGGTGCCCTAAGGCTGGATTTTGCCGGCTGATAAACCACAATGTCATACATGAACTCCCTAATTAGCTTGGTCTTTGCATGTTAAGTGTTTTAATTAGTTAATTTTGGGGTACACAATTTTTAATTGAGTGTTAATGTTCACCCATCAGTCCAGGTACAAAAATCAAGTTCTGCTATTAGTGTTTTCACTTGTTCAAAGCAGTTTATCTGCACCAGTTCCAGTTAAAATTCCCCAGTTAAAAGTGTCCCAGTTAAAAATCCCTTTCCAACTTTAAACCACTTGTACACTGTAAGAGTTGTTTTTCTCATGTTCTCTGTATACTTTTACAAATGTTTTAAGATGTGTTGGATGTATTTTAATATTTTTTAAGGGTTTCTACTTTGCACCCTAAGTCTCAGAACCAGCTCCGAACCCCAGTTTCTAACAGCCAACAGCGAGTTTTAGACCTTTAGCTGTTGGTCTGTAAGTAAGCTCCTTGGCAACCTAAATCTTAATGAGGGCGTCTTACCACTCTTACTCCAGCTGCTACTACCCCAACCCTGACAACGACGAGCTATTGGTAGACAGAGATGATCTGTCAAAAGGAAAGCACCAATCACTTAGGACCAAAGGGGTGTGCCATGGGCGGTCCGTGGGCGGACGGGGGTGGAGCAAGGGCACTATAAAATAGTGAGTCAGCCTCAGAGCAGGTGCGGACCACTGCAGATTTCAGCTGTAGTGGACGTCAGTGCTGGGCACTTAAGCCTTACTCCTATTTAGGAGCCTTTAATAATTTTTCGTTGACTTTTGGGTTAGCTAAAAGTCAGCCCAGCACTGCAAGTTTTCCACCGGAGGTCCAGTGCTGTTTAAGCCCAAAGATCTCTAATCCCTGCGTTCCCGGGCATACCTCTTGAGCCACTAGGATCCCAAATTTTTATATTTTTCTGATTTTTGTAGTTTTTCAATTTTTCTGTTTTAATAAATTATTTTAATTTTTCTAAGAGTTGTCTCGTTCCTCACAACAACTTTCAACTGCAGGGAAATTTGCCAGGATGGAAAAAAAGGAGATTTTCTGCTTCAGTGGGGGATGCAGACGCCTGGGTGCTGCGGAGGGTTTGAGCCCCCAGACAGCTTCATCGTCTCCTTCTCAGCCTCTAACCCCCCATAGATTTTCAATCCCACCTCCCACTGTTTCTCTAGCATTTCTCTCTCAAAGATGGCACTTCCAGCTGATGTTGGTTTTTCTATCTCTCCAACAGTGTTTTTAAGCACAGGCAAGGCAGCTGGAATAAAATTAGCATTATTTAGCATTACCTAGCACCAAAGGCACTTGACAGATGCAGAAGAACAAAGATTTGGGCTGAATGTTGGGACAAAGCTTTCTAGTGTGCCCAACACAGAAATGGGGGAAGAAGCTGGGCTCTCCTTCCCTGGGGAGCTGCACGGCCACAGGCAGGCTGTCCACTCCTGCAGTCCATCCATGCTGGCAGTTCCCCTGTGGGGGATTGAGCAGCCTCATCAGAAAAGCAAACAAGCAGTTCTTGGGGTGTCAGGAGCTATGGGTGAAGCAGGGCTTGTACTGATAATGTTATTGCCACGTCTATTTCCTCATCCGTTGCTGCACCACCCAGCAGCTCAAACATCAGCATCACCACGTAGATGCCACCATCTCTATGCCAAAACAGACTCCCACCCCCCAGTACTCCCTGGGATATTGACTTCTGTGGGTCATGAAGAGAAGGATGAGGATGCAAAACATGTTGGGAAGAGAACTGGGGAAAGCAGGGAGCAGCAGGCAGAGGATTTAGGATTAGGTCTGAGGCCCATCCCAGAATCTGCCCTACCACTACTAACTATGCCTGGCTATTTCCCTTCCTGGCTGCATCTCCCGCCTGCTGAGTACAGGAACATACCAAGCCCTTGATGCTCCCTCCGTCTGCCACTAATGCCTGTAATGAGGCTTCAGTCAGGCACAAGATTGCGGGAACTGCAGCTTGTCACCTTCCCCGTGGCCGCAGGCTACGCCAGGATTTTCAGATGCTGTAATAGAGAACTGTCAAACAAACCCATCCCCTCCAGAGATGCTCCACTCAGCCTTGTGCTTGCACATCCCCTTCCCAGTGAACACATGCCACTGATGCATATTTAGGAGTGGGATAAACAACCTCTCTCTGATCCTCCCTCATTTGTGTGCTTGCTCTCCCGAGAACTTTTTGTAATTGCTTCTTTGCCTTTAAATACCATGCTGCTCCTTTGGCATTTCACTGTTTAAATGTCTCCCGCTTCGAAGATGACATTGTCTGGAGACGGATGGATTGGGGTGGTGTCTGCAAGGTGCAGTGCATGAGAGCAATGGGCTGCTCTGCCTGTCTGACTTCTCCAGTGGTGAAGGCAGGGTCAGGCAGGATGGCTTTTTGCAGCACAGCCACGGAAAGCTGGGTTCAGGCAAGATGACTTTTGTAGCACAGCCGTAAAAAGCTGGGTTCGGGCTAGAAGCTAGGATATGCCCCTTGCCCTGCCCTTGGAGGAGTTCCTCCTCCTCACTCCTGGTGGTTGCAGTTGCCTTGGCTGCACCTGCCTTCCCTGCAGGGGGAATAATGAAAGGGAAAGGTAAGTCATGCTCTGATGGTTGGAGCCATCCTGCCCCAGCATGGGCTGGAGCATCCCATTAGGACTGGGCTGAAAGTTCGGCCTCCAGCATCCCCAGGCCCTACAGGTGCTGTGGTCAAGCAGGCAGCCAACATTTCCAACCCCCTGTGCTCACAGAGAGTACTGGATCCTTCCCACAGCTCCTTGCTGTGCTTCACAAACCTGCAGCCTCCCAGCTGGGAATGGATCCAGGGTGTCCCATACTGCAGCACACACTTGTGGCTCCACATGTACAGGGAGATGTGCCAGCTCTCACCTCACAGAGCCCTGGCCCTGAGCACCCCCATTCCTATGAACCTTAGAGCCCCAAGAAGGATATTCTCAGGATTTTCCACTTACACATTTTGTTCCCTATTTTGCAGGCAAAGGCACAGCTGAAGTATTTTTGCAATTAGTGTAGTATTAAGTACTGTGATCAGGAAATTTTCTTTCAGGGAAAGGGCAGGGGGACAGCATGAGGAACATCCTTTCTTATTATTTTTGGGAAAAGTGTAATTATTACCCCTTTGGCCTGTCTGTGAAAGGGATTAATAATGTCCAGCTTCACAGCTGTCAAAGCTGTGATTAATTGAGCTTGCTGTACTGAAATCTCATCTGTTTGTCTTGTGTCAATGTGCAAATTGAAAACACAACACAATATATCTTACCAGGCATCCTGTACCTCTCAGCTTATCAGGCACCCTCCTCTCACCTCTCTGCTTCCAAACAGCCTGGAGGACTTGAGCCACTTCTCTGCAGCCATGTTTAACCTGGAGCTGGCCCAGTATTACCCCTGCTGTGGGCGTGGTGAGGTTAAAAGGCTGAGGACACCTCCTGCTCTGCAGCCTGATGGTCGGTCTTGCAGGATGTTTCTTCTTCTCCCGAAGAAGGGTCACACGGGGGTAAAAGATTCAAGAACTGGTTTGCCACAAAAGCTTGCTTTTTGGCAGGACTTGCCCCCACATCAGGACACTTGGATCCTCAGGGTATGTGTGTGCCCACCACTCCTCCCAGGCACAGCTGCTTGTTTCCGTACGTGGCAAGGGAAAGAATGTTGCAAGATGTGAGTTCATAAATGATGCCTTGCAGAAGCTTGTGATAGGATTAACTTAAAATAATTTTTAGGCCACAACTCACCCATCCAAAAAGTCAGAATGTGCCTGAGCATGACCGGCTGCACACCTGGGAGAGAAGCTGGGTCTCACAGCCCTGATCCCATCATCTTGCAGGCTTCAGGAAAGAGCCTGAGAATATCCCTGGTGGGACTATCCTTGTCATAATTCACAGAATCACAGAATTGTCGGGGTTGGAAGGGACCCCTGGAGATCACTCAGTCCAACCCCCCTGCCAAGGCAGGGTGACCTGGAGCAGTGACACAGGAACATGTCCAGGTGGTGTTTGGATGTCTCCGGAGAGGGAGACTCCAGGACCTCCCTGGGCAGCTGTTCCAGCGCTCTGCCACCCTCAACATAAAGAAGTTCTTCCTCATGTTGAGGTGGAGCTTCTTGTGTTTTAGTTTATGGACACTGCTCCTTGTCCTGTCACTGGGCACTATGGAAAAGAGTCTGGTACCATCCCCTTGGTTGCAGCCTCAGCACCAGCTGTTCTCTTTGCTCAAACTTTGGACCGTGAGTTTGGTTTCATAGCAAGACTTCCATCTTCCATTGTACTTCCACCAGTCCCACTGAAAGGACATGGGGTATTTTTGTCCGCAAGGCAGCGTGCCTGCCTCTTGGTGCTGAATAAATAAATTACTGTGATAGTAAAGGAGATCATTGTTAATCAGAGTGCATAAAGAGCCTGAGAACCCTCCAGGGGAACATGCTGCAATGCACTGAGTGCAAATCATAGGCACTTTCTTACAGGGACATGATATTAAAGAGGAATAGAGTTCTGTGGCAGTACTGTCTCTGAGAGAGAATTCACTAGGACCTGATGGTCCCCGTCAGAATCTATCCCAGGATCCAATTCCTGCCCAGAAACAGGCCTGGAATGTGTTTGGGACTTCCCTGTCCTCCACCTGGCATCCCACACTCAGATGAATGAGAGCTCCAAGGCACAAGCTGTGCTAGGCAAAGTCAAGGCACTGTAGGGATATGCCCCTGTCACTTCCCCAGTAAAGTAATTTCTGAACCACACTGGAATGGGAACCCCCTGAGAGGACCCTGCAGAGACTAAAGGCAGGTGAAAGACAATACCCTAATTAAATACCCTATCCCTGTGGCTTTAGCTGATGCTCACAGAATAAAAACAAGTGGAAAACTAGCAAGAACAGTGTGTTTACCATTTCTCATTGTATAATATGCAATGTTTTCTCAGCATGTCTTCAGGATACAAGCAGCTGGGAGCCCAGACTGGATGAAAAGAGAGAAAGAACAAGGTGTTAGGCAAGAAATGCTGGGGAGATGGGGGAAGTAAGGTGTCCCTTTGTAGCCACCACATAGCACCCTGTGGTGTTCACCCTAACAGGAGGAGAAGCTGTTCCCATATCCACCTTTACAGTGGCTGTTGTCAAAGCCACTGGGGAATTTGGTGCCGGTGGTGCCTGGTGGTGAATGTGAACCATCTTCCCACCTCCCCGTTTTAGCAGAGATGTCAGGAGGGATGGAGCTGGGATGGTCAGGCCATTTGCTCTCCCTCTGGGACTGTCTCTAATCCCTTTACAATTCACTGGACGTGGTTTAGGCGTCTCTTACCTTGCAGCTGGGCTGGACCCTCCATGGAGGATCCTCCTGGGTCCTCTCCCGAGTGGGTGTCCTGATCAAGAGGCCATCTCCTCCTGACCCAGCTCCTCCAGGTCACGTGTGCACCTTCACATGCCCCCTCTGCACGGACTTTTACCCTTCCAGCAACCTGCACAGCCTGGCTCAGCCCCAGCAAAGCTGGGACCCAACTCTCAGCAGCACCAGCACTGTGCCAGGGCTACAATCCCTGTCCTCCTGGTATGCACAGCCTCAGTCCCCATCACCTCTCACTTTTAGCAGGAGCACCCAGTGATCTTTTCCATCAGGCTCCTGCTGAGCCTGGTGAACGGGGTGGGCATGGGCTGCCCCACATCAGCTGATGCTGTAAGTGATGACTCAGGTGATGAAAAACAGAGGGTACATCTTCCATCCACAGGTATCAGCAAGCTGTGAGGGATTTCAGGGACTGGGGAGGGCAGGATTTTAGAATTTAAAACAATTCCAGCAGGCTGGAGGAACCATCCAAAAAAAATCCAGGTTGAAGGGTAGGGTAAGTAATCCGCCAAGCCACAGGGGAGGCATTTTGCCCTGCAGGCAAGGGACCCATGTGGCCTCCTGCACCTGCACAACCTTGCCATCCTGTGCAGCAGCCACCGGCTGTGACATGGGGATAAATGTGCCTGATCCACCCTAGGGAGGCTAGTTTGGCAGCCAGGGACCTGAGTCTGCAGCAGGAAACCAAGGCATAGGCAGAAGCCTGAAAGGAGCCTGGAAGGGGCTTGCTCCTGTGAGCAGGAAGGAAAGAGGTTTCTAGAGACCCCAGAGGACTTGAGGCTCCTCTCGGTCCCTGTCCCCTTTAAGGAAACTCCCCCTCACGTGTTGTTTTGTGATCTGCTGGAGTCTGCATCACGTTGAAGCCCATTAGATCTGTTTTCTGTAGCTGAATAATTTTAATTTTCTAGTCAGTTACCTTTCAGGTCTCGCTTCCTTCTTTTTTGTGTCTTAATTGTTTTTCCGTATATCTGTGCTCCCCTGACATTCTCTCCCCTCTCCGGTGTGCCAGCTCTCCTTCCTCTCCTCCCCTATCCTCTCCCTCCCTCCTGCTTGTCTCCACCTGCCTAAACCCTCCAAGGCTATTGCATCTGCCACCCTCCAACTGCTCTGCATCATGCCAGCAGTGGCTGCACCCATGTGAGATGTTGTGCCAAGGAGCTTTGTCCTTCCTGGCAGGAGATGGACCCTGGAATCAAGGATCAGGCCAGCTAAACTGCAACTGCATGTATTCAGGCTGAAGGCCACTCAGGTCAGGTCTCAGCAGCTTCCCTCCTGGTGCTGATGGACTTTGGAGACATCTTTTTCCAGTTCTCCAGGCCCAGCCCCCTCTCTCATCAGGGATGCCATATCCCAGCTGGGAGCACAGGCATCCTGACTCAAATTTCCCGGATGATGGTGGGAGAAACAATGCCCAGACTGCATCAGAGCTGTCTCGCCCATCTAGAAGCGGAGATAACCTGTTGTAAATCTCTCCCTGTGGCTGGAGAACACCTGTCTTGTAGGCACATGAAACCATGGAAAATGGCATTTTGTGCCTGCAAGCAAGCAGCACGCAGCACACAGTGATGCCAGGATGTGCTCAGGGAACTGTCTGCAGCTGCACCCGACATCTGAGATAATGAAGAGCTGGGGGCTGAGTAGCTGAAGTACAGTGCCAAGTTTCCCCCAGGACAGACGGGATGGAAGGGCATTGTCTGTCACTGCCAGGCTGGGGGACTCAGTGCTGCATTGCTTCCTCCTCCCGCCTCAACTTGATGCATTTTCCCATCCCAATCCCAGCTGCGGGCTGCTGACACCATGTCCTGAAACTCAGGGCTTGTACATGGCATCCACAGCAGATCCTGCATCCTCTCCACCCCAAGGAGATGATTTTGGCCTCACATCATGCCTGTGCCTCTGCTGTTAGTGGGCAGGTTACACCATGCACATCCTGCCCAGTCACCTCAGGGGCAAGAGGAGCATCCCCAGCTTTGGGCAGGAGCTCCAGTTTCAGTGCCTTGTCCTAACCTCAGTCTCCTGCTAATTTCCATCCCTTTAGACCCATCTGTGGGAAAGACAAGTGGTCTTTGCTCAAGGCCCCTGGGCACGGTGCAGTGACAGGAGGCAGCCAGTTCCTGAGCCGTGTGACTTGCCCTGCCAGGTAAAGCTTCCCCTCCTTCCCTTTGAGGAATTTCTCACAGCGCGGCTCACTTTTTCTTTCTGCAGAGCCACAAAGCAAAGGAGATCAAACCTCAGGCACACACGCTCCCAGAAATTCATCTGCCAGCAAACCTGGGTGTGGAGCCGGCTGCATCCCTGGTACAGGAAATCAAAGGCGGCGGCTGATACATAGCACAGTGCCGAGGTCAGGGGTCCCTTTGCTGTCAGAAAAATGGGACAAGAGGAAACAGCAATAATCAGATCACTCAAAAGCCTCGCTTACGCCTCACCTGGTTGCAGGGCTCCCTTCCCTGCAGCACACACTCGGCTGTCCCCACGTCGGCACCCGTGGCTGGGAGCACAAGGGATGGGCAGCTGCAGGGAGACAAGAGGTGCTGAAAGGTGCAGGAAACAGAGACATCAGCAACCTCCAGAGGCTACCAGGGCTGGACACTGGCAGCAGCGACCTGTTGTACCTCCAGAGAGCCTGTTGGAATAGAGAGGATGGGGAAATGTGCTTCAGATGTCTTTTGGAGGAAATTCTGTCCCAGAGACACCAAGCTAGCCATGGATCTTCAGGATCAGAGCCTGCCCCTTGGAGCCTGCCCTCTCCCAGCAAAATGAGCTGTATGCAATCACCAGGTCTGTTTTTCAGAGGAGAAAAGCAAGGTCTGACATCTCTCCACTGGTAATAAATAGGGGCTTATCTCTGCCTTGCACTTTGCTCTCAGCCAGGCCTTTGACACCCTTGTGCACACAGCCTGTGACTCAAAATGTTACATGGATCTGTGGCAATTCTTATTTCAGCTGTGGAAATTACACCTCTGGGGCCACAAGAGCGGTCTGCACACAGCACCCAGGGCTCGCTCAGCCCGTCTGTTTGCCCAGGAGGGACCTCTGGCCACTGCTGCTCCTGATTAGTTTTGTTTTTCTTGCTAATAAGGGATCGAGCAGTGATCTCTCACAGCAGCCACGTGCAGTCGGCAGGGATGCTGGAGAGCAAATAAGTCCATGGGTCAGGAGGTGTGTAGGTGGGAGACGTGCGGTGGGATGACAGTGCACAGGCTGTGCTCAGCTGGGAGGTTGTGATGGGTGCAGAGCAGCACTGGGAAGGATCACTGTGCTGAGGTGACGGCGTGTGGGAGACTGTGGCTCTGTGTGCTCCTCTGCACGTTTGTAGGAATGCGCGAGAGAGGTGATGTGTGTCTGTGTGTGATAAGTGGAGCAAAACATCCAAGCAACAGGCTCTGTAGGCTGGAGATGTGTGTTTGGGTGCAAAGAGATGCTCTGGCAATGCATTTAGGCAGTAAGGCTGTATGACAGGGAGTGTGGGTGACAGCTTTGCATGCACAGCTGGTGTGGGACGTGGTGTGAAAGGATTTTGTCAGGTGTCTGTTCATGCTTCAGTGTCTGTGTATGTATGTGTGTGTAGCAGTTATGCCTTTGCACCCCTACAGCAACACATGGGGCAGACTTTACCCCCCCATAGCCCTCCCTTGTCAGACAGGATGGAGTGAACCAGAGGCATCACTGTTCAAATACTGAACGGGGTGACCTGTCTGCTATTCCTTGAAAATAAGTGGCATTTTATATTCAAGCGCTGGCCTCATTTCTAAAACCCTATTAAAAAAAAAAAAAAAAGACAGACAGAAAAAAGGCCAGGAGGAATCAAAAGGCGAGGCCGACGGGGAAGTGCAGCCCTCTGAAGAGGACGCATCTCATCTGAGCACAGTACTTCAGACACAGCTCACGAGCCCTGTTAAGCAGCGGACATCTGAGTGCTCCGGCTTGTGCCAGAGCCGATTTGTATCAGCTCCCACCATTCCTGAGAGCGAGCCCCTGGCCCTGAGAGCCCACCTATCTGGGTCTGGTGGGATGTATCAGGGGACTATCAACAAGTCAGGGCTCTTCACCGTCACCTCAGGCTCCTCTCCCCAGCCCAGCCAGGTGACTTATCCTGGTAGAATCCAGCTAAGCCCAAAACACTTTGGGAAAGGCAGATAAATAACACAACCACAGCCTGGCATCCTGCACAGCTGGAGACCACTGAGCTGGTGGAGAGCCCAGTTAATCACTCAGCATCCAACACCAAGCTGGATGGTGTCACACAGGCTGACCCCATGTAGCTGGACAATACCCTGGCTGCCAGGCAGTGTTAGGAGAGGGCTCCCAGGGCATGGACTTACCTGCTGGTGTGCCCTGACAGCCCCTCAAATTGTCTGAAAGGGACCTTGCAGCTGCCACAGGTGACACATGCATCTGGAGGAGGGCAGGTTTGTCTGCCAGACAGAGGTATGCCCAGGAGGGCTGTGTTAGCCACGCACGGACATGGGCAAGGTGGGGGAGGAGGCATAAGAAGGATCCATCCTTGCCAAGGCCAGTATGGAGCATGGGTCTTTACCTGGGGTGCTGGGGGCCTGGAGAAGAGCAGTATGCATGGGTGCCCTCCAGGCAGGAGTGGGGAGATGGGCAGATTAAGGGAAGGAGGAATCAAGTCCTCTGGGGAGATGGTTGATCCAATTAATTTCAGCCACTGCTGGTAGAGACAAATCACTCTCTAGGCTGTTCTTTTCTCAGCATAGACATTCAGTCTCACACTGCCCTGCTGCCCCACTCCCCTGCCCATCCCACACAGTAGTACTGCGGGGTCAGCGTGGTGGAAGGCACAGGGCATCCTTCCCATCCTCCTTCCCTCTGCCATGCCAGATCCACAGGCACTACCACAAACCCCGTGAAAAACACTGCCCACACCATTCCCAGGCATATCCCTGGCACTCCTGCAGTCAGCGATGTCATTTAAATATCCTGGGCAGGACAGATTCTGATTGCTTTTATTATCAAGATAATCCATCCCTCTGATTTCAAGAGACCTCCTGCAGGTTTGCCCTAGAATCGCTGGAAGAAGAGCTTAATCCACAGGCTGTGTTGCCACTCCAGAATATGCTCGGCATTCCTGCATTCCTCCGGCGTACACACGCCCGCCTAAACGCTAATGTCACCCAGAAGCCACTATGCACAGCGCATTGCAAAGAGGAAGGAGCCAGCGTGGAAAACTCTGCCTCCTGCTTTCATCAAGCAGTGGATAATGAACTGTTTCTGCAGCCTCCCAGTGACTTCACAGGTTGTCTTGGAGCCAAGGAGCCAGTTATTTTCCAGTCAGAAAGGGCCAGCCCCAAAGCAGTTCCACTTCCATGAATAAATAGCTGTTTTCCGGTTTATTGCTGTTTCTCCTTGGGATCCTGAGCACAGGTATCACGACCAGTAGGTGAGAGGGGGTGCTGGCTCTCTGGGTTACCATTTTCCCAAACATTGCCCAGACTTACAGTGCATGTCACAATGATGAGGCATGTTTTTGGCTGAGAAGCCCCTTTTTAACTTTCAAGGGAATAACACAAAGGGAAAGCCTGGAGCATGAACGCTGAATCCAGACTCCCCATGCAGAAGTCAGTCAAGGAGCCCATTTCTCATCAAACCCAAGGAATGGCGGTGGGAATGGAGATAATCTGCAAAACAGGAAGTGAGAATGGTTTTCCCTGGACCATAATGCACGCCAAAAGAAAGCTGGCGTGTCAAAGGATGAGATTCCCGTGGGGCAGGGCCAAATTTCCTGGGAGAAGGGTCTGGGGGATAGAAATAGCAAAAAAGTGAGCACTGTTATCCCGTAGGGTCAAACTCAGAGGCTAAGGCAGTGCCCTTCCTTTTCTTCACCTGAAAAACAGATGTTTTCACAGGAAGGAAACATTGATTTCTGGCCCACTTTAGCATCTCTCCATTCAAAAACACTGCTGTTCTTCTCCAGTTCATCTGCAGATGCCCACAGCTGCAGTGTCCAGACCTGGACAGAGCTCAGACAAAGCAGAATTGCAGATTTCAATGGCTTACATCCAACATCCAGCATTAATGCATCCCAGGAGGTGAGCTGCCCTTTTTGCTAAACCATCACACTATTGACTCATGCTAAGTTAGTCATCCATCTGAACCCCCTGATCCTCGCCTGCCATCCTGCTGCCTCTCCAGGCTCTCCTGTCTATGCATTCGTGCATTCATTTATCCCTCCCAAATGTGGTACCCTGTGCTCTCTGTACCAAATTTCATCTGGCTGATTCCAGGCACTCTCTCCCATCCATCCCTGTTGTTTTGAATTCTGAGCCTGTACTCCTAAGTTCTTGCAGCACCCTCATTAATACACAGCCCTGGACTTATTTAGCAGATGCTGATATCAAAATGCATATAATTACTCCCAGTTAGCAAAGAAGTGTATCTATTTAGCCAGCAGGAACGTTTTTATTTATAAGTGCCTTGAAAAAACCTTCAATTGCTATCACTCACACTGATAAAAATCCAATGTAGTAACTACTGACTCTAGTACATATACTTCAGATTTACTCAGCTAAGTATTTGAGAGCAGAGTTGGGCCCATTCTTGTCGTGGACCCAGCAGTTGGTCATACCATCAGTCTGTGAAATGCCTGCAATAGGTGGAGCTATTTATCTTCACTCCCCAGTGAGGGATAATTGTTCGTTCTTTTTTTTCCTTTTTCTTCTTCCTGTCTAAGCTGTTCGCTGAAGAACTCTCTAAAATGAAAAACAGCAATAACAAAAAAACCCCCCACCAACAAATCAAACAATATATTAAAAAAAAAAAAAAAGGACCCGTAGCTCTGGAGGTGTCACTTGGTAAATCACAATCAGATGCTGCTCAGAAAAATGAGGCTGGTGAAAGAGCTAAAGAGCTGAGCTCACTCTGGGCACGCTTGATGAGATAACACACTCTCTAAGACAGCTCTTGCTATGTTGCAGCAGCTTTAAAATGTATTTCTCTTGATACAAAGCTATTCATGGCAAACATGCCAGCAGTGCCTGAGCAATGTTTCTCAGTGTTCGGTGCCCTGCCTTGAGTGTGCAGAAGAGAGAATTTTGATGAAATAACAGTAGTGGAAAGCAGAGAGGAAGAGGTACTGGCCGAGGAGGGTTTGTGTGGTGGAGGAGCCCAGCTCAGCACCGAGGTTTGCTGACATGGGCCCTCTTTTGCCAGTGTTTGAGTGTTTGCTAAAGATGCAGCAGCCCCATAGCTCAGGGACTTCCTGAGCAAGATAGAATACCCATGTAACTACAAACTTATCTTTTCTATAAAATTGCCCAGCCTTTCCTGCCATCCAGATAAGCATTTAGAATCCATGACCAGGTTGCTGAACATCCACTACTTAGTGCTGGAAGTATTTCTTATTTACTCTGGAACGTGGCTCCACCTCACTTCATCCAGTGCCCCCTACTCCTCACACCAGAAGAGACACCTTGCCCACCTGGTTCATGTCTTGAATTTATGAGGAATTCCCTTACTCCCTCTCACACCCTGTGAGTTTGACCAACCTCTTTGCAAACCTCAGCTGGTGTTCCTGTAATCAGCAGCAGTAAAAAGGCCATCACTTGGAACAGGATTAATTAGCCCAGTGGAGAGGAATCAAGAGGGAGCAGGCAGGAGCCAGGAAAATCAAGGGGAGTGCATTCCCAGGCTGTGTGTGAGGGAAGTCAGAGCCTGGCTTAGCTGCCCAGGATGCCCAGGTGCATGATAAACACCAGCCAGGAAGCAGGAGTAGGGACGACCCTGTGCTCCATTGTGGGCACACAGCATCAGATAATCCATCCAGGAGACAGATTGAATCTGGGTGAGGACTGGCTCAGCTGAGCATCTCATGGGGCACCAAGAGGACAAGGGATGTGGGAAAGGAAAATCCAGGCGGTGATGGTAAAGTCACACTATGAGTAGCCCACGGCAGGCGAAGACCAGAGAAATTGGGTGAGATTCCAAGCAGTGATCCTGAAGATACCAGCACTCCCATCTTCAGTACCAACTCCATGGGGCCCAGCTGAGCACTGGTCTGTGTGTCAGGCCAGCCAAGGAGCATTTATAGTCACCCATGCTCAGGTAAGGGATAGGGAGACAGGAAGGGCAGAGCTGTGGCTTTGCAAGGCACTGATGGCAAACAACCTCCTCCCACCACAACAAGTCCCAGCACAGACAAACCCACTCCAGATCCCATTGCTCAGCCCCACACACCACCCAATTCCCCTCGCCCCATGCTGGGGAGGGAGACCCATGCCATGCATCAGCTGCTGGAATGTGAATGTCTCAGGGTAGGAAAGGGAGCCCTAATTCTGCAGGCTGGCATGAGGGGGTCACCAACAGAATTGTCACTGCAAGGACAGGAATTGCAACCCCAAACTCCCACCCCACTGGCTTCACATCCTCTCCTATCTCACTCACCTTTTTCCCCCTTTCTGACAGCACCCAAACGCAGGAGGGAGGATGTCTCCCCCCAACATGCACTCCAGAGAGCTCTTTTCATTCTGCATTTAAAAGGAAAAGAAGAAAAGGCAGAGCGAACCTGTCTCACACGTAATCTGCTGCACAAATGCCAGCTCTCAGCAATCGATTGCAAAAGCTCCCGGAGGGCTGTTTTCATTTCATAATATTTATTGGGTTGCTTTATTGTCAGAATCATTACAGTTCAATGTACTGCATGGATTTTATGCCAGCTGCGCTTAGTTTGTCTTGTTTTTAGCACTCCACATGCCTTATGTGGGGCTGTGGTTGCACCTGGGCTGGGACTGCTCCTCATGTAGAGTCTTCTGTGCAGCATGGGGCAAGTTACCTCCTCCCTCTGTGTCTCTATTCCCTGCCATTCCAGGATAAACTGAGGCTTGTTGAGCTACCCGTAAGATCCCAGGGCAGGAATGATCTCTGCATATACAGCATCTCTCATAAATGAGTCCTGATCTTGGTTGACCCATTGGATGTGAAGCAATCAAAGCAACAGAGCCCAAACCATGACATGATTACAAAGGAACTGTGAGGGAGGGAGAAATGGGAGGAGGAGGGAATGGGGTTAGAGAAGGGATTACCAGCAGCAGCAGATGTTATATATAACATCTCCTGAGGGCAAGAGTTCTGGTGAGAGGGGCTAGGATGGGAATTGGGCCAGGGTAGCCATGAAGTGGAGGTGCTGCAGTCCCTGAGGTGCAGATGCTCTGCAGATTCTCACTGGTGCAAACTCAGGGCCTGACTGTGTGCCTATAGTCAGTCTGTAGACAGCACCCAAGCAGAGCAGTAGGATGGAAAGCACTTCCAGTCCCCATTCTATTGCTACCACTTCCTTGTTTCTCCAGACTGCCTGGCAATTAGGAGGTGAAGAGGAGGAGACCAAAAGGCTGCCCTGTGTCCCCAGTTCTCCCCCAGGAACAGCTGGGCATGGCAGCCAGCACAGGCTGAGTGTCACATCAAGAGGGACCCTCCCTGCAGCAGGCAAGGCGATCTTCTCCCCTTGAAGAGAGGGACCCTGGGGCATGAGGAAGGTCCTCATCACACTTCCTGAGTTCACAAAGCGAGGAAATGCCTGACCCCAGAGGAGGAGTGCCCCCCAGACACACAGCCCAGGAAAAGGGCTGCCCGCCTGCACACATCCAGCTCAGCTGCTCGCCAGGGCTGGCAGCCTCAGGGAGAGCCTTGGCCAGAGCTGCTCCCAAGCGTCCAGGCAGAGATCGATGGCTTCCTGGGGACAAAGGCTGGACCCAGCAGGGATGTCAGGAGAAGTGGAAAAGGATGGGATGCCAAGGCTTTTCCCAGGGAGGAAGTAAGAAAGAGAAGCAGACGATTGACAAGGGACAACAGCATCCCTCCTGCAGCAGGTATTTAGTGCTCACACTCTGCAATAACCAATAATTTGAGCTGTAAAGGGAGCCCTGGCACTAACTCAGATTCAATAAACACCTGGGGGTGATCTGAGGTTCATCAGGCCCAAGAGAGGAACACTGTGAGGAAACACAGCAAGGAATCACCGCTGAGATCCCTGCCCTGCTCCCAGACACACATCCCAGCCCAGTGCCGGGGGTGTCAGGGGTCCCCAGAACACAGCTTAGGGCAGTTCCCACCCCAACCAGTGCCTGTTGCTAACTTTGTGATTGTGTGTGTGCTGGGAGTTATTATTAACAGCGCTTTGGCTGTTCATTTGCGTCTCACTTTTTTCAATTACCGCCTGCACGCTGCCTTCCCAATTGCCTGGCGGGCCTTGACTCACCTGCCTGCTGAACATAATTTGTTTTTAATATATGGCTCTGGCAAATTTTCTCTTCCTCCCTGTCTTTTTTTTTTTTTTAATTATTAAACAAAATCATATTTTTTTTTGCAACTCACGTTTGTAATTAATTCCTAAGCAGACGGTGTCTCAGCAGAGCAAGGAGGGCTGAACCAGGTGTCCTCAGGGAGGCAGATACTCAGCACCTACAATTAACCTTGTGTGCACTCCCATCCCCAGAGACCAGCAAGACATCTAAGGACAAACCTCTCTGAGGATGCATTCAGCCCTACCATGGCAGGAATACTTACTGTGGCTGTATAAAGCTTGGCTTCAGTCCAGGGCTGCCAAATCTCTACAGTCATACCATCTTTGATGGGTTTCTCTAAATACAGGTTCACTCTTCCTTGCCTGGCTTCTCCCCAGGGCTTGCAGCCCAGCAGGGTCTGGAGGCCAGTTCACACTACCCTTTCTGAAGTTCAGCTACTGCAGCAGGTCTGTCTCCATCTCTGTGGTGGGAACATGCTCTGGAGAGGCCACTGATGGTTGGTTTGAGGTCCCAGGAAGGACAGGGAAAGGAAGCATCAGGTGGGCTGAAAACACACGCTGGAGTTTGTAACAAACTCCCTAATTTCTCAGTTCCTCCAGGGCGTGAGAGTATTTGTGGCCACCCATTTATACTCTTTTGCAATGGTGGGTGGTAATTACAGTCACTTCTCTGTCCTGGGGGGTGCTGAAATCTCATCTGGAAAATCACAGCTGTTCACTGAGGAAGGAGGCTGATCTGGCACAGTGCCCACCAAGGTTGCACCAAGCAGGATGGGGGCTGCCTCACTGCCTCCAAGGCAGCCCCTCACCCCCAAATCTCACTGCTGGGCCACCACACCTTCAGCCCACCCAGCTAAGCAGGCAGGGCTCAGGAACACAAATACTGCACTGGAAACTGCCTCTAATCCCTCTGCACCACGCCTATACCTCTGTGCTCACCGGGGGGGTCTCTGATGATAAAGATGCTCCGCTTTGCAGCCAGGAGAACTGTTTGAGCACCAGCAGGATCAGCAGCTGATTTATGCAGAAATTACTGTTCAAACCCACTGCTGTGCATGCTAGCCAGGACACAGCAGGACTATGCTGACCTCCCCCCTTATACCCACCAAAACCTTTATGTTTTTAAGAAGGTGCAACAGCCAGAGACACCCAAAAATACCTTCACACAGCTTCCCAGAGGGGCAAGAGAAAAAACGACAACACAAATTCCCTTCAAAAAGCCAGTCAAGGAGGGAAACAGCTGCTCCTAATGACCCGATCCATCAAGTGAGCACTGGCCCCATCATTTGCTTCCTAAAAGCTCCTGATCATCAGTGATTATCAACGCTGGCCATGTGCATTTTGATCAGGCACAATCAAAGCTGAGTGCAGCTGAAAGAGCCATAAAAGCCTGTGCAGAGCAATTGGTATGGAGCCCTGGCTGGGGGTCAGGCTGGGAGCTGGCTGCCCAGGGGCTGAGTTCCTGCACTTACTAGCCAGCTTGCTTTGGAGCTGAATGTAAAAGAGGAGAAATTATGTGGATATCCATAGTGTTTCATTGAAAATAAACTTAGAAGGGTCTTGGGAAATGGCCTCAGGCACCAGGCTTCCTTAGAGCATTGGGATATGAGACCTGCAAGAGGGGACAAAATGCATTCCTCAGGTGACAGGATTGACCCCACATACACATACAAACCATGGCAGGTGAGGCTCAGAAATTCTTTCTCATAACTCATCACCACACTGCAGGCAGGCTTATTTTGCCTGGCCTGAACTGCAGTGTTTTTCTTCCAGTTGTTCTGTTTCTGGTGAAAATGTTTACTTTTCCAGTCGGCAAGATTTGGCTGCAGAAATGCGTGTCCAGCTTCTACTCTAAACTTGCTGGTGCTTTTCGTAAGGGCTAAAGTTGGTGCACGTGTGGGGAGATCCCCAGGGCAGCCACTGAGAAAATATCCCACCCTCTCCATTGCAGTTACTGCCAGGACAGTATGGGGTGGAAAACAGTCCATGAAACATGGCCTATTTTGGTCACTGGATTATTTGAGGCTAATGAGTTAATTTGTTCCATGTTTAAAGCCTTGTCTGTAAAGCCAACTTAATGCAAGGAATAAAATTCACTTGGAAAAGGAGATCTACATCCACAGCTCAGTAAAAGACCTGGCAAGTAATGTGGCAGAATGAGCCTGATGCTGCCTGGGCATCTATTCAGTGCAAACACAAATAAGATCATAGTAATTAGCGATTCATAAAGAGATGAATATCAGGCAATTAAATAGGTAGTTTGAGGTGTGCTGGTTGAAAAGAGGTCTGTGTGGTGATTGTGGATCAGAGGCTGCCCAGGAGGTGGGTGTCTGGCTGCAGCAATGAGATACCCGGGCACAGCCACTGCTTTGAAGCATAGTTTGCTATTCCTGGTTTTGTGCCCTCAGTTTTGAGTGCCAGGTTAGCCCTGCTTCTGCTGAGGGAAAGGTTAGGTTTGAAATGGGAGGCTGCTCTGGTGCTGATGCGGAATTGAGACCATGGAGAAAAAATGATAAAGATTTGCTGGTTCTTAGGGAGGGCTCCCTGCATTTCAGGAGGTGTTTGCTGCAGCTCAGAGGTCTGATTTCCAGCATTTCATCTCATCTTGTTAGACCTTCCAGTTGAGCTAAAGACTGTCCTGTTATTTCAAGATTGTCCACATCTGCTGCATTGCTGAGTGCTGAGAGGAGACAAGCAGAGCTGAAATGGGCAGGCAGAAGAGAAATGCCAGCAGGATTCAAGCTTTTCATGCATTTTCACCACATGGACACGCAATGCTGTGTTGGATCAGATCACTGCAGCTCTGGCTCTCAGCCTCCGCTCTGCCCCATGCCAGGCTCTGGCCAAGCACTGTCCTTCCTGCAAGGGGGGAAAAAATTGTTGCCCAAGGTCACAGAAGGACCCAGCAGGGAGGCTATTTCAGGAGCATTAACACATCCTTTAATTAGTGCATTGTGCATGTGCCCAGGAGGCTTCGAGTTCCCTGGAACGAGGAAGAAGAGACGAGTTAGCAATGGGGTGGCGAGGCCAGCAGGTCATGCTCAGGGCTGTCACATCCCTTCACAGTGCCAGGCTCCCTGTCTTTGTGCCGAGCCTGGTGATGGGGGCACGGAGTGCCTGCGGGGTTAGCAGCGCCTGTAATTAGCAGTTAATGCATTTGACTTTCCTCCTCCGGGCTTGATTATTTCAGTGTGATTAACAGGACCTGTAGGATGCCACTGCAGACACAACATCAGTTGTTCCCTGCCTGCTCTGAGGCGTGGGTACCAGGGGTACTGACAGTGCTGTCTCCTCGGTGTTTTGTGGAGGTCATTTTTTGTGCTGCGAGTGATCACGGGCAGCCAGCAACACCAGGCTCCTGCCCTGAGCTGAGCCCAGCACTGCCCGGCCGGGCATGGGGCTGATGAGACCTCCTGCCTTCTCCTGGCACCTGATTCCTGTGCTATGATGCCCGTATCATCGGGAAATGTCCGCTAATGTCTTACCTACACCTTCCCTGCTGAGACCCTGCAGCTGGTTTTGCCTGCGCTCAGTGGAGCTGATCTCTGCTTATTCCAGTCTCCTTTGCAGCTCTTTTCTATGTAGCTGGACACCTTTCTTCCCTCCCCTCTGCCTCCTCCTGCTCTGGATTAAGCTGTTTTTATTTTTGCAAGTATTGCTTAAGTCATGGACCCCCAAATAAAACTTCTGCAAGGTCCTGCTTGATGCACAGCACTGCAACAGAAAATGTGCAGGAGGGGGCTGAGAAGATGATTTCCAGCCACGACCATCTCCATCTCTTCAGGAGATGTCCCCAGGATGCTGGTGCAGAGCGGAGAGGGTGCCAGGACACCTGAGGGTGGAGTCTAATTTCTGGCATCCTCTTCTTCGCAGTGAAATGGTCAGCGTTCAGCGGCTGGTCCAGAGCCATTTTGAAATGTTAGGACTGTCGTTAACATGATTAAAGCTCTAACAAAATGAGACAGAATGAGTAGACCTGGCCAGCGTGCTGCCCGAGGCACCTCGTGATATGCAAAGAGCTTTACACCTCTTCTGAAAGAAACAAATCTTTTTCTTTCTCTCTGCATGGATCTGGCCCTAGGAGGAAGCTGGAGCAAACTGAAATTTCAATCCTGGATAAATTTACCTCCACTCAGAGCTTCCCAGAGAAACTGTGTCTTATTGGATAATGGCTGCATTTTTCATGCTGGGTTCCTGTTTTTATCTGTGGAGATAGGTCATCTCCTCTCTAATGATATTAAAATCACAGCAGCACAATAACATCCCCACGGGGGTCTCTAATGTACCCTGTGGCTCCCACCATTCCTCCTAGATTCAGTGTGCTGGTGATGACTTTAAGTGCAGATGAATGTGGACAGCCATTCACATCATTTGGCTCAAAGCTGTGATGCCACTCCTGCGTGGCACTTCAAACTTTCCCTGGGGAAATGTAGGTCAGTATTCTTCCATCACATTGTCCTGTTGGGAAACATAGGGGCTGCCACAGGAGGAACCATGACAATGGTCAGTGGGCTTTAATGCACCAGAAGTTTGCTGGAAAATGTTGGAAAATGTGTGAAGGTCCCCAAAATAAATTGGTTCAAAACATAGCTTTTTCAGGTTGTGTGGGAAGTAAATGATTTGATTCTGGCCAGGCTGGCTAACAGCAGCAGCAGGACGTGAGCCACAAGCTTAGGGAGGAAAACCCTTGGAGGGTGCTTCCAGCAGACATGCTGTTCCCAGGGTTCCGAGGCCCTGGCTGTCCTGCTGTCCCATCTCCTCTGCCCAGCACCTCCTGCACATACTGGGATGCTGGAAATGGTGGATCCATGGAAGCTGCAGAACAGCTGGATGTGGGCGGTGCCTGCAGCCATTCAGGGGATCATTTCCTCCCATGGGGCAGAGGCTGTGATGGGAAACATGCTCCGTGGTCCCGGTGTGCTGCACCACCACAACCCTGGCTCAGCCCTGGCCCAACAGCCTGTCCTGGTGCACACATCCACCTGAACACCCACAGACTCCAGCCAGGATGATCCAAAATTAAATTTGGTTTCAAGGAAATTCCTCTGTTGGCATGGATTGAGCTAGTCCCAGCAGTGGCACAGATGAGAGGTGGGCTCTGATGCTGGCTAATAAGACCTCTGCCTCTGCAAGCTGGGATGTCCACCTGGTGTCCCCAGCCAGGGGACATCTGGCTGGAGATTCACAAACACACCTGAGTTGTGAGGAGACAAAAGAGCCCACAACCCCACACCCCCCTTCTATGCCTATACAGAGCAATTTGAGGTAGATCATCTCTAATACATTTCCATCCATTTTCTGCTCCTTGAAACTGAGCTAGATATTTCCAGAGCCCACGGCACAGTGACACATCCCTGTCACAAAAGCTTTAATGCTGCCCTGCTTAAGCGCTGACACTCCGAAAGGACGTGGTCAGAGTCTCCATCTTTCCGTGCCAGGCTTTGCAATTTGACAAGCTGCCATACCTAATTGCTAATTAATTAAAATTTGCATACGCAGTTTAATTCAGCTGGCTGCAGCTCCCCCCTTCCCCCTCAGTGGGACCCAGACAGCTGACAAACATCCCTGATGCAGCACCAAAACATCTTGGTTCCTCTGCTCAATCAGGTGAAGTTATTTTAGTTCAGCCATTGGCAGGATGTATTTCAGAAGCACCACAAAATACTGTAAACGAGTAATAAAACTTTAAAAAAATCTAATCCATGGAAATATTCGAGATTTCGGGACTGCTTCCTGTCTTGTACAGAGACAAAAATTTGAGCTCTTTTACCTTCATACTGGTAGTGAGAAGCTGGTAATTCCAAGGAAGAAGGAAGGGTAGAGATGTAGATTGGTTTGATAACTTCCAGTAGTTTCATGCTAGTCTCAATTTACTTGTTTGTCTAAATTTATTGCAGTGTTGAAATGGGACCGTTTGGATTCATCTGCAGCTCTCTGGTTTGGAAATGCATTGGCAGGCAGTTTCACTTTAATAGCCATTGTTGCTTTTGCCCCCAGAAATTTCTGAGCTGGGAAAGTTGGGTTTTTGTGACTGACTTTGTTCTGCAAATAGTTTTGGTTTTGCTGAAGCAGCATTCTGGGCAAATGAAACATTTGAAACTCCAGATATGTGGCGTGTAAGTGTATTTCTGTCTGTGAATACAGACATATTTTTATGTGTTTGCTCAATTGTGTTTATTTTAGGCAAGAAATTGAGGATTTAATATCAACTAGTTGCACAGAGCAAGCTGGGAAGTTTCCATTTTGGATGCTATGATCTGATGGTGCTGCTAACATCCCACGCTCCCACCACTGTGGCTTAGCCTTTCCCCTGGCTTGCAGTGGTGGCCTTGGAGATGCTGGAGGCCCTGAGCACCTCCTAAGGGCTCAGAAGGAGCCCCTCTTTCCAGATGCAGGCCAGCATCCTGGTAACTTCGCCCAGACCGTGTGTCACAATCAGCTTGGGACTCCTGGAGAGCAAGCTACTTGGTTGGTCAAAAAAAAAAAAAAAAAACAAAACAAATGCAGAAAAAGACCTGTCATGATGCAGAGCAGCATCTGAACAGACCCAGAGGGTGGTTGGGCATTGGAACAGGATCCCCAGGAAAGGGGTCACAGCACCAAGTCTGACAGAGTTCAAGAAGTGTCTGGATAACACTCCCAGGTACATGGGATACATGGGCTATCCTGTGCAGGGCCAGTGTAGGTTATGGACGGGACGGATGGGACGGTCAGTGACGGAGACGGATGGAGACGAGAGATCTCTATAGGCAGGTCTTGGGACACAGGCGGTTTATTGTAAAAGGCGTGGGTATTGGGGCACTGCTCAGAGCTGCCAGACTCAGCTCTGAGCAGGCCCAAGAGAGCAAGAGAGTAAACGGGTGAGAGAGAGAGAGAGTGTAAGAGCGAGAGTGGAAGTAAGAGCAAGAGAATAGAATGGAAGAAGTAGTAAGGAAAGGAAGTGTGTGAAGTCCTGGTTACAATACAATAAATCATCTTCTGTACTGAATATTCTAATTGTCACTAACCAATCTAATACAAGATACAAATCCTGTAGCATTTACATACAGCCTATAAGAGTTCTTATATTACCATAGAGTGTTACATCTTAACTTCTAAAAACTACTCTTTGGACCCCTTCTGCTGAGCTAGTAGGGTCTGCTCTGACCCTTGGACCTGCCTGCAAGCAGAGGGTATTGTTCAATCAAGAGGGGATTACCTTCAGTCGGCCATACCATTGTTTTCCAGTTGTTCAGTAACTAAGACTTGGTATTTCAAAAGTGGCTTTCATTTCGATGTTGCCTGTAGTTTTCATATTCCCAAAATCTTTTGTCAGGCAATCATATTTATAAGGCTTTCCTGTTTCATCTTCCCCAACAGGCCAGGAGTTGTATTTCCATAATTCCTTTTAGGTCCCTTCCAACTCAGCATATTTCATGATTATAAAACCACCTGGAGACGTTTTTCACCCTGCATGAGTTGTATGCGTAGGAGGTGGCCTGTGGCTACAGAAAAGCGTGGTCCACCTCATGGGTCCCATCTGGGTTGGTTGTGCTGTCACGCTGACTCTGATGGTCCCTTGCCTGTGAAGCCCAAGCCTAAATCCAGTTTGATTTCCAGGGCAGTCATGCTTTTCGGGAGCTCTGAATTTTACCTTCTTCAGCAGGAAAACCCCAAAGGTGACATGCACTTAAAAATGTGCTTTTGCCTGGCTGGCTGACTCTGTCCAGGGAGCAGGTTGGTGCAGCTCTGAGGAAGATGCTCAGTGACCAGCGTAAGCTGTTCCTGTGCTGGGTGAGCACAGTGGGAACAGCTGGAGGGATTTGCTGCTCCATCTGAGGATTTCGAAATCCTGACAGATTTAGAAAATGCAGCAGAGAGCTGAGCTGTGGCTGGGGTCTTCTCTATAGCCTCCTCAGGGTATTTGGTGAGCTTGGAGCTTGTGGTCCGGTTGGTTTTTCTCTTGTGTTGCAGGACTAAACCTCCCAAAACTCAACCTGGCTGCTGCTGGGGAAAGACACAGGCTCAACACACAACTGCTTGGGAAAAAAAAAAAGCCTCAGACTTGAGTGTAGAGCACCTCAAGATTTTTGTAGTGCTGAGGCAGAAATTTATCTGGACACTGGCCATCCTGCAAAGGCCATTGTGGAGATAAAAGTGAGCTGGGGAAAGGAATGGAGGACTGCAGTGCAGAGAAAGAGACAGTGATGGCTGGGGCTGGGGTTTGATCTCATCAGTCTGTCCTGGGCTGCAGTCAGTCCTGGGAGAAATTCAGCCCCCGGAGCTGGATGCAGGAGAGGTCCTTTCCTCCTTTTTGACACCGCACAGGTAATTCTGTGATGCCTCCAGCCTGCATGACCAAGAGGCAAATACAACTCTGAATAAAACAAAAGCCTTTTATTTTTCTGTCATGCTCCATTTCTAGCCTACAAAGTGGAAAAAAAAGGTGTCTTTTTTCTGGGAATTTTCTGACCAACTCCAGCTGCCTCCCCCATTCAGCTGCAGCCAGCAACAGGCTCAGAAACACCAGGTTTAATTAAAACAATCTTTTATGTTCCGATGCAAGCCTTATTTCCTCTACCTGGTGAGAAATGGCTCTTGCTTCAATCAGCAATTGAAGTCTGAGATTGCTGCGCTGAGCAGAACGGCGGCCACTTTCTGTTAATTAAAGCTCAGCTCGGGCGCTGCCACCCGGTCTCCCAGAGAGCAGTTCCCAAAGCTCGTCTCCAGCCTCGCAGGACCAGCAAAGGGACATGGGTGTTAATGGGATGCAGGAGGAAACCTGCTGGCTTCTGTCCCATTCTAGTGATTTCCAAATCAAAATATATAGAATTTATTTGGTTGGGGATCTTCCTCTGATTAAGAGAGCTTTCACAGCTGTTTGGAGAGCCTCTGTGAAAGGGACGGTGCCTCTAACTGCACACTCTGACTTAGCATTGTCAAGTTTTACTCTTTAGCTGTATTTCCATTCCTACCAGGACTTCTCCCTGCCCAAATTCTGCTTTCCCACTGGATGCCAGAGACTTCTCATTGCAGTGTCTAGGAGGTCTATCTGCTCCAGATGGCTCCTGTGCTGTCCCCCAAGTATGTGGGAGCTGTATTTGTGGGAGCAGAGCATTTCCCAGTGTTTGGTACAAGGAGAGGAAGGTAAGAATTTCCCTGGCTGGCAGATGGCTCCACTATGCCATCTAGAATTAAGGCTGAAATGATGGGATCACTAAAATGAGATTTACAATAGTGGAATAAAGTTACTGAAAGATGAGTACAACTCTATGCATTATTAAGAGTGCTTAACAATAAAGATCCTCACTCCATCAGTACCTCGTTTAGCTTCTTTCTTCTTCTCACATAAAGCTGTAATCTCTGTCTATTAATGTAAGACCCAGTTTCTTTCTATAAAATAACTATTCCTCTTTACCAGTCTCCAGCATGGGAAGTTGAAGGAGGAAAGAGTCTTTTGTCTGTGTTGCCCCAGGTGAAAACGTCCTTGTCCTACTCTTTTCCCCCAGGCATTTGGCTGCCCATGCAATGACAGGAGGGTCAGCCCTGCTCTTCCCAAAGGTCTCTTGCACCCACCTGTACCAGATACCCTCAACAAAGGGTCCCTGGCTCCAGCTCGTACCCTGCTGCAGCCCCCTGAAGACACCATTCATTATCATTTGTAATCAAGTTGTGAGGACAAGTGAGGGCTTTCAAACCTAATGGTCATCTACTAAGAGGCCCAAGGACCTTTGGTGGAGGAGAGACAGGGGTGCTTATGCAGGCAAACCAGAGGGTCTTTCCCTCCAACTGGTGGGAACTTGGATGAGCATCCCCTGACACCTCCAGCATTTTGGGAGGATTGCACAGGACTGTACGGAAACTCTTCCAGTTTCAGCACTGAGTTTGTTGGGCAATGGATTTGCCCCCTTGGTGGTCAATTCAGATCCAAAGGTGCTCATGCCAGGCAGCTGTGAGCATTGGCATGAGAGAGGTGTGGGCACACAGCTTGTCTTTTGGCAAAGACACAGGTCTTTCTGGCCCCTCAGGACCTCAGAATTCCATTTCCAGTTTCCAGCCCCAGACCAGGGACTCTGTGCAAGAGAGGTCAGAGGAGACGAGCCATTGTCAGGTCCTGCGGCACACAAATAACCCATGCCCAGGTGGTGAGGACTGGCAGAGCTGAGGCCAGTGCTGGCCATAGGGATCACAGCCAGGTGGAGTGCTCCACTGTCACACTGAGAGCAGAGTTCTCTCTTGTCACAGCCTCATCTACTCTTACCACAGGTGTTCGGGCCATGCAAACCACAGGAGAAGGGGTGGGGAGCAGGTTTCCACAAATGTTTGCAACATGTGGGATGTCATTCCCCTCCAGAGTGAGAGGAGAGCAGCTTCTCCAGCAGACAACCCGCCAGCAGGTTTGGATCAGCTGGAGTTTCCCATAACTGAGGAGCCAACAGGATCCCTCATCACCCTCCCACCAGCTCTTTGTGACCACTCACCTCTTCCCCTGCCAGCCATGGTTTGGCAGCTTCATTCCATCTTCTCCATCCCCCTGTGCCCATGTCCAGGTGTGGCTCTGCAAACCTACTGTCACAGTGTGAACTCCCCCCTTCACCCTGCAAGTCACAGGGCTCCAATAAGCCTCCAGGCAATGCCATCCCACCTTGCTGCTCTCAAAGGAGGGGGAATGACTGTGCAGAGTTCTGGGCATGATCTTGCAAGGTTATTCCAACTCATGAAGCCCCAACTCTACTGGGACACTGGATAAGGCAGCATTTGTCTATCCTACTCTCCCCCAGAAGAGTGGGGAAATTCTCAAGGCTTCTGTTTTTTGTTTCTGAAGAAGTTACACTCATTCAGGGTGGGTTTGGGAAAAGCAGGCAGGAGCAAACCTTTGCAGCTGCAGAGAGGGAGAGGATTTCATGCCATGTGCATGGGCAGGCAAGGATCACATGGCAACCCTGTTACCACCACCTAGTAGCCTGTCACCCCTTCAAGCCTCCAAAACGCACCTTTGGGCTGAATTTGTTTCCTGAACAATTTTTGACCAGCTTGGCCATGCCATTAACTACTCCTCACCTGTGGTAGTCCCTTAGCTTCCTGAGTGTGTCAGAGTCCACACACACCTCCACAAAACAGAGGGTAACTCAGGATGCCTCCCTGGTCCTCCACTTCTTCAAGGGTTAGCAGAAGCCTTTCCCTACACAAAACAGACATTTCTAAGCAGAACTTTTCCTACTACATTTTTCCAAGCAGAGCGCTGCCGGCAGCACACACATCCCGCTCCCTGAAGCACCAAGGCAGCTCTGCACTGCAGACCCTGCAGGGAGCCTCGAGGTGGCACTTCCCTAACCAACTCCATCTGTTCTAGGGAGAGCCTGCAGCAGCACCCAGCTGCTATGCTCCCACCTCTGCTGCTCAACCCACCACAGAGATAGGTCAGACTTACCTGCAAGAAAGGCAATTGCAGAGGCACCCTCCAACCCCAAATACACCTGGGAGGTTTATGTTTGCCTCTACACTCTCTAGAAAGTCATTGAAGGGCTCCTCTATCCCTAAATATCCCTCAGGGGTCCCCTTGCCGAGCACAGGCCAGGTCTGCCCTACTTAGTGAGCCGGAGCTGTTGTCAGAGTTGACACCGCGCAAGATTTACTCCATCCTGCGTGAAAGGAAAGACCAAACCCTCACATCTGAGTTAATGAAACCGTCTGAGGAGACAATAGTTCCTGGCGCTGCGAGAGCTTGCATTAGTGAGCTGGGGTTATGGAGAGCTCTGATCAATAAATATGTTGCCACAGCTTTTCGGAGCATCCATCACTTGTCAGGAAATGCATTTAGGCTAATACCTGCAGAGGGCATAAACCAGCCATAGGAATTAAAACCTGCCACATGCCAAATGGTAATGCACAATTTAATGATCACAGGATCTGATAAATAAGCAAAACTGTGAAATGAATAAATACACTCTGGCATCAACATCTGCAACCCAACCTGACCACATTTAGAGTCTCAAGATTAACCTGCAAGGTGCTTCTCTGGGCTCATCTGTTTTCAGCACGTGGGCAGCAAAGGCAGCAGCCTGAAACTCTTTCCCAGGAGAGTCCAAAGGACTGTCAGAACCAGTGTTTCTTGTCTCCTCAAGCAGTGGTATAAGTAGGAAACGAGCAGGCTTCCAGTGGAGGAAAAGCTGCAACAAAAGTCACAACAATGAGCTCTACTCCACTGCTGTGCTGGGCAAAGCAATATGGGGAAGGACTGAAACTGCAGCAAAGAAAGTTTAGGCTGGACAGCAGAAAAAAGGGAGCAACTGGTCATTCCTGACTGTCAGAGGTGAGAAGTGAGGGGGATTTCAGGAAGAGGCAGGTCAAGCTAAGGAGAGCTGATCATGGGAGCAGAGGCTCCAGAGAGCCTCTCCAACTCATCTGCCTCCCCATGAGGCATTCTTCAATCCTTCTCCCAGTACCACCAGCACAGCCTCAGGCTCTCACTGCATAACCTGGGAGCAGGTAGGACTAGGCAGGAAGAAAGGAACAAGTCCTAAGTGAGAAATAACCCTTAAAAGAGCAGAATGAGAGAAAGATGCTGCCGAGAATGCTGCTCCTGTTCTGCTTCAGCACCTGTCTGGGGGAGGGCTCAGAACGGGAAAGGGAGGATAAGCAGCATGAAATTAAGAAAGGGAAATTCTCAGGTCTGTATCAAGAAAAAAACTTTCTGACAGGAAGATTTATGAGGCTGTGGAGAAGCTTTTCCCAAGGAAAGCCTGGGACATTTGAAACTAGATTAAACAGTGGATCCAGGGATGCAAACAGGGAAAACATTTGTGCTGTAGGAGAGTTGGACTGGAGGGAGCTGAGTAAGGCGCTGCCCACTGCTGATTTATTCCTCATCAGTTGTGCTATCTGTGCATGCTCTCCTATGACATCCATCTTCTCATTCTCCCTGGTTCTTGAGAATGTGGAAGGTGGCCTCTGTGGCCAGCATGGATCAGGGATCATTAAATATCCCTTTCTGCCAGCTTGAAGACCATTTAGATCTCCTTGGCATCTTCAGGCAGCTCAAGCACAGCCCTGCAATTCCTCTGACAAGGCGTGGCATGTGCTGCTGAGACACCTGAGATGGCCAGCAGCACTTCAGCAGCACTTCAGCCAGAGCTGTTATGGTGCAAGGAGATGATGGGACTAGATAGGTTTAGAATAGATATTAGGAAAAAAATCCTTACCATGAGGTTGGTGAGACGCTGGCACAGGTTGCCCAGGGAAGTTGTGGATGTCCCATCCCTGGCAGTGTTCAAGGCCAGGTTGGATGCGACTTTGAGAAACCTGGTCTGGTGGAAGGTGTCCCTGCCCACAGCAGGGGGGTTGGAACAAAATGGGCTTCAAGGTCCCCCTCCAACCAAAACCATTCTATGATTTTATGAGCCCAGCTCAGCTGCACTTTAGGCACCCCCATGTTTATAGGCCAGAGTCTGTGAAGGCAAATGGCTACAGCAACATACAAGAAAAGAGCCACATACCCTTTGGGGTTAGGGTTGAGCACCTGCATCTCAAAACCAGGCTGAAGTCACCACCCCAGTACAAGCCACTGGAGAGACACTGGAGGCTGTCACTCACCACAGTCTGGACCACCTCTTTCTCCTCGGCCTCCCCATGTCAGGATCTGTTCTGCAGCTGCCCTGGGCATAGCCTGGGGTGGACAAGACCAGTACATACATGGGCCAGAGACCTTTGCTGAGCATACCCCAGCTCACTGCAGACCCTCACAAGCAGCCCACACCACAGTCCCACAGCCAGCCTCTGCTTCAAGCTCAGTCAAGAAAGCCCAAGCACAAGAGGTAGAGGGAGGAATTCAAGCCCACATGAGCATGGGTGCTTGAGCCACTGGGGACAGTGTAATAGCAAGGGCTGAGCAGTTCAGGCTCTCTAATACTTGTGCTGCTGCTGGTAACAGCTCACTCTTGGAGAGCTGAGACTCTGAGGGAGCTCCTGGTCTGATTAAGGGCAGCAGAAGGTTTCATCTTTGGCTTTGCTGCCCACCAAAGTTCTGAAGCTATTCCCACCCCCTGTCCCGTCCTGCACCCTTCATTCCCCCCTGCTTGAACTCCACTGGTCATAGCACGGCACAGTGACCCCATTCATGCAGCTGATGCATCTGAAATGAACCTAGCATGCACCACACAACCCAAAATACTTTTTTTAGATCAGTGCCATTTCTTAGCTGTCCATGCAGTCACAAGAGCACTGGTGATGGGGTATGCAATGGGGTAGGATTGTGTTTGGCAGGAGGGCAGTCCTTTCTCAGTTCGTGATGCTGTCCCACTGCTTCCTACAGCCAGTACCCACATGGTCTTTCAACAAATCTGTGCCCCGTCACTGTCTCTGTAGGACACTCTAAGGAATGCAAACCTGCTTTCCCTAAAGAGCCCATGAAAACTAAGGTAGAAAAAATTGGCAGAAATGTCTCAATCCCTGTCCACAACACATGTTTGAGCTCGGCTCTGTTAGCCAGACTCACTGTTTGGCCACCTGCTTGCCTTCCTTCAGGGATCACATGCCTCGTTTTGCAAACAGCCCCCCACGCACACTTTGCAATGTCACCTCCAATTCTCACAGCAGCCTCTCCCTGATTTGATTATATCACTGGCAGTTTCCTCCCTGATTAGCCCTCCTGCTGCAACCCCCAGGACAATCCCATTGCAGAGCTGTGGGGCATTAACAGCTCCCCAGCCTCACCCCCATTACAATGCCAGTGTGCTCCATAACCATCCCTCCCCAGCCTGGGAGGACAGGGCAGAAGCAGGCCCTGCCAAGGGACAATGCCATCAGGACGACAGCCACACTCAGATTTCCTGGGGAGATTTGCTTTTTCCTTCCACTTCAACCTAAAATTGATTTTTGACTCCTGAGGGTGTCCACCTACCGGAAAGATCAGGATGTCCACCCTTGGCCTCCTCAACATAACTGGCTGCCAGGTGAGCTGCAAAGACTGCAGCCCCTGTGTGTGGCTCTCTACTAAGTCCCCTTCCAGACTGTTCCACCTATGTGGAATAATTTGTGAAAGCCTCTTCTGACACCATGTAATCAAGCAGTGATATGTAAGAGGGAGCTCTCATCCCTCGCTCCTGTGTCATGACAGGTGACAAATTAGGAAAAATTATAACCCAGCACAGATTCAAATGAGAAAATTGCACCCTGTCTTTCCAGGACCCTCATCGCTGCAAACACAGGAGCACTGCCTCCCCTCCCAGCCTCAGCCTGGAACAGCAGAAGGGAGATGGGCTTGCAAACACCTTCGCCAGCACAGCACCAAGGCACATGTACCTGCCACAAAACAGAAACTGGACACTGAGCTTGTGCACGCCATGGCACGGCCATCCCTGAAGAGTAGCAGTGGGAGGGGAAGGAAGCAGTCCCAAATCTCCTGTGCAGCATGAGATGGAAGCAACCATTCTGCTGCTGTGTCCTCTGTCATGCCCACCCTGCTGAGGTACCAGGGTGTGCTGGTGTGCACACCTCTCACTGTGCAACCCCAGCATCCCAGCAGCAAAGGAATGAACAAACCTAGAGATACTAACATTGTGCACAAATGCAGAACAGATGTTTCAGCAGGAACTAAAAAAAAAAAACAAAAAAAACAATTAAGAAATGGATAGAGGAATCCTGTTCCTTTTTACTTTGGGTTTTTTTCCCCTGGAAAGTGCTCTCATGAGCCTGAAGGCCAGGCCAGTGGCTTCCTGCAATGTCTTGTCATCAGATGGGTGAAAGATCCCCTTTTGGGATGAGTTATCCAAAACCTGGGCTCTTTTATTTGACATCTGCTGCAAGAGAAGCCAATGCAAGGAAAGGAAGAGATCTTCTGTTTCACCATCTTGCAATAATTCAGGATAATCGAGGGGAAAAAGACCAGAAAACAACCCCAAAACCCGAAGGAGTGGGGGAAGAGAGAACAACTCACAAGAAGAAAAAGAATCAGCCATTCCTAAGCACAGAGCGGTGATGCAGCCAAACCAAACAGTAATGATTCATGGACCTGTCTTCACCCTTCGTTTTTCCTATAACGAGCAAAGAAACCACAGAAATGTGGAGCCGAGGTCTCCACTCTCTCCACTCCCAAAGAGGGAGGATGATCTATGAGACTCCACTGCCCTTTAAAGGGTTTCATCATGGTCCAGCTCTTGTGTGCTCAGCCCAGCCCCACCACCAGCCTCCTTGACCATCTCACCTCATCTCAATTCATCCACTGTCCTTGGATGGGACAATTGCCCTGGGCTGGTCTTGCTTTCCCCCTGCACCAGGGAGGTGGAAACAGGAACCACAGCCAGGTCTCTGCTCCTGCCTTTGGTGGGGCCAGCTGGACAACAAACACATGTTGTCCCCAGCCAGCTCCACTTGCAGCTCAGCCTGATGTCACTGAAGCCAGCAGGAGCCATCTCTTCTCCAAGCTTGAGCAGCGTTGGCCTGGGAGCAGATGCACACCCCATTTGGGTGTCCCAGCTGTGCACAGACGGGCAGCACCCTCCGCCCCAAAGCTAAAGAAACATAGCTGGGGGCCCCCAGAGAGGGAGGAGACTGAAGACCACAGCTCAGCTTATCTTTTGAACATGACAGAGAGCCCGAAAACCATGAACAGACTTGTTCTGTGCAAATAGCTGCAAGAGCTCTCAACACTTCTTCCCCCATCCCAAAGGTTCAGGAGACCTTGCATTTCCTGCCTGCAGCTCAGCCAGGGAACAGGTTGCATTCTCACTTCCTGAGCTGCACCACACAGAGCCCCCTGGGTCAGACCGAACAGCTTGAAGACAAGGCAGAGCACATCCTGAAAAGTAGGATGATCCCCCTGTCAATCCTTCTATAACAAGGGACAGTGGAGAGCAATAGCATCTTCATCCTCACCTTTGTGACCCCAGCACAGCGTTGCATTTCCCTATGAGCCCCCCCAGCCACCATGATGGCCACCTACAGCCAAGGGCTTTCGGGAGAGGAGTGTCCCCAAAGGCTCTGGGATTTTGCCTTCCTCATTTCACCACCATGGTGGTGGCAAGGGCTGTCCACCACATCCCCACACTGCAGCCTGCAGAGGAAGGATGATTCAGATGTCTCTGAGTACAAATCACTCTCTGATTTGCTTTGGGAATTGAGGGGCTCAGAGCCCTCTTTGAAGCCATGAGTTGCTTCTCTCTTCCTCTCCAAAATGTTGGCAGCTCTCCAGGGCTTACCAGCAGGTGAGCAGCTCAGAGCCAAGTCAAATTCCAGGGGGTCCCAAGATAGACATTCAATCCAGGGAGAGAAAGGTCTGTTTCCCAACACAGTTTAATCCCAAGGGTGATACCTGGAGCCCACCAAGCCCCATTAGGAGGAATCACAGCAATGGAGCAGCAGAGAGCTCCTCTCCACAGATACATGTCAGGATATGACTATTATCTGAGTTTGTTATCAAGGCAGGTTTACTCTCAGCCTCCATCCTTGCTTCAAATATCTGCCGCAGTTTCCACGTGGCAACAGAGCTGGCCTTGCTACCCGTTCATTCAGCAGTCTGGGCCACATTGCTTGGGTCTCACGAGGACTGGGCCTGCCAACTGGCTAACCATGTCCTCTCCTGTTCAAAGCAGCACTCCAGTCACTGCAGCCCTTCAGGGATGTGAAAAAAATTCAGTCAGATCCAGCAGCTCAATAACACTTTGCCTTGGACTTCAGCTGATGAGCGGCAGGGACCAGAGGGAGCAGTAAGAGATGCAGGAGAGCTGAAATGGAGTATTCCTCCTAGTTATATTTCATTTTCATGCTGTCTCTGCAGCTTCTCATTCAAGTTAGGGAGCAAAGAGACAAATCGTTGAAGACAAGCCACTTTACAAGGGTTTCTATTCCCATTTTGCGGCCCCTGGGGATCCTTCCTGCACTGCCCCCAAGCCTCCTAGAGAATGGCTTGACGTTTGCAAAGGTTGCTCACCTCCTCTGAGTGGAAATGCAAGTGTTTGTTCAGCTTCTCAGGGGGCTGGTTAGCTTGTTACATTTGTAAGAGCATTTAACAGGTTGCTTAGCTGCATGCCCTTGAAATACCTAAGGCAGCATTTTTCAAAAGTACCATCAGCACCACGCTGGGCTCAAGCTAATTATCCCCATCTCGCAGCAGGACTAGGGGCTCAGTCCAGCACACAGTGCTGAACCAGCCACAGGTCTGCCTCCACAGGCACATCTGTGCCTTCCTGTCTCAAAGGCACAGGCCTGGGCAGACACCAGCTGGGCATTCCTGCTTCCCTCCCCCCCTCAGTTCCTTGCTGTGCCCAGATGTGGGGGTAGCAAGATGATCACTGTGGATATGGGCACCAAGACTTCATGTTTCCTGGTGTAGAGGCCATAACCCCAGGCACAGCCCCAAAACATCCCAGGTTTTCACGGGTGTTCTTGATGTCTCCATGCCATTCCCTCTGCCTAAGACAGAAGTGGCATGACAGTCCCTCAGGACCACAAGGGAGCTCAAGCTTCCCTGTCTGGCAAGTCCCACCCACAGGCTTTCTGTGGGCCATCACAAAAGTTTTCCTTCCCCCCTTTCCTCCTTTGTTCCCATCTTGGTGCTATCTGCCCCTTCTCCTTAACATCATCCACTGGAGTCCTTTCTTACTCCTCATTACGCTGATTTTTTGTCTGCAAAAGCCACCTCCTTGTACCTGACATGTCCCATGAAAATCCTGCCAGGCCTCCTCATCCCTCCCATGCTGAGATCCATATTCCCTAAGATCCAACCTTACTGCTGGTCAAATAGACCAGAGGATGGCAGAGGGGTCTTGTCAAGTTCGGCATGATAATCCAAGAGGATACCAAGGTTCAGGGGCCATTGCCAAGCTGGGCTCCGTGTCTTCCTTCCCCACAGGGTCAAGGCCAGCAGACAGCCCTGGCAGGGCCCTCACAGCAGCTGGGGAGCAGGAGAACCCAGGAGACATTACAACCATGTGGGACAGGGGCAGTCGCTCTGGGAGCTGTTAATGTCCCTGGTGCAAGTCACACGTCGTTACGCCCTTGTTATCAAGATCCAGCTCGCTGCACCTCCTGTGCAATTCATAATCATTTAACAAAGCTGCTGATGTCAAATTAGCCAAACACCAGTAAGCAGGGAATGGTCGTCACATTCATCCTGTTAACTGGTGGCTAATTATCTCATTGTGCCTCCCATGTACTAATTGCAAACTAACTGTTTCCTGCAGCCCACCAGCACCATTTAAGCTTTAGGAAGGATCAAGGCAGCAGATGTGTTTCTCCAGTGCTTTTCACGCTTCTGTACCCACCCTTGGAGTTTCAGTTGCAGTATGGAGGAGCTGGCCTTCCCCACTCTTGCTAAGGCACTAGATGTTCAGGGAGGAGCTTGCTGCTGTTTAGCCCTCTGAGCTCCCTCAGGGGAGTAGGGGAGGGTGCCAGCACCCCTTTGGAGGATAGAGGAGTCTGATGCAAGACTCTGGGGGAAGCCAGGCTCCAGGGGCTGGGGGCAGAGTTAAGGGCTCCAGGCTACAAGCAGTCGGTGCAGGCAGCAAAGACCTCTTTGTCCAGTGGATTGCAGGTTACTGTGTTTACGGGGAAGGACAAGGCATCTGAACACCCTGCCCTGTGCACAGCTGCTTATCACAAAATCACAGAATGGCCTGAACTGGAAGGACCTTAAAGATCATCTTATTCCAACCACCCTGCCATGGGCAGGGACACCTTCCACTAGACCAGGTTGCTCAAAGCCCCATCCAACCTGGCCTTGAACACTCACAGGGAGGGGGCATCCACAGCTTCTGTGGGCAACCTATGCCCACGCCTCACCATCCTCACAGAAGCCTGGGGCACAGGGCTGGAAATGCACCTCGCTGTTTTCTGGGTCTGGGAGGTGCTGGAAGGGAAACCCCAGAGATATTTCACATGCTGTGCCCAACACCAGAGACAAAGCACTGTAAGCACTGCTTTTAGCCAGAGATGCGCAACTTGCCTCCAGGACACTCCAAAAAGCAGCTCCAGGCAATGCAGCACAGGCCCACAAGAAGGATAATGCCCCTCAGGCTGATTTTTCTGCTCCATCTTGCCCTCCCCACCAGCTTGTGGTGCCCAGACTCTGTCTGGTGACTGATGGACACTCCTGGGCCCCCAAAGTTTGGAAGAGTAGTTTCCCCACCTGGGCCAAGAGTGAGGGTCTCTCCAGGGTGTGCAAATGGTGACACGCTGGAAGGAAGAAGCTCTGAGATGAGGCAGAAACGGAAGGACTCCTGAGAGCATCCTTGAGCACCAAGGATAATTAAGTGGGCTTCCTGCCAGATTCTCCAGATGTCTAATTAATACTATAAGACCGCTGCTCATCTGGCTGATCCCAGTGCAGAAGGCTCCCCAGCTCAGTCTCAGCTCGCCTTTGTGATGGGATGAAGGCAGCCACTGAGCTGCTGGGCTTGGAGCTCTTCCTGCTGGCCTTTCTCCTCTTGCCTGACCTGGGTATCCAGCTGGGGAACAGCGGGATACAAACCTCACCATGCAGACCCCAAGGGAGCCGCAGCAGAGCCAAATCCAGTCCCTGGGAAACTCCACCTGCTCACTACACTCACTCTGGTTTCCAATAGGCATGAGGACCAACAGCATGTAGGAAACATCCCTGCAGGGCAAACCAATGCTATCTTGCAGAGAAATCTGGTAAATCCTGTCAGCCATGATGCAGCTCACTATGAAAACATCTTACCTCTCTGCTCTGGGTCTGCTGCAAGCATACAAGAGCACAAGAAGTGTTGGGGGAAAACTCCTGGCACAGCATGGCTGGTGATGGGGGACTGCCCAGGGCAGGAAAACAAGCTCAAATACTGCAAGCTGCAAAGATACTAAAGAAGACAACTTGGCTGCTGCACAAGCAAAGATTGATAACAAGAAAATTAAAAGAAGGCCCAGTGCACACTTCCTTCACAGGTACCCAGCAATTTTTGCCAACTGGAGCACCACTTCCTACCAAAAGACCACAGAGACCTCACGGATCCAGCTGGATACAATACTCCTCTTCTGACAGAGCAGCCATTGCAAGGCTGATGGGGCATCTGCTGTGCCCTGCTGCAGTGCAGGACCAGCCAGCCCTCACCACTGTGGGTCCAGAGAGAAAAACAGACCTCCCCTGAGGGAGGAGGGATGGGGGGCAGTGAAGAATCACAGAATCTTTTAGGTCAGGAAAGACCTCCGAGATCAGTGAGTGCAGCCTTTGACCAATCACTACCTTGCCAACTAGACCACAGCACTAAGGGCCACGTCCAGTGGTTCCTTGAACACCGCCAGGGATGGTGACTCCACCACTTCCCTGGCCATCCCATTCCAATGTTCGACAACCCTTTCCGTGAAGAAACCAAATTAGAGTTTCCAGACCATTTCCCTGTGTGATGCTGACATGATATTTTCGTTGCTAGAGAGGATTCTGCACAAAGCACTTGGCCCCTGAGCTCACAAAACAAGCCATGAGACCTTGCTGTGTCCTCTGAGCCGACAGTGCCCATGACCCACATGTAAGGTGCCCATCACATGCATTCATGGATCGCAAAATCTCCGTCATCAGTGTTTCCTTGAGGAAAGGGAATGACATTGCCATGAGGACACTCATTAAAAGGAATCAAAACAAGATAAAGAGCCAAAGAGATGAATCCTGTGCAGGAAGCATGGGGACTGGATAAAAATGGCCTTTTGAAGGCTCAGCATGGACACATTCCTCCTCACAGAAAAAGAGCTTTGAAAGGCCAGCTGGGTAAAACTGCAGAGTAAAGGAGGAAAAAGGGCCGATTTCGCATATTGAAGGCTTGTTCAACCAACGAATTTTAAAAGAGCACAGCCTCTGGCAGGTTAAATGTAAATACACAATAAGACAGTCAGAAAAGAGTATGAAGATCAATTTGCCGTTACCATAAAAATGAACGGTCCCTCCTTCAGGGTCCCTCAGGGTCCCTGTTTCAGGAGCAGCAGAGTCTGCAGGACCATGAGCTCACAGAATCACAGAATTCCAGAATGTGTCAGGTTGGAAGGGACCACAGAGGGCCACCTGGTCCCACCACGCTGCACATCCTAGAGCACATGGCACAGGACTGCATCCAGACAGTTCACAAGTATCTCCAGGGAAGGGGACTCCACAGCCTCTCCAGGAAATCTGTTCCAGTGCATGGTCACCTGCTGTAGTGGTTTGGCCCAAAATACTCATTACTGTTTATCTTCCGTGAGATAAGAATTAGGAGAAACGCAAAGCAGGCACCAAACTTGAAAGAATATAAAGAAGTTTATTAACAGACCTAAAAGAAGGAAAAAAATTATACCACACCTTCAGAACACTTCTCCTTCCCCCACCTTCCTCCCTTCTCCCACTGACAATGTAAAAAGACAACCCTTAAGATGTTCAGTCTGTTTACCACTTCCATAATAACCTTGTTCAGTCCATTTAGGAAGAGGAGTCTCTCTTGTCCATGCTATGAAAACATCACAACAAGGCAGCTGCCTGGGTTGGTTCTCTGCTCGCATGTGAGTCCCTTCTCACGACTTGCAGCTTTTCCCACAACTGCTTTTGAGGGTCCACTCTTGAAGTTTTTTGGGGTACAATTTTAAGGTCGAGCCGTTCAGAAACAAAAGTTCTCTTCACCCATCTCTGGGAGCATTTCATCTCTAAGAACAGAGGCCCTTCTCCTTCCCTGGGAGCAAAGGGTCCTCCTCATCTTCATCTTTAGGACTATCTCTGGGAGCATCTCTAGGAACTGAGGTTTTCTCCTTTCCCATTTGGAGCAAAAGTCCTCATCGCTTCCATCTCTCCCTGTTCAAACTTCTCATGAAATTACAGCTGTGTCAGCATCTGCCTATCTCAGCACAGGTGCTTTTGCTCTCAAGTACAAGTGGAACGCTCCACCCCCCATGCCTTCATGAAATTACAACGGGTACTCTGATCTATCGTAGCTTTACAACAGAATTTCAGCTTTAAGCATCTCCTCTTTCTCCTCCCTCAGGTTTTCAGCTCTTCACAGCACTAAAAGGGTCAATCTCACCTGGGCCTTGCAGCTGGAATTTCGCTTATCGCTGTTGGTCACATGATCTCTGCCGGACAGCGGTGCAGCTTCAGCTGAATCTTGGCCGCACTGGAGAAGGGGAGTAGCCCGACTGCCCACAGCAGGGCTGGGGGGGGGGGTTCCATGGGTGGAACAGGGCCCATCGGCTCCAGGATGGCCGTGGCCTGGCCTGGCCTGGCCCGAGCAGGGCCTGGGCCGGGCCTGCTGGCCCCCACACAGGGCCCGCAGCCACCTGTCCCAGCACCGGAAACGAGACAGGCCTGTGGGGGGAGTTTGTCTATTCTTAAGTGTGTATCACAGAGGCGGTCACAACTTTAAGTGGCTTAAAGAATTGTCCATATTCAAACTGGCCAGCTGATAGGTTCTGTCAAGTCACAGAGGAAGCTGTAAGCACCCCTTAGCAAGAACATCACTTCTGGGACTATGCTTGCTAACCCATGACACCTGCACAGTGCTCCTCATATTCAGATGGAACTTCCTGTGCCTCTGTTTCTGCCCATTGCCTCATGCCCTATGGCACAAAAGCACCGAGCAGAGCGTGGTCCATCCTCTCACACCCTTCAGATACTTGTACATATTGATGAGGTCCCCTCTCTGTCATCTATTGCCCAGGCTGAACAGACCCAGCTCTCTCAGCCTTTCCTCATAAGAGAGATGCTCCAGTCCCTCAGTCACCTTCACAGCCCTCTGCTGGATCCCCTCCAGGAGCTCCATGTCTCTCGTGTACTAAGAAGCTCAGATCTGGACACGGCATTCCAGATGCACCTCACTAGGGCTGAGTAGAGGGGTAGATTCATGTCCCTGACCTGCTGCAACGCTCTTCCTAATGCGCCCCAGGACACCATTGGCCCTCCTGCCCACAAGGGCACTGCTGGCTCATGGACAGCTTGTTGTCCAGCAGGAGCCCCAGGTCCTTGTCCTGCTTTCCAGCTGGTCGGCCCCCATTCTGTGCTGGTGCATGGGGTTATTCCTCCCCTGATGCAGGAGATGATCAGCTGAGGACAAGCCCACGGCAGAACAAAGCAGAGGACCATTACTATTCAAACCCACTGCAAGCAGGTTTGGAAGGGCTCCCATCCTGCAAGTTTTTCTATGCTTGGTCTCAAAACAAACCTGAAGACAAGCAGCAAAACGACCCCTAAAGGGGCTGAGGTGGTGGCAGAAGAGCAGGGATATTTTCTCCCAGTTAGCAATGGACAAACAGGCCGGGATGCATGGCCAGTTCCTCAGCAGAGGGGCAGAGCCCTTCAGGCAGGCAGCACAGGCACCAGCACTGCTCAGTCTGCGCATGAATCAATTAGGGAAGGGTGTAGACACTGAGGTGACATCTTCTGCCAGCACCATGTGTTTAGGGTAACCTGATTTCTAAAAGCTGCCAAAAGACCTGCCAAAACTGCTTATCAACAAGATGACAAATGAGATACGAGGTTGATTTACACAAAGGAAATAAACTGGGGCACTGCCAAGCTCATGAGCTAGGTCCTGCTGCTCCAGAGAGTGGTACCAGTTGTCAGGAAATAATAGCAAAACACCAACATCTCCATGTAACAATGTAAATCTGTACACACGGACAGTGTGTATGCTCCTGCTCTCACAGATCCCCAAATGGAGACAATCCAAGGTCTGGGAAATCTTCTGCACCAGGACAAATTGGTCAGGTGGGAGACATTGTTGCCTGGAAAAGAGATTGTGTACAGCCAGGGAGGATAATAGTCCTTAAAGGCATGGAGAAGGTTCAGAGGGAATAAATACATTCTTCACTGCCTCTTAGTAAAGGAGTGGTCATCAGCTAAACTTGCCATGCTCCAGCAATCCCAGAGCTTGTAGTGGGCTGAAATATTATTTGGGAGAGGGAGCAGGCTTTACTGGGCATGTGCTAGGCATGAGCTAGTGGAGAAGCCCAGGCAGTGTGTTTGTCTTCCCTGCCAGATGGATCTGTGGTCCAGCTTGGCTCTGATGTGTTCAAAATGGGCCACCCTTCTCTGCAAAAATAACTGTACCCTGAAGGCCAGGGCAGGAGGAGCTTGGAGCAGGACCAGCAGTCATCTTCCTGCCTTCAAAGGAAAGCGATGCCTGATTTTCCCAGGGCTCATGGTCCTCCTGCTTGCCCTGGGGCAGACAGAGTGATAAAATGCTGGAAACCCAGAATCCATCCCCTCGTCTTCAGGGATACCATAGGCATTCAAGAGGCTGCAAAAATACCTCCCATGCTCCATCCCAGTCAAACTGGGTGTCCCTCCACCCCGTCCCAGCATCATCCTGTACATCACCCAACACGCTGTAGCTGAGACCTGCTGCAGGCACCTGGCAAGTGCCCCATTTTTCCATCCCCGTGAGGTAGGCAAGGCTTTGGATTTTGGAGGTAATGAGCTCATGGCAACAAGCTGAAGCAAGATTTCTGGCTGGTGCAGCTAGCCCAAACACTCAATTAAATGAATCCACTCTCAGTTGCAGTGCTGGGCAGCTCACAGCAGCATGGTTGGTCATGCCTCCGAAGGAACTTGTGCCAGTTTTGCCTGGACAGTAACGCCTGGATCAAAGGAGCTTGTGAAAGAAATTAAACACAGTGTAGATAGGTTCCCTGTGCCTGTCTGTTATAAATACACACCAAAAATGTTAGCTTTTAGGCTTAAATTCTTCTAAATGAGCTATTATTTCAGCACAGCCAAGTGGTCAGACTAGATTCTTGCTTTTGTATTTTCATGATTAAAGACAATCTGACATCTTAAATGCTTCTGATGTAGTCCAGAGCTCTTTTCTGTACCTAACCAGCCACAGCCCCCATTCCTCAGCCCTAATGTGGAGCAGTGAGAGTCTTCAGCTATTGATCACGGAGTCCATAACCTTTTCTGAAAAGTGGCCACCATCCTCACAGAGCAGTTTGGGCTTTTTCAGGACATCTGTGGTGCTGGAGGCGTGGAGATCATTGTTGCAGCATGGTCAGGAACAGTGCTCATGCACTTTCCAGGCCAGTACATCCCTCTCAAATTAGGGTTCTTCTCTTTCAGATCAGGTGTTTAAATTGGTAAAAATGCAACAGACACCCCTGAGATGCTGCTTCTCAAAAGAAGCAGGGTGATCATGAAGTTCACTCTCTTGGCCCCAGGATGAGGCATTTCTGGGGTGGATCTACCCTCTTTTCAATGCAGGGAACTCTGAGGAGACTGTTCCCTCCACCAGGCATCTGTCCATGTGCTGCAGCTCCTGGCCTTGCTGAGCCCCATTGCCAACCTGAGGATGAGGATGATGATGGTGAAGTTCAGCACTGTGCATTGCTGAGCTCCTTCCTCAGTCTCAGCTCGAATACCCTGGGAGCAGATTCCACGAGGATCTGTCAAGAATCACCTGTTTTGGAGGAAGCGATGACAAATTTTAGCCCTGAGGATCCAACCTTCTACATCACTTGAGCTCCAGCTTTCTCAGCCTGTTTACCAGGAGCTAAATCCAACTGTGACACAGACCAGAGACCACAGCTGGCAGAATCAGACCCTGACAGCAGACCACATCCATGCAGGGTGTGCAGAAGGCTTCATCTGAACACAAGCCCCTGGCCCCGTGCTTCAAGGTCACTGGCAGGGCAAATAGTTACTCACCATTTCTTTTGGAGTAGAAATGCAAGAAGGGTCAGGACAGGCAACAACAGCCCAACTGCTGCAGGAAAACATCTTCCAGACCAGTCCGTGCACACAAGGTGCTGCAGGAGGTTGGTCTGCACCTGCCAACACTGACAGAAAGGTTAAGGTTAAGCAGGACTGCGGGATCCCATTGGGAAATGGTTTTCCCCGGGAAATCCATGAGATGAGCTGCAGTGGTCCACCCTGGGTGTCTTTGAGTGGCAGCCATGGAGGGTGCTAGAAAAGCACCACTGAAAGAGAAGCTGAGCAATGAGGAGGCTGCAGAAAAACTAAACCTGCCCTGTTTTGAGGTAGACACAAACCAGGAAGGACAAATATTTCCAGAGCCACTCCACAGTAGGTAGGCTGTAAATGCATCTGTTACTAATGTTATCGATAGCAAGGTGCCACAATGAGGGGAAAGCCCCTTTCCCAAAAGTTCCAGGGGTCAGGCACTGCAGAGAAGCACCTCTCCCCAGTGGAGGGACTGCTGCTTCACTCCAGATACACAGTGCTGGAAGCAAGAGCAGGATCCAACCCTGCAGCCCATTTAATATCAAAAAGAAACATCTGTTCTTTTGATGTATTAAAAAAAAAAAAAAAAGCCAACCAAAAAAACCCCCCAAACCAACGAAAAAAGAAACAAGCCTCAGATAGCAGCCTGAGTGGCTTCTTGAAGATTTGGATTTCTTTCCCCTTTTTACAAATGGTAATTTCAGGCTGATGAAAGGAGAGTAACGTGACACATTGACTACACAAGCTGTCTGCACAGAGGGAAAACAGCTGATGCCCAGGAATGTGGGGTGCTGCTCCAAGCCTTTCCCACCTACTGATACCACATCATTGCCCTGGGCCTCAGTTTCCCCCTGTGAAAAAGGATTTTTGTTTCTGAAAAAACAGGATCAGGCAAGGAGGTGGCCTGGCAGCTATTTCTCAATGTGCCTTCAGTTCTCAGAGGACATTTCACAAGGCAAGGCTTCCTTCTTGGCACTTTCTTAGCTTCAGGAAAAGCCTCCAGCCTCACCCCTTGGCAGGGAGATTTCTCTTTTATCCTGCCCTTCAAGTCAGGCAGATGATTTTAGCAGACTCCGATCCTTAGGAGTCAGAGTGCAGCCCACCAATTCACTTTGACCACTCTGCTGTGCAGGGATTCGCCACAGCCCTCCATCCCCATGTCCCTGTCCTGGTCCCAAGAGACACCCACCCTCTGCTACCAAAACTGAACATCAGAAACGCTGCAGCTTGTTTTCATGTCCTTGGGCTGGTTTGTTTTTCCATGGGATATTTTTATTCTTGCCCTGATCCCAGTCATACTGGGGATTTAAAGTTTCAGCCAAAGCAATAAGAAGTAAAGAGCAAAGAAAGGGAATTGAGATCCAGAGCATTTCAATAAACTAAAAGGGAAAAAAAGTATTAAAGGATAAAAGGAAAAAAAAAAAAAAAAAAAAAAAAGACATAGTCCGGCACAGAGGAAGCAAAGCAATCAGAGCAAAAGCTGTCAGCTTTGCCAGTTCCCCTTTGTTCGCAGATCAAATTCACTGCCTGTCTCGTCCAAAACTAACAACTCCTAAGTCTCCCTCATGCTCCCTGGGGAGGTGTTTTCTGTATTGGAAACAAATCTATTTTGACACTCCTGATGTTGTTTTACCCAAATTGCCCTCTGTCAGGCTGCGTCTCTCATTTCCCATTTGTACCACACCATGCTCCTGGTTCAAGCCCGGTGCCAGGTGGTGCTGGCATCAATCTGGGCTTGCAGTGACCCAGACAGAGGTTACTTCAAGGTTCCCTGCCACCAGGTCCCTCTCCTACCCCTCTCTCTGCCCTTGGGGAAAATCTGGCCCAAACGAAAGCTTATTTGGCAACCCAGTCCTGGATTGTGCACAGGGAAGGGTCTTGGTGCTGAATTCCAGCCAGCAATGTGTGCTCAAATGTCCTTTCCCTGCAGCACTCCAAGGCTCTAAGAGTCAGGAAAACCTGAATTTTCCTTGATGGGGTTTTTATCCACACTGTAACAGGGTTTGCCCACCAGACAAGGGAAAGAAATTAAAAAGCTTTGCAAGCAAAAGGATGGAAGTCCCAAAAATTCATACTTGCTGCAAAAACCTCATAGCAACTTCACAATTAAGTATCTGACTAATTCTTACAGGAGCCTTCCAGGTGGGAATTTCAGATGGTCCTGCTCTATCTGTGTACCTGAAAGGGATGATCTCCACCCTGGGAGGAAAGTCTTAAAGCATCCTTGCCGCAGCAATGACCTCCCTGTGTCGAGACAAGAGGTTTGTAGGTCATCTGTAGGAATGGTCATGCAGGATTGTCCTCTGTATGCAGTTAAGGGATTTAAGAGATGTTCTTGATGTACTTGAGGTGTCAGTGGTACTGAATTATGCATGCTTTGGGGGCTCAGGTAGGATCATGGCCGGCTAGGCTGTAAAAACTGAGCAAGATAAAGTTTGGCAGAGTTTCCTGGCCCAGCTGAAGACGCAACAGCAGGAACCCTTGTGATGGAGACTCCCATCACCACCAGACACTGACCAACCATCCTGTCCAGCAGACTGATCTCCCCACACAACGTTTATCCTATGCCAACCCAAGTAAATTAATTAGTTGGCTGTTTTTCACCTGTAACACTCTGAGTTGCTGTGCAATGCTTGATGCACACACCAACAAAGCTTTTCTCCTGCACACACCCCTCCCCAGATGGTCGACTTTTCATCACCCAGAGCCTTCCAGAAGAATTAGGATTCTTCTGACTTGTTGCAGGCCCAGCCTTGCTAACCCACTGCCCAGTCTGGTCTTCACTGTGTCCCAAAGCTATGGGGTTTTGACCTGGTCCCCCCAGGCACATTTTGCATCTGATCTGGTTTCACCAGTGTCCTGCAAGGGTGTGGATCACCCCCTTCATCTCCTATGGTCTTCTATAGAGATGCGCTCAGTGCCAGTAAGGCTGAGGCAGAGACTGTAACGAGGAGAAAATTAAATCATGAAACACTAATAATTATCAGCATTCCAATTAGCTGACAGTGATGGCAGCCGGCCACTAAAAGCTGGGGGAGGAGGGCCAGCACCCCTGCAGCTTCTGTCCCTCAACGGGCATGGAGCTCATCTTCGCCCTGCACAGATGCATCCCACTCCGAGGGCAGCCATGGGGACACACATGAGGACAACTTTCTCTCCTTTTCCTGGCTTTGAGACAGCATTTCACAGCTGCAGTTACTGGACTGGGGTTGTGGAGATCTGTGTCGCCTTGTCTGCTTGAGAGCTGTGCTCTCCTGGTGAGTTGCTAACAGCTAAGGGATAAGGAGGAAGCAGAGAAGCCAGTTTAATATCATTTTCCTTGTTATTATCTCTCGGCTTCTCCCCAGCAATTTGCTCAAACTTGTGTAAAACTCCTTGCCAAACAAGCCCCTGCCCAAATAGACCTTCATGTCTGCAGGACTCTATTTATAACCGAGATCCCATTTAGCAGATAAGCCAAGGGAATTCAAGCAGGATTTAAGCTAAGCAGTTATCTGTGACCAGCGGCCACAGTGCGCATAGCGTCAGATTTACTGGGGATGTGGAAGGCGGAGGCACAGGAGAGCAAACAGCCTCTGGAGCAGCCAGCCAGAACCCCGAGGGATGCAATCACTGGTGGCACAGGCACTGTTCACAGAGACTTTGTGAGCAGCCGAAGAACAGCGAGCAAACCCCTTTCCCTGGGATCTGGAGAGCCTCCTGCACACCCTGGGATCCTGCAGGTATCAGCACCACTTCTCCTCTCCTCCCCCAGCTTCACACCACCTTCCCAGGCATGTATTGCTGGCAAGGGTTTCACTTGTCTTCCCAGATAGATATTACAGCCTAAGATGATGCACTTAACAGGGTTGTGAAATCTGCCATAAAGTTTACTGCCCTACATCAATATAATGCCCTGCAAAGTTAATACGGAGGTACCTATTTTATAACAAGGACAAATAAAAACATATCCCATTAGCCCACGGCATTAGGAGCTGCATTTCTGATGGCCAGGTGCTGCAATGAAATGGGTGGAGAATATTAATATGAGTATTATGGAGCTATGCACATGTACATACATATATATACCTATATAAAAATGAGAAACTATTGAATTTTCTCAGATGTTCTGTAGTGTTTGGAGGGCTTCATTTCTATGCTGCAGGAGAGATTGGCTGCAGATCCAGAGACATTTCTCTGCTATTACACCATGTCAATTTTTCATCATCTCAGAGGCCCTTGTCATAGAAAAAATGGGTAAGTTTAAATCGATCCAAGATCAGAGTTAAACACCTGGACATAAGTGTGGCAGAAAGGAAAAAGCAAAGAGGAACCAGTTACTTCCCATCCAAAGCAGTGGCATTGAGCTCAGTCATTCAGGACAGAGAATTTGAGAATATCTCTGGCCTCTCTAGGGAAGTAGGTGGCTCCTAGAATTAAAAATTCCCTTGGTACCTGTGGGTATTTCCATGCTGAAGGGCAGTGAGATGGAGCACTGTGCCCCTCAGCTGTTCTGTACTGATGCTCAGGGGGTGCAGCTGGGAGACTGAGCATCCCTGGGATGAAATGGGGCTGCAAACCCAGCAGTGGCAAGCTGGACCCAGCCCTTGCAGTCCCAGCCTTTCACCAACACCCAGACAGGTTCCAGCCCAGCACAATCAGTCTGCATGCCCTCAGCTCCCCTCTGCCTCTCCTCTGGACATCCTGGCCAAAGATTTTTGGCAGGCACATTCCTGATTTCTCCACTTCCAGCCCCAGTGTGTTTCTCTGGTTCAGCTTAGCTGCAGCTCTTGGGAGAACCAGTGAGTTTTCCCAGGATCTGTACCAGCACCTTCCTCAGAGGCCAATAGCTGGCCCAACAGCCATCTAGAAAGGACTGGGTGACAACCATGGCACTGCTTCTCACCCCCTGAGAGTGGACAAGAGCACCCCAGCTTCCCAGTCCGTCTATGTTTCTCTGCGCCCAGGTACACCCACAGCATCATCCCTGTCCCAGGCCAATCACTTCTCTCCCTCCAGGCACCACCCCTTCAAAACAGGAATTTTTACAGATATTATATTGGTTTGGTCCTATTATAAAGTGCTGAAAGATGTGACATAAAAGGTATTAAATGCAGTCAAAGAGTGGAAAGACTGTGTCAACTAGACTTGCAGGAGTGATAAGAGGTTTTGCTTGTTTTCCATCCGTATGAAAGTCTGCACGTGGCACAGTCTGGAGAGAACAAAATGGGGAACAGGAACCAAACCCTGCTTGTGTCCAGCCTGGCAAATATGAAACGAAAGTCTTATGATGTGGTGAGCCCCCACTGGAAGCCCGAGAGATGGATAACATCAACCTGCAGCTGAATAAAACATTTAAATCCTCCGATAAGAAAAGGCTGTGAGGAACTACCTACACATCACCACCACCTGCTGGGTGCCTCGGGAAGGAGCCTCAGACACTGCCACCCTGCCAGGCAAGGCCACCCCAAAAAGCATGAGAGACCCCACAAAAGCAGCTGCCTAGCTCTCTGGCAGGTATCTCAGTGCAAGTAGAACAGTCTCACACTGGCAGTCTGCAAGCACCAGGGGTTTAAAAGCATGTGTGAAGCCAATCTCTTTTGTTAATGCATGAATCCCAGGCAAAATAACAGGCAGCTGGTGGAGGATGGGATTAATAAAGAGTTAAAGAAAGGTAAAATAATTAGAGTCCTGCTCGTGGGGCATATGGAGAATGGGGCTTGTCAGAGCAGCTTGCTCTAATTTTTCATGGAGATTACAAATTTTAGTGGAGAGAGATAATAGCGTTGCTGTAACGTACTTAGGCTCTTGTAAGCCATTTGATCTGCCCCTGCCTGACACTCTGACTAATAAACCAGAGCGATAGCAAATCGACATGCCACACGAGATGTGCAGGAAAGCAGCAAACGAGGACATCCAAATGGGATTAAAAAGGGGAACAACTGCCAATAGAGTCTCTCCTGGGGCATCCCACCCATCACATATGCACATGGGATGCAGGAGGGATGTAACCCTCCTGGGAGTGGAGAGTATGTGGGCTGCACTGACCATGTTGGCCCCTGGCTGGGGGCAGCAGCTCTGCAGAGTACCTGGGTGCTGCCCCATGGGATGTCCAGCTCACTCCTTGGGCTGTTGGAGCTGAAAATCTTTTTGCAACCCCAGATGAAAGGCAGGATCATGCCAGAGCAGAGACACACTGTTTTTCTCCAGCCCCAGTGAACGTGCATTGCCAGGATTTGGGTCTGGGGAACGTGCCAGTGTGAGACTCTCCCAGGAAGAGCACTGTGGATCACACCCAGCAGCTCTTCATCCCTGCTGTGCCTTCACAAATCCAAATCCTCCTGCCTCAAAGGCCCTCAAGCATAACTAGAAGTGGTTGCTAATTAAAGGTTTACACTAAGGCCTCACCAGTGGGCTGCCCTCCTTCCTTGGGAAGCTACACAGAGTGTGATAAAGGCATGAGAGGTGCTAAACGGTTGATAAGGAGAAACTGGGGAGTGCTGTGGTGGAGATCCAGGCTGTCCCATCTTACCTCCCCTTCCTTGCTGCCTTGCAGCACTGGACTCTCCTCACCAGCAGCCCCAGAGAGCCACCACACCAGAGCTGCCCCCAACACCTTGGTCATTATGCCCCAGCTTCTGGCACCAAATTTGCCACACCACCCCAGGAATCCTCCCCAGACCTCCAGAGAAATCCCAAAACCAAGTCCTCTCCCTCTGCAGCTGACATGGCCCTTCTGCTCCTGCCTTTTCCTTTGGGAAGTGCCAGGCACTTTGGGCAGAAACACTTTTTCATCCAGAAAATACCAGTTCATCAAAACACTTCCTAAGAAAAGGTCACTTCAAACAAATTTCTCTTTCCAAAAACCTTCTGGGGAAGAAAGAAGAAAAAAAAAAACAACATTTTAGCTATCCTGTTTCAACAGCTTTAACTGAAAAATAAATCTTTCCTCTCTCACCCCACTCAGGTGCCAAATGATTTCATTTGGAAATGCAAGATTGTTATCTTCCTTAAAAAAAAAAAAATCAAATAGAAAAGGGTGAAATCAAAAGAAAATGTCTGGAAAAAGTTAAAATGAAACACTCCACTGAGTCCAACGCAGCAAGTGGGAGTTGGGTGGCATTCTGCCAGGTTCCCTGGGGTGGCTTTCATCCTAGTTCAGGGCAGGAGAGGATTCCCAAGTCTTAACAAGAATCCCAGGACAGTGGAGCTGGTTCCCATGACCCATCCTAGCACAGGCTTTGCAGGACACGGTGACACTGCCAAACATCTTACAACCCATGAGCTTGCCAGGAGCAGAGACCCCACAACTCGTGACACGTCAGAGCAGCAGAGCTTCAGAGGCTGAAGGTGGCAATGGAGCCAAGGGACCCCCAAGGGGCCAGGTGTCTATGGGATGCAGCATAGCCCCGATACTGGGATGGGAAATAGGGCTGGTGTTTCCCTTACAGCTTCCCCACATGTGCTCACAGTCCCCCGACAGCATCCCCAGCCCTCAGCTGTTACAGTTTAGGCTGCACGGGGAGCGGGAATGCCAGCAATCAGGCATCCAGAAGGGAATCCAGGCCCGGTTCAATATTGAAAGAAGAAGGGCTTTGAAAGGAGTACGCTCATTTCCCTGTTTCGTCCTTTGCCAAGAAAACCAGGAGGATAGAGGAAGGGGCGAAGGGGTGGGGGGAACAGTGGAAGAAATGTCTTGGCTTGGCCCTCCCTGCCTTTTATCTTGTGGGCAGCCTGCCGAGGCAGGGTCTTCCCCCTGCTGAGCCCGCTGGCAGATCAAATGAAAGGAAAGAAGAGTTATAACCCCCCCCCCCCCCAGCAGCCTCCTCCCTTCAAGGAAAAGGAGAGGAGGAAAGAGCAAATGGCCCTGTGATGCCAACAGTTCACACCCCAGCTGGATGGGAAACATCATGAAAAGTCAGCTTCTCAGCATCCATGGGGGGCGAGGAGATATTCTCCCCAACCAGCAAAGGGAAGCCCAGAGACATCCAGATGTGGTTGGAGGGTGGGCCGTGTCCCCATGGAGGGGACAGCACTGCTCCATGGCCTTGAACTAAGGGGGAAGGTCACCAGTGGTCCTGGCAAGCATCTCCAACAAGGGTCCCGCTGTGCCTGTTCCTCCATCATGCCAGACCTTTCAGAGCCAGCTTCAAGCAAATAGCTTAATTAAATGCCTTTATTCCAAGGACTCCCTCTGTGTGTTTGTGTATTTGTGGATTAGCAGTTAATACAGTAAGAGGCTTTATTGTAACTAAATTGATTTTTTCATCTTCTTTTTTTCCTTCCTTCTGTATGCTTTTGTCCCCTCTTCCCACTCCCCAGAGTGTTCTCCCTCATCACAGGGTTTCCCATGCTGATCCTCACCTTCACTGCCAGATGGAACTGATAAGGGTGTGGTGGTGAGGAGATCGAAGCAAGAACCTATTCATCCAGGTCTGAGGGACTAATGACATTGAAGGCATTCTTTTTTTAGGGTAGACACCTAAGTAAGTGAGCATTGGCTGTGTTATTGTATGGGGGAGAGGAGATCCTTGCTGTTAATGGGGTGTTTGCCTTGACAGGGATGGACTGCACAGGCAGGGTAGGGAAAAAATCTCCAGCCACCCCAGGTCCAAGAACACCATATTTCCCAGGGTAAGGAGGCCACAGAGGGAAACTTCAACTCCAGCCCCATCTGCAGACCCCTGAGGATTGCTTGGCAGGGTCTGTGCCATCCCACCATATTCTTCTTTCCAGTGCAATTCAACTTCCCTACATTATAGTTAAATCATTACCAGCCTGTAGCATGCTGACCCCATGTATGACTGCAACATATCCATGTGAAGTTAAGATCAAGGAATTCCAGACTTTGATAGCCCATCACCCAGTATGTCCAGACTACTCCAAAAGGGTTCACAGTGTCCACAGCTTCTTCTGTGGTTAATTAAAAATTCAGTAAATGCAGTTGTTACGCAGTCTGGGACCTGGATGCCCTTCTGGGTCTCCCAGGATGGGCACAGACCTGAGCTCCACTTTCCTTCCTTTTTTTCCTTTGCATTTTTCTCTTTCCTCCTTCTTTACACTCTGTCTGCTCCTTCCTGCTTTCCCTCCTTCTCTCTTTCCTCCTTCCCTCCTGCTCTCCCCTTTTGCTCCCTCCTTCTTGCCCCATGTTCCCTGTCTTTGCACAGGCCAGCAGAGCTGCCTTCTTGCCTTCCCCTCCCTGGGCAGCGGGAGCCGAAACCATAATTAAACTTGGCTGGGAGGAATGTGAATCAAAAGTCTTTTAAAAAAGAAAAGAAACGAGGGTACCTGTGGGATTACGTGAGCCAGAAAAATGCAAAGCCGGCTTCCAGCCGCCCATAAAATAGATGCCGTCTCCTTTCCCATTGGCAGGGTTTGGCTGAACACAAAAGGCTAAGAAGAGGATTTTTATGGGAGTTATTTATAGCCTGAATGAATAGTGGTATGTCTGTCAGAGTGTTTCTGCCTCTCAGCATGAGCCCAGGGTGCCAGCCTCGCCGGGTGATACCACACTGGGTTTGGGATGGCACCTGCAAACCTGAGACCCAGGTAGACCCTCCTGCAGGGACAGAGGTGACAGCAAAAGAGGATAAATCAGGACAAGAAGGGACGGAAAGGCTAAGGGTAGATGCTGCTTGCCCCCAGAAGCTTCATCTTGGCCAATGTCATGTGCACCTGCCTGGTGACAAGCAGTGAGCTGTTCCAGCCCACAAGCCACCACTCCGGGTGGATATCCCTAGGATACCCATTGTTTCCCCCTCTCTAACCTCTTCACTCCTAGCCTGGCTGCTTTTCCTCTTCCCTGGTTTGATAGAGATATCTGAGAAGCCTTCCCCCCCATTTGCACCAGGAGCTGGCGCAAAGATTCATCTCTTTGTGAACGAGATCAGTTTAAAATCATCCCCAAACTCCATGAAAAGCTCAAAAGTTGGCAGTTCAAGAAGTACATTCATTAAATAAAGAGGGGAAGAAAAAGAACAGGCAGAGAGGAGGGGGAAGAAAAAAAAGATTACCTTGCTGAATTAATCAGGCTTCACTGTAATGTTCAGCCTCAGATTTTATTTCCTGTAATAAGCCCATTAATACGGGTGTCTATAGCAGGGGGCTTTTAGCAGCAGGCACCATTAGTGTAACGAGGAAGGGCTAATAGAGTTTTATTGGAATTTTTACTCCAACATCACAGCCTTTTAAAACAGCTGTCTCAATAGGCATTATTATTCTGATTAACATTTAGACAGCACAAATCATAGTGATGCCCTTGGTGTCCCACAGGTTTTATCATAATCATTCCAAGTTCCTGACGTGTCGGCTAGTCCTTTCCAGGGCGGAGGGAATTTTACACCCCAGCAGAGGCTGGGGGTCATTCCTTTTCTCCTGTGTCAATGGACCTGCTACTTCTGAGGTGACCTGACGGGCTGTGATGGAACACGATCCTGCTGTTACTGAAGCGCATTGGAAGCAGCTGGAACCAGACAGATGCTTTTTGAGCATCTCTGATACCAAGAGGGATTTGAAAGCAGGATGGGAAGGGTTAAAAAGCAAGCTGGCATCCTGGGGACCCATCCTGGCTTCACTCTCACTCTGTTTCTTGCCTGTGTGAGAATTAAATATTTAATTTTAAAAATTAAATCAAAGATAAATATTTTTTTAATTGTGTGAATTAAATATGAAGCCAGCAGTTTGGGCGCACTAACCCAGGGGCTCATTGCACAGCACTGCTTTGGGGCAGCAGCCAGTCCCAGGGCTGGAAAACCCTTTTCCACAGATCTGCAAGACCTGGGCCAGATGGGACAGAGGAATCCCAGCCAGAGGAAATGCAAGGAAGTCACACTGAGGGTGTCCCAAGGATCCTATAAAAGCCCAGAGGCATCTGCAGTGCTGTCATGGGGGCTCCCACTGTCTGCTCAGCCAATGGGGTCTGGCCTCTGTGCAACTGATCCTGTTTGAGCCATGGGGAAACTGAGGCACGAGGCAGGGGCAACACCTTTTCTGCAGGGACAGCACAGGCAGCCCAGAAGCCCTGTCTCCCCGCCCAAGCATGAAGCCATGAGGGAGTGGAGCAGCTGAGACAGAGACAAATGCGGGCAAAATAAGCGAGGGATTAAACAGTAAAAGCAAACAGGCTGCAAATGGACTTTTAGCTTTTATTTGTCGAGTTTTGTTTCATGAGGGCGATTTATGAGGACATTTTGTTGTGGTTGAGCCTGTCAGCGTGCGTGGGGAGCAGCAGCTGGTTCATCCCTGCTCCAGCCATATCCTGTGGGGCTCAAACCATCATAGGTACATTGAAGCAGGTGGTTTGGCTCGGAGCTGGGCAAGGGAGCCCCAGGGGCACCAGGAGGGCTGGAGACCTACTAATTACTTGCTTATTAGCATCTAATTAGTATCTCTCTACTTCCTCCTCTCTCCCAAGGGCTCTGCTTCTGCCAGGAGTCACCTCACACCCCTGCACACCCCAGGGGATGATTTTCCACCCTGGATCCATGCTGGCATTGCAAGGTCGTGCTGTTCCTGGGGCTTTGTAGTAGACTTCTCAGCACCACTCATGATAACTGCCAAATATGCAGAAATTTCTTCTCTGAAACATCAGGACGAAGGGGGAACCCTCCCCACAGGGCAGGCACAGATGTTTGTGAGCTCTCACAGCTGGCTCCAGCAGCAGGGGTGTGCCAGACACAGCCAGGGTGCCCAGTCTCAGCCATGCCAGATCCTGGGCACTGCAAGGGCTCCAGCCTTCTCCCAGCATCTCCACTGCTGGTGGGTAACTCCCTTTTGCAGTCAAAGATTACCTTCCTTTCGGCTGCCCCTATCCCAGACCAGTCCCCTGTTCTCCCACTCACACCTGCTCCCCTCCCTCCCCAGACAGTTCTGTTTGGGTTTAATCCAGCTGGAATCTGGATCCACCTGTTGTTTCTCTCACTCTAGACAGAGGCCACTGACTCTGGGATGGGGTCCCAGGATGGGAAAGGCTCAAACCTCATGCAATGACAGGTCCCCACTGCCAAGAGCTGAAGCCCCAAGGTACCTCCTCAACACCAGGCACACAGGAAATTTGGGGAGCCAGTGCTTAGTGACCACATGGATGTTGCAACGTGACAGTATTTAATTACCTCCATTATCAGATGATTAAACAACTATATTCCACCCTTTGGGCTACCATCTTAAAGTCCATGCAAAGCTTGCTAGGCAGCATCCAGACATCCCATTGTGTCCAGCTGGGACCAGCAGCCATCCCACCACTCATGGCCCTTAAGGGCTCTGACAGTGCCTTGCTGGAAGGAGTCAGTGACCATCAGGAGAGGAAAAAACACAAGCTGTCTGAAACATGGGCAAGCCACCTCCAAAATTGTTTCCTGCTGGTCTGAACCCTTTGGAAACTCCCTGTCAAGGAAGCTGCCAAACCCAAGGAAGATGCACCATGTGGCCCAGGACAAACTGGGTGCTGTTTGCTGCCCCAGCTGCTCCTGCATAGCCAGCTAAGACAAGATCTAAAACGGATCTGGGTTCTGACTTCCATTCTCCTGGCACACAAAATCTCCCCACTGCATGGAGCCCGCCTGCTTCAGGGCACCAAAGGGTTTAGCATCTGCTTAAAGTTATTAATTGTTTTCATTGTAAGTGCCTGATGATGTCTTTTAAATAGAAATGGGAGGGAATTAGTCTTCTCCCCCTTCCTGTTTCCCACCCTGCTCTCCTTCCTTTCTCTTTCCTTTCCTCCATTTCCTTTCCTCCATTTCTTCCTTTTGTCCTTCCCCTCTTCCTCCCTAAAAATTTACTAATTTCTTCCTTATTCCATTGCCCAAACCCCTACTCGGTCACAGGCAGCAGCAGACAAGGAGAAACTCCACAATAAGGGCAAATCCAACAGTAAAACTGGAATGGAATGACAGCCATTAACCTGGTACCAGGAAGGACAGTAAAACTGCAGCATGGCAGCAGCCAGCAGGCCTCAGCTCGTAACTTTTCTTTCTGATTAAAGCACACTGGTCACAGATTAACTTCCTTTGCTCAATATTTTACTGTGTCACCTGCACTGGAAGGCAGGGGGAAGAGGAAGAGGGGTGGGCACGATTGGGGACTCGGGATCTGCAGCTTGGCTGCAGCTCTGCAGCCTTTGGCAGGTGCCAAGGACATGGACACTCAATCCAAGGTGATGGACATGCCTCCAGTAGTTGCCCCCTACCATAAAGTGCTCATGCCAAAGGTCTCTGCCCACCTGGGCAGCGTCCCAGCCTGGCATCCCAGGGCTCACCCGTGGCCACAGAAGGAGTCAGTGTCAGAGCTGGGAGTGCTCTGGGCTTCCCAAACATGCAGCACAGGCACGATGATGGACACAGCCACTGCTATAACCAAGGCAAGAACACTGTCTTGTTTCAGTAGATACAAAGCCCCAGGAGCTTTGGGGAAGCCACATCCCTTGGTAGATTGATCCATTTCTTTCAGTGGCATTAGAAAATGGGATGGAAGTGAAAATAAATTCCTGGCCATACCCCCTCAAGCATCTCTACATCTCTACATCCCCCACTGGGTGTATCCCTTGCTCCTTGCAGAGCACAGGATGTGCCAGCCTGGCGCCAGCTGCACTCCCAGACCCATTCATGCACCACAGAGGGTGCAAACACTTCTACAGGACCCTGATGGATTTTAATTCATTAATTCCATGCTTGAGTTCTTCTCACTCTCCCCACCACCTGTCCTGTTCACTCTTCCAGAGCAGGGATTGCAGATGATGTATCTGCCCTCATGCTGGGAGATGGAGACTCAGGACAAGGATGACCCAGTCACAGATACACTTTTCCCAGGATTTCTGACAGCTCCCCCGCAGAAATGAAACAGTATCGAGAAACATCCTTATGGGGAATCCCCACAGGCCTCAGCTTCCCTTTGATGCTCCCAGGTCAAGAACAACAGCTGGGTACCCGACAGGCCCTCCACTCCATCACCCCTCACCAGCTAGACTATTTTAATCTCCCTGAAATAAATCACTTTTTAATTACAACTGGACTGCAACCACCAAAATATAAAAGGCTTTGGGGCTTTACAGCACACCAGCGACGGTTCCTGTGAACTGCAATGCCTTTCCATCCCCAGCAGCTCCATTTGCACCAGCCTGATGTCTCCCTGTGCCATGGGGAAGGCTCGTTGCTCCCTTCCAGCCTTTCATACTCCCTTGCACAAGGTAAAAATGTGAGGGCAAGGGGAGACTGGGTCTGTTGTGAGGAAGTGGGGAGCTCAGTATAACCACGGTCGAGCGCTCACACCTGGCTGTACCCACTCCTCCTCCTCTAACTGCTGCTTTCACCCTGTTTCAGATTTCAGGGGGGATTTTGTTTTAATTAAAAAAAAAAAAAAATTTCAGGCCATCTCTGAGATCTTTTTAGCAGCAGGTAAACTGGAACAGCTGGTACCTGCAGCAGAGGGCACCCTGGCACGGGCACCAGCCCTCCTCAGCATGCACTGCCTCCCCAGCCTCTATCCTAAATCACAACACAACAAACAGGCTGTTCATTAGGCGCTGTTTAATTAAGCAATATGGATCCTGCCTCGATATTTACAATCCCACTTGCCCTGATTTATTGGAGACAGCCCCGTTTTTAAAGACGGCGACTGTAAAGTTTAATACCGCTTGACTTAACTGCGAGTTTCATTTACGGCCGCGGGCCGAGGCGCGGCAGCCTGGGCTGGGAGCCGCCGGGCCATTAAATCAGAGCTAACTGCGCGTGCAGGGAGATGACTAGCTTCGTTACAACTGCTTCGGCGGCTAATTACCCCGAGCTGCATTGCCACACTTAAGTCAATTTGTTGCCGCTTTCCCAAGACCCTGGAGAATAAGCGGAAATGTTGGGAATTCGGTGCGGACGCACTTGTTGCAATGGCCAGGACTGAGATCGGGGTGGTGGCAGAGACCAAACGGGCTCTGCTTGTCCCAGGACGAGAGAAATCAGTTTGCAAAAGGCCAGATGCCCAGCTGGGCAGCCCCGATGCCCTGGTGGGGGATGCTGTGTACAGTGATGGCTCCATGCTCAAGCCACCTGCTCCTCCCCGGAGCCTTGGAGGTCAGGTAAGGGTCAGTTTGTGGGCTCTGGTATGAGGCAATCAGGCAGAAGGATAGGACCAGCATGTAGGAGGGCATTCAGCATCACAGCCAGTGGCTCTGAGCTCACACGAGCCAGGAGGCTCGTCCTGTCTGTCCCAGCCCCATGGACATGGATGGGGGAGCAACACACGGATGGGGCACAGGGAACACAGCCCTCTGCAGGAACTGTTGTCTTGGACATAGGAGGAGAGCATTTCTCTCCTTGCAAGGTATTTATAGCCCCCAGGAGCTCACTCTCAGATTTGACAGGGAGAGGGGGTCTCATTAGAGAATGAAAATGGCTCATTAGTGACAAATGAAAACTATTCGTGAAGACCTGAGGGTAGACAGTGCTTGGCATCTTCCCACACCAGCTGTGGTGGCATCACTGCCCATCGCCTACCCCTGTACAGTCCCTTTCAGCCCCTGTACAGGGGCTTTCCTGGAGGAGAGTACAGACAGAGGTGAATAGAACATCCCTCAGCTCTGCCCAGGGACCAGCTGCCACTGTCCCATACCATGGGTGGGCACAGGGAAGGGGGCAGCAGCATCAGGAGGAGAGCTGGACTCACTGGCAGCACCCAGGTCAGTGATGAACCAGTCCCTGGCTGCATCCCAGTAGTAGGCAGCATGAGGGCAGCAGCCCCAGACAGAGAGGATGAAGGGGAACAGCTCCAGCGCTGAGCATCTCAGCCAGCAGCCTCCACGCAGCAAGTTTGCCAGGACTCAGCCCTCTCCCAGGAGCTGGCTGAGCCTCGGACTACGTCCATTTCTCCTCCCCATTTCCTACTCCTCCACAAGCCTGCAGCACTCAGAGACAGACTCAGAGCTCCCCCCAGGGAGGAAGAGGAGGCAGCGCAGGGACGGGGACAGGAGCAAGAGGCATTGGGCTAACAGCACATCATCCCATGAGCCCCCAGTGTTACCTCCCACCAGCAGCTGGGGGTCTTCACCAGAGACCCCAAACCTCCCAGCTAGGGCTGAGAAGCACGAGAGCACAGGTAGAGGCACTTTGCTTCCAGGTTTTATTGTCCAGGGGGGTTGTGCCCCTCCACAGGGCAGAAGAACTTCAGTCCCACCAGTGAGACTGGACTGGTAATGAGGGCAAGCCCTTTTGTGGTGATAGGAGCGTGCCATGGGGGCAGAAGACAGAGCCTGGGATGGTGAAAGAGACAAGGAAAAACATCACCTACATGAGGATGCCACGGGATTAGGCCCTGAGTCCCCAAACCGGCAAAACTAGTCCCGAAAACCAGCCAAGCCGTGACAAGGTTCAGGAGAATCTGGGAGCTCAGAGGGTTCGCAACTGACGTGAATTCCCAGCTCTCACCACTCCCAGCTGACTCCTGGCCTTACTGAGCACACCAAACAATACAAACTTAAACATCTACTGTTACCGTAGCACTATCAAACCCACCACTAAACCACGTCCCTAAGCACCACATCTACACATTTTTTTAATACTTCCAGGAACAGTGATTCCACCACTTCCTTGGGCACTCTTTCAGCGAAGAAATATTCCCCAATATCCAACCTAAACCTCACCTAGCGCAACCTGAGGCTGTTCCCTTTTGTCCTATCATTAGTTATCTGGGAGAAAAGACCAACCCCCACCTGGCTATGACCTCCTTTCAGGTAGTGGTGGAGAGCAGTAAGATCCCCCCCCTCACACTCACATCCAAGGGCTGGATGCTCTGCTGCTTCCCATCACACCTCCTCAGCCCTCTTCTTGTAGTGCACCTCGGGGAGGCTCCTCAGGCGCTCGGCTGCCTGCAGGGCACAGCACAAGGGACAGCCATGGGCTGTCACACCCTGGCACACAACCCCCTGGTTCCCCCAATCCCCCTGGGCTGCACTCACCTGCTCCGGGGTGAGGTCCCTCTGTGCCTGTGCCAGCATCTCGTATCCCACCATGAACTTGCGGACGGTGGCAGAGCGCAGCAGTGGCGGGTAGTAGTGGGCATGGAGCTGCCAGTGCCTGCAGTCCTCCTCCAGGTAGGGGCCTGTGGGGGCTCCTGCCAGGCATAGAGGCGCCGTGTGAGCCGCAGGGAGGGGACAGGGATGCGGAGGAGAGGATTGTGGAGCCACACCACTCACCATGCCAGCCCATGGAGTAGGGGAAGGAGACTTCGAAGAGGTTGTCGTACTTGATGAGCAGCCTCTGCATGATGGAGGCCAGGTCTGGAGAAAAGTGAAGTGATTCACACCCCGAGCTGGCCAGCAGCTTGCCAGGTATGCAGTGGGGTCACCCGCAGCACCTCTCCCTGGGTGGACACCAGTGACAGGCAGGAGGGATGCACTTGGTAATTCCTGCCCCTCCCCACTCATGCAGGGAGCCCAAGCAATGCAGCAGGAGAAGCCCCCCACAAAAGCAGGGAACAGCCTGTGCTTCATCACCCCAAAAGGACACCAGCAGTGCTGGTTGTGCCCAAACAACTAGCTCTCATCCTAACAAAAAGGGATGCTGTTCCCCTCCTCGGGTAAGCCTGGCAGCCCCCACCCCAAGGACATAAGCCTTCCACCACCAGCACAGCTGCCCCCTAACAAAGGTCAAGCCCAAAGGACATGGGATGGGGTACAACAAGGCTCAGAGCCACTTACTGTCCCTCTCGCTGTCACTGAGGTCCTGCAGGCGGCAGACGTGGCGGCGGGGCAGCAGCAGGGTCTGGTACGGCCAGGTAGCCCAGTATGGCACCACAACCAGCCAGTCTGCATTCTCCACCACCAGCCGTTCCTGCAGGGCACAGAATCACGGAATCAACTAGGCTGGAAAAGACCTTTGAGATCATCAAGTCCGATCTATGATCTAACATCACCTTATCAACTAAACCATGGCACTGAGTGCCACATCCAGTCTTTTTGACTCCACCACCTCCTGGGCAGTCCACTCCAATGCCCAATCACTCTTTCAGTGAAGATTTTTTTCCTAATGTCCAGCCTAAACTTCCCCTGGTGCAGCTTATGACTGTGTCCTCTTGTCCTGTCCCTGGTTGCCTAGGAGAGACCAACCCCCACCTGACTACAACCTCCTTTCAGGGAGTTGTGGAGAGTGACATGGTCTCCCCTGAGCCTCCTTTTTTCCAGGTTAAACACCCTCAGCTCCCTCAGCTGCTCTTCATAGGGCTTGAGTCCCAAATCCTTCACCAGCCTTGCTGCCCTTCTCCAGATGCATTCGAGCACCTCAACATCCTTCCTAAATTGGGGGCCCAATACTGGACACAGTATTTAAGGTGCGGCTTCACCAGTGCCAAGTACAAGGGAAGAATTACTTCCCTGGTCCTGCTGGCTACACTATTCCACTATTCCTGATACAGGCCAGGATGCCATTGGCCTTCTTGGCCCCCTGGGCACACTGCTGGTTCATGTCCAGTCGGCCGTGGACCAGCACCCCCAAGCCCCTTTCTGCCCGGCTGCTGTCCAGCCACTCTGTCCCCAGGCTGTAGCACTGCAGGGGGCTCTTACACGAAGCACTTGATGGGGACATAAACAGTCCCAATGCCCCAGGGCATTGCTGGGCACTCCCAGGGCCCAGCTCCTGGGGGCTGGGGAGCCCACCCTGGCACACAACCAGCTCCCAGGGAGGGGATACGGACGACATCCACGCCTTCACCTTTCGGCGAGCCTCCTGCTCAGCATACTCCAGCAGCATGGGCACGCCGTGCTGGCTCAGGTGCTGGCGCTGGGTCCGGTCCTCCAGGCGCGCCTCGTTCGGGAGGAAGCTGCTGGCCCACACCTGGGAGGGACATTGAGACACAGGACTAAGGTACCCCTCACTTGCAGGGGCACCCCTAGTCACGCTGCCCATCTGCTGGTCCCTGCTGCCACCAGGTGGAGAGTCTTGCATGTGGCAGCCACAAGGGACAGTCCCCAGAAGGGGAGGGGACAGGACACACACAGGGGTATTACTCATTGCAAAAAGCTTCTGGACCAGGGCAGGGGGGTTGCCGTTCACATCTGCCCTCGGGGTTTATTGTAGGGTCACCACAGGGACTTGTAGTTTAGCCAGGTCACAGGTGGGACAGCCTCACCTGGCAGTGGGGGTGCGGGTTGGAGCAGCCCATCATCGCTCCCTTGTTCTCGAAGATCTGTGAGAGAAGGAAGAGGTGCAGCCAGCAGGTCCAAACCACAGGGCCCCCACTACAGGCCGTCTTGGTGTCCCCAGCACAGCAGGGAAGCAACTCACAGGAGAACAGAGCCTCACAGCCGCATGGAAACGCTCAGCAGGGCACAAAGCAGGGACAGGAGACCCACACACAACTAAGATGGTCCTAATGCCAGGTGCTGCCAGAGTACCCAGCGCTGGCCTCCCATCTTCACCCACGAAAGAGCAGCCCCCACCAGCCCCACACCTGCACCCAGGGGTAGGAAGCACCCAGCTCGGTCGCCAGCTCTGCCCACGCATCGACGACAGCCCGGATCTCTGGCAGGGACATGAGGGGCAGCGTCAGGTCCGACCAGGGGTGGAAGCACATCACCTTGCTGTGGAGGAAACACGCATAGCTGTGACTACGGGTGTCTCGAGACCCTCAAGGCCTTGCTGAGTGCAGTGGGACAAGACCCCCAGAATGACCCCACCTGAGCAGGTGTGTATAGAATAGGTACTACATGAGGGGACCAGTCCCAGTCCAGCACCATTTCACAGGTTTTCAACAAATTGTGTCCCAAACCCGCTGGAGCCATGGAAGTACTTACCACACACCCCGGGCTGGGGCAGCTTGAAACAAGGGGTGATCACTGTCATCTGGGGAAGGACAGAGAGTGGGCAGGGAGAAGGTGCTGGGCCAGCACCCAAGCCTCTCCAGGCCACCCTGCAGCAGCCCCAGGATCCAAGTCTGGGGGTCCCCAGCAGCTTGCTCTGCTCCCCAAAGTTACCAGGCTCTGGAGCATCAGGCTGAAGTGCAGGGAAGTCATTTGGGAAGACGAAAGTACCCTCATACTGGGGGTTCACCTGCCGGGGTGAGAGACGGGATGAGTGTAGGAGGGGGTGGCAGGGAGAGCCCGGGCCCCTGTGTCCCTGGTGGTACCTCGCCGTTGGCCCGGGTGGCTCCGGGGCAGAGGGGGTTGTCGGGGTCCCAGCGGGGCACATCCTCGGGGGGCGGCTTCTCCAGCTGACCCTGCCAAGGCCGCTTCACCCGGTGGGCCGACACCAGCACCCAGTCGTCCCGCAGCGGGTTGTATCGAGCGTGCTGGTGCTCTGCGGGGAGCGAGAGCAGCGGGGCGTCAGGCGCAGACCCCCCGGCAAAGGAGGCGCACGCTCCCCACCCACCGCGCCCCCTCAAGCGGCAAGCAAGACGGTCCACACTCCGCTTTATGCCCTCCCTCAGCTTCACCCCTTCCTCCCTGTCCCCAGCCCGGGAGCCCTGCTGCTCTGGACGGGGAGGATCCCCGCAGCTCCCGCTTCCCGGGGTCGTGCTGGGCTCCGCCGGGAGCCTGGAGGGAGGGATGGGGGAAAGCAGCCCCATCCGTACCGCTGGCACGGAAGCGGCCACCCCTCTCCTCCGCCCCCGCCGGCGATGGCTCCATGCCGCCGCACTCCCGGAAACCCGGCGGGCCCGGCCCCTTGAGCCTCCCGCCCCGCCCCGCCCCGCCGCGCCGGCGCAGCCGCCCGGGCCGTGCGTGGCGTGGCCGCGGCGGGGGCGGTCCCGGCCCGGGTCCCGCTCCCGGTGCCTGGGGCGGCGGAGCGCGGGATGGGCGCGGCGTGGGGGCGGTGGGCGCTGCGGGCCGGGCTGGCGCTGGGCGCGCTGGCGCTGGTGCTGCAGGGGCTGCGGGGGTGGCTGGCGGCCAAGCGGTACGAGTTCACCCCCGCCGAGATCGCACAGCTCGCCCGGCACCACGCGGGTACGCGCCGCCCGGGGGGACGCGGAGGGGCGGCGGGGAGCGGGGCCGAGGAGGGATGGCGGTGGGGATGGGCATGGGCATGGGGTTGGGGTTGGGGATGGAGAAAGGAGCCGGGGATGTGGCGGGGAGCTCCGGCCTGGGCTGGAGGGGGGAGCCGTAGCGGGGACGAAGGTCCGAGGAGAGTCCGGTACAGGGGGGCCGGGATCATGGCGGGAATGGGGCTGGAGTCAGGGAGGGGCGGGGAGCTGGGTCTGCGCAACAAGACCGGGACAGGGAGGGGATCGGTACCGGGGAACAGCAACAGGGAACGCGGGGGTAGCGGCGTGGAAGATAGGACTGGAGCAAAGGAGGGATGGGGACCAGGACAGCGGCATCACTCAACCTGTTTGGGGCTGAAGCTCCGGGTGGGTCAGGCGTGGGGCTTCAGAAGAGGGCTGTCCCCACAGGGCACAGGGGGTTTGGTCGGTGCTTCGTCTCACCGGGACAGGGGCACTGTCACCTTGCTTGGGTCTCCCATATTGCCCAGCACCTGGAATGGGCCAGAGGACTGGAGCATTCAGTGCTGCTTGTCCTCCGTCACCATCCAGGGAGGCGATGGTCAACAGGAGCTGAGGGCTGGAGAGAGGAGATGTCTTCCCTAGGCAGACCTCTCTGAGGGTGTGCTGGGACGCTGTGGCTGTACAGGGGATTTGGGGAGGAGGTGGTCGGAAGAGCTTTTTCTGTGCCGGGGACTTACAGTGACCCTGGGTGCTGCAGGGCTGGACCATGAGCTGGCTTTCTCCAAGATCATTGTGGAGCTGCGAAAGAAGCACCCGGGTCACATCCTGCCAGACGAGGACCTGCAGTGGGTGTTTGTGAATGCGGGCGGGTGGATGGGCTCCATGTGCCTGCTGCATGCCTCGCTCACCGAGTACGTGCTGCTCTTCGGGACAGCTGTCGACACTGGGGGACACTCTGGTAAGCAGGGGGACAGGGCTGGTGGGCAGGGGAGTTCTCCGAGCTCTTCCTACTCCGCTCTTTCAGGTGCAGCTGGCCATTGTGTGCCCAGCACAGGGAGCCCACTGCTTCACTACTTGTATGGGCTGAATGATGCTGGCAAACACTCTCTGCATGGGGACCAGCCCCCATGGTGTCCTGCAGCATCTGCAGGTCCCTGTTTGTGATATGCCACATGGCCAGGACTCTCCGCATCCAGCTGGCAGGCGATGGCAGACATCTCATCTCCCAGTGCTTCAGGAGGGAGCAAATGCCAGAGAAGTTGGAAATAATGGGGCTTAAGGACACCAACCAGCCCTGGCTGGTGGTATATGGCTGTTCATAGAGACAGTGGGGGTGCAGAGCCATCAGCGCTTCTTGGTGTATTGAGGCACTGGGGCTGCTGTCCTGACCCCCAGAGGCCTGCTCCACAATTGAGACCTGGGCTCCTGTGCTGTCCCTGGCAGGAGATGCTGAGCTAGTGTCGCCTGTCCTCCCACAGGTCGCTACTGGGCAGATATTTCTGATACCGTCATCTCTGGGACATTCCGGCAATGGAAGGAGGGGACCACTAGAAGTGAGATCTACTATCCAGGTAAGTGCAGCAGTATGGTGCTGCAGGTTGCACCCATGCCTTTGGGGCACAGTCAGTTGCTGTTGTAGAAGCCCTTCCTTTGAGCTGACAGGAGCCAAGAGCTCAGGATAGGGCAGTTTGGGTCTCCAGTGGCACATCCCAGCATCTCAGTTGGTGACAGTAAGAGAAAAGTGAGCAAGGCTGGGGTGGGGTTGGAAGGCTCAACCCTGCAGGTCCCAATCCCATGTTTCCCATTTGGGTGTGATGTGGGGCAGCCACTGGGAGCCGTGCTGGTTGTGTGTTTTGGCAGGGGACACCATCGTGCACCAGGCGGGAGAGGCCACGTCAGTGCAGTGGAGCGCAGGCACCTGGATGGTGGAGTATGGCCGGGGCTTCATCCCCTCCACACTTGCCTTCGCCCTGGCTGACACTCTCTTCAGCACTCAGGACTTCGTCACCCTCTTCTACACCCTGCGTGTCTACGCCAAGGGCCTGCTCCTGGAAGCCAATGCCTTCTTCAGCACCTTTGGGTGCTGAGCCCATCTCACCAGGGCGCCCTGCCAAGCCCAGTTGGCTCCTTTCCTTCCAGCCTTTTTCTCTTCCTCCCCAAGCCCGGGTTCTAGCAGAGGCAGCAGGAGATCCCCTGTGCCTTCCCCAAATTGTTCTGTCCTTTCCCTACAGGCCAACAGGGTGCCAGGACAGAGGGACCTCGGCAGTCACAGCAACACAGACTGCCAGTTCTCTTTATTACCTGTCTGTCCCTCCTTTCTATCGGAGTCACGACCTGCTTTTCCATCCCTTGGGGCTGGAGTGGCCTTGCAGTGTACAAACACCCCTGTGTGCCCTCAGCATGCAGCAGGAGAGAAGCTGGAACTGGCTGTCCCCAGGCCCCAAAAGATTTCGTCAGCTCCTGAGACATCAGGGGGGATGATGCTGCCCTCAGGGCAGGGTGCACAGGGTGGACCAGACCAGAGCACTCACTGCAAAGGTCGGCCGCTAAGTCCCCCATGTCTCTGGCAGCCTGCCGGGACTGCAGGCAGCGCAAAGTGCTGTGTCCAGCTGGCAGCATCTCCCGTGTCTCCATCCCTGCGGATGTGGGTTGGCAGCACACAGCATCACCCTGGCACGGGGCAGGATCAGCGCTGAGACCCCCTGGCAGTGGGGGGATGCCTGGCTTCTGTGCTGGAGGGCTCCCTACTCCCCTGTGTGTCATCTGCCCTCGGGGATGCCTGGGGCTGGAAGAGGGTCACTTCCCCACAGTCGCCTCCTGGCAGTGCCCCCCAAGGGGGAAACCCACCGTCTGTCGCCTTAATGGAGACCCCGTTCTGCGTGGCCTCTTGGCTATGCACATACCTAGTGTCCTCGAGTGCCCAAAAGTCTGTACTAGCTCAGGATGGGATCTCGCCCCTCAAAACGCTTTCCCCAGCTGTGAGACCCCCTGGGGACAGCCACTCTGCTCGGCTCCCGGCGTGGGATCCCGGCTGCCAGGAGAGTGATCCCCCAGCCAAACCCAGCTGTGGACCCTGCTTGCACCCCTGTGGTCAGACCCGTGTGAGCTCACTGCTTGGTGGAGGGCTTTCACCTCACACTGCTGCCAAACACACGAGTGTGTCCCTGGCCACCCAGGCCTGTAGCATGTTGATCCTTCTGCTCCCTGGACTGTCCCTGTTCTGCTGACCGGCAGCCCTGCACACGGGCTAGTTCTTAATTTGCTACCTGAAAAGAGATGCCAGTAATAAAGTTGTTCATCCCATGTACTCCAGTCTCTGGAAGAGTCTCTGGAGTGTGCTGAGCCCTGCTATGGTGAAGGCCAGCTCTGGGACAGGAGTCCTACTGACAGCTGGGTGTCCCTGGAGAAGCTGACATCATCCCACTCAGGGTCCTGGGAGCCGTGGGTACAGCGCTGGGCAGGATCAGCCCTGTCTCAGCTCCCGGGGATTGGCAGAAGATGGTGCTGTTACTCCTCTCGCCACTGCGGTCACTGGTGACTGAAAGCCTGGGCTGGTGCCAGGTCCCCACTTCCATGGGCAGTCCCGTGCTCAGGGGGCTTCATTCTTCTGAGGCATAGTGCCAATGCTGAGTCTGTGGTCCCGCGAGGGTGGTTGGACCCACACATAGCAGGTGGTGGTTTTGAGAGGTTTGCACAGATACACACTCACAGGTGTGCACACATGCTGTCAGACACATCTGTGTGTGTGTGTGTGTGTGTGTTCACAGGTCGTGTGTGTGTATAGGTAGAATAGTTTTCAGGTGGGTGTGGGCACAACAGGTGGGGCTGGCACACGTTTGTAAATAGGTAGAACAAGCCTGTCCATACAATCAGCAACTGCAGGCGTGTGAGTGTGGGTAGGACATGTGTGCTGGGCGTAGTCAGAAGAGGTTTGTTCCTGTGCGTGTGTGTGCCCGTGCAGGTGGCACAAGCGTGTCACACCTGTGCGTGTGCACAGCCACAACGCTCGTGGCAGCAGACGTGCACCCCGTGTGCTCACGGACAGGCGGGCTCTGTGTGTGTGTGTGTGTGTGCGCGCACATGGGCAGGCTCTGTGTGTGCACGTGTGTGTTCCTGTGGGCTGCCAGGCCACCCTGGCCCCACACCAGGCTCGTTCCCTGGGCTTTAGCAGGGAACACGAGCAATCCCAGCCGAGCTGGCCCGCGCAGCAAGGCGCTAACTCAGCAGCTCGTATCAATACCGCTCCACTTACAGCGAAGGCCGCGTAATGAAAATCCGATGGGCACGCTGGTGGGAGTAAATAAGTATGCCATTAAAATAAGAAAATCAAAGCTCTGGACAGGTCTTTTCTCTTGCCCATTGATTTCTTTTATTACGGAAATATTGCTGCTAAATAACATTAGTGTGAACAATCTCAGCAGTGTTTTCTGTAGCGCCTGTGTCAATAACTCCATCACGGGCGGGGGATCCCCCCCAGCCTGGCCGCAGGGCCAGCAGCCCTGTCCATGCAAAAGGCTGCTCTGGGGATGCCTTCTTCAACATTCCCAGCTCAGCTGGGATGTGCCAAGCAGAGAAACTACACAACACAGGGTGGCTCAGGCAGATGCCAGCAGGGTGGAGCTGGGCTTGCACCCAGGAACCCTGGCTGCTCTGCTGCAGCAGAAGGGGTTCTCCTCATCCCAGCATGGAGCACTGATTGCCAGGCATTCATTAAAGGGTCACAAAAACATCCCTTTGGCGTTTGCAGCCTCTTAATAAGATAAGTGTCTCCAATGACCAGCAGAGAAGAAATGAGTTCTGGACACAGCAAGTTCAGGCTATTGGTGCCTCTGCCCCTTCTTCCCCTGCCTCCTTATCCATGCCTGAGTCCATGCTGGCCTGATCCAGCTGCCTGCAGCTTGCCATCATTTGCCATCATTGCCATTCTCACAGAGAAACTGAGGCATGGGTTGGAAGCTCATCTGCAATCATCCAGCTGCAGCACAGCCCCTGTGCCAGGGCCAAGGCTTGCTCCTTTCCCCCTTGGCTGCCCAGGCACACAGCATCCTTCAAAATGACCACAGGCAGCAGGGACATCCTTGGAGAGCCAGAGGATGTGACCAGGACACACAGGAAATACGCACACTTTGGTGTCCAGAGGCCAGAAGGGACCCCAGAGCACATCAAAGGACACCAAACCTTTATGGAGTGGCTGGAGGTGGGCAAGGAGAGTCAGCCATGGGCATCTGCACCCCACATCTGGCTCTACCCCAATCGCAGCTGAAGTGACCATGAGTGGCATCTTCCCGAGCTGTCACCAGGACAAATGCACATCGCTGCCCTCCTAGCACCTTCCCCCTGCAACTTGCTTTATCTTGCTGTCCCTCCACATGCAGTGGGTATTGATCAGCCCGCAGGATCTATCTCTCGATTCTTCCTGCAGTATCTCTCTGCTCCAAGTATCTCTCACTCTGCTCCGCTGTCTGCTGTGCCCATCTATACCTCCACTATCTGTCTGTGCTGCCTCAGCCACAGCCATCGATAGCCATTTGGGGAATTTCTCTCCAGCTGGGAGCATCCCCAGACCCCAGCGGTGCAAAACGCTGAGCAGGGGGGCGAAGGGGACACAGTCCTGCTTGCTTGCCCCAAGGAGAGCCTGAGCACAGACATACTTCATGACACTTGTGCAGAACCCCAGAACTGCTGTTATCACTGTGGAGGTTCTAGAGAGGAACTGAGCAGGACAGGTCCCTTGCTGGCCAGGCCCAAGGCGATGGGACACGCTGCACCCCCTGGCGACCTTGGTGTTGCCACTACCTGGCCTAGCCACATCCCCCAACCCTGGGTGCTAAACTGACCCAAGCACCCCAACCCCTCTGCCTTGCAGAACCGGAGCTTCCCCAAACACTTGGGTTCCAGGTGGGCCGCAGAGAAGTCACCAGGGGTGTCTCATTCCACCCAACCCAGCTTTCAGGTTGCAGGGGATGAGTCACAACCCAGAGCAGAGAGTGCAGCACCCTAGGGTGCAAGGCTCCTCCAAGGGAGGCTGGAGCCATGTGGCATGGATTCCTGTGCAATGAGTCCTGAGGGTCATCTGGCCCTGTGGATCCCTCTGAAACAGGGCCAGGTCTCATCTTCCCAGTGGAAATTCAACAGGAATGCCATACTGACAAACTAACATTGACAGGGGCTGGCAACCGCCGGGAGGTCCCTACCACTGCCGCAGAGGGATGGGATGGGCCAGTGCAAGCCACAGCTGTCCAGCCCTGAAATAGGACGGCCGACAGCTAATTTATCTCCTGCGCAAAGATAAACAGCGCCTGGGGGCCCTGCGGGGTCGGGAGCTGCCCTGCTCTCCCAGGGAAGGGTCTGATTTTTCCAGGAGAGCCTCCCTGGTGGGCATGGTGCACTATGTCAAATGCTGCTGAGGTGCCAGGAGCTTAAGGAGCCCCGACAGTGACCAATGCCATGGCAGGACATGGGGTAGTTTCTCAAGAGATGCTCATGGGGAAGGTGGTGAGCCCAGAAGCAGCAGTTTTTCCCTGCAGAGGGAAGTGGCAAAGTGGACAGAGCTGGTCCATGGAGCCTGAGAGCCAAGTCAGCTCCTGTTACAGCCACAGCCAGTGGCTGTTTTTCCTCAAGATGCTTGGAGGAAAAGGGAGGACTTGGCTCATGCTGGCTACCCCTGACCCCTGCAGCACACTGGTGGCCATGGAGGGGACAGAGCTACCAGCTCTTGGCACCCAACCTCCTGTCATCCCATGCCACCAAAACCCAGTGCAGCAGTATGAAGTCTCAGTGACAAACTGCTCTGGCTGTGGGATGGGACTAAAGCCATAGTCCCTTGTGTCCCAGTGTTGTGGGGTAATGCTGCTCCCCAGCTGCAAACTCTGCAGCTGCCCCGGCCAAAAAAAGCCCAAGGAAGAGCAGGCACCTCCTTTGCCTCCTGGCAAAGTTTTCTCCATAGAAAAAGGGGTCAGGAAAAACTGTCAGGCAGGTGGAGGGAGAGGAAGGAAACAGTCTAGGGATGTTGCCAGCGGGCAGCACCCAGCACAGTGAGGTGCTGTGCTCTCACCTCAGCTTACATCCTTGTCTGACATCTGGAGACACACTTGATGATACCCCGGTGCCACAGTTTACTCCACTGCGAGCAGGGACACAGAGCAAGCCAGGAGCATTGAGACACTCCAGTGACAGAGATACGGCTGTGTTCTACCTACGCCAGGAAGCCTCTTTGGGCATCCAGCCCACATTGCAGTCTGACCCCTTCAGCCAGGGGCCAGGCACCCACAGCACCTCTCACAAAGATCCGTCAGAAGTCCCAGCCTCAGGGTCACGGGTCATGCTGCTGTGACCCCCCCAGCTCTCAAGGATGAAGCTCAGGGTTCAGCATTTGGAGCTTGCCCCAAACACCCTTTTGCACCTGCACATGGATTGATAGCATGAGTGCACATACCCACCTCCCCCAAAAAGGCACACGTGCACACGCCTGCCCCTCCTACCCTCCCAACAGAGATTGCACACACCAACAAGTGAACTCACAAAAGCACACACCCAGCTCCCCACGGACATATATACAGCATTTATTATTGTCCCCAAGAGCAAACACACGTGTGTGCATACACTGCAGGCGCTCAGCCCCTCTGACAGTGCACATGGCTGCACACACGCGTGTGCATGGTTATTGCTCCATGTGATGGACACACATCCTCCACACGCACCTTCAGGGCGTACACACACCTTAAACACCGGGCACACTCGCCTTGGTGTGGGGGGGCTCCCGTACCGACATGTATAATGCATTCACCTCTCCCGGTATGCACAGGCACAGGGGTGCTCAGACCCCCTGCACACACACACACGTGTGTTAGACCCCAGTGTGCACAAGCACGGGGGTGCTCAGACCCCCTGCACACACACACGTGTGTTAGACCCCAGTGTGCACAGGCACGGGGGTGCTCAGACCCCCTGCACACACACACACGTGTGTTAGACCCCAGTGTGCACAAGCACGGGGGTGCTCAGACCCCCTGCACACACACACGTGTGTTAGACCCCAGTGTGCACAGGCACGGGGGTGCTCAGACCCCCTGCACACACACACGTGTGTTAGACCCCAGTGTGCACAGGCACGGGGGTGCTCAGACCCCCTGCACACACACACGTGTGTTAGACCCCAGTGTGCACAGGCACGGGGGTGCTCAGACCCCCTGCACACACACACACGTGTGTTAGACCCCAGTGTGCACAGGCACGGGGGTGCTCAGACCCCCTGCACACACACACGTGTGTTAGACCCCAGTGTGCACAGGCACGGGGGTGCTCAGACCCCCTGCACACACACACGTGTGGGGGGAAGGTCATCCATCCCACTGTGCACACAGGTACGCACACAGGCAATGAACACACGCACACACCTTCCCCCAGCACACACAGGTATCTACACACACACCGACAGACGCTCTAAAAAGTGTGCGATGAGTGCAGCATCCTCTTACAGGATGCACAGACCCCTCGCACACCCCACCTTCACGTTTCCCGCTCCTCACACATCTATGCGTGCACCCCCGGACAGCCTGCACACACCCCCATGCACTCCCCTCGTCCAGCACCCACACACAGGCACAGGCTGGGGGTCGCCCAGCCCGCTACGCCCCCGGTCCGGCTCCTGCGGCGGCCCCGCGCAGGGCGGCCCGGGGCCGGCTCTCGGCGGGCCGGTCCGGGGCGATCCCGCGGGGCTGTCGCAAGCCCAGCCCTCCCCGGGTGACTCCCTAGACGTGCGCTGGCAAATGGGAGCGGGGAGGGGTGTTGCTGTCTGACGGCCACTTGTTGCAAAAAAAAAAAAAAAAGAGGGGAAAAAAAAAAAAGGAAGAAAGAGAGAAAGAAAGAAAAGAGGGAAAAATCCCACCCACCCTCATCTGCTGCGGAATAAAAGAAATATCGGCGGGCGCGGCGCCATGTGAGCGGCGGGCCGGGGCCGGGACCGGGACCGGGCGGAGCAGCCGGCCGTGCCCCCCGGGACGGCGGGGCGAGCCCCGGGCGGCGCTCGGAGCCGGCGGCATGGTGGAAAACCCCAGCCTGGCGGCCAAACCCGCCCTGGTGAGGGACGGAGCGGCCGGAGGGGCCCCGGCGACGCGGGGGTGCATGGTGGGAGCGGGGTAGGGACACCCGGGATCCCCGGTGGGAGCGGGAGGGGGTCCCGAGAGCACAGGGCGCCCGGTGAGACCTTCCGCGGGATCGGGACGGGGTCACCGGCGGGGACGGGGCTGTGGGGGACTCGGTAGGAGATGGCTCCCGGTGGGACCGTCGGGGCGGATGTCTCCGTTGGGACCGGGGAGGGAAGTGGTCCTCGGTAGGACGCGGTTCCCAGTGGAACTGGAGCGGGGGTGCCAGCAATACGTGGGTCCCCAGCGCGATCGAGGAAGGAGGCTCCCCACGAGACAGCGACGGGGTTCGCGGGTCGGAGCCGTCCCCGGTAGGAGCGGGGGATGTGGTGCTGGAGGGCCGGGTCCCCCCCGGGGCAGGGTGCCGGTGGTCCCGGCGGGGGACGCAGCCCCTCCGGCGGCGGGAGCCGCGCCCGGCGCGGTGAAGGTTCCGCTGGCAACTTTTGGGCAAGGCCCCCGGGAGCGGCGGGGAGAGCGGGTGGGGTGGGGGGTGCTTCCTCCCCTCCCTCCTCCTCCTCCGGCTCCGGCGGCGGCGCTGAGGCCGTGCCCTGTGCCCGCAGCCGGCCGCCCCGCCGCGGGGACCGGGGCCGGCGGGTGGGCTGCGCTTGGCGGCGGTGATGGAGAGCCTGCAGCGGCAGCAGGCGGCCCGCCTAGCCCGCGGCCCCGACGGCGCTCCCCGACGGCCCCCGGTCGAGCCCGGCCCCGGCCCCGGGCCGCCGCCCGCCGCTCCCCGCCGCCGCCTGGCCTCCGGCCCGCGCCCGCCGCCCGCCGCTGCGGGGGAGGAGGAGGAGGAGGAGGAGGAAGAGGAGGAGGAGGAAGAAGGGGAGCCCCGCGACCCACCGCCGCCCCCGCACCACGAATGGACCTACGAGGAGCAGTTCAAGCAGGTAAGGAGGCATCGCTGCCCCGGCACCGGCTGCTCCGGGCACGCATCCCCGGTGTCCCACCATAGTCCCCAAACTCGGGTTCAGCTTTCTCTGAAGGGACATCTCTTATGCCCCCCCACTGCTCCCAAACCCTGTCTCCGTCCCACCCTAAATGGGCAACACCACGCCCCAGCCCAGACCCACCCCAAGCAGACATCCCCCATATCCCCATTAACCCCAGACATTATTGAAACGCCACCCTAAATGAAATCCCCCAGTACTCATCCAGTGTCCCCAAACCTCATCCTCCCCTAAATGGGTACCCCCTGAATGCTCCTCACTGCCCCTGTCCCTAAGCCCCATAGGCATTCTCATGTCCCTGCTACCAAACCCCATCTCAACCCTGCTTCATGACCCCACCTCCTCTGTGTCCCCTGTGCCTGTCCACAGGCCCTGAATCATGGCAGGGTGCCTAGTGTCCAGGCATCTCCTGTGCCTGCCCTGATCTCTGCCAGCTCCATCCCTGGTGCTTTCCATAATGGGTGAAACAGGCTGACCCCTGTCCATGGAGGTTTTGCAGGGCAAGGGCTCTGGTGTGTGGTCACCCCAAGGAGCTGGCGAGGCATGGAGCTGAGTTCCCTTGTGTCCCAGCAAGAGCCAGGGCATATTGTGGTCGGTCAGTGCAGCTCACTGATTTCCTGTACTGGAGGGAGCAGCACATACACCCTGTCGCCTCATTCCTGGTGGGTGTAGGGGACGCCCCTTTGTAAGTGAGATCTGGCACAGGGAAAGGGCTTCAGGGGCTCCTGTAAAGGATGGAAGAAGGGTCTCTCTGTATTTAATGTGTGTGGATCTCATCCGAGCTGTGTTGTGCAAGCTCTGGTTTGCAGACAGCGGGTGTCTCTCCATGCAAGTGTGGGGGCATGGAGTGCACAGCACCAGGGCAGATTTGTGCTCCCCGTGCGCTCAGCTTCGTTGTGGGGGAGGGAGAGGCGCAGTGGGTGACAGGGAAGGTGTAGCGAGGGGATAGAACAAACAGAGATGTCCCCATACAGCTGTTGTGTGGCTTTTTAGGATGGCGTTGATCAGGGACAGGAGGACGAGGGGACTTCCGTCTCATCCGGTTCTGGCAGGAGGAGAAGGGAACAGCAGCAGGGACCCAACTTTTGGCTGCTGTGGGGGCATGCTGCTGCCTTCTCTGCTTCGAATTGCTCAGTTGTTGTTATTTGGAGGGGCCGGGGCTCATTCCCTGCCCACAAGGCGGAAGATAGAGGTGCAGACAGGGTACGGGCAGCACATGTCCCCGGCCGTGCCCGGGGATGCTGCCAGCGCCTGACACTGCCGTGAAGCAGAGCGGGGACGGCCGGGGAGGGTGAGCTGCACAGGCCAAATAGCTCGTCCGGGAAGTGTTACATTACACCCCGCTGCACAGAAAAAGGCTGACTGTCCGGTTCCCGGGGTCAGCCGGGAGGTGGGAAACAGCTCCTCCCTCCCAGGGAGGCTAGAGAAAGCATCCGTGGCATTTCTCGTCCTTCAGCCTCCCGCCCTGCCCCTGTCTGGGGCTGCCCGCGCTCCTTGTGCAGGGCAGGAATGTTGTGAATACTGGGAGAGGGATGACAGGAGAGGCTGGAGTGCAGGATAAATCCTGCCACTGCTTCTCAGGGTGAGAGCTGGCTTGTTCCTTGTTTGCTCTCTTTGGTTTTTTCCAACCCTGATCGGAAAAGCGATGGACCCCTCATCCAGAGACCCACACCTGGGTTTCCCACCTGGTGGCATGTCCCAGCCAGGGAACAATGGGATGTCTTTCTGCAGTGTGGAACAGGCTGCGGTGGCAGCTTGCTTTGGGGTCTGCAGGGTGGCTGTCACTCCTGTCCCTCCCCAGAGATCATGCAGGAGGGGACATGTCCCTGCTGGGTCCTCCCCAGGCTGCAGGGCTGTGGCTCACCCAGCCTGGGGAACAGGTTCTCCACTCTGTGCAGGGACTAAATGGGGAGGGTGGCTGTGCTTGAGCTTTTGGAGGTTTCACAGGGGCTGGGCTGTGATGCTGTGGGGGAAGTGGGGGGGAGCAGCATGTGTCTGCTGGAAAGCTGCTGGGGCAGTGGCAGTGTGGTTATGAGGGTCCTGGAGCTGGAGAGAGACCCTGTAGTGGCCAGAGCTGTATTTCCCACCAGGACTCCCTGCTTGAAACTGCCCCAAGCCATCATGGCATCACGCGGGGTGGGGTTCAGGGCTTGTCTCTGCTCTCATCCTCCTGGACTGGGGGCACAGCTAAGTGAACAGAGACCACCAAATCCAGGTAATTTGGGAGAAAATGAGCAGAGAGTCACTTCCCCATCTCTCTGCAGTGGGGAGGGTGTCTTGATGGGGATGGGGTGGGAGGTTGGTGTGGGACCAGCCAGTGAAGGGTTTCCACTCACCGCAGTTGTGCTAAAAAGAGAGCAGAGGACGAGGTTGTTGTGGCCAAACCCATTGAGGGTTCATGGGCAAATGCTCCTTTGCAAAGAGGAGCTTTTTGGGGAAATACTGCACATCTATGCCATGGTTTTATATGCTTCCTGAGGCGCTGGTTTGGGGAGGGGGAGCTGGTGAGACCTTTGCTCTGACTGGGAGGGCCACTGATGTTACGAGGCTGAGAGACCCCCTCACCCCTGCCTCTTGCATCAGCTCCCGGCGCCGGTTTATGTACATTGATAAGGACACATGGGTCCTGGGCAAAGGTCTGGGAGGTCTCCACACCCAGGGCTGTCAGGCAGACCCAGCCCTGAGGTGAGGGGCACCACGTGGGGTCTGATTGTGCACTAGCCATGAACCCCAGCTTCCCTGAGGACTGGGATGCCTCTAAGATTTAATTCTGTGGTGCTGCATTATGTTTGACTTGGAGGGCATGGGTAAGAGCCTGGCATTTCTGGGGCCAAGCTCAGCTCCATGAATTCAGCTTTTCCCCTAGGAAAACCATGCATACAGACAGGGCATGAGTGCCCTGGTTTCCTCCAAGTGATAGAAGAACAGCACCAGAACCCGGGGCTTTCTTCTCCATCCCCCAGGGTGGGAGGGACTGGAACATCTGGGCTTTGCATCCAGCTCTCTGTCAGCTGAGAGGATGCCCTCCCTGCCAGGGCCCCTCCAGCATGTTCACACCCATCTGTGGCTGGGGGGATCAGGATCCTCTGAAGCTCCTTCCTCCCTGCCCAGGAGCAGCTGCAGGGGGTGAGCCCCAGCCAGCCCTTCAGGAACTCTGGGGTGTCTGGTGGCCTCAGCAGTTAATTTGGGGGTGGCTGGTTTTGCCAGCAGCTGTTTGCTATTATCCTCAGCCTAACCGTGGTGTGGCTGTTCCTCCTTCCCTGCCTCCCTCTGATGCCAGCAGTTGCCTCTTGCACCCACCCACCTGTCCTTCACATGCATTTAGGGAGGGCTTGCCAGCTGTGAATGTGTGCACTTGCATCTCAAAGCCTGGAGGTGTTTGCCCCTATAGCCAAAGACCTCCTTGTGCCACAGAGGGTCATCCCAAAATGGGTGGAAGGGTCTGTGGTGTGCACCCTCCTGCCTCTATCCCTGTTGCTTTCGCCTGTGGTGTTGTCCCTGGGGGTGGGGGAAATAGAGGCAGGAACGTTCAGGGAATGGAGGTGGCTGAAGAGGGGGACCCTGAGGAGAGGGTAGTGGTCTTCATGCCACAGCCCCCTCTTCGCCGCCAGTGCATCTTCAACCTAGGTGCAGGACCAAGGGCTCCCAGGGCTAAATTGGAGGGTCTCTGGTTACACTGCAGAGGCAGGGAGGGGGGATGGGCACTGTTTGCTCCTGTCCGTGTCTGCCTGGAGGCTTTTCTCCAGCAAACCTGTGAGCAGAGCTCTGCCCCTAATCTGGGACCACCTGCAGCAGGGAGGTGGTGTCAGCAGTGAGGGTGAGTGTGCTGATCCTTGGGGCTCCAACAGCTCTGGCAACCCAGCACCAGTGGAGGGCACAGGACAGGGTCAGGGGGCTGCTGGGGTATGTCTGGCAATGCACACAGAGGTGTTCTGGGGGTCTGTGTGCCCACAGACCAACATGAGTGTGTGCATCTGTATAAACACAAACGTAAGCAGGGGGTACGTGTGTGTGCGTGAGCCCACGTGAGTACCCCTGTGTGTAGGGATCCTTGGGAGACCCTGTGTGTCTGTATGGATCCACAGGAGCGTGCAAAGTGTGTGTGAGCCCATGGAAGTGCTGGAATGTGTTTGTGGGTCCATATGAGCGCACAGGTGTGCGTGGACCCGTATGGCTGTGTGTATGGCACTGTGTGTGTGTGTGCCCACACGAGTCTGAGCACACCTGCGTGTATGTCCAGGCACACATGTGGCATCCCAGTGTATTTGGGTGTGTCATGCCCATACCAGTGTCTCCATGTGTGGAACTGCATGGACCCGTGTGTGCTTGAGGCAGGGTTTGAGGGCTAAGCCCCCTCCAAGGTTGCCTCTTGCCCAGCCCACAGCACTGAGCAGCCCTGGTGGGTGCCAGTGTGCTGCCCCTGCTGCTGCTCCCACTGCTGCCCCCCCAGGGCACTTCCCAGCCCCACTGGAGCCTGTGGGATGCTCAGAGCCCCAGAAGCTGTCACAACACTATCTTCCAACTGGTGGTCCCAAGGGCTTGGGATTGGGGCTCCAAAGAGATGTAAAAACTAGTTGAGGGTGTGAGAATAAAGGCACTGTGGAGGGGAGAGGAGCACCACCAGGAGCTCATTCTGAGGCTGCTTCCAGCTCCCTCCCCAGCTGCCTTCCTGAAGTTGGATGCCAGTTGAGTCTTTGGGGAGGATGCACCCCCTCATCAGCTTGGGCCTCTTTGATAATCCACTAATTGGGTTAATAATGGAGGTAAATCTCCGGTGCTGCCAGCCAGCTGGGCAGGGCTGCAGCGGGGAGGTCAGATCAGGAGTGGTGGACTCTGGTCCCAAGGGCATGGATGGATGGATGTGCACTAGGATTGTGTGTATATGTGAAGAGTGTGTAGGGGTGCATAAGTGTGCACGGGGTCTGTGCAGAGCAGGGGGAGCACGTACAGGGGCTGTGTGAGTGTACTCGGTGGGGCTGTTTGTCCAGGGTGATTGTGCACAAGGAGAGCGTGCACAAGGTGTGAAAATCTACAGAGCAGGCTGCAGTGTGCATGAGTTTGCAGAGGGTGGGCAGACTCTACACGGGAGCTGTGGAAGCCTTTTCCTTGGGGCACAGGGCATCCACTGGAAATGCCTGTGTTGGTGGGGCTGTGTTCTCCCCTGCAGACTGCAGCTTGGGGTTGCTCCATCATGGATCCAGAGCTCACATCCCATGGCTGTAGCAGGGCATGAGTGAGCACCAGCCCCAGATACTCTTTCTGTTCAGGCACACAGCTCTTCTGGAGGCCAAGGCAGGGACTGGGGTTGCTTTCACAGGGTGAGGTTGGGGGGGCCACCAACCCTTCCTTCCACATCATCCCTTCAAAGAAGTTGCAGGAAGGGGAGGGGACCAGAGGTGCATGGTGGGAAGGGGGGATTGAGCAGCCAATGCACATCCCAGGCATGCACACAGCCCCCCAGTACTCACACAGCCCCACAGCAGGTGTGTGCCTGCACAGACCCCAGTGTGTGCCAGCACATGCCCCATGTGCTCACCCATGCACCGTGGGGTTCCGTGTGCGTGTCCCTCAGGGACACCTGGGATGGTGCTGGGGTGTCATGGACAGGGTCCCCTGGCTCTGATCACCCCGGGAGGTATGGAGGGTGGGGAGAGTCAGCTTTGCCACCTGGCGTGGTGCTGGTGATGGAGCAGGGTCCCATGGCTCTGGTCACCTAGTAAGGGATTGAAGGAGAAGGGTGTCCCACAACTTCAGTCACCCATGGAGAGATCAGGGGCAGGGGGGGATGAGAACGGAGGGGGAGGCAGATGTGGAGAGGAAAGCAGGGATGGAGAGGGAGGCAGTGGCGTAGCAAGCGCCGGTGGGTCAGGGAGGTTAACCCGAACAAATCCACTCATTGACTCCCTGCCTGCTCAGCCATGAACGAGTAACAAGGGGCTGATCGCGGGGGACGCGTTCACCAGGAGCCGGGACCACCTTCCCCGTGCCGCAACCCCCAGACGGGACAGGGGCCATGGATGGTGCCCATGGTGGCACCACGCAGCCGTGGGCACTGTATTTTCTCTATGGGGGAGCCATGCCAGCACCCCCTGCCTCAGTTTCCCCTCCTGCGAAATGTGTTGAGCAAAAGGCTGGGGACCGTGTGAGCCCCCCCCTTCATGCTGGGGCCAGGCTATGGGTGGGGGGCTGCTGTCCCAAGGCCAGCGCTGCCAGCAACCCTTGCGCGGAGCCGGGTTAATGTTTGCAGCAGTTGCAGCAGGCAGCCCTCCCGGGAGCGGCTGCGGCGGGGAGGGGGTTTTAATGACCTGCCGGATCTGCCGCATTATCAGCGCTGATTAAACCTGCCTGCTCTATAAAGCGCCGTTAAATATTAAGCATGATGAAAGGCTTTGAGGGGGAACCACAGCGCTGGGAGAGGTCTCCAAACAGAGATGTCCGGCCCCACCAGTGGGGTGACTGTTGAGGCTGGTGGTGTTGGGATGAGCAAGCACTCCACACCCCTCAGGGCTGTGAGGTCCGGGGAGCAGTGTCCCCCCAAGAGCTAGCACTGCCTTCGAACGCAGCCGGCCGTCCCAGCAAAGCCGTCCCGTAACCATTAACTTATTAACAACTGGTGGAAGAGGCGAGTGGTGGCTTGCAAGGTCAGGGGGTGGTTTGTGCCTGGCGGGGAGTGATCTGCCCCCCCAGCTCTGGCAGTGGGGATGGGGGAGGGACCCGCAAGCCCTTAGTTCTTTGTGTGTGCCCCATGGCTGGGGGGACTCTGGCTGTGGATACTGTTGGGATCCCTGAACCCCAGGGTGCTCAGGGCTGTGCCTCAGCTGGGAATAGCTGGATCCTGGGTATTCTGAGGCATGCCAGCAGGGCATAGGGGTGGACAGCCCAGTGTCTGGGTGCTTTGTTGTTCCCCAACCATCTTCCTGGGGAAGGATCTCAGAGGCAACAGCCGAGCTCCGGAGAGGTGCAGTGACTCCAAAACTGTACCAGCAGTCAGCCACCCGTGGTGTGTGGCTGGGGGGTGCAGGGAGGTGAGCATTACCTGGGCGCCCTGCGTGAACAGTGGCCAGATGGAAAAATTAGCAGTGCAGCTAATCAATGTGGTGTATATTAAGCAGCTCAGGGTAGGGGGGTTTGCAAGGTGGGGGGGAGCTGAGCAGGGTCCAGGGTCGATACAGCTCATATTAAGTGGATTAAATCCTGGCTGCCAATCTGAGTTCTCACTGCCAGCAGGAGGTGGCAGCTGAGCAGGGACTGTGGGGATCCCACTGAGATCACGTCCCTTGGCAGCAGGGCCCAGGGGGAACTGTGTGGGGACTCACCAGGACAGGGCAAGCTGGAAGTGCCTGGGGGGTGGCTTAGCACCTCATCACATCCTTCCTCTGTCTGAGGTGTCAGCTAGGCTAAGAGGTCTCAGGGACCCAAGCTTCATCTCTAGAAGCCCTCCTGGCTCCAGGAGAGGCATCTCTTGGGTGAGTGAGTGGTGCTAACAATGTTACTTAATCGTGGGGAGGAGGAGGAGGAGGAGGAGGAAGCATAAGGTCTATTCACATCCTGCTAATAAACCATGTTCGACCTGCTGACCTCTAACCTCTCTGACAAACCCTGTTATCCCCATCCCTTAAGGAATATAGACATCACCATGACAATGGGATGACAGGAGGGAGCAGGTCCCAGAGCTGCATGCAGTGTGGGGTGTGGGATGAAGACACACTGAGCTAGCCCTGCACCAGCACTCAGGCCAGCAGTGCCAGGTGGAGGTGGGGTGCTGCTGGGGTTCCAAGGCCAGTGGGGTGGCCAAGCACCACAGGCGGGTCCCCGAGGCCAGCAGAGCAGGGCTGTGCTGCGCACCGGTGGATATCGATCCCAGGGCTTGACAGTTTAATACTTCTGTTTATAGAGGAATATAGTTACATCGATGGCATTAAATGAGTTACTAATTATATCAATACAAACACGATTAAAAGGGTCCTTGCTCATAGGTCACCGCAAGCAGGAGCCACTGGCTGTGTTGCACAACTGCCCCTGGGCAAGGCTCAGACCACTGCTCCGAGGCGCATGGCGGGGGGATGCTCTGGGGCAGCGTATGCTCTGCGGGGTCAGGGGTGCCCATCCATGTGGAGTGCCTGTCTGGGGTTGTGCATGCATGTGAGGGACTGTACGTCCCTTTCTGGAGTTGTGTGTTCCTGTTCAGGGCTCTGTGTGCCCTTCTGGGGTTGTGGATGCACATACGGGGTTTGTGTGTGCATATGTGGTGTTGTGCATGTCCATTTGGGGTTGTGCGTGTCCAACTGGGGTTTGTGTGTGACTGTGCAGGGATCTGTGCCCATGTGGGTTGTGTGTGCATGTGCATAACAGACTTGTGCATGCTCCTGTGGTGTTCTGCGTGCCCCTGCGAGGCTGTGCACACCGATGCAAGGTTGTGCATGCTTGTGCAGGGTTGTACACTCCTGTTCCACCTTCTGTGCAGCACTCAGGGGGATCTCTGTCCCTGTACAGGGTTGTGCCTATGCTTGTGTGGAGCTGTGCAATGTCCACAAGGGGTTGAGTGGACCCACACAAGGCCGTGCACACTTGTGGGGTGCTGCAAGTTCAGACGTAGCTGTGCGTGCCTGTGTAGGGTTGTATATGCTCACATGGGCTTGCACACCCCCATGTGGGGGTGTGTCAGCCTGTGTGGGGCTATATACATCCAAGTGAGGCATGCATCCCTGCACAGCAACTGTGTGTGACCCGGGAGACCTCTTCTCCAGCCTGAGCATCCCCAAATCTCATGGAACACCCCATGCATCCCAAGCGTATCCAAGGGCCCTGCTGGCTGGTCCCCGGTTACTCACCTCTGCTCTTGTCTCCACTTAAAAGCTGACCTTTGCTCCCTGTTTGATGTAATGTGTTTTTGCATCTCAGTGCCCCACAGATAAAAGGTTAGAGGTTAATGAACAGGGGGAAAATAGGAGCCGGCCCTTGGAGATCACACCTATTTTGGGGGCTGGAGACAGTAGCAGCCCGCTCTGGGTGGGATCCTGCTGGCTTTGATGGGAGGAGAAACACGAGTGGCACCCAGGGCAGTAGGTACTGGAGCCCATCCACTGGGTGACTCTCGGGAAGGCCATGGCTTCACCTTGCAGTGGGATGAGTGGTAGTTGCCAGTTTTGGGGGTTTGGTCCTGCCTTGACAAGCCAGATGTCAGGGGATGTCAAAGTGCTGGGTGTGGACGCCTTCCAGAGGCAAGGACAGGCAGGGAAATGCATGCAAAGCCTGGCTGACACAGCCTTCCTGGGGCAGAAATCAAAGCGGACTCCTGGAGCTCTGCTCGGAGCGTGACCTAGTTACCGTAATCAGTGGCTCGAGGAGCTCCTGGAAAGGAGCAGGCGATAAAGAGGGAACACAGAGTGAGGCAGGGAGCACCGCAGTGGAGGGGGACAGAGTGCTGGCACCCAGGGGTCAGGGTACTCCAAGAGCACCCTGCTGCAAGGAGGGGATAGGTCAGTGGGATCCAGAAAGCAGGGAAGCAGCAAAGAAGGAGCTCCATGGAGCCAGGCAGTCAGGACCTATGGGTGTGGTGTGAGTCTGGCAGTTGTACCCCTAGATGAGGTTAGGGACAGCAGTTAGCACTGACCTGTGAGTTACATGAGGGACTGTTAGGTGTGTCTGTTCAGTGATTGGAACCATGGGGTCTGTAGAAACATCCTCACATCCCTGTGTGTTCCCACATTCCCTCATCCCCACATCTCCGTGTCCCCGAAGTCCTTTCATCCCCACATCCCTACATTCCCATGTCCCTGCATTCATGTGTCCCCATTGCATCCCTGCATCACCCCATCCCCATGTCCCCCCGAGTCCCTGCAACTCCACATCCCTACATTCGTGTGTCCCCACTGCATCCCCACATCCCCGTGTCCCTGCAGCCTGACGACCCTTAAGCACAGCTCCCTTTATCTATCTGGTGAATGATGTTCTGTGTGGAGCGGGGGTGTGCTCCCTTTCTATTGGCTTTTAACGGCCTTTCCCAGCACAATTGTTTTTTAAACGACTCTATTTTGTGCCTGACTTTGTTTTCCAGCTTGCATTTCTTTGTATATGTTTTGGAAATCCATTCTGGACTGCTGAGTTTTGTTTCTTTTCAATGGCTTTAAATTCTTGCCGGGCTTGCTGGGAGGAATTGGTGTCTATAGCGTCTTCGATTGGTGCTAATTTTTCCTTCATGTGCTCTGACTTTCACTGCTGGGCCATCGATCTGGCAGGCTCCAATTTGTCATGGTCATTCAGGCACTGTGCTGGAATCAGGCGAGCCCGAACTTCCGCACAGAGCCGGCACTTCGTGTTCCTAGTGTAGGGTCTGCACTCGCCTCCCCAGTGCTCTCCCTCAGCTCAGGCTGTGTCCGTGTGTCCAGACCATCCAGCACACACAAGTATCCTCACAGCCATATGTTTGTGTCTGTGCAATCACGTGCACACGGCAGCCCCGGCACTTGCAGCTCCTTGGATGGTACTCAGTGCCATCCATGGTCGAGCCAACTTCTCCTTCCCCAGGACGGCATCAGCCCTCACAGTTTGGGTGGGGCTGTGTCCTTGTCAGGGATGAGTGCTGATGAGGTTGCTGATCCCATGCTGGGACTTGGGGAACACCAGCACTCGGCGGTGCCAGAGCAGAGCTGAGCATTGCAATCCCGGGGTTCTGCCTGGGGCTTGGGGTTTGCTGATGCCCCTGGGCTGTGGTTCTTGCACCTAAGAGGGCGAAGGGCGGGAGAAACTGAGGCGTCTCTGCAGGCGTCTCTGCAGCAAAAGTTCAAAATAGTCAGTGGTTTGTGGGGAGCCCACGCCAGACGGAGGCACGGGGAGAGCCCAGCGCTGCCAGCACAGAGGGTGTGTCAGGGAATTCTGTCAGCGGTGCACAGAGAGCCTCTTGGTGCTGGCAGAGCAGGCAGGTGAGGCCAGAGGTGATGCCAGGATCTGGCACAGGCGGTGTCCAGCCCCAAGCACTGCTCCCTGTCCATTCTCACCTGCACGTGCTGGAAGCATTGACCCCTCTCTCTCTCCTGCCTCCAGCTCTACGAACTGGACGAGGACCCGAAACGCAAGGAGTTCCTGGATGACCTCTTTGGCTTCATGCAGAAGAGAGGTAAAGGTGTGGCTGGGGTGGGTGCCACTGCCACTCCTGCCTCGGCTGCTGGTGGGGGGCTCTCGGTGTGGTGTTCTCAGGCTCTGAGCTGCTCTAGGTCTCTGCAAAACCGTCAGGCAGGTCCTGCGGTGCTTCCCCTGGGCCTCCCCCCTAACCGCACGCTGGGGCAGCTGTCGATGCTGGTATCCCTTGGCCATTAGCGATGCCCAGCAGGGATGCCCACTGGAAACGCCCGTTGGGGATGTCCATTAACATACCCCGTGGTGACAAGCGTTAGCAACACCCGTTAATGATGGCCATTAGCAGTTTTCGGGACGTTTTAGTGATGCCTGGTGGGAACGCCCTTGGCAGCGCCCATTAGAGCTCCCCATTTCCAGCGCCTGGTGAGGATGCCCACCATCGGCACCTCTCAGCGGTTGCCTACGATGTGCGGGAGTGGGGCCAGCAGTCCGGGCAGCGCCGGGCACCCAGGGGTTAAGGGCTCGCCAGCCAACCCATCCTCATCGGAAATCTTTGGTATCGGCATGGGGGGCCGAGCCGGCTCCCGGGGACTCGATAAATGCTTTAACCTTCGGCCCCCCCCCCCCCCCCCCCCCCCCCCGGTCGGGCCTGCGACAATTAAAAGTTGCCGAGCGCGGGCGTGTGGCCGGCCGTATTAATTAGAGCCTTTTGCTAGTGTGTGGATTAATGAACAAGCCGCTCGATAGCCAGTAAACCCCAGGCAGAGGTTAATGCCGAGCTAATTAACGGGGAAAGGCTGAGGGGGGTACGGGAGCTGCGGGGCTGGCTGTTCGAGGGGTGAGGGAGGGCAGAGAGAGGGGCAGTCGCCCACATGCCCTGCCCATTGGAAGGGTGGTGAGGGTCCCCAGCTGTCTGTGGGGCTGCAGAGACTGACTCTTGGGTTGGGCTGGTACACCACAATCTTGTTTCACTCATGGGTGTGTGGTGGGTGGCTGGCACGGCCATGGGGCTCATGCCGTGGGGCGAGGCTGTAGGCGGTGGATGGGCTGGGTACTGCCCCATGGGTGCCCCCTGGCTCTGGTGCAGGGCTGTGGGGAGCAAGTGGGAAGGCCAGCACTGCTTTGGCCCCCCAGCATCCATCAGCCACAAGATTCATGGGCTGTTCTGCAGCTTCATTATCTCTCTCTCCAGAGCTAATTAACTCCCTCGCTATTGGGTCTGGGGCTAATTAAGTAAGTGCCTGCTGGTGTGGGGAGGAGGGTGGGAGCGAGCCTGATGCTTCCCTGATGGTGCTGTTCCACATCCGTCCTTGTCTGGCTGTTCCGCTCCTGTGCCCTCTGTCCCTTCTTGTCCTGTTTCTCCTACAAGTGGATGCCATCCCCCTGGGGAGGGCAGGCAGGGTGTGGGTGTACAGGTTCAGGTGTGCAGGGATGGGTGTGCATGTACCTGTTGGAGGAGACAGGGATTTTGGAGTCGGGTACCTAAGACAAAGGGGACGGAAGGGTTGAGGGGCAAGGACAGCTTCCCGAAGGCCATGAAGAGCTGGGTAAGAAGCAGCACCTGAGAACCACTGCAGGTGCAGCTGGGGCACCCAGAGGTGAATGGGCAGGGGACTACAACACTCAGGCTGTGTCCCCAAGGTGGCCAGGAGGGATTGATGTCCACAGGGTGAGCCCTACTGAAAGGGACTGCATCCTCCCTACTGTCTGTCAGGACAGTGTCAGCACTGATGTTTGTCAGCAGAGTGGAAAATTAGTAAGGCTGAAAAATGGGTTGGGGCAGACCCTCTGAGGCCACCCCATGGCACAAGGGCACAGCTGGCCCTGGTGGCTCGTGGTGACGCCATCACCACCATCAGATACAGGGTACAGGCAGTGGGGCAGCTCATGAACACACCCCAACTTCTGTGGCACCCCAAAAGTAGTAATCAGAGATAGAAGGGGGCTATTTCTGCATTTGCTTACTGGGGTCTGCAGGGGCCCCCCATTTCCCCACCAAGCTGAGGGCCCTGCTGATAACACGGGGCCATTAATCAATCAGGGTGGTAATTGCAGCACCACAATGACTGCATCACCTCCCTGGCTGCATCGCCTCCCTGGGCTTTTGTGCCTTTTGCCCTGGCTGGGACTGGGGCCATCACTCTGCGGGGACGAAGACAGGTGCCTTTGTCAGTGGGACAGACATCGGCCACGCACCCCGCACAGCCCTGAGATTAATGGTGAGCCACTTTTGTTAGTCACCAAGGCTGGAGAGGGGAGAGAAGAAGAAAAATCCATGGGCCATTGGCTGGGGGCTGAGACTCTGCAAACTCATTGGCATTGGGTGAGAGGGAGAGCCCTCAAACTGAGCCCCCCCGAGGTGATGGGTCTTGTGCCAGCAGCCCTGAGCAGGGCTGGTGAGCTACCGACAGCAGATATCAAGTCAATATCTCTGCCTTTCTCCCAGGAGGATAAACTCCTCTCCCCCTTCCCGACCTGGTGAACAACACAGACACACACAAAAAAAAAGTTAAATGAACTCAGTAAAAGAATAAAAAGAGCTCATTTTTCAGGCTTATGTGAAGAAGCCAAGCCAATATCAGGGCTATAAATTAGAGATGCTGGAGGATGGTGGTGAATGACGGCTTCGTTTGAGGGGCAAAGCGCAGTCGTGACAGCCTCCCTCGGCCAAATGGATGGCTTTTCGATACTGCCCGTGCCCCGCCACCTTGCAGAAGGAATAAATATGGGGTGGAATTGCACAGGACAGGACAGGGTGGGATGGGATGTGATGCTTCTCCCTCCTCTGCCCAGCTTCCAGCCAATGCCCAGACCATTGTCCCAAGGAGCCATGGAGCACAGCAAAGCTGTGGGGCTATTTGGGGGTGCTGAGAAAGTGGGGAGGGGGTTTTAACAAGACCTGGTGGCTGTGGAGACCGTGCTGGTCTGTATTGGATTCACAGAACCCTGGTGAACCCATGTCCCCTTGCCCCAAAGCCTCATTGAGGAGGGTCATGCTGTGGGACCTACTGAGGGCAGTTGAAGAGGATTTGGGGTCAGGTCTCCTGAAGCAGGGCACCAAAGCCCTTTTAGCAGAGGAGACTTCTGGGGCCATCTGTGAGGTTAAGAGGTCTGGAGCTGGAAGAGAAAACCTCTCCACAGAGAGATGGTAGGGTGAGTCCTCCTAGGAGGGTTGTGGGGGTCATCCCTCTTCAGAAAGGTTACAGGATGGGTCCTTTTTTAAAGTGTAGATGGAGTCTCTCTTTGTGGGGCTCTGAAAGAGCATTACAGAGTCATTCTAGGATGCTCTGAGAGATTTTGTAGATTGGTGCTGTACAGGCAGCTCTAAGTATTGTAGAGAGACAACCTTGTCTAAGGGTGTGTGAAGGAGGCACTTTGCCTATCCCACTGTGGCTCCGCATCCCAGATGAGAACATACCCAGCCCCACTGACAGCTCCATCAAAGGTGACCCTGTGCCAGCATGCTGGGGTCTCCCCTGATTTTGGGCACAGTGCCACTCTCACAGGCACCCTGGGGTCCTGCCTGCACCCCAGGTGCCTGTGGGTGCTCACCTGGGCATGGAGAGATGCACCTCCCATTGTGGGTACCTGCAGTGGCAGTGGGGGGAAGGTGGGGCTGTGATCCCAGGTAATAAGGGCCCTTGTGGGCAGCCCCCCACACCCTCTTCTGTCCCCTATGTGCCTCCGGAAGGGACACCAGTGAACCGCATCCCCATCATGGCCAAGCAAGTGCTGGACCTGTACACACTGTACCAGCTGGTGACAGACAAGGGTGGCCTGGTCGAAGTCATCAACAAGAAGATCTGGCGGGAGATCACCAAGGGCCTCAACCTACCTACCTCCATCACCAGCGCTGCCTTCACCCTCCGCACACAGTGAGTGCCTGGCAGCAGCAGCAGCCGGGGGACACCTGCCTTGGGGTACCCCAGGGCCCAGATGTCCCAGAGCCCTGGGTGGGGTCTGACATGGCATACCACAAAAGTGGTTGGAGGGCTCTGCCCCTTCCCAAGGGCTCTTTGCTCAGCATGGGGCTGTCTGGGAGATGCAGGATGCTAGATCTCCCCCTGTCTCTCTCCACGTGCAGATACATGAAGTACCTGTATCCCTATGAATGTGAGAAGCGGGCGCTCAGCTCTCCTGGAGAGCTCCAAGCTGCCATCGACAGCAACCGTCGGGAGGGGCGGAGGCAGACTTTCGGCACAGCACTCTTTAACTACTCGCCAGCCAGCACTCCAACCCTGCTGGGCACCCCCAAAATGCCTCTGCCGGCTCTTAGCATCTCCGCACACAGCTGTGGCCAGCTCAGCCAAGTGCACAGTGTTAAGAAAGGTGGGTGAGGATGCCATCTGCCTTGCAGCGACCGTCTCTTCCCAGGGATGGACACTGCTCCAGCAGCGGGGCTGTTCCCTGTCTGCCCTTGCCCTTTCTGCTTGGGGAATATAGGAAGAATGTTGTATTTCAGTCCCTTTCAGGGAGTGAAACAAGTGTATTTCCCCTGGCTTTGGAGGAGGACCAAGCCCAGATGTTGGGAGTGGTGGGCTGCCCTGCCCCATTGCTGGTGGGGTGGAGTTGGCACCAGCTGGGGACAGTGAGGCAGAGTGGCAATGAGGGACCTGCTGAGCTGTCTTGGTCATTGCAGAGGACGGAATGCTGGCAGCATCAGTGCCAGGGCGCATCACTATCCCGGTGGGACTGGCTGGCCACCATCTCACAGCTGCCCAAGCAGCAGCTGCCTCACAGGCAGTGATGCTGGAGCAGCTGCGTGAGAAGCTGGAGACAGGGGAGCCCCCGGAGAAGAAGGTGGCCCTGACAGCGGAGGAGCAGCAGCGGCTGGTGCAACACGCGCTTCAGCACAACCTCCTGGCCGTGGCCTCCCAGTTCCCCATGAACGTCAAGATCTCCAACCGAGGTAATGATATGCAACACCTCAGCCTGGGTCATTCCTTTCCCTGGCACCCGAGGTGAAAGCAGCAGCAGCAACTGGAGAGGAGTATGGATGCCCAGAGGGACTGGGTCCCGGCTTATCTGTCTTGGACAGGTTCTTGTTTCTGTTTCGCTTAACACTCATATTGGTATTTCCTTTCCCCAGATGACAGACAGGAGACTGCATTGAACCTGTCCACCAACGGCATTAGCAGTATCAACATGTCAATAGAAATAAATGGAGTTGTCTACACAGGTAAATAGAAGGGCCGCTTGGCCTGTGTAATTGCGGCCGGGAAATCCAATAACTTATAGCCACTGCCTGGCCAGCAAGTCCTTCCTTCAATCTGATGTCTTTACTATAAAATCCATCGTAATGAAGTGGCAGGGCTTGGGGAAAGGGGGAAGGAGAAGGAGGGGGGTTGACAAGGATGGAAATTGGCCCGAAGCAGGTGCTGGCAATGAAGGGCTAAAGTGGGGGATGAATGGATGGATGGATGGATGGATGGATGGACGGACTCTGGCTGAGAAGTGACCCTGCGCCTAGGGTCATTCCGCACCCCAGGATCCTAAAGACAGGGCTTGGATTTGGGGCCATCCCAATGCTTGTGTGCCCAGAGAGTCTCTGGCTGGGTGTGGCACTTGACTGATTGCAGAGCATGGTGCAGGGAAAGATGTTGGGGTGCAGTGCTGGAGCAGAGACCCCTTTGGGATGCCAATGTGCACCAGCCTGGCTAAGCAGCCCATCCCATGACCCCCAGATCCATGCCTGTCCTGCTGAGACATCCCACAATTAAAATCGATGGCTTTTCCTTCAGAGCTTAAATATTTAACAAGCTGGAAAAGTCAGGGCTAAGCAGCATTTGGGGCTGCCAGCCAAATGGGTGCTGCGCCACCCCACAGGCTGCTGAACACTGGTGAGGATGACTGGGTTGTGGGAGACACCACAGGTGAGAGGGGGCTGAAGCCTCCATGACTCTTGGTCCCACACTCCCCAGCCTGGGTGCTGGGGGCCAGATGAGCAAATCCCCCAACCCTGGGCTTGCCCTAACCCGCTTGTTCTTGTCCTCCAGGTGTCCTGTTCGCCCGCCGGCCTTCAGCCACCCTGGCACCTGGTGGAGGGAGCACCCAGACCCGTCACAACCCCATGCCTGCCCCAAACCCCCTGCTCCCAGCCTCCTCTCAAAGCCACACTCCCACTAGCACCTCGCCATAAGGCAGATGTGGCCCCACCCTGAAAGCAGCTGGGGGTGCCCAGAGTCAGGGGGACTGAGCTGTGGGACCCAGCTGGGCCACCAGGGTGGGATGGGGACCCAAAGGTGCCTCTTGCTGCAATACTGAGCTGTGTCCATGCAAGGCTGTGAACACCCATGTGGGCCCTTTTGTCCCTTATCCCCGTGTGTGCCCTCTGACACAGACGCACACACAGACACACACAAAAGTTCCTTCCCAAGGCACCACCCCCAGGTGACCCCTGTACATCTCCTGCTGCCCTGCTGCCTGGGGGACCTCCAGGACCTGCATGCTGCATCCCCTACATCCTGCAGCCCCTAACCCACCTCAATGCACGCGCTGCTGCCCCTGTATACACCTCAACGCGTACGCTGCATCCCCTATACACGCCCTTGGTGCTCACCTTTCCTCTCCATACACACCCTCTGTGCGAACACTGCAGGCACGATATTCTGCAGCCCCTATAAACCGTAGCCCCTCTACACTGCAGCCCCTATATATATACTGCACCCCCTACCCACTGCAGACGCCCCTGCCCAGCCCTCCTGCGCTGCCTGGGCTTGCTGCCTTTGCCCTGAGACACCCCCAGGGTGGTGGCATCTCAGTCTCCCAGGTCCTCAGCTCAGGAGGATCACCCTGGGGGGGCAAATAATGGGGATATTGGTGGGAATGGTGGGGGTGGAGCTTATTGGGGTGGGGCTGGGGTTGGGGGTTAATGTGGGGTGGGGGTTGTTGGCGGGGGGAGGGCAGGGAGGCCCAGCAGAGCCCCCCATTACCAAAGACTGCCTGGGTGCCAGGGTCCCCAGACCGGTGACAGGGAGACAGGGGGCACTCCGAACTACCTCGTTGGGGCTGGGTGGGCGCCTCCTCCACCCACTTGTGCCCCAGGGTGCCAAAGCAGGTGAGCGTGGAGCAACGCTCACCTCTACCTCAGCGCGGGGGGCTCGGCCTGTTCCCCGCACTCCCACCGCAGCCGCGCGACTCCGTGTATCTATTAAAGGAAACGGACTTCTGAACCAGACCAGTGCTGGGAGTGGTGTGCAGGGCATGGTGCCTCCCACCAAGCTCCAGGGCCCAGTTTGGAGGTGCAGGACACCCCGGCAGCTTGTGATACCTTGGGGTAACAGCTGTAGTGCTTGAGGTTTCACAGCCCACCTCATGCTTGCCTCCAGCTCAGTTTCTGGGAGCTCTGACTTGCAAACAGATGTCCTACACCCACCAGAGCCCTCAGACATGGGCTGGATCAGACAGGGCACCAACTGCGGCTGTGCCAGCCAGGCTGTGGGGCTGCTTGCCCCCACAAAGCCCCCAGTGGCAGTTCACCCATGGGTGGGGGTCCTGCTAGGCTACCTGTGCTGGGAAAGGAACGTCGCCCTGGAGCTGCTGAGATCGTGGTCATGGGTCTGTGAGGTTGCGCCTGGCAAGATGCCAGCAGTGCTGGGCCAGCCTGGTACCCGAGCAGCGCCCACAGAGGACACAGGTGACCATGGTGGAGCCGGGAGGCACAGACATATAGATGGGTGGTCACTTGTGCTCCCTTGTGCAAACTCAGTGGTGTGCACACTCACACTGTCACACTCACACTGCTCACACATGGGCTTCCACACGTGTGCAGCCACCTGTACATTTGAAGAGGCGCAGGGGACTCCCGTGGGGACAGTCACTCCAGCCAGAGGCAGCCACGAAGACGGGTCCACCCCGGCATCAATTAAGCCGTGTCCTTGGCATCCAAGGGGACAGAAACTCCTGTTTGAAAGTCACTCCTGAAGCCTCCCGGCGACACAGTTCCTCGGGGGCAGGCCCAACCCAGCCCGTCGAGGACAATCCTCAGTCCTTCGGGAACAGCCCCAGTCCCTCGGGGACAGCCACAATCCAGACTTGCGCCGGCGTCCCAGCGCGGATTCCCAGGGCAAGCGGACACGCCAAGCCCTCCGGAGGCAGCCGCCGCCCGGACCCCCGAGCCCACCCTGACAGCGCTGTCGCTGTCCAGGGTGCTGCAGCAGCGCTGCCCACCCCGGACCCAGCCTCGGGACACGGGGGTGGCACGGGGGGTGGGGGTGGCACGCTGGGGACATGTTGAGGACATGGGGTGACACAAAACCCCTGCAGAGGACCGGTGGTCTGGTGGGTCCACCCCTGTGGTCTGGCCACTGGGGCTGGGGGAAGGTTCATGAGCAAGGGGGGTGTGTGCGTATTTTACCATAAACCACCGGGGGGTGGGGGGGGGGGAGGGGGTGTTTGTGACTGTACCAAGAAGAGCTGGAGTGGGATTGATGCAGCCTTAATTGGGGTCTTGTGTCCCTTGTCACTGCTGTGAAGTGCTGGCCACAGCTCATCGAGCACCGCAGCCCCAGGGAGCCGGCAGGGCACATGAGGGACCGCGTCCCCACTCATTACCAGGCTCAGAGGGTGATGTGTGTTTCCATGCTCCCTGGGGAGCTTGGGGACACAGCTGCTGTCACCTGAGTAACTAGCCGTGATTGATGCCTGCTTCCCCATGTCCTGCAGGGACTGTAATTGAGCAGGAGAGAGAAGGCGGAGGATGAGGGGACAATCCAGCCCAGCCGCAGGAGCCCTGGATCCAGCTTCAGCACTGGGCCGGGAGCAAGTGGTTGCATCCGTGTTCCCCTGCAGGCTCCAGGGATGGGGATGTGGTCAAAGGCCTCTTCTCATTCCCAAGGAGCAGGGAACAGACTTCCTGTGCTGGGCTGTGGGCAGTCAGCGCTGTAGCTGGAGCTCCTTTCCAGGGCTTGCAAACTGGATGGGACTCTAAAGGGTGGATGGGACAGTCCCAAAGCCCCCAGGGGCTTGAGTCCCAGGACTGCCTGAGTTTCTCATCTCAGGGTACTGGGTGGTGTGGGACCCTCTAGTACAGGCATTTGTGTATTTGGGGCATTGCCCATCATGCTGGGTGCAGACCACGGTGGACATGGTACTCTCTAAGCACAGACCATCGCTGTGTGCACAGCCCCTGCCCCCCCTGCAGCCCCCGGCCCCTTCTGCAGCCCCCGGGCGCTTCTGCTAATGAAGCCATTTCTATTTGTCGCCTTTGTGGAACAAAGCTCAGCTCTTCCCCTCTGAAGCTCCCAGTTATCGATCCTTGGGAAGAAAAGGCAGCACACACGAAGCTTCAGCTTTCCCCTGCTGCCCAAGTGCTCTGCACAGCTTCTGCAGGTGCTTTGGGGGGGCGTAGGGGCCACTGAGGCACTGGGCCACCCCACAGCTCCCTTCTGCATCCTGGTAGGCCTGTATAACTCCCAGTAGGAATGCTTCTATAAGGACAAAGATTTTTCAGGGCACGGTGGGTTTAGGTTTCAGCAAAGGACAATGGGAGGGTTCTCCAAAGCCAGCTGTCCCACATTTCCGGCCATGTTAGCAAAGTACCTGCTATTAGCAGATGGTTTTTATCTAAAAGAGTGGCTTAGAACCTTGGCTTGTTGTCCCCTGGTGCCTGGGGTATGGCAGTGTAACACCCAGCCCCATGCTCATCCTGGCACTGCTGAAGTCATGTGGACATGATGGGACGGTTGCAGGCTGAGCCCTGGGAAACAGAGAATGACATCAAAAGGTGTTTTGAAAATTCACAGAATCACAGAATTGTCAGGGCTGAAAGGGACCCCTGGAGATCACCCAGTCCAACCCCCCTGCCAAGGCAGGGTCACCTGGAGCAGTGACACAGGAACATGTCCAGGTGGTGTTTGGATGTCTCCAGAGAGGGAGACTCCAAGATCTCCTTGGGCAGCTGTTCCAGCACTCTGCCACCCTCAAAATAAGGAAGTTCTTCCTTCTGTTTTATCTTATGGCCATTGTTTCTCATCCTGTAACAGGGAACCACGAAAAAGAGTCTGGCACCATTGTCTCTGACACCTGTCTTTGAGATATTAAAATGCGTTAATGAGATCACCTCTCAGTATTTTATCCCAACTCAACAGGCTCAGCTCCTGCAGTTTCTCCTCAGCAAAGAGATGCTCCAGACCCCAAATCATCTTTGTGGTCTCTGCTGGACCCTCTCCAGTAGCTCCTTGTCTTTTTTGTCCTGAGGAGCCCAGAACTGACACAGCACTCTGGATGTGGCCTCACCAGAGCTGAGTAGAGGGGCAGGATCACCTCCCTTTCACCTGCTGGCCACACTCTTCCTGATGCACCCCAGGATACTTCTTGTCCTGCAGTTGGGAAGCCCTCTGGACTTTATTCTGTGGCAGATGCTGCTACTATGAATTAATTTCATCCCTGTCAGAGATCCGAGTAATTGCGAATGCCAGCTGAAGGCAGCGGTGGCACTGGGGTTGGCTGCACCATTCATTAGTGCTTCTCTTCTTTGCTAGTGTCACCTGTGGCAGTCGATAACAGAAAGGTGAACGAGGGCAGATAGAAGCCTGGGGGAAAGCCCGCGGCAGCCTCCCGTATTTCAAAGGGCCTGCATCCACACCGATCGCTTTATCAATTCCTTTTAATACATCCGAGCGCCTCTTTCCTGGAGGACCACGCCGGAATGAAGCCGCCATCGACCGCCCTCCCGAGCAGCGGGAGGGCTGGACGCCTCCCTCTGCAGTGCAAATCGCCATCGACCGCCCCGCATCCTCTGAGAGGGGCTCTGCTCCGCCATGCGAGGCCTCCCCTCCCGTCTCCGTGGCAACCGCGGCCCTTAGCAACGCGCCGCCATGGCAACCGCCGGGGAGCGCCGGAAGTGAGGCGCGGCCGCTTCCGCCCGGCACGAAGATGGCGGCGGGCGCTGCGGAGCTGCGGCGGCTGCAGTGGCGGCTGGAGGAGCTGGAGCAGCGCGTCGGCCTCGGCGGCGGGGGATGCGGGCCGCGAAAGGTGCCCAGGGGGAGCTGCGGGGAGCGGTCGGGGGCCGTTTGGCGCGGCCCGGCGGGGCCTGGGATGCCGCGGCCCGGCGGGGCCTGACAGCCCCGTCCCCTCCCTCTGTGCTTCTGCAGGTGGCGGACGACCTGGTGAAGGTGCAGGTGGCGCTGAACAATATCGCTGGCAAGAGGGAGAGGATCAAAATCCTGTTTAAGAAAAGTGAGCGGGTCTCGTGGAAGGGAAAGAATCGCGGAGGGCAGGAGAGGGGAGCTCCAAACCGTGGCGTTTCGCTGCTCTAAACAAAAGCACCTTCTCCTTCCCCACACCTCCTGATTTTGGGCCCTTATTTGGGGTGTTTGGCGCAGAAGTAAGTAACTGAAGGAGGGTTTTGTGCTCGCAATCCTTCAGCTCAGCGGTCGGAGGTGGGAAACGGACCGCTGCAGCCTGTTAGTTACTAAATGTCCATCTGCCCGTGTCAGTGCCAGGATTTGCTCTGCCCGAAGTGCAGCCCCCGAAGGTTCTCGGAACATGAGCTCCTGAAATGAATTCCTGCACACTTGGACTTCTTGGGCATGCTGAAGTAGCTCTGCCCTCTGTGTGTGGTGGGACCAATAAGGTTCACACTCAGTGGACAGATGTGGGGAGTTGCCTCCTATTCGGGGGGTGCTTTGTCCTGCAAAGCTGCCTCTTGGCCAGGTTTTGCTGTGTGTTGTCACAGGAAGGGTCGTTGTGGTCCAAGTCTGCAGTGGCTGCTCAGTATGAAAGCATAAACCATGTATTTATGGATGATTTTAAGGACCAGGATGGGGGACTGTTTACTGGTTTTGTCCTGAGGGTGGGACGAAGCAGATTTCACTCACCTTTGGTATTGTTATCCAGACAAAAAGCGGTATTAGCAGTTGTCCCTAACGCAGTGGTTTCCTGGCTCGAGCCATTTGTCAGTTCTTGGCCACAGTGCTCCAAAATCACATAGAAATTACTGAATCTGGGCAGGGAGGAAATACGGCAGCTAAGTGAGGAGCATTTGCAAAGTAATCTGATACATGGCATGCGGGGGAAGCTGCACTTGTGAATGCCATAACATCTCCTCTACTTTTTGTCTCCAAACCTGTTTATCCCGCCAGTTGAAGATGTAATAAAATACCTTGACCCCCAGTACATTGATAGGATGGCTGTTCCAGACGCTATGAAGCTGCAGTTCATCTTGGCAGGTATGGCATGAAACAAGGGGAAACAGGAGGCTTTTGTTGCACTGCAAAAAAGCGTCCTTTGCCTAAGATGGATTGAGATGGATTTTTTCAGCTGTAAAGACAGGGCACGGCACGCTCTGCGGAGGTATCAGAGAGATGGTTTGTACAAGGATGTCTGTCACCCTCAGTGCTCCCTTGTGCACAGCCACACTGCAGTTTTATCAGCTCTGATCTCTCCCATATTGAGCATTCACTTTAGTCCCGAATTAATCGAAGGCTGGTAAGAAAAGCTGGAGCTAGAATGGTTTCCTCACCCCACTTCCTGAATTATCTGTGCTGTGACAAAAGTAGAAAACATTTGGGTGCATTTCAGCACCCTCTAGCCTTGTCCTCTTTTGACCCAAGGAGTTTGATCAACTGTGATGGTATAGTCTGTGAATGGAATTTCATAGAGTCATGGAATGTTAAGGGGTGGAAGGGACTTTAAGGACCATCCAGTCCCAACCCACCCTGCCGTGAACAGGGGCACCTCCCCAACCTGACCAGGTTGTTCAGAGCCCCATCCAACCTGGCCTTGAACGCTGCCACGTATGGAGCATCCACAAGCTCCTGGGCAACCTGTGCCAGTGTATCACCACCCTCACAGTAAAGAATTTCTTCCTAATATCAAGCCTTAATGTCCCCTCTTTCAATTTGTACCCAGTACTCCTTGTCCTAGCCCCACAAGTCAGTGGGAATTCTCCTGCGTGAAATTGCTCTGAATCAAGACCCAGGGACGTGCAGCACAAAGTGTGAATAAAATCACGAACAAGCCCCTTTCTGTAAAGACAGATCAGCTAGAAAATTACTACTGTTTGTGAAAAGCCAAAGCACTGTTTTGTGTTTACTGATGTTGTTTCTTGTCCCCCCCCAACAGAGGAACAGGCTATTCCTGCCCGTGCAGCCCTTCTGGAGCAGGTGAAGAATCTCCAGCCCATCTTGGACAGCACCAGTATCCAAGGTATGCACATTTTTCTGCAAGCTGGAGCTGCAAATGCCACCTGCTAAGCTGCAGCCTGTCCTGTTTTCTTTCTTTTCTCTTGAGCCTGAGACTAGAGAAGAGGACAGCTTAGTGATGTGAGAGTAAACTGGGTATAAACTTGGTCTGCTCCTGCCTCATGCTGCTCTAGCCTCCCTTGCAAGGTCAAGGAGGTGATAGAGTAGCTTGTGAAGCAGGCTGGAGACAGCAGCGTGGCAGAGAGAGTGGAGACTGGCAGGTCATTCCTTTCTGTGGGCTCTTCTACATTCAGAACATCCCTGTTCCTGGCACAGACAGATGCCTTTTCGACTGCTACCCAAGTGGTTTCCTCTCATGTAGTTCTTGAGTAGCCCTTGCTGTGGGCATCCCTGAGCTCCTGCTGTGTGTAGGATAGTTAAGTAGTTTTTTAATCCTATATGAGGTTTATCTGTAGTGTGGAGCACTTGCACTCAGTGAGTGGAGTTTTGCCATGCTGTGCTCACGGAGGAGGAATGGGCTTTATTTTGGAAACTATTCCCATGTGCTGTAAAACAACCCAAACTGATTTCTGCTCTGTGCTTCCAGCGGTTCCTGACCATGCAGCCAAACTGCAGCGGCTCTCACAGATCCACATACAGCAGCAGGTACCGTGAATATTCTATCAGTATTGACTAGAAGGGCGTAGGAACCTTTTGCAAGTGGCTGTACTGACACCCCTGTATTTGCAACTGCAGGAATTGCTCATTTATGACAGTTGTTTTGTGGTCAAGAATATGCATACTACAGTCTTAAAGAAGTTTAAGTACTCCAAGGGGGAAATGGAGCCAGGATTTCTGTCAGTTGAATCCAAGTTGGAAATCTGCCTACCATAACCTTGATCAAAACAGAGCTTTCAGTGACATGTAGTAAGCAGTGGTGTGTTTAACCATCTTGAATTCCCCCTTTCACTGAGACACTGAGGTGAAGCACTGCACCCCTCCAGTGTCCTAGTTTCTGGAACACTGTTGACACTGTCACCCTGTCAGTTCACCCTTTCCCTCCCTGTTTGAGTGCTCCTGGAGCTGGCAGTGAGTAGCCTGGGCAGTTCCTAATGATCTCTTCCAGCATTTTGCCATGAGTTTCTGCTCTGGGACAAGCAAAGCCTGGATACTGAGGAGAGGCAGGCAGCAGTGCAATCCTAGGAGCTTTGGTGCTTCTTAGCACCAGTGTTTGTGACCTCTCTCTTGATTGTGGAAACCTGTCCAGCTGCAGTGAGCAGCCACAGCCAGGGCCTGGGCGCTGCTCTCAGTGCTGGTCTTGGATGAGCTTCCTGCCATATTGTCAAGGATTGGGAAGGGTAGATGTCCTCCAGCTTATGTGTTGCTCATGCACTGCGTCTCCTCTCTTTGCAGGAGAAACGTCACGATCTCACTGACAGTGTCAAGACACTCCTTGAGGACTACAACAAAATGGTATCCTTTGAGCCTTGGGCCTGGAACAGCTGAACTGACCCCTTCCCCCTGGGCTGATCTTGTTGGGTCTCCAGCCCTGGGTTTAAGAGCCTTTCTGATGTGGTGACAGCTGTGTCCCTGTCCTGTCTGCATAGGATCCCAGTGCCAAGGCACATCCTGAAACCACAGTGGGTAGGGAAGCTGTGTAGAAAGCCCTCGCACTGCAGTGGTATGCGGTGTTCAGAAGTGCCTCCTGGACTCCTGTGGGTGTTTGGTGCTGTGCAGTGGCTCAGCCACTGGACAGATTGAATCCATGTAGGCTTTCAACAGCCTGGTGCCCTGGGCCTCTCCCAAGAAATCAGGATTGTAATAGTGCTGTCAGGATGCTCTGACCTTGGTTTCTTCCTTGCAGTTTCCACGTTACTTTCCTTAAGTGTCATGTCCAGACCCTGCTTCTCTCCAAGCAGTTTGTGCAGTGGAATGAAATCCTGACACGTCTGGAAGCGGCCAAGCAAGCGAAACCTGTGGCAGAGTGATGGCAGAGCTGGGAGCATGGCAAGCCCAGGGTCCCTGTGGCACAGCTTGCATCATGCTGGTCCCGCCTTCTTCCCGCTTGGCGCGAGCATGCTGAAGTGACACGGCGGGATCCTGGGGCACCCGGCTCTGCACAGAGCCGTGCCAGCCCCGAGTTGAGGCCACACTGCTCCTTAATCTGCCACTGTTTGCAAAAGTTGCACTTCCCTGAAATGCATCAGTTTTAACATATTTTAAAACCCCTTTTTGTTCTTACTGCGGGCCACAGTAAAATCCTGGAATGCTAACTGGGTTGTCTGTCTCTCCCTGGGTGTGAGGACTGCTCCTGGCAGAGACTGAGGGGTTTCTCTCCACGCAGTGATCTCTTGGCAGCCTCCAGAAGATGGCCAGTGGTTCCTTTCAGCCTTGGACCAAGGGCAGCTAAATCCCTTCCAGTCCCACAGTCTTCCTGACTTTTCCTGTTGGTGTGAGTTGCCTGTGCCCAGGGGAATCTGGTCTCACAGAGCTTTTCTGCCTTGCCATTCTCCTATCTCTGTACTGAGAGGAGGCAGCGGCTTTTGCCTTTATCCTGCCTCTGCTTTCCTGAGGCTGCTGCAAGCCAAAGCCCGTGCTGGCTCTTTCCCTACAGGGGCACAAGCCGTGCCTTGTCTGGTCTGGCTGTAGCCAAGAGTTTCCAAGGCCATGCTTTTGCAAGGGTCTCAAACCCTTCAGATTGGTGAAGGTGTGACCTGGAAGTCCTGCAGGAATGGGGCAGAATCCCCACAGGAAGTCCAGAAGAGCTTGCCGGTCCCTGTACTTTCCCTGATCAGTAACCTCACTGGTTGTCAAACCACAGTGGGAGCTGCAGGCCTGCAGAAAACCCCCGGCTCCCTCCGGATGCCTGGGGAGCTCAGGTAAGGGTGGGGGCTCACGCGTGCACAGGGACACAGCGGCTGTTCCCGGTGCAGGGAGAGCGGGATGTGCCGCTGGGAGCCGGGACTGGGGACGGGAGGTGGGCGGAGCCCGCGGCACGCCCCGCCCATGGCCCCGCCCACCACCCGGGTGATTGATGGGCGTGGCCCCGGTGCCGAGCCCCGCGTACCCGCCTTGCGCTTGCGCGCGCCCGGCAGCGGCCGCCATCTTGTGTCGAAGGGCGGGCTGAGGCGGCCGCAGGTGAGCGAGGGTCCCGCACGCCCCACATCCCACCGGGGCATCTCTGAGTCCCACCGCGGCATTCCCGTATCTCACCGCGGCGTCTCAGCTCCCCACGGGCCCCCGGGCCGCGGCCCGGCCTCCCGGGCCCCCAGGCACTGATGGCGGCGGCGGCCGTGTGGGAACGAGGGCCTCGTGAGCTCCCAGGGTTCGGAGCGGGGGCTCCGCGCTGCCGTGTCCTTGCGGAGGCTGGGGTGTGGGATGCTGGGTCTGGGTGCCCGGGACTCAAGAGCCTGCGGGTAACAAAGTACTGCGGTACCTTTAGCACCTTGGGCTGTGCGGTGGAGACGTGGAGTGCCCTGCACAGGTCAAGCAGACTTAGGTCAGGATGGCACCTGCCTTGGCAGAGACGGCAGCTGTGAGACCTGATCTTTCTGTCTTTCCCTCGAGGAAACTTTTTGTTCCTGCAACCCGTGGCTTGCCGTGTCCCCTGTGATCTGCAGTGTTTTATCCTCAGCTGGGCTGGCCAGGCCCCCATGAGCCTGTTTCTGTAACACGAGGTGCTGCACATAAACTCTGCTTGAATTCATCCTGTGCATGTTCTTGTGCAGCTGTGGCCAGCATCCCCTGAGCTCTGTTCTCAATAATCCCAGCTCACTTGTTTGGTCTGTCTTCTCCTGAGATATAGCAGTGTTTTTTATGTCATCCTGTTTAGGCCCACAACACCAATGCTATTTTTTTCACAGCCTGCCTGTCAAGGCTCATGTTGCCCTGTGGTAACGTCCATGCTGTAGGTATGTCCTTATGAGGACTGGGCTAATCTTTTGGTTATGCCATCTCAGGATTCCCAGCTCTTGATAGCTCAAAATGCCCTTCAGAGGAAAGGTTGTAGCTAACTGTGGTGAGAATTTCTTTGTGCAGCAATTACAGTGGGCTGGGTGTTCATGGGTCCATTTTCCTTTCCAGCACTGCAGAATGGAGAACTATAAGAAGACCAAAATCGTGGAGAAACCTTGTCCTCTTCCTTTCACTGACCTGCCTCCTGATATTATTGAAATGAAGGTGAAGGACGGGAGCAAAATTAGGAATCTGATGGGCTATGCCATGAGCAAGATGGAGCAGGACTCGGTGAGGCAGATTCTTTTCACTGGCTCAGGCAAGGCTGTCAGCAAGACCATCACCTGTGTGGAAATCATGAAACGAAGGCTCAAGGAGCTGCACCAGATCACCAAAGTGCTCTTCAGACAGATTGAAGAAATCTGGGAACCCATTGTGCCTGAGGCAGGCCTCGATGCCTTGACAGTGAAGAGAAACATTCCTGCCATATGTGTCCTACTCAGCAAAGATGCCCTGGATACTCAGGAGCCAGGGTACCAGGCTCCAGGATCTTCTGATGCCTTCTGGACTGAGACACTGACAGCAGAATCGCAGGGACAGATGAAGAGGAAGCAGGGTGGAGGCCGGGGAGCCGGCAGCACAGGGAAGCACCCTCGCTCCACCGGGGGAATACCGGGGGGGCCCTGAGGCAGCGGCATCACGCGCGGCTCGGGGGAGCTGTGGAAACCAGCCCGGGGCTGTGGCTGCACAGCTGCTGCTGAACACGGGGACTCAGAGGTGTGAGGGGAGGGCAGGAGGAGTGGACTGTTAAAACTGGGTGTGATCGTAGCTGTCTGAAAATGTGTTTTCACAAGTTCCCTTGCCAGAGGCTGCCAGGCTGTACTCCTTAGGGGTTCTTGGAAGACGAGAATTGCCTCTGCTTGAGCAAGAACTGTTGGTGTGCTGTCAGTGACCCCCATTGAGGGAGCTGCTCCCCCAGTCAGGTTTCCGGTGCCCGGGGGTGCAGCAGCCTGGGCAGTGGGACAGACACCTGCCTGTTCGCTGGGTGCAGGTTGTTCTGACCAGTACAAAGTGGAGACAGGACGTGGTGTGGAATTCCCCTGCAGCTGCCAGCATCGCCAGGGCTCATGATGTACAGACAGCAGGGCACAGGGTTGGGCCAGCCATTTCTGTGCCTGAAGAGTCCTTCTGCTGAGCCTGTCAGAGGGGGTTGAATGTAGGACTGCCAGGATATAGCTCAGTCTGGCGTCATGTGCACGTAGCTCCCCTTGGCTCAGGGAGCTGGCGGTCGTGGTTCTCTATCCAAACAGGCACCAGTCAACTCGTGTTGTAACCAGCCTGAAATGCTATGGCTCTGTGGCTGTTCTGGGGTGGTGGTAATGGGAAGCTCTAATGGATACTGTTCTTGCCTCTTTCTTCTTGATAATGCAAAAAGATGGGTTTAAAATAAAGGTGTAACTTCATGTAACTTGGAAATTTGTCATGTCTTCCTCATCCCACTGGAGGTCACCCTGTAAGCACTGGTGGTGGGGCTGCAGCTGCTGGCTGAAGCTCTGCTCTTCCAGCTCTCCTGCTGCTCTGCGTTTGTTCCTCTCGTGACTGTAAATGGACCCTGATCCAAGGGGAGGTTAATATCCAAATACTGACCTCCTTTCACATCCAAAATAGATGAAGGTTGTGGGTTTTATCTGTGAAGCTTTTTGCTAATTTTTTTTCCTCTTTGAAACTGGCTGGAGCTGTAGCCTCAAAAAGACTCATCGTGAACTCTACTGAGTGAGGCAAAGGACAGATCATCTTTTCTTGTGCCGTAGTTTCCCTCCTGGAGCAGTTCTGGTAAGTAATTCTGGGCAGGGGAGAAGGGCTGTGACAGGCTGAGCTCTTGCCTGAACACCCCCTGCTCACACGGTGTCCTGAGCACTCCCTGTCCTGCACACTCTTCCCGTGTCCCTGCCTGTGTAGTGAGCTCCAGCTGGATCCAGCACTCTGCACTGTCAGTTAAAGGGTAACAATAGAAGTGTTTAAAGAAGAGATTTTACCTAAGTGAGGAGGAGCAGGAGAGGCGTAGTGTGTTACCCGTGCAGCCCAATGCCTTCAGACAAGACTCCGCCTGCCTGTGCAGTGCACAGACACCTGCTTTGCATCCAAAAGAGCAGAGACTGTGCCAGGCTTACACACCTGCTCCTCCTCTTCTGGAGGTTTCACTGCTTCCTGCCCCACTACCTGGAGGTAGTCAGGGAAACACTTGGACCTGTCCACTGTGCCAGCACATGGGGGTTCTGGGGATGCAGCCGTTAATCTCTTTTATCTTTGTGCTGTTCCCAGGTGCTGCTCCCTTACATCTAAGGGGGAGACTGCTTTTCTTGACTAATTAGCAGATTAGCCATAAATGCCAAGGAAGATGCTAGAGTGTCTGATCAGATGGCTTCTGACATTTCAACTGGCAATGTGTCTGTGTTTACTCAAAACACCCTCTTAGTAGAGAGCCAGGAGCCAGATCCTCAGGCAGCCTGTGTAGCCTTCCCTCATGGCCACGGCACGTTTAAAGCCTTCTCATCAAAGCTGCTAAGTGATTGTTACTTTTGTTTCACTCAGCTGACTTGGTGACTCTCCCTTCAGGACTGAGCTTTACTTGACCATCGCACCCACGGGTTTGGGTCAGCCAGGAGAAGTTCCAGCTCCCTTACTGCTCTGCCCTTCACCCATCCTTCATCCAGCTGCCTCTTCTGCTGTGGGGACGCACCATGTGGGGATGCCTGGCTGCTACAGACCCCTGTGTCACTGCCACCATCTGTGTCACCCAGTGGATGTGGGGCCCGGATGTGGCTTTTCAGAGCAACTGCAGGTTCCTGCGGGTCTCCAGGATCCACCCCTAGGGCCCCTCCTGCTGTCTCCCAGCCATCCTTTGGGTGTCACATCTGTGTCATTCACCAGAGTATCCCCGCTTTGGGGTGATGCCCCACACCAGGGTGTCTCTGGCTCCAATGCCCATATGGAAGCTGGCAGCTGTGCACGGGGTCAGGCTGCCTTGTACCTCAGTTTCCCCACTGACAGGACGGAGAAGCCAGCTGTGCTGGTGAGGCTGATGCTGCCCATGTTCTCAGGTACTGATAGTCCCTAGATGTCCTGTTCCCTCCCCTCCCTGGGTTATGATGGGAGTCTCTGCCCACCCAGCCGCCTGCCTGTAGCTCTTGTGACCTGGGAAGGACCCCAGTCGAGCCCTGGCAAGTCCGTCCTCAGCATCCTCAAGCCCCGGTGTGTGTGGGACCAGGTGCACGCGTGTTCGTGTGTGTGTTTGTGCGTGTGTGTGCAGGGGCAGGGCGAGACAGGCAGCAGCAGTGAGAGCCGGGCGGTGGCACGGCAGGGCAGTACCGGGGTCAGCACCGGGGTCAGCACCGGGGTCAGTACCGGGGTCAGCACCGGGGGTCAGCACCGGGGGTCAGTACCGGGGTCAGTACCGGGGTCAGTACCGGGGGTCAGTACCGGGGGTCAGCACCGGGGTCAGTACCGGGGGTCAGTACCGGGGGTCAGCACCGGGGGTCAGCAACGGGGTCAGCACCGGGGTCAGTACCGGGGGTCAGCACCGGGGGTCAGTACCGGGGTCAGTACCGGGGGTCAGTACCGGGGGTCAGCACCGGGGGCAGCACCGGGGGCAGCACCGGGGGCAGTACCGGGGTCAGTACCGGGGGTCAGTACCGGGGGCAGCACCGGGGGCAGCACCGGGGGCAGTACCGGGGTCAGTACCGGGGCCAGTACCGGGGGTCAGCACCGGGGGGCAGTACCGGGGGCCAGTACCGGGGCCAGTACCGGGGGCCAGTACCGGGGGTCAGTACCGGGGGCAGTACCGGGGGCAGTACCGGGGCCAGTACCGGGGCCAGTACCGGGGGTCAGTACCGGGGGGCAGTACCGGGGGTCAGCACCGGGGGTCAGTACCGGGGTCAGTACCGGGGTCAGTACCGGGGGTCAGTACCGGGGGTCAGCACCGGGGTCAGTACCGGGGGTCAGCACCGGGGGTCAGCACCGGGGTCAGCACCGGGGTCAGTACCGGGGGTCAGCACCGGGGGTCAGTACCGGGGTCAGTACCGGGGGTCAGTACCGGGGGTCAGCACCGGGGGCAGCACCGGGGGCAGCACCGGGGGCAGTACCGGGGTCAGTACCGGGGGTCAGTACCGGGGGCAGCACCGGGGGCAGCACCGGGGGCAGTACCGGGGCCAGTACCGGGGGTCAGCACCGGGGGGCAGTACCGGGGGCCAGTACCGGGGCCAGTACCGGGGGCCAGTACCGGGGGTCAGTACCGGGGGCAGTACCGGGGGCAGTACCGGGGCCAGTACCGGGGCCAGTACCGGGGGTCAGTACCGGGGGGCAGTACCGGGGGTCAGCACCGGGGGGCAGTACCGGGGGCCAGTACCGGGGGCCAGTACCGGGGGTCAGTACCGGGGTCAGTACCGGGGGCAGTACCGGGGCCAGTACCGGGGCCAGTACCGGGGCCAGTACCGGGGGGCAGTACCGGGGGCAGCACCGGGGGCAGCACCGGGGTCAGTACCGGGGGTCAGTACCGGGGGTCAGTACCGGGGTCAGTACCGGGGGTCAGTACCGGGGGTCAGTACCGGGGGCAGTACCGGGGTCAGTACCGGGGGGCAGTACCGGGGGGCAGTACCGGGGGGCAGTACCGGGGGGCAGTACCGGGGGTCAGTACCCGGGGGCAGTACCGGGGGGCAGTACCGGGGGCAGTACCGGGGGCAGTACCGGGGGGCAGTACCGGGGGTCAGTACCGGGGGCAGTACCGGGGGCAGCACCGGGGTCAGTACCGGGGTCAGTACCGGGGGTCAGTACCGGGGGGCAGTACCGGGGGTCAGTACCGGGGGCAGTACCGGGGGCAGTACCGGGGGCAGTACCGGGGGTCAGTACCGGGGGCAGCACCGGGGTCAGTACCGGGGTCAGTACCGGGGGGCAGTACCGGGGGTCAGTACCCGGGGGTCAGTACCGGGGGCAGTACCGGGGGTCAGTACCGGGGGTCAGTACCGGGGGGCAGTACCGGGGGCAGTACCGGGGGTCAGTACCGGGGGGCAGTACCGGGGGGCAGTACCGGGGGTCAGTACCGGGGGTCAGTACCGGGGGCAGCACTGGGGTCAGTACCGGGGGGCAGTACCGGGGGGCAGTACCGGGGGGCAGTACCCGGGGGTCAGTACCGGGGGGCAGTACCGGGGTCAGTACCGGGGGCAGTACCGGGGGGCAGTACCGGGGGCAGTACCGGGGGCAGCACCGGGGTCAGCACCGGGGGTCAGTACCGGGGGCAGTACCGGGGGCAGTACCGGGGGCAGTACCGGGGGCAGCACCGGGGGCAGTACCGGGGCCAGTACCGGGGGGCAGTACCGGGGGTCAGTACCCGGGGGTCAGTACCGGGGGTCAGTACCGGGGTCAGTACCGGGGGGCAGTACCGGGGGGCAGTACCGGGGGGCAGTACCGGGGGGCAGTACCGGGGGTCAGTACCGGGGGCAGCACTGGGGTCAGTACCGGGGGGCAGTACCGGGGGGCAGTACCGGGGGGCAGTACCGGGGGGCAGTACCCGGGGGTCAGTACCGGGGGGCAGTACCGGGGGCAGTACCGGGGGTCAGTACCGGGGGCAGTACCGGGGGCAGCACCGGGGTCAGCACCGGGCCAGGTCCCGCTCCGGGCCGGCAGAGCGCGCGCTGCCCGGCGCTGTCTCCCCGCCGCTCACGTGGGAGCCGGGCGAGGGGGCGTGTCCCGGGCTGGGCGTTCGGCCAATGGCAGGCGGCGGGCGGGGGCTGACCAATGGGGGGGGGGGGGCGGGGCGCGGGCAGGGCCCGTCCCCCCGGTACCGGCGGGAGGGCGCGGGCGGCGCGCGGGGCTGCGGCACCCACGGGCGGCCGCGGCGGGACCGCGCCGGCTCCGAGCGCTCCGCGGGGCCGCGCCGGGGCCGCTCCGCGCCGGGACCCCGCGCCGCCAACCCGCTCCGAGGCGGGGCCCGGCCCCGGCAGCGCCGCCCGCCCTCCCGCCGGCACCGGGGTCCCGGCGGTACCCGGGGAGAAGCGGAGGCAGGTGGGTAACGCCGGGGCCCCGCGGCGGGAGGGCGGAGTTGGTGGGACCTGTTGCTGTCCGGTGCCGGGAGCTCCGTGGGTGTCCCTCTCTGCGGCGGGCGGGGGTCGGAGGCCCCGGGGAATCCCGCAGCCGGGGCTCTGCCCGACCCCGGTAAAAAGCTCAGCCGGGGGCTGACCCCCCACCTGCTGCCACTCAGCCCCCGGCTCCGTTCGGGGTGTGGGACCTCGCAGCGGGGTCCCGCCGGCAGCAAAAGGAGTTGGAGGGTGGACAGGGCATCGGAGCGGGGCCAGGGCTGTCCGGAGTCAGCCGGCGGTGCCCGGCGGAGAGCGTTTGGGCCGGGATGAGGCGATGGGCCTCCCACTGGAGACACCTCCAGCTTGGTGGCCCACGCAGGGGATGAGGGGCACAGCCAAGGCTGGCAAGAGGGGGCCGGAAAAGTCCCCCAAACAGCGTCAGACCATGGAGCTGCTGCAGCCTTAAAACTCCAGCAGAGCCCCGTGGGCCCGGGGGTGGCCGTCCCCTGGCACCCCCACAGCCCACCCAGAGCGGCTCGCACAGCCTGTCCCTTCACGCCCATGGTGACGGTGACTTTCTCTCTTCCAGGTGCTGGGGGGAGAAGAGTGATCCTGTGTCCTCACTGCCCTGCCAGAGGAGGGGAAGCCGAGAGAAAGCTTCCCTGTGGTGTGGTGCAGCCCGGGACACAGCTGTGAGCAGCCAAGCTGACGGGGTGACACCGTCCTGCTGCCGGCCTGGCCCCGTCCCCATCCCACCGCCAGCACCACGGCCGTCGCCTTTGTCCCCTGCCAATGCCAGCAGGTGGAGGCTGCACGCTCCATCACTGCCCTGGCATCCTAAGCGTGAGACTGAGCTGTGGGCCCCGCCGATTCCTGCGGGACAGTGGCCATGGGGGCTGCTCTCTCCACTGGAGCGATCGTGGCAATTTCTTTTAACTGTGTCATCGCGTTGCTCATCCTCATCCTCTTCCTCATTCTCTGCAAAGCCTGCAGGACCCCCTCATGTCCCAAGAAGACCCCGGCTTCTGATGTGGATGAGTCAAGGAATGAAGAGAAGTACCTGCTGCAGCCCTGATCTGCCTGGGAACTTGGGTGTCTGGGAGTGTGCCGAAGGAGTTGTGCCAGACTGGATGCCTGTGCTGGGACTGGAGTGCTGGACCAGGCACAATGAAAGCTGAGGGGACACCAAACTGCTTGCAGAGGCTGTGACAGGGGGCACAGTCCTTTGTGGTTTTGGTGTGTGAAGTTCCTGTGAATGCCCACAGTGATGATGGGGATATGCTACAGGGACAGTCATGCCTGTCCCAGCAGCCAGTGAGCACAGTAGGAGCCCTGCCTTCAAGTGCACACCATGTTTGGGAAGAGCTTGTGGGCTCCTCTCTGGTGCTCATTGCCTGGGACAGTGGCCAGCTGGGGGGCCTGGAGAGGGGAGGCAGCAGGGCTGGCACAAGTGCTTCTTCCTGAGCAGGCTGGCTGCTCCATGGCAGGGTGTGCCCAGGGGGCACCAAGCAAGCCCCGGCCCCGCGGGCAGAGCAGGGTATTGCCAGTCCAGATGTTTGGTGGTGGCCCTGGGTGCCATATGCCCTCAGCCTCAGGTGGGCATTTGGCATATATCTGCCCAAGCAGCGGGTTTAATGAGGCACAAGAGGGCCTGCACGGTCTGCCTGATCACCCTTGCCTGTCTGTCAGTCATTAGCACTAACGCTGCTAGACAAACGACCCTCCTCCTTGATGGGTTCGTGTCCCTGCCCTCCCTCCTGCCTGCTCCCAGCTGAGGCCAGCCAGTGGGATTTGACCTGCCTGTGAGCAGCATGCCCTTGCTGGCATCCCCGATCCCGCTGAGAGCAGCCTGGTGTGGCTTTTTCTTGGGGAGATGGGAGACATGGGGGCATGAGGGCGCCTGGACAAACAGCTCTGAAGGTTCTTTGACCCTGCCTGTTCCCTGGGGATCACAGTGGCTCTGTGGGGAGGGATGCTCTCATCTGGCTTGTCTGCAAGCCTGGCAGCTGCATCCCCCACCCTGCCAGCGGGTGCTGTGGGTTTTGGAGGGCTCTGCCTTGCCTTTCCTAGAGCCGAGCAATAGCCACGGTCACCACTGGCATAGCCACTGCAATAAGGGGACAGGAGGGTGGGATGGGAGGGACGCCAGCCAGGGTCCCTGCACAGGTTTGGCCAGGCCTGGCAGAGCCTGCAGCTCCTCCCCATGTCAGGTGTAGCATACACATCCCTTTGCAGCCTTGTTTTTACTAGACTAATAAACAGATTGTAGGCCCCACGTTGTGTCTCTGAGCTCTACCCACTGCCTGGAAAATTCGGGGGGAGGTGGCACGACCTGCAATCCTGCAGGGCTGAGGAGCGGCTGCCCCAGGGCTGGGGCTGATGTCTCTGGAGGACTGCTCAGGGATCGTGATAAGGAAGGGCTCGTGTTCATGTCCATCTGTGGCTTTTAAATGCTGGGTGAAACCCGACTGGGTGTTTCCTGCCTTCTTGCCTGGCTTGGGGGCATATGGGAGTCAGCAGGGAGCATTCCCCAATCTCTGTGCCAGAGGCACTGGAGAATTTCCAAGCTTTTTGCCATCTCGAAATCCAGGTGTGGCAGTTCCATTTGACTTGCACAAATGCCTGGGGGGCTACAGCTCAGAGCTGAGTCTCTCTGGCCACCACTCCATGCAGCCATGAAGCTGCAGCCCGGAGGTTTCCTGAGGGCTGGTGGGACCAGCCCCAGCCCCAGCCCCAGCCCCCTCCTGCCCTCCACAGGTCTCTCATCTGATGCAAGCCCAGTCAAGGCTGGGGAAAGCCAAGGGCCATGCGGCTCTGGAGGGCCAAGCATGGTGAGATTTGCCTAACACCAGACATGACTGCACACCACAGCTCTCCCAGCACCTCCATTTATTTGTCAGGGTACAGAGGCAAAGTGTTCCTGCTCTGCAAAAAGTGGGCAGCAGGGGCCCGTGGCTTGCATGCCAAGCAGCCACCGATCAAAGCCGAGCTTGTTTGGCCAGAGCCTGCCCACAGAGTCATCATTCCCCCCTCTCACTTCCCTTCCTTGCTCTCTGGCTCTCTCACCAGGCTAAGCAGCTTCTCCAGCTTTTCCATTTCCACCTCAGGACCTTTCTTCTTCACCTCCTGGCCTTTCTTCTCCTGCAAAGAGACCAAGCAGGATAGAACTGTGAGCAGGGGGGGACAGGAGGGATGAGGAGGGGTCCAACACAGGGAGGGCTGCTGGAGTGCTGTGTCTAAGCTCTCACCCCTCAGTGGAGGCTGACCCACAAGGGGATGCACCTGCCCATCTTCATATTTCAAGCCCAACATGCCATGAGATATGTGAAAGCTCCTATGAACTGGGAAAGGACAGGAATGAAGTGTTTGGATGGGAATGGGAGGCAATCTGTTGATTCACAGTGACTCAAAGCCTCTTCTGCCTCTCTCTTCCTAGACCTTCTTAGACCCATGGGACTGGACCACGCTCTAAGCTATTTCCCCAAGCTGTGGGTAGGTGCCAGGCATGCAAGACTGCTAGGGCAGTGACAGCGGTGCAGATGTCCAAAGCTCCCCAAACAGCCCCACCATGCCCATCCCATGCAGGTGCTCCTGGGCAGTGGCAGCCACAGGAGAAGGGATCATCCCTTTTGCACCCAAATGGCTTTTCCCAGGTGGGCAGCTGGTGTTGAGAGCCCCTGACCTGGTGGGGAGAAGTGAGTCAGGGCTCCCAGCTGTGCTGTTAACTCCTCACTGAGGCTCTCCTGCACCTGGTCACATCATAGCGTCCCAAGGGACAGCCCTGTGCCTCACTGCACACTTCTATGCGAACCCTGATGCACACCCCAGCATGGGCAAAGAGGACAAGCACTTCCCACAGTTCCCTAGTACTTGGCCCAAGCATCCCAGGGGCTCTGTGCCTCCGTGCTAAAGCAAACCTCCAGCATCTTGAGAGAAGTCACGTAGCACAAGGGAAAGAACCTGGCCAGTTCAGCCCTCTCTTGTTTGGGAGCAGCAGGAGCTTTCCAGGCCTGGCACAGGACGATGTCCCTGCTGAAGCACAAATGCCACTCAGTGCTTTGGGCAGAACAGGTTTCTGCTGTGCTGTGGGCTGCAGCATTGCTCTCAACAGAGTTCTGGCACTTTGGGAAAGTGATTAACTGGGCTTAGGCTCTCCAGGTTCACATCATGTCAGACACAGCTGCAGCAGAGGAATTTTCCAAGCTACACTGAGCCCACCAAGCCCTACTGCAGCTGAGCATCCACACCATGGGATTTCTTGGAAACAGCATCCCCACAGTCACCACTTCGATCACAAAGTGCTGCCTTTCAGTCACAGCCTTCCCCTTTGCCAGCCTGCTGGATCTCACCTTGCCTCTGGATTTGGTGGGATACCCCCGCTTTGGGGCTGGGGAGCTCCTCTGTGCACAGCATGGCTTTGGGCACCCCAGAAAGCAGCTGCCAAGCACAGGTGAGCAGGAGGACTGGCACAGTCTGGCAGGTGGGCTCAGGAGATGTGGCGGTGGGCCTCCAACACTGCAGCACAGCAAAGTGAAAGGAACATCCCTGACCAGGCTTGGTGGCAGCCTGCAGAAAGCTGCTGTACTGGCTCTTCTTGGCATTCCCAAAGCACAGCCTCTGCTCTCTGGGCTCTCAGAAGGCCAGGGGAGCAGCACTCAGCATCAGAGGAAGGAGGTTGCCAGCTTTGCTCTTTCCCCACTTAGAACAGATCAATTCTCCTCCCGCTGAATCAGCCCCGCTAATGGCCATGGGTGCAGCAATTACAAACACACACCTTCCCTTCAGCGCTGAAGAAATGCCAGCACACGGCATGGAGAAAGCTGAGAGCCCACATGGATCTCACTGCTTTTCTCTAACAAACATGGGCATTGCTGAGTGATGACAATGCGCAAAGAAGTCCATGGGGAATCCCCGTGTCCTTCCTCATCCCAGCCCAGCACAACCTCGATGGAACAGAGGTTTCCTAAGCTGCCAGAGGACACTGCTGAGATGAAAGCAGTCCTGAGGGGAGGATGGGGACAGGGATACTTGGAAACCCCTCTGTTCCCAAGAAGACAGCCCCACTGCTCTTCTGAGCACTGGGATGAGCCCGGGTTGTTTTATTTACTGAGTCCATTGACTGCATGGTGGGACAGGGCTAGTTTGCATTAATGCCAACAGGTGAGCAGTGCCCTTCGTGGCTCTGGTCTGGGAGCTGTGAGTGATGTTTGTAGTAACGGCCCACATCACAGCAGAGCATCTCTGTGAGTGAGAGTCTTGGGATAAACACAGCTGCTCAAGGTATTTCAGGACTTAGCTATTTCTGCAGAAGAGCTGCCTTGTTGTCTGACAGCGTTCAAACCCCTCCCTTTGGCACCCTGTGTCACACACAGCACCACACAGAGGTGCTTGGGACAGGCAAAAGAGGCAACTGCTTTGCTCAAACGGGAAGAGAAGATGCTGAAGCCACCTCCATCAATCCATCTCTATCCCAAGGCCTTTCATCTCCCCACCATCAGGTAGGGTCCCTAACTGACATCCTCCAGGCTCACGGGAACTGTGTCTAAGCCTTGCTGAATTCACCAGCCTCAGGCAAGGCTCAGCTCCTGGTCACCAAACTGTCCCTAAAACTTTGACTTTCACACTGGCTGAGCTCCTGTGGTGCTTCTGAGCACGCTGCAACAAAGCCACACGCAAGCCTGTAATGAGCCGTAACCGAACCAGAGCCCTAATTTAACGCCACATAACCAAGCAAGCAAGATGACACAGGGAATGGAAATTACAATGTCCTTTTGGGGGCACTGGAATGGAAAGTTTCCCTTTATTCTGCCATCTGCTTCTCCCAGGGTACTTGTGAGCTGGCTAGGCCACTGATGGCACCAGCACAGCACTGTGGGATCTGCTTGGATGCACGTGGCAGCTTCCTACAAATCTGGGGGCTCTGGCTGCATCAGGCCTCTGAGGAGCAGTCCTTCTTGGAGCAGAGCTATCGGGATGTCCCAGAGCGAGCATGCACGAGGTGGGGAAGCGTCACCTCCACACGTGGCTGCTGAAGGGCTCTGCCTCCCAAGAGATGCCACAGCCAGGTGTGGAGAGGGCACTCGTGGGGCTCTGCCACCATGTGCGCAGCTGAGCCTGTTCTCCACCTACATCCCTGCTTATACCACATCCACGGGGCTCATTAGGAGCTGACAGTGAGTCAGGGCAGAACATTCTCCCCATGAAACTGTTAGAGGCAGAGCTGAGATTACATGGGAGGTCTGTCCCTGAGGAGTTCATGGAATGGGCATTGAAGCTGCTCAGAGCAGCGTTTGCATCGACTTTATTGTTAACTGCTTCCAACAGGAGAGTTCCTATCGAAATGGTGATGAGGGACATGGCAGGAAGGCTCACGGCAGGGCCAGAAAAGGTGCTGTGTGGGGATGGACTCTGCCCTGCTGACAGAACATGACCTCAGAGGGGGAGACACGGAAGAGACCTCCTATTTGTGTCCATGCTGCTGCATTTGTTGCCAGGTTCCTCATGGCCCTTATGCTCCCTTTACCTCATGTCTGGGATTTCCCTGACTCGTCAAGCAGAGAAACTGAGGCAAGGGGCTCCTGGCCTTACAGGCAGTGTGGAGGACCCTTGATGGTCCTCTCAGCCCCAGGGTGAGTACTGGCACTGCAAGTGAAACAGGAGGTGGGAGATGACTGAGGTGAAGCCTCAGAGGGAAGGGTGGAGTGAGGACTAGGACAAAGATGAGGACAAGGACTGGCTGCTTGAAGATCCCAGATCCACTCCCTTGGGAGCCTCAGCCACACTCCTTCCCACGCTGGCACATGCTGAATTCTGCATTCAGGTTATGGGACTCATTTAAACTGGAGTCTTGGCTGATGCCTTCATTCCCTAGTTGAACAGTATACCACTGAGTTAATAAAACTCTCCCATAAAAGCCATGATGCTGGCACTTTTCAGCATCCATGTCTTTTTCCCATTGGTGGAATAATCATAAAACATCTGCTCTAAAGTTTCGATTAAACAAGGCCAAACATATTTATGTTTAAAAGCAGCAAGGAAGTCAACCTCACAGACTTGAACATAGGCAGGAAAGTCCCTACAACTTCCTTGGGAGCAGAGGTGACCCTTTACCCTGCTGAGCTTTGGCCAAGGGGCACAGGCCTATCTCTGTCCTGCTGTTATCATGACACTGATGTTGTTCCTTACAGGATGGGACTTCTGGACACAGTCACGCTGGAACAGGATCTAGACATTTTATAAAGCAGCCCAGTGACCTAAAAACTGGCTTCCCATGCAAAAAGGGTTTAAGCTTTTACAGAGTTGTTTTGAAGGGGGTGAGAAGCTTCAAGAAGACAGCCAAAACTGCTTGTTCTCATTATCCTCAGTGGGAAGGGGCACACAGCCTGCCAGGTGTTCAGAGGTGTATTTCTTTGGGAGAAGATCATTTATTGCTCCTTCTACTCTGCTCAGGGGTAGGTTAAGGTGATAGCTTCAGGGTAAGGGCCCCTCCATTACCAAAACACACTAGTGACTGGTCTGGTGAACTCAATGAATGAAAACAAAGATGAAGCTTCCCTGGAGCATTTCCATCAGGAAGACCAAGGAAACCCAAACTTCTTCATGAACACAGAAAAAATTTCCTCATCATCTCCCTGGGCCACTAAGCAAACATTAAGAGGATCAACAGGAATATGACAGCAGCTGCAGTCCTGAAGCCTCCCAGGTCTACCCCATCGTGATCCTATTGCAACCCAGTGCTGTCATATGAAGCTAGAGTTATGCTGAGCTGGGGATGATGTCTGTGCCAGGACCACATCTGAGCTCTCAAGAAGTCCATTTACATACAGCAGCAACATGGTTTTCAATCACAGAGAGCCTTGAGGAACACTCACAGCCTGATCTGACAGCATCGCTCCTGGCCCATGGAAGGATTAGCTGACAGACCAGAGATAAGGATTTAGGCTTATTCTGCTACTGTTTGGAAATAAATGATGCAGTAAATGTTTTTGCAGGGAATGAAACCAGCAGAAAAACCCAGGGGATGGCTGGGTCATTCAGGTGACAGCAGCCACACAGGATCATTGGCCTCAAAGGATGCTCTTACCTCCAGCTTCAGGCACAATCTGTGCAGTTCAGGGCAGGCACCCCCACCTTGCACAAGCTCACATCTGCCTGGCATAGGCACTGGTCCATGCCAAAGCACAGCAGGGCACACAGGTCTCAGCGCCTCAGCTGACCTGCCTTTGCTTGTTGGAAGTCACCATTTAAATTGGGTAAGTCACAGTGCTGGGACCAGCCTGAGGCTCAGCAGCACATCTGCCAGGAAAGGCGTGGGAGTGAAGGTCAGGATACCCAACAGGCAGGAAGCGCAAACAAAATTGGATCAGACCTGGAAGCAGATGGGATTGTCACTGGAAATAAACCAGAAGGAATTGGGCAGGGCATGTGGGCAGAGGTCACCTGTCCTTAAATGGTGGATAGCTGCCCACAGTACACCATGGGCTGGTGGTTCACAAACATCCGTGGGAGAGGCGAGGGAATGCCTGATGGAATGGATGGGTTCTGCAGCAGCAGAGAGCTAATAGCCTGGTCAAATCATAGCCACCAGGGAGCACAGCCATCGTCACAGCTCTGTGTCTGCTCTGCCAGGGGCTGGCTGGACTCCACATCCTTGCTCACCCCCACTGCAGTGTCCTCTGGCCAAGCAGAAGTTGTGCACACAGCAGGAGCCCTGAAGAACGTTCCCTGTTCTTGCTAACTCCAGAGCCTCGAGCAATGTCTCTTACAGACCACTAATTTAGGCACCTAAATATAGCCATAAAAAGACCACATTTAGCATGAAAACTTCAGTGAACAAGGCCAAGCTGAGTGCAGATTTGTCTCATGGCTGTCCCCACAGCTCCTCTGTGGCATTACAATGATTTGTTACCTCCTTCTGAATTTATCCCTGTACCAGCTGCAGAAACCCACCAAAACCATTTAAAACTATTGGTCTTCTGCCTTTCGATTGTCTGACACAAGTTCAAAACAGGGATGTGGTCATGACCCTCAGTTCATGAATCTCCAAATAAATAGCTTTAAAGAGAAGGATAAATTTTAAAGTCATCCCAACATCATCCTAAGACATTATGGGTCTGAAATGAGCCAATACCCTTAACTCTGCCCTGCAAAGATGCTCTGATTAGGAAGCATCAGCAACAGGGTCCCAAGAGGTCACACTGTTTTGTCAGCCCTGGGGATGATTTGGCTACACTCTAACTGTGAGCTCTGGGTGTGTGAGATGAAAAACAGCTTTCTTTTGGGTGTCAGCACCCTTAGTCACTGAGATGAGCCAACATCTATAGGCTCTATTCAAATAGAACAGCCTGGTGAGGAAACAAACTCTTCACAAGGTACATGGAAAAGATTTCCAGTCAAATCACTTAACTGACTTGTACTAAGCACTAAGAAAAACCACTGTGTGCTCATTGTGCTTGGCAATTACTCTGTCCTGGCACACTGAGACTTCCTGAAGAAGTCAGAGTGGAATAAAACCCCTAAAAGCTCTCTTGTCAAGTCCAGGGAATCCTGGTGGTGCAAACCACCATTGGGATAAGGACAGAGGGATGGGATGCCCTTTCCTTCACCTCACTATGGGGACAGGCAGTGCAACACCCACTCAAAACCCTGGATCCAGCCCTACTGGGTTCAGATTTTCTGCAGTGCCATTTAGTTCATCGGGATGGGATCAATTACTTTAATTAGCTTTTAACTTGTTGGGAAGCCCCAGTACTTAAAGCCTGTCTACATGCCATGTGTTACAATAGCATGGGATGCAAAGGCTGGCAGGGACATCAGCTCCCAGTGTTTTAGCTGTGGGATCTCTCAAACCCAAGCAGACAGGAGGAAGGAAACAAGAAGGGGATTTTAATTGAGATTGTCCATAAAACCCACTAGACAGGCAATACCTTGTGCTCTAGCTCGACTTCAAATACTGCTGCAATTCCAGTGACACCCGGACACCAAATCTCAGTGTAACCTAGACAATCCAAAAGCTGCACAGGCTTCCCTAACTCTTGCACCTACCATGAGGGGCCACATCTGCAGCACCTCTTCACTTGGGCTGGCAAACCAGAAGTGAAAGGCTTGGGTGCACACAGAACCCATAGACACATACATCAAACCTGTCCAGAGGGATAAAATCAAGGATATGCCCTGCAGAGTGCAGTGACCCCAGCATTCTTAAGCTGCAGCCCTTGATTCCTGGCAGGCAGCACCCTCAGCCACCCAGCAATGTTTCCTTATCACTCAGCACCTCTTTCTTTTTTTTTTTTAAATTACTTCAGCTTTACTTTAGCATTTTGCCATGCCAGCTCAGTAGGCTGTTACGGATTAGAGTTTAATAAAAGCAATCAAATACGGATGTGAACATGCAGCTCCTGCAGCTCTTGGGTACTGCTGTTACGTCACAGAGCACAGCATCTCATGAGAGAACATTTGCAGTTGTGTGAACAGTATATTTTAAAAAGTTGCGGTTTTTTCAATACCTTTTTCTCTGGCCACCATTGTTAACCTACACATGTCCACCTTCATCACCCTTTAACTGCCTTAAGAAAGTCCAGTTGCTGGTTTGGTTTTGTTTTGTTTTGTTTTTAACAGTGCCTTCTTTATTTTTTTTCAATACAGTTCATAAAGTATTTGCATAGGAAATATATCCTTGGTCGCTGCTTATATGGGAGCATGTGAATATACTTCATTTTGGATAAATACAAGTACACTGGAAACCGGATTTTGCTATTATTAGAAATAAAAATAAATGTCCTCGCTCACAGAAGCTTCATATGTAGTAACATTAAATGCCAATGGCATGAAAGATGTATTATGACTGATACTCTTATGCTTATGAAAGAACTCAGTGTGCAATTTAATGTCAAGGCACATCGCTCTCTTTCTCTTTCCTGCTCTCCATGACTGAACTTAGGGATGCTGCAGAAATTGCACTAGATTATTTTAACCATGTGAACAATTGTGTCATCTCAACAATGTATTCTCCTGTGTATTTTTCATTTAAATCACAGAGTCACCTGGGGTAGACCTAGGAGGAATTAGTCCACTAGTGCACCCTTGTCCTTAGTGGGAGCAGCTGCTCTTATATTGCTTCTGACAGATGCTTGTCCAGCCCTTGGGGTACCCAGCACAAGAGGTCCTAAGCAGTGGATTGTCCCACTCTGCTCCCAACACCTACACAGCCACTTCTTTTGAAAGCCCCAGGAATGGTGCTGCCAACCCATCTCCTGGTGACATCTGTCAGCATGTCCCTCTTACACCCACTGAAACCTTCTCCCTAAGTCTTTTCCTGCTGTATTGCCTCAGGGCACTGCCTTCCTTACCCTGCCAACCCAGGATCTCTTTGGGAGTGTTCATCTCTCTCATCTCCCTGCTTCCAGCCTCTCAGCTGGCTGCGCTGTCCTTGCGGCTTTCCTGCTCCTCATGTCCTTCAATGCTGGTACTCAAAACTGGAGCAGAGGCCTTTGCACTGCAAAGCAGTGCAACAGGATCAGCTCATGTTTCCTGCTCACTCCTTTCCTGCCTGTGCTGTTCAGTACATCTCTGCTCAAGAAAGATCTTTTTCTGTTCACCTCCTCAGTCAGTTATTCCAACCTCCTTTCCCTCTCCTTCTATTTGCCTCCATCCTCACCGAAGCGCATCCTGTTTACTTCAGACTGAGTCTCCCCATTTGCCTCAGATTAAATGAGTTGCACAGCTTCTCTCCACCTGCTGCACAGGAAACAGCCAGGCAAATGATAAATGCCACACAAACACTCCCAGGCCTGGGAACCAGATACACCGTTAGCCTGGACGGTGTGGGACGTCACACTAAATCGCATCAGCCACGACTGAGTTACGCTGCAGCATGCAAATCAGGGCTTAAAAGAGGTCAGCGAGAAGCTGGACGCAGGACAAGCACAGGAAATACTGCAGCTAGAGCTGTTGCTCTTCCCTGGGATTTCACACAGTTACAGCAGCTGAGAAATCCCTTCCTGCCCCACAGACAGACAGGGCCCAGCTGTATCCCACCACAGCACTGCTTTGCCCTGGGAGCTCCTGCAGATGGCTGGAGTCAGTTCTCTCCTGGAATAGGTTTGGCACGGTGCTGGTCCACGTGGGATGTTTGTTGCTGCCTGTTGAGGCATCTCCACTGTGAGCCCATGCATCCTGCAGTGATGCGGAGGTTGTGTTTCACACTCCCTGTCCATGTTCAGTGACCCAGCTGCATTGGACGGTCCATAAGGGTCTGAGCAAGAGCAGCACAGAGAATAGGATTCATACTGGTCTGACTGCAAACACAGGGCTCAAGCACTGCATATCAGCCAGAAGCAGACAGGATAAAACAGTGCAGGAGAATTCCAGCAATACACAGGGAGGCAGCTCAGGGAGTGCTCTTCTGGGGCACAGGCACCCACAGAACCATTCATTTCCTTCTGGGAGGCACTGCCAGCAGTGTGCTGATGTGCCCTGACCTGATCAACAGCTGCTCTGCAGGAAGGAACCCAGGATGGACCTGAATATGGGCTCCCTGGCATGCAGTGATGGGGACGGCAACAGGGCTGGAGTACGGGATGCTCCTGTCCCACCAGCAGACCCAGATCATCATATGCATTACCACGTGTCCCTACCCACGCCTCACTCTGACCCTGCCACCTAGGAACAGGGGGTGTTCTGGGTCCTGTCTGGAGGCAAAGATGAGGTACACTCTGAATAAGAAGCAAATCTAGATCCTGTGTTCATGTAAGCTGTTCAAGCAGGAGGCAGCCAATTTTAACAACAATCCAGTCTTAAGATGCTGATCTGGCTCCAGCCCAAGTCTTTGTACTAAGCTCCTTGACATCCTGTTTAGAAAAGCATTATTAAAATCTAATTGCTTCATGCATATATTGCTGTTTTAATTAGAACAGAAGCAGGAGAGAGAGATGGGAGCAGTAATCAATCTCTCTGATACTAATACATTTTTGAAGAAGGAACTGGCCATGGGAAAAGCCAATCTAACATCACCGGAGGAAACCAGAGAGAGATATTCCTACTGATTGTCCACTTTGCCAACAGCACAGTCTCAGTGCGGCCAGGGGTGGCCTCCCTAAAGTGCTCTTTGCTTCGAGACACTGACTGGGATGCTGCACCTGAATTAATTTTATACGTTTGCTGCTGTGTCTCTGTTGTACCAAAATGTAATTACTTCAGAGCCATAGACCAGTTAAACTCATCTGCTCAGCTGGCTGCTGAAACTAATGGGCACTCTTTGCAACAAAGTAGTGCAAAATAGAGGCACGCTGGAAAGCAAATTATGAGGAAGTCATCAAGGTCCTTAAGGCAAGCACCTCCCAAAGTAATCTCTCCACTGCTGAGCAAGTCCCATGGGTACCAAAGATGGAATAAGGTTAACCAGCAGCTGGCAGTTTCAGCAAAACAGTGGCCAAGATGGCAAAATAAATTACCTGACAAATAATTGCAGATGTAAGGACTAGAGGGGATCTGTTGACAGAGGTTAACTGACATTGATGCATGTCCTTAACCCTAAGTGGATGTGTCCACTACAGAAAATTCTTCAACTAAAGGGGTGTCAAGCACTGGAAGAAGCTGCCCAGGGAAGCTGTGGTGTCATCAACGCTGGAGGTATTTAAAAGATGTGTAGACATGGCACTCAGGGACATGGTTTAGTGGTGGGCTTGGCAGTGCTGGGTTAACAGCTGGAACAGTGACACAAAGCCAGTCACTTTCACAGTGAGGCTTTCAATGACACACAAATAGTGTCATTGAAAGCCTCAAAACACCAGCAAACATGGCCTGATCCTTGCCTCACTCTTTGTGTTGCTGGAGCTGGGACAGAGGCAATGGTTGAGGTAATGCTGCCAGGCAAACAGCCACCATTCCCCCTGGGGGCCCTTGGAGGAGGTATCTCCTCGATGCAGATGGCAGAAATCTTGTCACATTTGGACACTTCTGTCTGCAGATTCCAATGGCATAGTCAGATTATCATCTCAGGAGGGGTCACTTCTTCCCTTCTGTTTCCATTTCTGTCACTTCTGGCTCTTCTGTTTCCATTCTGACCTGAGCCCAGGCAATGACTTCTGGTATTGCCCTGGTGTGAGGAAATCCCTGAAACTCAGATGTGTCATCAGGCTGCAGGTCTGGGGGAAACTAGTAAGGACTGAACAAGAACCTGGTGATGTTTTGAGAGTCCTGAACATGACAGCCAGAGTTACTCTTCACCATCACAAAGGAGATGCCTAAACTTGCCTAGAGGAGTGGTGGAAGCAATTGCTTTGTAGAAATAATGTTGCCTCAACCCCCTATATCCCACTGCTTTCCCATGAAACAGTTAACCCTGTGGATCCTGCATGTAAAGTGCTGAGAGATGCAGACATCACAAATGCCGAGGCATGGTGGTTTCTCCAGGCCCTTTGCTGATCCAGCTCTTCCCCTCTCTGTGAGGGAATAGTCACCATCATTTGAGAGCTGGGTGAGACACAGCCCAGCAGGGGATGAGCCCATTACAGTGCTGCATGCCTGGCATCAAGAACAATCCTGGAAAGAGATGTTTTCACAGCTGGCAACCAAGCAGGAAACAAAAGGAAGACAGAAATGAGGCACTTGTGCTCAGAAAATTAAATCCAAATTACAGTAATTATACTTTCATTAACACCCTATTTGCCATAAAGATGCATAACATCCTTAGGTGAGAGATGCAACTGTCCTGAAGGTGAGAAGAAGGTAACTGGAGAAAGAGTACCAGCCTCTCCCTAGCTTGTAAAATCCTTAAAAAGTCTGGATCATCATGAATGGTTGTTTGTAATCTAACTTCCCCAGCAACCACCTGTAAATGAGTCAGCAATCCAGCAAGAGCAGCAGAGAACCCATAACAGAGCTGATTTATTTCAGCAATCCATGATTTAACCATAAAGAAAGGCATTGTTTTCTATATGACAATCTGGGGCTTCATGCTGTTGTGATGTACATAACATGAGACAAATTCTCACCTCACTCCCTGATGAAATCACATCCTGTTGGAGGCATGGGATCACTGACTAAATTGGGCTCATTAGCATAATTCTGAGTCCTTGGACCACAGAAACTTAATTCGGGTTCTGCACCTGAGCAGAATCAAGCACAGTGGAGACCAGCCCTGGCAGACATTGTTGGTACTTTCTTGATCACTTCCTTGATTTCAGTCCATTTCCCCACGTGGAGATTTGGTACAAAGCCTTTCAAAGTGCTTGTGACCTCCATGCCACCAGGTCCTCTCAAGACTTTGTAAGTGGACTCTGCTAGATCAGCTGAGGAATGAGTAACAAATTTGAAATGCCAGTGAGGACACCAACCCACCCTCCCAAATAAATCTGCAGACTGCTCTGAGATTTCATCCCAGTTGTTTCACTGGTAACTGCTCTTTTGGGGTGATTTTTCAGCTGGTTACTCTTCCTGCTTCTGGCATAACTTCTGCACTCTCCTGGTTTAGCTCAGATGTGCACTTGCCATTTGGCTTGGCACCAGAAGACATGAACAGAATCACAGAAGGTTCCCTCAGGAGGGACAGGTAAAGCCAAGGATGGCTACAGAGGCTGAGGGTGAGAACACCACTCAGCCCCTGTATAATCTATGGTGTAAGAGCACCTGTCAGTCTAGTAAGCAGCCCAAGTGTTTGCTACTTCCTGTCATACAATAGATAAGAGCTTCAGCAGATTTTCTGAAGAAGGCTGCAACACAGGCAGGCAGTTCCAAGCCAGAAGGTGCTAATTAAGAAACACTAGGTGAGTGTTAATGAAAGAAATTTTGAGAGGTGAGAGAAAGCAAAGAGGATGAACCCTTCTCACCTCCTGTCCCTGGTCCTGTGTGCCATGTTCTTCGTCACTGAAAAAAAGGGAAAGAGCTTTCTAGGAAGGAAAGAAATAAGAAAAGTAGATGACAGGTCTGCTGGATCAGTGTGTCTGTTCTCTGCCCTGGTGATGAAAAACAGGCTACAAAAGGTCTTCATTTTCAGCTAATGGTTTCACCTACAGGAAGAGAGGCAGAAGGTAGTTTAAGGGGTGAAACTGAGGTGTCGATAAACCAGACTGAGGCCAGCAGAGACTAGCAAGACTGTTGATGTCTGGAGGATTTGCACTGAACAGATACTAAGAGTGCTGGACTTGTTCAGCCTATAGAAGACATAGTTCTGGGTGACCTAACAGGCACCTACCTGCACCCAAGTGGAGGATATTAAGAAGTCAAAAATGGACTCTCTGTAGGAGTGCACAGCAGGAGAATGAGTCATAACAGCCATAAACTGAAACAGGGAAGGATTCAACATGACATAAGAAAGTTTTTCTCCACTGTGATAGTTAGTCATTGGAACAAGACTCCAGAGTGGCTGTGAGATCTCCAGCCTTGGAGTTTTTAAGAGAAGCTCAAGCCCTGAGCAACCTTGTCTGATCTCAGGGCTGTACTCGCTCTGAGCTGGAGGCTGAACTAGAGATATCCCAACATCACCTCCAGCCTGAACATGCCTGTGGCTCTACAATCCCAGAATGTTCTTCATCACCAAGTGTACACTGGTGGATGAGTTTTGCAGCTCTACCCTACTCTGCTGCTATGCTCTTATTGCAGACAGCATTTCTAAGCAAATGTCCTCTTAAACCTTATATTGCTCATAATGCCAGGAGCAGTGCAGAGCAATACAGCCATCAACTGGGCAATTCCCAGCCCCTGGAGAAGAACACAGGCACAGAGAGGACCAGTTCTCCAGCACCCTCCTCCCAGGGTATCTAGATGCTGTGGAAGCTACACAGACCAATTTGAATGTTGGTGTCAAAGGGGTAAAGAGAGGAAGAAGGTCCCTCAGTGAAAAATGACAACCAGGAGCACTGGAGAAAACCCATGGAGAACAGAAGCCTGAGGCAGATAGTGATAGGACCAAGGAGGAAGCTGGACTAGGAGCCTGTGAGAACTGGCACCACGGGGATGAGAAAGTGGGGATTGTTTCCCCGTGCCTACCCACAAGTGGAAAAGCTGACATAAGAGGGGAACATACATAATCCGAGACATGTAGGACAAGTATATGTTTTCCCACTATGCTTGTATCAATGGCAGGAAAGGGATAACATGGGCTTAGTGTCAATAAATTCCCACTGGTTTTGTTGCTGAGTGCTTGCAGTTTGATCGTTTAACACACAGGCTGAAAACCAAACCATAATCAACATGACTGAGGAGTTCAGGAGCCTGTAAATCTCTTCACATGCAGGTATGTGGCCTGTTCTGAGCTGTTATTACCTCTTTGTAAAAGCTGTGAATCTCTCTCTGTAATGCTGCCTGACAATTCCCCTATCATTTCAATAAGATCAAAAAGTGGAAGTAGATTTAATATATTTTTAAACCCAGAAATAACCATAATGATTCACACAGTTTCAGTCAGTCCTGAACACAACAATGACTCCTCCTGGAGCTAAAACAGAGCTTTCACTAAAAGGCAAAGTGTTTTGACCTGAAGGTGTTTGAGGGATAAAGACAAGGTAGTGCCATGCTAAATACGTATGCTCAAGTCCTTGTTTAATTTGGTCAGCTGCCAAATCCCATTATATCTCTGTCTGGTAATTTTAAGGAGCTTTCCTCCATTGCAAATCCCTCCCCATGCAGGTGCCTTTAGGATGAGATCAAGTTATATTTTGTTAAAATATATTTAATTATTATATAGAATTGTATTATATATTATATACTATATATTACATGATCTATGGTCTATGATCTATGATCTATGCATAGAATATAATTGTATTACATATATAATCTTAGATTACAAATTTTAAATTATAAGTTATAAAGCTTAATTTACTTTCAAGGTCCTCAAAACCTTCTTGAAATCATGTTTCCTAGGCCTTAGGTCAACCATCTTGGTCTTTCAAGACTTGCTTTCCATTTTTTTGTCAATCAGTCAATCAATCACCTCCACTGCAGAGTCAACCCTGGATGTGTGCAGAGACCCCTTCCTAGTTACATTTAAAGTTCTGCTGGTCTCAGCTCTCTTTAAGTGAATCCATGCAGGTGTTTTGTAGTGCTGCCTTTTTTAAGCAGGGTGTTTATTTTCCAGAGAAAGTCCATGTTCAACCATTCTTTCGGACATAAGTAGTATCTTGACAAAGGTTTACCACAGGTCTGAGCCAAACAGCAATTACCAAGTCACGGCTGAAAGCCCATGGAGTATCAAGTGTATAAGGGGCTGTGATGGTGATGAAGAGATCTCATGTTGATAGACAAGCAATTCTGTCTGAAGCAGGGGAAACAGGTCAATCGCAATGTTTAAGTTTCCTCTAGGTCCTTCAACCACACCACATAATGTGTGACATTTCTGCAGCACCTCTCATGCCAATCCAGACAAGCCTTTCAAAAACCTGGGGTTACTCACTGACAGGGAGAGGCAGGGACAAGGAGCACTCAGGGGGGTCACTAAAGCCTGCAGAAACCCAAAAGCACAGGCTGTGAAGTACAGCCACAAAGGCTGTACCTCTCCAGTGAACCCCTGCCCGTGACTTCAAGCCAGGTAAGGGACAGGGATAGAGAGGAGGGGAGGTACCAATTGCCAAGTCTTGGGGTAACCTCTGTTCAGCCTGGCACCACAACTGAGTATTTCGGAGATACGGGAACTGAGGGCTGGAGCTCTCTCTGCCAAGCCATCTCTCTTTCTTCCTTTGCAGGCAGGCAGTGGTGGTGCCCCACTTACTTACTGCTTCTCTAAGTCAGAGCTCAGACTAACCTTGACTCGAAATGCAGGTCTGACTGATTGCAGAGACTTTGCCTACCACACCAGCGTCTGAAAAATCATGGCTGGCAGCACATCCCTGGCTATGAGCAGGGTAAAAGCACTCTGAAGAATGAAATTTCCCCACACAGCAAGGTGCAATCAACTTGGAGTTTTTCCTGTCACTGCAGACGGGATCACAGATCCTTCTGCAAGTCTTCATACCCTACAGCCAGTCAGGATTTCCATACTTGGTCACTGCACTTCAGGCTCAAGCTACCCCAGGCTCTCCCTGTTACAGAAGCAGGACCCACATTCCTCTCTTTTGCTGGTGCTTTAGGCTGGAAAACCCCATGAGGTTGAACTGAGCAAGACAGGACCTCCACAGCCCTGCTTTTGGCCTCGTGGCAGCAGACGAGAAGAGGTTTCTCAGGGTAGGTTTCCCTTTCACTTGTGCAGCCTAACTTTTTCAGTCCCCAGTTTGCAGGAGCCATTTGGGCTGCAGGGCTTTTACTGCACAGCTTTTAAAGCACAGCTTTTCTTCTTGAACAAGCAGTTCTAATTGAAACCAAATCCATCAGCCTTTTGCTCAGCTCTATTACAAACTCAAACCGAGAGGCAAAGCCTGGCATGATTTTTTTTTTTCATTGACATGAAATGCACAAAATTATCAATTTCCTGAACTCCCACTGGATGTCCATCGGTTGGCCAGGCCAGATAAAAATGAGAGCCTTGGAGCTCATTTCTCTCACTTAGCAGGTTCCCTCAGTGCAGATCAAAGCAGGAGGCCTAATCCTGGAGAGGGATGAGCATCCTCCAGTCTCACAACTGCACTTGCAAAGTAGTTTCTGGTCATTTTGGTGTCTGTTTTGGAGTCTGACTTCTGACAGCAAGTCTACATAATCATCAAAAAGTCAGACAAGGCAAAAAAACAAGAAAGCAGTAACCGAACAGTGCTGATATTCATGCTTCCTCCTGTGCTTCTGGGAAGGATCCTTTCCTCTTTCCTGCAATCCCAAATCCTCAGGATGTCAGAGCCAACACCAGCAACCAAGTGGGGAGATTTCTGGTCTAGATGAGCAGGGTTAGTGTGTATCCAGACACACGGGTTTACAGGGAAAGGCAGTGACTTTTATTAACCCAAATAATACATAGCTGGAGAATAAAATACCAGCTATAGGGCATATGCACTTCTCTTTTCTTCCGGAGCATAAGTATTTGCTTAATAAAAGGTGCTATCTGTGACCACAGACTTTGACTTGATTACTGTATTTGAGACCATCCTGACCACAACACTCCGAGCCCCCTGGGAAGGGCAGCAGTTACCAAACCTGATCAACTTAACAGCCTTAATCTGATACATTTCCTGGGGAAATTTCAGGGGATGACAGGGATCAGGAAGCTGAAAAAGGTAAATGCAGCAACTACTCAGAAGACATTCAGTTTAATCTCACTTTTCAGAAGATGAATGGAACAAGTCAACAACCTGTAAGCACCTGAAATGCATCATAACTAACGCGAATTTGCACCAAAGAAGTCATGCTGCACCAATCTGATTTCTTTTTGCAACAGTACAATACACCTTGTGGACGGGAAAGGCACAGAAGTCATTAACCATGACTTTGAGAAGACTTTGCCATTGTCTCCCTTGATATTCTGATCCTGAAGTGACACAACAGATCTACATAAAGTGAGTAGAAACTGGTAAGACCCAGCTGACTAGTTGTACCCAGGGCTGTCAGCACTGAGTTGTGTGTAACTCTCACAGCTCCGTGGTCTGGAGGGGATTTGGTCAGATTTTCTGCTAGTGTTTGGACATTGGGACAGACAGGCAGACTGCAGGTGTCCAGGAAGACAGGACTGGAATTTGAAATTACTTTGCTGGACCAGAGATGTGATCTGGAAAACCTGCATGTGAATTAACAAGGACAAATGCGAGATAATGCAAGATATTGAGAGTGAGCAGGGACAGTCCCCAGCACAAACACGGGATTGTGGGGAGGGAGTGTTTTGCCATCAGGGTTGGAGTTAGAGAGATAATCACCTGGAGGGGACCTGGCACTCCTGTGCAGCAGTGAAACAGTCAGCTCTGCCACTGCTGAGGAACGGGAGTGTCATGGGCAGGCATGTGAAAGGATCTCTTTATGGGCAGCACCCACAGGACATGGTGCAGCAAGGGCACAGTTCATGGAAGTTGGTCTGGGGGATAACAAAAAGATTTCAGCCCAACAGGTGGGAGGTGCGAAAACACAACATTGCCCTGGCAGAACAGGTCTCTGCACTGACCAGGCCCCGTGAGGGGTGAGGAGCCCAGGTACACCCTAGATTGAGAGCAGTGGGATCACCAGCAGCTCCCTGGTGAGATATAGAAGCAGAGGAGACCAGGGGATGTTTGTCCTAAGACGGCCTCACACAGTTGGTGCCTGGCATCCCATCTCAGAAAATCAGTCAGTGAACTGGGGCGTAACAGTTTCCCTCCAGGAGAACCTCAGAGCTGCTTTGATTGCAGCCGTCACTGCATCTCGCACAGCCAGCGGGACTGTAAGTCGGACCCTCTTCTCCTCTGCTTCACAGGGCTCTTCCTTTTCTCCACGGAATAAAAATAATCCCCTTGCATCAGTTCCATCACAGTGAGCAGTGAGCCATTTTATTCACTGGCGATCCCTTCCCTTCTCTCATTTAAGCAATTCTGCATTGAGCCCATCAAATTAATTTGTGCAAGGGACATTTATTTGCCCTGCTTGCAGGCGCAGGTGTCTCCCTTTGTTTTCTTGTGGAGGAGGCTGGTAGGTGGCACAAACATGAGCTGGGGAGAGGCTCAATGGTTTCAATCAGAGCGTGTAGGGGCATGAAGATCTTCAGAGGGATGCACCCAGAGTCACCCAGATTCACAAAACCTACAGGTGAAATCTGCAAGTGAAGGGCTTTTTACAGCAATGCATTTGGGATGTGTTTTACAATGGCACAGACACAATTTCCCAGGCAAGGAGCTGCCCTCTGTGTCTCCACAGGCAGCCTCAGCCCTTTCCAGCACAGGCTCGCTGTTGGGGAAGATTGTGTCAGATTCTGGCAGAGGCTCAGGAGGAGTTACAGGAATGTGCCAAAAATCAAGCTGTTCCTTTGGCCCTCATAGCTGCATTTCTTCCTGTTCCATGTCATGACAAATTTCCTGCATTTGTCACTGCAGCAAATACCACCAGGCTCTGCAATCAGGGACACTGCCCCAGAGTGCTCAGTCGATGCCCAGGGACAAGGTATCATAGAATCATAGAACCTTAAGGGGTTGGAATGGACCTTAAAGATCGTCCAGTCCCAACCTTCAGCCCGCCATGGGCAGGGACACATCCCACTAGACCAGGTTGCTCAAGGCCTTATCCAACCTGGCTTTGAACACTGCCAGGGTTGTGGCATCCATGGTCTCCCTGGGCAACCTGTCCTGGGGTCTAACCAACCTCACAGTAAAAAATTTCTTCCTAATATCTAATCGAAATTTCCCCTCTCAGTTCGTATCCATTATTCCTTGCAGAGCTTGAAGAAGAGTAAGAACCCATCTTCTCCCAGCTGTGGGGCATTACTAGGTTCTGTGAGGTGAGGCAAAGCATGATGGGAATGGGTCTTGCACATGAAGACCAGTGTCCTGTTCTCCATCCCTGCTGAGTGAATTCTCAGGTGCTCAGAACACTGCATGACCATGAGCTTGGGAGAATTAGCTACATTTCTCCAACTTAACTGCGTGAGCAGTGGATGCCATTACAAATAGAGAGGCCAAACCTACAGCTGTGGAGGTACAGACCCAACAAGGAGCTGCTGACCTACATTCCAGAGTTTTGTGTGCTTTTCTGGCCAGGTCACCCATGGGATGCCTGCTGCTCTCACCCATTTACTCATACCACTGCCACCTCCTCCCTCTGCCCCTGCTCCACTTCCTAGTTTTCTTCAGTTTTTCAGTGACCTGGCTCGGCTTGAAATCTTGGGCTTGATAGTCTGTGATATCCAAATGTCAGGCAGGATGCAGGAGAGCCTTCCAGGATCTGGGCCCTGGTGGGACAAGGCTGTCCATCACTGCGCCCCAGCTGCAGCTCCTCTCCTAAGGTATGACTGTATTGGATGTATCCCAAAAGCACTCAGCAGGAGGGAAGCACAGAGAAGAGGTTGTAGGAGAGTAGATCCAGGGCATCTATGGACAACTGTCACTTGGCCACTGTGGTTCCAAGGGAGATGGGAGTCCTCATCCTACTCAACATGAAGGGGAGCTGCATCTCATCCAAGGACACGCAGAGGCCAGGACCATGGCTAGGTCTCCCAGGCACCACGCACTGCTTTGTCCCTTATCCTCATGACAAGCCATCACCTTGTCCTTCAAACGCACCCCGTGGCTCAGGGGCTGAGCTAACAAGCTTTCCTCCTTCATTCCCCTGTGCAGAGCCAGTGCTCAGGAATAGCTGCACTCCTGAGAGCTGCTTGGGGCTGTGTGGCGTAAAATCAGCTCATCCTCAGATGATCTGGAGGATAAACACACACATTACCTCCTTCGTCAGGCCACTCTAATCAGGTCTGGCAGAGGGGCTGAGCACTGAATTGTCTCTGCAGGGCAGGCTGCAGGCTGGTCATCCTGCACTCACACCCAGCCATTGCTGGAAGAATGAGAGCCTCCCAAAAAGCCTCCATTGCTGTCTTTGCCAAAGGCATGCTTAGAAAACAGCTTGTTCCCCTAGGGGTCCCTCTGCCTTTGTACTGGGGCTGTTACTCAGGCAAAGAACTGGTGATTTCTCAGGATTCCCCAATTTCCTGGATGGGATTTAAGTCATCTGCATAGAAACAAACACACAGAGGACAGATAAATAAACAGGAAGGATAGGTGAGCCAAGCAGATCCTGTGAGGCTGAGCAGTGCCTCACTTGCCTTAAGACTGTGCTGTGCTTTCTGCCAAGGCACCGAAGAAAGCTGATGCTCTGGCTCAAAGAGGAATTGTGCAAGCTGAACAGGCATATTCAGGCAATCACAGATCTAACCAAAATGAAAGTCCTTTGAAAACATCAGGCAAGGCTCCTTCTCATGCACTAGGCATTTCCCAGGACAGCGATGGGCTGCAGGCTGCAGAGGAGCAAAGTCCAGACTGCTGGGACTTGGGGAGCTCTAGCATCGCAGACACCAAAGAACAGACACAATCTGTGCACAAAGGAAGAGGATGCAAAGCCTGCAGATAAAACAGTATTTGTAGCAACATAACAGTACCAATGTGGAGAAATACAAGGGAAGGCGTAAATAAGGCACAACTAGAATCCAATTTTGCTCGGCCAAATTTACTGAGGACAGCAAATCCAAGGACACACCAGATTTATGCCTAGGAAATCTTGACTATTATTGATCACAAAACCAAATCCTCCTAGCATTTTTCTCCAAACCACTAGTATTGCAAAACAGAGCAGTCTCACATCACTTTCAAACACTGGCAACCTTTTTATTACACAGACCTTCAAAGACAAAACTAGAAAGTCAAAGCCAGCCCTCTTGGCTTACTCAGTATCCCCTTGACGGCACACAGCACCTCACAGAATGAGACTTGCACTCCAGAAATTATTCATAAGTACTATGGATTTTTTGTAAAATGGGACCTTTTCTTGCTTCAGCTACCAGTGTTTCCATTTAACGTGCTAAACACATTTCACCCTGACCTCTGGGAATTGACTCCAGCTTAAAATAACGTGTAAATACGCTGATGTTGTCTCTCCAACAACTGCCAAACACAGCAGCCACAGAAAGGGACATTACATAACAAAAAATCGTTGAAGATGTGGCCAGGAACAGTAAAAGGAAGAAAAACTCCAGCTCTTGACCTTGAGGTTCAACAATGCTTCCGCTACATGGAGCTGTCTTCTCCCTTCACATACTTTGATGCAACCCAAAAGTTATTTCACCAAAATCAAAGAGTATTCAAGTCCTGTCAATCTACCCCTGCTTGTTTGGGTTAGCTCCCCAAATAGGGGGAGTAGTTAGGGCTGCCACACTCTGTTCAAGATCCAGACTCCTTTGTAATTGTGGTGCAACACCCTTGGATACCTGGATTTGTGCACAGTGGCTATGCCCAGGGTGACCAGGTAAATACCGAAAGGCTTCCGTTTTGCCCAGGAACTGTAACCTGCTGGCACATGGACCATCTCATTCCCAAGTAACAGCTTTCCAGGCTTAAACAGTACCTTCATTTTATTTCAGGCTATGCTAGACTGGGAGGAACCTGATGTGGAACAGTGGAGGAGGAAGAGATCCTATGGGGCCACAAAGGTCTTCCTGCTAATGGCTTTCCTAGCACAGTGGGAGGGCAGGAAATCATGGAGAGGAACGAAAAGGCAGAAGGGGCATGGGAGTTGCTTTTGCCAGTATTCCCTTTGGTGGTTGTTGATTTATAATTATGAGTCACAGGTCTGTGTAGCAAAACAGCCGCAGGCTATAAGCAGTGCTGCTCACACCCCAACAAGCTCCACACCAGTGGCAGGCCTCTTGCTGGGACTTACACACCCCGAACCCAGAGACTGTCAGAGCAACCACCTCCAGCCCCTCCTGCTCCAAGGCAGACATGTGTCTGTACACGTGTCTCCAACCTACTCTTCTTGAAGGCCTCCAGCACTGGGTTTCCTTCTTGCACCAAAGAGTAAACACCAGTGCATATATCCTTACATGGCCTACAGAAGTGGCACAGAAAGCTGTGAACAGTCAGGGACAGGGTTTCACAAGTCCCTGGATGTACCCCATGTACCTCAGCTCTCCCCCTAACAGTACAGAGCAGCTACTTGCAACTAGACTAAATAACAGGGAGGGGCTGAAAAGAAATCAAAAAGCTTTTGCAAATTTTGGAGGAGGCCATCAAGCTGCAGGTCAGTTTTTATGAGACCCAAGCTCATTTGTGTGTGCCTCCTTATCCAGAGGCCAAGCTGACTCTGGAGGAGGCAATCCTCATGAAGGCAGGGCACAGCAGCACACCAAATTCCTCCAGCACTGCTTGTGCTTTGTGCTTCTGGGTCACTGAGCAATTAGCCAGTTCTGAAGAGACACGGAGAAAATCGGCCACTGCTGGAGCAGCACAGAAGGCATTGAGAGAGAAGCATTTGCATGAAAGCAGAGGGACTAGGAATTACACCACTAAAAGAACAAAACTTGACCTGTTTGGAGAGGAGACAGAAGTGCTTTTCTCTCAGACAGAATGGAAGCTGTTGAGACAGAAAATTTAGAGACAAAATATACTTCCCTCAGTATTAAGCTGCTCACCAGCCTAGGACTGACATGACCTTGAAGAACGTATCTAATCCATAGCTTCCTTCCTTAAATACAGTCACATGTGCAGATGGACTGTACATGTTGGGACAGAAGGAGGGAGTTCAAGTTTATATTTCTGTATTTACATGCTGGTTGGTTGATCCTGCCAGGAAAATTAATCCACAAACACCAGAGGTTTATGTCCAAAAGGGAGACAGAGGAGTCCTGTTACTTTATTCAAATAAAGGGAGAGGCCATGGGGCATTCCCCTGGGGTCTCACAGCCTCCTTTTTATCCTAATTTCCTGGCCACATTTCCCTCTCTCTTTCCCCATTGGCCGAGGTCCTTGAGAGGTACAGACTTCCCAAATCACTTCATACAGACCCCTTCTAATGTATACTGCCCTTTTTCTTTTCCTATGGTATTTATGGCTGCCCCCTTTGCTTCTTTCCCATCTCAGTATCTATCTTTACCTATCAGCAGACCCACAGTTTGTTTGTAAAGACAAATCTATCTCATTCCTTTCAATCCCTTACACTTCCTGCAGGTAAAGAAAACACCGAGAACAGAAACAATCTCCTGATCCTTAACTTCTTCAAATTTCTCCCTGTCATCCTAGGTGATAACAACACAAGGCTACAGAGCAGTTCATGATCGAGCATCCCAGTCTCTGTTCACAGTGTTCCAGTCTAGTACCTGCTCTGGACGTGAGCTGCATCTCACTGAAACTGGGGACAGGCATGAAACCAGGGCCCCTTCCTGAGAGCACTTGTGTGCAGGGGGTGCTGCTGGGGAGTGTGAAGGACGAAGAAACCTCAAGCCCCACAAGATCTCTGTGCTGGGATACAGCGCTGGGGAGGGGGATAGATTGAAGAGAAGATGTCAGCCACTCTCCTATTGTCTCCTTTAAACTTTGGACACTTCCACAAAGCTTCCCCAAATCCCTTTTCCTCTTTCATCTCCTTAAAACCCCAACATCCTCCCGTGGTCTATCACAGTCCCCAAATCCCTCCCAGACCCCACCATCAGCTCTGGCCAAAAAAGCCACAGTGCTTCAGGAAGCAAAACTCAATGCTCCTTCCTTGGCTGAACAGTCTTGGGCTGGATCTGGCCAAGGGCAAAATCATCAAAGCTGCAAAGATGCAGGGTGTCACGAAGTCCAGAGATTACACTGGTGGTGTGATAAGGCATGGAGAGTGCATAGCAGCATGTGCACATGGACGTGAAGGCTCAGACTCAGCCCATGCCCCTCGCTTGTCCCCACATTTTAAGCTGCTCACAGGTACACAGCATTGGACCCAGAGGTGTGCGCCAGCAGCTCCTGAACATGAGCAGTCCTGGCACTGTGTCCTGGGGTGGGCAAGCAGCTGTGTTCCCCTTCCTACTCCACTCATGCCCAGCTAGACCCAATCAATCAGGATTTACTGCCTGGGAAGAAATTCAGTTGTTACCAAGAAACAGAAAAAGAGATGCTTTGCATGTGAAGAAACCAGTAGCAGGAACAGAGATTACCATCATAAATAATCCAAGATAAATATCCAAGACAAGCATCAGGCCAAGAAGATGTCTGCCTCCCTGGCACTCAGCCTGGGTACTGGCCAAGAAATTTGCCTTAGCCTCAGCAAATTCTGTATTGCAACCTTTCTTTCATCTGCTTTCTCTTCTATTCCTACTCTGCTCTGCTCTCCCAAAATTTCTAAAAAACACTGCACACTTTTTTTTACTATCTCCTGCTTACTTTTGGCATTGGCAGAGGTTAAGCCAGGCTACTTTAGCAGTTTTTAAAAAACAAACCAAAGCCTATGAGCAGCTACATTCTTCTGACTGTGATGACAAAATGCTTTAATTTCTTCCAACCCTCGAATGAAACCTGGAAGGCTCACTAATTAAACTGCTCTGCCCCAAACTGATTCTTCTTACAGCAATGCTTCCCTCGGGTGAACTCAACCACCAAGGTCGTTACAAATTAGAAATGATACTTTATTAGTTAAACAATTCCTGCCTGACACCCACTGCAATATTTAAAGAGCACTTGGAGTCTAAAAGTGGCTTGGATGACAGCAGAGAGACACTTGTTCCTACTGCTGCATCTTAAAATACTGCAGGCATTTCTGTCCCGCACTTCTAAACAGAAGGGCCCAAACCAGTTTCACCTCATGGAAATAAATACAGCTTGGGGCAAGGGGATCTCTTTTTCCTGCCCCAGAGACTTCAGTCTGTGCTGGTAGGGAGAGATCCAGGACTCAAATCACCATGGCACAGACACATGAACACAGGACCTCCGTGCCTTCTGTGTGCCCTTGACACACGTGCCTGATGGGTGGCAGAGACCCCGTCCCCTGCTTCCTCTCAACAACAAACTCACCTTTTTCCATGAGCCACTATGAGTTCAGGATGCCAAAACTCACAAGGAGTTTTAGGCATTTTTTAAAGATTTTACTGTGTGTCTTGGTGTAAGTCACTTCTGAAAACACTACCTGAGTGCTTTCGAGAAGTTCCCCCCTGGCATATTTGTTCTGCCAAGTGTTCATAAATGAGACTGCGCTGATGCAGCTGACAGCAAAACTCAGAGTAGTAAATAACACTTCTTAAAGATCCCCAAGTGTTTTACGAACATGAATTAATTAAGCTGCAGGCCAACCCTGCAAATTACTTGAAGAGATCTTCAACCTTCCCTCCTTGCTCAAGGACATGAAGACAGGAAGGAACCAAGGTCTGATGAAAACCCAAGCATCCTTATCTTCCCCATTTCCACTCATCCACCACACCAGCTTTAACTAACAGCCAAAATCCAATAAACTCAGAATGGCTGAAATCTCACCAGGACAATGTTAGCTCAGTCACTTTTTGTAAGCTCTATCACGCAAGCCCAGCAATAGCCAAGGAATCTACAGAACATGGAGTAGACAGCACTGTGTCTGTTTTCAGGGGAAGCATGGGGTTTGGAATGATGTGGCTATTAAGAGTTCTCTCAAAAAATTGATTAGTCTGCAAGTTTTACCCATCAAAAGCAGTTGTCCCAGCTGTGTGGGAAGGCAACCCCCTGTGACATCAGTATGAAACAGATGGCTAGGAGGACCTGGATGAGCTCCTGACTGCCCTGTCCCTTTGGCATCCTGGGTTCTGCCAGAGCTCAGCAAAAGGGGCCTTCCTGTATCCAAAGGAGCTGACAGAGCAAGATCAGGCAGCTGAGCTCACAGATGCTGGGATTGGCATGAAGGTCCCAGCCTTCAGAAGCACTAACTGTGGCTTGACCACTTGGCTGTCCAGCAGTTTTCCCCATTGGGCTCTGAGGGTACCAAGTGGCAAAGAGAACAGCCTGGGATACCTGGGTACTGAGCCAGGCATGGACTGGTTTTTCTATCTGCAAAGAGGCAGCTGGGATGTCAGGACTCCTCTGCACAGTTCTGAACCCTCTTCACTTACAAAAATCTCTGGAAGTTCTGTGACTGTCAACTCCATCCTGGGGAATCCCAGAAAAGAGGGAAAAGTTGAGTCATTTTACAGAGGAAAGCTGGTTGCACAGGGTAAGGGTGTAAAGAGCACACTGAGCTGATCTTTAGAGGAGCTTGGATCAATACTCTGGAAGTACATCTGACTTCCCACTGTGGGATTATATTCTTGCAAACATGGCTGGAGGCTTGCTGCTAAGGACACAAAGGCTGGTGCTTTCAAAGAAAGGAGATAGACAGGAGCACACACAGGATGGCATAGCCTGTTCTGACAGGGCTTGACTTCCCTCTGCTAAAACATTCTCTTCCATCAGCTAAATCTCCTCACCACTTGTTCACTTGCAGCACTGGGCAGGCTAGGCCAGGTCCATCACTTTGCCACCACACTGCATGTCATCTGTTTTAAATCCTCCTGTCTTTCAGAGATGAGCTGGCTGCAGTCAAGGAACCCACACACATAACCAGTCATGCCTGAACATCCCTCCTTCTTCTCCACATGTGCAAGAAACATTTAGTTCTGTGTTTAGTGTCCGTTCAAACCTAACCAGGCCAGCAGAAGACAGATAGTTTAATAACATCAGAGCAGCAGAGTCCATTTCCATCCCATTTATATGTTGCATGGGATGGAGTACCTTTTGGTTAACGGTCAGCAGTAAGTGATGTAGTTACTCCTAAACTCAAGTTTAAATTGCTTTGTCAACAACATGCAGTTTGCCTTTAAAGAAGGTCAGCAAAGAGAAATGACAACATTCATAACTGCATAGAGGGCTGCTGCTGGCCACCAGGAGTGGAAGGAGACATCTGAATTCACGCCTGAAGGAGGGGATGCCATCCAGAGGGACCCAGACAAGCTCGAGGAGTGGGTCCATGGAAACATCATAAAGTTCAAGGTCATGTGCAAGGTGCTGCACCTGGGTCAGGGCAACCCCCGGTATCAGCACAGGCTGGGCATGAACAGACCCAGAGCAGCCCTGCCCAGAAGGACTTGGGGGTGCTGTGGGTGAGAGGCTGGACATGCCCCGGCCATGGCACTCACAGCCCAGAGAGCCAAACGTGTCCTGGGCTGCATCCAGAGCCCCGTGGGCAGCAGGGGAGGGAGGGGATTGTGCCCCTCTGCTCCGCTCTGCTGAGACCCACCTGGAGCACTGCATCCAGCTCTGGGGTCCCAGCACAGGAGGGACAGGGACCTGCTGGAGCCAGTCCAGAGGAGAGGCTACCAAGATGATCAGAGGGATGGAGAATCCCTCTTATAAGGAAAGGCTGAAAGAGTTGGGATTGTTCAGCCTGGAAAAAAGAAAGCTGTGGCCTAATTGTGGCCTTCCAGTACCTGAAGGGAGCCTACAAGAAAGATGGAGGGGGACTTTTTACAAGACATTTAGTGACAGAACAAGGGTGAATGGCTTCAAACTGACAGAGAGTAGGTTTAGAATATATATTAGGAAAAAATTATTTACTGTGAACATGGTGAGGCACCGGCACAGGTTGTCCAGAGAACCTGTGGACGCCACATCACTTGGGAGTGTTCAAGGCCAGGCTGGATGGAGGTCTGAGCAACCTGGTGTCCCTGCCCAGGGCAGGGATTTGGAACCAGATGATCTTTAAGGTCTCTTCCAACCCAAACCATTCAGTAATTCTGGCCCACAGCACAGTATTGCTGGTCAGCCCAAAGCTGGGGTGAAGGGGAGAGCAGCCACATTTATGTGTGTGTGACCCCTCTCCACTGCTTAAGCCCTTGTGCAGGCAGGGTCCATGGCTGACACTGTGCTCACCCATGTCCAGGAAGGACTCATAAAGCAACAAGGGAACTTATCCTGAGTCAACCTAATGACAGCTCGGAGAGCTTGGGTGGTCTTGGGCTGAAATTTTGCTGGAAATTGAAAAGTGTGAAGCATATGAGAGATTCTTTTCCACAGTTTCCACAACTCAGCCCCAAACAAATTGCCATGCTACTGTTTTCTGTGCCCTGTCAGCACAGTGAAGATTCACATTTCCAGTGGCATCCAGCTGAAGGAACCTTTTAAAAATCATTCTGAAGACTCTGGAGTGACACTAGTGTGATTAGTTCCTGGCCAAAGACCCTGCCTAATACAGCAGATTAGTAGAGTATATAAAACGTTTGGGAGTACATAAATAAAAGATGACCATCTTGAGAGATTGCTTTCTTGGATCAGTTCTAAAAAGCCTGAAACTGAAAGACTCCACTTAACACAAGACAACTGGATCTAAGAATTACAAGGGCATAAGCGGGCACTGCATTTACAGGCATTCAACTCATAGCTGGATGAAGACCAGAAAGAAAATCCAGTAATAGATCCATGTAAGAGAGGTTATCATCCTTCACAACTGGCCCTCATGGATGGGTGGGAAAAAAAAACTTCACCAACCCACAGAGGCACATGTATCTCCTTGCTGTCACTTGAGACAAGGACCCCAAGTCTCCTTACATATTAAAGATACTGCTGGCTCATTCACAGGACAGCTGACACAGTGGTCAGGGGATAGGCTCTGATGCAGGAGTACAAGAAGACAGGAAGCAAGGTTTCTGTGGGAGGACTCAGGAAAGAGCTGAGGTCTCCTTTATTTGATTTCAAGAAGTTTTGCAAATAAAACCCAAAACTCAGAAAATATGTGAGTTTTGGGAAACAAATTAACATCTGCAGAGCCTCTGGACCAGAGCTTGTCTGGGACCATGGTGACAGCCGGGGACAGCAAACCCCTTTCCCACCAGTCTACACTTCTTACCAGGAGAAAACTGAGTCCTCTTGCTCAAACAGGAACAGACACAAGGATTTAACATCCCAGATATCCTACCCAAAAGGCTTGAGGTAATTGTACCTACTTTGCTAGAGAGGAGCTTTGCCAACACCATTGCATGGAAGGAGAGGGGACAGTGACAAGGCTTGAAGAGATCTGCTGTGGCTGGGGGAATGCAGCTCATTCTTACCTTGGGCATCTTGCGCAGATTGGGAGAGAGCTTCAAGCAGGTGATGAGGCCTAGTTCATCTCCAACAATGATGATAGGGTAGACAGGATTAAACTGGATGTGGGTTGCTTTATTTTTCTTCCTGGTCACCACTAGCTGGGTGCAGAGAGGTTCAAGCTTATTAACATTCAGATCAAACACATGGGCCTGGGGTAAAAAAAAAGGAAAGAACACAAAAGGAATTAATTAGGCAAGAACATCCCTCAGTGACAGAATGATGGCTGGAGAAATCAGAAAGAAAAGGTTCTGCTGAAAAAAACTTTCCAGCCACAGCGCACAATTACCATCTGCGCTCAGAGCTGTGGTCTTCTTTTAAGTAACCAGTGAGCAGAAGTCATCTGCTGCTTGTGAGTGACTGTGCCCCTCCTGCAGGGGCTCAAGGACAGAGGATCACTTCCCTGCTGTGGGTGCAAGCCTTGGCAAGGCTCCAGCTGATCTGGGCTGGAGAAGGCTCAGAGCCAGCACTACTAACCCCACAGACCTTAATCTCCCTTCTCAGTGCAAATAATGAGATAAACAGCTGTTAAATCAGAGTCTAACACAGATTGATGCCCAAAATGGGGAATGCTGTCAGAAATTCTGATTACTGCTTATTACAGAGCTCTCTAACATTTTCAGCTTAATAATAACAACAATAAAGACACAATCCAATAAGTAATAGGGAAGTGATAGAAACAGCCATAGTATGATTAGAGTGTACCCTGGGGTAATGCCAGAGAAGCACAGGACAGCTTGGTACTGGCAGCTCACTCCAGCCCAGACACTATACCTGCACACATGTCCTTCTCCCACAGCATCAGGAAAAGTGCCAGGTAAAGATTAGCCAAACAGGAAAGGTGAGGATGGAGGGAGAGAGGCCTGAGGACCCACTCAGGCAGGAGTCCCACTGGCATGGACTTCAGACCTCTGGCACAGTGACACAGACCTGCACATAGCCAGCTGCACAATAATGCACATTTCATTGTGCAGAGGAAAGAGTGGCAGTTACTTGAGAGAATGAATTAAGTTAACATTATCTCCCAATAATTGCAATTTGTTCCAGTTACTGACACAGACTGCAAAGGCTAATAAAACATGGTGTCCCTCTCTTCTCCAGGGCCGAGGTGAGCCATTTCCAGCATCCTGGATTTCCACCTGGTATCCACCATGAAGAATTTGAGCGTTATGTTTCTCTTCCCTTTTCTGTATTCAGAAAAACTAAGGAAGGGAATGCTTTATGCTAACAAGTACAGTGGGAATATAGAGGAAATTAGGACTGAACTACTTGTAAACCTCCTTCCAGCTGTGTCTTGTTTACCGGCACTTAAGAGACAAAGGAAACACGTAATTTCAACAGTATGTCATGCTGACAATTTGAATCTAGGAATTATCTGAAATCAAACAATGCTACTCTATAAAAGCTTATTCCAAAGAGTGTGGAAGGTATCAAATCTGTACATGTACTTTCCTATTACACACCAATGAGTCAGTGAATTTTATCTGAATCCATTTACAGCACAGAGCTGGGCCATGTGCAAGCACATGTCCCAGGCAGTCTCGTGAGCTGCTGCGTCTTCACAGGACTAAAAATCTAGGAATTTGGTCTGAGTGGGAGAACAAAGGTCTTACAGATGCAAAAAACAAGAAAAGGAACACTGCCTCCAGACTGAAGTAAAATAAGATGGGAAAGTTCTTAAAAAGTGGACAGGGTTGTCAAGACATATTTTGAAGAAATCCGTGACAGTACAATTCAAGGAGGGAATACAAAGCATCAGCCACAGACAAGGATTTGCAGTTTGGAGAGACCTTTCCCGGTCAGCCGAAGCATAGGTGAAAGCACAGCAGCTTTTTATCTGTTCAAAATACCAGGTGCCAGCATTACATTGTGAATCTTGACCTGACACTTGAGGTCTCACAATCCAGCAAAGGCAGCTTCAATTTCCTGCCTCTAGACATAAATCAAGGTGGCTCTTCTGGCTTGTACTTTACACCTGCTGTCTTACTTACTATCTCAGAAAAGGAACAAGCACTCTTTCAAACATATCAGTCTCTCATGAGCCACACTCATTAAAGATCTGATTTCTTGCCTTCATAGAACACACTTTTATTAATTTAGTAATCTAGGAGCCTGGGAAATGCTCACTGATTGAGTAGCACTATTTAATCTAGCAAAAAATAGAAAAGCAACAGGGAATCAGTGGCCAGGTTTCTTCTTGGCAGCCAGGTCTGCACTGCTCTCTATAGGGCTGTCAATGAACCCCCCCCACACACATCCTGCCCTGCCCTACTCTGGAGAAAGATGGCATGGCCAAAGGCTCAATGCTGGAGTGCTGAGCAACTTAAATTACTCTGGGTGAGGCTGTTTTTCAAAAATGTCATGAACAGCCCAGACAAGCACAATGCCTGGGACAAGAACTTGAAACCATCAGCAATGTGGAGAAGGTCAAAAGCAAACAAGTTTATGAATGTTCCTACTATAAAGCTCCTCTTTTATGAGCTTCTAAACAAATGGGCTTGTTTTCCTTTGCCAAGGGAATCGTGGAAAAGAACAAACTATTTCAGTTCTTCAGCTGGAAACATCAGCCTCATATCAGCTGTCAGACACACCAGATGGAGGGGTGGGACACAGGCACTAAGAAGGACTTCAGAGGCTTTGATTTAGAGACTTACAGTTACTCTTAGGAGAAAGGGAGACAAGGGTCAGAGCAGCACAGGTTTTGGTGTTTTGCTGGTAGCCTAAAAGGGGCACAAGGCTTTCCACAACACTTGAGGCAGGTTAACAGTGCTGCAAAGCAGCAGAGCTACACGCGGTCAGCACCATCTGTAGAGCTGCCTAGGGCTTTCTGCCCAAAGAATGGGAGACTGAAAACCTCCAGCTCTCCTTGGGACTCCTAGTCCCAGGGTCCCAGGGTCCCTAGAGCCCTGCTCTGCTGGCTCAGGTCTTGGAATTAAGGATTATGGAGTGGGATCCAGCTGGATCTCCCACCACAGAGACTCACTACCAACACACAGTTTTCTCTCCATCCCACTGCCATGGTGGCCCCTGCCCCAAGATCACTGCTTGCACACAGAGATGGCCTCTCAGGTCTTGCAAGCCCTCTCAGAGTGTATGACCCAGAGAAGAGCAACCATGACCCACACAGGTGCTACCCAACCCCACGTGTGACTCGAGTATCAGATTCATGGGGAGCCAGGATGACCAGAACCAGAGCCACATCCAAACCCTCCTTCACAGAGCACAGGTTCCAGGGCAGGCACACATCCAGCAGCACCCAGACAAGAACGGATACTCAGACACTGTCAGGCAGCTGGTACAAAGTGGCATTTTTATAAAAGCTGTTACTTGTATCAGTATCCTTTCAGAGTTTACAAACCAGTGAGAGTCCTCCAAGGAAGAGCCCCTCTTTCCTGACAGCTCTGCATGCCTCTTCTCACGTTGTCGAGACTGGTCCCTCACTGTAGCGGCTGAGACCTGGGGCCATCATATTTGCTCACCCACACTCATCCAGGAGTGATTTAGAAACTACAGAGCGAAGGTTTCAAACCTCTGGTTTTTAGACCTCAAAAACATTTCCATTTTGGTGTACATCAGCAGAGAAGGAAGCAGAAGCCTCCTGACAAACTTGTTTCTATACCTTCTGCAGATTCCATAGGAGCAAGTGAGGAAGCTGGAGGGCCTGGAGCCCTGCTGGTTGTAGACCACAGCAGACACCTTCGGGTTTTTTTTACTAATAAGCTAAAAATACAGTGGGTAAGGGCATTTCAGTTCTTTTTTACAGAGTATTTAGGAACAATATGTGGTCACTTACTTAAAGGAACATAAATCAGACTCCAACAACAAGAAACCTGGAAAAAGACACAAAGAGAGAGGTAAAAGCAATCTGAAAATGTCTGAAATAGGAAAGTGCAAGAATTTTCTTCTGTTTCACCGATAATTGCAGAAGAATGAAGCTCTGGGTAGTAACCAATCATTCCAACAGCAATTTTATTTATGATCCTTGTAAACCTCCATGCCTGCACCAAGAAAGCACAGGACAAGATGCAGCACCTTCTGAATGAAGCCCAAGCTGCTGAGTTAAGCAGTTCCTTGTATCATGGGGATTTATGAGCTGACATCAACCACAATCAAAAGAAACCTAGACCACAGTACTGCAGTGCTGGACAGGCTGATAGTAGATATGCCAGGCAGATGTTCAGAGCAAATTTCCTGATGGAAGGACAGCAATTCTGCTAAGTCCCTGAAAACAAGCACTGAATTTAGGCAGATGCTCATTTTTCTCTGAGGTGGGACCAAGGGAATTCTGCAGTTTCTGATGCTCTTTATCCAATTAGAACAATTTTAAACTGCCATTACAGTAACAACAGAGTTTCTCTTCATGCTTGATGTACAGGCAATAATGGATCCAAGACTATTGTGTCACAGTTGCAGAAAATGTTTGACATAAATGAGCTGCTTTGATGCTTGACTTTCAAACAGCCAGAGAAGAAATCCAGTTCAGTTTCATCCAGACCAACAGCTCCTCTGTCTATAAACCACGCTAACGGGTTCCACCTCCCAAAATCCAGCTGTTCCCCACTGAGGCTCCGCATAGCTCCTCTGCAAGCAGAGCACAGTGCATGTCCAAGGCAAGAACCACATCAAACCCCAGCATCAAACCCCATTCAGAGTTTTGAACTTATTTCTCCCCACCTGCTCTACAAACTGCACTTACATCTGGAAAGCCAGCCCAGGTTCTCATCTGCTCAGCACCTCTGGGGTGACTTGGACCCCTCTGTCCTTATGCCCTTTCACTCCCTGATCTGAGGCAACAGAGAGGGAAATGCAAGGGTATGTGGGGGGAAGCAGACCCCTTGGTAGAACTTCTCTGCCAGAAGAACAAACTCCTTTATTTTTGTGGCCCATGAAGAAGGGAGCTGAAGAGCTACTTTGACCAACGCTGCCTTTATTTAGTCCTCAAACTCCTGCTGAATCTGCCATGGCTGGAGCCTTTCCTGTCCTTTTATTCCAGCCTTACAAGCCTTCATTCCCCAGCAGTGGGCTGGACAATGCTAGCATGTTCAAAAACAACCTGATGGCAACCAGAACCAAGATGGGGAAATATATATGTGTGTAAGATCAAGGCAGATATGCCTGGTAACTTGGCAACAAAGAATAAAATCAGTGTAAGAGCAAAAGGTGAGGGATAATTTAATACCATGCTGCCCTTTACCAGTTGACATCTCTTTCAGTGCTTGGCTTTCACTGTTCTTTTGATCGATCTACCTCATTTTCTTGACTGAATCGTGATCCCTCATCCATTCGCAAACTCCACAGATGATTTGTTTCAAACTCTCAGGTAATACACTTAACAAGTGGGCAGACCACCCCCAGACTCTGTCTAGCACCATGACAGCTACTGGAGCATGCCAAAGGCTTTGGGCAGGCAGAGCAGCCCAGCTTGCCCTGCACTGGAGACCTTAGCTTGCTTGATTTCTGTACTGACACTGTAGTGAGAACAGCTTCCAACACAGTTAATTTTCTCTAGCAGGACATTTTTCAGTTACAAAAGAATGTTGTAAGACTCTGCCCCTCTGACACGCAGAGCAGTCAGGGTCCTGGCAGGAGAAAAGGAGACCCGACTCAGAAAACACTCATTGCCTCCATTCTTCTGCAATGACAACACAGGAATCCTGGTCCACAGCAGTCCTGATCATAAAACTCATGGGCTTTCACAGCACTTTCATGTTACTGGTGAAAGAACAGGCCCAGCTCCGTTACAGGTATGTTCAGAGGTAGCTTTGGAGGAGGAGCAGGCATGTGTGAAAGCTACTTCTTGGGCTTGAGCCAGGAGCCAGCTGCATGTTCTGAGGTATGGAAGAGAGCTAAGCACATCCCTCTGTCCTGCAGCACCCCAGCCCTCTGGTTCAGGGCGCATGACACAGCAGGGAAAAGAATGCCTGTCACCTGACTTAGCTGTAGGGCTGCATCTCTCATCCTCTCCTCTTTCAGTAAGAACTGGGTCATTCCCAATTTGACATGGTAGGAAAACAGCATCAGCCTTAGGTGATTTGACTCAGCTCCCACAAGCCAGTAAGAAATCGAAGCCTCAGCATGTAGAAGAGCTGCTGTTCATTCAGACAAGCTGAGGACCATTTGGCCTCTTCTGGAAACCCCAACACATTGTTTTACAAGAAAGCACTTGTTTATCCAAGCTAAGTTCCTTGTCAGTCACCACTTCTGCCAGCCTGGCTCTCTCCTGAATGCCTCAGTGGTTAGGATGAAACAATGCTCCTGAAGTCAACCCATAAGCATGTGCTACATCCCCTTCCTCTGATCTACAAGGCCAGTTACTCTTAAGAACAACATTAGATTGGTTTTATGCTATATGGCCTTAGTAAAGCCTTATTAGACTGTCTGCTCCTTGATCTACCAGTGCTCACAAACAGAATAACCAATGATTTGTGCCAGGATCTTTCTAGATAGCTTATTTAGTCTGGCTAATCTCTTCTGCACTGTTACAGTCCTGAATACTGGGCAAAGAGTCTTTCTTCCAGTCTTCTGACACTTCCCTACTCTGCCATCTGCCACAAACACCTGATAAACAACAGGAAGACAGTTTCATCCAGTCCTTTAAGTGCCCCAGGGCAAATTTCCCAAGGCTGAGCTACCTGAATACACCCCAGCTGTGCCAGTCCCCCTGTGCTCTCTCTGCTGTGACCCACAGCCCTGATGTGACCCACAGTCCCTGATGGCAGGCTGAAACTGTCCTCGCACACCATGACCAGGTTCCACCTCTCACAAGTTGGCAGGGTCCTGGCTATGCCCTGCCAGGGAGAGTCAGCACTGGAGGCTGGGGCATGGGCAAGGGCAGGCAGTTGCACAAGAAAGGGCAGCACCACATCTGGTGGGAGAGACAGTCCCTGCTCTCTGCCACCTACACCCCATGGCAGGCCAGCACAGCTGCTCACAAGGCAGGTACTGAACTGTCATGGTTTGGAGATTGGCATTTAAAATGAACCTGCACAGATTGCAGGTCATTATAAAATGCCAAGGAAGAAAGATCAAGGTTCAGGAGCTGCTTTCTCTGTACAGAAGGATTTGACAGACAGCTGGAGGCTCTCAGTGGACCAAACAACAAAAGTCTAAACTTGCAAATTCAAACCTAAGTGAGGAGCCATTCCTAGCAGTGAATTAATTAATTAATTAAGAGCAGAGACTCTTGCAGATTCTCCTGTTGGACTCTGTGCCCCCAGTAGGTTTTTATGCAAAGTCTAACAGACGAATCAACACACAAAATCTTTTGAGATGCTGTCAAAGTCATTTTTTTGATTCACACATCCGTGAAGCAGAAAAAGGCAAACCTGGTTCCTATGTGGCTGAATGAACTAGTTAATCTCAGCAGATCAGTTTTGTCAAAATGCTGTATTTTGTAATCTGAAAGAGCAATACATTTAGTAATGAAAAACTGGCCTGTGAGCCTCTGTGTAAAAAAAAAATTCCTGCAAAGCCATCAACAAAAGCGGTTTAAATTTGACTTTGCACTGAAACCAACTACCATGCTGATAATGTCACCTCACCTGCAATCAGTAGCTAATGGATGTGAGTGAGCAGTAGTGTCCTCAGATGCCTGATGCATATTTTGAGGCTTGGAGCCCACTAGAGCATGCTATGATGGGATGGGGGCTGCATCAGTATAGAAGTGAGGGCTCGGAGCCTGCAATAGCAAACTAAAGCCTTCCAGGCCAGCTTTATTCCCTAAAAACAGCTGCCAATGGAGAGAAATGCCGATACACAAAGAGTCTGGTGGCAGGAGGTGGAGAATGGGGAACAGTCTAATTGGCACAAAGTGAAGGCAGCATTAATTTTGGGACTCTGACCATCTATCTCTTTGAGCACTGACACGCCACCAGTCCTTGTTCTAAAGCTGACTCTCCAGCTGTCCACATCAATCGCAAAGATTCAGCAGGGAATAAGAATGAGCCTTTAGGTTTTGCAGCAGAAGAAAATGAACAGTTTTACAACAAACAGCCACTTACACTGCAAATACAATTTCAAAGCCACTTTAAGAAAGCTCCTACCCACTTCACCCTGCTCAAAGGTCCTTCTGGGTGATGGCAGAGACTTACGCTAATTTGGTGTCTTTACACCCCTTCAATTGCCCTGGCCACAATGAAGAGAGACAGGAAAGACCTTGTCCCAGCCCTGCAGAGCTAGTAGGGTCCCCATAAGGCATGGATAATCCCCCTGAGCTACTGCAGAAGGGTAGGAGGAAAGACTCAGATGCAGCGGGGGCATCTGTGGTCATGCTCACTGTCCGGACACCACCAGGCAAAAGCATCAACAGATGAGAGGCCTGCTGGCACCCCTCATTCATGCCCTACAAGGAGAGGCAGGACTACATCAAAAATACCCAGAGAAATATTTGCAAACCTGAAAGGTTTAACAAGCCTCTTGTCTGAAAAATCATTCATGCTTTAAAAATGGAGGTTGGCTTTTGCTTCTATCAATCCTAAATGGGCAGCAAGTTTCTGCAAATTGCTCTGTGTACACTCATACACGTGCCAGCACTAAGCAAATGCTTCTCTCTTAGCTCAGAAAGGATGGGCAGCAAGACCAGCTGGCAGAATAACCTTGGCACGTTATCCTGTGACTGAGATACAACAGAAAGCTGGTCTTCAAGACTTCTCATTCAAAACAGTTGTACCAACAGTAAAATAGGTTTATATAAGCAGGAAAGAGCACTCTTGCTTCCTGAGCAGCAGCACAAACCATTAACTAACTTCCTGAAGGTTTGGGTTGTTTCAAGAATTTCACATCTTGAAAGGTCAACAACTAATGGGGAAAAGCCCTGGAGCATATGTCTGATGAGTTTTCTCTGCAGAGTGAACACTTGGATGGCATTTATCTTGTGGCCATCAATTTTTACTAAAGATGGTTATAACATGACCTTCCTCTTGCTGCACTTGTAATGAAGAACACAGCTCACAAAAACATGAGAGCAAATGGACTTGTACTGTGTAAAACCCTGTGATACAACCCCTGGGATCCTCCTTTTCACACAGGACATTTCACAGGGTGATAGGATTAGAAGGCAATTCAGGTTGAAAGAGACTCACAGAAGTGTCTAACCTTCTGCCTAAAGAAGGGTCAACTCTGAGGACCAAGAAGAAATTTCAGGTATGACTCCCAGTTTTACGTGTTCCAATTTTTTTTCTGCTTTAAACATAAGTTTAAGATGGACTTAAAGCAAACTCCCAAAAGCAAATGCTGCCCTCTGTTCTTACAATAAGCTGAAGAATATCCCCACATTTCCCATACCCTAAATGTAAGTGTCCAGGTATTCAAATCCACTCCAATTTTTTTAATTTCCAAAGCAGGTCTCTCATCCCAGTTAGCTTTTTCCTTCTTGTCAGGCTTTTACCATTTACAACACAAGGTGTTCTCTTTTATGAATCTCTGTTTATGATCTTTCTGGAATAAAATGATCAGCAAGCAGAGCAGGAGACTAAGGAAATTAACCAGAACATGATGGAGAGCAATAGTAGCAGTTACTATCCACTGCACCAGTGGCAGAATGTGCACACTTGGGTTATTTATGAAGAGGTAGTGCTGTCCAAAGCACATGTCCAGCTGCCAAAAAACACATTTTATCATAATGACCCTGTTATTTACAGCTTTTATTAAATCCCTGCCTCCTGGATTCATGGGGATTGAGAGATTTTTGTATTCTAAAATGCCCCGATTTCCAAGTCAGTCTTAAGGGGCTCACACACATTTGGATGTTTTGGACATTATCATCAGTTTGAATAAGGATAAGTTTTTAACAGAATATGCCAGGCATCTCTTGAAGACTGCACTTAGGGCCTGATTTTAAAACCACCTCCAAGCAACCTTCAAATTTTGCAGGCATGATTATGCGCAGATGCCAAGACAGAGTCTGTTTGCAAACACGAGGCCTTTAATGTTTTATTTTCTGGCTTCATGTCCTGTATTTTTCTGCTCTGGAGAATCATAGAACTTCCTGTTAATGCAGATTTTTTTCCCAGCATTAATGGAGCCTGCCCTTTGCGAGGCACTGAGTTATTCACAAGAAGTGCACTCTGCTACAAAGTGGAATATGTCCAGAATAGAAGTGGCTGTAAACAACTATTTATTCCACTTCCCCTGCAGATCTAGAAGATTCTGTTCAACAAGAGCAACTAAGCTATGTCTCAGACACACCCTGCTGCAGCCAGCATGGTTAGTAGCTAACACAGAGGCTCAGTATCTCTATCAGCATCAGTCCTGGCCAGCCTATCGCAATGGGAAGGCAGCTCTTGGCTTGACCTGTCCTGCTAGGCAGCCCAGTTTTGGGCTGCTCCTGGTTGATGGCCACTCTTCTCAGAGTTTGGGATAGAAGGCATAAAGCAGAATTATATCCTAATAAATTAGGTTTTATTTAGGATTACTGAATTAGATCCAATGATAGCCAAGGTGAGATACCCTAGGTGCAGTGCTGCCAACTCAAACAGGCTTTTGCCTTATCAGTAGCCTTATATGGACTCCGGGTCCATGGATGCTGTGGCTAATGTGTCTAGGACAGGCTATCAGTGGGATGGGAAGACCCCATGGCACAAACTCTTGCCAAGTCCACAGCAGTTTCTCTGCAGTAGGTAAAGCTCTGAGAATGAACCCAAGTGGCGTGAAGCATCTCTAGAGATGAACAATCAGTGCCAAAACTTGACCACATAAATAAGAAATCCAAGTACACAGTGTGTTTACCCTCCATCTGCTCATGCTGCCCAGGATGAATCCCTGCCTGCAGACATCTCCATCCTCTTCCCCACAGTTAGGCACAGCTGGGGTACCCACAGCTCTCTGCCCTGCTCACCCCAGCACTCAAGCAAAGCTGTGACAGCCAGCAGAACCATTGCACACATGATGTCACTTGTGGAAAACAAGTCAGAGGGTGTGACTGATGTACTCACTGCCTTCATGCAGGCCCTTCATTTGGTGTATGGGAGACTGGGGACAGACAGATCCACAAAAGAAGGACCCCATTCTGACCCTGACTGTGAGGGAAGAGCATCAAATTTGCATAGGCTGTGGCATCCTGGGCTTTCCAGGGAGACCAGATGACCCAATGATGAGATTTCTATTGCTTAGGAGAGACAAATTCACAGCCTGAGCCAGCGTATCAGTGAAATTATTTTCTTGCTATAACATAAAGGTTAAACTCCAATAAAATAGCCAAGGCATCAATTCAATGATAGGGATACATAAAGGCCATCCTTTTGCTAGAGTAATTTTGGCCAAACTTCACAGACTTTCCAGTTTATACCAGCTAAACATAAAGCCCATGGTAACAGGGCTTTACAACATGTTCATACATTACCAAACCAATATTGATGGATAGCTACATGTCCTGGGTACTTGCCAAGCCCATATTAACCATCTGAGCTACTGCAAAGGATGACTAGATGCAAAAATATAACTGCCATCATGTCAATATTAGGATTGGTCTACGCAGTTCACTACCAAACTATTACTCTTAGATACAGCCCCACATGGTGGAAAAATGTTGATCTTACTTAATTGGAACGAAGTTCTATTGGCTGACCCTGGGTATATTACTATAATCGATTTTTTAATATCAGTGTAAGTATATAACCATTTTATTCTGTTGTTTCTCTACACCTTGAAAATTCGGAACCAATGCCCTGATATCAGCTCATATAGGGGAGTTCTGATCTGGAATATCATCTCTCCATCCCCAGGGATATACTGGGGATTTCATATCGAGGAAGTTCAGTGTTTTAATCATACCATGTGCAAGCTGCACACCTGCACTCATACAGTTAACAGGAGAGCAGAGAGGGACTTGTACGCATTTGCAACACCTAATTTGAGAAGGACTGAGAGATTAATGCCCAGGGATATGTATGCCAAAGGCAGGAAAGTACAGGAGAGGGTGGGTTCCTGCTGATGGCTCCCTGATACGCTCAGCCGGGATTGGGCTGGCCCATTCCCACGCTCAGCCCTAATCTCCTTTGACTTTCTCTCAGCTTGAATCAGAGCAGTGTTGCTCCCAGCCTCTCACCTGGCCATCAATGGTGACTGCAGCAAACACCGTGGAGGAGTAAGTAGACCATGCAACATCCCCCACAGCAGTACCCAGGTCAAAAACAAACATCGGAGTCCTATAAAAAAAGACACAGAGAAAAGAATTCATGGAAACACATCACACTCCGGAAGTGTAACACTGAGCCATGAACACTTGGGTGTTGCACAAGTGTGAGATGGGGTGTTTCTCTATGCCAGATAACAGGCAGGCTCTGAGCCAAATGCAAAGCAAAGCTGAGCAGCAATACAAATGGGTCAGGATTTGACCCGCTGCAATGAGAAGAGAGGTAGTATGTTTCTTTCTTTCTTCCTGAAAGCATTTTGAAAGCTTCTTCCCAACACACATAGCAAGATGGAGTCTCTCTGGTCAATATTAATAATCATATGGGAAGAAGTTATCTCACTTTTCTGGACTTCTGACAACAACATTGAATATTATAGCAGTATTGGCAACAGGAAATATGTGACTCTGACTGATTCACAATAAAATCAATTTCCTGATTGAAACCAGACATTCTTTAACCACTAACCCTGAACTTCATTCCATATTTTAAAGTGTTCCATTTTTTTTTTTTTTTTTTGCTTCTCTAGCTCTTAGCAGGTTTCTGGCTCCTGAAGCTAAAAGCTGGTCCCTGACATTTCTCTGTAGTATTTCTCTGCCACAGTAGGTCCTGCCTGAAGGAAGCCAGGTCTGAGGTAAAGCAGTCAGGCCCTGTGCTGAGCTACACTGCTTGGCATGTTCCTGGGGCAGCCAATGCTAAATCTTATATCTCATACCTGGGGAGTATAAATCTGAGTAAAAAACCAAAAAAGCAATTAGCTTTATCAACACCTGGGAGGGAAACTAGACTGAGGTTTGAGCAGAGTCAACATGTGTTGCTGGCATGTCAGCTGGACCTCCTAGCCCACACCAGGACCAAGCAGGACCTACTTGATGGTGTGATCCCAGATCTTGACTGTCCAGTCAGAGCTGCAGGAAATGAAGACTTTCAAGTGGAAGGGATTCCAGCTGATCGAGTCCACAGCCATGTGATGGGCATCAAACACATCCAGAAACTGGCTTGAATAGTTTTTTGAACACTGCAATGGAAAGAACTACTCAGTAATCAGAGTTAGAGCTCCTGAAGCTTAAATTCCTGCAGAAAGATGCCTCTGAATACTCGTACGGCCTCTCAGGATCTTTCAGGCTGGCTGGGAAGAGGTGGCTGGTACCCACAGGTGCTACAGAAAACCAGTAATTTAGCACATGCTGTTTCACCCCACTTGCAGACAACATCCTGTTCCCCTCTGCAACACACAGAGAGAGGAATTGAAGTTGTCTGGTTGGATTTAAACAGCAGGCCTCAGAGACCATTCTCCACTGTGGGAGCTGCATCGCCTTCCTGCCAGCCCGCGCTCCTGCTGTGCTTCTCCTGTGTAAAAGGTTCACAAGCAAGGCAGGGGAGAACATCCCTGTGCTGCTCAGGAGCACTGTGTGCTCACAGTACTGTGTGCATTTGAAGTGTCACAGTTAAAACCTCCAGTAACAGTGCTGTCAGCACAAGAATGTCCTACCAGTCCCTTTGACTCTAAGGAGTTTGGAAACATGCTGTAAGTCCTTTCCTGTCACCAGCCCAGACAGCCTGCTTAGAGAGCCTGCCCCATTGCACAACCCTGCAGCTCTTTCTGTTGTGCCACTTGAGACTTCCCAGAGGGGTGTGAGAACCACAGAGGTTGTCCAGGACTCAGGCGTGTCCCTGACAGGCCAGGGGGCCCCACTGAATGGCAGCCAACAGCAGCCTGTGAACTGGACAACGCCTACACACACATGCAAAGGTCAGACCAGCAGCATCACAGCCATGGGTGCTGCTGAATTGCAAAATAAAAGATGTCTGCAAGAGCTGGAAAACATTTGGGACCCTTGGAAAAGTCCAGTTGTGTGTGAGCTTATGAAGCAGGGAGAAATTACAATCTAACTGGCTGCAAGGGCACTTGATCCAAATCCTGTCAGTTCTGTGTACACAGAAATTTTAGGTTATCACCCCCAAATCTCCTTCCCTCCAAGCACATTAGAAGCTTCTTCACTAGCAACAAGGACCCCAACTCACATGAAATGTCCTTTTGCTTGTGTTCTCACACACAAGCTGTATCCATACAGCAGCTTGGAGTTGGTTTCAGGATGTTCTGTTGGTTTGCCTCAGTACTGTCAAGACAATGACTTTTCAGAACCTTTCATTACTCCCTACTGAATGCAGCACCACATCATCTGCCCAAGCAGCAGGATTGCTGAAGTGTTACATGAACTTTAATCCTTGCAAACCAAAGATCTAACTAATCATAAGGCTTAACTGTTCATTACAAGTGACACTTCTTGTCTGGGTACTGTTCACTGGTGCACGTACTGGAATAAGGGTGCTAACCATTCCCACAGTAGCAGCTCCTACATCCCTGAGAGGCTTGTTGTGGTAGGAAATGCAAACAAGAAAGTGGCTCACGTCCCACTGAGATTTACTGACAGTGTCTATAGCTTGCTAATAGTTTGTTGTATACTCTGTTTTGCTGTCCCTGCATTTAATTGTGGGACAGAAATTCCCTTTAATGTCATGTTTCATAATGTTACTTCATAATTCTTAATGTTCAGCCATCAGGAAAATCAGTGGCTTGTTTTGAAAGTCACTTTGCTGGAAACAGACAGAATAGGTCACAAGTAATTAACACATGAGAGAAGCTGCTTTATCCATCTGTCCTTTCAAGTGTGTGGATTGAAGGTCCCTAATACCTGAGAACTTTGAAGAGCGAGATGTTAACCTGATTTGCCTGCCTCCAACAGAACTGTAATGCTCAGCACTCTCCTTTCAAAGGCTTGTGGGGGCTGAGCCCTTGATCAGTGCAGCTCTCTGGGCATTGGTACAGGAGATCCATCACACTCTGGGATGTGCTGACCCACAGCACTGGCTTTGCAGTCTCCATGACACGAAAGGGATCAGCATTTTTTTCTGTGAAATCAGCAGCAAAAAGATTTCTGTAGGACATATCCCCACCTGTGTCCCTTGTGAGAAATGAACCTTGCATGCATGCTTTAGCCCAAAGGCATCCACTGTGCTCTGGCAGTTCCTGCCAGCTTCACACCACATTCACCACAACCCTTATCATTGTCTCTGAGTGCAAGACAGGGCTGCTTTGTCCCAACGATGAATTTTGAAGAAACACCACAAACTTGGAGCTTCTGAGCTAACTAGAACTGCTGGTAAAGTCTTTCCCTATGATTCAGTTCAAGAACCCTACAGTTATTAGATACGTCAGGATGAAAACAAAACCTCTGGAATATGTGACACCTAAGTCCTGACAGGATAGCTTTGAAGAGGATGACTAGATTCAGAGAGAAGGAATTTGTGCAGCCTATCTGATCCCCTAGAGCACTGCTTCAATTTGCTGAGAGTGTTTTTCTCCTACTTAAATGATGGTAGATGTGTTTGAATGGTAAACAGTATTTTTATGATGAGACAGAAATGCAAAAATACATCTAGGGCAATACCGGAAATAAGTCAAAGATGACTCTTGACAAGGCTACAAAACATGGGGGAGGAATACTGGGAGAAAAGGAGAACTCTGAGGACACAGAACTTACGAATAATCTTTGTTAACAGGACTTCAGCTTACGCTAGACGTTAGTCTGACACAAAACTCTCCCACATACATGGTAAATGGATGGTTATTTGTGTCCTTATAAGGTAGAGGGTTTCCTCAGTTCGCTAAGAGGAACACTGAGAATCTACGCAATACAGAAATCCAAAAGCAATTTTTTTCAGAGGAGGTTTGTATCTGGCAACAGAAAGACAGTGATGCCCAACACTGGCACTTCCAGGCACCTCAGTACATCCAGATCCTCTTCAGAAACCACTGACACAAACGTGTTCCATGTTGTGGTGGACAGGCTGTCACCAGCTACACCAGAGGCTCTCCTGGTTTTAGCTCAGTGACTGCTTGTAGAGATCTGCACCAGAAATGCTGAGATTTGCAGAAGGGCTTACAAGTAGAAACTGAGGCACGTGAACACATCAGGAGGAACAACAGGAAATAGTAAAAGAAAGAACCTGTGGCAATTGATGAAAAACAGTCAGTCCAGGAACCAGACAACCAGACAGAACACAGACAGAAGCCCCAAAGATAAGGTGGTGAGAAGATGAGGAACAGAACTCAAACCATTAAATATCTAGACAAGGAAAACAACTTTGCCTAAGACAAAGCAAGACTAAACACTGAGGCAAAAGATCTCTCTACTACTAAAGGGTCACTGGAAGTCAGAGCCTCTCCAGAAACCATTTTGTCATTCTCTTTGAGGGAAAACTCAAGATATGTGACAAGGATTCAACAGCCAGCATCCTTTGTCATCTGTAATAATAACAGTCATCCTGTCCCAAACAGAAAGATACAAATGTTCTGGTACGTAGTGTTAGAGAATGAGCATGAGTGAAAAAAAAGTTTTGTTTAAAATGAGAGTAACCTTCTTTCTAGTCAATCTTGCACTCATTTGTTACGTTCTCAAGAAAACTGCCTAACACTGAAAAAACCCAAAACCTTTCTTACATGAGTGTATTCAAATGTCCTCACAATTTTTCTGTTGAAGGCCTGTTTATTGGAAATAATTCTGACCAAAGACTTGAAGTCACAATGTTTCAACACAAATCTCAGAGACCATACTTTTTGATACCAAGCTGCACAATTCCTAAACAGCAAGTAAGATATGAAAAAAAGAATTCAGAATTGCATTACAGAATCATATTAATGCAGAAACAGTTTCTCCTCTACAAAAAAGGGCAATAGATAGGTCTGTGTGTAATTTAGATAATGATTTCTTGGCTTCCGAAACACTATTAACTAAGCCATTTTCAGAACTTCAGCATAATTGTTCTGCAGCTAAAGAATTAACATATTATCGTGCTATTTGTGGGCATGCCTGGTCTCTGGGGAAATAAAAAAAAGTTTCCCTGGAATTCACTTTCCAATTTATTTAATAAATAATCTAAAATTCGGCCCATGAGGAGAGCAGCCCATGTTTGATCCCTGACTCAGACAGCATGTGAGGAGTCTGTCCCTCTCACTCAACATGCACTGGAGCTGCTCAGGCTACTGTGGGACTGTTCCTGCTCCCAGTATCTGAGTAAGGCTGTGGGAGGCAGTCCACGGGCAGCTCCAGTAATGGGTTCAGATGTGCAGTGTTTCAATAAAGAATATGATGAAGGTGCATGGTAGTCCTTGAGAAATGTCTGGAGCAGCAGCTGACCCCAAAACTTCTGAAACTGCTTGTAGCAAACTCTTGGGGAATGCTAAAGGTGCAAGCACTCTTCCCCATGTTTTTTGTAGATACAGTGGAAGCCTGCTCATGCTAGACACAAGACTTCCCTTCCCTGTGTTAACCCCTACAGTCTGATTGATGATAGCCTCTTCCTGGCCATGGGAACAACAGGATTTTATAGGGCTGTGTTGCATGATCTGAGAGTGGTCACTTTTCACTGAGGCTCACCAATGCAAGAATGCTGCTTACCAGTAACCCTGATAAAGAAAGGGGAGATGCTATGTAACAGCATCTTTCTACATTTGTCCACTTAAGAACTGCTAAAATACCTGTGCAGCTTCATGGCTAGGATCACTTCTTATGTTAAAACCCTATCCTAGATCTAGTTTCACTGAAGATTATTCAAGGCAGAAAGCACCTACAGCTTTTTCAATGTCGAATTCTCTCTTGTCCAGTGCTCCTCCATGAAGAGTTTCCTTTCCTGAGTAACTCAGCCAGGACACCATCCTGAATATTTCTCCTGATGGCCCCCACCTCACACTCACCATCCACTGCCACACTCACCTACATCCATCACTCACCCAGCCACAGAGGAAGTTAAAACCTGTGGTTCCTTACCGCCTTTTGCTCAGGATTAGACACAACAGTGCCCCTAAATTTAGAGTGCAATACCCAGGGTACCAACTCCTGTGTGTGACCAGACAACTCAGAATATCTGCCCATGACTGCATGGATGTTTTCAGGATGTGTCCTGAAAGCATCAACAAAAAAACAGTACACCTGCCCACTGCCCAACAGCTCAGCTGCCCACTCCTCCCACCTCCCTTCTGCACCTGTCTTGTCCAAAGCAAGTGAGCACTACTCAGAATTCCTCCCTAGACACTGCCTGGCAGAGGGAGAAATTTCAGTCAGCATCATCCCTCTGCAAAGAATACATATTTGTTAAGTACATCTTCCCTAAATGAATGATACTGATTTCAAAATATGATTTCCTTTGGGTCCTTATTCTGTTTCAGGTTCATTTTGTAGGTGGGATATGGGGGAAGGAGTTTACATCATCCTCTAGGGATGGCTGCATGTATCTGGTCTGCATGTCAGCCTCCTGCTGATAGTCCAACCCCCATGATGATGGGCTGTGGTTACAGGTTTAACAGAGCCCCAGAGCCAGCTCAGAGGAATGGTGTGCAAATAACAGTTGTATTAAGAAGGAGCTACTGGCTTTATTTTCAGGGCTAAATACAGCAGAACTCAAAACCTCCTATTTTTAACTCGCTTTCTCAAGAAAACATGAGGCCTGTGTCCTTCTGTGTACTCATCTCTCTTCACAAACAACTTTTGCCCTCACTGTCATTTTCAGCCAAAGCTAGCTGGATGTGGGATGTGGTAACATTAAGGTCTTACACACTCTGTGAAAAGCAAAGGCGACAGAGTACAAAACATCTGGGCAGTGCCCCCAGTATGGGAAGCAAGCACAGCTTGGCTGCTGCTCTCACCATGTGTCTAGAGCTTGCTGGCTGACAGCTCCTGCCTGGCACTGGGAACCAAAGCACCAGGCTGCCAGAGGGCACTGGAGGGGAGGTAGCCAGCACCGTCTGCAGGAACCAAGGATTATAGTGTGGAGGTGGCATCACTGATCTGGGAACAGCGTGGGGTGACCAGGAGGAGGAAGGTTTGAGGATATAGCAATGGACTGGAGGTAGGAGAGCAAGGAGAAAGCGGGACTGGGAAAAGGATCTAGAAAGGTCTTAGATGTTTCTAACCTAAATGATTCTATTTGATTTTGGAAGCAAAGGGCTGCAGAACACTAATCCGTAGGAAATATGGCTTCATTAGCCTCACCGCTCACAGGATAACAGGTCTAAAAAGGAAAAGAGCTGATATTTTTCCTGCCATTTCCCCCTAGTCATGAGGATTGAGGATCAATGCCTTTTAACTTCTGCTCTGATCCTACATAGCCCTTCGCTTGCACAGCTGCAATCTGCAAAGCATTTTCTGGGATGCAGTTTGCATGAAAAACGTTTCTGCGAAATAGGGTCTTAATTGGGTCTGTGCAGAGAGCTCCCTGTGACCCTCTGCAGTGCTGGTCCAGTCTCAGGCTCACCACAGGCATCCCAGGGCAGGACCAGGCTTTGAAGCTGTACTTTGTTACCACCTGAACAAACAGTTCACATGATGAGCCTGAAAGACACACATGGGTCAGGGGATGTAAAACAAAGGATAAAGAAATCATTTTTACCTTGTAGATCTTGCCCTCTTCAGTACCAACAAGAAACAAGTAGTCTATCTTTTTGTGAAAATCAAACGATGTCCCGCTGCCTGTTAACAAAAGAAAGGTCTGTCACACAGAGAATTGGTTCAGCTGGCCAGAACATGCTTCCTGCCTATGGTAAACACACACTGCCTGCGTTTTCAGAAGTGATTTATTAGCCAGAAGCTCCCAAAAGAAATCAAAGCCATCCCTTCTGCTAAACTTTCCAAGCTGTGCCTGTCCCCAAGACCTGCAATTTGAACAGCCACCGCAGAGACATGTAAAAGGGCACTGAAAGAACCAGAAGGGAACTAGAAAGCCACTTTAGTGTAGAATTCATTTTGGTAAGAGTTGAAAATGCCTGGTGCAAATGTAAACATCGTGAGGATCTGGCCCACCTCCTATTGGGGAAGAACAGATCTTTTCTGTTTGTTTAGTATTTACAAAACTGTAAGTAGTTTCCCATGCATAAAAGAGCCCAGTGAGAAAACACCCCATCATACCTTCCTGTGCTCTTTTTACCCTTAATTCAGAATCCATATAGCAGGCTCACTTCAGTAAAACCAATAGCAAAGAATGTGATTTGGGAAGAAATCCCCTGCTAGGGACAGAAGGATCCTGTTGATGTCAAAAGCCCTGAATTGTGCAACATTGTGAACTATGTTTAAAACAGGTGTAAACCACAAACAGGATGTGACTCATTGAGATTTTGTGGCTTCTGCTCCTGAGGCAGATGCATCATCATCCAAGAAAGCCAGTTCACATGTTGGTGAAAGAAAATTTCAGCAGGGTTCTTGAGCAGAAGATGGGATGTCTGTCGAGTGCCAGAGGTACTGGAGGTTGTCCCTACCAACAGGGACACCCACAGAAACCATCAGATGAGAAACAGGAACAAGCAGACAAGGCTCAGAAGCACACAGTTACAGAAACTTTCTGCAGAGGCAGTCGTCTTAAGCATTATGTCTTTAACATTAACAAAATGTAGTTCTCAAAGGAATTGTTATGGTAATTTCAACTCTCTAATACCATCTGCATTTTTAACATTCAAATAGGTTGTTAAATATTCAAGACAAGTCTTTGAAAATCCATTTCCCGGTAACATTAACAAATAATCCCAAAGCCCCGGAGAGTTCTGCAGTGTGCTGCTTTAGCTGCTTTCTTGCAACCTATGTGGCACTGCAAAGCTTCCCACAGACTTCTCAGCAGTTACTAGCCTAGAAACACAGCAATTCTTAAATGCGGAGCAAGGCCCTGCTTGAAACACAGGTCCCATCTTCTCAGCCAAAAGCAGGTGTAGAAGGATGATAAGAGGATTCCTCAAGGACTTCCTTGTGTTATTCAGGACCTCCAGAGCTGACTCATCCCATCCTATCTCAAGCACAGGATGATCAGGATGAGAGGATTCAGCCCAGAAGGACTGCATTCACTCCACTATATGCAGAGGGAGCCTCACATAGTAAGTAGCTCAGAATAGATGCCATGTTTTTATAGAGCCCAAACTCAATAAAGGTCATCCCAAAGCTGGCTGGGTGAACTGTGTACCCAGGAAAGGGCAGAGGTTGCTTTTTACCTTGATTTTGCCAGTCCAGATCAATGTCTGACAGTAAGAACAAAACTGAGTTTTCACATACACAGGTATGTGCTTTGTCCACACAGAGATAGCCAAGAAAAAGGGACGCTTTTTCAATTAATGTTCAATTCATCTAAGTAAAGGTAATATGTAAGCAGCAAAACTTGACTCAGTTAGTGGCCATTGCTCCAGACAGTCTTTGCCCTACTACGTGATGAAAGCAAGGAGGCGTAACCCTCCTTTAGCTCCTATCCATCTCAACACCCCACTCCCAATTTAATTTCCCAGAATGACTGATTAGAGGCTTTGTGTCAGTAATTAATCAGTATGGCAAGGACTTGGGCTCTTACCAAGCGTTTGCAGCTGCAGCCCCTCTGGCCCCTGCACTGCTGTTCCGTCTCCTGACAGCTTGATGACATCCATGTGAACCAGCTCATTCTGCAGGCAGAGGAGATTCCACATGAATAGCATGCTTTGCAGCAACAATACAGAGACATTCAGTACTTTGAAATGGCAAATTTTATGGAGGAATTTTAAAAAGCTGTCCAGAAGTTGCTTAATGTTTCACATTTGGCAGCTTGCTAACATGCTGTGTTCCATAAAACCTTCAGGAAACTGATGCTTTGGTGCACTGAAACTGAGAGCCACGGGTGCATTACCTCGACATGTGCACTTGACCTGGAAAATTTCGAGTTTCAGGGTCAATGTTTTTTAGTGGAGGTTGACATAGTCAGCTTAAATCATTGTGTTTAGTTAAATCACCCTGTGTGGTTTAAGATGGATATTTCATATTCTCATGGAGCTAACTAAAGCCCCATGCTAATGAATAGTAACTTACCGTCTTGCCAGTCCTTACTTCTTAATATCTTCTTGTTATCCCCAGAGCAGCCTCAGCTCAAAATACTCACAACTTCACGGGCTCTGATATTCAAGTAATACCTAGCAAGCAGTTCACCCCAAGGGAAAAGTGCCCCATGTTTTTGTTCTCAGCAGTTCTCAGAGCTCTAAAGAGCTCTAATGACATGGCTGTGCAAGGAGGTGCATGAACAGAGGGCCAAAAGGTTGTGTCCCAAAGAGTTTACGGCTGAGGTGGGAGACAGAAGAGAGATGAAAATAGACACAATGTGGGTAAATATAAAGAAACCACCAGAGGGAAAGATAAATTCTCAGACTAGCTTTGGGAGTTAAAATACCACTGCAGAATGGAGTTGGCTGTGACTATAAGAACACCCTGGGGCTCCTTCAAACCCCAACCATTCTGTGGTTCTCTGACTATGTGGTAAACAGAACAAACAACCAATGATTAGTGAGCAGTATAAGCTGTGGACTGGATAGTATAATGAATCTGCAAATATCCCACTGAAGCACTGTGGGAACAAAACATAACTTCTTAGCTCAGTGAATTAAGCTGTAGTTGAAGCTTCTCTTAGCCCAGAGCAGGACTCGGGTGGAAAAAGAGATTTTTCCTGGCTGTGCCAGTTCAGGAAAATTTGGAAATATATCCTCTGAGAGAAGGCAGGTTACAACCACTCCTCCCCCAGCAAGTTCAGGAAAAAAATAATTTTCCTCGAAGGAAAGTGAAAGAGGTAAAAACTATTTATTTAACAAACACACAGAAAAAGGATAATAATGCTAAATAATAAAACTTCTTGCTGTGGGGAGAAATCTGGGAAAATCTCAGAGTCCTTCCGTAGGTAGCCTCTCTCCTCCTTGGAGCTGGGATGGGGTGGGCCCTCCTCCAAGGCCTCCACCTCGGTGGAAAAAGTCTTGATGTGTTCTGATGTGGAAACAGTCCAAAAAAGAAGAAGGGAAAAAAACCGAAGTCCCAGGAAAACAAAAGTTCACCTCTCCATCTCCCTCTGGAGAAAAAAAAAAGCTGAAATCTGGCTGTAAAGCAAGCAGTGTGCTTCCTCCGCTCTCTACCGCAGAAAGCAGAACGCAGAGGAGTCTGTGTATCTGTGTCCTTGAAACATGAAAATAAACTGCAAACCGCCTTGAAAGTTTTGCTCGGTTTTTTCTCTCCCCCCTCTCAGGCTCAGTTTAAAGGCATAGAAAGGCACAAAATTAATTTCTGGGCATAGGGCAGCAAAATGGGATACACATCATAAAGTCACCCAAAGACACTGGCAAAGTCAACCCCAGGAATTCCCATGCTGGGGAATGTGGGAGAAGACTTTGTGAGCATCTGTTCAGTACTGCAGCTGAGAGGGGACAATGTTCTATAAGGCATTTTTATCATATTCCGGGGGTACAAATTCACAGAAGATTCAACAAAGGTCAAAACCCATAAAGTAATGTACTTGCTTCTCACCAATTCTCACTGCTGGACACCCACATGCCCTGGCCTATAGATGGAAATAAATTTTTCACTGAGAGAGCAGCAAGAAGCAGGACAGACTCCTGCAGAGCTCCGCCCTAGTGACTCTTCTTACAGATCGTTGGTTACAAGCCTGATTCAGTGGGTAAAAGCAGGAGTGATGCTAAGAAAGAGGCCACACATGCTGATGTACATGTGCAAGAATTGGAAAGAGCAGTGTCCAGAGCAATCAGGAGCAGAGCATTTTCTGCTGCACACCCAAACAGGAGTGCTGCTGGGCTGTTGGGAGTGCAGTCAGGACAAGCTGAGCAGGCACTTGCTCCTGCTCAAGCTCCCAGTTCTGCCTGCTCTCCAGAGAGCATGTGCCCTGTCCAAGACATGAGGCTGGTCTGAAGTGCAGCTTTGGAGCTGCCTGCAGCTGGTCATGTTGATACACCCAGTGTGTCAGGCGTGTGATCTGGGTAGGCCCAGAGATGTGCTAGCACACTATCTCTGTGTTCTGGTAGAAAGGCAAACCTCAAAAGACCTTCGTTCTAAGCACACACTTTTCTGCAGCCTTCCTCTGAAGATCTACCCCAGCACCTTCACCTGGCAGAGGCCCCTATGGACAGTTTCTGCAGCCCTTCTCCTTCACAAAGGACCCTGTTTGTGCAGACTCCCCTGCTGTGCTGGTTTTATCTTGTACCCAGCTTTGCAGCATGAAAAACACTTCTCTTCCTGGGGCTCTTTGTCACCAGAGCTGTTCACATATCCTTCTGGGTAAACAGCCTGCTGACAATTTGGCCTTCCAGGAATACTGAGCAATAATATGCTGCTTCTGCCTAATAATTGTAGAGCACTTTGTAAGCATTAGTGAATCAGGCCTTACAGCTGCTGTTTTCCCCTTAGTTCTTATCAGCCTTAAGTGATGAAGCAGGCCCAGAGCTGTTCAGTAATTTAGCTGTAGGTCACACAGGAGGGGGTGAACTACAACTACTAATCAAACCTGAGATTGCTGAGCATCAGCCAGAGAAGCAATGCCATGCTTCATCCCAAAGTGTTCTTTGAAGTGTCTGTGACATTTCTACTTTTTGGTAGGCAATGTGTGCACCCAAGGTGGGGGAGTAGAGTCATCCAGCAGCAGAAGTCCTGCATCCTTCCTTGATGTTTTACACCTTTATGAGGATCCAAAGTCAAGTCAAGACAGTCTAAGTACACAGAACTCAAGTGCTTTTTCGTGAAATTTGTCCAAAGTGACTGTGCCCATTTCTAACAGAGACAACCGCTATGGTTAAGGCAGATCAACTGTCCCTGGCTAACATTTGACAACTCTTCTATCCAAATCTTGAGTGTGGTTTTCCAAATATTTAGCTGGAAGAAAGAATGAAATTATTCACTTTGTGCTCTTGGCTTTGGAAGTGTCAAACAGCTACCAGTGTTTGAAGCAGCTTTACTGCTGGACAGTCCGGTCAAAAAGATTAACGAAGCACTTTTTCATTTATACCCTATTTGCGCTGTGGTTTTGTAGAATAGAAAACCTCTGGAGTGTCTTCAGTTTTACTCTAAATGAAACCCAGAAAAAGCTCTTGTAAAACTGGAATTCAAGCATATTGTCTACTTCTCCTTCCTGGATAAAAACCCACAGATTATAACAAAACATTCTTTTCATCCTGTTTCTTGTTCTCCCTGCTGAATCTCCCAAAAAATATCCAAAGCACCTAAAATTTTGCTGTTTTCCACCCCTACCTACTAAGGGTGGTACACACTAGGTACATACTAGTTCTGGCAATTTCAGAGGTAATTTCACCTAAAAAAATCTTAAAATAGTCTTTTCACATGGGTATGACCAAGTTCGTTACAGTAATGCAAGGAATAAGTAGAAATGACAATGTGCTAAGTGGACGCAGATCTTAGAAGACACACCAAGCATGCTTAGAAAGAAATATCTATGTGCTCAAGGGACAGAAAAACCACATTATGATGTGGAAACACAGTTAAGCACTGGTGCAAAAGACCCTCTGCTGGGTGAGCTGTTATCAGAGTCCATCTGCAGACTCTTAGGTTGTCCCAGTTGTGGCATTTCTGTGAACTAAGAGACTTCACCCAGTGTTTCCTGCCTCCTAAGGAGAGCATGCTGAGCACACTCAGTTACTGGGGCTCAGGTGGTAAATGCACGCTGCCAAATCACCTCAGCTGGATGTACCTGGCTCCAGGCATGTACTGCCCACTTCAACACAAATCTTTTGGGCAGTCCTATTCAGGGGATAACACAGGAGCTGAGTGCTGGGACAGACTCTTAGTCTGTCCCTGTCTAGGGAGCTCTTTTGGGAGAAGGACTTGGGATACACTTGCAGAAGGGATTTTTGATTCTGAAGCTGCATGTATGAACCTGAAAAGGTCTACAAAAAAATAACTTCAAAATCTATGCCATCTGCCTGTGCTTAGACTGTTCATTAGGAGACACTCCTGTTCCTGAACACGAGGCTAAATTTACATATAATGCTAGAAATTAATCCCTGCCATGGCAGCATGGCCTAAAAACTACAGAACAGGCAAGCCTTGGTATAACAGATTGAAAAATGAGCATCCTAGGATGCAAAGAAATTTCTTCTTTTGTTGGGGAATAATGGGACAGCTGCTTCAAACTCATATTCAGGGCATTGCAATTATTTTTTTAGCAAGAGATTTGAAATCTTCAAATGCAAAATGAAATAGCCAGCAGAGAAACCCACATATTGGGATTCAGAGACATAAATCTAAGGGTCATTTTGGGACATTAATTCTAGGTTTCTATCAACATATTTCAACACACTCCAAAAGGAAAAGCGAACAAAGACAGGGCATGCAAACTGGTTTTAAAAAGTTTTATTGGGTGTGAGTTGGCAATGTCATGGCAGGGAGAAATCCTCTGCCTGTCTGATAACATGCTGCCATCCCACTGCAAATGCAAGCTTACTCTGTACTACTCACTCTGTCCACATGGGGAGAAATTTAAATTGACCTTCTCCCAGTCCAAATTGCAATCTGTAGGGGAGCATTTTGGGGATGAGAATCTGGAAGCCATGGAATAAAGCAGATTAATCTGTTCTGTGTCTAGCTCACCCTTCTGGGACAAAGAAAGTTTGAGAACTAGGACCAGTCTCGAACTCCTACTGCTGCCAAGCAAGAGAATGATCTTTCATTTTCAGGCCCATGGGGTGCTACAGGTGCAGGCAGGATGAAGGTTAGGTCCTGACAAGGAGTAGACTGACCCTGCTTCGTTTCAGAATTTAACATGGAGTTCCAGATCCAGCTGTGACTGCACCAGCTGCTATTGCTAACACTTCTTTTCAAACCTGGCTCATTAGAAATAAAAATAACACTCATGAATCAGTGAACTTTTGAGGCAATTGGTTATAATTTGACTGGAAAAAGAAATTGCCACCTACTGTTTACCTTAACTAAAGTCCACGAAACAATCCGCCCATCCGAGGAGACAGAGAAGAAGTTGGAATTGTTGTCCATGTCATCCTTTTGCCACTTGACCTAGAAACAAGAAGAAACAGGACAGTCCCAGTCAGCACAGGGCATTCAGCATTAGCAGGACATAGTCCCATGACCTCAGCAAGGTCTTCTGAAATCCTTCCTAAAGAGCAGCTGGTTTGCACCCCGGAGGCTTGCTGCTGCAAACTTATCTCCACCAGCAGCTTTGTCTCCAGCACTCCTGTCAGTCACTTTCCTACAGGATGCTCCAGCAAGAAGGTAAAGCCCCTCACCTGGAGCCTCTGCACCTACCCATGGCTACTGGAGCACTGCCATCAGGGATGGGCCTTGTGAGGTATCTGAGCTGTGCACTAGAGCTCTACACTGTGGCACAACACCATCCCAGAGATCCCTAAGACGTCTCCAAACACCACCAGTGGTGCCACACAAAGGTCCCCAAGCATTAGCCTTGCCTTTCACATTTGACTAATTACTCCAAGTGCAGTGCCATATGGCTACCTTTCAGCCAGACAACCTCAAATTAGCTTTCTGTCCCTATGTGGGGTGAAGGAAAGACCTTGCAAGCAACATGTGACATGGGTCCTTGGGGCACTTCTGTTTGAGGGAGATGAAAACTTCTCCATTAAAATTGAAATCCTCCCTGCACCTTCAGAGCATCTGTCTGCCTGGTAAGGAGATTTGCCTTTTGACTGTGACAGCTCAGCAGGAGAGATTAGAATTCAGATAAATGGCTTACAGTTTAGAAGAGACATTTCAGTTAGACCAAAAGCATTAAGAACGCTCGATTTTCAGATCTGGGAATTCAATCAGACTGAAGGGAAAAGAATGACTTGTCACTGGGTCTGTCAGCACACACTCCTGTTGGCATCTGTCAGTTCAAGATGGGGACAAGCACTTCAGAAGGTTCTGAGAAGCTTTCCAAAGGTATATCTCTTCCTGTACATGCAGTGGAGCAGATAAAGTTCCCTAAACATCATCCCATAAACATGATAAATGGGTATGATTATCCCACAGCTTACCAAATACTCTACCCATGACCACTTATGCAACTCATACCTATTTCAGAAAACAAACAGCATTCTCAATACTTTGATTACACAGATTGGGTATTCCTATGACAGGTCCTTGGGAAAAACTGTTAATTCTCTTTCATAAAATTGTTTATACCATGAAGTTCTGTGAAGCAGGAAAATGAAGCAAGAGACTCGGCAAAGAGTAGTTAACCCTCTACCAAACATGTTTCCTTCCTGTTCTGAGGAAGGAAAAATAGAATGTAAAAGGAATCCATCTGACAATACCTCAAAATGCCAGTTTCATGCCTACAAGACACAACTGAAGAGTTTTGAGTGGCATATACCTTTGAAGATCCTTGCACAGGTGAAATTGTAAGTCTCCATGTGAAACTACTTCTGCTATCTGGCATTAAAGGAATGGCATACTTCAATATGACCCAGAATAAAAAGGTTAATGATTAGAAGGCAGGTTCAATAGGACAGTGATTGCTAAGGCTGATCCATTGTACACAAAATGTGCTGGGTATATCTATTCCAGGAACATCTCTCCGGGATCATGAGCTACTGCTGACAGTGACAGTCACCAGCAGCTGCTTCAGATGAAGGAGTTGGTGTAGTGAGGAGTTTTAATTCAAGGTGAGAAATGCAGAGCTCAGGGGAACTGGTTACAAAAACATGTCCAATATGCCTCATGCTGGGCACAGAAACAGGATCATATTTTGAATCAAAAGATTTTTAAAATGTCACTCTAAAGTTGTCTGACAGTAAGATGTTTTTACGTGTGTGTCCTACACAGTTCTCCTCTAACTCATGTTCTTTCTTTTCAAATTATTTGCTTTCCCAAATAATTTCAGAAAAACTTCCCAGCCCATCACACCAGTGGGAAATACATGGATGAAAGTTCAGCAGCTGTAGTCTATCCTCATCATCCTGTGCAGACACTTCTGAGTCCTGATGTTTACACTAACACAGAGTGTTGCAGAAACCTCATCTGGAGGTGACCAAACAGCGTAAGAGCCACCATGAGCTCATAGGGGATTTTCCCGAGCTAATTCCTTTCAACCAAAGCAAAGAGCTTTACCCCAGGGTTTACCCACCCAAACACCCTCTCTCTGATGGGGATCTATTCAAGTTTTCTTCTGTTAGTTAGGTGTCACAGCTCTTCATCCATTACATGAATAGGTGGAGTCAGCAGCCCCAAAAAGCAAGTAGGCTGATTTGCTCGGGATACTCTTGCTCCTTTATTCAAAGCAGTCAACAGTACTTAAGTTAGGTACTTTTTGTAGACAGCTGAAAAACAGCCTCTTAGGGACAACAGGCTCTGCCCTCAGATGACTATTAGCAGCTCTCAGTGCTGTTAGCTTGAATTTCAGAAAACAGAAATTGGCACTTAATACTTCCAATTTTCCTTCAACACCTCTGACACCTTAATCGTGTTTGTGATCTCTTTCCTCCTGATCTCTGAATCCCATAAATGCTTATTAGAGTAATTAGCCCTCATGATACTGCAATCAAATTGGGCATCTGCTCAGAACTGGCCTTTTCTCTGCTCGCAGAGGCTTGTCATGGCACAACCTCCTGTCATTAGCAGTATCCATGCTGTGTGGGGTGGAGCATTTGAGGAGAGAACCAGGCAACTGTTTGCACAGTAGCAAGAAGTGAATTTTTCCCCTGAAGCATGTGATAATCAGCTAAGGATTTTGGCTGTGTGAAACAATTTAGAGCAAAAGTTCAATTATGATACAATAAGGGTAAAGAAGCACATGAAAAAGGAAAGCGTGTGTAAACAGCGGAGATGAGCAAATACAAAGCAGCAAGCATTTTAGCTCCCTGATCATGTAATAAAAGAAAGCCATTTTTTCAGTGATCTTTAACCTGACTATTTTTGGTAGTGCAAAACAGCCTACCACTTTTTCTTTTGATTTCTTAAAGCTCATTTATTTATAAAGAAGTTGAAACTATTCAAAACCTTATTTATATACATAAAAATAAATATTAAGACCTCATGTCGTTACTATGTACAGCAGGCTTGCAGAGTGATAATCCATTCATTTCTAGCAAGAGAATACTATCATTTTTATCTGTGGCAGCTGGTAATGGCTCCTGTCCAGCAGGAGATTAGACCATTTATCCAATCTGATTTGAAAACGCCCATGTTTCTGATGTCTTTCCTATGAAAGAAATAATGCTTGATCCCTTTTCACGGGACACAGGCTGTTAGTCACTTGCACTGAGACAATACAATTGGTCAAAATCACCCTGGCCAGGAGGCTGACTGGAGTGTGGTGCCGGCACCAGCTACTGCAAACATAGATCTGGCTTGCCCCTGGCTTGCCAAAACTCAGGTGTGGGGTGCCACACGCAACATACACACATTGACTGATGAGCCATTCCTTCCCTTTCTATTAATTATCCTTCAAGGAGTCCTTTGTCAGCATTGCAGTACCACAGCCCTGCTGATACCTCGCCTAAGTGAAATAAGGCAGAATTTTTGTCATTCAGTGCCTGAAAAACACTAGTAAAATCTGCCCCAGGTAGAGAAGAGGAAATATAAGGGCATTATCAAATCCCCCCCAGGTCACCCTTACATGAACTGGCCAAGTAAAACACTCAGATGACTTTGGCATGCAAACATCTCCTTGGGCTGCTGAGGAAAGTCCATGCCAATATGACCTGGGGACAAATTCCTTCCAGTGCCAACCTGACTATCAGTACACTCCTAGGCAAAGCCATCATGGCAATGCAGGGTTTGGAAGGACCCAAAAAGCATATCTATCCTCTTCTGAGGCAAAATCAGATCACAAGTCTCCAACAACAGGTACTCAACAACCTCCCTGCAGATATATCTGTGCTTAATTGACTTTATACAGAAGATTCCCTTTATCAAGAGCCAAGCCAATTACTCCTTACCATACCCCCAGTGGATGCAAAGAACAACAGTTTATTCCCCTTTTTATAACAGTCTTCAAAACAACAAGAAAAGGTTGTGCCACTGTTCCTCTCTCTTTTTCCCCCTCTCCAACTCAAATCAGTTGCCCCAACTGTTGCTTCCAGGTCTGCCTTCAGGACCCAAGCCTTCACCATTCCTGTTCTTCCCCTTCAGCCTGGCTCTGCAGCTGCAAACACATGGTACAGGACTAACCTGAGGCAGGAGTTACAACCTCCTCTCTCTTATATTCTTGCTAATTAATTAGAATGACACATATCTTTGTGTAACAGTATTGCATTGCTGATCACTGGTGGTGATCTGCTATGCTTCCCCCTGGGCACCCTGCTGCCTAACCAGCCATCTCTTATTTCGTATCTGTGTATTTAATTTCCCCTCTCGAAACACAGTATTTGCTCTTGTCTTTATTGAATTTCATCACATTGATTTTGGGCCTTTCTTCCAATTTATCAAGATAATTTTGAACATAATCATGTCCTGCAAAGTGCCTTGTCCTCCCAGGGGGGCTTCCCTATTCTGTAATTTGAGTTGTTAATGAAAGTATTGATCCAAAAAAAAGACCAGAAATGACAGCTGGAGAGTGTCACTTGAAGCACCTTCAGAGTCTGACAGTGAGCTCTGTGTAACTGCTCTTTGAGCACATTGCCTGGGCCACCTGAGCAGCCTCTTTATGGCAATTTTACCTAATTCGTATTTCTCTACTTTGGTTATAAGTATGTCACTGTGTGAGCCTGGATCAAAAGCCTTAGTCAAGTCAAGATGGATAGAGATGATAACCTTGATTTCCTCTCCCTTATTCATGAGGCCCATTTCTCTGGAAAAAAGGGAAAGAAATTATACTGGCTTGATAATCTATTCTGGACAAATCCACATCAGCTTCTCTGAATCATCTTATTATCTAGACATCTACCAACAGTTTTGCCATTTATTCAAGTGCTTCTCCAGTCTTTGAAATTGGTCTGACTGGTCAGTAATTCCCTGGGTCCAATTCCATCACTTTCCTCCAGACATTTTTCCACATCTTCTGACCCTTTAAGATCTCTCCTCCGCTGGCTGTGCTTGTCCTACAGGCCAGAGTACAGCCTGATGCACTGCTGTGCTGTTACCCACACTTTTTGACCCCCTATGGCTGGCTTTGGATGCCTCTAGCTGGGTGAACTATCCAGACACTGTTTTTGGAGCTTTGGTACTCTGTCCATGCCACTGTCTCTCCTGCATTTAAGGACAGGCCCTTTGAAGAAAGCACCTGCAGGTACCTTTTTGCCAGACATTGGTTCTACAGTCTCCCTGAAGTGTTTGGGGATTGATGACAGTAGACTATCATATTTCAGTCTGCCAGTGTCACAGGTACATGATGGGTGTGAGTCTGTAGGTGACAGCAGAGTGGTGCTTCCCCCAATCCATGCCCCAGAGCACACCCTGAGCCTCTGAGTCAAGGTACTCACTCAGCTCAGATGCTGTAAATCGGCTTGCACATAAACCCCAGCCTCTGCCTAAAACTCAGGACAGATGTTGCCCAAAAGCTCTCTGAAATGCATGTAACGGCCCGAAATTGGTCTGGCTATTTCTTCAAGTACTCCAGGGTATGTTTAATCTGATCTTGCTGATGAGCAAGAACTTATCTAAATACCCTTCAATATGCTCTTTCTTTATTCTGACCTGTGCTTTTATCCTCTCATTACATTAAGCACACTAAGCAGACAGTCTCAGAACAGACTCACTGTAAGATTAAACAATACAGCATCAAATATTTCATCCTTATTCATACCACTCAGTAGTAGCTGAAAGCTTGCTTTGCTAATAAGTCTATATTCTTCATTCTTTTAACTACTTATACCCTTCCCAAATATTTTCCCTTTCCCTTTTATGACCCAGGATAACCACAGCTTACTTTGCACATTCACTTCTTGTTATTAATTCATGTTTGTTCTTTTCCCTAATACTCAGCTTTAGACATGTCTTTGTTTCTGTGCCTCAAGCATTTCTTTGTAAGCCACTGTTGAGCTGTAGATGTAACTGTACAGGCCCCTCTCAGAGACTCTGCCATTCTGCCCAGCCCAGAAGCTCAGGGATTTCACTCATCTGCCTCCTTAGCTGAACAGAGCTACAGACTCCTGTAGAAGAACAAATGTGCACCACAGGAGCACAAGTGCTTCCCCGCCCCACTGTGCTCTCCCAGCCACCCTCTTTTGCCCATACCTTGGTCACACAAGCAGTGGGATTCGGACGCTTCTCCTTACATTCACACTGGCTAAAGACTTATTCAAGGCTTCCCACTGGCAAACATCTGCTCCTTGAGGAAGGGAATCAGCCCTCAGTTCTCTTGTGCTGTGCCTGACCTGGCAGCCAAGCACAGACACAAACCCACTGTCCAAACCACATTTCCTGTGTCAGTATGCACAAGCCTGGGCCAAAGCAAAGTGCCAGAAAAGCTCTGGGGCTCTCTCAAGGTAGATGAGCTGAACATGTGCTGTGATTTAGCAAGAGCACAAAGCCTTGGATGCATCCATCCCACAATGGCCCAGGTCACCGGCTGGCAGATGAACACCATATGAATTCTTGCAGAGATAGAATAAGACTAAACTCCAACCGGGAATAACCATCTAAACCTGGACACGTTAGTCCAACTGTGGGTACCTTTGATCTGTGCAGCGGACACTTTCTCCATGTCGCAGCTAGCCCGCCTCTTAGTCTGCCTCAGCCTCATGCTGAGGGATCATGCTGAAGAGATGATCTACAGTAACTTGCTCCACAGGTCACATCTTCTGAAGACAGTCCGATTTCCCCTGTGCTCTGGTGCAAATATTCTCCTGGACTCCCTTACAGCAGTCTCTGATTTGAAATAAGAAGCAGTTCTATTTCTTCACTCTGTCACCCTCAAATGTGTTTCTTGCTCGTTCCTGACAGCAACTTTCAGCAAAACAGCATCCAGAAAAATCAAGTCATTACTAGCAGAGAAGAAATCTTTCACGTTCTTTTTCTGTTGATGACAAATCGCCATTTTTTTGTTTATTCTCCTCCTTGGGTCACTTATCTATGCTGTTTGCCATGGGATCTGCTGCTGTGAAAGTCTGCCTCAACACTCAGCTTATCCAGAGTCCACTGACTTTTTGTTTTGCTGGAGCAAATAGTTTGTCTCTCCTTGATGCTGAGACAAAGCAGTGCATCTACAATGAAGTTCCCAAATGTCCTCCATCAAGGACATTGCCAGCTATTCTTCATTTGTTGCTTATCATGCCTGACACAGTAAGTGGACCTTGACACCTCACAAAGGATCCTCTGCCAGCTACCACAAGCAAAGCCAAGGCCAGGCACCATGAGGAGTATAAGCAATATGCAAGGCTGCTCTCCTGCAATCAGTGACAAGGGACACCCCAAAATTATTCACTTGGCCATCTAGAAAGTACAGAATACTTCACTCACAAGCAAAGTAACTCCAGTATCAGTTTTTATACTTCAAGAGACAGGAAAAGCAAGGTTTAGAGGTGAGGAACAGGGCAGTGTCTGGAGCTCCTCCCCAGTGCCAACTTGGACAGCAGTAGTTATCCTATTTAGTTATCCTATTTAGAGGAGGGAGGAAGGAAGACCAAAAGTTTCATTCCTCACCATGGTTATTTGGGATAAAAGCAAAAATTGAGCTTAGTCCAGATGACTCATTTTGACTCAAGGCAATAATGAAGATTTTAAAGGGCTGTGATAACTGAGTGCAGCCTGGTCAAAGGTCAAAGAAGCACAGTCAGGCGCCTTGGCTAAGTCTATACTTGGTGAAGAAAGATCACCTGGGTCCATGTGCACTCGGAGCACATGATACCTCTGTGGAGAAGATTTAGCTGTGCTCTGGTTACCTGTAGGTGTGGACTTTCTGCCAAAGGTAAACATGGGAAGACAGGCACACAGGGAGGAACCTTCATATGCCCAGCTGGTCCTTCAGTGAGGGGGACCAGAACCATGGAGTCCCCAGCATGCCCCTGTTGGAGCCAGCATGGCAGGGTACAGCATAAAGGGCTCCTGCCCTGTGACGCACACTGAGCAGAAGAGATTGCTGGTCTGCATCTGCACTTTTTTCCATTTCTATTACCTGGGAAACAGACAGCATTTCTGCTGTGGAATGTCTAGTAAGAATTAAAGATCTCAAAATTTTTTTAAAAAGCATGTTTTGGTCAACATTGTCTTAGAAGATATTAGTCCTTGATTTTTTTTTTTTTTCGCAGAAGCCCTGCTGTGAAAGCATAGTCCCTGTCCATATCTACAGCTCTGGGCTCTAGAAACGTGCTGGTATAAGCACAGTGAATCAAGACACAACTAAAGAGGAGAAGCCACTCAAGAGATGAAGAATCAGGCCTGCCATATGGTGAGAGCTGGGCTGCCACTGTCACACTGGAGAGTCTTTGCACATCCAGGAACTTCATGGTGAAGAGTGTCCCCCCTCATGATTTGGGGGACACCCTTTTGCCACTGCCTGAGATACCTCCATGGAGAGGATGTTGGAGACTCTTTTGAGAGGAACATGACTTTTCAGGCCAGGAGGCTGATGCCTGCATGGAGGCAAAATCAGATATTCCAGAAAGGCTCATCTAAGCCTCTTCGTCCCAGACACCAGTTATTGTTTAGAGGAAGGCAAGTCCCACATTGAACTAGAAGTAAAACATAACTATTAAGGCTGTCCTTCTTTCAGTGCCATATAAAAAGATAAACTGTAACTAGATGTTTAATAAAATCGACTTTAAGAAGCACAGACAGATACACTTGACTCTGTAAGGCCTGATGAAATTCAGCCTAGGGTGCCTAAAGGAGCAGCTGAAGCAATCTCTGAATTTCAGAGCAATTAGCTATGAAAACTAGAAGAGAGTAGAGGTCCTGGGGGACAGGAACATAGCAAAAATGCCCACAGGAAACACAAAATAAACCTGTCTTGAAGGATAGGTTAAAGGACAGTGGATGAGTCAGCCTAACGCTGAACTTTGAGAGCTGGAACAAAGTATTAAGTCATCCATCCATACATACAGGACAAGAAAATGAGAATCAGTGAATGTGGTCTCCTCAAGAAAAGACCTTGTCAAAGAGAATTTATTTCCTTCCTTTTCAGAATAACAGGTCTAAAAGAAAGAGTAGATTTGTTATCTTTAATTTTGTAAGGCTTTTGGCATACTCCCTGTGATGTATTCAGAAGAAAGATAAGGAATTACTACGACATGGATGAGTGCTTGAAAATGATTTCCCAAGAGTTTAGACAGTGATTTCTTGACCAGTTGGGAAAACATCTCTAGATGGTTCCCACAAGGGACTATTCCGGGTTCAGTTCTATACAATATTTTCATTAGTAAGTTTCATACTGAATTGCAAAATACACAGAATGTTTGCAGATGACGCAGTTAAAAGACATTGAATTCCATTAGGATAAGGACTCAAAATTATCTTGAAAAACTGGAGACATAATCTGAAAATAATAAGGTGAAATGTGATAAAGACAAGGGCAGAGGGACACAAACAGGAAGAAGAAAGCATTAAACATGTAGAAATTAGGGAATTTCCGGCTAAGTGACAGTAGTGCAGGAAAGTATCAGTGGCTGGTGAGAGAATTAGCAAAGTGATACTACTGGAGTGGCATAGAAATATTTTCACATGTATTAGGAAGTACGTACCATGTAAGACACAGAAGGCCATGACTCCAGTCTGTTAATACTGGTGAAGACAGCTAGACTGCCCAGTCTCATTTTGAAGAAAACAGGTCAGGAATGATAACACAACATCTGTGAGCATGATGGGAAGAAGAGGACACTCTCAAGGCCTCTGCCACTTCTCCTTTCTGTGGCTCACAAACAGTTTCCCAGTTCCAGAAAGGAAGGTTTGGTTTTATTTTAAATTCAGTCTCACCTCTCACATGTTTATTGTGTGTCATGTTCAATCACACTGTGACTGCTTTGTTCACTGCAATAGATGAGACTGTTTTGTATAGAAAACAAGTCTTTTGAGTGTGAGTAAAAGCTGATGGGGAGAGATGAAGGAAAATTACTTGTTACTTAAAAATAAATTCATTGAAAAATGTTCCTATCTTAAAATCTGGGTTTTCTTTTAAATGCAAATGTTTCAGCTATGACAGGAATCTGCAGAAAAGGGAGCTGCTAAGCAAAGGATGGTTCTCAATGCTGTTCAGTCTTTTGTAGAAAAATTTGTTGACATTTTACCATTAAATCTTGCAACAAGACAGAATGTATCAGTTCAATTTGCTTAGGAAGTAAACTTGCCTCCATGACAGAAGCCATTGAAGAGGTAAGGTCTACAAGGAGTAACTCCTTCTAAGGTGAGTCAGTAATATTTAAATATTTGGCTGTGGTGTTTGCCTTAGAGAGGAAATGGTTGAGACATCTGATGAATATCAAAGTGCTCAAAGATTCCAATGTCTCTCAGTCAGTTTGGGCTTCCTGCATTTCTCTTACATCTTTAATGAGCAACTCTGACCTAAAGGACCCCCTTCCATCCTATCTGCAGCAGAGGCAGGGATTTACTCAGATGTCTCCTTACTTGACCCACCGTATGTTTGTGATAATGAACATGGTAGTTAGGAGAGTCAGGGTGGCTGACAGGCTTGGTAACAGTAAACAGGTACTGAAACAAAGGCAGGTACTTCATCTACAAAGAAATCAGGCAGCAGCCAAGGCAGCCAGCTTGGCAGGATCATATCTCACCAAAAAAAGAGGTGCAGGAGGAAGAATTCTTTCAGAATTCCTATGATAAGGAAAAGCATCTCAAAACCCCTTGGAATAGAAAACACAGCCCAGTGCTGCCTGGATGCTCCAGGAGCAGCTCCAGGCTGTCAGGCACCTGCATCATGGGCATGAGGCTGGATGATGACTTTATTTATGGGTACCACCAAATACTGGGCCTATCTGGTGGAATACGGTTGTTCTGGCTACAGGAAATAGCAGGAACTTCCCATCTAATAATTTTGCAAATTATTTCCCTCCTTCTAGCAGCATATGGCTACTTACAAGTTTTACTACAAGCATTCTCAGGGGTTTGGCCTCCAAAGTCTTTGAAAACTTCCTGATAGCTGAAGGAAAACAACTAGATTAGCTCAACAGCAATGAGGAAACACTTTAAGATAAACTCCCATATCATATTTAGTCCCAGAAACACCCATCTTCCAAAAAAACACTGCTCTTCTACACCTAGATCAAGCGCCCTCCACCTCGATGGGATCTTCCTGAGACTCGGAGGACCAGGTTCTATCTCTTGAGCATCAGTGAACTCAAGAGTGCAAGGTCAGCCGAGAGGAGCAAGGAATTAGGTCCACTGCATCAGGTTACACAAATTTGGGGTGCAGAAAAAGGGCAGCAAAACCTTTCCTACTAAAAGGCACTTTTGGTGATAGTGGGAGGCACTCAGCAGTAAGCAGAGAGCATGGACATAGGAGTGCCACTGAAGCAGGTCAAAGGCCCAGCCTGAGGCTTGTGCATTGCTCATGCTTCAGAGACTCAGATTTATCTGAAGGAAGCAGAGCTCAGTTATAAATAGCATTGGATAAGGCTGGCCCTACTTTCAGTTTGTTTTCTTCCTGCTGGGATTTGAATGCTCTGCTTTGTACAGTGTTTCACTAGGAATCTGCGTGCTTATTCCCTTCACAGCACTGCCCAGTGCATTTATTAGGCTGGCATGTCAACAGATGAGAAGGGAGGAACCAGACATTAGAGTGACACCTGTTTGTCCTGTCAGTGGCTATGTTCCCATGTCAGACACAGCATGCAGCTGAGCAATGTGTGCCAGAGGCCAACAAAGCTCAGGGGTATTTAACCAGTTACAATTCACAGCTCTTGGTTTCAATTCTGACTGTGCTCGTGGTGCAAGATTCCCAATTTACAATAGACAAAATATGTTTCCCACTCTGTGTGCAGGAAAAGCAGACACACAGGGCAGGCAGGCTCACATCCAAACCCCCCAACTGCCTGATGTTGCTACATCAGAGACGGTGTCTGCAATATGCCTGAGAAGGTTCCCATCACCACAGGATCAAGTGGACTTGCACCAGGGATGGGGAGAGACTCTCCTGGGGCCTGTTGGATGCTGAGAGCCCTGGACACTACATCAATCTGTGGCAGCTGACCATGGCTCCAGGGGTGGGAGAAGAATGGGAGTCATGGCCAGACCCAGATCCCTATACCTCGCTATGTATCAATGTGACCTTGCCTGCACCATCCCTGCCCAACTTGCGTCTAGCTCTGCCATTATCATTCTCTTGCTTTTATTTCATCCTCTTCAGAGCAGCATTCTGTTGTTCCACAGGCTGTATAACAGCCATTAAGACCCATCAGTGTGTTTATATATACACTATAAAGCAGCAGAATAGAATTCAGAGATCCAGGCAACCAAACAAATGCATTACAACTTCTCTGATATTTTAGACCTCAGGCTAGCATCTGCCAACATTGCAAGGCTTGAAAGGACTTTTAAATTTTAAAAGTGAAGTTTTCTCCACAAATTAGTCCCAGTGCAACTAACAGGCAAATAAAGTTTCTTGTATTTTGCTTAGAGACACCAGAAAAGAAATAGTCAACCTGAATACCCACAGTAAAATGGTTTGGATCTTAAGTAAAAGGAAGAGGTGTAAGAGTAGCATGAGAGAAGAATCTATTTAGCAAGGAATTGTGAGAGCAGAGGGTAGAAAAGCAGTTCAGCATCTGAATGAAGTATAGAGGGAAATACGGCATCAAAGCAAAATGTGCTCATTTTTTAGACAAACAGTACACGATCTGCAATGGACACTTTGCTGGACAATTTCTAACCCAAAACAATCCATACCCTAGGCACAATTTAAAAATAACCATGAATAATTTCTGAATCTCCAGAAGACACAGTTAGATACCATCTCAAAAAGTACAATGTCAAAGTTAAACTATCAGGGATTTTGTTCATTATTGTCAAAGAGATTTAGGAATAAGCATTCGGATGCTTACATTTCCTAACCTATAGTGGCTTAAAAAGTGTTCAACAGTTTTGGACAAGGTACAAGCATGCTGCAAAGGATTTTACCCAACATTTCTGCCACAGGAGTGTCTTGCAATTTCCACCTTCTCTACTGTGCATAAATGAGCCCAAAGCTTCTGAATGAATTTTTGTGGCTCAGCAGAGCCTTTCCAAAAAATTATGGACATTAACTCTGTGGGAGACACGATTTCCTCCAGTAGGGCTGTGCCTGTAGTGAGCTCTCACAGTGACTGAGGACAACCAGAAAGCTGCTGGTCTTGACCTTACAACAAGTACATGGCAACTCTTCCCAAGCACAGCCTTTCCTCCCCAGCTCCCTCCAGGAGAGAACAGGGACACAACTGATGCTTGTCAGTCACTAAATGCGTCATGGTGCTGCAGTGAGGAACCCAGTGTTAGGTACTCACCAGACAGGACAACTGCTGCTGCAACAACCTGTTGCTGGACACAGAACTCAGTGTAGGGAGCAGGACTGCAGCTCAGGACTGCTCCAACAAGGAAGCCTCTGACAGATTGAGATCTCTGGACTCCAAATGCCTGCTGACTGGTCTATGGATGCTCTTCTCACTGCTTTCTACTTCTGTGCAAGTGCAGAATGAGTGAAGTGATCCCTCTGGTGAAGATACAGTGGTGTCTTTTACTCCTGGGATGTCAGAAATAAATTAGACTTTTTGCCCTGTTTGCACTGAGCTAGGTATGCAAGGCAGGGCTGGTGGCATGAAAAACATAGTAGAAAGCTGGAGATGAAGATAAAGGTCCTCTGTGCAAACATTGAACTGACCGAATATAAGAAACACAGTTGCCTTGCATTACTGTAGAGGTTTGGTGCTAAATGATGCTCACAATTAGGTTTCTGCTCTATTTTGCCTTCAGGCTACATTCTCCCCCCTTATCTTGGGTTTAGATTCCTTTGCTTCAGGTCTCTGTTGTTTTCCTTTCTTCTCCAGATTTCTATTTCTCCTCTAGAGTTATCCCCTAGCAGTATCATCACAGAGTTGAAAGAGATTTTTTTTCACTGAACTACCCTCAGCAAACACCTGTTTTGTGCTTCTTAGTGAAGGCAACAGAAGGGGTGTTGAGGCTGTTCTGAGACAGCTGATCTTTACTCTGACCTTGGTAGCAACCTTCTGCCTTATACTTTTCTTTTATTTCCTTTGCATCAAACAATTTGTTTGCCTGAAGCCAAAGAAACCAAATATTATGTGAAGCAGTAACATCTCAGAGGCAATGCAAGCTGCAAAATCTGTCTGACTGCAGATGACAGATTTAGGAGAATGCCCATCATCAGAAAAGAAACAATGTGCTGGTGTGACAGTGGATTATGAACAAAATGCGCTTTTTTTTCTCCTAAGTGCAGCAAATTCGATCAGCTTCCCATAAAGACCTTTTTTGTGGAACTGTGCAGAAACACAGAATGGGGTAAAAGAACAGCAGGCTGTGATAACTTTAAAGGAATTTTCATTTACTTCTATCAGTGAAACAAGACTTCAGTGAGTCTGGAATGGCTTCACACACTGTGAAAGTTCAGTGTAGATTTATTCAAGAACTTAGATTGGAACACAGGAAATAGACAAGTAGAAGGGATCACACAATTATGAGACAAACTCCAGCGAGCAATTTCAGGTGTGTTTTGTCAGGTTGATGCTTAAGATGGGACTTCCACAAGTTCTGCTGGAAAACTATTCTGCAAGCTGATGCTCCTTTCAGTTTCCTTTGGCCATTTGCAGGCTATTACCATCTTGCTTTGACTTCTTCATCCAAACCATGAGCATCACATCTAACCTGACTGGCATTTGGTGAAGAATTAGCCTGCAGTGGCCATCCCTTTCTCTTCCCACGCATGAATATCGCGCAGAAAATAATTCTCTCAGGATGCCATCTGAAGCTCCATGGTATCAGCTCCTCAGGGAGGCCAGATCAGCTTCAGTAAATCAACAATGAACAAAGTTGTGTTTCTAACCAGTGATGTCTCCATAGCAATTCCAAACCGTGCTGTTCACACAGGCATGCCTGCCGCAGCTGAGATTTGCTTGAAACACAACCGAAAGAAATGTTCTATTTGCAGATCCTAGGGTCAACACTCTGCAATAGGAATTTCGTCAGTAATTCTGATGGTGAGCAAGTAAAATAAAAAATTATTTCCAACCCTCTGAAGCATTATTGGCCCTGTACTAGTCTCAGCAGCAATAGCATCCTTTTGGCTTGATGTGAAAGTAAAATAGAAGTACACAGTGAAAACAAATCTGTCAAATAACACGTGTTTTAGGAAGGAGATTGAACAACAGAAACAAACCCTGACACACAGTTTCAGTTATCATTTCCTGATTCTGAACTGTTCCAGCTTCCAAATACTTCAATCCTAAAGTATTTAGTATACCCCAGTGTAGAAAGGTAAGAGAAAAAGCACTCTTCTCAGCTGTAAATAAAACCTAATCATTATTCTTTTAGAAAGAAAGGAGAAAGAAAAAATTTTAAAGCTAGAAAAAGGAGATGCTCTGCGCTGAGAGCCCTTTCCCAGCAAGGTGTTGCTTCTTCCCAGAGAACACAGCTCCTGAGGCCTCTGGCTGCCAAAGTCTACTCCAGTAGCTTCACACCGGGCAACCTCATTAATCTCTGGAGCCAACCCCTGGGATCGAGCCATTGGCTCAAAAAAATACACTGTTCAGGGACTTGTTTTGTAGGCCTACTCAGAGATGATGGGAGTGTGAGGATTTTTCTTACTACTTGAGCATTATTTTGATTAAAGTGGGGTTTAGGTTAATGCCACATAGGCTTTTTCCCAGCAGAATGTGACAGGTTTGACACAGCTTTCCAGGAAGTGACTCCTTTTAAACTGGTTTTTACATTCAAAGGTAGAGGCCTGAATTCTCTGACCTGGAACACCATTTCTAGTTCTGTGCTCCTGTGATACCTGAGTTTTGGTGGTATTAGCCACATTGCACTGCATGCATATACATTCACATGTCTATGTACGTGTTTATTCCTCTTCGTTTTTTCCTCTCTGAGGTTTTGGATCCTCACCAATTAGTAATAAGCAATTAGAAATGTGTAATTTAAAACAGGCTAGAATTTTCCATTATTTAAAATGCAGTTAATACATGGGAAACAATTGCCAAATCTATAAGAAACCATTGCTATGCTCTTTAAAAAAACAGGGAGTAGTATCAGGCAGACAAACTCTTTCTTAGGTAACAGAATTAGAAAATTTGTGTTATTTTATTTTGCTCTTAACAACGGGAACATTACATCAGCTTTGTTTTATGCAAACGAACTGAGATATTACTAAGTCACTGAAGATGAAATAGCACAAGAAAAGAGCTGTCAGTCTGCTTTACCCACTTCCCATTTTGTTTCCATCGTGAAACGGCTGCATTGTTTCAAAAGAAAAAAGCCAGGCAGTCCAGAGAACAAAGGCTCCTAATTGCTCAGAGTAACATTGTTACTTTTCTACTTTGTTCATTTTCTCTACAAAAAAGGGGGATTTTTTTGAGGTCTAGTATCTAGACAAAGACTGGGCTTGAGACTAGTGGTGTCTTGGTGGGCGAGAATATAAGATCTTTGAGCTAAATATGAGAAAAAAGGCATCACTCTCTAGAATCATCTGATGCTGAATGAGAAATAACAATCAAATGTCTCAACCTAACAGATAGTCCATGCTGCTTTTCATCACATTGAATGGAGCGAAAGCCTTTTCTAAACCTTTTGGCTTATATTGACAAATGCTTACACTTCAGATCTTTCCAACAGAGGTACAAGGTCTTCCGATTGTTGTACAATCATCTAACTACTAACTTGGCTCGCTGGTTTTGTAGCAAGTTAAAAATCGTAAAGTTTAATAAAAATATTGGTACTTTAATCACAGAATCACAGAATGGTTTGGGTTGGAAGGGACTTTAAAGACCATCTTGTTCCAACCCCCTTGCCATGGACAGGGACACCTTCCACTGGACCAGATTGCTCAGAGAAATTTTCTTCTTTTCGAAGAAAACAAATAGTAATGATTCTCAGCACTCAACCTGTGGAAATAAAGAAGCAGGAACTACAGTCTACTCATAGCCACATCTATCCATACCCATGGAGTAGCTTCTCTCTTTTCAGAGCTATCTTCCTAGAGTGCCTAATTATTTTATTTCATTTCTGTGCCCCACTGCTGCCAAGTGGTACACATAAACCTACCCCTAAAAACCCCATGCAGACTACCTCCACTGCTGAATGTACCTGCTCCTCATCTGTAGGGAAGAGGCTGCTAATAACATCCCCTCAGCATACACTGTCCTTTCCAATATCATCTGGGGCACAAATGATCTGGGATTTTTGTGTCTCTAATGTGCAGTAACAGCTGGGACCTCCCATAGCATGCTGCAGCAAGACCATGAAAAACTTCACGTAGCACTTACTATTTGGCCTGGTTTTTTTACTGGAAGCCTAAGTGGCAGTGGGAAAAGCTCAGAAGTTTTCTTTTTGTGTGTGTGTGTGTGTGTGTGTGTGCATACCTGACAGATTGTATTATGATAACAACTCAAGTCCGAACTACTACGTTAACCTGTTGGAAGAGCTATAAATATCTGCTAGAGGAAAAGCTTTGGATAGACAGGCACGAAATATAAAATTCATGTCTTCTCTGAAATGTTACATTTGTACAAACTCTCTGTTTATAGCAAGCACAGGTCTTGCTCTTGGCATATTCCACATTCATCTGTAGTCCCACCAGGTACCCTTGATTTCTTGGACTTTTACTGGAAGATGCAATAACCAGAAGCCATGGCTAGGGGACAATCCATGCAAGGCATGTGTCAAAGTTCAAGGAACACTGACATATGACTGTATCAGCCAGCCTAACTCAGGTGACAACAATAGTCACTGCAGCAACACTTTTAGTCCAGGATAGCAAACAAAAGACACACTCCTGCAACTCAACAGGCTGATACAGACCATGTTGAAATATGTGCTGCCATGCTTCTACTGCTATAAACAAAATCAAAAGCACATATACCTTCCAGTGCCTCAATTTGAGCTCAGATTACATTGCAGACATAGCTAATTAGCCGGATGTAGCGACATATTCACCCTGACCCTTCACAGTACCACCCATCTGGTGGCTCCTTCTGACAGATGACAGAGTGGCATTAGTTTAAGAACATCACCTGCACATCACAGTTCTGAATTCACTAGAGTAATTCAAGGTCAGCTAAAAGGTCAACTACAAGGTAGTGTGTCTTGAATCCTGCTAGCAGCCAGTTCCACAGGCAGCTGCCCCTGGACTTACTGTGCCCAACAGAGCTCTCTTTTAGGCTGATATACTTGTTTTCCCTGTTTTTATGCACTGCTTATCACTTGCTGTCCTGTGATTTTCTGTTTGGAATACGAATATCATTGCATGCTGGTACATATAGAGGATACCAGTTCTTCTCAAAAAAGAAGTCAATTATAATAATGAAAACTAAGGAGAAATAATTGTATATAGCAAACTTCTGCTCACACATTTAGTTTCTACTGAGGACCAAGGATTCATGCAGTTGCTTTGCCTTTATGCATACTTCAAAATTAGCTTGAAATACAACTTAATCAATCACATGTACTAAAACAGCACCTTTCCGCATACAGGACTTTTCCGGCTGTGCCCGAACTCCGTCCAATTCAAAGCCCAGTCACAGGAAAGGAAAAGCACCCTTACCTGCCACACTGGCTCTGTGTGCTTCCCTGACTTGGCACTACTCCTGTAGCTGGGCTGGGAGGCTGGCTTCTTCAGATTGAAGATGGCCACATTGCCATCGTAGAAGCCCACTGCCAGGAGGTAGGGGTGGTCACTGTGGAAGTCCAAGCACATGACGCCACTCTCACTGCTGAAGGAGTACTCTGGGAATGAGGGGTTCTTCAGGGTGTAGAGGAGGAGCATGCCATGGCCCTGCTTCATGAAGTCGTCTAAACAAGGAGATGTCAGATCAGTTTCCAGGATCCTCAGCTACTGAAACGTAGAAACAGACAGCTGCCACCCATGCCTAAAACCCACCTGAAGGCAAAGGTACCAATCACAGGACCAAATTATCATATTGGTGTGCCTACATTTGAACATCCTTTCCGCCACTGATATGCCACCCCCAGGACATAGGCACAATGTACTTATGCAGAAGAACTACTGTTTTGGTGTGCTTTTTTCAAGGAGAGAGAGCTGTGAAGCCTTGGAGGAGAAGTGTGGAGGAAAGAAAGAATTTTGTGGGCACTTCTTTCTTTGGGCTAGGATTACACTTCTTTCTGTGGGCTAGGATTTCACTACACTGCAGACATACAGGCAGAATCAAGGATAGCACCATTTCAATTTCTGTATTGGCAGTATTCGGTATTTCAGTCTCCTCTACTTTTTCAAAGAAAAACATTTCATTAATGTATCTGTAAAGCATTATATCAATTGCCATTGCTCATAACTGGACAATGTAAAAGTGACCATAGCTTTATTTTCTGTTTATGTCCAACATCTCCCTGCTTGGCACAGAAACTCTTTTTTTTGCCAAGACTTTCCAATCCTTTTTCTATTTACTTTCACCTTTTCTTTGTGCTGCCTGAAATTAGCTCTCCCCTTTCTCAGCAGGACCATCTTTCTTTTGTGTGCTTTCTTATCATGCCCTGACTGTCTCTCCAATTCTTAGGGTATTTCGATCATGTAAAAAGACAATTTCCAAATTCTCTGAAAGGGAAAGAAAAGCTGTTGATGTAGATAAGCTCTCCAGAAACAAAGAAGGAACTTTGCTAATCTATGAAAACAATGCTGCCTCTGAGAGCATCCTAGCCATCTAGTGCTTTTTATTACTGCCAATGCCCTCAGGCACACAGTATACGGGAAATAAATTTACTGCTTTCTGTGCTTCAAGCACTTACTACACATTCTGTTTCCAGAACAGCCCTCTCCTTTTAAAAGTGCCTCCTACCTTTCTTAACATTTTGGCCAACCTGCAGGATCAGGTAAATGTGTACTCCAGTGATAACACCAACTTTAGAGAACTCTCCTTAGAAGTAAACTGATTCCAAGCCAGCATGCAGGTACAGATATTGTGTACTTCATGTGTAACAGGGCCACGTAAAAGCATTCAAAGAACCAGTAAAGAAACACACATTAACAAAACTGTTACTGCTGCTTCATACTAGATTGTTGAAATAGAATCTTCTCACAGGCCTCTCTGTACTGGGCACAGATGAGGAAAATGGTTTCTCTACTTTGCAGAAAGGTGAGATTTCAAAACTGGCATTACTTTAAATGTATCTGACCCCAAACAACATTTCTAATTTTTTTTTTTTTTTTTTTATGAAGGGGAAGCTTATTCTTAGAATTCTAGCTGAAAAGGAAGATACTTTCTCCATCAGAGATTTCCCAGTTCTTTTAATTCACAGAATTGTCTTTGTTCTTAGCCAAGCAATGTCATTGAACTGGTATTTAGTTGAGGTCCATGAATGATAAGGATGAATCTGTGCTCACCTCAGAAGCAAAAACACTTCAGAAGGCTGTGGAAATGGCCATCAGGAGTGGCTCAGAGCAGAATGAAGCCAAATTTGTTGGATAGCCTTTGAATTCAACTTATTCCATGCTCTTATTTCTCTTGGAGTGAGCTGATCAGCCAGGCATATTCCCAAAAGGCCTGTAGCATACAGTAATTTTCTATCTGTTAGCACTGTGCTGAGGAGGTTCAAGAGCTGCCCCCGTGTTCCTTGCACAGACAGCAGAGGAGACACCTCTACAGGGGGTGATTCAGCCACCAAAGATCTAAGTTGTGTTTTGGAGGTGGTTCTCTCCCCAGTGATCAGACAGGAACAGAGTCCACCCACATTCCTCAGTTAAAGGTGATAGAGTAGGTCTTCATCAGGTGAAATAGCTCAGCAGCTTCAGCAAGTCCACCTGGGGGTTAGTCTGGCAGGGGAAAAACAAAGCCTTGGGAAGAGGCTCTGGCAGAGTGAAATGCAGGGTCCAGTTTGCAGATTATGACACCCAAATGCAGGTCTGTGTATGACTGTCTGTGCACTCAGAGTCCAAGCTTCTGCTTCCATCAGTACCAGTAGCATCTTAAAGGAGAGTTTTATATGGGTGCTGATTTACTGTCCAGGCTCCACTGACTGCAGTGGCCACTACTGAATGTTAAACCCACCTTAAACTAAGAGCTGAATCCTACTCATTGTCTCCTTGATGTTATCAAATATCAGGAATGTGGGTTAAATCACAGATGTGTGAATACCGCACATAAGGCTGAATAATATGATCACTAAAGTATGTAAAGCTTATTCCTGATGAAAGGCAATGTGATGAGAATAACCCACAATTAACACTGAAGCATGACAGCATCACACAGACTGACCTGCTGAGCATAGGCATATAAATCCATTTTAATGAAGGGTGAATTCTCATCCAGAGTACTAACCTGTGACATACCAACATATTCTTTAATAAATAATTTCAAAAGGGGCTTATTTCATTAGTGATATTCAGTGTTCCAGAATGGCAAGCACAGTACATATCCACAGCAGCATATCTGTGGTATAGCTTTGAAGAGCAGCACTTCCGAGAGAAAGGTTTTTGGTTTTCAGTAAAAACAAGCAGAGTACTGCACTTTGCCCCAAAACATTGGGCAGACAGACTCTCAGGATGCAGGGTGAATCAATGTTGGAAGATCAGAGAGCACAGCCAAGCAAAAAAGTGCAGATCCAAGAGCTTGATGCCTTAAGAGGCCTCCTAGAAACAGAGACTAGACAGGAGTAAGGGAATAAGGTAGGTATTTATTTGAAAGGCCTTCAAAGGTACCCCCTGGCTGGGGAGCCAGAGGCTGTTGCCAAGATGGACCCCGAGATGGACAACAGGTCCCGAGTTCTTCACACTTTTATAGGTTTGGTTCATTTGCATATCAGGGTTAATTCTCCAATTAAAGCTTCAGTTTAGTGATGTAACTTGCCCCCCTTGCTCTTTGGTTTATACTTTTTGGGCCTAGGACGGTCTGAGTGACCTTGGAAAGCAGGCCCGGAGAGACTTTGTTATGTCTACATAGCATGAAAGAGCAGAAGTTAACGGGCTACAAGAAACTTCAGAGTTACACACTAAGCAGTAGAGAATTTGAAAAATATTAAAGTTAAAACCTAAGGCACCAAGCTGATAGTGGTGAACCACTGTTGGAAGTGAAAGCAGCAGCTTCAGACCTGAGACAGCTGCTCTGCACCTCATGGATGCACCAGTATGGACTGGAAGAGTAGAGAATATTCGCCCCATGCAGATCCACAAAGTGCAAACTGGCTTTTTTTTCCCTGAGATACAAGGGCTGGAGATATTAGAGATATTACACAGTTTTTCTGATAATCAGTGCCAGCAGGACTTGTTCTTTACAGGAAGACACATGACAGCACAGCAAGAAGAAGAGAGTGGACAGACCCTTGCTGCCATGAGGATCCCTCAGTGTTCACCTGAGCAGAAATTAAATTTTAGACCCTGACATGTAACAAGTGTACATAGGGAAGACAAGTTTTGCTAAGGAAAGATGCAGATAGCATGATTACTGATCTCAACATGGAGAACTGAGCCTGTAAGCATCACATGCAAATAGAAACAGGTTTCAAACCAACTATGACCACTGTCTAAAATACTCCTCTGCATTTGCTTTTAAAGCTGGAGAGATTCACCCCAAACCCTTTTCAGAAAAGTACTGTAGTGGTAGAAAAATATCCCAGAATATCATTGGGATATCACCAAATAGTTTATGCAAAGTAATAATCTGAAAAGCATCTGAATCCTTTGCCTGATGCTTAAGTGCCTGTTTTAATGGATTTTTCATTTATATTACTCCTTAGCTAAATTCAAAAGAATCAGCAAATGTCCAATATCAGAACAAAGTCTTTTGTTTGCTGGAGAAATTTTTTAAAAAATTCTATTTGTATCTTTCCGGCCTTGTTCCAGAACAAAGCCATGAGATGTACATTACATGGTTTTCTTCCATTTCCTCCAAAATGCTTACTGGCTGAACCACTATGCTCGAGGCAACAGCGTCCTCAAGTTAAAAAGCACAATGCTTAGTTTAAATCCTGCAGCCACATAATAAATCTCAATGTGGGTACCACCCATGGTCATGAGTTAAAGTAGGAGTTTTTACTACACAAGAAGCCAATGCTATGGCAAATTACTTTCTCTTCGGAGGATTTAAAACCCAAAACGCTCCAGCCTTGTATCTTAGATCCGGTGATACTGTGATCCTGTGATGGCTTTCTAAAATTCAAGTCTGCCAGCTGTCTCGCTGATACAGTTTGGACCAAGATATCACCATGCTAAAAAGAACTGCTGGTGCCTAAAATCTGTCCTGTGTCCTCCAGAAGCCCATCTGGAAAAAAAAGCAAGATGAAGTACATTTGTGAACAGCTGATTGTTTCTGAGCATCACAGCTACACAAGCACTTCAACTCTCCCAGATACACTCATGCTTTGATGAGCTGGCTGGCTGGGGCTCTATCCTTTAGGACTGGTTTTCTAAGAAGCCAAGGGAAGGGGCTGGTTGTGCTCTACATTTGGTGAGGCAGTCTCCTCTGTGGAGGAGAGATCAGTTTCAAAGACAAAAATTTTGGTATCCAAAGACACATCTCAGCTATTTATTTGTCTTTACAATATTTAAAGTATAGAGGACAAAAAACAAAGACCAGCAAATTTTCCCTAGCAAATTGAAAATCTTCAAAAGCCTGAGCACAGTCCAAGAATATTCCTGTGCTTCCATCTGCATAGCATAGACAGATGACTGAGCAAGTCACAAATTAGTGAATTTTCAATATGATTTTTTTTATCAGTGAGTAAACCCTGTGCAGCAGGGCACTGAGCATAGGCTAATCTAACCCACTGTGAAACAAGTTGAATGACCTTGGACTGCTCTAGCGAGATTCTCTCCTCGCTTATTTTTAAAAGCTGTGCCAATTCCACACTTTGCTGCAGTTGCAGAATTGGTGTGCTGTAACAAAGGAAACAGCTGGCACTTCGAGCTTAACTGTATGCCAATAGTTCTGAAAAATCAGGAAAGAACAAATCTTTCCAAGAGCTCAGAGAGTTTGTGCAAGTGCTGAATGTGTTTTCAAAGCTCTTTGGGAGTAACAATAATATCTCAAAGTTTTATAGCATTTGAGAGTGCTTTAAGGCTGTATATGCAGCACTCCTTTTTACAGAATGAGAAAGGGCAGTGGAGGGGACTGCCAAAGACACTACAGCAAGCTAGAACAGGGAACAGAGGTGAGATGTCAGAGGGCTGTGCTCAAGCAGACCACATCCCAGGATCCCTGAGAAATTTAAATTGGGACCATTGGTGTTCATTCTGTTCCTATTCCCTTAAATGCCCAGAAGTACTCGACTACACCATACTTGTGTACACAACGCTGTGTTGATATATCCCACACCACTATGGATCAGGCTGTGAACCATATTGTGGGCAACAAAAATATGAATACTGGACTTTCAAAACAGTCCTTTCCCAGAAAAGAAAATGTTTTGAGAACTCATTACTTTGTAACTCAAGGCCAGAAAGCCTGGCCTCCTCTTTTTCACAGATCCAAAAATGTTATTGGCATATCCTGTTTTGAGCCTGATAACTTGGTTTTGGCAAGTATATGCATACTTCATATGAAGATCTCAAAAGACAGAGAAGCCACTGTTTCATTTTTCAGCTTGTTTTGACATTTAATCACTTTGAGCGATTAAAAAGCTGCACCTAATTCCTTACTTGACTTACCTGGCTTGCCACTGCTAATTCTTACTATGCGTACCTTGACTGGATAAAGGACTTCTTTCATATCTGCTGCTTCTCTTCTTCAAGACACTTTAAAAACTGAACACTAGTCACATTTCAGCATACTTTTGATAACCATCACAGCCTGAACTCAAAAATCCGATTTATTTTCACCACTACTGCATAGAGGAGGCTGCTTAGCAAAAAGCCAGGAACCAATATTAACTTTGCCACAGCAGTGAAATGCACTGCCTCCAGAGCTGCAAACAGAAAGCCACTTCACAGCAGACATGGAGAAGACTAGAATATTAAGAAACTTTCCAGAGATAAGTGGAGGATATCACATGGCTAGGATTTGTGCAAGGGCCAGACATAATTAATTCTGAGTCCAAATTTCAACTGGATGTTTTTCTCTCTCCCCCTTTGGGGCACACTCTCCAACTCTTGAATCAACCTGGGGTTCTTTCTGAACTACTGTTTTTCTGCATGCTTTGAAAAATGTTGGCTCTCAAATCAAACATAATATTCCAGTATTAGTCTCACTAATGTTTAAATAATATATCTACTGCTATTCAGGATTCCCCGTTTGCACACCAGAATCATGTTCAGCCTCCTTGCCAAGATACTTCACTGGAGACTCAAATTTCTTACTTGTCCACAAAAGTGGGGTTTTTTCCTTTTTTTTTTTTTTTAAGAATTGCTGCCTTCCAAAATACAACACTCCTTTTTGTCTAGAGAGGGATAATATTATATTTGAGTGAATTAAAATGCATTTGCTTTGAGTAATTCCAGTTTACCACAACATTAATCACTCTGTATGACAGCTCTGTTCCCAGCATGATTTACAACTTCACCTGCCTTTTCATCAGTCACACGTTTCACCTGCTGTGAGTTTATATTCCCATCCAGAGGACCAACGAAAACAATGCCTAGCTCCAGGGCTACTACAGCACCCCCTCTGAGACACTGCCTCAGATGATAATTCCACCAATAAATTCCATTTATTTTCTGACATTTGTCAGTGAAAGTTGAATGCCCCTGTTGAGACCACCTGCACTAGCCTGAACTCTGTGAGCACAGGCATTTCCTGTCACAAGGAAATCTGTACCCTCCAGATAGCAGTATTGGTACTGCAAAGATCTGCAAATGCTGAGCAAGTCCACCAGTGCAGAGGAGGCAAATGATAGATCATTTTGGCTTATGCTGATTCAGATGCTTGAATGTCAAATTTAACATTCTGCTTGACACCTTTCACCAGCTGCTTGACTAATCCCTGTTACTCCTGATCCAGTTAACATTTTTAGCTGGGGCTCTTAGGAAGCACAGAACTTGCAGTTCAGATAAGAGAGGTACAAAACCAGAATTTCAAAGTCTTCTGGATATTTTAGAGAAGACAAAATTGATAGATGATGAGGCAAGCTGTAATTTATACATGTCCTGAGGCCTTGTTGCAGTCCTAATATGTGCTGTGGGCCCTGCATATGTCAGAGGCAAGACACACCTCAGAAGCACAGATGGATAGACATACATAGCCTTTCTGACTCTAAAATAAAGTCTGGCAGAGTAATACAAGAGAAACCACAGTCAACTAGGCCAACAAAAATGAGTATTTAGGAACCACCTGGAACCATGCACTGTTTGTCAGTGCATGTGAAAGCAGAGGCTCAAAAGCAAACAAAAACAGGGGAGAAGGGAATGAAAAGATGTAGCACTTTCCTGAAAAGAGCAGGAAGATCTGGCTTTCATCTCAGCTCTCCCCTGAGAGTGAGGTGAGCAGGTGAGCAGTGCGAAAAAAGGAGGAGTATGTGACTTGGCTGAGTTTGCAATGCTCTATATAAAAGCAGAGTTTTCTCATTCTGACCAGACAGGCTTTTGCATCATGGGTCTAGCACACACTATAATTCTTCCTTAAATTTTCTTCTTTAAATAAGATGCTCATAAGGGCACAGCTTTGCAGTTGGCCATGTGTTATGAAAGCTAACATCAAGATGAGGGAAGGGATTCTGTCCCTCTGTTCTGCTGTCGTGAGGCCCCACCTGGAGTGCTGCAGCCAGCTCTGGGGTCTTCAGCATATCAGACCTCAACTGCTGGAGTGAGTCTAGAGGAGGCCACCAAGATGATCAAAAAGATGGAGCACACCTCTCCCATAAGGAAAGGCTGAGAGAAGCACTTGTCTCTGCAGAACACTTTGGAGCTGGAAAGCCAGACAGGTGTTAATCCTCCTGTTACACACCGGGCAGCATTTAGCACAATCAGCTGAACTTTTGCTCCTGTTTTTCTTGTATTCGTTGACATAAGCTCCAATTCTGATGGTATTTCACTGTTTAATACCTGAGGCTCTGTTTCCTCTATCCCTGTTCTACGAAACTGGCACGTTTGAGAGCGTTTGCAACCAACTAAATATTTAAGAGTGCCATCAAGTGGCCAAGTAAGGAGCTTCCAGGTGGCACGCATCGTTTAGAAATTCCCAGGATCATGCCACAAATGGACATCTACAAATGTGCTGCCTCTGGATAATCACACCAGCTTGCAAACAAGCCAGGCTGCCAGCATTTTAGTATTCCTGACCATAACAGCTCTGAGGGGGATGCACACACTGCAGGAGATGCTTATGTATTCCATAATTAAGAGACAGGAAAGTTAGCATTCTATGGCAGCGCTGTGGTCTCTTGGAAGCAGACAGATTATACCTGATGAGATGGACATATACAGCTCAGGCCATGGAGGAGACAATGAGAAATGACACAGCAGCTCTGAGAACATTTCTGAAGACATTTGGCAAAAGATGCAGATTTGATAGAGGAGCAAGGAAGAAGCAGAATCATTTATATGGGCATGCAGTCAATTTTGCACTAGCATGAACCATGAAAATCAAGAGTAGCCATTACAGATCCAACACCTACCCCTAACCTGTTTGCAGCAGTGGTTATCATCAAATGTTTAGGGAAATGTATAAAAACAGGGCATAAAATCAGGGATATTTCAACTAGAGGACTGCCTAGGCCCCCACTAATTTGCAGCTAAGCATCTCCCAGGTCCCTAATGGACCTCTTCCCATTTTTCTGTGCAACCAGCCACTGAACATTAAATTTGGACAATATTTTTCAGCATTCCTCTTTGTATAAGGCTGGGGTATAAACCAGATATTCACTTCTTTGACAGAAATTGGGGGGGGGTTTGCTTGCTTTTATTTTTAGTACATGAAATATTATGTATCTTCAGCAGGTATGTTAAGTGTATAATTGGGGGTTAGCATAAGTAGCTTTTAAGAGCTACTAAAAGTAAATTTCAGAGAAAAAACTTATGCAAAAAAAAAAAAAAAAAGAAAGAAGAAAGAAAACAGAAATACCTAAATATTTGTTAGTCTCAAACAGAATCACAGAATCATAGAACGGCCTGAGTTGGAAGGAACCTTAAAGATCATCTTGTTCCAACTCCCCTGACATGGGCAGGGATGCCTTCCACTAGACCAGGTTGTTCCAAGCCCCATCCAACCTGGTCTAGAACACTTCCAGGGATGGGGCATCCACAGCTTCTCTGGGCAACCTGTGCCAGTGCCTCACCACCCTCACAGTAAAGAATTTCTTCCCAATATTTAATCTACACCTACTCTCTTTCAGTTTGAAGCCATTCATCCTTGTTCTGTCATTACACATTCTTGTAAATCGTCCTTGTAGGCTTCTTCCAGATACTGGAAGGCCACAGAAAACTCTGAAGCCCACTCCTTTCCAGGCTGAACAACCCCAATTCTCTCAGCCTTTTCTCACAGCAGAGATGTTCCATCCCTCTGATCATCTTGGTAGCCTCCCTTCTGGACTGGCTCCAGCAGGTCCCTGTCCCTCCTGTGCTGGGACCCCAGAGCTCGATGCAGTGCTCCAGGTGGGTCTCAGCAGAGCGGAGCAGAGGGGCACAATCCCCTCCCTCCCCTGCTGCCCACGGGGCTCTGGGTGCAGCCCAGGACACGTTTGGCTCTCTGGGCTGTGAGTGCCATGGCCGGGGCATGTCCAGCCTCTCACCCACAGCACCCCCAAGTCCTTCTGGGCAGGGCTGCTCTGGGTCTGTTCATGCCCAGCCTGTGCTGATACTGGGGGTTGCCCTGACCCAGGTGCAGCACCTTGCACATGACCTTGAACTTTATGATGTTCCCATGGACCCACTCCTCGAGCTTGTCTGGGTCCCTCTGGATGGCATCCCATCCTTCAGGTGTTGTCATCAAACTTGCTGCGGGTGCACTTGATCCCTCTGTCTATGCCATTTATGAAGATATTAAAGAACACTGGTCCCCGAATGGATCTGTGAAAGACTCCTCTTGTCACTGATGTCCACTGGGACTCTGAGATACAGACCACTACCCTCCCAATGTAATTATCCAACCAATGCCTCACCACTCAACAGTCCATCCCTCAAATCCATCTCCCTCCAGTTTAAGAAAAGGATATTGTGGGGGACTGTGACAAAGGCTTCACAGAAGTCCAGATAAATGACATCTCTAATCCCTTCCTTGTCCACTCCTGAGGTCACTGCATCACAGAAGGCCTCTGGTTTGTCAGGTAGGACTTACCCTTGTGAAGCCGTGCTGGTTACCTCCATTCACCTCCCTGTCCTCCATGTGCCTTACCAGAGTTTCTAGGAGGATCTGTTCCATGATCTTCCCAGGCACAGAGGGGAGGCTGACAGACCAGTAGTTCCTGGAGTCCTCCTTTCTATCATTTCTCAAGATAAGTACAATGGCTTCCCTTTTCCAGTCACCTGGGACTTCATCTGTCATGACTTTTCAAATATCGTGGAGAGTGGCTTGGCAACCACATCATCAAGGTCCCAAAGACTTACGTACACTCAGGTGGTCAGGAACCTGATCTTCTCTTACAGTGGGAGGGACTTTGCTCCCCCAGTCCCCATCCTGCTGTTGAGAGGTGTGGTAAGAGAGGTTGCCATTGAAGACTGAGGCAAAAATGTTGCTGAGTATCTCAGCCTTTTCCTCATTTGTTGTTACCAGTTTTCCATCATTTTTATTTTGGGGGGGGCAGGCGGGTAGCACCTCCTTTGACCTTCCTCTTCTGGTTAATATATATCTATAGAAGCTTTTCCTGATCTTTTTTGTGTCCCTTGCCAGGTTCAGTTCCAGCTTTACCTTGGCCTTCCTCAACCCCAAATTGCCTGAGTAACATCAGTTTGCTCTGTATACTGCAGCAAAGCAATAGCTTTCAATCCTTTGACCAAGTAACAAGGTCAGGGGGAAAAAGATAGCTATGGCAAAAAGACAGACGGTACTTCAGAGTGAAATTTCCAAAGAGCAACAAGCCACTACTAGGGAATGGAACTGTTCCAAAAGACTCACACAAAGCATCGAGTATCTATGCAAAACATGGGCCAAATTTTGGCTTACACTTAGATATGATGGATAAAAGATGAAAAAGAAAGAAAAAAATCACAGAATCACAAGATACCTGAGGCTTGAAGGTACTTCTGCAGAACATCTAGTCCAATTCTGCCTGCCTAAAGCAGTGTCAGTCAGAGCATGATGTCCAGGACTGTGTTGTCAGGTCTTTAAAAACTGCAAGGGGTTATCTCCACAGCCTCTCTAGAGTGGAAATACTGTTCTTCTGCTGAGCCACCCTCACAGTAAAGAAGTTCTAGCTTATGTTTAAAGGGACTTTCATCTATCTCAGTTCACATCCACTGACTTGCCTTTCACTTGATACCACTGAGAGGAGTTCATCTCTGGTTTTGTCACTCCCCCTGTCAGGTATTTATCCACATAAGAAACTTTCATCTTCCTCTAGTGACAGCCAACTTTGTAGACTTGCAGCTCTGAGAAGCCAACCAATACTAAACCAGATCTGGCTCTGGCCAACACATGGATCTGTTGTGGGAATTAACAGGGGAATTTATGTCCCCATTATCTCCCATCTCCACCAGCCAGGCTGGTTGGGCAATCAGTCTTCTCTCCAGCCTCTCTCCAGCAGAAGAAGAAGCCTGGGACTACATAGCATCTAGAAAGCATGTTCTGCACCATACAATTTCTCTCTTGTCTAGTGGGAGCCAAGGTGGGGATCAGAATCAGCACCCTGAGAATCTACTGTGCTGGCTTCTCTTTTAAGAACTCACCAAACAATACAAGAGCTGATACAACTGTCCCTCTATGAAGATCTCTTAAGCAGTAGTGGAAACCACTTCATCATGCACCATTTGATGGGAGAAGCTGGAGAATGTCAGTGAATCCCAGCCAGCTGTCTCATACCTGGAGGAATCTGGTAAGAATAACTCAGGACCTTGCAATAGCTCTTGGAGTAATATCTGCTGCCTTTCTTTTATTGCAGGTGAGCCTTTTCGCAACAGCAGCCACTTACTAAATTTCATCAACGATTTAAGTCTAGCATGATAATGTTGAAAAATTAAGGATACATATATTGTCCAGTCATACAAACAGACTGAGCCACAAATTCTTCACACAGCAAAGTTGTATTCAGCTTGTCTAATAGCCAGAAAAACAGAAGTGTAAAGGATCAAACAACACAAAGCTACTTAAATGATTCACCACTTTGATCCCTCACTGATACAGTTAAGCACCCCTGAATACTTTTTATTCCTACCTCCTGTAGTTGACTTCATTCTACAATACCCTAAAAAATACTTTTATCCTTTCTCACATATGCTAAAGCAAAGTGATATCCATGAGAACACACCATGCAAAGTAATTTTAAAAAAAAAAAAATCACATAAAATGTGTAGTTTTTCATACTGTTTTGATGTTAAAAGTTTCCAAAAAAATGCAAATTTGATCTGCACTTATTTTTCAATGGCCAGAATTTTCAAAGTATTCTTGATAGAATCTTAACCTGAAGTGGTCTATCATACGAATCAGTGGAGGTTAGCATCCAGGTATTTCTGGTTATACAGTTTGGCAGCCTAGTAAATATTACCAAGCATGGAGAGAAGAACTGAAAAGTATGACTGAGTTCCCTAAGTAGGGACCAATAGAGGAAGATTTTACATTGTAGAACAAGTGGTTTTGCTTTACAGCAGCAAGAAAGCTAAGCTAAGAAGTCTGAACATCTCACAAGTTTCAACTAATGAAAACATTAAATTAGATAGATTTCCTTCAGGTTTTTACTAATGCATTCTGTTGAAAAATGATCCACACTCATCTCCAGAACAAAAGACAGAAAAGTCTTTGAAGAAAAAGTCTTTAATGGGGCCTTTTACATTTTCTTTGTACCATTCTGCCCTAGGAATAATGACAAGCCATCTAACTTCAGGAGCTTACAAAGTAACTTACATATTGCTAGAATTAATGATGGAATGTGTTCAATGCAGATTGGTAAATTCGAAGGCTAAATGAGATAGTTGTGATGAATAAATCCTTTATTTGTTCCTATGCTTAATTACTTCCACCATTAAAAATTCATTTCCAGTTTTCTGAGATCTCTGAATTCTACTTCCAGTTGCTAGATTATGTCCTAGATGAAAAAGTAAGATGAAAGAGTTCTTTTCTATAAGATAACTCCTTCCTTTCCCTTCAAGTAATTAATGGACAGTAATCAAATCACTACTTAATCTTCTCCTTAATAAGCCAAATTGAATTGTTTGAGAATTTAACTGTAAGGCAGAGTTTTCAAACATAAGTCATATTGCGGTTCATCTCTGAACCTTTTTTCAATTTTAACATCCATTTTGAAGACTGAACTATTAATAGCTGGATACAACATTCCAGTGAAGATCTCACCGCCATTATACATAGAAGTAGCCCCTCTTCTCCCTGCTACTCTCAAGTAAGCGAATGCATAAGGCATCCCATGCCACACCCCCTTAGACACCTTTCTGCAACTGCTCCTCCAGATTTAGGTGGAAGTTTTCTTTCTCAGAGTGTACACCAAGATGGAGAAATATTTTCAAGTCCAGTTTCATGACTGACACAAACCAATCTAATCATGGGCGGCTGCTAAAAATGTTGATTTATCTTTCCTTCTGCCATTTTTGATTCCCTCCTCTGTGTTCTCACCCCAGTGCCCCTGTGCTTGTTGACCTGCCTGAAAAAAACAATCATTTTAAATGACACTGCCATCTTCGGGTACTGATGGTGATATTACATTTATGTAACACTCAATCTATATGATTAGCAATTCCTAAAATAAGTCTAAGGAGGACTAGGTCTTTAAAGCTGCCTGGTGACCCAGCTGTCTGATTGAATGCTAGCCAGCAAAGACAGCTGAGTTAGAAAGCTTCCTGCTCTTCACATGGAATGGTTGAGAAAAGTTAGGGGCCCTTCAGAACAGAATCATGGTGTGATGGCACAAGTCTGGAAAAGCAGCAATGAGGTTGAATAACCTATTCGAAAAAAATGCCTCTAGAGTCATTTTGCTTCTATGGGAATTGCAGGAATAGAGCCTGCTATTTCTACGACTGCTCTACAGCATGTGAGATGAATTCTGATCTGGTTATTTGCTGTTCTCCGTGAGCCCCTTGGCTTAGTTTTTTTCATCATTAAGAAATAAAGGCAGCATTGCCGTGACCTCATCTGGGAAGACACAGACTCTCAAGGCAGAAAGGAACCTCAGACATGACAGCAATTAAGACCATGTAAGAAACTAAAACAGGCAGGCAGAGATCCTGCCCGCTCTGCAATCCCAGGTCACCGTGAAGGAGCTGTCACATCCATTGGCTCTGAAGTCAGTCTAAACAACAAATAGAAAACTGCAGCTCCTGGATGGAAGAGAAAGGCAATTAGAAAGAAGCGCATTACACGTTACCCAGCACATAAGTATTTCTACCTTTACCTTTCCTGCAAGATATGTTTGGCCTGGAGGAGGACTGGAACTTCCCGTTGGTCTCCTTGTATCTTGTAACAGCTAGATGCCATAGCTAGAGCAGAAAGGGCTTCAAATGAACAGTAGAAAGCTGACCCCTGGTGTTGGGAACAGGGATACTGATAGAAGACAGCAAGGAAGGGAGGCTGCTCTGCTCCTGAGCGCTGCCTCACAGTCTGTGTAGTTCTCCAATAAGAGTCATTCACTAGCATTGCCTCAGACAAATGAATAAAAACAGCTGATGAATGAAAGCAACAGGCTACAGTGCTTGGCAGGAGTGTTGCTGTTTTCATTTCTATGCTTTCATATCAGTTCCTCCTCCACAAAGCATCTAATCAACCAGTGTGTACAGCAGAAAATTAATGGTTTCCTTCAGGGAGCTGTCTCATGATGCCAGAGAGTACAATGGGATTGTTGGTAAATATTTGATTAGAAAAAGCAAGTACAAATGGTATGAACACATGCAAGAATTAACACTGTGCCACTATCCAATGGGGATATTTATAGTACAGAGGTGATGCCAGCCACCAGTAACACATGTGGTACTACACCAAACACCTCATGAGTGACTCTGCCCATACAAAATGAGGATTCAAACAGATCCAATCTGTAGAGAGCTGATTGACAGCAGCTACTACAGTTTTCAGAGGATACACTGGGTATTTTCTTCTACTCCATCTCTGCACAGCACACAATAGGGAGAGTGCTGAATCATCTTCAGGGTCTTTATGTAAGCCCTCAGCCCCCATTTTGCCAGTCAAAAGAGGGGATGGTGCTCAGGGTAGGAAAGAACCCTCTCTTCTTGATACCCAGCATCCTTCAAAAATTTCCCAGGGAGTGGCAAAATACTCAACTGGTCATTAGCCTATGCATGCTCCTCTGTGGATGTTTTAATGCAACAGAACCCTGTTTTGAAGAGGTGTTTCCTTCCTGGAGTCTCTCTCCTAACAGAGGGACATCAGTAGGGCTGTGATGAGCTTCAAGCTGCTCTGCATGCACATCTACACAAGGAACTAAAATAACCCTGCAGCACAGTCACCGGAAAGGAGACTTCTCCAGGAAGGATGCATCCTTACTTGCCCACCTAGCTGAAGTGGGAAATCCCTCATCTACTTCCCAGTCCAAGGTCTGTCCTGTACTTCCAAATTTCAGCTTTGGAGCTATAACAAGCCCTCCAGCAAGGTGTGCCAGGTGCACTTGTGCAGGTTTTTGCTCCAGCAAGTGAGTCTGACAATACTGAGACAAGCTGCTTAAGAGGAGATAAGATGCCCTATCCTCTTGAGCTTTAAGAAATTGGTTTTAAAAGTGTCACACGTTTGTCAGAAGCCATCAGGCAGAATTAAGCCTTTCCTGATCTAATTAGAGGCCCACTCCAGCCTGATTTTATATCATTCTTATAAACAATTCACATTTGTTGTATGAAACCAACACTGCAATAGCCAAAAGCTAAAATCAAACCAACATGCTAATTAAAATATCTTTTCAACAAACAAGGAAAAATTTTATCTTGTAATGCAGAAGGCAGACACCATCAAATACCTTCCCAATGAACAGAAATTAGATATAATTTCATAGCCAGACACTCCAGTAAACCTAGGCATGAAATCGGAATACAGTCTGGCAGTATTTTATAGACATTGCCCAAATGACCTCTCTCCTACTCAACACAGAAAATAACAGTAAGAAGTGGTATTACCCTCATCATCCCAACAGGCAGAAAGCTTTCACTGCCCAGTTATCTCAGACATTACATGTGGTTTTCAGAATTCCTGACCTGCAGTTGTTTGCTGAAACTTCTTTCCACTTCTTTCCACTGCTGAACTTTTTTCCACTTCATCTGGAAGCCACATTCTGCCCTTTCTCTTAACTAATCCTGCAGTTACGTAAATACATGTGCTAAGTAAAAGATAAAATGCATGATTAATAGTGCAAATACCACCCAGTGTGTCTTGGAGAAAAGCTGATGATTCAAGAAATCATAGAATTCAAATTGGGAAAACAATAGCTTGTTAAAATGTGAATCAGCTGCTGCTCAACATAGAACATGGTCCCAACTGACTGTCATTTGTAAATTAATTGAGATTTCCTTTTGGTGGCATCCACCTTGAAAGTCCAGTTGAATGAATTTATACACTGTAGCACAACTCAAGAAATAGAATTACAGTCTTAATATTCAGGCTGGGACTTCATGTTGTCAGCTGTAATGCCATATGCAAGAAACGATAAGAATTTGTTTCAAAGAAGAAAAGGAAATTGCAATTTTCAGAGCAAGCTGTGAAGTCTCGAAGGATTAGAGGCTGTCACAGATCCTGCAGTACAAGAGACATATAGGAAGAAGATAAACTCTGACACCTTTAAAATATGAAAGGTCCCACTGCAGCTTGGGGTTTGGGTGGAAATCCTGCAAACTCTTTTGCAAATCTGAAAATGTATTTCAAATTTGCCTTTACAAAACTTAATTAATTTTTCTCAGTGGGAATACAAATTTGGAAAATTACATTAAAAACCATAAATCAGCCACAAGAGCAATTTAATCTCAATACACACAAACTAAGGTGCTTTAAAGGAAGCAAATGAACAGCAAGGAGCAACAAACTAGCAAAGGTGGACCAGACCCATGACTTACTGGGGATTTCCTATTGTATTCCAGGGATCAAAGTGGAGCTCTGAGCTGGTCTCTCAAGATACATGAAATGCAAAAGTTGCAGCTCATCAGATTTGCAAAGGTACAAGCCCACTGGGATTTTGGTCTAGGTCATAGAAGTCCATTTATTTGGGAATCATTGCCTCTACCTCCATGAGGTGATATTGCTTAGAGGGTCATGCAAGGAGAGAGACAGCAGCTGCAACAGGGCTGCCAATTTCCTGAAATCCAGAGTGCTGCAATAGCAGGAAGTTTTCTTTTCAAGCCTGAGCTTTATTATTTAAACAAAGTTCTGCTTCTGCTTTGTTTCAGACCAAAACACTGCTAGCCATCATGGCAGTAAAGGAAGGTTTTAAAACACCAAACAGATTCCACCCTGAAATTATAGACGGCAAATAAAAACAAGTAAGGTCTTTCAATTTTTAATAATTTCATAATGCCTTGTCATCTCTGAATGATCAGACTTGGCAACACCATGCCACACTTAGGGAAAAATTTCCTAGCCCAAATAAAATTTACCTACTCCCCGAGAGATGAGCTCCCAATGCTTTTAATTATTACCTTTTCCACTTTTAGTTCTTCCTGTTTTCTAACTTTCATACATCAAATAACTCTGCTGAAGACATCAAAAATACTTATGTTGCTTGCAAAACAATTTTGAATATATTATTTTTATCATAGACAAGAAGGTAAGTATTCCACCACTCCCAGTGTCATTAATTTCTGTCCCACAGACTGCTTTAAGGGCATCTATGAAAAGAAACAACTATTAGTTAATATGCATACTACATAGAGATGGATAAAAATATAGAGATATTTTGCCTAAAGAGGTTTGTAACAAAAATTATTTACATACACAGCCTTGCTTTTAAGGGTGGCTATTGTGTACAGTTTAGCAAGGGGCAGATCAACGCATACAGAGAAGATGCACAGAGGCAATTTTGTACATTTTATGATATGTGTTCTTATTGATAATTTTTTGCACTATAACATGACTCCGGGGTGTTACTGACAAAAGTCTTGCCAAAGTCAAGGTAGACAATATCCACTGCTCTTCCCTCATCTATCCAGGTAGCTGTTTCATCATAGAAGGCAATAAGGTTGATCAAACATTATTTACTCCTATTTAATCTATGCTGACCTCTCCTGATGACCTTCTTGTCATCCATGTGGTCAGAGATGACCTCCAGAACAAGGCATTTCACCGTCTTTCCAGGGACTGAGGTGACGCTGACTGGCTGGTAGTCCCCCTGGTCCTCCTTCTTGCCCTTTCTGAAAACTGGGGTGACATTTGCTTTCCCCAGGCACCTCTTCTGATTGCCACAACCTGTCAAAGACGATCATGAGCAGTCTTGCTATGGTATCCATCAGTTCCCTCAGTGCTTGTTGATGCATTCCATCAGAGCCCAGGGACTTGCAGATGTCAAGACGGCCTAGGTGTTCTCTAACCCAATCCTCCATGATCAAAGGAAAGTCTTGCTTCCAACATTCCTTTACCCCGATCTTTTGGGTCAGAGACCCCTGAGGGCTGTTCTAGTCAATGAAGACCAATGCAAGAAGGTGTTCAGCAACTCTGCTTTGCCTGAATCCTCTCTTACCAGCATCCCCCCCCCATCAAGTAACAGGCCCACATTATCCTTTGTTTTCCTTTTGTTATTTATGTATTTGAAGAAGACTGTTTTGTTGTTCTTGACATCCTTGGCTAGAATTAATTCCAGATTGGCCTTGGCCCTCCTTGTCTCATTTCTACCTAATCTGTTAACATCTCTATATTCAGCCAAGTGGCCTGTCCCTGCTTCCATCTCCATCATCTTTCCTGCTCAGGCCTGAGTAATGACAGGAGTTCTTTATTGATCCACATAGGTGTCTCATCTGCTTTGCCTGATTTCTTGCTCATTGGGATCCATTGTTCTTAAGCCTGGAAGAAGTGATCCTTGAATATCAAACAACTCTCTCAGACTCATCTTCCCTGCAGGACCTGTTTCCATGTAATTCGTCCAAGAAGACCCCTGAAATCCCCCTCTTACTCCCAGGGAACCACTTGGCAAATTGCAGCCTCCACACAGGTATTCACCATTGAAGTACATCCTTAGCTTGAAAGACTCTGAATGCAACTGAACAACGCAGATTACCCAGTTGTATCTAAGCCTGCAACAGTAACCTTTAAAAGAAATCATAACAGAATTCTGTACAAATTATTTATATGATCGAGTTTTTCAACGCAACACTTTACTACCGAGGCTGCACTCCCATAGTCATGACAGATTAACAATACTTCTATCTTCTTAACAAGGATTTAAAAACTTTTGAGCTTTAATAGCTGATTAACCACAGGAAAGTATGCATTCACTGATAAATAAACCTTACACAGTCACCAGCGTTTCTTATCTGTGTGGTAGATTTCACAACTACGGTTGCATCTGACAAACAGAGCAAATGGAAAAACCTCTCAAGGTCGCTGGTTCCAGAGCCTTATCTTGAGAGGCAACCAGAACAAACCCATAGCATACCAAACTCTCCCTTAAATTAATACACATGCCTGCATGAGCCCTAAACAGATCTTATGCCTCCTGGCATTCATCAGTCCTGATACACTTACAGAGCACTATGGAGGCCAAACAAACCAATTCATTTAGTCTTCCCTTACATGAACTCTCTGAAATTCCTCTGAAGAAAGAGGCATACAAATCTGAACTATTGTAAGGTAAAAGGAATTTTAAAAATACTTATTTTTTGTGAATCTACCTAAGTTACTGAACCTCATCCTCTAAGTTCTAATGCAAAGAATTAAATGAAGGCTGGATCTTTGGTCTTACTACTGTTATCTCTCAGATACAAGTCAAAGCATTCAGATTAAGAAATCTGCTTTGTACCCCATATCAAGGTTTTAACACTGAAATACAAAGCAAACAGAAGGAAACCAAGCCCTTTAAAATACAAAGTGAAATGGAAAAATAGTTAAGTATCTGGCACGAGTAAATACATTAAAGTTAAGCAATGCTGGCTTGTGTTTTATCCAGATTTTACTTTGCTATTTAGCGACCTAAGCATTGGATTATCAGGGAAACAGGTCATGTGCCAGGGTTGGTTGCAGGAATCACTTCCTACTCCCTAAGAGATATGGAGCTGATACCCAAGCACAATAGCATAACCAGCAGTACAGGGGCTCAGTGGGCAGCCAGGGCTAATCCCACTGCTCTTGAGAAGAGATGCTAGTGAAGATGGTCAGGACCACTAAAGCCTCAGGGCCTGACAAATTTTTTCCTACTTAGCACTTGAGAAGTAGAGTTGATTCCAGGACTTTTGCTATGGAAAAGTCAAGTTATAATAAAAATGTGACCTTAGTATTTGGAGGGAATGCAAAATAAAAAAGCAAATAGTGTTTACATGACAGACCACAGGCATAAGAACATCTGTATGTGGGAAAATGAATCTTTAAATTAAAGCAAAAATTGATCCTTTTAAGAGAGAGTGTTTAGACCTGTTTTGCCTGTCCTCAATATCTGTTGACTATCTTTTCTTACTGAGCCAAAGGGTGTCTCAGTATGGAAGGTTAGAAAGTCTTTTAGCAGATTTTCATCCCAAGACCCTCCCCTTGACATCAATGACAAAGAGAGTTAACCTGTCTATCCTTGGATTCTGCTGTGCAAATGCCAAAAAAAGAATTCCCACAGTAACTTAAATGGAGCAATTTCCAGAGACAAAGCTAAGAAAGGAAAGGCGTCAGACAAGTTTTATTGAACAGGTAAGACTCTATGGCACACAAATGTTTAGTCTCCTGTGGATAAAAATGCACTAATCAAACTAACTGGGCTACACAGAGAGGTAAGTGGGTGGAATCTAATGGCCTGCAATGCACCAGAGACTCAACAGGATGGCTGAGCAGCTCCTTTGATCCCCAGGCACTAGAAAATCTGTTAATACATCTTTTTTCCCAAACACGCCAACAGAGCTCTTTACTATTTCACGCATAACAAAAAGCTACAGCAAAAGTTGATATTGTGAGTTGATTGAAAATTACATGTACTTAAAGGTTAAGGCTTGGAAGAACCAGGCAAAGCTCACAGAATTTATATTACAAATCAGTAATTAAGTTTCCAAATGAAATTATTTTTTCATATGGTTTACTTAATGTATTATGGTTATTAGGTTATATTTACTAATAGATAGTATAATAGTCATTTCTGCATATGTGGTAAGAGATATTCGGTATTTGGAAAACCAAATAAAGTGTAATTTTCTGTGTAATTATGTTTAATTGACCACAATTGGTTATCTCAATAAACCGGATGTACAATGGCTTAAATTTCTAACACTGATTCCACTAGGGAGGTTTTTCAAAGACTGTCAGACCATGGAGGAGGATAGAGATGTTTTGCAAATAAACTTTGAGGCCTCAAACAGGAGACAGTGCAGAAAGAAGCCCCTAAAAAGGTGAGAAGAGTGAATAAATCAGACTCCTGAAGAATATAAGATATCAAGGACACAAGATTTGACTACTTTAAATCTTGCTTTAAGTGAAGAAATCATATCTGCAACAGACCAGAAGTTCAGACAACAAATATCTATCTTTAAAATTTCCGCATTTTACATATTCCAGAGGATGGTAATTTACCAGATGCCAAAATTTATTGTTCTCAATTGCTCATCTGCTATTAAGAGCCACACATTGTCTGGCCTGATTCATGTAGCTCCAGCTTTTCTTTGATCTTGTTACATCATTTGTCTGGCAGATTAAAGATCCCTTTGTTACATGAGCTGCTTTCCCAATACAGGGAGTTAACAGACCACAATCCGGTGACCTAATAAGCTTTCCTTTGACAAGCTGAACAAACCAAATTCCTTAAATTTGTTTCCCAGGTCGGTCACCTTGCTCTTAGATCATTCGTTCTTTCTTTTTTGAACCCTTTCCAGTTTGTCACCCTTCTCTTTAGCATGTCACCAGTGATGAGCATGCCTTTCCAGGATAGTCATTTTAGCATTAAATTAAAAACTGCTTTTAAAAATTCTTTTAACCCCTGAGTTCCTTTGCAACCCTTCTCCTCTATAGATCCAAGAAATTCTGATTAAGTTCAGCATTGGTGTTTCTTCACAAAACTTTTTTAAAATCTCTGCATCCAAAAATAGGGCTTCCCTCGGTATGGCTACACAGCTTGAATTTTTTTGAACATTGTAGCACAGACTGATACCTTGTATTCTGCTACAAAGGGATCTAAATTGCTCTTTGAATGATTGTTCCATTTCTTGACACCTCCCAGATATTTGTCTCATCAAAACTTTTTGATAGCAGTGATTTCATGCATAAAATAATAGATTAACATCAGACCTAGTTACTAATGGCTTTCGATATGCTTGCCTAAGAGGCATCTGATTGCTACATTTTATTTCCTATTTCATTCCCCAGCAGCCTCTTTTAATTAAGACAATGTATTAATGGAAAATTCCTTTCAGCTTTAAAAAGTCACATAGCACAAGCAGCACTAATAAATTAGTACACAGCAAACCCAAGCCCTCCAGGGTGTTCCTTTTTTGATTGTGGGGATACTCACTGCCCATACAAATGTTCTACAGGAATTCACAAATAAGACTTACAAATTCCCTTTTAATTTTTCTCTCTGCTTATTCTATTGATGCTTGTTTTCTGTATTGTAATATCCCTTTACAGTAGCAACTTAAAATATAATCAGTTAAAACCACTGGCAACTATGCAATCATGTTTTATTTCTGTGATTGTCTTCTTTTTTTTCTGAACATAATTTCATTATTGATATTTAGATATCACTAACTCTTGTACCAACTACAATTAATAACTGGCATCAACAGCATTTGCAAAAGGGGAAAGTCTTTCAATTTACAGTACAAATATCCAAAATACCAATAAAAAATACATTCACAACTAAAAGGAAACACTCATACACTATGGTGGTACAATGCAGCTCTCAATCCTGTCACCAAAAACAGAGAATGAGCCTCAAAGGTCTTTTGCCATTGAAGATGTATTTATTTTTATCAATTTGCACGCTGGGCACATAACTGAATGAACATGAAGACATTTTCCCAAAGCTGGAATCTGTTATAGCATACAAATGCATGCCGAACAGCAAACTGAATCCAGACTGCAACATGAACTTCTCTTTGAGTGAGGTGTGTGGGCCACATGAATCTTTATCAGCCTTTTGTAGTATTTGACTCAGAAAACTTCAATAGCTTCACTGTGGGTTCTAAAAAGTCTGACATTCACTGCTGTACCTGGTCCAGCATATAGGCCATTATGACACTGGGGACCTGCCAGCCCCTCCTCTCCAGAGCAGTCCCCTCACACGAATTGCATGTGCACACAGTCCTATACTAGATAAAGAATTTCGTCCAGGCAGTATAAAATGTTTTTTCTCTGTCTGACAAGGTCTTAAATCTCTATTCCCAATATAAAAATAAACTCTTGTAGCTTAGAGAAAGATTAGTAGGGATTTCTGCTCCCAGGAGTCTTCTCTGTCTGTTCTGGGAACATAATTTAAATATATAAACATATTGGAAGAGACTTTCTGAGAGCTGCTTCAAAGATCTGAATTTTTTAGGTAGTATTCAATCCACTTGCTGCTTTTACTTAAAGTTTTCTGGTCATTCATCAGAAAATACCAAATTTAACAGCAGCTCATTATGTAAATCCATTCCAAACTATGTTCCACATCCTGCATCACAACCTTTAAATCTACCACTGCACAGAAGAAAACACAAGTGAACACCTGGCATATTTTGTAACACTGAGCCTTATTAAGCCCACAGCCTACACTCTTAAATCAAAGTTTTCAGGCTTTTTAAGGTTCTACTTTTCAAACATCCATTTCTGTCCTTGTCACAAGGCTTCCCTGTCATCTACAGGGCTATGCTGTCAACGATGACAGGAATTATAGTGCATGCAATCATCATTAGGTGGACTAAGTTTAGACCTCAAGCCATGTTTTAAATAAATTATTATCTTGCAGGAAGATGGACTAATAACTTTCTGAAATTATTTTTGGTTCTATTTTTTATAACTTTCTAATGTTTCAAGGAGCTGGGCTCCCTAAATATCCTTCTGGACAAGATGTCCAGCATGCAGATAGATAATTACATCATGCAGTGAGTGAACACCAGCTGATGGGTAGGACACAAAGGGTTATAGTTAATGGGGTCACATCAGGCTGAAAGCTGGTCACTGGTGGGATTCTCCAGGACTCCATCTTGGGCCCAGTGCTCTCCAGTGTCTTCATAAACAACTTAGACACAGGACTGGAAGGAATATTAAGCAAGTTTGTCCATGATACTAAACTGGAAGGAGCTGATGTCTCCCTCAAAGGCAGAGAGGCCCTGCAGAGAGACTCTGACAAATTAGAGAGATGTTCAGTCACCAACCATACACTGGGATGGGACAACCTTGGATGTATGGATGGACTGGGGAATGAGATGTGGAAAGCAGTGCCACAGAAAGAGACCCGGGGGTCCTGGTTGATGAGAAGTTGAATGTGAGTCAGCAGTGCCCTGGCAGCCAGGAGGGCCAACCCTGTCCTGGGGGGCATCAGGCCCAGCATTGCCAGCTGGGCAAGGGCGAGGATTGTCCCGCTCTGCTCTGCACTGAGGCAGCCTCTCCTCGAGTGCTGGGGGCAGTTTTGAGTGCCACAATACAGGAAGGAGATAAAGCTGCTAGAGAGTGTCCAAAGGAGGGCAACAAGGATGGTGAAGGGCCTTGAGGGGAAGCTGTGTGAGGAGTAGCTGAGGTCATTTGGTCTGTTCAGCCTGGAGAACAGGAAACTGAGAGGAGACCTCATCACAGTTACAACTTCATTGTGAGGGGCAGAGGAGGGGCAGGCACTGATCTCTGCTCTGTGATCAGTGACAGGACCTGAGGGAATGGCCTGAAGTTGTGTCAAGGGTAGTTTAGGTTGGATATCAGCAAAAGATTCTTCACCCAGAGGGTGTTTGGGCACTGGAATAGGTTCCCCAAGGAAGGGGTCACAGCACCAAGCCTGACAGAGCTCAAGAAGAGTTTGGAAAATGCTCTCAAGCACATGGTGGGGTTCTTGGGGATGATCCTGTGTAGAGCCAGGAGTTGGGCTTCTATGATCCTTGTGGGTCCCCCCCATTTCAGGACATTCTGTGATTCTACGGTTCTCAATCGTTATTTCTGTAATTTGACTGAGATCTCATAGAAAACTTGACTGATTTATCTACATTTCAGGAGCAGTTAACAAGTAGTTAACATCAATTAAAGATCACAGACCTTATCTGTATGCAGTGGGCTTCTTTCAGTGTGAGGACTCCAGTCCTGCTGAGTTATCTCACCTATTATCTGGACCCCTAGACCTAAGGAGCAGGTAAATGTCTTGTCAAAATTGACATCTCTCTTGTTAGGATGACTGATAAAATAACTGTGCTAACATAAGTATGAATGTGTTCATTCAGCATCCAGTTAAGTATATAATAAGATTTGATTTTAAAATTTACATGGCATTGAAACAGCAGAGCACACACTAGCTGGATTAAAAAACATTTCACTGCCAGAGCCTAAACTTCTGTCTCTTTAGACCATTAAGGTGCGTGATCCCTCAGGAAAATGCTCTCAGAGGTAAATGAGTGAAGGAGAGCTGGGAGACATTTAGAGGTATTTTTTTAGGGTACAAGAGCTCTCAATCCTGATACTCAAGAAGTTGGGTAGGGGAGCCAAGACTTAGACATCATCACAATAATCTCTTCAGCCCCTGTCTCCTCAATATTTAGCACTTTCCATTCCATTTTACACTGACTGATGATCATCTCTGGAGGACAAGGAAGATATGGACCTGTCGGAGTGAGTCCAAAGGAGATCTCACTGGCATGATCAGACGGCTGGAGCACCCCCACTACGAACACAGGCTGAGAGGGGTGGGGTTGTTCAATCTGGAGAAGAGAAGGCTCTGGGAAGACGTCATTTTGGCCTTCCAGTACTTAAAAGGGGCTTATAAAAGAGATGTAGAATTACTTTTTACATAGGCAGATAATGAAAGGACTAGGGATAACCCTCTTAAACTGAGAATTTAGATTAGATATTAGGAATAAATTCTTTACTGTGAAGATGGTGAGACACTGGAATTGCCCAGAGAAGCTGTGGATGTCTCATCCCTGGAAGTGTTCAAGGACTGGTTTGATATCTGAGCAACATGATCTTGTGGGTGGCATTCCTGCCAGTGGCAGAGGGGTTTGAATTGAACACTCTTTAAGATTCCTTTCAATCCAAACCACACTATGATTCTATGACTCCTTGCTTGTGTCTCTCAAATTCATATTTGGCAGAAAAACACTTCACTGGAAAACGAAGTATTTCGCGTAGAACAAGTCTCTGGGGCCTGAAACAAGCTGTCTACAAACCTAAGTGGCGTAATATGAAGCTGATCTTAGTTTTTATTAAATGTGGATTGGGAATTCACTACTAATTATTTTTTCCACTATTTGTTTTCTAGATAGAGGGAAATGAGGCATCTTGTAGGAAAAGAGGAGGAGGCAAATAGCATATCTCCATGCATATCCTCTCAGTCCCTGCAGAATTACATTTTCCCTCTGTGAGTGAGCTAGTTTTGCTACCAGTCATTTTCTTCATTCTAATCTCTAACTAAAGTGCTGATTCTGAAAATGCTTATGAAGTAGAGAGGGAAACAGGAAGAGGCAGTAGCTTGCTGTAAAAGCCACTTGGTTCATTTTTACCTTTCCTTGTTCCCTCTGAAGCATCCTGAGCATGTCCTATTTGGGGATATCCTTATTGCAGTGACCAACGATCCATCCGCCTCACTCAGTGCAGGGCAGTAAATAAAAGATTATCCATGGTCATTGGGCAGTTCATTGGAGAAGCGGGAAAATTCAAGACTGTCCAGTAAGTATGCGCAGCCACCCTGTATTTACCTGTCTCTATGTTGTAGGAGAGTGCAAACAGAGCTGTTTCATGTTCTGTGTTCCACCATTACTCTTCAGCTTCGGGGAGCCTCAGGACATCTATTAAGCGCCAGCTCATCTCCATGAAAGCTCTGGTCTAGATTTGACACCGATTTAGTTTGATCACAAAGTTGCAGCAACTCTTACTTTGGATGCAGTCACACCAGTGTAAGGACCCTGTGCCAGCATTGCTTATGCTGATTTTACACAAGAAACCTGGAACAGTATATGTATCTTTATGTGCTTTACTTCTGCCTACACGAAGCCCTATTTCAGACTGTGAAGAACTGAGTAGATATCTTTGCCAAATACCTCAGATTGCCAGCGCTTTGTGTGTGAGTCCGTACTCTTCACACATCCCTGTGAGTGGCAAGTTACATCCATTAAATCCAAAGAAACTGTAGGCTAAAATACATTGGCCATAGAGACAATGTTTTTCCCTACTCAGCTCATGTGCTGACAGAGCTGCACGTAAAATGCCATCACTGAAGGCTGTCAAAGGCACAATTGCTTTTGGAACATGAACTGAGGTGATGGCAAAGACCTGAGCTCATATTTGTAGTGTTCCCATCAGCAAGGCAGAACACAAGCCCAACACCCACTAGAGGCTCTTTGAACCCTGCACTGCAGGCTGTCAGTGTAGACAGAAACCCAGCAATCTCATTTATGCAAAAAACAAAAACAGAAAGATAGCTCCTCCTCATGGGAATAAAAATTAGTTCCAGACAGACAGCATAAAACCTGAATTGCAAATTTCAATGACAATATTTTCTTGTTCAGAAGAGCCTGTCTCATGCCAAAGAAACTCTGTTAGCATCAGAAATCCCACCCAAATAAATCACTGGTGAAGACTGCAGAAGTAGGGTACAAAAGCAAAGGAGAGGCTAGAGCCCTCTCTGCAAAGAAAGCACCCACCACTCTGGAGTGGTGTCAACCCACAGTAAACAAGGGATCTTTTGTTTCAAAAAGTATACTTTGGGCAGTAGGACAAATGCGTTACTTGTATCTTGGCAGTGCTCCCAAATGCCTGCTGCACAGAAGACTGGTGATGTAATTATGGCCACAGAAGATCCAAAGATATTCCAGCCCTTGTGTGACTCTAGGATCATTTCCTCTGGGCTGGATTTATCTCACCTCACTTTAATCATCTAAGAGACAGGCACCCAGGCTGGGTGCTCTGCCTTGGTTCACTTGTGAGGAGGGATCACCCCTTCCAGAGAGCCACTGAGCTGCTCCCTTGAACATCAGGATGGATGGCCTCTGGATGTGCTGATCTCTCCCTGCTGACTAAACCGAGAGTCTAGAGCAGAGACTCAGCTCTTAGCTCTTGGTTGGCTACAGCTGGCTGAGAGGAGCTATGTCCTCTGTCCTCTATAAAAATGGGATAAGAAGATTTCTGGATCTCTCGTCCACTTACATGGCAAGCTACTGAGTTTGCCTCCCTTTGCATCTCTGTATTGCCTTTGGTACAACAGACCCTGGCAGAACTAACAAATACTTTTGCACAACCCAGAAAGCACACTGGTCTTGCTTAGTGTATGAAGCATATGAAATTAGAACAATTGCTTGAATAGGTTAAGCACGGAGATTACCTTCCTTGAGCTTGTATCTCTCCTCTGCCACCTGGCTGACAGGGCAGTGGGAAGGCACTGCTAAATTCCTGCACTCTCTAAGCACAGGAATGTGAGAGCAGTAAGATTTTGCTGTGCTGTACAAGACAAGTACATCCTGAGCACTTCACACCATGCTTTCTTTTCCAAAAGCTGATTCTAATCTGCTCTTTAGAATAGCTGCTGTCTGCTGAATTAAAGAGAGTGTCAGGCCAATTTAGGCTTCTTGGCAAACTAACAGGAACATTTCCAGAGCTCAGATGGAGTGAAAGTCAAAAGAAAAACATAATTTTAAAAGGAAAATGAAATTTTGCAAGCAGAGTGCAGTCGTTACCAGTATAAATGAAGACAACCCATCTGGTTCCATTGTCAGAGCACAGAAAAAGACATAAGAATGAATATATATTTGGGATGATACCAAAGGTCCCTGTAGCCGCTCTAGCCAAGTACCTTACACCAACAAGTAGCAATTGCTTACATTGAGAATCTCAACAAATACAGGTCTGTTGCCTGTATGTAACAAGCTCCCAGCAATTCAAAGCTATTAACTTACTGAATCAGGTGGTTTATCCCTCCAACAGCAAACTGGTCCTCCATGAAGCTATCTAAACTCTTTTGAAACCATATGTATCTCTGTTCTCCAGATCACAAAGGAAGGAAGAATAGTTTAGCGATTCCATTATGTGTCACACTATCCTGTTTTAAATTTTAGTCCTACAATAATTTCTGTCTATGCCTAGTACTTCTGAATGTTCATGTCATGGAATGGAAACGTCTAATCCCTGTATTGAGCTAAATCTCAATTTATTGCTTTGAAATTAGGTGAGTCCTTGTTAAGAGATGCAATCCATGCCTCAGAGGATTGTCTGAGTTGATCTCAGAGCAGTTGTTAAATATTTCAAATCTCTCAATGATTCTTTTGCATTTAATACTTACAAGAGCCATACCCCACTGCAAATAGGTCCTTGTACTTTGGATTCCTGTAATGAGAAAATATATATATAAGATTGCATTTATTATTAACCATGTAGTTCCACAGCAATGCACAGTGTTTCACACATTAAATCAGAGTCTGTTCTCACAGGACTGCACAGTGTGAGGACTCTGCCCTTTGACCATATGCATTAGTAAAGTTTGTGAGAAACTCATCCAAATTCAAGATGCAGAACACCTGCAAAAAAGCAGAACATCAGAAGATCAAAACAGTACATGAAAAGGATAAAAAGACAGACATTATGTCAATCTCCAGCACTTCTTGGCTTATCCATTTCATAATTGCAGAAAGTTTACTTTTAAAAATGAGGTCTTTGAGGAAAGCAAAAAGGCAGGAACATGTTGGTTCCCATCTTTCAGCGGCAAGATTAAGAAGTTTCTAAATCAATAAGCTCACCTTCCATACCTGTTATTAAATTACAAGAGGTGCTTCAAGAGACAGCTATCAGTCCATGAATTCATGATCATTCCCACAGACCAGGAAGGAACATTTCCTTCTGACCCAGCTGGTGAACAGTGTATTTCCTGAGGCAAATACTGATGGTGAGCAACTGGCCATCTACCATGTCTTCTAAAGTCTCTTTACTTGAAAAACATCTACCGCCTCTACAACCTCTACTGTGCGTGGTAAGTCACTGTAAGTAGGGTTTCCATGGGACAAAGATCAGTACTGTTGTTATCCCTGAGCTCACACAGCACAACCAGTGGGTAACAATTCTGTGAAATGAATGTATGTGGAAATTATCTAATGAGTATTTTCTCTGACTTACTACTGTGGATTGATAAAATAAATCCACTTCTCATTTAATTTCTCCTTTTTCATTTGGGCTAATACCTAGGCATCCTAATGCTCTTGTTCATTTCACTAAATGCACCATCACTGCTAAAAATGAGAGAATAAAAATTGAATTAGAAAGGCTTATTCCATAAAGCAATTTGGAGTTATTCTTCCAATTTCAGAGCCATCTTTCTGTTATCATTTCCTGGAGACAAGTATAACAGCAGTACAAATTACCTGTTAAAGATGCCTTTTCTCCCAATTTTGCTTCCCATTTGTACTGTTATCTGTCATTCTCAAAAAACTACATGCTTGATACTCCCTTATATAATACCACAGTGGCTTGAAAGGCAGAAGACTGCAATCCTGCTCTGTCTCTCCACAGATCCTCCTTGTCAAGGCACAAATGTGCTCACACAAACAAGTGAGAGGAGGCCTAACTGCAGGAGAACACAGGGCAGGGTCTGATTAGGTTTGTCTCATGCTCAGTGCATGAACCAAGCCAATTCTTAGAGGATCAAGCATATTAAAAAGTGAAAGGACTCATTCAGGTTGGTAATAAGTGAGTTTTTTCACAGTAAAAACCATAGCAATAATATCTCAGAACAAAAGAGAGTCGATTTCCAAGTATCAGTGATCATTTTTGGACTGACTGAATATGCAAAAATGGACTGCAGGGCAAATGCCTACTTCACTGAACTGTGCAAGATCCCAATACACAAATACCTCTGTTGTCTGGAGGAGAAGCAGTATGAGGAGTGGCTGAGGTCACTTTGTCTGTTCAGCCTGGAGAAGAGGAAACTGAGGGGAGACCTCATCACAGTTACAACTTCATTGTGAGGAGAAGAGGAGGGGCAGACACTGATCTCTGTGGTGACCAGTGACAGGACCTGAGGGAGTGGCATCAAGCTGTGTCAGGAGAGGGTTAGGTTGGATCTTAAGAAAAGGCTCTTCACCCAGAGGGTGGCTGGGCTCTAGAACAGACTCCCCAGGGAAGTGGTCAAAGCACCAAGCCTGACAAAGTTCAAGAAATGTTTGGTCAACTCTCAGGCCCATAGCAGGACTTTTGGAGCTGTCCTGTGTAGGGCTGACTCCTACAGCATATAGTCCAAGCACATGACACATCTATCCCAGCTTTCCCAAGAAAGGGACTCTTCTTTGTCCTGCTAACCGCACTCACTTTTCCCAAGTGCTGCACAAAGCCTGCTCTGCCTTCAGTTTCTGCTGAAGGGCACAAACCTGGCACATTCAACCTTACACAATCTTCTTTGCAACCAGAAGCACCGGGCACGTTTAGGCGCTGCGCAAACAGCTGACTGTAATAAATCGGTAACCGTGCTCCCAGAGAAACCAGACCTGCCTCGTAAGATCCCGTTACATTCGATTCCACTCCCCTGCGCAACAGTCGAGGTAAGTTTGGAATGCAGAGACTTACCAGGAGATGGCAGTAACGGCAAGTTTCTTGGTTTTTTCATACCGGAACTTCCAGAGTGGGAGGAGGGTTCCTTCCTGGCCTCTGAATTCATCTGAGGCATCCTCAAAATATTTAAAATCTAAACAAAAAAAAAATCAAGGAAAAGGTCCCAGTGTATAAATCAGAAATAAATCAGCACAGTTCAGTGTCAGGAAAGCTTTAAAAGACAACCTGTTATCCTCACAGCCTCTGCACAACCCAACTGTTAGTGTAAAATGCATCTCAGCTCTTAACTCCTAACTCCAAGCCTCAGCACCCTAGCCCTGCATTTTATCAAGCACCAACTCTTCACACACACAGGAAAATAAAAATCAAACTGATGATCAGCAGACAAGGATTAACAGGAAAATAGAAGCCCAGAGCAAGGTGTGACCTCAGGCCATTCCCAGAGCTAGACATGGCCCTTCAGGAGGAAGCTGAGTAGAGACAGCAAAACGAGTCTTGCAAAAGGACATCAAGACTGAGTACGTTGCTGTGGCTGGGATCTGTACCTGCGCAGGGAGCTGCTCAGCTCTGGCTGCTGTCACCAGCACCTGCATCGAGGAGTGAAGTACCTGCTGAGGGAAGGAAGTGCTGCAGGGAGGGCAGTGCTCACCAGACCCGCTGTCTCCAGCCAGCTCAGAGCAGGGCTAATGTGGCACGCTCTTTGCATGCCCATGGTCTGATGTAGTATTTGCCTTGTGTGAGTCAGCAGGTTCCCAGAGCTGCTCATTTTACTTGTGTTTCTCTATTCTCTTCTGTTCTGTCCTGTCTTTGCTGTGGGTGTAGGTACTTATCTGCAGGACTTCAGACTTGAGTTAGAAGCACCTCTCAGTGGGCCATACCTTGTGCAATGTCATCAAATGTGTTCAGGTTCACCATCCGTTCCGTTATTTTAGCAGCCTTTGCAACCTTGCTTAGAGAATCACTGTGCTGAAGAGAAAAGAAAGGAAGAGAAAATGTACTTCCTGTCTGTTTACAGGTGCCTCAGATCTCACGTGACTGAAAAACTTAAGTTCTTTGATCTTGAATACAGATTAATTTGAAATGTGTCACACCAGCACCTAATGATATGGGCACTTGAAAAAACGTAACTGCTTTATTATAAATTTAGCAAGATGCCATCCACAGCTGAGCTCCAGTAACTTCAGTGTTTGTTCCTGATTTAACTCAATACAGGTACTTACCTATAAAGGTATATAAGAGTCTTGTCTTTCAAGCTAACTCCTGACAGGATGAGCTAAAAAAGACACAAATTACTCCTACCCCATCTTGCTGAATCACAGTTCAGCAGATTCGGTGATGAAATCAGAGAGGTCTGATCATGCATGAGCACTCCCTCATCTCTACCTGGAGAGGTTTATTGTCTCAGGCATTAAGTAAACATCACAGGATTTAGGAGTCCTTCAGTGGTTAATTACAACTTGATGCATTCACAAGCCCATGGACAAGTGGAGAAAAGAGTCTAGCAGGGGCTGTTTGTCATCAGGTGGCTGGTTGGTATGCTTATCTGACAGAGCTCTCTGGCTGATCACCTCATCTTACTAAACTCCATTCTCAACTATTTTTGTGTGAGTGTGCTCTCTATACTCTGTGTGTGTATGTGCGACCACTAGTGAAATCTGAACTGGATTAATTAGAAAGAACAACAAGAAGCCTGCATGCCAGTAGTGGGAAGGACAAAGCTTGAAAGTCCACAGACTGTGCTGGACCATATAAGGATGACGTCATCACAGCTCTGTGCACTGATGTGAGAATGCCAAGGCATGTATAAGGCGCTCTGAGAGCTTGCTGCTTCAAGTACCTGAATCCCCATCCACTACTGGTGTCCCAAAGCCCCACCAGTGTTTCAAAGCCTTTCATCTTCAAACCCCTGCTAGGGACTGATGGCTGCCAGCACAGTAAGATTTCCTTTACAGTGACAACACTGAAAAGAAACATGTCGTCCTTGACACAGCTCTGAGGGTGCCCTGAACATGAAAAGAAAAAGTGAAATCAGCTGACCAAACTATACCACACAGTCACAGTCAGAACCAGGAACATGACTTCAGATTATGTGTGTCCAGCCCTCTGCTTCTTTCCTGAGCTCTGCAGACACTCAAGGGAGATTGAGTCTCACTTCAAAGAGCATGAAACTAATAGGGCTACACAGAGATGAGAGGACAAAAGAGAAAAAGAATTCTATAAACTGTTACTTTTTTTATAAATCCATAGTTTGCTTACACCTCCAGTAATGTGTGCAGTCCTCTTTTCCCATCCTAGAAAATATTAAGTAGAATTTGAAACCAAGTTCAGAGAAAGGGAGCAGAAGAAGCGAAGGGATTCTGCCCCTCTGCTCTGTTCAGACCCACCTGGAGCACTGCATCCAGCTCTGGGGTCCCAGCACAGGAAGGACAGGGACCTGTTGCAGTGAGCCCAGAGTAGGTCATGAATATGATCAAAAGCTGGAGCCCCTCTCCTATGGAGACAGGTTGAGAGAATTGGGGTTGTTCAGCCTGGAGAAGAGAAGGCTCTGGGGAGACCTTAAAGAACCTCAAAGTGCCTAAAGAGAACCTACAGGAAATACAGGAATACTATTTATCAGGAAGTTTAGCGATAGGATGAGGAGCACCTGTTTTAAAATAAAAGAGGGTAGATTTAGATTAAATATTAGGAAGAAATTCTTTACTGTGAGTGTAGTGATGCACTGGCACAGGTTGCCCAGAGAAGCTGTGGACACCCCATCCCTGGAAGTGTTCAAGGCCAGGCTGGATGGGGCTTTGAGCAACCTGGTCCAGTGGAAGGCATCCCTGCCCATGTCAGGGGGGTTGGAACTAGATCATCTTCAAGGTCCCTTCCAACCCAACCATTCTATGAATTTATGATACTATGATTCCATAAATTTTATTTTTGGGGGATTCAGTGGAAAAGAGGCTATAAATAAAAAAGAAACAAACAAAAAAACAAAACAACCTTGTAAATGCAGAAACAATATATTATTCAATTGATTTTTTTCTGCAATGCAGGAAACTCTCCAGATGAATCAAAAAAGCTTTAAGTCAGCTTTTCTGTCAGGTAGCTGTGCTGTTAACAACACATCCATGACTAACTACATTTTTGACATTATAAGTGGATGAGAGTAAGTTATTTTCCCTGCGTATCCTGTCCTGTTTCAGATTTTATTTATTCTGTATGCTACTGAAATAAATCTTCAGAGGAAGTTCTAAGTCTAATTTTTCTTTTTTTTTTAAAAACAATTCCTGTTTGAAACACACTTTTCCACATTAGGCCAATTCTGAGCTAGCTAGCCAAATGCAATGAGAGCTCATAGGATAACACATTTGTTTTGTTTATTTCTGTGCATAATTTATTTTTAGAACAGCAATAATGTTAATCGAATCATATGTAAGATGGATAATGGGCTAATACTTTGAAAACAAATGTCTTGGCCTGGCTCTGTAATTCCTTATCACTAATTGTCTCATACTTGCCTCTCAGCAGGTGGCCAGTTGCAATGTGCGACTCCCATAAACTGAAGCATGACAAAAAGCTTCCACTGGTGTGTAACTGCAAATCCAGAAGACAAATACCACCCTAACATCATGGAAGTAACTGCTCATACCTCTGGCAATACATATACTGTGACTAGAGGAGCCCCTGATTTGCAAAGAAAGAAGCACAGTACAGGGTTGTCGTCATCTGTTGCCCAGCCAACACCTGAATGCAAACACCAACTGTAAATCCCAAATAAAGTCCCCCAGCTTAAACCATGTCAAGCAGTTATTAAATTCCATAACTGTACTCATCTGCTCTTCTTCACTCCTTGCTTTTAATTCTGACAGACTGCAAACAGAAAATTGAAGACAGGGGAGTTGGGATGGATCCACTCCTAGGGATGACCCAGGAACAAGTGAACAATAATGTGAAAGTTAATTGCATTCTAAATTCACCTATTATATAAAAAATAATAGTATCCTTCCAAGAGCTTCCAAGTGGTATTTGTGACCCTGTGCATTGTCTCACCAGGCACATCTCAGACAGGGGTAATGGTACATGTAAGATAGGACCTCACATGATTCAGGAATGCACATTTCTCTGTTAAATAGAAATTTTGTTTGCACTTCTTAGGACAATGATCAACCACCTGTGTTTCAGAGGAGATTAGAGACTGTTCCACTGCAGTAAGTTCCAACTTCAATTTCATTTTTTAATTAATTTAATTTATATTTTAATTTTTCTATTCCCAATTGGTTGACATTTATCTGTATTTCTGTTGACACTATCCTCTGCCTTAGTAATTCTCTCACTCTGTTGTCTAACTCAGAGTCCCTACCTACCTTTGCATTAGCAGATAAACATGCTAAGATTTTCTAGTGTTATATATTCAACCTTTCAATTTCTTACCATATTTTCCATCTCTACGCAGGTTTGCAACCAATCATCTTTGAAAAGTGGTGATCAAAATCACATATCCCTGTTCTAGTCCTGAAAATGTATCAGCATAAATATCTTCTCTGCTATTCATCACAGGGATATTCCAGCAATGTGCTTGTCTCTCATAGCCGCATCACAATTAACCACATCACAATAAACCAACCAACACGAAGTCAGAGAAATACGCTCATGTTTCTCCCTGTCATTACAGACTGTAAGCCTGCTTCTTACCAAAGATTGTTTTGATACTCCAAAATGAAGTCTTCCACTCCACCAGTCCCTCCCAGGCTGTAATAACAACAACTTTTCTGTATATCTAATAATTGCCTAATCGTATTGGTATATCTAGTAATTGCACTACAGCAATAGTTTACAGAATTCTAGCTAAATTGCCTTCCTCTACTTTCCTTGTCCTAGAAAAACATGACTTGCCTTTCATTAAAGACAGACATGAGATTATTTGGACACGGCCTACCTTTGGTAAATATGTGCTGTTTTATTCCATTTCATATTTAATCCCTGTTCTGTATTTTTTTCCTCCATATTAATTCTGTTGCCTCATGTACTGTTAAAGGTCAGACTAATGGTACCATTTTTACCTCTCTTGCATACAACATGTCCTTGTTATGGTCCAGTCACATTGCTCCACCCCTCTTTGCATAGATTCATTAAAAATCATTAATGTCAGTGTTGTGGTTTCCTGCCTTGCCATCTCAGGGTGAGAGAAGCAAGCCTGCATCAGATACATTAAGCTCTTCGCATTTTGCTTCCGCCTCAGATACTGTCATTTCTAAGTTCATTCAAAAACATAAGCAGAGTTATAGTTCAGACCAAGCATGTCTCTGGGTCAGCACTGTGGAATCATAGAGTCATTTGAGTTGAAAAAGACCTTTAAGATCATTGAGTATCCTCCCTATAATCAGAGCCATAAACAGATGGTACATGAACAGAAAGAGCAGGACAGGCAGATACAACACTTCTGCCTAGTTATCTCTGCTTCCAGATATTTTCAGCTCAGAAAATATCGTATCATTCCACTTTGGTATTCTGTGTTATCCATGGTCTGCATACTGCCTTGACTAAGAACTGACGAAAAGTTCCAAATATTGTATCACTGCTATTGGATGTAGCACACCCTTTCCTCTCTAGATCCATTTGAGTGAGAGGCACATGGAGAGATTTCTAAGAGTTCCTCATCACAGTATCCAGTCAAATACTTCCTATTATTCCAACTTTTATTCAGTCATGCGTCTTCTTTATAAAATTCTCACCCTTCCTTCTGCTGAAACCCTTGGTTACCTCCCTTCCTTTCCTGTTGGCTGCCTCTATCTTCTGCTTTGCTAAACCACATCTTCCTTGCTTCATCAAATTCTTCAGTGCAATGCATAGCTTCATTTTACTTCTTTTCACCTAGTGAGAAGCTTCTGCTTAGCTGTCAAGGCTCCCCTCCCCTCTCCTCCTCTCTTTTCTTCTCTGCTTTTGACCATATTTTTTTCATGTATCACATCCCTTCTCTCCAAGCTATGTGTTCTTTTGACTTCTTATTCAGTAGCAGCACTGTTTTTTCTCTTTTCATTCATTACATTTTCGGATCCTCATCTAACTCCTACCGTCATCTTCAGCTGTGCCTCTAGTTCTTAGATCTTCTCTTTAATGGCCTCCTACCATCGCAACAGATTCCATCAGAGATCCACTTGTGGTAGTAGCCATTAATTTTCTCCTTTCCTTTGGGTTGAATCTGGTGCTAGCTTAGTAGCTGTCACAGTTTTTCTTGCTAATACCTAGCCTGACCAGAACAACGGTGGAAATTAATTGTGGCTTCTAGACATTGCACCTTGATTCAGATCAGCCATGTCTCCTGCTTGATGTTCACAGTTCTCTTCAGCAATGACCAAGCACAGTTTGTCCTCAAAAAGTGTTCAGCTGGAAAAGCTCTGTTTCAATTGGCATGGTGTAACATATGTAACCTGTGAGTTAAAAGCCCCACAAAATGCACTTCTCCATTTGCTGACTTGAGGCCAGAAATATAGATTCTGATGCCATCAACCTTTAATTTCCTACATCTGAACAGACATGATGACTGTTTTAAGTCTGATTTGAGCCTTGGAGTACTTCAGGTGGCATTTTTCCAGTCAATGTGTGAAGAATTCATCAGGTTTTTCATACACTTCAGGTTGGTTGACCAGCCTCACAGAGCACCTCAATTTGGGACACTAGCTCTGCATAAAGAAGCTTTTCCTTTCACTTATCCACTGCATCGACTTTTTGGCTTCCCTTCAAGCCCCCTAGAAAGTGTTACGTGTGAAAAGAAAAACACCAAAGGGACAGATATGAGTGACTGGATTTCAACTTCCCACTGTTGTCAGTGGAGTGGGCAGCAGGTGTTTTACAATATGGTTTCATTGGTAGAATATTTACTTTGTTTCCATTATCAGTTTTTAGCAGACCACCCTTTAAGCCTATAATTGTGATGTTGACTTCAGGCTTAATTCTCTGAAACATACTCAGGTGAAAGGTTTACTGGTTTTCAAAAGGACTGCGAATTTCCATGGCACAATTCACAGGAAGAAGCCTGTCAGAACATGTTCCTGGTCTGTTTATACTGTAAGGTTTATACTGGCAGAGTGCTGCTTCATGGCTAAACCAGCCAAATCCTCTGCTGTTGTATTGGCCATATGGCATGAAAGAGCTAAAGCCAGTTTCAGGAGTCTTATTACACACACACATATATACATATCTCTCTCTCTCTATATATATATATGTATTACTTATGTTGATAAGTCTACACCTATTCTAGGAGCAAATTATGAACTGATTTCCATGATTCTGTATTATATTTCTCAGTATATCGTGCTCCAGCCATTACAGAAATTATTTCAGTTTGCCTTCCAAATGGTTTACCTTAGACTGGGGAAGAAAGAACCAGCCACTTAAACCGTAATAGAAACTTCCTGAACCCATTCAAAATATTTTGGAACAAGAAGAAAATCTTTCAGGGTTGCCATATCATCCTCTATATTGTACACTCCATGCTTGAAGTGGGATGATATTTTTAAGATGGGGATAGTTTCCCTCTGGTGGAATGAACCATGTAATTCCCACAAGGCACTCCTAGGCTATTCCTGACAGAGAATTGGGAGTCAGTATCACCCTCACAGCAAGGTCACAGCATCAGCTCCAGGCGTAGCAGGTGTTAGGACACCTCATACTCTGAGAAGCATGCCACTTACATATCTATAATTAGAAAATGTATAAATCATAATTCTATAAAATCATTAAAAATGAAAATTAAAAAATAGTGAAAAGTGTTTTACTACAGTGCTATATTTTGAAATAATCCTAAATTTCATTGCCTTTCAGATTGAAACATTGTATGTAAAAGCATCATCACTTAAAATTCTTCGAAAAATCACAGGGTGTTTCTACGTATTTAGTTCTTTTATCCCTCACGTAATAATCAAAAATGCAACACAAACACAATGCACAAAACCTGAAAGCTATATATCTCACTTGGAAATCAGGTTTGAAAATAACATTATGCAAAATCAAAATCCTGTTTTATACAGCACAACAGAAATCCTGTTTTGGAAATACAATTTCTAGCAAAAACTAATTTTTGCATTTCCTAAAGTTGTTACTTGCCCACTAAGACAACAAGCTACCCAGCCAGCATGATTTGCTTTCACCTGACTTGCTCTACAGATGCACCCACCACCACTTTGAACAGCCTTTTCCTCCGCATTATGAAACATACCTGTGGCTCCACATAGGATAACTTTCTTCCTGTTTTCTTATCTTCTTTCTTTACCACCTGAGGTTTTGCTTTTTCTTTCTCTTTTGCCTTTTCCATTCTCTCAAGTTCCTCCATATAGGCATCATAGATATACCACTGAGAGACAGACAGAGGCAGGATTTATCAGGACCTGATCATATTCCTTAGAACAGCCATCTACACCATCACAAAAACATGATGGTCATCACAACAGTACCACTGCTGCTGGAATTAGCTGAACATCTGCCTTCTTGCACAAAAAGTGATGAGTTGAGGTCCAGGATTTTTAAAACATGATGGAGCAGGTCTTACTTTCAGAACAAATTACTGCATTACTAATGATTTCTTTCCTCCTACACTTTACTTGCTGCTTTGACTCCCCACCTTTATTTTTGCAGGACTTTGTGTTTGTCTCATTTGCCAGTGTTTAATAGGAAACATGCATTAAACATTTGCTTTATGACATTTCTCATGTGGTGTTGGAAAATTAAATTGTAGTTGCTTAACACAATTTAAACTTGGACTCCAACTCTGCAGCATATGATCAAATGGAAACTGAGAGCAGTTTTACATCTTCTGCTACGCCACATGCCACACACGTCTTACTTGAGTAGATCCAAAAGTAATTTCTCTTAAGAATTACTCATAAGTATCGAAATCCTAGTATTGCATCTGAAGCAGGTATATTACTTTCAGAACAAAACAAAAGGTAATCTGACACATCATCTTAGGATAGGGAGCACGATTCAAACACAGAATATAGACTAGAACATCGGAATAAAGGTAGCAGTACTCTTTAGAAAAAAACAAAAACTGTATTGTGTTGTAAATTTGCAGGCAGAAATGAGATGGTAAGGTGTTCCAAACATCAGGGAAAGGACAAAGAAGATGAGACAAGTATGAGAAGAAAACAGAAAAGTTTGGAATAGGAAATTGTGAGCATAAGAAAGAACATGAAGGAAAAAAGAGTTGAGGGAAAAAAGAGTTTATATAAAAACACTATTTTAGACCCACCGAAATGTCAACAATATAAAAAGAAACCAATGGAGAACTTTTCCTCTTGGCTTTCAAACATTAATGCAAAATCTGAGTCACAGCCTAATTATCTGAAAGACCTCTGTTCTAAGTCTCAGGACATCTCACTGTCAGAAGAAAAATGGAAGAAAACTCCAGCTGGAGGGAGGGAAGATCTCAGGCCAATTACGCTGTAATTTCAGGTTTAGGAATAGAATGGATTACAGTTTTTAACCTGACAGAGATACCTTCACTCCCCTTCCTATCACTTTCCTACAACAGCATTTTTTAAGTTGCGGCTCTTACCTTACAGCGTCTCTTGGGTGTTCGTCTGCTCATTGGTAACAAAACAACGTTTCAATACCAGTTCGATACACTACTTTGAAACAATGTTTGTATCTGTGACAAACACAATTACATTTTTGCAAATATCTGAGAATTAAACAACAGAACTGGCTGGGTTCCCTTTCCACTGAAAGCTACAACGTATTCCATGTGTGAAATGTCATCCAAAATAAATTTCTTTACATTTTTAAGAGATGCAGCAAATGCTATACAGTTTTTCATCATGAACAGATAGGCACATTTCCACTACATAAAACAGAGCTAAGTCTCTTGCAAGAGGTCTTCTATGGTCCTTATGCTGTAGCTCTCATTTGGTTCAGCTTTGGGCTTTAGAAACCTGCTTTTGCATACAGCTAAACTTAGACAAAGTAAAAACCCAGGTGCTGCTTATGCCAAATTCTTAACAATACTCCAAAAGAGAGCTATGTCCCTAGAGGAACCAGTACCTGCAAGTTGCAGCCCACCTCTTGCTGAATCCAAAACTATTCTCACCCTGTGTTTCCCCCATTTTCATTCACTTAAGAAAGACTCTCTAAAGCAGACAAGTCAGGGTGGCTGGCAAAAAATAAACCAGTGAAAAGAATCTAAACCAAGACACTGAACCTTAGAAACACAAACCGTGAGCAAGTTCACCCATTAAGGCAGAAGAGAGGGTCATACTAGTTTGTTGTCAGATTCAAAACAGAGATCAAAGCCACAATAAAGGAGCTCATTCCACTGCAAGGAATGCAAACACAATAATCCAGTTCTAACTTTCTCACACCTCAATTTCCAAAATATATTCTAAAACAACTTTAAAGATAAAAAGGAGATAGATATAGATATATATATATATACCTGGTTAACATTGGCTGAGAAAGTTTCATAAGGTGCAGGGTCAGTTTGATATCCTTTTTCCTGAAAAAAGAAAAAGCACGAAGAAGCAGCATTGAAGCCCTCTGCAGTGACATAGCCCAGTTGTGGAAACAGTCTGCACAAATGAATAACTTGATATCCAAAAGACTCCTAGAGCACTGCACAACACTATTGATGATCATGGAACTACAGAAAGATTTTTTTGTGGACCAAAAGAACATTCACAAGACCTTCTGATTTTTTCCCACATACTTTAAATACTTCAGTAGTTAATTTTGAAGAAGTTAAAATGTTTTTTTTCCCCTCTACCATTTGAAATGTTCTGGTACCAATTACGGTATCAGTTATGACATCCTACCAAATTTGAAAAGTTTTGTCCTATATATTAAAAAGCCAATTGGAAACAACAGTCAGAACAAAAGAGTTGAACAGAACGAAACTTATAAACAATTCATCTGATGCTACTGAAATAATATTTTTACCATCCTTACATCAACAGTCTGGAATATGTTAATATATTTATGTGAAACGTTCCTTTAAAAGAACATCATGTTTTTTCAAAAAACTGCTGTGTCAGAACATTTTTAAGAAGCTGCCTATAGCATTTCACTGACCTCTGAAACGAAGATATCTCAGAGGTGGAAACTGCACATCCTGTACAGCACATAGCAGTACTATGCAGCTATTTAAGGCCTATATTCTACTTTCAAAGGCAGAATCATACAGAGACACACAGGCTTCTCCCAATAAAAACATTGAGAAGAAGAGATTATGCAGATCTGGGAACAAAGAAATAAGAAATTCCATGGCCTCCACTCAGATTTTTGAATGATACAGAATCTTAGCTCAAACTTCATAGCAAACACCCCACTGCAGGACAAACTCTCCTGAGATCTTCTGTCTCCAGCAGCACAGTAACCCATCTCTCTCGCCAAGTGCATCATATGTAAAGGCATCTAACTTTAGGTGTAATGGCTGTAAGAAAACAGACAGGCTCCTTGGGGAAGATATCTATATGCCGATTGCAGCAAGAAGAACAAGAGAATTTTCTCTCTGAAACTTGTATCCCTGATGTAGAAAACTCCTTTTTCAGCACTTAGTCAGGAGCCAACATCACCAGGATTGCTCAGTCAGAAGGCCCCATGAAAACATGCTCACAGGGAATGGCTGTAGGTTCAGCAAAAAAATTAGGGAAGGAACAAAAGGTTTTAGGTCTGTACTGATTGGAAAGTGCACACAGAGTGGGAGGGAGATGTACCGTGAAGTACAGATTTGTCACACTTACATACGTTTGTTACTCTAGTACCCATGCTCAATAAAAGCCCAAACACACTTGTCCTTTTAATATATGGGCATGTATATCTCTGATCCATTAATAAGAATTGACGTACAAGACCATAAAAGTACCCAGTGACAAACAGAAATTGCTTTCACACATTCCAAGTCCTCAGCTACTACCCTAATCATTGCTCTGTACTTTTTCAGATGACAAAATAGACATGAAAAAATATTATAACCAAGTAGAGGCTTAAGGACTTACAGAAGGATCAAAACTTTTTGTAGGCTGTCCAAGAGTTCATGAGACATGAAATTTTCTATCACCATTTTCACCACACCAAATGTTTTACAATAGTACAACCACTATACTTTTTTTCCTAATAGTATGGACAGATCACAGGATATGACACAAACACAGATGATCTACATGCCCTCCCAAAGGAAAGATCCTCCAAGTCACTGAAGCAAACAGCAACATACCCGCAGAGGATTGTGGTACGTAGTTGTACCTCTCTCAATGAAGTTGAACTGGTTTGCAAGCTTCTTCTCTGGCGCTTTTGGGGGAGGAGGCTCTTCTGCCTCTGCTGCCTCAGCTTCTTCAGCTGTTTCTGCTCCCTTTGTCTCTGCCTCTCCTTCTCCCTCTTCTGCAGCCTGCAAGAAAATACAGCAGTGACTCCACCCTGAGAGAACCAGTTGTCCCTTTCTTTTCTTCTCAGACTGCTGCCTAGTGAAGGAGACTGTAATTGAAAATTCAAATACTTAAGATCCAAATTAGGACACTTTCAGCACTCAGATCAAGGAGATTCTGAAATGATATCTAAACAGGAATACAGAAACCCAGGAACTGAAATTGCTTTAAAACAAAACTTGACATGAGAGAGAAAATACAGCACAGCTGCCTTTGGTAAAAGGGACTCAGGGACCAGAAGACTCTGTTAGAGACCCATTACCCTGCAATGTCATTTCCTTGCCAGACAACAAGTTTCACCTGAAACTCTGACACTGTGTGGGTTATGACACTGTGTGGATAAGAATAAACTTCTCACAGGCTACTCCTTTCCTATCAGCTGCCTTTAAAATGGGCCACTATTTATTTCATTCAGTTATGCCTGCTGCTTTCACCCCTCCACATTCTGTTTTTCACCAATGGACATACTGTTCAGGAAGATTCCAGAATCCAGCAAATTACACTCTATTTTGATAGAATATCTGGATAAAGGTAGATCTGGTATGATCCCTCTACACAGCTTCTGCACCTGAAAAATGGCAGCAGGACCCCAGCTGTCCAGCAGAACCTGCAGGTTCTCACCTACAGCACTGACATCTCAGACACAAAAGAATCAATCACAGAAGCAAACCCATTTTATAGTAATGCAATTTAAAAGCTAATACTAAAAATAAAATGGACAGAGAATTACCTCAGCATCTCCTGTGGGTTCTTCATCTTTAACCTCTGCCTTTTCAGTTGTCTCAGCAGAAGCCTCCACAGGAGCATTTTCCTCCTCAACAGGAGTCTTTTCTGATGACAGAAGGGATAAAGGAATGAGTCTGGAATAACAGGACATCCTATCCAATATTCTGCAGATCCTCTGTCTTCTGGAGCATTGATGTACATATGTACCCTTTCCTAATGCTGTCTCATTAGACAACACAGTAACAAATCCCCACTTTGGAGAACAATTGTTTGCTCAAAGCCACAAAAGGTGACGATGTTATTTCTAGAATGCATCTGCAGTATTTCTGGATGAACTGAAATAAAAAGTAAATATTTTGACTCAGAGCAAACTTCTGTAACCCATTTCTGATCTGCGTGACTTTGTTTCTGGTTATCCCTTCAGCTCTAGACCCTTCTATCCTCCAAAATTGTCTGCAGTTATGTACAGCTACTAAGAATGTTTTCAAGGCACACAGAAGTTATAACATGGTTGTTCTTGTTTATATGGATAAAAATTAATATACTAGTCTTGTTAGAGAATGATGGATGTCTATGTACCAATCACAGCCTTGACTGTAACCATGATAGCATCGAGCCACTTGAAACTAATTGCTTTGGAATGTACGAAAAACACTGCCAAAAATCCATGATTTCATGGCATTGAAGATCCTGTTAAGCACTTTTCCCTACTTCAAATCATCATGCACAGTTTGTTAAGTGTAAAAAAAAAAGGAGACATTGACCCTTAGAAGCTGAAAGTAAGAACTATTCTCAGGAGCTTATCTAGTGTTATCATTGTGCCTGGCAGTTACCACCTTGAAAGAACACTCATTGTGACAGAAATTCTCCCTTCACAAACAGCAGAAATACAATAAAATCACTAGCCAGTACATCCTTCCCTGCTGAAAATTCAAACCTAGAACTCTTCGCTAACAACAGAGCTTTCAGTTTCTCATTAATGTATCTTTTTGTCTCAACAACTAAGAGTGGTGATAGTAACTCAGATCAAAGGTCCAAGTAGCTCAGGATTTTGTATCTCACATTGTCTGAAAGTAGAGGTCTTGGTCAGAATTTAAGAACTAGTCAAGCATGTGATAGTGTCCCGAACAATCACCTAGATTCCAAACATTTCTGCTTTAATACTTTAAACCGCGTCTGAAACTTTCAAAGCAGGCTAATATTCAGACATGTATGTACAACTAATGGTAGTGAAAGATGTTTAAAAGACACTAAATAACTTTGAAAATTTCAGTGTTAGCATTCAAATGACTCAAAAAACACACACCATTTTCTAGACTGCAGCAAACATCTGGCTGATTATTTTTTCTAATTTTGATTGCCAGCAAGGATGCAAGCCAACGTAGGAGCTGTTTAATTCCATGGTAATGCAGCATGATCATTCCATCATGTTGAATAAGCAGAACCAGCGCCTATCTGAAAATTATTGTGATTTCAGACAATAAACCTACCTGCTTCAGAGCTTGACTTGATACTCTGGCATCTGCCTTCGTCGGAATCTTTGGGTACCAAGTTTCCATTCAAAGTGAAGTGAATGGCTGTTTGATCCATATCGTCCACTATCTTGTATGCTCGCTCCTACAAAAAGGGAAAACTCAACAAAATCACAGAATTACAGAATCATGGAATGGTTTAGGCTGGAAGGGATCTTAAAGAACATCTTGTTTCAACCTCCCTGCCCTGGGCAGGGACACCTTCTCCTAGACCAGGTTGCTCAAAGCCGCATTCAATTTGGTTTTGAACACTGCCAGGACTGGGGAATCAACTTGTTCCAGTGCCTCACCATCTTTACAGTAAAGAACAACTCAATCTGTATAATTTAGTTTAGAGCTGCACCTAAAAGCAATCAGAAGCCACTACAGAACACAGATGCTTCAGTAGTTTCTTCTTAAATATATGATTGCTTACTGTATCAATCACAGCATAGCACTGAGCCCACTTCAGTCAGTGTGGAGAATTTGAAGATATGGATTACTGATCACCTGTCTATATACCATAAATACGGAAAACTTCAGCTCCAAGTAGAAGAGAAGGACCTTATTTGACTCCACAAAACTGATTTCCTTTCTCTGCAATCATGTAATGGTTGGTCAAACAAGTACAGTAGAACAGAGGTGAGACAGACTTGGGAATATTTTGGCTGGTTTTCTCTTCCCTTAGGTATTGGTTTTGACAGGGAACATTTTCTTCACAGTAGCTACTGTGGGGCTGTGTTTTGGATTTTGCTGAAAACTGTGCTGATAACACAGGGATGTTTTGGTTATTGGTGAGCAGCGTTTGCACAGAGTTCTGCTCCCCATCCCACTTCACCACTACCTTACCCATATAACCACAAGGATATTCCATACCAAATGGTGCCATGCTTAGCATATAAAGCTGGGGGAAGAAGAATGTTGGGGGGAAGAAGAAGAATGGGGGGGATGTTTGTAATGATGGGGTGTATCTTACCAAGTAAACGTTAAGCGACATGGGGCCCTGCTTTCCTAGGGATTGCCGAACACTTCCTGCCCACGGAAGCGGGGAACAAATTCCTTGTTTTGCTTTGCAAAGCTTTTGTTTTCCCTATTAACTGTCTTCATCTCAACCCATGAGTTTTCTCACTTCTACTCCTCTGATTCTCTCCCCTGTCCCACCATGGGAGAGTCAGTGAGTGGCTATGTGGGGCTTAGTAGCCAGCTGGGATTAAACCACGACACCTGCCTGAAGTTGGGGATAATTCAATGCCAGAGTTGGAGGAGCTGTCCCCATGCCCTTTCTTTCAGGGTGTGTAATCCTTCCCAGGGAGGAGTGGGAGGCAAAGGCACCACTCCCCCCTTCCCGTGTGACTGCCTGTGTTGCTGGCTGTATATGGTAGGGGAAGAAGGCTGCTCCAGGGTAATGAAGTGTGTGCCCTGCACACACAAATTTGAAGGTGTGACTCTTGAATGTTTTGTGGTTGTCTGTTGCTCACTCCTATTCATCATGAATAAAGGTGGTCAGTGATTTCACAAGACACATTTCTGAGCTCTCCTATAATTCAATCTTCATGTGTGGATACTGAGGCATAACTCTAACTGACTGAGAAAAGCCTTGCCTTTTGTGCTTTAACCACCAGAGAATGGGAAAAGTTACTACCTGAGATTAGCTGCATTAATTACCTTCACTGACAGATCTTGTTCTGTAATTGTGATATCCTATTTCTAAATAAATACATCCATGCTTCTAGACTTTTACCCTTTACAAAAACCCTTTAAGAACCATTGGCAGTAAATATGTAACAAGATGTAGCCGCATTGAAAGAAAATTTACCTGGTTATAAATCAAAGGAAAACACAAAACCAGTTAATTGCAAAAAGTTCTGGTTTTATGGGTCATGTCACACTTACTTTAAAGTTGTATCTGACGATATCCCGGGGAATATGGGGATTTTTAGCTGTCAAGGTACGTGTAATTTCCTTTTTTAATTCCTTTGGAATGGAAACAAAATAGTATTGTAAATAAAACTTCACTACTAATACAATGTACAGCAACAAAAATCACAGAGTTTATGCTCAGTTCTATGATGTTCAGTTTGTTGCAGATACCTCATGTGCAGCTGATGCCACCACAAGAACAGTGCTTGGGGCCAAGCTGGCTCATAGTGGAATCCAGAACAGTCATCCTGCTTCCTACTACAGTATTTCAGTGGGGTTTCTCAATGTTATTTCTTATCTAAGACATGGTAGCACTTGAAAAATGCTAGCTGCATTCTATAGGGTGAGACAGACAACTTGTGTCTTCAAAATTTACACTGTACAAAAAGAAACAATAAGCTCAGTAGCAGTGCTTTCAGGATTGACCACTGTGAACAAAGAGAAGTACTGCTGTTAACTATTTTTACTCCCTGAGTTGGGGGAAGTACATAAAGCTTCCCTTTCACAGATAGTTGAAGGGCAGGGAACAATGCTAGAGTTTTATAAGGCAGTGAACAGAGAGAAACAACTGCAGTTGGAAGGGTGACCAACAGCAGTGCTACTGAATCTATCTGGGAAGAAATCGCAATAAAATTGTAGGACACTTCCCTGTCCTGTGTATCGCACACAGGCACCTGTAAAGCTCAGGGTTGGCTCTGGGTCCTCCTTAACTGAGTGAAGCCCCAGCCGCATTTTCCCTTTTGGATCACCTCCAGGCAGTTAGTGTTTCAAAACCAGAAATGGATTTCAAAGCACACTCTCCATGTTCTCCTTTTGAAGCCATTTCAGTTGGTACTGCAGACGCTGTACTTCAGCAAGTACTGAAGTTTTACTCTTGCAGAATTTTCCCCAAAACCAAGGGGTAGGCTTCTGCTTATAGAGTTTTGTACATATCTCATGACAAGACAGGCATTGCTTTACTCACAACTTCAGTCAGCTCCAGTTGATCTGGGGATCTGACTCCAGCCCTTGCTGTCAACCAGTCGTCTCCCATTTCAGGGGAGTCATCTTCATCCTAGAACAAGAATGACAAGCTCAGCAGTACAACAAGACTGTGACTGTTTTGCTCCTTGCCAAAGCACTTTTTGAGGCACAGAGCAAAGAGATAAAAACAACATTCCCCCACCCATTTTTGCTTTGAGCAGAGCAGAAGAACACAAATGGCAGGCCAAAATCTGAAGATTTTCATATGGCTAAACTTGCCAGCAAGAGTTCAGGGGGTTGGAGGAGCTGCAGTCTGAAGATAATTTCTGCCCTGTCACAAAACTGGATTAACTCCAATAACAAAACTCAAGCGATTCCGCTTCAATCTCAGTTTAAAACTTGGCAATTCTGTTTCCCTTGCTACATAATACCCAAGGGTATTATAGGACTTAAGGACTGCTCAAGGGCACAAGCCAAGAAGCTGCAATTACTCCTGATGTGTTATTCTATAAGCTGCTCTTAGAATTCAGTTCAAAATACAAAGCTGCAGGGATGTGGCTCCTGAAGGAATGTTAACCAATTTCTTGCAAAGGCCAGCATGTCTCCATTCTCCCAAAAATAGACTGCTGCTCTCCCTGTGCTAGCATTGGGTTGATGTCATGATTAAAGGTCATTAAAAAGAAAATGAATCACTGCAGGAATGCATTTCAATTAATTGTCCTTACAGAAACAACTGTCAGAACACAGAGCTGCTGATTAAAGTGCTTCACTGCTTCAGGCAAAATTTCTCCCTTAACTTCAAAATGTGTAATGAGTTGATTTAAAATAAATCAATCTTTCTTGTAAATACAGTTCTCTCAGGCCTGCTAACTTTATAGCCATACAAAGCTGAGGATGAGTCCAAGGCATAAGTACAGCTTATGGCTGCAGTTATAGAGGCTGGACCCAGCAATGCTTTGCTACGGGCAGAGCACCACAAAGGTAAAAAGCACAACGCTGTGTCAAAATGTGCAGTGGCTGAAAGCAACAGAGAATTTTGCATAAGCGCCAAGGGAAAGTCACAGGCTGCAGCCTTATTTTTTTCCCCAAGGGAGCCTAAATGAGGCAAGCTGTAAGGAAGGTCAGGCGCTCTGGTGCACAAGAGATGATGATGCCAGAACAGTTGTTTGTGATTTAATGCTCTCCACATGAACACCTGCTTGTAGGACATTTATCATACACAATTCGATGCCAGTTAGTTCAGTGGCTGTTTTCCCTAGTGAATCAGACACGAAGTATTGTGGTTTTAACATTTTTATACATGATTTCCATTTAAAAGTAAATAACTTTCCATTTTTAAATGGTGAAAAGAGGAACATTTAATGAGACTGTGATTTGTCTCAAGAAAGTGAAAAGCTGTTTATCAACATTCCTGTTTAAATGCATGTAGACTGTTCTTCAATCCATGTCAATGGAGCTAAATAAGAGGAAGGTAGATTAAATCAGGGTATTCTAATCATTTCTTTGCCCAAAAGTAAAAACATTCTGGTGAGTGAAAAAAGTAAATGCTATTTTCTCTAATGCTTGTACTTCTTTGTTAAGTGAATGTGGGCTATACTTCAAATTTTCTAAAGTGAGCAGGCTGTTTTCTCACTTTCTGAGTCAGCTTGTATTTTGGAATTCACACCCCAAACATTTTATTTTAATCTTTTCATATTGCATTTTACCTAAATTGTGCCTTTGTTCAAGGTGATATTTTTCATCCTAACTTGCTGGTTTATTTTCCTTCTCAGTGGAAACCTACAGCAACCTCTTACTGCTGAATCAGTTGATATTCTACCAATTTTATTAAAAAACCCTCATTGTTCAGACTAAATCCTTTTTGCATCTCATAGCTAAAAAAAGTAAAAAGCATTTTTTAAGACTTGAGAATCTTACCCATCTTTTACGTCCAGCTTTACCAGCTTTTCCTGCCTTTCCTCCTGAAGGTCCACCTTGACCCTGAAGTGAGAACACATCCAATGTAAACATTCAAAGCATTTTTTTTTCCTAATTTAGCCAAAGCAGAATAAAAGTTTGATGTTTGCGCCAATGGTATGTTTTAAAAGCTGAGTATGCCAGCATTCTGTCCATAAATTATCTGAAGGAAAGACAGTCACTTTCACAACACAAGACAGCAGTTTATCAGCATGAAGAAATGCCAGGCTCTGTCCTAGTTACTGCCTGTCTGTGATACACACCCAAATGTCATACACACATTTTAGTGCCTTGGTCAAACACACTAAGAGGCTGCTCCTGTCCCAAGTGATTGCATGGCACAGGGAGCCCAAAGACAGTAGATCCGCACCCGCAAAGACATCAGCACTAAAAAAACATGGAAAACACTGATGATCAGCTGGGAAATTAACCACTGTCAACCGCCCTGCACACATGAAAGCACAGAAAATTTGTTATGACAGGCTTTAAGGAAAACAATTAAGTAGTTGTTTATAGGGTGCCTTATAATGGGAGACTATCCTACCCAGAGTTAAGGAATAACAGAAGGGCACCAGTGACAAAGCTTTGTGAAAATTTAACAGAAAGTGGGAAAAGAAATGAAGAGGATCTTTTTGAGGAGACGCTGAGGGATAGACAGGACCATGAACCCTGAAGGAAGAGAGAGCTGATAAATCAAGCAAAGGAAACAACATTAGAAACCTTGGCAAGAACAGTTTCAGGATGGATCACAAATAACGTTTGATGGTATGGATGAAAAAAGCAGAGTTACTTGGAAAAAAGTGTTGCACTTTGAGAGAGAAAAGAAGGGGTCCTAGACAAGAGGCAAGGAAAAAGAAGGGGTGGGAGAGCAAGCTCCCATGGGCTGATAGATTTTCTTCAGAAGAACATTAGAGACTGCCTTTCAGCTCAGATCAAAGGTCCACCTAGCCAAGTATCTCTCACCAATACTATTTAAAAGAAGGTATCTATTTTATTCTCTCCAGGATGCCCTCTCAGCTTGCCACAGGGACTTGAACCAGGAATGCTATCCTTTTTATTTCATATCACTGAACCTTTTTCTCCACAAATTTATGCTGTCATTTTGGAATCCATGCACATTTTTAACACACACAACTTCCACAGCAAGGACTCCTGTGGTACAACTACATGGTAATGCACAGAATCCATGCTTGCTTTTTAAGTCAGCCAATTGTTTCTCTCATCTGGTTTTCCTAGTTCTTCTAGAAAGGCCAGCTTTATCACAATATCTATTCTTCCTCTTCTCTTCCATATGTCTTATGAACACTTTCAGGAGCACAAGCCTCTACAGAGATTCCTACACTCCCCTCATGATTCCCCTTAATTACGAAAATTTAATATTCATTTCCACCACCTACTTCCTATGTATTAAACAATTAAGCAGCCATAAAGACTTTGACCCAGAAACCCAAGCATTGTTTGTCACGCCTCACTACTTGTTAAGACTTGACAATAAGAATTCAGAAAAGAAATATTTTCAGAGGAGAACAAAGTGCAGCAAAGATGTGAGATGGTGTCTCTGTGTTATTTCTCTTTGTAAAAGCTAAAACATATAAAACTGCTGTTACTAACAAGGCATTTGGGATTATCTTTATTGCAGAAGATACATATTAAAAGCGATGAAAAATGAGCAGAACAATACATTTCTATGCTTAGAAAATGTGCCTCACTTTGAAATACAAATTTTTATGATGAAGGTAGAGAAAATAAAAGTTAAAAGATTTTCTTTATAGTCCCACTATAGTGGACTGATTGCCGAGCAGAGGGGCCAAGAGCTCCTGTGTCACAACCACTACTGAGAACACTGGATCACCCAGCTGGCCTGTCTCCCCTATGTGATTGCTTGGCAATGGGCAACAGAGGATTCTCTCTGACAAGGATCCTGCTATGTGTGAATTAGATGTGACCGAAACAGATTTTCAGAGCAGAATTTTATTCAGATATAAAGTGAAACCAAATTCTTAATTTTAAACATGAAACAAAGTCTACTTACTATTACCCTTTATAAGTGGGTCTACAAAAGCATTTATCCATTAGCAAAGGCATTGACAAGGCAATCTGGGGATAATTGGCTTTAGCAGTTGCACAGATTTGAATTAACATAATCCAAAGAGCCACCTGTGAATAAATATCTGCAACAGTGTTAAAATCCAAAAGTGAGACTAAAGAAAAGCTAGAGCTATGAGTGCACTGGAAAGAAGCAGCACAAACCCTGACCATAAAGGGTATGTAGGGTAGAGCATGAACAAGTTTTCTAATCAACCAGGGACCTGTGGCTAGCTGGCTCTATTTCCTTTGTCTTTGTACAGTACTATGCTGGTTTTATGATAGTAATTTAATGATACAGTACAGGCCTGGTTTGATAGAGACACCCTGAGGAGACCCAGGACATGGCATGGAGGAGTACAGGCAGGGGATGGTAAGACATGGGGCACATTCTTGACATCGGAGACTCCACAGCTGAAAGCATCTCACCACTGGCCAGTTAGAGAACTGCAAATTTGCAGACAAGGAAACTGAACAAAACCTGGTTTACGGGCAGCAAAGAAAACAAAGAAAAAATATCTATCACACTGAAAAAGCATCATATGCAGTAACACTGAGTGTAGTGTGGAACACCAGACCAATGGAGAAAGGGAAACCTGTGAAAATAGATTAGCTAACACATAAAAGAAACTCCACGTGAAGAAGAAACCATCAAAATGGACATTTTATCGTCCCCAACGAAGGTGTCCAGGTGACAGCTTGTCATAACATCCCCACCAACACCACCACCAACAGTAAAATTAAACTATCAACTTTAGGAACCAGAAGAACAGAAGAAGTGTGAGCACAGTACAAGAAAAGAGGTAGAAACTGGGAAGTTTGCATGCAACAACTCTAACCGCTTTATCACTACTAATGAATTTTTTTTTTGCACTGAAATATTTCTTATTTTCTATAATGAAGACATCCGGACTGATGATAATGTTTAGACTAAAATTTCAGTCACACTGACATGAAATTTTTAGTTTTATAAGTTGTGCCTTCTCTTTGCCCATATACAAGATTTTGAGTGCAACAAAGTTGACAGACTATTGCAAAATGCAGAACCAGGCTCTGAAAGTCTTAACTTTGACCCTATGCATGTTTTTAACCTTTATCAAAGGATAGCTGTTGTGTATGACTGAGAGAGGGTGTTCAAGGAAGAGGTTTAATTGCATCTGTCAGTGAGATTTACCAGACTTCTCCACGTCTCATGCCTGCTTTCCTACCAGCCTCTACTTGCTGACTGTGACAGCTTGCTTTGGGGCTCCCTGGAACTAAGCAAAGTAGCTCCCTACAGCAGGGAGCAAGCACATGACTGATAGGAAAGTTAAAAAATTATACTTACTATTTCTGGTATTTTGAACTAAAGAAGCTCCAACCACTCCCTCCAACCTGAACAGTTATGCTTTAGAACTACTTCGTTACCACACAGATGCTTGGCCAAATGCTGCACAGTATGGACACAGCCCACTCCAAAGTCGTGCTAAGCCTGAAGTGGGAGGATAGGACCCAGCACACAGAGATCAGTGTGGGCCTGGGGCTTTCTTCCGTGTGTGCTCCACAAAGATACGACAGCCATACCTGAAGCAGTCTAGGAAGGAGCTGGTCCTTAGCTTATTCTGGGGTCGTTCAGTAAAACTCTTGTCTCCTGCCCAGATAAAACATCCCTCACAACACAGAGACCTACTTCAACAACAACAAAAGTTGAATGTCTTATTTGTTGGATATTCTGGACTCTTGCAAGTGAAGGTAGAGACTGTAACTCCACTTGACTCAGTACTCTAAAGAAGTCAGCATAAAAAGCAGAAGACATACTTTGCTCTGCAAGGATCATTCCTGCTACTGCTGTCTATGCTGCAGAAAGTTCATCCTGAAATATCTCAAACTTTTGGAACCCAGCTGAAAGGTGGCACAAACATGAAAAAAATAAAATGAGGGAAGATAAGATCCTAGTATTTTGACAATATTAGCAGTAGGTGAAGGTCATCAAAACTAGTAGATCTGTTTAAAACTATTACAAGAAGCAAGTTGGGGAGCAAACGTTAAGTCAAGAATATGAAATCTTTGACTCCTAATTCAGATAATAGCACAGACAGTACTGTTGTGCCACTTGATGAAAAGGGCAGTCCTGACATCCTTTTTTATTGGTGTATCTGCGCTTTGCTCTTTTCCTGGGTTTTTTTGCAAGCTCCTGCTCCCTGTAAATCTTTCCAAAGCCAGCACATTGTCCTTTTTCATACATTACTTTAAAACTTCTCTCTGCTACATTAGCTGCAAATAGTCCTCAATACCACCTAGGTAGTTTGTGTCCTGCCACCATGGCTCAGAATGATTGTTACTGTTTCCTGATCCTTCCTTTTACTGTAACAATGCACTACCCATAAACTATAAAAAAAAATGTAATCCTTTTGCTCTGACAGCTACTTAAAATACATCACACAGTGTTTGTACAATAGGGAAGAGGTCACGAACACATCTGCAATACAAATAAAAAATAAACTATAATTGTGAATCAACATAATGATTGTATATTCACTTATAAGATGTTAACAATAACTTGCCTTCATATGCATGTTTAAAATTCAAGAACATTTTTGTGTCGTGCATTAGCTAAAGGGGAAAAAAAAGTTAACAGACTATTATTAACATCTCAAAGAGAAGCATTCAGAACTTAGAAAATGTGAGAATTAAGGTTGCCGGGGAAACATTCAATTCATCCCATTGGACACAGGCATTATGATACACAGCTTAATTCCATAATCACATACTTTGTTTTTGTAGGTTTCCTGCCTCCCTTCAGTCCTCCCAGGTTTATAGTTTATTGGTTTATATTGTTCAGCATCTAGAGTGGTAGGGGCTTTTTGCAATCCATAGCATAAGTCAGACATCCGACAAAGGACTATTCAATCCAAATAGTTACATTTCAGAAAATTCTAGATAAACTAAAGACGGTTTTGCTACCAAAAAAAAAAAAACCAAAAAAAACAGTCCTCATAGATCTTCCTAATAAATGTGCTGCTATCCCTGGCTTTAATAAAAGTATTAATTAACAGGAAGAGGAATTTGTATTAGGAAAAACAAGACATATTTGCTAGGGAACTAAGGAACAGGCAGGAGGCATTAAGGACTTTCTCACCTCCAGGTCACCATCATAACTCTGACAACTCCGCGAGGTGCTCAGGCACGCCAGAGAAAAATGCCAGAGTCAGAATTCATAGAGGCTAATCATGTTTTAAGGCTACAGAAGACCCAAGTGACTGTTTCTTTCTGGATCCTTCTTCCAGGGTGTGTATGATAGACACACCTAGGAATTCTTCCCTGGGCCAGACATCTGCTATGCTACAAGACAACTTAACTATTGACTACAGCAAAGATACCATAATCCAACAGGATGATAAAAATGAAAAGTGATGAAACACATGAAACAGATGGAACAGATGAAAAGTGATGTTTTAAATGCCATTTAATATTCCTTTCCCTCCTCACAGCGCCCTTTATTGCAAACAAGCCACCGAGAGGTACAAATAGCTGCAAAATCAAGTCCTTCAGCAGGGAGTTTTCCTGCTGATGAGCTATCCAACAAGCATTTTCAACTGTATTTTGGGTAGGATGTCTGGGTAATATATACTTAATTTTTTTGTAGTCATAAAATAGGAAAACAAAAATAAGAAGAAACTATTGGCTACTTTCTAAAGACCATTGCAGTAAATGAAAAAAAGTTTTAAAAGAAAGCACTACCAGGCTGGCATTTCATAAGAGCGATCATATTTCTGCATCCAAAAAGAAAAAGAAGGGGAGGGCAACCATCAAAGACGTGCAATGTTTAGTAGAAGTTTTGCCCTCAACACCCTAGTAACACGTTACCAGATTACCCTGCAATGAAGAAAATAAAAAAATCACACTCAAGCATGCATTCAGTCTTGTTCTTCTAGCTCACTCTATCTGCATGTTTTTTCACATGGCTCTCCCTTTTGTTGGTGACATGACAGTCACTAACTGCTGATCTGAGACTCATTAAATGAATTTATACAAACCAGACAGGACTATCAGTACCTATTGCTATTTGGTATTTTTCACTGAATAGCAAAAGCTCTGAAGTTTTTTCCAAGTCTGTTTCCTTTTGAGCTGTTTTTTTATAGAGCCCTACTTTTCAACCATTTCATCATCTGCTGCACAAAACCTCTGACTTGTCAGTGGCAATTCTGGTGGTAAATAAATCATTCTGGTGACCTAGGAAGCAGAGATTTACTCTCAAGAGCCAGTGTTCATTTAAGAACCGGGCTGAATCCTGAATTAGTGACCACAGAAAGCCTTCAGGAAAAATGTGTCAATTCCTCAGGTTCAGATCCAGGGCCTGCCCTGACTATCCAAGTAGGAGATGCAATGATTGTTACCACTTGTGCTGTGCTGCCATCCAGGATAAGGGTTGTCACTACGGCCTTTGCTGGCTGGTACATCTTTCGCCCATTACTGCCAGATTAAACTGTCCTTTTCAGACTAGGTCTTGCAATGGGTCACTGTATGGTGAGGAGCCAGACACCACTATTCAGTGACTACTTAAGGAATGAGAAATTTCTCCCTATGCTTAAATCATAAATTTGGACAAATAATCCTGGATTTGCAGATCCAGCCTAAAATACCAGAGAACTCAGTGGCAGGGAGGATGCAGGTTGGTCACTCTGCCAAGCTGAAGTGTCAGTTAATATTAAGCAAATTTTCCAAGGGCTGAAAATTGATTACATATTAATGAAACACTCATCAGGGCAAATGACAAACCCAAACTATATTTTTTTATTATCATTAAAGAGACACTCCTGCAGCCTTTCTGCTCCCATGCTAGCTGTCACCATGATACAATCAGGCTACAAGGCTGAGGAATCAGAATGCCCCTGCTAAGTTTCGTTCATCTTCCTGAGCAGAGACAGCCATTCCCACTTCCTCTGCAGCACAGTACAGAGATTAACCAGAATTGTGGGAAACATGTAATGTACTTGTAATGTAGTAATGTGCCTGTTGGATTCTAAAAGAAAGAGGTAGAGACAGTATGAGAGCTAAGCCTGGCATTCCTGTAAAACCATTTAATAAGTTTCCTGCTAGCTTTTTATTCCTGTTTTGAATATTAGTAAACTCCATAGTAAACCGCCAGCTGGGACAAGGCACAAGAAATCACAACATGGAAAAAAGTCACTTCTAGCCTGCCCTGCAGCAGGTATTTATTTGCACACACTAGGGATGCCAATTTAAGCACTATTTGCCAATACATTCTATAATGTTTTCTGAGCTACACTAAATGGAATGTTTATTTTATATTCTGAGGGTGGTTTAATGCATGTTAAAGAACAAGTAAGCACCTTAAAAGCCTTTTCAAGGGAAGAAAAAAAAAAAAAAAGAAAATACAAAAAAAGTAAACTGTGTCTGATTGTTTTCTGTATTTGGGGAAGGGGTCTATTTGTTTCTTTTATGACTTGCTGCACAGCAAAGAAGCTGTTTCCATGTCAGTAGGTTTAAGACCACAAGGGTAACAAGAAATGTCTCACTGTCCTAATTCAGACTCCTTCTTAACACTGCTTAAGTGATCTGTTCCTGACAGTGGGGTTAGCCCTAACTGATAAGATTGAACAGTCTGGTTTTGTATTTTAAATGCCAAATGTGTGCAATGTCTGCTAAAGAGCCATAACAAGATCTTGCTTCTCTTTGAGGTGGGTACAGCCAGAGAGGTACACATTAGCACAGTGTGCTCTACACTGGTCACTCAGGGCTTTTCCTTGAGCTACATAGCAAAGGCGCTGAACTCTGGAACAAACACTTCCAATCTGACAAACATGTTCAAAATAACAATCTCAAAATCACTGGCCACTTTCTCTCATTACCCAGGAGCATACACGGGACTGACACAAGACCAACAGGATGCTGATCCCTGCCCTGCCACGTTCTGCGTGTCCATGCACATGCCACACACCTCAGTGTTTTTAACAAATACCCCACTTCTGAGTGTCTTGTTTGCCATGCTCAAGACCTCATTTTTCAGGGAAGCTGAGAATTTGATGCACCCATTCCCTTCAGCCTGATGCAGGAAAGTTGGCTTATGCCTTTCCATAATTTCACATCCCTACAAGAAGGTGTTGAGCTCAATTGTGCATAACATATTTCAGATCTGAAAGGACTGGTACTATTGAAGTACAGAACATAAATAGGTGTTATTTCCAAGGCTGCATTGGGAGCACAAAGATCACAAATACAACACTATTTTAAGATTTTGAACATTGAAACATTGAAATTTCTTATTAATGTATGCAAACATACAAAAGCCCAAAGACATTTATAAATAAGGCTATAGTCAATCAATTCATCTGGAGGGCCACAGACTTTAGTTGTTATGGTCAACCCAACTCTGACATATTTTCACCCATCAGGTGGCTGAAGACTGAGCTGGAGGCAAGAAGTCACCAGGATAAAGAAAAAAAAAGAGTGAAATAAAGCAAGAAGCTGACTTTAGAGGAGAAGGCAGATACGAGACAAGCACAGAATAAGAGCAGACAACCCCCACATAAGGGAGAAGAAGAAAAAAATAAGAATTTATCACAATGCACTTGAAGAACATGGAGTTGTGAAAGGAGAGGAGGAACTGGAAGTGAGACACAGTAAAAGGGGATAGGTGCACAGTTAACTATCTCAGCTTTGAGAACAGTCTCAGGAAGAAAATTTTCCAAGTGAAAGCAGTCAGCAGTAAAAAACCTAAGAGGCAGAGCAGAATAAAGCAATGTATAAGAAACAGAGGAATAAAAAGCAGAGAGACAGGTGAATAGAGCATAATACTATATAAGAATTCTTGTCAGGAACTAGAATCTAAACCTTGATTCATCAATTAGTTTTACAGTGGCCACTATGGCCCAGTAGATATCAAACATAAGGCCCTGGCTGGGCAGTGAGTAGTGCAAAGGTAGTCACCCCCCCAGACACCCACAGCCACTGAGATGCCACCTGTATTCTGAGTCAGGGAAAATGAGGCAAAGCCTCTGGACTCAGAGCCAGCCAGTCAGCCACACAATTCCCCCACTGCAAGAATATTCTAGCAGATAAAGGGATGTGAAACAGCAATCAGATTTAACAAGCTCAAGGCAAATATAGGAAACGTAATACAGGACAAGTTAAAATTATTGCCTTTTAAGTTATTGTGATGAAAGCTATGTGAAAAGCCAAATATCCTCAGAGTCTAAACAATTTATGGTGTTTAAAGAGCTTTAAAATAAAAGGAATGCCTTTATAGCACATTAATTTTTTCAAATAATATGTCAAGCAAAGCCTCTCCATTTTGGAGTATTTGAAATAATGGCTGCTGAAAATGATTGAAAATATTTATGTGGAAATTCTGAAAATAAAAGAAACTGAAATTCAGAGCAAGCACTTCATCCCTTAGTTTGCATCATTTAGTTTGCATCATTGTTAATGAGTTTTTGTACCATTTTAGCATAAACATCTTCATTGTCAAGGACTGGATGTGGGTTTTGGTTCTGAGTTTGTGCCCTTTGAAAACTTTATAAAGCCCTTTGCATCTTGCTACTTATTAGTACTTAGTAGAGGATTAGAAATGTCAAAGTGATCCTCTCACTCTTGCTCACATGCCTGGTAACCCTCTTGCCACAAACCCTAACATCAAGTACATTGGGATTGATCTAAACATGTTAACGAAAGCGTTTTATCAGCTAGGCCACCATCTGCTTTTAAATCAAACACTTTGATAGTTCAGTAGTAGACAAGACCCAGGAATTAATCTAAGTTTTTCATCCTAAAAGTGGATGCATGCAGACATGTCCACACAGAGCCCAAAGGAATACACAGACACAGATGCTACAGCACAGTAGGGTTAGGGCCAGGAAGGGTAGCAAATTGCTCCTCTTCATTGCTTGAGTTGAGCAAAGACCAAATAGCAAAGCAAAAGGAAAGAGACAAAACGTACAGCTGGGTATAACTAAAATAATTTTTTAAAGCTTTGTAAGAAAAATTATTTAATCCTGTCTGCACAGTGTCCAGGGAGATCCTGGAGACACTTTGAGTGCATTAGAACCTGCCTTGGAAGAGGTGTTGTACACTGGAAGCGTGATGAAATGGCCTGGCAATGGTATCTGAGAATTTTGTGGTCTCAAAGGATTGAACAGAATGGTGACAGAGTGAAGGGTGCTGCAACTTTGGGACATGCTGTTTTGAACAGTTGTGAAATGCCACAGAACTCTCAGGGTGTCACAGGCAAGTGAAGGGACAGACTGACACATGTACGATGCAGCCAGGCAGTCAGCAGGGTCAAGAGGGGCTGTGCTGACTCCACTGCCACACCCAGCCCTGTGGGTTACAGCTCTGTGGGGCAACCCGAGTTCTCAGCTGAACCCCTCAGCTCTACTTCGTAGGACCTGGGTGTGTTGGTGGGTGACAAGGTGACTATTCAGCACACAGTGTGCCGGGAGGGCCAATGGTATCCTGGGGTGCACAGGGAATGGTATGGCCAGCAGCTCAAGGGAGGTGATCCCCTGCCTCCACTTGACCCTAGCTGAGGGCACATCCAGAGTGCTGTGTCCCATTCTGGGCTCCTCAGCACGAGAAAAACAAGGAGCTACTGGAGGTCCAACGGAGGCCACAAAGATGATTTGGGGTCTGGAGCATCTCTTTTGTGAGGAGACACTGCATGTCCTCATGCACTGCTGGGCCTGTTTGGTCTGGAGAACAGAAGGCTGAGAGGGGATCTCATTAATGTATATAAATATCTCAAAGGTGGGTGCCAAGGGGATGGTGCCGGACCCTTTTCCATAGTGCCCAGTGACAGGACAAGGAGCAGTGTCCATAAACTAAAACACAAGAAGCTGCACCTCAACATGAGGAAGAACTTCTTTATGTTGAGGGTGGCAGAGCGCTGGAACAGCTGCCCAGGGAGGTCCTGGAGTCTCCCTCTCTGGAGACATCCAAACACCACCTGGACATGTTCCTGTGTCACTGCTCCAGGTCACCCTGCCTTGGCAGGGGGGTTGGACTGGGGGATCTCCAGGGGTCCCTTTCAGCTCTGATAATTCTGTGCTTCTGTGAAGCCGGAGGGAAAGGTCTGCGCTGCACACTATGACGTCATGGGTGGCGGTTTGGGGAATGGCAACGTCACTGCTGGTGTCACACCAAGGATAGAGCTCAGAGCAAGAGCCGAAGGCAACAGAGCCACAGCGGGGCTGCACAGCGACGTTCCCTCTTGTGGGCCGCCGCCTCCCGCTGCACGAGGCGCCCCAGTGACGCCATTAGGGTGTGACGTCACGGTGCCTGCAGTGACGTCACCTCGGCGCTGCCACCACGGGAGTGCGGCAAGCCCTTACCTGCCGGCGCTTGTCGGCCGCCTTGGGGGGCATGGCCGTCCCTCAGTGCAGCGGCCACCCCTCGCCGCCCCTCGCCGCAACCCCGCGCCAACCCGGCACGCCGGAAGTTGATGGCGGCAGCCATGGCAACGCGCCGGAAGCGGTGGGCGGACCCGGCCATTCTCCCAACCCCCCCGCTCTACCCTCGAGGGAGGGAATGGTACGTCCCAGCAGCCGCTGGAAACCGAGCGCCGCGGCCCAGAACGAGTGACAGCGGGCCCCGCCCGTTGATGAATATTCAGATGAGGGGCGGGGTCACGGGGAACGGAGTAGCCGAACCGCGAACTGGTGGTACAGGCCGCGCCCGCTTCATGAATATTTGATGAGGGGCGACCCTCGGGGAACGGAGTGACCAGGCCAAAACCAGTAATATCGGTCACGCCCTCTTGATGAATATTCAAAAGAAGGCGTGGCCGCAGGGAGAACGGCTTTCGAACACCGAACGATAAGACAGCTCCCCGCCCCATCATGAATATTCAAAAGGGGCGCGGCAGCGGAACCCAGCATCCGGGCCCTGAACGAGTGACAGTGCCCCCGCCCTTCTCATGAATATTCAGATAGGGGCGGGGCTGCGGCCGGACCCGGAAGCGGCGCGGCTGAGTCACGGCGGCGGCGGCGATGAGGGAGCCGCAGCCGCGGGCGGTGTCGTTGTCATTGTCGCTGTCGCTGTCCCCTCTCGGCGCCTGAGGAGCCGCCCGCGCCCGCCCGCCCTGCTCTCCGCGCTCCGCCCGCCGCGCCCGGCGCCGCCGCCACCATGATGGAGGAGATAGACCGGTTCCAGGTGCCCGCCGTGCGCGCCGAGATGCAGCCGCTGGTGAGGGGCGGGCGGGCGGGGCCGCGCTGTGCCCGGGTTGAAATGACCCCGGTGCCGAGGGGGTCGCGGACACGCCCCCGGCTGTCGGTGCTGCGGGCGCGGCGGTGTCGCCGTTATATAACGGGGCGTCCTGGGCGCTGCCGCCGCCGCCATCCCCGGCGGGCCCGGGGCTGCTGCTGTGTCATCCCGGGCCATCCTCTTATCCTGCCGCCCCGTCCTCTTCTCCTCGTCCTCCTCCTCCTCCCCCGTTGTGTCCCCGAGCGCCGTCGGTAGCAGAAGCGAGCGGGGGTGGGCGAGCGGCTCCGCTCCTGCCGCGGTGGGAACGCCGCTCCTCCCGGAGCATCCCGGGGTGTTCTCCCGCCGCCGGGCACGGGAATGGCCCGGGGACGGGTGAGAAGGGCGGAGGGACTGGGGAGCCCGGTCGGAGCAACGGGAGGCGCTGAGGACGGGTGGGCTTTTAATTGACTTCTACAAGATAGGTGAGGTCTAAGCAGGAATCGGGCGGTGTTCGTGCCCAGCCCGGGCTGGGAGCTGCGGGGAGCGACGCTCCCCGGGGACAGCAGAGCTGCACGGGCTGGGTGTGAAGTTACCCGCGGTGTGAAGCCGCAGGACCTTCTCCGATGATGGTTTTGTTAGCCACTGCTCTGGACACTAGGCTGCAGTGAGGAGATGCTCATCTTTTGTAAAGACCAGATGTTCTGCAAAGAACCATTTCTTGTCAAATTAGCTTTGCTCACAGAAGATTCTTTGCGTAAAGAAAGCAATCTGTGAGGGTTTTATGCGGTTCCACGGCATGTGTTTTTCATATCAGGATGTTTTTTCATGTCATAGACACAATTATACTCAATTAATGAGCTCTGAAGAGCCTGACATAATGGTTACCCTACTACATGGGACCCTGGGGAATCTTTGCAGAGAAGGAAGTCTGCAGGCTTACAGAACTTTGCAGATGTGTAAGTGGGCAGGTAGAGTGGTTCTGGGCTTTTGATAGCTTCTGAAATGAGTTATGAAGGAAGGCCAGCTGGCTGGCAGCCAGAGGAGATGCTAGACCATCATCAAATAGTACAAGGCTTCTTATGAGTGAGTAGCTGCATTGCTCCAATGCCACAGGCTTGTTTGTGTATGTGTTGTGCCCCATCTGCCTGCCACAGAACTCTTGAATGTGTTTGCCCGTTTCTGTTTTCTACCTGAAAGAGGTTCTCTTGGGTGTTCCCCTCCCCTTACTCCTGTGTTCCTCAGCCTCTGCCTGAAGGCGTGTGATTTGTAACCTGGGACCTGTTGAAATACTGTTTATCTTGGCATTAAAGTGAAAGCTGGATAATGGGCTCACTCGCTCAAGGTGTTGATTCTCTTTGGCACCTGGAGTAAGCAAGTCCCATCTCAGCATCTGATTGTGTGAGACAGGCATATGAAATGTTCGGGGAGGTGGAAAGAACTTTAATGAAATATTTGCACAGTTCCTTTTGGCAGCAGGTGAGGATAGGTTATTGGCAGGTTTATGCTAACACTGAAGTGCTTCTGAGATTTCTAATGTATCAAACCATACGTTATTTAGCATTGATGTAATCATGACCTCGGTTCCTTGTTGCAGCTAGTGTTTGTAAGAAGTTGAGAACACAATAAATGTTTTGTGAAACAGGAGAGCTCTACAAGGTCTACAGATTCAAATTATCCCTCAGTGGCAAGAAAAACATTTCTCTTATTCTGGGAGTGTTCACAAATTCTGAAAATATGCTTAGTTTGGGTTGGGTTTGGGGTTTTTTTTTTCCGATTGGTTGGTTGTTTCTTTGGCTTTGAACCTTTGTAGTGGCTTAAAAATCTGTCCATACAAGCTGATGTGAGCTTGTTGCATGCCCTACTTATTGTTGGTGTTTTTATCAAGAAGATACAACAAATGTGACAAGAATGGCCATCTTTATTTGTGTTACTGCAGGAATAGTAGTGAAGGTAGCAAGTGAAAAAGCTGTTGCCAGACAAAACAATACTCCTAAGTGTTTTCTAGAAACTCCATAATAATAGTGGAAGAGTGGAATTTGCAATACATGCATGTTTGCAGGGACATGAACCAGGCAGAATCCAAAGAACTTCTCTGGTCCAACCCTGTTGTCTCGGGATAGGGTGGTGGATAGTGCAGCAGAGATAGTAAGCTTAGGAGACATGTTTCCTTCAACATTTTTCCACAGGCATGGAAATGCTGGCAGTGGTCTCAGAAGTGGGATGTAACCAGTCTGGTACAGCATTTCTGGTGATTTCCTCTGCTTTGTAGCTCCTGGTCTGTACTTTGCAGATAGAAACTGGATACTTGCAAGAATCTTTGCAAGTCTGGGGTTTGTTGTATTAATTTGCTTGGTAATACAGTTCTGGCCAATACTACTGCTTTGTGCCATTACAATTACCATTTGTCTGTCACTCTCCCTCCTATTCTGTACTTTAAAGGTTGTGGTTTAAACCCAGTTAACAAATAAATCTCTCACAGCCACTTGCTCACTTCCCTCCCACATCATGATGGGGGAGAGAATCAGACAAGTAAAAGTGAGAAAACTTGTGGGTTGAGATGAAGACAGTTTAATAAGTAAAGCTAAAACCATGCACACAAGCCAAGCAAAACAAGGAATTCATCCACCATTTCTCTTGGGCAGGCAGGTGTTCAGCCATGCCCAGGAAAACAGGGAGGGCTCTATCACCCCTGATCGTTACTTGGGGAGACAAATGCCATCACTCCCAACATGCCCCTTTGTCCTTCCTCTCCCCCAGCTTTATATGCTGAGCTTATGGTATGCAATATCACTGTGGTCAGTTGGGGTCAGCTGTCCTGTCTGTGTGCCCTCCCAACCTCTTGTGCACCCCCAGGCTCCTGACTGGTGGAATGGGGTGAGAAGCAGAAAAGGCCTTGATTCTGCAAGCGCTGCTCACCAATAACCAAAACATCCCTGTGTTATAAACACTGTTTTCAGCACAAATCCAAAACACAGCCCCTAGTAGCTACTGTGAAGAAAATGAACTTTATCCCTTGTCAAAATCAGCACAAAAGTACAGAATAACCTTATCATCTCAGGACGTACTGTCTTCCTCACAGTTTAAAAGCTTTCAGTTCCAATGGTCTCAGGGAGAGATGCAACTGTCAGTCTTTTCCACATCCAAAAAGCTGAAGTAAAAGTTTGTTTTTCAGGTGGGACCTAAAAGTCATTGTGACTTGCTACCAAAGCTATATAAAAAAATGTATCTAAACATTATGCCCTGCTGAAAGCAAACAAAGAAGGTCCCTTGCTTGATTTATAGAGTATACACTAGATGATATATTTTTTCATCCTGTTCCAATGGGAACAAGGTGTCCCAGGAAATCATTGTTCCCTCTGAGTGCTGGCCAGTGCGGGACAGGTCCTGAAATGAGGTTTGTGAAGCTGAGCTTTGCTCACAATTCTTAACTTTGTGTTGTTGACTAGCATGCATGTTTTTTGAATGTCTGTCGGCACAAATAAAGTGTCATCTTAGCTTTTGATGTCTTTATACTGAACTCCAGGACAACTGCTGCTGATCTGCCTGGAAACCATCTGACAGGCCTGCTGGTCTGCTCATCTTCAAAATTAAAAGATTGGCTTCTCTTCAGCATGTGGCAGCTCTACCTTTCTTAGAAAGCAGTCTGAAACCTTGCTGAACCCCTGTGCCTCCAGACCTGCCACTGACACTTGCACTGTTTATTGATCAGCTGTCTGTCAGGGATGATAATGCATTAATATCTGGTGTCTACTGACTGTGCATCCTGACAATAACCAGTGCTTTATTACAGAGCAGGGACAGAGAACCTGACATGGCTTTTGCCAAACTAATTTCTTTGGAGTCCAAATGTGTCTTGTTGGGGAACATTGTCTTTTTGACAGCCTTGTCCCACCAGGGTCTGCATTGGCTTCCCATTGCAAGGCAAAGGGCAGCACCCAACTAGTACAGGCTGGACAAAGCCTACCAGCATCTCTGGTCGCTGCAAGTTTCTCTCTGCTGATAACAAGTCAGAGAGTGATTATGTTGCAGAGGTGAGAAGCATTTGGCTTGCAGGTTGCATGTTGGCCAGGTCTGTCATATGTGCCCTCCAATGCTTCACATTGGATGCAGTGATGTGAAATTAATAAGGTGGGCAGTCATTTTCCTCCTCTTTACAGCCTGTTTGGATAAGCATTGTGAAGTCAGACAGGCTGGCTTGACTCTGTGTGAACTCTTCAAATGTGTTTTGAGAACTGCTGGGTAACTGATGCAGACCCAAAAGAAAGGTTCAGCACAAGACTTAATGAGACAGAGTTGCTATGGGCAGATGGACAGGATGGCATACAGAACCTGGTAACCTGGTTTAACCTGGTTAAACATCATCCAGTTGTCAGGTGGGATGAGGCCCAGTGTTTCACATTTTTGAGAGACACATTACACTGTGTATTTTGATATTGTGGTACAATTCTGTACATGTACATCATGGAAGAGAAGACAGGCTGGTAAGTGGTGCTTGGTCACATTCATTTCATGTCTTTTCATTAAAATGGGACTATTTGTTCTGATCCACATTTCTGTTCTTGTATATTGGTCACATCTGGCTTCTGTCCTAAAAATGTCTGACTTTTCAAATTAATATAAACTAATTTACAGGGTGTTTTGTTTACTCCTAATGCTTAGTGTCACGTCATCCTTATCAACATGATGCAAGCTCAACTGCAGAAACTCTGTTCTGCTCAGATTCTGTTCATCTCCAACTCGACCTGTCGGGATCCTTCTGCACTCATAGAAAGGGCTCTCTTCCTTAGCTGCTGGATAGTGAGTTATTTTCAGATAAAGTCAATTCAGGGTTTGCAGGGATGTGTTGAGGCCTGAAATTCATTATTTCTGGGATGCTTACACTTGGTAGGTAGCTATCTTGGCTGATGGAGTTGGTATTTGATGTCTTAACTTCTAGCTAGTCAATTTTTCCCGGTCTGTTGGTGGTGGTGCATTTGTTGTGATGATTTGTTTTCTCCCAAGTTTTTTTCTGGGAAGGTTTCCTAACAGAAAATTCTCATTACAGTGGTAGGTATTGAAAGGAGGGAGAGATGAAGGGAAACTTGCACTGTGAGGATACTGCAGAGGAAAAAGAAGTAAAATTCCCTTTGAAATAAGAATGGCTGACCCTGTAGTTGTATGTAGACTCGTCTTTTCTTCAGCACTGGAGTCTCACCACACATTCTCCCTGTGATTTTTAAATCTGTGTTTTGGATTATTACCTAAACTCTTGCCAAACCTGTAGTATTTTTGTTAAAATGAAATGTACTGAGCACAGTGCAGTAGGGTTGTATCTTGAGTCTCCTGGAACATGGATCCCTCCCAAGCCCGTGTCTCTAGCATACACCAAGCCCTGGCTGGCATGTGATGGCAAACTGACAGGTGACAGTGTTGGATCACACGTTGCTCTCCTAGACCAAAGCAGGGGGTTTTTGTTCTCAGCACAAAAATGAAAGTAGAGTAAAAGTGCTTTTGCTTACATGGCACCAGTACAACTTTTCCTAAGAAAATGCATCTGTCAAAGTGCAGCAGCTTCAGTGGAGCTTTGACACAAACTTCTGAGATTTTGGCTTACTTTCTGAAAACAGCAGGAACGCAGTATTTCAGTTGCCCAGTTTTCAGCCCACATGAAAAGTGGGAGCTCTTTCCAGAGGAGCTGGGCTGGTGGTGCCTGTATCTCGATCTGAAGCATTATGCCTGGCCTGGTTCCTTGCCAGCAGGGGCCTCAGGCTGGTAGCTCTAGTTATGATGATGACAGCCAAGCTAAGGATTTTGTTCAGCCAAATCCTACAGTGATACTGCTGGCTCTTTAGCTGAGATGCCAAATCTGCACCAGTCCTGGAAGTGTAAAATTTTCAGAAACTTTGAAGGTACAGAAGATGCATTTCTATACTTTTTTTAACATTAGAGGAGAATTTTAAAAAATTAGATTATCTAGTGGATACTTAGTTTTTGAAAAACAAACTGTAATTTTAGTCAGCAGAGAGTATGAGTGCTCAGTGTGAGTATAAAATCTTCTCTTTTTTTTTGCAAAATACCGTCTATCTCATCTTAAGAAAGTTGTGTTGCCTGCTAAGATACCTCCCTAAAATGAGGAAAAATTTAAGAACAGAAAACGAAAAGTAACTAAAGCAAAAAGAAAGCCTATACCTGTAGGGCTTATAAATAGTATATTAATATAATATTAGGTTTGTAGTGCAGGTACACAAAAACCTCATCTTTCTAGAAGGAAAAAGCTTATAAAATGAAAATGTCATGCTTATATATAGTCATTGTAATGTAGCTCAGGGGTTACACAGCTACATGTTTTGTAAGTGCTTACAGTATGTGAGATTTGTAATGTTGCAGTACTATGAGTCCTGAAGTAGACTTATTTCAGATAGAGCTGCTTTTATTTAAACAGCTTTTTTTGATCTGCTGTCATGTCATCTATAGCAGTAGCCTAAAGATTGCCTCCCTTAATACTTCAGTTAATTGGGATTCTGTCCTGTCACCTCCCTGTCCCATTTCAGGCCTGTGGTGCAGAGGTACAGGAACATTTTTATTACCATCCCAGGCCAGACTGAAACTCTAGCAGTGATTCAGAACAGGCTTCCAAATTGAGGTGGTGAGGGATGTGCTGCCGTAGCTGGAAGATGACCTGTCAGGATATGGGAGCATGTTCTGGCTGGCACTGTCTCTACAGGAACATTGCTGCGTCTTCTCCACTTCTTTGTACAAGCTCTGACTACAGTCGTTCTTTCAGTCATATTTGGAAATCTCCTCCTGAGTGAAGAAAAGTATTTAAAAGGGGGCAGTGAACTCCGTGAACAATTAAATCTGCATAGTCCGCTCTTGGGATTCTACCATCATTCCCAAGAGCTTGTTATCTGTAGCGTGATGTTAATACCTACTCAGACAGCAATTTCTGCTACTGATGTAGCCTCTCTCTGCCAGTAGGTAGTGGCAGGTCTGTAAAGACACAAGATGAGCAAAATGCCAGGGTGAGAGAGGAGAACAAGGCATGCCTTCAATTCTGCAAGCCTTTATTCCAGGAAAGCCCTCAGCTTACCAACAGGGCTGTGACCTGTCTGGAGGTACATTTTGCTTTTGGTGAAATTGAAGCCTGAACTTGATAAGGATAGAGGAGGAGACCCCATCACCAGTTTGATCTGTGGGGTAGGAGAGTAAAACCTGGCTAATGGCAGGACTGCTGGTCATTCAGTGATGATGTGCCTGTTTTTTCTAGACATTTTAAGACCTTGGCTTTAGTAGTTGCCTTTCAGCTTCTATGTAGATCAATTATTTGTCACTTCCCACAGACAGTCTGTAGAAATGTGTCTACACTTCCCCTCACACTTGCACATGCCATACATCTTCAGTGAAGTCTTGTGCCATTTTGAGTATAAGGTTCCTCCAAGGTTATTCTGTATCTGTCACTATAAAATTGACATTGTAGTGATGCAGCTACTTGCCATAGTAAATACATCAGTTCAGCTCAAAGCCTTTGTGGTCTCTCTGACCATTATTCTTTGAATTTTAAAGTGTCATCTTATTGGTGTCCTGTAGAGGGATTCCTTGTGGAGCAGGGGCATATGATACCCCTGGAAAGATTGGACAACCCAGGGTTGCTGAGGAAAAACCCCTGAACTGGCCCCTGGCTGCAAGCAAGCCTGGAAAGCACCTGGCTGCAGGCAGCCCTGAAAGTCCTTGGCAAAGTTATACACTGGTCGTCTCCCCTGCTGATTAGAGGCTGTCTAGAGGGACTGGGCGTGAATCTTTGCTAGAAGTAGATATAAGCTTGTATAGTTAAACAATAAAGGGAGAACGATGCTCAAATCGTATCAGTGTTCGTGTCGTTACTCTGGCCAGCTCTTCAGACTCGGTCCCTAAAACCTGGCGCCCGAACAGGGACTCAAGTGATTTTCGCCTAGATGCGGTTTGTTTTCTCTTAAATGTGTTTCACTTAAATGCAGCAAGACTCCAAATCATCACACCGACGGTGAGGAGCCTGGAGAGCTGGAGTGGGAGTGTCCTGGCAAAAAAGTTGAGTGGAGCCGGAGACCGGAGCTCGCGCGGCCAAGCGGGCCCCCGCAGGTAAGAAGCTATGGAATACGAGGCTGGCACTCATCTCCTAGCCAGTATCCTCTCTAAGAGAGGCGAGACTGTAAAAGATCGAGATCTCTACGCCCTAATTACGTGGACCTGGGAACAAGGGTTTTTGAAGTGCACTTCACTTTTGTTTTAGACTGAAGAGTAGTGGGAAAATGGAAACAGACTGTGGCTGTTCACAACTGAGGGTGGAAAGGAACGTAAAGAAGCAAAAGCTCTGGGATTATCATGGAAAGCTGTGACTAATACCCTTGCAGAAATGAAAGCAGAGAGGAAGGTGGCCGTGGCAGCCATGGAGGCGCTTGGGGGTGGCAGCCCCAGAGAAGAAAGAGGGAGGGGTCTCATGGAGCGGTGGCCGGAAGCCAGGGCGGAGTCCAGGCTTGCATGATTCTTCGGGCTGACCGCGGGTCGACCAATGAAGGGAACATCAGCACCCATACGTTCGCTGTGGGAGCCGCTGGACACAACAGGGAAGGAAGTTACCCCTCAGGCGCCTGAGGGAGAAATGGCTGCAAAGGCGGAAGTTCAGGCTCCCGACTCTGGGGGCAGGGCGCAGACGAGCAGAGGAGAAGCAGCAGTCCTAGCTCCCCGCTGAAAACGGCAGTGCGCCACCCCCCTCTGCCGGACAGTGGATCATCGTCTGACTGCGAAGCAGCCTCTGCGACTTTGTCGCCCACAGAGCCAGAGCCAGCCAGGGCTGCCAGGGGTCAGCCCCAAGAAGAGGAGAAGCGCCAAGAGATGATGCATGAAGTAATGAAGAAGCTTGCTGAATTGTCTATGCCTCAGGATGCACTGGAGTCTAAGGCTCGTGACACCACACCATCAGTACTGTGGCATCCCATGGACCCACCGGTCAAGACAGCCACCAGAACTCCTGCGTTCCCATTGGGAGAACCGGGCACAGGGCCTACGGCCCCTCCCTTCCCGCAAGAGGAGGTGCAGCCATTGCCTCCATCAGCCCTGACAGTGAGGACCGATCCATCGTGAAGGAGATGGAATGGAGTTGTCCATAATGTAATCATTGAAGGGGATTGGCAAGCCGTAGATGCCCTAGCCTGCCCTGCACTGATACAGGGGGACACCTCAAGGTGGGAGCCCCATGACTGGAAAATCTTGCAGCAAGCGAAGCAAACGGTCACCACACACGGTCTCCGGTCTGAAGCTACACGGAGCATCCTGCAGTCTATCTTTACAGCAGATGTCCTGTGTCTGAATGATTGCATCAGCATTGCACAGTTGTTGTTAACCCCTTCACAGTTCCTGCTCTGGGAGCGAACGTGGAAGCGCCTAGCTCAAGAAGAAGCTAGCAAACACCAAGGTGATATGCAAGACCCACTGTATGCGATCCAAGCCGACGTGCTAACTGGGAGCGGGGCTTATGGAGTGACGGTGACGCAGCTGACCATGCCCACAATCATTCATCACTTGTCACACTCTTGCCCATAAAGCCTTGTTGTCAGTACCTGAAAAGAAGAAGTCTTCTCCGTATGCAGCAGTCCGACAGGGGCTGTCAGAGCCATATGGTCAGTTCATTGACCGTCTGTCAGCAGCCTTGAAGGACGCAACTGAGCTCTCTGAAGAGCTCCAAGAGCAAATGTTCCGGACCCTTGCCTTTGAAAATGCTAATAGGCAAACTAAGACGATTCCTGCCACGCTGCCCCCGGGACCAGGAGTAGACGAGATGCTTGTGCGTGCTAGCAGTGCAGAGCAGTCGTCTCAAACAGCTGCATTTACCACAACGCTGCAGAATGTCCTGCAAAAGCAGGGACAAGTCATCGCTGCAGCACTGATGGGAGGGGCGCAAATTAAAAAGGGGGCGAGGGCGACTGGCCCACCTCCTGGTCCCCGGACGGGCGGAGTAGCCTGTTCCCAGTGCGGTGAAGAGAAGCCTGTGTAACCTTCGGGAGACAGACAGCCCTATTGGAGATTGGCTTAAGGGTCCGGGTATCACTGGATGGCACCATACCTTGGTAGTAGAAGGCTGCCGATTGCTATTTGTAGTTATATTAGGCTTAATAGTATTTGGGTGCATTTTTTCTTGCATTAAGGTGGGGCTGCAAAAGATTATCGACCAGGCCTGGGTTGCCCAAAAAGAAAACGGGGGATGTGTAGAGGGATTCCTTGTGGAGCAGGGGCATATGATTCCCCTGGAAAGATTGGACAACCCAGGGTTGCTGAGGAAAAACCCCTGAACTGGCCCCTGGCTGCAAGCAAGCCTGGAAAGCACCTGGCTGCAGGCAGCCCTGAAAGTCCTTGGCAAAGTTATACACTGGTCGTCTCCCCTGCTGATTAGAGGCTGTCTAGAGGGACTGGGCGTGAATCTTTGCTAGAAGTAGATATAAGTTTGCATAGTTAAACAATAAAGGGAGAACGATGCTCAAATCGTATCAGTGTATGTGTCGTTACTCTGGCCAGCTCTTCAAACTCGGTCCCTAAAGTGTCCATTTTGTAGTAAGCAATAGGAAGCAAGCATTTACTTCATTGGTTTGTCTCTGAGGATTGCTGAGTTGGAGTGAATGAAATTGTAGGTGGAAATTTGCTTAATTTGAAGAGTACTTGCTAGCAAATCAGCTCAACATTTGGACACATCCATCACCAATTCACAGGACAGCAAGGTTTATCACTTCAGGAAAGTTCTTTACGAAGAAGTGCTCTCATGAATACGTGCAGAGTATACTGGCTGCATCCAAACTACTTTTATTAGGTGAGCTACAGTCATCTTAGTTGTGGACTGAGAAAAGTTTATTTTTAGTAAAGTTGGAGGCAGTACACATTGGCTTTTGTTGAGAAGAGCACTGGCTCTCTAAAGATGGGTAAGACCTTATTTCCTATATAGAAGGGAAAAGGGAGAGTACTGTTTGTTTCATCTTAAAAGGTATTCCAGCTCTACTGGCAACCTGTCTAGTGGAGATGCAGCCTCTGTTGTGAACAAGTTCTGTTGCTAGAACATACTGAATTTCTTCATGAGCCTGCTAATTTCTACTGCGTAGAACAAAGTCGTTGGCTATCAAATAACTGGTCACCAAGGGACTCCTGTAACCCAGCACCGTCTGCCTACCAGAGCACATTGTTTAGACTCTGTGTGCGGTGCTGAAGCAGGTAGCACAAACCTACCTCAGCTCTTTCCTCAGCATGCTGCCAGAGTAGTCTGTGTTAGAGCTTTTCTGAGAAGCTGCTGTTTCTTTCAGCATCCAGTACCATCAGACATAGATTGCACCTCTTTGGACATGGTATGGTGTCTTGCCTCATGCTTGACTGATACTCTTTTTCTTAGTTTCTTTTCAGTTTCCTTCCTGAGCCAACTCCTATTCATATGAGCAGCTATCTTTTGGGCTCTCAGCATTCAGTCTAATAAATCCTGTAGACAGTCTCTTTTCCTAAGCCAAGTAGAGCAGCAATATTCTAATGATCATTTCTCTCTTGCGTGTTTTACTGATTGCACGGGAATGTAGGTTAGTGATTTAGTACACCCATATCCAAGCAAAATGTTTACTTAGGTTATTTCTTGTTTCATGTTTCTGTTTTTATTTGTGGCCCCAGGTGAAAACCAATTTTGGTTCTTGCATCAATGTCAGAGTTGCTTATGCTGATCTAATTATTGTTTCCTTCCCTATCCCCCAGTGAATTTGGGGCATGGTGGTTTCTGGTTTTTCAGCAAGTTTGCCACAGGCATTGGAAGAGCTTTTGAGCTGGGATGAGGTAGCCTGCTTTGGTGGTGACCTCTCTTTCTTTCAAAGATGTTGCTTTCTTTCAAGCAGATCTCCTACAGTTGGCCAGTAGAAGGTCTTTTTCACCTGGTGGACCAGGCATCTTTAGCTGCCTTAAATACAGTTACATTTGTGTCTTCATCAGTTCATCATTTCCCTTTTTTCCGTAGTTAACTAAGGTAATTTGATATTTTTTGAGTTTCTGTGCTCACCTCTGTGGTGGTGTTCTCAGATTTAAGAAATTGTTGCTTTTTCCCTTAAAGTGAGAAAGTACTGCAGTCCCTCCAGAAGAGCACATTGGCAGTGTATTGCAGTACTGAAAAGGACCTGTTGGTTAGACTCACATTTGTAAATTCAGAATAGATGCATTTATACTTTCCTAAGCTCTATTGTTAGTATTGGTTAAGTCATGTCCCCAGAAAATAAACTATTCCCATTTCACTCTTTGGCTTATGTACCAGCCTTACAGCAGACTAATGATAGGACAGGGGAAGCAGATGGGACTTCCCATGTTTTGAGCCAGATAGTTCTAGGAAAGCAATTTCTTGGAGGTTGTTGAAGCATGAAGGTTACTGTCTGTTAGAGAAGAGAGGGTAAGGGGATTCAAACCAAATAATGAAGTTCAACAAAGGGAAGTGTAGAGCCCTGGACATAGTGAGGAATATGTACCAGTACAGATTAAGGGTTGACCTACAGGAAAGCACCTGGGGATGCTTGGTTAGAAGTCTCTGATTAAAAAGGCTTTTTACCTGTACTGTTTAACACAGTAGAAGAAAGTACTTACTATTTTAATACTCATGGGGCTTATCCTCATTGATAGTGTCTTGATCACAGGGCTTAATTTCTAATCTCAAACTTGTGTTTTCATCAATTGTTGCAAGTAGCTTGATGTGTAATAAGAGAAAAATTTATAAATTTCTGAAGTTTGCAGAACCCAAACATCAAGGAGCAGTTTGAGCAGACTGACCTGAGAAATGGGAGAGGAAGGGAAAGAGGTGTGCATTGCATGAGGTACACGTTGTTAATTGAAACGAAAAAACAAATAGGAATGTTCCTAACCAGAGAGGGCATTGCAGAGCTTTTGTCTGGCAGGATCTTGTGACTGATGCTTCTAAAAACAATATATTTCTTTGTATGAAAGCATGACTTTTTTCTCAACAACATGCATGTGATGCAAATGAAAAATACACTGTCTATGATGGCCAGAGCAGACTCTCTAGCTGAACACCACGTACGGATTGTGCAGTCACTGCTTTGTCAGTCAATGCATGCAAAGAGGCAGTCACACTGATGGAACAAAACTAGTGAAGGTTCAACTGTCCAGACTTCAGTAGCTTGGAGCAGGGGTCTGAGGTGTGAAGAGAAGTGTACAGTGCTCCCATGTCAGTACAGGGACCAACTCTGCACAGCCTCCCCTCTGCAGCAACACTTCCACTAATGCTTCTGTGGGAAAAGGCAAAATATATTAGCTAAGTACAACCTGCATCATCGAAATGATCTAGTGTCTTTTCAGTTGTGGCATTGAGCCCTAGTGGTAGCAAATGTGGAATTAGTTTGGAAGCACAAGGCAATGCACCATACCTGATCCTTGTTTCTCATAGCATCTGTCTCTGGAATACATGTGGAGCAAGAAAAAGCCAAGTATGATATCCCTTGAAAAAAGATGGGGGGATATGTGAAAAGGATGAGAATGTAGGTGTGTAACAGGGCTTTCACAGGATCCATGTGATATGGAAACAGCAGAAAAAGCTTTTTTTTCAAAGCTTAGAATTCTTAAACTTCAAAGTATCTTGCAGCAAAATTGTGTTGTAGTCCAGGGAAAGCCTTAAATTAAATTAAATTCCTCTCTGCCCCTACCAATCTTTTTTGGGCCTGTGGGTCTGTCTATATCTCTAATCTTAATTTCCCTTTATATAAGGGGGAAAAAAGGGAATTGCAGTTCCGAGAATAGTAACAGGAACAGCATGTTCACTGGCTCTGAGGATGGAGGTCACCTAGCCCACTGGAGCGTGTAAAAGCTGCACTTCATGGTGGGTTCTTGGCAGCTGATAAGACAAGGAGAAACTGCTGGCTTCTGATACCATTTCTGTTAATGTGTGTGTCAAAAGTCAGATCAGCTTCCAATTCTGATCACTGAGATTAGGGGGAAATGGGTATTGTTAAAGGAGTAAGAGGAAGTCCAGCTCTTCTTGAAAATATGTTGTGACACATCTGTACTGAGATTAAAGTGGCAGGAATTGCAACTTCAGGATGCTAATGAAAACCCTGAAGGTATAGTCTAGATTTCTGCAAAACATTAGCCATTCTTCTTCTGCTCTGATGGAATAAAATGTCATACTGCCCCTTGTTTTCATCATTTCTAGCAGAACTAAACCCTTCTAAGGTGGATATCACTTAGAAAGCATATCACAAAACATTTCTGTGAAAATAATTTCTTGCACTTCTTGCAAAAATTAGGGCAAAGTGATTGTGAAAATACCTGAGATGATCCATGCTGTGCATGTAAGAATTATTATAAAGAGATTATCTGGTTATTAGAGAATGTTTTATTTGGATTATGTAGCTACAAAGAATTTATAATTCATGCTTTCTGCAGAAAAGTTCCCCTGTGCTGCAGTGGGAAATGTCAGATATGAGCTTTTATTAACTCTAAGGTTCTATATTTGCAACAGTAAATTCTCAAAGATTAATCCCTGAATTTTGGTAGAAAACCTCTTCTTCTTTGCGAGAAAATAGAGTTCAACCCAGCAAGAAAAGTTGGTCCCATGAGGTTAACTGATAGCACTTACAAGATCTAGAGGTGCTTCTGTACTGACTTTCAGAGGAGCAGTGCTTTCTGCTTGGCTTGTGACCATAAGTTGTACTGATTTAACAAATGGGTGAATTAGGTGCACACTTCAACTCTTTTCAGTGACTGGGACCCTGGCTGTTGGGTCTGTATATGAGAGGGAGAAAGTATGTTCATGTATTGTCAAGACACCATCTCTCTCTTCAACTATGATCTGAAAACCAGTATTCCATGGTACTGACTCCAGTGGTCCCAAAGTTTCCACTCACTTATCCAAATGATTAACGCTCGAATCAGTATTTAGTACTACGTGTGTAGCAGTGCTGGTTTTCCGGAAGCTTGGTGACTCATGTCCTAGGACCTGGCTGGAGAGGCACAAGGTGCTTTTACTGGCATAAGAGGTGTGTGTTTGATGCTGGCTCACTTAATTTCCTTCTTCTTATTAAGTCATGGATATTTGACAGTGGCTGTGATTCTGAATGACCATGGATAATTCTGTAAAAAAGCTGTGACGTTATTCTGTCATTGCAGATTTACTTGATGGCACAAGATCCTGACAGCTTTTTGCAAATTCTAATTCCTTTGAGGATTACACATTTTATTTCTGGTTTCTGATTTGTATTTTGTGAAAGATTCATCAGATTATAGGAATATGTCATGAAGTTTTTCCAATAGATATGTAGGAGCTCAAAACAGGGTCGTGATGTGTTTTTGTTAACTGTTTTTTTCTAGGCCAGTCAATTTTGTGTTTTGAAAGATTTTCAAATGGCCACTGAAGTTTGGCCTGCTACATTAATTAATAACTGGGAGAAAGCTAGATGCTTTTACCATGGGTATCCTGCCTTGGTATCTCAGTCGGTAGATATTGCGGAAGCACCAACTGGGAGACTTTGCATTAATTCAGAACTCATTAACATCACAGGGAATTGCCAGCAGTCAGTTTCAACAGTGATAACGTGTTCATGCTGACACACAGAGAGCCAGGAGGCATGGATGAAGCAGGTCTGCTAAATACCACTCCAAGCTTAATATTCTGAAGTGTATTAGACCCTTGCTGAGTTTTTATCCCCTTGATATTGCAAACTTGTTCTTTTGGTTTAGTGGGGTTGAAGAACTTTCTCTTTAAATAGTCTGAAGCTGTACTTCAGGCTGTGGTCTTAATTGATAAACATGACAAATCCTTTAATTTTTCAAAGCTGAAGTCAGTTCATCCTTTTTATGAGGCAAAAATAGAAGTGCTCTTCCTGGAGCATTACTAGGGCATGGGATTTAATTCTGCTGATTGCCAGTGATGATAAAAAAAAAAGGTTCAGCTTAACTGGTAAGTCGTATGAAATTTAATGCTGGTCACTTAAAAATGAGTATTTTGGTAATTTCAGTAGTCCTCATTCAACCTTTCCTTTTGGATTAACAAACACAATGTGTCTAAATTGGCTTTTAGATGGATCTCTGCCTATTCTTCAAAAACAGGGCTGCTTCCTTGCTTGTAGTGCTGCCCATCCTGTATTGCAGTGCATAGTGAATGTCCTTATGGATCTGTCACTGTCACCAGAATCCTCCACTACACATGTGGAAATATCATCCTTTGCTCAATCCATCCACCATTAGTTGTGTCAGTTGCCATTTTGTGTTGCTGGGTCAGATTTTTCAGAAGCTGTTGTCATCCTTCCCTGAGTTTCCAAGTAAGTTTTGCTGTATTTGTCAGCATGACCTGCAATTAATGGCTTGAGTGTCTGCGCACAGCCAAAGTCTATTGTAAGCAAACACTGCCTGTACTCAAGTCTCACTGTGCATCAGATGGTGCAGGCAGTGCTTGGGTGATGAGCGCACACAGCACTAAACCAGAGCAGCTTGGTTAGTTCTCAGGAAGCTTCCTGTCTGAAGGAGGAGACTGTGCTGTGGTCACTTGAATGGTGGTGGAATGTACAGTCCCCTTCAGAGAGCAAGAGGCACCTAACGGACCTAAGTGCCCTTGATGGGGCAGGAACTATGTATGGCTAGGATTCAGGTTAACCCTCTCCTAAATGGTGTCAACAGTTCAAGTTAGGCACTTCTTAATGGCTGGAAGGACCAGATGGATGTCTTCTGAAGTTATTTTAAAACTACTTGCTTTCATCTTGCAGAAACTTTTTTTAAAAAGAAACAACCCTGGAAGTATAAAAGCTTAAAAAGAGGAGTTTTTGTGCCTCTCATACAAGGACAGGCTAAGAGAATTGGGATTGTTCAGCCTGGAGAAGAAAAGGCTTTGAGGTGACCTAATTGCAGCCTTTCAGTACCTAAAGGGAGCCCACAAGGGTGATGGAGACAAACTTTTTACAAGGGCATGTGGTGACAGGACAAGGACAAATGGCTTCAAACTGAAAGAGGGCAGGTTTAAACTGGATGCTAGGAAGAAATTCTTTACTGTGGGGGTGGTGAGGTACTAGAACAGGTTGTCCAGAGAAATTGTGGATATCCCATCCCTGGAAGTGTTCAAAACCAGGTTGGATGGGGCTCTGAGCAACCTGATCTAGTGGAAAGTGTCCCTGCCCATGGCAGGGGAATTGGAACAGGATAATCTTTAAGGTCCCTTCCAACCCAGGCCATTCTATGAGTCTATGAGGATTCTATGATTTAGCAGTTCTTGAGTATGTCCAATTTCTACCTGTTAATATTTACCCATAGCTTGGTAATTCCTCTAAATTAGAATGGAGAAAGGGCTTATAAACCACTGAGGTTTATTTTAAAATTCTTTTACTTCTTGCTGGAGTGAAATGTAAACCTGGCCCTGCTTCAGTTTGGCAGATCACCTGGAAAACCACCAGCTATGTCCAGTGTATATTTCAGCCTAACTAATGTTTCCTAATTAGAGTTCCTGCTCTGAAACTCAACTGGATTTGTATCAGAAAAGAGAAAAAGCTTTATTTAGGGCGGAGAGGTGTGCTGGTCAATGAATGCACATTAAAAAGCTCTAAATTGAGAAGTCTCTTCTGGGATGGAAGGAACAGTGCCTGAAATCTCAGCATCAGTAATGGAGGGGAAGAGAGAGAAAAACATCTTAAGAACTCTTAATGAGCTGTTACCTCCAGGTCAGTGGATGTTTTGGTATTGCTTTACTCTGCCACAGGTGCAGGGCTGTCTTCAGACCTGGCTGAAATACAGCATGATTTTCTGTTTCACAAAGCTAGTGGACTCCTGATAAACCTGCACGTCCCCCAGTACACAGAAGATCTGTATCAGTCTCTTTATGTACCTTAAAAAACCCAAACCAAACAACCAAAAACCCAAGTCATTTCAAAGGGCTACATACCTTTGAGTAAGGAGGTGGGAAGCATTTTTACTTGTTGTTGAGATTGGTCTCTGTCCTGTCTTGCATCACTAAGTTGTGCTCTGTGAAGAGATAAAAAACATGAGTAACCAACTCTCCTAGCCTTGATATTGTTTTTTGTTACTCTGAATAACTCCTGCCTTTACCACTATTTTTTATAGAGGTCTCTCCTCTGAGATGTTCATAGAATTCTACCACTAGCTAGGATGACTTGATTTTGAACAGATGTTTTTCTTTCAGCTTTTCTCTCTGGTTTTCTTCCCCTCATGCCTCTGAAGTCAAGAAATAAAAAATAAATTACAAACCTTTACCTTTTTGTTTTGTTCCAAACCTCAGCTGGTAGGTTTATGAGAAGAGCAACATCTTTCCTTGAAATCTGCCTTATTATTATCAGGTTGGTGTGGTGGAATGATTGCAATTCTTACAGCTGCCAGTGCAAAGAAAATTATTCTTTTATGTTGCTTTGAGTTATTGGCAATAACTTCTTCTGGTAAGAAGGATGTACCTAGTCCTACTTGAGATACCTACAGGTGCTGGCTTTGGTACTGCAACAAGCTTTTGTTGGCTACTGGATGTTTCCCTTCGAGCAGTATTTGTAGTGGGTGAAATATTAGAGCTCTAAGTGTCAGTGAAAGTATCTAAAAGTAATATTGCGTGACATTGCTCTGGTGAAACAGAAAGGGTTTCACAGTGCATTGGCTGGCAGTAATAGTACACAGACATTTCAGTTTAAGAAAAACCAGTTTGTACATGTACACTGCAATGGCTGGTTTTTAACATCCTCAGCATGTGTTTAAGCTCAGTTTACACAAATATGTAAACTTAGCTGCCTGGCCGCTGATGCAGCGTTGCTGCATGATTCTGTCACTTGTTCCACAGCAAGTTGTATGGTCACAGTCTTGAATGTTATAGCCAGAAATGAGTCTGTGGTCATACGTGCCAGGAAACATCACAGGACGGAGCACCAACCAGCCCCAGTGTCAGCTGAATTATATGGCACATTGAGGGACTCTTGTGCTAAAGCTTTTGAAAACAGACCCATGGGTAAAAGCTGGGTTAAAAGTTGCTGGTGAAGCAACTGGCAAGTATTCCTTCTATTTGCCAGAGGAAGTCCTTATCTCCATCTCATAACCTGGATAAGGATTTCTGTAGATTTAGCAACGTTTGTGGTGCTGAGCTTGGACTTTCCTCACTAGAACTCGTCCACAGGGCAGCCTTTACTGTGCTGAATGTGCCTTGGATTACAGAGGCCAGGGAGAAGCAAGAGCAACAGCCAATATTGTTTAGAGTGCTTTCTTAAAAATATTTTCCCCAGCTTTTACAGAATGTGCCAATGGCTTAATGTGACACATCCTATTTTTAATGCAAACAGCTCCCTTCTGGATACCTAATGTTATCTAGAAAATGGGCAAGAGATACAGCAGCTTTCAGGGCTTGGTATTTAGATTGGAGAAATTAAGCTGCATTACAAGGTTCAGTGAACAGGAACATGGACTGCCTCATGGTGGCTTTGTTGCAAGCTTGCCATCTGGCTAATTATCCAGCGAATGGTGGGAGGCCTGTGTGGTCGTTCCCTGGCTACCTGCAGGCCTCTGACAGGTTTGGGTACGCTGGAGTACTTCAGGTACTTCAGGGCATGCAAGGCAAAGCCTTTCTGCAAGCTGTTGTTCTGCTGTTTTGGCGTAGCAGGTACACACGTAGCAGTTAGGAGTTGGACTTGATGATCCCTGTAGGTCCCTTCCAATTTAGAGTATTCTGTGATTCCCTGTTTAAGCTAAAAATTGTGCCAAAGCTCCATCCACTATGGTCTGCTGAAGGGATAAGTTGTAAAAACAATGCAAAAATCTTTCTTCTCCAAATTGTTTGAGTCTGTTCTGTCTGTGAACCTGTCTCTACTGAAGAGCTATTGAAAAAGGGATGAACCTGGACAACTGGTGCTGAAGGGCTTTAGTTCTGACCCAAAATGTGTAGAACGTGGGTAAGAGTCACAGAAACATCCTAATGAGCCAAAATCAGTAAAATTTTCTGGTCAACACAAGAGACTTTTTGTGCAGTCTTCCAGGAAAGAGGCTCATGGTCCTCTAGATTGTTGTTTGTAAGGTTTAAACTTTCTGTATGCGGTGTTGATTAAGAACAGGATCATTTTTTGGTGCTGTACCACTGTATCTTTAAATATTCTCAGGTCTGGATGTTAGAAAAATAGCTCTTGAACCTGATAGTTGTACATAAATGTCAGCTCTGCGTCAGGAATAAACATCTGGTTGGATGTGCACTCAGTTAATATTGATTAAAATTGCAGTCTCATTTAAGCAGGGTCTGGCAATACTGCCCTTTTGTTGCTATGGGCAACCAACATGTTGTAAACTCAGTAAATATTAGATTTATATTTAATGTTTCCATTGTCTTTCTGATACAAACAAGGTTTCTTCCCATAGATGAAGAGAGTTCTGACAGCCCTTTGAGGACACTGAAGCAATGCTAACAAGATTGGGGATTTAGATGTCTGTTCTCAATTGATTATTTTTTAAATGTTTTTCCATTGTGGAAGAGGTTTTTTGTTTAAGTCTGTCTTTCCTTTGCGTCCTGGGGTGGTCAGGGACAAACACATTGGAGCCACAAAATGCCCACCTTCTGTATTTAAGGGTGAAACATAGATCTGGGGTTCACAGTTCAGCAGTGTCTCTGAGGTTCTGGCAGGTCTCCCTGTGGAGGTATTGGCTGTCTCCTAAGAAACCGATGCAGATGAGGGCGAAACAAGACTAATAAACTGTTCATGTGAACCTTCGACTGGAGCTTGGCAGCTCATGACTCTCCTAGAAGCAGTGGGAATCTCCAACAAAAACAACTCAAAGAAAAATTAATTCTATCCTGACAATGAAACAGAGTAGGGAGCCTTACACCTCCCAAGAGCTAGACGCTTCTGTTCCAGAGATGATCTCTAATGTAATCTTGCAGCATTAATTTTTGTCTTTCTAACCTCTGGTTGTTTTTGCAGAAGTCATGGTGGTCAGCAGCTAACGCGGACTAGAAAGAGCCTTTTGCAAGTGTGAGGTTCACATCCTCTGTTCTCCCTGAATACCGGTCCTCTTATTCCTGCAGACAGGATGTTCGTATAAGGTGACTTGATACAGGACCTACAGTTCTGAAATTCTTTAACTTTTGTATAGGCAAGAAGTATATGAATATGCCTTAACCAGAAACAAAAATTATTTCTCTAACAATTTTTCTCTTAAAACTGAATGATTTGGCCATGTCCTTTAGCTAACTGGCATGGAACTATTTCTTTCATTATGAGCTATGTATCATTTTATTTTAATGGGTTTCTTAAGTCTCTTTCATGGAAGGAACCTCCTGTCCAATATGGAATATTATGTGATGTGTTGGTTTCTGGTGGTGGCTATTACAGCCACAGGAGAAAATGAATGAGGATGTGGTGCTGTTCTCCACTTCCAGGAATATGTCAGGGTGCATCCATCCGGTGACCTCAACAAGACTCCAGCATAATGTAGAGATGCCTGAATTAATGTTAAGCTGAGCATCTCTGTCCAGGTAGGCCAGCATGAAGCCTTCCAGGACTGCAGTGCCCACCCCAAAAGTTGGGTAATTTAGCCTTCAGTGAGCTTTGTGGTTTTTTGATGAAAATATACCTCAGGTAACTTGTTTAAAGCTAAGTGGAGTTGTCTTTCAGTTGCACTGCACTAACTCAGATAGTACCGAGCCCCTCAGAGCTCTGAAAATATATCAACCACTGGAAAGAGATTTGCCTCTAAGCTATGCAAGAGTGTGTGCTAGTCATGCAGAGGTTGTATTGGCTCTTGGTCTTGTGTCTTCATTTACTATCAAATTCCAGCTGCTTCCGGACAGGCTACTTGTGGAGAGAAAGTCAGGAGGAAGATTACATGATGTTCACTTATCTGACTTCAGTTTTATGTGTCCTAAAGGATGTGTTTTGTAGGTAACTACAGGGGTTGCAGTGTGGAAACTTGGGTACAAGTGGCTTTGCTTAAGAAATAGGGAAGAAAATGTGATTTTCTGTAACAGTTACTTGCTGAAGTAAACTGTAATTAAATTTCCAAGCAAATTCTAAGTGTTACTGAATATTGTATAGAGCTGTGCATCTTTCTTATTTGTTCAAGGCAGTGATTACAGGGAGCAGTCTGTAGAGCTCTTGCGGATTTGCAGGTTCCCGGCTGTGCTGCCATGTTTCCTCTTAAAAAACTATCTGGAAGGTGTTTTGAGAGGACGATTTTTTGCATCCTGTAGCTGTAGGGAAAATTAACAAGTTGTGTGGATTGCCCTCTGGTATTTGTTCTGTTTTTTCTTGAAATAATTTTCCTCAGTAAATACTTTTCAGATGGTTTTGGTGTTTTCTGTGGCTCCCATGGTGTGTTGGGCTCTGGAGAAAACTGAAAACAATGGAAGGGCTCAGCAATGCCCCCATGAAGGACATCAGTTAAGAGTTTTAAATTACCTGTATGCCTTGGTTCTGCCTATAAAATCGGTAAGTTAATGGGTGGGCAAACAGAGATTTAAGATTTTGCCCAATGATTGTGGAGGACTGGGTTCACAGGAGAAACTACATGGGACTTTATGTCTAATAAGTGTTTGTTTTCAGGACAGTAACATATAGTAAATGTGTGAGATACAGTACAAGTCTCTGCTAGACCATTGCTGGGTCAGCATGCTGTATGGAAAAAAGTATCTGAAAAGTTCATGCCAACTCACAGTAGTATGGATGTACCGTGGAGCTGGCTTAGAGCTGCAATGCAGGGTTTTGTTTCTCAGGACAAGTAGCCCCAAAGGACTGAAATGACACACTTTGTAATTTCCTGGCCAGTCTGTAAAGGTCTACTCTGTGACGCAGCCTTTTTATTCCTGGACGTGCACGCAACCATGCTCACCAGAGATTTGAGGGTTTCCTGCCTTTCCTGCCCTGGGAGTGGGTTTGGTTGAGACTTTTTCTTGATTAAGACATCAGTATTTTGCATGATGGTTCTGCAGATCAGCTAGTTTACTTTCAAAGGTATCACTAAAGATGCCTGTCTTAAGCTGTCTTCTTGCTGCCAGCCCTTCTGCTGCTGTTCCCCCACATTGCTTCAGGTTGCCATGGAGTCAGATCTTGCTTTAAATACCGGGATAAAGCCAGGTGTGCTTGTGTGCAACTGCAGGTTTCTGTCCTTGATGTGACAGCCACCAGGCTTTGTGTGTGTCTGCAAGAGACTGGAGGTGAACCAGGTAAGGAAAGATTGCAACTTCTCAGCAGAGGCTTGTAAGGGTGTTTTTGTGTGACAGGGTGTACCTGGTGACAGCAGGTACCAGCACACAGGTCATGGAACTACCTGAGATATGACACAGGCTGTCATATCTGTGACAAGTTGGAGCAGAGCAGAGGGAAAGAGACCCTGGAGAACTTCAAATCAACAACACAGACACAGAGAGAAGAGGAAGCCACAGGTTTGTTGGGTGTTCAGTGGGATGGGAAACTGCAATTAGGCTGTAATTAGGCAGCAGTAGCAGTGATAAAGAAGTGCCAGAGGCCACTGACCTCTAACAAGGGTTCTGATAGAAAGCCACAGGCCATAAAAGTCAAATATTTTCCAAGGTCAGAGTTTCTGAAACCTTGGTAGACACCAAAATCTGGTGGAATGGAGTGAGCATTTTAGGGAATATTAAATACAATACTTTGGGTGGTCCTCTCACCACAAGCTTCTTTTTCTAAACAATTCAAAATGTATATACACCTTCCTTTTCAGAATTTTCTGAGGGAGAGGCCTCTACCTTGTGCTAGACCCCTCTGATTTTCCTGTCCCTGTAAGTTGGGTTGCACAGCCCAGGCTGGCCCCTTCACAGTACTGGTATAGAAATCAGTATGTTAGAATCCAAAAGCAATTGCACCATAAAAAAAAGCATTCAAGTTTGAGCAAATTCCAGCTTTTTTGGCCACCTTGTTTAAATGACACTTTGAGCAATTCTTGTCAATACATCCATGGGGAGGTAAGTCACTCATTTAATCACTTAAAGCATTAAAGACCCTGGTTTTCTGACATTTGCTTGTTCTGCAGTGCATTTTTAAACACCTGGTTGTCAGCAGAGCAGAATTCAAAAGCAGAAAGTGTTGCTTTTTGTACAAACACTCAAGACTGCACATTGTTTTTACCTCTTCTTTGAATAGGCAGTATTACTTCTGCTTCTGGAGCAGAGCAGCATCTGGTTAGGCATGTTTAAGTGTCCTGTGCAAGTCTGAACAATACACACTTCTGCTCCCTGGAAACAAAGAGAGAGGCTTCAGAGGTGTCTGATTAGTTGTTAGCCTGTTCTCTTGACAGTTTCCAACTTCTCTTCTACTTTCAAGCACCCACTTCAGGAGTACTTGTGTGAAAGACAGTTGAGCAGAGAAACACTTTGATATCAAAGTGCAGAGAAGATTTCTGGGAATACTACTGCAGAATTAGGGAATTTAGTGTTTACCACACGTGATTTTAAGAAGAAAGAGATAGAGAGAGATGCTTGAATTTCAAATTTGGATTATGGTACTGTTGCTCTTTGCTGCAGTCTCTACCCAGTGATGTCTGTCAGGTAACAGATAATCACATGGAACATGCCAGGCAATTCACTGGCTAACATAATTGAATTAAATTTTATATGTGTGATCAGCTATTTTAAAGATTCAAGACAAGTAATTTCAACCTGTGTGAAAGAAACTTTCTACTGTATAAAGAAAACATTCAGAGGAACGTGGATATCCATACTTTATGGTCCAACTAGCAAACTGGACAAGTCACTGTCTGAATACCTGATGCCTATGTTTGACGTGCAAAGCCCCAGCTTTTTTGGTAATTGTCTCTTCAGGGGCATGAGAAAGATTTTCAGTTTATTAATAATAATTTCACAATTGGGAAATTACTGAGAGAAAAAGGGAAGAAAGCTTTTTTTTATAATCAACCTGTGAAAGAGGACTGAGGCAGAGATCTGTTTGTTCTGAAATCTTGTTATTTGTGGTCAGAAATGTGATCAATTTTGCAACACATTACTTCAAAATGCATTTATCATCTTACATGCGCAGTGCTTTTAAGGCTTCTCACTGCCTTTTAAAAGCTGTATTTGTGCACTATACCTCCAATTTCTATTCCATAGTTTCAGTAGCAGAGTAGGAATTTGGAGGGAGGGTATCAGATTCATTTTATTGTGACACCAGAGTCTGGATTAACACAACAATGGATGATTATTTTTCTTTGCAGACTGATACCAGTAGCACAAATAGTAACTATAAGTCTAGATTTAGTGGCAAAGTGAAAGTTAACCTTGTCTGAAAAATGAAGAAAGACCTGTCATCGAAGTAAAAACTAATGTATAAATGGAAAGTTAATGACTTAAATTTATGTTTCATGCTTGCTGATTTTATTTTTAAGTCGCTGATGTTAATAGGGGTATAAATCACTTAAACTCATGCTTCTATCTTTACCTTGCAATTCAAGGCAATGAAAACTGGTGTGGCAAAGAATATACTGGAGGGAGCAGAGATGTATTTTCCCTTTCCAGTTCTGTGTAACAGGTCATTCTACCCTGGTGAAACCTTGTGCCTTCATGCTCTTCTGATCAGTACAGCACAGCTTGGTCTCCAGTCTATTGTTCTGTCAAACTTTATGGAGCCTTCTATTTCAACATGTTCTCTTGGTTGAGTTTCTGTTGTTCTCATTAATAAATGTTTATTTGCACTACTTGCTGTTTCATAAAGCTCTCTGCTACAGACTCAGCTGGTCCAACATGGCTGTGTTTTCTCTCACCATACAATAATGTCTGTTCATGGAATCACTACAAAAAGGGGAATAAAGTTTCCTTCTACAATTAGCTGCCAATGGATCAACAATCAATGTATTGTTGTAGTAGTGTCTACATTGTATTGTAGTGTATTCATTCAATAGCTTTGATCCTAATCTTGAGGCATAAAGTTATTCAGTTCTGGCTTACTCCAGTGCTGGGAGGATAGGCTGGCTTTTTGGGGGAATATGAGGCCTGAAAATCCCTCTCTTAGCATCATCATGGACAGAGTATAGTGCCCTGTGTGAAACTGGGGGGAAAGGGTCACAATTGTGCATAGGGCAGGCATGTTTTTCCAAGGAGCCTCTCTGCCCATTGTGGAGTCAGCAAATTGTTACCACTAACACATCTGTGATTCAAAGGCTGGTTGATCTGAGGAAGTGAAGCCTTCCTGGGTGTTCTCTGTAAGAATTAAAAACTTTGAAGTGGGTAGTACAGAGCAAATAAGGAAGAGAATTGGGCATAAAGAGCTGGAATTCCAAACTAGAAAGGATGAGTTCAGCTTCCCAAAACTTCAACCAAAGAATGGTTCTGACTCACAATGGTGGTGTTTTTCCAGTTTTCTGACTGGCTTAGCTCTCACCTGCCTAGGTAGGAAGATGCCCTTTTTATAAGAGCAGCTCAGTCCAGGGCTGGATGGTCATCATCCTGCTTCATGTAGCATCATTTGTAGCTGAAGTGGTGCGGGTCAAATCACGCAGTCTCTGACACTGCCAGTTCTGTTTGCCACAGTATGACTCCAAGTCTTTAAAAGCACTCAACAGTTCAGTTCTGGGTGTGGGAAAGGATTCTGCCACAGGGTTACATTGCATGCTGCTCACCAGGAAGATGTTCCTAGAAGACTTAAGTGGAGTGTGTTTGATCTAAGCCATTAAGATTTGTGGATTCTGCAATAATATTTTTAGAACTGATTTCCAAACGTAGAGCCATGCTTTAATTTCTATGGAGGACTGGAATACCATGTCAGCTGACCCTTACAAATGCTTGATTGGTTTTGAAAGAAGCACATCTGTGTCTAATGAGTCTAATTAGAAATGAAAAACCTGCTTTTTAATATCTTTGGGTGAGTAGAGAAGGACTTTAATACAGAGGCTGTGTCTTGATGTATGCATGGTGGGGAAGGAGAGAGGAAAGGTGGCCTTGGGAAACTTCTCACCAATATCTTCCAGTTTTTGGGGCATGTGCAAAAAAGCCCACAATGTTTCAGTCGTTCAGTATTGTTCAGATTTCAAGAGGTAAATGCTATTACACACTTAGCTCATCTTGACTGAAATGCAGGTGAATGCCCAGAATGCCATTGACTTGCCCTGCTTAGCTGTGGGGTACATGCTGCTTTGAAGCACCTCTGTGGCACTCAGGAAAATGACAGCGTATTTTCAGCAGCATGTGGAAACATGGAGTTGTGTCATGAGATAATGATTGAAGCAGATCCTCCCTCCATTACACAGTTTGGTTGCAGAGGGACAGGAGGCTTACGTGACAGTGGGTCTATACATTTCCCCTTGACATACATTTCTGTTGGCTGATACAAGCCAATTTTAGAGCTCTTTTTGAAAGGTAATTAGAATGCCGTATTTCAGGGTTCACTAAAAACTACAGCATTAGAGTAGGAAATACCCAAAAGAGTGTCCCACTATGGGAAGGATGAGCAGAATTCAGGCAGGCTGGGATCTGCATGGCAACTGCCTGCAAACTGGACCATGCACTCCAGGTCTGAGCAATGCTTTCTCCTTCCTGACGGTGGTGTTCTAGGAGGGGTATTGCTGCAAGCTGGGGGGAGGATGGTTGAAGGACAAATAAATCTTTGTGTAACCAAGTTTCTTTAGTTTTCCTAGTCAGGCAACAACCTGTTACATTTCAGAAGGAAAGCAGAAGTTATCTTTAGAGAAAAAGTCTGGCTATGGATTGGTGTCGTCAAACGGCCACCAGATAACAACTTGCAAGGCACAAAGCATGTTAACAAAGGGTGACCTTTGAACGTAGGGTAGCATAGCACTTGGAGTCAGAATGGTATGAAATGGTTCAGAAAGGCCCCTGTGAGCATCAGGTGTTGTTAACTTTCATCTTGTTCTTTAGGCTGTAAGCTTATCCCTTCCACCCTGTTCTTCGGTTTCTTTGTTCCCAGCTCTCTAATGCATCTATTGTCTCCAGTAGCCCAATGTTCCTTTGTATAATGGTTGTCAAGGTTCTTCTAGTGTGTCTTTTTGGGGGCTGGTTTGGTTTGGTTTTTTAACTATAGGTTGTGATTTCTTTCAGGTAAAAGGTGAATTTAAAAAAAAAATTTAAGCAGGAGATTAAAGTACAGTTACAATAATGCTGGCTCTTCCCTCTCTCACACAGACTTGAGTGGAATGGAAGATGCGTTTGGGAGAAGAATAGTGTTGGAGAAACTTGCACTAGTGTTTCAGACCCTTTAAATGAGGCTATCACCACATCATAACAGAATACAGCCACTCAGGTCCTGCTGTGTTCCACTGTCATTAACAGAGTTCCTTCTTTTCCTTGTATGAATTCATTTCAAAATCTAAATCAAAATAAAAATTTGTTTCTCTATGCAGCTCTGATGTTCTGCGACAAAGGCCAATGACTGTGCCTGTGCACATGGATCTGTCACCTCTCTTTGCTTGTGTGTGTGCATTCCATGGGAGAGTGGTGCCGTGGCAGCCTGACTCTGCAAGCAGTCCCTCCTCAGGCCCATCACCTGGTGTGGGCAGGGATGGGTGTGACTAGCAGCCTACCAGCCAGATTCAGTGCAAACCATCTGCCTCTCACAGCAGGGCTGGGTAATGATCTCAGCGTGTTTCACGCCCTGGGAACGTTCTCGTATGGTGGATGACAAGGGAGTCCTAAACATTTCCAGCCTGTGGAGAGACTCTGAGAACAGTAGCCAAATCAGGGGTGGGACAGATGCCGGCAGTCAGCAGAGAGGGTGATGCTGGGGACTAAAAAGGGTCATTCCACCACACGGCACTTACAGGTTGAGCCCTGGCACACTGAGCTTCGTTGGCTCAGCCACCTCAGGGAAGGCAGTTCACTGTGCTGTGCTTATCCCTGTGGAGACAAGCTGTTCTCTCTGCACAGCCTGGGGCACCTCTCCTATTTCTGTCACCAGCCTGCAGCTCTAGGGGTGGTTTTGCTAACCACTAATTGCTTGTTTCATTCAAACAGGGAAGGAAGGGTCTTGGAAGATGTGGCTTTTCTCCCATTATCTTTAATTTCAGAGCTACTCTCTGTAACACTGCAGTGCAGGGGAAGCTCATCTCATTCTAGTCAGATGGAGCTATGAAATGTAAATCATTGTAATCTGTAAACCCTCATCCTCCTGGGGTCCTTCTTACTGACTGTGCATAGCCAGAATGAAGCAGCATTTTCTGAGCTGGATGAGGATGGTGGGAAATGGAGAGGAGAGGGGATGCAGTGCTTGAGGCCAACAGAGCATGTTCATTCTCTCTGAAGGCTATTTCTCCCCTTTCTCCAATACTGCACACCTGTCTGACTTTAGAGAAAAGGCACAAGGAGCCTTGGACACAGGCTTTCCATGTGGAAGAGGTATGGATAGGTGGAGTAGCAAATGAGTTTTGGAGTTCATATAAAGCTCATGAAACATACTTATGCATCTGATAACTCAGAGCTGGAGTTAAAGAGTAGGGGAGAGACATTTCATTGTCTGCCATGGGTTGTGCTGGTATTGAAATATGTCCTGCTGATGTGATCTTGTTCTTTAGTATGTTGGAGCTCCCTTTAGTCAGTGCCTGCAGAAAATAAGGCATCTGAGTTCCATCTTCCGGTTGGTTTTATTCCTGGACAGAAGGAGCATTATTTCTTTGAAGCCATGTTGTTTGGGTTGTGAACAAGAGAGAATTTCGACTGTCTTTTTCCCCAACCTTAAACTTTTTCAATAGCTGATAGCTGCTATTCAGACTGTTCAAAATCAGCAGAGTAAGGCAGAGCTGCTGTTGTTAATTTTTGCTGCCTGCAATTCTTTTCTCCACTCTAACAGAAGTACCCAGAACATCTGTTCTCACTGTGCTGCTGGTGGGCAGGGCTCAAGATGCCACGCAAGTCCTGTCTGCAGATGGACATCACTGCATTACCTCACATGTGGAAGCAAATGGGTCAGGGCTTCACTGCTTTTCCAGCAGGTGTGGTCATCTCTCTGTTAGGGACTGAGTTCTGGGCTGCTGTTTCTTTTTGTGTTGGCTTACATAAGCAACAGTTCATAAAATCTACAATTTAAAGCAGAGGACACCAAGGTGAAAAGCTGCACTGTACTTCATCAGTGCCTTACAACGTTAAGGCACCTGTTAATCTCATGAAATGAATTGACAAATTGACAAGTCCATTTTTTAAATCTAATTACTCTTTAATTTTGATCATCAGATGGAGCCACTGACCCTTAAATGAATCAAAATCTTCAAATCACTGTCTTGGAAAGTAAACACCTTGTCATAGTTTCCAAAACCAATTATAAACTACAGCTTTAAAAGCTCTTTTAATCATTTAGAAAAAAAACCCCTCAGATAAATGCACCTTCAGCAGGTTAGATGCTTCCTTCTGAAACTTGCTGTATATGAGCTGAGACAAATACAAAAGGAAAAACTGGTGACTCCCATATAGTGTTTTAGGCTATTTTCTGGTTGGCAGGCTGAGTATACCAGTCCTAAAAATGTTAATAAGCCTTTTGTAAATGAGTGTTAACTTGTTAATTAAGAATTTCTAGCTATGGTTATGACCTGCAGGGAAATGTTTAATTGGCTGTTTTCCCTGCTGGTTCAATGTCTTCTTACTAGAAAGAAGGAAGAATGTGTATACTTGTGGGACTTAAATGCCTCAGACCTAGTGTAAGCCAGGGTTCCTGTGCTCAATGCTGCTGTAGGAATTTTCACTGGTGACCTCTTCAAGGAAGGTCTCCACATTAGGGCAGCAGAGCAAGCACTTACTTGCCTGCCTCAATTTGCCCTGGAAGATGAATACAGGTAGTGGGGTAGCAACAGAAACGTGCTCTTCTCTGATGAAGCATGGTCACAGATTCCACACACAGGTGGAGTCTCCATCCCTGAGGATATTCAAAAGCCATCTTGTCATGGTCCTGGGCATCCAGCTCCAGGTGGCCTTTTTTTGTGCAGGGGAAATTGGATTAGGTGATCTCAAGAGGGCCCTGCAAACCTGAGCCAGCCTGTTACCCTTGTTAGCCAGCAAAAGGAGGGAAGGGATGCTGCCTTGCTGTGAGTCAGCAGCTGGCAGAGGTGCAGCAGGACAGAGAAGAACAGGGGCCACCAGCAACCACCAGCCTACTCTTGGAGGACAGGTGGCCAAAGTATGGAAGATGAAACTTCATGTTCCCAAATGAGATGAAGAGTTTGTGCTTGTAACTAAAACATGGGCCTGGGTCCACTGTCAAACAGAAATGCCTTCATGTGTCTTGGATTGGCTTTCCAGCATCCAAACAATGTTCCCTTGCTATCTGCTAGCAAGCCATTGAATTACTGGATGCTGTGCTATTCCTTTGTAGTTAAGTACCCACAGAACTCATTCAGCACTTCTTACAGAGACATCTGGTTTCCCTGCTGCAGGAATGCAGCCTCTCTTGGAGATAGCAGCATGCTGTGGGTGTGGGGGCAAAGCAGGGAGAAGGCACTGCATGGGCAGAATCATTGCCATCACTTCCAGTTAGATGGGATTGGACTTTCCTACTCAAGTGGAGAACACTTTGGTACCTCACACAGACAGGCTTTCTGTAGTACAGAAAACAACAGAAGAATATTTCTGTAAACTACTTTAGGACCTCCGTCCAGTTATATTTTGAAGATAGAGATTTGTCACTGTGCTGCAGCTTCTTTTCTAAATGCCTCGTTGTAGCTGAAAACATTTCAGCAAGTTGCAGTCAAAATCTGGAAATCCAGTCACGTCTGTGTACAGCCATTATTGAGTTTAATAAGAACTGTGTGTCTGCAACAAATGGCACCCCATTTGTCTTCATCTAATCATACGTTAAATCCTTCATTGCTAAAATAATCTTAGAAAATTTGGGGTGAATTCCTGATTGAAAGTAACTGTCTTGTAGCAGTGACCATCTGGAAATGCCTGTTGCAGAATAGCTGTGAAGGGTGAAGGATCCCTCCTCCATTCCCATTTAAAACATTCTAAGTAGGGTGTTTCATTTGAGAGAGCAGCCGCACTGTTGCCCACTGTTGCAAACCACCTCACTGATTCAGATAAGCAGACAGTGTGAAGAAGTGCATAGAAAATCTGTGTGTGCAAGAAAGCCTTTAAAGCAACACTGTTGGAAGAGTGAACAATATTCTGCTTATTAATGTAGATTGGAATTTCCTGCTAGCTGAGAATAATGCAAAGGTCACTCACCAGCTGCAAGCAAACAGCATGTGGTTGATTCTAAAATTAGTTAATCTCTAGCATTTCCATTTCTTTTCCCTGCATTTCTTGTTCTCTACCTTAAGCCTGGGAATCCAGTTAAAGATGCTGTAAGCTTGAAAGAAAAAAAATTTTTTTCTTTTTTTGGTCTCTGTAAACTTCTGTTCACTGCTGCAGTGGAGATAACTAGGTGTCTGTTGCCTATCATTATGGCGAGGGTATTATTATGTCCCTAAAACTTTCCATAGGCGCAGTTACATGATTTTAGCTGTTCAAAATTACCTGTTGGAGTCTGCTAGCAACCACGTTATCTGCAACTATTTTACACTGACTTTTAAAAAGTCAGGCTAAGAGGTAGTTCAGCAGGAACCTGAATAGTGGCCTCATAAAACCCTCACTTTGTTTTTGCTGATGAGCCGGAAGCCAGTGGTGTTATGATGCAGTACTATGGCCAGTCTGGAGGTGGGAAAATTGCTGGAGCCTTGGATGAAAAGGAGGACAACAGCACTGCAGGCATAAAACAGCCCAGTGTTTCGTGATGTGCAAGGCAACACTAACTACTGAAGAAACTAATTCCGAAGAGAATATACTCCAGCTTTGGGGAATCTTCCAGAAAGGTTTAATGCTAACAGCTGTATAAAATAAACTACTTCAGAGTAGAAGTACCTAGCCTGGGACATGTGGCTGATTCTTTGCCTGCAGAGGTGATTTGTGTGACAGAGATGGTGATCCTTAGAAATGTCATAGCAAATTACACAGAAGAAACTTGTCAGGTTCAAGTGAGTTTACTGAGCCGATTGTGCTGTCTGGTTGTAATAAACCAAGTCTTTTCTGTAGAATATTACTGGGGACATGCTAATTAGTTATTTACATGCCACAGATGATGGATGGATGGATAGTCACTCAGTTGCTGTTATATGTATGACTATCATATGTCTAAGCCTTTAGGCTTAGATCTTTAGGCTCCTCTCTTCTGCAGGTGGATCTCACTGCTCTGCACTTAACTGTTGGTACCTGCTGTCAGCAGCGCTGAGCTAGAGCATGTATGAGCACAGCAAGGCATCATTTCATCACACAGCTAGCTCATGTTATACCAAGAGAGTATTTTACTACAGATAAAAGACTCATTTCTTAAAGCCCTGGTGAGTGTGTTCTGGAATGCCCTGCATCCAGGGAGTGCTGATGCCATGGGCACCACAGGAGGGAGAGCTGACAGCACTGCTCCAAAAATCTTTGATTTTTCTCCAGCTTCTCCATCTGCCATAGCCTGTTTAGTGGGGCAGGCACTAATATGTTTGATAGCTTCTCTAATTGCCTATGTTGAAACTTGTAAGAATTTTAATTTTAATCTCTTGTTACATTCCTAATTAACAGTGACAGAATTTATCAAATTGTCTAACTCATATTGCTTTATTAGGCTACAGCCAATATTTTCTCAGGTTGCAAAGTCAGAATTTTCCTTTCTTCTTTTTAGTAAATGTTTGTAGTACAGTTTTAGGATTCAGAATTCCTCACTTTTTTTCATGTAAAGGTCAAGATAGCTGGTTTCTGTGATGTCTGCAATATTCTGTTGGTTTAAACAGGCATCCTAATGGGAATAACACAAAAGATGTTAAATGCAAGTCTTTTAAGTGTTGATTGTATAGAGATGTTCATATTGTTATATATGGAAAGAGAAGAACTTAACCTTAGGTATTACATTTTCTTACTCATTGCTTTGACAGTGGTGAGAGCCCTCAATAAGGCTGTGTGGGCTGCAGAAGTGCATTAAATGTATAGTTGGAACACTAGTATTGAAAGAAAAGGTTTTTCTTCCGGTTTCTTTGGTGTACTGCAAGTGGAGAATGGTCTGCAGTCTTGTGTCGTGTCTTAAGTGTGGAAATCTCTGTACTGATAAAATCACGAAACAGAAAAAACAGCCATCAGCAATGTATCTACTTATACAGAAGGCTAAAAGGTAGCATCAAAAGGGAAGGAAACCACCCCCAAGCCATGTCCTCATGCTGACTGAGCCTGTATGCAGCCTGACCAGGGTGTCCCATGCAGTGCTGGCATGCAGAGGTGCGTTTGTGGGGGACAGGTCAGGGGTTGCAGCAGTGCAGCAGGAAGATTTGGCAGCCACACACAGAACTACTTAGAAGAGGTGGTGCCTGATCTTGTGCTTGTGTCCAGCTCTGCTTTCTTTTTTTTAAGTAGATTCCTGACCTCGTTTTTGTGACTGTTCACAGGGTATTTCTGACAAATGGCCTTAAGGAGAGTTTATCTGTATCATCCATGTCATTAGGATGATTGAAGCAACATCCAGACATGATAGCAGGGAAAGAGGGAGAGAGTCTTTAGAAGACTTGATATTTGGTGTTTACTTGTGTATTCTGAAATGGCACTTATAACCTTGTACACTTTATTGGAAAAATAGCTTGCAATGATACAGGGCAGAAAATAAAGCAATCAGAAATATTTGCTGCTCAGCACTGCTCCTTAATATCCACTTTAGGAACAGCAGTAGGAAAGGGTTAACTCTTAAATTCCTGGAAGTTAGAAAAAACTCATCTTTTCATTCAACCACTTATTTATGACCCTTCCACTAACCTTGGAATGACTGACTCTGGGCCTTTTAAATTTAAGCTGCTGTTTGCTGTGTTTTCTCTAACATCATTTTCATAGTCCTCCTACAAGGAGACAAATTAGGGAGTCGGAAAACTGATGAGACAGTAGAAAACCTTTCACGTTTGTTTCCAGTTCAGCAAAGATGATAACCAAGAGTTGTTAGAATACTCTCTGGACAGAAAACCACAGATTTTCATAAAGGCTGAATTCTACCAGAGCCCATATAAAAAAAATGTTTATGGAACATGCCTTCTACTAATTTTGCTCTTGATCTCACCAAACTAGCTGCAAAGAAACAGTGTTGGCTGTCCCCCAGCATGGCAAACTTCTTGTTTCACGTGTTAGTGTAACTTGAAGGGTCTGCATGGCTTGTCAGGATGTCCTGCCTTGTCCCCATCACTGAAGACTGCTCCCAGTGACTTTTCCTAGAAGAGGCTGGGTTGCTGCCAGCAGCTCAGGAGGTTCTGGAGTGTCAGTATTAACTGGGGTCATGGAGTGGTTGGAGAAGCATGTCTAGCTGTTCCAGTGGGTAGTAGCTACCAGGTTACACTGGAATGGTGGCTGCCAGTGCACAGCATTTCTCTGACATTGACAGATAAACTGTTCTCATCTCATACATGGGGAAATGGCAACCAATTGCCGTTGTTGCCTTTGTTTATTTGGCCTTATGGGAATCAAGTGCAGATATTCCTTGTCTGTCTGTATTTCTGCTAGAAGACACTTGGCTTATGAACATACAGATGCTCTGCTGTCTCATATTTATCCAGACTCCTCTTCCCTTTTTCTTATTGTATTTATGAGTCACTCTGTGGTTGTCATAATTTATTTTTACAACATGCTGGAAGGTATAATGGGAAACTTATAAACATGCTAGGGAGAAGCCACCTGAAATAGCAAATGTTTCTAATTATAAAGTTAAAGCTGCCTTTCTAAGCTATTTGGTTCTTTATTATACCTTGGACAACCAACAAATGTACTTGGCTACAATTAGACTTCCAGGTACAATAAGTGAATTGTAAATGAAAACCACCCCGTGGAAAATTACACTATTAGCCCAAAGCAGTAGCCCTGATCTTTACAGTTTATGGTGCTGCACAGCCTGTACATCCAGTAATGTTCTGTGAGTCCATGAAGTTGAGAGGACAGTTTCTTAAAAGCAGAACAGTTTCGGTTTTTTTAAAAAATGAATTATTACATGCTTTCATGTTTATTATTTTTTAACATTTCCATATTTTTCCACATTAGTCTGGTTTCAAGGGAAAGTAATTCATCTGTGCCTTACCAATATCTATTAGGCAAGGTTCCTGAAAGGGCTACATTTAATTAGTCTTGGCCATGCTTTTGGTATCTGCAAGGCAAAAGAAAACTACATTAGATCTCTGTACAGGGAAGAAAAATAGTAATGGTAATTTAGAATTTGAGTATTCCATGATTGTGCTTGGATTTTAAGCCCTTTCCTTATGCAGAGTTGCATCCTGATGGTCCTGATTTGTTGCTTTATGAAAATGCTTTGCTGGCTATACTAATTGAAGGCTGTGGAGCACATCTTCAACCATCACTGGTTCATCACAGTGTTCGTGCAGAAACAGAAGTGGCAAAGTCACAGCTGACACAGGAGAAAAGGAGCGGGTAGGGCTCAGGACCACGTACATCCAGGTTCAAGAGAACAGAGAATGATTCACAATACTCACTGTCTAAATCTGTCAGGTCCTGGCTGCTTTAAAGAAGTCATCACGCCGGCTGAGATTGACATCTGGAGCCAGCGGTCTGAATACAGACTCTTCATCTGCTCGCTGCACTGGGAGCCACGGGCATTTCAGATGCCACTGGAGATGGTTTGAGTGGGATGTTCAGGAATTGCATTTAGTTGGCTTGGGCACAGGACATTAAAACTGACATCTTGTTCTCATACAAGATTTTAATGGATGCCATGTTTGCATGAGGCTTGTCCTAGTCATTAAAATAAACAGAAACAATAGAGGAAATTTCACTTGGCTACAAGAAGACCTCTAGGTCATCACTTCTTTTGCTGGGAAGAGGTTGAAGAACCTTATGCTTTGTTTTGCTTATTTCCACCTCTGTTTGCAGGCTGTTCAGTTCTGAATGGATCCGTAGTTTGTTTGGGAGGTATACTTAGCACACAAGGATCAATACCCTAATACAGTTCTCAAATTATGTGTTACTGAATAGAATATGTATTAACTGAAATTCCTTGGATTATGAAATTCAGAAGACCAGTGGTGACTTTTGGGTTAAAGTGATGTGCTTTTCTGTTTTCTTCAGAGAAAAAACAGGAGTTTGCCAGTGGCATCTCCCTTCTTGTATCTTTTTGAAATGCCATGAAAAGGAAGAGAGTCTCTTTAACCGTCTTCTGAAACACACACAATTCTTTTAGATTTGGCTTTCTTTTTAATTCACGGAGAACAGCTGTGGCATTGTTACTCCAACAACTTAAGTAAATCTCTCAACAGATGGTTCTCGCACTGGCTGGGATGAAAGCAGCTTCCTCCATCCTGGTGAGGCTTTTTTCATATTAGATCCTGGTAACTTGACAGGGCTCAAGTAATACTTTGCAGTTTTCATTACAATATAAGTGTAACATCACTCCAGCAATTCTGCAATGAGGTGTTGCCCCTCCCCCCTTCAAATTTTTTCTTTTGAAAACAAGGGGAACAATAGTAATGACTTCCATTTCCTAATTTTCAGTGCTGGTGCAACACACTCAGCTAGAAAGATCTGAATGGAAATATGAAGTTCCTCCAACTAGAAATGACTGTACAAGGGAGCTACTGAGTGCATTTGTGTCAAAGCCACTTGGTCTAGACCTTGAGATTTTTTTCCCTCCATTTCTCCAACTGAGGAAGGTTTATCAGAAAGAGGAGCAGTTGTTTGGACCATGTAATTGTTTGCATATAAAATACAAAGCTTGCTCAGGTAACATTTAACCTCCTGCTTCTGAAGCAGGGATGAGTCTGCACATGGCAGAGCCACGTGGACTCTTACCTCACAGACTTAAACAGATGTAGGAGTCTCATGCTTATAGAGTCTATTTTTTTCACCTGTGGTGTTTTTGTGACAGTCATCTTGAATATGACATGAGGTGCACCAGCCCCCTCCCTTTGCTGTGCCAGCAGCTCTGTGAATCAGCACAGCTCAGCTATGGTGGCTTCACAGAGCTGGGTCCTGGCTCTGAGGGCCAGGTAATGCAGTTGTGGTCCCAGCAGTATGCACTGGGATGCTTGTGTGTGCAAGGAATGGTGTGATCCCAACTTTATTCTTTCCCTTCAGGGAGGGCAGCTGCTACTCAGGCTCTCTGGGCAGGTGAGCACCACGGCTTTGAGGCAGTAATCAGATGATAAGGCAGCCTATGCTGCCAGAAAAGCCATATCCCTCCTTTTTCAAGGAAAAAGCAGCATGCCTGCCTTGGCTGCCAGCTGAGCTGTGCCATTGGTGGAGGAAATGCAAAAAAATTATGCGAGCAAATGTCACAATTTGTGGGTGAATGACTTGTCAGCCTGGCAGTTGGTTGTGGTAGAAGGGGAAATGCTTTGTGTTAGCAGTAATAGTCTCATCTGAATAGCTTAGGTCTTGGCTCTAGCCACTGTCGTAGACTGTGTTCACCTGCCTCTATTAGTTCATGCTCTCTGTGGGGATGTGACTGAAAAGTGATTTTCCAAACTCTTCTTTTTGTCCATCATACGCGGATAGAAGTCTCAAGAGGTCACACTGAGAGAAGAAGCAGGAGTTCCTGCTGACAAGGGTTCAGTAAGAAGCCCTGTTTGCTGGTTGTTAGTGGGCCACATTCTTCTCCCTTAAGACACCTTCACTGTGATAATTGCCTCCTGAAAACTGTATTGCTGGTGTAAGATCTAGGCTAGTTCTGGAAGCCTTTGGGAAATTATATTCATTTCAGAAGAAATGTACAGCCTCAGGAAAAGCTGTTCAGTGCAGCAGTTGCTGGATATGTCAGGAGTAGAGACAGCGAGGAGTTAAACTGAAATGAGGGGAGAATGCTACTTCAGCATCTGTGCTCTCCACACAGCCACACGTTTGTGAGATACATCTTGGTTCTGCACAAACCACAATACAAGCTCCTGTTCTACTTGATGTACTTTCTGTGTCTGGAGTTAAAACATGGTGTACTAATGCAATTGGATACCAACCTGTATGATGGAAATACAGAACAATTACCAAAATGTTTATGTAAGTGTCAGAATACAAGGTGCTGGGCATGGTTGTAAATGAAAATATTTGGGATTTATTAGTGTGTAATTAAGATGCCACACATTGTTTCTTTGTTCGGGGGTTACCGTCAGCAGCTCAGGGTTATCATGGGCATGATGGCAGGAGGCAGCTGCCTTTGTAATTTGCCTTTTGTAAAATCTGGACCTGAGAACTAGAAGCTCAAGCTGGAGTTCAGCCATACAAGTGGTTTTGGAAGGTTCAAAAGCAGTCAGTTACCAATTCCCTGAACCCTGCCCCATTAAATAATGTGGGAGGAGTAGTTCTATCTGAAAAACCCTTGGAGTAGTTGAGGTAAACGACCCTAAACTGTACTGTTTGTGCTATTTAATATTAATTTCTGATCAAAGCAATTCTGCTGGGATTTTACATAGTATAAGAGCAGAACAACTCTTAAATTACTGAGGTGGGAAATTTGAGTCAATTACATGTCTCTCTGTAAGCACAGGTGTACGCTCAGTGTGGCCTGTTGCTCTGCTTCAAATGTTTGCAACTACTGCAGAAGCGGAAGCATAAAAAACAGAGACAGGGTAGATGCACACTGCTATACTGTGACAAAATATAGCACAATCTTAGTGTCATTCTTCACATCTGATATTTATTCTACTGGCTGTGCAAACTGAAACATGGAATAAGCTGAGTTGGAAGAGAACCAGAGGCATCATCAAATCCAGCTCCTGTCCATTCACAGGATGTCCCAAGAGTCACACCATCTGCCTGAGAGCACTGTCCCAACACGTCTCGAACTCAGGCTTGGGCCCATGATGACTTCCCTGGGGAGCCTTTTCCTGTGCTCAGCCACCCTCTGGATGAAAGTTTTTTTCCTGATATTCAATGTAAACCTCCCATGACACAACTTCAGGCCATTCCCTCAGGTCCTGTCACTGACCACAACAGAGAAGAGATCAGTGCCTCCCTTCTGCTTCCCCTCATGAGGAAGTTGTAGACTGTGATGAGCCCTCCCCACTCAGTCTCTTCTTCTCCAGGCTGAGCAGACCAAGTGACCTCAGCCACTCCTCATAATGCTTTCCCCTCCAGACTTTCACCAGCCTCATGGCCCTACTTTGGATGCTCTCTGATAGTTTAATGCCTTTTCTATATGGAGCACAGATTACAATTAAATTGTTCATCTCTCTGGTATAGGTGAGCCACTTGAGTTGTTTTGGGTGTTTTCTGGCCATGACCCTGTTTCATTTTCTGTGACCCTGTTCTGTTGGGCTCAGGCTCCCTGTGTGCTCTCTCAGGATCACCCCACATCACACCCCTCAATTAAAAGCGGCAGTTCTGCAGGCAGTTTGCACCAGCTCTTGTGGTGATGCCCAATTTCAAGTTATCATAGATGGCCCTATAACTTAGATTGAAAACATTGCTTTGGAGGTAAAGTAGTTACAAGATGGATTTTTACTTCAACAATTGTAGAGGCAGAGAAAAGTTTAAATGAAGTGTATCCACTTGAAAGTAAATTGAAAGGCTTCACGTTTTGTCAAGTTAGACCATGTTACAGGGAGATAGAGGCTGGCTGCTTTGTGGGAAGTATGGTGTCTCATCTAGGAATTATTATCTCAACAGGAAACCCTCTTCAACACTAACAGGCTCCCATTAGTGAGTGAAAATAAAAGGTCTGGAAATAAGGAGAGGAAGATGGTAAGAACAAAAGAAGGTATGTGAAAGAGCAATAAAGAGCAAGCAAACCTAAAATCCTGTCCTGAGGTAGCTGCTCTCAGCTTACAGGCTCATCATTATGATGTGTGTCCTTGGCACATCCTGTGATTGCACATCACCATGAGCCAGGACTCTGCTGCCTCTTTTGAATGCCATTACAATGCACTTAGTTATCTTGTGTTTCTACAACATGAGTGTCAGCTTAGATCTGTATGCAGTAAAGTACGCTGAAGATGTGGCCAGGGGTTAGGCTGTATGTAGATGAGCTATTTCAAACGTGAATTTCGTCTAAAGCATCAGAAGCTCTCTCTGAGCTGTGGTGCTGGAGGCAGGCACCTAATGAGACTGCTTTAATACAGCTCTAACATACACATTAGGTAGTGGTTGGAAAGACAGTCAATCTTTCAAGGCTTAAGCAGCACTTTCTGAAAGTGCTTTCAATTAACAGCTAATGACAAGCTTTCTTTAGTGATTCTCTGGTTATGTTGTATAGCCAGATAATGAGAATGATCATCCAGAGATACTTCGATTTATTTACCATTTTTTATTTCATTGGGAGGCTGATGAATATTTGATCCAGTAATGTTCCTATTTATGCCTCTCTAAGTCAAGTGCCTGAGTTCAGCTTCAATCCATCATTGCTCAGAAGATTTACATTTCAGATAGATTTTTCCAGCAGCACAGATGTTGCAAACCTTAAATTAATGCACAAAGCTGCCTCTATCCCACAGAAGATGAAACTATTAGGTATGGAAAACAATATCTCTTTTGGATGCCTGTCTTCTTAATGATAATGGAATTTAAAAGATCTACAAAGGGCTGTTTCAGCTAAATGTCTTATGTCCACCAGTATTTGAAAAGAGAATAATGAGCTTAAAGTGTTTCTGTGCCTACCCACAGTGTTAATTGAAAGCTGTGAAGACACACAGATAGAACCAGGCTCAGGGGACCTTTCTTATAGAAATTTTATGTGAACCATCTCTCCTATATCTGAGTATGTTGTCTAAGCTGTCCTTACTAAGCTAAAAGGCTTCAGTGATAGTGAAAGTTATTCCTAATGCTTCCCCTTGTATTAATTCTTAGAAAATGGTTCTCAGAAAAGCTTAGAAACTAAATTGAAACCCCAGAAGTTCCCATTCTAACATTTTGTTGTTTCTTTCTCTAGTCTCTCTTTTTATGTACACGCTGTGTGCAGCTCCAAACTTAAAACTTGAGAGGGTACCTTAAGAGAAAAGATGCACATTTTAAATTTGCTTTTTAAGATCACTTGTTGCTGTTCCCCTTTTTACTTCCAAGCTCCTTATATGAGTGAGACTCATCAGGAAAAGAAATTGTCAGAAGTGACAGAGTGGTAGAGAGGTGACTGTTCACATTGATCAGGGATGTGTGACGTAATTTAAACTTTGGCTGTCTCTGTGAATTACAGTGGTTTGGATGATAACAGGAGAGGGTAAGTTGCTGACAAAATTAACTGAGCAAAGAGCATGAAGACATTCACAAGTAATTCCGGAAAAACAATTTGCTGGAAAAGAAGGATAATAGGATGAAGATGCAAGCCTGTATACTGACACCAACATTTAAAGCATTTGATGAATGGTCTGGCATGTGAGACTGGTGATTTATGTCATTCTCTTCTTCATTTAAAATGCTTGCAGGAAGGGGCCATATTTCAGGACTGTAATATAGTGCTGGAGCTGCAGCTCCTGACCACTTTTTTCCCCTTGCAGTGTAGTGTAGGGTGTAATATTGGTCCTCATTGCTTTCTGGTGCGTGCTCTCTAATGTGTTCTGTAGAACTGCCTGTATGAAGATGCTCTTGTTGCAGGGGACAGAACCCTGAAGAAGGACCTAATTCTCCTGCTCTTGTGTTTAGCAGCTTCAGCTCTCTGGATCTCAATTTTCCCAAATACAAAACAGGGGAAAATGATTCAGACCTCTCCTGCAAATCAATATGAAAGATTAAAAGGAAGGTAGAAAAGCTTAGACACAGGGAAAAAAAACTTAGCATCACTGCAGGGAACAGGAATGAAGCCAGCTGTGCAGTGTGGTGATAGCGACATAAAGGCGAACAAAAGTTCAGGGAGATTAAAGTGCAGGTAAAATCTGTGAAGCCATCAGTAGTATGTTGCCTGGAACATGGTGTAGGTTTCTGCTCAGCCATCCTAAAAACAGTATTTTGGAATCAGGAAGACCTTGAGCATCTATAACAAGAAAGAAGGAAATGATGAAAATACTGAGATTGTTTCTTCTTGAAGCAGCACATCAGAGGCATGCTGTGAGGAGGAAAGCAATCAAAGAGGTGGGAAAAATGAGATAAAGGGTTAGTAGATACTTGAACTCCTGCTCCAAAACAAGGAATACTCTTAAGGACTTAGTGAGACAGAATGACACTGATCCCAAAGCTGAGTCAGTGTGGTGAGGGGCAAGAGGCTGAGTTGCAAGTCCATTGCTATAGTTTGTGGGTACAGAACTCACGTTAATGGATTAAGGGATCTATACCAAAGTAGAAATAAACAGTGTCAGAAGGGATAGACATTCTTTTTTCAGCAGCTCTGGCAGGCGTCTAAGTAGTAGGTCTGGAAAGGGAACTTCTCCAAGTGCCAGGTCATCCCAGGGCATGCACCCTTGTTTGGGGTGAGCACAAGTCTTTGATAACTATCAAGGTAAGAGTTAGGGCTGCTGCTCTCATTTATTATAGTAGTCCCTTACTTCAGTAGCTCTTACTTCAATGAGGCCTTCCACTCTCCCAGTTTTTGGAGGGGAATGGCTGCACAGGCAGCAGGGTAATGCTGGCAGGGAAGCTTGCAAATAGGCTTTCAAGACAGAGGGAAGGACAGATTGGTAGAGAGGTGACTCTTTACATTGATGAGGGACGTGTGACATAAATGAAAGATTGGCTCTCTCTGTGAATTGCAGTAGTTTGGATGACAATGAGAAAGGAGTAAGTTCGTGAGAAAATTAACTGAGCAAAGAGCAGGAGGACACTCACAAGCTAATTCTGGAAAAGCAGGTATGGAAAGACATGTCAGAGCCATGCACACACAAGGTGAAGAAAGGCATAAGAACAAAACTCCCCTGATGGCCTAGAAAGATGCTTTATGGACTGCTCTATGGCATTTGGCATGACAGATAGCATCTGAGCACTTCACAAAGTCCCTGTTCATCTCTGCAGCCCTGCTGCTAGGTGAAGGGATGGATTAGAAATGTCAGAAATTACCAGATGCCCCTAGTCTTTTCAAAATACCTTCCCTCTCTCGTGATCTTGTTACTACAGTGATAAGGGCTTGAGACAGACCTGCTAAGGCCAGAAACACATTTGGGGTGTATAGTGTAAGGTACCTATTGCATGAGTCTGTTCCCCCTCTTCTGATTCACATCTTTTCACCTGCTCAAAGTGCAACTCCCACTCAATTTTGGTAGCATTTGTAAGCACTCAGCATATCACACTGCAGGGCTCTGATCCACTGTTCCAGCAAAGTAGGGAGGCCTTATTAGTGACCCTTTGCGGGACATCTGGTTTTAGAGACTTGACACATTTCTTGTAAGAGCATAAGGTCCCAGTTCTCTAGGACAGCTCCACATTGTATAATCACAAAATCATCTTTCTGTCTCTGCAGTGCGCTCCCCTTTTTGCTACATCACTTGCAGCTTCTGCAAGAAACCACAAACTTGGGCTTCTGTTCTTTTGTTGTGTAACCCTGATTCATCTCCAGCACAGGTCCATGCTGAACTACCAAGGGAAAGGGTTTACATGACTATGTTATTACAGACTGTGTTGTAGCGCATATGCTGCAGGGGCTCAAATTAGGCTGCAGTAGCTATATTTGAAAGCTTGGAAAACTAGCCCTGCTATTTTCTTCTAATGTCAGTTCCCTGCAGTTTTAAAAGAGAAAAATGGACTGTAAAAAAACCCCAACGTGGCCTGTCACAGCGTCACCAGCATGGCTCTGGGCTCTGTCTGAGCACATTGCTGCATGCCACCAGCCATAGCTGTGTTCAGGTCACAGAGACAGTCAGATTCCTAAATCTGTTCATTGACAGAAGGCTTCTGGAGCTTCGCTCAAAGGTAGTCTGAGATCACTTAGAGAAGTAACAGCACTGGTCAGATGTTGTCCTTCACCCCTCTGAGCCCTGGCAGAGCACTGCCTGGGAGGGTACATCACTGACATCTGACAGCTGTGTCCTCCAGTGCTTTTAACCATGGGTGCCTTTCCCTGTCCCTGTTCTGTCTTTTCCTTCTCTTCTTGGACTTGTTCTTCTAGGAACATCGTTCAACTGTTTTTCTTTTTCCTCCTGGTTATCTGGCTATCCATCCAGTCTCTTTCTTCTATCACCTTCTCCAGCCAGCTCTAGTCCTACTGCCAGATCCTGCTTTTCCTCCTTGCTTGCCGCCTGCCAGTCCCCCTGCCCTCATCAGCCTAAGCCTGGGGCTGTACTTGCAGAGAGGGATATCACTTAGAGGGGAAGGCTCAGGGTGACCAAACATGTTCCCAGCACCCCACCTCAACAAAAGAAAGATATTAAAGGGAGTTTTTCAAATTATATATGAATATGGAACATATTTCAAATTAGGCTAAGAAATATGTCCAAATTTCACCCCAAAGAGTAGACATTTGGCAACTGAAAAAAGCCTCTCAAAATGCAAAGATTTGGGCAGTCACACTTAGAAAGCAAAGCAGGCAACCCCTCCGCCATGGCTCACAGCAGTTTGCCTTCCAGCAAAGCCTTTGGGAGGGCCAGCACAAGGCCTTGGGGCTGGTCTGTGTATCTGCATCAGAAGGAGCAGCAGCCTGGATGGAGTTGAACAAAGACCAAGAGCCTGTGCATGTGCCTCAGCCTGTCCCAGGGAGCACTGATGGTGTGCTCACCTTTTCATCTCCATTCCCAGCTCAAACGGACATCTGGTTTGGATTTTTGTGCGTGCAATGAGCTCCCTCGACCTCCTGTTTCCACATCATGCAGTGCATCCTCCCATGCTCCACAATCTGCTGTGGCTCCTCAAAGGGTGCCGGGGACAGATGGCTTGATTTCAGCTGATAAAGGGGCTGCCTTGAAAGAAGCGAGGCGGAAGCTGTCTGGCCTGATATCTCTTTCTGGTGCTGTCAACGGGAGGTGAAGGAGACAAGCTGGAGCTGGATGGACACCAGCTCCATTCCAGGGAGCGTGGAAGGGAAACAAATTCCTTTAAAAAGCTCTTCTGCTGCTGCTAAATGGTGTCTGCTTGCCTTTATTTCAGAGACCTTCTGCCAAGCACAGATTACCTCAATACATTCTAGTCTTCACTCAGCCCACTGTGCTGCATGAAAGATGTAGCTAAAATATCTTCAGACCCTCTCAAGGGACAGCCAGGGATGTGGCTGACGTTTTGTGCGCTGCTGACTTTTAAACTCAATGTGGTAAACTGCTGACCAGCCTTGTCACTTCCCATCCACAGCACTGGACAGCGCTGCAGCTGTCAGGCACCTTGCTGAGCCCAGCCCCTGTGGGCAGCACGGGGCTGGCAGGCTCTCCAGGATCTTTGCAGTGCACAAACTGCAACCCTGCAGTAAACAAGGGAATTGGGAGCAAGCTCGGTAAATAGTGGAAATTACAAAAGCCACCACTTCTGTAATAAAAATGGGTTTTTCTTCAGGAACCTCAATTTTGCATTTTCTTTTCAGCACTGGGAGGGGAGGAAATATCCCTTCCCTTTGGAGACAGAATAGTTTATAAGCGGCTTTTATAAAAATCAGTGATTTCCCTTTAAGTCAGCTTCTGTGCCTTTGTCTCAGCTTTCCTGATTAGTCACATAATGAGGATATTTCTAATACAAATGTGTCAGGGGAGAAGGGAGCCAAACATTGCTTTATCAGAAGAGAATCTGTATCCCTCTGGATGCTAATTAGTCACAGAGATACAGGTATGTGGGGTGGGGGCAAGGCAAGCTCTTATTTTAGAAGCCAAAATGGTTTGTGCCCTCAGAATTTCTCAGGCAGGGCTGGAAATCCATGCCAAGGTAGAGAGATCTCCCCTGGCTTTCACATCCGTGCCCCTCAGATGCATTTGCCGTGCTGCTGCTCCTGCTGCTGATTGCGGGGTTATTTCTGTTGCAAGCTTGGCTAAACAGAAACTCTCTCCTTATAAATATGGAAATCTGATGGTTGAGCTCTCTGTCTCTCGGGACAAGTTGAAAGCGTGGTGCTAAAGAGAAAAGGGCTGCTGAACTCCGAGCTTGGTGGCTTTGTTTTCTGTACTAGTGCAGAGAAACTGTCAATTTTTTATCACTGGGATCCACCTTTGCTGGATGAACTAGTGAACTCTCAGGCCTTCCTCCCGGGAAAGCTCTGAGCCCAGCAACAGCCTGGGCTGTGTCAGTCCCTGCTCTGTCCAGGCTAAGCTGGTGTCCACCACTGAGTTCCCCACTTATCTGTGGTGTGGTAGATGTGCTTGGTGCATGAGCCTTGGGCAGCTGCACATCTTTGGGGATGTGTTGGAAAAGTCCGTGGTTTTTATATTTGTTGAAAAGCTTTGAATGCCACTGGGCATCCATTATGGTTCCTGATAAATCTCTTGAATCACAGAACATTCTGAGTTGGTAGGGACCCACAAGGTTCATAGAGTCCAACTCCTGGATCTGCTCAAGACAACCCCAGAAGTTGCACCATGTGCCCAGGAGCATTGTCCAAATGCTTCTTTAAATCTCACAGGCTTGGTGCTATGATTGCTTCCCTGGAGAGCCTCCATTCCAGAGTGGTGGAGCCCCACAGTGCTTCTTTGGAGCTTCATTTGTATCCTGCTTACAGCCTGTCTCCTTTCCTGGCTTGAGACCACAGTCAGAGAGCTTGCAGAGCCAGACACCCTTGCTCTCTGGAAGAAGGGAGATTTACTAGGTGCAGGAGAGAGACCAGATGAGAAATTATTATTGGAGAAGGAGTGAACAGAAGAAGCAATCCAACAGCTCAGAAAAGGATCTGAGGTATTGGATTAAAGATGCCAGTGATACTCCAGAAGCGAAAAGCAAGACCTCATTCATTACACTTGTATGGAAGTTGAACATGTAAAAATCAGCTGCCTTACAAAAACAAAACCCAAACCATCTGGAAAAGAACAAGTAACCCCAGATTTATGCTAGTAATAGCTGCGACTTTGAACCACTGATTAGGGCCCTTGGTCTACTGAAAGGTGTGGATGTGGAGCCATCCCAGCTTTTCCGACTATTGTTGTTACAGCCAGAGACTCTGAAAGCTTAATAACATCATATTTTCCATGCTGGATCCAATCAATGGCCCATGGAAGCAATTATCCAATCTCCAGGACATTGGTGGGAACTAACATCCCTGCAACAGGGCTCTCCTACTGTCATTTGTATTGCACCAGGTATTTTTTTGCCAGAATACATCACTTCTGTAGTATCTGTTAGAACCAACCAAAATTTCTAGTGTTCCTTCAGGCAAACTTTGATTTTGTCTTCCATGTACAGCTGGGACAGCCTAGCTGCATGTGGAGAGGATCCGTAAACCACTCTATATATGCTAACAACCATGGCATGTCAGTAATGATGGCTCCACTTGCACTTCCTCAGCCAGTGTTGCTAGGTGTTAGGGTTGTCCATGGAAAAGAAGCATAGTTCCCCAGAGTTGTCCACGGGAAGGAAGCACAGTTCCCCTCCACCATGCAGGAGAGTCTGTGAAAGTCTTCATCTGAGGTGGAGAACAGCTGTTTCAAAACAGACTGTTCCCCTCAGTGAGCTCTGTTAAAGCCTTGAAGAAGTAAAGATGGGATCAGACCTGAAATAAGCTCTCGACAATAACCAATGGGCATGAATTCAGTCGCTACAAGAACCTGCCATGGTCCCTTGCAGACAGCACTAGGGCCATGCAGTTTTCCATAAGATTCAGCTGGAATGTGCAGCGAAGGGTCTGGGCTCCTGTTTGTGCCTCTGACCTCCAAACACACTGTGACCTTGGGTCTGACATGTTGCTCAATTTTTTAATCACTTTAGGGGTATCCTCCCCTCAAGAGTTGAGGTTTAAAGAGCAGTTGTAAAGTTGTATGGGGTTTTTTACGATCCTGGTTTGGCCAGATGCCAGTTGCTAAACTGACTCTTACAATAGCTACTAAGGAATCTGTGATGCTTTAGCACCTTGAATACTCATGTTGCACCTTGGAGCTGTAGCTGTATAATCAGAGGTACAAGAGGAAAGGTATAATATCTTCACGTATATATCCTTTACAAGGAAGGAATTATTTTGATATTTAATCATCCTGAAAACGTACCTCAGTTAATAGCTGGTTTTAAATAGCTATTACATGCCAGCCACTTGGCAAGTGCAGGCAGTGGGGAGTGCAGTGTGGCATTTCTCTAATTTGCAATGTTAATGATCCAATTTAAATCATGTAAAGCTAGCACAAGATACTAAACTTATAAATGCATGTGATAATAGAGATGGCTTATGTGTGTGAGAAAAGCCTGGAGGGATATACGGTGTTAAATATACTCTATCTTGACTGAAGGGAAAGGACCAGGGGCTGCTTGTGCTGCTGGTTTCTCAGAGGGAAATCTAACAGAAATCATGTAATTAATCCCGTTTTTCTTCTTTGTCCCTCAAATGCTTTCCCAAAGTATTTGGTCTCACTACTGAATTGGTGCTTCCTCTGCTACTGTAGACTCCCAAGATTAGTCATACATCATCATCTTAAAAAAATATTTTCTTCCCTGTGCTGCAAATGTCATTTTTGATTAGGAAAACAGACCACTGAAACATCTTGTTCCCTTTCCACAGCTTATGCCTTTCTGTTTGCTGCATTTTGTTCAGCCTGGATATGGCAGTTGGGCAGGCCCTTTGTGACCAGGGTTCCAAGGGAGCATTTCAGCACAGGCACTGCAGCATCCGCAGGGAGACTGGCACTTCTCTTCTGCCCCCATTTGAAGCAAAGCAATGGTCTGAACTCCTGGTTACGTGTCAGTAAATTGAGCCACCCCAACTGCAGGTGTACATCGCAAAAAGTCACTTTAGTGACATGCTGGTTCAGTTTAATTAATAACACTAGAGGTTTTAGTCATGCAGCAGTATTAACATTGCTGGCTTCTCAATTGCTGAAATAAAATGGTTTCAAACACCAATTTATCTTACAATTATAAACTAATCAGGTTCAAAATCTGGATCTTGTAGTGGATATTGCAGGCCTAATTTGTTAAACAAGATCTGTTCAGTAGTTGCTCAGAAAAGAAAAACAGCAATGTTGTAAGTGGTGCATTGGCAGAGCTAGTAGAAAGTCAATAAACAGTTGTTGTTTATTGCTTTGTTGAAACCAAGTCAGTAGCTATCAGAATGTTTTTCAGTACATCAGTCACTGTGTTGCCAAAATGGCATTTATTTTTACTTTGGTAAAGGGAAGGTGGGGATGCTGGGAGAAACAGTTACTGCTCTGGATCTGACAGAGTGCACGTGTTGATGAAAAGTGACAATCATGTCTTCCCAGGAGCCTTCTGCTCTGGATCCCATGTGATTCTAGAGCTCCTTCAACATGTGAGACCTAGGAAAAAGATTGTTTTCTTCAGCTCTCCCAGAGAGAAGGTGGAGGTCAGACATGGTCCTTGGCAGTGCATAGGGGAATTTGGAGAACCTCTCTTGCAGGATAGACTGGTGTTCTGACTAAATAAGTCTGGCCTAGAAGCAAATTCTTCTCCTGTTAAGACAGATGGGGGAAAGGGACCTAAAAAGGCTAGGGATCTTCACAGTTTGCACCAAATCAGGATCAGTCTGCCTGAAAACCAGATCAGCTCTGTTGACTTTGTGTGACATCAGTTTCTAATCTGGTTTTGCAACAAGAATGCCACAACTTCATCAGGCAAGTGTACAGCTCCTTAGCCTTACCTCTACAGTTTTGTGTAATTCCTTATAACCCTGATGCAATTTAAGATAATAATTTTTTATTCTAGTGATCAGAAACATGAAAAAAAAAATACTCCTCTTTTTCTCTCTGCCGGCCCTTTATGTATCTGAATGCATCTATTATATCCTTCCTTAGTCTTCCCCTTTCTTCTCTGAGCAACTCCATTCTTCTAGTGCTCTGGTGTGGTTGTAGCTCCTAACTTGTATCCATAGGACAGATGAGGGGATTACATCTCCCTTGAAGGAATGGGCTCCAAAACTCCTTAAGCTGAAGCCTGAGAGTATGAGAGAGTCTTTTGTGAGGCTTTCTGGTTCCATTCCTGCTGTACATTGTCCTGTGACGCTTTCCTTTCTCTTGCCAAACATGCCATTATTACTGATCATTGTTCATCTATACTCTTGGCTTGGATTGATCCCCTGTAAATCTGATTCCCTATAAATTTGAACCTTTCCTTTATGCTGTTTCTTACACAGACATCAAACCAGGCACATCTTGGTTCCCAATAATTTTGTTCCTGGTGCATTTTTTGGGCACTTCATGTTCACAGATACTTATGTCTGTATTGCAGTGATATGTAGAGGCTGCAGAGGTCTGCTGCCTAAAACACTGTGAGATTTTTACCTACCTGTGCCCATCAGAGTCCCCTCCCCAGAAGCTTTCTGCCGACAGCCAGGTTTCTCAGGAACACCTGGCATGGTACAGCTTGAGGCAGAGGGAATCTGCCAACAGCACAGGATTTTCTGTTGCCAGGCCAGAGACTGAAGGTATAAATATTAATTAGCAGCACAATATTCTAGCCCAAGAGTCTGAATGACAACATTGGAATCATAGAAATTTCTCGTTGACCCACATGTACCCTCTGTATTCAGGGTGTGTGTGGTTTCTCACTTGTTTTTCTGCTCACTAAGTCAGTCCCTCATGCATAGAACATCTATCTGTTTTTTCCAAACTCAATGTTTGATGTAGAAAAGAAACAAAACACTTAGACTTGTCCTTTCCTGTTAGCATTTGCGTGCAGTATGCAATCCACATGGGCAGCTCCAGAAAGCAGATGTCTCCTGAGCTGCAAGCACTCACTGTAAGCTGTCACACACGTGTTGGTACTGAGACTTCCAGCATCTTTTAAGTAGGACAGAAGACAGCAAGCACATCATTGGTGGGTACTGGAGAGAGACAAGTTCGCTGGACGATATTCCTGATGAGTTGGCTCCTCCTGATTCAACTGATGGTGGACAGACAGAAGCCTCAGAACTATGGAGAGAAATTATGGTCAAGCCCTGTATATTGGGTCTTTCCTTGAGATAAGAGGATGAGGGCAATCACGCCCCTCTGCTTTTATCTGAAAAAAGCAGCAGAGCTGCTTTGGTGATCATCGCATTTCCTACAGACAGAAAAGTGGAGAACATTTTCATAAGAGCTGTAAATATGACTGATTTTGAGGGGCAGATAGAGACTTCTCAAGTTACACATATGTTTTTGAGGTGTAGCTGAAGACCACAGAAATTGTGTGTGCCCATTCCCTTCCACATGTTCTGGGGTCCCCAAGGATTTGCAGAGTGTAAAGTGGGGCCTTGTTAAGCCTACAAGGGGTCAGAAGTGTTGGCTGTGAAGGAAGGCAGAGTTTGTACCAAGCACCCAGCTCCATCATTTGGGGCAATTTCCCTCCCATAGTCAGTGTGGGTTATTGGGAGAGGTAGGTAATACGACTGAAAGGCTCTTGAGCTGATGCTTTCTTATTAAGTACTGCAAAATGGAAAGTGATTTAAAAGAGAAAATATAAACAGCCTGCTAAGCATGCCATCTCCCTTAAACCCCAGATTTCAGTTTAAAGTGTTTTCACCTTCTCTCTGTGCTCCTGCATGCTGATGATTCACAGCACTCCTGCTCCTCAGAGGTTTGCTGGAACTAATTTCTGATGTTCAGAAATGGCACATGGTGTACACACTGTGGGATATGGCTGCTCCTAGCAGGACGGCAGTTTTCAAGATCCTTTGTGTCAAGCCTATAGAAACAAACAATCTAGTAAGAAAACTTCCCACCATTCGAATGCTGTGACACTGCATGCTCAATTAAGCTGTGGGCATGTGGGGAGAAAACTTTGATTAAACTCTGGCCCCAGCCAAATGTTCATGCAGTGCTCTGATTGAATGTATTTTTTCCTTAGGAATGAAGACATGCAGAGGCCTCAGGAACAAAAAAACATCCCTTAAATGTATTAAATACCTTTAGCTGTCTAAAGATCCTGCAGGCACTTCTCAGCACTTGCCTTTTGTTTGGGAGTGTTGTGTTGTCCCCAGGGAGCAATAAGAAATCACATCATCTGTCCTGGGACGAGTCACACCATGTAGCTGAGATTTTGATATTGGGGGCAGAGCTGAGTGTGTTGGTCTAGGTGGGCTTGTGAAAAAAAAAAAAAATTGCCAAGTGAATTCCAATAGCAAAAGCCTGTGTTGAATCTCAGTGTGCTCTTAGGCATTCACAAGCAAAAGGCTAATCAGTCAAGTAAACGTTTCTCTGGGCAGTTGAGCTATGGAGAGAGAACTGCATCCATTCAGTATGCACAGAAGCAGGGCATGTTTGTGCAGAGACAGCTCCAGCCGAGCTGGCGTGGGAATGCTGCTGTTTTCACAGTGGGCATTGTTACTATGGAGGCCTGTGAATTGCTGCAGAATGTCTGCGAAATGATGGATGGGAAATATGACAGTGTCTTGCCACTCCTGGGCCAGGGATGTGGGCACTGGGGACACCTTCCCTGGCTCGGTTTCCTCTCAAATCCATTTTATTCTCTGGAAGGAGTGGGCCTGGCCCATGCATGCAGTGGTGGTCGCCCAGACTGATGGTGCTTGCGATCTCTCTGTGCAAGTCGTGGATCTCCTACTCAGCTGTAACATGTGCTGCTGGGGCTGAAAAGCATTGTGCTGAACCTTGGGGAAGAATTCCTAGGGCTGACTCCACTGCCGTGTCCTGCATCATTCCACCTCCAGTGTCAGAAGCTCCACCAGGCCTCCTCTCTAGACAGTGGGGAGAGGGAAATGCATCTCCAAGGACAGATTCATCTCCTTTTAAGATGAGTGTCTTAGATAGAATGGAAGTAATCACTTCTTGAAAATCATCGTAGTTTTCTCTGGAGGCCAAGGAAGCCTTTTCTGTGTGTTTGGTCTAGAGCCCATTTTGGAGATTTCTCCAGCTGAGTCCACTGGTCCAGGCTCAGAGTTCAAATCTTCAAAGGCACCTCAGAACATTTCTCCCCTCCCTCTGTTGATGCAAATGGATGTCTAATGTCACGGTCAGGTTACCTACAAAGGAAAAGCTACTGTCAGCAAATCAGTTTGCCACGAAAAGTAAGAGCTGGTTTGGATTTAGAGTTTTAGCATGATTTTAACAATGTGAACCTGGACTAGTCCAGGCATGGCCAGACTCCCTCTCTGCCCTGTGGGCTTCTGGCTTTGAGTTCAGTGGACTCTCTGCTGGACTGCACCAGCACAGAAGACAGTATGTGGCCATCACACTATGTCATTTCCCATAATATGTCTACTCCCATGCCTTCCTGCAGCCAGCATATTGGGGCTCCAAGGACTTGTTTATTGTGTTCAGTAACAGCTAGGACGCATCCAGCTCTTGGAGTCATGTTCCTTAGAAATGGCTGTATCCTGCCTTTTCCCAGACTGGCAGAGAAAAGGTTCTCATCCAGGAAGCCTGGACTTACATGGTGCCACTTAGCATCTTAAACATCCCTCTTGGAGGGATTCTAGCATGTCTGACAGACAGACATGTCCTTTGTGTGATCTAGCTATTCCCATGTGTAGAAGCCCCAAGGTAAGGGAGCTTATGTGTATGTCTCAAACACTGATAGCTGGATGGCTGTGGTGCCAACCAAGGATTGTTGGTAATAGCAGCCAAGGATTGTTAGTAATAACACACTGTAAGAAAGAATAGAGAATGTGGCTGGAGAAGGGCCCACATGGAGGTAGAACAGCACATTTCTGGGACAAACATCCTTGTCCTGGCTCCTGGAGATAAGCACAATGCAACACAGCCCAAGTGTAGGAATGAGGTCGAGAAGCAGGCATGGACTGTAGGGGGATGTGGAGACCACCAAATACCCTGAAGCCTCCAGCCCATTTCTGGAAAGGTCTGGGAGAGCGGACTGTGCACAGTAACTGAATTACATAGAAAGAGAGAAATTTACCTCCAGTGCACAGAAGCTCATCCATAAAAAGTACCCCCACAAAGCCCAGGTGTGTGTGCACCCCAGGACCCTGCACTCCCCATCAGCTGCATCAGCAATGGAGCCAGGATTGGTGATATCTCTCTCTCTTTCTCTCTTTCTTATATTCTTTTTTTCTACCCCTCTTTAATTCATCTCTCTCTGGGATGTATCTCTTTTTCTCTTTCCTGTGACCTCCCTCTTTTATCCTAAATCCACTGCTGGGTGCTTAATAGGAGGCCAAGAACTAATGTACCAATTTCCATGCCAAGTGTGTAATTTACTAACAGAACTTCGTAAGGTTTTGTGAACCTTTTAACTTCAAACATTCCTTTTGTCCCCAAGCATCTACAAATCTTGGGTGCTCCCTTCCCCTGAAGGGTGAGAGGCCACACCATGATGATTCTTTCCTGTAGCTTGGATTCTGATCTATTCCTTTCATCTGGGCATGTTTGAGACCAGATCCATGTTCCAAGGATACCACATGAGCTGATCTGTGATTTATGCCTAAATGTTCTCCTGGAGACTTTTTTTTTGGTTTTCAAATTGCTCTTACCTTTTTAACTAGTCACTAAACTGCTACATTAGAGGAGAAGTACAGGAGTGAAAGCAGAAGAAATTGCCCTTGTCCTTGAATGCGAGGTCTTGTAAGCACCATCCATTTTAAGTACTGTCTAAGTCTACTGGGTAGTGCAAAGGAGCAGGATTTTGATAAAATCTTACAACCCTACATATGTTATTTAACCCGTTTCCACCAAGGTAGAGCCTAATTCAAAAATTACATTTTCTCTCTTAAGCACAGTGTATTAAAAAGAGCTAAAGTGCACTGCAGGGAGAAGGCAGGCAGAAGAGTGCCTCAACAAGTGATTTTTTTTTTTTTTACTGAGAGGGAAGAGTGATGTTATCTTGCTTTGAAACTCAGTGACTCTGCTTTGCATACAGGTGTCAGTGCTGTGATGAGTTGCATTTTACAAGAAATTGTGTACAAAATAAAAACTCCAAAAACAGAGAGAGAGACAATATCAATTCACCGGTTTGGAATAGTATTCTAGTATATAGTTTATGATGCCTGGTTCCGTTTCTTACAAGTGATGGTTTATTCATATATTGGACCTAAAGCTGAACGTTTGCTTTGCCTGTGCAGCTCTACCTATGATATACCCAAATTTACATACACGTATATGTATGTGCATGTTCAATTTAACTTCTGGCTTCTAGGTGGGAATAAGAACATGTTTGAAAACCAGTTTTAATTTTCACTATGGTGCTAAGTGGAGAGGTTTGCACTTTGCTGTGGAAGGACTTCAGATATTTTTATCAGTGGTAGAACTGTCTGAGTTGGTAGTTAGTTTCTCTCTTTTTTGATGTGTTGTACCACAGAGTTCAGTACATGTTGTCTGCCAGGAGGCAGGAGCAGAATGTGTTTGGGGAGATTTGTTTTTTGGGGGGGGGAATTTTAGTGACAGTGAAAGGTACTCTGCTGACAGATCTTTCCTGTCAGCCATGAAATAGCTCCCAAGAGGGACCAGAAATTGAATTCTCCTACCTGTGTAGCCCTCATTCCTTCCAAGCTGGACTTTCACATAGACCTGGTCTCAAACTTTTTAGTTTTAAGTTTGAGGTCGAGTGGTCCACTTGGAATTCATCTGAAACTGTAAATGTGTTTCATACAACACCCCAAGGAGTCATCACATGAAAATTATTTGGGACTACTGCCAGCCCAGGCTGAATTTGAACTGGTGACCCACCATCCACATTATATTCCCAGTATCATCCATCATATAAGCCTGATGTTGAAATTTGGCATTTCCAGAGGTACTTTTAAGATAGTAAATGTGCTTCCAAAGTTCTGTGTTTTGCCCCTGGGTTTCAGCATGTTCTCTGCTCCCTCTGAATGTGAAGGGGGTGGAGTCGCCTAATAGCCACTCAGAGAAGAGGGCGTAGAACTTTCAGCTAAACCATTCTGTTTTGTTTCTGTTCTTTCTTAACAGGATCCAACAGCTGCAGCTATTTCGGACAGAGATTGTGATACAAGAGAGGGAGAGACTGTAGCCATGAACTATAAGCCATCCCCCCTTCAAGTGAAATTAGGTGAGTCTTTGCTGATGGAGAGTGAAAAGGCTGAATCCAAGGCGTGAAATACCAGATCATGTGCAGATCTCCGTGCATGTGGCTGAGCATGCCAGCAAGGCCCAAGCTGCTCGCAGAGCAGTTTTATCATTGTAATTCTGCTGCTGTGACTCAGGGAACTGACCTACAAACATGTAAAGCCCCTGTATCCGTGGACGTGGTAAAGAAAGGAAGCTATGCCTTAAAAGCAAGGCATAGTTCTTTTAAACCTACAGGTTTTTTATTAAGCTCAGATCAAGGCTTGGCCAGGTAAAGAATGAAGATACTATGGAAGGACTGTAATAAAAAGAAGAGAAGACAGAATAGTTGCAAACAAAAGGGAAAGGATAAGAGAGTTGAGACACTACCAGGAAAAGACAGAGCTGCATTACTGTGAAATGGAGGACTTTTAGGTCTGTAAAGGTTCTCATACAAATAGTCTTGCTATTTCTGAGCAATATTTACTAAGTTCTGGAAGCAGAATCATCCTGTTAGCACAAGACCCTGCTTCCTTTCAAGGCTAATGCTTACAAGAGCAGTCCACACATGCCTGTCCTGCCTTCGAAACCTGAGCAACTATTTAGCCACACAGCTTCAAGAACCTGATGACAGACAAGCCAAAGGAACAGTGTGCTTTTTGATAAAAAAGGGGAATCTAAGTGTAGAAAAAAGTGTAGGAGCAGGAAGGAGTCCCCTGGCTGTCCTTCACATCAGAACAAGTGACGTTGAGAGGATGCTGCTGAAGCTGATTGAGGGTGGTTATGCAAGTCATGAATACTCTAAAACCAGTGACTGCTTTTCAGGAAAAGGCAGGGAGCAGCAGTGTGTGTTAATAACAGCACAATTCATAGTTTGGTAAAAAATAATTACTGCCAGCATGCCATATGACACCAAGATCCTTTTTCACTGCCAAGAGAGTTCTTTAATGTTACTAGACAGATAATTACTTAGTAGTTGTTTTGGATAATTTAACACCAGGAAACCGGTTAGATAGCAATTGATGCTATTATTGGTAAGTCTGCAATATTCTTGCCTTTCTAGGCAATAAAAATATCCTCCTGAGATTCACTAAAGTGACAGGAAATGGTGCTTTTTTAGACTTGGCTTTAGTAAGTCATGAGAGCATTTTAGGAGATCAAATCATTGAAAATAGGTTTGGATTCAGGGTAAGCAAGTTCAATTCATACAAATTAAATGGAGAAGTAATTTGAGGAAGATCCTTAACAAACCTCAGTATTATAAATAAAGCCAGTAGAATAAGAAACTTGGGAAGTCAAAACATATCAGGTGGTGTTGAAGGAGAAAGTATCAGGAGAAAGGACATTGCTGATGGAGTTCTCCAATAGTCATTTTATGTATATGTTCATTAATGACTTTTACGTAAAAAGCAGGAGTCGGCAAAGAAAATTTAGTAGAGCATATTTGGGAGGAACAAGTCCCATAAAGACTCAGAAATGGCATAGAGGATAAAACAATGAAAACTGGAATAATAGAAATGAGAAAAATAAGACAGGAGAAACTCGATCTTCTGTAAGCTGGAATTTATCAACTGGAGATGACTACGTTAGTTGGAAGGTTAGTAATTATATAAATGGACTAATACATGATAATAGCCCACAGTCACACTTCTGCAGAATTTACAAGCTTTTTTCTGGGGATCAGATAGAAGAGAATGATTAGCCTTTCTGCCAGAACTTCTGCTTTTCCACACAGGAAAAATTCTATTTCATTTAGCCAGTGCTGAGTGGCATAAAGAGTCAAAGGGAGGCATTGAAGTGTTTGAACAGTTTTTGTAGTAGGTAGAGGCACACTGTTGCCAGGACCTCCTTTCCAGCTGGTGCTTCCGCCAAGTGAACTCAGTGCTGACCACAGTATGCTTATGAAGATAATAGTGGGTGAAACCTACTTGCTGAAGGGGAATTGTCCTGCAAGACTGACAGGCATCTTCCTGCCTTGTCTCCAGAGAGAAGTCTGCTCCAACACCTCTCTGTGGAAACAGTGTCCCTCTAATGAGGTGAACACATACCTAGTAGCACTTGGATCAGCTCTCTACTCTTAGCCATATCCAGATGAGCTCTAGGTTACCTGAGGCAAAATGAGACTAACAGTATTGTCTGTCGCCAGTGTAACATGCCTTTAATCCACACCAGCTCCTGCTGCTCTTATTCTTAAAATCTGCCCAGCCTCTAGAATTTTCTAGCAGCTTAATCGTTGCATCTCCCAGCTCTGGCCCCCATTCCCCTGACTAGATATTTTTGTCCCTTCTGCATTAAACTTGTCAGATTTTCTTTTAATCGCTTTAAGGCTAGAAAAAGTTAAAGTGGTACACAAATGTTTAGTAGCTTAACTGGCCAAGCCATTGTTGAGGATGGTAGCATCTAGGGGTTCAATCCTATTGCAGGTTTTCCATGTGGATGGTGGCATTTTTCACTGTCAAATCAGAATCAATTGTTCAAATGTCAAATGTTCTGATGGAAGGTTGATAAATGTCATTTTTCAGTTTGCAAAGATTCATGTATAAATCTGTCGTATGTGCTTGCTGGAAGTTTGGTTCAAGTGAGCTCAATTAAATACCAACCCAGCATGAATACAACATTTGCTTCCAGACACTGCAGTGATTGAAGTGTGACAGAAAGAGCGTGAAAACTGCACACAGATTTATCCTGCTGCTTGAGTGGTCTTTTCGTTGGCTGTTTCTTCACCCCTAAATAAATACATTTGGCTACGTGTTTGCTTGAGGGGGGTCAGTTAGATACAGGAAAAACTTCACAGCTGTCTTATATTTCTAGCGACTTCCTGAAGGTTACACGTGGTTTATAAATGGAACAGTGCTTGATGCTAAGGCCATCAAGAAAAAGAACCTCACACCAAGGGAAAATAAGATCTCCCAGTTCACACAGTTCATAATTTTAGCCCCTTATTGATATTGTATCCATATTAATTCTGAATTTGTTCCTTTTCTAACACTCACACTTTGTCTTTCTATCAGGAGCTGCAAGGCTCAGCCATGCTTCTTTCTTTCTTTCAGATCATTGATAAGGAGACTCCTGACAGCACAGGTTGGGGGCTGGGTGTACATTAGTGCTTAGGAGATGTCTCCAGCACATCCTTATTAGGAGCCATATCCAGATGGAGCACATACCACAAGCCTTTTGAAAACAGAGGAGAGTTATGATAAGGAGAGAGAGAGGAACAGAATAATCCCCACGTGTAAATCTCAGGGCACCACATCCACTGGAAGGCAACAGATCCTCCTAGCATTCCCAGGAGACGAGATATTATTTTAATGAAGCTTATGCCATCTGCTTTTCTAGTTCGCATTTTTAATTTCCCTTCTCTGCTCTGAAATCCCTACCCGCAGTCTGCATCTTTCTTACCTAGCAGTCGATGACATTAGTTTGTGTTAAAACAGAATGGGCAATGTGGAAAGTGGTTGGAGTGCTGCGAAACAAGCAACAGGTGGGATGAGGGATTGTGGGAGAGGCATCTTCATCAGCACATCCACCACACTGAGAGCCTGGCAGTAAATGTCCTGCATGCCTGTCTGCAGATGAGCATGTGGGGGAGAGGCAGAGACACTCACATCAGCCTTCAGCCCTCTAAGGTGCCTGTGGCCTTAGATGTAAGCACCTCCTCTCCTTGGACTACATAGGGAATAAGGCACAGTTTTTGGAAGGTTCCTCGAAGGGGTCATAAAATTACGTAAAAACTAAGTGTCTAAGCTAGAGAAACTGAGTCCGACCTCAAGGAAGTTACTGGAATGCTGTTCACTTAGACCAAGCAGAGTTGGTAGGGTTAAACAGCAGCAAAAACACTGTCACAAGGACATAGAGAATGGTGTTCCCTGGTGTGTCTGACTTGGACAAAACTAATTTGTGACTGAGCCCCATCTTGGTGGATTGAAATGAACAGAGGAGATAATCCATCTGGAGACAGAGGCTGATGACATGTCTGTGTTGTTAGCTCCTGCCCTTCAGCCTGCTGCTGTGTATTCATGGCAGATATTGAATTGCTGTGTGATCTGGGAGGAATAGTACCAGGAGTATCAGTCAGAACTACAAAGCCCTCAGGGTTCAGCTTAACAAAATTGGTGCATTTCTGGCTGAAACTTTACAGAAGGTCTCTGATCCCAGTAAACGACAGACTGCCCCATGTGGCTTCTGAGATTGATCTTTCAGTTGGCGTAGGTATTTAACCCCTTCTCCTAGGGTAGGGTGTGTGTTCAGAGCTTGTCCTAAAGCTCTCCATTGAAAAGCCACGAAGCACACAGCAGAACAGTGTTCTCAAAAGGATGCCATGCTCAGAGATCCCCTTCCAGGACTGCTCTTGCCACAGGTCAGGATGCAGAACTGGGAAGTGCAGTCGTAAACAGAGCAGGCAGCAAGCATCTTGCGTAGGCTGAAAGGCTCTGGATCTGCCCCCATCTGTGGCTCCTTTTCTGCATCATCGCTTCCCAGTCTGCTCCAAAACTTGTGACTTCTGAAGCTGTTCATACAGAAAACAGAATAATAAAGGGGAAGTTGAAGTAGGCTGGACAGATCAATGCCATTAGTGTATCATTTTGTCAGTATTTCAAGTACTGTACTATTCCCAGTTGCTCTTCTGTAACAAGGTGATTAATGCTAATTAGGTACAGCAGCTGTTGTTTCTGGGAAGATGCTCTGTAGGTAAATTAGGGAAACATTTTATAAAAAGGCTCTAACTCTTAAGCTAGGTCCCCAGGTTCCAGCTCTGTTGACAAAACTACAGATTTTCATATCCATAACTGTTTGCATGGCGACCTCAAGTGACATCATTACCTTAAGTGCAGAAAGCCATTTTGCTCCCCTGGGAGCACCCATTTCCTTGAACACAGTCTGTGCATTGCACAGGGCTGGGGGGGGTGGGGGGGAAGGGCGGGATGGAAGCCAGAGAGCAGGAACAATACAGCACTGCTATTGATTTTCTTCATGAAGACAGAAGCGCAGCCCACCACTCGGAAGTCTCACGGAGCTTGGGAGGCATTTATTTAAACGTTTTTTTAATCTCTTATTACTCTTTCCATTCATAAGAGAAATGGTGTACACAGATTTATGGTAGCATCCTTCCTGTAGGATATTTCCAGGCTCTTTTTGGAGAGGATGAGAGAGTGAACAGCTGCATCACATTAAGGCTAGTAGGGCTGTCTGCAGACAGAGCTGCAAAGATGAGAGCAGAAAACCAGTGCTGACAGGCATATTATTGCAGATTAGTTAGACGAGAAGTAGAGGGGCAGAAAGAAAGAGGTGCCTGAGACAGGCTTGGGTGAAGAGTAAAGCCATTCAGACAAACTGGAACAAAGCAATCACTGGAGTTCAACAAAGAGCTCCAGGCAGGAAGGAATGTGTGAGGGAGTGCGACAGAGGGAAGGGAGGTTCCAAAATCCAAGAAGCAGAGCACGAGCACAAGAATATGGGAATGATGTGGCATGATGTTCACCAAATGACCTGGCTTTTTGTATCACTGCAATTTTGCTTGATTTGTTATGCCACTGCACCAGGGCTTCACTGGCCTGTCCCAGCCCTCCACGGTGGTATGTGCCCCTTTCCCATGACACATTCCTGGGTACCAACACACCTCACAGGCCAACAGACTCACACCCACTCATATCTTGTGCTGCACACACCACTCTTGGCTAATACTCCTTCAGGTAAAAAGTCATGAAGAAGGAAACTGTAAGGTAACTGGATAATTTTGGGGTATTACCTGGCCATCCTTTAGCTACTCCATATTTTTATGGTGTCTACAATGTAGTAGTCTAGAAAGGAGAGGTAATCCTGAAGATCTGCTTCTGCATAAATTATTTTATTTTGTATTGAGAATGGGCCACAGCATCCGGAGCCTGAATGGGGGTTTCATGCCTGAAGGAGAAGCCCAGAGCTGCAAATTACAGGTTCTCTTCTTTGTCTTGCCCACTATAGTCAGTCACCTCAAATATGAAAAGCAGCTCAGAAGGTTGTGAGGAAAAACAAATTGAGCAAATTGTTGAGATTCTCTGATAAAAAGGAGAAAAAATTCAGTAACTGAAGTAGTGAGGACAGTAAAAAGTACCTGGTCTAGCAAAGCCTAAACCCAGCAGGCAGCACCACACAGTGGTCTGTCCAGAGGTCTTGTTACACAAGTATGTGTTACTCTCATCACTGTTTTCTGTGAAGTATGTAGAGAACTGGTTTAAAAGAAAGAGGTCCCCAAAGGTGATTTACAGCTTGTTCCTGACATTAAAAAGATTAACAGCAACTGAGATGATAAGGCTGCCTGCTCAGATGTCGGTATCTTTAAAAAAATCAACACAGAAAAGGGCGGTAATACTGTTCTCTGGCTTCTCAAAAGCCCTGTGTCCTTAAATGTAGGTTCCACCAGTGTAACATTTCCCCAGTTCTGAGCTACCCAGGTGTTGCTATTTCTGTAGTTCCTTCTGATGTCTCCAAAGGTAGATGAGTTTCTGCCTAGCGCTTGAAGGAAGCAAGTATAGTCCAGTATAATTAATGTAAATTGGCTCCAGAACAGACCACAGCATCTACAGACAGTGTTGGGTGATGCATTTATTTAATGTGTTTGATTTATTAATGATGAGCCTTAAACTGTACTTGATGGTTAATTGAATTTGTTCTGATTTTCAAGTGATGTGGGCTGCCACTTTGTCTTCTCTGTGCTGCACACTCAGCTCTTAACAGGGAAAGGTTACTGTCTGCTTATTGAATGTGGGAACTAAAATGCTCCATCAGCAGATCAAGCTCTATTAAATAGAAATAACATACACTTCTCAAAGGGAAGGAGCATGTCCTGGTATAGTAAAGTCACTGCAATTCTTGGTTTTTAGCTGCTATCCTTAGGCACAGAGGATGTTCATAGCAACCTGAAAACTTCATGTTGCTTCTGTGAGATACTAAAGAATCCTTTGGAGACTCAGAACTCAGAAAAACACAAAAACCTTGGTTTCTGTTTTCCTTTCCTGTTTTCTTGTTTTCCCCCACAGCAGGAGAGCAGAATAGACAAGGATGTCATCCATATTATGTGTCCTGTAAGTAGTAGACTTCTTTTTAGGGGAGGGTACCATGGTGGTCCTGGATACAGACCTCACCTGAGCATGAACAGAGGTACACCCAAGGAACCCTTCTTCTGTGACTCAAGTCTTTGTTCCAGGCAGAGCAGACAGTGTCACATCCAGCTGTGCACACCAGAACCCCCTGTTTCCAGACCCAGCCAGTGGTGCAGCCAAAGAACCACCTGCAAGGCGCAGCTCTAATGTGGCAGGCAGGACAAGTACCCCATGTGTACCCCATCTTCATTGTGACAGCAACAAACTAAGTACAGTTTTTGCCCAGTCAGCAACGGTCACATTTCATCATGTCCATCAGTTTCAGTCCAGAGGCCTTGGGAGGAGCAATTCCCAAAAGCAGGAGGCAGCACAGGAGAAACCACTCTGTAATTCTCCATGGAGGGAGGGGTGGTTGAAGCAGGACATGAAGCAGTATGTGCCTGTGCTGGGCACATGTTTTCTAGGTTTGCATACTGGTAGAAGCAACTCAACAGTTTCAGCTGTTGTCAGCATCTCAGCCTCTTACACCAACCCACACCACTGCTTTATGGAGAAGCTTTAGGAATGGGAATTAAGCTGCAGTGAGGATAGTGGGACTAGTTGTGCAAAAAGGCCTCTGAACCTTCAGAGTCCTGACTGGGACTAAGAGGGAGTTTTGCCTGTACCCTGACACTTCACTCCTGACAGGAACAAGGCAGTGACCTCTCCAGGAAAGACCACAGCCTCCCTGCTCTGCCGTGTGTAGAAAGTCTTCTGGCACCTCTCTGTTTCTTTCAAACCTCAAACTTCAGGCACAGTTCTTTCCTTGTTCCTCTTGGCAGTCATTCTCTATAAAGCAGGGCACGCTGAAGGAAAATAAAGCTGTTTTTACAGATACCATATATTTACCAAGATAAAATTTTATTTAAGAAAAAAGTCATAGCAGTAATTGGACAGTCTGATCCCATTTGTCCAGTTGTTAAACACAACTGTCATTCAAAAAGCATTAAGTGCTGCCTGCATCATGGCTGAATAGCTTGTGCTGAGGGTATGTTTTTCTGCATCACTCATGGAAATGAGACTTTGCAGCCTGGTACTGTGCAAAATAGCTGTGGTGTCCCTTTTGAAACATCTTCCAGAAGGAAAAGGAGGAATTCTTCATCAAATTTTAAAATGTTTGAGCGTTGTCCAAACTCTTTCTAAACTGACATATAGGAAAACATGCCCCATAGACAATATTTATGTCCTTTCCCCAAGTCCCGTTACAAGGGGAAAGGAGGGGTAACACGTACATTCTTGGGAGGAAGAGCCAAGCCTTTATCAAAGAATCATCTCCAGCCTCTGTAATCATTGTGATCTGTTTGTGTCTGCCTCCTACTAGTAGTAGACTCCTGTTCTCTCCATGCTGCTTTGCAAACTGTTCCTCTCCCAGGCTTCCTCCCACTTTCTGTATCAGTGAAATTATCCATCCTCACTTTTAGAGACTGCACAGCTGAGCCATTGCTCTCAGTGACTCCTGCCTTCCTTCTTGCTCATGTCCCTTTCACCTGAACTCTGCCCAAATATTTTTTTCCCTTAATTCTCTGCCTTTTTTGTCCCACTTGTTCCTTACCTTAAGAGCTTGAATTGATTCAGCCTAAGCCTTTGTGAGTGTTCCAACCCTTTGTGTCATAAAGTAACACTGTTTATAGCACAACAAAATAAATCCTCTATGGGGCTTTAAGGTAATTCTACTGTAGACCCTAAACCATCTCCTTTTTTGCTATAACTTTGGGGTTTTTTCTGCCTTCTGCTCTAAGTGGAAGGCAATCCCCACTTTTTCCAAACAACCCACATACCTTCTTTTTTTGATCACTGCTGTGAAATTGGTACAATCAAGTCAGCAGGTGTTAATGTGTTCTGGAGGAATGGCGGAGTTCTGTCTAGCTCACTAGTCTGAAGCTCATGAGTTTTAAACTGCCTTCTGCCATGAGTAAACTGTGAGCTGGCTATGAGAAGAAGGTTTAATCACACCAGGTGTTTCAGAGCCTGTGGGCTGCTGGCAGTCCCTTTGCTGCAACTCAGCTCCCAAGTTACACCAATGCCAGAAAACATCCCCTCTCTGTCCCCCATCACTACCCAGCCTGAAAGTAAGAGGTCATTTTCAAAAAAAGGAAGGATTTTTATTAATTACTTTAAGTACTGGTTCTAGGACTAGAAAATTGGGAGAACAGATTAATAGTACAAGGGAGACAATTTACTTTGTATAAGCTCATCTGAGAAACTGTGTTTGACATAATAAATGACACTGCTAAAAAGTGTGTCTTGAACAGGGCTAGTATACTTAATATTTAAAGTGATTCTGTCAAGCATGGGTAGTTTAAATCCGTAATGGAAGCTGCCTTTTAAATCTGGATTTTCAGGTTTTGCTTACATTTTTTTAAAGAAAAACAGGTATTCTGGGAGTAGACTCCCTAGTAAATTCTAGCACTATGTTGGTTTTTTTTAAGTTCACTGCAAGAACATATAACTGATGGTTCAAAAATCCTTCACAAATTCATGTCTAATTCACAAGGTGGTTTTGGCCGTAAAAAGTTTGGGACACTCAAGTCACAAAGCAGCTATGCCTTTTTTAGCTACTCACTTTCAGCCAGAACATGAAAGACTCAACTTCAGTTTCTGTTTCTGCCTGAATGCTTCAGCTGTCAGGTTGAAGTGTGGCTTTATGCAGCCTCTGATCCATGGGGCAGGGGTTTAAGCAAAATGTGAAAGCAAAACTTTGGCATAGTTATTTCTGTGCAGGCAGATATCATGTTTTTGGTTCCTCAGAGCTCACGTAGCTGATTCCCATCTGCCTGTGTGCAGAACAGCTACAATACACAACCGTCCTTGAGTTTGAATTTGGGTCCTTTGGGTTTCCTGTCCTTCACTGGAAGGGGATGGTCAATGCAAGGACATGATCTTAGCTCCATTGTTCGCAATGTTCTTCTTTCTATCTGCAATTAAACATTCCCGGGTACCCAGGAGTTTCCCTCTCGCTGGAAATCAGAGTCACGACCTCTTTAGAGAAGGCTGTTGCTGCTTTGGGTCTTGTTGATAAGGTGAATGGAACCCTCTACAGCACATTCATCTGACCTAGAACTAGGCTGTAATCTCCTCTGCATCAAAGCAGGGCAGATAGACAACGGAAAAAGGGCAGGACTAAAGGAAACAAAACACAGTGCCAGTTGTCCAGTTGTCTGCATTTACCTGGTTATGACCATCATATGGGAGATGGCCGGGATAATCTGGAGAGTTCTAAGGAAAAGCTTCATGTGGAACTTCCTCTGTGCTATTGAGGAATGACAGGATCGTGCCTGAGTTGGCAGTAAATTGCCTGGAGCATCTGGTGGGTACTTCATTCCCAACCTGTTACTTTTCTCACCTTATGGAAATCCTTTTTCACCATGAGGACAGTCAAGCATGGGAAAACTTCTCCCGGGGAGGTCATGTCATCTCCAACCCTGAAGGTTTTGAAAATCTGACTGAATAAATCTCTGAGCAGCCCAGTCTGATCCTATAGCTGATGCTAGTTTGAGCAAGGCTAGAAAGCTCGTGAGGTCCCTTCCAGCTGAAGTAATCCTGTGATCCTGTTTCTGGCTAGGACTCCAGGCTGGTTTTTTAAGATGTCATATAGTTTCTGCTCGTTACCCAAAAAAAAAAAAAAAAAAAAAAACCAAAACTTCTGTCTAGTTACACTTTTGGATTCAGATAACACAGATTCATAACCACAGCCAGATTTGCAGGGGTAGACTTCAGTGAGTTGCATGCACTGGTATAAAGCAGTCCTCTGGCATGCCCTGTGGTAAACAAGAAAAAACCAATTGCTGCTTGATTTTCACTCCATTATAAATGTTCTTCTTTTAAAGTTTAAATTACAGCTTTTTCTTCTTTCTCTTTAATTCACCAAACCTTCTTGATTGAATTCAAAAACATATTAAAACTAATTTTCTCCTCTCTTGTATCTCTTACTGACTCCAGTGCACAGACAGGGAAATTAGTTCCTAACTTGCATTCCTTAATGCTGAATGATTTTGTAACATGAGCAAGCAGCTGGATTTTTGTACCTACTGTGTCCTAGCAAAACATTAGGGCATTAGCACAGGTCATTAACAGAGTGTACAAGAACCAAATTAAAGTGTTTGTGTGAGGTGACAATCAAGCAGCTACTAAGGGGACTGTGCAACACCTCCATTTCTTAGACCAATTTGAGCTCTTCTTGGTGTTGGTCATGTCTCAAGTAGCCTTTGGAAAAGGCACTTTTGTCTTAGATTGGCAAAGGGATTTTTTTCATCTGTGATTAGGATTTTTAAGGGGATTTGCAGAAAGAGATCGTGACCCAGAGGCTGGTTGTCACACATAGATCCCTACCTGCTGCATGCCACAAATAGTGTAAGAGAACACAGAAGAAAACAAAAGCAAATGAATCATCCCATCCCACGTTTCTTCCTTTATGAATGTCCTGCTTTTTTTCCTGTAGAATGAGGGAATGGATTTGAATCAAAGAAGATTAAAATCCATCCTGGAGGGTGAGGTTGACTATTTTAATGTGAAAACCACGGTTTTGATGTTCTTATGAAGACTTTAGGACAGGAGTGGAGGCAGTGGGCGGGTGTTCAAGACTGCTAAAGGTGTGGAGGTTGCCTTGGGAAAAAGTGTATATTGGTCTGCAGCAAACTGATGTCCAGAAAAAATAAATTCTCTTTCGTGGTCCAAGAGTTTAGAACAAAGCTGATTGTTCCAAACAAAACATCTAACGAGGTTACAGAACAATACTAAAACTTTTCAAAGGTGGGATGCAACAAAAAGGCAACTTGTCAAACCTCACAGACCAGCTCTATAATCCAGAGGCAGGATCACAGAACTGTGAAAAATTAAGCAGAGAATATCTGAGGCCCTAAAACTGAAAACTCAGGAGTACATGACTTGTAAATAGACATTACTGAAAAAGTTACTATTCAGGAGAGTCCTTCAAAGCCTCTGTTGAAGGACTGTTACATACAGATCTGTTACATACAGATCCCTCTTCTAGTCCAGCAGTGTAAAAATCACCCAATTGTTTTCAAGTGGTCCCCAGAGATTTCCACAAAGTGCCCCCTGGGCACCATCTACCCAAGCACTGACTTGTGCTCTTTTCCTTCACGTTCCTAGCTCCTTGCACTTTTGTTAGAGGTTGGTTGACCTTCATGAGGTCTGTTCCATATGATCAGGTTATGGAGCCAGCAGTAAATCCTAAGTACAGGTTTTCACTAGGTCAGCCAAAGTAAGCAGAGCGCATTTAACACCGCAAGTAAGGTACAAAAATCACAGTCACTTTCCCAGCCACTGAGGCCTTTCCAGTGAACAAAGTGTGGTAGGCTTAACCCCCAAATTTATGTCTCCATGCTACTGTTAATTTGCCATTGCAAAGCACCTTCTCCAGAACAGACATAGCAGGGACACTTTGTTGGAGGTCTTGTTTGTTCCAATTCGCTGCTTTTAAGCATGAAATCAATGAAATTCACAGGAGAAAATACTTTCTGGCACTGATTTCCAGTACAGTTCTCTCCAAAGGGATGTGGAAGAGCAATGGCTCTCTCTGGCTTTTCCACCAGACATCGCTGCAGGCATGATACTGTCAGACAGCGTGACACTGTTCTGACAGCTTTGTCTTAGTGTGGTCAGGGGAGGAGATGCAGCTTGCTTTCCTTTATATTTTAGTGGACCCTGGAGACCTGGTAGGAAGAAACCTTGTTTCTGTCATCGGACTGAGTCGATATGACTTCAGGCACCCAGGGAACAGATGCAGGAGATAAAAAATTGCTGGCTTGAGTTCTTTCTCTGTTTGTCCTCATTTTTCATCCGTATGAGCTCCAAGTCAGGACATGTCTCCTCAGTCAGATGGCTTTGCTGGATTGTTTATTGGATGATCAGAAAATGATGATCCTTACTGTCTCCCAGTGCACACACTGTCCAAGGAGAAGCTCTGTTAAAGACAGCTCTTCAGACCCCAGTGTCCCCAAATTTTGACTTAAGTGCCATCCCTGGAAAGGACAAGGCTGTCAGTCCCTGGGCTTCCTGCATATCTCTGCTGAAGAAAAGTTAAAGGTTTTTTATTCCCCGAAGCCTAGCATTGCCCTTCCATTTACCTCACAAATGCAGCTGTTAGAAGCCTCAGAGACCTGTTGAAAGCAGAGAGTATTTTCTGCCCTGCTTTCGCTCTGTTCACAGCTCTCCCTTTTTCAGTGCTGACTCTGCCAGCATCAATGGGATGGAGAGGCTGTCCGGAAAGCTGAGTGTTAATGCTGTTTGTGTCTAAGTCTTGGCAAAAACCAGGCTCCTTCCAGCACAGTGTGCGAGAGAAAGAGATTCCAGGCTTGAGTCACTGAACGTGCATGTGTCTGTATGTACACACCCCCAGCTCCTCCATCCTCCCTGCATTTGCTTGACCTTCTTTCCTCAGGGAGCCCAGTGCCTCATTCCCACTGTCTCCTGCAGACATCCCAATTCAGAGTGAGTTTCTGATGTCACTTCTCTGTGAAGTTGTCTTAAGGACAGATCAACCTGTCACCTTTGTTTTCTGTCCCCAGATGTAATTTGAGATACAGTATGACCTAAAAGTTCCTGGGTGTAGCGGGGGGGGGTCCCGGGAGCAGGGGAATCCAGCCAGAGTCACGATACGAACACCGATACGATTTGAGCATTGTGCTCCAGTTTTATTATTCGGTTACACCAAGTTGCACTTTTTCCCAAAGTTCACACCCCTTTCCCATGAGAAAGCCTCTAAGCAGCGAGGGAGCTGACCAGTGTATACCTTTTCCCAAGGCTGTTCAAGGCTGCCAGCTAGCAGGTGCCTTGCAAGCCTGTTTTCAGCCTGAGGCCCCATCAGGGTTACTTCTGCAACAGCCCTGGGATGCCCAAGCCCTCCTGGGGTATCCTATATTCCACAAGGAATCCCTCTACACCTGGGGCTTGTGTGGAGAGAAATAATAAGGTAAAAAAAGCCAACAGTCGATACTGTTAGCCTGCATGCAGTTGATTGGCAATGGAAACCTGTTCTTGATTCAAATCAGATTATGAACGGAAAATTAGATTCTTTTACAAGACTGCATAGCAAAAAGAAACACAAAGCAAGCTTGTATCTTTGCAAAGACTCTTTGAAATCTCAGCATGCCTTGAGCTTATACCCCCCTGCTGTCACATCTTTTGCTTTACATTGGAGTCTGCAGGATTTTGTTCCTTGCACATTCTGCCTGCTCCATTAGCAGCCAGACAGGATCTTCCCACTGTCATCTGCTCTTCCCTTCACCTCTGTCTGTCCACCCAGCAGCACAACCTGACTGAAGAGCAGGCACGTAATTTCTTATAAAATCCCTAACAGGGTCCCTGACCCTTAAAAAGTCTGTATCTTGACTCTCCTCACTCCCCTTTTCCATCATTAAATTAAACTGACTTTCACTGTGTTTAAGTCTCTGTGTACAAAAGTTAAAGCCTGTTGTATATCTTAATTATTGAAAGATAATTCAAACTGAAATTGTAATTAAAAGGAGCTGTGCATCACTGAAACACCCACCATTCTAGCCGCCTGTAGTCCTTATGTATAGTCTCTCTTTTGTCTTAATTTCCTCAGGCAAGCAACTGTGTCTTCTATGCACACTCCTTAGTCCCTTAGCTCTACTGCAATAAAGCCTTGTTTGCTGAGACCCTCAGGCTGTTTCTCTCCTCTTTTGTTCTACTCTCCTGTTCCTTTCATCTTACCACAGCTCCAGTCAGGCAGCCAAACAGGTAGCTGTACAACAGTAAACCTTACGTTGGTGTACAGTTGGCAATTTTGGCTCTTAAATGTGCCAGGTGAAGCTGAACGTGTGCTTGCTGTGGCCCAACACATACCTGACCCAGGCATGCAAGGGGCACAAAAATTATGATTATTCTTGTATTGCTTTTGCATGTCTCCTTCCTTTTCTTTCAGAAGCACCTTAGAAAATCCTTAGCTAATGGTCTTTTGATAAGCAAATCCAAGCTGGAATTTTCTCCTTCCTTCAGTGCATACAGCTGACCATTCGGGAGGGAGGTAAAAATGTTGGTCTGCCAGAATTTCTGCTTCAGTGGTTCATTTAGGAGACAGGGTCAGATAGCGGGGACGTGGCAGCTGCAGCATTGCCAGCAGTCTCATTTTAGTGCTACAGTGTTAAGAACAGGCAGCTGGGAGGCAGAATCAGGAACCTCCCCTGCCAGCTGTTTGAAGGAGGTGGGCCCATTTGCCAATCAAAAGGCATGAGTCTTTGCAAAATCAGTAGTGTGTGGCATGAGAGAAGGGTTCTCACATTCAGTCTTGGTAACACCTGCCTCCCCGTTGCCTAAACTCCCATTTACTGCCCCCCAAAAGCAGTGGTAAACCTTGCTCAGGCCAAAAGTGCATTAGCACCCATCCTTTTTCCTTGGGGGCTGCCTGTGGTCTGGCAGCAAGCGAGGCTGGGGTGGCAGTGCCATAACCTCAGCCCTGAAGGGACATGCCAGCACCTGGCAGCTTGTGGTAACAAACCTCTTCTGAGCATCACTGCTCCACCAACAAATGGTAACAAAAGCATGAAGTACATCAGCATTAAAATACTAAACCATGACACAAACTCATGACGTCAGAGTTCTAGGTTAAGAATTGTCATCATCTTTCCCAGCACATTACTGCTGTCTTCAGCATGAGTCAGGCTTTCCCAGAGCCCCTTTGAGCTCTCGCTGCCACTGGACCTGCTGCTCCTTTGACTGAGGCTTCAGCTCAGCAGTGCATGTGTCTGATTTCCAGCTGCAGGGCTCTGCAGTAGGGATGGCATCTGTCATCCCCCAGCCCTGTTTCCTCTCCTGCAGCTCTTAAAGCAGCTACAGCCAGAACTTTGTCTTTCATCTTGTCTTTCAAGCCTCTTTCTTAGGCGTTTTAGCAGGGACATGAGCTTTCTCTGGCCAGTCCTGTTTCCCTCTGCCTCTTAGAAGCATGGCTGTGTTTTGTCACCAACCCTTTTGAGAGGTGTAAGGAGAAGGCAGCTGCCAAGCCCTCAGCCCTGCACCTGTAACATGAGGACATGTAACATTAAGGAACATGAAACAGTTGGTTGCCATCCCCTGTGCCATCCTCCAGTGTCTTAACACCAACAGATACCAGCCCTGCCTGAGAAAGGAGACAGAGGATCCCTTGCAGATGGGAAAAGATGTAATCATTTATGATAGTTTGGGACTAATCCCTTAGCCCAGTCCTGATTTCTCTACCAAAGCAGGGGCCAACCTGGAGTAGGAAGGTGGCAGCACCCTGCCCTCTCAGCCAAGGCAGCCTGCAGGGAACAGATTGCAGCACCCACTGAGCCCCATCCATCAGAGCATAAACCACAGAACAAAGCCAGAGGTGAAGCCATGAACTTTCTCTAAATTCTCTCTAAAAGAGGAAGAGGAAAGGGGTTCCCACTCCTCTCTGTGAGGCACCCCCCCCCCACCAATCAAAATACCAAAATGACAGGCCAGGCCCTTTGAAACTTGTGAGGTCTTCAGCTGCCCTAAATAAACCCTGCCTGTCTCCCTCGTCACCATCTGGCAAAACTTCAGAGGAGAGAAGAAGAGAGCAGCAGGAGCCTTTGAGTTGCCCCAGGTGTAACAACCAGACCACAGTATCGAGCTGTCCCAAAGGGCCACCATGCCCCAGTGATCTGGCAGCATCCTCAGGTGCCACCCAAACAGCTTTCACAGGTACTTCTGGAGCAGGAAAGAGAAGTGTCAGGCCAAACACAAGGACCCTCCAACCCTGCTCCGAGACTCTAGAGGCCGCTATCCCTCTGAAACAGAATTTCTGCCAACCTAATTAATGAAAGCTTAATCAGCAGATTGTTTGGTCATAAACTTATTAAATAACTAATTGAGCTCTGAGGCCGTGTGTCAAATTTCAGACTCTGGTAGCCCTGCTGAGGGAGGGATCAGGTCAGTAATCCTGTTAGGGGAGCAGGTTTGCTGGGTGCTCCAGCTGAGCCAAGTACCCAGCACTGGGGCTCATTAATTGAATAGCAGGAAGAGGCACCCTGAGCTGTACATATCCTGTTCTCCTGCAAAGTTTCATAGTAAACAAGCAATTCATCTAGCGAAACAATGCCTGAAAGTCCTCTTCTGGGGAGCAGAGTAATTGGAGGGTGACCTGCCCTCCAAGTACTCTGCTCACTAGTAACACTCTTTCTTTACCTTTTCCAGGGAAGAAAACAGTAGTGTTAACCAGCCTGGTTGCCTGTCTCCATCTGCTTTCATCTTACTAGAAAGAAAATACAGAACTTTGTTTGAAATGCATAGGTTCATAGAAACCAAATGCAGCAGATGATAAAGCACAATGGATCAAATATACAGTATTTTGCTGCTAAATAAAGCCAGAAACATGACTGTCAGATGCAGTCCAGTCCTGGCAAGAGAAAAGGCCAAGAGTCCTTTCCAAGCACAGTGCTGGAGTCAGCAGGCCATGAATCCGTTCTAAGCTCATGTGCTGCCTGTGGCATTATCACTTAGGACTTTATTTGTTTGCCTCCTGATGGGAACTCAACAAGTCATTCCAAGCAGGGGTATCTGCCAGTCAGTGAAGGCTCTCCCGGTGACAACATATTAAAAATATTTTAATTATGATTTATTATTGTTTTAAATCTGTAGTTTATGTAGGCGATACAACACATGCTCTCTCTCATAGACCAATCTTTAGCATGAAAGCATTTGACTAAGTGTTGATGCATTTCAAGCCGACTTATGTCAGACTCCATTCAAGTGGTTTTTTATACAAATACACATTATATGATGACATCCTGTATAACCAAAGGCTGTGAGCATTCAGCTAAGCAAGTTTGTACTGTTACTCTCCTAAATACACATCACATTTAGTACATACACCAGTGACCTTAATGCTTCTTCACAGAACATCAGAACTCATAATAAATGTGAAATAGACACTAATATTACCTCTGTGTATCTGGTAGATTGTGCCTTTAGCATAAGTGATGTTTTGAATGAATTGAGCTATTTAAATGAAGAGAGTTAAATTGCACTTAAAAGACTCCCTTTTTTGGTTTGGTTTTTTTTTGTTGTTGTTTTATTTTGGTTTTGGGGGTTTTTGGGGGGTTTTTTGTCTGTCACATTTAGCAGGGTCAAGCAAATGGCTTTGACTTAAACCTGTGTTCAGCTGAGTAAAAATAATGAGGGGGCATTTGCAGAAGTTCTTCCCAGGTGAAGTAAATTAATTCTCTTTGTCCCTTTAAAATACGTTAAAGGAGACAGTAGCTCAGTTTTATGGATTAGGTTTTTTAGGGATTTTGTAAACAGAAACTTTTTAGCTGGGCTTGTCAGAATGCAAATGCTTCCCCAGATAGCTAACTTTGTTCTTCTGGCTGGCAGGAAAAATATTCTTTGAAAAGTAAATGAAAATACCAGGTAAGTCCCTTTCTGAAGGTAAATGTGAAAAATGAAAAAAAAATTACATTTAAATATCACCAGTGCTGTTCATATATTCCAGTTTTGACAGTGATAAATGAAATCCTTATATGCAGTATTTTGCAGCCATTAGGAATAAAAATCTCAATCCTTTAAAATTAAGTGAAAAAGCACATTCTGAATGAGAACAAAATAAATGCCCTTGTGGGGTGGGAGCTGCAGCAATAGATGCCTTTGAAATCAGTACAGAAAGGTGTTCAAAGATGAAGAGAGATTAATTGCTGCCTGCTGCTATGCACTCCCAACCTGTCTGAATAAAATGGCTGCAGAGACAGCTAGAGAGGAGAACTGGGAGCAGGAATCCTGGTTCTGTGCTCCCCTGCTGCCACAGATGCTCTACATGGCTCTAAGATAAACCAGTTAAATAGTTTATACCAGTGGTAAAACACAACTTACTGTTTTACAAAGATGATTCACCATTGTATCACACCATGAAGAGATAAAATGCTCTGTATGTTGAAAATAGTGTTGTTTTTTTTTTTTTTTCTCAAAAGTGTACAGCTATGAGGTTTTCACTGCAGGAAATGACCTGCTCTCCTCTGGGACAAAGCCCAATAGTGGGTAGGAGCAGAGAAGCCATTCCTTCCCGTAATCACATGAGGATCGGAAAAATGAACTTTGGGGCTGGGATAGAGTGGCTAGGGAATGATGACGTGCTGCTGGGAACATAAAGCCACTTCTGGAAATGCATGGTGTAAATAGGTGGTAACTTTGGTTGGGACTGGAGCAGTTCTTTACACATTCTCCTTTGTGCTAAGGAATAGTGTGATGTTTTGGTGTGTGTTTTTTGAAGAGAAGTGCAAAATAATGTCATCCAGGCCCTCAGAAACCTTTCAATAACTTGCACAGGCAGTGTTCTAGCTGAGGATTACCTCAGAATGAGCCCTGCACTGCTGTGCGTGCAGTGCACTGCCTGCTGCTGTGAATAGCTCCCAGCCAAGAAGTTAAGGGCTGCATCCTTGAACAGTAGACACAAACATTAACTTTGTAGTCCCTAGGTCATTTACCAGATCTTGATCAGGCCTTCTTGGTAGCTGAAGGGAGCTTAAAACCACTCCCAGCCCACTGGTGTTTGTGCCAGCTCTCAGCCATGCTAAAGGCACAGAGCAGCAGCCAGATAGAAATGGATGGAAATGCTGTTATTTGGATGTTTAAAACCTAGTCCAGGAGGGACCTTGGAAGACAGATTCATACACCTTTTCTTGCTAGCCAGTTCACACAACTGGAGTTAGAAACTAGAGAACAGTTCACTATTTTTCCCGAGTTTGGCTGGATCAGAAAACTAACAGAATACTAAGAATACTGCGTCTCACCCAGGTTGGTAGTTGGGTGACATAGTTGTCTGACCCTTGCTATCTGAACAGTCTTTTCTGAAACTGAGTGAAACAATCCTTATTCAGATAGCCTGTCCTGAATAATAAGTGCTGATGCGTGTATCAGCTTGAAATCGTATTCCCTGTATTCACAGCAGGGGACCAGCCACAGATAGGTCCTTTTTGTTTCTGCTACACTTGTTTAGTAAAAATCGCTTTTCTTTTGCCTTTTTTTTTTTCCTTGCAGGTAGGCACAGCCATCAGCTGCACTAATGCCACCCACATGGTCACACCTACACTCCAGGGAGCGCTGGGATCAGCATGGCTCTATCACACAGCTTTCTTATACCTTCTTTTCCATGCAGCCTGCAGGCAAAGCACATACTGATGTACCTACCCTAAAATCCTCTCCGAGCAATGACACGGTCCTCACTGACAAATACTCTCTGTCAGAGGTGAAAGGTAGAGGTTTCAGTGTTAGCTGCATTCATGCTAATGTCCCCAGCTAAGTGATGCAAGTGAAGTGGAATCAGGACTTCGGCTTGAAGAAGCTGTAGGCAGCACTTCATTCTTTTCATTTGCTCATGGATCTGTTCATCATTCAGCAGAATTTAAGCAGACATATTAATTTCATTTAGTGTGTAATTTAAATCCTCAGCTTACTTGAGAAATTAGAATTCATCTGGGAATTGCAGTCCTCAGCCTCAGAAACAATTTGACTGTGGGGGACAGAGAGAGAAATACATCCCAAAGTCTCATCTCATGAACCTTGAAAATGAAAAAATACAACTCTGGCACACTGGATTAATTTCTCTTTTTCTTGCCGCTGCAGCAAATCCCATGGGTCCACACTCCACTGTCCCCATAGCAGGAAGCTCCATCTTCTCCTGGTCAGGCAGGTTCACAAGCAGTTGAGTTACTGAGGTCCAGCCAGCAGCTCTCAGCAAAGAGACAGGAGCAGTCAGCATCTGCTTGTTCCGTCCCACAGTGCAAAGGAAGCAAATCAGCCTCATCTGGCATAAAATAGTGTTTGTGCCAGTCAGGCTGCCTCAGCTGAGGGGGCTGCAGGTAGTCAAGCACAGTGACAGTGTGACAATGGCATCCTAAACCACTCTCCACCCACCACTGTCTGATCATAGCCAGACTCACCCGCTATCTTGGGACAAACGGAAAATGTGGATTTTGGGTGTCTGATCTTCCAAATAGCTCTTCAGCATAGTACAGCGTGATGTTCACTAGATTCCTGGGTTGTCTGCTTTGCGTCATTTCACAAAAGGAGCAGTTCTGCAGGAGACTCAAGCATATGCGTACTTTTGGCATTTCTGGTTTGGGGAAGATAGTAAGCAAAACCAAGGCCACCGCAACATGCACCAAAAAACTGTTCAGCATTTCGTGTATTAAAAAAATGTGAAATGTTATTAAAACTGGTTATGATTTTGTTTAAATGCTGAAACCAGAGAAGTAATGTTAAGGATTCATTCGAGTCTGATTTTTAGTTCAGACACATTCATGTTAAGTCCATTCTGCTTCCCGTGCTCCATTACTATTTTCTGTCATCATAAAGCAGCTAGACAGATCCTGCCAGCTGAACAGGTAACCATTTTACATTGCACTAAATCATCTCAAGGTTGAAATCATTCCTTAGGGCTGTAGGTGTTCTCATGTTCAGGGGAGAATTCAGCCCCTCTCGTTTTAGACATGACTCTTTCTAAAGGAGGCTCCCTGTGGGGGTGTGCGTCACTTGTCAGCATGCGGTTATGTGTCCATCCATCCTCTGACACCTCCTGGATCAGGCAGGTGAACGGATCCTGGGACAGGGACAGTTTGCTGAGTGTTTGGCATGCTGGGGCACCTGCTTATTAAGGACCTTTGCTTCTGTAATAGGAGACCATTGCCAGGCAGGACACAAGGCTGGGCCACTTACGGTGCTGATCGTGCCTGCAGCATGCATTTCCTTTGCTACTTTATACTTAAGTGTTACCCCTGCCTTTCTGAATGCTCCATGGTCTGTCTGCTTGGCTGTTGTCTTGTCACCAGCAGAGCTTACCTTGAAGCAGCACGTGGAGCAGATGCTGAATGGCTCAGATGGAGTCAGTGAGCAGCACAGGCCTGTGTGGGGCTAGCAGGAAAGCAGTGGTTTATTCTTTGAGCAGATGCATCTTCCCTTAAATGATTTTAGGGTCATAAGGGACAGAGTGTCTCAAAGATGAAGTGACAAGGTGAGCACTTGAGGAGGGGCATAATGGAGGGACAAGGTGTGATGTGGTTGGCAGATCCAGGTGAAAGGCTGTTCCCCATGCTGTTCAGAGCAGGATAGTGATATCAAAAGGATCCTGGACCCCCTCCTCACATACACAAACACACTCATGTGCTGCTCCATGTGTTCTTCTTCTGACATGACATCCAGGATTAGCTGAAGTGGAACCAGTGCAGCCTAATTCCCCCATGAGTCAGACTGACAGCACAGCTGTCTGTGTTCTCCAGGTTCTCCCCTGAAAGAGAAAACTGCTGCTTTGCTTCAACTCAAGCATGGAGACAGGTAGATTGTCTGTGGTGGGATAACCCTGGCTGGACAGCAGGAGCCAGTCAAAGCTTCTCTGTCACTCAGCTGGACAGAGGACTAAAAACAACAACAGCATGAGCTTCCCACAGGGTCACAGCCTCTTTAGGCACCCCCTTGCTCTGTCGTGGGGTCCTCCATGCACTGCAGATGGATCTCTGCTCCCCTATGGAGAGATCCATGGGCTGCAGGGGAACCTCACCATGGGCTATGGGGGAATCTGTTCTGGCACCTGGAGCCGCTCCTCTTCCTCCTTCTGTATTGACTTGGGTGTCTGCAGGGGTGTTTCTGACATACCCTCACTCCTCTGGCTGCAGTTGTGCAGGATTTTTCCCCCTTTCCTAACTGCATTATCCCAGAGTCTCTACCACTGTTGCTAATGGGCCCAGCCATGACCAGCAGCAGGTCCTCCTTGGATCCAGCTGGCCTTGGGTCTGTTAGACACAGGGAAACTTCTAGAGGCTTCTCACAGAACTCACCTGTGTAACCCTCCACTACCAAAAATTCACACACAAACCAAATCCATCACCCAACACAGTGATCCTGCTAATGATCAGACAAGATTTTCAGACCCCCAGTTGTTTTGTAATGTCAAAGGCACACACAGGCTGCTTCGTACCCTCCCAACCTTCTCTGCTCTATCCTGCTTTTTGAAGGAAGCTTTAGTGAAAAGCCAGAAGGAACCTGGATATGGTTAAGGCTCCCCTGGCTGTTTCAGCCCTGCTGGTGTTGCTGATGATTACCTGCAAGCCATCACACCTGCACTCACAGTGTGTTCAGTCACCTATAACCATTTCATCAGCATCCTGAAGCACTGGCAGCTTGTCTCAGTGCTGTGTATTTGTGGTCAGTGCTGGAGCTTCTGATGGAGATGAGTGGAAAGTGGGTTGTATTTAGTGTTGTAAGTATTTGCCTCCATAGTCTCACTTTATCTCTCTCTGAACAGCAAAATTCATGTAGCCTGCAAAATATCAGCCTTTTATTCTGGAGTCAGAGGTAACCAATGCATTTGCAAGTTCCATACTGAGAAATTCTCTGATTTAAGGTTTTGATTTCAATACTGAATCAGTCTCTTAGTTGCTCACGCCAGAGTGAGTTATTAATCCAGTCCTTTTCCTGCCAAGTTCCATGAGCATTTATTCACCTCTGCTGTCAGCAGGAGCAGGCTGGGTATGGTTTGTAGGTGTATGTACTCTTCTCTCCATGTTCCTCAGCATCACAATCTCTAGGCATCTCTGCTGCTTATTTCTCCCTCAAGGGGAGTCTTGGACCTGTGTCCCCCTGCTCTGACTTGTGGGGAAGGGAAAGTGTAAGTGAGAAAAGCTGCTTTTCTCTCCAAAGGGAAATAAAATTTGCAAAAGAAAATAACAAAACAACAACAATAACAAAAATACCGACCACCAGAATTCACACATTGTAGGGGAAGCAGAAGCAAAACAAATTCACTATTCAGGTTCCTCAGCAAGCAGCCTGGTATACCTGTTATTCAGGCATGCCACAAAAGTAGTTTCCAGCATTTTCTCACACTCTGGAGAATTTTTTTTTTAACTGGTTTCATTCCTACGTTACTGGCCCCATGCTCAGCATTTCCATACAAGCCTTGCCTGCCATTGCAGGATGAGATTGGGGTGGTTAGCTCAACTTTTGTGACTAGCAGGTAACTCAACACAACTGATCTTCCAGAGGAAACAAGGAAGAATTTCAAATCAGAAAATTTAACATCAATTTTTATCCATCCCTGGGTTCCCATCCCTGCTGGAGGCAGAGCCATATTAGTACAGCACAGTACTGGGGTCCATGCAGCAACCAGCTGCAGACAGGGACAAGGTCTCTGCCCTTTGTCTGCCTCAGCTGGGTTTCATCCAGAAGGTCCAAGACCTTAGGGTCTTGGAGACCAAGATTTTAGTGTGTTGCTGCCAACAAGTTGCTATGAGTGAAGGTAGATAGGTCTGGTGACCTTAGAGAAAGTGGGACACAGCTCATCTGGCCTTTGCAGCGTCCCTCTGTAAGAGACGGCAAGGTCATGTCCTTTGCTGTTAATTCTGCTGTGCCTTTTGCCACTATCAGGTCTGGGTTTCTTCAGCTTTATGGTGGCCATCCAGGCTGTTGCTCTAATTTTGCTTTTCCCTTTCCTATCTTCTGTGCAGAAAAGCAGAGGGAGCTGGCTCGGAAGGGCTCCCTGAAGAATGGCAACATGGGAAGCCCAGTTAATCAGCAGCCCAAGAAGAACAATGTGATGGCACGAACAAGGTAAAAGACTGGAAAAGTACTGGTAGCTGTGCTCTGAGCTGCAATCCCTAATGGCCCTGGGGTGGTCAAGGACTGTGTTCATTGCTTTTGCCTACTGCCAGACACATTGCAAGAGCAATGATGGCCCTTCCTGGAGCTGGCGGGCCCAAATGCTCTGTGCTGTGTTGCATCCCAGGCCCTGGGAAGATGCAGGGCAGCTGAGCCCAGGACCAGTGGCAGTGCAGCCTGTAGAATGCAGAGGTAGCCCAGCCTGGTTGAAATCAAGGGGTTGATAGGGCCATCCTACAGGTTCTGGGTAGTCTCATGTAACACCTAATCCTGCCAGTGGGAGAGGAGCAGTGTTGCTTCATGAAACACACGTTGGTTCAGAGCATAGCTCTGCCTTGGTTGCTTTTGTCACAGTAAGTTCCACTGCTCCTTTTTGATGGTGACCCCTTCCCCTCCTGATGGATTTAGTGGAGGCTTGTAAATAATCCATCTCTGTGTGCCTTGCTATACATCTCCTCCACCCTTGGAACAGCATGGTCACACTTTGCTGGAGATGCTTTGGAAGAGCTCTGTAAGACAGTATCAGGCAGTGTTACAACCTGCTGTAAACAAGGACATTCCGAGCTGAATATTTTATTTTAGAGTATTTTTATTTTTTTCCATGCAAACTTCAGTACACCAATGTATTAGTTACCTATGTTCAGAAGGGAGGAAACCTCATGAACCCACAGAATTGCATGCTTTGCATGCCACTAGAAAGGTGGCAGTTTTTAGTGGAGCACCTCACTTAAAATGACAGAAGAATCTGCAGAATGCTGGATATTTACTGATGAATGGGAAAGTTGCCTTGATTACCATATATTAAACTGAATAGGAGCTGCAGGTCAGTGCCTCTCTATATGCAATGCATCTGAGAGATGAGATTTCTTGTTCACACTAATTCTCCAGACACAAAATATTAGTAATAAATCCTGGCAGGACCCTGTCAACTTTTAGTTGTAAGCCCCTGAAATGTGGCTGGAATATGCTGCATTGCTTCCTCTCTGTGTTTGGGTGTTGAGGCCATATAAAAGAGCCAGACCCTTCATGGCAGCAAGAAACTCAGGAACTGTGCTCAGCTGGTTTTCCAGGCCCACTGTTCCTCCTTATCTTCCAAGTACATGCTGGAAAAACTTGTTTTCTTTTGGCAGTAGGCTGCAAGCTAGCATCCTGAGAGGAATGGTAGCAGATTTGCTGCTTGAGAGGTTTAGAAACACAGAAATCAGTGGAGGAAGATAATAAAGGAGAGAAGATGGGATAAATAGAGGTATCTACCTATAACATGAGTGCATTTTCCATGGAGTGGTTGTTATTTCCAAGCTGCCGATGGAAAGAGCAGAGCAGTGACACCTACTGACAAAAGATTTCAAACAGCCAGCTCAGTTTCTTTTCACTTAAGGACATCTGAACACCTCTGAATGGTTCAGTCTGTCTTGCCACAGACAGGGCAACACCAGCAAGGCAGAAATGCCACAAGCTCGTTCAAGCAGCTTTTCACAGGGTAATGGTTGCAGTATAATGGGATATAGTCCAGGAGGATACACTGCAGAACTTGCAGGTTATGATTTAAGTCTGAACTGTTGGCTTCCTCAGGTCTCTGCAGGAGAATAAGCTAAAGCCATTTTCCCCTTTTTGACAGTTCTGCTCTTCTCATCAAATACATTTTCCTTTGTGCTTTGCCTCTCCTAGTCTCTATTCCACCTTGTCCTTCTTCCCCAAGGCCTCTGTTATTCTGTATTATCCCTGTGGATTTCTGACATCCAGCCTCTAGTACAAGTACAAGGTTGCCTTCACCATTCAGTCCTCTTCTGGGACAAGGGTGCAGCCAGCCTTACAGGTGAGAGTAATTGGATCTATAACACTCTCAGTCTCTGTAAAAGCAAATTAAATGTGAACAAGGTAGGGCTGATTCTACACTCTTCCTATGAGCACGGAGGCCACAACACCATGCACACACTTGGACATGGCTGGATGGTACTACAGTCCACTCAGGATGACCTAAACTTGGAATTTGTGTTCCAACTTGTGTTGCTTCAAGTGAGCAAAAACACAAAGACAAGAAGCTCATACTGGGACAGCTGCAGATGAAAGCAGCTACCACTGCTACCCAACTTTATTCCAAGGACAGTGGGAAGTGAAAGTAAGGACCATCAGGATGTGAGGGAAAGACTTAAATCAGGGGCAGAGACACTATAACAATTTTTGCCTGTTACAGTTAAATTGAAGATTTTTATTATTTAGAAAAAAGGCATTTCTCAAGAAGAAGATGTAGTGGGATTTTTTCATCAAGTAAATATCACCACAGCATTCTCCTCCTAAATCTTCTGAGAGTGCTTTGTTCACTGATGATTTAATCACAATTGTCAATGAGTATATATGGAGCAGGGACTGGAAACTGGAGAGTGAAAATGGGAGTCAGTATTTCTGATATCTGTATGGGCAAACTTGTGCTGCCAAATCTCAGGTTCAGTTCCAGACATCTTTGCTTCTTGAGTTCCTGCCTACATACCTCAGGAGCAGAAGGACTGTCCCCTTTCTGCAAGAAGGGCTACTGAATTTTGCAAGTAGATCCCATTTTCTCCAGTCCCCTGGTGCAGCACTTTGGAAATTCTGCATTAGGTTTTAAATTAACTTATTTATGTTTCAATTGACACAGTAAGAAAATATAACTAATTGTGAACCTATGTATCTGCTTTGTTATAGGATTTGATGTATCTTACTCTCCCTGAGCCTGCCCACTGACAGTGCTTGCCAGGAGTTCTTATTTCTAAAATTATTAATGGCTTGCTGCAATTTTCTGCACAGAAGCAGAAAAACATTTCGGGCAGTTAGAGAGTTGGGAGCACAGATGACATGGATTATCATCTTTGGATTTTCATTTCTTACACTCTTAGTGAAGCATCATTGTGCATCATGGTGTGTTGTTAAAGACCGCTTGGAAGAAAACCTGAGTTATCTCATTGAATGAGAAGATTTTTGTCACTCTTATGGTTCCTACCTGCTGAACAAAGAATCTTACTCCATTTGCTTGGTTTAGTTAATCTTAATTTAAATGTGAACCAAAGTAGTTTTGCAGTTTTTTTGGATGAAAGAACTCTGATGTGAACAAGAAACCATTGTATTAACACATTTTCCTTATCCTAGAAGTTCTGAAGCCTACATTCCATTTCACAAACTCTCCCAGGCAATTAAAGGTGCAGAGTCATCCTACAGCCTTTGTAACATTTCTGATTAAGTGAAAGTCATCACAAAAAAAATGGAGTTCAAAACGTGCTGGTCTGACTGGTCTCTTATGCTGGGCACACCGGCTCATATTTCTAATATAACTAAATTTAGGACTGAGATCTCAAGAAGTGTTGTGTTGCCAGGGTCCTGGATAGGGACTCAGAAAGAGAGACCACATCATATTCCTGATCTCCAATAGCAGAACAGTGGGATCGCTGAGCCTCTGCCTTCCCCTGTGTACTCCTTCTCCTGTGTATTTACTGCTAGTGTCAGGTACCCTTGCCAGGAAAAAAAAGGCAACACAAAAATGAGCAATCTGATACGACAAGCAGTCCTAGCCAGACAGGTTCACCAGAATGAAGTGCAGAGTGTCCCAATTTTTTTTTCTTCCAGGGGGAGTATGTTCCCAAAGCCTGCCCAGTGTTTATCCCTGTGAAACTACTGTAGGCTACCCAGAGACACAGCTCGCTCCCTCTGAATTGCACCCATTTAAACATCTTCATCAATAAGTGAGGGCTTGCAAAGAAGTGAAATGGGGAAAGCCAACTATCATACAGCTTTACCCTAGGCAGTGTGTGCTGCTGAGCTTTACTGTGTGGTTAATGGACAACATTTAATTATTTCAGGCTCGTCGTTCCCAATAAGGGCTACTCGTCGCTAGACCAGAGTCCCGATGAAAAGCCCCTGGTAGCCCTGGATACAGACAGGTATGCAAAAGGTTAAAAAGATGATATACATGACAGCCTAAGCAAGTTTTCATGCCAGAGGGCAGCACTCACACTCTTCCCTCCACTGTTCCCTCTGACCTGTGCTGTAATGGGTCTCAGTGTGAGAACAAGTGAGAGGAGCTGTGAGTAGAGGGCACTGTGATAGAAAGATCTGAGGGTCACAGATGAAAGCTTCTCTACAGGATTCCTTGATGTAACTTCTCTGTGCCTCAAGAACAGTTTCATGGCACAAGAAAGATAGGACTAAGTGGGGAATACAGGTCTCATCTAACCAATTCCTTCTTTGCTGTATCTTGTACTTCCCTGCAGTGATGATGACTTTGATATGTCCAGATATTCCTCCTCGGGATACTCATCTGCTGAGGTGAGTTATACTCTCTCCTGCCATCCTTGCCATGAATGTGAATAACAGAAAGGCCAGAAATGGCTCAGAGGGGCCTTGCACAGGCAGAAATGGCAACACAACAAAATTAGTAGTGGTATAGACTCTGTGACTCTGGAAGGGGCCATGGCAGAAACTGTGTCATGTTGCTTTCTTCCCTGGTGATCCAGTTGGCTCCATATCCTCACTGCCATGGCACAGAGATCTGCCCATCAGCAGTTTTCGCAGCTACCTTTGGTTTCACTCAAACTTTCTCTCATTTTGCTTAGTCTTGCAGTGATCCATGAGGTGCAAAAGCATCGTCTTGTCTGCCATGGCAGCTCAGCAGCTGTATGCATGCCAAGGACACAAATAAAGGATCTGAGGGTGTGCTGTGATTTCCAGTTATTGAAGTGGTCAGGGTCATCCAGTGTGTGTTTACTTGGAGCAAGCAGAAATTCCAGAGAGGACTTGCAGATATGAACTCTTGCCCTTTCAAAGAGAAAAGGCAGGAAGCTCAGTCTTGTTAGTCCTTCTGCATTGTTTCTGATTATATTCCCGAACTCTCATGAATTTGTTGCTCAGCCTCTGGCTACTGCTTCTGCAGGATTTTGCATCCAGGGTGCTGAGCAGCCATTCTGCCCACAAACTGCTCAGAACTTTTATCTCTTCCTTGGATAAAATACCTCTGAAACCCTGGGAAACAGCCAAGAGCAGTGACTGTATCAGATGATCTGAGCTGTTTCTGTGCCCTGATGAAGGGTTGTTTACATAGACCCGGTTAGGGCAGCACTTGAATCTGAGATTACACAGCCAAACTTTACCATCTTTTAACTGCTATAGTGTGGCCCAGACTGAGAGAGGAGACTGCCCATCTGACAGTAAATACTATTATTACATTACTTTAACTGAGGGCTTGTTGTCAGGAAAAAATTATTCCAGAAAAAAATAATGTACCAAATATAATGTACCTCACTCTAGATACTCCTATTCTGGAAGAAGCTAGTACCCTAGTACCTTCCCCTCACCTGAGGTCAAAAACTAGGACTGTTTCATTAGTGGGGCACTGTTGATGATGGGGAAATACATTCCAGAATAGGGGACCTTCTTCTCTTCTGACCACCAGAAGTAAGAAGTCCCAAGTGTTTGACTGTTTGTCTCTTTGTCTGTAGCAGATCAACCAAGACTTGAACATCCAGCTGCTAAAGGATGGGTACCGGTTAGATGAGATCCCAGACGACGAGGACCTCGACTTAATCCCCCCTAAATCGGTCAACCCCACCTGCATGTGTTGCCAAGCCACCTCCTCCACCGCCTGTCACATCCAGTAGTGAGGCCGGCAGGCTGTGATCAGTGCTTTCCACTATAACTGTAAAACTTAACAGCCATTGCTTCCTCCTATGGTAGGACGTGCACCTCTTTGTGTTCATGGAGCCAGGAGAAACCAAAAAATTCATTTTATGATTGGTTGATAACTTATTTTAAGCTATGGTAAAACAAAAGACAAGTTGCTCAAAGTGCCAGGCAGTGCCTGGCAGAACTGACTGATCTGGAGAGCGAATGCAGAGGGGTCCAGAGATACCTCCTTGGTTTGTTTAGGCACTGGGGATATTTTGTAAAGTGTCTTTTTTTCAGAATGGGAAAGGTCAGTTGGGACTTCAGGTAATCCTGCCCACTGAAACCAATCCATCTGCAAGATAAGGGCAAGTTGGAGGTATCAAAGTGTTTTACCAATGAGAGGAAGTCAGTTCTTAATTCATTCACTAAACCTGTTTCATTTGCATAACCAAAATGATACTATAACTGGGGCACAGGAATGGGGACGGACCAGGGCATCCTTTCTTATGGCAAGGCTAGCCAGGACTAGCATGACACAATTCATTCACTTGCAAAAGGGACAAACAGGTGACATTTCACTGTGAGTCAGTACTAGCTAGAGCTGTTGTGTCACATAGCCAATGCAATCTACTCTTAGCACCACATTAAATTACCACCAAACACATCAGATTCGATCTGCAATCCATCCATGCACTTCAGGGATTTGCTCCTTGCCCGGGAATACCAACCATACTCGTGAGTTCAGTTCAGTCACGTATTCTGACTTCAGCCTGTATTTAAACCCTGGGCAACCCATCTCTTTCCAAAAATCTTAAACTTTGTTCAACTGAGAAGAAGTGAATCCTGCATAAGTCAGGACTAGAGATGTACAGCCTGAATGACAGTGCTGGAAAAGCTAGTTGGAGAAAGCACATTTTAACAATGCTTGACTCCTGATATTCTCTTGACACTGTGTCTCTGGCTGCCTGTGGAAGAGACTCATTAATGCTGAAGTCATCAGTGCAGTGGGGTCAGACTTGAGAGAAATTTTCAGCAACAGCAGACTTATGAACAGCTTCAGCTGAAAGATGCCCATGACAGGAAACTGCTGTTCACCCCCTATCTGCCCACTTGTGAGCCAGATGTGGTCTATGTTACAGCTGTCCCTTGTCAGGAGTAGTTGTGTTTTATTTGGTGAAAAGTTAGGGAACCTGTTACATTAGGTTGCTGGGCGGAGCTGCCAGTTCACCAGCAGATTGTTTTTAATGCAGAATCACTTCCGGAATTAGGAAACATGTCCTCTCACTGGCCGGTCTTACACTGCTGGCTTCAGCATATGCAAGGGATGGGCTGGCATTTTTCTCAGTGTTGAAATCTTTTGCCACAGGCACAATTCTTGTGTTTTCCTGGCCTTTCAGGAGGAAGGACCACCTGCCTTGGGTCATCACCTGCTTTGTAGCCTGGGAAAGGAAAAAAATGAGGGCAGTTCTGAATTCCTGAGTCACAAAGCAGAGCCTGAGCTGCACCACAACAGACAGATCCCCCATCTGAAATCTGTATGAAGTGAGCTGAGTCTTTAAGAAGTCCTATTCATAATTAGCAGGAGATTTATTTAACATCCTGGGGATTCACTCTGTGCAGTGCAAAGCTTGATACCAGCCACAGTGGGAGTGAAAGAGCAGGCACACAAAATTCCTGGGCTTTACTATTCACTGGATAGTACTGACAACTTTTAAAGCTGTGCTTCTCCCCTTTCCCTAAAACAGCACGCTGCCACCCTGGTTCCAGGCCACAGAAAGAGGACTTGAATGGTGTTGTTTACTGAGCATCTCTGCCTCTTCATGCAGAAGTGGTGGTTAACTTGCCAGCTCCTGTAGGTATAGTGTTCCTTAAGTGAATTCTCATTTTCTCACCACCTGATAGTGCTGAGGGGGAATATTTCCAAAATACAACTCAGGTTGAGGTTATCAAGTTGTCTGGAGGTGAGGGAAGTAGAGAGTAGAGAGAAAGATAAAGGGGAAAAACATTCCTTAAGGAGTCTTTTTTTTAAAATGAGTAATGTAGTTATAACTTAATAGAAATACCATGGTCAAACCAAATCCTATAGGACATGACCAAGGCTCTCTAAATCTTCACTCTTCTGGAGAGGGACTTTGCAGTTCAGCACCGGTACCATGGAATGTCTTCATCACATTTATCCTCCTGGGTCAGTCTCTGTGCCTTCCAGCCAGGCTGCACACGCTCAGCCTTTCCCACAGCCCTTGCTCAGGAGATCAGAGCATTTTGGAGTGCCTGCTAGACCAAGAAGCCATCTCTTCATCTGGGCCAGCCACTGAGGACTGCTCGTCCCAAAGGTCTCCATCATGCTGCTATCATAGAATCATGCCATCGTCTAGGTTGAAAAACACCCTTAAGGTCGCTGGGTCCAGCCATAACCAAGCACCATCCTGTTCAGTCTAAGAATGTGCTTGCTGGCACTGTTATCCTCCAGGGTTAACACCTCTCCTCTGAGGGACAGAATTCCACTTAGTGGACTTGGCAGTGCTGGGTTAACAGTTGGATTCTATGATCTTCAAGGTCTTTTTCCAATCTGAGTGATTCTATGACACCCACTGTCCCATGGCACCATGACCAAGTCCTTTTATTGCCCCTGTTGCTGGTTTCTGCCTGCCATGTGCCCTGAGGCATTCCCCAAGCCTCCAACTGTCTTCTGCCCTCTTCATTTTGTGATGTGCATCTGCTTCTAGCACAACCTTTTAGGGAAGGAGGGAGATGAATTCAAATGTTACAGCTGGTGCTTCCTCCAAATACAAACTGAAGCACAACCCAAGTGTTTTTGCCTGTGCGCAGAAGGAGTTGGTTGCACAAATAGTTGGTTTGGCATGACAGTACAGGACCATAAAATGGCAATTTTTTGGCTTCTCCTCTCTATGCTTTGTGTTCATATATTTTATTAGGGGAATAATGTAGAAAGGGTGGGGAAAAGTAGTTACCTGTGTAGGGTCGTTACCAGAAAGGCTGAGTGGCTTAAGGCAATGCACATGTGGCTGTCATAGAAAACTGAACACTAACCATTCTGAACTGCAGCCCCTTCAGCAGATTATTACCATGAAGCATGTTTGTTGGCTCATTATGGAATTTTCAGGACTGCCCATTGGTATGTATCAACTACAGATGAGGCTGTTTGGTCTCATGTTCAGACCTTTGCTTAAGCCAGCAGGTTTTCCTTATGCCCTCAGCATCACAGAATGGGTAAGGCTGGAAGGGGCCACAGTGGGATCATCTGATCCAGCCTCTCTGCTCAAGCAGCCCTTGTTGGAGGTTATGCTGTGGTGATTTCCTGGGAAGGTGTGGAGATAGATAGCTATTCTGGCACTGCTCTCCTTAGACCAGTCTCTGCCACCATGGCCAGGAGAAGGCAGAAGGAAAGAGCACAGACTCTGACTCTCTGTTGCAGCATTTTTACAAAATCTACAGAGCTGCTGGATGCTCTCCTAAATGCAGGTGGCATGCAAGAAAGAAAATTGTTCCTTCCCCCAGTCTTGGCACCAAACAAGATGGCCCTCTCAGGCCACATTTTCAATCCAAAGTTGTACAGAGAACCAAGGAGAGGAACACCATGGAGTATGAAATGCTTCATCACTGTCTATCTAAATTACCATGCAAACAGGATGTAAAGATATTGATGCTGGTGCCTCCACAAAGGAATTTGCATTTGATGCCTCATAAAGCCAGACTGGGTTTTTGTTAGGATTTTATGTAATGTCAGTCACCAAATTACCTAAGTGTAAGCAAATCCTTTTCTTTTATCAGATGTTAATCTGATAAAATATCAGATAGTATACTTTAATGTGAGCTGGATTTGAACTCCAGGGTCTCAGCACTCTGTTCCATCTCTCCGGTCTCCAAACTCCACATTTCCAGATGTCTTTGTGAGGAGGAACATCGTCCTAGTCTTGAGGAGGGTCTGTAGATAGCATAGTCATGTCTCGTTTTCTGGTGTTTGTAAATAAACTTCGGCTGAAAGGAGGCTGATGCCCATCCTGAAGGCTCATTTGATATCTTATCAGACACATCTTAAAGTCAACCCTTGGAAGAGCCACTGGATGATGTCTGACATTGCTGCCTGTCTGTCCCTAACACGTGTGGTTGGCCACTGGGTGTGCTATGCTCTTCTGGCTATCCTGCCTGCAGATTGCAACTGCAAAAGCAGGTGACCATTGCTGTGTGGACTTTGAAAGGGGCTTCAAGACAGCTTCCCCATGGACAGGATGGACTCAGCTCCTTCTGGTTTGTCTCACCAGCACTTGTCCCAAAAGGAGGCACCCACTGTGTTCAGCAGTTTGCTGGCTGACACACGGGTCTGCAATCCTGAGCAGAATCCTTTCCTTTCCATGCACAGTCTGACCCTGGGCTGGCCTGCAGGCTGTGCAGGAGACTGCAGGAGGCTTGAAAATGCAGTGTCCTGTGTGTGACTCAACAGAAACATGAAGATGCTTTTGAAGAAAGGAAGGACCCAGCTGGGCAACAGATGGAAAACAGGAAAAGGAAAACAAGCAGTAACTAGAAAGATTGCCAAGTGCTGTCGTGGCCTAGGGCAGATCCCAGTTGTCTGAGTTGATCTGTCTCAGTGCAGTGCTGATGCCAGCAGGGAGCAAATCTTGCTTTCAGATGCACACACCAGAAACACCCTGTCCCTGAGCTGGTGCTGCAGCCAGATACAACCCTGGTGGGTCTGCTGGACTGTTAGAGCACAGAAATGAGATCAGGGGTCCTTGCTGCTGTTGGTATTTGCTCTAACCTCAGGCAAGTCACATCCCTTTTTGATGTCCATTCCCTTCTGCAGCACGTGGGAGAAACCTGCCTTCCTAAAGTGCTATCATCACCCTGCATGGATATTGCCAAATGTGAGAGGCAGCATTGATAGGACAGATCTACAAGCAGGATGTAAATACCATGCTCTAGAAATTTAATTCCTATTTTCAAAGTACTACTCTTCTTTCCCTCTGTTTACCCTCTTCTGATGTTGCTCACACATTCCAGAAGGCAGCGGGGTGGAGGTTAGTACAGAGGTTAAACATCTTTGGAGAAAGATGTTTGTCAAGGATATGTTACTCAGTTACTTGGCAGCTGACTCTTGCACAACTGGCTTCTGAGTTTGCCTGCTCCTACAGGGAACATGTACAAAGATTTGGTGGCCCAACAGCACCATCCACTGATAGCAGAATTAAGGAATTTGGAAGTGCAACTTGGGATGGCGAGTAGTGATGAAAGGGAACAGAGGATTGCAAGGCTCATTTTTTGGGATACTCCCATGGCAGTTTCATGCTCTTGCTTTTAGCAACCATATGATCCTCTTAGCCTTTAAACTGGTGGTTCTGCCTGGGCTCCTCCTTTCCTTTTCCATTCTCACTTCAAACCCACCTGGGGTATTGCCACTTACTTAGAATGCCATAGGCTTTGGCACCTGGCTGCTGCTTGGCTCAGCAAGCTTGGGCTGCCTGTTCAAAAGCAACATCTGCATAGAGGAGCAGTGCCACAGGGCTAACTGGGAAGGCATGGGAAGGTCTTCATTTTAAGCTGCTTTTCACCTCTAGGCATACTTGTCACTTCCTTTCAAGGCTCAGCTGTGAGAGAGATTGCTCCAAACCACATCTCATCAGACAAACCCACCTTTGTTACAGAACCACACAAGACCTGAAGCAGAGGGGCCAGGAATTTAGCACAGAGGGAGGTGTTGTGGCCTGGGATTATCTACAGAAGGTCAGTGGAGGTTTCTCACAGGGGTTGTGGTCCATATTTTAACTTCCTGTATTATGCAGCTGAGCTGCCACATTGCTTCCCAAAAATTACAGCTCCATCCCTTCCTTTGCCCCACTTGACATTGCTGGCAGACCCAGGATGACAGCAGCTGAGTGCTGCCTGGCTGAGCACTACTTTGACAGCTTGCTAGGGAGTCAAAGGCTGGGACTGACTGAGATGACACAGAGCACAGCCCCATGGCCCACAGAAGCATGCAGCAAGCCATGTCACAGAGCAGCACAGACATTAGCAGGACAGGTAGCAGCTTTCCCTGGTGCTTCTGGAGAGCAGCTTCTCCCATTGCTTTACAGACCCATTTGCCACTGGTGGTGACTTGGAGCCTTTTACTTTCTCTAAAAAGCTGCTCCAGCAAAAGAAGGATTTGCTCCTGGAAAGTGCCCACCTCACTGATGGTGCTTGGCCTGTGGAGGCATTTCCATAATAACAAATGGTGATACAGGTGGTGGGACTGGATCAGGGAGTGGAAGGTACAAAATAAACCTTATTAAAATGTGACTCACACTGTCACTGGAAAGCAGAGCAGCAGGCACCAGGAAAAGGCCACTAAAAGTCCATGCTAAGTCCCATAGCTGCTGAGATATTTACCCTCCCAGAGCAGCACTTCTCCTCTAGCTGCCCATGCAGCTGTCCCAGGTGCGCTCTCTGGGAAGCACTCCTGTTCACACACACTGCCTTCTTGCTTCTGCAACCTAAATAAGCTGCAACTCCATTTGTTACCCACCTTCCTCAAGCTTCCATGATTTGGGAGACACAGTTTGTTGAGAGATATAATACAGACACACAGAAAGAGCTGAAAAACTTGGGCAAGGACTCTTCATGACAGACCTTCATATCCATCCCCAGTTCACAGATTTGTTTGTTCAGTTTCTTTGCATGGAGAAGCTGCAGTAGCAGCTGTGTTCAGTGTGTGGCTGCTTCTGTCCTAAGACAAACCCCAAGCAAAAGTCAGGCCAGCTGTAGGTCAGTGAATGTGATGGGATGAGAGTCAGATAGGAGGCTGGGATTTCTCTTCACCCACATGAAGGCTGTGGGGCTGAGGATTCACCAGGTTCGTGCAAAACCTGGTGAGATCCAGCTCACCAAGCCGGATGCCTTCACCCTCCTGGCCTCAGTGCTGTGGGTCCAGGTCTGCAGACTGGGTCCCAGACCTGCCAGCCCACATGCTCCTAGTGTGGGTTGGAGTCCTGCAGCAGAGGCCCTGGTGGAGAGCCTGTTGGTTCTGCTCCTGATGCACTGGGGCAGGGCACTGAGACACTGGTGGGACTGTAGTTCTGCCAAGAGAAAGACTCTGGTGTAGGATAAGTCTTTGCAGGGGAGACAATTCAGAAAGTTGGGTTTTTCCCCTCCCCTTTTTGCACTTTTTAAACCATTTTTACTCCTTCCACAGAGGTTATTAAACCTTCAGTTTAATAAGGGAGATGAGCTGCCATTTAAATAGGTTTCTGAAGGGTCTGAAAGCAGGTGCTGGCTGGCACGCAGAGCCGGTCTATGCCTGACGTGATTTCCAGACCTCATTGTCCAACCTGTAGCAGAGTCACCCCATGAGCTGAGCGAGGACTGGGGTGGGAGGGTCGGCGCTGGCCATCATGCCAAACAGCCATGGCTTCCCAAACTGAAGGAGAATCAGACCAGGAAGTTGGGGAAGGAGCAGCAGCAGTAGAAGGATAGCTAGTTTTCACAGGTAATCTTCGGTATCCGTGTCCAGTGGTTAGTCCTAGAATCGCAAGCCTTGTTATATTGCACACACGTCCTCCTTCCACTCCCCTTTTCTCAAAGCAGCCGTCGCCTTTCCTCCCCCTGCCCCCATGCACTAGTGATGAGCATCAGAGGCAGTTGCACCAAAGTGATTCTCAGCCCAGTTCTGCATCCCCCTTTCCCACCCAAACCCAAGGCAACCCAGACAGTTATTGGTCATCACAAATCTAGTGATTCCAGTTGGGTTTCTTTCCTTGTGTACCATGGCTTCCTTCCCACGCACTCTAGCAGGGCAGTACAGGAGGCTCTAATCATGTCCCAAGAAGTTTCTTTGCCCCCAGCAGCACCTTGCAGACATGCACCTTACTGGGAATATACTGGGTCATTGCTGGTGAGATCTGGCACTGCCGATCTTGAATGGGTGGCAGCTGATGGGGATCCACCCGAGGAAGTTGGCAGAAAGTGGCTACTGTCCCTTTTCTTTTCTTTTTTGAGGGAGAGGGGGATTTTTTGGCATTACAATTATTGTCCATCTTCCAGTGGCCAAGTTCTGGGCTGCATTAATAATTGGGGTTCATTGGCTGCCCAGGCAGGTGTGGAGCTTTGCACCAACCTTAATAGCAAATGTCCTGCCTGTATTCAGAGCCTGGGTACAGGACGGGTTTCTTCCACGCTGGCAAAGTACTTTCAGCAGGCTCCAGATGGACACTTCTGGCAGACAGAGAAACAGCACTCCTCCTGGTCCGGATCAAATCTGCACTTCCATTTTGTGTCCTCAGCATGGAAAAAAATCAACCTAAGCAAATGCCTTCTAGCTCTCCATTCCCTGTGTGGTGCCTGGTGCCCCAGGGGAAGGGGTGGTGAGAGGCATTTCAGGGTCACCAAAAGCAAGATCCTTTTTGGATTTATTTAATGGAAATACATTTCAGGATGGGAGACCTCCCGACCTTTGTGTTAATCTCAAGAGCAGGAGATGAATTTCTGGCTGTCCTTGCATATAGTGAAATATAGCTGAAACAGCCAAACGCAAATAGAGTTAAATGTAGGGTTTGACCTGAATAACCTTTTAATTAGGAAGATAAATTTGTTGTAGCTTGACCTTAGTCCTTGTTAGGAACCTGCTAATCATTTGACATGCAGAGTGTATTAATGCTGCACTTAACTTGGCCATTGTTTTTTTTATCTGGTTTTGGGAGTTTTTTCATTCCCAAAGCATCAATCTGCATCTTGTATGGGTTTTCTTTTCTTTTCTTTTTTTCCCATTCAGATCATGTAGCACACTGTTGTACTTTTGTTCCTGTCTGTGTAGAGTATTGCCTTAAACAGATCAGTTGTGTTATGGTTTGTTTTGGGTTTTCTCTTTTCTACCATCAGTTTTATGCATTAATTTATTTTAAAATGTGGGGGTTTTTTTCAAAAACATGAAAAAAGTATATAATTTTTTTTTTAACATTTCCATTGCAGTATTTATCATTGTTACTGGTTGTGTGTAGTGTAACGGAATTAATGATATTAAAAAGCATACATATGAAAACCAGCCTGACAGCCTTTTTTTTCACTGGAGCAAATCAGGGCAAGGGGGTGTGGACTTCACCAGCTCCTCTGAGCCCCCAGCAGTCACAGGTACTGCAACCAGGGGTGCAGCCTTCACACCATGGCCTGCTGGCTGCCAGAAACAGCGGCTGCTGTGAGCTGTGTGAATGGCAGAGGTAAATATTCCAAGACTGGCCCCCAGCGTTTGGGAAACATGAGTCCCCAAGGCAGCAGGAAGGCACACAAGGCTGGACCCAGCCCCTGCATCTGGCCTGCGAGAAGCAGAAAGAACTGCTCTAACTGTACAACACCAATGGGTGAAATAACCTTTTCTTCTGCCTTGCAGCTGTTCTGCTCCTCAAAGCTGTTGGCACAGGAGCCAAGCCCTGATTTTAAAGTCCAATGCCAGCAGCTGGAAAACCTGTGGGCCACCAGGGACAGAGGACAAGCCATGGAGGCCAGTGGCTCATGCTGGCAATAAATCTGGTACAGGATTAGTACCCTCACAAGAGAGGCTTGGACTCCACCTCTCCACAGAGTGGTGCTCCCCAGAGCTGTACCCTAGGGTTCTCCAAAGCCAGGGAGCTGGGGCAGGGATAGGCACTGCAGTATCCACCCTCCACTTCCAGCCTTCCAGTGACTCCCTGGAGGGAATGGGGCTGATGGAGAGCCTAAACCTGGCTCAAAAGAGACCAGTGGGTTGTGAAAATCAAGGGCAGCTTGTTTTCTTCTTTTCTAAGGGCACAATAATCACTTTTGCTGAGAGCCACTCAAGTGTCCCAGGCTGTCCAGCAGCAAACCAAGCAGCGTTCTGCAGCCCTTCAGGGGCACAGGTTGTCACCTGCCCTGCCAAGATGGGTGTGGGGCTGCACCCATGGATCTGCCAAAATGAAGCAGCAGCAGGGCTGGAAGCAGGAGCACAGCAGGGCTCTGAGTTGGCACTGTGTTACAGACCAGACCCCGAGCAGGGCTTGGCTTGTCCCCATCCCTGCAGGGGCATCTCTGCTCAACTCCCCAGCTTTGGAGAAAGCAAACCCAGTTCATGCAACTCCCACTCTGGCATGACCCAGCTGCCTCTGCACTGAGATGGACGACTGCTCACTCTGACTGCAGAGCCCATTACTCGGGATGGAACAGCAAACAAGCCACACAGGATCACCCAAATCCAGCTTTTAATTAAAAAGGGGAGGCAGAGCAGGCAATAATTTCCCTGGATACCTCATCAGGCTGGAGCAGCTGTGCTGGTGCTGTGCAACAGGCATTGGCTGCACTGGTGTGGGGCTCTGTGCCTGCAGCTGGATTGCTGTAGGATTTCCAAGGAAATACAGGAGAAAGGGGTTGGAAAAGCCACAATCACTGCTCCTGCACCTACCAAAATAAAATCATCCTGACTAGGACCAGCTGAAACTATTTCCTACCACTGTTAAGGTAGCTGCCCGCAGGAGGGGAGGGAGCTGGGAGCCAAGACAAAGCCAGGAGGGTACAGCCCAGGAGGGATGTAGGCAGGAATTGCATTCTGGGAGCATGGTTATGGGATTGACAGCAAGCCACCAAATTTCACTGCTGCCATTCTATGGCATCACTGATCACATAAGCCTCACCCTGGGATGCAAGTGCCCACACCCACACCTACACCTGTTCCAGCAGGCTGCATGTTCCTCTTCTCTAAAAAACACAGGACCCTCATCAGCACTTGCACCAACTCTGACTGCTCATGGTGCTCTGTCAAACAGTCCATCCAAGAGCAGGCTCCACAGGAGCTCTGGAAAGAGGACAAGTTTGTAACACAGATAAATGCTGCAGGAGGAGGAACTTTGGGGTTTCTTCACCTACCCAGTTGCAGATGCAGGAGGGTGGCACAAGGACTCAGAGGATGCCTCGCTGTATCTCTAGTGAGGGGCTGTCATGCTCCCTGATCAGGAAAGTGTTAGACAGCCCATGGTATGTGCTCACTGATTTGTCCCCTGGAGCTGCATCCTGCAGTGGCTTTGGGCTCTCAGAGCTGGCAATCACCAGCAGAAACTCTCACATGTCGGTGTTACAGTGGGGAAACTGCAACACACATATCAAACAACGAGGCCTGTGGAAAAGAACTATATATGGACCAATTCTTGATAGCTGTTTCAGAGAGATGTTTATTTCTCCAGCCGCATGGCCGGGGCTCTGCCGAGGAACTGCTCAATCACAGGACCCCAGGGTCCTTGCCCACGCAGGGGAACACAAAACAACCAATGGGGAACGAGGCTGAGCAGGGGCAGGGAAACCCTGTGCCTCCCCCCAGGGCCCTTCTCCCAGGACCCCATGGCAAGGGGAGGGCCCCAACATTTCACCCATTTATTTTTAACAAAAAGAGATTTAAAACTTAACATTGAAAACAACTGGATAAACATAACAAGAACAGCTTCAAAACAAGCCACCCTCCTGAGTCTTTAAATGTCCAAACAGATTCTCTGGAACATCTTAAGGCTGACAGAAAGGAGACAGGACTCTCCGGGCATGCTTTGTGGGGAAACTGAGGCATGAGAGGGTTTCTTCCATTTGTGCCTGTTGGAACGCTAAACAAAAATAGTTAATTTCTTCCCTTCCTACAAGTTGTAGGGAAAGGGAATTGTATAGGGAAGCCATGGGGTGAAAAACGGATTAGGAATAAACTGGGGATGGGGTAAACTTAGGAAGGGGTTCATATTGGGTATAGGGTAAAAGGGGAAAGTAGGCTGTGAGTAGGGAAATTGCTGGGATGGATATTGTTTATAATTTTGTGCATAACAGCTGCCTTTGACTGGAATACCTCCAGGCCCAGTAACATTTGCTGCTTGTAAACCCTTCTTTCCTTGAACTATATCAAATTGTACAACTTCCCCATCTCCTACACTTTGCAGGTAATTTTTAGGGTTATTCCTTTTAATGGCAGTTCTATGGATGAATAGATCTTCTCCTGTATCATCTCGTGTTATAAATCCATAGTTGTTTTTGACATTGTACCATTTCACAGTTCCTGTGACTTTCGTGGCTACAACTCCTCCTATCACATGCTTGCGTGTTTGTTGTGGCTGCTGGTCCCGCGTGGCCGCTGCCTCACCGACTCCGACGTCTCGGCCGGGCTCCCGTGTTGCAGCTGCTCCGCGCTCTCCGAGCGGCGCTGCTCCGGCGCGTGTCTGGGCTCTGCGCGGCCCCACGTTGCCATCGCCGCTGGCTTCGTGCCCTGTGAGCGGTTCTGCTCCGCAAACTCCACGGTGCTTTGAGAGCGGCCCTGTTTCGGCTCGGCGCTGCGCGGCTTCTCGTGTCGCTGTGGAAACCGCCGCTTCTCCCTCCACAGGGCTCTCCGAGCTGTGTGCTTAGAGCAGCCTGCCACGCCGAAGCCCGGTTCCTGGCTGCTCGTGGCCCACAGCACCTGCAGCGCCTGCGGCATCGCTCCCTCACTCGCGGCCGCGTGGCCGGGGACCCCGAGACAGGGATGGGGTCCACGATAAGGTGCGTGCTCCCGCGGGGGCCGGGCGCATCCAGAGCAGGCACCTCCGCCAGCACTCCGCTGCAGTCACGCACTCCTGGGATGGCGGCCATGCAGTCTCGGCCACGGGATTACGGCCATCCTCTGCTTTAGGGGTAATGGGACCATACAAATGCTCCTCAAGAGCTTCCCTGATTACAAGGGATGCATGGAGAGGTTCTGTCACCAGTGCCTGTTCTGTTTGATCCTTTATCTCACACAAGATCTCAGACCAAAAGCACCCATGAATAGTCCCAGGAGGATCAATATCAAAAAGTAAGTCTTGAGAAATATAAAAGAAATACTTTTCTGTTTTGTTGTTCAAGGATTCCTTTAACTTCTAGATACATTTCTTTCTGTGGCTCAGAGAGCCCCATTTCCCACAATTCTTCCATAGTCCAGAGAGAATATCCAAACCAAGGTGAGAAGAGAGAGATCTAGAGTGGTTTTTACTCACGAATTTTCTGTCCTTAGGGATCAGTGTCTTGCCAGCATTTCTCTACCATTTGTTACAGTGCGGATACTGTAACACGCGTATCAATCAACGAGGCCCGTGGAAAAGAAATATCTATGGACCGATTCTTGATAGATGTTTCAGAGATGTTTGTTTCTCCAGCCGCATGGCTGAGGATCTGCCGAGGAACTCTTACAATCACAGGACCCGAGGGTCCTTGCCCACGCAGGGGAACGCAAAACAACCGATGGGGAACGAGGCTGACTGGGGGCAGGGAAACCCCGGGTCTCCCCCCAGGGCCCCTCTCCCAGGACCACATGGCAGGAGGGGAGGGACCCCGACATGTCGGCCCTGTCCATGGGCAGGTCTCAGAATGCACCAGGCACAAGATCTCCTGAGAAGGAAAACTGAGGCAGTGACAGAGCTCATGCCAGGGCTGCTGTGTGACATGGTGATGATGGGGTGGCTCTAAGAACTGCTGCAACACAGTCCCCAGGCTCAGAAGAGTTCCAGCTGCTGGGCCTTCCAAACCAGGGAGATCATGTGAAGGGCTGGGGAGAGTTCTGAGCACCAAAAATTCCCTCCCAGCCCTGGCCTTGCAGGAGGAGGGATCCCTGAGCCGAGGCCCCACTCAAAGGGTGTCTGTGGGACACAGCTTTCCCCTCACAGGCTAAGAAGGTCACTGGCACTGAGGCAAAGCTTGCTGCAAACCAGCTCATCTCCTGCAGCCTCATTACCATGTGCATTATAATGAGGGAGTGAGCAGAGGGCATGGAGAGGGACGTCACCACTGTGCAGGACAGAAGTAGTGCATGCTACCGACCAGAGTACCCCTCTGGCCCATGAAATCCAGCCCTCACAGGCCTTGCCAGCTGTAGGACATTGGTACAGTCCTATAAGTCTCTTCCCAACCTCTGCTTGCCCCATTCCTGGCAGTCCCAGTGCACTCTCCCCATCTCCCACTAGGCAAAGTGCTTGAATGTCTGTGGACACCCTGGATGCAGGGGCAAAGGAGCCAGTGATGCCATCCTCAGTCCTCTGGTTTTGGGTGAGTGGGGATCTTGGGGAGGGGATCACAGTGCTGCTACAACCCCCACGGAAGGCTTGGTGCTCAGATCTCCAGCTGCATTTCCAGTATTAGATCCTGCCTAGTAATGGGCTTCACTGTGTGCCCCAGCGGCTGTGAAGGCAGATGCTGCCACATGGCACGGGTGTCTCTTCCCACTCCCTGCTGCCTGTAGGAATCAACAGTGCCCCCATTACAAAATCCATTGAGCCAAGGTCAGCCCAAACAGCTGATTGAGGTGGCAGTGCAGGAACACTACAGGAACACCATCAACCATCAACCCCTCTGCCTATCAGCCTGAGAAGAACTGGTTGTCCAGGTCCAAAGGCTCTGCCAAGGTACCAGCTGCTCTTCTGTGTCACAGAGGGCATATCTCCATGGGGTCAGGGGGCTGATGGTGCTGGCAGTGGCTCTGTTCATCCCCTCTTTGTATCTTGTGTCCTCCTTCCAGTGGCAAGGAGATGCTCCCTCAGTATATGTGCTTGCAGCTTTGCCACAGCCACCCATCTCCTTCCCTGGACTGAGACTGTCCCTGTCGCAGGGACGTCTGCACCTCCTGAGGGTTCTGACTTCCTGAGGGTTCTGACTTCCTGAGGGTTCTGACTTCCAGTGGCCCATAAATACCTCCTGATGATAAGTGCTGCCTGGGAAATACTCTCCTGGTGCCCCATCGTCCCCAGGGACCAAGGCTGCATGAGCAGGGACAAGTGGCCAATGAGCTGCAACTGATGCATATAACCTCTATGACAGATCCTTAACAAAGCCAGATTTACTCCCAGCACAGGTGTTTGTATGCATGGTCTCATCCAGCCATGCTTGGGACTGTACAACACCCGAAATCCTGCTGGCATTCCTGAGCCCGCCGGCATGTAGCTTAGCATCTCCCAGATTCTGGGGCCATGTCAGTGTTTCTTGTGCTGCTCTTGTATTTTCAATTGTCATTGTGTGCTCTACTTACCAAGAACATGTTCCCTGGCCACACTGTTATGCAGTAATCAGCCCTGTCCTTCACCCACTGCAGGTCTGGCAGTACCTTTTAATCCCCACATGTTTACCTTTAGGATGTCCCTGTTGCTGAAGCAGCTTTTTTCAGCCCTGGGCAGAGGGCAGAAAAGACGCTGTTTAACCAGCACAGTCATCACTCTGCTACTGCATCAAATCCCCGTGGGCCAAAATTAGGTGTGAGACTTAGCAGAAAACATGTGATTGGCCTTAAATTCCTGAGATCAGAAACTAAAACCAAGCAGCAACAAGAATAAACAGGGAGCACTGGATTCCCCATATATGTCCCTATGCCTGAGCTTCAGAAAGAAGTTTCTCAAGGTCTTCTCCACCAAGAAACAGGAATATTTTCCTCAATTGGTATGGATCTGGCAACAAGAATTTTAGGAAAATGAGAGAGAGTGCAAGAGAGAATGGTGTTCACAGGCAGGGAGCCACTGGAAATGGTTCACTGAGATGGCAATGCCAGGGTACATTAGTTTATCTCAGAGGCTTACTTTGCCCCATGGCACTGGTGAAGGGCAAAGGTGGTCTTTCATTAAAGCTGGCTTGGGCAATTGTTCCCCTCAGACCCTTTCCCACAGTCTGGGGAAGTTCCTGGGAAAGGGGGAGAAACATCATTGACTGCTGGTTTGGTGGGCACTTTAACAGCCCTTGCAGACTGGTGCCCCCCCACCATCCATAAGGTGGAGACCAAGAAAGCATGCAAGGGAAAGCTCTCAGAGCATAGTAACACAGCCAAAAATAGAAGCAGTCACTGACACCCGTGTTTGTCGGCTTCATGCTGGGCTGCTGAGGACGTGCTTGCTTTTGGCAAGTTGTCCACGAAGAGCTGCCATCCATCTGGGATACTGAGCACTGACACATGCTACATAAGGAGGGGTACTTTGAAAGCAGCACATAATTAATGAAGGCATGAAATGCGCTTGTCTGACTATGATCTGAGAGCACAGTGCCAGGGGGCAGCACCACCCAGGCCCCTCCATGTGTGCTGCTGATCATAAATCCACGGCACTGTGGTCCTCACAGTGGGGTGATGCTCCAGCACAGAGCCATCTGGGGACCCACATGCCAGTGGGGCAGCAGCCTGCCGTGCTGTGCCCACACCAAGCAGTACCCCAGTCCTCCTAGGAGCAGGGAATACCCCATTAAACCCCATCCCGGACTAAAACCATCCCATGAAAAGCATGTCCCTGCCCAAAAGCACCCCATTGAAAAACCTGGCCCGGCCCCAAAGCATTCCATGTAATGCTCATCCCAGTCCCAAAGCATCACGTGAAGAGCCCAGCACAGCCCAAAGGCATCCACTGAAATCCTGTCCCTGCCCCAAGGCATCCCATGACAAACTTGTCCCAGCTCCAAAGCATCTCATGAAAACCTCATCCCGACCCAAAAGCACCCCGGCACAGCCCCGCCGGAGCCAAACCCCGATACCCCTAGCCCAGCCCCGGGGGTACCCCATCCCCACGCTCCCCCGGACATCCCCAGCGGCTCCAGCCCCCGGCGCCCCCCGGAGCTGCCCTGCCCGGGCCGAACTACATCTCCCATCGGGGAGCGCCGGTCCGGGGGCCGGTCCGGGGCGGGAGCCGGGGCGGGGCGGGCAGCGCCCAACCCCGGAACCGCGCTGAGCCCCGCGCCCGGAGCCCCCCGGGCCGGCAGACCCGGCTATGGCCCGGCGGTGCCGGTGAGTGAGCGGCTCCCGGGGCTGCGCTCGGGGCGGGGGCGGGGGCGCAGCCCCGGCTCGGGGGGTGCGGGAAGAGGCGGGCGAGGGGCTCCCCCTCCCGCAGACCCCAGGCTGCGGCATCGGCGAGGGCTCGGGAAGGCCCGCGGGGAGCGCGGTGAAGGTACGGAGCTTTGCCCAGACCTTGGGGTGCGAGCCCTCCGCACCCCGCCGGGCAGGGGCCGCGCGAGTTCTCCGGTAGGTGGGAGTCTGCCTGCCCGGAGATGAACGGAGCCGGGAGACACGTCCCCGGCACGACTCGCAAAGAGCAGCTTCAACTTTTGCCGCTTGATAAGATGCTTGGTAGTGAAAACTTTGCAGATGGTTGTACGCAGCTCATTGTGCTGTGTGCTCGATTGGGTTTGGAGTGGGTTTTGGGACAGCTCTGACCTCGCTGGCCATGGCAAGGAGTGGCCAAAGCTGTGTTAGAAAGCACAAATGCTTCTTCCCCTTTTCCCCCCTTACCACTTTGGGATACCCATGATGTCCAAAGGCAAGTGCCTGGCACAGCAGACACCCACAGCCCAGTGGAGAATGACGTTTGTGAGGCTGTGTGGCTGGATCTGCACATGGAAAAGCTGCACGGAAGCACTTAAAGGGATTGGTGACTGCGTTTGGGCCAAGGTTATCCAGAATCACTGACGGTTGGATACAAATTCTGGGACTTGTGTCAACAGCCCAGCATCTTGAGCCATCCACAGCTCTCTGGAGCTGCCAGTGCCTGGAGTTTCATGGTGACTCGATGACTGGAAAATTGGCAGGGCTGTGCCAGAGGGGCGTGCTTAGGTTTCCATTTCTCCCCCATATCATGTTGTAGCACTTGGATGTTGGGGTGGGCTCAGGTTTCAGCCTGCATCAGCATCCGAAATGCTGAGCGCTCCCAAAGCGCTGAGTCAGCTCTTCAGAGAAAGAATCTGCGTGGACAAAACGGGGCACTGGGTCCCACTTACAGGGTGGGTTGTCTTGGAGGACAGAGATGAGCAGTGAGTGAGATTGACACCCACTTTGGGGAGAGGCTGTTGGAGTGATGGGGTGGTAGATGACACACGTCTTGTACCAGCCAGAGTTGGGCTGGGGACCAAGAGACCTTGGAAAAGACACCAAAATCTTTGTGGCTATGTATCTTACATGGCAAAAGTAGCACATGAAATAAGCTAATAGCACCACTGTTTGGTGTTCTGCTTTTGCCACTGTTCGGCACGAGATCTGGTGGCCCTGTGGGTGCTGAGGAGCTGACTGCTGGGCTCAGGGTTACCCAGTGGACCACAGTTTCAGAGCCCGGCTCTCTCCAGCTCCCACAGAACCTGTAGGGCATCTCCAAGGTGGACAGAGGCATGTCCTTAAGGGGAGAGCCCTGGAGCTTTCTCTCCCTCATGTCCAATGCACTTTGATACAAGTGGACCAGGAGGACTCACTTTGTTTTAAAGTCTCCACAGATCTTTGCAGCTCAGATAAATTCAGGCTCCCTGATGTGCCTCTAGGCAGGGGAAAGAAGAAGCCTCTGGTCATGGTTTAGTCATGAGATGAAAGCACCACGAGCTGTGTGCAGGGTTACAGTGAAAACCCAGTTTATTAAACTTCATCTTGGTAATTAGCACGGGGTGAAGAACAAAGAAAGATGATATTGTAAAAGGGGAATTGTCAGGGGTGTTAAATATTAAGTCATCTGCTGCCAGAATTGGTTCCCTGTGGCTGCTTTGTATTCATGGTCAAACACTGGATGAAGTGTCTGAATGGGTTTGGAGCATCACTTGACACTGGAAACTTTAAAAGACAAAACTGGGCTGCAAAGTCACAATTCCTATAATAAAGGTGAAAGCATTTAAGGCTGGGCAGAGCTAATGCCACAGCTTCAAATCTCCTGCCTCCTCTCGCAGACAGAGTGAGGTGCTGGCAGCCTGTCTGCACTTTGCAGATGAGCTCTGTATTCACACGGCCACCTTGGATTTGGGGTTTATCCTCCAGGTGCCCAGTGCTGTTTAATCCTATCTTACAAACCAACCAGCACCAGTGGGGCAGCTTGTTTCTTTTCACACGAGGCAGCCTCATTACTCTTCTGGGTCATGACTCTGCTTAAAATCACAACATTTGGGGAAGAAAAGAAAAATCACCCCAAACCTTGGGTTGGATTAGTCTTTTTTCCCTTGTGCTTTCTGATTCTGGCGCTCTTGTGAGTGCAGGGAGGGGATGCGCCTTCGCCGGCCCTTCCCGCCCACCTGGCAGGGAGGTGAGATGCCAGCCCGGATCCCGGGTGTCCGCGAGCGGAGGAGGGTGGAAGCGCGCTCCCGTGTGCGGCCGCCCCTCCTGGCCGGGCTCCGCTCGCCTTGGCACACCCCGGCCGGAGGGTTGGCTGCTCACACATTCGTCACGGTGCCTGAGAAGACAGCGGTGACGTGCTGGTCCCCTCCTCCTGCCCGCGGACACCCGCTGCTCACGGAGCGGCCAGCTCGGAGCCCCGGAACGCCCCACGTGATGGAGAGGATGGAGCTGCCGGGGACGTGGAGATGGAGCGGTGCTCCTTTTTCATGTGCTTAAAAAGACGACTGTGGTGGAGCCAGGCGGCAGGCAGGGATCCCCAGGAAGCCATGGCTAGGTAAGTACTGGGGCACCGTGCCCCGGAGGGTGAGCTGCCTCCTGCATGGGCCTCTCTGTGTCCAGCAGCCGGGTGCGGTGGAGAATTTGCAAAAGCCCTGACAAGAAGGGTCTGTCGCTTTGCAGGAGGGGCAGAGAGCTCCCCCACCGCAGCATCTTCAGGAACCCCGCAGGTCAGGCAGTGGGTCCATCCCTGTTCTGACCACAGCAAGGACGGTGAAGGTGGAGGATCCCCCAGGGCTCAGGGGCCGGGTGTCTGTGCCTCACGCATGCCCCCGGAGGTGGCTTGAGTGTTGCAGAGATAAACCCAGAGCCTCAGGGTGATCCATTGTAGTATTTGGGGGAATCCACAGGATTAGGGAGGGAATGAGTGCTTCTGATCCATGTGGAATCAGGGTGTGTGGGGAGCAGCCCTGCGCTCTGTGCCTGCGTTGTCACCAGGTGCCTCCACCCATCTCACCTGCTCCCATCAGCGCCAAGCGGGAGGAGCAGTGATTTCACCTTATTTGACTCCAAAAAGCCCTCCACAGAACTCCAGTGCTCTGCTGCACACCCCTCCAAGGGAAATTAACCCCCCAGGAAGGGTTTGTTTGTCCCCTGTCTCAGGTGTACAAAGTCCCTTTGTCAGGGCAGGTTCCCTGCAGGGGGTTTCAGACTGGACACATGGAGGTTTTATTGCCTCCACAGCTTTTTTGCGGAGAAGAAATTTTTCCCTTAATTTGCTGTCCTCATTCCCTGCTCTTGTGTGGGATTGGAGATGCCTCCTGGTAAAATCTGCAGTGTTTCTGTACTATTTCCTGAGCTCAACTCCTGCCAAGATGTTTGGGGAGGAGGCGGCAGCACCTTGCAGTGGAAGAGGGAGGGTTTCCTGGCATCCCGGTGAGGGAAGTGGGTGTGTGTCTCCGGCAGGAGCTTGGCCCCTAGCGCAGTTCAGACCTGACCCTGCCAGGGCAATAGAGACCAGTTATATGTTATTGACCCTCTTTAAATGAATGTCCTAATTGCAGAGTGGCTGGGGTTAGTGGTGCTGTGGGTCTCGCAGCTTGTGGTTAGCGGTGGTGTTGGTAAAAATAGAAGCGGTCAAAAAATGGATTTTTATTTTTACTCTATAAAGTGTGTCCTGCTCAGATGTTTTGCTTTCATCTTGAGTTGAGGCAAGGCGACTCGCTGCTTTCACAGAACACAGAGAAAAACCTTTGTTTTGAGTCAGCTGGGAAGCTCCGGCGCAGCAAGCTGCAAACATGCTGTTTGACTTTGACACTCTCCCTTCTAGTTTTCTTTTTTTTTTTCCCTGAGGAGTTAAAGGTCGCCACAATGTCATCTTGGAGCAAAATAACAAGTTAGCGTTACACAAAAAAGAAATTGTTGAAACAGGCAGTGCATGAGCAGGCACCTCTGCGGGCTGCAGCTTGCGAGTGAGAGGCGGAACGCATCTCCGGGGAGCCTGGGAGACTTAGCTCTCACCTGGGACGGTGCCAGATCTCCCACTGGAGAATGTACATTCTGTTAACAAGGCAAAAAAATAGAGGGCACAGACCAAGATTGTTTTTGGAGATCTCCTTGGCCCATCACTGTGCTGGGTGATGTCTGCAAACACCCTTCTCATCATCTTTGTTAAAGTCATGTCCAAGTAGGCAATGTTCCTCAGCAGCCACAGGGTTTGATCCTGACCCAGCCACAGCAGTCAGAGCAGGATTAAATCCACCAGCTCAATCACTCAGCTTGCACATCACTCTGAGGCGGATTGGTGTCCAAGGGACTCAAGAGGCTGCAAAACCTTTCTTAAAAACCACATTATTTCTCTACTGACAGTAGCAGTGATGGCTCCCTCATGTGTGCCATGAGCTCCAGTCCATGGGGGGGAAAAGAAAGAAACAGCCTAAAAATAGAGCAGCTTCGAAGTAGTTCATAAATAATAAGCCAGCTTCCTGAAAGGTAGATAAAAATCCAGAAATTCCCTGAAGCCGTGGGAGCTGCTGTCAATTTTAGATGGAGCCTCAGTAGCAGTATCAGATATTTCTTGGGCTTAAAACCCTAAATGAGAATTGGCAAAGAAAACATCATTTTGCCCTCTTTTTTATAAAGAAAATGTGAAAACTTTTCCCAAATTATTTGCAAGTCCTGCTTGGTGAAGGGTGCATTTTATTTTTTTCCCCCTTGACCTTTGCAGTCCCCAGATAAGGCACAAGTGAGATAGAGGCATGGCTCTGGAGTGACAGGTATTCGTACGTCCCTCTCTCTCTGGCATCCCAAAACCTCCCAGTGTTGAGAGGGTGAGGATTTATTTGGGCTCAGTGTACCCATCTGTATTTCCAGTATCATCCTGCCACTTGCAGCTTCACTCAGCTGTGCTGGTTTTAGCCAAAGTCCTTCTGCAAACCTTCCTCCCCGCCATCCCTGGGATGGCCCTGTGCTGCTTCTGGTTCACCCTAAAGCCAAGGAAGAGTTGAGAGAGGGATGAAAGGTGTATCCCAAACACAGCCTCATCCCACCACCACCTCCTCCCTGTCTTTATTGCCCAATTTGGCTTGGCTCAGCTGGTCTTGCATCACAAGTGCTGGGTGGTGAGAGCCCTGTTGCCCACCTGGGGGGCAGGATCCAGTGCTGGGTGACACAGTTGGAGTGGTTGGAGCTGTCCCCAACCCGTTCCCGAGCTCCTCGCTGGCAAGTGAGGGCTCTGTGGGAGTTGGCCATGGGACAAGTTGTTTAACTAAACCTATCGCCTGTTCAGGCTAATCGCTGCCTAATGCCTCTGTAATCCCATTTAAAGCAACTGGCTGTCTAGAAAGTTACTAACTCCCAGGGGAAGGTTAGAATGACCTGCCTGCTGCAAGGTCTGGTCCAATACCTGCTTCAAGATGAAGAATATAAACACAGAATGTTTTGTTGAGCCTGTGCACAGGTGCTGCAGTTTGCACATAGCTACAGTGGAGCAACAAGGCTTAGGTGGTGTTCAGGACCCCCTTCTGCTTTACTTTTCCTTTCTTGGATCTTTTTGAGGCACAGAGAAATACGTGTTCTGGATTGCCATGTCTATTGCAGGGAGAGGGTTCCGTAATTTATTTTGGATCTTTTTCTTCCTTTTTCTTAAGAAAAAACCAATCTCTTTAGAGGGAATCTCTGCAACTGGTTTCATTTGTGCAGAAAAAGAGGTTTTTTCCTTCTGGTTTGCCCACAGCCAGCAGGTTTACAGCCCCAGAGCTTAGGGAGGAACCGGCTGTGTTTGCTGGCACCAGGCAGATATCAGGCAGCTGGTCTGCAGCTTTGCAGCTCCTCTCCCTCCCCTATTCCTCCAGCAGCTGCGTTTGCTTCTCACTCTCCCATGTCCTTACTTTACTTTTCTCCCCTGGATCCCAGGCGTTATGCTTGGCGGAGCCCAGCCAGGCTGTGGCCAAGGAAAAGCCATTAGGCTCTTGGCACAGCCTACTTCCCCGGGGCCACTCAGGGGGGAGTGGGCTGGAGCTGAAACATAGCCTGGAGCCTTGCTGGATGGAGGAAGGGCCCTTTGGAGGTCCTGCACTGCTCACTTACTACAAGGTTAGCTTTTCTTTCAGAAAAGCTGGAAGTTCTTTTCTACCCAGAAATGCTGTAAAGGTCTGAGCACATGGCAGGAGCCAGCCATTCTGTGCCACTCACCGCACCCCCTACATGCCCCCCAAAACCAGACATGAGCCACCGGTACCCCAGCCCCATTTGGCTCACCGTGAGCTGTGGAGAAGCAGGTATTTACCCACTTTGACTGCAAAGCATCACCCAGGTGGAGCAGCTGGAACATGCTTGGGACAAGGAGGGGATGTTGCTGCAGATGAATTAAATCTGCCAGGGAGGCAATATGATTAAAATTAGGAGTGGCTGTGTGGAATTCATTACGTGGTGTCTTTTATAGCTCTTAGTTATCTCTGTCTCTTAAAGACACTGTCAGTGAGCTGATCTGGTTCCTGTTCAGCCTCCTTCTACTTCCACCCAGTCTCCATTCCTGCCTCACTTAAAGTCTCCCCAAAACAAAAAAACACTAATTATGGCAATTATTTGGTCCTTGTTGCCCCGTGGTCGTTCCCTGTGTAGGGCTCAGGCTGTTCTCTGCATGTGTTGTCTTGCCTGGAGTAATTGGAGATGGTGTCTGGTACTTGGAACACAACACCTGGCATGTCACAGACAGGCAGAGGGAGCCGGGAGGAGCAAATGGATGACACGCTGTCCCTTGATGCAGAGGTTCTCTCAGACTATTTATATCCTCTCCTTTTTCAGAGACGGATGTTCTGGGATTCGGTGGAGGTGGGAGCTCTCCTAACAATCTGTTGTCTTCTCCTGAGAACCCCAGGCGTGCTTCTTTCCTACTCCTCTGCAGAAAGCTCTAGAGAAAACGCAGCACCATGTACACTTTCCTGCCAGAGAGCTTCACACCAGTGAAGCAGAAGCCCTCCAAGGAGCTGAGGCCCATGTTGGGTGCCATCTTGCTGGGCCTCATCCTGTTCATTGCCGCAGTGGTGGCCTGGTGCTACTACACGGTGTCCCTGCGGAAGGCGGAGCGGCTCAAGACGGAGCTGATGGACCTGCGGGCGGACGGCTTCATCATCCGCAACCAGCACGGGGAGGTGGTGTTCCGGCTGGCCTTCCGCTCGGGCAGCCTGGACCTGGAGTCGTGCTCCAAGGAGGGTGAGATCCTGAGCTGCTCGCGCTCGAGCCGGGGGCCGCTCAACTTCTTCATCCAGACGGTGAAGCCCAAGGACACGGTGATGTGCTACCGCGTGCGCTGGGAGGAGCTGGAGGCCGGCCCGGCCGTGGAGCACACCATGTTCTGGGAGGACGCCCACTGGTACGGGGGCTCGGAGATGAGCACCCAGCACTGGCCCATCCGCCTGGCCGGCTACCAGGAGCCCGTGCCCTACGTGACCAGCGACGTCTACTCCTTCCGCGACAGCTTTGGCGGCATCCTGGAGCGCTACTGGCTCTCCTCCAAGGCGGCGGCCATCAAGATCAACGACTCCGTGCCCTTCCACTTGGGCTTCAACGCCACTGAGCGCACTCTCTTCTTCCAGGCCCGCTACAAGGACTCGCCCTACAAGCCCCCACTGGGCCAGCAGCCCTTCCCCGAGCTCAGCTACCGTGTCTGCGTGGGCTCCGACGTCACCTCCATCCACAAGTACATGGTGCGCAGGTACTTCAACAAGCCCTCCAAGATCCCTGCTGAGAACGCCTTCCGATACCCCATATGGTCCACCTGGGCCCTCTACAAGAATGATATTGACCAGGATAAACTCTTGCGATTTGCTGAAAAGATCAAGAAGTACCATTTTAACTGCAGCCACATTGAGATTGATGACATGTATACCCAAGCCTATGGGGACTTTGACTTTGACCCTGTCAAGTTCCCCAACGTAACAGAGATGTTTGCAAAGCTGAAGGAAGATGGGTTTAAGGTCACTCTGTGGACTCATCCTTTCATAAACTACAATTCCTCCAATTTTGGTGTGGGGATTGAGCGTCAGCTGTTTATCAAGGAGCCGTCAGGGCGGCTGCCGGCCATGGTGGAGTGGTGGAACGGCATTGGGGCCATCCTGGACTTCACCAACCCAGCAGCCCGGGACTGGTTCCAGAGCCACCTGCGCCAACTCCGGCACAAGTACGGCATCTCCTCCTTCAAGTTCGATGCGGGTGAGACCAGCTACCTGCCCAAGCAGTTCAGCACCTTCCGCCCGCTGTCGGACCCCAGCATCTGGTCCCGGCGCTACACAGAGATGGCCATCCCCTTCTACGAGCTGGCTGAGGTGCGAGTGGGATACCAGTCACAGAACATCTCCTGCTTCTTCCGCATCATCGACCGTGACTCTGTCTGGGGCTATGAGTTGGGCCTCAAGTCCCTCATCCCCACTGTGCTCACCATCAGCATGCTGGGGTACCCCTTCATATCTGCGGACATGATAGGGGGCAATTTTTTCCCCAATAAGACCAATGGGGCAGTGGAGATCCCTGACCGGGAGCTGTACGTGCGCTGGCTGGAGCTGTCGGCCTTCATGCCCTCCATGCAGTTCTCCATCCCGCCTTGGCTCTACGACAAGGAGGTGGTGGAGATTGCGCAGAAGTTCACAGAGCTCCATGAGTCACTGGTGGCCCCGCTGCTGCTGGAGCTGGCGGGGGAGGTCACCGACACAGGCGACCCCATCATCCGTCCCATCTGGTGGATCTCCCCCCGTGACGAGGCCACTCACCGGATTGACTCCCAGTTCCTCATCGGGGACACCCTCATGGTGGCCCCGGTGCTGGAGATGGGCAAGCAGGAGCGGGATGTCTACCTGCCAGCGGGCAAATGGCGCAGCTACAAGGGGGAGCTGTTTGAGAAGACCCCGGTGCTGCTCACTGACTATCCCGTTGACCTGGACGAAGTTGCCTATTTCCTCTGGGTTTCCTAACAGGCTTCTTCATCAGCTTTGGAATAACCATGCCTTACCTAGGACTTTCTAACAAATAATAACTCTAATTGCACATTTCATTTGAGACTGGGGTGGAGGAAGGGAACTAAATAGACTTCACTGTTCTTGGGGATAATTTTTTTTTATTTGGGGATTGGTCTTGATTTTTTTAATTTGGGTCTGGTGGTAGGCTCTGATTGGATTACAGTAGGCAACAATTTATCTGGTTAGGTCAGAAAGGAGTTGTCGGTCTGTCTGCAGACATGTAGTAAACCCAATATCTTTTCAGTTCTCAAGGATTTCAAGAGTTGGAAGTTGGTTAGTGCCAGTGGGGAGCCTTCCTAGTCTTGTGGGAGCACCTGGCACTGGATATGGAGGCGTGTGCTGTGGGAGGGTTGCTGCAGCACAGCCTGCCCTAAGTTTTATAATATGGCAAATATATTCAAAAGGATATTTTTAAGACCATAAAGCAAAACAGCATTACATATATATATACACACTTTTTTTTCCCCCCTTTTCCCTGGCACAGCACTGAACTAACAGTTGCCCCATGCTCCTGTTTTCCTGAGTACCAGACAGGTCAGGTCACTCAAGTGATATCCATGTGTTCTAACTGAATGGGTTGCTTATTTCCTGCTGGGACAGCTGCATCCCACCTGCTCACCCATTTGACTCCCTCTACAAGGCTCTTGCCTCTCTGTGTTTTGCCCAGGGCATCAACATTGCCTTTCCTAGAGCAGCACTGCCTGTGCCAGCACATCCCATTTTTTAAGCATTTATGACCCCACTTAGTTGCATGATTATCCTGCTGATACCATCCTTTTTGGTTTTTAAGGACAGATGAGGTTTATTGCTGGCAGAAGGTCTGCCTGGAGCAAAGCTGTCCTCAGACACTCCATGCGGCGCTTCCCTGGGAACAGCTGGTTCCCGTGAGCCACACATGTCTTGGATTGACAGTGACGTTTGCTGATAGCCGGCTTGCCTGTGGGTGGAAAACACCGGCTCTATGAACTGATGGGTCTGTGCCAGTGGGTGTTCTCACTGCACCCACAGAAATGTTCTCATATAACATGAAGTTAAGCTAATACCCATCTCAGGTCGCCATTAAGAGGTGATGATTTTGTTGAGGGTTTTCCTGAGTCAGCCCTCCTCTCTCCCTGGGAGAGTCCCAGGGACCTTCCTCACGCAGCGTTGGTGTTGCTGGAGGTGCGATTGCTGTCACAGGCTTCTAGAGGGCACATGGGGTGATGGGATCCTGCACCCCAAGTGCCCAGCAGCTGCCTCTTTGGCAGATTTCCCATTTGGTTTTGTATGGGAAAATGAATTTACAGAGACCCAAGGCAGGGCAAACAGGATTGAAGTCTGGCAGCCTTTTTCCCTAAGGCAAGAATTCCTGGCTGTGCCCCGGTTGGGAACATGTGTCAGCCCCTGAATTTTTAATGAGCTTCTGCAGAATTGAACTGCAATGGCTGGGAAGGGTTGGGGCACCCTGCCCAGGCTACAGCCAGCCAAGGACAGCTCAGCGTCTCTGGGGCTTCTCCTGGGATTATGTGTGGGCTGGGCATGGGTCTGGCACAAGTCAGCCACCCAAGGTGATAGTGCATGTTTTGGGTAGGGTTGGGTACCAGTGAGGATCTTTCTCAAAGCCCATCTCCTACCACAGGGCTTTTCAGGAGGCAGAAAAGGAGATGCGCTAAGCATCTAAGGGTTGTGATGGGGTGCAGGAGGAGAAATTCAGCTGTTAGGGGCAAAATCTGAAGAGCTTTTATAGTTAGGAAGGAAGTGAGGAAGTCTGGTTTGATTGATTCTTTGGAGCATCACCTTAAGACCTGTATCTGCCCTGTATAATTTCATCTCAAAATGAGATGTAGGGGAGCCTTATAGGTCCCTGTCCAGCTAGAGCACAAGCATTTCCTGAAGCCTGTTTGTTTCTCAGGCTTTTAATTCTGAAGGACTCAAGTTTCTTCCCGGCCACCAGTGCAAATAACGGTTATGTTACAAGTTACAGACACCCTCTGGCAAGGAGTTAATCCTGGAACCTCAGTGTCACTCATCAGGGCACTGGCAGGACTTGGTCCTTGCTTGCAGGGTGGCAGTGAAGGTGAGGAGATGAGACTGGCCAAAGCCTTCAAGAAGGGCCGGGTGTGGAGGGGGCTTTTGCAGCCCCAGAAGTGCAGGAAGACCATGCTTTGAGAGGCTCCAGCTCTTCCCTTTCAACCTTTGCTCATGAAATACTTGTCATCCTTTGGCTTGGGAGCATTAGGTGGAGGAGATGTTGCTGCGCAGCTCAGCTGCCAGTGCAGAATTGGGATCCTTGGCACAGGACTTCACGGGAAGGATCCCAGCATGACCATGAGATATTGCCTTCTCTTCGCCTGGTTCCGTGCCACTCAGTGTATGCATCACTAATGAGGAATGAGGCTGCGTGAAGAGAAACATAGCATCCCTGTTAGTATCCTTCTACTATTAAAATGATGGGAGCAGCCAGATGAGTGCCTTCAATCTCCTTGCAGTGGTTTCAGGCACTGTCAGGAAGGTCATGGAGGAAATTCTCCATTAGACACACTGTCTTCTTTCCCCTCCCCTCAAAAGAAAGGATTGTATTAACAAAGTTATAATTTTCTTTTATTTAACTATGCCAATGAATGGGTAAGATTATAGAGTACCCTTATTTTTCTAAATGCTGTAATTAGGGCGTAAGTGTCCATGGCTGTTCCATGGTCCAGCAAGGAGAAGGGTAAAGCTGCTGAGAGGACTAAGAGCTGATGTTGGGGATAGGCTCAGCAGTGCTGCCTTAAGCTGTCTCACAGGCTTCTAGGTGCCCTTTCCATCCAACTTTTTACCAAAACCACTATTTCTAACACTATGCTGTAGTACTGCAGGACTTGAGGATCTCTCAGACCTTGCAGACCAGAAACTCTGCACAGATACCTTGGGAACTGCTGCTAGGGATATTTCTCTGATTTACACCATGGGTCACTGGCCAAAGCTGGGTTTAGCTTGTCTTAGCCAAGAAAAAGGCCAAAACCAGGTTTGGGATGTGGATTCAGCCTTTTCACACATGATGCTTATGTGATTGAATTTTGAAGCTTGCACTGTTGTGTATCAGGTTTTCTGGATGCTTGTGTTTGTACATGCTGTCCTATGTCTGACTGTAATGTTGGTGGGTCTGTTTTTAACCACTTTTCTAATTTCTAATTGGTATGAACTGTAACATGAATAGCCTTGATTGAGATAAAATTTTGGAAAACAAAAAGAAGTTTAACTATGTCCATCTGTACCACGTTGGTGGGGCTGGTGGTTCAGGGAGATTTGGGGCTTTTCTTACCCTAGTCTTTACTGAAATCAGGGTTGAGATTGTTGTTTTATTTAAAGCTTGCAGCCTGCAGCTTTGATGTATGTTTTAAAAGGAGAAGCTGGCAGTAACCCCACTCTTGTGTTTGCAGTGGTGGCAGACAATCCCATTGGACTGAGAATTGTACTCCCTTGGGTCCTGACAGCAAAGAGACTAGCTGTGCCTTAGGGCTGGCCTGGAAAAGGCCATGTCCAGGTGAACCCCAATGTTTTGTCAGCTGCCGGGGGTGGGGACCATACACACCAATTGGGTGATGCCCCTATTCTACTGACATTCACCCCAAAAAAGGCTCATCAGCACTGATTCTGGGGGGGTTTGCTAGTCCATGCTGCTCTCAGAGGACACATACTTCAAGACTGTAGGGGATAAGCAAGAGGAGCCTGTTCTCCACTTCTCTTGGGCAGTCCAGAAAGTCCTTCTGACTGTCCCCACAGTCCCCCTTTCCAGATGGTACTGACAGCAAGGACACGGGTGGAGTAGATGCTTGTAGCTATGGGATTGCCAGAAATGGAGCATGTGAGACTCATTTAGGAGCCTGCCTTGCCCCGCATCACCCCCTTTGCCCCAAATAATGTTTTTCCTTCCTTTCTCATTGTTACTGCACAAACCATAGCTACCTTGTGCCATTGGCATCAATAATAGTGGCCAACACATACAGTGTGGCTTGAGGGTTGAGAGGGACTTCGTTTCACTCCTTTTGCAACAAAAGACATTTTCCCAGTGCTTTTTCTTTGACTTCTTCCTTGGGTGCAAGTGGCATCCATACACTTGGCTGATGATCATATGGGGGATGAAGCTGGCACTGCTGAAGACCTGTGGGCAGGTTGGCAACTTAAGAGCACTCACAGCCTTGCAGGAGATCCTCAGTGATGCAGAGGTCCTCCTGAAAATCAGTGCTTTGGGTTTGAGTTGGTTTACATCCTCCCAAAGCCTGTTGCAGTGTGTAGAGATGGTGTCTGAGGCTCACCGTGACATGGGGACAGTGAATGGGGTCAGCTCTGTGCTGGGTCCCAGCTACATGGCAGTGCTTGAAAACACATCCACAGCTGTGCATTGCACAGGGAGAAGTGTTAGTGGCAAAATCCAAACCCCAGAGGGGCTGCAGCAAAAGCCCAATTTGTTGCAGACTGGATTTCAAGGAGGTGCCTATGGGTGACAGCAGAGCAGTGGCTGCTGGCCCAGAAGACCCGCTCTGTGAGTGCATCCACGCCTGCCTGAAATCACAGCTTTGATTAAAAGTAAGGAAGAAGCCAACAGGCAGGCTGGGGGGGACTCCGATGAAAGGACAAACTGACAGCAGCAGAGTCCCTTTGGGCACACAGCTGGATGGTAGCCTCAGGAAAAAAACAACCTCCTCAATCTGGGCGGGAGCTGCCAGCCTGCAGATCCCTTGTGCTGGGAGAGCCATAAAGATGGTTTGTGCTGACACAAAATCCCAGAGGCCAAGTAGAGAAAAACAGATTTTTATTTGTTTGGGTTTTTTATTTTCCCTGTAGGGCTGAGTGTTTTTTAGCTCAGCAGTCATCAAAGATTAAGCGCAGTAAACTCCCCATGCCAAAAAACAGGCAGGCTGTGGTAAGCCAAATTCTGGGGGAGAGTCCCATGTCACCAGCACCTCCAGGAAGCAGCTCGTGTGCAGCACTGGGAGTGCAAAAAATCAACCAGGACTGAAGCTTAGCAAGGCAAACAAGACGTCCCTCCAGCAGCACACAGTCCCTGTGTGGCAGGAGGGTGTAGAGAGGTGGCTGTGGTGCCACCTGCTCACAGGATACCTCCAGCACCTGTGCCCTGTGGCTTCCTGTGGCTTCCTGTGGCTCAGCTGGGCAGCAGGGAAAGGCAGTGAGGGACAGATTGGAAAGGAATGGGAGAGACATTTTTGCAGCCATGGTACCAGGCACCCCATGTCATTCCCAGAGTTTGGAGGAAGTCTCAGTGTTGCCTGGTTTTTTTCCCCATCGGCCTGTGGTGCTGATGGGTGGCAGAACTGTGTGAGCATGCAGAGCACACTGATCACAGGGGCAGAGGTACTGTGTGAGGGTGATGGAGTCTGGCTCTCCCACCTCTCCTCAGCACTGTGGGCATGAACTTTGCAGAAAACTTTTTTTTTAGTGCATCAACAACAGCCAGAGCAATTTTTCTGGGCCACCCTGGGACCCTCTGGTTCCCCCAAGACCAGATGTCAGGGACCGCTTGGGGCTTTGAAGCAGCAACTGAGAAAGAATTCAGAAACACTTTCTCAGCCTTGAGGGAGAAGCATCGTTGGAAACTACTATCCTGGCATGGGAGAAAGCCCACTATAAGGATTCAGTGGTACTCTGTTAACCCTGAGCACAACTGCCAGACTGAACATTACTTTCCCTTTCACATCCCTGATTAAGGCAGGTTTTCCTTCTCTGCTGCCACACCAGTGATAGCATTACTGCAACTCCAGCTGCTTTCAGGGGCATCTAAAAGATGTTCTGGCTCATCCCACTTGACACTGCTGTTGTGTCCATGAAGGGTCCTCGTGGCACAACGGACCCACTGATGGATGACGGGTTTGAGCCAGTTTTGGGTCTGCCTCCCCTGGGCACCAAACAAGCTCTCAACTGAGTGCAATGTTCTTTAGACATTTTACTTACTTTTTGCATGGAGCAGCTCTAGGGTAAACCCCTAAACAAAGGAGCTTTCTCTTGCCCTGGGGCTACACACAGCTTTATCTCTCAGGTGCCTACTGATATGCTGGGGTCAGCAAAGTGATCCGTCTCTCACTTTGGGAAGGCACATTGCAGCCCAGGGACTCCTGGATTCCCTTAAACTGCTCAGTCATGTCAACTTTAAATTTCTTTTTTGCTTAAAACCAGCAGGGAATGTTGGACTAAGAGTGGAGAGCATTTCACAGCCAGCCTGGTTACCCCAAGTCTCCAGGAGCTGCTGAGACACCTTCATTCTGCAGAGGTAACCTCTATGGGTAGAAGGATACAGAAGGATCCACTTGTCATGGTCAGGGATCTCCATTAACACAAGATGGGAAAACATTCTCACTGGGGAAATTGAGGCAGTTTGTTAATTATCAGCACTCTCTGAGGAGCCCAAGTTCTCTCCTGGCACCTGATGGATTGCACCCTTTGGCCTAAACATGGGTCCAAAACACACATGGGTCCTACTAAGTATGAACTGCATGACTTGGTACTAGGATTTAATCTTGACTGCCATGAGATTTTGCCACATTTTACAGGCTTACCTGAATGCACACCATGGACATGGTTCTCAGTAATTTATAAAAGGGGGAAACAGTTGCCACAGCACTAGCAAGTGCTGTAGCTTTCTTCCTGCCCAGATAGCTGTCACAGTTTTGGAGACAAAACTTCAGAAGGAAACACTCTGGAATGAGTGTCTCCTCTGAAGGAAAAAGGGCCTCCCCTTTTCCTCCACCAATAAGGCAAGTGAGTCACAGCAAGTGAAAGTGGAATAAACAAACTGTTTATTAACACCAAACAAAGCAGGGTAGAACAGGGGAAAAAACCCCTCAAAACACAACAAATTCCCAGAGAGGGAACAGACCAGCTGGGGCCACACCACGGGCCCGCCGGGGCCACCCCCGGCAGGCTCCCTGGACCGGTGAGGAGGGAAGGGAGGCAATGAGGCAAGGGGAAGGAAAGGGAAAAAGAACAAGAAAAACCAACAGAACCTTTTTCCCGCTAGCTCAGAACACAAAAGAAACCCAAAAGCAGCACAGAGCTCCCGGCACACTCCGTGCCGAGCCCCGGCAAGACCCCCCAGAGCCCCCAAGCCGTTGGGCTGAACCGTTCAACTGCTCAGCACTCAGGTCCTGTGGCCCACCCCCCAGCTCCATCTTAAAAGGCACTGCGTCCTTGGGCATTAAATGGACACTTAAGGAATAAAGCAGCTTCATAACAGCACCCCAGGACATTCCACCCCTTATTCCATACCATCTGCTCAACGCCCAAATGAATACATTTCAACTTCAAACACACGTTTATACATATATACATAGCTATATACAAACAGTGGCAGCAACTTTCGACAAACACATGTAGACATTCCAACATTACAAGCAGTTCTCGTCCAACATCAGATCCCCCTGCGGTACACAACATGTCTCTCCATCCTTCTGCATTATTCACCATTCTGCAACCTGGCCCCTGAGCAAAGACAACCCCACGGATGGGTTTGCCTTTACTCGATGCAGAAGTAATCCAAACAGATTTTCCCAAGAGTCCCCTGATATGCACTGCTGGGACTTTGTCTCTATCTACTATATGCAGGGGTTCAGACTGGGCAGGCCCTGCTCAGTTAGTGGAGCCTTGGGTGTTCACCAACCATGTGGCCTTAGCTAAATGCATCTCCCAGTTTTTAAAAGTTCCCCCACCCAGTGCCTTCAAGGTGGTTTTGAGCAGGTCATTGCACCATTCCACTTTGCCTGCAGCTGGTGCATGGTAAGGGATGTGGTATACCCACTCAATGCCATGTTCCCTAGCCCAGGTGTTTATAAGGCCGTTCTTCAAATGAGTCCCATTGTCAGACTCAATTCTCTCAGGGGTACCATGCCTCCAAAGGACTTGCTTTTCCAGGCCCAGGATGGTGTTCCGGGCAGTAGCATGAGGCACAGGATAGGTCTCCAGCCATCCAGTGGTGGTTTCTACCATTGTGAGCACATAGCGCTTGCCTTGGCGGGTTTGAGGCAGTGTGATGTAATCAATCTGCCAGGCCTCCCCATACTTGTATTTGGACCATCGCCCACCATACCACAGGGGCTTCACCCGCTTGGCCTGCTTGATCGCAGCGCATGTCTCACAATCATGGATCACCTGGGAGATACTGTCCATGGTTAGATCCAACCCTCAGTCTTGTGCCCACTTATAGGTGCATCTCTGCCTTGATGGCCTGAGGTGTCATGGGCCCATCGAGCTAGGAACAACTCTCCCTTGTGTTTCCGATCTACATCTGTCTTTGACACGTCTATCTTCACAGCCTGATCTACCTGTTCATTGTTTCGGTGTTCCTCATCAGCCCTACTCTTGGGGACATGGGCATCTACATGGCAGACTTTCACAGGTAGCTTCTCTACCCGAGTGGCAATGTCTTTCCACTCCTCAGCAGCCCAGACTGGTTTTCCCCTACGCTGCCAATTGGCCTTTTTCCACCTTTCCAGCCACCCCCACAGAGCATTGGCTGCCTTCCACGAATCGGTGCAAAGGTAGAGCTTTGGCCACTTCTCTTTCAGCAATGTCTAGAGCCAACTGGATGGCTTTGAATTCAGCAAGTTGGCTTGATCCACCTTCTCCCTCAGTGGCTTCTACAGCCCATCATGTGGGACTCCATACGGCTGCTTTCCACTTCCGGTTCATCCCTATGATGCAACAAGAAGCATCAGTGAAAAGAACGTAGCGTGTTTCTTCCGCTGGCAGTTGGTTGTATGGTGGAGCTTCCTCAGCACATGTCACCTGTTCTTGTTCTTCTTCGTCAGTGACACCAAAGTTTTCACCTTCAGGCCAATTCGTGATTATTTCTAAGATCCCAGGGCGATTCAGTTTTCCGATACAAGCGCACTGTATGATGAGAGCAATCCATTTGCTCCATGTGGCATTGGTGGCATGGTGGGTAGAGGGAACCTTTGCTTTGAACATACACCCCAGCACTGGTAGTCGGGGTGCCAGGAGGAGTTGTGCTTCAGTGCTGATGACCTCTGAGGCAGCTTGGATTCCTTCATAAGTCGCCAGGATTTCTTTCTCTGTTGGGGTGTAGTTGGCTTCAGACCCTCTGTAACTTCAACTCCAGAATCCCAGTGGCCAACCCCGAGTCTCCCCAGGCACCTTCTGCCAGAGGCTCCAGGACAGACCATTGTTCCCGGCTGCAGAGTAGAGCACATTTTTCACCTCTGATCCTGTCCTGACTGGGCCAAGGACTACCGCATGAGCAATTTCCTGCTTGATCTGGGTGAAGGCTTGCACTGTTCAGGACCCCAGTGGAAATCATTCTTCTTACAGGTAACCAGATAGAGAGGGCTCACAATTTGACTGTATTCAGGAATGTGCATCCTCCAAAAGCCTATGGCGCCTAGGAAAGCTTGTGTTTCCTTCTTGTTGATCGGTGGAGACATTGCGGTGATTTTATTGATGACTTTAGTGGGGATCTGACATCGTCTGTCTTGCCACTTCACCCCCAGGAACTGGATCTCTCGGGCAGGTCCCTTGGCTTTGCTCTTCTTGATGGCGAATCCAGCTTCCAGGAGAATTTGGATTATTCTCTCTCCTTTCTCAAACACTTCTGTTGCAGTGTTCCCCCACACAATGATGTCATCAATGTACTGCAGATGTTCTGGTGCCTCACCCTTTTCTAGTGCAGTCTGGATCAGTCCATGGCAAATGGTGGGACTGTGCTTCCACCCCTGGGGCAGTCAGTTCCAGGTGTACTGCACGCCCCTCCAGGTGAAGGCAAACTGAGGCCTGCACTCTGCTACCAGAGGGATGGAGAAGAAAGCATTAGCAATGGCAATGGTGGCGTACCACTTCACTGCTTTGGACTCCAGCTCGTACTGTAGCTCCAACATGTCCGGCACAGCAGCGCTCAATGGTGGAGTCACTTCATTCAAGCCACCATACTCCACTGTCAGTCTCCATTCCCCATCAGATTTGCACACAGGCCAGATGGGGCTGTTGAAGGGTGAGTGGGCCTTGCTGACCACCCCTTGGGTCTCTAGCTCACCAGTCATCATGTGGATGGGAATCAACGCATCTCGATTTGTCCAGTACTGCCAGCGGTGCACTGTTGAGGGAGCAATTGGCACTCACTGCTCTTCTACCTTCAGGAGCCCAAGTGCAGAAGGATTCTCCGTCAGCCCAGGCAAGGTGTTCAATTGCCAAATGCCCTATGCCTCCACAGCAGCTATTCCAAAGGCCTACCTGACTCACTTAGGGTCTTTGAAATACCCATTCTGGAGAAAGTCTATGCCCAGAATACATGGGGCCCCTGGGCCAGTCACAAAAGGATGTTTCTTCCAGTGTTTTCCAGTTAGGCTCACATCAGCTTCAAGCAGTGTCAACTGCTGTGATCCACCTGTTAGTCCAGAAATAGAGATCAGTTCTGCTCCAACATGTCTTGACGGAATCAAGGTGCACTGTGTGCCCGTGTCAACCAAGGCTTCATATTCCTGTGGTTCTGCTGTGCCAGGCCATCGGGCCCACACTGTCCAAAAGACGTGATTTTCCCTGGCCTCTACCTGACTAGAGGCAGGGCCCCTCTGGTCCTGGTTATCATTCAAAACTCGAGCTACTTCCCTTCTGGTGGAACTCCCTCTCTCAGCATTACCATCCTTCAATTCACGCACCCGTGCTTCCAGGACAGAAGTTGATTTTCCATCCCTCATTCCATGTTTTCCCCACTGTCACACAGGAAGAACCATAGGTCAGTTCTTGGAGTGTACCCTCTCTCCCTAGCCGTGGGACGTCTGCTTCTGGTAACAGGGCCTCTGGTCTGCACTGATGTGATTTGGAGAAGGCCCTCTTTCAGCTCCTTCCTGAGTTTCTGATGAGTCTTGTCCATTCTATCTTCCATCTTCTGTATGGTCTCTGACAGACTCCTTTCCACAGCTGCAATTCTTGCTTGTGCTGGGCCGTGCACAGTGTCTGCATACGCCCGGAGCCTCCTCACCATAGAACTCACTGTCTCATCCCCGTCATTCTATGTCATCACTGCCAAAGCAGGGGTGTATTCTGGTGGTGTGTGTTGTGCAAGTTTCAGCCACATCACCAGTGTACATTTTACCATGTCAGGGCTCCTAATTGCTTGGTCACCTGAGAATGTGATCTCTATCACTGCCAGTTCTCTCAGGCATTGAATCCCTTGTTCCATGGTTTTCCAGGGGTTTAGCTGCAGCTGGAGATCTTCTCGGCACAGGTGTCCTTCCTTCACACTTCTTAAGAGCTGTGTCCAGAGACTGAGAGCTTCAGGCCCCCTTGTCATCCCTTGGTCAATACTTAAATCACGTGACAGGGATCCCAAATGCCTCGCTTCAGTGCCATCCAGAATTGTACCATTGCCTGCAGCATCCCAGATTCAGACCATCCAACTTAATATAGTTTCATCAGGCTGTTGGGTGTAATCCTTCCTCCGGGTATAAAGACTCTCTATGGATAGGGACTCAGTGATGATTTCAGGTTCCACTTCCTCTGCTGGCTGTGAAGGTCCTGGCTGCCCACCATCATCCACTGGGCAAATGGATTTGGTTTTGTGTTTCTTTCTCTGGACAGGGGCAATTGTTATTGGTTTAGGCTCCCCATCTGCTTTAGCTGCAGCCAGAGTGATTGGGGTGTCTGCTGGCTTATTATCCTGCTCCTCTGGCTGCATCTTCTGCCCTACATTATCTAGCAGCGTGTGGTAAGCATTAGCCAGGACCCAGCACATGGCAATGAGCTTTTTCTTTTCATCAGTGTTGTTATTGCAGTTTTCCTTCAGATACTTCCCCACCTCAGCTGGATTCTGAATTTGTTCGGGGGGAAGTTCCAGGCTACTGGGTCAGAAAACTGCTTCAGGGTCTGGCCTATGTCCTCCAATACCCCACATCACTTAGGATTTTCCACAACTGGGACAGGTGTCTGGGCAACCCCTCTGGAAATCTCGGCCCTTATTTTAGACAAGCTGGAGACCACATAGAGAAACCCTGCTAGATAACATAATAAGAAAATGGTATCTTTGACATCCAGGGGAAACCGGACACTTTCAAAAGGTGACGTGCCAGACCTGAAAGGGAAGAGGGAGATGAAGGGCTGGGAATTATCATCCCCTGCTTTACCCCTAACAAACTGGGTGTAATTGCTAATACATTCCAAAAGGAAACTACCAAGACCAGAATGGAAAAACAACATGACATACACATTCTCAATGGTTTTCATTATGTCAACCAAACTTTGAGAAATCACTAACACCAGGCATATCAAAATGGCAGTCCTGATTCTTATTCCTGACTTATAAAAAGTGTAAGCCAGGGACCTGACTGCCCACAGCTGTGGACATGTACTTATGGCTAAGTTCCACAGAAAAACTATTAAATCAAACAGCATGGTCTTACTGCTGTACCTCAAGACAAAATGCTTCAACCCAAAATGTTGGGGTTTTCTTCCACTTTCACATGCCCCTTAAGTTGGGCATGTATTGGTTTTGGAGACAAAACTTCAGGAGGAAACACTCTGGAATGATGTCTCCTCTGATTTTGCCACGTTTTACAAGCTTACCTGAATGTACACCATGGACATGGTTCTCAGTAATTTATAAAAGGGGGAAACAGTTGCCACAGCACTAGCAAGTGCTGTAGCTTTCTTCCTGCTCAGATAGCTCAGGCCATGGGAAATGCAAACTCCTAACTCTTGCTTCAGCTCCCATCTGATGTGCAGGCTGCAAACTGGGTGCCTTTCTCTTCAGGATAATCACAGGCTGCTTTGTATAAAAAAAAGTACCTTGCTGCAGCTGCCTCCTTCACTAAGTACATGAAATTTTCAGTGTCCATGGGGATCATCTGTGAAACTGGGCAACAAAGGATTCCATGTAATTGCTTTTAGACACAAGAAGCGTGCATGGCATTTCTTGGTGGGAAAAGATTATGAGCAGAGTCTGTGTTTCTGTATATTACACTTGTCACGCTGCAGTAACAAAGACAATACATTTTAATGTTATTGTAGATGACTTGCCACACAGAACAGAGGTCTCAGTGTTTCCCTCAAATTTCATTCTGAAGTATTGCTATTCTAAAAATTATTAAAATTCCGAGGTCATTAAAGCCGTTGGTAAATTAATCACTGAGTCTATTGCACAGCCTGTTAGGAAACCCAGAGGAAATAGGCAACTTCGTCCAGGTCAACGGGATAGTCAGTGAGTAGCACCGGGGTCTTCTCAAACAGCTCCCCCTTGTAGCTGCGCCATTTGCCCGCTGGCAGGTAGACATCCCGCTCCTGCTTGCCCATCTCCAGCACCGGGGCCACCATGAGGGTGTCCCCGATGAGGAACTGGGAGTCAATCCGGTGAGTGGCCTCATCACGGGGGGAGATCCACCAGATGGGACGGATGATGGGGTCGCCTGTGCCGGTGACCTCCCCCGCCAGCTCCAGCAGCAGCGGGGCCACCAGTGACTCATGGAGCTCTGTGAACTTCTGCGCAATCTCCACCACCTCCTTGTCGTAGAGCCAAGGCGGGATGGAGAACTGCATGGAGGGCATGAAGGCCGACAGCTCCAGCCAGCGCACGTACAGCTCCCGGTCAGGGATCTCCACTGCCCTCTCCGTTTTGTCAGGGAGAAAGTTTCCTCCAATCATATCCGGCAGCACAAATGGGTACCCCAGCATGCTGATGGTGAGCACAGTGGGGATGAGGGACTTGAGGCCCAACTCATAGCCCCAGACAGAGTCACGGTCGATGATGCGGAAGAAGCAGGAGATGTTCTGTGACTGGTATCCCACTCGCACCTCAGCCAGCTCGTAGAAGGGGATGGCCATCTCTGTGTAGCGCCGGGACCAGATGCTGGGGTCCGACAGCGGGCGGAAGGTGCTGAACTGCTTGGGCAGGTAGCTGGTCTCACCCGCATCGAACTTGAAGGAGGAGATGCCGTACTTGTGCCGGAGTTGGCGCAGGTGGCTCTGGAACCAGTCCCGGGCTGCTGGGTTGGTGAAGTCCAGGATGGCCCCAATGCCGTTCCACCACTCCACCATGGCCGGCAGCCGCCCTGACGGCTCCTTGATAAACAGCTGACGCTCAATCCCCACACCAAAATTGGAGGAATTGTAGTTTATGAAAGGATGAGTCCACAGAGTGACCTTAAACCCATCTTCCTTCAGCTTTGCAAACATCTCTGTTACGTTGGGGAACTTGACAGGGTCAAAGTCAAAGTCCCCATAGGCTTGGGTATACATGTCATCAATCTCAATGTGGCTGCAGTTAAAATGGTACTTCTTGATCTTTTCAGCAAATCGCAAGAGTTTATCCTGGTCAATATCATTCTTGTAGAGGGCCCAGGTGGACCATATGGGGTATCGGAAGGCGTTCTCAGCAGGGATCTTGGAGGGCTTGTTGAAGTACCTGCGCACCATGTACTTGTGGATGGAGGTGACGTCGGAGCCCACGCAGACACGGTAGCTGAGCTCGGGGAAGGGCTGCTGGCCCAGTGGGGGCTTGTAGGGCGAGTCCTTGTAGCGGGCCTGGAAGAAGAGAGTGCGCTCAGTGGCGTTGAAGCCCAAGTGGAAGGGCACGGAGTCGTTGATCTTGATGGCCGCCGCCTTGGAGGAGAGCCAGTAGCGCTCCAGGATGCCGCCAAAGCTGTCGCGGAAGGAGTAGACGTCGCTGGTCACGTAGGGCACGGGCTCCTGGTAGCCGGCCAGGCGGATGGGCCAGTGCTGGGTGCTCATCTCCGAGCCCCCGTACCAGTGGGCGTCCTCCCAGAACATGGTGTGCTCCACGGCCGGGCCGGCCTCCAGCTCCTCCCAGCGCACGCGGTAGCACATCACCGTGTCCTTGGGCTTCACCGTCTGGATGAAGAAGTTGAGCGGCCCCCGGCTCGAGCGCGAGCAGCTCAGGATCTCACCCTCCTTGGAGCACGACTCCAGGTCCAGGCTGCCCGAGCGGAAGGCCAGCCGGAACACCACCTCCCCGTGCTGGTTGCGGATGATGAAGCCGTCCGCCCGCAGGTCCATCAGCTCCGTCTTGAGCCGCTCCGCCTTCCGCAGGGACACCGTGTAGTAGCACCAGGCCACCACTGCGGCAATGAACAGGATGAGGCCCAGCAAGATGGCACCCAACATGGGCCTCAGCTCCTTGGAGGGCTTCTGCTTCACCGGTGTGACATTTTCAGGCAAGGGCCTTTCTTTGGCATCCCCCTTTGGAACGTTTCCATGTTTTCCCGAGCGGTGGGTAATCTGACTGTCCATTATTCCTTTGCAGCCTCAACACCTGATTAGAAATTTTGCTGCTGACTCCAGCCGGTGAAGAGAAAATCCAAGATGCTGTATGAAGCTGTTTCTTTCACAGTGTCCTTTCCAAAGCTTGGCTGCTCACACCTGCAATATTATTTCATAAAACAGAGAGTTATAAACACCAAGAAAACCCAATTAAATCTTGCTGAGGGCTGCAGCTCCTCTGCTCCGTCTGCAGCTCAGCCTCCCTGCCCTGTGGCTCTGGCTCACTTTGCTCTGCAGTGGCAGCCTGCTTACTGGCAGCTGGGTTGAGCCTTTTTGGAGCATGTCTGTGCCAGGATTCCTATGACTCTCACTTGGCTGCAGCCTCACTCCATCCCACAGAGCAAGGATGAAGGGGTAAAAGTTAGACCAGAGCCTGGAGGAAAATGGGGCCCGGGGAGGGGGCTGGTACCTGATCACACAAGCTGGACATCACAGGCTGATCTGTGTTTACATTGAGTCCTGCTGGATTTCCTTTCCTGCCCACAACCTCTCTGTATTAAACACAGGCAGAGAAATGCTGCACTGAAGTCTCCAGGCTCCACCTGCTGCTCCCCATCACCCACCCAGGGATGCAGATGGTGAGAGATGTTTTATCTCCCTGCACTTTGCTCCTTTCCTGAGCTGCATGGGGATGTGGGGGTGTGGGGACATGTTTCTCTTTTCCTTTCCACTGCCTGCCCTGCTACCTATTCCAAAGCCATCACCCCAGGAAAGCCCCTCTGGCCCTGGCAGGGGAAAAAGGAATCTTCCACTACGTCTCTGTCTCTGTTTTCTTATTATCATTCAGTTCTCCTAATTTATTACAACTCTGTATGTCCTGGGCTTATGCCAGGCAATATGCTACACTGCAGTGAGGGTGGAAGATGTTTTGGTACAGAGTATGAGGATAGGTGTATTAAACTGAAGTTGTTGCAAGACCAGGACTACATCAAAACCTTGTTTTGCTGAGAAATGCACAGAAGGCGACATGTTCCAGCTGCATCAAGCATCACCAAGCCAGCTAATGCAGCACAGCTGAGCATCTACTGCCAACAAAAACACAGGCAGCAGTAACTGAGGCTGGTGGCTCAAGGCAGTGTATTCTGTGCAACCAAGCTTGTGGGTCCCCTGGCCCCTTCAGGGGTCTGTGGGATCTGACAGGAAAATGTGCAGGAGCAGCCTATATGGAGAGGGGGAAAAGGAGCCAGCTTGCTCATGTGAGCTGTACCCAGCAATACATGGCTGGGTGTATTTACCCGTGTCACCATGACATCGGGATCTAAATATACAGAGATGATAAGCCACCCAGGGAGCCATTAAAAATGCCAGAGGTCACCACGTTTTGGATCGATCACAGCAGATCCCAAACCACCCAAATCAACTGCCTGGTTAGTTTTTGAAGTGCATTCTTGGGATGAGCGAGACTTAGTTGAGAAAAACAGCTGGAGCGGATAAAAGTGTTCCAAGGCAAGACCTGGCCGGGGAGGGAGTAAAAAAAGGACGGTTATTGCTGCCCCAAAGAGACGGTGATCCAGGACAGGCGTGGTTTAGGGGAGCAGGTTGGATTACATGTGCTCAGGGCACTCTGCCAGCCTCAAAGTGCTCAGACCTGGCAGCCTCCCAGTGCTGGCCTGGCTCCTGGCACAGCTTTGCAGCTCCAGCCCGGGTTGTTTCCAGTGAAACCCTTGTGTTTTTGCAAAACAACATTTTCACTTTGAAGGTGTTATTATGTGCTGTGTAAGTCCTCAGTTGCTGGCTTCAGAGCTTTCCTCCTCTTCTTCCTTCCTCCTTTCACCCTCCCAGCCAGCTTGAAGATAGGACTCTCCTTTAAGACAAGTTGCACCATTTTCCAGGGTGAAAAAATAAGGAATGGAAAGAGAGGGGTTTCTTCTTTCTTTTTTCTTCTTTGTTTTCTTTTTTCTTCTTTGTTTTCTTTTTTCTTTTCTTTTCTTTTTCCTTTTCTTTTTCCTTTTGAGTTTCTTGAAGCTGCACTCCCATCCTTTAAGATTTATGTCTCCTGAATGCATTAAACATCTGCTGGCCTAGCTGGCAGCCTGAGTGATGCCCAGGGGTGATGAGAAGGACTTTTGCTTAGGGATGCACAGAGGTGACCCAGAGCCCAGATCCAGCCCTATCCTTGCTCCATCCATGGGGTTATGGCATCGCAGAATCCCTTACCTGTGAATATTTAACTGATCCTTGCAAAGCCTTTCTGCTCTGGTGAGTGCTTTATTAACCCACCCAGAGTGCAAGTGCTCCCAAGCCAGGGTGGGATGAATTCTCCCATAGTGCCCTGGAAGCCAGATGTTCCAGGGATACAGGCACTGCTGTGTTATATTTGGGCTGCTTTATCAGGTGCTAATCAGGTATGGATCTGGGCCTGTCCGTCCCCCAGGCTGGAAGAAGGCAGGATTCCTCACCCCAAGGATCTTAGCAGGACTTAGCATGCACAGATTAAACATTGACATATCCAGCACTGTGATAAGCAGAAATGAGCCAGGACTTTAGACCCTCTTATAGCTAAACAGGAGCTTCAAGGGTTTCAAGTGACGAAACACATATCAGCCAGCTCGAATGGCAGCTACACACCTAAACCCCTTAGTATATCTACCCTCAGAGTCTCCTTCCCCCAGATCAAATTTATCCCCAGAACCTCCCCATGTCTCTTGGCACCTGTGTCAGGAGTTTGTCAGGCCTTCACTCAGGTTCCAGCTATGTGATTCCTGAATCCTCAGATTTTCACCATTCTAAGACCCTGAGGCTGGCTCAGTTGGTGCTAATAGCACCAAGGTCATGGGTTTGATCCCTGTATGGGCCATTTGCTTAAAAGTTGGACTTAAGGATGATCCTTGTGGGTCCCCTCCAACTCAGAATATTCTGTGATTCTGCATATTTTGCATTCATTTTGCCTTCCTGATGGTTCAGGGAGAGCATCACTCTTTAAAAAACCCATCGAGAAATAATTCTTCTTTTAAATAGAGGGATAGTTTTCTATATTGAAGTTCCTTTTATTACAGGTTATCAAATACTTAGTCGGTATCAGGTGCTTGTAGGGAGAGTATACAACATGTCCTAGCAGAAAGAGCCGTAGGGAGCTAAACATAATAAGCCATAAACAAACTACTGCCCTGTCAAATGCTGCAAGAACTGATTAATCATTTACCAAGCCCTTTTAGACTGTTTAAAATGGACCTTTTTAGCAGAAAAGTCATGCAAAGTAGAAAGCAGTTCCCATTAGCTCTCATTTCCCGCAGCAGCTTGGCAAATATGGGTGGTGTATGGGGGATTTATTGCTACAAGGGACCTGGAGGAGGTTTGCTCACCATTTTTTCTGTGCATATAGATGATGCAAGAAAAGAGGTATCTGCTGTCTCTGCAGCTGAGGAGGGAGAGCCAAGGTTATCGCATCAGCTGCCACAGATTAGCTACAAACCCAACAAGGCTTAACACAAGGTGGAAATGGCTCGGGAATGGATGCAGAGGGTGAAATGACATTGCCAAAGATGCTCTGCAGTCCATGTGGTGCAGGTAAGAGCACCAATGTCTCTGCTATCACCACACAGCACTTACAGAACACCTGGAGCAGCACGAGGAGGTGGAGAGCAAGGACACAGTCAGAGTCTGTCCCTCAGAGGGGTGCAGGATCCTGCTCCACCTGGAAATACACTCATTTGTGTCCTTAAGCAGGGACAATACCAGCCCTAGCGCTGAGTGCACCCCTCACCCCAGGTGTGGGCTTTTAGAAATTCCTGATAGCTCCAGTGAGGGCAACAGTGATGACTGGCCTCACTGCTTCAACCCTTGGCCCCTGGGGATCTAACATGGATCACTGGGTTGAAGCATCAGTTTGGTTTATATTAACTCCGTATCAGCAGCAGAGTGGGACCTGCTGGGAGGCCTGTGTCTGTATCCTGCAGGGATGCACCAGCGACATGGAGAGACCTTCACCAGCTCACACCACCAGACAACTCTGAGCAGGCTTATTTCCGGAAACCATCCTGATTTGGGGGGCTCTTCCCTACTCCCCAGGGCTCCTGATGCCTGGGGGGTTTTTAGCTCACCTCAGCTGTGAAGGTGGCTGCACAGACACTGCCTGTACAGAGTACGGCTGCAAAGGTGATTGCCCACTGCAAGCCTGACAGTGTCATAAGCCCCCTGGAGCCTTGCAAATCCAGCTCGGGTCTAGAGGAGGAATATTACCTGAGGTTTTTCCTAATCCAGAGGATTCCAGTCCCTCAGTACTGGGGAAAAAAGGTAGTGTTTACTCCATAGGTCTTTCAGACCTAATTGCTACATAAGCAGGCACTGGAAGATCCACTCCTGTCCTCTTGTTCAAACAAACTCCTCCTCCAAAGCCAGCAGAAAAAAGCCTTGCAAAATCAACTTTCTCCCTTTTTCAGAGCTCTCCCAGACTCCTCAAGATGCACGCAGTGTCCATGTGCTGCTCCAAGCTGCAAGTAGTGGCCACAGCATCCTACTGCACGCTGGGAGCCGCTCTGCCCATATCGTTGGGAAGGAGCTCCATCTGCCGAGCCAGTGGCCCAGGCTGAAAGCCAGGGACCATTGCCAGACTGCCTCAGGGCTGTGGCGTGACCGGTCATCAGGCACCTCCTGGGTAACACCGAGCTCATCAGACCCTATTTACCAGGATCAGTGCTCATGAGGAGCTCCAGGGGTGTTTTGAGGTGCCTTCCTCTCAAGCAAACTGAGCAAGGAGGGATAAGCAAAGTGCAGGTGAGGGGAGAAAAGGTCCTTCCGTGCTACAGCTGCAATCACGTAAGCAGGCTGGGGGACAGTGGAAATACAGGAAAAGGGGGACAAAAGGGTGCTGTCATCTCAATCTGCTTTTAATGAAGTCAGTAGGCTGAGCTCATGCCAGGTGAAGGAATAAGCCAGGAAGTCACCTGGGTCTCAGCTAGGCTTTCTCCCACTTAGTCCCAGGCTCAGCTGGCAGCTCTTCTTGGAGAATAAGCTCCTGAGAGCTGCCTGCAGTAGCAGAGAGATGAAGAGGCTCAATTCTTGAAGGCTTTCCTTGAAGGGGAACTGCTCTAGTTTGCTATTTTCTCATGACAATGAGTCAGAGACCTACCATAAGGGCAGGGCTGGGCAGGTCCTTGAGGGATGTGTTCAGGCTCTGCATGGGTTAAGCCACCAGCCTGCCAGGGTGAGGGGTCCTGGGAAATGCATTTCATGCCTGCCCCTGCGGGACTTCTTGTGGCACTTACACACCCACAATGGGAGATGAGGCTCTCAGGCAGGCTGAGTGCATCTGCTCTGGGCTCCCCATGGTCTCCTTCTGCTGCTCACATGGGAGCAGGTCTGCAAGGACTCATCTAAGCCCAGGCATCTCTGCAGCTGTTGCTGTATCCCAGACCAGCTTCACTTCCCAGCCATGGGAGCCTTTTGGGATGTAAAAATTTATTTTTCCTTCTGCATCCCTTCTTGGAGATACAGGATCTTTACTGTAGTTATTTTCCTAAACATCTGATGGCATTTGATCTCTGTGAACAAAGGTTCCAATGCAAAGAAAACCTGACAAAGATCAGGGAGCTGAAAAGAAAGCCAACAAGCATTTCCACCTTGCCCAAAAGATGTTATTACCTTTGGAGAGAGGAGAATTTCACCTCTAAAATACTGAACAAACTCCCCAGAACCTCAGTCCTCCTCATTGGGCAGACACGGTTTGAATTTTGCCATTTCTGTTCTGGGATAACATTAAAAGGGTAAAGGATTGAGCTCAGATTTTAAGCCACTTCCTCATGTCCCCAGTGTCACAAAGCACTGTGATGGCTCCAAGGCTGGGGTGAAAGCATAGCAGATGCCTGTGTTGTCCCTGAGCATCCCACAGGTTTAGGGCTAGTGAAATATTTGTCTCCACTTGCTCTCCCAGCTGCTGTGTGCAGGAAAGAAGTGCCTCCCTGTCCCACATCAGACAGGGCTGCAGTTGTTGTGTGGTGAGTGACCCCTGTGTGTGAAGGTGTGGTGGCCTTCCATCACCATCAAGTGATGAAGTTTCACTTGATCATCACTTCAGTCTGATTAAATGCACCATGAGCTGCAACATGAGGAAGAGCAACGCACCCATCAAACTGATGATGGAGACAAGAACAAGGCCGCTCCATGGGACTTGGGTTGGCAAGGACTAACTGACATGGAAATTACGTGACCAAGAGCCAGAAATTACAGGAATCTCCTGCTCCATGTGCGACAGGCCACAGCTGGAAAATAGCTTGCTCTCTCCTAGGGACATCCCAGGAAAAGCTGTGAAAACAATTTGAAGAAAGTATCCCTATGCATGAAGCTTTGCCATTCCCTAAGAGAGCCAATGCAGTGGGGAAGAATAGGCTCTAGGACTACAGAGCAATTTTATACGCAAATACTTTCTTGCATATATAAAGAAATAAGGCCAAAGTGGTGGCCTAAAAATCTCAATGGCTGATGTTCAACTGATTCTTTTTGGTCTGTGCTGACAGGTTGCTTTTAGATTGACCACTTTTCTCCAGGGCTTAAATAGGGCATTGGTTTCTGGTGTGGGCTCTCCTCAGTGTGGTGCCAAGGAGATGCAGTGAACAGTGTTTGTATTTTCAGTCCCAGCCCAGCAGCAGAGAATTTAACATCTGCACTTTTAAAAATTAAAAATGCTTGTAATTCATCACAACTTGATCTGTTCCCATGGGGAAAAACCCCACAGTAATCACAAAGAAACCAGCTGGTATTTTTCTTAAGCACAGTGCTACAGTAAGACAAGAGCAACCTCACCAGGGCAAGAATTTACCCCAGCCTTCCCCTTTGTTTAGTTGTAGAATATCCCTTGCTATATCCACATCTGGTTTGAAGCCCAGTTCCCTCTCTGACAGTGGGAAAGCTGGGAGCTGCATCATCTCAGGGCTATGCAAAGAGGGAGCTGCACCATTGCAAGGCTCTGACCTGCATGGATCCCAATACTGCACTGTTTCAATGTGACAGCTTGGCCACTGAAAGGAGCAGCTGCCAGCCCTTCAGCTGACTCCTGGTCTCCTGGGCAAAGCTGGGAGATGTGACACTGGTGCCATGCAGGACTGGACCCCAAAACTGAAAGTGAAGCCACCATTTTTTATGTGTTCTTATGCAAAAGACTTAATGGTTTATTCAGGTGAGAATGACCTCAGCGAACATATGGGACAGACAAGAGCTGAGAGGATGTGGCTGAATGGGAACATCTTGCTAGCAAAATTGTAACTCACTTGCCCTGCTGCTGTTTCACATGTTGGCCTTTGCTGCTTTTCCTTCAGGAGGGATGTGAGGTTTCCTCCCTGTGCAGAGCCCAAACTGATGCATGAAAAGCCAAATTCAACCTGAGCAACCCTCAGGATGACAAATAGGATAAACCCACAGCAGGAGCCTGCTCCCCATCCAGGAGATCAACTTCCCCTTCCATCACCCTCCGGCTCTAGGACAACTACAGCTGGTTTGGGAGGTCTTATCTCTGCCATGAGCTATAACGCTGGCTAAAATCGGGGATAATTCTCTCTAAAGAGAAAACGACCCTGTGACAGCACAGCCAAGTGCAAGGTTTCAGCAGACGCATCCCACGCCCCTCCGGGCACTCCTGCTGAACTTTGCCTTTTCTTGCCAGGCCAGCCCTGCATCCCCCTGCGTTCCCAGCCCTGGCAAAGGCAGCGGGCCAGCCTGCTTAGCATGCGTCTGTCATTGCTGGGAGCAATCGCTGCTGCTAAGGAGCCGAGCCCGGCGGCTGCGAGCATCTCGGTCCAGCGTCCCCCCCACCCTGGCTCGTCATATGATTTCTCCTAAGGGACAACTGCTGAGCGGACTGTGTCTCCAAGCTGATCCTTTGCTGATAAGCCAGCTGCCAAGCCTCCAGTGCTGAGACAAAGGAGTTTTTCTCTTCCCAGCAGGTTTTTCTGCTGTGAATGACAGAGAAAGGGGTAAAAGTGAGCTGTTTGGCACTCCTCGTGGGCGAGAGGCTTTGGGGGCTCTTTCTCCCCCGCTGTGCTGGCAGACCATGGAGCTTTTCAGGCTGAGCCTGGGCTGCATTTGCCTCCTTCCTTGGCTTGAGGGTAAGTTTCTCCTCCTTTGGGGTAGCTGTAAATTGGGAAGAGAACTGCCTCTCAGGTTTTAACCTGCTTTCCTGCTGAAGTGTTGTTTGGGCTGCAAAGCTCTGAACCCATCAGCTCTAAGACAAGTGCCAACAGGAACATTTCAGGGCAGCATTTAAAATGGGATTAAACACGGGTACAGAAGAGAGAGTGACAGGCTGGCAAGGTGGTGGGATGGTTGGGACACCGTGGCATCATGCCGGCTGCTTTTATAAAGTGCTTTTAAGCTGCTAAGAGTAGTGGATGAATAAACCTGATCGGGAGGGAGGCAGGCACTAAGTGACCTCCTAAGAACTAATGTTGTTCCCTGCCCCAGCTGCTCCTTCCCAGCAGAAGTGAGTGAGCTCAGAGCATCTAGCAGCATGGGAGACAGTAGTGGGAAGTGTAGAAGTATTAGTCCTGCTCCTGTGGTGGTCGGCTGGGAGTGGGATGTGCTGGGAAGCTGCAGAGTCTGCACTGCTCACCTCCATGGAGCAAACTTGGTAGAGGCTCATGTTGACATCCAGCTGCTTTCTGAGGTTGCTCCAATCCTGTATCCTGCCCACGCACAGGAGTATTTTGAATCCAAGCAGCCCTGGTTTTGACATGCATGGATAGATTCAAAAAGCAGAAGTCCCTGCTGAGCATCATCCCTGAGATCCAGAGCAGTGCTACCCAGGAACAGTTTCCCATGAGTGGTGCTACCCACAGTGTCACCCATCCCATCACGGACACCAGGAAGAATCTATTTTCTTTAAAAAATTAGCTCAGGGAAAAGTTCCTGAGTTAATAAGCCTTTTTATTTTGCTGCTATAACTGAGATGTCAGGTTGAAATGGACTCATTGAAATAAATCCCTGAAGTTTTTCAAGGCTCATTCAGTCCCTGAAGCTACAAGGGAAACAGTCCTGCAGTTTTACATGCTACATGCTCAGAGCTGTCCAAACTCCCTCAGCCAGAGGACTACAACTATTTGGGCTGCCCAGATGGGATGTTTATTCCTTAAAGACAAACCCCAGACTGGCACCTCTGACCAGCTACTTTCCATTCCTTGCTCCACAAGTATGTGTTCCTGGGGATGCTTTGAGAAGTTACCCCTCAATTTGCTCTGCAGCTGGGTAAAAGGAGAGGTTTGTGCTCCTACAGGTTTGACTTCTGCTCCATCTACTGCTGTTTTCTGTACACTAAAAGTTGCCAATTAAAGTGAACTAAATCTCTCCCTTTGTAGAGCCCCAGACTGAAAGCATGTCCCTGTACTGGTAAGGGGTGATGATGCACATGCATCTTTTAAAAGTTAGAGGAGATCTGGTTAGGACCTGGAGACATCATGTCTCCATGTCTATGGGATGCCAAGAGAATAGAACAGCCTTCAGCATGTTGCTCTTCCTCTGCCTCTAATGCAGATATTTTCTGGTGTTAGAATAAAATGATTTTTTTACTACTGCCATACAACAGAATACTCATGGTTGTGTTTTATTAGGAAAGTATGGAGGATCACAGGACATTTCCTTCCTAGTGTAATGCTTTTGGTGCAAACGTGATCAGCCACTGCATTTCAGCCAGACCAGTAACAAAACAATAAAACCACAACTCTTTTGCAGAAAGGAATTCATATTCCCAATGCCTGGAAATGCCCAAAGAAGCTCAAAGAACAGAGCACAAACATGTTCATACTTAGGGCTGATCTCTCCCTGCAGCAGCTTCTCCCCATCCCCTCCTGCCTGGGTCTGCTGAGTTTTAAGGCTGCTGGCAGGACAGAGATGCTTTCTCTCAACAGACCTCTGAGGGGTTGGTTTCCTGCTGAAAACTGGAAATCCTGGAATTTCCTAATCTGGTTCTGACAGTTGTTTCTTTGGAAAGTACCTGCAAGCAGAGAGGAGGTGAAAAGTTTTCTTTAAAAGCAATGGTGACCCTGTGAGGTGCAATGGGCAATGGGAAGTCAGGAACCAGCAGGATCTGTGCCTACATGCACAGAAAGAAAACTGCTGAAATAAAACTGCATTTAACACTGGCTCTGGACCCTCATGCACTGGGTGTAAGGCTGGTGGTGGCTGTGTTTGGCATCTTGGCCTGATACCATACCTTGGGAGCCACTCTCCTCCCCCTCAAGCCCATGGCAGTGCTGGCTGCTCCCTGACCCCTCATGCCCTGACCTCAAAAGGCAGCCCTAAGCATTTTGCTGAAGAGGCAGAAAGGCCAAGCTTGTAAGATACCTCTACTCCCCCATTACTTTTCCAGCCTCCAACTATTTTTCACTCGGGGGATTTCTGGGCTGTGATATGTTTAACTCTTCAGTAGCTACCAGAACTTCTCCCTTGGCTTGTGCAGGCTCTCCCTGGCAGCAACAACACACAACGCCTGGGTGCAGACCTACCTCCTGCACACTGTGAGCCTTCCCTTGGCACCCCTTGTCCCATCTAGGATCAGTCCTTGACCAGTCAGCCCCCTTCTATCCTCTCCAGACCTCTCTGGATTTTGTAGACACCCATCATATCCCCCGCTTCAGGGACTGGTTTTCCCCACTTGCATCGGCTTTGTGGTGACTTCACCAACCTCCCCTGCTTCCCATCATTTATGGATTTTTTTTTCCCCATGCCAAAACCTTCCTTCTTTTCCTATGGCTGCTCTGCTCCCTTGGAGGCCTTTGCTGAGATGCTTGGTCAAAAGTGGACCTTGCAGTAATGTGGAAAGATATGAAGCCCTGTTGGTCAACCAAAAGCAAGATATTCTTAAGAAAGCAGAAGTGATTGGGAAAAAATATGGGCCAAGCCACCCCAAACAATTTGCAAATGTCTTTGATCAAGCCATCACAGGCACTGCTTAGAAACAGCAGAAACTTTATCAGCCACACTGGGATAACTGGTAATCAAGGCTTTCTCAGTGGCATTACCTTAATTAGGAATATTGCATGGATTTTGCTCCTAATCCTACATGGAACAGCATGTCCCAAGGGTGACCATGCTGCAGAGAGGCAGGAGCCTGTATTTGCTTGCTTTTCTATCTTGTAACCAGACAGAGTGTCAGTATCATAGGATAAATGAGCTGGGATCAAGAGCCTTGCTAGAAATTGTTTATTTTGTTCCTAAAAATACAAAGAGGCCAAAGTGTTCAAGTATGAGCAGCCCAAAGCAGGCATCAGCTTGGGCTCTGTGGGTAAGGCTGGCATTTTCCAGAGACGCTGAATCCCATCCTCAGGGAGTACCCTGGATGCTCTGGTTGCTCCAGGTTAACATTCCTAAAATGTTAGGGCTGATGACCTTATTTGTTGGACCGCTGGGCAGCGGGACTTGGGATGTCATTTTGTCTCCTAAGTAAAGATTCTTGGTGCCTGATGTGTATCTCAAAGTAAACATACCCCAGGTTTAGCTGTGGGTCTACCCCCTATGACTGTGTGGGGCACATGCAGTGGCTGCTGCCAGTCACATGTAATTGCAACGTTTGCTGCTATTGTGCAGGTAACAAACACAGTGATTCTTCAGAGGTGAACATGAAACATCAGGGACTCTACAGAGAGCAAAACACATATCTCCTGCTGGGTCACACAGCAGCACTCTTTAAAGCGTGATAAAAATACCCAAAACTTTCAAACAGACAGTCATTGCCAAGCAATGAAAAGAAAAAACAGCAAAGATTGTGGCATGCTTAATAATAAAACCTGTAATAAAACATATGAGAAAAAGACGTGGATGAGCAGCCTAGAGAGAGAACACAGAAACTGCCAGCAGAAATTTTCAAACATATCTGAAGTAGGAACTTAGTGGGGGTCAGGAGGTCAGCAAATAACTGACACAACTGCAAGAAGCCAATCAAAAGTAGAGAAGTGTAGAAAGGCTGAACGAACTATTGGCTCTGGTGCTCACTTCAGATGTGGTATGGGAGGTCGTGGCAGACACTCTCTGCAGTTTGAAGAGTGTTATCAAACAGAATTGGCAACAGAGGAATTTTTAGGAAGAAAAAAAAGGATAAATAATCTGTGGCAAAGGATCAGCTCAAATGTCATCTGAGTTACAGGAGTTACAGGAAACTGAAGATGACAGTTTAAGAATTTCTAAGGAGAGTGTTAAATTCTTATTTAAAGCAACCTCAACACCAAAGGGCTGCATTACAGCAGTAATGTCCCTTTTAAGAGGGATCCTAGCACAGCCTGGGGAGACACAGGTCCCTAGGCTGCATCTCAGCATCAGGCAAGTCAGTAGAAGCAAAGAACAGCATTTACAGACAGATAAACATGAAAAAAAGTCAATGCAGCTTTTGTAATGGGAAGGTCTGACATCCATGATGGTATCAATAAGCACATGAATGGGCTGAGCTGACCAAGGCCTTGTGCCAGTGTTTGCAAAAGGCTTTTGATGAGCATCTTCCACCAAGGCCCTTAAGAAACTCCGTTCTCATGGAGCAGGAGAGAGACCTAGCCCACAGGCTGGAACAAGAAGGTGGAATAAGTTTACAATGATCACAGCAGTGATGCTATTAGCAGGTGCTCAGAAAGATCAAAAAGGGTGAATAATGAAGTAATTTGGCTTGCTGATGCCACAAAGTAATTAAGAATAATCAAAACTTAAGTTGATTGTGTGAAGTTGCAGATAGAGTTCATGATACTGATGGAGCAACAAAATGTTATTTTTCTTTGAACTTCAGAGTTGAAAAATAAAATGTTGCGGGCAAAACCATTTTACCCATAAATACCCAGTGATACTCTCTGAATTAGCTCATACCGAGCACTGGAATGGCTGCACAGAGAGGTTGTGGAGTCTCCCTCTCTAGAGACATTCAAACCCCACCTGGATGCATTCCTGTGTCACCTGCTCTAGGTGATCCTGTGTTGGCTGGAGGGTTGGACTGGATAATCCCCAGAGGTCCCTTCCAACCCCAGCAATTCCGTGATCCTGTGATTTTTGGAAGGAGGCACTGGCATCTTGCTGTCTTGAGTGAGCCCTTTACTTGTCTGATTCTTACCCTCTTTCTCTATTAGCAAATGTTAATGGTCCAGTGCTGGAGACAGGATCCCGAGCTCAGCAGATGTTTTATCTGACCCAGCACAGTTGTCATATTCCACTGCTACATTTTAATGCATGTCTCAAATTATTACTTTGGAAATGCGTTTCTCACTGTTAAGCTGAAGCAAAGAGGTGAGAATCCTGAATTCCAGATCCTAGGGAAAAATGGCGAGGGTGGGGTGGGGCTGGGGGGATTGCATTAATCCATTTCAATTTTCTAAAGTTTATTGAAAATTACGTATGAGACATTTCTCCTGCCTTCAGAAGCTGGCAGAAACTCAAATCTAAAGTGCATTAAACATCTTAACCTCTACCCAGCCCTCAGTAAGGGTTCAAGAGAACAGGACTCACAAGTTATCTACAGATAGCCCAGAAATCTAATTTCCGTTTAGGCACATTGGCTCGGCAGGAATTGTCTGGGTTGGTGGCTATCAAGGTCCATGCATGTCAGTATCCCAGTGAAGACACCTCGATCAGACAATCTCAGAGCTGGTGCAGAAGAACTGTGGTTTCTGGCTCCTCTCCTCAGGCATTCAGGCAGAGCAGAAAGCCCTGAGCTGTTTCTGATTTAACAGCCCCAAGGCATGATTAATTTAGCAGAACCCTAGAATTTCCTGAGAGAAAAACATGAGACCTGCTTTAAGCTATTGTTTATACCCTTGTTATTGTGTACCAGATTCTGTTTATACTGTCACTAATCTTTTCAGATACTGAGCCAAATACTTGTATTTGGCTCAGTATTGGGTTTTTTGCTTCAGGAAAGGAAATTCTGCAGAAATAGTTTAGATAAAAATCAGTGTTCTTGTCTAACATCACTTTTCAGTGTCCTCTTACTCTTTATGCTCAGTGCTATATGCTGATGGGATTTTTATAACTCTGTCTCCTGGGAAAAAGAGAGAAAAAAGGTCACTGCAAAAGCTGGGAGTTGCCATGTGTTGTTATTAAAAGATTTCTCGGAATGTTCAGAAATTCTATTTCTATCCATCTATCTTAGGCATAAAACACACAGCAGAAGGTACACCCGCAACAGTGATGGATGGTTTAGCACTTAACATTTTGCTCAGGATATTCACAGGCCACACCTGATGAAGTTATACTGAAAACAGTGGCAATCCTCCAGCTAACATGATGATATCCATCCTAAGTCATCCCAGATGTTAGGTAGGACCGGTTGCTCTTAAAAGCAACACGCAATTACAGAAATTGCTTCAAATTATGTGTTTATTGTGGGACAGCTGCAACGCCTCTCTCTTACAAAAGGTTTTTTAAAAGTGGTACCTTTGTTCCTAAGGTGCACAGACCAATGTCAGGTATGCTAAATCCAAGAAAATTTCAATACTTACATGAGCTGACTCAGCCAAATACTTACTTCTGGTGAGATATGGTTTTATCCCTGCACTGCTTTAACATCTCCAGAAGCCACTTAATGGAAAGTGTAGCCCGAGGTGGCCTAGTTGGTCCCAGATGAACAGCACATGGGGGATTTCAACTGCTCTTTTATAAGAAAGATTTGGCCTGGATAGGGGCAAAAGATCCCTCAAACCATCTAATTATTTTGGAGGGAGGGAAGGATGGCTACCTAGATAAAGCAGTTGAAGTACTGAATTAAATATATATAGGCAGATAGTTGATATAACCATTGAAGTTGGAAGGATATTTTTCCTCATTAGTTACATGGGTTACTTACGTAACTGTTATTTTCCTCTAGCATTGCTCATGGCTATTTGCATGCTCCTTTTTTTCCAAGAAATGTCATTCCAGGAAATTAGGAAGCTGTGGGAACTGTTTATCTAGGCATGCCCATCCAGGAAAGGACTGGTGGGTTACATCTTCCCTCCCCCAGAGTACTTACAAGGAGATGTGTTAGCCTCAGACATGCACAGTACTAAACCATACTCTGATTGTACCACAGTAGCAGAGGGACAAGGCTTCCTCATAAGAAACACCCGGCTGGAAAAGTGCATCCGTGCCTCCCACGAGACCAACAGCATCGGCCTGGCCAGCTGCAAGGAGCACTCCCAGCAGCAGCAATGGGGCTGGGACCCCGACTCCGGCACCATTGTCAGCCTGCACACACAGTGGTGCCTGTCGGCCCACAGGATGCGTGAGTACGCTCTGGTCAAGCTGGAGCCCTGTGGAGACTGGGAACGCCAGGCATGGTCCTGCAGCAAGAAGGGACACTTGACTCTGCAGAGCTTGGGCTTCCACCTTGGCACCAAGGAGGGAGGCCACAAGGTCTTTGTCTCCAGGGAGAAGGACAAGTTCAGCAGGTGGAAGACGTTAGCAGATGAAACCATCTGTACTGCTGCCCAGACAGCAGCTCAGAGGCCCAGCAAACCAACACAACAAGCTCTAGACACACGTGTGCGGATCTATGAAAGTAAGATGAGGTAGATTTAGTGTCGAATAACATCTAACTTTCATGTCATCCAAGCCACCTAACACTGGGCTTGCACCCATCATTCTAACTCAGGTTCACTTTGGCCCCACCTGGAGAAACACCAAATGGCTCCAGCTCAGCCCCACCACCCGGTACCACTGGTTTCCAGTAGTGGCTGTTCACTGTTTTCCAGAAGCGCGCAACACCTTACAGGATCAGGTCTCCAAAACCCAGCTGCATTTCTGAGGACAGGCAAATATTTTGGTTAAATATTTCTGAACTGGTGCCCACAGCTAAGAATAGCTGAAATTGCTTGAGCCTTCCAAGCACAAAACAACCAAGGAAGTCTTACAAAGTCAGGCACTTTAGACTTTGAAAGATCTTTTGGTACTTTGGAATGTCTTTTTTGGTAAGACAACAACTGGAGACAGCTGAAAACCTCTTTTAAACTTGTATGAATTATTGAGAAGCAGCTGTATCAGAAATTACTGCTTCAGTTTATGAAATTAAAGCTCTCTCCTGTGAGACCCCAACAGTGCACCTTTCCCTAACGAAAACCAGTTCTAACCTTCATTCCACATTCTCATTATCCTCAGAAGTGAACTTTGCTCCTGGTGCCCAATGTGGCCCTAAAGAAATTGGTGAACACCGCAAGTAGTGGGAGGTAGCTTAAGTGTTGCCCTCCCTTTGCATTAAGAAATCCCAGATGATATCAAAAATTATTAAAAATTGGGTTTATATTTCCAGTTTATGGCCTTTGCCCTTGCTGAAGAGAATCTAAACTCTGCCTTCATGAGAGCTCACCAGCCTTTGTCTAGACTGGACACAGAAAGTGCAAAAACAGTGGTCTTGTCACAACCTTAGGAGTTTGACACAAGGCTACTAGACACCAGGCATGGTCATTGCACGAAGATCTGACTGTGATCATTTGTCACATGCCCAGTGAAGCCCACTGCTGACCCTGATAATTCATGGTCCATTCTGCTTCACGCACTCATTTAAGTTGTTTCTGCAAAGAAAGGTGGTTTTCACTACTTTTGCTGTAAAGTTGTGTGCAGGACTGAGACCTGAAAATCACACTCAATTCCTCCTCTCCTCCTCCCCTCCTCTCCTTTCTTCAGAAACCCAAAAAAGAGCTGGTGTTTGTAATGGTTTTCATGTGTTTGTCCACTCTGTAGGTGATGAGGTTTCCAACATCCCTCAGGGAAAATTATTTCCCTGACAGGAGCCTATTCCTTACCTTAAGGTTGATGGACCCAATGAAATTTTGAGCTTTGCAGAAATGAGTAAAGAGAAAATGTGATGTATCTTGTTAGCATAAGCAGATGGATTATAAGTATAACCTTTTGACACAGAGAGGCTATATCTAATTCAAAATAAAAAAGAGATACATCAGCTGCTTTGGCTATCAGGTGCAGAGAAGGTGGCCTTTTTCCCCTCAAGGTTTTTAATTAGCCAACTAGAAGGTCAACATGTAATTATCATAGTAGTTACAAGTGTTAGTGTTAACATTAAGTTAAATACGAACCATACAAATTAGATACCATAATAGGCTAGTCAAATATAGGCTAGGAAACACATGGAACATTTAAGATATGGGAAAAAGGCATGTGAAGAGAGTGTTTTCATTCCCCAAGGCAGTGTTCCTGGCAGCCCAGGGCTGCCTTGGAGCCAGGATCCCCAAATAAGGCCGTGAGGATAAACACATAGCAGCCTTTGAATCAGGTTATGCCACTTGGTGCGTCTCATTCAAACTCATACTTTTCCTATCAATCCCATGGTTCAGTCTACTGGAAGGAACCTCTGACTGCTCAGCAACAACATCAAAGTCCTACATATTTGTTTAGGCATTTCTTATCTAACTTTCAGCTGATCATCAACAGACAACTTCTACTTTGGCAGGTTATCTGCTCAATAAATTACACCTCTGTAGCTGTGGTGTGGGTGCTCATGCCAGAGGATGGGTTGGGGTTTGGATAGGCAGCAGGGAGCCCTGAAGTCACGGTTTTCTTGGTCTTGGCACATGCATCATTGCAGAAGAGGGGTGAATTGCAGACACCAAGCTTCCCACAACCTCCCCTCTAGCAGCAGTTGGTTCCCCACACAGCCTACTCTGCAGTAGGACTGGAAGGCAAAGGAAGGTATTGAGCCTTACAAGAGGTATGCACTACTTACCACCCTTTGGATCCCATTTTTATATCTGCAGTGTTGTTAATAGCTGTGATTCTTCCACTTGCCTCTTCCTCATTCTCTAACAGCTAGTGTGACACTCATGCTTTTTAAACCAATGACCACATCTACCACCAAAAAACAAGCTCTGCTTTGGTTTTTGATTCCATCTTGAGAGGTTCATTTCACCTTTAAAATCTGTGAGACCTGAAGGCCCCTGATGCACAGGAGGAGGTGATTGCTACTGCACCACAGCCTGCTTGCCTTGCAGGGCAGAAAATCATACTAGTAGGGCTGGGTTCCTTTTCCTTGCTGGGCCGTATCCAGGTTCCTACAAAAAGTAAATGATAATCACACAGATCTTTGCTTTATTTCATTCCAAGCTAAAACCATTGATTCATCAAAGATCGATGCCGTGGGCAGAGAGCCTTCTGTGAGCTTGACTGACCCACCTCTGGCTACCAAATTCAACAGCACAGCGTCTCCAGGGAAAACCAAACAAGCACAGCTCCCGGCAAATGAGGGTGAGTACTCTTCTGAATGCGTAAGTGAGAACAGCAGGAAGGAAAGTGAGGGCAGCATTTCGAGGTTACTCAGCTATTTTCAGTGGTGGAAAAGTACCTGAGGAGTTCTGAAGAACTTCCATGTGTACCACCAAGTGCTTTCACCCAACACGCTAAGGAGCTTCCCTTGGCAAGTGGTTCAGTAATACAGGCTTAACCTGGAGGCACAACCACCAAAAGTTTTAGGAGTAAAAATTATCTGTGGCTGGGGAACACCAAGTGCCAATAAAGTTTCCTTTTCCTTTCTGGGTCCCATACAAAAGGGATTTGTGGTTACAGTGAAGCCTTAGGAGGAATTTGGATCCCCGGTCCAACTGGAAGCTGCTTATCTGAGTCTTTCTGCTTCTTCCACTAGATCCATCCCACAACCACTCCAAGAAGCATGGAAATCGGGGGAAAAACACTGGAGCCAGGCTTGCAGGTAAGTCCAGGGATCAGCCAGAGGAGGAAGGGATCAGGCACCTGAAGGTTCATTAGTGCCCCTGCCCATACATTTCCCTGGGGTACTGCTGAGGATGGTCACTAGGGAATGAGGGCACAAAATTACCTGTCAGAAAGACTCCTTTTAAAGATTAAACAAATCTCCACAGGCTTGTGATAAAAAAAAAAAAAAATAGTAAAAACATGCAAATGCTTTGTCCCAGCTCACCAGGAGAATCAGATACCCACTAGCACTGCTGCTTTCCCCCAGCCCTGATATTTTGATAACAGATTTCTGATATTTTGTATCAGAAAGCTGCAGAGTTAAGAAGCATGAAATGTCATTGTCTTCATAGCAAGAAAGAAAACCTTTTGTGGTCACTTTCAATAGAAGGACGCTGTGCAGTGTAAAAGCAGCTGTAAGATGTTGATCTCGTAGGCAAATCACTTTTCCTGTTTTCTGGCATTCTTCAGGGACATTACAGGTGATTTTTTGTGGCAGTTGTGGCTATCGCACAAGGACAGGGGTATGTTCAGCAAACACATGATGCTTTCTATGATACCCTTTCAGGCACCAACTGGAAGACGGCCATGCTTGTCCTCAGCCCCCTGGCATTCATACTGGGATTAATAATACTGACACTCAATGTTCACTACAACAAGTAAGTGGGAGTCGGGTTCATTGGCTTTGCCATGAACAGCATTTCAAAGAAAAACTCCAACATTTCAAAACAGTCTTGATCTTGGCACCCTTCCCCATTCCACACCTGATGTCTCTGGCTCTCAGCTGATGGCTCTGGTCACCAATGTGTCACCCTTGGTGATTTCTCCTCTCTGCCACCCTGTTTATCCATCCCACTCTCTGACCCACCCAAATGCAGCCACTAATGGTGGCTCCTCCTCTCCTACACACCTCATGTCATCACGGAAAGAAGTGGCATTACAGTTGCTGACAGAAGCAACCAAGTGACAGACATGCAGTTACTCTCTTCTCTCTTCTCCTAGGAAGAAGAAAATCCTCTCTGCTCTGAAGAGCTCTCCAGCCAACAGCAGCAGAGTTGATTTACGGGAGCAGACCCCCTTACGAAGAGGCCCCCAGCCATACCTTCCACCATCCCGCTCCCCTTCGCTGAGGCATGGAGAGATCCTCATTGAGTGGAAAGACGGGACTGTCACTCCTCTTTTTGATAACATCAACTACCAAGTGGACTAGCTCCAAAGTGACAGAGTTGTTGCTCCATCCCATGTCACTCTTCCCACCAGGAAGAGTGCCACCACAGCTGATCTCCTCCCTACCCTTGCTGTTTTGACAGGAAGCACTGTTTGGGGGTTTTTTCTAAACACTTGAGTACAATCTCCTTGCACAGCACAAGGTTGAAGCAAGGGGAGTAGATTGGTTTGTATAGGCACATGCTGCTTAGCAATTCCAGAGTGCTTTAACCCATAACAAACCCCAGGTTTACCTAAATGAAGCTGGGACTTTTGCCAGCTACAACTACCCATTGAACCAAAATTCGAGTTACTGAGCATATGAAAAAGTGAAACTTTGAAGACAAGGTGAAAGGTAAAAAACAAAAGTCCTGAAGATCCTTAAATTATTTTCAAGATAAAACTAGCTGCCGGCAGACACAGAAGGCTGCTGGTTACATTGTCAGTGTGAGAATGTAATTAATAAGCACTGCCTTCTATAAAATCCCTTCTGGATATCTGCCAAAATATTCATTCCCACCAAGTTGTCAATTAAGTAACAGCAAGTCATTCTTCTAACTTAAAAGGTAGCACTCCCCTGTCCTCTCTGCATCACAGCAAGAGTCCTGCCAAGAGACCATGTGTCTCTCAAAATGTTTCCATATTTAGGATGTACTAAACCTTATTATAACACACATCCTCTTTTATTATATAGACTGGTAAGTAACATCGGTCATGCTTGTTGGGGATATTGCATATAGAGCCACTTTATACCAGCTTCAGTCTCTGATTTCCTATAATCATATGGAATAGTCAATTAATAGATATATTGCTCCACCAGAGCAGTAATATAGTTGTTTTTCTTTTAGACAGGAGTAAGACATTGTTTTCAGCCTTTACACTTCTTGTTTGAGCATAATTACCTGTGACTGTCACACTCGATCCTGATCTTTTCTCGGTGAAACTTGCAGTGTCTTAGTGCTTTCCTAATACTCATGAATGTATGCTTTCCTTCTCTCTGATTTTGAGATGATGTAATCATGGCTATAAGTCAGAAATTATGTGGAGAAAGAAATAATAACACCTAGAAATTACAAGTATGAGCTGTGTCAGTGTATTTGTTCAGTAGAGCAAGAGAAACCCATCCTCAGGTCTCTTGCTTGAGCAATGCCTTTCACTTGACCTAAATTAAGCTGTTCTGCTATTTCAGTGTAGCTTGGACTTCTCTAGAGTTTGGTTTTATTTAACCTATGGCAGAAGTCAGGTCTCTCCAGGGAATTTAAAATCTCTGGGTTTTGTTTGGTTTTTTTAAATTTTTCTTTTTAAATGGTAAAAAGTTTACTGTCATGTGATATTATTATAACCGAAAAATTAACTGGTCTAAAAAAAAATAAAAAAAATAAAAGCCCTATTGGTTTAGGTCATAAATAGCATAGAGGTTGGAAATAAGTATCTTCGCCAGGCAGATTATTCCATAATTATTTACTGGAGGGTTTCCCAGATGCTCCTTGGGAAAATACTTTACTGCTAGACATGGGCAGAGGAAGAACTCTTTCTTCACCAGTGAGCAGCAAGAATCAGAGTTAAATTCTGACTTTCCAACATTTCCACTTTAAACGAAACCCAAAGACTCTGGGATCAAAAAATGTGCAAGCATTGATGCCTTGAGAGGCCACCTAAAACAGAGACTAGACAGGAGTAAAGGAATAAAGGCAGGTATTTATTTGAAAGGCTTTCAAAGGTACCCCCTGGCTGGGGAGCCAGAGGCTACTGCCAAGATGGACCCCAAGATGGACCCCAGGTCATGAGTTCTTCACACTTTTCTAGGTTTGGTTCATTTGCATAGCAGGGTTAATTCTCCAATTAAAGCTTCTGTTTAATAATGTAATTTCCCCTAGCTCACCTGCCTCTTAAGATGTTGGTTTATACATTTTGGGCCTAGGACAGTCTGAGTGTCCCTGGAGAGCAGGCCTGGACAGGCTTTGTTACGTCTACCTAGCATAAGAGAGCAGAAATTAACAGGCTACAAGAAACTTCAGAGTTACACACTAAGCAATACAGAATTTGAAAAATATAAAAGTTAAAACCTAAGGCGTCAGCATCATTTTACTCAGAGAATTTGTGGGAACACATTCTGTACATAAATCACTCAAAATACACACACAGTGCCTCACCAATTATCACAGTTACACCCCTTGGAATCTTGTCCGAGGAGCACATCACCTTACAGTGCACAGCACCGGTCACCCTCCAAAACCTTGACGCGCTTTGGGAACACTGTGTAAGCAGCGCCATTAAAAGGGAAATACTGGCTTGGAGCTGAGCTGATGCTGTGCTTTCCAAAGCACCAAGTGCCTGTGTTCATTACTGCTGAATGGGCAGAACCGATGACTTGCTAATGACACTCTAACTCCATCTTAATATGCTAATCTTGCTCATAAACACGAAGGCAGCAACACCATTGTTTACACAGCCCTGATTAAATGGTAGCTCAAACAATAATAAAAAACCAAGTCTGAAGCTGCACAGGCTTTTAACCCTGCTCTCCCACTCTCACTGGTTGCTCCACTCTGCCACCACCTGAATGAAACACTCCTGAGCAGTGCTCATAATCAGAATAAAGCCTGACTGTAATGTGGAGGAGCACTTAAGTTTTTTAAGTGTATATATACATATATATTTCTATATTAGAGCCCCCTTATAGTGCATCCCTTTTTTTTGCAAATAGAAATACATGCAATTATAAATTACTCCACTGGAAGATAATGGAGTGACAAGCAAGAGACTCCTGTCACACTGGTACCAACATTATTAATGCCTGCTCCCCCAAAAGACGAGTGGCTGCAGCCACAGAAGCACTGAGGGTATCAAACAGACACAAGATTGCACATTAGCTTGGATATCCTGTGCAGAAAGTGTATTAAGCACCCTTTCCAACCTCCTGGAAAAGGAATGGCTAAGGTGTCTGTTAAAGATCAAAACACAAAGAGGCAAAAGAAGAACTTCAATTCACCACTTAAATACCATACATCAACCATTTACTAAGACTCTCTGGATGGAAAATCACAACAGTACATTAGGGATGTACATAAATTCATGATACCAACAAAAAAGACCTGAAATGATCTGACAAGTTATCACTGCGTATCAGTGGAAGAGTTGGGAACAGAAATACTGCTTCCTCATTTGAAATTCAAGGTATGACTTCTGTAGTAAGCCTTTTGTTATCAAAAATCCCCATATGCTCATTTTCTCAACACTCTAGCTGTACACCAGCAAGTCAAGATATATCGAGTGTTTGATTTTTCAAAAAGAAAAAAAGTTGTTCTGCACTTCAAGGGAGAAAAAGAAAGGGGGAAAAAAAGAAAAAGAAAAGGAGACAGAGGAAGTCTTTTGTTAGCTCTGGGCTTCAATTCAGCCATCTCTGGCTTATGGTTCAATCAGACTACACTTTTTTGTACTAGCTAGGGGAGAAAAAACACAGTCTGTTTAAAAGTTCCATGCATCCTCACTGAATTTCTACAGATTTAAAAAAAAAGAAATCTACATTTCTGCAGCCATGTAATTCTTCCCCCAGTTTAAAAAATAAAAAGCAGCCATGTTTCCTCAAGAAATCCCCTTATACTTCACAAAAACACTTATTCTCTGGAGCAGAGAAACTGATGCACTTCCTTCAGCATTGCTTGCATGTCTTCATATTCTGCAAATTTGCAGGCATCCTCCAGCTTCAGCCACTGGAAAGCTTGGTGCTCCTCCGACAGCTTGATTTCTGTGTTGTAGTCCTTCATTTCCGCCAGCCAGTACACGACGGTCTTAGGCTTGCCATGGACAGGGTAGTGCAGCTCCTTCTTGTAGCCCTCAATGAGGGTGAGCTGGCTGGCCTGCAGACCAGCCTCCTCCTGCGTTTCCCGGAAGGCTGTCTGCAGGTCATCCTCCCCTGGGTCCACGTGGCCTGCCAAGAGGGTGGAAAAGTAAATCTCTGTGAAGGAAACGCGTATCTTGCTTTAATCGGGAAACACTGGGAGACAGAGATGAGAGTACACTGTAGCTGACACAGGATGAAATGGAAATTGGAGATTGCTTTTCCAGATCTTATGTCTTGATTTGTCTTTGTCTTGTGGCTCTTAGGATCATCCTTTATCCCTCACCTCCTGAAACTTCCATTGGTCTACCAGCACCAGACGTCTTTTCTTCCCACTCCCCCTCTCCACTTCTGGAGTGCTCTACACCCATAATGTTCCACCTTAGGTCATACTGAGGACTGAGTCCCTCATTTTTCCTTTGTCTAGTTAGAGAGGAGACAGGTCATCTGAGAGTCTTAATCCTCTCTCAACCATGTCCCCTCACATAAGCTTAAAGCTCAGTTCTGCAAAAGCCTTACTCAAGCCAACAATCCAGAAACAACAGGACCAGGCACCAACAAATGCCATTTTAAAGGTGGGTTTCATCTGGGTAGCTAGGGATTTTTTCTCTTCCATATTCCCCTCTGAAACAAGCAACAAGCCTAAAAGCCAGTCCTTTCACCAGCTGGGTAGTTCTCCTAGGACACATCATTTATTTTACACTGCTCAGAATAAGAGGTGCCCCTACAAACAACGGATAAATATAACACGTCCCCAGCCGTTTCTACTTTTGTTGAGAAATGTCAGATTTGGTTTTCTCATGAAAGCTCTGGACCAGAACATAAATAGAACAAGCCAAGCAATACCTCAAAAAAGCAACATAGCAGGAGTTGGGACATTTTAGGAGGGAAAAAAACAGCTTAAGCTTTATTTTGTCCCTGGTGTTACTCTATTTTCTACATCGCTGGCTGCAAATAGCTACAACTTCATCACAGAGATGAAATTCAAGTCCCAGGTACCCAAGACCCCCCTTTAGTACCACAACTGGGGTGTGTGGGAAGTTTGTTTTGCTATTGCAACAGGTCCCACTCACTTCCCTGCCTGTGTATCAAAAGTGCATCTCTTACAACACGACATCACCTCAGAGGTAAAACACACTTCCTTTAAGCAGCAGCTATGCAGAAAACAGCATCTGATGCTGATACCTGTTGATAACCTTAGGTCTAAGATCGGTAAGTTGCCAAGCTGTGCAGTACTGCAGGGCAGAAAAACGACTGCAGGCAGCAGGTCACGCACCACAGCTTTCAGACTCTCACACTTGTTTCCACTAGTGCAGTTCCAATAGATTTAGAAGGAAAATGAACCCTAATTCCCCTTCCCATCAGCCTCAGCCAGTGTAAAGTCACAGTTCTACGGGCAGAGATAAGGTTGATGAGGTTCACATGAAGGGATCCAAGCAAGTCCAGTTTAATTCCTTAAGAGTTGCAGCTGCTTAGAGAACTTTTAAAATAACAAGGTGCAGCTGTAGCTGTAAACTGCCTTTTGCGTGTGCTTGGAGAGACAATTACAACTTCTCCTGGCTTCTGACACATTGAATCCATGTCAGCATCATATACAAGATATGTTACCACATCTTACATCCCAGGGCCACCTTGGAAGACCACTCCCATCACACAGACGATAAAATGGAATAGCTTCTCTTCATTAAATTCCCCCAGATCAATACCAAGCTTCTATTACAGGCCATCATCAGATTGTGGCTTTTGTATGTAGCTTTTGATCTCTAAAATCTTAAGCACTGTGTTGAGGGAGGTGATTCTCCCCCTCTGCTCTGCAGTGCTCCATCCAGCTCTGGAGTCCTCAGCAAGGGAAGGACATTGACCTGTTGGATTGAGTCCAGAGGAAGCCACGAATATGATCAGGGAGAGGAGCACGTCTCCTTTGGAGACAGGATGAGAGAATTGGGATTGTTCAGCCTGGAGAAGAGAAGGCTCTGGGGAGACCTCAGAGCCCCTTCTGGTGCCTGAAGGGTGGTGGTTTAGAAGAAAGATGGGGACAGACTTTTGAACAGGGCCCAGAGTGACAGAACAAGGGCTCCTGCTTTTCAACTAAGAGACAGCAGACTCAGACTACAGACAAGAAAGACTTGTTTTTACCATGAGGTAAAACACTGGCACAAGTTCCCCAGAGAGGTGGTGGGTGCCCCATCCTTCAAAAAATCCAGGCTGGACGGGACTCCGAGCAACCTGCTATAGTTGAGGATGTTCCTGCTCACTGGTGGGGGCTTGGACTAGACAACCTTTAAGAGTCCCTCCCAGCCTACACTATTCTATGGTTCTGTAGTTCTGGGTATGTGAGATGTATGCATAGGAGACAATCAGCTCCCTACCAAAATGCCTACAAGTAATTTAAATGGCTTGCCCAGAATCACTGTGTTCCCAGGGAGCCCTTCCACAAGGGTTTCTTCTCAACAATCAATCATGTCCCAGCAGATGTTTTTTAGCTTTCCACTAGCTGCAAACTCAACTCCCTTAGGCTCTTGGTGGAGTAGACAAAGGGGGAGGTTTGGAAAGTTTTCTTCTTTCCCTTAATAGGAGAGCCTAGCTGAAACTGTTAAAAGTTCTTTTTCCCCCCAATTTGCCAATTCTTGTCTACAAACTGCTGCACTATGCTTTGAAAGTACTGCATTTTACAAAATGAGAAGTAAAAACTACCGGGAAGAAATCTCAGTTGGTAAAAAACAGCATGCAAGAAGATCTACAGGGATCCTGAAGTATTTCTGTGCTGCACTTTTCCTGGTACCAGGGCTGTGACTGTGTACTACCAAACACTGGCTCTGTCATGTGCCTTTACTGAGGAGGTGCTGTTCTGTCCTGGGACACAGGGCTTGTCTTCTGCTTTGAGGTTCACTGATGAGTAAGGACGGCTGGTAAGGTTAATTCTCCTGCCTGTCCCTGTCATCTCTACTGCATCAGGCAAGTGATCTTCACCAGTGATCTCCCGCATCTCCTAAGAAAGGTGTATTAAAGTGTAATATTACAGATTTCAGTTTGCCTTCCCGCAAACTGTGACCCTTCTGATCACACATGGGTCAAACAATTCTGCATTGGCAACAGTGGTGCCTGGCAAAGGACCAGACCTGAGGCAAGAAGGTAAAATATCCCCTCATCACCTTGCTTTGGTTGTGTGCACAACATCTTGCCAGAAACATCAGATACCTGAGGAGCTCGGCTGGGTGACACCCCCTGCCCTAACCCAAATCAGTTGTGCCCAGTACTTGGTACAGCCACAACTTGCAGAGGATTTCAGTCTCAGAACTCCCCCCTCAGCTTCGTCAGGAGCACCATCAGACAAACAGCACAGCCAGCAGCTACTCTCAGCTGGTAACTGCCCCTCTAAGATGACCTCAGCCAAAATCCGCTCTGCAACCTGACACCAACAACCTCCAGGAGTGTTATCAGAACAAAAATCACCTTTGGGCGGGGTCCAGTGGTGGGTCCCGTAGGATGTCTGAAGCAGGAGGTACTCAATGCTGTCAGTGACTTTTGAGGATGGTGCTGGCTGCAGCCTCCTGTAGATGATCAAGCCACAAGCTCTCACAGCCATTCCCCTCTGCAAACTGCACCAGGAGCTGTGGAACAGCACAAAACAGGGGGCTCAAACAGACCAGCTGTATTTAGCCAGCCAACAGATCTCAGCACAGTAAAAAAGTTGTGCATCCCTTTGATGCTACTACAGAATTAAACTGCTGTATCTTATTAGATACCTTTGAATACTAAAAAACTTTCCTTTTAAAACAAGGAAACAAGAACCTAGAGAAATGCTTTTTTAAAAAAAGAATGTTATCAAGAAGCACAAAAAATGACCTGTATATCACTTATTTGCTGCTACTAGATTGCAAACCATATTGTAGGGAGAGGAGAAAAATGACAAAGCAAAAGGAAAGCCACGGATTAACACTCTGAAACTTTTCCACTGCAAAACTCCAAAGGCCCTGTGCAGAGGTAATACCTCAACATTACTGAAACTGGCATACTGAAATAATTGCGCTGGACAGACTTCCTGGTGCACAGGACTCCTCAGGATATCAGGGGCAAAACTGAGAGAAGGAATGACAAAAGACAGGCTCACTGATGTCTCGCTTAGACATAAGGCTGTCATACAAAACTAAAAGCTTCTTGGCACAAGTGTTAAGCACTGATTTTATGTAAACAATAGGGAACACACCTCTTAAGTGATAAATATTGTCAGCAATAAGCTACGGAGTCAGGATGAGTAGTCCTATAGAGAAAAAGAGGGAGAGCAATGGAGATGAGTGATCCATGTTAAAAATCTGGGCGATTCCCAGTTCCGGGCAAACCCCTGCATTTTGACAGAGACACGCACTTCAGTAAATAATAACTTTATAGAACATTGTATTTTCCTGGGACGCCAACAGCTGCATCGCGATACCTCCAGCTTCCAACGCGGGAAACCACAGCAGAAATCCCTTCACCTCCAACCACGCCCCTGGACGGCGCTCAGTTCTTTTGGTCAACCCCCTGAACCGCCTCCATGAGTTCCTGATCAGCCACAACAAGGACAACGCCCCCCCCCCGCCAGTCCCCACAGCCCCGGGGCCAGCCCGGGGGACCAGCACCACCTCCCGTGCGCTCCGGGAATGACAAATCCCAGCAGCCCCCTCCACCGGCGCCTGGCGCCACGCGGCCCCACTGCCCTCCCCTCCCCGCCCACAGAGGGTCGCCCCCGGTGCGCAGGGATGGCGACACTGGGAACGGGGACACGCGTCACCCCCACAGCGGCCACCATGGACCCCCGCCCTCACCTCTGCTTCCGGGCCCGGCAGTGGGCGGGAACCACGCATGACTGACGTCAGCCTCAACCAATCGCAGCGGCAGCGGCGCAGGCGGTAGCCACTCCCTTCTCGTCCCGCCCCCCGCCTTCCCTCGGGCCCCGCCCCCATGCCCGAGAAGGCCACGGATTGGCCTCTCTCCCCCGTGACCCGCCCCGCCCGCCCCTCTCCCCTCTCTTTATTGGCTGGCTGTGCGCGCGAGGCTGCGCGCGGGCGTTTGAAGCGGGAAAAGCGTTGTTGCCATGGAGACGCGGCTTAATGGCCGCCGCCGAGCGGTGCCGCGGCCGGTGAGTGAGGGGGGTCCCAGCCCTGAGGGGACGGGGGCGGCCGGGCCAGTGAGGGTTCTGGGGACACCACCCTGACCGGTCCCACCGGGGTCTGGAAGGGGAAAAACCGTGGTGGGACAGCTCGGGGAAGGATGAGACATGTACCCCCTTCAGACACGCGGTGCAAGTCCGGACGCGTGGCGGTTTGTTTTGCTACATTTTTATAACTATAAAATATTTTTCAATTATATATTTTATAGATAGTATATAATTTATATTATATGCAAAATATGTAGACGCAGTTTTAAAATAAATATTTATATATTATGTACAACATATAAAATATTTAAATACTATTTAAGATACAGTTTTTATATTTTTTATATAATATATAAAAATGTGCTTTATATTTTTTTATATTTTTAAAATGAAATAAAACTTTAAAATTATGAATAGATCCTGCTGGGAGGAGGAGCTCAGGCACGGATTTCAGATAATTGGCACCCTGATGTAACTCGTGGGTCATTTTCTCGTCACGTGGTTGTATATTGGACACTTCCAATATTCAATATCCCAATATTGGCCACTTCCCCTTCTCTATGCAGCTGTTGTTCCTGGCAGCTGTCGGGATCAGCTGCGGGATGGAGCCTCTTCTGCTGAGGTCACCAGGCTATACTTAGTATGGAGAGAGGAATAAAATACCATTAAATACTTTGTGGGGAAATAAAAAAATCCCCAATATTTAGTTGCTTGTAAGCCAGTTTTAATGACATTAATTAGTATGGATAGTGGAATAAAATACTCTGAAATACTTTCTGGGGAAGCAAAAAATCCCCAATATTTAGTTCTTTGTCAGCCAGTTTTAATGACATTAATTGTTTTAGTAACTTCCTCGAGGTATGCCAGTGGCAAAAGAAACCCGCATTTCTTACTTTTTGCTGCAAGTAGCAGGCCTGTGTCAAGCTCCAGCTGTAAAATAGTTGTCTTTTAGCGTTAAACACATTCCCTCCTCTCCAGTTTCTTTGCTGCACTCAAGCTGCAAGTGGTTATCTATTGTCAGTGTTCAGCCTCAAAAGAGGCTGCCCCAACACTTGTTCCAAGGAGCAGTGGAACGTTTAATGCCATGTTGTTTACGTGCAGGGTAGAGTAATCCTATGATCTTCCAAAGGGATCTGCTGCAACATCAAGCACGGCTTCACAGATCCCTACCTGTTGCATTAAACTAAAATTGTGGGCTCATTTTACAATACAGATTATCTCTTGTTATGGAGTTTGTCTTAAAAAAGTGCAGCTGCTGCCTGTTCTTCACAGGAATGCCCTAATTCCCAAGGAAGGGGGTCAGAATGATTAAAGGTAAAGCATTTTGTGTGGTGCTCTGGAAAAGCAAATTAGCCATTCACTTCTGGAGGGTTAAATCAGATTTAGCTTTGGATCACCTTAAAAAAAAGAGCTTAGTGTTCAAATGAATAAGGAATGAAGATGGATGAGTAGTGACATGAGTTAATACATTTCCCTTTTCTCTATTCATTCTTTGCTTCTGTATTTCAAAAAACCAGCAAATTCTATGGCATGAATAGAACCTGTGCTGAAGTGCTGAAACTTTTTTTGGGGTAAAATGTTTGCAAGTAATGAGTACAGTATGCTGCTGAAGCTGCCATCAGGTGAGGGAACACCCACCTGCTACAAACATTTACAAACTTTTAAAGTCCTTAGCTTTAATTTTGTAAGGTACTTGTAGAGCAAGATGGTTTACATGAAAAATAAGGTGGTGTTTATGTTTTGTATGCCCATTAACAATTTCTATGTTTATCAAATACCCTTGAAAATCATGACTAATAAAATTATTTGATGATCAAGCCAGAGTTTATGATTCAGATTGCCTTAGATTATACGCAGGACAAAATGTATAGTTTGCATTTGTAAGAGTGTCACATAAAATTTCTTCACTTTATTTCTCTAGTTTAAAGAATGGATATAATGACACTTGTGTTCTCTCACAGTGCTGACACTCAGGACTGTCAGTGGAAACCATCTAAAACTGTCAGGTCAGTATCAGTGAGCTACAGTGGGATAACAGGACATGTGAGGGTTATTCAAGTGAATGGGGTGCTGAGATCTTTAATATATCAGAAGTTAATAAGGATCAAGATATAGTAGTTCAAGGCTGCTTTATTCTTAAAATAATCTCTGTGGAGATTTTACATCATTTATTTTATACACAGTGATTGACACTCGCTGACTATCTTTGAAGACCTTTCCTCCACCTTGAAAAGTGCATTGAGAAGGAAGAGATCTTGTGAGAGGTAATTAATAAGTAAAAGCATTTTAAGATTGAGAGTCAGCTCCTAGAGTGTAATTTTGTTGTAAGTTAATTTCCTTCAAGATAGAAAAATGTAACCATTCCTTTCTGTTATTTACACCTGACTTTTTTTTTATCAGCTTTATGACCTTTAAAAACCTCTAATACTGAAGCTGAGGATGAGTTCTCTGATGACAAGCTGGAATCTAATTCTGTGGCTAAAGCTGGTCCCTTTATATATAATTCTGATGATTTTTACAGCAAATACTTACCCATTATCAGCATCTGGAAGCCTTTTAAGATCTTTGTAAAACGTCTTGGCATAAGAAGTAGGTTGTAGAGAACTCATGTTTGCCACATGGAGATGGCAGGCTGGGTGCACATGGAGAATTATACCTGCACACTCACCTCTTTCTCAAAATATGTTATACCCAACTATTTCAAGAAGTCCTAGTCTTTTATCTCAACCCTGTTTTCAATGAAGCCACCCATATCTTTGGTTTTGGGAACAAGACCTAGTGTTGATACGAAAATACCACACTGAAGAGTGCTATGTTTTTCTGCCCCATGACACATTGTTCTCATGGGTGAACAAACAAATAACTGAGGAAATGCTGGCTGTTACTTTTGCCAGAAGATGGCATTAACAATTTAGGATTCTTGAAAACCTCCTCTTAGTTTTCACAAAGCCAGTTTATTTTGAAGGATTATGTATCTGTTAGGAAAAGCGTCTTCAGACGCAAAGATCTCTGCAGGGTTGGATGAATTAAAGTATTCTTTTAATGAGGAGAAAGATATCCCTTTGTTTAGAGCATCAACAATTGAAAGGTGAGAGGAGTTTCACTGACAATTGCAGTTTTCCCTGAGTTCCTTCGTGTTTGAACCACGCAAAATCTTTCAGCAATTCTCTAGTCTCGAGTTTTAAAGTGATCAGAAATGCTGGAATCCCTCGTTATGCCAGCCCCTAATTTTATTTCCATGGTTAATTAATTTGTTACTCCTTTATTAGTGAACGTTTTGTTTTCCTAGCTTGTGAAGTTGCTGTCCTGTCAATGAGGAGTCACTGGAGTTTTCCCTGAAACCACTTAGATCTTAGTAACAGTAAATCTTAGTAAGATTCATTATATCTGGGAAGGCAAATCTCAGCTCTCATTAAGACACCAGGTCTCATTAAGAAGCCATTTAGTTGCTTTCACATGGCACAGAGCCTTAGCCAATTAGCCACGGAGAGCTGCTTACATGGCTCTTGTATGTTCTGCATTACCTACGTTACTTGGATTTTCCTAATGCTGAGAATTCTTCTAATGTGTCACTCCATATAATGACAACTTGTTATTTCTAGCTATTTAAATATATTTTGTTTCATTTTTAATTGGAACCTTGACCTTCAAATCCATTACTCTCTCCCCTTGTCTGCTGTTCCTTTTTTAGAAAGTGTCTCCATTGTTTCCCTTTTTATTCTTTTTTTTTCTCTCCTGTGTTCACTATTATAATTTGAACAGAGGTTAACACTGAGTTAGAGTCTTTGGACACTCTGTATTTAATTTAAGGATATAAAAAGATGTAGGTGTAATCTAGGATACGATAGAGGGTAGACAAAATAAAGTGATTGGATTATTTTTGTTTTTAACAGATTGCCAGCACTTCTGAGATTGGTGTCTTGGCCTTGAGTTCCAGCTTCTCCTTTCATCAAACAGAAGCAGTTTCCCATGGCAGTGCCTACAGAGAGTTGCACAGCACCTGTACTGGTTTTACATTTTAAGCTACCTTATGTAAGAAGGGGAATTTTTCCAAAATGTAATTCTTTAAATGAAGTCTCAGGTTCCTGTGTGTTTTTATATGTTAGAGAAGTTCGGCAAGTTGTGAATGCTTGTGAAACCCTTGTACACAAGTCACAGTTAGTCTCCCTGATCTCTGGGTTTGCTATCCTCTCTGTAAGTTTTGACTTCCCCTTCCCAGGATCCAGCAGCCTCAATAGTGACTCTGACTTTACCTCAGGATTCAGAATCACATTACATACACATTAAATAAATTCACTTACATATGAATTTTTTGGTCTTGGAGTTTGTTGTTGTTGAATCTCATAATTTTACCTAAAGCATAGACTTTCAGTCATTTTAGATGTTCTCTACTGCACATTTTGGCCTCTGTAATATCTTACACAGTCAGCACTTTAATATATTAATCTTTATGATTTTATTGTTGTTACTTCAAAATCATGTATTAATTAATGATATGGACTCAAATTTGGGGGTGACCTTATTTTCTTATATAATGTCATTATAGAGAGCCTTGAAAATGCTCACAAAGAATCTACCCTGAACTACAGGGAGGAAAACTTCAATAACTTGGTTTTGCTGAGTCTTACTGTGATCTCCAAACATGAGTAAGAGGAGTGTTTGTTAAGGTCCTAGACTGAACAAAGATATGAGATGGCAGTGGGTAACAGATACTTGAAGTGCTATCATTTTTGTGTTTTATGGGACATGTAAATATATCTGCAGATATGAATCCTTCAGGATGCAGACAGCTGCACTGTGTGTTGCCAGTAAGACATAATGAAGAAGTTGGGGGATTTGGGGCATACTTTTCAATGATGCATGTTTCTTTTTTGGGTTTCCCAAGAATGCAAGTGTGGCGTTCCAGTGGCATATATAGATTTAGAGAAATGCTGTGTTTCAGATTTTGCAGAATGGTTTTTTTGGTTTTTCTGTCAAGGAGACTCAGAAATGCTCACAGGATTCATGACATAAAAGAGAAGGTTACACAACAAAACTATAACTTTGCTATAGTTCAGCTGTAAGATAAATGGTCTTAATAAGCCAGCTTGAGGTGAGGACAAGTGCAATTTTTTTCTCCTCTGGTTAGTTAACCAGAGGTAGCTGAACCACATTAGACCACATGCCTTGATATTAAATTGAGTGTCTAAAATTAGGCATTTTACATTCTGTAGCTTGAGGACAGGGTTTCAGTAGCTGTGGCATTCATCAAGTAGACATCAGGCGTGTAGGAACTCTGTGGCAGTGAGTAATATTGCCTTGTGCATTTCTTACACATTGTTGTGTATTGTATATAATTTTAAAATATAGTTTCGTGTGAAATATTTATTTCATGTTTTAGTTTATTGTTGGTATTGCTGTTTTCTGTAGTGTTTGTCAGTCTAGTGTATGGTTAACTTGGAGTTAAACAAGCTTCTAGCCTAAGGTAATGACATCAGAAAATGTGCAGTTTCTTCATTAGTAACTTTGTCAGATGTGATGTTTCATATGATTCTTTTCTTTTGTTTGATTTCTTATAGGCTCTAGGTTGAAGATGGCATCATGCCTTTATGAATGCCTTTGTGAGGCAGAACTTGAAAAATACTATCCCCACTTTGCTGCCTTTGGTCTTCAGAAAATTGATGAGCTTGCCAAAGTTTCCATGGAAGATTACACCAAACTGGGGGTCCATGACATAAGTGACCGCAAGCGACTTTTTCAGCTCATTAGAATAATCAAAATTATGCAACAGGAAGACATTGCAGACTTAAGCAAGCAAGATTTTCAACCACGTGGCCTTTTCATTCAGCCTCAGGTGACCAGATCAGGTCCCCGTAGACAGCTGCGTTTTGAATCCTTCTGTGAAGAAAATGATGGAACAGTTAAAGACTCTGAATCTGTATTATGTTGTTCACCTGATTTCAGTGCCAATGAAGAGAAGAACAGTGTAGGGGAAATTCTGGGACACATCCCACCACACAATTCAGAACCAGTCAGATTAACTAGAAGAGACCTAAATACTCCTGGAATAGGTACAAAAAATGACCTGAACTGTCCAACAGTTTCTGATGATATTGCTCCTCTCCTGGGGGATTCTGAAGCTCCTATTGTACAAAGAGTAACTCACACTTCAGGGTATAATTACGGACTACCTCATTCCTGTATCAGGTAATAATCAGTCCCTTTATTTTGCTAATAGTTTGGATTAGTCATAATTAATTCTTTCTTAATTGTGGTGCATAATCTGTCTTACTCACCTCCAAATAAGCAATCCAAGCACTACAGAGCAATGCAAAGTCTTACGGACAAGAGAGATATTAATAAGCATTTGCAACTCTCCAGGTCTTATAGAAGGAATCATCTGAATTTGACCAGCTGCTACTCACCAAGGTTGTCTAAGAATAGTTTTTATTGTCTTTCACTACTTAATGCTTTGTTTTCTCAGTATTTGAGCCAATCTTTGTCTTTCCATGGGACTATCTTTTAAAACATTTGCTTTCCAAAATATGGCATTGCCTGTTGTTAAATTTGTCAAGCTTTTCCCAACAGAAAGGATACAGGCTGTGACGGCTATATTTGTTTATAAAGAAATTTCTGAACTGAAGCTTTAAAAGGAAGTGGAATGAATACAGCTGGGGAGGGTTACTGACCTGTTGGTGAGAGGGATGCCTTACAACTGCTCCTTAGGCATGTGATCTGTAACTTCCATACTTTTTCCAGTGTTTGGTACTGGACGGGCTGTGGTTATTGTGAACCACTGGTAAACCTACCCTGGCAACATTTTTAAAGCCCCAGATATTTTTTTCCTGGTTCAGTAGCAGAGCACATACACCTCTGCACACATAATACCAGTATCTAGCTTGTTGCAATGCAGTCATGGTAGTTAAAATGCAATGAAGAGAGGTAGTTTTATGAAGTTATGGTCTGGAAAGGCTGTGGGGAAAGATGTATAGGGAAAGATCTATGGAGTTGAGGTGTCAATTACAACTCCCACAAAGAGTGCACAGAGCCTGGTGGGATAGATGCTGCTGCCACAGTGGAAAAGTACTAAGGTGACTTAGTAAGTAGAGCACTTAAACTGTGAAATGCAAGACAAAGGTTTATAACTTCCCTTGGCTGGAAAAAAAAATCATTCCCACTTTCTGGAAAAGTGCACTAACCTCCAATATATATTGATAGCCTGGTGCATTCTCTGTCTCTTCTGGAAGCTGAGCCAAGATGCAGCTAAAAGGACAGGATTTATAGTTTTGGAAAATTAAAAAATGATGAAATATAAAACCTAATGGCTCAGCTAGAGGAGTTAAGGATTTTCAATCCTGCAAAGGAGTCACGTTTTTCATTGTTCTCACTTCCTTTCCTTGTTCTCTTGTAAGCACGTTCTTCTGTGCCTGGCATTATGGTTCATCTTGTCAGCTTTCTGCATCCTCCTCCTGATATGCCTCAACTTAATTTTCTCGTGTTTGGAGAGTTGTGCATTTCAGGCAGGCTTGGCGTAGCATGCTTACACTTGGGTTTGTGATTCCTGTTTTGCAAATGCTTAACTGCTTCACTGAATCCATCCATTCCCATGTCACCTTGTGATTTGACCACTCTGAAGGCTAATCTAGTCTCATCTATGAGAAGCATTGGAAAACACGGACATGATTTCAGATGGCAGAAAGATAAAGAGCTCTTTTAATATGTTCAAGTTTATTTTGAACTTGCCCATAGCAAATAGCTTGATTTTGCAAAGGCACAGTGGTTCTTCTGACCTATTATTTAATCAGGTTTCTAATGATCCGTGTCAAGACTTTTGATTTTTTTTCCTAGTAATGAAAAACCATTTTATTATAAAATACAATTTATATTTTAAAAGAGTTAGTAGGAAATATAAATTTTGGGTTCAGCCTATGGAATTAACATGCATTCTATTCCCATTAAAAATATTGTCAACAAAGTGTGCTCCTGTAATAGAGAGAATTTATTCTTTTTTCTGATTAACATAGCCTCTAAGTTTTCAGTTTTTCCTTTCTCCAAATATTGCAATCCTTTCTGCTTCAAAGTCTTAGAGCACAACAGGCTCTTGCTCCAGGTCACCAAATACACCCTCTGGCATGAGAATGAAACTTCAGAGCTTCTGATCATTTGTTGGACAACATTTGGTGTCTACTGATATACATAAGCTCACACCAGCTTATGAAGCATCTTATTTCAAGTGTCATTGCCTTTCTTTTCTGAGGAAAGAATTTTCCATCTAAATGCAGGGCCTGATCCTGGGCTGCACAGGAAAGCTGTACTAAAATTAAAGGGACTCCAGTGACAAGTGAAAATTGCTCGTGTGTGGTCTTTGAAGACCACATCTTGAGATTTAAATCTGCATTTCATCTGCTCCTGGGGAGTCATGGAGCACAGCAGCAGTGATACCACAAGCCTGCGGATGGAATGAGATATTGAGTAACTTGTGGGTTACAATTTATTAGACAACTGATACATGTGAGTTTTCAGTTGCTAAGCTAAGAGATTTTGGCATTTGGACAGCATGGCAGAAACGCTGCTTTTGGGCAAGTTGGGGCTTGATTATTCGAAATGCAAATCCAGGCTGAAAATCGTTACTGATTTGGCTGAAGACAGCTTGAAGAAGGGAGAGTTGTAATGAATGTATTTTGGTTAAATTCAAGCCAATTCTACTCACAAAATGCTGTACACAGCAGGTTAATCAATGAAACATGAAATGACCTTAATGAAGTGACTAATCATGAGTGCAAATAATTTCAGCAAGATTCAATTTCATTATGGTAACTTGTATATTATGCCAGCTTCGATCTCATGTTTGTGTACAACTGCAAATATGTCAGTCCAGCAACAAGTTCAGGAATGTAGCTGCACAAACAGAACTATTCTCTTAACAGAAGTGTACAAAAAGCATCTGTATATTTAGAAAAAAGTGTCAGAAAATGCACCATGTAAAAATGAGGTGTGTTACAGAGTTTTTTGATAAGCATTAAAGACAGAAACATTATCTGATAAAAGTAACAAATTCAAGCATATTCTAGATTCTGTTGTAACCTGATTTTAAAATGTGGACCTCCGCTATTGTTGTAGATCCAATACTTCTGACAAAGAGACTCCATGGACAGAGAGTGAAAAAATCAGAGTGTGTGTCCGAACACGTCCTCTCTTCCTGAGGGAACGGAGACGCGGTGAGGTTAATATCATCACAATGAGAGATAAAGAAACCCTACTTCTCCACGAGAAGAAGGAAGCAGTTGATCTTACACAGTACATTTTACAGGTAACATCCTCCATTGAATGTTGTGTTTATGGGCCAGTCACTTTCATGGAAGGGTAAAGCATATTATGCTTGGACTTTCCATGAAGGAAAACAGAAAAGGACTGTTAGTATTTCTTATACTGAAATAGGTGGTGGGCTTTTCTTTTAGCTCAGAGTTGTCTATATTTGAGTTACTTCTGATTTATGCCAGCCTGTGCCAGAAAACCTGAGCACAGAATTTTAAGCTCTAGAAGTATGTCTCTTGCAGCTTTCTTTGTATGTGGCAAAATAAACCCTCTGCTACATGCCATTGCTGTGGGAGAAATGCTCGCTGATGGCTTTCCAGGGTACTTCAGTGAGGAGTTCCCTTTCCACTGTTTCAACACTGTAGGTCTGTTTCAATTAATCATATACACCCTCATCCTCTCCCTTACTTTTTTCTCGAATGCTTTTGAAAATTAAGATCCCTTTTGGTCTTTGTTTCTTAATCTCAAATACTTTGTGCTGTCATAGTTCAAATTCTCACTTGTGACAGACTGCACCAGGAACAGAACTGATTTGTAGAGGCAGCAAGCCATTCTCATTCTCCTGGGTGTTATTTTTACAATCTGGGCCCTAGGAACAGCTGTTTGTATTGGGTAAAAATTCAGTTTAGAGCTCTCTCAGGCCTGGTTCATGTGTCTCTTTTTACAGTGGGACACATGCTGCATCATTTCCACAGATCCTTTCAGTCTGATCTGGAGTGTGGGAAGTTTTGGTTTTCTTGCCCCCTTCTGAGTTCAGACAATCCAGCTTTGCTTAGGAACAGCTTCTCTCTTCTCTGGCACAAAGCTTTTTAAGAACAGAAGCAATTAATCACAACTTAGTCACAAGTGAGAACTAATCTTGAGAGAGTCAAGAGTTGACTCTCCATTCTTTTTACTGTTACACTCTGACTGTACATCTGTAGGCTGATTCATTTAATGAATAGGTTTTCTTTAATTAGCTTTTTTTTTTTCTTATTAAAAGGGTCTGGTATGTTATGCTTCAGAATGATGGGAAATTGAAGCATTTTTTCTTCCCTTCATTTTTTTTTCCCTACCCTGAATCTCTTGATTGGTGTGTTCCTCCATAGGTCATGCTGCATATTAAGTGTGCTAGATCACTCTGTAACTAATCCAAAGCCATATGAAGTCACTGGAAAGACTTCTGTTATTTCATTTTACCTTTGAATGGGCTTGTAGGGGAAATGAAACGTATTCAATCTCATGTAAAGACCATCTTTGTTTTTCAGCATGTCTTTTATTTTGATGAAGTCTTTGAGGAGTCATGTACCAATCAGGATGTGTATATGAAGACAGCTTATCCTCTTATTCAGCATATTTTTAACGGGTAGGGCATCAGTGCTTACATTTGTTATTTTTTGCCTTGTTGTTTTCCAATTTTATATATTGCCTGGATTTTCTTTTATGCTTTTCATCTTTTGAAACATACATTAATTTCACGTTTGCCACATACCTTCTGGCTTTCAGAATATCTTTGATTGCAATTTTGACAAAAATAAATCAGGAAAAACTTTCTTCACGCTTGGTGACAAATCTCAATTACAGAGGAAGGTTAAATTGAGCCTCAGGTGCAACAAAGAGACAGCATGGGCAGCCTAGAATTAAAAAATGTGTCCCAGGATTTCTGAAGTCTAATCTTCAGTCTAACAAAGGCTCTTGTGTGATAGAGCACACTCATCTGAAGAGAAAATAATGTTACCTTTTTCCTGAGACTGCTGAGAGATATTTTTGCCTGTATTTGTACAGTTCACAAGGCAATAGAAATTATTAATAGCCTTGTGATTTATTTTTATTTTACCAAGTTATATTTACTTAGAGGTTTAATCATAATTGCATATGTCCTGATTAATGGGAAATTGATGGTGGCTTTACATGAGAGATCTTATTTCCATGCAGGGTAATGATCTTGAATATAATTACATTTTTGAGTCTTTGAAGGAAAAGATTACGTATCTATGCTGAAAATTAACAAAATGGAGTATTCTGTTACTGAAAATCTCCAAGTGTCATCAACAGAGACAGAGTATCATGCTCTTGAGAAACAGAAAGTGAAAAGGAGAATGAGGCTTGTACCTTGCTGTGTAATAATCACTAAAGCCACAATTCACATTACAGCTAATCCAGTAATGCCACCAGAAGAGATTATGCTATTTTTTTCTCAGTTTTCCTCTTACTTTTCCATCTCTCCTGCTGGCATTAGTCTAATCTGACACCATGGTGAAGCCAATCTAAACTGGCATGAAATTGTTCACTGTGATTACTGGAGCCCCACCTTTTTACCCATTTCTCTGCCACGGGTACTGAGCCAGGTACAAAGTCTTTTTTTTTAAGGGGGGCACGGAAAGGAAGAGAAAGGAAGAGAGCCAGCACCTTGTGCCACATCAGATCTCCATAGGGTCTACTTGGAAATCATTGTTAAGTCTTCTGCAGTTTCCCATAGAGGATAGCAACCCAAACCTCATTGCTAAGGGGCCACTATAGATAGATACCAGCATTGCAGAATATTATTTAATAGATATGAATGAATCACATGTGATACTAAACACATACATTGTCTTTACAGAGGCAATGCAACTTGCTTTGCATACGGGCAGACGGGTGCTGGCAAGACTTACACCATGATAGGGAATCACCGGAACCCAGGACTCTATGCTCTGGCTGCCAATGACATCTTTAAGCACCTGGAAGCATCACCATCCAGGAAAGATCTTACTGTTCTGATCAGTTTTTATGAGATCTACTGTGGACAGCTTTATGACCTGCTAAATGGAAGGAAAAGGTATTTAAATAAAAACATGTTTTACTATAAGCCTATGGTTGTGAATCAGTTGGTTACCGTTTGGAAATCAGTTACTGTTTTCATGCAATTACATTGAACATGTAAGCATTTATAGTAAACGTTACGTATTTAATTAGGGTTGTTCCTAGGAGCTACTTAGGGAGGAATGCAGGATCTGACAGTAAATACTGTGACATTGATAGGGACTTCTGGTTTATTGTTTGGGGAAAAATTAAGGACTTACATTTGAGATACAAGCTCAAACTCTTGCTTATACTGTAATAAGATAATAGCTGAACATTCATAGGTAGATAAACAAGCTTCTTGTGGCCAGAAGTTCCTATCTTAGAATCACAGAACAGTTTGGGTTGAAGGAACCTTAACGATCATCTTGTTCCACCCCTGCTTCCCTGGGCAGGGACAGGTTCTACTACCAGGTTGCTCAGAGCCCCATCCAACCTGACCTTGAACATTTCCAGGGATGGGACATCCACAACTTCTTTGGACAGCCTGTCTTGTGACAACCATTGTGGAGTCCCTGCCTTTCCCTGGTCAAACATAAGCTCTGGCTGTCCCTCCTGCTGTGCCATTGGGGATTTGGCTCTTGCCAGTCCAGTCTCTGAAGATCCTGTTGATCTCCCACCTGCTTGACTCTGCAGAGCCTTCTCACCTTCTCCCTGGGCACCTTTACCTGGCAGCCCAGTGACTCAGCCCAGCAAGCCTCTGTAGGTGATGCTGAAATACTGCTCTAAGGCTATAGGAGCTGCTTTAAAATCCTGTGCAAAAATCCTGAGAACAGGAACAGAGCAAAATTTAGTCTCAGGAGGACTTAGAGGAGCCCGAGATGTAGTTTAAAGAGAGACGGTAACTCTAGAATATAAACGTGGTAATTCACTTCCTTGCTTTACTATATTCTTGAACAAGCAGAAATGCACTGATAATGTCTCTTTAGCAGTGAAATGTCAGTGGTACTTGTTATAAATGAAGTACCTCTTCAGCTCTGAAAATAAATGAATGACAGCAGGGCCTCTCCCCAGTCAGTAGCCTTGCTTGCTTTTTTAGTGTCATGGCGTGGACGTGTGTTTTCATTGCTGCTTTCTGAGATTTCAGAAATCTCCTTTCTGCGTTGTTCTCTTTTCAGACTTTTTGCAAGAGAAGATGGTAAGCATGTTGTTCAGATTGTTGGACTGCGAGAGGTTCAGGTGGATTCTGTAGATCAGCTGTTGGAGGTAATGTTGGGGATTCATTCTTTGTCTTCTGCAGCCCGATTTGCTGATCTGCAAGGCATGTCACTTACAGAGATTATCTGGTGTGTGGCAAAAGTGTATGTTCCTGTTAAGGACCCTGAAATTGGCAACTCCAGCAGAGTACCAAGGGGCACTATTAAAAGTGCCTTTATTCATTAAGCTGTTACTTATGTTAGCCGCATGCAAGCAGTTGATTCTCAGCTGTCACTTCTGCTGCCATTCCTTAGGGAAAGATTCCAGAAATGAAATAGTGTCCCACTAAGGGACCTTGAAAGCTGGATATATTTTCTCCCAGTATGATATCTCGGGGTTCTATGAACTTAGATTTTTATATATGAAAGATCTGTGGATTTGGCACAATTCTGTGCCAAATATATTTATATATATTTTTATATATTCACATACATTTATATATTTTTATATATATATACATATATTTATATATATTTATATATTCATATAAATTTTAAAGTTAGAAAATTAGAAAATACTTAAGATTGAGATATTTGTCTGAATTAGGATTAAAACACTGCTTATGTGTGTGCATGATAACAGCCAAGTAAAATTAAGATCTTTTTTGCTCATTCACCATGAGCAAGGCTTCAGTTTTCCTTCCCTACCTGGCTGAACCCTAAAAGGACACTGGCAAGTTTTCTGTATTGTCCTGCTACATAAGTAAGCTGGTTAAATCTACTTTCTATTTAGCCTGACTTTGCATAGTTTAATTCCTTTTTTTGGTAAGGAAGTGTCGATTACTAGTGCCTGATACTGTAACTGACTCATTAAAATTGGCATGGTGTTGTCTACTTATCTTGCACTTAATTTAGCTCTTCATCTTCCCATTAACTCCAAGCTTCAGGACAAGCTGGTGATGCTTCTGCAAGTTAGAGTGCAAATTTGCTATATGGTTGATACAGAATTCCTCAGTATTATCACATTCCACACACAGAAGAGCTATTAAATTACTTCATTCTTACAGATATCATGAGGGACAAAGATTAGATTGTTCACAGGCCCTTGTGAACACAGAAGTGCCACTGGCTTGACTCAGAACTTCAGAGTATTCCCCAACAGTTATATGGAAAGCGCTTTGAACACATCCCCAGTTACTCACTACTCAACTGATGTTGGCTGTGATTCAGAAAATATCTGCACTTAGCAATGATACAAAGCTTGGGAGCTGCAGTGGTTGGTTACGTTGCTTGTTGAGAACTGGCCACTGAAAAGCATGAATAATTCACATTTATCAGCTAAGAATGTATTGATTTTGCTAGGCAATATTTTAATCTGTTCTTACAATCAGAAGCAAAATTAATGACTGTTCTATGAATGCCCTGCTGCAGTTAATGCTAGATTTTCTGCAACAGTCCTTCAAAGTTTCGAAAAAAGAATTACGCAGATTTGTATCTTGAAAGAGTCTTTGTTCTTCTGCCTTGGCTTCTTCCCTTGTTTTCTTTTTTTTATTGTTGTATTGAGTATAATTAATCTTTTAACTTTGTTCCTTACTCTGGCATAATTTTTTTAGTTATGGAAATTTAGAAAGGTTTTGGCACTTTGTATTTTTTGTGAACTTTCTGTATAACTGTATTCATCTACTACACCAGAAAATGAAATTTTAAAAATCACAACAAATGGTCAGTCTCATGAGTCTCTTACATTGTGTCTACAGTATTACAGAAGTATGCCAGCAATGTAAGAAATAATTTAATTTTGTAATTTGGATATTTTGCAAATCTAAGTGAGTGTGTGATGCAACAGCTTCTTACTTGCAGTGTGCTCTGTAAGCTCTGTAGTGTCACTGTGAGCAAGTCCATATACAAAGCTCTGAAAGAAATATTGCAAGGAATACAGTCTGCCTTTACTGCCTTGCACCAAATTTTAAAGCTGTAATGAACCTTTCCTCACAATGTTTCCTTATCTTAGGAGGACAAGATCTCTTTCTGAGAGATTGTGTTTTTATTTACAATTCGCTTGGATTTTGTGCCCCTTATCTTGCAGGTGATTTTGAAGGGTGGAAAAGAACGTAGCACAGGAGCTACTGGAGTCAACTCAGATTCCTCTCGATCTCATGCCATCATCCAAATTCAAATTAAAGACACAGCCAACAGGGCATTTGGAAGGTAAGACCAGAAGCAGAAGTGCTCAGGGCTGATGTCAAGCCCAGGGACATCCAAGAGACAAAGAGGAGGTGTTGGTGCATGAGTGTGAGTTAAATTAGAGGATAGGGTTAAAATGGACTTTGAGAAATTCCACAGTCCTTTTTCTGTTTCCAAGGACAATGCTTTAAGCACATCTGTGAGAGCTTTGTCAATTGTTAGTACAAATTACCAGTGAAGGAGTTTGACAACCAAATCCATCCCCTCATCTTCAGTGTTTAATTTGGCTAAAGGCAGATGCCTGCAGTGGATGTACCCACATGTGAACTCATCACCTTTGAAGTCAGGAGAATGAAATTGTCACTTCTGGGATCCCTGCAGAGTGACCTAAATTAGGTCAGATGCATTTGCCCCTCAAAGCATTTCTGTCCTGTAATTGACTACAAAGGGAGTGTGGGATGATTAACCCAGGTGGAGATGATTCCATTACAGATGTTTGCCTTTGGCCAGAAGAATGAGAGTACCTCACATAAACCTCCCTGATAATTTGAGTGTGTGACTCTGATGCTATCTGCAGCAGACAGAAAGAGCAGTTTACTTACTCTTGTGGCTTCCACTTTATGTATTCAAAAACTAGTTGTGTCTCTTCTCAGTCATCTTTTCTCCAGACTAAACAACCCCAAGAAATAGGTCTGAGAAAAAAAAGTCTGTGTATCTACGTTACTGCTGAATGTCACAAAATCCTGCTGACACAACCTTCCATTAGCTACCACAGTCTTCTTTCCCAGGATCTAATTTTGAACACAGTGCAAAATTGGAGCGCCACAAACAGTGAAGAGAGGAAAAGACAGAACAGGCAGGCTTAGAAATAAAAGTGTAGAGGTTATGTGGGTGTGGCATCTGGACTGGGGGGGTTTTGTGTGTCTGAAAGGGAGGTGGAGCTGGAGTGAGGAAAGGGTGCAAAGATGTGCCTAAAAAAGAAGTCAGGGCTGTTGCAGAAAAAGAGGAAGGACAAAGACAAGGATACAGTGCAACAGTCAGTACAGCAGCTGGCAGCAGAGCTAGGGAATGTGAAAGGGAGTAATGGGCTTTTGTGGAAAAAACAGACAGGGATCACTGAAAGCTCAGTGTATTACTCGCAACACTGGAAATTTCTGTTCCTATTGTCCCAAATTCCCATGTCACATGGCAGTTGTCTGATTTACCTGGAAGGAGAAATCAAGACACAATTTCCTTTAAGTGCGTACTTAGGAGACTACAAACACAGTGATTATCTCCAGAGGTGAATGTGTTGCACTTTATACAGCTTATCCATTAAACTGTGGATCACTGTCATCACATGTAACTACACTTCCTAGTATTTAATGTTAAAATGCTCTGACACTGTTCCTGATGCTGTGCTTATTTTGGTGTCTCAGATGTTTCCAGTGGATGCTTCTTGTTGTTCAAAAGTAGTCATTTCTAATCACTCTTCTGATGCCATGTGTTGCAGCCTGCTGTTTTAATGAAGAAAAAACGAAGAGGGGGAAAAAAAGCCCCTAAGATAACTCCAACTTTGTTTTTTTCTAGGATATCATTCATTGACTTGGCTGGCAGTGAAAGGGCAGCTGATGCCAGAGACTCAGATCGACAAACAAAAATGGAAGGAGCAGAAATAAACCAAAGTCTTTTGGCAGTAAGATACTATCATGGCTGAGGAAGGTTTTGTATTTAATTACTAGCATGTGTTTTAGGATAAAAATGAACCACAGAGTAATGTATGTATGTATTCCATGGAGGGGAAAAAATAACCAAGGTACTAAGTGTGTTCAGTTTAATTTGTCTTATAAGTGAAAAACAATTTAAGAAAGAAGATATATTGGGATGAAAATTAAGTATTTTTAATCCATTCTTACAGCCAGACAGCTAAACATAGCATGGAGAATGTTAGGTGTAGTATAATAAGTGTCTCATATTTTATATAGAAGGTTTTGTCCCTTCTAAAGAATGCTGGCTTGGAATTTGCCATATTTGTTTCACAAAAGCACATCTGTTCCTGCCAGTTATTTTCATCACTTGAGCTCAGGCTTCTCTTTCAAATCAGGCATAAAGGACTTAAGAGCATAAAAACTAGCAATTTATGTGTGGGGAGGAAGGAACAAGAAGAAATGTGCTCTTAAAGCAAACTGTCCTTTGTAAGTGCCCACAGTCGTACAAAGAGGGACAATGGAGCAGAAAAATGCCATCTAAGATAAAGCAGAAGTGCCTGTAAGTGTAAATGGTGCAGCAGGCTTTGCACCTCCTTTGATGCAAACAAGCAAAGCTCAGTGGTGACCAGGGGCTTCTCTAAGCAAGGCTGAAGGTGATACAGGTTCCTGGGTATGAGCCAGCAGTGCAGAAGTCAGTGCACACAACTGTACCTCTTAGTCTGCTGTAAATAGGAGGTGGCTCGCTCTGTTTTGGGAAATGTAAATGTTCTTTTGCACAGAGGTTTTTCCTGCACTGGAATATTAGTATTTGTGCTGGGAAGTAGCCTATGAATTGAATGTGTTTCTGTACTTCATGCTTTCTTGAGTACTTGCTGGTGAATAACTGAGTGTCACAGGGAGCTGGGACCTGAATAGAAAGAAGTCTGATCTTAAAGGTCTTCTCCAGCCTAAACAATTCTGTGTTTCCTGAGAATCCTGAGTGTAAGCCCATGAAACTTTTTTAAAAGAAACTTTAAAATCAGAGTCTGTACATTTTTGGTGTTGTGTGAAACTAAGAAAATACCTAGGCAGTCTACAAGTAGTGACTGAATCAACTATAAAAGGCATCTTTGACTAATTCTTCATAACCTGCAGCCTGTAGAACCTAGCTCTGGCCTCAATGATCATAACACTCTCTTCATGCCTTTAAACCCATGAGATTTGAAGTCTGCTGCTGGTTTGAATATTCATGTTGTTTTCAAGATCTTCAGACATTGCAACTATGAGAGGCAGACAAAAAATTATAATAGTTTGATCTCTGACTTGTTACAGGTGCAGTTTTTAATAAAATGCTGTAAAAGTGGAAATAAGTGTAATTTTAAGTGGGAGTTTGTAGAATGTAGAAGGGCTGTAAATGCTTGATGGCAGTATCACCATGACAATACTGTAATCTGTTATCTCCAGAAGAAAGAAAATAAGAGATGTAGCTCAAAAAGCTCTGTCCTTTGGGTACACCTACCCTGCAAGCTGGGCTACACCCAGTCTGGCTTCAGACTAGTTAGACGTGGTACAGGCAGCAGCTCTGTGGTGCTCTGAGTGTGTTAAATGTGTGTGGTTACCCAGCTCCTTGGTTTGGTGTAGCCCACAGAGCCATCAGGCAGGGCACAAATTGACCTTGCAAGGGACAACACATAGCAGGAGTCAAAGGTGGCACAGGACATGGGTAGGTTTAGTTTGATGCAGTTCAGTTCCTTGCCAGTGCATGACATTTACTTTTCCCTTCTGTTTTTTCTTCCTTTTGGTAGCTAAAGGAGTGCATTCGGGCATTGGATCAGGAACACACGCATACTCCTTTCCGGCAAAGCAAATTAACTCAGGTAAAATGAGCAGAAAGGCAAGAGGAGAGGTTTCCCTGATGAGGACAAAAATAAACAAGAAAATAGATAAATAAATAGATGGCATAGATCAGTAACTGCTTCCTCTCTTGAGTAAGAGAGGAAATGCATAGCTTCTGCAAATTTTAATTTTAAAGGTAATCACAGAATTAAAGCTAACTGCCAATTTCCTCCAGCCAATGCTGGGGACTGGCATGGGAAAAAAAGAAAAAACCCAAAAGCTAAAACCAAACAAAACCCCAAACACCTTTCAGACTCATATAGAGTTACCATCCATCTCTACCCAGTCTGAAACCAGTCTTGCATCTTCTGTTCAGTTACTGTCCTGGGAGGTTTCATCAATATTTCTTTACTCCAGCTGTAACATCTGCTTTATTCCTCAAACCATATTGGCACCCTTAAGGCATCTGGAACAAGGGCTTGTTCAGAGCCCTGATTAATACTTGTATTCATTTTAAACAGTAAACAAATAAAGGCAAGACAGACTGAGACAAGAGAACTACATTTAATTTAAAAAAAAGACTACCTCATGTTGAACTTCTTCCGTATATAATTGCTAATTTACAGGATGTGCAAGGGACATGAAGTGCTAAGAACCCTTTTTTTTTTTTTTCCTTTGAACCCTAGGTGCTAAAGGACTCTTTCATTGGCAATTCCAAGACATGTATGATAGCCAATGTATCACCGAGCCACATAGCTACAGAGCACACCCTGAACACACTGCGATATGCTGACAGGTAGGTGGTGAAACTCAGTCCTGCCCGGGTGAAAAACACAAAGTAAAAAGTAATGTGCTATTTGCTGTAACATCTTATTTTGGTTGTATTGAAAATGTCATTTTAGGCAAGAAACAGAATCTTCACAATGCAAATAAAAACGTTACCCATTCCAACTCCTATATTTTGTCTTAAAATTTTTTGGGTCTTGTGAGTACTTTCTGGTGATTGCTTTCAGTGGTGAAAATATCACTGTGTGCCCTGTAACTGCAGGATTACTGACCTTAGCAATCAAAAGTTTTGGTTTAGTTTTGTATTGTGATATTACTTAGAATGTGTGCAAGTCCTTCACCCTCCCTCCTACAGAGCAGGAGGTAAATTACAGGCTATGCAATACTGGTGTTAGAAGGATAAGAAATAACTTAAGGGGCAAGAAGAGCAAAGGGAACAGCTGAAGGTCAGGGTGGTAGGGGAAAGGGTGATACCAGTTAATCAGCTCTTCATAGTTGCACTGTGAGTCTGATCCAGGAGCAGTGCAGCCCTGTGCACATCACCTGAGCTAAGGAACCCCACTGCAACTACTCCAAAACTCCTACTTTGTGCCTTGTGGGACTCTGTGATGTGCTGTGGAGAGTACCAGCTTGTTCTGCTGCATTATAATGTGTGGAAATGCCACCCCCTTGCACTGAAACTGAGGCCATTTCCACTCACTTGGCCTGTTATGGACTGCTCAAGGAAGCACTTAAAAAGACTGCTATAGATTTTTCCAGAAGTCCAGGCATTTTGGCAGAAGGATACCTGTGAAGATCACTAACAGAAAACAAACCATGATGTCAAATTCAATATTAAGTCTTAGTATGTGAAAGCATTGATTTTTTCTGAAGATGCTGTTATTTATCTGAAAGCATGACATCTTCTAAGTCCAGCCTCTTTTTTACAGGGTCAAAGAGCTGAAGAAAGGGATTAAATGTTCTACCCCTGTCACAAGCAGGCGTCGCAGAGCTGGAAATGTATCTCCAAAACGTGTCCAAAGCACTCTCTGTTTGCCACCTGGAGAAAAGAGCTCTCCGAAGAAAGTGAAGCTAGGCCTACAGCATCCCTCAGGTGCTACAAAACCAAAGGCATATCGTGCAGCACTCCAGCCACCCGGTGTCCCTCTTACCTCTACCCCCAAGGGAATGGGCAAAGGACATGCCCACAAAGGAAATACCAGCTCTCCCTGCTTCCACCACACCACCCCCGTTAAGGGAGTTCTACGGATAACACAGCCCCTGAAGAAGAAAAATGATGATCTATCCCCCCACTCTGAAAAGAGCCCATCAGTGAAGGATTTCATTACCACAGCAGAAACAAAAGAGAGTGGCCAGCAAGACAAGAATTTGCAAAACAGAACACGTGTCCAGTGCCTAAAAGTCCAGACAGTGCAACCTGTTCAGAAACAGCTTGTTCCTAGAGATGATAATTTCTTTGAAGATGAAAATCTGCCCTCTGACAGCAGACAGGAATGGGGAAATACTTTTGCTAAACAGTCTGTTGAACTCTGGTCACATCTGCCTCCATTTCAGAAGGAAAGGGAAGAGCATTTACGTCTTTATCACCAGCAGTTTCAGCAGCCCCCTATTCTACAGCAAAAATTGAACTGTCAACCCCTTGAGAGGTTTTTAGTGCAGTACCAGCCTGAGGAGATTCAAGTGAAGCAGGAGCTGAGCCTTACTCCAATTGAAGTGCAGAGCAAAGAGGGGATGCAGCTGGAAGATCTGGATGACAGTGATTTCAGTGAAGATTCTTTCTCACCTGTCTGTACTCAAAAGAGCATGAAAAGAAGAAACACCAACAAATGCAGTCAATATTCATTTTTCCTTCATGAAAGAGAACAAGGAACTGAAGAAGAGCAAAAAGGCCAAAAGCGACAGGATTTATTTTTAAAATATGCAATACCCATGCAAGATCATGAACTAGATGACAGCTGGGATTGTAGTGAGGGCAGCCCAGAGGCAGAGGAATCCATTAAAAATGCAGGCTGCAGCAATATTACTGCAGACTGGAGCTATGACTTAGCTGTTGAATCCTCTCCAAGCAATACTGCAGAAAAACCTTACTGCCTGCAGGAAGAACCTGCTTGCAGCTGGAGAAATGGCAAAGATTTCCTAGCTGATCACAAAGAGTACAAGTCCAAACACAGACGTCTTGTTTACTCCAATGAAGCCACCTTAACTCCTGAAAAGGATGCTTCAAACCCATATGTATCTCTTGTATTGAAATCAGAAACTCCAGAATGCAAAGAGATTGATCTCCAGCACGAGGAGAAGGAAGAATCCACTTTGGATAAGCAGCCTGCTCTTGCAGGAGGTGTAAAATGGAAAGCTCGAAAAAATGGAGTTAGCCACTGTGTATCTTCCAGTTGTTCCTCAGAATTCCCTTCCGAGCTCATGGCCCCTCTCAGGGTGTCCCTTCTTGATGGTGAGGACAGAACTGAAACAGAGAAAGTGTCTTCCAACCAAGAGAAGCCCCCCTGCGAGAAGCAGGTGCCAGACAGTGACACCCAGAGCAGGTTTGAGGACGAGGGCTGGCAGTGCACCAGGAGCAGAGCTCTGACCGACAGCATGCTGGAGCTGGGGGAGCAGACCCGCCACGGGGGAAGGCACTGCACCCTGCTGGGCTCCTCTCAAGCCGGGCACAAGTGGCTCCCACCCACCTGCGGCCGTGTGAAGCCGTGCTGCTGCCGCCTGGGATCGGATTCATCCAAGCAGGGAGTCCGGCGCAGTTTGTTTGTTGGACATGACCCGACAGAAACATCCGCAGCTGGATCTGCAGGCCCCAGGGCAGAGAGAGAGGGCGGGGGACTTTGCAGTGACTCCCCCTGCAAAGAACGCGCAGGTGGCAGATGGTGTGGTGCTGAAGTTAGTCAGCATAACAATGCTGGTAATTCAGGAAAGTCTAACTCAAGTCGAGGGCCGGGTCCTGAGCGCATGGCTGAGGAAACAAATTCGGAAATACCTGAAAAGAGCTATGCAGCCCAGTCCCCCTCTCAGGAGAGCAGCCTGCTGCTGCAGCCCAAGCCAGGATTGAGGAATGAGGACCTCAGCTATTCTGAAGACCCTGCCAAGTCATCATTTGGCAATGAGGAAACAGGATTGCTAAAAGCCAAGTTAATCCAGAGTATTTTTACACAAGAGACTTTTGCTGCAGATGCAGGATTTGCAACCAAAGATAATGAGCCAATAGCAAATGCAAAGAGCCCCTCACACATGTCCAGCAGCAGCTCTCCAAGTGCTGTGTTAGAGATGGGGAAATGGCAGAGGGAAGCCCTAGAAAAGGCACAGTAAGTCTTGCTCATGAAGTTTGTAGAGAAGCTTAGAAATTCTGGAGATGTGATACATTTACCTTTATTTGTATGTCAAACAAATATGTACTTCAAAAACCAATGGTTAATAATTCTATTAAAAATTATTTTATAAGATTAATCATAATTTATAGTAATTATAAATATATGGTTGCTTGTTTAGTGATATTTTAAAATCTCACAGGAAGCCAATTATTCTATCAGAGCTTCTAGAATAATACTAGGGGAATAAATATTATAATACAAACTGCAGTTCTCAGTAATTAATTGGCTTCCTATAAGCTGTAAAGCACCTAAAATATATCAAAACCTCCCATCAAGAGTCAGGTCATAGGTCCATCAATGAAAAGAAAAGCTCCTAGAGCAGCTGGGCAGTCACTGAAGATGCAGGTATAAAGCTTCTGAGTAATCTGAGCTGCCACTGTCAGCTCCCAGGGGACTGAACTGCATTCACTTGACTGAAAATACATTGTTGATCAGTGAAACCTGCTCAGAGGAATCAGCGGCAGCACTGCATTCCTGCTCAGCCTGTTTCTCACTGAAATTACTTACAGACTCACGGTTGTAAGCCGTTTCAGCAATTAGTTAGACGATTGTTGTGCTCCTTGATTCTCCTACAGTGAAAAGCAGTTGTGTGCTGCCTGTGCTAACAAAGGGCTGTGGTCACTCCTTTGTGAGCAGCTCTCAGTCACCCAGGTCATTCTGAACCCCAGACCCGTGCAGTCCACTGCACTTCAAGGAGTGTACCTTTCCTGAGTGCCAGGGACACAGGACAGCAAGGCTTCCTCTGGGGTATTCCTCTTTCTTGAAGGTTTATTGAGGCCAGCTGTGATTATAAGCAGCGATTATGTTACAGGCTGTGTAACCAGTGTGTGTTTTTTGTTAACCAGGCAGGCTGTAATTCGTGCCCATCGGCAGCAGCTGAATGAAATGGCTTGCTTGTGCTTCAAGGAGGAGTGCTTGATAAATCAGATGTCAGCAATGGTAAGTGTTTCAGATGGTGGTTTTGGTTGAACCTGCATAAATTAATCTTAGAGATTATTGACTTGAATTGGTGATGTGGTGTTTCTTGTCAGTTCAACTTCTTGTTCTCCAAGGCCTGTCTGAGTCCTGGGAGAGGCCTCTCAATTTCAGTGCCTGTTGTGTTTTTGCCAGTCTCCACTCTGACATGTCCTTGGGGAGCAGGAGACAAACAGGCCAGCCCTGAAGCCCTTGTCTCTGATAAGAGAACGTTCACTTATCTCACATCACGGGGCAGACTGTACTAGACAGGCTGTCTGTCCCTCTGATGTTTTAGTTCTTGCAGGCTGGGACAAGTAAGGCAATACCACAGAACGAGCACACCCCTAGAGCAGGACACTGGTAGCATTTGGCTCTTCCTTCTGGGAGCCTCTTTGCCTACCACACTGCAGGTGTGCCAACAACCCTGGCCCCGCTCACTCCAGTGCTCTGATCACTGTGGCTTGTGCCCCACACGCTCTTGGCTTTGGTGACTCAAGTGTTTCTTGGCTTGTCTTTGCCTCAGGTGACAGTGGTGTACCCTAGACCTAAAAACTGACACCTCCATGGCCCCACTGCTAGCCAGGCAATCCCAGTTCTCTGTTTCTCCTGCATCCCAACAGATGCATGTCACAGCTGTGTGAAAATCCAGACTACGAACATTTTCCAGTGAGAACTCCTGCCTTCCCAGTTCCCTCACCTTCTCAGTAAAGCCAAGCTTCATTATTGCATTGCATTATCAAACCATTTCAATTTCTATCACAGTTCAGGTCTGAAGTACAGGGACACTTTCCTCAGGGACTTCGGAGTGGGGCCACCATGTGGCTTACTCACTGGGATTTCAAGCTGCACATATTACAGTTCACAAAGCAGCACAGGAGACATAAACTGTATTAGTTTTGTGGCAGACAATGCAGTGAAACAAAGCTATCAAAGAAGATGAAAATCAGACAAGATGAAAATCTTCTTAATTTTTTTTTTAATCTTTTGAGATTGTTCTTCATAAGTCTGTTGGTCACTGGACACCAGTTCTCCCTCCCCCATTTATTTGCCTCTTGCAGCAAGCAGTTATTTTCTGGCCAGCAGAATTCTGACAAGCTTGCCAGGCCTCCCAGCAGTGTGTGAATAACATACCCTGTAGTTTTATTTCACAGCATGACCTTTTTGGGTTATGAAATGTGCTTGGGCTTCATGCATCAGCTTCTCTCCTTCCATTTTCAGATGGTTTCAACTTCTCCAGCCATGAAATTTTGGCCGCAGGAGAAACTCCTGCCAAGACCAGCCACACACTAAACAAAGCAATACTAAAAGTGCTTAAGAAAAATATGCCACAGCAGCTGGGCTAGTCTTCATCACTGTCCTGATTTCCCCACAGGACAGAGATACAGTGCAGGAGATACAGCTGGAGCACTGCCAAATAAGCTTTTGCATGATTGATTTTCATGCACAGCAGCTGAATTCCCCAGTCCCGGGGATGCTGACACCTCCCAGCTTCTCAGGCACAGACCTGTGAACAAAGACACCAAACTGCTCTCAGTTGGAGAGCAGAGCACGTCCAAGTGTTCCCTTATTAATACAAACCCTACTTAAAAATGGATTAAAACTCCATACCACTTTTAATCACAGTTCCATACTGTTTTTTATCCATGTGACTATGGAAGGTAGATCGCCCCTGGGCTGAGGCTGGGCATAGTGCTGGTATTACTCATGGCACCTGCAGCCATGGCCCCATGACCTGATGGGAAATAAATCTCTGCATCTCTCAAGATTGAGCTATTATTTCTGATCCATAGTGGCCCAACTCACTATTTATTTTCATAATTGATAAATTCAACACGAGAGGTGTCAGGAACAGAGTTCAGTACATGGTAAAGCTGGGTGACCAGTCCCTGTACCAAACCTTTGAAAAGCTAACCAGTGTAGAAGAGTGACAACAGCTGCTTTATATATTTTTATTTTTAAACCACTATATGAGCTGTAATTTCACTCACAGATAAAACTACCAGAGTCAATGAACTTTGGTATTTAGAGGCACTGACCTTTGTCTGTGAGGGCTGTGACTTTAACAAGGAAATGCTGATTTAATCTACTAGACTGCAAAATGCTTTTATGTTCTGCTGCAGTGTAAAAAATATGCTGATTTTCTCCAACCTGCTGATACTGTTCCCTAAGCTTTCCTTGTGCCTTCCTCACCAGGATTTTCAGAATTTCATGACCATGCTGGATGAAATCTTGGTGCTGAAGTCAAAGTGTGTCCAAACGATGCGAGCCCAGCTTCAGCTCTGTTTAGCCTCCCCTGGCACTGACACATCACTGCAAACACCTCCACCTGTTTAGACCTTCTTTGCTTCCACATGCACTGGAGCAGCTATGGAAAACACCAGCCAGCACTTTGCTACACTTGGTGCTGCCGAGTGTGAGTGGTAGGGGATAGCTTTTGGTTTGATGTTTGTGATTAGTGTGCATTTTACATAAGGATGGAGAGAATTCTGAGTAAATAAGAATGACTAATTGGCACCATAAGCTTTGTGTTTCATTAATACCAGTAAACCACATTCTGAACAGTAACAATTCAGCAGCTTTTAAAAATCTCACCAAGCAGCAGGCAAATCGTGTTCATGTATCATAGCAGCTTCTCACATGTTAGAGGCAATTTTGTGTTGCCAAGTAAGGGAAACAACTTTGAAGCCAGATACAGGTCTGAACAGAAATGCTTAAAAGCTACCCAGAAGAGTGTTTGCAAACAGAAGCCAGGAAAGAGAGAGGAGCCAAGGGTTGTTACACTAACATGACTGGACCTTAAGTAACTGGAAGTCAAGGCAGGGCATGAAATGCTGTCAATTTCAGAAGGTAGCCTATTGTTGAATTAGTGCTTGGGATCAACCCTCCAGACCTGAAGGAGGTGGCTCTAAGTTATGGGTAAGGAGTGGTTTAGCAGGAATTTTGTACCAAAGATTGATCTGGTGTGTTAATAAGCATGTGGGTTTCATGCTGCTGCCCATGAGGAAGAGACCAGCAGCTGCACCTACTGCACACCACTTCTGATGCCCGCACTGTGTGGAGCTGAACGGATTTCTCACATGAAAAGGGGGTCTGTTTGGAGGCACTGGGCATCCAGAAGCTGCTGATAGCACTGTTATGTGAAACTGGTATTTGAATGAAGAGCTATGGAGCCATCAGCTTTAGCCCTGCAGAAGCCCTGGTGCTGCATGCATTGCATCTGAACCACAAAGCCAGTCCACTTGCTGAAGGCACAAGTAACCTTGAGACATGCTCGCTGACAATGTGCTGTGTGAACGCTCCCACTCCAAAATTAGGGCTGTCACAGCACATTCATCCACGTCTCCTCAGTAATGCCCGTGGTAGCTCATTCAAAGCCTGCTCAGTAGCCAGAAATGCCAAGGGTAATGGAACACTGCTGTCTGACCAGCTGTGGGTTTTGCTGCCTGCCTGCACAGCCTCCTTGAGGAGCCCAGGCTGGGCTGAGCAGCAGGACAGTAATCACAGTGACACTCTGGGATGCATATTTGGTGCAAATACTCCCAGGAATGTCACCCAGAATAGGCCTGGGGAACAGAAGCAAATCCCACATCACTGCCCTGAGTGTTGGGCTGATTTTAGCTCTGTTTAGTTTCCGTCTTGCAACCAAGACTGGATTTCTCTGTGGAGTTCCTCTGGGGTCTAAGGTTATGGCTCTCAAAACAGTTCCTGTGTCCTGATTACAGGCAGCAAGCAGCATGTCACACCTGAACCTGGGTCTCACAGCCACTGTTCAGAAGCCTCCCTCACTCACCCAGAGAAATGAGGCATCCAGGAGCAGACTCTTGATATTTCTGCATGGCACAGAGCAGTGGTGTCCGATAGCCACTGGAGAGCTGTAAAGCAGTGGGGGGGTATCAGCAGTCTGCTAAAACCACGGAGGGAAGAGCAAGTGTTTAAAGCCAGCAACCCCCTCCACTTGCTGGGGCCAGGGAGAGCTTTCCCATGACTAAGGTGAGGGGAATACAAGGCAGCTGGGTAGCCCTTGTCCCTTCTGATAGCATAGATTGGATGTAGGACTTAGTTTCCCCAGCATGTTCTCAGCAAGCATGCAGCAAACACTGCTGTCAGGGAGCAGTTGAGGAGTTTTGCAAGTCTGTTTGAAACCAAGGAAAAGGTCAGACTGTAGGATGTGTGCACAGGTCACAGGAAAATGTGATGCCCAGTCAGAAATAGTGTGAGGGAGGAAAATTTTCCCTCCACATACTCTGACATTTGGGAGATGAGTATTGGTTGATTGCACTTTCAGGTTTTTAAAAAGCAGCTCAGCCAAGTATGTTCACAGGCATTTCGAGTGTCTTACACAAGCTGAACATTCCTAAGCAACACACAAGAATCATTTGCACAACCCACAGTGCCATGTCCTAACATCTGCAGGGGCAGTTGTGACAAGACAGATGAGTGACCAAAAATTTCTGTGAGCAGAGGAGATGTGAGTTAAGTCAGCTGCCAGATTTGACCCACCTGTGAATCCCATCTGATCTATTGTGAAAAAAGCAAGTCTGTCTGGTAGATCTGAGCCCCAGCACCAATTCCCAGAGCAGGAACTGTTTGCTCCCTTGAGGAACAGCCAGGGACAGAGAGAAACAACAAATAATCAAAACAACACCACGCAGTTTTCCGAGGTCTGATACAATCTTTTTTTTTTAAACAGGTTACCCAGCCAATCCACATGACTATACCATCTTAAATGTAACATTTTATTATGTCTGTTCTCCAAATTTCATTTTCTCCACTGAAGGTGAGACTTGACTAAAATAAAAAAAATAAGGCACCTGGCTGTGAAAACCAGCCCATCCTTGGCAATAACATGGACATGCTTGAAATGCTGCACTCCATGAAGATACCAACAATGGGTTCCTCACATGCAACAGAAACTATCAAGCTGTTGTCAGAAATAGTAATATTTTTCTCTCCCCTTTGAGGGTTATTACCTAGTTGCTGATTTAATTCCTCTGTGAAAATGTGCTAAATGAACATTTTAAGTGTCATCCCCTTCCTACTGTTTGGTAGGAACAACTGCTACAAAGGCTTTCATTTCAACTTGAGGAATACGTGTGAAAGTGTCATAAAAGCAATCTAAGAGATTTAGAGAGCTTGGCCATGTACAATCAAATAAACACAGAACTAAAATGGATTCACTTTTGTATTTGGATGCAACAATGACTATTAATAGTAGAGGCTTGATACTTTATTTCAATAGTTAACACAATTAAAAATAAAATCTATTTACTACAGAACTCTGGTAAAAATCATTTTAGGTGACCATGATCAAAATGCCCATTTGATTGACTGCAAAAGATTAAGTGGGGCTTGAAATCAGTACGAGCTCCCCTTCTCACAGGGCCTGTTGGAGTGTTTCAGAAGCCTGGAGCCAGGGCCAGAACGACCCTCGCTGGCCTGGAGAGCAGCCACAGAAAGCTCTTGACACGGGCTCTGTGCTCCAGCAGATCTGGGACAGGAGCCACGAGACCGGGCAAGAAAAGCCCTGGAGCACGGGGGCAGCTGCCACTCCCAGTGGCCGACTGCAGGATCGAGAGCCCTCGGCTGCCGTGGGGGTGAGGGATGGCTCTGCAGCACCAGAGCCATTTCCAGGTTGCTGCTATCCAGAACCAGGAGGAGACAGGCAGCTCAGAGATGCTTTGGCTGAAAGCACAACCGCCAGTTTAGGCTCTACCTCGACACTTCTCACCAGCATTGCCACCCAGGCACACAGACCTCAGACAGAAGCTCTGACAAAGGTACAGCAGGGACATAAATCAATGGGACCTGAGAGCCTAAGGAAAATTTCCAAGGTCACAAGTGTGACCAATGGTGCAGCCAGTCCTGTCACCAGCCAGCAGCAGAGCAGAGCCCAGCCTTGCTCAAGGCTCAAGCCAGCAGCAGGACCGCCTCACCCCCCCAATGAACTTGTGCCTGCACAGAACAGTACCAGATTAACAAAGGCTGCACAGCACCCTGAACACTGAACTCTCTTCACATTGTGTCTCTTGTTACACACTAATTCCACAATGCCTCGCCTCTGAGCCACCCCCCTAGTCCTCTCACTCTGTGGTCTTCTCTGACATGCCACCCCAGGAATACACTTCATCCCTTCAGCCACCCAGGGATTTAACTCCAGAAATGTCACTGCCAAACCAAGAGCAGTGGCACCAGGGGAGACCCGGGTGAACATGGTGGGCATGGCTCCCTGGTATAAGACCATGCAACTTCCAGGTGCCACTTCCCATCTTTACCTCCCTACTCTCACCCTCACAAGAGTTCCAAAAGCAGAGTGGTTAGTCTATGGGGTTAAGAGCCAGACCTTGCAGGGGAACTGTGAAAAAACAACGCACACTAATACAATCAGAGAATATTTTATTCAGAGGTTCAGTCTAAATAGTTGTTTCTTTGCTGGCAAAGACTTCTTGCCCCTTCAGGACTGTCTGGTACCAGACAGGGACTCATTGGGGTAGCAATTCTGAGAAAACCAGAACAAAACACACAAGTGAATGCTCACAGCAGTGATGGTAAAGCAGTTTGAATTTTGTTTTCAAGGTTTTCCAATTAATCAGGAACCCCATTTCCTCACTTCATGTCACATTTCTCACTGGGGAAGGAAGAAAAGCTGGGCAGCACCTGCACTCACAGGCAGCAACTGCTGCCCCATCAGCTGCTGAATGTCCTTCTTAAACAAGCTTTAATTCAGCTCCACCAGTAGAAACTGGTGAAGTTCAACACCATGGAGTAGGTGCAATGCAACCTGCCCTGCTCCTCCTCATCATCTCCACCTCTCCTAGATACTTGCCAGCAGATTCCTCCCCTGCATCATTTTAAGTAAAGACACATAATTAACACAGTTGGGTACCCCAGAAAGAATTCCAGGAGTGCACACTGGGCCCAAATTACATGTTTTGGTCATAGAAAGTTAACAACACAGTGGAGACAAATGCCATCTCCTTCAAAGTCCTGATGAGCTGAAACCTCCTACTGAAAAACCTACTCTGATGCAATTAGCTGAGCTCTTTTCCCCTCCAGAAGTTCAACACTGCAGCTCTGGGCTCTAATGTGAGTTCAGATCCCTAGGCTGGGGTTCTGCCACAGAACAAAAGTAAGCTGCAGACAAGCGCAGCACCTTCCACTACTGCAGCTGCAGCCCAGAGACCTCTGGTTGTTCTGCCCAACAGTGTTCACATGTGCCCACAGGAGCTGGCGGCACCTGGGCAGGCAGGATCCAGCCAGTTCCTTGTCTGCTGAAGCCAAAGAACATGAGAGATGGGAACCATGACACTGGGAGTTATATCTGAGGGTTTTATTAGTTGTTCTTCTGCAGAATCAAAATATTTAGCAAATTAGAGATTCCTCCAGACTGTTGATATTTCATGTATTTAGAACTCGATCAATGTATAATGTAATACTTTGAACTATCAAAAACAACTCCAAACCTGATTTGTAGTACTAGATGTTATTATTATGTAATTCTATAGCAGTGTGAAAAATGGAACTAATGCAGTGAGTATATTTGTTTTAAAGAAAGTGCTTGAAAGAAACCTCCTGCATCACACTGTGTACTATTTAGAACAAAAAGATAACTGACATTCTAGCAGGGCATTGTCTTAAATATCCTACAAGCCTGGGGGATTAAGAATACTAAGCCCCAGCTCTCTGCCTTCAGGTTCAAGAACGAACACAAGTTGTAGATCCAGGTTGAGTTCACAGCTTACCTGCTTCAAGCGAGCTTACACACCACTCAGTATTGGACACTCGTGTCTGGCAGAAGTGTTGGATGCATGGGTAAAAAACAAAAACCAAGAGGACAAAACAAGATTCTCTCTTTATGCATAGTGACAGTTTCTGAACCAGTGTTTTACTAAGTTACAGACTAACTTTCAACCAAAAAATAAAACTCCATTGCACTAAAGGTCAAATTTAACCAGGTAATCTGGACTGTGACACAGTCAAGTAATTCAGTACAAGCAGACAAGACACCATGAAAGCAGCTTCAAAGAACCAAAGCATCCTCGTTTCAGAACCAACTTAATATTCTTCTGTCCAACTCCAGTGCAACAATGAGGGGGGAACCATTCCATCTCTACCTATGTACAATTCCAGTAGAGGCTGGGCAGTCTCAACTCTCCATGGCCAAGCTGGAAAAAGGAAACTTAGGAAAGGACACTTTAAAATTTAATTTAAGAATGAAAGTTGACCCTCAGTGGAAAGAGAAATGCTGGAGTGATGTATGTGGGCGGGCTTGCTCAGTCTCTCTCCCTTGTATGCAAAAAGCTGGACTCCTTCCCGCTGAGAGCAAGTCACACTGGATGTGAAGGTGGCAGGGCTGGTCCTGCTCCGTTGCACGCCAAGAATCCGGGAATGTATCTTCAGCTGGCTCCTGCACGGGCCATTAGATCTTCCAAAGCGTTGTGTTGGTCATTGTTATGTAATAATAAGACCTCCTTAATGTCTTTTAGTTCAAAGCCCATTTCTTTAAATTGACTCATTAGTTGGAGAAGTTCTGTGATCTGAAAGACAGACAGCCTGTTATTTGCAAGAGAAAAGTGGATGGACCAGTGCTTGGTGAAAGTTTAGCACAGAGCCTGTCTTCAGCACCTGAACGTGCCATGGTTGTGGATTTCTCCTCCCCAAGCAAAGCCCGTTCCAGCTCTGTTGGGAGAAAGTCTGCTCGCACCAGAGCCACCAGAACTCTGGGCACAGCAGCCCACAGGGCCTCACCTTCAGTCCCCTCTGTTTGCCATCCTTCATTTCAAAAACATTTCAACCAGGGCATCAAAGCCCAGTCTGTGGGGGTATCTCTCACACAGAAGGATATTTATCAGCCTGGCCCAATGTGGCTCTCAAAAATGCTGATTAATGGCACCCAGCTGCCCCATCCAGCAGCTCCTGCTGCACCTGATTTTCTTTTAAAGTTTTTTAAAGTTATTTGGACATTGGGAACAGCGCAGTAGCCCTTGCTATCAACCGGCCTCTCAGACCTAGGGCAAACTTGGGGGGATTAGCACAAACCCCACTGTGTGCATACAATATTTCCAACATCAACTGTGAATCCTCCCTGAGCTTTGAAAAAATAAAGTGGCAAGAAGTGAGTCAGCTGATCACTTTTATGAACCCTCTGCCATTTACAGTGTGTCTGCTCCACTCCAGGGGAAAGAAAAATCCCAAACAAGCAAGCAGGTTGAAAATGGGCAATCAGGAGATTAGCCATTTCCAATTTTGGGGCTGAGCCAGTTGCAAATGTGTTTCTCAAACTCAGTTACTTTCCATCCTCACACTGCTACTGCTCTGTTTACAAGATTATCACTTGTCCAAGAAAAGCAGGAAGGCATATCTATGTTTGAGGGGGTTGGGTTGCACCTCTAAAGATTCATGCAATAACCTGGCACACAACAGGCTGGCAGACTTAGTAAGATCCTCCTGTCCTCTGCCCTGGGTACCTGCTCCTGCTGTACCTTTGGTGCTGGTAAAGCAGCCAGGCAATGAACCAGACCCCAAAACATGCATTTTCTAGCTTCTTCCAGAGCAAGTCTTAACCCAATTTGCTGAGCAGCCAGGCAGATGCACTTGTACAAGGAAGAAAATTCATGGCCAGGGAAGCCTGGCAAGGTCTGAAAGACAATTTGCTGCTGCTGAAGTTAACTGTATATGTACCAAGCACCTCGCCTGCAAGCAAACTCTTGGCATTCAAAATATTATGACTGCAATAAGCAGGGTCTTGCCCCCATAAAAATGGATGCAAATGAGACTAATAGAGCAACACAGATGAATTCTAATGCATTAACAATTTTTAGCTTTATCAAAGCAAGGATGTCCTTTGGTAGTCAGTTTTGGAAACAAGGCAGCATTACCACGACAGCCAGAATTACATCAGCCAGAGGAACTGCTGCTGGAATTCCCTGTCATGGCACATTTTTCTATTCCTGCACACATTGCACCCTCACCTTCTCCTCTGAACACTGGTGCATTTCCAAAGCTGCTTCAACAAGAAGTGGATCAAAGCCCTTCTCACAAAGCTGTCCATGTGCAAACAGGTAATCCAAAACCTGTGGGGAATGAAGAAAACAAACTGTGTTTAAACAAAGGCACTTGCAGCAGGCAGCTGAATGGCACCTTTGTACATGCAGAGGGGCTGAGCATGACTCTATCCAGGGCTTCACCAGGGGCAGAGATGCAGTCCTTCCCAGCAGAGTTGAGACACTCCTTATACAAGAGCTTGTGCAGAGAAAGCAGACAAACCCTCCTGTCCTACTGTGCTCTCTGACCATCCCCTTCATTCTAGTCAAAGCATCCTCAGAAGTGTATCTTCAGCCTCTGATGGCAGAGTGGGAGTTTCACTGTGGTTTTTATACTACAAGCTTTAAAAATGAAACTGTAGGTCCAGGAGCCAGGATGTGTCTGCTTTTAGCTTCCTCTCAGACAGCCGCAAGAGCTGATGCAATCTGAGAGCAGTCAGCCTTTGAAGATCAACTCAGCATACTGGCAAGTGAGCTGCAAATCCCAGCTCATGCACACAGAAACTGCTGCCAAATTTCTTATCCTCAGCTTTGAGTGGAAGGGTCAGGTAGGCAATGCTACGCATGGGAAAGAACAGCCAGCAAGTAGAGCAGGATTTAAAACTGCCCTCCCAAGGGACCTTTTTTTCCATTTGATATCACAGTTCACTCCAGTGCACAGCTTAAGCTGCTCTCCATGTGTACGGAGAGGGCCAGCAGATCAGTCCCATGAGCAGGACGTGCTCTGTGCAGCCTGCTGAGGGCCAGCACAGCAGGTTGGGCCATGCTCCCCCACTCTGATGTGTTTGTTTGAAGCAGATCCAAGAGCCAGAGCCATGCTCTGCCCAGCAGTGCTCTGTGCCCAGTGACCTGGTCTGAGCGTTGGATGCAACGCTCGAGTGGGAAGCAGCAGCATTAGAATGCACACAAGTCGGTCAGTGGGGCCTTGCAGGAGCCTTTCAGAGCTGTCTTAGGCCTGCAGGGGCCAGTCTCTCTACAAGGAGAGATGTCAGCAGTGTGCTCAGAAAAAGGGAAGTTGGCTGGATTTCTGTCACATGGCTCTAAGCATGGCACAGAGCCATGCTAAGCTTCCTTTGGATGTGTTTGTTGCTCCTAGGAAGACCCAGAACCTCTCCCAGTTTCAGACAGAGCAAAGGGCCCATCCTAAACTCAGCATGGCTCCAACCCAGCACCCATAGGTGTGGCTGACTCCAGCAGCTCTCACCAGAAATAAGCCCAAGATGTAGGCTGCAACCCCCTATTAGAGTAACTGTATTCCCCTACCCATTTTGCAAACCCAAGACTGCTTCCCAGCAGAACCAGCATCCAATCAAGCATTTCTTTGCACTGCACGAGCTCTTACCTGGTCTATGTTCTGTCCCTTCTTCTTCATGGCTTTCAGGACGCTCTCGGGCGAGTAGCCCATGTTGACCACGGTCTCCACACAGTGCCTCTCACTGGGGGAGAGGCTCTGCTGCAGCTCAGCTGTGAGACCACCTGGCCACTTCGTGCAGCTGCTGTTATTGGGCACTTTAGATACTGCAAAGTTTTGGTGGGTTACCTAATGGGGAGAACCCAGAGGCTGAGGTGATGATCATGTCCTGCATCCCCACATCCTGTTTCTGCCTAGTGCCAGAACCAGGATACCCCATGTAATTAATCCAAAAGGCTTTCTAGAGTGTCCTTGGGAAGTAACATACTGTGAGGATGAAACCAAGTAGCCCAACTCCCACCATACTCTTTTAATCCTCAAAGCAACAATCGACAACCCAGCTTCTCCACAGTGAACCCTTCTCCTACTGGTGTGACCAAGCCTTTGAACACCGAAGCCCTGCAACAGTGAAGGCTGGGATACAGCAAACCCCGCACCTCAGAGGAAGCACAGAGATTGCTTCCTTCACCTCAGGTTTACTCATCACCTGCGGTTTTCTGTACTCAAAGGAACACCACTTCTCAAGATTACCATAAACATGATCCAGTGCAAGCAAGGTGTATTTGCAAACTTACCACAGGGATTTCTGTTTCCTGGTAGTCTGGGTGTACCTGCTGGACAACACACAAATAAAGTAAGTATAAACATCATGCACCAGTGAGCAGAATTTGCCACAGCTGGGGAAGGAGGATTTTAGAGAAGATTCTAGCACAGGATGGGAGACTCTAGGTCTGATCTTCTACATATGAGATGCTGACATTACCCATTGTGTGCAGCTACAGAATCATCATCATCAGGATCATTTCTCCTCTCAGCACTCTACAAATGGATTATACTCCAAGAAGGATGTGTGTACCCCCACAATAATTTTAAAATTGTTTATTCTGTCACTGTAACAGCTGCATGTTCACACAGCCCCAGTTCAGCTCCTGACCATATCTACACTGCCTGAAGAACAGTGATAATTTTGAAGTCGTTGCCTAAAGACTTCTCTTGACTTTTTGACTATGTGAAGGGGTAAGAGAAAAATACACCTCTTTTTTATTCCCAAAGCACTGAATTCCATACACCACACAGGAACACACCACACTGCCTCAAAAGAGCATGTGAGTTTTCTACCCAGCTCTTGTCCCACTCCCAGCACACCAGCAAGGCTGGGTCATGTCCCCTGTTGTGCACCTGCTCTGCTTCCGCAGAACCACCCCACCACTTTGTACAACCTTGCCCAAGTTAACAGCAGTGCAAAGTCAGGCCTTGGCCCCACCAAAGCTGCATATTTCAGTTCAATACATTTAGAACTCCTGCATTTTAGATGGAATTAGAACTCCTGCATTTTAGATGGAATTAGAACTCCTGCATTTTAGATGGAATTAGAACTCCTGCATTTTAGATGGAATTAGAACAGAGTGCAAGAAATCACTGTGGACCAAGAACCACAGTTTTTAGTGTTTCTTAATACTTATGCCAGCACAGATTGCTTGAGAGGTCGTCCATATCCTCCAGAAAGGCCTTTTTAGTGCCCAAACTGAATAACAAAAAACCCTCTATAGAAAATCAATTCTGAAAAAATCTATTAGGATTTTGATAAATTCCATTTGTTTGCAAAAAGATCCCAAACCACCACCAAGGAGGTTTTGTTCTGCATTCCTGGCCATCTCCAGGATAAGAGTTTCTTTTCTACAAAACATCATATTCATTTTGATGCACTGGTGTGCCAAACAACCTCTTCTCATGGTGTGTTCTTCACACACATCCTCTCTCCAGGCACTTTTTCAAGGGCAAAAAGCACTGGAATATAGGATACACTGAAACAAGGGCCTGGAGTAGCCCTGAAATCAGCTGGTTATCAGACTGCAGGATGATGCTTTGCTATTGATACTGCAGCCAGGAAAACCAAACTGTTTCTGACACCAGAGATTCAAGAGTCTGGGAAAACCAACTCCTCCTACTCAATCTACTTGAGTTTAATTTCAACCTGCTGTCTTCATTAGTCATTTCTGCATCTGCCAAAGCTGTGAAAAATCAAACTACTGAGTTCCAAGAAAAAATAAAAGTGAGGAGAGGGGACCACCACAGCCTCAGAGAAACCACAGATTTATTTCCATCCACAGATTCCTAGATCCAATTCACTGGTAAAGCAAAAACTCCCATGGTAACTGCAAATTCAAAGTTAAAATTTATATCTTGTGAGGGGAAAAAAAAATCATATCACTGTGGAATACACTGGGACATGAGCCTTCTGCTCCCAGCCATAGAGATGACTGTGATTTCTTTCTACTGTTTTCATACTCTGAGGATTTTTGTTACATTTACTTAAATTATTTTGTTGCATTTACTTAAATTTCTTGCATCTCAGCCATCATTTTCCAGTGGAATTATATTGTGGAAACATAAAACAAGTATAATCTGAAGTCTTGGAATTTAAACAGAAAGAACTAAGTTCTGTCAGCTTAGTTATTTCTTGGTTCACTACTTCCAAAGCATAAATAGTTTCAAATTAATGAATTCATTTTATTACTTCTCCTAGTAAGTCCACTTTTTTTCCTCACTTTGCTTCTTCCCTTACAGCATTGTCAAGAACACACCTTCCCTCTTGCTCTTTAAAGAATTTTAATTCAGCAGAGAGATTTGAATAGTTTGAGTGTAAATTCAGGCATCTTAATGCCAATCTATCTAGTTGTAAGTGATCTTTCATCCCCAGAGAAGAAACGTGTTCTATAACTGAGGTCATACAGCTCCCTCTCACACCTGTGACCTGCAGAAGTGAGCAGGTGCTCAGCACACTGCTGCTCCTGCCAAAGTTAACAGCACCGAATTTGTTCCAGCCATCAGTGAACAGCTGTTCTGTTGTGCTCTGTCGGATACAGTATTTCCCAGAATATTGTACTTCGCAGTTATGAGTGCATTTACCTAACCCTGAAAAGAGGTGGCAGAACAGAAGGGGAGAAGCAGCGTCACTTGTTTCAGAGGACATGGTGTCAAAGAAAAACCTACGGTATGCCACTAAAACCACAGAATCACTGAAACACTGCTTATACAGGACAAAAGAAACCCCCCAGATCATTTTAGAACTAGATAGAGTATTTGACTACACAGCTTTCACTAGGCTTCATGACTACTGGTATCCAGATCTGAGGTTCTTCATAAAAAAAGCCCACAAGCTTAATCTAATCTCTGCTCTTATTCACAAAGAGACAAAAATAACAGCCGGTGTGAAGTTACTGTCCTCAAAGTAATTTTAGAACTTGCAACAAGATTGAGGAAATGAAGAGTCAATCTCCCGTCTCAGAGGTGTATGGTGACCAACTGTAACATTAAAAATACAAGATGATCTTCAGGGTTGGTTTTGGTCTCCACCAAGCAGTGACTCCACCCTCCTTCACAAGAAAGAGGGTGAACACGAGATTTCAAATCACTAGAATTTCTTTTCCTTTTAAAGATTAGATTTTTAAAGGATCTCAGGAAGAAAACTGAAACAAACAAAAAAACAAATAGGCTTACTTCACTGCAGGTCAACCGCAAGCACTTTTTTCTTCCCTGAGTGGCAGAGCACATCTGTGTGTTTTAACCTATTATTACTTCTATTCCTTGAGAAGCCTGCATTTCCCAGTATTTCCAGCAAACAAACAAGCAAACCAAGGAAGAAAACTAGAAGAGATTTGATTCAAAGCCTAACATCACTTCAGAATCTGATATACCTCATCTCGGTAGGAAAAAATGCAGGACTGTACACAGAAGATGCCTTACATGCTTAACTCAAAGGTGTGCAACTATCAACAACATATGAGAGCTGAAAAGCTGAAAGAACAATCACTGGAATTGGTCTAAAAATATCAAATTTGGGGAAAAATGCAGAGTAATAATGGGAAGTTCAGAACTACCAGCACAGAGAGCTGTTGGATTGATCAATTGGCCACGTAAATTAAGAGGATCTACATTTCGCTCCTAGTAAATGAAACGATAACCAAAGCAACAAGGCAATTTAGAGGCAAGAGTTGCCTCTGCACCTCCACCTCTCCCCAGCAACCCCAGTTCTACACCACTCCATGTTTACCGTAGTCGGTGCGCTTTGAGATGATTCTTCTTCTGTACAAACAGTCGAAACAGCCAGGGAAGACAGCCTGGATGAAGAGGATAACGTCTCCCTACCACTGTCCTCATTTAGAGCGGAAAGACCAAGCATATGGTGTCCATTCAGTTCACTGGCTTTGCTCTGAGCACAGGTCTGCAAAGAGCTGAGCAAAGTGCCATTGCGGAGACAGGTAGTGCTGTGGAAAGTGCTCGTGAGCTTTGATGATTTCTGATCACCCTCATCGGAGTCAAGCTTAGGGAATGACAGGGATTTGATATTGCTCACTGAAGTGATGGGGGAAAGGGACACTTTGGAAGACAAGGACATCTTTTCACAGTTTCCCAGCTGTGGTAAAGTGATAAAGCCATTGGGTTTGTGAAGGGGTTTGAAGTCCAACGTGGCCCTTTCTATGGATGCCAGAACTTCCTCATCTTGCAAAACAGACTCAGACCCTCCTTTAGGCAAAGTATTATCTAACAGCTGGGCAACAATTGGCCCAGTAGTACCAACATGAATTTCAAGGATATTTTTTAATTCCTCCTTATCATCGATAGTTTTTAATTCCAGTTTGTCAAATGGGTCTTCTTCACATTCAAAATCAGCTGGGTTGAAATCTGCCTTTGGACGAGGTGGACTGAGGACCTTTTGCTTCACAGAGCTGCTGTTGGCTGGGGTAGGAGTCAGAATATTATTGTGCTGCAGGCTAGCAAGGATGGGATTAATAGGAGGAGGCATAGCTTCAGGGCAAGCTCCCTCTGAGAACCCCATCTTGGTGCTGTCCTCTGGAGCAGCTTTTGAGTTTGTCAGAGCTTCTTCTGCCTTGCGTTCAGCTTCTCTCTGGGCAGCCTGAATTTTTTTGATGTCTTCAGCCCACTCGATTGTTTTCTTTTCCAGTGAGAAGTCATACTGGATGGGGGTAGAGGGGAAAGGAGAGAAGGGAAAGTAAAAAAAAAAAAAACCAAAAAAAAAACAAACACCAAAACAAAACATAAGTTATAAGGATCATAGCTGCTACTTCTAGCAGCAACATAAAGAGAAGAAGAGCTACGTGAATTACCAGGGACAGGCAACATTTTTTCACAACCTGCAGAGTGATGAAGCTGGCAGAAACCAGAACTACTTAATTTTGCCACTAACAGCAAAATCTGGCTGCAACCTGGATTAGAATACTGTATTTTGCCTCCTTCCTACATTTAGTTTTGTTTTAGAACTACTCATCATCCCAAGATCAGTTTCACAGCCCTCCCACCTTCTTCCCCCAGGAGAAGAGACATAGCAAGGGGAAGTCTAATGAGTTATTAGATGAACAATCACACCCTGATCTGGCACCACTGAACTACCCCCAGTCCACAAGTTCTACATATCATTCAGCAGAGTATTTTTGCATCCAAAGGCCAATATAGTATTACTCAATTTCCCCAACAAGATTCCTAAGGGACTTGATATTTGAGTGTCACACCCATTGGTTTAGGAGGTATTTTAATTCTCACTCCAGTGCAGTGTCTCACCAGCCAAAGGGGATATGTGGCTACACCAACGACAACACCTACAGGCGGCAGCAGATTTTGTTGTAGTTACTGATGTGACAGGATCTCAAAGGCTTTTCCCATTTAACCTCAGGTCCTTTAAGGCCAGATCAGCACAGGGAGGCATCTACTCATTACCAGTGTACTGACCACAGAGCGGCTTAGTTGTAAAGAGCAAAATTCTGAGGAGCCTAAATCTATCTTTAAACATCTACATATATTTTATACTAAAAAAATGGGTGGGAAGCCGTATTTCCTGCACTTTTTTTTTTAATGGTACTTGCTACAGCTGTAAAAGAGTCCAATTGCACTGTGAGATGCACAGTCCACACTGTGCAGAGTGTTGCAGTCTGAACAGGCACACTACACTGGCTGAGCCCCAGCTTGGCAGTAAAATGGAGACACAGCACAATTAAGTGAGCAACAGGACATCAGAAGCTCCTTTGGCTCTCCCACACCAGCTTAACTGAGTGGAAATATGGGTACTAGGACAATCAGGGAATTGTTTAATGGTTATGAGGGAAAAGCCATGATGTAGGATAACAAGGTAATATACAGGGCAGGGAGAAAACAGAAACAAGAAGAAAAAAGCAGAATCACCTACAGCAATCTGTCACACACAAAGTAAAAACAATCATCAATTGGGACTGCTCAAGGAAAAACATGGATCCAAATGAGAAAACATAATTCAATTAGACTTCCTGTATCACAACCTGCATTTGGAGATTAGATTTCCAACAGTTATGCTAAAGCAATTGATTTTATGCTACTAACAGTTTATTTTACAGAAGCATGCTCCTCAAGTCAGGGAAGCCATCCGTGTATCAAGCTGTAAACTGTTTGCCCCACAGCTTGAAAAGAATTCTTACTCAGAACTACACAGACAAACACAGAAGAACTACACAGAAAACAAGAACTGAAAATTATGCCATTGCCCAGGTGTATCAGTTCTTAGCATATTTGCTCTTAAAAATTATATTCAAATTTCATCACAGTAACATTTAAAACTACTACACAAAATCACTGCTTCTTTGAAGCAGATAGACTAAAACAAATGCTTAAAAATAAAAGCCTAATGGCTTTTTAAGGCAATAAAAATTAGAAGCTTTTGGCATGACCTATGATATTTTATTTTTCTATACAGCCTAACAGATCTTCTAGAAATACAAGACTGTCATGTGTGCAAACTGTGACAATTTGGAATGTACAGCACCATATGTTGGGGCCAGGAGTGAGGGGAGAGAGCAGAAAGGCAAAATATAATTTACCTGGGCTTCTCTGACAAGCTGAGAAGAATCAGGAAGGCAGAAACCAATGGGTAATCCAACCTTTGCTGGGGTTTTGAACTTGTCTCCTATCTTAAATGGGACATCATCAAGGTAACTGAAAGGCCCTGAAAACAGAAGCAGAAATTGTATTAAGAAAGAAAACTCCACAACTCACAAGTTTCATGCTTGCAATTCAGACTCACATTGCTGTATTTGGGAGCTATTTTATCTCTGCTGCAGCATCTACACCAGATAACAACACAAAAGGAGTTTGAAGCTGTTTGGACCTCAGCGTCTCAGTTTAGATTAGGGAATTTGCTCAGAGTTTGTTTCATTCCTAAATTCTAGCCTGTAAGTGTTAAAAAAAAAAAAAAAAGGCAAAGCCCCTCAAAACCTCAATGCACCAGATTTTGACATCAATGCAGCCAGTATCTTAGTTCATTTGTGACAACACTATTCCTACACAACTGGATGCTGAAGCTCTTCTGAACACTGCATTCTATCTCTATAAAAAGATCCATCATTTTTTGTCATATTCCAAACAGGTTTTAAGATTACCCAGCTTTGGGACAACTGAGACAAACTACAATCCAGGTTTTGATATGCAAGTAGTAAGTAACATTTGTACAAAAGTGGTCACAAAAGCAAAGTGATGAACCAAAGCCATTCCACTTTAAATGAAACACACTGAAATACCAAGACTATTTAGCACAAAACCCCTAATTTTTGAAACAAGGCAATCTAACTTTATCAGGCCCTACATCTGTCCTTTGTATCTAGGATGACACTTTTCCTGCAAATTCACATGGAAAAACCACTTAGAGCTCAACCACCTCCAAGCAGCCAGACTGTTGGTGTGTTTTCCTTGAGCTGCAGTGAAGAAGTATGAGAAAACCCAAAATACAAACTAAACAGCTTTTCCATTAACTAAAAGTGGCCTCTTGGATCACTGGTCTAAGATTTTGGAATCACAGGCAAGGTTTCTGGCATGTGTAACAAACTGATGAGTGCCTCTAGGCCTCACTTGTTACTTCTCCCTGAGTGACACAGATACAGAAAGACATTAGTGGCAATATCTAAGATGGTGTTCAGTGACCAAGCCCTTGCTCAGTGAACTGTGACTTGCTGTTTTCATCTGACCCATTTTTATACTCTGATGGCTGTTTAAGTACTGTTTGTGTTCCCTCACTGTTGATTCATCTGCAAGCCACAGACTCCAAGAGGCTGAGCAGCTCTCAAAAACAGGAACATCCTGTCAATTTGCAGTTACAGGCTGATGTGCTGTCATTACTTGAGCTCTCATACTCTCATACATGCACACACTGGTTGGCCACAGAGTCCTGCGAGGATACTTTGAAACCATCAGGATGAACAACCTACATCCCACCTGCACCTCCCAGATGAAAAAAAAATGCTCCAGGTAGAATACAATAGTATTTTCAGTGATCCTTACTGGGAATCACACATTCAAGCATTGCACAGCCCAGCATGCAGACAGCACCTCACTGACCAACATTATCACTATTTGCAATACAGCACCCAAATCATACCTGACCTGACAATTTGAGAGCCAGATATGCCAAAGCATTTGCTCATACAGAAGTAACAGCTGTGGCAGCCTCTGCACCCAGAGCAGCAAATCATGGCCAGGTCAGAGACAACCAGATCTGCTGATTGCTGCTACCACATCCTGCTAAGTCCCACTGGCACAAGTCCTGTTCCAAGCCAGATGATCCAAGCACAGCAACATTACCTCTCCACATGGATCTCCAAGCCCAAATTGCTCAGCATGCCAATACTTGTCTTATTAGACCTATTGACAATATGTAGTGGACACTTTCCCTTGAACACCAACACCTGAAATAGATACCAGCCACAGAGGCTACAAGCACAAACTGTGGTGTTTACATACCAACACTCTTGTTTTACACAGCAAATAAAAAAAACTAAACACACCTAGACTACCTGTATTGACAGCTGCCAGCTTAACCCCAGAAGCTTGACTAAGGAATAAAAACTTCCTAGTTTCTCCCCAGTAAACTGATTTTTAAATAACAATTCCTGCTATAACCTCATTGTGAATATAACTATGAGAAAAAGCCCGTAAGCGCATATTAAAAATACATCAAATGGTTTAGGGCATTTGATGGCAAAAAGTCTGATGCAAAAATACTTAGCATTCAGTTTGTTCCAGCCCAATCAGAAAAGTACTAGCTTGGTGAAGCTGAAATATTATCCAGAGAGGCAAGAAACCTTTTCTTTTTGTCAACAGGTCACATTGAACATACTGAGGAGTAAAGGGTGCAAATTGTTTTAAACAGCACATTCTAAAGCAGTAAGAAAAACCTGCATAAATAAGATATTATGAGAGACATTAAAACAGTCACATATTCAATTGAAGCAATTTAAGTTTTTACCAAACTGTTATTTAGTAAGGCTGTTAGCCACTTCATCCTTGTATCAGATAAAAGCATACTGAGTAATTTCTGAGAATAGGCCTGGTCTCTGACACTGTGCTCTGTACTACATTCCTGGCACAACATACTACACGAGTAAGATTTCTCTCCAGTGTAACTCATAGAAGTGTCCTTCAGTTTGGCAGCAAAATGGAAGCACTTCAGAAAAAAAAAAACCCAAAACAGTTATGAGTTATGAATGGGGAACAGTTTTGAAACCATGTGGAACTTAGTTGCTGGAATTCTCAGAAATCAAGAGTTAAAAACTTTGAAATTGTATAGTGACAGCAATAATACAATGGAAATATTGAAGCACAACACTTGACATAATCCACACAGGAAAAGGGGTTCCTTTCTCTTCACTCCTACCTTGTGTTCCCATCTTCATCTCCATTTGACCACAGTCCTGAGCAACCTGCTCTAGAGGTTACCCTGCCTGAGCAGGGGGCTTGGACATGACAATCTGCAGTCCTTGCCAGTCTCAGCCATTCTGTGATTCCGTGACAGCCCTCTGACCTCTAATAAGCAGCTCAACAACAATCACAAGAGATACATCAACTATATTGACCAAGTTCATCAGCCTGCCAGAGACACAGAGCTGAAGGCAGCCATTGGGACGGATGCTCTAAACCAAAACTCACTTAGTGAGATTACTCTTAACAACCCTGGAGAAGACTGAAACAACTGCCCTGCTGATCTCTTAAGACATAATTAAGACAACAGAATTGTTCCACTACTCCTAAGAAACAGTACTCTGATGGTGTGATTAGGAACAGAGGTACACAAAGGAGCAGACAAGTTAACCAAGCAGCTCACAGCACCGTTTGTTTGGATCTTGTTATGTTGAAGCCAGGAGCATGTTCCACCACACCATATTGTTCTGGGAAATATTTAAGACATGCTGAATTCTAGCTCTGAGCAGTGCCTTTGCTAGTCTGGTTAGGCAAGGAGAGAAATAAAAACAGACATGAAAGACAAGCATATTGGAGTGTTCATAGAGACCACATACAGACACAGGAGGAACTGCTAAAGAGCTGGCAGCTATCAAATGAAGAAAACAGTTGTCTTGCAGCAGGGTCACTGGACCACAGCAAAGGAGGAGACTATCTAGAAATGAAGTTTTGGTAGGCTATTTTTATTAATCTTTAGCCATGTATTTAAGTGAGACATTTCTTACTTTGTACTTCAACTTTACACTTGCAAGACTGAATAAAAAGCTCCAGAAAAAACGGAATTCCTCAGGACCCTTTTATTGGAAAAATTATCCAGAAAGATCAAGGCTGAATTTCTAAAAGCAGAAGTTTTGATAGCCTGAAAAGTCATGAGTACTGATTTGAGGAAGCCACGTTGCATACAACGAACTGAATATTCCACAGTAATATGAATTACACTGAAATTACACCCCATTTTCGAAAAAATAAGGACATTACAGGCAAATAACTTTTATGATACCAATCACCTGCATGACTTTATGCATCTCATATGTAGATGACAGAAAAATAGAACCTCTTCTTCACTTGCCTTCTGAACCAGATTTAGTCCAATTTAGGAGACAAATTCATGGCTGAGCAAAAATGAAGCAAAATTGAATGTTATACTGAAAGTTGCACTTTCAATTCAACCTCTCATGTGACTTCCACAGGAAGATGCTACAGATCTAGTGTCCACTTCAGCAAACACCAGAGCAGTTCAACCTTGGGGAAGGGGAATGTGTTATTCTGCCATGAAGGAAGAGGGAACAGCCAGAGACTGATTTTCAGTTTAATCAGAGAACAGGCAAACACAGCATCAGCAAGCAACTATGCAAGAAGGAAGCCAAGGCACTTCATTCCTAACAAAAAACTACTCAGAGGCTAAACAGATTCGTCTCTATGGACTGTCTAGGCTAAGATATTAGTCAGCAGCAATAGTAGGATTCATCTTGTTGAAAAGACAAGGATAACAAATTTCACTTACCATGAGAGTCGGATCCCAACTTCCTAGAAGCCATTTAGAACCTGAAAAACATTTTAGAACAGCTTGAACAACTTGATATATGTAGCACAGAGTAAGTCTATGCAGTTCCAGAGTCTTATCTCTAGGTTATGGAACACAATGCAGACAGACACCTGACATGCCTGCTCCCAAGACAGATAAGCAAACATATTTTTTAGCCTTGAAACCAATTGCGCAGACAAATAACTTAGCCCAGGGTCTGCCAATTGAAATAGCACAATAAACAAGGGGGGGGAAGCCCCAGCCGAAAAACCAAAACAGCGAACAGCCAAGACACAACCAGGGTAATCAGGAAGACAAAAGAGTTACAGATCACAGCACTCAGAGGCCCCATGCCCCATGTCCCAGCCCCATGAAGCGCACCCTGCCTCCCCTGGCATTAAGAATAGCTCTTCCTACTGGAAATACCACACTGATCCTATTCAGTTTAATCCCTGCTGCTCTAAAAAGGAATACTACCATAGTGAGTACATAGCCAGTTAGCCAGCATGGCACTTGTCTAGACACCTGGGCAAGGCATAAAACAGGTACACAATAAATGGTACCATGAGGAAGATATTTTGAATATACACAAGAAACCAATGATAACAGGCCTCATCTACTGCCCACAACATTTAGAATTTGGATGCAAATCCTACATGGCCAAGATGTTAAACATAGAAGTGCCTAGCCAGTTTTTAACTAGGCCTGCCTCACAAAAAGAGTTGTTCAAGATAGAATTAGCTGTCATCTAAAACCCTGCTCCAGGATGCTTATGGTACATTCACTAACACGGGTTTTTTGCAAGACTAGAAGTACATCACAAGGTCTAGCTCAAGACACCACAGCATAATTCCTTGAGTAACTGAATTTATTTGTAAGTGCTTCTTGTGACATTATGCATGACAAAAACTCAGAGCTGCCCTTTGTCTCCGAAGTCCTCCAGCTCACAGACTGAAATGCCCAACAGCTGTTCTTCAAAACCATGGAGGCCTCTGGTACATCCCCACAGGCAGCAGAGTAGAACAACACAGGGCAGATCTAACATTCACACCCATCATTCCCCAGTCAAAGACACTTGGGACTCACTGTTTCCATTGCAGATTCCAACTGCAAATGTTACATATTGAAGGACGGTGAGGATTACACAGACAGCTTAGCTATTTCCTCCTTGCTGCTGCTGACAGGACTGGGGACAAGAAGAGCCAGTTTCAAGTACTCTAGGAAAGTCCTTTTTGCAGTGCAAAGACCCCTTTCAACATTATGTTGAAATCAACAGGTGAACCAGCCCCGGCTAATGGGAATCCAACACAAAGCTAAAGCCAAAGCTGTACGTATATCACCTGGGTGCAACAAGACTTTGTGAAACACAGTGAGCAGATGCTGGGCCATGGGGAAGTGAGTCATGCTGGGCAAGTCCAGGTGCACACTGCACATAAAAGCTGTGTGTCATCCTGCTTGGTGTTTGTTAGGTTCTCTTCATAACTCACCAACCTCTCTCAGCAGTGCTGAAACTACTCCACTAAGCCAGAAAACTGGTTCTGGCACCTGGTTCTCAGAAGCAAACAAACCATTAAGGCTTCAAAGACAGAAAGAAAAGGAGCCGAAACAGTGCCAAGCCTGCCATCCGAGGAAGGATGTCAAGGGCAAAGCCACCAGACCACCCAGTAGAGCTGCATGTCAACCACTGGAGCTGAATGAGCCTTACTGGTCCCAGTGCCCAGACTACAGACAACAGCACATGAAACAGCTGCACTTTCAGACCCAGGTCTCACTGCCAGACACGCTGCTGTGTTGCTAGTTCCTCTAAGTGAGAGTAGCAATTAAGACATCAACCGGATTTGTTGTTATTGAAAAAGCCAGGTGACATGTAAAATCATACAGCCTTCACATCCTCACCTGTCCTCTCTTTGTCACAGAAGGCTGTGTGGCACTGTGTGCAAGCACTGCCCACTATCCACTGAACTTGGGACAAAGTCTCTACACACTTCTTTTAATTTCTCCAAGTTCTTTTATCTAGTTACTACCTCAGACTGAAAAGCAAGTAGTACCTTTTTATAGGATTTACAAAACTTCTGATTAGAGGAAGTAACCTCCTCACTTTGCCAACTTAACTTGATAAGGGGGTTTTCTCAAGGCAGCACAAGTTACTAGAGGTTACTTCTCCAGAGATGTGAGTGGCAATGCATAAATCCCAACAAGCCAAAACTGCACATCCAGCTTCCAAGGAGTTTTGCAGTAGCCTATCACTCTGTAGCTGCATAAAGTCTCAGTGTCAAAATACCCCACATAAGCAATATGTATCTTGCTTTTGATGCCAATCCTGTAGTAAAATCCTCATGCTGACCTGGTGTCTGCATTAACTCCAAGGTGCAGTGGAAAAATAATTCCTCTGCCACATACAACACCTTACTTAACTACAGAACTAGCTAAGGCACATCAGCAGCAAGCTAGTCATCAAATGGATCATTTCCAGAGCCAGTCACTTTAGATTCGGGTAGCATTTGAGTTTATATCACACAGGCTCTTGCTGATGCACTCTGGGTGTGCACTTACTAAGACACCATTAATTCAGAAGGCACTTGTCAGGAAACAAAACTGTTAAGCACCATACACAGTTAACACGAGAACAGGCTGCCAGCCACATTTCATCACCCCTTTCCCAATGAAGGTTTAATCAAAATAGAGTCTTGTGCCTAAGCAGATTTGACAGGCTGTTCAGGGACCACTGTTAGAAGCATGTTGCTGTTGATCTGTCGTCCTGGCTGGGAAAACAGTATTTCAATCCAGTTAGGTGGTTAGTCATGTTGTTACTATGATTCTGGGCATTATGTAACATTAATTACACTGTGCAGTAAAGGTCTGGTTACTTTTGTTACCACTCATTTTGAAATTTAATTTGAACTTTGGACTGCTTCCAAAGCTTTATTCCAAACTAGATGACGGACAAGCACAGCCCTACCACTGTCCCCTTTGATCTCCAGACTCCAGAAAAAGATGCTGAAGGGCATTGGTGGTAACAGCACATGGTCGCATGGATTTTGGCCTGACACATTACTGCACATTGTAAATTGACAAAGGACGTACAAACTTCTTCAACACCCTTCCTTCTCTAGAGGAACCAGTTAGTTGGATAGTATTACAGGGTGTTCTTACCACCTCCTACAAGCTCTCTTCTATAAACCAAGACCTTCCTAGCCTCAGTCCCTCATTCTTGGTTCTGGCCAACTCTCCACAGACAAGATCAGGACTACAAGGGCCTAAAAGTTATAAGGAGCTGAAGCAACCTGATGTGAACTCTTCCCATCTGTATCATTTTTCACTTAGTAACACTGAGGCAGCGGGTCAGCATTCTTAAAACCAGCCAGTCAGAGGAACATGGCATAGCAGAGGAACATGGCATAGCAGAGGAACATGGCATAGCAGAGCCCAGGATGAGGGCGGAGGACTTCAGAATGATCATGGTGGAAGGGGATGGGGGACAGGGAAACAAGCACAACAACAAACAACAACACAAAGATGGAGAAACAGAAATGAAAAGGCAAAACTGATGACAGGAACAACTGGCACAGAGAGGTGACAAGCTGGAAGAGCTTGAAGAGACAGAAGTGACCATGGCAATTCACTGAGCATGTCATCACTTAAACCTGAATGACATTTAGTTGTGTGACAGACAAGGAGAACACAGAAAAGCATGACTTGGTGCAGGAAAGCAATGCCAAAGGGAGAGTCTCATCAAGAGAAGAGAACAAAAAAATTATTAGGAAGACTGACTCATGAGGACCTTCTGGGAAGTTGGGGTGTTTTATTGGTATTATTTCAATGTTTCTTCTACTTTCCCTTAAGTTTATATCTTCATTCTTTTTCTTCTGAAGGAGTTCTGACTAGACAACTAGGAAGCATCCTGCTACTAAGGATACCTATAATTGCTTTATTTATGATAATTCAAACCAATTTAACTATTTGCCAAGAAGAGCTGGACTCTTGCTGCTATATTCCTGAGTCTGGGGTGCAAACATGTCTAGATTCCAGACCATGTCAATTCCCTGAAGTAAATCCCACCTAAAATTCAGCTAAATGAAAAATGAAGGGTGAAAGGGTTATGGGTGAAAGGAAACTAAAATGCCTCGAATTATCAACCATAATCAAATCAGCACATCTATGATTTTCAGAGAAAGAGACCTGATCTTACAATTCCATTTTACCTGCTAATACACATTGTGTAGTCTACACACTACTAAGGATGTACCATTCAGTCTGAAAACTACAAAAACAAAAGGCTGAAAAAGTAATAATTTTTTTCCTGCCTCTATTACATTCATGAGCTACTACTGATTTTACAGTAAAGAAAAGAGAAAAAGTGAAAATCACTTTGATTCAAGTGATTGGTTTCTAATGGTCACAGGTGTTCAAAGTTTAGACAATGTTTTTTCAGTTTTCACTTAGCTACTTGTTTCAGTTCCAGTGAAGGGCTATAACCAACATCGAGATTCTATACACAGCCTCAAACAGCAAAAATAGAAGTCAACAGTGTCTGTTGCTAAGACAAAAGTTAAGTTTCTCATATCAAAGCTTCCCATCTACTACTTCAAGCGTCTTCAACCACTGCTACACAGCTCAGATCTCTTACAACTTCTCTCAGCAAAAAGCTGATCAGTTCACTGCAGTACAAAACAGATTCCATGCTCATTTACTGCAGTATCCAAATAGATTACATCACCCCAAAACTTGCAGCAACTGCTTCTGCTTTGTACCTGTAACAGTTCTGCAAACAAGAGCACATGGAGGTACTCCCCTCACAATAAAGCACAATGATGTTGAGTCACTGGTAACAGCTCTTTGGATTCTTTGGATAAAGCTGTAAAACTACGTGTGACGTGTTGCAACTACATGCCCACAAAACTTCCCCCCCGCCCAAAAAAAACCCCAAACCAAACAAAACAACAATTAAAAAAAAAAAAAAAAAAAAAAAAAAACAAAAAGTCCCAACACCCCCAAACCAAAAACCCACAAAGGAAAGAAAAAAAACATCTTTCACTAGTCCTAGCAGAAAAGTAAGTTCTAACTTTATCTACATTAATTCCTCTTAAGTGCTACCACAGTCCAGAAGATAAGGTAAATTAAGGTTCTTGGTCAATTTTGAGATTGACAAGAACAAACCAAACCCTCCTTGAAGCCAACAGTCTTATGGAGTTGCTATCCAGTTTTCAAGGGACACCAGTTAAAACAAATCTAATGATGTCTTCATTTTATGGGATACAAATACAAGTGGTCATCCTACATTTAACCATTCAGAGTAGGGCTTACACTGACAACAGGGGGCTGAGGGAGGAAAGTGTGAGGTATCCCTGCTGCATACATATCCCATGGATCAACAGTCCAATCAGCTGTGATGAGAGATCTGAAGAACAGCCTGTAACATCAAACTAACGCAGTTTGTTATTACTAGTGTGATGATTGAGGGGCAGAGGTACAAGGACAAATAAACTGGCACTTTCTAAAGCATTTTTCAAATACATGAGTAGGAAGGACAGGGAGGAAAGACCTTGAAGAGCAAGACTGTGTGCAGATCATATTACTGGATTACAACACTAATGATGGTCACAATATCCATTATGAGGCTTTTCATGCAGATGTTTGATTGCATTTTCCTAGCAGTGATAAACATCAGGAGACACCGATTCTTCAAACTGAGCTATTGCTTAACATGACATAGTGGGCCATTAGCCTTCTGCTTCAGGACCTCTCTGCTGGTGGCTTCCACATGCTGTCAGAGAGGCATGGCATCTCTCTGTCATTCCACATGGATTCACAACACTAACATCAGACACCTGCAGTTCCAGTTATCCTCATGTCGTGTCCCACTTTGTTCATTAAAGATGCTGCACTTGTTACAAGCACATACTGGTTAAGGATTTAAGGTTCATAACTGATAACAGACAGCTCTATCCCTCCTTTAAGATCCTGACTATGTATTTGAAACATAAGGTAATTTGCCATACACTTCACCCAGAAATCAGGAACAACTCTACAATGGCTGTGGAAATGAAGTACGCTAACATACCCATTTTTTAGTCACTCAGTGACTTACCAGCCATACAAGTTTCCAATGCAGTTGAAGTTTATACACCACATAAACCTCTAGAAATACAAGTTTCACAGGCAACAGCACAAGGAAACAGAAAAGTACTTACAGGCAGCCCTGCGGTCAAAGCAGATCAGTACAAGCTTTTCCTTTGGCCAGACACTGACATGCCAAACAACAGCATGGAAGATGCACCTATTCTAAATTCACATTTAACTGTGGCAGCAAATGGGTGACCTTTTTAAAAAGGACTCTTTCCAGAAAACTCAGTCCTGTTTCAAGAGAAAACCATCTGCAACAAACATCTAAGGCTGGACTGACTTCCAAACTCTAGAAACTTGGGCACAGTGCAGGTTCTATCAGCTCCAAGAGCAGATGAAGATTTTAGTGTGCAGTTTAGTGATTTTTAAGTTATTTAAAGATCATGTAAACAGAACAGCTCAGAGAAAAACAGATGTATTTGCTTCTTTTTTTTTTTGACTTCAAGGTCAGCTTCACTAATCTACAAAGTACAATACCACCGAAAAAAAAAGAATGGTAAACTAGAAATAGAGCACTAACTTCCCCTCCTTGAGGCACAAAAGATGCAATACAAATTTGAGAGATAAATCACAGCAAAAAATATAAATGTGCCATGCAATTCCCACATTCTAGGAAAAGAGTGAAAAAGATGACCCAGGACTCATACCAGCAACGAGGGCGGGTATAATAATCTCAATGCAGTAATGAAACAAGTCCCAAATTTGATGAGCAGAGCAACTGTTTTTAACAGCTATTTTCCTACAACTAAAGTTTGGATTGGAAATACATACTAGTTTTGAGAGTTTGAAACAGTCAGATGGTAAGCATCTGGTAACTATCAACAAATTTAGCTACTTCATCTTAATTACCGTAAGATTTCATACTACTACAAAAGAGTCATATTTCTCTAAGCAATCTTAGCACTAACTGGAGCCAGGCATATGCATTAACTTTCCTCGTTAATCACAGCACTTTAGAATAAAGCTAATATTTCAACACAACCCTTCTTGAGTGAGGGAGACTGCTAATTGCTAGTTTCAACAACAAAATAGCCTACTTACTCTGTTCTTTTGGTAATGACGCAGGAAAAAGCAGAGGAATATCCTGCACATTTAGAATGTATGCCTGGAACCCAGAATATCCCAAACTAATTAATATAATGCTCTATTTGTTGCAATGGTACTTCAATATGTAACAAGCTGATTCTGAAGTACTTGAGTATTATTAATACTTCAGACTTGTCCCAGTTATGAATGAGAGCTAGAGAGACTCTCAAAATGCTGTCAGCACAACAGAGTAAAACAGCTTTTAATCCATTAATCACAACACCCCCTTTTTAATTCAAAAATAACAGCATCTGTGCAGTTTCAAGCTTTTCGTTCTTAAGCTCTTTAACCAAGAGAGGTAACAGGTAGCTGATCTGGTATTACTTAGAAATAAGTTCAGCTCTGTTGACCATACCAGGACCTACTCCCAATACCGACACAAAAACTCAAACTATTTTGGTACAGAAAGCAATTTGTATTCATTCATTTTCAATATTTATTTATTTATTAACCAAAACTTAATGCATTTAAAAACATTACAACAATTAAATGACTATGTAAAAAATCCATTTCAAAGAAAGCCATAAGGTTGCCATCTTTTCCCTGTAAAAGCTCAGAAGAGAAATGATAGCATTTGTTTATAATTATAGTTTTGGTTATAAATTTTGTGAAATAATAACACTTACAGAATTACTTTAACAAAGCAGACAAAAAAAAAATCTATCAAGATATCAACTTGGACAAAAGTTTTTAAATGGAAAAATAAAATCTGCCAGCAGGTCAAACATCACTTGCTATTCCATGTACTGGATGTCAGCCAAAATATGGGCCTCTTGCACTGTACTAGAATAATGAGAACACTGTTATACTACTAGAGATGCATCAATTTTTCCTTTTATACTTGGGTCACATGCACTACCCACTCTCACCACACACTTAATATTTTCCTTGCAAAATTCAGTGTGGCACTGATAGAAAAAAAACTACCTGTTACATTAACTATGCCACCTCCAAACAACCCTGCCTGCCCTGCAGCAAGCAGGCTGAAACCTTGATATTTGGTGTGGGAGCCACTGTTTCATACCCTGATTGCACACTCAGCCCAAGCAGTTTCAATACACATCAGGCCAACAACAGCCTTCTCCCACTCCTGACAGGATCTCTCCCATCATGTGGTTAAAACTGCTGAACTATTCCTGTCATCTGATGTCCTTGTTTCCCACTAAAACATTTCATTTTTCTCAACTAAAAGAGCCACATTCTAAGAATATAAATTCCCTGCAAACTCACTTCATTCCTTCATGGAACGTTTTGGGTTGGAAGGGACGAACCTTCAAAGATCTAGTCCACACATTCTGTCACATAGCCAAGGGTATCTTTTTTGACCAGGTTTCTCAAAGCCCCATCCAGCCCGGCCTGGAACACCTCCAGGGATGAGCTACCTACAACTTCCCAGGGCAACCTGTTCAGGTCCTCACCACCCTCATTTATTCCTTATGTTCACTCTCAATCTTCCCTCTTTTCAGTTTCATCTTTCAGTGTTGCTATTTTCCAAGAAACACTCAAATTCACCATAAATTAATCTTTCTCCAAATACACACTTTGAGATACATGGAAGGAAAAGCCCTAAACACTTCATACTCTCGAAGCAACTAGGACGTAACAGGATACCTGGAAAAGTGTGGTCTCCAAAACACTCTTCTGTGAAGTGACAACAAACCCACACTATCTTAAATCTCACTGATTCTCAAAACATACCTCATGGGGCTTGGTTTGCCTTGCTTTGACAGTGCTAATGTGAGAAACCTGAACTGCATCTTAGATGCCACAGGTGTGACATTCTTCACAACCTTATTTGACTTTTTCTGGGGTTCATGCATTTTCTTCAACACACCAACATGTCACTGGTACAGCCTCAGCTTCCAACACCAACTCATTCTGTCCTTAATTCATGTGTCACTCCTATTTAGTCACTCCTATTTAGGCATCTGTCTTCATCCAACCCATCTTATTAAGACTGAGACAAGAAAATAAGCATAGACAGAAGTAAACATCTGAAAAAATGCCAAGTTTTGCTGCACTGAAGGATGAAACTCAAAGACCAGAAAAAAACAAACCCTTATCACTCTTCAAGATGAACACTCACTTCAGCTACTGTGTTACATTCACTGAGCTGAGGCCGCCTCAGGGACATACTGCTTACCTGACCAACTCAACAGAACAAAGTCAAACTAACATTAAAAAATGTATCAAGCAAATGAAAAGACGGTCCCATTGCAGTAATGCCCAAGAACCTATCTTGTTTCATCTCTAGGCATAGTAACAGTCCATCCTGCTTTGAAGTTTTCTCACTCAGTCCAAACAGGACTGAACAACTGCATTAGAAAGATGACCTAGATGGGAAATACTATGGGTAGACAACACCAAATTAAATTCACTACTAGAAGTCATGTTTTAAGATGAAAAAATTTCACTTGTTTTAATTAACATGGAACTTGTGCATAACAGAGCATTAAGAGCAGGAAACTGATTTAAAGTGAATAGTAACTTCTTAATTATTTCTTGCACTGGCTTGTTAACTTTAAAAGAGGCTGGAACTGCTACAAAGATGATGTTCTGCCCTTTAAAAACACATAGTAATAGAAGCATCATTACCAGCTATCAAAAAAATAAATGCTCTGTATATGAAAACAGCAGCAGACACTTCAACAGCTCAGCAAACTGGTGGTACCCACACTGGGTATACTTCTGAAACTGAAGTAATTTGGAACACAGGAAGGTAAGTTGCCTTGAGCAAGCTTGTCTAGCATAGAAAAGTAAAAAATTATCTTTGAGCAGTGAAGTGAAACTGGAATTGCCCTCAGCTATAGTGGATCTATTACAAAACAAGACTATGATAAGTAAATTAGCTGCTTGCTGTGTTTTATATTAGAAAACTTCATCGGCCCACACTACCTGAAGGCAGCATACTCAGTCCTGAGCAGAAACATCTTCCTTGCAATCTCTTAATTTTGTAGTTCTCAAGTAGCAAATGCCCCGCTATTAGGGGCTGCTTAAATGGAAATATGGTTCAGCCTGTAATCCAATAACAGATTGAAAAGTTCAGGAAAGGAAGAGGGAACAGAGAGAAAGACTGTACACATGTTAAACAAGGTTAACTCTATGTGTGCAACTGCTGCAGCTGAGGTTAGTAGCAGTGAAGATACACAAACACGCAGACAATCCTCACCCTCTGAGAAGGCAAGCACAGCAACTACTCAATCCTTGAGATGTAACTTTCAAGGATGCTCCAGCTGCTACACTCACCTTCACATAATGCTTCAGAAAGTCTTTCTATACCGCAGGTGCCATTCCTCCCTTCCTGCCACATTCACACAAGATGATCAGTAGGTCCCTAAACATCATAAAATAATCTCCTCACCTACCTACCTTAATTCCTACTGTTTCCATTTAAAATTAGTTTTAAGATTTAAATTTCCTCACTTAAAACAAATTGAAAGGGTGTGCTTTCTCTGTATAAGACAACAAGTCTGCACTCCCAGCACTGCAATCCTACACTTGCACTTAATGTTTGGGCAGGTAAGTTTAAGGAGTAGTGTAAAAGTCTGCACTTAGAGAGTGAACTTTCTATCACAAATGCACAGAACAAAATCCACAGACTTGCAAGGTAGTAGGAGTGACACACACACACACACACAGTTACAAGCCTCCCAACAGTAAGGGCATAAGAATACTGAACTTTTGGTGCTCAAGTAGAATGGAAAATAGAAAAGAAACCAAAGACATGGAAAGACACTGCTTTCAGATGAAATCTAGAAACCTACAGGATATTTGTAATGCTGGGAATTACACACTTCTCATTCATTTCTTTCCCCTGAGGGGAAAGTAGTTTTGCTGAAATTCCCCTATACCCTCAGCACTGCCTAGATCTTATATGAAACTCCAGAATACTTGTCAAGGCACTTAACCAGCAGTGACACCGTCCCTCTTCTGCAGGTATGAGGAATAAGACACAAAGCTGAAGCAGTTTGCCCACAGTCATCCAGCTCAGCCAGCAGCAAAGTCAGAACAAAACCTGTGTTTTCCAAATCCCAAACCCACACCTACCTCAGGAATCTCACTGCCGTCTCTCAAGTTTGGAACAGTATCTATTCCCTACCAAGTTACTCCTATTCAGTCTTTTTCATCTTACTATAAAAGCCCTCTGGATTTGAGTATGAAATTTGGTGTAGTCCAAACTTTATTTCTAGGTTACTACTTCAAATTAATTTAAGTCTGTAATTTTGTTATATACTATATATCCTGTCTCACTTAGTGGTATATACTTTTTCCCTGCACATCAGGAAGTTCTTCAGCAGATACAGGAATGAATGTAAGCCCCAGAACACTTAAAGCAATGAATAACTAAACAGAAATGGCTCATTTTATGTGCAAAAAGAAACCTTCAGAGATGCATTAGCTTAATTTTCTCAGGACATTTTGACAGATCTGACTCAGCTTCAGCAATCTAGCCTTACTTTTTTTTATAACTAGACCAGAGTAGGTTGCTGGATGAAGTTGCCCCATGGCCACCCAAGGGTCATCCCACAGATTTTCCTCTCTAAACATTTAAGGTTGGCAAGAACACAGGACTGCTGACAGCACAGAGATCTCTCTCAGTGGACCATCATAATAATCATGACAAGGCAGCAAGATGATTTCTGTTTTTAAGAAGCAAAGTGGTAAGACTGTGGGCTGACCATTCCTTCTCTGAGCAATCAGATTTTCTCCTGTAACCTGAGAATCAGGCCCAGCCTGCCTCTCTCATAAACCCACATGTCTGATTCAATCCATCTTACTTTAGGAAATTAATCCAGTGCTACCTAACGACAGAATATGAGTATCACATTTAGATCAACATCAATTTACAGGAGAAATTTGCCTTGAATGAACATTGGCATAAATTGGATACACACCTTCTCTCCCAGCTTGAAGGGAAAGTGAGAAAACCTTTTACATTACTCGGTAGAACCAATTTATCCAGAGTACAGCCAGATCGCCTGCACTAAACATGGTTATATTTCAACTGTTCATCTCCAGTATCGTAACACATACAGAACACCCCATAGACAGGCAGACCTTCAGAACTGTACAATAACTGTGCATGCAATATGGGAGCTCAGTATGAACAGGGTGACATTACCACACCACAAAAACAGCCATCACAGTCATTTCGCCAACCAAATGTGTTTCCAGAGTCCACCGCCAGCTCCAAAAGCAGCTCAGACCTCCTCGCCATTCAAGCCAAAATCAACTTCTCCACCTTTGTCTTCCTTCATTTATCTTTCATCTTATAATATAATTGTGGATTCTGTAAACTGCATTTTTTTAAGGCTTTTTAAGTTAAGACCTTCATATAGATGAGATTACAGACCATAAGAGTATTACTTTTACATTTATACTTGAATTTGATAGCTCTCCCTTTGCATACAAACTCAGAAATATTCAACAGTGTTAGCTAAAAGCAACAAACTTTTTACTGTCTTTTCTCGCATTTTCTTTGCGAAAAAGACGTTAAATTACTAAGCACTGAAATTCAGTGATCTAAGACTGTGTAAGACTTCCAGGTAAGTAAACAGAAATATGTACTAGGCTCCCTCCCAAAAGCAAGAATGAAGTCTAAAACTACAGGTACTATTTTTTCCCCCTCCTCCTTAATAAAGAATATAAAGGTACTTTCTGGAAACACTTCTTTTGTATATTGTTACAAACACAGCAAGCAAAATGAAACTCAATAATCCTTCAGCTATTTTCTACCAAGAAGTCACATAGACTGGCAACAAACTGCTTGTGGTGATATAATACTTAATTAAAAAGATTAAGAACACATTCTTTCCTCAGAGGTTATGCAGCATAAAGCTTTTCTGCCCTTTTTCACCAAACATAGTTTTATTCCAAATGATTAATGGTGATTTTATTCAAGAGTCCCTTCCCTCCTACACATGCCTCCTATATTTCTACGTCAAATTATTACACACTACTATGCAAGGACACCACATGATGGTATGAGTCATTAGGGTGGAACCCAGTGTGGCTTTGCTGTATCACAAAAGGAAACATTTAAAGTTTTAAAAAGTACTTCTGAGAGTGTTAATAAACTAGGAATCTAGTTTTATTTTAATGCTCAGAATTGATGAGGTGTATCAAACACATAAGCACTTCCCTGTGTCTAAATTAGGCACGGAGCTAAAACATGACACAGCACAACTGGTAACAGGCACCCTTTGAAACATATCCTCCCAAAACCAGGGAATAAATCTCACCAGTTATTTCAGTCATGGCTTTCTCTGCTGCTAGCATAGAGATGTCAGATGGTGCAAGCACAAACATATACATAAGGAAGGGGCTTAAAAATAAAATCTTTCACATAATCTAGGAGATACTTACCAAAAATGCTGAGCTCCAGCAACACAGACCAGACAAGAGCTCACAACTCTTTACTACTACTTTCCACTATACCAACAACCAACAGCTAAGTACATAAAGTATACTGACATGCTGCAGATTGTCCTCCAGATGAAGAACTTACTACATCTTGAATAGCACTCACTTTCTTCTGATTTAAAATGTTACTCTCACGTAAGACTTTGACACAAAATGCAGCTGAGAAAATACAAGCCCAGTCAGTTACAAACTGTAATGCTGCTAAATGCAACATGGCATTTTGAACCAATCTGCTTTCCTTCCAGAAGGGACGATTTAAGCCTAAATCAGAGCAATGATATTATGTTCCCCTTCTGATATAATTCTGTGTTTCAAGTACATTGCAAGCTTAAGGGATTCTGGAAAGACCTTGGAGCTTTCAAAAATTAAAAAAACACAAACCAAACCGAGTCTGGGCATACAATCTGTCCTTTAAAAGTTTCCCATCCACAGGAAAGACAGCATTTCTTAACATTTAAGAAAAAAGCCTTTGCACACAAGGACGTGGAATAAACCTCATGACTTGAGAGAGGGAAAGCCTCCAGTGCTTAGGTTCTGATGGTGACCTCAGCACAAGACTACACCGACTGCAAAAGGTCATTAGGGACACAGTACACGAGCTTATTCAAACCAAGTCAGAGGGTCAAAGCATTAAGCAATGCACTTGCATACCAGAGAGGATTACCTACCTAAGCAGCTAACACACAACAACTGTGAGCTCAGGCTTGTATCGATCAACTGCACTAATCCCAAGGGTCGATTGCAGAGTGGTACATGCTGCAAGATCAATAGCCTTGCTTTCCCAGTTGACAGAGTAAGCATACACAATGCAGGAAAGAGAAACAAACCTTTGATGCATCCTAGAAGGCCTACTTTTTCAAATAAGAAAACTATTTATAAATTGTAAACAACCCTTCTTTGCCTTTCCCTCAAAGAACTGTTTTCATGAACAGCTTCAGAGCTTTCCAATTATGGCTCCACTAGACCTTCCTTATGCTGACATTGATCTGAATTGCACTGATCAATTTTAAATAGATAATTTAAAATTGATGGCTGAAACTCTGGAATTCATGATTGAAGAGACTGGGAGTGATTATGCTAGAAACAAAACACCAGAGAAGGTTGGACAAAGTTCCATGTAATAAAAAAAACTAAATTTCTCACAGATAAATTATCAAAATATTCAACCCAGCATCAACTGCAAAATACAGGAACAGACTGCTGTTAAAAACTCATTATAGAGAGACTGGACATGGACAACAATTATCAATTAAACAAATTATCAATCCCTAGAGTTTGTGAAAGCAACAGGAAACCATAAGCTTACACAAATTAAAAAGGAGGATGAGTAAGGTGATACCTTCAGTGTCATTACCACACTTCTGCCACCAGCACCAGCCAAAACGGCTCCGGCTGCCACAGTGTGACAGATGAGGCTGGATTAGTCCAGAAACCTGACTCCATTCTGTCAGTTACCGGTTTTTGTCTCGAGGATAACAAAACATCATGTGAATAATGGAGATGGAGGTTTTCCACGTGTTTTTGACGATTTTTCACCATGACGATTTTTCTATCCATCAGCATAAATTATACAATAAGTCTCCCAGCTGACCAGTACATTCTTTGAATATTCTGAAAATTTAAGTTCTCTTCATTAAAGAGAAACTAACACTTATTGATTCACATATCTTAGATCTGAGAGTTTCTCCCTTTAAAGTTTGATGTCCCTTTGTTTCAGCTCACACTTGAATGGCACAGTGTCTGACTTTAGTAGCAGCAACTTCTTCCCTGACTCCTTTGTTCCACAGGCCATGCACAGGAAAAAAAAAAACACACAAAAGGAGATATCAAACGTGCAGGCCAAGTAAGGTGGTGAGGCAAGGAAAGGACCATCACTTTCAGTTTTGTTTCTGAGACTAAACCGCAAACTTGCAAAAGCTGTTTAAAAATCACATACTTTCTTGTCTCCCTACCTTTAGAATTAAGGGTTTTGCCTAAAAGTTTTAAGCCACCCAGTGGCAACGGTGACCTTAAGAACCAGTGGCACTTCTGAACTGCAGCTCTGTGTGTACAGGAAACTGAAGTCATTAAGCAGCAGTTCTGCGTGGTGCTGTAACCCAACACCAACCTGCACACGCCTCAAAACACTCCGTGTGCTGCTGCCACAGGGAGCACGTCAGCCCACCCTACTTACTGCCCGTGAATCCTGCACAGCTACTCAGATTTTCCTGTGGAGAAAAGGGGAGGAGGCCAAAACAGTTTTTCCCCTCTCTTGCCTGAAAAATGCCAGGAAACCAGCAGCTGCAGGAGTGCCTGCACCGGGGCAGAAAGCCCCATGCTCCAAGGCTAATAAGGGAAGGTGAGGAAGAGGTCTGGCTAACTGCACCACTTCCTCTTTTTCTTTAACACCCTGGATCACAGCTGGAGTAGGAGTAAGATTCCCCTCACCAAGCTCCCACAAAAGCCTCTTAGTCCCATAACAGGCAGTGGAATGCAGCAAGCCTTCCATCAGCAGCACAGCCACTGAAGCTGCATCATCAAGCACAACCCAGTTGCCCCTTAGTTTGGCAACACTCACTTGCCAAAGAGAGCAGTTTAGGAATATCAACCTCAAAGTGTTTTAAATCCAACACAAATACATTTTACTAGGTCCAGGATGGCAGCTACATCAGTTCCACAGCCAAGTGCCAGAGTCCACCTGCATATCTCCACTCTAATGAGACAGCATCAGTGTCGTAACATTTCTGTATGACTGGGGGTTTTTTCACTTGTTTGGAATGTTTAATGACATGGGGAATAAAAACAGTGGATAAAGTGGCTACTTATTTCCATCTATTGTCATTTCTTCTACTAATTTGAAAAAAGAAAACAACAAAGCAACCTAACTTTCTCTTTAGTAGGATAAATTTTGAGCTATCAAAACACAGGAAGACAGCCCTTTAATCACACTAAATAAAAATAAATAAATAAATGCACGGAATGTCTTACTTCAAGCAAGCACTCAGCTAAAGGGAACACAAAGCATTATCAGGAAGTTAGAAACAACTAAACTGAAGTATTCTTACACCAATGTATATCTATGGGATGTCTGCATCTCAAACTCTGAGAAAGATGTAGTCAAAAAGCAGAATAGCTAACTGGAAAAGATCCAGAAATGGATGATAAGCATAAACAGAGAAGTTTAGGACTACAACCCATGAAATAAAGATGATCTTTAGCCTACAAGGAGATGCAGCCAAACAGAGACTACTCTGTGATTTGGCAGAACTCTAAAGTCACAAGTGGCATAGGGCAGATGAGCACCGTAATTTTCACAGCACAGGAAGCAAAAATTAACAAGCTACCTGAAAGCAGACTCGACACACACCACACCCCCAGAGAAAATCAGATGTTTTGGTTCTTCACCGATTTAGTTACTGCGGGCAGGCACTTCCGAACATCACGGACACCAACAGCTTACTCGGATTTCAACAACCACTGAGCAAACTCATCAAAGGCAAACTCATCAGGGGTTACTAGGCAGAAAGACATTCCCTTGGCTCCGGCAGTCCCGGAAACTGCTGGAAAGCAGGAGCGACAGGAGCGTCACCCCCCACCTTGCTCCGCCGGTCCAGCCCAGGGCCGAGTGCCGGCACCTCAGAGTGGCTGTACCGAGCGGGAGCGGAGGGTCCCTGTCTCCAGAAAAGAGGAAGGGGCGAGGTCCGTCCCCGTCTGCCCCCGCCCGCTACCTGCGGCCCCCGCGGTCCCGCCTGTACCTGCAGCGCCCCAGCCCCGTTGCCCCACTCAGCACCTGCGGCCCCCCAGTCCCGCCTGGTACCTGCGGCCCCCGGCCCCGCTGTTCCGCCGCCCGCGGTCACCGCCCGCCGTTCCTACGGGCCCCGCTCGGCGCCGCCGGCCCCGGGCGACGCCATCTTGTCTGGGCCCCGCCGGCGGGATGGCGTCACTCCGCGACGTCACCTGCGCCCGCCCGGCCAATCGGGAGCGGTGGGCGGTGATGTCATCGCAGCGGGAGGGGGCGGGGCGAAGGCGGAGCCACGCCTCTTCCTCGAGGGGCGGGGCGGGGCTGGGGCGTGTCCGTGTCGCGGCCGTGTCGCTGTTCCCGTCGCTGTCGCCTGCCTTTGCCAGCCGCTGGCCCTGTCACTGTCCCATCCCTGTCCCTATCTCATCCCTTCCCTGTTCCATCCCCTTACCAGCCGCTGTCCCTGTTGCATCCCTCATCCTGCCCCGATCCATCTCTTTCCCAGCCCCTGTCCCTGTTGCATCCCTCATCCTGCCCCGATCCATCTCTTTCCCAGTCCCTGTCCCTGCCCTTGTCCCTGCTCGTGCCTGTTCCATCCCCACCCCTGTCCTGTCCCTTCCCTGCCCCTGTCCCTTCCCTGCCCCTGTCCCTGCTCCTGCCCCTATCCCTTTACCTGCCCCTGCCCCTGTCCCATTCCCTGTGCCATCGCTGTCCCTCTCCCTGTCTCTGTCCCTGCCTTGCCCCTGCCCTGCCCCTGTCACCATCCCTGTGGTGCCCGGGGGTCTGTCTCCAACTCCTGCCCTGCCCAGGAGCTCCTCCAGCACCTCCTGTCCCTCTCCCGGCTGGGCAGCGTGCCAAGCTCCCCAAGGGGCTGGATGAGGGTGGTGAGTGGGACCCAGAGTGGCCGTTTCACCCCATAGCCTTCAGCCCCTTCCCTCAGCAGCCATGGCCTCCTCACCCTCCCGAGGGGCTCAGGGGACATTCTCGCTGGATGTGCGGCCTTTTGAGTGGTCCTTGTTCCAAAATGGAGGGGGTTTGTCCAAAATGGGGGTGGTAGTTGAGCATGTGAGAGAGGTTATGGAGAAGAGAATTAATCATGGTAAATCACAACTGAAAAAGGCCGAACTGGAATTACCCTTTTTATTCTCAGAGGAAACTGGAAAGCTTGAGAGGTTCTTTTATAGTTTCTTTTCCAGTTTGGCTTCTCACAGCACCTTTGTCTTTGGAGTTGGTTGGATTAAAACACAGAATCAAGGTCATGAAACCAATGTTGTATCAGGAGAATGTGTACTGATTCCATGTGTCTTGAGGCACCATCAGATATCAGGTGGTCAGAAGCTGGCTTTTTCTTAAAGCCTGTCTGCATATCACATGCTTTTCATTTCTTGTTTCTGCAATGCCACTGGCAAGTAGCAAATGCTGGGTTTGGATCGCATGCAACTTTGCCTCTGAAATCATAGAAAAAGTGTATGAGCCATGTGGACATCAGAAAAAGGACTCCTTCCACATGACGCTCAAAGAGGTGCAATGAAATGCAAATACACAGTATTTTTTTTAATTCCCCAGCAATAAGTGATTTCCCAGGTGGAATGTGTGGGAAAATGACTGGAGGTAAAATTAGAGAAAACCGGGGAGTTATATTTGCATTCCAACAGAAGGTAGTACAGAAATTACAGGGTGAAGTGCAGTTGTGATTCCCTGGATGGGATGTGGTCAGCATGCCCAACTTCCTACACACAATCCATGCTGAAGGGGACTAAAGGGAGGCTGGAGCAGAGTGGTGACACCAGGGCCAGGCTCCGTTGAAATCCTTACAAGAGGCAGAACTCAGTGGTACAGATAGCAGCTGAAAACCAAGGGAAAAAAACAGCAACTGAACCAGCAACTGGCAAGATCATAAATGCCTACCTCCATCCCAGAGGTTACCTCAGATGTGACAATGTGACATTGACATTACCCATCTCCAAGGTACAACCACCCCACACTGAACATGATGTATGACTAGAGTTACTCAAGCTTGTGCAAAAATAGTACAGAAGTAAGTTTAAAAAGGAGAGAAGTTAGGGAAGATTCCATTGTTACTTCAGGGATTGACTGACTGATCAGGCTGAACCCATAAGAACTGTGCTCTATGTGTGATGATTGTTTATCTCGATTGCTCTGAATATGTTTTTTCAGCCAGATACTATCACCAGCAATCTTTGAACCTTAACCTGTCATAGTTTTCTATTATATTAATAAAAGATTATTATTCTGTAGACTGTCCTTCAAGGTGTGAGTCCTTTAAGAGCATTAACAGTGGGTAGAATACTCGACTGTGGAGGCGTGGGAGAGGGTCTCATGCTTTTGATGTGCATTTCTGGATCTTTTCTGGGGTGCCAACAGGCCAGCTAAAGGTGTGGAAACCCTCGAAGGGGTTTTTGTATTTGCAACCCTGAATTTTGTATTTGTGACCCTGAACGAGTAAGTTGAACCACCTTCTGATCCAGTGGACTGTTCAGTGAAGAGTTGGACGTTAGGAAGAATTTCTTCACAGGAGGGGTGATTAGACATTGGGAATGAGCTACTCAGGGAGGTGGTGGAGTCACTGTCCTGGACATCTTTAGGGAAAGACTGGACGTGGCACTCAGTGCCATGGTCTGGTTGACAGGGTGGTGTTCAGTCGTAAGTTGGACTGGATGAGCTTAGAGGTCTTTTCCAACCTAATTGATTCTGTGATTCTGTCCCCATACTGAGATCCTGACAGACTAGTCGGGCACAAGTGTCTCGGCTTTCCTGGGGCGCTGAGAGGCTGATCAAACACGAAGGGTTTGGGAAAATCTCCCTTCCTGGGAGGGATTCCCGAACCTCCTCCTTGTACTGAGCCCGCCCCTCCGCTAGGCGGCGCCGGACCCGCTCCACGCTGGTTCCGCTGCCATGGCAACAGCAGAGGGGGCGCGGCCAGCTTGCTGTCCGGTTGCTAGGCAACAAAGCAGCAGGGCGTGGCGGGGTCGCCGCCGCAAAGCTGCGACGCAACTGTCGTAAAAACGAGAAAAAAACCCCCTAAACCCCGTGGTGTTGTAAAATGCCGTGAGGCGCGGCCGGCGGGGCCTGAGGGACAGAGCCCGGGCCCGGTCCCGCTCCATATGCCCCGAACCGTCCCGTCCCGCTCCATGTGGGGCCGCTCCTCGTCCGCATCCTCTTCCTCATCCTTCTACTATGGCCCGGAAAACAGTTAGCAGGAAGCGGAAAGCGGCGGCGGCTGCCGCCGCGGGGACCGGGGGACTCCAGGGGGAGCAGGTAAGGGGTGAGGGGGGGATAGGGAAGAAGCGCTTGTTCCCGGTGGTGGGAGGGGGGAGAAAACCTGGTTGCCGGGGCGGAGCGGACGTGCCGGTGCCTGGGAGGAAGGGGGGTGACCCTGTCCGTGGTTTGCGGAAGGAAGGTGTCCTGGGGGTCGGGGGTCCTGGGGAGGGGCAGCCACGGTCCCGGTGTCAGCCAGGGAGGAGGAGTCCCGGGTCTCGCTGTCACCCGAGGAGGGGCAGCCCCCAGTCCCAGGGTCACCCGGGGAGGAGGAGCCCTCAAGTTTCAGGGTCACGGGGGAGGAGGAGCCCCTGATCCCAGGGTCAGTACCCCCTTTTTCCCCGCGCCCCGGGGCTCGCGGTGCCCCGTTGAGTTCGGCCGTTCGCCCGTCGCTCCTCGTAGCGATGATGGCTGGGTGGCTCTGGCCCGGTCGGAGGAGGCCGAGTGCCGCGGTCGGTATCGGGGGGCCACCTGGGTGTCACCCCCACGCCTGCCAAGCTGAGGGCGAGGGCTATTGGAGCTGCTCCTCTACCGTTCCAAGCGCTCCGCTTCTTCCCGTGAGCATTTGGCGTGCCAACGGTGGCCAACCGCCGTGGACTGTCGTTATATCATCGCCGTGTTACTCCTTTAGCAGATATTTATGTTTAATTTCACGCTGCTAAAGGCTCTGTCAGCATTCCTGAGTTAATTTCCATGCACGGTGTTCCATGGGTGGTTTGGAAGGCTTCAGGGTTTTGCGGGGAATATGGATATTGAATATTGAATTTGGAAGGGTAGTGTCTTAAAGTTTGTTCTAGTTGTTTTATCCGGTTTCCAACTTTATTTTCCACAGTATGGATGGGATCACTCGGTTCACAAAAGGAAAAGGCTCCCGCCAGTGAAAAGGTCTCTGGTGTACTACGTGAAAGGGAGAGAGGTCCGGATGCAGAATGAGTCCGGCTACCACCGCTTGTTGCATGGATACGCAGCCCAGCAGCTCCCCAGCCTCCTGAAGGAGCAGGAATTTCAGCTCGGAACACTCAATAAAGTGTTTGCCTCCCAGTGGCTGAACCACCGACAAGTGGTGTGTGGGACAAAATGCAACACGGTAAGTGCCACCCCTCCCTCTCTCTGTTTGCCTTTCCTCTGTTAATTATTCCACCTCCACCCTCAAATGATGCTTATCATAATCAAAGTGTGTGGATGGCCAGGGAGAACATTAGGAATTAGGAGTGGAGTCAAAATTGCGCACAATTAACTTCGAATGAAAGTAATGCTTAAGGATGATTTGTTCTCATCTGGAAATGTGACACTACGAGCCCCAGCGAGGTACCTCATGAAGCATCTGGGTGATTTGTACTGAGCGATTTACACCTGTTTGTGTGATGAAGAGCAACGTTGTGGTTGGATCTTTCCTTTTGTCCTGCAGATGAGAACCTAATGGACTTTCCTTTTGTCCTGCAGATGAGAAGCTAATGGACAGGTATTAGCGCTTCTAGTGGTGGGTGTCAGTGTTTGGCAGAACTTGCTGCTAAGGTTCCTTTTTTCTGTTATGCTCAGTCTTACACAGTTTGGTTTTACATATGGTTCTGTGCTGATGGCTTTTAAAAGTTGTTATAAAACTGTGGTTAAACTCCAGATATTTGTCAGAGCAGCCAGAAATGTTCTAAGCTTAAAAAAAATGAGTTTCAGATCTTCAGTGTTATCCTTTGCTTGTTGACTTCATAAGTCTTCACTCTAAAACTGTGTCCACTGTTCAAATAGCTTCTCTTGTTTATATATCTTTACATGCTTCTACAAAAACTAAAAACTCCTCAGGTTCTTGAAGTGATGCTTTGAAACATTTCAGGGGAATGTTAAAATGGTATCCTGTGGGATTAGTAAGTGGAGGAGATCATATTTCATAGGTAATACTCTCTCCACCAGAGTTAGTATCCCAAACTAGTTGGCTGAGATGGCAATTTCATGCATGAAGTCGTGATTGAATTAGTGCAAAATCCCAAATTGGTCCTTTGGAGGTTAATTGGTGTCACAGAAGGGAATCCAGGGTTACAAGGAATGTTTGCATAAATTAAGCAGCTCTTAAATCTCAGAGTGTATCAGTTGCTGTGATTGCTTCTTTGCCTCAAGATCTTTCTGCGTCAAAGCCATACACTGGTCTGACCAGCAAGGGACAGTGGGCTGGTTTTTCTCCATTTCAGATGTTCTGTTATTACTCACAGTTGCACAGGGGGAGGCTTTCATGCAGTAGCTCTTAAGAAGCAGGGCCTAACTGTATAAACAAAGCAATGTTTTAACAGCAATAAGCCCAAAATAGAATCTGCCTACTTTCTCCACATATGTTCATCTCCTCAGCCAGTCAGCAGCCAGCACTGGTTGTGGAGCTGCTTACAGGAGACAGACTCCTGCTGAAACACAAGCTCCCAAAAATCTTGCTTACTCTAGCAAGATAACTGCGTGTTTTATAAAGCTGCAAATTTTGCTGTGTTCTGTAACTTTTGTAGCTCTGGCGCATCTGCAGCAAAGATAAATGGGCAAGTGGGTTGTTAACGCAACCTTGCAGAAAATTGTTTGGGTCCAAACAATCATGGAGCTGAAGAGGGATTCAGCAGTATTGTTGTTCCCTCTGCACATGCTGCAACCAAGTGTGTTCTTCCACAGCCAGACTTAGTGTTAGAGACGGACCTTGTCTGTCATTGAGCAAAATAGACTGATTGCAAAAGAAGTCCGTGCAGTCTTGTGGAAGATCATATATGAATTATGAATACTGTAATAGCTGTAGCTTGTTTGCTTTGTGTTCACATTTGAACAAGTAAAGCATTAAACTCTACACTCTAATTATGAGATTTTTGCCTCTAATTTCTTGAGTGAGTGACCTATTAAAGAAAATTCATTGGCTGATTCTCATATGCTGAAGTTGTGGCATTCAAGTTCGGAGTAAATCTAAAATACCTTGGTTCACTTCAGCAAGGTTTGCTGCATTCAAGTTGCACTTAATTAAAGTTAACACAAGAGAAAAATATAAACTATAGCAGTTATTTTAATCAGTGCCTGACTGTGGCACTGAGTGCTTTAAGCATTTAATTTATAAATTGCCCTTCACTGTGCAGTGCCAGGAGGATTCACTGTTCTTAATGACAAAACAAAAATACACTCTTGTCATAGAGGAGGAGGTTTGGGTTTAGTCACTTGGCAGTACTAGTTACTATAAAAACACTGAAGAGAATATGGAGCTCTCTGTCAATTACTCTTTTTTGATGAAGGTTATAATTAGTTTAATTATGTGGAGTAACTTTTCATCCTTAAAATTATGCCAGGGTGTGAAATAACTTTATTCTTCTCCAGTGGATCGTGATGCTCATAGTTGGGCAGCTGTAAATCAAGTATTTCAGACATTAGTGTTTTGTAAAGGTGCGTGCTTTTTCTGGTAGGTTTAGAATTATGGGAGCTATTACAAGCATTCAGGCACCTAAAATTTCAAATGAAATCACCCAGACTTTTCACGTGGGCTTTGCAGAGCCAGGATTCCTGTTTGCAAGAATCTCCTAGACCTTGCATGCAATGGGCTTCTTAATGTTTTTCCAATTCAAATGAATGAGCAGGGAACTTCTGATGTGTCTAGGGTGTGTTCTGACAGGTATCTAAATTACCAGAGACTGATACCATGGAGATATATAGAAGATACTGTCTGTCTCAGAAGAAGATATGTTCAGTAATCTGCAGTCTTCTGTTCAGGCTTCATAGGGAAACTCTTGAGACATAGGTAGGAGACAGGCTTATGGCAGACAAAAACACAGAACTCAAGGTTCCTTTGTTTTTTGGGTTTTTTTTTCTCTTTACTATTTCAGGAAATTAGGAAGAATAAAGTAGCGTATAAAAAGAAGTTTCAGTCATAATTTTTCAGCCTCTTCTGCTCTGTTAGTTACATGTACCTGTTCAGGATATAATCCTTTCGCTAATTTTGAAGTTAAGGATGAAAAAATATAAAAGCTGTAAATCATTCCCTAAATACAAGAAGCTAATTAGTTTCCAGTTGCTTGAGAATATAATTGCCTGGAATCTAGTTTGTTTTTTTTTTTCCTTTTCCAGGCAGGCCTAATAGATGTATTTGTGTTTAAAAACTTCCTTTCTGAATGCTCTCTCCTGATTTCTGAGGCAGGTTTTCCAAGGCATGCATGGGTTGGTTTCTGAATGCTGGCTGAAGCCGTTTTTCTCTTCAGCAGATTCCTTTGCTGCCTTGGCTGCCCTGCTGTAAATCACCACGTCTCATTTCCTGCTAGAGACTTTAAGCTTGTATAAGAGATCCCATATCTGTGCATCTTATACAATTACAGCCCAGTCTTGTAGTCCTGGGGTTGTGGTGAGAGTACAGTGGGCAGTTCCTCCTCCATCTGTGAATATGAACTGTCTATGGGGAAAATTATTTCTCCTTGCTTTGCAAGTTAATGTGTGTTCTGGCTTTTCACGTGTGAGAAAGCATCAAGATGACATTTCTGATGACAGGTAGGGAATGAGAAGTCATGCTCGTCCAGTTTGTAGCTGTACTCAAAGTCCAGTGAACAGTGACTAAAACTTGGTGTAAATAAACCTCTGATGCCTGTGGTTGATATCTCCATTCATGTTTCTTTCAATGGCTTGTGAGCAAATAGCCAGGTATTGTTTCTCGTCTCAAGAGTGTTTGCTTTTCTGTCAACTGCTTATGATACTCATGTCTGTCTGGTAGTTTCTGTGCCAGGTATGGTGTGAGTTGTAGGGATGCCCTTTAGCAGACAAAGTCTGTCACTTCTCCATCTGTTGCCATCTGTCAGTATGTGTTAACTGTCTTCCAGCCCCCTGAATTTAAATGTGGAGGGCAAAATGCAAATAAAAAATGTTAAATGTGATTTTGGCACTGCGCAAATTCAGTAACATCAAAGTCTGTATTAGCTGGTAGTGCTTCAGAGTTTCACAGAAAGGTGGAGTGCCTGATTGCATGGTCTTGTCTCTGGAAATGTGAATTCAAAGTCAACCAACTTGCTGGCTGCTTTTACCTCTCCTCACTTCTTAGGTGGTTTCTTTATATTGTGGATTGTTTCGCTTTGGACCCTTTCAAGAAGGATGTGTAAGGCCATTACGCACTTGAGTTGCCTCTACTGCATAACCTGTGAGTAAGTTTTGTGCTAAGATTAGTGCATGTTCGTGTGGCTGATGTAGTTGCCATTCCCCGTGATGCTTGAAAAGTCATGGCAGTCAGATGAAGTCCCAGGTGACTGGAAAAGGGAAGCCATTGTACTTATCTTGAGAAATGATAGAAAGGAGGACTCCAGGAACTACTGGTCTGTCAGCCTCCCCCTCTGTGCCTGGGAAGATCATGGAACAGATCCTCCTAGAAACTCTGGTAAGGCACATGGAGGACAGGGAGGTGAATGGAGGTAACCAGCACGGCTTCACAAGGGTAAGTCCTACCTGACAAACCAGAGGCCTTCTGTGATGCAGTGACCTCAGGAGTGGACAAGGAAGGAATTAGAGATGTCATTTATCTGGACTTCTGTGAAGCCTTTGTCACAGTCCCCCACAATATCCTTTTCTTAAATTGGAGGGAGATGGATTTGAGGGATGGACTGTTGGGTGGTGAGGCATTGGTTGGATAATTACATTGGGAGGGTAGCGGTCTGTATCTCAGAGTCCCAGTGGACATCAGTGACAAGAGGAGCCTTTCACAGATCCATTCGGGGACCAGTGTTCTTTAATATCTTCATAAATGGCATAGACAGAGGGATCAAGTGCACCCGCAGCAAGTTTGATGACAACACCTGAAGGAGGGGATGCCATCCAGAGGGACCTGGACAAGCTCGAGGAGTGGGTCCATGGGAACATCATAAAGTTCAAGGTCATGTGCAAGGTGCTGCACCTGGGTCAGGGCAACCCCCAGTATCAGCACAGGCTGGGCATGAACAGACCCAGAGCAGCCCTGCCCAGAAGGACTTGGGGGTGCTGTGGGTGAGAGGCTGGACATGCCCCGGCCATGGCACTCACAGCCCAGAGAGCCAAACGTGTCCTGGGCTGCACCCAGAGCCCCGTGGGCAGCAGGGGAGGGAGGGGATTCTGCCCCTCTGCTCCACTCTGCTGAGACCCACCTGGAGCACTGCATCGAGCTCTGGGGTCCCAGCACAGGAGGGACAGGGACCTGCTGGAGCCAGTCCAGAGGGGAGGCTACCAAGATGGTTGGGGGGCTGGAGGACCTCCTAAAGGAAAGGCTGAGAGAGTTTTGGTTGTTCAGCCTGGAGAAGAGAAGGCTCTGAGGAGTACCTAAAGGTACTTCCAGTACCTAAAGGGGACTTATAAAAAAGATGGGGACAGATGAATTGAACAGGGCTTGCAGTGACTGGAAAAGATGTAATAGTTTTCAACTAAAAAAGGGCAGAGTCACACTCGATACAAGGAAGACTATTATTCTTTACCATCTGGGTAGTGACACACTGTTATGGGTTGCCCACAGAGCTTCTGGGTGCTAAATCCATGGAAACATGCAACAACAGGTTTCTGAGCAACCTGGTCTAGCTGATGTTCCCGCTCACTGCTGGGCACTTGGACAAGACAACCTTTAAATGTCCCTCGCAACCCAAACCGTTCTATGCTTCTTTATTTTGACCTTCAGCAGAAAGCAGACATATGATGCCAGTTTGATAGTTTAAAGTGTCCATGTTTCTTTGGGGCTTGGCATATATTAGTAAGTCTGTATTGTTACAGAGCAAAGAACCTGATGCTAAGTGTTTTATGAACAGAAAGGAGAGATATTTACAATGTGAATAAAAGTCAAGGCTGAGAACTTGGAAAAATCAGTCAGTGCTACTCAGCTGTGACCAGCAATAGTAGTATGTAACAACACAATAATTGTCTTCTTGTGTTGTTTTGTTAGCAAGAAACATATTTGTAGTAGAACAAGTAATAATTTTCCAACTTGGCTGAGGGTGAGATCTTTTTGTGACCAGCCTCAGCTGGTCTGGAGTCGTGCTGTTGCAGAAGTGGATGTTGCCACCTGCTCGTTTTGGCTAGCACTGATGTGCGTGTTGCAAGGGAGTCAGCTGGATCAGCTTGCTGCTTTGTGTGCAGACAGGTTTTCTTGTAGGGTTAGTTTCACCAAGGTAGAGATACTATCCAGTTGACCCTGCAGCTACTTGAGCGCTAGTTGCTGTCACAAGGGTGATGAGACAGTTTGGGTAGATGGTGAGGAGGAGGCATGGGGATTCTCAAAGACAAGCTTAAGCCAGTTGTGAAACTTAAACGTGATTGATTCTCTTAGTGACTATTTTTAGCAGGGCAGTGTATTTGTGTTGGGTTTCTTTCAAAAGTTACTACGAATGACAAGAATGTGCCCGTGATTTCTGAGAGCACTGTGTGAAGAGCCGGTGCACAGAGCATGTTGTGAGCTCTTGCATAAAAATGAGCAGTCTCTTTTGTGCATGTTATTTGTGCTTTTAAATCTCCATCCATCCTGCTTATGTAATAAAAACAGGATGGCACCCTTTATTTTTGTTCTGATGGATTTATACAGTCAACTAAAAGATAGGGGAGGGCTGCCTGTTCATTTGCTGGTTTTTGTGCAGGGGTAGCAGCTGAAGGCACAAGAGTCTATGTGCCCTTGAAATGGCATTTCATATACCTCTTTTCTAATCTTGCTGCTTAAAGGGAATGTTTTCAGTTGAAGATGGGAAGGGAATTTATCTCTAATGGATTGTTAGCTTTCTAGGTGTTTCTTCCCCCTGAATTATTGTCCCCTGAAAGGCAGGTCAAAAAATGAAAAAACATGGCAAACCATTCTGCTCTCAGTCTGGCATATAAGAATATAGTGGGTTTTGCAGTTCATACTCTCATCCTTGGATACTCTGTTCCCTGTCACAGTCTTTACTTTCGGCAAGCTGATTAATGAACTTCCCTCATCAGTGAAGCGAGGTAGTTTCTTGGTTGACTTGATCATAAGCAGGTTGGGCAGGCAAGAGGACAGCCATATAGTAATTGCAGGGAAGCCATTTGCCAAAATGACTTCTCACCACTTCTGCAAGCCAAAAGAAAAATAAGCATACAGCTATCAATCTCTGTAAATATGCAAAGATCATGAAGTTTCATGGCTATGTCAACTGTAACCATGCTTGTCTGCCTTGATCCTTGAGTAATAGCACTGCTGCAAGCTGTACATCTAAACTGCTTTTAAAAAAGGGAAGATGGATTTCTCTCTTCTGTGTCATCCAGCCTGTTTCCTTGTTAGAGCAGTGTTGTCTGGCAGAGAACACGACAGCTGAGCCTGCTGTGATTCTCACAGATGAAGTGTGGTCCTTGCAGTTCTGTCAGATGGCCGAAGCAATCCAGATTTGGTAAATCCTGGATATTAAGTTATTTGGCATACCAAAGACATGTTTTACTAGAAGAACTGAATTTTGTGCAAAGCTTAAAATCAAGAGACAAATATGTGCAGATGAGTGTTTGGAGCCTGGTGGGGTTTTTTTATGTCCGGTAAAAACATTGTGGGCTGGTTTTTAGTTTCTATATAATGAGTAGCTTGGAAAAAAGTTCTTATTCCTGTTTCAGATAACAGAGAAGATTACTGTATGGTTCAGTTATCAGGACTTTGTTAGGACTCTTTAAGTCCACGCTGCTTTGAAGGTGTTGGCAGAAGTACTTAATTCAACAGTAGAAAATATTTAGTATTTTATTTTCTCTGGTGTCTTTAAAACTCTTGAAATGGTATTGAAGTTTTGTGTACTCTTAACTGGGTGTTTCTCTTGTTTCTTAACATTTCTCCCTTTCTGGCTTTAAAAGTATCTAGCAACTGTTTGGCTTATCTTGCTTTCTGTGTGCTGGATTTACAGGGATGATTTCTGGGCAGTTAGAGGTGCAGCTTTCAAGTGTGAGCTTTTGGCTTACTGTGATGCCTCAGGTGATGCAAGAGTCTCAGTGTATGCAAGCAGTGGTTGTTTATTTTACTCGAAGTAGGTTGTGGTTGTTTTTAAACTACTGGAGTTCCTCACCAAGCAAGTGGAGAACTTACTGCTCAGACCTTTACAGCCAGAACATAGCCAGTCCCTTATATGTGCAAAGTTTAAGTTCTTTATCTTTTTAGTCCAATTAATTTGGAGTTTAGGCAAAGGTATTTTGTGTTAGGGTAAGTCTTTATTAACCAACACAGGTGTATGACAAGGGTGTCAGACTAGAGAGTGCAAAGGGTTTTAATTTCAGTCCTCATACCAGTTTACCTGCTCTTCCAAGTATGAATCTGTTACAGCTGAAGTACAATTCTTTTGAGTCCATGAACATCCTTAGGTGTGGATTTGTTTTGTTCTTAATTAGTACTTGTGGTGTCAATATTAGGACCTGCAGCTGACACCTGCAAGCCTTAATCCTAACTACTAAACTGTTAATTTGTTTAGGGTTTAGGGTTTTTTCAGTAGTTGAAGGAGGATAGGGGATGGAATTGGGCACTTCTGCTGGAAAGAAACACTGGGGGGGAAAGGGGATATGCACTCACATGGGAAGGACAAAGGAGGATGAGAGGAGAGGGAATTACTGATCCTGGTCCTTCAGTGCAGGTGTTAATTTTCAGGTTAGGGCAGAGGGACTGTTGTGTGCATTGTGTTTTTACCAGCTGTCTCTGGCAGTGAAGGCGTTGTCAGGCTTGGGACGAGTGAGGAGTGCCTCCTTCTCCTCAGCTACAGCTCAGCTGTTGCCATACACCACAATTGTGTGCAAAATAAAAAAGTAAACATGAAAATGCAGTCTCTGTAGGAGCAGTCATCTGTGCAAGACTGCTGCCTACAATCAATTGCAGGTTGAAGGTGATGCATAATTCTAGACACAACATGCAAATAGCAATGAGGAGATTTCAGCTTTCTCTGTGGAATGTGTGTAACGTACCGTACTTTGTCAGGTTTTGATAGGACGTTAATATTCTGCTAGTTCAGTACATCAAGTAATAGATATGCTGCTGAATTATCTTGATGTTATTTATCTTATACTTTCATTAAAGAACAGATCTACGTTCTGTAAGAGTTCACCAAAAGCATGTATAACTTCTCTCTGAGAACCCCTAGATTTCTCTTCTGTTCTTCTAGAAATGTCTGGAAAAGGATTTCAGAACAATTTCCTTGAGGTGTGTATTTTTAAAATTGTATTGAGGGTTTTTGTTATTACTGTTATCCTCCTTGGTTCACTTCCTAGAGGTTTTGAGACAACGTTCTTGGTTATAGAATGAACAGACTAAAGATGATGTAGAATTTAATTATAATCCTGAGCTGTGAATTCTTCATCACTTTCCTTAGTGCCAAGTCAGCTTGAGATCCTCCATTTCCTTGCTTCACTCATGTTCTCTCACAGGGCTTTGTCTCCTCTGTTAGACCTATTTGACTGTCAGTGCAGCTGCTCTCTGGGAAGCCATCTGTGAAATGACCCTGCGCATGAGCCTCCCAAATGAAAGTACACTTTGGCAGGCAATGTAAACCTTTATTCTGGTTTAAACTGTAACCTTGTGGTTGTATATGTCTGAACTGACATAACTCTGGGTATAATGTCTGTTTGAAGAGTTGTAAGGCTTTAGTACAGAGTTTTCTGATATGATGTCAGTGACATATTGCTCTAATTTCTTGTCTTTTTGCAGGATGAGGTATATAGCTAAATCTTTTTTTTCAGATGTTTGCACTGGCAGTACTGTATTTAGTTACTATTCTCTGTGTATCACCAGAAAATAAATTCCAGTTGCATAGATTTATAAACTGTCAGTCTGCCAAAGCCAAAACTTCATGGTAAGTGTGGTATCTGGGAGGTGGGAGAATCGTGCTAAGTCCCATAGGGCTTAATGGCTCTTCTGAGGTGGGGTTTTTTTCTCACTGTGGTACATAGAAATTGAAAAACAATACTGTTTTGTCCTACTGAACAGGGAAAAGAGTTTTATATTCAAAGGCTTTTTTTTTTCAAGTGGGAACCTCATGACAGATTTCTCTCTTCTCCCTTCCATTACTGTGAAAATGAAATGGGATGATTGAAATAAAACCCACTGTAATTGTTACTTAACCTGTTTTAAGAAGGAATTTATGCATTTTTCAGCCATCCTTGAAGCATTTGTGGATTTCAACTCAAAAAGAATGTCAGTTCAAAATAGGGAGGATATTTGACCATCTTGTTTTTCTTATCTGTTTGATGATGACTTACATGTCTGGCTTTTTTCCCCCCCAGTTATTTGTAGTAGATGTCCAGACTGGTCAAATTACCAAGATTCCTATCCTGAAGGATCGTGAACCCGGCATGGTGAACCAGCAGGGATGTGGCATTCATGCCATTGAGATCAACCCCTCGAGGACCCTCCTGGCCACAGGTGGAGACAACCCCAACAGTCTTGCAATTTATCGTCTGCCTACACTTGATCCTGTCTGTGTGGGAGATGTAAGTGGGAATATCTGGGGAAAGTTTATTCTGTCACTTAAAAAGGTACTACTTTGAAATGTGTATGGTCAGAGCAAGGTTAGTATTTAGGAGTCTTGTAAGGAAGAGTAGAGTTCTGAAAGCCTGAAAACATCTCTGATTGAGTTGTCATTTTTGCTGTGGTATCTTAAATATGAGTGAGTACTCAAATATGTGAGTGGATTTTCAGGGCTTTGAGTCAGTTTTCTTCATCACCTACAGGACCTCACCTGAGGTCTACTTCAGCTTACTTTTTAACACCAAAAATGTAAGAAAAGCCTAAATATTAAAGTCTAATTGTGGTGTTGACCTCTGAAACTAGTTACAGTGAAAAAGCTCTTTTGAGAAATAAAAATGATATTTCAAGTTGTTAAAATTTCCCCCTTATCCAGTGCAGCTTATGGATGTATTATTCCAGAGATGGAACTTGGCTTTGAAGATTAGTTCTAACCCAGTGGTTTGTGGCAGTTTGATAGACTCTGGTACTGGTTTCATTTCTGAAACATCCTGAGGCCTTTTTAAAACAGCCAATCTTTAAAAAAACAAGCAGGAGGGTATACTGGTGTCCTGTGAGCGCTTGTCTCTCATTTCTCCTTTTTATTCAGGACTTTACATGGGCATTAACTGCAACAGCAGAGGTCAGGTCAGAGTTTCTGCAGCAGCAGATAACCAGCTGCAGCAATACTTGACTGAAGATTTGCATGACTTGCTCTTCATTTGTGTGACTTTTTAGCTTTTTGAAAAGAACTAGAGTCTTACGGTCTTTTTCTTCCCCCCGCAGGTTTCTTACATGCTAAAGAAAAGAGTCTTGAAACATTAATCTATGGGTCATGTATTGTAAATACAAGATTTTGGTTACTTTTTATAGTAGGATATGCATTTGAAGAAAAAAAACTCAACGTGCTGATACTTTACAAAAAAATGCTGCTCTCAGAATGGAAAACCTGAGAATTCTGGAAAATCTTAGAATTTAGATTAATTTGTCATTGGTCATAGGCCTATTTTTCCAACACCTTTTACACCTTTATCTGAAAGTGTGGAGCAGAAGTACTTGAACTCCAGACATTGAGGATATAGCAAGTATTTTTATGGCAAAAGATGAGATGAACAATTCCCAGGATGGCACGAGCATAGGGTAGCAAATGGTACTCTGCTTGGCTTCAGGGCTAACCAGTTGAGCTCTTTATTAATTACACACTTCAAAACCAGAAAAATTAAAATTACTGCTAGGTACTTAAAGTGCTTCAGCTTGATACTGGAATCTTATCTGTATGTTTTTAATGTAGGTCTGTCCTTTTGAGCTTGTACTAAAAATTGCAGTGAAGAGCACTTGTCTGCTTTGAGACTGCTCTTGAGTATAATGGCACTGAAAAATCTGTCTTTCTTCCTTTAGGATGGACACAAGGACTGGATATTTTCAATTGCGTGGATCAGTGATACTATGGCTGTTTCTGGTAAAGTAAAAATTTCTCTCTTGCGGTTTTTTTGTTTGTTTGTTTGTTTTTAAACTTTCCTTCTCTCTGAATTTTATACTGATGTACAGTATTTGAAAAGTGTTAGGAAAGCACCTCTATCAGGGCATTTGAAACCACTTGCAACTACCTAGGCTATTTAAACACTTCTTGGACTTAGTGCAGTGCTTTGTTTTATTTTGCTGTAGGGCCTTAGTCTAGATCTGATTTTTCTAGTATTAGAATATTACTGTGTTTCTAGTGAGGGGATGTTTGAACACAATGAGTTACAGGAAAGGGTTCCACATAAGAGGAGTAATTTCAAGAGGGGTGTTAGTTATTGGTTAGTAACTTTGGAATACTTTAGATCAATATCGGTTCCTGAAGTAATGTGAAAGAGTAATTAATGACAACTGAGTTTGTTCTGTCAAGCTCTCAGTACAGTTGTGTGTATGTGTATATGCACTTACACTGTGCCAATGAATACAGAAGGCTGTAATAAAGAAACTCAGTTACTGACTTTTGGTAACTACTTGGATAATCAGAGTAACTTCATAAAGAGTTACTTTGGTAAAGGCAAAAATAGTAATATGCTGTTGCATTAATTATTTACTGCCTTTCTGTGCTGACAGGGTGTAGTGTTCTGTACACAGAGTTGTCAAACTGCAGGTGACAGAAAACTGTAACAGTCTTATATAAAAGTCACGTATCTGAATTGTTGGTTTAGTTTAGTAGGATTTTTTTTTTTTCCAAACCCAAAAAGCTAATCCTGGAATTTCATTTCTGAATTTAATACAAAAGTTGATCCTTGCAAGTCTCTGCCCCAGATATCTACAGAAACTCCCCCACATTCAAGCCAGTAAGCTTGAAGAGAACAGCACAGGTGATTCCAGATGTCTGGGGGAAAGATAAGGACCTGATAGAATACATAGCATGTGAGATTGAACTGTGTTGAGTCAATATTTTCTAAAGGTCAGGGGTGGATGTGAGAGTAGAAGTGTTCTCTATTCCCATGTTCTCTACTGTGGTGCTTGTAGCAGGCCGGATGTAGGTTCCAGTCTCCACATGTCAGACACCAGGGAAAACTTGTTGAAAGCAATTAGTGAGGCTGGTTGCTAAACTGAATTCTTTAGACCTCACTGATGACCCTAATTAAGAGGGAAAAACGACAGCTTTAACTTCTGACATGGTTTTAATTTTACAGATTAATTTACAGATTTCAATTACATCTGTATCTGAAAATGTGTAGCAGAAATACTTGAACTGGATCCAGATGTTGAGGATATAGCAAGTATTTTTATGGCAAAAGCTCCAGATGAGATGAATAATTCCCAGGATGGCATGAGCATAGGGTAGCAAATGATACTCTGCTTGGCTTCAGGGCTAACCAGATGAGCAACGTACATGGACTTTTTCTCCTGACAGGGCTATTAAAAGGGATATCTTCCTCTGAAAGTATGTCAAAATGTTTAGAAATTTTATTGCTGAGTATTCAGCCTCAGTAACAAACAAGATTAGGTGCCATTAAGACCAATGGCATGTAATGGAGTGGCAGGATGTTGTGCTTCTGTTGTTATGCAAGTGCCATTAGGATGCTCCTTATTGTATTTGTCTCTAGTAGGTGATAGTGGCAAATACCTGAATCCATCTGTGAGGGGGCAAAGCCACCTCTGCTGTGCTGGACCACCCCTATTGCGACAAAATGTTTTGCTTTACTGTCTTTGCAGCTTCTCCCCTATGAGGTAGCAAAGCTGATGAATTTAATAGCCTCATATAGATATATAGACTCTTCTGGCATCTTCATTATGAATTTCTTTTGACAGAATTTTTCACTTTATGTAGAGATGAAATTGACGTACATGTCAAATCTGACTTAGATGGAAGTGAGTTGCCTGAACACCAGAAGGGATGTGTATGAGGCCTTGGATTAAGCCTGTGTTGGTCAGGCATTCAGCTTTCTTCATCCAGTGTTCTTAACATTAGTGATTTGTATTTTGGATTAATGTCTTCAAATTTAGTAGAAAAATAAAATGAGTTCTTGCTTGTTTAAACTAAATTGCATTCTTTAAGGAAGAAGTGGCACAGGTTTTAGCAAAATAATTTTTCTAATAGATTTCATCCAAAGTGGTAGAAATTGTGATTTGAAATAGATGTTTCTGTTCAGCTCACAAATGAGTGTGTAGTCATAAGCATAATGATAGAAATCAAGTAAACCCAAATTGGCATAAACCCAGCTGAGGTTCTTTTGGAGATGTTTTGCATTGGTTTAACAGACTCTTTTACTAAGGCTGAGAATGACAGGCTCAGGCTGGACCTATAGCGTTCAGTCACTTCCGAGTTCATTCTGCGTATGACATGATGATAATGGTTGCATGGGGTTGTGGGTCTTGATGCATCCTAATCAGTGTGAAAACATGCGAGATGGTCTAGCTGATTGGAAAGCATGTGGACAGTTGATAGTGAGTTCATAATATTCTGAACTTTACAGCTCAGTAAAATCATGTTTTTGTTAATCATAATTAATATATGGGCACTAACAGCATTTTCTGTTAGATTGAACTAAGAGTATCCTTTTTTTTCAGACCCTATTGATTAATCTTTTTTTTTTTGAAAAGAAGAGTTCTGTATATGTGGAATGGACTGTTTGATCAGGTTCATTTATGGACTATTTGATCAGGTTCCCGGGATGGTTCAATGGGTCTCTGGGAAGTCACAGAGGATGTGTTGTCCAAAAGCGATGCCAGGCATAATCTCTCTCAAGTTCCTGTCTATGCCCACATAACACACAGTGCTCTGAAGGATATCCCGAAGGAGAACACCAATCCTGACAACTGCAAAGTCCGAGCACTGGCTTTCAACAATAAGAACAAGGTTAGTAAGATAAGCAAGACAGTTGAGAAGTTCTAAAACTGTCCCTGTATAGTAGAAAAACTAAAAAGTAATCTAAACAGAATATACCAGAGAAGCAAGCTAATATGTTTTTCTCTGATTCTTTTGCATCCTTGTCTGGTGAGGTGGTGGTTTTAGTCTGATGTTCTCTGCTTCTGCCCCAAGTGAATGGAGGAGTCCAGAAGGAAGAAAAAAGCAACCCCAGACACTTTAGAATGCACAGTTTTCCCATGGGTTTGATTTTCGTTTTGCATCCTAAGCAGGGGAGTAAAGGAATATTTACAAGAAGCAGATAAAGCACCAAGACATGTCTTGCAGCTTGAATCCCATTCTTGAGTTTCTGCTTTCTTTTGCCCTCTGTGAAGACCAGCTAACATTTAGCACTTCCTGTTCTGATGGCTGAATCCTTTCTGGATTGCTCAGCAAGTGAGGTGACTGACTCACAGGGCAGGCACTAGTGCTTGCTTTGGGGTTATTTTGTTGGTATTTGACAAACAGTAAATGTCAATCTCCCACATCCTGATCTCCTGTTATTACTAGTGGGAGTAGCAATTCATGCTCCACTACTTTTTTTTCCCCCCTGCCCTCAAAGAACAGAAAAGGTCTGAAGCAAAGGTGGGTGTGCTGTTGGAAGCACCGTGCTCCTGTAGGCTTTATTTTTCTCAACAGCTGTTAGTTACTCCTCTGATGGAAAGTTCATGTAACTTTTTCAGTAGAGTAGCACCTGAAATTTGCTTCAGGGTTAGAATCAGTGTGGGACCTGCTGAAGAGAATTGTCAACTCTAGATTGTACTGTCTCATAATTTTGAATGCCTAGCAAGATTAATGGTTTTGAAAGTTACTGTTATTTACTCTTTTGTTAATTTAGGTTCTACTTGACATTTTGTACTGTATTGCATTCTATAAAGATCAGTATAAAATGAAAATTTATCTTGATAGAGCCTTTACAGGATTATGCATAAGTTCAATCCAGAGTGTGCAGCCTGCCTAGAAGAGAGTGTGAGTTTGCAAGGATATCTATAATACAGAAACTAACTCTCTTCTTTTTATTTTCTTTCTAATAGGAGCTGGGAGCTGTGTCCCTGGATGGGTATTTTCATCTTTGGAAAGCAGAGCACACACTATCAAAGGTGCTTTTCCATTTGTTGGAGTTAAACTTCAAAAACTGCAAGCCGTTAAGGCTGTTCACTATTCTTAATCTCCTTCAAGTATTTGAAGAGCAGCAGTGTTTGCAAAACACTCAAAAGTTCTGTGTAAAATGAAATGTGCTAAAATTTGGAGCTTGAAGAGGAGAGGACTCTGCACTCCCCTTAATTTAGAGGGCAGGAAGCATTCTTAAGTTTCTGCTAGTTCTGGGTTAGCTGAAGTGAGCTGTTGCATAGAGTATGGTGGATACTTGATCAGTAGAATTCATAAAGGAAGTTGCACTTACTTAAGTGTAATGGCAAATCACACCCATTACCTATGCTAGTTAATATGATAGTCTTTTTCAGCTGAGAGCTGATGTCACTGTGCGCCTGCTAAAGAAACAGCAACTTAGAAGGATCTGAAACAATTTATCAAAATGTCCATTTTTCTTGGCTTCAGCCTTTATTGTCTCAGTTTGCTTCAGATAAGGCACCACATTGCTTTCAGGGCTTTTCCTTCTGGGTCGTGTTTTTCACCTGCAATTTTGTGGATTTTTTCCCTGCAACTTCCTAGAACATAGCTTACAAAATTGTTCTGTTAATGCCTTACTCTTTTCTTGTAACAGGTTGATTTTTATTTTTTCTGTTTCCAGTTACTTTCCACTAAGTTGCCATACTGCAGGGAGAACGTGTGTTTGGCTTATGGTCAGGAGTGGTCAGTGTATGCAGTAGGATCACAGGCGCATGTCTCCTTTCTGGATCCGAGGCAGCCTTCTCACAACGTTAAATCCGTCTGTTCCAAAGAACGAGGCAGTGGTAAGAAACCTGTCAAAGGTGCTTGAAATGGTTTGCTTGCAGAAATAGCTGTTAAAACTGTAGTAAGTCAAGATTCTAATAAAGAGGAAGGGCTTCTCCAGTGATCGGCTAAATAATTAGCAGTGTATAGGTTTGGCTTTTGTCACAGTATACCTTGAGCAACCAACAAACCAAATGTGGCCGGCTCTGAAATCTAATAAAGGGCAACATCAGTGCCTTTAGGAGCAACTCAATTGTAAACCATGCAAATATTACTGAAGTTTAAAAAGCGTGTATTTTACTGCTGTATATTTTTTACTGGATCTTACTCTGTTTTTTACCATCTCAAAGCAAATACAGTCTTTTTACCACTGTTCATACCATTCTTTCATTCTTCTCTATGAATTAAAGAAAAAGGCATTTTGTCTGATCTGTGCTACCTTATTGGGAGTCTGGGCTGTGAAGGAATGCTTGGTTTGTAATTTTAAAGCCATGAGTGAGACTCCTGATTTTCTGTGTGATTTGAGTGCTATTTCCTTTCCTCATATGGATGCAGTATGTCCAGTTGAACCTTATACCAGGGCCAAGCCTGAGGGCTTGCAGAGTGTATGGTTCCATAAAGTTCTCTCCATATCCTTTACTGTCAGGCATGAGAAGACACAGTGCCATATTAATCCTGGACTAATAAGTTGCAGTCCTTATTTAGCTTGTCTCTGGGCCTCCATCTCTTCATCAGAGGCATGTACATAGTAGGCATATGTGTGTAGGTTATTAGAGGTATGTAGGTAGGCAAAGATTAGGAAACTTTTATTTATGTGGTGTCTATCAGGGTCTGCTGCTTTCACATGTGGGAGAAGTGTCTGTAATGTCAGGAGAAGTCACCTGAACATCTTACCAGAAAGACCTCTTGTCTTGACTTGCTGTCAGTAAGGATTCTGCCCAGGTCCTGACGCAGACACTGCAGTGTGCTGCCCAGTGGTGGCTGGTGGCTGAAAGCTTCTGCCTCAAGTATGTGATCATCCATATTGGGGGATAAGGTGTATAGGGAGTACCTCCAGAGCTTTCTCTACTTCATCTCTGAAGAAAGTCTTTGTTCAGGGTAGTTTTCTGTTATGCAGAGTAGGTGCATCTTTTTATTTGGCGTGGTGGTGGAGGCACGTAAATAACAGTAATTCCCAAGATACTGAGTGTTTCCACTTTCTGTTGATTTCCATGGGACTTGGAGTGGTGCAGCACCTCTAAAAAACAGGCTCTTTATTGATCTGTGGACTAAAATCTGATTTCAAGTGCTTTGCAGTGATACCTGAATGTGCTTTAAGTTTCCAGTTGTACCTGCTGAATGTGGTAAGTCCACATTAACTTTAGTTCACTAGTGTTGTACACAAAAGCAGAAAAAGGTAGTGGTGGCTTAAGTCAGTCTGGAGCTGGGGCTGGCTTTCTCCTGCTGTAACCCCGTCTGCTCTACACAAGAAGGCAGTGAATGCTTTTTAGTGCCTCTTGTGAGTGTTGCTTTTCTTAGCAGCTATACAGGGAAATGCAGGCCTTGGACGATAGTTCTTGATCCACGAAAGCAACTGCTCTCTGCATGACTGGGGTACAGAGCCATGTTGTGTGCCCTTCACTTCATGTCCTGAAGGCAGCAGACAGAGCTTGTGTGGCATTGATGCTGTGACTTCTTGTGTAGGACATGTCACTGCATCTTCATTTCCTTCTGGGATCTGTAGACCCTTCCTGCAGCTTGGGAGTGAGGCTCCATATACTTACCTAAATAATCCAGGTCCACAGGTGATAGAGGGCTGGGAGTGTAGGAGAATTTACTGTGATTGTTTTTTTGGCACAGGCTGTCCTTTTAGCTTAATGGGAATGATTAATCTGAGGTACTTCAGCCCCTTAGTAGACAATTTGAAATTATGTTTTTGAAAGCCTGTTCTAAATATCCTTCTTAGTAGTTGTTGGAGTTTTAAGAGTTCTCCTAGTTTTTTTTCTGTTAAAGGAATTTTCCCCCATAATGTTTCCAGGGAAACAAATGCCCAGGTGCTTAAGAAGAACAAAAGACCTGGCTGCTCTTTTTGTTTCACCTGGGTGTGTGGTCAGTCGGTCTCGAATTTCACACAGAGAGGGAGGGTGCTTGCTTGGTCCGATTTTTCCTTCTGCTGGAGAGAAGCCCCGGGATCCCAAAGCCTGCCTTCCCTGCCGCGGTGGGCTGTGGCTGCCCTGCCCTGCCGCTGCTTCGAGCCTTCACTGCGCTGTAGCCGTGCTCACCCTGCCTGCCCAGACCTCCGGGGGGGATTCCGTTTGGATACATCGCGTCTGCCACCCAGGATTTGTGCTCGTCCCTGCCATTCCAGCCTGGTGTTCCCGAGGGTCCGGCCGGACACTGGGATCAGCTGCCCAGGGGTTTGTGAAGCCTTTGTCCCATCCCTTCCCGGGATCCCAGGGCACCGGTGCCGCGTGCTCCCCGAGCTCGCTCCGGAGCGCCCCCTGCAGCCGCGGGGGAACCATCGCACCTGCCCTGCTCACCGGGAGCCGCCAGCGCCCCTGCCGGCTGCGAGCGGAACTGCACCCGAGGGGAAAGGGCCCGACAGCCGAGAAGGCTGGGGCTGGGTTTGTGGTTGTTTGCTGGTACTGCCATAGGTATTGCTGTTTGTTTGACTGGGTTATACACATAGAGATATATAATAGCAAAGAACTGCTATTCCTATTTCCCACATCTTTGCCTAAAAGCCCCTTGATTTCAAAATTATAGTAACTCGGAGGGAAGGGGGTTGCATCTGCCATTCCAAGGGAGGCTTCTGCCTTCCTTAGCAGACACCTGTCTTTCAAACCAAGACAGTAGTGGGTACATCAAGGATTCCTTCAGTTAATTTCTGGTTAGAGAAAGACCCATAGTTGTTCTGCATTTTTTATAGCTTTTTATTAATAAATTTAATTGAAAAGTATATGCCATCTGCCTTCATACTCCATCACCTGTTTGTGTGCAGTAAGTGTTCTCCTGGGTGGCTTGTCAAGAGCATTTCGGGAGCAAAAATAAGAGGAGATCCATGGTCCCCTCCTGTGCCTTTCTCCTCTTACCTGAGTGACTGCACTTGCTGACTGCAGAGGGCTTAAAGCTTTCTTCCCCAGAGCCAGGCTTGTGTGATAGAGGTGGGGGGAAGGTATTCAGCTGTCTTAGGTGCATTTTTAACTCTCTGAATTAAAGCATATGGATCTCATAATCTGCTTCAGCAGAGAGACTTGCACAGTGGCTTCCCACCTATTAAGTCTGCAGCCAAGACTTCACCCCACATCTGGAGCAGGACAATGTAGCCTTGCGTGTTCTAAGTGTGAGTCACAAATTCTGGTGGCTATGGATGTCACATCCGGTGGCGGAGATGGAAGGATGAGGACATGTTTCTTGTTAGGACTCTATACAGAGGGGAAGGGGAAACTCCCTGGCTGCATCCAGAGCTCCTGGTTGTCTGGTGTCATGTGCGCTGCTGGGAATATTCCAGGATGATACAAGTTTTGTGATGTTCAGCCCTGCTTGGTATGGTGACAGCACTTGGCATGTGAATGTAGCTGGCATAACTCACTCTTTTCCTCTCCTGTTTGCATGCTTGCTTAGGCTTTAATTCAATGGTACTTTAAAGAGGGCTAAAAAGCCCTAGGGTTTCTAAGCTGGTGTCCTGTCATGAAGGAAGGAGAAGTATAGATGTGGTGGAGTTTAATCTGAGTTGAAGAGTTGTTTGGAGTAGAGTGGTTACACAGAACAGTATTTACACAATAAATGGAGATGAGATGACAGGACGTTTTGTGGAGTGCAAATTCCTACATACAGAATCTCCCCAAGACTAGTTCAAAGGGATCCTTGATTAGCTGAGCCTTCAAATTTAGATTTTTTGAAAACAAAATGTACTCTTTTGTTCAGCGTAATGGCATAACTGAATTGTGCTAACATATTTAGTTTGAACTGTACCTTCCCGTGTACTGGTGGAACATGGTGTTGTTTGTATTGTAGGATTCCTGTTCTATTTTCATCCCTGGCTAAAGTGCTAAAAATGCCAGCTACTAAAAATAAGGTGTGCTTGTTTGAGAACATTTGAGTGGAGACAGATCAGGCTCATTAATAGTTTTGAAGCTATCTTAGCAGCAAGGTGACTAGTGGTTATTATGGTTACACTTGCTTACAGCTAGCCTGTTGATCAGCACAATGCACTTGGTGGCAGCTGGGACTTACTGGTCACTTCCTGCAGGTTGGCATGTAGTTAGAGAGGGTGTGAGCTCGTGGAGGAAAACAGTGTGATGTTCTTCCCTCTGTCTGCTGCCATGTACCCGCTCTTGGTGTGTTTACTTAAAGGCTTGTGGCAGACAGCGCAAAGGTACTCTGAAGCCTAACTGGCTTATCTGGCCAACCTGAGGGCTGGTGAGGATGAATCTTCTTACTATGCACCATCGGTGAAGCTGATGGCCTCGAGGAGTAGGGCAGTCATGTATGCAGTTGAAGCTGCTGTTCTAATAGCATCAGTAGAATTTGTCTACACCACTCTGTAGCAGTGGGAAAACTTGTGTGTTGTGGAGAGTACTAGTAGGTAATACTAGACGTGAAGCAACAGCACTGCAGAGCCAAAGCATCCCTCTCCTTACTGCACTGTCTGTCCCTTCTGTTTGACAGGTATCCGCTCAGTGAGCTTCTACGAGCACATCATCACTGTGGGGACAGGGCAAGGATCCTTGTTGTTTTATGATATCAGAGCCCAGAGGTTCCTGGAAGAAAAGCCCCCTCGTGCCTGCTATGGGCAGAAGCAGAAATTAGGAGGAAGTGAAATTTTGAAGCTGACAACTGGGAAAGGCTGGCTGGTAAGTAGTTTGTAGCTGTGATAGAGCTGGGGGGAAGGGGACCCATTATACAGGAGTGGCATAGGGCTTGAGCCAGTTCTTTTTGGCCCTCATGTGTGAAATGTGTGCCAGTCAGTGTTCATGTAACCAATAACTAATAATGAAGAGCAAGAAGTGCTGCAGAATTGCTTTCTACAAAAGCTTTATGAAAGGGTACTGAAGGTTATTTGTTTGAGTGTAAGGCATAGTGACTACAGTTTTCATGCACTGATTCATAAATGAACCAGATTTTTTATCTTTATATTTTCAAATATAATCTAACTTCTAGTTTTCAGAACCTCGAACAGAAAATAAATTGTCTTTCTTTAAGGCCATAGTAATCCAATGTGGTGCTCAAAGCAATGGAGTTTTAATTTAATTGTGTATAATTTTAGAAACTGCAGCTTCCTGAGGTAATGCCATGGCAGGCACTTGAGTTTGGTTTCCTGTATGTTATTGTAAAGCAGTTAATGGCTTTGTTTAACTTAGCTCCATTAACTTTTGTATCACTGCAGCGTCACTACCCTTCACTTCCCTGTTCCAATGTTTGGCCTAAATGTTCTCAGAAAAAGCTTCAGGACAACTCTGGTATTTTTTAGTTGACCTGTATGAAGCTTCAGAATTGTTAAGAAGAAATACCTCTTTTTAGGCTCTGGAAGCTCCCTTCTGCTTTTGTGAAACAGGGTTTTGGGTTTGTTTGGCAACAATAATGATCTAAACTTTCCTTTAACAGAACCATGATGAAACCTGGAGAAATTATTTTTCTGACATAAATTACTTCCCAAATGCTGTTTACACCCACTGCTACGACTCGTCTGGAACGAAACTCTTTGTGGCAGGAGGCCCTCTCCCATCAGGACTTCATGGGAATTATGCTGGTCTCTGGAGCTAATGATAACTCTTCATTCTGATGCTGATCTTTACACAGATTTCCATTTTTTTAAACGACAAAATTGTGTGATGCCATTGATTCCTGATTTAAACACAAGTTATTTTTGGGCAGAGTTTTCTGTTGGTCTCCAACAGTTTTGTACATCTTTTTGAACTAGTTTTTTGCTTTAACCTCCTTGATTCTTTATATGGAGGTGTTTTGAAGTCCTTTTTTATTGTATTTACTCCAAATGACTCTTCCCCCCATTTAGGCTGTCTTGGCCATGTGCCCCCTCCTCTACTTTGCTGTGAGGCAGGATTTCTTTCTTATAGAGTGGTTGCTCCTGAGCTTTCCGTGAAAGTCTCGGGGCTGCATGTGTGCAGGTACTTCGTGTCAGTTACATTACCTGGAGTGAGGACTACTTGTAATTAAAAAATATTAAAAATATTTATAAGAGATAAGCTACTACTTTATCTGCAGAGCCTGGCCCTGGCCTGGGTTGATCATATTTTTTAAAAGTACAAGTCTAATGATACTGTTTATATGTAGAGGGATATGGTAATTTTAAGCTGTACTCACTGGAGCCCAGGGATGGATTCCCTAGGGGTATTGCCCATCAGATCCAAAGTGCAGGAGTTTCAAAAGTGCATTTGTGTTTGAATGGTAGTTTTCAGCAGTGCTAGGAGCAAAAATTGATCTGTTTCTTCACTGCCTGTCCCAGGTATCAGCTTGCACAACTGGAGTTTGTATAGGCTGTTCTGCAGCATGGCTGTTGCAGGGTGACATTACATTGAGGGCTGCAGAGGTGCTGAGAGGAAATGGGGGCTAGTTACTCAAATGAACTAAATCTGTCTGTTCTCCAGATGAAACATGGTTTCTAAGTATGCTGTTAGGGTAGCTTAAAAGCTCTTCATAAACTGCCTAAAACCTAGGACCTTTTTTATCCCAGGTTGTGGAAATTTTTTCCCTTTTTTGCTGTTCTGGTTGGCCATCTGCTCAAATAAGCCAATGGAATAAATAAACTATTTTTTTTCTCCAAGATTAAAGAGTGCATCTCAGACTTTACGAATGCAAGCGAGAAGCTTTCCATGAAGGAGGATAGCTTGGTGTTACCTCACTTTGTGCTAGCGTATGCTGTAGGAGAGGCTCAGGCTTTTCCAGAATCCCCTGCTGCCTTCTGCATTCAGACACCCTCCAACTTCACCTGGGAGTGGGAGGGGAGAACAGGTCCAATGCCCTTCAGGTCAAGCTGTGAAGCATGTGCCTCCCAAGGGTGATGGTCTTACCCAATTCTCAGCTAAAATGCAAGACTCCAGGGTGTTCCTCCTTTTGGCAGGCACTAAACTCTCAGCTTGTTACTGAAGCCTCTGTCCTCTGCTGGAATTAATGCCTTTCCCCTGACACTGGTGGAGTAAAGTGTGCCTGTACCTCACAGCTTTGGTGCCGAACGGGCAGTTGGTTGAAGCTGAGAGGAAAGACAAGGCTGGAACATGCTCTCTTCTCCCATCTCTGTGGGACATCCCAGCTACCACTGCAGTTCTTGCCCACAGCCAAGAGCTAGGCTGCATGTGTCTTTGCAGTCTCTCTCATCTTCATACTTGGTATCTTCATCAGTAACACCAAGCAGTCAGCGTCAGGCTTAAGTTCCAGTTGGTATGGAGATCTGGATGGAAATCCTACGAGGAGTGCAGATCCCTCTCATTGGGGTGTAAATCCTGGCAAGAGGAGACCTCTCTCCCAGGTGTGCCCCTGTCCCAGAAGTATAATTAGCACTGAGCACTGACACAGGTGCTTCACAAGCAGATCATCTTCCAGTGTTTCGTAAGTGTACTTCCCATTGTAGTCTGGTTGCTTAATCTGCATCAGTTCAAGGTACTGTGTGTATGGCTAGTCAGGCTTTTCTCTGAAAAGGGCAGATTATATACCATGGGGTAGCTGCTTTGGTTATTTTAGGGATTTAGAAAAGTGGAAGTATTGAAGAAAAACAAATCTTGGAGAAGAATGGCAGGATTTGTCTTTCTACAGCTACTGTGTAAGATCATTCTGTCACAAGGAACATGTTCTGCTTTGCTTTGTTGGGGTTTTTTTAATTGGGTTTGTTTCGTTTTATTTTGTTAAAGAAGCTAGACACTTAAGTCTACATGAGTGTCCTCCAGTTCTGCTGAAGCAACAGGTAATAGCTGGGCATTTAGTGTCAGCAGTTCCGAAGGGAGACTCCTGCTCTGGATATTCTAGCCCTGATGTTGATCTATTAATTGAAGCATATTTTAGGCCATGATAGGGGAAAAAATGGTATTTATATGGCCTTCAAACACAGAGGTTGATTTTTCTGCAGTGTCTAGGTTACTCAGGAGGCAGCACTGGAAATTGTCCCTTCCTGCTGACTCTGATCTCCACAAGTACCTCAGTATGTGCTCCTAAAGCCTGGTAATGTGAGTGCCCTTTTCCTCCTTTTTTTTCTGCACAGAAAGCTCTGCACAATTCTCACATGAATTTGGAAAATTATGTAGAACTCCTCAAGTCTCACCTGCTTTTGTGTATTCTGCTTTCAGGATGCTTTCTTGCAAAAATAACTTTTTATGGTAAGGGAGCCATCTTTGTTGCTGTATGAAAATCCCCACAAAAAACAAACCAAACTAGAGAGTGCTGCAAGCACACAAACAAGTTGGGCCAGAGATAACTTATTTTCTAGCTAGTTTCAGTGGTTTTAAGTGCTTATAGCAATATATAGATGTTAAGTTTTAGAGAGTTCTTCTTGACTTTGATTTTGTTGCCCTGTTGGGTTAGATATCTCATGAAATTCAGGATCAGGTTAGAAATGTGGGGGGTTTCCCATCCAAGTGCAGGAATGGCTGCAGAACAGGGCATCTCCGGGCTCCACAGGGAGGTAAGTTGGGTACCCCATTGTTCAAAAGGCAGATATACCCCTGCAATGGAATGAGCTCAGTCTGGTGACTGCACTTCAGTAGCTTCTTGAACAGCTTGCTGTGTGCTGCTGAGACCCAATGGCATGCATATATTCAGACCATCTTACCTTTTCCACTGTTTCTTAAAGATTTCCCTCCCTTGGTCTTTCCAGCTAGAATGGTTTGTTTGGGGCTGCTTCCTCCAACCCAAATCATACCAGTTTTTGCTGTAGCAGTATTGTCCTTGCAGAGGTGACCTCTATTGAGCAGGAACAGGCTTGCTAGCATTTTGTCAGCCTGTGCTCAAGACCTTCAATTTGCTTTATTTTAACTGGGTAAAAGTTGAAGGCTAGCTCAGACTGTTGAACTGGGCAGTTACCCTTGTACGTGTTTGACTGATGTGATTACACAGTAGCAGTCTGTTCCAGGTGGGGAACATACTCTGGTTTATCTCACTTGAAGGAGAGAAAAGAACTTTTAGCATAACATACCTTCAGACTGGCTGCTATTGACTTCTCAGTCGTGTGGGATCTTCTGTGCTACCAGTGAGTGTAGCAAGCAGTTAATTTTACTGCTCAGCTCTTTTCAGTGGACTACCATGTTAATTGGGGTATTTTTGGGTATTACATTTTCAGTATTCATAATAGGTAATCAAACGAGTGACTCAGTTATGGGTTTGGTAACACCTAGCTTGTAAATACTGGGTAGCAACTCCTCAGTAATAGCTGGATGTTACATCATGGGACATTCCTGAGGAATCAGAAGCTACTTTGCAGTGTTGGCTTGAGCACAGTAATAAGGGTTGTGCTCACCCTCTTCACTGAACACCTTATTCCTGTAGTTCCGCCAGCTTTCTCCCTTGTACAGTCAAGTCTTGTAGGGAGAATTGCTAGTGCTCTCCTCTGGTGCTTTCTGGGATTGCAGTAAAGAAGTGAGTCCATTTGTTTGATTCCCTCATCAGTGCTCCTGTTGTTAGTTCGAGGTGAGTAAATTACCAAAGAATAGTTGTTAGTAGGTTTATGTTCCTAGTCTCAATTTTTCATTCTCCTCAGAGATCCATTTTTAAGATCATTGCAAGCGCCCAGTGATCTTGCTGGACTTCGTCTGTTCACAAAGGTTACGCTCATGTTGTGGGTGACTCTTGTGATTCTCTTCATGAGAGGAGCTCCTGAATTGCATTACGGGGTTTATATTTGCTGCCTCCATTTTAGGGCTTTGGCAGCTTTTTGTATCTAAAGGATTAAGATACTTGGGGATCATTCTCTTCCAGAATTTCATCCTATTCCTTCGTCTGAATACTTGCTTTGTATATAGCTTGCACCTGCAAAGTTAACAGATTAAATTTATGATCCAGCTATGTGGAGTGGTGCTTTGGTGTCTTAATTTGTGCCCCTCAGCTGAGAGGCATTTACAGGCCTTGTGAACTGCTGTGCCTCACGTGGTGCAGGTGTGAAACAAAGCAGGCTTGCCTAGACCCTTCATGAGGTCACTTGGAAACCAAGGACAGGTGGGCTGTCAAGTTACTGCACGTGGGAAAGCAGCAGCATCTTTCAGCAGCCAGGTGGGAGCTCTGAGGTCTGTTTTTAGTGGTCTGATACTCTTATTTTCAATAAACCCACTTTTCCAAGTTGTCTGATATCTTCTTAATTAGCTTCTTTTGCAATTGCGGCTATGACTGAATTACTGGACTGGGGTACAGCTTGTTCCTAAGGAACACCATTGCAGAGCTGTGTGTCATGCAGGTGGAGCTGATCCTCTGGCCAGCCCATGCTGAGCCAGGGACTCCTGAGCTACCAGGCACAAACTTCTTAGCTTAAAGCCAAGTGAAAATCCCTGTGTGCCCTGCTGGCCACCCCACAGTCTGAGCCCATGGTGTGACCTCAACTTAAAATGCATTTCTGAGTGTTACAGTGCCCTCAGTAACTTATTTGAAAGTCTGAAGCAGACACCCCCAGACAAGGAAGAGTGGAAGAGAGAACACAGCCACATCTTGTTTGAGGTGCTTTCCTTTGCCCCTGTACATGAGCACTTCATGTGGTGAGGATGGGCAAGGAACACCACAGAACCAGTAAAAGGCAAAGGGTATTTGGTATGGCTCTCGGGACTCCAGAAGTATTTAAAAACTAGAGGGGATACATGAATGCTTAATTGGAAACGTCTTTGAGAGATCAGGTATATATCCCTGACATTCCTAATTCTCTGTGTTAATTTTCAAGGATAAAATTAGGAAGTACCTTTTTGCTTGTGATGCTGAGTTTTTTCATGAAAATCATGTGATGCTTGGGTAATTAAAAGAATGCTCTTGCAGAAGGGAATCTTCCCATTTCCTAACAGCCTCTCCCGCTAGTATCCTGCTGGGAGCAGTATGGTCTAAGAAAGTGCACACAGATTTAAAATGGAGTGCCGGGGTTGGCAGAGTTGGGAAAACGTGGGCTGTCTGACTGTTTCTATACCCAAAAAACCACCAACACTTGACTGTATACAAATTGTGGTTGCTGTACTGAAACTGAGAGGGTGTATAAAACCCCTCGCAACATAGTGCAATGTCTTTAGTCCTAGATTCTTTTGAATTGATTCTTTTGCCTTCAGGACAAAAAATTTAGGAGTCAATACACTGTTTTGTTAGGAACTGCTTTTCTAGATTCCCTTACTAATAGGGAAAATTCAGGTGCTGAATCTTACAATCCCATTAAACTTGTACTTTTTATTTGCCCGTTCACCTGGTCTCTTTTCATTTCCAAGGCCTCCCACAGTCTCAGGGTATAAATCACTATGACTCATCCAAATAGTACTGAAATGGACCAACCAGAGGTTAATGTGCCTTCCTCTTCTGGTACCTTGATCTTTGTAAAGTTATCTCAGACTCGTCACTGTCTTAGGGCTGGGTACATGCATTGTCTTTTTCTAAGATGTATGTGTTGAAATTGCAACAAGTTTATACTGTTACTTGTGACCTGTTCCATCTGTGTTAGGATGTGGTGTAGACACAAATCAATGCGCTGGATGGTCTTGGTATCAGTCTTGCCAGTGACACCTATCAGTGCTTGCTTGTATGTTCATGTGTACATAAATGCTGGATCTTCCCCACTGCCCGTGGTGCACAAGATGCACAAAATACACAAGGTGTTTTAAAATGTGCAGTGATCACAACTTGTTGCCTGAAGGTAGGATGTCCTACAGTGAACTGTTTTTAATGGTTTTATTTTATTTTATTTTTAATAAGATCCAAAGCCTTCAGGGAGAAAAAAAATCAGGATTTGCTGATACTTGATGGCTTTTGTTCTGAATCCAGGGTCTCATGGTTGTTAACAACTCCTTCAAATCTACCCATCTAATAGAGGCTTTCTCAGCTTGTTTCTGTCATGAGCTGTATCAGAAACACCGCTGAATCCTGAGCTATCACAGAAGCTGTCAAGCAAAGTAGTAACAGCTCTCTTCAAATATTACAGTGCACATTTTTTAACTGTAAGATAAACCTGTTCCAAGTTATTGATGCAGCTTACAAGTGGAACACTGGGAAACTGCAGGTAGTATGTGAAACCGGCCTGTCTGCACATGGGGCTCAGTGTTCTGTTACCTTGCAAATTGTTTCTCCTCTCTGAAAAGGGTTTTTTTTGTTCGTTTTTTTCCATACAAAGACATGATACATTTGGCTTAGTTTTCTAAAGATATCTTTGTTTACAAACCTCAAACTGACACCTGGAATTTGAGCTGAGTTTCTATCGCTTACGCAGACAGTAATGCATGATGTCTCATAAGAGCCTAGAAACAGGAACGTATATATCTTCACTTGCTGTGGCCTTCCATGGACATGCCTATGCATAATTAACTGAATTACAGTACTGCACTCTGTTGATCCATGAGGCTGCCTTTGTATTTAGAATCAGCACGATTAGTCATCAGTGTGTTGACATTAATACATGATCATGGAGCTCTAAGGTCTGTGTGTTTTCTGTGCTATCTGTATCTGTTCTCTCTGTACCGCAGTGCAGACTTAACTCCAGAGTTCTCTTTGCTTCTTGCTAATTTCAGAGTTCCCTTAAATTCAGTAAGGTGCTGTTTTTATGTCAGTCACTTTTCAGAGTAGAACAAATGGATTTAACTTAGTTTTCTATCTTTAGCATCTTCCTCTTCTCCCATTTCTTCCTAGTCCACCTGTAACAATCAGTTCAAAGCTGTCTGCCTACTCTGAAAATGATCAAGTCATAATAAAAAGAAAACCTATAGCCCACTGTGGCAAGATCACTCTGTGCTTTTAGCATAAACTTCCGAGGCTGGATGCAAGTGGAGACTCCACTCCTGCACAGTCTACAGAAGCTGAAATCCTCTTGCATCCATATTGTTCAGTGGGTATCTAGATCAGGAAGTGGAGGTGCCCTGTGCCTGCATGCAGTGTGTTTGTAAAACTGATCTGTAGTGGTTTAGCCAGAGAACTGGCATCTTCAGCTGCTACTCAAAATCTTGATTAAAGGCTTCATTCAGGGCAATACCAGGAGGGTGAGTTGCTGACTTGATCCTATGTAAAGGCTTCCTCCAGAGATTTATTTTTCTGGGAGGGTGGAATTGTAAAAGAGTAGGGATATGAGCAAAACAATAACCCTGTGCTCAAAAGAGAAAAGTTATTCTAATGTACTTTGGCCAGCAAGAATGACAAAGGCTCGCTATGCTCAGAGGTGAGCTGGCAAGGGAGTGTTTGAAGGGTAGGCCTTGAGGGTTTGTGCCATCATGCCTTAGATCACTGCAAATTAGTTGCTCCCAGAGTTTTTGAAACTGGTGGTCATCCCTCTTCAGATGAGATGTGAAGATGGAATGTGGAAAAACCAGTTTCCCCAGTGGTCACTCAGTCTTCCCCTCAACTCAAGGTTACCAGTGCACTTGTCTCTTTGTTTTCATGAGTGACTATGACTAATGTGCTTCACCAGCCTGATCCACATGCTTCTTGCAGGGATGGTGGAGTGAAAGGGCCTTGTCTGCATTATCCTCCGCTTTTCTGGTTGTTGACAGTGCAGGAGTGTAACAGGCCAGCTGTGATTTACAGCTTCAGCTGGTTGCTCTGGGCTTCTCTCACATTGCTCGTGTGGTAGTGGGGCTGATATGAAAAGAACTGGGTAAGTAACTTCTGGTGGGCTTTATCCCTCTTGTTCAAAATGCTGTCTCCAGTCTCAGCCTCTTGTCCCAGCCTCACATCTTGTCACACTGCTTGGGACTTGAGCAAGTTCCCTGTTCTTTCATGGTGTACTGGTTCAGGTACCAAGTTCTGCAAAGCTTAGGGGCACCTGTTAACAGCCCAAACTTGTACACTCGCTTAGGCAGTGGTTTGCTGAATGGGACCTTGCTCACGGTGTCCTTATTCATTTTACTCAGCTCTAGGTATCTTCCTGGACTGCCATATCCCTTTCAGTCTGAAAAGGTTTGCTCCAAAGTCACTCCTGTTCCGTGGAGTTGATTCCTGTACTGCTGGTTATTGCAATTCAGTGGCTTTTCTTTTTCTTGTTTTCATTCTGGGGTTCACTGCAAAGGTACAAAACCATACTGACTTTCTCAACTCCTGAACCTAGTACAGGGGCCCATCCTGAGGCATCAGAATTATTTGTCTACTCTCCAGGTGCTTAGAGACAAGGATCTCTTAGACAAAGAAGGAGGAAAACAGCTGCATATACACAAGTGAGAAGGTACCTCTGAGTAGAATAGTTGAGGGAGCAGCTTATGAATTTTAAGTATAAAACCAGTAATTGAGGTTGTTTTGTTTTTTTTCTTAAAATTGCTTTAACAGGAGGTTAGGTGGTGTTTTAAGCCACAGAAAGTTGCAATGTAGACTGAGGTTTTCATCAATGCAAAATGTGCCTCTCAATTACAATGCAAAGTCAGTTTCTGTTGCTTTTGTTTGCAATGGAAGAAGATTATCTGAAGACTGATTTAATGTGTTTCTTGCTCTTGTATGTAATCACCCACACAACAGTCCTTGCTGGTCTTTCCCAAGCACTGTTCAGCACTATCCCTATTTTAAAACAAAACAGGGACTGCTTTGAGTAGTGGAACCTAATGAATTTCCTTGGTTTGAGAGAGACCCTGGAGATTAAGAGTCCAGGTTCTGTGTATTTTAAATACAACTTTAAACCAATGCAGCTATTCTCTCAGACCAGTGCAGCTTCTTACCTTTCCCTCCATTTACATGGGAATTTAAAAGTAAACCAAGCAATACATGAGCCAGTTGATGTGCTTGCAGGTGGAACATGTTTTTTTTAAATTTGAAGATTGAGATTTCTCTTGTGGAAGAACTTGTTGTGGGTGCAAGAGTGTGGAGCTCAGATTACAGCTCTTCTGCCAGCTTGTTAAATGCAATTAAGTATTCCAGACTCTTTTGAAGAAGACTGTGTAAAAGCTATGAAGGTGTAGAATGGAACTGATAATTTTAAATTTTAGGTCATGTGTGTGTTGCTTGACTACATGGACAATGTTAACAGTGATTTTTACATATTGGTTTCCATGTGTCAGTCACAAATAATTTGCTGTTTGGAGGAAAACTTCCAGTAGATACTTCTCCAGATCAAATTATGAGCCTAGTTTTCCCTCTTGTATTAACCGGGTTACTGTGTTCACATGCCAGAAGGATGTTGCACTTTGAAGAAGCATGTTAGTGTATGTGGCAATGCCCCATGCACTTTTTAAATACCTAGACCTGTACATTCTCGTCTTGAGTATCGTTAACCATGCTGTAGTCTGACAAATGAATCTTTTACTACTGCCCTGTTACATAGATAATTGTAATTAACTGAAGTTTGTTTTTTCCACTACTTGAAGTCGTGTGATCTGAAAATTGGTGAACAAAAAGTATTTGTGCATCTTACTATGGGTATCTCTAAATAAAATGTATTTGTATAGTGTGTTGGCTTGGCTGATCTTTTCCTTCAGCTTGTAGTTACCCCATTGCAAGTAAATCCAGGGCAGTTAAAAGCAAGTGGGCTTGGGTTTCTTAACGCAGCTGTCCAGCTTCTGCGTTGACATGACTGATTCAAAGAAAACAAAGTGAACTTTTCTTTTTCCTTTGCCAGTGAGTGGATTGATAACCTGAGAGCAGAATCTCAGCTTATTTTTGGTTTTCATGGCCTAAACATCAGTCCTAGTTCTCTGTACAGCTGCAGTAATACTCCTCACTTCCATAGGAAATTTATCTATTGGCAGAGTTGGGACTGTTCCACGTCAAAGCATCTCCTGCCTGTTCTTGACATCTGGTACCTCATTGGCTCTGAAGCAAGAGTTTCCTTCCAACCACTTTATTTTTCTAAGAAGGACCTACCTCTTAGAAGTGTTGAACAGCACAGATAACTGTAGCTGAACAGTCAGGTATAGGACTACAGGTTTCAGGGAGATCTTTCATCCCAAAACTGCATCTGTAGCACTTCCACATATTTTCACTTCACAGGAGAGTGATGCCTTCAGACAGCTGTCCTTTTTCACTGCCTGTAGGTGGGAAAGTTATTTTTTCAGAGGAGGAATGTCTAAGAGGTCTGAGTTTTGTGCTGGAAGTTAAAATCATGTGCCTAAAATCAGCTTCTGCATCCCTGTCTTCATCCTTGGCCTCATCCTAGGGGGCTAGTTCCCATGAACATGGAGAAACTAAGCTTTATAAGTAAAGGGTTTTAAGCTAGGTGGGAGACCATGTCTCCAGCGGCACCATCTCTGCTCCTTGTAGTAGGCATTACTGATGTTTGTGAATGCTGGGAGACTCTAAAAAGACATAGGAGCACTATACTGTCATTCCACTGAGCCTTCTAACCAAACTGTTTGAGAGATGCAAAGAAAAACCAAAGCCCCTGGCCCTGGAGATATACAGAAGAGGATCGGTTAGGGCTCTGGAAACCAGGGTTACAAACTGCCCACCTGCCTCAGATACTCCGCTGAGTATAGCATTCAGATGGGGTGGGGCCTGTGAACTCACTCACAGGACCAAAAATGACCTCATGAATTCCAAAGCTGGTTGTATTAATTGAGCTCTTCTTATATGCATGTCCAGCTTAAATCTCAGCAATAAAAGTCTAAATTGTCCCGAGCAACTAATTTTAGCGTTCATCTATTTTGTCCATCACCTGTCTTGCAGGTCCCCTTGCTTTCCAATTCACCATGCAGATTAATCAGTTTGTTCTCTTACATAAGGCAGCTCACCTTTTTTTTTTGGGAAAGGGTTCTTAACTGTTTCATGGCCAGAGTCTTCACTCCTTCTGCCAAACAGTTCAGGTTCCCTCAGTGCTTTCTCACTGGCCACGCTTGGCATGTGCATGTGTGGCCATTATCATTCCTGTCTGTGGAATCAAGATGAGATCCACTGCACTCCTTGGCCTGGAGCCTGCAGCTGGTCTACGCTGTTATCAACTATGCCTTCACTGTATGCTACAAACATGTGACAGTCGACATTACCCCTTTCAACACTCAATCTGCTGCCTGCCTCCAGCTCCAGCCCAGCTGCTGCAGGTTTGCTTGGCTGTCATCACTTACGTTCTTGAGTGTACTTTGTTTCTGATCTCTATGACTTGGGGCCTCAGCTCTTGCCAGCTGGTGGCACCGCTGTTGCACAAGGAGGAAGCTAAACCAGGACAGGACTGAGAATAGTTTCACACTGTTCTCTTAGTTCTTCCTGGCCATAGCTGTACTCATCCTGTCTGTTTCTGAATGGAGGATCAGGATAGTCTTTTGAATTCAAAGTGCTTTCAAGGTCCAGTAAATGAATTAATAAATAAAGAGATGCTAGGATGCAGGGCTTGAACGGTTTTTTGGGCAAGAGTGGCCCATTCTTTCAGAGACTGAAAGTGAGAAACTTCATAATGTATTAGAAAACAAAAATCTCTGTACTTTGTCTCCCGGCTTCCTCAGTCCCTCTCAAGCCTCCTCTGGTAGAACAAATGTCAGGAGGGCTTCAGCCCTCTACAGGGTTCAAGGGACCACGTGGCCAATATGGCTTTTGGGAGCTATGGGTCAGCTGCTCCAAAGTACTGCCCTGCACAGAGGGTCTTACTCTTTCCTCTTCACTGAAGTGTACCATGAGCTGGCAGAGGTGAGAGAGGAGCTACAGGCCTCAAGTGCAGAGCTGCAATCAAAAAGTCAGCTAGACACTGCTTGAACTATTTGGGCCAAAGACATAAACATAGTGAGGGTCATGCTTTAGGGATGCTGAAGTGTCAGCAGAAAGATTTGTAACCCCTGTAATCAGTGCCTGTGGGTTTTTTTCCCCTGTGTTGTCAAAAGTTTTCCTGTCCCAGGGGTTTCCCCTCTAAAACCCACTGCAGTGCCTGGTGCATGTTGAATGTGAAGCACACAGACTCAGCTACAATAGAAATTTTACAGATTCTAGACAACTGGAAAAAATGTGACGAAAGGTTGTCTTTGGGGAGACAGACTGACACTGTTACTGTAAAAATCCACCCCAAATAACTGCTGTGTTCTAGGCAAGTATTCACCTAGGGAGCAATTTTGGCTAATTTCTCATGTATATGAGCCCTAAGAAATGTCTTTGAGCCAAAAGGGTAAGGAAAGGTTGGTCAGTACTAAGAAAACAAGATTCACTTCCTCATGTGCTATGGGGGCAGCCTGTGTCCTACTGCTGAGGGCTGTTGGACACCAGACTGCAGCCAGCCAGTGAGGATGCCAGCAGAGCGCTATCAAGCTACAACAACTTATGATCTTGCTATCTGATAAAAACACTTAATGTAGACTTTTTTCCTTCCTGGAAATAAATTCTAGGAGTCATGATGACTTGCCATGTGTATTTATAGGAGCATCTTTCCTGTTAATTACAGAAAGCCAACTTCAGCTTTTTACCAGTATAAATAGGCTTTGACTCCAAAAAACCCCACTGTCCCTGTTACCTTTTGGGCTTTTGTCATTGCACTTGGAGTTTATTTGGTTTTGGGGAAAGCTTTTAGTCCTGTGCTCTGGGCTGCTCAACTTGTTGCTTAAAGAGAAGGGAAGCATCTGGAGCTTGAATGTGTATTGGTCCCGGGACCTAGGTCACACCACCAGTGACTAGACTCAAGCTGGACTTTGTGCCAGTTGAGGTTTGTGTCACAACCCATTGAACTCTGCAGTTCTCAGTCTGACTCACTGTCCATAAACTCAGTCTGTAGTCCATCAGTTTGTCTATGAGATTCTTTCAGAAAACACCACTGAAAGCTTTGATCAAACTGAGCAACATCCCCTCCTCTCCCCTCATTTATCAAGGCAGTCATTTTGTCACAGAAGGTGACCAGGTCAGCCCGACATGACTTCGCCAGTGTAAATCCATACTGAATACTGCCAGTCACCTTCTTGTCCTCAGTGTTTGAGGATTTCAGTACTATTTGCTCTATCACCTTTGCAGGGCTGGGTGGATGCTCACCAGCCTGCAGTTCCCTGGGGTCTCCAAAGCTCACTGCTTTGTTCCTGCCATTGCTGGTTGCTGCATCTACAAACAGGCCTTTTAAAACTGAAAACAGATGGCTGACATTTAACGAGAGTTGGCAAATATCCTTGGACATGCTATTCAAAACATTCTCCTCAATGTATCACAGGATGAAAATGCTTGTAATTTATCCTAAGATGAAGTTTGGGGGAAAACCAGCAAATGGTGCAAATCCAGCTTCCACTTTACAACACTATTAGTTTGTTACCATTCGCTACAGGAACCTTCGTATTACCTGGAGTAAGGGAGGGTTGGGATTCCACAAGGCCTGTTAAAATCCAACTGATAAAGGCAGATGGTCTGTAAGTGCTGCAAGAGGCAGTGTGCAATATAGAGCAAGGATGTTTAAAAGACCTTCAGTGATCATCTACTCCAACCCTGCCCCACCAAGTTCTTTCAGAGCTGGCCAAGGAAACTTCTGGCTTCTTGGAGATAATTTTAATCTTGGGGAATTTTAAGAGGTGGGAAGCATGACATTATTAGAGCAGGGAACAAAGTGACCAGACATCTGCAGACTACTTTCTCTGATGTCACAGACAAAATAATGGAAAACCGATAAAGGACTAAATAGATAATTCAAGGGTAGATACACAGCTAATGCCAAACAACCGTGTTGTATGGAAAACAAGTCTGTTTAACAAAAACATTTTAATTTAATTAGAATTAATTTAATTTAATTCTTAGAAACAACTTTGCTGGTAGAGGTAGCAGTGGGCAGGCACATCACGGAATGAAATCAGGGGATATGACAGAACAAACTCAGCACTCACCATTAGAAGTGCATGCACTACACAGGGGAACCCCTGCCAACATCCTTCCCGAACAGGTGTTTAAGCAAGGCTCTGCAGGATCAGTATCAGGTTCAGACACATAGAACTGTCTCGACAATCTGGAAGTAAGTACAAATTCACTGCAGATAAAATGTTTTCTGAAAAAAGTTGGAGGAATGAAAAATAACAGTAGGGCTAAGGTGGTTGTGCAGAACAATTTCAGATTCTGGTCATATGAAAATGCATCACCTGTTTCATACAGTAAAACTACAAGGTGAGAAAACTTAGATCAAGGTCTGCAGGGACCACCTGGAGAAGAGGGTTGTCTCCAGGCACACACTGACTCTAAAGAATGATAAGCAGCCAAACACAAATTCCAAGGATGATGCTGAGGCATGATGGACTAGCACAGACCATGGATGTTAGGAATTTTAATGGCCTGGGCTTTATGAAGGCTGGATGCAATGATATCATTATCCCTCCTGCCTTCAACATCGTGAATGGTACCTCTAGCAGAAGGGCTTGCTTTCATAATGGAAATGGCAACCCTTTCAAGTACAATTGTTGCTGAAGCTCTGCTTGTGCAGGCAAATCAACACAATCTAACACATTAGATTCCATTTATGGCAGCATCCTCATGAGTTTCACTCCACATCTAAATGCAGCAGCAATCCCAGGTATGCCCAAAGATAACATCTCTTATTATCAAATCCTTGTAACAGTTCTCCTGAGAGAACTTGTCTTGGTTTGAAAGACAGGTGTCTGCTAAGGAAGGCAGAAGCCTCTCTTGGAATGGCAGATGCAACCCCCTTCCCTCCGAGTTACTATAATTTTGAAATCAATGGGCTTTTAGGCAAAGATGTGGGAAATAGGAATAGCAGTTCTTTGCTATTATATATCTCTATGTGTATAACCCAGTCAAACAAACAGCAATACCTATGGCAGTACCAGCAAACAACCACAAACCCAGCCCCAGCCTTCTCGGCTGTCAGGCCCTTTCCCCTCGGGTGCAGTTCCGCTCGCAGCCGGCAGGGGCGCTGGCGGCTCCCGGTGAGCAGGGCAGGTGCGATGGTTCCCCCGCGGCTGCAGGGGGCGCTCCGGAGCGAGCTCGGGGAGCACGCGGCACCGGTGCCCTGGGATCCCGGGAAGGGATGGGACAAAGGCTCCACAAACCCCTGGGCAGCTGATCCCAGTGTCCGGCCGGACCCTCGGGAACAGCAGGCTGGAACAGCAGGCTGGAATGGCAGGCTGGAATGGCAGGGACGAGCACAAATCCTGGGTGGCAGACGCGATGTATCCAAACGGAATCCCCCCCGGAGGTCTGGGCAGGCAGGGTGAGCACGGCTACAACGCAGCGAAGGCTCGAAGCAGCGGCAGGGCAGGGCAGCCACAGCCCGGCTCTGAGCGTGGCAGGGTAGGTGGGCTTGGGATCCCGGGGCTTCTCCAGAGAAAAAAAAGCAGCCGAAGAAAGCAGACTCCCTCTCTGTCTGAATGCAGGAGACCGAACTGCCCACACACCCAGGTGAAACAAAAAGAGCAGCCAGCTCTTTTGTTTTTCTGAAGTATCCAGCCATTTGTCCCCCTGGCAACATGTGGGCAAAATTCCTTTAACAGAAAAAAAATCCAGGAGAGCTCCTAAAACCCCAACAGAACTCCACTTTTCATCTCAGATTTTGAATTGTTCCACTATAACTAGGGAGAAATCCAGATTGTGGCATCCCACCCTTCAGGAGAAGGGAGCACCTAAGATTCACAGATGCTTGTGGACAAAAGAAACAGCAAAACTCAGAGGGCCCACAAAGTCTTACGAAGTTACATTATTAAATAACACACTTGGCATGGAAACTGTTACGTTAAGTCTCTGACCTCCTATAAGCACATGGCAGTGGGTTTAGGATAAAGGATGGAGGTCGAAGGGAAGAGAGAAAGAGAGAGCAATGTATCAAAGAGGGGGAGAAGGGAAGGGGGAGAGAGAGAGAGATCACCAATCCTGGCTCCATTGCTGATGGAGCTGATGGGGAGTGCAGGGTCCTGGGGTGCACACACACCTGGGCTTTGTGGGGGTACTTTTTATGGATGAGCTTCTGTGCACTGGAGGTAAATTTCTCTCTTTCTATGTAATTCAGTTACTGTGCACAGTCCGCTCTCCCAGACCTTTCCAGAAATGGGCTGGAGGCTTCAGGGTATTTGGTGGTCTCCACATCCCCCTACAGTCCATGCCTGCTTCTCGACCTCATTCCTACACTTGGGCTGTGTTGCATTGTGCTTATCTCCAGGAGCCAGGACAAGGATGTTTGTCCCAGAAATGTGCTGTTCTACCTCCATGTGGGCCCTTCTCCAGCCACATTCTGTTCATTCTCCCAGTGTGTTATTGCTAACAATCCTTGGCTGTTAGTAACAACAATCCTTGGCTGGCTCCAGAGCCATCCAGCTATCAGTGTTTGAGATTAGCCCCATTGTCTTCTGGGCTTCTACACAGATTCCCTGCAAACTCAACTCAAATCTGAAAGTCAAGATTGGTTTCTTCTCTCCCTTGCAGAGCCTGTGTACCTGAATTATGTTGACTCTCTGAGGCTACTGCAATATATTTTGGAGAAAGGTAGTGCTGCTGAAGCAGGTGTCATCAGGGTCAGGGCTGTGAGACCAGTTTGCAGAGAAGAGCAATATTTTATGACACAAAGTGATGTAAAAAAAGAAAAAACAGGGCACAAAGAAAATTAAAACTTCAGAATAAATAGCAATAAACTGCTCTGAACTTCAGCTCAGACCAATTGTCCAATGAGCCTAAGGGGGAAGGGTTGGTAGTGTGGAAAATGGGAGAGAGCATTAGCAAGAGGGAAGACAGTACTGCCTGAGCCTGTGGAGAAGAGATGGTTTCAATTCCTGACTGCAACACAGAAGTAGAGCAGACTCCTGAACTAGGAACAGGGCAATATTCTTAACACAAGCGGTTCTCCCCACTCACAAATGTGATAGGCAAGGAGGATGCCAAAGTACCAGAAGAGTGGTTTCCAGCCTGTGGTATGTGAACAGCAGCCTATTTCACAAATCTGCAGAAAGTGTCTGAGAACAATCCTGCAGTAAGCTGTGGCCTATCTGGATTTGCACCTGCACCAGACTGTTATTTACTGGCTGGAAAACTGAAGAGGTTGCAAATGTTTTAACAGCAGATAAGAGTCCTGACACAGGCAGTAGGTAGAAATTGCCTGCCAGGCCTGGTCAAACCTTCGCTGTGTTTAGTGCAGGGTCTTCTCTCCAAGTCTGATGCACTGAATCACAGGATCATTTAGGTCGGAAAAGATCTCTGGGATCGAGTCCATTCTGTGACTGATCAGCAACTTGTCAATTAGAACAGAGCACTAAGTATCATGTCCAGTCATTTCTTGAACATTTCTACCACCTCCCTGGGCAGTCCATTCCAATGCTTCACTACCTTTCAGGAAGAAATTCCTCCTGATCAATATTTGGAGTGAAGGTCTTTGTTCCCAAGCCTCCACCAGTTTATTGCTTTAGCTCTCCTCTGGAAGCTTTGTCAGTGCAGTATGCCATTTTCTCATTTATATCTAATTCATGTACAGCAGAAAGAGTCTACAATACTTCGGTCTTAGTATCCTGGCTTAGTTTTCTCCTATTCCAAATGCTTTTAGGCTGGATTCTGTGTGATTTTCAGAGACATGTTCCAGCTGGCACTACACCATCTTACAACAGCATCCCAAGAGCTTTCAGCCTTTGTTGTTCTGTGCGCACACTAAATTTCCATCTTGATTATCAAAGGATTGCCAAGTCATGATGGAAGAATGCTAATAATACTGATTAAATCCACACAGATTATGGAGCTGCAGACATGTTTGTCACAAAGCTTGTGAAACTTTGTTTACAGCTGTAATTAATTGTCCCCCTGCAATAGTAATAAAACAGAATATCAACAGCTGCATCAAGAAAATCAACAATACCTGTGCACTGTTTGGTCTGAATTTCAATTTAGTTCAAAGGACCCTCTATCTTACTGAAAAAATGGGAACAGGGAGATATTGCAACTCCTCAGCTGTAGGATCTTTTGTAGCTTCTGCGCATCTATGCAGTAAGCATCAAGGATGCAGACTGGTTAAATCCATCTACTCTATGCAGAGAAGGCAGAAGCATGAAAAACACCGATTAATTTTCAGATAGTGTGTAGGGTAAAATCAGATTTCATGCCCTTTCTACTTACATGGAGAATATGGGCTCAAGGGACAGAGGATGAGCAAACAGCAGTAAAGGATATGAGACCACAGCAAAGGTCAAGGACCATGGGACGTCATCACTGGTGGCACCAAGGGATGAAGAGTCTGAACATCACCTTCACCAGCCCTGCCTGCTCAGCACCAAGCAGGGACCAACTTCCACACAGGCTTTAACATGTCAGGCCTTGCGAAGAAGTGATGCCCAAACAGTAAGGACCACTGCATTTTGGGCAACCAGAGGTGCTGTACACAATGGAAAAAATGCACAGCAGGAAAAAGCCTAAATGGAAGAAATGGCAGTGGAGGGCGGGGTGTGTGTGTGGTGGGGTGGTTGTGTTGGTTTTTTGTTTTTTTTCTTTTTTTCTCCTGACTCACACAACCCAAAACTCCACATCTCAGGGAGTCAAGTTTTACTGACTATCCTTTTTTGCCATCTGTTCTGTCACAGTTCAGTTTAGGCTGCCAGAAGCCGCACTAAGTTCTCTAACATGCTTCTGCTCTGTCAGCCCTTCGCTGTTCTCCATTAGTCCCCACCATACTCTTCTTGACTTTCTCCTCCTGCAGTGCAGCTATCCTTTGTCCTAGATTTCTCCATGTCAACAGGGTGCCTCCCTGTGTCCGCCCTAGCAAGAGAAGGAGACGTTTACATTAATGTAAGTACAAACTGGTTCCAAAATGCCCCGTTCGTAACCCAGGGGGGTCCCTCAGGGGGCCCCGTAATGGGATCTCTCAGGGGGATTTCTCAGGGGGTGCCTCACATGGTGTCCTTCACAGGGTTCCTCACCAGGTCCCTGAGGGGGTTCCTCAGAGGAACCCTGGCATGAACTCTCATGGGGTCTCTTGGGGGCTTCCTCAGGAGGTCATTCGTGGGTTTGATGCCTTGAGAAGCCTCCTAGAAACAGAGGCTAGACAGGAGTAAAGGAATAAAATAGGTATTTATTTGAAAGGCCTTCAAAGGTACCTCCTGGGGAGCCTGAAGCCACTCCCAAAAATGGACCCCAAGATGGACCTCAGGTCACGAGTTCTTCACTCTTTTACAGGTTTGGTTCATTTGCATAGCAGGGTTAATTCTCCAATTAAAGCTTCAGTTTTCCCCTCCCCTTCAGCTCCCCCCCCCCCCCCCCTTAGCGGCTCTTTGGTTTATACTTTTGGCCTAGGACAGTCTTGGTGTCCTTGGAAAGCAGGGCCGGAGAGGCTTTGTTATGTCTACCTAGCATGAGAGAGCAGAAATTAACAGGCTACAAAAAACTTCAGAGACACACACCAAGCAGTAGAGAACTTGAAAAATATAAAGGCATCAGGTTAACTCCCGCGGCCCCGCACGGGGTCCCTCCCGGGGGGACCTCTGGGTGTCCTTTACAGGGGTCCCTCATGGGGTCCCTCACAGGATCCCACAGGGGGTCCCTGAGACGCCCGCGGGCAGGGCTCCGCTGCCCCGCCCATTCCCCCGCCCCGCGCGCCGGAGGGGCGGGACCTCCGTCACACGAAGGCGAAGGGAAGGGGCGGGCTTTCCCTCCGCGCGCGCTGCTCACGTGGTCACCGGGAGGGGGCGGGAGGCAGAGGCGGAAGAAGGCGCCGGTGGATGGGCGCGCGCTGGCGCTGCGTGAGGGGCGCGGGGCGGGGCTGCGCGCGAGCGCGTCGCGTCACGTGGGAGGGGGAACGACCCCGAGCGCGCGTGGAGGAGGAGGAGGAGGAGGAGGAAGAAGGGAGAGGTCACGTGACGGTCGCGGGCGCCGCCGCCGCCGCTTTGTGAGCGCACCGGGCAGGTACCGCGCGCGCGGGGGGCGCGCGAGGCCCCCCTCACCCGTCCCCGGCCAACGGTCCTCGCGCGCGGCCGCTCCCCCCCTCAGCCGGCCCCGCGGGCCTGGCCCCGCTTTGTCCGGCCGGCGGCCCTTCGGTCCGCGGGTCGGTCGGTGTCCACCCGGGCCGCCCAGCCCCGGCCCGCCCGCCGACGGGTTGGGGGGGACGCGGCTTTGCCCTACTTTTCGTGGCGGCCGCCCCGGGGAAGCTTCGCCCTGGCCTAGATCGCCGTCCCCCCGCCCCCGCTCCGTCCCCCTCTTCTCCCTCTCAGCAGGGCCGCGGGTGCGGGCAGCGCCCACCTGGCTGGGGAGAGGGAGCCCCGCTTGGAGGGGGAGAGGTGGCTTCTCTCTGCACCCCCTGACATCCGCGGGAGGGGGTCCTGCACCCCGTCCGCATTCCAGGAGGGGTTCTCATCTCATCTCGGAGGTGCTCGTCTCGTATACCGAGGGTTTCCCTCTGGCGGGTTGGTGCCTCTGGCTTGGGGGGGTGTGAGGGAAGCGGGAGCAGCCGGAGGAGGAGTGGGGGTAGCGGCAGGAGTCAGGCGAGAGGGGAGATGGCAGCTCGAGAAGTGAACAAGTGGATGATGAAGTATTGATCTATGACTTACGCAGGGCTTTACTTCCATGTTGTCGTTGCTCATTCCCTTCGCGGGTGTTCCCTCGCTGGTGGTGGTGGGGGGGTCACAGCTACTAACAAACAATGACATCTCGGCAGCTACAGTGGGTTACTTGAGGACATGACGATGAATGAACCGTTCTCTCTGTTAACCTTCTCCACCTTAGTCCTTCCTTGTCATCGGTTGTGCGTGGTTGCTTGGAATTGGGTGTCAGGGCAGGGCTTCGCTATTGGTCTGACTTACGTTGCCTTTAAAAACAACAAAAAACGCTCTTCTGTGTTTTCTCCTGTTGCTGAAGAAAATTGCAGCAGGGAAGTGAACTGGTAGGCATTCCTGTGCAAGAAGCTGCATTATAGAAAGGAGCTGGTGCATGTTTGAGTCTGATAGCAAGGATCTGAACTCTGTGATGTTGAATAGGTTTAAAAGCTTGTGCTGGAATGTCTGCAGTGCTGTTGGGTGCCACCTGGGAGCAGGGTGGACTGGTTTGAAGCTTCTCTCTTGAAGGTGTGTTAGCACCAGGAGCATGGATGTACAGAGCCCTCTTGGTTGTGTTCAGAAGAACAGGATGTCTTGTGGAGCAGAAACTTGGGGTTTGCTACAGAGCTGTGTGAAGGGAAGCTGTGGAAGGGGAATGGAGGGGCTGTCCTAGCCTGGGAGCAGCTGTTTTTTTCCAAGTAGAGAAATTGGAGCTGGATGTGAGCTAAGGGAAGGGAGAAGGAGCAGTGCTTGCTATTGAAACAGAGCCCTTCACAAAAAATGGCAGCAACTCAGCCTCCTGGCTTTTGCTTCTTTAATATTTACTAGGCCTTTTTAGCGATTCCCTTGGTTGTATCACATTCTCTAATGGAATCTGGGTTTGGATTCCTACCTGGCTGACTCAGTATTTATACCTGGGCCCAATCTCTCTGTGGTGGTTTGACCTAGCTTGTTTAAAGAATTTATTTTTGACCTTACGCTAGGTAACTTGAAAGCAAGCAAGGCTAAATCACTTTGCAGGATTAATGATGTTTTGTGACTCCTGAAAATGAGCTGGCTTCTGTGTTTATAACTTCAATAATCTTGGTAATCTTGGAGATTGGGAGGAGTGGGAATTGGACAAGCTCTGTTACAGTTTGTTCTAGTTTCAGTTTTATCAGTGTGTTGATTTTGAACACTGTCTGTAGTAAAAAAAGCGTGAAATTTCTGAAATTTAGACTGTTTTCAGTTGTTTTGGCCTATCCTCCATAAAGCTCCTGGTGCCATGATTTACAAAAGGGCTTGATCATTTGAGGGGACATGGAAGCTAGAGACTCATCACTAAAATCTAGGGAAGCTAGGGGGAAAACGAACAAAATATTCTTGTCTGTTACCAGAAGCTGTTATTTTAAATTTTTTTTTTGTTTGTCCCTTCCATTTTTTTGAAGCTGCTGCTCTAGAACCTAGAGGTAGATTGTGGATGCTCTATATTTCTTCTATGAACTTTTATTTTAGGTGATGATTTCATCGTAAAATGCCATTATTTTGTGTGCTTTATGTTTGTTGCTGGTGTTCCTCTATAGATACTGGTCATAGCAGAGTAACATGCTGATGAACAGTGCTTGAAAGGCATATGTGTCATATACTGTTAATGCTTTATTAATAATCAGCATTGATAGTCTTACTATTAGTAGTGATGTTTCCTTGCAGTTTCAGTCACATTTAGTGCCAGTTCTTGGAATAGGTACTTCATGAAAGACTAGGAGTAAAACTTTGGATCTTTTATGAATCTTTTTATTTATATTTGTTTTTTATCTGGTTGAAGCACATGAGCAAGACTGAAGACCCGTGTTCAGTGCTTTGCAACAGCCTTGTATAACCTTGCTAAAAGAGAAGCCAAGTGACTTGTCCCCTTTGTAAAATACAGATTAGAGAAACTGTGTTCTATTTGTAGACTTCAGAATTATTGAGTGGAAGGTGCTAGAGGAAACCAAAGTGATATCCTCTGCAGTGTTGTTACTCTGCCAAAGCTTTTGGTGAATTTTAGGTTTATTTCTGATACAATCTGTTTACTCTTAGCCCATTGGATCCTCTGTGCTTTTCAGAGAAGACCTAGTTTGGACTTGCACTGTTTTTCATATAACTTTCCTAAACAGGTTACATTCATTAAAGTGAGAGCTGGGATGAAAGGTTGTGAAATGCTTCCTTTGCAATTACTTCAGGTTCATATTTAAAAAAAAAAACATACAAAGGGTTTTATCTATTTTGCTCTAACATGAAAGTCTACACTCTTTTGATTCTGGCCACCTGCACTGGGAGTCTGTCGGAACTCCCCATCCGCCTGGGGCTCCTGCAAGGCCATTCCTTCCACAGGTGTGGTACCCTCAGCCCTTCTCTGCCCATTACTTCTCAAAGCTTCAAGGAGTAAACAGGGACTAAAGACAGGCACTTTAGAGGTGGTACAGTCTGATGCCTAAGATCTCATGTCTTGCTCAGACTGCTTTTACTACATCATAAATACTTTGCCGAGCATATTATTTTACATATGTTCTCTTTAGATTGTAAAACCTGTAAAATAGGTTACATGAACAACTTTGTGCAGTTCCCTTGGATGGAGTTGTTTCTATTCTCAATTCTATTGAAATTTTCTTTCTTTTTGTCCGGCTGTCTTTGTGAAACCTGCATGATATTGTGGCTTCTTTTGAAGGTAAAATTGTCAAGCTTTTTTCCCCTCTCTCCCCAGGCTTCTTAAATCAGTCTTCAAACAGATGAGCTTGGAGGAGTCCTTAACCTGGCTGAGTGTAGCATTTTGCATTAAAAACAATGAAATGTTTCCCATGTTGGGAGAGCTTTGATCTTTCGTGAAACTTAAGGTTTGCCTGAAGTAATACTCCTGTAGTGAACTTTATGGTTTTGTTTTTCTGCTATATCATACAGGAAATACAGTTTATTCCTGTAGAAGATGCAGGTTCAGTGGAACTGGTATTGCAGAATCATTCAGTATGTGAATCTAAAGTTAAATGAAGAAAACACAAATACTTTGTTAATGTCCAGATTTGCATCATCAGGTTGTACTTTTTTTGATGTGTTTTAGTGGGGGGGGGGGAAATGCTTATCTCAGTCTATTAGGTGGTCCTGTGGTTGAAGGTGTAGGATTTGAATTCTCTAGTTATTACCATGTTCCTAAATATTTTTAATGATTAGCTGTAGAGAGAGGAAGTCTTTATGCAGTTTTGTTGCATGTGGCATTGGTTTAATCTAGAACTTTTCATTTGTATTTCTTACGATTAAAGTAATGTTCCTGGAAGTAGGACAATACTTTAGAGACCATACTGAGATTGCTTTTGAGTAAGGAAAACACAGTATGTGTTTCTACTCCATTTGTTTTGTTTAATGTTTTGAGGATGGTGGATGTATAGTAATATTGAATGAAGAGTATGGCTTCAGAAACCTTTTTGCTTCCTCTTCCAGTTTGTTTCTCAATGGTAATTGAATTGTGGCTATTTTGTCCCTAACACTTGGGTTCATATTATCACATTATCCACGTTGTTCCGTATTTGAAAGCTATTACTGATTTAATTTTTTCTCTCTGCTCTTACTTTCTTCTTTGATTTTCAAAATCTCATGTTGTCTTACACACAGTTTCAGCAACAGTAATGTGAAAGGAATGTTGGTGCCAAACCTTGCTCTTCTGTTGGGCTGTACATAGTATATTGTATTCAAGAAACTCTGGTCCATGCTTTTGATAGGTTGTGCCCCAAGGGATGGATGTCTGCTTTTATTTCAGCTTTCAGTCACACATTCTTGAGATCACTGACTTGTGATCCATTTTTGAGACTGACATAAGAGAGACCTAAGTTAGTGGTGTTAACTTTGGGTGACTAAGTGTGAAGAGGGGGAACAGTACCGCACTTCCTGGTCTTGTGCTTCGCTTTCTTTTATTAGCCGCTGAATGAATTTCTGAATGTTTTGAACGTGGGGAAGTGCCAAGGGGTAGCTGTCTGAAATTTGTTTTAGAGAAGGAGTTGAATAGAGTTATGAGGTTGGTGAAGGTAAGTTAATGAGTATGTAAAAGTGTTGTTTTTTTCCTCAGTGTTTGAGAAAACACTATCTGATACATGTCTTCAGCGTGTTGGGTTTCTTTGCTGTTTCTTGATGTCCAGATTAGCAGCAATGCCCAGGAACTCTTCTTTGCATCTTAGGAAAAGATGCTTATTATCTTTTTTGAATAGTTCTCTGTTAATGACTGCAAGTATAAAACTCATTTCAACTTCATACCTGTACTCCAGTTTTTGTTGTTTACCATTTTATCTATTGTACTAGTGTATGTTTCTGGATTTCGTCCCAGTGACTTTTGCCCTACTTGATTTAATTGAAGATTCCCTTGATTTTCTCTATATTACTGTTGGAGCAGAAATGCTAGAGGTTAAGAGTTGTCTCTAATGAAGCTTGTGGGGTGTTTTTAATAGCAGCTTTTGTTATAGGACTTTCTTGCCTTTTTACTTCACTTAATCATGGGCTGGGCTAGGTTGACAGGGACTCCTGGAGTGTTCTAGTCTCCCCTTGCTCAAGCAGGGCCAGCTACAGCAGGTTGCCCAGGACTGCGTCTGAATGTCTTTTGAATATCTCCAATGGACACGCTGCCACCTCACTGGGCAACCTGTGCTGCGCCAGTGCTTGCTTGACCTCAGGGCACAAAAGCATTCCCTGATGCTCACAGGAAGCCTCCCGTGTGTCAGCCCATTGGCTCTGGTCCTGTCACTGGGCACTGCTGAAAATAGCCTGGCTCTGTCTGTGTACCTTTCCTTCAGGTATTTACATACGTTGGTGCGGCACCACATCCCCCCCAAGCTTTTTTCTCTGGGTTCAGCTACTTGACATAGTCATATCTGTAGTCCTTCAGGCAAATTCAACACTTATGTCTTTACTGGCCTTTGAGAAAGAGGTGGATTAAGCATTGAATTTAGTATGGATGATGTGATATTCTCAGTAATTCATGATTCTTGATTGGTGGAGAAATGGGTAGGTTTAGAGAAAGGACTGTGAAAATGCAGTTAGATGCATATTACAAATCTGAATAACTTCTGTGCTTGCAAATGAGGAGTAATTAACTGTCCTGGTTCTAGCTGAATTGAAGACAATAATTCAGTCTGTGAGGGAAGAAACAGGTCGAACACTTGATTGTCTAATAGTGATAAAATTGCCCAAGTCCTTTGTATGTTCTGTCTAGGAATTGTGTGGATTGTAAGTGATGACTTAATGTCCAATACAGCATTTAGGAGAGGTTAGACTGAGTTCTTAATGTACTTCTGCATGTTGAACTGTCCATTTTATGAAGCTGTGAACATCAAAATTATTTTTAAAAGTACTTTTAAATGAGACTAAAGCCCAAACTTTGCGGAATTACATGAGTCCTAGTGAATTAGAAGGCAACTGGACCAGCCTAGTTTTTGTACTCTTGCAAGTCCAGACACCTTCCCCAAAAACCCCAAGACCCCCACAACTGTAGAGAAAGGTTGAAATAAAGTTAGATGGTTAAAATTACTTTCATAGCTAGGGTTATTGAGTCTGGGAAGTGCTGGAATGACTCTTGTAGAACAGTCATCCAAAATGAAGCATCACTGAGGTGTAGTTTCTGCTAGGAAACCTGCCTCAAATATTTGGATGACTTTGCTCCCTTGCTGATTCTGTGGGTTGTTAGGGAGTGCTTTTCAGAACTTTGGCCATGAGAGGGAGCAAAGCAAGAATGTATGACTTTTATATTTGTTCTCCATAAACAAATCCATTAAAATGACTGATCAAGAGAAGATATTCAAGTGTTTCATTAGTTATGAAATGACTCACCCACTATAAAAGATGATAAAACATAGTGCAAGAAATTGCAGAACCATCCCTTTTCAGTTAATTTTAGTCCTTAAGTAAAAATTGAACACAAAAACATATTGAGTGAGGCATCTTGCCTTTCAGGCAAAAACAAGCTGATTTTGAACATTTGAGTCAGGCTGTGGTAACTAAAGGCCTTTCCACCCAGCAAAAAAGCAAGTAGCTGTTTGGAGCTGGAACTAAATGTAGGGGAAAACAAGTGAAAGAGTTGAGCAATTGGAGTCAGCATCATTTTCCTTCTTGAGACTTTGTTTAGGAGTGGTGAGAGGCCAGGAACTGGTTTTATGGTTGTAGGTCCCCTTTTTTGACAGACCCTGATTGAAAAGCTGACATACAGTTCTTCCTCCTTTTCCAGTGTCTGCCCAGTACTGGAGAAAAGTTAGGATCAGCAGTTAACATGGACTTTCAGTGATACGTTCTGTGACTCAACAGACAGGTTCTAATGCAGTGTGTAGAGGGAGAAGGACAGAATGAGTTGCTTGTGGAGGAGCAGGAGGAGGATGTGGCTTGGGGGTAGTTATAAGACAGGTTTGGAGTGAGGGGAAAAAAGGGAAAGAGTTTGGTATTCTTGATCTTGATATGATAGTTTGCTACTTTGATTTGTTTGTTCAGATTATTCAGAGTCAGGTTCATATTCAGAATCAGTAATGCTGGGGAACCTTAGGTGTGTCTTAACAAACAACCAAAATTCCTGCTTTGATGAACTGCACTGAAAGTGAGTAATGAAATAATGCTGGGAATGACCAGCCCTGGTGGAATACTTGGGGAAGAGAAAGGGGTCTCTTGTTCTCAACATCCCTTTTGGCTGTTAAATCTGCCTGGTGGATTATTTGACACTATGTTTCAGGCCTTTGAAATGGTGTTTCTCTGTTAGTGTGTAGTGGCTGGGTCTCTGGTAATATCAAATGCAAAGTTGTGAGATTGTTTTTTGCATCTTACTTTTGGTATTCCTACAGATGTGTTTTTGTTTTGCATTTATGGCTATGTGTAGTGCAGCATCGACAACTTGCTGTATTCCCCAGAAGTTTATATCTGAACAGATACACTGATAAGACTGTGAAAGATTTTTTTAAGGTAATTTTTTTTTTCTTTTTTAAAAGAGAAATGTTGAAGGGGATAAACTATCTCTTCTGGCACTCAGTAATTCTGAGGAAAGTTAATTCTCTTGGTAGATTCACTTAGTCGTTCTGTTGAATAAAATAAGAACATTACCACCTCTTACATTTCCTGAAAAGTCTGAACTTCACACTTCTCAAGTTCTCTGCCAGGTGAAGTGACCTCATGTAAGCATAGGTCAAACACTGTGCTAAACTTTGCTGAAATATATATGTGAACTTCATTGATTGTGTCACAGTTAAAACCTAAAAGCGTCATTCTGGAAACATGGCAAAGCCTGAAAATAGAGCTTCACACTAGGCTAGTTTATCTAAATGCATGTTTGGGTATTATAACTATTGTATTTTATACTGGTATGGTATTTATGGCTAGAGAGGTGTTGGGCTCTGCTTTCCTGATATCTTAAAGACCAGCTGGGAGGAAGTGGTATGTTTAGTTCTTCCAGGACTCGGTGTGCATTGACCTCCCAAGCATTAAGCTTCAGGGATGTATCAAAGCTTGTTGAAATACTGACCTATAATATGTATTCGTCATCTGTCTTTTTCAGAAGTTATGTATATATATTTAAAATTACCCAAATTTCTATTAAAAAAAAAAAAAAGTGGAAATAACCCCTCAATTTAACTTACCAAAAAAAAAAAAAAAAAAAAGGATCTCTATTAAGCTTTTTGAATTTAAAAGAAAAAAAAGTTCTCCAAAAGCTCATCTTGAAGAAGATGATGGGAATGTTTTCCAGTGTATTAAATTCAAAACATCAGAGCTCCAAGAGTCTTGAGGTTTACCAAAACATAACATATGTTTCTGGAACTTACACTTTCAAGTCTTTTTCAGCAATTGGATATCTCACTAAAGGTCTAGAAGAGTGCAGCTAAAGTAATACTTGTTTGTAGTGTGAGAATTTTAGTTTGACATCAGTGTACTTCTAACTGTTCAACAACTTGCATTTCAGTTATTGTAAAATGTTTGCTGACAAGCAAGTTTCAGATAAATATTTATTTAATTTGAGTTGCCTCTGAAGTAAAATTACAGCCTTTAGTGTGTTCACATTAGTTTGTAAGGTGAATTTTTTTATTTTTTTGATTCACCAGGTTTGTTTCATCCTAGTTTTTCTTCTCACTTAGTGTTGTTGCATTCCTTGGGCTCTGTTTTATTCCTCATTTGAATTTGGTAGGAACTGATAAATCAGTCAAACAAAGGTTTGTGTTCTCAAATGTACTTGCAGATTAGAATATACATTAAAGTAGAACATTTAATGTATATTCTCAGATATGGAAGGCCTTACCCTTGGTGCTGTGTGTACTAGGAATTTTCTGGGTTTTGTTTGTTCTGTATATGACATTTGAAATTTTAGAATGGTTTTAAGGAAAGTTATGTCTCTGGCTCTTAGAATGAGATAATTCATTTAAACATGCTTTTTCCTTCCCTTTCTTCTTTTTCTGGCAAAATAAAATCTAAAAATGTTTTTCTTGGAGGTATTTGCAACTCTTCAAATGGACTTTCATGAATAAGTGGAAGTAAAAATTCTGCTCTTTTAAGTTGCTGTTTTCAGCAGTTGTATGTGTACTCTGCAATGTTTAAATGTAGTGTATTGAGAGTTGTTTTTTCCCATTCTATCAGTCCCTTGCATTTGATCCTGCAAAGAAATCCCTATGATGTAGCTGCGAGCTCACAGTATCTTCCAACAAATCTTAAAAACTCAGACTTCATGGCAGTGTTCTTTTGAATATCAAAACTAAGGTCATGCTAACACCTGCTTCCTTAGAGTTTTAGAGCATAGCAGTAGGGTTGGTAAGTACGGTTTTTCTAATATTAGACATCAAAAACTGGAGGAACCAAAAGGACAGTACCTACTTAGATGAGGCTTGTATACTTTCAAAGAAACTACCCTAAACCCCTGCAGAACAGCAAGTTTCAGTGTTTTGAAGGTGAAACAATGAGCAGCTTTTTAGCCATTTACTTTCTGCTGATTGCAGTTTGGGGTGAATGCTCTCTTGTACTTTTTCCTCTGATCAGAGGAGGTATGTCGCATTCTTCCTTTTAAATTTTTATTTTCACTTTATTCTACTGATTCAAGTTCTTACTAGTTTTCAAAAAGCCATGTTTTGGACAGTGTACTCATTGAACTTGAAAAACAGTCTTGTGTTAAATTGAAAACACATTTAAGGCATCATACTGTTCTGCATTTTAAATTTGCCTACCATTGGTTTCTGAATTTATTTACAGTGTCATCTTGGCTTTTTCAGCAAGTGTGCCTAACAGCCCCCTGCTGTGCTAGAATTTTTAAACAACACTCTGTAAATGACTGAAAATGATTACTGTGTTTAAAAAGCTGTTACTTAGGTTTGTAATGCAATTTTTAGAACTTGTAATATTTTATCTTGGTTATTCCTTGTTCATCCTTTGGTTGATTTCTGTGTACATACAGCTTTCTGATTTGGTTTGAGAGAACTGATGTTTACAACATGTCTTCTGCTGAAATGGTTTTCAAGATTGTTGTTGTCAAACCATTTGTTTATTGAAGTTTTTATAGATGCAGTATGCTCTCTGTAGCTGGTACCTGAAATATTTTAATGCTGTTGCTAGAGTTGAACACTGCAGGCAGGTAGCAAAACGTGTATTCCAGGTGCAGTCTCAGAATTCATATGTGTATTGAGGGTGAGGTGTACAGTGAGTATAAATAAGCTGTTTCCGGAGCTAAGATGTGTAGAGTACAAGTCTTATTCAAGTTTTGGTTACAAGTCTAGATTACAAGTTTTATTTCAAAAGTGAGTAACTTCATCTTGCAGGAAAGTGCTTGGTCTTTCCGATTTCCGGTGGTAAAATGGACAGGTGACTGCTATCTTCTTGGAATGCTTTAGAAAACAGATTTTCTACTTAGGCATTTTAATATTGCCTTGCACAGCATATAAACCTGGCGTGCTTGTGTGGAATCGGGGGTTGTGATTCGTTACTATGCTGTACTCAACTAACTCAGAATACAAAAATATTATAAAAGGGCATGTTAACTTTATGAAGATAAAGGAATACATTAATGTGAAAGGAATTTTTTAATGGCCAAATAAATAGGAAGTTTTGAAGAAAAGCTCTATATACTTTTTCAGATTTTGCAAACTTAAAAAGAAAATATTACTCTTGGCCTTTTGTGAATTTTGTTGTGAGCTAGTTTGGCTTGGAAAGAAGTGGTGGAGGAGAGAGACAGAAAACACAAACAACATTTAAGTCAGATTTGCAGAGAAAGGTGCAGATGGAGCTAGGACAGTGGCTGTGGGTCCTTGAAGCAGCATATGGTTTGTTCTTCACCCCATTTATGTTAGAGAGAAAGTAAATACTGAATTAAATGCAGTAAAACTTCAGGCAATTGAATGCTTTATGTGAGCACCTTGTCTCTGGTATTTTCTTCAGAAAGTTTAAGAAACTAAGAAGTGAGAGATTAATTTAATTTTGATTTAACTTACAGGATGAGAACATCCTGGATGACTGTATTCCTGATGTTAGATTGGAATTCTGCATACAGGGCTCTTTATTTGCTTGTTACTTTCTAGCATGTTTTAAGTTTGAGGTTGTAAAGATAGTTAATCCTTCATCTCTTTCGATAGTTTGGTATCATTTTGGAACAGATGAGATAGACCTGACCTCACCTGAATTCTAGAATGACAGAATGAGTGAATTTATGCATGACACCAAGTAGAGAAACTGTGATTGTGAGGAAAATAATGCTCAAAATCAAGTGGGAAAGCTTGGAGTAAAAGAAGTTTTCTGACTGAAGCAAATTAACATGAGGATTTACAGAGGAAAGTTGTCAAACCTGCTTGTTTAAAGCTAGACAAAATGGTAACAGTGGTTGTGACTGTAGAAAGAGCAATCCAGAGGTGGCAAAAAAATGGAAGTGATCTTTGATGGCTTTCAGTTCTTTGTGCTGTTTCAGTTGTTTCTTGTCTCTGAGCACCTGATAGTAAGTTAGTAAAAGGATTTCACTCACTTCTCACAGCGTTTTTGAAAAGCTAAACTGAGAGAAATGGCTGATAGTTTTCATTAAAATGTTATGCACAGGGACTGTGAAGAAAAGAAATGGTTAACACTGCCTTACAAACTGTTATTTCTTTTCCTCCTTCTGAAACTTTATATTCAGAGTCACGGCAAAAAAAAAGCCTTTTTTATTTTGGTGAATACTCCTGCCTAAGATGAGTCTTGAGAAATACCATCATCTGGGGCAAATATATAGAAAGATGTTCTGGAATATTTTGCTTTATTTAAAAGAGTGTTTTTCAGTGAGACTCCTGCTTTTCTTTGGTCTTCTGAATTTATGAACAAGGCCTGATTTGTGCTGATGGTCTTCCCTTGGTGTCTAGTTCAAGGGTTGGGCTCTGTACAGGTGTGGGAATGATACTGAGCTCTTTGGTGTTGCCACTAAAACTGAAACAAAAATCACAAATCTGCTATCACATATTATAGATAAAACCTTACTGATTACAAAGTGTATTTCCTTTTATATCACTCATGGCTTGTAATTTCAGCATTGCTTTTTGTTGTGAGTGTTGTAATGTGATCTGATGAGTGGTGTAAGTGTGAATTAATCCTGCCCTCCAAAACTTTTCTGTGGTGGCACTTTCTACTTCATCCCTCATTGTCAATTCTAGTGTGAATTAAATAGGTGCCCCTTTTTTCTGATGCAGCGGAGTGTGTTTCCGCAAGTGTGAGAACGTCTCTGCTCTTGCTCAGCTATTTTTAGTCCTCTTGCTTGTATCTGTTTCTATTCAAAGAATTCCTTTGGAAGCTGTTCCAGGAGAGAGTGGTTTGGTGACACTGGAGGGGGCAGGGAAAGCGCAAGCACGGAGTGTGTTCGTGATCTGGCAGTGAGACGTCCGATGTGCAGCGCTGCTTCCTGTGTGCCACCTTGTTTTCGAGCTTCCTGTTCCAAGAGAATTCCCCCTGCTGTGTATTGTCCTGGCAGGTGTTACCTGATTCTTGGTGTAATTTGGAGCACCTGGGTTTCTACTTGAATCTTCTTACTCGGTTTGTTTTTCTGTGGAAACAGCAATTCATTTTAGGGGCTGTTCAGGTATTGGCTATTGTATCAGAATAGGTAACTAAAGTATGCATTTTTACAGTTTAATAGCCAAAGCCAACAGTTCCCAGTATTTGTTTTTCCCTGCTCTTTTTTTTTTTTTTTTTTTTTTTTCTGATAATGGCTTATTCTGGGTTACCTTTCCTAGTAAATAGGCTTAAAAGTTTTCATTTGTTATTTAACAGCCTTTTTTTTTTTTTTTTTTTTGTGGTTGCATGCATTACACATCTTGTGAGTACAGGTAGCTGTTGATTATAATGGTAGTGTTAAGTGAGGATGATCCAGTGAAAATTTTGTTTTGTTTTAACTGTTGTATCTTAGAGTTGGCAGTACTGACACGTTGGAAGCCTAAGTGTTGCATGTGCTGACAGCCCAAGCTTTAACTGTTCTGAAAGTGTCCTGCTGACATTGTCAGAATAGGAGCAGGGAACAGTGGTTTTGAGACAAGTCAGTCATGGTTAATACAGGAAGGTCATCAACCCAGTGCAGCTTTAGTGGTGTACTTCAGTCTTATCTGAGATGCTTTGGCCAGTTAAGTATTTTTTTGTGTTGTAGTATTGATGGCTTAAGCAGAATGTGGCCTGAGATCATATGTCCTTTCATGTATTCTTTGAAGAGTACATCTGTAACTTGTGTACTTGGTACTCTGCGGCTGTTTCCTCACCTACATCTCACCTGGCCTTTTTGCTGACCCCAGAGTTCATCTCAGGCTGGAAAGCTGTGCAAATTATTGCAGTCTGAAGAGGCTTTGCCTTGTGATTCTTTTAGTGGAGGGAGCCATTCAAAGAACTTCCAAGTTACCCGGCCCTGTTTTCCTCAATTAATTTGTCTGGGTTTCCTCCTTTCCCTGTCAGAGGGGACGCTGTGAGTTTTAATGAGCTGGCAGAGTGAACAAACCTTGTCAAGGTGGGGCTTTTGATACGGAATGGGTGGATGTTTAATTGTGTTATTCCTTTAAAAGTGAAATCTGTAGATGATTGGCAAAAGCATTGAATATTTAGTTGTGTATACAAAACCATTAAAGATTGTTATGGGTGAATAAGTTGCTTTGGATTAGTTTGAATCTCTGTTTTATTGCCTGTGGGTGAATGTAAACATACACTTCTGCAGCTGGGGGAAAACTGTATTTTAGGTTGACATAAGCTGTATTAGTGTGGCTGTCCTAATGTTCATTATACCCTCCTCTTCTTTGGATAGAAGCACCTCCAAATTTTAAATATGCTTTTCACTGCAAGTTACGAGACATTAACAGGGATCGAAGAGGTTGAACATGAAGTGTTCCTCAGTAAACATGATAGAAGCCTCTTTTCCTGCAAAATAATTATATATTCAAATATATAGTTTTCTTCAAAACTTGGCTGGGAGGTTTTTTTGTTTTTAAAATGTCTACAGGGAATTATTTCTCATTTTTTGATTGTGCGCAGTGGGCTTGACCAGGATCAAGTCATGCTCTACTGGATCCTGGAAAAACAAAATGCATTTCTACCTATGCTGTAATGGTGCATGTCTGCTAAAAAGCAAGTTCCCCATTCCTTGTGAAGTTGATCCCTGTCCCTCCTGTCAGATTCAGCAGTTGTATAGCCACATAGTTTTCCTCTGGATAAGCTTGTTGAACTGACTGATTGTTTTGTTTTAGAGGGTTTAGTTTGCTCCTGGGTGAGCTGACTGAACCGACTCCGTCTGCAGCTGCAGGTTCATTAGCCTGGGTGAAGAAAAGGAGCAATATTTTGTGGTTAAGGAGTGGGGGAGCAGGCCTGCCATTTCTGATGATTACTCACAGTTGTGTAGTGTTAGATGTGAGGTGATACTTGATTTTAGTGGAACGAACTGTTTGTGTTCTGCCCAAGCTATGGATTGAACTTTGAGTGAATGTACAGCCAGATCCCAAAGGGGAACTAAAACTCTAGTCATGTGGTTTTTTTGTCCTAAACTGTGCTCAGCCATCCTTTACTTGTGTGAGAGACTTCAAGAGGGCTGTGTTAGTTCTGGCTGCAGAGGATAATGATTTTCAACCCTGAAAAGCTTGCTAGTTTGGTTTCTTTTTCCCTGGCTGCAAGAAGCCTTTCCTTTACTAAATACTAGTTAATGTTTTTTCCATGCCTCCTAGTTAATGCAGTGAATAATTCAGTTGGAGTGTCTGTTGCAGGAGAGGACCAGGCTGTAATTTTGCCAGCTGCTGTGTTGTTGGAAGCTGTAGACACAATAGTGCCCTTCCAGTGGATGCTACTCAGGAAACTTTAGGATAGAAAACACCACGGGCCGTGCTTTTTCTGTTTTTCTTTGTGATTGTTCCAAAACCAGAGATATGAAGAGATTTGCAATACTGATGGTTCTTCACCACTTAATGTAGCAGTCATGGAATAAACAGCGAGTGTACTGTGTATTGATTTGGCTAGTATTTTCTTTTATCTCCTGAGGTTCCTTTCCTCCTGTCAAAAGAGAAAGTATTATGTTTGTGGGTGTACAAGCACCACCTCTGAGGCACTGTGTTCTCTGTATACTCCCTGACCTGAGATACTGATGGAGGTGACAGTTCAGGACAGCATGCTGTGTGGCCACTGATGAGACTCTTATCTGGTGGCTGTTAGAGAGGTTTCATGTAAGAAAGTCTTTTCTCTGACAGAGGGCAAGTAATAAGGGTCTTCTGTCAAAGATGGCAGGAACATGTATTTTTCCCTCCAGGTCTTAGAATATTTGGACAGGCGAAAACTTTTATTGAAATACTTCTCAGCAGACAAATATACTTGAAAAGTGAACTTGCTGTTACCTCTTCCTCACAGGATCCCCATGATGGCCGGTTGTCAAAGAGAATTCCTGTTTTCTATATATTTCATTTTTATTTGGACCTGTGCAACCTTTTTTTTTGTTCTGTTTTGGTTTTTTTCTTTGTTTCATGGCAACAACTGTGGTCTAATCTCTGTTATCTAGTTCTGATAGTCCAGAGCATGGTGCTTAGGAAACAATGTGCAGTTTGTCTGTCTCTCTCTGTTCCTTGAAGTTTCAGTACAGTTAATCATAACTGTTGGTACCTAGTGCATCTTGCACACCCTTGCAAACGTGGTTCTTACCATTAGTACAGGGAGCAGAACTTGATTCCTTGTAGATATTGACGTCTGAAACATAAGGTCAAGTCCTCTGAATGTTTTAGGACATTCACTGCCTTTGATTGTCCAGAGTCACTCAGGTGTGTTTGGACAGCAGTGGAGCTGGGTAAGTTTTGCTAACCAGTTTTTCACAAGTCTGAAGACTAACTTGGTTGTGTGGAAGATAAAGCCCTAGGTGGAAGTCAGTCAGGCTTCTCTGATTTTGGTGTGATTGATTGTCTCTTTTTTTTTTTTTTTTTTAAGTACCAGTTAAAGTTGAATTTCTTCCTTCAGAAATTTCTATATGAGTAAGGGTACTTGTTGCCTCAGAAGCTTCAATATTTTTAAAGAAATGATGAGGACAAGTCTGCAGGATGTTTATTGAGTGTAGCTGGCAGATTTGGTTAAAACTAGAGAATCACCAATATATACTGAAATGTGAAGCACATCTCTTAGGCAGAGACACTGGGATAATAGGAAAAAAAATAGATATTGTGAGAGGATTTAAAAAAATAATGTTAATTATAATACTTAACTATCATGGTTGAAACATGCTCTACTAGTGGAAAACATGCGCTGTTCAGTCCCTTGTCCACATCATGCCTTTGGGCTCTGCATATGTGACCAGCCTTTGCCTAACTCTAGTCTTTTGAGGATGAGCACTTTCTCTTCCAAAACTTCTTCCAAGTGCTGTCTTGTCTTTTATTTGTAAGACCTATTTGTATATTTCTTTGTCTTCCTTTGCATAGCATGTGTTCAGGAGTATTAATCCTTAAAATAAACTTTTTTTTTCTGGTTTTAAAGAAAAATTGTTGATTTTTGCAGATGGGGGTGTGTTCTTAGCTAGTTATAAATTGGCCTGGCAGGATAATCATTTCAAGTAACAACTCAGAGGGCTTTCAAAAGGTGAATAAGAATAGTCACTTGGTCATTGGCTGCAGTTTGTTAATATGACTCGAAGTTTATATATTAGTTTCTGTGTTTGTGCTCGTACTCATGCTGCTGCCAGCAATACTCTTTCCTTGGTAAAACATGGGAGCATGCAGGTAGTAAAATTTCTCTCTCTTTTGGTATTCTGCCAGTGAAGCAGGTCAATATTTTTCCTATTTACCATAGAAGACTGTAAGATGAGACGTGAATTCTCCCAGGAGCCATAAGCTCCTATAGTTCCTTGGGGCGATACAGACACTGAGTCATCAGCACGGCTCCTGAGGAACATGACTCTTGCAAACTCTTCCTGTTTCAAGCAGCAATGAAGATGGTGAAATGCTTTGGACAACAGCACTCGAGGGAAATGCATTACATTGATGCTTTGCAGATGTAATTTTTTTCCTCTGTTCTTCTTCCTCATGCTCATGTAACTCTACAGCTGTAGCAGTAAAATCTGACCTCACTGTACATGAGTAGTTATGCCCTCCTGAAGCAGTGTCCTGCAGCTTTTTCCCAACCCTGTCACTGTGAGAAATCCTTGACTGGTAGCTTTGTATTTTGAATATAAAAAAGCAGTCACACTTTTAAGGTGTTCACAGAGATCTTTGCATTGTTTCTTTATCACAGCTCCTTATCTGGGAATCAAGAAAGTAACTTTCTTGAGACTGCTTCAGGAAAGGAATTGAAACTGCAAATTTTTTTGCAGCTGATGGAAGTGAATATTTAACTTCTAGAGGAATATTGAAAGTCAGTTGCTATTGCCATGCCTGGTCAGTTCCTGGAAGTTCAGGAATAGATTTCCTGTGTTTTGGGGACTTGCAACCATGTCAAGTCAATTTTTATTCTCTGTATCTCTAGCTTTTCTGACTTCGTTGAGTCTAAAAGGCTTAAAGTTCTTGATGAAGGAAGGTTTAACAACAGATCACAGAAAACATTATGATAGCTTTAAAAACCTGCTTTTTATGTTGATATGTGTTCAATTAATCTTTGATTCTTTGCCTTCATCTTTTCCTTCTAAAATTCAACGCAAAAATACAACTAAATGTGTTGGATAAGACAAGGGGTGGAGGCTTTGAAGGGGGAAATTTGGTAGTTTTAGGAAGGGTTAAATTATAATACTTCGTTAATGCTTTTGTAAGCTGGAATAATCCTTGCCATTGCATGTTACACATTACTGGAGCTGCAATTGTAGTGTAGGTCCTTGGACTAAAACTCGCTGTACAGACAGAAAACTAAAACAAACAAAAGGTTGATATTTGGAATGGTTTTCATCTTGGATTCTTCTGTTGCTTTCCATTTTAAATGGAATTTTTAAAATGAAGTCTTAACTACTGATTAAGGCATTTTTATATTTTAGTTTTGTTTGGGTTTTGCCTTTTGTTTGTTTTTAGATTGGTAAAGACAGCCTTGGTCTGTGGGTACTAGATTCACTACAGTGAAAAAAGAAAAAAACGTTTACAGGGATCTTGTTCATCTTTGTTAATTGTCATGAGGGGATACAGCCACTTTCTTTACACAAGAGTTTTGGGAAGCCCTGTCTCCTTCTTTTATACTTTCTCCTTTTTTTTTACTAGTGCTCTATAGTAAAGTAAAGTATAGTGCTTTTACTAGTGTATAGAAAGTGGTGAAACTATTACTAGTTTCATTTAATGTTTTATATGTTTCTTCAAATACAGCTGTTTTGGTTGCTTATTAGAATTGCAGTGTCTGCAAGGTCAGATGTTAACTGCTGATGAGGGACTTTTGCACTGCCCCAGACCCTGACATGGAAACTGAAGCATCTGCTTCTCTGAGTATTTTTATCTTTATTAAACAGATTTTAATTAAGAGTTTTCTTCCTCACAGTCTCAAATCTTATTTCCTCATTTGATCTCCAGTTAAAATTAAGTTCATCAGTTTGTGATACCCTGCTCATTACTATTACAGTAGCCTGCCAAACAGATTTGAATACGAGGAGTTGGAGAGAATAAGAAGCTGCTTTGTGAGCAAGGAAATGTTCTTGTTCAGTCCCTAATTAATATAATTAATAATATCCCACTTATGCTCAAAATGTTGTCACTGTGATAATTTGGAGGCAGTCACTCTGCCTCCCTGCTGCCTGTTGCTTCCTTACTCTGTGGAAGGGCTTGAAGCCTCAGCCATGTGTCCCTGCTGAGTGCAGTGTCTTAAGGTGGAGCATGGCCCTCCAGCTGCTGTGTCTGGACACCGCCAGTAGACAGTGGGAGCCAACTTAAGGAGAAGTGCAATAACAGTATTTTGAAAGTTCTCTTTTTATCAGACTGCCAGTTGTGCTTTTAAGAAGACTGGATTGTGTCTGATGGATTATAACATGTCCTTGTTGGCTTGTTGGGGAGTGTCAAACTGAGCATGGGGTTCCACACTTGCCTGAAGCAAGTACAAGTCCATACTGCTGCCTGTATGTTGCTGGGTTATTTTTTGATTCCAACCTGCCAAATTGTGCTGCTCATGTACCGCACAGTCAGGAGGATACAGATCTCCTTTAAAAACCCTGTTACGCTGTTCAGGTTGTTTGAGCTCTGTTCCCACAGCAGCCTGATCTTTCTGTGCCACTTCATCTCCCAGGAGTGTTTCAGCCTTTCGTGTGCCTGCCTTTTTTCTTAAAGTATCCTTTCATCCTGAAGAACAAATGTGGCTTAAGCCGTGGTGGCACAGACACACACTGAAAAATGCATGCTGGTAAAAGGAGAGACAATCTGCTTGAGGAACCATAGGTTGCCTGGCTGTTAAAGTGTGGGGTAGTTCAGCATGTGCTTTGCAAACACATAGGAGACTTTAATGTAAGTGTCTTAACTGTCCTGTCTAAAATATAAATCACCATATTTTGAGTAGCTTTGGTGAAATTGGTGAAAATTGCACTGGCAGAAATATATCAAAATTCCTAGGTATCATAATAAATATGATATTAATTCAGAAATTATGAACAAATTACCCAATGGAGTTACATTTTCTCAACAAATCTTAGGTCACAATGGGCTGATTCTAGACAATCATATTTGAAACTATAAGCTTGTCTTTCAGTGAAGTTAGTGCTTGCTCGTGTGCTGTCTTCAGGGTTTATTGCGTTCCTCATTGTTCTAGGTTCAAATTGTGATAAGCAGTCTGATCCTTGGAAATACAAACAAACAAAAAGCTAACCCAAAGATCATTATTATTCTATATAAATGGAAGTTTTTGGATGTTGTCAGTCCAGCCAGCAAAGCTTATAAAGCAGATTTTAACACAAAGAACTGAAGTAATGCTACTGCAGACTCAACTGAAAATGTCCACACATCTTTAACACATCAGTGAATGGCCACGAGCAGATAGTCAGTGATAAATGTTGAACTTGCTGCCCAGACCATCTCCACATCTGCTTTATATTTTGCTTTCCATAGAACATGGTGTTAGGAGCTCATATAACTTTTTGTTTTGTCTGTATCTGGCCTTTATATCAGACACAATGCTCTGAAGGTCTGTGTGTTCTGGGCCTTAGAAGGCAATGCAGTTTGACTATATTAAGGGACTGTGAGACAGCTTGGCTTTGGTCAGTGTATTCAAAAAGTTTTAGAAGCACAGTATTCCGATTCAGCTCATACTGCAGTCAGTTCCTGATAAACGTAGGCCTTTTCTTATGGAAATAATACTTTTGTCTCAGACATTAAAGCATTATTGACTACTTTAGCTAGTACATAAATAAATTCAATGTCAGGGTTCAGTTTTGACCAACAAGAATGTATTTCTAAAGTCAAGAAGAGATTTAGATGATAATGTAGGTAATTTTCCTTTTGATTGTAGATGAGGCTCCTGAGCATCATGAATTGGTATTTAAACTGAAGCATCTCCTTGCAGCTTTAATTATGAAATACACATTACTTGTGACTGCCAGTGATCAGTTGGGTGTTGAACCGTCCTACTCCATGTGATTGCAGTGTGTACTTATCTTCCTGGAGAAAAAGGAGACTGAGGGGAGACTTCATTGCAGTCTGCAATTTCCTTATGAGGGGAAGAAGAGGGAGGAGAGTCAGACACTGCTCTCTTCTCTGTGGTGTCCAGTGACAGGGCCTGAGGGAACAGCCTGAAATTGTGTCATGGGCAGTTTTCTTTGGGTATTAGAAAAAAGTTCTTCACCCAGGGGGTGGTTGGGCACTGGAACAGGCTCCCCAGGGAAGTGGTCACAGCACCAAGCCAGACGTAGCTCAAGAAGTGTTTGGACAATAATCTCAGACACATGGTGGTGTGACTTTTGGGAATCATCCTGTGCTGGGCCAGGAATTGGAGTTGATGATCCCAGTGGGTCCCTTCCAACTCAGCTTACTGTGTGATTCTGTGATTGTTGTGCACTGAGCTTGGTGTTAGCCAGCTTGCACAAAGCTGTTGCCCTGGCAAGTTGTGTGCTGAGGCCTGTTCATATAATGGGGCTGCAGTAAACACACTTTCCTGCTTTTTGCACATCTTCTGCCCAGGTACACCTCTTGCAAATTATCCTTCCTTCCAAAAAATTGCAGTTTTACTTTCTAGCCTTATGGGGACAGAAACCAGGCAGTTGAACATGACCATTCTGACCATTTGAAAGATCTGTTTCCAGTTACTGTAGCTGCTATAAACCATGCTCATTGATTAATCCTGCGCTAAATGCTGTACAAACAGGGGGAATAGTAATGCCTTGTTTCAAAGTAATTTTAGTACTAGAGAACAAGTAAGAATGATAGCTGAGAGCCACAAATGGGATAGCAATGATGTGTGTGTGGGATTTGGGGTTTCTTTGGGGTTTTTCTGTTGCCATACAGCCATGATATGTTTAAAGCAGGGTGATAGGTAGTTTTATAAATCGTTTCTGTAAATATGAGGGGGAATAAAACAAAAGTACTGACTGTAGAGGCTGGATTTAAAGGTAAGCATCATAATTTCTCTTAAAAATGAGAGATGAGAAATAGAATTGGGATTGGCCATGACTTCCATGTATGTGCAGGAAAAACAGTTTTGATGGTAGGGAAAAGAGGAACTGCCTACTTCATGAGTATGACTTTTGTGTAGTTTTGTTCTGAGTGGGTGTGAGAGCAGTTAAATTCCAGGTATCAAAACTAGACAGCAGGTATTAAAGAAGTTTGAGTGATGGAGCTGGAGCTAAAATTTCAGCAGAGTAGCCAATAGAAAAAAGTCTGTATGTTAAATAACTGGAAAAAGCTGTGAGATTTAGATGTTTTTTAGAAGTACAGATTGAGGCAAATCCCAATCAGCTGACAAAAATGCTTTCTATCCACTGCATTTCCCCCTTTAGTGTAAAATCTGCAGTAAATCCAATAATAGTGTATTAAAGCTGCTTTCTTATGAGTCTCTGTATAGAATCAATGATAAATGCAGGAGGAATTCAAACTACTGCATTTATGTTATTTGGTTATTGAATCAGTACCCACCTTAACTCATGCTCTTTTTTTTTCTTTTTTTTTTTTTTTTTCCAGATTTTGTATTTTGTACATACATTGTTTTGTATATACTGTATATGATGACTTCGGTGGGCAGTGAACGTACCCGGGGCACTCGGGACAAAATGCAAATTTCAGCCACACAGCCAACACAACCACAGAAACAAGTAGTACAGGTATGTGATGTGCTACTGTATCAACTTCTTTGACTTGAAAGTGACAATGTAATGATACAAATTTCTTCCCTGAGTCAGTAAAAACTGAAAAAAGATGGAATGAAAACTCATGGTTTATTTTGGAAGATTATGCTTGATTACTTGCTTTAATTACTCAGTAACACAAGACAGTGTTAAGTTATTCCTGTGTTGTCTCTAAATGAGTTTTGTGTTCTTCAGCAATGTCTCCTATCATAGAGGAATTCTATGCTTGTGTCAGGATTTCAGTCCTGTGACCTCACAGTCCTCAGGTCTCAGCTCTTCCATCTGCTGGCCTCCTGATGGTAGAATATTTCTGGTCAAGAGAGAAATTTGGATGGATGGGAGAAGCTTCATTAGATGTATGTTGTGTTCTACAGCATGACTCAATGTATCTACAGGTCACCAAATCCTGAACTTCTTGCTCAGTGACCTTACCAAGTGGAATGGTCATCCACTAGCAGACTAAAGTTTTCAGTATCTGTTACATGGAAATTAAGTTTTACCTCACTGCCATTGCTTCTTGGTCACAGTAGTTGTGTGCTTGTGTGGGTTACAAAGAATTTTTCTGCTTCTGGCAACTCAGTATTCTCTTGATGGATACATCTCAAAATTCAAAAACTGCTGGCAGACTGTGGATCAGTCTAGAGGTGCTCTGGAGGGAAATACTGTCTTTTATTGTTTTCTGAACTGGTCTTCAATATGGACACCCTCTTGGTCTGTTTTGCACAGAATTAATCATGTGACCTCAAACCTTTATCACCTCCTTGAGTTGCAGCCCTTGGCATAGTGGTGGTTCATGCTAATGTATCGATTTAGAAAGTGACTTTCAGCAGATGAGTTGAATTTGGTTTATTTTAAAACAAGGCTGCAGGAGTATGGCGAGCAACCTGGCAGAAGTGGTGGCTTCCCCTTTTCTGACATTTCACAAGACAGCAGTGGAGTGCTTGCCTGGTTGGATTCCCTGGCACAAGGCAGACATAGGCAAATGGGAGCAAGTCCAGTGAAAAGCTGCAAAGATGGTTGTTACACTGAAACACAGAATGAATGAGGAGTGGCTCAGAGATCTGGGTTTGTTCAGCCCCGAGAAGATAAGGCAAGGTTGTGTCTTCTATTCAGGTACCTCATGAAAGGGTATAGGAAAGGTAGAAACCAACTCTCCTCAGAGAGATGGTGGCACAAGATACAGCACTGGTAATTCCAACTGTTAAAAGGAGAAAAAAAAATTGCTGTGGGCATGGTCATGGTGTATCACTAGAGGACCTTCCCAAATTACGGGATATATTGATTTTAGGCATTGAGACCTTTTCTGCATTTTGTCCATTTATTCTACCTTTTGCATAATAGATACTGGTTCTGTCACTTCAGTGGAAAAGGTGGTTATTTCATATGCAGCAGTTACGTTTTAATGCACTGTATATTTTACTGTTGGTGTATCAGATGGACCTTTCTGCTTAGTCAGTCTTTGGAGATCAACAGAAGTCTGTGGATTTAACTGTTTAATCACCACTGATTCATTTTTCTGAATATATAATAGTGTTTATTTCCCAAATGGAAATTCCACTGTCATAACATCACATTGATCATAATTTAAATTATTTAAGAAATTACATCATGTTTCTTTTGCATTGCTTCTGGATAATAAATGGCCATTTTACCATTTGTAAGATCTATGTCTATTACTGTCATAATCTTGTGTTTTGTACAGTTCTGTTTTCTGGTAGTTTGAAGTTTTTAGTTTACAATTTTTTCCATTCTTATAGTGAAAAGGTAATATGTCTTGTAAGGTTGAGTTCGGGCTGTCTCATAGTGCTACTACTTTCTTAGTCACAATTAAAACTTAATTATACTCTTGATTAGGATACTACAGCATCAGTTCTAACAATGGTGCCTTAAAAGTAAAGAATCACTACTTGCTGGGTAAAAGGCCAGAATGTTTTGTGGCACTGGTCTGATGTTTTTGTGTAGTCATCTTGTGGTTTTTGTTGGTTTTTTTTTTCCTTCTGAGTCTTCAGTTCCATCTGGGTGTTATCCACTGGCATGAATATGGGTGATATTGCATCTACAAGTTTCTAAGCTCTCTGAGGAAAACTGAAGATTCTGTCACACATTTGTAATTGTTTTAAAATTGGTATGTTTTTGTCTTGTAACATGGGCTTGAAAAAAACGTTTGTTTACAGAAAAAAATGAATCTTAGTGGATTCCTGATTTTTGGTAAAATATGCCATCATGTCTCTACAGAAGTTACATTGTCTGAATGTTTTTGCTCTGGATATCTTCAAAGAAAATCTCTTCACTAGCTTGAAAATCACAGTGTGCCTGTGGAGGCTGTAATAAGAGTGAGAAGATGGATCAACAAGACTTAAATTACTGAAACCAGGAGACATTTTGGTTCTGTAATCTGCTGAGCTCTCAGCAGTCACCAAGAGCAAGCTCCTTTGCTCAAAGCACCTCACTGATAGGGAGGCTTCTGTGGAGGGTGGAACTGAGGAGTTCCAGTGCAGGCTGTCCCCTTATTACCCAGTGGAGTGACTTACGAGGCTGTCAGCATGACACTTAGAAAAGGTGAAGTAACTCAGAATATGTAACCGTGTTACAAATGTCTCTTGGAATGTTGTCTCTGAGCACAGATGTCACTTCCCTCAAGGAACTGGGACAGCTGCGGTAACTTTTCAGCAAATAAGCAGGTGGTGGTGTACGTTGAAGTAATTTTTAGACTCTTCTCAGCATTTATGCTTCATGATCTCCTCTAGAGCTTGCATTTGTGGTAAACTCCAAAAGCTAGACAGTCTGAGCCTGATTAGGTCTGACCTTGTGAGGCACAGAATTTCATATGTATATCCTGTGAGGTGGCATGCCAAATGGTGAGAGCTGCCCAGGGTGAATCCTTTCTGTCAAAAATTCCAGTAGATGAGCTGGTCCCACTCAATGAAGAAGAACCTCTGTAGGCTCAGCAGCCTCATCATGGGTCCTGGCTCTCTTCAGTATCAGTTTTCTCTGCATGCAGCTCTACAAAGACAAGTAGCCTCTTGTCTTTGAGCAGAAGTCAAATGAGGTCCAGGATCTTGTAGCACATCTTGTCTTTGGTATTTTCTCGGGAGTGCAGTTCATAGGCTGCAGATGCCACACTATGAAGAGTGACCTGTGTGATGTGACATCTCTGTTAGAGTTGTTTTCTCTCAGGGGCAGCTGTTTGGATTTATGGTACTTGACTGCATCTCTTTCAGTCTCTTAGCTTTTGTGCAAGTTGCCAGTGTGCATTTTTGTCCAGAAATATTGCAGAAGCACCAGGTACTTCATCAATAGCAAGTTCCTTTACCAGTTTTCTGAGACCAGTCTTTGCTTGTAAAAAAAGCCCAGTCCAGCTGTTCATGGGCAAAGTCTTGAGACATGACTCAAGTCTTTTTAAGCTCATAAAACTCCAGAGTCAGGTTGTTGTTGGGAGAGCTGTGGAAGGTGATGTGAGCAGGGATCATCAGAGGTGTGGTTAGTTTAGAGATACCATTGCGAGTTTGTTACAAGAAAACTCTTAACTCTGGAGTAGTAGATCCTAAATGAAATTAAAAGCGTTAATGCTAAAACATACCCTGGTGCTTCTATGTTATTATATGGTGGTCTTGTCAGTGTGGTGACCTTTAACTGTGTTTCAAAGAGATTAGAATGTGTTGAAATTGCTTCTCTCCGAAATAACATACAAAACTATAAATGGGAATAGACAAGATATTGATCCCTTCCCCACAGCATCTCTGTGCTTGTTTTGTATGTTCTTTTTTGAGAATCTGTAGGAAAAAACAGTGACACTAGGATATACTTATAAAAAGTATAGTTGCCTTTTGTGTACTTTATTGGATGTTATGTTTTTTCAGGCAACAGCAGAACAGATTCGCCTCGCTCAGATGATCTACGATAAGAATGACGCAGATTTTGAAGATAAAGTGAAACAAGTATGTTTCTTACATGCAAGTTTTTTTTTGCCTCACAATAAAATGCTCTAGGGCTGGCTTACATTTTGGAGCTAGAGCATCTGTTTCTGGTTTAGACGAAACTTTTTCAGAAGGACATAAGTTTAACTATGAAAAGATGCTCTTATTGCACTGTAAAGTCTGTTTACAAGAAATTTTGTGGTGATATAACTCTGACTGTATAGTTATATCAGTGTATTTTGCTTTGCAGACAAACCCTTAAGCCAAAACTCATTTGTGCTGATGTCTCGTCCACAGTGTATCTCTTTAGTATGGTCCTGATGATTAATGATTTTCAGAATAAAGAATGCATTTGGCTTGTCCACATGTACCTAAATGTGAGAAAAATGTCATGTGTGTAAACTGAGTTTGGCTGTATCTTGGAAGTTTTTCAGGAAAAGTAAAAGTCTAATGATAGCTTAAAGGTGAATCAAGGTGTTACTTAAAAAAATAAATAATCTGACCTCAAAGATCTGCGTATGCATTAAAATGATAGAATTGCAGTGTATAAATGAAATCTCATACCATTTCCTTTCCTTGGTGAGTGTTGGGTGTTAGATAATCAAGGTTCCTTTACCCAGTTATAGCTGAGACTATTAATTCAAGCAGTCCTGACAGTCTGGGTCTCTGTTCTGTTGTGGCTACTGGTGATTTTGTCATAGTGAACACATCACAACTCATGAAGAGCCTGTGAGTACACCCAGGAGAGAAGAATGAGCTTGAATGCATAAATGCAGCAAAGCAGCAGATTTCATGATTTCTTGTCATCTGTAAAACTACCTCTGAAGCATTATTAAATTCTTTTTTTTGTTCTTGTTACAAACTAGTTCTGTTGCTGTGCCAGAAATTAAGTCTTGTACTTCATGAAGTAAAAAGACCCTAATCAATAGTGCTTGTAGCTGTGCTGGTGGGAAGGAGATGAATTAAGTTCTGCATAGAAAATCTCCAATATTTTACCTTCTGCATATGTATTTCTAGCTCATGTAGGTTTTGTTCTTTGGATTAAGTTGCTGAATGCCCCATGACATATTATTTCTGTCCCACACTTGTCAGGATGTACACCACGAGTTCAAGGAGCATAATTCAGAGCTAGGTCTCCTTAATCAGCTGTTGCTTGTGACTCTGGTGTGGCTTTATGCTAAAATGGATCAAGGGAGCTAGTCTGTCTGAAAAATAATGTATTTCTTAGTCTGGATGCTTTTCCAGGTGGATCTATTCTCTGCCATGTCTTGCTGTATGTCTTTTCTCGCACTGGGATAAAGAGGGGCTAATTTGGTGGAGAAGGAGATAGGATGATACTGAAACTACTGTGGTTCTTTACATCTTTACACTCATATACTGCTTTATCTGCATTGACAACATTTGCTGCAAGCATACAGAACAAAAAAAGGTGTGAAAGAGTGCTTTCTTGATTACCAATTAATTTGTGCTTCTTCCTATCTCTTGTCTGAATCCCAAGCAGATCTGTAAAATGCAGATTTCTTTTTTCAGGATATTAATTTACTCTGACATGGTAGCTATGCACTTTGTTGCAATCTGTGGTCATACTCTTATTTTCTTATGATGATAATTTAGATATTTTAACATGTCTGACTTTTACTGCCAGCTTATGGAAGTGACGGGGAAAAACCAGGATGAGTGCATAGTAGCACTACATGATTGTAATGGGGATGTGAACAGAGCAATCAACATACTGCTGGAAGGAAGTTCAGACACGGTAAGGTTTTACTTCCTTGTTAAACTGCTCCTTCTGTTTGCTGTGTTTTTCAGCTTCTAAGAGGAGATTGGAAAAGTTATGTTTCAGAAGTTTTCAATTCCCACGTCTCCATTCAATTTCTTTTGAAGGAAATGGAAACTGGGGCAGTTCTCGACTGCATTCATACCTTGGAGAAGGCTGAATCTGGAAAATGTTGTGGGTGTTCAGCTGGTCTCTTGCAGAGTTCCTCTGCTTTCATTTACATGCAGCAGTTTTAACTCTGCAGCAGAACTCAGTGCTCCCTCAGACACAAGCCTGTTTCTTGCTGCAGCTTTTGTAGTTCCTGTGTAGACCCTCCACAATTCTGAGGTGTGAGACCATCACAGTGGTCAATCTTTGTAAACCTAAGGGCAGGGAGATATTTTAAGTTGTGTAACTTCTGTAGGTGTGCATTGCTAGTATTGAAGTTGGAGGAGGTTTCCACATCTGCAAGTTGCATTGATAAGGCTACTTAGGACAGGAAAGGATGCAGCAAGTAGTTGCTTCTTTAACTGTGTTGCTCATGTGCATGTCTTAATTGAGAAACTGGAGGAGGAGACCAAACTATGTATATACAACAACAAATAATGTCGCTTAGAAAGTTGCACAAATTTTTTATCCTAAGAGATACTAAGAAAATATATTTTACTGCAGTTGAAGTTTTTGCTGGAGGGATTTCTTACTGTTTGTCCTTAAATTAGATTTCATCTCGTCCAAGTCGGGCAAGTAACCTGGACTTCCTTTCTTGATGCTGAACACTCAGTATTTCCTGTGATTTGTCAGGATGTGTACTCTGGCTTATTGTTAATGAGGAAACTCACCTCTCACACACCCTAAGTCTAGGACACACACTGTTCTGACTAAGGGGACTTTCATTCCTATCCCTTTTCATTTTTTATCAGAGTTGAGATATTCTAAAACACAGAAGTATATGATATTGACAAGTTGGGAGTGGAAGAGAGCATTTCACCTTAATTAAATCTGTCTGTTCTCTCATACTTCTCATATTTGCCATTTTTTAGTTGAGAGTAGTTTGCTGGTTGATAGAGAATATGAATCCTGTCTTAGTTTAGCAATTTGTTGTAACTGATCATGACGTGGAAAAAAACTATCTGAACTCATTTATCAACTAGAAGTGATGTCAGTATGTTCTGCTCTCTTGACAAGGCCCTCTTAACCCACTACTCTCTGTAGACAACATGCAACTTAGAAACAAGTACAGAGAACTTGAAGGAGTCAAGGAGGAAGGGGTATTAATTGATGGGTGTGAAAAAATTTATTCTTTATGAAAGTTTGTGGGCCTCCAGTTGGAAGGGTTTGTTTTAATACCATTATACTTTAGAACAGTTTAACCATGGATTTGATAGAAAATTGTAAGCTGAGGTACTACAAATTCTGAATGCAGATTCCCAAATCTCTTTTTCTAGTCTCACTCTGCTTTGATGCACTTGATATTTTTTTAAACTTGGTTTGAAAGATGTGTCCGTTCAACTGAAGGAATTAGAAGAGCAAGGAGTGATAGCTAAAATGTGTATTTATAATTTATTTGGTACTCAGCCAGTTTTGTCTTAGTCTTTTTTTGTTTGTTTTGGGGTTTAAAGCTGTGATCTACAAGCTGTAAGCTGTGTGACTTAGTCTCTATAAAGACTTTCCATTTGCAGCAGCTGTGGCAGTTTGGTTTGGGATAGTTAGAGGCTTGTGGATGAGCAGAGAAGGACTTGTTTCTTTGCTTAAGACTTGTATTCATTTAACTTCTACATCCATTTTATGCTTAACCATATTTCACTTACTAAGCCTTTGAAGACAGAACAAAAGAGACCTTCCAGATTTTTATTCTTTCCATGTAAGAACAGGCCGAGAAGAATTCTTCTTTTACATATTTTCAAAGGTCAGGCCTACAACTGTCATTTGGGTTGCCTCAGGCATTGTCAGCTGAAATTGTAATCAGTTACCTCCCTTACAAAGAGAGACAGCTTCTACAGCCTGTGATGGATCCCCATGCTCAGAGGTAGCACCATCCTCTATCTTAAAAGACATGCCTGACTTCTCAAGGCTTTCCACAAAATTACACTGTTGGAAAGCATGGATCTGATACTTCATAGTCATCTTTTTACTGATCCTTCCTAAGTTATTTTAAATCTCACTCAGGAGAGAGGCTGCTTCCTCTTCAGCTTTGCAGCCTTATCCAGTTCTGGGTATTTCCTGAAATGGCCAAAGATGTTTTGGCACCAAGCCCATCAGTGAAATAGTGCATTCTGAGCTGTACAGACTTGGCTCTTCAGTTGTCCGTGCAGGTATTTTTCCTCTTGTGAGGTGTCTGAAGCACTAGGATTGTTTTAGTGCAGTTACACCAGCTATGGTGGGTGAAGCCGTGTGATACTTACTGAGGGAAGCAGCTTTCTGCCTCAGAGATAAGGTGGTGTTGTTCAAATGTGTTTAGTTTTGTGCTTCTGATCAGTGCTGATTGGGCTTCACCGAAGTTGATTTAGACCTCTGTACCGGAGATGGAACTGAAAAGTGATTTCAGCCCTCATTCTCACCAATGCCATGCCAAAAAATGAGAGAATAACCATTCTCTTTGTTCTTATTCTCTCAAAGGAAACTCTGCAACACTGAGTTTGTAAAGTGCTTAGTTACCTGCTTTTTTCATGGCATTGGCTTCCTAGGCAGATTGGCCTAGCTGGTCATGGCCTGGCTCCATAGAGCTGCTGAGTTGCTGTTGGTGGAACTGAGAGATAGGAATTAAAATTATTGATAGAAAACCTTTTTTGGTTGATACAGGTGCCTGTCAGATGTCATACTTCAGTGCTTCACAACAATTTGTATGTGCAAATATTCTGATATTAAATATCTTAACTGAGCCGTAAGCTCCTAGAAATTGGGATATACATGTAAACCTCTCTGCTATCTTAATGGCTTGCAAATAATACCTTTTCTTTGTCCTTGCTTTGCAGCTATGGCTCAATAGACTAACCATGCAATTGCATAATATGAGTTGCTGAGCTATTCCTGGCAAGTGTTTAGTCATTTTATTTTCAACTCCTACAGATACTCCTATGGAGTTGATACCATCCTTGAATTTTTTTTAAAGATTGAGTTTAATATTAAAACAGAAGCCTGATGTTTGGACCTTGATCCCTTGTCTTGTTTAGACATAGCTTTTCCTGTGTTTTGCTATGTTTGATGGTCTGTAGCTGTTAAGAGTGGATGGTCTGGCTTATCATCAGTTTTCCCAAGCTGTTGTTTTGCTGTTCTGTCTTCTGGGGCTTAAATTCTGGTATGTCTGGATGAAAATTTTTCTTTTCTGTTTGGGTTTTTTCTTTTTGTTTTTTTCCCCCTTAGGCCAGATACTTATTCTCATCAGTCTTTTGTTCAGTGATACTTGCAAGATTTTTTTTTCCTTTTCCCTGTGAGAAAAAGATAGCTCTGTTCATGCTCCCTTGCTACATTTATGGATATATTTGAGTGGAAAACTGTTGCTTGCTTTGCAGATGTTCTATATTACGGTTGTATTCAGTCTTCCTTGAACTAGTAAGAGTTCATTATAGCCAGAAATATTTGGGATTCTCACATTCCCTAAGAAAATTGAACTTAAATATTTTTTCTTTTTCATCTCTTCGCAAAAATACCGTCTGCGTTTCCTTTTATATCAGTGTAGTTTGCATACGTGACATTATGCAAATACCTGGGTTTTTTTCTGTGAACAGGGGTGAGAAGTATGCATTGAGAGGTGTCTCCTCCTTTTTGACTTTTGTGTCTGATTCTATTCTACCCAAATAGACTTCCTGGGAGACTGTAGGGGGAAAGAAGAAAAGCCTTGGAAAGGAGGGTTCAGAAAACAAAGAGAACAGAGAGAAACGAGGGGACAGAGAAGTGAGTCGCGGACGGGGAAGTTCCAACAGACGGGGAAGAGGAGGCAGCCGTGGACGAGAGTGTACGTATAGGGGTTAATTTTTAAAGATTGAGATGCTTTTTTTGCAGCTGGAACTGACTGAGCTAAGAGCGAGTGCTTAACGGAACAAAGTCTGTCGGACTGTAGCTCAGCGTTGAAGGGATCATAACTTGTTTGTGCCACAGGTATGCTTGATCTGTCTATGTGACTTGGTTTTGGGAAGGTCTGTACTTGTTCAGAGACACTCTGTTTAATGTAGGTCTCTGTTCTTGTTCGATGAGTTGATCTTGTTATTTATGTAAGTTTTAGAATTGACTCTTTGTAAGACTACTTGAGAGCGAGTATGTCGCTGCACAGCTGATACACTTTTTTGTTTCTTTTAATGAAAAAATTATCCAGCTTTGACTCCATCTCCTTTTATGAGTGGGAGAACCTGAAGATGTTCTCATCTTCTCATAAGGGGAATGAAAACACTGGGATGATTATTAATCTCTAAATATATTTCTCACATAAATCAACCAAAGGTGAGTTTCTGCAACAAAGAAAATTCATTGTTAGTTGAAACATTTCAAGCTTTGCTATAGTTGCAGTAATACATTGTACAAAAGCAAACTGATGTTTCCAAGTTAGATAGAGTCACATTAGATCACCATTGGATACATGTTGCTTTTTTTAGCTAAGTTTTGTCAGCATTCTCAAAGCTGTGTGCATTGCCTGTAATGGCTGTTTGCCACACTAATAGATGAGAAAAGACATCAGTATGAGTACAATACGTTTAGCTTTCCACTTATGAGCAGGAAAAATATTTGCAATATTAGGCAACTCATCTTATTCATAATTGGAAGATATTCAACTGTTGTGCCAATATAGACATTGTGAATCTTTGTAGGATAGAGTATTGTCAAAATGAAAAAATGTTAATAAAACATGCAGCTGGACTTAGAAAAGTGTAAATTAGATCCACCAAAATGAAAGCAAAGGGCAAAATTTTTTACTGGAGAGTTTGTCTCTTTTTGTAAACTGGAATTAAAGGCATTTCAGATGGTTACCAAATCTTGGTATTTTCTTCCCAACTTTATGTCCAAGCATTGTTGGTTTTCTTGTTACCATTAGAAGAAGTTGTGCAGTACAATGTCTCAGCAATGAGTGTTTCAAGAGGCCAGTTTTTTTTTTCCCCTTAATGTAGCCAGCCATATTTCAGAGTACCTTGTCAGGAGTTTCCCAGAAAACAGATTACAGAGCTTTTCTAGTGCCTTACCTTCACCCAGTCATCAGCCCTCTGCTTTAAATACACTGGAGAAATCTCTTTCCATGCTTTGTACAGGGATGCAGTATGAGCAGACAGGAGAAGAGTCGGTGTTATTGGTTGTCCTTTATTTTTTCACTGTTGTCAACCAGTGTGTTATTGAGGAAACACAGAATGAGGCAGCTGTATTTTTTGCCTCATTAAGCAGAGTAGGCTGCAAAACATGGTGCTTGTAGAGGTTTGTCTCCTGAGGGACTTTTCCTTCTTATATTTTGCTTCCTAGCTGTCCAGTACAAAGGAAGCATAACTTGCTTCTAGCGTGGCCTCAAAGAAAAGGGGTAACTGAGATCTGTTGACCAGCCCACTTGAAAGTTTTGCCTTTTCTTTTGAGGGGTTCAGGTTAAGCAGATGGCTGTATTGTCTCATGTATGAGTCTCTAAAGCTTCTCTTAAGCTGTCCTCTCTCCACAGTTAGAGCTGAAGAGAATGGAGTGGACAACAATCAAGGAGACAGGCCTTCAGACCGTGGGAAACGTGGCCGTGGGAGAGGTGAGATGGTGGCACTGGTGTGGGACTTGCAATGCTTTCATGTCCTGAAATGGAACTCTCCCATTTATTTCTTTAAACGCTTCCTCTTAATCATTTTTTGGCTATCCTTTGATTCCATAAGCACTTCAGCCACCTTGAACGTGCGTACATCCTAATCCCTTACTGTTTATCATTTCTTCGTCTTGGAACAACTTAAAAAAAATTGACACAGATCACTTCTGTGGTAATTTCCTGTGTGGCAGGCTGCTGTGCTCTGGCTATGGAGAGCTGTTTTCCCAGATTGACTCATGCCAGCCTCCTGTGAGTGGGAGTGCACTGGGTTCCTCAGGATGTACCTTGGCAACAGGAGAGCACAAGATTCCATCTGTATGGCTCTTGGGGAAGGATTTGATGTGTACTTGTACCATTCCTTTTGGGTGGCTCTGGTGTCAAGCTTGCCTTCTGTTTTTGGTAGCCAATCAGAGAAAGAACAAGCCACCTTAGAGAGATTTTGCTATGAGAAGGAATTTGGCATGGAAGAGTTGATGAGGAGAACTATGGAGAAGGAATACCATGGAGTCTTAGGTATAGCTCTAATCCTATCCTGTAGAAGTGGTGGGATAATGGATTGGATGTGGAATCAAGTGATGTGTATTTGGTTTGGATTTTCACTGGTTGGGGTGGAGAAGAGGCTTGTTTTTCCTTAAAGTAGGAGGAATGAAAATGAGTAACCCATGTATGGTGCAGATTATGGGTAGACGAGGGTATTAAATAAGTTAAATTGACAAAATGTATAGCAGAACTAATGTACATAGTAAGTAATGTCTGACGCATGAGAAATTCTGCCTTCAAAGGACTCCTTTCTCTTGGGAATGTTGGGCAACAAGGCATTCAGAGGCAGGCACATCCAACTTCATTGTCTCCAGATCTTTGCAAAGATGCAAAGAAATAGCTTCCAGAGGTTTGCGTGCAAGTGTGTCTCAGCTGTGCCTGTGAATCAGCAAAAAACAAATGGTGTGTGCAGAGAAGTAGCTTCGCAGGGCAATGTGTGGTATAGTTCACAGCTACAATTTTTGGTATGTTAACACTTTTAGTAGATGGAATGTAAGTCTTGCTGTTATTTATGTTGTAAAAAAATCCGTTATGTTCAAATTATAAATATAAAGGTAGGACTTAAAAAAAATTCTTCTGTGAAATGTAGAGATAAATTTAAAATACAGTGTTTTTTGCTTTAACCTTTGCAAATCATACACTGCTTTAGTTATCAAAACTGCAGCTTTCTAGATGAATATCACATCTCAAACTTCATCATCAGATCAAACTGACCTGTCTAACTGAAGAAATAGAAACTTCAAAGAGTTTCTGTTCACTGGCTTCGTGTACATAGTATTACTGTATCTCTGTACCAAATATATTAGACTGTACTGTGAGCAAAGTATCTTAATGAAGTGTCTGTGATAAACCTGTTGGCCAGCTACCAGGATCATTATATTACAGGTGTGTGTATTCCATACAGGAAATACCTGATTAATTTTACAGTGTAAACCCTTGAAATCTGCAGGGAGTTTTAGGAATGTGTGTAATTCAGTTCTTACCGTTTCAGAGATACGTCACCTTCTTTCTTTGGATATTAATAGGAATAATAATAATAATAAAAAGCTTCCTGCCGTTTCATTCTGTTGTCTTTCTTTTCTGTTACCAGAATATTCAAATGAGAGATAACATACTTCAGCTGAAAGTAAACAGATTGCTGGTAATCGCCACAGAACCCGTTTCTAGAAATATTTCATGCAGTGTGTGTGTGTGTAGAAATCTAGGTGCTGGATATGAAATAAGGGGTCAGCTAATTTTCTGAGCAGCATGCTCTCTCTATTTTAAGCTACCTTCTCAGGCAGGAGTTATCTTACTGGCTGCCTTCTAGGAGATTTGCTGGGCCATCATATGTATTATTGCTTCACTGTACAAAAACCTGATTTTAAGAAATGATAAGCAACAGAAAATAGCAAAAATGGGATTGACACAGGGGTGATAATGTGCTATTTATTGAGGGGGAAAAACCCTGGTACTGAGAATTTGACATTCGGTGTGTAGGCACTAGCTTCATCTGGTAGTAGATCTTCCATTAATAACTGTGTCACATTCCTTGTAACTTTATAGTAGGTAACTTTATAGTAGGTAAACAGAGTGCAAACACCACTGGGTGCTGATATGTAGGGCATCAGGGATTTAAAGCAGATACAAATTATTGACTGATGAACAGAAAGCAAAAATGTCTTACACCATGCGTAACAGGATACATTTCAGCTGTAATTGCTCTTGCCTAAATCTTTTCTTATTAAACTAAGGGTGGAAACTTTGTATTGGAGTCAGGGAGTATCTTGTTTTAAGATGCCCTTCTCATCTGTGCTTCTTTTCAGAACCAAATTTCTTGCATGAGCTTAATTTAGATGTAAGAAATACTGTAATGGTGATGAGCAGTGATTGCATCAAAGTAATTATATTTGTCAGTATTGCAAGGATTTGCAACTCTCTAGAATGGAATCTCCTGAAGAAATTGTGGAGGCAGATGGTTATGTATTTAGGATTGTCAGCTATAGAATTAATCAGCTGCAGTGTTGTATAGAAATTTACAAACCTTACAAGCACAGGTTGTTTTTATGCTGCTGTTTTAGTGTTTCTGCATCTTCAATTTTAAGTGCAGGTCTGATTCTCCCAGTTACTCTACCTCATATTGAAGAGGATGCAGTAGAGCTAGAAAAGGCTTTTGAAGGTACTGGGAAGTCTGCAGTTATGAGTGTGAGGAACAAATAGACTAAGATTTTTCTGCCTGTGAGAGAGGACTGAGTGGGTGTGTGGTAGAGATCTGTTAAATTTCTGTAGGGGCATCAACTGATCATGCCAAGCAAGTATGCAAAAGAGAGAATATTATGTGAGATCAGCAGGTTACAGCTTCAAGATGAACTTAGAGAGTTAGTTCTTCATACATGTAGTGAACCTGAGGAACTCCTTTCTGAGTAAGATGATGTGTTGTGGAAAATGTACACATAAAGAGATTTGACAATTTCATCCTAAAAAAGAACCGTAGGCAAGAAAATGAAAAAACATGAAAAATTTTCTTGTATGTAAATTATCTTTGACTAAGGAAGTCAAAGCCACAAGCAGTTGAATACCAGGAAAGCATCCAAAGAAGCTGCACTGTGGTTTCAGTTCGTGTTCTCTTCCCTAGATATCTAATTGACCATGGCTTATAAAGGAATAACAGGTAGGTGAGCTTTTGGATTTGATTCAGCATAGAAATTGTTACAGACTCATGTATAGTAATTCTCCTGCTTTGCAAAGACAAGACAGAATTGTTGCTTGCATTTCTGTTTCTCTCTTTACTTCATTATTCCAGAACAACATGCTGTAAATGTGAATTCTGCCAGGGATTTTTTTTCCTACAAAACAGATATAAAAATGAAAGGAAAAAATGCTGTGTTTTAATTCCAGCTCTTGTTTTGTCTGCTGGCTGTATGGGAAAACAAAACAGCTTATCCTTTTCATAGATATCTCATTATAGTCCAGTTTGTATTCTTGATCTCTTTTTTTTTTTTTACCATTTTCCGATAAAAAGTGTACTATCCTTGAACCAACTGAGTTTCTGTAACCAGAATTGCATGTATAAACATTCCCTTGGTTCAAAAGCTTAGCCCAGTTGGCACAGGATATATCTTGGATTTCGTTTGCCAGACCTAGGGAGGATATTGTTTTTTCTAAAACATGAATGTGGAGTAGACCTTCTGGAAGTCAAAATTTGAAGTCTGTTTAGTTTTGCTGTGGTTCGTTCTGCATTAGTTAAGAAACTCTGTCATGTACATTTAAAAAAAAATTTTTGCTTAGTTGTAACAAGTCACCTATTTTCTTTTAAATATAATTTTAGAGTTGAAAGTTTTCAGCATGACTTGTAAAAATACTCTAGAGTACATGCAGTATATAAAACTGATGAATTGCTTCTAGCTTTATGGTAACTAATAAGGACAAAAGTAATTTGTATTATTAAATCCAACTTTGCTGTTTGTTTTGGTAGTATGGAGTACCTAGAATACAAAGTTTCTGTACTTAGTGTCTTTACCTCTTAAGGCATAAGCCTCCATCAGCTTGGTGTCTGCTGGGAGGATGGCTGGCTCTGCACTGCCAGATCAGAGACCAGGGCAGTTCAGTTACTGTGTAGTTAGAGGTAAGCACAAATTTAGAGTGTTGCCTGCCCTTCCAGTCTGCATTTCCCTTTTCTTGCAGCTGTTCTTCAGGCCCATTTTTAACCTTGAAGTAACTTCCCCTAATTCAAACCCTGAGTGAAAATCTGAGTTTTGAAATAAAGCACCTGTGTTGCAGTGGAAGGATTTAGTTCTACAAGCTCAGCAGACTTGATTTTTTGCAGAATGGGCTGTTAATTGAATGGGCTAGGCCCATCTGAGTTGTGCTTTTACACACCTTTCTCATGCTGCTGTTAAGTGTGCATTTGCTTTTAGGGGAGAAATGTTGTGAAGAGAGAGAGCAATTCTTGCTGTGCATGGATGGTACCATAGTGGAGATGTGATTGTGTGATTAGTGTTTTGAACTCCCAGTGGGTTTTAGTGAAAACAGAAAAAAATGTGCCTCCTGCCTGGGTTGGGTATAAGTATTGACTTTTCTAGAATTCATTCAGGAGAAGAAAAGTACAAAGAGTAAGGCAGCCCCATCTGCTCCCTGTGGAATAGCAGCAAAACTAAGAAAAGGCAGCAGGTGACAGTAGTAGGAGACTCTTCTGAGAGGCACAGAGGCACCCCTTTGGGGACATGTTGTACTTTCTAGAGGTGTGCTGCTTACCAGGGGCTCTTACCAGGGATATCACTGAGGCTTTGTGCAGTCCCCTGACTATTACTTGCTGCTGTTGTTTCATGTGGGGGCCAATGGTACAGCCAGGAGCAGCCTGAACAGTATCAAGGGGGATTGCAGAACCCCTGTAAGGGACTCTGGCGTAGGTAGTTTTTCATCCATCCTCCCAGTCAAAAAACAAAGAGAGTTGAAAGGGCCAGTTGTATTTGAAGAATCAGCAGATGGTTACAGGCCTTGTGCCACAGCCAGGGATTTGACTTCTTAGACCAGGGCACTAGCTTTGAGAAACCTCGTCTTCTGGGGGATAATGGGTTCCGTCTGTCTTTGGTCATCATGGCTTCACAAAGGGCAAGTTGTACCTGACCAATCCAGTGGCTTTCTGTGATGGAGTGACTGCAGCAGTCAACAAGGAAAGGCTGACATCATCTACCTAGACTTCTGTAAGGCCTTTTGACATGGTTCATGCATGTCATGTCTCTGTATTGGAGAGAGAGGGATTTGAAAGGTGAACTATTTGGTGGATAAAGAATTGGCTGGATGGATGCAGCCAGCAAGCTGCGGTCAGTGGCTCTATGTCCGGATGGAGGCTGGTGACAGGTGGTGTCCCTCACGGCTCTGTCTTGGGACTGGTGCTCTTTAGTATCTTTATCAGTGACATAGTGAGATTGAGTGCACCCTCAGCAAATTTGCAGATGATATTAAACTGAGCAGTGCAGTTCACACACCTGAAGGATGGGATGCAATCCAAAGGGACCCAGACAAGCTTGAGGAGTGAGCCCATGGGAATCTCATGAGGTTTATTTAACAAGACCAAGTTCAAGATGCTGCACTGGGGTTGGGGCAATCCCAGGCATAAATGCAGACTGGGAGAAGAACTCCTTGAGAGCAGCCCTGCAGAGAAGGACTTGGGGCTTCTTATGGATGAAAAGCTGTCATGAGCTGGCAATGTGTGCTTGCAGCCTAGGAAGCCAACTGGCTTGTGGGGCTGGTGAGGAATGTGAAGGTCAAGGGCTGACTGGGCTGCAGTGACTGTGATTTGGTGGAGGTTGAGATCTTTGGGGCAGTGATGAGGACACACTGCCATGGCCTTCAGGAGAGCAGAATTTTGCCTCTTCAAGGAGCTGCTTGGTAGAGTGCCATGTGATAGAGCCCCGGAAGGAAGAGAAGCCCAGGAAAGCTGGTTAATATTTAAGGATTCCTCCTTTCAAGCTTGGGAGCAATGCATCCGAAAAAAAGGAAGTCAGGCAAAACTACCCCAACTGCATAGATGAAAAGCAGCTCCTGGACAAACTCAAACACAGCAAGGAAGCCTACAGAGGGTGGAAGCAAATACATGTAGTCTGGGAGGAAGAGAGAGATGAGATTGTCTGAGCAGCCAGGGTTCTGGTTAGGAATGCTGAAGTTATATTGTTGGTGATAAATGAATACAAGGGAAAATGTGGGCCCTCTCTGTAAGAAAACAGGAGATCTTGCTAACTGGGATGTGGAGAAGCTGGAGTTACTTAATGATTTTTTTTGCCTTGGTCTTTTCCCACAAGATCTCCAGCCACATGAGTTATTGAAGGGAAAGGCAGGGGCTGGGAGAATGAATAACCATCCACTGTTAGGAGAAGATCTGGTTTGAGACTGTTTGAGATATCTGAAGGTGTACATGTCCATGGGACCTGACAAGATACATCTGGGGGTCCCAAGGGAACTGGAAGAGGAAGTGGCTAAGCCACCATCCATCATGTTTGAGTTCCCACTGATGGAAAAAAGGGAAGCATAGCCTCCATTTTAAAGAGGGAAGGAAGGCAGACTGGGGGAACTAGAGGCCAGGCAGTCTCACATCTGTGCCTGGCAAGATCTTGGAGTAGATCCTCCTGAAAGCTAAGTGACGGCACATGGAAAGTGCGAGGTGATAGGTGACAGGCAAACTAACCACCACCAAAAAAATAGAGGCAGGCAACGTGGTCACTGTGGACAGCAGGGCTTTTTAGTGGCTTGTAAAGGTTTTCTGGCATTTAACAAGGTGGGAACTGGTTTGGAGAGCTGATCCAAAAGTGAACAAATACTGTTTCCTGATAGTTGTTTGGTGCTCACTAACTGGAAAGTGCAAAACTGTCAATGCACAAAGAGCAGAGCTTGTGATCACTGGTGAGGAAGACCACAGCTGTAGTAGTTCTGATTTAAATGGGTTTAAGTTACTGTGGGACTGTGTGCTCAGAATTTGGGTTCCTGCTGTGAATTCTGGTACAAAGCTTCATTTGTTCACTGACTTTTTAGTCACTCTTAAAAAGCATTAAAAGTTTGTAGATGCCTTATGGGCATTCACAGTTGTTTCATGACTAACTTCTCTGTCTTTAAAAGACTGTACCTTCTGTGTTAAGGCCTTTTAAAAATTTTAACAGCTGAGAGGAGTAGCTTTCTTTGTATAAGAATTTAAGGACATGACAGTGGTCTGGTTGTGTCGGAGAGAATATTAGCCCTTTCCACTGGCATCTTGCACTAGTGACCATGGTGTATGAGATCCCATGTCTGAGTTAAGTGGTATTGCAGTGGTTAGCACTCACTGTCCCAAATTTTGAGTTAATTTTTTGTGTGTTTTCTAGCTTTGAATTTAGTGTTTTGGTTTGGTACTTCCTTTTGCCTTAGAAAAGTTTTTTTGCATTTGTTGGTAAAACTTAATTTAATTTGAGTTTTGACAGAAAGCACAGATAGACACATCATTAAGAAGTTCAGGGAATCCACTTGAAAGTCACGTTCCAGATTATCTTGCAAAGTGATGTGGTATAAAAAATGCCTTGCTGTCTAGTAGCCTAAGACTGTGCATAGAACTTCAGGAACAGCATTATTTCTTTTTTGCAATTTCTAAAATTGTTCGAAGTCTTTGTTGATGTTTTTAGCTAGTAGTTTATTGTGCCCATTATGGGAAGGTATCTTAGATATCCCTGGCTTGCTAAAACAACATCTCTTTAGTGTGTGTCCTGGTTTGGGACAAATTGGAGGGAAATATCCTCTGAGAGAAGGTTGGTTTCAGCTGCCCCCCCTCCCCCCCCCCCCAGGTTCAGGAAAAAATTCCTCAGAGGAAAGTGAAAAAGAAAAAAGCTATTTATTTAATAAGTAAGGTGCATGCAAGCGAAAGAAAATAATAATGCTAAATAATAAAACCTCTCACTGTGGAGAGACCCTGGTAAATTTTCAGATTTTCAGATTCAAATTTTCTTTCTGTGAGTGTGGTTTCTCTCTTCGAAGCTGGCTGTTCGGCGTGGGCCCCTCCGGGCCAACCGGTGTAGGGTCTCCCATTGTGTTCTGGTATTATTGAACAGTCCAGAAGAGAAGAAGAAAAAACCGAAGTCCCAGGGAAGCAAAGGAGTTTAACTCCTTGTCTCTCTCTTCCAAGAAAAGGGGCCAAGAGCTGGGAAAAGCAGGAAGGTGCTTGCCTCCACTCTGCAGCAGCAGCAATCTCTGTGTCCTTGGACACAAAACTGCTTTGAAAAGTTTACCTGCCTTTTTTTTTTTTTTTCTTCTTTCCCTTGGACTCAGTTTTAAAGGAACAGAAAGGTACAGGATTCATGTATGGGCATAGAGTAGGTGATAGGGGATTCACATAAAGTCACCCCAAGACAGTATGCTAAGGTTGTTCTTTCAGGCTTTTGCACTTGAGATACTGGGGTGACTTACCTCCTCTTCTAAAATCCATTTCTTCTTTCATGACAGCTATTTCAGTTATCTCTGTACCTGATGTCTGTCTCACTCAATACTATTTCTGGTTGACTGTTTGTGTGTTTCACAGCTCCCAATTGGACTTGTACCTCGGGCTGTCAGAAAATTGTTGATCTTGTTTCTGTACAATTTCTGTAAATGGTCTTTAATGCTGTATTGATAGTGGTAGAAAGTAATTTTATTACATGATGGCCCCTACCATATCCCCAGGTAAACTTGTGTAGCTGGTTCTACGCTTAAAAAAACTTGGACAAAAAGATAATCCAGAGTGCTCTGACTTCTATAGAGGATAGCAGTAGAGTAGGTAGGTTGAGCAGCAAGGTTCAGTGGCCAAGTTGGAGGCAGTTGGGTACAGCAGGGTTTGGGGCACTGTTTTTTATGGCAAAGAGCACATGGGCTCGGTGAAGAAGGATGTTGAATGCCAGGTTGCAGCAGTTGTTGCTTCTTTCCTAACCTCTCTCTGCCTTCTCTCCAGCCAGTTGTGAAAAGAGAGCAAAATAATGTAGTGGTAACAGAGTTGGTCAGTATCAGACTTAAGCTATTCTGTGTTTTTGTCCCAACAAAATGCTGTGTTGCTGAACAGAAAATCTTCCTCTAGTTTGATGCTTCTAAAAAGTCTTGAAAAAGTTGGTCCAGAAATGTCTTTTAATACTTGGACAGTGAATTGGGGTAAGGGAAAGAACGAGTGGTGAGAGCAGGAAACAGAACGTCATTAAAGTAGAACCTTGATAAACTGGTGTTACCATGTCCTGGGAGCTACTGCTCTTGTTCAGTTTAGGTAGTAAGGAAAGTAAGGAGTAATTCTGATGCGACTTTGAACAGCCTGTCATAGGTAATTCTGATCTATGGACACCAGTGTATTGGTGATTTAGGATTATAATTTTTGTGTGCTCAGGTAAACTTGCAGTTGCTTGGTGACTTATAGTTACCACATAATTTTGTCATTAAAATAAACATTATTTTGTTCTCTGAGTGAGGCTCTTGACCTCCTTTTCTTGTAATACAAAGTAATATTCTTAGCCTTTCTCAAAAAATCCTGAACAAACTGGAAAAGCCTTACATAAAGCCCCTAAAAAGGGGGGGAAGGAAATCTATGCAGAAATATATCACATATAAGAAATAGTTGGTAACACTTTTTGTAGACATTTGCTTTGTTTATTCTTGAATAATGCAAAAATTTTCATGCCTTGTTGACAATATGCAATGTGCAAAAATTACACCATTCATTGTATTAAGAAGCTCATAAACTGAGACTTGTATTTAAAACTGGAGAAAACAAATACTTGTTTTTGTTAAAAGAGAAATGAATATTCTGGTGGATGATAACAAGGAAGTTAAGTAATTTGAATTGGGTAATTTTCCTGTGTGATTAAGGGGGGGGGGCGCAGAAGGAATGTGTGGTCAGAGGTTGACAAAAGCACAGGAGGGTAGACAGGTGGTCTGAAGCAGAGAAGGAAGCAAATGGAGTATTTCAACTTTTTTCTCACAGATAAGGAGTGACAGAATTGCTTAAGAGATCAGGATGCTTGGGGAGGCTGGGCTTCTAGAGCATCTTAGGCAAGAATGAGACAGTAGGGACAAAATCCTCAACTGTGTCTAGTAACTTGGCAATAGCAGTCTTTGGGGATGAGTGTTTAAGTGAGTTCTCTTAATAGCATTTGGAGCTACTTCGTCAGACACAGAAAAGCTGGCGAATAATTGCAGGTCCTACTGAAATGCGCGGTCTTAAGTTAACCATGGTTTATTTGCATGTGTTAGGGAAGCAAATTCTGTGTGGGAATTTGGGAAGTGAATGATATTTAACTTCAACTATGGTCGTTTTGTTGTTCAACTGTGGCATTCTTTAATGTGACAGACGAGTGACTGGTGGCTCCTCTGCTGTTGCTGTTAAATGGTGTTTTCTCTCCTAGGGTTTGGACGTGGCAGAGGGAGAGGAGCGGGGAGGTTTTCAGCCCAAGGCATGGGGTAAGAAACATGAAGAGCAGAGATTTTGGCAAGGATCAAACTCAGTGGCAATATTAATTGACAATGTTGCCACTGTATATATGGATATTACTGTATGTTTGATAAACCAATATGGATGCAAAAATTGAAAGATCTCTTAGATGATGATTGGAACATTTTTGTCTTAAACCAGTGTATCTATATAGGCATACCTGTGGAAACCTAATGTATGTCTACTCAGTGTTAATATCTCAAACTTGGAGAACCATACCTGCGATCAGTAGCAGCCACATAGTGCCTTGGAGGCTGAAAGTTGTGTGGTGCATATAGTCTTAGGTCAATTTAAAACCAGATTTATTTCAGTGTAATGTAGAGCATGCAATTTCTATATGAAACTTGAAAGTGACGATTCTAAACTTTGTTCTGTTATTGAGGTTTCATGCTTTAGCTGTTTGGACTCACATGGACCTTAAAACAGATTCAGAAGAAGTTACTCAGCAGCTTAAAAGTTTGCTCTCAATTTTGTTGGAATAACTTGCTTTATAGGAATGTAGCCTCCACTGCTTTCACTCAGTGTCTGCCTTTATGACACTTCATGCAACATTAATGATGTCATGATGAACTGGAGGCTTGTTCTACTTCTCTAGTAATTCTTCTTGTTCATACTTGCAGATGATGAACTGGAAAGAGGTTTTCCTTCAATAATGCTTTTTTACCTTTTAGCTGCATCTCTGTATTTTGGCATTGCAAAGTCAATAAAAACAAAAAAAACCCTATAAAACCAGTCAGCAGAGCACTTTGAAATAACCTTACCGGTGTTCTGACTCTTGTGCAGGTGTGGTGCTCTGAAAGGACATGATACTGGTTACTTATCAGTTAGCCACCTGCTGAAAAACTTAACAGTTGAGAGAGTCTTATCATTGTGTGTATAAACTAATGCTCTATTGTTCCTGGGAGGAACAGGGATGCTGTTAACTGGTTTTTCAGGAATTGATTTGGTTCAGTTTCTCTACAGGAATTTTATTTACCAGTCTCTTCACTTCTATCTCTTCTTCTCTTTTCTCCCTTTTTTTATCTCTGTCTGCTTGCAGAAGAAATTTTTTTTTGAAACTAAAAGCTATCAAGATAAATTATGTGGAAATCAAGATGTTAAATCTAATACAACTTCAGCTAAAAATTATGACACTTGTGCTCATGAATGACCCATGTGTTCTCTTCCATTTCTTAACTTTCAAAACTCTAGGACATTTAATCCTGCAGACTATACGGAGTCTTCTGCCACTGATGGCTTTGGGACAAAGTCAGAGATTTGGGAGACTGGTCAGAATGATGCAGATGATGGAACTGGTAAGATGCTTCAAGAAGTGGAAGGATTGGAATGAAGACCTGTAGCGAATTGCAGTTAAAATAACTGTTCTGATAGTGTTCAGTTAACTTCTGAAAATTTGTATACGTCTCTTGTGACACAGGTATTAGTTGATGTTTAACTGCTGCTGATGTGCAGAGCCTGAGTGTCTCTCTAGTGAGAATGACGGGAGGCATTTTGCAATTCTTTTATTACAGTACTAACAAACCCTTGAGAGACAAAGGAATTTGAAGAGTCACTGGAAGAACCTTGTATGTACAGAACTGTTTAGATAACTTAATACTGCTTAAGATCTCACTTAATATAGTTAAGGAGCGTAAGTCCTCATAGAATGGATTGGTCCACAAACCTTAGGCAATGGGGTATGAATATCTAAGAAGAAAAGGAAAAGAAAAGGTTTGCAAGTATGAATTCATTCAGTGACACTGGGATGGCTTTGGAAGCCCCACCTGCACAATGCAGAAGTGGAAAGATGTGAGTCTCTGGGATGGAGGAGAGTTCCAAGATCTGACATTTTTGAAGAGAAAAATTATGAACTAAAGCACAAGTAGGCACTGGAATGGAAGCCAGAAAGCCATTGACTTGTCTGAAGATCAAGGCAGCTGTGTGTTTCTGTATGAAGTCTCAAGTGAGAAGTACACGCTTCCAGCTAAAGGCAAGAGACTGACGTAGTTTAGAAAGGAACCGTTTGGCACCAGTGGTCTCATGGTGATTCAGAAATGAGGAGAGCAGCCTGCTTATCTGTGATGGGAAAAATAGGATACCTTGCTACTTCCTGTGTTCTGTGATGGGAGATGAATGCAAAGGAAGCCTTGTGTTAGAATGGAGAAAGTCATGTATATTTTTGTCCTAACTTGGGAACCACTGAGTGAATTTCTTTTAACTGCAGCAATGGGTAACTCTTCTGATCTCTTCATTGGTGAAACCTACTCAGGTGATTTTTTCATCAGCTCGTGTGTCAAATGTGGAAGCTGATCCTGAAGGGCAGAGTGTGCTCTGTTGAGCTCTGCTGTGAGCCACTTGAGATGCAGCTTTCTGAACAAGCCGTTTTCTGCTTAACAAGAGAAGACAACAACAGGCTCAGAGTTTAGGGAGGCTTATTAAGCAGCTGGCCTGTCAGTCCGAATGCCTTGTGATCCAGTGTGGAAGAGTGGCTTTGAGTGTATTGGTGGTTGTTAATGGGAGCATTCTTGCCAAATATGGTATCTTTCTAAGGAATTACTTTTTAAATTACTTGGTGCTGTAGCACAAACAGAAATGCACCTTTTGTTTTCACTCACATTAGTTTTTCAAATAAGGAAGATACCTAATGTCTTGAAAATTCCTCTGGGGATTCTTATGTTGTTGTTGGGGCAGTGTATGTTATCACAAGTATTGTGGAAGCTATAAGGTTAACTACATTAAGAAAGATCTGCAAGAAAGCTACAAGGAAACTGGGTCAGAGGTAGAGAATCACTGGTTTGTTACTACTGATTGAAGCTGTAGGGTTGTGGCTTACATACGACTTGTGCTCCACTTCTGAAATGAACCCAAGTGTTCTGAGACCCTCCCTGCTAACTCAGAATAACCTCCATGTGTCTCTGTTACAGCAGCCTCTGTCCTTGTAGGCATCTCCTCAGTGTTCAGTAATGGAAGAATTCTGCACAGGAGTAAGGGTAGCTTGGTGTGGGTAAACAGATCCCTCTAATAGTATGAATGTGTCACCATAAGGGGTGTGCTGCTGACAGAGTGGTGGAAATTCAGTTTCGGTATCTGGAATTTCTGTTTGGATGCCAAGCTCATTTTTGCTGTGCGCATGTCACGGACAACCACACTGGATTTCAGTAACACAGCCTAAGGCATGCATGGAAATTTGGGAAGCATTGTGTGGAGAAGGTGTGAGAAGGCATGAGTGTCATTATGGGGAGTTCCTGCAAAATACTTGGTTGTCGGAAATTTAAAGTAAACTAGGTAAGTGTGAATGGGTTTTTTTCGGTGTTAAGTACCTTTTTGTTGCTAATCTTAATTTACTTTCAAATGAAAAAGGCACCATAAGTGACAAAACAAAAATGTCTCTCTAAAGAATGATTTATTTTATGGTGTTGCTTCTTTAGACAAGCTCTAGGAATGTCTGAAAGAAGTCCCTGGTCCAAAAGGAATCACTTCAGACAGAACAAGCTTTAAAATTGAATTGTTAGTTTTGTCCAAGTGGGTAGCACTTTCAGCCTTGTGATGGAAAGGGTCTTGAGGGTTTTTAGAGGAAGCTGCAGCTGGGGTAGTAATTTTAAAGCAGAAGAAACTGCTGGGAAGAAACACAGAAGCAGTGGTAGGGGGAAAAGGTGACACACAAGGTATGGGGCTGGAAGTAGGTGGCACAAAGTTGAGCATGATTTGACTTGTTAATCCCAAACACTAATTTGCAGGTTTTTACACCTAAATTTACACTGCTGTTTTGTTAGTTACAAACCAGCTGTACCAGTTAAGTTCCCAATGTGGAGTTAACTAAAATTTTTAATGTGGGAGCTCTATGTGTATGGAAAGCTATAAAGCTTGCAGTGGGCTTTATAGATGTCTGGTAAGAGTTTATGCAGGAAGGACAGGAAGGAAATCCCTCTCTTTATTCCTCATTACCCAGTCCCACTTCTTATTTCATCTAAAAAGAAAGTAAACAATATTAGCTCATGCTAGCTACTTGGAAAACTAGTGTGTTTCATCTGCAGTTACATTAAAGAGGAAATAACTGAGTAACTGCCTAGACAAATAAGAGATATTTGCTTATCAAAATATTGTCTGAAGACATCATATAAATATAAACTCTTCGTGATGTTCCGAGTTACTTACTAAATATTTCTTCCTTTAGCCAGTGCTGGGGAAATGAATATTTTCATTGAAAATAAATACAGTATTTGTTTCCAAAATGTAGTTTCTGTTGTGTGTACTCTGAAAGTGCCCTAGAACCTCATGCCCTGAATTCTTGCAGATGCAAGAGGACTCATGGTAACTTGAATAGTATTTCTAGGTTCAGTGTTGTGTAACGCAGTAGAAAAGCTAGCTGGTTCTTTGGACATTAAATTTAGTGTTGTTGGTTGAACTGAAGGCCAAGTCTTTAATAGTTCATAATGTTTAAGTCTACTTGTATTCCAAATAATACAGCATCAGTTTTCCTGCATCCTAATTTATATAGAAAAAATGTACAGCTGAAAGGCAAAGAGAAGGGACAGATAAGTAGAAACCAAATGACCAATCCTCCTCCAAAAGGGAATAAACTTGAGCAGCATGATTCCTCTCTTACATTTTTTGTAATGTACAGGGCAGTGGGAGAAAATGAGCGCAAATTACAGCAGTTGTTATACACGAATTTTATTGGAGGTTCTCACTTCTCAAAGTTGGTTTTAGAAATGGCCTTGTGTTCTGGTAATTTACTCACATCTCTACTTTGATAGAGTTTCATAAGTTTCACTGAAAAACTTCCTTTGTTATCTTAGTTATGAACAGCCTTAAATTACTCTGAAACTGAAGAATGACAAGAAATAAAAAATAAATTATAGGATAACTTTCAAGAGGGTCAGTTGTGTTCTTTGGAAGGTACAAGGAAGTTGGTGTTTGAGTTTTTGTTTTTGTGGGGTTTTTGTGTTTTGTTTTTTTTTTTTTAATATCTGCGGTAAAAGTCAGAAGCAACATTTTAAGGAAACCTTCAAATCTTTCTAGAATGCAAATGTAATCCAGAAGGAAAGAATTAGTACATAAGTTTGACATAGACCAAGTTAAATTTATTTTGGGGCTAATATCAATGGTTATTCAAAGAAAGGGTAAAAAATTAAGTAGTGTGACAGGAAGAGATGGGAATTCGAGGAAAATAGCTGAAGACTAATCAAGAAGTGTATTTTTATTGTCTTGATAACTTTCTAAAACTGAACTTGTTACAAAGAGAAACAAGACAGAGTCAAAAATAACCATCTAGGTTGAAGCAGATATGACAAGGATCCTTGAAAACACAAAGCATTATTTTGATGGAAAACAGAGAACTCTTGAATTGTGATGCTTTGCAAAGCTTGGGGGAAAGATTGGGAAGAGGATGCATGAGTTGCAGTAATGCCAAGGTGGATTTTGGACTAAAAAGAAATTGATGCGCCTGTTGCAAGATCTGACTTAGAAATCCCATCAATGGGAGGAAGACATTCAAAATGGATTTGAGAAGTGCAGAGAAGAGTACTGAAATAACTTAGACTGGAAGGATTGAGCTGGGAAGGAAGAGTGTTAGTAAATGACACTAGTTAACTTGGCAGCTTGGGTAAGCTAATAAAAGGGTGAAGGGTTGTACACAGTATTTAAAAGAATAAACTCTCAGAATTAGTTTTATGAGAAGGAACAAGAGATAATTGTTTAAGTTGAATTCAGGAAAACATCACAAATATTATTCCAAACAGGTTTGGTCCCATTGGTGGTGGAAAATACTTGAGTGTTTGGCTTGATGTATCTGAGCTCTTTTAGAGTTTATTTTATCAGACTCCAAGCTCTGTTTTAGTGTTCTAAAGGCTTGTCTTCTAGAGACAGACCCTGGCACTGGCTTATGAGAGATAAATACAAGCAGGGCAAATACTTGTATTTCTTCTTCGAAGAAGAAATACTGGGGGGAGGGGTTCTGTGCTGGTCAGGGGAAGGAAAAGAAAATCAACTCTTCCTCTAAAAGGACTTTTCCTCCTTTTCAAAATTTCTGTAGAAATGTGTGGATTACTCTAGAAATTTGAGGCATTGTAGTAGTTTTGCTACAGGGTATGGTTATTTGTAAAAACATCAGCCCTGGCTAGGGGCTGTTTGCTAAAATGTGAGCAATGAGATGTTTCAGGCAACTCTGTATTGCTCCACAGAGCCAACGCAGGGTGGATGTTACCTTGCTCAGGACCTGCCAAATAATTTTGGATTCCAAGGTATAAGCCTCCACTCTTTCCTGCACTGTGTGTAACCTTCATGGTTGGCCCGTTTGCCTGACTGAACTGGCGCCGCTCGACCCTCCTCTGCCAAAACCTGCTGCGGTGTCACGGGGTACGAGAGGAAGCACCAATGCAGTGCTAGCATTACACCAGGTGGCTTTGATGCTGTCTTTGGGGGGCTTATTTCTGTATTAATGCATCTCAGACAGTTCTGGTTAAGTGAAAGGAGGTGGTTGAAGCAGTGGTCCTTTTGTTTTTGTACTTGATCCACGGTGCTGGTGGCACTACCTTTGGTGCTGGTGTTCTCTTTCCTCGTGGTTGCATAGTTTACACAAAGGCTCTGGTTGTTGTTGGGATAACCTCCCCTGTACTTCTGCTGGTGGTCAAGGCCTTAAGTCCTTTTATTGCTCTTGCATGTCTCTACCTGCAGTTTCCAATAGAAGGGGTCAGGTTTTTGCATCCATAGGATTGTTTTCTGTAGTTTTCCTATTTCTGCATGCTCCAGTGTTTTCCATATCAACTCTGCCACAAGTTACAGGAAATGTTTTTTAGCTACAATGGAAATTTAAAGACTGTCCTGCTACCATTGTAAGAATTATTTATAAGATAAATTGCTCTCTCAGGGGAAGGAGTTGGAGTTGTTCTACTCTGAAGCGTGAGATAACAGGTTGGAAAGTAGTCCCCACAGGCTTGGGTCTTGAAATTGAATGTGTTGAAAGTAGGATTGTGGATATCAGAGCAGGTGCTGTGGTTATGTTTTGTTCTGTATGCATTTGTGCATGAAACTAGGGGATCCTGTGGCAGGGTTGAGTAGCCTCTCACCGTTGTTGGGCCCACAGGAGGAAGTTCTTCCAATGTTTGGTATTAATTGCTGGGTGCAGATGTGCATTCATGCGAATTAAGTCTGGTACCACAGTGGCTAAGAAATTGCTGAAAACAGAAATTAATGGCAGGGGAATGGAGGAGTGGTAGTGTTTCCCTCCCAAAATTTTAATTTTGCAGACCAGTTTCCTAGAGCTTACACCCTTGTTTCCAAGTATATGTCCAACCTCCATCTCCTTGCTTTGTTTTCCACTGATAATGAAAACAGGATTGCTCTTAAAGCAGAAAGATTGAAACACAATGTTGTGCCTTTAACTTGAACCTGTTTTCTTTCTTTCCCCCAATTATGATAGGAGCATGGAAAAACTCAATAGAAGAATGGACAGCAGAAGACTGGAATGAAGATGTAAGTGCAACTTGTTGGATATACCAATTGATTATTTACTCTCTTCAGTCTGTGTTGTTTTCAAAAACTAAGTATTTGAAGTAACACCCATTATTTCAAGTTTATTTTCAGAAGAGTGAGAGATTGTCTCAGAAATCATCCCTCTTGCTTCCCCCTGCAGGGTGGCATGTCAGTGTTATTCCTGGAAATGTGTGAAAATGTCATGTAACTGATACGAAAACTCCATCCTTACCTGGTGACGGGGGTGTATCTTTCGAGATAATTGAAAGAAACTCTTAAATTCCTAGGTTTTCTGTATCAGTTAATGTCATCAAAAGCGGACATTTTACACCTGTCCTCAGTTTCTTCAGTATGTGCTAGAGGTGGACTAAGGGCTAGGGGTGGTGGAAATTTATGGGCTGTTCTCACCCATGTTTGATGCTGGTACTATACAACATTTGTAGTATGGGAGAGGTGCTGAGCATGCTGACTAGGGATGGAATTTGTTCTAATTAGTTACTAGAGCTGAATAATTTGCAAATGAATTTTGAAATCTCTAGCCATTGTTAATTTTTATTCATTTTGGATCCTGGAAAAATCCCTGTAACCTAGGAGAAAGTTGTTTGTCTGCTAATATTCAGAAAGAGTGAATAAAATGCCAAGATGCAGATACATTAGCCCAAAACAGGCAACAAAAAAAAAAAAAAAAAGGAAAATATATTATATCATTTGTTCTAAAAATAATTGTATTCTATCACCAAACACATTAGTGCATTGAAATCCGCCTTGCAGATTTTGGCAAATAAATCTGTTACAGAAGGACCCTTACTGAATGTGGGCTTTTGTAGGAGTGCGCCCCAGTCCTGGGCCAGATGCCATCTAGTGACTCTATCAATGATTTGGAAGTAAAACTAAAACAATTGCTTAATAAAATGTTTGTGAAATCCAAAAGGTATTGGAATAGCATTTAAAAGTAAGCCAGTCATGCAGAGAGATTTGGACCTCTGCAACGTTTGAGCTGTCCCAGTGAAAAATGCTTTCATATAGCCAAATATCCATTTGTTTTATAGGAACACAGACACACCTTAAGAACAAGGGCCTGGTTTCTGGAAAGCAGCAACTGAAAAGTTCTCAGGATTGTAGGGGATGATGGAAAAAGAACAGCTCAGCATGAGCTGATGCTCTATCTAGAAGTTCCTATTGTAGTCTTTTTGCCTGTTGGCACTCTTCCCCATCTCTTAATCATTCTTGAGTTATTTCTGTATGTGGATGCTTCTGAACTTGATTCTTAAGGACCAAATCCAATTTCTCATTGCTTTTACAGATGAAAAATTGTGTATAATAGCTGAAAATGACTGATCAAAGAGGTCATTAAGAAGGGAGATTTTAGTTTAGGGAATCTGAAAAGGATTACTTTAGGAGCATATGATGGATTCTGGTTTTAGTCTAGCAGAGGTGTAATATGAACCTCTGTCTGGAAAATGGATCCATGCATTTAAGTGTATAACAAACAGTTCTAGGGGCATGACTGTTGATTAAAAGAATCAAGGAAGCTGATATATTTCCTGTCTGCAGGGAAAGACCAGGTTCTCTGAAGAATATTTCTGTTTAAATGTGGTGTTCTCTAGTCAGATAAAAGTTATGAGCAAATGAGTGAAGTTTAACGTTGTTTGACCTGAGAAGAATTAGGTCTTTGTGACCTAATAGTCCTGTCTGGTTCTTATCTTTTGTAGTGAGTATTGAGCAAGTATAATAGGTTGTCTACCTGCTATTAAATAGAATGGAAACTGCTTGTGGTGAAAATAGGAGGTTGTATTTTGTTTAAGGGATATTCAGGGCATGAACAATGAAGGACTAGGCAAATATTGAGGTACTGTAGGTGGCTTTGGATTTTGCTCTTAAAATTGTGGTCATGCTCTCCTGGCTAAAGAATGTAAAGTTTAACTACAGAAACTATCCAAAGGAGGGAAATAGAATAAATACAAATTGCCAGAAAGTGGGTAATGGCAAACATTTTCTGTAGTGTTAGTAGTACTAGTTTATTTGAAACAGCAGCAACACTTCTTAAAAAAAAAAGGAAGGAAAAAAAAAAAAAGAGAAAGTGTGTTTTGGTGGAAATGGTTTCTTTACCAGGAAGCAGCATGAGAACTTGTTCTAATTTTTTTACCTTTGCTACATCATACCAAAACAGTAATAAGCTTTTTTTAATTTCTGATTTGTTGATGTTGAATTTCTTCAAGGATGCTGGAGTATATTTTCCTCTTCTCCTCAACATTCCTGTATTCCTTTAGGAGCTGGTAGCTAGTTGTCAAGTCTGTTGTCTGTTTGGTGATTGGAGAATGATTTTATTATAGGAGCAGGAGCTGGAAAGCACGGGCATTTCACTGCAGATGGAGGACATACTGCTGTGAGGCCAGCACCGGCAAATGCCTCACAACCATTCGTTCAGTTCTGGGAAAATACCAGAGCCTCAGTGAAAGATTTGTGAGTGTAGTGTGCAGCGAGCTAAATGGCTTGGTTAGGAGCTGAAAATACTGCTTCTAAGAAATACTAAATACATCTGTGTAATAAAACTTTGCAGCAGCTGCAGCACAAAACACGTGTTTTGACGAATGCTGTAATCTCTGCAGAGTCCTGAATTAAGTGCTTGATTGGACCTTGTGGCAGTGAGTTTGCCACAGGATGTAGTGTAAACCTCAGTGTAGCTGAGCTGGTAGCTGGAGACTTTTGTTTGCATGCTGGTTCATCTGTAGAGAACATTTACTCTCTCACACATCAAGCATGTTTTTGCATTGTCACAAACATCCTCCTTAATTAGCTTAATTTTTGGGATTCATCAGTGTTTTAGCCATGGTTAGTCTTTTCCTGGGTTATGTGAATGTAAGAAGCTATTGACATTACAAAGAATTTAATATTTAACCAAGGGATTGCAGACCATAGAGTGCTGCTTGTGCCATTAGCTGACTTTGTGCCATGTAATGCGGGAATATTGTAACACCCCAGAAAGTACAGTAGAACATTGCTCTAAACTAAAACACACAATGGGGAAAGGGCTGAACAATAGAGGAACAGCCTTTTTAACTGAAATGTACTTAAGTGGAATGTTCTTTCTTTGTTTTGGTCAGTACATAGAGCTGTGGGCTGTCAGCATCAATCTCAGGACAGGTGATCCAGAAATGAGGGATTAAAGTGTATTGTGTTGGCAGCAAGGGAAGGGCAAGAAATGGAGGGAGGAACTGTGGTAGTACCAATTTCTTCAAGGCCTCATGTGCTGCTTGTAAGAGGGTGCTGGGAGAGTATATGAAATATCTTTACTTTGCCTCTGAGTGGTGACTTGCTCCCAGACATCTCTTTGTGCCCTTCTTAAATCAACAGTGTTTCACAGGAGAATCCCTATCAGATGTCCATGTTCAGGGGTACACATGTTCTCAGTAGACCTGCCTGTGGGATGGCAGATGAAATCGGCTCATGTCCGTGATGTCCTTTGAACTGGGCTGCTAGCAATGTATGCAATTAAAAATGCATCATTTCCTAGAAGAGCTGTATCAAATGGCATGTTCTGAAGGTATTCTTTGTGTGTGTGTTTGAATAGGTCAGTTACTCTTCAGTCAAAGACAAGGCTAAACCAAAGGAAGTAAGGGTGATTTTGTGAAAATTAAGTTTAAAATATTAATGTTGTACTTGCATATCTCTGTCTTGCTAAACTTAACCTGTGCTGGCTTAAGACCTATTCTGGTTTGCAAGTACTCATGTCAGTAGAAACAAATTAGCCCTAGGAAGTTGTAGCTGTTCAACTATTACTTTTTAAACAAGAAAAACTGTTAAAAAAATCCAACGACAGAAAACCAACCCCTTCTTTTCCCCTGAAGACTCAACCAGCTCCTCTGGTTGCCTGTGCAAGTCCCAGGTGCCTGTGCAGTATCTCTCTGTATTGTAACAGCATGGTGAAAAAAGTGCAGCTTTCCTCTGTGGGTGGTCTGACTTGTTACATGAGTGTCAGCATGGCTCTCATTTTATTACTGTCTTTGAACTCTGCTCTCAGAGCACTCAGTTAAAGTCTTTATTTCCACTCCTAACAGAGCTGCCAAGAAAGAACCATGCGTGCTGGTTCACTGTATTTACCTGTACTTACCTGTACCTACCTGCCTCTGCTGGTGGTGGGAGCTGAAATGTCACATGCAAGGATACCTGAAATGGGTGGGAGCAGTCCAATGTGTTACCCTTGTGCAACAAGATTTATCGGAGTTGCTCTATAGTGTCATAAATTGTCTGCACACTGATGATAGAATGGCTGTCACATTAATTGCTTTCTGCTGGTGTATTTCAGTTAAACTGTTTCCCAAACTGATGTAGTTACTTTGGTATACTGTTCTATACTGGTGCGTGTTTTCAGTAGGTCAGATTTCCTAACCCAACCCTCTAATTAAATAGGTACTTGATTCTGTGGAGATGATTTTACTGAAGTTTGACTACATGTTTTCGTCTTTTTAAGCAGAGCTTCAGAGTAGCTGTTTGTAATGGTAGTTTGACTTTACTTTTATCTTGAAAGTGCATGGCCAAAATGCAATTTCTGCAGTTGTTGCAAGAGGGAAGTGTGAGCATGTGTGGGATTAAAATTCTTCCCCCATCTCTTTTTCAGCTTTCTGAAACAAAAGTCTTCACTGCATCTTCTGTTCCAGCAGAGAATCATGTGACTCCTGGGCAAAGGTAAGCTCTTCTTCCATGTTTTCTCTATGCTTTAAAAACCTGCTCCTTGATTAAGCAATGTTAGCTTGCCATGCATAAAATATTGAATAAAAACTCTGTCAGAGATTGGTCAAACTCATCTCAAAATGGAAAAAGCCTTGCTTGCAAATTGTTGTTTCTGTGAATTCCTGACTTACATATTTTCTACTGTGAAAGTGGAGACAAACTTACCAAACAGGTGAGCGTAATACATCTTCTGCATCAGGACTGCTCACAGGAACGAAGAAAAGTAGCTGGGAAGAAAAGATTTTTACTGTTGAAAAAAGGAAGCTCTGGCTTTAGTGTCCAGAAAATGGAAAGCCTGCCTTTGTAGATGCAGAAAGTGTTCAGAATGTAGTGCTTTGACAAACACGATAAATGAAAGCTTGCATTGGCAAAAAGGTGAATTTCCTGGTAAACATCTCAGCTACAAGCCTTTACTGATGATAGAGGGTTAAGGTCAAGAACCAAAAATGTCAGTTGCTGTCCTTCCTTTGCTTGCCTTTGTCTTCCAATGCCTTGCTGGTGATGTTGTGGAATCAGCTGCCTTCATTAGCCCATGTTCATGGAGAGAACACCGAAGTTTAGCAATGAATACTTCGGTAGTTGGATAGCATGAAATCTAAAAACTAAATAGGCTAATGGTCCCAAACATCCTGATTCTGCTGTACTGCAGCAAAATTTTCCACATAATATGGATGTGATTTGCATGAGGCATGGTGTCGGGTGGTCTATAGGTTACACTCCTTTCTTTCTTAAAGGTAGTATATTCATATGTTTTTTATTCTGTTCTTCTAGTGGATGTCCCTCAAATTATGTTAGAAAATGTTTTAGTTAATCCACTCAAATTGGGATGGTTTTTTTGTGTTTGTTTCTTGCTGGCAAAAAATTCTTTTCTATCTCTTTTGTATGATAGACAAAAAAACGTTTGAAAAGACTGTTAATCAGTAGTAATTCTGTTGCTGGAATGGCAGCTTTAGTATTGTTAGTGCTTGCCGCAGTGTCAGTACAGTTTAATCACTGTGTTCATTCCAGCCAAATTTCACTTTGTCTTACAGCATTGATTTGGTGACACTGCTTCAAAAGCCAGTGACATCTACCCAAGAGACAGAAGGCAACTCATTTGAGGCTCCCCAGCAGCAGACCTTCGGCCAAGCATTAGTGTTCACAAATTCTCAGCACAGCGCCCAGATGGCATCAGGAACGGGCAACTCCAGTGCTGTAAACTCTTATTCTCCTCAAAGTCTGGTAAAACTATCTTAAGCTTTCTAAATATTATGTTTCCCAAGTGTTTTTCATGAGTAAATATTTCAGGGTAAACAACTTTTCCAGTGCCAGTCATTTCATGAGGTGTTTTGGTATTTGTTAAAAAAGTTGAAAATAAAAAATATCATTCCTTCCTTTCACACTCCTCCCTCATCCCACCACCCCCCAAAAATTACTTTTTTTCATTTTGCTGATTAGTTATTTCTGCGTTTACATGAAGTAGTTGTATTAATTTTTTATTAGAGCAGATGTGCTAATTGCTTGCTCATGTACGATAAAATAATTTGTTTATAGTTAAGAGTTCTAGGCCAGAAAACCGAATGTGTTATTTCCAAGCACATTCTTGACTACTTCTTGTGGAAGCATGCCTGTTCCTGAGTCAGTTTTGAGGGTGTGAGATGAGGTGTTTATTCTCTAAAAATTGGTCCAACTATTAGTAAATCTATGATATTTTGAGATGCATGGGTTCAATTAAGTTAGTATTATTAGTATTCCAGTGGTGGAAGTTTTTACTGGTCATTTGTTAGTAAGCTAGGTCTTGAATAGATTTTAGTTGCTGCCAGATAGCAGCTTGTAGACATTGACCCTATGATTATGTTCAATTATTACTTAAAAAATTAACTCTGCTCCTTCCCCTCTTCTTCTTTTTTGGTAGTCGGCAGTTCTTTGTTCTGGCTTTGGAGAGCTCAGATCTTCTAAATTGGCAAACTCTACTGGTTCCCAAATCTTGGACCAATTGAAATCACCAGGATTGGGTCAGTTTACCTCTCAACAAACCAATAGCACCACTAGCACAGCTGCTGCGTCATCCTGGGATCTAAAACCACCTATTACTCAGTCCTCAGTCCTCAGTCAGTTTGGTAAGTGCTTTGACACAGCTTCTTTTCTCTTTCTCTCTCTATTAGCTGGTAAGATTTCTTAGTGCCAATGATAGTTTAAAATTACTTTAATGAAAGACTTTCTAAAAAATGTAATCCTAGTAATACAATTAGTTACAATCATTCTAAATGTGACATTTATTTGCTGGTAATAGACATCACAAGTATATATATCATAAACTAAGTTTTGTTAAGCTTAAGCCTATCCATAAGTGTTATTACATCTTTAGAGTTATTGAGCCTTCCATGTAATGACATCTTTGATTTAGTGTGCTTGAATATTTATATGGAACTTTGTTGGTGACTGTTTTTCAACAAATGTGGGGAAAGACTTATTTTCATTGTAGCTATGCTGCTTTTAGCTGAGTGTAAAGTTGTGTACTGTATTTTGGTTTTGGTTTTTTTTCCACAAATTTTCTCTTTACTCATTACATGAATTTTGAATGAGTACTATGTAATTTCTTCATAATGCGCATAATGCCTCAGTGTTCTTCCTCTAGTGTGCTGCGAATGATTCAGGTTATTTGTTTTGTATATTTATAATTGTATGAATTTTTCATGTAATTGAGTAAAATTAGTAGCAACAGTGAAAATGACAGAAACTTGGTTTCTGCAGTGTTGATCCTAGCAGTATCCTCACTGTGAAGAGGATAGCTCTTGTATCTCTCATGTGTATGTATATATGCTTATGTGTAGATAAGCAGCCATTGGTAGCAATTACTATCTTTGACATACAGAAATTCTAAAAAAAAAAAAGTTTGTGTACATTTTAATGCTTTCTAATGGACTTCATGAACTGAATAAAAAGCCCTTCACACTGAAAATGCTGTAGATCTCTATAGTGGTTGACCAGTGCTTTAGGTCACTTCATGGCTTTCAGCATCTGAAAACTATGAAAGAGAAGACTTGGGAAAAAACCTGTTCATGTCCAGCATCTCTTTGACTCTCAGCTATTATGAAATAGTAGAAGATTTTATTTTCTTTTCTTTTTTTTTTTTTTTTTTTTTTACATCTTCTTCTTTGCAGGGCAGGGTAGGGAATCCTAAATCATAATACCTCTTTACCCCTTGGAAATAATCACATTTTATTGCACAGTTAACTGCAGTGAAACTTGAAGTGTTTGATTAAAATAATGCAAAACAGTTTCTGAGGACTTGTGTGTGATAATATTGTGACTGTGTAGATAGGTTTGTTCTCATACTTTTGGAAAAAAATAAATAATGCTTGGCCACAGCTGTTTATTTAAAGTAGAAAGTGTATCAACTGTTGTCCTTATTACTGTTAGAGCGGTAAATGATGAATGTGAAATTGCTCTGATGTCTGAAAAGACTTGCAAATGCTATAGAATTGTAACTGTTAAGCATCACCCAGATTCTTCCATAAAGAGTAGAACTGTGAAGAGCAGAGTTCAGTGCTTTAATTTTGATATTTCTTTTTCCCAACACTGACCAGACTTTAAATCCCAGCCTGACCCATCTCCAGTTCTGAGCCAGCTGACCCAGCGACAGCAACAACAAATGCAGGTGGTTCCTGTTCCTCCTCCTGGGCTGGAGTCGTCCTCCTCCCAGGTAAAACTTCGAGAGCCATCACCAGTAGACACCTCTACAGCTGTTAGCAAAATATTACAGCTCCCCACTATCTCTATGGATAACCAGGCAGTGACTGTTCATCAAACCCAACAGAAACAGATAAAACCACCAAAACGGAGGATAACTCCAGCATCCAAGGTGGGTAATTGAATGGCGGCTTGTCCTTAGTAAAAGTAAAAACCACAAAAACCTGCGTCAGCAGTGGTGTGGCCAGCAGGACCAGGGCAGTGACTGTCCCCCTGTACTGGGCACTGGTGAGGCTGCACCTCAAATCCTGTGTCCAGTTCTGGGTGCCTCACACAAGAAGATGTTGAGGGGCTGGAGCATGTCCAGCGAAGGGGGCAGAGCTGGGCAAGGCTCTGGAGCACAGGTCTGAGGAGCAGCTGAGGGAGCTGCAGGGGCTCAGCCTGGAGAAAAGGAGGCTCAGGGGAAACCTGATCACCCTCTAGAAACGAGGGTGTAGTCAGGTGGAGATCAGTCTTTTCTCCCAGGTAACAAGTGACAAGACAAGAGGAAACAGCCTCAAGTTGCACTAGGGAGGGTTTAGACTGGATATTAGGAAAAATGTCATCACTGAGGGGGTTGTCAGTCATTGGAGCAGGCTGCCCCGGTAAGTGGTGGAGTTACCATCCCTGGAACTGTTTAAAAGATGTGAAGACGCGGTGCTTAGGGACATGGTTTAGGACTTGGTAGTGCTGGCTTTAATAGCTGGACTTGATCTTAATGTTCTTGTCCAACCTAAATTATTTCTATGATTCTATTCAGTATATATTTTATATAAATTGCTAGGGATAAGGAGAGCAAAGAGCTTGGTATATTTCTTATTTATAAAGCAGGAAATACTAAGCTGGATAGTTACTAGGTCCAAAATACTGTGGTGGTATCTTTTGCAAGCAGCTGCCTGGTTGCTCTGTATGGAAAATGGCTGTTGCTGAGTGGTTTTTAGATTGACTTAGTAGCCACAATATGAATATTAGTGGAGGTGGGAGGGTTGTACACAGATGATACTTTGGTATGGTAGAACAGTATGTCTTACTCCTTGAGCTCCAGATTAGGGCAGAATCAGTGGATTAATTTCAGGTTGGAGATGCATGCAAAGAAATTACAGCTTTTTTTCTTCCTTTAAGATTCCTGCCTCTGCAGTGGAGATGCCTGGGTCAGCAGACGTGACAGGGTTAAATGTTCAGTTTGGAGCTCTTGAGTTTGGATCAGAGCCTACACTCCCAGAGTTTGGATCAACTTCAAGCAGTGAGAATACCAGCCAGGCGACCAACAATAGCTTATATTCAAAATCTGTAAAGTATGTGTGAGTTGCCCTCCTGCATTCTCAGGTGTTCTTGAAGGGGGTCAAGTTTGTGCCAAAAACATCAAGACACGGTTACAATGTAATGGGAGGGAAAAATATGATGACTTGTTTTCTGTGCGTTGTATCTTAAATGATGAATTTCTTCTCCAATGGTAGTCAAAATCTCCCTGGATGGGTAAATGTGAAGCTGGAGATGACATGAGTATAAATAACCTTATAATAAGCTATCCTTTATAGGATTTCCTTCTCATGTTGAATTGCCCTGCTTTTCAAGTTTTTTGGGGGTTTGTTTCTCACAACCCACATTTTTCTGCATCTAATCCAGCAGAGTTGACCTCTGTACCATATATTAGTAGATTGGCACCAGATTACAGACCTGATGCTCCTACAGAATGAGAAAATGAGAAGCTAGGCTGTCTGTATGCAGAAGCTCTTACTGAAATGCTAAAATAGCCAATGTGAAGTGCCAGTGTACCAGTAAACCATTTTTAATTCCTTTTTCATTGAAAAATCGGCATCAGTAAAAAGCTTCCTGAAGTTAATTCAGAAATATTAATGAAAATGCACTTTCACATTAATTTTAGTTTTATACATTGCATTTAAACTATCTGGAAAATAAAACATTACTGCATGTTTTAAAGTATTTTTTAGCTCTTTGCATAGTTCATTCTGTAACATTAGGATTCTGTTGTAAAAAGAATCCTATTGTGGTTACTCATCATATATCAGACTTTTATCAATTCTGCTTGTTTAAAAAAGAAACATTATCATCATTAATTATCCTTGGAAAAGGTAGAAATAACATGACTGAAAACTGCTTGTGTGTAAATTCTTGTCGAGGCTGGGCTGGAACGAGGAAGGTGAGTGGTGCTTAGTGCAGCTGATGTTTTGAAGCAGTGATTTGTGGGGACCAAAGCAATATTATGACTTTTTTTTTACGTTCTTATATTTTCTAATATAAATAGTGTAGATTTTTCTGCATGTTTAAGGTAGTTCAAGATAACTATACAGGAGCTGATATTTTCATGAAGGTATTTGAAATACTTACCAAGATGATAAATAATTCTTTTTTCCAGTGATCCTTTGAATACCTCTTTGCCAATATCCAATACAGTACAGGACTCCACCTACACAACCTCTGCCATCAGCTCTTCCAGTCTGACCTGCTCATCCCAGAGCACTAGCCCAGTAACAACTTCCTCCTATGACCAGACTTCTGTGCATAGCAGGATAGCGTACCAAAGCTCCATGGCTCCGTCTGAACCAACCCCTCTTGCAGTTGCGGTGAGTTCATTAGAGAAACAGGAGCTTGAAAAGGGGGAATATTCTTACCTGTGTTAGGCTTGTGTTCCTCTGATACGTTAATGCTTTGACCAAGCATGCCCAGCGGTATTTTTGATTCCCAAGCCCGCCCTGTTACTTGTTTTCATTTTTCCTAGCGTGTAGTAGTTTTTGGCAATACTGTATTTGGGATGTAAGAGTCTCTGATTTTTTGGGTTTTGACATCTTAAATTGTCTTTTGACCTTTTTTCTTAGTAACACTTAAAATTCTTCTCAAATTTCCTTCCCTGAAGTTAAGCTTTTAAAAAAGGAACTGTCTCTGTATATAAATACTAATTATGGTATTTTGCCATAAATTAACAGTTTCTATAGAAAGGTATATTATTTATTAAATTTATATGGCACCTAGCAAATGGATTCCAAACTTTTTTTGGCCCCTCCAGCATTACTTTTCTTTTGTATTTTAACACCAGTGGGAATTAGTTTCATGTGTTATTTTAATAAGCATGGAAGAAGTCTAATATAGGACAGAGAATCTCTTGAGAGATTCAAACACACCTGCTCTCTTTGTATATGGAATGTAGGTTTGTTTTAAGAGAACTGAGTTTATTAAATGTTTTAGGAACTTGTGAGAGTTTGTAAGTTTATTTGCTTCTGGCCTTTGTTATGTGTTGGCTCAGTCACACTTGTCTTCTGCACTAGCTCGTATGTACTGGTGAGGATCAAGCATAGACTATCCACTTCTGTACTCCAGCGTTATCCAAAAAACAACTGGTGCTTCTCAAGTCTTATCTTTCAATGGAAAAAAATTGGCGTCTCTGTGTAACTTGGATAGTTAAAATTGTGAGTTACATTAGATCAAAAGCACAACCATTTCCTATATGTTAATGCAATTCTTTATTTCATATTGGTGTGAGCCTGAAGTTTATGTTATATACAGTACATGGGAAGGTCTGCTGCTGATGGGTGTATTATGGGCAGTGTATGGGAT